>NW_024429266.1:146651721-151471721 GCF_017639785.1 Mesocricetus auratus | reverse complement strand
ACAGGCAGATCCACGGTGAAGTAGGGGTGGAAGGCAGAGCGCTGTGGGCTGAGGGCCAGTGGCAAGCCTCCTTCACTTGAGGAGTCATCCTAGGGAGGCAACAAGAATCATCACACACTAGTAATCAGGAATCAGGGGCATTGGCCCCTCCATCTCTCTCACTTCCAACCCAGCCCAAGATTCAGCTTAGTCTGGAATCTTCTGCTGCCTGACTCCCTATGTTTACTATTTCAACACTCAAAAACTGTCCCCAGTCCCAACAGCACCTTTCCTCCTACACTGTCCTAAATTCTGCATGAATGCCCTAGTACTTTCTCAAGACCATGCAGAGGCCTTCTGTCTATTCCCAAGGGTCAAACAAGAGACCTGAGAGTAGACAGCTCCCTGAGACAAGGAGGCTGCCAGGTCCCCAGAAGCAAGCCAGGAAATAATGGTTTAGCCTTCTCGTGCACAATCAGTTACAGCTGCCTACCACCCCCAAATTAAGCACCCTGTGCTTATGCATTCCACCCTTCCACTGCCCACCTTCTGAGTGCTACTGTTTCCATCTCATGACAACAAAACTGAAGCTGCAGGCTAAAGCCACTTGCCCAAGACAACATTAGCTGTCAACGGACAGGCTAAGGATTTATACCCAGGTGCATGCTCTTTCCAGTGGGCTCTTTTTCCGCCTGTGGTGGCAGCTTTCTGGAGTGCCTTCTGCAAGCTGACATGCACACTGTGGCTGTGCTCCTTAGGGACAAGTCCCCACTTCTTTCACTGTCCCTATCTCTAGGGCCTTGATCTCTTCCACAGTTTCAAGCTGTTCTATCATTGGGTCAAACTAGGAGGAAGGAGCATGATTTTACGCTCATTTCTAAACATAAGCCTGAGTCTCTGCCCATCAAACCCTCACCTGCTTATTTTTATTTTTGTCTAGAATCCTTTCATTGCCTATTTCCCAGGTGAATCTTTGTCACCCCACCCCCCATTTATCTGAGTCCCGCAGGCCCTTCACAGCCTTCTACCCCTGGTCCCACCCCTTTCTTCATGGTGACCTTGTCTGTGTCTAAGTTCCCACCCTCAGTCTCTGACATCTAAGTTTGCACTGGCCTCCTAAAGTTTTATCTGTAGCCTTAAGTGGTGTGTGTGTGTGTGTGTGTGTGTGTGTGTGTGTGTGTGTGTGTGTGTGTGTGACTGGGCCAGAATACAGTCAGATCCCTCAGCTTCCAAACCCCTTCATTTCCCCATTCCACCTCCTCAGAGGTCATCCTGGGAGTGCAGGTATGTATGGGGCTTCTGAGGGACTTGGAAGTGAGCTCCCATAGATGGCTGTCAAAAATAGGTCTACTGAGCCCCCAACAGGTGGCAGAGCCTTATCTTCAGTGACCAAGGAGAAAGCAGAAAATCAAGAGGCCCTACTTAGCACTTTCACATGAAAGCCTGCACCAGCTGGTGTGCAGGGAGTGGTGCCCAGAAGCATGGCCAGAGCAGTCTAAAGAGAACCTACAGGAGAGTCTGGGCAGAGGTGGGGCAGCATGAACACCAGCAGCTGTGAGGCTTACACAGGGCCAGTATGGGAGTCTCACATGCCTCCAGCCTGCACATAACGGTCCCAAGCAGACCTTGACAGGATAGGGGCACAAGCCATGTGCACCTCCAAGGGATGTGGGGAAGATGGACCAGGTTGAGGGGACTAGACACAGGGTAACACAGTGCCACAAACCTGATACGTCAGTCCTAACAAAGGCAAGGGCTTGCACAGATGCAGTGAGACAGGCTGGGAAGAAGAGAGAGGCTGGGGTTATTAAGATGGCTGGGACAGGACAGGGGACTTGGGGCGATTTACTGAGAGGGCAGTGGCCACCCTTCCACCATCCTGCCCCTGCAGACCTCAATATCCGTGTGGTGGTTCCTACCTGCAGAACGGGGATCTGGACACACTGCAGCCCAGCTGCAGGGGCTGGTGCTGGCAGACCTCCACTGGGTACCATGAGGTTTCCACAAAAGCAACTGTGCTGGCCTGACTGGACACGAGGAGGGCTGACCATGCCACACTTCATTTTCCCATGAGCAGACTCAGAGGCTCCTAAAACAAAGCAGATAAAAACAGCACATCTAACACATGTTTCCCTGGCTGGGCTCTGGCCCTGACTGAGGACTCGTGAGGAAGAACCTTCATGGTTCCCATCATCCAATACAGCTTCCCTGACTTGGAAATTATTCCAAAGGAATTTTCATAAGGCAAGAGGTAAAACAGACAAACCTACCAGATTTTGGTGAGAAACTTACCAAACCTATTGTAATCTTCTGAGGGCCAAGGCCCTAAAGTCCCACAGCCCCTGGCAGGTAGAAGACTCAAAAGCTTTAGTACTCTGCACATAAAGGTGTGTCATAGCAGCTGGCTTTGCCACCCAGTCCAGCCTTCTAGTTGTCCCAAGCTTTCTTTTTATTTTTTATGAAGCATGGAAGCTCAGCAGTGGTGGCGCATGCCTTTAATCTTAACACTTGGGAGGCAGAGGCAGGTGGATCTCTGTGAGTTTGAGGTCAGCCTGGTCTACAGAGTGAGTTCTAGAACAGCCAGAGCTGTTACTCAGAGAAACCCTGGCTTGAAAACCAAACCAGACCAAACCAAACAAACCATGGCCCTATGCAAGGCCTACAGCTCCTATGGACCTGCTTACCTCACTCATGAAGGTCACTAGCACCTTGTGAAGGTGGTGTCCTGAGTGTGCTGTTTTCATGTTTGTGGCTGGTATGACACAGATAAGCACGGGGCTTTCCTTTGCTTCTTCCACGGCATGTTTTCTTGGGGTCAGGAGCTGAGGAACCCCTTTTTTTTTCTTTTTTTCTTTTTCTTTTGAGATAGGATTTCTTTATGTAGCTTTGGAGATTGTCCTGGTGCTCACTCTGTAGACCAGGCTGGCCTTGAACTCACATAGATCTGCCTGCCTCTGACTCCCAGTTGCTGGGATTAAAGGTGCTTGACACCACCACCCATCGAGGAACCCTTTCTTAAAGTGCAAATATTACCCAGGTTGATGGACAAGGTGAAGAGAGTCCATGTTAGAAGCACAGACTGAACTCTCCCTCATTGCAGGATGAGGTGGTTCCACTGTAATTTCAACTGATCTGTTAGGGTCTCTCCAAAATTCCTGATGGTTTATGTATAGTTTTCCTGTCTAACTTCTCTGTGTTCTTAGCAGATCAGGGTTGGGGCTGGGCCTGTCACAGCAAGAAACTTTGTCACTACTTCTTGAACATGCACACTAGCTCACTCAGTGCAGAACTATATACAAGTGCAGTTCTATGCTTTCGAGTTTCTTATTAACCTAGCATGCTTCCTTGACTTAAAAATATGAACATGGCTGTGTGTGTGTGTGTGTGTACTCTGAATGTATTAGGGTTCGCTTGGCTGTTTTTCAGTGCAGTAGTTGCAAGGGAAAGAGTGTAAGGAATCCATGTTTCCAGAAGCCAAGCCTAGTCATGCGGGACATCCACACTGTTAAGCCAGGTGCTCATACTGGCTTACCCTTTGCTTTGCCTACCTATCTGTCTTCCTTACTTATCACTTCCAGTAAACTTAAAACGGACAGGTGGATTTCTGACTTTTTGGTTGTTGAATTTTGAGATTTTTCAGGAACTGAACAAAATATGCCAATTTATATGACTTGAATGTTTCCTGCCAAAAATCTGACAGGCCTTACTCTGCCTGAGCTTGTCACTTTTGGCCCTAGAATGGCTCACTTTTGTTCTTATCATTACCATCTTTTTTTTTTCCACTATCCTCTTCCTGTTTAACAGAAAAGCAATGAGATGAGTGGCCCATCACAGTGCCAATAGTTTCCACAGGCCTCTTCAGACTACTCATGCTTTGCACTAAAGCCTATGGGCCTTCAAGTTCAGTGACAACATCATGCTAACAATCACCATGTTCCCCTTCAAAACCTCTGCAAACCTCCCACCAGGGTCAAAGACTGCCACAATTCTGGCTCCATGTCTTTTCTAGATTTTGAGGTGACTGTTCTTGGCTGCTCTCTAATAAAAATGGTGATGGCCATTATTAGGGGGACTTCTTGGCTTCTCAGTTGACTAAGGCCTGAAAGACTGTGACTGTTACCAACCGTTTGTTTGTAGAGACACCATGGTTTTCCAGTCTGTGATGTGACAAATCAGGCTGACAGGCAGTCTAGCTAACCAGGAGTCCCTTGAAGCTCTAGGCGAGCCTTACCTACTCCCCACAGTCCACTTTACCTGAGGGAGGGCAGACAGAAATCCTGGGTCCAATATGCCTTAGGTTCTAGTCCTGATACTGATTCTCATTAGCTATTACTGCTCCATGTTCCAAGATCCTCTCCAGAAATGGGGTAACAGGACCTATACCTTTGAGAGTTTTAGAAAGGACTGGAGTTGGGTAATAGACACAACACAACGGCTCAGAACCAGGCCAGGTGCACAGAAAGCCTTAGATAGGACGTCTCTGTCAGGCTTAATATGACAGATATTTTATATGTGCAGCAAATATAACTATTTGAAATGTGTTCCATGGCTAGGGATCTGTGTATGTTTTATTACTCATTTAGCAGGTATTTCCTGCATCTTCATCATGTAGTACAGTGACATGTCCCCTAGAGCTCCCAACAAATGGCTTGCAAACCTATCATCAAAATGCAGTGGTGGCCGATGGTGCTTCATACCAGACACAGCATTTAGGAGACAGGATAGTTTGAGTTAGCCTGGGCTACATAATGAGACCCTTTACAACATACCCTGCTCCCAGCGCTCCAGCAGTGTGGATAAACAATGGGGACAAAGAAGACTGTGAAGACTCTGACCACAGCTGAAGGCAGCACTGCAGGCAGCCACTTGAGCACAGTGGCACTAATCACTGAGAAGCAAACATCCAGAGTGATCACAGCAGCAAAGGACTATACCCTACCAAAGAGAAAGGACCAGGAAAAATGGTGGCACCAGAGTCTAGAAGAGGAACAGGGCAAAGAGACAAGGGAGACAGCTCCTGCCATACAACAGCAGCCTGCCTGGTTCCCACCCTCCTGAACCTCATCTCTATGATCTCAGGATCAGCTTCCAGATGCTACTCAGAGAGCCTGGGTAGTAGTCTCTAAGGACATGAAGGCCGAAGGTCCTGACTACAAAGCAAGACCTGGGCATTGGCGAGCACTGTGTCCTGGAGGTCAGTGGCTGTTGCACCACACACCCAGAGCCCTATTTTGCTCCAGCAAAAATGTTAAATAAAATGATGTGAACAGAATATACATTTATATTTATTCCAGCACTTTACAGTCTGTCTCAACTGTTTTACAAGGATTCCTGCAGAAACATCACACTCATCCTATGAAGCAGGCCTCCTCACACAGAAAGGAACTAAGAGCTGAGATATCAGATGGTACACCCCAACTACACCTACCTTTAGAACTATGCAGAGTTGGCAAGGAACACCCCTTGGCTCTATTAATCATCTCCCTGATAACATGTGGCAAAGATGATGCTGTTTTTAGGTTAAGGTTGGGAACCTGCCATCAAGGACTGCTTTCATCCTCAATCACCAAGAGCAAGTTAGGGAGACAAGAACAAGGTGATCCTGCAGAAGACATCTAAACTGGGGTACGGACTGTCCCAGCAGGGAAGCAGCCTAATAAACTAAAGAGCAGAAACACGGATAGAAATGAAAATGACAGACTCACGAGGCTAAAGGAGAGTCCTGAAGTCAGGACCCCGGGCTTATGTCTAGCACTGTGGAACAGTGCTACTGTCTTTCCCTGCCTTAAAAAATCTCCCACAAAGCCACCCACCAAAACAAAAGTTGTACTCAGGAGAGTGAAAGCCTTCAGACTTAGAACAGAGATAACCAAAGCCCACCCAAGATGATTTACAGTCAGGGTCCTGTCGAGAGCAGCCATTCAACAGCCCTCAAAGGTCACTGACTGAAGGAGCTTTACAAACCTTGGACACACAAAGGAGACTGGGTACAGATGGAGCAGAAGCACCTGGACGAATGGACAGACCATGTGGTGATGGTGTAAAGTCCACACTCTACTTTGGTTCCCAAAAGCCACCTCAACCACAGACCTGTATGATCTAGGTGTGTATGTGGCCCATAAGGTGGGACAAAGTTCCTACAGCTAACTGACATTCCCATGAAATCCAAATTTCCAGGGAACTGTATGGAAATTCTCTCCTAGAAAGAGAAGTGATAGCAATGTGACTCCTGGGCTGATAGAAAACCTGTTCCTTCAAGGAGCCCCATCTTCATTCATGATGGCAGCCAAAGGAAGAGTGGAGGAGACCTGTGATATACATGCCCAAAGATACTTGTGTTGAAGTGAAGAAATTACTATGAATATGAGCTCACTGACTCAAATAACTCAGCCAGTAACTCACTTGAATATTTCAGATACATGCACACAGCACAGCCACATAGTTCTCTGGTCATAGGCTAGGCTTTGCTGGGACCAGCAGGTCACCCAAGGGGTACCAAAGCAATGGAGTGGAAAGCACTCCTTGGTTTCTTTCTCCTGCCTCTCTGGGTAGAGAATCACACATCTCCATGTACTAGTGACACCAGAGAGCCTAAGAAAGATTCACAAGCTACCCAGGAGGAATGTTACTCTACTGCGTGCTATTGTGACAGTTTTAACTTCAGTTTTTAAAATTACAAAATTGATGTATTCTCAAATACAAAAAGTAGAAATGACCACAATAAAATATTCACAATCTTCACACCTAGGGTTGGGGGGAAGATTATCCATACATGGGCATGTCTTACCTAACTTCTATGTAAGTATATACAAATGTGTCTATCCACACACTCACTGTTTCTTACAGACTGACTTACCAAAAACATTCCCAAAGTATACAGCTTTGTTGACACACATTTGAGTTACAAATACTCTCTTATCAACAATTCTAGTAAAACAGTAGCTGGCAGATGGTTCCTTTACATGGATTCCTGGTATTTTCATAAGCAGCTAAACAGTAAGATACAGCTACTACATGGAATCATTACTCAGTTTTGATTTTTTCCCCTTGGAACCATCACCTAATGACCCTGTAAACACACCAGGTCCTCTTCAAGAGGGCCTCCTTGGATGCCTATGTGGGTGCTGGTAGTCTTCTGCAAGCACTTGCTCACTCTGTCTCGCCACCTTCAGTTCCCATCAGATGTAGCTTCTGGTCAAATCTGCTGCAAGATGTGCTTACCAAGCCTCTGTTCCTTAGGCCTCCTACCAGCACATGTGTAACATGTGAAGGACTGCCTCCCTGCCTAGCCTGCCAAGGTAACTGTGGAGACCAAACAGGTCCTTCTATTACAGCAGGCAGAACAGAGTGTATGTAGTTAAGTGCTGGCTATTGTTACAGTTTTTCAAAAGCCCTCAACCACTTGAAATCTATAAAGGACAACATTCAATTGTTAAAAGTACACAGGGTCACCTCTGCCACATGCAAGGATGGACCAGGTCCTAGCTGTTTCAATGTCTTGTGCTCTGGTTTGTGACTGTCCATGATACACCAGCATTCTTTCCCTGTTGGGCTATTGTGGTAGACATGTGACAGGCTTGAGCATCTACAGTGTAGTCTCTAGACATTTCCCTTCTTTCTTGAGCATTCTTATCTGGGGGTTCATTCTGTCTTCAAGCCTTTTTGGCCTTTCAAGTGAAATAGTATCACCACCTTGTGGGGTAAGACACTCCTTTTCCTCACACCTAGTTCTAAGGACCCCTACTTCAAGGCAGGGCCCAAATCCCTCTCATTATTTGGCTACCACTGACCCCAGCCACTCTTGCTTCAGCTGTATGGCCACAGAAGTTCCTAGCTGCTCTTGTTCTCTCCTATTCATGACATCTGTTAGTTTGTTGTCAAAAGAGCAGGTGGAATGGCCCTTTAAGATATAATATCCCTTTTCTAATGACACTGTTTTCCCCTCTCAGTGAAGACCAGAGGTGTGACCATGGCTTACAAGGAACAGCTGGGTCACCTTAGTGCCTCTGTTCTCCCTCTGCCCTGTTACACCCTAATGAGGTCAGCCTAACTTCTCCTTGGACAGGCCAACCACATTGCAGCCTCAGGCCCTTCCTAGACTGCCAACCACCTGTTTCCATCCCTGTGGTAATTCTCATCTCCAGGTTTTATCTTTTCTGATGCCTTCCTCTCCCCTATTGAGAACTGCAGTCCTTCTCCGATCCCTTCCTGCCTCATTAATTTCATTGTTTGATTTACTCAGGCTTTGTTATCAGGTACTTCCATTCCACTTCAATAGACTGGGTATCTACTGTTCACCTTTCCCTGGTGTATGGGAGGGAAGAGGCCACACCACCAGGGAGCAAACCTCTGCCTTTTGGTTAACTTCTGTTGTCTTCTCCATGTAGGAGAATGCCTGCCTGCTTGTGAAATTTCCTCCGGTGGAGCTGCTGTGATCCTGCAACTGCATTTCCTCACTGCCTACTGCTGCCTTTTAGAGAATTCCAGAAGGCAGATACCTCTTTATTAGCTGGACACTAAATATCTCATTTTACTAATTTTTTTAGCTGAATCTCTTGGGCTTTTTAACCAACAGTGAAGTCATCTATAAATTACCACATCTCCTCCAAAGCATCCACCTTAGTTCTATTTTTGATTTATTTCCAAGGCAAGACCCTCCAGAAGAACATGAACACCTATGACAAGAATAGGAATAGGAGTGATTCCTTAATGACCTGGGCATACCTGTAGGATGCCCTTGAGGCATAGCAGTGAATGGGTGCTGGCTGCTGGTCTCAAACTTAACAGGGAGCTGAGGACAACTTTGAATCCCTATCCCCACTTGAGTACTAGTTATGACAGATGTGACACCACACTCAGCAGATGTAATTGTACAATTTCTATTTTCACCAGTAATGCCTATTAATTTTTAAAGAAATGCAACTTAAGATCTGTTGAGGACTGGAGAGATGGCTCTGTGGTTAGGAGTGCTTCCTATATAGTCCCAGGGTCCAAGTTTGCATCCATAGAGACAATATCAACAAACTAGGCATGGCTGAGCATGCCTGCAACCCTAGAAATGGTAGGAGGGGTAGGCACAGAAACAATTGCTGGGTCTAGCTAGAAGACAGAGGGCTAGCTCCAGATTCAATGAGAGGCCCTGTCTCAGGAAATAAGGGAGTGATTGGGACAGCTGATGTTCCCTCCTCGGCCTAGCACACATATAACTATTGAAAAAACAGTAGGGCTCTTCACTGGCCTCAGATTATGAGTGACTCGTTAACAGATCTACCATTAAGTAGTTTCTGACCCTGTTTAGTCAGAACATAGTTAATACAAGATACTTAGGATGCTGGTCAGAACATTGTATCTATTATTTTTAAGGAAGTTTCTATGGCCATTCTGTGTGGTGACAGCCCTTGCTGTCCATATCCTAAGTAGAGTAAGGTATGTAGGAAATTGCACAATAGACTGACACATATAATTTTTCCATGGTACAGTGTTTACATTTGTTTTTTAGAATGGTGTGCTGTTGCAGGTACTATATTACCACAGTGTATGTGATATGTTTATTTCTGTTTCCGCTGATGGTGCAACTTTCTTTTGTTGTTTTTCCTTGGTTTGAGTGCCTCAGCAGAAATGGAAACTGAAGACCTAGATATCTGTGCACATTTGAGAATATGCTTTGTTCCACCCAAGCCAAAAGTTCCAACCTGAACAGATGGTTACACAGCACTGGTTGTTATGTGCTTGTTTTTCATCTTGTGCTTTCTTTTCTTAAGAGGAGGCTGCTGTGCACACATCTGTATTTATCTTTCAGCCGCATTCCTGGTTCATAAGCAGCAAATCATCATTAGCTTATACTTCAAGTGCCCTATGGCTGTAGTTTCATTTAATCTCCACAAGAGACCCAATCAAGTGCTGCTACTGTTCAAGGGTTCAAACTAGAAACTCCACAGTTATCACTTTTTGCTGCAATTAGGCAAAAAAATTTTCCCTTCTGCTACCCAACTGCTCAGCAGGCTTTATTTTGGCTTCCAAGTGAATTTTACTTTGTAATTTATACAAATGGTTAGAAAACATTTCCTATGAAGAAATGAGTTGTAATTTTCTTCATTCCTCATTCCTTGTATTATTTCTACAAACACTGGATATGGGCTAGAATCCAGTAAATTAACTTCATTAATCCCATGAATAAAACCTCCTTCACAGCTTCACTGTTTCTGCTCAGTCTGTAGCAAACAAGCTAAGTGAGTCATTTTCAATACTCCTGGGTCTTTACTCATCCTCTCCCATAGGTTTCTATCAGATTTCATTTCATACTACTTGAGATCTAAGCTTTCACAACAAATGTTCTTTAGCTCTGCTGTGGACTATACGTGGACAACAAGCTCTCCTTGCTTTGGAGTTTGTTTCGAGCTACTGCTTTGCCTTCCCATACATTTCCCTAAGGGTGTGCTTTGCTTAGACATATTCAATCTTTGTCTCCTGGCACTGCACTTAAGAATTGTTTATGCCTTCACAGTGACACAGATGCCCCTGGGCTTTGGTCACACACGCCTTGTTGTTTACTGTTCCTTCTTTCTAATTAGCACCATGCCTTCTTTCCTTTCCCTGCTCTTAAAGTCACTGCTCACTGCTTACTATGTTCAAAGACCTAAGTTCCCTCTCCAAAGGTATTCTAACACTGAGAATTCTTACACTGGCAGCTTTGTTAGGAGCAGCTAAACGTCTGAGCTGAAGATGCTGGTAGTGCTTTGTATGTACTCTCAACAGCAGCACACTGGGAGCAAAGTCTTGGATTTTAGGCCACATACTCTTTAAGAGTGCGCACGAAGCGTGGGCCTAATATTTACAGCAACAATGTCTTTATGTTTGTTAAAGCCTGGATTCCACAACAGTGTAGTCAAAATGCAGACACCCAAGAAACCTAAATTTCCCCCCTTAGACCTGGTGACACAATAGTAGCACAACACTACCTGATGTGAAGCCAATTATTCTGAGCTGATCCCATGTAGAGGAAATGTTTCACTGATAAATACCAATGTAGTAACAAGGAGTGTGATATACTGCATACATACTCTCAAAAACAAAATAACCCCATAACATTCTGCATAGAGAACATAGCTCAGACTGATTAACATGATATTTACAAATATTTCCTAGCACTGGCCACTGAGAACCTAGTGCATACAGCTCACCAGCAGCCAGCAGTCTTGGACCCCCATCCTGGTTGTAAATACCAGTCTCTAGTAAAGGAACCAGGGCTCTCTGGAGAATCGGTTGACTGCTGGCTGGGACAAATACAGGACAAGATGAGTTCAGGATAGGGTATATTGGGAAGGCAGGGACTCCCAGTGGCTATAGCCAGGATATGCAGAACAACAAAATCAATGCTAGTCATACTATAACTTGATACTGGGAATAGCCTAAGGCATAGGCCTCTGAGTCTATGCTGAGACTGATGGAGTATATGAGTGAGAGAGAAGAGAGAGCTCATTTCTGTAGAACCCTAATTTTTAAACACAGGAAATACAAATCACCTGCACAATGTCCGGGTTATACTATTACAGTCAAACTCACTGTCTAGTGTTAAATTTATTGAAAGCATGAGAAACAGAGAATCTGCAGTGCATGGTAAACAGCCCTGCTGAGCTCCTGGAAGATGACGTAGAGGCCCTAGAATGAATGCCCCACCTGTAAGCATGTTCTTGCTTCCTGGACAGAAAGATAGCTCTGTAGTTAAAATCACAGGCTGCTCTTGCAGAGGACCAAGGTTTGATTCCCAGTACCCATATGCCACCTCACAACCACCTGTAATTCCAGCTCCAGCCGATCAAATGCCATCTTTTGACCACTGAAGGTACCAGGCAGAGGCATGGTACATGAACATACAGACAAGCCAAGAACCCCACCCCCAAGATTAAAAACAAAAAAAAGAATGTTCTTAAGCCACTTCAGAGAGCCAATGCGGTACAGTGCAGTCCTGGGTCACAAACTGCCAGCCCTACCTCTGGAGGGAATGGGTCTTACATAATCGAGTCCCAATAAACACTGTAGATGGCACGCTTCAGGTGAGTTATTCTGGTCATCAGCATTGGAAAAAGTTTACACTGTCCTCATCACATGGATTCTGCTCTTGGTCTGACCCTATTCTTTCACTGCACAACACTGAGTACAAGAGCTTTCAGCGGGCTGTGAGCTCCAGAGAATGACCAAAGCTAAGAGCACATTTGGGGGCACACAATTGTAAAATATCTACGTCAAATTAAACATTTATAACTATAAGGAAAAAATAGGAAATTTATAGAAAGTAGAAAGCTGGTCAACAGCACCTTTGCTAGTAATCCATGTTAATACACTTGTATCCAGAACAATATACAAGGAAGGCACATTATCTCCAGCTCTAGAAGACCTGAACCTCAGTCTAATCAAAAGAAGGCTTTGCATGGAAATGCACATGGAAAGTCTACAGGGTGAGAATCTGTATTCTCAAAAGCATCATGATAGGCAAGGGAGGGCTGAGGCCTTGACATGGCTGGAGACCAGGAAGACATGACAACAGGGCCCAGGTGTGAGTCTGGTTTGGCCCAGGCAGAGAAGGGACCTGGTGAACTCCTGCTGAGAGTGAATCTCCCATGACTGTGACCACAGAAGCTGTCAGTAACAGATTCACCAGGGTTATGAAGAGGCTGTAAGGAATGGCTAGGTGACATGTTACAGCTGTGAATACTATGTATTGTACACAGCCACCTGAGGCAGAAAGGGTCTGTAAGTCTGAAGTTACAGTACATGTTAGAAGCAAGGTTGGCTCCAAGGACTATTTAAAGGTAGGGACTCTACATGGAATCCCTCCTGGCTGGTCACAGGATTTCAAGAGTGTTTTTTTTTTTTTTTTTTTTTTTAAGAAAGACAGGTAGGTGGCAAAAGGTAATCCTTTACTCTGGCAGGGACATTTATTTTCTTCTCACCCACAAAAGCCAGATACTTTGCAGATGCCACAATTCTATTTCCCTTCAAAATAAATTCTATAAAACATTTAAAATGAGTACATGAGATGCCGTGGTCATCACAGAGGGTGGCCAGAAACTAATCACAGAAACCTGATGCAGACTTAAGCATCCAGACTTTTTCCTATCAATTATACCTCAGGGTGAATGACAAGAAGCCAGTCTTTAGACAAATGTCCTAGCCAATAAGAGAAAGTAGAAGTATTATCACCTTCTCTGCAGACCTCAGGGATCTAATGGTGCTAGGTGCTGGTCACTAATGGCTGCTATGAAACAGTTCAGGGGACTCTACAAAGAACCCAGCACCACCTCAAAGAGCTTTACTAACCTTCCTCTCCTCAAAACAATCAATCAGATCAAGCCTCAAGATGTAATAACTAATTTAGGGAAACACACAATGAAAAATGTGCTCAACTACACCAGTGAGGCAAGCTGCACAAGCCACCTGAGCACACAGGACAGACCAACCCACACAACATTCCACCAAACATGGGAAAGAGTTTGAGAGAGAACGAGAGAGCACTATGTCTCTAAACCAGATAGCTGGCTGCCAAGAACAGCCTCTGACTCCTCTGTGGATTCTGATGCCAAAAGGTGGCAGTGCAGGTATAATAACATTTAGACAACTGAAAACCTCAACATTTGTCAAATACTGAAATTAAGGAAAAACTGTCAGTTTTAAAAGAGAACTTTATCCTTAATTTTTAAAATGTCATACAGCAAATGATAACCAAATAACTATCTCTGTAGATACTGCCTCAGTGTGGTGAGTGCAATAAAGTCTGTATGAACCTGAAGTCTGAAGCACTCCTTTTCCTCCAACACAATTATTATTGGGCTCAATAAAGGCATCTGAATTCCTTAATGAATTTGGTTTGCATGTGGCAATTTAATTCTACAGCACTACACTTCTCCTTTCTCTTATTTTCCCTGCAAATTTTACACTACAAGCTTCAGATTCTTGAGCCACAGAACTGTCCTTTCTAAGTCACAAATGACACTGACAAGTATCCAGGGAATCATCTGCTTGAAGAAAACTTATTTTAAATCGCAGCTATGACATAAGAACAGAAAGACTAAAATTGCACCAAGTAAGTTTAAGTAAATGTAAAGATGAATGATGCCTGAGAACACCAATGAGCCCTGCCGACATTTAACAGGATTTGCCAGTCTCCTTTCAGCACTGTGCCTTCAATTCCACATACTTAACTGGCCCACGGAATACTGTTTTGTTTCATTTTCTCATTCGAACTGCTGCTCTTGAAGGTTCAGGCTGATTCAACCAGACACTGCTGTGTATAGGCTGCCTTCACATAGCTGTCCTATAGACAATGGCCGTCCTAGGCCATGGTTTCCACCATAAAACCAGGCCCAACTTAGCAGCCAACTACCCTCCAGCTTTCCTGACACCTGGCAGGCTTGGCTCATTTATTCAGTAGCCTTGCAGAACTGACATTGTGTTTGAACCCTTGACTTTTCCTAGAGTCTCTTTAGGCCTGTCAAGCATGTTCAGACATGCTGAGGGTTTGGTTACTATCTGTTCTAAGTTTACATAAAGCTAAAGAGTTGATAAAAGGGCATTTTGAACATAGAAGACAAAGAACACAGAAACAACTGTTCTGTGTGCTTCCTCTGGCTGTGACTGTGACACAAGAGACCTTAGTCCCTTGTCCACCAGCACTGCAGCACACTCGGCCTCACCTTCATCGCTCCCAGTTCCTTTCTGCTTTTTTTTCTTGACTAGTTGAATGGCTCGGTAATCAGTTCTTGCTGAGCCCCCACTTTCCTGGGACCAAAGAAAAGTGTGTCAGTTGCTTGATCTAAATAGCAGAGGAGGGGTAGCAAGGGGACTAGAGAACCATCCTAAGCCTGCCTCGGGAATGTATCAGAGCTCCAGGAATCGGTCACCAGCAAGGCACTCGGGAAATCACATGCTTGATTGTTAGCACAGGAAAATGAACATAGCTTCATCATCTGGAAAAGTGAAGGTCGTTCCTCCAAGGTCTAAACACACTTTAAATATTTTAGAGAGGGGCTGCTAAGATCTGCATACTGTCCTGTTCCCTAAAACATGAGTCTTCTTGATGCCAGGGTTATGTCACAGCAGCCCTGGACAGTGTTGGCAGCAAGTGCTGCACTGTCATATACCAATATAGAGAAGTGTCACTGAGTTCAGCAAATTTACTGAGGTGCCAGAGAAACAGTATTCAAATAGAATATATAAAATTTGTGAACACTTAATAAAAATGTTTCATTCTTAAAACTAAAAGGAGCAAAGGAAACCAGTCTCTACAGCTCATGGCATGCAGAAATCCATTCATAACACCATTCCCACTCAGAGAAGCAAGGGAGCCCAATGCCACACAGCTAGCTAGCAAGAGAATAAACCAGGGGCAAGCCCAAGCTCTGCTGGCTCTTCCACCTCCACCCACAGCTAGGCTCTGAGACACAGGAAGGCATGGAGTGCCAGGGACAGACTTCCCACACACTCTGAGCTGTGGTTACCTCCAGTCCCTGTCTAGTCACCTGCTGCTTTTAGCAACCGCTGTGGCAGCCTAAACAGATGCTGGCAAGTGTAGCTCTGCCACCAACAAGCCAGACACCAGAAATGGAAAGACTGTGCTGCTCACACATTGAGAGAAATACAAGTCGGCTCCAGTAAGTTGGTTACTAGATACCCTCACGATTGTAGTAAGGTAAGATGCATGAATTTTAACATAATAAATGTCGAACCAAAATTCAACTAGCATTACAGAGAAGCCTATATGATCATTTCCATCATAGACTGAGGAAAGTCAGACTCTCTCTAGAAATCTTTAAGTTACTTTAAATTAGATTATATTAAAGATATAATTGATATAAATATAGAATACCATAACTGTCCAGCCTCAAAACTAGAGTATTGTTATAATCCTTCAAGAATGAAGGCTCAGGAACCACTGTTTAATTCTAATAAAAATATCCTGACATAGCTTTTATGTTCTCACTGAACTGTTAAGGTGATTGATGGAAACACTGTTCTTCTAGGACTCATCACTATGTGAAAAGCACAAAGGTGAACATTTCAATAGTAGGAAATGCCTCAAGTTTTCTCAAGAAAACTATAAAATCACAGAACTCAAAAGAACCTTAGAAACCATATAGCCCAAACCCCTTATTTTAGAAATAACTGAGGATTTAAGGCTCAGATAGGTTAAGTGATTTGCACAAAGCTGCAAGAATGTCAATTCCAGAGTCAAGGTCAAAGTCAGGCTTCCAGACTATTGCCCAGGCTCCATTTGTCCTTCTGTACACCAGAAAGAACCATCTGCATAGACAGGATTCATCCCAAACATGATCCAAGGTGCATTAGGGGAGTGAGCTAGTGGTGGTGATGGAACAGAGTGCTTCATACCAAGTAGAGGCTGCCGGTGCCAGCACTGAGCTCTGAGTCCTTGTGAGCCCCTGGATTCTCTGCAGAGCTGGACAGCATAGACTGAGATGGCCTGTGACTTTCTTCCTGCCCCTGGACCACATCTGGGACAGGAGGCAAGTCTTGTTCCACCTTTATTGGAACCAGCAGATCTGGGACTCTGGCAGTCTCTTGGGCAGTGCCTGAAGAGGTTGGTGCGGTGTCAAGGGCTGTCAAGTTATTGCTGGGAGTCAAAGCTGGTGGGTCTTGACCCAAGTTCCTCACAGGCAGAGCTACCAAACAGCCTACTGTTCCTGTGCTCATGGCCTGAGAATCATCTGTACTGAAGCTGCCTGGCTGGAGAACTGTGGCTGATGTCCCAAGAACAACAGGACTGTCCAAACTTGGAGGCATATCACTGGGGGCCACCAGAACCAGGGGGTCCATGGGCCCTAAGGAGTTATTATTAGATGGGAGAGTCCCTCCCAGAGAGGAGCTCACAGAAGTGACATCAATAGTAAGGATCCCAGAGTTCAAAGCTTCATCCGACCCAGCTGCCGAATTGCCACTGTTAGCAGGTGTGTCAGAAAAAAGTGCTGCTAGATCTATGTTGGTGAGCTCGCTTTGGCCCGGGCTATTCAGTTCACTGCTGGGTGTGAGAGAACTTGGAGCTTCCAGCTGAGGTACAAGATCTGCAAAAGCAATAGATAGTTCAGTTACTATCTTGCCAGACTCAGAAATTGTCTTTCTGCTTGAGATACTAGCAGGCACTCTTTGAAGCAACACTGACTACCCTTTCACTAGACCTTGCCACCAGGGTAAAAAAAAGACCTAATGCAGACATACAGTGAATAGCAGACACCAAAGGAAGGGCTGGCTTGATAGCAGGTACTTTATCTAATACTTCACGTCCTCAGGTTGTCTTTGGGTTTCAAAGCCTGCCCTTCCTCCTGTGCTGCACTAGCCAAGGTTCCAATCTACCCCACAGCATGAAGCCTCTGTAAGTCAGCTCTGAGACAAACTCAGGCTCTGGGGTTATTTTTGAAATTAGCTTCAGTCATCTCCAGTCACAGCAAACTCTGTGCCCAGTTTCACATCTACTGTCATCCACAAAATGTTTTGAGGACTCTGTGGTTAATCAAGGAGTAAAAATTGCTGTCTGGGCTGGGTTGAAAACTTAGGTTTAGGCACATGCATGGATCTCTACAGCTTCTGAATTGCCCCAGCGCCTGAAGCAGAGGAAGGGGCTCTCAGCTCTGTTTCTTCACATCAACTACTTGTTAACCACAAATGAATACTTTCTAAGCATGAAGGTCAGGTCAGAGTACATACTGCACTTTTTTGTTGTTGTTTTTGTTTTCAGGAGAGTTTCTCTGCGTAGCAGACAAGTCTAGTCTCGAACTCACAGAGATCCACCTGTTTCTGCTTCCCAAGTTCTAGGATTAAAGGCATGTGCCACCATGCATTTTCAGCTCAAGCCTACAAAAGACATCCTGTCTAGACGTAAGAACAGAAACCAAACCAGAATCTCTCTTTAGTTGTCGTACAGAAAGTTTCTTCAACAGTATCTTAGTACCAATACAACATTCTGAGAGGAAATGTGAGCGATTCTTTCTAGAAAGTGAAACAGGAAACCCATTTCTTTCTCAAAATTAAAAACAAGCAAACAAGCATACATCTTGATGACTGTTCTCTGTGAAGAGTGATTTTGATGGAAGAAAGATGCCAACTTACTCAAAAATCTCCCATCTAACATTTTATTAATTCCACAAATGTCAACTACAGAATTGGTATAAATGAATATACAAAAGAAAAAGCATTGACTAAACACAAGCACATAGTGCTAATGGTTAGGATTGTGGCTTTAGATGACAGATAGATCTTAGAAAAGATCCTGGCTTGAGTACTTCCTCTTAGTGTGACCTTGGCAAGTCTTCCTGCAGCAGCAAAACCAAGGTGAAGTGAACTAAAACACAAGCTGGCAGTCATCAGACAGTCCTGAGTGCCTGGTCCTCTACTGACAATGGGCAGGATGAATGGTACATGAGTCAGTCAACGTATACCATAAACACAGGCCTGCTAAGAGGGCCTCTCACCCATCCAGAGTTTAGGGAAAACTCCTGTGAAGTAACCTAAATTAGCTTAGGGGAAGGGAAATACAGTTTAAGAGGGAATGTCAGGCTGAGGCCTGTGAGGTCACACAGCACTGGCTCGGAGTTGGAGAGAGGGATAGTGTTTGATCACCTCTGGAAAGAAAGGTGACACCCTCTGACATTAAGTAGGAGATACACCCTGCCTAAGAGCCAAAGGACAGATCCCAAGAGAAGAAACCAGATAAAGAACACACAGCATCACCAGCTCCAGCTGCTCAGAGCTTTGCTGCCTGAGATCCAAAGGACAGATCCCAAGAGAAGAAACCAGATAAAGAACACACAGCGTCACCAGCTCCAGCTGCTCAGAGCTTTGCAACAGATGCTTTAACCAAGAGTGGCTCATAGTATCACTTTCCTTCTTTTCACAGCTCAGGGAAACATGGCTCAAACATCTGTCCCTGCTTAGGATTCCAACTGGGAAATGCTAAATGGTATTATCTGCTTCACAGGTCACAGTGAGGGGGAGCTGGTTAGAAACATGTATGGCTTCCACTAAGTTACCTTACCAGGAGCAAAACCTACCTTGTCCCAGAGAGAACGGTCTCTGTGAATGGACTAGAGAGAGGCAGTCACTGCTGCCTCTCCTACATTCTTGATGTCCTGCCTACAATTACAGGCAAGACCTAGAGGGGCAGGTTTCTAAGTGCTGTACCACAGATGGTGAATGCTCAGCATCCTCCCCTCCACATGCCCTTGACCACTATCATGATGCCTCTCTCATACCCCAGCCCATTCCTGAGACACAGCTCTGCTATAGGCTTGGAGAGTTTCCTGCCCACCTTTAGAACACAGTCCTCTGTGTAGGATCTGCTGTATCCTAAGACCAGGAAGAAGACAGAGGATGCAATGCTCAGGAACAGTGGACATGGTAAGACAGACTCAGGGACCAGTTGCAGACAGGCTTAGAGCACATGTGTCAGGGAAGCCTGCAAAGTGATAGCACATTTGAAGGAAGAACTACACAGGCAAGAGCAAAACAGGCACAAGCGGGCTGCGGTAAGATGAGAGTAGCAGGAAAGGAGAGAGCACAGAGGTCCCTTAGCTATGTGGAAAACTCACAGCTCCAATATCATGGCTTATATATGGTTGAGAGGGAAAAGGAGAGGCACCATTCCTGTTCTCTCATGCTCAGGCATATACAATTTTCCAACTCTCAGGGGCCACAGTCACAGACCTTGGCGTCGGCTGTGCTGCCGCACCATGTGTGCCTTCATACTGTGCTTAGAGGTGAAGAGTCGGTTACAGCTGGATACTGGGCAGCGGCTTTTTTGGAGCACCCATGTCTTGCAGGTGTTTCTTAGAATGAATGTACAGACTGCTTCGAGCTGAGAACCTGGCACAGCATCCTGGAACACAGAGGAAAACCAGAGTTACTTCCTAACAACACCAGAAATGACACTACGGACTGGTAAGACAACTCCAAAGGGAGGTGTTTGCCAGCCAAGTCTGGTGACCTGAGTTTGATTTCTAGAACTCACATAAGATGGAAGGAAGGAACCAACTCTACAAAGCTGTCCTCTGACCTCCACATATACACTGTGACCCACTGTGCCACATGAACTTTCCCCAAAATAGTAATTACAAATCATGTACTGACTAGTTTATACTGACTAGTTCTAGCTTGATATAAGCTAGAAGAATCTGAGAGGAGGGATCCGCATGAGAAAATACCTCCATAAGATCAGGCTATAGGTAAGTCTGTTGAGCATTTTCTTAATTAGTGATTGAGGTGGGAGGGCCCAGACCATTGTGGGTGGTATCACTCTGGGCTGGTGATTCTGGGTTCTATAAGACAGCAGGTTGAACAAAGCCATGAGGAGCAGCCAGTAAGCAGCACTCCTCTAAGGCCTCTTCATTAGCTCCTGCCTTCAGGTTCCCACCCAACTAGAGCTCTTTCCTTGGCTTCCTTCAATAGACTATAATTGAGGATATGTAAGCCAAATAAAGCGTTTCACCCCCAAATTGCTTTTGGCCATGGTGTTTCATCACAGCTATAGTAACCCTTAACTAAGATAGAAATTAAGTCAATGGGGAATTACAACCCAATTCATGCAGGATGACAAAGATTCAGATCTTTTGAGAATAAAGGTATGGGTCACTTAAGGATTAAAAATAAATTAAAACAACCACCAAAACAAGACGTGATGAGGTGCTTGTTGAGGGTGGAGGAAATACAGAACAGGTAGTAGAGGAAGGTAGCTACACTACCAACTAAGGCCACATGA
Organism: Mesocricetus auratus; assembly: GCF_017639785.1. Lineage (NCBI taxonomy): Eukaryota > Metazoa > Chordata > Mammalia > Rodentia > Cricetidae > Mesocricetus > Mesocricetus auratus. The sequence goes on along the minus strand of NW_024429266.1, from coordinate 151,450,984 downwards.
CCAGTTGTGAAACCAAGGATGATAATTGACATGTGTTTCTGTCACATTTTGTTAAGAATGTATTGTAAAGATATTTGTGTTTTCTCCTAGATTTCTTTATTATGTTATGTAACACCAATTTAGGTGTCAGTGGCTATCATATATAAGTTACAAAGTATTAGAAGAATGTCCCTCAAGGGACACTGTCACCTATTCTAAGATATATAATGCATTTGCAGTTTCAGTGGGATAGTTACATCATGTTATGAGTAATTATAGTTATTGGTTTCATTTGGAAATGAAACCTGTCTTAATGACATAAGGGGATATGATTTGTATCAAGTTGACAAGGAATGAATTTGTAGATGGCTAACCTTGGTTGTCACCTTAACTACATTTGTGAGGGATTTTTCTTGATTTGAGGTCAGAAGATCCACCCTAAATCTGGGCCACACCTTCTGGTGGCAGCCTATATAAAAGGACACAGAAGATGAAAGCTTTTGTTTTTTTGCCTGTTTGCCCTCACTGTCAAGCTTATCTATCCTGTTGCCAAGGCATCCTTCACTGGCATTAGAGTCGTCTATGAGATTCCAATGTATACTGATAACTGGTTGAGACATCCAGCCTTGTGGACTGAACAATTGGATTCTTGAACTTTCCTTTGGGAGACAGCCACTGTTGGGACTAGTTGGACTATAAAGCCACTCTTAACAACCCCCCTTTTAATATATATACATTCATTCTATCAGTTCTGTTTCTCTAGAGAACTGTGATTAATACAAAGCATGATACTATGTTCCCAAGCACTGGCCACTGACAAGTGACATATACCAAATACCCTAAGAGGAGCACAAGGGATAAATGAAAAATTATAAAGGAATATGCAGACCATGAGTTAGTCTAAGAAATGTGAACTGATAAAGCACATTCTATCTGTTTCTTCCATCCACTGCTCAGAGTTGAGTCAAAACAACTCCTCCAGTCAAAGCTCAGTTGCAAAAATGTATATTAAGCACACCTCTATTAAGCTATTACGAGAGAAAAAAGAAAATAATCCTACAGTTCTAGGGGTTGGAACTATCTCAACGCATGACCAAAGATAACCCCACCCATTTCACCTCTGTGCAGCCCAGAAACTGAGCAAATGTCTCTAGGTCATAGGTAGAGCTGGAGTCAGAGACAGTATTCCCCAGCTTACACACTCAACTGACTCACACATCAGATCTGGATTCAAGTGCTGGAGGGAACATACATTTACAACGCCTTCCCTTTATCTCTGTCTGCCTGTCATGTTGGTGCTCTGCCCTTCACAGACCCAGAAAGGGGAGACAGTTGAGTTCAGAGGCTTGTGTGTGGCTGAGCACGTAGGTAGTAAGTCAGAGTAAAAGGCAGAACAAGATCAGTGCTGAAACAATGAATGCTGTAGAAACAGCTTCTGGGAAGACTGAGACACAGATGCTGAGCAAGGGGCAGTGGGTGACTCTGCCCCTGCTAAGTGATGGGACCAGGTCTTGGAGCAGAAACGTGTAAAGGTCCGGGGAGTTGCCCAGCTAAGGTTGTCTGCATGCAACATTCATTTGCTCTATGGCCACAGATAAGTTTCTGACCGTTCACAGAGCAGTTTTTCCTTTCTGCAAAATGAGATGCATGAGGCCAAGATAAAGAACAGACTTAGAGCTTGCCTAGAAACATGTCTGAAGTTTCATGTGAGAATGAATTTAAGTCCCAAACTGCACAGATATAGACAGGGCCCTTTCTCATATGACTATTTTTCCTTAAATAGCCCACTTGGAGGTCCTGGGCACTGGCACTGCCCACCACCCTGAGGATGTGCCTGATGTAACTCTCAACACAGGGCCTGGTTCACTTAGTCTAGTAAGAAGGGGTTCTGGAGTCTCTGCACAAGACTCCACTACCCTGTGCAAAGGCTTTGATCAAATCCTGCACTCTTCCCTCTGCTAAGGCTCATTATCTTAATGGCTCAAAGCTCCTTGAGAACTTCAAAAACAAATGCTCTGCCTTTAACAGTGAACTTCTGCCCTTTCTTCTTCTGCCAATCACCCTGAAAAGAGCTGTGAAAACAAGCAGTCCCCTGCCTCCTGCTCAGCAGCTCTCCCTGAGTTACCCTACTAAAACTTGCCAACTAACACCAAACAATACTAATGGGCCTCAGCATTCTGAGTGGGTCTTCCAAAGACACCCTTCTGGCTTAGCACCCTGCCTTTAAGAGCTCCTACCACGGCAGCCTCTCCACCTAGGTGTAGAAAATAGAAAACAAACTTCCACCTAATAGAAATCACTACAATCATAAGAATGGACAAGTATCAATGCTTTTTGCAAGATTTAAAAAGTTTAATTAGTTGAATCTTTGCAAGAACCCTATGAGATTTTGTTTACTTTATGGATAAGGAAAAGAAGCACAGAGCTTAACCTGCTCATCTCAGGACTTCTCTGAGCCATGCAAGTGGCAGACTCAGGACTTGAACCCAGAATTCACACTTTCAATAGCTTGAGAATTCCATCTACTCACAGGGTTTAAGCAAGGACCTGCATAGCACCTGCTTCACTTGTAGTCCAGCCTGCTCTTTAAGCCAGCAGCAGACACACAGTCTACTTTCCGAGTACCTTAAGTCAAGCTGAAGGTACATTTTATGTACCAAATGACCAAACTCTTCAACATCCCAATCTCAGTGAGACACTCATTCAACTACTGTGCCTCCCTCATCCAGGTCCAAGTCATTACAGCTTTCTCTGACTTCTATCTTTGCTGCTGATGGGATTCTCTTTCTTTGTGCTGCCAGCCTCCAGTCCAGGATGACTGCAGTGCCTCTACAAAGACCAGACTGGGCTTTGGCTCCAAGTGAACTGTTCTTTCCCTGGGAGTCTCCCTGCTGGTCTTTCTGCTTCCAACAGCCATTCTTTAATGCCTGGCTAGCTCTTCCTCCTTAAGCTGACCAGGACATTCACTCTCCCAAGAAGAGTATGGCTGAAGTCCAGACATCTTACAACAGCTTGTATGTTCCTATTTACCTGTCCACACTCATAGCTGGTATGCTGATAAGTGGAAGAACTTGATCATACCATTTCTATTATGTTCAGTACATTGTAAGAACTGGTGTTGGCGTTAAGTTGTCTTTATTACCCTTCTCCAGCTAAGATAACTAAAGTCTACAAATTTAGCTGAGGCCATCAATTTAGGGCACATCTGACTTACCCTGGATTGCTCTTTCCTTAGTGAACAGCAGATTGACATGAATGGGTCATACAAATTTTTGGCAAATAAATCACACTCAACATTTTAAAGAAAAAAGCCTGTACTTTTATGTAAACTTTACATAAGCTAGAGTCTTTTTGAAAGAGGGAACTTCAATTGAGAAAAATGGCTCTGTAAGATTGGTCTGTGGGCATATCTACGAGACATTTTCTTGATTGATGTGGCAGGGTCAACCTCACTATGGGGGATGGTACTACTGGGCCTGTAGTCCTGGGTGGGTGCTCTAAGAAAGCCAGCTAAGCAAGTCAGGGAAACAAACCAGTAACCAGAACTCCCCCATGGGCTCTATACCAACTCCTGTCTCCAAGTCCCTTCTTTGAGTTCCTGCCCTAACTTTATTTGATGATGGACTGTAACATAGAAGTATAAGCTGAAATACACCCTATGTTGCTTTTGGTCATAGTGTTTTATCACAGCAATAGAAACCCTAACTAAGACAAAGCCTCATGAATACACTTATAAAGAAATAAGACAAGACTTTATTTTGTCGAGGTACAATAAGATTAGTTACCTGTCATTTAGAGAGCCCAAGCTATGTGCCAGACTACATATAAAGATGGATTCTTCTCACTTCACCTGTTCTTCATAATCACCAAGTAAAACAGACAGTGGAACTAGAGCCTCAGATTGAGTGCCAGGGCAGAAGGCAACCCTGTACTTCTTCCAACACACTTCTAAGACAGTGTGCATATATTTTCAACCAACCAAATAAATACAGTGCTGTAACTGGCAACTATCTTAGTGCTTCTGCAACTCAAACTTATAGCTAAACTTGAGTGTTGGTGTGGCATTTTGTCTACAGCTAAAGAAACATTTTAAATGCTACCTTCCACAGGGCACTCGAATGGCTTCGTCCCCAGGTGAGTGATACTGTGGCCCTTCAAATGCTCTGCTCTAGTGAATGACTTTCCACAGCCTTCCACAGGGCAAGTGAACCTCCGGTCATCGTCATGTTTCCTGAAACAAAAATGAAGGAACAATGACCACTCACACACTCACAGTAACGCCACTTTAGACACAAAAACAGCATGCTCTCTCCATTCCAAACAATCAATACATTTCAGAATGTCCACACACAGTTTGTTTTTTTAGCTGTCCCATAATCAGAAATTCCACTTTGATAATTAAGGTGGTCCCAGAGCCAGACACAAAACAATTAGTGCCACAACAATCTAGGAACAAGTGAGTTTCAAAGAAGTGAATGAAGCAATCTAAATTGTTTAGAAGTATCTATAGTCAATGTGCTTTCTAAGCCACAGACACACGCAGAGAGAGAGAGAAAAGAGGGAGAGAGAGAGAGAGAGAGAGAGAGAGAGAGAGAGAGAGAGAGAGAGAGAGAGAGAGAGAGAGAGAGAGAGCTAGGCAACAGTGGGAGTGGGAAAGAATCCTCTTAAGTCAACTTATGAAGACTACCTTTTTCTAAATCATGTTTTCATTCTAAGCACCTCAGACCCCAGTTATGCAAACAGACACAGGCCACCCCCCCCAGTCTGTATAATACCAATGTTGGAGTTGTAACCAAGATGGAATGACACAACATGTTGAACATCATGGGTACACAGACCCAAAGTTGTCATTATCACTACTGAAAGTTTATAAGGACATGAAGAAAAGTATTTCTACAACATCTAAAAGGAAACAAAAATAAACAAAAGTGTAATTGTATTGACAATGTACTAAGTAAGCCAAACCAAACCAAAGTTAACAGGAAACAACTGTTGTTAAGTGAGGAGATTCTTAGTGCTTTTCTTACAGTTTTCTGATTTTTCTAAGACATTGACACTGGGCTCCATTTTAAACAGCCTGAAATCTGTAAGTAATTCACCCATAGTGTTCTGTGACACATACTTCATGAACTTTCATAACCTAAATAATAAAATGTAAGGTTTACCTTTTGTGCCTTAGAAGCTTGGACATACTAGTGAAGGTCCAGCCACAACTGTCTGAGTCACAAATAAACGGTCTTTCACCTTTTAAAAGAAAAAAATGACACAGCCTAACTATGAGCACAACAGCTACCACAAAGCATGGGTCCACATTGTGGTATGCTCTCCAGCTCATACCTGTATGACTTCGCAGGTGAATTTTCAGCCGACAGGCTTTGTCATATTGTTTATTGCATCCAGGGAAGGAGCAGGAAAAGAGTTCTTGTTCTCTGAAGTGGGCTCGGTTATGGGAAAACAGGGCACTCACTGTGATGAATGTCTTCTCACAGCCTGAATGAGGAAAGCACAAGCTCAGCTCATAAGACAACAAAAGTACACAGTGCAGCTTACACTGTCCACAGCCTGGGGCATGTTCACCATGAGCAGACAAGGAAAGACACAGCTCAGAAACCATCTCTGCAAAGCCCTGTCTACCAATATTTAGCTTTCTAGAAACTACAGTAGGGTTAGCACACACAGGCCACCTGCTGCAGTGCTATGTGGAGATGGCGCAAGTGATTAAGAGGATATCCTCCAAACATATCTTGGCAAGCCAGTTCTGTAGCCAGTTCTGCATAAACCAGGTGTGTCTTCCACAAACTCAGCTGACAATGCTGTCTGAATGAAACCCAGGAAATAAGCAGAATAAAAAGCCCCAAAGATCAGGAGTTAGTCTCGTACAGCTTTGCAGGGCTGCAACAATCTCACTAGCTAAGATTTTCAATCCCACTGGGGAATACCTCATGCCCCACACTTCAAATTCCTCTAACCTCTGCAACTGGCAGCCCCACATCTTATGTGGTTTCTCTTCTTTTACCCATTTCCTCATGTTCTTGTCAACTTTACCTCCATCCTTATAGCCCCACCCCACCCCACCCCATCAACCCAAGCAACCTACACCTCAGCAACTCCATCATCAACACTTCTTTGACAAAAATGCTCTATGCTTAAACAGGGTGGGAAATACAAAGCTGAAAGATGTTTAGGAGCTATCTTTGTTGCAGCTCTTGCCCAGAGTCCCTAAAATGCTATCACTATGACTGTGAAACACTGAACAATCCTGAATAAAAGTAGCTGCCCAGGGAATCTCTGCCCCATCCAAAAGTCTTCTTCCTTAGTTAGCTTCAAACTGTTGCCTTTGCTACTTAGGATGTAACTGATTCAGTTAGTCTGAACACTAGCACTCTGCCTTAGCAACAGTCCTCATTATCCCCAAGCCATAGCCATGCTCTTTCATCCTGCCTCTGTGGATCTTTCACCTGAAGCCCTCCACCATTCCCACTGCCACTTCAGCTCATGTTGTCAAAAGAATCCCTCTTTGACTGGACACTTAAAGGTGCTCCCCTGGACCCTCTCCCAGCTTCCATGGAAGCCCAACTGATCAGCCAACACAAGACCCTCAGGAGCACCTCACGCTTTGAAGTGAATCCCTGTCCTTCCCAGGACAACACACAGACTGACGCTATCTTTCCCAGGGTGAGGCCTGCAGCCACCATTCTCACATCAGGAAATAATGGCAAAAGTTTGGATCAGGCTGTATCAGATAGTCTAGGGGCATGGAACAACACAGTACCAGAAGCTGTTGCTAAACCCTGCATATGTGCACACTCTACAAGGCATGTTGCTAGGAGAACAGTGTGTACACATATTAATGGAAGAGAATAGACTCGATCCCAGAAACTACAGTAGAGAAGACACAAAAACAAATGTGCCACACCCCCCGGGGGTGGCTGCAGAGGCTCACCCTGGTGAAGGAGCATCACTCTGTTTAAGACTGGGAAGGGCAGAGGTCTTATTCAAAGCATGAGGTACCCCTGGGGGCTCTGTATCCGCTAATCCGTGGGGCTTCTACATAGGCTGGAAAGGGACCAGAGAGGCACTAATGTGTAGTCATTCCCTCAGTAATTTAAGGTGGCATATTGGGCCGTATGTGTGTTGAATCCCTGACTCATCTAATATACTTGAGTGGATTGAGAAAAATAAAGTCCCAACTCAACTCTGAGAAGAAGTGGTCGCTTTCAGAGGAAGCATCTTAACAAAGGATTTGTGCGTCCCCCCCCACCCCCCAGGGACAGCTGTGACTATGCATGCCACTTCGCTGTAGGAACCCAAGGCTTCACATCTACCTACCTGAAAGGAACGTGAACCCTAACACGGGAGTGTTTCTTTGCACGCCTCCCACTGAGGCTGGGGCATCCCCGGTAAAACCTGCCCAAACAGCGACCCAGAGCTCGGCCCCTGGTCCAGACGCCATAGGGTCGCGGCCCGCCCCCCGCCCCCGCAGGTCGGCGACTCGCGCTCACCTGGGAAATCACACTTGTAGGGGCGCTCGGGCTCGAAGTGGCTGCGCTGGTGGGAGTTGAGCTTGGCGTGTGTAGGGAAGCGCTCGGCGCACACCTCGCACTTGAACAGACTCTCCTGCTCGTGCCCCTTCATGTGCGCCTTGAGGTTGTACACCGTGGTGAACTTCTTGCCGCAGCCGCCCACCGGGCAGCTAAAGGGTCGCAGCTTGTCGTGCGACTGCAGGTGTCGTTTGAGCTTGTAGGAGGTGGTGAAGGCCCAGCCGCAGCCATCCAGCGGGCACTTGAAGGGCCGCCTGCCCTGGAGGCTGCCGTGCGTCAGCAGGTGCACCTTCAACTGGTGCTTCTTGGCGAAGCTCAGCGCGCACTGAGGCTCGGGACAGCGGTAGACCGGGGAGCCAGCGCTGGTGGCCACCGGCCCGCGGCGGGACACAGAAGCGCTCGAGGGCTCAGGGCCCGCGGTGGTCGCGGGATGCAAGCTCGGGGCGGCTGGCGCGGGCGCGGCGGCCAGCGTGAAGACGCCGCGGTCGAAGCGCACCAGGAGGTCCTGGTTGTGGATGGTGACCGTGCCCGCCAGAGCCGCGCCGGGGGCGGCGGCTGGGACCTGCTCCGGGGGACTCGCGCACGGGCCGGGTTCGGCCTCCTCCTGCCCGTGGGCGGCGGCCGCGCGTGGCACTTCCAGCAGTACCACGAAGGAGTCGCTGCCGTCCTCGGAGGGCGGCGGGCTCGGCCCCGGGGCCTCCTCCTGACGCGGCCCGGGCCCGCCATCTTCCGGGCCCCTCAGCAGCAGCAGGCGGCGGCGCCCGGGGCCCGCACCGAGGGACGGCCCCGCGCCGCGGCGGAGTCGGCTTGTGCCACCGCCATGTTGATCTCCGTGCGCGACCGGGGCGGCCAGAACGGCCGGGATGTCCATCTTAGGCCCAGCTGAAGCGTCCGAGCCGCAGCCTCCGGAGAAGAGCCGCCCGGTCCTGCCAGGCATGCGCGCGACACCAAGGGTCCGCCCCAGCGCCCCTCAGGGAGTCTCTGTCAAAGCTCAGCGTATAGTACAGCCCAGAGTCGCATCTCGAGCTGCGCGTGCGCAAGAGCCGTGGGCGTGGCGCGCGAGGGCTGCCGGGACTGTAGTCACGAGGGAGCCGGGGGGTGGAGCAGAGGCGGGGCCTCCAACTTCTGTGCACTTTGGTTGGAGTCCCAGCTTGAGAAAAGAGGGTCTTCAGCTTTTTTTTTTTTTTGACTCTTCCTTTTGCATCTGAATAGCGCAAAGGAATGACAGCTAATCAAACCTTATTAAGTGTTCCTCGTGCCCTGCGTGCTTTGGAAATATGAGCTAATTCGATCCGTGATCGCCAGGTGTGAGGAAACGGATGTCAAGTTTATCTGGGGCCACAAGGTCGGGAATTTGCAGTCAGACTCTGTACTTTGCTTGTCATCTTCTCTGTGACCTCGCTGAAGTGCACATCTACCTGGACTACAGCCCTGGCTTGCCCCGTAGTAAGTCCTGAAGGGATCCCTGCCTAAACCCCGCAAAGGTGCCTTAACACAGTGTCAGCCTAGTAAGTTGCTGACTGCCTCCCGGACTCTGCTGCTCCGCTTCTCCCATATGTATTTGTCTGGAGCCCCTCCATTTCTGCCACCACCACCTAAATTCAAACCTGTTTCACGCCTAGCTTCACAAATAGGTAAAGGGCCAGCCCTTAGCCTCTGTTCACCCAACTGCCTCCCTCCCTGCCTGTTTCCTGCAGGGCAGCTTTAGTCTTCTGAAAGTGCAAACGCTATTAAAATCTTACCAACCTGCCCTTTGCGCCCACACTGATTTAGCCCCATTTCCCACCCACCTGAAATTAATATGCAAGGCTATGCCCCTCCCCCTATATCTACTCCAAGAGGGATGGAAATATGTCCACATAAATTACATAAATACTCATAGTAGCCTTAGTTACAACTCTCCAGTGGAAATAACCCGATTTTCATCCTCGGATGAATATATGTTGGTACAGCAGGATGTTTTTGAACCATAACATAAACTATTGCAAGTTATAACATGCCCAAACCTATGAAAAACTTGTGAAAGAAGATGTGTTGTAATAAAGCCATGTATGTGAAATTTCCAGAAGAGCTAAATCCATCAGACAACGGACTAGTGGCCCCTGGTGGCTACAGGGAGGTGGGGAATTAGGCCTAGCTTCTAACAATGATGGGTTCTCTGTGGAGCAAAAGGTTTTGCATTGAACAGCACATCTGATATTAAAAAAACTACTAATAACAAACTTAATAAATGACTCTTATGCATGTTTCAATTAAAAAACGTTTAAAAGTCCACACAGAAATAGGTATGTATCAGTTGTTTGTATGAAAGAATATTGCATGTCTGTACATGAGTTTACATACTCTGAAAAAAATTTCTAGAAAGATTCCTGGTGTGACTTCTGTGGGGGGCTGGAGAAAGAGGCTTTGAGTACAGCGTAGGTCCCCTTTGGCACTACTGAGTCTATTGCTAATCAGGTGTGTGTGTGTGTGTGTGTGTGTGTGTGTGTGTGTGTGTGTACTAAGTCTCTGTGTGTGTGTATACTAAGTCTCTCTCTCTCTCTCTCTCTCTGTGTGTGTGTATATACTAAATATGTGTTCTACCATTGAGCATCTTAAAAGGATTACATTTTTATAAATAAACGTGTTCCTGGCTTTTAGGGGAAAAATAGGGTAGGCACCGCCTAAACCAGGTATGTAATTATAATATCACTATATTTCAGTTACACTTATATGAAATAGAACTAAATATATTTTAAATGAATTAAAATGTCAAAATGTACAATTAATTTCCTGGTCACACTAGCCACATCTGAATACTGGATACTCCACATGTGGTATCCATTCTACCAGAAGACAAAGGCTAGCAGTTTGTGCTGACTCTTGTCAGTGCAGGGAAGTTCCTCTACAGGGAAGGGCTGGGGCTCCATATGACATCAGTACACACACAAGGTATGAATGCTCCAGTGCCAACCTCTGCCTGATCCCCTGCTGTGATACTACATAGAGAATAAATAAAGAAAAACCAAGTTATCTCTCAACAGAGATCCAGGCCTCGTGGCTCTGCTGGTCATATTTGGAAACTGATGCTCAGAGGCCCTGGCCCCTCACTGAAAGATGTCTGGCTCCACACCTACTTTTTGACTTAGGAAAATCTTATTTTATGCAAGAAACACAGACCAAGATATCAGAAAGCAAGTTTTGACTTCTGCTATGGCTCAGGTTCTTCAAATGTGTATCGGGAAGTGGTGGGACCTTTAGAGATAGAGCTGGTGGAAGGTCTTGAGTCTTGGGAACATGCCTTGAGGGATTGTAGGACTTGGGTTCAAACTTCCCTTCTTTGCTTCCTGGCTCAGAGTGTAAGCACTCTGTTCTGCCTTATGCTCCCTGCCATTGCCGTTTGGCACTGTTGCCAGAGGCCCAAAACAATATGACTTCTTCATCTTGGGTGGGGACATCCAGAACTGTCAGCCCAAAAACCCTTTGTATGTTAATTGCCTTGGGTATTTGATTATGATAACATTGCAATAAAACATCCTTTTGTTTTGTGACAGATACAACTACATTTTCCCAAGGCTCGGTGTCTCCTTAATAACTGCCTAAATTTCCTGTCTAAATAACTGCGCAGGAAAAAATCATTGATTGTCCATGTTAGTGAAGTAGGACTGTCCACACCCAAATCTCTCGGTCCTGCTCACACAGCAGGGCATCATGGTCTATCCTGGATAGGGGTTTGCTGGAGGACCCTAATATCCTCACTATGGCACCCTGGGAAAGACAGAGTGTTCCTTCTGTCTGGTCCTATGCCAGTATGAGCCAAAGATGGCGGATGCTTTCACAGCAGCACAACTCTGTGGCCAGTGGTCTCAGCAGTCTTTTTTTCCTTTTCTCTCATCTACCTTTGGGTTTTCCTCTTAGCTCTGGCTCAGCTTAGAGGACCACAAGCCTTTGGTACCCACAGCAGGAGAGCTGGCCTGGTAAAGACTGAAGAGAGAGCACAGAGCAACAGGATAGTAGGAAGGCCCTGCAAGCTGAGGGTTGGTGGGTAGGAGGCACTATAAAGTAGTAGCAAACTCCAGAGGAAGGTCCAAGGAAGCATAGCTAGCTGATTCTCTTTGCCAGGACCCCTGCTCCAGAGGCAAGCCTGGTATAGATCTGGTTGGTTGGCCTAGGAACCGTGTAAGATCCCACTTTAGGTCAATGCAGCTCCTGTAGAATTCCAGATCCCAAACAGACACCCAGGAATCTCAGCAGGTGGTTGGTTCTATTTTTCAGGTTCACACAACTCCCCTGGAAAGTGTCTCCTCTCCACATGTCTCAGCACCTGGCCACTTTGCCACAGACACCACACTAGCCCTGTTTATGCTTCTACTTTATTCTTTATTTCCTGTCTATTCTCCTCCCGTACTCCCTCAGCATCAAGGACCCGGTGTGGGCACTTTGTGTACCCATGCTGGGTTCTCTGAGGAACCAGAAGTGATGGCATAGACAAGGGGTGGCAGGATAGCTAGGAGGGCAGCGTGGGGATGGTGGTGGACAGGAGACTGAATAACACTTCAACAAGGTCACAGAGAATCCTGGGAGATGGTGCCAGCTTGGCCAGCATTCGAGGTTCCTTCCCATCCAAGCTGGAGTCCACTTTACTGCGGGCTTAAGGACCCGCCCACAAACAAGATGTGCCCTACCCTCTCAGGGCTCTCAATCCAGTGGTCAAAGGCAAGTGCTTCCACCTTGATGGCCCTTGTGGTTCACTGTGTGGGACACTAGGGGAGCTATGTGGGGGTGCAGTGTGGGAGGAGGGTGGTGACCTGAGAGGGTCGGGCAGTGGGAAGAAGGGGATCAAGAGGACCCCAGCTCTTCTCAGAGCTGCAGGGCCTGCTGTATCACTTGTTCATCTGCCACCTCATGGGGAAGTGTCACCACCAGGCCACCGTTCTCCTGCATTGTCTGGCAGATGATCTCATAGGCCTTAGGATTCCCAGACCAGCAGCGCCGTGCCACCTGCAGAAGCCAAGCACACAGCATTGGTATCAACATCACTGGGCTCTTCGCATGGTGTCCTGGTTCCCAAACTCTATGTCCTCTTCAACCTGGGGATTTCAGAGCCTTCTTTGCATCTACCAGATTGAGAATCTCTCTGTCTTACCTGGAGCATGTAGCTGACTTAGCCTCTTTTTGACTTGAAACCAGTTATTTTTGTACCCAGACCTACGCCATCTCTAAGAATGAACTAGATAGAGCAGATTCATCCCTAACACCCGTCCTTTCCCATTCAGAATCCCCATCATCAGCTATACGATCCCTCCCTAGCCCACTTCCTCTCTTATACCTGCTCTGTCCTAAATGGTGACCATGACACCTCTCCACCTAGCAACCACCCCTCATCTCCGATCCTCCCCTGGCATATATCCACACGACTGATAGTGAGGTCTCCTGGGAGGAAACCCCACCATGGCTCACTCTAAATCCTAGTATCAGGATGTAGACCCCTTCCTGCTGAAGTGCTGACTTTTAGTGGCTCCTGGTGAGTGGCCCTGCCAGAGGATCCCCCCTTCCTCCCTGCCTCAGGGTATAACCTCAGTCATCCAGAGCTACTGTTTTCACTCTGGTCCTTTTCTCTGGAATCCCTCCTTGGTTTGCTCACACCCTGTATACCTTTCCTCATCATTACCTGACCTCCAACCTCGGGTTGACCCATCTCGGATGCCTGTGATGTGGTTTGAGAGAGGGATCCGTCCCCTTTCCCTCTCAGGATGTTGTATTACTACAAAGATGGGTCCTGCAGGATAAAGGGCCCATCTAGCTTCTGAAATGTGCTCTTTGGCTGCCTTCGAAGGTGGCAGTGAGGGCTGGTGTAGCTGGGGAATAGCACCTGCCTGACATGGGCAAAGGCCACCCTGCACAGCAAAAAGGAACAGCAACACAAAACAGGAAAAGATGAGCCTTAAAAGGGAGATCTTGAGGCCAGGGCACAGCAAAATGACAGAGGTCAACATGCCTGAAGCCTTGGCTTCCATCCCAGCCCCAAAGAGTGAGGCCTCAACACCAGTGCAGGGGTGCTTCAGGAGGAAGGGTTGAGTCTGCCAGGGTTTATCTGCATTTACAAAAGCTAGACTGCAGGGTGAGACCAGAGACAAGGAGACTCAAAGGAAAGTGTGGAAATAGTTGGGAAGGGGTGGCAAAAAAGGAGGCCTGGGACCTGGAGAGATGACTTAGCAGTTAAGATCATTAGCTGCTCCTCCAGGGGACCTAGGCTCAGTTCACAGAAGCCACATGGTGGCTCACAGCCATCAGTTCCGAGGGATCTGATGCCTTCTTATGATCTCTGAGGGAGCCAGGCACATGTATAGTGCACATTCATGCAGGCAAAACACTCATACACATAAAATCAAATAAAAATAAATAAATCCCAAAAAAGAGGGAGCCCTGGAAGGCCTTGGAAGGGAGCAGAGACCCTCACTGGGGAGGGGCCAGAGCTGCAGCCCAAACTTCCAACCTGGATAGGCGGAGCCATGGAGGAGAGGGGTAGTGAGAAGCTAAGAGTTTCTGGGGGACTTACACCGTTGGAGACATCCCAGCCGAGCATCATCCTGGCCTTCTGCTCAGCCTGTGTGGTCCCATCTAGCACAAGGCCAAATCCTCCATTGATCACCTCTCCCCTGCAAGAGACAAAGAGGTTGCTAGCTCACTCCCTGTATTGACTTGCTTGGAGCAGGCTTCATGCAAGGCTTCAGGTACTGGCTTGAGAAGATATCAGCATTGGAGGACCCTCGTCACATTGGCCTCTACATCACAGAGACATATGGTCAACAGAACAGGGGGGCAACTGTTGCTGGATTTTCTTATCCTACCAGGTCCCACCGCTCTTCTCAGCCCCAAATAAACACACAAAAGCTAAAATTAATTGTTAAACTGCTGGCCGATGGCTAGGACTTCTTATGGCTAGCTTTGTCTTAAGTATTAACCCATTTCTATAAATGTATGTATTTCTACATGGTCTTGGCTTACTGGAGAACGCCTGGAGCATCCTGTCTTTCTGGTCTCTACATGGTGTCTCTTTGCCACACCTCTCTGCCTACCTCTCCCAGAATTCTCCTTGTCTCCTAGTCCTGCCTATCTTGGTGCCTCTATTGGCTATTAGTCAAACAGTGTTTTATTCATCAACCAATAAGAGAAACACATATACAGAAGGACATCCCCCATCAGGCAACATCCTGACTTCTCAGCCAGTTATGCTTCTGAGCTGGTCTTGTCCACTTCATGTATACTTCCAAGACCCTCTCTATATCACTTTCTGCCTGATGCCTGTTTGTTCACCAGACCAGGAAGCAATCTTTCTCAGGGTTTTGTACATGGTAGACGAGTACTCTAGTACTGAGCTACACCCTGCTCTGCAAAGGAATGGAGGTTGCTTCTCAGCGACCTCTTAAGTGGCCATAAAGTGTGGATGGACACAAGGAAGGCTTCATGGCACACAAGATGCCATGCTTCAGGTGGGCTGCTAGTTGCCCAGATGCACTGACTGCCTGCGTTCTTATCTGGTCTCTGAAATGATCCCATGACACATGAAGTCTACCCATTGCAATCCTCTCCTATAGAAACAGCCCAGAGAAGTCTTTGCTAAGGTACAATCTCTCCCACTCAGTGACTTGGCCAAATGGCCCTGTCCTGCAGACACAGACTGAAGCACAAGGAGCTGTAACCAACTGGTGCTCTCACTAAGCATGGCCAGTGGACACACAACACAAAAGTAGTCACCAAGCAGGCAATCCAAAAGAGGGACAGTGAGGAGGCCAAGGCCATGGAATGCACTACAGTTGACACATGGCTATGCATGGTGACCTTGCACAGAGGAGAGCCTTCCGCAGGGCACTGGTAGTCAGTGCAGGAAGTGAAGAAGCAAGTCAAGAAGCCTGGGGACAAACAGCTCAGAAACAGATTCCAGTCAGATGAGGAAGAAACTAAAGCCACAGAGCTGGGTGTGGCTTGTCTTTGGAGAAGCCACATCTGTGAGCCAGGTTCCTCAACCCTTTCTGCAACAGTGCTGGAACCCAGGGCTTCCCACATCCTCCCTACTGAATCCCCAGCCTGCCTGCTGCTTTTGTCCTGTGAGACTCTTACAGTCATGCTTGTGCCCTCCCAGGCACCCCAAAACCAGGGAGCTCTCGTCTGTGCTGTTCTTCTCCAGCCAGGACATGCACTACGGTCACATTTTCCATTGACTAAAGCCACCTGACAGGGCTGCCACTTGGAATTCTAGCCTTGGTGGGCATGAGGCCAAGCCGGTCATCTGAATGCTCTGGGAAGCTGGTTAATGGAAGGACTTGGCTCTTGGGACAG
This sequence comes from Mesocricetus auratus, assembly GCF_017639785.1. Taxonomy (NCBI): domain Eukaryota; kingdom Metazoa; phylum Chordata; class Mammalia; order Rodentia; family Cricetidae; genus Mesocricetus; species Mesocricetus auratus. The sequence goes on along the minus strand of NW_024429266.1, from coordinate 151,435,145 downwards.
AGGCTTGCCTGGATTCAGCCCATACTGGCTCAGAAGTCTTCTCCTTCTCTGAGACCACAGCACACTTGGCTGCTCAAAGCAGCCAGGGCTGCAACTTTGGCCAACGCTGAGGACCCCAGACAGGAAACTTCCCCAGAAGAGGCAAACCCTCTGTGCCTCAGTTTCCCCATCTGTAAAGCCTATACTCTTCTTTTGGTCCTGGGAGTGGGAAGACTGGAAGGGGTCAGTGAATGTTGCTGCACAGTCCGTGTCTGATGAATCTGAGTTAACACTCTTAGCAGCAGAGAAATGGCCAATGTCAATCAGAATGAAACCCTATAGCTTGGATGTTAGATATTCCCTTGAGGGAGGTGGTGGCACTTTTAAGTAGTAAGTCCTCATGGGAGGTCTTCAGATCATTGAGCAAGTGCCCTTGCAGGACCCCATGGGATCCTGGTTTCTTCTCTTTTTCCCTGTCATGGATGAATGGTTCTGTCCCCACCCCTAGAGGCTCCTGCCATGCTATGCTGCCTAAAAACAGTGTGGCCAACTGACCATGAACCGCAATCTGTAAAGCCATGAGCCAGATAAACCTTTCCTCTGTACAGGCTGGAGGTCTCTATTGTTACAGGAACAGAAAGATGACTAACACAGAGGCCATCATAGAGGCCTTAATGACCTTGCCCTGGTGCTAACTGGAAAGTGACCTATGTGAACATAGCTGTGAGCTGGGGAGAGTAGAGAGCCTGCTGTCCTGGCAATCATGGGCTCCCACTCTTTCAAATGAGATGGTTATGGTGGGAATGGAAATGTGAAAATGAACATGATTGTTGCGCATGCTTGCCTTGTGTCCTCTGTGATAGGTAGAGGCCAAACTGCTGTGTTCCTCCATCCTCCATACCCCAACATGCAGACCCTCTGGCTCCCAGTTCACATGAGGAATGCATCTGCATAAAGCCCAAAGCCCTCCATAGAACAAGTGCCAGGGATCTAAGTCTAAGAACCTCAGGCCCCTGGACCTGCCCCTGTCCCAAGAGGTTTCCAGGGTCTCCACATCAGCCCACAGCCTGCTCTCTGATGTCTTCTTACCAGCCTACACCCCCTCCATTGTGAAGTGCAACCCAGGTGGCACCACGGCAGGCATCTCCGACGAAATTCTGCACGGCCATGTCTGCAGAGACAGGACAAGCACAACCCATCATTCCTTGCACCAGGTGGTTTGAGGGCCAGATAGACTCAAGCTGCTTCTTGGGACTAAAGAACAGTGTGACAGTGGGAAAGTGGGGAACAGAGGCAGGGGAGTCTAGAACCAGAGGAAGCAAGAGAAACTAATGGAGCCCAGTTATACCTATTATCCTTCCCTACAACCACACTCTCTGGTACTGAATGCCCATTCATGCCTAGGGCAGGATTGCAAATGAATGATGCTTCTTGACTCTGTCAGAGAAGTGAGGTCCCCATGTTGGCCGCTGGACAGGTATTTGAGAGGCTATCACCTCTACACAGTGGGTGTACTGTCTCTTTAAATATGGTTAGCCCTCCTCCAAGTAGTATTTTTGCTTCCAATACAGATTCCCAGAGAGGCCCAGAAGTCATCCTGGCTCAGTCCTTTAGATGACTTAGAGAAATTTTTGCTTATTATCACACTCTTCTACCCAGGAGTTATTCCTATCCAACATTGTTTTTTGGTGGGCAATGTATGAAGCTGAGCATGCAGCTGTGAGGTGTCTTCCTACATGAACGTGTAGGAGTTTCCCCACTAAAGGGCCTCTGGTTTCCTTTTGGGGGGATGGTGCTTTGGCCATGGTGCCAGTGCTTCCCCATTGGCTACAAGTAATTAGTCTTCACTATTTCAGCCCTGGTTTGGTTTTCCACAGTTGCTTTGCTGCGCCAGGGATGAGTTAATCATTACAGGGCAGCCATGTATGTAGCAAACTGGAGCCAGGCACCCATGAGGAAGCAGAGCCCTAGATGGTTGCCTTACAAGCATCTTACATGTTGAGAGACAGGTGTGATAGGTCTTACATCTTACATGTTGAGAGACAGGTGTGATAGGTCTTACATCTTACATGTTGAGATGACAGGTGTGAGTAGGTCTTACATCTTACATGTTGAGAGACAGATGTGAGGAGGTCTTACATCTTACATGTTGAGAGACAGATGTGAGGAGGTCTTACATCTTACATGTTGAGAGACAGGTGTGATAGGTCTTACATCTTACATGTTGAGAGACAGGTGTGAGTAGGTCTTACATCTTACATGTTGAGTGACAGGTGTGATAGGTCTTACATCTTACATGTTGAGATGACAGGTGTGATAGGTCTTACATCTTACATGTTGAGAGACAGGTGTGAGTAGGTCTTACATCTTACACGTTGAGTGACAGGTGTGAGTAGGTCTTACATCTTACATGTTGAATGACAGATGTGAGAAGGTCTTACATCTTACATGCTGAGAGACAGGTGTGAGTAGGTCTTACATCTTACATGTTGAGTGACAGGTGTGATAGGTCTTACATCTTACATGTTGAGTGACAGGTGTGAGTAGGTCTTACATCTTACATGTTGAGTGACAGGTGTGATAGGTCTTACATCTTACATGTTGAATGACAGATGTGAGGAGGTCTTACATCTTACATGTTGAGAGACAGGTGTGATAGGTCTTACATCTTACATGCTGAGAGACAGGTGTGATAGGTCTTACATCTTACATGTTGAGATGACAGGTGTGAGTAGGTCTTACATCTTACACGTTGAGAGACAGGTGTGAGTAGGTCTTACATCTTACATGTTGAGTGACAGGTGTGAGTAGGTCTTACATCTTACATGCTGAGATGACAGGTGTGAGTAGGTCTTACATCTTACATGTTGAGAGACAGGTGTGAGTGGTCGTCTGTGGCTTTTGCCACTTTGCCACCCTGGAGTCACAGGCATAAGTCTGCTGCTTCCTCTTGTTGCTTTTTATCCACCCCTGCCCCAGTTCTCACAGAGATCAGGGAACCTAGACCCTCCCTGGTGCTGAGTGAGGAAGAGGTGATGGAGGAGGAAGAGGGAGAGAGCCTGCAGCCCAGAATCTGGAATATAGGGAATCTCCTTCCTCCCTTTGAGATGAGGTCTCTCTGTGTTACCCAGGATGCTTCTAATTCTTAAGCTTAAGCTTCCTGTCCCACGCAGCTGCCAGAGGTACTGGGACTATGTATGTGTATCTCCTCAACTGGCTAATATTAAGTGACAACAATCCTTTCATTTTCCTCACCTGCACAGAAGGCAGAGCCATCATAAATATTGGAAGTCTCCCTAAAGGGGCTGTCAGTGCCACTCACATCATGGTGGTCACGGCTCAGGACCACTGGTGCCTGCGGGGGACAGGGAAGGGTATATAAGTCAGTAGTGTCCACAAGGCTTGCTGGAATGAGGCTGAGGATAAAAGTGGGACTACTCCAGATACCATTTGGGTTCTTTTCCCTTTGATTTTTGTATATGATACAAATTTAAAGTTATTTTTGTTATAAGATACTGTATATATGTTTAAGGTATTGTACCTATGCTGCTCATTTAAAAATGTAATGTGAAGTTCAAGTTCTTGAAAGCTATTATTGCAAACTATTTAGGATAATAGAGAAATGAAGGTTAGTAGTTAGTCATTTATAACAATCAAACTTGTAGTCATGTTAGGTATATTTTCAAGGTCAAATAGAGATATATTTTAGATAGATAGGTAGTCTTCAAACACTTCAGAGACCTATAGATTATGGCATTTAATATGTTTCAATAACACAAGACTTTTCATGACAGTGAGACATATTTGCTCCTGACAGCACCAGTCTACTTCAGAGAAGATGATGGGCATCGAAGAACCTCCATATGGAGTTTGCTTTCATTTGTGGCAAAGTTTGCCACTGGGCAAGAAACTACACTTACCCCGACTGCTAACAGTATGTTGCCCAAATATGAAAATCAGGACACAAAAGATGGTGACTGCCAAACTTTCCTAAGACAAGGTAGGGAAGTCCTTCAAAATTCCTGCTTCACAGAAAAGTCTGTCAGACATCCTAGGCCTATAGGCAAAGATGGTTGCTCCAATGTTGCAAAAGAACCTTGGGTGATTGTCGAGGCAGCCAGGTGTCTCTATAGAAATATAGTTTTGGAAGTTGTTTGCTCTGCACTTCCTGTTTACTCAGGTAATATTTTATCCTTCTTGGGTTTCTAATTGGGGTTGAAGACTAGTTAGTTATAGTTTTACAGTTTTTCTTGTTACCAAATTCAAAAAAGAAACATACAAAAGAGATATATAGTTTATAAAGGTTGAAAGACATAAAAAGTTTAAATTGTTTATCTAAGAAAATTTCTTAAGGCCTAAAAGGATATTTTTAGGTTGGTAATGCAAGTTATGCTAGCAAGTGGTTTAAGTATAAAACTTCTCACTCACCACGATAGGATAGATAATATAATACTGTATCCAAAATTGTCACATACAAATGGACTGGACATTGTGAATGTAATTTTTACCTGATAACTGTTCTTATTCTATATAGTTTTACTGCTTTAGTGTTAAAACCTTCCCTTTTTATTAGACAAAAGGTGTACATGTTGTGGAATAATCTTTTTGTACACTGTGAAGATGTGTTTCTGCAAGGAACTTTCTGATTGGTTTAACAAAGAACTGAACGACCAATAGGTAGGCAGGAGAGGATAGGTGGGACTTCTGGGCAGAAACGGGGACTCTGGGAAGAATCTGAGAGGCAGGGAATTCACCAGCCAGACACAGAGGAAGTGGAACCCACAGTACTGAGCAGAGATAACGAGCCACGTGGCAGAACAATATAAACAGGCCAATTTAAATGTTAAGACCTCGTTGAAAACAAGCCTAAGCTAAGGTCAAGTTTCATAATTAATAAGAAATCTCCATGTCATTATCTGGAAACTGGAAATCCAAAGAAAGTCCTGCTACACACTCTAGCAAGAAGCACCTGAAGCTGCTAATGGGTTCCTGTGTGTCAGGTGGTATGAGAGCACAGGTATTCACCAAAACCCTACCCAGACAGCAGGACTGCTAACATGCTCACTTCAAAGGCAAGCCATCAGAGGCACACAAGGCCTAAGGGCCTTGACCTACACCAAAGAGCTTGAAAGCCAGTGAGCTGGGGTGTAAACATGCACATGCTATATCAAGTCTGGGCTCTACCCATGGGAAGCTTGATTCTTGAGCCTTTGCAGTGAGGGAAGGGGCTAGAAGACAACTTTAGCATAGGTGTAGGTGTGGGTAGGCACAAGTAGGAAGTGCCCTCTAGTGACCTGGGAAGCAGGGATAAGGACAAAGCCCCCTGTGTGACATTAAGCAGGTCATCTCCTTTCCCTGGGCCTTGGTTATCTAGACTAGGTAATTGATGGGACCGGTTTCATGTTGCCAGTGTCTGTGAGGACAAAGACCCCATGGTGACCCCAGTCACATGTGTGCAAATAGTGCTCCCTCTAGCCTAAAGATTTCAGGACCCCTGGGGACCCAGTAGACACAGTGGGTGGCTCTTGCCTGTACCCATGTTGTGGAGTGCCACTAATCCTGGATGTGCAACAGGTGTGGCTGAGGACAGGTGGGTTCAGGTCACCTACAAGGACTGCCACTTAGCTCCAATGAGGTAATGCTGTTCCTACCCTGGGCCCAGTCATCCTCCTCAAAGTGTACAATGAAGGAGATGCAGCTAGCCTTCCCAGCCGTCCACAGTGGTTCTTGGAATTTCAGAGGTTCACCAAATATGACGTAACCTACTGGGAGGCTCAAGGACTCCATGGAACTCAGAAACCCCCAGCTGCCCTTGCCTTCCTTGAGCAGGCCATGCTCAAGGACTCTGCAGTGAAACTGTTCTCTAGTTATTCAGGGTGCAGTTCTATGCTATCCCTTCAGGAAGAACCATCCTGACCAACCATGGATCTCCATCCCACCTCTTGGCTCATATTTTCTCAGGACTCGTGACACATGTAAACATCTCGCTGGTACCTACAATTATGTGTCTGTCTCCTTTCATTACACCAGCTCCGAAGCTGGGGCATTGTCCATGTTGCCCTCTGCTGTGCCCCTCTGAGTAACACTCCCTTTACTCCTGACAGCAATGCCACCAGATACAGGACACAGTCCCCTAGACAAGAAGGAAGAGAGCAACTGTCCTCTTCAAGCACATGGGCTCAGAGTTCTGGGTCCCCAAAGGTATGAGGAAAGTAAGCAAACTTGGGAACATTTGTCACAGTTTGAACAAGGTAACTCAAACAAAGATATGTGGCATTTCTTTTGTGGACTGTGACTCATTTGAGCCTCACACCTACATTTGGTGTTTTAGCATGCTATTTTTTTCACAGAATAGAGAAACTCCTAGTCAGAGTGACCCGATTTGCCCAGGTCACAGCAAAAGAGACACTGTTGGGATTTTTGTTTGAACAAGCCTGCTCCCTCTTTGTGTCTGGTTCCCTCACCACAGTGACATGTGCTCAGAGTTGGGGTTCTGGGGATATGATAGGCCTTCCATGCTGTCCTTCCCTACCCCTTGGCTCCCAGAGCAGCTCTTCCCTAGGCCCCTCTGCCTGTCTGCTCCACAGAGTCCACAGCCTTCAGGGATCCCAGTATCTCTACAAGGGAACTCAGCCAGAGGAGGGTGAAAGCTCCCTGCTACTGGGTCAGGGTGCTGGTAGGAGCAACTCTCTCAGAAGTTTGGAGAGGGGGGAGGGAAGACTGGAGTGTGAGCAGGAAGTCATGGCCTGTGTGATAAGGTGTCTATGAAGCCTCCTTGAAGCACCACAGGCTACATCACCTTGATCTTCCCACTGGCAATGGCCTGGTTAATCGCCACAGCAATGGCTACACGTCCTTTCTGGTCTGAGTACAGGATTCTCGCCTGGGAGCCCACCACCTGCAGAGGAGAGAATGAGAAAGTCCCTCAGTCAAAAGCAAGCATCCAAGAACTAGTGGTATGGGAGAGATGTGAGTGACACTGCAGCCATGTGACCTGGCCAACTGCAGCCTGCTGGTTCTTCTGGGGAGAGCCAAGAGGACCCTGAGATTTGTGACAGCTCTAAAGTATGGGGCTCTGGGGGCTCCTCTCTCATCAAGCCCAATAGACTCTACACTAGTGGGTCAATGCGTGCCCACAAATGGATTTTTCATGGGGCCTGAGCCATCTCATTCCATTCTATGCCCCTTTCCTTAGGATTCATCCCTGAAGGACCCCTAATGACTGACTCCATGTGAACCATGGAGGTTTCCTAGTGTGGGTCCTGCTTCTTTGAGCCTTTTTCACATCAGTACCACCAACGTGAAACTTGATCAAGCCTGGCTTACTGAGAAGGCTCTCCCCACAGTTCACAGCTGAGTCTCCAGGAAGATACTACAAACTTGATCACAGAGATAGCAAACAGAGGTCCAGATAGATGGGTAACCTCCCTATAGGTTGGAACTTGGATCTCATGCTCTTGTATTGCACCTCTGGAAGGGAATGCCCCTGAGTTTTCAGAAATGAAAATGTGTCATTTCTTAGTCCCATGGTTCTCAACCAGGATGCTACTTGCACTGGCTGCTAATAATTTTGTGTGGACCAAACAGAGATTAATCCAGACTCCTGGGGTGTAGGTATATGCATAGCCGTGAGTATGGCAGCATCATTCATAAGAGTGAGAGGTGGAAACAACACAGCAGCTGAAGTGTGGACAGGCAAAAGGTGGTCTGTCCATGTGGTGGGATACAGCCTGTACCTCCAGCTTCTGCCCTGCAGATTCAGTAGATGAAGAATGTTCAGGTCTGGCATACCTTTCATCCCAGCACTCAGGAATCAGAGGCAAGTCCATTTCTGGGAGTTTGAGATTAGTCTAGGCTACATGGCAAACTTCAGGACAACCAGGGCTACATAGTAAGATCACATCTTTTAAAAAGTTTAGGAAAAGGGTTAGTAGGGGAGATACTTCGGGACATCAGATGCTTTTCATGAAAGTATGAGGACCAGAATTCAGGTCCCCACTACCCACCTAAAAGCTGGACATGCAGGACAGCTCACCTATAATCTCAGTGCTCATTAGGCTGAGATGGGATCCCTGGAGCAGCCTAGCTACCTGACAGAGAGTTCTGGGTTCAACAAAAGACTCTGACTCAGTAAATAAAAAGTGGAGAGTAATCAAGGAAGATACTCAGTGTCAATTTCTGGTCTCAAACACAGACATACATACACATGAATCAGCACACACATGTGCCCTACACATGCAAAAATGCACACACACACATGTATGCCACACATAAACACATGAAAGAAAAAAAGAACATTGGGGCAAAAAACCCCACTTGTATTGAATTGCATAGGCTTTTTTCCTTGTGAATATTTCCTAAGTGACTCAATATTTAATGTTTGCATTCCTTCTACCTTGTCTCGGCTCTAACAAGTCATCCAGAAGCGATGTAAGGTGTGTGGAGGGTCTGTCATATGTATGAAGGATCTGAGTGGGCTGTGGTATCCACCCGGATCTAGAAGCCAGCCCCCCACCTCAGATGTAGAGGGAGAACTGTAACATTTTGGCCTTGGGAAGACGGAGGACTCTGACTCATGTGGCTCAGAGAGACCTTGAGACATGCCAGCTGGAGCCAGCCACTCAGGATAGACAAACACTGAACTACCCTGTGCCTAAGCGGGCCCTAGGGCACCTAGGGCTGGTGAGGGAGGAAGGTGTTTACTAGAAACAGTGTTTCAGATGGAAGAGGAGAAAGTTCTGGAAATGGATGGCAAAGGGAACAAGATAGCACTGAACATGCTTCACACTCTAGAGCGGTATCCTGGAAATGCTTAAAATGAGGATCGAAAGGTTTATGCATATTGATGTATATCTCGCTGCAATTTTAAAAGGCCTCCTTCCCAAATGTTGGTAGTGTCTGGGCTGAAAAACCGAAAATCCAGTTTCTCTAAAGAAGCGCGTTTGCCTCTCCTGCCTAGGGGGCTGGCCAAAACTGCAAAAGAGGGCACGGACAGGCGACAGGGACACTAATGGTTTACTAGGCAGTGGGCCAGTATCTTCCTTGGGTCTCGCAAATGGCCTTAGTTACTGCAGGTGCCTCCAGTATGTTTTTTCATCTGTAAGTGTGAATCAGTGTTAGGTGTTCATATTTCTTAGGGGATATAAAATGGTTTGTGGCAGTTAATCTCCATTGTGAATCTGACCACATTTAGAATGGCCATGGGAACGCATCTGTGATACACTAGGAAAAGACTCCCAATGTGGGCAGCACCATCTCCCGGGCTGGGCTCCTTGACTATGAAAAGCAGAAGGCAAGCTGAGCGCCAGCATTCATCTCCCTCTGCCTTCTGCGTGTGGATGCTGTGTGACCAGCTGCCTCACGCTCCTACCGCTGTGCCTTCCCAGCTGTGATGGACTGCTCCCTTAAAACCACGCAGCAGAACAAATGCTCTCCCCTTAAGAGGCTTCTGGTTGGCTATTTGGTCACACACTGAGGAGAGCGAACACACTGCCAAGCTAGTCAAGAATGTCATATGTAAAAAGAATGACCAGCTTCCAAGAGAAAAGCATCTTGAAGTAGGGTGCGTGAGCTTCTGGTCACTTCCGCTCAAAGGTGGACAGCGCCTCCTGCTTGCTGGCCCTGTGAACCCTCCCCTTGTAGCAGTCCCAGACAGTTGCATCCCTGCGGCCTCTCCTCCTCCCACATTGCTGGATGGCTTGTGTATTCCGTCTGCAGCACCCCCTCTACCCTGTCCCCAGCCCCAGGCCCCGTGGCTTAGACTTGGGTCATCGAGACTGTGTCTGGCACATGGGGGTTTATGGAAAATATGGCCCTAGGATGGGACAGTGCCCACCTGGCCCTGAGACCTCTGGCCAGGGACCTGCTTGCTAGCATAGTCATGTGTGAACTGAATGTTCCTTCTTTACTTAATTTCCTCAGTCCTCCCATCCTCCCTAATCAGGGCCTGGTGACTGCTCTCTGTCATCAGACACCTTTTCTGACCATACATCTGTCTCCCTGATCAGACACCTTTTCTGACCATCCATCTGGCTCCCTGGTCAGACACCTTTTCTGACCATCCATCTGTCTCCCTGATCAGACACCTTTCTGACCATCCATCTGGCTCCCTGATCAGACACCTTTTCTGACCATCCATCTGTCTCCCTGCTGGTGTTGTCCTTCACTTATGTGGTCAGCGCCAGGCCTGGCAGAGCTGTGCTCAGGGATGGTCACAGAGGCCCATTGCAAGATCCAGGACCACTGCCTTCATGGCACAAATGGAGGTCGAGCCACTCACCCAGAGCATTCAGCTGAGAGCGTTAAAGAGCCAGCTACGGAGCCGGGTGGTGGTGGCACACGCCTTTAATCCCAGCACTAGGGAGGCAGAGGCAGGCGGATCTCTGTGAGTTCAAGGCTGGGCTGGACAGACAGCCTCGAAAACAATACAGAGAAATCCTATCTCGAAAAACCAAAAAAAAAAAAAAAAAAAAAAAAGAGCCAGCTACAGTGCCTGAGCTCTCACCTCTCACAGGCACTCCAGAGACTATTTGTGGAGTGACTGGAAGAAGGAGGGCCTGGTTTGTTGCTTCAGAGCCCCGACCCACCCTCTATCCTCGTCATTAAATCAGTGAAATACATCGTCCTGGCTAGTTTTATGTCAGCTTGACACAAGCTAGAATTGCCTGAAAGGAGGGATTCTCAACTGACAAATGCCTACATAAAATCCAGATGTAGGGCATTTTCTTAGTGATTGATAGCCCAGTCCGTTGTGGATGGTACTATCTCTGGACTGGTGGTCCTGAGTTCTATGAGAAAAAGTCTAAACAAGCCATGATGAGCAAGCCAGTAAGCAGCATCCCTCCATGGCCTCTGCATCAGCTCCTGCCTCCAGGTTCCTGCTTTATTTGAGTTTCTGTCCTGACTTCCTTCAATAATGGACTAAAACATTAGTGGAAGTATAAGCCAAATAAACCTTTTCCTCCCCTACTTGATTTTGGGCCTGGTGTTTCATTGCAACAATAGAAATCCTAGCTAAGATATACACATAACATAAATTTGACCACCTTAATCGTTTTCCAGCATGCTGCCTGGTGGCATGAACCACCTCACAGTGCTGTGCAGCTGGCCCCACCATCCAGCTCCGGGATCTTTTCGTTTTCCCAGATCAAAATCTGTCTTCATGAAACCCTGACTCCCCAGACCCTCCCCAGCCCTGGCACACCCCTGCTACTTTCCTGTTTATGGCTTGCCTACACTAGGAGCTGCATGTGAGTGGCATCTTGCAAGGGCTTGTCCTTTTGTGAATGACTTATTTCTTTTAACGTCATGTCCTTCAGTTTTACCCAGGTGGCAGTGATTGGCAGAATACCCTTACTTGTTGCTTTGTAAGGAGAGACATTTTGTTGATCCATTTGACTGCCAAGACCCATTTGGATTGCATTGGAATTTTAGCTACAGTACCTATAGCACCCTGAAATCAGTTCCAATCCTATTAAGTCTACTGGGATAACCAGATTGTATTGCTTTACATCCCACCAACATTGTCTAAGGTTTACAGTTTCTCCATATTGCTATCCAGACACCCTTTACAAGCCCTTTCCTGGATAAGGTGACCACTACGGTGCTGCTGTCAACAGTCACATGGATGCAGGGTCTGCACCTTCTCAGGACACGGAAAAATGAGGGCTGGGACTGTGCCGAGACCTCTATGCCTGCACCTTGTTTCTGGGCAGTTTCTTGGACAGCACAGCCTCCTTCATGACTCTGCAGTACCCATCTTCCCCCAAGTCAAGCTCTCACCAGCTGGTGCTTGGCAGCCTCCCGGATCCAGCGGATGTTATCCATGTACTGTAGCTTAACGGATGCCTTCACTGCAGGGAGAAAAGGGAGGGGTATCTCAGGCCCTGGAAGCTGATGCCAGGTGCCCCAGCTCTCTTTTCTGCTGGATGTTTGCCATAGGTACCTGTAGACCTTGGGTGATACCCTACACTAATCATCCTGAATCTGGGAACCAGTGCAACAATAACAAGAATTAACACGTGGGCTTCTACAGCTCATCACTGATTCATTCATTCCCTCAAAGAACAACTATTGAGTACCTATTGTGTACCAGACACCGAGCCAGACACAAGAACAAGAACTACAGTTGGCTATGAAGAGGTACGTGGTGAGCTGGTTACTAGAGGGATGAAGGCTCCCCAAGAAAGGAAAGGTCAGAGTCCTCAATGCTGAGAAGCTCTGTGGGAACAGAACTACAGAGGAACATCCAGCATGAAGTCATCCAGCATGAGGTCCTAAAGTGGGAATGCTTGGCCTACCCCAGGAGGAGGCAAGAGGAGGAGGGTGATCATGGTGACTGCAGGTCTGAGCAGCTCATGAGAACAGACTGGTAATGTGAGAGCTGAGACTCTGTGGATAGTGCAGAGAACACTGATAGGGTACAGGTGCGCTTGAACTCATCACTGCTTGTTACTCTACGGTCCTGCACTGTCTCCTGTGCCCTGGAGGTCCTCATCTGTCTGCTCTGCCTGGTGGAAGTGCCTCAGGCTGGAGTGTTCCTGCTTGGTAAGGGCAGGTCACATTGCAGCTGGACACTGACCGTGCTGGGGATTCTTAGCCACCACATCTGTAGGCCCTCAGAGTCTTTGTGGAACACTGGGTGGTAGCCACCCAGCTGACACCCAGCTGTGCCTGCTTAGGGTCAGGCAGCTGTTTTGAGCTAGAGAAGATGGGAAGGCAGTGAACCAGATTTCCCAATGTAAAACCTTCAGCTTGGTCTGGCCTCCTCTTTGCACTTGACTGACAATGTCAAGTACATTAGAAAGGAAAATGTGCTCCAAGAAAGCATCAGGGACATGTAGACACAGGAAGACCACAGCACCCAGCTAAGAGACAGAACAAGACCTCTACATCTATAATCAAGATGAGCTCAGGGGCCCACTGCTCAGAGAACTTGAGCATCAGGTGGGTGCCAACCAGGCCTGGCTTGGGGTGTCACGCTCACACAAGGAAGCTGAAGTGAATGAGAAGTGCTCCTGAAATGCATCAAACAAAGCTCAAATGACTCCCTCCCATCTCCTGGGGAATGGGGCCTGCAGGAGAGCGGCATAATCAGAGAGGGCCTGCAGTGTATGAATATTCAGCAAACCCTGAGGATTGTGGAGCTGGTTACCAGCTTGTGGCACTACTGGAGGATGATGGGACCTTTAAGAAGTGGAAGGAAGTGAGATCATTGGGGGTGTAGCCTTGAAGGAGATGTTGCCACTCCTCCGTTTTGTTCCCAGGGGTATTCCACTCCAAAATAATGGAGCCAACTGACCACTGAAGCCTTTTGAAGCCAAGAGGCAAAAGAAAATCTCCCCAATTTAAGAGGAAGGCTGGGGCTGGCTCACTCAGGTGTTTGTTGCGGCGACAGATATCTGACTGACTTGAAGTTCCTTGTGCCCTGCAACCCGCAGGGACAGAGGCAGAGGTGGCACAGAGCTGGAGGGCAGAGCCCAAGGTGTGGGTAGGCTTCATGTTCTTAGCAGCTGCGAGAGAGCAAGGTCTGAAAGTGCTCGAGGGCCCCTGTGCAGCAGCCTGTAGTCCTGAGATCTATGCAGAACATGACACTGGGCACCAGGTGCATCACAGAGGCAGGGATTTGAGAGACCAACCACTCCTGAGTACCACCCACCCAGAAGTACCACCTCCATCAGCAATGGCTTTCTCCAGCACAGATGTGGCCAGATGATCAGTGACAGCCAGGTCCTGAGGGTCCCCTGACGTGCATACCCAGCGGAAGGGCCCAAAGCCCTGGGAGAATATGTCCCTGCAAAGACAAATGTCTCCTCAGTCACAACCTCCTGACTGCCTGCACCTTCATGCTGAGCTGGGGACTGGCATGTAGGCATGCCTAGGGGAGAGGGGCAGCATCTAGAATGAGCTCAAAACTGTTGTCTCTAAGCAACAAGTCTTAGAGGACCTCCTTGTTCCTCTGCCTCCTCCTTGGCCTCTGCTCCCATGTCTAAACTTGTACCACTTCACTTCTCTAGTGGCAGGAGCAGGGAAACGCCCCGCAGAAGCCTCTCTGCACTTGTGTGTTGTGTGGAAACACTGTGACCACCTCGTGGCTACTTTCCAGCTGCATGAGGTCTCAGCACACAGCCCTGGGGTGATCAGTGTTGGAGGCTTTTCCAGCTGGAAAGGCCAGGTCCTAAATCCTGAGAGGAGCAGAAAAGGTACTAGACACCCCAAAATGGAACCTCCGTCACTCACCCCATAATGTGCTGGACATAGGAGGGGTAGCGGAACTCCATCTTGTTGGCTCCTTTCTTCTCCACATCTGCTCCTGTGGAGCAGGATCTGTGTGAGCACCCACACCACAGACAGTGGCTTAAACAAGGGGCCCTGGGAAGGGCTGGGAACAGAGGCTCGTGATCTTTCCTCAGGCAAAATAAGAGGAGAAAAAGCAGGGTGCAGCCCTGGGTGGTATACTGCCGTCTGTGTGGTCTAGGTGTAAGGCCCAGATATATTGACCCACGGACTCAGTGTTAGCTCCAGGGCGCCACCCAGAGGGCCCCATCCTACTAGGACTGCAAGTGGCCTTGTAAATGGACATGAAAAAGGCCTGGAAGGAGGCAATTTCTTGTGGGCTTTGGCCTTTTATATTTTTAAAATGTAAGCAGAGGTTGAGGTCCAGAGAGGCCCGGCTGCATAGTAGGACCAGCTTCAAGAAGGAAAACCCGGGTAAAGGCACAGTGAGATCTCCTGGGTACTCACTGGGTGACCATGCGGCTGAGCTAAGGGTATGGGGGGGGGAGTAGTTTACCCAGGTTTGCTCACACAGGCCCCAGACACCACTTGTCCGTCCCCACTGCCCCTGCCTGCTTACCTGCTCGCTGAGCCTCCAAGAGGAAGGCGTTACCATAGTCCCAAAAGAAGAACTTCTCCTGGGCCAACCTGTTGATGGCTGAGACATGCCTCCTCAGGCTGCAACAAACAGGTGATCAGCCTCTGACCTGTCCTCCAGCTCCGCAGCCCCATCCCATCAAGCTTCCCAAGGCCTTCTAAACCCGTGCCAGGAAGTCTCCTCCGGCTCACTGTGGCTGATTTCCATGTTTACAACCCGGAACCCCTCAACATCTGCTGTCTTGTAGTGACCCCCAAATCAGCATTCTCCATCAGACCCCAGGTCCAATGTACCAGACAAGGGTACTAGGTGTTCCAGTGTGTACCCAGCACAGACATGTAAGCTATCTTAAGGATTTGACGAATATCAATTCAGTTTATCTCATCATTCCCCAAAGTTCTGTGCTCATGATCCCACTGAAAGAAGGAAGCTGAAGCTCAGAAAGCCTAGGCTCCTGCAGGCTCTGCTGTCCTGCCCTGAGCCGCCCCCTCCTGTCACCCACCTTTCCTGCACTAGGTGCTTGAAGGCAGCTGGGTCGGAGGACATGAGGCTCTGGGCCTCTGAGAAGCTGAGCTGCACAGGGTAGTAGCCGCCATTGAACGGGTTGTGACAGGATGTCTGGTCTGACCCGAGATCCACCAAGAGCTCCCCTGTAGTGTCCAGTTCATGGACCAGGCGCTCCCTGGGGAAGTGGTGGGGTGGACAGAGCAGGGCAGGAGGGCATGGGTTGGAGGAGAGCCGGCCAGCATAAACTGCAGCCCACATCTCCACCCACACACCTTGCAGGTAGTGTCTACTTTCCCTTTTGCAAAATGCATGGGCAGAAAAGCTGTGCAGGTCTGGGTGAGGATGTTGCCTTTCCCAGGAAGGTTCAGAGCTTGTGGCTTGGAAGTACTTGGTTAGCACTCCAAGCCAGCGATTTCCACTTACCAAAGGTCCACCACGTTACCATGGTAGCCAAGGCTGAGCACCTCCTTCTTTTTCCTTGCTTCCCTAGGAGGACACAAGAGCAGAACAGATGACCTGTATCTGTCCTCAGATGCCCTGGATGCAGCTACTCTGTCTACATGCAAGACGTTCAATGCTGGCCAAATGTGGCAGACGTAGGAGGTCACCTAGAGCCTGTGTGTGAGTGTGGGCTTGTGTAAGAGAGTGGGACTGTGTGAGAGTGAGCTCATGTGAGTGTGTGAGCCTGTGTGTAACTGGAGGCCTGTGTATGAGTGTGTGCCTCTGTGACTATGGGCTCTTGTCTGACTGTGGGCATGTGTATGAGTCAGTGTGGGCCTGTGTGTGTAACTGTGGGTCTATGTGTGAATATGAGTCTGTATAAGTATAAGCCTACATGGGTCTGCATGAGTTTGGGCCTAGTGAGTATGGGTCTGAATGAGTGAGGGCATGAGTGTAACTGAGCCTGTGTGTGATTGTTGGCCTGCATGGGCCTATGTGAGTTTGCACCTGGATGAATGTGGGCCGGGAGGCATATACTAGGGTAAGGTATGTTCTCTTATACTCCATAACACAAGAAAAAGAAAAATTCAGGCTGGAATGCACAAAATTGGTTGAGCTGAGCTGAAGTGGTTACTGGGAAACAGGTGCCTCAACCCTAGTAGGCTTTTCATAGAACTCACTAATGGGGTGGGGCAAAGAAATGGTAGGTTTGCTAATGATGATTCCAAAATTATTTAGAGAAATAGAAATAGGTAAGAGGATAATAATAGAAATAGATAAAACAAGAAATAAATAGATGAGCAAGGCATGGTAACACACAT
Organism: Mesocricetus auratus; assembly: GCF_017639785.1. Taxonomy (NCBI): domain Eukaryota; kingdom Metazoa; phylum Chordata; class Mammalia; order Rodentia; family Cricetidae; genus Mesocricetus; species Mesocricetus auratus. Next base: position 151,418,525 of record NW_024429266.1, on the reverse strand, counting down.
CTGTAATTACAGAACTTGAGAGGGGAATATAGGAGAGTCTCAAGTTCAGAGTCCCACGGCTGCCCACAAGTCAGCAGCAGCAATAATCCCTGGGGAATGGACTCTCTATAGTTCCCCTCCCATGACGCTTTCTAGATGGCACCTGTGGCTGGACATCGGGCACTGGACGGTCCTAACCATACTTTATCCCCTGCTTCCAATGTCAAGGGTCAAACGCTCCAAGTCCCACTCAATCAACTGTACCTGAGTCTCACAATGCAGTGGTCCAAGCTGTCAGTTACTTCCATCAGCCAGCCTTGCCGGTGGCGTTTTACAAGCGCAGATTTGTCAACCTGAGGTCATGGGACACAGGTCATCCATCACACATCGCTGCTGAACAACCTCTTGAGAGGTGCTACCCTATGCACCCCACCCCGCTTTCACGATGCAGCCTCAGGGCAGTCACTACAATGATGGGAGAAAAGAAGGGGCTTTGGGGACACAATTCCCTGCTGAGATCGTCAGCCAGAGGGGATACATCTCTTTTATTTTCTGGCTTGAATGTGGATGGCATGTTTGGCTAGCGTAGTGATTTTTATCTTCATGAAAAAAGCCCCGAAGAATCTAGAGAGCTAGCACTGACATCAATAAGCTGCTAAACCAATCTCAGTCACATGAGAAAAATAAAACTCTTATTTATGTAAGCTGCTACAGATGCCCTGTTACCTGCAGCCCAGCAATGTCCTAGCAAACCCTAGGCATGCAAGACACAGGCGGTGTCAACTAAGCCAAATTACATGGTGTGTCCCCAAGACTTAACTAAACGCTCCTCACTGCTGCTATCTCCTGCTTCCCTCCGTGACCTTGGCGTCTTCCAGACAAAGGTGAGAGGCATTAGGGTAAGCCCCCCTGTGCACACCTCTGTGGAGGAGCAGCTTGTCTGTCTCCTCCATCCAATGTCAGCTGCTAGAGCTGGGGGAGGGGTGCTCCATACTAAGGTAATTCACAAATATTTATTCTTTGTCATCTAGGTCCCTCTTCTGATGGGACAGACACAGGAAGCAATGGCTGTACACACACCATCACAGCTTCATGGGCTGGAAGGTAGCGGGCATGGAACATGGAGGGTAGTGGACACTGTGCAAGCAGGACCCACGTGTTGTCATAGGGACCCATCCGGAGGCAGCACAAGGTTGTGAGGAGGAGGTGAGCCGTTTGGGGAAAGAAGTCAAGCAGAGAGGGGAGGGTGAGAAGAGTGGAAAGGAAAGGCTAGAAGACAAGGGAGAGGGAGGGAAGCAAGCAGAGGAGTGGATGAATGAATCAAGGAATTTTGAAGGGACGGGCAGAAGCTCCCCATCTTACCTCTGCGATCACCCCAATGCATCCAACAATGGCTGCGGCCTTGGCTTGAGCCCCACTCATCCCACCGAGCCCGGAGGTGACGAAGACCTTCCCTGCCAAGTCCTCAATGCCCAGGTACCGCCGACCAGCATTCAGCACAGTGAGCTGTAGGTGGGGGAGGCAGGGCTCTTATTGTCCACTCCCAGCAGATCCACCTGCAAGGCCCTGCCACTCATCATGTGTGCCCGTCTCTCACCACGGTGCCATGGACGATTCCCTGGGGACCAATGTAGCAGTAGCTGCCGGCTGTCATCTGGCCATACCTGAGTGGAGAAGAAAAGGGCAGCACTTGGGAGCCTTAGACTAAACCTTTAACCACTCTCAAAGGTTCTCCTGCACTGTCCTTCATTATAACAAGCGGCAGAGCTAGAGATCGCTATGTTAACCAGAATAAACCAGAGTCAGAGTCAGAAAGACAAATGTCAATATTTCCACGAATGTGTGTGTGTGTGTGTGTGTGTGTGAGAGAGAGAGAGAGAGAGAGAGAGAGAGAGAGAGAGAGAGAGAGAGAGAGAGAGAATAGAAAGACTGAGAGAAACCTAAAAGGGAAGAAGGGAAGAAACAAGAATGTATGTGTCATGGAAGCAGAAGGGGGACCACTTAGGGAAGAAAGGGGACTAGCAAGAGGGACAGACAAGCATCATGGAATAGTCACAATGATTAATAAGAAATAACTATAATGGGCTGAAGAGAAAGCTCAGTGGTTAGGAGCTCTGGCTGTGCTTGCAGAGGATTAAGGTTTGGTTCCCAGCACCCACGCAACAGCTCACGGTTGTCCATAGCTCCAGTTTCAGGGGATTGAACACCCTATTCTTGCCTCTGTGGGTGCTGCATTCATGTGGTGCAGAGACATACACACAGACAAAACACTCATACACATAAAATAAAAATAAAACTTAAAAATCACTAAAATGATGTACATGTATAAAAATGACACAGCGAAACCCATTTCTCTGTGTTCTAACCAAAATATTTAAAACGTTAAAGTAAAAACAAAAAGGTAAGGATATAGTAAGCTAGAGCCTCCTGTCCCCTCCTGCCTCCCAGGTATTTTACAAATAGATTTTATTTTCCTAAAATCTGTCATACAATAAATTTTTAAAACTCAGCATGGGGATGATTGGGTTAGGTGGAGCAAGGCTGAACGTGTCCCAGCATGCCCATACTACATGTTAATGTCTACTCAGCCACTCACAAAGGCATTCAGAGCCAATTTTTCAGTAGTGGCCAACATCTGAAGCCATTGAAATGCCCGCACATGGAGGGAAGAGAGAAAGGAACTGTGATATAAGAACAGGATGAGAAATAGGATATGATGAGTCCCTGCCACACGACCCGGTACAGGCGTCTGGCGTGGGTGGGAAAGCATGTTCTGCAATTCAGGTGCTACCCAGTAGGCTTAACTGTGAGGCATCTTCGTACTGGGTATGTCACTGGACACATGGCAACGTGTAGCATTGAACACACACACCAGATCCACAGCTGGCATGCTGGGAGATGTCTGCTGTTGGATTCTTGGTTGAGTGTGGGGCGCCATTCCGAAGGTGTTGCTTTAGTAGCTTGTCCCTCACAGCCTGCCCTTGGCTCCTTTCCCTATCAGCACAGGCATTCCTGGTCATGGCTTCACAGCAGACGACATTCAAAGTCATGGTTCTCCCCACCCTTCTGGGAAGCCTGTTGAATCTGATTTTCTGTGAAAGAATGAATAGTTGCAGTGGGGTGACCTCCTTTCACCTCCTCCCACCTGTGGGCTGTGTTCAAAGAGCAGGAAGCAGGCAGGAAGGCTGTGAGGTCATCAGACACAGATAATATTAATAGTTGCCATCAAATTTCCAGCGATATCACCAGTACTGCCTGAGTGCGGCCATTGCCATCACTGCATAATTAGCAAACATTGTTTTGGTTAGCGTAATTGAGACAATAGAATTGGGACAGTAGAATTTGCTGCTGGCCTAATTGCACTCTTTTTTTAAAATTTTTTATTATATATTTAAATTAGAAACAAGTTTGTTTCACATATCTGTCCCAGCTCCCTCTCCCTCCCCTCCACGCCCGCATTCTCCCACTAACCTCCCCCCAGTTCCCCACCCAATCTCTACTCTGTTCCCCAAGGAGGGTAAGGCCCTCCATGGGGGATCTCTAGAGTCTGTCATTTCATCCAGGGAGGGCCTAGGCCCTCCCCCAAGTGTCCAGATTGAGAGAGCATCCCTCATTGTGGGATGGGCACCCAAAGTCCATTTGTGTGCCAGGGACATATACTGTATGCTACCCAAAGCCCCATAAATTGCCTAGGCCTCACTGACACCCACATTCAGGGGGGTCTGGATCAATCCTGTGCTGGCCTCTCAGACATCAGTCTGGGGTCCAAGATCTCCCCCTTGTTCAGGTCAGCTGTTTCTCTGGGTTTCACCAGCCCAGTCTTGACTCCTATGCTCATCAGTCCTCCCTCTCTGTCACTGGGTTCCAGGAGTTCAGTTCAGTGCTTAGCTGTGGGTGTCTGCCTCTGCTTCCGTATGTCACTGGACGGAGGTTCTAGGATGGTATATAAGACAGTCGTCAAAATCATTATCAGGGAGGGGCATTTAAAGTAGTCTCACCACTATTGCTTAGCTTGCCAGTTGGTGTCATCCTTGTAGATCTCTGGAGATCTCACTAGTGCCAGATCTCCCATCAAGCCTATAATGATTCTTTCTATTGTGGAATCTCTCATCCTGCTCTCCTCTATTCTTCCTCCATCTCAATCTTCCTGCTCTCCCATGTTTTCCTCTCCCATCCTCTTCTCCCCCTCTCTTTTTCCTGGCTCCCTCTCTCCTCCCCACCATGCTCCCAATCTGCTCAGGAGATCTTGCCTCCTTCCACCTTTTCTGGGGTACCATGCATATATATCTTAGGGTCCGCAAAATAACTCTGAGATAGCATCTTACTCCTGTCAGAATGGCTAAAATAAAAAACACTAATGACAGTTTATGCTAGAGAGGATGTGGAGAGAGGGGAACACTCCTCCACTGCTGGTGGGAGTGCCAACTCGTACAGCCACTATGGAAATCAGTATGAAGATTCCTCAGGAAAATGGGAACCAGTCTACCACAAGACCCAGCAATTCCACTCTTAGGCATATACCCAAAAGATGCAAATTCACACAACAAGGACTTCTGTTCCACTATGTTCATAGCAGCATTATTTGTAATAGCCAGAACCTGGAAGCAACCTAGACGCCCCTCAACTGAAGAATGGATAGAGAAAATGTGGTACATTTACATAATGGAGTACTATTCAGCAGAAAAAAACAATGGAATCTTGAAAATTTCAGGCGAATAGATAGCACTAGAAGAAACCATCCTAATTGTACTCTTTACTGAAGACTAAGATACTCTCATGATCTCTCTGTTGCTTGTTTTTCAACACCAAGTTCATTATCTCTTCTGTTAGATTTCTGCCTCTCAGTAGCTTTCCCCAGCCCCTTCTCTCCTCTGGTTGGAGAGTGTTGTCACAAGCCTGTGAATGAATACCAAGTCTACCGCACAATACACCTGACCATCCAGAACTTTTGTCTTCTCTTCTAAAAATGGAGATATGTGGGCATGGTACACACCGATAGTCTTAGCACTCAGAAGTTGGAGGCAGAAAGATCACGAATTCTTGCTTCTAGCGAGACACTGTCTCAAAAAGATAAGCAAACAAAAAAGAGGCCTTGTCACTTATCTCAAAAGACTGAATAAGTATCACAAATATGAGAGGACAGTGTTAGTATAAAAGGAGTCATCAGGAGATGGTGAAACTCACTATGAGCCTTGTGAGGTCAGCTCTCTATGGAGCTCTGGCATTATGCAAATATCCAAGTCCTGCAGATTGTGCCTCTGTCATTTGATAATTCCCACACAGTCCACTGTGACAGAAACCTATGAATGGCCTGTCTGTCTAGATGAGGTCCAGGTCCTAAGAGTGTAAGGGACACAGGCCCAGGGATGTGCAGTTCCTTGTCCTCAGAGTTCAACTAGAATACCACATGGCATTCCCAAGGCAACTTACAGCATAAAGTTGTTGGACCATAAGCTTTCTGCAACTGATGCAGGTAAGGTCACCTCTGCCCCCCCCAGCCCAATGTGCCAACTACTTCAACCTGCCTGTCAAACAGTCCACATGTGCACAGAACCTGCATAGTTCACGTCATGCAATGGTGTGTAGGTGGCTATAGTAACCACATTTGCTGTTCAAGGGACAACAGCCAAAAACAAATGCCTGTATTCAGTCAGTGTGAAATTGGATTTCAAACATTTTCAATCAGCAGTTGGTTAACTGTACAGATATTATACACATGCAGATATCACTTTAAAAAGAAAAAGAGACCCAAAACAAAGATCAAATCCAAGCCAGAAATATCGGCAATGGACTCTGAAGTTCATCCAAAGACAAGCTGAATGGACGGATGGAACAACAGGCAGATAGACATGTAAAGCAACAAGTTGTACTTTTTGGGTTTGTTTGTTTGTTTTGACACAGGGTCTCTATCATGTAGCTCTGGCTGTCGTGGAACTTGTGGTAGACGAGGCTGACCTTGGACTCATAGATATCCACATGCCTTTGCCTTTGTGAGGGAAAGGATTGAAGGCTGTGCAGCCATGCCTTTTACCACAGGGTTTTGGTGGTATTCCCTGAAAATGGTTTTCAATTTTTCTTTTTCATTAGTAGAATCATCTTATCCTAAACATACAGAAGTTCTCTGAGCTGCACAGAGTCCAGAACTGGGCAAGTGTTTGTCTTCCTCAAGCCAGCTGTGCGATGTTTTATTTGTGATCCAATTTTCTGTATGTCTGGGATTACTCATAATAAAATCTTTTGAAACAGTGGAATCCAAAGTTGTATATTTCTTTGGTTACATGTCTATAAAAAAAGTGAGCATTTGTGCAAAGCTACCAGGGTGAGGCAGTGTGAGAATGAAACAATTTTGTTACAGAGTAGTAAGTACTCCCTGAAACCGGGGTTAACACAGTCATGCTATCTTATCGTGAACTGCAACGAAAGAAAGACACCATAGCAGCGTGCAGACACTGCGACTTACATGGTCACCCCCAAGGCAAACAGCTTCTCATACTCTGCCCTGGAGGAGTAGTTGGGAATGACCTAGAAAGAGTAAGGACCAAGTGTGGGTGGCGGACGTTGTCTGGATCGCCCCCTCACCCACAGCCCCGCCCTGGGCAGGCCCCATGCCTGCTGCCTCAGACTCACCATCCCATTGGTGATGACTAGCCGTGGAGCACCAGGGCTGCTGGGGAAGAGACCCAGCGGGTGACCACTGTACATGACCAGAGTCTGCTCCTCAGTCATCTTCGACAAGTAGGACATGGTCAGCCAGAACTGGATGGGCGGTGCACATGTAGGACTCTGTAAGTGTGAACTAGCACCCACGTGGACCCCGCACCCCACACCCAGACCCAGGGATCCCTGCAGGTCTCAGTCCATCGAGTGGCCTTATCCACCTAGTTCCTCTTTAATCTCCAGGGTCTCCTGGTACCTCCCATAATGCCACTTTCCCCTTCTTCTAAGTGAAGCATCTTCAGGTGACTGCCAGCGCTGATGCATCAGGCATCAGGCAGAGCCATGGACCACTGAGTGCCTTCCAGGCCACCATACCTGAGCCCAGTTGCTGAACACCTGCCCATTTCCTCCATAGGTCACCAGCTCCTGTGGAAACTGGAGAAGATGCGGCATCATCTGAGATGGGGCTGTGACAGAGAGAAGCAGGGCCCCTACCTACAGCTGTCCTCAAAAGTGCAGAAGTCTAAAGGGACACCCAGCATCCACCATGTGGGCTACTGAGCATGACTGACCCAGTGAAATATATCCTCCATGTCAAGAGTCTGTATGAAAGGAGGCATGTAAGGGATCTCATTAATAATGTTAAGATAACCTATGATAAACTATTACTAAATCTTTTTATTTTCAGGTGGCCATTAGAAAGCTAAAATTATAGGTGCATTTATATAAATATGCTGTTATGTATTATTGTTATTTTGTATTTGTTTCCTGTTTTTTTATTTTTCCTGATAGTTACAGAGAATGGTCCAGGAACTGTCTTATGCCAGCTTTGTAATCTGAGCCTTGAATACCAGGCTTGCTAGCATTACTCAGAATCTTGGTCATGCTTCTCTGGGCTATGGTGGCCTCCGTTCCCCTGCCATTACCTGGGCCACAGCGGGATCCAGGTTGTTCATGATCATGTGCATGATGGCCGCAGCTTTTTGTGTCCGGCATGGGTACTGATCAATTGGGTAGGCCCTGCAAGCACAAGTCTAGCATCAGGCAACAAGGCACCCCTCAGGCCTTCCATCCCACTAAGACTCCTGACAAGGCACCTGAGAGAAGTTCTTAGAAGCACAGGGACTGGAGCACCAGATCCATCGGGTGCTAGGTGGCTTGAGTTCCCACACGCCCAGAGCAGGAAGTCTAGTCCACCCCAATCATGGTCCCTCCCTACTTCAAGTCTGGAAGCTGATGGCTGCTTTCCAGAGCCCTCTAGTCTGTTTGCTCATTTGTTCTTCCATTCGCTCATTAAACATCCCTGGGCAGCAATTCCATGGCAGGTGGCAGCAGGCACAGAGGGGGAGAAGGGCAATGGCTCCTGTCTGATGGGGAGACAAAACTCCCTGGGTCATTTCTGGGTTCCTGGTATGTTCTAAGCAATGGTTCTCTATGACACAAGCTGCAGCATCCCAAACGCAGACTCTCAGCTTTGCTCCAGGGCAGCTGAGCCCCAAGCCCAGTGAGGCCCAGCATTCTGTACCATCACAAAGCTTCCCATGATGCTGTGCGTACCACAGTGTAAGAACTTCAGTGGAGAACATGACAGATTTGAAATCATTGACACCAATTCTCCACCCCATCCCCTCTCACCAGGTCTTATCTACATAGCAAAGGACACCGTGCCCCAGAGACTTTGTGCTCCAGAGTCAACAGTACTGAATGCAGGATAGAGGTGCAGGCCAGAGACCCATCTGATAAAGACCCCATCCTCTGGCCAGGCAAGTCAGTGCCAGATCCCCCCAAAAGACAACTCACTACCTACTTTCTCTGCACAAGGGTGTCAACTCACTGTGCCACCTCCATAGGTCCTCCAGCTCAGACAGACTGACCTCTTTAGTCATGGATTCCCCTAGGCTCCTGACTTCTGCACGGCCTTAACTGAAGCCAAACCCACCAGGCTCACCTCATCTCAATGCTGGGGCAGAATCGGTACATGTAGATGTGTCCAAACTGTCGTAGTTCCTGGGCAAACTCCTGAGCCAACAGCTTCTGGACATCAGGTGGGAAGTAGCGCAGGGCATTCTTCAGAGCCAGCTGGAGGGGGTGGGGGAAGAGGGGAGAGATGCTGGGTTAAGGACCTCTTTGTAGTCTATCTTCTCTCTCCACCTGGATTGCCTCTGCTCCACTCAGAAACTGGTTGAGCCATTCTGAGAACACCTGCTTTGTCTTCTGGAAAGCCTTCCCTAATGGCAGCTGGCTCCCATCATGAAGGGAGACCTTAAACTTTCTCTTCTTGGTCCCATCTGCCCCTGGGGCTGCAGACTCAGAGGAGGAAAGCAGAAGCCACTGTAAGAGAGGCACCTGGCTTGGTAAATGGTACATAGGCTGTGTTCTTGGATGGGCAGACTGGGGCAGTGTGCATAGCTGATATGGTGGCTACTATAATCACCCCACCATGTCCACCAACTTGCATGTTGCCTTACAAGGTGAAAGGCACTTTTCACAAATAATTTGGTTAAGAATCTTGGGACTGTTCTGGAATATCCAAGTGAAAAGTCCCATAATCATGAAGAGCCTTGTAAGAGGACAAGGGACAGCTAGTATCAGAGATGTGAGGACCAAGCTGAGTGCCATGTGGCATGATGTAGATTTGAGGATGCAGGGTTTTTAGGGATACAGCTGTATGCACAGGAGATTTTCCCAGCAGCACCCGTACGCCCTGCTTCTCCTTTACTCTCTTTGTCTGTAAGGTGGGAGTGATATTAGAGCCCGGCTCCTAGGTACTAACTAACTGACACGATTAGTATGCTGTTGGGCTCACCTATGGGCCTTGTGAGTGCTAGAGCACAGAACTGTCACCTGCCACACTCATGGACCTCTGCCCTGCTCCATGCTGCCTAGGGTTTCTACAAAAATGCTTATACAAATCTGTCATGGGAGGAGTCTTGTTAAGCACCAAGTCATGCTCCTACTCAAAAAGTCTTTACAGGTCCCCACTGCCTATCTGGTGGTACCCACAGAGGCATTCTAGGTCTTCTCCAGTCATGCTACATCTGACTCCCAAGCTCTGTTCACAGCTCTACTTGCATGGAGTCTGCTCCAACTTCCACATTTTAGAAGGTCTATCTCTGCCTTTCCATGCACTGTTTCTCTGGTCTCCAAATACACCTCATTTCCCTCCTAGAAACTTTGTCTAAGCTGCCACAATCACCTCTACCAAAAAATCCTCCTAGGTCCCTTGTAGGATATGGGACTGGCTTCTTTTGGTGGGAGTGGGGGGTTTCAAGGCAGGATTTCTTTGTGACTTTGGAGGCTGTCCTGGAACTAGCTCTTGTAGACCAGGCTTGTCTAGAACTCACAGAGATCCACCTGCCTCTACCCCCCGAGTGCTGGGATTAAAGGTATGCACCACTAACACCCAGCTTGGGTTGGCTTCTTAATAACTGTTCTTGTCCATGGGTTCAATGAGTACATGCTGGTGTTTCTGGAACCTAGAAATCATCCCAAGGAAGCCCCACCCTCAAGTTCAAGATGGTGTGTTGGCAAAGACAGGTATGCAGACCCACTAAGGGAAAGAGCTCTCAGGATAGTATGTTAATAGAGACAGGCATTTGGGCCCACCATAGTGAAGGACTCAGCTGTGGCATTTAATGCCCAACACAGTGCAGTGGATGAGGCAGGATTTGGGGAGGTCACTAAGAGAAACTGCACACAGGGGAGCGGATATACAAGAAGGTGCTTCTAACAGAAGAACTGCTCCTGCTGTGAGACACACTGTGAAGGTTGAACAAGCCTTGCTGAGTGTACACTGACTACAGTGTAATAGGCAGCACTCCTTACTTAAATAGAAAGCTGTCAAAGAAAAGCCTGGAACAAAGCCTCCAGTCCATCCAAACAATGAAAGAATACAATAGTATGTAGCAGTGGAAACAAAGGGAAAACTCAAAGTATGCACACCTGAACATACATGTGCATGCACAGGATTACACAACCACACACACAAACATGTAGGCTTGCACACACACACAAATACACCGACACAGACACACACATAAAAAACAAGTCAATGAAACAGAAGCTGTTACTGGTTTGGGGACTCCATCCCAGAGGTAAGACTTAGCCCTTCCCAACTCTAACTCCCCAGATGTGCAAGTCCCCTTTCCTTTAAGGAGGCTGCATGGGTCAAACACCTGGTGACACACAGGAATGAAACTGAAGGGGACCAATCTCTCAGGTCCTGGCTGCTGCTCTGCCACCACAAAACACCCTGGAGGCTGATCACTATCACCAGTCACAAGGGTGTCAGCAGAGGCCCTCAGGTGGTGGAGCCTCCCCAGCTCTTGGGGCTGAGTGTCAAGGCACTGGTGCCTGACAGGGAGATGACCAAGGGGAAGATACATTAACCACAACAGAGATATGAGTTCAGTAGAACCAGACAGGTCAAGCAGAAAGGCAGGGTGCCCCATCCCCCCACTCAACCTTGTCCACCCTCTCTCTAGCACCAGCCCCAACTTGCCTGGCACCAACCCATTTTCTAGAACCCTTTGCTGCTTTCACTCGCAGTTCCTGTCCACCAGGATCCTACCCCAGCAGCTGCTAAGCTCACTCCCTGCCTGTGGACAGTTTGGAGACAGAACAGCAGTACAGTAGTCCCCAGGACAGCAGTCTATGGGTGAGGTGGGGTCTCCTCATTTAGCCTTCATTCTTCCGTGTCTTTCCCTCTCCCCATGGCTGAGGCCTTGTTTCAGTCTGACAGCTTGGAGAGTTATTGGGGACTAAATCCTTTGGGCAATCCTACCTGAGCTGCTATCCCTCCCAGCCCTGTATGTCCTTGAGGGTGACTGCACAGCTGCAGGCACTGGGAGGTTTGGAGGAGGGACAAGGAAAAACTGGTGCAGAGGACAAACAAGTCACTCAGTGTCTGGGGCAGGGCAAGGTTCATGTGAAGCTGCTGAGCTAGGGCCACTTCACACCCTGCCTCTTCCTGTTCCTCACTAGAGGTGCCCACAGCATCACCTCGTGCTGTTTGGGTGACCTTGAGTCCCAGCGTCCACATCGGGAAGTGGGGAGCCCAATTCCAAGCCTAAGGTAACTCCAGGGTGTCTTCAGCTGAGGAGTACCCGGTGACAGACCCTCACACATGCCCTCACCCTTGTCCGGGAGCTGGTGGGGACAGGGTGGGCAGCTGAGGTGTGGAGAGAAGGGTTACGCAGACAACCCAACCATCTAAAGGACACCAAAGGGCCCCAGAGACCCGGAGGGCTGGGTAGCAGTTGTTACCTGCTCTTCTGCAGGGCTGAGGTCTGGAGTCCTGACCGGAGCATGTGGCACCCCAGCCCAGCGCCCCCGGTTCTCAGGGAGGGGTCGTAGGGGCAGGCCAGAGCACAGTTCCTGGAGACTGGACATGGCTGCAGAGACTGAGGTGGAGGCCAGCACAAAGTGACTGGGCAGTCAGGGGCAAGCAGGGTGGGGACAGATAGCCCCAAGGCCACCTCCTCCCGCCCCTCATTGGGTCCAGAGAGGGCACAAAGGGCAGGTCATTTGGATCACTGGCAGGTAGGCAGGCTGCCTGAGTGTTACTGGGAGGAGTAGCTCCTTGCAGGGCAGGTTGAGGTTAGATGGAGTTTGAGGTGCCGGTGAGCTCTGAGATTGAGGTTTTCTGTCTTAGAGGATGTATACAGGTTGTAATGCTGGAATATGTGTCTTAATGATGTGGAGTCATGTGACATCGAACTTAACTGAAACTCTACAGAAGTGAGTCCTTTGTGCCCCCTCTCCCCTAACGTTTGAGCAGGAAGGGGGCAGATTATAGGTGTGGCAACAACTCTCCACACCCCTGGCATGTCCTACTCGTTAGGGGCTCAGCAAGAAAAGTCATCCTCATCATCCTGGCCTCAAACCAGAGGCCAGTGCGTCCCTCCCCTCTCCCTAGCCAGGAAGGGCCCAACATTGAGTCCCAGTGGTCCTGGTAGGTGACCACTCCTGGCCAACCTTGCGGCCTTTGCCCTGTCCCTTTGTACACAGGTGGGTGGTGACCAACTCCTCCCTCTGCAGAAAAAGGTCATGACACCCAGCCTTAGGCAGAGTGGGAAGGTTACCCACTGGCTAGCAGCACACAAGGTGGCTGACCCTTGCAGTGTTCTCAGAGCTCAAGCCCCATTTCATCGATAAAGAAACTGAGGTTGCTGGGCGGTGGTGGCGCACGCCTCTAATCCCAGCACTCGGGAGGCAGAGGCAGGCGGATCGGATCTCTGTGAGTTCGAGCTGGGCTGGACCGACAACCTCCAAAACAATACAGAGAAACCCTGTCTCGTAAAAACAAAAACAAATAAAAAAAGAAGAAGAAAGAAACTGAGGTCAGAGAAGCAAGGACACTTTGCCGAAGTCCTGTAGCTAGTCATGGGGACCCCACATTTGGATGGAGGCACCATTGAAGTGGCTCCAATCCTCGAGTTCAGAGTGCAGGATGGCATGGGTTGGGATGTTAACAAGATGTGGTGTAGTGAGAAAAACAGATTGGTCTCTGAAGTTCTCATGACAGGGGACCCCAGGGGACTCTTGCCTCTAGTGCTGTCTGACTTCCAGTCACAAATCTTGTGGAATTCCAGGGTGATGAGAGTATTCTTATCTCAGTGTTCTAGAGAGTTGGCTTGTGGCTCCTGGACAGCTCCAGAAGCCACTTGTTTACCAGGAGAACGTTCTGCTCCTGGACCCAGGGCAGAGAGGGGAAAAGAGGTTGATCACCATTGACCAATGCCATCAGTCATGACTGTGCAAAGAATCCCACAAAGTCCTCAAGGAAGGATTCACAGGGCTCATGTCAAGATACCAGAGGCTCTTGGAGTCCCCAGAAATCGGGAGAGGGAGGCAGTGTCAGTCCTGCTCCTCTCACACCTCACCGAGCACCTTCTAGAGGCCCAGCTGACACCTGACTCCTTCGTGGCGGATGGGAGAACAAAGTAACATGCTGCCTGATTTTAGCAGGTTCTGACTGGTTTTCCTTTCTGGGGCAGTGGGGATGTGTTAGTCCATCTACCCTCGAGTTCCATCTTAAGCCGTTTTTAACAAATGGAGCAGGCCACAGGAACCCCAATTTATGGCCAGTCAATCAATGTACAGGTCACTACCTTGCTTGTAACTAGCATCTAAAGTGGTGCAGCTTTGGAGACCCAGCCCCCAGTTGTGGAGTGGGCATGGGCTCCAGGTAGATAGGGTCTGAATGCCTGTTGGTGTTTGATTGGGGACTGGATGGTCGGGGAGTAAACCTCACTTTCTTTCCATTGTCAATGGTGTTACACAGAGTCCGAGACTGAGAGAAGTCTTCTTCATTCTGGAGTCCCTAGGGCCTACTGCTGGAGTCCTCAGTGCCCCCACAGGGAGGTCACTTAGCTCCCACCTAACCTCCTGATCTTACAGGCTCAGGCGTCCTGGCACTACCACCTTGCACCAGGTACTGTTGCATGCTGGGACCAGACTGAGTGAGGTAGGGCTCCCTTGGCCAGCCCAGTCTTGCTCCTCCCGTCTCTGAGCCTGAGCACTTGGGCTCCCACTCCAGAGGCTGCACAGGCTTCTCTGTTCTCATTGGTGTTGGTGCATAGAGCTTGTTCTTCCCACATTGGGCAGAAGCAGACTGCAGAGTTGGATAAACCCTAACTCCCTTGGCCCTTGGGATGGTGGGGGGGGGGCAGAAATAGCCCTACAAGCAGCAATCCACTGCTTCTCATTCCTAGTGAGCCTTCTCCTAGGTGGTATTGCATTGTACCTGGCTGGCTAGCCTCTGTTCTCTGTTCCAATCCCTCTCCCACTGACAGAGACCCTCAAAAATCTGTCTGTACAAAGTCCTGATCTCAAAAGTAAGCCATAACCCTGTTTGTGAAATCTGACTTTTAAATGTTTGCAACCAATTCAAGCATCTTTAATATTCTCCCCAAGAAGTGGGGCAGACAGCCTCAAAGTAAGCATCCTGACTGGGATGTTCAGGACATCACTGCTGGGGAGACAGATGGCACATGGGGTGCCTACACCACCTCACAGCTGCATGTGAATCTCATGCTAGAATAAGTTATTTAGTCAGAAAACAAACATTGCAAACGTTTTAAAGGAATGAGGGCCTCACATAGGCTGAACACGGCAGTGTGCTATACTTGAGCCACAACTACCCTGCTCACTAGCTGTGTGTCACTGGGCAAGTTTCTTGGCCTCTCTAGGACTCCATAGGTGAAAGGAGGGTTGGCCATTAGGATCCACATCTGAGGATGTTTCTAAAAGTGCACCTGTGCGGACCTGTACCTATGTTTGTCCTGACTATGGGTCCTCCAGCAATACAGTCTAAAGAATGTTTGCACAACGATGGCATTGTATTGGGTATAAGGCACCCAGGGATGACTGGGGGCGAATGGGAGGACTTCACATGTTACATGCCATAACTTGTAAGGTAGGGACTGTGGTATTTGCAGTTCCAGTACCATGGACACCAAGGGATGACCCTAACAATACTAGTATCTCATAGATGTGGCTGGGGATGGCATGACATCATACCTGAAGGGCCCTGAAGATGCCCCATGTGTAATCAGCACCATATGAGATATAGGTATTTTTCTCATTGATACCTGCACTGAAGAACTTCATCTCCAGAGACAGCCTTGCCCTCTTGCTAGCCCCCCCACCAACACTGAGAGGCATAACCAGCATCCAGAAGTCTGAGCTATCAGATTTGCAGTGTTCAGAATCACCCACTGGAGGATGTGGGGAGCTGTGCCGTCTCTCACCTCACCTGTCCATTAGTGCCCACCCCAGAGCCTCCTTAATGCTCCTATAATATGCAGAGACAGAATACAATCAGGTCTTCAAATTCCCAGACATGTCTCTGTGTGAGGTGGGAATCCAGTCCTGTCACTGGGTCCTGGTCCAACCGCAGTGGTTCCAGTTAAGACAGGTCACACAGTCATACAGCCGTGTTCTGTGGTCACAAGGTTCTAAGGCCCCTGGGTAAGAACAGCCACATATGTCATATGTGATCATGAAGCCATCAAATGTGCTGCCTGGCAGACTCCCAGCTGATGGCCATCTCAGTGGCCTGGAGTAGCATGGGACCCCTGGGGGCCCTTCCCCAGGTCTTGATCCACAGAACTGAAGGTTTTTGGAGGCTGCTAAATTTCAAAGCAATTTGTTACTTGGCTATAATTGACACTCACTCAGGGTCTTTGCAGCAGGCATAAGGAAGCTTTTCCAGGGAGCTACCAGGGATCTGGGCTTTGAAGAAGGCATCTGCACATAGGTTCCAAGACTTCATATCTTCCTGTTGGCCTCCAGGGACTCCCATTTCTAGGGACAAGAGTGGACTGAGATGTTCTCAGTTTTGGTCAGTAGGTGGCAACCTAGAAGGCCAAAACACTGAAGACTGGAAGGCTACACCCGGTTCTGGAATCAATGTCTGAGGATCCCTGTAAGTTTGGGTGAGATTTGGGGCAGATAGGTATTGTGGATGGCCCAGAATCCTTGGGTTATGGGCTGAGCTGGAAGGAAGTAGCTGTTCCCTATAGAAGGATGTGGTTCTAGTATGAGCTTGGTTCCCATCCAGCAAGGTAGAACCATCATTGCTGTTTGAAGCTAAATGTATAACTGCTATTTATTTCATAGTCTTTATTAATAGGTAATAAATCATTGCTATAAGAGGCAGCAATTAGGATTATTGAATACTGATATCAAGTCTGACACTTGCTGTACCTGAGACTGTTCAAATATCTCTGCTTCTCATTTAACTTCCATAGCACAATGGGGTTAATATACCCCTATTGTACGGGAACTGAGACACAGACGGCAGCTGAGACACTAGCTCTGGCTGCAGCACCTGACCCTACACACTCAAGGCTAAGTGCTGGCTCAGCCATGCCCTTCCTGCACATACAGGACCAGCTGCTTGCTTAGGTTCCCTAAGAGGCTGGCTTCATGGCAGCAAGACTCTCAGGTCAGGTGCAATCCCCAGCTCACAGGACTTGCTGGATGTTTCTCTATTCTATTTTTTATTTTGTGGTATCAGGATGTAGCCCAGGGCTTCACAGTTTAGGAGAGCCTTTTATCACTAAGCCACACTCCCAGCCCTTTCTTTATTTGTCAAGGGCTGGAATTTACTCTGATGTCACTCTACAACTCAAACCCCCTGTGCCTGCAGCAGCTGTGGGTGACACGATGAGGCACAACAGGCCCAGAGCTCAGGAAGGCATACCTGAGAGCCCTTCCTTCTCCTCAAGGTTGGACAAGTCCTGCACGGACTGGGATTTGAGCAGGACCTGAAGACACATAAGAAAGTGAGGCTACACCATGGGGGAAGGGAGAAACATTCATGACTGATCCTGGCATGGGGCAGGGACTACCATGTACAGGTTCCATATCCTTGAGCTCTGGCCTCTGCCATTGAGAAAGGCAGGAGACACTCTCTGGGAGGGGCCTGCTTTCCCCATTTCTCTATTTGACAAGCTTCTGGGCCTTGGCAGGATGACGACACCTCAGAGCAAACTGTAACAGGTGGAGCCGGGTCAGAGATGGCTCCCTCATGTTTCCCCTGCCTTGCACATTTTACTGTTGCCCTGCATTGTGGTGCAGTACACCTCCCTTCCTACCTAATGTCACCGTGGGCTCCTGGGGCACTGGACAGGAGTCAGGCCCTTTAGTTAAGACAGCTACAAAGAGGCCTCTATTGTAAAGCACTCTTTACTGCTTGTTAGGTGTTTTTCCCCTTTTATATTAGTTAAGGTCCTGGACCATGGAAGATTTGTGACCCCTACGGTTATTCGATCCTTCTCTGGTAGTGAGATCTTGGCACTGTCCTCATAGTTTCTGGCTGTCTTGAACTCTTCTTGGGCACCTTGCGAAAGGGCACTTTGAGAAGCTGAGCTCTGACTTCAGCTGCTGGATCCCAAAGCACACCCTAGATCCTGATTCACGGTCTCAGTTACAGCTGTTTCAAACAGACACTGCCCACCATCAGTGTCTGGGAAATCAACACAGCTCTTGGGTATTTTCACCCACAACAGAGGGGGAGCCTTTTCCCTGGTACCTGTGCTATGATTGGTGCAAACTTAGTCCTTAATTTACAGAAAGGGCTGCCCTGATTGGTGCAGACACTGCTTGCCACACTTCTATTCTGATCATGATCACGTGTGTTGCCATGTGGAGGGTTTCTCCAATGTGGTCTTCCCCAGAATGGGAACTGAGGGGCTGCTGTGGAGAGCAGAGGCTTCCGCAGGCAAGTATAGAGGAGAGAAGAAATTACCAAGGCTGGAAAAAAAGCAGGCTGAGGAGAAGCTACTGATTCTTTTCTTTTTCTTTTCTTTTTCTTTTCTTTCTTTTTTTTTTTTTGAAGACAGGGTTTCTCAGTAGCTATTGAGTCTGCCCTGGATTTTGCTCTGTACACCAGACTAGCCTTGAACTCGCAGAGATCTGCCTGCCTCTGTCTTGAGTGCTTAAAGGCGTGTGCCGCTGCCGCCGCCACCACCCAACAAGATGCTACTGATTCTTAACAGCAGAAGGTCTCAGCACCCTGGGCCTGAAAGCTGTGACATTAGCCAATATTGAGAGCCAGGAGTCCCAAAGCCTAGGGACGAGAGCTGTCATTCTCAGAGTTACAACAGCTGCCCAGTACTAGGGGTTAAAGCCCCAGGGTTCAGCGTCCAGCCTGAGCACCTGGAGCCTGAGTTTCTGAGCAACATGGCTTTGGCTCTCACAATGCAAGCTGTAGCCTCTGGCTCAGCCAGTAAGGCCCATCGACCTGGGGCACTTATACCCGAGAATTTCGCCACTCCTAATTCCCACCTGCACAGGGTAGAGGGTTCTAATGATTAGTAATAGGGATAGACACTGCATCTCACTGTCCTGGGTTCCAGCCTCACCCATTCAGCCAGCTAGAGCGGAACCTACCACTTGGCAGAAGCCCCAGACGCCACTCTTGGGCGGGACCTAGGCTAAGGTCAGGACTGGGCGTGTCCTGGGCCTCGGCTGCACAGTGGGAGAACGCACCGCACCGGATGACTGTTGCCTGCCACAGGCGGGACACAGTATGGGGAGGCGCTCCTGCTGCCACAGGCAGCGCATACCGTTGGTGGCAAGGCTGGGTGCTGCGCTCCTGCTCCTGTGCACGCTCCTGCTCCTGCGTCCCGGTGAGTGTGCTTTGGCCCGGCCAGTGCTGCAGGGCTCCACTAGCTGGAGAGCCCCTGTGGAGCTTTCCATTCCCCCGCAGGGGTCTTCTTTCCTGTCGCTGGCGAGGTGGCCATTGTCTGAGTCACCATTGTCTAGGTCAGGTTGTGATGGTGGTGGAGAGCATATGGCTAGTCTAGGGGGATGCTGTCAGTGTCCCCACTCTCCGAGCCTTGAGAGTCATCTTTTGCTCCCGCCTTGGTATGTCTGTTTCCATCTGACACCCTGCTGGATCCCTACACCCACTGCACAGTTCTATGCCAGCCTGGAGGTACAGGACCCACAACCTGCTCCTACCAGTTTCCACCAGGCGTGTGGTCTCACTCTGAATGTGCCCAGGTCTCCTCAGATACTCTCTGGAGGACAATTCACTCTACAGACAAAGCTGAGGGCAGGCATCAGCTGTGGAGGGACTGGAGATGCCTAGGCAGAAGGCTGCGTTTTGATGGTCTGCCCATCCTATGTCTGTGGGGTCTGCTCACTTCCCAACAGGCTCATACACTAGGGTGGACAGAGGCATTCGTGGGGAGTGACTCAGGACAAGAGAAACATATCGGTGGAGGGACATGATCCAAGCTGGCAGACTGGGGAGTCACTTAGCAGCTTAGCCTGTTATCTTCCCCTCCCAGGGTCTCAGCAATCTCATCTATGGAACAGCTGTTGACTCCATCTTTACAGGGCTTTTGGGATGGTGAGCTTGAATGTTACAGTAGATATGCTTGGCCACCAGTCCTTTCATCACGTTGGATTCATCCTTAGGGATCCCTGGATGGAGGTCAGGGTTGGGCTGGGATAAGGGTTAACAGAACAGGGGAGGCCTAAGGAGTAGTCACCAGGCCCATCCTACTCACTCTGCCAATTAACAATCTCTCCATGACCAGACGCAAGTGGCTGTGCCTCGACACCTCTGGAAGCCCCCCACCCTGCCCTGAAGGAGCCTTCCTGCCCTTACTGAGAACCTACTGGTGAAAAGCTAGCCCTATATAGGTGCTTTCTCATGACTAAAGTGTCCCTTGGCAGTCTGGGCGTGGTCCTAGTGTCTGCTGTTGCTACAGTCTCTGTCCATTCTGTCATTCATTGCTGACAAATGTTTACCCAGTCCTGGGCCATGGTGGCTCAGGCCCCTCAGTGCTCAACCACTGCTGTGTGGTATGAGAGGATAGATGAGTCTGGACCCTGGGCAGTCTCTGCAGAGGAGCGTGTGTCTTGGTAGCTCTCAGCATATTTTCGTGCCTCTTGGGACACATCTCTCCTGATACCTCATCTAGCTAGGTCCGAGAAGAGAAATAACCACTTCCCTGGCATTGTCCTCGCCCACAGGATCTGGAGGGGAGGGGTGTAAAGGTGGGGAGAGAAAGGTGTAAGCATGGTTAGAGAAGGGTCTCACGATCTTCTCTCATCACCTTTGCTCAGGTTGGGCTGTCAACTACACCTGTCACCCCCAGGCTGGTCTCATGCTGCCTGGCCTGGGAAGTCCCCGCTGACCCTGGCTCCATTCCCCATAGCCTGAGCTGCCATCCCTACCTCCCAGTCTCTATTTATGCTCACACCCCACTAGAATAGGTTTCCAGCTGCTAGCTTTTCAGTGTTGGGTGCACCAGAGCCAACCCCACCTCATGTCTCAGAGCTAGCTCCCCATTCACTTAAAGGGGAGATGTGTGCTTACGGTAGACACTGACAGGGAGACAGTGGGACGGTCTGGTCCAGCTGCAGGGGGCAGGGTTCCACTGTCCTAGACCTCAGGGGGGACATGCCTCAGTTTTTTCCAACCAAGTTTGGGTCATCAGGGGTTCATGGAGAGAAATTTATGGGTGAATGAGGGCCTAGGGGCCAGATTCTAACTGCCCTGGGGATCTTACTGGCCTCTTTTTAGTGAGGAGCCCATTCTGGTCCCCCTACCCCAGGATCTGCTACCAACACTGTCTCAGAACCCAGTCAGAGAGAAGATAGCATGGTGGAGTGTGACAGCTGACACCTCTGTCCCCAGCATGCCACCCTTCCCTCTGGGCTCCCAGGGATGGTGCCACAGCCACCCCCAAGGCCCCCTTCTGTCCTTTGCTCCCTTGGCCTGGGCTGGTGCCTGGGCTTCCCTGCTGCTCACACCTCTAACCACATGTCTGTTGAACCTGTTGCCACTGAGCTTGTCTAGGAGCAGAAGAACTTATAGGTGTCCTACCTCAAAGAGTTGCATTTTGATACTAAAACCTCAGGTCTCCATGTCATCTGCTCTTAGACCACACTGAGGGCTGGGGCTAGAGTCTTTGATCTGCCAACTGGAAGAGCGGAAGAGTCTCAGAACCCCTTGGCCTAACCCCAGACTGATAGCAAAAGGAGAGGGCGTGGCTTTCGGGATGCAGCTCCTGAAAGGCTCACCAGGTCCAATTGGAGTCCAGAGCTCAGGAGACTCCTGGGGAATTGCTCTCTGATAGGTCAGTCGACTCAAGTAGGAGCAGGGGTGCAATTGTGATCAAGGGGAAAGAAGCAGCTTTCTTAAGCCAAGAGTTGTGGGGACAGGATTTGAGTCCTAGAGCTCAGAATCAAGGGAGGGGGTCCACTGGGGGAGATAGGACAGCTGCCCAGTACACCATCATCTCCATAGGTTTCTGTGACTGGGTCATTACAACTCTAAGGATGTTCATATGGCTTTGCTCCTCTGTCATCCTTGCCTGGGATGGTGATTTGGGTTTATTCTTTCCACTTTACAAAGCAAAGATATTTGGAGTAGACTAAAAGAAACATAGAAGTTGATTAGATGGGAAACTGAATAAACTGGTTAGTTTTTTGTCAACTTGACACAGCTAAGGTTCATCTAGGAAGAGAGAAATCCCAGTTGAGAAAATTCTTCCATCAGACTAGCCTATAGGGCCATTTTCTTGATTAATGGTTGATATAGGAAGGCCCAAGGCACTCTGAGCAGTTTCACCCCTGGGCAGGTTGATCTGGTTGTACAAAAAAGTATGCCAAGCAGACCATGGGGAGCAAGTCAGTAAGCTGTTTCTCCATGGTATCTCCTTTATTCCCTGACTATAGGTTCATGTTTGAGTGACTTCCCTCAGTGATGGAGAATGATTTGTGACAAAATAAACAAACCCTTTCCTCCCCAAGTTGCTTTTGGTCCTGGTGCTTTATCACAGCAACTAAAAGCAAGTTAGGACAGCAATAAGTACTAAGAGTGGGGTTTGAATCTATGTGGACACGTCCATTGGAGGAGCAGAAGGCCTGTGCATGGTGTGCAGTGCTGGGCTGGTGCATAGGGTTCTGAAAAGTGGTGGCAGGTTAGGAGCTGAGATATTCTCCAGTCTTTACTCATTGACACTGGGCGAGGAAAACATCACAGTTCCCTTACAGAACTGACTTCCAGAGGGTAACCCCCACACCAGGTCAAATGACTCCATCAGTAGCAAGCACTGTGAACAAATTAAAAGGAGGCTGACTTAGACTGGGCTTTTGTTAAGGTGTATGTTGATGTGATAAACACCATGACCATAAGAGAGTTTATTTCACTTACACTTCTACGACACAATCCATCATTAAAGGAACTCAAGGCAGAGGCCATAGAGGAGCACTGCTCGCTCAGCCTGCTTTCTTATAGCACCCAGGGACACCAGCCAGGGGTGAGCTGGGTCCTTTGACATCATTTGAAAATGCATCATGGGCCCATCTGGTAGGGACATTTTCTTAATTGAGATTTCCTCCTCCCAAATGACTTTAGCCTGTGTCAACTTGACATGAAGTTATCCAGAACAGTGACTGCAGATGTGTCTGCTACATTCTGTGGAAACATGGTCAGCCAGAGGCTTCTACCCTGAACAGGATCTGGACTCTGATGTGAGGCAAACCAGTAGCAAGAGTTGCCCGTGCCTCAGGCCCAGCACTGGGGACTGAAATGGGCTTCCTTCATGCTAGGCAAATGTCATGGGCCTTTACTTTAGCTTCCCAGCCCCTCTTCAATTTTAACTTTTTGAGTCAGGGTTCGAATATTTGTCTAGGATAGATGAGTAGTCTAAACTGTACTCAAATTTATGATCCTCCTGCCTCAGCCTTCTAAGTAGCTGCACCACAAAGTGGGGCTGTGGGATGGATTCTGAGATGACCCACTGGGCTAAGCAGTAGGTTAGTGAGATAGTTTCCTATTGCCTGTGGGAAGGGATGGGAGCCATGAGGGCTACCAGTTCAGAGCCAATGTGGACCTGGCGATGGCTGGTCAGATAGGAATTTCCTCACAGCATCCGGCTTGTAAAAGTCAGTGACTAGAGCTTAAGTAGGACTGGAAAGAGGCAGAATGACCTATCTTTCTGTGAAGAACTTGTCTAATGTGTCCACTCTCCCTTCAGGACAATCACAGGAAAGAACACCCCTGATACTGGATCGCAGGGCTCCCTGAAAGCACTGGGGGGGTCTAAGTGGGGTAAGCAGACCTGAGGCTCTGACTTAGCCCCAGCTGGTGCTTATGTTGGTTTGTCTTGCAACAGAGCAGAGAACTTATTAACCAGAATGTGGCTGTTGCAATGTGCCCTGGACTGGACTCACCCCCACCTCACTCCCATCCCCCAAAGCAATCTGCCCTGCCTTGTCTGGGGCCTGGGGCTTCCTGCTGGAAGTGGGGGCTGAGGACTGGGGCCAGCTTTCCTGGAGTTTTCTGTGATGTTTCAGCCCACCGGTTCCTGCAAGGGTGTGTTCTGCTGTATTTCACCCTGTGACCTGGTGTGCCTTGTTCCTCCCCATCATGGTGGGCACTTCCTCCTCAATAAAGCAGAGCTTGGGGACCCCCTATGGTGTGTGCAGGATGAGCAGGAGCCTGACAAGCAGAAGCCTGGGCCTTAGCAGTGCAGACACTGGAACCTGAGGTGTCTTTGGAACCAGTAGCCTTAAGGTTTTGGCCTTGTGACTGTCGGTTTCCCCATCTAATAAGTGGGAAAGTAACAGTTTCCACCTGACAGGACAACACAGGTGAGTTCCACATAGCACAGTTACACAGTGTCCTGTGTCACCTGCCCAGGATCAAGGGCCCCACCTTTGTGCAGAGATAGCATCCTGCACAAAGCTCTCTGCTGTAGCCTACGGCACTTTCTCCAGAATTTCCACCCTTCAGGGGCTTGAAGTTCACCCAAGGCTGGGTACCAAAAGTTCTGGTGGGCCTCACACTGGTGTCCTGAGCTGAGGGAGGCAGCCTGTCTAGACAGTCAGCATGTTTCTGCTTGGCGCAGGCCTGTTTCTCATCCCACAGGTCTGCTCTGGTCTCCTCCCAAAGTATCACTGCTCCCAGGCTCTCTGTATCCAGGCTTTCTCCCAGCTGCAGTCCAAGGCTTCCCCATCTATCTTCTGTTGCCACTCCAGTCCTTCCTCTTCTTTCCCTTCGCCTCTTTAAGGCAGGGTCGTTGTTAACCTCCTTGCTAATTGGGGTTAGGAGTAGTCTTAGTTCTGCTGAGGCCTCTCCCTGGACATACAAACCTGCTGCCTCCTCTCCATTCCATTCTGTGTGTCTTGGGAAGGGGAGGGAGCACAGCTGGGAGCAGGTTAAGCAAGGCTGGGTAGGGGTGAAGGTTCCAGGCCTCCAGTGTTGCCCTATTTGGAGCAAGCCTCAATGGTCCTTAAGTGGGCTGGACCCATGGACTATAAGGGCAACCCCTTCTGATCAACTTGGGTGTTGTGTGTGTGTTTATGTGTGTGTGTGTGTGTACAAACACGCACACTCGTGCACACATGCACACACATCCACACCCACACCCACACCCACAGCCACAGCCACAGCCACAGCCACACTATCCCTCTATAGCCAGCCTGTCCTTGTCAGGCATGGAGCCCTAGGCTCTTCTTTGGAAGGGTTGAGATAGCCTGGCCCTGTAATCTGTGACCACAGCTATTCTGGGAACCCCTGGTGCCTGTCCTCCACCCACAGGCCTTTGGCATCTGTTGTGGGACCCACTCTTAGACAGCTGTGGTCTGGCCAGGAAATGGAAGGCCTTGGGCAAGGAGTGGCTTCTGGAAGAACAGAAACCTCCAAAGAGGGCTGTGGGTCAGATGGCTATGATGTGGTACCTCCAGGCTACTCTCCCTACTCTGCCCACAGACCTAGAGGGAACAAGTCCCTCAGTCGCTTGCTGAGGCTCTAAGAAGACCCCTTCACTAGGTGGCCTAGAGTGGCACATCTAACCTGAAGGATGGCAGGAAGGACACTATTCTCCCCAAGTGTTGAGAGATGTCACTCTGGCATGTTGCAACCCTGCTCAGACTCCTGAAGCCGGTTGCTGGATTTAGCAACAGCTTATAATTAGCGGTGCCCGCCTACCCTGGCAGCTCATTCTCCAGTGAAGGTGCTGTTCTACCAAAAAGGCAGCAGGATCAGAGATCCTTCCCTGGGTAGAGTCTGGAAAAGTTCAAGGGCTGGGTTCATGGGCATCCTCAAAACAGGCTTCCTACATGAGCCCTGGCCCAAGTGGCTCCCTTTAATAGGTACACATACACACACACACACACACACACACACACACACACACACACACACACACACACACACACACAAAACCTGGGATGTCCAGACAGCCCTGTAGTCTTAAGTACAGTGAAGAATGCAAGATAAAAACATAGAGTGTCCCTGTCCAGTTCTGGAAACAGGTAAAGTTGCATTCATCAGGAGTAGCATCCATACCTGGGGACATGCACATACTTCTAGGGGCTTTTGTGGGCCTCATATAGCCTGGTGCCCTCACTCTAGCAGTCTGCAGCCTGGCCGTGCCACCACCCGGCCTTTCTGGATATTCATAATCCAGATCTAGGGACTGGACAGCCATCAGACGTGTGAGCCCCCAGGACTCAGCAGAAGTGGCTGGAGATGGGTGGGGGTGGCATTGAGACAGGGGAGTAGAATTGGATGGGGCTGGGTGCTCTTCCCAGAGGGCAGGCAGGCTCCTTTCCTCTTGTCCCCTGTACTTGCTACTCTCCAATGGTGGAGGATAGGGCATGAGGGTGGGAATGAGCCAAGGACACTGCCCTAGCAGTGCTCACTCCTTACCAATCCCCAGGAGGAAGAGAAGATACAGGAGAAAAATAAGTCACACAAGTGGGTTAACTGTGCCCTAGGGATAAGGTGTGTGATCAAACACACCTTAGCCAAAGCTGGCAGTGATCTCTCTCTCTCCTTGTTGGCCTTCAGCATTTGAAAACAAAGCCCTGGCCTCTAGCTGGTTTGGAGGAGTGAGGAAGAGTCCTCTACAGTTGTTGCATGCCCTGGACCAGGTAAGTGGCTGGGATACCCTCTTACATCCTGGATAGGAAGTCACAGTCTCCTGCATATCCTCTGTCATAGCTCTGTCCAGTATGGGCAACGGGGCTTCCTGTGTAGCCTGGAAGTCCAGTTTTCCCTGCTCATCATCCCTCCCACCACAGCCGAGGCCTGTGCTTGTTCTGTGCTATGTATTGCAGACACAGGGAAGAAAAACAGCCCCAGGTCTGTCCTAGGGGACCAGTGGTGAACTGATGGTCATTAACCCATGCTTGTCCCAGGGGACCAGCAAACAGATGGTCATTAAACTATGCCTGTCCCAGGAGTTCAAGAAGATGGCCGTTAAGTTCCCAAATTTTAGTATGTGGCACAACAAAGGAATGTTCAGAGGACCCCCCCCCGACACACACACACACCTAATCATCTCCAGGCAGACGGAGCAAGTGGCCCCACTGGGACCCACACAGCCTCAGATACGCTCTCACATACCCAACAGCACAAGCACTCCATGACTTGGGGTGGGGTTAGCTCTCAAGGAACCCAGCCTGCTTAAATATTGCTAAATCAAAATGCTCCTAAAATCTGAGATCCTTGATGCTCAGACAGATGGCCATACAGGACACTGCAGATGTAGCTGCTCCCCTAGTGATGGTGTGTGTGTGGGTTAGACTCACTATCCTCTCCTCCTACAGGGAGCGATCTATACAAAGTGTCACTCCAGCCCAGGATAAAATCTACGTTCAAATCTAGCAGCAGCTCTTTCTGAATGCCACCATCATAAAATTGTTGTTTTAAAAACTAAAATCATACAAGTATGACTGCCTGAATACTACTAGGAGACCCTATACCTGGCTCAGCCAAACAAACAGACAGCATGTATTAGCACCTACTGTATGCAGCCATTCTTGTACCCACCAACCAGCTCCCAAATCATGGCACAGGGACTTAATAGTTTTGAATGCTCAGTCTAGCTTAGGCTCATTTCTGACTAATCTTTTAACTTAAATGAACCGCTTTCTCTTTATCTACCTTTTGCTCAGGGCTTATTACCTTTTCTTACTTCCTGTGTATCTTACTTTCACTGCTTCTCCTGTCTAGCTGGATGGAGGCTGCCTGGCTTCTTGCCCAGGGCTTGTGCCTCATTCTCTCCTCCTTCTCTCTCATTCCTCCTCTCTCTCTTATCTATTCTCTCTGCCCAACATCCCTGACTATCCTTCACCTGATTGGTCTAATAAAAAAGCTGAATGGCCAATTCCTATTCAGGAGTCTTTTTCTGCCCTTCCAGACAGCTCCCAAATAATGTCACAGGGACTTCATATTAATTATGAAGGCTCAGTTAGTTCCTAACTAGCTCTTATAACTTAAATTAATCTATGTTCTATCACATGATGTTACCTCTTTTCCACCTTGCACTTTTTTTTGTCTCCCGGTGTCTCCTACATACATAGATTCCTCCTCTTCCTTTCTCTCTGCCCGGAAGTCCTGTACCTCTTGCCTAGCTATTGGCCATTCAGCTTATTACACCATCTTCACACAGTGTACAAATACCCACAACAGTGCATTTTAACTCTTCCAAAATGCTACTTTCTGGAATTCAAGTTGTGTGTCTCTGCTTGTCTACTTCCCTGCTTTAGCTCTCCTTTGGAATTAACACAGTAGGGTGACTGACACATAACCCCCACATTACATCACCAACTCCCTCCCTCTTACTCCAAAGCCCCTCCCAGCCTGTGGATTCTGGGACTGTCAGCACTTACAGGAAAAGAAAAAGTGCCCTCCACCCATCCTTTCTGAAACACTTTGTTTTCTTCCCTCCCCCATAAAACACAACGGTCAGGGCACTTAATGAATCATGGACCTCTGCAGAATACTTTTAAAAGCCCCAGAAACACATATGTTCATGTGGGCACACACCCACATACTTCCATACCACCAGCATCCATGATCTCATGCCCAAAGCTGAGGCTCTACCATTTCTTCCTCTACTGTGGCCCCTGAGCTGGAAATATTGCTAAGGTCTTTAACTTTCTGAGAAATAACTCAGCATAAATTCACTCTTTTCAAATGGCTGATTCAGTGGTTTTCATATTTTACATGTGACCTCACCACTGTATAATTCCAGAACATTTGTAACCTGAGAGACTATGATTATATTGTGGTCATTCCTCTTCCGTCTCTTCTAGCTCCTGACAACCACTAATCCACTTCCTGTTTGTAGATTTACCTGTTCTGATCATCCATTCAAAAGGAATCATATGACTGTGCTGTTAGTCACAACACTTGGAAAGAGGAGGCAGGAGGATAACTGTGAGTTCAAGGCCAGCTTGATCTACACTGCAAGTTCCAGGACAGCCAGGGCTACCCTGTGTCAGAGAGAGAGAGAGAGAGAGAGACAGACAGACAGACAGACAGACAGACAGACAGACAGAGACAGAGAGACAGAGACAGAGAGACAGAGAGACAGACAGAGACAGAGAGAGACAGAGACAGAGAGACAGACAGAGACAGAGACAGAGAGAACCATACAATAGTTGGGCTTTTATGCCTGGCTTCTTTCACCCAGCTTGCTTTCAAGGCTTGTCTGTGTTGTGGCATTTGTCAAACTTCCATTCCATTTAATGGCAAATAATATTGTTATGGATATGCCATATGCTATACTATATTTGTCAGATAATGGACATTTAAGATGTTTCCACATTTTTTGCCAATAGGAATAATGCAGCTATGAACATACATGTACAAGTTTTATGTGCATATGTTTTAGTTGTTTGGCAGCTTTGAGCTATGGATAGGCAGGTGGGAACAGTGATAAATAGTGCCATATGGTGTTACAGCACTTACTCAAACCTGGGATATCAGGAACTTTAGTCCTACTAATGCTGCTGCTCCTATGTCAGTGCAGAAAGTCAGGGTTCCCAAACACTTTACATGAGCCAACACCACAGTGCTTGGGCCTGCATTTGAGACTCTTGACCCTAAACACCTGGCAGCATTCTAGAATTTTCCAGGAAGCAGGGCATGCACTTTCCCATTCTCTGACTCTTTAAGCCCTCTATCCCTCTGTGGTCTTTGCCTGTTCTGGCCATTCTGTGACTGTGCAGCTGCCAGACAGCTGGCTGCCTGCCCCTCCCTCAGCACAGGCTGAGGCGGCAGTGATCTTCTTTTGCTGGCTCTCCGGCCTGCCACCATCTCAGCCTGCACGACAGAAAATAGGCAAGTGAAGAACTTCCAGAGAAGGGCCTGATGCTGCAGTACCCAGAACAGTGCAGAGGACCTCACAGGCAAGCAGTCTGAGCACTCTGTCCACACAGAACATGAAGGGACACTGGTACCAAACACAGCATTTGTTTCTTTATTACCCATCCCAGACATGGAGGTTTGTATCTGGGCCAATCACAGACCTGTGTCTTAGACCAGTTACAGCAGTTCTTCTGCTGGCAGGACAGAGGAGTAGAGGGACAGATGACAAGGACAGACACCTGCTCTCCCTCTGACCCTGGCAGAAATGGTTGCAGAGTTTTCTAGAGCTCATCAAGCCTTGTAATAACAACAGATGGAAGACACGTTTCACCCCCTTGCCTTCAGGAGCTAGGGGAGGCAGCTGTGATCTTTGTACAGTTTTCTCAAGGTGTCTGTAAGTGTTCAAGATGGCTTGTGCTGGCATACGGGGAGTTTGGCTATTTTAATGCCATCCTTTTAGTCAGGAGATCCAGGGAAAGTCTAGCAGCTGTTAATTAGGGACTCAAACTATTCATTCCCCAAGACTTTTGATTATTTGCAGAAAAATGAACAGCAGAAGGATGGCACAGTTATCAACACTAAGAGTAACTTCAATATATTACTAGTGGCTACCCGCCTGTCTCAAAACCGATGGAGGTGGAATGGTGGTAGGGGCTAGTCTTAAGGGATGAGGATCCTACTGAAAAATAAATTTGAAGGGATACTCTGTAAGCACAGCTTGGGTCTGTGCATGACCCAGGCAGGCTAAGTGGACCACACCCTTGGTCCTCTGAATAGGACCTAATTCATGGTGCTGCACTGTGGATGGAATACAGGAAGTGCTAAGTAAATGCTAGTGACTGGTGCCCTTTCCCCCAGAGCAAAGACAGATAAGGAAAAGGTCAAGGTTCCTGACAGAGCACTGAGAGCAACATTTGCTGGTGGTGGGCTGGAGTGATGGTTCAGTGTTAAGAGCACTCACTGTCCTTGTAGCGAACCCAGGTTCGATTCCTAGCATCCACATGATGGCTCATTCCCAATTGTAGTTCCAGTTCCAGGGGATCTGATGCCCTCTTCTGGCCTCTTTGGGCACTGCATGCACATGACACACCAATGTACATAAATACAAAATACCCATACATATAAAAGGAAAAACTTTGCTGGGGAAAAAATAAATAAATCGAGGTCCAAAGAAATATGTTCATTCATTAATGCAGAATCAGAAGCCCATTTAACCACCACACACACAAAGCCCATATCCTACAAGTAGCTGAATGGCTGCTGCCAAGGGAGGGCTATACTTCAAGGCTAGCCTTGCTGTTGTCCTCCCCTGAGTGGGTGAAGTGGGGAGGACGTAGTAAGGCAGCAGGAATTAAATCCACAGTAGAGGGCAGAGGGTCTGTGTGTGCCTGCAGTTACATGCTGTACACTCTTGGCCATCCTTCTTTATTCTGTTTACCCAGTCCCGTAAAGGCTCATTCTCGGCAATCCTAGTGTACACACAGTGCCCAGCACACGCAGGTCTTCACATCCTCAATAGTTAGACTCTATTTCCTCCAATTCCAGGGCAGATTCTGACCCCAGACCATGCAGAGCTGGTAACACCCCTGGGGTTCCGGTTTCCAGTGGGGGGAATCCCTTGCCTGACTCCCAGGGAGCATGGCATCTGTGCGGCCTTGGCCTGGAGCCCGCTGCACTCTGAATCCCCACCCTGTCTGCCTCCATCCCTTGTTGCCTCCAGGGTGGGCACTCCGCGATGGCCGAGGTACACCAGCAGCGGCGCGAGCTGCTACACCGGGCCTGCAGCCGCCACACACGACGCCAGCGCCTGCTGCAGCCGGAGGACCTGCGGCACGTGCTGGTGGACGACGCACACCGGCTGCTGTACTGCTACGTGCCCAAGGTGGCCTGCACCAATTGGAAGCGCGTGCTCCTGGCGCTGCGTGGCCGTGGGGACCCGGGCTCAATCCCCGCGCACGAGGCACATGCGCCTGGCCTGCTGCCCTCCCTGGCTGACTTTACACCAGCTGAGGTCAACCGAAGGCTGCGCGACTACCTGGCCTTTCTCTTCGTGCGCGAGCCCTTCGAGCGCCTGGCCTCCGCCTACCGCAACAAGCTGGCGCGGCCGCACAGCGCGGCCTTCCAGCGGCGCTATGGCACGCGCATCGTGCGCCGCCTACGACCACACGCGCAGCCCGACGCGCTGGCCCGTGGCCACGACGTGCGCTTTGCCGAGTTCCTGGCCTACCTGCTCGACCCGCGCACGCGCCGCCATGAGCCCTTCAACGAACACTGGGAGCGCGCGCACGCACTGTGCCACCCGTGTCTAGTGCGCTATGACGTGGTGGGCAAGTTCGAGACTCTGGCTGATGACGCAGCCTTTGTGCTGGACCTGGTGGGTGAGGCTGGCCTACGCTTCCCCGCTCCACCACGGAGGCCAGAGAAGGACCCCACTCGTGACCAGGCCCGGCGCCTCTTCCAGGACATCAGCCCCTTCTACCAGCGCCGCCTCTTTGACCTCTATAAGATGGACTTTCTGCTCTTTAACTACTCTGCCCCCTCCTACCTGCGGCTGCATTAGGGGCAGTGCGTGTTGAGAAGGCCTGTGACTGCTGTGACCAAGAGGCCGCCAGGAGGTCTGGAATGAACTCGATAGTGTGGATTGGAGGACCATTCTCCTACCTTACCCAGCGGGCCTGACCAAGATCCTGGGAGCAGGTCACACTCATACCACCTGGGTTGAGCACAACTTGCCTCAGATATGGTTCTGGCCCTTTCTGCCTTTGGCAGCGTCTCTTCTGCTGCAGGTGGCAGGCTTCTCTCCAGGACCCCGGTTTTTTGTTGGTTTTTTTGTTTGTTTTTTGTTTGGTTCGTTGGTTGGTTTTTTGTGTTTTTGTTTTTGGCGGTGGTGTGGTTGTGAGAGACCATTCCCCGTCACGTCTCCGCGGAGCCTGTCCATGGTGCTACAAGACAATACCAGGGTTTGGTTTAATGTCGTCTTCTCTTCACTCAGGCTAGCAAGGGCAGGCATAGCCAGAGAAGACATGCCCTGGCCAGTCTTGGAAAGTGTGGCTGTCCCTGTCAGTGGGAGCTGCCTGCCACCTTGGCAGTCACAGGATGGTAGAGTAGTCGCCATTCCGCCTCTACCTGGCTGGTCTACCTTTGATCGCGTTACAAAATTCCAGATCTTCCCCTGTGTCTTCAGACGCCAGCATGCAACATGGTGGCAGGGTTGGGTCATGTCTTTTAAATAAATACGTTTTACTACGTTTTCACTTTGGGGACTTTTTCTGCCTCGTTGGGCCATTTGCCTGCCAGATCTTGGGCAACTCACTGTGTTTCTGACCTCAGTTTCTTCTGCTGCTGAGCGGCACAAGCGTGCAAGGCGGCAGGCAGATCAGTGGAAAGAGGTCATGAACCTGGCTCACGTCCACAGCAGCCCACAGCAAGGGGGCGACTGGGATTAGAGAGCAGGCAAGAATAACCAATGGGAGCACAAATGGTGGAGAGGAGACAAGGGACGGCAGAGAGAGGATCAAGAGCTGTGGCTGAAGAAAACTGGCTGTGGGGGCGCGGCTCACTTACGGTAGAAGCAAATGCCTGTCAAGAAGCTGTGACACTGCCTGCTGCCTGCTCTATGCTGCCCTCTATCCGCTGCCTGCTCTATGCTGCCCTCTATCCGCTGCCTGCTCTATGCTGCCCTCTATCTGCTGCCTGCTCTATGCTGCCCTCTATCTGCTGCCTGCTCTATGCTGCCCTGCTCTATGCTGCCCTCTAGCTGCTGCCTACTGCTGGTGCTGTTTGTCCACTGTTGCCAGAAGCTCAGGGTGGCAACAACTGCCTAGGGGTGGGCTACTGGTTAAGGAAACAGTCTCCCAGCCTGAGCATGTGGAGCCCCTAGTCTCTGGTTTCTACAGCCCTGGCTCGCAGGATCTGAGCTGCAGGCTTGGCTGTGCCTGTCCAGCTCTGGGCCTCAGGCTCTCACGGGGTGGGACTGCCAGCACTGCGGAGTTTCTCCTCATCCACCCAGAATTCGGTCTAGGTAAAGAAGGACCCCAGGCAGTTGTCTGAGCAGGCGAAGTCAGACTGTGGGGTGCAGAGGGGGCCTGGGGTCTGCCTCCTCCGTCACTCACCCTGGCCTTTGTTTGAACTGGGCTCTCCCTCACAGGAACCCGCCTGAGGCCTTCAGAGCCTGTCTGTGAGCAGCCATAGGCCTGTGCAGGCCCTCGCTTCTACGATCTTGAAAGGAACTGCCACTGCTGCTGATGGCTGTATGAATCCTTGTCCCAAGCCTGCCCTTCTCCTCACTGGAGGAACACGGAGAGCCCAGGGCCTGGTGTCTTTCCCAGCAACACATCACAATAGCTCTGCCCTTCCAATCAATCTGTGGAGTGAGAGGCTGGGTCCTGCACTCATGCCAGCCATCACCCACCCTCTCTGCTAGGCAGATCCTGGCCCTCACACTGTAACAGTTCACTGGCTGCTCAGCTGTTCACACCTGTCTCTATCACTCACCTTGGTTCCCAGCTCAGCTCCCGCGGAGCCCCTGATGGAACCGTTTTGCTGAAGCTGGCACCTGACCACAACGCCACACTCCCAGGTGTGTCACAGGGGGTGTTGTGCTCCTGCTACCTCTTCAGTGCTTGGACCTGCAGATGATGGTTACACACATGCCCTCTAACGAGGCGCCGACTATTATGTGCCATCTAGATGTCCCCTCACATGCCATCATGTCCCCTTGCAGGCAACACACACTCATATGCAGACACACATTTTAATATACACATGACAGTTTCTCAGATACTTCTATAATTTAAGAATATTTCTATCCTTTATAGAGCTTTTGAGATCAATACGTAGTTGCTTCTTTCTTTTAATGGCTACCTAAGGTTGCAGGTGCAGCTGTAAGCATCTGCAATGTCTACTAGCAGGTGTTCACTTGACTTCTTACTCTTGCTATTTCCAACTACTAGAATGACTGCCATTAGCTTAGCTAACATGCTAACATGCACATGTATCTGGATAAATTCTAGAAGTGTTATTTGCAATGTGACTAAATATACCCATTTTAAGAATGAGAAACTAGAGGCAAATTGACCAGTCCAAGCAGAAATGGGATTTGAACCTGCAAAGTTTATTGCTGCTGTATGGTCTTGGGATGTGGGGGCTTTAGGTGGCTGAGGAGGCTGCTCCCCTTTACAAATGTTTCTGTGGCAGCTGCCTGGAGCAGAGAGACGGTGGCCGAGAAAGGGGCCATGAAGAGTGGATGTTCTAGACAACACTCTCAGACGGCCCGGAAGCCTCGCTGGTGTAGGGCTTGTCAGCACTGGCCTTTGGAGAAGGCAGCTTGTCAAGGTCTCGTCTAGGGAAACGGTGGTTCAGTAATTTAAGTTCCCAGTGGTTACACAGTGGGGGACGTGGAGGCTGTGATGTAAAGTCCGAAGTTCCGACCCTAGAGAAGCCACACAGAACCACACATGACCCAGGGAACCCTGCAGGTTCCAACCCGTCAGGGCAGACAGGGCCATGTGTGGGAAGGTTCTTGAAGGATGTCTCCAGCCAGGCCTGTCCCACATGCAGCCTCTGTAGCCAATGGCTGCCAAAGAGGCACCAGGAGTGGCCCATGCCCTCCTCCTGCCACCTGCTCCTCCAGCCTTGGAAATCCAAGTTAGACACAGCAGATTCCAAGTGCTTCTTGGACCTCAGGGTATGCCCTGGCCCTGCCCATGCACTGAGGGAGCTATGTTGGTTGATAGGCTCAGCTGAGTCATGCTCATTTTTCTTCTGTGGTTACAACTACCTGAGACTGTCCTCAGTCTGAGACTGGCCCCTCCCACCTGTGACTGGCTGCTCTTACCTCCTGGCCTGAGGCTGCCTTCACAAGTGCACTGGGTGGGTCCCTGCTCTCTTCCCCCTTACGGTACCTACAAGTGCAGTCCCCTACACGGGGCTTCTCCTTCAAGGGCCCTGTTCCCTTTTCACCCTGCTCCTTCTCCTTTCTCTGTGCCTTGGGTCCCACAACTGGCAAGAAGCAGGCAAGGGTTTAGAGCTAGAGGGCATCACTGGGCTTGGGGTTTCTCCACATGCACCCCACTCTTCTGTTCCAATGTGGTGGGCTGCATAGCCCCCATATCCGTTTCCTAGATCCAGAGCCCTGGCTGCTCCTCCCGCTGGGGGGAAAACTAATTTCCCACAGTGGCTAGACCGAGTGATTGGGGTGGGGGTGGGGTGTCAGGGTACCCTTTGCCACTTGGCCCTGGAGTCCCTCAGGATGGAGCATCTTATCCACCATGCCTGTGTACAGGCAGCACTTGTAGCCTGGTGGTTTAGGATGGAGCACTATAGTCACATGTCTGCTGAGAGGACCTGCCCGAAGGTGACTGAGGTTTCCGTGTATAGGGTAGGGTGATGTCAATGAGACACATTTGTCTGTGTGTGACCATGAGTATCAGTCAAGTACAGGGACTTACCCTGGGGGCGGAATAGACCGGGTTGGCACCAGCTTCTTCTGTAAGGGCAGCTGATCCTTCACTGAGTTGCTCTTGGTCTTCCAGGACTGTAGGGGTTCTTGGTCAGGCTCTGTCAACCAACCTAACCTAGAAGGGCCCTTGGGTGGTTAAGTGCCTGCAGCCAACTGCCCAGAGGAGTCACACCTGGTCTTCCTGTGTCTGGCCTCACGCTTTACAAAGCCTTTGTTCCACCCCTTGGCTTCCCTGGCCTTGGACAGCAGGTGAAGAAGGGAGAACTAATCACTGGCCACAGCGCAGTGCTCCTCACTGGCCACAGCGCAGTGCTCCTCACTGGCCACAGCGCAGTGCTCCTCACTGGCCACAGCGCAGTGCTCCTCACTGGCCACAGCACAGTGTTCCTGAGGGGCCCCTTGGACTAGAGGTTCTCCTCCCATCTCCAGTGCCTCAGAACATTCCAGCTTCCCGGGCCTAGGAACAATATGGAGGTGGTAACAGGACTCAGCCCAAGGTGTCTAGGCATCTTGTACCTGTAAGGAAACTTCTTAAGAAGTCTCTCCAGGGTCTTGATTTTGCGTTTCTTATGTCGGCGAGGCTTCTTGGGGCCTCTTGATTCCATCACAGAGCGAGTCAGGCTATGTCCTTCTCAGCCATGGCTAGAAAACAAGAGGACACTGCCAGAGCAGAGGCAAGAGTAGGAGGTGATGAGTGGTACCTGGCGAGTTTATTTGACTTCCCCACTGATGGAGACCATTGCTATTGCCTTGTTTTTCATGGGAAGGGAAGAAAGAACAACAGCAAGGGAGCTGCTTTGCTTACATCCACTCCAGAAAAATAGGAATGCTGGTCTTCTAGAATAGCTCAAACAATCCTGAATGACCAAGTAGGTGGCAGGAGTCTCCCAGCCGCTTGCCATCCATTTGTAGGATGGCCCTGTCAGCAGCTGCTTCTCTCTGGGGTTGGGACCACTGTAGAGTCCAGGGAACCTTTTGACTTCATGACACCCATTCCAGGCATCTCTACTGCCATCTTACAGCAGTAACTGTAACTTCACTAACTGGCATGGCGCTATCCCCACAGGCTACTGGAGCTCACCAAGACAGCCTAGCTTAAATCTTCAGTTGACAGGATTAGGGCTTGGATCACAAAGCCCCCAAACTGCTCCTGCCCAGGAAGTTGCAAGCAGGAGCACTGTTGTGGTCCCACAGCTGGACTCTACTGCCACACTCAGAAGCCTTGGTCAGATGGGAAGCCCAGGTCCAGGGTATTCTGGGAGCAAGCAAACCAGCAGAGCTTCACATTGGTGCACAGGCTTAAGTGACACCCCAGGGGTTGACAATGGCCATGGTTCTGGGTGTCAGGACACCCAGGGAGCCATTACCCCATGATGTAGGGCCAACAGGGCCCACAGGCCTATTGCAAGGTCAGAAGCCTCTGAGGTCACAATCAGTGACAAGGTAGCTACTGACATCTCTCACAGCAGTTGAGGGGCAGGTATACCAGCCAGCACAGATCTTCTAGGACATCTTATCTTGCTAAGAGGGGGAGACAGAGACTGAGATACACAGAGAGACAGGAGATAGATAGATGGAGGGAGGGAGGGACAGAGAGAGAGAGAGAGAGAGAGAGAGAGAGAGAGAGAGAGAGAGAGAGAGAGAGAGAGAGAAGGACCTGAAGAGGGGGTCAGGCAGCAAGATGGTTGAGAGGTTTGGGCAGTGCTGTCAGGAGTTTGGAAAGCCAAATGGGCTGTTTCTGATGACCTAACCAGGGTTGTTTCAGAGCTTGGATTCCAAGAAGGCTGCTCAAATCCTTAAGCCTAGATTTAGGCTTTCTCCCTTTTCTCCTCTGTGGCAGAAGATACTCTCAACTTCTTAGACAAGTATCTTGAAGGGAACAGCAGGAAAGTCAGGCAAGGACACTGAGAGTTTGAATAAAGATGCTGGTTCTTCACTGGGACCACCTTACAGTGGTTGGGGTTGGCAAAGACTGGACTGGAAGTGAGGAGAGCCAGATGAGAATACATCTCTTACAGTCTAGTGGTTCAGACTCTCCCCAAAGGCTCATGTGCTTCAGGTATGGTCCCCAGCTGGTGGATCCAACCATGAGAGGTGATTAGATAATGAGAGCTCTGATAAAATCGAAGGGTCAACCCACTGATTAATTCATGACTTGATGGCACCATTAGGGACAGATGTACCTTGTTGGAGGAAATAGGTCACTTGGGTTGGCATTTACGCTGGATATTTCACAGCAATAGTAACCCTAATTAAGAAAGAACTTGGTACTACAAGTAGGGTATTGCTGTGAGAGACCTGACCATGTGTTTTGGGGAGGGCTGTGGAAGGACTTTGGAACTAGAAAACTATTGAGTGTTGAGAGCTCAGTGGGCTGTTCTGTAGGAGCTTGGAAAATAAGAATTGTTTAGAGCAGTGCAGATGATGGAGGCCTGGCATTAAGTCTTAGAGGGGAAGCAAAGACTCTACATGGTCATGTTTGAAGAATCTTTAGTTTCTGGGCAGCTGAGGCTTAAGAGTCAGTGGTAATTTAATAAGAGACTGGCACTATTGAGGTGAAACCTTTGCTTTACTGGGACAATTGATGCTGATAACCTGGAGCTGAGAAATTAACAGTGATTAAGAAAAGACCAGCATCTCTGAAGTGAAATTTTCCAAGAGTCAGCATGCAGAATCTATGTTCCAGAAGTAGCCAAGGTTGTACCTTGTGCTTGCAGTTGAACTTGGTAATATTAAGTGTACTAGTAAGATATACATATGGGGGTGGTCACAGGTGAGGAGGTTAAACAAGGATTGGCTTAGGTCTAAAGTCCGGATAGGTGGCTCTCTCTTGCATCTGATCAGGTCACGGAGAGGCCCATGGGGATCCTTAGAATGGGAACCTGTGGCAGCCATCTGCTTCTTGTGTAATTAACTTCTCCCCCAAAATAAATTATATTTAATCTGTATTTAAACATACTCTATGAATCTTTACCAGTGCCTCCACATATAAGAGACATCCAGGTGATACTGTTTTAGAAGAGGTCATGGAGAGCAACTGAGACTGAATCATGAAGAAAGCCTAGGAGGGGCTATTGGTGAAATTGTAGCCCAGTTGCAGTAGAAGACCCCAGCATTTTGGAGATGCCAGTTCCGTAGGATGAAGCTGTGGGGTGGAGCTGGCCTGGTCTAGAAGACAAGCTGTGTGTGCTGCAGAGTGTGGAGCCAGAGAAGTGACCAAGTTCTTTGGAGGAGCCCAGAAGATTGTGATTCCCAAATATTGGACATTGTTTTAATCTGATCATGACTTGGTACTTCCCTCTTGAAGTGTGAAGTGATAAAGTATTTATTTTTTATTTTATAGGAACCCACACTTGAGAGATTGAATTCTTTTTTTTTTTTTTTTTTGGTGTTTTGAGACAGGGTTTTTCTGTATTGTTTTGGAGGCTGTCATGGACCTTTCTCTGTAGACCAGGCTGGCCTCGAACTCACAGAGATCCACCTGCCTCTGCCTCCCGAGTGCTGGGACTAAAGATGTGTGCCACCAAAGCCCAGCCAAGAGACTGAATTCTTAAAAGTGATTTTTAGGTTTTAAAAGAGACTTTGGATTTTTAAAGAGAATGGATTTTTAAAGTATTTGAATTTGTAGAGACTATGTGAATTTTTGTTTGTAAAATATTTTATATAGAAGTGTTATTAATGTGTGATCTTGGGGATGAGTTAGAAAGGAAAGGTTGTGGCTTTACAGTGATGTATTTATGTGCCAAGTTGACAAAAGGTCAACTGTGCTAGATAGTGTCATGCCAACTTGACACAAACTAGAATTATCTGAAAGAGTAAACCTCAATTGAGAAAAATACCTTCATATGCTCTGACTGTAGGCAAGCCTGTAGGACATTTTCTTATTTAGTGATTGATGGGGAAGATCCAGCCAATTGCAGGTGGTGCCATCCCTGCGCCATTAGAAAACAGGTCAAGTGAGCCACGGGGAGCAAGCCAGTAAGCAGCGCCCCTCCATGACCTCTGCATCAGCTCCTGCCTCCGGGTTCCACCCGTGCTTGAGTTCCTGTCCTGTCTTCCTTTGATGAAGAAGCCAGTAAGCAGCGCCCCTCCGTGACCTCTGCATCAGCTCCTGCCTCCAGGTTCCACCCGTGCTTGAGTTCCTGTCCTGACTTCCTTTGATGAAGAACTGTAAAGTGGATATGTAGGCCAAATCAGTCTTTTCCTCCCAAGTAGCTTTGATCACGGTGTTTCATCACTGCAGTGGTCACCCCAAGGCAGCATTTGAAGGGTACGTCTTGTCTGTGGCCCCTTTTAACCCCTGTTTCCTATTGCTGGCTTGCCATGCCCTCTGACTGCCTTTGTGCCATGTTATTTCTGCCAG
Organism: Mesocricetus auratus; assembly: GCF_017639785.1. Classification (NCBI taxonomy): domain Eukaryota; kingdom Metazoa; phylum Chordata; class Mammalia; order Rodentia; family Cricetidae; genus Mesocricetus; species Mesocricetus auratus. The sequence goes on along the minus strand of NW_024429266.1, from coordinate 151,378,427 downwards.
AAGTGGAAAATTAATAGGCCCATCCAACCATGCATCAAAGCCTCTAAAACATGAGCCAAAAGAAAGATATTCCCCCTGCTTTGTCCTTTTTTGGGGGGGTGGTCATAATATCCAAAAACTGAATAATGTGACTCCATCTGCCAAACTTACTGTGTCTGGGCTAACAACTCGGACTTTTGTCAACTTGACACATAAACACATCCCTGTAAAGCCAGTGTGTTTTCTTGCCACTAAAAATGACATCCTATCTGCCATGTGTCTGTGGACAACAAAGATGAGATCTGTTTAGGGGGTCACTATGTAGCATTGACCTGATATGACACATGTTGAGGAGTGTGATGGTTTGAATAAGAATGTCCCTCAGAGGCTCATATATTTGAGTGATCAGTCACCAGGAATTGGCACTATTTAGAAGCCTTAGAAGGATTAGGAAGGCGTGGCCTTATCTGAGGTAGTATGCTCCTTGGGGCGGGCTTTGAGGTTTCAGAAGCTCCTGCGAGGGCCAGGCTTGCACTCCCTGCCTGTGGGTCAGGGTGTAGCTCTCACCTACTTTTCCATGTGTGTTGCCATTCTTGCTGCATGCTCCCCACCATGATGATGATTATGGCCTAAGCCCTTGAAACTGTGAGCAAACCCCCAATGAAATGCTTTCTTTTCTAAGAATCACCTTGGTCATGGTGTCTCTTCACAGCAATAGAGTAGTGACTAAGACACGGTGTGTGAGCTTTGTGCTCCAAGAGGCAGCAGGCATGGGGCCAGCTGATGGCCTCGTTTACTTTATATACATATTTCTTTCTTCCAACTGATGGTTGAGCTCTAAAGATCTGAAAGAAGGCTGCTGTGTGGAGAGCACAGTGTGGCCAGGTAAACCGAGGCTGGCCAGTCCTGCAGCCCAACATTTCAGGTCTAACAGGCTGATACAGTCAAGAAAAGGCTTAAAGAGAAAACGCCAAGAGTGCACATACATTTTGGAAATAACCCTCTAGAAAAAAGCAGCATTTTCGGCAAATGGTGCTGGTCAAACTGGATAGCTGCATATAGAATAATACAAACAGACCCATTTTATCACCCCACACAAAACTCAAACTCCAAATAGTTCAAGAACCTCAGCATAAGGCCATATACCTTGAATATAGAAGAGAAAGATGTGAATCATCTTGAATTCATTGGACAGAAAGAGAATTCCTGAACAGGAAACCAATAGCATAGGCACTAAGACAAAAATAAATGGGAACATCATGAAATGAAAAGCTTCTGTACAGCAAAGGACACCATCATTAGGACAAAGTAGCAGGCTACAAAAAGAGCTCTACAAATTTATGCATCCAATAGAGGGCTAATACTTAAAGTATATGAAGAACTAAAAGAACTAGACACCAAAAAGAACCCAAATAACCTAATTACAATGGCATACAGAACTAAACAGAGTTCTGAAAAGATGGAGCACAAATTGCCAAGTAACACTTAAGAAATTTTCAATGTTCTTGGTCATCAGGGAAATGCAAGTCAGATCTACTTTAAGATTACATCTTAACACAAGTCAAAATAGCTAAGATCAATTAAACAATGTACAGTCACTATGGAAGTCAGTGGTGGTTACTCAGGAAGCCAGGAATGGATATACCTTCACCCCTACTGACTAGTGTTCATTGTGCTAGAGGGTAGTCTATAATGCTACCAGAGGAGAAAGCTAAATGTCAAGCCAACCACAAACTATCAGATTGCATTTAAGGTTCACTCCATGAGATGGAACCCATGCCTGTCACTGCTTGTGTAGCCAAAAATCTGAGACTATATAGGCCATAGACATAGAGGAAAACCAAATACTACTTTCCTGCTGAAGGAACACAGCAATAGAATGACTCCTAATGATATTCTATATGTCTATGTGTCACTCAGTCATCATCAGAGACACTCCTGCAGTAGATGGGAGCAAATATAGAGACTCTAACTGGAAAGTGCTGAAAGTGTGAAACCTTGCAACACTCCGTCCTGAATGGAATGCCTTTCTCAAACCCTTCCTCTCAGGGCTCAGGGAGCTATGCAGAAGAGGAAATGGAAGGACCATAAGAGTCAGGAGGGATGGGACCATGGCCATGTGACTTCCTCAGAGCCCTGCCCTGGACACTGCCTGCACATCTGCCCTCCAGTCTCCAACTAGTAACACGTCATTGGCAGGAAATACAGGGCAGCACTCAGCTAGAGGGAGGGGTCCCACAGCCGGAATAAAGAAGCCCCACTTTGGGCCCTACCCAGGCCAACCCTCTTCTGCCTTCACAGAATGGGCCCTCAACCACATCTTTGAATCTCCCAAGCATCTAGTATCCGCCAAAATCTTGGTCCCTCAAGTCCAGACAGAGCCTGGGGCTGCTGGGGCTGAAAGGTTGGTCTGTGGGAGCTGTTCTCTGGAGGAACAGATAGCTCTTGGATGGGTAGAGTTTCAAACACATCCCAGATACACTGAGGACCTGCAGATGGGTCCACCTCTCAGGGTTCCATTCTCTGATTTTTAATATAGACGAAGACAACTCCATCTCTAGTAGTTGTGAGGGCCACACCCCGATGATCCTATTGCCTGGATGCTGCATCAGTTTAGACAAAATGACCTGGGGATTGGCACTCAAACACTGGACTTTATAAAGGTTTTGGGGGAAGCAGGAGCCCTAGGATGTAACCACCAGTGTGGAGTACTTGTTAATGGTCAGAGCTCTGTAGTTGGTCATCATGGATATAAAGTCTCTGTAACAGAATGATGGACCTTTTGCAGGCTGCCAAAGCCCCTTTTATTCATCTGTCGGATGGGGAGGACAGTGCTTATTTCCCAGGGTGTTGTGGGGTTAAGGGAGTAATAGATAGTAGGTGCCCAGTGAGTGTTCCCTAAGTAACCCTGAGTACGTCTGACTTTGTGTATCCTCACGGGGGGCGGGACGGGACACTGCATTCATTAATCACTGTGCCTGGTCCCTAGTGTTCTGTAAGCTAGTGAATGTGGCTATTGTTACTGTAGACAAATGTGTGATGAGCAAGTATCTTCTACTGTGATAACAGAGCTGCTCTCTGGCTTTTGACTGAGCATAAAAATGACATTTCCTATCACTCTTTACAGGTTGAAGTAACAATGATGGTTCTTGTCCTTGAAAACTTGTGGAAACCACCACTTGGGTCATCCTCCTTCCCCTGCCCTTCTGAGCTCTCAAGATTATAGAATGGAAACAGGAGGAATCTGGTCCATGATGGCCTGGTGAGCACCATAGAAGCCCACATTGCCCACCTTGGGCCTTGTTTTTCCAAGGGAAAGGAAAATTTCTCAGTTTTGGTTTGTTTTCCCTAGTGAAAGGACACTAAACATTCCATTTCTTCATTGTCCTCCATTTCATTCTTAGTCCAAAGACCATAAAAACTCTAGGCCCAGAGGACTAGTATCCTAGATCACTAATTCCCTCCTGAGGCTGGACCAGAGGCATCAAAGCCTTCCTAGCCCTCTCCCAAGCCCTGTCCAAGCTGCTCTGGTCTCCTCAGAGGGCTCATATGCAGAGAGTCTCTCCTCCAGGTGCCAATGTTCAAGCCCAGGATCCCCGGGTTCCTGTGGCTCTCCTGAGAACTGTCTCTAGATCTGGCAAATGATGCTCAGAATCTCCAAGCTTTGTAGTACTAGTTTGTCTATAACTCACTATGGAGACCAGGTTGGTCTCAGACTCACATAGATCTGCCTGCCCCTGCCTCCTGAGTGCTAGGACTAAATGCGTGCACTGCCACCACATTCTGCTACTTCTAACTCTTTGAGGAGTCTCCACACTTATTTCCACAGTGTGCACCAGTTTGTAGTCTCTCAGAGACCAAGTGTTCCCTTTCCCCACAACCACAGTACACCTCACCTCAAGGATAAACATCGCCTTAGGGTAAAAGGATATAAGAAGATATTCCAAGCAAATTAAACAAAGATATATTCTAGTATCTGAAAAAATAGATTTCATCAAGCCAAAACTAATCAGGACAGGGAAGGACAATACTTACACTAAAGAAAAAAACCAGTCAACAGAACATTACAATCCTAAACATATATACACCAAACACATGGGCAATCAATTTGATAAAAGGGACACTACTAGATCTTAAACCACACATTGGCTTCAACACAATGATAGTAGTGATGTTGACACCCAACTCTCACCAATGGGCTGGTCATTTCCCCATCCCCAAAGCAAACAAAAACAAGCAACAGAAGAGCAAGTGTGGAGTTAAGTAGCATCATAAATCACGGATGCATCATAGCTGCAGAAACTTCCACAAAATACAAAAAGCAAGTCTCCACAAATATAGGAAAATGGAAGTCACATTCTGCCTTGTATTTGACAAAAACAGAATAAAACTGGATATCAAGAGACACAGAAAGTACACAAACTCGTGGAACCTAAGAAGACAGTACTTAATGATAAATGGGCCGAGAGTGAAGTAAAAGAAGGAAATGACAAAATTCCTAGAATTGAATTAAAATGAAAATACAGCCATATCAGGATCTGTGAGATACAATGAAAATAGTACTAAAAGGAAGGAGTATGGCACTTAGTGCCTAATCAAAGAAACAAAGAAACAAACAAAATGAGATCTCTCCAATTAATAATGATTCACCTGAAAATAAGAACAAACACCCCCCCAAACAAAACCAAACCAAATAAAAAACCAAGAATAAACAAGTTAGACAGGAAGAGCTAACCAAATAAGAGCTGAAATTAATGAAATAGAAGCAGCAATACAAAGCTCAATGAAACAAAAAATTGGTTCTTTGAAAAGATTAACAAGATTGACCAAACTTTAGTCAAATTCACTAGAGGAGGAGGACTGGAGAGACAGCTCAGCAATTGCTGCTGTTAGAGTCCTGGTTCAGTCCCCAAGATCACATAGTGGCTCACAACCATTTATAATTCCACTTCTAGGAAATCCAATAGCTTCTCCTGGCCTCCATAAGCACCAGGAAACTCGCATGGTGCACAGGCATACATGAAGATGAAGTGTCCATACCCATAAAATAAAAACTCTATTTCACCAAACTTAAAATCGAAAAGGAATGGATATATTTCTAATCTATTTGACTTAATGAAGAGAAATCAAGATGAAATAAAATGCAAACAGACTCATAACATCTAGTAAGACAGAAGCTGTGATTAAAAAATCTCCCAGCCCCCCCCAAAAATTGTCGGAGTCAGGGGTATTTAGTGTAGAATTCTACTAGACAGTTAAAGAGCAGCTAACACCAGTATTCCTCAAATTATTCCATAAAATAGAAAATGAAGGAACATCTCCAAATACTTTTTACAAATCTAGTAGTAACCTGATTTCAAAATAAAAAATCCAACAAAAAATTACAGGCCAATACCTTTGATGAATATGGATGCAAAAATTCTCAATAAAATACTTGCAAACTAAATGCAAGAACACATCACAAAGATTATCTACCATGACCAAGTTGTCTTCATACCAAAGATGCAGGGATTGTTCAACATAACATAAATCAATAAATTAAACTCATAACATAATTTGACTTACAGACAGAAACCAAGATCATCTCATCAGATGCCAAAAAGGCCTTCAGCAAAATGCAACATCCCTTCACAATAAAAGTCCATAGGAATCTAGGGATACAGAGGATGCATCTCAGAGTCTACATCTTGGAGAAAAAAAAAAACAAAAAAATTTACATTAAAATCAGAAACAAGACAAAGAATGATGTTCATTATGCCCCCTCCTGGTCAATACAGGACTTGAAGTCTTTACTAAAGCAGAAAGATAAGGGAAAGAAGTCAAGCGGATACAAATATGAGAAAAAGTCAAAATATCCTCATGTGAAAATATGATCCTATAAATAACTTGAATTCCTTTTTTATTTTTTAATTTTTTGATAAACTAGTATTTATTAAATTCTAAAGTTTTTTTAATCAAAAAGGAAAATGCAGACTAAGAGAAACGTCCAAGTACAAGGACAAGGCAGCAGACCCTATGGAAAGGAACACCATGAAGCATGTCACAGATTGTGGGACAACTTAGCAGCTGCTGCGGTAATTTCTATCTTAGACCAACTATGAAGTAGTTGTTAGTCATCTAGTTTTAAACCCCAAATTCACATCTGTTTTCCACATTAAGTTTCCTGCTCATGATGATATCATATATCTCACAGGTGCCAAATTTTAGTAGTGATTGTATACCAATCCATGCAGAAAAATAAGGTAGTGCAAGAGTCAGAGGAGATCCATTAATGCACAGATACACACTGGCCAAAAGAACTAAAGACTTAAAAAAATACACTAGAAAGTGAACAGATGTCAAGAAAGCTGTGTTATTATGAACAACTTTCAAATATCAACACCCCAATTCTTTACATTTAATAAATTAGACATTTTAATTTCAGGTCTGTCCTTCCCATATCCCTTCCCAACCCAACTCCCACAATGCACTACTAAGGATGAGTATAATGTTATGTGGGCAGAAATTTACAGGTATCCATTTAACCCCTGAGTGTGGCATGTGTGGCATTGAATACGTTTGCTTAAACCTCTGGACTGGGCACTGTCCATCAGGTCTTCTCCACCTGACATCGACACTCATGGTTCCAGCCCCTGCTGCTGATCGGTCTGATCGGTCAGCTGCTGTCTGGTTTGCATTTGAAACCAAAAGTCTCTGCTGGGCCAAGAAGTGCTGTGCAACCACCACAGGGACATCCTCACTGTCACTGCTGGCATCCGATTCAGTTTCTTCAACAGACGTGTCTGGTACTCTGCCAGAAGATGGTGGTGATTCCCAGTCTTCTTCTCCTTCGCCTCTGTGACTCCTTTCAGCTATGCTGTCTCCACTGAGTTGTAAATGAGCAAAAGAGTCTTCCAGAGAAGTGCCTGCGTCGGGGGACGGTGTTACAGGGCTGGTTAGCTGACTGTTGACAGATGTGAGGGGCCTTGAGGAAGGCACTGGAAGCTGAACAGAAGCTCTGCTTTGTGCTGATACACGGTCCACACCTTTGGCAGAGCTCTCTCCTGCTAAATTTTACAGTATTTGTGCTGCAGTTCAGCCTAAGTCCAGCTACTCTCTTCTTTGGTATATCTATTATATCTCGCTTAATCTTCCTGCTAAGTGTTCATTTCTCCTATACTGAACCATGTTTTCAAGATCAGCAACATACAGAAACCCAAACATTTACAATTCCGTGTCCTTTTTGCCTTTGGAAAAAGCATCTTCCAGCTCCCGACTAGTGCGCTCATCATACTGCCAACACCCGTTTCTTCCTTCATAATACCACGCATATTCACCATTTCCTCTGCTTGCCCCCTTAAGTTCTTCTGGCCACAACAGGGTTGGCTTGTCAAGGAAGTCCTCAGGAATCCCTTGTCGACAAAGAACACACCACGTCCCAAGCCATGAAGCGCCTTTTACACACAGATAACAGAAAACATGCTTACAGGGCAGACTGACTGTATGAACACACGTCTGCAGACAAATGGCACATGCGGGAATGTTAGACAAGGTGCAGCACTTATTGAGTGATGAATTTCACCACAGCCAGCCTGTCATTATGGCTAGTCTGGCTAGCCAACCTGCTCTGGGGATGCTGTTTCTGCCTTCCACGTGCTGAAACTGCAAGCTGTCTTGCCCGCCTCATATTCATATGGGTGCCAAGGATCTGAACTATGGTCCTTACATTTGTACAGCGAACACCTTATGAGCTGAGCACCACAGACACCAGGGAGCACAAAGGAGGAATTGATCACATTTCTATCACAGATCCCAGAGGCACGTGTCACAAAAATAAAACATCTTCTTTTCTCTTCCGCTTCGGAGCCCACAGTGGACAGGGATGCTCGTGGTCCTAACTTGAATTCTTTATAATTTCACTTGACACTTTAATAAAATGATTCAACAAAATTTGCAGAAATTCTGTAATATCCACTTAGTAGGACAGGAGCACTGAATTGTTGGATCAGACAAGTGCTTGGCCTAGCATGGCCTGCACAATTCTAAGATGGCCTGGGGTCAGTCAGTTTCCTGTGCTTGCTTGAGTACCCACCTGCTGCCCTGGCTCCCGGTGTTGAGTCAGTGCCGTCAGAGGATTGCAAAATGGATTGAGGTTACCCAGAGATCATTATGAGGGCCAGGACTGTCCGCAGGGACATTCTGCAGATGGGAAAGACTGGTCAGAGCTGAGAGGACGACCCAAGTTATGATGTGAGGACCCAGGATTCTCCAAAGCCCAGGCTGTCTCAGCTGTTGACCGTTCCATGACACCTGCCCTGTGCCTTCTTTCTGGAAGGAGCTCCCAAGGAGGCTGGTGTGTGAGGGAGGCCGGGTTCGCAGGTGGGCTTGGTTGACTGAAGAGACAGAGCAGTAGCGACTGGGCTGAGCTATGCTCCATGTGATTCTAACTGCTCCCAGCAACACCGTGCAAAAGAGGCGGGCAAGAGATTCCAAGATGGAACATCTGAAGGATGAGTGAGTGGGTGCAGGCAGTAAAAGAACAGAAGAGATGGCCGGGGCTAGACCAGTGAGCCTGGCTATGAGGTGGGGTTAGGCGAGGGACTTACCTGAAGTAGTAGTAGTTTTCAAGGGATGAACAGGAAAAAAAGAATGGGTACAGGTAGGATGGGAGGGTCTGGGGAAAAGCGGGCCTAAGAGGTGGGGGAGAAGGGATTGGCAGAGCTAATGGGTAGGAAAAGGAAAGGATGGACTGGAAGAAGGCTTGGAGAAGCCAGTAGAACCCAGATAAAGAATAGACCGGGCGAAGTGTTGGGCGGGGCCCATGGGTGGAGTAACAAGAGGTGAACGGATCTGGGAAGATGGACAAGTGGGGTGGGTGGGGTCAGTTTGTTGTGGCTGCAAGCGCTTCCTGTGGGAGGGTCGGAGGCTTAGCCTCCAAAGGGCACCTGGCTGACCAACCTCTTGTCTGCTCAGAGGAGCTGAGGAACCCGAAGGGAAAAGTGCAGGGAACTTTGCAGTCGAAGCCACACAGTCCCCGGAAGTAGCAGCTGGGACGGGCAAGCGTGCATAAGTTACAGGATCATCTGAGAGAAGCAGCTGGGACTGGGGACGGCGGCGCTGACGTCACGCGGTCATCTGGAGAGAACCCTGGAACCCGCGGCTGACAGTATTGAGGGGAGTAGCAGGACCGCCTGAGTTGATGTCACAGGCGCCTCTCTCCCACAACCTAGGCCTCGTGGACTGGACTGCATCTTCTCTCTATGTCGTTTCCACCCCAGGTGACTCTTGCGAGAGGGCACAGTCTGGTCTAACCCAAGAATCCCAGGGTGACAAGACTGGGGCTCAGGCCCCATCAGAAGTCAGGTTGTTTCCAGGTTGCAGTTACTCTACAAGTCACCGGCCACTTAACTGCCAGAAACGCATGGATCTGATGGAGATTCCATCAGGAGCTGGCCTCCCCTTCTTCCCTATTGCACCTCCCCATTCCTTTCTCTAAATTTCCAGAGCACTTAGGTATTCATCCTCCCTGTTGATTCCTTCTTTAAACTGCCGGCCTCCCATGTGACACTAGGTGGCGCCAGAATGTGCGAACTTAAGGCTTTTTCTAAGGTTTCCTTGCACGTTGGCTCGCTGGTCCACTGCGCTGGTTACAGGAAACTTTAGAAAGCCCTTTATAATTTTATAAGCAGCCTATACTTATAGTGCAACTATCAGTGAATGCTGTGTGGAATTAATTTTCCAGATATGACAGCTGAGGAATCATCAAGGAATCCAGTTCCCCAGCATGCTTCAGTGCTCCAGAGCCAACCACAGTTTGGCTCAGAAGTCAGGCGAGGGTCTGAATTTGCTTCTTCTGGCTTTCCTATGGCTATTATTGCTGAGATGTTTGGGGAATTCTCCTAAGGTGCAAGGTGTTTCTTTTCTTCCTATGACTCTTATTTTTATAATCATTGTAACAATTCAGTCAGTATTTCTCCACCAAAACTCCTTTCTACCCAAGTTACTAATAGGAAAAATCAGATACTCTGTTCTTGCTATTATCAAAATTTCTTATAAGTCAAACGTGTCAAGTTTCATTTTTCCACATTCTTAGTTATATTCTTCCTAGGGTTTGTGTGTGTGTGTGTGTGTGTGTGTGTGTGTGTGTGTGTGTGTGTGTGTGTAATCTCCCTGCTTCACCAACTAGGAAAGAATGCCCATCATTGCCAGATGGGAAGGCATGGTGGTGGGAGCACCAGGCTAGCCCATCACATGGTGGTTGGAGCACCAGGCTAGCTTGTCACATTACATCAAATGTCTGGGAGCAGAGAGAGTGAATGTATACGTGCTTGCTCTCAGCTGCTGTCTACTCTGTTGGGCAGATCAGGGTCCCTTTCCAGAGGATGGTGACAGGGAAGGGCTCTCCTAGCTCATCAAAGTAAACTCCCACAGACAGGCACACAGGTCAACCTTATCTAGACAGTCCCTCATTGTGACCCAATCCTACATGATTTTAGAGTGTATCACGCTGACAAAACTCACCTCCACTCTTTGTCAACGTGGCATAAAAACACGCCAATTCTACCACTTTCCCCCAAATGTTCATGTTTATCTCATAATGTAAAATATACTCCCACTTTAAAAGTCCACATAGTCTTCAATATTTCAATACTTTAAAGGTCCAAGGTCACTTAACTTTGAGCTCCTATGAAATTAAAAACAAGTTATGTATGTCCAACATAAAATGGCACAGAGTAAGCATTGTTATTTCAAAATAGCATATTCAGGGCATAAAGGAATACCCTGCCAACTAAAGTGCAGCAGCACCAAATCCTACAGCTCCATCTCGAGCATCTGAAACTCACAATGCAGTAGGCTGGGCTTGAAAGCTTGGGTAGCCCTACTCTTCCATCCTGACACCTGCAGTACACAGACTTCTGTTCTTAATCTGGGTCCAGACCACTCCTGCAGCTGTCCTTGGCATATGACCTGCCATTGTTAGTATTTTGGGGTCTCTGCTGTAGCTTCAGGTTACCCTTCACAGCTTCACACACTAGCCTCACAGGAACTCTCCAAAGGAACTCTGACTCTAAAACACAGTGCCTGGCTGTTAGCTGTTCTTTATGACCCCAATTTACCCCTCAATCTTTGTTGCATCTTTCATGTCTCCAAAACCAGTAATGTGGGTGATGCTTACGTTGTTGCTGAGTATTGATGCGAGCTCACAATATAGCCTGACACCCTTGGGTAACAGGTTTTGTGTGCTGACTCTGAGGAAGCTTGCCTATAGTCCCAGTGTAGCACAGCAGATTTCTCTGTAGTGTTGTTGATTTCTCTATTACAGCTGGCTTTTCAGCACGAACCTCAACACCACCCTGCCTTGAAAATTCCTCTGCCAAGCAAATCAATCCATCATATCTCAATTTTGTTTGTCCTAGGCTCTCAGGATACAGGCAAGATGAAGCCACATTCTTAGCTAAAATATACAAAGTAGCCTCATTTCAGTTTCCATCATTCCTTGTTCCTTTCTGAAACCTCAGGAGCTGGGCCTCCACTGTCCATGTTCTCTCAGCATTGTTCTCTTCCAGGCCCCAACTAGAACAGTCCATTAGGTTCTGCTTACAGCATTCAGTGGTTTTATTTTCTGCCTCAGAGTTTCAAACCCTTCTCTTCCCCACAGCCACACAATAGGTTTATCACAGCCAAGACCACACTCCTAGTGCTGGTTTCTGCCTTCGCCTCTCTTCTGGTGCTGTGATAAAATACTCTGGCACTGGAAGCTGAAGTGAGAGAGCATTTCATTTGTTTTTTCTTTTGTGATTTATAGTTTCAGAGAAGACATGACCCATCATGGCAGAAAAGACATAGCATCAGGAGTGTTAAGCCAGCCTGTGACATTGCATCAGCAATTTGGCAGCAGAGAAAGAAAGAATGCACACGTGTGTTCTCTTGGCTCACTTCCCCTGTTTATGTCCTTTGGGATCCCCTGCACAGGGCATGACACCACCTACAGTGGAGGGTTTTCCTAACTCAATTAACACAATCCATGTAAACCCCTACAGACATGCCCACAGGCAACGCGAGTGGAGAGGTCCTTCACCGAGACTGTCCAGACGATTCAAACCATCCATCAGCTGGTATATAGAAATGGTACTGGTTTCTGTCTGTTAACTTTGTACCCTGTTACTTTTCTGAAAGCACTGAGCAGATCTAAGAATTTCTGGAAGAAGTTTTGGAATTTTGGGGGTGGGGGGTGGTAAGGGGGTCTGGGAAGGGGGAGAGGGAGAGGAGCTGGGATTGCCATGCATAACAAGCTTGTCTCTAATTTAAATTTAAAAAAATTAAAAAAGAATAGAATTTCTTATGTGAATTGAAAGAAAAGAAACACGTGATCATCCCATTAGATAATGAAAAAGTCTTAGACAAAATCTAACACTGCTTCATGATAAAGGTCTTGGAGAGATCATGGAATCGAAGGAACATACCTAAACATAATGAAGGCAATATATAGCAAGTCAACAGCCAACATCAAACTAAATGGAGAGAAACTCAAAGTGATCTCACTAAAATCAGGAATAAGACAAGGCTGTCCACTCTCACCATATGTATTCAATATAGTACTCAAAGTTCTAGCTAGAGCAATAAGACAACAAAAAGAAATCAAGGGGATACAAACTGGAGGTGAAGAAGTCAAGCTTTCACTATTTGTAAATGATATGATAATATATATAAGTGACTCCCCAAATTCATACAACTAATATATGCCTTCAGTAATATGTCAGGGTACAAGAGTAACTCAAAAAATCAGTAGCCCTCCTATGTACAAATGATAAAGGGGCTGAGAAAGAAATCAGAGAAACAACAACCTTTACAATAGCCACAAATAACATAGAATATCTTGGGGTAACGCTAACCACATAAGAGAAAGACCTGTATGACAAGAACTTTAGGTCTCCAAAGAAAAAAATTGAAGACAATATCAGAAAGTGGAAAGATCTCCCATGCTCTTGGATAGGTAGGATCAACATAGTAAAAATGGCAATCCTACCAAAAGCAATCTACAGATTCAATGCAATCCCCATTAAAATCCCAACACAATTATTCACAGACCTCACAAAAACAATACTTGAATTTATACAAAAAAAACAAAGAACCTAGAATAGTCGAAACAATCCTGTAAAATAAAGGAACTTCCACAGGCATCATCATGCCTGACTTCAAGCTCTACTATAGAGCTATAGTAATGAAAGCAGCTTGGTATTGGCATAAAAACAGACATGTGGATCAATGGAATTGAATTGAAGACTCTGATATTAATCCACACACCTATGAACACCTGATTTTTGACAAGCCAAAATTGTACAGTGGAAAAAGGAAAATATCTTCAACAAGGGGTGCCAGGATACTTAATGTTGACAGAAAAATGCAAATAGATGCATATCTATTCTCATGCACAAAACTCAAGTACAAACAGATCAAAGATCTCAACATAGATCCAGCTACACTGAACCTGACAGAAGAGAAAATAGGAAGCAGCCTTGAGTGAATTGGCACAAAAGACCACTTTCTAAATATAACACCAGTAGCACAGACACTAAGAGCAACAATCAACAAAGGGGACCTCCTGAAACTGAGAAGCTTCTGTAAGGCAAAGGACACAGCCAACAAGACAAAATGGAAGTCTACAGAATGGGAAGAGATCTTCACCACATCTAAGAGAGGGCTGATCTCCAAAACCCAAAACATATAAAGAACTCAAGGAACAAGACATAAAAATACAAAATAATCCAATTAAAAATGAGGTAAAAATCTAAACAGAGAATTCTAAACAGAAGAATCTCAAACGGCCAAAAGACATTTAAGGAATTTCTCAACATCCTAAGCCATCATGGAAATGCAAGTCAAAATGACTCTGAGATACCATCTTACACCCATCAGAATGGCTAAGATTAAAAACACTGAACACAGCTTATGCTGGAGAGAATGTGGAGTAAGGGTAACACTCCTCCATTGCTGGTGGGAGTGCAAACTTGTACAGCCATTTTGGAAATTAATAAGGTGGTTTCTCAGAAAACTGGGAATCAGTCTACCTCACGACCCAACAATGCCACTCTTGGGCATATACACAAAGGATGTACAATAATACCACAAGGACATTTGCTCAACTATATTCATAGCAGCATTATTTTTAATGAGACAAATCATTCATGATGTATGAAACGTCTTCAAGTGTTCTTGAATACTTCCTGCCAGTATTTTATTGAGAACTCTTGTAACCATGCTTATCAGAAAAATTTGTAGTTTTGTTCTTGCTTTTGTTGTATCTTTGTCTTGTTTTGATGTCACTGTGATGCTGTAGAATGCGTCTGGTGGCGTCCTCTCCTTTTCTGTGGTGTGGAAGAGTTTGAGAAGCATTGCTGTTGGCTCTTCTTAAATACTGGGTAAATTCAACAGCAAATTAATCTGCTCACAGTCTTTTCTATATGGAGGAGTACTACCGTTCCAATCCCATTGCTTGTGGGTATTTTTAAGTTGTTTCTATTAATTTTGATAGTTTGTCTGTGTTTAGAAATTTCTCTGTTCTGCTAGATTTTCCAGATTTGAAAATATAGCTTTAAAAGTATTCCCTAAGGGTCCCCTGGATTTCATTGTAATTTGTTGTAACACCCTTTTTCATTTCTAATTTTATTAATCCCAATCATCTCTTTTTTTTTAGTTAGGTTAGGTAAGGGTTTATCAATTTTGCAAAGAACTTCTTAAAATGTATATGGGAGTTTTGCCTGAATTTATGTCTGTGCACCACATGTATGTAGTATCTGGAGAGGCCAGAAGAGGGTATTGAATTCCCTGAGACTGGAGTTCTAGATAAGGTCATGTGCTACTATGTGGGTGCTGAGAACTGAACACAGGTCCTCTTCAATAGCAACCAGTGTTCTTAATTGCTGAGCTATCCTTCCTGACCCAAAGACCTAACTCTGTATTGTCCCTATATATTGCTCTTTTAATCTGCATTTCTTTAATTGGTGCCCGAGTCTTCATCATATTCTGCCATCTGCTGTCTTGGGTATGACTTATTCTGAGACTTTGGGGGAGGTGCATCATTGTATTGCTTATTTATGATCTCTCTGCTTATTTAAGGTAAGTACTTAAAGTCATGAAGTTTCTTTGTAGAGTTACTTTGGTTGTACTTCAAATGTTCTGGTAAGTTTTGCTTTATTTCCAATGATTCTAGGAATTTCAAAGTTACTCCCTGGTGTCTTTCATGGCCCACTCTACACTTAGGGTATATCGTTCAGCTTCCAAGTACTTGTGTAGTTTCTGTGGCTAGAGACTCCTATTTTTATTCCACTATGATCCCATAACATATGCGAGATTATTTCATCTTCTTTGTTCTTTTTCAAGGTGATCATTGCTGTCAAGACTGTGACCTATTTTAAGAAAGGATCATGTGCTGCTGAAATGTACTTGTATTCTGTATCTCTTGGAATGTTTCCTGTACATTAAGTCCATTTAATCTCTGATGTAGTTCAACTCTAAAGTTCCTTGATTGATTTTATTTTAGATGATCTACCTAAATATGAGTGGGTATTGAAGCCCCCCCAACTATGGTTATATCAGGATCTAATTACCTTCAGGGCTCATTATGAAACTGGGAGTTCTAACATTCATTGCTACACTTTTTACAATTGTTATGTTTTCCTGGTGAATCAGTCACCATGTTAATATTAAATGGCTTCTTCATCTCTTCTAATTTTGAAGTCTACTTTATCAGATACCAGAATGGCTTCACCAGCTTGTTTTCCTCTTCTTGCTTAATAAATTGACTTCTATTATTTGACTCTCATGCTGTGGATGTTTGCCAGTCAAGATTTATCTCTATATTTGTATATGGCATGTGTGTGGGGGGAGAGGATATGCCACATTAGTGCAGGAGCCTATAGAGGTCAGAAGTGGTGGGTGGATCCCCTGGACCTGGAGTTACAGGCATCTGAGAATCACAAGATGTGGGTGCTGACAACCAAAGTAGAAATCTTCTGTAAAAGTAGCAAGTCCTCTTAATGACTGAGCCATTTCTTTAGCCCAAGTCTTTGTCAGTTAAATGTATTCCTTGGAGACAACAGATACTTGTATCTCGGCGGGATTTGTGTGTGTGTGTGTGTGTGTGTGTGTGTGTGTGTGTGTGTGTGTGTGTGTGTCTGTGAAAGCCTTCTGGCTGCCTTAGGTGTTATCCTCTGGAAAACTGTTAACCTCCTTTGAAATGGGATCTTCTTTGGGCTGGAGCTCACCAATTTGTTTAAATTGGCTGTCTAGAAGCCTTCGGGATTGATTTATTGGTTGATTGATTTCAACAGAATCTCAGTCTGTAAACTGGCTGTTCTGGAATTCACTATGTAGTCCATATGATGGCTTTGCACCTATAAATGATCTTCCCATCTCAGCCTCCTAAGTGCTGAGATCATAGGCATGAACTACCATGTCCGCATTACACCAGTTTTCCTGTTGAGAAATGAACTCTGGGACTTCTCTTGAGTTCATCTTGCAAGCAGCACTCTGGTCTTGGTGTTTAGGGATTGAGAACTGGGTAGTACTAGCCATTTTTTCTATAGTGCATCTCATTGAATAGAGGTAGGTAATGTGTGAAGGCACATTGCCTTCAAAAGTTTGATGCATACATATCTAAACGATTCCGATATTTATCAATTTATATCTTTATTAAGATAAGCATGATTTCATACTCATATCTCAGGTGATAGCTCAATATAATTGGGGTTTTAAACGTGCTTTGTTGTTTGTTTCTCCACTCTACAGCAGTACGAGTCTCCATGTTCTTTTTGCCGCCACTGTCTGTCTATTTTTCAACCGTGGTGGAAACTTTAGAGCATTAACTCCTACCTCTGTAAGAAACTAATTGGCTGCTGAGAATCTGTTGATATGAAGTCTCACAGCTTATGTTAACTATAGATTTATAATTTCAGGAAAAACATAATTATTAGTGGTTCTTATATCTGTTTCTTTTTAAATATTAAAACCTCGATAATCACACTTTGTAACATAAAATAATGTGTTTTAAAAATATATAGTCTTGTCCCCATGTTCCCATCAAATGCAGAATAGTCCATCTCACCTTGAGATTTCTTGACTGCACCTCCTTTGATCATCCCACTACCCCTGCCCCGACCCTCTCATCACTCATCGTTTGTCTGCCCTATAATGCTCCTCTTAAAGAGCATTACATGAGTGAACAAACCACGGTCTTTGCTGTCTGTATTCTTTCACTTGGAGCATGTAAGATGCACTCTGCTTTGTGGGCATTCAATGTTGACTGCATCTGCCTGTGCGTTCAGGGGCTGGATCATTGTTGTTCCTCACACTTGACAGTGACTGGAGAGTGCTCCTGGCAACATTCCCATATGGAGGGGGCAGTGTGGGCACATGATTTCAGAGAGTTTGGGTGCAGCCTAGACCATCTGTTTATTTATTAGTTAGTCATAGGTGTCATTTTAGACATTAATTCTAATAATAGTTAATTTGTTACCCAGGTATACTGGCACAAGCCTGTAATCTGGCTACACAGGAAGTCTGATACCAGTCTGGGCTATTTGAAACACTATCTAAAAACAGACAAACAAGTGAGCAAACCAACAGCCAAGATCTTGCTGGTGAGAGCACACTGTTTATATGGAGCTGCACAGTGTCCCTCACCTTTGACCTTATCATTTCTACAGAAAACATCACTTGTAGTTGACATTCTATTTGCATAGTCAGCCAGCTCCCAAATAAAAACACAGAGACTTATTATTAACCATGAATGTTTGACCTTAGCTTAGGCTTGCCCCAATAGCTCTTTTAACTTAATTTAACCTGTTTCTATTCATCTACATTTTACCTCAGGACGTTTTACATTTCTTTTGTTCTATATATCCCACTTTCCTGCTTCCTCTGTGTCTGACTAGCTGGCCCCTGTCATCTTGCTGTCTTCTCTTTTTGTTTCTCCCCCAGCCTAAATTCCTCCTCTTGCTTACTCTCGCTGCCTGGATGTTCTGCCTATACCTCCTACCTTATTATTGACCATTCAGCTTTTTATTATATCAATCAGGTGTCTTAGGCAGGCAAGGTAAAACAGCAACACATCGTTACTACACATCCCACTGTCACTGGGATTGTAGGTTGACACTCCCCTGATCCATATTTAAAATCCATATATGAGTGAGTACATAACATGTTTGTCTTTTTGTGTCTGGGTTACCTCACTCAGGATGGTTTCCTCTAGTGCCATCCATTTGCCTGCAAATTTCAAGATTCCATTGTTTTTCTCCACTGAGTAGTACTCTATTGTGTAAATGTACCACATTTTCCATATCCACTCCTCAGTTGAGGGACATCTAGGTTGCTTCCAGGTTCTGGCTATTACATATAATGCTGCTATGAACATAGTGGAACAGACATCCTTGTTGTATGAATGTGCATCTTTTCCGTATATGCCTAAGAGTGGAATTGCTGGGTCTTATGGTAGAATGATTCCCATTTTCCTGAGGAATCTCCATACTGATTTCCAAAGTGGCTGTACAAGTTGGCACTCCCACCAGCAGTGTAGGAGTGTTCCCCTTTCTCCACATCCTCTCCAGCACAAACTGTCATTGGTGTTTTTGATTTTATCCATTCTGACAGGAGTAAGATGATATCTCAGAATTGCTTTTATTTGCATTTCCTGGATGGCTAGGGATGTTGAGCACTTTCTCAACTGTCTCTCAGCCATTTTATTCTCCTCTATTGAGAATTCTCTATCTAGTTCAGTCCCCCACTTTTTAATTGGATCCATTGGTGTTTTGGAGACTTGCTTCTTGTGTTCTTGTAAATTTTGGAGATCAGCCCTCTGTCAGATGTGGGGTTAGTGAATATCTTTTCCTAATCTGTGGGGTGCCTTTTTGTCTTGCTGACTGCGTCCTTTGCCTTACAGAAGCTTCTCAGTTTCAGGAGGTCCCATTTATTAATTGTTAATCTCAGTGTTTGTGCTACTGTGCTTTGTTCAGGAAGTTGTCTCCTGTACCAATTCGTTCAAGGGTATCTCCCAATTTCTCTTCTAAGAGGTTCAGTGTGGCTGGATTTATGTTGAGGTCTTTGATCCATTTGGACTTAAGTTTTGTGCATGGCGATAGACATGGATCTATCTGCAGTCTTCTACATGCCAATATCCAGTTATGCCAGAACCATTTGTTGAAGATGCTATCTTCTTTTTTCCATTGTATAATTTTAGCTTGTAAATAGGCTATATCTGGAATCCCAGGGATCCTCCTATCTCTTTGTCCTTTGTTATGGGTATATATGCATGACAAACTTCTTTGTGTAAGCTGGGGTATTGCACTCTGGTCATTGCTTTTGCATAGCAAGTCTTCTTACTCACAGACTATCTTCTGAGCCTATAAATGTGGAGTTTTGACCCAACAGAAAACCCTTCACTCAGAAGGCATGGTACTAGAGCCCTGAGGCAGGACTAGTCTTCTATGACTGAGCCACACAGCATGGTATGAACTGAATCCTCTAGGAGAAAGTATTGGCCACACAACATGTTAATGGTGATTCATCGTTCTGAGCTAATACAGTCTCATCTGGAGGACACTTACCCATCACTGAATAACCAAATGGTCACTATCCTCTCACACATGGACCTTTAAAGGCCAATTATATCCTTTTCAGTGCTGATGAGCACAAGGGACTGACTGTGGCATAGCTATGGCTCATAAGAATCTGGATCAAGTAGAATATTGGATCATCTTTGAACAAACGCCTTGAGAATGACATAAAGCTGTCCAGGATGGATGTCAGCAGGATGGTCCGGGTGGCCGTTTGCTCTGGAGATGCTTTTGGAGAAAGGCTGGTGCTGTGAAGATGCTGGACCCGCTTCTTGTGCCTGCACAGAAGGGTCAGCATGTACCCGCTGGAGAGGACCATGACACCTATAAGGAATGCTTCCCTGAAGATGAACAATGTGGGCATTATGTGTTTCATGGGGAAACTGAGTTGAAGAAGAGAGCAGGATTCATTAATATACAGTAGGTGGTCTGAAGTCACATTAGGGGTGATAACCATGGAGATGAAAAGGTAACTGGAAATGGATGAGCAGACAGAACAAAGGACAAAAAGGGACCATAAGTTGTGACATGGGGATAATTTTTTTGAACTTTGCTAAACAGGAGTGTCTGGGGCTGAGGGTGATAGCCTATAAGGCACTCAGCAAGCAGGTGGCACAAGCAGAGAAACCCCTCAAAAATCTGTATAAGAAGATAAGAGATTTACATGTGGTATTATCCCATCCGTGGTAAACATGAATATATCTGTAGCTATGAAGCTCACAGCCAGCAGCATCAGTAGTGGATTACAGCCAAGAAGCCAATGGGCATGTCAGTGAGTCTGGATTTGTGCTCACTACTGAGCATGAGGACATGGAAGAGGAGAGGACACTGTTGCCTGAGATCCCAATGCTTATCTCAGAGAAGAAAGTGTTTCTAATGTTAGTGTTAGTGTACAGCTTGTTGTTCTGATTCATCTTATGAGGTCAAGGAGCACAAAACAAACCTTGTGGGAAAAAGAGATTGTGTACAGAGGGAACTGAGAGGTGCATGGCCAGCTTCCCATCTGGACCACAGAGTCTCTAGGACCTCGGTCCTGGGGCAAAATTCCAGGCCCCCCCAGACCCTGTAACCTACAATCCCCACTCTGCCCCTAAGCCCACCACCCATCACCTGTTGATCTCAGCAGCTACCTGGGACATAGACATCTATTGCACAGAGAGGACTAAGAGGTGAGTAACCAGCTTCCCGTCTGGACCACAGAGTCACTAGGACCTCGGTCCTGGGGCAAAATTCCAGGCCCTTCCCCCACCCATCTCAGCCACCCTAGCAGGGCAGCAGGAAATACTCATGCAGGTAGGCTCCACCAACAGCCCCCCATGGGACCCTACAAATCCCACTCTGCCCCTAAGCCCACCCATCCCCTGTGACCTAAGTGACTCTCTGGGATACAGACAGCTACTGTACAGACAGGACTGAGAGCAGCTTCCTGGGAAACAGACATCTACTGCACAGTGAGGACTGAGAGAATGGACAAATAGGATTGGATTAAGAGGCAAAGACGCTGCCTGTACCAAAGGGAAAAAGAGTCCAAACAAGAATGCATTAAACAACCTAACAAGCAATACAGCAACACCAGAACCTAATGGTACTACAACAGGAAGACCTGAACATCCCAACACAGAAGAAGCAGAAGAAATTGACCTTAAAAATAACTTGATTAAGATGATGGAGGTGCTTAAAGAAGAAATGAAGAATTCCCTTAAAGAAATGGAGGAAAAGACACACAAAACAAAAGGAAGAAATCAATAAAACCCTTAAAGTAAGCCAAGAAAACCAAGAAGAAACAAACAAACAGGTCCAAGACTTGAAAATTAAAATGGAGGCAATAAAGAAAACACAAATGGGAGGGAATTCTGGAAATGGAAAATCTGGGTAAATGAACAAGTACTACAAATGCATAACTAAGAGAATGCAAGAGATGGAAGAGAGATTCATTGGTCAAAGAAAACAATAAAGTCAAAAAAGTTGTAACACAAAATGTCCAGGAAATCTGGACACCATGAAGAATACCAGCTCAAAGGCACAGAAAATATATTCAACAAGATCATAGAAGAAAACTTTCCTAAACTAAAGAAGGAAATGCCTATGAAGATACAAGAAGCTTACAGAACACCAAATAGACTGGACCAAAAAAGTCCTGTTGCCACATAATATTCAAAATACAAACTGTACAGAATAAACAAAAATATTAAGACCTGCAAAGGAAAAAGTTCAAGTAACATATAAAGGCAGACACATCAGAATAACACCTGACTTCTCAATGGAGACTCTCAAAGCCAGACGATCCTGGATAGATGTCATGCAAACACTAAAAGACTATGGATACCAACCCAGATTACTATACCCAGCAAAACTTTCAATTACCATAGATGGAGAAAACAAGATATTCCATGACAAAAACAGACTTAAACAATACCTATCCATAAACCTAGCCCTACAGAAAGCACTAGGAGGAAAATAACCCAAAGAGGCTAGAGGTACCCAGAGAAGCACAGGAAATAATTCTGCACCATCAAATCCTGAAGAAAGGAAACACACACAACACCACCAAAAAATAACAATAATCAACAATCACTGGTCATTGCTATCCCTTAATATCAATGGACTCAACTCACCTTTAAAAAAACCAAGGCTAACAGAATGGATATGGAAACAGAATCCATTCTTCTTCTACATACAAGAAACCCACCTCAACTCAAAGACAGATATTTCCTCAGAGTAAAGGGTTGGGAAAAGCCTTTCCAATCAAATGGACCTAAGAAGCAAGCTGCTGTAGCTATGCTAATATCTAACAAAATAGATTTCAAATTAAAGGTAATCAAAAGAAATGACATTTCATATTAATCATGGGAAAATCCAGACAGAAGTCTCAGTCCTGAACATACATGTCCCAAATACAAGGGCACTCACATTCATAAAAGAAACATTACTAACACTTAAATTGCGCATCAAACCCACACTAATAGTGGGAGACTTTGACATCCCACTCTCACCAGTGGACAGGTCTGTCAGACAGAAAATTAACAGAGAAATATGGGACCTAATAGATTTTATGACTCAAATGGGCTTAACAGATGTTTATAGAAGATTCTACACAAACACAAAAGAATATACCTTCTTCTCAGCACCCCATGGAACCTTCTCTAAAAATGACCACATACTCATCAAAAAAGCAAACTTTGGGAGCCCATTCCCCATGGAAGGATACTCTCTCAGCCTAGATACACAGGGGGAGGGCTTAGGCCCTGCCCCAAATGACATAGACAGGGGTGGGGTGGGGGATCAGTGGGGGACATGGGAAGATAGGAGGGAGGAGGAACTGGGATTTATATGTAAAATAAGGTTTCTAATTTAAATAAAAATGAATATAAAAACAAAATGCAGTTACTTTCATTACAAAATTAAAAAATTAAAATCTTTAATGTTCCCTTCAATGATTTCAATTTGTTCTGTCTTAGTTGTAGATTCTTCTTAAATATTTTAAACTTTAATCCAGATAACACAATGTAGATGTTCTAAGTGAAATTTCATTTCATATATGTTTTTAGCAGTATTGAGTCTTCCTGTAATACAATATATTTATCATTTGGGCTTGCTCTAAAGTGTTGGTTCTGAGCTATACTTAATAAAACTTTATAACAAGAAAAAAATGAATAACCCTCTGTGTCTTATTGGATCACTATGGTTTAAAGTTAGAATTCAACAACAACACTAATTGTAGGAAGCCCATAAACTCAAATGAATCACCACTGGGTCAGAGAAGAAATAAAGAAAGAAATTAAAGACTTCCTAAAATTCAATGAAAATGACAGCCCAACATACCCAAACTTATGCAACACAATGAAAGCAGTGATAAGAGGAAAGTTATAGCACTAAATGCCTACATGAAGAAGTTAGAGAAATCCCATACTACTGAATTAACAGAACAACTGAAAGCTCTAAAACAAAAAGAAGCAAACTTACCAGGAGAAATAGAGACAGGAAATAATCAAACTGAGGGCTGAAATCAATAAGATAGAAACAAAGAGAACAACAGAAAGAATCAATAAAATGAAGAGTTGGCTCTTTGAGAGAATCAACAAGATAGACAAACCCTTATCTAAACTAGCCAAAAGACAGAGAGAGAATATCCAAATTAACAAAATCAGAAATGAAAAGAGGGGTATAATAACACTGAGAAAATTCAGAGAATCAATAGGTCATACTTTGAAAACTTGTACTCCACAAGATTGGAAAATCTAAAAGAAATGGACAGTTCCTTGGGTAGGTACCACGTACCAAAATTAAATCAAGACCAGAGAAACAAAATAATTAGACCTATAACCCATAATGAAATAGAAGCAGTCATCAAAAGTCTCCCAATCAAAAAAAAAACCCCACACCTAGAGCAGGATGGTTTCAGTGCAGAATTCTACCAGAACTTCAAATAAGGGCTAATACCTATACTCCTCGAATTGTTCCACACAATAAAAACTGAAGGAACATTGTCAAACTCCTTTTGTGAGGTTACAGTAACCCTGTTACCCAATTCACATAAAGACGCAACAAAGAAAGAGAACTACAGACCAATGTCCCTCATAAACATTGATTCAAAAATAATCAATAAAATACTGGCAAACCAAATCCAAGAACACATCAAAAAAATCATCCACCATGACCAAGTAGGCTTCATTCCAGAGATGCAGGGATGGTTCAACATATAAAAAAAAATCATCAATGTAATCCACCATGTAAACAAACTGAAAGAAAAAAACCTCATGATCATCACATTAGATACCGAAAAAGTCTTTGACAAAATCCAATACCCCTTGATGATAAAGGCCTTGGAGAGATCAGGGATATGGGGAACATACCTAAACACAATAAAGGCAACATACAGCAAGCAAACATCAAGCTAAATGGAGAGAAACTCAAAGTGATTCCACTAAAATCAGGAACAAGACAAGGCTGTCCACTCTCCCTTTATCTATTCAATATAGTACTCAAAGTCCTAACTTGAGTAATAAGACAATAAAAGGAGATCAAGGGGATACAAATTAGAAAGGAAGAAGTTAAACTGTCACTATTCACAGATGATATGATAATATACATAAGTGACCCCAAAAACTCTACCTGGGAACTCCTACAACTGATAAACACCTTCAGTAATGTGGTAGGATACAAGATTAACTTTTTAAAAAATTCAGTAGTCCTCCTATATACAAATGATAAAGGAATATGAAACAAATCATAGAAAAATCACCCTTTACAATAGCCACAAACATAAAATATCTTGAAGTAACACTAACCAAAGAGGTAAAAGACATGTATGATAAGAACTTTAAGTCCCTAAAGAAAGAAATTGGAAAAAAAGAAATTGAAGAGGATATCGGAAAATGGAAAGATCTCCCACACTTTTGGATAGGTAGGATCAACATAATAAAAATGGTAATCCTACCAAAAGCAATCTACAGATTCAATGCAATCCCCATCAAAATCCCCAACACAATTCTTCACAGACCTCGAAAGAACAATACTCAAGTTGAAATGGAAAAACAAAAACCCAGAATAGCTAAAACAACCCTGTACAATAAAGGAACTTCCAGAGGCATCACCATCCCTGACTTCAAGATCTACTATAGTGCTATAGTAATAAAAATCACTTGGTACTGGTTTAAAAACAGACATGTGGATCAATGGAATTGAATACAAGACTCTGATACCAATTCACACAACTATGAACACCTGATTTTTGACAAAGAAGCCAAAATAGTACAATAGAAAAAGGAAGACCTCTGTAACAAATGGTGCTGGCAAAACTGGATGTTAACATGAAGAAGACTGCAAATAGATCCAAATTTATCACCATGCACAAAACTCAAGTGCAAGTGGATCACGGATCTCAACATTAATCCAGCTACACTGAACCTGTCAAAAGAGATAGGGGGAAGTAGCCTGGAATGCATAGGCACAGGGGACCACTTCCTAAATATAACTGTCTTCTGGCACACATTAGAGCTTTAACATTTTGTAATTTTTCAAGTGAAATGGCATTAAAAGAAATAATCATTTAAAAGTCAAGGTTGTAAGATGAAATTGTTTTATAATGATTTAGACCATGCGACTGTAACATTGGGAAGATGACTGTAACATTAAGGGGAAGAAAAAATATTAAAATTCATAAACATGAGTTTATATCTGAATTCTTCCAGAACTGTAATAATTAATTGGCAAAAATATTTTTAAAAGACAGTATCCAAAAATAAAAATTCTATCGTATCATTAGAAGAGTCAATCATTTTGTCAGATAAATAGACTGGGTATTCTATATAGCAATAGCGTCTTGGGTAAATAAGTTTTATTGAATTATTTCCATTTAATTGTGAACTTTTTCTATAACATATAAAGGTATTTTTCAGGTCCCAGTCACAAGGGGAGCATAGGAAGGGGGAGAAATATTTTTCCAAAGTAAAGAAAAGCAAAATAACTTTTGTGCACACATGCATTGTTTTTTAATTCTCTTGTGATGACCCTGGGAAAATTACAGTGAAGTAGCAATAAAGGTTCTGTGAGTCTCCAAGTTCCATGGAACACACTGTTCCCAATCTATGATAATGTCTATAGACTTACAGAATAGATGCTCTGTGTGTGTGTGTGTGTGTGTGTGTGTGTGTGTTGAAATATATGCGTTTAATGTTAGCTAAAGCATGCACTGGAGCACTCTAAAGGCTAGTTTGAAGGTGCCTGGGAATGGCTCCATGGATAAGAGAGCACTTGTTGGGCAACATATGATCTGAGTTTGGGTCTCCAACACCCACATAAACAGACTAGCTTGGGAGCCGGAGAGAAGGCTCAGCTGTTAAGAGCACATACTGCTCTTGCAGAGAACTCAGGATTAGTTTCCAGCACCCACATCAAGTAACTCAAACTGCCTCTGACTCCAACTTCAGGGGATCTGACACCCTACTGTGATTCTGGACACCTTCACACATGTGTGAACATACACACCTGCACACACACACACACATAATATAAAAATAAAATAAAAATCTAAAGCCAAGCTAACCCAAGACATATATCCAGTTTTTACTAATTTTTTTAGTTCATGAAAAATATTTCCACCAATGAGAAGAGAGAGAAAGGGGGGGAGAGAGAACCTTGATTCTTACACAAATATTGTGCTGTCTAACTCCTGTGCATTGTTTTTCATTACCTGTAAAACCACATGTCCACTGACACTTCAGAAACCACAGCCCTACAACATTAATTTCTTAGGAAAGTCAGGAAGGTGCAGAGGGCTTGAACTCACAGTGATAGTTTCAACATCTTGGCTTCAGGGAACCCTGCTTTGAAACAACTGGAAGAGGTGGTAGAATTATGCAGCATCAAGAGAAAGTTCTCTTCCTTTCTTCAACATGGGCACATGATTTCTTATAATCAAGGACAGCGGCTTTCCAGGAGACACAAAATTCCCTCTAGTTGTCCACGATGTCCATTTTGCAGGACACCCAACTGTATCCATCAATTTCTACATCAAAATCTACATGTTGTCAATTTTTTTACCTATTACAAAGTAAGTCCAGCAAAGAAAGCTGCTGCAATTCTGGACTAATGTGTCACTTTTACCGGGAGCACTCTCAGAATTGTGTACCCTTCATCAAACAAGCTATGAGACACATCCTGGCCTGGCCTGCCCTCCCAGACCAGGTACTTCAGCTCACATCTGCCCAGCTCAGCATGGCCTTTGTGGCTAGCAGATATTCTGGGACCTCAGCAAGGTGACGTAAGAGGCCCTTCTAAACACAGAACTTGGGAGTGAATATACTGTGATGGCCATAGGATGGCCTATTATATCATGCAAAGAGAAAGAGTTGGTGTTCTGAACATAACAGCATAAGTAACAGAGAAATGTTGTGTGTCTGTGAGATAGGTACCATGTGAAGAGGCCACAATGGGGAAGAGGAAGGAAAGGCTTAAAGGGCAGAATATGAGGACAAAACATACCTGGAGCAAGAAATATCCAGAAGAATCCTTAGCAATTCTTGTTAGAACCGACTGTGAAGGCTTCCGCTGCTCAGGATAACAGAGCTAGAATCCTCTGTACTGAATGGAGCCTGGAAGCCGTGACTACGGAGAACTGTGTCATTCTGCCTTTACCCGAGCCATATTCAACCTGAGATCAATGACATCATTCAAATAGGCCTGAAACAAGTGACCAGTGGTTAGGACAATGACCTGGACTTGTAATCTGGAGGGAAGTGGAGAGTGAAACGGAAGGAAGAAAAATTTGCAGTCCCTAGTGAACGCTGGGTGCTTATGGCCCTGTGGTTTGCACTGCACCCAGGGAGAAGAAAGGCAGGAGTGATGTCTGCTTCCTCCTCTACAGCATGTACACAGCCACCCACACCTGGTGGTGGAAGTGAGCAGAACATGGTTTACGTCAGGGCTGAGCAATACCTGTGCACCCTTGAGTTTATGAAACCATGTGCTTGACTTTGCTCTTCATACAGCTCACCTTTGTTTTCATCTAAATTTAGATCTTACAATTTTACCAATAAAGACTCTCCCGCTTTGCCCTCTATGGCTGCTTCCTGTCAACTAGCCACTGGCTCTGCCCTCTGACCTCAGGCTTTTATTTAGTTAACACAATCTCGGGGTTACGGTGTGATCGAATATTCCTCAACACACCTTTACCGTGTGGTCCTCACTCTCACCCTATGCTGTGAGACGATGTGGTTTGGAAGGGGAACTGCTCCTGCCTCTTGCACGTGGGCTTAGGATGGGTGGGGCTGAACAGTATGCTCCGTGTGTTGCACAGTCTACACGGAAAGCTGGGACTACGCCAGAGAGACGGTTGGTGTCTCATGAAAGGAAAGCCATCATCAAGCAGACGCCAGCACTGTGTTCAGAGAGGCCACGAAGTAAATCAACCTCAGTAATATGATGGGCAAAATCATGAGGAATATTTGTGCTAAGGAATGACAGCTATTACTGGAAAATGGCTCAAATTGGCCCTCGCATTTGTTTTTTTTTCCCCTTTCAACTGGAAGTTTTATTTACCAAGAACATATTTTTAGAAATGTTTTTATTAAGATATAATTTACATATGATAGAACTTAATTATTGAATATATAATTCAAAACTTGTAGAATATTTACAGATTTAAGTGACCATCATCATAACCTAATCTTAGAACAGTTTCAAAATCTACAAAATAAATTTTATACCTTTTCACAGCAGCCTACTGTTCTCTTGCAGTCTGCCTTCTCTCTGAAGACATGCCTGTTTGGACAATTCTCAGTGTTTCGTCGTTTCTCTGGACCTCTTTACATCCTAATTTCAGATGCTCCTTGGGCTTCGGAGCCAGGAAAATTCTATGTTCTGTGGTTAGTCAGGGGAAGTTTCTGGTCTTCTCTCTTCGTAGCTTATTCTTTTATAGGGAAATCGGAGTTCTGATTTTGTCACAGTGTCTCTCAGTGGTTATGTTCTTTTAGTTTTACCTGCTTTATTCTTCTTTCCTTTGTCTCTTTTTTACAGGGCTTTCAGAGACATGCACATGAAGGGGAGTTAGAGGAAAAATGTCTACTCTACAGGATAGTCACCATTTATAACTCTTCCCATCTAAAGAGGAATATCTGGTCCATTCTTCCCCTACTAGGTTTCCCATCATGAAGCCATACAAGATGGTCAGTGCTAAGGGTCAACTTCAAAGTCTCAAGATTCACAAAGGAAAAGAACCTTCTGGGCACACTTGTGAGGAAGTTTTCAGATTGTTTCTATTTTGTTAGAATGATCCACCCTAAGTGTGACCATCACCATTCTGTGACCTGGGATCCTGCACTAAATAAAAGCGAAATATTGAGAAAGTAGCAGCATTGATTTATGCTTTTTGTCAGTGAACATAATTCAACAGTCTTCCTTACATGCCTGCCCCTGTACCCTGCCAAGCATGATGAACTATACCCTTAAACTGTGAACCAAAATAAACCATCATTCTTTCAGTTGCCTTTAAAGGTATTTTGTCTAAGCAATGAGAAAAATAAATAACAGGTCGTATAAAGCCACCATGCAAATGAGTTTCCAGCCTTCCTGCTTTGTTACACATACACAGATACTTTGGAATACTAGATACAGAAGTGAGAATCTGACTAGCCACCTATCAACGGCTCTGATGGTCTCTTACCATCTGGGAGACCATTTATCCTCACATCCACTTTCTCCAGCCCTGTATCTTAGCCACTATGGAATTCTGAAATTTCTTGTCTCTGAAATAGTAATGCTCAATCCTATAGAACTATCAAGTCCTATGTTTCTTATATACACTGATTCAGCTTCTATTTTATTTAAAGTAGTATTAGGCACAGCCAAATGCTTATGTAGAAAGTCTGTCTAGAAAAGTGTCAATTCCCTGTCAGGAAGACAATCAGTTGGAAAATTAAGTATTCAGATAAATGCTAAGTAAAGTGTTTGTCCCGTCAAAGAGTGTTGTATGAACTAAAATGACAGAATGGCTAATAGTTATAACTATTACTGGTGATGTCTACTGAGTCATTTGTGTAACCAAGAGTTCATACTGTGGTAAACACTGCACATCAGTTGAGGACAAAGCACTGCTCATTTATGCTATGACATGATGGAAAAGAGGTGACGAGTTTTGGATTTCTTGTTAATCTTTTCAATTTAGTATTTTAGAAAGGCATCTTAAGATATCCTGCAGAGCAAATTTTATGGCAGGGAAAAACTTTCCACTTCTGGTGTGTATGAATGTATTTATTTCCAAGGTAGAATTTCTTTAGACATTTGGAACATTAAGTGGTTAATTTTCACTCATAATTCTACATGGGGGTTTTGCTTGTTTGTTTGTTTGTATTTTGCTTTGCTTTTGCCTTTGAGCTTGGTGTGTAGATGTATGTGGTCAGCATGCAAATATGAATGTTGAGGACAACAGCAGTTCAAACATCAGAACTGCTCCAGGCTGGGTCTCTGGAAGTAGGGGTGAGCAGTCTGACTTCAGCAGACATATGTTCATTTCTGTTTTGCAAACACTTGACACTTCCCACATCCATGCTCTTTCATGATCTTAATCTTCATTTTCCCCATTCCTTCTCCGTCGAACTGATCCAAACCGGTCGGTCAATTTCTCTCTGTAGCAGCTAACCCCAAACATTGGGAGGGGCTGCAAGGTCTCATGAATGAACTGTGTCCAGCTTCATTTATTTAACCTCTGGAGCTATTTTCTACAGGCAAACCTTATAGAGGCATTTTCTCAGTTTAGAGTCCCTCTTCCCGAATAACTGTAGCTAGTGTCGAGTTGACAAAAATCTGACAAGCATACTACCATTCCCCCAAGCACACTGGAACCCCCCGCGGCCACTGGCTCAGCTTCCTTCCGGCAGGGTGGTGGAGGCACAACTGCCTCGCTTGGCCCTCCTCAAGCAGCTCCTCTTTCCTCCTCTTCCTCCTCCCTTCGGCCATGGCCCAGGTGGAGTGGAGCAGCCACCTCGCATTTTTTTTTGTAATGGAAATGATTACATGTCTTCCCAGGGTTCAGACCTGCAGCCAGAATGCTCACTAATGGGTTTACATACTCCTCCAGAAACTGAAGTACATCAGACTTCTTTTAAAATGAAGACAGAGAAATCTGGGAGAGCTTGGTCACAGACACCACTTTCACCTTGGGGAACTCACTTGGGCTGCAGAAGGGCCAGCCTTCCTGACCTTCCCCACAATGCAGTCACAGCTGAGACTGGCTTTCTTCCTAGCCAGCTTTACCCTCCCTGTCACATACACTGTGTGTGAATAACAATAAAAGCACGGAGGTTGGAGTTTACCTATTTAGAACAAGATACAGTTTGGAAAAATACAAAAGCTATGCAAAGAGCAAAGGAAATGAATGAGATAGTCTGCCCCGTTGACCTCTCTGAAGGAAGAGTCTTGAATTTCCACCAGCAGAGAAGTTGGAGGGGATATTTATTTCAATTAATAGAATGTAAAGATTGTTTCTCCCAAGTTCTACAACTTACCAATTCCTGATTCCTCAGGATCCAGACAGAACATCACATTCTCTGTGTAGTCAATGGTTAGTTGCCTATAGCCTCACCTCCATGGTCCCCTCCACTGACATTTCTTAACTTATAAAAGTGTGGGCAGGGACCAACACTACCAGGTGGTATGGTAACTTCTGAAGGTGAAGTGAGAGACAAAAATGTAATGAGAAAATATGGGTAGATACTTTGTAGTAATAAGAGAGTATCCTCTAAAATATGAAATTGGGGTGGGACTCACTTCTAAAGATCTTGAAATTATTTTTAATTACCCAGTCTATAGAAGTCACTTATAATACTCATATTTGGGATATGACAATCACATATGCTAACAGGGTTTATAATTAAAATATGAAAATAAAACATCATTTCTATGATGATATGTTTGTAAAAGTACACATATTTAACATAAGGCTGACTCAACTACTCAACAAGAATCTTTACATTTAAAAAAGAACCACAGGCTTAAAAATTAATGCAATATAATCAGAAGATTCTAAATTACAGAAACAAGTATCCTACAATGCAAACCCCTTGTTGTCTGTGTGGCGCACAGTCCCTGTGCTGAGAGGCTGTCAGAGCTCAGCATCCCCTCTGCAGAGGCTGAAAACCTCCCTGAGCCCCACTGCTCCTCCTCCCATGGTCTGCCTGAGACCCAGCCACCTTCTGATTCTGCACTTGGATGCAGAGCACTTACCCAGATGGATGTGGCAGGGGAGGACTCTGCCTGAGGAGATCTGCACAGGCTTGTGCTACTGGTGTCTTTAATGCCTCTGCAGCCTGCAATTCTGTCTGTATGTGATTAAGATCCCACTGGGACTCCAAGAAACGTGATCTCCCTGGTGGGAATTTTGTCTGCCTCTTGGTTTTATGATATTGCATCCTAGAAAATGCAAAACTAGGGTGGGGGTGAGGGCTGAACTCAAAGTTTTCTCATAAACCCCCATGACACATCTGCCAAAGGAATGAAAGTGTCACATCACACAGGCAATCCAAACTTTGGCTTCATATGTAGCTGGTCTCCACCTGTTTCAGACTTTTTAATTTCTCTGCATTAGGATGAGGGCCTTTGGATGCTCCCATGAGTTACTTGTGGCTCTGAGAGTGTTTTCCAGTGTTATGGATAAGAAATGCCCATACTTTCCCCTAAGCTCCTAGTGTTTGCCATTCCCTCTGACACTAAGTGTTGATGCTGTTTTGATGTGTAATTGTTGAGTCTCATTGTAGCTTTTATGCTATTCACCCAGTGACAAGAAGTAACACTAAACCTTTTCCTTGCATATTTCCTTATGTTTATTTGGGATTTTTAAAGTATTTTTGGTTTTGAAGCTGTTGTGTGCTGGCCTGGACTCCCTCCTGTAGCTCATGCTGACCTTGATCTCACTACCCTCCTGTTACAACCTCAGGGTTACAGACTTGCGCCACAGGCCCCCTCTGCTCCTGTGTTTTATACATATTACTGTTGTGTGGTTTCTTTATAGTCATCCACATTCTCGAAATTTTAAATGTTCTCTCATATCACCTTGTTAAACACCATTCAGTTTGTTAATGTGCTGCCTGTTTCAGGCTCTGTGACAGGACATGTAACAGATCTTGTCCAATCTTTCTCTTCCACCAACAAGTTTTCAGTTATTTCTTTAGACTATATTAAGTGTCAACAGTGAGATTACCTGACTCTGGGTGTTAATGGAGTTCCTGTTTGTGACATTACCTCACTTTGAGTGACAGAAAATGTATGAAGTGTGCCTCCGAGTGTGTGCTTGGCTGTGTGAATGTTTTACTGAGTGTGTGTTCACCTATGTGAAATGTGTACCTCTGAGTGTGTTTAGCTGTGTGAAATGTTTGGCTGAGTGTTCAGCTATGTGAAATGTGCCTTTTTGTGTGTTCAGCGGTATGAAGTGCATGGCTGTGTATGTGTTTCCCTGCATGAAGGTGTCTCTGAAGAAGTACTGGTTTCCTTCCAAATATGTAGGCATGCTAGAATCCAACAATTCCCATGATATTTATCTATGTGGTAGAATATTATTTTAAGGGGTGTGACTTTTGTTTATGCTGCATTTGTTTAACTCTATGAAGCTGTGATTCTTTGTCTAAAACACCTGGTGGTCTAATAAGAGCTGAACAGCCAATAGTGAGGCAGGAGCAAGGACAGGTGGGGCTAGCAGGCAGAGAGAATAAAGAGAAGGAGAACCAAGCAAGAGGATGAGCAGCAAGAGAACAAGGAGAGGATGACGTCAGGGCCTAGCTACCTAGCCACCCAGCCAGCCATGGAGTGAGAGTGAAAGTAAGATTTACAGAAGAAAAAGATAAAAGCCCAAAGGCAAAAGGTACATGGGATAATTTAAGCTAAGAGAAATTGGCAAGAAACAAGTCGAGCTAAGGCCAGGCATTCATAAGTAATAAGAAGACTCAGTGTGTGCAGGGGAGGGCCTAGGTCCTGCTCCAAATGATATGACAGACTTTGAAGATCCCCCATGGAAGGCCTCACCCTCCTTGGGGAGCAGAAGGGGGATGGGATAGGGGGTCGGTGGGGGGCATGGAAGGAGGGGAGGGAGAGGGAACTGGGATTGGCATGTAAAACAAGCTTGTTTCTAATTTAAATTTAAAAAAAGAATTAGTGTGTGATTTATTTGGGTGTTGGGTCCCCCAAAAGAGTCAAAAGAATAAGACATCGAAAAACATATCTATGTCTAGTTTACTGCTTAAATTTGCATGATTTCACCCCCATAAAAATCCCTTTGTCTTTGTCTCTATCAGTTGGACTCTTTGAAGCTCTGTCTTTGCTGTGTTTGTACTATGGACTCAGGTCTTTCACTACCATGGCAAGATGTTCAAGATGCTCGTCATGTGCCAAGACTGACTAGCATTCTTCAGCATGAGGAGGTCACACTCTGACCCCACACCCTGACACCTCTAGGCAGTGACTCTTCCTACCTTTGACTGTTTAAAATCCATCTATATGAGCATCATTGTGCAAATAACAGTCTGGTCCTCTGCATGTAGTTTTTTTTCTGCATCTGGATATATGTTTTCTGGATCATGTGACAATGTAGTCTCAAAACAATGTTTCCTTATATAGTTTTCCAAAATATAATCAACTGTAGCAATTGAATTATTGAAAATGTCATAAGCTCTCACACATTTAAAATAATGGACTGTGACAGAGAGATGGTCAGCAGTTAAGAATACTGCTCCCTAGAAGACTCAAGTTTGATTACCGTCACCCACACTTGGTGGCCCACAAGTGCCCATAACTCTATCTCCAGAGTATTTAATACATCTGACCTCCTTGGGCATCTGCACCCATGTAGATACATACACACACATACACACACACACACACACACACACATACACACACACACAGTTATATTAAAAAGAAATCCTTGTTAAAAACTCTAAAGCAAGCCAGGCATTGGGGGTGCACGCCTTTAATCCCAGCATTTGAGTGGCAGAGGCAGGCAGATCTCTGTGAGTTCAAGGCCAGCCTGGTCTAAAGATCGAGTTCAAGGACAGGCTCCAAAACAATACAGACAAACCCTGTCTCGAAAAAACAAAAACAAAAACTGATGGGGAAGTCCTGTGTATATGTCAATAAAGCACTGTTGGCCAATAGGGAAGCAAGATAGGTGGAACTAGGAGTCCAGGAGGACTCTGGGTAGGAGAAACACAAGGAGTCAAGATGTAACCGCCATAGGGGTAAGAAGCCCAGAAACTTTTCTCCGGTAAGAGAAATACTTAGATTAACAATTATGGGATAAATACTTAAGTCAGAGCTAGCCAGTAAGAAACAAGCAAGGCCAACAGCTTCATAATTAATACAGTGTCTTGTGTGTTATTTGGGGACTACAACTCGGCAGAGCCCAGGTGACTGGTGGGGGAAAAACCAAGCGGCTGGCAAAGAAAAGGCTTCACTCTACAAAAAACAAAATCAAAAACAAGACAAAGCAAAGCAAAACAAAACAAAACAAAAAACCTCTAAAGCAATGAGCTAACCCAGGTCAATTAAGAGTCATCCCACAGGTTTCCTTAGAAAACCTACTGAGAAATATAAACTTCATGTGATATCTGAGGGGCTTGCAGCTTAATTTTCTTTATATAACCTGTCATCCACACATATTAAACAGACTCAACAGAAAAGGGATGATTCCCTATTTCAGTTTAAGCCACAGAATGTTCCCACCATGGCATGATTCACAGTTCTTATGATAGCACATTGCCTATACTAAAGGATCATACCCATTGCTGAATAATCAAATATTTACTATCCTCCCACACATTGATCTCAAAAACTTAATTATATGTTTTTCAGCACGAATAAACACAAAAGAACTGACAGTGGCATAACTATGGGACACAAGAATCTGGATACAGTAGAATATTGCACCACCCTGAGTGGAAGATAACAAAATGTAGAAATCCATAAAAAAGCTCATGAGCATTGGGATGGTCTGGGTGGCCCTTTGCTCTGGAGATGCTTTCAGAGAAAGGCTGGTGCTGTGAAGATGCTGAGACTTCTTGTGCCTGCACAGGACAGTCAGCATGGACCCGCAGGAGAGGACCATGAGACTGATCAGGAAGGCTTCCCTGATAAACAGGAGCTACTGGGGCTGAGGGTGATGGCCCAAAGGACACTGAACAGGCAAGCAGCACAAAGAGAAAGACCCCTCAAAAATCTGTGCAATTAGATAAGAGATTGGCATGTGGTGGGATCCCATCTCCCCTGAGACTTAAACATGTCCACAGCTAGGAGGACCATAGTTTTAAGCATCATTACTTGTGTTAGGGACAAGAAATCAATGGGCTTAGGCTTGTGCCCACCAAAGAGCATGCAGAGTTGGGAGAGGAAAAGGATGCTGTTAGCTGAGATTCCAACACTCACTTTGGGGAACAAGATGAATTTTAGGATTGTGTTAGTGTGGCGTGTGTTAGCTTTATTCATTGTATGTGGATAGAAGGCAAACAGCAAAAATCTGAGGGGAAAAATGCTCAAATACTGCCTTGTTCATGAATGCAAAACAACATTGATCTGGCAACAAGATGTCAATTCATCCCAATTCTATGTCATCCAATTAGAACTCAACTCCAGTTCATACCCCCCCAAAGCATCCCCACTGCCCCCACTGTCCTAATGCATCCCAATCAAGGCTGGATTTATGTACCATTGTAGGTCTACCTCACAATACAAGCTTTCTTATCCATGAGTCATTTCTATAAATGATAAGAAACATTTCCTTTCGATGCTCTTTCAGCCTGGACTCTTAGGGGAGTGCCTGGACCCTACCCTGAGTGAAATGACAGACTCTAGATATCCCCTATGTGGAAGAAATTGGCAATAGGGTGGGAGGATAGGAGGGATAGGGGTGCAGGAGGAGGGGAGGGAGAGGGAACTGGGATTGACATGTAAAACAAGCTATTTAAAATTAAATTAATAAAAAAGTAGAAAAAAAAGAAACATTTCCTCTCCCAATTCATGTCTTTGGTTGTTTGTTCTGGGGACAAGGGCTACATATTGCTTGGTTTTCATCTGTATCATTGTGGTTATCAGACACACAATAACTCTCCCTGTTTGCTGAATTTGAATGGAGAAGATTGCACAAAACCTGGAAGATTACTTTACCATGGAATGTGTGCCCACGGGTTACACATGCACAGGGTTATTTTATTTCAATGTCCTCATTTTTTCCAGTACAAATCTTCTTAATAAATCTCAAGAACAAATGATTACCAGTTTAGGCTCTGAATCATGTCCACACACTATCTGCCATTTCCTTGGAGTGTGACTCTGAGCACTCTAAGACTGAGCTCTAGTCACTTCCTCTGGAACATATGAACAGTCATGTGCCTGTCTCAAGAAGACTCGGGTGTGAAAGAGGGTCTTAATTACACAACAAGCATGGGAGTGTTTCTGGTACATATTGACCTCTATAGACATGTCAGCTGCTGGATTTCTCATACAGTGCCTGAACATGTGGCCTGGGAGAGTAAATGCAGCTCTGTCAATAACTGATCAGCTCTGTCCCAGCCTGAAATAGAAAAAGACAAAAATAACCAAGACAGTAGAATGATGGAGTACAGTTCCCTTTCCAGAGAGTTTTGAGATCCAGGTCTTTCTCTGAATTCTAGGTGACTCTTCATCCAACCTATGACTTTAATCTGCTACCACAATGAGTGGCCTCTGTGAAAAGACGCCAAGAATCCAATATCAGTGTGAACATACTCTTACTTTTTTATCTTCTGGGATGTTAAATTGAGGTGGTAAATAAAACTACAATTATAATAGATTTGGGGCCATCATAGTCTAAGGTCATAGTTAAATGAGAAGTATCTACCCAGTCTCAAAGTTTTGGATCCACGAGAGTCTTATATTTCCACCTCTTTCAGGGAGCAGGGGACTTCTCCAGACTTCAGAGAAGCCAGCCCAAAATAAGTGAAAACACTCAGTAAGCACTTGATGTAGACTCATCAGTTCCTTTAGTGGACTATCATATATATATGAGACATGTGATATTGTAAAAAAATATCCCCAGATGTATAGTAAAATACTATCAACTGAAAATCAAGGGTATAGGATGAAACAATTTTATAGTTATTCATACCATATGGTACTGCCATGTAATATATTAACAAGAAGCAAAGATGTTTAAAATGTTATAAATATTTGTTCTTATGTCCACTGATAAGTGTAGTCCTCACCTCTCAGCAAGAAAACTTCTCTTTGCAACATACAGTCACTGTTACAGGAAACCTTGACTAATCAACATGTAGCTGTGGATCCCAGTCTCAGTGAATCCATCTACCAGAGAGCTCCTGTAGCCAAGGTTCAGAGGACATTGCAGAAGATTGGTGGAAAGATGAAGGACCCAGGGCCAGGGAGTGAAGGAGGTGGGAAGACTGAAGAGACAGGAGATCAGGGGGTGTGCTGTGATAGTGTGCCTCCTGGTAGTGTTAAGAAGCCACACCAATATAATCTTACCAACATGGCTGCCAAAGCCTGAGCTTAATAAGGACATAAACAATTAGACATGCCAAAAATACATGAAAGCCCACTCCACACTTCTACACAGAGAACTAAGGAAAGCTAAGAGCAGGAGAAATAGTCTTCTCCAGGGAAGAGTACACCAATTGGTTGTCCAAAACCAAATGACTATCCCTGAAAATATACATACAGTAACATTATACAGACTGATCAGGCTGCATCTATGCATTTAAGAATATGTATGAAAAAAGAAGCCATGAAAATAAAAGTCAGCAAGGAGGGCTATTTGGAAGGGTTTGGAGGGGGGAAAGAGAAGGGATAAAACCACATAATTATAACCTCAAAAAAATCAAAGAAATATTTTTAAAAGGGAAAATATTAAAATTCATAAACACTGGATATGATTTGAGAATTAATGGTAGAGATGGATAGCTGGTGAAAATATTTAATGATTTTAGTTTATTAAAATAAAATTATATAGTATCCATGGGTACAAAAAGCTAGTCCTTCAAAAGAGCAATGGTCATGAGTCCCAAAGAGTAAGAGTCTTTATTAAACTCTACTTAATTTTACTCCTGTGAATTGTGAATTTCCTTATAATACAAGGGCTGGTCCCTGACCTCAGTCTCAACAAAGAGAAGTCAGGGGTTGGGGAGAAGAAAGGACAAGGGAAAAAAAGAAGAGGGTGGTAGAAGTTTAGTTCCAGGAATAAGTTAGAATAACAGCTTACACCACACATCCAGCAAGTTTGAGTTTGTGCCATGATAGCTGCAGGATAATAAACAGTAATCATTGTAGCAGCATCTTGCCGGTGAACCTGTAACGGTGGTCACACCCCGTTAGGTGTAGCTTCAGGCCGACAGAAGCAAAAAGAGGGAAGCATGAAGCATGGTCTTGCTTTCACCGGCTCTTTCTCTTGGATCAGCCAATTCGATAGGAAGGGCAGAAAAGCGCTCCCGTGGTTCTTTATTAGTATCTGTGTAAGTGTTCCCCAGTAAACACCCATTTATCACTTATATTGAGTCTAATGAAATCATTACACCCTCGCCTTCAATTGGAACCCAATGTGCTTGGGTGGCTTCCCACAACTGGCCCACATGGCTGGCCATAAGGCCTCTGAGTTTGCTGCACTTCCCTGCGCACTCTGCTCGCCTCAGATTTACTGGCATCCACGTGGGAAGCAATCAAAGCTTCCTGGGATGCAACTTTTTTTGTTGTTGTTTTTTGGTGGTTTTTTTTTTCTTCTTCTTCTTTCTGCTCATATTTGCTCGACAGGCCACGTGTTTCCCTGAGCCAGTCACAACATCTGTGAGGACCTTCTAACCGCTAAACAGCTGCTCATCTCAACTAGAGGAACCACCAGTGGCTCACACAAGCTGAGTACCCTTTCTTCTCTCTAAAAAAAATTTCATTCGGTTTGGGTTTTTTGAGTAGTGTTTAGAAATTACATATTGTAATATATTAGCGGCAAGGAAGGCAGGAGCCTTTTGCCGCTGGAATCGTTTTCGTGGTATACCTGCAAGCCAACAGTCATCCAGAACTCAAATTCCTGGGAATCTCCTTAAGGTACAATTAACTACTCTACAGCAATGGCAAATAATATTACTATACAGGAAGTAAAAAACCTTTTCATTTTTTTATATGGATGGGATATTAGAAGGGGTTTATGACCTACCTGGAACATATTTATTATCCATGGTTGCTATTAACTTGATAATCCATGTAATATCCTTAAAGAAATGGTTTGATAATAGAACAAAGAATGAGGAACTCATAGAAATCATACAGACTTTACAGACTGGTAAAAAGAGCTTAGTAAAAAGGATTCAGACCATTGAAAATAGC
The DNA here is from genome assembly GCF_017639785.1 of Mesocricetus auratus. Taxonomy (NCBI): domain Eukaryota; kingdom Metazoa; phylum Chordata; class Mammalia; order Rodentia; family Cricetidae; genus Mesocricetus; species Mesocricetus auratus. The sequence goes on along the minus strand of NW_024429266.1, from coordinate 151,338,012 downwards.
AATGATGATTTGACAAACAATGCAAAAATGGCACATAATACTGAACTGCTAACACAAAAAAATTCCTTCATGTCTGAGATCAACGACAAGCTAGCAGATAGAACATTGTTTTTTGAAGGAAATCTACATGCTATCCAAATAATCTCTAAGGACAAGAGTATTAAATCTCTAGGATCATATATAAATGAAGAGAACAAAAAGCTGACTGATTTAATGAAATCCTTGGAAGTTTATACTATCCAGGACATTCAAACACTCCAAGAAACAATGGAGAATAGATTACAGACTATAGAAAACCTTAAAGCTGATGCACCAGGAGCTGAGGTACAAATGAAAGAGAATGGAATGGATTTAACATTACCAGTACCTTTCAGAGTCAGAGATAACTTACCATAGGTCATAACATCATCTCCTATAGTCTCTCCCATTACTGTTACTGAAAAGTCAGCAACTAAAAGTCATCCAGAGGGATTTATGGAATGTCATTGGGAGTCAACACATATGAAAGATTTGAAAAGTATTAAGGAAGCAGTAGCTTCTTATACCATGCATTAATCATATGTGAGGCAATTAGTAGAGTCATGGGCTACAAGACTTGGAATAACCCCAAATGACTGGAGCCAATTAGTCTCAGCTTTCCTTGAAATTGTTCCTCAAATTCAGTGGTGTGCTTTGTGGAGGGAAGAAGCTAAAGCCCTTAAACATCAATTGTCCCGCGCTACCGTCTCGCCAGCAAGAACGACGCGGCACACTTAGGATCCTTCTGCAGAACAGCTTTAATGCGTCTTGAGAGGGAGAGCATAAGCTTACAGAGCGGAGACCCCGGGGAGCGAAAAACCCAACCCTTATATAGCCCAGCAGTCCCCTCCTCGGACGTGTCATCTCCTGACTGGCTCCTGCTCATCAGCCCATATGATGCCACGGGAGAGGCAGAAAGTAAGGGATGGAAAAGTACCAGGCACGTGCGCACTCTACTTGTTTGCAGGGCATAACGGCCGGGTGTCGGCGCCATCTTGTAACAGAGAATGTGGGGGCGGCTCCCCAAAATCAATGACAAAAGAAAGGTTCTAAGACCTCCCAAGATAAAATTCTTAGTGAAGGTTTTTATGCTGATGCAGAGACTCAAGCTACATAAGATGAATACATCTTGTAGCTATGTTGTACAGCAGCCTTGAATGCTTAGAACAAGATTCAAGAACCAGGAAAACGAATTGAATCATATACTAAGGTATTACAAGGCCCCAAAGAATGTTTTAGTGAATTTTTGCAATTTTGACTAAAGAGGAACAAATAGGGGTTGCAGATCCAAGTGCTAGATGAATACGTATTGAATCTCTAGTTTTTGAGAATGCTAATTTAGAATGCAAGAAGGTGCTTGGGCCCTTAAGGTCAGATCAGCACCAATGCACCAATGGATGAACACATCCTGCACACAGTCAATATTGAGTCTTTTGATTATGATCTGAGGCTTGGGTAGGAGAAGCAATATCCATAGGTATGAAAAGACATCAGAATACCGAATGTTTTAATTGTGGTAGAATAGGACATCTGTAGGCAAACTATACCTAGAAATAACGCTTCTTCTAGGAATAACTCAAACAGAAGACCCCAATATTCTGGATTATGTAGAGGATGCAGCAAAGGCCAATACTGGACCAATGAATGTAGATCAACCAGAGACAAGCAAGGAAATCCTCTACCATTGGGAAACTCCTTGGGGGTCCTCTCAAAGGCCCACATGTCAAACGTGGTTCAATCATTCCCACACACTGTAGAGGACAATTCTCCCCAGAACAATTAGAAAATCCAGTGCCTATTGCAAAAAAACATACCACTCTGAATGGTAGACTAGCTTTGGAGGATGAAGCAAACATTCACAGAGGAAACAAAACATGTATATTTTGGAAGAATTTTATAAATGACCAAAGACCAAAATTAAGAGTACACATAAATAACATTATGCTTGAGGGCCTCCTTGACATGGGGGTGGGTGTTACATTATAATTCAAGAATCTTGGCATCCATGTTGCACTGTTCAGGAGGTAAATGTTCAGTTCTTAGGGATTGGAACCCTATCTCAGGCAAAGCAAAGCACAAGATGGGTTGAATGTATACAGCCAGAAGGACAAAGAGGAAGGCTGAGGCCATATGTGGCTAATATAGCAATAAACCTATGGGGTCATTATCTATTGCAGCAATGGAATACACAGATTGGCATCCCTCCAGTATCAGACATAAACCCTAAATAAACTCATGTTTGTGGAAAAAATATTGTAAGGCACTATATAAAACAGATACCAACTATTCAGGCTATACAAAAACAGAATATAAGTCCCAAACTAACACAGGAACCAAAAGTTCTATGCTTAAAGTGGCTAACTGTTTAACCTGTCTTGGGCGGGGGGGGGAGGTCAAAGGCCTATGACTTCGGAGAAGCTAGAGGTGCTAGAATATATTGAAGAATCTACCAGCTCTTGATATTCTCCTGTATTTGTTATTAAAAAGAAATCTGGAAAATGGAGAATGCTTATAGACCTGAGAGCCATCAATAAAGTAATTCATCCAGTGGGCTCTCTTCAGCCTGGAATGCCCTTTCCTTCTCTGATACCTAAAAAATGGCCTATTATAGCTATTGATTCAAAAGATTGTTTCTTCACTATACATTTACAAAAAAGAGATAAAGAAAAATTTGCCTTCACGGTGCCTACTTACAATAATTCTTAGCTGATCAAGAGATATCAATGGAAGGTCCTATCAGAGGAACTGTTTAATAGCCACATCCTGTGCCAATATTTTGTACCAAAACCATTGAAAATGATTCATAAATGGTTTCCACAATCTATAATTTACCATTATATTGATGATATATTGGTGGCTGATTCTAAGGCAGAGACATTAGAAAACAGATTTTGAGGAAGTAAACGCTAACCAGGCATTGGTGGCGCACGCCTTTAATCCCAGCACATGGGAGACAGAGGCAGGTGGATCTCTGTGAGTTTGAGGCCAGCCTGGTCTACAGAGAGAGTTCCACGACAGCCTCCAAAACAATACACAGAAACCCTGTCTCAAAAAAGAAAAAAAAGTAAGATAGAAAGTTTTACCTCGCTAGGGATTACAAATTGCCCCTGAAAAATACAAAGAGGAGATTCTATCAGTTATTTAGGATATAAAATAGGTCTACAGAAAACTATACCACAAAAGTACAGATCAGGAGGGATAGATATCAGACTCTTAATGATTTTCAAATATTACTAGAAGAGATTTCCCAGCTACAGACTATTATTGGAGTAGAAGAACATGATCTAAAATTTTTGAAAAAGACCCTAAAAGGGGGAAAGTACTTAAATAAACCAAGAATATTATCAGCTGAAGCTGAAAAATAATTAGAATGGGTAGAAAAATTAATACTAGAGGCAAATATGGACCATGTGGATCCAAATCACGACTGCATTCTGGGTATATTACCATCTAGTGAATACCCTTCAGGGATTTTGATGCAGAGGGAAGATACCATAATAGGATGGATATTTCTAACACATTAACAGAATAAAAATTTAAAAACATATATAGAAATGATCTTTGATTTGATTTTAAAAGGAAAATAAAGGCTTCATCAACTGACAGGAATGTACCCACAGAAATCATAGTACCTTTAACTACTGAGGAAATTTCCTCCTTATGGAAAGATAATGAATATTGGCAAAGAGCTTGCAGTAACTTTTTGGGAACAATTAGCAACAATTATCCCAAAAGTGAGAGAATAAAATTCATAACGAAAACTATTTGGATCCTTCCATGCATTGAAGGAAAAACATCAATCTCTAGAGTCCCTACATTCTACACTGATGCAAATAAATCAGGTAAGGCAGGATATAAATCAGGGAGTAAAAGTGGTTCAAAGCCCTATAACTGTACAAAGGGCAGAATTGTATGTCATTCTCGTGGTACTTATGGATTTTAAAGAACCTCTCAATATAGTTACTGACTCTCTATATGTAGAGAGAGTACACATAAAATGAAATTTGGCAAATGGATGTGTTTTACTTTGCAGAATTTGGAAAATTAAAATATGTGCACCATACAATAGACACATTTTCAGGATTTCAATGGGCAACTGCTCTGAGCTCTAAAAGGGCTTATTCTGTTATTATACACCTATTGGAGGTAATTGCTATTATGGGTATACCTGCATAAATAAAAACTGACAATGCTCCAGCATATGTCTCCAGTAAATTGAAACAATGATAACAGAATCAGCCTTTTTCAGAGATAAGAGCAGTAGCCCATTGGAACCCTGAAAATGTATCTATGGTATTGTACACATAATTTAAACTTGCAAATTCTGGAAAGTGAAGCACAAGCATTTGCCAAATTTTACTTCTGTGAATACCTTTGGGATTGCTGCCTGCTGGTAATGGAGTTTGATTATAGAATTAACAGGTGGGCAGTTTCTTATTATTTCTTTGGTTTGTTGCCAAGTGATAAAAAAACCTTCTTTAAGCCTTTGCTCTTAACATGGTGTTTTTTATGAAATTCTGACGTTCTAGCACACTTCCTATTAATAAACAATCAATCTCATCATTACCTTATGCTAGAGGACCTGGCAGACCCTTATGGGATCTGATGTGTGTAATATATATATATATATATATATATATATATATATATATATATGTATATATATATAATGAATTCTATTTCTGATGATTTCCTGTAATTGTATAAACATTGAGGTTAATTCCGTATCATCAGGAACCCCAAGAGAGAAAGTGACCCCTCCTTCCTTAACCTTTATCTCTGCCTTCTCCCCACCATGTACCTGTGACCACTCCCAAACAGGCATAATCAGTGCTGTGAGATCTCTACCATCAAACGAAGAAGAATCTGACTTATGGTACCAATATCTATTCTTAGTACAATCTTTCTATGCAAAAAACGGTATCTCCTTACTTTCCAGTACAGTCATAGTCTCAATTCACTTAAAAATCAATGCTGGCTTTGGAGTTGGATTTGACTTTTCTTCTCTAAATTCAAGCATGCTGTTAAAATAAAATCCCTATTTTCTGTCTCATATTAAAAAAAGCCAATTGGTGTAAGAAGAAAACAAAATATAGGGACTATTATTTGTCAAAACTCTGTTATCTCTCTAAAATCCTAATTTCCCTCATACTTATTTTCATCCTTATTGTTACCTTTCCCAGTATGCATACTGATAAAAGTTAAACTTTCTGTGTTGATATTAATGTTTAAGTCTTCCATAGTGAGAAAAAATGTTTTTCTAACAGCAACCATTGAAATCTCCGGAAAGAAGATGGGGCCCGTCTTCTTTCATCGATTCCACTTGATTCAACTTGATGTCTTTGAACAAGTAAACACCACTCTAGGACCAGTTTGGGATGAATACTGCTCTAGACAATTCCAGATTAGCTAGTTGAGATGGTGCACCTTCTTATAACACTCTGGCCAAAGCTTCAGATAAGAACTTCAGACAAGCATCACCTGCTACTTAGAGACTAGCTACAAATGTTACAGCTAGTCCTCTGGAGACTTTACCATTGCTTTATTTTTTTCCTGCAGGATCCCATAGATTCACCATTGCCCCATTTCAGCAGGAAGTAACTCTAAGAAAACAATGCCCCCTTTCCTTACTGTTGGTATTAAGGGTATTTTGGGGTTCTTTCCTCATTGATGAAAAAGGGATTATTATTACCTGCTTAGGATTGCTTTTAAGTTGTGTAGGCTGGGTATGGAAGGTAATGGTCAGACTTATCTCTTTTAGAAAAGTTTAAAGGTATGGATGGGAAGGGTATGGTTAGGATGGCATATAGGTAGAGTAACATTTTCTTATGAACTAAGTTTAGCAACTATTAGCTATAGATAACTTACATTGCTAGATTCTTGTATGTTGACTGAGTAGGGTCTTCTTTCTGTTTAGGATATTTTGTACACAAATATAAAACTATCTTTATGTATATATTTTGTATATTGATACAATTTAGGATATTTTCTCATGTTGCACTTTACAGTTCTACCTCTAGTCAAGACATTTCAGTTCTACCTCTGAGGTTGGTATATATATATATATATATATATATATATATATATATATATATATGTGTGTGTGTGTGTGTGTGTGTGTGTGTGTGTGTGTGTGTGTGTGTGTATGGTTACATTTTTGAAGTCATTGTCCTTGCTAAATTCTGTTTCTGAGAATTACAGATTATAGTTACCCATGCTTCTTATACCAATGAGGTTAGTCAGACATAGATATTTGATCTTTGAACACTTCTAAGTAACATAAGACCTGCAGAATACGGCATTTAAATGTTTTAATAGTTAGTACCCCATTGACATGAGACACAATTGCTCCTGACAGCACCAAGCTATTCCTGAGAGTATGCTGGGCACCGATGACACTCCATCTGGAGTTCGTTCTCTCCATGGCTACTGGCCTCTTGGCGAAAGAACTGCCCTCACCTCAACCACTGACCTTGGACATGTTGTCTTAACTGGGCTTGCAGGAGATAAACTTAAAGAAGACTGCTGAACCTTGTCAAGTCAGGGTAAAACAGTTTTTCAATTTCCCTACTTCTGAGACAGACCGTCTGATACATTAGAACCTAGCCAGAGTTGGTTGCCCCGACATTACTATGAGACCTTGGGTGAGTGTCCAGGTAGCCTGTTGTTTCTGTATTCACTTGCACCTTTAGGAAGTCACACGCTTGCACTTCCTGCCTACCCTAGCACTGTTATTTTCCTTCTAAAGTATTTAATGAGGCTGAATACTAGACAGTCATAGCAGTGTCCTCTCTTATATTAGATAGACAAGACTTAGACTTTCCAGATTAGGACTGACATGTAGTATGTATCTATTGCTCAATGTTGCTCTCGATAGTAGTGGGTTTCAATTTGTGTATGTTTACCTTTCCTTTCCTGGAATATACTTGGCATTTATTATCATTGTATATAGTCTTTTCATCAGGCTTAAAACCTTCTTCATTAGACTATAAGGGGAATTGTAGCGGTGTCTTGCCAGTGAACCTGTAACAGTGGACACACCCCTTTGGGTGTGGCTTCAGGTGGACAGCAGCAGAAAGAGGGAAGTGTGAGGTATGGTCTTGCTTGTGTGGGCTCTTTCTCTTGGGTCAGCTGATCTGATAGGAAGGGCAGAGAAGCACTCCCATGGTTCTTCATTATGATCTGTGTAAATGTTCCCCAATGAACACACATTTATCATTTATCTTGTGAAATCATTACATCCTTACCTTCAAATCAAGCTTCCTTCAAGATGTAAGGATAATGATGTTCACTGGCACTCACCCTGAATGTCAGTACACGAAATTCCCACTGTGGGTTATTCAAATGTGACATTTTAGAAACTCATGCTCTGTCTCCATGATCTGCTTCCCTGAATTCCGAGCAGCAGTGAAGGCAGAAGAGAAGGATTTCTCAGGGCATGGTGACTATGCAGGATCAGTTCAGCAATTCATCAAGCAAATGCCACATACACACAAAATAAAAATGAAAAAAAATTTAAGTCATTTTTAAAGTGAATTGGCTCAGAAGTCATTAAGTGCCTTTCTTTTAATGATCCATGTTATTTGCATAAGTGAGCCATTTTTGCCCATCCAGTTGTTTGTGTTGAATGACTAGTGGGATGTTTTCCTGCAGCCTCTCCTGGTGCTGTATTGAGGAAGGTGAATTGTTGCCTACAATGCCAATAGAGTGTGTCTGAACTTTACTCTGGAAAAAAGAGCTAGTATTTTCCATTGTTATCTCCATAAATTTAGCTTGAAGGAAAAGCTTTGTAGTAGTTTTGAAGCAATTATAAAATAAGTCAACAAATCATGATCATTGTGGTAAGTTCACAGCACCCATGCAGCCCTTTCCCTCAGTGTGTGTAAGGACAGTTAGCCACATCACACTGATAGCACCCAACACTTTGATTCACAGAAATTAAAGCTTGGTATTGTGTGAGGTTTATATTGCTTGGTCTGTAAATCTCATGTGTTTAAAATAAGGTAAAATGCAGAGAGCCCATTTTTCTCAGAAGTGATGTGAGTAGAGGCAATATTAGAATTGCTTTTAAACATTGGTTATATTATACAAACCCAAAGTTACTCTTAAGATATTATAAGTGGGTCAGGCAGTGGTGGTGCCCAAATATACTTAAAAAAAGATACACCACACACACACACACACACACACACACACACACACATATATATATATATATATATATATATCACAGAAACAGATGGGGCAGTGTCCTAGTTATCAACCATGACCCACTGAAGACTGGACACAGATGAGCCTCTGCGATTGACGTCTTTGCTGTGCTTTCCCATGGGAGCAAACCCACGTGCACTGAACCAGAGGCTGGAGAAGGCAATGTCCGAATGCCGGGGCTATCACTGTGGAAAGATAAACTTTTCTTTTTGGAGTTGCAAATTTTCACTTTCAGACAAATGCTGTCTGTTCTCAGTCAGTATGGAAGTGACAAAGCTTATTACACATAAGTAGTGAGAAGAATGGGGGTCAGTCAAGGCCAGAGGGAGAATGTGGGACAGGACAGAAGTTAGATACAGAACAGAAGGCACACTGGTGCAGGGCCATGATTTGTAGCACTGTGGCGTAACACAACAACAGCTTGTACTCTTCAAAGGAATCCGTAGGACTGAAGGTTTCAAACAGAGAAATGACAGTATTTGAGAAGATGAACATTATCCTGACTTAGTCAGACCAGAGTACAGAGATGTGTCCAACTATGATACCACTGTACTCCACATCTTAAGTATAAATCAATGTTAATTCAAATGGAAGGAAAATCCACATTTTAGGGTTTTCACCGAGTATCTACCGCACTTGTGAGACTTTAGAAGTGTAACATGTTCATGAACAATAAACACACTCACCTTCTCTGAGGAACTTACGGGCTTCTATGTGCAAGAACACATCATGAGCTGTGGGACAGCGGCCTTTCAAACCCTGACTGTTTATGAATTCCTTTCCTGCATGTGACTGGAAAATTAGAGCAGCATGTTCTTCCTGTATAAGAGGTCTGGATGAAAACCTTAAATTGTTTTTAATTTATTTATTGTAAGTGTACAGGTATTTTCCCTGCATGTACATCAGTGTACCATGTGTGTGCAGTGCTCACAGAGGGCAGAAGAGAGCATATAAGCATGTATTTTAAATTTTAAAAATTTATGTATGGTGAACCTGAATTTATGACTGTATACCTTATGCATCCAGTGCCCATAGAAGAGGGCCTTGGATCCCCTGGGGCTGGAGTTAAGGACAATTGTGAGGTTCTGTGTGTGTACAAGGGATCAAACCCAGTCATCTGCAAGAACAGCCAGGGCTCTTAGGCGCTGAGCCATCTCTCCAGCCCCAACATGCATTTTATAGGAAAGATTCCATCAAACATCTACATCAAGATTTCTAGTGTAAATTAAGATTCCCTTACTTTTTATTTTATATTATGTGTATGCATTATAGGCATATGAGTGTAGATGCCACAGAGGCCAGAAGAGGGCATTGGACTGCCTGGAGCTGCAGCTTCAGCTGGTTGTGAGCTATTTGATTTAGGGGCTGGGAACTGAACCCAACTGCCCTGCAAGAGCAGCAGGTGCTCCTAACCTCTAAGCCATCTCTCCAGCCCCATCTCCCTGCTCCTGACTGTAGATGTGACCTCACTTGCTGCTATGGGTTCCTGACTTCACTTCTCCTTAATGATGGACTGTAACTTGAAAGTGTAAGCCAAATAAACCCTTTCCTCCCCTATGCTGTTTTGAATAGGGTATTTAATCACAGCAACAGCAACTAAATGAGAATGCATTGCATTTGAAATAAAACATGGGAAGCTTTTACTATACCTGGTAAGATGACAAAAATAAAATCTATGTATTACAATGCCCCTGAAAACCTCAAAAATGAGGCGTTAGTACAGAAGCAATTCTGCAATCTGTGATCATTTTAATGCACAGGAACGACAGGTGTGGAGGGGAACAGTCAGTATGCACATAACCCAGCCATGACAAAATGATGAGGCACTGGGCTTCAGGGAGATTTGAGTTCTGAGGGGGGTACTGAGCTGGGTCCATCAGTTTTCCTGACAACAATAGGGTGGGTGCCAATGATATCATTATTGTTTGTGGTGGAGAATTTCTCTTGGTTTTCTCCTCAGACACTTACTCTATTTCTTTGTACCATACAATGAGAAGAATCAGCACATTTTATGAAATTGTTGACATACAAAACATATTTTTCTCTGAAGTAGGCATTGGGATTTCATCCAACAGCATCCTCCTCCTTTTCCATATTCTCGAGTTCCTTCTTGAACACAGGCCCTGGACCACTGACCTGCTCACCAGCCTCCTGGTCCTCATCCATTTTGGGATGCTAATGATCATGGGGGTCACAGCTGCTGACATTTTTGCATCTCAGAATACATGGGGTGACATCACGTGTCAATCCCTTGTCCACTTGCACAGGTTTTTGAGGTGCCTCTCTCTTTGTGCTACCTGCCTGATGAGTGTCCTCCAGGCTGTCACCCTCAGCCCCAGAAGCTCCTATTTGACAAAGTTCAAACATAAACCCCCACAGCACAGCCTGTGTTCCCTTCTTGTGCTGTGGGCCTTCTACATGTCCTGTGGAGCTCACTTCTCATTCTCCTCTGTTGCTGACTACAACGTCACCTCACACTGGCTCATATTTGTCACTGAATCCTGCATTATTTTACCCATGAGTTCTATCAGCAGGCGCTTATCTTCCATATTGAGGCTATTTTGGGATGTGCCCTCTGTAGGTCTCATGGTCCTCTCCAGCTGGTCCATGCTGACTCTCCTGTGCAGGCACAGAAGCAGTCCCAGCATCTTTACAGCACTTTCTCCAAAAGCATCTCCAGAGCAAAGGGCCGCCCAGACCATCCTGCTGCTCTTGAGTTTCTTTGTGGCGATGTACTGCTTGGATTGCATCATATCTTCCTCCAGACTTATGCATAACAGTGATCCAATCCGCCATGGTATCCAGATGATAGTGTCCAATAGCTATGCCACCATTAGCCCTTTGCTGCTAATTTGTACTGAAAAATGAATTACTAACTTTTTGAAATCCTTGGTGGGTGGTAGCAAATGCTTAACTACTGAGGGAGGGTGGGTTCACTTAAGGAGCCACCATGCTAGCTGCCCTGCATTGGACCTAGAGACAAGAGAAGGGACTAGTGAGCCCAAAGGAAGTGACTAGGGTCAAGAAAGAGTCAAAAGAGAAGTTAAAATCCATGAGAAAAGTGAAAATAAAAAACAAAATACCAAAACCTAGGAATATCAAAAAGTCAGCACTAATGAAGTTCATAAGTGTGTGTGTGTGTGTGTGTGAGACAGAGAGAGAGAGAGAGAGAGAGAGAGAGAGAGAGAGAGAGAGCGGGGGGGGGGAGAGACACAGGGAGGGAGGGAGGGAGGGAGGGAGGGAGGGAGGGAGGGAGGGAGGGAGGAAAGAAACACTATAAACAACCCAGCACTGCAACCGAGGGAATGGGAAAAGAAGGGAAAAACCATAATTAGCAGAACGGAAGAAAGGATCAATTAGACAAGACTCCAAGTTAAAATAAGCAAAACGGAGACCAAATGCATTACAAAACACAAATTAAAGAAAGGATTGTTTTCTTTCAAAAGATAAACGACTGGAGCTGGGAGATAACTCAGTTCCTAAGAACACTGGCTGCTCTTGCAGAAGACCTGGGTTGGATATCCAGCATCCATATGGCAGTGACAATGTCTGTGACTCCGGTTCCATAATGATCCAAAATTTTCTTCTAGCCTCTAAAGACACACCACACAGATGGTATATAGACATACATTCAGGTAAAGCACTCATACCCATAAGATTTAAAAATTAAAAATCACAAAAACCTGTCACCCATGGGAGGAGGTACCCTGCTCAGAGCCTCTTGGGGTCTGGGAAAGGTGCAAGGGGAGGGGGACACTATCCTGGTAGACCAGTCCATCCAGAGTTTGCCTACATTACTAGCTAGTCCCGCCTCCTCCCACAGTTGGATCGGAGTATTGGACCTGCTTGCACGAACCTTGGAGCCATACCCACCAGGAGAGGGAGAGACCCCACTGGCACCCACTGGAAGAAGGGATGGGAAGATGACAGTATAAGAAAACACTCAACAACAGAAACATCAATATGATGCCACCAGAGTCTAGGGACTCCACAGCAGCAAGACCTGAACATCCCAACACAGATGAAGCAGAAGAGAATGACCCTAAGAAGAGCTTTATGAAGATGATAGAGACTCTCAAGAGGAAATGAGAAAAGACATGGAAGAAAAACAAACAAAAAATTAACAGAAAAAATTGATAGAAATGGAGTTAAAGACAAACCAAAAATTCTAAGAAATAAATATCTTAAAGAAAACAAGGAAAGCCAAGAAAAAACAACCAAACAAACAAAGGAAACAATTCAAACAGTGCAAGGCTTGAATGTTGAAATAGAGACAATTAAAAAAAACAACAGAAGCTGAGGGAATACTGGAAATGAAAACCCGGGCAAACAATCAGGAACTACAGATGCAAGTATGACTAACAGAAAAAAAGAGATGGAAGAGAGAATCTCAGGTGTTGAAGATACACTAGCAGAAATAGATTCATCAAAGAAAATCTTAAGTTCAAAAAATCCCTAACACAAAATATCCAGGAAATATGGGACACCAGGAGAAGGCCAAATAATAATAGTTATAGAAGAAGGTGAAGAAACCCACCTCAAAGTTACAAAAAACATATTCAATAAAATCATAGAAGAAAAAAACTTTCCCAACCTAAAGAAAGACATGCCAATGAAAACACAAGAATCTTTCAGAGCACCAAATAGAGTGAACCACAAAAAAGTTCCCTCACCACATCATAATCAAAACACCAAACATACAAGAATATTAAGAGCAGCAAAGGAAAAAGGCCAAGTAACGTATAAAGGAAGACTTATCAGAATTATACCTGACTTCTCCATGGAAACTTTGAAAGTCAGAAGGTCCTGAATAGATATTCTACCAACTCTAAGAGACCATGGATACCAGTCCAGACTAATATACCCAGCAAAGCTTTCAATCATTATAGATGGAGAAACCAAGACAGTCCATGAAAAGCCAGATTTAAACAATACATATTCACTAATCCAGCCCTACAGAAAGTTCTGGAAGGAAAACTCCAACCCAAGGAAGTTAAGTACACTCACAAAAGCATAGGCAATAGATAATCCCACTTTACCAAAAGCCAACAGAAAAAAGGGGGAAAATACACACACAATACCATCACCAACAACAAATCCAAAACAAACAAGTGGTCATTAATATACCTCAATACTAATGGTCTTAACTTACCTATAAAAAGACACAGGCTAACAGAATGGATACAAAAACAGAATCCATCCTTCCGCTGCATACAAGAAACACATCTCAACTTCAAAAACGAACCATACCTCAGAGTTAAAGGTTGGGAAAAGATTTTCCAATCAAATGGACACAAGAAACAAGCTGGTATACCAATCCTAATATCTAACAAATTAGACTTCAAATTAAAATCAGTCAAAAGAGATAAAGAAGGTCATTTCATGTTTATCACAGGAGAAATCCATCAGGATGAAGCCTCAATTCTGAACATCTGTGCCCCAAATAGAAAGGTACCCACATTTGTGAAAGAAACATTACTAAAACTCAAATCACACATAAAACCTCACACACTTGTACGAGGAGACTTCAACACCCCACTCTCACCACTAGACAGGACCACCAGACAGAAACTTAACAAAGAACCAAAGGAGCTAATAGAAGTTATGACCCAATTGGGTTTAACAGACATTTATAGAACATTCCATTCAAATACAAAAGAATATACCTTCTTCTCAGTGCCACATGGAACCTTCTCTAAAATCAAACACATACTCTGACACATAGGGAACCTCAACAGATACAAAAAATTGGAATAAACCCCAGTGTCTTATCAGACCACCATGCTTTAAAGTTAGAATTCAACAACAACACAAATTGGAGAAAACCTACAAACTCATGGAAATTCAACAATGCACAATTGCATCATCTCTGGGTCAAAGAAGAAATTAAAGACTTACTAGAATTCAATGAGAATGAAGACATAACATACACAAACTTATGAGACACTTTTAAAGCAGTGATGAGAGGAAAGTTCATAGCACTAAGTGCCCACATAAAGAAACTGGAGAATACTCACACTAGAGAAAATAACAGCTCTACAACAAAAAGAAGTAAACTCACCCTGGAGGAGTAGGTGCCAGGTAATAATAAAATTGAGGGCTGAAATCAATAAAGTAAAAACAAAGAAAATGATACAAAGAATCAATGAAATAAAGTTGGTTGGTTCTTTGAGAAAACCAACAAGATAGACAAACCTTTATCCAAACTAACCAAAAGACAGAGAGAGAACATGCAAATTAACAAAATCAGAAATGAAAAGAGGGACATAACAACAGACACTGAGGAAATCCAGAGAATCATCAGGTCATACTTTGAAAACCTGTACTCCACAAAATTTGAAAATTTAAAGGAAATGGATTAACAAAATCAGAAATGAAAAGAGGGACATAACAACAGACACTGAGGAAATCCAGAGAATCATCAGGTCATACTTTGAAAACCTGTACTCCACAAAATTTGAAAATTTAAAGGAAATGGATGATTTTCTGGATAGATATCACTTACCAAAATTAAATCAAGAACAGGTAAGCAATTTAAACAGACCTATAGCCCCTAATGAAATAGAAATAGACATCAAAAGTCTCCCAAACAAAAAAGCCTAGGACCAGAAGGTTTCAGTGCAGAATTCTACTAGAAATTCGAAGAACAGCTAATACCAATTCTTCTCAAACTGTTCCACACAATAGAAGCATAAGGGTCATTGCCAAACTCTTTCTACAATGCTACAATTACCTTGGAATCCAAGCCACACAAAGACACAACTAAGAAAGAGAGCTGCAAACCAATATCCCCCATGAACACTGATGCAAAAATACTTCATAAAATACTAGTAAATAGAATCAAAGAGCACATCAGAAAAAACATCCACCATGATCAAGTAGGCGTCATCCTAGGGATGCAGAGATGGTTCAACATATGAAAATTCATCAATGTAATCCACCATATATACAAACTGAAAAATAAAAACCACACAATCATCTCACTAGATGCTTAATTAAAAAGCCTTTAACAAAATCCAACAACCCCTCATGAAAAAGGTTTTGAAGAGATAAGGGATACAAGAGACATACCTAAACATAGTAAAAGCAATACACAGCAAACCAACAGCCAACATCAAACTAAATGGAGAGAAAATCAACATGATTCCTCTAAAATCAGGAACAAGACAAGGCTGTCCACTCCTTCTATATCTCTTCAATATTGTACTTGAAGTTCTAGCTAGAACAATAAGACAACAAAAGGAAATCAAGGGAATACAAATTGGCAAAGAAGAAGTCAAACTTTCACTATTTGCAGATGATATAATAGTTTACATAAGTCGCCTGAAAAATTCTACCAGGGAACTCCTACAGCAAAGTGGCAGGATACAAGATTAACTAAAAACAAATCAGTAGCCTTATGATATACAGATGATAAATGGGCTGAGAAAGAAATCAGAGAAACATCCTTCACAATAGCCACAAACAACATAAAATATCTTGGGGGTAACACTAACCAAACAAATGAAAGACCTGTATAACAAGAACTTTGAGTCTTTAAAGAAAGAAATTAAAGAAGATACCAGAAAATGGAAAGATCTCCCATGCTCTTGATACGGTAGGATAAACATAGCAAAAATAGAAATCCTGCCAAAAGCAATCTAAAGATTCAATGCAATCCCCATGAAAATACCAGCACAATTCTTCACAGACCTTGAAAGAACAATACTCAATTTTATATGGAAAAACAAAAAACCCAGCATAGCCAAAACAACAATGTACAATAAAGGAACTTCTGGAGGCATCACCATCCCTGATAGAGCTATAGTCCTGAAAACAGCTTGGTATTGGCACAAAAAATAGACAGGTAGACTAATGGGATAGAATTGAAAGCGATGATATTAAACCACAAATCTATGAACACCTGATTTTTTTTACAAAGAAGCTAAAATTATACAATGGAAAAAATAACGCATCTTCAACAAATGGTGTTGGCATAATTGGATGCTGGTATGTAGAAGACTGCAGACAGATCCATATCTATCACCATGCACAAAACTTAAGTCCAAATGTATCAAAGACCTCAACATAAATCCAGCCACACTGAACCTCTTAGAAGAGAAAGTAAGAGGTACCCCTGAACGAATTGTTACAGGAGACTGCTTCCTGAACATAACACCAGTAGCACAGACATGAGATCATCAATTAATAAATGGGACCTCCTGTAACTAAGAAGCTTCTGTAAGGCAAAGGACACAGTCAACAAGACAAAAAGGCAGCCCACAGAATGGGGAAAGATATTCACCAACCTCACATTTGACAGAGGGCTAATTTCCAAAATATACAAAGAAGTCAAGAAGCTAGTCAAAACACCAAATAATCCAATCCCTAATGTACAAATGGACTTTGGAAGCCCATTCCCTATGGAAGGATACTATTGCAACCCAGATACACGAAAGAGGGCATAGGCCCTCCCCCAAATGATGTGACAGACTTTGATGAGTTCCTGGTAGAAGACCTCACTATCCTTGGGAAATGGGGGACCGGTGGGGGGCATGGAGGATAGGAGGGCAAGGGAATTGGGGGATTGATACATAAAATAAGATTGTTTCAAAAATAAAAGCAAAAAAAGTGCTCATCATCTTTAGCCATCAAGAAAATGCAAATCAAAACAACTCTTGCACCAGTCAAAATAGCTAAAATCAAGAACACCAAGGACAGTTTATGCTGGAGAGGATGTGGAGAAAAAGGAACACTCCTCCACTGCAGGTGGGAGTACAAACTCTTACAGCCACTTTGGAAACTCATATGGAGTTTCCTCAGGAAAATGGGAATCAGTCTACCTCAAGATCCAGCAATTCCACTCTTAGGCATATATCCAAAAGATGCACATGCATACAACAATGACATCTATTCAACTATGTTCATAGCAACATTATTTGTAATAGCCAGAGCCTGGGAGCAACCTAGATGCCCCTCACTGAAGAATGGATAGAGAAAATGTGTTACATCTATACAATGGAGTACTACTCAGCAGAAAAAAAAAACAATGGGATCTTGAAATTCGCATGCAAATGGATGGAACTAGAAGAAACCATCCTGAGTGAGGTAACCCAGTCACAAAAAGATAAATATGGTATGTACTCACTCATATATGGATATTAGACATAGAGCAAAGGAGTACCAGCCTACAATCCACACCTCCAGAGAAGCTAGGAAACAAGAAGTACCCTAAGAGAAACATACATGGTCCCCTGGAGAAGGGGAAAGGAACAAAATCTCCTGAATAAATTCGGGGCATGGGGGTAGAGGAGAGGGAGTTAGGAGAAAGAGAAAGGGAGAGGAGGAGGGGACAGGAGGAAATGAGGAAGCTGGTAAATTGAGGGGAAGAATAGAGGAGAGCAAGAAAAGAGATACCTTAATAGAGGAGGCCATTATAGGTTTAAAGAGAACTCTGGCACTAGGTAAATATCTGGAAATAGACAAGGATGACTCCAACTAAGAATCTAAGCAATAGTGGAGAGGCTACCTTAAATGCCCTTCCCCTATAATGAGATTGATGACTACCTTATATGCCATCCTAGAGCCTTCATCCAGCAGCTGATGGAAGTAGAAGCAGACACCCACAGCTAAGCACTGAGTCGAATTCCTGGAATTCAGTTGCAGAGAGGGAGGAATGATGAACAAAGGGGTCAAGACCACGCTGGAGAAACCCACAGAAGAGTTGACTTGAACAAGGGGGAGCTCTTGAATACCAGACTGTTACCTGGGAAACCAGTATAGGACTGACCCAGACCCCCTGAACGTGGATGTCAGTTAGGAGGCCTGGGCAGTCTATGGGGCCTCTGGTAGTGGAACAGTATTTATTCCTAGTGTACGAATGAAGTTTGGGAACCCATTCCACATAGAGAGATACACTCTCAGCCTAGACACACAGGGGAGGACCTAGGCCCTGTCCCAAATGATGTGACAGACTTTGAAGATTCCCCATGGAAGGCTTCACCCTCCCTGGGAAGCAGATAGGGGATGGGACGTGGGGGCTGGTGGGGGTAGGGGAGGAGGGGAGGAAGAGGGAACTGGGATTGACATGTAAAACAAGATTGTTTGTAATTTAAATTAAAAATATAGTTCAAAAAAAATTTTAAAATAACAAAAATCCACAATGGCATTGGGTCACCTGTATCTCAAAGTCAAAGAATTGTTTTTCAAACTCTGGCCTCAACATCACACACAGAATTAAATTGATCAACCACCAAATATAAGGTTTTGGGGGATATTCTTGCTTTTGTGCTTCTTTATTGGGAAACAAGCTATTAGGGGAAATTTTTATTTGTTTTTTTTTTAATGTTCAGATCTAAAAGTTCAGGGCATCTAGGATATCAAGTTCAGTGTAGAGTTACAGTCTGGTGCTAGCCAATACCAAAGTCTGGGAGGTGCATAAGGGACTCTCTGCCCTCCTTCCTGTCTCTGATCCTTCTGTCAAGTTCTCATTTTATTAGACACAACTTGCACATGACTGAGGACAGCAAGCATGCAACTGTCATACATATTCCAACAGAGAAAGCTACTTGGTGGGAGGAGTTGTAGGTGATGAGAACGAGTCCCAGGTCAGTCAAATGACTATCTTATCAGCTCTCAGTGCCCCTCTCCTCTCCTCTCCTCTCCCCCCCTCTGTTTCTCTCTCTCGTGTGTGCACCCACTGAGCAGACGATTGCCTGGGTCCTGAAGATGCAGCCACTTCTGGGGCTGTTCCAAAGTTTGTAGGACTTTATTATCACAAGCTCAGGTTCCAGCTCTGCCACTTACTGGTTTCATGACCCAAGGCAATTTCTCTGGGTGTATGTGTACATGAACTTGTTGGGCATGCTCTGCAGCTAGTAACACCCAGTAACTTCCTTCGAAGGCTGAGAGTTCTGAAGGGGAAACTGAGTCTGATCCACCCTAAAATCCAGAGCCACGAGATATGTGGTCAGCTGTTCTGGACCTGACTACAGACTTTCTTTTTGGCAGATTCATGATTCTATAGGGTCTCTCTCTCCATTTGCAGCTTCTTTTTGGGTCCAGAAAAAAGGCATCTGCTGTGACAAAGTGCCTGTTACATCTTCAGGCAAGTCAAGCATCGGACCAGGGCAGGAGCAAGCTTGGTTTTATGCTTTGTCGCCACCTTCTGGAAGCAGAAAGAAAGGCCGCCTCGGTCCCAAAGCAGCAATAGCAGGTGCTCAGCAGGCAGCAGGCTGACCACGCCCCTAAACCCCCACCTGCTTGGTCAACTCAGTTCCCGAGCCAACATTATCTCTGTAGTCTTGGCAAAGTGACGTGCCTCTCTTTTCCTGCTCATCTATAAACTGGGGTAACATGGTTCTCACCTCCTTAGGTTGCTGTGAGGGCTGAGATGCTGCCACGTGCTGCCCAAGGAGGCATCTGAAGAGTGAGATTAAGGGATCCACAGTGGCCTCGTGGTGAGATCACTCGTCTGGGAAATCGTGTTCAACGCGATATCTAGGTCCCCTGCGTAGGTTGTAGTTCACACGTCTATTTGGTCATGTGTGTGATTTTTAGAAAAACAAATTACAGGGAGAAAAAAACCTTGTGCTGGGTAAAGGAATGGATGAGGGAGGAACACCTCCTACCAAAGGCAGTGTCGGGAAATCACAGGAAGTGAGGAGAGTAACTACAGGCCTCCCTGATGAGGACATGAGCCGAGTCTAGAGATTGTAAAACTCCATGAAGATTCACTAAGTCTGTCCTGGAAGCAACACTCCCCACACCCCTTGCAGGCCCTACAAGGGTTCTTTCAGCGTCCTACAGATCATACGCTGCTATCTGGTGCCACCAGGTGGTATGATCGAAGAACAGCAGGAAGGGTGGACAGACTCAAGGTGTCCAGACTCCCTGAAAAAGGTCAAGGATGAAATGTTGATCATCAGAGGATGAGCAGCCCAGAAGTCCTAGGTCCTGAACTTCCCTGGGTTCTTCTTTGCTGGAGTGGTGTCTGGGTATGCAGGCTTGCCCTCACTTCTCTGGCATGTTCCTCCTAGCACAGAGGCAGGAGCTTCTGACCAGTGACACACAGTAGGGCTGCACTCTTCATAAGCATGAGCTTCTGACCAGTGACACACACCCTTCATGAGCATGTTGAACAGAACTCTATTCATCCTGCCTGTCACGACCACCTCGACCAGCAAGGAAGAGACCAGCAAGGAAGACGCGACTCAGGAATCCTTCTCACAAGCAGTCTATTCAGGACCTTGAACAAATCTTCTGACCCCAGGGAGTGCCCGCCCACAGCTTAAAAAGGCCCTTGGGCGGCCAACCCCGGTAAGCCATGTGGCGACAGCAGATAGGTCCACATACGAGGAAGCAAGCCTGATATCCAGCCTTGCCCAAATAAGGAGTTGTTTATCACAGAGAGCACTTGCTGTCGGCTAGCAAAAGGCAGAAGCCAGCACCATCTTAAGGGTGCAGCACTTCGCAGCTCTCTACACCTGCCCAGGTTTTAACTTTACATTCTTCTGACATGGCTGTGAATTTGGGGTTCTACCTAGATATCTGGGATAATTATTATCACTCCCTCCTACCATGTCCAAGGCTGCAGGAGGGGTATGATTACCACTTGGGGTATCTTTGAATTTTAAAAGTCTAGTCCTGGGCCTGTGGGTATGTTAAAGAGGAAACATCAAATCCAGCCAGTGTGTGGCTGGAAGATGGAGGGATTGGTTCCCTATGACAACTGTCCATCTTTAAAACACCAGGTTTGCCTGACACCCTACAAAATAAGTACCCTGAAATGGTGTGCTAGTCAATGTTCACCTTATGTGACATTCCCGAATGTGTGACTACTGTGGCCTACTTTTTCTTTTACCACTGAATTCACAAATTCCATGCCCCTTTACTGGGTAAGACAGCTTGGGTACCAAAAGGGTCATCAGGGGTGTCCTCTGGTTACTCTTTAGAAAGGACAGGGACCTCAGAGAAGTAAAGTGCCATTGACAGACAGCTGGCAAGCTACAGATCCAAGGCTCTGCTGTCCCACACAGAAAGTTGTAGTTTCTGTAAAGCAGGACACGTAATGTAGAGGGTTAGGAGAGGTCACCAGTTCTACTCCAGAGACAGGAACTCTGCTTAAGCTCCAAAAGTGAGTGTTTGAGAAGTCAAACTCAAAGGCAAACCTAACTCAAATGCATTCCAAAAAGTGAGGAGCCTTCTAGAAGAGACCCAGGCAAAGTGGCAGAAGGCATCAGGGCCACCAAGGGCAGGAGAGAGAGGACAGTCACACTATCCAGAGCCCTGAGTCAGGGTGGAGTGTTAAGCCAGCTTTCCCTCAGAGATAAGCAACTTGTGAGGGGGCTGTATTTTAGCGTTTATTTGGCTCAGAAGGTCCCTCAGCCCCTCCTCACTTGGCTCTACTGCCTCTGGATCCATGTGAGACACAACACCATGGCAAGGAGCTCGTGGCAGAACAGAGTGGCTTATACAATGGCAGACAGTGGAGAAGTGGACCAGAAGAGGAGGAGGAAGAGGGGAGATGGAAAAAGAGAGGAAAGGCAGGGACAAGATACACCCTTCAAAAGCCCCCCATGGCCTAGGCAGGGACAAGATACACCCTTCAACCCCCCATGGCCTACTTTCTCCACCCAGGCTCCATCTTCCTGGCTCAACCATCTCTCAACGATAACACCAAATTCTCAGTCTGTCTGTGGATTAATCATCTATCCACCAGGAACCCTCAGAATCCAAACCCACCAGATAACTGGATCTACCAGGACCTTAGTTTTAGAGGTGTGTGTGTTGTAATTTAATAAAAGCAGCACTCAAGAGAAGGATGTCATGAGACAGGGTTCAAGCAGAGGGTTTTTTATTAGGGAAAGAGATCATAAAAAAGGGGAAAGGGAGTGGGAGATTGGCCTCTGGGGATGGGAGCAGCAGGAGAGAGGAAGGGGGGAGAAAGAAATGAGGGAGAAAGGGGGAGAATGGGATGTGGACAGGACCCTTTTCAAAGGGAACATAGTGAATGTGCACAGGTGGTGGGTGTTCTTAGTGGCTGCAGCTGAGGGCGTATCCTGTCAGAACCCCAAGGACAGGCCAGTACAGATGCCATTCATTCTGACACAGAAAGACTCTGAAATGGTTGGAATAGGGCTGGGTGGCATCCTTCCAAGGCACCCTGGTCACCTGCAGTGGCCCAATGATGCCTCAGGCCATGTAGCTATCAGGATAGAGTATCAGAGGTAAGACTGAGAGAAAAAACCAATTCAGTAACCACCACAAGGCATGAAGAGCTCTGTCATCAGAAAGCAGGGCTCAGCTGACAGCCCAGAGGCCGCTAGGGTTTGCTCAGACCCTATGCCCTATCACACCCTCAAAACATGGAGGGCAGGAATTGACTCTAACCAGAGCCTCAGCGGCCACAGCCCTGCTATATCAGGATGGACTGAGCCACCCACAATGAAGCAGACAGGAGAACATGAGCACTGTCTTCTGCACACAGCCATACATTACACCTGCACATGGACTTAGGAAGTGTGCAAAGACACAAGAAAATGTAACTTGTGGAGAGCAAAATTCAATAAAAGCCAGACGAGGACAGCCCAGCTCTGGGAAATAGATAGAGACCTTTAAATTATAAACACACCAGATGGCCTAAGAGAAAGGGTGGATGCTATAAGAGAATAGATGGGAAATTTGAACAGAAAGATAAAAATATAAAAAGAAGCATGGCAGTTTCACCAGCGAGAACCCAAACCCACAGATCCAACACAACACCACAGAAATCTATGCTAGGAGTTTAGCAGCAGGTGAGATACACCAAGGGAAAGAGACAGGGTTCCTTGGGGCAAGTCAATGTGGAAACAAAAGGAAACGGACATATGTGAAACAATAAGTTCAATGCATCCATGACTGGAACTCTATAAGTAGAAAACATATGAAGAAATACTTGAGGAAGAAATGGCTGGGAATTTTCCCATACTAGATTAAGACATCGACTCACTGATCCAAGAAGCCCAGCAAAGTCCAGAAAAGATAAGAAGGAAGAAACATCAACAATGATTCCCCACGCGAAGGTGCCCAGGTTTCAGTTACTCACCAACTGCAGCGTGAAAATATTAAACAGAAGACCAGTGATACACAGTTCATTGGTTCAAACTATGTTCCACTCTCAACAGACTTTCCCACCTCCCCGCTCCCCCCACCTGTGATGTGGCTTCCCCCATCTCACAGTGTACCCGCAGTGGATTCCACCTTCCCACTCATCAGATCAGCTGCTGAGGCATCGCCATGTCTGTTCTCCGCTGACCCTGTTTCACTATTGTTCCAGAAGCAGTGACCCTGGAGATTCACACTTGCCTTGGAGCAGCTTTTCCGGGGGAGATGATAGAATTTATCAATAAGGAAAGAGGCAGGCACCCTTGTCTTTAATCCCAGCACTCGGGAGGCAGAGGCAGGTGGATCTCGTGAATTTGAGGCCACCCTGGTCTACAAGAGCTAGTTCCAGGACAGCTAGGGCTATATGGAAAAAAAAGAATGAGAGAGAGAGAGAGAGAGAGAGAGAGAGAGAGAGAGAGAGAGAGAGAGACAGAAAGACAGAGAGAGAGACAGAGAGACAGAGAGACAGAGACAGAGCCAGGATTGCTGTGGTGACCTGTAAGAATCCTCCACCCACAGAGCTGTGGAGTAGGAGAAGAACAGAAGTCCAGTGAAGCTTGCTAGCACACCAATTCCAGAACAGCTGCGGTAAAGTGAGAAGCTTGCAGAAGATGGAAAGGGCCTCTGTGTGCACATAATGAGATCTGGCCTCATCTGTGGATCCAGGCTGGCAAGGGGGGCCCTGGGACAAGGCCTTCTCTTCCAGGCAAGGGGGTTCCCAGCTGCTGAATATCAAACTGTCTTAAAAGCAGCAAGAAGCAATGGGGACAGACACAAACAGGAAATCAACAAGGTGGCATGATGTAGCCACAATTGTGAAGGACAAGATGACCACAACTTTATCCTTACAGTGCTCATGGGAAACCTAAGTCAAGCTGGAGTCCCCTATCCGGCAAATTTCCTTCAGAAATGAAGGTCAGACCTACACAGTGAAGAAAACCAAGGAATAGGTTCACCCAGAGAACTTGGTGGAGTTCGGAATGGGACTCACACCAGATAAACTGGTTGGTTGTTCTCACTTACTCTACAAGTTTAATTTCCTAGAAGTCAAACAGGAAAGCATGGGCCCCAGAAGTTGTGTGAAGAGGTGCACGGCCTTTGTCTAGTGGCAGGAAGGGCAGGGGTCAGCCAGAGTGACAGAGGCTCCTGGGAGAGACTGGCTGGGTGGCCACTGGATGGCCACACCTCCATAGAGGGTAATTCTTCTCATCGCCCGAGCATGAACCAGATCCTGTTTGTTACAGCATACTGCCCAGTTGCCTTGACACACTGGAACAGTTGGGAGTCCACTAGGGAATCAGGCTCTGCACATGGCTCTCCATGGGGACAGTTCTTCTGGGAATAAGCCCTTTAGGTTTATCGTTGGAGAGTTCTGTGCCCATCCCCTTCTCGGGACCTGACAAAAACTATTCGTGTAACTGTGTGCTCACCTTGCCTGGCATTCCTACTCTGATGCAAACTCAGAGGGCACAATGTACAAGGCCCTACACAGGCTAGTTACCACCACCACATGCCCAAGCCAAGGCGATACACAGGAGACTAAGTGACACTGCAACATTTAACAAAGGCTACTGTTGCCAATGGTTCTGAGGTCATCCACCGCTGCTAGTTTAATTAGTCCCACAAACACCCCTTTTCAAGTCACCAGAGACTTTAGCTGCCTTTGCTACTGAAGGGATGAGCCAAGTTCAACTGCAAAGAAGTCTTTCTACATGGAGGATAGGCCATCTCCTGAAAGCGTTGATTTGGTCATTCCTGGTCACTAGCCACTCAAAGAAGACATGCCAAGGGAACATTTATCCTTTAAGAAGACAGTCTGAGACACAGAAAAATGACTCAGTGGCTAAGAGCAGAGTTCTGTTGGCAGCACCCCCATGGTGGCCCGATCATCTGTAACTCCTGCCACAGGGGATCCAGTGCCCTCCTCTGGCCTTTGCAGGCACCAGGCATACACACAGTGCACAGACATGTGAAACAAAATACCCATACACATGAAGTAAGTGAAAAAGACCACTGTCTGGGCACTAGTCAGTGTGTGTTGCCTCCAGGTACTCTCCACACCTCTGGCTGCATGGCCTCCCTGACACCTGGCAGTGACTGTGTGGAAATGTATGTCAGCTAGCAGGCAGCTGCAGAGGCGCCATTATATGTTCCCACATTAGCTCTCTTCCTGAGGAAGCAGAAATAAAGTTACCACCACCCACATTTGGCAAGCATTCTAAACTCACTGCCCCCAAAGTGCAGCAACTATGTTTGAATTGGGGAAAGTGATAACAGGTGAGGGACCCTGGCAGCCTTGGGTACAAATGACCCAGCACAACCCACAGGAGCCAACAGCATGTGCTTCAAATAAGAGAGAGAACAGCCAACAGTCTCAGAAGCTAATTCCTTCATCGAACATTCTAGATGCAAGATGAAGACACATGAGAGCAGTCTATACATGACACGGGGACGCACAAGTCACAAGTCAGGAGGGTCAGGCCCCTCAGTACAGACCCGAGCAACAAACCCTGCCCCTCCTCCCACAGGCCTGCCCCTCTCTCCTCCCTCATCTGGCCTGTACCCAGCCACACCAACTGGAAACAGACACCCCTCCTTCTACCTACACACATTTTCTCACCTGGTCGGGCCTGTTGTTTAGTCGACGGGTTAGCCCAGTACTTGGAACATTGGTTAAAAATCAGTTTTGAAATATGAGTGACTTACAACAGAATGTCCTGTTAGTCAGCTCATGTTGAACTTGTGAAGAGAAAAGGCTGCCTCTCTGGTGGGCCATGCCTGCAATCCCAGCATTTGGGAGGCTGGACAGAAGGATTTTCAGTTCCCAAACCCTACCTCAAAAATAAGCCAAAATAGACATTTTAAAAAATGTGTATTTTCAAGACAGGGTTTCACTATGTAACAGCCCTAGCTGTCCTGGAACTATTTCTTTAGAGCAGGCTGGCCTCAAACTCACAGAGATCCTCCTGCCTCTGCTTCCCATACACCACCACCACCCGGCTAACATTTTTAAATTTTTAGTGAAGTATTTTTAATGGATCATGATTTCTATAGAAAAGGAAGCTCTGTCTACCCCAACATGATAAGGTTGTACTGCCTTGTAGCTTAGAAATTCTTCTCTTCATCTACCCAAATATCACTTTCCCTTAAACTTCGTTCTGTTCCCCGCCCGCACCATGTCCAGCGAGAGATACACTATCTCCACCTCACCCAGTGCTGTCGCCACCTCACTCACAGAGAGGCCACCTCCCCAACGTTCTCCTTCCTCACTCTGGTAGTTTTCTGTCTCCAATAAAGCAACTCACTGGGGCGGGCATTGGTGGCGCACACCTTTAATCAGGAGGCAGAGGCAGGTGGATCTCTGTGAGTTTGAGACCAGCCTGGTTTACAAGAGCTAGTTCCAGGATAGCCTCCAAAGCCACAGAGAAACCCTGTCTCGAGAAACAACAACAACAACAAAAGCAACTCAGTAAGGAATCCTGTGTTAGTTTCCTGGGCTCTCATCCTCACTCCACCTCTGATGTGCAATTGTAACCTCAACCAGCAGGCTAAGGAAGGACGATCAAAAGTTCAAGGGCAGCCTGGACACACAGCAAGACCTTGTCTCAAAACTTAAACAAAACAAAACCCTTATACCTAGAAATTCTGGCCACAGAACCATGCAAGCCTGTGGCACTCTGCTCAAATGGTAGTGACACTCAAGAGAGTGGGTGGCTTCGAATAGCCCAGTATCAGGTCACTGTGATCCTCTGAAGTCTTCCAGAAAGACCTGAGAGATGCCCACCCTCTCCAAAGGCCTGCTCGATGCCGTCGTGTTTAAGTTTGAGTGAAACCCTTGGGGTTACCCGTTCATTAACTACCCTATTCATTACACACACCATGGCAAAATCATGTGTAACAGGCTGAAATGAGACCACACAGACTGCAGTAAAATCTTTTTAATAGTACCCTTAAGATTAACATGGAGAAACTATTCAACAACTATTCTCTTACGTGTGATGCTCGGCTAGTTCAGAGACTAGGGGGGAGACTGGCTTCAGGGTTCTCATCCTCAGATGTGCAAGGGATGAGGTACAAGTCAGGTTTCTGACAGGAGGTTAAGTGTACCTTTTAAAGGCTAGGCAGTGAGTGCATGGGCCTCCGGATAATTCAGCAATCCTGTGCAGCCAGCTGCTCTAACCTGGCTCTCTAGACGCCATGAATCCTTAAGAGTTGCACTCTAGACCCACAAGCCTCTTAACAGACAAGACCACACTGAAAAATATAATATCTTCATGGAAACAAAGCAAAAGTCAAAGAACTGGCAACTGGGAAAGGGAGTGAGCTCGCTGTGCCATCCAAGGCTGGGGGTGCGCGGGCGGGTGGTGGGGAGCGGTAGTCAAGTCTGATGTCCAGGAGTCAGCCTTGGTTCACCTCCAGGGGTTACGAGCCAAGGCGTCACAGATGCAGCCTGACTGCTGCATGCCATCAGTGGAGACTACAGATGCTGCTGCTGCTGGGCCTCTGCCACCTTCTCATCTCTGTGCCAGGAGAAAGCCCAGAACTGGTCCTCCAGTTCCCAAGCAGATGTCATGGGCAGGGAGAGAGTATGGCAGGGGAACCCAACAACAGCAGGGCTAGCCTCAGCAGCCTTTCTGAGTAACGTCCAGCCCTGAGGACTTCGTGATTTCCAACGTTGTAAATACCTGTTTACAAGGAAGAAGACAGCATACAGCAATGTCACTGCTGCTTTATGAGGACGTGCTCCAGCTGCACTGATAGAACACATTAAATTAAGTTGCTAATATAAAATGTATTAGAAGTTAAAAACTATTGACAGTGTGTTTCATAACTGTGAAGCCCATTCAAAGAACCTCACTGGGGTTTGGGGAGACTCTTGATGGGTAAAGAGCTACCCACGCAAGCAGAGGGCCCAAATCCAGGCCCCAAAACCCAGGCGGAGTGTGCCGGCACATGCTTGTAAAGTCTCTGTGCCATGGAGGCAGAGGTAAGTGCACGCCAGGTCTTGCTGGGCAGCCAGCCTAACCTATTGGCAAGCTTCAGGCCAGAGTGACACCCTGTTTCCAAAAGAGGTGAACAGTACCTAAGGAATGACATTCAAGGCTGTCCACACACGCACACACTCATGCACGAATGCATACATGCACACACACACACACACACACACACGCACACACACACACACACACACACACACACACACACACCCTCCTGTTCCTTACCTCACCACATGTGGGATGGATTCCAATGGTGTCATTTAGTAGCTTCTTTGTGAGCCCACATTTCATAGCAGCTGCAAATCCCTGTGTGATTTCACCAGCATTTGGCCCCAGAAGGTGAAATCCCACCACACGCTCCTTTAATGCAGGGACAGAACAGAGAATTTCCATAAACCTAGGGTCAGAACAGAAATCCACTCCCTGCTGTTCACAGCTAAGATATATGGGGTCTCCCACAGGAGAGGAACTGAGCAGAGAACAGCCTCCCAAAGGAGCCGATAAAGTGTGGTCAGAACTAACTCACACCCTAATTTACTACTGCAGTCAATCTACCCCCCGACCCCACCGCCATGATGGAGCCTGTGGGTGGGACGTGACTTCCGGATCATGCTGAGACATGCCACACAAACACTGCACATATGAACCAAGGGCCTGCGCTGGAGTACCCAAGGCGTTGGGTCTTCCTAGAGGAGGGTTTGTCGACCTAGTGAACAGCGGCCTGCTCCTGACACTAGGCAGAGCTCAAGAATGGCTAATAGAGGCTGTCAGCAGGGCAGGTCATGGTGGGTGTCCAGGGTAGCACTGAGCACAGGCTGTCTACTGACGAGCCTTCTCATCAGAGTCTGGCCTCCATTCTGATGAAGGACAGACGAAGGGAGTGTGCACGCAGATGACAGAGCAAGGCACATCTCAGCCCTGTCACCCCTGAGAGCGCCTCTCCTCAGCACTCCACACATGCCATACCACCAGTGACACATACACACACATGCACCATACACAGTGCCGGATGGTGGCCAGTGTTAACCTTCACAGCTCTAAACCATCAGGGTTAAACTGTTGGCTCTGGGTAGCTAACTTCTCACTGCCTGACAGTCCCAGCCGAGCTGGGAATCTGCTCCTGCCTCAGCCTCTGCAATCAGCTGAGAGCTCAGCTCGCTCATGCCCCAATTCTATCTTTAAAGATGTCATATAAACCCAACTAGCCGCATTCTATATATTCACATAAATCCAAGCTGCATTCTAAAACCACAGTGGATGAGGCTGGGGGGGACATCCCGGGGTAGAGGGTATGAGGTTTGGGAGGCAGCTTGGATAAAGGGTGTGAGGCTTGGGGAACAGTCTGGGTTAGAGGGTGTGCATTACACAAATGAAGCCCTGGGCCCAATCCCCAGAGAAAATGGAGTAGAATAAAGTAGAACAGAAACAACAGCATCCAGGTATCTACATACATTGTCAAATTTGTTGCAGATTATCTTTGCATAACAGGTATTGTTGTCTCTGCCAGCGACCGTCCACTCCAGAGGCCAGAACAAGGTGTGATATACCTGGACCAGAAGGGAGAGGCCGACATTAACACTGCATGTAACCCACTCCTTGATACACTCTTTAGTCCCCCAACACACACACACACACACACACACACACACACACACACACACACACACGGTGACAGACTACAGCAGCTTGCAGCACTGGAAGCCCGAGGCCCCACATGGGGTACACTGGTAGTTGCATTGGAGCCAGGTTCCCAAAACACCAGCAACTTGTCACTTTTGCTTTG
The DNA here is from genome assembly GCF_017639785.1 of Mesocricetus auratus. NCBI lineage: Eukaryota > Metazoa > Chordata > Mammalia > Rodentia > Cricetidae > Mesocricetus > Mesocricetus auratus. The sequence continues at coordinate 151,307,880 of NW_024429266.1, read as the reverse complement.
TGCAGCCATTAGTCAGAGAAAGAAACAGTCTCCAGTTAGCAAAACTCCACTTTCAAGCACTTAGAGTGTTGTTGGCCCACAGTGCCACACTAGTTTCTGTGTGGGCTGAGAAGGTGACAACTGAGAACCCACCTAGTGGCTCGCCCACCCTAAACCCAGATCTGAAGACACGGAACTGTTCTGCCTTCCAAGATGAAGTGCCTGTGCCACTGACCCCAGCAGAGCCCAGAGCACCCCACACACTTGGACAGCCAAGTCTCTGGGGTGGATCCTCCGAGTCACTGCACATGGGACAAGGGCCTTCCATACTGTATCTCTAATGTCCCAAGTCACACACCCTACTGCCCTCTCACCAAAGCTGTGTTATTTGTACCACTTTGCAAGTGAGACAAATTCACTTCAAATTCTCCCAAAGAGAAGGATGATTTCTCTAACATTAGCACAAAAGAGACTTGCAAAGTTACAACATAAAAAGTGGCTTCAAGGAAGGATGGTTGATTCTGAAGGAGATGTGGTCCTTACTTCCAGATTCTCTTTTTTATGCACTTCGATGGCTTTCTCTTCAGACAGCCCACAGCAGCCATATTCCAGAGGTGTGAACACCGTTGTTGGGACATTAACATAATCACACTGGAAGAGAAACACACAATACTCCTATGATCTGCTTCCCAGCAGGTTTCTACAACACGGATTCATAAAAGGCAGTGTAAGATTAAAAGGGACTTGGTGGATACAAGAGCCAACTGATGGAAGGCTGGAGAAGTCTAAATGTGCTGGTGAGCATGTAAATGAGTGTGCCCAAAATATACTTACTATTTCCTTTGATGGATGTGGGTGTTATCCTCAAAATATGTGTGTACACCACATGTATGTCTGACGCCTACAAAGGCCAGATGAGGGTGTTGAATCCCCTGGAACTGGAGTTGCAGACAGTTGTGAGCTACCATGCAGTGCTAGGAATTAAACCTGGGTCCTCTCCAAGAGCTATAGATGCTCTTGACTACTGAGCCAACTCTCCAGCCCTTGTGTGTGAATGTGTTTCGTGAGTATAGATAGGTATGTGCATGTGTGTGCTAGCATGCACATGTATGTGTGTGCACGCAAATGCACATGTAGAGGCCTGAGGTCGATGCTAGGAATCATGCTCCATCATTCTTCCACCTTATCAATTGAAGCAGGGTCTCTTAGTCAAACCCAGAGCTAGCTGTACAGTTAGTCACATTGGCCATTTTGCTCAAGGGATCCCATTTCCATTTTCCAAGGCTGGAATTACAGATGCACTACCACACATAGGTTTTGAGGGGTCCCAACTGTGGTCCTTACACTTTGTGGCAAGTATTTAACCACTGTCCCACCTCCCCATTTTGCTGGACTTTGGTTGAGTTTCCGGACAGCATCTAAACTGAAGTCGAAAAGGTAGATATCATTGTATTTAAGCAACCAAAGCACCAGCAGCTAGAGACAAATTAGACCGATTTGTCTTCAAAACACTCAGAGAAGAGGAAAGTGTATTTACTAGAGTTATTTCAAAGATAATAATGGGCTGAGTAGCGCAACTCGAGAGACCGAGCATCCAGGTGAGATGTTCATGCAGTACCTTTGCTGTCTGGTGTCCTAAATGAAGCTGAGGGACATATGGCCTTCTGCCTCCTCCACGGCACACCCCAAATACACTGAGGATAAGTGTGAGCTCACAAAAGCAGAGTCACGACGTGTCATCTGCTAGCCCTGGCACAGGTCCCCAGTACTACGGACAGCAGAATTTTCCTCCCAAGGATGAGGCCCCATGAGGACACTATTATTCCCACAAACCTTGAGCTTTAATCTGATGATACACCTACTAGAAAAGTCCATTGCTTTCTGTTACAAAAGATGTAAGTGAAATTGCTAGTGAATGGGGTTTATCAAGTAGGCAGTGTAAGAGGCAGTGTAAGTGTCCTGCTCAGGAGGGGACATTCTCTATTGTCAGCTGCAGCAGGCCACTTATGAAGTCTGTTTCTAGCCTGTCAGATAATTCAGGCATCTTTTCCTGCCCTGGAGCAACCAACTCACAGCACTCTGGCACATAACACATCTGTGGATTGTCATCTGTGGACTCAGCCTGGTGGACTCAGCCTCCACCCATCTGGTGAGTCTTGGGGCTGGACCCACAGTAATCTTCTACTATCATAGTGATGTAAAAAACACAGCTTTGGTTGGTAGTAACTTAACTGCAAATTATCCCTAAGAACCTTTACTTACTAATTTTGAAATCCTAATTTTGATCAAGATACTATCTCAGGACAGGGATGAAGCTTGGTGGTAGAGGACTTCGCATTCATGAGACCAGACTTCAGCTACAAACACACACGCAGATATACACACATACACATATACATTCACACACCAAGACATACACACAGTTCGACGCACATATACACTTATACTTACACAAAAGATATATACACATTCACAGAGGGGGGAAGTAAGGGAGAGGGAGAGAGATACACATAAACACATGCATATGCATATATACACATACACAGGGACATGGGCACAGACACACAAAGAACAGACATAAAGAAACACAGAGACATGCACACAGACACATAGAGAGACAGACAGGCACACATAGATACAAACACACAGGGCAATAACAGGAAAAAACTTACCTTTTCCAAAGAGCCCCCAAACAGTCTTCGAGCTAGCAGCTTGCCTGCCTGTATAGCAACAGGTGTGAGCTCTGGTTTGCCCTCCAATATGTCCCCAATAGCATAGACATGAGGCACATTGGTCTGTTCCACGTCATTTACTGGTATTTTGCCATTCCTGGTAGAGTGAGAAAGAAAGCACACACTGAATGCCGTACTGCTGACTGGCACCATGCAGATCAACAACATGGAAGCTTCCACAGCCCGGGCACTGAGGTGTCCAGTGACCTAGGAGGCAACAGCTTAGACCATGCTTCCTGCCGGTCTGAAGCCTTCACATTCCCCAATCACCTCCGGGGCTTCAGAATTTTTCACTTTGATTGATCAAAGACATCAAAATTCTCCCTAAATCACATACAGTGGGAGAACATATTTCTATGAATATGTTTTGGATTGCTATTGAATACATGAGCCCTTTAAGGCTAAGCATCCCTAATTGGTTGATCCAGAAATTAACACTTATGGTGAGAAATTTTAGGCATCAGAATGCTCTGTCTTAGCAATTTAAAAAGATTTTATGGGGTAATGTGCAGTAACAGTGCCACCACCCTACACTTACTTCTCATTGATTTTGACCCCGATCTTCTCCAGCCCTATTTTCCTTGTACAGGATTCACGACCAATTGCTAACAAAACCTGCATTTAGAAAAGAAACCAGAAGCATAAGTTATCCCCATGAGAATGACAAGGACTACACCACTACAGATGCTGGAGGCATTAAATGGATAGCAATGAAATATTATAAGCAGCCTGTACCAGTGGATTTTACGGACATGGCTGGCTTAGCAACTGTCTTAGTTTCTCCTCTGTAGCTGTGGTAAAATAGTCCAACAAAAGCATCTTAAAGGAGAAAGGGTTTATTGTGGCCATAGTTCATGATGGGGAAGTCAATCAGGAAGCAGAGAGTGATAGATGCATAGGCTGCTCAGCTCTTTCTTGATTTCTATAAGGCAAAGTGCCAGCCAGGGATTGGCATAGCCCAGAGTGGGCAAGTCTTTCCATCTCAGTTAAAACAATCAAGATAATCCCCCAAGCATACCCAGAGGTCAATCTCCTAGGTAATTCTGGAGTCTGTCCAACATTAACCCAACATAACACACACACACACACACACACACACACACACACACACACACACAAAACCTACATAAGCTCATGAGTTGTATCCCTTCCAAACTCACATGTTTCTGTACTAGCCCAACCTGTGACAGAATTTGGAGAGAGGGAGGGATTTGGTGATAATTAAAGTAAAATGAGGTCACACAAGTGTGTCCTTACTATGGTTTGTATAAATGTCTTCCAGAGGCTCTGTGTTAAAGAGTTGGCCCCAGCCTGTGGTGCCCCGGGGAGCTGAGGAACCTTTGAGAGGTGAGGTCTGTGGAGAGGAAGTGAGGTCACTAGGAGCAAGCCCTCAAAGGGGATTGTGGGACCTCAGCCCTTTCTTGTGCTCTTATCACTCACTGCTTCTACTAACTACTCCAGCCATGCTGTGCTGAATTGTCATAAACCCAAACCACACACAGGGAAATGTACCAACAGCCTTGCAATGTCTACCCCATCCTGCCCCCAGTTACAGATGCACACAACCTAGAAATGCAACCTAGACACAACACGCTAGGCACTGAGGGGCAAATGCCACAATGATATGCAGTCTGTGGTGACAGAACCAGGCAGGGTCACTGGAAACTGGAAGGGACATAGAGCTTTCTGGACTCACAGGCATGTTCCACCACAAGCATTTGCCAAAAATGATCAACTGCACAATAGGTCTAATCATCTAACTGCAAGTTATATATGAGCAACTACAAACCAATGTGTTGGAAACCTTAGTTGAAATGGACTAATTCCAAAAAGACGAAATAATAAAGCAACCCCAGCACTTAGGAGACCAAGGCTGGAGGATCACTGTTAGTTTGAGGCCAACCTCAGCAACATAGGAAGTTTAAAGCCAGCCTTGTCTGTTTAGTGAGAGACTGATTTACTCACCCAAATACATACACATACAAATACACACATGTATACACACTCATACACCACACATGTGCACTTACACATGCATATACACACCAATATGACTCATAACTATAGATATTTAAATTCTAAACAATCAAATTGAAGCCACTGAACTGGGTTGATTCTAAGAATCCAAGGCTGACTGATGATTAGAAGGTCACTCAACACCTTGACAGGTTTAAAGGAAACCAATGCTTCCCAGTAGCTGTAGAAAAAGTTACAACTGAATATCTGTGCTTAATTTTAAAATAAAGAAAAAGTGAGCAAAACAAAAAACAAAAACACTTAGCAAACAAAAATTAGAATGTCTCGACTGCCTACCAGGACACATGGAGAGCTTCACTCTTTCATAAGAAACCACTGAAACCTGCCTTTTGTTATATCAAACACAATATCAAACATGTTGCCACTGCTTCACATAAATCTTGCACTGGGGTCCTGGCTAGTGTCCTAGGTGGCTTTCTGTGGCTTCCACAAACACTGACCAACCAGCTTGGAAGGAAAGGGTTTATTTCATTTCAACTCACACTTCTGGTCATAGTCCATCACTCAGGGAAGTCAGGGAGGGAGCTCAAGAAGGAGCAGAGGCAGGAACCAAAGAAGAAGCTGCTCCCTGCTTGCCTATACAGCCCCAAGCACTTGCCTGGGGCAGCCCAGTGGATGAGCCTGCCACATCAATCAAGAAAATATCTGAAACATCTGAGGACATGCCCACACACCAGCCTGATAGAGAGGATTCCTCCATTCCTCGGTTGACATTCTTTCTTCCTGGATGTCTCTGGTCTGAGTCAAGTTGACCAAGCTAACCAGCACTTACAGCTGAGAAGAGACAAAACCACTCTTGCTGCCAAAGAATATGAAGGTGTGTACAGAAAACCCGAAGCAATGTAAGGAAAGGGATTCAGGTAGGAGTTACACAAATAATTTTAAAACACCACAAAAAATAGCATTTTTATGCAACAGAAGCACAGTAAAAGACACAAAGAAACCATCTGTAGCTCACAACTTTGGCTGCTTTACAGGAGGCTAGGCTGGTTGTAGGGACCCCAAGTAAGACATTGCCCACCACCCACTAACACCCCGTTAAAGCCTGCCCAACAAAGGAAAAAAATTCACCAAGAGGACATTGCAATTCTTAACATGTATGCAAAGGTCATACTTCAAAAATATGCATTCCACATAGCTGGAAAGAAATGGACAATTTACTCGATAGATACCAAAGTGAAATCAATTTTGTTACATGAAAAATAAAAATGCAGAGACAGATATTGGGGTTCAAGCTTTAAACTGAAGATCAGAAAATCAAAGAAGCTGGCCACTAACTCTTACCTCTACCTCAGACTGAAAGGGTTGACCCTGTCTCCATGAGCTCTCCTCAAAGCATCAGACTGTTGCCTCTCCTCAACATGACTAGAGAATGAATCTCAGAATGTAGCCTGAGACACTGGGTTCCTGTCTTTTATATACCTCTGTAGGGCTGGGATTAAAAGCATAAGCTCTAATTCTCCTTTAGACTGGTTCAATCTTGTGTAGATCTGGATAACTTTGGCCTCGTAGAGATTTATCTACCTCTGTCACCTAAGTCCTGGGATTAAAGGTGTGTGCCACCACTATTGAGCTTCTACGGCTCACTAATGTGGCTACTGAGATTAAAGGCATATATCACCATTGCCTGACCTCTATAGCTTGTGGCTGGCTTTGTTTTCTGAATCCTTAGGCAGGCTTTAATAAATCATAAATAATATATCAGCACATAATTTAAATAGATCTATAACTCCAAAAGAAATAGAAGCAGTCATCAAAAGTCTCCTAACCAAAAAAAAAAAAAAAAAGGCCCAGGGACAGATGGTTTTAGTGCAGAATTCTACCATACTTTCAAAGAAGAGCTAATACCAATATGCTTCAAATTATTCCATAAAACAGAAACAGAAGGAGCATTGCCAAATTCATTTTACGAAGCCACAGTTACCCTAATACACAAACCACACAAAGATTCAACAAAGAAAGAGAATTATAGACCAATTTCCCTCATGAACACTGATGCAAAAATAATAAAATACTCGAAAGTTGAATCAAAGAACATATCAAAGAGACCATCCACCATGATCAAATAGGCTTCATCTCAGACATGCAGAGATGCTTCAACATAGAAAAGCTGTCAATGTAATCCACCTTACAAATAAAAAGAAAGAAAAAACACATGATCATCTCATTCGATACTGAAAAAGCCTTTGACAAAATGCAACACCCTTTCATGATAAAAGTATTGGAGGGATCAGGAATACAAGAGACATACCTAAACATAATAAAGACAATATACAGCAAGACAATAGCCAACATCAAATTAAATAGAGAGAAATGTAAAGCAATTCCACTAAAATCAGGAACAAGACAAGACTGTCCATTCTCTCCATATCTATTCAATATTGTACTTGAAGTCCTTGTGAGAGCAATAAGACAACTAAAGGAGATCAAGGGGATACAAATTGGAAAAGAAGAAGTCAAGAGTCACTATTTTCAAATGATATGATGGTATACATAAATAACCCCAAAAATTCTACCAGGGAACTCCTACAGCTGGATACAAAGTGGCTGGATATAAAATAAAGTCAAAAAATCAGTAGCCCTTCTGTATACAAACAACAAATGGGATCAGAAGGAAATTAAGGAAACAACACCCTTTCCAATAGCCACAAATAATATAAAATAACTTGGTATAATCTAACCAAACAAGTGAAAGACCTGTATGACAAGAACTTCAAGTCTTTGAAGAAAAATAACTGAAGATATCAGAAGACAGAAAGATCTATCATTCTCATGGATTGGCATGATCAACATAGTAAAAATGGCCATCCTACCAAAAGCAATCTACAGATTCAATGCAATCTCCATCAAAATCCCAGCACAATTCTTCATAGACCTTGAAGGAACAATACTCAACTTCATATGGAAAAACAATCCTGCACAATAAAAGAACTTCCATTGGTATCACCATCCCAGATTTCAAGCTCTATTACTATACAGAGCTATAGTAATTAAAAAAACTACATGGTATTGGCATAAAAACAGACAAGTTGATCAATGTAACTGGATCAAAGACCCAGACTTAAATTCACATACCTATGGATCCCTGATTTTTTGATAAAGAAGCAAGAGATACACAATGGAAAAAGAAAGTATCTTCAACAAACAGTGCTGGTTTAACTGGGTGTCAGACTGAACAAAACTCAAGTTCAAGTGGATTAAAGACCTCAATGCAAAACCAGATACACTGAATTTGTTAGGAAAGAAAGTGCAAAATAGCCTTGAATGCACTGGCATAGGAGACAACTTCCTGAGCAAAAGACCAATAGTACAGGCACTAAGACCAACAATTAATAAATGGGACCTCATGAAACTGAAAAGCTTCTGTAAGGCAAAGGACACTATCAATATGACAAAATGACAACCCACAGAATGGGAAAAGATTTTCACTAACCCCACATCTGACAGAGGGCTGATTTCCAAAAGAACTCAAGAAACTAGGCATCAAAAACAAAATCCAATTTTAAAATGGGGTACAGATCTAAATAGAATTCTCAACAGATGAATCTCAAATGGCAAAGAAACATAAATGTTCAGCATCCTTAGCCATCAGGGAAATGCAAGTCACAATGACTCTGAGATTCCATCTTATATCTTTCAGAATGACTAAGATCAAAAACACAAATGACAGTTCATGCTGGCAATGATGTTGAGCATGGGGAACACTCCTCCATTGCTGGAGAAAACTTACATAGCCACTTGGGAAATCAATGTGTTAGTTTCTTAGAAAATTGAGAATCAACCTACCTCAAGATTCAGCTATACTACTCCTGGGCATACACCCAAAGGACACTCTACCACACCACAAGGACACTTGCTCAACTATGTTCATAGCAGTTTTATTTGTAATAGCCAGAAACTGGAAACAACCTAGATGTCCACCAACTGAAGAATGGAAAAAGAAAATGTGATTCATATCACAATGGTGTATTACTCTACTATGACATCATGAAATTTGCCAGCAAATGGATGGAACTAGAAAAGATTATTCTGAGTGAGTTTACCTAGACCCAGAAAGACAAAGATGGTATGCACTTGCCTATAGGTGGATATTAGCCATAAAGTAAAGAATAGTCATGCTATAATCCACAGACCCAAAGAAGCTAAGTAACAAGGAAGGCTCAAGGGGGAACACATGAAACTCACTATGAAGGGGAAGAAGACATCACAGTTGGATTGAGGAGGGGTCTCAATGGGTAAGCATGGGAACAGGAAGTATCAGGTTGGGGGGAGGATGGAGGGAGACAGTATTGGGAAAGACAACTGGAATCAGCGGCATCTCTGGGATGAGCTAGAAACCTAGTGCAATGGAAACTCCCAGGAACCTATGAGGGTGACCTTAGCTAAGACTCCTATCAATGGGAGATACAAAGTCTTAACTGGCCTTCTGTAACCAGGCAAGTCTTCCAGCAGAAGAACTGGGACCCCCAATCTAGCCATATCACTTTTAACCAAAATTTTCTTGACCTATAAGATATGCTGGAGTAAAAGTGGCACAGAAATTGTGGGAGTGACAAGCCAATGACTGATCCAGCTTGAGACCCATACCAGGAGAGTAAGCCCACCCCTGACACTGCCTGGAGGCCCAGAACCTGGACAGTCCAGAGACCTAGGATAGAACCAAATGTAACTGGCAACAACAAAAAAAAGTCAATGAAATTATTCCTAATGATACTCTGCTATACTCATAGATGGTTGCATAGTTCAATTGTCATCAGAGAGCTTTCACCCAGCAACTGACGGAAACAGATGCAGAGACCCACAGCCAAACATTAGGCGGACCTTGGGGAGCCCTGTGGAAGAGGGGAAGGAAGAATTATGAGAGCAAGAAGGGCCAAGGACACCACAAGAAAACTCACAGAATCAACTAACTTGGACTCATAGGGGCTCCCAGAGATTGAACCACCAACCAAAGAGCTTACATGGAACTGACCTAGGCCCTCTGCACGTTAGGTTGTGTAGCTTGGTCTTCTTGTGAGACTCCTAACAGTGGGAACAGGGGCTGTCTCTGACTCTGTTACCTGCTTTTGGGACCCTTTCCTCCTACTGGTTGCCTCATCCAGTCTCAATAGCTGAGGAGGTGCCTAGTCTTATTGCAACTTGATATAGCATGGATGGTTGATATCCATAGGAGGCCTGCCCTTTTCTGAAGACAAAGGAGGAGGAGTGCAGAGAGGGTGGGAAAGGGAAGTTGGGGTCAGGGACTGGGAGGAGAGGAGGGAGGGAGTAGAAAATGTGATCAGGTTGGGAAAATATTATGATTAATGAACTGGAAATAACATATACAATGACAATTTAAAACACATACACAACAAGAGACCACCTGTGACCATGTAACACACAAGCACCCAGGAACAAATCTACTTCCTAGAGGCCTGGGTGACCTCTGCTGGAGACACTAAGATTTCAGTGCCTGGACTGATTCATCATGCTCCTGGACCACTAAACACAGCAGACAGCCACCATCTGTACACACCATGTGAACCTAATCAAAGCCTCAAGAGTTGGAGGTTGGTCTTCTGGCTTGGCTATGCACTTTTAATTTGCCTGTTCCTCCCTAAACTTATGTTAAGCTATTAGATATTTATATACTGCCCACAGATAAAGAACACATAGCAAGCATACAGTTTCTGTTAAAACTGTAACTGAGACACCCTTTGGCACCTCAGCCTCTTGGGTCATTCATACTGGTTTAAGATTTGGGAATTGTTTGTCTTTGAAAAGGAAAACTTGATTTATTGATTTATTTGTTTAAAATACACTTAATATTTACCAGAAAAATTTCCAAGTAAACCTATATATGAAATATCTGATTCTCCAGAACAAGAGACCAATGGGGTTTGGATGTCGACTTCCAGAGCTTTCTGTGGACAGGATGCCACATGAGTACACTTCATCATGGAATTCACCAAAAATGAGAGTGGTGGCAGCCCCCTGCTCATAGTTGTCATCTTCTCTTACAAAGAACTAGGAATGTTAAACTTATTGTCATTTCCAACACCTTGCCTCTGCTCATTTACAAGACCACTTACCACACACACTCACCGTGTTGTACACCCCTTCAACTGTTTCCGGTCCTTCAGTGGATTTAGCCACGACTTTCAATATTCCAGGTGAGCCTTTCTCCATCTGCTGAATCTAGTAAGAACACATGAGGTATTGGCTCTAACATGGCAGAGAACAAACTAACCGAAGGATACTTGTGTATGGGTATACTTGCAGGGTGATGGTCACATGCGTGTTTGAGCACACTAGAGATTCCTGAACTAAGCAGAGAAAGAAAACATCCATGATCTACATTTTGCAGCTAGAACTAAATCAAAGATTCACCGAAACTGGAGGCAGTGTAAAAAAGGAACACAGGGGGTTTCCAGGTGTTGGCTTATTAAGCGGTTCCACTTACTGGGTGGGTCAGAAAGATTAGCAGGGGTCTAAGTGGGAAATACAGTACTTAAATGTTATCTTGTTACATTTGAAGTGTTCACGAGGACTCAAGCAGTGCTGTCTCTGGGTTTTTCTGAGTGAGCATGGGGTTCAGGAGAGACACCTTAACAGAAGCTGTTAATATGAGTGCCCTGAGCCCTCACACAAAACTCACAGCTGCTGGCCACAGACCGCTCATAAAACATACAGGGTGGTGAAGAGAGATGCAGAAAAAACAAATGGGCACCAGCAACTGCTGGCTGAGCAGACTGGATGGGAAGGCACAGGCTGGGGCTGCACCAGCCAGAACAGTGAATTCTTGGCAGACAAGACATGTCACTACATGCAGCAGAGAGGCCTATAATGTATGGACAGATGTGGCCATTGGGCTTCCTGAAAAGCAGCTTCAAAGGAGTAAAAAAATTGGGTGTGAAACAGGCAACAGATTAGAGGCAGTGTGCAGAGGATGTCTTTAGAGGGAAAGGAGTGATGGAGAGCCAGTCGGAAGGCATGCAGGACCGCTTTGCCTGAGGAGGAAAGCTGGTGACAAGACAGGAGGCTTAAGACATCACAGTCTTGAGATGGTCACAAGGAAAGAAGGGAGCCTCAGGTGGGTATGTTTGTAGACCTGGGGTAGATATGTCGCCTTAAGCACTGTGCATGCATGCAGACCTGGGGTAGATATGTCGCCTTCAGAACTGTGCATGCATGCAGACCTGGGGTAGATATGTCACCTTCAGCACTGTGCATGCATGCAGACCTGGGGTAGATTTGTCGCCTTCAGCACTGTGCATGCATGCAGACCTGGGGTATATATATTACCTTCAGCACTGTGTGAGTGCATGCAGACCTGGGGTAGATATGTCACCTTCAGCACTGTGCATGCATGCAGACCTGGGGTAGATATGTCACCTTCAGCACTGTGCATGCATGCAGACCTGGGGTAGATATGTCACCTTCAGCACTGTGCATGCATGCAGACCTGGGGTAGATTTGTCACCTTCAGCACTGTGCAGTGCATGCAGACCTGGGGTAGATATGTCACCTTCAGCACTGTGCATGCATGCAGACCTGGGGTAGATTTGTCACCTTCAGCACTGTGCATGCATGCAGACCTGGGGTAGATATGTCACCTTCAGCACTGTGCATGCATGCAGACCTGGGGTAGATATGTACCTTCAGCACTGTGCATGCATGCAGACCTGGGGTAGATTTGTCACCTTCAGCACTGTGCATGCATGCAGATCTGGGGTAGATATGTCACCTTCAATGCTGTATGAGTATGTTCAGACTCATTTACTTGATGAAATAAAAGAGGGCAAAATTTTAAAAAGGAAAAAAAAAAAAGACAGCAAAAGGGTCCAAGCTGCCAGACTTACCGAAACAGGGGTGAATTTCCTTTGGAACTTGATGCCTTGTTGTTCCAGGTAGGATCCCACTTTCTCTGCCATTTCTTGATCAAATCCACGGAGAAGGACAGAGCGTACTATAACTGTCACGTCTAATCCCAAGCCAGCCAGAAATCCTGCACACTCTAGACCAACATATGAGGCCCCTACAACTAACGTGCGACCAGGGCAGTACGGTAGAGAGAAAAGGTCATCACTGAAAGAGATAAGAGAAACAGAGTGCAGGTGGAAATTACGAAACGGGTTTCAGTATGTGCTGATCTGTTGTTGGAAAGGCAATTCAGTGCTTGAGTAGAGGCACCGAAAGAACACAATGGCTTCTAGAAGCTTCTAGTCGGGGCTACATGAAAGGACATGGAGAAGACATCGGTCAGTATGTTTAAAATCAAGCAAGATCACAAGCAAATTACTTAAAAATAAAACAGAGGGCCTGGAGAGATGGCTCAGTGGTTAAGTGCACTGGTTATTCTTGCAAAGGACCCGGGGTCAGTTCACAGAACCCATAGGGTGGCTCACAAGCAACTGTAACTTCAGTTCCCGAGGATCTGATCCCCTCTACGGTTCTTGTGGGTAATACATGCATGTGGCAGCCAGAAATACATGCAGGCAAAACACCCACACATAAAATAAAAATTAATTAATAAAAAATGATAGAGCCAGGTGAGGTGGTGCACACCTTTAATTCCAGCACTTAGGAGGTAGAGGCAGGTGGATCTCTGTGAGTTAAAGTACAGCCTGGTCTACAAAGCAAGGTCCAAGACAGCTAAGGCTGTTACACAGAGAAACCCTATCTCAAAACCTAAAATAAATAAATAATAATAATAAATAAAATAGAAAGGAAACTATTTTGTTTTGCAGGAATATTATGGGTTATGTAGATGTGTATGGTATGGTATATGAGGTAAATGTAGTGTGGTATGTGTGTGTGTCTGTGTGTGAACATGTATGGTATATGAGAAATACATAGTGTGTGCTATGTGGTGTGTGTGGATGTGTACAGTGTATGAGATATGTGTAATATGGGGTATGTGCCTTTTGTAGTATCCATTGATATGTTCAGTGTATGAGATACATGTATTGTGGTGTGTGGTATGCATGGATGTTAAGGTGTATGAGATAATGTATAGTGTGTGTTACGTGTTGTGTATACTATGTATAAGATATGTATAGTAAGTATGGTATATGTGGTATGTGCAGATGTGTATAGTGCATGAAATATGTGTGATATGTGTGGTTTGGTGTGTGCAATCGTATGGATGCATACAGTTTTTTTGAGGTACGCATAGTGTGTATGGTTATGTGCAGTATGTGTAGACGTGTGTCTAACCAAACAGTGTGATGAAAACGTATTTCCTCAACACATATCTACTCCACAGTCTGAAGTCCCTGCAGTGCCATGGTCTCTAGTTGACACTGGGGAACACTGGAGTGGATTTGCAGCGTGGGCCATGCAATCTCACAGCTAGTCAGGTTACCTAGAAACAGCATGGCTTCCATGTGGGTTCCAACAGTGACCTTGATTCCTGCCTGGCCTTACATCTCTTTGCTTTACTATGTTAACTGGAGCTTCTTGTGCTGTGTATACTTTTGTCATGAATTCAAATCCTTCGTGACAAGGAGCATGTAAAATGGGAACATTAACAAACACACGATGCAGAAAAGTTGAAATAAATGGTCTATTTACTCTACCTGGTAATACAGTATTCCTTATCTCCTTGGATTCCCAAGTACTGTGGCCTTTCACCTGTTGCTATGACAAACTTCGAACCAGTGTAAAAAGTTTCCTGTCCTTTCTTATTGGTTGCCTTGAAAAGAAGAGAAATAAAGTTTAGTAGTCTCATTAACACATTCGCAGCCTCTCATTTGGCAGGAATGACGGGTATGCAGAAGCCAGCAGTGCCGAGTGACTGGCACCACATAGACAGCTCGAGTCAACACAGCGCAGTGGTCATACTCCCACTCTGGGGCTAGGGTGGCTGAGTCTTACAAAGCCAGTTTAGGATGACTTCATAGAAGGCCTAGAAACAAGAAGAGAACCAAGGAATTGCCTCTATCAGATTGGGAAAGTCTACACTGCTTTCTCTTGTCTGATGACTGATATGGAAAGGCAGAACCACCCTGGGCAGGCTGTCTAAGAATGCTAGTGAACATGAGCCAGAAATCAAGTCAGTAAGCAGCTTTCCTCCAGGGTTCCCACCTCTGCTCTGGCTCACACTCCTGCCCTGACTGACCTGGAAGTGTAAGCCTGCAAGGCAGGCTGGAGCTAAAATGAAGGCCCTCATACCATGCCAAAGATCTTCTGCTAAGCAGTGCCAGCAAGAGTTACTGGTTATTTGTGACTGCATGAATAATTCAAAAGACATTTGCAGGTAAGAAATTCCGACGCCAACTGTGGCGTTTAAACAAGTGGATGACACGGCCAGCTGGAAGGTAACCCCCGGAGTCAGGGGCTCCTCGGGACGGCTGTGAAGCAGACAAGTGAGAGCAGCGTGGGAGGGTCTGAGTTTGAGCGGTGGGGTTGATGACAGCCACACAGGAAGCTGGGTGGGGAGGGTCACTCGGCCATCTGCCGAGCCTTAGACAGCTGAGAAACTAACTACCTTGTGTTGCTACAGAGTTTGGGAGGTTTGAAGGGGCAACTTCTAGCAACTGACTACAAAAGAACCTAAAATCTTGTCAAGATCATCTCATGCTGTGTTTGCAAAGAAAAGTATAAAACTATCCAGATGTCTAGGGTGACGCTAATCACACAGGGATCCACGGAGGGCAACAGTTAATGTCTTTCCTAACTCCAATTCAAAGAGGCCTCGCTTCCTTACAGAGATTTGATGGCACATACACATCACATGCTTAACCATGTAAAGTGGCCCCTATTGAACACTGCACACCGAAGGTCACATTTTCATGTTCCAAAAACTCCCCACTGCTGAGGTGCTTAATTTTAGTCTGCTGCACTTCAAGCTGTTTAACTATTTTGAATAACAATGAAATAAAAGGCAAACAATACCTTTAAATTAAGAGTTCTTTAAAATGCACATACTACAATTTATCTTGACATGTAATCAACAAGCAGTGGTGTGAAAAACACATACATGAGGCCACTCATTGGGTGTGTGACAGGCCAGGGGCAGTCCTTAATGTGCAACATGGAATTTTAATTTCAGCGCAAGGCCAAGTAGACAGAAATGGAACACAATGAAGCAGGCAATTCCAGGGAGTACCTTTATCTTATGTGGCTCCACAAACTCCCCATAGGCATTGACGTAGGTCACACCTTTCTCCCGAAGTGTCAGCCTGTAGCTCCAGTTCAAGGAGCCGATGTGGTTCTGGATCGCTTCTGTCATGGCCTCCCAGTTATGTTTCACTGGAAAACAACAAGGGCGAAAGTACACAGTGAAGGTTTTGTTGCTGGTGTTTCTTTTGTTTTTGAAACAGGATGTTTCTCTGCAGCCCAGTCTGGCCTTGAACTCCTGGTGCTTCTGCCTCCTGGGATTATGTGTGCACTATCACACACAGGTAGGTTATGTGTGACCACACATGAGCCCCATCAGTGGTTTAAAGACCTGTGCCTGCTATGTTTTCTTCCCCTTTACATTACAACACGTGGGAGAAGAGACAGGAGTTCTGAGAAGAAAAAGGCAGAAAGCCACACAGAGGTGCACACCCCACATGGCAACGCCCACCATGCAAAGGAGGCCCCTCTGTCAGGAAGCACCTCCCAGAAACCCTTCTTACACCATGGGGCCTGCTTCCCTCATCCCACTGAGTTGGACGAAGTCCTTGGGTTGAGACAGACATGGTCGGGTGTGGAGCATTGCATAACATTAAAATCACAGTGTAAAAAGTTCACAATTCAAGCCCTGCTTCTGATGTCCATTTTCCTGTAGAGGTAAGTGATCTATTCCCTCCTTGGCAGACATTAAGATGCTCCCTTGTGCCCTGATTGCCTTAAACAAGAGGAAAAACAGCCAGTGGGACTACTCTTATGCTGCCACCTGACATTCAGAAAGCTCTACAGAAACCCTGAAGAAACTGAATAGCGATCACAGCTGCTTGCTCCAGCTCCTGAAGGCGCAGCCATCCGGGGCTGACTCAAACAGTTTGCACTGGATTTTCTCTTGTCAAGAGCCTTGGTAAACACTTGCCCAGGCCAAAGTGGGAGCTCTTCCTCTGGTGACCCAGCAGAGAGACTACTGTGCTTGGTGCTAAAAGGGACACTAAGGTGACTATGACCTATGCAAACAGAAACCTTCCTTCCCATGAAAGGGTCATTGTGGTGGCAGTGCCCCTTCTGGACATAAAGACTGCTCCCTGTGATGGTATGAAAGAAAATGGCCCCCAAAGTGATTGGTGCTATTAGGAGCTGTGACTTTGTTAGAGTTGGTGTGGTCTTGGAGGAAACATGTCACTGTGGAGGTGGGCTTTGAGATCTCGTATATGCTCAAGTCATGCCTAGTTTCTCAGTTCACTCGCTGTTGCCTTCAGGTCAAGATATAAGAACTCTCAGCTCCTTCTCCAGCACCCATGTCTGCCTGCATGCTGCCTTGCTTCCTGCCACGATAGTGGACTGAACCTCTAAACTACATGCAAGCCACCGTAATTATTTCCTTTATAAGAGTTGCCAAGGTCATATGATGTCTCTTCAATCAATAGAAACTCTAAGACATCCTCTCATACAGACATCATCTGCAAAAAAACAAACAAACAAAATTGCTGCAGCCCCTAGGGTTGCAATATTAGGCCAAGTAAAACACTTATCCCGAGGTGTCGTCCTTGCTTATTTTTAGTAAAACGGGCTGAGCTGAAAACAGCATCAGGGACAACAGACTGTGGAGCAGCCACTGCCATAACAGCTGCAGCAGAGGTGGAGCTATGGAGAGCAGCCAGCAGGCCAGGCAGCAGAAAAAGGAAGAGCCACTTTCCTAGCAAGGCCTTGGCAGCAAAGGAGTAGGGGCTACTCTGCATGGAACAGACAACTAGAAGCCAAGATTAGGGCTGTGGAAACCACCAGAGCTCTTGACAAGGGGCAGGGGTGGCAATGACTCCTGAAGAGTCAGAGGTGCCTGTGGAGCTGTGAGCTGCAGCAGCCATAGTAAGCTGCAACATCCATCCTGCCTAGGGCTGAGGGACCCCCATTTCCTAAGCCACCAAGATACTTATCCTCCCTGCTCCTGACACCGCCCAAGAACTGTAACGCTAGAGGGCACCATCTGCTGCTGCCCTGTCCTTTCTGAATCCACACCCTGCTGAACACCAGGACCTCTATCTAGGTAGAGCCAGAGGAATCCAGCCAGCGGACAGTGACAGTTAGTGACCAAAGTCCACTCAGTTGGCTGGTCTTGCCCACTTCCACTCCCATTTGGTTCCCTGTGAGGCGCTTTCATGTAAGTATCTCTGTTGTTTTCTCAGTGTTGGGGCCTCGTGCACACTAGGCAAGTGCTCTGCCAGGTCCTTACATTTCTTTACAATAAAGGAAACTTGAACTCAAGAGTTGCCTTTTATCTCACGCTATTGACTAGTTATTTCTGGCATGAGGCTAGGATTTAACTGCAGGGCCTTTCTCCACCCCGCCTCTTCTAGCTGGGATTATATCTTGTCTATAGGTGCCAGATCTGGAGGCTCACAACCACCTCTGTGTAGCTCCACAGTCATAAGACACAGGGGCCTATCTGTGCAAACTGGTCATAATTGGACAAGAGTTCAGAAAACAAGCCAGTAACTTAGGGGTGGGGTTCCATCTCCCTCTCTCTGTTAGAAAGGCCCTTCTCAGCCTCCAGCACAGTCAGTGTGGACAACAGGCCTTCCCATGGTACCAGAGTAAGGAGAACTCTATGGTTTTGCAGCCTGGAAAGGTCACTTTCATTACTGTATACCCTCATGATGCAATGTTCTCCACAGTGGCACATTTTTGCCAACTCCAGGCCTAGAAGACCTTTCATTCCAACCCTCTGGGGAACTCTGACTGCAGGCGACCCTGTCTATTTTCTTCACAAGCCAAATGACCATTACTATAAAATGTAAGAGTTCCAAACCTGGCTGTGCATCAGCCTGCATATCCTGCAAATCACCAGATCCCCTGAGCTTCCCCGGGAGACTGCCAAATGTAGAGTCTGGCTGTGTTCCACGCTGTGGCTATTCCTTCACTGTTAAATCAGATGAGAAAAGTCGCCCTCCATTCAGAGAAAGCTCACTTAGTCTCACAGGTTTATTTTTCAATATAAACTTTAAAATGATCACTTTTGAGCTTTGAAGGGGGAAAATAAAAGTCTCGAGTGGTGCTGGGTCTACATAGTCATGAGCTAATCTTGAGATACAGCCTCCTCACAATATTGAGACAACCCCTCTAATTCACAGTACTCTTTGGTGTGCACTAACAGTCTTCCCATGAACACCGTTAGCTTTGCTCCAAGGCATCTCATCATTTTTGTCATTTTTCACTATATTTTTAGCTTGTTATGGCTGGCAAGTAGGAAATGTGATTTTCACACTAACTGAACTAATTAATTCTAATATTGCTAAGTTCAATCTTTTATATGTTACAGATATGTCATAAAGTTACTTTCCCCCATTAACCCTTTTCAATCATATGTCCTTTCTTTCCTGTCCCTCTTCCCTGTGCAGTGGCCAGGTGCACAGCCATGCACGGAGTGGCCCTGGGACACTGTGGCCATGCACTAGGTGACTCTGGGACACTGTAGTCATGCACTAGGTGACTCTGGGGCACTGTGTCCATGCACTAGGTGACTCTGGGGCACTGTGGCCATGCACTAGGTGACTCTGGGGCACTGTGGCCATGCACTAGGTGACTCTGGGACACTGTAGTCATGCACTAGGTGACTCTGGGACACTGTAGTCATGCACTAGGTGACTCTGGGACACTGTAGTCATGCACTAGGTGACGTTGGGGCACTACGGCCATGCGCTGGGCAGCTCCAACTCATATTTAACACAGAATCAAGCTCTTCAGTAAATCTTTGCTTTCCCCTCTTCTTCTCCCTGAAAAGAAGTTTCTTGTGTTAGCTTTACTGACAGAGTTTCTAAAGCATGGTAGGTGTGATATTTTCACAAATGCCTTAAGGTCACCTTCCCTGACCAGGATCCCTCGTTACCTACTGTGAGCCCTGAAGAGCTACATACATATTCCTTTAAGACACTCATGCTTGTCACTGGATCACCTCTTTTTTATTTTAGATTCACTAAGTATTACAGTTACTTCAGTCTCAACTTTTCTTGAGTCTTAAGCTACCCCAGCCTCCCGTTTCCTAGTCTTGTCAATCTGTGTACATCCCCAGCCCCCACTTTATCACCAGATGCTGTCACTCTGCCTCACAGCTCTTGCTCCCCAGAGAGCTAACCTTCTAGGATGTTCTGCAGATGCTCTGTGTGGAATGTGAAACAACATAAGGATTCATGGAGGAGTACTCTTAAATACAGAAATCAACGGCAAATAGAGAGACTTGCTTCCATCTACAACCAGCAGGTCCTACACTAATACCCTCCAGAGAGCCGCCTGGTGAAATGGATCTAGTCTCAGCTAACACACCCAGCTACTAACTCAACTACTACTCAACTGAACCCAGCTACTAAGTAGGCCTGCCTGTGTTGTCCATCTCAGCGAGCCACAGCCCATACCCATTGTGCAACCTAATGGCTGTCTCCCTCCTCCACTTTAGGGAATCTGCTGGGTCTATGATTGTCAGTCACCTCTAATACTCTAGACAGGCATGACTATCATCAGCATCAAGGTCTCTGGAGAGCTTGGTTTTTAAAACCTCTACAAGATCTTCTGACACAGCCACTATGAAGACCCCCACCTTTGTGTTGAGCTGGCAACCACAGTCAGTCAGATCTCCATCGCCAGCATCCCTAAATCCACATCCCATTCTCAGTCCAGCATCTTTGCTCAGGCCCATAGCATTTCTTGCCTCGTCTCTCTCACCTCTTCCCCTTTGTAAGTTCCTTCGTGCTTCAGGAGGGATCTGGACTCCAAGCTGCAGCCTCTCTCCTTCCTGAGCTCAACCCCCCCACCTATGGGGTAAAGCCTAATTGCTTAGCTCTCTATGGTTACCTCTTCCACCATCTTCACCCTGCGCCCCCAGACCCTATTTCTCACATCTGCAGTTCTAGTCAGCCTGATTCTGGCCCCAGCATCCTCTTTCTCTGTGACTTTCAAGATGCAGATTGAACTGAGTACGGTAGTCCATGCCTGTCATCCCAGCTACTCAGGAGGTAGAGGTAAGAGGATGACCTGAGGCCAGGAGTTCAGATCCCACCTGGCAAACATGGTGAGCAAAACTTTGTCTCAAAAGAAAAGGGGGAAGGCGTAGCTAATATAACAAAGCTTTTCTTGGTGCTCCTCTGATGCTGTAGGGTGCATCAGGTACCCCTCACATGCTCTGCAGAGCTGCTGATGCTTCTGGGCAGGAACGGGACTCAGCCAAGAAGCTTAGCACAGATTCACCACCACCACCACAACAACAAACTTTCATTCTATTTTCTTCACACTGACAAAAATGAAAATGGCCATCACCCCCTTTCACCTTCTGCTGGACTTGCTCAAGTTTTATCTCTGGACCTAAGTCCCAGGGCAGCAGCTGGCATTGTGGCCTCTGTAGCTGGTAAGCAGCATGGTCATGCTTACTGCGTGAATGTCAGAAGCACCTGCAGTCATGGACTCAGCCTGTCAGGGTTTTCCAGCCCCCACTCACCCTGCTGGCTATACTCCCAGCCGAATTTCCTCGAGTCCTGCAAGGCCTGGCCCAGGAGGGCTGCTTGGTGCATCAGCTTCTTAGGAATACAGCCCACATTTACACAGGTGCCACCAAGTCCTAAAAAGAAAGCAATGTGTCAACATTCCCCTAGTGCTTGTATGAGGTTTCTCACATCAGTGTGGGGCTATTAAAACATGCAAGAAAAGTAAGCTTTGGTGGTGGCAGGGACAACTTTCATCCTCCAAATGAGGCACAAATGATAAACTATCTAACTTGCAACTGGTGAAGACCCAAGAGGGGGTGAAAATACCGGTCTATATGAAGAGCTCTGGATCATCTGTGTCTGATACTCAAAGGACAAGAGCCACCTAAGCTAATGAGATAAGCACTGCACCCTTGGAACGACGGCTTCTAGCCTCTCCCTAACTCTCATTCCTCTGAGCCAACTGTCAGTCCTCAAAAGCTGTCTGGGAGCATCTACTCTGAATTTGGCCTACACGAAAAGGGCCAGGCCTGTGTGCCCCATGTGACCTACACAAAACAGGCCAAGCCTGTGTGCCCCATGTGACCTACACAAAGCAGGTCAGAACTGTGTACCCATGTGACCTACACAAAATGGGCCAGGCCTGTGCACCCCTTGGCAGGACCCAAGTAAGGAATTCTCTTCAGCTGCAATTTCTTCTAATCCACGGACTAGTGGGATCTTTTTGGACAGGGAGAAAAGAAAAACAGGGAAGAAGCAAGAGGGAAAAGGTTAAGGGTACACACCCAGACCAGTCAAAGAACAAGCAAGGTGCATTGTTGTACCCTAGGAGTTCTAGGCGAAGGCCTTTGAATTAGCTTGAATTTCAAACAATGTTTTTGCTTTTTGTGTGTGTGAGTAAATTGTTGTTGTTGTTGCTTTTTCCCCCATACTTTACCTATCCTGGTTCTGGGAGGAACAAGAAAGCACAGTCAGGCAGAATAGAGTCCATAGAGCTATGACAACACATTTGGAACAAAAGAGCAAGAAAAGTCAGAGTAGTACCCAAAGCTAGCAATAGCAGTTACCATGAGAAGATGGCAAGGGGCCAAAGCGAGTGCCAGGACCCAGAGACAGTGGCATCAACCATGTGTGACCTTCCAGATGATGAGCCCTAACACGTCAGGGTCCTAGCTTCCATTCCCTGTCCCCTGCTCCAGAGTGACAAAACCCAACCTGAAACCAGAAAACCAGAGACAACCAGTTGTCAGGCTTCTAGGTCAGAGCAGACCAGAGACATGGCAAGGTGAGCACTCTGCCCTGCAGCACACAGCAGAGATTTATGGCCGGGAACCACGTGTGCTTCTCATGCAACCAAAGGGAAATGATGGTGGACAATGACAATAGCAGCCATTGTACAGTCATCAAGTCCAGCTTGAGACTGAGACAGAAACAGAAAGTGGGCAGGACACAGCATATGCAATGTGCCTACAACAATGTGAAAGCGCTGGTGTGTGCATGCATGCAAAATCTACGACAGGAATATGGGTGCTGGGCCCCAGAACTGCCTTTCTTTTCATAAAGCTGAACTGTTTGCATTCGTTTGCAGAGTCTACACCTTTGTATGGCCACCCTCCTGAGACCAGGCAGGGATACATGAGATTACAGGAAAGAAGCTGCCTGTAGAAACACAGGACAAGGGCTGGAGAGATGGCTCAACAGTTAAGAGCACTGGTTGTTCTTCCAAAGGACCCATGTTCAATTCCCAGCACCTACATGACAGCTCACAACAGTTTGTAACTCCAGTTCCAGGGGATCCGACACCTTCACACAGGCATGCATGCAGGCAGAACACCAATGCACAGAAAATAAATACATTAATTAATTAAAGAGGACAAGCAAGAACTACAGCTTACCCCAGGATGAGCCCTGAGGCGACGGGACCACAAAGTCTAGCACCATGACCTTCTTTCCCAAGTTGGCAGCTTCCTATAAAAATAACCACATAGAAAGGTGTCATGTCACCTTCTCACCCCCATTTTTCTCTCCCTTAAGTGAACAGTCTGAATT
Organism: Mesocricetus auratus; assembly: GCF_017639785.1. NCBI lineage: Eukaryota > Metazoa > Chordata > Mammalia > Rodentia > Cricetidae > Mesocricetus > Mesocricetus auratus. The sequence continues at coordinate 151,284,518 of NW_024429266.1, read as the reverse complement.
TGCCAGATACTCCTCCACCCCCAATAAAACCAGTCATTATAAAAGCCTAGATTGCAAGTTTGCAGTTAACTTGGGAAAGTCATTGATGGTTCACACCTTTGCACAAGAGAGTCCACCAGAGCCTCCACCAATGACGATGAGATCATAATCATGAGCCGAGTCTTCATTAAGGAGCTTCTGCAGTAAACCGCTCCGATGTGCCTACAGATTACCAAAGGAGACAGAATAGCACACGGCTCCATTTCCAACCAGCATGAATTCTTTGACTAAACAAATCTGGAGCTGGAGAGATGGTTCATCAGTCAAGAGCACATGCTGTTCTAGCAGAGAACCTGAGTTCAGTTCCTAGGAACCATGATGGGTGGCAAGCAACTGCTGGAACCCGAAGTCCCAGGGGATCTGACATCTCTGCCCTCTGCAGACATCTGTGCACATGCTCACACACAAGCATACCTTCCACACACACACACACACACACACACACACACTTAAAATAAAAAATAATTTTTAAAAGATACCCAATGCTGGAGACTTAGCTTAGTAATGGAGCACAAGGCCACACATTTGGTTCCTGGCACCAAAAATAAAGAAAAGCAAAAAAAGACCTCAGGAATTATGGGTCAAAAATCTGTGTTGGGGCTGTAAATCTACCTAGATCTAAATAGAGTACAACTTATGCCAACAGTTACATATTTATGTTCACTGTGACCTAGACATTCTGATAGTTATCAGTGTCAAACGAGGCCACTTTCCACAGAAAAAATGATCAAGAGTCACTGTTCAAGTCCTTGTTCCTCTGGGCTAGTTTTCAGTTGAAACTTGGCTTTTATGTACCAGCAGCTGTCTTCGTGATCTCTCACAAACTGACCCTTCATTCCACAGCTGTGCTGGGTGGCTTCCTTTATCACTTCCATCTCTGTTTCTTTCCCAATGGCCACAAGACAGGCTCTGGAGTCTCTTGCTCCTTTTGACTCCCTTGGTGAGAAGCTGCTCATGGTTGAGGTCAGGTAAGTGACTCAGCAACACTGACTTCATGCAAAGCTTGTTGCCTTGGAAGCAGCAGACTAGAGCCAGCCCTGCTCAAGTGCTCTATACATCACCATCAGGATTCAAAGGTGCTCTGTGACCGCTGGAGAATGGTGTCGGCTATACGACCACTAGGGAGTGGTGTGGGCTATACGGCCACTGGGGAACAATGCCAGAGATGGTTTTTAAAACATCCTAGAAAAAGCTACCCTGGCCTCTTTATTTAATGTGACTCAGAAAACTCCACCTCCTTGGATTCCAGCTCATTCTCTTTCATCATCGTCAAGGTTAGGATGGATGGTGTTAGATAGAGTGCTGAGCAGCACTTACCACCTCCACAGTGGCAGAACAATAGGGGTAATACTGCATAATCGTGTGGATCAGAGATTAACATTCAATGTGACAATCCTCCCAGCCAAAACTTACTCTTAATTAAAGTTTCAGATACGTACTTAATCATTGGTTACTAGTGCTTACATACCTACATACAGGATTAAAACAGAACTGTATTGTGATAAAAATAACTACAGAATAAGGGCCTTATTTATTAAACATCAAAGGGAGACCAAGCCCAGGACTTCTCACATGCAAGGCACTTTACTCCTGAGCCACATTTCATATACACACACACAGTTTTAATCTGTTACTGTCTACCACAATGGCTCCTATGTATGACCTGTATTCTGAGAATCAGGAAGTTAAAAGCCCTATGATTTGTATCCAGTATTGGCAGCCCTGGCAGGAGTTCTAATTCCCTGGACAACAGTGTTTGTGTCGACCAACTCTTGTTGGGGAACAGTCTATTTCAACCCCTAACAGGAGGAAGAGACTAGTCCTGGCCCCAGCAACCCACTTGTTGCTCTTCCTGGGGGACATGTGAACAAATCTCTCTTTACCTCAGATAGGGCACAACGAAGGCATGATTCTAAGTGTAGCTTAGGGAACTCATGAGTTTAACTGGGCTGCTTATGGGAGTGTGAACTTGCTCTCGGCCACACTACTGAAGAAGGGTCTGTCTTCATGGAAATTAACATCTTATCCATCTCTAGGAAGGGGCGGCTCATGAGCTGCTCTGGAGCCACTGTGAACCTCTCATGGGCATCATGATGCTCCCTCCTCACACACACACGAGAGTGGTGATGGGCCCAGTCCTGTGATGGTCACAGCCACTCTGACTTCAGGCTACGCACAGCCCTCCTGTGCTTGGGTCAGCACTGTGTAAGTTCTAGGGTTTAGTTGGTAGGAAAATTCATTTCCTTTGCAGTCTCAGGGTTACCTGGTAACCAGCCTTTGTGCTATTCTGGTACTCCCCTTTGACACTGATTAAATTACAATGTGAACAGTGTCAAGGACCGGGAGTGATGACGATCATTACCTGGAAAGTTCGGTCACATCCGCCCACGTGCACTTTATTCACAAAAATATTGGGCACCGTTTTCTGGTTACTGATTTCTGTCAGCACTTCTTGAACACTGGCCCCATCATCTAAAGAATAAAACAGCATATAAAGACACTATAAAGGTCCCCTTGCAGAGCTCAAGTCTTACAAGTTCATGTCTGTGACAGGTCAGTGTGCTCCATGACTTTATGGAATAATGACTCAAGATTCAAAAGCAGCTACACCTTCAGAGAACACCCTAAACCCAAAGCCCGACCTATGGGTTCCTTTTAGGACAAAGCATCTGGGTTAGCTTTTGCATACGCAATAGCTCAGCCACAATCAAGGGACAAGTATCCTTTAAGAGACAAAACCCAATGGCACCTGTTATAACTAGCAAGAAAATGCTTCCTGTGATTGAGTTTAAAGTTTTGTTTTGTTGTTGTTGTTTGTTTTGTTTTTTGTGGCAGGACAGTGGTGGCACACGCCTCTGATCCCAGCACTCAGGAGGCAGAGGCAGAAGGATCTCTGTGAGTTTGAGGCTATTCTGCTCTACCGAGCAAGTTCCGGGACAGGCTCCAAAGTTACACAGAGAAGCCTTGTTTTGAAAAAACAAACAAACAAAAAGATTTTCTAAGTGTGGTCTGCAATCTTGGAAGATACAACTGGGCCATGACATGTAGGACTTGACACTTATTGGTAAGAGTATCTTGTTTCTTAAGGCAACCTGATGAAAAGCCAGTGCCATGAAGGCAAAATTGAGGGGTTTTTTTGTTTGTTTGGTTTGGGTTTTTATTTTTTTGCTGGTCATTATCACATCCCAAATTCCTGCAAAGAACAGCAGATGTGAAGTATTCAGCGACAGCCATGGCCATATATGACAAAGATTCAAAACTAAGCTGAAAACTAGCATGTTCTTCCCCATGGGTAACGCAACCAGGAAATGGAGTGGATTCCTTTCTATAAGTGACAGTTTAATCTATTTTGTAGAATGCTGACAGGAGAGTATCCAATGCCTCAAGCACTTTAAAGTTAGAAGCCCACAGTGCTCCATGTCCTGTCCTCAAATATGGAAAAATCTTTATCAAACTGTTTGTCATATGAAGGTTCATCTCCTGTGTGGCTAAATAGAAACAAATAGAGCTCATTTGACAGAAAGACATGAAAGTAAACTGAACTGAACAAAGTAAGTGGAACAGCCATGCTGGCATTTACTGCAAATAGCAGCATTACTGACAGCTACTCACCAACTTGATCAAGTTCTAGGATGTTATAGTCCACTCCTAAGGATGAAAAGAGTTCCTTAACCTGTAAGAGAAACCCTTGTGAGCTTCGTGCTCTCAAAAGGTTTAGCAGCTATGAAAGGTACCCATGTGACAATAAGAGATGTCCAGCACAGGTAATCTTTAGGGACATGAGTTTGGCCCATGGTATTCTCATTTTCCTCTATATACTTCCCCAGAGTAACCCAGCCTGCCACCTCCATTCTTTCTGTCTCCTTCTGACTCCTAATGAACTTTTCTGCCCAAATCTCCTTTCTGGTTCAGGGCAGGCTCCTGGCACTCTTCCAAGAGTGCCATGCCTCAATGCAAATCTTCAGCCATATTGTTTCATTTTTCCATGCTTCCTCTCAACAGCTATTAAGTTCCTCCAACTAAATCAACCATCAAGCATCTATGATCAGTCAACCATGATCTCAAGTCCATAAGATGCAACGATGAATCAGACACACTCTCTGCCTTCTAGGGCAGAAATCGAGGGCATGATAACAGTTTAACTATGGCCCATTTATCAGCTGCCCATCAAAAGTCTGACTAAGAGACCACAATGTGGGTATTGCCCAGAGCTGATAGGCATACAGCATTGAATCTGAACTGTAACTGCTGTGCAAAGCTCTAGCTAGGCTTTACCTCAACATCTGCCTTCCAGACATCTTCCAGGTCACACCAACCTCCCCACCACCCATCCAGTGACAGCAATCACCAAGTCTCAGCTCTCTGTGTTGAACTGCTCCACTCTCTAGTTCCCAACAGTCACTCTATCTCAAGTTCTCCTGCTGACACCAGCTTGTCTCCTCCAGCTCACCCAATGGCAGCCACTGGTCTTTTCATAGCCATTTTGTGACACCATCCTTCAACACCCTCCACCCTTGAGATAAAACCAGGAGGCCCCCAAGCCCTAAGCAGATCTGGTGATGCATCTGTAATCATGGTAATTATCTAAGAGTAACCCTTTCACATCTTGAAACTCTCCTAAGAACATTTAGCAAATGAACATTTATTCCAGAATTTTTTTTCCTAAGGAAAAGCAGAGTCTATGGCTCTGTAGTTTGGCCCTGCCCCTTTCTCCTTTCCTGGCAGGAACTCTATTTCCAAAATAGTATCTCCTTAAATGGCAGGTCGCCAGCATCTCTCAGCTCTGAGTCACAGAAGCTTCAAGACGGGGGCTCCCTTCCTCCACTCAACCCTATCTGAGGTCAAACCCTCTACATAGGTGGCTTGGGGAAAATCCTAGGGTCCCAGATCATGTTCCCTGTGTAAGGTCAAGTCCTAGGAAGAGAAGAGCAAGCCAGGAAGAGTAGATGCTGCAGGCCCACTAGGAACCTTACTCATGAAGCCAGGGTGTCACTCATTGAAAATTAGGTCACTGTCCCCACCTTCAGCTCAGGAACATCATGAGGGACTTTTGCAAGGAGAGGAGGCAGGCCATAAGAACAGAGAGCTCCTGGGTGACTTCTTTTGAAACAGACTGTGGGGAAGCTCCAGTTCAAAGGCCATGGAGATGGACTACCAGGCAAGAAATAAGAGGAGGTGACAGCCACTCGAGGGACAAGCTAATCTGCTGATGAATGAGGGCCACCACAGAAAAGGACAACAATTCCTCAGAAAAATACAACTAAAGAGATTTGTAACATGGGTGTGTTCACTCATGTTCACTGCAGCATCACCACAACAGCCAAGAGCAAGGCAAGTATCAACAGGTGTCTGAATTGATAGGAAAGGTACGCGTACACACAATGACTTATTATTTGCCCTTAATAACAAGGAAAATTCCAGCTCACTCTACAAGATGGGCTAACCTTGAGGACATTACACTAAGCAAAACAAGCCAGATGCAAAGGCCAAACAATGAACGATGTCACTTATATGTAGCACCTGGAGTGATCAAACTCACTTTTTGATAAGATGGCGAGAACTGGGAGAGTGGAAACATTAGTTACTGTGTTGATGGGTTATTGCATACAGTTGAACCAAGGAGTCAGGGACTCTGGTAGACGGGTGAACCAAGGAAGCAAGTGTAACTGACATTAGTAGGAACAGTCTCTGTAGGGGAGCAGCATTCAAGGCTGTAAGTACCCAGGGAAGTAGTAAACAGAAGCTATGATGGACATTTTATGGACACACTACTTATTTTAGCACTCAGACCAGGAGCAAAGACTTGTCATTTCTCTGAGCATAGCCTGAGAAAGGTTTTGCCATTTTTCTCATAGGTTCGAAACTTTGGAGTCCATGTCAACAGCAAATATTCACTCAGGACTTCACCCACTCAGGGCTTCCTCCACTCTCCACACCCAATGTCACTGGCCCCTACTCTATTGATGTGACAAATGTGTTTTGTTTTTTAAATCCAGGTATTTTGCCTTGGTTTAGCCTGGGTTATCTTGCCTGTGAGTACAACTGTCTCCATTGCTGGGGTTTGTATGATAGCCAGGTCACTCCTTTCTGCTCTGGGCTAACATTTCTTCACCATAATCTTAAATCCACACTTATCAGTAAAACATCTGGAGACACTTAAACCTTCAAAATAAATCCCAGCCATTTTCAGGGAGCCCCCACCCCAGTTTCCTTTCTTACTCCTTATATTCAACACACTTCCTTCCTTCTGTCCTCTCCTTGACATAAATTCCTATGTCAAGTGCCTTCCCTTACAGGCAGACCCCCTCTTTACCCCGGAGGACAAGCCTACCTGTCCTTTCCTTAGTCTGTCCAGATCATTTGAAGTAGCTACTATCTGTCTGTCTCATTGCCACAGTCCTACTTTGTCACAAGCTCTTTTTTCTGTGCTTGAAAACTGGCTAGCTGACCGCTCAGCTATTCTGAGTTCCTGGGGAGTGGGACCAGAACCATGTTCATATCTCTGCAATGCTAAGTACCCAATAACTAATGCTTGTTAAACGGCATTACCACTTCAATAAAAGAACAAATCGTTCTTCTTGGTTGCTGTAGAGACCATATGTGAAAACTACAATGGATTGTGAGTCACACATTTAATAAGCCCATGAACAAACCACCACAAAATCAGTCAGTGAATGGTCACCAAAAGATAGGCATCTGGGATGTATATGCCCTAGAAAAAACACCCAGGAACTCACTGGAAGACCTACCATCCAAACAGAAGCAGGAAAGACTGGACAGTTAGGGGTCAGTTTGAACTGTTAAGAGACCCTGCACCAAGAAGTGTCACCAAGAAAGAGGCCAGCCCAAATGAAGCTCAGGTTGATGGAAAGGATGAACTCCTTCCTCAGTGTGGAAAACAGAAGCAGCTGAGATCATAAACAAACAGAACAAAAGTGAATTTCACCAACACTAACTCCCAGTGCTATAACGAGAACAAGCGTGGAAATCATACTACAAAACTTGCATGAGCCAAACAGGAGAATGTGTTTATAAGTCCTAAATAAGACTTAAAAACCACACACCATGAAAGGGAAGCGAAATGGGACAGGTCTCATTGTGTAAAACTCATAAACCTCAATTACCAAAAGACTCAATAGAGTCAGGGAGATTTCCAACACATAACCAAAGGATTAGTATTTATATTATATAAAGAAAACCTACAAATTAGCACAACAAAAGAAAGACAAGAATCAAATAGTCTTAATAGTTCACAGGAGTAAACTAAAGGGAGCCATAAACATATGGATTTCATTAGGTAAATGAAAAATTCAAGCCACAAAGAAAGGGCATTACCTACAGGAACTACAAAAGTGAAAACCAGCAGCTGTCAGCAAGGCTGTAGAGCAAGAGCTGTGACACACTCACTAGCACACACCAAATTGTGTGAGCACTTGAAAACGCCTGACACTGTGATTGCTTCTACGAATCAATCAGACACCCATTCTAGGCTTTTCAGCTAAGATCAAGGGCAGCTCAAAAGCAGCTACCCAGGTAAGTCGGTCAGGGGTGTGCTTCCAGAGGTACCCCAGGATAGGCATCTAGCCATATTGTTTTTAAGATCAAACTATTGAGCCAGTTGGGGTGGTTCATGTTTGCAATTCCAACATTTGAGAGGCGGAGGCAGGAGGATTACCACAAGTTCCATCCTAGCCAAGGGGACATCATAGCGGTGGGAAGCAAAGAGGCAGAGCTACGGGTACTAACACGTATGAGTCTCTAAGCAAAACTGCTGAGGTAACGACTATAGGACAATATGTGATTCTACTGACATAAGGGCCCGCGTAGGCCAAAAGGAACTGAGTACTGTTAGTGATGTGTACGCATCCGGTGAGTCAGAGACGCATAAGGAATGTGGTTACCCTGTGGGGAGGGAGGGAATATCCAGGAGTCTCCATGCTGCTAGTGTCATTTTATTGGTTTTTTAAAATGAATGCATCTTTATATGTGTGTGCTTGCAGTTGTGAGGGCCAGAGGACAACCTCAGGTGTCATTCCCTGGAAGATAGTCTGTCTGTCCACTTTCTTTGCAATGAAGTCTCTTATTGGCCTTAAACATACAAGCTAGGTAGTCTGGACTTACTGTCTCTGACATCCAAGCACTGGGATAAAGTGCATTCCACTATACACTTCATTTTTATGAGTTCTGGGGATGGAATCTGGGTCCTAGAGCTGGCAATATTTGTTGTTTCTTGTGATAGGGACTTTTATAGCAGCCCAGGCTGGCCCAGAATGCATGATCCTCCTGCATCAACATCTTTTTTCCCCTTTTAAACAGTGCTAGAAATGGAACCCAGGCCTTCCTTGCTCCCACTAAGTCACATACCAGGCCCTTAACTTTCAGATAATGTTAAGTAAACATCAAAATATTGAACATTTCCATTTTTCATCTTCTTTCCAAAGGTTTGTTTCTAAGACAATGTGTTTTTAACTAATAATATGATAACAATGCTGAATGTCCACCTAGTCCCAAATTAGGAGTGTGCAACAGAGCTTGAAAACCCCTCTGCCTTCTTTAGAAGTGGAAGTCAAGGCCCTACCCGTTCTGAAACCTGGTCTAGGAGCCAAACACGCGAATTAACAGGCGTGATCTGGATCCAACTTCGACATCCCTTGTTCTTCCCTTTTAGTAAAACAATTTCAAACGTTGGGTGTTGTTTTTTTTAATTTTTTGATAAACTTAAGCCCATATCAGGCTGGAAGACAAGCGTTTCACTAGGTGTCTGCCGTCTGGGACCTGGTGGCCTGTTGGAACAGGTAAGCAGCTATGCTCAGAAACTAGCTTTCAACCAAGCTCCCTGCGTAACACGCCTAGGAGAAGCCACAGAAGGTCTACTCCGCCCACCCTCCGCCCTCCGCCCCTGTCAGCTCGGGACCACCCGCCCACTAAGCTCCACCCAGACCCCCCCATCCACTAGGTCCCGCCCACTGAGCGCCACTCAGACCCTCCCCATTAGCCCCGCCCACCAAGTCTATTAGGGTTCCGCCCATCAGGCGCCCCGCCCACTAAGCGTGCTCAGACCCGCCCGCCCACCAGGCGCCAACTGGAGAACTCGACCTTCGTCCCGCCCACTGAGCTCGTGCGGTGACCCTCCAGGCCCCCGACTCACTGAACTCGCCCAGCCTCTTCACCACGCTCCTCCCACCAGGTCCAATCGTCTACATCCACTTCGCTCCTCCCACCAGGAACTGCTTAGACCCTGCTCATCAAGCCCCGCCCCCTAGCTCCGCTCCGGCCGGCCCCGCCTACCCTCGTGCTGTGTGGACAGTAGCTCTTGCTGAAGATCATCACCCGGTTGCCCTCGATGAGGTCCTTCAGGCGGCGCCGTAGTTCCTCGCGGGCATCGGGGGGCTGGTGGCTTGTCCCAGGGGACGACAGACGGGCGCGGCGGCCGGGTGGCGACGACATTAGTCCGCCACGGACCGTACCCAGGCGGCGGTTGGGAACCACTGCCGCCTTCCCCTTCCCCTTCCCGGGCGAGGTGTGCGCCCGAGGAGGCGGCGGCGACGGTGACTGCTCCAGGGTTTCGTTGTCGCTCCCGGACGGGCCGGGCCTGCTCAGGAACCGGGACACGGGCGGCCGCCTAGAGGACGATGCAGACAACGCCACTGAGAACTTGAGAACGCTGCGCACCAGCCACCGGCGTACTGGACAGCAGCGGGGCCACGCTCCGGCCCTCGCGACCCACCTACAGAGAGTGCCCGCCTATTGACCGGCCACGCCCCCGGGGCAGTTTCGCCCCACCTCCAAAGCCTTCCCAAGGCTAAGCCACGCCCCCTAGCACAGCCGTGTGTGCAGGTGAACTAGGCCATCTACTGCTCAGGAGAGTAGCAGTCACTTGCCATTTTTCAGTGGTGCAGTATCAAGCTTGTATGCTCTGCTATCCTTGAAATTATTGTTTTCATTGTCGTTTTACCACAGCTTCTGCCACCCAGAGGCCTCTCTGCAGTACCATCTGCTCCTGATTCTCCACCAGTCTCAAGATAGGTGCTTTTCAGGAAGGATAGATGCCTATGTTTTATATTGGGAACCGTGAATAAAACCATATCTAGGAAATATTTTTTTAAGTTTGCATTACCAAAGCTGAATAAAACATCACTTTCCCGTTGCAATTCAGTTTTAATATGAGGTTCCTAGGTCACTGCCACCCCGGAACTCCCCATCCCTGTGACATACTGTGCTTGGGTTTTTGTTTGTCTTTTGGTTTTTTGTCAACTTGGCACAAACTAGGATCACCTGGGAACAGAGAGACTCAATTGAGAAAATGCTTCCTTCAGGTTGGCCTGTAGGCAAGCCTGTGGAGCAGTTTCCTTACTAGTGATTAATGTGGCAGCCCGCTGTGGAGGGGTGCTACCCTTGGGCAGGTGGTCCTGCGATGTAAGAAAGCAGGCTGAGAAAGCCAGTAAGCAGCATGCCTCCATTGTTCAGCCTGTTTCTTGAGTTTCCAACGTTCCCCAATGATGGGCTGTGACTGGGGACTCGGAACCCAAATAAACCTTTTCCTCCACTAAGTTGGTTTTGGTCAGTGTTTTACCACAGCAACGGGAAGTAACTAGAGTACATAGTATTCTGGAGCCACCCCCAACAAGTGAACCTTTAACCACCTTTGTCCAGACAAATCCTGTGGGCAATATTTGGAAGGAAGGCCAGAGGGCTAATGGGCTGCTCCTGGTCAAATAAGGACACTGTGTGCAAACATTTTATCATCTGAGCCCTCTCCACAGGCTCAAGCTACAAAGTTCTTACTGTAAACAAAAACATTGACTCTAATTGGTGGCCACTGTTAGTCTTAGCACCTGTGGTCCGGAATACTGACTCCACAGAATATTTGAGGAAACCCACAACAAACCACAGCTGCTCACACTGTCAGAAGGTGCAGGCTCAACCAGGCCTGTTTCAAATATTTGCACCTGCCTTGCTGTTCCCAGCCTTTGAAGCCTGGAGGCACTGCCAAAGCTCAAAATTTTCCCTGGCAACCCCTTTTAACCTGAACGATTTCACATGATCTCAAATGTGTAAGTGCATGAAATAGATACACAAATCGAACATTTATTGGTAATAAGTCATAATGAATTTTATTTTTAGGGAAATCTTAGGCATCCATATAATTTCTCCATTTATTAAAGATGAGAGCAAATTTGCATTGTAATGATATGGATGGGCTTGTTTATTTTTACATACAACAAATCTTGGCTGAAAATTTGATACCGAGGAAGGTAGAATATTGTCAGTGTTTTTCATAATTAATCAATATTTTAATTTTATAATTGTCAATGCTGAGAGTATTGCTGTGCATAAATACAAAGAATGTTTAGAGTTATCTCAGAAATGATTGGAAATTTCTCCCTAATCCCAAGCCAACATTCACAATTTTTTTATGAAACTCAAGTATGCAGCTCAAATAGCAATTTTTGAAATCAAACATTTTAACACAATACAAATCTAAATATATACTAATTTGTTCCTTGCATGCTGAGGAATGCTGGGAGGAAACTATTAAGCGTCTTTGTTTTCTGTAATTAAATCATTCATTTTTATTTCACGAGCTCCATATTTTTTATTCAGCCCCATTTGGGGTCACAACACACAGCTTAAGTACCTGGGGTCTGTTTGGTTTGAAGTTGTTGGAGGCCTTGTGCATGTTGTCTTAGTCTCTGCGAGTTCAGTCTTGTGCCTGGAAGATGATGTTTCTTTCCTTGGAGTCCTCCCTCCGTCACCCCGGGCTCTTACAACCTTTCTGCCTTCTCCTTGGTGTAGAGCCCTGAAAGGAGGGGTTTGATGAGGACATCCCATTTAGAGCTGAATGCTCCTGAGTCTTTCTCTCTCTGCACATTGTCCAGTTGTGGGTCTCTGTGTTAATTCCCAGCTACTGCAAGAAGGAGCATCTGCCTGATGAGGCTTAAGAGATGCACGGACCTATGTGCACAGTCATGTCAAATCATTAGGAGTCACTTCATTGCTATGTTCCTTTAGCAGAATGGTAGTAGTAGGTTTCGCACTACGGTCCATGACCTGGTTCTTGGACACTTTGGCAGTGTCAGATATGGTTCCCATCTCACTGAGCAGGCTAAAGGACTGTTGTTAAATGGCCAAGGCTGTGACTGGCACACACACAAACGAATGCTGCGATTGGTCCAAATGCCCCTTCTTGGATGACAGGAGCAGGCTGCTCAGGCTCACTTGGTGAGCTGCCTGGGAGACACCCTCCTATGCTGCCTCCCCTGGTGTTAGAGCACCAGGCTCACCCAGAGTGGCCTTTCCTTGCCTACTTTTGGTCGTGTGGACTGAGAGGTAACACATAGAAAGAAGCAGCAGTTAGAACAGCAGCAAGGACCGGTGGGCAGGCTGCAGGCTGAACTGGAAGGGGGTAGGGAAGGAAGAAGGGCAGTTATATTCATTACTTTCCTTGTCACTGAGACAAAATGCCTAACAGAAGCAATTTGGGGGAAGAAGATTTTTTAGCTGGCAGATTCATGGCAGGAAAGGTGTGGTGGCTTTCAGGTGACTGGAGCAGCATGTGGCTTGCTCACATCTCAGCCAGCCAAGACACAGAGAGATTCCAGATGGAACTTAGGTCAGCTTGTAGCCACAGGCTCTGCCCATAGCCCTGTGTTAGCCAACTCTGCGACATGTCCCTAGACTGTGCCAAGAGCTGGGGACCAGATGTTCAAACACATAAGCTTCTGGGGACATTTCACATCCAAACCACAATGGTGGTGGAAGTAGAGGCAACAAGGGATGGCCGAGAGCTGAGACTGAAGGATAGAAGGCAGTACGGAGCCCGAAACATAAACTGCAGCCCTGTCACCAGAAGGGTTCCAGAGGCTAAGGGTGTCAGTTTCCATGCTGGGCTGTAACAGTGGCCAGTGTTAAAAACTAGGGAGGCTCAGCTGCCTTCCAGACAGACACCAGAGCTGTAACAGAGGCCTCTGCCAAAGGCTGAGGAATTCTGACACCACCGCAGGAGGCCACACAAGCTCTGGGTGCTTTGTAATGTTAAGGGTCCCAGTATTGGTGGCCTGAAGGAGGAATGTAACACTAGGGGGCGTCACGTGCTGCTGCCCACCTGCCTATCAGCCATCGGTTTCCATTACAGGGCGTGGTGAGAGCTTCTCCTTGCTCATTTATGTCTGTCTGGGTAGAGTGTAAGGAGCCCAGGCTGTTGATGGTAATGCTCCAATTACTTTTTTTTGTTTTGTTTTTTTTGTTGTTGTTGTTGGTTTTTTTGTTGCTGCTTTTGTTTGTTTGATTTTGTTGTTGTTCTGAGATGAACTCTTACCTGGCTGTGATGGTTAATACTCACTGCCAGCTTGACTACATCTGGGATCAACCAACACTCAAGCTTCTGGGACCTCTGTGAGGGATTTTTGTTATCATCGTATTTGAAGCAGGAAGAGTCACACTAAATCCGGGCCACACCTTCTGATGGCAGCTCGGATCAAAGGACAAGAAAAAGGAACATTTGCTTTTTACCTGCTTGCCTTCACTCTCACAGGCGAGTCCGTCTGTCCTGCTGCTGAGGCATTCCTTTGCCAGCTTTAGAACTAACATCTTTGAAATCATAGGTAGACTAAAGATAACCAGCTCTCTAGGAATTCTCCAGAGCTACACGCCAGATTGGGACTTCTGAGACATTCAGCATCATGGACTGAACAGCTAAAACAGATTATTGTTCTTTGTATCAGGAGATATCCACTGTTGACAGCTACTCAAACCACAGTCATTTAACCACGCGAATACATCCCCATCCAATATATCATTGATCTGTCTGTCTGTCTGTCTGTCTTCATTCCATCAGCTCTGTTTCTCCAAAGAATCAGAAAACTAATACAGCAGCCTAGGCTGGACTTGAAATTCCTAGGTAGCCAAGAATGAGCTTGACTCCAGTTCCTCCTGTTTCCACCTCCCAAATGCTGGGCTGCAGCGCTCCACCATGTTGTCTCAATGGTTTGCTCTTTACTGTCTTTCTTGGCCCCTTTACCATGTGAGTTCCACAAGGGAGGGACTTCGTCATCCATGGGCTCACAGCTCTAGCCCTAGAGTCTAGCACAGTGCCTGACTCATAGGAAAGCTGTGAAGTTTACGGGGTGATTTACCCAAGTCTTAGTCAGCAGTGACTGAAGCTTCTGCTCCTGCCAGAGTCCAACCCCAGCAGGATTCAGGTCTCAATTTAGGAGTCAGTGAAGGGAAGGAGGAGAGTGACACTATCTGAGGATGAGTCGCAATGGCTACCATTTTGTATATTTCTGTCCTTCAAAGCCTGCACAAAATTTCCCAAAGGAAAAGGCATGAGGGAACTCCCACAACACGTAGTGAGATTCATTAAAAATGAAGGTGCTGGAGAATTGCCATCCACAAAGACAAAATTCTGGAACTTTGTCAAACAGCAATGGTCTCCATGGGGTCCATGCCATTCTCCATGCTGTCCACACCACCTTCCCATCCCTATATGAAGGTCAGGATCTCAAATCCTTTCCCTTCTTATCTTGCTTATCTAGAACAAATCAGGCAGGTGGCACACAGATCACATGTTTAGGAGAGTCCCCACACCCCCACCCCTGTCCAGGGCCTGTGTGACCCATGTCATATTAGGACACAGGCTTAATGACACCATCAGAGCCCTTGAGAGAAAGACCCAAACTGAGGGGCATGGCCAGAGGGGAAAATTCCCAGAGAGGGTACATGGAAACTGGTGTTGACACACTGAAGGATGGCCCCTGAATTCCAAGATGCCATCACACAAGGCAAGCAGAGGGAGAACAGCTGGGCACACTGGGAGGTCCAAAAGTGGGCAACAGCGAGGGAAAAATTAATGCCAACAGAGTAAGCAGGGCCAGATGGCTGAGGCCTGAGACCTGTGGCATAGTCTCCAGGAAACAAATGGGAACCTGATGCAGCAAAGTGAGGCATGAGAAGGATAGTGGCCCCATGAGTTTGGGGAAAGCAAGGAAGGAAGGTGACAGAATGAAGGGGATATCACCACTCTTCTTCTGACTTGTCTTGTCTCTAGCTCTGTTGTAGTTTGTATATAGAGTGTCCCCTCAAAAGACTCATGGGTTAAAGACTTGCCCCCCATCTGGTGGCACTGGTGACTAGAACATAAGGATACCAACCTTTTCAGTGGCTCAACTGACTCATGAGTTCCCAGATGAATGAAATATTAAGAAGTGGGAGCTGGAGGGAGGGAGTAGGTCACTGAACATGTAACTTAAAGGTGTATCTGGTCCCCAGACTCCCTTTGCTCTCCTCTGATGGGGGAAGTCCTTCTTTGTATATGTTGTCCTACTGGATAATTAATAAAGCACTGTTGGCCAATAGGGAAGCAAGATAGTTTGGACTAGGAGTGGAGGACGATTCTGGGAAACAGAGACACAGTAAGTCACAATGTAGGACGCAGGAGAAGAAGAGGTCTGGACCCTTTTCTCTGGTAAGGGAAGACCACGTGAAAATACTCAGATTCGCAGTTATGGGTTAATAATTAAGTCAGAGCTAGCCAATAAGAAACCAAACAAATGGCCAACAGCTTCATAATTAATATAGTGGTTCGTGTGTTATTGGGGGCTGAGACAGCTTGGGACCCAGGCAGCTGGTGGGAAGAATGCTCCTTACACTCCTCCCTTCTCCTCTCCTCTCCCCTTCCCCTTTCCCTCTGTTTCTTCTGTTCACCCCCACTCCTCTCTCCTCATCTCCTTCCTGGCTACCATAGACTGAGCAGCTTCGCTCCACCTTGCATTCCCCCGTGTGATTCTGCTTCTCCCCAGTCCCACAGCTCAAGGATCAAGCAAAGATTGAAGACTCATAAACTTTCAGCCAAAATAAATATCTCTTCCTTTAAGTCAGTTGCTTCAAGTATTTTGTTACAGTTACAGTCACACACACACACAAAAATACTACCTGTTGAACTGTTTCTACCAGAGCTCTCAGCTAGTCATAGTTTCCACTTTACTGATTAAATCCACATGGACTTCTTTCAAAACCATGAGTTTCTGCTTTGACCTGTAAGTTTCTTCACTGCTCATAATCATTTTGTAATCTTTCCTTATTTCTCAAGTTGCATTTAATTTATAACTTGTTCCCTTTTATAACATGAACACCTGCCTGACAACAGCACATTTTCACTAGTTTTTCACAGCAATCTCATGCTGTGCGTGAAATTGCCAAGGACAAATGCACTGTGAGACAATGGTCATCCCAGCTCTGAAAAAATAAAAACCATTGTCTGTGTGGTGAGCGTCACTCCAACTTTCCTTACAAGCCTTTAAACAACAGAAGGAAACACAGAGCTATAATTATGGTGGCAAATGTTCTCAGCCTAACAGGACCTACAAGCCAGCCTGGAGACTATCCTGTAGGCATGCCTACCAGGGAGCTTCTAGGTTAGACTAACTGAGGTGGAAGACCCACCTCAACTGTAGGCGTGGTCTGGGGATCCTGGAGTGAACAAAAAGGAGAAAGAGAGCTGAGCACCTGCATTTATGCCTTCTGCTTGCTGAGTGTGGATGCAATGTGGCCAGCCACCTCACACTCCTGCCATTATGCCTCCCAGCCAGACAGATCACACCCCCAAACTGTGAGTAAAAGAAGAACACCCTTCATAAGTTGCTTTTCTTAGGTATTTGATCACAGCTATACAAAAAAATTAATAGCACAAAATTTCTCCCCAAATGTAAGTGTTAAGGGTCCCAATACCCCCTCCATGAGGATATTTCCAATGACGTATCTTCTTCCCACTACGCCCTATCTCCTAAAGGCTCCACCACCTCACATTAGCGCTATAGGCTGAGGAACAAGCCTCCAAGCCCTGGCCTTTGAGGCCCACTTAAGCTCCAAACTGTAACACCATTCTTTCCTCTTCCTACTTATGCGTCCTTTCCTTCTGTATATGCCTCTTAGGATGGATATGGCCTAATTAATCCCCTCTTATCCCTTGTAAATTCTTAATTAGTTGAAAAGAAATATATTAAAATCATACTATGGAGCCAAGAATATTCTATGCACATGCAGATGGGGGTTGCCTGAGGCAAGCAGAAAGAGGAGTCACAGGATATGGGGGTGCTGGGGATTTAAGCAATAGCTTTGGGCTGCATGGTTTGTTTCTTTTATTTTTTCAATGTGTAATAAAGGTACTTGAGAATTGGTTTTCCCAATTGGTGCAAGACTCAGTGACTATACAGAAATTTGTTTAATTGTACACTGTAAAATACATGAATTATATCTTCAATCTTTAGAAAATAATAAGGAAACAAAACAAAAAAAGGGTGTGAAAAATAAGGGATTAACAAAACTCAAGAAAGACTTGGACAGATTTCAAGTACTGCTGGAAAAATTCATTTGTATGCATTTGTAAATACTGCAATATTTGGGAAAGTAATAAATGTATGCTTTTACTGTACATATACATGTATATATACATGTATGAATATGTCTTTGTCTGAGGAAATCCCTTGGCGCTGGAGAGATGGCTCAGTGGTTAGGTGCACTTATCTTGCAGAGGACCCAGCACCTGTGGCGGCTCACAACTCTCTGTAACTCTAGTTCCAGAGAATTTCCAGTCCTCTTCTGGCCTCTGAAGGCACCAGGCATGCGTATGGTACACATACATGCATTCAGGCAAAAGACTCATAAACATAAAATAAAATAAAAATTTTAAAAGTCAATGTCCCCTAATATGAAACAATAGGTTAAAAGGCACAAAACAGGAAAGTAAAGAAAGCAAGAAAATCAGCCCAGAGGCTAAGGCATCTAAAGGAACCCCAGAAATAGGACATTTTGTTGACACAGGCCTTTTCTAACAATTTATTTAATTTTTGTTTTTTAAAACTATTTTATTTATTTTCTTTTTTTAAAGGTTTATTTATTGCCGGGTGTTGGTGGTGCATGCCTTTAACCCCAGCACTGGGGAGACAGAGGCAGGTGGATCTCTGTGAGTTCAAGGTCAGCTTGGTCTACAGAGAGGTTCCAGGACAGACTCTAAAACAATACAGAGAAACCCCGTCTTGAAAAACCAAAAAAAAAAAAAAAAAGAATTCATTTATTATGTATACTGTGTTCTGCCTGCACGTATCCCTGCAGGCCAGAAGAGGGCACCAGATCTCATTATGGATGATTGTCAGCCACCATGTGGTTGCTGGGAATTGAACTCAGGACCTCTGGAAGAGCAGGCAGTGCTCTTAACCTCTGAGCCATCTCTCCAGCCCCTTTTAAATTATTTTTAATTCATGTGTATGAGTGTTTTGCTTCCATGTGTGTCTGTGCACCATTTGATCCTCTGGAACTGGAGTTAAAAATGGTTATGAACTATCATGTGGGTAATGGGAAATGAACCTGGGTCCTCTGCAAAAACAGCAAATGCTCTTTCTCTCTCTCTCTCTCTCTCTCTCTCTCTCTCTCTCTCTCTCTCTCTCTCTCTCTCTCTCTCTCTCTCTCTCCCCTCTTTCTCTCTCAGTTCCATTTGGTCTAGAAGTTGCTTTGGGGCTTCAGCCTCACAGTTCTTGGATCAAAGGCACGACACCTTGTACATGTAAAACAAATTC
Organism: Mesocricetus auratus; assembly: GCF_017639785.1. Classification (NCBI taxonomy): domain Eukaryota; kingdom Metazoa; phylum Chordata; class Mammalia; order Rodentia; family Cricetidae; genus Mesocricetus; species Mesocricetus auratus. Next base: position 151,265,907 of record NW_024429266.1, on the reverse strand, counting down.
CTGCTACTAAGCTACTCCCCAAGCCTTGGGCCTTTAGCTTAAATGGGGCCCCAACGATTACCCCTAAAGGGCAAAGATGATTTGTGTCAGGTCAGGGTTCAGCACAAGATTTCAGCCTATCAGCGTGGAGGATCCAGCATGGAGAGCCAGAGACATGTGCTTCACATCACAAACTCACTAGTAACTCTGGGAGCTAGAAGAAATCTCAAATTCCAGAGACAATCATTCTAAACATAAACACCAATGAACAAGCCAATGTCAAGAGCAAAACAAAGATATTCTCAGATACAGGACTCAGCTTGACCAAACTCGAGTTTCCCAGGAAGTCTGTTGAGGCTGCCATTCATCCCCAAAGGACAAGCTGTTCCTGGAGGATGGGAGAAGCTGAGGGCCAGCCCCCTCCCCCATAAAAAGATCAATAGAGGTCCTCAGATGACAGCCAGGCAGGAGTCAAAAGGCTAAACCTCGACCTCTGCCCGTCTTCCCAGCAGCCTCGCCTTGGTTTGGTGCATCCCCAGATCTGAGCCCATCCTCTGCTCACTCTCCAGGACCACAGAGATTCCTCGGGAGCGAAGGACTTCCACACGCCTGGCGCCAGGAGACAGCGGGCAGACAACCAGAGACACTGCTCTCCAGCTGGATGAATTTGAACAAGCCCAGTCGTAGAAGGGTACAGCAGGTGTACCCGGTAACCACTGCCCCATCATCAGGCAGGAACATCCAGTGTCCACAATGCAGCATGTCTTCTGAGTGCCTGGAGCTTCTGTTCAGCTGGGCTCTGCAGGGTCTCAGGTGTCAACAGCGAAGTCTCCAGCAGCCACGTGGGAGGGCCTCATAGGCTCTAGCATACCTGGAGGCTCAGCCAGGACAGCCGGGCTGACTCTCTGGGCTCCAAGTGTCCTCTTACTACACCAGTCCAGCCCAGAGACCCAAGAGAAAGAAAGCATGCAGTCTTTCGAGGCCTTCATTTAGAAAACCGTTTTACTTCTGCCACATTCTGTTGACCACACTGAGTTCCAAGGACTACTCAGGTCCATCCATGGGGTGGGAGACACATGGAGCATGCTGGGAGTTGCTGCATGATCACAGTGCTAAGGGCATAAGTACAGAGAGTGCAGCAAAACAGGAGCCATTTTTGCAATTATTATGCCATGGGCAAAGATGTTTCTTTTTTCTTTTTCCTTCTTTTGAAGGTAGCACAAAGTCTCCTTCCCTCATCCTACAGGAGAGCTCTGTTCTTCCCTCCCCACGGGACTTAGGTACACATGGACCATTTTATGCTCTTACATCATTATGTCCCACGTGCAGAACTACAGTTGGGTGGTTCCAGCGAGGCTCCCCTGATCTTACAGATGTCTGCAGAGTAAATCCGGTTCATCACCCACTGAAGCAGAGCCCTGCAGGAAGAGATGCCCTCCAGCTGTGGTGCATAGAAGCCACAGAGGGTTCAGACTGAGGCTCTCCAGGGGAGGAGGAGCCCCTGCCCTTCCTTCCCTGCTGGAGTCGATCCTTCCAGAAACCAGCCATCGAGGAGCAGAGGGTAATGGAAGTGCCTACTCAGGCAGAAACTTAGAATGATGCCAGCTGCTCTCCTGTCTGTGAAAGGAGACCTGAAGTCACCTTGGAACAGATTTGCCTTATTATGGCTGGAGTCCCCTTAAGTTGTATAAATGAGGGCATCCTCGGCCCTGCTGCTTTGAGAAAGGGTATAGAGAGAAGCCTGCATCTCCAGCATCACTGACAAACAAAGCCAGCTAGAAGGCCATGGAAAATCTGTACAAACACCAAAAGCCTTCAGGGGAGAAAGCGGCTTTGGATTCTGAGCCAGTGTTTTTCATGGAAGCCTGCGGGTTGTGTGGTTCACCTGAGGCTTGGGATAGGAGAGGGTGACAGACTCAGAGAGATAGAATCTGGGTGGTGTGGGGTGTGCCCACTCTATAACATCCCCTGGTGCTTAGGCCTTGCATACAGACAAGAATTCATGGAAGGGTTGTCAACTCAAGAGCTGGGAAGAACTTTTAAGGATTGGGGTATAGCTCATTGGCAGAGTGCTTGCTTAGCATCTGCAAGGCCCTAGTTCAATCCCCAATATCACACCAAATGTCACTATTGTAGATCATTATAGCACTGGACAAAAGACTACAAGCCTGACATTCAGGATTTGGGTCCGAGAGCCAATAAGGGTGAGGAGACAGCCCTCTGCATGGGTGACTTTGCTTAGCTACTGGCACTTAGAAGTCAGCACACAGTTCATATGGCCTCATTTGAAAGCCCCATGGGCTTCCTGTCTCCATTTCTGGCAGACGGATCCTTCTCTGCTCTATTGGATTGGATCCTCCCATTCTCTCTCTCTCTCTCTCTCTCTCTCTCTCTCTCTCTCTCTCTCTCTCTCTCTCTCTCTCTCTCTCTCTCTCTGTGTGTGTGTGTGTGTGTGTCTGTCTGTGTCTCTGTCTCTGTGTCTCTGTCTCTCTCTGTCTCTGTCTCTGTCTCATTCCTCATTGCAGGACATGGGCCCTAGTATCAATGGAAGATTCTAGCATGAATTCAGTACATTATGAAGCATCATTAAAAGGCTCATTTCCTTTCCAGTGAGTAACCAGGTAGTGATGCACTTTTTAGGACTGGGGCTGGACAGAGGTGCCACCCTCCAGGTTGGTCTCAAAACTGCAGTACCAAGACACAGTTCCCTAGGTGACCACTGGGTGGTGCCAAAGCTTCTTATGATGCAGACAAAATAGAAAGGTAGCCCTGATGAAAGGATAATGAGAGGCTGGTTGCCACCCATGCATGGTCAGTGCAGGCAGCCAGAGCAGCTCCCTGGGGAGATGTGCGCCAGTTCAGTTGACTCCACCTCTCTAGGTCTTGTCTTCCTCTTGAATGCTCTGGGAAGGGTGGCATGGGCTTGCTGTGATGGGTAAGCGTGTCTTGTGAACTACAGAGGTCGGAGCCTGCACAGGGATGAAATGAAGAGACAGCTCCTAAAAGCTGTCCTGGGTGAGCTGCTAAGACCCAGTGTGGTGGGGCATGATAAGTAACTGGAAGGGTATTCCTGTAGAGGACACCTTGGCTGTAGGTTGCTCAGCGCTTAGCATCCCTATATTGAAGCTTCTGATTCTCACTGAGCTGCTGTGTTCAGTCAAGGTAACTGAGGCTTAAAGAATTTGTGATGTGGTGTGGAGTGGTCAGTGTGGAGGCAGAAATATGAGTGGGGAAAGACTCTGGAGATGTATACCATGGGGGAAGGTGGGACTGGGTGGGGGTGGGGCAGAAGACTGACCACCTTGCTGGTTGTATCCTACTCTCCCCTGATAGGAATCTGAGCAGGTGAGGTGCTGGAGTCCCAGCCCTCGAGCATCAGAGACCCAGGGCCTGGGTTGGCATAGCCAGGGGCTTGTGACTCAAGACCTGAAAGCCGGGGCCCAGATGCTCCCGGTACTTAGACTGGTGACTCACTTCCTTGGGCTTTACCCCCTTGGCGCTGGTCAGTTGTTATCAGACTTAGCTCCCAACAGTAATGAGCGGCAGCAAGCAGCCACTGCTAGGGGCCTTGAGTGATGGGACTCTCTGCTCCCACAGCAGCTAATGTTACTACACTTCTTGGCCCAAGATGTCAGGACCGTCAACCCTTAGGCCTTGGCAGCTCCCTCGATAAACAGGGCCTGTGGTTTCTCACCTTCAGGTTTTCTCACACACACACACACACACACCCCCGCCCTGCCTCTTGGGTGTGCCTCAGGTCACCCTCACTCCGTTGAGTCCTCACATCTCAGCTATCCTGGCCTGCTAACAAAAGACCTCTGGGGGGCCTTCAGAGGAGACTTTTGGGGGGCCAAATGTCTCAACACCAGGCCACAGCACAGGAAACTGTCTCCAAGCTGACTCCAAAAGTGGGCTTATGAGCCTGCTCATATTGCCCAGAAAAGAGTGTAGCGAGCGTTTGCACCAGTCACTCCTTCATGCAAATGAAAGACCACGGTGCAGCCATCACATGCCTTCTGCTGAGCCCCCAGGGAGTGCTCCCCATCATTCTGTTAGAGAGCACCAAAACTTGTGATGGCAGAAAGGTCCCCTGGAACTACAAAAGCAGTGGTGACTAGGACAGTGCCTTCCAAGCTGGGATCTACTGTAGTCAGTGGCGGTGGAGACTTGAAAGCAGTGGGGCTGTGGTGGGGGCAGTCTGGAGGACACCAAAGGGGGTTGCAGGCGCAGCGTTCTCCACTAAGACATCCAAGAACAAGGAAAAGGTCCAACAACTACCACCACCCCAGCATCTTAGCTCACTTATGGTGGAAGTAAACACTAAAAGAGAGTGGTACTTAGACTAAAGCCCTACTGTTGATATTAGCAGCACTTTACCAGTCTTTACAACGTTCTTCTAGCCAAATGCTCATAGCAGAGTAGGGTTATTTTATGTGTTTCACCTGCAGGGATCCGGGGGACGATATGGGACCCTTTCCAGCCCACAGCCACTGCCCTAGTACAAATGTAATACAGTATTGGAAAGACTGATTCTGGCAACCGGGGGATGCTGCTTGCATGGTTTCTGGTCTCAGCTCTCTTCTCTATCTGCATGCTGTCCCCAATGACGGGTGTGTCCATCCATGCTGCACAGAAGAGCTACCTACAGAGGTCCCACAAGGAAAAGTACAAATGTCACACAGCTAAGCTACGGAATAGACCTAGGTGTCTGTCAACAGAGGAGTGGATAGAGAAAACGTGGTGTGTACACACAATGGAGTTTTTCTCAGCCTTATAAACAGTTTGCAGGAAAGTGGATGCAGCTGAACACTATCATTTTAAGCTTATTACTTGGTCTCAGAAAGACAAATACCACGTTTTCCTCACCCTGGTGGGTCCTATACTATACAGACACATAAAATCACATATGAAAGTAGACTTGAAATTGTCTAGGTGAATGAAGGGGACTAGTGGGAGAGGGAGGAAGGGGAGAGTAGTAGGGAGGGGGTTATTTGAAAGTACATATATACTTTCATGAAAACAGCCTCCTGTAACACTGAAAAATAAAATAATACAGAGAAATAGAATTTTACTTATTGTATTATTTATTTATCTTTGTTTTTTTTTTTCCAAGGCAGGACTTCTCTGTGTAATGGAGCCCTGGCTGTCCTAGAACTCTCTCTGTAAACCAAGCTGGCCTTGAACTCACATAGACCTGCCTGTCTCTGCCTCCCACGTGCCGGGATTAAAAGCTGCACCAGCACTGCCTGGCAAAAATAGAATTTTAGGTAGGAGCTGGAGAGATGGCTCAGAGGTCAAGGGCACTTGCTTCTCTTGCAGAGGACTCAAGTTCACTTCCCAGTACTGCACACATGTGGTGCATATGCATATACACAGGCGAAAACATCCATCCATATAAAATGAATACAAGTATATCTAAGAAAAACAATCCGTGTCCTTCGCTAAAGCCGAGCACAAGAAAAGACAAGCCTTTTTGCTTTGAAGAGTTAGTGCTTCAAGTTTTTGGGTCTGAAGCAGATTCTAGAGCTCACTATTAACTAAGACTGGCGCTGAAATTTTTATATATGAACGATTACACATACAGTGGACAGACTTGTGCATGGCTAAGCCGTTTTTTACACAATGGAAAAAAAAGAGTGAGACCAACAGTGTCTTTGAGGTGACATCCCTCTTGCTGCTGCCAGAGCAGCTTTCAGGCTGTGACAGATCAAAGCAAAGTTGTCTTGTTTTGTAGAGATGGCTGTCTCAGGGACACAGCCTGGAAAGGACGGAGCTGGCTGCAGACCTGAGCAAGATTACCCACTGTTCCTTCTCAGAGTGCTTCCTCCTCTCTTTCTCCTCCCAGGCACTGAATAATGGCTCCATCAACCTGGCCCAGCACATTGGCCTCTCAGATCTGGTTCCTACTCACAGGAATCATTTTACCTACAAGAATTTATTCCGGTGCCTCCATAGCTGAGGTACTGTCTACTGGTAAAGATGTAGAGTGATAGTTACCGGCCTTGAAACTGCCTTCTGCATGAGCCAGTATTTGGAGACAGCCAGAAATTGAGAGCAGCTCAGGAGACCACTAATTGTCCATTATTAAAGTTGAGGTGGCTTTGTTTATGCATTTTCTCTTGCAGAGTTATTTGTGCTTCTCGTCCTGAGCCTGTGATGTATGAATCAGGCGAGGAGAATTTGCTGGGAGACTGGAATGTGTTCCTGTCTGCCTTTGTCCTTTTTCTTCGTTTTAAACAGCTATACGAATTAGTGTCTAAATAAAATCAACCAACAGGAAAGTGAGCACACTGCTGCTTTATAACTCTGACAGATGATAGTAACGGACCGCAAACCTGGAGCACAGAAAACCTATAAAACAGGCCTCAAAGCACAGTGCTTTTGTCAAGTTAGAATGAAGGATGTCCCTGGGCTCTGGGGGAATGCAGCAGCCGGGGAGTGTGGGAGAGTTTCTCAGGTCTTGCAAGCAAGATGTTTATAGCCCACAAGACTGTCAGTCTGAGTTCCAAAGATGTCAAGGCTGGGCACGGAGGAAGAGCTGGAGGTTGCCTGACACACAAACTCTGTGGGGTTTTAATAGCCCTGAACTCACCAGGTCACGAGAACACAAATGACTCAAGGCTCTCTTCTTTCCCTCCCCCTCCCTCCTTTCCTTCTGACACTTAGAGCCCTGGCTTTCCCTACCAAAAGCAAAACGAGGAAGATTGGGAAGTCTAAAAAGTGGGATTCTGTCTCTGGGCCAGCCTGGTGCTAACCTTGCTCATGGTTCAGCAAGGTTAGCACTTCACCCTGTCTAGGGCTAACTCAGTCTATGTCACACTCAGTGTGGGCTATCCCAGTTAGCACTCAGCGTGGGCTATCCCAGTTAGCACTTCACACTGTCTAGGGCTAACTCACTGTCTATGCCACACTCAGCGTGGGCTATCCCAACTCTTCACCAGCCTCGGTTTCCTCTTTCAGCCACTTCTGCATTGAACAACTGATCTCATTAGCACAACCTCGAGACTCTAGCACACCTGACTCTCTCTCCTGGTCCTCTGCCCTCCACCAGGGAGGAAACCTCCACCTTGCTTTGACTCACTATCTCCTTCCTAAAGCTCAAGCCAACCTGGCAGCAAGTGCCTAGATCAGGGAAGTCAAGGAGGGTTGAAGAAAGAAGCATGGTAGGATTACTGCCCCTGGACCCAGTCCTACCCACACCTCTGTTCAGCCCAGTTAGCTGTAGGTGCTGCTAACTGCACAGATCTGCTTGCAAATCTATGAGCTGGTTTGAGAATCTGAGCATTAGTCTTTCTAGAACCGTGGAACAGCTGCCAGAGTCAGTCAATAGGGACATGTCGCTCAGGAGTCAGGCCTAATATGTAAAGAACAGGACTCTTGAATTCAAATAACGAACGTCTGCAGAGCGCTGGTCAAAGATACTGACTTCACAAAGATATAAATACAAAAATTTTGATTTCTTAACTAGGAAAATGGCTTAGCTGGCAGATTGAGAAATGAAATGAATATAGCCAGAGGTTAAACTGGTGACCTGAAGATGTACTGAGGAATTATGTCAGAAGAGAATATTAAAGGGATAAAAAAGGCTGGGCGTTGGTGGCACACACCTTTAATCCCAGCACTCGGGAGGCAGAGGCAGGCAAATCTCTGTGAGTTCGAGGCCGGGCTGGACCAATAGCCTCCAAAACAATACAGAGAAACCCTGTCTCATAAAAACAAAAAACAAAAAAAAGGAAAAAAATGGCATGGTGGTGCATGCCTTTAATCCCAGCAGAGGCAGAGGAAGGTGGATCTCTGTGAGTTCGAGACCAGCCTGGTCTACAAGAGCTAGTTCCAGGACAGTCTCCAAAGCTACACAGAGAAACCCTGTCTCAAAAAAACAGAACACATACATGCAGGCAAGACATGCATACACATGAGATAAATCTTTAAAATGAAAGTATTTTATTAAGAAATAAGAGCATGGGCTGCGGGCTGGGGCTGGGCTCAGTGGCAGAGTGCTTACCCAGCATGTGTGTAGTGATGGGCTCTATTCCAATGCCACAGAAATAACTTTGTAATGAGAAAATGGGCAGCACACACTTGTAGCCCCGGGACTCAGGAGGCCGAGTAAGGATGATTACATGAGCTCAGGAGTCAGATACCAACCTTGTAACATATTGAGGTCCCATGTCTCAGAAGGAAGGAAGGAACACAGAAGAAAGAGGAATTGAAAATGTCACGACATTGAATCCTAGAAAGGGAGAGCAGCTAGAATGAAAGAATTATTGCCCAAGAAATTGTAAAAGCAATTCTCTCCAACAGAAGAAGGTGTAGCTCTGGGACTGACAGGCCCCTCATGTGAGGAGCAGGATAACAGGGCAGTATCTTCAGAGTTCAGAGTGAAAATCACTTGGAACCTATAATTATGGACTCAGCCCATTATAAAACATTATCACTCAGAATAAAGATCTTCCAGGCATGAAAGGAGCCTAATATTTCAGGACTCATAGACACTTCCCTAAAACAGACACTAGAAGGCTTCTGAAGAAGAAGAAAAGTGAAGATGCATAATAGAAGGGAGTGCACGAAGTATTGGTCACCAGATGCAACAGCAGAAGTTGTCAGAATAAGTGCGGGGGGGGGGGGAGGTGCTGGGGATTAGCTCCGTGGTAGAGCATTCAGCATATAGAAAGCCCTGGGTTCACACTGGAGAAAAAACTTGAGTGTTAATTTTCTCTAAAGATTTATTTTTAACTATGTGGATGAATGTGTGTCTATGCATGTAGGTGCAGTGGCCTGGGAGGCCAGAAGAGGGTGTTAGATTCTCAGAAACTGGAGTTGGAGCTGGAAATTGAACCCAAGAACTCTTGAATGCTGAGCCATCTATCCAACCTGCATTAATTATAAAATATGAAGTTTTACGGAATAGTATGGGCACCACTTGGAAATCTGACTATGCCACAAATGCCAGCCATAAGTGCATTCCCAGCCTAGTAAGTCTGTTCCTGGGTGTGGCTCCAAAAAATGCACAGATGCCTAAACCCAAAAGGTAGAGTCTGCAACATCACTTACAACACCCACAGCCTGGCACCCACACAAGTTCACCAATAGTCTAGACCAGAGAACTCGCCAAAGAGTCAAAGCACAGAATATCATATAGGATGGGGCAAGTAGGACCACCTCACATCTGGGGGGAAGGCTCAGAGGGCTAACAGATGTCAGCCATATACATAAAACTGGAAAACAAATAGACAGCTGGTGATGGAGATCAGAATTGCAGTCTGAAAGGAGATGCAGGAAAAACCTGTGGATGATTTGAGAATACTTTGTATCTTGACCTAGGGAGTGTTTGTGTAATGTATTCACCTTGAGAAAATTCACCAAGCCAAATGCTGATGATCTGTGCAAGTGACTCTGTGTGTGGGAATGTGGTGGAGGGTGTGGGTATTATAATTTAGATAAAATAACCAGAACAAAAAAATCTAGAGACATGTTAAACATAAGATAGAGGAAGTAAAAGTGTACTGTCTGGCTACTGGGCCAACTTAGCACCAGAATTGCTTTAAATATAACTTTATCTATTTTAAAAAGGCAAACCCCTGAAAATTTTATGTATTAGACTGAAAGAAAAGGAGAAAGAGACAACTAAAAGGTACAGTAAATGCTAAGGATGTAGAGCACTTGCCTGTCATGCATGAATTCCTAGGTTTGACCCTTAGCACCACACAAAGCAAACACTTAAATGAATTATAAGCATAGTAAATATAAAATAGAAGTTGAGTGAACAATTTCAATAATATCAGCCACTGCAATGCATATGAGTGAACTAAATTTGTTAACCAGAAGAAAAAGATGCTGTTTGAATAAAAACACATCTAGTACATGTGTGTTAGCTGGTGCACATCTACCAAAACTGAGAAGGAAAATACCATGAAAGTGATGGAAATGGCAATACAAAAAGCACGCATGTTAATAGAATATAATATAGATGAGAGCATCAAGGGTTATCCAGGGGACAAGGATGTTGACCTGGAGCATTGTTTAAGAATCTGTATTTCTGGGCTGGAGAGATGGCTCAGTGGTTAAGAGCACTTACTGCTCTTCCAGAGTACCCAGGTTCAATTCCCAGCACCTACATGGCAGCTCACAAGCTGTCTGTAACTCCAGTTTCAGGGAACTGGACACCCATGGCAAAACACCAATGCACATAAAATAAAAATAAATTAAGAAAAGAATCTATATTTCCACAGTCTGGACTTATTTCCTGCCCCCTACATGTTCTGACTGTACACAGAGACCTACATTTCATTTTTATTTCCCTTTTTTTTATTTTGTGGGATGTGTGCTGGTTAGTTTTAATGGGGAATAGTCTTAATTAAGAATTAATATAGATAAGGTTGGTCTGTGAGCATGCTTGTCAGGACTGTCTTGACTGGTAATTGATATAGGAAGACCCAGCTCACTGTGGCTGAAACCATTCCCTAGGCAAGGACTCTAGACCTGTATAAGAGAGGAGAGAGCTAGCTAAGAGTAAGCAAGCACATAGTATTTATTCTTTGTTTCTGGCTATGGGTGTGATGTCAGTAGCTGCTTGAGTTTCTTCTTTGACATTCCCAAAACAATGGAGTGCAACTTGGAACTATAATCCAACCGAATTATTTTCTCCCTAAGTTGCTGTCAAGATGATCAAAGCAAATAAAACTAGAATGCAAGGGTCTGAGACAGGTCTCATGTATCCCAGGCTGGCCTTGAACCCTGATCCTCTGGCCTCTGCCACCTGAGTGCTTCAATTACAGTGTAAGATACCACACTGACTTATCCATCTTTAATGAAATTGCCTCTTCTTCCTAGGTTCACCCAAGTCTTAGGGCCTTGCTAATCTGTATTTTTCTTCAGTTTTATATGTAGACAGAAGTTTCTGTCCTGCCTGGTCCCACAGCCATTTAGTCTCAAATAAACACACAGAAGCTTATTTTAATTATAAACTGTTTGGCCTATAGCTCTGGTTTCTTACTGGCTAGCTTTGTTATTAACCCATTTCTATTAATCTGTGTGTCGCTAAATGGTCTTGGTTTACTGGTAATGCCTGGACCTCTTGCTTCCTCCACAGTTACATGGCCTCTCACTCTCTGCCTTCTTCTTACCCAAATTCTTTTAGTCTGGTAGCCCTCTCTAGACTTCCTTCCTGGCTCCTGGCTAATCAACGTTTTATTAAAGCAACAAGAGTGACAAATCTTTACAGTGTACAAGAGCATTATCCCACATCATTTACATATTTGTTACTTTCTTTATAAATTACATTTTATGTCAAGATGTTTCTAAGAACATGAACACTCTCCTTTCTGTGTTGATCTTGACTTTTCTTTTTCCAATTAAGGGGAAAACAGAAAACAACACAATTTTTAAATTTCTTTAATTGAATGCACGTCTTGTTCTTAATTTTAACTTGTCAAACAGACCATTTTATAGCATTGTCTTTTAAGGTAAATTTTGATTGGTTTATTTTTAAGAATTGGCAAACTTAGTTCTGCAGCATACTGAAAGTCGTTTTAGAAATGCAAGTGTGTGCTGAATTTTAGAAAAATCTACCAACTTAAATCACTCTTACTAGAGTCCAAGAAGAACTACATAATTTCCTTTGAGTATAAAAATACCTTTGAAAATATTCATATATATATATATGAATATATATATATACACTTTCATATTTTCTGAAAGGTTCAAACAACACATTTAGTAAAATGGTTGGAATGTAGAACATGACAACCTCAGATGCTGGTAAGGATGTAGAGTGACAAGATTGTCACTCAGTGTTAGTGGGAAGGTGAAACAGGAAGACAGTTTGGCAGCCTATTTCAAGACTAAGCATACAGTTACCATACATGACCTAGCAACGTATTCCTTGATTTTATCAAGATGAGATGAGAACTTGTGTTTACCCAAAAATATGCACACAAATGCTCACAGATACTTCATGAATGCCAAGACAGGAGGCGACCAAGAAGTAAGTAGATGGTTGAATACACTGTGACACATCCAAGCAAGCAATGGAATATCTTGTGGCTCCAAAAACAAATGAGCTATGAACCAAGGAAAGGATATGAAAGGGCTTTAAATTCATGAGCTGACAGAAGCCAACTTAAAAAGGTTGCCTACAGGGTGATTCTGGCTGCATGACACACTGTGAAAGAAAACAGCTTGTGAAGCAGTTTAAGGACCTGTGTTGGCCGGGGCTTCTAGGAGAAGGGAGAGTCAAACAGGTGGCACACAGCAGAGTCTTTGGACAGCGACACCACCCTGTGATATTGTAATGGTGTACACACGAATTTGTACATTCGTACGTAGGCACAGAATGTTCGCCATCAAGAAAGTACTTACTGTGGACTTTGGGTGATAGCTATGTGTCAAGTATGAGTTCTTCAGTTGCATCAAATACACCTCTGTTAGTGATGGGGACCATATGGGTAGTGGGGCCCGTGTGGGAATCAGTTAGACTGAGTGTCCCCGCACATTATAATTTTGCTGTAAATCTAAAACTACTCTACAAATATGTTCTTCTTAAAGTCAAGGGTGGGAAGTCCCCAAATAAAGCTTCCAGAAGATCAAGCCTCGTCTTAGTTTAACACAGAGCTTCAGGACGCTAGGGTAATCTGCATACTGGATGATGAAGTAGAAAAAACAGTGACTCTATCCAGTCTTTCTCCTGGAGTCTAGCTAGCAGTACACCATGTATTTTAGTTAGGATTTTTCTTGACCTGATAAACAATGGGAAGAAATGGCTTATTTGACTTGCAGATTACAGTCCATTATCAGGGGAAGCCAAGGCAGGAACTAAAGGAAAGACCATGAGAAATGCTGCTTTACTGGCTTTCTTAGTCTGCCTTCTAATACAACCCAGGACCACCTCTCCAGGGGTGGTACTACCCACAGTAGGCTAGGCTCTTCCACATCAATAATAATAATAATGATGATAATAATAATAATAATATAGTGTCCTACAGTCTTGCCTATGGGAAATCTGATGAAGGCATTTTCTCAATTGACATTCTTCTTCCCAGACATGTGTAGTTTGTATCAAGTAGTCAAAAAAAGCCCAGCCAGCACATTATGGAAGAAAAGTGCTGCATATACCAGAAAGGAAGAGGCAGAACATTCAGTAGTATCTGCAAGTATATACTACTGAGTACAATTGTAGATATCTACAAAGTAGATAATGACTATCTACCTTGGGACTGCTCGGTGGAACCAATGGGCAAAATCCAAGAAAGCTTGGCAGTGCTAGCCAATCAGTTTAACACACAAGAGCTATAGCTTGGGCAGTTGGGTGAGAAGGTGCCCAACTCCCTTTTGTGGTGCCCAGGGTTCCATCACCATCATCAAAAGGGTAAGAAGAGAGTGAAAAATAGGAGAGGTCAAGAGGCTTAATTACACACTAGCAAAATCCAGCTAGAAGAGAAAATGAATAGTAAACAATAAACTCATTCTTTTTTTTTTTTTTTTTTTTTTGGTTTTTCGAGACAGGGTTTCTCTGTATTGTTTTGGAGCCTGTCCTGGAACTCACTCGGTAGACCAGGCTGGTATCGAACTCACAGTGATCCGCCTGTTCTTAAAAGCAACATATGAGGCTGGAGAGATGACTCAGTACACCCAGCACTCACATGAAGGCTCACAAACAGCCTCTAATACTAGCTTTGGGGAATCGGATGCCTTCTTTTGGCCCCTGGAGGCACTGCACACAAACAGGCAAACACACACACACACACACACACACACACACACACACAATTTTTTTAAAAATTAAAGGCAACACACTCCTAGTAAATACCGAGTAAGAAACCTAGTCAAAACACCTAAGACTGGCCAGCAGGCAAGAGACAGGAGCAGGCTATGTAGGAAGACTGTCTCAAAAAGCTAAAGCAAAGCTGGGCATAGCGATGCAGTATGTCATCCCAGTACTTGGACAGTGGAAGCAGGAGAATCGGGCATTCAAGGTCATCCTTGGTTACATAGTGAGTTTAATGTCAGCCTAGGCTACACGAGACCCTGTCTCAAAAACAAACAAAACAGAAATGTTAGCTTTTGGAGGAAAGGTGCATATTGCCTTTATTAACTATGATACCTCTAAAGTTATTACCATAGCTTACATTGAGCACTTGTGTGAAGGCTCTAGGAAAATTCCTACAAATGAGATGCATATTATTAGTTCCATTTTTATAAGTGGAAAAATTGCAGTGGAATTTAATTGATTTTTCTATGCACCCAAATGCAGCATGCATAGGTGATGGCAATGTGTGGTCTACTTATTGCAGCAAGATACATAAATAAAATGTTAATATCTTCTTGTTATTTAAAGAAACAAAACAACAATAATGAAAAAGAACAAAAAGAGCAAAACACAAACACACACATAGAGAGAGGGAGAGAGGCAGAGGGATCAGTGGGGTGGGTAGCAAAATTAAAATCTATATAAAGAAAGCAATCAAGTTGTAAGCAATAGGCTTCTGTAAGAGTGGGATACACAACATCTCCATGAATAAACCTGTGGACCTCAGTTAACCGTCAATAATGTATGGCAAAAAGATTTCTTCCTCCTAGAAGAGAAATCTAATGATTAAAGTAGGTGAAATCTATAAAAAGACATCCAGTAGACACAAGAAATATAAATAGCCAAAAAATTAAACGTAAAAGACACATAAGTTTAGACATGGTATTTTGGGAATTTCAACTGAAATTGAAACACATTTTTTTCATTATCATACCACAGAAAATTAGGTAGTAATACCGAGTTGGGCAAGATGTGGAGAAATGAACATTTTCGGACCTTATTGGTTAGTGAGAGTGTTCCTCCCAACATTTTTGAGGGGAAACTTAGGAACAAACACCTATGGAGGCTAAAAGAAATTACATGAAGGAGCAATTCCAATCCTAAGCGCTGTTCTTCAGTAGTTTTTCTGCTATCGAGGTTTGAGTTCATGACTACGAGCCATTAGTAAGGTGGAGAGAAGGGCATGGCAGGAGAGGCCTGCAGTGCCAAATCTGCCTCCCCTGAGTTTCACAAGCTGCTCCTACCCAGAGGATCCTGGAGTGTAGTGTGTTCTATCACACCAGGCCCTGGCAGGCAGCAGGGTGGGCTGGCTTGGTGATGTCTTGTCCTCACTGGTTAAAGCTGGGTTGATATGGGGCAGGCTGGTTCTCTCCTGCCCCAAGGATATCATTTCTGCAATGGAGATTCTGTAGCTTGGATCTGGAATGCCTCCTGAAGGCCTGCGTGTGAAGCAGAGTCCCCAGCATGGAGCTACTGGAGGTTGTGTGAACACTAAGAGGAGGGGAAGCCTAGAGAGATTTTAGGTCACTAGGGACATTCCACTGAATGTGACAGTGGGGGTCTGGGGATGTGGCAGTTTTAGAGTGTTTATCTAGCATATATGAGGTCATCCGTCCACGAGATCAGTCTCAAACACCTCATGAATGGAGTGTGATGACACCCATCTGTAATTCCAGCACTTAGGAGGTGGTAAATCAAGAGGTTCAAGGTCATCCTCAGCTACATAGGGAGTTCAACGTTAGCCTGGGCTAGATACCTTGTGGAATGTAAGAAAAAGGAAGGGGGAAGGGGAAGGGAAGAAAGGAGATGATGGAATCCAGTTCCCTCCACCTCCTCCAATGTTTTCTGCAATGACACAGTCCCTCCACTGCCCCCAAAGCAATGGAGCCAATAAAGCATGAACCCAAACCTCCAGACCTGGGGGCTGAATGACCTTCCAATCTGACTGTCCCAGATGTGTGTTAAGTAGTACAATGCTGACTCACACAGGAAATGACCACATCTAAGCATCCACCCTTTCCTCACCTGCTTTCTACCACAAACTTAAGACACAGTCTCTGTGGGTGGGATGCTCCTTGGAGGACGTGAGGCTGAGAGGAGATCAAGCCAGTTCACTTTGAGTACAAATCCAACCAGGAGACACCAACTTCCAGCTCTTCCTGCAGGTTTACAGAACCTCTCCAGGCTCCTGACCCTGCACACATGTGATTTTTTAACTTTTGGGATCCATTGTGAATTTGGGGGGGGGGCAGGCAGACAGATGCATATGAGCACAATTATGCTAGCCCCATGGTGGCCTGTAGAGGGCTTGGGGACACAGAGGGCCAATCTTCTCATTTGCTTGGAAAATACAGGGTTTGTGCTTTGCTTTGCTTAGCAGAGCTGAGAAGAGGTGAGAGACAGGGAGTCCAAATGCCCCGGGGAAAGCCTGTTTGGATGTGTGATCCAGGCAGTGTCCCTGAATGCAGACAAGGGAACCTACCCTCTCTGACTTTCACTCTGGTAACCCCAGGCCCCTGAGGAAGATACCATGCAGCTTTTCAGAACTCACAGGGTACCCAGAGGCTCTAACCTTCCTTTTCGGGCCAAGGAACTGCAAGAAAAGCAGGAAAACCATTTGGCCTAGGAGGCAAGTGGAATTACCACTGAGCTCTCAAAGGGACTGTGCCAATTTGTAGATCTCCTTGCAGGGTAGCACTGTCTCCTTACAAGTATGCAAGCACATTTAATGAATTCATAAAACTCCAACTACACAGATCCCATGGTGGGGAGGCAGGATGCAATTCTGTAACCGTACATTTTCTTAACTGCTTGGGATCACAGAAATCCTAGGAGGGGCTGTGGGTGGGGAGTGAGGGAGGCTCTCATTGCAGCCTGGGCTAGTGGTGCGTACTTCTTCAGGGAGGAGCTCTGATGCCCACATTCCTCCAGGTTTTCTTGGACTTGGAGTATCTCAGTCAGGTAGGGCATTAACCAGAT
The DNA here is from genome assembly GCF_017639785.1 of Mesocricetus auratus. Classification (NCBI taxonomy): domain Eukaryota; kingdom Metazoa; phylum Chordata; class Mammalia; order Rodentia; family Cricetidae; genus Mesocricetus; species Mesocricetus auratus. Next base: position 151,249,142 of record NW_024429266.1, on the reverse strand, counting down.
ACTCCTACCAAGTCCTACATTCACCCAATCAACTGTTTGGTGAATGCAAATATGCACCGGGTTCTTTCCTAGGTGCTACATCCAGAACCAATAGCTCAGCTGATCCCAGTCCCAGCCCTTTGGACCCTGTGAGCTCTGGCAGGACTCAGGCCTGCTCTTGAGTCTAGATCCTGAATTTTAGTCTGGCTATGGCCTCCTAAGCCTGGGTGTGTTCCAGGTGTGCTTCATTCTTTCGCCATTCTCATCAAACACTGCCTGGGAGCAGAGCAAGATCTTAGCTGACACAGACCTGGAAGCCCAGCCTTACCCACCAAAGGCTAGGTCTGCCCTTCAGACGATAGAATAAGCTGTCTGTCTGTCTACCTGTCTGCCTGCCTGTCTGCCTATCTATCCCCGTGTGTGTGTGTGTGTGTGTGTGTGTGTGTGTGTGTGTGTGTGTGTGTGTGTGTGTAGGGAGAGGATTCAGAGAGGAAACAGAGTCCAGGCTGAACAAGCCAAGCTCACAGCAACCTCAGCTTTTCTCTGGGAGCTCTGAGTCAGTTTGCTTTATTAAGGCCAACTTCTATCTCCTCTCTCTCTCTCTCTCTCTCTCTCTCTCTCTCTCTCTCTCTCTCTCTCTCTCTCTCTCTCTCTCTCTCTGAAATTCTCGGCCATCTGTGTTCCCTGTCCTCTCCCACACCCAGGCATCCCTGTCTGGGAGCGTTCTGACAAGGCGATTCCTGTGGCACAGCCCCAAGGGAAGCTGCCCCTTTGCAGCACTGACAAGCAGCCACCCTCTCAGTTAAACAGTCAAATCCAGGGCTAAAGCTGAAGCTTAAAACTCTGAAAGGCAAAAAAGAAAATTGGGGCCAAGGAGGTTGCTCCTGACTTTCTGCTTGAGCCACTAACACCGCTTGGCTAATTCCTCCCATCTGGAGGCTTTGTCTTGCACTGAGAATTTCCTGGTTTTCAGGAAAGCAGGTGGGGACCCCAGCACAGGGCTTTGGAACAATGGACTGAGAAGCTTCATTGTCTGCGCTGACTTGATCCTTGTCTGCAGTGATTAGCACACAAGCCTGCACACACATTCTCTCTCTCTCTCTCTCTCTCTCTCTCTCTCTCTCTCTCTCTCTCTCTCTCTCTCTCTCTCTCTCTCTCTCTCTCAGCTTGGCGCAGATGCAGCACACTCCCGCTGCATACACAGCAACCAGATAACAATCCACCCTTGGCAGGAACAGATGGCTGTGCAAATGGGGGCTTATCAGGGCTTGGATAAAAGGGTTGTTAACAAAGGTGGAGTGGGCTGGTTTTGGAGGGTATGACTGATGCTGGTCTAAAGCAGACATATCCCTCTCAGGTCCTCTGCCAAGTCTGGTCTAGGAGTATAGTGTGTGAGCAGAACTGGCCAGTGTGGCTCCAGAAGACAACTTTGGGGATGATTTCTTTTGTGCGGAGAGAGTATTGTGTCCTCAAGCCTGTTTAGCATGCACTTTCTGGACTGAGGCATCACCCCATCCTCCAAGGTACAGCCCATCCCCCGCCCCAGCTGCTTCTTGTTCTGCATGGGGGTGGGAACTGAAGCACAAGTCAGCCCTGCCTGCTGCATGGCCAAAGAACCTGAGGTTCAGAAAGGAGGAGAGCTGCCGGAGGATGGAGATGTTCCTCCAGAGACCTGTTCCTCCAGCACCTTCTCTCCAGTGGCTTTGGATCTGAGGCTCACCCAATCTTCCAATGGGCGTGTTCTTCACTTTGCCTCCTCCTCCTTGCAGGGAGGAAAACTCCTCACCAGTAGTTTTCAAACTTCAACATAGGAATTTTGTTTGCTTGTATTTTAATTAGTAAACAGTAAAATGAAAGAAGAACAAAGGAAAAACATGGAAGCAAAGGTCCTCCTGGGTGACACATGCTCTTGGGGCAGGAGATCCTGGGTGACACATCCTCTTGGGGCGGAAGATCCTGGGGACAGGGGCCACTCTCATCAGGAGACTGACATGGACACTTCTCCCGCACACATCTGCTCCTGAAATGTTCTTTGGGTCTTCTTGTTCATCATTGTGAGCAATCTCCCGCGTGCTACCGGCCTGTTTGCTCAGATGGACGAGAGAGGTCAATGAGTTGCTCCTTCATTGTGTCTGAGGTTGCAGGTCAGTTGCCCTTCTTCAGCGCAGACTGCAGACAGGGGACTGTGGCCAATCCCACCAGAAGAATGGCAGGGACCTACATGGGTATTTCATCCTCACTTTTCCTGCTGACTTGACTATGGGAATCATATGTTTTCAATGGTGTGGTTAAAGCATGGTGGGGCCCTGTGAGCCAGGATTGCCTACCCCTATTTAATCCACATTTTGAGTGACAAATAAAACAGGATTGTGAAATGTCATTTTACCAAAGAGATTTTCAGATTCAGTGCAACAATCATCAAAATGCCAATGACATTCTTCGCAGAATGAGGGAAAAAATCCTAAAATTCATGTGAAAGCACAAAGACCACAGTAGACAAAGAGCTCTCACACAGAGTTATGCAGGAGGTGTCCCTGTTTCTGCTCTCACACTGCCACAGAGTCATGGTGACAAGAGCAGCACAGTGTATGTCAGACGTGCAGACCCACAGAATAGAACAGAAGAACTAGAAATAAGCCCTGTAGCTACAATCACCTAAGTTTTGACAAATGTGTCAAAAATGTACATTGGAGAGAAGTGGGCTTCTTAGACAAGTGGGGTTAGAAAAAATGAATTTCCACATGAAGATGAGTGAAGCTAGACTAGTCTCTAACACTGCGCAAAACCAATGCCAAACTGATCAAAGACCTCAGTGCAATACCTGAAACTCTGACACTGTTGGGGAGAGCATGTCAAGATTCAGGTATGCAAGTACTTTCTGAAAAGGACCCCACTAATTCAGGAAATAATGACAAAAATTGACAAATTGGATTGCATGACATTAAAAGGCTTCACACTGCAAAGCTAATGACCCGCAGAGTAAAGAGAGAGCTACAGAATGGGAGAGAATCTGTGCAATTTGCACCTGATGGGAGATTGCTATCCAGAATTGATAAAGAACTCCAAAAAGTAGACACCAAAAGAGTTAAATAAATAAATAGGCAAATGAATTGAGCAAAGCATTCTCAAAAGGAGAAATACAAAATGGACAACCAATTAAAAAAAGTTCACTATCCTTTGTCAGCAGGGAAATACAACTGCACTGGTACAATCTCCAGTCACAATGGCTATCGTCAAGAAAATGAAGACAGCAAGGACTGACAAGGATGTGAGGATGCAGCAGTGAGAGGAACACTTACACACTGCTGCAGTTGGGAATTTAAACTGTTGATGCGGTGGTTCCTCAACAAACTAAAGAGCGGCATTGGAGAGATGGATCAGTAGTTAACAGTACTTGCTACTCTTGCGGAGGACCAAGGTTTGGTTCCCAGCACTCCCATTCCCCCCTTCCCCCGACCCTGTGGCAGCTTACAACAGACTGTAATACCAGCTCCAGGATCCAATGCCCTCTTCTGGTCTCAATGGCCATTGCACTCATGTGCATAAACCGCGTACACACACACACACACACACACACACACACACACACACACACACACACACCACATATCCGCACACACCCCACATAATAAATGAAAATAATAAAATATTTTAAATGAAACAAATTTAAAGATAGAAGCAGCGTACAACTCACTTTTCCTTGGGTATGTATGAGGGAATCTAAGTTAGCATACCACAGAGATACCAGTATATCGTGTTTATTGCTGCACTATTCACAACAGCCAAGATAAGTAACCAAACTAGATGTCCATCAAAAGAGGACTAGATAAAGAAAATGTGGGAAAGTGTGTGTGTGTGTGTGTGTCCGCACGCGCGCGCACGCATGCACGTGGGTGTACACATGTAGTTAGTTGTCTTAGTTTGGTTTTCTATTGCTGCGAAGAGACAAAATGACCTTGGCAACTCTTTTTTTTTTAAGGATTTTATTTATTATGTATGCATTGTTCTGCCTGCATGTGTGTCCACAGGCCAGAAGACGGCACCAGATCGCATAACAGATGGTTGTGAGCCACCATGTGGTTGCTGGGAATTGAACTCAGGACCTCTGGAAGAATATGCAGTGTTCTTAACCCCTGAGCCATCTCTCCAGCCCTGACCTTGGCAACTCTTATAAAAAGGAGAACATTTAATTGGGGCTGACTTACAGTTTCAGAGGTTTAGTTCATTATCATCGTAGCAGGACATGGTGACAGGCAGACAGACATGGTGCTGAAGAAGGTTCTGAGAGTTCTACATCTTGATCCACAGGCAGAAGGGGAGACTGTGTACTGGACGTGACTTGAGCATATATGAGAACTCAAAGCCCACTCATACAGTGACACACGTCCTCCAACAAGGTCACACCTACTCCAACAAGGCCTCACCTTCTAATAATGCTATTCCCTACGGGTCAAACATTCAAACACATGAGTCTAAGAGGGCCATACCTATTCAAGCCACCACCTTAGCAGACTTTTAGTCAGTCATAAGAAGAAACAAATTTTCAGGAAAATAGATCGAAGTTTATCTTGTTAAATACGCCAGACTCAGAAAGGTGGTTTTTCTCATATGTAGAACACACACACATATACGCTTGTACATGACATGGCAGAAGAACAGGGACTTTGGAGGGGCAAGGAAGAGTCTAGAGAGGGAGACAGGAGGATAATAAGGAGAGCAAAAGAAAAATACTGTACCTTGTTTTTTATGTAGAGCCTAGATATCTGTTTGTCTGTCATGGAAGCAAAGGGGGGAACTATTTAATGGAGAGACGACCAATAACAATGTGAGAGGATACTTGGACAAACATGAAAGAAAGTCCAATGGTATGGAAGCAGTGACACTGTGATGGACTAGTGGGATGGGTCAGCAAGGAGAGCCCCTTGCCACCAAGCTTGATGACTTAAGTTCAGTCCCCAGGACTCAAGTGGTGGAAGGAAAGAGCTAACTCCCACCAGCTGTCCTGTGAACTATATATAAATGCTATACCAAATAGTGCCCTCCGCCCAACACATAAATGCAAAACATTTTAAAGGAAAATTTCATAGCAAAACGCATTCTATACTAACTGAAAAATTGGTAATAAAAAGAGAAATAGCCAGGCATGGTAGTACACACAGATACTATCAGCACTTGGGAGGCAGAGGCAGATGCATCAGGAGTTCAAGGTCATCTTTAGCTGCAGAATGAGTTCCAGGATAGCCTGCATTATGTGAGATTCTGTCTCAAACAAACAAACAAAAAACAACACCCCAAACATGTCAAGAAAATCCAACCCCAACTACCAACAAAAACAAGCAAGATCAAGCCAGACAAAATCCCAGCCTGGAGAGAGGAGATGGACACAAGTTCCCACTCCTAGCTGAGATGCTATTAGTAATTGAAAGCTGTGAAGAGAAGGAATGGTGTGAACCCTGGTAGGTTGTCCATGCCCCAGTTGGTAGCCACACACCCAGGAGTATGTGAGCGACAAAATTTGGATTCAATTGGTTAAAAAAATGAAGACATAAAATTTAGTGGGTATGAAACAGGATGAATCTGGGAGGAGCTGGGCAAGGGAGGTGAACATGATCAAACTACAATGCATGAAATTCTCAAAGAATTAATAAGTATATTTAAAACAAGCCTCTAAAATCCCAAGAAAAGGGAAATAAATATTGTAGTTAGCATGGCGACTATTGGTAAATGTTGATAGTTGATACCACAGCCACTCCAAACAGCACAGAGACCAATGGATTAATACCTAGAATCTTTAACTCCAAAACTTAAATCACCCCCAAAAATTCACCTACAAGCTGTTCTACAGAGCCACTGTGACAAAAGCGGCATAGCCCTGACACCAAGATAGATATGTAGACCAACAAAACAGGACACTCTCTTCATTTTCCGTCCCTATCCCCAGGAAGGGGTATTTTGTAGTTCGGGGGCATGAATCTCACACTTTGTGTTTTCAGATTGTTCTTCCTGTAGAAATAGAACTGGGTTATTTTGTGACCTGTTTAACTTGCTCCAACAACATCTGTGTACAAATCCCTTTGCATTTTCTCTCTGTGAGACCACATTATCTGTGAAATTGAGATGAATTGCTTCTTCCCTTCCAATCTGCATGATCTGGGTTCCTTTTTCTCGCCTCACTGACCTGCCTGGGATTGCTAGTGCCACACTGAGCAGAAGCAGAGACAGGGGCTAGGACAGGAAGCTACCAGTCTGTTTCTAGAATGGACAAAGCCAGTACCTTCTACACCAGTTCTTCCTATCTCCTACCTGATTCTGAAGAATGCAACCCAAGACAAGCTGCCTTACAGAAGCCCCCTCCAGGGAACCCTCTACCCTGTTTGCCAAAATTGCTAATTCCAAAAGTCAAGTCATTCACCCTGTCATGAGCGAGCTCACTAGGTATGGGGCCTTGGTTGTCAAATACTCTGCAGCATCAGCTTCATTCTCTCAGAGCATCCCTAACTTGCTCAGATCTAGGGACTGCACTCAGCCTTAAGGAAGGCTGTCTTTAGCACCCCCACTGTCCTGCATCCAGGTACCACACTGCTCTGGAGCCTTATTAGTCAAAGCTAGGTCACCAAGTCATTTAAAGCGGCAAGAGGCAAGCACATCTTGGAGAGTTGTTCCTTCTGTGCAGTTCAGAATGGGTTTTTTTTTTCCTGTTATGACTTTTGTCTTAGTTAGGGTTTTCTATTGCTCTGAAGAGACACCATGATCACAGCAACTCTTATAAGGAAATACTTAATTGAGGTGGTTTACAGTTTCAGAGGTTCAGTCTGTTAGCATCATGGCAGGGAGTATTATGGCATACAGGCAGATGTGGTGCTGGAGAAGTAGCTGAGAGTCCTACAACTTGCAGGCAACAGGACTGGACTGTGTCACGGGGCAATGTCCTGAGCATAGGAAACCTCAAAGACCACCCCCACAGTAACTCACTTCCCCTAACAAGGCCACACCCACTCCAAAGCCACACCTCCTAATAGTGCCACCTCCTATGAGCTTATGGCAGCCGATTGCATTCAAACTACCACAGTGTAGTTCTAGAAAATCTCAAGCTCATTCTAACAATGCAGCAATATAATGGACTCCAATATATAGTTCATCTAGAATCATCAACTGACACTATTTCCCTCAGAACCATTTGAATGTAAGTTGCAGATGCTTTTGACACAGCACTTTTAAATATTTTGGCACATGTCTACCAAGAACAAGAAAATTAAGATTGAGGGACTGGAGCAAGGGCACATCAGTTACGAGCAGTTGTCAGTTTTGCAGAGGGCATAGGTTTAGTTCCCAGCAGCCACGTGATGACTCACAACTTCTGTAACTCAAGATCCAGGGCATCTGATGTTCTCTTCTGGCCTCTACCAGCACTGTGCACACATGCTACACACATATAAACATGCCAGCAAGCAATCATACACGTAAAATTAAGTAAAGCTTTTAAGAAAGAAAATTGATGTTGATTCAATAATAATTACTGAATAATATTAATTCAAGTAGAAGGCCAGGGGCATCATTCAGTGATAGAATGCACACTCAGTGTGTGTGAGGCCCTTGTGTTAATCCCAGTTGCAATAATAACAGAAACTCTATGATATTATATTGTATATACACTTCCCAAGGGCCTGGAAAGACAGTTTAGTAGTCAAGAGCACTGACTGCTCTGCCAGAGTTCATTCTCGTCACCCACTTTAGGCAGATGCAATGCCCTCTTCTGGCCTCTAAGAGCACTGCACTTACAGGCACAAATTCACACAGACATAAACACACACACATAATTAAAAACAAATTGGTGCTGTTTTTGCTAGTTTTTATTTTTGTTTGTTTATTTTAGGACTTATTTCCACTCCAGTACATTCAAGTCACACACTGACTGCACTATACCACAGCAGTTTGCTGAGGGGCTGGGAGTCACACTGCTTCTCCCAGTGTCTTTGAAGCTTCCTCATTAGGTAACGGTAGTGACCAGCAGGCCTCCTCACTATAATACAGCTCTTACTGGTAAATAGTAAGAAATAAGTCAAAGCTAGCAGGTAGGCTTGCTTCTTAACCTTCCATCTAGTGTCTTGTATATATTTTGATGATTTGAGCTAGCTTCATTCAATTTTACTGAGGATGGCAAAATGGCAGTTTTTTTAAAAAATCTTAATTTTCTTTGGCATTTTCCTAGCTGGTATTTTTTATTTTTAAAGAAGAGATTTTGGGTCACTGAGATGGTTCAGCAGGCAAAGGCATTTTGCCAAGCATCGTAACCTGACTGACATCAGTCCCTGGGACCCACACAGCAGAGCACAAGTTGTCCCCTGACTTCTATACCTGATGTGGCATATGCATGCCCATCCACACTAATACATTTAATTTTTAAAAGGTCAAGTTTGTGCCCTTTTTCCAATTTTATGTCTCCTTTTCCTTCATTAAAATGGAATAATGGAGCTTATGAGATTACTCGAATGGTTAAAATGCTTGGCTGACAATCTGAATTTGATTCCTAGAACCCATGGTGGAAGGAGACAACTAACACACAAGAGTTGTCCTGTGCACAGTGGTACGTGAGCCCCTTCTACATGATCTGCGTGAATGTGCATTGTCTTAGTGTCTCTATTGGGGTGACAGAATACCATCACCAAAAAGCAAGTTGGGGAGGAAAGATTTCTCTAGAGAACTATCCTCAGCTGCCAATGACTAGCTGACTGACATGACATGGTCAAAGCTGGTAACTTTCTTTTTCTTTTTCTTTCTTTTTTTTTTTTTTTTTTTTTTTTGGTTTTACGAGACAGAGTTTCTCTGTATTGTTTCGGAGTTTTGGAGGCTGTTGGTCCAGCCCGGCCTTGAACTCACAGAGATCCGCCTTCCTCTGCCTTCCGAGTGCTGGGATTAAAGGCGTGTGCCACCATGGCCCGGCTAAAGCTGGTAACTTTCTTAACCTGGTCCTACAGGAGCTCTGGAGTACAAATTTCATTAGAATTGTGCTCAAGTTTGATCATAGCACCCCCACTCCAGTTCATTAAGGTATAAATGACAAAATTAGATATATTTAAGGTATACAGCACTACCACAATCAAGGTGGTTAATCCATCCCCTGGTTACCACTGTGTGTAGTTATAATCAAATTTTAATCATATGGCAGCATTTTAAAGCATTTTTATGTGTATGGTTGCTTTGCCTGTTCACATGTCTATGCACTGTGTGTGAAGTGCTTGAGGAGGCAAGTAGTGGGCATCAGATCACATAGCTTTAATCCCAGCACTCAGAAGGCCAGTTTGAGACCCAGCACATTTACACAGTAAGTTCTAAGTCAGTCAGGGCTGCATAGCAAGACCCTGTCTCGAACAACAATAACTAAACAAAAAATACATATATTTAATTAACAAAGATACTATGTATTCAAGGTTACAGGGTTATATCTTATATAGTGACATGGTGTGTAATACTTATAATAATCAAATTAGTCAATCTGTCATTCACAACTCAAGCTGTACACTAGATCCCCAAGCTTTTTCATCTTGTAACTAAGTTATGTCCTTTGATAAACAACCTCCTATTCACCTGAGACTGAATACACTATGAGTTATAGACACTTGCTCTCTTATTGTGGCTATTATGGATAACGCTGCACTGAACATGGTGGTACAGCCTACCTCTTTGAGTCATTGATTTTATTTTATTTTTTTAATTATTTATTTATTATGTATGCAGTTTTTATTTATTATGTATGCAGTTTTTTTTATCCGAGTACATGTTTGTACCCCAGGAGAAGGCATCAGATCTCATTCATTATAGATGGTTGTGAGCCACCATATGGTTGCTGGGAATTGAACTCAGGACCTCTGGAAGAACACGCAGTGCTCTTAACCTCTGAGCCATCTCTCCAGCCCGAGTCATTGATTTTATTTCCTTGGGAGGTATGTTTATGTGGGGGGTGTACCCCCACACTATATTTAAAAAGTATAAGGAACTTCTATACAGTTTCTCATAATGAGTGTACCAATTTATATTTCCATCAGCTGTGGGCAAGGGTTCCCTTCCCTCCAGTTTTTGCCAATAGCTATTACGGCTTGCGTTTTTGATAGTGGTCATTGTAGCAGATGGTGGTGATAGATTGTGGTTTTGATCTGCATTTCTGTGGTGACTGGTGATGCTGAGCATTTTTTCATTTATTTAGTTGCTATTTGCATGATATGGAAAAAAGTGTTTTAGTACTTTGCACATTTTAAAATTGGGTTACCTTTTATTGTTTTTGAGTTAATGTCTTGAATATTATTAAGCATTTATTACAAGCTGTATGACTGGCAAATATTTCATTGTTTAGGTTGCATTTTCAGTTTCTTAGTTGCTTCCTTTGCTATGCAAAACTTTTGAATTCTTACATTACATTCACCAGTGTGTGTGAGTGTGTGAGTGAGTGTGAGTGTGTGAGTTGAGTGAATGTGTGAGTGTGAGTGTGTGTGTGAGTGTGTGAGTGAGTTGAGTGAATGTGTGTGTGAGTGTGAGTGTGTGAGTGAGTGTGTGAGTGTGAGTGAGTGCACACACGCATGTGCCACATTCATGACATGCATGTAGAATTCATAGGACAGCTTGTTGGAGTAGTTCTCTTCATACTATGCAGGTCGCAGGAATCAAATTCAGGTTTCCAGCACTTGCATCTTTACCTACTGGATCATCCTACCAGCCTGCAAAAAGATTTTTTGTTGTTAAAATGTTTTTAGATTATTTTATTTTATATGTATAAATGTTTTGCTTGCTCCCACAGAAGTCAGAAGAGGGCATTAGATCCCCTGAAGCTGGACATGCAGATAGACAGTTGTGAGTCATCATGAGGGTGTTAGGAATTGAACCCTCCGTAAGAGCAGCTCTCTGACCACTGAGCCATCTCTCATTAACGTAGTCTTGCTTATTTTTGCTTTTGTTGACTGTGATTTTGGTGTCATATCTAAAGGATTAGTGTTAAGACCAACATTAAGGAGCTTTTCTTCTACACTTATATTTACATACCCTACACTTGAGATATTTCAGGTTCAGATCTTACATTTAAGTTTTAAACCTATTTGTAGTTGATTTTTGTGCACAGAACAAGAAGGGGTCCAATTTCATTATTTTGAATGTGAAAAAAAGTAGTTTCTCCAACATCATTTATTGAAGAGTTTCGTTTTCCCACTGCGTGTTGGCACCAAAGATCAGCTGACTACTATACATAAGTTCACTTCTAGGCTTTAGTCTGTGTTGTATTGTTTTGATTACATTAGCTTTGCAATATAGCTTGAAACCAGGGAGTGCAATGGTTCTAGCTTTAACTTCTTTCTTAAGATAGTTTTATCTGGTGACCTGCCAACATGAGCTGTGTTTGCACCAAGTCTGTGAAGAAGGTGGCCTGGGTCATCATGAAGAAGTACTACCCGTGACTGGTCCAAGTGCATGTTGGAGGAGATCAAGGTTATTCCCAGCAAGAAACTGCAACAAGATAGCCAACCATGTCTTGAGTCTGATGAAGTGGATTCAGAGAGGTCCCGTGACAGGGAGCTCTATCAAGTTGCAGGAGGAGAGAGAGCAGAGATAATTATGTTCCCAAGGTTGCTCAGCCCTAGATCAGGTCCTTGAAGTAGATACTGATACCAAGGACCTAAGGAAGCTTCTGGACTTGGCAGTCCCTCCAACCTGCAGGTCCCTCGGTTTACAGTTGGGTGAATTGCAACAGACTGCATGGAGCTGTTTGAATCTGTTCTGTATTGTTTGTATCAGTTGGGACTGGAAAGATGGCTCAGTGGTTATGAGACTCTTGCAGAGGATTCAGGCTCAGTTCCCAGCACCAACACAGTGGTTCATAACCTCCCATGATTCTGGTTCTAGGGGATCAGACACCTCTTCTGATCTCCATAGATTCCTTATGCATGTGGCACACTCAGGCACACATACATACACATAAAATATTTTTTTGTTTTTTTGAAACAGGGTTTCTCTGTATTGTTTTGGAGGCTGTCCTGGAACTGGCTCTGTAGACCAGGCTGGTCTCGAAATCACAGAGATCCACCTGCCTCTGCCTCCGGAGTGCTGGGATTCAAGGCATGTGCCACCAACGCCCAGCAAAATGAAATATTTTTTAAAGATATTTTTCTGTGAAAAACGCCATTGAAATTTTGATAGTGGTTACTAAGAGATTATTTGGGGGAGTATAAATATTTTAACAATATCCTTCTTCCAATTAATGAACATAGAATACTGTATTTATGTCTTCTACAGTATCTTCCATCAATGTCAGTTTTTGTTAAATCTCACCAAATGAGAGTAAAGACCATTACTCAAATTCTTTTAGTCAAATTAAGCAAGATTTATTTTCTGTCAGACAGGATTGTCTCTCTCAAGCAGCATTTGAAAGAACAGCCTTGGATCCAGGAGAAAGTAGAGTTCATATTAGCCCCAAAGCTGCAAGGCTAGGGGGTTTTCAAGAAAGAAGCTTCCATAGACTGGTGCTTGGTTTGTTTGCTTTTATTTTTTTTTGTTGTTGTTCTTTTTTTGTTGCCACCATCAGCTAAGGCAGTTGACTAAAGTAAAGGTGTGCCTTGGGGGCCTGGGAATATCTCCAGTGAGTACCACTGACAGAGCATAGCTTCAGTCTCAGAGGGCCAGAGGAAGGGTCTGGCTTCTGAATTGCTGAATTTGGGCTGGGGGTCTTGATCTCACAGAGCCTCCAACTGTTAGACCCAAAGCTGTGAGGAGAAAGACCACTGACTCAAGTCATCAAGGCCAAATTAAAGCAAGCAATTAATTAAAGCAAACTTTTTATTTGTGTACAGGTGGGGTTCTTAGTCATAAGGAAGATAAGGATTTTATAGCTCAGGGGAAGGGGGTTTCCAAATGGAGGATTGGGCAGGCAAATAGGCAGGATTATAGAAGCAGAACATGACTAGTTGTTCACAACAACCTCTTGTGAAACAAGGACATGGTTTCAAGGTGGTCCTACCAAGGCAGTCGAATTAAAACTTATAACACAGGGGTAATAATTAAAATTTTATACGTAGGTAATTTTACCATTCAGGTTGTAAAACTCCTGGCACAAAATCAGCACTACCAGCCAAAACAAAAATAGAGAGCTAATCTGTCTATAATTCTGGAAAGTCTCCAAATGAACTAACCTTGCTTTTTAAACCCTGTAGTTCAGTTTCTGGCTAACTATTCTTGTTAACTGAAATATGTCAACCCAAAACATGGTTTTTATGCTTAAAATCTCACCCTAAGAAAGACTTGGCAGAGATTGACTTAAGAATGTAAGTCTAGCCTCCTTGTCTTTGCTAACTTTGTTAAGCTTTAGCTATTTTGATAAACTGAATCATACAAGAAACTGATATTCTGCAATGGTGTACTATAAAAAGACCAGGAAAATAAAGTTGCCAATATCCCTATGGACTGTATTTATGATTTAAAGTTTTATTTCAATAAGTTTTATTTAGCCTCCTGGATATGTTTTCAAGGTTAAACCTAAAACAAGTAACTAAAAACAAGTGAAGTTTATTTAAAATCAGTTATACTTAATAGATGGCCTTCAAAACTTTTCCAAGATCTGCAGAATATGACATTTTAGATGCATAAAGGAAAAGCTCTCTATGATAGAAATTCCAACTCCTAGCAGTGACCACAGGGTCTCAAAAAAAAAATAAAAGAGAGGATGGGGTACAGACAACTCCACCTGAAATATGGTGACATTATCCACTGGTAAAAACTGCCCCTGCCCCTAGGGCTCTGTCTGAAATGTGGTTAATTGCCCTGCTCTGCCTTGTCATAGTTGGTTGAGTTTTTCCAAGTTCTTCCTCCACAGGGAAACCTCTAAGACTTTCTGGGTCCAGCAGTCAGAGGCTTATAGTTTCCTGTGCAGCAACTGAAGATGCATGCTGTCCTATATGACAGCCAAATACTGACTACTTCTGCCCTCAACAAAGCCACCAAGGCCATTGAATCCTAGGGTAACCAGCCAGGTAGCAGTAAGTCTCTGTCATTTAATTGATACAAAGGCCATTTGGATTATGCTTCCTGCTATGACTATCCTTATCAGACCTCTGATGCATTCCCTGTCACATCAAGATGATCTGCATGGAAAAGGAACAAATTGTTTCAAAGCCAGAAGAGGAGGTTCTGCAGACAAAAAAGATATCTCAGAAGAAACTGAGGAAACAAAAACTTATGTCACAGAATATAATCAGATTAACATAAATGCAGATCAAAGTTTAAAAAAATAAAAAAGGGAACTCCCCAACAGAGGGGTCAAAGTGGCTACCTATAGTACCTATTGGCATACCAAGATTACAAGGTCTTAAAAATTTTGTTCTTTCTATGCCAACCAAACAGGTATAATTTATAATGAGGCCGTTAATCTTTTGATGCATTAAAATTTTATTTCCCCCTAGATAAAAAAAAATGTAAGGCCCTACTAATGATTTGATAGGGACAGATCAGATGAGAGGGGAATGATGAACCAGCCTGCATCTATCTTAGGCTTGAAAGCCATCTTATAATAAAGATAAACTAGGTTATTTCCTTTTATGATTTAATCTGTTTGTCAAAGATTGGGCAATGCCCCACTTGTAACCTTAACTACGAATGGTTAACTACTGCCTGTGTCGGGAAATAGCAAACTTGCTTTTGTTTCAAAAGGTTATTATGACCACCAGTTGTTATGATCACCTTGCTATGACTGACTACCTTGTTAGGACCACCTTGCAAACACATCTTTGTTTTATGAGAGGTTGTTTTGACCAACTTATGTTCTGCTTTTCTATCCCCAACTATTTGCCTGCCTAACTTCCCATTTGGAATCCCCCTACTCCTGAGCTATACAATGCTTATCTTCTCTATGTCCAAGTCTGGCCTCTTGAACCCCGCCTTGGGGAGAGCAGTCTGTGTACACAAATAAAAAGTTTGCTTTAATTAATTTCTTGCTGTAATTAATTTGGCCATGATGATTTGGGTTTGGGGGGGTGTCTTTCTCCTTAAATCTTTGGAATGAACAGTTGGTCCCTAGGATAGTTTTCCCCAGGTGTTCTCATAATGAACTACACTCACTTTTAGGTCTCAAAGCTCTATGAGGTTACCATCATTTATTAATTTGTTTGACTGAATTACAGTGCAATTTCTCATGCTCTACAGTCAATTCACTACTTGTGTTTGGAATTTGTTTCCTTCATGACTGAAGCCTAGGGAGATAGGTCTCTAGGGTAGGAGTGGAGTTGGGGTTGGTGTGTGTGTGTGTGAGGGGGGGTGTTGGGGGGGAGATGGGAGGGTTGTTGCTCAGCCCTTGGTAGCTGAGTAAGTACTTCTCAACCTGAACATAGACAATGGGAGTTGCCTCAGCATCCTTGCTAGTTTATTTTCAGAACACGACCTTTGCTTTGCTTCCGGGATAATATTTATAAGAAACCTTGACCTTACCTCAGTGTCTGTTATGCCCTCCATCCAATTTTCCAGCCTACAAGCACCCTGGCCTCTGAGAACCACGTCCCCACCCTCTTATGGCGCCAGAATACCAGACTACAACTCCCATAAGGCAACGCGCGCCGGTGGCAGCAGCCAATAGAGCGCGGTGTTGCTGGCCTGTGTCCCGAGTGGAGAGTGTAGGGTGTCGAGCGGCGTCGTCCTGGTTGCTGTGGAGCCGGCTCGCGTGGCCGCACGCCCTGCCTGCCTGCTGTCATGGGCAGCGCCGAGAGTGCTGAGGCCCGAAGGGTGTCCTTCGAGATGGATGAGGAGGAGCGGGTCCGGGTGCTGCAGGGCATCCGGGTGAGAGGCGCGGCGGGAGGGCGCGGGCCAGAGGAGCGTGCGGGCGGGAGCGGGAGCCGCCGTTCAGGGACCAGATAGATGGGGAGGCCGCTGGCACTATGGGAAGCCGGCCGCCTCAAGTCGTTTTCCACCGCCATGGCTCTACTCTCCCGTTTCCGGATTCGTTCCTCTCTCTACCCCATCTCGCCTGGCGTGTGCGTCTGGTTGCGTGTGCTGTAGCACTTCTTGAAGGTGTTCCCCCATTTCCATTCTTGATCACGTGCCTGCGTGAGGTTCCAAAACGGGGAGTTTTATCTACAGTATACTTTATCCACCCTTCACCCAAAACCTTAATGGTGGGTCTCTACCATGTTGAAGAGGAGGGAACGCCTCACTTGCTTTTACAAGCTGCCCTGGTGCCCACCAACCCCTTCATCCCTTTCCAGGCGTGTTCCTCACCTTCATACCTACACTTATTTTGCGTCAGGACCTCCTTGTTCCCCAGAAGATCCCATCTTTTTGATGTTTCTTCAGTTACCATTAATCTGGCTATCATCGTGTTACAGCTCAGATGCCATCCAGGAGTCCTTGACCACAGAGTCTCAAGCAGCTTCCTACAGCACTGCCACACGTTTATGGTTTTCACAGCACTCAGCTCAGTCTGAAACAAATTGTGTTGATTGGGTTTCCCATGACAGCTCTAGCTGCTTCCTTGGCTGAAGTTCTTGTGTGATTCATGATGTTTTCCCCAGAACTTAGAAGAATAAAAGCTCCCGTTTTGGTGCAGAGTGGCAGCCCTTTACAGATACTAATTTTCAATAGACCTATGAGAAGTAGAACTGTTAGTGCCCCCTCCTTTGTTTTGTTTTGTTTTGTTTTGTTTTGAGACAGGGTCTCACTGTTCCATTCAGGCTGGCCCAGAACTACCAGATCTGACTACCTGTGTCCTGAGTACTAGGATTAAGCCACCATCAAGTCTGTTCTCTTAGCCCATTTTGTCACTTAAGGATAACTGAGGTGCTATTGGCATAACTTGTCCAGGGTCACTTAGGTAGCAACGAAGGAGGCCCAAGACTAAAGTAGGTTATTTTGTGCTATACTTCTTCTACATCTGTGCTTGACACAGAGTGGGTACCTGGTGAATAATTGTTAAGTGCTTACCCGAGTGAACTCAATGAAATAAATTTAAACAGAATGTTCTGAGTTGAGTCTAGGTGAATTAGAGAGGAAGTTCAGAAAAAGACTTCCAAGGGTCTGATATCTAAGCTCATTAGTTGTGTGACCTTACATGAATGAGTTGTTTTTTGAGTTTCACTTGTCCCACCTGAGATATCAGGGGAAGGTTATCCTGGGTACTACCGAGGGAACTGTGTAGAAGACATGCAGAATGTTTTGAAAAGGCCTCTCAGAATATGCAGCTGTCCAGGTGGTGGTGTTGACTTGGCTTGTGGCAAGGATTAAATGGTCGAAGATTTTGCTGAAGGCTGAAAGGTAAGAAGTTGAGGTAGAATTTAGGAGGATAGCCTTGGCTCAGGATATTTTTCACCTTTGTCACTGGGTCTCTTGTTTCGGGGGTGATGCAGGCCTGTGTCTTCACAGGTTTAGAGACGTACCATTGGAGGTAACTCTGACTTTTTATTTCTACTTCTCATAATACTTCTGTAGAGTATGGAGTCTTTAAAATTATTTTCCCTCCTTTTCAAAAATATTCATTTGTGTGTGTGTGTGTGTGTGTGTGTGTGTACGTGCACATGTTTGCTTGTCTGTGTGTGTACCACATATGTGCAGGTGCCCAGGGTGGCCAAAAGAAGGTGTCAAATCTCCTGAAATTGGAGTTGTAGGCTATTGTGAGCTGCTGCCTCTGGGTGCGGGGAATCAAACTCAAGTCCTCTTGAAGAGCAATAAGCATTTTTAATCACAGAGCCATCCTTCCACACCCTAATTTCTCCACACCCTAGTATAAAGATGGAAAATGAAGCTTGGAGACTTCCTAAGGTACCACTTGAGTATCATTTGGGTCTAATCTAGATCTATCAGACTCCCTCCAGCTTGATGATACATGTTTGGCAATCTGAAATTTTGACTTTGCTTCTGCCTGGCCTGTCAGGAATGTTAGTACTCTACTTTTGCAGGCAATGAAACTGGGGAGAACTTCAGTAATTGTTAGATTCCTTTTCTAGTTAATCTGAAGGACTAAATGGCTTTTCTAGGGGGTTCTCAGTGAGGTGCTTGGCCCCTTGTTGGGAAAGCCATGTCCCGTGTGCCTGGATTTAAAGAGGAAGAAAAAACATTAAGATAAAGAAGTATTTGGTGGAGGGCCTCTTGTTATTAGTAGTTACATCAGGGTTGAGGAGTTCACTGTCTTCAGGCAGATAGGTAAAAATAAGTAATACATATTTTAACAATTAGATCAATAAAGCAGTTGCTCTAGTGAACACATGAGAAGGCAATAAGAGGTAGACTCCAAAAGAGAATGTCTGCCCTAGTTTCAGAAAAAAAATTCTTAGAGACCACTTGTATTTAATTCTTGGGGCCTGATCCCAGTGCTCTTGCTTCCTTAAAATCAAGTGTTAGGGCCTTGCAATTTACATATTAGTTTGCATAAATTTACATATTGAGTTCAAGCCCTAATTCTGTGGAAGGTAAGAGAAATTTAATTAATGCAAAATGCTGCAATTATATTCAACTACTGATTTCAGAGCAAACATGCATGAAATACATGAAGATTGTTTCAGTCAGTATATTGAACTTCGTGGTCTTATAAGAGAATGCAACAATATCTTATAAATGTCTATTTTTTTCTTTTCCACCCTGTATAAGCTGCCATCCTAGTAATTTAGCTGAACTTGGTTGATTGTTGAAATCCAGACTACTCATAGTTCCCAAACCACTTCTCCTTTTCAGCTATTCACCCCCTACTGCACCACACACTTCGGGAACCTACTTAATTAGCCAGGTGCCTAAGCTCATTCCAGCCTTCTGGCTAGATAAACTTTATCATTACTCATTACACCTATGAGGCAGGTTCTGGACCACTGGGGAAGGGAAATACGATGAAAGATTAGTCAGACACACAGGAGACAATCCCAAAACATTCAGATGCCAGGGAGGCTACTTGCCAGAGCACTACCTGAGCTAATCAACAAATGCCAACATTTTATTTGCCCGGCACTGGTCTGGTCTTACAGAAATGAGGAACAAAGCCAGGACCTCTGCCATCTTGGAGACTGGAAAGAAAACATAAAGGGAAAAACTTTAAAAGCTGCAAGTTCTAAGGAATTAAAAGCATGCAGAGAGTAGTAGGACTTGTTTGAGGTGGGTTGGTGAGGAAATGCCTCACTGAGGAGATGATGTAGATTAGGTATGACTTGAGCCATCCCTGGGGTGAATACTTATGTATACTGTGCTAAATGCTGTGCCAAGTGTACTAAGGATATTTCTGCACATGCTGACCTTGTACAATGTCACTGTCCTCGTCTGTCTTAGAGGTCATAGTCATTTGAATCTCACAAAGGAGGAAGCAGGTTCAACAACAGGAATTAACCCAAAGGTCATATAGTGAATTAGTGCAAGACTTGGCTCAAGCTCTGACTCTGAAGCAACATTAAAATGGTTGGCCTCCATGAGGGGTAAGGATGCTTGGCAAGGCTTGCTGTGTGGCAGGATCAGCCGGAGCTTGGATGCCAGGCAAGGCTGTGAGCATGTTAGTCTGGAGGCCACATTGCAGATCTCTAGTCAGGAGTGGTCTTCAAAGATAGGGTGTTGTCAATTTTTGTTTGTTTGTTTGTTTTCTTTTAAAGAAAACCATAATGAGATGTATTTTAAATGCCAATTTACTATTTCAGAATTTTTTAATAATGGTACAGAATCGGGTAACTGTCACCTAATCTACTTATAGAACATTTATGAGATCTGAATGCTATCTCTTGCCTAGGTCACTCCCTATTGCTTATCTTCAACTCTGAGTAACAATTACTCCTTCTTTATAAATTTGCCTTTTGTGGATAATCTGTGTAGGTGGGTTTGCGTATGTTATATGCCTGGCTTCTTTTGCTTAGTGTAATTCTTTCTGTAGTGTGGGGATAGAACCCAGAGTCTAATTCATTCTAAGCAAGAGCTCCACTACTAAGCCACACCTAGTCCTGTTAAACTTTTTCTTCCTTTTCCTTTTTAAAATTTTATGTGTATGAGTATTTTGCATGCATGTATATCTGTGTCACATATATGCAGTGCCCACAAAGGCCAGAAGAGGATGTCAGATCCCCAGGAACTGGAGTTACATACAGTTGTGAGCCACTGCGTGGGTGTTGGGAATTGAACCCAAGTCCTCACAACAGCAAGTTCTTTTAACTAATGAACAATCTCTCCAGCTCCTGTTAAATGTTTTTAGCATTGCTCTGTTGGTGGTAGTGTATGCCTGTCATTTGAAAGTTTTAGTTGGTGAAGGCTACTATGTTGTATGGATATATAGTGCATTCATTCATTCATTCATTCACCAGTTGGTAGATATTTGTATTGCTCCCATTCTAAGTTGTAATGAATAAAGCTACTGTGGATATTTGCTTGCTATTTGTTGTCATTTCCTATGGATGGAAACCTAAGATTCTATTCTCTGGGTCATTCTTACAGTGTTGCCTTTAACTTTTAAGAAACTTGCAGGTTGTTCCTCAAGTGCTATCCCATCTTCTGGCTTTACTAGCAATACCTGAGTGTTCCTTACCTCATTTGTTCTTGCTGTTGTTTGGTTGTAGTGACTAGAAGTGCTGTGAAATAGCATTCATGTAGTGGTTTGAATTTGCATTTCTCTAGTAAGAATCCGTGTGCATCTTTTATTTGCTGCCCACATACTTTCTTGGGTGAAATGTTTATTCAGGCCTTTTCCCATTTTAATTGGGTTGTCTTTTTTATCATTGAGTAATGTTTTCTTTGCTGGATCCAAACCCTTTCTTACATTCTAATTTGAAGCTTTTTTTTCTTCCAATATGTGACTTGCTTCTGTTTTTATAACAGTCTTTGAAGTGCAAGTGTTTGTAATTTTTTTTTTTTGGTTTTACGAGACAAGGTTTCTCTGTATAAGTGTTTGTAATTTTAAACTTCAAAAACTATTGATTGTATGTTTGCTGTTGTATCTAGGAAAACTTTGCCTACTTTAAAGTGATGAAAATGTCTTCCTCTCTTTTATTCCTTAGAGTTTTATACTTCTTACTAGTTAGGTCCATCATCTGTTTGTTAGTTTTTGTGTATGGGGTATATAGAGGTAGTTTTAAAATTAAGGTTGACAAAATCATCCTAGGAAGGACATAGTAAGTACTTGGGTTTTGTAGACCAGAAAGTCTGTTATAACTGCCTAGATTTGCCATGGATGCATGGTTATAGCAATGTGCCTCTGAAAAAAAATCTGTATAGGAGGTCAGTGGTGGGTTGGACTTCACTCAAGTATCTGTTTGCTGAACCCTGAGAAATACATTTTTTTTTGAACGAGATACCTATCTGTTTTCTATACTGTTTTTTGAGAAGATTTGTTTTTCCCACAGAGTTACTATGGAGCCTTCACAAAATGCATTGAGTGAACATGAGGTTAATTTGGATGCTCAGTTCTTCCCATTGATCTCTGTGTCTGTCTTTGTGCCTGGACATGCTGTCTGGATTGCTATAGTTCCATAGTTTCAGAAGTTGGCAGTACAAAGCCTCTGGCCTTGTTCATCAAAATTGTCTTGAACCCTTTGCATGTCTATGCACATTTTAAGATTAGTTTGTCAACTTTTATAAAAAAGAGGCCTGTTGCAATTAAATCTATACTTCATTTTGGGGAATTACTATTGCCTTTTTGCATGTGGATGTGCATAGTGTGTGTGCTTGTGTGCATGTATGGGGTGACATGTACATGTGTGCATGAGCTCATAGAGACTCAAAATTGATTGTGGATCCTCAGTTGCTCTCCATTTTCCTGTATTGACGCAGAGTCTCACTGAACCTGGGGCATGCCAAGTCTAGCTAGTCTAGCCAGTTACCATATCCCAGAACCCCTATCTCTGCTTGGAATACAGGTGGCCTCCATGTTTCGTTGACTTTTCCATGGGCTCTGGGACTCCAAACTTCAGTCTTCATGCTGGAGGGGCAAGTGCTTTATCTACTGAGCCATCTCCCCAGTCCCCACATTTGTTTAACTGTGGCATTGCCTGCCTGTGGGTATGAAAGGTATCTCCAGTTAGTGTGACTCTCCTCGTTTTCCTCAGCAGCACTTTTTGCTTTGAGTACACAGTGGTGTGCTTCTTTTCTTCAGAGGGTTTTGTTCTTTTGGTATTATTGTAAAATTATATTCTTAATTCTATCCTTGGGCTTTCCTTTGCTTGAGTGTGTGTAGTTGATTTTTGCATATTGATCTTGTTGCAGACTGTTGAGCTCCTTATTACAGCAGCTTTTTTGTTGATTAAGAATATTTTATGGTTAAGATAATGTCTGCAAATGACATAAACGACTTTTCACTTCTTCCTTTCCAAGTTGTAAGCCCTTTTTTTTTCATTAAAAAAAATCTTTGTGTGCTCGGGTATATGGTGAGTGTATGGAAGTCAAAGGACAACTTTGGGAATTGGTTATCAACTTCCAGTTTGGGTCCTGGGGATTGAACTCAGGTCAGGTTTTATCCTCAGCCATGTTGCCAACTCTCTTTTTCATTTTTGCACTGACTTAGCAGTGTATGTTGAATAGAAGTGGTAAGAATAATTTCCTTGCCTGAGGCTAAGGAGGAAGCATTGAGTCTTCCCTTGCTAAGCATGCTAGCTGTAGATTGTGTGTGGTTTCCTTTAAGGGTCTAGTAGTCTTTTTTTTTTGTTTGTTTGTTTTGGTTTTTACGAGAGAGGGTTTCTCTGTATTGTTTTGGAGGCTATCGGTCCAGCCCAGCCTCGAACTCACAGAGATCCGCCTGCCTCTGCCTCCCGAGTGCTGGGATTAAAGGCGTGCGCCACCACGGCCCGGCAAGGGTCTGGTAGTCTTACCTTTTAGTTGTCTCCCATTCCTTCCAGCTCCTGTACACTGTTTAACTCTTAGAAATTCTAAGAGGACAAAGATGAATTTTTAAAAATTGGAATGTCTGGCTTATTATGCTGTATAATTTGGATTCCGAACTTGGCTTAATGGATTGACAGCTCTTCTATCCAGGCTGGTACTGTGGCAGCTGCATATGAGATTCATACCTTTCCAAGGCTTTATGGGCTTATTTCATATTTGTGCATTAGATTTCTTTGCCAGCACACTGTTGTCAAGAGTGTTGAGCTTGCCTCCTCAGATGTCCCACATCTGTGCTGTAATCATGTTCTATACTATCCCTTTTCCTGTTCCATGTCTTTCTTTCCTCTTGATAGAGGTTACTCTGCTTAGGATCCTGTCTAGTTTGCATGCCTCTTCTTTGGTTGTATCTTTTGTCTTAGTTTGATTTGCTTAAAGTCAGTGAGACAAACCAGTGATCTCGGAAGACCTGGACAAAGGCCTTGACCCTGGAGAAGGACAGATCGGATCTAGCATTTCTGTGTATCCATTTAGCACAAGTGCATTCAAGGATTTGAGCACAAGTCAACTCCAGTGTCCTTCAGCTGTAAAAGTTCTTCTTGACTTATGACAGTTAGGTAAGTATAATTTGATGGAGCCACAAAAGGAAATGCCAACTTGGAAAACTAGGAGACAGGCAGCTAGCTTCTTTCCATTTCCAGTGAAGGCTGTCTGAGTTAGAATGTGGAGACCAACACACAGTGCCTGAGTGCGCACTGCTCCCCAGTCCCTGGGCTAACTGCTTCACATGTGCAGTTCTGATCAATGCTCTGACACTAGTCACATCTTGTGGTTAGTTTTGAGGTGTTAGAAGACAAAGAAGAGCAAGTTCTGTTGGGAGGCAGAACACTTTAGGTCCTTCTGTCCTTCCTCACCTGAGGAGGCAGAGGATATGAAGACCCAGCCTTCTCCCATGTACTCTTCCCCACTGACGACTAATTCCCAGATTCAGAGTATGTGGTGATATATTATTTTTGACTTAGTAAAGCTTGCCTGAAGTATCAGAAAGCAAAGCCAGCCACACTAGCTATAGAAGCTACACAATGGTGGCGTACACCTTTAATCCAAGGATTTAGGAGACAGGCAGATGGATCTCTCTGAGTTCAAGGCCATCCTGGCCTACACATGAGTGAAGAGTCACAGAGCTCGTACCTTTGATCCCAGCACTAGGGAGGTGGAGACAGGAGGATATGGCTGGGTGGAGAAAGGAGTATAAGGAAGAGGAGACTGGAGTTCAGAGCTTTTGTCTCTGAGGATTCGTGAAGACAGGATTGCCATTTCAGCTTGGTAGAGGTAAGACCTGCTGGTTTGGCTGCTTTGCTTCTCTGATCATCAGCATGAAGCTTGAACTCCAATATCTGTCCTGGGTCATTTATTTTTCGTGTTACAAAAGTGTATGAGATTGCAGTTGAGGACAGTGCACACAGTTTGAGATACTTTTTTGCTTTTGACACCTGTTTAGCCAGTAGTAACATTTAAACAACATAAAGAGATGCAGGGACTTCCATATGACCTTCTGAGTTGGGGATGGAATCCTCATGTAAGATAAAATTTTGCAGTGCACCTTAACTGTGTCATAGAACCCAAAAAGCAGTGTAGATATAGGTGTGGTTGTTGGAAGACTGATGCCTCATTTGGAAAATAAAGGTGTTGCTCTGGAGGCATTCTTGATCCTTGAACATGTCAAATCCTACCATTCCTTTGTCGGGAGAGCTCTGCTCTGTCTTAGTATTTCTGGGTCTAGGATGAAAACTGCAGAAGATAGGATTTCAATTGAAGAATTACCTCTATCAGATTGTTCTATGGACATGTCTGTGAGGAATTTTCTTGGTTGCTAACCAGTGTAGGAGTATGATGCTGTAAGTGGTGGCATCCCTAGGCAAGTAGACTCTGGGCTGTATAAGAAAGGTAGCTGACCTTGAACCTTGAACAAGCTAGTAAGCAGCTTTCCTTTGTGGTTCCTGCCTCTCCTCTGCTGGAGTTCCTGCCCTCTAATTTGGAATAAACCCTTTCCTCTCTAGGTTGCTTTTGTCAGAATGTTTATCACAGCAGCAGAAAGCAATCTAGGACACGGCTTTTTTGCCAGGGTCTGACAGAAGCTTCAGGGTGTTTTCTGATTCAACCCTTTGTTTCCCCTGTACCCCAACCCCAGTCATTCTCTACTATCCTCACTCATTAGCTGATAACCATCTGGAATCGGAGTTTCCAGCCCAGAGCTGTTACAAATGGTGGGCCTGTTCACGTCGCCTTGTGTGGCTCATTTGCTGTGTGTGCATCTAATTCACTGACTGCATGGGACCTTCCTGCACCCCTCTTCCACCCTCTTAGAAAGGACCCTCATCTATAAAGTCAGCAGTCTCCCTCATTTCTCTTTTCAATCTTTAGTGACAAGTCTTGCCAGCAGTTTCTGTTTCGTTGTTCCTTTGTCTTTACTACTCTTCACAAACTGCCTGTACTAGGGATGGATCAAAGGGCCTGGTGCCTCCTGGGCAAGCTCCCTGAGTCACATCTCCAGCCCTGTTCTTACTGCTCTCCCCCTCAGTTCAGGTCCATACCTCCTCTCTCCATTTGACTTTTGGACAGTTTTCTGTCAAATGGTTCAAAGGAGACGAGTCAGGACAACTTTATCCCTGTATCCTTGTTTGTCCTCTTGGAAGCAGCCTGTTTCCATTTCTTCTGTCAGACTGTTCAGAGTCAGGGCTGATTGTGTCACATTCGAGTTTTGTCTCTGGGTTAAAGGCCTGTCCCTGTGCCAGGGTCACTGGGAGCTAGCTCCATGTGCTGACTCCCTTTCATCTAGCTGGGCTTGGGGCAACACTCTCCTATGTGCTCTACACTGTTCCCTGGTCTGGCCTGTGGCTCTACCTTCTGGATCTATTGTTTCTCCCACCCCGCCTTTCATTGGCTGAATCTCTTTCTTCCTTAGGTCTGTGGCAAGGGACTGCCCTCTGAATGGACCTTTCTCAGTGGTACCTGCAGACCTACCCATTTCCTATTACTTCCTGCCCTGAGCCAAACATAATCTCTTTCTTGCCCCCTCCCTTTTGCCTGGTGAGCAGGAGTCACTTAGATATGGTTCAGTGTCTGCTGCAGATCAGTGTGATCCTAGCTGGATAGAATTTGAAGACATTGGCTGGTTTTCTTGCCCCCAACCGTGAGCCCAGAAACTTTATGTTATTAATAGGTTTGAATTAATTGCTACCAATTAAAAATTGGGAGGCTTTACATAATTTGATTCTTAGCTTTTTTGGAAGGGAAAAAAAACCCATTGCCAGTCTGGTGTCTTTGCGTATGGCAGTACTTTGTGTGAGCGACAAGGCGGCTGTCCCCCTTTTGCCCTTAGCACCGTTCCCACCACAGAGCCTTACATGATTTGCTTTTCTTTGCTAGACCTGTTTGGTTTGCATCTGCCACCCACCTGGCCTCAGCAGGCAATTGTGTGTGCTGTGCTGGTGTCATGTGCCATGCTCAGTGTCGGAGGTCCCTGAGGGCTTTTCTTGTCCTGACATTCTGGGATTTACATCTGTGCTGAGCAGCCGGTGGGTCTAATTTCAGCCCATAAGAAGTTGAAGGACTAGGAACACTGTCTCCAAGGCAACAGCCCCAGCAAAGAGAGGAGTCTTTAGCACTGCAGGATTAGGCAGTGCCTCTTCAAGGGTTGGGGTGTCTGGTCCCCAAGAGCTTGACTCAATGAGATGTCAAGTAAACTAGAGATTAGCCAGTTGACACTGCCTTGGTGCACAGCTGATCTAGTGCCCCTGCCCGCAGGAGCCATGGACCCAGGCAGGGATAGAGCACAGAACACATTTGGTTTCTTAGTTGTCCAGGGTTTGCACATATGAGACCTTGGAAAATATGGTACTGTGTGGACAGACCATGGTTATGAAGGCATGTTGGGCCAGCCAGCCACTTCTTATCCCTAGTGACACCTCTCCTGTCCGTAAGGGAGTTGACACCTGACTTCATGAACTTACAAAGCTGCCTCCACATTGTTACTTCTGAATTGTGTCTGAACAGCAAGGTTTGTGAGGCTGAAAATGCAATAATTTTCATATTGACTGCTGAGTTCCTTGTTACCACTCTTCCTCTTCTGGCTCCATAAAGCTCATCAGTGGAGGCAATGTGGCTGCAAATTCCTGAACCAGCCCTTGCATAGCATGGTGTGCTCTCCTCCAGCGAGCACCATGTTCCTGCCTTCCTTTGTACAGGTGTCACTATTATTGCTAGGGTTCATTTTGAGTATTGGTCTTAGCACTTAGGTCATCTCTGATCATCGGTGGCTCTTCAGCCTCCCTGACTTTTCTTCTAGTGTAAAATGGCCATGCACAGAACATTCATTTAGCTGGAACCTGGCATGTGGCATTTGTTCAAGGAGTCCCTGTAAGGCACAGTGCTTTTTCACCTGGGTCTGATGCTAGGGTTTGTCTGCCTCTATTCTAGCTCTGTTGCTTGTATTGGTCAGGGTTCTGTAGAGCAGCAGTTCTTAACCTGTGGGTTATGACCCGACCCCTTTGGGGGCCGAATGACCCTTTCACAGAGGTCACCTAAGACCATCTGCATAGCAAATATTTATATTACAATTCATAACAGTAGCAAAAATTACAGTTATGAAGTAGCAAGGGAAATAATTTTAGTTGGGGGTCACTACATCATGAGGAACCATATTAAGTGGTCACAACGTTAGGAAGACTGAGAACCATTGCTCTATTTAACAGATCTTATAGAATGAGTCTTTCTCATTCTCTATATAAAGGGGATTTATTAGAATGACTGTTCACAACCAGCTTATCCAATAATGGCTGGTTGTGAACAGAAACTACAAGAATCTAGTACCTGATCAGTCCACAAGGCTGGATGTCTCAACTGGTCTTGAATATACACACTGGAATCCCAAAGAAATAGACTCTAATGCCGGTGAAGGAATGAACTTGCTAGCAAGGCAAGGGCAAGCAGGCAAAGAGCAGCATCTTCCTTCTCCCATGTCCTTAGATAGCCTTCTAGCAGAAGTCATGGCCTAGATTAGATCTGGACTGAAGATCTGAATTAAAGTTGTGTCTTCCTGCCTCAAGATGCGGGTTAAAGGTTTGTCTTCCCACCTCAAAGAGCTGGATTAGAAGTGAATCTTCTTATTTTAAGTTAAGCAAAAATCCGTCACAGGTGTGTCTTCCATTTTGTGGATTTTGTTCCAGATGTAGTCAAGTTGACAACCAAGAATAGCCAGAACATTGCCTGTTTCTGGAGTTTGAGAAGTGACCTTCCTCCTCCCGTCTGCCCCACCGGGCTCTCTCACAGGGTCCCTCCCTCATTTCTTCCCCTGTTTCTGGGGTGGCAGAGGGTCAGAGCTACTTGGATGCATTCGGAATACTTCACACATTGGCTGTTCTTGGCTCGGCAGTGACACCTCCTTCTTTACAGCAAGCCAGGCGGAGAGCCTCACTGTCATCTTTTCTCTCTTCCATTACTTGGACTTTTTTCTTCTTGCAGAATACATCTTATTTTTAAATGCCAACTGTTCACAATTTCTCATGAATCCTTTCAGACAAGCCCATATACAAACGTGCTCTTCCCTTTGGCTTGTGCAGTGAGATGTGTTGTATATGCTGTCCTGTGAATTGCTCTTTCATTTGCCTGTGCCTTCAGACAGGTCTTAACTAATTTCTCTTCCTTAGTGTCTTCAGTATCCATCCCTTTTGTGCAGTCTCCAGCAAGTACACATCCCAGCCTGCACTTTTGATCTGTACTCCTCTGTTGCCATACTTCCTCCATGCTTTATTATCCCAAGTCCTTTTCTAGACTCTTTTGTGCAGAGAAAATCCTGGCTGAATCCCTTTCAGAAGCTGCAGTGGTTCCAGTAGCTTCTTGTCATCTGGAAATTTCGTCAGGTGGAGCCCAGCAACCCTTTGTACCTTAATTTTTAAATATACCCACCAGTGACCTTTGTGACTAAACCTCAGAATCTCTGCATTCCTTCCCTGTGTGTCTTTGCTTGTGCCATTCCCAGCTCTGGCAGGCCAACCCCTGATTGCAAAGCACATTTCTGTTTTTCCATTAATGTGGAATGTGTTCAAAGCCTCATTTAGACATCTCCCCAGGAGTTGGAGCTCCTGAGCACTTAGTTGAACTGCTTGTGTGTCTGTGACTATGTTCTGTCTGTCTTTCTCACCCCTATCTGATAACAAGCTTATTGAGAAGTTGATACTGAAGAACTTGGCATGCTTCTTTGGTTTGGATGTTGCCTCCAAGGCCATGTGCTGAAACTTGCATCCATAGTCTATGGTAGTACTGGGAGGTGGGGCCTTTGAATGGCTGGGTGTAAATTCCTTGAGGAAGTAATTCAGGTCATTGGAAGTATGCCTCTGAAGGGGTTGTTGGAACCCCACTCTTTGGTCTTTGCTTCTCAACTGCTGTGGAAGTGAATTAGGCCTTGCCTAGTTTTCTTTCTGTTGTGATAAAATACAGATCTAAAGCAACTTATATTTCTAGGTTTTGGTCCATTATTGAGGGGAGTCAGGGCAAGAAATTAAAGCAAGTACTTGAAGTAGAGACTTTAGAGGAACATTACTTGTTGGCTTGCTCGTAGGCTCATGCTTAGCTAGCTTTATTATGTAGCCCAGGACCACATGCCTAGGAATGATGCTGTTCACAGGGGCTAGTCCTCCAGATAATTAGTATTTAAGACAACCCCACAACAGACATACTCACAGGCCAATCTAATCTAGGCAATTCCTTAATCTAGGCCCTTTTCTCAGATGACTTGATCATTAAAGCTAAATAGGATAGGCCCCCTTCACTAGGATATACTGAGTCACCACAGGCCTTAAGCAGTAGAGCCAGGGGCCATGGGCTGAATGAAGCCATGAGCTTTCCGCCTTTTAAGTTGATTATCTCAGATATTTTGTCATGGTAAAGCAAATCTGACTAGTAATACTCTGTTGCATGCATGCAGTTTTATGACTTGAACCTTTACTACACTTTTTATTTTATTTTTTTATTATTTATTTTTAAGTTTAAATTTAGATTAGAAACAAGGTTGCTTCACAAGTCATATCCCCTCATTCCTTTACTACACTTTTAATTTAGCAAGTATTTTATTTTATTTAACTTTTTTTTTTGTTTTTTTTGAGACAGGGTGTCTCTGTGTAGCTTTGGAGCCTGTCCTGGAACTCGCTTTGTAGACCAAGCTGGCTTCGAACTAACAGAGATCTGCCTGCCTCTGCTTTCCAAGTGCTGGGATTAAAGGCGTGCGCCACCACTGCCTCTAATGTGCCTGGGGACATTTTCAGGCATGGAGGATGCAGCTAGAACAAAATGGAATCCTGGCTACCTTGGATAGAGCTTATATTCTGGTGATGGTGTACAGGAAATCAAATGTATATTGTGTCAGATTGTGAAGTTCCCTGAAGAAAACCAGGCGGAGAACTGAGAGAGTGGAGAGTAGAGGCAGGGTTTTGATCAGGGAGATGTGCCAAATGTCCTTTTTGTTTAGCCTACTGAGGGCTGTATGGTGAGGGCCGCATGGCAAGCATATGTCTTCTTACTTAGAGAACAAGACATTGCTCCAGGACAGAGGAAGGCAGGATAAAGCATGGACCTGTTGTGCCCAAGTCACAAGGATCCCCAAAGAGACCAGGGAAACAGACCACTGATACAAATGCACAAGGCTTATTGATTGTTCTATCTTACCTGGACGGACCCTGTCTAGCAAGTAGACGCAGCAGCCTCCAGAGGGGGTGAAGTTCCCTGTCTACTGTTAGGTTTTAAAGACAAAAGTTACAGGATTACATCAGTAGGTATGGGTTGGTTTCTTTCTTTTTGTTTTTGTTTTTTTATTTTCTTTTTTTGGTTTTCGAGACAGGGTTTCTCTGTATTGTTTTGGAGGCTGTCCTGGAACTCGCTCTGTAGACCAGGCTGGCCTCGAACTCACAGAGATCTACTTGCCTCTGTCTCCGAGTGCTGGGATTAAAGGCGTGTACCACCAATGCCCAGTTGGGCTGATTTCTGATTGGTTGACATTTGGGGAACAATCAAGAAATTTTTCAAAGTCATGTTTTTTTTGGGTGTAATACCTGTGTACCCATTTTTCTCAGAGGTTGGCGCTGGGAGGGAACATTCTGTGGTTTGCAGGTGGTCTATTGTACCAATATTTTTCAGAATTGAATTTCATGGAGACTACAGGGAAGTTTCTTTTGCAGTCAAACTGTCTCCAGGATCCAAGTATCTAGGAGGCTGAGGGGCTTGGAGTTCCTTTGTGTTCAGTTTTGGCCCTAGACCTGTTGCATACAACTTAGTCTCTAGGAGCTAAGGCTGGGGGAAGGGTTGATCTGGAGTTTTGACTCTTTAGGACCCAGGAGTCCAGTGGCCTGTTTTATGGTGGGTTGGCTTCTTCACCTGCACTGCATCTTGATTACCAGGGCTGGGAGTTGGGTGTGGTGGGAGGAATAGTGAGGAGACTGTGGTGAGTGCCAACCGTTTGCTCCCTGGAGCGTTAGTGCATGCACTGTACTTCCTCTGACTGACCTTCAGTGGGTTAGCGGATGCAGCTCATCTGTCACAGTTCTATTGGGTATTTTACTTGGTAAAGCAGTACCAGCTCCCACAGCTTTCATTCATAGGGTTGTCACATGACTTGCTCAGACCATGCAGCTATCTGTCCTCTCTTTGGGAACTGTAAAATTGTGACTGCTCTTGGGTGAAGGTAGTGTTTTGGTTCTGAGAATCTGGAGGAATCTGGTTTTCTGGAAACATTTGTGATGAAGAAAGGATGAGTTCTCTGTTGTGACTTAGCCTGAGGCCTCAGTTCTGGCCTCTTGCAATTGTCCTTCCTCCTGCGTGCCTTCCCACATACCACCACCAGGGAACTTGGAAGAGGGCTGTGTGGCAAGAGAAAGTAGGAAAGAAGGCCTTCTTGGACTTTACCTCATACTGGGGAATTGTACAGGTGCCACCCAGGTGTGCCACAGTGGCAGGAAAAGACCTCTTCTCCTTAGAGTCCCCTGTTGTGACAGCATTAGTGCAGGCCCAGGTATCAGACCTAAAAGGTGCTTTAAATAGAACCCACCATTGTTGTGTGTGGATTCTGGACACTATAGGAAGAGACTTGCACAAGGTCAGTAGAGACTGGGTACTGCTTTCATAGTCCCTGTACTTGATTCATTCATATACCTGTGTGTGTTTGGCATGTGTCTGGCCTGGATTATAACTGGTATTGGTCTAGTGTGAGCCAGTTAACATTGAGTAACTCACATTGATATTTTCTTTGTTCAACTGCTGATGGGGGAAGTCCTTCTGTATATATGTTGTCCTATTGGTTGATAAATAAAGCACTGTTGGCCAATAGAGAAGCAAGATAGGTGGGACTAGGAGTCAAGGAGGATTCTGGGGAATGTAGTCAGAATCACAGGGTCGCCATGTGATCCGGGGAGGAGAGGCCACAAGTCTGGCATTCTCTGTAAGACCTTATAAAAATATATATTACTAGTTATGAGTTAATAATTAAGACAGAACTAGCCAATGAAAAACCATAGCAAACAGCCAACAACTTCATTGTCTCGTGTGTTATTTGGGGGCTTAGACTGCGGTGGGACCCAGGCAGCTGGCTGGGGAGAATACATGGTACATATGGTGCCCAACGTGGGTTGTGTGGGGCATATGGGGCTGGAGCCAGCAGTGGCCAGAAAACAAAGGAGATGGAACCCTGTTCCACCAAGCAGGAGAACCAAACTGAGTGGGGAAACCTCGGTGACTTAGGAGGACCTCTGGGGCCTCCGAGACACACGGGGCTGTAGGCCACGCACATCGGCTGTGTAAACTTACTTCCTGACTCCTGACACCAGATAATGTGGAAATATTAAGCTACACAAAGTAGGGATGTCCTATGATATTTTATTGAGGGAGAAGTCACTTACATGAGAAGCCAAGAAAGTCAAGAACCAAAGGTCCACACACTGCCCTCCAAGACATGCATCTCCTCCCCCCAGCCCTTTTTATCCCCCACTATTTACAGAGATCTACAGGTATGTAAGATCTCTCCCTACAAACTGTTTTCTGCAGTGTAGTCCTCAGTGAAGCCCTGAGCTACCATTAATTATTTCCATATCACAGAAGAAGAAACTGATTTACAGATGAGAAGGCCCTTGCCCAAGGTCATGCAGCTAGTCAGGATTGTAGCTAGAATCAGACCCAGGAGGGACTGACCGCACAGCCCTTTCTCCTGTGTTGAAGCCAGCAGCCTAAGCATGCTCCTATCTTAGGTCAGGAAAGGGAAACTCAGAGAACGAGATCCTTGTCCATTGCCGGAGCTCTCTGCTGACCACACTGGATACTTTCTGGCCAGCTCTGGTTGAACAGTGACCAGAGGGCTGGTGGCACTGAGCACTCAACCCCGTCTGGCTCTGGAGGCCTCTGTTCTGGTTCTGTTGGTGCAGGGAGCACTGCCCAGATGGTGTTTATTCTCGCATGACTACTGTGTGTGTGTTTTTGTTGATTAAAAATATTACTTGCTGTATTTTGTAGCAACATTAAAAAATATTACAAATCTCTTACCGCCAACAAGAACTGTGCCAATGTTTTCCTTAACCCCTCATTCACCAAGCAGTGTGGTTCTGCTGATGCCACCCATGCCAGGACTGGCAAATCAGAGCCTGTGACTCACCCATGGCAGCCCTCACCTTGACCTCCTCTTGCCCTGGAGTCAGACTTGACCTCTTACCCTGGTCTGCTTCCCTCCTCCACCTCAGAAAGAGTCCCACTGGTAGGATTTGCTGATTCCTGAATTTCCATAGTGGAAATACTCCCTCCCAGGGTCAATTTCAAATGGCCCTCATGAAATCAATGGATTTCCTGAAACATTAAAAATCAGCTTTCAGGAGCTGTTTCCTAAACAGTGGTAGATGCCCATATTTTCTTTCCATCTTGCCATGCTCATACAGTGGATCCAGGCTCCCTGCAGGAATATTCTACTCAATGTATCCTGTCTGGCCTTGACCTCAGTATATGGCTGGTTCCTCCTGCTCTGAACTGACCTTCACGCTTCTAATTGTGTTCAATTGCTATAGCTCAGAGAAAGAACAAGCTGGCTGACTTCTGAAGGCTCTTTCCCTTTTCTGGTCTCAGCACACTAATGTGTTACCTTCCTAGAGGTGTCTCTTAACTTTCCCTTTTCATTCTTAGCCACTCCTTTCTCTTCTTTAAGTCCTAGCCCTCACTCCTACCTGTGAGGCAGCAGTCACTCACAGTCTTTCTTCCATGCTATAGGCCTTTCTCACATCCTAGCACAAGCACTCCCTGCCACACTACTCTTATGACCTGTTTCTGTAAGCCTTCCTTAAACTTCCTGCTTTACGCATAGCTTTTACAATAGTGTGGCTTCTCACCAGAGAAGTTTCTTTGTATGTGCTCTCCAGTCCACTTTTGTGTCTTCCTACAAGAATTGGTGGCAGTAGCCTTACTCTCTCCCTGTCCTCTGGTCTCTCCTTCTCACTCATAGAGCGTCCACCTCCATAACAAACCTGCCAAGGCACTCTGACACTGTAGCTTCTCTTGCCTGCCCTACTGCCAGGACATCTCTTATTGCTGTTCACCCTTGGGCTGTCCATGTTTGTGTTTGTGCGCTCTCTCTGTGCCCTCTCTCTGTTCTCTCTGTTCTCTCTGTCTCTCTCTCTGTTCTCTCTCTCTCTCTCTCTCTCTCTCTCTCTCTCTCTCTCTCTCTCTCTCTCTCTCCCTCCCTCCCCAATATAGTGTGATCAACATGATGTACAATTTATTTCTAGCATGAGACTGCTGATAATTCCTTTTTTGTGTCTGGAGAGTTTCCTGGATGGAGGTCTATGTCATACAGGCTATGGCTGTCTATGTCTAGCTTCTTTCACTTAGCATGTTTTCTAGGGTTGTCCATGTTGTGGTTTGCATCAACATTTCATTCCTTTTTATTATTCAGTAATATTCCATTGTATCTATGTCTTTATTTTACTTATTTATGTATTAGTTGAACATCTGGGCAGTTCCTTTCAGTCACTCTGGATAAGCAGTTGTGAACATTAGAGGTATATATGGGCATGCTTCCTTTCTCCTTGGCTTGTCCTGAGTGGTGGAACTGCTGGATCATATGGTCTATGCTTAACCTTTGGAGAACCTTCTAGACTCTTCCCTGTCCTGGCTGTACTGTTTTATACCCCACCGTGTGAGGCTCCTGATCTCCATAGCTTTGTAACACCATGTTGTGACATTCAAATCTTTTGTCCATGGTATTAGCATTGGGTTACTGTGATCTAATACCTGAGGTAGTTAAGGAGGTTTTACTTTGGCTCATGAGTCTGCTCCACGACTGTTGGTTTCATTGCTCTGGGCACTGATGAGAGCAAAATTGTTCACCTCATTAAACAGGAAGGAAGGAGAGAACAGAATGGGGTCCTTCAGTCCCTATGAGGGCACCTTCTACTGGACTCCACTGCCTAAAGATCCCACCATCTCCCAGTAGTGTTACCCTAAGGACCAGTTTTCAGCATGTAGGCCTTTGAATGACACTGAGCCAAACCATACCACTCCATTTCATTTGGGCCATTTTTATTCCTATTGTAAGTTGTAGGAGCTCCTTGTATATCCTAGGTACAAGTCCCCTGTTAGGTATGATTTACAAATGTATTATCCATTTTGTGGGTTATCCTTTCAGTTGCTTTAGAATGTCTTTTGATAAACAGAACTTTAATTTTCATGAAATCCAGTTATCTATAATTGGTTCCCTTTACTTTTGGTGCCATATCTAAGAATCTATGACAAAAATAAGTTATTTAGTTTGCTTCTTTGTTTTCTTCTAAGAGTTTTTTTTCCTTGTTTCAGTTTACTGATCTGTTTTAAATTAGTTTTCTAATGTATAGTTTAGTGTGGGTCCAACTCTTTTACTTTGTGTGTGAGTTATATAGCAGGTTGTCTATATATATTATCAATAATCTGTTTTCTGTTACTGTGCTGGAATGCCTGCAACTGAAAACTTACAAAGAGGCTTATTTAGCTCCCAGTTTTATTTGGTTTTGGTTTTGGTTTTTCAAGGTAGGGTTTCTCTGTATAACTGCCCTGGCTGTTCTGGAACTCAGCTTGTAGATCAGGCTGGCCTTGAACTCACAGAGATCCTTCTGTCTCTGCCTTCCTGAGTGCTAGGATTAAAGATGTGTGCCATCATGCCTGGTTTAGCTCCCAGTTTTGATGACTGGCAGAATGCTAGAGAGACATCACATCTCAGACAGGAAGCCAAAGAGTGGAGAAGGGTAATGGCTATCCCCATGCCCGCTTCTTACCGGTTCCAACACCTTCAAGCATGGCCACACTGAGCACCAAACTTCCAACACAAATCCTTAGGGACCAGACTTAGCTACATAACCCTTTGAACCATTAGTTAGCCATAGACACACAGGTTCATTCTGGGCTGTCTGTTCTGTTCTACTGATGGGTGGGATGGCCCTGCATCATCAGTTACTTGATTTTTGTACACCTTCAATTATTAATATACTCTTTAGATGTCAAAGAAATGATGATGGCAAGACAAAAGTAAGGCATAAACACACATTTACACAGAAACACACACACACACACACACCTTGCCCATTTCTTCTCCAGGGATTTGATGAGGAGCCATGTGGCCTGTCCCTCTGAGCAGAACCTGAGTGCACATCTGTGCAGAGATGTGAAAATTCACTGTGGATTTGTGTTTATACATGTCTATGTGAGTATTCAGTTTAATAAGATTTGTTTGCATCTTCATAGTTGTCTTTTTACTTCTTTGAGAGAGTCCTGAGGCTTGCTGGTCGTCAGCAGCATGTCATACTCCTTCTGAGAGTGCATGTGTGTCTTCTTCAGTGGCTCTTGATGTTTCACAGAATGTATGTGATAAGTATTGGATCCTCAGACAAATAAAACCTAATTAATAAATCCAGATTTAATAAACAGAACAAAGCATAGCAAAGCAACTCATGGGTGATTCTTGGGAAGGCAGGGGAGAGATCATGTGGCATGACTGGTGACCAGGTATTAAATACTCTGTAAGGTGGTCTTGAGCAGCTCCAGGGGAGGAGCTGACTCTTGCTGAGCTTTCTGAGGGATGGTATCTGGAATGGGAGGAATGTGACCAGAGCAGATTCCTAACAGTATGCACTGAGTTCTTTAACTCATTTCCTCCTGGATGTTCATATCCTGCAGCCCCCACCCCCTGCTTTGTTTTTTGTTGTTTGTTGTTGTTGTTGTTTTTTTTTTTTTTTGAGACAGTTTCTCTGTATTGCTTTGGAGTCTGGCCTGGAACTCGCTCTGTAGACCAGGCTGGCCTCGAACTCACAGAGATCTGCCTACCTCTGCCTCTGGGGTGCTGGGATTAAAGGCGTGTGTCAGCTTTTAAAGACAGGGTTTCTCTGTGTAGCTGAAGCTGTCTTGGAACTCTCTCTGTAGACCAGGCCGGGCTAGAACTCAGGGATCCTCTTGTCTCTCAAGTGCTGGGATTAAAGGCATGCACCACCATACCTGGCCATGCTGCAGCATTTTGGTTTTGTTTGTCTCCCACAGTGAGCCTCCTAGCACAACCCTGTGCACTCAGGAGACTGCTTTCTTTCCATATGTATCTGGAAATAGAACTGCTGATTGTGCCTTTTGTCCTGAAGCCATTTTTAATGTCTCCCCTCAACTGTGCTTTATGATAGCCTGTGAATGTTAGGCACTTAATAAATATTTACTGAAGTGAACTCTTAAGGGTTTTTATCTGGGATTTATCTCTAGCTCACTACTTCATCTATGTAAACTGTTTTATGACACCCTCATGCCCATTTTACTTCCTTTGGAAAGCGTTAGTGTTTCAGTTACCACGGCTTCATTAGGGGAATCAGGTGAAATGAATCAACAAGTATTTTGATTATCTGCCCTGTGTGGTGACTAGAGCAGGTGAGGAATGAATGTCAGTGCTGGAGCTTTCCACACACCGGCAGGCCGGGCCTGCAGGGCTGTGGAGGTGTGCTGCTTCCCTGGCATGTGTTGTAACAGTGGGTGCCGGGAGGAGAGAGATGTGCTCTGCCCGAGTGTACCCCAAGG
The DNA here is from genome assembly GCF_017639785.1 of Mesocricetus auratus. Taxonomy (NCBI): domain Eukaryota; kingdom Metazoa; phylum Chordata; class Mammalia; order Rodentia; family Cricetidae; genus Mesocricetus; species Mesocricetus auratus. The sequence continues at coordinate 151,211,279 of NW_024429266.1, read as the reverse complement.
CTCCTGGGCAGGGAACGCTGCTGTCCCGAATGGACCACTGATGAGAGACAGGAGTGACCAGTGAGGTTGGTTGAGAGGGAAGTGAGGGATGTGAATCATGTAACCCAAGGGTCAGGTGTGTGTAGAAGGTGACAAGACAGGAGAAAAAGCTGCAGAATCAATGGGGACTTACTGGGATAGGCTTGGAATTCTAGGTGGGTTTGGCACTGGACACTGAGAGAGGCTTTTGAGTCGAATTATATATTGGAGCTGGTCTTCAAAAGACGCCATTCAGTAATTCTAGAGATGAATTTTCAAGGTGTCTGTGATGTAACTCCCTGTTTCTCACTTCTTCCCAAAGCTGTCTGAAAGTGTGGTGAACCGCATGAAGGATTCCAGCCAGCCTTCAGCAGGGCAGCAGCCAGCTCCTGGTCCGTGTCCTGCGCCTACTTTCCCTGCACCAACCACTCCTGCACCCCCCAGCCCTCCACCTGCCACTCCTGTGCCCTCCACGCCTGTGCCCATCGCTCCTCTACCTTCTCCATGTGGCCCCTCAGAAGGCTCCTTTAAAGCCTCTCAGACAGGTATGTTGTGGGAGTGGGAATAGAGGCTGTGAGAGGGTTGCCTAACCGCTGCTGGGCTTGCCTTTACTTCTGAGTGATACGGATCACGAATCACTGCCTTCTGGGACAGTGGCACTCTGTGCAGCAGACACTGTCTGGTATGGTGTAGTTGCAGGTGTGGACCAGACGGTTTGTCTCATAGTGTTTCCATGTCTGCACATGTGAAAGATGAGGCAGAAGGTTGTGGTCTGACAGCTCAGGTAGGGAGTTGTCTGCTTTTCAAGATCCAAAAGAAGCAGAAGTGTCACTCAGCTATAGCAGCTCTACCCTCGCTGCCAGTCAAAGAATGAAGTGTATGAGAGTGGGCCAGGGGTAGCTGAGCAGTGCTGGCACTGGCCTCAGCCGCCCAATCTGACCCTCCCAAGACACCCTGGCCACTGTGGAGCTGACACCCATGCTGCTCTGTTGTGTTCCTCTCAAATAATTGCTTGTAGAAAACACAAAGAAACAAAAGCTTGAAGAGGACTGCAAGATACAGTGGAGACGGGGTTTTCAGAGGGCTTTGGAGTGCTTGCTGTTTTAGTCAGCGGACCCTTGCTGACTAGAATCTGCTGTTACTTGAAATTTGGTTATTGTTTTTAAATGAGTCACTACAGAGGGCAGACTCTGCCCTGGGTGGGTGCTTTGGTGTGTGGCCTTGAGTCGCTGCTGCCCTTCCTACCCATCTTTTTTGAGGGTTTGTGAGAGTAGAGACTGGGAGTGTCCACTTTTGTTCAGGGAGCATTACTGGAACTCAAGGCAGGTAGACAAGCCCCTCTCTGAGGGTTCATACAGCTCTGGCTAAAGGCCATATATCCAGCCTGGGGCTCATGACATGATGTCACCATGTAGCACCAGAAGCTCATGTCAGTTGCCTAGGGCCAGGGGTGGTGCAGAGCAGGCTCCTTACTTCAGGCAGGGTCGCCTGAATGTGGGAGGACAGGAATGTGGGTGGGTGGGATTTTCAGGTAGGTGAACAGTAGGAGCAGAGGCTCAGAGGTGGGGTTCAGCCTGTCCTGTTGAAGATGTCAAAGCAGATTGTTGTCTCCAGACTATGAAGTCCAAAGGAAAGGGAGACAATGGTTATTATCACCTCCAAAGGGCTAGAGAACTCTGACACTCCTCCTACTGTGTTGTAGGCCTCAGAGCTTCCCACAGTCCTTAGAGCCAGTCAGAGCCTGGATTTCACTCTGAGATCTTAATGAATGGCGGTGATAAGCTCAACCTTCCATCCCTGTCCTTCACCCATCGTGCCTCTTCCCCAGGAGTTCTTTGGCCTATAGATGAGAGGGACTGAAAGGGGTCTAGCTTGACCTCCTAAAGAGGAAGAGAACAATGGGAAGATTGTCTCGATGTAGTGTCATCTCAGCTTTGGAGAATAAGCACTGGCTTCAGTTTCAGCTGTTTGAAAGGAATAATGGAAGCTCAGTCATCACTTAGGTTTTGCACAAAATATTTTTGCAGAGTATATTTTAAGTTCCTGAATGTGGAAAAAGATTTGGCAGAAAAGGACCAGCTTGAGATGGGCTGTTTTTTTTTCCCCGAGACAGGGTTTCTCTGTGGCCTTGGAGGCTGTCCTGGAACTAGCTCTTGTAGACCAGGCTGGTCTCCAACTCACAGAGATCCACTTGCCTCTGCCTCCTGAGTGCTGGGATTAAAGGTGTGTGCCACCAACGCCAGCTGAAAGGAACATTTTTATTTTATTTTTTTGAGTCAGAGTTTCATGTACTTGTGGCTGGTCTTGAATTCTGTATGCAGCTGAGGATGACTTTGCACTCCTAGTTTTTCTGCCCCAGCTCTCCAGTGTTAGGGTCACAGGCATGTACCATACTTGGTATATGTGATCCTGGGGATGAAACCCTTGGCTTCCTGTGTGCCAGGCAAGCACCCTACCAGCTGAGTTACACTCCCAGCACAGAAAGAGGGGAACTTTCTATCAGAAACAAACAAACAAAATACCGCAATTTGTACCTAAACAAATCTTTTATAAATGAGTAGAGAAGCATTACTGTAGAAATGCAGGCCCCAGCAGCAGCCCTCTTCTGCTTCAGCTCCAGGTGAGAGCCTGGTGTGTTCCTGAGGAGCATGTGATATGCCCCTCTCAGACCTCAGTTTTGCCACTGTCCTCACATGGGTGGGTGTGGCCATTTTGGACATGCCTCCTTCTGGAATGGAATAAGCAGACCTGTGCATGTCTCCTCTGCTCCCTGCCTGGCCCTTTGTTAATATTTGGTGCAAGTGCTCCTGTCTTAGAATCCTGAGGTAGCGGTAGGGTCTCAGGGTGCATTTGGAAGGATGGAAGCTGTGGAGGGGAGGAGTATCTTCATTGTCATCATGAGAGATGTCCCCAACAACCTGATAGTTCTAGTTACTTCTAGAAGTAAGATACTTTAATATGAAGAGAATACCACATCATCATTAGGAATCTGTTCACGTGGATTCTGTTTTCGGTTACTATAACTAAATACCATAGGCAGGATAATTTATAAAGAAGTCAATTTCTTATAGTTTGGGGGACTGGGAAGAACAAAATCAAAGGTCATTTGGTCATGGCTTTCTTGCTGATGGGGATTGGTCACACTCTCAGCATAGGGCCTCACATGGGGGACAGAGCAAGTGTGAGAGCTCAGGCTTTCCATTATCTTACAAAGTTAAAATGCCATCCATGGTGGGAGCTTTCCAGTCCTAATTGCTACTAAAGGCCTTGCCTCTTACTGTTGTTAGAATGTAGTTATGTTTCACCCTGAGTTTTAGAGGGTCAAGCATTCAAAACATTTCAAAATAAACAGTATACAAGAGCCTCTACCCTCCTCTTGTATGCACATGGCAGAGGGTTGACCACCCTCAGCCACATCTGGCCTGTGTCTAAGGTAACCTCAGAGTTCTCACAGCTGTGGGTTAAGTAATGGTGAACTTAGAGGCAGCACTCAGGTGGTTTTCTGCCAGACTCACATCGAGGATGCCCTGCTGCAGAACTTGTGGGCAGAGCAGCTTCCTGTCACTTGGCTCTGCAGACTGGTTGAAATGAGACTATGCTCCTATCTGCATCTGGAACTACAGTCTGTGCATGGGGTATACTTTTCCATAGGGACATCTATCCACATGCAGTGTGTAGTTTCCTGAGAGAGAGAGAGAGAGAGAGAGAGAGAGAGAGAGAGAGAGAGAGAGAGAGAGAGAGAGAGTGTGTGTGTGTTCGTGTTTGTGTGTGTTCGTGTTCCTGGGCCCTTTCTTCATCAATCCTGGCTGCTCTTGATTGGCCCTTTTTCCTCTGGTTCCTTTGCAGACTCCAAAGTGCCCAGGGCAGAGAGTGGTGGTGGTCAGCAACCCTCAGCAGTGAGAGAGGATCTTAAGAGGTAAGCCTAAGAGTCTGCGCCTCCCCATACCCACCACCTACCTCCTGCCAGGCCTGGAGCACTTGCCTCATATTTTATATTACTTGTGTTAAAACACAACTCCCAGGTGGTGCTGGTCCTAATTTGGAGGTGAAAAAGGCACAGGGGACTTGGTGACCAATGATGAATCCATCTTTAAAACCTAGCACTGAAGAGAGACAGGTTCTTAGAGGAATGGAGGAAGTGTAGCTTCCCCAGTTCTATGTGATGAACTTCCTGCCAGCATAGGCCATGTTCTGGAGTCATGAAACAGGACCATTTTCTTTGCCCCTGGGATGTACAGAAAAGTGGCAAGGGCACAGAGGCCCTTGTGTATAGGCCAGTTTCCTGATTGTTTGACCCACAGTTGTCACCAGGAGAAATCACTGCATAAGAAGGAATAAGAGGAGGATGTTCTTAATGGGAGCATAGTCAGGAGTAAGCACCGTGCCTGGCCCCAGTTCACAGAGACTACTGATGGGCTTCCTCATCATCCCAGAGGAAACAGCTTCTGTATGGTCCTAGGGCGCAGATTCAGCCCATGGACAGTGTCAACCGTGACTGGGATCTTGCCCTTCAGCAGGACATCCCTAGGCAAATACCTGTGTTCTCAAACTTTACACTCCTGAATCCCAAAGGCATCTCCAGGAATGTACAACCTCCCCTCTATCCTCAGTAACTTTTGACAATTTTAAAGTAATACTCGCTGATAAAGATTTAGAAAAATACATAAAAAGAAAACAAATCCCCATAGACTCATTATCTCAGTGTAACTGCTGTGGCTGTTCTGGGATCTCTCTTGCACTCCATATCTTTACCTTAGCTTAGGGTATATTAATGCCATAGGCATTTTCATATCTTGCTGCTTTACTTACTATTATAAGTACTTTATATCAGTTATACCTGCTTTCAAGCATGTTTATTACTAATCAGATTGTTTACTCATTCTCAATTTTTACATTAAACTTATTACAGGTAAATCCAAGTTAGCAGTGGGGTTGTGGTGCTGTAGCATTTCCTCTATGGTGACCTGGATGCTGCTTGCGTTATTTAACTTTCATGAACAATATGGAGGGTGTTGCTCTTCTGTAAACGTTTAAAAATCACAAAAAAGAAATTAGAAAGGATGCGAGATGGAACCAGGACTGGAGCAGTGGAGCACAGGCCATGGAGAACACGAGGCATAGTTTACTACAGTGGCAGGAGAGCAAGAGGGGGGGACAGACATGAGTGGCTAGAAAGAAAGACAATTAAGAGCATGGGGCGTGTAAGACAGTGGAGAGAGATAAGAGCGGAGTAGAGAGTGTAAGTGGGCGGGGTCTGTCTCTTAAAGGGGTCCTTTGCACCTGCTTGCAGGCTGTACTCATGGAACCCTGGGCTGACCAGAGTGCTGCCTGAGTGCATTCTGCCAGGTAACAGGGCAGACCAGCATAATGCCTCTTTTAGAGGGCATCTTAGTCCTGCTAACTTTTATCTACTAGGACATACTATCAGAATGCTAGTCAGAGGGTATGGCTATACTCAGAATAAATTTAGATGCTTAAAACCCAAAACTGCTGCTGTTTAAAAACTTCATGCCCTCAGCCAAACAGGAAGACATGGCACACTCTGCCTACTTGTTTGAAAGGATGGCACTCATGGGATTGATCTTTGCCCTCACACACTCCCTCTGGCAGGTGACTGTCCTATTCTTTGCCTGTGACTAGCTGTCCTATTTTTGATCTGTGTTGTCTTAGTGTCTCTGTCCCCTGGTTAGGGGTGTTGTCACTGAGACTGCCTCTCAGGTGAAAGAATTGTCCTGTGCTTCTGGGTAGTCAAGGTGTCAGAAAACCCCATCCCTGCTTAGTCAGGTATAGTGAGCAGGCAGGTCTTTTCCTGCCCACATCATACCTTCTGCATCACTTTCTTTCTGGCCTAGGTTCCAGCAGGAGCAAGCTGTAGTCCAGGATGAGCTGGCCAAGGTGGTGAAAAAGGAGAAAGAGGCAGCTGAGAAGCACTTGAAGGCATCACTGCCTAAGAAGCCAGCCAGCCTTAGCCGTGAGCAGCAGCAGTCAGCACGGCTGGTGAGTGTGTTTTCCTGAGCTGGCCCAGGAGTTTGGGACCCAGGCTGCTCCACAGCTGGCTATATAAGTTGTGGCTCAGGGGAAAAGTGCTTTCCAGGCACTGGGAACTTGGAGTCTTTAGACTGATTTGCTTTGCCACATTGTCAAAGTCCATTTCTGTGGCTTTAGGCCTCTAGAACCATGGGGGACTGAGAGTCTCATTTGTCATAGCCCATCACTGGTGTAGAGCTGCAATGCCATGTGTGTCAGGAGGGCATAGGGGTGGGGCTCTGGGTTATGCATGTGTGACACCAAGAGCATAATTTTCACAGCATGGCAGCCCAGGTGCAAAGCCTAGCCCTTTGCTTACAGCTTCAGCACACTGAGCCTTGTGGGAGCATCATGATGCTCACACACAGGATTGCCCCAGGGGTCAGGGATAATAGCTACCCAGGGCTTAGCACCAACTGGCAAATAATGAAGGAGTGCTACAACTGCTGCTACTGTTATTAATGCATCTAATTGATCGGAGCTGTTAGTCAGGATTCTTCGGGCTTTAATGCAAAGTTTATTTTACAAGTAAGGAGGCTAGGAGCACTCCTAAGGTGGACCAGTTCAGCAGTTCGCTGGCATCATCAGGGATTCGGCGCTCCTCCTCCCTTCTGTTTTCCCCAGTGAACTAGCCACACTCAGGCTGACTGTTGCCACAATTCCATAATAGCTGCTGCCACCTCATGATTACAACTCTGAGCAGCAGAAGAAAAGCTGTGTCAGCCTCTGTCTTTGCCAGCAAGGACAGGTTTCCCAGAGCCACCCCCAGTAGCATTTCTCTTTCATTCCATTGGCATGAATTTTACTGGATGCCCAGAGCTAACCCATTCAAACCCAGAATGACTAGGGAGACTGTGCTGTCTGCAACGAGGATCCTCTTGTTGCCATGGTAGAGAAGGGGACAAAGAGAACCAGGCGATGGCAAGGGGTGGGTGGTTTGACTGTTGGCAGCATCTAATAACATTTGCTTTTGAGACCATGGATTTGAGTCTAGGGGCAGCCTTGCCTCCATTATGTCAGTAGTGTATGTATACAGAAGGGTGCAGAAATGGATGAGATTGCAATTTTGGGAGGAGATGGGCAGAAAGATAAGCAAACTGTCCTGATCACGCAGCTGTTCAAAGCATTTGGTGGGTGCTCTGGAAGAGACCAGCCCTTAGCTCCTGGCCTTAGGACTTTTCACTTTTGGGGAGAAGACAGGCTTAATCTGGGAATTTTGAAAGAGACTAAGTTGGTTCCAGTCAGTGTTAAATGACAGAGATAAGTTATTTGGGGATGTTGTACCCTGCTGGTAGGCTAGAGATGACATTGGTCCACATCCTGAAAGATAGGGCTAGGAAGTAGTTAAGACAAGTGGTGGGATACAGAAGATCAAGGCCTGAAGCCAGGTTGAGGAAGACTTATGGTGGCTTAAGGAGCAGCCCTCCATGCCTCTGAAGCAGTAGAGACAGTTGTAATGTTGGGAATGAGCTATCTGACTTGTGCTTTTAGAACAATACCTGAGGTTTCCTTAAAAAGAGGGTGTCTGCAGAGAGGCAGGTTGTCACCCCATTGCAGGCAGCCTGACAAAAGATGACTTTCTAGAGATACAAGGTTAGTCATGTGGACTGAGCAAGGCAGGAGTCATCTCACCTGGGACGGTTCTAGAGAGAACCTGGCAGCCCATAGGAGTGCTCTCATTTCATTCTTACCTGAAAGATGTTAAAATAGTGAGGGAATTCACAGCCTCTCTTCCCTCTACCTGCAAAGGGGAAGCTAGGCCTTCCCTCTTGCCTTCGCGTTCTGACTGTCCCTAGGGTAAGTACTTCTGCTGGTGAAGTGGGAGGGGCTTAGATGCCCCTATACAGGTGTGTGGGTTTTTGTTTGTGTACTTGGTAATGAATTTTTGCCTTAGAATGAAGAGAATGTGCCCCTACTAGCTTTCTGCCAGTTTCCTAGATAGATGATGACTTCTGCAAACCAGAGTTTCCAAGGAATAATAATAGAGCAAGTCCATTCAAGCTGAAAATACTTTATTTGGTTTTGTAGGTATTTCTACTTCTGACTGCTCCACATCCCTTTCTCCATATGATGAGTTCAGATCTTCTTTCAGGAGCTTTCCTGTCTCCTGTAGTTGCAGCCTCAGTAAGATTCTAATTTTAGTGGCTCAGTGGAAGCTAGATCTGGGCGTATGTCCCGAGTTCAGGCAGCGATAGATAGCCCCTTCCTAGGGACTTCAGTTTGTACTGAGTAGAGAGGGAGAGAGGGAGGCCAGGGTGGTAGTTATTTATTACAGTTTAGGTGGCTGTGAGGCCCCTTATGCTGTTAGGTTACTTCTTTTGCTCTCTTCTACCCCTTCAGGGTGCCCTTGCTTTCTTTCTGGTCTTCTTACCTTCTTGAAGATCATGTCATCTGATGAGAGTTACCATTTCACTCTTTTTAAAATTTGCTGGAGTTGGTTTCTATTGGTTGGTGCTGCAGCAGGTGCACCTCTCATGGGAGGATCTACAGCAGATGCATGCCAAGCCTTCTAGAAGAGATGTTGTAGAAGGTGGTTTTGGAGACCTGCAGCCTTCTGCAGGAGGAGGGAACTAAGGCACCTTTTTGTGTCAGCTGTCAGTGTTGGGCAGGCGCTATTTCCATCAGTGCAAAGGAAACAGCTCACTGTGGATGGGCAAGGTTGGCAAGTGCTTTCAGTGCAGAGGACTCTAACTCTGGAACATTTACATGGGAGGAACCTTAATCTTGAACGAGAGGGAAAAAGATGGAGGGAAAAAAAAACAACCTTGAACTAAGTATGGAGACTTTCCCTCTTCCACACTGTCCATGCCTTCTGCATACAGTTGCTGAAAGGCTGGGGCTTGGCAGCCCTCCTGGCAGAGCTTCAGGGTCTGGTAGGCTGGGGATGTGTATGGATCATAGCTTTTCTTTCTTGCACTAGGAGCAGGTAACCCTAAGGTACACTTGCTGGCTGCTGGAGTGAACTGGCTGCCAAACCTCCTTAGTGCCCCCGTGACTAAGTCCTACACCCTTGGACTTGTAGCCTTGTCTGGACGTAATGAGAGGCACTAGGTATTTGATGCGCTCTTCTGCCCTCTGTTTGCCTCTCACTTTTATAGTATTGATTTTTTATCCTCTTCTGCATGAGTAAGCGATTGAGCTCATTATTGGGAAAAGTTCATAAAACTAATGAGAAGGAAAGGTAATAATTTTTATAACTTGCTTCTGTTGATAGAAGTGTTAACATTTCCCATCTAGTGCAGCAGTCATAGGCAGTTCTGTGTACCATATCTGCTCCTGCCCTTGCAGCTGGGTCCAACCTCAGCTCTGTTGTGGGTGAAGGCCATGAGTGTCACTGGAGCCTACATGAGCCAAGAATTCCCTTTGAATTTGAGGATGAAGTCTGGAATTCAAGTCAAAAACTCTGGTAGAAAATGAATTGGTTTAGGGACCTGAGTTGTCTGTTCTGAGGCATAGTGGATTGAGAAATGAAATCCTGGCAAAGAAAGCATCACAGTTTTGCCTTCTGCTTTCTGGGTGGGGATTGATAGGTATCTGAGATCTCAGTGTGCCTGACAGACACTTTCCTTTTCCTTCTCCTCCCCTCTCCTCCTTTCCCCTCCCTCCCGTTTCCTTCCCTTTCCTCCTTTCTCTCTTTTGCCTCCTTTCTCCTCTTTTATGAGCAACACACACACACACACACACACACACACACACACACACACACACACACACACACACAGAGTGAGCATAGCATAGCATGCTAGGCACTGGGTTAGTTTCCTAATAGATGGAGATAAATAAATAGTCTGTTCCTGCTCTTAAGCAGATGCATTTGTTAGGAGAGTGACAGATTCTTGTGAGTGACAGTACAGAGGACTGGAAGAGGATGGAGGAGGATGGAGATATGCTCTTGGAGGGCGAGGAAGGCCTCTAGGAAGAGGAGACAGGTGGACTGGATCTGAAGGAGTAAAGGGGATAGGTGAGGAGGATGGAGGAAGGATGCTGGGGCTGAATGAGCAGGAGACAAAGGCTAGTGGGGAGGGGTAGATTTTGTTTTTGCCAGAGTGGAGGTGAATGAAGGGTGCACCAGGCAGTAAGGCCAAAGAAGCCAGTGTGCAGTGACATTCAGGAAGGTGAAGGGAGAACTTGGGAGGATTTTTCTTTTCACAGGATACAGAAACAGAGAGTTCAGAATCAACTCTGGGAAGTGCTCAATTGCATATTCAGCTATGGGGTCAGATACTCTTAGAGGTGGTGGTTCACTCAACTCTCAGATGTGGCCAGTCTGAGCCTACAAGTTCACCTTGAGAGTAGGTAGCCTGTCTTCTTCACAGGTGGCAAGTTCTTTGGGTCATTGTCACAGTTCCTGCATTGTTTGGATGCTTTCAGAAACTGACACATGAGCTGTGTAAATCTCTAGCTTATGATGTGAGGAAAACATTGTTAAAACAAGCTGTAAGTTGCAATTTTCAAAACTTAATGTGGTAGAAAATTTTAGCCCTTCTCCCAAACATCCCCCTACGTTTTTGTAGGGATTTCCTCAGACAAACCATTGGAGAGTAAGAGCTGTGTGATGGTCATTCTGGTCTTTTCAGTGCTCAGCATACAAATGGACAGTGTGTGGCCGGCAGACAGCAGGTCTGGAAGGCTGTTGGCTAGCTTTCCTTTACTAAGAGAGGGAAGCAAGTGCCTACCACAACTATCAATAGGATGGATAGCAATATAAAGTTCTAGCTCTTTCAAAATTAAAAACAAAACAAAACAAAACAACAAACCCAAATCAGGGCCTGGTGTGGTGTACTACACTGTACCCCAGCCTTCAGGAGGCTGAAGTAGAAGGATTTCCATGAGTTTAAGGTTAGCTGGGACCACAAGTTCCAGGTCAGCCAGGAGTATGTAGCAAGACTCTGTCTCAAAAAGGGAGGTGGTAGTGATACAGTAAGATGGTTCAGTGGGTAAAGGTGTTTGCTGCAAGCCCAATGACTTCCTTTATTCTCTAGGACCCATGTGGTAGAAGGAGAGAGCTGCTTGCAGGTTATCTCCTGACCAGCACATGTACACCATGGGTACAAACACAGAGAATAAATACATGCAATTAAAAGTTTAAAAGAAAATCAACTAAAAAGATGTATATTTGATTCCTAGCCAGTGACTTAATAGACTTTCCTGGCTTCATTTGCCAGGAAACAGGACAAGTGGGTTTTGGGAATGCAGACCCCAGGTCATGAAGTTGGAACTTGACATATTGAACAGCTTGGTGGCCTTGTCCACAACTAGGTCCTTTTAGACATCTTGAATTCCCACCTGTGTCTATTTTGCTGGCACCCAGATGGCTGTTAAAAGGAATAAAGTGGAAAAACAACCTTGATGTTACTCCCTTCTGTCCTTAAATCTTTGTTGTTTGTTTTGTCTGCTGAGCCTGGTCTTTAGATCAGATCAGAGGTGGCTTTGTTTTTCTGTAAAGATTCAGAGAGGAAATACTCCAGGCTCTACAGGCCACACACAGTCTCTGCTTGTCTTTGTTGTGTTTATGACACTGAAATACTCCTGGACCACTCTTGTATCAGAGGCCATGCCAAAAAAGCCCCTGGGCTGTATTTGACTGGGATGCAGAAAAACTCTGATTGACAGTGTTCACTTCTGGGGGTTCTATTTCATTTTTTCTACTTTTGGAGACAGTCTCTGGAACTTACTATATAACCCAGATGGCCCTGAAGTTGGAGTAGTCCTTCTGTTTCAGCCTCCAGACTCCTAAGATTTCAGGCATGGGCACTACACCCAGCTTCAATTTTCAGTTCTAAAAGTGTTCCTTAGTACCCAGTGTCTTAGGAGCTGTTGCTGTGTGGCTTCAGCTTTTTAGTGGATAGGCCTGACACAGTCAGTCTTTTAAAAATTATTTTAAAAAATTATTTGTGTGTGTCCGTGTCCGTGTGTGCGTGCGTGTGTGTGTGTGTGTGTATTTGTGTGTGTGTGAAACAGAGAGAGAGAGAGAGAGAGAGAGAGAGAGAGAATGAGCATAAGAATGAACTTATGTGTGTGTAGAAGTTGTAAGAGGACATAAGAGCCCTTGAGTCTAGAGTTACAGGCATTTGTGAGCAGTCTGATATGGGTGTTGGTATCCAAATTCTGATCCTTATGATAGAGCAGCCAGGGCTCTTAGCCCACCAAGCCATCTCTTTAACCTTAGTCTTTTTATTTGGGGAGTAACCTGGGAGTTGGATGGCCAGCTTCTTAGTGGAAGGATTTTTATGTTGGTTGGCATCTGAGCCCTAGTCTCCTCATCTGCAGTGAGATGCACAGTGGGGAAAATCCTGAAATCACACTTCATGTTTTGTAAAGAGAAGCCTTCCCGCCAGCCTGGTTCCAGAGCCACATCAGTCCCAAATAAACACACAGGAGGTTATATTAAATATGAAGCTGTTGGCCTTGCTTGTTTCTTACTGGCTAGCTCTGACTTAAGTATTTATCCCATAATTGTTAATCTAAGTATTTCTCTTACAGGAGAAGTTTTCAGGCTTCTTATCCCTATGATGGTTACATCTTGACTCCCTGTTTTTCTCCTACCCAGAGTCCTCCTCGACTTCTAGTCCCACCTATTTTGCTTCCCTATTGGCCAACAGTGCTTTATTAACATATACACAGGACTTCCCCCATCAATGCGTGATTTGGTTTCTCTTTGAAAATTTATATAGTGAAAAGGTGCCCTTCCCTTATACACTGTGATCCTTTGCTGTGGATCATCTGAGCACACCCATTAGCTGTCTAGAAGACTATATTTCAGACACCTTGGTCATCTGTAGAATTGTTTCTGTCACTTGACCAAATTCTAATACTTTGATTTTAAGAGCTTGCTTGGCTTAATTTTCAGTTTTAGAATTGGGCAACACTCCATCCCATGAAGTAGACCCATGTTCTGATGGCTGGATAGGGGCCTGAGCAGTCTGACCAGAAAGACTTTCTGAAGACAGCAGAAACAAGCTCAAAAGTTTCCTTTCTAAGGTGAGGACAGGGAGACAGAACAATAGGACCTGGTTATTAGTTCACTTGAGCATATTGTGTTCTGTGTAAGGATTTGGACATCAGGAGCTTCATGGTCAGACTGGCTCATACTAGTCTGTGTACAAGCTTGGTTTTTCTCTTTCTAATCCTGTTTCTGGGAAGGCTGAATAAATATCTTAGTTTCAGTTTGGAGGTGGAGAACTTTAGCATAAGTGGCTCCATTTTGATTTTAGCCTGATCCATGTTAGAGTTTAGTCCAGAACAATGGCTTCCTTTTGTTTCTACTTTATTGTGTTGGAGTTTAGTTCAGAACAATGGCTTCCTCTGGTTTCCACTTCATAATTCTATTCTGTTTTTCTTCTTGCTAACAAACCACCTTTCCCCATACATTTTGATGCCTGGTGATTTTTTTTTTTTTTTTAGAACAGCAGCCCAGGATAGCTTGGGAAGACAATCAGCTATCTCTAGAGGAGGGGGTGCAGCCATTCTGAGCTCAGCCTTATGGGAGATAGTGATCAGGGATTTGCTGGAGTCAGAAAATGATGGATGATGGTCATCCGGGGAATCCCTGGATTCTGAGCAGCAATTGCAGCCCAGGCCACATGGGAGGCTAGGACCAGAACAAAGAGGACACTTTGCAATGCATTCTGGGGCATATAAGGTATTGTTGGTCCTGTTACTGATAGGTTACTGGGCTGTACCCTGAGGCAGGCCCAATAGACCTACAGATACAGGTTTTAGCCCATTTCTCACTGTAATCAGGTGTGTAATAACAGCATCCATGTCATGAAGTCCAGTTTTCTCCTTAGCAACTAGTGGTCCCTTGTTAGAGGTCCAGAAGATGTAGTGTGAGAACAAAATAGGAGTTGGTGTGGATAAAGTGGCATGAATTGTTCCAGTCACACAAGGTAGAGGTGGATGGTGGTCTCCCTAGGAAGAAGCAGGGCTTCTGAGGACCTGTTTGAAGAAAGCTGTTGCTCTTTGGCTTTCACATTCAATGGAAGCTCCACTTCTGGGTAGCAGATGTATACATTGTCTTCTAATGAAAAATAAGGGTTTGGGATGGGCTTCCAGTCTGGGCCCCATCCCAGGGCTGTGGGTGCCTCTAGTGTGGCCTTGTAGAGTTGTCTGGGGGCACCCTGGTGCCCCCCCCCACCCGTGTGTGCCCACAGAAGCAGCAAGTCCTCATTAGTGTGAACTTTGTTAGGCAAGTGGCTGATTGTGGTTCCATCCCCAGTGTTGTTACTTTTAATTAGCAGATCGTGTGTCTATGAAAATTTATGTTACACTAGAGACAAATGAGCAGGCTGACAGCTGAGGCTGGGACCTGGAGAAAACTGTGAAGTAAGCGTTTTCTCTTCACCCTCCTGAAGACCAACCAGGCTGCCAACCACAGCTAGGCCCCTAGCCTCTGTACATCCAGTGGGTCCCCAAGGAAGTGAGCTGATAGCTGCCAGCTATGTGAGTGTCAGGGTGGCAAGAGATGCCCTCCCTGACTTCCTACCATACTCTGACTTGTGGAAGGCCCAAGTCCAGCTGGTGCTTGGGCTTTCTGTTTTGAGCAGAGCTTTTGGTATCATGTATAAGCCTAAACTTATGGGACATCTGGTTTCAGCACTGTGTGAGGTAATAGAGATATACCCAGGCACCCACTCAGCCTTCTTCCTGGGGTGGAAGTCACTCACCCTTATATGTCTTGCTGCTCCTATTATTTTGACGGTATGAGCCTTTTTGCTTGGTAGGGCCGGTCCACCTCTGTGCTGCCTTTGAGAGTCTGACAGAGCTAGGTGTGATATCCATATGATCTGCTCACTATGCCACCTTTGTCTTCTTCTTGTCACTTAAGCAAATTTTTTGCCCCTTGGGTAGATGCCATTGCTGGCGGAAGACAAAGAATTGAGAAAGGTTATTATGCTGACCCATCAATAGGATGGGAGCCTTAAAGTCTCAGACTCTCCTGTATTGTGTTCACTCAGTGACTGAGCCATACCCCTCTTCTCATGTTTTGATAGACTAACATGTGCACCAAATTCAGGGAGGTTTTGCTGTCATAGAAGCCCACTTGGCAGTGGCTTAAAAATGGGGCATATTTATCTCCTGATTAAGATACCCAGGAGCCGATAGTCCAGACAGATACGGTAGTTTAGTATGTCAGGAGGGCTGCGGTCTCTTTCTGATCCTCAGTGTCCCTCTCTCCATGGATGTATAGTGGCTACCGACCTCTAGCTGTCACATCATTTTCTAATTCAGAATGGACAGTTCCAAAGCCCATTTCCTAGTGAAGCTTTATTACTTTATATTGAAGAGATCCAGGAAGTCTCTGGCAGAACTGGGACCAAAAGGAGGGCTGAGATAGTGAGTCATTTTAGTTGGGCACATGAGTTTTTGACACCAAATCTTGGGGTTATGTCAGTCAAGAAGTGGGCTGGTGATATCACCTTCTATAGTATGCCTTAGAACTGGCTGATCTTTGGACTCTGGCTTCAAGACTTTGCAGGTGCTATCACTGTGACCTGTGCATGTTTTTCAGCCTCTGAGATTCAGTTTCCTCTCTGGTCATGTAGCATACTTTCCCTGGAGTCAACAGGATGCCTCAACACAAAAGGGCAGACACAAAGCATCCTGTGTGCTCTGGCAGGTGAAGTGGTCAGTGGATTTTTAGCATGGAGCCCAGTTCTCTCAAAATGTAAGAAAGAAGACCAGCAGGTGACTAAAGGGACGAGAGGATTCAGATGGGTCATGTTTGAATATAGCAAAGAAGGGGCAGGCACAGCGTCTTCCTGACAGCAGAATGATGACTGCATTGGGACACTGGAGTATTCCTGCCTCCCCACTTAATCCTCTTTCCTATGGCCCCATGTTCTCAGAACCATCCACTACTCGCTTGGTGCTCCCAAGTTAACCTGCATTTGTAGAGGAGACGCAGCTTCCAGTACTTGGCACTCTTAGTTGCATCCATCTGGACACTGGGGCTCAAGGATTGTCAGCTGTGGACCCATGTGAGGCTGAGGAAGAGTGTAGGTGCTGTGTTCCCTGGCTGCCTCTGCGTCCTCTCTGGCAGGCAGTTGTGTGCCCTGCACTTTCCAGCCCCCTTCCCAGTGGGACATCACAGTAGGACTCCCCTGCCATTCTGATGCTGTGCTCTTGGCTAGAGCCTGAGGGAGAGTAGACAGTTGAGGAGAGCAAAGCTTTTATGTAGTACATCCCTAGTGACAAAGATTAGTGCCACTGGGTTGAAATGCCCCGGGGATGTTAGTGGTGCAGTGCAGGGTTCTATGGCTTTATACTGTGTTGTCACCTGGGAAGGACCATCCATGGCTGGACTGCCTCCCTACTATTCCCCTGGGTCTTCTTGTCCGTACTTCCTCCTCTTCCCTTCCGATCTGTGGGTTGTTGCTGTCTGTAGCTCTGTCTTGTGGTATGTGGAATGGGTTGCCTGACCTGGCCCTGAGCTGTTCCCTTCCACACTGCCACCCTATGGCGATGGCAGCTAGTGCTAAAGCACACACAGGCAGTGGGGCCTCCATTCACAGGCATCCAGTGTCAGGCAGTGTTGAACATGGGCCCATTCTCTAGCTGACTGGTTGGACACGATGTCGGCACCTTATCTCCGCTCTGACACACACTGGACATTAATAGAAATACAACTCGGTAGTGCGTGGATGGAATTTCAAGCAGCCACACCGGGCCAGTGCTCTCAATGTCCATTGTGTGCTTAACCTCTGCCGAGGAGGTTTTTGATGAGAAATAAGTGAGACTGTTAACTCGGCAGCTGGGATGTGGCAAGCTTCCTTCCTTCCTTTCTTAACCCTTCTTCATTCTTCACAGTGCCTCCCTAATCCTCCCTCAGGAGAGCTGGCTTTGCTGCCTCATGAGTTTTATTTAATCCACTGCTGCATGCTCATGCTCTATGGCCCAGGGGCCTTGGCTGTTTTCAGGCACAGAATCCTCAGGGTGGTTTGGGACAGCAGGAAAGCCTGCACCCTGCCTGAGGTGTTTGGCCCAGGGTTCTTGTCTAGGCCCCCACCTTCAATGTTCACAGTAGTTTTGGGCTCACAGGTTGCTTCCCTTTCTGGCCATACTCAGCCTCTAAAACCCTTTGTGTTCTCCCCTTTGCTCGCCTCCTGTTCTTCCTCAAGTGCTGGGGTAGCACTGTGGTTCTTCTAATCAGAAGTTCAGCCCCAAGTGAAGGACTCAGTTCTGGATGTGCTGCATGGGAGCCAGTTGCTAGACTGCTGGTCCCGTATGCACGTCCCCCATTCCTACTGTGACTGAAGATAACAGGAAGACAGACCCTCAACAACAGTGACCCTTGGTCCTGATAGCCAGGCCAGCACACCTGATTATCTTTCTAGATTCTTCACTCAGTCTTCCGAATTCCAGGGGCATCTTCCTTCTGGGCTGTGTTCATCTCCGTCCTGCCCCACTGACTTCCTTCCTGGCTTTCCCCATGGCTTGCAGTGTCTCCTAGTCTTGGGCATTTCTCTCTCTGACAGGTTTGTGTTGAGAGCTGCTCCTGAATGTTCCTCTAGGCCTGTTATATAGGACTTCAGTACCAGTTAGGAGCTCCTCCACACCTGGTCTTGTTTCCAAGGGTTGTGAGAAGCCTTGACAAACTGGGAAGATCACCTTTTCTTACACCCC
Source organism: Mesocricetus auratus (assembly GCF_017639785.1). NCBI lineage: Eukaryota > Metazoa > Chordata > Mammalia > Rodentia > Cricetidae > Mesocricetus > Mesocricetus auratus. Next base: position 151,193,609 of record NW_024429266.1, on the reverse strand, counting down.
ATTCCAAAGACTCGCTGCTACATCAGCCCCAACCCCAGCTCCTCCTTCCTAGCTTCTGAGTGTGGAGGAAGTCTCTGCTTCAGAGGTACCTTACCTTCAGGTGACCTGGACCTGACTCCTTGCCCCTCCCAGAGCCCCACTCTTCATCCTTAGCCCCCTTCCTGAAATCAGTAACTCTTCCTAAGCAGCACTTCTGGGTTTCTCCTTCCCTCTCCTTTCCCTTTATCCAGGAATGTCCTGGAGGTATAGTGCTAAAGTTATGATCTCACTTCTCAAACTCATTACAGTGCGGCTTCTACTAACATGAATGCCTCTTGACACCTCCATGATCTTTTCAACAAATCTGTCTGTTGAGCTTCACTGTCCTCCACATGGATTTGACCTTTGAACTCACTTCTGTTATTCTGTGTGCTGCAGCTGTCTGTCAGGGCTTTGTTGTCTCACTGTGTGTGTGACATGGAACCCGCCCTGCTGGAGTCTAGACTCCCCTTGGAAAGGCAGACATCAAACAAGTAAACACTCTTGAGTTACAAACTGAGCTAAGAGTGATGCTATTGAAGAGGAAAATGCCTAGCGAAAGTAGCAGTAAGGACCTAATTTAGCTTGAGCTAAGCAATAGATTTCTCTGAGAAGCTGACATTTGGGCCAATCCCTGAGGGGTGAGTAGGAGTTAAACAGAGGAAGGAGGGGGGAAGAGGTATGAGGATGAGGAGCAGCAGCACTACAGTTAAGGTTAGAGGAGAGCCTTCTCAAGAGCCTGTATGGGCACAGGCTGGGAAAGCTGGGTCCTGAAGGGACAAGCACAAGAACCTTCAAATGACAAGAACTCTCAAGCAAGGGGAAAGTTGGGGTCTGGGATTTGAGGGAGCTTCTTGTAGGCCTTTGTCAAGGTGGAGGAGGACTCAGAGTGGAGGAGGCAAGATCAGTAGGGGACGTACCAAGAATCCCAAGGGAAGTTGCAGTGACCCAGACAGGACAATGATGGTCTTGGTGAACTGAGCAGATAGGCAGGGTGTTGACTGGGACCCTACAGGCACAGTTGCACAAGCAGAAAGACACAGCTCCTTTTTCTGCAACCTGGTGGTCTGTGCTAGTGGGGGCTACCAGCCTCAGCACCTGTGGCTTCTGTGTGATTGCTTCAGCTCACATCCTGTTGGATGGATGGTAGTCATGTGGTCTCTCAGCTATAGGCTGGCTAGGAATTGTGTCCAGCTGGCATCTAGCTTCAGCTCTGTTACAGTGGAGGAGGGAGGCATGGCTGCTGGGGGACAGCTAGAAATTTGCCCTCTCTTCTGTTGCCTCCTCTCTGCACATCCATCTTGTCCTGGACTCTGTGTGGCTTCTGTTCTCTAGCTGCCATTAGGTACTATGCTAATCACTGTGACAGATCCTTGAGAAAGACAGTTGAAAGGGAAGTAAGGTTTGTTTGGGCTCATGGTTTCAGAAGTGTTTGTTCATTGCTGGCTTCATTGCTGACTGTATTCTTTCTGGCAGTAATGAGGCAGGTGGAGGGACACGGCAAAGCTAAGTTGCTCATTTCATCATGGCTAAGAAGCAAAGAGAGACAGAAGGGTCCAAGGCACTTCTGAGCATCCTAGGGCATAGCACTTGTGACCTTCCAATTTAGACCCCCCCCTCATACTTTTCATCTCCCACTAATAATGCCATGAAATTGTGAGTCCATAAGTGGATTAATCTTCAAGTTAGACAGAGTCCTCATGATTAAGCTAACTAAGTAACCAAGCCTTCAACATAGGAGTTTTTGGAGGGAACATTTCATATCCAGTGTTTAACAGCTCCCTTTGACCTGAGAGCACCTGGGAGCCCATATTCTTCATTAAACCCGTTCTTGAATCACGTGCTGAGTGTTTGCTGCAGTTCTGCTTGGTTCTGCACATTTAGTAGTAATGAAGGCCTAGAGAAGGCACAATGCTCTTGGCTCTACCAACCCTTTCTTTAAGGGGCATCTGAGGACTGGAGATAGGGGTTGTTATTCCCATGAATTTGAGTTGCCTTTGACTTTTTCTTTCTAGTGGTCAATTGGCCTTCTAGGCAGTGTCAGGCTTCCACTGAGATCCCAGACACATGTCTCTGTTATTCTGAAGATTTTCTGTCAAGATGCTGACCATAGCTCAGCACACAGCTTCCCCCCAACCATCTGTCCAAAGTGAGCCCTGGCCAGACCTCTCATAGGGCCAGTGTTTTCCAGCATATGAGGCAGAATAGAGACAAGTCACACAGAGCTGGGGCTTCCCCTTGGGATTGTAATCAGGATGAAAACTGAGATGGTGCTAGGCAGCTGACTTCTGGTGCTGCAGCTGCCGGGGGTCTGGTCTTGGTTAATTGAGGCCACCACACCTCCTAGTCTGAGATTCAACATGCATACCACTGGTCCTGTGAGCCCCAGGTGATTCCACCTGCTTCCTCCTTGTCTTCCAGGTAAGTGAGCCCCCGCTTCAGCTTCAGTGTAGATTCCACATGCTGTGAGCCTGAACTTCCCCATTCAGCCAGAGCAGCCATCAGCTGCTCCATCTGTCTCCTGACAGTAGATGGCCAGTTCTAACAGGTGGACAGGATGTTCTCCCAGGCTAATGAGGTGCCTACGTTCTTCCACTGCTGTAGGCTGGTCTACAGCTCTTGATAGGGAGATACAGCTGTCCAAAGGCAGTTGATGCTCTTTGTTGACTCCAGTGAAGCCCTCTTGACCCTGGAGGGTGGGAAGGAGGAGAGGGTAGGAATGCTGTGTTCTCCTGTTTCTTTTTCTCTTTATCTGGGAGTCACTGTTAGTGGGGAGGGAATGTGTGTTTTTATCTGCTGTCCAGGCTCAGTAGGGCATCAGGGACTGGCGCCCTTCTTGGACTTATCTGAACGCAGTTGCTTTTCCCTGGTCAGAACTTGCCTGCTTGGCATCCCTTGATTCTTAGGCTTCCATGGAGTGGCAGGGTTCTGCTACTTTTCTCTGCTCTGGGCCACAGCAGATCTTAGTTTTTAGGGCTTTGGGGAGGATTTTACTTTTCTAGCAACTGAAAATGTGAGTAGTGGCATAGGGTGGGGTGGGATTCAGGCCATGCTGCCTGGATTCGATCCTGCTTCCCTGAGTGTACTTCAGGAAGAGTGGTATCTCATATTTCTTCTGGTGAATAAGGTGGAACTAGAACTTTGTTCCTGGAACATCGTGAGTGCTCTTTGGCAGAATTCATGGACTGAGTTCAGCAACAGGCAGCATGGCATGCTACAGTTCTCTGTGTTTACCTTGGCAGTGTCACCATCCTGATTATTCATCCTGAATATGTCTGTGCAACCCTCTGCCCTTTACCAGACACACTTCCCCTAAGCCCCCATCTTGCCTTCAGGGGTACCTCTTGTGTCCACAGTAAGCCACTTCCCATGGTCATGTGAAGTGTTTTCTAAGAAGTTCATGTCAGGTTTGAGGCCAGAGCCCGGAATCTGTGTGTTTGGAAGGGGCATCCTAAAAGGGCATTTTGGAATGGGCGTGCTTATTCCATGTACTTTCTGTTCTGCATGGGGTCAGGTGTGGGCAGGGAAGCTGGTTGCCTGCTCTCAGGAATAGTAGAGAAGAAGGACAAACTCATAACTGATTTCTTCCTGCTTTTCACTCTGTTTCCTGGGTAATTGTTTCCTCAACAGTTTGGGTTTGGGTCGCTGCACAGCCTGAGAGAACCACACTGAACCTTGGGAATGAGGTGTCATTGCTGCTGGGCATCTATCCACTCCTAACCCTCTGAGGTCTGGCCTCTCTGTCATGCTTATTGAGCAGAGCCCACTAGGTGGCAGTCCTGGGCCACTTGTTGGTGGGGAGGAGTGGACTGCTCAAAAGAGCCAGTGGGATGGAGAATGAGTGTCCCTTCTCCTCCTTAGGGGCCTGTAACTGTGGGTTCTAGAGACACCGAACTTGGTCCAGAATTGGGAGGGGCCCTTTCCACCTCTCCCAACCTTCTGTTGCTTTATCCTGCTGTTTTTGCTTTCCCTTTGTTGTGGCTGCTCTGGGACTGCTGTAGTTCAGTGGTCCAAGTGCTGTCCCTGAGTACCAGAGAGGGATTCTTCCTGCCCCTGTGGTACTGCTGGCTGGGGGATAGCCTCCCTCCTCTTGTTGTGTTTTGCTCCTTGCCCAGGAAATTGCGGGTGGCAGCTTGGCTTGAGTCCAGAATAACAGAGGCACAGTTGGGCTTAGATGGGGAGTGAGAAATGCTGTGGTTTAAGGATAGGCTGGGAGGCTACTCTTCCTAGGCTGTGTAGTCAGAGGCTGTCCCTTGTCTAATAACCCAAATTAGGGTGGGAGTAAGGGTGGCTGGGTGGACTTTGTCTCCAGACAGATGGCAGGAGACAGAGGGTTCCTTGCACCATCTTCCCTCAGAGCTGGTGGCATCCTTCAAGTGCCTTTTCTTGGCTTCCTTGTGCAAAACAAGCAGATTCTGACTTTATTGTAGGCGGATGGACTGCCAGTTTTGGCAGCAAGGGAGACTTTTTTTCAAGGCCCAGAGAAGCAGCGCAGGGAACTCAACTAACCTAGCAGTGACTTGAACTGTGGTGAGTACCAATTGGGTTTAAGGATCCTAATGCTGGCTTCCAGTGAAGTCACTGCTGCTCATTTCTCTGAAGAAGCCAGGGTCTGATGGCAGGAGCTCTAGTGTCCTTGTGTCCTCCTGGAGACTGACCAGGAGGCCAGCATGGCACCACGGTGCAGATCATCCCATGACATTCCTGTGAGCATGCTGTAGCAGGCCTGCATGCCTACCATAGCTCTGGCTTGTCTGAATTGGCTGCTGCCAACCTCACGGCAGGGTGGAGTCTCATATAAATATGGAAGGCCTCTGTGGGGATGGTTTCCTCAGAACTGATCCCAGCTTTATTCTCCTCGGGTTCTTGGCAGCCACTCCCAGATACTGATCAGCTGCCCCACCTCTCTTGGCCTCCCTGCTTCCGCCTCTCTAGCTTCCTGGGCAGCTGTGCAGAGCCTTCACAGCTGTCTGTTATATAGCAGTGGGTGAAGAAAGGGCGCTGGGTTTGTTCTTACTGTCTTTGAGGTTCCTGTACTCCAGTGGCCCCAAGGGCACAGCATACATACATTCCTAGCCCACTGGAAGTTGTGTCATCCACAAGGTGCCATAGTGGCTGCCTTTCCTCTGGGGCTGGGGAAGAAGGGCTGTGCTTTTTAGTTTTTATGGGGGGTGGGGATACAGCCTTGAAGGTAATACGGATGCACAGGTTCCAGGTGGAAGAATGGGACTACATTCCTTTGTCCCCATGATGACATCAAGTCCAGAGCAGTGTTGATGTGGTAGAGAAGGAAGGGACTTAATATGCACTATCAGTCCATAAAGTATCCTTGCAGTTAGTGCTCTGGTTCTTTGTGTTACAGTCTGAGTTACCTCAGAAGGAGTGGGAGGCAGTAGAAATCCCTCGGGAGAAGATGCCCTCAGTTAGCCATGGTCAGCTGTGCTCTCTTTCAGATCTCAGGTTCGTACACTCCTCTGCCTGCCAGGACACCCAATGGCTCCTTGTTGTTAAGGTACTAGCTGTTGGTTGGGATGCAGCAAACTGGGGAAGGGAGGCGTTTTTGTCCAGGGACATTCTTCCTGACGTTTCCTTCCACAGCATACTGCTTCTAACAGGTCCACTGCCAAAGTGAAAAGCCTGTGTGCTGTTCCTAATTGGTTTGCAGAGAGATTGATTCTGTATGTGTGATGCTGCTAGGAGCCTCAGTATCTTTCCTTAGGGATCACATACCTCCAAATGCATTCTGTTTGTAGCCACTTCAGAGATGGAACCCCAGAGATGAAATGTTAGGCACCGTCAGCTGAGCCTGGTAGCAGTCCCCACAGCAAGAAGCTGCCCAGTCGTAAGGGAGACGGCACCAGGAGGGAGTAAGGCCACTGACAGTCTTCCTGGGTCCTTGTCTTCTCAGCAGTGGTAACTATCTGTCATATTCAGATACCCTGGAGAAGGGAGATTGCAGAGAGAATCTGAGAGAACATCCCTAAGTGTACAGAAAATATCCTGGAAGAGAGTGGCTAGTTGCCCTGACTCCCCTAAATTCTGTGACAGGGGATCAGCATAGGTAGTGCTAACCAGGAATGGGGAGGAGGAGAGCAGCCTCCAGGGATGGAGGGTGGGCTCTGCAAAGTGAGCTTCCTGGCTGGCAGCAGGTCTGTGTCTCCTGGGGAAGGAGGTGAACAGCCACAGAGCATCAGAGTGGGCATTCATCCTGCCAATCTCAGCAGAGGGCAGTTGGGCCCATAGAAGGTGAGGTAGCTTGAGGGTCAGTCACTCAGTGCACAGCAGGCATCCAGAAGTATCTTTCCCTTGTTCTTGAAACTCTGTGGGCGTGCCCTCCCCAGGGATTCTGCAGGGTATCTACATTTGAGTCACTGTACCTCTTTTTTTTTTTGCAGCTTGATTATTTAGGCTTGACAGGTAGGCACAACTGTCTCATTAGATGCGGATGTATTTGTGTGGTTTGAAAAATGGAGCATTCCATTAGTTTATAAAAAAATCAGTAACCCATTTTATTCTTAAGCTCAGTATTATCAAAAAATCTGTTGTCATTAAATTTAGGAAGTAAGAATGGAGTCATTACTGGTGCCTTCTTTTCATCAATGCCCAAGTGTTTGTGATCTGCTGTATATCTGTTGGTGTGTACACACCAATGCTGTTTTGTGTGTGTGTGTGTTTGTGTAGACACATGCATGGGCCTAGATCCTGGTCTTATCTGATCCTAAAAGTCCCTGTCAGGTAGGGGAAGGGACATTGTCACTCCCATTTTGTAGTTGATTCTGAGGCTGCCCTGATCCCCACAGTGAATGCATGCAGAACTGTACAGTGAATGCTGCAGCTGATGCTTATCTGTAGATGTTAGCATTGGAGAGCCAAGTGGGTGTGGCAGCTAGATCACAGGACAGAGCTTCTGACTTTGGGTGCCTTCTCACCTGACTCCTCCCTGGCTCATGCATTAGAATTTGGGGGTGGGCAGCTGGGTGTTGGTGGCACACACCTTTAATCCCAGCCCTCGGGAGGCAGAGGCAGGTGGATCTCTGTGAGTTTGAGGCCAGCCTGGTCTACAAGAGCTAGTTCCAGGACAGCCTCCAAAGCCGCGGAGAAACCCTGCCTCGAAAATAAAAAAAATAAAAAAAAAAGAAAAGAATTTGGGGGTGGGGAGAGGAAATAGAGATGGCAGAGGCCAGGGTAGTTCTGTTAAATATGCCCACTGCTGAGAATCAAGCTTTTATAAAAAGGGCAAATCAGAGTTCTGTTAAAACACTATGGCTTAGAGTCTAGTAGAGTTGCAGCGATCCATGCTGCTGTATGTCCACCTTACCCTTCTTCTCATCCCTGGCCAGAGAGGGCGTCCTTTGACCAGTGGCAGTGGGGTTAATGGGCCTTGTGTCTCTCCACGTCTCATCAAAATGTCCTATGCTCTTTCATATGTGCCCTGTCTGTATCCACCCCTCCCTCCCAGGCCTCAGGGACCTCATTTGTAACATTGAAGTTACAGAGTATAAAGACTGAGGGAGGTGTTGCTCTTTCACCTACTTGGTACTCACTCAGCCATTACCTGCTGCTCATGGGGTAGGCAGGATAAAGGCAGAAAGTCAACAGTTCACTTGGCAGTGTAGGATTAGGGTGGGGCCTCAGGGCTACCCTGCACAGTCTGGAAGACTTAGAGTTGCAAACTTTAAATTCCTTCCAGGGACAGGTGTAGAGTTAGTGACAGAGACGGGTCCAGCAAGAAGTGAAGCCTGTGCTAGTTGAGCCCAGGGGTGCTAAGCTGCAGGCACTGATTCTTAGGTGAACTTTTTAATGTCAGCATCTAATTCAGCTTTTAAAACAAGGGGAGGAAGGAGCAGGGGAAGAGGAAGAAGTAGCGTGTTATAAGCAATGGAAAAGCAAGGCCAGTGTGGCCCAGTGCTGTGGGGTATTAGCAAGCTGGTCGGGTAAACTAGCTCACTGTCAGCTGAGGGTGTCACTCAGCTTGGGGGTGCAGGCTTATGATAAGGTGTTGCACTAGCATTGGGCATGACTAAGCTCTGGGGCAGCTCTCTGAGGCCTGCTGCTAACCTTCAGTTTGTTACCTGTGAAGCAGGCCACCACCAGCTGTTCCACGTCTGGGGAGTGGCAAAGTCTTGATTAAGAGGGCTCAGCTAAAGAAGATGCTCCTGGCAGACTGGCAGTGTTTCCATGGCCATCAGTGCCCACCAGCAGGTGCCACCCCAGTGTCCCCCAAAGCCTGTAGCTGCCTGCTATTTTTAGCTCTTGTGTAACTCCATTAACCACATCCACATCCTTGTGCTGCTTGTCTTATGTTTAATTATGTAAATGACAGTACAAATCACAGTGGTGTTGAACTACAACTCATTTCTCACGGCAAATCAAAGCATGATATGTTGCCCTGTTGGCTGTCTACTTCATTCACAGGAAGATGCAGCAGAGGGTTGTGCAAAAAACAAATCAGGGGAAAAATGAAAGTTATCTGTATAGAGTTCCCATGGGATGAACACAGTGAACCTTTTTTTAACCTATAGAGTGGTTATGTGCCTGCATTACGCCAGTTCCCTGCCAATACATTTTTCGCCTTTGACTTTAATTCTCTAACCGAGTGTGTGTGTGTGTGTGTGTGTGTGTGTGTGTGTGTGTGTGTGTGTGTGTATTGGTAGACTTTGGACTATAGAGAAAGGTCAGTGGGTTCTAGAAGACTGTTCCTGGCTGGTGGTCTGGAGAAAGGGCTCAGGATTCCTTCCACTACCTCCTTGACAGGTGTGCTCCCCAAGAGGTCTTTTTCTGCTGTCTCCCGTGGCCCACAGGTTGTCATGTGGCTTGCTGTCTTGGATGGATGGTTGTGAGGAGGCCAGGCTTCACTCTCCTGGTCTCCGGGTGCTTCTTATGAGACTGTGGATCTGTCTCCTCGTGCTGTCTCCCCTCTTGCTGGCATCCTTGCTTGCTCCCATCCACCTTAGCAGTCTTTGTGCAGGTTTCCTAATCTGTGGCTGGCCTCATTACTCCTCAGGAATTATCCCCTGGGTGCCTCTCCTGCCATCCACATGCAGTACTTTTCTCCCTGTCTCTCTTCATCAGGGTTATGACTGTTGAGTCATGGCATGGTGACTTGAGACAGTCACTTCATCCTAAATATTTCAGCATGAGTCTTGTTTCCTATGGCAGTGGATGTGGAGCATATCTAATGCACGGGCCTCGGACAGTCCTCCTGCCTGCCCCATCCTGTCTTTTGAAGTTCTTTCAGAATTCCAGGATTCGGTCAGAGGACACATAAGCTGTATAGTTGTTATAACTCTTGGATTCTTGAGCCTAATAGGAAGGTTGTCTGGGCCTTCTCGAGTTGTTATGACTTAGACTTTAAAAAGTTTGGAACGCTGGTTTTGTAGAGTGTCTCTCATTGCATTTATCTGACCTTTTCTTGTGCCTAGATTTGGGTCAAGGTGCCAACAGGTCCCTGGGAGTTCTCAGCACTTGCATCAGGAGACACATGACACTAACTGTCTGACTACTTAAATTTGGTAGCTTGGTTAAGGTGGTGAAGGTGCCTTTTCCTTTTTTGAATAATAAGTAGTACTTCATTGGTAACTTTCTACCCATTGATGTGTCCAGGTTTGAGGTAGGGTCTTATTGAGTTGTCCAGAGGGTTCCTAAGCTCCTGGGCTTCCATGATTCTTTCTGTGTCAGTCTCCCAAGTAGCTTAGGTTACAGGCACATGCCATAGTACCAATTTTTAAAAATAATTATTTTCTTAGGTTAAAACATGTAACTAAAATTTGTTATGCGGGTCATTTTAAGTGCATGATTCAGAGGCATTAATTACACTCACAAGTGGAATGTTACTCCAAACTGTAACTATTAAGGATGTTGGTCTCTTTATCCCGTCGCTGGTTACTGCCATTCTACCCTTAATCTCTGTAATTTTGACTACCGTAGGGATGTAATGCAGTTTGTTCTTTTGTAACTGACTCATTTCCATAAACATAATGTTTCCAAAGTTCATCCATGTTATACATTTCCTTCTTTCCTTTTCAAAGCTGAATAATATTCCAATTATATATATGTACTCATATATAGATATCCTAGTTATCTTTCTTCATAGTAAAATTCCTCTACCACATAATAATTTTATTCTTAATATTTTGAAGACCTGTCATAATGCTGTCCATAGCAGCAACACTGAAACATTTAAATTTTTTCTTTTAAGGAATGTGTATGGATATTTTGCTTATATTTATGTCTGTGTACCACATGTATGTGGTGCCTGAAGAGACCAAAAGAGGTGGTCTGATCTCCTGGGACTGGAGTTACTGATAATCTTGTACAGCCATCTGGTTGCTTGGAATTGAATCTAGATCCTCTGAACCTTTGAGCCATCTCTCTAGCCTCCACTTTACCAATTTAAAATATCAGTAGTAGTTTCTGAGGGATCCAGTTTCCCTACATCTTGGCTTGTCTTTTATAAATTATAGCCATTGCTTTCCTGGTAGGTACAAAGCAGCCTCAATGGGATTTTGTCTTTCATTTCTTTAATGATGGCAACCACCTTTTAATGTTCTTGGTAGCCATTTGTATGTCTTCATGGAAGGATGTCTATTTAGATTCTTTGCCAATTTGATTATCTTGTTATTATTGAGTCATGGGATGTGTGTGTGTGTGTGTGCGTGTGCGTGTGTGTGTGTGTTTAGTTGGTTTTGAGATAGTCTTTTTTTATTATTAATACAGTATTTATTCATCTTCTCTCTGTCAAACCCTGAGCTAAGCACTTTCCCCAGACGTCTTGGGCAGGTACAGGAAAAGGAACACACAGGCCAGACAGGACACGAAAAAACTATGGAGGTGGATGTGGAGACAGCTGCTTCACATGGCGAAGAGGATGAGAAAGGCCACCATCAGGCAAAAGAACCCATGGCCTCTGAGAGGGCAAAGCCCAGTCTGCGTAGGAGAAGAGCTGTTGCTTCAGAGAAGGGTTCCTGGCATAATCAATGATGAGGCTCCCAAAAAGTTCCAATCCCAGCCCCAGGGCCAGCCACCCCAATTGTAGCAGCCCAGCCCCATTAAACTTGGCTGCTGTGTCGATGTCCCTGGAAATGATGCTGGTTTGGAAGCTGCAACTAGGGATGAGTGAGATCAGAGGATGAGGGGCTGCCAAACTGCTGAGGCCCTCATCTATACATGTCTGTGTTTGGTTCAACTCCACTGCAGACAGGGACGACTCAGCAGCTGAGAGGTGCTCCTGGAACTAGCTCTTGTATTCCAGGCTGTCCTTAAATTCCTGATCTGTATGCCTCTACCTACCGAGTGCTGGAATTGTAGTTGTGAGCTACACATCCAGCTTAAGTTGCAGAAATTCTTTCTTTGAGGTACAAATCTCTTAGTAGGTGTATTGGTTTCAAATATTTTTCTCTCATATTTTGGTAATATCCTTAGACATAAAACTTTTTTATTTGTATGAAATCCGACTTACATGCCCCCTCAACAGTGCTTTTGGTACTGTATCTATAATTGTTTCTAAACCCAAGGTTGCAAAGATTTACCTCTATGTTTTCCTCCAAGCTTTATGATTTTAGCTCTTACTTCGAGATTGTTTATCTATTTTGAGTTATTTTGTATATGGTGTGTAGTCAGGGTCCACTTTAATCCTACTGCATGGGAAATACCATTGTATCAGCATCACTGTGGAGTAGACTGTCATTTCTCATAAAAGGTGTTGATACCCTTGTCAAAATAAATTAGTAATACATGTCTGGATTTATTTCTAGATTTTCCATTCAGTTCCGTTACGTATATCTGTTCTTTAGCCAGTCCCACATTGTTTTGGTGACTATAGGCTAGTAGTTGGCTTTGAAACTGGGATTGTTTTAGTCTGGGTTCTCTAGAGGAACAGATGATCAAATGAATATGTATTAAAGGGTTTATTAGGTTGGCTGACACAGTAGGATATGAGTAGTCTAACAATGGCCATCTGTACCTGGAGAAGCTGAGAATTGGTAGCTGTTCATCCCACAAAGCTAGGTTCCCCAGCAATCTCCATTTGTAACTATAGGACTGAGGGATTCCTGGACAGCCACTGTCCATGCTAGAGGCTGAGGAAGTAAGGTCTGATGTTAGGGGAAGGATGGTAGCAGCAGCAGCAGCAGAAATGGCAATGGCAGAGCAGCACAGATGAAATTATAAAAAAGGTAAATGAACTTGCCAACAAGATGTGAAAGCAAGTAGGCAAAGAGTAAAAGCTTTCCCCTTGGACCTCACTGTATCTGGATCACCTCCAGAAGGTGTTGCTATATTTAGACTGGGTCTTCACACTTCAGTTAACCTAATCTAGAAAATCCCTTGTGTATCTATCTGGAGACTTGTCTTGTAGTTGATTCTAGATCTACCGTTCTTTCTTCTTTGATCCCCTTCAAAATTCTATGTGGATTTGATCAGCTTTTGTATTTCTATGAAACAAGACTTGGAATTTGGTGGTGTTTTCATGGGATCTTTACATTGCTCTGGGTAGTGTGTTCACTTTCCAGAGCTACTGAGACAGTGTCATGACTAGCATGGCTTTATTAACTCTGGGTTATCTTTCACAGTTCTAGGGCCTGGAAGTCCTAATTCAAGGTGTTGTTGGAGTCCCCTATCTCTGAAGGGTCTAGGAAGGGTCTGGTCTTTGCATTTCTTCTGCATCTAGCATTGACTGGAAGTTGTTATGTGTGCTGGCTTATACATGGGTAACCTAGTTTCTGTCTCAATTTTTATATGATTATTCATTCCTCCTACTCCTTTTTCTTTCTCCATTGTTTCTTTTCCCCCCATCTCCCTCCTTCTCCTGTTCCTTGTTCTCCTTTGTCTTCTGACAGGTTCTCTGGCCTTCAGCTCTGGAATCTTCCTGCCTCAGCCTCCTGAGTAACTGGTGTTATAGATGTGCACCTTTGTGCCCAACTCTTAAGTTTTTTTTTCTTCTTGCAAATAGTAGTTTTACTTTTCTGTTACCAATTTGAATGCCTGCAATTTCTTTTCTTAATCTAATTGATCTATCAGAAATTTCCAGTTAAAACCATCCTTGTCTCATTCCTAATTCTAGGGGAAAGCTTTCCTTTTCCCACCATTGGCTTTTCCTCGTAAGATCCTTTTCCCACCATTGGCTTTCCCACCACTTCCTTTTCCCACCATTGGCTTTTCCTCGATGATGAAGTGTCCTGTGGTGGTTTGAGTAAGAATAGTTCTGATAGGCTCATTCATATATTTGAGTGCATGGTCATTAGGGAGTGGCACTACTTGAGAAGGATTAGGAGGTGTGGTCTGGGAGGAAGTGTATCACTGGATGGTTTTGAGGTTTCAAAAGCCCAAGCCAGGCCCAGTGGCTCTCTCTTCCTTCTGCCTGCTGATCCAGTTGTAGAACTTTCAGCTACTTCTCCACTATCATGTCTGCCTGCATGTTGCTGTGCTACTCACTGTGAGAATAATAGACTAAACCTCTGAAACTGTAAGCAGGCTCCATTTAAATCTTTCCTTTATAATATTTGCCATTGTCATGGTGTCTTTTCACCGCAATAGAACACTGACTAAGAAATGTCCTAAATGTTTTGCTTTTTGTTGTTTTAGCTTGTAAAGGTACTGTGTAGGCAGACTTTTCTGCCCTGCCAGCCAGCTTCCAAATAACTACAGAGAGACTTATCAATTGTAAATGATTGGCTGATAGCTTAGGCTTGTTACCAACTAGCTCTTATAACTTAAGCTAGCTCATACTTTTTAATCTGTGTACTATCATGTGGCTTGGTACCTTTTTTCAGCACAGTATGTTCATCTTGCTTTTCTCCACATTTCCTCATGACTCCACCTTTCTTCATTCCAGAGAGTTCTCTCCCTGTTTGCAAATCCTCCCTAACCTCTTCCTTTCCTGCCTAGCCGTTTAGCTCTTTATTCAACCAATCTTCATAGTGTACAAAAAAGATCATTCCACAAGAGTAGTGGATTTGGTCAGATGCATTTTCTGCGTAAAGATGATCATGTAGGTCTTTCCCTTTTTCTGTTAATTTAATCAAATGTGTTGTTCCACTGGTTTTCTTAGTATTGAACAGACTCATATTCTTTGGTTATATCCTACTTGGGTTGTGATCTTTCTGAGATGATGTTAGACTTGCCTTTATTGGTAGTTTGCTGAGGACATTACATCTATGTTCATGAGAGAGACTGGTCAATGATTTTATTTTCTTATGTTGTCTTTGACTGACGTTGCTTTTAGCATAATGCTGGTCTCCTGGAATGAGTTTGAATTTTTTGGCAAGAGTCCAAGGGGAGTTGGTGTTGATTCCTTAAGGGTTTGATAGAATTTTTATGGACTTTTCTTTGTGGGAGGCTTTAATTACTCTTCATGTGTTAATAGATACTTAAGCTTTTTTGTGTAGTTTTAGTGTAATAATTTGTGAATTTCTCAGAATCTCTTTACTTTTTCCAGATCACCAGCATATTTTGTGATAACTGCAGAGTGCTCTTGGTGTTTATGGTTTTCTGTGACACTAGTTATGTACCCACTCTGTTGTTCTGGTGTTTCTGCCTACTTTCATTTTTGCCAGATCAGCTGAAGATTTGTCTATTTCTTGACCTCTAAGAATTGATGTTTCTGTCTTATCTCTTATTTTTTTCTTTTTCCCACTTTCTTCATTATTTCCTTGTGTTAGCTATGGATTTAGTTTGTGACTTTTTTCCAGTAGTGGGATCAGGTCCACTGCCTCACACATGCCAGGTAAATGCTCTGCCACTGGCTACACCCCAGCTGTAATTTTGCTCTTTCTTGTTCCTGTGTGTAAATGGAGGCTATTGACTTTGATGTCTTTTAGAAAATACTTATTTTTTAAATTTCATTTTACATTCCAACCAAAGTTCTCCCCCCCTCCAACCCCCATTCCCCCAGCCCACCTCTCATGGGTCCCATGGGAAGTCTACACAGCTTGGCACATTAAGTTGGGGCAGTACCAAGCCCCTCCCCGCTGTGTTAAGTATGAGCATGGCATCCTACCATAGGGTATAGACTACAACAAGCTAGCTCATGCTCCAGGAATAGATCCTGTTCCTGCTGCCGGGGGGGCACCTCAGATAGACCAAGCTTCACAACTGTCACTCTTCCGCATATGGAGGTCCTAGTTCAGTCCCATAGAAGCTCCACAGCTGTCAGTCCTAGTTCATGAGTTTCTACAAGCTTGTATCAGCTGTCTGTACATTTCTCCATCTTACTTCCCTTGCTCATGTATTCCCACCTCCCTCTCTTTGACTGGATACCTGGAGTTTGGCCTGGTTATGGATCTCTGTATCTGGTTCCATCAATTTCTGGATGAAGGCACTATGATGATAGTGGGGGTATTCACTAATCTGATTACAGAGGAAGCCTAGCTCAGGCACCCTTTCCACTATTGCTAGGAGTCTTAGCTGGGGTCATCCTTGTGGATTTTTAGGGATTTCCCTAGCATCAGTTTTCTCCCTAACCCCATAATGGTTTCTTTCCTTGCTATTCCTCTCTGTCCCTCCCCACCCAACCATCCCATTCCCTCATGTTATATCCTCCATCCCCTCCCCTTTGCCAACCCCCTTGCCCCTAGTTTACCCAAGAGATCTCATTTAATTCCTGTTCCCTGAATGATCCATGTGTCCCTCTTAGGGTTCTCCTTGTTACCTAGCTTGTTACACAGCTCTGGAGCTGTGGATTGTAGTCTGGTTATCCTTTGATTTAATATCTAATATCCACTATGAGTGAGTGCATACTGTATTTGTCTTTCTGAGTCTGGGTTACCTCACTTAGGATTTTTTTTTTCTAATTCCATCCACTTACTTGCAACTTTCAGCTTTTTTACACCTGTCTAATACTCCATTGTGTAAATGTATCACATTTTCTTTATCCATTCATCAATTGAGGGGCATGTAAATTGTTTTCAGGTCCTGGATATTATAAATAAAGCTGCTATGAACATAGTTGACTAAGTGTCCTTGTGGTATGATTGAGTATCCTTTTGGTATATGCCTGGGTCTTGAAGTAGATTGATTTCCAATTTTCTGAGAAACCGCCATACTAATTTCACAATGGCTGTACCAGTTCGCATTCCCACCAGCAGTGGAGGAGTGTTCCCCTTACTCTACATCCTCTCCAATATAAGCTGTCCTCAGTATTTTTGATCTTAGCTATTCTGATAGGTGTAAGATAGTATCTCAGAGTCATTTTGATTTGCATTTCTCTGATGATTAAGAATGTTGAACAATTCATTAAATGTCTTTCGACCATTTGACATTCTTCTGTTGAGAATTCTGTTTATCTCTATCCCATTTTTTAATTTGATTATTTCATATTTTGATGTCTAGTTTCTTGAATTCTTTATATATTTTGGAGATCAGACCTCTGTGAGATGTGAGGTTGGTGAATATCTTTTCCCATTCTGTAAGCTGTCGTTTTGTCTTATTTACTGTGTCCTTTGCCGTACAGAAGCTTTCAGGAGGTCCTATTTATTGATTGTTGCTCTGAGTGTTTGTGCTAATGGTATTCTATTTAGGAACTGGTCTCTTGTGCTAATGTGTTCAAGGCTACTTCCTATGTTCTCTTCTATCAGATTCATTGTAACTGGATTTATGTTGAGGTCTTTGATCCTCTTGTTCTTGAGTTTTGTGCATAGCAATAGATATGGATCTATTTGCATTCTTCTACATTGTTGTTTAAGATGCTTTCCTTTTTCCATCGTCCCATTTTGGCTTCTTTGTCAAAAATCAGGTGTTCATAGGTACGTGGATTAATGTCAGGGTCTTTGAATCAACCCTGACATTAGTTCATGTGTCTGTTCTTATGCCTATACCAAACTGTTTTTATTACTATAACTCTATAGTAGAGTTTGAGGTAGGGGATGAAGATGCTTCTGAAAGTTCCTTTATTGTACAAGATTGTTTTAACTAGTCTAGATTTTTTGTTTTTCCATAGGAAGTTAAATAATGTTCTTTCAAAGTCTGTGAAGAATTGTGCTGGGATTTTAATGGGTATTTCATTGAGTCTATAAATTGCTTTATGTAAGATTGCAGTTTTTATTATGTTGATTCTACCTATCCAAGAGCATGGGAAATCTTTCCATTTTCTGACATCTTCTTCAATTTCATTTTTTAGAGGCATAAAGTTCCTGTCATACTTATCTTTCACTTGTTTGGCTAGTTACCCCATGATATTTTATATTTGTGGCTATTGTGAAGGGTGATGTTCATAAGGGAGATTAGTCTTTTGTTCTCTTTCTTTGTGTGGGTTGGGTATCAGGGTAACTGTAGCCCCTTTAAAGGAGTTTGGCAGTGTTCCTTCTGTTTCTATTATGTGTAACAATTTGAGGAGTATTGGTGTTAGCTCTTCTTTGAACATCTGGTAGAATTCTGCACTGAAGTCATCTGGCCCTGGGATTTTTTTGCTTGGGAGATTTAATGACTGCTTCTGTTTCCTTAGGGGTTATAGATCTATTTAAATTGTTCATATGGTCTTGGTTTAATTTTGGTTTGTGGTACCTATCCAGAAAATTTTCTATTTGTTGTAAATTTTCCAATTTTATGAAGTACAGATTTTTGAAGTATGATCTCATGACTCTCTGAATTTCCTCACTGTCTGTTGTTATGTCCCCCTTTTTGTTTCTGATTTTGTTAATTTGGATATTCTCTCTCTGCCTTTTGGTTAGTTTGGATAAGGGTTATGTCTGTCTTGTTGATTTTCCTCGAAGAAGCAACTCTTTGTTTCATCGATTCTTTGTATTGTTCTCTTTGTTTTTATTTTATTGATGGCAGCCCTCAATTTAATTATTTCACAGCGTCTACTCCTTCTGGGTGAGTTTGCTTCTTTTTGTTGTAGAGCTTTCAGGTGACCTGTTAATTCGATAGTATGGGATTTCTCCAGCATCTTTATGTATACATTTAGTTCTATGAACTTTTCTCTTAGTACTGCTTTCTTTTTTTTCCAAAGTTATTTTCAGGTTTATTGAAAATATGACAGAACAGATTCAAATGGCTCCACGTGGTAGTCTGAAATTCATCCCAACTGAAGACTGAGTGACCTGCAGGTTAGAGAGACTGAGGTCTAGACTAGGGCTGAAACCTCAGGAACATAACTATCTCTCCTCTCTCTCTCTTCTTCCTGCAACTTGATAGAGATGCCTCTCACAGGACCTCTCTGAATCCTCTTCATGAGATGTGTGACATAGCTGGCTATCTTGTTGCAGAGTTTCTTGCTGGGGATAATGGTGATCTCCTCGCACACACACTTGTTGTTGTAGACGTAATTGCACAGGTGTGTGTAGTACTTCTCAATGATGACCCAGGCTGCCTTCTTCACAGTCTTGGTGTGAACACAGCCCATGTTGACGCGTCCCAGTAAAAGAGCTTAGTACTGCTTTCATAGTGTCCTATAAGTTTGAGTATGTTGTAAATTCATTTCCATTGAATTTTAGGAAGTCTTAATTTCATCCTTTATTTCTTCCTTGACACAGGGGTGATTCAGTTGGGCATTTTCCAGTTTCCATGAGTTTGTAGGCTTTCTGGAATTTACATTCTTGTTTAATTCTAACTTTAATCTGTGGTGATCTGATAAGATATGGGTGTTATTCAATTTTTTGTATCTATTGAGGTTTGTTTTGTGACTGAGAATTTGATTATTTTTAGAGAAAGTTCCATGTGGTGCTGAGAAGAAAGTATATTCTTTTGTGTTTGGGTGGAATGTTCTATACATTCCCATTAAGCCCATTTGAATCATAATATCTATTAGTTCCTTTGTTTCTCTGTTAAGTTTCTGTCTGGCAGACTTTCCGGTGGTGGGAGTGGGGTGTTGAAGTCTCCACTATTAGTGTGTGGGGCTTGATATGTGATTTAAGCTTTAGTAATGTCTCTTTTACAAATGTGGGTATCCTTATATTTGGGGCATAGATGTTCATGATTGAGCCTTCATCTTGGTGGATTTTTCCTGTGATGAATTGGAATGTCCTTCATCTCTTGTGATTAGTTTTAGTTTGAAATATATTTTGTTAGATATAATGATAACTACACCAGCTTGTTTCTTAGGTCCATTTGATCGGAAAATCTTTTCCTGACCTTTACTCTGAGGTACTGTCTGTCTTTGAAGTCAAGGTGTGTTTTTTGTATGCAGAAGAAAGACAGATTCTGTTTTTGTATCCGTTCTGTTAGTCTGTGTCTTTTTATAGGTGAATTGAGCCCATTGATATTAAGGGATATCAATAACCAGTGATTGCTAGTTCCTGTTATTTTTTGTTTTCTGTTGGTGGTGGTATTGTGTGTTTGTGTTCCCTTCTTTGGGATTTGCTGGTGTGGGATTATTTATTGCCTATGATTTTTGTGGTTGTAGCTAACTTCCTTGGGTTGGAGTTTTCCTTATAGTACTTTTTGTAGGGCTGGATTTGTGGATAGGTATTGTTTAAATGTGGTTTTGTCATGGAATATCTTGTTTCATTTGTTGATGATGATTGAAAGCTTTGCTGTGTATAGTAGTCTGGCTGGCATTTGTGGTCTCTTAGTATCTGAAGACTGCCTGTCCAGGACCTTCTGACTTTCATTGTTTCCATTGAGAAGTTGGGTGTAATTTGATAACTCTGCCTTTATGTGTTACCTGGCCTTTCTCTTTTACAGCTCTTATTATTCTTTCTTTATTCTGTATGTTTAATGTTTTGATTATTATGTGGCAGGGGACTTTTTTTTTTTTTGGTCCAGTATATTTGGTGTTCTGTAAGCTTTTTGTACTTCCATGGACATGTCCTTGTTTAGGTTGGGAAAGTTTTTTTCTATGATTTTGCTTAATATATTTTTTGTGCCTTTTGCGCTGGATTTCTCCTATACCTATTATTCTTAGGTTTGGTCTTTTCATGATGTCTCAGATTTTATGGATATTTTGTGTTAAGAATTTGTTGCATTTAATATTTTCTTTGACCCATGAATCTATTTCCTTTATTGTATATTCAACACCTGAGATTTTTTTCCATCTCTTGTATTGTGTTGTTTATGCTTGCATTTATGGTTCCTGATCCTTTACCCAATTTTTCTATTTCTAGAATTCCCTGGTTTGTGTGTTCTTCATTGCCTTTATTTCAGTTGTCAAGTCTTGAACCGTTTCTTTTACCTGTTTTATTGCTTTCTTTGGTTTTCTTTAAGGGTTTTGTTGATTTCTTCCAATTTTTCATTTGTTTTCCTCTACGTCTTAAAGGGAATTTTTCATTTCCTCTTTAAGGGCCTCAATCATCTTCACCAAGTTATTTTAAAGGCCATTTTCTTCTGCTTCATCTGCATTAGGATGCCCAGGTCTTGCTGTTGTAGAACCACTAGTTTCTGGTGGTGCAGTATTGCTCTTTATGTTGTTGAGTGTATTCTTACACTCTTTTCTACCCTTCTCTTCTTCCAACTGGTATAGGTGGAGCCTAGTGTCCCTCTTCCTCCAATTGATGTAGTTGGGGCTTGTGGCTCCATTAATCACTCCTTCAGGTGCAAGGTACAAACTGGGTATTGCATCCAGTGGTTGCTTCTCCAGGTGTGGGCGGGGATGAAGCTTTGGTGTTCGATGCTAGGATGGGGTGTCTCATACAGAGAATAGCATTGTATGCTGACTGGTGCTCTTTCCTCAAATTTCTTTATATATTTTATTTTTAAATTCAAATTTAATTTAGAAACAAGGTTCCTTCACATGTCAATTCCAGGTCCCTCTCCGTTTAGATAGCTTCTGGAAGACCCTGCTTGCTGTCGATGCTTCTGGGTTGCCTGCTGCTCTCCCAGGCTGGTCTGCTTGCCTCTGATGCTCCCTTGGGCCAGGTAGCTTGCCCCTGATGTCTTCTTTTTAAGTCAAACACTTACATGTTTCTTTGTATTATTGTAGCTCTCTTTTAGTTGGGTTTTGATTTAAAATTTTTAAGCTTTCTTTAGGTTTAACCCATGTGTCCACCTGAAGGAAGCAGAGCAAACAGATAATGATTTCCATCCATTTTTCCTGTCCCTGTCTTTTGATTGGTATGTTTGATCCATTTACATTTAAAGTAATGATTGAGATGGATTATTTCTGCTTCCTGCTCTGTTTTCTATAATTTGGATTTGTGACTTTTGTTCCCCATTTCTTCTATTCCTACTTTCTTTGGGGTGGAGTTGTCTTTTATGTGATGAATCCGTTCTTTTTTCAGTTATTTGTGTTTATATTCTTTAGGCAATTTCTTTCAGTCACAGTGGAGATTGTATTTAACATATTTCAAAGTTATTAAAAACTTGCTGATAATTCATATAAGTAGAGAATAGGCAGGAGATAATGTGGGTTTAAGAATTGAGAGAATGGTGTATTGTTTAATTGGTGTGGAGCTTTGTTTCACATGATGACATCATTCTGGAAATGGATATGGCCTTACAATACTTTACAGTTTTTTTCACTTTACATTCTTATGGCTCCTGAAGTTATGTACTTAAAAATAGTGGCAGTGATAAATTTTAAGTAATTTATATTTTAATACAATAAAGATTCTATAACTAGACTCCCTACTTATGTTACTGTCACAAATTATGGTTTTTCGTAACAGCATAACTTTGTAACTGTTTATGCCTTTATCTTATAAATCATAAGTAATAGAAAAAGTAGACATAAAAGCCCAAAGTTACAGGCTTACCTGGTGGAAGACTCAGATTTCCTCATGAGGAGCTGACTCCCGTCTGGGGTCCTTTGCTCCAGATAGGAGGGCCCCTTGGTACACATTCTTTGTCACACAGATATAGTAGAGGCAAACCCTCTTGATTTTGTTTACTAGGAGTATCCTAGACTCTTCTTCATGTTTTGAATGAGGTTTACAGTTTGGTTGAATACAGAATCATTGGTATTTAAGTTTTTTGTCTCCATACCTTCTTATCAAGTAGAGCTCATGTTAGGCTGTCAGTCTTTCTTGATAGGCTGTCAGTTTTTCTGAGGATGCTTCATACATGTCATGTCACTACCTTGCTGCTTTGGGGATTCTGATGTAGCTCTAACACTTTGCCATTGCGTGGGCATAGATCTTCAGTAGCCTCTCGAGTTTCTTGAACATCTTGGATTTGTAGGTATATACCATCTCATTTGGGGAGTCTTCAGTCATTGTTTCTTTTTTTTTTTTTCCTTTTGGTTTTTCGAGACAGGGTTTCTCTGTGTAGCTTTGTAGACCAGGCTGGCCTCGAACTCACAGAGATCCACCTGCCTCTGCCTCCCGAGTGCTGGGACTAAAGGCGTGCGCCACCAACACCCGGCTCAGTGATTGTTTCTTACATGTGCTTTCCTGCCTTTTCTCCCCCCTCCCCTTTTTCCTATGTAGAATTTTTGTAGTGTGTTGCTGTCACACAATCCCCCAGGCTGTCTTCCCTTTTTTGGTGTTTTTTTTTTTTCCCCGTTTGCTCTTGAGATGCCATCTTTTTCACTGCTGCATCATTGTTTTCATGTAATTCTCCCTCCTGCTTGTTGAGGTTGGATGGAGGAGTCCTTCTGAACTCCCTTATCAACTTGTAGTCGCCGAGGTGCTACCGACCGGCATTTAATTCCTGCTGTATTGTCAGCATTCTCACTTATTTTTTATACCATTTTTAAATTTCTAACTCTTTTTGCCAGTGTTTTAGCTTTTTGAGCATATTTAAAATAGTCATTTTGTGTGTATCTGTTGTAGTTCGTTTGCTATCTGGGCTTTAAAGACATGTACTGTCCATTAAATTTGTTTCTTCGAATGGATCATTTTTTTATTGAAAAATTTATTTCATTTTACATACTAACCCCAGTTATCCCTCCATCCCCCTTCTCACTCCCTGTCTACTCCTCAGAGGGGTAAGGCCTTCTTTGGGGGAATTAACAAAGTTTGGCATATCAAGTTGAGGCAGGACCAAGCTCCTGCCCCCTGTATCAAGGCTAAACAAGGTATCCCACCATAGGGAATGGGCTCAAAAAAGCCAGTCATGCAAATGGATCATTCTTTTGTGCTTTATTATAATGGTGACTAAGTAACCTTAAGCTGGGCCTCAGCTGGAAAGACTCATGCTGGAATGTGTAGGTTCTTCACACTAAGTAGGATGACTAGAAGGCAGAGCTCAGTTAGGAAGTCCCCTTATGTTCTTCCATGTAGCTTGGGAAGTATAGAAGACAGAAAGTACTGGCTCACACACAGTTGTTGTGTAGGGCTAGCTCGGGGAGAGGAGTGATCTGGGAGAGGGTCTTGGTGGAGTAAGCCTTCAGGGAAAACCAGTAGTAACTGTTTGCTGTCTAGGACTTGACCTCCTAACTCATGTGGTGCCACCTCTGCCATGTCTCATCAGTTGAATCAGTCATGAGCCCATCCACATTTAGAAGAGACAGGACCTTCACTTTTCAGGGAAGTGTATCTCTTCAGGGAGAAAAATCTCTCAGATTTCCCCGTTGTGTACTTACCCCAGCTGTCCACACACCTGCCTATGAGAACGGAGTGAGTGTGGTAGCCCTTTCTTCCCAAGGTGTGCAATCCAGGACCTCCATCTCCTTTCCTTTCCATCTGGGCACACAGAACTATAAACAGGCATATAAATCAAACAATTACTGATAATAGACCTTAAAGAAATTTATTTGAAAACAGTTCTTTGGGACATAAATAATTTACCATTTATTAAAAACAAAAACAAATTTGGGAGTAAAAGAGATGGCTTAGTTGGCTCAGAGCTTGCTGTGCATACATGGAGACCCAAATTTGGATCTCCAGCCCCCACATAAGAATTTTGGTGAGATGGGCACAATCAGGTTCTTGTACTCCCACTGCTGGGAGGTGGAAACAGGTGGCTTCTGGTGGCTTGCCAGCTAACCATTCTTGCCAGTTGGTGAGCTCCAGGTTCAATGAGAGATCCATCTCAAACACTAAGGTGGAGAGGGATCAGAACGATACAGTGTTGACCTTGTCTTCACAAGGTACATGCACCTATACACTTTCAAGTGTGCACATTTGTGCATGCGCATAAAAACAGTGTAATTATGGTACTATAGTGCTTTTTACATACAGAATTGAATGTTGGATGAATATTTGACATTTCAAGACACAGAGCATCTGTAATGATTTTTAGAGCTGGTTAATATTTTGGTTTTATAATTGTCAATGTTGAAAACAGTGCAAATAGGACAAAATGGCGGAATTTCTGAAATTGTTGAAGATTCTGCCCTAATCCCAAAGTTCCTTTAATAGTGTTTTAGGAAACGCAAGTCAGCAACTTAGACAGCAGTTTTTAAACCCAAACATTCGAACACAGTTCAATCCAAAGACATACTGATTTGCTGCTTTTATACTGAGGAATGCTGGTAGGAAGACATCAAAAGCTGTTGTTTTCTGTAACTAACCTAATTCTTCTTTAAGTGCAGTAAAGAGCTGAGAGGTTTCAGATACTGTTCCATTGGTTGTGTGTAGTGTGATGACACTGTGTGTTCAGGACCAGCGCTGCAGTGAAGTCGTGCTGTGTGACAGCTGAGTGCTGCCAAGCTGTCTTGGGTTCATTGTGCATTTGCTTTTGAGTTGATTTTTGGTCATTGCAGACCTTTCACTGTACCACCTCTTATGTATTTGTGACCCACAGTTTAAGCAGCTGGGTCCTGGTTGTATTCTGAAATCAGAAGCAGTAGAAACCCCATGTACAAGCCCTCTTGTGTGGCTACTCCTACACAGACATAAGGGGACTTGGTATTGAATCATGAGGCCTAGCCAGACAGGTTACCTGGAGTCACAGAGTCATCTTATGCTGGGTTTGTGCATGTTTGTTCTGTGGTTCTAGCTGTACTCACAGAAGGTATAGGAAGGTGTGAGTCTACTGAGTTAGTGCATTTGTTTTTAAATTTATTTATTATAGTGTCCTACCTGCATGTATCCCTGAAGGCCAGAAGAGGGCACCAGATCTTATTACAAATGGTTGTAAACTTCCATGTGAGTGCTGGGAATTGAACTCAGGACCTCTGGAAGAGCAGTCAGTGCTCTCAACCTCTGAGCCATCTCTCCAGCCCGTATTTTCTCAGAGCAGGAAGGGCATGGAAGCAGCCAAGTCTTTCTCTCCTTCTCTTCTTGTGGATCCCTCCAGAGTTCCTGTTAATAAGCCTCAGGAGGCAGCTGGACAAGTTGAACTGGGAATTGCATGGTACCATTCAGAGCCAGGGCACAGAACCCAGCAGAGAGCAGTGCAGATGGGAGCCACAGCCTAAGAACTCAATGCTGTGTGCTGTCTTGTGGGCACATGGGATGGGAAACCTGAACGAGCTGTTAATGAGTTGTTTGGAGATTTCTGTTCTCCATATAGTTCAGACATAAAAGCACAGAGAGTATGCTTTTAGAGAGATGCTTCTGTTTTGATACAATATGGCCTTCTAGTTATGCTTCACACATGCATGGTTTACTTTGTGTGTAGGTAACCATGTTGAACACTATTGTGCAACCTCAGGAGAGCAACACAGAATATTCCAGGAGTAGTTTGGAGTATAGCTGATGTGTTAAGTATAATCTCCCCAGTCAATAAGGCAAATCTCTAGTTATAACCCAGGCAACCCAGAGGGTACATTTGTTAAGTATTGATAGCAATAACTATGTGTTCTATATGATTAATGCTCATCTCCTGCCAGCTGGTAAGTAGTGGCCAGCATGGCATCTAGGATTCTTGAGGTGAGCTTTATCTTCAGTCATTCACTATTGACTTTTGTCAGTGGTGTCTTACCCACAGTGTGTTTGCTTTTCTTCATGGTGGTGAAATGGTGGCTATCTTATAGTTAGTGATGTCTTGTGTTCTTCCTAGTTCATAAATCAGGAAACTTAAGACAGAGTAAAGTGACTATGAACACAGCAGCTGACCTTCACTAAATTTCAGAGTCCTCCCTGCTCTCATCTTTGGCTGCCTGTCATCCGCCTGCTTTGACTGACTGCCCTTCCATCAGCCATCTCTAGCTTTGACCTCAGGGGCCTCAGTAGCCCTCCAGGCAGCTCTCTTCTCTCTTCCTTTGAGACCCACCCATTGCCTATGGATCCTACTTTGCTAGGCTTCAGTGTTGTTTAATAACTAGATCTCCCCAAGTCACTGAAGCCCCAAATCAGTGTAAAAGTCACACATGGTGCAATTGGCCATGACAGCCTCTGGGAAGGAAGTCTGGCAAGACAGGTTAGGAGAATCCCTATTTCAGCCACAGATTGGACCAGATCAGATAGCTTTTCCAACAGGAGATTGTCTCTTGCCAGATGAATGGTTTCTTCAGCAGGAGGTCAGAAGCAGGAAATCAGCAGCTTATATTTGGGGCCAGATTGTAGGAAGAGTTCTGATCATCAAATGCTAGATGTGGGAGTGTGGGGAAATGTCCTCTGAGAGACAGGAACTGAGGTTGGTGATGAGCCTCTTCTGAGAACCCAGTGCCACAGGACCTCACACTCAGCCTCAGCCTGACAGCCCTGCAAGCCCCCTTAGCTCCAAG
Organism: Mesocricetus auratus; assembly: GCF_017639785.1. Classification (NCBI taxonomy): domain Eukaryota; kingdom Metazoa; phylum Chordata; class Mammalia; order Rodentia; family Cricetidae; genus Mesocricetus; species Mesocricetus auratus. Next base: position 151,167,169 of record NW_024429266.1, on the reverse strand, counting down.
CTCCAAGACTTTGTTCATTGAGATGATATTAACATTCTCCATCTCCAAAAATAAAAAATAAAATTACTAGCATGGTAGTATAAGTTGTTACTTCAGTGCCTGGGAGATTGAAGCAGGATAATCCATGTGTTTAAAGTCAGTATCCCAAAGAAAGGACAATGCTTTGTCCTTACTGGAATAGATACTTATTCTGGTTATGGATTTGTTTTTTCTGCATGTAATGCTTATGCCAAAGCTACCATATGTGAACCTACTAGTGTCCTATATAGTGTTGCTTTTGAAGCTCACTTCACAGCAGAGAAGTATGACAGTGGGCATGATTATGGAATCCACTGATCTTACCATGTCCCCTACCATCCTGAAGCAGCTGGCCTTATGAAAAGATGGACTAGCCTTTTGAAGACACAGTTATAATGCCAGTTAGGTGGCAGCTGCCTGGAGGACTGGGCAGGGTTCTCCAGAAGGCAGGGTATGCTTTGAATCAGCAATCAATATATGGTACAATGTCCCCCTTAGCCAAGATCCATGGGTCCAGGAATCAAGGGGTGGAAAATGAAATAGTTCCACTCACTATCATCCCTGTACCCACTAGGAAAAGTTTTACTTCCTGTCCTTGTGACCTTCTGCTGGCCTAGAAGTTCTAGTTCCAGAGTAGGGAGGACATACAACACTTTTCCAGTCTACAACATTCTGTTGAACAGGAAACTCAGACTTCCCTCAGGCCTCTTGGTGCTTCTGATGCCCTTAAGCCAACAAGCTAAGAAAGGAATAACAGTGAAGGGGGGGGGGTTAAATGATCTAGATTATCAAGGGGAAATTGGATTGCTTCTCCACAGTGGAGGCAAGAAAGATATCTAGAGTGCAGGAGATCCTTTAGAGTGTCTCTTGATGCTACCATGTCCTGTGATTAAAGTAATGGGAAACTGCAACAGCCTAATCCAGCCAGGAATGATGGTATGGGTCACTCCTCCAGGAGAAGAGCCAGGACCTTCTAAGGTGGGAATACAGAGTGAGTAGCAGAGGAAGGTAGTTAAAAATACCAGCTGACACCACTGGCCAGATGGAGAAGTGAGGATTATAATGGACATGAGTGTTTGTTGTATTTTGTTAAGAAAGTGTACAGATATTTGTGTTTTCTTTTCTCAGCTTTTTTATTGTGCAATATAGCATCATTTAAGAGTATCAGTGATTATTATATTTAAGTCTGAGATATTAAAAGAATTTTCCCTCAATTGGAAATTACCACCTTTTCTAAGTTTATAGTGCTTTTGCAGTTGTCCAGAGGGATAGTTAAATAATGTTAGGCATAATTATGACCTGGTTATTGTTTTCATTTGGAAATTAAACATGACATGAAGAGATTTGATTGTGTATCAAGCTGACAAGTGGTAAACTTGTGATGACTGTTCTTGATTGTTAACTTGACTATATTTGGAATTAACTATAACCCAAGTGACTGGGCATAGCTGTGAGGGATTTTTTGTTTAGTTAAATCTTTTGAATTGGGAAGATCCACTTCTAATCTGGACCTTTGAGGTGGAAGGGTATACCATCCCCCCCCCTCCACCTGAGACAGGGTTTCTCTGTGTAGATCTGGGTGTCCTGGAACTCACCCTATAGACCAGGCTGGCGTCAAACTCAGAGATCCATTTGCCTCTGCCTCTCAAGTGCCGGCATGAAAGGTGTGTGCCACCAGTGCCTTGTTGGGAAGATCCACCTTTATCCAAATCTTTAGGGGTGGGAAGATTCACTTCAGTCTGGGCCATGCATTCTACTGGCATATAAAGGGCATGGAGAAGGAAGCTTACTCTCTTTGTCTGTTTGCTCTCGCTTGTTCTAGCAAGTCCATCCTTTCATTGGCATTTAGACTGTACCAATGCAAAGTCCAAAAAGAATTCAGTAGCTTTTCAGTTCACAAGGCTGGATGTCTCAGCTGGTCTTTAATATATGCCAGCCCTCAGAAGAAATAGACTGTAATACCAGTGAGGAATGACCTTGCCAGTGAAAGTGAGAGCAAGCAGGCAAAGAGCCAGCACTGTGCTTGCTTTTCTAGGTAGTCAGAAGGTAAAATTCCGAAGAAAGAGATCAGTCAGCACACAGCCTGCCTAGTGTAGCCAGTGACACACACTGGCCAGCAGAGCCTGGGGCGCACCCTGTAGCACAGGGATGCTGGCATGTGCTCATGGGTGCTTTCTGATTGCTCACAAGTCTGATGTGCATTCTGTACTGAGCTGAATGCTAAAGTAAAGATGGTCAAGACGTCTTCTCATTCTCTAGAGCATTTATAATCTGAAGCAAAGTTGAGGTATTGCTTTTTCGTGCTTCTTACAAACAAACTATGCAGGTTCAGTAAGACTCACTCCAATTTTTGACAAGTGTTCAGGGTAACTTGATGGGGAGTGTGGCTATTCTTGGTTGCTAACTTGATACATCTAGAATTAACTAAAACACAAGTGGCTGGATATACCTATATTATTTGTATCATTTGAAGTTGGAAGACACACCTTAAATCCAGATCTTCTGAGGTGGACGGTCCATCTTAAATCCAGATGTTTTGAGGTGGATGATCCACCTTAAATCCAGATCTTCTGAGGTGGACAATTCACCTTAAGTCCAGATGTTCTGAGGTGGGAAGATCCACCTTAAATCTGGGCTTCACCTTCTGGTGTCAGCCTGTACAAAGCACATGGAAAACGAAGTGCTTGCTCTTCCTCTTAGTGGCCAGAGAGCTGCCTTTTCTGAGATGGAGCCTTCTACTTCCTGAAGACCCTCTTATGGTAGAGGGGCAAGGATGCTCTGGATAGAGGCTGCCAGAGGTCAAAAGAACAGCGTAGCCCATAGATTATCCAGTTGGACCATGGAAAAGGCCAGAAAAGGGCCAAGCAAATGTCTGCTTTGAAAAGCCTCAGCTATCATTGCTTTGCATAGCTCAGCAGTGGAGGCAGAAATGGTGTGATCCACGCAGGCTAAGGCACTGGAGTAAGGTGGATGTCTAGGTGTGAAGGCTCCCCAGTAGAACTTTCAGGGCTGCCCAGAGGGAGGAAGACCTAGGGAAGTACCTTCCAAGGTGCCTCCTGTGGAGAGAGGTAGTGTTCTAGTCTGTTGTAAGAAGTCAAAAAGGCTCTGTCCTGACCTGGGACAGGGTCAAAAGGAGTATCTGGAAATTGGCCAAAGAGGTCAGAAGTGGAGGTGGGCCAGCTGGAGTGTGTAGGAAGATGCTTATCTGGAGAGGATCTTCCTGGCCAGCCCTGCTTTCTAAGTGCAGCATAATGCACTTATGCAGCCAGCCCCTGGTTCTTCTGGTCCCACATACTACACCCATTTTTTTTTCTGCCTTTCTGTTACATTGTGACAACCTCAACTCCCATCCCACTCAGTCCCCCAGCCCTTGCAGCTGAGACTAGAGGCTTACAGTGTTAGAAGTCCTATTGTCCTGAAGCAGTGAAAGGGGGAGGAGCACTGCTCAGAGGTGGGGACAGGGTAGGGAGGAGTGCAGCAGGGTGAGAAACAGGCCTGGGCTCTGCAGTGGCTGAAGTTAGAGAAGATGAAGGGGGGGCAAGAGGCTGGACTAGGGTGGTCACAGTGGCTCATTTGGTCAGTGCTTTTGTGGCTTTACTGGTGCTCATGGAGTAGTAGCTCCTGCAAAGCAGTGCACAACAAGGCGATGATTAATTGCCTCTTTTAAATTGTAATTATGTCACTCACCAGAACCTGTGAACACTAATTCTTGATCTACAGAGGGAGTAATTGGATAATGAAGGGCTGCCTGTTTGCTGGGCTCTGCTCTTGTCCTTGTATTCTCACCATGCCAGGCCCTTCTCTCTCTACTCTTTGGACGGGCCTCACATCCCTGGAGGTTTCCGTGCTTATTCTGGCCTTCGGACTGTGGCTGCCTGGCATTGCCATCCATAGACGGCAAGCGAGGCCCAGGTTGATGTTGTATGTGCCAGAGGAAAGGAAGCCAGTCACTTGTGAGCCCATCTGATGCTACTAAGTTTTCTTCAAGCAACAAAGCCTGCCTTGGTCAATTGTAGCCAGAGAGCCAGAAGCCTTTCTTGGAAAAGTGAAAGCTCATGTGGGGCAAGGGGACAGCTGAAGATGCCAGCCTTGGAGGAGACAGGCACCAGTGAGCAGGCCGACCACAGCACCACTAGTGTCAGAATATTTGCAGTCTACCTTCTCACACTTGGCTCCTGATCCAGGCACTGAGACAACTTGGCAGTGGGGGCTGGGCCCTTCAACTGTCTCTCCAGCACTTCAGGCATTGCGAGGCGAGTGGCTCTTTTGCCATGCTTCATCCCCCACCACCAGTGGGCTCTTAGCCAGAGGGGGGAAGGATGATAGCAGGCAGGTACTGCACAGGTCTGCAGGCTCTACCCCAGCCTTAGGGTAGTCACCTCTCCTGCCCTGTCAGATGGAGAAGTGTTCCCTTCTCCACAGGAAGCAAGTAGTCCACAAGGTGGAAAGGCCAGCACCATATGGAGCTGAATGTTCTTCCTCTTTCTGGGCTCACATTGCAGTCTCCTTTGTGAATTGACATTCTATTTGCTGACCTTAGGGTGTAAGAATGCACCAGTTACATTCTTCAGGTTGTGTACCACAGGTGTCCAGTTGAAACCCTTCACTCTCCACTAGCTATGGTATCACTGGCATCCCCCCCCCTCAGTTTTAGTGATTGACCTATTAGTGAAGTTCATTGTCAAAAGTCTCTAATTTGAGTCCTGATGTCCACAGTCAGGCTAATGAGCATTGGCACCACAGTTACTACTTTGGTGTGGAGTGGTAAGAACACACTGGCTTCCCTCTTGGTTATTTCCAACATCTAGCACATTATTATTGATCTTAGCCATATGTTGTGTGTATAATGTTTCATGAATAATAAAAACCTAAAAACCCAGAGACAGGATATTGGGGTTCAAGCTGAAGATCAGAGAAGCAAAGCAGCAAGTCACTAGAGAGCTCCTATCTCTACCAATGTTCAGACCGAAGGGACGATCCACTGAACCTCACCATATCTCAGACTGCTCCTGAGATTGTACTGAGCTCCTTATATTCTTTCTAGCGCTGGGATTGAAGGCCTGAGCTCTGTTTTCTTTTAAACTGATTCACTCTCATGTAGCCCAGGGTGGCCTTGAATTTACAGAAATCCATCTGCCTCTGTCTTCTGAGTCCTGGGATTAAAGGTGTATGCCACCACTGCCTAGCTTCTATGGCTGTGGTTAACTTTGTGTTCTGATCTCCAGGCAAGCTTTATTAGATCATAAGCAATATATCACCACAGTGTAAAAGTTCATACAAACCCTCCACCAACATCTACCCTGTCCCTGTTCCTCAGCTGTAATAGTCACTACTTTATTCTCTTTCTCACTTTTTTGCAGCTAAAAATGATACCATTCACAGAAGGTCCTAGTTTTTTTTTTTTTCTTTTTGCTTTGGAACCTGTCCTGGAACTCACTCTGTAGACCAGGCTGGCATTAAACTTAGAGATCCACCTGCCTCTGCCTCCTGTAACACTTTCATTGTGCACAGGAGAGGTTACAAATATTAACAGGTTTCAAATTCTGCATGTGAGTGAAAGCAGGTAAAAATCATCTTTCTTTGACTGGCTTATTTTACTAAAATCCTGCATATAATCTCCTCAGTAGGTATACTATTTTTTTTTTTTTTTATAATACAAACTCTAGAAGTCAAGCTGTTCTAGGACACAGAGGCCTGTGTGACAAGCCTACAGCTGGCACAATGATGAAAAATGAAAGCTTTTCCTAGGAAAAGCCATACAGTTGCCCACCAAATCTCATTATTTCTACACAGCACAGTACTAGAAATGCTAGCCATGACACTTAGGCAAGATAAACATCTGTGTATGAAAGGAAGGGGTTCAGTAGTCTCTGCCCCTAAAATGATACCATTCCCAAAAGGTCCTAATGACCTCAGATAGTGTTGGAACAAATACATTTAGTAAAGTGACAGGACCATGTGTGACATACACAATCACTGTATTTCTATATGATTACAGTGAATCATCTAAAAAAAACTGGGTAATCTCATTTGCAAAGTCATTTAGATTTTTGAGAACTTTTTCCAAGATAGAAACAGTTTGGTCTGGAGCTTCTTAGACTGTTTTTGTTGTTGTTGTTTTAAATCCTGGAGCCTCTTAGACCTTTTGTTTGTTTTGGTTTTGGTTTTGTTTTTAATTAAATCAGCAGCTGTCATAGCATCTGTGGGCACAGTGGAGGCTGGGTCTGCAGTCAGACATGTAGGTTTGTCAGTTTAGATGTGGTGTGGGGCAAAAAGGTGAAATTTATCATCTTGATCATGTGGATAAAGAATAAATTGTAATGGAGTTAGACTACATTGCTACCTAGTGTTGGTGTAGCCTTTAACACCCCCATCCCCCAAACTCTCTCTCTCTCTCTCTCTCTCTCTCTCTCTCTCTCTCTCTCTCTCTCTCTCTCTCTCTCTCTCTCTCTCTCTCTGTGTCTCTCTCTCTTGGTTCTGCATTGTGGAACCCGTGATGTAGTGAGCATCTGTGTCCTTGTCTAGCTCCCTACTATATTGTGTCTTGCTGAGCATTCTAGCCCACTGAATAAAAGATGATGTGGTAAGCCAGTGTGCTTGCTGTTGGACACCTAGAACACATGTGTTTTATGTCTTTCAGTTATGTCAGGTTCTCGGGCAGAGTGACTGACTCATACTTTCTAGATTTGTGCCAGTGTGCTGCGATGTCCACGAGTGATATGATTGCTTAGCAGCACATAGAGTACTTCCCCATCATTAGTCAGCACAGAACTAATCATTCATCTCCCTTAGAAGACACAGAGCCTCATAACAAGTCTTAAAAGGGGCCTGCAGGTAGCTTCAGAGATAGCCTGTGTGGTTCATGCCCTACAGAAAGGTTAGCTATGGACCCCCTTCACGTGCACACAGGCACGCATGCATGAATGGCTCAAGCTTTTTTCTCCTTTCCCTGCCTGAGTGACCCTGGCTTCTCCTGTTAACAACCTTAGGCAGTAGAGTTCCTTTTCTTCTCTCCTGTCCAGCTTTATCTCTTCTTCCATTGTACTCCCAGTGCTTCCCAGAGCCTGGCTCCTCTTTCTTGGTCCCCAAGGTAGCCCCCATTGGCAGATTTCATTCTCCTCCCCCTGCATTATGTAATGTCTCCCTACCTCCCAAAGCTGTTTCTTTCTTTCAAAAATGACTTCCTTTCTGTGTGAAGAACTTCCCTTAACAACTGTGCAGATCTTCTGGGAGCAGCCTCTCCTTCCCTTTTACTTGAACTTCATTTCTAGAAGACATTTCCACTGGAGTCAGACTTCTGCTTAACAATCTTTTATTTCAGCACTTAGAAAACATGCTGTCACTTCCTGCTGGCCTTCACGGAACCTGCTGGAAAACCCACTGTCCTTTGTACCCTCATTTCAGGGATAACATGGTATTTCTGTCTAGCTATTCAAGAATTATTATTTATCTTCAATGTTCAAAAATTTGTTTACAGTTTCTTTGAGAGGTCCTTCAATTCAAGGTGTGTGTGGGGTGTGTGCAAATTGATAAATTTTAAATGGTTGCTTGTGCAGTTTTGGTTTGGTTTGATTTTTAGTTTTTTAGAGATAGGCTTTTCTGTAGTTTTGGAGGCTGTCCAGGAACTTGCTCTGCATACTAGGCTGCCCTCAAACTCACAGAGATCTGCCTGCCTCTGCCTCTCAAGTGCTGGGATTAAAGACTGTGCCATCACTGCCCAGCAGTTGTGCAATTTATTAATTACAATGTTTCTCCTTCCCTTTGGGACTGAAATATTCCACGTTTTTGTTACAAAATATTATTTTCAAAATTATAATTTGTATGCATGTGTATATGTTTATGACTTATTTATACAAATTTATGTTGCTAAAGATTACTACCAAATTTTCTGGGGTTTGGTGATATGTTCTTCTGATTTCAGCAGTGAGAAGCTGAGATGGGAGAATCACAGGTTTGAAGCCAGCCCATCTCAAAAACCAACAAAAGTGTGTGTGTGTGTGTGTGTGTGTGTGTGTGTGTGTCTGTGTGTGTGTGTGTATGAGAGTGAGAGTTCGCGAGTTCGCATGGTTAATACAATCTCTAGACACCTTATTTTTGCTTAATCACTCATTTTCCTCGGTTGCTCCTTTAAATAACTATTCTACAGTTGGGTACTGTGAAACTGTTCTGCCTTTGAAGAATCTCTCCTCTGCTTTTTGATGTCTAGCTTGGCCAGCGAGATCTTAAGCACACCATCCATCCTCCTACTGTGGGCATTCCCAAAGCAAGCCTCACACTCTAGGGTCCCCGTTGAGTGATTGGAAGCAGGGTTATTGTCTACTAATCAAAATGATGATTTTGCTAGATACAGCTAGTAAGTCAGAAACACTCAGCAGATAGTTCATATGAGCTTGGAATGTGGGAAGCTGTCAGGAGAGGCAACTTGACTTGTGCCTTTAGGGTTCTTGTCTTGCTTATTATTACTATTATTATTATTACTGTATGCCACTTTTTGAACTGAACATATTCTTGTCCTTTTCAGCTACACAGTCATGTTATACCTGAGGATGGAGGATCACACAGTCTCCAGGGCATGGAATTAATCTTACCTGTAATGAGTCTCTGCCCATTTCTTGCTCACAGGAGCCGGTGGCCTGATGGAAAGATGTAGCTGGACTTTAAATGCTAAGATGTTAGCTGAGTCCTCCCTAACTTTGCAGTTCAGTAGATGTGGCCCAGCCAACAGGGTGCTCATTCCATTTCACTTCAGTCTCAGGTGAAGTGAGCTCAGAAGTGCCCCAGCCAGGGGCTTATCCAGTGATAAATCAAGATGTCACAGTAGTTGTGGCATGCAGATGGCCTTCAGAGAACCCTGTTCTCTGCCCCCTCTTTTTTTTTTTTTTCTCTGAAGTTACAGAATTCTTCTTTCTGGCTGGGTTAGGAGTTGAGTTCAACACATTTGCCCACATTTGTTTTCTGTTGTATTACAACAGACAAAGGGGACAGAAGTTAGTTGTTAAAGATTCTACTTGGTTCTGAATCTTCAGAATTTTAAGAAGTAAAATTTTATTTGGCTTTTGCATAAGTGCTTCATCTTTAAGTTTTGTTTTTTTGTCTTGGTGTCATCCTGCAGATAAGCTATCATGAGGTGTCACCCCCCCCATCCAAGTTAAGTATGAACACTAGGCATCCTGTGATGAGCAACACAAGGAGTAAAGCTCTCCAGCTTTAGTCTCCACTGGTATTCATTCAACCTAGCACACCCCTCTCAGCTCTCCCCTCCCAGAGAGAGTGCCTCTAGGGAAGCTGAGATAGTCCAGCTCCTTTTGTTCTGGCTCATCACTTACAGGCACAAGATCTATGAGAATGTGCCTGTGTGTGTGTATGCGCACGCTCGCATGTATGTTATGTTTGTGTGTCTTACACGCCTGGTGGAGGTAGACCACAGGTGAGCTCACTTGTGGGTGGCAAGTGTGGGCTCCCCTGAGGCAGAAGGTTCCTGTGTGTCTCCTCTCTTTTGTTTCTAGGTGGTCTCTCACTTGCCAGGAACATACTGCTCTGTCTGCTCCCCTCTCTTTTGACTGCTTCCCTCTCCATTCCCATTCCTTCCGTGAAGAATCCTATGTAATTTTTTTTTGGTTTTTCGAGACAGGGTTTCTCTGTATTGTTTTGGAGCCTGTCCTGGAACTCGCTTGGTAGACCAGGCTTGGTCTCGAACTCACAGAGATCCACCTGCCTGTGCCTCCCGAGTGCTGGGATTAAAGGTGTGCGCCACCATCGCCCGGCTAGAATCCTATGTATTTCTGGCTGAATAATTTACCATTTCCTTGGTAAATTTTTAGAGGGAAGTTCTCTTATGAGCCATACTCTCCAGCACACTATGGAGTGTCTAGTTGACTGGGGTATTACTGTGGGCAAGGCTGGGTTTTATAGCACAAGAATATCGGAATACTGCCAACAGTGTGCCATGAAAGTTTTTTGTGGGAGAGCCGCCTGACTTTTGCCTTCTCTTGGCCTTCCTGTCTGGCAGGGGAGGAGCTTACCTTCATGCAAATCATGCTAAGGTCCCACTCTGGATGTGTGCAGCCTTGGGCAGTAGTGCCAGGAGCCTCTTTGTGCATAACTCCAAGCTAGCCTGAGGAAAGTTGGCATTCTTGAACATTTTACTGCTCCTTCTGTTTCCCTGTCTCTTGCTCTTAGTGTATTTCAGAGGTCCCATGACTGAGCTCTTTCCTCTTGGCTTCTTCACTAGAAGGTGGAAGATCATAGTGAGCCCCTCAGTTTCTTGGGGCTCTGTAGGGTGTACAGGAGAAGCAGTTACCAAATAGAGGATCAAAGAAACTCTCCCATTCCTTATTCCTCTTGCCACAGATGCTGAGAAGGATGCTGGTGGTGATTAGGTGGAGGCAAGGATTATGAGAGAATTATTGAAAGACAACAGGAATAAGTGTGCCTGTCTAGGATGGGAGGATGTGGCAGAAAACCAGACCCTCCCACAGATAATTGTAATTTCACTCTTTTTTTTTTTTTTTTTTTTTTTTTTGGTTTTTTCGAGACAGGGTTTCTCTGTGGCTTTGGAGGCTGTCCTGGAACTCGCTCTGTAGACCAGGCTGGCCTCGAACTCACAGAGATCCGCCTGCCTCTGCCTCCCGGGTGCTGGGATTAAAGGCGTGCGCCACCAACGCCCGGCTGATAATTGTAGTTTCAGAAGACAGTAGTGTTCCGCAGGTGCTCCTGGTTTGAAGAGGTGATCTCCATTCTATTTCTGGCGTACCATTCCTACTTGCTTGTGGACAGAAAATGGGCTGTGCCAGGGATGATCTGAGACTGAGTCTACCTTAGGGTAGAAGATCTTTATTCACAAAGATAGTCTTTAAATACAAATGTGGTATATACTTTCAAAACATAATACACATTCATTAAATACTGTTTTAAGATTCATTTTTAAACCAGGTGGCAGTGGCATACACTTTAATTATACTTTCAATCCCAGCACTTGGAAGGCAGAGGCAGGTGGATATCTGTGAGTTCAAGGCCAGCATGGTCTATAAAGTGAGTTCCAGGACAGCCAGGGCTATACAGAGAAACCCTGTATTGGGTTGGGTGGGTTATTTTTAATTGTGTGTGTGTGTGTGTGTGTGTGTGTGTGTGTGTGTGTTTGCATGTGCATATATGCGTCTGCATCTGTCTGCTTCTGTGTCTGTATAGGTGCAAGTAAGAACTGGTGTCCACAGAGGACAGAGGTGTCAAATCCCCTGAAGCTGCTGTTAGAGGCTGTTGTAAGCTGCTGGAGGTGGGATACTAGGAACTGAACTTGCATCCTATGCAAGAGCAATACATACTCTTAACTGCTGAGTTTTCTATTCATATTCCTTTAACACCTTTTAAAATGCCCAGTATACTTAAAGTAAAAAGGGATGGTCTGTGTATGTGCCCCCCCTCCTCCCTAATGTCACCCCAAGATGGCTTCTGGAAGGATAGGCTTCTGGAAATTACTCTGGACTTGTTTTTATCATGTTAGCTCCACCACCAGGGCCTCTCTGATGCCAGATGAGGAGTAGTGGGGAAGTAGCAGGGCACCTCCATGCTTGTGCCTGCTGTCTGTCAGGAGGCTGTTGGGGAAAGACGACACTTTTCTCGGCTATGCTTTTTCCTTATTATGCTGCTAATGTTCACTTAATAGTGTGTCTCTTTGTTTAAGAAATGCTTTATAGTTTAAATCACAAAACTGTAGTAGAGGGCAGGATGAGGAAAAGCCCGGTAACTTGAAGGCAGAGGACGAGAAGAGCTCAGAGTGACAGTGCAGCCATTCCCCTGCTCCCAGTGTAAGACCTGAGGGCCACTGAGAAATGAGGCTCCTGTTTCCTCTGCAAAGACAAGTCAAAGGAAGCTGGCTCTTGTAGTGACTTTTATTTTTGTCTGTCTGTTTAGAGGGTGAGCCCAGTACATCCTTGCTTTTCTTCAGACAACAAAAAGTGGTTTCAGTGTAGAGAGAGCTTGAGCTTGCCTAGGTCACCTGAGTGTTTGGATCTAGAAGTTAGTTGTGCCTCCTGTTCCCATCTCCCTGAGTTCATTTGTAGCTACTTGCAGTCACAGCTCAGTGTTTCTCCAAGTTCCCTGACCGCATTGCTGTCTGTTATAATGTGCCCAAAGTCCATGGCTAGGCTGCTGCTGAAGGCAGGAGCTGCATTTGACCACCTGCTTGTCCTCTGGAGTCTTTTTGTTTTTAAATTTTTATTTCTATTTTATGTGCCTGCATATATATAAGTGCACCACATGCATATAGTGCCAACAGAGGCCAAAAGAGGACCTTCTGGAACCAGAGTTACACAAGGTTGTGACCTGCCCTGTGGGTTCTATGAACTGAACCTGGGTCCTCTGCAAGAGCATCGAGTGTTTTTAACCACTGGGTCATCGTTCTCTGTACCCTGCTATGGACTCTTAACCAACAGAGGGAGCATCTCTGAGGTTTGTAAGCAACTGCTCAGCCACTGCACACAGACACTTGCTGATTTTATACAGGACCTGGGAACGGCCAGCACTATTCCTCACTCTGCGTGGGTCTGTACTTGATGCATCTAGACTAGAAAGATTCTAAGTTTTGAACAATGCAGGTTCTTTTGTTCTGTCGAACGTTGCTCCCATACCCTTAGATGTGAATTCCTTATGTCAAAAGGAAGTTGCCAGTGTCTCCAGGTTGGTTGGCTGTCCTGGTCCTGATTTCATCATTTATATTGTCAATTTATTTCTGAGCCCCTGAAGACATCCTCTGAGTTTGTAGCTCTGTAGCATAGGGCCAGGGACTTGGTGGCTGAAGGAGTCTTGTTTCTAGTTGTCTTCAGTGGATAGGTAGGGGCACTAGTGACTGCAAAATACACATTCAAGAGAGCAGAGAGAATGTATGTGACTGGAACTGCTGGGCTGGAAGTTGCATGGCCTGTAGGATGTTTGTGCTTGTGTCATATGGCTCATTCATTTCTTAGTGGTCTATTCATGTTCACAGTGTTTGTTTGATGAATTGTGGCTCATCTTAGCTTGACTGAGAAAAAATGTGAGGCAGAAATGGCTGTCCAATGCGGCAGGACCAGAATTCATGGCAGCCAACTTAAGAATCAGTGGGTAGTAGTAGCCCCTGGCTTTGGCTCCAGCTTGTGAGCCCCCATAATAGCATCATGGCATAGCCTCAGCCATTTGGTGGGTGCCAGACCACTGTGCTTATCTGCCTCCTTTCCCTCGTGAGCAGAAAAAGTAGACAAACACCAGGACTGCAGTTCTCTTGACCTCTGTTTTACAGTCTTTCAGGTTTAGGTGATGCACTGTATACAATTTGTAAATGGTCGTTCTCTTTGCAACTTTTTGCGTGTGTGTGTGTGTGTGTGTGTGTGTGTGTGTGTGTGTGTGTGTGTAGTACATATGTACCAGCATGTGCATATGGTGGTCAGAGAATACCTTACAGGAATTGATTCTTTATTTTTACCATGGAGGTCATGAATGGAACTCAGATCGTCAGGCTTGGCAGCCAGCACCTTTACACACTGAGCCATCTTGCCAGCCTGCAAATGCCATTTCACATTTAACAAAATATTGCGTATCTTTTTTTGTGTGTCAGAAAATAAAGACTGAACCCAGAATTTTAAAAGGCTGTATAGTTTTCATAATGGGATGTGCTTAGTTTATTTAACAGGTTTCCTGTTATTATATATTAATTTCTTGGTATCAGAGTTGAACATGACTCTGTGCCATGTGTGTGTATGTGTGTGTGTGTGTGTGTGTGTGTGTGTGTGTCCCTGTCCATCCAGTTACTTATTTTTTTGGGGGGTAAATTACTAAGCATGCAATTTTTTATTCACTCTCTAGGAAAAGTCTCAAAAGACTTGCATTTTAATCTGACAACATGGAGAGTGGCTTGGAGGGAAAGGGAAACTAGAGGTCGAGAAAACTGGGAAACTGGTTGTCCTCTGATGGAAGATAAGAGCCTGGCCTGGAGAAATGATAGTGGACTTAAGGAGGAACATATGATTAAGAGGATACATAACAAACAGACTCATAGAGACAGTGATCATAGTATGTGAGGATGAGAGCCATTAGGCTGTCCGTTGTAAATGGTGTAATTAAAACAGCTACATTCCTTGGCTCTGTCCTCAAGTCCAATTAAAAGAGTGAAGACACAGGGAAGCAGCAGAACTGAGAAGCTAGGACTGACTGCTTAGGCTGACAGGACTTGCAATGTGGAGTCAGGACAATGTTTGTACTTCTTACCTGCCTCAGAGCTTCAGAATTTAAGGGAACCCTAACTGGAACCCTAACCCTAACCCTGTGGGGTTCAAAGAGATTAAAGAATCTCTTAGATGGCTTAGTCAGTAAAGTACACAAAGACCTAAGCTCTGACCCCCAGTATCTATATGAAAAGCCAGGTTCAACAGTGCAGGTATAATCCCAACTCTGGAGAAGTAGGGACAGAGAGGGTTGTGATAGTTTGAATGTAATTGGCCTCCATAATCTCATAAAGAACGGCACTGTTGAGAGGTGTGGCTTTGTTGGAATGGGTATGTTCTGGTTGGAAGAAGTGTGTTACTGGGGATGAGTCTTGAGGTTTCCTATGCTCAGGATACTTCTGTGTCTCAGTTGACTTCTGTTGCCCGCAAGCTGTGGGACTCTTTTTTTTTTTTTTTTTTTTTGGTTTTTCCAGACAGGGTTTCTCTGTATTGTTTTGGAGGCTGTCCTGGAACTTGCTCTGTAGACCAGGCTTGGTCTCGAACTCACAGAGATCCACCTGCCTCTGCCTCCCGAGTGTTGGGATTAAAGGCATGTGTGGTAAAAGTGGAAGGGTCTGGATGCCCACAAGCATCATGGAAAGACTGGTCCTATGAGTAGAAGGGGATCGTCCATCCTGCCTGTGACTCTTTCTTTCTTCACTTGCTCTGAGGATTAACTCTCCCAGGCTGGAGACAGAAGGATGCAGAAGTCCTATAAACACTGACAGTGTGAAGTTCCTTAGCAAATGTTCTGACAGGTCATCTGGCAAGTGACAAGGAAGTCCTAGAGAGACAGAATTTGAAACAATTTACTGCTCTGCTCTGAACTTTGTGGAATCAACTCTACAGAGGGATTATTTGGTAGCCAAAAGTATAAGCCAATGTTAAGACCTCTGTACATTTGACCTCTGTACAGAGTTTGTAAATTGAAAATGGCAAGAAACAATGTATGGAAGCAGAATAAAAAATAAGAGGAAAAGCTCTCTGATAATGAAAATATTCCTGAAAAGCAGAAATGTATTTTAAAAATAACAGAAAAAGCTCTTAGAATTAAAAACATGATTACAGAAATAGGACATTTCATTGAAGGGTTAGGAAGCAGAGTTAAGGAAATTGCCCAGAAATGAGAACAAGTGACAGAAAATACAAAAGAAACATTAGGAGATGAGAGCATCTGCTTAGGCATTTCAGCATAGGAGTGATGCGATGCCAGAAAACAACGGAGTGTTAGCAAAGTGACTGCAGGACCGTTCCCAGACCTTGCAGACTGAGTAGCTCATTAGCTGTTGAAAATAGATCTGTACAAGGTTCACTTCATGAAATTCTAGAATGTGGAAGGGACCTCAGCTCCTCTGAAAGCATCCACAGAAAGGAACATAGTAGTATCTACTGCTGTCATCGACTCACTCCAGAACCTAGAGACATTGGAATCTGCTTGCAGCCACTCACCTGTGCCATGGTAATGCAAAAGCAACCACAAACAATACATAGGACAGTGACTGTGGCCATATCCACCAGACTGTGCTGAAAGTACAAGTTGGGACAGGACTGTGACTCACTGATGCCTGGGTTCAGAACATTAGTTTTCATGTCTCAGGGTTTCTGTAGTTTTCCTGGATTTTTGGATTCTGGGTCATCCCCAGGTCTTCAACCAAGGTGAATAAATCATCTGCAAGCTTTTCTGGGGTGCATCTTTCTTCTCTCACTGCATGATTGTTGGAAGGTTTCTGTTCCTGTGGGCTGCTGGATGGAGGGCCTTGGCTCCTTGCCTCTTGAACTTCTCTTTGAGACAGCTTGTAACATGGCAGTTTTCTCTGTTAATGAGGGGAAAATGGGAAGACAGCTGTCCATCTCCCAAATTTCATCCTAGAATGGTGTCCTACTACTTTTACCCTGCTTGTTTTCAGAAGTGAGAGTGTAAGTCCAGTCTGTAGTCGGCAACTGCCATTAAATGCCTGGGGCGCTTTAACATACTTTGACTTTAACTAATCAATGCTCTGTTCTGAACTCTGAGATGGAGATGATGGTGAATGGAGAAGATGGAGCTATTTTAGCAGGCTGTGTAACAAGAGAGGGATGGAGAGAATAGGGAGTTAGAAAGAAAAGAAAAAAGATTCGTTGTTATCATTGAATCACACTGACCTCAGTGTACTGGAAGCCACAGGATAGTGGAACTGTCTCTTCAAAGTTCCAAAAGGAGAACAAAATTTGAATCTGCAGAAAACAGTTATACTAGAAAAGAAATCTGAGAACATTCCATGGCTCAACTGTGAATAATACTGGCTCAGTCACAGCACACGGTATTCTGCAAGTGATGAGGGCTACAGACATGTGGGGAGGTGTCTGTGTGAAAGAAGTCAGTAACTGGCAGGGTTAGAAACATGGAGGCAAATACTTGAGAAGCAACTAACAGGTCTGAGTCAACCTAGGAGAAGTGGAGAGTAGCTCATCAAGAACCCAGCTTGTGTATTTCAGTGCTAATAAAAATACTTGCCAAAGAGATAGTATCAAAATGTAAAGTTCTTTCCTATCTTGGATTATGGAACAATAATAAAATGATGGTAGTGGAAAAACTTAGACTAAGTGGACATTGGTGTTAAAGTGAGCTCAGTATGTCAGAGGGACCCTGGTAATGTAAGATGTTACCTCAAAGTGGCAAGTATATATATATATATATATATATATATATATATATATATATATATTCTGCAGTGTCTACAACTTTTTAAGTAAGTCTTTCTGAACAGAAAGCTTATTTAAAGAGAGGGGTACATACAAGATGAGGGTGTCTCTGTTATAATGCCCTTGAGTAACTAAGGGGATGGTAGGTACCTCATGAGTCCTGGATACAGGAGGAGCAGGCTGGTTGTGGGAGATGTTGGCTCAGCTGTGGACACCTCAAGCTTAAGTGTCCAGGCATATCAGATGTCCTTATAGGCAGGACTTCAAGTTTGAGACAGAGTGTCAGGCACCAGCTCATGGATAATTGGTCAGGAGCAGATGGGCTGTGTCTGCGGGAAATGAGAAGAGGAATTAAGACAGCACTAATGAGTACCAAAAACACTGATGGGGGACGCTGTTCTTGCTGCTTGGTTTTTATTGCTAATTGTGCAGGCGTACCTTTTTCCCTGTGCTTTGCTGTGTTTGTTTGCTTGTTTGTTTACAACTAAAGGTTGGTGTCAGGCTGCATCTAGCAAATTTATCAGCAGCACTTTCTCAATAGTATGTGCTTGCTATCTGTCTTTGTGTCATGTTGTCTTTCCCACAGTATTTCAAGCTTTCTCATGAGTATTATATTTCCTATAGTGATCTGTGATGTCATGATTGCAATTATTTCGAACTGTCTACGTAAGTTCATGAATCTAATTGGTAGGTGTTGTATCACACTGCCTTCTGCTTTTCAGGCTTTCTGTTTCTTAAGATACAACAGTATGAGACCAGCTATGCAGTAGCCTTTATGTGTTCAGTCAAACACCAGAGATGATTAAGCTTAGAAAAGAAAGTTGTTGGAAGCTATGATGGGCCAAAGACAAGAGCTAGCACCAAACAGGCAAATTGTGAATGGTGGGAAGTGACCAGTGCTAGACAGGGACACAGGATGAGGAGAGAGTGGAGCAGCCTTGCTGCTGAGAAAGTGTTAGTGGATGGATGGAAGTTCAAGCCAGCCACAGCACTTCCTTCAGTCAAAGCCTAATCCAGAACAGTCTAGTTCTCTTTAATCATGTGGAGACCAAGAAGCTGGCAGAGGCTGGCTTGTGGAGTGCAAGAAAGGAAGTGTATCCATAACAGGAAGGTGCAGGGGGAGCATCGGGGGCTGATGTGCAGGTTGCAGCAAGTGATGCAGCATGTTTGGCTAAGGTCACTGGTGAAGATGGCTATGCATCATGGTGGGCTTCCAGCACAGATGACACAGCCCTGTTTTGGAAGCCAGGGTTGTCCAGTATTTCCATGGCTGGTGAGGAGAAGCCAGCCCCTGTCTTCAAAGTTTCAAAGGACAAGCACACTGTCTTGTGATGCAGCTGGTGGATGACTAAGCCATCCAGTGTGCATTTACCATTCCAAAAATCCTGTCTTTTCTCTGCTTATGCTCCATAAATGAAACAGTGAAGTGTATGTGATAGCACATCTGTTAACAGCATGGTTTGCTGGGTATTTCAAACTTGCTATTAAGACCTGCTGCAGTCTGACAATTCCTGTGGTCACCACAGAGCTCTGATGGAGGAGCAGTGATGTCAGTGTTGGCACACCTCCATACATGGTATCCATTCCCCAAACAGTAAATCAGGCAGTGATTTTGACTTTAAAGTCTTGTATTTAAGAACTACTTTTATTTCTGCTGATGATATGGCAGGTTCACCCGAAAACCTTTTAGAAAGGATTCACCACCATGTGTCATTAAGAACGACTGTGAGTCACAGGGGTGGTGATATTAATAGGGCTTTGGAAGTCGATTCCATCTTTTATAGATGACTTGCAGGGAGTTGAGATTGAAATGGAGGCAGTGACTACACATGTGTTAGCAATAACAGGAAAGCCAGAACTGATAGTAGAGCCTGAAGATGTGCCGACTGCTGTAACCCCACGAGAAATGTAATTGAGGAGTTGCTTCTTACTATGAACAGAGGAAGTGGTCTTGAGATAGTATCTGCTTCTTGCAGAGATGCTGCGATCCTTATTGAGACGACATGGAAGACTTAGGATATTACAGAAATACAGTTGATAAGACAGCAGCAAGGCTTGGGAGGCTAACTCTAAGCAGAAGTGCTATGCCAGTAAAATGCTGTCAGACAGCAGTGTGCCCCAAAGCCTGCAGCAGCCATCACCCTGATTTGCCCACAACCATTAGCATAGAGGGGAGACTCACCACCAGCAAAAAGATTAGGCTTCTTAGAACGCTCAGGTGATCATTATCACTTTTTAGCAACAAAAGATTCTTAATTAAGGTATACACAGTGGTTTTCAGACTGTGCTGTTGAGTTCTTAAAAGACTACAGAAGTGTATGCATTGACTCCCTGCCTGGGACGCTCACTGTACTGTGGTCTGGAACAGAACTTGTGATGGCCCCTGAGATATGCCCATAGTTCTTTCTGAATAACATAATTCTGATCAAGCACTAACCCCCAAACTTGTAGAAATTATACAGGCTCGAACAATTTGCCTTGTATGTAATGGAATGTGTTGTGTTCTGTGACAACCCAACTTGTGTGTGCTCTGACCAGGGAGGTGGCTCCAGGTTTGATGGGTTGTTGACATATAAGATATATAATATATAGTTTAGGAGAAAAATGATTTTCTGTTGACACATTCCCTTATTTTCCAAGTCAGAAATTCATAATGTTTTAAGGATTGGTAGTTAATTTTTCTTAACTTTATTATCAAAGCAGATTATGTATATTGCAAAGGTGACTTGCATAGTGCCTGTTATCTCCATTTAGTTAATTCCTGTGATTGTGGCCACTTTCCATTATTTTTCCTTTGCTTTGTACCTTAATTGACACTACTCTCATAGCCTAGCAGCCAGGTGTTTGATGAAGTTGTTGACAGATTTGAACCAAGGACATTTTCCTACATATCCGTGCTTATGAAGTCCCTTGCACCTCAGTCACCGACTTCCTGATGGCTGACTGATACAGATGACCAGACCTTTAATTTTTGGCTTAGGAGCTTTAGCTCATAGTAGTCCTTGTCTTTGATGGCCATGTGATAGGGGACAGAGTCTAGTTTCCTACCAAGAGAGACAATGTGGTCCTGAGACCTGTGGAACTGCTTCTAGCCTGGAAGTCCAACCCAGCTTGTTAGGCAATTCCTCTGCTCAGCCATAGAACAGCATAGCAAGTCCCTTCTGGTGTATGCAGAGAGGTTTTTTTTTTTAATTTATTTTCCAGTTTAAATTTAGATAAGAAACGAGGTTGCTTCACAAGTCAGTTCCAGGTCCCTCTCCCATTCCCTCCCCTCCTCCCGTGCCCTCCCCCCAACCCCCCCCCGTTATCCCCTCATTCCCCCAGGGAGGGTGAGGCCCTCCATGGGGGTGTCCATAGTCTGTCATTTCATATAGGGCAGGGCCTAGACCCTTCCCCAAGAGTTCAGGGTGAGAGTGCACCTCACATTGTTCTATGGGAGTCCAAAGTCCGTGTGTATACTTGGGATGGGTACTGATCTGCAGAGAGGTTTTGTTTTATTTCTATTTCTGCCCTGCTGGTAACATTACCGGGAAAGAGTGTAGCTTTTAGTGTCAGAAGAGAAACATGCAAACTCTGTAATGAATCTGGTGGGTTGACAGTTTTCTAGACTTTTTAAAAATTAAATTGTATACGTGTTCACACACGTATGCATACACATATGTATAAATACACACTTGTCACAGCACATGCAGATGCAGAAGGCAACATTGTGGAAGAGTGAGGTCAGTTTGTTCCTTCCACCTTATAGAGGCAAGGCTTCTCTTGCATTTGCTCCATGCAGTGTACTTCAGGATAGGTAGCCTAAGAGATTCACTTTTCATCTCTCCTTAGGAATACTGGCATTACAGATGTGTACTACTGAATCTAGCTTTGTTTTCTTAGGTTCTGGGGATGAGCTCAGGCTGTCAGGCTTGTATGGTGAATCCCTCAGTCCATAGGGTTTATTTTATAGCTTGTACAAATATAACTTTTCAAAGTTGTTCAAGCATATTATCAGTCTTCTGTGAAGTCTTACTAATACTAGGATTCCTGGAATCTTTTCAGCCACTTTCTTGAGAGCTTCAATATACAAGTTTGGAGGCACAAATCTGATTTGCCTCCTGTATTAGTTAGGGCTCTCTAGAGTAACAGAATGTATAGAATGAATCTCTCTATATAAAAAGGGGATTTATTAGAATGACTTACAGACTGTGGTCCAGCTAATCCAACAATGGTTGGCTATGAGCAGAAAGTTCAAGAACCCAAAGTTGCTCAGTCCACAAAGCTGGAGGTCTCATCTGGTCTTCTGTAGACACTGGAGTCCCCTCAAAAGTAGGCTCTAGTACCAGTGAAGTGATGAACTTACTAACAAGGCAAGGGAAAACAGGCAAAGAACAAAATCTTTCTTCTTCTCTGTCTTTACATAGGTTTCCAGCAGCAAGTGTGACCCAGATTAGAGGTGGGTCTTCCCACCTCAAGATGTGGATTATAAATGGATCCTCCTATATTTCAGATTAGGTAAAAATCCCTCAAAGGTGTACCCTGCATTTTTTAATTTTAGCTAATTATAGATGTAGTCAAGTTGACAACCAAGGGCAGCCATCACACCCTTGTGGCCTGGTCCAAGTGCTTGATTCACAGGTGATCTTGAATCCAGGGAAAATGCTTCTCACAGGAGCCATGATCAGCTTTGTCCCTAGACTGGTGTTCATGCCTCCTACTGGAGAGTGCAATGGTGTTTGTGCCTTTGACTCGAATATTAGGTCTGGTTTAACTTTCCTGATGCTCCTTTCTGTGAAGGATGATTCCTTCTTCCCACTATTGATTGGCACTTTGGGATTTTAAAATGAATCTTTGAATGTGTATTTATCTTTTGTCTCCTACAGGGAGGAGTGCCTGGCTATCTTGTAACTCACCACCATTCTGTGCTTATGTATTGTAAAGCTGATCGAGTTAGCAAAAATGGAAGTTCTTAAGTCTGAATTGTTTTTAGGAGTCTAGTGTGGTATTTTGGAAGAATATAGGCTCAGAACAAATTAGTTTAGATATTTTACATGAAACTTCCCTTAGCAAATCTTAAGATGTTGAACATTTTAAACATTGTGAATCCAGAACTCCACTTTGCCTTTCATTGACTGCATGGCCTTGGGCATGTCCTGCTCCTCTGTGGATCTTGGCTTCTTATCTATTAAAGGGAACACTCTCTACCTAGTTGATGGTACTGGATTACTAAGATTCAATTGGATTGTGACTGACATGGTTCAAAGTGAATGTCAACAAATGACCTTGCTATCACTATTTGCTGATTTAAGTCCCAGGTTACTTGCTGATTTAAGAAGACATGAGTTGGGGCTGGAAGATGGCTCATCAGTTAAGAGCATGCACTGTTCTTCCAGAGGACCCAAGTTTGGTTCCCAGCACTCATGTCAGATGATTGACCATCACCTGTAACTCTAGCTCCAGGGGATTCAGTGCCTTATTCTGGCCTCTGCAGACATCTACACACATATGGCATACAAACACACACAACATGCTAACACATAAGTAAAAATAAAAAAGACCTGAGTGGGCATATAGGACATGAATGGTTGCTTTCCTTCAGTGAACTTCCCTGGAGCTGTGGTCTAATTGATAAGGAAGGACAGAGTACCTGCTAGGTGTAACTACCATGTGCTGTGCTAACCTGCCTTTGTTCCCGGGGTCATCCCAAACACCTTCAGAGAAAAGCACCAGCCTTGTTTCTGGACAGAAGCAGAAGCAGGTTCTTCTCACTAGTGATTACATATGACTCACGAGACCCACTCTGAGCATCTGGGCATCCTCTAGCTGGATGGCCTGCTTCTGTCCTTTAGCTCCAGCATGTACTAGCCACAAAGGCATAGAGCTGGTTTAGGTTGGCCATAGGAGGTTGTTGCCAGGGCAAATTGCATTAGTGACTTGAAGGCCACTCACTGTGACTTGAGGAACTTTCAGGAAGCTGTGAATTCCAGATTGTATTTAGTTCTCACAGTTGGAAGAATCATAAATAGAGGGATCCAAAACCAACCCCAGACATTGTGGGGCAGACTTCCCAAAGGGACTGTTTGGAACCCCTATTAGTTGTAGATAACTTTGCTGGTGATGATTGCACCAAGCATGCTTATTTTAATTTTATTTGGTTTTGCATTTATACATTAAAATGCCTTTTCCAGGGGCTCTGAAATGTGGTAAGAAAAGGTGTAGGTAGGGAAGGTGTCTCTAGTAAGGCAGAGGAAGACACGGGTTTGCTTTACAAGGTTGGAGGTAGCCCCTTGTCACTCCTGTGGCCTCATTAGTCTTGATTCCCTTTTACCTGCCTTAGCTTCTGATCAGAAAACCATGTGATGGATTCCCTTCAATTTTTTTTGTTTTTTGTTTTGTTTTTGGTGGCCAAATCTCCTAACTCTATAACCTGGCAGTCAAGGTTGTGTCTGTGCACCTCTGCTGATCTCATCCCAGCTTTTTTCTAGGAGAAGACACACTCCTTTTAGAGGTGCAAAAAACCTCTCACTGTGTGCAGAAACGACCTCTGTTTAGAAGGCATTTTCCCCTTCCCCCTGTCCAAAGATAGATGTCTATTGACACCAAACACTTCCCTGACTTGTTCATTCTTCCCATGCTCTCCTTCTTCCCTGGGTCTACCCTGTCCCACATCTACACCAAGGCTGGTAGGATGCTCCTGTGCTCATACCCCTGGGCAAGGAACACTGTTTTCACAGTTTCTGGCATAGTGGCAACCACTGAGTTGGGTGCGTGTGAAAGATTTATCAGGGGAATCACGGGGAGCTGACATGGAGCTAGCACATGGAGGCTCTGTGCTTTCTCGTTAGTTGTGGTAACAGTCAGTAGCTAGAGTGATCCTGGTACCATTGTTATGATCTGATGTGGTGTATGAACTTTCTCAGCAATGATCTCAACTGGCCAGTGCCCACTGCAGGAAAGCTGGTGGCCTTTTAAAGGAGCTGGCTCAGAGATCTAGGGCTCCATAAATGCTGAGTGGGTCCAGGATTACTGCCTCTTTTGAACTTTGTCTTGGGAGTAGCTTCGCCTACAGTGAACAGAGGGCAATGCACTCTTACTTCAGATTTGCAGAAGATCTACAGCTGGGGACTCCTAAAGATGAGGAGGCTTAAGGAACCTAGACCACTACCTCTCACTCTTAGTAGATTACAGCATGAAATCTGGGCCTCAGCAGCCTTGCAAAATGCTGTTGCCTGTCAGTGCTGATGCCTGAAAGCCAGAAGGCAGCGGAGTCCTGTGCAAGGGAGGAGTGTGGTTGGGTTTACAATCAAGTATATTGGGGTTTTGCCAGATAGATTTTTCTCTTGCCTTTTTTTTTCTAAATGAAAAGCTTTCCTGGCAGATGCCGTAAAGCCACTTCTAGGGCATTGATAGTTACCTAAAAAAGCTCCTGGCTTCCTCTCCCCACCAGCTGACTGTGCATTTTGCCGCCCCACATCTGTGCTGTCTTCCACAGAAGGCTGAGCCTGCAAGTGCCTGCTCTGGTGAAGGCCTGGCCTGTGCCTGCAGCCCTAACCCCCACCCCAATCACGGAGCTCTCCCTCCTGTTTAGTGGTTTATGGCCTCATTTTCACCCTCCCTTTGCTGGACCTGAACCTGCGGTAATCCTGCATCTCTTGTGGCATTCAAGGCCCTGTAGGCTGTGGCTACATCTGGCCTCTCCTTTATTCCTCATTTGCTGCCTCAGCTTGGCTCTTCCTTCTCTCATTGGCCCTGTACTGTGTGTGCTTCCCCTAATTTACTGTCTGCCTTGAGCATCCTCATATGCCTTCTTCCCTACTTCCTATTAGAAGTACAGTGTGTCCAGATCATGCAGAATGTGCCAAGGACAAGGTGAGTTTGCTTTCTCTGGAAAGTCCAGCTCTCCACAGAGCTCTGTCTTGTAAGGACTGGGTGATTGCTCTAATGGGGTGGCCTTGGTAGGAAGAATGAATAAGGTGACCTATAGAGTGAGGAGTGGCGTCTGACTTCTTAGATGATTCTTTCCTGAGCTTCTTGCCTGGAAGGACTTCTCTCTATACTTGTGCCTTAGCAACTGACAGGTGGAAATAGCATTTCTACCTGTATTGCAATTGTTTGCAGAATGGCTCTTCTTCTCCCTCCTTAAACAGGTGCTTTGACTGTGTTGGGTTCATTCTCCACAGAGCCACTGAAGCCCTCCCTGGATGCCTTGCTCTGTATGTGAACAACATGTACCACTAAACTCCAAGGTTCAAAGACAGGCTCTCAGAGGTAGCTGCTCCCCATGGAGACAGGCAGCCTTCCTCTCTGCCTTTCATTATGTTTATTACCTGAACTGATTTTGACTCTGTATTAAAATGTATTTGTAAAGAGAAAATAAGTGAAGGCCTATAAAGGGATGGTCTATCAGTGTGGGGCCCAGTGTTCTCTAATGCAGATCACCATGGCAACATGGTAGCCTTCACATTTCTCTAGTTAAGACTATGAACTCTTCTGCTCACAGAATCCAACCGGATTGGCCACCATTACTTAGTGCTATGTGCAGCGAGTCTTCCTGAAAGCTAGCAGACCTCATTACCAGGGACCTTTCCTCAGCAAGGATTATCACCTGGCAGCCTCAGTCATGTCTTCCTGTGGCCCCCTCCCGCATCCCGTCTTGTAGCACTGTCTTAAATCAGGGCTGGGGTGAGCAATGGCCCAAATGGCTTTTATCTGTATACCTGTTACCTCTGCTCCAGGCACATGTGAGCATGGGTAGATAAGTAGGTATTTCTGAGGAGTCTGTGTAGCAGATCAGCTTGACACTTCCAGTGTGCTGCCAGCAGCCTTACTGCACCTCTCAGCGACGTCCATGTCCACTAGCATCTCTGTGCTGTAGCAAGTGCCAGCTTCTATTGAGACAGTCTCACTGTGTAACTTCGGCTGGACTTGAACTCTCAATCCTTGTGCTTCTGACTCTAGAGTGCTAGGATTGTAGGTGTGTACCACCATGTCCAGCACAAGCATCCTTTTCTGTCAGTTAGCCTATCCTCTGAGGTTCTGTTTCTAGCCTTTCCTCTTTTTGTTTGTTTGTTTTTAGAGGAGGGTGGTAACAAGACGTTAAGGCCAGGTGCAGGCATAATAAGTCTTAATCTGACAAGCAGTCACCCAGAAGAACAGAGAAGCTAACTCAGTCCTAGAATACTGTGTGGCACCTGGGGTTCTGCAGGCTGCGTGGATGCAACTCTAGCTTGGGCAGAAGCTGGCAAGGCTGGAGGATTCTACTCCCACCCCTCGAGATACGGTGTTTATAGCAGGAAGACAGACTTCACTGCTCCTCTCCTGCAGTGTCAGGTCACGGTATAGCCAGGCAGTGACCATAGTGGAGTGTGGAAGCCAGCTGGCTGCAGTCCACCAGAAACCTGCTTTCCTTGGCTCTCTGCAGCTCTTTGTTGCCTGAGGTCTTAAGTGGCCACACCTGACCGAGGTCTCAGGCAGATGGAGGCCCATATGCCCATTAGAGTGCTAGCTTCTGATGGTGGGCTCCCAGGGGAGATTGGCATGCAAGTCTTGGAATCATTTGGGCATAGAGTATACCAAAGGACAATATAGCTAAGCTGAGATTCTAGCTGTACCTGGTTACTAGTCTATAAGACCTTGCTGCACCTTGTTCTAAAGAATTCTCTGCTGATAAGGATATTTGAGAAGAGGCTAGCAGAAGGCGCCTGGGAGTCTAGTTTGGACAGCTGCCTGGGCTTTTCTGTCACAGGGAATGGTAGCTTGATGGAAAGAACCAGCTCTGGAAATAGGCCTGGATTCAAATCCCCACTTTTCTACCTGCTGTCTGTGTTGGATGTGGGTAGAACTTGGGTGCATCCAGCTCCTCTGGAGGCCGTAATTATGCTCTACCTGTTCTCCAGCAAACTCTTCTGGTGAGAACTGTTCTCTTTTCACTTTGGTCTCCCTAGCCACAGTGGTTGTCAGGTTTTTGTTGTTGTTTCTTTAATTTAATTTAAGATGTGACAGTAAACATGTAAATTTGAAGCTATCAGCCCATACAGTTTTACATGGGCATGCTCACTCTCTGGCTCAAGATGTAGATTATCTCTAGCATCATAGAAGGGCTCCTTCCTAATGACCATCCCCCCAAGATGGCTACCAAGAGACCCTGCCACTGACAACTAGTTTATGATCTTGACTTAACTCCTGTGGAGGTATGTTCCCTGGTGCCTCTGGCTCTCTGTTGTACTTGTGGGGTTTACTTGTGTTGCATTTAACAGCTTTCTGTTTCTTTCCAGTGCTGGGTAACATTTTGTTATCTGAATGTGCCATGGCTTACTTAATCTAGTACATGTTAATATCGAGGCTGTTTCCAGGACTGCACTAATATGAATAAAGCTGTTATGAAATTTTAAACTTTTTTAGATTTATTTTTTATGTGTATGAAGCTTTGCCTGCATATTTGTATGTGTACCACAGGTTTGCCTGTTGCTTGCAGTAGTCAGAAGAGGGTAGAATTTTGTATTGTTGTGAGCACTATGTGGTACTTGAATCCAAACCTACATTCTCTGCAAAAGCAACAAGTGCTTTTAAGCTCTGAGCCACCTCTCCAACCCTGCTGTGAATATTTTATAGATGAGCTTTGGTAAGTATAAGCATTTATTTTTGTTGAGTACTCACCCAGAAGCACAAGTGGCTTAGGGTTAGGGTTAGTGGGTGGCTTTAATAGATACTACTAAGTTTTTTGAAGTGATTGTTCCAGTTTGTACTCCTGTAATGTCTAAGAATTCATTTACTCAGTGTTCTTCTTAGCATTGATAGCTTTGTTGTTCATTGTCTTGGGGGAGATTAAACACTAATCATTGTTTTATACAGGACGTATCCATTCCACCCCCCAACACTAATCATTAACTCAGGACTTCTCCATTCTATTCCTTAAGTCCTATACTACAAGTGATAACTATTGCCTTTGTCTAGCCTGCAGAAAATTTGATACACCTTTTGTATCTGTAGATGATTTAATGGACATTTCATGGAAATGGAATCATCTCTTGTGATCATATACCATGTAGCCCTTGTGCCTGATGTCTTTGGCTGTACTTTGGCATCCATGTATCATGTGACCTGTGTGGATAGATGGCGCTGTATTCATTCCTTAGAGAATCAGCATTTGAGTTGTTTCTAATGTCTAGTTTTTATGAGTAGTGTTAAGTAAGGCTCATGTGTGTTAAAGACTGTGTGTTTAATTCTTGAGATGGCAATTTAGGTTTAGCCCCTCAAGGCACTTCCATTCTGTTTCCATGCTAGTGCGTCCTCTCCATTCCCACCAGGAGGCACAGTTCCTATTCCTCTCAATTCCTGTTACTGTGTCTCTTTGGTGATGCTGTTAAAATGAGGTGCAATGGTGTCTCACTGGAGCCCATATTTGCATTGTACTTAGTATTTATTAGTGGTGCCAAACACCTTCCCATGTGCTGTTGGCACCTATTCTTTGAAGAAATGTCTACTTCCTTTGCCCATACTAATTATTTACCCTTTGGTTTTTGAGTTGAGGAGTTCTTTACATATTTCAGACATAGATTCCTTAAGATGCATGATTGGCAGATGTTCACTCCCATTCTGAAAATTGTCCTTTCACTTGTCTTTGAAGGTGTTTTCAGGTGTCTCACTGTATAACCCAGGCTGTTTTGTGATCCTACCTCAGGCTCCAAAGTGCTAAGAGTATGAGCACATGTCACCATGCTTGGTTTGCCTTTTCATGTTTTGGGGTGTTTTTTGAAACATGGAAAGTTTTACAGTTCAATCAAGTTTGGTTTTTTGTTTGTTTGTTTTATTTGGGTGGGGGACTTGTGATTTTGTTGCCAAATGCAAGATCATAAAGGCCAATTACTAATTTGCGTCTAAAATTATATAGTTTTAGCTTTTGTAATATTTAGGTTTTTAAAAATATATTTCAAGGTAGATTTCATATATGCTGTGATGTAGGTATCCACATTTTTTTCTCTTGGAGAAGTTCATTTATGCCAGCATCACTGGCATAGACTCAGCACCCCCTTGAAAATCAATTGAATTAATAAATATAGGTGTTCTACACCAATACTGCATTGTCTTTATTTGTTGTGTTTTGAAAGCAAGAAATGCAAGACCTCCAGATTTGTTCTTTTTTTTTTTAGAGTTTTAATAACTTTAATTCATTCAAATGAGCATACTTTCAGTATTATACCTATATTCTATCCTAATAAGATGTAATCAATATGAACAAACCTGAACAAAATGCTAATGTTTCTGTAAATAGGTAGGGCTTCTGCTTTAAGTAATCCTATGGTAATTTCATATTTTTGATCACCAATTAGAACTTTGTACCTCTACTGACATTTTCATTTTTTTTTCTTATAAAGAAAACATTTGATTGAGATGGTCTGGCTGAAGTTTCAGAGGTTCATTTCATTATCATCATGATGAGGAGCATGGCCCATTTTCACTTCTTTTTTTTTTTCAACATTTTTTAAAAATTTTAAATAGCTTGTTTTACATGTCAATCCCAGTTCCCTCTCCCTCCCCTCCTCCCACATCCCCCCCACCATCCCCCCCATCCTCTCACCCTATTGCCAATTCCTTCAGCATAGGGGATATCTAGAGTCTGTCATTTCATTCAGGGTAGGGTCCAGGCACTTCCCTAAGAGTCGACTGGGGGGGTAGGATAGGGGGAAGAGGGAATCATAGGTTAGAAGACAGATCAGGCACCATTGTGACCTCTAGTGATCTAAACGGATGACACCAACTGGCAAGCTAAGCAATAGTGTAGAGACCACCTTGAATGCCTATTCCTGATAGTGAACTTGATGGAGCCTTCATCCAGTGACTGATGGAAGCAGAGGCAAACACCCACAGTTAAATACTGAACAGAACCCAAGGAACCCAGCGACAGAGAGAGAGGAGCAAAGAGCAAATTGGCAAAGAATGGGCTGGCAAAACCAGCAGAGACAGCTGATCCGAACAGGGGAGAGCTCTTGGACCCCAGATCGGCAGCTGGAAGGCCAGTATGGGGCCGATCCAGACCCCCTGAATGTGAGAGTCAATGAGGAGGCCTGGGCTACCTATGGGGTCCTGAGCAGTGGATCAGTGTTTATCCCTCGAATACTAACAGACATCGTGTGTCCGTAACACAAAGAGGGTTGCTCTCTCTGCCTTGACTCTTAGGGAAGTGCCTGGACCCAGATTTGTTCTTTTTCCTAACTTAGTTATTTGATATTCTTTGAGACATTCAATGTGATTTTAGGATGACTTATTGTACTTCTGAAAAAATAGGTAACTGAGCTCTTGATGGCAATTATACTGAACCTGTAGATTGTTTTTATACAAATTGTTTTTCTCAGTCAGTCATACTATGAATTAGGTCTAATGTAAGGTGTTTGGTGCAATATCCATTAACTAATGATACCATTGTTTTGCTCATGGAACTCCAGGAAGGCCTTCTGGATCAATCCACATGACTGGCCTGCTTCTGGATTGTATACTGTTAAAGTGGCATTAAGGTGGTCTATGCTTCTCTTTTTAAAAATTATACTCTTTATTTTAGCTTTATGACATCTTGTACCTTGTGTATGAATCCTTCATTTTGCTGTACTTCAAGATTGTCTTTTCTTTGGCAGATCCTTGTCTTTTCTGTATCAGTTTTCGAATCAGCTCATCAAATTACCACCCACAGATGAGTTTGGACAGAATTACTGTCTTGACATTCTTGGGTCTTTCAGTCCATTTTCATGTGGGGTGTGTGTGTGTGTGTGTGTGTGTGTGTGTGTGTGTGTGTGTTAAAGACCCTCTAAGACAACAGTTCTTAACCAGTGGGTTAGTACTTCTTTTAGGGTCAAGTGACCTTTTCACAAGGGTCACATATCAGATATCCTACATATCATATATTTATATTAGGATTCATACCAGTAGCATAAGTACAATCATGAAGTAGCAATGAAATTATTTTATGGTTGGGCGTCACCACCACATGAGGAACTGTGCTAAAGGGTCACAACATTAGGAAGGTCAAGAACCACTGCTCTAAGATGTATTATTGTGTATATATAGTACATAATGCACATCCACATATATAGAGTTTACATTATATGTGTTGTGTATAGTCTATATCTGTGTTAGCCTTTTCAGCAATGCTTCATATATTTCTCTGCAGTATCTTAGACCTTTTTTGTCAGATGAATTTTATCTTTACTATTGAAAATGCTAATTCTTTAAAGATAGACTCTTCTATATCCCTGGCCGGCCTCAAACTTGCTATGTAGCTGAGGATGACTTTGAATTTCTGATTTTCCTGCCTCCTTCTCCTTAGTCCTGGGATTTAATCCCTTGGGAGCTTCCTTCCTGCTGTTGACATCTAGTTTGCTAGTGGTTATATGTGTTTTGTAAGATTTTAGTTTATGTCATATATTAGGACGTGCCTTAAGGCCCATGGTCTGTTCTGGAAAGTATTCTTGTGTGCATGGATGCAGTATATCTTATTTTGGGTTTTGGTGGTTGGCTCTCTGCTGTCCCCTATCTATCTGTTACCAAGGTGACTGACTCAGCTCTGTTGTCTGTCCTCAGTTTTGCTGTCTGTCGTCACTGATATTAAAACTCCTTTCTCCAGCCAGTTCCTGATGTCCAGTCTCTATTCATGCTTGATGGTTTGTCTATTTTTCCTTTTATTCATACAAACTTTTAATATAAGAAATATATAATCATTGGTCATATACTCGCCCATCTTGGAGAAAGATGTCTTTGAGTCTTCTTTGTATAGCATTAGCCCAATTCAGCTTTCTTTTAGTGTTTGCTGAATCACTTTCCTTGCATCCAAAGGGGTGACCCTGTGAATAATACCCCTTGCTTCTAATTTCATTCTTCACTCTTGCCTTCGGTCTGCCCACCTTTGTACTACTGCTTTCAGAACCATGTAGGTGAATGTTTCACCTATCCCACAGGTGGTTTCCTCCTGACATCTCCTCGCTGTATGAATCCTTGGCTCCCTTCCAAAGCTCTCTATGGAAGTTTTGTAGTGGTATGTTAACCCCGGTCTGTCTCCTTGCAGCTTTTAACCCTTAAGTAGTGTGCTAATTGGAATAATTGGAAATTAACCTCCACAGAAATCTCTGCCATGGCCACACTTTACCTGCAAAAGCCAACGCTCTGGTGGCATGAGTAGCTTACTGGGATCCCACACCCAGTGCCTTGGACTGAATTTGAACTTCACATACTCTGTGTGACAAGGGAATGATGACTAAATGCATGAGCAGTTAGCTGTTTATCTGCCATTCTCGTTAGCTAAATTGTGAGCTTGAGATCAGGAAATGTGTTTTCTGCTTTAGGGTCTGGTACCAGGTATATGACTTAAGAAATGTCAAGGGAATAAACAGCAGGTGAAGGTGACTGCCTAGCCAGGAAGGGAACCAGCCTTCCCTTGTTACAAACCATTAATTCTGTTATACCTGTTGTCTCCTCTCTTCCTTCCTTTCCCCATTCCTCTCTCTTGTTATCTCATTCTCAAGTATATAAAAGAGAGAACACCTCTCGCATCCACACCTATTTAATTGGACAAATGAGCAAGTTACTGGCCAAGTTCTCTGAACACAACCAAGCCATAAACAAGGATCCCTTCTGATAATTTAGGTATTTCATGGTGCTCTATCCTGTGGACAACAAAAAACTAATTCTCTTGTCTTAGCCTCTTGAATACTGGGATTACAGATGTGTACCACTATACACATACTCTTGCCTGGGTCTTGAACTTTGGTAAAGGACCTAAGTCTCCCCTGGAAGAATTGTCTATCTCCATTTCAGAAGCTCTTTGGCTATGCTACTTCTTGGTCATGTGAAAGCTTAGCTGGACCTTTTCTCTATGTTCCCCAGTCCCTCTGGCTGCAGTACCTCTATGGATATCTGTCATTTGACTGGACCAGGGATGTTGAGCTGTTACTGTCAGCTGGGACTTCTTAATTGGAGAAAGTAGATGCCAGCTAGCTTAAATAATAGGATACTAGGCTTCACAACACATAGGCAGCTGGTGAATTGGCCTAAATGGAGCCTGACCTGAAGTCTAAGAAGTGGGAACTTCTGTCTTGCTGGCACACCTATTGGATGGAACAGGAGGTCAGCATTTTAACCTCCAACACTTTACCTCACAGTAGCCCTCAAAGGTTCCTTGAGGCCTCTAGCAGTAAAGGGAAGAGTGCTTAGCCTGGGGAAATGTGTGGGTTACAGAGCCTTTTAATTATTTATTTCAGCTCTTCCCCCACCCCTATATTCAGGTCCTATCTGCCTTTCAGGAGAGAAGCTCCTCAGATGTCTCTAGCAACAAAGTCCTTTGTGTGCTGCTCATGCCTCCGGAGCATGCACTGGTTTCTGTTTTATTACTGCTATTTTTAGTTTGTGTGTAATGATTGCACACTACTTGTGACATGATGATGTCCTTCTATGATCTCAGGCATGAATTGTTGATATTATTTACATTTGACGCTGTCCCTCTTTTGCCTCCGGTGTTGATGGTTCTTCTTGATCACTCTAGTTTGGAATCTATCAATTTCATTGATCTTTTTAAAGAACCAGCTTTGACTTCATTTTTCCCTATTTGTTTTGTACCTTTGTTTTCCACCCTTGTTTTTATTACTTTTACTTTAAGTTTAATTCTTTGGTTTTGTTTGGTTTTCTGAGCTTCCTAGAGTCAACAGGGTATGGATTTGGTGCATTCTTTCTGTATCTGGGCTCAACTGTATGTGCCCTCTAAGGACTTCCTATTGTGTTTTGCAAATCCTGCCTTGTGTATAGTTAAGGGCGAGCAGATAACAGATGGAAGGTAGGACTTTCCTTTCTGGGATTGTTTTCTTGGTGTGCAAGTGCCATGGTGGGGCTTCCAATTCTGAATGTTCTTACTGATTTCCAAGTTCCTGGTATGCCACCAGGTGAGACCTGTTCTCAGGTGAAACCCATAACAGTGAGCTCAGCCAGTGCTCTCCCTTTTCATGCATCAACTGTCCAATCTCTATCCTCTTCCAGTCATTGTCTAGGGTGTGTGTGTTCTTGCATTTTTTCCTCAAAATTTATTACTTATTTTCTACAGGAAATGTTATGGAACAAATGTCTGTGTCTTCTCCAAACTCATTGATTGAAGTCCTAAGTCCCAGTATCATGGTAAGGTATATGTCAGGTTGCTTGAGGTTGGGACAGTGGGCCCTGGGATGTCCTTCCGGCCTTCACAGGAAGAGAAAGAGATCAGCACTGTCTCTATCATGTGAGGTTAGAGCAAGAAGTTCTCCTCAGTAAAGGAGAAGCTCTATTGAAGTCGAGGAAACCACTAGCAATTTTACTCCCCATCCCTTTCGAGGGTAGGATACCATGGAGCTGAGGTGAGCAGTGCTGGGGACTCTAAGAGCCACCCTCTGTGGTGTTGGTGCTACCCCTGTGTGTGATGCATTTCCCACAAAATAGTATGAAAAAGTAGGGACAATACTTTACAAAATGCGTACAATATTTGGTCAACAGGTTGTTGATTGAAGATGAAGGGAAAAGGATCTTCAATTATTGAGGTCTTACAGGGTACCAAGGCATTTCCATTTGTTTATCAAGAATAGAGAGAAAAAGTGAATCTCCAAGAGGTGAGGTCACTTTACCTAATACCACACATTTAGCGATGCTCAAAATTTGGATTCAAAAACAGTCTCTGACTCTACGAATCCAGTGACATGTTCATGTATCTGTGTCCTACTGCAGGTTCTTGAGTAAGCATTCTGTCATCTCCATTTTCCAAACACTATCTGTTCTGGTTCTGTTAATGTCTGAGTGTTAGGGATGGCTCCTTCAGGCCTTAGGTCAAGCATCCCCATAGCACCAACTTAGCCACTCTTATAGAGTTTATAGAATAGACAGAGAAAGCTTCATAGTCTTCCTACAAACATGTGGTTATATTCTAGGATCCTGAGTGGTGACATCCCCAGAGCCTGCCACCAAGAGAAAGTGGGATTCTTGGGAAGCCTTTTAATTCTTGGAATAGACACCACCCTGGTGTTTCCCTGTCTCTTGTTCTTTATGCTTTGTGGAATCCTCAGGAACAGGATTCAAGTAACCCAGACTCAAGAAGGGAGAAGGATCAGCCATGATAAGAGCCAGCTGAGTTAGGGCCACTATACCAATTCTTAGAGAAACAATGTGCTTTGTAAAGGCATGATTTTGCCCAGTTGAGGTCTGCTGATAATGGGGAAGTGTGTCTTTTTATTGTTCTCTTAAACATTGTTTTAGGCTGGATCATGACCTACTGGGTGTGCCCTACATAGTTACAAAGTTTAAAGGAGGGCTGAAGAGATGGCTCAACAGTTAAGAGCACTTGTTTTTCTAGAGGACCTGAATTTAATTTCCAGTACTCACTTTAGCACCTCACAACTGCCTGTAACTCCAGCTTAAGGGGATCTGATGCCTTTGGCCTCCTGGGCCATTGGTACTCATGGTACACTGGCCACTCAACCACCTGCCCACACACAGACATATACACATGCACATAATTAAAATACTTTTTAAAGAATTTTTTATTTAAATTAGAAATGAACTTGCTTCACATGTCAATCCCAGCTCCCTCTCCCTTTTCTCCTCCCCAGCTCCCCCAACCCTCCACCCAATCCCCACTCCGTTCCCCAGGGAGGGTGAAGCCCTCCATGGGGGATCTCCAGAGTCTGTCATTTCACTGAGTCCAGGCTGAGAGAGCATCCCTCATTGTGGGATGGGCACCCAAAGTCCATTTGTATGCCAGGGATAAATACTACCCAAGGCCCATAGATTGCCTAGGCCTCCTCACTGTCACCCACATTCAGGGGGTCTGGATCAGTTCCATGTTGGCCTCCCAGCCATCACTCTGGGATCCAAGAGCTCCCCCTTGTTCAGGTCAGATGTTTCTGTGGGTTATTTTTTAAAGATGAGGTTTATAGGAAAGACATGGTATACAGGGACATGGTACACCTAGGAGTAGAACCAGGATTTCTCCAGACACAACGGCAAGTCACTAGTCTTCTGCATGTGAACTTGCTACCCCACAGGCATGTGTATGCTTACATCCTACCCAGGTGTAGCAAACACACACATACACCTCTCGGTGCTCTAAGCAAAGTCAGAATCCTATTCCAGAAGGTTGTTGTTGTAAGAGCCCTACCCCAGCAGAAAACCAATGTCTTACCAGGTGGGTATACACTCTGTATTCTTGCAGGCTCTGACCTTTCAGTACACTTTGTTTCCTTCCGTGGCAGGAAGATAGCTCTTTCTAGAAACTTGGTAACCCACTTAAAAGCAGAAGTACTTTTGCAATTAAAGGTCTCAGTGTATACTCATTCTAAACAGTGCTTTATGCGGCATCAGCCTTATAAAAAACAGTTTGCACCATTCTCTCTCTCTCTCTCTCTCTCTCTCTCTCTCTCTCTCTCTCTCTCTCTCTCTCTGTATGCATGCACACCTGTGGGTGGGGGAATTCTTTGATGATGAGTAGAAACAGCATGGACTTCACACCCACACCAACCTGGGTCCTCATCTAGTCTAGCCACCTGACAGCTGTGCAGTCTGGGCCCAGGGTCCTTACTCAGCACCCTTGGATGGAAAGTAGCTGTCAAAATGATGAGTATTGCTTGTTTAAGAATAAAGATTTGACCTCCCAATATAATTTGTGAAGATTACAGCATAACATTACGTGGCCTGAGCTGTAATAACTAATATCATTGCTTTGTGACCATTCTGAGAATAGACTAATTAGTGCACCTTGAAGATCTAAAATCTGCTCAGCAATCTGTGTGCTGTGTTATCTGCCAGGCCCCATGCCAGACATGGGGAGGTCAGGCAGAAGTGACTGAGGGGTCTTGTAAAGCACCTGGATTTCAAGGAGATCAATAGCTATAGATGAATTAGTGTAATAATAATTAGAATAATTAGAAAAGATACTCAAGTGCTATAGGAGTGCAGATGGAAGATACAATTCTGTTCAGATGGAGGGAAAATAAAAAAAATTGTCAAGCATTTTAATTGCAGTCATAGAAACCAGCGTATCTTGAACACAAAAGGAATGGATTAGAAAGGTGCAGGGCCTCACCAGTGGTGTAAAACTATAGGGCCACACTTAGAAAGTAGGCATCTCACCCTGCCAGTTGGGCTCTCATGCTGCCCCTGCTGCGACCCTTGCTGCTGCTGTTATGACTGTTGGATCTATCATTCTCCATCAATCCCTCCATCCCTCTCATTTTCAGGATATAGTTTTGTAGGATAGTGAACTATCGAAGCCATGTCTAGTGTTTCCACCTGTCTAGTCCATGGAGGAGGACATGCACAGATCTGGTCCCCTTCAGAAATGGAGCATTTCTTTCTCTCAGAATGCCAGCATGCAGCTTACTAGACTATGGAAGGAAGTTTGATTGGGTCCTGAACAATGAAAAAAGCAGAGCATTTGAACAGAGTCCTGAAAAGTCTCTGGCAGCAGATAGGAAGATGGAGGAAAAAGGTATTTTTGGCAAAAAAAACAAAACAAAACAAAACAAAAAAACAGAAGGAGATGAAAGTAAGGCCCATGAAAACCTTGGTTTCTGTGGACAGCAGAAGTCTGATGTGCCAAGGACAGTATTTTATAGTTGACTATGGCTTGGTCAAAGGGATACTCAAGTTCTGGTGCATGTTCTAAAAGAAAAAAAAAAGAAACCCAGGAATGGAATCTATGTGGGTCCATTGTGATCTAGTTTCTAATTAGCTTCTGGGTCCCTAGTGGGGACAGCTTTCCTAGTGACCAACATGATGATGCCAGGACCCTGTCAAACCCATGTTCCCTCTGTGCAGGGGAAACTCCATGCTCACCAGCACTGGTTCAGCCCAGGCTGTGCACAGTGCTGCCTACATAGCCCCTGATGGGAGACAGCTGCCCTCCTACTTGTCATCTTTATGTGTCGAGAGTAGGTAGGGCCAGGTGATCTTTCTCTGGTCAGCTGCAGGTTGCTTCTCCCACTCTCTTAATCTCAGAGCACTCTAAAGACCCTTTCAAATTTAGTAACTTACAAGACCCCTAGGTCTGAAATTATATTAAGTGTGGGGCAGGGCTTGCTTTGGAGGTTCTGGGCCTAGAGCTGTGATTTTTCAACCTGTGGGTTGAGACTTCTTTGGGGGGTCAAATGACCCTTGCACAGGGGTTGACTCTCAGATATCCTGCATATCAGATATTTACATACAATTCATAACAGTAGCAAAACTACAGTTATGAAGTAGCCACGAAAATAATTTTATGGTCGGGGTCACCAGAACATGAGGGCTGTATTAAAGGGTCACTGCATTAGGAAGGTTGAGAACCACTGGCCTGGAGAAACCCATGACTCGCTATGAGCTTCCTTCTGATCAGGAAGTTCTCTCTCAGTCCTTGTTCTCTGCAAGGAGCCGTGATTGTCACATTGTCACATTAGGCAACTTTTCTGAACGTATACTCCTTATTGCTGCAAAGTGAAGCAGCAGGCCCCTGAATTGAATACTGCATCTATTTCCTCCCTCTTCAGCCACCTTTCCAGCCTGCAGATTCAGGTCCACCCATGAGCCCTGCTCTGCCCGAATCTGGCATGTTTCAAGTGGCACATTGTTACAGTGCACTCAGAGAGAGAGCCTCTGCCTCCCTCACAGGCAGGGATTTTATTCTCCATCATTACTTTTTAAAAGGTGTTCAGCTAGAAAATTGCATATTATTTCCTCTGTAAAGGTTTCTCCTCGCCGCCTTTGTGCAGCTACAGCTGTCATAACCACAGTTGATATTTTGTGTGCCTGTGCATGCAAGTGCCCAGTGAGGTGAGAGATAATCACGCTGTCCTCTTGGGTAGCCGCCTTCCAGTTTGGCTTTTATGAACTAGATTTAAAAAATAAATAAGTCAGATCATATCACTCTGCTGCTCTTGCCTCATAGAAGTCAGCATGAACCTTTCACCACAGCCTGCTGTGCATCTGTGTGCGTCAGCTTGGTTTTCATGCATTTTCTCCTTTCCCCTTCCCAGTCATGTGTTACTGTGTTTGTTATGTTCTTGCTTCTATCCCGTAGATGTACCAATGCTTGTTTCCTCTCATAGGCCTCTGCACTTTCTGTTAGGGGTATCCCTACCTAGGTATGTTCTTATCCACTATTCATCTTCTACTACTCCACGTCTTTCTCAGTTTGGCATGGTGCCCTAGCTCTGAAGCAGTCTAGTACCATAGGCATTCAGTAAGGTATCCCAGCTCTGAGAGCAGCTGGAGACCATAGGCATTTAGTGTATTTTGTTCAGACTGACAGAGCATCAAAAGCATAAAGTTGCAGCAGGACTACAGCAGGACTTGACCAAAGTGCCAGCAGATGAG
This sequence comes from Mesocricetus auratus, assembly GCF_017639785.1. NCBI lineage: Eukaryota > Metazoa > Chordata > Mammalia > Rodentia > Cricetidae > Mesocricetus > Mesocricetus auratus. Next base: position 151,127,912 of record NW_024429266.1, on the reverse strand, counting down.
AAGGTATTGCAGGTAGGTGCAGATGTTGACAGGGAGGTGCAAAGAGGTCCCTGTAGACCAGGCCTCTGCTGCTTTGTTCTACTGGTCCTTCTGTGCTCCAAGAACTACAATCTGAGGACATGGGTTTGGGAAGGTAATACACCAAGGATGAAGGTGGGAAGCACTGTGGTCATGGCAGGAGCAGGCTGGGTGTAGTGCCAGCAGTTCCATGCCCATGAGAAATGGCTAGCGTTTGGAACTTTCATGGTGTGAGGGGTCCTGTGTGGGTTTCTTTTAGCCTGAGACAAATGGGTTTGTACCAAAGGAGTGCTGTTTCTAGTTGTATAATTTTCCTTCCTGAAACTTGATGAGACGAGTGATAAATGGCTTCTTACCGTAGTCTTGATTGGAAAATTGTACCAGGTGGACCTTTTGCAGAAGTTGGAACTACATACCATTTTAGCTACATAGTCTTGCTGACCATGGGGCCCTGGGTGAGTTAATCACCTTTTCAGTTGCCTTTAAAATGGAAATAACCATAGTTAACCACCGACTGGCCTCTGTGAATTTAAGGAATGTATGAATGTTTATAAATTGTCAATCAGTGACTGTTACTTTGTTCCCAGTTTGGAGGCTTCTCTAGCCACTGTTTCTTTCATTGCCACAGTGTACTTACTGTCCCAGCCATTAAGAGGAAGAAGATGCCAATAGGGGTATGTACTACATAAACTGTCTCTGGAGCTTTCTGTTGTCTTCTTCCTATGGTTCTGTTTTTTGCTTCCATGGGCCACATGGGAGATACCATGTACTGAATGTAGTTCCTCACAGCTGAAACCTCCTTTTTCTTGTCTCCAACATGGACAGTGTATGCCCATCTGAGTGGAAGTGGAAATGTACTCTTATCATGGCAGCCTATGAATGAAGTTTTTGGAAGAACACAGCCTGAGAAGACACAGTCTCTAAATGAGACCTATTTTCATGCCACTTTCTCTGGTAATAAAAGGAAATGGGGGCTGTGGAGAGAGCCTGTGATAGCTCAGCAGATGGTCTTGTAATAGAATGTTTTCTCAAAGTTTTCTGTAAGACATCAGTGAATCAGGAATGCCTGTGGAGTAATGAGGAACAAAAGACTTGGCTTTGGGTGTCCCACTCAGCAGAAAGTATATGAATCAATGCCTTCCTGGAATAGGTGCATGGCTTTGGAAGATGAAAGATAGATTCTAGAAAAGTAGGCTGCCCTGTTACTGTATGGACTCTGTGCAATTCACTTTGTCTTGTGTTGTTAAGCATCAAGCTTCTTGGTCTCTGCTTGTTCCATTGAGCATCTGAGCATGATCATGCAGTATCTGTCCCCACTTCCTCTCTTGCTCACTCTTGCCTTTAAGAATTTTGTGCCATGTGTTTTACATATTTACTGTTCTTCTTTGATCTATCTCTATTCCTTCCCACACAACTTTGTATTCTTTTTTCTTTTTTCATCCATTAAGTCTAGTTTACGCTGGATGTATGGCCTTCCACTGTAGAATGATTGACTTACCAGTGTCTACACACTTTAAAAACTGACTCTTTCTCCCCTAACAGCTATTACTTCCCAGTAGCTCTGTGATGGGAGTGAGACTTCATATCCACCTTCCTCTCTATGCTGGGAGTTGGTCTGGCTGGAGTTTTCACAGGTCTTGTACATGTTGTCACAACTTCTGTGAGCTTGTATATGCAGCTGTTCTGCTGTGTCTGGAAGACAATGTTTCCTTATAGTCATCTACTACCTCTGGCTTTTGTAGTCTTTGTGCTTCCTCCTATGCAGTTAACCCTGAGAACTGGAAAGAAGGAATGTGATATAGATGTCCTATTTGGTGATGAGCCTTCCAACAATCTCTCATTCTCTGAACCATAACAAGTTATGGGTCTGTGTTAATTGTCACCTACTGCAGAAAGGAGCTTCTCTGATGATGGTTGAGAGGTGCACTAGTTTATGGGTATTACAATAAACCATTAATTAGGAGTCTGTTTAATACTCTGTCCATTTAGCAGAATGATAGTAGTAGGCTCTTCTGTAAGGCGTATGGCCTGTCTAACCACAGGTTATTGGCCTGATAATGGTGCCCAGGTATGGGTTTCGTCTTATAGAATGAGACTCAAATGCAATCAGAAAGTGGTTGATTATTTCCATGGTGTTTGTGCCACTGTTGCACCAGTGGGCGTGTCTTGCCAGGCCAGTCATAGAGTTCACAGGTGAGTAGGATTGTGGTTATTTTTCTTCTGTGGTTGCATGTGCCATGAATAGCATCTTCCAGCACTATGAAAGATTGGGTATGAAGCTTCAAGGTTAGTACTCACTTTATTTCTCCATGTTCTTTGACTCAAGTGTAGAGTCCTCAGCAGAAGGATCTTACTGCCAAGTTCTGGAGGGTAACCAATAGCACTGGTGTATAGTTTGGGGTTTATGGATCCTCACTATTGCCAACAATTTCAAAAGAGGTAACCCATTCCTGGCACTGAGATTTTTGTTTGTTAACCCATGGCTTGTTTCTTACTGTGTAGCTTTCAAGGTTCATTTGTGTTGTGTTCTGTATCAGGACTTTATTTCTCTGGCCATATTGTATCCCATTGTATAGAAGCACTGCATTTGAAATCTGTTCATTAGTTGATGGCATAGGGTGACTGTGTGCAGGGAAAGAGAAGAGGACTGCTTCTGGAAGAGTAATTATTATATGCAAACTGCATATTGATGTTTGAAGTTCAAGAATGTTTAAAAGCCTGTGGCAGTTCTACAGGTGGGCACCTGGAGGGATGCAGTCAGAAAGTAAAGGTAAACACAGTACAGGCACTGACACCACTTGCCAGCAACATTCATGCTGGTGCCTTAGTGGAGATGATCTCAGATCATCTCAAAATTCTATTTGTCTTTGAGATTTGGCTTTTTACATTGAAATCAGGTTACCGCTTGCAGTGGATAGGCTTGCCTTTTTTCCTGATTGAATATTTAATAATAACACTTTTATTATCATGAAGACAATTCTTGGCTGACATTTAACTTGAAAGCATTACATTGAATCACATACTGTGTTGGTGCTTTATATGCACACTCTTAATTAACCTCATTGCAGCCTCATGAGACAGAGCTACTGTCAGTCTCCTCGGTGCAGAAATTAAGAAACTGAGGCTTAGAGAAGCTGACCATGGATGCTCAAACAGAAGACAGATTCAGGTCAGGTTTTTTGACTGCAAAGCCTGCTCTATGGAGCCCTTTGGTACATTAGTGAATACCCTGCCAGTTATAAAGAAGTGGCTTTACGGACTGTAATCTAGATGGCTCATCATTTGCTTTCTACATGTGCCCTTGCCATGCTGACCAGCATCTCCCTACTGGAGATTGTAAGCAACATGCATTTTTGTGCCTATCTTAAAACCTGCTGGTCGAGGAGCTTCCCTTTATCAGAAGCCTAGGTAACTCAAGTGCACATTAAGTGTTTCGACACACTGTTGAAATACATGTTATGCATGGCATCCACATTGAGGGTAAGTGGTTTTCTTTTATCCAAACACATCTCAAGATAGGCTGACTGCTGGATATTGGTTGCCTAGGAGTCAGGAACCTGTCTCCATAACTCTACACCAAATTACTTAACTCGAGTCTTATTTTCTTCATATATTTAATTTGTTTAAATATTAATTTTTGCTAAATAAACATTTTTAAAGCTGTGAATTTTCCTCTTAGATTTATTTGCTTGGTTGTACCCTTTTTATTTATTTATTTTTGAGGGGGTTGTGGTTGTGGGGATGTTTTGAGAGTTTCTCTATGTAGCCCTAATTGTCCTCAAACTTACAGAGATCTGCCTGCCTCTGCCTCTGCCTCTGCCTCTGCCCTCTGCCCTCTGCCCTCTGCCCTCTGCCCTCTGCCCTCTGCCCTCTGCCTCCTGATTGCTGGGATTAAAGATGTGTGCCACCATGCCTGGTTTGGCTGTGCAGTTTTAAATATAACATTTTTATCCCTTTTACAAAATCTCAGTTTTTGTTTGATATAATTATGCATATTTATGGAGAACAATGGTAATTTGATTCATGTATATAATGTCTAGTAATTGAAATTTCTATTATATGCATTTAGTTCCCAAGTTATTTAGTAGAGTACATTACTAAAACTGACTTAGTCATCCTTTTGACTGCACTGAGCAGTTACTTTGTATTGTACCTTAAGGAATGATAAGTTTTTACAGCTGTCAGATCAGCTAAGGAAATGAACATGTTCAGCTAGGGGATTTGGGGCATAGGGCTTCTAGAAATGTGCCTGTTCACCAGTCTTTGGTTTTATTAATCAAACATTCGAAACCCTTCCTTGTTTATCTTTTATCTTGTTGGAAAGTGTTTCACCAAGCTAGTGTCACATGCTTTTCCTATGTCTTCAAAATGATTACATTTTGGTAAGCTGTGTTGGTTGATTTTTTTTCAGAGAAAGCTTTCATTCTTTTTAGTTCACTATGTACATGAAGAAACAAAGATGACTTTCCTCTTGAAAACCTTCCCCATGGTTGAGATGAGCTTTTGCTGTTTGTACAGGTAGGAAAAATGAGGAATAAAGAGATGGACCAGTTGGCCAAATCTCTATTGTGGACTTCTAACTGGCCTTAATCATTGGATCAGAATACAAATACCCAAAAGGTACACATTCATACACATGTACACAAAATTATATGCACACATGTAAACAGAAGTAGGCATACAAACCTACTCATCCAACAATCTAAAGGCTATCTTACTGCTCTGTCTTCACTACCCAAAGTAGGACCTAAGAAAGTCTATTCTTGCTGGCAGGTTGACCCAGGCAAAGCCTCCGTTCTCACTTGTCTAGTTCTGCTTTGTCTCCTTGTCTGTCACCTACCTTCTATCTAAATACGTTTGGCTAAAGATACCAGGGCATCATCTAGACCTTCCTGGTAAATGTCAGAAAGCCTGCTTCTCACGCACAAGAATGTCAAAAATTTATGCCTGCATTACAAACCGTTTAGTACTGAGATGCAGAAAAGCAATTCTGGGGATGGGAGAGAAGTGCAAGGATCTCAGTTGGGTGTTTATTCTAGACAGCACACATTTCCACCCTCTGAAACATGATTACCAAAGTGATAACATTTGGGAGAAATAAATGTGTTCTGGATTTTCTTTTTCTTTCCTTTTCCTTAAAAAAATCTTTCTTATACCCAAATCTTCATTTTAGCTCTCTTCTTCACTTCCTAACTACCAATATTATCCTATTTTTCTTTTATGAAAAGTAGATTTTTTAATACAATCTATTTTTTGGGGGGGTTCGAGGCAGGGTTTCTCTGTGGCTTTGGAGGCTGTCCTGGAACTAGCTCTTGTAGACCAGGCTGGCCTCAAACTCACAGAGATCCGCCTGCCTCTGCCTCCTATGTGCTGGGCTTAAAGGCGTGCGCCACCACCGCCAGTCTATACAATCTATTTTGATTATGATTTCTCTTCCGAGATTTTCTTCAGCTCACCTTCCACCTAAATCCACATCTTGTCTTCTCTCTTGTTAGTAAACAAATAGACATCTAAAAAAGAATACAATTAATAAGATAAAACACAAACCAGAATAGGACAAAATCAAACAAGAAAAAGAACCAAAGAAAAAGCACAAGAAACACATATAGAGACAGAGACACACATGTTCATACACACAGAAATCCCATAAAAACCCAAATCTGGTAAACATAATATGTATGCAAAGGACTTGTAACATAAAAAGTAAAAATTAAAAATTCTCCAAAAAGCCTTATGAGACTTGGTGATATGATGCCTTATTAGTGTATTGTCTCCCTTATTATTTTATAATTCCATTTATATTCCTTTCATATATGTATACATTTTAGGAAGCTTCTACAGTAGGTTTCCATATGTTTTTTCAAATGACCTTTAGTGTTAGTCATCCCTCCCATAGTTCCTCCTTTACCCTTCTCTCCCATCCTCTTCTCTATTTAATCCTCCTATTGTATCTCCATAACAATATGTTCTATTTTCCCTTCCTTGGGAGATCTTTTTCACTTTGCTGGTCTCTTACTAAGTACTAACCTTTGTGGTTAGTCAGATTGTAGCACACATTTTCAAAGCTAACATACACATATAAGAGAAAACATACTGTATTTGTCTTTTGGAGCCAGGGTTACTTCACTCAGGATGATTATTTTTCTACCATTAATTTACCTTAGAATTTCATATTTTTTAACAGCTAAATAATATTCCGTTGTGTAAATGTACCATATTTTCACTATCCATTCATCATTTGATAGATATCTAAGTTGTTTATTCTTTCTGGCTATTATTAATAGAGCAGCAATAAATATGGATGAGCAAGAATTTCTGTAGTAGAATGTAGAGTCCTTTGACTATATGCTCAAGAGTAGTATAGCTGGATCTTCAGGAAGATTGATTCCTAGCTTCCTGAGGAACCACGACACTAATGTTTATAGTGCTACTGATTTTCATAGTGCTGTACTAGTTTCTACTCCCATCACCAGTGAATATGTGTTTTCTTTTCCCTGTACTCTCCTCATAAGCATGTGTGATTATTGATCTTGCCCAATCAGATTAAGGAAAGATGAAATCTCAAAGTAATTTCAATTTGCATTTTTCTGTTGAATATTTATGTGTTTCTTAGCCATTGGTGTTTCATCTTTTGGAAACTCTGTTTAGTTTTATACTACTTTTTAATTGAGTTATTTGTTATTATTATTATTTTAATATTTAATTTTTTATTTCTTTATGTATTCTAGATACTAACTCTGTATCAGATATAGAATTGGTTAAAAATAATTTATATTCTGTGTGCTGCCACTTTGCCTGAATGATTGTGTCCTTTGTCCTACAGAAACTCTTCTGTCCCATAATAAATAAAATTTCATTTATTAATTGTTGGTGTTTGGTACATAGATGCTTAGAATTGCAATACCTTCTTGTTGGATGTTTCCTTTTTTAAATATATAGTGTCCCATTCTTTTCTGTTTACTTTTGGTTTGAATTTTTTCTCAGATATGAAAATACCTACTACACTTGTTTGCTTCTTGGGTCAGTTTACTTAGAATATCTTTTCCATCATTTTACTCTGGGTGATGGCATATCCTTAATGATGAGGTGTGTTTTTTGGATGCAGCAGAAAGATGAGTCCTATTTTTTGTCCGTTAGTTTTGTCCTTTTACTTGGTAGATGAGACTGTTAATATTGAGAGTTATTAATGAGCAGTATTTAACTGATTCCTATCATTTTGTTGTGGGGGTTTGGATATTTTCCCCCTCTATTTTGATTTACTATTCTGGGGTTGTTTTTCTTGTGTCCTCTTGGGTATGGTTGACCTCTTCAGACTTAAGTCTTCCCTCTAGTACCTTCTGTAGAGCTGGATCAGTAGATAGATAGAATTTCTCAGATTTGGTTTTTATCATATGGTGTTTTTCTTTTACTATTGATTGTGATTGGTAGTTTTCCTGGGTATTGTAGTTTCCACTATATATCTGTGGTATCAGAGTTAGTAGGACATACAAATAGGTCCTTCTGACTTTCAGAGTCTCCATTGAGAAGTCAAGTGTTGTTCTAATGGACCTACCTATATATAGGACTTTATCTTTTTCCCTTACAGCTTTTAATACTCTTTCTTTATTCTGTACATTTAGTGTTTTGATTATTATGTATTGTGGGTAATTGTTTTTCTGGTTTTATGTAGTATTCTGTATACTTCATGTACCTTAATAGGTGCCTTTCTTAAGATTAGTTAAATTTTCCTTCTATAATTTCATTTAAATTATTTTTGTGCCTTTTACCTAAGTTTTTTCTCCTTTTCTATACCCATTATTCATAGGTTTGGTCTTTTCATAATGTTCCAGATTTCCTCAACGTTTTGTGCCTGAATATTTTTGTTTAATGTTTTCTTTGATCTATCCATTTCTTTTACATTCTTTCTTTCATGTCTTTTAATCTGGTGGGTAGGCTTCCCTCTGAGATTTTTTTTTTGACGTCCTACATTTTTCATTTCCAGTTTTATTTCAGTTTAGTTTTTTCTTTGTTGAATCTATTTCTACTTTCATGTTTTGAAATGTTTTCATTATTTAATTCAGTTGTTTGTGTTTTCACTGTCTCTGTTAAGGCATTTATTCATCTTTAAAGTTCTTGAACATGTTCATAATTACTCTTTTGAAGTTCCTTGTCTTGTGCTTCAGCTAAATTACATTCCTTGAGGCCTATTGCAATAGGGCTGCTGACTTCTGCAGCTGGCATTTTCTCTTGGCTGTTCATGATTGTGTTTGGGGCCTGAGGTCTAGGCATCTGGAGTTATGGTGTTTGAGGTGTTTCTTGGTGTCAATTGTTGGGTGGCCGGCCATTCCATTCTTTACTTGCCATTTCTTAGTCTGGATCGTAGGCATATGTAATGGTTATGGGGTTCCTGGTAGAGAGAGCTTCTATGGGTTGGCACAGTGCGATGCAGATAAGCTAGGAGAGGCTGATAGGGGAGGTGGAAAAGAGACATGGGAACCAGGGCTCTGCCTAGGAGGTGGAGTCTCCAGGAAATGGAAGTAGGGTGGGAAGAGGGACTCCTTTAGGCAGGCTGCATTAGGACTAAGAAAAAGGAGAGACAGGAATGAAAGAGCTAGGGATACGCTGGGTCTGCACCCAAATCAGAATATAGAATTTTGAAGTTCCTCAATGTCTGTTGGAATGTTTCTATTTTCTTCTCTAATTTTATTATTTTGAATGTTTTCTCTTTTGGTTAACTTAGGTTTGTCAATATTGTTACTCTTTTAAACTCTTCATTAATTTATCATATTGTTTATTTAATTTCATTTCTATTTTATTCATTTTAGCCTGGAGTTAGTCTTTCTCTCTGTCTCTGTCTGTCTCTGTCTCTGTCTCTGTCTCTCTCTCTCTCTCACACACACACACACACACACACACACACACACACACACACACACACACACACACGGGAGTTCTTAGTTTTCTGAGGCCTCCACATGCATCATTAAGTTATTTGAGATTTACTTAGTGCTATAAATTTCCCCTTTAGGACTGTTTCCATTGTGTTCCAAGGTTTTAGGATGTTGTTTTTCCATTGTCATTCAAGTCTTTGAATTGCAAATTTCCTTCTTAATTTCTTCCTTGACCCAATTATCATTTAGCACTGTGTTATTTAGTTTCTGTGAGCTTGTGTACTTACCATTTCTATTGCAGTCTTTTTCTATTCTGTTGTGATCAGATAGGATGCAGAATGTTTCCAATCTTCCTGTATGTGTTGAGTCTTGCTTTGTGTCCTAATATGTGGTTACTTTTGGAGAAAGTTCCATGGACTGCTGTGAAGAATGTGCATTCTTGAGGGTTTAAGTAAAATATTTTACAGATATATTAGGTCTATTTGGTTTATGATGCCATTTAACTCCCAAGTTTCTCTGTTGATTTTTTTCCCTAGATGATCTGTCTGTCGGTGAGGGTGGTGTTGATATCCCTGCTCTCAATCTGATGGGGTCAATATATTATTCTGGTGGACCTGCATTTATATGTGATTATCCCTTGTAGCTTTCTTTGTACTATACATGCAGTATTTTGGTTATTATGTGTCATGGTAGTTTCTTTTCTGGTCTTGTCCATTTGGTGTTTTGTATGCCTCATGCACTTTTGCATTTCTTTTCTTAGATTAGGGAAGTTTTCTTCTGTAATGTCTTAAACATTTTTCCATGCCTTTGACTTGGGTGTCTTCACTTTTTTCTGTACCTATTATTCATACATTTATTCGTTTTATGGTGTCTCAGAATTCCTTCATACTCTTTTTGTTAATATTTTTGATTTAACCTTTTTTTAAGTGATCCATTTCCTATATCTTGTCTTCAAGATCCAATATTCTGTATTATGTTTGATTCAGTCGATTGCTGAAGGTTTCCTCTGAGGTTTTTCTGTTATTTATTTTTTTACATTCCCAGTTTCCCCTCCTCTCCTCCTACTCCCCCAACCTCCTCCCACTACCATCTGCTCCTCGGAGAGGTAAGGCCTTCCCTAGGAAGTTTACTAAGTCTGTCCCATCATCTTGTTGAGACAGGACCAAGGCACCTCTCAACCCCCCACACCTCTCCATATAGAATGGGCTCCACTAAGTCAGTTTGTGCATTAGTGTTAAATCTTGGACCCATTGCCAGTGTTCCAGCCAACACCACTGTCACCTATATTAAGGGAGTCTAGTATGGTCTTATGCAGCATCCCCATTTGTCAGACCTGAGTCAGTGATCTCTCACTAGCTCGGGTCAGCCTATTCTGTGGGTTTCCCCATTATGGTCTTGACTTCTTTGTTCATATTATTGGCCTTCCCTCACTTGTGTTCCAGGAGCTTGACCCAATGGTTAGTTGTGGATTTCTGCATCTGTTTCTGGAAGAGGGTCCTAGCTTCTCTGGGCCTATGGATTGTAGGCTGGGTATCTTTTACTTTATGTCTGGTATCCACTTATGAGTGAGTACATACTATGTTTGTCTTTTTGGTTTTAGGTTACCTCACTCAGGTTGGTTTTTTGTAGTTCTGCCCATTTGCCTGTGAATTTTAGGATATCATTAGTTCTTTCTGTTGAGTACTCCATTGTGTAAATATACCACATTTTCTTTATCCTTTGTTCAGTTGAAGGGCATGTAGGTTGTTTCCAAGATCTGGCTATTACAAATGATGTTGCTATGAATGTAGTTGAGCAAATGTCCTTGTGTGAATGTGCCTCCTTTGGGTATATGCCCAACAGTGGTATTGCAGGGTCTTGAGGTAGGTTGATCTCTAATTTTCTGAGAAATCACCATACTGATTTCCACAGCAGTTATACAAGTTTGCACTCCCACCAGCAATGAAGGAGTGTTCCCCTTTCTCCACATCCTCTCCAGCATAACCTGTCATTGGTGTTTTTGATCTTAGCCATTCTGATATGTGTAAAATGGAATTTTGGGGTTGTTTTGATTTGCATTTCTATGATGACTAAGGATGTTGAGCATTTCCTTAAGTGTCTTTCTACCATTTGAGATTGTTCTGTTGAGAATTCTCTGTTTAGATCTGTACCCCATTTATAATTTGATTATTTGGTAGTTTGATGTCTAGTTTCTTAAATTATTTGTGTATAGCCGGGCGGTGGTGGCGCATGCTTTTAATCCCAGCACTCGGGAGGCAGAGGCAGGCAGATGTCTGTGAGTTCAAGGACAGGTTGGACCGATAGCCTCCAAAACAATACAGAGAAACCCTGCCTCGTAAAAACCAAAAAAAAATTATTTGTGTATTTTGGAGATCAGCCCTCTGTCAGATGTGGGGTTGGTGAATATCTTTTCCCGTTCTGTAGGGAACCATTTTGTCTTGTTGACTGTGTTTTTTTGCTTTACAGAATCTTCTCAGTTTCAGGAGGTCCCATTTATTCATTGTTGCTCTCAGTGTCTGTGCTACTGGTGTTCTGTTTAGAAAGTGGTTTCCTGTGTACTTCCCACTTTCTTTTCTATGAGGTTTCAGTGTGGATGGATTTATAATAAGTGAGGTCTTTAATCCATTTGGACTTAAGTTTTGTGCATGGTAATAGATATGGATGTTTTCATTCTTCTGCATGTTGAGAGCCAGTTATACTAGCACCATTTCTTGCATATATTTTCTTTTTTTCATTTTATATTTTTAGCTTTTTGTCAAAATTAGGTGTGGGCTGATATTGGGGTCTTTAATTTGATTCCATTGGTTCCCCTGTCTGTTTTTATGCCAATGCGAAGCTCTTTTCATTACTATAGCTCTATATTAGGACTTGAAGTCAGGGATGGTGATGCCCCCAGATGATCCTTTATTGTGCAGGATTGTTTTGGCTATCCTGGGCTTTTTGTTTTTCCATATGAAGTTGAGTACTGTCCTTTTAAGGTATGTGAAGAATTGTGCTGGGATTTTGATGGGGATTGCATTGAATCTGTAGATTACTTTTGGTATGATTGCTATTTTTACTATGGTGATTCTGTCTATCCAAGAGCATGGGAGATATTTCCACTTTCTGATATCTTCTTTAATTTCTTTAGTTAAAGACTCGAAGTTCTTGTCATATAGGTCTTTCACTTGTTTGGTTAGACTTACCCCAAGATATTTTATGTTATTTGTGGCTATTGTAAATGGTGATGCTTCTCTGATTTCCTTTTCAGCCCATTTGTCATCTATATATAGGAAGGCTACTCATTGGTTTTTTTTTTTTTAAGTTAATCACTGAAGTTGTTATCAAACCTCCCTCTGATGCTGCTGCTCCAGTCCTGAAGTTCAGAAGTTCAGGCCTGCCTCTGCCTCTGCTCTCAGGTCTCAGCTCCTCTTAGTTGTTTTTTTTTTTTTTTTTACGAGACAGGGTTTCTCTGTTTTGGAGGCTGTCGGTCCAGCCTGGCCTCGAACTCACAGAGATCCGCCTGCCTCTGCCTCCCAAGTGCTGGGATTAAAGGCGTGCGCCACCAACGCCCGGCTTCCTCTTAGTTTTTAACTTCTTGAAATTTTGCTTTCCTGCTGTCTTTCACTTCGCCTTTTCTTCATATATTTTCTTTAGTAAAATATATTTTAATATCTTCAATTATTTTCATTATTTCATTCAACTATTTTCAAGGTCTTCAGTCTCATTTATTTGTATCCTCTTTGAGTTCCTAGTTCATATTTATTATTGTTACTTTGAAATCGTTATTTTATACATCATCTAAATAATTTTTCTCAGGAACATTATTATGGGAGTGCTAATTTTTGTAAAGTGTCTATTGTCTTGGTTATTGATGTTGTTTGTGTTTTTATGATGGGGACTCAGTATCTAGAGTTAGGTTGTTGGTTTTTCTTGGTGTAGACATTGCTTCCCCTTTGTGTTTGGATCTGTTTGCTGTTGCCCCAACTTGTCAGGTTGTATATCAGATGAGTGGGATTTAGGGTTCCAGTCTTGGGGAAACTCATAGTTGATGTTCAAATGGATTATAAGAAGTAGTCTTCACTCAGCTAGTGCTATTGTGGAGCTTCAGATCCCAAAAACAGACTTCTGTAGAGTTAGAAGATCCTCACAGCCAATCCTTAGACTTCTGTAGAAGATGTGGAGGACTTTTCCTTGGGTGGCTGGGGTTGGTGGAGTTGTATTGGGAGTCTTTGGTTCCTATCTGGAAAGGAGAGATGACAGGAGGGATGAGCAGGTTTCAGATAAGGTGGCAGGAATCTGAGGAATTCGTGATGGGAATCTGGGGTGCCTTTGTGCAAAGGAGGGGTGGCAGCTTTGGTTTGAATAGAGACTTGTTTCTGGGTGCATGATACTATCTATCCTGGGCTGTGTCTGTCCTGTGTTCCAGTAACCCTTGATTTTATATCACACTATCTGCTTGTCAGTACATGTGGTGGACTAAGGCCCTCTACCAATCTACTTTCAAAGAAGCAGTGAAAACAACAACAGAAAATTGTTAGAGTTTACTTTTTCACATTTCTTTAAACAAGGTCTCTCTATGTAGTCCTAGGTAGCCTAGAACATACTATATAGACCAGGCTAGCTTCAAGCTCATGGTTATTTGCCTGCCTCTACCTCCTGAGTGCAAGTGATGGAACTAAAGATGTGTGCTACCACACCTGACACCTGTTACAATTTGATCATTAACTTAATATAGGGTTATTTATATAAGAAAATAGGAGACCATCAGTCAGAACTGCAAAGAATTGGCCATTTTAACTGACCCTATTCCATATCTCCCTCTTCAAAGCTCCATGATAGTCTTAAAATCAATAAGTCATAGGTCGCATGCCAGCCTGCAGGGGCACTGGAGGGGCAGGAAAAGGCTGGAGCTCTTGTTGGTGTTGTTCCTGTCTGCTGTTTCTCTGAAAGATCCCATTTAAAAAGCTTCATTTGAACTGACTCAGTCTCTCATTGCAAACCTTTTCCCAGAGAGTTTGTCTAAAAGCAGCCATAGATACTTGTTGAAAACATGGCTGTGGGTGTCAGTGAGGAGGCCTAGATAATCTATTGAGCCTTGGGCAGTATATCAGTATTTATCCTGAGTATACAAATGGACTTTGGACTCCCATCCAACAATGTGAGATGCACTCTCACCCTGAACTCTTGGGGGAGAGTCTAGGCCCTGCCCTGGATGAAATGACAGACTATGGACACCCTCAAGGAGGGCCTCACCCTCCCTGGGGAAATGAGGGGATATGGGGAGGAGTTGGGGGGGAGGGCACGGGAGGAGGGGAGGGAAACGGAGAGGGACCTGGAACTGACTTGTGAAGCAATCTTGTTTCTAATTTAAATTTAAAAATAAATTTAAAAAATGAAAAAACAAAAAAAAAAGAAACCATGGCTGCCTGTGAAGGTGGTTATTTAGGCTAACAACCTGGTGCCAAAAAGTCTAGAAAGAAAAGCAAAGACTTGGAAATTTTACTGTAGGTTCCTGGAAAATTAGATCAAGTGTCAATGTAGACAGTATGTGAGATCCCAGAGACCCACACCTAGATACTTGGTAGGCATGCTGCCAGAAGCTGGTCAAATCTCAAAGGAAACAAGAAGGAAGCCTATGTGAAGAGTCCTCATTAAGATTAGCAGTGGATTTGTACCAGTTGGAGGCCATTTCCATCATTGTAAAAATTCTTTGTCTCTTTATACACATCTGCCCTTTCTCAGCTAGATCCCTATGCGTCAACGCATTTATTGATTCTGATGTCTAAGTAGTCAGTGATCTGTTTCTATTGTTTTATTTCTTGGTGGTGGTAGTGTACTCATTCTCATCTGCTCTCGCTCTGTCTCATACATATTTTAGGTTGTTGATTGAATCTTAAACCTTTTATGTAAAGAGTGGCATACACTACACTATTTGCTTCCATCCAGTGAAGAAGGTTTAGTGGTGTTCTGTATGATTATTTGTATAGGGTGTCTGGGTCTCTTGGAAGGGAAGTATCATCTACTTGATTTTTCTTTTATCAAAAGTGATCATCATCTCCCCCAAAGAATGAGATTAATCTATTTAAATTTCATATTTGTCTATTGCTAAGTATCAGTTTACGAAATTAAGGGGCTTCAGTCGGTTAGTGGTGTTTGAAGTGTTGGATCAGTAATCTGGCTCAGTGGGTACTTCAGCCGCCAGCCTTCTCAGTGTTGCTGTTCATTCATGTTCCACGGCTCCGTTGGCAGCTAACGACCTCGCTAGAGAAGGATCCTTGCTTGTTCCTTCTGGCTACTGGAAGCAGGTGAGGGTCTGCAGGTCTCTCACTGGCTGCTGATCACACTCCCATTCTCACTGCCCTCAGTTCATTATCATGTGAGTGTCTCTCTAGGGAAGCTCATAACCGAGGCTCATGGGTGTGAGTGAGCAAGAGGGACAGGGAACAGGGAGGCCAAAACAGTCTACTGGCTCTTAGACACAAATCTCAGAAGTGACATCACACCTTGTTTGCCATTCTCTGTAGATTAACATTATCTTCAGGTCCAACCCACACTTAGGGAAGGCGATCACACAAGACCTGACTGGAAATGGAGGAGAGTTTGGGCCTTTTGGAGGCTGTCTGCCACGTATTTCCTGTGACAGCTCATTTAATTTTTCTGTGATCTTTTTTTCAGTGTTTTCTACTTACTGTTGCCTGCCCACCTTCTCCTAACCCTTGTCTCTCTCCTTACTCCATATCCTGCTCCCTATCGTCACTTCACTTTGCCCCCTACCCCTCTTGCCTGCTTTCTACTCTTAGGGGTCCCTACCCTTTGCCTCTGCCATTCTTTCTGTGCCATTCCTCTGTGGTAGACATTGTACCTGTGCTGGCCAGTTTCTAGCTTCCCCTTCAGGCCTATTTGTTATCCCCACCTGCTTCCTCTGACTGGTAACTGTATCATGCCCACTTTACTCATTTCCCTTTACTGCCCTATGCTTAGATTTTATCTTATCACATTGCAATTTTTATTTTGAAGACTTGAGTATTTATATGCTTTGAGGTTTGCCTATTTCATGCTCATAATTTCTTTTTTGATGATCCCCCATGAAAGGCCTCACTATCCTTGGGGAATGGTTGGGGGTGGGTTGGTGGGCTCGGTGGGGGGCATAGAAGAATGGGAGGGAGAGGGAATGGGGGATTGATATGTAAAATAAGATTGTTTCTCAAATAATAAAATGATAAAAAATAAATGAGAAGTCATTCATTTGTCTTTGAGGCAACTTACACGTGTATATTAGACTATTTTATCAGTGGGAGATTTTGTTTTTTTCTTTTTCTTTTTATTTAAATTAAAATCAATCTTTTTTACACACCAATCCCAGTTCCCTCTCCCTGTCCTCCCATTCCCCCCATGATCCTCCCATCCCACCCTCCATCCACTACTCAGGGAGCATGAGGCCTCCCATGGGGGATCATCAAAGTCTGTCACATCATTTGGGGCAGGACCTAGGCTCTCACCAGTGTATCTAGACTGAGAAATTATCCCTCCATAGGGAATGGGCTCCCAAAGCCCATTTGTGCACTAGGGATAAATACTGGTTCCACTGCCAGAGGCTCCATAGACTGTCCAAGCCCCCCAACTGACACCTATGTTCAGAGGGTCTGGTTCAGTCTTATGTTGGTTCCCCAGCTGTCAGACCAGGGTCTGTGAGCTCCCTCAGTGGGAGATTTTAATACTCTGCATATTTGATGAGAAGCCAATTTTTTTTTAAGTGATACTTTTGTTCTGTTTAGGAGAATAAAAGTATTTGTCTTTTAGAATAGCACATTGAAGTCTATACAGGTGAAGTTACTTGCTGGGACACTTGACAGGTGTTTGTGCACGCCTATGTGTGTTTGAGCATATGTGTGTGCACTCCTGTCTTAGTTCTTGGTTGTTGAAACATAGTGATATCATCTGACTTTTATTACATCATTTTGTCTTGTGTTTGAAGTTTTCATTAAAAAAAAGTTTCATCCTTTTGATGTTGTCCCATGACATTAGTTTGATCTAGGGTGAATCTGTCTTGGTTACTGGTTTTGCCAGTGTGTTTCCTCAGCTAAATGAGTCTAGATCACAGTGTAAGATTTGTCTTGCTGCTTTCTTTCCCTGCTTACCGTCCGTGTGTCCTTGCCTATACCTACCAGGTCAGGCCCAGTTCTTCCTTCTGTCTGCATAGCTGTGATGATACACTGCAGAGGCCTCAGAAAGCAGGTACTGGGCTTCTTGTCCTGGGTTGGGTCTGGGGCCTCTCACCTGTTTAGGTTGAGCAAACAGAAAACCATGTGCTAGAGGGGTCTATGGAAATTTGTATGCCTCCTGTTTGCTTCAGGGTTCACCCTCAGTTCCAGATGTCCAGCTTGGTTCCTGCCCCTCAGAGGAGGGTGGGGTTTATTTTTATCCTTCAGGATTGGAAGGTCCTGGCTGCTCTGGCCTGCTCCAGCCCCAGCCCAGCAGGCCTGTGGCTCCCACTCCACCTACTGCTTTGTGTGTCCCTTCTGTGTTGACTCTTTAATCTTAGTTTTGAACCTGACTGTGTCTTTTCAGGCGTGCGTTCTCTGCCGCTGCTGTGTGTAGCAGCAGTGCATCAAAGTGAGGACTAACATTGTAGTCTTGATGGAAGGAGGTCCTCTACTAATCCACTGAAGATTCCCTCCATTCCTGCTCAAAGCCTCCTATAATGGTGATATTTGTCCTGCGTATTTGAAGCAGCATACTTGGTTTGATTTAGCTTTTGTTTTCCCAGAAGACTTGGTTGGAAATTTCTTTAGACAAAATAGCAGCCTACTAGCTCATAGGTTATTGGGTCATAGTCACATCAGACTCTGAAACTGACTATCTACACACATATTTGCTTTTCCCACCAGGACTGAGTTCCACGAACACATCCGATACAGCTGAGGCCCCCTTTCAGGAATGCTCATTCATAATAGACACTTGGGAGCAGCTAAGGAATTACTGAGCAGTTACTGGGACCATGATGGCCACTCCAGTGTCACCTGGAAAGATGTCTCTTTCCAGGGAGCCTGCTGACTATAAGCCTTGTAGTGGAGCTGCTATGTCTAATGCGCTCCTCATTCACCAAGATCAAATGGTAGGGTGCCTGCTGTGCATTCTCTTCATGCATTGCCTCCTGTCTATTATTGCTCATGGAGATTTCATTACCAGCCTCACGGGTAACTAGCGTAGGCAAGCACTGCATGGCAGGAGCATCATGAAGTGCACAAACCACAGAGCTTCCAGTCAAATCGGCTGTCCTTACTCTTCTCTCTCTGATTGCCTGTTACATCCTTACCTGACTACTTTTGTCTTTTCATTCAGACTTCAGTCAGTCTCAGTCTCTAGCCGGGGCAATACGTCTGCCTGGAGCTTTAAATCTAAAGCTCTTTGCTGATGTGTGACCTAGTGACTGCTGGCTGAGTGTTCCAGGAGCCTCTGCCCAGAGACAAACTCACAGTATGTCGTTTGGAGGGTGGGTACATGCTTGGATAAGCCTCCTTGTCCTTCCTGCCCCACTAGACCCTAAGGAATGGCAGCTGAAGAGTCTCATGATAGTTTTGCCTTCAGATGTCATATTTCTGCTTGGCTGGAGCTACAGGTCAGAATATGGCAGGTCTGAGCCATGCAAGATATTCCCATACTGGTTGCTTATAATTGTATCAGATGGGCTTCTCCTGTGATTGCACCAGAGATAATTCACAGTTGATGCTGGGCTGCTGAGAGGCCCCACACAGATTAGCCATGCCTGTGTGCCTGGTACACAGCCTCATCCTCTCATCATTGTGCTTTGAAAGATCCTGTGAGAAATCCCCGGCATTCAGTCCACTGCCTATGTTTAGCTTTGCTGGAGTATTGACATTCCAGAGGCATTCCAGGAGTCTTCTTGAAAGATCTTGTGAGAAATCCCTGCATGTAGTCCCTTGTCTGTGTTTAGCTTTGCACTGGCATTGGCATTCCAGGACCTTCTTGGGAGTTTTAGATTCTTCAGCCTCTGGGGAGCCAAGTTGTTCCTTTGCTCCACTTGACAGGTAGGGGAAATACATGAGGGAGGTAGTTTAGCCAAGACTGGAAAGGCCACTGGCCTGGCATTGCCTGGGTCTTAGCCCTTTCCTTGAGCCCTTCCGCATGTGCATGCTCACACTGGTGTGCAGGTAACTCACTGCTGCTTAGTCTCTGCTGTTCTGAAAGAGTCTAGGCCAGCAGGAATGCCACTGCCAAGGAGAGGGGCTTTTAGAATCATTGTCTCTTTTCTTCCCTTATGTTTTTGAGAGATTTAGACTGGTCTGCTTAAAACAAAAGCTCAGGACTTGGAAATTGTGTGAATTTAGGTTCATTGTGGACCTCAATCATTGATAAGCTTGTGCTCTTGGGGATGGTGAGGTAAGTGCCACCAGGAACCAGGTGCAGCCCTCATATTGGCAGATAGCAACTAGGAGAGATATTCCTCTTTCAGGTACCCCAGATTGTCCCAAGCTCTTGGGCCCTGATGCCTGCATCTATGTTGGGAAGACATAGGCAGTGGGACTTGATACCTCATCCTGGAAGGCCCCTAAAAGACTGAAGATGTGGGTATTCTGGTTAGGGGCACACACTCCCAGCTGCATCAATGCGGTGGACCTTCATAGAGGCCTTATTCTGACCCTGCTCATTTGTGTTGGGTTCCTTCAGCCTTCAGACAGTTTTGTAGGTGTGGGGAGCAGAAGACATTTCTGTTCATTTTAGCCATTGTTCTGTACAAGCAAGAAAGTTGTTCAAAGTTATATAGCTACTTAAGGATAGTACTGGGCTGCACCCCAAGGCTGCTAGCTCCTGGCTGTTCACACTTACTAGCTGAACCAACATCCTTAACATGACTGAATGAGGGAGGTTCTGTTAAGCTGGCTTCAAAGGACTCACTCACACACACCTCTTAGCCACCTAGGGGATATATCCCTTCCTCTTTAGAACTCTGCCTCTCTTGCTGTGCACATGGACCCTTGACATGATAGCTTAGTATATAGGGCAGTGTCATGGTGTACCATCAAATATCAGGACTCCAAAACCAGTGCCAAGCTCTGCTCTTTCCAGACTGAAGTTGGAGGCAGCTTGATGCTTTAGCCAGACCCAAGTTCATCTCTGCTCTGCATGGCTGTGAGCTATTGAGTATTTTTGGGCCCCTCTGTTGTATCTCCTATCCTGAGGATGCTAATTAACTTACTATACTCTACCTTCCTCTTAGGCACTGGAAGGAGCCTAGAAATGCCCAAGAAGCATGTAGAACAGGACTTGGCAGATAGTAAGCATTCAGTAAACGTTAGTGATTATCATCTGTAAAATGGTTGTGCTAATTACCCACCTTGAAGGGCTGTTGTGAAAATTGAGCATAACACATGCGCATGACCTGCCACAGCATAGGCTCACTGAGCATTGTTGTGAGCAGAAATGCCAGTCACCCTCTCGCTGCTGCCAGCTAATGCAGGCTTTGTTCTCCTCCAACTAGGCCAGGGAACTGGAGAACAGAGAGGCCGAGCTCAGCCGCCGTGACACCTTCTACAAGGAGCAGCAGGGGCGCATCCAGGAGAAGGTAAGGCTCAGGCCTCTTTCCCTCCATGTAGGTCCTAAAGGAACCTGACCAGAGCCCACCACCACCATGGGGAGGGAAGAACAGCAGCCTCTATGCATGCTAACCCCAACACCGGTCACCCTGTGGACATGCCCATCCTCCTGCCTCCGCAGGAGCACCACAATCACAGTCTTTCAACAAGTTGCAATCACAGACATAATTGCTTTTTAATTGGCCATTTTCTGTGAATGTGGTTGGCTCTGCTACAATCCAGTTTTAGAAAAATAATTCACTTTCACCACAGGGCGGTGCTGAGACCCAGTACACCTTTTTCACTTGAGTTAAGCCACATTGGGTAAAATAATAATAACATGAAGCCTTGCTGTACAAATGCATTAAAGTTGTATCATCGATTTTCTCCCGGGACTTGGGAAGATCAAAGTGCTCTGCTGCTGCACGCCTGCTGCTGTGCTGAGGATGAGCCCTGGAATGCAGGAGAGTCACAGGCATTTCTGCCTGTTTAAATGTTGTCAGTGGATGCTCGAAAATGTATTTGGTGACGTGCTTACTTTTGGGGGGTTTAATTTGTTGATATTGACAGATTTTTCCAAAGAAAAGGTTTATAATATGGGAGAAGGTGGTTGGGAAGTTTATAAAAAAGTACTCTCCCTCATGCCAAACAATCTGAGCTACCAGCTATTGCAGGCAAGCCTTCGCCTGTCATTTTTCAGGGTTTGAAGCTTTGGTAGTGACAGTTTGCTTGAGGGAGCCTCCTTTCCATGGGGGTTTTCTCCTGCAGCATGCCACAGCAAAGCCTGGCAGAAGTGTAGGTTCTGGATTTCCAGGTAATGGGGACAAGAGGGCCGTGGCTTCCTGCTTCACGGCCACCTGCTTGCACACTTCTGCCAGGCATGTAGAGGAAAGCCAGCTTTGAGGACAGAGCCCTGACAGTGACACCCTGCAGTCCTAAGCACATGCCTGGGCAGTGCCAAGAAGCCTTTAAGAAGCCAGCATTCTCAAAGCAGCCCGTGCCCAGGTTTGACTGTAGCCTGCCATGTTAAGAATTATGATTTGAGATTACAAAAAGGAATTAAAAAAATCCACCAGCCATAGCTCTAATTATCACAGTCGCCCATATGTTCTCAGGCATGAAGATACTCTTTCTGGTTGTGTGTGCAGCACTCTGTTTCCTGCTGTGCTCTCTTCGTCTCTTTTTGGGCTTGGCTACTCAGAGCGTGTACACATGCTTCTGTGGGGTGAAAGGAAATGGTCTTATAGCGGTTTCCTCCACTAAAATCTGTTTTCCTCTCATCACTCTTCTCTTCCACCTGCACTCCAGTTTTCTCCATGAGACCAGTCTTCTGCTTTGCCAAGGGAGAGGCAGTTCTCCCTCTAAACTCTACCATATCCTCTCCTCCTCCCTGCTGCTGGCAAAGGAGAGTCCAGCTCCTTATACACAGAGATGGGGCATTTTGAAAGGGGAGAATTTTACCTGCTTGTGAATAGTTCCTCACTTTCAGGAGGTGTCAAAGCATGCTGTCCTTTCTGCTAGTGCTTTGCTGGCAATAATAGGAAGGAAAACACCCAACATCCTAGCAAATGGAGATCAGGCTGGAGGGAAGCCCACAAAAGACAGAAGAGGCCAAAGAGTGAGGCTTAGCTACACTATTTCTGAAAAAGGTTTCCGATCTTTCCAGTGGATAATGTTATTCTGGTAATGGCTGGAAAGATGAAAATACAGCCCCTGGCGATCTCTATCAGCTGCTGCTTTCCCTCAGTTTGACTTCTGTTTGCTGAGCACTCTTAGACCCATTTGCAGCTCCCAGACTTTCCAGTCATCGTGCTCCTTCCCCCCCACCTCTCTCAACATCCCTTCCTTGTTTCTTTCTCTCCTCCCCTTTTATTTCCTTTTCCGTTTCCTTTAAGTGTAGATAGTGACAGCAGAGCCTGATCTAGGAGGGAATGAAGCAGCCATGGGCAGCGGAACCCTGTCTGGGGAAGGCTGGGAAGTATGGAGAGTGGACTCCTGTCCAAGAAGAGATGGGCAAGACAAGAGTGAGGTGGAGTGATGGAGGCTCCAGGCTAGAATTCTGCCACCTGCCACCTGTGGGGTCAGTCCCAGGGTTCCATGTGGGCCTCCCTTGGCCAAATGACAGGGAAGGAAATCCTGCACCATCCAGGCTCACGGTCCAGGAAAAGGAGACTTTGTGGTGCTTTTGTACCACCATGTTTATCTGCCACGGTAGTCTCTTAGTGTGGAAGTGGAGGCTGTTGTACTTTCTAAACTTCCTGAATAATTACTCCCTATGCCCATATAGTAGGCATGCTGGGGTGAGTTTCATTTCTGATGATGATCTGGTCCCATCTCCTGTTCTCTGGGATGGAGAAGCCTCCTCTCTGGGCTTCATAAGGCTTTTTATGAATGCCTACCAGGAGCCCCACAGGTCAGGCATTGTACAAGAGGCGGGGGCCAGTTGCTGTTCACACTAGCACCTTTCACACACCAAAAACATTTTTTTATTGTGTGAGGATACACACATCAGGAAGGTGAAACCCTCAGCCGTCTTCAGAGTTGTGCTTATGGAACCTCTTGGCATCTTAGTTGCCTTCGCACTGAATATGCACTCGGCCGCTTGTTTTGTTTTGTTTTGTTTTGTTTTGTTTTGTTTTGTGTGACTTCTGGGAGCTGAACAAATTGGGACAGGGTTCCCACACTGTGCCTGGAATTGGCTTTCTCAGGACTTGAGTGACTTGTGTCTCTTCAACTGGTGAATTTTATTTTCTTCTGGCAGGAACACCTGTGAAATGCCTGAAATGCCTTGAAAGCTCATAGAGCTGACTGCTTTTGCTGGCAAAAGCCCCATTAACTGTGGCTAACCATGGTTTCCCATGGAACTGAGTAAGAAAGGGGACAAGTATGCTTTAAGGTCCCATAGATATCATCTAGTTTTGCCTTGGTAATGGAACGACAACCTTGAGTGTGGCAATTACATCCTCTGGTCTCCGTTTTCTTATGCTTGAAGTGGGGTGGGGTGGTAATCTGCCCATTATTTTATCATGAGTGGTTATTTTTGTGAAGCAAGTAACAGAATGCATACTGACATAAGTAATAAGTTTTCTTTACTATTACTTCACCCTTTCCTTCTTCTTAATTTAAAATACATAACTATTAATTCCACATCAATTCCTGTTGGCCAACTGCCAGGAGCAGAGATGGTTCAGACAGGTATGGTTCTGTTTCATGGAGGCCTCAGGTATAGAGGGTGGTGGTGAGGATTGTAGCAAGGTGTGACTGCACCTTGTGGAGTCCTCTGCAGGAGAGACAAATGATGCCCATGTTCTGGCATCTGGGCCACAAAGACCTCCTCTGTAAGACCTTATCTTACCTTTCTCAGACTCAGCAGCTGCACAGAGGAGAAAGCTTGCAGGCTAGCTTCCAAGACCGAATTTGGGAGAAAAACTCAGAAATGTTTGTGTTCCTCCTGGACTTAACCTCTTCTCATTTTCCCATGTGCACATCCTGTTTGTCTGTTCCTTTGGTCAGCCCTTTCTCCCTGCTTTCCCTAAAGCCTGCCTGACCCAGCACAGGCATCCTTGTCTCTTGGGGTGTTGATCAGTGTGTTCACTTGCTCGTGAGCATGCACACACCAAGGAGCCATGGGTGAAACTGTTGTGCCCTCAGCAGAAGGGGCACCACGGGAGAGATGAGGACAGCTGAAGTCTCAGACACTGCTCTCTGTAGGAGTACATTGGCACAGCCACTTCAGAAAAACTGAGATCCAGTCCTATTAAAACTGGACATTCCCAGTGACCCAGCAGATTCTCAGAAGAAACCATAGGGCATTCCTAGCATCAGTGCTCAGGATAGCCTGAGACCCAGAATCATGGAATCCATTCATCTATCCAGTAAGGACTGAGTATGAGTAGCCTACAGCTGCAGGCAGCGATGGTGACGGAAGCAAAAGAGGCCAGGTGTGGAAGAGAAGTGCGTGATCTAATCTGCATAAAATTCAGAAGCAGCAAAGCAAATCTGTGGATTACAAAGTTAAACAGGAGGAGGAACCCTGACTGGAAGAGAAAATATGGGTTGGCTAAGAGTTACTCTTTGACCTGGGAAGGATTCACCTGTCAGTATGTTAGATGTTAGAAACAAGGAGATGCACTGAGGAGGGCAGGCCACCAGAGAGTGTCTGGTGCTCTCTGCTGCCCTGTCCCCTTTCCTGAGGCCTAGGGCCTGGGGCCTGGGGCCCTCCCAGGGATTCTAGCACGTAGCACCGCACATGCCATGCTGACTAGTACTTGCTAGTGTCTATGGCTTTCTCCCTGCTTCCTGCAGAGTCCTGACCACTCAGAAAGGGTGATTCATCAGTGGGGGCCAGGAATGCAGTGTTTGGCATATAATAGGTGCTCAGTAAGTATTTTCCAGAATAAAGAGAGGAAAGTGTATGCAGATAAACAGGAAACAAATGCATTCAGGTTTCTGGAGAGGAAGAAGGAGAGTTTTGCCAAGAAGGCTGCTTAGTGGAAACAGTGTTTGGAGAATGACCAAGATGCCCATGGTAGCCTGAAGGATGGGTCAAGGAGCAGCTGGGACATTTGGGTGGAGGCCCCAGCCTCAGCAGAAGTTCCCCACACAGAGGCCATGTAATTGAGACTGACATGTGATCTTGAGGGACGTGGCTGAAAAATGTGGCCTTAAATAGTTTTAAGGTCTGCGAGGACTGAAAGCTGGATAGAGCTTTGAGCTTGAAAGCCCAGGAAAATAATGGTGCCATTTAGGGAGAAAAAGTCGTGTGAGCCATCGCTCTTAGGGAAAGTGGTGAGTTTAATTCTAGACATGTGTGTATGAGACAGGATGACCAGCAGATGATTGAGAAGTGTCAAGCAGGAAGTCTAGATCCTACAAGACAAGCCTGTGCCATGTGCCTGGCCCCTTTCATAAGTTATCACTGATCCTGGCATCAGCCCTGCAAGCTAGATTATATTACATGTGTTCTACAAATGAAAGAACTCGGAAGCAGGCTGAGCAAGCTGCCAGAAGCCATGCAGCTGATAGATGGAGTCTGCTCCTTCCACCACACCATGCTGCCTCTCTGTATCAGCTTGGAAGAGAATGTGGGAAGCAGGCTGGATGTTGCAGGGCAGAGAGCTCAGGCCCAAAGAAAGCCTGTGTTGCAGGCTGTAAAGGGCATGCAAGCCACACCCAGGGAGCCTTTCAGCATCTCAAGGGAGACTAGCACTGGACGTTGTGGGTTTTTGGTAGGCATGTGTAGAGGGAGCAGGTTGTCTGGTCATTTTTTTAAAGAAGTTTTATCAAGGAGAATATGTTGGTAGATGAGAAAGGAATGGAAAGCCTATTGATCTGGGAGAAGGAACTGTCCTATCAACTTTTGGAAGGGGATCTAGCAGAAACCAATCCAGAGTCAGTAACTAACAAATGGCTGCCTTCTCCATAGTCTGCCACAGGTTCTAGGAGTGAAGATTCAGGCTGCATGGTGAGTAAGCTCGCTCTTGTAAGAACAGCTGTACAGGCATGTCCATTAGACACCTCTGTTGAGCACAGGCACCCTATCTTGTGTCAGGGCCAGAGATGCCATTGAGATGCAGAGCAGGGCACTTTTGTGGAGATGAAACCAAATGGCAAGGACTCCCAGAGAGAAGCCTTGAGAGAGATACAACCAGATAGGGAGTGTAAAGAAGACAGCAGTGACCCAAAACCAGAGCAGTGACAAATAGGGACATCAGCCACAGAGAAAGGAGCCTGCCTCCAGAGCAAGTAGGAGCATGAGTCACCCACTGAGCCTACTGCCCATTGTCTAAAGGAGACTTGTGCAAGTTTTTGAATCCAGAAGTCTTTTTAGCTTGGTACCAGGCTAGGTGAAAGAGTGTTTGTTTGCCTGCTGCCCCACCAGTGCTTCATTTTGCTCACAGCACTTCACTTGTATGTTCTTGTGAGTTTGAGTGGGAATGATTAGCATTGTGAGAGACAGAAGACACAGTGGTGCTGGGAACCCATGCCCTGGGCTGTTTCTCACCATATGTGGGAAAATAGCCTTGCACTTGAGTGGCTTAAGAGCCATGCAGTGCCAAATCAAGCACCACTGACAGCTTTGTGGAGTTACCAAATCATGTAAGACCTTGAATGTTGGGAGTCCACATGTTTACAAGGACAGCACTCTTAGCTTTGGATACAGGTTACATAATGAAGACATCACCTAGATCCCATTGCCTTGTGTCCTTGTATTAACTGAAGTCATCATTAATGATCCCAGCCAGGGATAATAGAACAGTGTAACTGCTGCTGTCCTCACATCTATCTGTCTACTGACCCTCTAGTTTTTCCATTGTAGTGTGTGGATAGTGTTAAGCTCCCAGTCTCTGGAGTTAGATGCTTCCTTACCGTATGCACTAATAGTGTTAGTTATTTTTTTCCTTGCTATGAACATATACCTTCCAGATGCAACTTTTTGGGGGTGGGTGGGTTATTTTAGCTCATGTCTCAGAGCACAGCCCATTTCTGGTGGTGAAGGATGGCATAGTAGTTGGAAGGTATGACACAATTTACTTACATCTTGGTCAGTCATGAGGCAGACATAAAGGGGAAGCAGGGCTGGACTATATAACCCTTAAGGTCTGTTCTTAGTGGCCTGTGTCTGTCAGCTAAGCCCTTTGTCTCACAACCTCCCAGAGTGCTGCTACTATGTGGACTCAACTATTCAAGTCAGTGTGTGGACAACAGTTCACATTCAAACAGTAACCTGCCTTATCAAGTATCAAGTTAGTAGGCCTTCCCAAACTTCATTTTCTTATCTGTATAAGGTATCTTCATTGGGTCATTATGAGAAGAGGTGGCATAACCCATTCTAAGTGATCCTCTAGCATTAATTTGCAGTTGGCACTCAAGATGGGCATCCCTACCTCTGCCTCCATCAATCACCTTCATCATCACTGCCACCTCTACTTCCACTGTCTCCATCCTCTCTATCATATCTCCCATTTCTACCTTAATGGCCACGTCTGTCACCATCTCCAATAAGTCCACCACCTCCCCCTCCCCCATCTCTACAGCCTTTACTACCTCCACCTCCACCGCCTCCACCGCCTCCATCATCTCTACCACCTTCACCTACACCTCTGCCTCTACTCTGCCACCTCCATCACTTACACCACTTCTTGCACCATCTCACCACTACTTCTGCCGTCTCTTTCTGCCTCCATCATCTCCACCACCTTCACCTCTCTGTCTCTACCTCTGCCACCGTCATCTCCATCTTCACCATCTCTACCCTCCACCCCTTCTACCCTACCTCCACATAACCCTCCACCTGTGCCTCTTCCACCTCCACCACCATCTCCCCCACCCCTACCTCCACTGCCTCCACTTTCCTGTATTTACTTATTCTCTCATATATTGTATCCTGACCACAGTTTTCCCTCCTACCTCTCCTCCAAACCCCTCCCACCCCTCTATTTCCCTTCAAAATAAGGGCAGGCTTCCCAGAAATATCATGGCATATCAAGTGGCAATAAGACTAGACACCTCCCCTCATTAAGGCTAGATGAGGCAACCCCGTCTTCTCAGCCTCTCCAGCCCTCTACCTTTAATCCCATGTGCCTCTCCAGCACCACACCCACCTCTGTCTTCCCTCTGCCATGGGCTCCTGCAACAGCTCCAGCACTGGCATGCGTGCCTCCTCGGTCCTCTCTGCTTCCACATGCCCCTCTTACCACCCACTCACTCTGACCGTCACCCTCGTCTCCACCAGCACTGCCACCTCTGTCATGACTTACATTACTGCTACCAGCTTCCCTGTGCCCTTCTCCTCCTCAGCACTGCTTCTGCTGTGTCACCTAAAGGGGGTCCTTTGCCATGCAGTCTTATCTCCCCAACATGAAGAACTATAACCCCTTACAAGCTTGGAGAGCCTGCTGCTCCCTAGCCTAGAACCACTGCTACTGCTGTCCAGCCGTTCTGTGCTACGTACGATACCTGAGTCGTATTGCTTAGGTTTTGTTGTATGACTTTTGGAGTAGTAGGAGGATTATTTGTCGCACATGAAAATGACACTGAGAGAGGCTAAGCGACAGCTGTATGTTTTGTAGCTATCAAAGTATAACCAAAGATGAACTCAGGCCTTGCAAATCTGCCTGAGGAAACTATAGCAGCTCTGACCTTGCAGGTAATTTTGGCAATTGCATAAGTTAATACACAGCAAAGTAAACTTATCTCCAAAGCTGCTTTTCCTGGTACCTGGCAGCTAATATTTATTGAATGCACTCTGCATGCAAAAACATTGATTGTCTCCTTTAACATTCAAAGTGACCTGGAAAGCTGGGTGGCAATGACTGCTGACCTGGCTTGGTGCTTATTGGGAAAGCACAGGTGTGTTCTGAGTGAACCATTCTCATTCTATTTGTTCCAGCCTCAAAATACTCTATGAGGAGGGAACTCTCATCAGCCTACTGGGTAGCAGATATAAAACTGGCATGGACATCCACGGCAGTGGTTCCGTAAGTCGGGTGGGGTTACAGATAGCAGTCAGAGTTTGCAGTCCTGAATTCAGGGACTCAGTTCTTAGTAGCTGATGGCACCATGCCAAGCTGCTGCAGGGCTCTGAGTCAACACTGCTCATAGGGGCAGGCTCCTGAATGGAGGGAGACACAGGAGTACAGCAAGCATCCCTTCATAGCATGTTTGCTTCTGGCTGTGGCATAGCTGTTTATTTAAGTACCCTAAAGCCGATCCCCAGCAGTCATGGCCTTTCTCCCCACATACTCCATTCAAGTCTCAAAAATGTAATTCTTATTAAACTACAGTGTCCTCATCTTACCTCAGAGTTAATTCTTAGGCTTTTTTTTCAAAGATATCTTCTTTCAAGATATTTGGCTTTCTATTTGTTTGGGGCATAAGTCTATATCCAACAGTCACACTGAAGTAGATTCTTGGTTCTAAAGTTCATGGGCATGGTCGTGTAGTTCAGGCTTTTTATGACAATGGCTTGTTCCATTTTTCCTCCTTTGGTACATAGAGCCAGTCCAGAGGAGTTAAAATAAATGCTGCAAGAGCCTTTTAGGAAAGGGGAGTTGCCTCCTAGGTCAAGGGCTAGCACTGGGGTTAAATTGCTCCTTGCTGCTACTGATTTATGTCATTTGCCCTTTAGTATTGCTAGGCTTCTTTTTAGCCCAGACTCAATTATAATCTGCTGTTGAGGTGGTTTCTGTGCATTCCTGCAGTAGCCATAATACACAGTGCTTCCTGCTCATGTGCATTGTATGTTGGCCCCCTCAGCACTTTAAGTCTCCTAAATGGACACTTATAGGTTGGAAAGCCAGGAGTGGCTTTCCATCACATGTGTAAGTTGCCACCCATTCCATCTGGGAAGGACTGTGTTGAACAGTTTTAGGTAGATAGCTATTCCAGGACCTTCCCCAACCCTTTCTTTCTTAGGGCTCCCCTCCCAGGCCTAGATCAGCTGGATTTGACCAGATAAACCCCTTAGTATTTCCTGCTGTATGGTAGTGGGAGGCCAAGAAGGGGCACCCTGACATCAGGATTGAGTATACTGTGCCCTAGTGCTTGCCACAAAGTGTCCTGCTCATATCACTGAGCTAGTATTTTCTGGCCCACCCTGATCCTCCCTCCAACATGGCAGCTTATCAGAGACTGTCATGAACTGAAGCCATGTCCTTCCCTCCCACTATTGTACTTTTTTTCTGAATATCACCCATGATTCAACATTCGGTTGTACAGCCAGATTTTCTGGTGCTCTTCATTGTCTTTCTGCTGCAGTCAGGGTAAGGTCAAGATCCCTCAGCCATGGCTATAAGACTCTGGTCTGGGTCCTGCCCTTGTCTCTAGGCCCTTCCCCAGCCTGGCAAGCATTGCGTGATCTGGAAGCCCCTTCTCACCACCTATGCCACCTGCATGTGCCCACTGTCCCAGCAGAGCTGTTCCCTATCATGGCCTCAACTAATTCACTTTTTGGCCTCCCCAACCAAATTCTTTTTGCTCCCAGAGTATAGCTCAGTGCCTGAAAGACCCTGTGGTTAGTACACAGCAGTGTACACAGCCAGGCCTAGGTGAACCCATGAGATGGAGACTATTCTCTGAAAGTCACTGAGGGCTGTTTGCTGCCTTCTCAGTCTCCAAACTCTGCCTGGGCACTTATGTCATGGGAATTATTGCACCATCTGCTTGGAGCTTATCCAGCTATGGGATAACATTGTCTTTTTCTTAAATTGCCTGTTATTTATTTCTGAAATATGTGTTCATAGTAAGAAAAACAAAAATAGATAAGCACAAAGAATAAAGGGAAATGGGCAGAATCAGCCTGCCCTTAAGAGAAGTGACAATTGTTCACCTCAATTCTCACTTAACCAGACCAGAGACTGTTGCAGTAATAGTGTAATGTTTCAGTAATTGCAAAAATGGGGCCATAAGCACACACATCTCTCAGTATCCTTCAATTCTCAGTCTGACATCAGCCTTGTTTCCCATCTGGTCTATCTTAATCTAACTAGCTACATCCTGCCCTTTGTCACCTGTCATTGCACTATGTTGCTCCAGGTCTTTCCATCAGTAGAACCGTCTGAACTGGTTTTCTAGGAAAATGCATATTTAGACCTAAAATTACTGGGTCATGAGTTCTGTACAGGGAGTTCGGGTTCTACACTGTTACATACAGGAGAGGCTGATGCAGCTCACCCTCACATGCTGGTCTTTCCTGACTTCATGCCTGGGCGATTTTCCTCATCACCTTTTAAATGATTACAAGTATAATGTATATCTGCAGAAAGCCAAAACACCAGAAATCATGCAAACTGTACCTCTCCATCTGCATATCAAACCTCAGACAGCTTCTTTCAGATGCTTGCTCTGTTGGGTGCCTTACTACAGCAGTACAGACATGGATTTTCACAAATGGAGTTAGTTTAGTTTACAACTTATTTTGTAGCTTGAACATAATAGTATATCTTGAAAAACTTTACTCACCAGCTCTCTCTCTCTGCACATCAATCTCACTTGTTCCTTTTGACAAGTGCATGATGGGAATTCCTTGTGTTTATCTGGCATTTTTCTGTTGATGACAAGGAAGGTTGTCATCTCTCTTATGCAATTGGTTTTAATGGTTACTCCCAGATTTCTCTTCAGGAATAATACCAGTGAAAAGGCTTTTCAGATTGCAACCCCATACCTGTGCCATTGCAGCATCTTATCCCCTGTAGGAATGGCTACACTTCACGATGACCAACATAAATAACTTTTAAAAATAGTGCTTTGAGCCCTTGTGTTTCTTCTCTTTAGAGTAGCCTCTTTATATCAACCAGCCATTTTCTCATATGTCATTTATCTTTTTAAAAGGACTTATAGGTATTTTCTATATGTTGTTTATTAATGAGTTGTTAAACTATTTATTGCTAGAAAAATTCATCTGTTTACTTTATAGATATTTATTTATTTATGATTTACAGAGTTGCTATTGCTCAGAGTGGGCCTCAAATGGTCCTTTCACCTCAGCCTCCTGAGTGGCTGAGACAACGGGCTATTTGGGCAGCTAGATATTGGTAACCTATCTATTTTATGATAAAATTAAATGTTCCTCCTTCCCTATTTTTACTCTTTTTGTAATTTATGATTATTTTGAAATCATATTCATTAGCAGTTACATGGTTCTACTCATTGATTTGGAACTCTATTCCTTATTGTAAATGCTATTATAGTTTATAGAAGCTCTTACAGATTCTACAAGCCTCCTGCTATCTCCCCACAGGTGATTAACCACTGATGGAATCCATAGCCACACCCAGATCTTACTTCTTCTCTGGCTCTTGCTAACTGACCTTAGGTCAATGAGTCACCTCCACTGAGCTTAGAGTCCTTGTTCTTAGGGAATCAAGCAGATGAGGTCATGGGTGGCCAGACCTGCCAGATGTAGCTAGATAGCCAACAGTCTTCTTTCCTTTCCTTCTGTGCTCACAACTGCTGTTGTTACATGAAACTCTGCTTTCCAGTGCACTGTGGTGGCCACTGACTTTGCTTCCACCCTGAAGAGTGGCAAAGTTGCTGCAGAGCCACAGGGTCCTCCCCTACCATCTGGCCATGTGTGCTGTGTCAAGAATTGGAAAGAACTACTCTTCAACCTCCATTTTGTCTGGAACTCACGATCCTCCTGCCTGTCATTAGAATACATGAAAACAAAAGGCAGGAGAAATGGTTCTGGACTGGGAAGGATCTGACATCCTGCATCTGCTTCCCTATCTGTCATTTGTGGTGTCCTTTTTTCCTTTGCTAAATTGGACGTTGCTTGTCTTGAGCATCTTCCTATTTACTGTGAATCCTCAGGAGTGCTGCAACCCCAAAGTCTGTCCTGTGAGTGAATCCATGCTCAGACTGGATGCATCTGGATGGGGAGATTTGAATTCATTTAGCGTGACTGAATGTTCCCTTGCAATCTCTCCTGCCTTGAGTTTCAATTCCCTCATATCAGTGCTTGATTCAGTCTCAGTCAGGAGATTGCTCTCTTTGATAGTGGAGGGGGTTTAGGAGTCCTTTCTTTCCATCTTGCTAACTGGCCACCTTTCACCCCAATATGAGCCCAGCCCTTCCTGCTCTTATCACTCCTAATCCAATTTTAAAAGCTTTTCCCTCCCCCTTTACAATTTTTTAAGGCTCAACTTTTCAAGCCTTAGCTCTCCTGACCCTGTCCTCACAGGCCCATGCCATTCCTTAATGTCTCTAGTCAGTGCTCTGTTCTCTGTTGGAAGTAGGTGTTTCTGGGAAAATAACTGCTAGTTCAGATCTTTAGGGATCTATCCTAGAAGCATATGTGGAAACCCATGAACTCTCTTCCTGCAAACTGGTGTGTTCCTCTGCACTGTACCCATCTTTCACCCTGTGAGGTGCAGTCCATGGGTGTCATGATCTTCATGATCTCACAAGTACCTCCTTCCTTTAAGAGTGTTCATTTTATTTCTCAAGAGGTTTTGTTTTTGTTTTTTGCACTCTTGTCCTCACAGAGTGTGGTCCTCCCTCAGGGATGTTTGTGGCTCCAGGGGAGGGAATGTTTGGTAACATCTGGAGACAGTTGAGGCAGCTCAACTGTACTTTGGCCAGCTAGTGAGGGTCCAAGGGTGTTGTTTTCCACCCTACAGTCCAGGGCAAGGCCCATGGCAAGGAGTCATTTAGCATGAGACAGCATTGGTACCAGAATTGCCCAGTGACCCCAATGCAAAGCAGCTTCAAGCACCTCATCAGCCTGGGGTGTTTAGTAAAAGCTGTAAGCTTTACCAAGCATGATGACACATGCCCATAGCTGGGAACATGGAGGCAGAAGAATCACTCAGTCATCAGCCTTGTCAAGAACCTTCTGCAGATGAGAGAGTGTAGGAGCCAAGAGAAGCTACAGGACTATTTGCCCTTCCTGTGTTATTGGAATGTGTTTCTTTCTCTGGTCCTTTTTAGCCTTTTGGCTCCAATTTTAGGGCCAGTAGTGATGACCCATGCCTGAAATCCGTGTCAGTTTCTACTATCCCCTGAAACCTCTCTGCCTTGCTTTGGGTGCTACCTCTTTGAAGCTCATTATTCAGGGTGTTCCTAATAAGAGCTGAGGAAGGGAGACTTCAGTGTCTGGTGACAGAAAGAGTCTAGGATGTTTAGTGTCCTCCCTTGTCCTGTGGTCACTTGTTCAGAACACCACGAGGTGCCAGTTCAGTCAGGACGTGGGTTTGGGTTGTCTAGCCAGGGAAACCTAATCCACAGGCTGCTGCAGTATATCGATGAGACCTGATGGTCCATCCTGTTTGTGGGGCCTTCACAGACCTGCCTGCGCATCACCTCAAGTGGATAGGGAGAAGGGAATCTCTTTTGTGGCCTCCTGTTCGGCCAGCAATCGGGGAACCTTGTCTGACTTCCATTTATGGGATGCCTCAGTCCTAGGCACTTTGCCAGGGGCTTTATCTCTTGTCACAGTGGGTCTTGTGAGTGTATATAGGCATTCTCATTATATGGTGGAAACTTGGGTCCTTGGTATACAGATTTGTTTGGTAGGTGGTAGAAATAGAGTTTAAATGTAGCACTCGCTGATCTGAAGTCTTTGTTTTGGCCTCCATGTTGAACTATGATTTCTGTTTTTCAGTGGCAGGAATTGAGCCATCAGAAATAGGAAATGACCCCGAGGCCAGCTGAGTCAGATGCCTTGTTTCTATTATTCTGCATCTCTGGCCCAATCCTGTGCCCTTTGGACTGTTGCTATGTTGCCAGGGAAGAGTTAGGCACAGGTACATTTAACTTTTTTTTGGGATGATCCTTTCAAGGTGCCTATGGGATTCACTCCATCTGCATTGTCATTTATCTTAGAAATTTATTTGCAAAGTGATTGCCTACAGTTTTATCTCACTCTCAAATTGGTTCAACTGTTCACAGTAAAACAACCTTAAATAAGCCTTAAGAACCTGGACTGAGTCATTGATTGAGAAGAAAAATGTCATGAAAGCTTGTGCCCATAGGCCAGGAGTACAGACTGGGCTATAAGGAGCTAGTGTCATCAGAAATACAGGTGGCCAGGTCCACTTAAGATTCAGGCAGTTTTACTGTATGAGGCTACACACCCTGAGGGCTCTCTGTCACCTCCAGGTACATGTGCTCAGTACATACTGTATGCATTTCGGCTAGATCGGGATGGGTCAGGTATTCTGGCACTCGGGAGTCACAGAATACTGAGCGTTACACAGCTCAGGTGGAAAGCTAACCTGGAGCTCAGGAACCAAGGACTACCACAGGCCGCAGTAAGCTTAGCAGCTTACGGCCCAGCCTTGGGGAAAGGCTAACAGTGTATGAGCTCAGCTCCTGCAGGACAGGGTCTTCCAGCTGGGGTTTTCCCCAGTGTAGCAGTTTTGCTCTGCAGGAGGTGAAGTTGCTACAGTTCGGCTCTGCTCCCAGGGAGCCAGGAGCACTCTGCTCTGCCAAGGGAAGGTCTCCGTCCTGTCTTCGTCTCCGTGGTGTCCCCGTCGTGTCCTGTGTCGTGTGTGTCGCTCTCCCCCCCCCCCAGCAAAAGTTAAAAGTGTTACAGTCCTGCTTGCTCTGCTCCACCGCTGCTGCAAAAGTTCTTCACCCAAAGTTCATCCAAGGGGTTTATTGGGAGGGGGGAAGAATCCGGGTAGCACGAACAGCCACAAGCTGAACAGACACAGGGTTTATATAGGGCTTCCAGGGTGGGGATTGGTCAGATTTTTGTGCTGAGCTCACATTGGCTAGAGCTCTGCTTGAGGATTGGTTGGTTTTCTGCACAGGTTTAGGGTCAGATTTGGCTCTGGTTTCAGGGCCAATGTGTGTTTCTTTCTCTGGTCCTTTTTAGCCTTTTGGCTCCAATTTTAGAGCCAGGGTGCATTTCTTTCACTGACTCTGATTCCAAGGACAAAGTGTGTTCTTTTGGCACTGGTTTCAGGGTCAGGGTACATTTCTTTAGTTCTGGTGGCAGGGCCAAAGTGTGTTTCTTTGACTCTGCTCACGGTGTGTTTCTTTGACTGGTCTCTTTTTCCTACACTGTTGCCTTCCAAAGAATGTCCCCTGACCAGCATCTAGTGGACTTTTCCTCCCACTTCCCACGTCAATCCATTTCTGAACTTCCTAAAAAGTGGAAGACCTCTCTATCCCTGTTGCCAGCAGATGTTCCCTGGACCTTAATGGTCTTAGCCTTTAGCTCCAGCCCCAGTGAGTACATGCAGTAGCCTTGCCTATGCCAGGCTTATAGGATGCTTTTATCACGTGATTACTGCTCCTCAGTCCCTATCCTTGCCCGCTTCCCCCAGCAGAACTGGCCTGCTTCTGGGTTCACTTGATGCTCCACAGTCCTTTCTGATCCTTGAGTCTTGTTGGAAATGTCTTTTTTCCACCTGTGCCAGCCAGATTCTGCAACCTATGGTTCAGGATACCTCCCCTGGACCTTCCTGGAGAAGTTCTGTGCTGGCCTCCATATGCTAGTCTTTCCCCTGCCCCAAACTGCAGGCCAGAAAAAAAGTGATCCTTATACATCACAGCGGCAGAGACCAGAATCTCAGGCAGAGAGAGAGGGAGACAAGATGGATGCCTTGTGGGGACACAGTACAGGTCCTGGGGAAATTCATGCCTTGTGTGCTTGCATACTCAGCAAGGCACTGGCCACTGAAGACTGCCAGGGCCCATTGAAAGCATAGAAAAAGCTGGGTGTGGCACCTTCAGCTGGCCAGGTATACACTGCCCAGCTGCAGTGGCATCATGGCACCTAAACACCATAGGAGAGTCTTTTCTTAGATATTTGGGAAGCCAGGGAGGGTCGGGAGGGGCCCATATGTGGTTTGTTCAGGTATTATAGTGTTTTTGTTAAGGAGTACTGGGCAACAGGTAAGGACTGTTGATGTCATACTTAATGCTGGTTTAAGCAAAGCAAATTAGTGCAAAGGCATGCAATGTTTTTCAAATCTGAAAGTCCAGATTGTAGCCTCAAGCTCAGGGAGGTTCAAGTTACTTACCCAAGCCACAGGATATATGAAAGCCCTTCTTAGGCATACACACTGTGTTTTGTTTCTGTCTGAAAGATTGAGAATATTCTAAAGTTCCTGTACTATCACAGACTCTCCCTAAGGAATACTGCCTGAAAACCTGTAGGCGCCTGAGCTTCCTGTAGCTCCCGGGAGGAATGTAGGTCACTTCATTGTCGCTTGTTAAAACGGTCCGCCTTGGCAAGTATCTTTGCTGTTCTAATGGCATCTAATGAGAACACCAGCTTCTGGCAAAATAAGAGGCTAGAATGTAGAATCTGCTAATTTGCTGGTGCTTTTTGGATATTAGCCAGTGACTTTGCCTGTCTAGAATAAAGACTTGATATTTATTGTGTTCCTGTGTATGGCAGACACTGTGCAAGTATTTCATAAGTATTGGTTCCTACAGTCTGAAGATCAGTAAATACTCAAGAAATGCCTGTTGTGTGAACTCAGTGAGCATCCTTATGTTGAGGCTGTACTATGAGGGGGAGGGAATGGGAAAAAGGCCTGGCTTTTTCAGAGGATCCAGAAAAGAGCTTATGTAAAGGGTGTTGCCTCCAGTCAGAAGAAGCCAAGTCAATTGCAAACCTCCAGGGATGTTTGCCTGTTCCTGTGAACTGGGTGTGAGGTAACAGAGCAGCCTGCCAGCACCGTGACATTGTTGGGTGTCGTTTCTGTTTTGTGACATTTTAAAAAGTGAAGTATAATTGTTACCATTTCATGTTTTAGAGACCATGTTTTGTGGAAACTCTCTGGCTTTCCTCCTGAGCATATGATCTTAAACCATAGGCAGCACATCAGCACCCGGTGTGGGTATCCTCTGGCCACTCTTATTAGCGGACCTGAATGTGAGTCCCTGGACACTCTCCACAGCCAACTCTAATGGAGACTGCATTAGGATGCACAGGTCCCTCATTTCTGTGCAAGGGACTCATATATGTAAATGATTGATGAAGAATAAGAATTATAAGGAAAGTCTGGGGGAAAAACACCCTGCATCAGTAATATCAGAAGGGGAATGGCAGCAACCAGGGCATGAGACAGATTGAGGAGTGTGCACAGAATGGAGGGAAGGTTTTTGTGCAGAAGCATGGGCCTCTGAGGGTGCTGGCAGGAGAAGCTTCCAGGTTATGAGGACAGGGAGTATCTGAGGTGTAAGTCATCAACTGCTAACAGACTCTCAGGCCTCTGCTAAAACAAGGCAGCAAGGATGCAAAGATATGAACCTGCTTTTTTTTCAAAAGGAAATGCAGGAATAATAGTCATGACCTGTTGTTTTACTGACCAGGCTGAAGAGGAGTAAGAGGAAGATTTGGGTTGGTACCCTTGTCTGAGTGGAGATTTTACATATAGTTTGAACTATCTAGTTGTTTTCTTTACTCAAAAATTATAGCAGTAAATAACCTCCCCCCATGTTCTAGCAATCAACACAGATTAAACTCTAGGACACACATAGGCACACCTACACCACCTCCCCAACACACACATGACATCAAAGTAGGGGTACTTGTTAGAAATAAGGTTTCAGCAGAAAGGACAGTGAGATAAATTAATAGGGAGTGAAAATGAAATTCATTAAATGTGTGTGTATGTGTGAAACTGTCAAAGAATAAAAAAAATGAATTAAAATTACATCACTAGCTGGTTGTGGTGGCACATACCTGAAACCCTAGGACTTGGGAGGCTGAGCCAGGAGGCTATTTAAGTTCTAGGCCAGCCTTGGCTACATAGTGAGACAAACAAATAAGAGAATATAGATCAACAAAGATAGGGGAAATGAGCATGAATAGAAATAAATCTATGTGTGCTTCAAGGATGCACCATTATCCTGTGAAAGGGACAATATTAGGCTTTTGGTCAAGGCAAGATGACTAATTTCTCCTCATTCTTGCCTTCCAAGAGCAACTGTGAAGCCTGGGAGTGTTCTGGAGCAGCCAGGGTCACATGTGGTCAGGCACCTGTGCTCCTTTGATTGAAAGGGGCATGCCATTAAAACTGGGTGGGCCAGCAGCACCAGCAAGGGGTAGGGGTGACATTAAGTGGCAGTAGTAGTTCTTCATCCTACCGGCAGACACCTCCTGTTCCCAGCTGGTGGTCTAGATGCTGAGAACTCTCTGGCTAGAATGCAGTCTTTGTCCCATGAACCAGACTCCATTCTCCACCTAGAGCTATTAACTGGCCCACACCAGCAGGAGCATGCTACCACAACAGAGTGTCCAAGAAGTACTCTCTTCCCCTACCTGGAAACACTTGGAGCTGTGACACTGACAAGGGTCCCCTTCTACATCCACAAACACAAAAACATTCTGTTCTGTACAAGGACATGGCTTTCACCTTTAGGGTCTGCAGGAAACCTACTAGCCTCAAATGGCCCAGAGAGACACAGAGCGTGTAGTGCTGCCTCTGATTCCAGAAAATTAATATGCGTCACATAAGCCCAAATAAGTCCTCACCTAATGACAAGTAAGGATATAAAATAAATTAGTTATTTTCTACAGCATTGTGACAAAATACTTGATGTTTATTTTGGTCCGTGGTTTGAGATAGTACGTTCTTTCCCCCATAGCAGGAGAGGCATAGTGGCTGGGTAGGTTCATTCCTGGGGGTGAGAACTTGCAGCCATCTCTGTCTTAACAGAAAGGAAGGAAGGAGGGAGGGAGGGAGGGAGGGAAAGAAAGAAAGGAAGAAAAAGGATCCAAGGTGGGAGCTCCTTCAAAGACTTACTCCTAGTGACTTACCTCTTCCTTTATCACTTCCATTGAAATCTACAGCAGAACAGGAAGTTGACATCTGTACTGCTAAAACAAAGACAAGAGTGGGTGGAGAAAAGTGTGAGTATGAGTCTGGGAATAGTACTGCTAGGCTTTACCCAGGACACCTGTCATGCTGCAGGCCATGCAGGGTTCAAGACTCCCACCAAGCTGTAACCCTCCTAGAAGGCAGGTGTGGAAGGGTCCTGGAAACAGTTATGGCTGAATCTACATAAGAATCAAGGGATTCAATCTTTGTACAAGAGCCAGAGTTGAAGGCCTGGGTGGAAAGGGTGTCCTGCCCTCTTCCTGGCATCACTTTAGGCAGGTGATGATCCTAAGGGACTGAAATGTGAAGATCATAGGCAAATGACTGAATGTAGAGGTTAGTTGAATGTGAGAACAAGCAGTTCAAATTTGCTTTATCCTGGCACCTTTATTAGGAGGGTGCAGAGGCTGTACTGAGGACAGACAGGAACTAGGGAATGGTACTTTAGCAGGAGCCATGCTAAAGAGATGCTCAGAAGATCTCAGGCTGCAGGCAGGGAACTGCCCTGGCCTCTGGAGTTGGAACACTGCTGGCCTGGCCAGAGATCCAGGCCACTGCAGAACAGCAGAAAGCTGCTGAAAAAACTGAAGAAGTGGAGTTAGGTCTGAAGAAAGTAGATCCTTAAATGAGGGGATTATTCACTGTGCGGGAAGGAATACAGTTATGGCACAGAGAGGCTCAGCAGTGGACAGAGTGTTGTCATAATAGTGAATATCATCTTCATAGACGTGTACAGCCACATTTCTGTGGGAAGGGGCTTGGAGAGCAAACCCCACCACTGTCATAGGAAATTCATCTCTGATATTGCAAGTTGACAAATAATGAAAGAGCAATTTAGAGACCTGGAGTGAGTGCTGAGGAGAGAAAAAATGGGCTCTCTGAGAGGTTGTGGTGATGTTAGGGTCGGGGCAGCATACTGCTGAGTTTTGTTCTTACTATGCATGCTTTCTTTGATTAGCATAGAGACTCACCAAACCTTTTAAGAGATGAATACTCAAAAAAGTGATATGTGGTGCCTATGTTGGGAGATGTATCTGGTGTCTGAAGGGGGTGGCGAGACTCCCCCAAATACTGAATATAGAGCTCTAGGCCCCCTTGTCTCCCTTCTGGTCTCCTCTTCATCCTGAATTGTTCTCAGTTTCTCATGGTTCCAGTGAAGAAAACAACCCCCTTGGATGGCAAGCTTTAAAGTGAATGGTCAGCCCCACTGTGGCACTGCTTCAGGGGAAATCCATGGAGGACTGATGTCCTCAAACAACATGGGGCAGGGAGCGGTTAACCTAGACCAAACTAGAACAGGTGATACATCAGCCTTTGGTCTGGTCATTATGGATTGTCCTAGTTAAGGGTACTAGTGTGACAAAGCATCATGACCAAAATAAATTGAGGAGGAGAGGATTCATTTGGCTTATGTTTCCATGTCACTGTTCATTTTTGAAGGAGTCAGGACAGGAACTCCAACAGGGCAGCAACCTGGAGGCAGGAGCTGATGCAGAACCTGGGGTGGGCACTGCTTACTGGCTTGTTCAACCTGCTTTCCTATTGAACTCAGGACTACTAGCCCAGGAGTGATACCCTGCTTTCTTATAGAACCCATGCACTACAGCCAGCTCTTATTGAGGCACTTTCTCAGCTGAGGTTCCCTCCTTTCAGATGACTCTATAGCTTGTATCGAGTTGACGTAAAACAAGCTGGCACATGAATGTGGAGATGGGTCACCCCGAAGTCTGAAAAGAGCTATTGTGTTTGTCTCTGCAGAGCAAAGGCTTCATCTGCCTGCAGGTGCTTTATCCCCTGAACTGGCTCTGGTGCTGGAGGAGGACGGTTGAGTGGCAGAAAGTGATCTGGTGAAGCCTCACCCAAGGTCAGCCACATGTCAGTCATTCATTTTCCTCTTTCCAGCCTGTCTGCCCTCATGGCTTACTGTTCCCAGGCTGTGTGCTGATAGATGCCTGTGCTGATTATCAACTACTCAGTCCTTGGGGAAGTGATGCCCACTCCAAGGGATGGGATCCTGAAGGCAGCCTAGGCTGCCTTGCTATAGGAGGCTCTTAGTCCTGTAGGCCAACATGTTGTTTGCCACATTTGAATTTTTTTCACATTGCTGTATTTCACAGGACTCCTGATGTTTTTATTTAACAGTATATTTCTTACTTCTATGTAAATAGGAGCAGATGTTCTGCAACCAGATATTTTGACTTGGTATCATATCCTGGACATCTTTCTTTGGCAATGTGTACAGGAATCTGCCCAGCATTTCCTTCTTGGGGTATGCCATAATTTATTTACATACTCCCTCCATGGTAGTTACTAGTGTTTTTTGTTTTGTTGTTGTTGCTGCTGTTATAAGCAATGCAGCTATAGATTCCCTTTAATCTACATCTCTGTACCCTATCTACTTCTCAAGACAGCGTGCTCATTGGCCATGCCAGTGCACACTGCAGCTTCACCTTCAGAAAGGCTGCATGGATGTGCCAGGACAACCTCAAGGACTGTGCCCGCTATAGCAGGCCTTTCATCTTGGCCAATTTGATCGGCAAAACATCTTAGGTGTTCTTGGGATTTTTGTCAATTAATAGTGGAGCTGAGAGTATATCTCTGAGTTTATTGGTCATTTGTCTATGAGGCAGGTTCTGAAGGCTGTGCAATCAGCTTTGGGGACACTAGGTCAAGTACCTCAAGAAGACCCACCCTCATCCCCTCCTCCCCCCCCCCGTTCTGAGGGACAGGGTGTGAATGAGGGCCTCTCCTGTAAGATTGACCTAGGGTGTGACTGGCAGAGAGACACCTGTGGGGACATATGGCTAAACCAGACGGATCTCCAAGGGGCCTCAAGTGTGACCCATGGTGAAGCTTCAACCCAGAACTGTGGAAGCCACCTATGGAGCTTGTTCCTCTTGCCTCTTATGTCCCCGCCTGCTCCTTTGTCTATAGTTAGCTGCCAGGCCACCTCATAGGAAGGCAGGAGCCTGACTAGGTAGAAATTTACAGGCTGAGTATATCATAGCTTCTGCCTGGACATCCAGATTTGCAGGGAACTGAAAAGAGTGTGACACAGCCACTCTCCGACAGGAGGCAGTGTGGAGCAACAGAAAGTTCAAGCTCTTGGGCACCAACCAGCCTGGGTTTCTCTCCTAGCCCTGCACCTTTTTAGCATATAGGGAGGTATATGGACATCTCCCCTCTCCAAACCCAGAATCAAGCATACAGTTGTGACGTCTCAGAGCTAATATCAGGGCAGAGGAAGAGTGTGCCAACTAACAGAAGTGAAGTACTGTGTGATGCTTGCTGTGGTACTAATTGACAGTACTTCCCTCCCTGCCTGGATACCTGGCCTCCCTCTTTGACTCATTTTCTCATGAATGAATTTCTTTTCACCAATCAATGTTGATAATAATAATCATGACAGTTATAATTCATTCAACTCCTACTGAGACCAGGTCCTATATTAGATATACTATAAATGTTCTTTTTACTTTTCACAGCCATCTGTAAGGAGAATAAGTTACTTCCATTTTATGCAAGAATGGCTTGAACTTTCTAGAGGTACAGCACTGCCCTGAGTTGT
This sequence comes from Mesocricetus auratus, assembly GCF_017639785.1. Taxonomy (NCBI): domain Eukaryota; kingdom Metazoa; phylum Chordata; class Mammalia; order Rodentia; family Cricetidae; genus Mesocricetus; species Mesocricetus auratus. The sequence goes on along the minus strand of NW_024429266.1, from coordinate 151,084,594 downwards.
GGGAGCCAGGACTCCCTAACCCTAACTCTCACCCTCACCCTAACCCTAACCCCATCACCTTCATTCAGAAGCAATGCTTCAAAGGCTGCTAATGGGGACAGTCTCCTGAGGCTCTCTCCTCACCTGCAGGCTGGTATGTCAGCCATACTGTCCCCTCTACAGTTCCTGACACCTTAGATGTATTAACAGAGGGCAAAATATCTAAGAGGGTTGTGGGCTATGGCTTCTCACCCTGTCCTGTTTTATTTATGAGTTAGTAGTGCTTCTTAGCTGTCTTTGCAATGCTGGGCCGTATTTGTGGATATGAAAATGGAACCTTTTAGAAAATACCTTTTCAAAGCCCCCAAACATTAGGATTATGTTAAAAGCCTCTCAGTTTTCTCAGTTCAGTGACATTTCCTGTTTGCCTTTGCACAGCAGGGAGAGCAAATATGCACTCGGGCTACAGATTTAGTTCCTGTTCTCAATTGCATAGTGCAAGGCTTGGATCATCTGCTCTTTGGTTTTTAGGAGCAAAATACTTGAGTCTGTTACTTTTCTTTGTAACAAGTTTTTGTTTTGTTTTGGTTTTTTCACTGTGATGGATACTAATACTGGATAGGGAGAGTCTAGCCTCCTTCAAGCTCTAGACAGGGCTTGAGTCTAGCCTCCTCCAAGGCCAGTGCTATGCCCAGATTCTAGCAGCTGGAAGCACGCTGGAATAGTGCAGGTCATCTTCCCAGTCCTGTAGTAGGGAACATGCAGCAATCCTGCTGGAAGAACCTTACAGCCTTGGATACACATTAAGCTAGAACCTTCTGTGTGCTTAATATTGGTAATTTGGGCAATAAAAGAATTATTTTTAACTTAGGTAATAAATTGCACAGTATACACAGTGAGTTATATTATCCCACAAAATCCTACTATCTACCAACATTTTGAAACTATTCTAAAATTAGAAATTGGGATTTGTAGGAGTTGACAAACCATGAAGAAGAGCCGTCCTGTGAAGGAGAGCAGCAAGTGAGTTTGCTGTTCCCGTAGAATTGACAGCAGCAAGGAAAGGGAAGGGTCCATGAGAAGGGAGTGTGGGGTGGGTGATAAGACAAGGCTCTAGTGGGGGTTCTAGTCTTATTTTTTTTTTTAACTTTCTTCCTTAGATGTAAAGAAAAAGAAAAGTTCAATCCTACCTAGCAGCTGGAAAACTAAATACAAAAGAACACATCTCATCTTCCACTCCAAAATTTGAAAAGTTAAATTCTTAGACCAGCCGTGGTCTTTGAGGGCATGTTCCACATATAGTCCACTGGATTTCTTGCGGGCTCTGTTGGAGCTCCTAGAAGAGCCTACCACTCACACTTGCTGACTTCCTATTCCTTCAGTGTGTGGAGTAGACACTCGCGTGATAAGCAGCCCTCTTGGGACTGTGAAGTTGAGCAGGACTTGCCTGGTGTCTGGGTCTATTAGGCAGAGAGCCATTCCTGAGGTCCATTCCCAGACCCAGCATGGCACCCTCACCCCAGGTAACTCTCCACCTGGAGAGAGGGGGAGCAGGGAAGAGAGGCATTGGCACAGACAGTGGTGCTCAGGACCGTGGTCACCCGGCTTGCTGTAGCCCCGAGCAGCGCATACCTTGCTCCTTAGAGAATCTGTTGGACACTGATAACTCAGAAGGGTGCTGAGAGTTCCTGGCCTCCTTCTGACTCCTGAGTAGCTCCCGTTTTCCTTTTTTTTTTTCCCCCTTCCTCATCTGTGAGAACTTGCGCACAGTTTTATAAGGTTCTCAGATGCCTCATGCTGAGCTATACCCACTTGAAGATAGAGTACCTCAATAGAGGGGGGTTTGGAGGTATGTATCTCAAAGCCAGTGGAATTAAGGTTTGAAAAAAATGTTTTGATAAAACCTCTTGTTCAGAATGCATTTGCGGCAGAAAATCTTTTTATTCTAGAAAGAAGCAAAAGCTACTGAATTGTGTGGACCCTGAAACGGGAGAGCTGGCATGTGCTTTGTCGCCTTGCCATGGTCACTCTGCTCTTCCTAAGTGAGAAGTAGAGGAAGGAGCCAGACCCTGGGAGGATGATAGCCACGGGAGTCATAGGAAGAGGACAGGACAGGAAGAAGGGCTGCTCTGGCTGCCACCATAGGTGCCAAAAGATTGAATCCCTAGGAACTCAGTTGTGAGCCAGAGTGAAAGAATAGAGAGTGGACAAGCATCAGCAGTTCTGGGGAATAGGCCTTACCCTGCATGCAGACAACAGAGCTAGAGAGGCTGCCTGAAGGCAGTGATGGCTACGAGTGAGGTTCAGTTGTGCTTGTCAATGCACCAGAACTTAAATAGCATTAACAAACCCAGACCCATTCTTTTACTTGTTTTTTTTTTGTTTGTTTGTTTGATTGTTTGTTTTATGTTTTTCGAGACAGGGTTTCTCTGTATTACTTTGGAGTCTGTCCTGGAACTCTCTCTGTAGACAAGGCTGGCCTCGAACTCACAGAGATCTGCCACCTCTACCACCTGAGTGCTAGGATTAAAGGTATGTGCCACCAACACCTGGCATGCTTATTTTGTTTTGAGGAAGTGTCTCTCTGTACTGCAGATGGCCTGGAACTTACAACATTCCTGCCTCGTCCTCTCAATTGCTGAGACCTCCATCAGGCCTACACCTCCACACCTGGCCACGAAGCTCTTCCATGAGCAGATCTCCTTAGAAGTATAGCTGTGTGTCAGCATGGAAGCATATCAGCCTTCTCTAGGACAAGTAGCTCACTCAGCTTTCAGTTTTAGGTGAACTCAAAGGTGGTCTGAAGGATGTCTAGTGAATTCTTTCTGCCCATGTGTTCAAATGACAGGAAGGGGCTGGGGTAGCTCAGTGGCAGAACATATGTTGAGTTTGTACTAGGCCCCAAATTTGGTTCCCAGCACCAAGGTAAGAAAAAAGAAAAAAACGGGGAGATGACCCTGTATCCAGTGTGGTTTGGTAGACATAGGTGTTATGTTTCAGCCCTAAGTGAAGTAAGGGAAGATAGTCTGCTCTTCTGGTGGGGGCGGGGCTTCTGAAAGGGAATGATTGCCCTGGGCTCATTCTCCAGCATGGCCTGGTAGTTGAGTGCTCACTGCTCAATCTGTAGATGACCATCAAGCCAAAGCACAACTGGGGTCTGGGCTAGAGGGCCAGCCCCAGAACTCAGTACCCACCCTAGGGATATAGGAGGGGGTAATGGCCTATTTCTCTCACATCCCTGCCCTTTTTTAGGGCGGAGAGTTTCTCATCTCAGTAGGGACCCTGCTGACCTTAACAGTCTCTTGGTAGCATCTGCCCTGCTCAACACTGACTGGAAGGGACATGATCATCTTCAGGTTCCTATGTTCATCAGCCTTAGAGATCTGTCCAGGGCAGGAGTGGCTCAGAAGAAACCCTGTTCCAGGTCTGTCCTCCTCAGCTCAGACTGGAAGATGCGTGTGAGTGGGACAAATAACCACTTAGAAATGACACTCAGAATAGCTGAGGATTGAGTCTGAAAGGTGGTATGAGGTAAGGTGGAGGGCTTGGTTGGATCCTGTACATGGAGTTGGGAGGCCTTCTTCCTTTTGGAGCATTTGAGGCTTGGAGTGTCGCTTGAGACCTGCACCCGTGTCAGCATGGGATGGCTCAGCACACTGCAGTGTTAGACACAAGGGGAAAGACAAGCGGAGGATATAAAAGGCAGGAAGGAAAATGATGGGTTAGCTGCTGGCAGCCTCTGCCATAGGGCTGTGCTGACCTTCCAGAGTGAGCAGCATTCCTGCTCTCCACCTTGGGACTAAATACCTGGCACAGCCAGCTGGTAAGGAGACAGGCTTACTGTGTTTCATGGTCTCAGAGGTCTCTTTCCACACAACCCAGCCCTGTTGCTTTGAGCTTGTAGTGGCGTAGCACACCGTGGTGAGGATATGGGGTGGAGGAGCCCACTTATCTCATGGCATCCTGGAAAGCGAGAGGATGAAGAGGGGCAGGAAGGGGGGGGGGAGTGGTGATGAGGCTTAACTTTCCCAGAATGACATGGGCAGACAGTAACAGTGAGGGAGGGAGGCACATTGTGGGCGCCTATCATTATAGCTCATAGACTATAGAAGGATCTCAGTGACTGTACAGATTATATGGGCCCAGACCATATCCACTAGTTATAAGTAATTTCAGCATAGGACTCAAGAGTCAGTTAAGACCAGGATATTGGGGCCAGTAACAGCCAATGTTTACCTATTTCCTACAGTGCATATTCATTAAGAATCCATGTTCAGAGGCTTTTATCTGGCCCAACAGGTAAGGGCACTTTGCCACCAACATGGTGATGGCCTGAGTTTGATCTTTCTAATCCACAGAAAATTGACTTCCATAAATTGTCATCTGACCTACACATATACACTAAATGTAATACATTTTTTTAAGAATCCATGTGAAGGGCCTGCCTTGACACCTTGAATTTTTGCCTTTTTCTCTGTGCTTCTATGAACATTGCTAGTACCTCTATTCTTGGTGTACTAGGAATAAAGAACCAGTAGTCTGCCTCACAAGCTGGTTCTAAGAATGCCCAAAGAGTAGTTCCCAAGCCATTTGGTTTAGAACCATTTACACTCAGGAATTACTGAGGCCATAAAGCATGTGTGCTTCTATGGTGATAGCTCTTCATTCTAGCTGCATCACGTGGGGTGAATCAAACAAGATACTGGAGGACGAAACCACGTGTTCTCACTCATCTGTGGAAGCTGAGATTGCTGCTTTCCCAGAAAAGTGGAATAGTGATCACAGGACACTGGGGAGTGGGGACATATTGTCAATAATGCAGCTGAACAGGCAGGAGGATCTGTGCTTGGATTCTGTGGCACAGGGGAATCATAGTGTACAGCAACCTATGGTGTATTTCAGAATAGTGTGAGTCTGAAGTTTTTAACACAGAGATGATGAGCATTTAAGTAGATAAAAATGATAATTCCATGGTTCAGTCATTACATATCACACACTGGATTACTATACTGTGCCATAATTATGTACAAATATTGTCTGAATTTTTAAAATATCTTAGTTAGAACAAAATATTTTAAAATTCTATATTTAAACATTTTTAAATAACTGCATAAAACTTTATTATGCTAATATATGTAACACTTTAAATGAAAATAACTTTTTCTAAAGAAATATTTGAGTGATATGAAGGGCTTTGTTTTGGTGCTTGTAGGTCCCACGGTGTCTGGCTTAATGGAGGCCACTGGGCTCCCCTGTCTGCCTCTGTTCTATCTGTGTTGCACAGTTTGATTGAAGCCATAAGAAGATAAAGAGTCTTGGCTTACTCAGGTCAGAATTGGCAAAAGGAAGTCCTAGTAGTCCTTATCCTCGCTTGGGACTGCTGGTCATGAATACTGGTGGGAGAGCTCTTAGCCCCTGAGGGGGCTGTGTACTCCAGGCAGGATCTTGTTTCTTTTTGGCTCCAGAGGAATCTGAGTTGTCACTGTCTAACAGCACCCACCCACCCACCCCCTTTGTGTGAGCTTGGCAGTTGAGGAGGCCTTCACACGCTGTCTTCCTAGCTCAGCTCTCTCAGTATTTGTTTATTTCCTGATCCTAGCCCACCTTTTCCTGAGACCTGCAAGGAAAGCCTACAGGCAGAGTCAAGAGGCCTCAGGACCCTGGAAGAGGCAGGTGCCACTTGGGCCCAAATGTCTTCTCTTCAGACCACTCCCTGAGCTGTCTCAGACCTAGAAGCATCTCCCAGCCTCTCACAGTGAAGCACCTTGCCAAGTGAGGCCTCCCACTATGGACTTCCAAAGCACTTGGTAGTCTACCATGCCAAAAGCCACAGCCCCTCCCAGCCCCGCCCCTACTCTCTTTTTCCCCTCTTGGTTGTCTTGACGTTACAGCTCATAACCTAGAACTGACCTGGGAATTGGCCCTACTTCTAGGACAGTTCAGTGAGCCTTCTGCCCAAGTCTCTTGGTTTCAGTATCTGCTCTGAGTTTAAGCTTTGTGTTTCTTCCTGCGTTTCGTGCTGTGACTTGGTATAGTAGGATAGACAACCATCCACCTCTGAGCTTGCTGTGCTGGATGAGGATCCTGGCAGTGCCACTTGGTCAATACCTAGTGTTGTAGCAAGTGCTTCCTTCTCTAGGCGGTTCTTCCAGCTGTGAGGGGGGCTGCTCTTCTGTGTGGCCATGGCTGGTGTTTACCACATACTGACTGTCTTTAGTCATTATTGTTTCATCTTTCATCCAGGGACTCTTGACTGTTTGAACCTGAGTGCAGCTATTCCTGTTAGCCTCTGGGTATTCTGGAGCTGTCCCAGTGTTGGTAGGCCTTCTAAGAAGATCTCAATTGGTCCTTGACTAGGAAAGTCCAGGGAGTATCCAGGGGCGGGGCAGGATCAGGCCTTAAAGTCAGCCTCTGACCATTGCCTTTGATTCCCACAGCTCTAACAGAGAGGCTGCCAGGAAAGAGTCACACAGAACAAGCTGTAAGCTGCCACCTCTGTCTACTCTTTCTCCACTGCTACAACCCCAGCTGCATTAGGAGTGGCCTAGAATATTGCTCAAACTATTTGCTAGCCTCTGTGCTATCCCCAGGCCCATACAAGCTCATTTAAGACAGAGGCACAGGAGCAGGGTACTGCTGATTGCAAGCTGTTGCCTTCCTCTGGCTGACAGAGTCAGAATAGTGTTCAGAAATAGTGGCCTTGTGGAAGGTAGTCACATGAACATGTAGCTGGAGGCCATGCCACCTACAAGAGCAGCATGCCACTGCAGGGCCTACATGTTGGCTTCTTGTGGAAAGAGGAAAGAGCATCTGTGGTTAGAACCACTGTTACTGCAAGCTCTGTTAGCTGTGGCTGAATTTAACCCTAACAGATTGATAGCTAACCACTCATCTAGCCACAGAGCTTGCACACGGACAGGAGTTGTGCCTATGTTTACCACTGAGCCATTCCTTCTTGAGTCTTTGGGGCCCATGCCATGGCTCTATTCCAGTTAATGCTGATGAAACAGGAGGAGCTCTCACCACTGTGCCTACTCCACAGCCTTCTGTGTCTTGTGGTATGTCATTTTCTGATGTGTGTCTCCCACTCCCACCCCCATCCCCACACACATAGAGGGCTAGATTCAGCTAACAGGACAAGCTCTGTGTCTGTGGGGCTGAGGAGGTGATGCAACCCTCAGGCAATACCGAAACTCTTGCCCATAGGCTGCAGATTGAGGAGTGGGGCTTGTGGTGGAGTTATATATGGTCTGATGGTGTGATTCCAGGAGCAAGTGTCCCACAGAAAGAAAGCCTACATACCACTGTGCTGCCTCTCTGGGGCTGCACACTCCTGTACTCTTATCTTCCCCAATTTCCATTTCAGAGGGCACAGCCCTCTAAACAGAGGTCAGGAGAGCTAGAGGTTTTTTGAGAAAGACCATATTAGACTACATTGCAATAACTACAGATATGCTGTGAATGTTAGTGGCAAAGTTACTGAGCAATTACACCCAGGAACAGGGGACACACCTCCTCTGTGAGTAAACATACAGAGAAAAAACCTCTCTGGCCTGCATTCCAAGCCATGTGCTTATTCTTGATGGCAGGGCAAGCTGTGTCTGTCTTTTGTGGCTATGCCTTCACATGTAGCCCTGGCTCCAGCAGACCCTGGGATTCTCCTGGACCTTCTTTCCAGGAAGAGAGCAGGCAAGCCAACCCCGTATCTCTATGAGTGGTCCTTCATGGTGATCATCTGTACAGACAGGTGATCTGTGCTGCTTCCACTGCTCAGGAGATAGGGACAACTAGGCTTTACCTTGGGGAGGCTCTCATAGCCTAGTGAAAGCATCAGGTGGTGTCTGTTGCCAACAGGCTAGAGTGGCTGGTTAGTTCTGTCAGATCAGAGGAAGCTTCTTGAAGGAGATGGCAGCTCTTAAGGAAGCTCTGGGGATTGGCCTTGCAGAGAACATGGAGAAGAGGCCAGGCTGTCATGTGAAGCAGAACTGGTAACTGCAGATGTGATGTGGGGAGGAAGGGTCCAGGTAGAGCAGCCAATGGCACTGAGGGCCCTGGACTTGGCTGGAAATAGCAGGACATTGTTTTCCTTAGTGTCTTGAAGAGGACAAGTCCCTCCCTTGCTGTGTCCATGCCCCAGAGGTAACCTGCCATAGGCTTCAACAATTTGAGAACCTATTACCCAGGAAACTAGGACTTGTTAGTGCCAATGGACCCTGCTCATAGATCTGTTAGACTGTGTGGTCCAACCTTCTCCTACTGAGCTCCTGTCCTGGCAGGTGCCTACTAGAGCAGCCTATCACATCAGTTCCTTCATGTGTTTGAAACACTGCATTCCAGCATCATCCCTGTAACTCAGTGGGCCTTTTGGCTAAATACTTTCATGTATCACCACCATGCACCTACTTTCCTTCTGTCTTTTTCCACCTCCTTGATGTGATTCTCTGAGGCTGAGGATTCTGTGAGTGTCAAGAACATCATTTATGTGAAGAAGCCTGTTGCCACAGCAACCCAGCGGTCGTCCTGCTACCTGGTCTGCATTTTCCAACTAGGTCCACAGAAAGTGTTCGTGGAAGGAGGGGTGCAGCCAGCTAAGCCCTGCTTCTCTGTTCATAGCTTGCCACTCATGTGGATACAGAAGCTGGCAAAGGGGCCACACCTGTTTCACAAGGCCACTTGATTGGCAAGCTGTTTGTACAGGTGCCCATGCTTGCTACAGCTGCCACTGTTTTCCTCATGACATGACTAGCCTGTACAGAGAGGCCAGTAAGGGACAATGCACTGGTTCCAGAGGCATGCTAGCTTTGGGGGCTTCCTGGTTCATACACCATCTGCTTGGCAAGTGGGGCCAGTTTTCTTGGGAATGGAGGAAACAAGGGGAGCAAGGATTCAACAGCTCTGGGAGGAAATAGTTCCCAAGAAGACTGAAAATGTTTTACTCTTTTAGATAAAATGTAGCTTAGCCGCACTAGGTTTGCTCTGATATGCTAAGTAAAGTAGGGGCTTGTGCTCATCCACACCAGGTGAGCACATGCCCACATAGAAGGTGATTTGGCTGTGCTCCTTCACTAACTGCTGTGCTCCTGTGATTCTCAATGATGCAGGCATACCACATCCCTCAAGGAGTTCTCAGCAGCTGAAACATCCCACCTAAGATAAAGACAAATGAGACTGACTGAGAGGACCCCTGGATGTCCCCAAAGCTCCTTGAGGCCCTCAGGGCAGCAGAGTTAGGGAATGAGAATAAGAGCTAAGGTTGAGTCCTATTCCATGCTCACACAAAGCAGCAGACCCTGGAGTGTCAGGTATATCTGGCTTCTATGTGAGAGTGTCTGCTTGCATGGCAGTTTTGCCCCCTAACCTGTAAGGCCTCTGGGTCATGCTGCCCGCACCTGCTGAGTCAGGGTTGTGAGATGAGACACTACCATCATGCCAACAGTTAGAGGCCTTTCTCATTTTACTGCTGTCGTTCTCCCGCTGTGTTGCTGAGCCATGATCCTCACTTTTGTTCCTGTCCCCTACCCACCTTAAGGCAGTCCACAGACCACTGGCTGATTTGGCAGTAGTTAACAGGGAGCAAGGATTGTGACAAAGGATCTGACCAGAGCTCCGGTTCTGTATGAGATCTTTTTGGTAGAACTGTGCTGAGACTGTGATTTAGCTGCAGAGGGATGGAAGTTGAGTTTTCCGGCAGCTATATGCCCTGTGTAGTCTAGGTTAGCAATAAGCAGGACAGTGGCCCTGCCCTAGGATACACAGACCTTTGAGAGTGGTAACTAGACATTACAGAAGGTGCTTCTGAGATTAACACGCCCCCCCGCCCCGAGGCCAACAGGGATAGTGTCAGAAAGGGCAGGGAAGGAACATCAGCTAGGCTTGTGGAGTAGCTTCACAGGGTGATGGCTGTTCTTCTGAAGGTCTGGACACACTAGATAAGATGGCCATGAAAAGATGGATGCATCTTCTGGGAAGAACCAGAAGAGTGAGCCCAGAAGCTGGAGACCAGTTAGGAGGCAGCTGCTGAGTCATTCTGGTGTGAAAACAACGTGACTGGTGAAAACAGCATGGCTGGAGCCAGGACTGAGTGTGTTGGACCAAGAAGTAGTTGAACTTGAAATATCTTTGAGGTTAACATAGCATATCAAAGACTTCTAGGGTTCATTTATAGTGAAGAGCTAACTCATGGATGGCTTGATACTCTAGTCTTAGACTTCTGGGTGAATGGGGAACAGGAAAATTGGGCTTATTCTAGAGCATGCCTCCCAGAGATTTATCTCTAAGGTTATTATGGCTCGTGCCAAGTTGACAGTATAACCCACCGTAGTGCATCTGTGCATTAGCCCTGATGCCCCAGCCTCTGACCCCCTGGTTTATTTCTATGGGAGATGAGTTTAGAAACCTGGTCCTGTTACCACCTGCCTCAGAACCCAACGTACTGGCTCCTCTTAGATCCATGCCAAACTCAAGTTCGATGCTGTAAGACCACATGTCTGTTTCTTGACCCACACTTCAGTCTTCCTGTGTCTGGGGTGAAAGCAGTGCTGATTAGGACTGACTTTCCCTTCTCAAATAGCTCTTATTGCTTGAAAGTCACTTCAGCTGATTTGTGTTTAATTGAGTGATCTCTGAGCTCTGGCAGAGCAGTGTGCAATGATTTGATTCCTGTGATGGGGTATCGTCCCCTGCTCGGCTACTAAGGTGTCTGTTGGCCCTGAGTAACTCATTCATATTCCCCACCTCGTCTCACCCATCCTTTGGGCTGGTGATGCAGCTTCTCGTGCTCTGGCCTACCTTGAATTAGGGTGACACAGATGTTAAAGCATGCCTAACAGCTCTCAAGTCTTGCTCAGGAATTGCCATGAAGTGAGTCCAGTTCATTATTATTATTATTATTATTATTATTACCAAAAAATTAAGTAATGTCATACAATGAACAGGGCTACAGAGGGAAGAGTGGGTTTGTGACAGGAACCCCTAGAGTTGGCAGAGATCTCTGGGGGCAGGCACCAAAGTCCACTGAGGGAAGTAGATGAAATCATGGCTTGAGGGGACAGATTCCCCCCCCCCACAGAAGAGTGAGGGGCCAGATCCCTGCAGTAGGTGAAGATGCCATAGCCACACCAGTGTCCAGCATGCCTCTGTTCCTGGGCCTGGAAGAGAACCCACCCAAATAGGTACCTTAGACATATGGGAGAAGCAGGCTATTCCTGGGGTAGTATGTATAGGGGTCCCAGTACTCAAATACAGAGGGTTTAGGGAACAAACAGAAGACAACTGCAGATCCTGCCTGGGACTTTGCAGTGCTGTTAGAGTCCTTGCTCCATTGCTGAATGTTACAGCTGAATTTGAAATGTCTCCATGGGCTCATGTGGTCAGTGCTTTTCCCAGCTAGAGGCACTATTTTTGGGAGGCTGTGTCCTGACTAAACTAAGTACTTCCCCAGGAGGCAGACCTTTCAAAGGATTACATCAGACCCCTGCTCCCTGATTCCTGGGTATCTGCTACCCACTCTGCCTTCCTCCTTGTTGATGGAAACCATGAGCTGAACTAAACCTTCCCTTAAGTAGTTTCTTTCAGGTATTACAGTTACAATAACAAAGGTAGCCAATACAGAGGAGAGCTGTAAACAAAGCCTCCCAGGACCAGCTAGGAAGAGCTGAGGAAATTTGGGAGGCTGAGCTTGACTGGCACTCCCTTATATTTCCTGTGTCACTTTTGCAATTCTTCCTCTGACCATGTCACAGCGAATCCTCAGGCACTTGTCCCTAAGATGTCTAAGGCACACCCCATGGTCCTGCTCTGCTGAGTACCTTGGTTTGAGGATACATGTTTCCCTTCCCTGAAACACATACTGAGAGAGATGCTCAGTATGTTAGCCCTAACCCTAACTCCCTAGTTTTATCCGTACTCCCTAGTTTTATCTCCTCTGCGTCTCCTCAGCTTTAAGTAGGGAGCCCATGGGGCTTTCTGAGGGCTTGCAGTCCACAGGAGCAATGCCTCTGAAGCTTAGTTTGTCTGCTCTCCTGGGCAACCCAAGCCTTTGTACAACAAAGGGCTACAAGATGTATATAGCAGGGCTACACAAGCAAGGGTGGTGGCTTGTGCGTCCAGCATGAGAGACGGCAAGCAGAGAATGGGAGCCCTGCCAGAATGCATATGCTGATAGATATGCTTGGTGCATTTATTTATTTCGTTTAGACGTCATGTCTACATGTGGTCCAGCACTCAATGCCATTGTAGAACTGAGCACTGCCTTTATACCAGCCCCCATCCCACTCACCAGAGAGTCACCTTTCTTAGTGCTTTTTTTTTGCATATCTTTCAAATTTTTAATGCATATTCAAGCATATATTTTACCCACATGGAATCACACTATATTGTTCTGCAACTTGCTTTTTTTCACTTTAATAATACGTCTTACAGTTCCTTCTGTTGGGATGGAGAAGCCATTCTCATTCTTGTTAACTGTAACCTAGCTAAAATAATAAATTCTTCCAACTGGAAAGAACCTCCAAGTCAATGTGATCTAATTGCCTCATTTTGCTACAACCTGGAGGACTGAGGTGACTTGCCGCAGGGCACAGAGTAATAGGTAGAGGCATAGATTCCTCTGAGAGTCCTCTAAAAGGAAGAACTTCACCAGGGCCAGCACTGGGAATAACAAGTAGGAATTACCGTATCCAACTGCCCACTTGCAGCAGAGAGGGCACATGTTGAAAGGGTACTCATGGGATTCTGTCAAAGTTTCCTGTGGGCTGCATAAGCATGGGTCTCCCTCCCATTCCTGTCCTGGTCAGCAGAACTCACTGTTATCTACGCATTTTCCTGAAACCTACTAGGACTTTGCTGTGCCCTTCCATAGTTTCTATAGTGCATAGTGGCAGGAAGAAGTGGCTTCTCCCTCCTAACAAAGTCCTTTACTGTTTCCTGGCTTTATCCCCACACACTACTGTCCCCTCTGGCATTCACCCAACATGGCATAGGTCGGAGGTAGTGAGTCTAAGCCATAGCGTTTCAGAGGACTCTAGGTGATCAGGGCTGCATGATTTCTAGGCCTGAGCTGGGTGTTTTGGTCCTAAATGGCCCTGGTCATATCCAGGCCATTTTTTATGCAGCAGAGCCCTCTGGTACCCAACCCAATCTGTAGTGCAAGTCCTTAGCCCAGCTTGTTCCCCCAGGTACTTGTCCACCAGTATGTGTTCCCACCCTGGGATATGGGATGTGAAACCACAGACCTGAAAGGGCAAGTCTTCCTGGTACATCCAATTGACACAAAGCTTTGAGAGGAGAAATGCTATTTTTATATTAAAGCAAACACTGATATTATGGAATAGCACAGAAAATTCAAGTTACATTTCAAGATAAAAGAGGCAATTTCAAAGCAATTTTGTCCTTCTTTGCCTCAGGCATGTCAGCCTTTTCTCCCCTGGACCCTGGAGGGCGTGTGCTAGCTCCACTCTGCTCATGGGGACTTGACTGAAAGCACGTTAGTTATATTGAAGCCCTTCGCCCCAGAAGTGGAAGTCTATCTTAGGAGTGAAGAGGCGGGCCCTGTTCTCCTCTGCACTGGGCTATGTCAACTGGCCCCTGCCTGGTGTCTGTGTACTCATCTGTTTTCTCTGGCCTCTTCATCATTTCTCTCAAATGGCTTTGGTTTACCTTGACCCTGACCACCATGGCAATCTCTTGTGTTACCTTCATTGTCTACTGGCCTGCTTTTCTGTTTATCCCTCTGGAAATCTGGTTGGCTCATCTCATTTTCTTAAATAGGCTCATAGAATACTGGCCAGGCCGAGAATTATGTCCAGTGTTCAGTGTCACCTTAAAAGACATCTTTGCCTAAGCCACTGTCTGGGTTGGTGAGCAAATTGGGAAGATTGTTCTATAAGGGTAAGTGCACTGGTAATTCTTCCAACCCAGTGTGTTCCCAGAGAAGTGAACTTCCCCGCCCCCAGCATATCCTACCCACTCTATGGACACCCTGTCCCAGGCCTCCCTGTCTTACCATACTCCCCACAGTACACTGTGGATACAAGGAACACCTACCTGCCCCATACTGCACAAGTGGTCATAATGGCTTCCTCTCAGAACCTTGCCTAAATAGGCTTCCTCCAAGGCCAAGCTAGATCATGGTATCACTGGCAACTGGAGGAAGGGCTGAGGAGCAGAGCCTCAGTGTGAGAAGGCCCTGGTTGGTAGAGGAGACTTGCTGACAGGGCCACTTGACATAGGTCCCATGGATGGATCAGCTTCCCAGTAGGCTGGCATCTCTATCATAGAAGCTGGCTGTGATTCAGTGCCATTAGCCCTCCTGCATGTCTGTATGCCATGATATGTATAAGGTTCTCATCGCAAGTATCGTATTATCTGTAGATAGCAACTCTCAAGTATTTTTCTTCTCTTGGACTGGCACAGTGGTGATACTGTGGTTAACGTGCTGGAGACAGGGTGTTCCTCTAACAGAAATTAGGAACAGAGCACTCTTGCCTCTCATCTGATTCATCCTGTCCCTGTTCGTCTCTGCCTATTCACTGAAGGCCTTACTAGTGTGTGATGGAGAGTGGCATCATGCATGGTGCGGGGAGTCACACAGACCTAAATGTCCACCTTGCCTCTACAGCTCACAGGGTCTGTGACCTTGTGCAGGTTTCTCCATCTGTCTGAATCTCTTCTCATCTATATAGAGGTGGTGCCCTGGCCTCGGGCAGGGATATCTTAATGAGGTCTTATGTCTTAGGTGATGAGAACCTTGGGCCATTCTGACTTTTTCCCAGTGTATCCCCAAAGGGCCTCTGCTTGAGGTGCCCTCCATATTTCTCTCCTCCAGCTGCCCGGCATTATAGACTCAGTTGGAACATGATCATGGAACTTTCTTTGTATACTATCCTATGCGCCAAATGCTGTTGGGACCCTAAAGGAAGGTGGCAACTCCAGTCTTTGTCTGTAGGAAGGGACCTAGGGATTATGGAATGTTCCAGTGAGAACCACAGGGTGGGGACACATGGTGAGCCTCCTGAATGGTTGTGAGCATGAGGTTTTGTGGATGTGGCTGTGATAGGCCTGGTAGCTTCAGGCCTAAACTCACATCTCCATCCCAGTTCACTTCCTGATGGGCCTCCTCTTCAGACACAGAGTAGGTAGACTCAGTACCGGGCTTCCCACTTCCTTCTCAGCAAATCTGAAAGGCAAAACTAGGAAAGTTTGTCTGTTCCTTGCTTGTCCCTTTTGAGATTTCCTTTTCTAGTTAACAGGCATGGTTATAAATACATAGCACACTTGAATATGCCAGGCACTGTATTGGGCAGCGTGCCCTCACCCCATGATAAACAGCCATATTTCTTGCTCACAGATACCCAAGTAGCAAGTGAGGGAATAAGGCCATTGAACCTGGCCTTCCCAATTCCACATAGTCATGTGGGTAGCAAGAGATGGAACAGGCCTGCCAAGCCTGGGCTGCTTGGCTCCACATGGCAACAGAGATAACAAGTGAAGGGAGTAGGCTCTCTAAGCCTGGATTGTTTGGCTTTTTTTCCTCCTCTCCTTTCTTTATCACATAAGTCTTGTGGGGATGTATGTAGCACAGCGGTAGAGTGCCTGCTTTGCGTATCACAGAAGTCTTAGCACTTTGGAAATGGTCCCTTCTCATCTGCAGTGTGGCAGTAAGCTTCTCCCTTCTCTGCCAGCTTACCCTGTCTGCACTCCTCCGGCCCTCAGGCCCCTAAAGAGACCCTCTTTCTGTCTTGGTCACTGTAGTCCTTGATCGAGTTCCAGGGACTCAGGAGGTACTGCTGCATTACCAGCTAAGTGGTAAATGATATCTGCCATGGCAGCACGGTCTATATTTGCTAGGACTCCTGGAACAAAGGACCCCAAACTCAAACAAAGCTAATTGCATCATGTGTGACTCCTGAGTTGGAAGCTGCCAGTCAAGATGTGGCAGGTCATGATTCCTCTTTAAGTGCTAGGGAAGGGTCTGCTCTAAGTCTCTTTCTCCACTCTGGTAGTCTCTTGGCTTGTGGAGGAGGTGCAGCTCTAGTTTTCACATGACAATTTCCCTGTGCATGTGTCTCTCATATCCATATCTCCACTTCTCATAATGATGCTAGTCATGATAGATTGGATCACCCTTCTCCAGTATGACCTCATTTAGCTAATTGCATCTGTAGTGACCTTTATTTTCTAGTAAGGTTATATGCTAACTTAACATAAAATCAGAACAAGGCGAGGGACACACAATTAACTTCATAAGTTGTGCTCTGTGTTGGAATTCCATCAGGCATCTTAAGTTTAGTTTATCTGGGCTGAACCATCACCAGCTATTCACCATACTGATGCATATTGATGCACTGAACCTGACTTTGGACACTTCACACCAGCCTTTGACTCTGTAGAGCCATGTGGATTCCTTAAAGGAAATCAAGAGTAGTCAGAGAGGAAGAAAGGGCATGGAGAATGGATTGAGTCAGGTGCACCCACCCTGAAAGCTCATTGTCTTTAAAAGAATTATATTGGATGGTGTGTGGGTATGACCAAAATGCCTGGTGGGTGTGATCATTTTCTTTAACTGATTGGAGGTTTCAGTCCATGGGTGCTTGGCCCCATGTGCTTGAGCAGAACATTTTAGTGGCTGCAGCTTGTGGTGGAGGCTGCTTTTCTCTCCTTGGCAAACAGGAAGAAGAGAGACGGGAAGGGAGAAGAACACACTCCCAGTAGCCTACTTCCTCTTGCTGGGTCCTATGTCCTGAAGGTTCTAGAACCGCCTAGCCTCCTAACATAGCTGGAGACCACATACTCAGCCCATGAGCCTTCAGGGACATGGCACATCCTAACATGTCCTGCATGTAAAAGGAGGCAGCAGGTTCCAGGCTCCAGCTCAGATTAATATTCTTCTCTGGACTTAGGCTTTCTGAAGAGTGCAGGCAGAATTTGGGGATCACTGGAAAGCAGCTTTCATGGGGAGCAAGGGTTGCATACTTAGTAGAGGCTCAATGGTGTCAGTTACTATATGTTCCAGATAGTCTATGTGACCTCGTGTAGCGATGGATCAGTAACAACTGTCATATTGACTTAGTGACAAGTGCATTGTACCATGTTTTCCACCTGTAAAGTCTCCTGATTCTTGTGTTACTTTGAAAAAGGGAAGAAACTTGTTAGGTTGTTCTTACCACTCTCATTGGGTAGTTGAGGAAACTAAGATGGAGTACAATTATGCATCTTGCCTAAAGGCACAACAATAGTTAAGTGAAAGATCTAGAATATAAACTCAGGTTGTGATTCTCAACCTTAACTTCACATTAACATCCCTGAGTAGAGCATTTTAAAAATTTCTGTGCCCACAGGGCCCAGCCTGTACCAGTAACCAGCCTCTGGGGGTGGGCTCAGGTGTAGCTTATGAAAATGACTCAAGTGATTCCAGAGTACAGCCAGGATTTCCTTTAGAGCCCTGTGAGAACTTCAGGCACATGAAATTGTAGATATGAAAACACAGTAGCATGTAAGAACCAGGGTAAGCTGAAGAACAAGACCCAACCAAGTAGTCTCAGATTTTTTTTTTAAAAAGCAACACAGTGTTCTAAAGACAGAGCCTTGTATCTCAGGCCTCTGATATGCATGAATCTGCAATCTTGTGAAGAGTGGGTATATGTGAGACCCTGGGGATTGTGCCTTTGATGAAACTCTTGGGCCGTGTAGATCCTAGTGGCTCAGCAGCAACCTTCCATGCTGCAAGGCCACCACTGTCTAAGACCATCCAGCTAGAAACTAAGTGCAAAAGCTGCTTCGGCGAGGAAAGGGGCAGGGCATGCTCAGAGCTGCCTGCCTGGGGCACATTCTTCTCACAGAAGTCTTCTAAGAGAGATGAGACCTTTTCTCTGGAGTCTCCCAGAAGGGACCTGTCACAAAGGGCTGGGAATTGCTGAGTGTGCAGTCTCCGCCAGCCTTCTGTTATTCCTCTGCAAATGGAACCTTTAGGATCAGCACAAAAAGCTAAAATGTCTTCAGCCTGTAGGCCTGGCTGTACTGCCCTCATGTGCGCCTCAGCTTGCACAGGCAGGCTGGATCCCCAGGGCCTACAGCTGTTCCTTAACCATGGCATTCCGGCCTCCAACTTTACAGCTATGGATTTGTCCTTGAAGATTTGTGCTCTTTCTTTCTGCAAGAGTCACTGTAGCCCACAACATTGAGACCCTGTATAATTTCATTGAGGGTCACATCATCCATCAGTAGCAAAACTAGAATTAAGACTCACTCTTGGTTTGACTTTTACTTTGTGTCAGAGTACGCATTTTGTTTTCATACTCTTTGGATAGCACTATTCAATTATGTTTGCAAATGTAAAATAAATCAATAAGTAAGTAACTAGCAGTCCCGGAGTAGGGCTGGCTGCCTGGTGTCTGGAGTGCCACCACTCCCTGCTGCATGGCTTTCTCCCTACACCCTGCCATTGGAGTGATTATAGTGGTCAATTACCTAGTCAATCCTGCTTATTCCAAGTATACCCTTAAATTCCCTCCCATCTGCTTTGGCTTTTGCACGTCCAGGTTAAACACTGCTCCATTCTCACAGGGTAGAAGCTCTGTGCTAGCCATCCTCCCTAATACCTGTCCCCTGACCTCAAAAAGTTCAGGGAATCCAATCCCAGTCCATAAACTCAGGTCTGGGCAAGTGGATCTGACTTCTCAGTACTGCAGCACTCTCAGAGATTAGTTCTCACCTCCCTTCAAACAGGACTTTGACCTTTTTATTCTTGACTGTTTATCAGGAACTTCTGGGAAGTTTTTTTTTTTTTTTTTTTTTTAGCAGCAAACTCACATCCTTGAATTCACCTTTTCGGAGCCATTCTCATGTACTTTAAAGACAAAGCCTTCTGAGAATTCTTCAGCTATCTCTTGCTGGGTCAGAGTCAGGGAGCACCCTCTTACCTATCTGTTGCAGGCTGCTCTGCTCTGGTGGAAGGAACCAGACTCACAGTGGTCAGCTTCCTTTCAGTTCTGATAAGTTCTGTGGTATCTGCCCTACCCAAGGAGCTGCAGGGTACACCCTCTATCATTTCCAGACCAAAATGCCAAAGGGTCACTAGTATTCAGACAAATCTCCCCTCATATAAGGAGTTTCTGGATGAAGCCTCTCACACCTGGATGACTGGTGGCTCATGTTTAGTAGTCAGTGGAAGTCATTAAAGAATATGTTCAGTTATTGCCAATTAATGTAGCCTTGCAATTTTTGGTTACTATGTATGATGTATATACATGCTATGTATGCATATATAAAAGCATGCATGCTCAAGGATATAATAGTAAATTCCTCTTCCACTCCAGCTCCACACCCAGCAAAGCATACACAACCCAGAAATGGCTGAAAGGCTGGGAGATACAGTCGAGATTGCAGAGCCAGAGTGGCAGAGAGATTTGGGTGTGTGTGTGTGTGTGTGTGTGTGTGTGTGTGTGTGTGTGTGTGTGTGTGTGTGTGTGTGTGTGTGTTCCCTCTCCCTCTCTCTACTTCTTCACAAGTGCAAATAGTTTTGAAAGGGTCTCACCTGAATCACATCACCAGGGCTCTAATTAGCAGTCTATACCTGGAAAAGGGGTAGGGGGTTTAGGTAGCAGGTATGTTAAGAAATAAGAGCATAGATTGATGTCCTAGGAATAAGGGGACCCTTAAAGGTAAGGTCCTGGGAGAGGAAAGGGAGGGTATCATAGAATTGTTTCAGGAGAATGGTCCTGCTGGTTGAGGGACCTAGATCTAATGATACAGGCCAAAGGTGATGAGCACAGAGCAGTTCAGCATGAACTGAAAATGCCTTTTGGCCATTCTTCAATTATACATTGATCAGGTTGGGCATGGAGGGACATGCTTTAATCCCAGTACCTCAGAGGCCAAGGCAGACAGATCTCTGTGAGTTAGAGGCAAGTCTGGTCTACATGGTGAGTTCAAGGACAGCCATGGCTACAAAGAGAGACCTTGTCTCAATAAGTAAATAAATAAATAACAAATAAATAAAAATACCCATTGGTTAGTCCCAGGGCTTGCCCAAGCATTGGCAATAAAGATACAAATCTACCCTGGAGCCCAAGCAGTTCCCAGAGGAGATAGATAATTAGCAGATGATTGCAATACACTGTGAGAAATGCTACTGGAAAGCCTATCTTAAAACAGAGCATGGAGACAGCCATGGGAAGTCTGACTGGAGAGAAAGAATAGTATTCATTCTGTGGAAGGGATGCTGCTGGGCCTCAAGGCAGTAATAGGAGCTTCCCAGGTGGACAGGAAAGAATTAGCAGAGGAAGTAATGTCCAGAACATCCTGGAGGGTTCAAAAATAAGGTTGCAAGTGAAGCACAGAGACTGAGGGTAGGGCCAAGGTCATTAACAGAAGGCCCTATCTCCAGAGGGGTCTTGGGGATCTGTAAAGATCACTCTTACTACTGCCTGGATGGTGTGCTAGAGGCAGAGGATGCAGCCACAGGGGACACTGAAGGCATATGCATACAGTGCAGTCTGTGGTAGTCCACTGAGGAGAGCACAGTGGGGAGCAAGAAAAGGAGTTAGGATGATCAGGAGGCAAAGTCATCATCTGCATTCAGTTGTGGCTTGATATGGGGACCCCAGGGGCAGGAAGCAGTGATAATTGGCAGTTAATCTCCAGGAGCTGGGTGAAGGGTGGCATTCTCTAGTGCAGGACTGTAATGAAAACACCAGGGGTGGGGATGTAGGAGAGGGAAGCTGTTCAGAAGGAAACTGTTGGAGGGACAGAGAAAGGGAACTGGGTGTAGTCAGTAGGGCACATTCTGATAAGAACACAAAGGCTTTCTGTGTTCAGCCAAGATTTAGCAAACAGACCCTAACAAAAATGCCAGCCTTGTCCTGAGCTTGTCACCTCCACAGACTAAAGCTAAGGTTTGTGTCTCATTCTTCATCACTGCCAGCAGAGATGGTTTGTCCTCCACTAAGTGGCCTGGCCAACTCACCAAGGTCACTGCAGATAGCTAGGCTGCCTCCACTGCCCTCTGTTTAGACTGCTGCATGCTGTCAGTGGTCCTTCCAAAAGGGATCTCTGGTGCCATTTCCCATGGCACACCCTCCAGTAGCTTCCTGCTGTCCCCTAGAATAGTCTCTGCATGTGTAGTCAACCCTAGATGACCTTCAGTATCCATTCTCTTCCTCCCTGGACGTCTGTCTGTGCTCACTGTGCTAGCAAGAACTCACCAAGTACAGTTACCCCCTCAGCATCTGCCCAAACCCTGACTTCTTGTCTGTTAGCTGTCTGCCTGAGGTGACCAGGCAGAGGAAGAGGCCTTCCCTGGTAGCTATTGAAAAACACAGCCCACAGCCTTTAATCTCTGTGTGAGCTTTTAAGTGGCATTGCCACTGAGTGAAATTATTTGTTTACTTCTTCCATATCCAGACTGTTAGCTCAGTGGAGCAAGGACTTCATCCCCTCATTGCCTGCCGTGTTCACTGCTTGTAGAGCAAGCCTTGGCAAATAGCAAGCGCTCAATAAATGCTTGCTAAATGTACAAAAGAAACAAGTGGTGAAACTATGGTGTGTTGCAATATGCTAGGCATGTTTGGATCCATGTATAGGGGTGTCCTCAGTGCATTCCTAAGGATCGCTGGGAAGTACTGCTCACTAGACTCATGAGTAAGCAGGCTTAGGGATGATGGTACCTGCCATTCTGTGGCCAAATATGTGGCGGGTATCCCTCTAAAGGTGAGAGAGATAGGTGCAGTCAGCACTGAAATAAAGTTATGGCAGAAGTGTGGTACACATACTGAGTCAGACAAACTTATCTTCTGGCAGTGGGAATCCAGAGCTGGGGGGCATGTGAAGGTGAGTGGCTCATAGGAAGAACAGACAAGGAAACCAGCCCGGAGGCTCAAGAGTTGTGAACTGTGTTGAAGGTAGGATGGGTCCAGCCTGGGGATGGCTAGGTTGCCACAGATGGGCTCTGAAGACAAGAAATAGTGATTGTGGAAAGTGAAAGGTGGAACCTTGCTGGCTTTGACATGGGGGCACGGTTGGTCTTGGGATGGCCTGTGCCTTGGGGCTTTAAGGTAGAATAAGGCAAGCCAGGAAGGGAGTTTTCCACAGGGTGGTGCAGGGTGGGTATTGCTGGCTTGGATCAGCTGTGCAGCCACTTAACAGAATTGAATTTCAGTGTTCCTGGGTAGTGCAGTGGTTCTGTGTCTGGCACTGGCACTCTTGATAGCTTATGCTAAAGATTTAAACCATTTTTTAAAAGTCTAGTTTACTCTTTTCAGGTTAGAGACTCCAAAACATGAATACATTAATTATCTTTACTTCACTTACCATTCCTTCTATCTCTAAAAACTTCTGACAATAATGCTGGTAGATTCCAGATTCCTGGGCAGCCGGTGCTGGCTATTCTGTCAGCACCTTGGCCTGGACTGTCCTGTGTCAGTCTCTCAGAGTTCTGGGATTCCAGCTCTGGGTCCCTTCCAGCTCTGGGTCCCTTCCAGCCTATGCTGGTGTTGCTAGGAACACTCCTCATCCCATTCCACCTCTACTTCAGACCTATGTTGTATCAGCATTCCCATTATTTAACACTTTTCTTCCTGAGTCACGGTTGGGCACAGCAGGGAAGTATGGAACTATTGAAGACACCTGTGACTATTCCGCCTTGCTCTTTGGCTTGATGTCTTTTCACCCTAGCAGTCCCTTTGCCTTCCAGGGCTGCCTCTGTTTCTTTATCTGCCAAGTTCTTACCTCAGAATTAACTTTTATGAGCTTTCCAGGTATCAGCCTCCTGGGCAGTCCCTACTATAGTGCCTAACCAGGCAGGGCCACTGAACCTTCTGATAGGGCATGCCCCTTACTCCCATTGGATGCTAGACCCAGCATACATGTGACTGTTGCCTCTTGCAACTTTCCACAGCATATGCTAAAATACTCCCAGCACTTTGAAAGGACTCCAAGTTCCTGAGCTTCATTTTGCCCCTCACCCCCACCCCACAAGCCATGACATTAGTGTCCTGTGCCCTGGTCATACCATGTGCTACCTCAGCTTGGTCTGCAGTAGCCTGCGAGATGCCTCATGCAGGCCCAGTGCAGCGCTGGAACTTAGGAGACTCTCTTGCCAGAGCTTCAGCCAGTGGCTGCCTCCTAACTAGCCTGTGCATCACTCATGTGGTTCTGGCCTTGCTTTGCATTTACTCAGCAATTCCTGCGTCAGGCCCTGTCATAGGCTCTGGGGATAGAACATAAGCAAAAGAGACTAAAGGCCGGTGGTGGAGGAGGTCATGCCCCCTGAAGAGCCTTCTTTCACTCCTCAGCACTCAGAACTATTCTAGACACTGCTGGCCTTGTTGGTTCATGTGTGTAAAGTCAAGAGATACTTGTTAAGGTCTTAAAACTGTATGCCGGTCATGTGTATTTTATAATGCATCTTCCCCTCATTCGCACCAAGTCTGTGCCAGCTGCTCCATCATCAATCTCACTGTGCAGAGCACAAGCAGAGGAGATGGCATGGAAACCCTGCCCATGACACACACTAGCAGGAGGGGCCCTGACCTGAGCACCTGTAACCTCACTCTGTGATTCATTCATGACCCTGCACTGTATCTCCATAGTGCTTAGTCAGCTAAGGGGAACCTCAGACCTCTCTAGCACTGTGGTATCTATCAAGCTGGGTCTCCATGACACCCAGCCTTACGTTCCCTAGTAGGCCATCCATGAATGCCTTTGGCCTGGTTGCCAGTGTTGAGGCTCTGGCCAGGGAATTGCTCTTTTCCAGGCATGCAGAATAAGCTGTTGTCCTTATTCCCATCATCATAGTCATGAACACATGGGCCTCACCCTGAACCGCACTTGGTAGACTTGCCACAGATCTCTGTGCCCCTGCATCTTCCCATTCTGTTTCTTCTCCTGGCTCTGCCTGGGGACAGCAAGTCGCTCTTCCCTGCCCATGACATGTTTTACTGCCATCCCCGCCTTCCCACCTTGCTTCTCTCACCCTCACACTCTCTTTTGATCTTGCAAATCCAGGCCCTTAGAGAAATCAGACGGTATGAAATATGAAAACTGCTTGGGAAGTAATTGAAGAAACACTGCGACTTTTGAAACCCATAGAGATAATACTCACACCTTCTTACTCACATTATTTAATTTTTAATGGCAGATTTAATTAATGGAGATCAGGTCTTCTGCCTTCAGATGTGCTCAAGAAGCAGCTGCAGGCGCAGGAGGAGGGGCAGCTGTCTAGAGCAGAGAAAATGCAATCCAGAAGTGGGAACCTGAGGAAGAAAAGTCTCCCAAACTAACAGTTCATGATGATGGGGACTGAAGATATAGGGTCAGTGCAGGCCCATCAGAGAGCATCCAGAGGCCCAGGAGCCTATGTGCTAGCTGTAGCTACTAGTCCTTTGGCCTCAGTGGTCCAGGATCCTCCAGTGCTGATGACCTCTCTGGGAGGACAGGACTCCATCATCCACAGCTGCCTCTGTCCTTTTAAAAATGGGGCTCCTCTGCTATTCCCTCACCTAAAAAGACAGGGCTTGGCCAGGTATAATGACTCAGGCCTGTAATTCTAGCACTCAGGAGGCTGAGATAGGAAAATCACTATGGCTTTAAGTCTAGCCTTGTCTAAATATTGAATTCCAGGCTAGCCTGGGCTATAGAGCAAAACCTTGTTTCAAAAACACAAGGAACAAAACCCATGCTTTTATTCACCCCTCATTTGAACCCAGGCTCTGATTCTGAAGTTGAGGCCACGTCACCCAGTGTGCCTCTTGGCCCCTCCCTGCCCTTGCTTTCACTATTTGACAGTCCCTGCTCCCCACACATACCCATGCTGCTCTTTGGAAAACCCCATCCATATTGTTGTCTCTCCTTATGAGACCTCGTCCTTGTTTGGCTCATATCTACTCACCCTTTGGTTTGTTAGAAATGAATATATTCTTTAACTCAAGAACCTGACTTCTAGAATGTTTCCTGTAGATATGCTCATTCACACACAGAGCTGCAGGTAAGGACTTGTTCTCCTCAGCACTGTTTACAACAGTAGGAGAATTTATTGGCCTAGAGAAGATGGTGGGAGCTGCTTGTCTTGAGGTGCAGAGTGCTTAATCACAGAACCCTCACCCACACTGTGCTCCCTCACAAAGTACTCCTTTACAGAGTGTGCTCAGTCAGTGTATTCCCTCACAGAGTGCTCCCTCTCAGTGTGCTCGCCCCAAGTATGCCTCACAAAATGCTCTCTAATTAAAGTACTTGCCCACAAATCATTTGCTAACAAGGTACTCACAAGTGTGCCATGACCTCACCCATGGGGGTGTAAAGAGGAAGATGGGGTGGGTCTGGGGAACAAGCCTCAGAAAGCTCACCACTCACTATGGCCCCTGTCATGCTTTCACTTTTGAAAAACATTGGTGTGACAAAAATTGTGCCTTAAAGTTAGGGTGCTAGTGTCCCATGAACTAGGCCATGGACTCCGTTGTCAGAACCACCAGAGGCAGTGAGAGGGAGCAAGAAAGATACCTTGGTTTGCTTCAGTTCAGGTATCCACTTCCGAGAAGACAGTCTTATTAAGTTTACAGGCTGCTTTGGTAGGAACCCACAAAGCATCAAACTACTGGTCTCATGCCCATTTGTAGTTGTGACATTGTGTTGTGTGAGCACTCCACATGACCAGGGCACTGACTCCACTTGCCTTGGACCTTACTCCCAGTACTTAGTGGTTATCAGGATGAGTAAGCTGGCCAGTCCTTAAGAAGCCCACAATAATGACAAATAGTCTGCTGGGTTCTTGTCCTCAAAGAAGAAGACTGGACAACCAGGGACACATGAACAAAAATAGTGACATGATGCACCCCCATTGTGGCATGGAGACCTTCCTGTGCTTCTGGGCCAGGGTTTGTGACAAAGCCCATTGCCATGCGTCTACACAGACAGGATGGGATCAACTGGGGATTTTCACTGAGTCATAATGAAGAAAATAGAGGAAGCTACAGTGGGGTGGCCGTAACCACTTCTTGGCCTGTGGATACTTTCTATGACAAATCCTACCAAACCACATAATTGTCTCCATGTCCTATGGGACAGATTTGTCCTGCCTACCATACAGAGCAGTAGCTCCTCTTCTGTCTACCCACAATAGATGGGTCCATCTCAGTCCTTGGGTTGTCCCCTTGAGAGGGACTCAGCAGGTGACTGGACCTGGAACCCTGTGACCTGATGCTGTGAAAACATAAAGGAGAAAAGAAACTCAGAGATGATTGATCCAAGCATATTTCTTATGGGGAAGAAAGGCCGGTTTCCATGGAGTTTCTTTGTGGCTTCTGAAACTGCACAGTGCTGTATATGTTGAGGGAGGTCTGTGTGACTAGTTTTCTGTCACTTTGCAGTTAAGAAAACAAAGCTTGGAGGAAGTAAGTGGTTTACCCACAGATTGTGGCCAGAACACACCAAAATGCTGTCGTACTGTGGGCCCATGCATCAGGCCACATCCGCAGGAGGCTCCAGCAGAGTCCCAGTGATCCCAAGGAGGTCACAAAAGAGCATCTGCTGGAGGAACAGGCACATACTGATCAGATTGCTTGTGCCCTTATCCTCAACCAGGACAGCCACATCAGGGGATGTCATTCTATTCTGAAGCAGAGACGACTCTCTTGATGTGAGTGCAAGAACTCCAGGGGAGAAGCAGAAACCACTGCCAGGCCGTGAGGAAGACCTATGTTTATTTCATGCCTGTGTGGGCTGAAGCTGTTGACATGCCTTGGAGAAGGACTTCTCTGGTGTGGACACTAGAAGGGATAGGATAGGTAACCTGCACCACAGATGCTGGTCTTCCCTGCCAGACACTTTGTGTTCCTAAACTCCCCTGCAAGAGTCTCCTTTCCACGCTGACCCCCAAGTCAGCCTTCCCTGAGAATGTAGACAGTGGAACTCTCAGAGAGCTGGTTAAAGTAGAGCTTGGATCCAGTTCAGACCTGTGGTCCCCTAGAGGAAGTCCTCTGCCTTAATTCCCTTCCCTCTAGACCTTGCCAGACTCCACACCACAGGTTATGCTCTCCTGGCAACCCTGCTTCACTCCTCTCTTTTCCCTGTTCACCAAGGGACCTGCTTGCTGCTTTCCTTCGGCAGGTAAGTAGGTGGACCCAGGCTGAGCCTGACAGATGTGCAAGGAAGCACAACCTGAGACTCCACAGTTCCTTCACTGTCACAGCAGCTTGTTGCAAGGACTGACTGATGAACCTGAAACTGTTTGCTCATCTGTGAAATGGGGGAGAGTGAATGTAGTCAGCTATGCAAAGGGCCTGACCGTGGCACATTGCATATAAGCATGTGCTGCTGGCCTCATACCCCACTTGAAACATCTGACCACTTACCCTACAGGGACCACTTGACCTACCCTGTCTTAGCCTCCAGGTTTGGATATGTCTATCCAACCATGCATGGGTGTGAGTACTCCCACCTGAAGTGTTATGTCCTGAGGCTGCAAGGGGTGTCAGTATGAGTCTCTGAGAGAAAGTGAAGATGCTGGAGCTTAGAGAAAAAAGAAAGCACTAGTCTAGACCTGTATGGCCAGAAGTGACTAACAAGTTAAGCAACTTACCCATCATCACAGTGTGGCACCAGGATTAAAACCAACTGGCTTGTTCTTGCTCCTAGGCTTTCCCTAGCAACCTGACTCTATAAGTGTATGTGTAATGGATAGCTTCAGGAAGGACAAGGTGCATACCTCCAGAACTTCCCACAGTGCGTCATGGGAAGTAGCAGAGCATGCCATAGCCTAGGAATCAAGACAACGGATAGCCTGGCACTTGCTATTTTATCTTGTCATTTGACCTCTGTAGGCAGGGTGGTCCACTTGTTCAGTAGAAATTGGAGTAGATCAAGGTCAAAATATTTTTCTTTACTAGTAATAAATGCTTAAGACTTTGCAGACCATGCAAGCTCCACCACAGCCATTCCACTGATCCTGTAGCATATAAGCAGCAGAAGACATGGGTATGTCTGGCTATGGGCCAGTGAAACTTTATTTACAAACAAGGTGGTCAGCAAATTTGGCCTGTGGTTTGCCTTCAGCAAGTCACTTTTCTGGGTTTCCATCACCGTGGTCAGCATGCTGTGGGAGCTAGGACCTAAGCTGTGCTCACAACAGTTAAGATATTAGCATCTGTCCAATTCTAGTGCGATTTTGTCCCACACGCTTCCAGAACGAGACGGCAACCTTTGATAACCAGTTCTATGTTTTTTCTTTCTAGAATGCCGAGATATATAAACTGTCTTCCCAGCAATTCCATGAGGCGGCTTCAAAAGCAGAGAGCACAATAAAGTAAGAATCTGCTTATTGTTCTTTGTAAACTTGTCTGCATTTGTGAAAATCCCCTTGTGTGGCTTGAAACCTGCTGCCACCTGCCTGATGGCCAATTTCTCTAATAACAAGACAGCCATCTGTTCCTCAGCCCCTTGGCTGGGCTGAAGGTAGCCATTGGCCATCAGTAATTTCCCAGTGTAGCACACAGTTCTTCCCAGTTCCTTGGCATGGTGAAGTGTGCCACAGCCACTGTTTTCTCTGGGGCAGCAGCTGCTTTGTTTTCTAGCTAGGTAAGGGGGCAGTGAACAGGCTCCAAGGGACCTGGGGGGGGTGGATCATCCCTGGCTCTGGCCCTGGCCCTCTACTTTGTGAGGGGTGGGGATTGAACTCTAAGCATGTCCCCTGTGGGAGCCTCCTGTTCCTGCTGAACACACAGTCCTCTTCTAGCCTAGGCCATTCATGCTCCGGACACTCCATGCTGTGCTTCCAAATGAACAGGACTCAGAGAGGTCAAAGGTTCATAGGCCAGTGCTCTGCCACATCTGCCATGTTCCTGTGCTATCCATGAACAACCTGAACCAGGATGTCAGAAGCAGGGAGATGTAGGCTTGTTCATGAATCATTTGGGTGCAGATCCCTGGGGAAGGAAAGTCTCACTTAAGTGTGAAGATAGTCTCTGTTCCAGGAGACTAGAATTCTCCAATGAACTCCTACAACCCCTTCTGCTCCCTTGGCAGTCTCTCTCCCAGCAAATTGGGTGAGTCACCAGAAAAGCCCATCATGGTACAAAATGGTTGATCTGGTAGCATGAGAAGATGTCATAGGGGGTTTGAATAGCTATGATGTGACAAAGTACTTGTGAAAATGCTATGAATAACTGTTGGCAAAGATTTTCATCCGGACTACCGGTCAACTCTGTCCCACCAGCTGGCTCTCAAAATAACCACACAGAGACTTATTAATTATAAATACTTGGTCAATAACTTGGGTTTGCTACTAACTAGCTCTTACAAATTAAATTAACCCATATTTTTCTTTATATTCCATCATGTGACTCGGTACCTTGTCTCGGTGCAGCATGCTCATTTCCTACTTCTTGTGCATCTCCTCATGACTTCTGAGACTCCTCCCAACATCCTCTCTCCCACAAAAGCCCTGCCTCGCTATAGGCCTTCAGCTCTTTATTAGCCAATGAGAGTACATATTCATAGTGTACAAAAAGATTGTTCCATAGCATTTCCCCTTTTTGTCTAATTTAAAAAGTAAGACTTCAACTTTAACATAGTAAAACTATGTATAACAAAAACACGTTATGTAAGAGTTACAGTTATAATGTCCAGTCAATTGATATTTGGCAAATTTAGAGAAAATAGTCTCTTATTTATCTTATCTTTGTGAGTCTAAAGTTTTATACCTAATTTGCCTCTTATCATAACTAAGGAAAACTTTAATTCTAATCATTTAGTCTTCCACTCCATCAAAGACCCCCAAAGGATGTAATGTTACTTAGTGACAGGGACATCTGACTGCCTGAACAGTCTCCCAAAGTTCTGCAATATTGGGGCATCCAACTTTGGCCCACAGACCTAGTATATCTTGTGGACAGAGTTTCTGTTCCACCTAGTCCCAAGGCTGTTTGGACCCAAATAAACACACTGAGGCTTATATTAATTATAAACTGTTTGGCCAATGGCTCAGGCATCTTACTGGCTAGCTCTCTCCTAATTATTAACCCATAACTATTAATCTAAGTATTTCTACATGGCCTTATTTTACCAGAGAATTCCCAGTGCCCTGTCTTCCCAATAGCTACATGGCATCTTTCTCTTTTGTGGCTTTTCTCCCTGTCCTCCTCTTTCCAGCATTCTCCTAGTCTGATACCCCCACCTATACTTCTATACTGCCTGGATCCTGGGTAGTCAGCATTTTGTTAAACCCATAAGAGAAACGTATATTCACAGCATACAGAAGTACCTCCCACATCTCTGACAGACATTTTGAGAATCAGGGAATTTTGAAAGACTGTCCTACCTTGTCTTGGCAAAGTTTGGCAGTTGCTATGTTTTGCAACTGGTTCAGTTTAGACAGTATACTGTCAGCTATTGTGGCAAAGGCAGTTTCTTGCCCAAATATCTGGCTTTTGCCACAAAGAAAATAAATTCCAATATGGAGGTTCTTCAGTGCCTATCATCTTTTTTAAAGTAGTTTGGTGCTGTCAGGAGCAGACATGTCTCACTGTCACATCTTAAATGTCATATTCTGTAAGTCTTTGAAGTGTTTGAAAGCTATATCTATCTAAATATATCTGTCTAACCTTGAAAACATACGTAATATCTAGGTTTATTTCTTTAGCCAGGATTTTCAGAGGATTTTTCTTTATCAAACCTGATTCATATCAGTCTAGAATGAATCCACAGCCTTTCATTTCCTGTGGAAATAAAGGCATAACCTCTTCCCCAATGCAACATACCTTTTGGCTTTCCCTTAGAAGTCAAGATATTTTTAGAATATAGGTTGGTTTAAATCTAGCAGCTTTCATAATCCAATGTCTCTTAGCAGCTCTTGCTCATTCATCAGAAGTCAAAAAATTCAAAGACAACACAATAACATACAGGAGCCAGACTCTATGTGTATTTCCCATCTTTATATAGCTTATTATTTTTTTATTTTACTTTTTTAAAGACTATTATTTTAAAACTATTTTTTATTCTATGACTATATATATTCTTTCTCCGTTTTCTCCCAAGCCCAAGTATATTTTTAAACATGCTATATGTTTAGAAGTTTCTTTTGTCTGGATCTGTCTTTACTATGTACCTGTAATCTTTTTTTGTCTGTATGAGCAAAACTTAAACCTCTGTGCAACTTATTTCATGGCATGGTAGCAGCTGGCTCCTCCCTCATCAGTTCTCTGAGAATCTAGCCTTATGGCAGAGGTACCAGGGAACCATGTTTACCATACCAACTCTGGGAAGTTTTTGGGTCCATGCTGCCACCAAGCAGCATGCTGCCTGCTACTCGTGAACCCTATTTAAGTGTTCAGTAGCAGGGCCTCTTAAAAGAGCTGTACCTCTGTTTGCCTCTAGCACTGAACCTACCTGAGAGAAAGTGGTTTCTAAACAGCCACATTTGACTGTTTTGTGTGTTTGGGATATTTTTAAACTTTCTCATTTTATATGGATATGCATTGCCCCATGTTGGGTGCCATTCGTTGATGGAGTTTTTCATTGTGACCACTGGTTAGCCAGTTCTCCAAATAGTATACAAAGACTTATTAACTATAAATGCTCAGCCAATAACTTAGACTTGTTACAAACTAGCTCTTACAATTTAAATTAACCACTGGAGAGATGGTTCAGCAGTTATGAAGACTGGCTCTTCTTCCAGAGGTCCTGGGTTCAATTCCCCGCAACCACATGGTGACTCACAATTTAAATTAACCTATGTTTTTATTTATATTCTACCACATGGCTCGGTACCTTATCTCAGTGCAGCATATTCATCTGTTTCCCTTGCATCTCCCTGTGCTTTCTGAGACTCTCATAATTCTGCGCATCTTCCTCCCAGTGTTCTTTCTCCCTGAAAATCTTGCCTAGCTGTAGGCTGGCAGCTCTTAATAAAGCCAGTGAGAGTAAAGCATATTCATAATATACAAAAAGATAACTATGTGGCAAGCCAGGAGAACAGGGCGGAACTGATGTACACTCAGAACAAACACAAGGGATTGGTGGAATAGCATAAGGAACAGTGTTGGACTTCTTTTTCCATGTGTAAAGCACTTGCAGATAGGAGAGTGCTGCTGATAGTTTGGGGACAGAAAATAACAGTCTTCAGACTTTAAGTCCTAGAGTGACAATGGGAATATGATGGTGTGGGATGACAGAGCTTTCCCTTCAGGGAGAAGGAGACAAGGAAAGATATGGATTCCCAGCCCTTGGTGTGTTGCCCCTTTCCCACTACTCCCACAGGCCTATGCATTGCAAGTCCCCTGAATGACAGAGGTCATTTAGATGTCCTGTACGTGTGTATCATCTGCCTACAGGTGTCCCTGCCTCAATGGAGGGACAGCAAAACCTACTTCAGAAAGGTTCTTGTTGCACATTAGCTTCACCCAAGATTGTGAAAGCCTCATGTCAGACAAGGGAGGGGTAGGAAGAGGCAGGTGGCAGCCACTACTGCAGTGCAACCCCTTGACCATATGAGGGGCCTCTCCACCTTCAGGAAGGTGAGGCTGATTCACTCTTAGTGACCTAGTGCCCTGTCACATGCCTTTGTGAGCCTGACTTCATTGTCACAGGCCACTCATATCCTCCTATCCTCTGAAGATAAAGTAGAAATGGACCAGTGTGGTTTTGGCCAGGTGAAAGTTTGTAGCATGCCTGAATGACCACTGCTGCTTGATAAGCCTTTATTGAATAGTATATAGCTTTCCCACTTTCAGTTTTGTTCTCTGGTATGCTATTGCTGCTGTCAGTGTTCACATAGAGAAGGAGCTGGAAAAGGTTACAAGGACCCTTACTTTATCTGAGATCTCAGTTGGTGGTATAGTGTGTATCTTACTGCTCCACCCATTCAAAATCACAGGTATTAAAGACATGATCCTAGCCATGGAGTCGACAGTAGAACCCTTAAAAGATACAATCTGGAAAAGGGGAGTTAGACCATTATAGGCATAGTCTTGAAGGGCCTATTGACCCTTTTGCTCCTTGCTTCCCAGCTGCTTTGAGGGGAGCAGGCCTCTTCCACCACAAGTTCCCTGCATAGTCTCTTGTGTTGTCTCAGGCCCAAAGCATCAGTATCAAGTGACCATGTACTAAAGCTTCTGAATCTATGAGCAAGTAGACTTTTCCTTTTCCCTCTGTTAAGCTGATCTGACCAACACAGTGGATGTGTGGTGGGTCTGGGGTAAAAACTTAACTCAGACTGCTTCAGAGCTCTGTCCCTCCCTCAGACCTGTATCTCTGCTGTCTTTCTATTTCTTTTAAGATCTATTGTGTGTGTGTGTGTGTGTGTGTGTGTGTGTGTGTGTGTGTGTGTGTTTGTGGAGTTAGTCACCCAATATAGGTGCTAGGAACCAAACTCAGGTCCTTTTCAACATTACATGTTCTTAACCATCGAGCATCTCTCTCGCCCTTCTGCTGTCTTTCTAAGACCTCTCTAATTTGAGGCGTTAAACCACCAGGCCTGGCAGACTGGCTCAGACCTCAGCCCTGCACTTAGTGGCAAGTCACTCTGCTCTTGAAGGCTCCATTTCCTCATCTCCAAAGAGTTCACACTTGGTAATACTCTACACAAAGATGCAGCATACACAAGGGACCCCTGGTATGCTGTCAGCTGCTGATGGTGATAACAGTGCGACTTTTGGCTGGAGGCTGTCAGCATTCTTCAAAACCCAGCTGGATCTCTGCGAGATGATTGGGCCATTCATGTTGAGTCCTTGTCAGTGGCTCAGAGTCTATATGAAAGGGACACCAGGCCTTGTCCCTCTTACCCTGAGAACACACAGGGGGAAGGTGCTGTCCATGAAACAGGGCTGTGGACCTCACTTCTCAGGAGCTGCCTACTGTTGGGCCACATGGGTTATCCAGCCTTCAGGACTGTGTTCAAGAAGTAAATGTTGTTTGAACCATCTGTGAATCTCAGCTCCAATCAGTACTGAGAGATGTTAATAATGGCAGCCATTGAGTCACTTCACAGCACTTGCTTGGTGGAGAAAGATTTGATAGAGTTTCCAGAATACTGTCTTTTCCCTCATGTAGTAAACAGTGCAAAGTTAGAAAGTATTTTCCTTAAATATCAAAAGAAAAAATGTTTGTGAGATTTTTCGGATTAGCAAATGATTGCAAATTGCATTGTAAATGTCACAGGAATGAATGCCAGCTGCTGGTGGCAGAAACGGTGGGAGTTTCCTTCCAAGACAGCGGAGCATTGCTAACAGCTCTGAGTAAACCGAATGATTACTTAGATAGTAAACTCTGTCCATGTTTTCATTAGTTCGTTAACCACACGTGGCGTGGCTCCTGTTCCTAATGGTATGCTATAAGTGAGGTTCTAGTTGGGAACAGGGCAGCTTCTGCCTCTGCTAGGAAGAGCCTACTGGCATTTGAGATACAGAAAACAGTATCTTAAACTGAATTGCAGAGAAAGCAACTTCCTAAACAAATGTTCACTGTGGTCTAATAGTACTGTGAAAGATGGAACACAAGTTTGAAATGCCCAGCCAAAGAACCTGACCTAGGCTATACTTGCAAAGTAAATGACATTTGAACTAATTCTTAGGAGATAAGGAGCTTCCAGAGGAAGAAAGGGAAGCAAGTTTCAGCATGTGCAAATGCCCTGAGACAAAACGTCATTTAGTTCACTAAAGGAACTGAAAGACGCTCAGTGTGGCCAAAGTAATGAGCAGGAAGAGAGACACAGATGAAGTTCCTAGAAGTAAGGAGGTTGACATTACATAGTGTATTTTAGATTTGAGTAAGAATGCAAGATGCAACCATGTGCTGTTTAACAGCACCACAGCCAACTGTGGACTGCATAGGTGGTGGTCCCAGAAGATCACAGGGGCTGAATACTTCCACTGCATTGCACAGCTGTGTGGTGATCTGTGCAGCATCCAGTCCTGTGAAACAACAGCACAGGCAATTGTGCTCAGCACACCATGCTTGGTAATCACACATGGCCATGCTGCTGCTTTAGTCCTCAATATAACAGACTATTGTTGGTCGTTATTTTAGTGTGTGTTCATTTCACTTTACAAAGGAAAAATCAACTGTAAGATAGTCTGCTGTGTGATATGAACCGTGGCTTCCAATGTCTTGTGGGTACTGTGTCTCAGTTGCATCAGGAGGCCACACCAAGTGAATGCCACATGTCACCTAGGTTTGTATCTCACGATTTAGCTGATTTAAGGGATAAATACGCTGCTCTACTGTTCACATCATGTTGCTAACAACACATTTCTTCACAACAGCTCGTGGTGGATAAGCAGTGGATACTTTTCCACACCCAGCTTTATTTCCTTTCTTTTATCTGCAGTCATGCCTGTAAATTCTCTCTTGAGCATATAGCTTTGCTACAGCATTTAAGTTAAGAGCTGATGTATTCTCATTACAATTCAATTCAATTTTTTCTACTTTTAATGCTGATTTCTTCTGTTGAAGAAATGTATTGATGATTTTCCAAACATTGGGGGATTTTCTACTTTTGGTAAGATTGCTCTCTAATTTAATTTGCTAATTAGTGACTTGAGAGCAGGAAACTGAAATTGTTTGGAAGCTTGATTTATGATACAGTATATGATCTGTTTGGTAGCCCTCCATGGTTACTCTTCACTGTTGGCTTAAATGCACTTGGAATCACTTAGGAGACACCTCTTTGTGTATCTTTGAGTGTGTTTGCACTCCCTCCTGAAGAGGGAGACTTGCCCTAAATGTGGACAGCACCATCATTATGGATAAGCTCCTGAACTGGAGAAAGATGAACTGAGTACCAGCATTCTTATTTCTACAACCTCTTATTCTTCTGGGGCAGAATTCTTGATTCCAGAGCAGAGAATGTTTCTGCCAGAAGGTACAACAATCCCACTGAATTAGAAGCTCAGATTTCCTTGGCCACTTTGGGCTTGTGGTTGTCCTTCACAACTTTACAGTTAGCAAGGATGAGTGATCCAGACCACCAAAGGTGAAATCAAACTGTTTCTCCTCAATGGAGGTAAGGAAAATGTGTCTGGAAGGTAGGAGATCCTTCAAGGCACCTCTTGGTGTCTCCATGCCTTATGATTAAGGTCAGCAGGAAACCACAACAACCCAATCCAGAAGGATGATAAATGGCCCAGACCCTTCAGGAATGAGGTCTGAGTCACCCCTCTAGGTAAAGAATCAAGACTTGCCTGCTGAGGGTAGAGGGAATGTGGAGTGGGTAAAAAAGAATGTGCTCTAAGTGCCAGCTATAAGTAGTCAGAAAAAGGAATGGCTGATGCAATCTTTGTGTGTGGTTAAAAGGGAATTCTGCAATGGAAATGCCTCACACACACTTATTTGTTGGGTGAAGTTCTTAGGTCTCGTGCATCACTGCTGTCGCTACTGACTAGACTTACTCATTTATTGTTTCTTTGAGATCACTTCCTTTTTGACTAAAGAACTGATGTTGCCAGGCCTGATGGTGTACACCTGTAATCCCAGTGCTGGGAAGGCTGAGGCAGGTGGAGCATGAGTTTGAAGACAGTCTGAGCTACAAAGTTAGACACCCCCCCAAAAAAACCCCAAAAACTTCCCTTAGTGTTTCTCTTATGTAAATTTCTAAACAAATAAATAAATAAATTTCTACTTGTAGTTGTCTGGGGCATCTGTACTTCATTGTCACTGAAAAGGAATTAGCAGTCATTTTTATCTCTGAGGAGAGTTCTAAGTTGATGTCTTTTTCTATTGACATTGATGCTACCACCATTACACTGGGGTTCTTTTAAGATTTCTCTCTGTCTTTGACCTTTAGCACTTTTTAATAAGGCATATTTAGGCATGGATTTTCTTCCTCTTTCTGTTTTGGTGGTTCATATCTTGGATTTTAGCACCCTTGTCAGTCTTAGGAATTTTCTGGTATTCTCTAAGCAAATATCCATCTCTGCTGTCTAATCTTCTCCCCTTCTCCCCTCTATCCTTCCAGGTGTCAGTTACCACTGCATGTGTCTCTTGTTTTTTGTTGTTGTTTGTTTGTTTGTTTTTGTTTTTTGTTTTTTTCTGCTTTCACCATCTTGTAAAATCTCATTGCTGTAGTCTGGTGTTCCGATTGAGCTCGGGTTCACTGGTCCTCTCTTCATGGGGACATTTGCCTCTTATTGAGCTCTGAATCAACTATCACATTTCCCCCAATTATTGAGGCTCCTCTTAAAGGCCGCCTAGCCTGATGAGCATCTGCCCTTTGGTGTGTCTTTTCTTGGATGTGTTAGCTAAGCTTATTTTGAATCATCTGAGGTCTGCTTCTACCACCCTTCTCCATCTTAGATGGTTTCTTTGTTTTCTTGGTGGTTCTCCATAGCATGTCAACACCATAGACACTTTGGTTATGTTTTCAGAGGTGTCCTTGATGGCCACTTGCATGAAACAGGTCTTCCTATTCTCAGGGTCTCAGCTGACTCAACTAAGCTTGAATAGTCTTCCTGACAGTCAGGTGAGTCACTCTGTTCCCAGGGTGTGGCTCTCCAGAGTATTTCCTTCTTAAACTCTAAAGCATGGTTTTATCTTCCTCAGTCATGGGAACCTTCTGGAAACACTCTTGGCCTTTCTATGAGCTTCTTAGCCTCTTACTTTAAGTGGCTCAGGAATTTGTAAGTGTTTTAAAGAAGAAAAAAACTCCATGTTTTTAGCCTCCCACCTAGACTCCTGGGCCTTGAGCTAGCATTGTGGACGCGTAACAATGCTGTCTCTCTGCAGCCTCATGCGATCACTCTACTGATCTCCTGGCCTTCACTAAAGCCATGATCTGTTAGAAATGCTATGAGGAAAGTGACCCAAGAATGTACATTCATCCCTGCATGGCTCCCTTCTCAAGTCCTGGCTTGTGCATCCTGGTTTCCTTGGTACTTAGACACCTGCAAGGACTGGCTTTTATGGCAAGAAAATGCAGGTCTCCCTCTGTTGCTCCACTGCTGCTGAGGCAGAGCTGACAACCTCTGAGGAATGAGTGGACTCAGCCAGCAGAGAAAGGCCTTGCAAGTTCAAAACACAGGAAGTCTTAAAGCAAATTTGGCAGAACTACTCCAGCAGCATAGGGGGATGGTCCTAGAAACCTCCTATTATCTCTAGAGGCCTGAGTCAAGGTCCTGATGACTCTGGCCTCGGGGTCAGTGAAAGACTCTTGTTGTGAGGCTGACAGTTATGGTTTGGAGATATTTGTTTTGGAGGAATTGAGTTGTTGGTGTAGATATGAATGAACACCCAAAGTGTGTATGCCCTTCCACCTCACTCAAGCATCGTGGGCGGGATTGCTCTGGTTTTCTGAAGGAAGAGATTAAGACCCTAGGGAACATCCTGCATTTATTGTGTCACATCCATTTTTATGACAACCTTCAGTCCTCTTCCCATGGGATTCGTTCACAGCCTGCCTTGGCTTCTCATTGTCAGGAAGCTTATACTGTCCCTGGAGCACAAAGCGCCAGCCTTAGAGAGTCTAGAACCGCCACACCAGGAAGAAGAGAGTTATTAACTGTCTCCTGAAACTGAGTCATTGTGCTCCTAGGACTTTGATCCCAGGATCTCTGACAAGTGTCCCTTGAAACTTGCTGTTTGAGCTGCTACCCTCCCTGGAAGAGAGGAATTAGTACACAGACTGTAGTGGGTGGCCCACCTACACCTACAAACTGAGTCTCTCAGTTTGCATTTATTTAGTGAGCTGATGACAAGATTGATTTGAACACCAAATAAAGTGACATTCATTCAACATTTTTTTTTTTTTTTGGTTTTACAAGACAGGGTTTCTCTGTATTGTTTTGGAGGCTGTCGGTCCAGCCCGGCCTCGAACTCACAGAGATCCGCCTGCCTCTGCCTCCCGAGTGCTGGGATTAAAGGCATGCGCCACCACCGCCCGGCTCATTCAACATTCTTAATCCATGCTGCTCCGTCTGAACTCAAGGGATGCCAGTGGCTCAATTCCTTGTTTAGTATCCTTAGTTATAATTTCCTCTAAGAAGTTAACAAACAAAGGAGCCATCAGAGGTGGAGCCATACATCCGGTGAGTGAACACCGTAACACATGTGCTTTGTGATACCCCATCTGCCATTTTTCTCATCATAAGGCAGAGAGGCTGGTGTCCATGGGGGAAAACGAGGCAGTTATGGCAGGTTAGTTGACCTCTCAGATGCAGTGTCCTGGTGTGGAAACTGCGACAAGCTGTGTGTCTTCTTATGTAGATTCTTACAGAGACCAGTGTGGTAACCACAGGATGGGCATGGAGGCAGTTCTCCACTTGACTCCCCTTACTCTACCTGAAGGCGGCTACAAATTGCTCAGAAATACCCAGGCTGGCTGGCTGTCTCAGTGCCATCAGAGGAGGGGAGGGGAAGAGGAGGAGGAGGAGGAAGAAAAGGAGGAGAAGGAGGAACACATGTGCATGTATTAGTGCTTTTCTAAACTGCAGAGCCCTTGGCAGGACGTTACTCCCATGCCACTGCAGAGTGATACCTCTTGGGGGAAAGGAAGGGCCATGAAAAGGAATTCCCTCCTGAGCATGGTGTGTGTAGGTAAAAGGTTGGATCTCACTTGCTCCACTCAGCAATGGGGTAGACATCACAAGTGGACCCCAGTACACTCTCACCAAACCTGGATGTGGTCCCCAGGCTACTTTCAGCATTGCCCTCCCATGCCTAGTTACAGCAGTTGGATAAGCATTTGAGCTGAAACCTATTTGCCATCCCTGAGCCAGATGAATTCTAATGATGGAATTTCTAGTCTGAGACTGTTTTTAGTTCCTGCTTTCAGAACAGACACTGTTGGGTTATGTGAACTTACAAAGCTTGCTTGCTTCAGCCCTTTTCTGCTTGCTGTCCTGTCATCCAGAGCTTATCCAGTATCACACTGCTCTATGTCCCCACCACTCAGCCCAAAGCATGCACCAGGTGCACTTCCAGGGTGGCCGGCAGGGGGGAGTGAAAACACAATGCTCTGTGGGAGCCTCTGCCACAGGCAGCAAAGCCCACCCTGCTTTGAGGTCAGTCAGGTGCTTATGCAGATCACAGCTGATATGCTTAAGGTACAGCCTGTGTCAGGTAGCAGAACTGCTGAGACACTCTTCTGCAGGTTGGATGCTAGCAAAGTACGTGACACACAATGTGCACTGTTAGTGCTAGATTACATATTAGCAAGCATACACCTGTCCTTGATACATAGAGCATGGTCACAACTGGGCCAGGGAGGGGAGGCTGGTACCCTAAACTTGTTTATAGATGTAAAACACCAGAGCAGTTCCCTGCAACTGATAGAAGCTTCTCAACTATTGACTCTGGAATAGCAGATGCCATAGAGAGTGAGCCATAGTGCAATGGGCAGACACAGAAGACAGACACTGGGTTCTGTATCTATATGCCCAACTGCCATGTGGCACCTGATGCTCTCATCTTGGAGGTATGGGCCCATGATATAGAGGCAGGGAAAAACCACCCTTCTAGTAGAAACCAGTGCTGGCCATGGCCACTTCAGCGGAGCTTGGTCAAATGAGACTGTAGCATTGTCTGAAGGTGCTTGTTTTTAAACAATGTGTAGTTGTGGGTAGCTTGTATAGTTAAAAACTGGGGCCGGGCAGTGGTGGCGCATGCCTTTAATCCCAGCACTCGGGAGGCGGATCTCTGTGAGTTCGAGGTTGGGCTGGACCGATAGCCTCCAAAACAATACAGAGAAACCCTGTCTCGTAAAAACCAAAAAAAAAAAAAAAACTGGGAAGATTACTAGAGAGGATTGTGAGGTTGGAGAATGAACATTACGGTTACTCTCTTCTTGCCAGAGGACTAGCCTCAGAGGGTAGTCTTGCTCTCCCTTGGACCTAGACCCTATCAGTGGTTTTTATTGGGGGAAAAATCTACTATGGACCCCGAGACACACAGACAGGCTTATTGGAGTGCAGGTGTTATGGGGTGCAGGAAGTCTTCTTGGTGCTTGAGGACCTCAGTACCCAAGACCAACACCTAAGAATGCAGAGCTGGGGACAATTGGGACAAATAGAGCAAATGAAATGTAGGAATTGCCAGCAGTTTTGTGTTCCCTGCTCTGTCGTGTCAGCCTAAGTGATGAGTCCTAACTCAGTCCTAACAAGAGCTGAGCTCATGGTCAGGACCTAGGTTGTGCAGCCCTGGGTGAAGACACTGAGAGACCCCCACAAGGAAGGACTGTGTGTCTCACAGGAAAGGCTTGAGAAGAAGCTGGCAGCATGCCCACTGGCACTCCTTGGAGAAGCAAACCTTACCTGAGAGGTAGCAAGGCCAGAGGCCTGAACTGCAGCTGTGAAAACTCAAGTGAGGTCTAGGGAAGAACTTCTGACTTTCAGTGAGCCTTCATAATGTCCAGCCTTAAACCAGAAGTGTTTAAGGAAAAGCAGTAGTAGTGTGTTGTGTACTCAGAGTGTGGCTTGTGTTGTTCAATGTCTCTCCTTTACCTGTGAACCATCAGCATATATCTCCCAGGAAGAGCTGCCAAGTATTTTATTGTGGGAATATATATATATATATATATATATGGGACTAACCCATGACCTGAGTTCTGGCACCTGGGCCTACCATTAACAGAAGGAAGCTGGGATGCTGATGTGTTTGTCTGGAAACTTCCTCTTACGTTTTCATCATCCCTAAACATGAGGTTGAGTGATATGACCTCTGACCTGGTGCAGGCCTCCTTACTCAGTTAAGGATATGGTCCTTGTTGCCTCTGATACCAAGCAGTCCTGCCTATGCATACCCTGTCTCCACACAGCACTCACTGCTCTTGTCTGAATCATTTTGGCAATCCCCCTGCCTCCACACTATTGAATTTTCACCTAGTCATCACAGTCTGCAGGCTTCAGGCTTCTTGCTGGGAGGAGCTTTCTTACTTCATCTTTGTAGCCCCAAACATTTCAAGCACTCAAGG
Organism: Mesocricetus auratus; assembly: GCF_017639785.1. Taxonomy (NCBI): domain Eukaryota; kingdom Metazoa; phylum Chordata; class Mammalia; order Rodentia; family Cricetidae; genus Mesocricetus; species Mesocricetus auratus. The sequence goes on along the minus strand of NW_024429266.1, from coordinate 151,042,734 downwards.
ACTCTCAGGAACACAATGGCCCCTTAGGAGCTATGGGAGCCATGAATTGTGAGTGAAGTTCTCCTGGAATAGAGACCACAGCATGCCAGTCTCTGTCTGAGCTGTTGGGTAGTGATACTAACCAAGCCCTGTGGATCATCTGAGTACACTGAGCTTCACCAGGCATCCCTGGAGAGATGGGGCAGGACAGCTCTGTGCTTAGGCACCAGGGTGAGCAGGAACCTATGGGAAGGTTCTGGTGGGGTATCAGGAAGGCAGATCTGGGGTGGGAGTTGAGGCTGGTTCTGGATACAAGTCCAGCAGTGCACAAGAGCCATTTGGAATTTGTTCTGCAGGCTGAAGCAAGTCATAAAAGAAAGGGGGGATTGATAGGATTGGGTTTGTGCTTTAGAAAGATAACTGGCAGCCTTGGGGAGGACGAAGTGACAGTGTTGAGAGCAGAGAGAGACAGGGCTCTGTGCTGCCAGCTGGAATGACTCACCCATTCCGCAGCCACAGATTGCAGTGTTCCAGGGACAGAGAATGACGGGACCCTAGGCTCCTTCTCCCAGGCATGAAACAGTCAGCAGTGAATGAGACAGAAACACAGTGTGGGAAGGACACTTGTAGAATGACCTGGGGAAGTGGGTAGGACTGCACTATTTGGGAGCTGGAACTGAATGGTACAGAGTGCTGTGAAGGAAACAGACAGTGCAGGAGACCAGGACCAGGACCGCACAGTCTAGAATTAGAACGGGCTCTGTTCCCCACACATGCAGGTGGGAGGTGGGTAGGAACCATTGCGCTCTCGAGAACGGGACACCTGACCAGGGCCTGTTTGTGCCCTGTTACCTTCTGTGTTGTAGGCTACCAGCACGTAAGCAGGAAAGGCAGAGGAGCAAGTCTGAGGACCTGGGTGACATGCTCTTCACAGTCTGTGTGTTCCAAGAGCCTGAAGCCCATACTTGTCCAGTCAACACCCACCGGGTGGGTTTGGAAGTGCTGCTTCAGCCCCAGGCTTTCTTGATGTTCAGAGATCCATGACTTAAAACTGAGCTTAGAGACAACAGTTTGGTAATCCCCTCCCCTTACGAAGACAGAATGGCATTTCATTCCCAGCTCTATTAATGCACTCACTTTGGGAATAAAGCCAGTATCCCTGAAGACAGGGGCTGGGCGCATCTCTTTTGTGCCACTTTTGTTTTCTTTTGAGTGTTACACTTAGATTAGCTTCTGGGGATTAAATGTTATTACAGTCCAATCTTTTTTCTCCTTTTTTAATCAATAGAGAGGTGACTACTAAGCATTGTTGCTGTTAGATTGTTTCCCGGAGTTATGTCACCTCCCCATTCCTAATCTTTGGGGAAAGCTTGGCTGAAGCTGCCACTGCCCCTGACATGGGAGAAGCCAGGCCATCGGATGCAGCCCTGTGGTGTGCACATGCTGTTTCTCTAGGGAGTATGGCCTGGCAAGTGAGTAGCAGAGTGTCAGTGAAGAATCCCCTCAGTGCTGGGTACTGTCAATGAATGCTGCTTACCCAGCGCCAACTGTAGAGGCTCTTGCCTGCCAGATACCCAAAGGCCTGAGAGCAGGGCTTGCTGGGCTGGAGGCTGGTGAGCCCCATCTCTAGCCTTGACATCTAGTCCTCAGGAGACCAGGGTGGATGTCACAGAAAGATGGCTTATAACAGATAGAGATTTAGAGACAAGTGTCCCAGGTATAGTCTCTAAACCATAGGGAGAAGTCCTGCCTCCAGGCCATGTCAGGTTCTGACTTCTACCTTCCACCGACTCCCTTAGTGCAGACTGGCTATTCCAAACAAAAGGGTGGGTCATTCTAGGTGTCCACTCAGAGCTCTTTCCACTCACCTGTAACAAGTTGAGTCACCAGTGGCTATCCTTACACCTCCCATCTCCTGCTGGGCGGTGGTGGTGCACGCCTTTAATCCCAGCACTCGGGAGGCAGAGGCAGGCGGATCTCTGTGAGTTCGAGGCCAGGCTGGACTGACAGCCTCCAAAACAATACAGAGAAACCCTGTCTCGTAAATACAGGGGGGGAAAAAAAAAGATCTACACCTCCCATCTCCTATCTGCTTGACCTGGAAGTTAGCAAAGAACATCCATTGGGAAAGCTTGGGTGGCCCTCCCTTACAAGCATCCTCATTCCCTGTCTGGAACTCTTTGGCACTGAGATGATGCAGCCCTACAGCTAAGTGACAGGAGCTTTCATGTCCCCTGCCTTTTGTCTTCCCCCAGCCCTCAGAGGAGGCACATACCTTACTGTAGTCACCTCATCTCTCACTGTCAGTGTGTTGTGGGCACCATCTCCATTACCCAGAGACTGCTCTGTCAACAGTAGCATGGCCACCAGATCCTCCTTGGGAAGCTGATGCCTGTTGACTCCTCAGCTGACTCCACTGGTCATTGACATAAGCTTCTTGCACTTCCTGCATGCTCATCTCCACATACAGTTATGTAGTGCTCAGCTTGGACCTAGGATCAGGACCCAGTGTTCACTCCATGAGAGGCACTCAAAGTGGACTTAATTCAGCCTGAGGATTGATTTTTGTAATTGCATATCTGTTGGTCCTCATACTCCACCTTCTAGTAACTTGTTGATCACTGTTTCTTCATATTTCTGCTAAGTCTCTGATGACCTTAGTAAGTTGTTCAAGCTTGAAAACGTCTTTCAAGACCTCTACCATGCTGGCCCTTGTTCAGACAGCTCTGACTAAATCCCTGGCCATCAACTTGTGCTGCCACTCCTTCACTGCAGGCTGGATGGTGTGGGAGTTCTTCCATATATGTGGGTGAAGGCTGGGGCTGTCAAGCTATTGCCCACTCTCCTAGCCAGGATCCCTGGAGAAGGAAAGGCAAGAAGGGGTATGTGTTCAACAGACCCATGCTCTCTCCTGCTGTGTCTCCCTTTTCAACTTCTTTCAAACCAGCCTCCTACTGAAGCCAACCCCGCATCTACCAGGGTGACTTGTTCCTCTAGAGTGTGCTGTGCCTGTTTTCTGCTGGATGTAGCAATAGTGGCATGGTCCCCAGACTGCACACACTGTGTTCTTGAGCACAGTGGATGGAGGGGGTGGTAGGCATGGGAAGAATCGTGGTCTTCTGATCAGTCTCCTGCCCACGAAGACCTTCTGTGCTTTCCTCTAGCATTTGTTCTGTTTTCTGGGAGGAAGCCAGCTATACGCAGAAGCACAAGGGCTTTGCAGCAGAGAACTCAGAGTCAAATAATTTTGGTGTCTCTTGTGGTGGCCCCTCTCAGCCTCAGTTGTATTGTCTCTAACCCTTGACCCTCAGTAGCTCCCAGGACTGAGTCCATCCTACCCCTTCCCTTCTCAGATTTGTGATCATCTCTTTTGGAAGGCAGATAGGAGACAATGTCTATCTCCATTTCATTGTCACTCAGGCCCATATATGCTCTCTTTCTTGTTCCTTTCCCCAAGAGCCCCACAGCTCAATGTTCCTCCTCCTACTGCCTGGCAGCCTCTTCTTTGTAGCCTCCTTGGCCTAACCAAAGTTATCAGGAAGCCTGGCAGGGCAGGGTGTGGTCTCTTTCCCTCTGGTAGCAGCTTAGGTACAGCAGTAGCCCTGGATTCTCTGAAACCTTGTCCTGTCCAACACCTGTATCCCTGCCTGGCCTCACCCCTGCAAGACTTGTCCTTTTCCCTTTTCATAAAGAGACAGGATTTAGTGATCACTACCTTTTAAACTTAAACTCCATTCCAGATTTTCCTTTACTTCCCTCTGGCCTCAGCACACAGATCTGCTGATGAAACTAACTTTGGTCTGTCAAGTTGACCCTTAGTCTGTGAGCCAGTCTCTTGTCCCAGTGTCTGGTCTGTGATATGAAGGCCTACTTGGGGTTACAATTCTAGTTAGAAGGACTGACCATCGCACTTTCATGTCCTTACTGTGTGCCCCTTGTGTCCAAGCTAAAGGTCAGGAACTGGGGAACTTTGACCTCTGCTTTAGCTACTAACTCAATCTGCCTGATCACAGATCTCTTCCGGAGCTTGCCTGGTCCTTCTCTCCTCAATGTGTACCAAGCCCAGAGCTCTGCAGGCTCCTGTTCTGCTCTACTCTAGGGAGAATGTGTCCAAATCCATGAAAGCCCCAGCTCATAGCCCAGTGCTACTGTCCTTTACAAGTGGATCTGGTTCAAAGCACCACCAGAAGGAAGAACGAGACCCACCCTTGACTCATGAAGGAAGCACTAATCCTGTCTACATCAGGGAGCTGCCCCTTCCCCGTTGTCATGATGAGGAAACTGAAGTTTTGCTCGGCTTTCCTCTTCTAGGTTGTGCAGTGGAGGAATGGGATAGAGGCAGGATTCAGGGCTTATCTTGGCCACAGCCTGGGCAAGTACATTTCCATCTTGTAGCTGCTAAAGGTCAGCTTGTATGAGGACCCGAAGATCCCGGTAATGTTTGGCTTGAGAATAGAGTGTATGAGGACCCTAAGATCCTGGTAATGTTTGGCTTGAGAGTAGAATTGCTTCAGGGCATTTGTTGCATCCTGCTGCCCTGAGAGCCTCCCTCAGTAGCCTTCATAACCTACCACTGCTTCATAGCCTGTCTAGACCAGTGGACCATAATCTATGCTCATTTGGGCTATGGATAAGTCCCCTACGAATACCATGGAATGCAGAGCCCAGTATCCCGTACTACCTGCAAACTCCCAACTGTGTACCCTGGAGTTAGATCAGCTGCTGAGTGTGTTACAGATAACATATTAATCACCTACCCCATAACATCCCCCAGGGAAAGCCACGAAATCTAGGCTGGCTTCTGAGTTGCCTCGGGGACCCTGGAGATTGAAGGGACCTGCAGCTTTCTCCTGTGTGAGCAGCTGCTTCCCTTCTGGCGCCTACACCTTGAATGTAGAGGACATGGGCCCTTCTGGAAGGAAATATTGTCCTATAGTCTGTGGCCTCACTGACCCAGGGCTGCACATCTAAATGTGCCTTCCAACTTCCTGCAGAGTGCAGAGTGCACACATATCTAGTGACCAGGCACAAGTAGGCATGTCAGGTGTATGAGCACAGGATGGCCCTAAAGGTTGTGCCAGACTGGAGAGGAGACATAGCAACTGCCCCTCTGTTAATTGAGAAGCACTGTGACTCGGGACTCCTGCCTTCGTAAGGTTCTGCATCCCCCATCTGAAGGAGAAATTCTTGTACTGTTTCTATCAAGAGCCAAGTTCTAGGGTCAAACCCTTGGGTGACTCCTAGGGAGTTTTGTTCTAGGGAATGTGAGGAGATCAAAGTCATACCTGCTTTGTTAGTGGACATGCTCACTATGCCAAGAAGTCATCTGTTCCATGATGTAACTGGACTGCAGGCTCTCAAGACCCAGAGGAATGTTAGTTTCACCTGCTCCTGGGCGTGTTTCCTTTTGAAGGGGTGTGGTGTGCCCCATTCCTCCTTTCCCGCCAGTTCTAGGATCCAGGTGAAAGCTCTGTAAGCCTTGGGTGGTTAATTAAATTATGTTCTAGTAGTGAGAACTGTTAAGAACTAATTCTGTAAGATTCCACGTTTGTGAGTTACAGAATCTTTTTCTGAATAATAGGCATTGGTTTAGACATGATTAAAATACCTTCTAATAACAACAAGATTTCTTCACGGTTCATGGTTTTTAAGTTGTATATAAAGTGATCACAATTCAGGAAACTTCTGCTTTATCTTTTTCACAAAAGCTGAGTCAGAATACCTCCTTCCTACTCACAGACAGATACACCAGTACAAAGCCCTCACACTTGCATACATGCACACACACAACTTAGCACCAGCTCTCTCCATTCCTTGGTGGGATTCTGGAGTGATTCTCCTCTCTGTGGGGCTAGTAGTCCCTAGGTTCCAGACTGAGGGAAGCTGGATAGGCCTCACAGATCTCTGATCAGGAAGGTTTGCATGGAAAAGGGCTATGGCCTGCAGGAGCACATGCCTACCATACACTTTCCTCAGCTGAGGAAGGTCTGTGAGGGAGGGGATCCTACAACAGATTCCTCACAGAGTTTATGTATACTTGTGTTGTCAGGTTCTTTCTTTAAATTTCACTAGAATAGCGACTTGCTTTCCAGAATGTTCTATGATGATGGTTGTCAGGAATGCCTGGGAGTTTTACTTAAATTAGCAAATGATTGCCCTTCCCATTAGCTCTGCAAACAGGCCCTAATTAGTGAATTGGCTAATGATGGGTGCCTCTGGGGTCATTAGTCCTGACAGACAGTGTTGGCGGTGTTCCGGGCACTGTGTCACTGTCACAAAGCATGTTGTCAGACTCCACTGGAAGTTGAAGCTGGGAGCACATGTCCTGTTGTCCCCTCCTTTTGCCTTTTACATTGTTTCCTTGGCTCAGTAAATTACCAATGGATTAGCAACATGGATTTTTAGAATAAAGACTAGAAAAGTGGTTATATAGATTCTAGGTAAAATAGTTTCCAAGAAATCATTGGTCTGGGTAATCACTTTAGAAACAGTGTTTTGCCCTGCAGCCTTGGGCTTCCTCAGTGAGCACAATCACCTCTCCCCTGTCAGGCTGTAGAGGATGCTTAGCCAAGTACCTTCTCCATGGTTTCCTCCCCAGCCTGGAGTTGTTAAGGAATAGGAAGGCAGCATGGTAGGAGACAGAGGCAGGGCAGGTCTCAGAGGTGGAGACACTTAGAGAGTCTCTTGCCCTCTTTAGGAGTGAACATCAGGCCCAAAGGAGTCTGACACCTGATGGTTTGGATGTCCTTGAATGCTAGACACTCTGAGATTTGCAGATCAGGCTTCACAGTAAGTCTGTGGAGGTCCCAGGCTCGTGTTCCAGAAGTGAGGGCAGCCCAGTAGGGTGAAGCACAGAGGCCAGAGTATGAGGCCAGGGACCACCATGACAAAAAAAGGTTTTGGGTTTTGTTCAACCCTGCAGATTCTTGCTGTATCTGCTCAAAATCTTGTGCTGCTTGGTTTAAACGCCTATTTAAGCAAAGACCCAGAGTCTGTTTAGAAAACAAAAAGGGTATTCAAAGCTTGATAAAGTCATGGATGTAAAATGTGTGACACTTTTCCATATGGTAAAAGTGAACAAAACTATGTTTAAATGTTCAAAAGTAGCAGAAGATTTATTAAAAATTATACAGAGGTGATTGTCTAGCAGAGCTGATCTTAACATGGCTCTCAATGAATTACCAACATCACTGTGAGTTTTGAAAGGCAGAAGCATGGTGTTGGTTGAGGTGCAGAGGCCAGGCTTCTGCTTCCACTTAGGGCTGATGGGGCAGGAAGTGACTAGTTCATGACCTGGGAAAGCTGCAAAGGGCAAGGTCTTGGCTGATCCCATGGAGAGAGAGAGAGAGAGAGAGCGTGCGTGCGTGCGTGTGTGCGTGTGCGTGTGTGTGTGCGTGTGCGTGTGTGTGTGTGTGTGTGTGTGTGTGTGTGTGTGTGTGTGTGTGTGTGTGTGTATTTGAGTCCTGCGATGTGGATCATACAATCCCTTCCCCACCCAATAGTTCATGCATGCCTCTGGGCACCCACGTGGTTACGTGGTGTTGTTTGACTCTCACACTGACCAGACTGCCCTCTCTGGGAACAGAGCATCCTCACACCCTGCAGCCACTCCAGCTACTTTCACATCCCTTTCCTACCCTGGGCCAACACACATGGTGCCTTTGCTTTGAATCAGTTTTCTCACCTGTGAAAGGGACAGCGATGCTGGTCTTGTGGTTGGATGGGAAGATAGTGAGAAATTGCTGTTAGAGCAACTTGGATGAAGAGTGTCCTCCACAGGCCCATGTCTTGAAGATCTGGTCTTTTTCTGATGCCCATTGAGAAGGTGGAACCTTTAGGAGGTGGAGCCTAATGGAAGAAAGTCAGGTTTCTAGGGTCAAGCCTTAATATAGAGATCCCAGACTCCTCCTGTCTTTTTGCTTCCCAGCCACCATGAAGCCTTTTTCTGTCACCAGTTCCTGCCATCGTGTACTGTGCAGCCACAAGCTCAAAGCAACAGGACTGAGCAGCCATGGACAGAAATGAGCCAGGATAAATATTTCCTCCTTTCAAGTTTTGTGTCTCGGGAATTTTTGTCACAGTAACAGAATGTGACTGACATAGTACCCAGTTCAGAAAAGTGTCAGTCCTGGTCTGTTCAGATACTGCCAGGGTCACTATGTGCAGCTATTAACATATGACTCGTCCCCTTTGAGATGTGCTGCAAGTGCCAAGTTCATATGGACTTTAACCACTCAGAACAAAATTCTATAATATTTCATAATTCTTTCCTGTGCTTACATTTTGGAATAGTGCATGGCTATATCTTAAGTGAAATGCATTATAGAAATAAATTTCACTTTTGCCAAGTCACCATAGAAAACTTTAAATGTGCATGTAGCTTGCCTTCCATTTTCACTGGGGAGCACTACAGCCTCTTAGTACCTGCATGCTTCCTCCTTTAGCATGTCTACCACCAAGCTTGCAACCCCATCTAGGAAAGGCTTGTGCCCCCAGTGAAGAGAAGGTGATGAGTTGGAGAACAGCATTGTTCTTATAAACAGCCCTCCCCTTTTTTTCTGCTTTGAGCTTAGGAAAGTCTACACTGCAATTCATTATTGTTGCCAAGATCAGAAGCCATCAATAGGCAAGTGCGAACTTACACCTTGGGGGTACTGTGACTTCTGCCTCACATAAAGCCACTAGTTTTCTTGGTTGAAGTACAACAGCTTTGAACATAGTCTCCATACTATATCCAAGAAATTGAGCTGAGGATCAGAGAAGAGTGGCCTGGACAGTAAGATGTGGGCAGAGGTTTGAACAGAAGATGGTGGGCAGTTGTTAGAAGCTAAGCCTGGTTTTAGAGGAGGCTGAAGGAAGATGCTGCTACAGAGTTCTGATGTTGACATCGACAGGTTTTGGGATCTAGAAGGGTAACCCAGTGTGATTTCCTTTGTACGTTGACCTCAGGCTCTTCTGGACAGATAGAGCCTGTGCAGGTTATTTACCTGTCTATAGGTGTTCCCATTGCACCTCCATCTCATCTTTACAGGTTTATCCTTTCACACCTGCCCCAGAGCTTGAAGTCACTGCCCAGATCATTGTGTGAGGGGCTCTAGGTTCCAGCTGGTAGAGAGCAGCCTGTTCTTGCTATGTGCTTTGCATTCTCAGGATGATGACAGCACACTTATGTTGGTAAGAAGTCAGGAAGATTATGAGCCATATAGCACAAGAGGATAGAAGGCTTGTGTAGGGATATCATATAGTATAGAAATCTTTCATTTACAGTGGGAGAGTCACCCAGGCAAGAATTCCATGGGCTAAAACCTAGAGTATCTTTACCTCAGCCATGTGACAGAAAGTGGGGCTTTCCATTTGACACGAAAGACAAGCTGCAAATTATCACTATGCAGATGCTGGAAGCAGATCATGACCTCAGATTCCCATGAAATGGCTCTTACCCAGGTCATTATACTACCCTGACTTGAGGAAGGCAGGAACAGAGTCCATTCCCACCAGGGAAACTAGCAAGCAGCTATTCCCATGGGCCTGTTAGCCATGTCATCCGTCTACCCAGTCAGTGCAGGCACCAGTTATAACCTACCACACACAAGAGCCCATCATCTCTGTCCTTCTGTGTGCCCAAGAGGTAAGACAGGGGCCTGAGGACAAGTCAGTGATCAGGAAATTCACATGGAATGAGTACAAACACACAAAGCAGCAAGCAGGGTCTAGCACTGGTGAGGATGTCCTATGCTTATTCATTACTTACTGCCTTTGATAGAATGCAGTGCTCCATTTAGACTATTCCAAGTTGCGTGCATATTTGTGTGTGCGTGAGTGTGTGTTTAATATCAATCTCATTAAAAGAAGAACACCAAGGTTTTGAAATGAATACCTGTCATAACAGGAAGAGTGAGAGCTCAGTCATCAAGGTGTTCCTGTGCCCTTCGTCCTGGGGTCATGTTAGTGGGACCCTGTCCTAATCTTTGTGTAACTGTGATAAGATACTGATTAAAACCAACTCAGGGAGGAAGGGGTTTATTTCAGCTCGTAAGTTACAGACCATCATCTAGGGAAGGAGGGAGGGCGTTCAAGTCAGAAACTGAAGCAAAGACCACAGATGTATACTACTTAATGACACTCAGGCTCACATTGGCTACCTTTCTTTTACAGCCCAGGTCCACTGCCCAGGGATGGTACTGCCCACAGTGGGCTAGTTCCCTCCTACATCAATTAGCAATCAAGAAAATGCCCTCATAGACATGCCCATAGGCCACTCCTATTAACGTAGTTCTTCAGGTGATGATCCCTCTTCCCAGGCGTGTCAGGTTGACAACAAGACTAACAAGGACACACCAGCAGTAGGCGCCAAGGCAGGACCATCCTCAGACTCCTAGGCCCCTCCTCAGGATGACCAGGGTCTGTTCAGAGGCACCCGCTGATCCCTACTATGAATTCTTTTCAGAAGTTACATTTGTCACCAACATGACCAAGGAGGTCTCTATGTGGAACATCTGCCTGGGTCTACAGTCGCCTTCTGGAACATCCCTCCTTTAAGTGTGCTCTTCCAAACACTGACTCCTTCTATACACTTCTCCCTTCAGTCTTCCTGTAGACAAAGGGGTAGGAAGACAGTCAAATTTATCAGACCCTTTCTGTGCTCTTGGAAAATGACAATGAATACATTATCTCCCATTTGCTGCCTTATTTTATAGACAGTAAGATGAGTAGCCAAAGTGAAGGCACTCGCCAAGGTCAGAGCTGATGAGTTGCAGCCGCAGGTTTCTGTCCAAGTCAGTCAGCCTCCATCAGCTGTCGCACAGGAGTTATGGCAAAGGAATGTGGCTGGCACAAGACTGACAGTGGAATTTCAAATGCCAGGGTTTTGTCTTGGGAAACCATCAAAAGTGCCTGAGCTTTGAAGTGACCAGATCAGGTGCATGTTTTCAGGAGATAATTTTAGAAGTCGTGTATTGTCTACTAAGCTGCACTCTTCTGTTCTGTCCCTGTGTGGCTGATGATTTCTAAACTCAAGTACAAGAAATTACATTTGTCTACCTGACTTCACGCACATTCCAGCCTATTGTTCCAGCCTGCCTTGTAGTAGTCCACCAACCCTATCAGGCCAGATAGCCCAAGGTCATGAGCAGGACGAATATCCACAACAATGCCTCTTTCAGTCTTTTAACTGCCTCATTGTGTGCACACTTGTGTGCATGCACACACACCTATCTTAGGGTGGGGGGCATGATTTGGGAGAAGGCTGATTGGAGCTGCTTTTCTGCCATGCAGCCACTGGCTTCTAATAGCTGTGACTTGTGTTTCTCACATACCTGGGCAATGATGGAACAAGATGGAGATGCTGAGAAACAACACCTTTCCATCACAAATACTCTAGAATTCACAACTTTCCCAGCAACATGATTGTGACTTCAGTTTTAAATTTCAGAGGCACTAGCAACCTTTGCTCCTTTTTGTTCAGTGAATGTTTATTGAACTCATGCTGTGGGCCAGGACTCTTGTGCCTGGCGTTTCATGGAGGTCTGTGTTCTTCTGTAGTTACTAAAGATGAAGTATGTTTACACAAAACAGTACTGTGACAATGAGCATTTAAAAGCCACTCAGGTCCCATGCTTAACCTTTGCCATCTTTAGTACATGTCTTTAGTATCTACCTCAGTCTGGTTTGCTGTTTACTGTACCATCTTCCAATTACAAATAACACAAAATACATACCAGAGAGTATATGCATCTCTGTATGTGTGTAGTTATAGATAGGCTGCTTTTTTAGATTTTCAAAACGAAAAGCAGTATTGTCTTTTGGTTGAATAGTTATAAAAATGTTATATGACTATTATATTCATATATATGTATACTAAAATATAGAAAAATATAGAGAAAATATTCAAAACAAACCCCTAAATCTCCCTGTTAATACATTGGAGCCATCAGTCAGTTTACAGGCTGCAGCCTCAAGCCATGCAAATGGGCCATGGGTCCCCATGTAGTACACATCTGTCTGTAAACCAGCCTCATCCACATGTGAACACCTTTCTGGTCAGTAGATGTCTTATGTCTTCCTATTAATTACTTGCCACTCTTCCATATGCTTATCTCAGAAATTCTAAACTATCCTATCAAGCTTGTCCCCTATCCCTAGCTTGGGTAGTTTCCAGGCCCTTCCTAATATTGCCAACACTCTGACAAATTGACTTGTCTGACTTCTGTACTTATTTAAGTTCATCTAGAAAAAGTTTCAGTCAAAATATATACCATGAAAACCATATACACATATACTAGTATACTTATGTTTTATCAACTGGCCCTCCAAGAAGTAAAAGTGCACAGTGATGGAGGTGGGTATCCATTTTCCAAGGTTTCTCTAGTGTGATGTTGTAATAGAAACACCTTTGCCAATTTCACAAAGGAAGACAACCCCGGCATCTACAACAGCTCATTTCTTCCATTACTACATGAATTCCGGGTCTTTTCTTACATTGCTGGCCATTTAGTCTTTCTGTGGCTCACTTACTGGCAGCCTGTGCTGATGTTTCCCTGTATTCATTCTTAGAGGCTGTACCTTAGTGCCACCACAAACCCGTCCGTGGTCTCTTTTGTGTGACTGCTCTAGTTAACGCTTTGTTTCATCAATGCTCTTTGGAGTTGATTTGCAGATAGGAACCAAATATATTTTCGTTCATATTTTTGTTGCGATTTGTGTTACATTGCAAAGGCTTTCCTTCCCCCAGGACTGTAATCCCAGGGAATAGTACTTGTGTGATTTTTCATTTCATGCCCTTAAACTGTTACTCTAAATAGCACACTGGGGTCCTCTTGGAAGCCAGATGTGAGCACAGATCAGCATGTATTTCCTCTGAGTAGGAGTCCTTTGTCCTGTTGGTTCTGATCTAAGTCTCCCTGACCACACGCTAAGTCCTACTCACACACAGGTATCTGCTTCTAGATTCCTTTTTGGGACCAGCCCTGCATGTTTTAAACACACTTAAAGCGTATTATAAAACTACCATGGTTCAAAATATTAAATCTCTGGTAGAACAAGCCCTGTACCTTGATTATCTTTTTCCAGCTTGTTTTTTAAGATGAATTTAGAATCATTTTGTCAAACTTCTCCAACCCCACTCACTCCTAGCTAGAAAAAGAAATAGAAAATCTGGCAGGGTCTTTTTTTGGGATGTGTGCATCCTCTTGAATACATTCCATCCTATCAAATTGCCATACTTATTGTTTGGCTGCTTATTTGGAAAGCACTCCCACCCCATAGCAGGGCTGAGGACAGCACGGAGGACTCTCGCATCCCTTCACCAGGATTCCTGAGTGCTTTACTTGCCACAAGGTTACTTCAGCACCATTTCTCTACAGAGGAAAGCCACATCTTGGTCTGTCCTGATACTGATAGCCCTTAACTCCATGTGTCCTTCATGTACTGTTCAAGGTGTCATCCATAGCTACCACACAGCCTTCCCTTTATGAAACTGCTGTCTGAATACAACTGTCACCTCACAGACAAGGTTTCACTGCCACCCTAGCAGCCTCTCCTTCCTTTCTCATCCAGGACACTGTCCGCAAACCTGTTCTGATTTGCTGCTTCATATGGGCATGTTCCTTTACCTTTCCTGCCACTAAAGACCTTGACAGTTTTAAAGCAAGTACAGGACTCTCATCTGAAGAGTGATAACCCTGGCCTCAGTTTTCCCACTGTTCCCTCACAACCACAGTTAAGCCATAAGTCATTGGAGACCAATGCGATGCTCTAACAGGGTGTTGTCTCATTCAGAGACCTTAGTCTCCCATTTACTACTAGCCATGTTGACCTAGACCCATTCTACTTGTAGTAAAAACCCCATGTTCCCTTTGTTACCAGCTGGGATTTTTGTCAGGACGTGCTCTGCTAAGATCCAGTGTGCCAACATCCTTGAGACCTTCACTTAACCCTTTGTGTATTGACACAATCACCCCAATCAGCCACCACAGTGATGTCTGCTAAAGGGTGATTGTTTATTTCCCGATTGTCTCCTCTGTTTCTGGATTGCTATTCTATGACCTCCACCTGCCTCTTGTTCCATAGTCACTTACTTGGTTCTTTTTGGCAGGCCCAAAAGTCACATTTGTTCATTGGGTTGTAATGTTTATTTCTCACTTATTTGATGTCAGATGGCCTGGATTTTGAATGCCTTTAAGACTGCCCCTTTGTCTTTCCCACATCTCTTCCCTCTCAGAGTACATCTCAACTTGCTGGCATGGGGTCTCCAGAGCAGTCTTGATCTCCCTCTGTTCCGCCTCTGAGCCTGTCATTTAAGGAATCAAGTGCTTTTGGTTGGATAATGGTATTGGGGCTGGGTGGGCTTAGTGCTGCTCTCAATTTTCTGGGTATTCTCAGTAACTGAGCAAGGAAACACAGGTATGCATGGACTACATAGATGTTCACATCTGTACGCATACACACACAACTGTATCCTTTAGTATTTCCATCTTTGTCTACAGTCTGTGTTAATATTCCCAACACCTGAGAGCTCTTAGCCCTTTTCCATGGTTAAAAGGCCTTCCAGAAAGCAGGAAACCAGCTTTTCCATACTCAGCATAGGAGCTTTTTTGGGCAGTGACCTTTTGCACTCAGCAGAAGCCCTCTCCCGAGCCCTTGGCCACACTTTCACTTCCCCTTACCCCTCTTGGCAACACACCACTAGCGTTCTCATGGTCCCCTCTCCATCAGCACCCCACTTCTTCTCATGTTGAAGGGTTAGATGGGAGGGAAAGGCCTTGTCTTCTGTTTCTGGAAACATCCCAGAAGCTCTCAAGGACTTCAGGTTGACAGTTTAAGAAAACAGCCAGAGCCCCATTGTGACCATCACATGACTAGTGATTATCAGTTTCCTCTCCAGGGGTCAGTGTGTCAGGGGTCCTACTGGACCCCCATAGCTTATGGCCAACCTTGTGACTGTGTTCAGGGAGGTCAACTCTGGTTCAAAGTCAAAATCAGGTATTAAAGGATAAGACTGTCTGGGGTGCTTTCTGCACTAAGAACATATGGCTGTAGCTCCTTTTGCCCTGAATGACATCTGAGGTTCAGGGGAAGGGAGGCTCTGGAAAGGATCCCCTTTGGCCCCTATTGAGTCACAGGACAGGAACTTTCACCTGCTGTCTCCACATATGAACCAGGTCATGTCCAGGTGTCTTCCTGGAAAACACACAGCTCAATCCAAATGTTTCCATGTAGCCCCAGTGTCTACATGTGTTCTGGTAAGGGTGGCAGGGGAGGGACAGGGCCCACAGGTGAGATGTCAGCTGTAAACATTTCCACAATCCCAGAAACAGTGAGTTTCACAAAAATCAACTCTGAATGGATCACAGACCTAAATGCAATGCATAAGACTCCCAGAAGATAACAGGAGAGAGTCTAAAGGACATGAGTTTGACAGTGACTTTTCAGACTCAATACCAAAGGCACAAGCCTTGAGAGAATGGATTGACATTGGACTTCATTAAGACAGACTGAAGATGGCTGCAGAAAGTACAGGTACAGAATGGCCACTGATCTGGAGGGGACAGAGAGTGAGCAGAGCTCTAGGAATAATGTTGGCAGACAGCATGGAGGCAGATTACAAGAGGCACCCAGGATGTCAAGACAGGGTATGCACTGCCAGGCTAGAGGAGATACTGAAAGAATTCAAAGTATTCCCAAGGTCTAGGTGTGGAAGACTAGAGTGTTTATAGCAGTTAGGAACCCAGGTTGTGGGGGTTCAAGAGGCTGGTATTGGTGCAGTGCACAGCGAGGCTGCCAGAGGTCAGAGTTGGGGGAGGGTTTGGCTGTGTTGAGGGTGCCTGCAGGGCAGACCCAGCTTTAAACCACCCACGAGGAAGTGTATTTAAGCCTCCCTGTCTTGTGTCTTTTGAGATGACAGTTTATCTCAGGAGCCTGAGGCACTGCAGATCCACTCTTGCAATTGGATGGCAAACTGAAGCAATGTCCAGCATCTGGACTCAGGGCTGTTGCAGTCCAGCTAGCCACACTGATTGTGTGAGTGGGTATGGGTGCCTGTGAAGGAAGTCCTGTCATGCAGATACTCTGTGCTTAATAGTTTTCTGTCTATTTGACAGAAGCTAGAGTCCTCTAAAAGGAGGAAACCTCAACTGAGAAAATGCCTCCTTGAGATCAGACTCTAGGCAAGCCTGTAAGCCACTCCTGGACTGGTGGTCCTGGGTTCTGTAAAAGAGTAAGTTGAGGCCGGGCGGTGGTGGCACATGCCTTTAATCCCAGCACTCGGGAGGCAGAGGCAGGCGGATCTCTGTGAGTTTGAGGCCGGGCTGGACTGACAGCCTCCAAAACAATACAGAGAAACCCTGTCTTGTAAAAACCAAAAAAAAAAAGCAAGTTGAGCAAGCCAGTAAACAACACTGCCCTCCATGGCCTGTGCATCAGCTCCTGCCTCCAGGTTCCTGTCCTGTTTGAGTTCCTGCCCTGACTTCCTTCAATGATGGACTACAGTGTGGAAGTATAAGCCAAATACACCCTTTCCTCCCCAAGTTGCTTTTGTTTATGGTGTTTCATCATATAATAGTACCCCTAATGGGGGCAAGGGGGATGCCTTCTGGATGCTACTGTATGCAATTGGCTCAGACCTGCAGGTGAGCTCCAGAACACTTCACAGCAGGCAGTGAGAGGTACCTGCTGCTGGAAGGTCTCCCATGTATGCAGGTCCCTCACACACAGGAGGATATAGCCTTGGGGAGAAGGGAGGATGAATCATATACGACAGAGACCATCAGGCTCAGAAGGGTGGGAGTTAAGCAGCAGGAACACATTGAGCTTCAGAGAAGGTAGGAAAGCAAGGCTTAGGACAGAACTATTTGATTGTTAGAGAAAGTGGGCAGGGTCCAGTCAGCCCACACAAAAGTGTAGCCCACGCAAGTCTCGGCCACAAGAACCTGTGCAAAATAGAACCCCTGTGACTCTTAATTATTGATTCCTTACCCATTTCAGATACGGAATATCTGCTTTCTGCTAGGTATTCTTTGCAGAACTGTAGAAACAAAGGTAATATATTATGGTTTCTGCCTTCCAGGCACCGCTGTTTAATAGAGAGACTGCAGCATGCATGTGTGGTGCTCAGGTAGGTGGTAGGCAGTGCCTGAAACCCTCATTATCAGCAGCCCAGTGAGGACCACTGAGCAGAAGAGACAGACTCAAGAATGCTTCTCCCAGTGGGAGGGATCCAGAGAGGTTGGAGGCCAGTGCAGGTGCTCATGGGTGGGCAGTAGTGAGATAGGAACCAGCCACTCGCCAGGGTCTCTGTGAAAGCATATGTGGGATAGAGACAATGTTCTAGAGAGGGAAGCATGGGAGCTATGGTGCAGACCCAGGAGAGCATCACACATGTTAAGAGAATGACCCATAGTGCTTTCTCTTATTACCAGTTTATTAGCAGCTATTACATGCAGTGCTGACAGGTGCTAGGAGTAAATGAGAAATGCCAAGAGTTTCAGAGAAGGGAAAAAAAACAGAAGTGCAGCCAATGATTGATAACTGCACGCCGTGGGTCACCATGGCCTACTCCTGCTAGCACAGGGATAGAATTAGATGTAAGCCTACATTAGGCCCTCCATTGCATCTATAGAACTCTTCCTAACACAGCAAAACCTCAGATGTTCTCTGTAGAAAAGAGGTGGGCTCGAGCATGGAAACAGGTAGGTTTGCCAGTCTACTGGGTGACTGGAGACCTGGAGGTAGTGAAAACACCCAGAGCCCCTGGGAACTGGAGCTCAGAAGACAGCAACAGTTTCTCAACTAAGTGTTCTCAACTCTAATGGGCAGCAGGAACCAGTGAAGAGTTCTAAGTTGGGGGGTGGGGGGAGGCTGCCTTGCACTCCAGTTTTGATCTTCCACCCTGTTAGTGGTGGTAGGTGGAGGATGGAAGGCAGAAAACAGGGCAGCATCTGGAAGCTAGGAAGTCTTGAAGAATCTGGGGGGTCTGAATTCAGATGACCAGAACAGAGAGCCGAGAAGCAGTTTCTGTGAGATTCAGGATCCACCAGATCCAACACAACCCACTCTACCATTTGGGCCTCTGGAACACTTCCTTCCTATTGTCACCTGGCCTAGGAGAGCTTAGGGTCAATTCATAGGAAAGCAGAGGCCTCCTCCCACGACACAGACCTTCACTACATCAGTCTGCAGGTTCAACTGCTTTGGCTGGCTGTGGTCAAGGTGGGATCTCTACTTCTATTTAATGGCTCCCTTAGAGCTGAGGTGGGCTTATCCGTTCACCATGGGGTTTCACTGGTCACATGGAGCCAGCGCTCCCACACACACCATTCACAAGTAGGTGTGTATGCAGATGGAGGACATAGCATATAAAGCAAGAGCTGGGGTCCCTGCATCTAGAATGATGCCAGTGCTGTTGATGAGTTGGGGGGACTGGGTGGGGAGGAGGAGGATGACAAAATAGACAACCTATTCGTGCCCATCTGGTATTGTTACAGACCATCTCAAGGATTCTGGGTATGAAGTTTAATGTGGGATTCGGGACTCACAGGACCATTAGGAGAGATGCAAGACAGGAAGTCAAAGGAGATCTCACTATAGGTCATAGGTGAGGGGCGCTAAGCCAGAAGACCTCAGCCTCAAACACTGAAGCTTATAGCTCTTAGTGAAGCTTCCAGAAACCTCAAAAATTATCTGAGAAACTCAACCAGCCTGCATGTCTATAAGCCAAATATTTGGCTCCCAAGAACCCCTCGGAGCTGCTGGGTGCCAAGCTTCAGGGTGCCAGACTATGGCCCTTAAGAGTGGGATTCTCCTTGCTGCTGGAGTTGGCTTCAGTCTGCTGAGCCAGAGCCCTGAAGAATAGGCCTCTCAATATTTCTCTTACTGGCAGATACTGGAAACTGCTGGCCAGAAGCTTGACTCTGGGGTTGAAGTGCCTCCCCTTGTCGGGTCCCATTCCATTATACAGAGGGTCTTTCTACTTAAATCAGCTAAGCTGTCTTAGGCCAAGGGGTACCTCACTAGTCAGCTAGCACCAATGGTTTCCCTCTTTCCATAGCTTTTTCTAAGAGCCATGCTCCCCTGGCCTCTGCATGTTAGCCAGACTACAGAGCATGACCTCCACCGCAAAATACCAAGACTCCCTTACACCAGGTCTTCTCGTGCCCTCTACTCCCAACAGCATTCCTAGTGCTTGGCTTCCTTCCTTACATTAATATGCACACAGCACTAGTCAAAGCCACTATAGAGCCAGGCAGTGTGACAGCCACTGTGAGCTGCTCTACACAGGCTGCAGCCACAACTGGTGTCCTATATCAGAACCCTTAGAACCCACATGCAACTTCAACTTCAGGTTCTTGCAGCACAAAGTAATCAAACACATTGGTCCTTGTAGAGGACAGTGAGTCCCACTGCAGCCTAGGTGATCTCCCAGCAGTGACAGAGGAAGGTTCTGGCATGCCTCCATGTGCCTTGAGAGGTACATGTCCTGGAGAAGGCTAGCCCTCTGGATCTCTGTGAGTTCGAGACCAGTCTAGTCTACAAGAACTAGTTCCAGGACAAGCTCCAAAGCTACAGAGAAACCCTGTCTTGAAAAACAAACAAATACAAAAGAACCTTGATCTGGGCATAGGTAGTTAGGCCTTGGGTTCTGGGGCTCTTTGCTAGTAGTAAAGCAGACCTCAAAAAGCAGGCCCAAGTCCTTCAGAGCAGCAGCATGGTCCTGCTTTTAGAAAGACCCTCTATAGTGAGTGTCAGCATGGATGGGTTGTAGGAGCAGAGCAGATAAGCATGTGCTGAACCAGCCAAGAGAGGACAGATTTTCCACATGGGAGATGTTTAAGGCTCCAGAGAGAAAGTTTGAGAAGGGAGCAGAATTAGCAAGGGTCCTTTCTTGAGGAGGCCAGAAGAGGGCATCAGATCCCCTGGAACTGGAGTTACAGGTGGTTATAAGCAGTGGTTATAAGTCATGTGGGTGCTAGGAACCAAACTCAGGTCCTCTGGAAGAGCAGCAAGCTCTCTCTCTCTCTCTCTCTCTCTCTCTCTCTCTCTCTCTCTCTCTCTCTCTCTCTCTCTCTCTCTCTCTCTCTCTCTCTCTTTTGTTTGTTTGTTTTTTCGAGACAAGGTTTCTCTGTATTGTTTTTGGAGGCTGTCCTGGAACTAGCTCTATAGACCAGGCTGGCCTGGAACTCACAGAGATCTGCCTGCCTCCGCCTCCCAAGTGCTGGGATTAAAGGCATGTGCCATCAACACCCGGCAGCAGCAAGCTCTCTTAACCACTGATCCATCTCCAGTCCCAACTGTGGGCCCTTCCTGATTATGCCTGAGAGCCTCAGACCACAGCTAGAGACTACTGTGGGATATCTGTCCCAGTACAGTCACCCCAAGACATTAAAGACCACAGTAACCTGCTGTTTCCTTCCTTACCTCTGCGACACTGAAAGGACCCTGCCCTTCCACATATCTGGTGGGTGGGGGGCACAAGTACACTTACAGTCCTTCCCCGGCTTTTCATCCCACTTAGCCCTGGGCCTAAGTTCTTTGAGGGATGCACAGCTGGAGACCAGACTGACAGTGATCCCGAGTGGCATGTTGATCAATGATGGATCCCTGGGTCCCACTTACCCAGGTTGAGTGGCACGTGGTCGATAGCAGCCAGTTAACCCAGTCCCTTGCAACCTGCCTGTCTCAACGCATCTTCGCCCTGGCTGCAGAATGGAATAGAAGCTGCCTCTGCGCAGCCGGACACGACCTGACGGAGATGAATGTCTAGTGCATGTGAAATCTCGTTGCTGCTGCTATAATAAAAAGCCTGCTCCAAGGTCCCCCACCAATGTTTCCTTGAAATTAAATATCAGGAGGACAGATAATAGCCAGATTCCATACCAGACCAATATTATCAGATTGATGTCAGCAGTGATAATAGGAGAAGGATAAGTTGATGAGATTCCATTTATTAAATAAAGTAAGAGACACAAAGGACTAGGGCTGCATGAGAGCAGGTGTACAGTGTGTACCTCGTGAGAGGCAGCTGGAGGAAGGAGTAGCACCCTGGATTTGCTTCAGTGCCTCCTCTTGCCTGCCAAGGCTGCAGTGCAGGTGACAGCAAGGGAAGATGCTGTTCCCATAGTGACCCTGGATGGGAACAGGGAACATCCTGACCTCTCTGGCCTCTATTAACTCTGACCTTATATTCCTTGACTTACCCCTTATTTTGCTTTCACATGTGTGGCACCTTCCCTGCAACACCCCTTTCCATGTGGAGTCAACAAGCTGCTTGGCCCATTGGGAAGCCCTACATACCTTGTGGTATGAGCCTGTGTTTTGTTTCTTTCTTGTACCTTTGATTGTCTCTTCTTTTGGATTTTGTGACATTTTCTAAAAGTTGAGTGTGGTGAAGAATAGGCTATGGACATGGACACACCAGGCTATTCTTATCGTTCCTCTGTCTTACTGCTGCATGCCCTTGAGAAAACAACTAGGACTTTTTTTGTTTTTTCCCTGACACAGGGTTTCTCTGTGTAACTTCAGAGGCTGTCCTGGAACTCGCTCTGTAGACCACGCTGGCCTTGAATTCACATAGATCTGCCTGCCTCAGCCTCCCAAGTGCTAGGATTAAAGGCTTGTGCCATCACCATCTGGCCCACTTAGGCTTTTTGAGACTCATCCCTGTGTATGGAATGAGGTAATAACACCTAGTTCACAAAGTTGTTGTTTGTATTTTCAGGGACATGTTATAGTTTTAGTGATGTACATTGTCGGGGACACAGTACTTCCTAATATGGTCTGGTTAATTAGAATAGGAAAGACCTTACCTACTTGCATTCCCATGTGAGTTAGCTTTTCTTCCTAGGCTGTTTACCTGGATAGATGCATCATCTTTCCCTGGGCTGTCCCTCACCCTAGATGTCTCTCAAGATGTGGGCTATTTATGAAACAAAGTGTCTCTTTATAGAGCTACTCATGAGATACTGCTCCTTCTCTTGACGATGCTCATGACCACAGTTTACCTCTAAGTGCAGAGAGTGTTTGGCTTGGTAGGGATTACTGTTACTGTGGTAAAGCACCATGACCAAGAGCAACTTGGGGAGGAGAAAGTTTATTTTGCTCATACTTCCACATCACTATTCATCACTGAAGGAAGTCAGGACAGTAACTCAAACAGAACAGAAACCTGGAGGCAGGAGCTAATGCAGAGGTCATAGAGTGTTGCTTACTGGATTGCTCCTTATGGCTTGCTCAGCCTGCTTTTTTATAGAACTCAAAACTACCAGCCAAGAAACAGCACCACTTACAATGAACAGGGTCGTCCCACATCAATCATCAATCAAGAAAATGCAATTTAGTGAGGGTATTTTCTCAATTACAACCCTCTATACCAAAAAGACCCTAGCTTGTATCAAGTTGACATAAAACTAGTGAGGACAGTGCCTCACAAGGTTGGGTCAGAGATATTACTGAGCTTGGTGTTCATTCTGGCATATGTACGGTAGGTGCTTGGTAGCTCAGAAGCTGGTGCCATCCTCCACTCCACCACGTCTACACTGCTTCCTGTGAGGCCTTCAGATTCTCGTGCATTCTCTCAGTTTTAGAGCTAAGAGTCCAAGTGTAAGGTGTGAGCAGTTGCCGGCTCTCTCATCCAGTGTGGGAGCTGCAGATACTCGTGGTAGGCCTCTGCACTTCTTGGCTGGTGAAGTGTAGTACAGTCTCCCCCTCTGTCCTCACACAACCGTCTTATGTGTCTGTCACTGTCTTTTTTCTTCTCATGTGAGTGTGAACTAGATTACCGCTAGGTTTGACTCATTCTACTTCTCTGCTACCTGTCTTTACTGTGTCTGTAGCCACACAATGTCCAAATAAGGTCATGTTCCCAGGGCTGGAAAGGATGTGGACAGTAAAGGAAACTCCAAGCCTCTTGACCTCTAGGTGTGCAGAAGCCATTAGGGCTTACTTCTTCCCAGGCCAGCCCCTTTCTATGGTGGCAGATATATGGGATCCTTACTGGTGGAAGCTAAGCAGAAATATAGATGTGCACTGCAGAAACAGAAAACCTCCTGGCCCCTGATATGCTAAGGCCATGTCTACTTCTGGGTGAGGGCTGTGGCTGCTGGGGACCTGATTTTTGTGCCATTCTTGCTATAGGACTTTGAATTTACTAAGTGTGTGTTGACACTGTATGCCCCAGGTCAGCTGAGCAGTACTTCTACAACCACCTAAACTGGCGTCCATTCACAGGGGTGTTCTTATTCATTGGAGCTTTTGGTACCCACTCGGGGTGAAACAGATCACCTTGAACAGGGTGAAGCCACTCGACCCCTGCTTCCGAATGGTTTGACCTGGCTAGCCCTACCTGCTTCAGAGAAAGGTTCACTTCAGGAGCTTTCCCTCCCCTCAGCACCTTCTGTACACAATGGCTGAAACTTCTGCTGACACTTGCCTGCCCGTGTGTGCTCCTGCTTAGCTGAAGTTCCCGGAGAGATGTACTGTGGCCTCAGCAGTGGCAGTGCTGGGCAGGAGGCAGACTTCACATAGCCCAGTTTCTCCTTGCCTAGGAACCCACTGTGTATTCTCTGAAGTTTGCTCTCCACTCACAGGCCCTCCTATCGGCACTTGAAGCCAAGAAAGCAGCCATCTGAAAGGTGGGCCGCTCTAGTGACCATGAGAAAAGGGGCTGGTGATGACTCCACTCCTGCCCACTTGCATCTCAGCATAATCTATTAGTGGCTCTGTCATAACAGTATGGAGGGGGAGGTTGAGTCAGAGCTCTGGCTCCCAATGTGCCTCAAGCTAGGCCCAGGGGACCGCCAGGGTACCTTCTCAATAAAGACAGTAAGTCTCATACCACTTAGAGCTGAGATAGCCTGTGGTGTCTGTCCAGCACCCGTTGACAATGTTCAAAGGTCACATGGGGGAAGGGAAGAGCACTTGTGCCCTGAGGTCCTATACAGGTGAGAGGCTGTGTTTCAGAAACATAAGATCTGGCAGCAATACAGTCCACCAAATATAGCTGACAGTCAAGGTACCACTATGAAGGGTTAATTTTGTGCAGGGAGGACAACAACACCTTCCCAGGTATGAGCCAGAGAACAGAGCCAGAAGGGGAGATGATGAGATATGGGTACAAGCTGAGATTTCAGGATGCTTCTGGGGGACCTCAGAGCAGTGCTCATAGAGAGCACTTGTCTGAGACAGAATGCCACTGAGAACTCTGTCCTCCAAGGCCATACAGCTCCAAAAGGCCCATGACTGGATGTCTTTGTACCAAAAGTACAAAGCAGCCATTCCACAAGCACTTGGAAAGTTACAAAGGAGGTGATCCCACAGTACCCACAGGGCCAGCAACCGGCTCTCCAGGGCCTCAAGAGAAAAGAACCACATCCAAATGGTACGTCTCCCTCATGTGTCTGACCGTGGGATGTCAATGCAGAGGCAAAGACCCCAGGTGACCTCGCTGGAGCTTATTGGGAAGAGTCTCCTGTAGGTAATATTGAGCACAACTATGAGGATAGGGGCTTCCACCCTGTATGCAGGTTTTCTCCCCTGTGGCCTGGCAGCTTACCACAGCAGCCCAGCCAGCCTGCCCACTTCTGCTGCAAACCTCCTAACTTGTTCAGACCTTGGCTGACCCTTACTGTCTCAGCTAAACATGGGCTCTCACTTCTTCATGGACACATGTCTTAAAGGCCATGACCAACTCTGTCCAGCAGAGAAAGGTGAACTGGATAAGTGAGGTTTCTAGGAAAGGTCAGTCCTTATTAAATGAGACACCATCCCTACAGAGGGGACAGTGTATCATGACTATGGTTTGGGCTGGATCAGGAAGAAGGAAGGACCCCAGGCAGCATTATGGAGCAAATGGCATGCTAAAAGTGCCCATCCAGACCCCTGGCCTGAACATGAGACACACA
Organism: Mesocricetus auratus; assembly: GCF_017639785.1. Lineage (NCBI taxonomy): Eukaryota > Metazoa > Chordata > Mammalia > Rodentia > Cricetidae > Mesocricetus > Mesocricetus auratus. The sequence continues at coordinate 151,017,865 of NW_024429266.1, read as the reverse complement.
GGCAGACCTACTTCCTAAGCCCCTGATGACTCTGCTGCTGGCTCTTCTTAACTGATGACATTGACTTGCTTGAGTTATCTTGATGACAGCACTACCCCTTCTGGGGTCTACTGTATGGCTGACACTAAAGTCAGAGGTGCAGGGCAGAACAGCAGGCCAGGCTGGAACACAGCTTGCAGAATAGCCATCCTTTTTATTGCCCAGGAATGTAACTAATGGCTCACTGCAGCTTTACTGTCAGGTGTCGCTGCAAGTCCACCACAGCTGTTATAACCCCGGGTGAGCTTGGGTCAAAACCCACTGGAAAGCTGATGAGAGGATGGCGCCACCACAATGTCAATAAATATACCCTCCCCACACACTGGCTATGTGATGGAACTTCTCCATACCACAGTTTTCTCATGTGGGAGAAGGAGATGGGGAAGAACAAATAGCCTGTGCCACATAGAGCCGGGAGTGGTAACGGGCGCATCTTTTCACCAGTGAGCTGCTGGGGGTTGGGCATGTAAGAGTAAGTGTGCCCAGGACCCTGATGAAGGTGGTAAAGGAGAAGGCTGAGTGTGAGAGAATGGACGTGTGGAGTGTGTGGGTGTGGGAGGCAGTGAGAATGAGTGTGTGGGAGTGGGTGGCTATGCAGGGACATAGGGAATGAGTGTGCGAGTGAACGAGGAGCAGCTATGCGTGTGCGAATGTGTGTGAGATGCATGAGTGTGTAGCTGTGTGCGCGTGAGTCGTAGGGACACTGGGTGTGTGACAGTCAGAGAGCAGAGGGAGGGCACGGAGGGGGGTGGAGGCGGAGGGTAAGTAAGTGGAATGAAAAAGGCTCGGGACATGATCTGCAGCTCAGAAGCGGCCACAGGGAGTCTGGGAAGCACCTGTAATGGTGTAATCTATCGTTTACTTTTTATCACTTGTTTTGCATCATAGGTACAGAAAGTCAGCATATTCATTTGTTGTAGATTCCAAAACTATTTTGATAAAGGAAAAAAGAAAAGATAGTAAAGTGCCTCAAAACATTACTACAGTTATCTCTGAGAAGTGTATTTTTGTTTTATCTTTTAGACATTTCTGTAGGTTTCCTGTTTCACTGATGCTTTTGGTAAAATTAGAACAGGGGTTTTGTGGGGAAAATGGCATTCCTGTCATATGGCTATGGTGTATGGTGTCAGGTCATCAATACACAGAAGACCCCCCCCCAGACAGAGCCTGACCCAGCCAGCTAGGAGGCTGCCCAGTGTTGTGTCCTCCAACTGAGGCTCCTGCCCACCAGGCCCCTCACACATCCTGGTGGCACTGGGGACTTAGGGCAGCAGCCAGCCATCATACAGCCCTACACTCCAGTCTGTTCAGCATTGGCCACTGGCCATAGGACCAGACCCTGCACTTCCTCACTTGTAGAGTGAGCTGACGTATGGATGGACATCCAGAGCTTATCCTAGTGTCTTTCTGGGTTTTAAGTGTGAGCTCTTGCTTCCCATGCCTTCTAATGTCAACTATCTGCTCTTGTCATCCCCCAGGCCCCGCAGGGTGGAGCCTGTATGTTCCGGCCTACAGGCCCAGATCCTCCGCTGCTACCGTGACCATCTGCATGAGGTACTTCTGTGCTCGGACCTAGTCAAGGCATACCAGCACTGTGTGAGCACTGCCCGCAAGGTGAGGTCACCACCTTAGTGTATGAGCTTGGGACAGTCTGTGCCTGGGCCCCGTCATTTAGATGTCCCATCCACCACCTGACTCAGAGCTATGCCTCACTACTCTAAGGACCATAGACATGTCCTTGGGACCTATCCCCTATGCTGCTCTGGCTGGCTGGGCTTATGAAGTCTGTCCACCTTTCTGAAGCCAGTGGTAAACTTCTTACTTTTCAGCTTGGGGACTGAGAGAAGGGCTACCCTGCTAACCCTCCAGATTTCCCCAGCAGCAGCTCCAAGCCCTGCTCCATTCACCCTGTGTCAGTGGCCGCTGTCAGTCCCTGTGCCGCCCCACCCGTGTATCTTCATAGCACCTACTGCAAACATGGGAAATGTGGTGGTGGTGGTGGTGGCGGGCAGAGTGCAGGAAGCTCCAGTGTGCCTCTGTCACTGCACATGCCTAAAAGAGGCTTGGGACTTCCAGGCTCAGCCTCTCCTTCCTGGCCCTACACCGAGTGCTCCTGGAAAGCAGAGTGCAGGAAGCTCCAGTGTGCCTCTGTCACTGCACATGCCTAAAAGAGGCTTGGGACCTCCAGGCTCAGCCTCTCCTTCCTGGCCCTACACCGAGTGCTCCTGGAAAGCAAATCCTCTGCGAGCTCCTGGCTACATTACAGGCCAGCTGGGGCCCCGAGCCACCCCTAAACCATGCATGTAGTCCGACACAGTGCAGGCCTTGGCACCAGGCTCACAGGACTCCCTGTGACTAAGACACACTAATTGGAAAGTGCCCCCTGCCAGCTCACTGAACATGGTCCCTAGCAAAGGTAAGATAGGAGTGATCTGATAGGTAATCAGAAAAGATTACCTTCCAAAAGCACTTAGATAACATAAGCATTCCTGGGACAACTCAGGGCACCCGAGGGCCCCCTCCAGATACAAAGCTGTATACCTGTATGCAGAGCTCCCTGTAGTATAAACATGATTGCACAGGTGCACTCTCCCGTATCTCTTTAGAAAATCCCTAATTGTTAAACTAGAGAACAGGGAGGCCCTTGCTAATGCAGAGCAGAAGTGGACGAGGCTGCACTATACCAGGGTGGGGGTCGGGCATGCCACTGTGAGGGTGGAGAGGGGAACTGGGCCTCTGAAGAAAAAGAGGTGGTGTTGGCTATTATTGCTACAGAATGTGTTTAGTAAAGGGCTTTTGTCCTGCAGGGCAATGTGGAGAGACCCACTTCAGGTCCCAGGCCAGCTAACTAACTAGTAGCCAGTTATGCTCTTGGGGAATTGCCACTATCCTATGCAGTCTGTAGGAGCCTAGAAAGCACAGGGCTAAGGTCTCTTGCAGCCCTGGTCTGGGCCATCATTGGAGCAGAAGAAGGCTCAGCTGAACTCTGGCTATTCTCTTTGAAGGGCTGAGGAGCAGCATCCTTCCTGGAGCCTTGAAGAAAGGACTCATCATAGGACCACAGACCCCAGGACGTGGCCTGTGTACCCTGCAGTTCCCAGCTGGGCACCCATATGCCTCTGAGCATGGGACCACCATGCTTGAGAAACAGTATGTGCTACTGACCAAAAACAAATAAAGCAGATGTCTTTGTTTGCAGTCATTCACTCACCTCTATTGACTCTGTGTCCAGCTATCTGTTGGTCACCAACGTCACAGAGCCTCATAGGACAGACTGCTTCTCTGGGGGAGTACTAGGCCTGGAAGGGGACAGCATGAAAACCCACAACTACATGGCCACCAAGGAGCAGGTATGAGAAGAAATAAAGGAATTTTTTTTCCTTGGGATGGTGCCAGCTTCCAGAAGGAACCTTCTGTTTGCTCTCAGGAAGGCTGGTGGATAATTGCAGAACAGAACAAAGTTGGGAGGAATGGGCCCCAGGCAGAAAGGGGCAAGGTGGTCTGTAGCTAAAGGGGCAGTAGGCATGAGAGGAAAAGGAAGTTGGGGGAAGGGGCAGCAAGACTGGGGAAGCCAGGCCTTGAGCAGGGGGCAGTGCTGTTCAGACACCTAGAGCCATGTCATTCTGCTCTCACAGAAAAGGACGGACTAAGGCATGGCCAAGCCAGAGAGCACTGTGGTGTGCACAGCCCAGAATGATGAGGCTGCCTGCTCTGATGGGTCAGAGTGGGTGTCTGAATATGAGATAGTAAGGAAGGATGCTTAGTCTCCAGGTCTCTGACACGGTATAGGTGGCACCACTATGGTACAGTGTGGGTACTGAGATGGACAGATCCAAATACTGGCCTTCCAGTTCTCAGCCTTCCCTATGACTGTGTATCAAGCACCAGGACCACACTGTGACCTGCATCACATCAGGATGGGGTTTTGAGTGGAGCTTGGGGTTCTCTGGTCTGTGCTGGTGACCTTGTGTTTCCTGTTCAGGTTTGCTCAGGGATTGCCCCAGACTCAGGCTTTGCAGCACAGGCATCTCTGCTCATCTCTGAACTTCTTCCTGGAAACCCAAGGGAGAATTGATGTTTGGGGGACACCTGCCATCTAGGCAGGTTTGTCTGATGGTCTTATTCAGCCACACTGTGGGAGTGGTGCTTGGGAAACGTAGCCATGGCACCCTCCGTCAGTGTTCTGGGTGAGTGCCTCATAGTGCATGGGGAAGCTAACTGGTGTCCTGGCCTGAGCCCTGCAGGGAGGGAAAGACCTGCTGAGATTAGAGGGGGTCACAGGTCACATGGCTAGTTGACCTTAAGTGACACCAGAGCTGTTCTCCATCTAGGAACAATGAGCCTTTCTGAGCCTCCCCCAGAGACCTAGCTACTAGACATTGTCTGAAATCCCACGGCAGTAACTTACAGACATCCCTCCTATTCTGCAAGCTCAGTCGGGCTCCAGGGCTGGGCAGCAGACACTGCCAGGTGTGTGTGCACCTGGGAACCAGACTGCACAAACTTGTGCCAGCTCACTCTGCTGGGAAACAGACCACCCCCAGCTCTGGCATAAATGGCAGCATCATATGTAGCTTCCAGCACTGCTGAGCAAAGCTTCTCTCCTGGTCCCTTCCAACTTCCCTGTGCCTTGCTTGCTCATGGATCTGCAGACAGCTACTGACCCTTAGGATCGCCTCCTCAGTCCCCTGACCAGCAACTACCAGGCCACACAGCTTCCCCCAAGCATCCCTCTGCAGGCCAGCACTGGTCTCAGGCTCAAGCCAGCTGAGCGGGAGCCCCAGCAGACACACACCCTCATCCCTGGCCTCTATTCCAAGTGCCCTGGTGCCACTACTGACTGCCTGGGGGCAAGAGGGAAGGCTATGTTGGCCTCAGAGCTCTATAGAACCCTTGTTCTTCTCTGGGAATGGCAACAGTAAGCAGCCTCAGCTGAGGTCTGTCTAAAGAGGCCCTGGGGTTGGAAGTCAGGAGCAGCTTGACAGGACACCTCACTGACCTTAACCACAGGTGGCTGTGACCTACCCAGACCACAATGCCTGGAGGGTCTTGAGTCCAAACAGCAGAGCTCAGTAGCTGACTTGGAACAGCTTAGCAGACTCCACTCTCCAGCAGTGGAGAGTCAGGGCAGTGTAAGAGTGCAGGTCCCAGGGCTATGCAGCATTCTGCAGGGTGCCTGACCCTCCCTGTGCCCTATACCCAGAGTCTCAGCTTAGCTGCTTGGCCATCCTGCCTCTCTTCCCCTCTGTTGCCAGCTACAGAATCACAGCAGATAGGGAGATCTTAATTGGCGTTTACTTGTCATTCTAAAGCTGGGAGATGCCTCATTCTATGAAATGATGAGTGTCCAGGAGCCAAACAAAGGAGGCTGACTTCATGGAAAGTGCTGGGGAAAGCAGAAACCCAACACAGGAGATTAGCCATTTCAGTTATTCCCTATAAAGAAAGCACAGAGGGGCACAGGGCAGTGAACACTCTCTTGTGATTGGTCACTGTGGGGACTCCTGTTCTTGGAAAACTGGTCCATTCAGAGTTCAGTTTGAGGATTTGACACCTAGCAGGAGCAGCTTCATTCTAGAAAGGTCTTGTCTGCTAAGGCCCTTATAGAGGCTATTCTGAAAGATGGCCATCTGTGAACTGTAACAGTGCTCTTAGCCCTGGGCTTCCCAGCATAGCATCTCCCCCCACCACACACACACACACACACACACACACACACACACACACACACACCTTTCTGCTTTTCATTAGCTGATGAACTGTAACAGTGCTCTTAGCCCTGGGCCTCCCAGCATAGCATCTCCCCCCACACACACACACACACACACACACACACACACACACACACACACACACACACACACACACACACACACACACACACACACACACACACCTTTCTGCTCTTCATTAGCTGATGCTTGCTCCTGAAAGCAGGTTGTACTGCTTCATCTGCAGGTGGATGTGGCTCCCCCCCCCACATCTCCCAAGCTTCTGCCCTCCCTTCCCACTGTACCCCAGGCACCCCTCATTGCAGCATAACTTCAGGGGAAGCTTTCCACGAAGCCTCTGTCTCTACCTGACAAAGCTAGCTCATCCAGACTGTAGTCCTTGAGCTTCCACAGCTCCTGGGGCTGGGGTGGGGGAGGTGCCAGAACTGAGGAGTGGACTGACTGCCTATCACCAGAGTCTCCAGCATCTCCTGAACCTGTTTGTCTCCAGGCTGCTCTTGTCTCCAACTCAGGGCAGGGAAGTGAGCATGTGGTTACCAGTGAGGCCTGAGCCCTAGGGACCTCAGCTCAGCAAATCCGTGAACTTCAGTTTCCCCATCTACAGAACAGCTAAAGCAATGTCTAGGGTTTCTAGGACAGCTGAAGTTTGCTGAGGAATCCCCTCCCCCACCCCAGTCAGTGGCACCTATCCCCTCCTCCCACAGGGGAAGGGCACACAAAAGAAGAACCAAGGGAGGCACAAGGCCGGCCTGTGGTCAGAAAGAACCCGGAGGAGCCAGACCTGAAGTTAACACAGCTGGTGTCTTTCTCAGGTGTGTTGGCAGTAGATTTTCTGCCATTTTCAGCAGAGTTCACAGGAAAGAGCATGGTTATAGAAAAAAAAAAAAAACCCTGTCATAGTGTCTTCGTTTCCATTCTTCCTGAGCCGAGCCGAGCTGTCGGGCTGGAGAGGGGGCACCAGCTTATACTGTCTGAACTGATGAGGTCACACCGTCTTCCATAGGCATCCAAGGGGCACTTCGACTCAGGTGTGGTCAAGTCTGAGTTGCTAGTACTGGGAGAGGAGGATTTCTGAGCCGACCTAGGCCAGGATAGCTGAGATTTGAGCTGTCGCCTCACCTAGGAGAGACCAGAGGCTGGGGCTAGCAGACTCTTTACACTAGAGCAGATGGAAGCCAGATCTATACCCCAACCTTTGTACCCCCAAAGAGTTAGGTATGTTAGCTAACACCATCAGATTCCTTGTCTCTGCTTGTTGCCCATGGGCGTGACTGAGTGAGGACGGAGTGGCTGACTGCTCATGGCACTTTCCCCTTGGGCCACAGAGGTTGTGTGCACATGGTGCAGATGGGTATGCAAAGGTGCCCAAGTGTGCAAGTGTGGGCATGCAGGTGTCCCCTTCTGCATGTGCGTAAAGGAGTAGAGGAGTATGCAAATGTGGCATTCTGTGTTCACGTGGGCCGGAACATGTGCTTGTGTGTGTCTATATGTCTTTGGTGTGTGTTCTCCTGTGTGTGCTTTTGTGTGCCTAGGTCTGTGTATCTGTTGGACCTCGTCCCATTTCCATGACTTCCCTAATGCCAAAAGTAAGCTCCATTTTAGGGTGTGTGTGTGTGAGGGGGGTGGTAGGGTGGTACTTGGCACCTCCATTACCTTGCCTGGGAAGGGGGTGTGTCATACAGTGTGCACCTCAAGGATGTGCTGGTAATTCCAGCTGTTAAGGAGTCCAATCAGGAAAGCCATGGTTATTGAGGCCAGAGGGAACAGAAGGTAGGGAGCTGATCACAGAGGAGACAGAGGAGCTGAAACCTCAGCTGGGTGTTGTGATAAACTCTAGATGAGCAGCAGCAGGAAGCGCCTGGCCCACCAGGGCTAGAGAGACACAAGGAGAGGATTGCTGGCACCATGGGGGTGGGGTGCGGGAGGGGGCGCTGCTCAGGGAGCTAGAGGCACAGCCACAGAGGGAGGGCTGCCTGGGGGGGCAGTCCCCCGCTTAGTGAGCTTCTTGCCATCATCCCTGCTTCCCAGAGCTGGACACAGCAGGGAGCCAGAGGCTCAGGCAGCTGGGGGAGCTGTGGCTGCCCCTGCTGAGAAGGAAGGGTCTGAAGAATGCTGTACAGCAGCTGCTCACTGCTCTGTGGTGACTTATATGCCTGTGCCTAGACCTCCATGAGCAGTGGATGTCTGCAGGTATGGACATGGGCCGGTGTGTTTTATGCTCTGTCTTGGCAGGTAGTGGGCAGCTGGCAGAATGATACCAACAGCCAAATCTAGCACTTAGCAGACTTTAAACAGGAACCAGATCAGTGTGTATTTGCTTAAAGCCTTACACGGCAATATGGGGTAATTACTACTGTATCATCCTCATAGATGAGGACAGTATGGCACAGAGAATATGAGTAATTTGCCAAGATCACACAGGAAGATCCAGAGACGAGACTCCGAACAGCCTGGCTGGTCCTCAACCCCTGCCCTCAGACTAACACTGTACCTTCTATTGGAGATGGGCTGTGGCTGTGTCGGGGACAGAGCTACCCTCTAACCTGATCCTAGAATGTCCTTACCTGTTCCTTGCTACCCAGAGAGTGTCTCCGGCACAAGTCCAGTGTTGGCTATATAGCTACAGCCCATTTCTCCTTACATGACATTACTGGCCTGGAGAGGCCCATGACAACGAGTCAGGTTTGAGCCCAGTGTCAGCAGCCAGGTGGCCTTGAGACTACTCTTGCAAAATTGGAACAGACTAGTTATGCCCTACCTTGTCCTCCCACTGTCATCCTAGGTAGGCACACCCAGAGCTAGTGCAGGGAGCTGCAAGAGGACAAAGCCCAGTACGAAACAGAGTGGTCACTGTGACTTCCAGGGGGAGTGTGCTGGGTGGAACACATCACACTGTCTTTTAAATACAGGATCCCAGGACTGGAGAGGTGCCTCAGTGATTAACAGTACTGGCTGCTCTTCCAGAGGACTTAAATTTGATTCCCAGCACCCACATGGTAGCTCACAACCATCTGTGATTCCAGTCTTGGGATCAGACACCTTCTTCTGGCTTTCACTGGCACCAGGCGCACAGAAACATACATGGATGCAAAACACCCATAATTGAGTAAATAAAACACACAATCCCACAGAGCACTTGGTACATATTTGTAATCCTGGCTACTTATGAGGCTAAGTCAGGAGGATTGCAAGTTTGAGAGCAATCTGCACAATTTAACTAATAAGACTGTCTCAAAAATGAAATATTCAAAAGGGCTGGGGATGTAGCTTAGTGGTAGAGCACTTCCCTAGCAGCCAGGCTCTGGGTCCATTGCCCCAGACTGAAAACAGAGTTTCCAAGTTCACAAAAAGCAAACAAACAAAAGCTTCCTGTCTACTGTCTACAGGATACATCACCCTGGTTCTGAGGGCACAGAGTGACTGAAAAGAAAAGGTAGAAAAAGATATGCCTGCAGCTACTTCCAGCAGAGCAGAGGAGGCTGTAATACAAGACAGAGGATACTTCCAGACTGAGCCTTGTGAGGGACAATGTGACACCTTACACAAAGGCTACAAAATACACTAGGCTAAGTTTGCAGAATGGACCGAAGAAGCCCACACTGGAATTTACAGATTCAAGGTTTGCATGCCTAGTGCCCAGTGGTTCTCAGCATTGGTACTAGAAACAAGGGGGTGTGTGTGTGTGTGTGTGTGTGTGTGTGTGTGTGTGTGTGTGTGTGTGTGTGTGTTCATATGATTATATAACAGAGCCTTGATCCAGGTGTCTGCTCAGTTCAAGGTGTAAAAAGACTTGCAGACCAGCCCAAGTGAGCTCTTGTATTGGTCATGAGCAACTCTTCAGGCACCTACCCTCTCTCTTTGTATCTACGGATATAAACTGCTAGCAGAAGGGCCAGTGGCCCTTACCGTCCTCCTCCAAGACTTGCCATTGTGCTGCTGATAGCCCTGCACTGAGACCTCCCTCCAGGAAGGACAGGCTGAGGATTAGTTCTGCATCTGATGGGGAGTGGGAAATACTCAGGCTGGCTTTTGTGCCCAGCCCGGAGTGACTTGAAAGGTTGTCCATGAAGGGCTGGGCAAGCCCATGGAGACTGCCTGGCAACCTTGCTTCTCCCTCTGCCTCTATTGTCTGCCCTTTGCCGGCCCAAGGTTTCTCTGATAAACATCCTGCAGGCTCCTCTTTGCTGCCACATTACTGCACAGGGGACAAATGTCCTGGGTACTATCAAGACAGGGACACACCTAGGCCTGCAAGAGAGATGGGTTTCCAGGGTCAGGTTATGGCAAGTGTGTCAATGGGAAGCCCTGAGAGCTCAGAGCCTGGGTGCTCCAGCTCCACGATCAAAGACCTGGGGATAGAAAGGAAACAATGTTGAAGGCAGGGCTAACCCAGAACTGACTCAGTGACGTAAGTGAAGCAAAGGACTGGAGACAGTCTGCATGCTTATGGGTGGGGACACGAGACAATGTGATCAACCCATAAGCAGAGCCTCATCCACCAAGAGTGTGGTACAGAAATGGATGTGAGCCTCTTGGAATTTAAAGAAACAAACAAATAAATAAATAAATTAGCCTTACTGGGACACAAAGTTGTGTGCACATCCAGAGAGAAAGACCAGAGGCTCACAGAGTGTGCTATCAGATCTTCCTTGGGAGACAGGATGGTGACTATGTGTATAATTAACACTGTTTTCTAATGTCCTAAACTGGCTCATCTATTTTATTTACTTATTTTGAGGTAAGGTCTCACATATCCCAGGCTGTCCCTAAACTTGACTGTGTAGTCAGGGGTGACCTTGAATTTTTGATCCTCCTGCTTCCCAAGTACTGAGATCACAGGCCTGCATTACACACCCAGTTTATTTGATGTGTTGGTATCAAGCCCAGACCTCCTGCATGCTAGGCAGACCTCTATCAGCTGAGCTCTCCCCCAGCCCCGGGAGATAGGCAATGGGAGAGTGTGGCCTTTAACAACCTGAGGTCTTGAGGCAGGCAGCCTCTTCCCTCATGTGTATCTGAGCCCTTGACTCGTGTTACTAAGGCCAGCTTTGTTCCAATCCTGGACAGTCTGAGCCTCTTTGAACAGCAAGGTCCTTCTGCCTTCTAAGCAGAGGCCAGCAGAGAGAAAGGGTCTGGGGGTATTAGATCCTTGAGAGAGGACCAGGCACGTCTTTCTGCATTCACCAGACACCTATAGAGACCTCTTGCTGAAGACAGAGTAAAACCAGGGGAGGCTGCCCTTGAGTGTGGAGACCAGAGGGAAGACAGGTGATAGGAGGAAGCTATAGTGGGGTCAGGGAGTACCCCAGGCGAACTCTGGTTCTCCTACCTTTCCCCTCTTCTCCAGTCCCCACTGCAGACCCAGGCCAACCTGGCACTGCCCTAGGTCTGAGGCTAGGAGGACCAAAGCGGTTTACTCTGAAGAAAGCACATTCCTACTTCACGTGAAACCTGCCTCATTAAATTTAATGTGCTGGTTATTCCTGTTAAATAAACATCAACTAATTATGAAAAACATATTTGCTAAAGTTTGACTATGGAGCATATGAACCAATTACATGGCTATTCAGCCTCAAACACACTTGGTAATGAGTTGGGTTATATAGACCAGCAGCAGGTAGGGATGGCAGAGTCTGGATCCAGGGAGCTCCTCTCCACCCTTTTCTGCTTCCTCCCCAGAGTACAGAAGCCCTAAAGAATGTCCATGTCCTGGAGAGTCAGGGTCTGAGCATATCAGGATCATCTGTCAATCAAACTCTTCAGCATGAGCAACAAACCCTGACCTCCAACCAACTTAAACAAAAACTCACCGGCTTGAGTGATTGAGATGTTCAGAAGGAAGCTTCAACCATGGCTGGGTCTAGGGGCTGAAACCCATTTACTGGGAACTGGTCTCTTCTGACTCAGCTGGCTTTCTGTGTTGTCATTATTCTTGAACCCCGTGAGATACCCCAGCAAGTCTCAATTTATCCCTATAAAGTTTCTCTTCCCTGGACTTCCAGTTTGATATTCAAGATCATTTTTTAAAACCACCTTACAGCTATATAGCTAACATCAGGAAAACCTCAAGAGTTTCATAAACATGCAAGATGAGGCATGGGTGCAGCTTGCGGTGGTACCTGCCTCACATTATGAGGCTCTGGGTTCCACCCCCTGTTCTGTAAAGTTAGGGAAAAGCTCAAGTCATGATGTCTTACTGAAGAAATGCAAAATAAAGCCACCAGAAAGTCCTACATTCCCAGCCAGAGTCGAAATGCAGGCAGACAACTCCTGCTGTTGATAAGTGGTGTAGAGAGCTTTGGAAAATGGCTTGACAGTGTTGCTGTTGTGGTTTGTTTTTGTTTTGTTTTCTTCAGGGGAGTTTTGTTTGGCTTTTGGGTGTGTGTGTGTGTGTGTGTGTGTGTGTGTGTGTGTGTAGGTGTTTTGTCTGCATGTATGTCTATGCACCACATGTGTGCAGTGCCTGCAGAGATCAGATGAGGGCATAGGGTCATCTGGGAGTGGAGGGAGCTACAGAAGGTTGTGAGCCACCATGTGGATGCTGGGAACTGAACCCCAGTCCTCTGGAAGAAAAGTCAGTGCTCTTGAGCAGCTGGTGGTTTCTTGGGGGGGGAGCACCATGTTTCACTCTTGGGTTGGCACTCAAAGAGAATGATCATTTTTGTCCTCTCTACCCTACAGGATGTCATATAAATTTGTTCACAGATGCAAAGGACTTAGAGCAGTGAGCAGCTAGAACTACCCAGTCCTTCGAGAGAGAAACCTGCACAAAAGCCACTGCTGTGTTTGTTTTCTTTCAAGATAGTGTTCATATATGCATGCATGTAGATTCCCACATGGGCCAAAGGTGTTGGATCCCTCTAGAGCTTGAGTTACAGGCAGTTATAAGCCACCTGGCATGGATGCTAGTACCAACTTTCAGTCCTATAGAAGAGAGCAGTATGTGATCTTAACAGCTGACCCATCGCTCCAACCCATGCATTTGCTTGCTTTTGTTTCTCCCCAACAGAACCACAAACCTGGGCTGGCTTGGCACACATCTCATCAATCTGGGTTAGTTGTGGGCCCAGCCAGCTGGGTCATCAGTCACTCAGGCTGCAGTGCAGGCATGACCAGCCTGTTTCTCAGAAGCAACACTTCACTGTGTGCACCTGGGTGTCACCAGCATCCATTCCCTTGCAGCTGTCTTTTTACTGATGTTGAGCCCATCTCCTGGAAGCCACCAGCTGCCTATGGCCCTCACTTTTATAAGGCTGTCTCTCATCTTACATGGCATACATACGGAGCATCCCTTCCCCTTTGCCCTGTCTATCCTTTAGAACCTAGTCACATACCTAAGAAGAGGCAAGGATGTGACATAGTACTGATGGTCACAGATGCAAGACTGCAGAACTCATGCTGATGTGTACATAGAGGAGTGACAGAGAGCAACAGAACTACCTGGAGAAGTCTCCCTGGATACCTTCATTTCCTTTGTCATCCCTGCTCCCACCCTAGATGTGAACAGTGCCATGCTGGCAGGAATAGGGGACCTTCATATATGTGTGTAAGCATAAAATGGTGTGGTGCTGTGTGTTTAAGCCTGTGCACTTCATGGGGGGTGGAGTGAGAGGTCTCCATCTCCAGGGACTCCTGAGGAATGATCACTCAACTTTTTGGTAAGAGGAAAGACAGACAAAACACATACATGAAAGTTTCTGAGCAGCAGATTGTGTCTGCTCAGAACTGAAGGTATCTCAGGCTGGCTATGTGAGCCCAGGCTACCCCGAATTCTCACCCGCCGTCCTGAGTGGAGCTTGAAGACAGGCTTCTCAATGTGTTCCATTTTAATGTCTAAAAGAGTACCTATATTAACCATTAAAACATAGGTTGTTTTAACCAAAGGTGACCTCAAGGAAGTCCCAGGTTCTGGAGTTGTCACCATGCTGCCCCACAAAACAGTGCAGTTGAGAAGTACATGCACAGCAGTTTCAGACTAAGGAAACTCTTGTATTTCCTAAGCTGTGGCAGCAAGGAAAAACCCTTTGTGTGATTCCATTGCATCAGAGCCATGTGAGACAGACGTTCTTAGCACACTTGAGAATGGTGCGGTGGACCCAAAAATGGACCCAGCCCTGCCTGAAGCTCAATGTCTTTAAGCCATTCAGAGTGAGTCTGCAGTCATCTATGGGAAGAAGCGAAGCCAGGTTCCTACCAGGGTGAATGTCGGCTAGCCCAACCTGTGAGATCCCGCCCATTGCTGATATCTGGTGTCCACTCTGACTAGATATTAAATATTTGGGATGCCATTTTAGGGTTTGACTCTTTAATCAGAAGGGGTTTCCAGGGCACAGGGCGTAAGTTCATGGAGTGTGTGCTGGACTTTGAGCTTTTCTGGACCAGTGTCCTGACACCTGGTACAGCTGGTGCCCACGGGCTGGCGGAAGGGCTGCGTATGAGTCAGTGACTGGTGTCTTCACATGGTCCCTGTGAATCTTAGCCCATGCTAATGAGTGCCAGGGCCCATGACAGATGCCTCTGCTTTTGAGCTAGTACTGGCACAAGCCAAAAAACACAAGGTGTTGGTATTCAGCCTTTCTGACTGAAAGCAGAAGCTTGGGGAGTCTGAAGCCACTGCTAAGTTCAGCAGGGTGACCTCATGGAAGGAAATCCTTCCAGAATGGAGTGTCTCCACAGTATAGCACATGGTGTCAGGGAAATCCTGGGATGATGGCAGGAGCAGAGCAAGGATTCGGGGTAGAGCCAGCTGTAGAGAGAAGAGGCCTCTGTCCTGGGGCACGCCACTCTGCTTCGTGATGATGCATGCTCATACCTTTAACCTTTGTCCTGGTCTTAGGACACCCTAGATCTCCCCAGGAGCCTCCAAAAGAGCCTGAGATATCTGCCTGTGCTTGCAGATCAGTGCTGTTTCTGAGGGAGACCATGACTGCCATGGGCCAGTCCTCCAGTGGGTGCTTCCTTGGAGAGTTGAACAGAAAGTGACAGGCTGCCTAGAAAAGCCTCCCTGGATACCTTCCTTTCCTTGGTCATCTCCCACCCTGGACTTGGAGCAAATGAACAGAGACAGGAGCCACTGTCAAGTGGCATCTGAGATCTGGGGACTGGGGCACTCCGAGTCCCCACAGTAGCTTCTGAAGGTGGACCCTGGAGACCCTGTGGCAGCCCTGTCCAAGAGGCAACACTTGCAACAGGCTGGAAAAGGGTCAAAGCAGCAACCAGGGAGTTTTCTAAAATTTATTGTGAAATCATCACAATCCTAGGTTTACAGGAAGTTGCAAAGAGCAAAAGGACTCTTGTGCTAACTTCACAGTTGTCCTCAGTGGTCACATCTTATATGACACCATATTGAGACGAGAGCATTGGTCCTGGTGTCAGCAAGTTCTTTGTCATTTTGTCATGTGGACTTATGTCACCATCACTAACATTAAGTTACACAGCCGCTCCCTCAAGTTGGAAATGGTAGCTCATTCATATAATTCCAGGACTCAGAGGGCTGAGGCAGGAGGATTGCTGCAAGTTTAAAGCTAGCCTAGTGTTAAGGCCAGCCTAGACTATATAGTAAGTACTAGGCTAGCCAACACTATATGGTAAGACCCTGTTTCAGAGCGGACAGGAGTGGGGAGGAAGAAGGAAGAGGGAAACTGTCTTGGCTTGAAGTTCTGAAGGTCAAGGCCACTTGGTGAGGCTTCTTGCTGTAGGGCATGTCGAGGGAAACAGAAAGCATACATGTGTCTGGTCCTGTCTTCCTTTTCTTTTAAAGCCACCAGATTTCAAAGGGGCTCTACAATTGATATCTTCTAGTCCTAGTCCTCCCACAGACCCTGCCCTAGACACCATGGGAGGTCTTAAAATTCCACAGGGGGATTAAACTTGAATAAACAAACCTCAGGGATCCTGCTTTAACCAAGACCAAACCAGAGTACCCTGGTAACCTCCAGTTTGTCCTCCATCTCTGTAATTTTGTTATCCCAAAAATATACAAGTGGAATTAAGCCATTTGTTTTCTGTAACTACTGATAATATGGCTACCTGCCATTTTAACTTTTGCTTTGCCTCCAGTTTGTTGTTTTTATTTTCTTTTTCTGTTTAGTATTTACTTTTGGCTTCTCTGCCTTGTTTTTAGTATCTGTGGTTAGTGAGTATTACCTCATTTATTGGGACATTACACAATGTCTAAATTTAGATACTCTACAAATGACCATTGCATTTACCTGTCATTTTTCTCTTCCTATTTTCCTTTCTTCCAAGATTCTTTTATCATTTTCTTTCTGCTACATCATGGCTTTCTTTAGCCACAAGGAGTGTACACACACACACACACACACACACACACACAGACTGAATAGACTGCTGGTGAACACCTCTCTTGTCTCCATTTATGTCCCTGAATGATAGTTCCACTGGGTATAAAAAAATGTGATTATCATGTTTTCTTTCAGCATTTAATAATGTTCTGCATCTTTCTGGACTCCATAATTTCTAATGAGAAATCTGTGTTGTTTGAATTGCTTTTCTTCCTAGTGAAAGTGAGATTTCCCTATAGCTGCCTTCAAGAATTTTTAAAAGTTTTGGCAAGTGTGATGTGCTTTAGTGTGGATTTCTTTAGGTTATGTTATTTGGGGTTCACTTAGCTGCTTGAATCGTTGTAACTACTGCTTTTGCTGAAGTTTAGAATTTCCAGTCGTTATTCCTTTGGATATTTTCCCAGCTTCCCTCTTTTTCCTCTCCTACTAGGACTTAGATAACATGAATGTTGCATGTTGTTTTTATCCCAGGAAGCTTGAACTGTTCCCCTTGCCATGTAACTATTTCCCCTCTGTTCTTTAGATTATGTGATTTCTACTGGTCTGTCTTCAGGATCAGTAGATTGTTCCTCTGTCCCCTTGTTTTTGTTTTTGTCTTTATGTGATATGGTTATTTTCTTGGTGAGACTCCATATTTTTATTGTTCCATTAATGGTCATAATTGCTCATTGAGGAATCTTTTGTGATGACTGCTTTAAAATCATCAGCTAGTGCCAATATTGATGTCATCTCTGCTGATGATACCTTTCATAAATTTGATATGGTCCTTGCTTTGACAGGTGATTTTTAAGTCTTTTCAGTGAAACAGAATTATGTCTCCCTCCCTTTCCTTCCTCTAGTCCCTCTTGCTACCCTCCCTTGAGCCCCCAGTGTCTCCCCCTCCACTTTCAAGCTGACCTTTCCCTTTATTATTGTTACATACAGACAGACAATTGTGGGTATGCTCAAATGTATATAAATAGAACTACTGAGTTTGTTTTTGTTGTTTGTACATATATGGTTTCAAGGCTGACCTCTCTGCACTAGAGAACCAGCAATGGGATTCATCCTGGGAAAAGCCAAGTCTCCTCCTTCTAGCATCATTAGTTGCCTGTAGTTCGCTGACTATGGGTCAGACCCCCTTCCATGTTAAGATGTCCATAGACATCACCATTGTTCCAAGAAACCTTTCAAATGGTTGGTTAGGGTAGTCAGAAGAACTCTGAAAATAATATAGCTTATAGAGGTCCCTTGTTTGCCTCTCGGGAGTCTTTATTTTGTTTTGTTTATCAGCCCTTGAACATTGGGGTTTGGCATATTGAGACTCTAAATTCCATTTCCTCCTTCTGTGTCATAGCTGTCCTCTTCTGCCCACTACCTGTGGGCAGAGTAGCATTGCCCATCACTGTTAACAGGGGAGGGAAGTCTAGCCGCTATACTTCTACCTAGCTATTTATAGCACAGTGGAAAAAGCCAGTCTCCAGTAAAGCCAGCAGACTAATGTCTTGCTTCTCTGATAATTGGCCAAGGGCTCCCATGTCTTAGAGTGGGGGTTTTGAGGGTGGCTCAAGAGGCTTCCCACTCTTTAGGACATCACCAGAGCCACTGACTTGGAGGGAATACCTGGGCCCTATTGCCATAGGAGATCCTGCTACCTGCTCTCCAGTTCTTTGAACAGTAACACTCCTGCTGTCACCTGCATCTAACCGTGAGGTACGGAGAGGGCAGAACAGGCTGGGAGAGTGCTTGGAGCCAAGCGAGCCCTCTGTCTGCAGTACCAGCTTCTGGCTTGGGTTTCTCTCCTCCTCCTCCTTTTGGAGAAGACCAAGCATGGGACCTGTGAACACCTTCCACTGACATCCTCCTTTCCTGGCCTAGAACAACTGCCCACATTTACACTGATCCTTTCTGACCAGGGAGCAGAGTGGGTTTCCCAGAGTACAAGTGATTGTACACTGCGCCATGTCTCCTCATCAGGCTTCCCAGGGCCTGAGGTGTGAGGGCAAGGGGAGTTCTTCTCTTAGACACCTGTTCCATAGATACCAAGGACGCCAGAGAATCATGCTGCAGGCTGGGGATGACTGGGTGTACAAAGCTTTAGTGGGGTTGGTAGAGGGGTATTGTCAGGGACTAAGGCAGAGAGAGCCATGGTCTCCTTTGGGGATACAGAAATCACGCAAGAGCTGGAGAACATACGGTGAGCCAGAGGGGTGAGCAGGCTGACAGGTGGACATATTTGTGCTGGGCCTGGGAGAAGTGGACCCTCTATGGTGCCTGGGCTCTCCTGATGCTGTCCTCTTTACCTCTTCCTCCTCAGGTGGGGCTGTCTGTAGGGAGGAAGAACCAGCTGACTCTAGAGTCTGTCACATGCAGAAATGGCCCTGAAACTGTTTGGGGCTGGAGCATGTGATGGGGGTCTTAAGAACTTGTTGGGTACCCTGAAAAGAACCTTGCTCCTGGGAGCTTCCCCTCCTCTCCCGTTCCTGCCCTCTGTACTGCATCAGGCAGGGAAGTGATCCCCGAGGGGAAACCCAGAGGGAGAAGCCCTGGCAGCCGCAGTCACAGCAGCTGTGCTGACTCACTTCCCCTCCCTGGAATGTGGTCAAGAGCCCTAAAGCTGCAGACCCAGGTTCAATCTCAGCTTTTCTAGTCACTGGCTTTCTACTTCTGCTTTTCGGAACTCAGTAAGGTCACACAAAGATGAGCGGGGACATCAACTGAGGGACAGTGCAGTTGGCAGGCTGAGGGATCCGCAGAGGCTGCTAACCTGGACTAATCCAAAGCAACAGCCCCTGGCCATGTTTCATCCAGAGAGGACACGTGGAGGTCATCTATCACTCTCCCATATATGGGGTGGTAGCCTTCAATTTGTTGATTCTTTGGGGATCTTTTTTATATTCTACATGCATATCCACGTCATGTGTATGGTTCTGTAAGAAATTTTTGAGATCCTGACTTGTCCCCCATATTTGCCTTTTAGAACCTTCAATCAACAGAAAATATTAATTTTAATGAAGCCAAATCTATCCATATTTTAAGCCTTTCCTTGTTTTTAGGCTGTTGTTTAAGAAAGCTTTCTTGGGAACTCCCTGACTCGGGCACTGGGATCTGAACTCAGTCCTCCTGATTGGGCAGCCAGCCCCCTTGACACTCAGTCTTCTCTCTCCAGCCCCTGCCACCACACCCCAAACCCTGCCCACATAGCCTTCTCTGTCACACTCAGGCCTTCCATCACCGGGCAGGTGACATGAGACAGGGACTCTTGAAGTTCCCAAAAGAAACACAGTTGAGGTGCTGACTTCCAAAGTTCTTGTTGCTCATTAGTAAGTAGACGGGTGCTGCCGAACGGTGTGGGAAGAACACACGGGAGACAAAGGATTGAGAGCAGCTGGCAGTAAGCCTTCTGGAAGAATTCTCAGGCGTGGGAATGTGGAAGGATAGAGGGTCTGGCCAATGGCACTAGAGTTTATGGTTGGACATCTTACAGAGCCGTGTTGAACTTTGGGAAATAGGCACAGGTGGGATTCCAAGGTAACCATGAGCTGAGTTCTGACTTCACACAGCCCTGGCTTTCTCAGAGAAGCTGGAGATGAGGACAAACCTCAGAGCAGAAGTCAGTGTTTTCTTGGACATGCTGATCACAAAATGGGAAGAGCCTTGTTGCCTGCCAAGTGGTACTTTGGAAGACAGGTCTGCATGGGACACGGGGCAGGTGTGGGCGGAGGCAGGCAGCCTCTGGAGCCAAGGAGCAGAGGGAACTCAGAGAACAATGGGATGAGCACATCCCCAGGCCAGCAGGGGCCTTCGCATTGCTACCTCCCCAAAGTGCTGCAAGCAGACTACTGAGTGTGTGAGGCAGGCCAGGCTGTGGCGTGGACAAATAGCCAAACACATGAAGTAGCCGTGTCAGCTCTGTGCCAGGTGTGCAAGTGGGAAGCCCATGGTCTGAGCTGGACCCCTGGGCTAGCCTCCAGACTGCCACCAACCAGCTGGGGAGCTTGGGCAGGTCATATGACCCATGCAGTCTCAGTTCGTCCCATCTGTACAGCACAGCAGAGATTTGTACATTCAGCATGTAGCGCCTGTGGGATCAGACAGCACATTAACTTGGAGAGAGGAGCCTCACCACCATTCAGGGGCACGGAGAACCAGCGCCTACCCTCAGCCTGCCAAAAATCAAAGCGAAATCTTTGCCACTGTTACTGACTCTTGACCATGCAGAGGGGCGGGGCGTCACTGATGAAAACCAGTTTACAGTGTCTGCTGAAGCTAAACCCACACCTACCACGACCCTGCACCGGGTCTAGAGTGGCGAGTCCTAGGGCATCAGCAGAGGGGAGGCTTAACTACCAGAGTGGTTCACATCACAGTGAGAGCAGAGACTGCCCAAGAACCCCTGCATTCCTCTCAGAGAGGATAGTGGGATCCCATTTCTATAGTATCCCCAAATAAGCTACACAAAAGGATATGTCATTCAGGAAGACAAAATACAAATGGTCACACCCAGAGAAAAAGCCAGGCAAGAATGATCACAGGGAAAGAGGATGACGGTTTCCTGGGAGAGGAATAAGTAGGGACAATGGTCCTTACCGAGTGAGCTGCACTGGGTCCCCCAGGCTGTGCCCAGCAGCGCTCGCCCCTCCCACTACCACCTTTTGTGGATGCTCTGTTCCGTTCTGCGCGCAGCTGCTTGCCTCGCTTTGGATGCTTTGCACTGGGTTCTCTTTGCGCCCCAGACCGGGCGCACCCAGCTCTGCAGGCAACCTCCGCCCACGGTCCACCTGGCACTGTCCCTATGCTGCTGGGGTGGTCTTAACATGCCCTGCTGCAGGACCGCGTACCGGACTGATCAGTCGTTCCTGAGCTTGGGCATCTTGGCACGTGCCACTGCCTGGGGCCTGCGAGGTGCAGTGCCCGTCCCACCTAAGAGATCGGGCGCGCAGGACGAGATGAGCAATATAACCAGGGCAAGTGCTTCTTCCATCCTCAGTTTACCCTTCCGTGGACGAAAGCTCTGCTTCCAGGCAGTGCTCGTTATAGAGTGCACCGACTCCTGGGATCACCCAGACCACCTCACCCACCCCCAAACCAGCCCAGAGTGTAAGGCTGAGGTGGCATCGCCCTTTGAAGGCAAGCGGTGGGACCCGGCGCGCGCGCTCTCGGCGTGGGGCTGGGCGCCCCCTGCAGGCCATTGCGGGTCCCGCCCCACCTCCCAGCCCCGCCCCCGGCTTCGGCCGGCGCATGCGCGCGGCACAGCGCTCCGCGGGGCGGCGAGAGCGAGGCCGGTCCGCAGCCGCGCGGCGCTCAGCGCCCCATTCATGCTGGGCAGCGGCGACGCAGCCACGCAGCGGAGCGGAGCCCGGGCGCTGCGGCCTCGGCCTGCGCGGCGTGGGCGGCCCCGCGGAGGGCCAAGCGGCAGGGCGCGGCGATGGCCGGTGGCGGGGCGCGCCCGGGGTTGTCGGGTGAGTCGGGGCGCAACTTTCCCCTCGGGCGGCGGGAGGCTCATCGCGGCCCGGGGTCCCTAGTGGCCGGGGGGGCGCTGGCGGTAGCCAGGGGGTGTGCGCGGGGACTGCGGCGCGCGTGTCCGCGGCTGGCGTGTCCTGCGGCTCCGGCCGGGCGCCCGCGTGTGTCCGGGCGCGGTCTCCGCGAAACACTGCCGCGTCCCGGCGGGTCGCAGCGCGTCCGGGGCCCTGCGATCCGGGCGGCGCTATGTCTGTGATCGCATTCGCGGCCCCCTCCTCCAGGCAGAAGAGAAAGTTTGCAGTGGCCCCGCGGGGAGGGCCCTGCGGGTGCTCTTGTCGGCCGGTGTCGCGCCGGGTCGGACCGGGCCGCGGGTGGGGACGTGGGCCGCAGGCGAGCGCCGCGCTGGGCAGGCCTGGGCAGGGCCGCGGGATTTGGGGAGGTCCCAGGCTGTGCCCTGGGCCGGCCTCGGGCGCTGGGGTGGAAGTTACGAGGCTTCGTGGGGACCCTCGCCCCCTCCGGCCCCGGCGCGCGAGTGAGCTCCGCAGCCACCCCCGGCCCGCAGGCCCTCCACCCGGCGGCTTCAAGGGGAGATGCGGTGCCATCGGAGAGGCCGCCGGCTCGGGCCTCCTCGGCCTCCCCCTGCGCAGGGCCTCCACGGGGTCATTCCTTCTCTGGAGGCTTCCCCCTTGCTTCCTGGACGGCCCCAGGCCTGGTGTGCTGTGCGGCGAGGACGGTGGCGGTGGTGGGCTTACTCTGGCTGCTGCGGAGAAGGACGAGCATAGACTCCAGGGAGGCCCCTCTGCCTGCAGAGACCCCAGGTGCAGCTCTGGAAAGGGATGAGAAGGCTTCTGAGGGGCTACTTAGTGCTAGGGGCTGTCTCAGGCTCATCTGTGGGGTGCTGGGGCCACGCCCCTTGAAAGAAAGGGGTGTGTTGGGGGGATGGGAAGGAACTGAGCCTCTGCCCCTCAACCAGGCTCCTACCTCCGGCTCTGTTGTACCCTGGTGCTGCCTATCCCTCCAGCAGGTGCTGTGGTCCGGTGAGGGTGGTACTATCCTGTGTGTCTCCAGCCCTCCGGGAACACCCCCAATTTCTCAAGTTTCTTGCTTGTTGGGGGTAAGTAGGGGGTGGGGGTGCTGTCTTAGGCTGGCCAGGAGTCTGTTGGATCTGGGAAGCACTCAGCTAGTGCCCTAGGCAGAGGTGCAAAGCAGGGGACTCGGCTTCAGGGCCAAGCTGTCAGGCAATGGGGAGGTGGCAGCTTGGAGCCCACCAGAGGTGTCTTCAGGCACAGAGGACAGTATGGGTGGAGACTTGGGCTCTGTACAAGGTTGGCTGAGCTATGTGTTCTTGGGTTTGGGGCCAGACAAGATGTTGTGGACAAAGCCACATCCGTGGAACATCTGGCCAGGAGTACGGGACTCCAGGGAAGACCAGAAGCTGGCACCTTCTCTGGAGAGCAGGACTCCAAGGCCTCCAGGTAGAGATTAGGCCATTGGAGACCATCTCCTGTGACCTCCTGTAGGGTGGGGCAGGGTGACAAGGCAAAGCAACCCCGTGGCTGCTGAGAGGGAACCACTGGTGAGATGACAGCTAGACCAGCCTGTCCACACCCACTAGGCTCCAGAGCATCAGGGTACAGAGAGCAGGCTGGCCCCATGTGAAGGCTCTGAGGTCTTTGTTTCTGAGCAAGAACCATGGTGTCATCCAGGGTTAGGAGAGAGCAGGGTACCAGATCTGTGTGGGCCACTGGAGGCCTGTTCCAGACTGGTCCTGGCTGAAGCCCCATCACTGAACCTGTCTACTCTCCCCGGGTCCCTATTGTACACACCCAGCACCCCGTGGTCCTCCTGTTCAGCTTCTCACTAGTCCATGTTGGGGAGCTGTGGCCATTTGTGCTGCCCCATCTGCATTTCCAGCAGAAATGTGTGTTCTCCCCACCATTCTTCTAGAACACCTCCACCCCACCAGTATCCACTGGACCTGGGTCTTCTAACGCAGGTGGAAAGGCCCTTCTGGGAGCTTCTGGAGGCTAAGGTGGCCAGGCAGCTCACAGAACCCAGAGCCTGTCTGCACCCCTCCCCCAGCCTGGCCCAGCACCCGGTACCAGGCCCTACTTTGCAGGCACACACTGTTTTCTGAGTGGACTTGGCCCCTTTCCTGCCTGGGGTCTCTACAGTAGCTCTAGCTTTAGTCCCTTTCTGTCAGCTGGCTGTGTGACCTTGGATTTGTCTGAGTCCTGAGTCTAGTCTCTAGACTAGAGAAAGTAGTCCCTGCTCGTCTTTGTGTGTGGTAGGTATGGGCTTGGGATCTCCTCTTTTGTGGCCGGCTGCCCCCCAGGCCAATCCCTTCCCAGCAGCTTCTGTTGGGAGGCGGGGGAGTAGGCCCAGGGCCAGACTGGAGTTTGGATGGTGGCTTCTTCAGCCAGGTCCCTCCCGTTTAATATAAAAAGTAGGACCCGTAATTGCATTAAGACATGTATAATTATCCCGGAGGAGGGGAAAGCCCAGCCCCTGGTAATTGCAGGCCTGCTTTGAACTGATAAACGGTGAGTGATTCATGTTTTCTTTGGAGTTCACATGGACTCAGTGCTCAGCCCAGGCCCGTTTTGTCAGCAGGCAACCTGCTCTCTAGTCTGCTTTGGTTTGTGGGATAGGAGGCTGGTGGGGGTGTTCTCCCCCTCTTGTCTGCCTGTGGGGGCCCCTGGTGGCTGCTGGTTTGGGGCACAAGGCAGCTGACAGCCTGCTGGGAGGTTTCCTGCAAGGTGGTACCATCCCGTATCTACTCTGGGATTTACACCAACACTTTTTGCTGCCCTGAGCCTTAGTTTCCCCATCTGATTTCAGGTTGAAGATAGCTTTGTCCAGGCAGGCCTGGCTGGCCACTCGCCGTGACTTAATTGTTTATTCAGTCACAAGTGTTTGCCGAATCTGCTTGGGCCTGGTGGCTCTGGAGAGAAAGTGTGACCTTTCTGCACCCAGCTTATGTCCTTTGGGGGGGGGGGGGGGCATTTGAGCAATAAGTAGCCAGAACCACTAACCAAGCCTGTGCCGCCACGGATTAAAGCAGACCAGTGAGTGCTAGCAGGTAGGACATCCCAGCAGGTCCACACGTTCAGCCTGCCTGCACGAGCAGGTCAGAAGAGGCATCACACTCAGGTTTACCTGAGCAGCTGTGGGGCAGAACAAGGTGCCTTGTGCTGTACAGTAGGACATGGAAGATTAAGGACTGAGCATCTGTAACTAACTTCCTGCCTCTGGCTAGCTCCACACCTGGACTTGCAGAAGGTACATCTTTAAACCTCCATGTCCCCAACTATGAATGGACTGTGGGGGAGGGCATTGTGACTGCACACTCGCCACACTAAACACTTCCATGGTCAGACATCAGCTAAGGAGTAGGGTGAGAGGTCCCACCACCACACACACACACCAAGCCCACAGGGCAGGCTCTGTGGCCCTGCTGTCCTCAAGAGTGTGACACTTGTCAATCAGGACATGGACTTCAAACTGTTTCATCCACCAGAAAAGCAGTGTTGCCATCCCGTTGGGGACTAGGGAAACTGAGGAAAAGGAGTTGTTTCCATTAGGGCTGCTGCATTTGACCAGCACTACTCAATCCTGGGAGGTGGCACTTTTCAGATGTAGTGGAAACACAGCTGGATTTGAGGTGTCCTGCCAGGGTTTGGGAGGCAGTGCAGATCCAAAAAGTCGCCCAAACGGCCTCATGGAGTCCTGACTGTGGGTAGACATGGTGGAGGAGCCAGGAGTGGGCAGAGGACACTGTTGAGGGCTGGGATTCAGGGAGCCCTCCCTCTCTCTGGAAGTCCTCTTCGCTGAGAGTGCATTGTGAAGCTGAGTACCTGGAAGGAGGCATCGTGGGGAGTGCCCTCTGCCTGGGAATGTGGGGATTCTAGTGGGAGTTGCTGCTTCTAGATTCATCCTTAGAGTGTCAGCCTTGAGGTTTGTAAGATGCTGGGCCAAGGTCAGCCAGGGAGCAATGCCAGAGTCAAGACCCCATAGAAAGTTGCGCAGGCTAGTCTAACCTAAGCTCAGAACTATTGCCATGTGGCTGCAGAACTGTGTGTGTGTGTGTCTTTCTGGTGGTCCTTGTGGGTATGGATACTGTCTGTGCTGGGGAATGTTTAAAGTCTCAGGGGAGTAGTCCACACATCAGAGAGTGTCTAATAGTGCTGGGAGTCACCAAGGCAGCTGACACTCTGTGGAGGAGGGGATGTGTACTACAGTCTATCTCTGCTCAACTTTGGTGGGGAACACTGAGGCAGGGAACATGTCACTCATTTGAGATTGAGAATTATGAGGGATCTTGATCCTTAGGGCATGCGCAGGTTCTGGGTCAAGGTCATGTAAACCCCAGACCCTTGAAAGATGCCCTGTGTTCTTGGGCCCATTCTTGCTAGGAGTGGCAGGGCACAGACTCTAGTGGAGCACCCTGCTACCAGGCAGGTATCCTGTTTTGCTGCTGCTAGCTACAGTGTGTTCCCTGTGACAGTTGGCTCACCCTTGCAGCCTGCATGCCTCAGGACACGGAAGTGCCTCCTTTGCTCTGCTCTGTCTGGGTACTGGTAGTGGTCTTTTTGGAGGTATCTACAAAGCACACACACATGCGGAGAACTCAGGAAATGAGGAGGCCATGTATGGATGCCCTGTGCTTATGTGGGAAATCCCACACTTACATCCTCTCTTGCTTATTCTTTCCAGGGCCAAGAAACCCAGTCCCATGATGCTCACCCCTATAGGACCTGAGTACATTGACTTGAGGCCCCAGCCCACCATGCCACTGCCAACCCTGAGCCCTCGGACACTGCCGCTGCTGCTGCTGCTGTTGGTGAGGGGTGTGTGGATGGCCATCAGCTCACCCCCAGCTGGTGTGGGTCCTCAACCCACCTTCCGCACCTTTGTGGCCAGTGACTGGGGCCTCACCCACCTGGTGGTTCACGAGCAAACAGGAGAGGTATATGTTGGCGCAGTGAACCGCATCTACAAGCTGTCAGGGAACCTGACCCTGCTTCGGGCCCATGTGACAGGCCCCGTAGAAGATAACGAGAAATGCTACCCACCCCCCAGTGTACAGTCTTGCCCACATGGCCTGGGGAGCACAGACAACGTCAACAAGCTTCTGCTGCTGGACTACGCTGCCAACCGCCTGTTGGCCTGTGGCAGCGCCTCACAGGGCATCTGCCAGTTCCTGAGGTTGGATGATCTTTTCAAGCTGGGTGAGCCACACCACCGCAAGGAGCACTACCTGTCTAGTGTCCGAGAGGCCGGGAGCATGGCAGGAGTACTCATTGCCGGGCCCCCTGGCCAGGGCCAGGCCAAACTCTTTGTAGGCACGCCCATCGATGGCAAATCAGAGTACTTCCCCACGTTGTCCAGCCGCCGGCTCATGGCCAATGAGGAAGATGCTGACATGTTTGGCTTCGTGTACCAGGACGAGTTTGTGTCATCTCAGCTCAAGATCCCATCAGACACACTGTCCAAGTTCCCAGCCTTTGACATCTACTATGTGTACAGTTTCCGCAGCGAGCAGTTCGTATACTACCTCACCCTGCAGCTGGACACACAGCTTACCTCGCCTGATGCCGCTGGTGAGCACTTCTTCACCTCCAAGATTGTGCGGCTGTGTGTGAATGACCCCAAGTTCTACTCTTATGTGGAGTTCCCCATTGGCTGTGAGCAGGCTGGAGTGGAGTACCGCCTGGTGCAGGATGCCTACCTGAGCCGGCCAGGCCAGGCCCTAGCCAAGCAGCTGGGCCTTGCTGAGGATGAGGACGTGTTGTTCACGGTGTTCGCACAGGGCCAGAAGAACCGTGTGAAGCCCCCCAAGGAGTCGGCGCTGTGTCTGTTCACACTGCGGGCCATCAAGGAGAAAATCAAAGAGCGCATCCAGTCGTGCTACCGTGGTGAGGGCAAGCTCTCACTGCCCTGGCTGCTCAACAAGGAGCTGGGCTGCATCAACTCGGTGAGCTGGGGGTGGGAGCTCCTGCCACCCTTCTTGTGGTCACCTCTTATCTACACACCTTGGTGTCCCTGTTCTATCCTGGGCCTGTTTTCTGCTTTTTCCCTAGCCTGCTCCCCAGCCCTTTGAGTTAAGACCCAACACACCAGCCCCAAAGTCTGCTCCTAGTCATGACATCACCTCATGACTAGGAGCAGCATCTGTCAACACAGCTCCAAAGCTCTTGGGGAACATTGGATGATGATGATCATTTTTAGATTGTTCCCCTTTTACAGATGAGGTTATAGAGGCTAAGAGGTGGATTGATTTACCCGGGGTCATACAGCCAGCACAAGGACCCCAGATACTGCTTCTCTGGAGCTTATCACCTTATCCTCTAAGGGTGGCCATAGGTATGGCAGGGGCTCTGAATGCAGCAGGGAGATGAAGCCACCATTCTCTTGTCTCAGGAAAGGCATTGTGTCCCCACGTGTATTCTGGATGCCCTGAGACCTGCTCCTTACTCCCTGATTATTTTCCAGGGATTCCTAGCCTAACTGGCCTCCCTCTACCTCCATATCAGTGGCCTCTGCCCTAACAGACCTCAGACCCCAGAGGAGAAGCAGCTGTTCTCTTCCTTCTCCCCCTAACTCCTGTCCTGTCTATCCACCCTCCTCCTGTGCCTCCACTCTAAGCCATCACCGGAACCTTGAGGTATTGATTGCTTCCTGTCAGCACAGCAGGTCCTTCTCTGTGCCTTCTGGGTGTGCTCACCCCCTCCTACCTTGCACATCATCTTTGTTTACATGCAAGGTGCAAATGTAGGATTTGCAGAAGAAAGACTTTTTTTGGCTGTCCCCCAACTCCAGGCTGTTCCTTCCTTTGTCCATCATGGCTGTTCCTGGAGTGACTGGCCTGCTTCCATGGTTGTGGGCCCCTAGCTCACCTGCCTGTTCTTCAGGTCACCCCTCTGGGTCTTTCTCCCACTCTGGGCTCATTCACTGGAACTCGACTGCTTCACGGACCCTGTTTCTTTCCCAGAATTTTGTAGACCTTGTTTGGGTCTGGCAGGCTATATGGCACCCCTCACTTCCACCCTGGGCCTTCCTTCCCCAGCCTTGTCCCCTGCTGTGCTCAAGGTGAAGGTGCTCATAGCTGCTAAATGCTTACCTTGTCACTTCTTACAGCCCTTGCAGATCGATGATGACTTCTGTGGGCAGGACTTCAACCAGCCCCTGGGGGGCACGGTCACCATCGAGGGCACACCCCTTTTTGTGGACAAGGATGATGGCCTGACTGCTGTGGCTGCCTATGACTACCAGGGCCGCACCGTGGTTTTTGCTGGCACTCGCAGCGGCCGCATCCGCAAGGTCAGGCCTGTGTGGGCTTGGAGGGGCCCCCCTGGGTAGTGTGTTTGTGTGTGTGCAGGTCCCATCCAAGGGAGAGAAGCTAGATTTTCTCTGACAGGGAGCCAGGGTCTGTGTGTGAGGTGGGCGGGTACATGCCTCTTTGTGCCAGGCCCAGTGACCCTGAAGGGCTCAGATCTCCGGGTGCCTCTGGAGGGCCTCCTCCTTTCTGGGCTTCCATGGGAAGTTTTCCTCTGTCCTGTTGTTTATCTGGGGGCCCAAGGGTAGACGAGGCTTGTTCTACTGTACAAGACTTTCAGGGCCATTGTACAGAAGCCCAGGTCCTAAAGGACGGTTTGGGTGTCTAGGGACTGGAGGGGAAGCTTGTGTAGATGTTGGGTTGGGCAGGACTGTGCAGTCCCCCTCCCCATTGAGCCCTCCTTTCAGCCCTGGGAGATCTGGTGTCTGCTGAAGCAGCACTTTGAGTCAGCCAGCCCCACTCCCACCCACCATGCAGCAAAGCAACGCCAAGGCCAAGGGCAGGGCAAGGGGAGTGCCCCGCCCCCATCACACCGTAGCCTGGTGCCTAGGGAGCGGGTGGCCTGAGTGACCGAGGGCCCAGCTTAGTAGGCCTTGGGGTGAGGCTGGCTCTGTGTACTGAACTGTTTGATTTCTAGACTCTCTTCCTTTCCACGACTGGCTGGACAGTGAAGGTTTCCAGAGGCTGTGGGTTTGCCTGTCACTGGGTAGGCAGTGGGTGGGGTCCCACATGGATGGAAGCAGCCTCTAGTAACACTGAAAGGTGGAGTTGCCTGGGTACCCAGAGGGCCGTCAAGCAGGGCCAGGAGATGAAATAACAGCTGAGAGCTCTTGCTGACACAGCCCCCTCCCTCTGGCCTGACTGCTCGTGTGCCTGTGGGTGAGACTGGGCCCACGGCCAAAAAGGCCTGACTGCTCTCAGCCCCTAGCCTTGTATGCGGAGCCTCAGCTCAGCCTTCCTGTTCTGGGATCTCTGGGAAGTCCTCATATCAGTGTCACTACCCTGGGCTGGGGTGCTGCTGCTCGTGGTCTTGAGGCCTTGGAACCTGAGCTGGTAATTGAGGGGCCTTCGGGGTAAGCGAGGAATCCATGGATTCTCTACAGTATAGTCCCAGCACCTGGCCAGTGGAGGTGGCTGGTTGAAAGACTCAGACCAGGTCCCTCCTGCCCTTGGAGCCCTGTCCTGTTTGTTGTGACTTTCAGGTGGTGTAGGTGTGCCCTGGAACTCCAGTGTAGCCTTTTCTATAACTTAAGAGTGCCTCAAGAAGGTACATGGGACTGGGAAGCCACTGAGGGGGGTTGTGGAAGCTGGGGTGCAGCAAACCTAGAGACATTCTTTTGGGGTTCCCTAGTGCCTATCTCCTAATTGGAGATGGGCTTCTATGGTTGGGAGTGTCCCTTTTGATGTCCTGTGTGAGGGGGTGGCAGACAGCCCCAAGTGAGGCTGGGAAAACAGGTCCCTCCAGTCCTGTCTCCTTGCTGCCTCCTGGGCCCCAGGGGCCCCTTTGGTTCCCGGCTTTGGTTGGCAAACTCAGAGCATACCTGTTCCCCAGAGTGTTGGTTGGCAGTGCTCCCACAGAGAGGAAACTGAGTCCTGGAGTATGGAACCTTGGAGGCTATCCATGAGCAGAGGCTGCATTGTGAGCCGTATCTGTGGCAGAGGTTGAATTGCCAGCCCTGCTGCCCCATTCCTGTCTCCTGCCTCCCCGCTCTCTCATGCCCAAGAGGGCGTGTGGGTGAGCAGGTAGGAGTGGGGTCGCCTCTGCTGTCCAGGCCAGGTTACCCCCTTGAGATTTTGTTCGGACAGCCACTAGACAGTCCCGCTGAGGAGCTGATTCTTTGCCCCCAGCCGGTGCTAAGTGCAGCTCTTGAGTGGATGAGGCCTTTCTGGGTATATGGGATCAGCTGCCGGGACGGTGTGTGCAAAGTTGAACCGACGTTTCGTTTCGATGTCTGTGGTTGAACTGGGTGCATGCTGTTCCACTCAGGGCATGATGTAATTACGTCACAGGACCCGGATGTCTGACCCTTTTCACCCATTCCACCTGTCCCAGACGTGGGATTTCATGAAATGGTTTAACAGGTGTTCCTGTCTTATCAATCTTCTTTTGTTGCCACTGTTGTGCAAATGAGGTGTTTCTGAGGTTTGTCAGCTCTCCTCTCTGTCTGTGTGAGCCTTTCTTTTCAGTAATGAGCCCCCTCGTGTGAGCATGCAGAGTGCTTATGTGACTGACTCACTCAAAGCCTCATTCCAGCATCCATTTCATGGATTGGGAAACTGAGGCACAGAGCAGTCATGTGACATGAGTCCAGGTGCCTTGCTCCCTCCCTCCCCTCTTCAGTGGGTTCTTGGGGGATGACTAGAACCTAGCAGGGCTCTGAGACTTAAGCTCTGCTTCAGTGACTCTGGGGGGCCCATTCCCTCACTACCCTTTTCTTAGTTGCTGGTCCCTAGAACTGCGTCCAGGGCTGCTATGGTGGCCTTTGAGATTGTGGTGGCCTCCAGGCGGTATCTTTAAGTTGTCCCTGGGAGTAGGGTGGAGTCCCTTCTACCTGTCCTGGCTTGGAAATGCCTGTAGCTCCCACTGCTGGGCCTGGGGCCTGGTCCACTTCCAGGCAACAAGATTCCCACAGCCTGTACCTCCCCAGGTCATGACCCTGACAGATGGGCGACTTTCTTTGGTTCCCTGTTCAAGCTAGTACTAGCCCTTTGCCTGTGGACTGCGAGCTACCTCCTGCATCTGGGCTTTGGAGTGGCCTCCTGAGTCCTCTTGTTTTTATCCATGCTCCTCCCACCCCTAAGGCTTCTGGGCCTGGCTCTGCTGACTGACCAGCTGTACACAGGGGTGCCCATGACCCCACCTCCTCCCCCACTCTCAGCACTGTGTGTTGGAGCCTGGACTCTGGGGACCCCAGGCCATTGCCTGACCTAGGGCAGGCAGACTGGGCTGGCCCCTCCCATCTTTCCCAGGCCTGGGACTTCCAGGGCTTTAAAAAGCATCCAGGGAGCTCCAGAGACTTGGCTGGCCCTAGGCCAGGCCCTGCCAAACGTGTTGTTGTGTAAAATTGTAGCGATTAATTTAAGACCTGCCAACTTCAGCTGCTCAAGGCCTGGCTGGGGTGCCCCTACCTCCCCCTTCTTCCCCAGAGCCCTGCCTGCCAATGTGACCCTCCCCCAATAGAGGCCATCTCTCTGGAATGCCCCTCCCAGAATCCTCTTGGGCCCCCAGAGCCCTAGCCCTGTGAGTAGCTCCCCCTACAGCCTCCAAAGAGCCATTTCTAGCTAGAGTTCCCAGGTGCAGCCCTTGTTTGGTCCTGCAAGATGACCCAGGTGCCTCTACAAAAAATAGGCTCTGGACTCCTGCCAAGTACTTGCTCCAGGCTATTACAGATCTGGTGTACCCCAGGCCAGTCACCCTGTCCATTTATATGTCAGGGCCAAGGGACTGTGCACTTTGAGGTCCAGCCAGGTTCTCTGGTAAGCGTGCCAGATAGAATATTGCCTCTTTTGCCAGGATATCCCCCCCCCCAAGAATCTGGATATCTATATTCTTTTGTGTAAGAGGTTGTTCAATGTTGGTAATTAACCCACATTTTCAGAAATTTTTTATGAGCCATATAGCGTGCTTTTGGACCATTAGTTTGGGGCCAGAGACCCACACTATGACATTATACAGCTGAGGAAAAGCATCACAGGCCAATGGGGGTACCAAAGCTGAAGGAAGGGCCTGAGGAAATGAATACTGTATCTTCTCGGGCCAGTTTGGGGCCCAGCCTTTGAGGAGGTCTACCCTGGCTCTCCTGGAACCTCTTTCCTTTCCTGGACTTGCATGAGCCTAAGCTTCCCTGTGAGCTGTCCGGATGCTTAGGGAGGGTGGAAGGCAGGACTGCAGTGTAGGTAAGGACAGGCAGTGGTAGTCATTAGATCACTATACCTTCTTGTCTTCTTGCTGCTGTGAGCCTCTGCAACAGAGGTGTGGCTGTGGAGCCCAGTGTCTGCCAGACCCATGCTCACAGGCCTTGAAGGCCATCCCCTTCATGCCCATCTGTCCAGGCATAGATGTCTGGCTCTCCCAAGGGTGTGTGCTCCCCAAGGTGTTAATCAGTGTCTTCACATGTACTGAAAGGAGGGCACAGCTCTGCTCAACACATCTGAAGCCTGGAGCAGAAGTGAAACCGCCAGCCAGCTTGCTGTACAATTCAGTGTGCCGGTGGCCTTCTTCATATACAACTGCTTCTACTGCCAGCGGAGTCTGTACTGCTGCAGCTGCCTGGGGACAAACAGCTCCTCCTCCCACCACAGGCCCTTGACCTTGGATGCCTCCAGCCTGCCCTCTTTGCCTCTGCCCCCAGCCCTGCTAGAGATCCTGTGTCCTCAGTGGCACCAATAGTGGTGCCCACAGTGAAGACTCACTGGGGGGCGCATCACCTTCCCCAGATCCCCTCCAAGGCTCTGCCCATTCCAGGGCTGCCCTCGTTGACCCCTTGCGGCTGTCGTGCTGGGAATGGGCTGAGTCATGTGCATTTCCTTTGTGTCCTTTGCTCAGCTGCTGTAAGGTTCATCCTGACCACAGTGTCAAGCTGTGGCCTGCTCTGGATCCATGAGCTGCACACTGTGTGGGCTACATGCAGGTCAAGCATGCAACCCTCTGCTTGGCATGCAGGGTTTCATGCAACACTGCTCCAAGGACCCAGCCTTTGGGGGATAGGTTTTGACTGTGTTAGGAGGAGCTGCTAGTCTCCTTCTTGATCTTTTCATCTAACCTCAGATGTCTTGTTCCAAGCACTAGGTGGGAGACCCATGACTCTGCTTGGCAGAACCTGTTTCTGCTTTCTCCCTCTGCTGGCTGTGAGTAGGGAATGGAGGGGCCCAGGCTGCCTGTCTTCCGTGGAGTATGTTTGTCCCTGTGGAACCCGTGTGCACTCATGGTGCTGAGCAGACATGTGTCTCCTGGGAGCACTACCACCCTCTTGCTGGTTCTAAAGGAGGCGTGCAACCAGGGGCTGAGTTGAGACACAGACCCAATCAGTGCTAGCTAGCTACTAACTCCAGTCTGATGGCAGATGAGCTCCTAGTGGCCAAGAGGTCACTCAGATACACATGGAAGTCACCCTTAGAACAATCAGCTGGCATTGTGCCCTTCTCTGAATATCCCCCCTAGGCAGCCATTCTCCTGATAGTAGTCAGGACCCGTCTATGGCAGGGGAGGCCAGAATAGCCCCAGCCCAGGGCTCTTCTAGGAAAAGTGTTTTATGAGTAGAGAACAGTGGGATCAGAGCCCAGAGTCTCCCAGTAACCCTCAGTAAGATGCTCTCTCCTATGGAACTGTGAGCCCCTGAATTCTCAGTCCTAAGAAGTGATCTACTGTGTGGGAGAGGTCAGTGCAGAAACAGGCTGCAACAGGTCCTCACAGCCCTGGATGGCCTCTGCAAGAGTGCTATCTCCTGGCCCTCTACCTTTATGTGTGGTGGAGGTAGAGGCTGGAGAGATGTGACTCCTGCAGCCCCTGCCTACACCTGGCCCAATTATACCTATTGGGCACCTTCAAACCGTGTTTTGTCATCCAGTTATGGGTAGCATAAGTGCCAGCTACTCTTACACTGTCAGCCTGCCTGGCCTTTGTGTGTGGTGGGGATGCAGGAGGGGGCTAGAGGAAAGGCCTTTATGGGCATGGAAGCCGCCTTATGTAGCCCCTTCCTGTGACGACTTCCCATGGAAGACAGCCTTGGCAGTTGTGTCTGCAGAAGTTCCCAGGCTGCTGCCCCTGGTCTGTAATCTCACCCAGACCCTGTCCTGCAGAGTGAGATCGGCTCACTCAGTACATGCTCACAAGCAGGGGGGCCAGGGCTAAGTAGTTTGTAGGGTCAGCCCAGGCTGTTGTTGGGGTGAGCAGAGCAAGGGACCTCTCCTCTCTTGGGTTAGGCAAAACTGGGCAGCCCCCTGCCTCCGGGCAGCTAGGGCGCGTGCCGGCCTTGGCATACAGCCTGGATGGCCCAGACATCCTCTTCAGCAACCCCGCCTGCCCTCAGTCTGGATAATGGCCCTATTGTTGGCTCTGGACTGGATGGACAGCTGACCTGGCCAGGCTGTCAGCTGCCTGCCCACCCGCCTGTAGCAGTTGGCCAGGGCCTTAGAGGTGATTGGAACCCAGCAGGCAGCCTGGCCAGGCCTTCCCCACTAGTGGCAGCCTCCTCTCCAGCCTGACAAAGTGCTCTCTGGCCTCTCCTGGGGTGCCCTGGGAGCCATGGGTAAAGTACTTCCTGGCCTGCTGTATTGTGGTTGGTGCTCTGTCCATAGGGGAGATCAGATCCTGGCCTGGCTTCTCTCGATGGTCAACTCAGATTCCAGGTCTACCCACAACAGAGGCCAGAGTCTTGAGAGGCACAGGCATAGGATGGGGAGAGCCTATGTCACCAAACAGGTGCTGGTGCAGCTTGACACTGTGTCCAAGGAGGCTATGTAGCTCCACCACAGCCTCTGGGGGCAATGGGCTCTTGAGGACAGTTATGGAAGATTCTGGTGTCTGGGGAAAAGTGTGAGAAGCAAGAAGGCAACTGCTGGAAGTGGTAAGGATGCCTGGGATGCCCCAGCCTATGCCTTCCTATGCTCTGCCAACTGCCCAGCTGCTTTTCAAGGGGCTGCTAGACCAGCTGTCTCCAGGTGGGTGGGCCTGGAGTGGACAGCTGTGGGCTGAGACATTGGCACGTGGGCTCTGCTGCCCTTCTATTGCCCTGGCCCTGTGCCCACTCTGCCTCCTGAAGCTCTTCCTTTTGCCCTCCTAGGATGCCCTCCTGGCTGACTCCCCAGTACTTCGGGGCAGACTATGACCCCAGTTACAGTTGGAGGTCCAAGGCTTTGTTTTTCTCACAGGTTCTGTGTGACTCTCAGTTTACCTCTTATCTGTGTGGTCTGATGAAGCTGGCTATACTGTAGTGACTGTAGCTTAGTGGGTTGCAGCATGACCCGGGGAACATCATTCCAGTCAGGTGTTGCCTTAATGTTTGCATGTATGGGCCTTATTGTACATGTGTAAAAGTACACAGGGAATGCTATCAAATACACATACACATACAGAGGGACCTGTATTACATATGTATATACATGAGGACCCCATTACACATGTATATACATGAAGGCTCCATCACACATGTACAGACAGGGTCCCCATTACACACATGTATACCAGAGGATTCCTTCATCTATGCACATGGGGACTCCATCAAATATGTATATACAGGGACTTCATTATATGTGCATAAGAACCCTACTACAAGCCGGGCGGTGATGGCGCATGCCTTTAATCCCAGCACTCGGGAGGCAGAGGCAGGCGGATCTCTGTGAGTTCGAGGCCGGGCTGGACGGACAGCCTCCAAAACAATACAGAGAAACCCTGTCTCGTAAAAAACCAAAAAAAAAAAAAAAAAGAACCCTACTACATGTACACACAAAGGTCCTATCAAACACATACACACAGGAACAGCTTACATGTGTGTACATGGACCACACCCTACATGTGTCTACAGGTTCTCCATCACACACATATATATCCTCTTAAGTATTCTGTTATGCATAGATCCAGGGACTACATGTAAATGTACACAATGATCTATCACATACATATCCATTGAGACCCCCATCACATGTGTGTGCACAAACCTTACTACATATGTATACAGGGTCTCCTTCCATGTGCTCACACAGGGATCCACCATGTATATACAAAGTGTCGTCACACATGCTTATATTCAGAGACTAGAACGTGCCTGTGCATACCAATACCCATTATACCTGTGTATGCAGAGGCCATCACACATATGTATACAAAGGGTCCCTATCCCATGTATACACTGAGACCCTCTTCACATATTTGCACATTGAGGCCCTATCATACCTGTGTACATAGGAATTCCATCATCACATACGTGTTCATGACCCTTGTCCCATGTGTGTACACAGGGACCCCTTCAACTGGTATGTACCCAAGGACCTGTCATGGATACATCCATTGCACGTGCAATCACAGGGCAGGGACACCGTATGTGTACATATAGGAACCCATTCCTTGTGTATACAAAGGAACCTCATCACCCACATGTGCAGAGACTCCATTATGCATGTGGTTAGGGAAGTGCATCACACACTATACACATAGGGACCTCATCATGCATGTACCTCAGGAACTCCATCACACATGTGTTCTTACAGGGCTTGTATTTATTTTCTTTGCTGGCTCTGTGATAAAATTCCCTGACAAAAACAACTTAATGGAAAAAGGGTTTGTTTTAGCTCACTGTCCTGGAGGGATAGAGTCCATCACAGTAGGGAGGCCATGGCAGCAGGCAGGCACATGGGACAGAACTATAACCTTCAAAGCTCGCCCCTGTGATGCTTTTTAAGACTCCCACCTCAAGCAGGTTCTAAAACATCCTCACACGGTGCCACCAGCTGAAAGTTAAGTAAACACATGCGCCTATGAGGGACATTTCATCTTCAAAACGTAAGTCCCATTATCACACATGCACTCGGGGACACTGTATATATAGGGCCCACCACACTGGTATGCGCAGAGGTCCTGTCAGGTCTGCCTGTGCATGGCTTGGCTCAGAGCATGGTGCTGCTACCCAGTCATGTCCATAGCACCTCCCCCAATACCTCCACTTCCTCTAGCTCAGGACTGGTTTCCACACTCTTCCGCTGGTTTCCCTAGAGTTAGCCTCTACTGGGCCATATCCTTGGGACCTGGTTGTGGATGTGTCCCATTGCTGGGCAGGTGGATGGACAGCTGGACTCACATGCCCCCAACTGCAGCTGTCTGTGAAGACCACCTGTTCCAGTCAGTTAAGCCAGCAGACTGGGGGCAGGGTCTCCTGAGCCTGGGTGGCCTCTAGTCCTTTCCTTACTGACCTCTCAGAGAAAGGCCTGCTCTCTGCCCTGGCCTGTCCCTTCCCTGAATGCCTGGAGCTGATGTGTCTACCCAGGCTGGGAGGGGTGGTGGCAGGCAGGATAGGACTGGGGTCATATCCCCAACCGTACCTTGCCAGTGGTAGTCAGTGTGGCAGGAGTCCCCAGGTCCCTGTGCAGAGCACCCTGCATGCTGGGTGCAGATCTGTCAACTGGGGTGGGATCTTCCTGGACTGTGCAGGTGGGTGAGCCCAGGGTGTGAGGGAAGGAGAGCCCTGGCTGTGGTCTTAGAGGCTTGGAGGACATTGATCTGGGACTGTCAGTCCCCTGAACACTGGACAGACTGTTTCCTGGCGCCTGTCTCAGGTTGGCCTTCCTGTCTGCCAGGGTGGTGGGTGCTGGTGTTTCACTCCCATTTCATGGATGGAGAAACTATGGTGGAGAGCTTCAGCACCCCATGTGGGTCCTTTCAGCTGAGAGACATCAAGCCGAGTGCGGGCCTACACAGCGTGAGTCCAGCCTTGCCGTGACTGCTGTGCTACCCACAGTGTGGCAGTGTGAGCTAGCCGGAGCAGTGTGGCAGCTCTGGCACAGGCATCAAGGGACCTGGCTCCCTCCCCTGCTCTGACATAGCTGAGCAGTATAGGTTTAGATTAGGGTTGGTGTCCTTGCCTGCTCCTGGGGTACTGGGCTGCTGTGGCCCCTTACCACCTTAGCCAGCTGTTGTTGCTTGTCTATCAGAGGCCTAGGAACAAAGTTTGGGCAACTGTGGGCCCAGCCCCAGAAGGCCTCCCAGGACCTCCTCCCTTACCCTGCTCTTCTGGGCCTGGTTTGACTTAAGCCTGTCTTGGTGTAGAGGCAGCTGAGCGGATGTGGGGGGTGGCCCAGGCTCTCAGGAATGTGACCCTCCCCCCTCTCTCAGCCAGCAGCCTCTTGGCCCAGAGACACAAGGCCCCACCCTGGCTGGCCCCTCTCCCAGCTCCTGACAGAGCTGGCCTACACAGGGTGCTGATTTTGCCTGACCCTGCTGACCACAGGTCTGTCCTGCCCCCTCACTGTGGGGTACAGAGAAGGCCAGGCTCACTCCAGTCCCCCACCTTGAGGTAGAGAGGTAGACTCGATGGGTTAAAAGCTAGACGTGGGTTTTGGGCAGCCTTAGCTGCGCAGTGGGTAGAAGCAGCTGCAGGTCCTGTGCCCAGGAGACTGTGCCTGGACCCAGCTGAGCCGGCAGACATGCCCCACGAGTCCCATCCTGAAAGCCCCCGTGGGTCTTTCTGTTAATTAAATACATTTGTTTGGTAAAAGCAACTAAAAATACTTGTAGCACCAAGGCTGTAGGGAAGGAGCAGGCTAATTAGTGCCTGGCTTGTTTGGGACCTGAACTATATTTCCATGCTGGTGAGACTCCCTTCTTTCTAACACCTTGCTGGGGTGTTCCTCACCCCAAGACACCTAGGGACAGCCTTGGCCTGGCTATGTGTGAGCCCCATGTCTTTTTCCCCAACTAGACTGACCACCAGGTCTTTGCATGCCCCCTCGCCTCAAACCTGCTTTCCTTCGCAGGCCTTAGGTGATCCATGAAAGAGTCCAGAGTACCTGAAGCTTGGTGGTAGGCACTGTAACCCATGTGTACCCTACCATTGAGTTTTGGTATCGGGACTGATAGAGGAACCAAGACACACCCACCTGCTCAGTGTGTCTTGTCCTGTCTCTGTGTCCTTGGGCTGAGCTGGGTCAGGGCAGTGAGCTGGATCAGCCTTGCCTAAGTCTGAACCAAGCCTGGGACTTTGGTGGGGAGGTACATGTTGGTGGATGAGGTAGGTCTAAGAGAGAGTATTGTTAGCCTGTCTCACTGACCGCTCTTGCTAATAACACAGATTCTGGTGGACCTTGCAAACCCCAGTGGCAGGCCGGCCCTGGCTTATGAAAGTGTGGTGGCTCAGGAGGGCAACCCTATCCTGCGTGACCTCGTCCTCAGCCCCAACCACCAGTACCTCTATGCTATGACGGAAAAGCAGGTACGTGCAGCTGGCTGCTCAGCCATGGGCTGTCAAGGTGGCTGGGATGGGTTCCCTAGCCAGAGAACCCCATCATAAGGAAACTGAGGAATAGCTTGTCTGGAGTCATGAGGCTGCTTTTCCCCCTGGAGGTACCCTATTGGCTATAAAACCTGACATGTCACTCACCAGTCAGATGAGCGGTGGACTTATTCTAGGAAGTGTGTATATAAGGATTCCATGCCATCCATGTAGCCTCAGACTCCCTAGGACCTGGTCAGGAAGGCCCTCTTCCTCTCCCTGTGACCTCTAACCATGGAAGTTGGTGCTTGAAAGACAACATGGTCCAAGCACAGGTGCCATTGAAGGGCTGAGCTGGGATGCTGGGCTGAGCCTACCTGGCTCAGGCTCTGACTGTCTGTAATGGGTCATGACTATACTACTTGTGGGACTATGGCCAGCCCTGCCTGCCTAGTTTTTCAAGGTGGTGTTTTTATGTGCCCAGCCTTACCAGCTTGGTGCCTATTCCAACCCTTCTGTGCAAACTGGTGTCCTTATGACAAATGGAAAGGCAATAATTAGAGGGGAACAGGAAGGATGCCAGGCTTTGTGACCAGCTCTTGCTTCTGAGCATAGTTGGTTCTGCCT
Organism: Mesocricetus auratus; assembly: GCF_017639785.1. NCBI lineage: Eukaryota > Metazoa > Chordata > Mammalia > Rodentia > Cricetidae > Mesocricetus > Mesocricetus auratus. Next base: position 150,977,463 of record NW_024429266.1, on the reverse strand, counting down.
CTGGAGTCCTGAGAGCTGGGGAGACCCAGAGTCTGTCTGCCCCTCTGAGCACCTCCGGGGTTGGCCATGCCCCTTCTCTCTGAGCACAGCTGTGGTTGGCCCCAGTCATTTTTCACTGACAAGTCTGTCTGTCCCTCAGAAGCCCAGGCTAGGAAGGGGTCCAGACAGGTGGGAGATAAAGTGTGGCTACAGCTGTCGGGCTCAGCTGGCTACCTGTCTTGTCCCTGTTGGACCCACTTGTCTGACGCAGGGTGACCAAGCCTGGCTTTTGAATGCACTGAGCTCCTACAGGATGGGGACTGCAGGGACAGGATGGGAGCCTGGGATAGGCCTAGTTAGGCCTCACGCTATGATTCCTCCCCAGGTGACTCGGGTACCTGTGGAAAGCTGTGTGCAGTATACTTCCTGTGAGCTGTGCCTGGGGTCTCGGGATCCTCACTGTGGCTGGTGTGTCCTGCACAGTGTGTAAGTCTGGAAGGTCTGGCTTGAAGGGGTGGGTGACATTTAGCCTGGTGGCCCCAGTCATCATAGCTGCCCTGGAGCTGCCTGAGTCTCATTTGACCTCACTGACCAGTGATGGGAATGTTATAAGGTGGGGGCGGAAGAAGCCATGTCCTCAGCCCAGGGACCCCTCTCTGGTGACCTTGGAGACTCTGGACCCCTATGGGCCCAACCTGGGCACATTCTACCTACAGCTGCTCTAGGCAAGATGCCTGTGAGCGGGCAGATGAGCCCCAGCGGTTTGCCTCTGACCTGCTGCAGTGTGTGCAGTTGACTGTCCAGCCACGCAATGTGTCAGTCACCATGTCCCAGGTGCCGGTGAGTTTGGCTGCTGGGGGTGGCTAGGAGATAGTATTGGGTGGAGCAAGTGGGAAAGGCATCCACTCACCCAGGCCTTCTGCCACGGGCCAGCTCGTGCTGCAGGCTTGGAACGTGCCTGACCTCTCAGCTGGTGTCAACTGCTCCTTCGAGGACTTCACAGAAACTGAGAGCATCCTGGAAGATGGCCGCATCCATTGTCGCTCACCCTCTGCCCGGGAAGTGGCACCCATCACACAGGGCCAGGGTGAGTGGGCACCCTTCCTGCTCAGCAATAGCAGACACGGGCGGAAAGCCAAAAGCAGGAGGTGTGTGGGGCTGGGTAAACTTGAGGAGAGGTCAGAGTGGAGGTGGGGACGTTTGTTCTGTGTGTGACGAAAGCCTGGGGAAGGTTTGAACACAGCCCCTTTCTGCCTGCTATGGTCAATTTAGTTGTTCAACATTTGGCAAGTAGCCCAGTGAGTTCACTTAGTCCAACCTTCACGAGGAAGCTGTATTCTGACTCCTTACTGGACATCAGCCACCTGGGGCCTAAGCTAGAGGTCTAATGGGCTGGCTTCCATCTGGACCCTCTCTGTGGGGGCCAGGCTCTGTGGTCTATGACCTGGTGCCTCAGCCTCTCTATTCTGCAGGAGACCAGCGGGTGGTGAAGCTCTACCTCAAGTCCAAGGAGACGGGAAAGAAGTTTGCATCTGTGGACTTTGTCTTCTATAACTGCAGTGTTCACCAGTCGTGAGTGTCCCCAGATCATGCCCTTGTTACAGACCCATCCCTGGGGTCTTGCTGCAGACACTTTGCAGGCCTGCCCTCCTGCAGCTGACATCTAGTCAAACAGGCAGGGTAAGAGGCCCCCACAAAAGCAGCCTGCCAGTGAAGAGCTGGCTGGGCAAAGTCCTAAGGGTAGCATAGAGGAAGGCTGTGGCTGTGGAGAGCTGCTTAGAAACTGGGTAGGAGAGTGAGATGTGACCTATAAAAAGCCCCGCTGGCCACCAGAGTGGGGGCAGGACCTCTGAGGGAGACAATGATTTGGGACATTGTGGAACCCAGATATGGCACCTTAGTGCCATCTCTGGCTTGGCTATAGCTGCTGCACAGTAGGACAGCCAGGCATTGGCTTCTGCCTAGTTCCTCAGGCTTCTGGCTGAGCTCAGGAAGTTAGGTTTGGTCAGCTCTGCTTGCTGCTTTCCATCTTGGCTGTGAGCACCTGGCTTAAGGAACGAGGGAGCTGGGGTGACGCATAGTCCATTCACCAGCCAGGGCACGGGTCAAGAGAGGCCCTCAGAAGGCCAGTGCAAGGGCGAGGATTTCAAAGAGAACTATAACAGGTTTGGCCTGGGAGATGGGGCTGACTGACTTTTCAGTCATACTTTTATTTGTTGGTAGAGTCCCAGGGCCTTCTCTTATCCAGGCAAGGTAGGTCATCTCCAGAACAGGAGACTAATATATTCAGGGTCCCTTAGGATTGTCTTCAAGTAGGGCAATCCTGGGGTGCAGGAAAAGGCGTGTTCTGGAGGCCGTGAGGTTATCTTTACAGAGCCACAGAGTTATGAGATGCAGATTGAGCAGCATCTGCCTGGGTGGAGCTGATGTGGATAGGACAGTCAGAGGAGGCCTGAGCCTCTGAGTAGCGGGGGAGCCGCCTGTTGCCCGCACCAGCTGGAGCGCATTGCAGGGGGATGTGCGGCATTCGCTTCTGGGGTGCTTATGGGCACATTCTGGTTCTCAGTCATAATGACCAGTTGTCACCACAGTGACCAGTGCAGGGATGAAGAAGAAAGAAACCAGAGGAGGCAAGACCTGTGCAGCAAACCTGTGCAGCAAGCAGAGGGTCTGGTTATCTTCTCAGCCAGGAGCAGCCAGTGTAAAGGCCCATGGATGACACTCCAAGGAGAAGCAGCACACCAGGTTCCCATGGTGGAAATACAAGCTGCTACCCCCTAGGCCTAACTGTCCCATTTTCCCCTGCAGCTGCCTGGCATGTGTCAACGGCTCTTTCCCTTGCCACTGGTGCAAATACCGTCACGTGTGCACCAACAATGCGGCCGACTGTGCCTTTCTGGAAGGACGTGTCAATGTGTCTGAGGTAAGGCTGGATAAGTGGCCTTAAGACTTCAGAAGTACCGGTAACCATTGGGGTGTCACCCAACAATACCCATGGATGGCTAGGATGCCAGTTGTACACTGTGAGTTGTGACCAAAGTAGAGACAACTTCCTGAATGTCATAGTCTGAGGCCAGACTGGGAACATTTCTGGTGTCCTTGGGTATCCTTTATAATCCTTGGGAGACAGAGACTGGAGATTAGGAACCCGTTGGAAGCCTGGGCCAGAGCAGCCTGACCAGCAGGTCTCATGACAGCTCTCTTCCAGACAGTGAAGGAAGGTATCACAGAGCTGTGGTGGTTTCTGAAGCTCCACATAGTAATTGCTGCTGAATCTGACTGTGTGAATGGCAGGCCACTCCTGGATGTTCTCTCAGTACCACATTCTGACCTTACTGTAGGAGTGGAGAGGCGTAACCAGCCTTCCACAAGAATCCCATCACGTGACCTCCCCAGTGGTCTGGGGCCTCCCTCTTCACTCTTGGCTTCTCTCCCTTGCCAGGCCCGGGGATGATCTCTGAGTTCTCAATAGGGACATATGCTTGTCTGCCTGAAGGAAAGGACTGTGGGTCAGATGCATAGGAACCTAACATGAGTCCCAAACCGTCCCCTTCTCTTGGCTACTTCCGGGTTGACTCTGGAGTGAAGGTGGAATCGGGAGCCCTTAGGCGGGGATCCTGGTGCCACGGGTGTCTTCTGTCTCTCCCACTGCTAAGAAAGAAGGAATTGGTTAGACCTTTCATGGCTGCTGGTCCCTGGTCCTGAGCCAGTAGATCCCAAGGGATCTGTGACCTATCAGCAGGACCTGAGGTGCAAGTGCTGGTGGGATTGATTCGGCTAGACTCTGTGCCCCAGAGGACCCTACTTAGCCTACCTGTAAGTTCTGGAAATCATAATTAGAAGATGTGCTGCTGGGCTTGGAGAGGATACAGGGGTCTAGGTGAGGTAGAAGTTACACTAGGGAGGCCTAGGCAGGCCTTTCATCCAGAGGGTGGCCAGTGGATTGATAGATGGGAGGGCAGTTTTGGGGTAGTGGAGCAGGCAGGAGGATCTGGCCATGCTCCTGTCAGCCATGTCTGCCCGCTGCCTGCAGTACTCACAAAGGTATTTCAGGGGGCCAGTGAGCAATGCTGGGCTCTGAACGTGGTATGTTCAAGTAGATGGGTAGTAAGCCCAGCTCAGCATGGATGTTGGGGGCTCCAGGACAAGCTCAGCCTAAGTTGGTACTGTTCTCTCAGCTGGGTCTTCTGTCACAGCCTGAGTCTTGGGCTACAGCCACCACATGCTCCTGAGATGGTAGGGGAAGCAACAGTGTAAATGCGGTCCTCCATACCAGTGTCTTCACCAGGGCAGCCTTTTCAGATTTGCTGGGATCAAACTGTGAGAGGCTGGGTCAGAGCTCAGGCCCTTCTGGGCCCTGCAGAGCAGATCCTGGGCCCATATCCACCTTGGGAGCCAAGGCACCCCCCTGGGATCAGGCCTGTTTTCAGCATCCCTATTTAAAGCTGCTCCACAGGCTCCCACGGGGTACCTCCTCCTGAGGCTGCTGCCAGCCATGCTGCAAGCAAGCCAGGCGTTGCATCAGTTATTGTTGCTGAAGCCCTGGCCCTGGGGGGTAGGGGGTGGCTGTTTTTCTACAGGGCCCAGGCTATTTTTACATGCTCCCAGGCCCCCAGCTGAGAGCCTGTTACCCCAGTACTCTGTTCTTGGCTCCTGTTTCGGGTCTGTGTAGCTGTGGGCCAGATGGGGTACCTGTAGTCCCCAGAGTGGTAGGGTCCTAGGTTATGGCCAGAGTGAGTAGGCTGGCCTCTGCAGCTACAGCCTGGTGGGAGCAGGAAATGAAGACCACTGCCCCTGTGGTACCCAGATTCAAACTGACACAGGAGCCTGGGCTTGTGCGTCACCACAGCCTGGACCATAGTGGAACTTGCACTTCTTGCTGGCCACCAGACCCAGCTCAGCCAGAGCTTTGCTATCCCCAGGACTGCCCACAGATCCTGCCTTCTACCCACATCTATGTGCCAGTGGGTGTGGTGAAGCCCATCACCCTGGCCGCACGGAACCTGCCACAGCCACAATCAGGTCAGCGGGGGTACGAGTGCCTTTTCCACATCCCAGGCAGCCCAGCCCGCGTCACTGCACTGCGCTTCAACAGCTCCAGCCTGCAATGCCAGAACTCCTCGGTGAGGGAACTGCAGGCGGGTGGGTAAGAGGGGGTGCTCCATGCTCTGGAGTGGGCCATTGCCCACCTGGTCCCAGACCTAGTTTGTTAGTGACAAAACGCCAAGATGGCTTATGTGGCCAGGTGTGCCTTAGGAAGGTCAGAAAGCTCTGCTGGCTCCCTGGCCACCACAGAGCCCTTGGGTGAGTATGGCTGGTATAGGTGAATGGGCTGGTGGTAGGTCTGAGTTCCTGAGTGAAATAGTCAGGTGCAATGACGACTTCCTGTATCCTTATCTGAACATCAGCAGGTGGCATTGCTGGTGGAAGTTGTCACTGAGCTCAGCCAATCTGGTGTTGAGGACTTCTCTAGAGCAGTTCTTTACAGAACAAGCCTGTGGGGGTGGGGAGCTAAGCTCAGGTTTCAGCCCTTCTCTGGCTCACTGGTGACTGACTGGAAGGCCTCATTTTCCCCTCTGCCCAACAAGCATATAGTCAGGAGGGCAGTGGATGCTGTGGAACAGGCTTATGATCAGATTGGCAGGGCATGTGGACACAGAACTGCGGGTGAGGCTTTAGTTGGCCCCACCCCCTTGTCCAGCAGTCCTTGGATGACAGAGGTCTATACAACAGGGTAGGAGTTGGGGTCAGAGTCAGCTGCCAGGGTAGCATGGGCTGCAGGATAGTGGAAGGACAGCTTTCTAGCCAGCGGAGAAGGCTATTCTCTCCCATTTCCTGTCTCGCTGGTCACCTCCCATCCTTCCCTTACTGGCTCCTCACATAACCTGTACCCCATACACACTCCCCTCTGATTCTTATCACCCCTTTTTCTTCTGCTTCTGTCTCTCCACCCCTCATCTCTGTTGTCCTCTTCTATGCAGACCCCTATTTATCTTCCCTTCAGCGGTGTTTAAAGGGAAGTGAGAGTATCAGGGAATTTGATAGGATCCAATTAAATTCCTTCAGATAAAATAGTGATGAATTGCTGAGCCACCCCTTAGAGATGTCAAGCTGCCTGCCTCGGCCTGAACACAAGACGGAGCTGAGGTCATCAGCTCCACAGAGTGAGGCTGCTAAGCCTGGGCCCAGCCCCTGAGGCTGTTAGCCTAGGTAGTGGTGGGAGCCATGCTCACTCCTCAGGACAGTGGTCTTTTGATTTATGCTCAGGCTATCAGGGTCGCAAATACCTCACACCTCAGAGGTCCTGACCTGCTTAGCAGACAAAGACTGATGTCTACAGCACTTTCCTGATGCTCTTGGGCCCAGCTAGCCCTGCTTTCCCTGATAGCTGACTGCAGCTCTCATCCAAGGCTGCTCTGGTGCTGGAAGTAGTGTCTGAGGCAGCCTTGGAAGATTGCACTGGAGGCTGACAATTGATGGGCTTTCTTCATGGCTGCAGGAGATAGAGCTTGGCAGGAGGCAGCAGGGCCATGGAGCCAGAAGAGAAGCCCTGTGTGGGAGAGATGGACAGAGAGTTGTGTGTCTTCTAGTCCAGCTTGCATGTAGACAAGCCCATTCAGTAGTCAATTTCAGAGATGGTGAGGGCCCCCGCAGGTGCCCTTGGCCCTCTGTGTGGCATGGGGATGGTGACCCACCACCCCAAATATGACCACTGCTCCTACTTCAACAGTATTCCTATGAAGGGAATGATGTCAGCGACCTGCCTGTGAACCTGTCAGTTGTATGGAATGGCAACTTTGTCATTGACAATCCCCAGAACATCCAGGGTGAGTAGCAGGGCTGGTGGCCTGAGTGGATGGATGGTGAACGGGTCCATACTGAGCAGCCTTCCTTCCTGTCACAGCCCACCTCTACAAGTGCCCAGCCTTGCGCCAGAGTTGCGGTCTCTGCCTCAAAGCAGACCCGCGCTTTGAGTGTGGCTGGTGTGTAGATGAACGCCGCTGTTCCTTACGTCACCACTGCCCAGCTGACTCACCGAACTCCTGGATGAATGCGCACCATGGCAGCAGCCGCTGCAAAGACCCCAAGATTCTCAAGGTAGGAGCTGGAAACCCGGTCCAATACTGCCCAGCCCCACCCTTGTAAGCCCACCTACCACCTCCTCTCACCTGGCACGGGAGACCTTGCTGTGTCCGCCCCAGCCTCTGCCTTCCTGCAGCTGTCCCCAGAGACAGGCCCTCGCCAGGGAGGGACAAGACTCACCATCACTGGCGAGAATCTGGGCCTGCGGTTCGAGGACGTGCGGTTAGGAGTGCACGTGGGCAAGGTGCTGTGCAGCCCTGTGGAGAGCGAGTACATCAGTGCAGAGCAGTAAGGCACTCGGGTGGGTGGCGGGGGCCTGGGTGGCCTCGGGGCTGCTGCTGCAGCGCTGAGCCCCACCATGTCCACAGGATTGTCTGTGAGATCGGAGATGCCAGCACACTGAGGGCCCATGATGCTCTGGTGGAGGTGTGTGTACAGGACTGCTCCTTCGGCTACCGAGCCCTGTCCCCCAAGCGCTTCACCTTTGTGGTGAGTCCCACCCCATGCCCTCTACTTCTTGTTACCCCCAGAAAGTGGCTAGGGGTCCTGCAGAGGTAGCTGGATTCATGTCCAGGATGGGACACTGCTCTTGTTGCCCATACCTAGACTAAGCCCAGCCACAAGGGAGTGGTTGCCCTTGCCCCCTGGGCTGTCTGACTATCTGGGGACCCAGGGACCCAGATGCTAGAGTGTGCACCCAAGAGGGAATTCCCCTAACAAGTCATCTTCCTGCAGACACCAACCTTCTACCGTGTGAGCCCCTCCCGTGGGCCTCTGTCTGGAGGCACCTGGATTGGCATCGAAGGAAGTCATCTGAATGCAGGCAGTGACGTGGCTGTGTCCATTGGTGGTCGCCCCTGCTCCTTCTCCTGGTACGGGGTGAGAGGAGTCGGGCCACAGGGCTTTTCCTCCTGGCTCTGCTGTCCCCTTCTGTTGCCTGGGCAACGGGTATGGAAAACCTGTTGGGGTGATTACTATGGAAACCTAGAGGCAGAAAAGGTTGCCATGGAGATAGAGGGCCATCCTCTAGAGTAGGAAGGGGTGTGGCCTGACCTCAGTAGGTACTACCTATTGCCTCCACCCTAGTCCCTCCTAAGGAGAGGGGAGATGTCTCTCTTGCAAGCAAAATAAAAAGTATGTTTTAAAAGTTTAATAGTGGAAACAGACATCTTAACAAAAGCCTTAAGGCTTGAAGTGGATAATTTTAGATTAAGGATGATAATGGAAGGCCCTTTAAATATTTTCCTGTGGTAATTACCCGTTATCAGACTAATCATTGGTGTTTGCAGCCTGGAGGCTGTGGGCCTCCAGGCTGAGGTAATAAAGCCAAGGGCAGGGCCTCAGAGCAGGTTTTGCCTTGCCGATTGCTAATGAAGGTGACCTGTGACCCCATTCCCCAGGCCAACTTACCGTTGCTAGGAACAGGGCATTTTCCAGGCATGTGTGCAGTAGGGAGGGGGGAACTATTTTGTTTAAGGCACTTGGTGTGGTAGTGGGACTCTATGCTCAGAGGTCTGAGGAAGGCAGTGCTGGCAAGTGGAAAGGGTCAGGTGTGTAGTTTCGCGTCTCTGACCCCCACCCCCAGCAATAGCCTATCATCTGCAGGATGTGTTTATCCCAAGCCTGGCAGGGTGGACTAGGGTGGCTGCTTGGCACTTATGAGAAGACAGAGGCTTGGCCAGGGTCTCCTGAATAGCCAGCAGTAGGCAGGATCCACTTCACCTATCTGCGTTACAGACTTGTCATTAGGAGAGTAGGGTGGAATTCATGCCCCAGGGAGGTTGTAGAGCCAAGTGTAGGTGAGACCCAAGGTAGGGAGGGCAGGGGGACCAGCCAGGGTTGGATCAGACTTTGGTGGCCACTTAAAGGCCATAGCTGTCATCCCAGTAACCACCTGAATGAGGCCACTGCGAGTCAGTGCTCAGCTGCCATAGAGAGCTGCTGGTGTGTTGACATGCTGCCTCACCATGCCCTCACCCATCTTGACCTCATCCCAGGAGGAATTCTCGAGAGATCCGCTGTCTGACACCACCCGGGCAGACCCCTGGAAGCGCCCCTATTATTATCAACATCAACCGTGCCCAGCTCTCCAACCCCGAAGTGAAGTACAACTACACCGAAGATCCCACTATCCTAAGGATTGACCCCGAGTGGAGCATCAACAGGTGGGAGCCCATCCCTGCCCCCATTGTAGAATTGGAAGCGTTTCCCTGTTCTCAACATGGAGCCAAGGGTACCTCCCCACTCTCCACCTTAGGTCAGGGAGGACTTCTCCAGGGTGTTCCATGCTGTCTTGCTCCTACAGCCTCCTAAGTCGGTGGCTCATCCTGGCAAAAAGTGCTCTGGCTGAGCTTTGAACCACCTGCTCACACAGGGAGCGGCCGTGTGTCTGTTTTGTACTTCTAGGCTTAGAGCCTTGTCTGATTCTTCACTCCTTCCTTTAGTGGTGGGACCCTCCTAACAGTCACAGGCACCAACCTTGCCACCGTCCGTGAACCTCGAATCCGGGCCAAGTATGGAGGTGTTGAGAGGGAGAACGTGAGTGAATGCCCTGTGCCTCTGGTCCCCTACCTCACTCCGTCCTGCCCTGCCCTCCTCTTCTGGCCATTGGGTATTGATTGCCTAGGCCAGCACTACTGCTGCTAACACCCCTGCTTCTGCCTCCCTGAGCTTACCTGTCTGTGCTGAGGCCTTGAGGACAAAGTCGACAGCTAGGGGTGAGCCCTGGGCTCTGACATGTCTGGCCCTTAGCCTTCAGAGAATGGACGTCTTGAACATGTGCTCCCTTGATGCCTAGAGCATCCTCACGGGGGGCCATTATTCCCAGGGTGGGGCTGTCATTGGGTAACTGGCCCACAATGGGAGGGCCGGTCTGAGGTCCTGGTGCCTATGTCCCAGAGCTGCATGGTGTACAATGACACCACCATGGTGTGCCGGGCGCCGTCTATACACAACCCAACGCGCAGCCCACCAGAACTGGGAGAGCGGCCAGATGAGATTGGTTTCATCATGGACAATGTGCGCACGCTGCTGGTACTCAACAGCTCCTCATTCCTCTACTACCCGGATCCTGTGCTGGAGCCGCTCAGCCCTACCGGGCTCTTGGAGCTGAAGCCCAGCTCCCCACTCATCCTCAAGGTGGGTCTCGGTCACTGTGGTCTCCTGCTGCGGAGGCTGAGCTGGGATAGGCAGCTGGGGCCAGGGGACTGCCTCAGGACTGCCTTCACTTTACCTTCTCACTGCAGGGACGGAATCTCCTGCCACCTGCTCCTGGCAATTCCCGGCTCAACTACACAGTGCTCATCGGCTCCACACCCTGTATCCTCACTGTGTCTGAGACCCAGCTGCTGTGTGAAGCACCCAATCTCACAGGGCAGCACAAAGTCACGGTGTGTTCCCCATCCTACCTATATGCAGAGAGCCAGGAAATCCCTGTCACAGCCTAGCTGTGGTCCCCTGGAGCCACCCTCCTGAAACTACTGACCTTGCCCCCAGTAAAGCAATCCTAACCTCTGAGAAAATACCCAAGGGACAAGCTCGAATGCAGGCCCCATTCAGCCTTTGCCATCTTCACTTACGTGAACCCCTCTGACTAACGCCCCATGCTGAGTGCTTGTGCACTAGCTAACTACCTGGCCATCTTCAGTGTTCCAGCACCTGGGTCACCTGCTGGAGAGATACTACCTACTGGCAGATGCTGTGGGTGCCTTAAGGGCCGCTGGATAGAGGCCTCGAGCTCCAAGTGGCCAATGCCCTCTGAGCAGGTTTATCCCTTCTGGCAGGTACGGGCTGGTGGCTTTGAGTTCTCACCGGGGATGCTGCAGATGTACTCGGATAGCCTGCTTACACTGCCCGCCATCGTGGGTATTGGTGGGGGTGGTGGCCTCTTGCTGCTGGTCATCGTGGCTGTGCTCATTGCCTACAAACGCAAGTCGAGGGATGCTGACCGTACCCTCAAGCGGCTGCAGCTACAGATGGACAACCTGGAGTCACGCGTGGCCCTTGAGTGCAAGGAAGGTCAGCAGAGAGATGGGTCGGACCAGAGCTTGTGGGGGAGGTTGCTGAGGCAGTCACTACCACTAGGCCCATCTTGTCCTACTAACTGGCCCTGGTTCAGTCCCAGGGAGGTGGCAGAGGCTGTAATAGTGGCATTGAGAGAAGTTTGTCCTAAACTAGGGAAACTGATGCACATAAAAGCACGTTGGTTGGTTTAAGCTCAGGTCTAGTGATCCTGGACAGATAGCAGACAGGCTGGGACAGAAAAGGGGGAGGGGATCGTCAGGTCTGCTACCCTTACTCACATTGCCCTGACCCCACATCTGGCCCCAGCCTTTGCAGAGCTGCAGACAGACATCCATGAGCTGACCAGTGACCTGGATGGTGCCGGCATCCCATTCCTTGACTACCGCACATATGCCATGCGAGTGCTGTTCCCTGGGATTGAGGACCATCCTGTACTGAAGGAGATGGAGGTAGGACTGCCAGCTCAGAGCTCCCTGAGACTGGTGGGCAGCCAAGGGCATGGGAGCTGGTATGGCCTTCCAGAGAAAGGTTAGGACTAAGCCAAGGATGAGTATGGAGTCAGACCCACATTGGAGCCAGCTCAGGCTTGGGACCCTGAGCTCTGTGGCAGGGGCCTGAGTTCTGGAGCAGGTGGCTTGCCCTAGGTGGCACTATTACCTACAGTACTTTAGGAGGTAAGAAGGAGATCCTAGGCATGGAACAGTGCCCCAGGCCTCACCCAAGCTAATTACCCTTTAGCCTGGGATTCTGGTTCTTCTCCCTGTGCCCAGGCTGTATGGGGCTTTCTGCAATTCTGCAGCCTTGGATCTCTTGGAGGATCTAGGTGCCGAGCTTCACCTGGCCTGTGTGCTTCAGGTTCAGGTAGCCTCCAAGTCAGAGAAGGCTTTCCCCTGCCTTAGCTGTTGGGGCCATGTGCCCCTGTGTTCTAAGCCAGCCTGTGTACCTCCCCACCCCCACCCCCAGGTGCAGGCCAATGTGGAGAAGTCGCTGACACTCTTTGGACAGCTGCTGACCAAGAAGCATTTCCTTTTGACCTTCATCCGTACACTGGAGGCCCAGCGTAGCTTCTCCATGCGTGACCGTGGGAATGTGGCCTCCCTCATCATGACGGCCCTGCAGGGTGAGATGGAGTATGCTACAGGCGTGCTTAAGCAGTTGCTTTCTGACCTCATTGAGAAGAACCTGGAAAGCAAGAACCACCCCAAGCTGCTGTTGCGGAGGTACAGTGAGGGAAGCCTGGCCTGTGGGTGGGGTCACCACGGGAGTCATGGGACCTGTGCCTGCTGGATGGTAGAAGTGACTCCCCTCTCCCATCCGCTGCTCTCCTGCAGGACTGAATCGGTGGCAGAGAAGATGCTGACCAACTGGTTCACCTTCCTTTTGTATAAGTTCCTCAAGGTAGGTGGCTCCGTGTAGGGTCAGCTAACCCTCAGACCCAATGAATGGAGGGCAGGGTGGACTGGGTAGAAGTCAAGTGTCCAAAGAGGCACAAAAGCCCGGGTGTGAGTGTCCCAGCCCAGCAACCTAGACCCCTTGCTCCTGTTTCCTGTGCTGACCCTTGCCACCTACAGAAGTAGGGTAGGCATTCACACTCACACTCTGAAGTTAGTGTCCAGGCTGGAGTTTTGGACATAAACCTGGATCCCTGTTTGATGCCTGGAGCTAGCTGCTCAGCTCAGGAGGGGGATTGCACCTGGCAGGCTTCTGAGGGCCTGACATTAGCCCTCAAGAACTGTGTGCCATCCATGGTGGGGTATGAGTCCACACTGGGATTCTGGCTCTCCAGAGCCACCAGAGCCCAGCAGTTCCGGGGTGGGCTGGTTGGTTGAACTGGTTGCCTGCACACAGTCCCAAGGAGCTTTCTGGCTTCCTCCTACCTCATGGCAAATGGGATGCATACCACAAATGATGACAATGGGTCCCCCAGTAACATAACCTGTGCGTATCAAACCTGGCCAATGCTCTGTGGATATAGTAACCAGCAGTGCAGCTGGGCAAAGATGGGGCTGGTGCTGTCTCTTCCGGCCTCTGGACAGTTCTCCAGTAGGCTGCTGCTCAGCTCTGACTGACTGGCCTAGAAGTGGTGACACATGAGCCTGCTCAGAGGAAATCCTCCATGGTAGGATGCCTTTGCTTGATGGGAAGAGAGCCAGTAGGTAGGAGATGGCGGTAAGAGACAGCAGTGGTTTGAGGAGTGAGCCAGGAGGTCTGGAGCACCGGAGATAGTGGAAAGTGACCTGGAGGCACAGGGACAGCTGGGGAGAAGGGAGTCTGTGTGCACAGCAGCCCGCATGATAGTTAATGGGCATATCTCCTATGAAACTGCTGCCCTGTGGACAGTTATTTACATGCTCATTAAAGCAAGCACTGTGAACCAGACGAAGCAAGGCAGAGCAAAGGCTAAGGCATTCCGGCAGCTGTGCCCATGCTGGGTCCTGACGCGTGCTGACCCCGTTTGATCCGCATTCTCCACACCAAGGAGCGGGTGCACTTCACCCCACTGGGTCTCAGATCCTGAGCCAGTTCTGGAGTGTCTACTGCTACCATGTGGGGAGGCCGGCTGCCTCTGAAAGCTGGAGGCGCTGGCTCTGCAGCTGTCACTGTGGGACAGAGGGAGTGGAGCCTGTCAGACATTCGGGGCAGCCTCATGGAGGGGCATTGGCTTCTCGGGGCACTCGGGGATGTGGAATGATGGTGGGGTGGGGGGGGCGAGACAACCGAGGGAGCAGCAAAAAGAGGTGTGCAAGGAGGAGGAAACAGCGCTTAAGGGAAACAGTGGCCACCCTGCCCAGGCCCATTCCTAAGGGAAACAGCAGCCACCCTGCCCAGGTCCATTCCTAAGGGAAACAGCAGCCACCCTGCCCAGGCCCATTCCTAAGCCCTGGGCAGGTAGCTTGTAGTCTCCTCTCAGCTCTGGTGTTTGTGGTATGGTCCTTTTGCTGTTCAGTGGAAACTGATACTGCACATACCCAAGGCCAGGCCACAGGAGGCCATGCTGGAGCCTGCTCCTGGAGTAACCTCCTGCCCCAGGAGTAGGCTCAGGCTGGCCTAGACCTGTTCCATCTCTGTCTGTGGCCAGTGAGCCACACATAGGCCTCTTATCAGGCATTTGCTTTCTGGTGCTGAGAGAGGATACACCAGTGCCTACCTTCCCTGAGCTGGCCACCTTCCTGCTCCCCATCGTTCTGCCTTCTCTGGAGTTTAAGACTTGAGTCACATACTACATAGCTTCTCAGAGCAGTTGCTTTCAGTCATGAGGCAAGTTTCCACCCTTTCATGGCTCAACAGCTGGTCTCTTTTTAACATGCCACAGACTTAAAAAAATGTTTTAGTGGATTAAAGTATGTATAATGCAGAAATCCACTACCTTTTAAATTTTTTAAAAATTACATTTGTATTTTTTATTATGTGGGTGTATGCCACAATGCATATGTGAGATCAGAGGACAACTTGTAGGAGCTGGTTCTCTCCTTCCACCATGTGGGTCCATTGTCAGGGTTGGCAGAAGGTTCCTTTACTTGCTATGTCATCTTACCAACCCTTATCTCATTATTTGAGGCAAAGCATCCCTAAATAGCCCAGAATCACCTCAAGCTCATGCCCTCCGTGCGTAGTCTCCTGAGTGTCTAGCGTACAGGTACCTGGAGTTAACACTGCACTGTTGGTCTTGTAAAGCTGAAACCTGTCTTCATGAAGCACTCCTTGTCCCTCTCCCCACCTTCCACTGTGCCACCTCTACAGCCTCCGCCTCCGAATGTCACTGCCTTGGGGAGTCCCTCTAAGTGGGGTTGTCCGGCACGCCCTTGCACGGCTGCAGACCCGTGCCTGTGGACAGGCGTGTAGGACCTCTGTGACGAGCACAGCCACTGTGCTTGCCGTCATTGGGCCAGTTGCTTGTGGTTAGCTGCAGTCCACAGTGTGCAGTGGACAACTGTTAGACAAGTGCAGCGTGTTGTCAAAGGCCACTCTGGGACGCATGGACACTGCCTCTCTAGAATTGGAACGGCCCCCTCTGGCCTGCATAGCTGTACCACACACACAGCTTAGTTTGTGCTGGGGAAGACGGAAGGGAAAGCAGAACGCATGGGGTTCAGTCTAAGGCTTCATGAGTCTGCACATGGACAGGGTCTGAGCCCACCCCCCACCGCACCGATACTGGTGACCAGAATGCATGAGGTGGTTGCTCTGCCTACCTGTCACTACACGGTCAGCAGCACCTGTGACATAAAGGGGTGGAGCCTCAGCTCTGGTGGTCACAGCTATCAATATTCAGTGCATGCTATTCGATTTCTGAATCGAAGCCAATGTGTACAGGTAGAGTAACACATTGTTCAATCTTTTGTTTTGAGTTCTGGCTGCATTGTCACTCTGGTCTGCAATTCTGGCTTAAGCGATCCTCCTGCCTAAGCCTCCCATGCCCATCCTGAGCACTTTTCCCAGTAAGTCCTGGTGCTGCTTCGCCTTTGAGTCTTCTCTGTTACCACACGCTCTGCTTCATGCGTCACTCCCTGCAGTCCCCACCCAGGCAGGGTTAGGCCCATGCCTTCAGGTAAGCTAGCACACGGTGTTTGTCCTCTTGATAGCTGTGTAATGCTCCACAGTGTCCACAGTGTGACCACTGTGTTGTCAATTTCACTGTCCTCTGTCCCATTGGCAGAAGGTGCTGGGGAATCTGAATTCCTCCCCAACACAGTCAGCTTCTGGTGTAGCTGTCTGCTGCAGTGGGCACGCAGAGTGACCATAGGTAGCAGACATACTCGTTTGCAGCATCAGGTGTGGTGACTCTAAGAAGCTGTCCTGGCCTGGGTGACGCCGACTCCTTCACTGTAGATGAGTGTGTGTGGACAGGCAGCAAGCTACCTCGGCTGACATTTATTTAACAAGTTAAACCTCTTGCGTGGTCAGTCACTTTCATCTTCTTTGAAGCAACATTTGTATGCTTTCTAGGGTTATTTTCTTTGGTGTGTGGTAGGTTTGTTGTTGCTGCTGTTGTTTTAAATACCAGCATTCCTTTATGTGTGGCTCCTAAGCTAGAGACGATATGTGGCGTGAGGTAGGGATCTACCTTGACCTTCCTTGCAGATGGGAAAGCTGCTGCTCGGCCTCATTTACTGAGCTGTGCTCTTCATCTGTTGCCTCTGTGTATCAAAGGGCCATCTCTGCACCTCAGCAGGCTTGAGAGGAGTCTGAGGCTCTACCCTCTCCCTGTCATGGGATAGGGAGATGAGGCCCAGAGAGAGGAAGGCCTTGGGCTTAGGACAGCTTCTGTCTGGGCCCACCTTCCTGGACTCTCGTCTCTGACTGCTCTTTCATAGTCTTGGCAGGCCGGTGAAAGTGATGGTCTGGGCTGGCAGGGGGACGGCTGCCTTCCGGGTCTGGTGAGCTGCCTGACTGAGTAGGAGCTTTCTTTGAGAAGCCCTGGCTTTTCCTGAGCAGATGCATTAGGGCTGGGCGGGTCTGCATTCAAGTCTTTGGGCACCTTGCCTGCCTCCTCTGCTCTTCTTGCTGTGCTTAGGAACCCCAGGGCAGGCATCTAATCTGGGGAAACATGAGGTAGTGTTTGCTGAAAGAGGCAGCTTTGATGGCTCTGAGTCCCAACCTGCTCCCCCTCCCTGCCCCTCCCTCTTCGTCCCTGGCTGACTTAATGAAGCCAAGTTTGCAAATGAAACATAATTTCAAAGACAGGAATGTTGTCAGAAGGTCTCAGATGATCTATGCTCCTGGCCGTTCCTTAGCAGCTGTCTCTTTAATTACCTCAGATACTAACAAGGGTCTAGAGCATCTGGGTCCAGGAACAGTTACTGTGGGCTTGCCAGCGATCCACCTGGGTCAGCCTCCTGCCTGGGCATTCTCAGCCAGTGACCACTGTGAAGGGTGACACCAGCAGTCAGGGGTGGGCCTTCAGGGCTATGGGACCAGCCTAAGCTCCGGCCAGCTGCTTCCCTCACCTTGCTGAGTGATGTGAGCCTTTCCTGTGATAGCTTTTCCTTGATTCAGCTCACTCAGCAGTGGCTGCCTCCCCCACACTGCTGAGGCTCCCAAAACTGACTGCCTCAATCCAGGAGAACTTAAGGGGGATACAGGGATGGGCAAAGGGCCTGCAGTGAGGGAGCCAGATGACAGGTAGCTGAAAGTAGGGACAGTGCAGGTCCTCACCAATTGTCCTGTCAGCCCCCCTTTCTCCTTGGCACCAGCCTGTGGGTTCCTTTGCCCCTTGGTGGTGAGGAACCTCAGGAGTCCGCATGTTTATGCTAATGATCATGATGAAAGCACAGTCTTGGTGATGCTGGACTTGTGGCTAGGTGGGTTCCTAGACATCCAGCAGATCCTAATCACACGTGGTGTGTGCTGAGGGCAGGGGTCCGCTAAGGACACTGCAGGTCAGAGTCCACCTGACTTGCTCTTCCCTGATGATCGTGTTGCTCATGTGTACCTGCCCTTAACTTGTACCACTGTATGTATCGAGGATTTCCATATCTACGGTCACAAGGGCACTGGGGTTATTGCTCACTAGATGCCCTCGTCCAGTGCTGACTCCACAGACAGGAGATGGAGCTCTTGGAAGCAACTAGGTAGTCCTCAAGGGCTGGCTAGGTCCTAACGCAGCCTTGTAACCTCCCATCTGCGCAACTAGGTAGTCCTCAAGGGCTGGCTGGGTGCTAACGCAGCCTTGTAACCTCCCATCTGCGCAGGAGTGTGCTGGGGAACCGCTCTTCATGCTGTACTGTGCCATCAAGCAGCAGATGGAGAAGGGCCCCATCGATGCCATCACAGGGGAGGCCCGCTACTCCCTGAGTGAGGACAAGCTCATTCGGCAGCAGATTGACTACAAGACCCTGGTGAGCCCCCAGGCCTGGGTCCTCTCCTTCCAGGACACTGAATTGAGGGAGCAGGACTGGCAGAAGCATGGGGTGGGACTAATGCTGCCATACCACCCTCCACATACACAGACCCTGAACTGTGTGAACCCTGAGAATGAGAACGCGCCTGAGGTTCCTGTGAAGGGGCTGAACTGTGACACCGTGACACAGGTCAAGGAGAAGCTACTGGATGCTGTGTACAAGGGTGTGCCTTACTCACAGCGACCCAAGGCTGGGGACATGGACCTGGGTGAGTGGCGGGCAAGTATCCCTGTGTGTTCTAGTCAGAGGCCAGTCCCCTAGTGCCAGCTGTCTTGATTACATCCAACAGAAAGTCTGCAAGGGAGGTGACAGGGTAAGCTAGGGTCTGCAGGCCAGGGTAAAGTGATGGAGGCTTGAGGAAAAGAGGCAGGCCATGGATTTGAAATTCTGTTTAGGGGGCAGGCCTTTGCATTGGGGGAAGTTGAATGAATTGGGACACAGAGCTGGGATCATGTAGCAGATGTGGCTAGAAAGGCTGGGCCTAGAACCTGGGTAAAACAGAGCCTTCTTCTTGGGCTCATCCAGGCCAGACGAAGGGCCAGACCATGATTTTACTACCTCTGAGCCGACAAACGGAGCTGTCAGTGAATGGAGGGGCCTCGGCTTGTTACTCTACTCCAGGCTCTTCCCCAAGTGCAGAGCAAGCCCTCCCTGCCTTCATATCTTCCCCACTCCTTGTTCTGTGTGCCAATAGAATGAGGCACTTGGGAGGGAGGGAGAGATGGAGGGATGGAGGGATGGAGGGAGGGAGGGAGGGAGGGAGGGAGGGAGGGAGGGAGGGAGGAGGGAGGGAGGGAGGGAGGGAGAGAAGGCCCACCTTCAATACCTACTTCCTGTAGAATGGCGCCAGGGCCGTATGGCACGCATCATCCTTCAGGACGAGGACGTCACCACCAAAATTGACAATGACTGGAAGAGGCTGAACACACTGGCTCACTATCAGGTGATCCTACCATCCAGGAACCGGGCCATCCAACTCTGCTCACTATGTGGGTTTTCCTTCCCCTAAACTGTAATATCCCAGCTAGGTGTGGACTGTGCCATATCCAAGGGATTATCTGCCCTGGAACCGTCCTGATGGAGACTCAGAGTGCTGGCATGACTTGCCTCCAGGGGAAGAACCAGGGGTGTCTTTAGGTCCCCCGTGTTGGGCAGGACATCTTGGTACCCTAGAAACTCACATCCTTGACATCTGTCCACAGGTGACAGATGGCTCATCAGTGGCACTAGTACCCAAGCAAACATCTGCCTACAACATCTCCAACTCATCCACCTTCACTAAGTCCCTCAGCAGATATGGTGAGGGACCAGAAGGGTTGCAACCAGGTAGTGGGTGGGCAGTGGTCCTGGGTTGGATGCCCTTCTTCTTAGTGCTTTGCCATAGTGTGCTGGGTGCCAGGACTAAAGGGGCTTAGCTGTGGCTGTCACTGGGCTCCTGGCCTTCCCTTTGGTTCTGAACCAGTGTCTCCCCATAACCCATAACCAGGCATTCCCAGCATACCTAGAAGGAACCTTGGTGCCCCCGATTCTAAGGGAAAACCGTCTGGGTGGGACAGGGAAATAGCCCTGCTAGCTGACAGGCTATTCCTACAGAGAGCATGCTGCGTACAGCCAGTAGCCCTGACAGCCTACGCTCACGAACACCCATGATCACGCCAGACCTGGAAAGTGGCACAAAGCTCTGGCACCTGGTAAAGAACCATGACCACCTGGACCAACGCGAGGGCGACCGTGGCAGCAAAATGGTCTCTGAGATCTACCTGACAAGACTACTGGCCACCAAGGTGGGTGTATGGGGGTAGGCCCGAAACACAAGGCCAAACTCAGAGTTCAGCAAACGTGTCTAGGTCACCTAAGAGGTTGGTGCCCTGGACAGCTCTGAAGCTCAGCCCCTCACCCTGCAGGGAACATTGCAGAAGTTTGTGGATGACCTGTTTGAGACCATCTTCAGCACAGCACACCGTGGCTCTGCCCTGCCTCTGGCCATCAAATACATGTTTGACTTCTTGGACGAGCAGGCCGACAAACACCAGATCCACGACTCTGATGTGCGCCACACCTGGAAGAGCAATTGGTGCGACTGGTGGTGGACAGGCACCACGGGGTGGGACTGCCAGGGGCAAGGCAGAATGGACCAGGCCCTACAGTGCCTAGGCCTTCCCAGTTTCCAGCCCTGGATCCTGGAGCAACCCTACTACTACAGCCTATAGGAATTCCTTGGGTGAGGGATCGACCTATAAGAAACAGCTTAGTGGGCCAGAGCCAATTGATAACATAGAGGAAGTGACATTCATAGCACAAACCTGTGCTCAGTGATGTGTGACAGAGATGGCTCTCAAAGGCCACTCTGAGGTCACATGGCAGAAAGTGTGGAGCTCTGTACTGCAGGTGAAAGTGAGAGTTGAGGCCACCGCAGCCCCAGCAGGCTCATGTCCGTGCTTCCCGTGACCACCTCTGTGCTCAGCCCTGACCCAGCCTCTCCCAGCATAGACCGCCCACACTAGTGAACCAGCCTTAGCTGCCTGCAGCCTAGCCATGGGCTCCATCTCTTCTTGCTGCTCAGCGTTCTCTGGCTTTGGGCTTCTCCTGTGTGCAGTCCTGTCCCAGCAGGCTCTGCCTTGTGTGTGACTTTTCCACACCATAGTAACCCACAAGTGTAGAGGAAGGCCACTTGAACTCCCCAGCAAGGTTGGTCACTGTCACCAGATCCCTCCTTCTCTAGGACCTCCACTCTGTGTTTCCATGCCCCTCATACCTACACCTCTTTAGCTCCTTACTCCTGGAGTTGTGCTCTGACCTCCAAGTCCAGTCGGTCATCAGCTTTCCTGGTCTCGTGTCCCTTAGCCTGTGTGCTGGATGGTCCTGACCCGGCACAGAGCCTGTACCCCCCCTCTCCCTTCTCATCATTCCTCTATTGCTCCTCTGGGGCTATGGGAGCCTAAGCCCCAGATCACCTGTGCTGTCTGTCAGGAGGTGCAGCACCGGCCGGATCACGCTGCTGTATGCAGTCTTCTAGATTACTCTAAAACAGCTGCCTCAGCCATGTGGAGTGACCAGCCTTGGCACATGCCCATGGTCACCAAAAACCTGTCTTCAGTTTCACTTAGTTTCTGTCTGAACAGCATGTGTGGTAATTGGGTGCTTGGCCAAGGGTGTCTGCGGCATTGTGGGACATAGAGGGTGGGAGTTAAGTCATATGTCCTGGGACTATAGCTGAGCATAGGAACAGGGATATAAGCCAGTGTGCAGATGTCAGAAGTGGCCCCTGTACATAAGCTGGACATGCAGAATGGTACTCTGGGAGGCACCAGGTGGCCAGTGGGGTGAGGGGCCTGCCCCACTCGGGCATGTGGACATCCCCTCATTCTCTGAAGGACAGGGTCGGGCCTGTGGCATAGTTGACCTCACTTCTAGCTGCTACAGAGGGAAAGTGGGGTAAAGAGGGGTTGTTCTAAGCAGTCTTGGGCCTGCTTGTCCACAGCCTGCCCCTGCGCTTCTGGGTGAATGTGATCAAGAACCCGCAGTTTGTGTTTGACATCCATAAGAACAGCATCACGGACGCCTGCCTCTCTGTGGTGGCGCAGACCTTCATGGACTCCTGCTCTACATCAGAGCACAAGCTGGGCAAAGACTCACCCTCCAACAAGTTGCTCTATGCTAAGGACATCCCCAACTACAAGAGCTGGGTGGAAAGGTGGGTGGCCAGCAGGGGTCATGCAGACCTGGGCACAGATTGGTGGGTGGGTAGGCCTTGTAACCCTACCCGCACTGACCCTGCCACCTACTGTCAGGTACTATGCTGACATCGCCAAGATGCCCGCCATCAGCGACCAAGACATGAGCGCCTACCTGGCAGAGCAGTCCCGGCTGCACCTTAGCCAATTCAATAGCATGAGTGCCCTGCATGAGATCTACTCCTACATCGCCAAGTACAAGGATGAGGTGTGTCCCTGATCCTCGGCTCTACCTGCATCAGAAGTGGCCCAATACTTGCTTTTGCTTCTGTACCTGACCATCCAGTTTTTTCTGGGACGATAAGGAAAACAGGGACTCTGGGGCAGGGTGGAGATAGAAGGTGACAGTGTCTTCCAAAAATGGATAGCTAAGAGTTTATGAGGCTGAGTGATATCTCTGGAGCTAGGCACAAGCTGTCAGCCTCTTCTGGCTTGGAGTGGTACTGCCAGGAAGTTTCTTGTCCTTTGCCCAGGAACAGGTTCCTGGCTTATCTCTCTAGGGTGACTTGTCTCTACTCTGGGCTGGAGCATATGTGGTCAGTGGTCAGGCTGGACATGTGTAGTGGGTACTGGGTGGTGCCAAGGCACTGAGGCAGAGTGGGCCTGGCTGGCTAAGGTCCCTAGAGTTCACATGGCTGAGCTAGGGCCCACCTGGGGATAGACAGATGATGTACACAGGCCAGGGTGACCTGGGTGTGGAGACTTTGAACTTGGCTATGTCCCTGAGCCAGATGGATTGTTATAGGTCTAGAAGCAGGGAAGTTGTGGTCTCCTGGCTGGGCTGAGCCAGTGAGGTGGATAGTCTCACAGCCTGTCTGGAGGTGAGAAGCCACAGAGGCAGGTCTAAGGCCATGGACCTATGGGCTCAGAAGGACTCTGGACACCAAACCACCATGGAAGGGCTCACAGGCCGTGGTGATTGAGGGCATAGGGTGGGACACTGAGCCTGGGCTCCCACAAAGACTGAGGTATGGGGAGCCAGATGACTGTAGGTAGAGGTGTGATCCTCAAGAAGACGATCTAAGAACATGAGAAACTCAGCAACAGGAAAGGGCAGTGACCATGTCACATCAGAAGGCAGGCAGGGAGCAGAGTGCTGCTATAGAAGGCACACAGAGCCCCGAAAGGGTGGGGTGGGAGAGGCCAGAGCCTGTTGGTATAGGGGATGAGGGTAGAAGTGGTGATCTTAGGGGCTCACTCTGGAGTGCTATAGCAATCTGGACCAGAACTGTTTGCACAGCTAGGAACTGGTAGCATCAACTCTTGAGTGCTCCCCAAATCCCCCACTAGGCATAGCAGTGTCACTTGAGTTGTCCATGCAGGCTTCCCTGAGAACTTTCAGCCCTCACCCTGACCCTATTCCCCCTTGGCCCCTGCAGATTCTGGTAGCGCTGGAAAAAGACGAGCAGGCACGAAGGCAGCGGCTCCGGAGCAAGCTGGAGCAGGTGGTGGACACGATGGCCCTGAGCAGCTGAGCCCTGGACATGACCACCCAGCAGGAGGCAGAGCAGGAGGGCAGCAAGGGGGACCCAGGAGACAGCTCACCTGTGCCGAGTGCCAGCTGTGGGGCTGCAGTTGGGTCCTGGCCCTCGCCTTCCTCTCCCTGCCATGCAGGGCCGATTTTTACCGCTGTGGATATGAGGGTTCCTGCTGAGCCACCTCTGTGCCTAGGGCTTGCTGCCCTGGGGCAAGGATTGCAAAGCATGCCTGGTCCTGCCCAGGGATATTTGCTGCTTGGCAAGAGCTGCTGGTGGCCTTCCTGGGAAAGAGGTGGCCTCTGAGGGGCCGAGATAGAAGGCCAAGCCCTCCATAGGGAGGGCACCAGGACAAGGGGCTGGACCAGTTTGCAGTTCCTGGCTTCTCCAGGTGCTCCCAGCAGGCAGAGTCTGAGGGGGAGGTGAGATACCCTGGGCTGGCTGGGCACAGTGAGCCACAGCCTGGGCCTGTCCACCAGCCTCTACTCCAGTACCCCGTGCTTCACCACCCTCAGATTCACCGCGTGCTCTGCGCGGCCAAGGCTGGAGTGCCACGTCCTGCGGAGAGGCCCTACTCCCCTCCTATGGAGGGGCTGCGAACCACACTTGTGAGTGACATGCGGACTACGGCTAGGCAAACCCCTCTCTGTCCTCAGGGCTGTGCCTCTGGGAGCCTCCCGGCCTGGGGCTCCAGTCAGAGTGCATGTTCCCATTATTTATTCCCTGCCTCCTGCTCCTGGCTCAGCCCACCATGGAGCTCCGGAGGATAGCAGACCACCATCCACTATCCTCCCTGCCCCATCACTCCCCAGTGGCTTCCATTCTGGCATCTCAGCAGTGTCCTGGTCCCCCACAGTGGGACACCTGGGTACTGCTTTTCAAGGGAACAAGAAATCCTGCTGCATTCTGCTCTGGGGAGTAGGGACAGGGCACTTCTGCCACACTGCTGGCTGTGGACAGTGACCCAAGGGACCGGAGGTCAGCTGTGTCCACCTTTGCCCACAACAAGCAACAGAACACATTTTTAATGGACCCTGTACATATATACATGTATGTGTATATATATGTATATGTGGCCCTGGCCCCAGTGGGGTGCTGTACAGTTACTTGAGGGAGGAGACACAGGACGGCAATTCAGGAGGAACCCAGGTGGAAGAGAGCAAAGCCAAGGGTCCTGGAGCTGCCATCTGATGTGGCCTCTGCTTCCCGCAGACCGAAGAAGCCGCTGCCCAAGCTACCGGCTGCCCCAACTTCGGGTACAGAGGCTGTGGACCTGCATGACTGTGCTAGCGTTTAGTCTGAGTTGATCTTTTCGAACTGCAAGTGTTGAATACTAGAGGTGGTTAGACCCTTTTTTTTAATGTTTTTTAAATTAATTAGTCATTGGGAAAGCAAGCAAGCGGCCTATCCCCTTTTCAAGTTCACTTTTTCGATGGTACTAAAGATTATAATGGATTTTAAGGGACAGCTAACTGTGGGCAGGCCCAGCCTCAGTGCTGGGGACAGCACACCCTTCGTCCATGGGCTCCTAGCCCTGTGGTCCCTCACATTCCAAGCTGGGGAGCCAGATGGGACAGGGTGGAGGTCGGATTAGAGTTGCACCTTTTAGGTTGCTATGGGGGCAGGTGCAAGGACTCAGGGAGCTCCTCCTTCATGGTTATCAAGGGGCCTGGGCACCCTAGGCCTTGAGCTCTGGTCAGGTGTCTGTGTGGCTCATTCTTTGGGCTGATATGGGGGTCAGAGCCAAGTCTAGCCAGCCTAGATATAGCCGTTTCTCAATAGCCCCTGTTACCTGGGGTTTTACCTATGAATATACCCCTCTCTTCCTTTTGATGCCTCCAGGCTGTGCCTGGGTGGGAGCCTCAGTTTCCCCTAAAGTCTTCCCTGGATGTTGGCTTCAGATGGAAGCCCCCAGTTCTTCCAGCTCTGCCTGGACCACGCACAGCTTCTAGGCTCAATGCCTTCACTATCCAGCCCCACCACCCTACCCAAGGCCCCCAGACTCACACTACCCTACCAGGCCACCTCACCCATGTGGTTGTCATAGGTGGGTGGTGAGGTGGCCTGGAGCAGCCTCCCCAGGGCGTCTGTTGGCAAGCACTTTAGCATATCTGTTTACATGCAAGCTGCCCTAGCTGTTCTTGGTACAGCCATCAGGGCCAGGCCTCACCTCCCTGCCACTCCTAGACTGGGCTCTGACATCTGTTGTCCTTGGTGTTCAAGAGCCATTCATCTCTGGCGCCCTGCAAAGGGCTCCACTCCAGCTTAGATACAGCTTGTGTTTGGAGCCCACTGTGCACCGGGCAGTAGATGCTCAGGGCCACCCTCTACAGTTCTAGGCCCAAGGAGGTGGCCAAACACTACTCCAGCCAGCCTGGCCCTAACACTCCTGGCACTGCCGTCCTGCCATGGGCTCTGTCCCCAAAGCCCTAACCTGCCTGGTTTTCCCCTTTGAACCCAGACTCAGGAGTGCCTGGGCTGTTAAAAGCTGAGCCTGGGTGCCTGGCCTCCACATGCCTTGGGCTGGCCCTGTGCTCTCTAGCTGCCCCACCCTCTTATGGTTGGACAGCTAAACAGGGCAGCAGGGATGAGGGCTTTGATGTGTTCCCAGGAGGCACAGCATTGAATCCCAGGCGCAGGCCAGCAACCTCTGTTGGTACAGAGGGGCCCGACCGCCACCCCTACTCCAGTTCCCCCAGTTTGGATCTGGTGGCTCACATCGGTGCTACACAAGCTAGAGTAGATATATTTAGAGAGAGAAAGATATTTTTAAGGTGAAGCCCATGATTAGCTGTCCTTTAATGCCACAGAACACTCCCTTTACTCCCCTCCCCACCCCCACAAAAAAAAAAAACCAGTCATTTGGACAGTCTGAGTAGACCAGGCCTCGGCCATTGCTTCTCTGGAAGCGGCAGAGCTGATATACTCAGTCATCAGATGTGTAAATATACGGCTATTTCCTATTTTACGGTTCTTCAGATTTAGTACTTGTAAATAAACACACATTAAGGAGAGATTAAACATTTTTGCTAAAGCTTGTGGCTCTGGGTCTTATTCTAGTGGGGTGGGGTCCAAGAGGTGATCACAGAAATAGGATCTTGTCACATCCTCAGGGCAGTGCCTCATCGGTGGCATCAGGCACCCTGAGACCTCTGCCCTCCAGACTGGAGGTGAACACACCGGCAGTGCACCCAAAAGCCTAATAGACCCATGTGTCCCATCAGCCCCATTTACAGCTGAAAACAGCACACCCTCTCATCTGAATATGGGCAGGGACAGAGAGGGATCCTCATGGTAGCCTGTGTGACAGGACCATGCGCAATCCCCAGTGGGAACATGCTCATCTATAAGGCTGACCCCCTGAGGCCCTGTTAAAAACAGATTCTGTCCCCAGGGTTCAGGGCAACCCAGAAGTGCATGCATGACCCAGGGCTGTGGCCTTGGGATCCTGAGTTGCCCACAAAGAGTTGGTAGTATTTCCCTAGTGCTTGGCCAGGGGCCTGTCTTCACCATGGCCTTGCACTAAGGAGCCGAGGGTGGGGCAGCTCTTGTGCACATTCGTTCAGTTTAATGGGGTGAGTGAAGGGGTCATACAGTCTGTTGTTGCATGACTTGGCTCAGGTGCCCAATCTTGCCCTCACCTGGGCAGTGTTGTGGAGTTGGGTGCAATGGCACTGAAGGAGGCAGCGTTCACTGCCCGTGGAGGTGCCTCACTCCGTGGGAGCGTCTCAGGACCTAGGACCCATGTCTGATGACTGTGCTGTGTTGTTCATCCACTGCACAAGGCCACGGAGCAGAGGGTCCAGGCTCTGAAGCATCCTGCCTGCCCCTGTCTCATTCCAGTCCTCTGAACTCCAGTGGCATTCCGTAAGTCACAATCAGTGCTCCTCCATTCCCAGCTGCTCTGTCCTGACAGCCTCCACAGTTCAAACAACAACAAAAGGCAACGTAATCACCATGAAATTGCATGGGAAATAGATTTAGCAAATGTGGTTCCGTTTGGGGTGTGACATAGCCCATTTATGTCTCTTGAGCCCTCCCAACTTTCTGGCACAATCAGCCCTGCCTCAATTACCCTCGTTATGCTGCCAAGGGCTCTGGCCCTGCCACCGAGGAGTGAGCCAACCTCTCAAAGCAGCAATCAGTGCCCCTGCACGGGGTGATCAAGCATGATTAGGGCAAGCAGAGACTGATTGCCACACAGTTTATAGAAGCAGGGCTGTGGTGGCTCTGAGCAGGGCAGTCAAGGGGTCTGGGTGGCAGAGGCTCAAGGCCAGTCCTCAACTCTGGATCAAGAGGACATTTTGCTGTATCTCCCTTGGGCCCCAGAGCAGCCACGACTCCAGCAGAAGACAAACCAGGTCAGAGGTGCGAGAAAGATGTCTTCTGATAGACTCCAGTGCATGGAGGAAGTCTAGCTGAGGCTCAGTGAGCCATATCAGGAACCAACCAACCCAACCAAGGGCAGGAGATGGCCTCTGGGGAAAGAATGGAGACCTGTCAATCATGTAGTCCCAGAGGAAGGAAGGACCGTTTGCAGAGATAGGAGTGGCCTAGGCACCAGGGCCAATGTAAAGACCTATGGGAGGCCTGAATGAGGCAGGAGCCAAGACAGACTGCCTGCAGAGGAATGGGCATGCCAGCCTTTGGGAAGCAGGAAGCTGACTTGGTTTACTCTTAATGACTACAGGACTGGTCATTGGAGGCTGATGAGAAGCACCTGCAATAGCACAGCTACATCTACCTGGGGTGCTGTGTGGCCAACATCCATGAGCTGACCCGCCACACCTGGCTGGGCACCTAGGTCTCCTGGAGTGAGGTTCTCGGAGACAATAGCTTCTTCAAGCTATGCTGGACCCAAGATACAATACAGGGCAGATCTGGTCATGGCCCAGACCCTGGGGATGGTTGTTTCTTCAGTGTGGCCCAGGCGGGTAGCAATCAGCCACTGTTGGCTCATTTTGAAGGAGGCCAGGGACAAAGATGAGATACCTGCTCCAAGAGACCCAAGAGGGGCCTGCATTAATTCTTTGACTGTCCTGGCTCCTGAAGCTCTTATCTGTAGTGAGACTCTGCAAGGACAGTGCCCAGGAACTCCCAAACACTGGGAAGGCAGAGGGAACCTTCTTCTCAAGACCAGGTATCCGAAGCTACCACCTGCCCCTGAGAGACTTGGCTGATGTTTACAGAAGGGGTCTGCTGGGAATCAGGCATTCTGGCCATGATGGCTGCATCTAGTTCATAATCCACCCCCCAATAAACACCCAGGCATGTCCTTTAACGATGCCCTTCTATTTGTAACATGGTAGGCTAGGGGAGAGAGCTTTGACTTTTACAAAGGTCCAAGACTGCCTGACTTCATTCTTGCCTGGATCGATGTGATTGTATGGGGCCATAAGCACCCCACCTTTCTCCTGTCTTCCACATCTTTCCAAATCAGGTCCCTGGTGGCCACCACGTTGCAGGGAAGAAGCCCCTTTGGTCAGCAGGTGCTCACGTGGGGATTTTATTAGCCATTCTCAGGGCAGCTGCACCTGTTTGAACCAATTAAGCTGGCCTGGAGAAAGAGATGCTCTGGTTGGCTGGACATAGATAGGCACATGACCAAGAAAATGGTCCATGCACTTTAGCCTGAGTTTTGCTAGTCATTCAGAGCTGTGACCATGCACAGGTCCTGGCCTGCACAATCCTGAACCCGACTTCTTTGCCATTGTGACACCACCTCCTGGAGAGAAAAGGGAGGCTCCTAAGACTCATGAAGCTATAAGGTCCCTAAGGCACCTTCCCCAGATCAAATAAGCAGTGACAGTTTCTAAGGAAGAGACTTTCCAGTGGAACTGCCTGAAAGTTGCGCAGGGAGCTCCAGGGATACAAATTCTGAGAGTGGTCACCCATGCCAGGTCAGGCCTTTCAGTGGTTCTGCCACCAAAGTCTCCCATACTTTTTCAAGTAACAGCGATAAACTCATTGGTTCACTAAATGAGGTGGGTGGGATCATTTCTTTGGCCAGTCGTTGATGCCCCGTTGAGATGATCAGTTCCCTTATTTGGCCCACCTTGCCTCCAAGAAGGGAGAGAGCACACAGAGGAGGGTATGAGGGCACTTAAAGAAGACTCACATAGCCGGGCGGTGGTGGCACGCACCTTTACTCCCAGCACTCAGGAGGAAGAGGCAGGTGGACCTCTGTGAGTTGGAGACCAGCCTGTTCTACAGAGCAAGTGCCAGGACAGGCTCTCAAAAAAAAAAAAAAAAAAAAAGATAATGATTCACACAAAAGGAAGTGGGAATCCTGAGATCCTCAGTGGCAGCAGGGTACCAACCAAGAGCAGTTGCAGGCATTACAGATCCATGTCCTTAGCAGGCTTGACAACACTGCCCAGAAATTGTCAGCAAGCTTGCAGCTTCTGGTGTCCTCAGGCATGGAAGCCTCTGACAAGACTGCCTCCTCTGAATCTTGAGAGAAGTCTTCCCTCTCCACAGAGGACCCAGAAACTGGACCAGAGCCAGGAGCTGGACTCTCAAGCCTTCTTGTCTTCTTCAAAACATGCTGCAAGGAGAGTTTGGTAACTCTCATATATTGGGACAGGTGAACTCTGATTGGCTGAATTGCATGCATGCAAATAAGATATAAAATGGGACCAATCAGGGAAGAGCTATCAAACCCAAAGAGGAAAGAGTCTACCAAAACCTGAGGGATGCCCTAAACCCTCTCCCCATCTCTTCATGTTTCAAAGCAACCTGGAAAGGTGGGAGCCTCCAGGCAGCCTTTCTGTTTCTGTGGTTGGTGCACTGCCAGCTGTTTGAGCTTGCTCAAGGATGCTGGGGGCTTGGAACCAGATCAAAAGTCCAGGAGTGCTCGATCTTCTCTGGAGGCTGCCCAACATAACCTGCTGCATTCCAGGGTTCTTGTGTGGATTTGCACCAGCCAGAGTCTCTGTGTGCATGCATTTGTGTGTGTATGTGTGTGCCTGTACATGTGTTTTTCATTCCCCTGCTACCTGAGAAGCTGAAAAGTAAGAAGGCATCTGATTGTCAGATGGTGGCAGAGGAGTCTCGTTTGTCCCTGGATTGCTCCAATCATTTGTAGCTGTCAAACATAGGCCACCCAGCTCCTCAACATAGGGCTTTCCATTTCAGGAGGGACTCCTGTCACCAGTGCTAACTGTAGTCAAGAGATGTGTTTTCACATCTTCAAACTGAAATAGAACCTGGTTTTAGGGTCAGTCTACCAGCTTTCCTGATGCTTGGGGTCTGGCTGCCATCCTTAGTTAGAGCTGTCCCCAGTCAAGGTCTCTTTCCTACTGTTTCTGTGACCCCCTGTGCTCTCCTTCCCAGATCCCTCATTTTTCCAGGCTGCCTGCTGTGGTTTCATGTCAAATCTGCATGATAGGGAACTCAGCACACCCAGTGCTAGGCTCACACAAACTGAAGCCTGGAGTCCAGGTTGGGGCCCTGTTAGGCTCCAATGAAGAATTGAGACATTCCTCCAACTTTTTGCTCATTGGTCATGACTGAACCACCAGAGGAAGGACATTTTTTTTGGTTTTTATGGGACAGGGTTTCTCTGTATTGTTTTGGAGGCTATCGGTCCAGCCCAGCCTCGAACTCACAGAGATCCGCCTGCCTCTGCCTCCCGAGTGCTGGGATTAAAGGCGTGCACCACCACGGCCCAGCAGGAAGGACATTTTGGTGGTGTGAATAGGTCTATATAGAGAGTGGGACTATTAGGAGTGGGTGTGGCCTTGTTGGAAGAAGTGTATCACTGTGGGGGCTGGCTTTGAGGTCTTATGTGCTCAAGCTATGCTCAGTATGGGACACAGTTCACTTCCTGTTGCCTACCAATCAAGTTGTAGAACTCTCAGCTCCTTCTCCAACACCATTTCTGCCTGAATGCTGGCATGACCCACCATGATGATAATGAACTAAACCTCTGAAACTGTAAGTCAGCACTAGTTAAATGTTTTCCTTTATAAGAATGGTTGTGGTCTCTTCGCAGCAATAGAAACCCTAACTAAAACAGACACATAATTGTAGTTCAAGAAAGAGCCATAAACTGGCAAAATGGGCTCATTTGATGAAGTCACTTGCTACCTAACCTAATGACCTGAGTTCCATCCCTGAAACCCACATGTATTCCCCCGCATCCTGCTCATAAACAAACATGAATTTAATATCATTTTAGAAGACCAATGAATCCACTTCTCTAGTCAATAACTTAGATGCACTCATGTCCACTGATGTGGTGGGTAGGCTATCTCCTTATTACACTTTGGCACTAGCCTCTATCACACAGTAAAAGGGATGGACTTGAACCCCACCCAAGGTTACGGCAGGAGTGGGGTGAAAGGTTATGAAAAAGTCAACCAGGTTGACTTCCAGTTTGAAGCATGCTGGTGGTGTGTGCGAGGGAAGAGCTTCTAACCCTTTATGCTAGCTGCCTTGAGTGCCACGGGCAGGGTTTGTGGAGAGAGCTCAACAGGCAGGGGCAGAAGTCAGGCAAGAGAAACCCTCCTCTACTGGTGAGACTGAGGAGAGGGAAGGAGGCTTCTGGGGGCCGAGGAACAAGTGACTCACAGTCAGGGCCATTCAGAGCTGAGGGACAGAGGAGAGTTATAACTACACTATAGAAAGCCAAGCCAAAGAAGCCTGAGTGATGTCCTGAGTAAATGTCTATTGTTAACATGGGCGTGGCTCTGCCAAGGACTCCAAAGCTAAGACCCACAGGGTATCAGCAAAGCCTTATGGGCCAGGTCCCAGGGGAATGCAAAGCTTTCCTCAGCTGCCCAAGTAGCAGTGTTTATGAATGATTATCAGTGTGTACAGACTAGCAACTGCAGCTTCCTCCTCTGAGATGTTTACAGCCTGAGGCTGGTCACCTACAGAAGCCTACAGAGACTAGCAAAACCCCTCCTCTCATGCTATACCTAACAAATATGATAAGCAGGATTCCACGCAATCTCAGCTTTACTGTGCACACGTCTGTGTGTCTATTCTTTCTTCATTCCCTCACTGGTCCTCCTGGGGTTCCAGGACCCAAGCTGCATAAGACATGGCACCCAAGAGTGTGCTCACATCACTCATGGTGATGTGCAGGGCTCCACCTGTCCAGCTGTACAAGGTGACATTTCCTCTGGAGCTGACAAGGGACCTGAGCTCTCTTTCCTAGTGTCAGGAGACCCACGTGCTTTGCCATGACCTTAAGCCATCTGGGGAAGAAGAAAAGGAAGGGAATAGCCGTTCCTCTTGGGAAGCTGATCTGGAACCAACACCCTTTTCAAAGCAGAAACAGTTATAAGGGCTTGTTTAGCAGCATGGGGTTGAGGCAGTTTTAAGTCTGAGGTTTCACCCTGCCTCCCTGTGGGGCAATATCAGGAGTCACAGGCGATTAGGAAGCCACATTGGCAAACTCATCTGAGCAGGGAGTATACACACAGGCTAACGGCAGTGCAGTGACACAGACCCGAGGGTCCCAATCTTCCCTTCTCTGAGGGTTGGCTACATGTCTGACAGACATGTGACATCTGGCAGATCAGAACTTGCTCCACACTGTGGGGCTCACTAGGGTCATCCACAGAGCCGGTTTTCTTCCCTGAAAGAGAGGTGGCAGGTTTGGTTTGGCTTGCTTGCGAACAAGGGGCAGAGTCTATGAAGAAAGAGGTGTGGTGTCTCTTTGGGCTACCAGCTATGAGGCTGATTCTAAGAGTTGGGATCCAAGACATGAGGCATGTCCACTGTCCCATGTAGTAACCAGCATCTGCTTCTCACCCTCAGTCACCTCAGCCTGAGAAGCCTGATGGCACTGCAGAGTGTGGCCATCCCTCCTAAGAGACAAATGGCCCCCTATCTACAGCTTGACGTGACACCTGGGCCTAAGAGTATGCTCAGAGCTGACATGGCCAACCTAGAGACTTCAGCAGTCTCAGACAGACAGACAGACAGACAGACAGACAGACAGACAGACAGACACACACACACACACACACACACACACACACACACACACCACTATACCTGAGACTGTCTCCTCAGGTCTCTGCCCACAAGTCAGGGACCTCTGAGGCTCTCACTTGTGGACATCAACACAAAGGGTAAAGCCATGGCTGTATCCCATGGTGGGCTAATCCTGGATTAGGAAGCTGCCAGCACAGAGCCACTTGGTTCCAGCATGCTCTCAGCATGCTGCTAAAGGCCCATTAAATCTTGCAGGCAGAGGCTCTCAAAGCTCGGGTGGGTGGTCGTGACTTTGGAGTTCCTGCCAACTTCCAAGCTCCCATTTTCCACAGTCACTGGCTCGCAGCATCTTCCATCGTGGAGTGGGCATTACCCTCACTCGGTGCAGAATCTTCACCAACCCACTGGGAGTGGGGGACGCTGAGGACTGGCCTTGCCCCTGGGTTCTAGAAAGGACATCAGGTTCGGTTACTCTGAAAGGCCTGTTTCTTCTTTCTCCAGGTACATCAGCATTGCCTTCCTGGTGGCCACTGAACTTCAAGTCTCCACATCACACAGAAGGCTTCCCCCATCACAGCTGTTTTATTTTGCTGGCCTGTGGGGACAGGGTCTGCTCTGTCTCCATCCCAGATGTCTTCTGCTCCTAGGGTGGAACCTGGCACACAGTAGGTGTTCAGTGCTCGCTTGTTGAGTGGATACATAAAGAATTACCACATGCTAATCTTTGCACACGTGGAGCTTATACATCCTTGTGACTAGACAAATGCACCAAGCCCATCTCCCGTAAGCTGGACCTTTCCAATAGGGCCCAGGATTTGCAGGACCTACTACGATGAGTTGTTGTGTTGGTCTTTTTTTTTTTTGTCACTGTGACCAAATATATGAGGAAAACTACCTAAACATTTTTTGGTTACAATCTTGGAGATTTTAATCCGGTTGTTCCTGCTATATGGTGGGATGGAGCCAGACATCAAGGAGGGAGAACATGACAGAAAACAACTTCTCACCTCATATTGGCCAAGGAGCAAAGACAGAGAGAATGGAGAGGCCAAGCACAAAGTATCCCCTGCATAGGTGTGGCCCTAGCAACCAACCTCTTCCATGTAGGCCCCACACCTCCTAATTCTATCACTTAAAAAAAGATTTATTTATTTATTTATTTATTTATTTATTTATTTATTTATTATGTAGACAGTGTTCCATCCGCATGTATCCCTGCAGGCCAAAAGAGGGCACCAGATCTCACTACAGGTGGTTGTGAACCACCATGTGGTTGCTGGGAATTGAACTCAGGACCACTGGAAGAGCAGCCAGTGCTCTTAACTGCTGAGCTATTTCTCCAGCACCCTAATTCTATCACTTGTGGACACTACCACGGCACTGAGGAGTTTATCAGTGGAGTCATCCAAGATGAGGCCAAAGCCCTGTGATGCTGTCATGTCTCCAAAGACCCAGCTCAACTCTGCTGCAATGAGGACCCTGCCACTACTCAGTCTGTGTATGTATTGGGGCGAGGATTCCCAATCCAAACCCTTTCTTCCAGCCCCAAACAGAACTTCAGTGCATTGGTGAAATCGCAAACCTTTCACAAGACTGGCTTCTCCTCTATGACACCAGCTGCCAACCCT
The DNA here is from genome assembly GCF_017639785.1 of Mesocricetus auratus. Lineage (NCBI taxonomy): Eukaryota > Metazoa > Chordata > Mammalia > Rodentia > Cricetidae > Mesocricetus > Mesocricetus auratus. Next base: position 150,942,688 of record NW_024429266.1, on the reverse strand, counting down.
GTCCTACTGGTAGCTCTGGGTACAAACTCCATGTGGTCCTCCCATGCAGACCTCACCATGGGCTTCAGGTTTTTGTTTCCCAGCTGTATAAATGGCCGGCCGACTGCAGAAGAGCCTCTCTCTATCATTTTGCCCCACCTTGTCCTGCTCCTCTTGTGGAGACTCTGACTCCCTCACACTCACCTCTGGTCAACTGACTTGGCCACTGAGGCATGGCAGAGATGCAGCCTCAATGTGTCTTGGATCACTAGGAGGCTCTCACCTGCAGGAGGATATGAGACCTTACAAAGAGAGACCTACTGCCCCAGCCAGACATGGCCACCCAAGATGTGCTGTGACCAGCTGTCCCTAAACATATACAGAAGAACCAGAGAGCCAAAAGCCCAGTCAGGGGCCCTGTAAGCACTCGCAGTTATGAACTGTCCATCCAGGCTTTGGGTGGCCTGCAGAGCTAAGCATCTCCCATATCCCTTTCAGGCTACACTGAAGGGGCTGGTCTTCCTCCTCCCTCCCTCCCTCCCTCCCTCCCTCCCTCCCTCCCTCCCTCTTTCCCTCTTTCCCTCCCTCCCTCCCTCCCTTCCCTCTCTCCCTCTTCCTCCTTTCTTTCTTTTTCTTTTCTTTTCTTTTTTGCCTGTTTTTAGAAGTTTGTTCCAAAGTAGCTAAAGTCTCTCTTCCTAGCATTAGTCTTCCAGGCCTGAGTGATCTCCAGGATCCCAAATGCTCCTAGCCCATGACACTATGGAAGACTGCCTGGAGTCTGAAGGTCCCAGCCTGCTAGGGCATGTGCATCAGGTACTGGAATGACTACCTTTGCACTGTGGATTACGGTTGGGCTAGAGAGGCTGGGAGCGCCCGATTCTTCCTTTGTGGCTGCTGATATCAACTCTCTCTGGTGTATCTTATCTTGCCAGCTATCTGACAAAGTGTGACCTTCCACCCATGCAATCAGGCCACAGAATCAGCTCATTGAGACCCCCAGGCCTTCAGGAACTGCTTGCTGAGAGACAGCTGAGCAAGGACACCCCACTGTGGGAGCCCCTGGTTCCTCTCAGTAGTTATGTGGTGGCATTGGCTATGGTCCTGGATGTGGCTTTTCCTGTCTTGTTCCAGTTTTCCCAGCCTCCTTGAAGAGCTGTGAGAACCTGTCAGTTTGCATGGCCTCTGTGACTTGCATTTGGATCCCCTTTGAGCTCCAGGTCTAGGTGTCTGCTGGGTCCTGGAGTGAGACTGAGACACTGGCCAGCAGGATGGGATTCCTCTCATATGCAATTGGTGTCCATCCTCTGCAGTTGGGCAGTCTAAGCAAGGTCAGGAAGCACACCCAGACAGAAAACAATGAATGCCCAGTATGTGCCCAGGACAGCAGAATGGGTCCCTGTCTGTTAGCTGGACCCTCCACACCCAAGGTGACCTGGTACCCATGGCTTACTTCTGCCTGCAAAGTCTCTAGAACCTAGTATACCATCCAGAACTGCCATTTTTCTCCAATTGAACCCCAGGCATTTGCACCCTACCTACATAGGGCTCCAGAAACATCTCAGGAGGCAAAATGAATGCCCCACTATCAGACTCTGCCCTGAAATATGGTCTTTGCACATAGTATATATGGGCCCCTGCTCCCCTGCCTGCCTGATGTGTGCTGAGCCCCCATGGCTCAGTCATGCATGCATGTCTTAATTCTAGAAGAGTCCTCCTGCCCCATTGGGGTGGGGTATGCCCATACTTCAAGGTTAAAATGATGTCATCAGCTGTGCCTTACTTTGAACACTCCGTGATTTACTGATGGTGAGTTCTTGTCATCTTCTCAGGGGTCAGCGGTCTGTCACTCTCCCAGGTCCACTTCTGTTACAAGGCCTTCAGGAGGGTCCAGATCGTCTACCCAGTTCAGTTCCCTTGTGCCATCTTTGGTATGTGACCCCTCAGGTTAGTCTACATGACATGTGAGGGCTTTGCTCAGCTATGTTGGCCAAACACAGCCAGAGGCAGACAGCTGCAGACACCAGAGCTTCCAGTGGCCAGTCAGGCCAGCTTTGATTCAGATGGTACAGAGCTTGTAGAGAGGACCTATGGGGACACCCCAGCCCCCCCAGAGGTGTACAGGTGCCAAGTGACATCACAGGCTGGCTAAGAGCTGGGCGGCCATCCATACTGACATGTCCAGCTGGGTCTTATTCTATCTGGGGCCTCCCATGCCACTGTGGCTGCTGCCACCATTCTTGATGGTTTGTATTACCAGTTTTCTCCTTGAAGTCTAGTTCCTCTTTCTGCTGCAGCTGATGGCCAGGATGCTGGCACACCTGTTACTGTTGTTAGGCAATCCCTACAGGAGCCACTCAGGCATCCTTAGTGCACAGAAGCTGCCTTCTCCAGGGCAGGTGTCCATGGAGAAGCCTCCAGTGCCTGCTGGAGAGTCACAGGTTAGCTTCACTTAGCCTGGAAGGACCACCTGGGCCCCCTTTTACTGCAGAGACACAAGCCTAAGCTTCATGTGCTACCTCAGAGGGTTGCTTTTCTGGGGCTCTGTTCCTGGAAAGTGTGTCCACACACAGGAGGGCCTGAAAAATCCTCAGGGTTGTGCTGTTCTCCTGTTGGGTTGGAACAGTTAGGTGGGATCAAATTATCCCCAGCTCTTCTTAGTACCATCATGCTCTTCCAGGGAGTTTGAACATCAGGACTGGCAAGGCAGCTTGGCAGGTAATGAGCCAAGCCTGATGGCCCCAGTTTCATCACTGGCTCTACAAAATGTAAGGAGAACTGGCTTTTGCAAGCTGTCCTCTGACCTACATACACCCATGTGTGCACACAATAGATAAATAAACATACACAATTAAAAAAACTAAAGCTTTAGGGTCTGGACAGATGACTCGGTGGTTAAGAGCACTGGCTGCTCTTTCAAAGGATCAGGGTTTGATTCCCAGCACCCACATGGTGGTTTATAACTGTCTGTAACTCCAGTCCCAAGTTGTCTGCTGCCCTCTTCTGACTTCTGAGGGCATGACACACAGACACATGTAGGCAAACATCTATACACATAAAATATAATGGAGAGAGATGGAGAGAGAGAGAGAGACTCCTTTTAAGCCCCTTCCACTCTCATAGATTCTCTCTCGTTTTTCCTTAATAAATATACCTTTGCTCTGCAAAAAGAGAAAGTAGAGGAGAAAGAGAACATAAAAATTTCTAGACAAAGGGCATTCGTGTTGTGGTTTGGGGCATTTGTTTGTTTATATTGTGTGCAGATGTGTGTGTGGGCACCCAAGCCAAGGCACTCGAGAAGGTCAGAGGACAGCTGACAGCACATGGGTACTAAGGGCAGACTCAGGCTGTCAGGCTTAGTGAGTCATCTCCATGGCCTCACAGCTGCTTCATTGCTTCAGCACTAGAGAATGTTGTCTATACTCAGTTTTTAACCCTTACTTTCTAACCACAATAAAATATGTTATTTAAACACTCAGCATGTAGGGCTGTCACCCCTATAACAAAAATCTGTCTTGGAGTGGCATGCGGCTCAGTAGTAGAGCATTTGCCCAACAAGCATGAGGCTCCGGGTCCCAACCCATCACTGCCACAACAAACAGAAGCTTCTGTCTCGACCCATATGCCCATTTCATCCCAAGGCAGCCTTTTTATTTTTACTTTATTTTATTGAGAAAAGACCTGTCTCACTCTGTAGACCATTGGCCTCAGACTCACTGCGATTCTTCTGCCTCAGTCTCCGGAAGGTTGGGGTTATAGGTATGAGCCTGCACACCCATCTTCAGTTCTTTTACTTGTGCACAGTTATGTGTCTCAGCTAACTCTGTCTATTTTGGCTTATGGTCCCAGGGGTCAGCGTCCACTGTGGAAGGGAAGCACAGCAGCAGGCAGTGGGCGTGGTGGCCAGGGCAGGAAGATGAGCACTCACACCCTCAGTGGCAAGTCAAAGCAGAGACCGCAAACAGGAAGCAGGGAGAGCCTATGTAGTCTCAAAGGCCACCCCAGTGACATATTTCCTCCAGCAAGACCACACCTCCTAAACCTCCCTAAACAACACTTCCTACTGGGGACCAAGTGCTCAAATATCTGAGCCTATGGGGGCATTTCTCAGTCTAACCGTGCCTTCTTTTCTTACATTGTTTCCCCTTTGGGTCGGCCCCACCTGGAGGGCTGGTTTTCCTTTACTGTTACTCAAACACACTAGGTAACACACAAGTTTACCTTTGTTATTGTCCACATCTCTCTTGGAGCCTGTATGTCTTAGCTGTCTTTGCTATGGTCTTGGGACTTCCTCAGCATCTTAGGGAGGATGCTAACCTCATTCCTATGTTCTGGCCTCAGGGCCTGGGGTCCCCGTGCCTCTATTTCCTGGATGGTGCTTTTGTGGGCCAGGCACATTTCCTAGGAAGCTCCTTGATGAGTGTTCATGGTGGTTGGGGGCAGCATTGATGAGGCCTTGGGTGTCTCAAGGTATTTTATCTTACATTTACATTTGGGGATACTTATTTTTCATTGACATAGTTCTCCAGATGGGCCTCAGACTTATTAAGATCCTCCTGCCTCAGTATCAGCTTTTCTGTAGTAGATTCTTAATTCCCTCCTGCAACCAAATATCTGACAAGAAACAATTTAAGGGAAAGGAGTTTATTTTTGCTCACCGTCTAAGCACAGTCCATCATGGTTGGGCAGACGAGGCCACAGGAGTTTGAGGCTCCTCACTCACATCTGATTGAATGAGGAAATAGAGACAGGATGCTGAACAAGGTGGACATAAACCTCAAGACCCACCCCAAACAACCCACCTCCTCCAGCCTCCTCAAACAGTGCTACCTGGGCAGCTTGATACTACTTCCACAGAACCAGGATTATGCACAGCAGTAACATATACTACAAGTCACTGTAAGTACCCCATATACAAGCTATGTTACATCTCATATAAGTAAATGCATATGATGGTATTATAAGCAATCCTGAGGTGATCTGAAGTGTAAAGGAGGTTTGCATGGGTTATATGTAAATATGGCACTACTTGAGCATTGGAGGGTCTTGGTGTGAGCAACGTTCAGGGGACAGTTTGGCTGGGTATATAATTCTAACTGGGAATTTGCATTTCCTCAATATTTGGTACCATTGCTTCATGGTCTTCTTCCTTAAGCCATATACTATGGTGTCTCAATTTCATTTCTATGTCTGTGTTAAAATAGCCTGATGAAAAGCAACTTGGAGGAAAATAGACTTCTCATTGTCTCCCCACTATCACACTCCCCTCACGTCATAGCCATTGGAAGCAGTTTTCCTTGCACAAAGACAATTGCAGTGTGCTAAGGTTATCTGTGTCTGTGTTTCCCTTCTGCTGCTCTGGTCATGTGGTCAGGAAGCCACAGGTATGTGCTCCTCTAGAAGGGACTCCCTGCCAGTGCCAGGAAAGGCAGTGCCTGGTAGCACTGGTGAGGTCCCAGCATAGGAGGTTTGTCTCACGTCTGTCTCTTTTGTTTTGTTTTAAGTTTGGACTCACCACAGCACAGAATGGTCTCTAGTTTGCATAAATCCTCCTGCCTCAGCCGCTCCAGTGCTGAGTAAGGGGATTACAGGCATGAGCTCCCATGCTTGGCTTGCATCAGATTCAAAGACAGGGCCATAGTCAGTCTGGGCAGCCCTGTTAGGAACCAAGCCAGATTCCCTTCTCTCTCACACAGCTCTCCTCCTAAGCCTCTGGGCTCCAGAGCTCCTGTCTACCACCTTAGGGACAAGGGCTTCCTTCCCAGTGTCCCCTCCTGTCTCCGTCACAGGAGCTTCCACTCTGTGCTCAGCTAACTCCACCAGCCCAGTCCTGCTTATCCCTGTCCCCCTGCCATCTCATCATAAGGCAGCTGCAGCCACCACTCTTAGGGGACACCAACAGTCTCCTGAATGCTCAGCGTTGCAGGAATGGTACCAGGGACATCTTTCCATGCAGGCACAGCTACACCTGTTTTGTCCTTTAGCCAGATGCATAGTTTTTCCTAGCAAGCATGGATTAGAAGTCACCTCCCAATTCTCTTAAAGAACCTTATGTACTCTAGTTTTTGTTACCTGTGCCTTGGCCCCAGATACCCATGGCTTTTGCTTTCTTTCCCCGCTTTGGTGTCACTCAAAGCTCTCGGTTCTAAAGACCTACCCTGACTACTCACTTAAGAAAAGTTTAGAAGACTTTTACCTACCCTGACTACTCACTTAAGAAAAGTTTAGAAGACTTTTACCTACCCTGACTACTCACTTAAGAAAAGTTTAGAAGACTTTTACCTACCCTGACTACTCACTTAAGAAAAGTTTAGAAGACTTTTCTCTAACGTGAGTGTTTTGCCTCTTTGCATATGTGTGTACCACTTGTGTGCCGGATGCCTGTGGAGGCCAGAAGAGGCTGTCAGTGCCCTGGAGTTACAGGTGGTTGTGAGCCAGCTGCTTGGTAGGTGATGAGGACCGAACCCGTGTCCTCTGCAAGAGCAGCCAGTGCTCTTAACTGCCGAGCCATCTCTCCAGCCCCAACTACTTGACTTAAAACCATAGCTCTCATGCTCTGGACAGTTCCATCTTCCTGTTCTGGTCCATCTCCATTTACTCCTCACCACCTTCCTTGCGATGTGATATCTCATATATTTGCCTCCTGTTTCCTCTCTCGCACTGGAGGCTGACACACCAGTGAGTGAGTGACTTGAGAACAAGTAAAGAACCATGGGAGAGCTGTCAGGGAGGGGCTCAAGGTGGCTACCGAGATCTGAGTGAGAAAGAAGCAGGGATGCCCAGCCAAGCTGGCCTTCTGGTGCAATGCAGAGTTCCCTCCTGTGGCCATAGCCTTCCAGGGCCCCTGCAGTCTCCCACTCCCTTACTTTCCTTCCTGCTCAGACACTATCCCCATAACAGATGGAGCCTGACATTCCAATGGGGGTCATGTGACTTTGTCTGGGTCCCACAGCAGGGGATGGTCTGACACGCAGTAAGGCCTGGACAGAAGAATCCATGTGGACCCTGAGCCCAGCACCCACTGACCTATATATTTCCTCATTCCAACCTTGAGCATACGCTGAGTTCTCTGGCCTCTCTTTCTGAAGGTTGTTGCTTGGCAACAGTTGCTAGGCAAATTTGCAACCAGTGAAGAGTCAAGGCTCTCTTGTAGAAGCCCTCGGGAATGCCAAGGTATATCAGGCTATGGTGACCTGTGTTTGACAGGGCCCAGAGATTCCTGCCCAAGGCATGCTGTGAGCATGGGATAAGCACATTTGTCAGGCTCAGCCCTTGGCCAGGGTGGTGATGGCAGCCACAGAGGACTCCCCTCCTGGTGAGCCTTGAGCTTCAGGTCCCATAGTTGCCAGGGTCTGATCAGGGTGCCTGCTTGTTGCCACCAAGACCACGGAGACATTTGGTACTGGCCCTCCAAGGAGCCAAATTCTGTCAACAACCCATGGGCTGTTGAGGAACTGGGGAGCCAGGCTTGGCTAAGGGCATAGCCCAACTGACAGACATCCAGCCAGTCTATGGAACGCAGGAGGTGGCTCCTAGTGATGGTCTGTTGGTCCTGTAGTTACCACCAGGTCTTCAAAGGTGATTGTGTCACTGAGTGAATGGTTACTTGCTATACAGTTGTGATAGTTAACACTGACCATCACCTTGTCAGTCTTTAGGATCTAAAAGATGAACCTTTGGGTATGTTTGTGAGGGGATTTTCTAGTTTGAATTAATTGTTGTGTGAAGACCCTCTAAATGCAGGCAGCACCATTCCACAGGCAGAGGTTCTGGGCTCATTAAGAAGGAGAAAGCAAGCTGAGCACCAGCATCCATCCTGACTGTGGCTGCAGTGTGACCAGCTGCCTCACGCTCCTCTTCCTGACTGTGTGATACAGTGTGACCAGCTGCCTCATGCTCCTCTTCCTGACTGTGGATACAGTGTGACCAGCTGCCTCATGCTCCTCTTCCTGACTGTGTGATACAGTGTGACCAGCTGCCTCACGCTCCTCTTCCTGACTGTGGCTGCAGTGTGACCAGCTGCCTCACGCTCCTCTTCCTGACTGTGGATACAGTGTGACCAGCTGCCTCATGCTCCTCTTCCTGACTGTGTGATACAGTGTGACCAGCTGCCTCACGCTCCTCTTCCTGACTGTGGCTGCAGTGTGACCAGCTGCCTCACGCTCCTCTTCCTGACTGTGGATACAGTGTGACCAGCTGCCTCACGCTCCTCTTCCTGACTGTGTGATACAGTGTGACCAGCTGCCTCACGCTCCTCTTCCTGACTGTGGCTGCAGTGTGACCAGCTGCCTCACGCTCCTCTTCCTGACTGTGGCTGCAGTGTGACCAGCTGCCTCATGCTCCTCTTCCTGACTGTGGCTGCAGTGTGACCAGCTGCCTCACACTCCTCTTCCTGACTGTGGATACAGTGTGACCAGCTGCCTCACGCTCCTCTTCCTGACTGTGGATACAGTGTGACCAGCTGCCTCACGCTCCTCTTCCTGACTGTGGCTACAGTGTGACCAGCTGCCTCATGCTCCTCTTCCTGACTGTGGCTGCAGTGTGACCAGCTGCCTCATGCTCCTCTTCCTGACTGTGGCTGCAGTGTGACCAGTTGCCTCATGCTACCTTCCTGACTGTGGATGCAGTGTGACCAGCTGCCTCATGCTCCCTTCCTGACTGTGGATGCAGTGTGACCAGCTGCCTCATGCTCCTCTTCCTGACTGTGTGACCTGCTGCCTCATGTGACTTCCCAGCTGTGACAGACTGTCCCATAACTGTGAGCCAAAACAAGCCCTTCCTTCCTTAAGTTGCTTTTGTCAGGAGATTGTCATAGCAAGGAGAAAAATAATTAATAGAACAGCACAGAAAACAAGCACAGGTTGGAGCAGGATGGGGACAGTGGTGGTGCTGGACTGAGCAGGAGAATGATGGGACCAGAGGCCACCACCCTGACCTGTGTCTATGACACTGTGGGTGGATATAAGATGGAGTGGGGTTCTTTGGCCTTCTGGTGCTGCTCTGTGCCCTCGGGCCAGCCATGCTCCTTCTGGGTGGTGGGTACATGTGTCTGTCCCAGAGGGTCCTCTGAAGCATCACCAGCTATGGCCCCAGCTGCAAGGTGTTGGGCGTCACCTGTGGGGCCTGTGCCAGGTCTGGGTCCCTCAGAGAAATACTGACCGCAAGGGTAAATGCTGGAGAACTTTCCTTGTGCCCTGTGACTCACACGGGACCTATTACCATCCTGTTTACCAAAAAAGGGAGCTGAGGCCCAGAACAGATGAGCGATTGGCCCAAGGCCACAAAGCTAGGGAGGGCTAGAGAAGCTAAGAGTTGGACCCAGCGGCCTGCCTATCAGCCCTTCCCTGTAGGCCACATAGGGCCTCTGCCTTCAAAATGTCTGTGCCCTCTGCTCTCATGACTCTGTTTCATACTCACACTGTAGGGGCAGCCCATGGTTAGGTCAACAACATCTCATGAGGAGCTGCCCTCGGCCACCCATTCCAGTCTGCCCAACCCAGTGGATGAGTTCCTGGGAAAGGAGGTCACCTGAGAGAAAGGCTATTTCTAGCTGAAGAAATCCATTGCAGATGAACAAGGGTCCCCTCTCCCATGCCCCACACCACAGATGAGTCCCAGGGCCCCATCTCCCATGCCCCACACCCCAGTCAAGTCCCAGGGTCCCCTCTCCCACACCCCAGTCGAGTAGAGACCACTGGTGAAGAATCCAGATGGTTCTCGAGCTTCCCAGTGGGGGCTGTGAGAACCCTGAATTGGAGAGCCCTATGCTTTATTCTATTTTAATAAAACAGTTACTAAAACCTAGGAAGATACATGCTCATTGTACAGCCGAGAGAGCACAGAATAAATGCAGAGATATGCCTGGTCACCTTGCTGGAACCAGGGCTGGGGCTGACACAGCTCTTTCCTGTCTCTTCCTATGTGTATGGACATGAGTTCTCTGATGACACGTACACCCCCCTCACCCACACACACCCCTACATTAGCTCATATACACTCACATATACACACCCAAACAGTCTCCCATATACACCCTCACTCCCCACATCTCCACATACACACCCCCATTCATGTCCCCACAGATACATTCTATACATATACATCTCCATATTCACATATACCCCCTATACACACCTTCTCCATATAAACCTTCCATATACATTTACACACCCACACCTTTACATATACCTCCACATACTCCCACATATACACACTCATACATATCCCCACATACACCCTCACACACATATGAATTTCTACATAATACCCCCATACATATTCCCTATGCTAGATGTTTTTATGGCAACTTGTCACAAGCTAAAGTCATCTGAGAGTAAGGAACCTCGGTTAAGAAAACGCCTCCATGAGATCAGGCTGCAGGCAAGCCTGTAGGACACTTTCTTAATCAGTGATTGACACGGTAGGGCCCAACCTATTGCGGGTGGTGCCATCACTGAACTGGTGGTCTTTCTGGGTTCTATAAGAAGTCAGGCTGAGCAAGCCGTGGGAAGCACGCCAGTGAGCACTGCTCCTCTATGGCCTCTGCGTCAGCTTGTGCCTCCAGGTCCCTGACTGTTTGAGTTCCTGACCTAACTTCCTTCATTGGTGAACAGTGATGTGGAAGTGTAAGCCAAATAAACCTCCTCCCAACTTGCCTTTTGGTCATGGGGTTTCATCACAGCAACAGTAGCCCTAACTAAGACACTGCACGTACACATACTCACATATATACCCTACAAATACATCTCTCTAAACACACACCCACACACACTGCTCCACATACTTAGCTTCTCTGTATATACACACCCACATACTCACACTTCTACACACCTACGCACACACCCCTCCTCCAGACGCACTTCCACATACACACACCCCACATGCACACTTCCCTTGGGTACCCACATGCATCCCCACAGACGCAGCCCCACACATCGCCACACACAAATCCACATACACACCCCTGTACCAATTCCTTCTCCCTAAGAAAAGCATAAAGCAAAAATAGAAGGAATGGAAATGGGCCACATTAGAAAGAGGACACACCATGTGATTAGTCTCTGTGCTGCTGTGACACTGTCTGACAGGACACCTGAAGGGAGTGGAAAAGGTCACATCGTGTGATTAGCTGCTGTGGTAATGTCTGACAGGACACCTGAAGGGAGGAAAGGTTTACTTGGACTCACAGTTTCAGGGGTTTCGGTCCTTGGTAGCAGGGAAGGCAAGGAGGAGTGGCTGTATGTAGATGATAGAGGGTGTGACAGAGGCTGTTTACACAAAGGACCAGGAAACAGAGACGACAGAATCAGGGTGTGGCTCTAACCACCAAAGACCCAGCCCTAGGACTCCCGTCCTGTCCTCCACCTCCTAAAGACTCTTGCACCGCCCCAAGCAGCTCCCAGGTGGGGAACAAGTGTTCAGCATATGAACTTCTAAGACACTTCAGATTTGAACCACAACTACACAAACACTATTGTGCAACTTGCCTGAAAGCCATGTTCTGGCCATGTCCTCACATCACAGCAGATGTCTGGCTTCATCTGGGCGTGGTCATGTCATCCTTTGGCAGTATGAAGCCGGAGGTGGAATTAGGCTCCTCCTCTCTTTCTATTCTATTTTCCCAAATACTTTGAAAGGGGAGCTCAGAGCTGTTTCATTTGGAGTAAATTTTTCTCTGAGACTTTGAAGGAAAACCCACAAGGAAGTCAGAGCCTGCAAAGTCTGCAAAATGGGGGTCCTCTGGGACTCCTGACACCATCTGCAGTGTCAGAGGCTCAGTGAACCTGTCTCCTGTCCATGATGGCCTCTGAACTGCAGAAGAGGAGACTGGACCTTGGGCCAAGGACAGTTCCTGTGTGTGTATTGTGACACGGTGAACTTGGGGCTCCATGCACCAGGCAGGGTCAGAGCATGACGGTCCCAGAGAAGTTCCCTGAGCACTCCTTAAAACTGTAGGCACTGTCTGCCTGGGCGGGGTCATCCTGTGCCACCATCAACTGTCACTTCCCTTGGTCCCCCATTGTAAAAAGCATCCATAGGTGGACTCAGCAAGACCTGGGAACGGATGCTGTCATGTATGACGTGGATTTAGAAAAAAAGAGATTCAAGACTTAAGAAAGAGGAGAGCTTTCAAATGTAGAAAATGGGAAGAGATAGGAGGGTGGGGTTGAAGATGGAGTGATAGAAGGGATGGGGCCTATGGCTGCTGCCCAGCGGAAGGCTGCAAAGGAGCAAGGATTGAGGATGAAACTGCTAAGGAGACTGAAAATGAGGACCCAGGGAGAGACGCTGGAAGCAAAAAACGAGATTGCAACTAGGAAGAAGCACAAGAATAGCACTTTCAGCTGCCCCCACCTTCCGAAGAGCATGAAGACAACCCAGCCTGAGTCAGGCTAAGCCGCCAAGGGAAGGAAAGCAGACCAATGGTCAACTGCAGCGAGACTACGAGAGAGATCAATGGGTACCAATCAATAAGATAACACAGAGGCAATGAGCCAGAAAGCCACGGGCTGAGTTCTTCCTTCCCGCGAAGGGGGAACACTTCCTGAAATAATCAGACCTTTCTGGGCAGCCAGACCTTATGACCTGCATCCTGTACCACAATGGGCTCCTAGAATTGGCTGAGCGTGAGTCTGCCGATGGGACAGTGTCCACTGCCCAGCATGGCTGCAAGCTACTTGAGTTTCCTTGGACCTTAGTGACCTCCGCAAGGGTGAGGTCAGGTCCTTGACTACACTCAAGCAAAGAATTTTGGGCTAAGCCAGAGTGAAGTGAGTTAGTGAGTTTGTTAAACAGGGGGGAAAGATGACAAGAGGACACACTTCATTTTGCAGAGCAGCGTTTAAAAGGGACACATAGAAAAAGGACAGTGTTATGATAAAGCACAGGGGGAGCCTTGGTGGATTCCATGGCAGGCGAGGGTGACCGAGGAGGAGGAAGAGGGACAAACACGCCAGGCAGATAGAGCTTAATGAGAAGTTTTATTAGGAAGGGGGGGGGGGAGTAAAGAGACAGAGACAGAGAGGACAAGAGAAGAGAGAGACAGGAAAATCCTGTCTGCCCCAGGGGAACAGCAGGAAAGAGAGAGGGAAAGACAGTGTAAGTGTGTGGAGGTCTTTCTTTTAAAGGGGTCCTTTGCACCTGGGCTGACCAGGGTGAAAAGTTTCTACACCCGGATAGAATCAAACTAAGTCAAACCAAATTAGAAAAAAGCCCACGTTTAATGGATACAGTGTTCCTGGATACCTTCCAGCCCCCCCAGAGAAGAGACAGGAAAGGGAAAAACCACGAGTCTGTTCTCCGGGGGCAGTTTAAATATCCTGGGTTGAACCTCCACCATAAGCCAGGATACTGCCTGAGCGCGTTCTGCCAGGTGACAGAATCCTAACAGACAGCCTGCACCTGAACACCAGACTGCAGAGGGACATGGGGGAAAAGGACAGCTTGCACACCAGCAAGGCTGCGAGGCACACTTAGGTGTATTTAAAATTGTTTCATTTGATCCTGGGGTTTTCTAAGTCACTGCTCAAAGGCTATGATTTACTCGAAGGCTTTAAAGATTAACTAACTTAAGGCATGAAGCACGGAGCTGGTTCACTTCTTTCTCTTTCTTTAAAGGGTGAAATTACCAAAGGCTGTGCGCTTTGCTTTTAGATGGAGGCAAGATGGCTCAGAGTCAAACTCCAGGTGACAAATTTTCTGTCCTCAAGTAAGCAGAACTTGCTTGGTTTTGAGTTGTTTGAGTTGTCTTTAAGAAAAGCAGGCATCATCTCTATAGGCAACTTGATTTTATTGGTTATGTTGAAGTTTCTTGACACTCAGTCAGCAGGAAGGCAGCCTGGGTCCCAGGGTGAGGGGCTTCCTCCCTTCCTCATGCCCCTTAATTTTCCACCTTTCTGTCTTGAGTTAGCATCTGAAATTCAGGATTGTAGGTTAGAATTTGAATGGACCCAGCAGGCAGTGGCTGGAAGCGGCCCCTCTGGTCCTGACCAGGACAGATTGACAGCCAGGGGGTGTCCGGCTTGGTTAGCTTCTCTGCCTTGGCTTGTCCTAGCTGGGCCTCCTAGGAGGAAAGAAGGAAAGTGTCCAGGGAACACCCTTTTCTATGCCAACTTCCCGCCCCCTGACTCCCCACCCCCCTGACTCCCCGCCCCCACCGACTCCCCACCCACCCTGACTCCCCGCCCCCACCGACTCCCCGCCCCCACTGACTCCTCACCCCACCGACCCCCGCCCCCACTGACTCCCGCCCCCCTGACTCCCCACCCCTACGCCAACTCCCTGCCTCCCTGCTCCTGAAAGATGCATAGCGGCTGAAAATTTCATCAAAACACTGGCCTCTGGTCACAGGAGTGAGGAGCCCAGGGGTCCAGGCATCCTGCTGTTGATCAGGTCCAGGATGCTGCAGGACGGGGTAAGGTGGTGTGGGGAGTTGGGGTTGCTCCTAGTGTGCATGCTGGGGGGAGGGGCAGAGAATAGCAGCACCAGCTTCCTGGGTGGAAGGGCAATGCAGATGGCGATATGGGTACCGGATGTAGTGGGCACAGGAGGTGGGACATGCAGGGTTCCAGGCCTGTGACTACCAGGGCTCCAAATCACAGGTTCCCTCCCCACCCTGAAGCTTTGGTGTATTTAAGAGCCAGATCATTCACTAAGATGACTTTAGGATAGGTGGTATGTGGGGACATGCCCCCACTGTGAGAACAAAGCTCCCTTGTCTGAGCTGATTTGAAGACACTCAGCTAGTCCTCCAGGTGTGCCTGCTGTGGGCAGGAAGTATGCTTTTAGGTCTCACCAACAAAAACAGCAAGTCCAATCTGATGGGAAAACCATTCAGAGAAGCACAAACAGGTCGCCTTCTTTGGGCAGGTTGTTCTGTGACCAGAGCACAGTGAGTGCTTATGTGTGTGAGTGTGTATGTATGCGTGTGTGTGTGTGTGTGTGTGTGTGTGTAGTGTAAGTACAGTGTCCTGTGCCCTCTGGATTGCTCAGTCACCTCCACAAGTCTGGAGGGAGGAATACCTAGAGAAAGGCTGAGGATAGGACAATTGACCGGGGCAGGGCAGTTGACAGAGCCAGGGCTGTGGTCAGGGACTAGTCTTGGGAAGTTGACGACTGAGGCTGGGTACTGCTAAACGTGTTGAGGCCATGAGGACCAAAGGAAGAACATCACGCAGCTGTGTGGAGGGGTGGACCATGGAGGTGGGAGGATCAAAAACCTGGAGTGTATATCGGCTACCTCCAACACAATGGTCCAAGCACTCCTTTGAAAGACTAGCAAACTGGGCGGATGCTGTGGGCTGAGCTGGACTGGGATGTATTACACTGTGCTGGACCTTCCACAGCTTGGGACCAGGCTTACTGTGTGCAGAGGCTACGTGTGAGGACAGGCCAGCTGGAAGGAACTGTCCTGGATAGCAGACAGGGACCTTGTGGGTGCAGGTGAGGGAGATATCTCCAAAAGGACATGAGGCCACAGGACACGTGTAGGGAGCCAGTGGTGTCAAACTGGCCACTCCCAATGCCCAGCCAGCAGCTTTCAAGAGTGACTCTAGAGGGCACAGTGTGGCAGGAGGGGGTGGCTATAGACAGAGGGGTGGCACTTGGAGCTGTAAGGGGAACTCAGGAAGGGCTCAGGAGTCACTCTGACTGGGGTGTGAAGGGTGAACAGGAGTTTGCCATGTGATCAGTAGGGTGGATTAGGGCCGAGGCCAAGGGCAGCCAGCTGCACCAAGGAAGTAGAGGCTCCTGTGGGCGCTCCTGAGCCTGCAGCACCACGCAGGCTGCTCTTGCCCAAGCAGCCCAGGGATTAAACTGACTTTGTTGGGATTACAGTTGCCAATCAAGTTCAAGTACATTTTTAAGAGCTTAATTTGCGGCCCTAGGTTTCAAATAAAATCATCAAGTCCAGTCGATTAAACTCATTAAGGCGGGCAGCCTGGCTGGCGTTTATGCCACCATCAGATTCGGAGAATTAATTAGTGGCTGTTATCCTTTGTCGGGATTAGTGGTGCTGGCCTCAAGGCCCAGGGTGTCTGTAGAAGGCAAGCTGTAATCTCTTTAGTGGGCCTCCACAGATCGGTGGCTGTGGGGCAAGAAGACCATGTGATGCCCTGATTCCACGGATGGGAGCGCGGCCTCAGGAGCATGGATATGTGCAGGCTCTGCCAGCAGGCTGGGCTGACTTGAGAGCACCGAGGTTGCAGGTCCTTCACCCCAGCCCTGACCTTACCCATTGCCCCATGCAACCAGGGGAGGGAGTCTGTGTCTCTTCCCCTCTTAGACTGCATAGCATCCCCCAAGTCGGCGGGGCCCAGGGCTCCAGTTTCTTGAGTGGAAAACTGTCATGTGCCTGTGGTGCCACTGAACTGGCTGTTGTTACTTGCAGTCCTCAGCATGGTTCCAGGAGCAACTTTTGCACACTAGAAATCAAGTCACAGCACAGCTTCCTCACTGACGCAGTGTGCTGAGGCACATTCACTTTCTAACTGAGAATGGATGAAGGAGAGAGAGAGACAAGTGGCCCTGTCACTCATATGCAGAAGAGCACCTGAGATAGGAAATTTGAGCTCTGTCTACAATTTGTCCCTAGTTCTTCTGTCCAAAGAAGTTCTCTTTCTCCCTTGCTGACTCATGCATGCCAGAAGTATCCTGCCTCAGGGACTTTGCATGTGCTGGTTCCCCTGGCCCCAGGTGCCAGACCCTTTCTATTCCTGAAGGTCTCAGTGTCAATATTTTGTCTTCAGGGAGGCCTTCTTGCTCCATCCAAGTATGTTCTCAAAAAGGACCATAAAATAGAAAGATCACATAAGCCATGTAGGTAATTTAAAAACTTACACTAGTCCCATTAATGAGAAATTAAATTTAGTTAATATTCTAGTTTCCTTTCTGTTATGATGAAGCACTCTGACCAAAAGCAACCTGAAGAGGAAAGGATTTGACTTACACTTCCAGGTCACAGTCTGACCTTCGCAACTGAAGGAAATTGGAGCAGCCATTCAAGGCAGAAGATGGAGGCAGGAACCATGGAGGGACACTGCTTGCTGGTTTGTTCTTAGGCTCATGTTTAGCTAGTTTTCTTATACAGCCCAGGATCACCTGCCTAGGAATGGTGCTGCCCACAGTGGGCTTGACCCGGCCCCATCAGTAATGAAGACAATCCCTTCAGACACACTGACAAACCCATCTAATAGAGATAACTACTCAACTGAGACATTTTCTTGGGTGATACAATATGACAGTTAATGCTAATTGGGATAGTTTATGTGTATGTTAAATATTTAGCTATATTTATCTAATTCACTTTAACCCAACATGTCAAAAACATTTACCATCCCATAGGTAACCAGTGTAAAAATATCAGCGAATGGTTCTCATACTCTTGTGTTGTGCTAAGGCTCTGAAATCTGATGAGTTTTATACTTTTGGCTGTGTCAATTCCAAAGCTCAATTTTTATCAGAAGCACTTGATCTGCATTTAGATTTGATGGAGTTTACGTCGAAAGAGATTTACATACCCAAGTAGTTCTAAAATATCTGAACTGATTTGAGTTTCCATTTTTTAATTTAAATTACTTAAAATTCAATAAAGTATAAAAGCCTCGGGTCCTCATCTCACGGGAACCCAGTGTTTACAATCAGCCAGGGAAGAGCAGCCCATCTTGCAGAAGGTTCTGTGGGGCTCTGGAATATTCCCTGACTTTTCTAGGCAGTCCTTGCTGCTGTCTGCCCAGAACGCCTGCGTCTGCTCACTGTGTCTCTCCTCCTGCTTCCTCTGGACCAGTGGCTTCTCCCGAGGTGGGACCCACAGGGAGGGGGTCTGGAAGCAGAATGGAGGACAGGGTGGGGCTGAGGGTAAATGCCGAGGTGAGTGATGATAGCAGAGCCTCCCTGAGGCTGTGGTGAGGAGGGTGCACCTGCAGTGTCTGGAGAGCGTGGTCCCCGCTGGTGTGGGGTGCAGATTTAGTGGGACAGGCTTGGAGACAGGAAGCACTATGGCTCCCAGATCAAAGCAGGGACGTACCTGGCCTCACTGGAACCGGGGCCTTGGGATGGCAATGGCGTTCTCCCTGTCCTTGCTCTGAAACCTCTACTCCGGTTCTAGTCCCGACAGCCCATTCATGTTGTGATTGCCCTGGGCTGGCCTTCCTCACCCTCCTGCACCTTCTCTCCAGTGGCCACACGTGGGAGTACCTTGTTTGCCCATCACAGATTGAGGAAAATCTGGTGACTGACCAGGCTGGGGCACAGCTATCCATGGGCTCAGGGAAGAGGAGGCCCCCAGGAAACTTCACTGCCTGGAAGTGAGTGGATATGAAAAACCAACAGTCACCATGTATGGCGGGCATGGAGAAGACCATGGGTCCCAGGACTAGTACTCTGCCAACTGAAGTGCTCCTGAAGTCTGCAGCTAGGACACTTTTCTTCTGTGGGGTAGGGTATAGGGACTCGGCCCAGTAGGAAGTGTCTGCCCTGCTTTCTTACTGTGAGTCACCAGAACACATATTGTGGCTGCAGAGGTTGTCTGGGAAATGGTCAGGGACACCCCACTTGTTCCCAAGTGTGGTAGTTTGAATGTAATTGGCTCCCATAATCTCATAGGGAGTGGTATTAGTAGGAGGTGTGGCCTTGATGGAGTAGGTAGGGTCTTGTTGGAGGAAGTGTGTCACTGTGGGGGTGGGCCTTGAGGTCACATATATGTTCAAGCCACAAACAGTGAGTCAGTCCACTTCCTTTTGCCTGCAAGATGTAGGATTCGTAGCAACTTCTCCAGTAGCATGTCTGCCTGCACGCCACCATATCCCGCCATGATCACAATGAACTGAACCTCTGAACGGTAAATACCACCCAATTGATTATTTTCCTTTATAAGAGATGCTGTGGTCATGGTGTTTCTTCACAGCAATAGAAACCCTAAGACACCAGGGAAGAAATGAGACAGGCATTCAAGGCATGGGAACCTGATTAGGAAGGGTGAGACTAAGAGGAGGGAGACGAAAATGAGGGGGGGACTCTCAGCCATAGTCCTTAGTCTAGCCTGAGGCTGGTGGCCCTGGAGCACCTTAGATCCATGCTGGTCAGTAGCGGTGTCCTGGGCTCTGTGCTATGTGTCTCCAGCATGGTGTCCAGATGGAAATTTGAGCCTGGGTGGGATCTAGCTTCCAGCTTGTGTGAAATGGTACTAAACAGTATCTTACTTCTCAGGCAACAGAGGAACTCTGGGATGGTGAGGGTGGAATCTCTGGGTGCTGGATCTGAGCTGTGTTCAACTAAGTGAAGCCCCTGTGTGTAGATATGGCCTGCTGATCTCTGTGAGGCCAGTTTCAGGGCCTCTGTGAGCACCTGTTCTGCCTAATGCCTCTGTGGGGCATCTGTCCTGGGTGGGTATGCAAGGGCATTTAAGGAATGCTTTTCTCCTTCCTCCTTCCTTCTTTCCTTCCTTCCTTCCTCCCCCTCCCTCCCTTCCTCCCTCCCTTCCTCCCTCCCTTCCTCTCACTCCCTCCCTTTCTAGGAGTCTTTCTCTGGGGTTCTGTCCTCTTGATGTATCAGCAGCTTCTCCTGTGGACATGACCTGGAAATTCTCATTCTGTTTCCTTAGCAACTGGGAGGCAGCTGCTGCCCTCCATCAGCTGGATCTCTGATCCAAAACTTCTCTGTGTCCTTTCTTCAAGGCCCCATCAGCCCCTCCTGTGTCCTATGGCAGTCTCAGGCCCTGTGTATCTGTCGGTCTTATAGGTGGCTCTGATGTGGCTTTCCAGAACAGAGTCTAGATAGGGGTGTGTGGACCTTAGACGCAGGCTGGGCTGGAGTGGGAAAGGGTTAGTGTCACCATCCAAAGTGGTCTGTCTGTTGTGGTCCAGGACCAGGAACAGTCCCAGTGTGTGTCCACTGATGTGACATGAGCTGGGGCACTGGAGCAGGTATCATTCAGGTTGGGAAAGACTAATGTGGCCTTGCCTTCAGCTGACCCCGTGGCTCTCATGGTCTCTGAAGCCCAGTAGGTCTGTATACCCCAGATGGGCCCTGTGTCCACTGTAGAGGGAGGGATAAATCTGGCCTTGCTTCCTTTGGAGGATGAAGAGTAAGCTCTTCCAGGAGGCGAGTGGAGAGCCAGTGTGCCCTGAGTGTTCTGGAGAGGTGGGACATGGGTATCCCAGTGACTTTGATAGCCTGAGCATTACAGGAAGCACCACCAAGGAAGGGGATGGAGACCATGGCTTCCTAGGGCTCAGGGTGATAGGAAGTTCCCAGGTATATTGAGGTCCATCCAGGAACCTGGCAACTAAATGCAAAAGAACACGGGGATATGCCTAAGATACCCCCACCCATTCACTGAATAATGTGCTGTCCTGGCTGCAGAGCACTGACACTCCATCCTGCTCTCCCTAGGTGTGTATATTGATGGGACAACCTGGCCATATATCCAGGTCCTGAGGGATAGCCTGGGACTCTTGTGGCCACCTGCAGCTGGGTTGCCTTCTGCCCTCTCCTGCCACAGGCCTGGGGCCACATTTTCTGTGTGACCTCTCTGTTCCATCCCAGTAACTCTGGCGGATGCACCATCAGTGCCTGCACTGGGTGGTGTTTAGCTGCTTTTAACCTGAGTTGACAGCTCACATCTTCCAAAATGTGCTGTGCTGCGCTCCTTCATATGACCCTTCCTTGACACCAAAACACAGCCCTTGGGTATGTGTGGCCTGCATAGGGTGGAGCTTAGCACCGCTATCTCCCAGAGTCTACTGTGGGTGGTGGCTTCTGGGTGGCGCTCTGCTTACTGATGAGGCCTGAAGACAGTGTGTATGACAAGATGAAGACAGGGAACTGGCATGACTGTTTGGTAGGGACTCTGTGATCACACCCAGGACCCAGCAAGGCCATACCTGGGGATCAGTCACATGGCAATGGTTTTCTGGAACCAGAGTGGAGGCCTGTAAAGGACCAATTATACCCCAGGAAGCTGTTCACAAGCTTATCTCCAAACGACATGTGCTATGTAACTGTTCTGAGAGATTGTCTCAACTGAAGCTATGCAGGAATGGAGAGTGGGCTCTCCAAAGCAGGAATACCGGGGTACCCTCTAGATGAGGAGCAGCTAAGTACCTCTGTATGTGTCCTTGATGCAACTATCGTTCCTCTGCCTAGAACTGCCATGAGGTGTGGATGGGGTGTGGGCAGGGCAGAGCATCCCAGGAAATGACATGTTTGAGACAGGGTTTCTTTTTGTAACAGCCCTGGCTGTCTTGGAACTCATTTTATAGACCAGGCTGGTCTCAGACTCACAGAGATCTGCCTGCCTCTGCCTCTCGAGTGCTGAGGTTAAAGGTGTGTGCTACCACCAGCTGGCCAAGAGTGATTTTAAGCACTCTTCTGATTATTTGCCCTCTCCTGTCCTGGGTGCTGAGGGGTGAGTCACACAGACACCACTACGTCCTTGAAGCATGCTGAGTGCCTGGTACCATCAAAGCTACTGACTCCAGGAAACTGGCACATGGTCCTGGGGGAGCTTGATCCAGGCACTCAGGGATGCTAGGCTGGCAGGCAGCTCTATCCCACTTAGACCCTGTATCCTTAAGCCCACCTCCTACTCTCTCTCTTTCCATGGCCCCACCTCAGAACCTCCAGAGCCTCTTTTCCTATGGTCTGGGTCTCTGCCCTGGCTAGAAAATCCTGTCACCTGCTGCTGGAGACACAGCAGAACAGGGGCTGTGATGATCTTCGCTGAGGGAGTGGTTAGGCTAGGGACAGCCAATCAGTTGCTCAGAAGGCTGGGGCCTTGAGTGGAGGCTCACATCTTGCAGGTCCCTGCTTTTCACCCATTACCAGGAGGTCTGCGACTCTGATTGGCACTGGGCACTGATAAAGAGGTGGTTGGCAGCTGGGTTGAGCCTCAAGATATTTGGAAACCTGGGACCAGCTACATTATTTTTTGTGTAGGTTGAGGCAGATAGAAACTCATCCAGAATGGAGAGCAGAGATGAAGGACCTATCCTCCATGTGAGAAGGTTTTGGCCCTCACACACATTTGAGTGGGAGACTTCTATGCAATGTGAACCTGGTGATTTCTAGGATTCTTGGCGAAACTCCCAGCCCAGTGTTTTACAGCTAAAAGCCCCAAGTTCCATCGTTAGCCTCATGAGCCATGGGTGGCAGTGGCTGAGAAAGAGTTCCTTGTGAGTGATATTTCATCAAAACTTTGCACAGAGCATCAGGGACCGAGTTCGTGGCCAGGGCATAGCTCACGCCAAGGCCCTGAGGCCACAGTGTGTGTAGAATGAGCTGACTAGACATCTGCTACTGAAGGCTGCTTTTCTCAGAACTCAATGGAGACTCAAGCCTTATAGCATCTGAGGCTGGCTGCCTGGGCCACATTTTTTATAGTGACAAGGACAGGACACAGGCCAGCAGTTAATTAAGTAACAATGGGCCTGCTCTCTCCAGCTAGGGGGCAGGGGAAGAGCTGAGGCTATGCAAGCCATCCTGAATCAGGGGCCTGCCGTACACCACAGCTCCTGCCTCCCTGACTGTCCTGGGATGAGGCCAAGGGACTCAGGTCTCTTCATTTCATGTGTGACCCCAGCCCTGCCTATCCTCCTCTGGTGTGGTCACCTCCTGAACCTCTGATACAAAAGCCACTAAGGTCAAAGGCCAGGTGAGCCCTTGCTGCACCTTAGCTCTGGGTGGAGTGGAGAGCAGAGCATCCTGTTTCTGAAGGTTGGATGAAGTCTGACCTGCCATCCCTGGGAAATGGACGAGCTGCCTAGCTGACCAGGTCTCCTGCTGCCCCTGGGGCTGATCATCAGTGTATGTGGACACGGCCTCCTCCTGGCCTTGCCCAGTTCTGTGGCAGAGATGGTGCCTACTGACCCTGCTCTGCAGCTCTGGCCTGACTCAGATGTGGCTCCTGCTGCAGAGCACTCGCTGGGACAGTCTCATATCCAGTGGTACAAGAGCAGAGCAAGTCCCTCTTTCCAGACCCCTCCTGTGGCATCCACTTCCTGATAACACTGAAACCCTCTGCAGCTCTGACATGCACCTGGGAAATGATGATGTAGAAGCCAGTGCAGTTGGAGGGTAGGGGCATCTGCTATACCCAGTACTATGCCTGCTCGGTCCTTATGGGAAACTTGTGTTTCCCCTTTAAGAGGACCAGCTCAGTCAGTGGAAAGCAGACAGCAGTAGCCTACACCCAGGTATTCATGGATCAATTGTATGCAAATATATGCACCTGTTGGGAGGGAGGTGGGTTATCTCCAGAAACAGGAAGCAGCTCATCAAAGGCCCAGAATCCCAGCCTGGGCTCCAAGAATCTCAGAGGAGCAGCAGAGGGGGAAGGGTTCAATGATGGAGCTCTCCTGACAGGTGGAACTCTGGGTCCTGGGAACACTGGGAGCCAGAGTGGCCAGCTGCTGAGTCCTCCACACAAGGCGGACATAGAAGGACAAAAGGAGCAGCTGTGTAGCAGCCTCTGTTATCTTGTGTCAGTTCATAGTGAAGGGAAATAGTTTATACATATTTAATAAAACTCGAAAAGTAATTCTACTTGCATCTTCATAGGATTCGTGACAACATAGCTGGAGAGATGGCTTAGTTGTGAGAAGGCTTGCTGCTCTTGCAGAGGACCTGAGGTGAGTTTCCAGCACCCACACCGTAGTTCAACAAGTATCTGGACTCCAGTTATTAAGGATTTGGTGCCTCTTCTGGCATCTGTTGTTAAATAGGCACCTGAGTCATTTTTCCCAGGCTCGAGACCTAATACCTATAGGTACCCACATACATGTGTGTATGCACAGACATATGAATAAAAACAAAGTGACTCTTAGAAATCACCATTAAAAAATGTACCAGCCAAGCTGGCTGTGGTAGTATACCTGTAACCCCAGCCGTGGGCGTTTGAAGCCTGGTTTGTAGTAATGAGTAACTGTCTCTAATAGCAAAGGAGGACAAAAGGACTGGGGGACGGCTCAACAGGCACAAGAATGTGAGTTCAATCCCCAGAACCTATGTTTAAAAAATGAAGCAAAATCAAAAGCTGGAGATGGTAGTATGTGTCTGTAGTCTCAGTGCTGGGCTCGGAGAACTCCAGACCAATGAGAAACCGAGTCTCGCAAAAACGAGGTAGATTGCTCCTGAGGAACAATACCCAAGGCTGACCTTTGACCTCTTCACAGGTCCACCTGCACATAAAGCAACAGGCATACACAATCATACACACACAAACACACATGCACAAGCACATACACACATACACACAATCATATACATACTCAAGTTCACACAAACACAATCACACACACAATCATATACATACTCAAGTAGACACATACATACACACAATCATATTACAATCATATACATACAATCATTTACACACCTACCCACAATCAT
This sequence comes from Mesocricetus auratus, assembly GCF_017639785.1. NCBI lineage: Eukaryota > Metazoa > Chordata > Mammalia > Rodentia > Cricetidae > Mesocricetus > Mesocricetus auratus. The sequence goes on along the minus strand of NW_024429266.1, from coordinate 150,918,328 downwards.
ATACACACACAAGTACACCCCCACACCCCCACACGTAACAGTCAGAATATTTAATGTCAATGTGGGTGTCTCTCATGACCTTCCCCTTGGGTAGTGCTTGTGTAGGTAATCACATGCGAATGAAGTGCCTGTGGGGACCCCGCCCTCCTGCATGAAGGGGTGTGTGTTCTCTCTGCTGGTGCATGAGGAGACCAGGAAGTCCAAGGCTGGGGGACTGTCTCTGCCTCATCCCACACTATAATGAGGCAGAAGCAGCTCATGACAAACCAGTGCACAGGAGCCAGCTGTGTTAAAAGCCAGAGTCCCATCCCTTTCTGTCCTTAGCACCTTCCACTAGGCTCCACCCTTTGCACTGTTGCCCTGGCAACTACATCTCAAACTGAGAAGACAGAATGAGGTCATCTCGGAGTAAACTCAGTCTGGGGGCCTTGGGCAACAGCACTGAGGGTGAGTGTCAGCTTGCCTCCTGTCTGTCTGTTGATGGGTGACAATCACTATGTCCTCCAGGCTATTGGGAGGATGGGAAGAGAGTTCTTCTTCTGTGTGTACGCTCACCATGTGTCCTTGGAGCCCGGAAGAGGGGGTTAGATCCCCTGGAACTGGACTTACAGATAGCTATATAGGTGCTGGGAATCAAACCAGGGTCCTCTACAAGAGCAGACAGTGGTGCTCTTAACCACTGAGCCACTTCTCCAGCCCATGGAATAAGATTTTTTTCATCATGGAGGTTGCAGGATAACGAGACAAACACACAATTGCTCTCCAATTATGAAGGAAAAGATGAAGGTGGGAAACGGCAGTATGGAAATCGCCCAGCGTAAGGGCCAGTGAGGGCCTACTTCCTCTGAGCCGTCTCTGAGGCACTCACAAGCATACCGTCCACAGCTGGGGCGGGGTCTCATTTCTTCACTTCTCTGGGGGCTTGGGTGGGCAGAGGCTCTTTGTGTCTGTGGAGGGAGTGATGCCAAGCTTTTAATGAAGTGACAGCTATTGGTCCTTCTGAAGAAAATGTGCACGTTGGTGGGAGCCAGTCACCTGGTGGTGACCTCTGCACCTTTCACCCCTGCCTTTTGAGAGCCAGAGAGATGCCTGTGGGGACCCCACCCTCCTGCACAGGTTGACCCAGCCCATACCTTTGAGGAGGCCACTGTGTTCCCAAGAGATGGACCACACGGGGCAGCGGGTGGGGAGCCCTGGCCAGCCTGGCCTCAGCCTTGGTTGGTGTCTTTGATCCTGGGTCCTGGCTCAGTTCTCTCCCACCACCTGCCCGTGAAGACAGGCATCTCATTATGTTCCACCTGGACTGGTGTTCACTTTGCAGCGGGAAAGGGGACTCTTCCCAGAGGGGGGTTGAAATGATGAGCAGGTAAGAGCCGGCGCCAGGTCCCAATTCATCTTTTGATTTCAGCAGGAAGCCTGCCTCGTCTCACCTCGCCTCACAGGCCTCACACGTGGCAAGGCTGGGGTCTCCGTGGAACGAGCTCTTCTCAGACATCAGGAGCAGCAGGGGCTTGGCTCAAAGGAAGGCAAGCAGTGGATGCTGCCACCCAGGCGGGCCAGTGTGCCGGCTGGTGGGGGTGGGGGTGGATGTTGAGGACTAACGTCTAAATAGGAACAATGGTTCAGCAGTGGTGATGCTGACAGACTGTGCGGACCGAAAGAAAGGACTTGCAGACTGTATCCACTAGTGACCTCCAGCTAGCTCCTCTGACCTCTGGAGTGAGTTGTGTGTAGGATATAGCCAGCCCCTGGGTCTGAACACTTATCACAGGACCTTGAGTTGAATAGAAGGGGCTCTGTTCTAGCCTGAACTGAACTGCTGGGGTCTAAGATGACTTGATATAGCCTTATCTGGTTTGGGCTGGTCTAGTCTGGTCTAGGTCTAGTCTGTATTCTTTTAAGCCTCTCTGGTCTTGTCTATTCTGGTCTAACATCTGGGCAGGTCTAAACTTGTCTGGGCTAGTCTATTCTGGTATAGGTTGGCCTAAACTGGCCCAGTTTGGTCTATTCTGGTATTGTTTAAGCTAGTCTAGTCTGGCCTATGGTAGTGTTGTCTAGCCTGGCCTAATCTAGTTTAATCTATTCTTGTGTACTTGGTCTGGTCTGGACTGATCTAAGCTAGTCTGGTCTGATTTGTGCTGGTATGAGCTAGCCTGATCAAGACCGGTCTAAGCCAAACAGTTCTGTTCTGTTTTGGGTTGGTTTATTCTTCTTTGGTCTGGTCTGTACTGATAGAGTCTAGCCTGGTCTATATTGATAGAGTCTGGCCTGGTCTGGTCTGGTCTGAACTGGTGTGGGCTGGTTAATTCTAGTGAGTTCTAGCCTTGTCTGGATTGGCCTAAGTTGACTGGGCTGGCCTAAAGTGTCTGGTCTGTTCTATTCTGGTATAGTTAGTCTAGTCTGAGCTGGTCTGTTCTGGTACAGTCTAGTCTGGACTGGTACAAGTCACTTGCCATTCATTATTTCCTCTGGGAGAAACTGCTGAGCAAAGAGAATCTTAGAAGAAGCAGAAATTATGCCACCAAGCAAAATCTGACAGGGCTGAGACGGGATGACAGGATTGAACATGTGGTGACTGACGGGACTGAGGGCGGGGTGAGATGAAGACCTCAGGGACAATGGAGACTCCGTAGGAGCAGAGTGGCCTGCACGTTGAACTGAGCTCTGTCTTTTCTGCCCAGGACTAATTTTCTGTGCTTCATTGTCACAACAGTTGACTTTCTTAGAGAGAATCACCTGCACTCAACCTTGTGGCACAGGTGGCCTGTCTCCTGTCACCAAGTACAGAGGAACCCATGTCACCTGGTCTTAGCCAAGCAGACTATCCTCCTCCCTTTCAGCCCTGTGGCGATGGGCTTGGATGGTCAGTGGACTTAAGCTGGGTAGTGAGAAAGCCCTGGCGAGAAGTCTCCTCAGGGGTAGGACTGGAGAGCTGGAGAGAGCCACATTGGTCACCACCTGGCAGGGAGCTTCCTGAGGATGCTCAGAACTCTCAGGAAAAGTTGGACGATATTCTTAATATTGAATTTCCAACCAAGCTAGGCCTAAGAGGTTTTGTTTTGTTGTTTTTAATTGTAGGTTGATTTTGTGTTGCTAACTTACTAGAACACCATACTTCCAACAGTCATTCAATTGATTCTATCAAAGATAATTTAAGCACTTTATGTTCAAATTGTTAAATTTCAGTTTTTTTCTTGTCTTATGGCGCTGGCTTGAATTTCCAAGGCCATTAGAAATAGTAATATCAGTAATGTCACAATCTGTAACTCACTTCTGAGTGCAGTGGAGACACTTCCAGTGTGTTAAGAATGATTTTGCTGCTAATTTAAAATAGGTAACTTTCCTCCCATTCTGGAAACGTCTTACTTCATTTTTAACTTGTCAACAGTTTTAATAGGAATAGATATTTTATTTCATAAATACCCTTCACACATCTGTCAAGACTTGGGACTGACAGATCCAGGGACATAGCCTGGTGGCCTGTTTCTGTGAGCTGACAGCATCCTTCTACTTAAAGAGGGTTGCTACCCTCTGTAACGAAGGTTGTGTGTGACTCATAAAGCCTTATGTATCTATCACCCAGACATTCACAGAACAGATGTTCTAACCCTTGGTCTGGAGTGGTTCTCAGACTCTGAACTACCATTGTGATGCTCTTACTGCTTATACTTAGTCACCCTTGAGTTCCTGGAACAGAACAAAATCCTAGTAGAGTGTCATCACTAGAGCAGCTGAGGCAGGGTCCATGCTTCAGCAAGCAACAGTCTCTAACCGTCATCGGAACTCCTGAGCATCCACGTGTTTAGGACAGAAGAACCTGGAAGAACAGGAACACTGCATGATATGTGTGCAAGTGTGTGCCCATCTGTGGGATGTGGTGTGTGCGCGTGCACACGCATGTGTGATTTTGCTGTTGAATAAATGGTGATTATTTTAAACTTCATTGATATTAGTGTCACTGCTCTCACTGGTTTCTTGGGAAGCAGACTGTGTCCAGAGCAGAGCTGGTACACATTTGGTTTGTTTGTTTTTTGTTTTTTGTTTTTACGAGACAGGGTTTCTCTGTTTTGGAGGCTGTCGGTCCAGCCTGGCCTCGAACTCACAGAGATCCGCCTGCCTCTGCCTCCCGAGTGCTGGGATTAAAGGCGTGTGCCACCAACGCCCGGCTCACATTTGGTAAACTGAGTTGTGAATGAACCTCCTTTCCAGCTCTTGTGGCAAGCCCTCGTGTCTGGGCTGGAAAGTTGTAACGAGTCAAGAGGCAGTGTCAAAACCTGAGAACAGGGGCTTAAGAGATGGTTCAGTGACAAAGAAAACTTGCTGATGCTGTTGAGGACCCTGGTTCAATATCCAGCATGCACACAGTGGCTCACAAGCAGTTCCAGGGAATCCCACGCCCTCTTCTGGCCTCTGTGGGCACTGCATGTACATTGTGCACAAACATACAAGGAGGCACTACTCATAAGCATAAAACAAAACAAAAATTTAAAGCCTGAGACAAACAGCAGGATGTGTAAATTCAGAGATGAATGAAAGAGGATATGGTTGAGCATTGGAGACTGTGACCAACCTTTGCCTTGCATGATTCTCTTAGACCTGGATTCCATTCTGTAATTTGACGTTGATAGCATTGTTGGGATATGACCACTCTCTTTTCCTTTGAATTCAACAAAATGTTCAATACAAACATGTCCTCTGTGGCTTTTTTTCCTGTTGGGTCAGCTCAACTGTTGGCAGAGATCATCCAAATTTCTGGAGCCAATATGTCTCCCACACCTTGAAGAGGGAACTCTGCAAGACATACCTTCAGTGTATGGGCAGGCAGCTTGGAGCTCTGCCTTCTTCTTCCCTTCCTTAGTGAGTGCTTGTGGCCTCAGAGGCCTTCCCCAAGCACATCCGACCTGCTGTGCAGACACAGCCCCTCATCCCTGCATTCCCTCCATCCCTCTTACAGACTGCCAGCCTCAGGTGGATTCAGTGTCCCTCCCCCTGTGGACTCCTCCCTCCCAGCTCTCCTTCACTCTCTGGTGAACCTGTTGCTGGTGTCACTGCCCTGTGCAGCCTCATATATCTTCAACAATGGCTGCTGAAAATTTGGGACAAATATTTCCAAAGCACAGGCCCTAGGTAAGTTCTGAGTCAGTTCAAAGAAAGGCAGGTTTGTGATCTATTAGGAAACATCAGGCAGGTCATGCCCGACCTCTCTACTGGTTGCCTAGGCTGTTGGGTTTTGAGGTCTATTGGAGTTGTGGGGGATGGGGAATGGGATGGGACAGATTAAAATGCCACCAAGTTGTGAACTATTCTGGAGTCAGCTTTGTGTGTGTGTGTGTGTGTGTGTGTGTGTGTGTGTGTGTGTGTGTGTGTGCCACTCCCCCCATCGAGGGCTGCCAGCCTTTGGTTAATTTTCAGTGTTCTGAGATGTTGATTCTGACAATCTTTGCCAGGGTGCTCCGTGCTTCTGTGGAGGAGAGAATTTTTGGAGATCCTGACTCAGCTACATTTTAGAGCAAGCTCTGCCTCTTATTTCATGTAATAGTTATCTGGGGCTTTTCTGCACAGGGCTGAGTCTGCCAGCTGGGAGGAGAAGGAGGGAGGTGGTATGGTTCTTAGGTTGGACTCCCCACCACCCCATTTTTCTCTAGGCTTGGAGTCAGGGTAGAAACATGTAGAGAGTGAGATAACTCAGGGGTGGGGTGCCCTATGCACATTCTCTGCACCAGCTCCGGGGAGTGTAGCTGGGCTCTGAGAACCCCCTCCAGCTGGGACCTGCTTGCATGCAGGTTTACAGAGTCTGTGGCTTGATAATTAACTGGCTCAGTTGTCTGTCCCTGCTCTGGAGACCTCCCAGTGCCAGCTCCTGCTTCCCTCTCTCATCCTCATGTCCTGCACAGCTGGGTGGCAGAATAATGACTTTATTAAGCACATCCTGCTCCTGGTTCTCCAAGGACATCGGTCCATTAGGAAGACTAATCTGCCAACAGCAGCCACACTGCTGGTCTAGTGTGTGGAGACCAGGGAGGGGGCCCTGAAAAGATATGGTGGCCTAGACTCAAGCTGCCACCCTGTAGGGTGGTCCAGGCCTCCTGCATGGAGTGAGGTATGTAGGCACTGTCTCCATCAGTCACTTCTTCCCACAGCTGAGGTGGGGCTCTGCCTATATGAGCCTGGAGGGTCTGTCCTGGACATCAGGAAGGGCTGGGTAAGGACTTACGTCAAGGGACTTGCTTCTGAGCTACCCATTGGGTGGAGACAAGGGAGAGGTAGATTTGGGAGGGGGATGTTTACAAATGGATGCCAGACAGAGCCTGGAGGAAAAGTCCCAAGAGACTTGGGTCAGGAAGTAGTTACTCCTTTGTGAGGGTCTTCACTGTTCACCTGAAGCCCTGCTCAGCCAGGACTCCTCTGGCTCCGGGGAAAGACATGGGCTTCGTGCTGGAGTCAGTGGTAGAGATGGCTGGTCTGGCCAGTGTGGAGCCAGGCCAGCCAGGCCTCTCCTTCCCTTTATTGCCTTCATCCTCAGGCAGGCCACCCTTCCTTGATGTCCACAGGCAGCAAGCTGCTCCAACCCAGGGAAGACAGGGTCCTTAGCACCTCATCTGACTCCAAGTTCCCTGCTGACACTTGCCTGCCGCAGTCATGACTCAAACATGCAGGCCAGGAGGGAAGTGTGGACAGGGATAGGAGGGGTCTTTGCCATCAAGTGAAGTGAAATCAGAGTCATGCCTTCCTCCAGAAGTCTGTGTCAGGGTGCTGAGACAGGGTGCTGTGTCAGAGAACTTGTCAGGGTACTGTGGAGTACTATGCCCAGGGTTGTGTTCTCACTGAGCTGTGCCAAGGTGCTGTCTGCAGGATACTGTCCTTAGGATAATGTCCCTTAGGGACATCAGGGGCAGATCCTCAGGGACACTGTCTTCAGTGTGCCATCCCCAGGGTGCTGCCCCCAGGGTGTTATCCCCAAGTGTCTCCTCCCTGTCCCATCCTACTCCCATCACTTCAGCCAAGCCACCAGTGTGAGCTTGGGGTTTTTCATGTTTATGAAGACCTTTATTTTTTTTTACTACAACTCTTTTTGGTGGCCAAGGAAGGTAGTGCTGTCTCTCACATGCCTTGAAATCCCTTGGGCAATGCTTCTTTTTTGTTGTTCAACACAATTTTTAGATTTGCTCATTTAATGTGCTGCATAGTATTTCATTGGATAGACAATTGTTTGAGTTTTTCGTTGAATAAGCAGACAATTTGTATTCCTTGTTTCACTGAGCTGAGCAGCTAGTTTTCTTCTCATTTTTCTCCATAAAAGCTGTTGATGGTTATGGGCATTCTTGTCATTTATGGGCTTAGGAATGACGTCTCCGGGTCATGGGGTAGAGAAATCCCTGCTCTTATGTACATACCTACAGTATAAGAGCCATTCTGTGTTCTAAGTGGCGGACAACTGCCCTGTGAAAGGTAGGCACTCAATAAAGAAGGCTGGAGCAGGAGGATTACAGGTTCAAGGCTAGCCTGGACTACACAGTGTAACCATGCCTCAAAACAAACAAATTAAACAAGCACACACAGGCACCAGCACACACACACACACACACACACACACACACACACACACACACACACACGGCTCTAACAACACAACAACAACAACACCCAAACAAAATGACATCCGTGAGACCTCTGGCTGTGTCTTTAGGTTCCTTTGGGCTAGGAGTCTTTTCCCTCCTGGATCCCACCCCGCCCCCATCTTCTGCTCACTCATTGTTGGGACCCTTATCATTACCCTCTGACTCTTGCTCTTCCCAGGTTCTCAACAACGATCTTTGTGGGGTAGACGTGGCTCTGACAGCTTTCTCAGCTGGCAAGTGTTCATTTTGTCCCGTGTTGTTTGTCTTACTGAGTTTTCCATCTTAGCACGTTCTGCAAGTTCAGTCTCTTCCTCTGTATTCTGTGATTTGCTACCCTTGTCAATGAGTCGTTCACAGCTGAATCACATGGATGCTTCCCATAAGCCTATGCTCTTTCTTTACTGTCTAATCCTGCAATGTGCCAGGCTTTAAAGTGCTTTATGCTCTGGGTTAAAGATTTTCTTTTTATTATTTTCCATGTTGTCCAAAAAGAGTGGCACCAAAAGACTTTCCTTTCTAAAAAGTTCCACTTTTGTCAGGCATGGTAGCTCACACCTTTAATCCCAGCAGAGGCAGATGGACTTCTGTAAGTTCTTGACTAGCTTGGTCTACACAGTAAGTTCCTAGCTGGCTAAGGCTACGTAGTAAAACCCTTTCTCAACAAGCAGGCAGACAGACAGACACTCCAGTTTTCTGTCACACTTGCTGAGAGCTGATGTGACAGTCCCTGCCCTTTGAGTCTGAGCCTGGGTCCCCTCCCTGCCCTGCTCTGTGCCTCCACCCACTTTTTCAGTTGCTGCTGCTGTTTCCGGGGACCCTAAGAGCTGTCGGGATGAGCCCCCACCTTTTCATTCAGGAGCTCAGAACCCTTCTAGCTCGTCTATTCATCCACATAAATTTTAGAATTATCTTGTCATGTTCTCTAACATTCTCTGTTGGGATTTAGTTGAGATTAAATTAAATTTATAGATCAATTTGAGAGAATTGTCAGTTTTATTACGTCAATTCTTCTCACCCGTGAATGTGGTATATCTGGCTAATTTGCTCTGGCCTTCTTTATGTTTTTCAATAAGGTCTTATAATTTTCTGTGCAAAGATTATGCATAACTTTACTATATTTTGCCCTAATCCTGTACATGCATTATTGTATTTTCTGGCATCTTTTTAAAATTAAAAATTCTGATAGCTGCTGTGGGGCATAGGGACACAGTTTCTCTTTGTGCTCTGATCGCTGACCTGTCCTACAACTTGCTCAACTCTTGAATTAATTGCACTAAGTTGTTTATAATTCTATAACTCTCAATGTCAGATCTCATCACATGGTGTGGGTCTTTGTTACTTCTTTTCCAGTATTCACAAACTGGATTTCCTTTTCATGTCTTACTGTACAAGGCAAGACCTTTAGTACTATGCTGAATGGACATGGTGGGAGTGGGGGTCCCTCGTGTGCCTGGTAAAAACTGCAATGGGTCTGACTATGAATTGGGACTTTACAGCAGGTTTTTCTCTTACATTGAACTGCTCTGGTTTTTCCTTCGTTCCTCATTTAGAGTTTCTAGCCAGGCATTGGTGGTACACACCATTAATCTCAGCACTGGGGAGGCAGAGACAGGTGAATGGATCTCTGAGTTCAAGGCCAGTCTGATCTATAGAGTGAGTTCCAGGATAGCCAGGGCTACACAGAGAAACCCTGTCTTGAAAAACAAAAACAAATCAATCAAGCAAACAAACAAACAAACAAAAGCGAACTAGAGTTCCTGCTGTGTGTCACTAAGCCATGATAACTGAGTGTTCCAAATCTGCTCTGACAATTTTGTGCGTGCCCTCTAGATTATTCTGTTGAGATGTGGGGTCCCTGTGTGACACTGAGGCATGCTCGCTTGGCATCTCTGGTTACTCCTAAATTAAAAGCAAGCTAATACTACAGAAGCTGTGCACTGTTAACCATGTCCTAGACACACGGACTGGCCATCACAGTCATGTTGTTGGGTTCTCACACTGGCTGTGGAGACTATGGTCTAACTACCTACAGGTCTGCCAGTCTGGTATCCTAAGCTGGGTATCATAGACACATTGGCCTTTGAACATTGTGGGCCAGAGAACAGCTTTCACATCTGGCAAGGGCTGTCTGTGTGTCCCAAGCCTGCATCACTCCATTTTGTTCCGTATCAAGGTCATGGCTCCTGTTCTCACCACACATGGCCTTCAGGACTTGAGCTCTCTCCCTTCCAAGACCCAGACACTTGCCTCTCTGACCATGCCCCTTACCTCCATTTTTTAAAGTCAATTCTCTGCATTTATTTTATATTTTATTTTATTGGTTTTTCAAGATAGGGTTTCTTTGTGTAGCTCTGACTGTCCTGGAACTTGCTCTGTGGACCAGACTGGCCTCAAACTCAGAGATCTGCCTGCCTCTGTCTCCCAAGTACTGTCATTAAAGGCCTGTGCCACCACCTAGGTCCAATTATCCGCTTTTAAAGAGACACTTGTCTTATTTTATCCTATTTTTGCTTGTCAGCTGCAGGGGGTCTTTGATTATTTAGGGGTTAAACTGGCAGATGAGTCCCAGTATCTCTGAAGGAAGGACTTCTTTCACGTTCCCTCAGGAGGAGTCCTTGACAGATCCCGCAGAGCGATTTACCTGGGTCTGGTCCATCAGATTCAGATGTAACTGCAAAGACTTGCTGAAGCTCTGATAGAATTTCTTTAGCAAACCCTTGGTGTCCACCAGTGATGGAGACTCTATGGTGGGTTGCTTCAAACATAGCTACAATTTGGCCGTGTTTCAACCTTTACACCTGTACCAAAAGTATCGATGCTGGCCCTTATCTTCGAGCCTCATGTCTTGGCTTGTGATGCAGCATTTCCCCTTCCCAGCCCCTGGCTCTGGACTGGATGAGACCTGTCTTGGCTGGTAGAATGTGCTGGCTTCCAGCCTCAGTTCCCCTGTACTCATGCTGTGAGAACCAGCCCTGGCAGGCCAGCATGTGAAACAGACAGCTGGCTCAGTCTACCCTGAGCCCTGTTTCCAATCATGTTGCTAAAAATCCTTCCCTTGGGGAGATCACCTGCCCCTCCTCCTTCAATCCCAAAGACAAACCAAGATGCGATTTCACCAAGGTTCAGAAAAACCAAGGAGTTTGTTAGACTTACTGACAGCCAACGGACGAGGGATTATAGGCAAAGAGCATGAGTGACCTTAAACAGTGACCAGTAGAGGTGATGATTTCCCTATGAGGATAGTGCCCACCCATTGATTCTATCCTGAAGGAACTCTATGCAGATCAAAGATTGCAAACATGGCTATGGCAGGCCTTGCCCTTCTCCATTCCTTCTGTCTTGCTAAACAAACATGGGACTGTATTCCTAAAACTAGCCCCCAAGATCTATTCCCTTATTTGGCCACATCCTCCTCCTAATAATGACTACCAAGGTCCAGCCATCAATGTATTGGACTCCAGAAATCAAAAGTCCCCTTTGATCATAACTACCAATCCCTTGTTATGGAGTGTCTGCCATTCCCCTTTAGTCTCCATGTGTCTACCCCTCCCTCTCTTCTCTGTTTCCCCATCTCTCTCCTTCTCCATCTCCTTTCATTGTCTTGATAATACGGAACTGAAGACAGAGCATATTTTCTGAAGCTTTCTTTAAGTCATGGATTCAGAGCTCTGTAGTTGTATCCAATTCTCTCTTGGATCTGAGCACCCTCCTCAATTTCTCCCTCTCCCTCTCTCATTCTAAATATTGCTTTTCTTCTTTGGTACCTACCCCCAGTTTATTTCCCCAGAGATTCTAACAGTTGTTGTTTGGTTGAAAAAAATTTCCCTTTGACCCACCTAATTAACATGCCCAATCAAAATTGAACACCTTATCCTAATTCGGGGTTTCCCCTTTACTGTTATAAACAGTCATTTGTCTGTGGGACCCATGAGCCTCCTCACCCCCTCCTGTGATGATCTTTACCAAGGGGGCCCAGCCAGGTTACTGAAGATGGGGGCAGTTGGCCTTGGAGGACAGCCCTGTACAAGAGATGACAAGCTGAAGACGGTGAGTGTGCTCAGACAAAGCCATCTGGGAACAGTGGACCTAAAGACCACTTTGGGAGCTGATGCCAGAATCCTGAGCTAAATAACTGGTGATCACACAAGCCAGTGTGCTTTGGGGGTCATACCATACCTAGCAAAAGATGGCATGAAGCTTCAGAGTTTGTCCCCAGTATCTGTTGCATCTTAGTATTACCTGTGGACATGGTCATTCCACACTATACTGAGTTTCATGGTCCCATGTGTTTCTCTGCTCAGCTCCTGGATCACAGATGAGCTGGCCATTGGCATCTCAAGAGCATAGGGAATGCCACCTTTGAAAGCAAGAAAATGCCCAATTTTTAGTTCAGGTCTTGTACTTCATTCTGGACCAAGAAAATAAAGCATCTGGCCTCCTGGGTCTGGGAGGAGTGCTACCGTTAGACCCAGCTCCATGTGAACCATAAGCCGAGAGGAGGATGGAGAAGGATGTTGGTAGTGGACAGTGATAGGCATCATCTTTCTGATTTTTTACTGGTGCAAGCCTCTCTGGCTCAGGTGGGAGGACAGGAGAGACGGGTTTTTATCTCAGGAGAAACAAATACCATGGTGTAGATGTTTGGGGTTCCAGGTTGGGATACTAAGAAACTAGGGACCCAGACCCTGCATATGACTTCACTTGTCCCCAGTACATCCTTGATATGTCCCTTATGGAATCCCTGATGCTCACACACCTGACATCTGCCTTGAATCCCTTTGATGGATTTAATCCCATTTCTAGGGGTAAAGCCATCCTCTTTGAACTGGCCAGACCCTGTATCTGCCTCCTTGCTGGCTGAGCATACCTCCCTGCAGGCTCATCACCCTCCTCACCTGGAGAAGCTCACGGGCAAGGCAGAAGGGCCAGACCTTGAGGCGGTCCCATCCCTAATCTAGTCCTGCCCTGTGCCTACTTTGACTTAGACTTGAATTGTCACTGGTGTGACTTGTCCTGAGTCTGATAACAGCCTACACACTTTGCAAATATGCTAATCTCTTTTTATTGGTGGTTTCACTTTTCACAGTTTCAGTTACCTATGGTCAACTGGGACCTGAAAATATTAAATGGAAAATTACAGAAATAGATTATTTATGAATTTTAAATAAGATGAGATCTTGTATCACCCTGTCCTGCTCAGGCTGTGACTACCCATGTCCGGTGTATGCACTACTCCCTATTAGCCTCTCTGTATCACCTTGGAGATCAGGCTGTCTGTCACAGTGCTTGTCATCAAATGACTATTTATATAGTTACCAATGTCCCCAAAGAACAAGAGGAGTGACACTGGCCATTCAGATGTGCCAAAAGAGCCCTAATGCGTTTTCTTAACTGGTAAGGTGAGATTCTTAATGAAGAAAAATGTCACACACCAAGGCTGCTAAGATCTAAGGATGAATGGAGTTTCCAGTCCTGGGATTCTAAGAAAGGAAAAAGAAATATGGGTCATCTCTGCTGTGCCTCTGCAAACTACAAAAAGTTATAGCCATAGTGTAGAGTGTATAGCTAAGGTGAGAAGGCAGCAATTATAAAATAGACTACACTCATGGCTCCAGACATTCACCGCAAGTTTGGAAGGGTATTCTGGGATGTGACCCCTGTGGTTTGGGGGGCCTGCCGCATCACCCCAATGTCACCCTCACACCTCCTCTTTGATCAGGGTTGGGTGAGGAAATGGAGTGGCCAATGAAAGTCACACAGCGAGAAGAGCAAACATGAGCAGGCCTTCAGCCTGTACTCGCTTTGTAATGTCCGATGAGGTGAGCGGCTATGGCCACAGGACCGAGCATCTCCCACATGATGCTCCTGTCCTGGGGCCACAGAAGTGAAAATGGCGGGTACAGGTCTCACCATCTGAGGGCTGGCAGCCTAGGCAGGGAGACGGCCAGTCACCCAACAGCTGGGCAGGATGAAGCTGTGTGAACGGCAAGCAGTAAAGCTCTCCAGAGTCCTATGTGACTGCAGGGTGGAAACACGGGTGGGCTAGCCTGGGCAGACTGTTGGAGCTGGCAGCTCAGCTGAGAAGGTCAGAAGGAGGGGATTTGGGAAGGGAGACCCTGAAGGCCATGTGGCTGGAGCATGGACTGCAGACAAGAAAGAGCCAAAGCTTTTGAAGAAGGCCAGGATGTAGCACAGAAATAGTGGTGTCTGCGGCTGTTTTGAAAGGATCTCGTCAGGGCTTTACCAGGTTTGGTCCCATGTCCTGGTCAGTTCTCCCCGCTTCACCATTCAGCCCTCACCCTCCAGCCCCTCCCTCCATCCTCCATCCTTGTGTCTGTGCAGTGTGGGGACCACCACTGCATCCCACAACTCTGACTTGTCCTGGGGGTTGATGCTGCTGCATCCCAAGGTCCTGGGTCTCCATGCATTTTCAGCAGTCTAGTCCCGATCGGCCCATCCTTAGAGCTTGCCACGTGGACAAGGCTTTCTCCCCGAGGCTGAACTGTCTGCAGGTGGCTGTAGGGTCTTTGCTCTTGTGCTCAGAGAATCAAGGTGGAGACAAATGTTCCCAGGCCATGCAGGACGGAAGCCATAGTCCTGACCTAAGACGATAATTTCATGAGCTGGCAAAGTGTTGGCCGGTCTGGTCTTTGCAGGAAGAACAAAGAGGCACCACACAGTGAGAACAAGTTCCTGAGGCTAAAATGAGAAGGCAGTGTGAGAGAGGCTGAGAACCCAGCAAGAAGCACATGACAGGCTGGCCTCCCTGCCTCAGGACTCCATCAGGCTGGGAACAGTACTTGGCTCCTTGTGGGCTGCTCGGAGCTGAGGGAGAGAGAAGGCGCGTCTGCAGTCTGCTGGAGGCTGCCTCCCCCACACTATCCCTCCTCCCTGCTTGAAGACTTTCTTTTTTATCAAAGATCTGTGTTTTTGTCCTAACCTTTTAAAAATGCACATACATATACATATATAATTATTGTTTAAAAAGTGAATGGGCCCACAGTGTACCATTATGCCATCTCGGGTTTCTCTGAGGTGACGGTGTGCTTTGAGATATTTCTTGGTCTCTGTACAGCTATCTCATTCTTCTTAGTGGTAACAACATGATTTCCTAACAAGTTCCTGGCAGACAGTCACATAGCTTCCAATTCTTTCAGTTTAGTCAAAGATAGGTTTCCTTGTGTGTTGTGCATGCACACGTGTGTGTGTGTGTGTGTGTGTGTGTGTGTGTGTGTGCCTGTGTACTGTGCTCAGTATTTGTCTTCTTTTCTTCTTTTTTTCTTTCTGAGACGAGATCTCATTGTGTAGCCCCGGCTGGCCTGGGGCTTGCTTTGTAGACCAGACTGTCTTCAAACACAGATAACCACCTGCCTCTGCCTTCTGAATGCCAAAGGCATTCACCTCTATGTCCAGCAAAGATTTTTTTTTTGGTTTTTACGAGACAGGGTTTCTCTGTATTGTTTTGGAGGCTGTCGGTCCAGCCCAGCCTTGAACTCGCAGAGATCTGCCTGCCTCTGCCTCCCGAGTGCTGGGATTAAAGGCGTGCACCACCACCGCCCGGCCAGCAAAGATGTTTTTATTTGTTCATTTGTTCACTTGTGTGTGCGTGCCTGTGTGAGTTTATATGCACCATGTGTGTACAAGTGCCCTCAGAGGTCAGAGGAACCAGATCCACTGGAACTGGAGTTCCGGGCACTTGTGAGGCACTTGGTGTAGATGGTGGGAACTGGAACCAGGACCTCTGCAAGAGCTGTGCATGCTCTCAGCTGCTGAACTTGCTCCCTATCCCATCCTCTTCTCTTGTAATGAAACAGTCACTACACCACGTGTGTTTCTGTGCATGAATTTCATACATGCATGTTGAACATTCATATCTGTTTTATGTGCACATCTATGTCCTGTGCATACATATGGGTGTGTGGTGTGCAAATGCTTGGTACATCTTAATTTAGTAAAAACAGGAGCCCTATCTCAGAGTGTGTATGCTGTGTGCAAGCATATGTGTGCATGGTATATGGTGTGGATGTGTCAGCCCAGTACCTTCCCTTCCAATGAAGCAAGAATGTGTGTATATATACGTATGTGCTGTGTGCATGCATCATATATGTGCATCCTGTGTGGTGTGTATGTTTCTTTTAGTAAATCAGGAGCTCCTTCTTGGGCACAGCTTACCATGCCTGAGGAGCTGGCTCTGAGGAGCCAGCATAGGCCCCAGCAATGATAGACCAAAGTCCTGGTCAGTGAAGATCTCCAGAAGGTCATGGATCTCAATATGGGTCAACCAGAGTCCCTCTGACACTTTGCCTTCAGAGATGAGTCTGCTGTCTATCAGGAGGGACTCCAAGGCTGATGGTAACCAGTCTCCTGCTTATGCTGGAAAGACTTTGTCTCTACCCTTATCACAGAGCCATGTCTTGTGCTTCTTGGTACCTCAAGCCAGCTGCCTTGTGTCCCCTGGATGTATGACCCAAGAAGTTCTCTTTTCCCATAAACCACCATTCCGTATCTTTATGGTGCCTACCATTAACCTAGTACTAGAGTTAGTAGTCAGGGCCATGCTGTCATGCAGTTCACAAGTTATGGTATTGTGTGACACTATTCCTGGGGACATGGTGAACTTATCCCAGATAGGAAATTGATGGCAGACCAAAGTATAGGTGCCACTAGAGTCCAACTTGATAAACCAATGAGTTCATTGGAATTACTTACAGAACAAGGGACTCATAGACAACTATGCCACCAAAATCCAAGCATGGGTCACACTCTGGAAGGATCCCTAGAGCACATGGCAGAGCACATGACAGAGCATGCAGACAGTTCAACAGGCTGTCTCTTTCAGGTAGCTCAGGAGGTCTGAGCCTTTGCTAGGCAGCTGAACTTGTCTGTGAGTGTCTCTCTGCAGTTTTTACTGTTTATATATGCCTGGGGAGGAAGGGGGCCTAGTGAATCTGGTCAGTTTTAGGGTCTTCCTAAAGGCTTTGAGTTGTTTACTTCCTGAGACTGATGAGTTTCCCAGAGGGATGGGTTGGAAGTTTATCTCAGAAGAAATTACAATAGAAAATATGGAGGGGGGAGGGGCAATCACCTGGTTACCTACAGATGATGACACACGGTCCTGCCAGACACCCACTGATGGTATGGGGCAGGGGCTTCCGTGCTGCCTACTAGATGACTGGCTGGGAAGGGTGCCGAATCCAGCAACTGCCCAGCTAGTTTTGACTGCCTGGGAGACATAGAGAGGAAGCAACAAAATGGAGGCTGTGAAATCTAAGATGGGGTGGAGGAATTAGAGGGCCTTGCTGCATCCTGAAGCAATCTCGTTTCCTTTGTAGCTACAGGGCTGATCCTGCTGGAAACGAGACTCACGATTTGATCACACGGGCGAGCAATGACAACGGCGATTGAATTTGCAGCCCTGACAGATGTGTTTTATGAACGCTGGGGCACTGATCAGAGAGGAGAGGAATGCCGGGGCATGTTATTGAACTTGGATGAGTCTGAAAAACAGCTGCTTCTTCCTGCCTGGAGTGATGAGTCTCTCCTTTCCTGAGAAGCCCATGGGGAGTTCACAAGAGTGAGTTCCCGGGAGAACACTGACTCTTCTCTGTCCGCTGCTGTCAAAAGCCTGTTCTTGTGCCCCAGGATATTTGTCTCAGTTTTGACCCAGGAGGAGCTCATTAGGGATCATGGGGATTTTCCCATGACCCATTGAGAGAGGAAGAGAAAACACACCTCCGGTTTCCAAACGCTTCTGTTTGGTACAGCAGAGCTTTTTCAGACCAGCAATTTGTGAAGACCGGGTCTGTTTGGTTGACTACAGATCCAAACAGAAGTGTGCCTATATCATGGGTATTGGGCTTGGACTTGGGGAGGGTGGGTGGGCTTCTCAAAAGAGGCTGAGTGTCAGGAAAGGCAAGCCAGCCTTGGCCGGGGGCTGCGTTTGCCCAGTCCTGGCATAAACTCCTGCAGATTCAGTTGTGGAACCAGCAAGGAGGGTGCCCACTGTGCTTTAGACGTGTGACCCACACAGGGTGCTGTTCTATCCATAGTTAGACTATGGATCTGGAATTAAGGGAAGTGAGAACGGGTGAGGCAACATATTTTAGCTTGAGGCTCCATTCCCTGGGCTGCAGACAGCACTGAATTAGACACTGTGTTTCCTGGGTGGAAACGCTTCCAACAGGGTCTGCAGCAGTGTTTCCACATGCAATGCACTCGAGCTTAACAGGTTCTGAGTCAACAAAGGAAGGATTTTGTTTTGGTTGTAGGCAACAGATCTGTCAAGGGAGAGTGGGTGATGGCAACCATGAGGGGCCAGTCTGGAATCTCTCTGGGGACCTTTCCTGAATTTTGTCTGAGATAAGGGACATAAGAAAGCCAGAGTGACAGAGGGCACAGCCCCCTCAAGGAGGACAGTTGGTTTTGCTGTCAGTGAAGAATCTCAGCTGAGGAATCGAAGGGAACTTAAAGCAGATAGAAGGACGGAAAGAACTTGGGTTGGACAATCAGAGAGTGTAGTCACGCTGTCTTCCCCCTTGCTTAGGATGTGCTTATTCGCTGATGTTTCCAGATTTCTCCACTGTCCCCATTCTTAATACATGGCATTCAGCATTTAACCCAATGCTAGAGCGTACTAGGCTGCATGGTGACTGAGCTGAAAGGAGGGTCAGAGATGAGAATGTTCTCATGCATACAGGAGATGGCTACAAATGGGACATGCTTGTGCTGCTTTTGTTCGGGAGAGCAAGAAAGTGTCTGGGTTCTGAGGCTGTGATCTAAGCCCCGTCCTTTGAGGCTGGAAGAACGGGAGCTATATTTCCTGGGCTCATTGTTAGCTGTCATGTCAGCATGAGCCAATGAAGTCACTTAGAAGGACAACAGAGAGCCTGCAGCTGTGGTGGCTAGGCTCCGGGTCTGGACCCAGGTACACAGCATGAAGGCTCTGTGTTCCTTTGGTGGCAGGGCAGGCTCCTGCTCTAGCGCAGAGGCTGTAGTACTGTTCATGACGGAAGCAATGCCATGACTGCTCCTCCAGTTAGCATAGGCCCTGAACAGCCTTGTATCCTACCCCTCTCAGCCCTGGGTGCAGAGCCTTCCTCTCTTTTCTGTTCTTTGTGCTACTTGGGTTGGAATGTGTCCCCCCAAAGCTCAAGTGTTGGAGAAATGATCCCCAAACTACATGTTAACGGTGTCTGGAGGGTCAGTCTCTGGGAAGTGACTGGGTGTGGAGGAGGTCTTGATGGAGGCTCCAAGGTGGCATCAGCAGAATAAGAGAGACCTGAGTTTAAGTGATGCTCTGTCAAATGAACCACCGTTCTTTATAAATTAGCCCCTCTTGGGCATTTTCTTTTATCAGTATAAAATGGTCTAAGGTTTATGCCTAGGGTGTTATAGCGATTGCTACAGAATGAGACAGCCTCCATATGCCCCAGGCTCCTGGATGTCTTTTTAGATACCTTCAGCTTCCTGGCTTTTCTGAATGTGAGTGTCTGTTAGGCTGTTGGGAGGATATGTCTGTCTTCTAAGTAGTAAAGAAGGACATGTTGACTTCAGATGGGGCTCTCGGCCTCAGACCCTTCACAATTGAGTCAGATAGTTCTTGCTGTGGGTCTGACGTAGACCTCTTTCCAGAAGTCACTAGCATCTCTGGAGTGCATCTCCAGGCACTCCAGGGCCCTCAGGATACTTTCCTTGGGAGTAAGAAACACTGGGTGAGGGAGCAGACAGAGATGGGGCATTTTCTCTAGGCATAGGGACATGAATAGGATCTTAAAAATAAGGACAATTTTTAATTTCAAAATAATATACTTTAGCTGAAGAAAAACACAAATGACTCAGAAATACACAAAGCAAAGAGTATGCTGGCATCATCCTACTGTGGCAGCCAGAGTGTTTCATTTATAATCTGCTACGTCCAGTGCATATAAATAGATATGCTTTCTATTTTTCAACAAAGAGAGATTATGGTGCTCTCACTGTCTTGCAATGTCCTATTTTCACTTAAGGACATAGGATGGGCATCTTTTCATATCATGCATAAAAATTTTACAGTATACATTCCCCCAGCTGTTGATTGTGACTGCATCATGGGGTTGTAATTGATGCAGTCTCTCATTGTTCTCTAAGACATGTATTTGTATCATACAATTAATGTATATTTATTGTAGAGATTTAAAAGTGGAAATAACCACAAGGCAGGAAGAATGTGCCAATATCTCAGGGTGTATCCTGTCTGATTTTTCTTATAGAAACTGATTTTTTTGCACTCATTATTTCATCACTTGTTCTTTTCACACAACAATACAGTATTTGTATTCACACTTGTGCAATACTGTCCTGGATGGCTGCATAGAATTCTATTGTATGAAAACAGGCTTTATACACACACACACACACACACACACACACACACACACACACACACACACACACACACACACGGCTGCCTATTAACTGACATTACAAGAAAAAGAAAAGGCAGCAATAAATGACCTTCAAGCTAATTCTTTGTTTTTCATGACACAGTTCTACAAGATTGGGGGTCAAAATGTGCTCAAAATGGATATGGAAGGTGAAATTGCCCTCTAACAAGCTATGCCACTTCAGGTCTCCCGGAAGCAGAAACACCCAGATTCACCCGCTCCCTAAGCCAGGTGCAAAAACAGTAATAATGAAGAGCCAATTTCATAGGTGAAAACGGGGGCTTGTTGTTTTAATTTGCATGTACTTGAATACTAATGAGGCTGAGTGTTTTCCCCAAATGCTTTTTGATATTTTCATTTCTTTCATTGAAAGTTGGGGGTTCAAAGTCCCTGTTCATTTTTCTATTTGTATGTTAATATTTTCTTGTTTCTTTAATATGTTACAGATGTTAACTCTTTACCAGGGTACTTACAGGAGTGCTGAAATTATTTTCCCACACCATCACCTCTTTTCCACTTTGCTTTTATTTTTCATTTTCTTTATTCCACTTGTTTAACCTTGTAGAAGTTTAAGGTGACAATAAAGTCAATTTTTATAACTTTTGCTTTTAGCATCATGCCTAGGAAAGTGTCCCTAACCTATAGATTTATGGATTCTCATCTATATGTTATCTATCATCTGTCTGTCTGTCTGTGTCTGTAGTGCTGGGTGTCTAACCCAAGGCCTCACATATGATATGCAAGTGTTGCTCCACTGAATGACATCCCTAATCCCTTAAATTATTTTTTCCCTAGAACTTGATGCATTTTGGTTAGTCAATGCATTACTATACAAAGCCTCTTTTGCTTACTGTCCCGTTACCCAGGGGTATCATAGGAACATGCGCTTGCCTCCCGGCACTCAGCTCTGCTCTGTGGATAAACTTAAGATACAAGCGGGTGAGTGATTCTGCCTCCAGCTGGCTTCTCAATTTTCCCTGTCTACTCCTGATACATCTTCTTGGTCAGTTTTGTGATTTTCTTGAGGTGAAACTTCATCTGGGTTTTGGTATTTCATCATCCCATTTGGGCTGAAACTGAAGGGCCAGGTTAAGATCAAATCTTTCTGAACAAGGATAAGGCACTTGTCTGCATTTATCCAGGCCCTCTAAAGGATCTTTCTGGAAACTTTTGTAGTTAAAACAAAAGCATTTCCAGTCACAAATACACTGGGGCCAGAGGACAGGGTCTGTGAAATCCCCTTTGATTTTTGGTGGGAATTATATTTTTATTTATATATCCTGACAGTTTATTTTGACAACTTGACTAGTTTATTCCTGAGTCGTCATTAAGGAAGGACGACTTGTCAGGTTCCAAGCTTCACACCTATACTTGCCTGTTTCTCTACACGTGCAACCATGTGCCCGTGTGTGAATACTATACCATTAATAATATATTTACATTCTTTGTTGACTTCATTTGCCTACTTGTACTATCAAGAGTTTGAAGAGTAAATTATAGTTCCCAATTAATGTTTTTACCAACTCCCTTCATATTTTAAGTTGCACTGCCAGCAATGGAGAGATGGCTCAGTGGTTAAGAGCAGTTGCTTCTCTTGCAGAGAGAGAGACCCTGATTCAGTCCCACCTCCCACATGGGGGGGCATCTCACACACACTTGCAACTCCAGCTCCGGGGGGGGGAGTCTAACACCCTCTACTGTCCTCTATGGACCTTGCATTCATGTGCACACACACACACACATAAATGAAAATAAATATAAAAAGTTTCACTTTAGAATGTGACATAATTTGGGTCCCCTGCCCTGTGGAAGACTTTCTGTCATATGCTACTGAACCTGAAGTGAACTCTTGCCCACGTTCTCCTTCTGATTTTTATGCTGGTGCGATTCTGTCTTTTATAACTTTGCACTAGAAGAATCTCGGATGAATGGTACTTAGTCTGATATTGTCTGACTCATTATGGAAAGATTGGCTCTTTAGTTGGGTGGTTATTATAAAACAGTGCGTTAGGCACTTACTGTAATTAATAGTTCCACTCTTCAACTGTCTTCTCACTCTGGGTTTCTGCTTTCCCTACTTCTATGGCCATCTTCTTTCCTTTACGTTTTTTAAGAAGTCATTTTTATTGTTTTATGTGTGTGGGTGCGTTCCCTGCTTGCATGTCTGTACATGCATGAACAGTGCCTGAAGAGGCCAGAAAAGGGCATTGATCCCCTAGAACTGGAGTTAGAGACAGTTGTGAGCTGCCACGAGGGTGCTGGGAATAAAGCCCAGGTCCTCTGGAAGAGCAGCCTAGGCTCCTAACCACGGAACCACCTCTCTAGACACACATCTCCTTGGCTTTTGATGGACTTCGGGGTTTGTGGAAA
This sequence comes from Mesocricetus auratus, assembly GCF_017639785.1. Lineage (NCBI taxonomy): Eukaryota > Metazoa > Chordata > Mammalia > Rodentia > Cricetidae > Mesocricetus > Mesocricetus auratus. Next base: position 150,895,917 of record NW_024429266.1, on the reverse strand, counting down.
GTTTGTGTGTTCTCTTTTAGACTGCACATTTCTAGTTTCCAAACACGGTCTCTCTTGGAGGCCTCCTATTTAAGATCCCCATTGACATACATCCTGATTCAGATAGACTGCACCTTCATTCTGCTTGGGACACGTTGTTCCCTTCTACGCCCACCCCAGAGGTGTGCTGGCCTCTGACAGGTCTGGTGTAGGCTTCTGAGAGACTCTTACATGCTGAGCTGGACATCTGTCTCCTGGGAATACTTTTTATTGAAGAGCAATGCTCCAATGCAAGCAGATATTTGATGGTCCTAACAGCAGATCGGGACATAGGAAGTTGCATCAAAGAGGCTCTTTTTGTTTTTATAGTGGTATGGGCAGGATCAGAGGGAATCTCAACGGTCCCTGAAATGCCCAGAAATCATCAGCTGTTGGCTACCTCCCAGGGCTGAAAGGTTGGGGAAGGAACAGTCTTGTTCCAAGAGAACAGCTATAGGGTATGTGGAGGAGGGAGTGAGGATGGGAGGATGTTGCATGACTTTTTTCCAGGGAGACACTACCAAATAAATGAGTCTTCAGTTCAGACAGGATATCAGCAACCAACCAAAGAATGGATTCCAGCAAAATCTAGCTTGGTGAGTCAGTGAGTTTATTGGGGTCACTCATGGAGTATGGATGAGGGTTTACTTACATGGGTGTGGATGAAGAGCTACCTTTGAGAGCATGGCTGACTCAGCCCACCCCAGCATGGGTAACCAACTGGTGAGCCATTGGCCCAGCCTGCAGACAGCTCCTCTGATGGGAACCAGGCACATTCTACTGGCTTAGTAATCTTCTAACTTGAAGCTTCCTGCACCCAGTCCTACAAGTCTCTCACAGAGAAAATGTTTCAGTTCCACAAAACAGCTGCATGACAGAGGGCAAGTAAAGTTCCAGTGATTTTTTACCTGGTTCTACTCATGCCAGCACTGGAGCTGGTCCTCACTATCACTGGGAAGCTAAGCTAACCTGTGTCAGAAGAGTCAAAAGGTCATCCTTCTGGGCTCAGGCAGGTTGCAAGGAGGATGGAGAGAAGCCAGACAAGGGTATCTTCAGAAAGCTGATGAATGGCAGTGTTGTGTTTCTGCTTTCTCCTGCAACGTGTGGTGGTGGGATGCTGCTGTAGCTTCCAGTACCTCACATTCATGTGACAACATCCAGCCAGGAATCATAGAGGTGGGAGGAATACAGCCTCCCTGGGTTACCCTTGTCTTGTGTTCCTGCACCCCCACCGAATTTAGCAGGCCATATGATAGGCCCTTGGCCAACCGGAAGAGAACCTGGTGTGTCCAACAAAGGCATGGATTGTGACGGTCTGCAGCAACTGGAACCATCTATCACCTTGACTTCCGGTTGGCCACCTCTATGATTCCTGGCTTTAAAATTAGGCCTAGGCCTCCTCCTGTTTCATCAGCCTGCATGAACTGAAATAGCTAGTCAGGATCTTTAGAGACTGTTCTTCAGCTCAGATGCTGTGGAGACAAGGCATGCATGGGCAGCTCAGCCTTTCTTGGTGTGGAACTATTTTTCTAGGCAGGAACTGCATGCACGCAAAATGCAAACACAAACAAACAGTGTGTATACACACACACACACACACACACACACACACACGCGCGCGCGTGCACACACAGGCACTCACTCACACATGGCTAATGCAGGCCCTGCCTTTTGAGACACGCACTTTCTTGGCTTCCTGGAGACCTCCTCCTCTCCACCCTCCTTCTCTGCTTTCTTTCATCTCCTTTCCTTTCTGTCAAGAGCCCCACGCTTGTGCAGATCTTCCTCTTGTATCTGCTATGGGGTTAGCTCAGTGTCAGGACCTTGGTCACTGCCCAGAGACCAACAACTCCTGCTTCTAAGCTCTTACCACACCCTTCAGCACCTACCTAGCAGCTGATCCAATCACACGAGCCTCTGCCTGCTGAAACAAATGCCCACCCGCAGGCTGCGTGGCCTTGGCAATGCCAGTTTATCCTTCCTCAGTCCTCAGGGTGGTGGGTCCCAGAGTCAAGGTGTTGATGAACAGATGGGGACTCCATCCCTCAAAGCTTCATGCTTCCTGACTTGTAGGCTCTTCTCACTCTTCAGATCCCTGTGACATCTTTTAGGGGTCACAAGCTAGACAGAAGTGGCTAAGAGAACCTAGTGTGTCCAGCAGAGGTGATGGATTGTAACTGTCTGTGGCCACCAGAATCACCTACCACCAATGTCCTTGGGGCTCTGTGACTCTGTCCCTCCTACCTCCTGCCTGCAGTGCCTTGGGGATGACATGAGGCTCCATTAGGATTGTCCAGACCAGCTCTCTACCTAAGTAAGGGTCCTTCCCATAACTGCACCTGCAAAGCTTCTTTTTGCCCTGCAGCACCTCTGGGGGTTGGGTATGGATATCTCTGAGGACATTTGTCCACCACAACATGCAAGCAGAACTCTGGACTTGCCTTCCCATCAGTACCTCCTGCCTCAGACTTCAGCCATGATCAGCCTCATCCTCCTCATGTCTCAGGACAGCCCTCTGGGGGAATCTGGTGGCTCTCCTCTGAACCACACCCAGACCCCAGCCACGTCTCTCGCCTGCTGCCAGTCCTGAGTGGCTCTTTCAAGGGCAGACCCTCAGCAGGGCCTGGGCAACCCTGGCTGGTGCTCTCCTTGTCTTCCTGGTCTTATAGCCGGCACTCCCTCTCTCATGCAGGCTACATGTTAGCTCTTGCTTCTCTTTGTCCTGGCTGTGCACGCTCCAGGCACCTCCCTTGCCCTGTCTCCTCTCCTGGGGTTCAGTGTCTTCATCTGACTCCTGCTGTGTTCTGGTCGCAGTGTCACGGGTGCAGGTCCAGTGAACTGCTTGCCTATGTACCTCAAGTGGGGTGCCACCTGCTTCACCCCACGCTTGGCGGCGGCGTCATTGACTGATCAAGTGAACAAGATGCGGAAGTCAGCTGAAGCTAAATAGTGATGGGAGAAGGAAAGCGGCTTTCCCTCGGGGTGAGAGAGTACCCCCACAGGGCACCCAGGAGAGGGAAAGCGGCTTTCCCTTGGGGGTGAGAGCGCGTCCCCACAGGGCGCCCGGGAGGTGTGGGAATACAAGAGTGACCATCTGAACCAGGCTCCAGAACAGTTCCCCTTAGCTGGGGTGGGGATTGGGTGGGGAACGCCTGGAGGTAGAGGAGAGATGGAATAGGAGGATGAACCGGGCATGCTACAGAGCTCTGATGTTGAGGGCTGGCTCCTGACTGTGATGAGGCGAGGATTGACCATGAGGAAAGCGGCGCCTTGTGAGTGGGGTGGGGGGCACAGTTGTATCTACAGGGACATGTGTTTCCTGCAGGAAGTTCTGGTCACTGTTTATGTGTGCAAACAAGCTTCTGGGAGCCTTCAGGGTGTGGTTTGTGTGCATGTGTGTGTCCTTGGGTGACTGTGCTATGTGCATGTGAGAGTTACCCTGTGTCTACTTCAGGGTCTCTGTATGTGTGCCTTGGCACTATTGGGAGGAGGTATGTTTGATGCCTGTTATCTGGTACCTTTGGGTCTGGATTTCCATAAATGTATGTAAACATCCGTGTGTCCATGTGTGTGTGAAGGTGGGTCTGTGTCTCCTGCTGTGTGTCTATGTGCCACACTGTGTGCCTGCATGTTCCAATGGGTCTGGGTATCTATGTGTGTGTCAATATGTAGGCGACGTGGTGTGCATTAGAATATTCATGTTTGTGCGTCCATGTGTGGCTGCCCCAGGCATGTGTACATGGCAGTTTTCAACCACACTGCTTTGCCTCTTCCCGGTATTCCCTTAGATGGAGAGTCCGTGTGCCTTGTAGCCCTTGCTGGCGAGCGCTGTGTCCTGTTCCGAGGCCAGGTCAGGCAGAACAGGCGGTCTGAGGCTGGTCTTAGGAGTGGACACACCCTTGGTCCATCCTGTCCTCCTACCACTGTCACTGAAAGCCTGTGTCCAAAGGCGGGCTGGAAATCAGCCAGCCCCAGGGCTCTTGAGCCCAGCACCCTCCTCCGTCCCATGCTGTCACCAGGGCCACTTGCTCGGGTTAACTGATGGCAGTGAAAAACCCATTAAGTGCCTGCTTCTCCGAGTCATTTGCTATCATGAGGCAGCCGGGCTGACACACGCTGGCTCTTCTTCACGTAATTGGAGAAAGTTTTCCCGTCACCGGGTTCTCTGTGTGGCAGCGCTGGCCCTCTTGGGCCCCTCTCTGCCATCACGCAGGCTCTTCTCTCCTCCTTCAGAGGCTGACCTAATTTCCACTCTGTCATTTTCTCCTCCATGCCATGTCAGTTTCCCTAGGAGCTCCCAGGAGCCCTAGTCCCAGCAAGCCATCTGCTCTTTCTTTCTCCTCCCCAGAGGGGTACTGGGATAGTGCAGCTGTACCCAAGGGAGGAAGGAGCAGCCCCGCCATGTCTCCAGCCTGGGTTCCATGTCCAGGACTCCAGGAGGGACATGGCTCTCCCTCCTGGAGTCAGTAGGCAGATTAGGAGACATCTGAACTCAGGGACTTGCCCCCAGGCAGGATAGTTCATCTAAGATAAGAGCAGGGTACTGGCTATAGTACTGGATGCTGGACATCCAGATGGCTGCTTCTGCGGAGGTCTCCCCACACTGAGGCCTGACGTGGGCAGGTTGACTCCAAGCATGCTGCATCCCTGATTTCCTTGTATCCCCTCACCTCTGAGCCTCTGATACCCCCTGAGGCCTATCTTCCAGGTTCCCATTGCCATGGTGTTCTATAGCCAGTGCAGCACTCCAGCCAGATCGATGGGCTCCACTTTGTGAGGATCTGGAAATGTCCGGATGAGGTCAAGCTCTGGGGAGTACACGAGGGTGTCCTCACCCAGAGGAGGAGCCATGTCCCTCCTGGAGTCCTGGACATGGAACCCAGGCTGGAGACTCAATATGTACAGCCTCATGTATGGAGAGCCCAGGAAATCCTCTGACCGCCTGCTTCCCATGCTAGCTGGAGTCGGATAGAGCTAGGTTAATCCTCATCATTAGAGTCCCTGGTAGACAGAGCCCCAGGGCGCAGGTTGCTAGAGTCTCGTGGACTTTCTGGTGTTTAACTCAGTCCCTCTGATCTCTAACCCTAACCCAATCTTGGCTTCAGGAGCAGGGAATTCCCGAGTTACCTTTGGTTAAGGTGTTTTATAACAGCAATAAAAAGCAAGCTTTTATTTATTTCAGTTGTAACTAAAAGTCCATCATAAATGGAAGTCAGGGCCAGCATTTAAGGCAGGGACCCAGAAGCAGAGACTGTAGAGGAACACACACTGCTTATAGGCTTACTCCTCAGGCTGACATTCAGCTGCATTTCCTAGACCTCCTGAACCACCTGCCCAGGGGTGGCCCCACTCATGGTGAACCGGGCCCTTGAATGCCATTCATTTAGAAAATGCCCCACAGACTTGCTTATAAGTCAATCTTACAGAAGCATTTTCTCATTTGAGGTTCCTCTTCCCAGAAAGCTCTAGCTTGTATCAAGCTGGCAAAAAACTAACCAGATCACCAGGCCTTTCTTGCCACAGCTCTGCCCTGCCAGTCTCCACCACAGGATCTTGTCATCGCTGTACGGGTACTGTCAGAATAGCTTCCTGGGCTCCCCAACACTGGTCAGCTAGGGCTGACCTGGAAGCCTGTCCGTCCCAGTCAGAGTTAGCTTTCATGAGTGCAAAGTCCATGTCCACCTAGGTGAATAGCAGCCAGGTGAGAGGACCACCTTAGGGCAGCAACCTGCCTATGGCTTTCCCCAGGCCGGCTCACACTCTGACTCCAGGGTGTGACCATTCTGCTGCCGATGCTCCCCATATCCTGTTCCTGAGTCAGCCTCCAGGGAGTTCAGGGCCTGGCCTAGCTCCCACCCGAAGGTTCTGTACCCATTCAGGGCCTTCATGAGAGCCACATGTCCCTTCAGGGTTAGCACATCCCTGGTGGCATGCCGTGTCATCATTATTCAGTATTGCAAAGTGCACATGCTGTCTGGAACCCTGGAAGAGTTTTAATTAGTGGATAGCATTCAACACTCCAGAGACTTCATATGAAGCCCCAGGTGTCTGGCTTCTCTGTAACCATTGGGAGCTTGAGGCACACGGGTGGGGTGGCATGCCTGTGCTGGGTGCAACTAGTGCTCAGGCAGGGTGTGTTCACGTGAGCCACAGTTTCCTGTGGGCTGCACCCAGGCTGGCTCCTGCATGCACACCATCACAGCGTGGTCCTGATGGCCTTGGGCTGGGCTGCAGCCACTGGGGATTTCCATACATCTGCCTCCAGAGGACTGTCCCGATCACTGCAAAACTGTCCAGCCACACATTCCCTCCACCCCTCCCTGTGCATAACTCTACCACAGAGCTCTGCACTCCATCTTTTGCAGAATGGGTCTGTCCACTCACTTTTGTAATGGGCCCAGCCACATGGCTTGTTTGAGCCAAGGGGCACCGGATAATGTGGGTGGAGACTACCCGTCTGCAGAGGCTGCAGTGGCTAACCCACTGCAGGAGGATAAGATGCTGAGGCTACAGCCCGGAAGCTGGGAGTGAGCAATGGCACCGTCTGTTCATTGAGGTATGGGAGAGCCTGGCAGACCTGGTTTAGACCTATACCCATCTGCCCAGAGAGCAGGGTGCTGATAAATCCTGGTTGTTTTGAGCGTTAAGCACCCGGATGGCATGTTACATGGTGGAAACTAGTTGATACATTATGTTTACGCCACAAGTCAGCTGATTTTGCTAGAGGACCCTGGAAAAAGGACATCACCACTTCTTTTCACTCTGACCTGTCCAGTACCAAGCTACTACCCGAGGATCTCAGGACCGTCTGGTTCTGTATGATGGTGTCTGCCCACCAGCAGCAGGACCTTGGGAAGGCTTCTTGGAGCCACACAATCAAGGTGACTCCTCTGCTGGGTAACTCCTGCTGGGTGTGCCTGTTTCCCATTGGCCTTAACTATGGCAGCCCACACACAGCTCACATACCTGCTGCCCTGTGAAGCAATCTGGCTTTCAGATGCCTTGGGCACACATAGGCTCCTCAGACCCTCATCAAGGCCACTGCCTGGCTTTCACTGTCTTATGCGTGATCAGGTCACTTTCAGCTTTTCTAACTGTTGAAACTGGGATGCGCTCTGGCCGAGTAGACGGCCTGCAACAGTCCTGAGCTCCCTCACACAGCTCACAGCACACGCATTGACATCCACAACAGGGCATGTCCACTCATACTCACAGGCATACATGGCACACAGGGACATGCACATTCCTGTGAGCACCCATCTTCTTCAAGATGCTAAGCATTGCTCTCCAGGGTAACACTATCTGTTTGGGGTCAGCATGCCACCCCTGGGCCTGGCAAGTCCCTACCATACAGAGGACATGAGAAGCTTCTAGTGGCTGGTTAGAGAGGGGTGAGGGGCTGCTGGCTAAGCAGGGGTGAGGCTCCATCCCAATGCACTCTCTGCTCATCCCCCTGGCCCGGAAAGCCTCCCCATTCTATGCTGAGCATGCTGTGTGCTCTGGCAGACGTCAGCAAGCTGAGACAGAGCCTGGAAGTGACAGGTGCTTCTTGGCTCCGGGCGTGCCCCAGGCTGAGGCTGAATTGGCTGTTGCAGCCCCTGTTTCCTGGGCTAATTGGGGAAGGAGAAGGAAAAGGAGGGGCCAGAGGGGAAGATGCTGAGCTCTGGGCTCAGGCTTAAGGCAACAAAGCTGCTTGTGAGAATGGTTATCTGGGAGTGGTGTGTGTGTGTGTGTGTGTGTGTGTGTGTGTGTGTGTGAGAGAGAGAGAGAGAGAGAGGGAGAGACAGAGAGACAGAGAGAGACACAGAGAGAGAGACGGGTGTAGAGAGGTATAGAGAGGAGACAAAGAGAGACAGATGCAGATATACAGAGGGAAGGAGAGATATAGACAGAGAAGATGGGAGAGACACAGAGAGAGGAAGTAGGAGTAGGAAAGAGCAAAACACAGAGATCAGAGACAGAGAATAGAGAGGGAAGGACAGATGGGGGGGCAACAAAGACACGGCCCATGCAGGAATGCCTTGAATCTTCTCATGTCTATCAGCATGTGGCTATGGACGACCCTCTGATAGATTCTAGCCCTGTGGGCCGTAGTTCTGCTCCTGCCCATCTGTCTTCTGCTGTACCGTGGTTCTGGCCCTGGGCTCCCTGGCTGTCAGCCTGCCCCAGGCCTGGACCACATTTTGGTCACATGAGCAGCCTCAGCAGACTGAGACTGGGTAGTGAAGCTTCCTTCACAGGCTCACAGGCTCTTCTGGGTCACCCCTCTTGAGAAGCAGATCTCATAAGAGCCGGTTTTCTGTGATCTCCTTATCTCAGTGCTCTGTGTGAATGCTGAGGCCCCAAATCACGGCTGACACATGTTAGATGCTGGGAGCCCGAGTTAGAGAAGAAATTGCTTCTTGAGCTGAGGACAGAAGCTGTGCTTGACCTCTGTAGAGTGTCAGCAAGGCTGTTGGCTGGGAATGTGTTGTGTATCTTCTGGAGACTCTGTCCAAATCAGTTTAATGAGGACTACAATGCCCCTCAGGAAGTTGGTTGTAGGAGGGGCCATCGCAGGTGGAGAGCAAGTTCTGTGGAGGAACATGGGGTGTGGTGGTCGGAAGCAGGAGCAGCAGATAGGTGGGCACTGTGGGAGCCAAGGAGACTGATGTCACAGTGGACCCTTCCTATGTGGCAGGACCTGTGTGGACGGGTGTGAGTTAGCATGAAGCAGGTGCCAGGCTTGTATCCTCACCAGCTACACCCAGCTGGGAAGTTCTGGGTCTACTGTCTCCACGGGTAGAAAGAGCCTACCTAGAAGGCGCTGGCATTATTTGCATCTATGTGGGGCAGGTAGTATGATGTGAATGTGCAGGACAACCAGCACACACACACACACACACACACACACACACACACACACACACACACACACACACTCGGGAGTCAACTGTCAAGCATTGCAGTTTAAAATGTGCTTATTTATTTGGTTTGTTGGTATGCTATCTCCTCGGCTGCCTTTATAAATATTTATCAATGTTGTCAGAGTGACATTTCCTGGGAGGAGGTGAGAAGGGGAGGGGAAGAGAGAAGAGGTGTCAGAGGGAGCTGACAGGTGGAAGGAGGCAGGTTCTAGGGCCCCAGACCAGCCTTGATGGGAGGAAGCTGGGGGATGCTCTGAGGGATGGAGGCTACAGCCTGGAGACCTGACCCATTCCCAGCCAGACGGGGTTCTAAAACAGGATCCAGAGGTCAAGGTCTCAGGTGAGGATGAATCAGAACCTCCCATCACGGGCTGAGTTCACCATGACTTATTAAGCCAGTGGTTAATACTGACTTGCTGTATTTAACACTTAACCTAACAACTTAAAAATTCTGTGAGAAAGGGTCTCCAGGCAGCCAGTAAGAAGCTTCTCATGCCCTCAGGCCCTGGAGATCCATGCTGAGCCCAAACAGCCAGCTGGGTTCTCTTGGGGATACCTGCTGTCTTAGCAGAAGACAAGTGTTCCCATGAGGTCACTATAAAAGCCTCAGAAATGGCACGCCAACGTGTGCTGTGTAGGCCTGTGAGTAAATGCAGATTTGTGTATAGCGGTTGTATGAGGGTTGTACACAAGGTTGTTTACCACTGTGTATATGCTCATCTGTGTGTAAGGATTTGGTGTGTGTTTGCATGTGCACCTATGAATGCATATATGTGTGTGAGGTTGTGGTTTGTGTGTGGATCTCTGAATGTGAACACATATCTGTGTGTGTGTGAGTGTTGCATGTGTCCACTGCATGTGCTGTGAGCCTATGCAAAAGGGCTCAGGACTTCAGTATTCCCTGGAAAAGACACAATCAGCCATAGTGTAACAGGGAGTCCAGGTAACATAAGACAGAGGGGACTTGACAATCTGAAAGGAGGTTGCCATTCTGAAGCTAAGAAAACGGTGAAATTGGTGGCTGTATCAGCCAGCCTTTTCCATGTCAACAAACACCTCGAATGCTTCATGGCCTCACACCCACTGTTTTAGTTAGGTTTCTATGGCTGTGATAGAACACCACGACCAAAAGCAGATGGGAGAGAAAAGGTTTATTTCAGCTTGCAGCTCTCGGGCCACACTCCGTCACTGAGGGAAATCAGAGCAGGAACTCTGGAGGCAGGAACGGATGCGGAAGCCGCAGAGAAGTGCTGCTTTTCTCCATGGCTTGCTGAGCCTGCTTTCTTACAGCACTTAGGACAACCAGACTGGTGGTGGTGCCACCCACAGTAGACTAGATCCACCTGAATTAATCAAGAAATGTCTTGTAGCTGGGCGTTGGTGGTGCACGCCTTTAATCCCAGCACTCGGGAGGCAGAGGCAGGCACATCTCTGTGAGTTCGAGGCCAGCCTGGTCTACAAAGCTACACAGAGAAAGCCTGTCTCTAAAAATAAAAAAAGAAAGAAAAAAAGAAAAGAAAAAGAAAAAAGAAAGAAAAGAAATGTCCTATAAACATGCTTATAGGGAATCTGAGGGAGGTATTTTCTCAACTGGGTTTTCTATTTCCAGAAGATTTTAACCTGTGTAAAACTGACAAAAAATAAAACTAAACGAAGCACCTACCAGGACAGCCATTGTTCACTGGGCTCTCCACTCTGCTGGCCATTTGAGCTGATGAATTCAGCTGTTCTTTGAGTCTGACTCCCATGTGGGTCTTGGTTGGGATAATATAATCTTCCTCATAGGTATTATGCTCCTGCAGCTATCCTGGGCTTCTTCCCATTCTGATCCCATAGTTCCCAGGGTGAGGATGTAAGCACGCATTTTGAGGCCTTGGATCAGAACTACTGCAATGTTATTTCCAATATGTTCTGTTAGCCTGGAGTCCTGACACATGGCTTTCCCCTGACTCCCATTGCTGTTAGTGCAGCTCCTGTTAGGAATTAGGCTGGCACCTCTACCCTCACCCCTAAGTTAAGCTCACCTCAGCCAGGCACTCAGTATCTATGACGGCTGCCTCTCTTGCCCCACCCTGACAAAGCTCACCTTCATGGGGCACCTAGACCCCGCCCACTTCCTCACCTCCTCTTCCATCCACAACCATCCCTCACCTTGACTGTCCAACCTGCCTGCCCCGCCTTCCCATCTCCAGACACACTGAAGTCAGAGCATGGCCTGCTATGCAGGGTCATGGCCTCACCATGGTCTGTGTGAGTGCCCATGGTTCACCTTTGTATACTTTACCTGTTCCCCAGCTCATCAGCATCCTGTACTCCATAGTGCATCCCCAAAGAAACTTCTTTTGGCAACCTGTTTAAAGTTTCAATCCTACTCCCACCCTGACCTGCGTGTCTGCTTTGATTTCCTCTGTGGTGCTGATATTTCTTTTTTTTTCTTTTTTCTTTTTTGGTTTTTCGAGACAGGGTTTCTCTGTATTGTTTTGGAGGCTGTCCTGGAACTAGCTCTGTAGACCAGGCTGGTCTCGAACTCACAGAGATCCACCTGCCTTTGCCTCCCGAGTGCTGGGATTAAAGGCTTGCGCCACCAATGTCTGGCCTGATATTTCTTGTTATACGTTACATCTTGGGGACTGTCTGCTGGATGCTTCAGGATTGAGTGCCCGTAGGCACAAGTGCTTACATCTTATTTACCTGTATATCCTGCAACAGGCACCTGACAAGCAGCCACAGATGGTAATGGATGTTGTGTGGGATGGGCAGGTGAATGCATTGGTAACCTGGGGTCAGGTGGATGGGTGGGTGAGTAGATGAGTGAATGGAAGAATGGTAGATAGGTGAACAGTTGGATGGGTGGCTGGACAGACAGATGGATGAATTGTGGGCAGGTGGATGGATGAACAGGTAGATAGCAAGCAGAATGGATCTTGATCCCATTACAACCACAGCCAAGTGGCCAGTCTATGATGTATGAGGGTGGGGGGGCGGGTGTGGAGGAAGGAGTGACAACTTGCTGCCTTCATGCTGACACAAGGAAGGCTGTCTGCAGCAGGGACTTGTGACCTCCTATTTCACAGCCAGCCCCAGCCTCTGCTGGTGACTGAGAGCCCACACTCTGGTGGGAGCTGGGGACAAAGACAACCTCACAGAGGTTGACTAGGAGACACTTACAGGGCAGCTCCTGAAGATCAGCTAGAGCCCCAGAGGAAAGTCACATGCCAGGGTTACAGAAGGGAATCCTGGGCACAGGCTGAAATTCACGAGGGTCAGAAAAGCAGAGAGCCGAGGCAGAGATCACTCAACCTGTCACTCTGCCCAAGCAGCGACACTGACTAGGCTTGGTGACTCATATCTTTAATCCCAGCACTAGGGATGTAGAGGCAGATATCTGTGAGTTCAAGGACAAGCAGGGCTATGTAGCGAGAGATCCTGTCTCAAAAAAAAAAAGTGATGCTTGCTGGACTTGGGGACCTTGGGAGGGAAACAGCAGAAAACAGCGGCAGGTAGGAGGCACTTCATTGTTAGAGTGAAGTACACATACCTCTGGGAGTGCCTTTTTAGGGGTAGCAGGGGGATGCCATGGAGTCCGCTGGGTTTACGGACAGACAGCTCAGGCTGGGGGCTGGACAAACTGACACTGGGGCAGTTGGTCACAGGAGACAAACTAACTCTGAGGACACAGAATGACCTCACCAGTAAATGGGGCTGGGTAGGGAAGAAGCCAGAGGTGGGGATTATGCAGGGTGCTGTCTGTGTCAATGGGGATACATTTCAGCAGAGCTACACTGTGCTTACACCTACACCGTGACCCACACACAATCCAGGCTGCTTCCTCGGGAGGAGGGGCGGGTGGAGGAAGCACATGTCAAGAGATAACTCAAAGTAAACGAAGCTTCCCGGAGATGCTAAGAGCTAGGGTGGCTACCGCAGCCCACATACCGGAGCTTCTCCCCATTCCTGTCTGCCTCTCTGTAACCACAGTCAAAATACAGGATTTAAACAGGAACCGAACAAACTTATCCTAACACGTCTTCATCTTAAGGATGAAATGGTTAAAATAGCAAAGGTTGTTTTGAAAAACAGCAAAGCCATCCTACATGCTCTTGACAGTTTTGGGCACATTATGGAAAGCCATAGTCACTGAAGAGACTGACAGGAACAGAACTGAAGTCTAAAATGCTCCTGGACCTGGTGCATGGCGGGCTGTGGGACACAAGCTGCATTTCACAGGCTCAGCCCTCTGGTCACACATGAGAGTTAAACTTGAACTCCACCTCATCCTGGCTCAATGCTTGGAGGCACAAGGACCAACCTAGTAGACACCAGATTTGGGGTAGGGGTTGTTCTTGGTCCAAGGAGAGGAGACAGGAAGTCCCCTTCAGGATCTGGTAATCTGTAATGAGAAGGGGTCAGCTATCTGCAGCCACATCATCCTGGACACACCAGGTCTCCTAATCTCAGACGCTAAATAGAACAGAGCCCGGTTAGCACGTAATTCAGAGACATGGAGACGGTCAAGAAAGGCAGGCTGGGGAGAGGTGGCATTTACAGGAGTGTCTGCTAGAGGAGGGGGTCTCTGATGGTATGTCCCTACAAACAGACCAAGAGGTTTGCCTTCCAACTGTTGTCAGATTGAGAACATCGGTCCTCGAAGCTGGTAGTATAAATGAGGAAATAGAGGCCTATGAAGATGAAGCTGCTATGGAGGAGGCAGTTTCTACCTGCCAAGACTTGACCGGACCTCTGTGCCCTAGAGTCCCCAAGGATGGGATCCGGCCAAGGTCTCCTCTCAGAGGTGGGCACCTGGAATTTAAGCAAAGCTGTTGGTGTGTTTAAATACTGTCATCGATGACTGTAAGTGGGCTTATGAGCCTTATCGGCTTAGATTTGTATCTGCAGGAGAGCCGTTCATCTTAAATAAATATGTTTTTAATAATCTCTGAGTATTTATGGAGCATAAAGCTGTCAGAAGCGATGGAGATGAGGATTTCTGAAGTCGCTTGCTGCACAGGGCCCTTGCCGAGTCATTAAGGAAACCGGCTCCCAGCAGGACGGCAAGTTCTGCTGCCAGTGCGAACAAACGCGCGGACGATTATCATCCCGGAGGATTTTTAATAAGCTGGGGTTGGTTATTTAACCTACAATAACCACTTAATAAACATAGTAAATTACTCACAGGTTTGCAAGTGTCTGCTCCTCCCCAGCTCCTCCCAAGACCACCTGTGCCCTGGAGTTCCTCTCGGGGTATCCTGGCATGAGGCTTGTTCTTCTGGCTTGTGCTTCAGCGGCCCCAGGCTGGCAGCTGCTCCAGGGTCTGGGAACTGCAGGGCTCTCACTCCTCTTCATGTGTACAGTTGACCAGGTGCACTGCTGCCTGATTCCAGCAGGAGTCCAGGCCCGACCCTCTGGTGCCAGGCAAACCCAGGTTCTTCTCACTTTCTGAGTTGGGCCAAGACATCCAGGCCTCTGTCAGAGCTGAGGTTTCCATCCACGAGCCCACCACCTTGGATGTCTCTTCTCTGTAGATTGCTGCCCAAACACAACTCTCTTACCCCAGCATTCACGGTTCTCAACAACACAGCAAGCAGCAAACGCCCATCCGTGTGAGAGCCAGTCGCTACTGAAGATCTATGAAGCACCTGCCAGTCCTATTAACATCTAACATGGCTGAACATTGCTCAGTGCCTGCTGCCATTCAGAAGCTTCATAAAGATCTGCTCATGTCCCCTCCCTTCCAAGCTGTGGGGCAGAAACTTTCTTAACAGATGGGGAAACTGAGCTTGGGTGCTTGTCTAAGTGACATTTGAAAGTGTTGCATCAGGGATTACGTGCCCAGATCGTTAACTGTTTTCTCTCCCACATAAAGTATGCTTTCCACAATGTTATATAAAGGTTTGTGAGCTGCCTGATGGACAAGACTGTTATGTCTCAGTCAGCTCAGTCTGTAACAAGCATACCGCACCAGGTGGCTGGAAAACCAAGGTCAAGGAGCTAGTAGTTTCTTGTCCAGGTAGTGACTTGTGTCCTGGCTTTAGAGCCACGTCTTGCTGTGTATGTGTTGTTCTCACAGTGTCTAGCTTACCTTCCATTGCAAGCCCTATCTACCCATCCTGAGAACCCCTCTCCCAAATGCATTATGGGTGGAGGGTCAACACATGAGCTCAGGGCGGGACACAAAGCTCTGACCAAAGGAGCCTGAAACACTTGATGTCACTTCTCATGTTCTTCCTGGTCCTTGGAGGGCAAGGGTGGATACAGCCAGGTGGGCTTCTCACAACCCCTCCCATGGCCATGGAACTGGAGCCACCTGAGGGCACCTCCTGATTTACCCATTGTCATTCCTGATCAGGGCTCTGAGACTGGATACTGCCAGAGATAAGGGGTGGGTGCTGCACCCCACACATCTTGGATCTAGAAAGGTGACTGAGGCTATGGGAATGAAGAAAGGACAGATACTAAAGAAACAACAGACACATCCGCAGAAAAGCTGGGGTCAGGTGGACTGTGTGGACTGTGACAGAGTGGTATCAACTTCTGCAACTACTGCAACCAGCTGGCCTTGGTAGGAGGTCTTTCTAGGTGAGCATTGTCGGGCTCTAAACACCTGGGAGGAGGAAGCTGCAGGTGCTTGTTTTTGCACACACTGATCAATCATCTGTAAGCACACATACTTGGACCAGAAGAAGGCTTTGCCACTCCATGGGTGTGAGGCACTGGTCTTTGGCATGGCTGTGCCTATGTCAACAACACACATTATTCACTCAGAACTTCATCCATTCTTCACGTGTTCACTCGAGGCTTCCTTGTCTGCCCACAGGTAGGACACTAGGATCAAAGACTTCTGCAGGGCAGGGTATATGCTCCAGGTGCATGTCTGGAGCAAAAGAAGGCTGGTCAGACTCCCTGGGTCAGACTATATTGTCCTCTGTCACACTGTATCTCTGACTCAGACTCTCTTGGCCCTGACCCCAAATTCTGGGGGTTTCCCTTCTCTATAGGACTTGTAACACTGAACAGCATGGAAGGTTCCAGCCCATTCATGCAAGCATATGGCCATGGACCACACAGCTCAGGAAAGACTGCTGGTTGGTTTTTATTGTCAGCTTCACACAACCTTGAGTCAGCTGGGAAGGGGAAGCCTCACCTGAAAATTGACCAGATCAGTTTGGCCTGTGGCCATGTTTGTGAGAAACTGTCTTTATTGGTAATTGATGTGGGAAGGCACCGCCCACTGCGGGCAGCACCATCCCTAGGCAGGTGGGTCTGGGCTGCCCAAGAAAGCTAACTGACTATGAGCTGATAAGTGAACCAGCAAGCTGAACTCTTTTATGGTTTCAGCTTACATTCCTTCCCCGACTTCCCTCTATGTAAATTGTGCCATGGGAGTTGTGAGCTGAAATAAACGTTTTCCTCCCCCATGTGGCTTTGACTAATATTTTATCACGCAACAGAAAGGGAACTAGAACAATGTGGAAACATTTCCTCAGTCTGTCATTAGCAGCAGAGAAGACATACCTTAAATCCTTAAGAATGGCTAGGAATGCTGAGCTGGGCACCCTGGATAGGGCTGTGCAGGAGGCTGCCCAGTGGCAGTGGCAGGGTTTCATACAGGAGAGGAGGATGGCACAGAGGCTTCACATGGGCCGAGCTGGGGGCAGCTGGGGCAACCAGCAGGGCAGGGAGAAGACAGTCACAGTGCAGCTGGACAGGAGGGGGCACAAGGGCCATGCTGCCCAAGGGCTAGGGGTGCTACTAGCGACTTTGTTGGGTTAAGATTGGCTAGGAGCAAGCTGGGACAACAGCTTGAAACAGCGATGCATGCCAGAGGCAGCTGGGGAGAGGGAGTCCTCAGATGGGTCGACCTGCCTGGGATGCTGGGGCCTTTGTGTGTGAGCACAAGTATTTGGGTGGGTTAGTGACAGCATTGAGAGTGTGCGAGCACATTTGAGGAGATGAGAGTGGGACCTTGGGGGCCTGCGTGTGCCTTCCCAGGTCTCAGGCTGTCCCTCCCCAACTCTCTCCATCCTATTAATTCTCTTCAAACTGCCCACAGCATTCAACACCCCCCTCCCCATTTAAAAAGCTTTAAGGTAAAATATGTGACCCACTCAAAGCTTGCACCTTGTATGTTTCGGTTAAGAAAGAATTTAAGGGAACTTGAGACGTGCCTGACTCCCACAGCTCCCCCACCCCCATGTCCCATCTCCTACACTGCCACGACATTTTGCTGGCCAGTCCTGGTGGCATGTAGCTGCCTCCACAACCACCTCCCCCCATGAACTGTTTGGGCCTGCTGCTTTTCTTAAAAGCATCATGCAAATGGAATCGGACCTGTGTATTCTTGTGTGACTTGATTCTGTCAGGGGCATTGTCTCTGCCACACGTTCCCGATGCTGTGAGTACCTACACATTAATCACTGCTGAGGCAAGTGGGCTCCTTTGTCTGAACACCCAGCACATCTGCATTCTCTTGGGGTGGGCACCTGGGTCGTCTCCAAGGTTTCTTTTGTCCCAGGGAAGCATAGTGCCACCATGAGGGTCTTAGATGGCTACACAGTCAGGGTTGGGGTGATCTGCAGGGTTATCGATATGAAAATGATCAGCCATGGCTCAGGCATGGCCCCCAGCAGGCAGGGACCCTCCCACTTCATCCCTGTATTCTGATAAGGAGGCCATTCGGATGAGCTGATGTCCTTGCTGGCTTGATCAGAGCAGACTGCCATCAAATGCTCTACCACTGAGCTACATCCCCAATCAGAGCAGGCTGTAGCCCAGGAAGAGCGATATTCTGGAGCAGGGTGGGGAAGGGCATCCATCCTCCAGCTCGGTGGCCCTTGCAGCCCAGGCAGAACCACTCTTGGGCCCTGTGTGCATGTGTGCCTGGCTTAGAGCAGAGCTGTACAAATACCATTTCCTTGGCTCAACCAAGCCCGCAAAATTCACCCATGCCCAAGTAAATCAGGACCTGGGGTGAGGTGGGGGCCTCTCCAAGTGCAGGGGTGTCCACATAGCCAGCTCTGGGTCTCATCTGTCCCAGCTGCTCAACTGCCCTCTAGAAAGGAAGCTCTCACAGCCTCTAAAGTCATGTGGTGGACTCTGGGGAAGATGGGTGAGCTCTGTAGTGTTTTTGCAGGTGGTCAATAAACACTCCAAGGAAATGCTTCTAAGAGCCAGGCCCTGTGTGAGCTCTGAGCTAGAGTTATGTGGGAGAGGACCCCTACGGACTGACGCCCACGGGCTGCTGCTGCAGCTTCCAGTGCAGATGCTGCCCTGAGAGAGCTCAGGATGCCTTATGACATGCTGGCTCTCGCTCATCCGCAGGGGTACCAGCTGGAGTTGGAACATTCCAGCAACCAAGGGGGTGCCCTCCAAAGCATTGATGACTCTAGCACTCCCTGACTTATTGCATATCTGTGACTGAAGAGGTGTGGACCCAGGAGCGGTTGTTCTTTGAGGTCTCCAGGAAGGTGGTGAATAGAGAAAAGCGAGAACTCAAGTTGATATTCATCTGAGTGACACTTGGGGTTTACAGAGATGGGCATTTTTAGCCCACTGTTCAGAGATGCTTGCACCAGGCAAGGAATCGTGGAGATGTTCATGAGGGGACGATCCTCACCAGTTCCACCCCCTAGAACCTACTGTGCCCCATTAGCTTCCAGGTAAATCAGGAGGCTGTGAGCCCAGCGTCTAAATCCTAACCCTGGAAGGCAGAGCCCACTCTCAGGAAGAAGTGGTAGCTTATCGGTGGACAGGCAGAACCGGGCCTTGTGATTAAGAGGGAGAAAGCACAGCAGGCTGAGGGGACAGTGTGTGAGAGAACACAGCCCTGGAGGCTCAGGGTATGGAGATGAGAGGCACAAGGTGATGCTAAGGCCAGGTTGGGGCCCTCAGCACTCTTGGATACTCTGCTATGGGTCACAGAGATTCCAAGACGCTTCCCACCTCTCCAGGGTTGTGAGAAGTTATACTGGTATCTCTCACTCTCTGAATTGATAGTCCCTGCATTCTGTGCCAGGGCTGAGGAGGAAGAAGGCAGATTCTAGGTGGCACCTGGTAACTGTGGCCTTGAGAGCACCACTTCCTTAGGCACATCTTTGCCCCTCAGGGTCCCACCCAGTGGGTTGTGACAAGCAGGTTCTCCTGTGAAAGGAGCACGGAGGTCTCACCATGTGTTCAGTAGTTAGGTGTGACAACAGTCCCTGCCACAGGCTCATTGACAGCCAATCAGGGGCTCCTGAGGCCAATGTTCTGTGAACAAGTCTACCCCAGAGGGAGCTGAGGATTAAGTCAGCAGGGATGTGCCCCCCAGGATCTCTGTGAAGAAGTGACATAATGTTGAGTGACTGGGAGGCTGGGCTGAGGTGGGAACCTGCCAGGAGGGGATGTGGCTGTGGAAGACCCAGTACAGGTGCCAGCTATCTGTGACCGTGGAGACACCACTGCCGTGTGGTTGTGACTCA
Organism: Mesocricetus auratus; assembly: GCF_017639785.1. Lineage (NCBI taxonomy): Eukaryota > Metazoa > Chordata > Mammalia > Rodentia > Cricetidae > Mesocricetus > Mesocricetus auratus. Next base: position 150,876,536 of record NW_024429266.1, on the reverse strand, counting down.
GTAAGCCAAGCTCCGTCCTGGACTTGGAAGTCTCACTTACCCCGCCCGTTCAGGGTGAATGGAGGCCTGTGTGGGCCTTGTCCAGAGCTGAACTGATGGCCAGATACTAGCTTCCCCACCTGCTGAGGGTCCTGGTCAAGCTTCAGAGCCACCAGGAGCACGACTCGGATGGCATCAGTGGCCCTCGAGGGGCTGTTGCATGAGGGGAAATCCACCACATATAGCCCAGTGCATGCAGGTGGTTGCTGGTAAGTGTCTCATCCTGTCTATGGCACATGGACAAGTCTCTTGCCATCTATGAGCCCCAATTGTGGGGACAGAGATATCTCCAGGGCATGAAGCTGAGAGGACAAAGGAGGTGATAAGGGTGTTATGTCCCCGGACTTCAGAGCTTTTGGTGCTTTAGATGGAGTGGGACCCTGGTTGACGGAGGCACTACTCATTCCTTGGACTGATATTCCCGGCTGCCCTGTGGCACGGGCTCCTGAGTGAACATCTGGAAGCATATGGTGGTAGGAGAGGAAGACGTGAGTGAGGTGTGAGGCCCCCTCTTTCCTGTTAATAGCTCATGCAAGAGCCTCTTCTCCATCGGATTCAATTTATTCCCATCTGGGCCCTGCTGTCTCCATCAATTCAGCTAATAAAGAGAGGTGGACGGCTGTGACCCAGGCCACTGCAGAGGCCTCTTCCAAGCTAATTAACCGGCCTGAACAATCCCTTTTAATATCTCTGTACTTAATGCCTTAAAAGGAAAGACTGAACTGGGGGTGGGGGGTGGGGAAGGACTGGGTGGGAGGCAGGGAGGCTTTACCAGCTAGAGAAAGCATGGGCGCAGGGCTCTCTCTCAGGCATGAGAAACTCTGTTCTGTGACAGTGGATCCATCGGGGAAGGATTTTGCCCTGGCTGGGGTGTTCTCTGACTTGGGTTGACCTTGCTGGAGTGGCTGGCTCCTCCCTGTTCCTGAGCCAGTCTCAGCCCAGGTTGGGAGCGGGATGGGGTAGGGGTGAGGTTGAGTGCAGGGCTGCGGAGCTGTCCACCTAGCCGTGCTGAAAATGCTGATTTGCAGTCTCCAGGGGCACCAGTCACCAGCTCACCCTGCCGTCCCTGACAGGCTCTGCATGTTCTGAACCCTCAACGGTGCCCTTTATTACCAGAGAACCCGTCCCAAGCCCTGGCCATGCACCTTGTGGTGGACTTGGAACAAAAGAAGGGAGTGGACTGTAGCTGTTTCCTGTTCCCTGCAGAGAGCCGTCTTCTGCAGATGAGACCTTGGGAAGACAGCCTGTAATTACAGCAGTAACTTCCAGGCTGGATGACAGGTGTGGGAGGGGATGGAGTAGGAAGCTCACTGCAGGCTTGTGGGGTCAACACGCAGGTCCTTAGGGCCAGGCTGGCCATGCACACAGCAAGGTTCAGGTGGATGATCTGTTCTGTTGCAGGCTACCCTGCTCAGACACCCCTTGAGGGGGGGGGTGGGAAGACACCGCATCAACGACACAGTGAGTAACAGAGCATGCTGCAGGCTCATTTATTCAGGAAGTCAGACCTGCCTTTATACCCCCTCCCAAGGTCCTATTGGCTCAGGCGGCTGGCTGTGCTGTGTGTCCTTTTCTCATTGGCGTCTCTGAGTCAGATGTCTCTCTGTCAGAGTCTCTCGGCATTGAGGCAGGCTTGGCGGCTTGGCTCAGGGAGGAAGTGCCTGCTGCACATGTGCATGCGGGCTGGCCTGGGCACTGGGGACAGGGTCACTGTGGCTGCAGTTTCTCCTACACTGCTCTTATATACTCACATACTACTCAAGGCCTGAAGAATAGTGTGGATCAGGCAGAGGGGGCTCAGCACTCAGGGCCTACTTCTCTGTCGACTTTATACCCTGGGGTCCACAGCAGAGAGGTTCCACAGATATAAAACTCTTTCCAATCCTAACTCATACATACATACATACATGCATAGGTACATACATACATACATATGAATGAGAATGAATCCTATAGATTCATATACTTGAATGCTTGGTCCCTAGTTGGTGGAACTATTTGGAAAGGATTAGGAGGTGTGGCTTCGCAGGAGGAGGTGTATCACTGGGTTTAGGCTTTGAGGTTTTAAAAGCCCACACTATTTCCAGTGCTCTCTCTCTGCTTCCTACTTTCGATCAGGATGTGAGCTCTCAGCTACTCCAGTGCTATGTCTGCCTGTCTGCTCCTATGTTCCCCACTAAGATGGTCATGAACTATAACCCTGTAAAAGTGTAAGAAAATCCCTAATAAACTCTCCCTTCTGTAAGTTGCCTTGGTTATAGTATCTCATATGAGTCGCTAAAACTTAGAAAGTGATCTACACCGTGTCTACATAAAATTGCTAAATTTCTTATCATCGGGGGACTTTCCCCATCTCTCACTGCAGTGTCTTAATTCTTGCTTCTGTGAAATAACCCACCCTAGCTGACCTGATGCTAGTAGGTTCTGCTCTCTTGTTCTCACACAACCTTGTTCCCCTTGGAAGGGAGGCCACTCTGTCCCTTCCTCTCTTGGGTCTCTTCCATCTCTAAGGGATCTTTACCATACTTTCTTGCTCCATGAGCTCTAACCAGGCGAGGAGACAATCAGAGTAGTTTAGGGCTCTGTCCAGAAGGGGCCAGCCACCCTGCGGAGAGCATGTGGAGCAAGAGACAATGTGTCAGCTATTTCTGGAAAAGAGGTCTTCCCTGAGCGGGGGTCAGGTGGGGTGGATGAATGGCAGTGTATGAAGACATGGGGCGGTGTCATTTAGGGGAACTGAAGTGCTGGGGGAAGGGTGGGGGCTGTAGAATGAAGGAGTGGGTCTCAATGTGGAGGCTATGCCAAGGGAGTTGGTGATTAGACAGATAGGCTGGGATGAGAAAAAGTGTTCTTTCATAATCTCATTCTTTAATATCAGGGCCTTGCTAGTCCTAGAGAGAAATATGTCCCCCTCAGTGAAGCCAAGTTTTAGGAATAACATGCAGGGCATACCCTCACCCCCGAGTCTTCCTATATTGGGTTCCTGCATCCAACCACCTGAATAACCTAGTGTCAGACGACATCAAGCCAAGATAGCCCCTGTCCCACTAACCCTTCACCCACCCGTTCTTATCCCCTCCCCATCCTTTCCACAGAAGCCACAGTGATGCTCTTGTCATCAGCTCACCCCTGACCTACCTGGTGCAGCCCTGTGCTTGTGTGGCCCTGATGCTATGAGGGAAATGTGAGGAGTGACCATCTTTCCTTCCTCGGTAGTCTTCTGACCTGTGGGCCTCACCACGCCTGAACAATAATGACAGCATATCTTCAAATACTCACATGGATAAAGACACCTAAGGGTGCATGCCGGCCTCCTCCCTTGCCAGCCAGCCATCTCCTGTGGCCAGAAGAAAGGAGGAAGCCCATGCTGGAGTTGGGGTGGGGCAGTCCACACCTCCATTCCCACTAGCACCTCTCCATTTTTTCTGTCAGGAGACTGTTCCTATAGCAACCTAGTGAGTAACAGTAGGCAATCCCTTTCTCCAACAGGTGGATCCAGCTAGAATGGATGGGCAGAGAAGGGATGAATGAGTTTGCTACAACCATAGCTACATTTGAAAGCAATCCAGGAAAAAGAATCACAGCTCCTCCACTTTCTCTTAGCTCTCACACTGACTGCTGGCTTTCTCTAGGACATTTCTTATTGTTTGCTCCATGGACGTTTCTGTTTCTCCTATGATACTCCTACCCACCTGCTCTCAGGTGCCAGTGTGGGAAGTCTGGGAGATCTTTCTCTGTCCCTACATTGAGCTGTGTGCTGGGTGACTGCATAGTCTCCTAGCCAGTGATTTGACACTTGAGGGCTGTCACCAGGGGAGCATGGTGGGCTCTGGTCCAGCTGCTATGCACAGCTGCCTGGCTGAAGATTCAGGCCAGGTCTGACATGCCGCAAGTGACTTGCCAGATCCCAGGGAGGGCAGCTGAGGGCACAGCCAAGCCAGTGGGCCAGGCACCATGGGTGGCAGGCAGCCAGGCCAGGCCAGAGCCGTTCCAGGCAACCCACGGCCAGCTGCTCATGGTTATATTTAGCCCTTACTGCCAGGGACAGCAGGACGCTGGGGCTCCCCAGGCCAAGGGACCATACGCTGCCTAAGTGGTCCCTGGCATTGGACATGTGAGATTGTTTTCCATTTTGAGGACAGTATTTTAAAATGTTTCCATGAAGGAAAAGAGAGGAAGGGAAAGCTGATCTGGAAGGAGAGGCCTGTAAGAAAGGCAATAACAACAGCCTCAAATCCTTGTTTGCATTCCGACACCGATGCACCAACTCCAAAGAGATCGCTAGAGACAGCTGGGGATTCACACACAGTCTGAGAATTAAATGATATTAAAGAATTATTAATTTTGTTGAGTGTGATGATACTGAGATTAGATGTCTTAAACTCCTTATCTGCCAGAGACACAAATTGAAATATTTATGATAAAAAGGTAGGATGACGTGTGAGGCTCGCTTGCCACACAGATCATGTGGATGCTGCCTCAAAGCTGGGGCTGGCACACACTCGTTATTCTTGTCTCTCTGCTTTTGTGTGGAGCTGACATTTTCCGTAATCAATGCTAAAAAGTGCTTCCACCCGTATATGCTTGCCCGAGGCGTTTCTTCCCCAGTTCTCATGCCTTGCTCGATGGGGAGAATTCCCAGGGGTGGGATTACTGGATCTGGGAACTTCATGAGTTTTTTCTTGGATATGTGCTGTTGAGAGTCCTCGGACAATAAGGACGCACACTGCGGTGAGCATGGGGCACCTGAAGCCGCTGCCTAGCAGCAGGGCTGATGCTCTCTCCGTCCCCCACCTCTTAGTAGGTCAGTTGCTATAAAACTGCCATGGCGTTCCGCACTTGACCCCCAGCTCCTGAATGAAGGTGGGGCAGGGCACAGTCACTGGGTGGCTGCCTGTGTCTCCCCTGGAACCTATGGGACCTTTTGTTTGGAGAATGCTTGTGACCTGCTAATGACCCCCGTCTCTCTTGATGCAAATCTGTGCTGTCCCACTAGTTTTCAGTTTTTGCTGCTTTTAAAGATGGTATGTAGGGGCTGGGAAGACGGATCAGTGGGGAAAGAGCTACTGTGGAAGTGTGAGGACCAGACCCATATCTATGCTGACTTGTCATGGCTGCTGCCACAACCCTAGGCTCCAAAGGCAGACACAGGGATCCCTGAGAAAGCTGGACAGATAGACTAGCTGAGTCAGCAATCTCTGGGTTCAGTGAGAGCCTCTGCCTCAGTAAATAGAGTGGAGAGGGTAGAGGCAGACACCCTACACCAAACTCTAGTACACACACACACACACACACACACACACACTTAAAAAATAGCATGCAGGCAGGAAGCTCTATTTTTATTCCCTAAGCTTTACATCATCTCTGTCTTTTCCATTTTGAGACGGGCACTCGTACTTCCAAATATGTACACGGACATTGACTGTGTCTCGGGTGATTGAGTCTACAGTGCAAGGTAGTGATTCCTAGTGTGTGTCCACAGTTGATCTCTAGTGACCTCTGCAAGTCTTTTCTGTTTTTCACTCTTGATTGTGAGTGATTCACTGCCCACATCTGGCAGGCTTGAGTCCTTCCCTCCAGCCCGGTCTCCTTGTGTTAACATATACAGCTTCAGTCACAGCTACAGCAGTCTGTGCCCCATATCTGACCATTCTGGCTTCAGATGTCACCCCTCTTATCACCTTTCAGGCCAACGATGTGTCTCCCTACTTTCCTCAAAATGCCCTGGACCTAGAGAGACAGAGAGGGAAGATAAGGGTTTGAATTCAAATTTTGCCATGAACCTTATATTTGGAGAAGTCCCTGGCCCTCTCCGAGGAGCAAACAAGGTGTGACTTGTTGATGAGCTAACATGTATAAACACACTGTATTTAAACTTAGAATTAAAAAATACCCCCTTGGGGGTAACAGAGGCTGCAACTAGGTAGGTATGGGGGATGGGTCTGGACACCTCCCTAAGAGGGAATGGGTATCACCCCTCTTTTAAGAACCCTGCAAGGGGTAAATTGCAGGGCCGGGGGTCCGTAGCAGCTCAGGTAAAGGGCATGGAGACACCTCATCTTCACGAAAGCCATAGCTGCTCATAGCCCTGTTTCCATGGTTACTGCCTAGGGATGAGATCACCTTCCATACAGGCAGGAGCACCAGGCACTCTGCCAAGGAGATTCACTAACGTGTGGCCAGCAAGATGGCCACAGGGCATGTCGAACCCTGTTGGTACACACCCCCCCTTGGACAGCAAAGGTGGGGCCACAGGATATAGGTGGTCATCAAGGAACTGAGCCACAGAAGCATGAAGCCAGGGCTGCTTGCCTAACCAGGCCCATGTGACATGTCAGCGCTGGCTCCTGACAAAGGAGCCTCTGGGAAGCAACACCAGCCAGGCAGGAATAACCACACCCAGCACTGCCCATGTTGGGTCCTCACCTCGGAGCTAAGATTCCCCCACCACAAAGTCCTTTGGAGACCCAGCTGGCAAGGGACTGGGACTCAGAGACAGCCATGAAGGCCAGGGAGTATCAGGGGTGGTTCAGAGAGGATGTCAACCTCTCCTGGAGCCCCGGCCTCTAGACGCCAGCAGGGTCCCTCAACAGGATCCGGGCTCTGTGTTTTGACACATGGATAGAGGCTTCTGGAGTTGCACCAAGCAGGGCAGCCAGGGCATGAGAATGAAAGAGGAAAGTCTGTGCTCTTGGTTTTCTTGCAGGAGATGACAGAGAACTGAAGCCTGTTGCCACTTGCTGAGATGTTTAAAGAAGAGGACAAGGAAGGGGTTCTCCCGAGTCCTAGTTTAGAGCTGGGATGTAGGTAATATGGATTTACAGAGGAGAGAACGGCCTTGGAGAAAGGAAGGACACAGTGATGTTGGTGGTGAGTGGTGTGGGAGAGAAAGTCTGCCTGAGGTCTGCTCAGGGATGGTTCTGTAAGAAGGCGTACCCAATGTGCTCCCTGCCAGCATTGGGAGTGACACCAAAACCTGTTCCTTCCTCAAATAACCCATGTCCATCTGCTTCTAATTCTGGCTTGACCCTGGGGTCTCTTCTAGCTGCACTGATCTGAGCCTTGAGACCCTGTGTGTCTTGTCTCTGACCTTCTGGCTCTAACTGGTCCTTGAGGCTTCTGCGCCCCTCCCCCACAACTGACAGTCTCCCCAGCTTTTTCTTTGTCTTGCTATCCTGGTCTGGTCTGTCTGCCATTGCTTCGCCAGCTCCCGGTGGGCAGGAATCTAGTTCTGTTTCACAACTAAGGTCCTGGTCCCTAAAGCACATTTGGCATGCTGGAGGCAGTTCACCAAGGGTTGCCAGAATCCACGAGGCCTTTAGTTCCAGTAGCCTCTCTGCCCCTGATGTGAAGTGGGTATTGCCTCTGTTCTATTCCAGTGAGAAAGAGACCTCAGTCCAAAGTGACCCAGGAAAGCAAAGGCCATGTTTGTCACGAGGTCCCTGGACTGGTCTCCCTCAGCTTCCGGTCTGACTGGCTTTGTGCGGACGCTTGTCCAGGCCAGGAACGTGCTGCTGGCTGGGTGCCAGAGTGGCTCTTCTATGAGGCAGCGGCCGCTAACTGCTGGGGCGGGCAGAGACCAGAGCCTGGAGGCTTCTCTGCGGGGGCTGATGTGTGAGGGATTTATGGGTCGCGGTTCGAAATGAAAAGCAATTCAATTCAATCCCAGGGCGGTGAGAGCTTCCCAGAGCCTCGCTAAGTGGGTCTGGAGCAGCGATCAGCGTTGCGAATCTATTAGCCCACACTCGGCATCTGAGTCACGGGGGAAGAGCCAGGAAGCTGCAGCGCCCAGCGGGCTGCACGTCAATTATGCTCCTCTCTGTTTAATTAAGTCATAAAACACACCCGTGTCTGGAAAGGGGCCGGACACCAGGGCTGCAGGAGCAGTACAGCTGACCTCTGCTACTAGCATGACACATCCAGTCTGGGAGGACACTGAGGGGCCACACTCTTGACTGTCTGCCTGGGACTCAGTGTCCCTGATGGAGGCCCGGGGGCTCTTAAGACACTGCCTCCATCCTTCTGGTGCCCAAAGACGCCAAGCGGGAGGGTGGAGTGGCTTAGGCCATGTTCTAGGAGACCCAGTTTCAAGCTTCCGGTTTTGAACTATGTAGCCTGTGCCGAGTTCTTCACCTGCCTATGCCTCAGTCTGTCCACACACAGTGGGAAGGATGGGGAAGTGTCTGCATTCAGGGAGAAGTGGGATGGAGGGTGTGTGGAGAGGATGCAGAGGGGGCAGGGACAGGGTGTGGAGAAGTATGGGGGTGTGCAGGGTTGTAGAAGAGAACGGGGCCACAAAGAAACCTTGGCATGTGCCATCAATACAGCTAAGGCGGAAGTAGCCTGGACATCAGTGCTTATCCAGCGTCTGTCCCATCTCAGTGGCTTGTGTCACCTGGACTATTATGTCATACGCTCTCTTAATCCAGTTCCTTCTTTGAAAACATAAACAAAAATATCGGTTGAACTATCTCCTAGTTCCCCCAGAACAGGAGAGCCAGAACCACTGGCCCCAAGGAAAAGGCAACTGTGACTGAAACTCGATGACATCTGAACAGTCCCAGTCCAGCCTCTACTCTGAGGCCAAGGTTTGGTGCTGATCCGGTCTCCTCCTTATAGGAGCTCAGCGGGTGCTGGAGGCTTTGCAGACAGGCAGGGAGCACCTGGGGCCTTTCCAGCAAGTGGTGTGACCCGTAGGAGGCCCAAATTCATATTGGAGCCAAGCAGGATCCCCAATGGAGCCTCTGAAGCCAAGATGGGCAAAAGGAAGACATAGCCAGCGGGTGTGGCCTTGGAGGGCAGGAGACAGAGCTTGATCCACAGAGGACACATGAAGACCCGAGGGCCTTCCGAGAGGGACAAGAATGAAGGGACAGGTTCAAAGCACCCATTCTCTGTCAAGACAGGGGTAGGTTCGTCTTTAAAAGTCCCCTCTTCCTTAGATTCTTCTTGTCACTTGGTAGGCACCATCCCCAGACAGGAAAGAGTGGCTCACACACCATTGTGGGAAGCAGAACCAGGAGGTCCCCAGACCTTGGGATGCTTGAGAACCACTGTCTCTAGCACCAGTGACTTCTCTAACCTTTCCAACCTCTCCCAGGCCTAGAGGGACAAAATGGCTGGATTGTAAGAGCTGGAGAACCATATTTGTAGAGAGATCACCTGGAAAAATCCTAGAGTGGAGATGTACATGCACAGCATGAAGACCAAAGAGCTAGTTAGAAGGCACCGGGGGTTGTCAGGATGGGGGTGGGTGGGACTCAGAGACCATTTCAAAGGCTTATAGTCACATAGATGCCTGAGTGAGACCTGGGGCTCACTGAGCAGGTGCTCCTCTTGCTTTGGACTCCATCTCCTGGACTTTGGTTTGGCTTGGGTTTCCTTTAAGAGGAAGGGAAGCCCACATCCACAATGGGGACTTTCCCACAGGAGTCTCATGGGACATCAAGAGCCACAGGAACTCTCAGGGGTAGCAGCTTTCACTAACTTTTCTTTTATGAGTCAGTCTTGCCTAATGTAAGAAGCTGAAATAGGAGGGACCACTATGGTAAACAGATACATTTATCATGAATTAATTTGGGCATGCTTACATCCCCCTCAATAGACAGAAAATTAATTACAGTCAAGAGGCTTCCATAGGTGCTTAAATGAGAGATAAATATATGCAAGCAAATAGCTTTCTTAAAAATACGAGCAGAACAGAGACAGGTGGTCCATCAACTCTTCAGAGGGGCTTGTCCCCCCTTCAGGATTTTGACAGCCTTCTTGGGATGGACGTGTGACAAGGCACACTGTTTCTATGACTCTACAAAAAATATCTAAGGACGAAACCTTAAATGATGGACCAGAGAGACGGATCAGCTACTCTTTCAGAGGACTTGGATTTAGGTCACAGGACCCACATGGTAGCTTACAACTGTCTGTAACTCCAGTTCCAGGGAATCCGATGGCCTCTTCTGACCTCCATGTACCCTAGACATGCACATGATGCACATACACACATGCAGGTAAAACACCCATATACACAAAATAAATAAAACTAAGACTAAAGATATGACCTTAAATAGAAACTAAAAGCAGAGGGGAGTCTTAGCTCAAGACAGGGGCCTCTGCATACTAGAGTCACCTTGCAGGGCTTGAGATTAGATGTCAATGAGGCTGGGTAAGAGATGTCCACGTAGCTGGGAAGGCATTGTGTCTGATGTGTCTGAGAGAAGTTTCTGGAAACTGCACTGTATAACCCTCCCTAGTGCAGGAGGCACCACACACCAGCTGGGGAGACAGGGAAAGGTAACTGCCACTTTGGGCTGGGATGCCTGCTTCTACCCTTAGATGTCAACACTTCAGGGCCTCAAGGAGAATGTCAAACAGACATCCTTGTTCCCCAGCTTGTACACGGTGGAGGGTGGGATTTCTGAGGCATTATGTGTATCAGTCCCTAGAATAAATATACTCCCATCTAGCTACTGGACTATCTATTATCCACCTGAGTAGTTAATATTGTCTATAACGCAATGTGATCTACAATCACCATGGAAACGAGCCTCTGAGGGGTTTTCTAGACTAGGTTGAGGTAGGGAGAAGCATCCTGGGCTGGACTCCTGGGCTGAATAAAAAGGAGAAAGCAAGCTGAGCACCAGCGTTCCTCTCCCTCTGCTTCCTGACTGTGGCTGCACTGTGACCAGTTGCCTCAACCTCCTATCTTTGCCATGTTTTCCCTGCCAGGATGGATTGCACCAGAACTGCCAAACTGTGAACCAAAGTAAGCCTTTCCTTCTTTAAGTTGATTTTGTCAAGTGCTTGTTGACCACAGCAATTAGGAAAGCAACTATATTACTATATGCTTGTCTGTCTATCACCCATCTGCCTAGTTATCTACTTATCTATCATCTATCAATTAGTCATCTAGCCACCTAGTTACCTATCATATCAACCTGTCTATCTAGTTAACTATTACTTTGTATCTCTTTCTGTTATTGATTACGTTCTCTTTGAGAAACTATGCTAAAACTCATTTCCTATGTTGTATTATAAGCTTTAGCCTGCCTCTTCCTGGGCTAAACATGTATAAATAATGAACAATTTGATGGACATAAAAGTCTCACCTGAATAAGAAGGGGTTGCTGGGTGGACTCAAGACCATGTGCACAATATATGGATGGGATCACCTGGCAGAAAAAAATCTCTGACCAGATTGATGGAGATAGCAAGTACACCTAGGGTCAGCAATGTGTAGAAATGCTAAAGCCATCCCCCTGCCTGAGAAAGAGAACTTGGGAATCTTCTAGAGTCTTTATCATTATTCCACACACATCCCATGTATCTGTGTGTGTCTAATATGCTTGGAGGTAGAAAGACCAGAACTCCATCCATAACAAACACAGAGGGTATGAGGAAGAACCAAAAGGGGTTTGTGGGATGGAATACATGATATCCTGTGTAACAGAATACTAGCTTGGCACATTGTAGAACCACACAGCCTAAAAGAATCAGATTCTGGAAAATAAGGAAAAACAAAAGAGACACTGGGTGGTTCCAGAAACGATAAGGGATAGTCTAGACAGAGAGCCTGTGTCTGTCATATTGTTCCATAATAAGACTGGGAATCTCTAGAATGCATGAAACTGTTTTCAAATGAAATAAATATACGGAGAATAGTGAAGAAAAAATCTCCATAAGACAAAAGAACACTCATGTGTTAAAGTTCATTACATCAAGGTAAAAGAGACTCCATGAGAGGTTTTCCAATCAAACTCCAGGTTTTCTACATAGAAGGGGATTCAGATGTTAGTGACAGCAGCAAGACTAGAAACAATGCAGCTATGACTTCAAAGGGTTGCTCATGGTGACTCTAACCTAGAGTTCCTGTCTTAGTTACATCTCTATTGCTGTGGCAAACAGCATGATCAAAGCAACTTACAAAAAAAAAAAGAGTCTAATTGGGCTTATGGTTTCAGAGGATTAGAGTCCATGACAAAGGCATGGAGGCAGGAGCAACTGAGGGTTCACCTCTTGATTCACAAGTAGGAGGCAGAGAGAGCACACTAGGAGTGACACACATCTTTTGAAGCTGCAAAGTGTGGCCCTAGTGACACACCACTTCCATCAAGACCACACTTCCTAATCCTTCCCAAGCAGTTCCACCAAGTGGGAACTACGTATTCAAATATTTGAGCCTATGGGAGCCATTCTCACGTGAACCACCACATTACACCCCATTGCCTAATGGCCACACCATACTGCAAAATGTATTTAGTCCGACTTCAAATGCCTCCACAGAGTCAACACTGTTTAAAAGTCTGAAGTTCAAAATATCTTCTGAGATTCGAAGCAAATCTCCTAATTATAACTCCCTGTAAAATCAAAAAGTAAATTACATACTTTCAACATACAATGCACAGAATATGCTTTACAATCCCAAAAGAAAGAATTTTGAGATATAGTTAGGAAATACTGGACCATAGCAGGATCAAATCCTACAGCTCCCTCCCTGCCTGATGTTAAAGGGCTTAGATGGGTCCATCCTTCCAGCTTTGCTGCGCGCAAAATACATCTCCCTCTCAGGCTTGTTCCACTACCCTTGTTTAGCTCTATTTGACAGATGCCCCGTGGATTTAGGTCTAACATCTTGGGATATCCATGTTTTACTTTCACAGCTTCATGTAATGGCCTATCAGGGCCTCCATGCAGGGACTCCCCTGCCACACACCTGATGTCAGCATCTCTCCTTAGCCACAAGGGAAGATTTCTGTCTTAGTCAGGATTTCTATTGCTGCAACAAAGCACCATGATCAAAGAGCAAGTTGTGGGAGGAAACAGTTTTTTTGGCTTTCACTTCCATACTGCTATTCATCACCAAAGTGTTGTGGAAAATAGTTAAAGGTATGTTACATTCATTTATGCTGTGAAATATTTGTTTAATGCTGCAAAGATGTGTCGCATACTTTTATTTGCATTTGTATAACTCTGTAAAGCTGTGTTACTTTGCCTGCCTAAAACAGCTGATTGGTCTAATAAAGAGTTGAATGACTAATACATAGGCAGGAGAAATGTTAAGCATGCAGAGAGAATAAATAGGAGGATAAATCTAGGGAAGGGAGAGAGGAGGATGCCAGGGGCCAGCCACACAGCCAGCCATGGAATAAGAAGGAAAGAAAAATGCAGAATAAAGAAAGGTAAAAAGCTCAGAGGCAAAACATAGCTAAAGATAAATGGGAAAATTTAAGTTAGAAAATCTGGCTAGAAACAAGCCAAGATAAGACTGGGCATTCATAAGTAAGAATATATCTTCAAGTATTTATTTGGGAGCTGGGTAGTGGGCCCCTAAAGAGTAAAATAAAACTACATCAAAGGAAGTCAGGACAGGAACCTGAAGGCAGGAGTAATGAAGGATGCTGCTTACTGACTTGATCCCATGACTTGCTCAACCTGCTTTCTCATAGAACCCAAGCCAGTGGAACTACCCATGATGGGCTGGTTCCTCCCCAATCAATCGCTAATTGAGAAAATGCCTTACATCTGAATCTTATGGAGGCGTCTCCATTGAGGTTCCCTACTTTCAGATGACTGCAGTTTGTGTGTCAAGTTGACATAAGACTAGCCAGCACAACCCCTTTACTAATGTATCATTCATGACTCTAATGCAAGAACCATGTGGACTACACTCCCAAGTTTGACTACCAACTTGACGTGGACCCTGCACCTCTTGAATCATGTTCACATCAGCTTACCTTTGTTGTTGCAGAAAATTCTTCAGGCCTTTGCTTTCATGAGTTTGGAGAGCTAGCTGGGTAGGGTCTTGCCCTGAGAATGCTCCTCCCTGTATTCCAATATAAGTGAGGCCTCCCCTTATCTCCTTAATTCTTCAGCACAACCATTGGCGCCAACATAGTTTCCTGGGTCTTTTCTTTCGAAACTGAACATTTTGTATTTCTTTTTACCCTGCTTACTCGTTTTCATTGTAGACCTGTATAAGAGTGATTAATAATAGCCATGTGATGGAGTCAGTATTAGTCTGTCTTGAAATCTCCTCCACCAAAGAAATGAGTCTATTACTTTTCAATTTAGCTTCAAGTAAATTCTTAGAAAAAGGGCAGGAAGCAGTCACATTTTTTGTTTTACCAAAATATCACAAGAATGGTCTCTAGCAAAGTTGCTAATAGCATTCCTCTTGGAAACCTCTTGATCTCGGCCCCCATAGTCTACATTGCTCTTAACTTTACTGTCTTCCAGTATCCTACTAGGATGATCCACTAAGCTCTGCTTACAGTTTTAAACCTCTTTTTCTAGCCCAAAGTTCCAGTCTTTCACATTCCTCCCCAAAACATCATGGTCAAGCCTACCACAGCAGCAATAATCCACTACCTGGTACCAAATCCCATCTTAGTCACTTTTCTATTACTGTAACAAAACATCATGACTAAGGCAACTCATAAGAAAAGTTTAATTGTGCTTATACTCTTCATGATGACGAAGCAAAGGTGTGACAGCAGGAATAGCTGAGAGTTCACATCTTGATCCGCAAATAGAAGAGAGAACACTGAGAATGGCACACTTGTTTTTCGATCTCAAAGCCTGCTGCCAGTGACACACCTCCTCACCAAGGCCACACCTTCTAATCCTTCCCAAACAGTTCCACCAACTGGGAACCAAGTATTCAAACCTATGAGCCTATGGAATCCATTCTCAATCCCCACAGTTCTATACTAATGAAGAATGTGTAGGGTGGAAAAGAACCTAGAGAGGTTTACTACTCCATCAGACCCCCAGAGGAACCCACATTGGCACGTGGTCCATATGGAAGCTGTGGAAGACAGGGAGCTGCCTGAGAAAGGCAGCAAGTTACAGAAGTATCTATTAAAGACTATATGGGGATCTGGGGAGAGATGAAAGATAATTCCATGCAACCAGCCTCCTTTCAGGAAGACCCATGGCATTGATTCTCTCAAGTAAGGTCAGTAAATGATAATGGATTAGATAAATGTGCAATGAGATAAAGACTGGGCCGAAGGTAAGATTAGTCACACAGGACAAAGTGAAGTTCAAGGCAAAAGCCGCTTGGAGGAGTTAAAGGCAGACTGAGTATGTGGCTGAGTGGTGGAGTTGTTACCTAACATGTGTGAGTCCCCCGGTTTAACTTACTTCCCTGTCTCTCTTACATGCATGTGCACGCATGTTCACTCATCTCTGGCTGTCTCTCTGTCTCTCTCTCTTTCTCACACACACACACACACACACACACACACACACACACACACACACACACACCAATGAATCAGATCAGATCAGAAGACAGTGCAGCAAGGGGTCATGAGAGGAGAGAACGATGAGATTCTCATTCTATCTGCAGGGGTATTGGCAATGCTAAAGGCATCCACAAGAAATGCTGAAGTCTGCTCAGAGTGGAGGGTGGGGCTCCTGGGATCCACAGCAGCTGCCGCTGAAGAAAAGAGGAGTTGGTTAGGCACACAGCTGGCCAGGTGCAGTACCGCAGAGAGGAGATGTCTAGTGGTGAGCCTAAAATGGAGAGCCTCCCCTCCCTATCCCTCTGGTCTCTGGATTGCAGAAAGGATTCAGTCCATCAAAGTCAGAGGTGGGCCAGCGAAGCAAGGAGAGAGGGTGACTGAAAAGATGCACAGGTGAGAAGACAATGATTAGAAAAACATACCCAATGATAAATTTACCTCTAAACATAAATCAAAACCAAGAAAGGACAGCACTACGAGGAAAATGTAACAAGTTATGTAGATTTATTACAACAGACCACAGAACACCAGAATCTTCATGATGTGATCTAATCAGCACCAGTTTTAAAAAAAAAAACAGGTATCACTAACTAGATGGATTGAAAGTATGATGATTTTGGTTAGTGTATAGGGAGAATGGGAGGTGGCAGGGCTGTAGTCACTCAGTGGATGAAACAATTCAAGGGGTTTATACATCAAGGGAGAGAGAATACAGATGTCAATTATCATTAGAATTTTTAAGATGTTTGTGTTAACAATTTGCAGGTAAACAGAATTGAATGTATAACTTGTTTTGTTTTTTTAGTTCTTTTTTAAATTTTATTTATTTATTTATTTATTATTTAAGTTAGAAACAAGCTTGTTTCACATGTCAATCCCAGCTCCCTCTCCCTCCCCTCCTCCCTTACCCTCCCCACCAGGCCCCCTAGTCCCCCACTCAATCTCATTTTTGTTTTTTTCAAGACAGGGTTTCTCTGTATATCCCCTTGCTGTTCTGGAACTCACTCTGTAGACCAGACTGGCCTCAAATTCAGAAATCCACCTCTCTGCCTCCCAAATACTGGGATTGAAGACATTTATCACCACCCAGTCTTGTTTTGGTTTTGGCACAGGGTCTCACTATGTAGCCTTGGCTAGCCTGGAGCATACTATGTAGAGCAGGCTGGCCCAAACTCGTAGCGATCCATATGCCTCAATCTCCTGGGCTGAGGCATGGCCACTACAGTGTACCTTTTAGAGGAGTGGAAAGGTAGAGGAGTGGGTAGAAGAATGAAATCATGTAGTGCATGAAGGGTCTGGGGAAGCAAAGCAAACAGCAGAATCAAGAGCTGTGACTTGGGAAAGACACTTCTGAATGGGTCATACCCTGCCTTTAAAAGCTCTTAAATTGACGGGCAGCGCTGGTGCAAACCTTTAATCCCAGCGCTTGGGAGGCAGAGGCAGGGGGCTTGCTGTGAGTTTGAGGCCAGCCTGGTCTACAAAATGAGTTCCAGGACAGTTATGGCTATTATTCTACAGCTACTACACTGAGAAAAGTTAGACTAAAGCACAAAACCCAGCTCTACGTTATTGCCAAGAGATGCCTAGAACACAATAAGAGAGAAAGGGAAAAGAGACAACAGCAGACAAGATTCAGAAAAAAAAATCAAAGAAAAGAAACAACTGAAAGTTTACAGGAAAAAAGCAGAGCAAAGCCTTGAAAAGACAACCGAGAATAGAAGTTCTAGAAAGGACAAACTGGCAGCCTTAATTTTTTATAAAAAGTACATTCCACCAAGAAGGGACCACTTTCATTTAGTCCCCAAAGACAGCTCAGAAACACATAGATGAAAGTCTGGCAGAAACTGAATGCTTAGTAACTGGTCCCTCTCAGAAAGGGAGAGACAAGAGACACAAGGAGGGGACGGGTGAGCACTGTGGCAGCTGCTGGCTCTGCCATCGGCAGGCGAATGCCTGTGGTGTCTGTGAGTGTGGACACCATCGTGGCTTGGAGGTGAGGTGGGGTGGTGGTGGCAGCACTCAGCAGCCCCTGTGGTCAATTGGCTAGCCTGGATCACCCACAGTCTATTCTGGATAACGCGTATAGTTCTGGAAGGGAGCCCTCATCAAAGATCGATCGACTGTCAGAATGTGGTCTGTCTTTCCACTCCATTTGTCCAGCTCCCCTCAGCCATCCACAGTGGTGGTTACTGTTGCTGAAACTGAGAGGTGAGTTTCTCATTGTGTGTTTTCTGGGTCCCACATTTTCATATGAATTTTAGGTCGAACCTTGTTAATTTATGCAAAAAGCCAGCTGGAGACTTCCACAGGGATTACAGCGAATCTGATCAACTTGGGTATTTATCTTAACACTATTAAGTCTTCTCTCTGTGAACATGGGATATCTTTCTATTTATTTTAATCTTTAATTTTTGTCAGTGATATTTTACAGTTTTCAGTTACAAGCCCCAGACTTCTTTTGTAAAATATTTCCTTAAATATCTTAATTTTTGATATCATTATAAATGGGTTTAAAATTTTCATTTATGACTGCCTCCTGTGACTGTTTAGAAATATAATAAATTTCTTTGGAGGAGCTGAGAGGGGGTCTCAATACTGTAGCTCAAGCTGGCTTCAAACACACTACGCACTTGAGCCTTTCCTGCCTTCACCTCTGGAATGCAGAGATCCTAAGTGGGTGTCACCACCCTGAGCTCCAGAAATGCAATAGATTTTAAGATGTGTCAAACTTATCAGTTCTATTTTGTAATCCCTTTATCTGTCATATCTTGGTTTATGTGTGAGTGTTTCCCGGCAGGTATGTATGTGCCTGGTGCCCACAGAGGTAGAAGAGGGCATAGGATCCTCTGGACCTGCAGTTACAGATGTTTGTGAGCTGCCACATGGGTGGTAAGAACCAAACTCAGCGCCTCTAGAAGAATAGCCAGTGCTCTTACCCTCTGAGCCACCTCTTCAGCCCCATCTCTTAAGATTTGTTTTGTTTTTGAACAAGGTCTCAAACCCTGTCTGGCCTGAAACTTGCAAAGTAGACCAGGCTGTCCTCAAACTCACTGAGACCCGATTGCCTCTGCTATTAAAGGAGTGTGCCCCCCCACGCCCAACCTATTTTTTTAAAATCCCTTTTTCCCTGCTGAATTCAGGATTTTCTGTCTAGGTGACCTTGACACCAGCAAACTAGACACAGCTTACTGGCTGTCCTACAGTTGCTTGAGCTTTGGAAGTCATGGCTAGGAATCACTGTCTAATCCACAGCCCTGAAGATAGAGCTAGTGTATCCTATTGTTAGATTCAAAGTGCCAACCCCCAGTGGCAGTGCTGGTGAAATGTCATAAACATGAGGACCTTGGCCAGGTAAACAAAAGGATTGCTATTGGCCAAAAGAAGCCTAAAGGTGGGTTTCTGAGACACCTTTACAGCCTCCCTTAACCTATCCCAAAGATCCACTACCTTGGTCAAGGGAACCTAGCTCCTGGTCAGTCCAGCCTGTGTCAGTTTAATGACTCTGCTGTCATTTAAAGTCTGCTTGCTTTTCCATCATTGGGCCTTATTCTCTGCCCCCTACCTTGGCAGTGTGGTCCCCAATAAATGTCTGTCTTTTTTTACCCATAGAGTGGTTCAGTTTGGTGGTTTTGCTGTGTCCTCACTTAGACCTATAGTTGTTCTAGTTTTGGGCAACACATGGTACTTTTGATCCAATTAGAGCTGCTTTTCCTAGGGTGGGCGTGGAGAGAGGTGCCACTCCCTTCTTGGGTGTGGATGTCCATGCAGCTGCGCCGGCACCACAGGCTGCCATCCTAACAGCCTTTATTTTATGCTTGAGGTTGGTAATTTGAAGGATTTGTTTTTCCTTTTGTTTGTGATTTTGAATTTTATTTATTTTCAATCTAAAAATGTAACTATCATTTTAATTATAATTATTAATGGGATATAGTGAGGTAGGTATTTCCATCTTTGGGTGTGGTAGACAATGACCAAGTCAGTATAACTAGTGTTTCTGTCTCCTTGTTGCCTTCCCTTAATTTCTATCTTCCAGGTAGTCCCGAGTATTTACTGTGAAAGCGAGTAGCTCTCAGGGTTTCTCTCAGCTAGTTTACCTAAGTGTTGGGAGCCCTGGCTGCTTTGACCTCACCTGGTATCACATACCTTTAATCGTAGCTCTCAGGAGGCAGGAGGATCTCTGTGAGTTCCTCGCCAGCTTGGGCTACATATAAAATTCCAGGATAGACAAGATCATATAGGAAGACATTGTCTCAGAAGAAGGAGAAGGAAGAGGAGGAGGAAGGCTTATTCTGGCTTACAGTTTGAGGGTCCCGTCCACCATGGCTGGGAAAGCCTAGTGGCAGAAGCCTAGGCAGCTGGTCACAGAAGGGATGCTGGCAAATACCCTGTCAGTGCACCCCTTTTTTATGCAGTCTGGGACTCAACTGCAGGGAATTGCCATCCTTTAGGGTGTGTCTTTCCACCTCAGTTAGACCAGGAAATCCCTCACTGGCACACTCAGGCTACCCTGAATTAAATAGTCTCTCTCCATCTGCCTGGAGTCCCCGTTTCCCCAGTGACTCCAAATCTCTGCCTCAGGTTGGCAGTCAACAGTAACTGTTGCATTAGGTAATCTTTGGATATCCCAAAGTTAGGAAAATGCATTCTAATTTCCTTTACTTTTTATCTAAACATAACCTTGGATCTACAGAAAGCTGCAAAACATTCTAAAGAATTCACATTTCCATGCCTTTTGCCTTCCTTTAAGTTTATTATCATATATAACCAGAATGTAATTATAAAAATAACAAATAAGTTGTTTTTCTTTCAGAATCCTTATTATTTTGTTATTTAAATTAGGTCTATGATCATTGCAAATGCACATGTAGTCTGATGCCTGAATTCTGTGTTTCTTTCCCGTATGTGAACCCTTGAACTCCAGCCCATTAGCTGAAAAGCAATTCATTTCCACACTCAGCCTCCATGCTTCTACTGCACGTGGTGATGGGTTTATGTACTGATCCTGTGTTTTATTTCATTAGTTGTTTGTTCCTACACAAATACCATGCTGACATACTCAATGTATCTTTTGTAGAATTTAAATTCTGGCACTGTTAATCCCCCAACTTCATTCCTCTGTAAGACTGTCTTGGCTGTTTCTGGCTGAATGCTATGATATGTATCAGAAATAGACTTCTTTGGTGAAATCGGCAGCTCATTAATCAACATAATGAATGTGTAAGATGTTTGAAACTGAAGAAAGAAATTAAACTTCAAGTGGAAAGGTCACACTAGGAGTGTAGCAGAACAACCGGGCAAGAGGAAAAAAAAGTCATAATTACAATCTGGTGACAGGTCAAAATATCAAAGGAAGAGGGAGACCCTGCTAGCTCCCAAGCAGAAAGAGAACTATTCACAAGGAGACAGATTCCGATAAAAATCACAGTTCTCAGTAGCAAAATAGAGGAAAGAGGCAAATTAAACAATAAGATTAAACGAAGTAAACAAGAAACCATGGCAAAGACTCTGCAGCTGGAATTCTAAGCTAGATAGGCTGTCATCAAAACACCCCAAACCTTTCAGACTTCACCAAAAAATGAAAATCGGGATGTTAA
Source organism: Mesocricetus auratus (assembly GCF_017639785.1). Classification (NCBI taxonomy): domain Eukaryota; kingdom Metazoa; phylum Chordata; class Mammalia; order Rodentia; family Cricetidae; genus Mesocricetus; species Mesocricetus auratus. The sequence continues at coordinate 150,855,658 of NW_024429266.1, read as the reverse complement.
TGACAGAATTCTGTGAGTTGCATGTTAGAGAAATTGTAGAAGAAAATTATAAGGAAATGAATCTTGAAAGAAATTATGTAGGTCAGAAGTGATGGGGCAGTCATGTGTGAGAGCTATTGCCAAGTCTAATTAAGCACAGATTTAAAAAAATAGACATAGAGATCAAGTCAAAATTCCAAACATCCACCCAGGATGCTAGGAACAGCTCAGACGACAACAAAGGATGCTGAGAGTATTGTTTCCTTGGAGGGGAAGAGAGATGTCATTTGCTAATTTGAGATAAGCAAATATGAACAGAGTGAAATTATTTATTGAAAGATAAACACTGACAGTATCGCAAAGCACGTGTTTGTTAACAATATCCTCAGACAAAATACGACTCAGGGCCAAAGCCCTGAAGAACTCAGGGAGGTGTCTCTTCGAAGGCTGCAGTATGAGGTGTCCTTGCTGGATGCTGATTGAAGGGACTATTTTTGGAGGCCTGGGAAGAAGGAAGAAAGGGTGGGGAATGGCAAACTCTCAAGGGACGTATGGATGTGGAATTCAATGCCATCTCTGGCCTGAAATGACAGGGGAGGAGAGACAATTCCAGAGACTGGAAGGAGTTACCCAGAGAGAGTTAGGGTTCGGACAGAGGCTACTCACAGAAACTGGGGTGTCTAGTATAAGATTTGATTATAACAGGTATGAGCTTGGACTATGAGTTTCGTGCAAGGAAGCTGCATGGGACTGTACCAAGGCGTGTTGAAACCACAGCAAAGGCACCTTAGTTCAAGTTCTACACCCCTCACTGTGAATGTGGCCTTGGGGACAGTTACATAAGCAAATCCATGCTTGGCACAAATTCTGATAAGGTTCAAATCAGGCTGATAGCAGTGCCCTGCTGGAATATCTCTCCACATATTTATTTCCTAATTAGAACAAATACAGAATGTGACTGCTGTTGACCAATTGGGACAACTGACTGTGTAGTGTCCATGCCTTCCTATCTTTAGTTTAGGACTGCCATATGACCTTATAGAATTTGCACTGATATTCCTTTCTTGTTAATTGAATATCTGGGTCTCACTCTGGGCTTTGAGGGTAGAGTGAGGATTAATGGAGTTAATCCTGAGGCCTGTTCAAAACAGAGCCTGCTTATATCTCAGAAGAGTCAGGGTATATGAAAAAGCGAGCACACTTAGACATCGAGATTATTTCACCAGGGGATCACTAGGTCTTGTAAACTCCAGGTCTTATCTGGATCCAACTGCTCCTGGACAGACACTGGCATCCTTCTCTTCCTCCTCCAAAGACCAAGAAGGTTGTGACTGGATCCAACTCACAATGATTTCTGACTGCGTACCAGCCTTCAGGTATGTGGGTCTCCCTATGTGCAGCTCTGTACTTCAAAGATGGCTGAGTCCAAAGGAGGATGTCATATACATACATACATACATACATACATACATACATACCCATACATCTATATATAACATATGTATAAACAAATACACACACATATATAGATAGATATGGATACATAGAAACATAGATAGATAATATATATTTGGAGTAAGAGTCTCTCTACAAAGCCATGGCTGACCAGGAACTCACTATGTAGATCAAGCTATCCTTAAACTCATAGATCTATTTTTCTTCCTAGTGCAAGGATTAAAGGTGTGAGCCACAATGCTCAAGACTACATACGGTTTCTAAATTAAATGAAATGCAGTTTTGTTTTTGTTTTTAATTTACTGTATTTATTTATGTTATTTAAATTAGAAAAAAGCTTGTTTGACATGTCAATCCCAGTTCCTTCTCCCTCCCCTCCTCCCCTGCCCCCCAAGCTCCCTATCCCATCCCCTTATGCTCCCCAGGGAGGGTGAGGGAAGCCTTCCATGGGGAATCTTCAAAGTCTGGCATATCATTTGGAGCAGGGCCTAGACCCTGCCCAATGTGTCTAGGCTGAGAGAGTATCCTTTGTGGAGTGGGCTCCCAAAGTCCATTCCTGTACTAGGAATACATACTGATCCACTAACAGAGGCCCCATAGATTTCCCAGACCTCCAAACTGACATCGGCGTTCAGGGGGTCTGGAACAGTCCTATGCTGATTTCCCAGCTATCAGTCTGGGGTCCATGAGCTCCCTCCTGTTCAGGTCAGCCGTTTCTGTGGGTTTCTCCAACATGGTCTTGACTCCTTTGCTCATCACTCCTCCCTCTCTGCAACTGGATTCCAGGAGTTCAGCTCAGTGTTTAGCTGTTGCTGTCTGCTTCTGCTTCCAACAGCTACTGGATGAAGGCTCTAGGATAGCAATATAAGGTAGTCATCAATCTCATTATCGGAGAAGGGCATTTAAGGTAGCCTCTCCACTATTGCTTAGATTGTTAGTTGGGATCATCCTTGTAGATCTCTGGACATTTCCCTAGTGCCAGATTTCTCTTTAAACCTATAATGGCTCCCTCTATTATGGTATCTCTTTTCTTGCTCTCCTCTATTCTTCCCCTGACTCAATCTTCCTGCTCCCTCATGTCCTCCTCTCCCCTCCTCTTCTCCTTTCTCTTTCTCCTAACTCCCTCTCCCCCCCCCTCCATGCTCCCAATTAGCTCAGGAGATCTTGTCCCTTTACCCTTCCCTGGGGTCTCAAATGTGTGCTTATATTAGTTTCTTTAATGTTGTTGTTGTAGATTGAAAACTCCCTTTAGTGGGGGCTTACAATTCCTGAGCGACAAGAGTCCATATTGGCAGAACTGGAGAGATGTTGGCTGGAGTAGGAAGCTGAGAGTTCACAGCTCGAAAACCATTAGGAAACAGAGAATGAACTGAGAATGGCATGAGGCTTTTACCCTCAGAGCCCACCCCCAGTGACATGCTTCCTCCAGCAAGGCCACACGCCTCTTAAATCTCCCCAATAGCTCCACTGACTGGAGACCAAGTATTGAAACATCTGAGCCTTGGGGCACACTCTCATTCAGACCTTCCCAAATGCTTGAGCTGGCTAGATTCATATCAATTTGACACCAGCTAGAGTCATCTTAGATAAAACTGCAATGAGAAAATGTTCCCATTAGATTAGCCTGTGGGAACCCCTGTGGTGCATCTTCTTAATTGATGATTGGTGTGTGATGGCCCAGGCCACTGTGAGTTGTGCCACCCCCGTGAAGGTTCCTGGTGCTATAGAAAAGCAGAATGGTCAAGTCACGATGGACAAGCCAGTAAGCAGCACTCCTCCACAGCCCTTGCTGCAGTTCCAGTCTCCAGGTTCCTGCCTTGAGTCCTTGCCTTGACTTCCTCCAATAATGGCGTGTGATCTGGGCCTTGTTTTTTTGTTTTCAATTTTTTTTATTTATTATTAATAAGTATACAGTGTTCTGCCTGCAGGCCAGAAGAGGGCACCAGATCTTGTTACAGATGGTTGTGAGCCACCATGTGGTTGCTGGGAATTGAACTCAGGACCTCTGGAAGAGCAGCCAGTGCTCTTAACCTCTGAGTCATCTCTCCAGCCCGTGATCTGGGTGTTGTAAGCTGGAAATCCTTCCCTCCTCAAGTTGCTTTTGGTCATATTGTTTTATCACAGCAATATAAATATAAGACAGAACTTCAAAATGATCGTTCTTGGCATGATGGGAGATTCTGCTGAGCTCAGCTCCTCCTTGGGAGCATGAATAGAATTCTTGGAGAACTGGGTTTGGCTCAGACTAGATTTTGCCAGTAAGCTAGAAAAGAGAAAGAGATCACCCGGGGAATGGTGGTACATACCTCTAATCCCAGCACTCAGAAGACAGAGGCAGGGACCTCTGAGTTCAGCCTACTCTACAGAGAGAATTCCAGTACAGCCGGGATTCCACAGGGGGGAGAAAACCCAAAAATTAAAAGAGTGATGGGTCATGAGATAGAGAGCCATGAAGACCTGAGCAGGGTTAGAGATGATGGGAAGATGGAAGGTTTAACCAAATGGGCAGTTTGGGTTTTCTTTTGAGACAATATCTTACTCTGTAGATTGTGGTCCTCCTGCCTCAGCCTTCCAAAGGACTGAGACTACAAGCATGCGCCACCACACCTGACCTCAAATGGAGTTTTAAACAGGTCAAGAAATCCTTAGAATAGGATGTACTGGTTAAAGGGCTCTTGGAAGACAATGAGTCCTGTGGGGCGGGGATGTCTTAAGGTCGCTTAGGAATTATTGTTAATGACAAGATCTATGGTGATCCCTGGGAAAAATGAAAGAACAAGCTGTCTGGGACAGGAGCAAAGAGTTGGAAAACATGTCCCTGCACACCTGGAAACAGGCCAAGAAGCAAGCAGTGCCTGTGGCTGGCTACACACCACGGAATGGGCTGTCACAGTGGAGAGACAGAAGGATGCTGTGTCCCCAGGGGGGCCTAGCTTCTGGCTTCGGTCATAACAAAGGAGCTATGGAACTGAAGCTCCCACACGCTACATCTGAAAGCATTCAGGGGCTTTGCTGATCTGTGTGATATTTGAAGAGTGCTGCTGACTCTTAACGGGCAGGGACTGCAGAGGCTGGGTGAGCTCCAGCAGCCGGCCCTTCCTCCCTGGGGAGAGCTGTCCTTGATGTATCAGTGTGCCCGTCCTTCAGACACACATAGAGGTGAAAACGCTCTGTAGCCATTGAAGCCTAGATGAGAACTCATCTTACATGTAAACACACTGAACACTGGCCAATGTGACTTCTGTTCCCTAGCTTTCTTGTATTTTTGTTGTTGCTGCTGTTGTTTGGTATGGAAATGGTACTGACTTTATTTTTCTCAAATCCAGACTTATGTGTGTGTGTGTACACGCACGTGTAAGGGAGAGAGCATACATAGCTTACGAGAGTCAGTTCTTTCCTACCATGTAGATCCAGGGATTGGTGAGAGTCCCCTACTCGCTGAGCCATCTCATCAGTCAGGAAATAGTGTTGTTTCTTAAAGACCAGGTCTCATGTAGCCCAGGTTTGCCTTTAACATGCTGTGTAGCCAAGGCTGGCCCTGAGCATCTTATCCTCCTGTTCCAGTGGCACTGATGATTGCCAGCGTTCTGTGCACCTCAGACACATGCTTTACCAACTGAGCCACATCTCAAGCCTGGGAAATGCACTTTATTTCTCCTTTGTATGACAAGAGTGTGTTGGCCTTTTAAAATAGGCTTTTCAGTTACAATCTGACTTCTTCAAGAGTCCCATGAAATTGTTCCCAGTGGTAACATCTTGTCTTGTTTAAATATAATATGGAGGCAGGAGCTGGGATTGGCACCATGGTTTGTTGGGTGGTCTGTGGAACTGTATCTCATATGAGGTCTATGTCACACTTCAACCAGGGTGCAGAAACATTTTCACCATAGGGGTCTGGAGTGTTCCCTTCATGGCCATGTTCCACTTCCCTCATGCCCGTGCTGTTCTCTCAGGCAAGAACCAAAGCAGCCACTTGCAGTGCAAGCTGTTATTACAGTGGGGTTTAACTCTGCTTTCTATTTCCTCCTCCTCCTCCTCCTCCTCCTCCTCCTCCTCCTCCTCCTCCTCCTCCTCCTCCTCCCCCTCCCTCCAGCACTCCTAGAACTGGCATTCCACATCAGAGGTGCTGTTTTATCTTTTAAATTGCTTTTGTTTCATGTTTTGCTTACTTTCCCACAATTTGCCTGAATATTTTAGAGAAGCCCATTTTGATTGAGCTACAGTGTTCTCAGTGTATATCTGTATTAATTTGTGTGTGTGTGTGTGTGTTCTTGTATGCACAGGTGCATACATGTATGAAGGTGCATGTGTTTCCTTGCTCATGGAGACAACCTCAGGATTGAACAGAGCAGAACCTCTTGTTCTCTAGTATTTATTTTTAGGTAAGGTCTGTATTTTTATTCATTGCTATATCTATATTATTATAATAAGGTCTGCATTACTCTCCCATTGCTTTGATAAAATACCAGGACCAAAAGTGACTTATGGAAGAAGGAGTTTATTTTGACTTGTGGTCCCAGAGAGACAAGAGTCCCTCATAGTGGGAGGCATGGTAGCAGGAGCATGAACCTGAGAGAGCTTGTCCTCAACCACAAGCATGAAACAGAGAGCAAATGGGAAGTAGGGAGGGGCTATTCTCAAGGCCCACCCCCAGAGAAATACATCCTCCAGCAAGGCTGCATCCCTAAGCCTCCCCAAACCGGGGAGCAAAGACCCAAACCTTATTTATTTATTTATTTATTTATTTATTTATTTATTTATTTATTTATTTATTTAGGTTTTTCGAGACAGGGTTTCTCTGTAGCTTTGAAGCTTGTCCTGGAACTTGCTCTGTAGACCAGGCTGGCCTAGAACTCACAGAGATCCACTTGCCTCTGCTTCCTGGGTGCTGGGATTAAAGGAGTGTGCCACCACCACAGCTAAATCACTTTTAAAAACCTCACCCTCACCAGTGGTGGTGGCACATGCCTTTAATCCCAGCACTCAGGAGGCAGAGGCAGGAGGATCTCTGTGAATTCAAGACCAGCCGGTATGCTGAAAAAGTTCCAGGCCAGCCTCCAAAGCTACAGAGAAATCCTGTCTGGAAAAACCAAAACAAACAGAAAAACAAAACAAAACAAAAACCCCATCACCCTCCTCAGGTTCAGATTCTCTCTGCATACATGAAAACCACATCAGGCAGTGTTGCCTCCCAGCTGTCACCACACGCAGGAGCAGAGCTGTTACAGTGGCTCTCTTTTTTAATTTTTTTCTAAGACTAGACTTGACTCTGTAGCTCAGGCTGACCTCAGACTCACAGACATCTTATGCCTCTGCTCCTCCAGCTTAGCCCTCCCTTCAGGTCCTTTGCTGTTCTAGGAGGGTCCATGCGCTGTTGGTAGGTAGCCTCTGGGTTTTCCTTGTCTGAGAATATCTTACTCTTCTCTCATTGGTTAGTGTACCTTTTCCTTCGGTATGTAAAAGACATGAGTCCGTTTCCTTCCATCTTTCCATGGCTTCGGATGAGAAATCTGCATTCTCCCCATCCCCCACCGACATTATGAATTTTTAGATAGTCTTTGGCCGAGTTTGAGAAATTCCTTTGGCTCCTTTTGCCAGCCCACTCCCGCTGGGTATCCAGCTGAAGCTCTGTTTAGAGAACCATACATCCCAAAGGTTCTGTTTATTTTTCCCTCAATGTTCAGACTGGGGGCTTTCTATTGTCTTCAAGTTCATTAGATCTAAGTTTTCTTAATTTAGCTGTTGGATCTATTTGAGCTATAAATTGCCCATACTGTGGTTTTCAGCTCTAAAGTGTCTATTTGGACTGGTGAGATGACTCAGTACTTTAATGAATTTGCTGTCAAGCCTGAGGACCTGAGTTCAACCACCTGGAGCCCACATAGTAGAAGGAGACAAGTAACTCCTGGGAGCTCGTGGTGTTCATGTGTGCATGGGTGTATTCTCCCAACCCCACTCAATAAACACACACACACACACACACACACACACACACGCGTGTGTATGTGTGTGTGTGTGTGTCTGTTGACGATTTGTTGCATTTTTTTCTTTATTAAGACTTTCTTTTTTATTTCAAGAGTGTTCTTAACTGTCCGTTTTGTGAATATGGTACCAGGGGGACCTTGGCAGGGTCCCACAGTGGATGAGGAATAAATACACCATCATTTATGTAGAAAGTTTATCGGGGAAGGGAAGGGAAGAGACAGAGAGATAGAGATCTGTCTGCCTTCTCAGAGAAGTGGTTGAAAGAGGGAGTGGGAGTAGGTGGAGCTTGTCCCTTGAAGGGACCATGCTCCTGAGTACAAAGCCAGGCTACTGTCTGCCAGGTGTGTAGGGGTGGGCACTCTGCCAGGTCCCCAATGGGTGGGGCCAGGTATGCCTGGATTTCAACATTCCTCCCTTCTTCTGTCCATGAATGGGTTTGTTAACTAATTAATTGGTTAATTAATTAATTAGTTAAGAGGTGCTGGTGATGGAACCCAGGACCTTTCACATGCTCAGCAAGTGCTGTGTTGCTGTGCTGAGCTGCATCCCAGTTCTGAAGGGGACAACTTAAGGTGACTCTGATATTGAGGTCTGCTCAGCGCTGGCCTCTATTGGCTGTAGTTTATTTAAGTTAGGCTTTCCAGGTCCTCAGTTCCACATGGTCTTTGTGACTCGGTGCACACTTGTGCATTGTGTTATGAGACTGGTTATATTTAAACCTGTTTTTCCCTGGACTCCTCTGTTCCAGATGTGGTGAGAAGGGGATGGCCAGTGACTTCTGAGAGGGGATGGAGGTCTACATCCTCAACCTACCAAGGGGGGCATTCTGGGGAAGAGTGTGGGGTTCAGCCTTCCCACAGCCTCCACGAATAATACCACAGAGACTGATGGACCCCCTGCTCTGCTCCCCAGATGGCCTCTTTGAATGGTGGTGAAACTCTGGCTCTCTCCCAGGCATCTCTGATATGGGTGGGGAGGAGCATAGTGGATGGAAGCCTAGGCTTCCCATGTGGCCTCCAGCAGTGTGCTCTGGCTTCTCGCTCATCCCCAGCACCTCTTTAGAGCCAGGCAAGGGTAGTGGTTTGGGTTCCCCTCTGCCTACTGGCTGAAACCACCGTTTTCTGTCGTGTCTGGCCAGCAATTATTAATAATTGTTTGCAGGTTTTCTGATTTTCTGCCCATGCTCCATGGCCAGAAACAAGAGGCTTCCATTTTTTCTATTATTTATTTTTTTGTATTTCTGGTTATTATAAGCTTCCTCAGCATGCTGCCCTGGACATACTCAGAGAGATCACCACCCTGTCACGGGGGCCTTCTGCTGTCCTTTTCCTATGCTGTCTCTCCCACAGGTGATGTCCTGGGTTTCCTGGCTCACTTAGCAGGAGGTACTTCAAGCACAGAACCTCTGGATTTTACAGACAATCATGAAGGCAGAGATAGTGGATCTTCGGAAGAGTGAAAGAAGATGCTTCAGATCCACATAGATCAGACCCACCAGATGTGACCCAAGACTTCGAGACTGCTCAGGGCTGGAGGGGGGAGAACAGGCTTCTTCTCCACAACCAATGAACTTGGTTGCTCTAATGGGACAATTTCCCTGACATGTGACACTGGTCAGGGTCTCTGGGATGTCACACCTGCTGGGTCATAGCGTATATGGTCAGTTTGGGTGGCTTAGCATTGCCACATGGTACCCAGCTGTCCTTTTGTGTTCCCGTGACCGTCTGGTAGAGCAGGATGGGAAGCTGTGGGGCCAGGAAGCCTTGCCTACCCTGGGTGGGCCGTCCCTGCCACCCCAGCCTCCCTCTTGGGAATCTTTGGGAGTTTCCTTCCATTGGAAGGTGTTACATCTAATTGTGGGTCCAGATGGCAGGGGTTGCTTTTCTCTTCTTTTCAGTGTCTTTCCATCTTTAAAATGACTTTAATTCTGGAAAATGTAGGTCGCTATGTGTGCAGATGCCGCTTCTCTGAGGATCTTTGTGTCTTCCCTTGAGACTCCAGCATCCAGATGTGGGCGCTCTGGCCTTCACACCTCTTAACTGGCCTTTCCTCCCACCTTCTAAGCTACAGCTCAGCCTCATCTCCTGGCTCATTAATTCTTGGTCTCCTGCTGTTCAGGTCTTCAAAACTCCACATTTCCACCCCCAGCATTTTCTCAAGAGTCTTATTGTCATTGTTCAGGGCAGGCGATGGAATCCAGGGCTCCATGAATACTAGGCAAGCTTGCACTACAGTGCTACACTCCAGCCCCCAGGGGTTTCTTTGAACTCCTGTCCCTGCTTCAAGACGCTGGCACCCGCTTATCCCATGGGGACACTAAAGGAGAATCTTCTGTTCTTACTAGCTCTGTGTTCCCGGCATTGCTTTTGTGAATGGCATTGTGTGGGCCCAGTACTGAGGGGGCAGTCTGAATTCCCAGGAGCCCTGTCTCACTGGAATGGCCTCACTTACAGAGGGGACTATGCTGGACTTCAGAGCTCTCAAAGTCTCTGCCCATTGGCTCCAACAGCCTGGGGATATTCCTGAGAATCCAGCCAGTTGGGGGAGTGAGGCATGAAAGCAGTGTTCTGTGCCCCAAGGCTTCCTGCTTGGCCCACAGTGACATGGCCTTTTGATGCAGCTCTTAGAGGAAGCACTGCTGTCAGGACTGTCATCAGCCAGTGTTCCCCTGTCCAAGCCAAGGGTCTCCAGGTGACCATCCTGGCAAGTGAGTGACAGGTGCTTTATTGATCCCATGGGGGGCTGTACTGCTGGACAGGAGGAGCTGTAGCTGGCTCCAATTGGCCGTTTTGTTCTTTTTTTTTTTAATTCCAATCCCAATCCCCCTCTCCCTCTCCTCCTGCTTCCACCACCTTAACCCCCACCCCACTGCCCATCCACTCCTCAGAGAGGGTAAGGCGTCCTGTAGGAAGTCAACCAAGTCTGTCCCATCAACTCATTGAGTCAGGACCATGTCCCACGCACACACACCTCCACCCTTATTCCTAAGCTGAGCAAGGTATCTCTCCATAGAGAATGGGCTCCTCAAAGTCAGTTTATGCATTAGAGTTAGATTTTGGTCCCACTGCCAGTGGCCTCATATACTACCCAAGTCACACCATTGTCGCCTGTATTCAGGGGCCTAGTTTGGTCCTATGCAAGTTCCCCAGTTGTCAGTCCCGAGTCAGTGATCTCTCACTTGCTCAGGTCAGCTGATTCTGTGGGTTTCCCCCATCATGGTCTTGACCCCTGACCCCTGTTCTGGAGGAAGACTCAAGCACCTTCATGGAGGCCACAATTTCTGTGGTTGTCCTATATCTGCCAGGTAATCCATAGTTTTCCTGTCTTGCCTTGCATCCTTCTCCCAGCCAGTGTGGTCCTGCCCGTGGCTGGGTTCCTCTTGGCAGATATTATCAGCACACCAAGGGTTTGTAGTGAGACTAGCCAATGAGCTCTCCACTTGCCTCGTCCCGGAGTATCTGAGGGCAAACTACAGGATACGTTCCCCACTGCAGGTGGATGCATGGGGCTGAGCCTACTCCAGCGAGGCAAGCAGTTCCCACTTATGTTGGGTAGCTGGGACTGTCCGAAGGGCTCTGGATTGTGCAAAGTGGTTCAAATAGATCCTGGTGCTCCAGCATCCTTCCGGCCAGCATCAACCATTTGCCTGTTTCTCACTAATGGCAGACAGAAGACTCAGTGTCAAAGGCAAAAATCTCTGGTGCGCTGGACTGTCCACAAAGCTGCCTCACATTGTGCCCCAGCCGAACAAGCTGTCAATCCCACCTCTGGAGTCCCTCCCTGTATCTCTAACACCTCTGGTTTACAGATGGATGGAGGGCAAGAGGCAGCCACTTTGCAGTGAGATGAGAGCCAGCACTCCTGGGGTGTTGCAAGAAGCAGCCTACAGGCACATGGTGTCTGAGATCTCTAGTTGCATATGGGCTTGCTGTCTAGGAACATGGAGTCACAGTGGTTGTCTGCTGCTCCTGACTCACCATCCTAGGGCTGGGTCCTGGGAGGAGAACCAGGACTTTGATCTAGCTTGGATTCTGCAGCTGACAACTAATATTGCCCAAAAGATCTACAGAAATTTCAGTCTTGGTCCCCAGCGTAATTGGAAGCTTCTGCCTCATGTGCCCACTTCTCCAGCAGCAGGAGTGAGCTTTCCCCATGCTCTTATCTCACATGGGCTAGATAACCTCCATGCCAACCCCTATCTCCTGCCGTTTGTGCCTGCCATCTGCTTGTGCCCTCATCAGGGGCCTAAGGTTGTTTAAGCCACTAGAGTAGGGGAAGACGTACCTAAAGCAGTAAGATGGGGAATGAGGGTTTCCCTGGAGTGATAGTTGGACTTGCCCTCAGGATGATTGGAACTTCACATGGCTTGCATGATTCTAAAGCATCTGGTCACATCTGGCAGGCTTTCCATCTATAATGTGAACATGAGACTGGCACCTCCCTATTAATGCTAGCATGCAAGCTCATGGGCAAGTGGTAGCCTCACACACATGCTAGAGTCTTAGTTAATGCCAGCACTTGCTAGCTTTAGCAGCAATAGCATTGGGAATGGCTAGGGAAAGACATTTGGGGGGAACCAAGGGTACCAGGGGCCCTAGCAAAGAAAGGAGAGCAAGGGTGGTGGGGAGAGGACACAACTGAGACCCAGGAACAGTATGTACATTGGACATGAGTATTGACACCTTACGTGAGGCTAGCTCAATCACTACCTGAGCCAGAGTAGCAAGCAGGGATCTTCAACCCTTCATCTGGAAAGGAGGGGGCTACAATGTCCTGTCCCCTATGATCACCATGCCCAGGATGAGTGCTGCAATCACCACCAGGGAGGTGAGGCTCCTAGGTATCTGTGGTGGTTTGAATGAAAATGGCCCCCATAGATTCACAGGGAGTGATATTATTGGAGGTGTGGCCTTGTTGGAAGAAGTGTGCGAGTATGTGTGTGGGGTTTCAGAGGCTCACTCTCTCTTCTGCTGGAAGGCTTGTGGGGGTGGGCTTTAGGTCTTTTTCTCATGCTTCACTCAGTGTGACAGTCAGCTGATTTCCTGTTGCCTGCCTATGAAGTGTAAGGACTCTCAGCTCCGGGACCACGTCTGTCTGCCTGCAGACCACCATGATGGACTGAACCTCTGACCTAACTATAAGCAAGCCCCTTCGATTAAATGCTTTCTTTATAAGAGTTGCCGTGGTCATGCTGTCTCCTTACAGCAACAGAAACCTAACTAAGACAGAATTTGGTATGGGGGACTGGGGTATTGCCAACCATGCTTTTGTTTGGAGTATTATGGACTTTGGTACTTTGGGTTAGGAAAACAGTAAAAATGCTTTAAGTACTGCTTAATGGGGGCATACTAGTAGAAGCATGGAAGACAATGATGTTGATAATAATTTGAGATGTCAGGAGCTGGCTCAAGAGGTGTCAGAGAATAATTTTAGTATGTTGCCTAGAAATAATTTTTTATGATATTTTGGTGAAGGAATCGGCTGCCTTTTGCCCAGGTCTGAAGAGTCTGCCTGGGGCTACAGCAAAGAATTTCAGATTAATTCCATTGGCAGAAGAAATCTCAGAATAGCCTAGTATAGACTCTGTCATGTGGATGTTAGTGTTAACTCTAATGAAGATTTTTAACGAAAGGAGCAAGCTGAGCAAGGAAAAATATTTGAGAAAAGGAATAACAGAAAGTTGATGGAGCCAAATACTCTGCTCAAGAAGATAAATGGATAAGAAGTGGAATAAAGGGAGTATTGACCTCAGGCAGTGGTGGCGCATGCCTTAGTAGTCCTAGCACTCTGGAGGCAGAGGCAGGCAGATCTTTGTGAACCCAAGGCCAGTCTGGTCTACAGAGCGAGTTTCAGGACAGCCAAGCTTAGGCAGTGAAAGACAGAAAGCTGGTGAAGATGTAATTAAACAAAGGAGCCATGTTCCAGCCCCAGCATGCAGCAGAACTTGGCAGTTTTGGTCACATGATTCTGACTTTAGAGTTAAGGATAAGAAGAAAGGAGTTAAGATCCTGTGGTTCTGGTAGCAGGTGCTGAAGAATTAGCTGTGATTAACAAAATACCAGAACTACTAAAGCAAAATTTTGCTTTGCTGGTATAGTTGATGCTGGTTGGCTGGAGCTAAGAAATTAGCAGTGGTTAAGAAGAGACCAGCATCTTTGAAGTGAAATATTCTGGTAAGTGTTTCCTGAGAGCACAGAGAAGCTATATTCCAGAAGCAGCCAAGGTTGTACCTCATGCTGGAAGCATCCCCCAGGAGGTACTGATTTTGAGGCGTGAAGGGGTCATAGAGAGCAGCTGAGGCTTGGCTCTGTGAGAAGCCAGGAAAGGCCATTGGTGAAGGAGCAGCCTCAGTGACAGTTGAAGGCGGAGGACTGAAGGGATCATACAAAGAAGCCGAGGCTTGGCACCATGAGGAGAGTCTGTTGGTGAAAGTGCAACCCAGTTGCAGCAGAAGACCCCAGTGTTTTGGAGATGCCAGCACCATGGGATGACCACAAGGGCAGCAGTCGCAGTGGGGTGGACCCAACTGGAGCCTAGAAAACGAGCTGTGTGCGCTGCAGAGGGAAAAGCCGAGGAAGTGACCACAGCCCTTTGGAGTCCGAAAGACCATGGGTGGATCCCAGATATTGGACGGGAGGAATTTGTAATTACCCAAGATGTTAGAGATGCCAGAGTCATGGGATACCTGCCAAGGAGAGCTGCTAACAGGGAGTGGAACCAGCTCAAGAGAAAGATGAGTGTTACAGTCAACAAAGTTGAATGGAATTGGAGGTATGGAGAGCATTTGACATCAGACATAGAGATACAGAATTTGGAGTTTGCCCAGCTGGTTTTGGTCTTGTTTTGGTGCAGTATTTCCTCACTATACTCCCTTCCCTATATTTTGGAATGGTTATGTATACCCTAAACCACTATATGTTAGAAGTATGTGATCTGCTTTTTTATTTGTCTTTACAGGGGATTATAGTTAAGAGATTACATGAATCTCAGAAGAGACTTTGTATTTTTAAACATTGTTGTGACTGTGATAGACTATGGGGACTTTTGAAATTGGACTAAATGTATTTTGCATTATGCTATCATTTAAGGTTTATGGGGGCCAGGGAGTAGAATGTGGTAGTTGGAATTTATTTGGTTCCCATAAATTCATAGGGAGTGGCACTATTAGGAGGTGTGGCCTTGTTGGAAACTGGATGACACACACCTTTAATCCAGACCTTGAGGCTGGAGGGCACACCTTTAATCTGGGCCACACCTTCTGCTGTGTTACTGTGGGTGTGGGCTTTAAGGTCTTTTTCTCAAGCTTCGCTCAATGTGACAGTCAGTAGACTTCCTGTTTCCTGCTTATGAAGAGGTAAGGACTCTCAGCTCCAGCACCATGTCTGCCTGCATGTCGCCATGCTCCCTGCCAGGATGGACTGAACCTCTGAACTGTAAGTTAGCCTCCTCCATTAAATGTTTTCATTATAAGAGTTGCCATAGTCATAGTGTCTTCTCACAGCAATAGAAAACTAAGACAAAAGTTTGCTGGTCTAATAAGAGGAATATATTACAAATAATTATAATACATGCATACATACATACATACATACATACATACATACATACATACATACATACGCGCCTGTCCTCAAACAATGGGAACAAGTTACAGCTCCTACTTTGAAATGATCACCATGGTGTCTGGGGCACTGGGTGCCCCTATCACAGGGTTGAGCAGCAGCTCCATTCCTGAAGGTAGTCTCTTCATTCTGATCTAGAATCCCTCCATGAACACAGGATGAGATGTAAAGGAAGCCTGCCTGCTGAAGGAGCAAGAAAAGTCAACCCAAGAAGTCAAGTAGTTAAACAACCTCCAGGTCCACTCAGGTTTCTGCAAATAGCACACCACCCCCGTCCGTGTGTGTGTGTGTGTGTGTGTGTGTGTGTGTGTGTGTGTGTGTGTGTGTGTCCTTCCTCTGTCCCCTTTTGTGACAGATATCACTGTGTAGCCCAAGCTTGCCTCAAGCTCATAATCCTGTCAGGATCTGCATCTCTCCCATCCCAGTTTTGCTTTCAGAAAAGGGCTGATGCACTTTCATGCATATATTCTTCTCTGCACACTCACCACATTTTCCTTATCCACTCAGCTGTTAGCAGACTCACCGTTGAGGCTGTGTTGGCTGTTGAGACTGGTACTTCAATAGATGTGGGGGGTGCAGGTGTTTCTCTGATGATAGGATTTTGTTCCTGTGGATGTGCACACAGCAGAGGGCCTGCTAGATCATACGTTCATGCTATTTTTAGTTTTTAATGGCCTCTCCACAGTGTTTTCCGTCATGCCTGCACTAATAACACTCCTACCAACAGTGTGAAGTGTTCCCCTTCTCAGTATCTCAGCCAGCATTTGCTTTTTTTCTTTTCTTTTTTTGACTTTTTAATATCCTCTTAAAAATGTACAGATATTGTAATAAAAGGAAGCAGGGCAGAAATGCTCGCAGGCAGATACAAATAGAAGGAACTCCTCACACACACACACACACACACACACACACACACATGCACCATGGAAGGTCTCCAGATGGAATGAAAGTGAATCGAGGTGGAAGTGTGGAGACTCAGGAAGGAGAGGAGAATACTGGAAACAGAAACAACTGGGTACACGTGAGGCAATGAAGACCAAGCACAGCTAATGCAATAATGTCGCATCTCCAGCATGAACTGGAGTAACATTCTAGCAATAGGGAGCAAGGTGGAGGGAAGGTGAGAGTTACAACTGTTGGAAGGCGCAACCTGTTTAGAAAGCAATAAAATATACACTGCAAAGTAGACTAGGGGATGGAGAGCACATATTACAATTTCTGAAGTGACTGCTAAATGAATAAGAAACTGTGTAATTAAACAGTAAAGGAGAAGAACTATGCAATAAAAATGTACATTGGTTGACTTATGAAAGAGCTTCTGGCCATACCACCCTGAGCATGACTGATCTCATCTGAATATTGTGTGTGAAAGGTGCCAGGAAAAGAGCAATTAATAATGAACAGTAGAGGAAGTCAAGAGAACAGGGTAGAGAGATGGTGGATGCAGATCAGTGACAATAGTGATTACACTAAATAAACATGGAAAAAAATCTAACTAAAAGACAAAGACCAGTCAGGCTGGATTTAAAAACCAGAACCACTGTCTGCTGTTTTATAAGGATAGAAAGGACCCTCTATTGTGTAGATAATACTATCCTAAATGTGTGTATGTCATAATATAAGTTTGAGAATATAAAGAAAAATCAACATAACTAAGAGGACAAATAGAATAATTTACATTCAGATTTGAGGTTTTAATTCTCGACAACTGAAGACAGCAATCAAGTCAATAGTATGGAAGTTTTCAACAGAATGACTAACTTGACCTAAACGACATAGACTATTCTACAATTGAAGAACTTTAAAATACAAAAATATTTTCTATAGTACCAGATGTTAGGCCCATAGTAGGAGTCGCCACCTTTCAAAATTAATATCAGATAACCCACATATGTAAACAGGAAATGCCTTAACAGAATAAAGCTTCAAGAAAAAATGAGAAATGCCCATGACCTTGAGGGAGATGAAACAATTAAATGGATCTTCTAAAGCCCCAGTGAGAAAGTTTTAATAATTCAGAGCTTCACAAACAGAACTGTTGACCACAGATACCATCTAAAAAGTAAAAAGGAGGCTGAGGAGATGGTGGAGTTGGCAGAGTGCTTGCTGTGACTAGCCTGCATTAGATCCCCAGCACCCATGTACAAAGCCAGGCATGGTACTTGTGCCTGAAATCCTAGCACCGGGGAGACAGAGACAAGAGGGTCCCCAGGGCTCACTGGCCAGTGAGCTCCAGGTTTAGTGAAAGAAGAGTCTCAAAAAAAACCAAGTCGTAAAGGAAGACACTGACAGCAATATGTGTGTATGCATAAATGAGTACACACACATACATAGCAGCATGTACTGAGGAGAGAGAGGAGAAAGCTACAGGGAGCCTGTCGCTCATGCTTTTATTTGAAGAAGCATGCACACGTATAATAGGGCTCCACCTGGGTTTTATAAAGCTATAAAATATATGGTTGGTGCCACCAGGAATATTTGAATGCGTTTAAGCACTAGATCATGATATTAATTTTGACCTATGTGATTATGATAGAAGGCAATATATGAGAACTCCCCTTTCTTAAAGATGCAAGGACCTGGCAGACATCTTTGCTTTAAGATGAAGTACAGCCTGACAGACAGCTGGTGCATTGATAGATGGATGCATGGACTTAAGTTGTACTATCATTTGTAACTCTGCTTGTTTCTGAGAGGAACAATGATATAGATATGGGAAAAATTAACTACCTTTGTATCTAGATAGAAAATATAAGGGTATCCATTTTCCTATTATTTTTTATGACTGAAGTTCTTCAAATAACAATGTGGAAATTGCCAAGTATGTTGGCTCATGCCTGTCACCCCAGCACTCAGGAGGCTGAGGCAGGAGGATTGTGAATTCAAGGCCAACCTAGTCTACACAAAGAATCTGTTTAAGAAGAAAAGGTGTAGTTAGAACTCAATAAGCCTGGGAATAAAAGGTAATAACAGAGGAGAAGCAGCCACCCACAGTTCTGGGACAGGCAACTTCTTTAGGTGCCTGTCCTTCCATCCAGGCAGCCTTTCTGCAGGTTCAGACCCGGTGGCAGGTGGCTCTAGGCATTGCTGGGCCTCTAGAACCCAGCCTGGGATGGGCTTCAGGGGAATCAAATGGTGCTTCAACTAGCTAAGAGTTGGTCTTTAGGGCACCATGAAAGCCAAGCACCACCCCATATCCTTCATGGCCTCTAGGGAGGTAGTTGTCTTGTGTAATTCCCACTGATGGTGTGTTGTAGGTTTGTTCAGACCTTTGTAACCAGTGTGGCAGGAGAAGGGACTTTGCACACACCCTGCTGCTCTGAGGGAAGAGCCAGTCCATACAAAGGGCTAAGCTGTGCAGACAGCATCGAAGCAAGAGCGTATTTTTGTTTTGTTTTGATTTTGGTTTTGGTTTTTTTCGGGTAGCAACAGCGTTTTTAAAGGCTGCCACACTCAAGAAGATACAGCCTCGCTGCAGAGTGCTGGAGGGGTGACCTCGATGCCCGAGGAGGGGACTGATTCTCAGGTTAAGACCTCCTCAGTAGACAAGCCAGGCTCGGTGGTGCTGCACATCGGGTGCAGGTCTCCCCCCCGCCAGGTGAGCATCTTTGAGGCCTGCAGCTCCTTGCCCTCCCACCCATCTAGGAGCTTGCACAGACGCCCCCACCACAGGCTGCCGGCCACAGAAACTCCAGCAAGCTTTTTCAAGTTCGCTCAACCTTCTAACAATCGATTATTTCAGATTCCAAAACTACCAAGAAGCCTGGGAATTTTCTATCTATCTTCTCACATGTATTTTTAATGATCTCTCTTTTACAGTCCTAGAACAAGCGTTGCTGCTCAGTGAACTGTTGTTTGGGGATCATGAATGTGAAGTTAGTACCCCATACTAGAAGAGGTATATTGGAAGAAGATTACCATGCACAGGATAGGGGTGAGATAGCTTAAGTTTATTGGGGAGAAATCGCTTACTTGAGAAACTGATAACTCAGGGTCAGTGCTCCGAGCATTCAATCTCAGCTGCCCTCTGAGATCTGACCAGAGCACCAAGAGAGGCTGCGCCTGCCTCTCCTCAGGCCTATATCCCACACACCCTTTATGTACCTGCGGCCACGCCCAAACAGGCGGGTCTGCGCCATAGGTACCTAGTAAGATCTCTCCCTACAATTCCTCCTAGACTAAAGATTTAGACTTGATACAAAACTATGTACAAAGATGGCAAAAATCAGGCATGCGCTAGGAGAAGGAAAAGTACAAGCATAGACCCTCAAGATCTAAAGCCAGTGAAACAAGAGCAAATGGCAAGAACTATATATCCAGTCCTAGGGTAAAGGCATAACAGAGACTACTGTACTAAGGTGGAAAGTTTAAGTCTAATATCCAGAGAGAGGGGGGGGGGAGAGAGAGGGAGGGAGGGAGGAAGAGAGAGAGAGAGAGAGACAGAGAGAGAGAGACAGAGAGAACAATAATTGTGACAGTCTAATCTTCAACCTCATCAAAGACCTGAGAAGGAGGATAACAATAATGGGGTGGGCAGGAAGCAGAGGTGAGCAACTTCCAAAGGTGCAGCAAAGACAGAGACAGCAGGCTGCCTGGACAGTCACCCAAAGCCTCACAGCAGCGTAGGGACAACCAGCTTTGGCTAAGGCCTAGAGTAACAGGCTGGCCAACACAGAAGCAGGGAGGTAGAAAGACTGTCTTACCCTGACTTGGTAAGGTTCAGCAGTCTTCTAAATTTATCGCCTTCAAGCACAGTAGGACAGCATGTTCAAAGTCAGTTGTTGAGATGGGGGTAGTTCTTTGCCCAAGAGGCCATTAGCCAAGGAGAGAATGGACTCCAGAAGGAGTATCATCAGTGCCTAACATTTTCTCTGGAATAGCTGGGTGCAGTCATGTCTCATGTCAACAGAGTACTAATATTAAAACATTTAAATGCCATATTCTGTAGGTCTATGAAGTGTTTGAAGATCAAAATCTATGTCTGCCTAATCTCATAGATATAAGAATGTGGGTGAAAATATCTGTAATTCTCAGGAACCTAGTAATACAATGGCTTAAGCTTCCCAAAATAATTTAGCAAGGACCAAGATTACAGCAATATAACTACATACACATATACATGTGAATCTCTAAAACAGAGGTAGAATGAAAGTGTCTTAATCAGAGGTAGAACTGTATAGTGCAACATGATAAAAGCATCCTAAATTGTGTCAAAATACAGGATATCTTAAACATATATAAAAGCATGTATACATAGATTATGACAAGGATATTTGTGCACAAAACATTGTAAATAGAAAGACCTTACACAGTATGACAAAATGTAATATGCAAATTATCCAAGAAAGGAATACAACTTGATAATACATAAGTTACATCATATGAGAATCTATAATGATGTAAGTTGTCTATAGCTAATAATTGCTAAGATAAATCACAAGAAGATATATTAATCTACCTATATCCCATCCTAACCATACCTTTCCAATCATACCCTAAGCTTATCTAAAATATCCGATCTGAACACCTCCTTCCAAACCCAACCCTAAACAGGTGTCAACACTAGGGAAAGGGGGCATTGCATTCTTAGAATTACTTCCTGCTGAAATGGGATGATGAAAACCTCATAGGATCCTGTAGGAAGAAAATTTTAGAGCAACGAAAGTCTCGAGCAGACTAACTACAACATTGTACCTAGTTTCTGTTCGGCTGGAGATGCTTAACTGAAGTTCTTATCTGAAGCTCTGGACAGAGTGTTATAAGAAGGTGCACCATTTCAGCTAGCTAGTCTGGAGTTTTCTAGAGCAATATAGTCCCAAACAGGTTTTAGGGTAGTAATTGTCAGTTCAAAGACATCAAGTTGGATCAAGTGGAATTTTGTTTTAACAACATGCTTGTATTTAGAGGAGGAAAACCAAATCCGACTCTAAAGCCAGTGTTGGTTTAAGTGAATTGGGATAAAAGAGTATTAGGAAGTAAAGACAAATAGATTTTTGTATAGACACAGTTTAATAGAATTATATATT
Source organism: Mesocricetus auratus (assembly GCF_017639785.1). Classification (NCBI taxonomy): domain Eukaryota; kingdom Metazoa; phylum Chordata; class Mammalia; order Rodentia; family Cricetidae; genus Mesocricetus; species Mesocricetus auratus. The sequence continues at coordinate 150,834,591 of NW_024429266.1, read as the reverse complement.
GGTACCATGTATCAGATTCTTCTTTGATAGTTCTTTTTGGATGGCTATCCTCTCTTCTTTAGGCATGTACATGTTCAGTGTCTTTTTGAGATGAGCTTTCTTGTTAAGACAAAAACAAAACACTCCTTTTCTTTATGAGGTCTTCATACAACTCGTGAGATATACCTTGGTGGATGACCTGTCATTTCTCCTCATCAAGAGGTTTCTCCTGTTCGAACCGAATCTTGATCAACTTTGATGGTATCCCAAGTTTTTCTTCTCCTGTGGAAACAAAGGCGAAACCCCTACCCCAACATAACACATATCCTGGTTTAGAGGATGTAAGCTTCTACATGAATATTCTGTTGCAGAAACACAGTATTCACACACAGAGTGTTCACTAGACCACAGGGCAGCAAGGACTGGAATCTTAACTGTGGGGAGGTAACTGCAACCCAGAGAGAGAAATACTGCAGAGACTTGGTGCACCTGGGGATAGAACCCCAGACCTCAGGTGAGTTAGCCTGCTCTCTCACTGAGCTCTCATCTCCAGCCCCATCAGAGATATTTCAAACAACAAAGACAGGTTTTATTTTGGACTTTAAGACAATTAGAAAATTGATTTGGTCCCCTACCTTCCTTAATAGTGATTGCTTAAAATGATACAGGGCTGAAGAGACAGCTCAGCAGTTAAGAGTGTGTACTTCTTTTGCAGAGGACCTGAGTTCAGTTCCCAACACCCATAGCAGGCAGGTCACTACCATCTGTAACTCCAGCTCCCAGGGATCTGACACCCAATTTTGACCTCTATGGACACGAGGCACACATATAATACATATACATAAATGCAGGCAAAATACTCATACACATAAATCTAAACAAATTTTACAAAGATAATAAAATGCTCACACATCATGATGGGATGTATTTAAATTGGCATATTTAATAGTAAAAGGAACTCAAGGCAAATGAATTGACAGAAGTTATCCTTGAAGATACAAGATGAAGCTTAACCTATGGATGATAGGAGACACCGTCGATCAGTGATGTCAACAGTCTGCTGAAGCACAACCCCATGGTGTCTATCAGTATCCTGTTGCTATAAAAATGCCCAAGGTCTCCAATTTATGTAGAGAAAGGTTTACTCAGCTCAGCTTCAGAGGGTTCAGAGCTGTGGCTGATTGGCCCCTTTGCTTTGAGCCTGTGTGGCACATGACAGGGAGTGTGGTGAAGTGGAATTGCTTACCTCATGGCCAGAAAAGGAGGGGGCTGGAGCCTCGCCACCTTCTGCAAGGTCACACTCCCAGTGACCTAAAGACCTCCCTGCCTCATAAACTCCCCATCATTTGCAAGGCCCTCAACACAGGGGGCTCTGGGTAAATACTCAAGAGCTAAACCACAGCCTATGTTAAAACTTCTTTTTCCTCCTTTAGTATATTCAACAGTAGGAGAGAAAAGTAGAATACAGTGGATAATAAAAACAAGTAGGAAGTACATAAGAACTTCCATGCCAATAAATTTCAAAATATAAATGTACTCTTTGCACTTGCAGGTTAGGCTGGGCCTTAAAATACATTAACTTGTGAAAAATAAGAAAAATGTGATTGATAGAATGTCATTTATTTAATATAAAAAACACATAAGTCACTGTACTTTGTGGGACTGTGTCACCAGCTCTGTGAGCGGCAGACAGCAGGTGAGAAAGGGGACAGTGTGGTGTATGCAGTGAAATCTGTGCAGAAAGAGAGGATCCTGTCTAAAGTCCATCCAAGTGGGGCTTTTGAAGAGGCTTCAGAGAGTACCTGCTGGGTTCTGTAGTCCAGGGACATTACCTAAAGGACACAGCTGCCATACATGGAAGTCGGGGACCCTGAAGGGTAGATGCCAGAGGCAGTTGGGGCTGCTGGGTTGGGACTCAGGATCTGGGTTAAAGGAAATGGGGAGGCATTTGAAGATGGGGCTTGCAGGCATCTGGGTAACTTACCACCCAATGCCTTATAAATGAGGGGTTATAAGTGGACCCCTCACTATGGGCCTGGATGGGCTGGTTGGTTCCTGGTTCCCATCTTGGATAATGCCTGGAAATATCATGGGCAAAAGTGGGAAAGACTGAGGAATTAGGGGGTAGTAAACTCATGGAACAAGGAAATGCATCAGATTTCATGCCATCTGGGTACTGGCTCTCGAGGTGGTGATAAAAGCTGGTGGCCTCCCTTGACCATACTGATGGCACGGGAAGCTTCCTCCTCGAATATTTGCAGTGCTTTACCCACGTGTAAGTATAGGGGGCTGGGTACACTTGTGGCAGGGTCTTTACAGCGGGGTAGGCAACATAGGAAGTCCTGGAGTAGGGGTTCAGAACTACATCACTTAGGTATCCTCCTTTCATACCACCCCAGAGATCATAGGAAGTCCTAGAATCTATTGCATCAGCTGGGGTAGCCGAGGACATGTGGGCTTCTCCAGATGCTTTGGTGGTGACGTTTCTTCTCATAGCTTGCTCCTGGGTGGTGCACAGGCTGGACATCTGGTACCCCTGGCTGGCAGTTACCCCTGTGGAGAGGATGGCAATCAGAGAAGAGCTGCCAGGAGTCATGTGAGGACCATGGTGGGGCTGAGGAGGCTAAAGGACAGGGTAGCAGCCACAGCTCACACTAGAGCTTACACCAGAGACGGAATGTGAAGGAGACCGTCTTTCTTTGGGGGGATGAAGATGAAACCTGGGACCTCATGGCAAGCTAGGTGAGCATTCTGCTACTGAGCCATGCCCTGGCCCAGATGTGATCTGTCAGAGAGTCAGTACCTCAAATCAATTACAAGTTCTTCCATCTGAGCATCAAGAAGCCCCTGGGCTTCGCTCCAACCTGTGGAACAAACTGCCTGGAAGACCAGCACCCAACCCCTCAGATATCCAGTGACATGAAGATGGAAAATAGAACATTCCAAAAAGATCTGGAGCTCCCACCTCAGAAGGTAGGAACGGGAGAAGCTGGTACAGAGGGGTTTCCCTGGATGTGAGAAGGAAGTCCTCTTCCCCCTCCTCCTCCTCCGTGAAGGAACATGTGACTTACCTCTCCAGCTGTGGTCCAGGTCACCTTCTTTAGCAGGCCACTGAGGGGCGAGCAGGTCACTGAGAGATAAGGACACTGAAAGGTGAACAAGAAAGTCACTGAGAGACAAGCAGGTATGCCACTCGCTTTTCTCTAATCCAAGAAAACCGCCACATTTCCCTTAACATCCTCCAGTGCTATGCCCCAGCTGATTGATTCGATGCCCACCCTGCAGGCTGGGCCCCTCAGCCAGGCTCCCATTTCCTGTGACCCAGTTTCCTCATGTTTCCCTTTGTCTTCCTCCTGGGTTTGGTTTTGTGTCCTGCGTCCCTCTGTCTTACAGGTAGCAGAGGAAGGATAAGGAATCCCTGGGAGGACAGAGGTGGCAGAGACATTCCAAGGTGACAACCAGCAGAGAGAGCTAAGGCTGAAAAGACTGTAACAAGCCAGAGACAGAAATTACTGGTCCAGTTTTCTAGAAACGTCCCAGGAAGCTATTAAGTTGTAGGGTTCAAGGCTCCCACGCAGCCTGGCCTGGAACACGGGGTGCTGTAGGAGCTGAGGGCCCCACACTGGATGCCCAGCCAGGCCCTGCTTGATGCTGATCACCACCGGAAGCTGAGGAGTAGACAGCTGCCCAGTGTTAGGCGGCTCATCAGAGCCCTGGGTTAGCCTCCAGCCTGCGTCTGTGGAGTCCAGAGTATCTACCTCTAAATCTTTAAGCAAGAGGTGGCTGGCGCTTGGGGCTTGAGCTGCAGTCTCTGGCTCTGCCAGTCAAGCTCCTGGGGATCACACATTCATGGGCTGGGTCTGCCTGTACTGCAGGCTCTTTACCTACTCATGCTTTCTGTCTGGGATGAGAGGACTATTTAGCATCCAGCTTTTACCTATGAGCCAACACCATTTTCCAATAGACCCTGAGGAAAGCCTGCAGCCAGCAAAGTAAAGGGAGGAAAAAATAAAACAATAAGGATAGAGCTATACACTCTGGAGATAAAAGGAGGGCTGGAGGTGGTGGTGGGCACTTGGGACATGATGGCGCCAAACCCTGGAGTCCAAGGACAAAGCTGAAGATATCCTCCCAAAAAGTGTCACAAAACTCAAATGATGACAGTTAGAGAAAATAAGAAAATTAAAGGGTAAACCACATGACCAAATAACAGGACAGAAAGTGGAGCAGGGTTCACCGAAGACCAATTTAAGAAAATGCCCTAGAACCTAAGCATTCTACTTGAATGGGGCCTGTCTATGAGGGCAGTAGACAAATTAAAATAGACCCAGATAAAGTACATTATTGTGAAATATCAGAACACTAGTGCTAGGATTTAGGGCTTAGATGCCCTCGATGAAAATTTATGATGAAAATTTATCCCCACCGTGAATCATTAAAAGGCGGGGACCTTTGAGAGGTGTTGGATCTCCTCAGAGATTAGTAGGTTATCTTAAGGGTGGATCTGCTGGAAAATCCAGTGTCGTCCTGCCTCTTATACACAGAGCTCTAGCCAGGGATCCTGGACCACTTGGGGCCTCTCTAGCACGGTAAAGTGTCCTCAGCCCTACCTGGACTGTTGGTCATCCTTTGGTCCAGTGTATCTATCTACACTGTCTATGCTGCCCTCCTGATACAACACTCAACCATTTCACTTATCAGACTGAAATGAGATCAGTGACTCGTATTTTTGTTAATTGTGATTCCAAGCAAGAGCAGCTGCTTTGGCAGTTTGAAAATGCCAGAGGTCAGTCATAAATGTTTTAAATGAAAAAGGTAAAAGTTGTTACAAGGACAGAAAATGCCCCAGGTGAGGCTGCTACGGACAGTGCCAAGATGATCTGGAGTGTCTATGGAAAAACACACGTTGCAGAAGTCAGTGCTAGCTGCATCTGCTTGGGGCCATGATCAACTCCCTCAGTGCCGGGGTGGGGGTGGGGGGCTGGGAGTGGGGGTAGTGCTGTGTTAACTGGCTACTTGAGATGGAAGGTACATGGCAAGAAAAGCAAAACGTAGAGAGGAAGGAAAGGGGGGATGGGAAGGGGTTCGTTCTATCTATCTGTCTGTGTGTCTATCTATCTATTACTAGTTCTGTTTTATTCTGCTGTAGGTACCAAATTTATATCGGTAAGAGCCAAGCAAAGAAGTGAGCTCTCACTCTTTGCCATCAGCTTGGCCAAGCTGGAAAAGACAGACAGCACTGAGCTCTGAAGAGGTGGTGAGACTATCATACTGGGTGCATCTGTAGAAGGCGAGTTGGCAAACGTGATCAAAATGGAAGACCTGGCCATGTCCTTGCCTTGAGGGTGCTGGAGGCAGCATGCTTTTTGAAGAGGAAGCTTACGGTGGGAGGGGAGCCACTTATGGTAATACTGGCGGTTGGGGGCCAGGCTGGGGTCCGGGGAGCCAGGGTCAAGGGTCCGGGGACTGGGTACTGAGGCAGGTCAAGGCAGGGAACTGATGGAGAGACTGGAAGGAAAGAGTCACAGGCCCCAAACCAACCTCTCCTTGTCCCTAACCCTTACCTGATGCAAGGACAAGAGTGAAGCCATGGTAGTGGAAGGGGAGTGGCGGAAGGCTGGCAGCTTCGGAGAGGTGGGCAAGGAATAGGTAGGTTAGCTTAATGATAAGGAACCACGGGGGCTAGAGCAGCAGGAGCTCATTACATCTGATGCTGGGAAGACAGGGCTTACCCTCAGTAGAACAAACTGCGGTCTCCTTGAACAAGCCCGGTACACGCCTAATCCTCCTTGAAGATTTATCTTTCTATTATTGAACTGTGCTGGATGAAGATGCCAAGGTCATGGGTGCCCAAGTCTTGGGTGTCCACTGGTAGAGCTCTCCTCACTCGCTACTTGCTCCGAGAGGCAGCAGCCACACCTGCTTGCAGCCCAATAGCTTCCCAGCTGCTTGAGCTTTGGCCCTAAGCGGATGCTCTTCTTATGCTAGAAGGCAGAACCAATGATGGTCACGTGGGTGGGGTAGGCCTGCTCAATTGGGTGTGATTTTTGGATGGCTGGAGAGGGTATGGAGGAGGACAGGTGTATCCAGCCATTTCATTGTTTGCAAAAGCAAAGACACCCAGACCTAAGGGAGGCCAGTGGCTCTGAAGCTTGAGGTCAGGGTGCAGAAACTGGGTAATTAGGAACCTGCCTGACTCCATTTTGAAGTCAGGCACCATTATGTTGTATTATTAAAAATAAGTTTCCATTTACTTCAAGAGTTGAGTTGCTGGGTCTTGTTTGTTTGTTTTGTGTATTTGTTTTTGAGACAAGATTTCTCTGTGTAGCACTGGCCATCCTGGAGTTCACGCTGTAGCCTGGTCTACAGCGTGAACTCCAGGATGGCCACAAACTAAAAGATTCACCTGCCTCTGCCTCCTGAATGCTGAGATTAAACTGTACACCGCCACCCAACTCTGAACTGCTTTTTTTTTTTTTTTTTTTTTTTTTTTGGTTTTTCAAGACAGGGTTTCTCTGTGGCTTTGGAGACTGTCCTGGAACTCACTTTGTAGACCAGGCTGGCCTCGAACTCACAGAGATCCGCCTGCTTCTGCCTCCGAGTGCTGGGATTAAAGGCGGGCGCCACCAACGCCCGGCCTGAACTGCTATTTTTAAGAATGATTCCTGGATTCTGATGCCTCCACCCCATGACCTCAACTTGTTTTTGACCCTGATCCTCCTTAACTCTAATCACATGGTGCCTTTCTTTCCTTTTTCTTTTCTTTTTTTTTTTTTTTTTTTTTTTTTTTTGGTTTTTCGAGACAGGGTTTCCCTGGAACTCTCTCTGTAGACCAGGTTGGCCTCAAACTCACAGAGATCTGCCTGCCTCTGCCTCCCAAGTTCTGGGATTAAAGGCATGTGCCACCAATGTCCATCGGTGTTTTCTTTTCCAGATCTTGCTATACTTCCTTATCGCTCTGATGTCTCTTCTGTAAACCTAAAACTCCTTAGATTTACTCCTTAAAAGGCCTAAGAAATGGACTTCAGGCTGCTTTCTTTACTGGACTTAGGAAGTAGTCGCTGGCCTGCTCTTGGGTGCACCCCAACAAAATCAAGCTTGCTTCATATTTGTCTCAAAATTATGATGCTGATCTTAATCTTACCCTGTGGGATTAACAGTAAGAGGTATGGGGCGGAGGGGAACCTAACTACCCAGGCCCTTCCAGGAACCTGAGGGACTGAGAGACAGGGTTATTGGATCATCGGAGGTAAGTGGTCCCACCTGCCACCATCCTGGGGCTGGGAAGTTTGGCTAAAACAGGTGAGTTTGGGTTAGAACCTCCTCAGTGGGGCTGTGACGTGGCCTGCAGGGACAGTGTTAGAAATCGCCAGGAGGTTTGGAAGGGGCCCTGCTGAGGGTCCCTGGTCATGGGGAGAAGGGGACTCTGCCAGGGTGTCATCTGTCGGTTCATCCTGCATCCAGCTGCTAGGAAAAGGAGGGGTGTGTACTTAGAGTGAAAAACTCCTGTGCGTACTTTCTAATTGTTAAACCAAGATAACCATCATGTCTCCTCCATTGCTTGTGGAACTCTTGATTAGGGCTGTTCCAAGCCGTGAGTGTTTTTTAAATGCATCTTTGGAGATGACTCTGGGTTTGCCTGTTTCTCCTGCATTCACCTAGCTGTTAACTAACATGTTTTGAAGCCAATTATTTATATAGTAATGATCAGGCACCATTCCCCATACTTTCCAATTGGAACACATTTAATCAATGCACACTATTCCAACAATAGGAGACCAGTTCAGAAAATTATACAGTGAGGATTTTGAGAAAAATGTAATAAAAGTTTATTGATTAACAAGGAAAATTGCTCACGATATATTATGAAATGAGAAAAGCAAGTTACTGTGCAATTTAGACAAGTTGACTGAGTGTGTGGTGGAAAGACTATCTATGCGTGAAAGGTCTGGGCTGTGCATGCCACGGTGGTGGCATGGTGACCCCTCAGTGCTAGAACAGTGGGAGATTATATTTTGCAATTATATGCGTACACATTTTCTGCTTTTTATAACAAAGATCTATTAGTTTGGTAATAGAAGATAAATTATCTGATAATGATCCTGTTATTTAAAATAGGAACTGAAGAAACAGCGGATAAAAGCCCCGAACATTCTGTTTGGTGAATAATAAGATGTTCAACAAGAGGGGATAAAGCCGGCTGTGGGAGACAGAGTTCAAATCTGCCATGTATGAGGAAGGACAGGTCAAAGTTAAAGGTCTCATTGTGAGTGATCTTGTCAATCTGGCTAGATCAAGAGGTGGTGTGTGGTTCGTGGAGCCCACCCGTGAGGATGTGTGTCTGTAAAGGCATTTCCAGGGACGGCTGATCCCCAGGGCTCACCGGATGCATTCACAGCAGCCACACTGCTGGGAGGAGGTGGGCCTGCCTGGAGGAATCGTCTCTCTGCGGCAAGACAACCTTACCCCGTGCTTCCTGTAAGCTCATCTGCTTTTTGCCACCCTGAGTTTAGCTGCTTGGCTTCCGGGCCGATCTTTGCTGTGTGGACTGACCCTTCTGAACCACGAACAAAAAGAGTCCTTCCTCAGCTAGATGTTTTCTGTCAGGTATTTTGTCACAGGGATGAAGAAAGTAACCAATGCAGGGACAGCAACATGGCTCAGTGGGTAAGGATGCTTGCTGCCAAGGCTAAAGACCTGAGTTCAATCCCCAGGACCCACATGGTGAAAGAATAACTGGCTCCCTAAGTTGTCTTCTTATCTCCATTTGCATGATTTGACTTGTGTGCCTGCCACACAAAATAATTAAATATTTAAAAAGTAACAAGTATAGCACCAGAGGAGAGATATCCTCTGGTCTCAAGTATTTTCAGCATGTCACATAGCTCCGAGGGCTTGTGGCATCACAGAGGACTGAAACACACTTGTCCCTGGTGAGGGAGGGAGAGAGTGCTCTCTCTCTCTCTCTCTCTCTCTCTCTCTCTCTCTCTCTCTCTCTCTCTCTCTCTCTCTCTCAAGTTTCTGATTCTGCGGGTCTAAGACAGGCTTGGTTTGTGGCTTTCTGGTAAATTCTCTGGTGATGTTGATGCCACTTTGCTGTGAATCAGTCATGCTCTGAAAGTCAGCTGTGACCAGGAGATGACAAAACTTAGAGAGTTGCAAAGAACCCACCACCTTCTGGGCCCAGAGTTTTCTACAGAGCATTATTGAGACTGTTAGGAACAAGGCGAAGGTGGGAGACAAAGGTGACATCAGGCAGAACTTAGATGGGAAGGAAGTTTTATTGGAAAGGGAAGGGGAAGAGAGGGGGAACAGAGAAAAGAAATGGAGGTGGGAAAGACTTCCCAGAGAGATGGTGGAAAGAGAGACAGAGGGGAGGTGGGCAGGGTTTGCCTCTTAAAGAAACCTATGTAGTAAAGTAGCAGCCATAGGACCTTGGGCTGGCCAGGGTACTGCCTGAGTGCATCTTGCCAGATGATGGGGGGGGGCAGGCCAGCATAATGCCTGAATCCTAACAGAGATGTGACTCCACTCCCACCTGGAGGCCATGACCCTCTCAGAGGCCTGGCTTCATGCCATGGCCCCTCAGAGATCTTCCTTTCTGCATTAGCTCTGTGAAGCTGGCTGTAACCGGCTCCTGGTGTTATTGACTGGGCTCAGATCAGCTTTGTGCTGTTTTATGAAACACAAGGCAGGTATAAGTAACAAATACACTAATGGCAGCTTCCGGTAGCATCCGGGACAAATGACAGCCAAGCTCCCCCAGCTGTGGGACCAGGCCTGGGCCACCCGAGTCCTGCCATTGTCTGAAATGGCAGTGGCCACAGCAGATATTGTGTGGTGCCCCACAGTGACCTCAGTCTCACACAAGCTGCATGAGTTGGTCTGGTGGAATTCACCCACAAACCCTCTCATGCCAGGAACATGCTGTGGATGGGTGACTGGCGACACTTCCTGTTTGTTCAAAGCCCAACGAGCTAGATCTTCCTTCCCAGGCTGGTTTTATTATTTATATTTTTCCTAGAAAGTTGCCCATTTCATTAAGCACTTAGAGAATAATGATAATAATTATGCATGACACGGTCTTATGATTCAAAAATCTCTTTAGAAGTTAAATCCCATTTTTCTGTGGTATGAATTCTTCTGCTCCCCCCCCCATCTCCCTCCCTTTCTCACTTCCTTTCAAGGCTTGGCCAGCAGCCAACTTTGCGAGTTTCAGAAAAATAGGATTTTATTGATAAATACTAATGGAAAACATTTAAAAACACAAAGTGATTTCTGCTCTTCAGTGTATTAATTTTCCCTGTCTGCAGGTTTGTTTTTGGTTTTGGTTTTGTTTTCTTCCGTTCTCCTAGCGTTTGGGTTTCTTGGCTTGGTTACCTGTTTTCTTTTTTATTGAGAAGTATCTCAAAACACTGAAAAGCACCGAGAACAAGATAATAAGTACCTACCCTGGTAGTGTGGCAAGTTGAACAGACTCCTAGCCTGCCACACCGACTCCAGCTCCCCTCACCTGTTCCTCGTGTCTCCGCTGCACCGTTCTCGTGTCTCTTGGTCGCACACAGACTTGTCTGGCACATGTTAAAGTTTGCGTTATCACCTCCACATCTCAGTTTGTAACTGTTGCCATCCACATGTTTCTGAGATCCAACCTCGTTGGTAAGCTCTCTCCTGTTGCCAGCTATGTGAGGTGCTGGGTTTGTGGGAGCAGAATCAGCCCCCTGTTGGTAAACACCTGGGTGGTTGGGTTAGGTGTTCCTGTTGCTCCATGATCCCTCCTCTGAGTTCATTGTTGCTCCTTATGGCGCGCTGTGAAAATGATGGATCTGGAATAGCCGTTTGTCCTGTTACCTATAGGTGCAAATGGCTGTCCACATGAGTGCAGTGTCCTTGGAGGCCAGAAGAGGGTGTCACATCCCCTGCAGCCAGATTATAGTTAGTTGTGAACTATTTGTTGTGGGTGCTGGGAGCTGAACTCAGGCTGTCTTAGAGAGAAGCAAGTACTCTTAGCCACCCAGCCACCTCTCCAGCTTTTGTCATTTTAAAGTCTATTTCCTGATGCTTTGCTATTGCTGTTGCTGTCTTATGTGTGTGTGTGTGTATGCATGTGTGTGATGTGTTTGCATGAGAGCACCTTATTGGAGACAGAGTCTTGCCCGTCTCTGTGTAGTCCCGGGGATCTGGCCTGAGAGCTTCCAGTGGCTCCTGTTCTGGCTCCAACATCCCCACAGGTGTACTGGGACCCCAGACGCTCATTCCCACATCCAGGCTAACATTGATTCTGAGGCTTGAAACTTACATCCTCAAACTTGCTTGGTGAGAGCTACGCCCTCTGAGCCATCTTCCCAGCCTCCCCCTCTTTGTGAATATCGTCAAGCTCTCACGTGCTTGCTGTTTAGACGTCATTTCCTCGGGCTGCCTCATCTTCTCTCACCTCTTTTACTCAGATTTGTCCTTTTCCTACCAAACTATAACAAGTCTATTTTAAAAGCCAGCAGCTATTCTCATTTGTGCATCTCTTTCCTTCTGTGGCTTGGATGTTTGCTTTGACTTTTATTATCTTTAATTATTTAACATTTATTTATTTAGTGTTTGGAGGGGGCAGGTGCCATGGTGTGGAGGTCAAGAAACGACTTATGCCTTCTTCTATCATACGGGTTCCGGAGTCAGACTCAGGTCATCAGGCAGTGGGTGTCGTCACCCACTGAGCCAGTGTTGCCTCTTTTAATTTTATAGATTTCTTTTTTGCATTATGGGCTGCATTTTTTTCTTGTTCTGTGACTTCACCTCTCTCTTCAGAGAGAGAATGTGGTGGACTTTGGAAGTCCTTGAAGGTTTACTCTTCCTGATACAGACTTGGATTCTCTAACTCCAACCGAGCACCAACCATTCTTTTCATGAGAGTCAGCATCAGACCCCATGGCTTTAAAGGCTCCAATCAAAGCCTGCCCTTCCTTCAGATCGGAGCTGATGGGTAGCCTGGGACAGCCACACTTCTGATGGCTACCTACAAGCATGGGAATTCCCCTAATGTTACTCCTAAGTTTCATTAACTTGGTAATATGACTGACTCAAAGGACTCAGGAAAAGCCAAGACACTAAGGGGGTGGGGCATGGGGGAGGGGTGCAGAACTTTCAGGCAGGATATCTTACCAGCACTTCTAATGCTCAACTTGGAAGCTCTGTGTGAGCCAGCTTCCCACTACTGTGACACAATGTCTGTGACAACCGTGAAGACGAAGGTTTTCTTTGGTTTAAGGTTTCAGAGGCTTCAGTCCCTGGTTTCTTGTCCCTGTCACTTTGAGCCAGTTGTTAGGCAAAGCACCAAGATAAGGCGAGCTCAGCATAGCAAAGTTGGTCATACATGACGGTGGAAGTCGGTAGTACGGAGGACCCAGGGCCCCACTACTCCCTCCAAGCCACACTTCTGGTGGCCTAACTTCCTCCCAAAGGCTGCATCCCTTTGTAATAGCAAGGCAGGAGGGCAGGCAAGCTTTCAGCACATGGGCTTTGGGAGACATTGAAGACTCAACTGTCACATTCTCTTGAATGTTGTTCAGGCAGTAAGGAAGCTTCATTGAATAGGCATTAGCATTCCTGGCTCTCCTGAGGTCAGGGCTGGAGCTGCAGCAAACCAACCCCAGATGTCCATACCTCAATCTTCCTGGTGACCAGGAAGACCCCACCCTGAATTTAAGGGGATCCCCCCTTCATCAGCAGTCCATTAGGACAGAAGAATACATTGCCGCCCCTTGGATTCCCAGGGTTTCATGAGCTGTGTACCAGGCTCTCAGGGGCTAATGTTGGCTTTCATTCTATGTTGAATCAACCATTGCCAAGTCACTGAGCTGCTGTCCTACTCAGCCTCCTGCTATGGCATCAACAGAATTTCCAACTGGTGGTCTTCCATCAGCTGGTTTTCCACTGAGCCTTAGACTCTGCGATTGTGTGTCAACCTGACTGGGTACAAAGTGTGCAGACACTTGTCGTTCCTATGAGGGTGTTTTCAGGTTACCTTTAAGCTGGTGGACTGAGTAAGTCTTTGCTCTTGACACCACGTGTAGGTCTCAGCACCTCGGTTGGATGAGAGAATATTTCCGGTCTGGCTACCTTTAAACTGGTAACACTGGCTTTTCCCCACCATTGGACTTAACGGAGACATCTCTTCTGGGTCTGCCAGTTTGACCTCTTCCTGTGTCTTGAGCCTGCTACTCATGGACACACCTTGCAAGTCTTGTGATGTGCTCCCTTCATAATGTTCACTGATTCTTTTTAGTATACACAGCGGAATAGTAATTGGGGTATGTTTTGAGAAATATGGCAGGGGATTTTTGTCATTGTGTGAACCTCCTATGTTAGGTATATTTACACAGTCCCAGATGAAAGACCTACTGTGCCCTGAGACTCTGTGGTGTACTGCAAGGTAGATACTGTCAGATATGTGGGCTAAAATATTTTCTCTCTCCCTTTCCTTTTCCCTCTCCTCCCCTTCCTTCCTTCCCCCTCCCTGTCTCTCCTTCCTTCTCTCCCTCTCCACTAGTTTCGCTTTCTCCTTCTCTATTTCTTTGGAGAACACTGCCAGGCCATACCCCTGAACTACTCTGACCTTACCATCCCTCTGTCACGCTTAACTCCAACCCTGTCACACACACAATGGCAGGGACACTATCAAATTGCAGACACACCTCAGCTGCCCCCCAGGTTGTTACAGGATTAGCCTAAAATGGCCTAATAATTCAGCCCACAAATTTGAGCTACTTGAAATATCTAGGACTCCACCTTCACATACAGAGAATCTATATATATATTTTTTTTTGGTTTTACGAGACAGGGTTTCTCTGTTTTGGAGGCTGTCGGTCCAGCCTGGCTTCGAACTCACAGAGATCCGCCTGCCTCTGCCTCCCGAGTGCTGGGATTAAAGGCGTGTGCCACCAACGCCCGGCGAGAATCTATATTCTTTAAACACCTTGAAAATCTGAGGAAGGCTCAGGACCATGTATGGGCCACACAAGAAGCCTCACCTCATTCTAGTGAGCCACCACTACCCATCATAATGTGATAAACTAGAACTTGATGAGGGCAAGGGTTTAGTGGTTAAGAGCACGTTAGCCCTGGAAGAAGATGGGGACTTAGTTCCCAGAATCCATACTGGGAAGTTTACAAATGTCTGTAACTCCATTTCAATGGGATCCGTCCTCTGTGAGCAACTGCTTGCATGTGGTACACATACTGACAAGCATGTACACACATATCTACATGTAAATAAAAAAACAAAAACCAGAATGGAAAGAGAGATTTCTAACCAGTCAAAGTGCCGAGAATAAATGGCCATTGAGTGAGTGTTCAGACATATATGGGACATCTTTAACAATCTCCCCTCTCAATGACATCATGGGGGAAGGAACAGAAAGAATGTGAGAACTGAAGGGTGGGAAGGAGAGCTGTGACATGCCGTCCTCAGGGTGTGACATGGCCATTGCATTGGTGTCCTTCCAGCAGTTGTGGTAGCGATATAAGACAAGATCAGTCAATGTGCCAGCAGCAGCAATAACGGTGTGGGGTAGGAGGACACAAAGGGGAGGGGATGTGTTGGGTGAGGGGGAGGGAGATTTAAGGGTGGAGATGATGGAGACACATTGTTTTCACAGGTATGAATGAATTAAAGAATAAATAAGAATTACTCTACATGAAAAAGAAAAATATTTTAAAATAATATAAACCTCTGATCTCCCACTTGTTACAGTTGGAAATAAAACGATATAGTGATAAAACCACTTCAAGAAAAAGAACGGTGGGTGAGGACACCTCCCTTGGAGAACTGAATATCACAGTGAGCGAAGTTTTTGTGCTTGGCAACCAGAAAGAGTGACTTGAACAACTGGGAGTCCTGAGTTGCTTCCCGTGTGTCTCTGGGACGGCCTCTGAAGTAAAAGGTCCCGGGGGACAGTTTCCAGCACAGATCCTGATGAAAGTGCCTGTCTGTGGTCAACACACAGAAGACAATGTGGGGGAGCATGACCCGGAGCAGAGAGAACTGCTTTACCCCAAGGCAAAAACCACTGGGGAGCACAGACGAGTTGCTTCCACCAAAGTGAAGGATTTCTGCTCAGCAAAGGTCATGAGACCACGGGCCAATGCCTAAAATGACAAAGACTAGTGTCTACCATCTAATACGTCCCTGCAGACACTGTTGCCACAAGTAAAAAGATCACAGTCTCTGAGGGAAGGAGACAAAGGGCTGGAACAGACGGAGAGAAAAAACCCAAAGGCTAGCAAATGGAAAAAGAGAACATGGCTTATTGGGGGAAATGCAAATTAAAGCAACCAGAGGTCACTTTAGCCCATCAGATCGTCAAAATTCTACAAATATGGATGTGCCAGGCATTGGAACTGACTCTTGGCAGGGGTGGGGGTGGGGAGTGGGGAGGTGGGCACAGGACGAAGAGGGTTCGGCCCTGCTGACCACTGGGGGCTTCTACAAATTAAATATGCATGCGGAGTCCGCAGTCGTAGGTCCTTTGAGAGCTGTCAAGGCACCCTGCAAGCTGAAGCCACACAGGTCCTGTGAGGAGCTGGAAGCAGCTGCTGGGGCCTTGGAATGCTTAGATCGGACGGCTGGTGTGTGCACAGTAAGCTGGCTGTGTGTGTGCTGAAGTCAGGGCGACCACGCAGCAGAAGAGGGATGGAGCTCATGCCACACAGGGCGGGGATGCCCGCCATCCCTCCACCGTACAGTGATTGGATGCCGACACCACAGCCTCAGGATTTCCTGGGAATACGAAACACCTTTTCTTGCCTGTCCCCCAAGACGTCTTCAGCTGCCTTTCCCAGGAGGGCAGTGCTCCAATGCTGACTAAAGCAGACAGCAAAGTCCTTACTTTGTCAGTGGTGTTGGGGGGCAGGGCTGGGGGATGTCATTTTTCTTTATTGTTGTCTTGCTTTGCTCTTGGGCAGCAGAAAGGTTTAGCTGTGAGCAATCCCACGAGTGGTTTTCTTCTGGACTCAGGTGCACGTGGGCTCATTACATTGTTCTCAGCGCCAGGGACCCACCAGTCACCGCGCTCCACCCCATGGCCGTTGTTCTACATTTCAGGTGGGCAGGACGTGCTTTGTGGAACTCATTGCACCATAGGCCACACCTCTGCTTCAACTCTACTTTGCACTTGAATGATGTTTTATGCAGATCCAAAAGCAAGCAAAATTGAAATTTAAAGTAGAGCTATGTGAAATGCATTGATTTGCAGAGAATGGACTCGTGATATCAAGGCTCACTGACTCTTTCTGTAGTCTATACAGCCTCATCCTAAGCAGGGCACAAGTGTAAGTCCCAGCTCCAGCGCCCTTCCTTCCTCCCCTACCTCTGTGCCTCACCCTACCCGATCAGTCTGGATTCCCACTGTCTTCTCTCAACCTGCCTCCTGCGTTCTCCCATTACTCCAGTCTCTCCCACTCCTCCCAGCGTCAGAACTGTTCTAGAAATGCAGAATCACTTACCCCTTGGCTTAAGGATTTCAGTGGCTCCCAGGAGTCTGTGTCCTGCAGCATGCCCCTGGCACTGTCCCTTCTCAATCCTGCTGGTGTCCCCAGACCTGCACAGGGCAGAGGTCTCAGTCCCCTTCCTCTCCAGGGCCTTGCCACAGACTGTCACCTGCCTTTCTCCCTTCCAGGACCACAGCAAGGCTCTGCTGGGAACATAACTCTGCTGTGTTTGTGGGGTTGGACCAGCGTTATGGGCCATCCTTAACCTAGGTCCAAGTGGACCGCACCCTCCATATCCTCCATTCCTAGGCAGGCCATGAGTGACACCATGGCTCAAGTGCTGAGGTCCAGGCTCACACCTAGGCATCTCTGCCCAGAAAGTCAGAACCTCAGGTTGTTCTGTGATATGCCATGACTGGGAGGACACCATCAGGACCCAATTAGAAATGGAGATGCCAAGGCTGCTCTGTGGAGGGAGTCCTCATGACAGGGAGGGGGGTCTTCCAAATAGCACCTCTGAGCACCTGGTATCTGAGGATATGTACCCTGTTTTCTCACTGGCTTCCTCCAGCTTAGGGAAGGAGCCATGGATCAGAGCTGGGATGTGTCCTTTCCTTTTGATAGACCTCACAGGACCGCTGAGATCAGTTCCATCTTCTGGATTTCTGGGAGAAAGTCTGAGACCCTGGCTCTGATCCGGGACAGCCAACACCACCTCTGCCTGGTGTCACTTTTGCTCCTATAGTCCAGACCTCCAGCTCCTTTCTGCCTGGGTCTCTCTCCTTCTCTACCCCCACCCCTTAATAGAGCATCCTTCCCGCCTGTTCCTAATGCCCAACCATGGAGGGTCCCCCTCCACACCTAATGTTGGCAAGTTCTAAGTGTCTCAGGACCCTGTGTTCTTTACTGGGCATAAGATCGGGGGCTGGGTGACCCTGTGTACTCAAACCCAGGACTATCTTCTTCCCCTAACAAAGCACCGGGTTCAAAAATGCCCACCCCTGAATTGCCTCCCACTAGAAGCATTCAAAAGCCTCAGCACCTGCAAATTGCCTGTCTAGGTAACAATTCACACTGGGCAGGAGGAGAATGGGGGACAGGAGGGAGCAGACATCTAAAATTCAATCACAATTTGGAAATCGCTCTACCCAAAGGTTATGCCAATTTAGTCCCCCAGCCACACATGCAAATGCCATGCTCTCCATTGAACCCACCCACGGACTGAACTCTTTAACCTGCCACTCAGTCCATAAGAAACAATCCCACAATCTTCCTTTTTAAAAGTCTCTCTAATTATTCTTGAGGGAAGTGGGGATTTCCGTGTATGCACTGCCTTCTGGAAGTTTCACCTGCCTCCCTGTTTGGCTTTAGCTTTTGTGTTAAGGGTTCTCTCCCTCCCTTTCCCCTCCCTCCCTCCCTCCACCCCTTCTTTTCACAGAGATATTTTCTGTAGTGCTATTAGTTTATCTTCGTGTTTCTGTCTTCAGTGACATTGTCAGAGAGCCCTTCCCATCATGCACATCTCTCTCTCTCTCTCTCTTTCTCTCTCTCTCTCTCTCTCTCTCTCTCTCTCTCTCTCTCTCTCTCTCTCTCTCATATTTTTCTGGATCCTTCTGTGGAAAGACTCACCCAAAGTGCTGAACCAGCAGCAGTTTGCTTCACGCAGGCACTGAGCAGACTTCAGTGTGTGATGGTTTCCTGGTTCCCACTGTTCCTGTCCTCTCCTTACAGTGCCAATATGACAGCCTGGCTAGCTTAGAATGGGCCTGCCAGCATCGGTACAGTATACCCACAGCCTGCTGCATGGTCATTCAGAGACACTCCGCCTTGTTGCTGGTGTTCTCCCGCAGAGTTGCCCCCTGCAAACCCAAAAGTCCCCGACTGCCCAATGCCTCATCTCCCTGGATCACTTCACTTGAGTCTCTGAGCTCCTCAGGGCGTCTGAATCTGTGGCTTTGGTGCTTGGTCTACCTTCTGGTGTAACAAAATTCCAGGACTCATCTCTGCACAATGAGCAGAAACTCACGGGGCTTATAATTCTGAGACTGGCAGGTACGAGTTGCTGAATCTTGTCAGGCCTTCAGACTGACTCATTCGGGGCAGAGGGCAGAGGGGCACGGGGAGGATAGAACCTGACCACCTCATGCTGGGCAGAGGGCAGAGGGGGCATGGGGGTGGCACCCTTAGGATAGGCTTTTGATAAGCCACATCCACCCACTCCTGACCACAGAGCCCATGAGTGCATGAGGCCCACCAGGGGTTCAGCAGAGAGGACATGCCAAAGGATGATGGGACTATGTGTTGGGGCTACCCTGCTCCTGCGCCCCTGTGTGAGCCTCCTGTTCCTTCCCTCTGAGGGCTCCTGCCTTCTCCCACCTCACCTCGAGGTCTGACATGGGAGGGCAATCCCAGAGATTCGCACCTGACTGAAGACACATGAAGGGTCCCACCCATCCCTGGGGGCTGGACAGAGTGGCTGTTAGACACTGTTGAAACCCACATTAATGTGAATGTGCTTACTATAAGCACTCCTGGAGTTCATTTTCCTGTGAATATGCAAAACGGTGGGGGCGGGGCTACTTGACTCCTAATTGACAGCTGTTGGCCCCATACAGAGAAGGGAATAGGTACTTGTAATTAATCGAGGGTCTTCAGTGAAGTGGTCTAACACAGGGAACATAACCAACAGCTTCCCCATGAGCACCAACCACCACTGAGTTTGTACCTGATGCGTCCGTGTGTGTGTGTGTGTGTGTGTGTGTGTGTGTGTGTGTGTGTGTGTGTGTGAGACAGAAAAACTGAGATTCCCTGGTGCCCAGGGGACTGGTTCCAGGACCCCTGAAGACACAAGTGTCTGTGATGCTCAGGTCCCTAGACAACAGGACACAGCATCTGCGTTGAACATGTGCAAATACGCCTCTAGCTTACTTGCAATAGCTGACAGCACTCTGGGACATCCATCTGTGTCCGTACAGTGAGGGTACAGACCTGTGTCTTATTCCCTACAGCATGCAGTTCAGGTCTGCACCCTCTGAATAGATGCAAATCAATTCTAGATGCATGCAACCTGCTGCTGGCAGACTCCACAGGTGTGGAGCCTGCAGGTATAAGGACCCACCTGACCGTGAGAGTGGGCTCACTGTGGCACCAGAGCCCTTGAAGCCACCCCGATCCTCCAGGTACTGCTGAGACTGCCGCCATCTCTTTTCCCACATGAAATCCACAGTGACTCGAGGGAGAGGGGTATAGCGCCAACCTGGTATGACTGGAGCCTTGAGATCCATGCCCAGATCTTAACAAAAGGGATTTTAATGAATGTCAAGACAATCTAAGACATACACACTTCAAAACAACAATCCATAACCTGCAGAAAACATGCCGATTCCCTGGAGTAAGAGAACAAGTGGGCCGGATAAAGGGAAACTACCTCCCTGGGAGCCAGGTCTGTTCTAGAATGTTCTGTGATGCCCCCTCTCCCCCGGCTGAGGCCATGGAAGAACGAAGTGTGCTAGTGCACTTACTGGCAGTGATCAATCTGAGAGGTAATGGAGGATATTGCTGCAAAAATGAGAAGTAGGTATTACCAAGATCTAGTTAGAGATTTGGGAAAAAATCTGGTTATAAAACTCAGAGGGAGACACTGAGGGCTACACACCACACAGATAAGAAGGCAGCAGTGGTCAAGATGACAGGGACCCAGCTAGTATCTGTCACTCTCTGCATGTAACTGTCCAGGGGGTTCTGAGCCCTGATCAGTCAGGGCATCGATGGCTGCAGCCGAGGGGCAGTCCACAAGGAACAAATTAACTGAGAAGTATTGTGGATCTGAGCTGGGCAGTCAGGGTGGGACTGTGGCCTTAGGGGAGGGCCAATGGGTCCTACCCTTTACCCCAGGCGGTGGCTTTCCACGTAGGTGTGTTATGAACACTTCCTGACAGCCCTGCTGCCCTGGCAGCTGCTTCCCGGCCATAGAATGGGCTGCACGCTGTTTCACCCTCTTCTGCTGACTGCGTCGTTCCCTGGGCCCTGTCCTGCTTTATAGAGAAGAAACGGAGTCTCCAGACAGGTGGTGAGGGGCTTGTACAGAGAGGATGGCCTGACTCAGGCTTGGGTCTGGTCTCTTCCACACCTCCTTTCCTGACTTAGTTTACTCTCTGTTGCTGCAATAAACACCACAGCCAAAAGCAACTCGGAGAGAAATGGTTTATTTTACCTGGCAGCTTATGGTCCACCATGAAGGGAATCTGGGGAAGGAACCTGGAGACAGGAACTGAAGCAAGGTCCAGGAAGGAGGACTGCTTACTGACTTGCTCAACCTGCTTTCTTATACAACCCAGGGCCACCTGCTGAAGGGTGGCCCAGCTCATAGTAGGCTGGGCCCTCCCATATCATCATAAATCAAGAAAATGTCTCATAGACAGGCCTACAGACCCGTCTAACGGGAACATGATCTCAACTATGCTACTCTTTCCAGAAGATGTTAGTTTATGTCAAGTTGACAAAAAAATTAGCCAACATTTCTCTTTGGTCATCTCATCTACCCCTGTAAGTTCAAGATCAGGTACCACCGGAGCAATGTCCAGCAAGGCATCTCCCCTTGTTGCAGAGGCTCACCATCTCATGTGAGCATCTTGTGTGGGTGTGAGATGGTAAGGGTGCTGTCCTTTTAGAGAGGATGTCTCTCCTTAAAGAGACACCAATCCTGTGGGGTCAGGGCCCCACCCTCCTGACCTTCTTAACCTTTGAAACTCTTGTTGGTTAGAGTTTTACATGTGAACTCAGGCACTTAGTCTGACTGTGGGTTTGACCTTTCCAGAGTCACACTTGACAGATGCCCTTGGCCTTAGGATAAGTAGTTAGCATCAGGCTTGTAGAACTCTGGCCAAGTAACAGCAAGGCCTTGGGCATGCAGCATCCATTAAATTCTGAGAGCACTGGCTGCCCAATATTAAGTTTCCACCTCAGTGTGGTTTGAATTTCCAGTGGTAGGAGTGCTCAACCCCCAGCCTATATCACCATTGCGAGGGCTATGGAGCCTTTAGCAGGTAAGGCCTGGCTGGCAGAAGTAGGTCTTCGGGCAGGCTTCTGAAGGCCTTACCTGCCTTGGCTCCAGCCTAGCTGTCTGCCCTCAAATCCACAGTCATGCGAGCCTTCTGCTCCTCACACTCTCACTGTTGAAAACGGAGTCACTTCCCAATGCCTCCTCCTTGTCCATGATGGACTGAGATACCCTGAAACCTTGATCTGAAATTGATCTTTTCTCTCTTAAGTTTTCTGTTAGGGGTCCTGCCATGACAGTACTAACACAGTTAACGCGCTGATCTGCTGTCCAGCCATCTACATCATGGCCTGTCCATGCTCTGTTTCCCACCTACCCAAGGACAGTGACCAGAGCCTTGACCTATTCAGACTCAGGTGACTCCCTCACTGAATGTACCTCTCCACTATAGTCAGACAGTGGCAGGAGCCCAGACACTGCTGTGACCTTACCGGCTGCCTAACCTAGCAAAACTCCTGTCACTGAGCCTTGGCCCTCATTCCCAGCAGGATATGGGAGTGCTGCCACAGAACTCTGCTGAGGATCTTGGTGACAATGCCCGTGGGTGCTCAGGTCACTGTGCACAAACTCTTTGTTATCAAAAGGCTCTGATCTCATCTCATGTCCCTCCTCTCCTCCAGGGATGGGTCCCTAGAGCCCAGTGTTCTGATTCTTAGCAGCATAGGGCCCTGAAAGCAGGGAGATGTGCGATCAGGAGTCAGAGAAGCCTTTGGAATAGGGCTCTTCAGGGCTAATGGCTCTGGCCAGGCAATTATTTTTAATGAGTCCACTCTCCCACAGGTGATGGGGCCCCTTGTCAGAACTCTGGGAGGTAAATGGGTACCCGCTCCAGCCCCTGCCTTTTAAAAGGAAATCCTGCATTGCTCATGGAGAAGTAGCATTAACCATGGCCCAGGAATAGGATTGACTAAAACCCAAGCCATGCACAGGCAAGGCCAGTTTGTCAGTCAGCAAAGCTTGGAGCTGGAGTTGACCACCTGCTCACACTCGGGTGCTCGGAACTGGTGCCTCCTGAACCGAGTCTTTTCTGTGTTGCCAAACCATCCTCTCTTTCTTAGGAACATGATTCAGAGGCAGAGACAGCAGTGTCCCCGAGCCTTCTCCCAGATGTAAGAATTTCTTCCTAGGGACTCTCTCTGTTGTGCAGTGCACACACCGTGAGCTCTGCCTTATGTGGTTCAGTGAATCCCACACAGCTGGAACAGCAGCGCTGCTGGGAGAGTAATCTCGCAGGCCTGCTGCTCCTGGAGGGAACCACACAGGCGGGATGGGCAGGGGAGGAACGCAGGCTGCTTCCTGTGTGGGATGGCAGTCTGAGGTCCTGGGCAGGGCATGATGGAGTAGAAGAAGTATGGTACTACAAGAAGCACAGCACCTAAGGGGGCAAGTCGGAGGGGGGGTTCTGCCAGCACTAAGACCATGGGACAGGGCAGGACATGGTTGGAGCAGCAGGCAGGAGGGAGTCTCTCCAGACATGCCTCTTTTGTTTACTGATCATCCAGATCTAGCGCTAAACCCTCCCAGACTGGGCTAGCCTTCCCAAGCAGTCATTCTACAAGAGGCTTCAGTTTACATCAGACCCAGTATCTCCAATATTTCACCCTTTCCAGGACCCAGGCTCATGCACAGCTGAGGCCACAGGGACCAGAGCCTGGTTCTCCACAGAATGAGCTCAGTTTCCTTAGGAAATCCTGGCTGACCCTCTGCTCAGCCTCCTGAGGACGCCTAGATCCACATCTGTATTGACCTCTGACCCTAGCTGCACCCTCACTTTAATCTCGGATATCCCCTGACCCTTGATCCCAGCCCACAGTGACTTCATTGACAACACTGACTCCTGGTACTAAGCTGACCCAGCCTTGAAATCAACTGGACTACTCATTAGATCACAAGTGAATCTGAACTTGGTCTTGGCTCTGACCTCACACTGACCCCAGTGCACTCACAGCTGTGACCTCCCTTCAGAGGACCTGGAGCAGAGAGGGAGTGAAGTCCCAGGAGTCCCAGGAGTGGACAGAGTGGTGTATGGAGTCCAAGGCACTGCTCCCTGTGTCTCTCCAGCTTAGAGATAGACTAGTGATAAGATCTCAGGATGAGATGTCACTGCCCACTGTTGACCATCAAGGTGCTGGGTGACCTCATCAGTCACATGCCTTTTCTAGGGGGCTCAGTCTGCTCAAGTGTTAAACCTAGAGTCTGGTGAATTCCAGAGAGGCACAAGAAACAAGTGGGAAGGTAGCAGCTTGCGGCAGATCAATTGACATAATGCATTTAAGATGCTTAGCACAGCGCCAAGCACATCCTAAGTGTCCAATAAATGTGGGTTATTAATGTGGCTATTAATAATCCAGCCTGCCCACTTCACCGAGCAGACACTCAGGCAGACAGCGAGGAAAGCAGGCAGGTGCTGCCCCGGGCAGCAGACATCATAATGAGGGGCAACATCAACAGACCATCCGAGGCAGGGACTGTGCAGGGGAATCAATGACAGAAGCAGCATTGGAACCAGTCCCGCCTGACAGGAAATGACACTAAGCCAGGAAGTGGCTCCTTCCTCCCTTCTGTTGATGTCCTGGGTCTTTACAACAGCCTATAGACCTGATGGGACACAGGGATGTGAGGAACTATGAGCAATACTGAGCTCCTGTATGCAGTGTGCAAGCACTGCCTGGAGGCTATTAGCAAAGGTAGCTCCGCCCAGCAAAAGTCTGACGTCATTCCATCCTTGACAACTCATCAACTAGAGAGGCAGGTGGGAGAGGGGCAGCAGGAAAGGGACAGGAGCAAGCACTCCCTGCCTGTCCCCTGGTCCTGAGAAGGTATTTCTGGGACCAGGGAGGGAACCATGCTGTCATCTCCTATCTGAGATTTCCCCTCCACCCCCCTTTACCTATCTCATCTCCCCTCCCCAAAGTTAGCCATGCAGCACTCTGCTGAAAACAGCTGGCCTTGTCTAGGGATCTAGGGAGAAAGGCATATCCGGATGCTCACTCAGCCCTCTGCCTGCATCTTTTCTCGTCCGAGCTTTCTTCCATCAGTGGTCCTAAGGGTGTTACCCAGGAGCTGTTAAGGTACAGACACCATCCAGATTAAAACTGAATGGCCCAGAGAGCATGGCTAAGATGCAGTGGCCTGCGGGGAAAGGGTTAAAGAAGCTGCTGGTGAGGCACAGCAAGGTTCCTAACAGGCAACCTCTAGGTCAACAGGAAGCCGCTGAAGGCTCTTAGTTGGGCCTTGACATTAAAAATTCTACACATTTTAGACTGCAAGTCTCAATCAAAGGCAGAGAAGATCTGGAAGAAGACAAAGCCCAAGAGGAAGATTTGTTAGAGGCTCTTGCTGCAAGCCCTGGGAGCAGGGCTGGTTCTGACTCTGGATGTTTTGGGAATGAACAGAGGTGGGAATAAACAGGTAAATGTTGACACAGACTGTTCTAAACAGGACATACAAAGGTTTCCTGGGTATGTATCTGTGCTGGTTAGTTTTCTTTTCCTTTTTCTTTTCCTTTTTCTTGTCAACTTGAAACAAACTATAGTCAAAGAAGAAGGAACCTCAGTTGAAAACAATGCCACCATCATATTGGCAAATGTGTGGGCATTTTCTTGATTAATGATTGATGCAGGAGGGCCCCGCCCACAGTGGGTCCAGACAGGTGGTTCCGAGTTATGTAAGAAAGGCAGCTGAACAGGCCACCGGAACAAGTCAGTAGGCAGTGTCCTTCAATGACCTCTGCTTGAATTGCTCCCTCTTCACCTGCTTGAGTTCCTGTCTTGGTTTCCCTCAGTAATGCACAGCGATCAGGGCACGGAAGCCAAATAAACTCTTTCCTTCCCAAGTTGTTTTTGTCCATGGTATTTATCATAGCAACAGAAAGCAAACCAGGACAATGTCTTGAAGGAACTCTGTGCTCACAGTATTGCTGAGCCAGCAAGCAACTCTTAAGTTCCCTGTGGATGCCAAAACTTTCTCAATTTAACTTGGTTCTAGCTCCGACACCCTAGAATGAACACAGATCACATAGGTTCTATGCTCAGTCTCACAAGACTGTTCCAAGCGAGGTACCAACTGCAGGTCTTGGCTACCTAGGCTTCCATTGATTTGCCTGTAGAGTGGAGCCTGCAACCCCAGCTCACGTGGGTGATTTCCAGAATGGTTCAGAGAACTCAGGGAAACACTCTTTGGAGACTGAGTTGCTGTAAAGGATGGAGATGGTTAGTCTGAAGAGACACATAGGGCAAGTTCAGTAAGGGTCCCAACCTCTGTGCTCATGGCATTTGGGGTGTCTCTCTTGCCTGGCATGTTGATACCCTCTCCAGTCCATATGATCTCTGAACCTCTTCAGTCAGGATTTCTGGAGGCACCATTAGATAAGTCTGATTAACTACAACACTGGTCATGGTGTTACCCATCCAGCTTTCGCTTCTTCAAGGTCCTGGAAAGCTGCCAGAGCTCCAACCCTCTGGTCACATGGCTAGTTTCCCTGGTAACCAGCAGTATCCATTGAAATCTTATATAGTTGTTTGTTTTAAAAGAATAAACTTAGGCCAGGCGTCGGTGACACGCACCTTTAATCTCAGCACTCAGGAGGCAGAGGCAGGTGGACCTCTGTGAGTTTGAGGCCAGCCCGGTCTACAGAGTGAGTTCCAGGATAGGCTCCAAAGCAATACAGAGAAACCCTGTCTCAAAAAAACAAACAAAAAAACTTAGATGTGTTTTTTTTAAACAATTGCAATGAATGAAACAAAGGTAATTCTTTTGATTCTGTGACTCAAGAAACTCCAAGAGTCCTACAGAAAAGAACTAGTACCAAAACCAAGATATTAATCTTCTGTGTTACTCTAGGAGCTCAGTGGTTGGAACCAAGATCAGAGGTCAAATGTTACGTACATGCCACCTTGACAGACACAGAGGGTGCTGCAGGAAAAGCATGCTCTGTGTGGACTGTGACACTTGTCTGAGAGGCAAGGACAGGTTCCTGTGCAAATGTTCAGCTTTCTAGTTGGATTCATAGCTCTGAGGCCCTGGAGAGAAAGGGAGAGATTAAGTTGAGGATTGCCGACTCTACTGAAGTGTCACATGTGTGTGAGGCCTTTGGGATAACAAGGGAGAATCTATTTATAGTCTGCTTTAAAATTAAGCAAATGAAAATGATCAAAGTCATTTATGTGATTCCAAGTTTTATTAAAGATCCTAGACAATGAAGTAAGACAAGAAAAAAGAACAAAACCAGAAGAAAAATAAGCAGCAGCAATAGGATGGCTTAGCCATGGAGCACATGCGTAAATATGCACTCAACATACAAAAACCAACTGAGGGTCTACATGGCACAGATAAACTTAGAAATGCTGCTGCTATCTAACCAGCAACAAAAACAACAGATATGAATGGAAATGCACCTAGGCAAAGTTGTAAAGACCCTGTGTAAAAATCAGCAGAATTTCCCTGAAGAATATTATGACCCAAATATATGAAAAGGTATCCTGTGTTTATCAATCGGAAAGTGTAATATTCTGATCTAATCATCTCAAATTTATGAGATGATTACACAATATGCCAATCAAAGCTCAACAGGGTCTTTTGCAGAAACTGACAATTCGATGTTAAAATTAACATGGGAGAGACGCTCCGAGACAGCTCTGAAAAGAAAGGCGGATTTGCTGTGCCAGGCATGGAAATTTATTGCAGGGTTTTAGCAATGAATACTATGTGTGGTGTCAGTGCAGGGGGTGGGGTAAACAGAGCACACGCACGCCCAGTAGAATCATGTCGGTCTAGAAGGGTCTGGGGTAGGCACGCCTGTCACACTGAATTTCCAGCAAGTGGGGGAAGAGGATACTTTAATCGTTACACCTAGAAGAATCGGCTTTCTGTTCCCTCTGCGTTCTGATGCACCCCACTCTGCTCAAAATGGATTAAGAACTACAGCAGAGCAAATGTCAGAAGCAAGAACTCAAATTACGAAAAGAAAGTCTAGGTGAGAATTCCTGATCTCCAGACAATGCAGGGTTTCTTAAAGTACAAAAAGCTCTGGAGTAAAGGGAGAGGTGAAGTGTTGAAAAACACCGTGAACTTCTGAAAATCAGCGAACAGTTCAGATGAAGTAAAAAGCCTGAAGTGAGGGAAGGTTTACAAAGTCAGATGCTGACAAAGAGGCATCAAGATGGGGTAGACACCTAAACCATAAGAAATAGAAAAACAAAAACAAACTCCAGGGGCCAAAGATTAAACAGCCACCATGGAACAGTGAGTGTTGCTGGATCCCTGGGAGGCAGTAGCCATTGCTGCTGTAAACACAGCCACAAGATTCCATTTTATTGACAAAATAGTAAGAAGTCTGATGATACAGAGAGTATGTGTACATGGAGCAGAGTCCTCCCATGCGACTGGTGGACTGCACTCCTGTGTCACCTGGTTAGAAGCATCCTCTGCCACGCAGCAGGGTTACTTACTAATATATGCCCGAGACAAAGCCTGGCAGGTGTCTGCCCAAAAACAAGCCCCCAAATGTTCACAGCAGCACCACATAGTGGGAAAGATGCTGGAAAGAGACCGTGGTTACCGCAATGATAAAATGCCTTATGAAAACAAAACAACATAAGGGGGGAAAGTTACTCTGACTCATGCTTTCAGTTCATTGCTCAGGCCTAAGGAGAGGCAGAACTGTCATGGCAGCCAGACTGTGTGGGAAAGCCGTTCATCTTGCCAAGGTACACAAGCCAAGAGAGAGACTGAGACTGAAGATAAATTGCATCTTTTAAATATGCTGTGACCTACTTCCTGAAAGTGCCCATGTCCCAAGTTACGAAGTCATCAGTGTGTTAAACCATTGATCATTGTCACCAGCTGGGGACCATGCCTTTGACACATGTGGAAGACACTTCACACCCAAACCACAGCCCCAGGTCCAAAGACCATCTCCATGGAGATGGATTAATTGAGGTGCACACACATGGTGGATACCATACAACAATAACAACAAAGGACTTACACACAGGCACAGCTATAATCAGTTGATACTAAAAGGATGTGTGGGGACACTACCTTAGAAAATGATGAACAGTCCTGGGTACCCGAGCTGACATCGAGTGGAGAGCACTGATGGCTGCCTGTCTGAGCCTCTCTCTAATAGAATTGTGGGGAAAACAGCAAGGCAGGACCAAGCTTCCGGGTGGCTTGCCACACACAGATTGTGGTTTCATAGCGGGCCCTGAACCCCGTGCTGATGTCTACTTGCCATTGTGATGTTAAGAAATGAGGCCATAAGAGACTCGAGGCCCTGATCACAGGAGCGGGGTATGATGGGAACCCATCGAGGAGACCTCAGCTGCTCTTGCTCGCTGGCTCTCACCCTCCTGGTCTTCTCACTTTCCACCACCAGTTGTGATGAGGCATCTCAGCCGCCAGTACATGCATTACAGCAGCTTCTGTTTTCCATAAATCACAGCTTGTGGTTTTCTGCCACAGAGGCAGAAAATGGACTGAGACAGCACTCTACATAAAGAGGACTCCACATCCTTTCCCTCTTTCCGCATCCCTACAAAAGACCCTTTTATGGGCCCTGAAGGGATGGTTCAGCAGTTAAGACTACATATTGCTCTTGCAGAGGACCCAAGTTCTGTTCTCATCATGCACAACCACCTATAACTCCAGAGACCAAAACCTTCTTCTGGTGTCTGAGGACACTACACACACATACACAAGTCCATACACGTACACAATTATAAATAAATACTGGGATGGAGAGACATGGCAGTAGTTAAAATCTCTTGCTGATCTTTCCGCCTTTGGCCCACAGCACCCATGTTTGGTGACTCACAACTGCCTCTAAACCTAGTTCCAGGAGATCTGATGCCTTCTTCTGGTCTTCGAGGCATTATACTCACTTTCATGCATGTGTATACAAGCATAATTAAAGCTGGGCATGATGGAGCTCACCTTTAATTCCAGCACTGGGGTGGCAGAGACAGGAGGATCTCTGTGAGTTCAAGGTCAGCCTGGTCTACAGAATGAGTTCCAGGACAGCCAGAGTTAACAGAGAAACCCTGTCTTGAAAACCAAAACCAAATAAACAAATGAGAAACATAATTAAAAATAAAAATCAATCTTTTTTTTTACAAGACCAAGCTTTTTCTCCCTCCTACAGTTGTATGTCATGACCCTCCAAAAGTAATCCAATACTGTTTTAGTTAGGGTTTCAAATGCTGTGTAGAGACACCATGACCACAGCAACTTTTATAGAAGAAATCACTTAATTGGTTCTGGCTTACAGTTTAGTCCATTATCATCATGGCAAAAAACATGGTGGCATACAGGCAGACATGGTGACAGAGCTCAAAGTTCTACACCTTGCTCTGCAGGCAACAGGAAGTGAACTGTCTACCATGCTGAGTGTATAGCTTGAGCAAAAGAGACCTCAAAGCCCACCCTCACTGTGACACACTTCCTCCAACAAGGCCACACCTACTCCAGGAAAGCCACACCTCCTGATAATGCCATTCCCTTTAGGGATCATTTTTCTTTCAAGCCACCATAAGTACCTTCTTGTCTCCAAATAGAACCAGTATCCTGAAGCTTAGAGATAGAGTTTATCCCCTGACCCATAAGCATGGCAGAGGAAGTGACAAACAGAAGTTTTGAGCAGCACTTAGCTCTCTAGATGAAGTAGAACCACTCCTTACTGTTTTGAAATAAGAGTCTGCTGTGTCCACTGAGTGTCTTCTAGTTCACAGCTGCCATTCCTGATGCTCACGTTAGATCAACCCATGTTTGTCTACTAGGCTGGTATTCACTGATGTTCATACTACAGTTGGGGAAATGGAGGCCTAAGGAGCTTGAAGGACATGGATATATGTTCAACTTGTAGGTGGGAGATCCAGGATTAGAGCCCAAGCCAGCACTGGCAGAGACTAAGGCATCTCCTTCCCTGTGCATTCAGGAACAGGAACAGCAACCATAGAAGAAATAAAAGAATGTGGGCAAGTGGCAGAGCAAAGCTTGAGGCTAAGTGTGGAGGAATTTCTGGCCCCCTATGGACCCCACAGGCCCAGGACTGAGCTCTATGGCACATGCCCTGAAAAGAGATGAGGCACTGGGCTCATAGGTGACAGATGGCCTGTAGAGCCCATGGTGGAGTGTAGGGGGAGTTTTCCTGTGTCCCTGTAGTCACTTTCTGAATAACTACTACTCAGAGGCTTATTAATTATAAATGCTAGGTGGATAGCTTAGGCTTATTACTAACTAGCTCTTACAACTTAAATTAACTCATTTCTATTCATCTATGTGCTGCCCTGAGGCTCATGGCTTTTATATGTCCTGCTTCCTTTCCATCTGGCTGGCGACTCCTCTGACTCTTCCCTCCTTCTTCCTAGAAATCTCCCTGCCCTGAATCTCCTGCCTAGCTATTAGCCAATCAGCTCTTTATTAACAATGAGCACATCTTCACAGTGTACAGAGGGCTATTCCACAGCAGTAGATGAAGTAACTGACCTTTTTCATTTGCTGAAAAGGGGGCCTTGCCCTGCCATGATTCCATGAGGGGCAGAATCATCAAGCAAGAATCAAAGTAGGTCCTTTTCTGCCTTAAAGTTTGCACGTGGTGAGGAGGCCTTAAGTGAGAAGCTGACACAAATTCCCTGGTGTCACTGTGGGACACCACCCCTCCCTCAACACAAAGACCAAATAAAGCCACATTGGAAGGGCATGTCAGCAATGCACGCCCCAGTGGTCAATGCTTGGCTTAGGCCACAGAACACACCGGAGGTCATGCAAGTGCAGGCACCTGAGGGGGAAGCTCTAGCACAGGTGACTTGATCATCTGAGAATTACTTAAGCAAAGACAGGAGACCTTATAAAATGATAATGTTACAAAATAAGATGAGTTCTTTTTATCCTTGGTGATGAGTATGAGCTCAGAGCCTTGGACCTGCCAAACACAGTCCTCTCCTAGCCCCCAAATGAACCTTATAATTCAGAAATACAGATCAAATGATTCCCTATAATAGTAGGGTTAGGGGCCAGCAGGATAGTTCAGTAATTAAAGGAGCTTGCCACCAAGGCTGATGACCTAAGTTCGATCCCAGGGACACATGTGGTAGAGAGAACAGGCTCCCAAGAGTTGACCTCTGGCCTTTGCCTTTAGGTTTTAAAAAGAACAAAAGGGACCATTAAGAATCAATCAAACCTAAATGAAAGAGCTGATTGAATGATTCAGAAAAACTACTAAATCCAACACAGATAAAAGAAGATAAACCAGAGTATGGAATAATGAAGAGATCTTGAGTGAGAACAATGTATCCGAAGTCACGGGTAACATCTGCCTGTGCTGGAGGATGAAGCCAATTTTCTCAGCCTTTGGCTTGAGCTATGAAGGACCCCATGCAAAGACTTGGGTAGGGAAGAAAGGCAGAAGGAAAACCAACAAAGACCGAGGTGGACAATGACCAGTGGTTTGTGGAATGGGTCCCAAGAGTGATGGTCTAACGTGTCAGTCTATTTATATTTATAGAATAGTTTATTTTTATAGATTTACTTTTGCTTTATGTGTATAAGTGTTTGTTTGCATGTTATGTATATACACCATATATATACCTGGAGTCAAAAGAGTCCAGAAGAGAGTGTCAGATCTCATGGGACTGAATTACAGGCGGTTGTGAGCTGCCATGTGGGTGCTGGGAACCAAACCCAGGTCCTCTGCAATAGCAGCAAGAGTTAGAAGCTGTTGTGAGCCACATGATGTGGGTGCTGGGATCTGAACTCAGGTCCTCTGGAAGAGCAGTATACTACTGAGCCACCTCCCCAGGCCCTATACTTATTTATTGAATTTTTTTAAGAAAAAGAACTGTAAAACTGTTGACCACTATTCACCAGTATTTATAATGAAGCAAACAATCCATATCTGGGAAACATTCCAATACCACAAGGTTGTTATTCTGGTTTCTGCTGAACCATAACCCACATGTCGAAAGGTTGAGCCTATGCATAAGGAAAGAATTGGGGTTTTAAAAAAAAGCATGGGGTCAAAAATTTGTATCAGTGGATGCTGTTCACAGGTTTATGTCTGCAGGTCCTAACATGCCAACTTCCCTCATCACATGGTCACACTTCCACATGCCATCTACACTATCCCATGAGTGACTCTGAGTTCTTAAATTCTGACTTTATGTGGAGGAATAGTTCCCCAGAGGAGTCCATTCAAGTCTTGGTTAGCTAATTCAAACAAACCAGGATAAAATCCTGTTTTTTTACTATAAAACCCAAAGCTTAGAGGCTAGGCCTGGCCTCAATGGGTGAAATGCTTGCCTAACATTCACAAGGCCCTGGGTTCGATCCTAGCAACAGAACCTGGGTAAGGTGGTAAAGGCTGTGACCTCCCCACTTAGGAGGTGCAGGCAGGTGGAGTCTCCAGTGGCTCTAGACAGGCTGGAATCACATGGAGCAGCTCAGCCACCCCAAACTAGCAATTTGGGGCCAGGAGATAGGTGCCTCAGATGGGGGTCAGAGGTCAACATTCCTCAGGCCTGAGAGAGGCTCCAGGTTTCCATTCTTTACCCGCAGTCCAGGGACTTATGTAATGCCCTGTGGTAATGTTTAAGTGTGGCTTGACCCCACTGAGTCAGGCTGAAGTTGGACATTACAGAGACCAGGGGGCACCTGTGAGAGGTGATGAGACTTGGCCCCGGTGATGGCGCTATTCTCTGGGCAAACTGGAAGGTAACAGAGCTGAGCCCCACATCACAAGCACGGCACAGGGAAGGGGAAGGTGGTGTGGGGAGAAACCCGCAGGTTGGCTGGGACTGGAACCTCACAGATCACGTGCAGAGGAGGTATGCTGACCTCAGAGAAACAAGGCCAGCCAGCAAATTAAATAGGTAGATAAACAAAAATATAAAGATATGGAACTTTAATAATAGTCAGTTCTAATTAGAACAAAAACAAGATAACATGTTTTTAATCTAAGATATTGCCAAAAATTCCAGAACCCCAGTGTGGCCTGCCAGGAATGACGCCTCACACCGTGAGCAGCTTGAGGGAGCTGGCATTGGGGAGAGCTAATCTGGGTGCAATTTCTTAGTATCTATTAAAATAAGATAGACTGAACCATTTGTCATAGGAATCTAAGTTTGATAAGTTATTTTTATCAACTTTAAAAAACAAAACCAAGAAGACTGGTCCTTAAGATCTATATGTAAACATATGTCGAGGTCTTGTGGCCATGGGAATGCTGTAGAAATGGCATCCCTAGGACTTGTGTGTCCCATGTACAGATGCATGAGGTGGTGCGTGTGTGGGGGGCATTGGACTGACAACCCACACTGAGATAACCATAAATGAGGGAAACCCACAGACCCATCCACTGTGGTCCCCACTACTTTCAAAGCCAGATGGATGAGCTGTGGGATTCAAATGGACAGTTCCCAAAATACCTGCCATACCTATGACATGTGTTTGGACCCTGAGCTTACTTCTGGATGACCCAGGAAGATGCTGTGGTTCAGATGTGACGTGCCCCCAACAGGCTCATGTGTTTGAACACTCAGTACCCATGCAGTAGTGCTATTTGGGAAGTTTGTGAACTTTCTGGAGGGGGAGCCACACCGGACAAAGTGAGTCACTAGGGGTGCAGTTTGAGGTTTTACAGCCCTGCCCATTTCCTGTGCAGTTGTAATGTGAATGGGAATCTCTCACATCTGCCTCCATGCATTCCCCATCACCATAGAATGTACCCCTCAAACTGTGAGCCAAGACAACCTTCCTTAGGTCACTCTTACCAAGCATTTGATCTCAGCAACAGTGAAGTGTGACTGATAGATGGAACTATCAAAGTACTGGGAAACTTTAGAGAACCTTCATGCTGAGCAGGCTTGCATGGTCACAGGGAATTAACAGAAGTAGAGGACCAAGTTACCATCTTTTGCAATTTCAAGAGGAGAGGTTTTGTTTGCTTGGTTGCTTGCTTGGTTTTTCAAGACAGGGTCTCTCTGTGCAGCCCTGGCTGTCTTGGAACTCACTCTGCAGACCAGGCTGGCCTTAAATGGAGAGATCTGCCTGCCTCTGCCTCCTGAGTGCTGGGATCAAAGGCGTGTACTGCGACTACCACCCAGCAAAGAGAGTTCTTCTAAACAGGTAGTTTGTGAAAAAGAATTTAGTACAACCGAAGGCTGGGGAAAGGGTTTATTTAAAAGAATAGTTGACTACATTTAAAAAATTTAGGATAAAATTGCTTCTTGGACAGGTTCTCTTAGAAACAAATATCAAAATGATCTGGTCAAAAAACTTTCATTAAGTATAAAACCCAATTTACAATTCATCCTTTATGGAGTACTGAAGACAGGAACCACTTAAACTTGATCAGAGACAACCATGAAAAAAAAAAACAACAAATTACCATTGATGAATAAAATCTTTTAAAAACATGTAAAATATTCTCAAACTTTTCCTTTCTTAGCGTGTGTGTGTGTGTGTGTGTGTGTGTGTGTGTGTGTGTGTGTGTGTGTAAGACAGGGTCTCATTATGTAGATCTAGCTGACCTAGGACTCACTATGTAGACCCAGATCTGCCTCAGCCTCTGAAGTGTATCCCCCCAGCCTCTTATTTTTTTTTTAACGAGACAGGGTTTCTCTGTATTGTTTTGGAGGCTGTCGGCCCAGCCCAGCCTCAAACTCACAGAGATCCACCTGTCTCTGCCTCCCGAGTGCTAGGATTAAAGGCGTGCGCCGCCACCGCCACCACCACCACCCGGCACCTCTTAAATTTTTAAATGTGGCTTGCTCTCTCCTTGTTTCCTTCTATAAACCCCTGTGCCTCTGTCTGATTTGTCCAGTTGTCTTTGATTCACTCATTCCTCAATCTGTTTTGAATTTCATATTTCCTTCCAACTCACTCGGGGTTCCAAGGCTGGTGAGATGTTGCAGAGGGCAAAAGCATTCTGCCAAGCCTGGGTTCAAGTCTCGAGTCTGTGCATTGTAAAAGGAGTGCCGACTCTGCAAGTTAGCCTCTAACTGCCATAGAAATGCTATAACATATAGGTGTCCACACACATGCACACAATAAAATGTCATAATGAAAAAAAAAATCTCAATACCCAGTGTTCTTGCTGTCCCCATACTGTAAGGAAGGGTTCCACAGCAGGATGACCCTTCTGCTTCAGAGAGCCATCTTTGGTCCTCTCATCCTCTCTGGCTCCGGGCATGGCCAGTTCTGCTTCTGGAGCTGTTTGCTACAGCCCAGAATGTTCCAAAGTGTCCCTCAGCCCCATTCATTGATGATTCAAACCTGTATTCTTGCATCCCAGCAGCCATTTTCCATCTGAGGTCTTTAATTACCTCTTTCTATACACACATATATGGTCTCATGGGTGCAGTATCAGTTTCTCTGAGGGCATTACATTTCTGGGAAAGTCTTGTGCTGCAAGACCAATCCAGTCACTATTGCAGAATGGATGGGGAGGGGCTCGTGAGGCTCCACCCCCAGCTGAGGAACTATTGGTAGTTGATGGTTGCTAGCGGAGAAGAGTCATTTTCTGCAGTAGGTTACCCCTACTCCAGTGAATGACCCCCACATTCATGTACTTCAGGGCTGCATGACAGAATTTTTTTAAATAGAGAGAGGAATTGGGGAAGGGATATGTTGGGGGGGGATCTAGGAAAAGTGTGATCAAGATATATATATGTCAAATAAATCCCAGGTTAGGAGAGAAGTCTGATAGTGTTGCCTGTCAATTTGACTGGATCTAGAATCATCTGGGAGCCTAGAAAGCATTTATGATTCTGATTTCAGGTGCCATATGACCAGCTGTTTCAATTTCCTGATGCCCTGAAGTCCCAGCTGTGATGAACCGTAACCCTAAACCACGAGAAAGAATGAACCTTTTCTTCTGTGAACTGTTCTGTCTGGGAGGAATGACACCAGTCACTGAGCAATGTAGGTGAAAACCCGGGGTCCTGTGTGCTGGTCTACCAGAGAGGACTGACACCAGGTGACACCATTCTCGGAGCCATATAGGTGAAGAACCAGGGGTTCCAGAACACATAGCTCACAAAAGAAGGCTGCATGTAGTACAAGCCTGTTGTGATCACGGGAATGAAGACTGTGTAGGTGTGGATGACAAAGACCCAGTGCGCATTGCCGACCCAGTAGATATAAACCATTCCCACAGGCATTGAGCCTATTGGAGTGAGGGGGTAGTACCATCTCAGCTGAGCATGGGTGTTCAGGTATGGTCCTTCGTTGTTATACAAGTGTCTCTCCATCCTCTGCCTCTGTCTCCCTGAGTAAGCTCTTTGAAGTTGGCCACTTCTCCCAAAGTGATGTTCTACAGCTTGGTCTCTTCCCCAGGCGTGATGTTTTACAGCTTGGTCTCTTCCCCAAAAGCGATGTTCTACAGCTTGGTCTCTTCCCCAGGCATGATGTTCTACAGGTTGGTCTCTTCCCCAGGCATGATGTTCTACATCTTGGTCTCTTCCCCAGGAGTGATGTTCTACAGCTTGGTCTCTTCCCCGGGAGCGATGTTCTACAGGTTGGTCTCTTCCCCGGGCATGATGTTCTACAGCTTGGTCTCTTCCCCAGTCATGATGTTCTACAGCTTGGTCTCTTCCCCAGGCATGATGTTCTACAGGTTGGTCTCTTCCCCAGGCATGGTGTTCTACAGCTTGGTCTCTTCTTCTAGAGAATTGTTCTACAGCTTGGTCTCTTCCCCAGGCGTGATGTTCTACAGGTTGGTCTCTTCCCCAGGCATGATGTTTTACAGCTTGGTCTCTTCCACAGGAGTGATGTTCTACAGCTTGGTCTCTTCCCCGGGCATGATGTTCTACAGCTTGGTCTCTTCCACAGGAGTGATGTTCTACAGCTTGGTCTCTTCCACAGGAGTGATGTTCTACAGCTTGGTCTCTTCCCCAGGAGCGATGTTCTACAGCTTGGTCTCTTCCACAGGCATGATGTTCTACAGCTTGGTCTCTTCCCCAGGAGCGATGTTCTACAGCTTGGTCTCTTCCACAGGAGCGATGTTCTACAGCTTGGTCTCTTCCCCAGGCATGATGTTCTACATCTTGGTCTCTTCCCTGGGAGCGATGTTCTACAGCTTGGTCTCTTCTCCTAGTGTAATGTTCTACAGCTTGGTCTCTTCCCCGGGAGCGATGTTCTACAGCTTGGTCTCTTCCCCAGGCATGATGTTCTATAGCTTGCTCTCTTCTTCTAGAGAATTGTTCTACAGCTTGGTCTCTTCTTCTAGAGAATTGTTCTACAGCTTGGTCTCTTCTTCTAGAGAATTGTTCTACAGCTTGGTCTCTTCCCCAGGCGTGATGTTCTACAGCTTGGTCTCTTCCCCAGGCGTGATGTTCTACAGGTTGGTCTCTTCCCCAGGCATGATGTTTTACAGCTTGGTCTCTTCCCCAGGAGTGATGTTCTACAGGTTGGTCTCTTCCCCGGGCACGATGTTCTACAGGTTGGTCTCTTCCCCAGGCATGATGTTCTACAGCTTGGTCTCTTCCCCAGGAGCGATGTTCTACAGCTTGGTCTCTTCCCCGGGAGCGATGTTCTACAGCTTGGTCTCTTCCCCGGGAGCGATGTTCTACAGCTTGGTCTCTTCCCCAGGCATGATGTTCTACAGCTTGGTC
This sequence comes from Mesocricetus auratus, assembly GCF_017639785.1. Taxonomy (NCBI): domain Eukaryota; kingdom Metazoa; phylum Chordata; class Mammalia; order Rodentia; family Cricetidae; genus Mesocricetus; species Mesocricetus auratus. The sequence goes on along the minus strand of NW_024429266.1, from coordinate 150,796,464 downwards.
TCTTCCCCGGGCATGATGTTCTACAGCTTGGTCTCTTCCCCAGGAGCGACATTCTACAGCTTGGTCTCTTCCCCAAGCGCAATGTTCTACAGCTTGGTCTCTTCCCCGGGAGCGATGTTCTACAGCTTGGTCTCTTCCCCAGGCATGATGTTCTACATCTTGGTCTCTTCCCCAGGCATGATGTTTTACAGCTTGGTCTCTTCCCCAGGCATGATGTTTTACAGCTTGGTCTCTTCCCCAGGCATGATGTTCTACAGCTTGGTCTCTTCCCCAGGCATGATGTTCTACAGCTTGGTCTCTTCCCCGGGCATGATGTTCTACAGCTTGGTCTCTTCCCCGGGCATGATGTTCTACAGGTTGGTCTCTTCCCCGGGCATGATGTTCTACAGCTTGGTCTCTTCCCCGGGCATGATGTTCTACAGGTTGGTCTCTTCCCCGGGCATGATGTTCTACAGGTTGGTCTCTTCCCCAGGCATGATGTTCTACAGCTTGGTCTCTTCCCCGGGAGCGATGTTCTACAGCTTGGTCTCTTCCCCAGGCATGATGTTCTACAGCTTGGTCTCTTCCCCAGGAGTGATGTTCTACAGCTTGGTCTCTTCCCCAGGCATGATGTTCTACAGCTTGGTCTCTTCCCCAGGCATGATGTTCTACAGCTTGGTCTCTTCCCCAGGCATGATGTTCTACAGCTTGGTCTCTTCCCCAGGAGTGATGTTCTACAGCTTGGTCTCTTCCCCAGGCATGATGTTCTACAGCTTGGTCTCTTCCCCAGGCATGATGTTCTACAGCTTGGTCTCTTCCCCAGGAGTGATGTTCTACAGCTTGGTCTCTTCCCCAGGCATGATGTTCTACAGCTTGGTCTCTTCCCCAGGCATGATGTTCTACAGCTTGGTCTCTTCCCCAGGCATGATGTTCTACAGCTTGGTCTCTTCCCCAGGCATGATGTTCTACAGCTTGATCTCTTCCCCAGGCATGATGTTCTACAGCTTGGTCTCTTTCCTGGGAGTGATGTTCTACAGCTTGGTCTCTTTCCTGGGAGTGATGTTCTACAGCTTGGTCTCTTCCCCAGGCATGATGTTCTACAGTTTGGTCTCTTCCCCGGGAGCGATGTTCTACAGGTTGGTCTCTTCCCCAGGCATGATGTTCTACAGCTTGGTCTCTTCCCCAGGAGTGATGTTCTACAGCTTGGTCTCTTCCCCAGGAGTGATGTCCTACAGCTTGGTCTCTTCTCCTAGTGTAATGTTCTACAGCTTGGTCTCTTCCCCGGGAGCGATGTTCTACAGCTTGGTCTCTTCCCCAGGCATGATGTTCTACAGGTTGGTCTCTTCCCCGGGAGCGATGTTCTACAGCTTGGTCTCTTCCCCAGGAGCGATGTCCTACAGCTTGGTCTCTTCTCCTAGTGTAATGTTCTACAGCTTGGTCTCTTCCCCGGGAGCGATGTTCTACAGCTTGGTCTCTTCCCCAGGCATGATGTTCTACAGGTTGGTCTCTTCCCCAGGCATGATGTTCTACAGCTTGGTCTCTTCCCCGGGCATGATGTTCTACAGCTTGGTCTCTTCCCCAGGCATGATGTTCTATAGCTTGCTCTCTTCCCCAGGAGCGATGTCCTACAGCTTGGTCTCTTCCCCAGGCATGATGTTCTACAGCTTGGTCTCTTCCCCAGGCATGATGTTCTACAGCTTGGTCTCTTCCCCGGGAGCGATGTCCTACAGCTTGGTCTCTTCCCCAGGCATGATGTTCTACAGCTTGGTCTCTTCCCCAGGCATGATGTTCTACAGCTTGGTCTCTTCCCCAGGAGCGATGTTCTACAGCTTGGTCTCTTCCCCAGGCATGATGTTCTACAGCTTGGTCTCTTCCCCGGGAGCGATGTTCTACAGGTTGGTCTCTTCCCCAGGCATGATGTTCTACAGGTTGGTCTCTTCCCCAGGCATGATGTTCTACAGCTTGGTCTCTTCCCCGGGCATGATGTTCTACAGCTTGGTCTCTTCCCCAAGTGCAATGTTCTACAGCTTGGTCTCTTCCCCAGGCATGATGTTCTATAGCTTGCTCTCTTCTTCTAGAGAATTGTTCTACAACTTGGTCTCTTCTCCAGGCACGATGTTCTACAGCTTGGTCTCTTCTCCAGGCACAATGTTCTACAGCTTGGTCTCTTCCCCAGGCATGATATTCTATAGTTTGCTCTCTTCTTCTAGAGAATTGTTCTACAGCTTGGTCTCTTTCCCAGGCATGATGTTCTACAGCTTGGTCTCTTCCCCTGGCGTGATATTCTACAGCTTGGTGTCTTCCCCTAATTTGATACTGTGCAGCTTGGTCTCTTCCCCTGGTGTGATGTTCTTCAGCTTGGGCAGGCTCTGTGAGCTCAGAAGCCTTGCACATCATAGGTTTCCCATAAACAATAGGTTTATCAGACTCAATTTTAGGCTTATCTACCTCCACTGGGTCTTTGGGCTCCTCACTGGGACAGGTTTGCTCTCTGGGATCCTCATCTGAGTCTGGAGAGAAACAGAAAGTGAGAGAAGGTCTTGTCCAGGCTTCCCTGACCACCTGTGGCTAGGGCATGACAGTTCCATCTTACTGATGGATAAACTGAGTAGGGAGATTGAACTTGACATAGTGTGTCTTCCCTATGAGCTTAGACTTCAGAAGAAGGATCCACGTGTACAGACACAAACACACACACACACACACACACATGCACACAAGCACACATAAGCACACACATACCACTGAGGGCTGTTGCTTAGTGGGAGGTGGCACATCATGGAGAAACTGCTCTGAATTGGGAAGGCTCAGAATTTACTTCACCCCCTGGGCCTGTTTCCTTCTTCTAAGAACCCCTGACTGTTGTTGCAAGGACTAACTCACTACAGGCAAGGTGTCTGGACTGCTGCCAGGTCAGAAAAACCTCTTCAACTATACACCAGGGTGGTTGGAAAGAGCCACATCACCACTGTAAGGGGGACTGAACAGGCACAGACCTAGAAGTCAGAAGACAGCTAAGTGGCTGCAAAAGCCCTTGGGAGAGGTTGAAGGCTCCCTAGAGTGCAAAGAGCTGGGAATGGCAGTAGGATTGCTGTGGTCATTTGAATGAAAATGACCCCATAGGCTCATAAGGAGTGTATTATTTAAAAAGATTAGGACATGTGGCCTTGGAGTCGATGTGGCCTTATTAGAGAAAGTGTGTCTCTGTGAGGTAGCTTTTAGGTTTCAGAAGCTCAAGCTGAGCCCAGTGGCTCATTCTCTCTTCCTACTGCCTGCCAATCCAGATGCAGAACTCTCGGCTCCGTCTCCAGCACCGTGTCTGCCTGTGTGCCACTGTGCTTCCATCAGACACTCCAATGCAATATTTTCCTTTATAAGAGCTGCCACAGTCATGGTGGCAATAGAAACACAACTAAGACAGTCACTCATTAGCCTTAAGCTAAGTTAGTTTTTGCTATCCTGAGATCAGAGGGGACCACTGAAGATACTGATGGAGGAACAACAGCCTCAGGTGGGCTTCAGAAGGAACCCAGATGAAGTAGGCATGCATGAGGCAGGGCAGTGGCAGAAGACAGAAAGTTCTAGAAAAGGTGTTGGGAACAGAGACATCAGAGGAACCTATTACCACCATGGGCAGTTCCATGTGGCCTCCTGGCACCAGGAAGAGGGAGGATTGGAGATCCCTGTAGAGTCTAGGTGAGAACATTCGTTCAATATTGGGTTTATAACTGAGATATAAGGACATCCAATAACTCTGCAATCTAGAGCTCCATGGAGGTCTGTTTCTTGAGCAGAGTTTGTGTGGAGGGGGGAGTTCATTCTGCTGTAGTCTATCATCGTCATGGCTGGAAGAGGTCAACAGGGAGAATGGAGATACAAGGACCGCTGAGAAGAGCCAAAAGTGCATACTGCCAACCTTTGGGGAAACCAAAGGAAAGGCCCTTTCCAGACCAAGAAGGGAGGGAGAGCTTGGGTGTGACCATAATGAAGACAGACCAGAGCCTGAGAGCAGTGCCCCTAACGGGAAGTGGTACCCACCTAACGGGAAGTGGTACCCACATAACAGGAAGTGGTACCCACCTAACGGGAACACCTGTGGAGTCCCCAGCAACAAGGCTGACTGAACAGATGAAGTCTCTGGGATCAGCTGTGGAAAGGCTATCCCTGAGGATTACAGAGGGTTTCAGTGCAGGGAGGGGTAGGGGGTAAGACAGAAGAGGAGACACAGTGAAAGCAACTGGAATAGGGCTGTGCTGGGATTTCCACTAGGCTGGCCCCACCATGCTGGAGGCAGCAGGACACACATGCCCATCAGAAGCCAATCACTACCATAGAACTCATGTACAGCTGTTTCTGTGAGTACTCCACAATGATGAAAAACAACCAAAGAACAGTTCACCTCATCTGTGAAGTTTTCCCCACTTTGTGGTTAGAAAAATGAAAACTCAAACTATATGAATTGTGTCTGCAAACCACTAGTAAGGAGGGTGGGAAGCGGCAAGTGCTCTCTATGAGGGCCTTGTGCTTTGTGGCATATTAACAGGTATACTGGCAGTCTCTCTGACCCCACTTCCAGTCAGGGGCAAGGGAAACAGGAAGAGGACATGGAGCATACACATACACCGAGAGCTTCAGGAGCTGTCTGGGGACTCAAGTGGACATCGCAGGTGAAAACCTTTTTGACCTATGACCTTCCAGTATCTCTTGCATCACTATTTCAAACCCGGTCTCAGCTCATTGTGGACACAGAAGCATCTAGAGCATCACATTTGTGGCAGATCTGGGGGTTCAGAGACCTGCAGGACACAATGACCAGGCCCCAGATGGTAGGTCTTGAAGACACCAAGGATGGGAGCACCCCTGTATTTCATGATACTGTATGAATCATCTTTCTCTTTATTGGCTTAGTGTAACCCCTGGAGTTGGAGTGGGGAGACTGATGTCTGAGCTGATGTACTCCAGAAATTCATAAAGCACTTAAAACTCACTATGAAGAAGATATGCAACCAATACAATATAGGGGCTGGAGGGAGGTTCAGCAGTTAAGAGCACATGTGGCTTTTCCAAGGGACTTGAATTTGATGGCCAGCACCCACATCAGGTGACTCACAAACAACTCTACCTCCAGCCATATAGACACATACATAATTAAAAAATAATAATCTTTAAAGAAAAGAAACCGTAGACATTTCAATTCACAACAGGAGAAAAACAAAGTCCATTTGTATCTGAGATGCTGAATATGCAAATAAAATAATCTCAGACTGCAGAAAAAAAACTGGGAAACTGACAGAGATAGAAAAGATGAAGGACAGTGTGTGAAGAAGCAGCTCAGGAGAATTCAGTAGAAGCCGTCAAGTGTTAAGTCTCTCTAGAAAAACTATAAAGACTCAGACTGCTGGGCTTGTAATGCAGGCCTGTTGTACCCAGGAGGCTGAGGCAGGAGAATTCTAAGTCCAAGGCCTTCCTAGACTCAAAGTAAGGGAGAATTTTCTGCACCCTGATAAGTCCCTCTGCCGATGCAGTAATCCAAATCAGACCAAATCAAACCAAATTAGGAAAAGCCCACGATTAATGGATACGACACTCCAGATGGCCTTCCAGCCCCTCAGAGAGGAGATGGGAAAGAAAGGCCAGAAAACCACACATCTTTCTTTGGGGGGGGGCAGTTTAAATACTCTGTGGAAGTGGTCTTGAGCATCTGGGGGGGTCACCATTTAGGGGGCTTTCTGAGATGCAGCAGGATTTGGAGGGAGACAGAGTAGGGGGCTTGGGTGGAACATTCACTAAAACATTCCAGGGGCTGGGGTGAAGCTTCCACCATAACAGTAAGTTCAAGGTCACCCTGGGTAACTCAACAGGAAATGTATCTAAAATAAATAAATAAAAGTGGGCTGAGATCATAGTTCAGTAGTAGAGTACTTGTGTAGTATGTGCAAGGCTCCAGTTTCCACCCCAGTATAGACACACACACACACACACACACACACACACACACACACACACACACACACCTACATAAGGGTGGCCCATACCCAGAAATCAGGGAAGCAGAGGCAGGCAGATCTGTGAGTTTCAAGGCCCCCCACCAGTGCTACTTAGTGAGACCCTGTCCCACTGCCTCTTCAACAACAAAAACTCTTAAGCTCACTGTGTAGACAAAAGACTGAGTAAAGCAGTAGGATAGAAAGCCCAGACCAGACATGTATCTGAGGAGATTTTTGTCTCCACTAGACATGACACTACAGAGCATCTGAAGGCTTTCCCTCTGAAAAAGCACAGCCTCAAAGTACTCAAAGATCACATCTGGGGCTCCCCAACCACTTAAATTCAGAGAAACCCACAGAGAGCAAACCTTGCCTGGGGTCTCAGTCTGAGCAGCAACTGGGGATCAGCATACAGAGAAGCGACCAGGCATGAGACCAGAAGCAAGTCAACCAAACAGGAAAAGATGCCACATAAACTTCCCCTGATCTATAATTAATACCTTCAGACACAGGAGAATAAATTATACCCATGAATCAATTACAGGATGCTTTTACAAAGAACATTGTGGGGGGAGATTTTAGAAATTAAAATTAGGACACCAGAAATTACAATCTCCATGGAAATCTTGGAAGACAACATTGAGGAAATCTCCCCAGAAAGAACAAAACCCCAAAAAGGACGAGAGAGAGAGAGAGAGAGAGAGAGAGAGAGAGAGAGAGAGAGAGAGAGAGAGAGAGAGAGAGAGAGAGAGAGAATAAAGTACGTGAAAACCAGAGACACATTATCACCAAGGCATAATACCACGAAATTTCAGGGTGTTGAGAATATCTTAAAGGGTTGGGGGAGGGAGCCTAGAAAAAAAGTCTCAGAAACATTAGAATCTGGAAGATAACAGAAAACATCTCTTCCATTTTGCAGGAAGTGAATTTCCAACCTAAATTCAATACCCAGCCAAACTAACCCTAGCAATTAAGGACAGTAGAGTAAAAACATTTCCAAATATACAAGCTGTGAAATAACCTCACTCACACTTTCTTTAAATCCATGCTTCCCATGTAGATCATCTACACCAGCATTGATCTTTTAGCCATTCTCCTGTCTCCATTTCCCCAGTGTGGGGATTACAGGCATATGCTACCAAACCTGGCTCAATAAATTCCTTTTAAAGCACGTTTTTTTTACTTATTAGAAGGTTTGCAAACAGAAAAAGTACCAAAAACAAAACGAAAACAAAAAAAGCAAAGTAAAAATGGTATGGAAAAGGAATATGTTAATATCCAAAAGGAGAAAGTGAGGGGCTCTCCCAAGGTGGTGGTGAGGGCGACCACAGGGTGCAGCTGGAAAGCTGGCACACCTTGGCTCGGCTAGTTTGGAGCCAGCCTTGAAGAGGTGAGATGGGGAAGCAGCAGGACTTGACTGTGCTTTAATTTGAATATCCAGGGAAATTTTTGAGAATGGGTTCCAGATAAATAAGCTTGTAATGATCCAGGTAAGCAGCAAGCACCAGACAACTCAAGTTCTATGAGAGGGGAAAGGCGCTCTACTATACCACAGCACTCTGTAGAGCTGGGTTAGGGCAGGCATGGGTGGGCAGGGTGGTGACGATGACAAAAATCTACAATGGAAAGAGTCACTTATGAATAGGACTGCAGGCCTGGGGATGTAGCTCAGTCAGTAGAGGACTTTCTTGGCATACAGACATTCTAGCTGTAACCTCTGCTACCATGGTAATACACCTATAATCTTAGCACTGGGAAGATGGCAGCATGACGACTACCCCAAATTCAAACCCCAAACTAACTTTGGTAGAGTGAGGCCTTGTCTCCAAAATGAGTGAGATGGACCCAGAAGAACCACTTCACACAGCACAGGTGTGAGGGCTGCACAGGTGGAGATACGCTTGGCCAAGCCTGATGATTTGAGTGTGATCCTGGGGAGAGCCGACTGCCTCAGGTTGTCCTCTGACTTCTACATGTGCTATGTGGTCCATGCATAAACCTCCACCCAATTAAAAAAAAGCAAAACAGATGTTTGACTCTAAGGTATTGGGAACTGAGAAGGGGGGGAGTGCTGTGTTTCACAGTAAGACCTATATGGATGTCTAAGCTGTAAAATACCCAAAGTGAAGTAAAACCTGGGAAAATAGTTCAAAGTAGTGATGGGCATTAGCAATACCTTGATGGGATGTTTCGCAATGACACTGTCTCGGAAGTTGGCCTTCCTCCATGATATCTCCATCTGATTCTGCATGAGAGGTGGGAGAGACACAAGTCAAGGAGCTGAAAGCTACACATAGTCAGTCCCTGGAGTGAGCACCGCTGCCAGGTATCCGGACGGAGCTGCCGACCCTGGGCTCAGTGTGATGCAGAAGGCATGTAGACCCAATGACCTTTGATCCCTAAACTATCTCCAAAGATTTTAGAGATGGTGGTTGACTTGTGGAGAAGTGACAGTAGCATTAGCAGGTGGAGGGAGGACATCAGCTGGAAGGGAAGGGGGGGAACAGGGCTGGGACAAGCTGGGGAGCTGAGTTCTGCACCCGAATCCTATCCTCATCTGATGGAGGGAAGACCCTTCCCTGGCCAGAGATGCACACCTGGCCTCCTGCTGCGAGATCCTTGAGCTGGCACTGGAGTCTGAGAAGCTATTTCTTGGATGGAATTGCCTGGAAGTCTTGGGGACCCTTCTGGAAAAGGCATCGTTAGCTAGAAGTTTCAGAGGCTGAGGTCAAGGTTACCTCTGTCTTCAGAGGTCTCAGGCCTTCTGCTTGAAAAATACCTGCTCTTATAGGGTACGAGGAGCAAGCAAGGCCTGCTGGGTGGGGGTAGGCTTGGTTCTGATTGGGCCCTTCTTTAGCCTGTCAAAAAGGCTCTTCCAGATGAAGTCAATCATAGGGGTAAATGCCCGGGTAGGTGGGTTAATCAAATCATTCTCTTAAACTTACATAAGTTAAGTAAATGGTACTAGGGGTGACAGGGTGGACCCAATCAGCTGGGAGTGGTCCAAGGAGGGATGTGTAGGCTGAAAGGAGAAGGGTTTGCCAGGTGTGCCAGGCTAAAGCAGGGAAAGTAGGGGAGGGGAGAGAGCAAAACGATCCCGACTCATGCCAGGGCCTGGAGGAAACTGGCTCTAAGATAGGGGACTGGTGCCAGGCTGAGGGGTGGGCCAGGGAAACTGAGCATCTTGTCCTGTTCCAGGGTCTTAGGGCTGTGGGACAGTGTGGGACACTGAGAGGGGAGTCTACAGATTGAGACATGTCAAAGCCACCTCCTGGTTGCACTCTAGGGCTGAGTTCACTCTGGGAGCTGCTGACCCTCTGAGTGGGGCCTGGAAGTTTGGAAGGCCAGTAGGTAGGTGGTGACAAATGAGGGAAGCATAACTGGCCAAGGCTGGTGATGTGCAGACTGCCCTTCGGCAGGAAGGAGAATGGCCTACAGGTTGGAGGCAGACAGGATCCGGGCAGTAGGAGGGGACCAGCAAGATGGCTTAGTGGATAAAGTTGTCTACTGCCAAGTCTGATGTCCTGAGTTCAACCCCAGGTTCCACATAGTGGAAAGAGAGAACGACTCCCAAAACACTGTCCTCTGATCTCCCCCACCCCATGTAGCACTCAAATGCCAACCTAGTTAAGCACAATCACGTGGCAGGTAAATAACTTTTTAAAAGACAGTGGAAGGAAGGGGCGACTGTTCTACGATGGGGTTGTGGGTTGGGTCCCCACCTGCTGGGGCAAGAAGCTGAAATGTGGTAATGCCATCTGGACTTTGCCTCGTGGGTTGTGAACAGCCTCTGGAACTGAGACGGAGTTGGAAGCCAGCTGAGACCCATCGTGTTGTCTGGACTGTGGAAAGGACAAACGATAGGGCTGCCCGGCACAGGAGCTCCGACTAGTCCTCAGCATCGACAGAACTGTAAGAGGTAAAGCAAAGGCTCTGGGTGAAGGAACCGAGTGCAAGGAGCAGGACAGGAGCCAGACCTGCATCAGAAGTGCTTCCAGGTGAGTGCTTAAGCACGCAGTTCAATTAGCCTTTACTTTATTTTAATGGTACCGGGGACCAGAAACTGATTGGAAGAGCTGTCCCATTGAGCTATGTGTTCAACACTTGAACCTGCTTGAACGTGTTGAGATGGGGACTGGTCAGACATCCCCCACCTCGGCCTTGGTAGCCACGATTACACATGTACACCACAATGCCAACCTCCAGCTAGACTTTTATTCTTCTGCTGTTTTGTTGCCGACTTTTTAAAACAATGTTTTCTGTCGAGTGGTAGTAGCACATGCCTTTAATTCCAGTACTTGGGAGGCAGTGGCAGATGGATTTCTGTGAGTTCAAGGCCAGCCTGGTCTATAGAGTGAGTTCCAGGACAGGCTCCAAAGCTACACACAGAAATCCTGTTTTAAAAAACCAAAAAAGAAAAACGAAAACAAATCAATGTTCTCAATATAAAATGTGCCTGTTTTAAGCACACAGTTCAATGGATTTGGTAAGCACATGCAGGTAACCGCCATCTGTGAGACCGGATCTCCTCCATCTCTTCAGACAGCTGCTCCAGCCCTCGGCAGCCCTTCCAGCCTTCAGGCTCGCGCAATGGCTCAGCTGCTTTTCATCACTATGGGGATTTTGAAAAATGGGCTCTCACACTTTCAGCTGGGCTGCTTCTTTGTCTCCCTCAGCCCCATCCCCAGGATCTCACGGAGCCCATACTGCCCTTCAGTATGTAGTGGAAGACACACTTAAACCTCTGGTCCCCTGCTCCCGCCTCCCCCTGCTGGAATTACAGGTGTGCATCGCCATGCCAGGTGTGGTGGTTTGAATAGAATGGCTCCCATAGGCTCATATATTTGGATGCTTAGCCACCAATGAGTGGAACTCTTTGGCAGGATTAGAAGGAGCAGGAAGTGTGGCCTTGTTGGAAGACGTATGTAAGTGGGGGCGGTGGGCTTTGAGGTTTCAAAAGCCCATGTTGGGCCCACTCTCATTCTCTCTCTCTCTCTCTCTCTTCTGTCTGGAGATCAGGTTGTAGATCTCAACTACTCTACAGCACCATGTCTGTCTGCTGCGATGATGATGAACTAACTCTGAAACTGTAAGCCAGCCCCAATTAAATACTTTCTTTCATAAGAGTTGCCTTGGACACGGTGTCTCTTCATAGCAATAGAACAGTAAGACACCTATTTATGCAGTGCTGGCTATCCAGGGCCTCTGGCGTGCTAAAGAAGCACTGTAACCAACTAACCAGCTCTTCTATATCCCCAATCCCTCTTTTCCTTTATCTCTTTTCTCATTTGCAGTACTGGAGACTAAGCATGGGTTCTCTGTCTCTGTCTCTGTCTCTCTCTCTCTCCTTTCTTCCTCTCCCCCTCCTTCTTCTCTCCTGTGTTGGTTAGGGTTTTTGTTTGTTTTGGTTTTTTTTTTTTGTCAACTTGATTCCACAAGCTGGACTCAATCGCCCGAAAAAGAGCCTCAGTTGAGAACGTGCCTCCATCAGGCCGGCCTGTAGGCAAGTCTGTGATGCATTTTCTTGGTTAATGATTGATGTAGGAGGGTCCAGACCGCTGTGGGTAGTACCATCCCTGGGCAGGTAACCCTGAGTTTTATTTAAAAAAAAAAAGTATACTGAGCAAGCCATGGGACTCAAGCCAGTAGCCGTGCACCCTTATGGTCTCTGCTTTGGTTCCTGCCTCCAGTTCCTGTCTTGACTTCTTTTGATGATGGATATGACCTGGAAGTGTAAGACAAATAAATGCTTTCCTCCCCCGGTTGCTTTTAATTGCAGTGTTTACCACAGCAGCAGAAACCCTAAGACACCATTGCTCTGCTTTTCCTTCCCTCCCTCCCTTTTCCTTCCCCCTTCTCTCCCTCCCTTCCCCTCGTGCCTCTCTTTTCCTTTTGAGTTTGTTTCATGCTATGTAATCCAGGTAGGTGAGGAACTTGAGGCAGTGTTGAAATAATAGGTGATTCACCACAGCCCTGATCCTTTTTTTTTTTTTTTTTTTTTTTTTTTTTTTAGCCTTCCTTGTGTCTATGCAGCAGCTTCTGAGGGTTCTCTGTGCCTTCTGCAAAGGCTGATGCTATAGTCACTGCTCTTTGGTCAGTAATTCCATGCTTTTGCAGTTGCTTCTAGTCTCAGTGGAGTCCTGGAGTTGGGGGGTTGGTCCTGTGTTGCTAGGCAGTGAGCTGAAGCCCCCATCTTTGCAGCTTTACTGTTTTTACCCACTGATACTTTTCTACCCCACAGTCTGCCCATCCACACCCCCATGGCAGCTAGTGGAGGCTCCCACTTCCTACGGCAGTTTCTCAGACTGCCCTTGTATGGTGACCTTGACCATGAGGAGTGTGGCCAGGCTTAGGGATGCTATCCTGGAATGGAATTTACTTGGTGCCTTTCACGTAGACTGGGACCAGGCTGCGCTTTTGTGTGGATGCTGACATCACCTGCCTGAGGTAGAGTTTGCCAAGCTTCTCCCTGCCCAAGAAACTCTTCTCTTTCTATACTGTAACTTGGGGAAGTCACTCTCCTGATAGCACAGTCTCTATCTAAGTTGGAAGATGAGTCTGCAAGATCAGTCTGCTGTCCCTGGAGAGTCATTTAGTCACTTGCATTGGCTTTGACTTGTGGATATGCATTCTGTACTGTGTGTTATAATCCAACACCTACCTGAAATACTTTGCTAATTATCATCATTATTAAAGTCATTATTAGCAATCAGTAGTTAACTATCTGGCTGTTCCACGACTCCAGCCCTTGCTACTGAGGCTGTCAGTTGGAAGCTGGGTCCTTGTGTGCTCCATAGTGGCAGTCAGCTTTCCTATTCTGGTTCCTGTGGCTTTCTCCCTCCAAGAATGGAGTGGGCTGACAGTAGCAGGAAAACAAGGGGAACTTCCAGCCAGGTATGGTGACACACACCTCTAATCCCAGTCTTTTGAAGGCAGAAGTAGGGGGATTGCTGTGAGTTCCAGACCAGCTTGCTCTCTATAGTGAGTTCTAGGCCGCCAGCTTAGGGATACATATCGAGACCCTGTCAAAACAAAAAGTCAAAGCAGAGAGATTTTTTTACTTTCAGCAAAGGAGTAATGACTCAACTAGGAAAATAACAACTTGAACGACAATGCAGAAACTCTGAGCCTCCAAAAGACTGGTATTATTTGTGTTAGCCTCTGCCTCTATTTAGGCTTCAAGGAGCCAGCTGAGGAACTGGAGGGTCTCTCTCGGGATGCTGGCCTAGAGCCCTCCTGTGCAGAGCAAGTCTGCAGAAAGCACACAGCGATGAGAGTGGGAGACTGGCGGGTTTCCCCTCTTTGGCAGACCCTGAAGGCCTGAGTTCCTGGGAGTGAGTGGGTTTGCCTGCTTTCAGATAAAGCAGCTGATCTCACGAGCCCTCAAGGCAAGAACACATTTCCCGCCTGGGAAGAGCAGGGCAGTGAAAGCTGGAGAGGAGTTCTGCCTGAGGTTGTGTTTTGTGGGTCTACTCTGGGAAAGGAAGTCCTAGGAGCAGTCAGCTGAGACAGCTGGATTCCAACATGGTACAGGACTGGGGGAGATGTTGTGTGCCCTTGTTATAGAGAACCTGGTGATCTTGATTGGTTAGATGTGTGTACATGCAAATGAGGCATGAAATGTGACCCATCAGGAATGTGCTAAGAAAGCCAACCTAACCTGAATATGTTCTCAAGAGGTCTACTGTTCTGTCGCCTTTCCCGTTCCCTCAATGTTGCAGCAGAGTGGAGAAAGTGAAAGGAGAAAATTGAGGACCCCCCCCCCAACACGCAGTTTTCCCATCAGTTCTGGCTCTGATTGCCACGGAGCCACAGCAGCCTGCTGTGGAGCCTGAGCTCAGTTTTAGAGCCTGCTTTCTAGGCTGACCAGAGCCCTCCAGTCATGGCCCCGGGCTCTCAAGTGATGCCTTCAGGGTTCTTGAGTGGGTTCTATCAGCGAGGATAGTGCTTTAGTCCTCTTGCTGCCACAGCAGCCATGAGGCAGAAGGCACCTGACTGTCAGAATGATGGCAGATCTGCTTGCTGGGGGCCGTGCAGTCAAAGGTGTGGAAAGGCATGGAAAGTTGGGTGGAGGTGGGGGGGCATTCACTGCTGTAAGAGTCTGACTGCCTTCGCACCCAGGGTTCTCAGTTCTGGCTGCTGCTATGCAGCTAGGATCTCAGATAGCTCCTGGGAGTCCTCCTGCTGCTGTCACCAGCTAGGGTTGTCATAGGGGCTGTCCCTACCCATGTTACCACGGCCCATGGAACTTTATGTTTTGTTTGGCTCCTGCCCTCCACCCCATCCTCCCTGGATTTTCATGTGCTTTAGAATTGAACACACATGTTCTTCTCTTGCTGTGGCATGGAAGTCCTCCCCTGGTGACAGCTCACAGTGTGAAGTTTGTGTCCCATCTAAGAGACTTTCACCTATTCCAAAGTCAAGAAGAGTGACCTAAGGCATGAGTACAGTTTTGGCGAAGGGACAGGTGGGTTAGTCAGGAAAGCAAGCCAGAGGCCTCTCAGAGCTCACAGTGACTCTGGTTTGCAGGTTGCGTGTGCCAGGCATGGCTCTCAGTCCTACCCCTGGGCTCAGGCACTCCACCTGCCGGCAGCTCCAGGAAGATGAGTATTGCCAGCATTCTCACTCTCCAGATGAAGCCACTGAGGAATGGGGGTGATTGAGTGTCCATAGCCTGTGGGCAGAACCAGGTGTGAACCTGAGTCTTGCCTTCCTCAGCACATTCCCGCCACTCGTAAGAGATGACAACTAAGTTTGAGGTGACATTTGAATTCAACTGGAAATCAAACTCTTCTTAGTCTTCTTTCTAATTTTGTTTTATTAATTTTTCGGTTCACATGGATTTATTTAATGTGGGGGAGGGACACTGGGGTTATGGATGATTGTGAGCCACACTGTGGGTACTGGAATCAAACTCTGATCCTCTTCAAGAGCAACAAATGCTCCCAACAGCTGAGCTACTTCTCCAACCCTTCTTAGTCATCTTATTCATGGCAGTATCACTTGAATATATACTCGTAAAATTATAATTAATATTGTTTCCCCATAAACTAAGGTCTTTTTATTTTCTCAATTGGGACAACATCACTGAATCGTCTCATAAAACTATCATTAATATCTGTTGTTTGCTTACAAACAATCTTATTCATGACTCTTTCATTATTTTAATCCTCTGAAAAATCTTCCTCACCTTGTATTAGCTAGCTTTGTATTACTACAGTACAATACTTTGGGGCAGCCAACTTTATAAAAAGGAAAGATTTTCTTGGCTCACAGCATTGTTGGCAGAAAGTCCCAACAACATGACACAGATTTTCTCCCTGATAAGGGGAGGAATGGAGAGAGCAGAAGTTAGGGAAAGAGGCCACAATGATGAAGGCCGTGTGCATGCGTGCGTGCGTGCATGCGTGTCAGCAGGATCAGGAGGCTAAGGGTTATGAAGAGAGACATATTATCTGAAAACAGCTAAACAATTGATAGACCTTATTGGCAGTGTCAATAAGTGATGGGGGAAGTCCTTCTGTGTATATGCTGTCCTATTGGTTGATAAATAAAGCACTGTTGGCCATTAGGGAAGCAAGATATGTGGGACTAGGAGTCAAGGAGGATTCTGGGAAATGTAGTCAAGAGTAGAGAGTCACCATGTGATCCTAGGAAGAGAAGATGCATGAGACTGCGTCCTCGGTAAGATAAGACCTTATAAAAATATATATTAGTAATTATGGGTTAATAATTAAGTCAGAGCTAACCATAAAAAACATAGCAAATGGCCAACAGCTTCATAATTAATATAGTGTTCTGTATGCTCATTTGGGACTGATATGGCTCAGGGACCAGGCTGGAGGGAAGAATGCATGTTACAAATAAGTCTTCACAAAAAGCTTACATGGCCACACAGGAAGACAGAGAGACAAACAGAGGCCCACAATCCCCTCTGTCTGAGTCACTGTTCTATTGCTGTGAAGAGACACCATGACCATGGCAACTCCTATAAAAGAAAGCATTTAATTGGGGCTGCTTTACAGCTTCAGAGTTAGTCCATTATCATCATGGCAGGGCATGTGGCAGCACACAGGCAGACATGGCACTGGAGCAGCAGTTGAGAGCTACATGCTACATCCTGACCAACAGGCAGCAGGGGAGAGAGAGAGAGAGAGAGAGAGAGAGAGAGAGAGAGAGAGAGAGAGTCCACCAACTAGGACTAGACATTCAAATATAATGAGCCCATTCTCAGACAACCACACCCTGCAAGCGCACATCCCAGTGACCTAGCTTCTCAGGCTCCATTTCCCTAAGATTCTACCATTTTCCAATAGAGCCACCCTGGGACCAAGTCCCTGTTACCATAGACCCTTGGATCATCAAACACATTTACCATTGCTCTTCTGTATTGCATAGGGGATTACAGTCATTAGGAGGCCCATTCAAGGTCAAATCTAATAAGCCTTGAGTTATAACATAATCCAGGTTCAGGCACTGTCAAGTCTGCATGGACAGCTCACATGCCTAAAAACCTCCAGAAGTGGTAGGATAAATTTGCTCAAAACAAAACAAAATGAACAAAAAAAAACCTCTTTGGGAAGACAGTTCAATCTGTAAAGGGCTTTCATGGGGACTTGAGTTTGAGCCCCAGAACCCATGTAAACTGGGCATGGAGGCTCATGGTTGCAATCCCAGCTCTGGAGAAGCAGAGACTGGACTTCCTGGCTGGCCAGTCCAGCCTACTCAGCAAGCTCCAGGTCTCAGTGAGAGACTTTGTCTTTAAAAAAATGAAGTGGACAGTTGTGATGGCTAGTCATATGTCAACTTGACCCAAACTAGAGTTACTTGATAGGGGACCTCAATTGAGAAAATGCCTCCATAAGATCCAGATGTAAGACATTTTCTTAACTAGTGATCAATAGGGGAGGGCCCAGCCCATTGTGGGTGGTGCCATCTCTGGGCTGGTGGTTCTGGATTCTGTAAGAAAGCACACTGAGCGAGCCATGGGGACCAAGCTAGTAAGCAGCATCCTTCCATGGCCTCTGCATCAGCTCCTGCCTCCAAGTTCCTGCCCTGTTTGAATTTCTGTTCTGTCCTGTTTCAGTAATGTACTGTGATATGGAAGAGTAAGCCAAATAAACCCTTTCCTCCCCAGCTTGATTTTGGTCATGGTGTTTCATTGCAGCAATAGTAACCTAACTAAGACAATAGTTCCTGTTGATCTCTAATGTCTGCGACTACATGCATACATGCATGTACACACATGCATGTACACACATGCATACCTAGGTACACATAGACAAATGCCCTTCTATGTGTGTGTCACTCAAGTAGCTACTGCTGCAGAGCACCCTTCCAGTGCAAACTTCCTGTGGCATGGAAAATTCAATATAATTATGAAATTTTAGCCCGCCCCCGCCTGCCTGGGAATCTCCAGACTCCGGCGATCTCCAGGACCTGAGGTTTCCGGAGCTCTTCGGGGTCGCTTCGCCCGGAGCAGGCTTCTTTGGCTTGTGAGCCCTCAGCAGATGCCTGCCTCTTCCAGCATGAGGGTCTTCTTGCCTGTACTGCTGGCAGCCCTTCTGGGTGTGGAGCAAGCCCATTCCCTGGTATGCTTCTCCTGCACCGACCAGAAGAGCAATTTGAAATGCCTGTGGCCAACTGTATGCCCGAGCTCAGACAATTACTGTGTCACAGTATCTGCTACTGCTGGCTTTGGGGATATCAACCTTGGCTACACCCTGAATAAGGGCTGTTCCGAGATCTGCCCTCGTGAGAACATCAATGTCAACTTAGGTGTGGCATCTGTGAATAGCTACTGCTGCCGGCATTCCTTCTGCAATATCAGCACAGCTGGCCTCGGACTTCGTGCTAGTGTCCCACTCCTGGGCCTTGGACTCCTGCTCAGCTTGCTGGCTCTGCTGCAGCTGGGCCCCTGACCATCCCCGTGTATGCTCCCCGTATTCCCCCAGTTCAGGAAGAAAAGCTAGGGGGACCCTAGGAGCCTTCAGCTTCTGAGTGTGTCTAGTCCCCCTCCACATTCTTTCAACATCAGGGCTAAGCACCAAATGCTTCCACATCTGCTCTGTTGAAGTGGGACTAGCTACTCTTGTGTCCAGAACCAACCCTGTAACCTCCCTTGGGGACCAGGAAAGGGGTAAAATCCTTCCTCAGAGTCTTAGAGTACCAAGGTCAGTACAGTGTGTCCTATGGACACACTGACAAGGGGGGGAACTACCCAAATGAATATATACCTGTGTGAAAAAAAAATTATGAAATTTTAAAAAACATAGCTTAAATATAAAGAACTCTAACACAAGCCCAATGGCTAGACAGAGCCTAGAGTCAGAAATAGAGAAAGGAGGCTGAGGTATGGAGGAGCCGTCTGGAGAGTCCAACACACACTTAATGGGTAGAGAGGCGCTGTTCAGAGAACAGAGTGAAGATCTTCTGGAATTGAGAAAAAGCATGAGTGCTCAGAGAAGAATGGAAATTTTCAAAAAGGATAAAAATAAATAACTTTACACTCAAGCATTGTGTGGGTGAACCTGCCAAAAACAGGAGGCAAAGAGAACCAGCAGAAAGCAACAGCGACAGAAAGAGATATATTGTCTGAAAACAGCTAATCAGTTGACAGCGACTTCTTATTGGTGGTGTCAACAGATCTTCAATATGTGTAGAGAAGACAGTGTCAGGGAGAGTTTTGTGCCAGCTGATGCTTGGGAGAGAAGCTGAAGGCAAGAAAATATTTTTTAAGCTCTGCAGAAAAAATAAAGCTCCATCTAACTCCCCAGGAAAGAACTTTAAAACATTGTCTTAAAGAAAGAGCATTCATTCTAAAAGAGGCATGAGAGCCCATGAATGAACAACCAGTCTGTGTGCCTTGTGACCAGGCAGTATTCCACACCTGCTAACCAGAAGCTCTGCAAACAGAGCCAGGAGGCAGAACACTATAATTGGGGGTAGGGTGGGGCTGTGCAATAGGCAACAGGGGTTCAATCATCTGGGCTGCCCTTGGCATCATTGAGACATTAAAAACATAGATTCTGGCCTGGAGAGAGGGCTCAGTAGTTAAGAGCACTTGCTGCTCAATCATGAGAGCAGAAACTTGCTTCTCAGTCCTACATCAGCTGGCTCACAAATACCATGTAACTCGGTTCCGAGGGATCTGTTGCCCTCTTTTGGCTCCCATGGGCACTGAAAATTCATGTGTGTATGCACTCACACACACAGGCATATATAATATAAATAAAACATGGATGCTAGCCCCTTTCTTCCATGGCTCCTAATGGAGTAGAGCTATGGGTAGCAGATGTCCTCCCCAAAGGAATGAGCCACAGGTCAGGAGATGGGTCTGGTTGAGCTCCCTTCCATTCAGATTCAAATCCCATTCCAAGCCTGTGGCAAAATGCTATGGAGCTGTTGCTGCGACTCTGTGTTCTATTTAGTGTTACAAGCGTCATGCAAGGGCTGCTGAGTGGTAATTTGGTCTGCCACCAACCAAGAAAATGATGAGGACGTGGAGAAAACAGGAAGAGCAGCTTTCAGCTGCTAGATGTGGCAAACACAATAATTACATGTTTTCCCTGGAAAACACTTTAATATACTTTCAACACACACACATAAAAAGTATTTAAATGTTTTCTCCAAATTTTTCTTCTTTGGAAAATTGGCATGTAGCATGCTGTCTTCTGCCTGTAGGTAAGATATCAAATTAGCACGGGACCACAGCTTCCCAAGAGAATCTCAGAGAGGTTCCAGAGATAGAGAGGAGTGGGCTGTCACTCCGCCTGAAAACAGTGGGGACTCCAGGAGCAACTAGTGGTGCTTGCATTCCTGAGACTGCATGGGGGCAGTCCTAAGCAGAAGGGCATGGAAGGGAGGGTAAGGAGGTCAACTTTTTGAGGTCAACTGTCACCATCCCAAATTACCTTAGGTAAGCCACAAATTGTGACTTACATGATGAGGCCAAAGGGGTCTACGGAATGCATGTGGACTCTCAAAAATCAGGGAGGAAAAGCAGGGGGCATTAGAAGCAAATAGACGATCCACTGAAGGGGAAGTCAGAAGTGTGAGCGGGGGGAGGATCTCAGCCTTCCCAGCAAAGACACTGAAGTGTGCCTGCAAATCCATCAGATGGGCAAGAATGCCCCTAGACTCGGGCATTTGAACACTTGGTCTCCAGTTGGTTGCTCTGTTGGGAGATCTGGGAGGTTCGGCATTGGTCCCGGAAGTGAAGTACATCATTGTGGATGGGCTTTGAGGTTAAAACTCATGCTGCTTCCAGTCTGTTCTCTGCTTCATGTTCAAGGTTCCAGCCAACATACCTGCCACCTGCTGCCATACTGCCCCTGCCTGCCATTGCAGTCTATAACCTTCTAGAACTGTAAACCAAAATAAACTCTTGTAGAGTTGTCTTGATCATGGTGTTTTATGACAACAGCAAAGTAGCTACTATAACCATTGTCAGGGAGATGCATGGTTGGGGGTGGTAGTGCAATATATCTTGGGCTCTTCTAGTGGGAATGTGGATCGAGGCATTCTGGAGAGCAATCCAGTGGTGAGTCAAAGCATAGCATATGCCCAGTAGCCCAGGGGCCAGGTGGCCCAGTGGGTCAGCAGTTACTCCCATGCAGATCAGTCCTAAGGGAAGTCAGGTTTTGTGAGAAACACAGGAAAGCAGGGCTTGACCTCACCTTGTTTTGGGAACCAGGAAGACTGAAGCCCCCTATGTATTCTTTGTCAGAGGAATGGAGGGATAAGCATGGTGGCCATGAGGCCAGAGTGACAAAGAATGAGCACCACAGTGTGGAGGGTGGGAGACACATCTAGTGGGGAAAAGAGAAGAAACACTATCCACCTAATCATATATTATCACTTATGCAAGCTGAACACAGTGCGTCAGTCAACAACAGACCAAAGGACTATCAAGAGATGCTGCTACCCGGTGACCTTGTAGCCTTCATTCCACGATGTTTGCACATTGACAATAGCATATCTCAGAAAGTGTTCCCGATTGCTGGGCAATAATACATCGATGTATTTGCAGAAGGTAATTGTGATGATTAATCTTGATTGCCAAATAGATGAATAGATGAGACTGAAAATCTCCATGGAAACAAGCCTTTGGGCATGTCTGTGAGGGAGTTTCTAGTATGCTAATTGAGAGAAGAAGCCCACCCTGCATGTGGGCAGCAACATAGCATGGGCTGGAATCCCAGACTGAGTACCAGCGTTCATCTCTCTCTGCTTCCTGAGTGTGGATGCAATGTGACAGACTGCCTTGTGTTCCTGCTACCATGACGGGCTGTACCCTCAAATTGTGAGTCAAAAGATGCTCCCTTTCCTTACTTTGCTTTACTCAAGTGTTTGTCACAGCAGTGAGGAGAGAGACAGAGACAGAGACTCAAAATACCCTCAGAAAGAGCTTTGCACAGGGATGAGGAGAGCCAGCCACAAACTGAGGTAGAAGCCAAGTTTGTCTACAGACACAGCTGTCTCTTCCTTTCTTGGGCCTTCAGAGTGACTACCTTTGCCAAGGTCGTTTGAGTAAGTCCTGGTTCAAAGGCTCCATTCTTCAACCCACTTTTGCTTCAGAACTGTGGATTCCAGGCTGTGCTTTAAGGGCTATGATGTAAGTTGTAGAAACTGACCTTCCTTCTTGACTATTCCACTAACTACTTAGCTGCTCCTTCATCCTGCCATGGGGAACAGAATACACTGGTGGATTAAACTGAATTAAAATTGGTAAATTAGTTGAAGAGTTGACATTTGATTTTTAAATATGTGTGTGTGTGTGAATTTGTACATACACACATTGCCTGTCTATCAATGATGTATATTTGTATCTGTCATCTATTATCTATTTATCATTTATACTTCCTTTCTCTTATTTATCTAATCCTCCCATCTGCCCACTTATTGATCTATGCATTCTACTCAATCAGTTCTTCTATTATCTGTCAATCAATCATTATTTCTCTATCATCTTTATCAATCTATTATATATCTATTTTCTTTTATATCTGTATCTCTCTACTTTATCCATTCATCAACCCATCCATCCAACCAGTCTATCCATTTGTTACATCCATATATATAACTTCTTTACATGACCATCTATGCTTTTGAAGCTACACATGAGCCCACACTGATGACTCCAGCCTTGGTCCATGGCCTGCTTCCATGATGAGAAACCTGGCTCTTTGGCATGCCCATTTCATGCACATACACATGATTGTTGAGTCTCAAGGGCACATGCTGTATAGGTGACCTTTCACTCAGAGCTCAGTGCTTCCAGAACATCCCATTGGGCTTAGGTTGTTTTTTTGTTTTTGTTTTTGTTTTCCACCATGTCTGAAAGGCTGAGCATCTCTCCTGTCCTGCCGTGGAGTTGCTCACACCTGTGAAACACAGTTGGACTGCTTGGTCCCTTTTTGCCTTCCACATTGGAATCCTTCTACTTCCTGAATGATTTTTAGTTTGAATATGTTAACGTTCCCTCCTGCTGCTGTAAAGCTGCATGGGTTTGCACAAGTGTGAGTGTCACGTGTTCCCTACAGAAACACACAAGACAGCTCCACCACAGTGCCACGCTTCATCTGTTCAACCTGCCCCTGAGGCTTGATTTTCAAACATCTCTATGGTTTTGCCTTTTTAGAATGTTGTATAATTGGACTGAGATCGTGTGTAGCTTTTTCTTGTCTGGCTCTTTTGCCTAACAATTAAAATTTATCTGTAGCATTTTGTGCCTTGATATGGTTTTTCCCCACTCTTAACTAATGGATTTTACTTTTTATGCAAGTTTTTGTGTGTATCATTAGTTTTAAGTGTACAGAAAAAGTGAACAGAGCATATAGCATTTTCACTGAAGCCCCACCCTTACGACTCCTATTAGCGACACCATGTAGCACTGTTTGCTGCAATGAGTGAATGAAGCTGCACGCATTAGAGCTAATGAAAGCTTGTGGTTTACACTGATATTATCTTGATATTGTATGTTCTGTAGTGTCCACCATAGATGTTTCAGGTAGAATACTGTCACTGCCTAAGTAACTTCTATATTCATCCCTCTACATGCTTCTCAAATGGGTGGGATCACCTGGAATATATACTCTTTTCAACATTAAAGGTGAATTTTGAGGGACTAGAGAGATAGCTCAGTGGTTAAGAACACTGAATGCTTTTCCAGAGGATCTGGGTTTGATTCCCAGCACCCGCACAGTGGCTTACAACCAGCAACTCCAGTCAAGAGGATCCAAACCCTCTCATGACCTCCACAGGCACTAAATGCACATGACACATAGACATACTTGCAGGCAAAACACCCGTGTACATGAATGACGGAGGATGTCCTTCTGTATGCTGAGGATATATGTTTCTCATACTGATGAAGAAAGCTGTTTTTGCCAGTGGACAGGCAGAATTTAGCTAGGTGGGAATTCCAAACAAAGAGACATGGAAAGGAAGAAAAAGGACAGTTGCCATTGTAGCCGCCAGGAAGGCAGGGTCCCCTGGCATCATTGGTAAGTGAAGGCCATATAGAGATACATAGGTTAATAAAAATGGGTTAGCAATTAAGAGAGAACTAGCCAATAAGGAGCCTAAGCCAATGGCCACAATTAAAAATATACATTAAGTCTCTGAATGGTTATTTCTTAAGCGGCCATGGGACCCGGTGGGCAGAGGAAAACCAGTCCAGTGGGACCGAGAAAATGGAGAAAGTCTCCTTCTACACATAAAATAAAAATAAATAAATATTTTAAGGTTAATTTTCATGTTGTTAGTGAGTTATGCGGTGGTTGCAGCTGTTTATTTATTTTTGTACTCCAGACTGGCCCTAAACTCGCCACCTTCCCAAGGCTGTGACATCTAGCTCTTGATGTCTTTTCATAGCTTGATAGTTAATTTCTTTTCGCTTTTAATAATATTTCACAGTTGGGATAAGCTGGTTAGGTTTTGTCAACTTGGCACAAGCTAGAGTCACTTGGGGAGAAGGAACCTCAAATGAGGCATTGCCTCCATTAAGCTGTCCTGGGGTTACTGCAGCCGGGTATTTTCTTGATGCATGATTGACGTGGGAAGGCCCAACCCACTGTGGGCAGTGCTGTTCCTAGGAAGGAGCCCCTGGGCTTTATAAAGAAACAGGTTGAGCAAGCCGTTGGCAGCAAGTCAGTAAGCAGCTCCCTTCATGGTTCCTGCCTCTACCCCTGTTGGAGCTGGACCCTCAAAGATAGACTGTAAAGCCAGATAAACCCTATCCTCCCCAAATTGATTTTGGTCAGTGTTTTATCACAGCAACAGGAAACCAAACCAAGACAAGGAAGGGGTGATGGGGGCTGGACGGATGCTCAGTAGTTGGGAGCACTTGATCTTTCAGAGAACCCAAATTCAGTTCCAGCACCTACATCATACAGCTCACAACCAGCTGGAAGTCCAGCTCCAGAGGCATCTGATGCCCTCTTTTGGCCTCCATGCAGACTTTGTGCAGTAGAATTCTCCCTCCCTCTCCCTCTCTGTCTCTCTCTCTCTCCCTGTCTCTCTCCCTCCTCATCTCTCTGCTTTCCTCTCCTTCTCTGTCTCTGCCCCCTCTCCCTCCCCTTCTCTCTGCCCCCTCCCTCCCTCCCTCTCTCTCTTGTGCACATTAATGATAATAGTAATAATTAATAATAATATCTCTCACCTCTTCATTTCATTTATTGAAGGTCTCTCAGATGCTTCTTAGATTTGCTAATTAAGAATAAAGCCACTATGAACATCTTTGAGCAAGTTTTTGTGTGCATAAGCCTTCGGGAAATTTGGGCAAATCCCTAGGAGTACAGGCTGCAGACTTTATAGTGACAACATACTTAACCTTGTCAGAAGTGGCCAAACTGACTTCAGAATGCCCACACCACTTTGGGTCCCCCAGCTGCTAAGGCCCATTCCTTTCACCCCACCTCCTCCCTGTGCCTGCCACTGTTCTGGATTGTAGCCATTCTAACCCCCTGTGAATTACACTGTTTCAGTGTGTGTTCCCCAATGACAAATGCTGTTGAGATCTTTTCCCATGCTTAGCTGTCACAATACCTCTTTTAATATATCCAGAATTAAAGTCCTCCATTTATCTTCTCCAGCAAAATACATAGTACATTTCCTTACAACATTGTTCACAATTTTCTGTGAAAGCACTTTCTGAGGATTTAATATTTCCTGTCCCTGTGCAAATGAGATTTTTTTGGATGGTAGGGGATGCTGGTATTGCATAGGAAAGCCAGGTACTTGAGGAAAACTCTCTCAGATTGAAGCCTCTTAATTAATTCCAGTTATTTTTCTTCAATACTCTTGGGAAATATAGACATATAAACATATCATTTATAATAATTATGATTTTGTATCTTCACTTACAAGAATTATACCTCTTATCACTGGTGCATATGTAACTGAAGTGGTTGGAAAATGTTAAATGAAAATTATGGAAACCAAGATTACATTTTATTCTTCATTCTGTTGGATTTTTAACATGATGGCTGCTGACTTGAGGTTGCTTTTGTAGGCTGGATAAAAAAGAATCCTTCCAAATACCCAGTTTCTCATAGGGAATTAAATTAATTACTCGATTAGGTACTGGCAATTAAGATGTAGAAGCTTATATGGAAATATGTTCGCAAATATTGTTAAGTGAAATGTGAGCTCCCAACACCACCCACTCCTCCATTGTGTTAGCTCATGTGAATACTGCTGGTGGGACTTTGTTCTGTCGCTGGTTCCCCATCTGGGATAGATGTTTGTTCTCATTTCCCTGGGAATAGTGACACACAGAACCCAGACAGAGGCCTGGGGATGCCAAAGTGACTTTCTTCTTACCCAGTCCAAGCCAGGAGGTGGGGACCCCAGGGCTGCAGTGATACTCCTGTGACAGTGTGGCTGCCTGCTTCCCTACCACATCCCAAGACCTCAGAACAGTGATGAGGACTCCAGCTTTCAGGCAACAAACAGAAGAGGGCAGACAATGGGCTGGGCCAAGAATGAGCCTCCTTCCCTCTCAGGTGTAATGTTGACCACCTGAGTGCCAAAGAAGACCCAATGTCTCAGAGTGGTCCAGCAGAATTCACACAGGCAATACTAGGAGGAGGATGACGTCACCCTGTACGGAGAAGCTAAGCTGACCCTGGCTGCTGGAGGGCTTTGTCCCTGTGACCCTGGGGTGGTCTCCCTGTCAGGTCTGTCTGATGCTAAGCTGACACCAAGTAATCCCAGCCTACTCCTAGAAGATGGGATTCCCGAAGATCTGAGCTCATGACCTGTCCCTGAGTATGAGAGACACCCGAGGCTGTTTCTAAAATCACGAACACATAGAGGCCAAAGTTCCACACCCTCTGGCACAGGGTGGTGTGGGGGCTGGGAGAATGGCATCTTCCTCCCTCGTGTCTCCTCTTAAGGGATGAAATGAGTTAGCATCTAATCAAAATATTGCTTTTAACCTTAGTTGGGATATCAATAAACAAAATCTCCCACAACTTTGCTATTTATCAAAAGGAAATGCAAGCAAAATGAGATAACAGCCAGAGAGCAGAGGTTTAAAGCCACGAAATCCGCTGTGCGAGCCCCAGCTCAGGAGCTCAGGGCACATGGGCGACTCCGATAACAAAGCCACTGCTGACCGGCTCCCCACCTCCGGGAGGAAGACTTCAGACCCTCTTAGACTGAAGGCATCAACCTTTACTCTTTCTCATCCCATCCCCCACCTCATCTGTAAAAATAATCAGGCTTTCTTTTTCATTCTAGACCAGTCCTTTTACTTACTGGATGTAAAACGTTTGTCTTCCAAGCAAGTGACTTCCTCCAGGGTGCAGCTCAGTATACCTTTGTTTGTTTGTCTTTTTAAAGAGCTTTCATGAACTCCCATGTTCTGTTTCCATGGCAGAATTGAGACCTCCCCTCCACAGCACACTCTCCTCACCAGAGACTCAGGCCATGAGTTCTCTCAGGCAGGCTGCTTCCTGGCGCTGCCCCTTTGTCTTTTCTTTGCTCTCTCTTTTTTAAAATTTTTATTTCTTTTCAATTTCATTTTACATTCCAACCACATTTCTCCCTCCCACCTCTCCTCCCACCCCCACTTACCTCACCCCAACCCATCCCCCATCCACTCCTCCCAAAGGGTAAGGGCTCCCACGTGCAGTCAACAAAGCCTGGCCCATTGAGACAGGACCAAGCCCCTCCCCCTGCATTAAGGTTGAGCATGGCCTCCCACCACAGGGAATGGGCTTCCACAAGCTAGCTCATGCACCAGGGATAGATCCTGGTCCTGCCGCAGGGGCCCCTCAGATAGACCAAGCTCCACAGCTGTCTCCCACTTGTGGAGGGCCTAGTTTGGTCCCATGGAGGCACCACAGTTGTCCCTCTAGAGTTCATGAGGTCCCACCAGCTTGGTTCAGCCTTTGCATTCTCGTGTGTTCACACACCTTTGGGAAGAAACTGGTTTATAAGGCAACTGAACAACTCTGCCTGGGCCAGAAAGAAAATGATAGTCTAGCCAACAACAGACAACGAATCCAAACCCTCCTGGACTCCAGCAAGGGGTTCATAGACATAGTGCCTCAGAATTATGAGTTAGGGATCCTACCAGCTAAACCTTCAGAGCTGTCACAGGTCATTTTAGCTTTTGAAATGTATGGAATTCTTTCACAGCTCATGGTCTGACCCACCTTCTAGCCTTTTCTTCATTCATGTTGATCATTTGTATTTTGTATGAAATTGTCCAGCTTTTCAACACTTCAAACCCTTCCACAGAGTGGAACATATGTTTTATTACATGTGTTCGTCCTCCATACACTCAGTCCCCTCCCCATCTCAGGACCATAGCAGCTATTCCCCCATGTCTTCATCGTCTATACCGCTAACAGGCACCTCCTCTTTCATTGCGCTGACTCCTTAGCCCTGAAGAAAGACACCAACTGTGCTCTACTACTGTATTCTCACTCAACACTCCTTCCGCTCTTGCATCTGGCCGTACATGTGTGTGGCTTCCCCCAGACAAGCTGGTCTCCAGCAGGCATTTGCCTGGCATCTACAGTGCAGAGCAAGTCTCATGCCGCCAGCATGGTGATCGTGTCCAACATTGCAGGTTTGAGACCTTTGTCCCAAGTAGCATCCCCTCTCCATTGCAGAGGCCTGCCCTGCCACAACTCAGACTATGACCAGGCTTCTAACTGAGCTGTTGTACACCAGGATTCACACCACGCTCCCTCCCAGGGTGAGGTCATTTGAGAACACTCAAAACTCAAGGTCATTTTGCTGTTTCAAAGTACTTTCTGAATAATGCAAATGAACAACCAGGTGTAGAGACTCAGGTGATCAGTTTTCACTTGACACAGTCTAGACTCACCTGGGGAGTCTCAGGGAAGGATTGCCTGGATCAGGATGGTGGGTGGGCGTGTCTGTGGGGACTGTCTTGAGGCGGAAAGATCCGCCCACTGTGGGCAACACCATTCCCTAGACAGGGCATCCTAGACTGTATAGGAGTGGATAAAGTAAACCAGTGGTAAGTATGCATGCATTGTTTCTATCTGCTCTCAACTGTGAATGTGACT
The DNA here is from genome assembly GCF_017639785.1 of Mesocricetus auratus. Classification (NCBI taxonomy): domain Eukaryota; kingdom Metazoa; phylum Chordata; class Mammalia; order Rodentia; family Cricetidae; genus Mesocricetus; species Mesocricetus auratus. The sequence goes on along the minus strand of NW_024429266.1, from coordinate 150,767,945 downwards.
AGACACTTCAAGTTCCTGCCTTGACTTCTCTGTAGGGATGGGCTGTGGCTAGGAAACAAAAGGTGAATAGATACTTTTTTCCTTCAAGTTGCTTTTGTGGGGTATTTTATCACAGCGGCAGGAGAGGGAAAGCACAAGAGCTTCTGCCCCAATAGAGCTGATGTAGTCTATCTCTTGGCACATGTGTTAGCTGCTGTTACTATGTAACAAATACATCCTAGAGATAAGCAGTTTACAAGGAGCAATTTTAATTCTGGCTCACAGTCTTGGAGGTCTCCATCTGTGATCAGTTCCACTCATAGCTTTAGGCCTGTGGTGAGATAGCACAACACCGTGGAACACGTGGACAGCAGAGCTGCTCGCTTCACCACCTCACAGCTGGGATGCGAAGCAAGAGAGGAAGAGGGAGGGACCTGCCTCCCACAATCCCTCTTGAGTACAGGACTCCTGGTGACATGAAGACTTCCCACTAGGCCCCACCTCTCCAGGATTCCACCATCACCTCACACAGCCCACTGGGGCCTTTGGAGGGCAGGTGAAATCTACAGAGCAATGAGAGCAGCAGTCAGCGCTGGGGGACTGAAGACTCCACCTTCTGAAACATGGATGGCCCCCTGAGGACCAGTCCCATCTTAACTTAAGGCTATATAGGAAGTAGCCAATTAGCATACAGACAAACATTCCTGGGTTTTAGTATGCCAGGAAATGACACTAAAATTTCTCTGTGTCACAGTGTCTGGGGTTTCAAGATCTTAGCTCTGTGAAATCTCTTCTGTCTGTTTCTTGCCTCTCACATTGATCTATGGCCATGTTTTTTTAAAATCACATCATTTCCCCTTTGAATAACTTCTTCCATGCTCTGCAACAGAGTTCTAACACTGCCTGCTGCTGTCTGGGTGTCAGGCTACACAGGTTAGGGTTCAAGCCTCCTTAAGGCTGCACACGCCTCATATCCTGGCTGCTGGCTCTCAGAACTGGTTCTGACCAGTAAGCTATAATCTCAGAGTCTCCCACATTCCCTCAGGGCCTATCTTTGCTAGAATATCACCGAGGCCCTGGTTCTAGTTTGATTCTCTGTCACTGTGTGTCTTACTTTCCTACTGCTGTCAAGAGACACTATAACCAAAGAAACTTATAGAAGAAAGTATTTAATTTGGGACTTTCTTAGTTTCAGAGGGTGAGTCCATGATCATCAGGGAGTTTCAGCAGGGAGTATGGCAGCAAGCAGGCAGAATTGGCATTGGAGAAGTAGCTGAAATCCCATCTGATCCAGAAGGAAACAATGGAAAATGGATCGGGCTTTTGAAACCTCAAAGCCCACCCCAAGTGACAATCCTCCTGGGACAAGAACACACCTCCTAATCCTTTCCAAATAGTTCTGTCCACTGTGGATCAAGCATCCAAATACTGAGCCTATGGGGCCATTCTCATTCAAATGCCCATGCTGTGATAAAAAACACGGACCCAAAGGAACTTGGGGAGGAAAGGGTTTATTTCAGCTTAGGTTCACTACAGTTTATCATCAAAGAAAACCAAGGCAGGAACTCAAGGCAGGAACCTATAGCTAAGAACTGAAGCAGAGGCCATGGAGGAACTTGCTCAGTCTGCTTTCTAACACAACCTAGGACCACCTGTGGTGTGAGGGGCACTTCCCACAGTAGACTGGGTCCTCCCACATTAATCAAGACAATGCCCCCACAGATTTTGCCTCTAAGCCAATCTGATGGCGGTAATTCCTCAAGCAGGGAAGAAGGTTCCCTGCTTCCAGGTGTGTCTAGGTTTGTGTCAAATTGACAAAAACTATGACACCGGAGCTGATCTTCCCACTAGTATCTTACTACAGTGGCCACAGGTCAGGGCCGGGTGAATGGAGAGACACAGGGGTGGAGGTGGGGGGTGGGGGGTGAGGGGGTGGGTGGAAAACGGCCTCATAGAATCCGGCACACCATCTGTTACATTAGTCACTTCTTTCAGTGCTCAGATATAATATGTGACAATATCCATTTAAGATATGCAGGGTTCATTTTGGCTCACAGCTTGAGGGTGTGGTCCATCACTGCAGGGAAGTGTGATGGGAGGGGTGGGAGGGGTGGGAGGCAGTTGGTCACAGTGTGTCCGCAGTCAGGAAGCAGAGAGAGAGGAATGTTGTTGCTCAGCCAGCTTTCTCCTTTTTATTCAGGGTGGGACTGCATATCATGGGGTCCCATTTGTCTTCCCACTTCAACCCAAACTGAACACTTCACACAGACATGCCCAGAGGCCTGTCTCTTAGGTGAGTCTAGACCCTGTCAGGCGGACAAGAATATAAACCATCACACCTGCCAAGCAGAAAGTCCCGAGACATCTCAGCACCCAAGTTTCTGTGATGTCTCCAATCTTTGGCCACAGGACTGGACTCGCTTCCCAGAGGTTAGATAGCTCAGGATTCCACCCACTAACTGTGCTGGGCTCTCTAAGGATGGCTGCTACCCTGAAGCCAAGAGGCTGTCACCAGGAGGCACCCAATTAACTTAACAAACACTTCTGTCACTCAAGAAATTCCCAGGGTTTTTGAAGCCAGAAACCAGAGAGAAAGACCAGGTGTGTTCTTCATTATACCACAACTGGGCTTCTCCTCCCAAGCAGCTCATTCATTTATCATTTTGAGTTCTCCTCACCATGTGTGATCTAGGCATTGGGGTTACCCCTGTGAACAGAACCAGAAGAACCCTGTTTTCAGGGAACTCAAGGTCTCACATTGGATTTGGGGGAGACAGAGGCCAAGCAAGAAATACAAATGCAAACAGGAATATGCCATGGTGACCACTGGAGAGACTAGACAAAACAGGTGAATCCTGGGAGGGAGAGACCCCTCTCAGTATCCTTTAGAAAGACCAGGAAACTTTGAAACGAGGTAGCGGTCAGGAGACGCAGTGTGCTGTTTTTTGTAAGAGCCTTTCTGACCAAACTGCCAGAATCAGGACAGTCAGATATCTCAGAGGGCAGCAGAGCATGCTTGAGCATCCGAGTTTGTATCCCAGATCCCACTATGTAACATGCCATGGCGTACTGCATACCACCCCCCAGCATTAAACAAAACAAACATAGTAATGAGCTGTCAGATGCAGGGCAGTGTGTAAGTGGCCAGCTCTGGGTGGAGGGTGGAGAGGACAAAGGGAACAATGTCACTCACTTGAGCAAAAGGCACCAAAAGAAAAGCTTTGCCCGGGGCCCCCAGGTATTTATAGCTAAACGAGCCTCTTTAAATGCCCTTATTATTAAACCGTTTGCAGACAGATGGTTCTGTTGCGAATCTGTGCTTCTCTAGGCTCTGTCTCCTCTTCATTCATAGTGTGTGTGTGTGTGTGTGTGTGTGTGTGTGGTGTGTAATCTTCCTAAAATCACATTATTTGAAATTGTACAATGGCAGTTTTCTGTTAATTTCTTTTTAATTTTGTTTTGTTTTGTTTCACTTGGCCAGAAATCTGAATAATTATTCTGATATATTTAACTAACCAGATCCCATCCAAGTAAACAGTGTCTACTACAAGCACGTAATAAATGTAGAGACAGAGGATGGAAGGGACAGGAAAGACGGGCTGGTGCGTGGTGGATCCATGGGAGGACACCTGTGTGGCATAGTCAAGGCTCTGGGTTCCATACTCAAGCACAGTTGAAATAAAAGAAACAACAACAAAAACCTATCATCAATAAAATAAAGTAAAAGATACCAACCAAATGCTCAAATGGCTAGATTGCTGTAATTGCTCACACTGACCAAATTATAAACAATAGAAGTTAAATGGGCCTTCTTGCTATGCCTTTCTCTGGACAAAAGGAAAGTATAATGTCTCAGTCTGCTTTCTGTTGCTGTGACACACACCATGACCAAAAGCAGCATGGGGAGGAAATGGTTAGTTTCATATTACAGGTCACAGCCCATCATGAAGGGAAGGTGGGCAGGAGCTGGGGTAGGAGGCCTTCGAGGAACACTGCTTCCTGACTCACTCTCGGCCTCATACTCAGGTATCATTCTTTCACAGCCTAGGGATGCTGTTGCCCACAGTGTCTCTTACAGAACCTGGAGCTTGCCATTTGGCTACACTGGCTAGCCAGCAAGCACCCAGGATTCCCACCTCCCCAGCATCAAGATTACAGGCTCAGTGTTCCTGGATTTTACGTGGGTGTTGGGGATTCAAGCTCAGGTATACATGCTTGTCCCTTACCAAGTGAAGAAAGACTCAGCCTCCTATTGCCTTTATTTTAGAGTCATCTCTTTGTATGCGTGTGAATTGGTGTTTGCCAGCAGGTATTATGTCTGTGTACCACATGAGTTCAATGCCACAAAGGCCAGAAGAGGGCATCAGAGCCCCTGAAACTGGAGTCACACGTGGTTGTGAGCCATCATGAGTGTGGGTGCTGGGAACTGAACCCAGGTCTTCTGCAAAAGCAGCCAGTGCTCTCTACTGCTGAGCAGTCTCTGCAGCCTCGAGATTGTTACGGTTTTAAAAAACCTTGAGGGTTTATATTCCTTTGGCCCAGGGCTTTTCTTTCTCACTCAGAAGTAATCCAAGAGGAAAACAAGATGACACCAGACAGAGGAAGGCCCATTTTTCAAAATAGGTAGTTTTGAGACTTGAATATGCCAGTTCTCCCTGAATTGTCAGTGTCTGTTTCAAGTGGCACAGACAGCTTCCGAGTGCACAGGTGAGGAGGATGACCACCACAGAGGAAGGGGAGGAAAAGGGAGGACAGCATGGCAGATCTAGAACAACTGAGCAGAACAATGAGAAGAATTAAGGGTTCAGAAATCGACCTTCCCAGTGTCACAAACGGATCTCTGATACCACTGACACGGAACTGAGTTGCAGAAAAACAGGCAGAGAGACAAGCAGGGAGGGAAGGCCAAGGGGTTCCGTCATCCCTGCCACCACCATGGTGAGAGCAGTCCAGAAAACAGAGCACACCTACCATCCACCCTCGCATGTCTCTCGAGTGTCACATAGACCATCATGGAGTCTTTGATGATGCCCTTCTCTACCACCGCCCTGCAGGTGGGATGGGCACAGACACACCCTGCTGTCAGCCCCAGGCTGTCCAGCAGAGGGAGCCTTGTGTGATGCTGAAGCCTTGCAGGGTCCCCAGGGCTACAGCCACTGGAGTTTCTCCTACCAGACTCTCCACCTCACCCGGAACCCTTCAGCCTCACCCAAGAGGCCACGCCCTGGAGCTCCCTCACTCTGCTTGGCCTGCTGGTATCGCACTGGCCACCAGCCACATGGGCAGGTGACCGCAAAGTCAGTGTCCTTCCTCTCTCTGCTCCTAGCAGGACCTTAATCTCTCTGGTCTGGCTGGTCGCAGCAGTGATGTTGACTACACTTGAACTGGTGACGGTTCAAGGCCCCAAGCCACTTGGAGCCACACACACACACTGTATCAGCTTAAAGCTCAGAATGTCCTCTCCCATGAAGCAATCAAGCAGAACCTGGTCTCTGTCCCTGACCCAAGACCTGCTCCCCAAGGACATCCCCTGATATAAACTCCTTCTACTCCCCCCCCCCCCCGCAGTCTCATCCAACACACACAGGGGGAGCAAGGAGCAGGTAAGGCATTACTTGCCTGGGATAGTGGTTATTTTCTGGTTTCTAGAATGTTCCATGTGTTTTGGGCTGGCCTATCTCCACCACCCCCAACCTAAGGCACTGCAGTCTCCAGAGGACCCTATGCCTATCAAAAACCAATTACTGTCCCTCATACCCATCAATATGGAGTGAGCTTAAGAGCTGCATAAATGGCTGTTACCACTTTTATTGCTTCCCATATAAACTCCTCCGGAGTTAACGCGCCTTTAAAATACCTGGAGACAGCCTTGGAGTCAGCAAGTTGGGGGTGTGGGGAATCTGCATTTTAATAGCTCTGAGCAGATGCTGTCCCTCACTAGGACCACAGTCTGCTCCTGATGGGAGTACTCAGCAGCGTGGTCCCCAGATGCTGCCATACCTTGGAGTCATCTGGGAAGCATAAAACGTGGAAGGCCTGGACCCAACCGCCCTGCAGTGCAGCCCAGCACAGGGAATTTCAGGAGACTCTGCCCCAGACCAGGTGAGTCCCAAGGGTGTGTGTGGAATGAGATTGACCTTTGGGCCCCACAGTGCATTGTCACCTGCTATGACAAGAAATCGTACCACTCGCAGGAAAACCCCACTGGCTCTGTACAGGCTCTGTGCACTCCTTCCTTATTCATTTCCTCCCTTCCTTCCTCATCCCCTCCCCCTTCCTTCCTTCCTTCCTTCCTCTTTCTTTTCTTCCCACTTTGCTTTCCTTGATCTTTTCCTCCCCTTATTTCTTCTTCCCCTCCTTTTCTGGTTTCCCTTTCTCTTTCCCTCCCTCTCCTTTCACTTCCCCTTTTTCTCCTGCCCTCCCTGTCCACCTCTTCTTCTCTTCCCTAACCACAGCCAGCACTGCTAACAGCATCTCAGACAAAACTACAGGAACTGCAGCGGACACAAGAGTCCATCTCCAGGTGATGCTGTAGCCATTCTAGTTTGCATAAATCCACACTGTGGCGTGAACACAATAGCAGGATCATGCACGGAGGCACTTCTCAGAACAGAGCGCCATCATTAAGTGATGTACAGCTTACGGTTGTGTTATCAGAAAATAGTATCAACTGGAAACAAAACCAAACCATCAAAGGATGGTAAAGGAAGAGAAAGGAAGTGCTCTGGTGGCCAGGCTGCCTCAGCAAGGCTTGGGACTCTCTCGCAAAAGAGAAGCTGAGTTACAAAGAAGGCAGGGAGGAGAGCAGGTGGCCCAGCCTGGAATATCCACAGGGCTTCGAGGACAGTGCAGATGCATTGGCAGAGGGCTGAGTGATCTGGCCTTGGCTGGGCCTGTCCTGTGCAGTGAAGGAGCCCCTGGGGCCTCACTGGGCACCTTCCCTGCTGTTTCCACACTGTGTCCTTTGTTCCGTTTAAGGCTGTGTGTCACAGACCCCCTGGCTAATCCCATCGTCCAGCTGTGAGCCAGGGAGTCGCCTCAGCCTCCAGGTCATCTCCCTTGGCCTCCCTGCTAATGCTGCAGCTTCTGAGCTTCAGGAACTTTGTTCTCCTGGGATATTAAGACACAAATGATAATTTTTCATTCACCCATCTGTTAACAACTAGTCTTGTTTTGTGCTGGGCACCACAAAGGCTCACAAACTTGACTAGTCCTTATGCTGTTAACCAGGCACATGAGTGCTTGGGTCCCTCCAAATTGTATGTGCTAAAACTTCATCCTCTGCACGGTGGTGAGAGGAGAGAGGCACCTAGAGGGGACAAAGTTGTGAAGGCTGAGCCTTGTGAGTGTCATTATAAAAGAGGCCCAAGATAGGGCTAGAGAGATGACTCAGTGGTTAAGAGCACTCACTGGCTGATCTTCCAGGGTACCCAGGTTCAGTTCCCAGCACCCACATGTTATCTCACAACTGTAACTCCGGCTCCAGGAGATTCAATGCCCTCTTCTGACTTCTACAATCACTGCATGCATGTGGTGTGCAGACATACATGCAGACACACCCACATACACATAAATAAATAAATAAATAATAAATAAATAAAACCCTTAAAAAGAGAGAGAGAGAGTATATGCGGAAGAGGAACGGGTCCCACCAGATACCTGCCTGCTGGTTCCTTCCTCACACTGTTCCCAGGCTCCAGAACAAGGAAACTGAACGTCTGCTGTTCATAAATTACCCTGCCTAAGGTATTTTGTTATAGCAACATGAAAGGGTTAAGAAGTGTCACATTAAGAACTTGCTGAAAACCCAGCTAAGATGTAAAGCAAACACTGGAATGTCAGGTAGCAGCCACAAAGAGACAACCCCACACCAGTGTGTGAAATTCAAAGCTTCATGGAGGAGATTTAGTGTTCCACAGGGCACAGGGTTGATCACTGCAGCTTCACCTGCCCTTCCAGGAGTGAACTACATGCTCAGGCCAGTTGTTGTGTGCTCCTACTTTGTATGGATGTGTGCACCTTATTGCATCCCCAATATTAAAGAATGCATCAGTGTCTTGAACAGCTTGAGCTGACTGCAACTAGCTGGATCCCTGAGGCAAACCGTGGGTTAATTATCATCAAGGTAAACAAACATCCTTGCAGGGATCACGTTCTGACTACACACGGTGTAGCAGTTCATCTTCTCCTAATCAACAATTTCAATCTCAATCGTACAGGCTGACACTTTGAAACTATTACAACAAAATTTTCAGTATTACTGGAAAGTGAATCTTCTTAGCAAGCAGATGTAGACAGAAACTCAACTTTCCGAAGGCAAGACACAAAATCAGTATAGATTGAACTTCAATTTTATGGTAATTGGTATGCAAATATTCTCCAGCGTTCTCCTAATCCACGTAACAGGATGTAATGGCTAGCTTATTGCTGTCTTTGCAAAGCATCTTTGTCAATGAAAGTTTTTTTTTCCCCAAGATTCTTTATTAGCAGCTAGATTTGCTGCCTGCAGATCTTGCTTCAGTTATAGCTTCCAGCCGAGGTAGCATCAAAGCCTGAGCTTGGTCCTTTCTGGTCTTCAACTCTGGACTTCCATGGTCTGTGCCCCCCCCACCATTGTGCTCCCAATCCCCCTCATCCCCTCCCACACCCCACCCCACTTCTAGCCAAGGCAGTTTCAAAGCCTAGGATTCGTCCTTCCTGGTCTTCCACCACCCTCGCACCAGGGCCCTTGGGGCTGTCCATGGTGCTGACCCAACACTAGTTTAATTGCCCTGGTCTTGATGACTCCAGTCTTGGCTGCTGCTCCTTGTCTGACGACTTCTCTGAAGTATGCTGTGCCTCACTGTTGGGGCCCACCAGCCTGCCCATCTCACCCTTCCCATTCCTGCTGATTCACTGGGGACTCAGAAGTCCTACGTGGCAGGTCCCTTCCAAAGACCATTGCCTTTGTCTTCCTTTTCCAGGAAGTTCTTTCTACCTTTCATGTCTCACCATAAGCCATGATTAGAACCAAAGCATGAATTAATGCTAACCTGGGTCATTTCCTTAGCCTCTCCTCCCCAGATAACTGAGTCTTTGGAGCAGACCCTACCCCTGCTTCCTCCTCCTCTGCTTTTTCCTTTCCCCTGCTTCCTTCTTCCTTCTACCCTCCTTCCTCTCCCCTTCTCTTCTTCTGCAGCATTTGCTTCCAGCTGGGCACAGGGAAAGCGTTGGTTGTGCAGATTTTTCAGACAATCCATCTAGCACTAGGGGCACCATCTCTACCTAGGTCTTTGGGCACAGTAGATTCCTGGAGTTCCTTTTCTGTCCCCACCCAGTGGTGCTGGGAGGGGGGTGTCTTTTCCGTCTTGGGTATGGATCCAGTGTTGCCTGGGTGTGTAAATTAAGGAATAATAGAGCAGCAGAAACATAAGCCTTCAATGATGGGGAATGTGTTTGTCTGCTAAGAAGCAATTTCAGCGAAAATTAACTCCATTCCAACGGGAAGAGTGAGGCTTGGCATCAGCCGGCCAATCCCCAAGGACAATGAAATTACTCCGTCAAATCTCTGCTTGCTTAAATTAACCAAGCGAGCACTCCAGGATCCTGGCTAGAGACAGCAAGTAACTAGGTTTTAATGAGCAAAAATAGCTTCTTGGATAAATGAGAAAAATAAGCCACAGTCTACCTCTATCCCACACTTGCAGGGTGCATATCTCAAGGACACTTTCCCCCAGGGCTCTGAGTGGCTGTGAGAGGACCATGCAGTTTCCATGCCAGCCAAGGCTGGGCTATCAGGTTGAGTCCTTGGCCAATAATGTTCTGTCTACCTTCTCCACAGACTTTGTCCTGTGACAGTGTATAAGACACCAGTGTCCTGCGTATCAAAGTTCCTTTGCATTTATCCTCAAAACCATAAACTGGCCAAGTAGGTCCCAGGAAGATGCTAACAGTGTCCTCCTGTCTGCCCAAGACATCTGTCCATCCCGGTCTGTCTTCTGCAAGGGTGTCCTTAGCCTGCCATGTCCTGGACAAATGTTACATGGTTGTGCCACTTAAGTCTATGACCTTGGCTAGGTCTGTGGCTTTGACTGTCTAATGCTCCAGAGATGTAGATGGAGGCCTGGGTGATTAGTTGTGACCAATCCCATCTTGAAAAGTTACTTATCTGCTGTCTAGTGAAAAATTTGCCTACTGGCTTCTCTCCAAATTAGACTTTCAATTGATTACTAATCTGTAGCAAGCAGGGACCACCAGAAACAGGGAGTGTGTGTATGAGGGGTAGATGATGGGTAGGTTTATTAATGTAAAATATCAACATTAATATTGATGCCCAGAATTCATTATGTGTCTGTATCGATTATTGGCTTGGCTGATGAGGGAAGTGCAGGCTGGACCAGAGTCCTCTTTTCCCAAACCCTCCTTGCTCCAGAGCTCGGAGCTCGCGCCCCAGATCAGGCCTCCAGAAGCTGTGCAGCCTCTCACCCTCTCCAGATCATCCCTTCCCAATGTGAGGACCAGTGTGGAGCCCCATGCTGGTGTTTTTGAGGGTGTCATGCCCAGTCTCCCCACTCTTAGAACAGATGTGTGCTTCAGTAGCCCTGATGCCTCCCCAAGTCAGGGCCCATTTACAGGTGTGCCCATGTAGAGAGCACCGTCAGCTCACCATCACTGTAACACAGTCCTGAGGTGATTGACTTATGAAGAGAGCAGGTTTGTGCTGGTTCAACTTTGGGGGCCCAGGCCATGGTCAGATGGCTCGGGGACTTTGGGGTCTGAGATGACCTGTCACAGTGTGTGTGTGTGGTGAAGCAAAGTGAGGAGGAAACAAAAGAAGATGATGGGCTTGGGGTCCCACGGTCCCTCCACATCCCAACCATCTAGCAATCTCCAACTAGAACCTTCCTCTTTAAGCCTCCTCCATCCTGCAGTGGTGCCAAGCTGCGTCTTTGGGTGACACTTAAGTTTCAAATGACAGCAAGATTTAGTACCTTTCTACCTGAGCATGTGTATTGGATCCATCTCTTGGTAGAGAAAGTGAAGCTGCCAATCAAAGCCCCACATGGGTTCAGATGTGTGGAGCCTGGCACTGAGCCAGCCTGTGATCTAATCATGAGAGCCTCCAGCATGCAGCCGTCCCATGATCAGAGAGGTCTTTCCTGTGGTGCTGAGAAGCCATACAACAGACCTCGTCAATAAGAAAAGATAACCAGATGGGGAAAGAGCCAAAGGATATGAATTCACCCAGAAGGGAACAAATGGGTCAACAGGCATCTCAAAGATGCTCAGAGACATGAAAATGAGGCCAGTCTTGTGATACTGATGTATTCAGCTCACAATTGGCAAAGTTTTGCTTGATGTTATCACAGGCTGTCCAGGGGAGAAGCTCGGGGTCCAGCAATTCTTCTCCCAGACAAGATCCCTGGGGGTGGCAGCAGTGCAGTGCTGCATGGAGCCACACAGCTGTTTGTCAGCCTAGACAGACTGGATGCCCCGACACTGTGAGCATGCAGTAACTCTATAAATACCAGAACACAGCTCAGTCCTACCTGAATAGAGAAGGTGCCCTGCATCAGCTTCTGGAGAGGAACTGCCTCCAGAGTGCTCTAGGGTGTACGGTTAGACTTCTTGACTTCCCTTCAATCTTTTACTGGCTTAAAAGAGTGGATGGGAGGCCGGACATTGGTGGCGCATGCCTTTAATCCCAGCACTAGGGAGGCAGAGGCAAGAGGATCTCTGTGAGTTCGAGGCCAGCCTAGTCTACGGAGTGAGTTCTAGGACAGCTTCCAAAACAATATAAAGAAACCTTGTCTCGAAAAACCAAAAAAAAAAAAAGAGTGGATGGGGCAGGAGAGCAACTCAACTGGTGGAGGGTCTCGCTGCAATGGTGTGCATCATGCCTGTAACCCCAGAATTTGGGAGGTGGAGGCAGGAGAATGGGAAGTTCAAGGTCGTCCTCAACTACATAGTCAACCTCCACGTCTATTGACTTCCTCTCCAGTCATTTTTGTCTCATATTTGGGGTTAGCTTGGAAAGGCTAGTGGTTTGGGACAGGGCCCACTGAACTCAGCCAAGCTCCCAACCTTGCCTGTGGCCAGCTGGTGTGGGCCTTGTGGCAAACGAGTCTGGGAACCTTCCCATTAGTTGGGACAAAGGGACAGCAGGCTGTGAGTTGCTTACTCTCAGGTAGCCTGGCCCAAGGCTGTTCACAGGGCACTAAGAGCAGGAGAGCCAATCTCAAAGACAAGCAAGGCAACTCTGCCTGAGATTCAGACAACTCACCTGTAGGACTTTGCTCTCTGCCCAGTTTCTTTTTATAAATTCTTGGCCACATTACTACTCAAAACATGAACTGATGAAAGAAAAGGTGAGAATAGAAATAGCCCAGAAAAAGGAAATATCTGCAGCATCCAGCAAAGATCTGGGTGGTGGCTTTGAAATGAAGCCTCTGTTACAAGTTTCATTCCCTGTGCATCAGCCTGTGGGAATCTGGTTCTGGGTGGGGATCATCCTGAGGGATGGGCAATGGGGTTAAGGAAGGCAAGCTTTGATTAGGCCATGGATGGAAGTCCTGAGCCTGCTCCTGGTTCATCACCAGATGCAATTAACTAGATGACTGTGTGAGCCTCCCCCCATACCTCTCTATCTCTTCCTCTCCCATCCCCCTGCCCTGTGTGTATTCATACAATGTTATTGATGACTGCCTGTCAGAATCCAAGTTATTACACAGAACCATGTGACTCAGAGGACCTTATTCATTCTATACATATTTGCTGAAAACCTACTATGTACCCTGTGGCCCTTTCAGGTGACAGAGATGGAGCAGAGACCAAAAGAGTCCCTTACAGCTGTGGAGATGACCCCAGCAGGTAAGAGCTCTTGCTGCTCTTCCAGAGAATGGGAGCTTTATTCCCAGAACCCACTTCGGACAGCTCACAATCACCTGTAACTCCAGCTTCAGGCGATACAATGCTCTCTTCTGGCTCTGTGGACAATGAGCTCACACATGCACATATCCACACAGACACACATACATGCATAAAAATAATAAGTATATATTTTAAAAACTGATGATCCCCATTCCTTTGGTGCTCAAGCAGACAAGCAACAAGCACATGACATCTGTCAAGGTTTAAGTAAGAAATCTTTCACCTGGACTCATATGGTTGGCTGCAGATGAGGGTCTATAAGAAGGTGTCTGCCTGAGGCCAGATCTCATCAATAGACTCCTCTGTAGGTGGGTTTGTGACTTGACAGCATTATTGGAAGGTGGGGAAAGGGAGAAGGTGGGGCCTGGTTGGAGGAAGTAGGTCATGGAGGACAGCACATCTTTCAAAAGTGTCTCTTGCCCTAGCTCGGTTCTCTCTGTCACCACTCTCTGCTTCTTGACCATACCAGCTCAGCACGCTCTGCTATACCACGTTCTTTCACCTCTGAATAGATGAAGGTGGTATACAGAACTGGGAGGGGGCTTGGGAAGTAGAAAGGGTGAGCTCTCATTGAAGGCTGGGCACTGGGTGGAGCCTGGGGAGATCCCAGGGAAAGGCATGGCCCTCACCTCTGAGAAGCAGAGCCTGGATGCCCCCCAGAGAGCCAGAAGGACATCTGGTCTACCTCAGCAGCAGACACAGAAAGAGCTGCTAGCTAGCATTCCTAGTTGGGGGAAGTGTGAGTGAGGATGACACTCATGTGGACAGGACAGGTGGAAAGAATGGACCCTTTGTCCCCTGGGTTAGAGTTGAGGGACACCTAGATCTGGAGTGAGGGAGGTTAGCAGCTGTAATGGGGCATAGCCTTGGGGTCTGCAGGCCTCATTTCCTGCTTGTTTTGTCCATGTCTGCAATTATCCATAAATACTGTAAATTAACAACGAACACAGGTACAGCTAAGGGATGCATTTCTAAGTCTTGTTCTACAGCGGTGGTTCTCAACCCATGGGTCATGACCTCTTTGGGGGTTCTAATGACCTTTTCACAGGGGTTACCTAAGACCATCAGAAAACACAGATATTTGCATCAAAATTCATAACCGTAGCAAAATTATAGTTATGAAGTAGCAACACAAATAATTTTGTGGTTGGGGGATCAGCACAACATGAGGGACTGTATTTTTTTTCTTTTTTGGGGGGTGTTTACGAGACAGGGTTTCTCTGTATTGTTTTGGAGGCTGCCGGTCCAGCCTGGCCTTGAACTCACAGAGATCCGCCTGCCTCTGCCTCCCGAGTGCTGGGGTTAAAGGCGTGCGCTACCACTGCCCGGTGAGGGACTGTATTAAAGGGTCACAACATTAGGAACATTGAGAAGCACTGATCTAGAAGCTGTCAAGCTCACCTGACTATGCTGGGCAGGGTTCTCCAGAGGAACAGAACCAAACAATGAATGTGTTAGAGAGGGACCCACCAGACTGACTTACACACAGTCTAACAATAGCCACTGCACACCAGAAAGGCAGAGAACTTGGGAGCCAACTGCTCAGTCCGCAAGGCTGGGTGCCTTGGTAGTCCCAATCTAGGGGATTCCTGGAGAGCCACATTGAAAAGCTCAAGAAGCTAGGTTCCTGTGTCAGGGAGAGGCAGAGAGGCAGAGGCAATAGCAGCAGCAACAATAGTTGAAAAGGAGAAGGGAGGGGAGGAGGGAGGAGTAGAAAATGCACTCACCAGCTAGGAGTGAAGGCTGGCACACAAAAGCAGCCACTTTTTCCTTGGCCCTCTTTACATCTGGGCTACTGCTGGACATCGCCGCCCACTCTGGGCCTTCACCCACTCGGTTAATCCTTCCAGGGAATGTTCTCACAAATCTACCCAGAGGTGTGTTGTCACACCTGCTGTGCGGCCTGCATCCGAGAATGTAGCGAGGTGGTCGGGATAGATGACACAGAGACCGGTCGGTTGCTTTAAGAAAACTTTATATTTCCCAAGTCAGCTTAGGAGGAGACCCCAGTCCGCTTAGGAGAGCTCTCAGGCGAAATCTCAGGAGAAGTCTCTCCAAGAAAAAGGGCTTCCCTTTTTAAGGACTTTTGCCATCCATTTACATACCATTCTTTCCACTTCTCACCCTCCTGGCTGGTGGTTTAATCTCCGGCCCCAGAATCGGGGAGACACCACAGGGGGCAGGAAGAGGCATCTAGCCATAGGAGGTGTGGAAGGCATGGTATTTCAGTGAGCCAGCCCTTATCTGAGCCCTATCAAGCTTTAAAGCACTGAATTGTTTTCAGTAAACATTACATAGATGCCTGCTCCCAGGCCGAAGGGGAAGTGGGTTTCTGCTCAAGGTCTGGTGTCCCCACAGTGTGTCTCTTCATTGACTCCAAAGTCCATCAGGTTGACAGGAGTCACCCTCACACTTTGGTCCTGGCTAAGCCCAGTGGGAAGCACTTTGCAGGCCTTGTGTTCTTACTGCTCACACGAGCTGCCCACAGAAAAACAGCCAGAGGCTTGGAGACTAGACAGGGACTCTCCAAGTTCTGTTTCTTGGTTAAAGAGAAATCTGCAGAATGCTTGCAGATACAGTGAAGCAGAGCTGGGAGCCTAATGGGTTCTACCTGAGCCTGTCAGCCCCATTATAATCCTGCACTGAATGACTTTTCATAAATAGGCGTTTTATAAATGCGCAAAAGCTAGGGCTGCACTGTGCCTGCCCATGCTCCACTTCATTCTATGGAAGCAAAAGCATAAAAAAGAATGTTCTGGCAACACAGCCAGAGCACGGAAGCGGGGGGGCATGGCCAGGTGTCCCACCATCTGTGACTTACCACCTCTGTCCCCTGTCGTAGGCCTGGTGCTGCCAAAGACACCTTGGCTCCTGGTTTGCTCAGGTTCAAGAGGAGAAGCTGCCGAAGGATGGCAGGCACACTCCGCTCTCTGCTTTAATAGACATCACTTGCAGTGGGGTTTGCTAAGGGATGCCAAGGCTAGCCAAGCTGGAATTGGGGCAGACATGATAAAGGGAAGCAGGATTAGTCTCCTACCCAGTGAGATGAATAAAAACAAAAGGAAAAGGCCTTTTAAAAAAACATGGAAGATGGACTTGCGGATGGCTCAATGGGTTAAGTGCTTGCCCTGTAAGCTTAATGACATGAGTTCAAATCTCCAGAACCCATGGAAAAGCCATATGCATAGTGCAAGTGTCTATAATCCCAAGCAGAGACAAGAGGACCCAGGAAGCCTGTGGGCAGTTAGCCTGGAGAAGGCAGCAGTGAACAAGAGATCCTATCTCAAAATGAAGGGTTAGGTGAGAAATGACCCAAGGTTGTTCTCTGACCTACACACAGTGGCACACACACACACACACACACACACACACACACACACACACACACAGGTACATCATAAACACACAAAATCAATTAGTTAATTAACTAAATTTAAAAGTAAAATAAATACAAATAGAATAAAAACCAGCCTTGGTGGGTGGTACACACCCATAATTCCATGTCTTTGTTACTTTTCTATTTCCATGACAAGCCACCATGACCAAGGCAATTTATAAAAGAAAGAATTTAATTTGGGTCTTCCAGTTCCAGAGGGTGAGCCCATGGCCACCATTGTGGGGAGCATGGCAGCAGACAGGCAGGCAGTAGCTGAGAGTTTCCATGTTGAGACAACAACCTGAGACAGAAAGGGAACTAACTGGGAATAGTGTGGGCTTTGGAAACCTCAGAGCCTGTCCCCAGTGACTCCAGCAAAGCCACACCTCCTAATCCTTCCCAAACAGTTCCATCAACTGGGAACCAAGCATTAAAATGTATCGTCTTAAAAAGACAATTCTCATCTCAGCACTCAGAGACAGAGTCAGGAGGATCACTGAAAGTTCGAGGCCAGCCTGGTCTATACAGTGAGAAGTTATTTCAAAACATGTACAGCAGATAAAAGAAATGAAGGAAGGAAGGAAGGAAGGAGAAAGGACTCCCAAACCAAACAATAAAACCCCACTGCAGTAAAAATTGATAAGTAGCAATTTAAAAATTGATAAATTAATTAAGAATCTTCTTCATAAAAGGCCACCATCCTGTAGCAAGGCTTTCAGACAGTCATGCCCCCCCATACACACAAACACACACACACACACACACACACACACACACACACACATACACACCACCACCACCACCACCACCACCACCACCACCACCTCCACCACAGGGAGGGGAAAACATTTAGCTGTGCTAAGGCCTTCTAGCCCCTTTTAGACACGATCTTTGTGCAATACTTTCAGCACAGGATCCCTCCCTGAGACCTAGTGCGAGCCCTCTCAGACACCTGGAGGAAGCCACCAGTGTCCACACTTCTGAGAACAAGCCCTTTGCTGTTTCGCTCCACACCACCCCTACTCACCAGCCTAGGAGACAGAGTCCATTCTCCCCAGGGATCAAACAGGTGCCACATTCATCAAGCTTCCTGGTAACCAATCAGCTCATCAGATGAGGCCCCAGAAGCTGCACCCTCTGAGGCCTCAATTCTTGAGGCCACTCCAGAAGGACTGAGCCCCAGAAGAAAGCTGTCACATACTGAGACAGGTCCAGAAGACTGAAGGTGTTTCCTCTCTCAGCATGCAGATGCTCATTCAAGGCTATGCAACAAACAGACCCTCAAGAAAACATGACACAAAGGAAATTAGGATGGCTCCACTGACTATCTCTAAAGAAATGGAGATGTGTGAATTGCCTAAAAAGGAATGCAAACCCTTGGCCACCTGGGAAGCTTTTGAGATGATGGGCTACACAAGCATGGAGGCCGGGTCAGAAGCTGAGTTGAAAAATAGAAGGAACTGGTGCTGAGTCACGGAGTCCCTGAACTCCAAGGGCAGTCTCAAGGGGAGAGGCAAACTGATGTCAGCCAGTAAGAGAAACAAGAAGAAACAAAGAAGTGAGAGGAAAAAGCATGGGGCAGGGTGAGAACCCTACAGGGGGCAACCAGAAATCATGAGTACCCAGAAGAAGAAGGGAAAGGGGGAGTAAGTTTATCTCAGGAAATAACGACTGAGCTGGGCATGGTGACTCACTTCAATCTCAGCACTCAGGACGTAGAGGCAATTGGGTCTCTGTGAATCTGAGTCAAGCCTGGTCTGTGTAGTGAGTTTCAGGCAAGCTAGGGTTATTACACAGCAAGACCTGTCTCAACAAAAAACAAAAAGAAAAAACATTTAAAAATGAAAGAAAGATTGGCAGAATGTTTCCCAAATCTTGGGCGATATTTGAACACACAGATTCGTGAAACTCAAAGGGTACTACGTAAAGACGGCTTTAAAGAACATTCCAGAATACATTGTAATCATTTTCAAAAGTCGAAGACAAAGACCCTCTTGGAGCCTGGTCACATGCGAGGGGACCCCCAGAAGGCTAACAGAGTACAGAGTTCTCAGAGGCTGTACACACAGAGCTTGCTCAACCCAGGCATGCGCTGCCCACGAAATGAGCCTTAACACATTCAAGGTCTAAATCAGCCCTCACCGGTGTCCTGTGATCACAGTGGGAGTAAATGAGAAGTCAATAATAGGAAAAATGTTGGGAAATTATCAGATATGAAGAAGTTAAGTAATGTACTGCCTAACCACACATGGGTCCAGGGGTCTGAAGATGCCCCCGTAAGTCTTAGACTTATGAATACTTGGTCCCCAGTTGGTGGCTGTTTGGGAAGGCTTGGGAGGTATGGCCTTGTTGGAGAAGGTGTGTCACTAGGGGAGGGCTTAAGATGCCTTCTGCCATCCCAAGTGTGTCCTCTCTGCTTCATGTTTGTGGATGGAGATGTGAGCTCTCAGCTACTGCCTGGGCACCATGCCTGCCTGCTTGCTGCATGTTCTCTGTCATGATGGCGAATGACTCCTACCCTCTGGAACTGTAAACCCCAAATAAACCCTTATAAAAGGAAGGCCTTTTATAAGTTGCCTTGGTCATGGCATTTATCCCAGTAAGACGAAAGTAACTAAGACAGAACTGAAAAAGCACCAGGTACCGGAGAGGTGACTTAGTAGTTAAGAGCACTTGCTGCTTTTCCAGGTGTAGTGGTTTGAAATCAAAAGGCCCCCAAAGGGAGTGGCACTCTTAGGAAGTGTGTCCTTGTTGGGAAGTGTGTCACTGTAGGGGCGGGCTTTGAGGTCTCTTTCTCAAACTTCCCTCAGTGTGATAGTCAGTTGACTTCCTGTTGGCCTCTGAGTCGAGATGTAGGACTCTCAGCTCCTACATACCGCCATGTTCCTCTTCATGATCATAATGGACTGAACCTCTGAAGCTGTAAACAAGCCACCCTAAATGAATTGTTTTTTATAAGAGTTGCCGTAGTCATGGTGTCTCTTCACAGCAATAAAAACCCAACTAAGTCACCAGGGGATATGATTTCAGTTCTAACTACCCACAACAGGCTGCTCACAACCATCTGGGACTCCAGCCTCAAGGGATCTGACATCTCCTCTGGCCTCTGCAGGCACCTACACCCATGTGCACAAACACACACACACACAGGAAAGCAAATCTAAATCTATATACCATGAAACGAATAACTGCAGAAGTACAACCCCGCTTGTGAGAAACAGTAGAAGCGTCTCCTAGAGGAAATTTCACAACAGTAAATGTCTACATCATACAACCCAGCTGCACACCCTCAGGGATGGGGAAAGAAGTCAAATTAAGCCCAAACTCAGCAGAAGGAAATAACTAATCAAGCTTAGAGGTTTAAAAAGTAGAAATCAGGGTCGATAAGATGACTCTGAGGGTGAGGGTGCTTGCCACTAAGCCTGATGAACTGAGTTTGATCCCCAGGATCAGGGCCACATGCTGGAGGCAGAGAACTGACTTTATAGGTGGTCTTCTGACTTCCCCATGGGCCGTGGCATGAATGCATCTCCCCCTTCCACACAAAAAAATAAATAAATAGGTAAATAAATAAATAAATCTAAATTTTTAACTTAAATATTTTTGTTTTATGTGTTTGAGTATTTTACCTGCATCTAAATGGGCTATGTGTTTACAGTGCCCTCAGAGGCCTGAAAAGAACATTAAAGAACATTAGATGCCCTGGAACTGGAGTTCTAGAAGGCTGTGAGCTGCCATGTGGATGCTGGGATCCAAACTCAGGTCCCTCTGCAAGAGCAGCCAGTGCTCTTAATCACTGGGCCATCTTTCCAGACCAAATTTAAGTTTTTAAGAAGCAGAAATGATCAGCAAAACTGAGAGTTAAGTTATTTGGAAAGATAAACAACAAAACAGACATATTGACAGACCTGTAACTAGATCAGCCAAGAAAAAATATCAAATAAATGTAATTTTAAATAAATATGAGATATTATAACTGATACTACAAATAAGAAAGCTCTGAAGAGAGTGTGGTGAGCAGTGATCTGGAAGGAAGAGTAGATGGGAAACTATTGGAATCTGCATGTGAAATATCCCCACAGGCTCTGGAGTTTGAACACTCTCTCTCTCGATGGTGGTGCTGTCCTGGGAGTTTGTAGAGCCTAGAAGGTGGGTTTCTGGGGGCAGATCTTAGGTTTATAACCCCGCCTTACTTATTGTCTTATCTCTGATCTGCCCAAATCTGAGCAAGCTCCTCCAGACATGCTTCCCTCACCACAATGGACTTCCCTCAAACCAGCAAAGTCTGCCTCTAGTCCTTGTTTAGTGTTTGGTTGCAGCTATGAACGGCAAGTAATGCCCCTATCAAGGCTGAATACTGAGGTCATGCGAAATGTGCTCAGGGCTGAGGACATGCCAAATGATCACAGAGTAGTAACGTGAAAGAGGGAAGACAGGGCCAGCAACCCAGCCCAGCAAAAAAAGCCTGGCACCACTGGCTTCCAGCACACGCTGCTCAGCACCCAAAAGAAGATGGGCGCCAATTCTTCTCAAATTCTTCCAAATATCCAAGGAGAAGGGAATACTTCCAAATTCCTTTTGTGAGGCCAGCACCGCCCTCACCCAAGCAGAAGAAATACAAAAGACAAGAAACGGAAGACAGTATCCCGATGTACATCGATGTCAAACCCCCAACAAAGTGCCAGTGAGTGAAGTCCAGCAGCACAGGAGACGCTCAGGTGCCAGCCTGGGTCAGGAGTGCTGGGAGTCCTGGGTGAGCAATCGGCATAATCAAAAGCACTAGATTAGAAGGAAAACTGTCACACTGTTTCTAGATTTTAGTATCATATAAGAATAGTCAAATTCAATAAAACTGAAGAGCCTCAAATCAGTTACTTCCCTCTTCAAGAACACGATTAACCCGCTATATCTCCGTCTCTTAGATGTCTTGCCATCTACCAACACCCACTCAAGGGACCAAGCTTAGATAGTCATGCTAGGGTTCCTCATAGCTCCAAGGTAGCTGCCAAGATTCCAGGGATAACAGAGGCAACCTCATATTGCAATGGCCAGAATGTAGTTAAATGCTTTTTTTAAGCCTGTCAATGGCTAATGGAACTGGAATCACTAGGGTTGGCTTGGGCTCATGTAGACCCAGCACTGTCCAGAACCTTATAAAAGAGTGGGCTGGACAGATCTGGGGCTCTAACAAGCAGACAACAGTGGCTTTGAGTGAGGACTTTTGGCTTGAAAGAAAACGGCCCCCAAAGGAGGTGTGGCTTTGTTGAAGTAGGTGTGGCTTTGCTGGAGGAAGTGTGCTATCGAGGTGGTAGGCTTTGATGCCTCTGTTACTCAAGCTTTGCTCGTGTGACAGTCTACTTCCTGTTGTCTGCATATCAACATGTAGCAGCTCCTTCTCCAGCATCATGTCTGCGTGCATGCCGCCATGCTCCTCACCACGATAACGGACTGACCTCTGAACTTTAAGCCAGCCCCAATTAAATGTTTTCCTGTAGAAGAGTTGTCATGCTCATGGCATCTCTTCACAGTTATGGAAACCCTAAGACAAGTACCTAGCTGCTAAGTTCTTTGTCCAAGCTCTAAGGCATCTGAACAGAGCTATTTAGGAATATGACAGGACATATCCTTCACAGCTGTCAGGACTCAGGTGAGGGACCGGGCAGGGCAAAAGGCAGCCCGTGTGTCAAGACCCAGCCTTGAATGCAGAGGGGCCTGGATGGTCCACAGAGGAGAGCCTCACCCATTACCCCACCAACACCAGATACACAGTAAAGATGCCCTCATGGCCCCACATTCTTCTGGGTCTGCCATTACTAGCCCTGGAACTTCAGGCAGTGTCTCTGCCGTCCTGGTCCTTCTGTCAGGTGGGGGACCCTCAGACCCTGCCAGCCATGAGTCCTAAACAGTTAAGTCCTGTGCAGAGCCTGATGAGAAGACAGTTGATATTAGGCCCAAGAACCCAGCTCCAGCCACAGTCCAGAAAATCAGATCTTGTTCTGCGATCATGTCTATTGAACCAGCTGTTCAGTCCCCATATGCTCCTTCCTCTTCCAAGGCCTCTGCCGCCAATTGGAATCTGAGATTAAAAAAACACCATCTGTGCCCCGCGTCCTTCCATTTCTTGCCCGGGACGTCTTGGGGCCGGGAGACGCTTTTCCAGTTTCTTCTGGCACTGCCATCCCTCCTTGGCTAATGATGTTAGACAGACAGTCTTGGCTGATTCTACCATGCTGGGGGAGGGGTGCAGGAGGCATGTGTTGCCAAAGGTCCATGTGATGGAAGTGTGGGCCTCAGTGTGATGGCACAAGTGTGGGCCTCAGTGTGATGGAAGTGTGGGCCTCAGTGTGATGGCACAAGTGTGGGCCTCAGTGTGATGGAAGTGTGGGCCTCAGTGTGATGGCACAAGTGTGGGCCTCAGTGTGGGGGTGTAGAGGTGGTGGGGCTCCTAAGAGGTGGGATCCGGGGCCAGTGGTACTGCTCAGTGGGTGAAGGTGCCATCTACTAAAGCTCCTATCTGAAGTTCCTAACCAGAGGAGCCCACATAATGGAAGAAGAGAACCAACACCCACAAGTGGTCCTCTCACTACCATAAGCATGGGCACATGCATGCAGGTACAGACAGACAGACAGACAGACAGGCAGACAGAGACTGACTTTTTAAGAGGAGTCGGGGCCGGCAGGCGGGTCAGGCCTTTGGAAAGGACTAACATGGTTCACCAGGATCATGGTTGGTTTCGCCTTTGTCCTCCCACCTCACCCCACCTCATGTGCTCGCACCCAAACGGACACTATTCACCGAGATGTCCTTACCAAAGTCAAGCTAAAGCTGACACTGTGCCCTTCAACTTCCAAACTCCAGAACACCTAGCTAAATAAATGCTTTTTCTTTACAGTCTAGGGTGTTCTGCTACACTAATAGAACACTGACGAATGCCATTCCATCCTCAGGAAGCCCCCTGGCTACAGGACTACTGCCACGCTAACCCCTTGGTTCTGTGGCCCGTTTCAGGGTCAGTCACATCAGTGACACCCCACCTGGGCTGGAGGGTACTTTATACACTGAGGTCTGTGTGGTGAAGACCAGAGGTGGCCGAGCAGCCATGGCTTCAACTGAAGGAGGGGGGTCACAGTGTCTCTGACGGGGATGGAGAGAATGGATAGTTTAAGATGGATGATGGGTAGACAGATATAAGGAGATCATCCTTCACTCCTAGCTGAGTCCACACCCTTAGCCCTTGCCTTTACAGCACCTCTCATAAAACTCGGAGTCCCCTCCTCCAGCCTGGTGGCCAGTGGCTTACTGAGCTAGATTAAGCAGGTGAACCCTGAGTTTATACGCTCAGGAGTCCTTGCAGTGCCCACCTAGCACCTTCCCACCTGTGTGTCCCAGCTCAGCGTAAGTGTGTCCAGCTCTGCCGAGGAACCCAGAAGAGAGGCCCCAGCCCGGCATGGACCAGCCTGCATGCTACCAACTCTTAAGCAAGTCAGGAACCTTGACCACACAGCAAGACTATCAGAGGAAGAGAGGAGAAAGGAGGTGACGAAGGAGGATGGAAAGAAGAGAGAGGAGGAGGAGGGAAGGAGGGGACATGTGGTCCAGGACCTTTGACAGGCCATACTCCAGGAAGAAAGGCAATAGACTAAGCAGCATGGAGCAGTGGGAACTTCCAGGTCATGTCATGATCAAGAGGGACACAGCTAGGGCCCAGAAAGGGTAACCCTTAAGGCCTGGCCTGACTCTCTGCATGAGATGGATGTTAAAGTAAACTTAGCATCTTTTTCAAACCCAGGAGGCCATAGAAACCACTCGGCAGAAGCGCAGGTTTCCACAGACAACACGGCTAAGGGGCAGGAGAACGTAGATATTTCAGAACACAGTTAGCGCTAGGGCTGCACAGGAAACCCCCACGGAAAGTAGGATGTAAAACCTTCTGTTACACCCATGCAAGCCTGAGGGGTGGGGTAGTGTATTCTAGGGAGGAGGGGAGACAGCTACACGGGGCTGGGGGTAGGGGTCTGTCTACACAGAAAGCAACAGATAGTTATCGTTCTATTCTGATGCTCAGCTTCGCAGCATATGTCCATTTAAAAATGATGTAAAGATAAGCCAGCAAAATTAAATGCAAGAAGCACTCCCCCTACTCCCGAGAGGCAAAATCAAAGACAGTGGTATAAGTGGAGTGAAAGACCGGAAATGAGTAGAGCCAGGAAGCACAGAACATTCCAGAAGCCAGAGCAGACAGAATTAGTGAGCAGCTCAGCCCGTCATCGTGGGACAGAACCCAAGGCAGCACATAGCTGAGCAGAGACACCCAGAGTGCTGGGATCTAACTGGAAGCTCCTCAGTGAGGGTATGAAAGTACCTCTGCTCAGACCGTCTCATAGAGTTGGGGGGGGTTACGGAAGCTGGTGATCATGGTCATCAGGAACCAGGAGGTCAGCTTGGGAGCAAGGCCGTGGCAGTTCCCTCCTGGACACCCAGGCTCCTTTTCCCCAATATGGAGTCCTCCCTCTGGCCCCCATTACACCCCCACCAACCCTTCAGGTTTGTGGCTAAGCCTTTGGACCTTCTTTTAAGTGTGTGTGTGAGTATATATGTGTGCCTGCTCGTGCCTGCTCATGCTTGATCCAGGGATCCACCTATCTCCACCCTCACCACCACCCCCACCCACCCACACACGCACACTACTCTCTGCTCAATGAAGGAATTATAATGCTCCTGGCTTCTACATAGGTTCTGGTGATAGGAACTCAGGTCCTCATTGCTTGTAAGGCAAACGCTGTTCCTAATTGTTGGCTTTTTTGAGTGTACGAGAGGCTGGGCAAGGTCCTGTGGGCAGCTGGCCTCAACATCTAAAGGCCAAGAGGTCATTGTCACCATAACATGAATTCATTATATGTCGTCTGTCCTCTATCAGGCCAAAAATCGTCAGAGTACCTCCACTGCTACCCTAGAAGAAAGACCCATGTAGGAGATCCTGGAGAAGGGAAGACTTGGAGATCCCCATGTTATACACCAGGTGAAGAGGGTGACAGCTGAAGGAGAGGAACCCACCTGGTCCAAGAGCATCACCAGGCCACATAGTTCACTCCCTCCACCCCTCCCCCTCCCTCTCCCTTTCCCTCCCCGCCCTCTCCCTTACCCTCCTTTCCTGCTTGCTCTCTCCCTCTCCCCTCTCTCTTTCTCTCTCTCTCCCTCCCTCTCTTCCTCTTATCCCTTTGTCTCTCTACATCTCCAGGGTTTCCTAATCCCAAGGTTGATATTGGCCTCCCATCTATCCACATGTACACAAAGATGCCTCAGTGCTCCCTGTCCCTGGCCATTTTGTCCACAAAGGAGCTCATTATTGGAATTTCCATGATATGCTCCTGGGTGGATGGATTGAAGAGTGAATGGGTGGGTGGGTGGATAGGTGAATGGATGGATGGATGGATGGATGGATGGATGGATGGATGGATGGAAGGATGGCATGGATGGATGGATAGATGGGCAGGTGGGTGGAAGGGTGGCAAGTGAGTCTGTGTTCTGCCACTATTACACAATACCTGAGAAAGTTTATGAGGAGGGAAGGTCTGTTGGCTCACCATCAGTTAGTCCCACTTTTTAGAACTATGGCTAAGTGGTATGTCTCAATAGACACACATGTGGAGAAAATAATCCCCTTCAGGAGCATTCCCCCAATGACCTGTGTGTTATCAGCTGAGAACCATTAAGAGAGATTCCCTGACATTTCAGATCCAATCATACCAGACAGGTCAGCAGCCCAGGGCTGTTGGGTGGGGCGCTGTCCTGCCTAGGCTTCGTGGCTGGCTTGATCTTACCCACCCTCTGCTCCAGTACATGGAGGCTCTACATCTGGTTTGCTCCACTTTCCAGAGTCTTCTCTGAATCTCCTTAGATCTCTCTTGTCTCATCTGGGGCTACCACAGCCAGGATCACAATTGGCACAGAGTACTGGGGGGGGGAGGGAGAGCTGGCTGGGGGACCAGACTGCTCCTTGAGAGCCCCTGGGGTCTGTGAGGAGTGACTGCAGGCAAACCTCAGCTGTGACTCCAGGAAGCTGAGCAGACAGGGGATTAGCCTCAACAAAACTCAGGGTCTTGGCAGCTAAATTCAAATCAAATATAGTTTTGATGTTAATTCAAGGAGTCTAGGCAAAAGAGCCTAGGGATTTTCTTCTGGAAATTATATCAGGAGATGGAGGAATTGTAACAGCTAAGAGTAGCAAGAAGAGAGCGATTTGGGGATCAGGAAGAATCTACTTGGAGCAGCCTCCCTTCCCTGTGGTGTAGGTAGCACCAATCTTTGCTGCCATGGTGACAGGCTGGCACCAGATGCCAGTGTGGAGAGGAGTTAGCCCCCTTCCCCACAGAGTGCCACCGTCACTGAGCCTCCAGAAGCAAGAGCTAGTATAGTGACTGTTTCAACAAATGAAACAGGAGCCCACATTCCTGCATAACACAACATCCAAAGGGGCCTTACTGAACATCTGAAACATTCAGGAGCTGGAGCATGAACCCCTAATCTCATGGCCTCGTACCCCAACTTCCTTCTGCTCTAGTTTTTTAAAATGGCAGCTTCAAACAACAAATGTCGACTTACTCACATGGGGTCAGAGGTCAGGCCTTCAGGAAGGGTGGGCCAATGGTCCGGTCTGGAGCCACAGCTGCTGGTGTAGATGGTGGCTGGGGTGGTTGGCCAGGCATCTTGTGTTAGTCAGCTCCATGGTTGTGACAAAATACCCCAGGCAATCACCCAAAAGCTAACAAGTTTGTTTTGATTCATGGCTTTGTAGGTTTCATTCCACAATCTGTTGGTCACATTGCTTTTGTTTCCATGGTGAGGCACCTGTGGCTGCAGGAGCTGGTGGCAGAGCAGGTTGCTCACCTCATGGCTGCAGCAAAGAGAAAGGGCGGGGCCCCCACCCCATTTTAGAACACGCGCAGTAACTTCCAGGAGGTCTCTTAAGTCCATCACCTCCCAACACCGCCCCAGGTTGGGGCCCATTCTTCAGCACTCTTGGCCTTCTGAGAGCACTCACGTTGTGAATCCTCAGAGTAGCAGCATCTCTCCAGGGGGACCAGCTTGGGTGTCCTCACAGAATGTGGCTCAGAGCAGCCCAAGGGTTGACCCAGCATCTCGGGAGTGTGCCTCACCTGAGGCAGGAGCCATGTGGCTTTCTAGGTCAACAGAAGGGAGAATGGCTCCCATCTCTACATAGGACAGTGGCAGTATTGTGAAGGGACCCGGGAACAGACAATGTCTCTGAGGACACACCACACTCACCCTAGGAGAGAAGAGAAGGAATTCCCACACATTTTCTTACTCAGCTAGAAGATAGGGCCTGCTCTGGAGGGAAACAGCCACCACAACTGTGTTCTAAGAATTGAGATTTCCCCCTCCCCAACCCAGAAAAATACACAAAACACAGCAGCAGGCCAAGGAGGAGGCAGGAGTGTGCTGTTTAAAAGTGGATACTTACGACTGCCTAAAGCAATATTTTTCAGAACATTCCATCATACAGGCATACCCAGTATCTCTCTTGTCCATTACTAAAGTCACTACCAACTAAACCCGTGGAATACAGCAAGGTATGGCTTGTGAACACTTTCATTTTCATAACTTTAGACAGCTATGGTTGGCTAACAGCTCCCAGAGCCACCAAGCCAGGTTTGGGGCTCAGCAACCTGCAAAACAGTGGCCGGAAGGGAAATTGGTGAAGTGCTCACTGTGAAGCATGAGTACCTGAGTTTGATCCCCAGGATCCCCAAGAAAACCAGACGTGGAACTGGAGAGACAGCTCCGTGGCTAAGAGCACTGGATGCTCTTTCAGAGCACCTGGGTTTGGTTGCCAGCACCTGCATGGTGGCTCACAATCACCTGTAATTCCAGTCCAGGGGACCTCACGCCCTCTTCTGGCCTCCATGGGCACTGCACACACACAGTGCACATACATACATACAAGCAGGCAAACACTCATACACATAGAATAAGATAAATCTTTTTCTTAAAAGACAACCTATCAAAAACAATGCTTTACATACAATCTAAACAGCTAAAGACACTAGAGAAGGGAGGGGGCTCATCCTCACCAGAAAAGAAAAAAAAAACCTAAGGCAGCCAAACACCTAACATGAGGAGAGCTTCAGAGCTTGGTGAAGAGGCACAAAGTTAGAGAAGATGGCCAGACCTTGAGCTGTGGGAAGATGAACTGCCAAGATATCAGTCTTCTCCTAATCAAAATCCTAATTGAATTTTTGATTAAAAAATTTAAAAACCAACGAACTTGACCAAGTTTTCAAAATATGAACAGATTCATCAATGAGGAGGGGGAGGGGCCAGAAATGGAACCATGAACATCAGTGTTTAATAGCTGATAAAGATGGCAAGAAACGTGGGGGAAATGATGGATTGTTTAACAAATGGTGAGATTTGGGAAGAATAAAGCTAAATCTCTCTTATACTTAAAAAAAACTTGAAGCATTAAAATTCAAATGTCAGAAATGAATCTAAAAATGTAATAGAAGAAAACGTGGGTGATTTTTTTTAATCTTGGTGTGAAAAAAGTCTTTCTAAGCATGACATAAAACCCAGAAGACAGAATGGAAAAGACTGGCAGATTTGACTATGGAAAAGCGTAAGGCTTCAGGTCAGCAAAACACCCATTTGAAAAGAGAAAAGCCATATGAGACTATGATCTGACTCGAGTGTCAGCTTTCCCCAAGAGGAACCAACAAAAACAGCAACTTAAGGGCCACTGAGGAACAGATTCGCGGTGCAATTGAAAACTGGAGAAAGAGAAAAGGTGGAAGACTCACCGGGGAGGACTCACCGGGGAGGACTCACCGGGGAGGACTCACCGGGGAGGACTCACCGGGGAGGACTCACCGGGGAAGACCATAAGCTTTGGCCACCCAAAAACAGACACAGGAAGTGAGCCCAAATCACCCTGAATGAGAAAAAATGCAAGTGAAGTCAAGACCACCCCCCCCTGGAGAAAAATGACAAATGGAGGCTCCCTGATGCAAAGGAGGTGACGGTGGTGGTGTGGAAACCAGAAGGCTTTCCTGTGTGCTGTTCAATGACGGCTACTGTCATCGCCACTTCCAAAGCCTTTTCCTGGCAGTTTCGCATCTAGGATTTTATCGTCTTCCATCCCAAGCTCTCAAAACCGTATGTGGGGAGCAGGGTGCCGTGACACCCTCCCTTGTAATGCATTTGTACACTAACAAGGCTCAGGTGGCAAATGGAAAACCCACTGAGGTACACGTACCTACAGAAGGCGAGGACATGCTGATAACTCAGGCTGTCTGGGGCAACTTGCCGTCAAGATGGCCCTGTACATGTCTGCAGGGCCATCTCTGTCACCATTCCAGCGATCTCCACCATCTTCATCCCCTCCCATTAACGTCCTGCTCTTGGGAGCTGCCCATCTGTGATGGTTTGAATGAGAAATGTCCCCATAGTCTTACATATTTCAACACTTGGTCCCTGGTTGGTTCTTTTGGGGGGAAATTATGGAACCGTTGAGAGGTGGAGCATTGCTTTGAGAGTTTACAGCCTCCCCCCCTTCCCGTTTAGCCTCTCTGCTTCCCGTGTGTTGTTGGATTTGAGATTTCTCAGCTTCCTGCTCTGTGGTCTCTGCCAAGGCTCTCCTGCATTTTGAACTTTCTCGGGAACTTTAAACTGAAATAAGTTTTTCCATAGTTGCCTTGATCACAGTGTTTCACCCTGAGGAAAGGAAGTAACTGGCTCCAGCCTTCCCCTCCTGCTCTGTGTCATATAATCCTAGTCGACCCTTGGGAATCTCAGGGCTTCCTAGTGCTGAGAGCCCCAGGCTTAAGGTGCACTTACCTGCCCTTGCCATTCCCTGCACCTGGTTGTTCCTGTGGCTGGCTGGCTTTACAACAGGTAGTTTGTCCCTTTCCCCCACAACACGCTGGTATTGCCTTGGCAGTACCCGTCATAACTTAGGCTTCTGTTTTGTTTTTTGTTTTGTTATGTTTTTTGAGACAGGATTCCATGTAGCCCAGGCTGGCTTTGAACTTGCTATGTAGCTGAAGATAGTCTTGAACTTCTGATCCTCCTGTCTCTACTCCTAGGTACCATAATTACAGGTATGCACCACCAACTTACTTTATTTCTTTGTCTAGTTGATCAGTTTTTCCCTGCTATAAGCTCCACAAGGGCTAAAGCTGTGTCTGACTTGCCACTCCCAGGGACAACCATCACTAACAAAACAGCCTCTTTTTCTCTCTCATCCTTCTCTAGGACATGCCCTATCCCTGCTCCCTTCAACCTCTGCTCCTGGAGGCCCAGATACTGGGGAGACGAACAAAGTAGATCACCAGCCAGCCTAGTCAAACTGGAGTTCTCCAGGTTCAATGAGACATACTGTTTCAAAAAATAAGATGGAGAACCGCTTAGAAGACATCTGGCATCAAGCATTGATTTCTGGCCCCTACGTAGATGCACATACACACACACACCACATATACACACATACCATACACATATGCACATACATATACAAACATACACACACCATGCACACATACATACACACACATACACACATACATATGCATATACACACATACATATTCATAAGCTTGGGCACACACACACACACACACACACACACACACACACACACACAGAAGCCTAGAGCATCTGGCAAGAAATCAACACTACAGAGAAACTATGGCCTTGACAGAAACCACAGGTAACAGAGTGAAATTGCTGATGGATGTTAGAACCTTCTCCATACCAGCCCCAAGCATCAGGGTACCTAACACAAGTAGAATCTGGTATGTGGTAGCTCATTCCAGCTGGAAAACACCTTGAGCCGAGATGACAAAGCGTTGTGAGGACTAAGAAGGTGGCCTGGGTACTACTATGCAAATGTGAGCTGGGTAGCCATGGCCTCCCAAAACACACACGGAAGGGTTCCTTAGAGATGCTGATCTTCCCTGTTACCTCTCCAGGACCCAAAAGCCATATCTGTTAACAGTTGACTGTGGTAGAGCTTCCATACTGCTATAGTCCCTGGAGCAATGATGTCACAGTTTGCTGATGCCCTGCTATAGTGTGCTAACCAATGCCCTGTTTCAGCCTCCTAAGGGATCTCCCCAAACATGTACTGTGGCCTTGGAATGTGCAACCCATG
Source organism: Mesocricetus auratus (assembly GCF_017639785.1). Taxonomy (NCBI): domain Eukaryota; kingdom Metazoa; phylum Chordata; class Mammalia; order Rodentia; family Cricetidae; genus Mesocricetus; species Mesocricetus auratus. Next base: position 150,736,511 of record NW_024429266.1, on the reverse strand, counting down.
ACCTATGACTGAGCCACACATGTCAGGCTGAACCCCATTCCTACTCTGGGAAGCTCTGCATTGCAGCAGTCACAGAGGCTGCCATTGCTCCAGTACAGCTCAGCCACCCCTCCTCAGTACCTGCTCCCTCCCTCTGGCCACAAGTCTGCCCCTAGGCTCTGCTACGGCATCCTGCCTATACCACACCAGAAATGCCAAGAGTCCTTGGCTCCTGACTCAGAACCGGTGAAAGCCCTGTTGGAAGACCCCATGTCCTGGTCCCTCCACTGCAGATGGATGGCCTGCTTCTCTTGCTCTCCAGTCAGGGCATGAGGAAGCCCGGCCAGGCACACAGGGCTTGCCTCACTGACAGCCATGCGAGCCACTCCCCTCCCGACCCAGAAGGTGTGAGCAGATTTCTTACCGTCTGCCACTGCTCATTGTTGGAGGGAAGCACCAACCCCCGGCATTTGTTTGAAGGAAATTAGATCCTCACCTCCCCACTAATGAAGCCAGGCTGTGCAAACAGGGAGGCGAGGCAGCAGGCTGCCTGTCTCTCTGGCGGGTGGTGGCCCAGAAGTTGGTACCCCAGGTGTCTCCCGGCATGCACGCCTGACAGGAGCAACCCACGCCAAGCTGGCTCACAGCTTCCCCAGGTGACACATTTTAGTGGGTGTGGATCCCAGCCCAGAGTTTCAAGCAGCAAGTTTCCTGGCAGTGTTTATGGCGGAGAACACCCCAGGCTCAGAACTGGCCTAGGTCTCGCCCCACCACAGGCACCCAGGCTCACACCTGCCTCCTCCTCCATACCTGCCGCAAAGCCACAGTGGGCACATGGATCTTTAAAATTTCGTTTTAATTGAGATATAACTCCATAAGACTTGCCATTTTAAAATGGACAGATCAGCAGTTTCTAAAACATTTACCCCTTTTAATCACTCCCAGAGAAACCTTGTATCTTTAAGTTATTCCCATGCCACTCTGTAGTTGTTATTTTCCTTGGGGGCACCAACCAGCTCCCGAATAAGACATGGAGACTTACTATTAATTATGAATGCCCAGCCTTAGCTTAGGCTTGGCCCACCAGTTCTTTAAACCCAATTATCCTGTTTCTATTCATTTATGTTTATCTCAGGGCTTTTTACCTTTCTTTCATTCTGTATGTCCTACTTTCCTGCTTCCTCGGTATCTGGCTGTCTGGTTCCTGGCATCTCCCTGGTGTCTCTTTTCTTTCTCCCCCACCCCCCAGCTTAAATTCTGCCTCCTACTTACTCTCCCTGCCCAGAAGTCACACCTATACCTCCTCCCTCACTATTGGTCATTCAGCTCTTTATTAGACCAATCAGGTGCCTAGGCAGGCAAAGTGAAACAGCAATACGTCTTTATACAAGTTAAATATTCTACAACAAACAAATGCAACACATCTTTGCATAGTTAAACAAATATTCCACAACACCACTCCCCAGCTCCTGTCAGTCTGGGAATTTGCTGTCCCACCAAGAGAGTCACATGATGCCCGGTCCCTCCTGACCAGTGTTCCACTCAACACAAAGGTTTTCAGTTCAATTCTTACAGAAACACATTCTTCAGTCCTCTGCATGGCTGAGTAATATTCCACTGAATGCGTGAGTCACACTTGGCTTGTCCCCACTTCTGGCTATTAGGAATAATGCCTGCAAAATATTCATCGATTGATCTGTGGGGCCATGTCATACCTAGGGCTAGGCTGTGGAGCTCCGAAGATTTGCATTTTGAGGAAACAAAAGTGGCCCACACTACTGAGTAGCAAAGTACCTGGGTTCAGTTTCTCTGAATTTGACCTGACCTTGTTTCTTCCTGAATCCCATCCTGGGATTTAGGTTTACATTTCTCTGATGGCCAATGATGCTGAAAATTTTCTTTCTCCTGCACTTACTGGCCATGTAAGTGTCATCTTTGAGGAAATGCAGATATCCGTTTTGGACTGGGCAGCTTGTCTTTTTTATTTTTTTAACGTTGTAGGAGTTTGATGTATACTCTAGACAGCAGGCTGGAAAGTGTGCTCCTGGCCTGTGAGGCACCTTCTCACCTCTGTGCAAAGTGGGTTTCTACATTTGTTCATTCTTAAGCCAAGCAGGGTAGCATATGTTTTTAACCCCAGGACTCAGGAGGCAGAGGCAGCAGATCTCTGTGGATTCAAGGTCTGCCTGTTCCACAAAGCAAGTTCCAAGACAGCCAGGGCCACATAGGGAGACCTCATCTCAAAGAAATTCATTCTTTCTAGATTGCTGTGATTTGGCATCCACCAGACAGAAGTTGCCTCAGTGTCCACAGAAGGCTTGGGGTGATGGATAACAGCAGTGCATCTATCACCTGGTGTATTTATCAAAAGCAGAGTCTAACCACACAAGCAAAGGGGAGAACTTTAACAGATGGGCCTTGCCAATCTGCCCTTAAAACACCAAGTAAGGCTGAACTGTCGCCTAGCTGGGGCACAGCAGGCCAGCACAGCATAGACAAGCTGGAGCACTAGGAAGTAAGAGGAATGCATTGTGGCCTGGGAGTTTAAGCTTGACTCTTTTTAAAAGGCAGTATTATGCTAAATGGGGAAGCCAAGCACAGAAGCCACACGCTGCATGACTTCCAAGGCAACCCATAATGAGGATAGCATCTGGGGTACTGGGCCAGAAGTGGCAGACAGGATTAACTGCAAAGGGGTAGGAGGCTGGTTTTGCACTTGGGGGAGGAGTCCTTGATTGTTGTGGCAGTCACCTCGATGTAGTTATTTGTCGAAACCCATTGAACTATGTGCTTAGAGGGGTAAATTTTACTGTATGTGAATTCTATCTCCAATTATGTAAATTATACACCCCTGACTTTTGCAAAAGTCAGCTGAGTGAAAGGATTGTTAGATAAACAATCACACAGGTGATGTGCAGAGATGGCAGAGGAAGGACCAGGACAAGGGACACGGTTACTGATTGAGCTTTTCAAGGAGAGGAAAATCGCTGATGGTGGGTAGGCAGCTGCTCTCTTCCGCCCCATCTGCCAGGTTACATATGTTGGTATCTGTCCTGGATACAGTGAGAACTCCCTCATACCAGGAAGCAGGCATCCAGTCTACTGGGTATTACTGCCAGGTGCTGAGAGGCCAATAGGTTGGGGATGCTGCCCTGTAACAAGGACCCTTCCTGGGGCCTTCGGGAAAGGGGTGGTGAGGGCGCCACCAGAACGATAGCTTTGGGGTTGCACTTGCTCAGGGTATTTGTCCTGACCTTGAGGTGATGGGGTGCAAACAGTGCCCCGAGGGGGAAAGCACACAGAGGAAGGGTTTGGTTTACTCTAAAGTCATGCTGGCAGGAGGGTTTCCTGTCTCCGAGACCTGGGAGGGTCAGCAAGTCCCCTTGACACAAAAGCACCAGAAATAGTAAGCTAAACACAGGCTTCCTTTGGACTGGGATGAACTCATGCCAGAAGATGAACTTAGTAGAGACAGAGACCTAAAGAAAACTGTCACAGGGGCTGTGACAGGGGGTGACTCTGTAGTGGAACACTTGCTTTGCAGGAATGAGGCCCAAGGTTCCATCCCTAGCCCTGAAAAAAGTAAACATTCTGTCCGTCTGGAATGTATACAGTGCTGACCTGGAGTGAGTCTCTATCCAAGCCTGCTGCAGAGCACAGGGTAGCTGGTGATGGGTGAAGAGACATACATTGCCAAAGGAGGTCACTCACACCTGTGTGGCCTCCATCCTCACACAGGGTCTCCTGGCAGCTGAAGGGTCCAGCTCCCTTATTTCCACCCCTTCAAGGCCCTGCCATGGTCTTTGTCATTTCTCCCTGTAAGGATTACAGCATTATGCTGGCCTGCCCCGTCACCTGGCAGAATGCACTCAGGCAGTCCTCTGGTCAACCCAGGGTTCCGTGGGTACTAATCTGCACGCAGGTGCAAAGGACCCCTTTAAAAGACAGACCCCGCCCATTTATCCTCTCTTCCCGCCTTTAACCGTTCGTTCTTTCTGCTCCTCCTGTCTCCCTCTTCTCTTCTGTCCTCTCTCTGTCTCTGTGTCTCTTTACCTCTTTTCTCTTTCCTTCCACCTCCCTCCCCTTTCTAATAAAACTTCTCACTCAAACTGTGTCTGCCTGGCGTGTTTGTCCCCGCACCCTAGGTCACCCTCACTGGCCGTGGAATTCACCATGGCCCCCCATGCAGGACCCCCTCCAGCTTTATCCTAGCATTTGAAACAAAAGAACAACACTCCCTTCACAGTACATCTCTGCGGAAGGCTCCTGTGTCTGTGGCTCTCCTCACCTCTGTTGCCTCCTCATCCCTCTCAGTGAGCAAGGACACTGTCATGTCCCCTTATGACACCCTTACAGATTTGGGACCTGCTTTAAGGTGGCATGACCCAGAATGGAGCAGGCTCTCCCTGGCGGCTGGGGAAAGGGTAGTCCTCAAGGCCTCTCTGCTTATCTTCCCAGCATCCTCAGCGTGAAGTCCTTTTCCGAGGACCTTTCTCATCTACCAACGTGCTTCATGCCTCCCTCTCCCTCCAAACCGACTTGCTACGCTCCAGCTCATGCATCAGCTGGGGTCCTGTCCATTCTGATGTGGTAGGAGTGGGGTTTGTTCCCCAAGACCCCATGCTTGCCCCCAGTTTCCCTCCAGTTGAAGTTGGTGATAGGACAGCACACGCCAAGTCTGCACCCAGAATTCTCCCTTTTGTGCAAACCCCACAATCGTGGTGATCCCAGAAGTGAATACCCTGGCTCATTCTATTCATAGGATTTGCTGACTTGGATAGCAGAGGCTGGGGTGCAGGTGGTGAGGCCAGCATGGGCACTGTGCCAGCATTAATTCTGTTCATGCCCATGATGGTGAAGTCAGGCTGAGCAAAGGAGACCAAGATCATCTCTTTGAAGCTGCTAGAGAATGTCCAGGGCTCGCAATAGCCTAGCCAGGCCTCTCTGCCTACCCCCTCCCACTGGAAAGCAGCAGGAGGCCTGTACCCTGTGTGTGGTCACCTCGTTGCCTCTCTTGCTTGGTGGGGGTTCTGGGGACTTCTGGGCTCTGAATCTTAAGCTCTCAGCAAGGACTGAGGGGGGAGGCCTTGGGCAATGCCAGCCATGAACCTGGCACAGCAGCTCCTGGCCCTCAAGTGGCTCCACTCTCTGAGTCTGGCCATTAGCTCTCTCTGGGCACCAGGAAGCTGCCACTCTCCCTGCCTGGCTTTTAGTCCAGCACAATTAGGACCCATTATTTCTGCCGTGTTGATTCTTGAAAAATCATTTTAAATTGTCGTCCTTTCTCTATGCTTTGGAAAAAGAACGCAGCAAAGAAGATGAAAACAGAAAAGCGTGCCCACACCCCCCGCCTGGCTCCCTATGCCCCCCTCGGTTCCCCCATTTCTCCTGACCCGTTCCCTTGGCAACCAGCAACTGGCTGCTGCAGTATTCAAAGGGAATCTCACAACCACACATCAATGAACGCAGGGGATGCTTCCAGCTGCCTGAGATGAGAGGATGGACAGACAGACACCTAGCCACCCCAAGAAGACACGCAGACAGACAGCCATGAGCAGAGAGCAAAAGACAGAGAAGAGGGGGAAGAGAACCAGCAGGAAGAGACAAAGACATGCAGGGAGAGAGGCAGAGAGACCTCCCCAGGACGCCATGGTGGCTAGTCACAGTGAAGCAGAGACAGACAATCAGGACAGGAAGAGAGACCCAGAGAGACAGCACAGACAGACAGCACAGGCAGACAGACAATGGAAAGAAAGGAGAGAAAGAGAGAGTCTGGAACAGGGCATAGCTGGAGTGGAGGCTGATGTCCCAGGATGAGGTCCTGGCCACCTGCTTTCCTCCTCCTTCCTCTCCTCCTCCTCTGCTCCCTCCTCCCCTCACCCCTGCTCCCAGGCAGACTTCTCTCATCAGGCTGCACCTTCCTCCCTTCCTTTTGCCACTCTGCCTCTCTGACCATGATTAGTTTCCTTCTGAAGAGAGTCCACTCCAGGCATATCCTCCTGACACTACCTGTCCCTTCCTAAAGTGAGAATAACTCTGCTTCTGGGGTGCTGTTCCAAAACCCCCAGCAGGGCTCATAAAGGACACAGTGACACCTCCCTACACAAAGCAGCTCTGGGGGGGCCAGGACTCCCTGAAGGATGAGCCCAAGCTCAAGGCACCTATCCGGCCCGCATGGGAAGGAAGGGGCTTCAGCTGACAGCTCAGCCCTGGCCGCCTCTCACACCCTGACTCTGTTCTTGGTCCCTGTCCCCAGAGTCCTGGGCTCCTCACATCTGCCTGAAGAAGGAACCTAAAAAGAAAAATGCTGTGATCAGAGGTCAGAGTCAGGGCAAAGATCATGGGTCACCTTTAGAGATAGCATGACAGGTTACGCTGGAAACCCCCAGCAGCTGTGCTGTGGACCACCACGGGCCTCCCAAGGCCTGCATGCCAGCAGAAAGCCACAGCCCTGAGTGGCCACGCCAGCAGGGACTGTTGGCTGTCAGGACAGTGATGGTAGAAAAGACCAGAACCAATCCTAACCTCCCAACAGAAGGGTCACATAGCTAAAGAGCCTGGGGCATGGCTAGAGAATCGAGGAACCTCCTGGGTGCTGGGAGAACCTAAAAATTGCCCCCTTCCTGGGTATTGGAAGAGCCTGGGGGATGACACCCCCCCTGCCCACTGGACCATGGAGGATTCAGGGGTCCATTCACCTGGGCACTAGGGAAACCTGAGAGACAACTCCTCTTGCATGTGGGTAGGTACAGGCTCAGCAAGATAAACCATGCCAGGCTTTCAAGAGGACTTTTAATGCACACTCTGAATTTAATTATTGATGGCCAGCTCCATTTTTAAACAGCGGTAGGCAGAACGAGATTCCAGAAGCTAAACTACAGCCTGCAATGCTTGCCTATGGGTCAGTAAAGAGTGAGGTGTAGGTTCTTAGTCTGTCAGAAGGGGGCATCCTGTCAGGGCTGTGGGTCTAGGGGGAGGTGCCCCCCCCAGAAGCCAAGCTGCAAAGTTTTACTCCTCCCTGTCCAGGCACGGCTGGTGAGATGTAGACCTGGCAGCTCCCCAGGGTGCTGAGCTGAAGACCTCAGTGGGACTGGGGAAGATGAGCAGGGGAGGACTTCAGGTGGACAAGGGAGGACCTAAGTGAGGCCCCCATGCATAGTGTCTCACAGGAAGTATCACTGTACAGGCCCTGTGATCTCTGCTCACAGTCAGCAAATAACTTGCAGAGGGTCACAGGTCTCTGAGGCACTCCCAACCCTTGACTAGCTCTGCTGGAGCAGGCTTGGGTCTTTCCCAAGAGAACAACCAGGGGCTACCCTGAGGCCACCAGGGAGAGTCTGCTGAGGCTCACTTTTCAGCTAGGATCTGCACATTGGCCACAGGGTGGGACCTCAGGCTAGCTTTTTGAAGCACAGCCTCTGGGCTCAGCCTGTGGACACCAGCAGGTGACCTGCTAGGTTAGCAGAGTCTAAGCTCTGTCAGTCACAGCCCCAGCCCATAGCCTCAGCTGTCAGGTCAGGACTCCAGAAGCCTGCAGTCCTTCAGGGGTCTGTAGAGCCACTGGGGTCATGGTGGAGGTGCCCCAGGGTAGCTAGGCCTGCAGAATTAAGGAACGTGCCCACCATCCTGCCCAGAGTCTTGGCAGCTTCAGCTGCCCCCACCAACCCTGCCTTCAAATCAATTCCCCACAGCCTCAGGTAGTTGATGGTCTGTCACTTGTAACCAGATATATCACCCTGAACCTACTGGCTTAGAAGAAGTGTTGGATTCTTAACAAGATCCCCAGGTGATTCATGCCAAGCATCGCTTATGAACAACTGATGTTCAGCGCTGCCAATTAAGGGGCTGTGCCGCCGAACCCACATCTTTGTGAGGAAGCTCAGCCTGAGTCCCAACAGGCCTTCCCCTGCACTTGTAGGGCCTCCCTCTTGCTCTCCCATCCCCATGACCCACAGCGTGACAGGAAGGGACCTGAGCCCCCACCCATCCCAGATCTGCCCGAGACCAGGAGGCTCCAGAAAGAGATTGACACAGAATGGAGAGCAGAATGGCGTCACGGGGGCAGCATGGAGAACAAGGGGTGAGATCCTAGTCCAGGAACTGCCAGCCGCTCTACAGACGGTGCCAGGCTTGGCTATAGGTGCCACTTCTGTGGCAGAGTCTCTTTTGGAAGGTTCAGATGCGGGAGGGACACAAACACAAAGGCCATGTCAGCGTCCTCGACCTTCCTCCCTCCTCATTAGAGACGGAGATGTGGATGGCCAGAGCTGGAAGGTTACACCACATACTGAGAAACACAAGCTGGAGCGCTGTGGAGCCACCAAAGAATCGGAACCGATCGTCTTCCGGTTCTGTCTATGAAAGAGAGGATGGGTGGTGGGTGAGGGTGCTGGAGGGTAAACTAACATGGAAGCAAACAGTAACTTCACGTAGAATGATAAAGTAAATGGTGGCTGCCCACTGAATACTAACATGGAGTGAGGGGAAAGTGCACTTCCTGACAGGGTCTGAGGGGAACCTCATGCAGAAGTGAAATCTAAATGCAGCCCTAAATAAATGAAGTCACTGAGGGGGACTTAGGAGAGCTGCCTCGTTAAGATGTGGAGAAACACACCGGCCATAACATGATTGTTTGGAGCCCCATAAGGACTTGCTGATGTCAGAAGACAGCACCGGAAACGAACACCCGGGGCATAGAGCAGGGAGGAAAATTTACAACATGGGCATCTGAGAGAGGAGTTCCTTCGAGGAGAAAGACCAAAGCAACAAGGAGAGGTGCCGTTCAGCGCAGAGTGGACAGGACTGTGTGCGCACACATCTTGCCAAGTCCACTTAGTGATCGATGTGCATGTATACATATGTGCATATGTACTGTGCTTAGGGCTGACCACGTGGGATTGGATAACATATCAGGAGGCTCATCCCTGGAGAAGGCTGAGTCTCCCACTGTCCTCAGCCATCCACTACCTATAGCTCTTCATCTAGAGGTAGAATTTTGTGACATTTTCCCCATCCTTACACCGTTGGTAGAAAGTAAATTGGTTGACCGTTTTGGAAAAGAGACTTGCATGTCTAAAGCCAAGCACAGTCCTCTCTGATCAAGTGGGTCCTCTTCCAGGTCTGTACCCCACTGAGAGCCTGGGCACAGCCCAGCAAGGCACTGTGGACACCCAAAATACAGACACCCCACTACCGGTGACACCAGGGGAGATAGAATTGTACCCCAGAAGCCAAGACCTTCTGAGAGCCACTAGGCCTCTGCCCTCCTGTCCCTCCCAGTCTCTGGCTTTGTGGACAGAGTGACCTGACCAGCAATGAGGGGGGGGACCAGTCAGGAGAGGGATGAAAGCAATGTTGTGGGGCTGTTTGTAGGGAGGTCAAAGGGGTCCTGAGGGAGAAGGCTGTGACAGACCAGTCCTTAGTCATAAATCTGCAGTCAGTTTTATGCCACCACCTGCTTAGTGTCAGACAGAGTGTCCCACATGAGGAACAACAAATGCAGATGTGGGAGGCCAGGTGGCTGAGAAACATGGCCCCAGCTGGACTCACTCCCCTTGCCACAAAAACTCTCCATGAGGTGGGAAAATGCTCACCATTGCCTAATGCACACAGCCATAGGGAAGACTGATCTTCTAAAGCTGAGGCACACATTCCAAAGCTGGTGTCCGTGACACCCTGTCACCTAGGCTGTGTGCTAGCGTGTTCTCTGTCAATGGGAAGAGGTAACCTTAGTTGAGACCATGCCTCTACCAGACTGACCTGTGGGCAAGTCTGTGGGGGCATTTTCTTGGTTAATGATTGACATGGGAGGGTCCAGCCCACTGTGAACAGGGCCACCTCTGGGTGGGGTGGTCCTGGGTTATACAAGAAAGCAGATTGAGCAAGCCATGAAGAGCAAACTACCAAGCAGTGTTCCTCTACAGCACCCACTCCTGCCTCCAGGTTCCTACCCTGAGCTCCAGCCCTGACCTCCCTAAATAGTGGACTACAACTGTAAGATAAAATAAACCCTTTCCTCCCCAGTTGCTCTTGGTCATAATGTGAGGCAGTCCAATACCAGCTACTTCATATAGAGAGGAAAGATGGACATTTCCAGCCTCATTATATCCAACCCAATGGTAAAACTGACCCAAACAACACACAACTGAGCAAAATTAAATATGAACAGAACAGATTAATTAGCCCAGTCAGAGAATAAGACCCCAACACAGCTTACGAGTACAGGAATGCAAGACTGGCTTGAGCAAGGGGGTTCAACATGTCCATGGGCTGAAACAGAACTCTCAAGACACCCCTGCTTTTACAAATAAATTAAATAAAATTTAAGATCTAGTCTTGATTTTTTTTATTAACAGAAACTTTCGGCTTCAGACCATGGTTGCTTGGCTCTGTTGCTCTAGGCCTGTGGTGATAAAGTGTGTCATGGTGGAGGAAGACTGCTCACCTCACTGAGAGTAGAGGCTAAGACAGAGGAAGGGGCTAGGGCCTCAGGCTCCCTTTGAAGGGCACACCTCTCTGACTTCATTTCCTCCCATCAGGCTCCACCCCTTAGAGGTTCCATCACCTCTCATTAGTGCTATGGGCTGAAACTACAACTTCAATACTCAGTGCCAACTTCCCTTACGCACCTGTTACCCTGCCTTCCAAGAGAGTCCAGTGGTTCTGAGATCTACATCGAGCCCCTTGTCCCTTCCTTCCCCTGATAATAACACAAATTCTCTCCCTTCTATGTTCTGGGTGCTGGCCACACCTCCTTGGTGGTCACTTCCCACTAAGTGCTGGTCCTGTCACAACCAATTCTCTCTAAGGGTTTGGTGGTCCACACACAGATGCCTATGTTGGTGTCTGAGCTTTGCCCATTGGTGGACTCTGCCTCTGTTTACCATAGCTGTGAGAGACAGACCAGACTGTCCCATGAAGTCTCTCCAAAACTTTGCTTTCTGGACCTTGGGGCCTTCATGGACTCAACTGCTTGTGCCCCCAGCAAAATACCACACCTCCCCAGGTGTCTGCTGGTGGCCCTGTCCGGTCCCCTGACAGTGACCCCAGCCCTGCCTTGTGTTCAGGTGTCTGGGGAGCCTCACATTGTTTACCAGCCCAGTCCAGTCCCCTCTGCAGACTGGAGCTCAGAAACTGGGCTTTGCCTAGAATGCGGTTTTGCAGAGCTGTTCGAGATTCATGAACGAGAAAAGACAGAACAAGAGAGACAAAGAGAAAGAGGCCTGCCCATGCCATTCCTAGGGATTCAGAGTCGGGGGAGGGGGAATACACTTAATCTGCCATCTGTGTCTTTTTTAATTTGAATATAAAAATAGATTGTGACAGTTGATAATAAATGATAAGCAGAGAATAAGATTAAGAAAAAAAAGTAAATGGCAAAAAGAAGGGACAAAGATTTGGGCACAAGTGGCTGTAAGCTTCCTGGCGGCCTGAGTGAAGAGTGGAGCCAGGGTGCAAACAATTGAAAAATCATGGGTTCCCCTCAGTGCTCATTCCCTTAGCCACCCACCCTGCTGAAGGAAGGCAGAAGCATCAAAGTTCACAGTGCAGCTGATGTTACTGCAGCAAACACCTGACAGCCATCGGCCTGAAAAGACCAGGAAAGGTTTATTGGCTCCCAGCGCTGGAGGTTTCAGACCACTGTAGGGTGGCTTTGTTGCTGTTGGGTGGATAGAGAGGTGGTGCGGTGACAGCGGCAGAGAAAGCTGCTCACTTAATGGTGGTTGGGAACAAAGACAGAGGAATGGGTGGGTCTCAATATCCCTTCCCAAAGCATCCCTCCCCCAGTCAGCCAACTTCTTCCCACCAAGCCCTGTTTTTGTATTAGCTCTGCTGCCTTCCATAGCACCATAGGCCAGGGAGCCAAATCTTCAACACAGGGATCTTTGGAGGACACTTCCAATCCAAACCATAGTGAGAAGGGACATCATTTTTCCTATGGGTGAGCCAAAGCCAGCTTGTCAGGGTCACAGCCCCATAGATACTGACTGTAGCGGTGCCCACAGCAAGCAGAGAAACACAGCCTGAGACCCAACATACAGGCAAGTTCATGGAAGATAACCCAGCGTGCTGTCCAAGACCTTCTCAAGCTGCTCTTTCCCAGGCCAGTGCTAGCAGGGCCACCTTGAGGGTCATTTGAAAAACCATCTGCAGGGTCACCTGGCCTTGCTGTCAGGCCTCTGGCAAGGGAGGGCTTGCCTGCACAGCTAGCAGATATGGTATCCATTGTCTGCCTGTGGTCACCAGGCCTGGGACACCCAGACCAGATGAAAGGTGGAAGCCAGGCATTCACCTATGGATTCTGCTGAGGGACAAGGCCAGCTTCCTGGGAGCAGCTCTCAATGCAGGTGCTTGAAATTCTCTAGTCAGCCTTTCTATCCATGCTGCTTTCCAACATAGCAGGGTTGAGCAGTTGATTTAGTCTTCCCACTGGGGCTGTGGGCAGGACAAGATACAGGTCCCATGCTGGACCCCAGGGAGATGCTGCAGCTTGAGACACTCGGTGGCTGCCTCTCCCTCTACATATTTTCTCCCTCTATATGCATTTCTTTATCTCCCCATGGATCTGCCAACCCTGAGAGGACAGGGCCGTCGTCCTCCTGTGAGGGCTGTGTCATCTCCCAGCTATGGCAGAAGGAGAAGCACAGAAACTCCTTCTTCACCTGTGTCACCATCTAGGACTGCTGTCTTGCTGTCCTGTGGTCACACGCTGGGCACACTGTCCAAACCATACACCAGCAGCCTGCACTCACAGATGGAAGGCATCAGGCCCTAGGTGTCCATGCCTGGGTGAGCATTCCCTTGTCCTCTCTGGATGAAATTGGAAATACCCTTTTGAAAATTTATTTATTTTTCTAACATTTCCCCATTGCCAGGTCCTTTGGAGTCTCACCTTCAAGCACCAACACTCTTCAATATTTCTTCTAAATAGAGAAAGGGCATCCCCAGGAGGAACTCTAAGGGACCAAGATTTTTCCATTGCTTTTCAGGTGTAATTTCTCTATAGTCTCTTTGGCTTAGCAAGACAAAAGGATTTATTGGCTCATAAAACCAAAAGATCCAAGGTAAAAGACTTCTGGCCTGGCTTGATTCAGATGCTAGAGATGCCGGCAGCACTCTCTCTCCTCTCCGCTGGGCTTTGTGTGATTCAGACACTGCTTTCCAAAGCCATGGTAGAAAGGCCAGGCAGGACCCTGGGCCTTCTTCCCAAGGCTGGCCATCCTCTGCCAGAGAATCACCTCCTTCCCAACAGTGCTGACCAAAGCCCTCAGAGATGATCCTGGTTGGCTCAGTATTGCTCAATGATTCTGAATGGATCACTGACTGATCAGGTCTGGTCCTATGCTCACCCTGAAGATGGCTTCACCTACCCCAGCTACCCTGAGAAGGATGAAATAGTCCAATCTAGTATCTCCATAGCAACAATTCAGCCCCTACCCAACTTGCAGGACCCACCCTGGGTGCATAGCTCCACCTAGGAGGGGACCTGTCCTCCAGGTAGCCGTGGACAGCAGGGCATTTGTGACCCAGGGGTCCTTCCTAGTATACCTTTGCCTGAAGGCCCCCTCCCAGGGCTGCCTCTCCTTGGTATTGTGGTCATTGGAGTCAGGTCTCCTAGACCAGCTGGGGAGAGCAAGATGGACTGACAGTTATCACACTGATCTGGGGACTGGATGAGGCTCAACCTACAGATCTCTCATTCAGAGTCCTGCTCACTCCAGGCTCCCTCTGACAGACTCTGGCAAAGCAGTTCTTTCTAGAGAGCTACTAGACCTGCCTCACTCTTGGGGACTGACCATCTCTCCTGACACCTCACTCTATCCTCAGCAGGCAGATGGCCTTCCTCAAAGGTGGGCCTGATTGTCCCAGGCCCCTCAGTTTTCCCAGGCCACAGTCAGGTGCTGAGCCTGGTTTTCCAGACTCAGCCTGAATCCCAGCTACCTAGGACCTTCCCACCCGCCTCCAGGCCTCTTCCCAGCTCTCCTGTGGAGGTCCTGGTCGAAGAGGTGTCTCCTCCATGCTGACTCTCCTCCATCTTGGCTCTCTGCTCCCCACTCCTCATCCTAGTATCCTGTAGAATCCCATCCCCACATCTGTTCCTTTCTCTTCTCTCCTGAGGGGGCTGCCAGGTGACAGTCCTTCACTGCTCCTTATTACCATCATTTGTAAGAGGAGCAGGTGTCAGGTGTCATAGGTGCCCATAACAGCTGTCTATGGCAAGCAGTCTTAACAGGAGGAGGAAGATGAAGTCCAGGTTCCCAGGTGAGCCAGCTGAGTGGTTGGCATGGATCACAGAGCTTGGCCCTATAGTGCTGTAGGCTGAAACTCAGGCTGTATCACTAACCCCTCTCCATGTCTATGCTCACACCAGGAGGACGACGGCCCCTCAGGGTTGGCAGATCCATGGGGAGATTAAAAAATGTATACAGAGGGAAAACATATGTAGAGGGAGAGGCAGCCACCGAGTGTCTCAAGCTGCAGCACCTCCCTGGGGTCCAGCATGGGACCTGTATCTTGTCCCGCCCACAGCCCCAGTGGGAAGACTAAATCAACTGCTCAACCCTGCTATGTTGGAAAGCAGCATGGACAGAAAGGCTGACTAGAGAATTTCAAGCACCTGCATTGAGAGCTGCTCCCAGGAAGCTGGCCTTGTCCCTCAGCAGAATCCATGGGTGACAGCTCCATCTCCCTGGGCATTTTCTGTGCCTAGAGAGGACCTGTGCCTCCCAGAAGGATCACCCTGAGTCTGCCCACACCTCAGTCTTCAGTGTCTTCTGGTTCTTTCCTGGTGCTTAAGTCTTTAGTCCCCTCTAGTCTCCGCCCTGTGCTTGACCCAGACCCACCTGCACCCACTGAAGTATTGGACCTGTTTGAACACACTGGAAAGGATCCTTAGACCCAAACCCACCAGGAGAGGAAGAGACCCCACGAGCTCCCACTGAAAGAAAGGAGGGAATAAGGCAATATAAAAACACAGCCAACAACAGAGGAACCAGTATGACACCACCAGAGTCTGGAAACTCTACACCAGCAAGACCTGAATATACCAACACAGATGAAGCAGAAAAGAATGACCTTCAAAACAACCTTCTGAAAGTGATAGAGGCCCTCAAAGAGGATATGAGAAAATCCCTTAAAGAAATAGAAGAAAACACAAACCAAAAAATGCAAGAAATCAACAAATCTATTAAAGGAAAGCCAAGAAAAAACAATCAAACAGATGAAGGAAACAATTCAAACAGTTCAAGACCTGAAAACCGAAATGGAGACAATATGAAAAACACAAACTAAGGTAATGATGGAAATCGAAAGGCTGGAAAAACAATCAGGAACTACAGATGCAAGCATAACTAGCAGAATACAAGAGATGGAAGACAGAATCTCATGCACTGAAGATAAACTAGAAGAAATAGATTCATCGACAAAACAAACTCTTAAATGCAACAAATCCTTAACACAAAATATCCAGGAAATATGGGACAGCATGAAAAGACCAAATCTAAGAATAATAGGTATAGAAGAAGGAGAAGAAGTCCAGCTCAATGGTGCAGAAAACATATTCAATAAAATCGTAGAAGAAAATTTTCCCAACCTGAAGAAGGAGATGCCTATGAAACTACAAGAAGCTTACTGAACACCAAATAGACTGGACCAAAAAAAAGTCCCCTTGCCACATAATAATCAAAACACCATACATACAGAATAAAGAATGAATGTTAAAAGCAGCAAAGGAAAAAGGCCAAGTAATATATAAAGGCAAACCTATCAGAATTACACCTGACTTCTCCATGGAAACTATGAGACCCAGAAGGTCCTGGATAGATGTTCTACAAACACTAAGAGACCACAGATTCCAGCTCAGACTACTATTCCCAGCAAAATTCTCAATCACTATAGAAGGAGAAAACAAGATATTCCATGACAAAACCAGATTTATGCAATATGTATCCACAAATTCAGCCCTACAGAAAGTTCTAGAAGGAAAACTCTGACCCAAGGAAGTTAACTAGGCCCAAAATAACAAGGGCAAAAACTTTACCAGAAATCAGAAATACGAGAAAAACTCACACATAAAACCACCACCAAAAATGGATCCAAAGCAAACAAGAACCAACAATTGATGGTCATTAATATCTCTGAATATCAATGGTCTTAACTCACCTATAAAAAGACAGAATGGATACGAAGACAGAATCCATCCTTCTGCTGCATATAAGAAACACACCTCAATTTCAAAGACAGACGTTACCTCAAGGTTAAGGGTTGGGAAAAGACTTTCTAATCAAATAGACGTAAGAAACAAGCTGGTGTAGCTATCCTAATATATAACAAAATAGACTTCAAACTAAAATTAATCAAAAGAGATGAAGGAGGTCATTTCATATTCATCATAGGAAGAAGTCTCGATTCTGAACATATATGCCCCAAATATAAAGGCACCCATGTTCATAAAAGAAACATTACTACAACTCAAATCACACATTAAACCCCACATACTTATAGTGGGACAGGTCCACCAGACAGAAACTTAACAAAGAAACAATGGAACTAACAGAAGTTATCACCCAATTGGGTTTAACAGACATCTATAGAACATTCCACCCAAACAAAAAAGAATATACCTTCTTCTCAGCACCACATGGAACCTTCTCTAAAATCAACCACATACTTGGCAGTGAAGCAAACTGATACAAAAAAAATCGGAATAAGCCCCTGTATCCCGTCGGACCACCACGGCTTAAAATTAGAATTCAACGTCAACACGAATTGCAGAAACTTCAAAAACTCATGGAAATTGAACAATGCTCAATTGCATCACCCCTGGGTAAAGGAAGAAATAAAGAAAGAAATAAAAGACTTCCTAGAATTCAATGAAAACGAAGGCACAACATACTCAAACCTTTGGGATACTTTGAAAACAGTTCTAAGAGGAAAATTCATAGCACTAAGTGCCCACATGAAGAAACTGGAGAATTGCCACACTAGAGAATTAACAGAACAGCTGAAAGCTCTAGATCAAAAAGAAGCAAACTCACCCAGGAGGAGTACACACCAGGAAATAATCAAATTGAGAGCTGAAATCAATAAAGTAGAAACAAAGAAAACAATACAAAGAATCAATGAAACAAAGAGTTGGTTCTTTGAGAAAATCAACAAGATAGACAAACCTTTATCAAACCTAAAAGACAGAGAGAGAACATGCTAATCAACAAAATCACAAATGTAAAAGGGTACATAACAACAGACACTGGGGAAATCCAAAGAATCATCAGGTCGTACTTTGAAAATCTTTACTCCACTAAGTTGGAAAATCTAAAGGAAATGGATTATTTTCTGGATAGATATCACTTACCAAAATTAAACCAAGAAGAGATAAACAATTTAAACAGATCTATATCCCCCAAAGAAATAGAAGCAGACATAAAAAGTCTTCCAACCAAGAAAACTCCAGGGCCAGATGGTTTTAGTGTGGAATTCTACTAAAAATTCAAGGAACCATACTCTTCAAATTGTTCCACACAATAGAAGCAGAAGGATCACTGCCAAACTCTTTTTACGAGGCTACAATTACATTAGTAGCCAAATCACAAAAAGACACAACCAAGACAGGGAATTACAGACCAATCTCCCTCATGAACATTGATGCAAAAATACTCAATAAAATTCTGGCAAATCGAATCCAAGAACACATCAGAAAAATCATACACCGTGATCAAGTAAGCTTCATCCCAGGGATGCAGGGATGGTTCAACATATGAAAATCCATCAATGCAATCCACCATATAAACAATCTGAAAAAGAAAAACTACATGATCATCTCACTAGATGCTGAAAACCCCTTTGACAAAATCCAGCACCCCTTCATGATAAAGGTCTTGGAGAGATCAGGGATAACAGGAACATACCTAAACATAATAAAAGCTATATACAGCAAACCAACAGCCATCATCAAGAGAGAAACTAAAGGCGATTCCTCTAAAATCAGGAACAAGACAAGGATGTCCACTCTTCCCATATCTCTTCAATATTGTTCTTGAAGTTCTAGCTAGAGCAATAAGACAACAAAAGGGGATACGAATTGGAAAGGAAGAAGTCAAATTTTCACTATTTGCAGACGATATGATGGTCTACGTAAGCAACCCAAAGAATTCTACCAGGAAACTCCTACAGCTGATAAACACCTTCAGCAAAATGGCAGGATACAAAATTAACTCAAAAAAATCGGTAGCCCTACTATATATAGACAATAAAGGGGATGAGAAAGAAATCAGAGAAACATCACCCTTTACAAAAGCCACAAACACCATAAAATATCTTGAGATAACTCTAACCAAACAGGTGAAAAACCTGTATAACAATAATTTTGAGTCTTTAAAAAAAGAAATTAAAGAAGATACCAGAAAATGGAAAGATCTCCCATGCTCTTGGATAGGTAGGATCAATGTAGTAAAAATGACAATCTTACCAAAAGCAATCTACAGATTCAATGCAATCCCTATCAAAATACCAGCACAATTTTTCACCGACCTCGAAAGGACAATCCTCAATTTTATATGGAAAAACAAAAGATCCAGGATAGCCAAGGCAACCCTGTACAATAAAGGAACTTCCGGAGACATCACCCTCCCTGACTTCAAGCTCTATTATAGAGCGATAGTTCTGAAAACAGCTTGGTATTGGTACAATAACCTGACATCAACCCACACACCTTTGAACATCTGATCTTTGACAAAGAAGCTAAAACTATACAATGGAAAAAAGAAAGCATCTTCAACAAATGGTACTGGAGTAACTGGATGCTGGCATGTAAAAGACAACAGATAGCTCCATATCTATCGCCATGCACAAAACTTAAATCCAAATGGATCAAAGACCTCAACATCAATCCAGCCACACTGAATCTCTTAGAGGGGAAAGTGGGAAGTACCCTTGAACGAATTGGTACAGGAGACATAACACCAATAGCACAGACACTGAGATCGACAATTAATAAATGGGACCTCCTGAAACTGAGGAGCTTCTGCAGGGCAAAGGACACAGTCAACAAGACAAAATGACAGTCCACAGAATGGGAAAAGTTAGTCACAAACCCCACATCTGACAGAGGGCTGATCTCCAAAATTTACAAAGAACTCAAGAAGCAAGTCTCCAGAACACCAAGTCTCAATAGAGGAGTCCAAAATGGCCAAGAGACATTTGAGTAAGTGATCAACATCTTTAGCCGTTAGGAAAATGCAAACCAAAACAACTCTGAGATACCATCTCACTCCCGTCAGAATGGCTAAAATAGAAAACACTAATGACAGTTTATGCTGGAGAGGATGTGGAGAAAGGGGAACACTCCTCCACTGCTGGTGGGAATGCCAACTTGTGCAGCCACTTTGGAGATCAGTACGGAGATTCCTCAGAAAAATGGAAATCAGTCTACCACAAGATCCATCAATTCCACTCTTAGGCATATACCCAAAAGATGTACCCTCATACAATAAGGACATCTGCTCAACTATGTTCATAGCAGCATTATTTGTAATAGCCAGAACCTGGAAAGAACTTAGATGCCCCTCAACTGAAGAGTGGATAGAGAAAATGTGGTACATTTACACAATGGAGTACTACTCAGCAGAAAAAAATGGAATCTTGAAATGGATAGCACTGGAAGAAACCATCCTGAGTGAGGTAACCCAGTCACAAAAAGACAAGCATGGTATGTACTTACTCATATATGGATTTTAGACATGGAGCAGGGCATTGCCAGCCCATAATTCCACCACCAGAGAGTCTGGGGTGCAGGGAGGACCATAAGAGAGATATGCATGGTAACTCGGAGAAAGGTTAGGGAATGTGATCTCCTAATTGGATTGGAGGGGAGAAGGGGAAGGTAGAAGGAGATGGGAGAAAGAAAGGGAGAAAAGAGGAGGGGAGAGGAGGACATGGGAGAGCAGGAAGGTTGAGCCAGGGTAAGAATAGAGGAGAAAAGGATGGGAGATACCATAAAAGAGGGAGCCAGTATAAGATAGAGGAGAGATCTGACACTAGTGAGATCTTCACAGATCTACAAGAATGACACTGACTGGCATTAAGGCTACATTAAATGCCCTGCCATGATAATGAGAATCATGACTACCTAATATGCCATCCTAGAACTCTCATCCAGTGGCTGATGGAGGCAGAGGCAGACACCCACAGCTGTGAACCGAATTGAACTACTGGAACCCAGTAACAAAGAGGAGTGATGACTAAAGGAATCAAGATCGGGCTGACGAAACCCACAGAGGCAGCTGACCTAAACAAGGGGGAACACATGGACCCCAGACTGGTGACTGAGGGGCCAGCATGGGACTGATTCAGACATCCCTCCCACCGAACCTGGGTGACAGAGAGGAGGCCTTGGCAATCTGTGGGTCCTTGGAGAGTGGAGCAGTATTTATTCCTGGCATACAGAAGGACTCTGGGAACCCATACCATGTGGAGGGATGCTCTCTCAGCTTGGACACATGGGGAAGAACCTGGGCCCTTCCCAGGATGATGTGACAGACTCTGAAAATCCCTCATGGAGGCCCTTGCCCTCCCTGGGGAGCGGAGGGGGGATGGAGCGGGGGTCAAGGGTTGGGAGGATTGGGGGTGGGGGAGGAAGGGAGGGAGAGGGAACTGAAAGTGACATGGGTAAAAAGTTAAATATATACATATACATATATATACATACATACATATATATATATATATATATAAAAGAATCCATAGGTGAATGTCCCTCAGCAGAATCCATAGGTGAAGGCCTGGCTTCCACCTTTCATCCGGTCTGGGTGTCCCAGGCCTGGTGACCACAGGCAGACAGTGGATACCATAGCTGCTAGCTGTGCAGGCAAGCCCTCCCTTGCCAGAGCCTCTTAACCACCCCTGCCCTTCCAGCTCCCAATATTCCCCTTAAGCATGTGAAGCATACCCACCCCCCCCACAATCCTTCCCCAGGCCCCATACACCCCGACCCATGTTTCCAATATTCCCCTCAGATTCATGCAGCTCACCCACACCCAGAAGGTCCCCACAGCCTCCCACATCTTTCAACAGCCTGGTGCTGACCTGAAGTGTCATCCAGGACTCAGAATCTTATGAACTGTACGTTCTTGGGGTGCAGAGATGCCCAAGTCAGAGTCACCCATGATGGGGACCTGGGAGCCACCTGAACACTTGGTGCTACAGAGATAAACACCCATGGACCAGTTGGGATGCTGTGTGTTTGCTGAAATGTCCAGCAAAGAGCTCTGAGTGGTAAGGAAGCCCAGGCAGTGAGGCAGAGACAGACTCCTAAAGCCAGATCGGGAGCCATGTGACACCCTGGAACAGGTGACTCTACCCTCAGAGTGACCAGACAGATTGTCTTAACCAGGAACAAATGCAAAGTCCTCTGGGGTCACAAAATTCACAAGATGTAGAAGGCCCAGCCTCATCGCCATCCACTTAAATCAAGCAAAAAATAATCCAGGCTCTAGCCAGTCATAGGAGGTAGTGAAAACCCAACACTAAGACATCGTAAATCAGACAGACAGTAGAGACAAGAGGGAGGTGGCAATTCCAGCCAGGCTGCTTCTCTGACTTAGGTTAGTGTGAAGGCCGAGAGAGCCCACATCAGCTCACCCCTTCTTAGGTCCCCATTGGGGCCTCAAAGTGAGCTCAAGGGGGGGGGTCTGTGAAGTTCTTTTCTTAGTCCACCCCATGTGGTATCAAGAGAGTAGGCCCAGTAAAAGGAGGCTCAGAGGAGAGCTGGCCAGGAGCCAGGAAACTTCTCCCCGGTCTCGTCAGCTGTGTAATTGGGCTAATTCCGCAGTATTTGGGCTCCAGGGCCTTTGTTTCCCTTTGCGGATAACTCCTGCTTGGAACACGTGCTACTCCTTTTGTGAGCACTAAACCCAGTCCTCTCTGATAATGTACATGAATGTGTTTCTGATGGATGTGTTCCAGGGCCTTTGTTGCCTCAATTAAGGGATAATGAACAAGAATTGTTTGTATTTGTAAAACAGCCCAGCCATTTCCCGCTTTCCCATTGGCGGGACCATGCGTCTTAATTAAGCACAAAGACTTCTCACTCCATCCAAAGGCTGCCATGGAGGATGGAGGTGCTAGGAAGAAAGGGGAGTGGTGGTGTGGTTTGGAGTCCCTCTGGAGTCTGTGACCACCAGGAGGAGCCAAGGTGGTCCTCCACAGGTCAGCGTGGCCATGAGCAGAACGACAGCCAGAGTACCACCCTGCACCCAGTCATCAGCTCTGAGACTCCAGCAGGAGCCTCACCTGAAATGGAGAACAAGTGGCCCCAGTGATGGTGGCAGCCACCTCTGCAAGAAGATTAGAGGGACAGCCACCTGATGGGTCTGTCTAGCTGTCACATGGCACCAAGGCTTCCTTGGGAGCTGCACTCACCACCCAGTTAGGAGCTAGGTCAGAAGAGGTCTTGTGAGCTCCACAGCCAAGTCCTCCAGAAGTCCAACCAAAGGGCTCTGGCCAGACCCCTGAGTGGTCCTCTAAGTGACTAGATAACCCAGAATGAATGCTGTCATAGCCTGGTTCTCTGGGAACTCCACAAGAGGTTTTCCTGCTTTGGGTGCAAATTGCCTGAACCTGGGAGCCCCAAGTTCACAAGATGGCTTGAGGTTCATACAGAATTCACCTAGGCTGTCTTTCAAAAGACTTTCTGAAGTGTGGCATCCTCCCCCACCTACAGGAGGAGACTCTCACCCACCTGTGTCACCCACAGGAGACTCTCACCCACCTGCCTCACCTGCCTACCTCACCCAACAGCAGGGGACCGTCACTTCCTACCTCATATCTGTGCTGGGGCACCTGGGGGCTCATTTATTAGAGATCAGTTCCCATGATAAGAAGGAAATGGGCAGGACTGAGCAGAAAGACAATAGCAAGGGGAAACTGAGGCACCGCAGGCAGCCCAGAGAAAGTGCAGGGGACACTGCCCAGCAGAGTCCTGAGTTTATAAAAACTCTTTCTGCCTATGTCCTAGAAGGCATTAGCCACGGCCCAGCCTGAGGGAGTTAATGGCTGCAGTTGCTCTCCAGCCCCTCAGCCACAGCCAGGCACAGTGTGGACAGGAAGACACCTGGCACACTCACATGCAACGTCCCCTGCAGACTCAAAGCCTTTGGGAGCACCTCACAGAGCACAGCCCGGCTGAGCACAGGCTCTCTGCCCCCGCACTGTTCTGTTAGCTGGGGTACCTCTGGGGCACTGGAACGGGGATGTCAGTAGGTCAGATGATGAGGGAGGCAGAGTAAAGGGTCTCCTGACCCCTGGCCCTTAGCAGATTAACCTTATCCACTCTCTAACCCAAGGTGAGGCCTGTCTGCCTGCTGCTACCCCCTCCCCAACCTTTCCATGAGAAGTTAAGATCTTCAAGTGGCAGGTGCAGAAGGTGCCTGGGTTGTCATGACAACAAATGAGGTCAGCCCTCAAGCTGTACCTAGATCCCTCCTGCCAAGGCCCCAGGGTGTGAAGGTGGGCCCTGCTCCTCTGGGTCAGGCCCCAGTCACTGGTTAACATGGTGACTGGGACTTGTTAGGAGGCACCACAGTGGCTCCCTTAACACAGCTCTGCGATGAGCAGGCTTTCCTGGAAGGCTGCTATGTGACTTGGAGCTGTCCTCCACCTTCTGGGCACTGAACCTTCGATTTCTGGGGGTATCCAAGGACCAACTCACTGCATGATGCTCAGCCTCTCTTGGTTCCTCTTTTTGTAATGTTTTCTTGATATAAGGTCTCACTGTGCAACTCAAGCTGTCCTCAAACTTGCAGTGATCCTCTTGCCGCAGCTTCCAAAGGGCTGAGATTATAAGCATGGGCCTAGCTCCCCTGGGTTCCTCTTAAGGCAGTTTGTAAGCAAACCTTGGGCCTTGGCTGCTGTTCTGCACACTGTTACTCCCCTGGCCCCTTGTCACCATGCCCTCACGCCTGGGAACAATACTCACTTACATTACAGGCCCTGTTCATGCCTGAGAAGGGTACTCGGAGTCCTTCCAAACAAGGAATCTCTACACCCATGGAGACCATTGTCCTCACACACTTCAGAATCCACACCATACACCCATGGAAACATTGTCCCCACTTAAGAACATCAGAGCTTACACAAATGTCAGATAGCCTCTGTGACTATCCAGGCCTCACAGCAAAGCACTGCGGTGCGCCCGTGCGGAGGGGTAGGGGGAGTGTATGTGGAGAGGAGAGGTATCCTCTGGACCCCACTGTGGGCCTCTGTGTGTGACTATATCTAACTCAGAGCTTAAAGAACAAAGCCATTTGGGCCAATGTTGTTACCTTGAACAAGCAGAGGAATCACCAAGCTGAGATTGGCCCCAGTGCCAGGCTAAACCTGGATTCTGCCTGACCAAGCCATTTAACTTGCCTTCTTACCTGTGCTCTCCTCTACACCCCCTCACCTGACTCTGTATCACAGGTGCTGCATTTCCCAGGATGCCTTGCTGCCCACCCACCTGGCTGGCCTCTCCAATTGGAGGCTCCGATGAAGGCTAAAGGGAGAACAGAGTACTCTTAGCCCTGTGGGTGGCCAGCAACTTTTTTGGCAGTGGTCTATGTCCTCCATAACTCCAGCTCTCACTAAACTGAACTCCAGTCCTTGGTCCCAGCTCTCTCCAAGAATCTTCTATCCTGGGATGCTGCCAGGTGCCCTGGTCTCTGCACACTGATGATGCTATGGTACATGGGGAGCTAATCTCTGCATGCTTCTTACTCATCCAGCATTAGCTGGTAAGCAGCCCTTGGTGTTGGGCAGACCTAGAGTGAATTCTGTGTGGAAGAACTCTAGACCATTCCCCGAGGCAGAAAGCAAGAAGCTGGGAAAGGAATACAGATATGACTCACTTCACCATGTCACTGAGAGTGGCCACCAGCCCACACTGGGACCTGCCATCCTCTCACCTGCCACAGTCTGGTGCCTTTTCCATGTGACCCCTTGTCAGGGCTCACCTGGTGCCTTTTCTGTGTGACCTCTTGTCAGGGCTCACCAGGGCACAGGGACAGCTGGTGGTCAGAAAAGACAAGGTGCTCCCTGTCCGTGTACTGACACCCAGCTGGTGGACCCAGATCCTCCCTGGGGCTGCAGACCTCTAGAGTGCAGCTGCCCAGAACTTCCCAACAGACGCTGGGTAACATTCAGCCAGGCTCCATCCAACCCCTGGGAGAGGCAGCAGTTGGCTACCAAGAAGCTTCCGAAAAGACAACCATGTGTACATGGGCCCTGGAGATCTTGTTCACGCTGTCCTCTGCAGATGCAGCCGTGTCACTCTAGGGATGCGCCTCTGGCGCTGTGCAGCAGGGGAGGGGAGACTGTCAATGAGCCAGAGGACCCCAGGTGGCACAGACCTCAAAAGGATCTTGAAGGATCTAGCGAAGCAGGCTGAGGAGGGCGGAGCATCACTAGGGACAGCAGCTTACACTTCCGGTCCCTTGTGTCTAATGGTCCAGCGTGGAGTAGCATCCCCCAGGAAAACACACACATGGGAGACAAGGGCAACTGGGAATAAGGGTCCACTTTATGTTTAGGAGTCAGATAGTTTTACAGACATTCCTCAGGTCTTTCCCTCTGAGTGAGGCATAGATCAAGCCGCATGGCTTCCTAGGGGGAACTCCTGGCAGCTGCCCAGCCTCTCCCTGTGTTAACAATGGATGGGACCTGAGCCAGGTGTTTCCAGCATCTTCACCTCTTATTCAAGGATTGAAATTAAGTTTCACAGTTTACAAAAGTAGCAAAGACACTTTATTCAAATCAGGAAGGCAGGTCAGGAAGACTGGGGGCAGGCAATGTAAGTAAGGGTGCTCTAGTGCCCTGATAATTATTTGGGGCTTCCTTTTACAGGGTTCCAGAGGAAGGATTTGGCTAATAGGGGGGATAACTGAGTGGCTCTCTATTTTGATTGACAGATATGTTACATACTCATTTCCTCCACTGAGAGTGTCCTTTTCCATAATGCATGCTATTTTAATCTTATACATGCCTGATTGTGGATAGTCACCAGAAGGTAAATAAGGGATCTATAGGCTGGAGAGATGGCTCAGTGCTTAGGAGCATGTACTGCTCTTCCAGAGGACCCAAGTTCAGGTCCCAGCCCTCATGTTAGGCAGCTCACAACTGTTTGTAACTCTGGCTCCAGGGGACCTGGTCCTCTCTTCTGGTCCCCATGGGCACTGCACTAGTGTGCTCATACACAGACACACACATACTTTTAAAAAATAACAATAAAATAAAACATTTTTTAAAGAGGGGATTTGCTCTGAAATTTCACAAGCCTTAATGTTTGTGCACCCAAAATAAGTGTCGGTCAGATCAACTTATTGCCCATAGTTCCCAGTATAACTATTGTAGGGGTCACTTGTTTGTCTCCAGGTAGTGACCTTGGGCCCCAGCCCCTCTGTAGGGAGGCTAACAGCTGCATTGACAGACCAAGAGCTCTATTCCTTAGCCCCTAGCATGTGGGCAGATCCTCCTGCAGCCATCTGGGGTGGGCACCAGTGGTCTGTCCTGTCTCATACAGCAACATGCTCACAGTATGGATGGAGACAGGAGCTTATCTGTGTACCCAAACACTCACCCCTGCCTGGGGAACCCTGAGGCTCAGAGCCAGGCTCCGTGGGACAGCTGCACTCCCTGTCTGGTCTCAATGAGCCTCCTCTTTCGTGGCTTTTCACTTCAAGATGGACAGTGACTTCTAGCCGGGCTGTATGTTTCAGGTGACCCCTCTCCATGTGTTCCCCGACACACTGAATATTCTCCCTCTCCCTGGTACCCCACCACACCACAGCCGCACGCGGGCCCTGGCCTACAGCATCTATGCAGGAAGAACCTCCTGTGTTCCGGACACCGGGCCAGATCTGGAGCACACAGAGGTGACCAGTAGATATCCCAATGTGGGTGGCAACATGGAGGAGCTCTGAGATATGAGGGACAACACTTCAACTCCCCTAGGCTTTAACATGATGTCCCTCCCCTTCTCTCTGTGACAAGCATCCTGGGGGGGGGGGAGCCCAGGATTGGCTAGGTCAGTCGGCCAATGAGGAGAAGGAAGCAGGCCCTCACCTCACTTCTCACTCTTCTATCCACTATGCATTGACTTTGCTCCTCTAACTCTGCTCTTAGTGGCAAAGCGGCTGCCACTGTTCCAGACATCATATCCAAAATTTAAAGGGAGCTTTTTCCCTTCTGACATCTATATTGTTATTTTGTATTTTGAGATAGGGTCTCATTAACTTGCCTAGGCTACATACATGAACCTTGAACTTTTACTCCTCCTGCCTCAGTCTGTCGAGAAGCTCAGATGATGGGTCTGTGCCCCCCAGACCTGGCCTGACTCCTTTTAAAGAAATCCATCTATGGAGGATTAAAACCTCCAAGCCAGGTGTGGTAGTACATGCCCTTAATCACAGCACTCAGGAATGTAGACACAGGTAGATTAGATCTCTGTGAGCTTTAATCCAGTCTGGTCTATACAGTAAGTTCCAGGTCAGCCATGGTTAGCGGCACAGTATGCCTTAGGGTGTCTATTGCTGTGATAAAATATCATGACCAAAAACCAAGTTGGGAAGGAAAGGGTTCACCCGGCTTACACTTCCATCTCACTGTTCATCATAGAAGAAAGTCAGGACAGGAACTCAAACAGGGCAGGAACCTGGAGGTAGCAGGAGCTGATGCAGAGGCCATAGAGACTTGCTGCCTTGCTCAACCTGCTTTCTTGTAGAAGCCAGGACCACCAGCCCAGGGATGACACTACCCACAATGGGCTGGGTCCTCCCCTATCAATCACTAGTTAAGAAAATGCCTTACAGCTGAATCTTATGGAGATGGTTTCCCAATTGAGGTTCCCCCCTTCAGATAACTCTAGCTTGTGACATAAGACTAGTCAGCACAGAGACACTGTCTCAACGATACTGCTTGGACTGCCAGGACCCAGAGACAGGATAACCTAGAGCTAGGATAGAAAACCAAACATGAGTGGCAAAAACAAAAACAGACAAAAAAAAAAACAGTCAACGAAATGGCTCCTAATGATATTCTGCTGTATTCACAGATCAATGCCTGGCCCCATTGTCATGAGAGAGACTTCACCCAGCAACAGATGGAAACAAATGCAGAGACCCACAGCCAAACACTAGGCGGAGCATGGTGAACCTGCTGAAGATGGGGAGGAAAAATTGTACGAGCCAGAGGGGTCTAGGACAAGAAAACCTACAGGATCAACTAGCCTGCACACACAGGGGCTCACAGAGTCTGAATCAACAACCAGGGAGTCTGTGTGGGACTGACCTAGGCCCTCTGCACATATGTTACAGTTGTGTAGCTTGGTCTTCTTTGGGGCTCCTAACAGTGAGAGTGGGGGTTGTCTCTGACTCTGCTGTCTGTTTTGGGACTTTTTCCTCCTACCAGGTTGCCTTGTCCAGACTTACTAGGAGAGGAGGTGGTTAGTCTCATTGCAGCTTGGTATACAATGACTGGTTGATATCCACAGGAGACCTAACCCTTTTCTGAAGAGAAAAGGAGGAGGAAGAGGGGATGGGATGGAGGAGGAGAAAAATGGGAGAAGAGGAGGGAGGGGAACTGTGGCCGGGATATAAACACAAACAAATACATAGATACAAAAAAAAATCCTCTCCCTCCACCTGATACAGGGCATCAGTGAAAACCCCGTTAATGTCACAGCTAATGGTGACAACTGTTGTCACCAATGCTCTCCTGCAAGAACATACCCTCTCTCTGTTTCTTTCAGCCACACAGGGAGCAAAAAGGAAGTAGATAAGTGTGGTGGCTCACAGGGAGACTGAGGCAGGAGCATTGCCATGAGTTTGTGGCTAGCCTTGACTGCATGGTGAACTCCAGGCCAACAGAGCACTCTCTACCCAATAGGAGATCAATTAAAAAAAAGCAAAGCAAAGCAGCCATCAGCGGTGGACACCTGTGATGCCAGCAATGGAAGGCTTGACCCAGGAGAGTCCTGAGTGTGAGGCTGGCTTGCCTACATAGCAAAACCCTGTGTGTGTGTGTGTGTGTGTGTGTGTGTGTGTCTGTGTCTGTGTCTGTCTGTGTGTGTCTGTGTGTGTGTGTGTGTCTGTGTGTCTGTGTGTGTGTGTCTATGTGTGTGTGTCTGTGTGTCTGTGTGTGTGTGTCTGTGTGTCTGTGTGTGTGTCTGTCTGTGTGTGTGTGTGTAAGAGAGAGACAGAAGGACAGAGACAGAGATAGTTAGACAAAGACAAAAATATACAGACAGAGACAGAAAGCTAATGTGAAGTGGCAGCGACAAAGACAGAGACTAGATTTACTATAAAATGTACATGACCAAAATACCAAATATATAATGCATAATTATAGACGAGTAGAAAGCAGAAATAAAAGCCGTACAGATTGAAAGGCCTCACACTGTAGAGAGTTCCTGAGAATTCAAAGCAGAGCATGAAGCCAGGCAGGAGCTTGACAGGACATAGGTGAAAGGCCACAGGGTGCAGAGCAGGAAGATTTGTCACTGATCGGGATGGACAGTTTGAAGTTAGTAGCACCACTTGGGTGCTGGGCTTCCTGGCATGGAGGTGCATGCCTTTGATCCCAGCAACTCAGGAGATAGAGGTAAGTGAATCTCTGGGAATGTGAGGACAGCTTAGTCTACACGGTGAGTTCCCAGCTGGCCAGATGATACAGTAAGACCCTGTTACAATAGTTGAAATAGTTTAGCAGGTAAAGGCTCTTGCCGACAAGCATAACAAGTTCACTGCCTGTGGCCCATATGGTGAAAGGAGAGAACCAACTCTTACAGGTTGCCCTCTGACCTCCACACGTGTGCCACAGCCACCCACACGGATACACACATAGTAGACAGATGGATGAATGGAGGGAATGAACAGAAAGCAGAATGTACAGATTCGAAAGATGTCCCCACGAACCATGGAAAGTACAAGGACAGCCTGGGCCACATTGTGAAAACTTGAGTCAAAGCAAACAAACAAACAAAAGGACTACTTAAAATAATGTCAAGTTATAAAACACAATAAAATTTTGCATGCTGAAAAGCTCACAACTACTAACAGAAATCAAAGACCTAAGTGAACAGAAAGTTACAACCTTGGACTGGAAGGTTGAGAATGATTAAAAAATCCATTCTCCCCGCAAGCAGTCGATGCCTTCCAGGCTGCTCTAACCAGGACCCTGATGTGCTCTTTGTAGGAACTGGCACCCCGATTCTGAAATTGACAGGTGGGGGTAAAAGCACTGGGACAGCTGGAGAGAGTCTACAGAAGGGGGAACAAAGAGAACCCCAGCACAGGCACCCCGTAAAGCTTCCGTGGTGAAGGGTGGCCTGGTGTAGAGGCTCATTGATCTGGGGGCAGAACAGAGCCCAAAATAGACCGAAGCGTTTTGGACCATCGATCCTTTACTAAGGTGCAAAAGAAATTCAATGGACAAAGGCGTTTTCCAGAAAATGGGGCCAGGACAATTGAACAGCCATGAGCCTGAGGAGGAGGGAGGAGGAGGAGAAAAGGGAGGGCAGAAGGAGGGCGAGAGAGAGGAAAGGGAAGAGAGTGAATTCAAGCTGTGGTTTTGCCTGGTTGGCTTAGTTGTTGTTTTTCTGTCTTGCACTATAGCCTAGGCTGACCTCAGATGACCTCAGATGACCTCAGATGAACTTGTAGCAATCCTCCTGCCTCCATCTCCCACATGCCATGATGACAGGCATGACCCACCATGCCTGGCTTACAAGCTATATTTTGAGCCACGTAAGAAAACTGACACAAAGTCTAACTCACAGAGCACACCCCAAAGAATAAAGCCCCCCCACCGCTTCGGAAAAAATATGTAAGTAAATGTCTCAGACCTCAGGTCTAGAGTGTCTGAAGAACTCTCAAAGCTTGGGCATAAGAAAACAAAACCCAATTCTAAAATGAGCATAAGGAAAAAAACGTGCATGAGAGCAAGCCAGGTGTGGTGATGCACCTGTGAGTCCAGCACTCAGGAGTTCAAGACCAACCTTAGCTACATAAGGACTTGTCTCAAAAAACAAAAAGAAATAGCACGCAAGAAACAAATAAAATAACTGATATAGGCACAAGATGGAAGCAGATATGTCATCAAAACATGTATAAAAATAATAATAATAAAAGACACCACAAATGAGGCATTCCTGAGACAGGACATGTGGGTTACAATGGTTGAAAATTAAAACCAGCTACCAAGTCCCCATGGTGCAACTAAGTTTCTATGCATTGCCAGGAGGCACGGGCTAGGACTCTGCTTAAGAAAATAACTGGGCAGCACTCACCAAGTTAGACATACACGGTGGCCAGGCAATTCTGCTCCAGCTACTCTAGCACACAGCAGGTCGGGAGACAGTGATGACAGTGGGGCCTAGGGAGATCCAGGGTGATGCTCTGTCCAGTGTCTCAGTGTCCTGCTGACAGGCAGCTGATTGCCCTTGTCAAAACTCACCAAGTTGTGTTTCGGGAGGTGAACACATCCTTAGCACAAGACAGACAAGAAAAGTAAGATGAAGACATGCCCTGGCCACACGGCTGTGGTGCCCGACCCCATAGCTGGGCACGGGTGTGTTTGCCAAAGCAATCTTGGTAAGAGAAGTTTGGCTGCCTGGTTTAGTTTAGCCCACCAGAATTTGCTGGGGTGGGAGATGAAGAGGGGATTCTTGTTCTCTCTCTCTCTCTCTCTCTCTCTCTCTCTCTCTCTCTCTCTCTCTCTCTCTCTCTCTCTCTCTCTCTCTCCCTCTCTCTCTCTCTCTCTCTCTCTCTCTCTCTCTCTCTCTCACACACACACACACACACACACACACAGTCTTATTTAGAGGACAGGTGGCAGAGGCCCACCCAAGCCAGGTTGGTGGGTCTGGTGTCTAAGATGCTTGGATACGGCGCATTGTGGGAAGGCAGCATTGATGTTTGGGTCAGACCTGGGAGCAGAGGAGGTCACGGAATCTACTCTCAGGAGGTGATGCAGATCACAGACCCCAGAGCCAGACACATCCAACTCCACAAAGAGCAGATCGAATGTGGAGGGCAGAAAGAAGTCTCCACAGCCACCCTGTAAGCAGAATGGGAGTGGAGCATCAGAACTGCTGGACGGCTCTTGTGGCAGAAGCCTAGGCCACCCACAGGAGGGGCTACATCCAGGAGGACAGGATTCCAGCCACCACAAGAGGACCCCAGTTGTGTGGAAAATGGAAAGGAAGGAAAACAGGGGACATGGGAGGAAAAGATGGGGGAAGGGGTTGAGAGGGCTGAAGCTTTGGGATGGGAAGAGATGTCCCCAGTTTCCCTGCCTGGGGTATCAGGGAACCAACCTCCCTGGATGTCACACTTAGGGACAGAGGAAGCTCAGTATCAGAGCCTCTGAACACAGCATATGAACACCCTCCCTTTACAGGACACTGCTATAACTACAGCATCCTAAGGACAACTCACTCAGCCCCTGGAGGTGTGTTTCATCTTACAGGTGCATGAACGGACTCAGAGACGTGGTGGCACCTCCCCTGAGTCAACCAGTGAGGGAGTGGCAGAGATTGAGCCCAGGTCTGTAGCCTGACAGAGCTGAGCCCTTGCCAATGTGAAGGTTTTGGGTTTGTTGGTTAGTCTTCGTTGTTTTTCCCCATTTTTATTTTTATTTCCATTCTGCAAAGGCTCTATAAACACAGATCCCCCGCACCCTCCAACAGCCAGCCTCCCCTCACAGCTGTCCAAGCTGTTTTGGCCCAGGGTTCTCTCAGGAGTCCACAGACACATCTCCACAGTCAGGCACAGTATTTCCAAGTGGCAGAATTAATAGGGCAATTCCCCCGTGCAGAACTGAGCTGGCTTCTATGCTAAATTAGCATAGATAAATATTTTTGAGAGAGGAGGAAAAATAATGCATTTTGCAATAAGACTGGAGGGCAGCCCCTCGCGGCCCCGTCCCCTGAACTTGGACGGAATGAATTTGCACCTGGCGTAATTGAAGGCGCCATGGTCCCCTGTGCCTGGGAGCGGGACCTAGCCAAGCGGATAAATTCCCTCCACTTGTGCAGAGCTAACGGTTGTCAAGAGGCTGAGCCCAGGGGAAGATGGAGGAGGGGCAGGCAGGACTGGAGAAGCAGGTGGATGAGTGAAGACAAAGACTGCAGGGCACACACACACTTCAGCACACACGCAGCAAACGCACACACATGCATGTGTGCACATCACACAATCACACACATACACCACACACAAACAGCCACACCTGACTTGCACCAGGCTCACTCTGTATAACGGCCGAGCCTTATATGATCTGTTATTTGCCCCAGTCTGGGGGTGGGGGGTGTGATGCCCACACTCTGTCCACAGCTGGATGGAAACTCTGAAGCTCTGGGACTTCATCAGCTAATGGTCCCCAGGCCCAAACTCACAATATGGGCCTCCCCTGTGGCCCTCCCTGCCTCCGCTGTCTATCAGTCACTGTCTGTCTTTTCAGGTCTGCCCTGTAAGTCGTCATAAAGCTCCCCACCAGCCTCCCTGACTGCCCTGTCTCCCTGAAATGCCCTTCAGTCTGTAGAGCACCTGCCATACAAGTCCGAGGACTTGAGTTCTGATCCCCAGCACCCATAAATAGTGGGGTGTGGTGATGCATGCCTGTAATCCCAGTGCTGGGGGCAGAAACATCCCTTGAGATTGATGGTTAATCAGTGAGGTCTGGGTTCAGGAAGAGGCCCTGTGTTAAAACCCAAAGTGGAGAGTGTAGAAGAAGACAGATAGACAGACAGACAGACAGACAGACACACACACACACACACACACACACACACACACACGCTGCAAGAGCTGGAGATATGGCTCAGCAGTTAAGAGCACTCACTGGCTGTTCTTCTAGAGGGCTCAGGTTCAATACCCAGTACCCACACGGTGGCTCACAACCATCTGTAGCTCCAGATCCAGGATATCCAACACCCTCTTTTGGCCTCTAAAGGTACCAGGCACAGGCACACATATGGTGCACAGACATGTGCAAACAAAAACACTCGTACAACAAATATGACAAGATTTTTAAGTTGGCTGTAAACAACCCTACCCTCTCCTTCTAAACACCTGGCTGCCCCTGAACCCCAGCACCTCTGGGTTTCTGGTTACCACCTGGCACCAGAGTGTGGCTGGGAACCTACTGATGGGCTAGACCACTTCAGAGGAGTTGAGCATATTTCAATCACCACCCTTGGAAGGAACTCTCAGATCCCAGGAACACCCTCAACCCCCACGCCCAGGTAATAACCAGTTCTGGTGGTGAGCTACCTCAGAGGCCAAGACAACTGCTCACCCTCTCTTTCTAGCCACAGTCCCATAATTCCTGCCCTGCTTGGAGGCAGGTAAAGGGCAACTGACCCACATGAGGGACAATAGAGCTGGATCACAGACAAGGCTGCCAGAGACCTGAGAGGAGCAGTCACCTGGATGCTGGCACTACCAAGGGTCCCAGAAAGAGCAGGGCGTGGTGGTGGATAGGTGTGGCTGTGACTGGGCCTGGTAATAGCACCTCCAGGCTTGAGAGGGTGCAGCACAACCAGCCACAGGAGCCCTCCCAGAACAGGCACCTGCAGGGTTGCACCAGCCTCTCCGTGGTTGCTCCAGAGACCAGGTTTGCCCAGGCCACAGACCCTGACTCGGAAATCCCTTTCCTCCGAGGCTGAGTTCTCTGTGACCGTCACTGTAAATAGATAAAGGGTGATGAGAATTCCTGTGACCCCTCCTAATGCACACTGCAAGCCACTTCCCTGTTCTGAGACACCATTGGATGAATAGTCCTGAGAGAAGGGAAGGGAGAGACGGAGAGCCAGTGTGGGAAGCCACAGATGCTCTGAGATTCGGTCTCTTCCCTCAGGGCAGGGATCTGTGAGACTAGCGGGGGGGGGGCCTCTGCTCTCAGTCACAGTCTACCCAGCAGGCCACTCACCCAGGTGACTCTGGCATCAAGAGCCATAAGATTCCAGGGCATCTCAGCTATGCCGGGTCATAGACCACACTTGGCACCACTGAGCAGAATATCTAGGGAGGGCTCTGGGACACTGGGCAGGAGGTGTATGGAAAGCTGAAGTTCGGAAAGACCTTCCAGTGGCTTGGACCCCTGAGAGACAGAGCTGGGTCTTCTGGCCCAAACCATCCACATCCACTTCCTGGAGCCATGGGAGAGACCAAGGGATAGGAAGGGATGGCTCTCAGGGCTGGGCCCCTGTACAGCAGACAGAGCAGCTGGGTGTGGGCAAACCTGCTAAGTCTATACCTAACCAGCCAGGAGCCTGCATCTCAGCCAGGACTAACAGGGACACACACTCAGAGGCCAGAATACTCATGCTTTTCACAGCCTCAGTAACTGCCTCTGCCACCCTGGAGCTGGCATTCCCTCCCCTTCCACCCTGCTTCTCCCAGTGATCCCTTTGGGTGCAGTTGTGGCTGGCAGATAGGTTACTACCACTGCAATGCACCGTGTGCCCCACCACGACATACAGTTTCCTCTGGGTGCCCGCCCATTGGCATTCCGCATGGATGTGCAGAAAGAGGTCTTGGTTCTGTAAGCCTCTACTTTGCCTCTGTGTAATGGGTACCAAGGGTGGCTGGGAAACTCAGAGGGGTGCACAGTGCTGTGGCACACAGCAGGAGTGATGGAAGGCAAGAACAGGTTATACCCCTGCCTCCCTAGAGGAGTGCAGCTTAGAGGAGGAGGAAGGGATTTCAGGGGCCACGAGGAAAAACAAAACTGAGCAAATCAATGGCAGGAACAGCCTGTGTTCTAGCAAAAACAACAGTATCCATCATCCAGGTGCTTGTGGTGACATAGGACTCGGGAAGCAAAGGAAGGGCTTGGAGCCCAGGGAGCAGGCAGCACTCCATCAGGGCCACCTGTGGCCTGTCGGGCCTCCAGACGGGTTTTCTAACAGTACAGGGCTGGCTCCCTCAAGGGTGAGGGAAACTGGCAGTGCCCAGTTGGGATATCCCAGGAGACCACCTTGGAGGGAAGTGTCAGGGAGAGAGAGTAGGAACCCCACCAGAACTCCCCCTGCTGCTGAGCCAGGAGGCAGCTAGATCCACCCCAGACAGCCAACAGAACAAAGTCAATTGTGGGTCTCCATAGTAAACAGGTTTCCTGAAACCCTGCTTAAGGGCTTCTGGTCATGCAGAGCTCACTGGCATCAGGACCCCAGGACCCTCCAGCTCACATCGGGTCCCGTTGTGATTCCCACATCCAGTTCACAGGCAAGGTGGGGAGAGAAGCAAGTGGTGTCCCAGCACTCATGGGCTGTGAGGAAACTGGATGCCAGCACACTGAGAGCCTTGCAAGCAGCCCCTCCTAACCCCGCTTGCTTCTTAACAGACCCCACTCCACTGTCTGCGAAGGTCAGCTCAAGGCTTGGTAAAGTAAGTGACAGGCAATTCGAACCCCTGAGCCAAGTGTAAACCTGGTTCCCCACAGGTTCAGCCTCCGGGCCAGATAATGAAAGGGACACCTGAGACCAGAAGCAACAGCCAAGCCATCTGAAAGAACCTCTCCCAAGTCCCCCATTTATCACTGAAATTAAGACTGGCACCAGGACTGGGTCTCAAAATGACAGACCACTTCTCTGAAGGAGTTCAAAGAATGGAGAAGTCCCAAGCACACAGCCGGAGGCAATTCCAATCTGGGGTACACACGAACCACAATGAAGGCTAGTGAGGGCTTCCTGGAGGTGAGAGCTCCCACTGCCTCCTGAGGGAGGCCTGGCCCCAGCTTCGCCATCCAGAGAAACCAGGGACAGTGACACCCTCTCTCACAAAAGAAACTCTGCTGGTTGGAGAGAACAGCAGAATGCATCGGTGAGCTACCACAAGTCTTGTAACTGTTTTGTTTTGTTTGTTTTTCAAGACAGAGTTTCTCTGTGTAATAACCCTGGCTGTCCTGGAACTCATTCTGTAGACCAGGCTGGCCTTGAACTCACAGAGATCGGCCTGTTTTTGCCTCCCGAGTACTGGGATAAAAGACATGAGCCACCATGCTTGGCTACAGCACAATTCTTTGTTGTTCCTTGTTCTGTGAGTTGCCAGAATGGTTCTGGCTTTTTATTCTTCTGCCTGTTCTGGGGACCATCCTGCTCTTGCCACAGATTTCACACCCCCTCTATTCCCTCTGACCTCGGGCTGAAACCCCAGATCAGGTTGCAGGCTGCACTTTGGTGGGTGGGGACAGCTGGCCAGAGATTCTCAAGATGCCAGGCAGGCTGGAGCTGCAGCTGCCATGCATTCCCAGTCTTTGTCAATGCGGCTGCATTGCCTCTGCCCTTGGGCCGATGGGAGGACAGGAAGCCAGAGAAAAGAAACAACACACAATTCAGTCTCCCCAAATCAACCCATCCTGCAAAGGGAAAAAAGAAAACAGAGTCCAGGCTGAAGCTGACCTTCTGTTTACATTTTCCTTGGCAACTGAGAAATAATTGCAGGTTTGCCGGGCCCCCCCCCACCCTGCCTCATCCAGGGATGACACTGGAATCTTGAACCACACTCGTGGTTACTATGGTGTCAGTCTGAAATTGTGACTCTCAGAGGCTGCCAGCAGGGAGGCACGGAGCCAGGGCAGCGTCTCAGCTGAGGCTGGTGACTGGAGGCTTAGCCGGTTAATAGCAGGAAAACCTGCTAGAAAGAGTAGAGGCCTGAGGGATGTAGTCAAAGCAGGTGCAGGGCCAGCCCCAAAAGCGAGGCCTGTCACAGTCTTGGAGATTTGCACTGTCCTGGCTGCACTGTGGCCCACCCTGTGGCCACCAGGTCTGAGTCCCTGCTCAGCCCTGTGGAAGGAATTGCTCAGGCCAGTTTCTCAGGCTCAGCCCTTTCTCACTTCTCTCCAAGTCTAGAGCCTTGGTGCTCGGCCAGG
This sequence comes from Mesocricetus auratus, assembly GCF_017639785.1. NCBI lineage: Eukaryota > Metazoa > Chordata > Mammalia > Rodentia > Cricetidae > Mesocricetus > Mesocricetus auratus. Next base: position 150,698,630 of record NW_024429266.1, on the reverse strand, counting down.
GGACCTGCAGAGGTGATTTGGATACCACCCTCCACTCCTCCAACTCCTCAGAGAACCGTGGGCCAATCTGTTAGACTCCCTCCTCCACAGCCACACCCTGGCTCCATCCCCGCCTCTGGACAGTGGTCCTGGTCCCTGCCCTTCTCCCTCCTCCACAGCCACACCCTGGCTCCATCCCTGCCTCTGAACAGTGGTCCTGGTCCCTGCCCTTCTCCCTCCTCCACAGCCACACCCTGGTTCCATCCCTGCCTCTAGACTGTGGTCCTGGTCCCTGCCCTTCTCCACAGCCACACCCTGGCTCCATCCCCGCCTCTGGACAGTGGTCCTGGTCCCTGCTCTTCTCCCTCCTCCACAGCCACACCCTGGTTCCATCCCTGCCTCTGGACAGTGGTCCTGGTCCCTGCCCTTCTCCCTCCTCCACAGCCACACCCTGGTTCCATCCCTGCCTCTAGACTGTGGTCCTGGTCCCTGCCCTTCTCCACAGCCACACCCTGGCTCCATCCCCGCCTCTGGACAGTGGTCCTGGTCCCTGCTCTGACCTTGGCCCTCACATCATTCTTCTCATGACCTTGCCTGGGGGAAATCTTCTGAAGAACAAATCTGATCTTGTCTCTGTTCATATCACTGAGAGCTCTTGGGTAGCTAGGCATCCTGGCCTCACAGCTGCTCCTTCCCTGGGACCTTTGAGCTGGCCATTTTTGCTACTGGGATCACTTCCCAAGGCATCACTGAGACCACAGGGGCTGCCTATTTGCCCACTGCTGTGGTCTTCGTGCTTCAAACAGCACAAGCATGGGGACCGCTTAGGAATCAGTAAGTGAGTGAATGATGAATGAATGAATGAATGAATGAGTGAGTGAGTGAGTGAGTGAATGAAAGGATGGATGGATGGATGGATGGATGGATGGATGGATGTCTTCTGGTCCCCATTTTTTCTGTCTTTACTATGAAGAGCTAGCCTATCAGAAGAGGGGACCAAATGCCTCCTAAGAAAACCCCAGCCCACAAACCTGTTGTGTTCAACCCACACTGAGCTGGACCCATGACACATGAACTTACCTTCGCTAACACATAACAGTGGGGAGACTGAACACAGGGTCCAGGGTTCACAGCCAATGGTCACTTTCTTTTAAGATGGTATAGAAATTACCCATGAAAGTGCCCACTTGGGGTTTGTTTTTCCTCTCCTTTTTTCTTTCTGTTTTCCTTTCTCTATTAGGCTGCCCTCTTCGCTTTCTTTGGGGATAGGTCTATTCTTTATTTTCCATCTCATGCTGATTCAATGTGGACTACCAGACAGTTTTTCTGGCTGTGGGCTGATGCTGGACATTGAGGCAGGAAACCTCCCTACATGGTTTACAGCACGCTCTGAGGTCTACCCTCCCCCAAGACCGTTCAGCGGAACCCTACCACCGGCCACCCCACAGCTGTCCACGGGAACATTTCCAGCATGCCAGGTCCACCCAGGCCTCCCTCTTAGCCCTCAGCGAGTGAGGCTATTAGGAGGGCGCCAGAGAAACACCGAGTTTCCCAAGTCTGTGCTCATTCATCCAGGCTGGCAGGACCAGGGCAGCTTGGGTGAGACTTCCACTTTGCACAGACTCATTTCTTCTGAAAAGCATCTTAATTGCTTTGATGATCAGATTTACCAGCAAAATTCGGTGTCCTGTGCTTCCCTGTGTTTCAACAAATGGCACATTCGGAAGGCCCCTTCATTCTCACGGCTAGTGTGTGTTTCCTTGCTCAATATGCCAGTTTTGTTTAGCTTATCAGTTGTTTTCCAAGCATTATCTTTCATTTTTATAGCAAGAGCCCACCATTGTTTTTATTCTATTTCATTAATTTCTGCTCCCTTTCTACATTAATTTCTCCCATCGTCTTTCTCTGGCTTTATTTTGATGTTCATTTCTGCGCTTATTGAGGTAAAAGCTGAGTTCTTTCCAATCTCTCCTCTTCCTAATGACGGCATTTACAGCTATTCATTTTCCTCTAAGTACTGCAGCTTGGGTGGTATCCTGGGGGCTTTTATGGAGAGCCTTTATTGTAGCTCATTTCTAAATTGTTGATAATTCCATTTTGATTTATTGTTTCACTCACATTATTTAGATTTGTTTTTAAATTTCCAAGTGGCTAGATTCAGGGATACCGTCCTCTCTCTCACTTCCAGCTTTATTCCCATTGTGTCTGAAAAATGTGAATGGCGTGATCTTTTTAATTTCCTTTTAAAAATTGGTTTTAAGAATCAAAGGTAGTATAAAAATATTTTCCCCATAAAATAGTCAATCAGTTCTGAAGTGCAAAGAATCAAACATAAGAGTTCTTTGGCAATTATGCTCATTCTCTCTGGCTTCATTGTCCTGTTCGCTTGGAGCTAACCTTTGTGAATAGTTCAGAGGGGTTGTTTCGATTCTATTTTTTAAATTTACATATACATTTGTATGTTCAACCATAGAGCTTTTTTTAATTGCTTCTATTTCACGGTCTTGTTGGAGAACTCTTTCTCTTTGTTGCTAGAGCCTTCCTTTCCCCAAATAAGCACTTCTCTCTGTTCAGAGGGGGTGCGTGCATTGATTTGTCAGCAGCTCATAACTAATCTCTCATTTATGGCAGCCAGTTTTCCATTGCTAAAACAGAAGGCCTGGGGCTGTCTGCAAAAAATAAAACAAAAACAAACAAGCAAACAAAAACCAAAGAAACAAACAAAAACCTTCCAGCTAGAGACTGGAAACTCAAAAGGAGGTCTCTGTGGCTACAGATGGTAAGGAGTGTGAGCTCCATCCATGAGGGGGGTCTCCATCTTTCTACAAAACCACTGGGATGTGATCATGGGGCCTCACTCCATTGATCTAATCTAATCATGTCCCCAAACCCCACCTCTAAACACTGTCGCCTGTCAAGTTCACAGCTGTTCACACCATTCAATGTAAGATTGTGGACAGTCAGATTCCTCATAGGCTCCTGGAGACAAAGTGTATCGCTGAACACCTTTAGGTCATTTTAATATTGGTGTGTCTTTTTTAAGATTTATTTTGTTTATGGGCATGTCATGTGTGTCCAGTACCAGCAGAGGCCAGAAGAGGGCGATGGGTTCCCCCTGTAGCTGGAGCTACAGGTGGTTGTGACCCACTGGCGGTGGGCACTGGGATTCTAACCTGGGTTCTAGCAGAAAACACTCTTTAACTGCTGAGCCAACTCTCCCATCCTCCACATACTTTCTAACTCGAGTTGTTCAGAGAAGTTTCTCAGACTTAGAGTTGTATAATTTGAGAATGGGGCAGGGAAGATTGAAAACATGCCCCCTCTTCCTTGGCAAATTAGGCAGATATTTAAGTAGGAGGAAACCAGTGCTATTTAACATTAAGTATTTTTATAAAAGCTTAAATAAAGTATTACTAAATTACATTCACAGTAAAATCCAAAGATTATCAGGTTGCAATGAAAGAGCATTAACCCAGGGCTTAAAGAACAGCCTATGATTGTAACTCTATCTGCTATGTTAACAGGCTAAAAAGAAAACTCACATGATCGTTTACATGGATATCCCCAAAGAGGTGGTTGATAAAATTTGACATTCATTTATGACTTGTAAATCTAGTGTAGGTACAGGAGGGGGATTTCTTAATTCAATAGATTTACCTGTAGCAAACCCAATGGTGAAATTTGAGCTGTGTCCCCAAGATCGTCAGAAAGGAAGCAAGCTCCCACTGTCGGCCTGGAAGATGCCAGCAGGAATCCCCTCCCCAGCAATCTGTGGTCCAAAATCATCAATGAAAATTACCCAAAAACAATTCATCAGTTTTATATTGACACTATCCTAAGAAGCAGGGTGAAAGTCACACTGCCTGAACATGACTCATCCCTCTAAGTCCATGCTGTATAAACTACCCTCCCATTAGCTATTTCAGATAGACAACTTCTGTGTCTCTGTGGTATTCAAGCAAAACTATCTCCGTTTTCAGGTAGACAGATTCTGTGTCACTGTGGTATTCAAGTCGCCCTTATTCTACTTTAATAATGACCCCTCAGCTTAAAAGACGTGATGATGGTAATTTTTTAACAGAAATTTTTTTTGGTTTTTATGAGATAGGGTTTCTCTGTATTGTTTTTTGGAGGCTATCGGTCCAGCCTGGCCTCGAACTCACAGAGATCCACCTGCCTCTGCCTCCCGAGTGCTGGGATTAAAGGCATGCACCACCACCGCCCGGCTTTTTAACAGAATTTTTATAGTATGATTCTGAAAGTTCTCCAGAGGCCATGTGTCTCCAGCCTGTGGCAATGCTGGAGGAGTTGGAGGCCGGTGGAAGGAAATGAGGTGGGCGAAGACTGGCCTGAGGTGGATGCTGGGGCCCAGCCCCTCCATTCTTTCGTTTGTTTCCCGGCTTCCATGAGTGAGCAGCATTCTCTGCCACAGGCTCCCTCTATGATGCTTGACCGGGCAGAGCCAAGGACAGAGATCGAGTGCTGAATAAAACCCGTGAGACACGCCTGGCTTTTCCTCCTTTTTATTTGCTGTTTTGGGTATGTTGTCACAGCATGAAGTGCAAACTCACACATGTGTGGCTATAACTGTCCTGATTCTGAGAAACCTCTGCTCATCTTCTCCTGCCTGGCTTGTCAACTAAAATGTCATACTTCCTCATACAGAGAACAGAAAAGTACATGGTTCAGTACTGTGCTGTGTTATGCATCAACCAAGGGTTAAAATGCAGGCCCCATGGGCTAGGAGTGTGACTACAAGGAAGGCCCCATCCCTCAGAGTGGAGGCAGGCCATACCCTGGACAGCAAGGCTGTCCTCAGACTGCAGGATACAAAGTCTAGAGCAAGTCAGAATTCCGCACCTGACCAAACAGGAAATATGACCGGGGGAGTCCCAGTTATAGTAGCTACTAAAGCTAGGAAATGATTAGTAACAACGGAAGATCTATCCCCAACAAGGGTCCAACTCAACACAGACAAAAACGAGTAGAGAAAAATAGAAGGCTCTTGGACCAAGGATCAGTTGTCCCCCTGAGGAGTCTGTAATTCAGTGCAAACAAGATGTGATGCCGTCTGCTGGCACGATGCCCAAAATCCAGCTCCAGGTTCCACAGCACAGATGCGGGGTTGCTAGATCTGAGGAGCTGCTGGAAGCTGTGAGATAGAAGGTAATCTCATGGGGTTGGAGAGATGGATCAGCAATTAAGAGCACTGTCTGTTCTTCCAGAGGGCCTGGGTTCAATTCCCAGCACCCACATGGGAGCTCACTGTAACTCCAAGGTCTGACACCCTCACACAGACATACATGGAGGCAAAACACCAATGCACATAAAATAAAAATAAATAAAGGTGACATCATTCTGATGTGGGTGTGAGTGTGTGCAGTACACTGGTGTGCATGCACTGTGTGCATACGTGTGTGTCTATATGTGTGTATACATACATGTGTATGTACACATGTATCTAAGCATGTACACATGATGTGTGTGTGCCTGAATGTTACCATGTTGCATATGCATACCATTTGTATGTGTGGTACCTGTGTGTGCCTGTGTGTATGTGTCTTACGTCTGTGTGCTCATATATTGTTTCTATGCATGAGTGTTTATGTGTGTATGTATGTACATGTATAGTGCATGTGTGTGTCTGTGTGTCTTGCATACATGTGCATACATGTGCCCATGTGCCCATATTTGGTTTCTGTGCATGAGTGTTTGTGTGTGTATGTATGTATGTATGTGCAAGTGTGATGCATGTGTCTTTATGTGTGTTACATGTGTGAACATGTATGTGTATATGAATGTGTCCATACATTGTATCTATGCATATGTTCACCCGCATTTGCATGTATGAAGTTTATTCAATGTCATGTGTATTCATGTGTGTGTGCATATGTACATGTGTTATGTGTATGTGCATGGGGAAAAGAAGGAGGGTGGCCACCTGAAGGGAGAGGCAGTAGGCCTGTGAGTAGTTGAGAGAATGCTGTTTAGCGATCTCCTTTCTCTTGGAGCTGCTGCCAATCAGTCACCTCTAAAAGGGAGGAATGATGCCACTGAGCCAGCCTGGGCAGAACAACCTGGCTCTTGGCCAAGCAGGTCACCAGAGGACCAGCTGGTCTCAACACTTCCCTGTCTCCTGTCCCCAGCTGAGGGAACAGACGATAGTAGATGACACTTGTGTGTAAACCTCAGCTTTACTCTGGTCACCTGATGCTCTGTAACACACCACCCAAGACCTGGGGCCTTAGATAGCAGTTTGCTGGGTCTGTGGGTGCAGTTAGGAGGTCAAGCATGCACCTGGCATCTTCAAAGCCTGGGTTCCATACCCAGCACCCAGATACATAAATCCATCAACAAATATTAACAAATTACCCTAGCCGCTGTGGTTGTGTGGGCCCTGGGCTTGACAGGGGGCCCTCACCAGGATGCCTCATAGAATCACATTTGGAAGGCAGTGGCAGCCACAGGTGGCATCCATAGCTGCAGCTTTGTTGTTCCTATATGTGGTCTCCATGGGAGGACCATTTTACCCATCGGAGAGGCTCTGAGGCCATCTTGGAGCCCCAGAACACAGGAAACACCAGGTTTCCTGTGTCCCAGAATAAGTGTCACCCTGCAAGTCCTGTGGACCAAAACAAACAAACAAAAATGGGGGGGAGGGGTGCAAGGGGAGGTAGGTGAGGTCAGCCCAGCCTCAGCCTCTGGCTGTCAACCAGTAGGAACAAAGACCTCAGCTCCCCTGCCAGCTGCAGCTCCAGGATCCCTAGCTCTGCCTCCCCCTTCAGAACACATGCTCCTGTGGAAGCAGAGGCTGCCTTGAGTGACACTGTACTGAACAGGCATGTCCACTGGCAAGCTGTAGCCAGGGCTGAGTGGAATATCCCAGCTCCAGGTCAGAGAGAGCCCGATTCAGTTCTGGACTGGCATCCTAGTTCTTAATGATAGGCAGAGGTGGCCCCCACCCTCTCTGTAAGGTCTGGTAAGGTGACCACCAATTTCGACACATGTCCAAGCTGAGGGGTCTCATCTTAAGACTTTCCAAGCTTTTTCCTTCATAAAGTTAGCCTGCTGCTGGTGTCTTCATATAGAGAAAAAGGGGGGGGGGCTACTGAGTGACAAAAATATAGTAAGAACTTCTTTTCTTTCCTTTTTTTCTTTTAAGCAGGGTCTCTCTATGTAGTCCTTTCTAACCTGTAATTCCACTATGTAGACCAGGCTTGCCTTGAACTTACAGAGATCCACCAGTCTCAGCCTCCTGAGTGCTAGGATTAAAGGTGTGTGCCACCATAGCTGGTGTGGTGATTTGAAAGAAAATGGCCCCCCGAAGGGAGTGACAGTATTGGGAGGGGTGGCCTTGTGGAGTAGGTGTGGTCTTGTTGGAGGAAATGTGTCGCTGTGGATGCAGCCTTTGGGGTCTCATATATGCTCAAGATACTGCCCAGTGTCTCAGACCACTTCCTGTTGCCAGCATGTGTCTGCCTGCACACTGCTGTGTCCCACCATGATGATAATGGGCTGAACCCCTGAACTGTTAGCCACCATCTCAATGAAATGTTTTCCTTTATAAGAGTTGCTATGTCACAGTGTCTCTTCACAGCAATAGGAACCCTAACTAAGACACCTGGCTCTTTAAAAGTAAAGAAAATAAGGTAAGTAGTAAGAGAAAGAGACTGGGTAATGGGCTGGATGGATGGATCAGCAGATGTGGGATACTTACGGCTCAGGTTTAGACAATCTGAGTTTGATTCCCAGAACCAAGGTAAGGCCAAAGAAAAGAACCGACTCCATTGAGTTGTCCTCTGACCTCCACATATGCACTGTGTCACAAGCACCCACACCCCCACAAATGTCATGCATGTGCACAACAACATAAATTTATTAAAAAGAAGGAGACCCAAATATAGCACAGGTTAAGTATAAATGAGACAGTTTAAGCAAAAGGCAGGCCATCTTCGAAGGGTTCAAAACAGAAAGGAATCTAGTAGTCTGGGTTCCAGAGAGATGAAAACTAAATGAATGGGGGGGACATTCAGGAGCAAAAGTAAGTCCAACAACTTCAACGTCAGAAGGGGAAAAATGAAATTCAAAGCAAATCTGTTGTAAGGGACAAAAGTGAGTCATTTTAGTTGCAAAAGCAGAACAATGGATGGAGAATACATCTTGTTAATAGTGAGCCTAAGTTCCCAAGCAGAGCTGTGGGGTGCCAGCAGCTGAGGAACTGGGGAGGAAAATAGGGACCTCAAAGGGTGTGCTCAAGATTGTTTCTGGCAAGAGCTGAAGCTCCCCAGCAGGAGGAAGCACCCTGTGTGGTATTTATATTCATGAGAATGTCCATCTGACAGGCTCGGGGTGCCTCCCCTAGCTCACACGAGACTTTCACGAGATAGAGCAGAAACCCACCTCTACCTCACAGGGACAGAGTCAGATCCATGAGCATCCATGCCAGCCTGGTCTGCAGAATGAGTTCCAGGACAGCTAGGGCTGATACACAGAGAAACCCTACCTCAAAAAAACAACAAAAAAAAGCTAGCCCCCAAAAATCTATCAGTGGAAAAATCCAGGAAATGTCTTACGCAACCCAGAATGCTATTTACTAATGTTCAATGTGGTAGAAGGGACTGTCTTCACTGTGTCCAAACCACAGTCCTTTCCCTTCTATGTCAGACACACTGTCTGCATCAACTACGAATGCTTGTCCATGCATATCTGCTCAATACAATCCCAGAGACAGGATGAGGAAACAGGGTCAGAGTTGGGCTGGAAATCCATGGTAGGATGCTTGTCCAGCACCCAGCCTGGGTTTCATTACCAGCACAGAAAAATATAGATATAGGTATAATATGGCAAAGGAAACAGGCTCATTACATGGAGCAAAATGAAGCCAAACTCTTACCTTTGGTCTGGTACCAAGGGGAACTTCATGTTTGCTGAGGTGACCTAACCCATGAAAGATCAAGGGGCCAGTGAGATGCTTCAGTGAGCTCACTAGTCAGTGTCCTAAAAGAATAAATCAGCAGATGAATATATATATGAAAAGGGGATTTATTTGATGGCCTTACATCTTAAGGTTGGAGTGGTCCAACAATGTGTGCCTCACACTAAAGAGGCCAAGAACCCAGTAGCTGCTCAGTCAGTGAGGCACCTTGACGGGCACCTTGACAGGTCCCTATGTGGTGCCAAAGCCTGGAGCTCTCCTGGAGAGGTTCTGGTTTTTGCCCCATGTGCTGCCCAGTCTTTTGTCTATTTGGCACAAGCTAAGGATCATCTGGGAAAAGGAAGTCTCAACTGAGGAAATGATTTCATCAACTGTAGGCAACTCTGTTAGGCATTTGATTAGCAATTGATGTGCGAGGGCCCATGGCCTGGAGGTGGTGCCGCCCCTGGGCAGGTGGTCCTGAATGGTTAAAAAACAAAAATGAACATTGTGGCACACACCTTTAATCCCAGCACCCAGGAGGCAGAGGCAGTCAGATGTCTCTGAGTTTAAGACCAGCCTGCTCTACGTAGTTCCAGGACAGCCAGAGCTATAGCATGAGACCTTGTCTCAAAGAAAAAAGAAAGTTAACTGAGCAAGCCAGGAAACAGCAGCCCTCCATGGTCTCTGCCTCAGCTCCTGCCTACAGGTTCTTTCTTTGCTTGAGTTCCTGCCCTGACTTCCTTTCAGAACGGGCTATGGGCCATAAGATGAAATAAACCCTTTTGGTTGTGTTTGATTATGGTGCTTTGTTTCTCTCTCTCTCTCTCTCTCTCTCTCTCTCTCTCTCTCTCTCTCTCTCTCTCTCTGCAACACAGAGAGAGTAAGCTAAGATAATCTACATTATCTACATTGGAAGCCTGAAGAAGCCAGTTCTAATATCAGCAAAGGAATCAACAGTATAGATGAAAAAGGGAGCAACAGTATAGATGAATGAGAGAGAGAGAGAGCAGAGAGAGAGAGAGAGAGAGAGAGAGAGAGAGAGAGAGAGAGAGAGAAGGCCAAGAAGCCAGGAGAAAGCAAACAGCCTTCATTCTTCCTTATCTTCTTAACTTTTTAAAATTAATGTTTTTATTTTATGTGTATTTGTGTTTAACTGTATGTATATGCACCACATGCTTGCAGTGCCCACGGAGGCCAGAAGAGGGCATCAGATCCCTGGAACTGTAGTTACTGATGGTTGTGAGCCACCACGTGGGTGCTGGGAACCAAACTTAGGTCAGGTCCTCTGCAGAACAGCCAGTGCACTTAACCACCGAGTCATCTTTCCAGACCCTACCATATCCTTTTATTTGGGTGCAGAAACATTCTACCCCACCCACGTTCCAGATGGGTCTTCTTACATCAACAAAGGCAATGAAGACAATCCCCATAGACACACCCCAGATCAACCTGACCTAGAAGATCCCTGGGTCGGGTTCTCGGAGTGTGTCAAGTTGACAGTCAGAGCTGACCATCACAGGAAGTAAATGTGCTTGTCACCAAGCCTAATGAGCTGAGTTTGATCTAGGATGCACATGGTGGTAAGGAGAGAACTGACTCCCACAAGTTTCCCTCTGATACATGTGCCAGGACACACGTACACACACACACACACACACACACACACACACACACACACACACACACACACGTAAATAAATGCTGGTTTTGTTGTTTGTTTGTTTTTAAGGGAAAGATCCATCCAGCCAAGAAAGTTGTTTACTTGTGACCTCAGGGTAGGGGTCTTAATAAGACTGAAAGGCAAAAGGCAGAAGTGGGAAACAGATAGATTGGACATCTCAAAACAGAGATCTGTCCCATAAAGACAGCCTGTGCTCCCGGTCTTCGCTCTCAGCAACGAGGGGGGTCAGTGGGAGGACCTCTTGATCCCAGGTGAGCCCAACCTGGTCAACAAAGTGAAACCCTATTTCAACAGTGTTTCCTTAGTAATTAAAAACCATGCCTAGCCAAGCTGCAGCAGGCCAGATGGGAGGAGCTAACTGACCCTAAAGTGGTGTGGAGTGAGGCTGCCATGCAAAGGAAGTCTGAGAGTACTTGAGAGACAGCAGTGGTCAGAAAACCATGAGTAATGCCCACCACAGCAATGACAATTAGATAAATAAATAAATACCGTCTCCCCGCATCCCCAGAACAGGCAGAGATGCAGGAGCTGAAGCCTTTGTCTTCAGGGGGATTGAAAGCTGGTGCTGTGGTCCCCACTACATGAGCTGAAGCCCACAGGAGAGCAAGGCACAGACACTCACTCAACATCATCCGTCTGAAGATGCTGAAGCAATGCCTGGTCTGCAGCTGCCAGGAGCCGCGTGGCTGTAGATGAAAAGCTCTCTGGACCAACCTTAAAACATTGGATGATTGAGACGGACTCTGTTGCGCTTGACACAAAACCAGGCTAAATATTTTATAAAGATAAATAGCTACACAAAGACACTTATCAAGCCAATGAGTATGAGCCCAGACATGGGCATGCAGAGGGAGAAAAGACATGGTAAGAATGACGACAGCAGCCATGATATGGAGAGTGAGCGTAAGCTCAACACTCGCCTCTGGGGCCCTGTAAATAAATAATTAACTCAGTGTGAGTCCCTGGTGCCCAATAAATAAACAACATCATTAATGAGTTAATTCAGTGTAAGAGCAATCCACACCCCGGGGGGACCTCACTGAAGACCTGCACACACAGGTCCCTTATGTTTGTGTGGCACAGAATAACCCAGGATTTAAAGTGATGGTGGGAATAACAAACAGCACAGAAAACATGCAGTTTGGTGGACTTACAGGAGTCTTGAACATGTGGACACTGACCATCAGCTTCATAGTGGGCACAACAGTGAACTCTGTTAATGACTCCATAAAAGCCGGATAGAGCTCAGAGGGAGAGCACTGGCCTGGCACACATGAGACCCTAGTCTCCATCCCCAGCAACATCCACCCACCAACCAACCAATCAATATGATAAAGTTGGCATGAACTGAGAAAATCCAGAGTAGGACAGGCCCCTTTCCTCTTTGGTGCCTTAAAATGAAAATGAAAATTTTGACACTTGGCACTTGATACTTGGGAGCAGTTCAAGGCCTTATGTAGCCTGAACTACATAAGACTGTAACTAAATAATGATGATGATGATGATCTTTAAATTTAATTTAAAAGAAAAAAAAAGAAAAATCCTGCATAGGAAAATATGCCATCAACAGCTTTCTGGCACAAATGGCAGACAGTGAAGAAATATTCAGAAAATCTATTACAGGATTGACACACCACAGAAGGAGCTGGAGCAGCAATAAGAAAAGACCAGCAGCCTGATGCAGGGTATGCCTTTAATCCCAGCACTCGGGAGACAGGGAGTTCAAGACTACCAGCCTGTTCTACAAAGCGAGTTCCAGGACAGGCTGCACAAAGAACTCCGTCTCAAAAAAGAAAAAGAAAAGAAAGAAGGAAAGGAAGGAAGGAAGAAAGAAAGACAAACAGCCTTATACAGGAACACACACACACAGCTGGAAACATGGGAGCCTGCTCTAAGTATAAAACCACAGTTAGGAGAGAGAGCATCTAATTCCAGGTGATTCCTGGTTCTGCCCTTTGATAAACACAATGGTCTACTTCTATCTGGCTTGGAGAGGCTATAGAAAGCCTCATCCTCTCCTGGAGGTAGAGCTGAGTATATCTACTTGGAAAATCTACATATTCTTACAATATTTTACACTTGCGGCTAATTTTCAAACATACAATGAATATGTATATTTTTTCTATTTACAAAAATAAAGTCTGCTCACTTTAGAAAGTGCAGAGATTCAGAAAAATAGTCTACAAGCAAATGTTGCACCACCAGGCTGGAGACGGCTCAGTGGTTTGAAGCACTGGCTGTCCTTCAGAGTACCCAAGTCATGGCCGGAACCCACATGTCGGCTCACAACTGCTTATAACTCCAGCTCCAGGGATCCAACACCCTCTCCTGGTCTCCATGGACACTGTACACACACAGTACACAGACAAAATGCAGGCAAAACACCCATACACGTAAAATAAATAAATATAAAAAACAAAAGAATCAGCCCGGCGTTGGTGGCGCACGTTTTTAAACCCAGCACTCAGGAGGCAGAGGCAGGCGGATCTCTGTGAGTTCAAGGCCAGCCTGCTCTACAAAGCCAGTTCCAGGACAGCCTCCAAAACAATACAGAGGAACCCTGCCTCAAAAAACCAAAAAAAAAAAATTATTCCATCCTGGTGCCACCACAGTAAACACTGGGTTGCCTCTGTACACCACTGTCAGAGCCTTCTCTGCGGAGGTTCACTCTTCCCTCCACAGGAGACTGGAGCAGGCAAAGGCTGCCGCACACATGGGGCAAATGACAAATACAGGATCACCTGGGAGGTCTCTGTGACCTTGACTACTTCCTGTATCCCATCTGGGATCAAGGGTGAAGTGAGGGCCAGGTCTTCCACCAAGGGTGGGATGGGTCCACCTCTAGGTGGAGGAACCCAGCCCAAATGAGCCTGGCAGAACCAGCTAAACTGCCACAAAGGAGATAGGAGGTTCTGGCTAGTACCCGACAGATGAGGAGCCAGGAGGCCCATCAGAAACTACCAGAGGGGACAGAAGATGGACCAGAGTTAGCTGGCAGCTGTTCCCTCCTCCCCTTGCTCCGTCTGTCTCCCCATAGAATGCTCTCCCTAGCTCCAGACCCAGGCCATCCTAACCAAGAACAGAGGGGCCCCTCCGCTCTCACCGAAACTCTGTACTGGCATGGTGAATCGCTGGGGTCAGGCTGACACCCTCATTCTTTCTAATCACATCCCAGCAGCAAAGGATGAGGTGTCTGGAGCACTCAGGTTGAGAAGTGGAGCACTATACCTTTGCAGAGAGGCAGATCCTGATCCCAGGCTCGGCAGTTACACCGCCTGATAACTTGCTATGGAGCCCGGCTTCCATAGCTCCAAGTAGAGGTTCAAGGTGCCTTGTTAAAGGGAGAGCAGAGATGCCAGGGAAGCACAGGAGGAGAGGCCCTGGCATGGAGTGGCCCTTCCCATGTGGAACCCCTAGCTTCCTTTCCTGTTTCCCACCCATCTCCTCTAACATGCTCAGGCCACGCCCTTCCAGAGGACAGCTCTTCTCAGCAACCTTGTCTCAGGGGAAGATACCAAGACCAAGGAACATGTTCAGAAAACGGAAATATTTGGTCAAGCTTTCAGAGATTTAATTAAAATTAATATTACGTCTTATCGAAGCAGAAAGCTCAATGCTGCACATGTAGAAGAAGCTGTTTAACCAATTAGCTGAGTCTAACACAGAGTCCAGGGGTCCATAAGACCCTCCACACTCCATCTGCAGCCCGGATTGCTGCCGATGCCACAGGAGACAGACTAGTGGCTCACTCCAACCATAACCAAGACCGTGACAAGAGGGAGCTTCAGACCCCAGAGGAAGATGACACAAGTGTGGATCCGAGAGACCCGTCCTACATACACAATTCAACATGAGTGCAGAGTGTTCAGCGGAGAGTCACATTGCAGTTCCAGCTGTCCTGGCTGTGTGCCCTTAAGCAGGTTACTAAACCTCTCTGGTTCATAGTGAAGGGAGTGATAATCCATAAACCTGGGCTCCGATAGGGTTTACCACAGCCCAAATAGGAACCAGTATTTCCTTTTCCTTCTTTCCTTCCCCCCTGCACCTCCCCACTGCTAGGATTACAAGTCTGTGCCCTGTGCCCACTTTTTTTTACATAGGTTTTGGGGGATTAAACTTGGTCTTCATGCTTGGAAAAGAATGAACTGGAAATGAGGTGTAACTTTTGAGCCTCAGTGACACACTTCCTCCAGAGAAGCCCTCCCCAAGAGCACTGTCAAGTATTCAAATGTCTAAAACTGTGTGTGAGATTTCTCATTCAAACCACTCCATTCCACTCTCTGGCCATAGTCTCATGCCATATCATAATGCAAAATACATTTACTCCAACTTCAAACGTCCCCATGATCCAACATCTTTAAAACACTGTTTAAAAGTATCTTCTCAGATTCAAAGCAATCTCTCAACTGTAACCCCCTATAAAAATCCAAAGCAAATAACATACTTCCAACATACAAAAACACAGAACATACATTGCCATTCCAAAAGGAAGGAATGGGGGTGTGGTGAGCTTGAAGACCAGTAGGGCAAACTCCAAATTCTGTAGCTAGCTCCGTGTCCAGTATCAAAGATGGCTCCAGCTTGCTACCTCTGCTGCTTCAAGTAAGGGCTGGGTGAAACCACTGACCTAGACCACTCCACAGATAGAGAGAAAGGTTTATTGGGGAATCACACTGGCATGGCGGTCTCCAGGGAGTAGGGGACAAAGAGGAGCAAAATGGCGGAAAATTCAGATGATGTCATACGTCAGTCAGTTGGGTTGGTGTTTTTGAACTGGATATCCCTGCCGGAGGTAGTGACCTTTGGGGTGAATGAAGTGGGGTTCTTTGTAAGGTCCTAGTGGGTGGAGGGGGTCGTGAGGTCCCTGAGGAATGCTGAACTTAGGCTACTTTTAACCACTGGCAATCCTTCTGTTTTCTCCAGTCAGTGTCCTGTTTAGGACATCGTCACCAGCACTGCCATTTGGGGGGCCCGCTTTGAACCCAACGGCGGTCTGCAACGTATTTCCCGCTCTGGGGCTGATTCCACTCCCTGTATTCAGCTCTCAACAGAAATTCCACAGCTCTGGCATCTCCAGTGCTTTGGGGTCTCCACAACAAGCTAGGCCTGACTTCCACAGTCTCACCAAAGGCCTCTCAGGGTCTCTATGCAGAAACTGACCTGCCACACATCACCTGGCCTCAGCATGTCTCTGAGACCATGAAGGAAGATCCCGCAACGCTATGCTCGCAGGTCCTTCATGACTCTGAAATCCAGCACCATGGGGTCAACACGGCCAAGGCTGGCTGCCAGCTCTGGATGGACCCTTGACCTCTTGGGACACATTTACAGCAGCAGCTTTGGTTGGCTGTTCCTCGTGCTCTATCACAAGTTGGAAGCTTAGCTGGGTGGGGTCTTCCCATGAGGGTACCCTCCCTTTGTTCCCACTGCAGATTAGGCCTCATTTTAATCTCCTTACCTCTTTCGGCTGCAGCATTAAACCACCTGGTTCTCTTTTTCTCTTCAAACAGTACATTTTGTACTTCTTTTTGTCCAACTTGTTATTTTTCAATGTAGACCTGAGTAAGAATCACTACTAATAGCCATGTGACAGAGTCAATATCAGGCTGCCTTGAAATCTCCTTCACCAAAGAAGTAATGAGTCCATTACTTTTAAATTTGGTTACAGGAAAGTTTTCAGGACATGGCAGAAAGCAGCCTCGATTTTGTGAAAATATAACAAGAACTGTCTCTAGCTCAGCTGGTAAAATCGCTCCTCTTAGACGCCTCTGGAGCTGAGTCCTCCTGGCTCCCAGCACCACTGTCTCCCAAGCTCTCATTAAAATGGACCATTAAGTTCTACTTACAGCATTAACGATTTTTCTAGTCAAAAATTCCTACCCACATTTCTCAAAAAAAAAATTATTGGCAAGCCTGTCACAGCAATAATGCATTCCTCGACTCCCGGTACGAACTTCTGTCTTACTTCCCTATGGTTGTGAGAAAATACCATGACAAAAACAACTCCTAGAATGAAGGGTTATTGTGCTTATGGTTCCAGAGGGATAAGAGTCGTCATAGTGGGAGATTGGAAGAACAAGCAGCAGGCGTAGTGGCTGGTGCTGAAAACTGAGAACTCACATCTTAAACCACAAGCAGGAAACAAAAAAGAGAAACTAGAAATGGTGGGTGACTTTGGAAACCTCATACTCGCCCAGCATGGCCACACCTGCTAAGCCCATTGGAACATCACCACCAACGGGGCTGGAGACCAAATATTCAAATATCGGAGCCTGTGGAGGACATTCTCATTCAAACTACCATGTAAATAAATCTGTTCTCCATAAACTACCCAGTCTGCATCACTGCCGTAGTAGTAGAAAGTAGACTTAAGATCTTTGTGAATGGGATTGCACAACAGAAACTCCATCCCTGAGTTGTTCCAAAGTGGTGGGACACGTTCACCTGGAGTCAGCTGACTAGGCTGAGAAGCAAGTGTCTTCTGCAATAGTCATGCCACCCATACAGCAGGCCATGGCCTGTCTGCCTAAGGACATCTGCAGAGTGGGAAGGCAGGAGCCCACATACAGCAGCCCCTCAGGAAGGCTGCATGAATCACTCAGTAGCTTCTGCATCTGAGTCACAGAGACACTTGAGGTATCTCGATCCCTCATCACTGGAATATGGCATCTCTATTGCAGAAAGATCTTGGATGCCAAGACCAGACCTGGTCCTCACCTGGTTTTTTTTTTATGTCATCCTCTTTGGTACCCAAGCCCACTGTTGATCATAGGACCTTTCGCCATAGCCCTGGAGCCCATGTGGTGGGAGATTCCCTGCTCCAACTCCCGTCCTAAGATGTGAGGATGACCAGCAGTGCCTTTTGAAGACTGTCAAAAAGACACTAGCCTTTTAAATGTCATGTGGATAGATGTTCACCCAGACACTGATTGTAATAGCTAGGGAAGGGAAGAAAGTACAGACTCTGTGGACAGTACACACGAAGTGGGCTTATTAGGAAAATTACCACCCAGATGTAAGTTACATCCTTGAAAACCACAAAGACAGCACACTGTCACGGTGACAGTGAAGCTCAGGACCCCAGTTGGTTAAACCGGCACCGCTGTGTGTCCTCAGGAGAGTTCTTTTGCCCTCGCTGCCTGTGTGCCTGTAGCTATACAGTGGGGAGGATATTAATGGAGCTGAGGGCCATCCCAGCAGAGGAGTCAGAGCACAGCCACAAAGCCTGCCCCACAAGAACCGTTCCTGGTGTTCATCAGGAAGCTGGCACTGGACAGAGAGGCAGGAGGATTGCCATGGGGCTGTCAGGGCCAATGTCTGGGTTTTCTCACCCATTCTCCATCTCTCACAACAAAGCAGGCTCTCTCAGTGCCACCCAAGGAAAGGGTCTAGTGAGTGTCAGTGGGATGATCCCAGAAGACCCAGTAGAGAGACAAGAATGTGGAAGGTAGAATTCAGCAGGGGCTCCATCAAAGGCCACCCTGTAGGCAGCAGCCCCAGGGAGCCACTCCCCCCAGGGACCATAGTTCTGGGCTTTGAATCAGTGCCCATCCTACAAAGTATAGAACCCCCTATTCAAGCTGGGAGTGGTGGCACACTCCTTTAATCCCAGCATTCAGGACGCAGAGGCAGGTGGATCTCTGAGTTCGAGGCCAGCCTGGTCTACAGAGTGAGTTCCAGGGCAACCAAGGCTACCCGGAGAAACCCTGTCTCAAAATACAAAAAAAAAAAAAAAGAAGGAAAACAAAGGAAGGAAGGAAGGAAGGAAAGAAGGAAGGAAGGAAGGAAGAGAGAAAGGAAGAGCCCTCTGTGCTCAGACCCTCAGCCCTTCCCTCTGTCTCCTGCCCTTTACTGCCCTCCAGCCCCGCCTCCAAGCTGTCAGTAGATAATGGCCACCAAAGATGTCCACATCCTAATTCCTGGATCTAGGCACTTGCCAGTTTAAACAGCCAGAGATCTTGAGCCCACCAGGCCATCTTGGCCTCCCATATGACCAAGGCCATCTTAACGTGCTTCTCAGAGGCCAGAATCAGAGACAAAAGATCCCAAGATGGAAGCCAAAGTCAGAGCCACAAGTCTGAAGAGGGTGGTGGTGTTCTAAGACTAGAAGTAGGCAGCCTGTGGACACTGACCAAGGTGAGGGACAGGACACCCCTAGGGCTTCTGTACAGGAAGTCCCTCAGTTGACAGCTTGATTGGGTCTGTGGGCTCACTTTAGCCCTGGCCTCCAGAACTTCGAAGATTAAGTTGTATTATTTGCAGCTATGGATTTGAGATGATCCGTCACAGCAGCTGTCTGAAGCTAACACAGCTTGTGTGGAGTCAGATCAGCCTATTGGTGCTCACCCACCGAAATCCTGTCTCCTATGGCAAGTCTCCTCCCTCTGCTGACCTAGGACCCTCCCAAAGTCCAGACTGTTCTTGTTCACACCACCTATAAGCAAGAGTATATAGGCCCTGTGGCCTGGTATCTGCTACCCACTCTGCCCTCCAGTCTAATGAGGCCTCTTTCCAATGCAAAAGGCATAATCCTAGATCATAAGAACATGAATGAAACTAAGGAGATGTATTGTACCAGGAAACGCTTGGGCTTCGGGATGGATCCAGGAGCACTTAAAGACTCCACCCATCCTTTGCCCCTTGCCCCTCTGTGGTGGCTTCGTTCTCAGGAGGCCTTACTCCCAGGAAGGTACACTACTAGAGCTTCAGGCAAAGAGGTCCAGGTAGCTCATGTAAGACAAGAGCTATTGACCAATGGGCCTGTGCCCATCTCCTAACCAATCACAACAGCTGAAGCAGCATGTCTCTCATTGACTGAGACTGCTTTGCATGACCATTCATAGACTTAACAGGTAGTGCCAACCACTGAAGAACCACTTGAGGAGAGTTTGAGAATTCTGGGTTCTGGAAGGAAGCAGAATATGTGGGCAGTGATGACGCATGCCATTCAGCATGCCTGAACCTCAGCCCACCCCACACTTCTCTGCACAAATGTCCAAAACTCACTCCTTCCCCCTGTCAGTCTCTGCCTTGAGGGCTTTCTGTCCTGCCTGCCCCACACCTCCTCCAGGAAGCTTCTTGACCCCAGGTTTTACAGCTGCTGCCACTGGGCTCCCATAGCTGGTAACTCCTAGTGCACCTACCACACACCCCAGAGGCTGGCTCCGGCTGACAACCTCCTAGCCTGGTGACCAGTGGGACAGCCACCAACACTGAGACTGCTGCACACCAGGCCCCACCCCAGGTTTTGCCCCTGAGCAGTAAACACTGTCCAACCCCCAAAGAAGTGTCCAGGCTAACAAAGTGAGGCTCGGAAGAGATGCACCCAGACTGCAAAGGGCTGCAGACATGGGCTTTCAGCCTCATCTAATCCACAAAACTGGAGAAGCAGGAAGCCAGTCTGTGCCTCTGGGTCCCCCTGCCAGCTTGGAATCCTACAATCCCATCACAACCACCGGTCCCAGGCCAGGATCCCTTCTGCAGTATGCTGACTCTAAGTCATGGTGTAAGGTTAACAATATTCCCAGGACTCGCTTTCCCCACCGAATAACAATGATGTCTTCCTTCTAAGGTTGAAGCAAAAATGAAAAAAAAAGAGCTTCCAGCACCTGGCACAATGCCCACCAGCACCCAGAGCTAGAGAAGTCATTTTTCTGGACAATGGCACCCAAAGCTTGCTCTCCTGAGCTGGTGGGGAAGGACACCTTTCCCTCATGCTCAGTGCCGGAAGAGCAGGTGGGGGGCTTGATCTCAGTTCTGTTTAAACTCCACCCCATCTTCAAGCTGTGGACTTCTGATACCTGCTTTCTCTCAGGAAGAACATGCCCCCAAGAGCAGGAGAAAGCGGCCCGGCACCCTGGTTGCCATGGAAACCATTGAGTGTAAATTTCATTTTCTGCCTTGCCCAGCTAAGCTATCGATTCAGAAAGAGGGAGAGGAATTGGGAGATGTTTCCCTCCCAAATTAAGGCAGAAAAGAAAAACGGGACATGCAGAGCAGAGACCAAAAGCAAGTTGGAGAAAGACAAAAGCGGGATTGAACTATGCAGATGGTGGAGTGGACGGGAGGCTCTCTTCACCCTCGGCTTGTGGCACAGGCGAGCTCCTCTGTCATTTCAGCCCAACTCCAAGGACAGGCTCTGGAGGAGGCTTAGCCCTGGTCGCACAGCGGTGTCTTCCAGCTGTGTGATGTGAACCAGCAGGTCAAAGCTGCCTCAACTTGTTTCCTAGTGTGTGAGAAAGCAAAGAACAATTGCAGTCCAGTTGGTTTGTCCTGGGGACATACCTTCTGTGTCTCTGGCCTCTCTAGAATGTTCTTTTTCTCCTCCCTGTACTTAAATCCCCTCCAGTGCTGGCACTGATGCCTCCTGCACCCACTGGAAGGAAAGTTGTCCCCAGAAGCTGCAAGAAGACCTTAGGTCACCCATAAAGAAGAGGAAGGCCACCAGGAGGGATACAAAACAGGTGAGGTTTAAAAGGATTTTAAAATTCATTTTTACATGTATGAGTGTTTTGCCTACATGTATGTATGGGTACTACATGCGTGCCTGGTGCCCACAGAGGCCAGAAGAGAGTGTCAGATTCCTTTGGAATTGGAGTTACGCTGCCATGTGGGTGCTGGGAACCAAACCCAGGTCCTCCGTAAGAGCACTAAGTGTTTTTAATGACTGAACCATCTCTCCAGCCACAAGTGGGTTTTGACAGCATGACCTGGAGTGGAATTCCAGAGTCATGAACACCACAGGGCCAGGTCAGTAGAGGGATGAACTGTCAGCAAAACCTGCATATAGGCTACTTTCACAAATTGCTTGTGCCAGTGGCCTTCTCCATGGTGGACACTCGTGCCCAAGCTTCTTGATGTCTGCAGATGGCCCCCCAGGGTGCCGGCTGGAGGGTGATGCAGGGTTGCCTCTGCAGTCTTCAGCCTCCCTGATGATCCCTCTGGAAGGCCCATGTCATGCCAAGGTAGCCCGTCACAGGAGCTTTGGCAGCTGCTTGCAGAAACACTAATTGGGAAGTGAGACAGCGAAGTGGCTTTAATGAGCTACCTTGTTGTAACTCTAACTCTTTGGTGTTATTTACAGATACTCTGCTAATGAGGTGCCTGTCAGAGGGGGAGCTGGGTGGGGCAGGCAAAGGGAAGACAGCAGCCCAGAGGGGAAGAGGAGACCCTCACATTCACTGAGGCCTTCATAGCAGCAGGACCTCAGCCTATGGCTGGAGTGGTCCACCTGTGAGACGCAGGTGAAGGGAGTCTTGCCTAGCTGCCTGCTCCAAACAGGTCACAGGTCACCCAGGCAGTGGCAAAGAGCCCCTGTCCCCTAACCTGGACAGAGCACCTGGAGGACAATCCCTCTTCTGAGAGCCCATACTCCCTGCTCTCTTTATCCCCCCAACCACCCCTCAGGCCTTACCCAGCTGATGGCCCAACTTGGAGTCTGCTCTAGGAGAGATTTGCTCTGGTCACACAGCTGTCCATCTTGGGTTCAATGCCACAGGTTTGGCTTTGGTTCAGCTGGGATAGCCTGGCCTAGGGTCAGGGTCAGTCTGAGGCTAGTCTGGGTTGGGGAGGAGGTTAGCTTAGGTCAGGGGTGTGCCTCCTCAGGTTTAGGGATGGCACTTAGTGTAGGTCAGGAGCCTGGACTGAACAGTTCTTAAACTGATTGGGAGCAGACGTTAAGCTGGACTCAGGTGGAGCTCAGGTGTCTTTGTGGGCTTACCTCAGATTGGAGCTGGGACAAAAAAGTGTTTGTTGCATTATATATGAATTTATGGCCAAAATCGGTAGTAATCACCACTGCAGGTAACAAAGTCTGCCTCTGCAGAGCTGCGGTCTGAAACAGCCCTGGTCCAGGGGCCTTGCGGAGTCTAAGGCTGTGTGGTGTGTGGTCCTGTTGTGACTAGGCCACCTTTCCTACCTGGCCTGTCTCACTGGGCTCAGAGTGTCCTTCTCCCCTCTCCATTCTCATCGGCATGTCCCCTCTCCTCTCCGACTACCTGTCAAGATTGGCATCTCTTTAATTATAACGTCTGTGTGTTTCTTTGGGAGCCACGTAATTCTTCCTGACAGCCACCTATTTAAAATCAAAGTCAAACACTCAGAACTTTGTTTAAGAGTTGAGTCTTGGGGGAAAAATGCATTAATTGCCAAAAGATGCTAATTTCATTCTTTTGGTTGTAAAAAGATTTTTTTCCTTCCAAGGGTGCACCAGAGAAACTTTAGCTGGCATCAAATGTCAAGGCCACAAACTCAGAGCTGGTCCAGCCAGCCAGCCAGCCCCCACCCTTGGGTCACAGATGGGAGAACTGGGCCCAGATAGGTGAGGAAACCTGCCACGGGCTGCCCAGCCTCAGCAGCTGAGTGTCTGCACTCATGCAAGCAGCAGCTGGCGACCCGAGAACAAAAGGGAAGCCTTCCTTCTGCAGTCAGCAGCCAAGCCAGCTGGACCGCAGCCGCCCTGCAGGGCTGCTGGGCTTGCTAGTGTTGCCTGCAGGGAACCTTGTCTGGGACAAGGGGCCTGGGGAGACCCTTCTCTGAGGTTGGGGATCTGTCCCTCTGTAAGCAGTGACACAGGGGCACGGCTTCACTGAGCAGCCATATGTGCTGTCTCAGCTGCCAGGATCAGGTACGGAGGGTGGCTGTAACTGTCAGGAGGTCTAGAGCCTGGGAGCTAGCCCCCGGAGTGGGCCTCTGGGTGTGTGCTCTCCACTGAAAACCAGTGGGAAGGTTCATGATCTCTGACCCCAGTTCAGATCCCAGAAAGTCCACTTCCTCGCTTTGGGGAGCCATTGCAACAATCTGGTGTCTGATCATGCTCTGGCCAACAGGTTCAAGGTGGGTGTCACTTAGAGTTGGCTGTGGGTGGAAAGGGGAGTGTGTGCAGGCCTCCAACAATGCAATGATGTGAAAATGTAATCTGGGGCCAGTGACATGGTTCAGAGGACAAAGGCACTTGCTGCACAAGCCTGGTGACCTAAATTTGATCCCTGGATCCTTGTAAAGGTGAAAGGAGAGTTCATGATTTTTTCCTCTAACCTTCACATTCCACATGTGCACTATCACACACACACACACACACACACACCATACATGCAATAAATAATGACAAATAAATAAATAACTTCTAAATGCAATTTCAGGGCTGCTGATATGACTTAGTGACTAAAGGTGTTCAAGCCTCAGAACCCACATAGCAGGAGAGAACCAGCTCCCCCAAGTCATCCTCTGACCTCCACATATGTGTGCATACATGCATACGCAAGTGAATACATAAACGGAAATTTTTAACGTGGCTTGGGGTTGAGTTAACAGTTCAATAGAGAACACTTGCCTGAGATGTGAAGTGCTCTGGGTTGGATCCTCCCCTCAAAAAATTCTTGTAATTTGAAGGCCCCTTGTGCAGGGATTGAGGTCCCAACATGCATCAAACCTACTGGTGCCTGTAAACTCATGCTGGCCACTCAATTCAAGCCTCTCTCCTGACCCTGGCCCCTGGACAGACTCCTTTCGTATAGAAAGAGCTAGGCAGAGAGGGACCAGAAACATAAAGACAGCTGATAGAGCTCCAAGACAGAGGGGAAGGGGAGACGCAGATAGTCAGGGCCATTAGTGGGGTAGGACAAAGGAAAAGGACCATGGCAGGAACCAGATGCCACTTCCGAGCTGGCTGTGTACCCCAGTTTGGAGCCCAAGAAGTTCCATGGTACCCCAGCTTTTGTTCTGTGGCTGGAGCGAATTCTCACGGGCCAGGAGCGCCCCCTGCTGCCCCTAGAAGGTCGGGTAGCAGAGAGCTTCCAACGTCCACCCACAGTGCTGGGGGATGGGGAGGAATGTATCATTCATTGTAAAGCCCAGAGAAAGGACAGGAGGGACAGGGTGAAACCTCAAACAACCACTGCGGTGTCACAACTGGAATGCAGGAATCTAGTCAGGTTCCTCTGTGTGGCAGCTGATGCCAGGTGCCTGGGCTGTAGTCTTTTCTGGGGAGGTCCAAGGATAGCCTGAACTTCAGGCCTCTACCCTGGAAAGATAGTCCCACCCCACCCCCAGCCCTACCTACCCTCCAGTGTTTCACTGAGTGAAATGCCTGGAAAACAGTGTGACTAGCGATGGTCTGTAGCCAGTGTATCTCCTGTGATGGGGGAGGGGGGAGGATGGAGGTGGGGGTGGGGGGGGGGGGGTGATGTTGCTACTCCTACCTAGAGTGCCAGCCTCATGCAGCCTGTGACAGATGCAACCTTGCTGAGTTCTCAGTTTTTTTAAGGATCCAGAGAACTCGGGTTTGTATAGAAAAGTTCCACGATTTGACAACTTAAAACACACACACACACAAATTCACAAATTGGTATGTGGGGGTTGCGTGGGAGGAGCATGGATCTAGTCCACAGCTGTGGTCTGGCAGGCTTGCAGCCAGTAGCTTCCTTACCTGCTCGTCTACAGGCCTGACACCTGCCCTGCCTCAATGACAGCCGGTGTGGGCACTTTCTTCCCTCATCTACACTTAGTAGGTTGTCTGACAGTGGAACTGTTTCCCAGTCATGTTAGAAACTCACTGTCCCCCACATAAAAGCCAGATCACCCTAAAAGTAAAACTAACAGAATGAGGCATGGTCCCATCTACCTCCTGCTACTCGATTCACTGGGCACAATCATTTGTGATTGGTGGGGGCCAAGATCTTTGATCTGGAAGTGCACAGGGTACCTAAAAATGCATTTCTAGGAGGACTTTAGGAGTGGGCTCTGGGAACCTAGGAACCCAGCAAGGCCACACTGTGCATCTCAGAACCGCTGTCTCCAGAGTGGAAGCGAAGATTGAGGGCAGAAGGGGGTGGGTGTGAGGGAATGGGGGTCTATCCCAGAAAACAAAGCATAGAAGTATTTCCAATGACCACAGCAAAAGCAATTGCCCTGCACAGAGCAGTGACTTGAGCCGGGGGTGGGGAGGTGGGGGGGTTGGGGGGGGCGGAAACCACTGCTGCAGCCAGTGCCTTTGTTTCTCCATAGCTGCTTCCAGAAGGACCCAGCTGTGGAGCCTCCAGGCTCCAGAGTCTTCCTTCAGGTTGGGACAAAGGGGGAAGGACAGCCCAGCTATAGGGGCAGGACAACACTGATCCAGAACGGCTAAGGTCAGAGGGGCCCTGTAGTAGAAAATGAGAAGCCCAAGGGCAGGGCCTGTGACTAAGAGGACTGAGGCAGAGCTAAGCAAAGAGCTTGCTTTGTGAGCGTGAGGACCTGGGGTACCCAGATACCCTGAAACATCTGAAACACACGGGAAAAATAAAAGAGTAAAGGCCGGGCACAGCGTCATGGGCCTATAACCTCAGCACTCGAGGGGCCCAGATAAGTGGCCCTGGGGTTCACTGGCAATAGGCTAGTTCTAGCCAGTGAGAACATCTGTCTCAGGAAAAAAAAACCTGGAAAGGTTAGCAATGCCCAAGGAACTATGTCAGGGGTTGTCCTCTGACCTCCTTATACATGTGTACACATGTACATACACACATGTACCCACCACACAAAAGATTGGGAAAGGCTCTGGAGACAGGGTATCCACCTCATTCACATAGAGCTCAGGTCCCCAGTCAGCTCAAGGTGCCTAACGCTGGACACTGCCCAAGCCTTCTTGGAGCCCCTTATTCTAAGTCCAAGCCCTGCCTTCATGACAGACCTGCGGATGAATATGCTGGAAGTTGACCATGAGAGCCAGGCTGAGTGAAGAGGCTGAGTTCCCAGCAACAAGTTGGGTTCTAGGAGGGGCTGAGGCACCGCTGGAAGGGGACTGGTAGGCAAGACAGAAAAGGCAGGTGATGGGACAGCCAGGAGTGGAATATCAGCAGCCTGCAGAGTTTAATTAACCCTCTTCCCATAGCTTCGGGAGATTTCCACAAGGTATTGTGGGATGTGAAAGCAATTTGGAGATAAGTGTGCGACATTCATTCAATCCCATCTTTATAAAACAAACACTCTGTGAGCTTGTGTATCTGTTCATGCCTGCACACTTCACAGAGAGGACAAGGCGATATGCGCTGCGTCCACAAGGGTTTTCTTCTTGGGAGTGTATGGAGACCAAGCACAAAGGGGTATGATGGTCAGTTCCATGTCCACTGCACCAAGATAGCCGTGTGGGAGGGGCTCGGGTAAGGCCCTCCTTCACCCAGCATCTGCTCCTGCACCCCTCAAGGCACACACACATCACCCCTGTTTCAATTCTGCCCCCAGTCATTGTCTGCACAGTCACTCTTAGAGGGTTCTGACAGGCTAAATTCCATCAAGCAAGTCACCATCCAAGAATCTTCTCTGGCACCTTTTACCCCTGTTGGCTCCTCTCTGGCCACCTCCCTTTCCCTGCACCTGTCCGAGAGCCCTGTGGTGACATCTGCTGGCATTCCAGCCTCTATGCTGCCCACTGGACCTTTATTGAAAGTGTTTGCTCCTCAGCACAGTCCCCTGCCAGCATCTGATATTCTTAGATACAGAATATTTTGTAAATGAAATCACAGAGAGGGGGTCATTTGCCTAGGATCACACAGCCTGTGAGGACACAAATTGCCTCAGAGCCTGTGTGTTTGATTGCTAAGCCCAACTCTTATTTGTTTGTGCCTTTGGATATAGAGTCTCTCATTCTGAAACCCTCTAGTTTCTCTTCATACGCATGCCCAAGTCCCCATCACTGCTAGCTGCCAGTTGGGACACCACCTCTCTCGGAAGGTCTTCTATGGCCCCACTCTGGACTAGCCTATTCCTCTGCACTCTCCAGGAGCCTAGTTATTCCCACCCCTCTCCAGCAGCCCTTCTTGTGCTGTGGCCTCGTGGTAAAATGAGATGAGCATCTGGGATAATGACTCTGTTTGCAAGTATGTCCCTAATACCCAGCTCAGATAAGGTCTTTCGAGAGCCTCGGCCTCTTGTTAAGCACGAGAGGGGAAACGGTGGGGGGAGGGGGTGGGCGCACTAGTGTCATTGGGCCCTTTCAGGACCGTGGAGAGCAACCATGGCGCGGCAGGATCCCATGTTTGCCTCTTTCCTTTGTTTCCTGGCCTGGGCAAGATTCAAGGATGGTAGCTCCCTAGACGGAATGCAGAATTCAGGTCAGAGAGGGAGGGGTCACAAAGCTGCAGCCCCCCCCACCCCAGGCTCCCTCTGTAGATCGATTCCCTTCTCCTATATACTTTTTAACCAACACAAAGTTTTTTAAAGTAGTTAGAGAGCCTGTTGGAACCAGCACTGAATCCATGTGTTTTCTCGAATTATTGAACTAGAAAGAAATGAAAACATCAAAATACTCCCTTTGTAGCAGGCTCGAATTGAGCGGCTGCTTCATTCAGTTCGTGTCTCAGCCAGACTACAATGCTGCAGCTAGGAGCGGAGAGTGGATTGAAAGGGAGCGTAGCTCAGCGGGGTTCCTCAGATTGCCATTCGCAGACCACAGGCAGCCCAGAACGTCCCTGCTCTGCAAGAGAGGGGTGGCCCAAGATTGACAGGTGCGGATGGGGGGAGGGGAGAGAGGCCGGGGCAGGAGGCTGAAACAAAGGCAAGCATGCAGGACAACTGAGCAACAAGATAACACCATGCCACACCTACCCCAAGGATGTCCTTGCATCCTTGGGAGCAGGGAGCTATGACCACATGGTAGAGAAAAATCACAGGCCAGAAGTCCACTCCCAGAAGGCTCTGGGGAAGCCCTTCCTCCCTGCCCAGACTCAGTGGAACCTGCATAACAGAGGACATTTGAGAGGCTAGTGCATCAGACCTGGACTAGAAGGGACAGAGGGACCCCTCAAGTTGTCTGCATAAACCTTAGTCTGAGCGTTCCACTGCATGCAACCTGCACACACATAGCTCTCCACTCCAGGACTCAGACAGGCAAAACCACCTACCTGCCCACAGCATCAAGCTGCAGAGTTGGGGCTTAAACTGGGTTACAAAAGTAAGGTATATCCTTGCCTCTCTTCCCACATTCTGAGTCCTTCCCACCCCCATCTCTGATTCATGACTTTCAACCTGCACCTGTTCCCCTGGCCTAGTGCTCACTCAAGAACTGTCTGCATAGTGGATCCAGCCAGGCCCACATTCTCAGAAGGTTGGGGCCTAGATACTTGGGGTGTTGGCGGTGGCTTTGCTGGAAATTGGACAGGGAGACCTCATCCCACTCAGTTCTTCTGAAAGTGGCAGACCAGCCCCAGGCACATACCCACCATGCATATGTCCAGCCCAAAGTCCTCTTGGTCCTCATCACCTGCCTCTGGGTCACCCTGTGACCACGCCTCCCAGTCCTGGCAGATGACCCAGTGAAGACGATTCCCGCCCTGAGCCGCACCTGCCAGGCCCCAGCTCTTGCACAGCAAACCTCACTCCAACACACATGCGGCAACGGATTCCTGTGCAAAGCCCCACGTCTGCCAGTTCGCTTAATCCTGTCACACACAGTGGTGCAAATGGGGACACTGAGGCAGGAAGCAAACACAGAGTTGAAGGTGGTTTGACTTTAAGTCCCCATCTAAACACCCTCCTCTCTATTGATAGCATGTCATTCTGAGCATGCTCAGAATAAATGACTGTTAGTTTAAGTCACTGCTTCTGCGTGCTCGTGTGTGTGTGTGTGCATGTGCGTGTCTGTGTGTGTGTGCGCGCGCGCACGTGCATGTGTGCGTGCTTGTGTTCATGTGTACATGCCTGTGGATGCCAGAGGTCAACCTTGGATGTGGGAGCGATCCACCTTCCATTTTGAGTGAGGGCCTCTCATTGGCATGATACTCGCTGATTGGGCTAGACTGGGTGACCAGTGAGTTTCCGAGATCCCTCTGTCCCCACCTCCCCAGAGCTGGGACTACAAGAACACACCACCAAGCCCAGCTTTTTTATGCTGGTTCCCAGCATTCAACCCAGGTCCTCAAGCTTATACAGCAAGCACTTTACCAACTGTGCTGGATAGTTTTGGCCAACTTGAGACAAACATGGGTCATCTGGGAACCAGATGTGAGCACATTTGTAGAACGTTTTTCTTGATTAATGATTGATGTGGGAAGGTCCAGTCCATTGTGGCCAGTGCCATCTTTGGGCAGTTGGTTCTGGGTCCTGTAAGAAAGCAGGCTGAGCAAGCCATGAGGAGCAAGCCAGTGAGCAGCACTCCTCCATGGCCTCTGCTTCAGTTCCTGCCTCCAGGTGTCTGTCTTGAGTTCCTGCCTCGACTTCCCTTAATGATGCACTGTGACCTGTAAGTCAGATAACCTTTTCTCCTCAAACTGCTTTTGGTCACAGTATTTTATCCCAGCAACAGAACCTAATTAAAATACCAACTGAGCCATCTCTGGGGCCGCTCACTGATTCCTTCCTAAGCAGATGCTTGCTGGCCTCCTCCTAGCGTCAGGCCCTCATATGAGTACCGGGGCACAGTGTAAGATCAGTTGTGACTATGACCCTCAAACCCCTTGGTGGCCCAAATGAGGCAGAAAATCCTTATCCTAAGTAGCCAGTGCCATGGGGACAGCTATTCCTCCTGGGGACCAGGAGGCTGGGGTAGTCTAGGGGCTATGACCCAGGGTCACCTATCCAGCACTGAGCCTGCACTGAGGCGTGGCCCTGTGCTGAGCATGTGGCTTCTGGCACCAGCTGTGGCACCGCAGGCTCACACAATGAAAGCTAATTCCTCGTTGTAATGACTGGAACAATTGCTGGCTTTTGACTCTTGGCATAATTACCGTGAGACCTCCGTAGAGTAATTCACCAGATAATTACATGGTAGCAGGTGGGGGGTGGGAGTCTTCTCTGGAAGGTAAGAGGTAGCATTTAATTTCGAGGGGGATGTCTAATCCTATAATTACTCAGTAAAGTCCTGATTCTCGCCAACCTGATTCCGTGGAATCAGCCTGACCCACAGAACCAAAGCAAGCAAAGTGGAAATAGGGGTGGTGAGCCCACAGGGCTGCACAGAGCATCTTCTCGAGTGAGGCTCCCCCGAGAGCCCAGGAATGTGCAAGGAGACAATGGCCACGCAGAATGTGGACCTCCAATCCCTGTGTCAGGCGCCTAACTGATGGAAAGGAGAAGCACAGCAGGGTGTAACACGTAGCAGGTGCACACAGCTATGGGTGTGGCTCTGACAGCTATGGGTGTGGCTCTGGCTTCTGCAGTCAGCTGCTCCTTCAGGTGACTGGTGGCAGCTTGGCCAGAGTCTCTTCCACTCCTGCAGACCAGCTGGGCTGCTCCCACAGGAGTCTGATAGACCCATGAGGCAACGGGAACTGACTGGGCCTCTGCAGATCAAGGCTAGGCCCCAAAGTGTCACTTGGTCACATTCTGTTGTCCAAAACAGGTGACAGGCCAGGCCTGAGCTAGGGAGGGGGACAGTGGAGCCGCCCCTTCACGGAAGGCCGCACATCACATGACAAAGAGACGAGGGCGTCCAGGGGAATGAGGCATTGATTGGATCTATTTCTGCAATCAATCTAGCGTGACCTGGCTCATGGGGTTATTGCAAGATTAATGAGATGCGGCTGGTAAGTGTTGGGTAAAGCTCGGCTCTGCTTGTTATCGAGAATAAAAATGATCAAAGGAAGTCAGTAGCAGAGACAGGCATGGACTCTGCTGCCCAGGATCCAGGCCACTGGTGCTGCCCTCTGCCCACTGGGGTGTGGAGCAGATGGGGCACGGTCTGGGGTTCAGTGTGTGCTATCCACAGCCACGCAGCTGAGCAGTGATGTTCCCCTCCTCCAGCCTCCATGAACTCATGAGAGAAGGAGGGACCTTACCCCAAAGCTGGACAGCACTGGAGTGACTGCGTTGTGTCCAGGGTTCTGCTCCCTGTGGTCGCTAAGAAAATTGGCAACTTTCCTCCATTTCCCAAATACTAAATTCTTTTCTAATAATTCTTTCATTGGATGCTTTTGCAAGCTAGAGAATTGTTTCCCATTTCCATTTGTACGTGGTGTGCATGCTTGTATGTTTGTGGGGGGACACTCACATAGGGGTGTGCGGTCACCCATATGTGTGCCTGTGTGGGGGAACGTGAGGCCAGTGTCAACAGTCATTTTGATGGCACTTACACCTGAATCATTGAGGCAGGGCCTCTCAATCAAACTCAGAGCTCATAGATATGGCCAGTCTCTCAAGCCAGCTTGCTCGAGTATTGCCTACTGCCTCTTCCCAGGATGCCTTGCCTGCCCAGCATTTCCTTGGGTTCTAGGGATCTGAGCTGCAGTTCTCATGCTTGAGAGGCCAGTGCTTAACCACTGAGCCATCTCCCCAGCTCCTTAAACTGCAAAATTCTTTATGAAGATTTTGTGTCTTCCCAACCTACCCAGGTACCCTGTACTTACTATAAATAAAGATTATGATTACCTTCTCTTTCCCATGAGAAGTTACAGGAATGGTCAAGTCCCTTGTCCACCAGGCTCCACCTCCACCTCTCACCAATGTCATCTCCCCAAACTGTGGCAAATGTCAGCTGAAAACATAGGTGCACGTGTGCCTCCCAGCCCTTTCCCTGTTAATTTGCATGCAAGTGCCGGAAGGGGTCAGTGGAAGCGTGCAGTCCCATGTGCAGTTCTTTGCACACGGTATAGCACATGTGTTTGCTCTTGTTTGATTGTGTTGTCCCTTGGAGCCCTAGTGTTGTGATGGTGTCGTGGGGGGAGGGGTGTGGAGGCAGGGTAGTACTGGGAATTGAACCTAAGTTCTCACAGTGAGCCAGGCAAAAGCTCGCTCTACTGCTCTATGTTTCCAGCCAGTGGGTAAGACACATAACGCGGATGAGAACCTGGGGGAACTGATGCTGCTCCCCAGACACTGGGTGAATTCTCTCAGGACCAGTCCACACTCTCCACATAATGCTCGACTCCATCTCACAGCATGGGGGCAGGTGGTTTCATTGATTGGTTTGCCCTGCTATTTTAAGTCACGACAGTTTCCTCTCTTGAGCTTTCCTTTGTCTGTGTTTTGGAACTTGTGTCCACCTGCCACCACAAGAGTCACATCTTTGGGTCACAAGAGGCTGTGAGCAGGTGATCCCTGACTCTGGCCATGTCCCGTACTCAGTCCAGGCTTTTTCCTAGAGAAAGGACTGGCCTTCTCCCCCCTAGTCTCTTTGTGTGTCCATTGGGCCCAGGGTCAATCCAAGGAGGGTTAGCTCAGAGGAATTTGCCTCCACAGGGTAATGAGGGATCCACCTGTGTGGCCAACAGGTGCGGTGCTGGGCATCCAGAGGCCGTTTCTGATTCTTGGTGCTCCTGAGTTGCAAGTATAGTGGCCTCAGAGGCAGCCAGTCCTGCTCCCTGGAGAGCAGAAGGTACGAGGGGGGTTTTCTGGAAGTCACAGTGACTCAGTGTTTGGAAACTAGAGCCAGGAGCAGGCAGCATGTGACAGGCGGATGGCACAGCCTGAGTCAGGAGAGCTGTGGGTGGCAGGCTGAGGAAAGGTCGCTGATGAGGTCAGACAAGAGTGGGAGTGGGGGGGCTGCAGGGGTGAGGTCAGACAAGAGTGGGAGTGGGGGGAGCTGCAGGG
This sequence comes from Mesocricetus auratus, assembly GCF_017639785.1. Lineage (NCBI taxonomy): Eukaryota > Metazoa > Chordata > Mammalia > Rodentia > Cricetidae > Mesocricetus > Mesocricetus auratus. The sequence goes on along the minus strand of NW_024429266.1, from coordinate 150,665,559 downwards.
GTGAGGAGGGGAGCAGCTTCCAGAAGGAAAGACTGTGGAGCAGCCTGCGGGGAGTCTCACTGGGGAGTGAGTGTCTGAGCAGGGCCACATGCCAGCAGGTTGAAGACCGGAGGATGGTTTTCCAAAGAAAGGAGAGTGAACATTTCTGAGGGGTTCGTGCCATCTCAGTGGGCCAAGACCTATGCCAGGGATGACAAGAAAGCAGCAGCCAGCCAGGGGTCCTGCAGAGGGTGGCACTGAGTGGGAATGGCATAAGCATACCCGATTCTGAACCCCTTAGCCCTAGGGTCCAAAGGCTGAGTCTACCAAAAGCAAATGGGGATGAAGCTGGCTCTTTAACACTGGGGCCAGGGGACAAAACCAGCCATCAGTCAGGAGTTGGAGCTCTGTTGCTGCTTGTTACTCTGCTGATTTTCAATTATCAGAGGCAGACTATCCCATCACTTCCTGTCAATCAGACAGCGATGTCCCAGCACACAGAAGAGCCCAAGCAAACAGGCTGCAAGTTACGATCAACTCATCTTGTTCTGAGAGGTTGCTGAGCCCAGACCCTGCAGGCACAGGGGACAGTGATCAGGGCCCAGCTCTTAGCACCCTGCCAGAAACAATGCCCGACTTCAGAAAAACTTCAGCAGGGACTCTTGAAGTTCATACACACCTTCTCTGATTTAAAACCAAATAAATGGATAGATGGATGGATAGATGATAGATAGATAGATAGATAGATAGATAGATAGATAGATAGATAGATAGCCTCCCCTAAATGGAAGCTCTTGAACAGGGTTCAATCCAAAATTACTTGCTTGAAGAGCAAAAAAATGGGGGGTGGACCAATGCTATGCAGCCTCAGCCCTGTCCCAACCTTCTCTGAGCACAGTCTCTGTCAAATAGGAGGCCACCACATGTTAGAAACATAGCCTGGAGGTCTTGGACTCCAGAGTTCAGCAGGATACCTTGGATCTGATGATGACTTCATCCCTGACAAGTTATCCCATGGCCATGGAAACATCTCCAGCCCTCTGGCCTCCCTTCCAACTTCTGATGTACGGTCTGTTGTTTACCTTTTGGGCTGTCATTATGGCAACCGAGTTCCCCAAGAGAAGGACCTGGCCCAAAACCAGGGTTATGAGTTGACCCACCCTAACATCTACCCCATCTGTGATCTGCTGGGACATGCGAAGGAACCGGTCCTGCAGACCCAAAGCTGTGGGATCTCCATAACACAGGGCAAGGGCAAGATAACCAAGCCCAGCATCAGTAGTGTAGCAGAAACCAGAGACCTCAAACCAGACCAATGACTCTTTGCAATGAATACTTGCAAGTAAAGGTGTACGGACAAAAGGGTTTACTGTGTGACTCACTATGTCACACTACAGATTCCATGATAAAATCAATGTTTCATTCTCTCTCTTTCTTTCTTTTCTTCCCACTTAATTTTTATGGGGGGGGGTTGTAAGGGCAGAGGGAAGATAGGAAGAGAAATGAATGGGGTGGAAATGAATGATGTGAGAGACATAAAGAATAACTAAAAAGAAAGTTTTCAAAAAGTAAAAAGCAAGAAAATGAAGAAGGAAGGAAGGAAGAAAGGGAGGGAGGGGGAAGGAGGGAGGGGGAAGGAGGGAGGCAGGGAGGGAGGCAGGGAGGGAGGGAGGGAGGCAGGGAGGGAGGGAGGGCCTGGCTGAGAGTGAGTACTCACTGAAGGTGGCATTGAGCTGAAAGGAATGGTTAGGACCCAGACAGCAGGGCTGAGGGCATGAGGTGCCAGAGGTGTCCAGAGTTGATCCCTGAAAGAGGCTTTTGCAAAGGCTCCATCTATCCCTCCTCAGTGATACCCAGAGGGGTCACTGCTCCATGACAGCCAAGATGACAGCGCAAAGCCAACAGTGTCAGGAAAAGGGTGCACTAGTATTCCAGAACCCCAGACAGGCCCGACCCCTGACTAGATCTAAGGGTACATTCTAACCCCTGATGCTTGGGTTGCCATGGACCTGACAGCTCTCAGCAAACCAGCCACATCTCCCAGACAAAGAAATGGAAGACCAGAGGGGCCTTTGACCTTGGCCATGTGGCACTGAGTAGGGTGCCGCACAAGCTGGGGAGGGCAGCCTGTGGTTCATCCGCTTTCGAAGCACCTTGTCCTGGGACACTGAAGCAGATGTGGGGGATCTAGCAGTCCAGAGCAGCTGGGACAATGGCTGCATTAGGAAACCCACCCCCACCTCCACCCCAGCTGCTCCTCAGAAGCTACCCCCTCCCTCCCTTCAGAGCCTTGTCCCATTGACCCTTGCACAGGGGGCCTTCTTCCTGGCCCTCCCCTGACCTGCAGGGGCTCCTCCTCTGCTCCTCAGGGTCCCCTGTACCTGTCACCAGGCATGGAGTTCTGACTGCTGGCGGTGGAACTAGTGTGGGAGCACCACCCATGCAGAGAGGCAGCTGGGGATCGCTCCCCTCACCTCGGCACCACATCAAACCTCTGCTCATTAGGAAACACAACGTGTATGCCAGGGTGACATCTTCATTCCCGTGCCCAGAGACTTCAAAGCCTTCAGGAGATCTCCTTGGTGGATTAAACATGAAAAATGTCGGGATGAGATGGAGAGAAGAAACAGCTGGCTGCTCCAGAGGCATTAATTAGGCAGGGGGCAGGGACCAAGCAGGATGGGACAGGAACTCAGGCCAGGTAGGAAACTCCTGGGCAGCTTCCCAGCAGGCCAGTGGGCTATTGGCTTACTTGGCCATAGTCCTAGGTCACCTGGTAGCTAGGACCTCCCACCCAGCTAACCAAGGCCACAAGAGACCTGGCTGAATAGCAGAATTTGACTAACTAACCCCATGCCTAACAGGGACCTGTCTGGAACTCCACTGCATCCCACACACAGGTCAAGCACAAGTGGCAATATTCAGGTCACTCCCAGAGGTCCTGGTCTGCTGAATGGGCCACAGCCAGAATCAGCCCCTGGGATCAGCTCAGCAGAGGCAGGGCCAGGAGGCTGGGCACACACTTCAGCCAGCCAAGGTTGCTGGTTAGGGAGCAGGCAGAACAGAGAACAGCTTCCAGCACAGGGACAGCACAGGACTGTGGAGAAAGGGGAGAGGGGAGGGGGCAATGCCAGTGCAGAAGAACACGTGGAGAGACAGAGACAGACAGACAGACAGACAGACAGACAGAGACAGAGAGAGAGAGAAAGAGAGAGAGAGAGAGAGAGAGAGAGAGAGAGAGAGAGAGAGAGAGAGAGAGAGAGAGAGGCTGACTTCATGCGCTAGGTAGCACTCTTTCCCCACCCAGGCAGCAAGGGAAAATGGGGCTATTGATTGACTCATTTGGAGTGTCCACTTTGATTTGGAGTGTGTCACCCAGGTGACTAATTGGAAAAGCTGTGGCCTCTGGCAGGTGGTACAGAATCTGCCTCCAGTGGGATGGACGGCTGCCCTCCTAACTATCGGCCATACTCACATCCTGAGAAAACATGTGGTTCATATGCGCACACACCAGCACACACACACACACACACACACACACACACACACACACACTGAGAATCCCTAGCTGTGGAGTGACTGGAGCCCCAAAATCAGCCAATAAGATTCCTGGATCTCCCTCTCCTCAGTGATTGGTTCCTGAAGCAGAACAGAGCTAATCAGAAATGAGGCTGGTCAACCCTGCCACAGAGTACTTTTGCAGCTGGAGTGCCCCAAAGCAGGCTTCTGTGTCCAAGCCTCTGTGTCTCACAATCATTGTCACAGGGTCTAGGCCACCAGGGAAAGGTCGGTCCTCAAAAGGCAGTTTCTCCTGCTGTAGTGGTCCTGGGAGAACTGAGAACTTTATGTTGACACTCCTACCTATGCAGGGCAGTCCATCCCTCACCTGTCTGGGCATTGTATCCTGGGTCTGCTATCTTCATGACTCCTGAGGATGGATGGATAGATGGATGGATGGATGGATGGATGGATGGATGGATGGATGGATGGATGTGGATGGATGGATGGTGTAAGGTATTGGCAAATTGTTGTGTGCTGTTTGAACTCACTGAAAAGTGACTCTGTAAGCAGGGTTGGGCCCTCCCCACTTCAGACCCAAATCTGTTTATGTCACATGTCTTCCAAGGGGTCAAGCTGACCCCCACCTTGGTATCAAAGAGAGAAGCCAGCTAGCAGCTAAGGGTATTAAAAACACTGTGTCTTTGAGAAAAGCTAGATAGTCAACTATTTCCATCTGGAGGTTACTATATTTATCCCATAGTATAAAAGTACCTGTGGTGGGACCCAGAAGCTACAAGTTCAGCCATGGAGAGGATCCTCTACCAAGACTCTCTCAATCAGGACCTCCAGATGACTGCCCCAGTTTCCCAGATAGGTCTTCTGGCCACCCCGTTCAATGGCATTTTACTATCTATCTGTTTATTGTATTACTTTTGCTTAGTATATGATTGGACTCATTCATTTCCACAAAACCATGGCCATTGTGGATCACCCTCTACAAGGCATGGAGCAGATGGATGGAGCCATGGATGCATGGATGGAGCCCAGGGAAAGTACAGCCACGGAACAAAGCTATGCTGATGGGAGATGTCATTCTGAAATCTGTCTCTTATTGGTTGTTGAATAAAGCACTGTTGGCCAATAGGGAAGCAAGATAGGTGGGACTAGGAGTTGAGGAGGACTCTGGGAAGGAGAAACACGGGGAGTCACGATGTAGCTGCCATAGGGGTAAGAAGTCCAGAGCCTTTCTCCGGTAAGAGAAATACTTAGATTAACAATTATGGAATAAGTATTTAAGTCAGAGATAGCCAGTAAGAAACCAAGCAAACTGCCAACAGCCTCATAAGTAATATAGCCTCCTGTGTGTTTATTTGGGACTGATGCGGCTCTGGAACCAGACTGGAGGGAAGGCTTTACCCAACATAATGGTGGCAGCAGTGGGATTTACCTACCCAACACTATGCGATACCCAGAATTCCGTTTGAGCCCTGGGGCCTACAGTACCTGCTTTCTTCCACGGCGCTTCTGAAGTCAGTTTGAATTGGTTCCTCCCCAAGCAATCCCCTAGGCTGACAGATAGCACCTGCCCTTGGGAATGTGTATTTGGGGGAGAAAATGAAATAGGAGAGACTGAGAGAACTCTACAAGAAACAGGGTAGGGGCTGGAGAGATGGCTCAGTGGTTAAGAGTACTACTGCTCTTTCAGAAGACCAAGGTTCAGTCCCCAGCACCTACATAGCAGCTTATAATCACCTGTAATTCCAGTTCCAGAGGATCTGGTACTCTCTTCTAGCCCCCGTGGTTACCAGACACACATGTGATGCACAGACATCTTACAGGCAAAACATTCATACACATTAAACAAAATAAAGTTTCAAAATTAAAAGAAGAGATGAGGTGTTTCCCAAGATTGGTGCCTGTGGCTATTGGAGATCCAGCTGGGCAGTGCCACAGACACAGACCCATTTCTTGGCGGCAAACATTCCTACACAGCCCCCAGCCACCCATGAGGTACAGGACTCAGACTTCTGTCTGCCAGCTAGAGACTCCAAAAACCCTTGGCTTCCCTGCTTCCTACACCTCACCCGCCCCTGCTCAGCCTGCTGACTGAGCTAGGGGCTGCCTTTCTTTTGTTCAGGCCCATCGTCTTTCGTAATTAGAAAATAAATTACTTTTTCTCAAAGAAGCAGCCCGGTGCTAGCACCGTGGATAAGAGGGATAAGCGGTAGCAGGCGGCCGCAGTCTGACAGGTGCAGAACCGAGGTCCTATCAGCTTGTCCAGGCATTGGAGTCCCACAGACAAGAGAGAGGGGTGGAGGGGGGCTGGCAGTAGAGAGGCCGGAAGCACGGGCACAGAAGCATCCCCTTTGTGTTGGCAGCGGCAGCTAGAGACAAGAAAACAATTCCTACATCTTTGAAAGAGACGCTCTATAAGGACTTAAAAGTCCCCCCGCCCCACATCAGCCTTTGAGACCAAGGCTCTCACTGAGGCTGCTGCTCCCATTGCGTCCCCAACACCTCCGTGTTCACATTCAGTGATCCTGCACTGGCCTTTGCCCCTGGCAGCCCTGCTGCCTGGAGGCGACCTCAGCTTAACGCCATTCACCAGCCATGCGTTGGCCATTCTTTCCACTCCACTCTCTCACACGTCTCCCCCATCTGTTTTTTTTCTCTAGAACTTTCTTTGTGGACCTCCTCATCCTCCACATCTCAATTGGGAACAGTCCCTCTGCTCAGATGGGCGAGGTTCCTGGAGGGCCGGGGTGAATTGGGCACCCCCAGACTGCACAGTTCCCAGGAAAAGAGAAAAGCCTCAGAGATGGGGAGACACAGCAAGACAGTCCTGTGCAGCTCCCCACCACTGAACCCCCTCTGTTTAAAAAGTCCCAGTGGCTGTTGCAAAGCAAAGGACTCAAGGAGCCTCCATCCAGTGGGACACTGAGAAGGGGAAGATGGAGAGTGCGCGTTTGTCTAAGCAAGGGAAAACAGGGACTATGTGAGCATCAGGCACAGCCCATGCTTTAGACGTGTGATGGTGTCCACAGATGATGCCGACACCCACATCCACTTAGAGAGAGTGAACTGCTTCTCCCACAAGTGTGCTCCTCCTCACAAGCTGAGAGCCCCAGCCCCACTGTGCAGATGACACTGATGCCCACAGAGCCCCACAAACAACATGGGGTGGAGAGAAGTTCCCAGCCCACAAGGAACAGTCAAGTCCAGGCTTTACATCATTTCTGAAAGATTCCATTATTGACCCAGATAGTCCTGCATGGGTGTGGAGCCACACTCCTGTAGCCCTAGTACTTGGAGATGACAAGAGAAGGCCCCACCCTGGACAGCCCAGTGGGAGCCCATCCCAAGGAAACAAAGCCCTCAAGCTTCAATACCCTAAACTACCCAGTAACAAAACACATTCTTCGAATGTCAGAACTGTAAGAGACAGGGAGATCTGATTTGATTTTGGTGAGCCGTTTTAGTTCCCTGATACCCTTGTGAAATAGTAAGCAAACGGAAACAAGTGCTAGATGGACAGGCAGGATCACCAGGCAGCATCTGTCACTGTACCCACGAGGCGGAAGCACACCATTTGGACAAGGCCCACCAAGCATCTTTACCAGCCCCTCCTGCGGTCAGCTGTGGAGAAATGTCAAAAGCAAATGGCTCGAATGGCTCTTTCATAGACCAGTCCTAACCACAATATGATAAAGTTGGGAGCAAGCGCTTTGTAGAAACGGGAAGACGGGCTGGGGAAAGGCTCAGTGGGTTAGGAGCCTGGATCCCTGGCACCCATAGAAATGCTGGGTAGGTGTGGCCTGTAATTCCTGCACTCTGGAGGCAGAGACTGGGATCAGATGGAGATCCCCAAAGCAGGCTGGCTAGCTACACTAACCAAACCAGCAAGCTTTGGGTTAAAGTAAAAGACCCTGCCTGAAATAGCAAGCTAGAGGGAGGCCCTTACTGCCAAGCCCTACGACCTGAGTTCTATCCCTGGGGCCCACATGGTGGAAGGAGAGAGCTGGCTCCAGTGAGTTGTCTTCTGTCCTCCACATGTGTGCATCGGTACATAAGCGTGAATGCACCCGTGTACATACACACACACACACAGATACACGTGTACATTCATACACACACACACACACAGATAGATAGAATTAGCTGGACAACAATAAGGAAGATACCTGGACTTTGACCTCTGGCATGTGCAGATGTGTGTACCCACATTACCAAATGTATGAACACACACTTGCACACACATGCCAAACAAAAAAGCAGAAAGAAAATAGGAAGTTTTAAAGTGACTTTTCCAAATAACACATATGTCAAGGAAGAAATAAAGCAGAATAACAGACTTCTCATGCAGCAAGCAGAGCAGAGCCCCACTCACCAAACTGTGTGGCCCCAGAGGGTCCATCTCCCCAAGGAAACCCCAAGTTCCAGGATTTTCTTGTCTAGCTTTTTAATGCTTGTACAAAAGAGACAGATGAGACTTCCAACCTCAGAAAGTTAAGAAAAGGACAAGTCACAGAAAGTAATAGAGAGGTGATCACAAAGATAAAAGCAAATAAATAAATTAAAGAACTTAAAAGATCCAGCAATAATAAATAAATGTCAGACCCGGTTCTTTGAAACTAATAAAACAGGAAAAAAGTTGCAAGGCTAATGAAGATGCTGAGAATGTGAGAATGGGGAGGTCTTTCACTTCCTGCTCAACATTTTTCCAAGTACACAGACCGGTATAATAAGAAAGTTTCCCCAAGGTGTCAGGGAGGGGCCGACATCTGCACAGGGTTCTCTTGGAAGCTTCTGGGGACAGGGATGTGAAATTCTTCAAACCTGACTCAGGAAGTCAGACTTCTGCCCCTTCTGGGCCACGTCCTTCCTCTAGAAGGTGGGGCCCACCCCACTGCAGGCTCTGAGTGTGTGGAATGTGGAACAAGTGTCCTCATGGCCTCCAGAGCCTCTTCACGAATACAACTCTTGGACTTAGGCCTGATGTGCCTGGCTGTTCTCCCCCACCCCCAGACAAGCCTCCTTGCCCAGCCTGCTTCTTTTCTCTGTCCTGAACTTTCATTTCTGACTAATCTGTGTTCTTTTTCAAAATATTTCATTAGCATATGTCAATTATACAGAATAATGTTTCATTTTGGAATCTTCATACCTAATGTACTTCAAATGCACCACCTCTCCTTTATAATCTTCTCGTCCCCTCCCCACTGGTCCCTGTCTTCCCGATGAGCCTTCAACTCCCCCACCCCTGTGTGTGAGAGATAGAGTGTTGTGTGTATGAATGTGCATGACTGTGAGTGTGTGTGTATGTGAGAGAGACAGTGTGTGGGTTTGGGTGTGACTGTGAGTGTGTGTATGTGAGAGAGTGTGTGTGTGAGAGAGTGTGTGAGTGTGTGTGTGAGAGAGAGTGTGAGTTTATGTATGTGAGAGAGTGTGTGTGAGTGTGTGAGAGTGTGTGTATGTGTGTGAGTATGTGAGAGGGTTGTGTGAGTGTGTGAGAGAGAGTTTGTATGAATATGTGTGTGAGAGAGTGTGTATGTGTATGAGTATGTGAGAGTGTGTGAGAGAGTATGTGTGAGTGTGTGTATGAGTGTGAGTCTGTGAGAGTTTGGGCATGTGAGAGTGTGTGTGAATGTGTGTGTGAGAGGAAGTATGCGTTTGTGTTACTGTGAGTGTGTGTGCATGTGAGTGTGCGCATGTGTGTGTGACTGTGAGTGTATATGTGAGAGTATGTGTGTATGTGTGTGAGTGTGTGACTGTGAGTGTGTATGTGTGTGAATGTGTGACTGTGAGAATATGTGTGTGAGTGTGTGAGTGTGTGACTGTGAGTGTGTGTCCTATTGAGTTTCGCTAGGGTCACTTGCAGGAACATCTGGGAGTTGTATTTACAGATGCATGGGCACTTTGCCAGCATTTGTACCGCTGAAGACAATGTCTCTCCCTCCCCATCAACCATTAGCTTTGCATAAACCCTTCTGAAGGTGTGGGGTCCCACGAGCCCCTCCCCACGAGAAGACAGGATATTGACAGGTCTAGGCTGCTTAGGTGGCTGTAGCTGTTGTATCTCAAGAGTGCAAAAGCCATGTCAGGCTGGGAAGTCAGGACACACAGCCCTTCTCCAGTTTCCTGAGGTTCTCATGCTATTTCTGTCCCCTCTTGCAGGATGTTCCCCGGACATTTCAGGAGATGTTACGATGTCACATTTATGGCTGAGTACTCAGCAGTCACTTAATTCTCGGCACTGACCAGTTAGGAATCTCCACAGTTGCCACTGTCCATTGAAGAAGGAAACTTCTCTGACCACAGCTTACAGCAGCACTAATCTATGGGCACAAACATACCTACCTAGAAGGCAGTTTAATAGGTACAACACATCCCCTTAGCAAAACAACAGCAGTAGTTTCCATACTAGCACCTATGATCTCCCCAACCACGGACTTTTGACTTCATTTATAGGACTAGACCTGAATTTTATCCTGTGGAGCAGGCCTCAGTTCCAATCCGAAAGCAGATGCTTGCCTCCCTAAGAGACTTGCCACTAGTAAGTCTTGCCTGACTGGTCAGTGCTCTGGCATGCAGTGTCCTAAGCTGAGTAAGACAGTTGATGACAATTCTCCCCCAGAAGGCCTCATAGCACCCTCTGGCACTAGGAAGTCTAGCCAGCAGGAAGAGAATTTCCAGTCTATTTCTTTATTTCCTCAACCAAGGTGTCTGGTACTACAACGCCAGGTCTTTTCTCTGACACTCAACTAACATGTGACTTTCATTCTGGAATCAGTCATTCTGCAGCCACTGTGACTGCAGACATGACATGCACACACCTCCAGAAAGCAGGCTGGGTGCAGCTCAGATACATTGCTTATCCAGGGTCCTGGGCCCCACCCTCAGGGAGGGGAAGAAGCAAAGAGGGAGAGAGAGGGAGGGAGAAGAGAAAGACGTACGAGACGTCATAGATTTATCCAGAAAGTCAGGCCCCTGTCGGTCCCAGAACAGTCTCCCTTCCCTCTCATTGGTGAGAAGCAGATCAGGTGACAGCTTCACCCATGAGGAAGCCAGGACACACGGGCTGGCCACTGAAGCAGTTAATGGACTTGGAAGAACAAGAGATGGATCTGGCGCCAGATGTAGCCACAGAGGGAAACTGTGGCCACCTCAGTCAGGAAGGGAAGCAGCTAGAGAGAGAAGAGGGAATTAAAGCCCAAAGAGGGCATGGGGAAAGTCTGCAGACACAGGCAGGGAGCCACCCTGCAGAGGGCATGACCTTGGCCATGTAAGCCTTGGCCCTGCCCACCACAAGCAGGGTGTGCCTGTCCATCTTTCTATTAAAAATAGCAGAGGAAGGAAGGGGTGTGTCAACAGCTGAAGCTCCACCCACATGAGGCCTGGCTGCCCCAGAATACAGGGTAACCCAGAGCCCAGCTGTCTCCACAGGTTGGTTCCATTTTCACCTGAGTGGTGCCACTTCTGAGCACTTTCCCTGGTGGAGCAGGGCCACCAGGGACCAGCAGCTCCAAGTTTGTTCCAATATTGCTTGTTTCCTTTGCTTGACTGGCATCCCGTCTCCCGATCCCCCCCTCACCAAGGCACTTCCAGGCCAGCCGTGGAGAAAAGAGAATGTTTGCAGTCTGTAATGTAAACAAATCTGTGACCTGGCTTCAGTAGCTGGTCTCCTTAGCCACATACCAGCCATTCGCAGCCAAAAATCTGGAGTCTAGAAACGCGTGTGATGCCATCTCCAAGGGGTGCAAGAAGCCAGGCTAAAAGCAGGCGCCCATGTGCCGAGGTCACAGGAGTCAGTATGTGGTCCTCTCCTGTGCAGTGAGATAGTGTCGCCTCTCGGGTCGGAATAAGTGTATTCATGCCTTCTGTTCTCAGCCTGAGGAGCATCTCTGGTTTCTTACCCCTGGCACAAAATGATCTAGTCAAGGCACAGACAGGCTCAAGAATCAGATGACAGAAGACACCCGCAGAGCTCAGAAAAGGGGCCACTGTAGGAGGAGGGGAATATTCGGGAAGTCGCAGGGCATGGTGTCGTGCCCAGAGACTGTGGCATGTTCAGGGTAAAGTAAACCTCTGTGTGGACCAGAAAGCAGGAGCTGAGGCAGGCAAGAGATGATGGTTCAGGCAGAAGAAGCGGAATGCCGCTCTGAGACTGCCTTCCCCCTCGGGTCTGGTGATGGGGCTCCGTCAGCAGAGTGCTTCTGCAGCACACACAAAGGCCTGGGTTCAATCCTTAGCACTCCTTAAACAAAGCATGGTGCACCCCTGTAATTCCAGCACTCGGGAAGTTGAGGCAGGAGGGTCAAAAGGTCAAGGTCATCTTCAGCTACATAGTGCATGTGAGGCAGCCTGGGCTACATGAGACCCCGATTTTAAAAAATTAAAGTTAAAGCTTGGCATTGGTGATGCACACCCTTAATCCTAGCACTCGGGAGACAGATGCAGGTGGATCTCTGAGTTCGAGACTAGCCTGGTCTACAGAGCTGGTTCTAAGACAGCCGAGTTACACAGAGAAGGCCTGACTCAAAACAACAACAACACGTTTTTTAAAGCTCCTGTGACCGCAGAAGGTTGAGTAAAGAGAAGGTTGCACATGGATGTTTTTATGACAAGGCCACTGTTGTAGTCCAGGTGAGAAATGGCCAGCATATGAGCTCAGCTGGACTGGGGATGTCAGGTGACGTGTAAGTGTCCCACCAGTGTCAGTAATAGAAGGGATGAAAGCCAAAGTTACATCTTAAGTTTTAATTACTATGCCTAAGAGATCCATGAAACAAAAATCTGCAAGCCCCTTGTCCAAGGACAGCTAGTTCTTGAAATGCTGGAGGCTACTGCTTATGGGTGATAGCAAGCCACATGTTTTTCATTCCCCTAAACAAGTTTGTTTGACCCACCTATGCTGGATGTGCTTAACCACATATGGGAGGGAGGTTCACAGGCTGGAGGGAAATGCAATGAATTATGGGTTTTCCTTCTTAAGCCACTGCAAAAAGTGGTTCTGGGCCATTTTCCATGAACCTAGGTATGGATCTGGACAGAGCCCATCTACCTGGACAGTATATGATTAAAGCTTTCTTTAAATTTGGCTTTAAACTGTAGTAGTGGTCAAGTTTTCGACTGGTGGGATTAACAAAAGTAGTCTTTCAAGGATGGTGAGACATAATCTAGAGAGAATCAGGGGTCTCTGTCTCCTGGGCCAAACCTCTGCTGCCATCCTAACCTACCCATCCTAATTCATGGTCCTGCCAAGGGCTCTGCCACAGTGCTGGTCAGCAATGAAGTGACAGACTGAGGGCATCTGACAACTTTGACCCTTCTGGCTTCATATCCAGCCTATGCTTGTCTCTGAAGCATCTTGAGAAACCTTGTCACCAAGAAAGGGGTCCCCACTGACACTGATCCTGGCTCACTCAGTGGTCTTTGGAGAGTGTCTTTGCTAAGACCTGGAAGATCTTCATGTCTCTGAAGCCTCAGCACTTAAATCCCATGGATGTCCCAAGCCCTTGCTCTGACCAAGGCCAGTGCCGTAGCTCAGGAGCAATGAGGCCCTTGAGGTGGTGGGGTGGAGGGAATCATGGAAAAGGGAAAGAAAACTAGTAACTGAGATGGCCATGATGGAGTCCACCATTGAGTGGAATGAGGGACGACATGGGAGCTCTGAGGGCTGCAACATGGAAGGCCACAAGGAACCCAGGGTCGTGCCTAAATTCAAATGCAGCCTCACATTCTAGCTGAGACCCATCCCATGGTTTGTTTGCTTGTTTTTCAGTTGGTTTTAGTTTTGAAACAGGCTCTTAACTAGGTAGCCTAGAACTCGCTATGTAGATCAGGCTAGCCTCAAATTCATAAATCCAGATGCCTCTCCTCCCCAAATGCTAAGATCAAAGGGGTGCACCACCACTCCCATCTCTACCCCATTTTTCCCCAGTTGTACCCAGGCTGAGCAGAGCTTGGAGCCACAGGACTGGGGTACAACTAGCATCAAAGTCCAAATAGCAGGAAACAGCAGAGGCCAAAGGTCTACCTTCACCTTTCCAAGCTCCCGTTCTGCCATTGCCTGCTCTTGGCTATGTCCCACCAAAGGCTGTGGCCCCAGGGTGGCTATAGTCAGATAAAGGCACACTATGGACCCAGGGGGGCAAATGCAAATTATCCTGCTGGGTTCATACATGCCTGTGTACTTAGATGTGTGAGTTCAGACAAGAGTCTTAACTTTTCTGTGCTTCGGTTTCCTCGCCTATAAAATGAGAGTAGTGAAGGCCCCATCTCCAACAAGTGTTTGGGATATGAATGAGCCAATGTATGCAGCATGCTCTAGAAGGCACGTGGGCATTGCAGATGCCATGATGAGAAGCAGTCATGATTCTGAAAGGGACAGAAGCTGTAGGAGACTCGTGACAGCTGCAGGTCCTGAAGGTCCACACTATAGTAGTCCCCTGTTGGCCCTTCAGCTGAGCCACCGCTGGCTTCACCCCACTGAGCACACAGAAGACAGAAGCAGCTCCAATTCTCTTTAACAGCCTGAAGAGTCTGCCCTGGCCCAGAGCCAGACAGGACCACTCTCAGCCTCGGTTTTCCTGCGGTGCAGCAGAGAGCAAAGGACTAGCATGTGGTACTTGCCTGTGGGCTGTTCCAAGATGTCACTCTGTCCTCCCAGCACCCCAGAACTGTCTCCTCTGTCCTCAGCCCCAGGAAGCCTGTGAGTGGTCTCCAAGGCAACAGGGCATCAGAACAGCAGAGAGCATGTTGAGGATGCTCGCATTGTTGGGGGTGGAGGAAGACCACAAATTGATACCTACCCATAAGGCAAGCCTGTATCCACTGCCTACATCTGCAAACAGGCAATCACCACGTACCCACCTGACAGAATCCATCTTGCAGGAGCTTCACACCCTCAAGTCAGCTTGCTGATGGCCAAAATGAGACAAAGCAAAGCAGCTCAAACCAAGATTATTCAGCTAGTCCTTGCCTTTCATCGGGTGCTGGCCATAACAGCCAATGGTGTGGCAGCAGAAGGCTGGATTGAATTCAGAGGATTTTCAGAGCTACAAATCTCAGGTGGGTAGCTGACCACAGGCCCAGGAAAATCCTGGCATGCAAGTTCCAATTCCCTTCCCAAGACCACAGCAAGAACCTGAAGGTGGCAACTATAATAGCATGGACCTCAGGCTCTTACATGCCACAGGGGCCAACTCCTTAACTGTCTACCTTAGACGGATTGTGTCCCCTCCAAATTTCACACTGACCCTGTATCCTCACCCCATACTATATTTTCAGATATAACCTACCAGGAATAAACTTCATTAAGTAAGGTTATGACCTTGAGGTGGGCTCTGATCCAACAAACTTAGTGTCTTCATAGGGAAAATTCCCTCTTCAAGTATGTCCAAAGAAGAGATCACAACACACAGCAAGAAGTTAGGGTACCCTGGCTATGCTGCTGGCCTTGTCTCAAACTCAGGGCCTGTACAGCAGAGACAATGAGTCCATCTAAGTTATTAATTTGTGGCAGCTGGTGCCAGCTATGACCCCCAAGTGACAATTCTGCTTGAGTCTTCAGTTTTCAGATGAGGGCACCAGCCCAGGCAAGTGATGCCCAAGAGCACAGCTGTAAGGAAAGATTGAGGACAGCCCAGGTCATCCCTCTACCACCCACACTACACTCCCTGCATGGCTAAGTATGCACAACTGTTCACACCTGGCCTGTTCACACCTGGCCTGTTCACACCAGACCTGGTTTGGTTTGGTTTGGTTTGGTTTGGGTTGGGTTGGGTTGGGTTGGGTTGGGTTGGGTTTGGTGTGTGTGTGTGTGTGTGTGTGTGTGTGTGTGTGTGTTCCAACAGCAATGTCCAGCGTGTTTCAGATACTGCTGCTACTTAACAACATTACACTAAAACACAGTGTATTGGACAAGCCCCATTAGCTTTGCACATGGGTTCTTTGCGGACCACTCCCAGGAGTCAGTCCCACTTGAAGCCTCCTGCACAGTTGCAGACAGACATTGGGCAAGGCCACAGTCTACTGAGGCTGGACAAGGCTAGATGGGACACATCAAGTGCTCTGTCCACAGCCCAGCTGAACTCCTCCAGTGGCTCAGAGATGCCATTCAGAGTATCCCCACAGAGAGCCAGCAGCTGCCTGACTGCATGTCACAACACACAAGTTACAAAAGCCCACACTGAAGAAGATCCAGGTGCACCCAGATCTAAGAGAGGGGAAGGCACTGGTCAGTTTTCCCTCATCATTGTGGCAAAACACCCCACAAAAGCAACTTGGGCTGAGGAGGTACAGTTCTTCCTAGTGGGGGAGGCTTGTCAAAGTTCATGGTGACCAGAGCATGTCACAGGCCACATCAAAGCAGGAGGTGGAAATTGGAGAGGGCTCAGTTAAGAACGGGGACCAGGCCTCAAGTCCACCCTCTTTCACCAACCCTCTTTTCTCAGAAAAACCCCATCTTCCATAGGTTTTACAGCTTGCAGAAACAGGACCACTTGCTGGAGACCAAATGTCAAATCACGTCAAATACATTTCTGACTCAAACAGTAATCAGAAAGTTGAACCATGCCTCTCTGGGGCAAGAGTGTTGCAGTCACAGGCCAGAGGGTCCCATAGGAAGGGGTTATGACTAAAGCCATCTTGGGAAAGCAAAGGCCATACATGGTGCTAAAACCAGATCTGACCTGCTAAGAGAAATGACAAAGAAATTCACTGTGCCTTGTTTCTTTGCTTGTATCCCCATTAATCACCTGTCTGTTGTCATTACGTTGTCATGCCTGAGTTACTGGCAATAAAGACCTAGTGTTTGATCACATTCACAAGGTGGTTTGAGTGGGGCTCAGCTCCTCCATGGGGATGAATAAGAAGAGGGCATTCATGGCTGATGGAAGGGGCAGAGCTAGGACCTCTCAAATGACTGCCAGGGGAACCTCAAGGCTCATTGCAAAGATGCAAGACCAATGCCTGCCAGAACAACTAAAGCAGAAGGTCTGCGCACTGAAATGTATGTGACTGGAAAGTTCAGTCGGTGCCTCCAAGTCCCCAGAGACAGCCGGGGCTGAGGCTGGCATTCTTTTTTGCAGGCACCCACACATCATCTCCACCAGCTCAGGCTGAGTGTGTGATTTAACTGTATCTTTCCACCTTAGGGAGAACACCTCTGCATTCCCAAAGACTCCATTGAGCCAAGCTACTGTAGCTCATCTCATAAGTGCCTACCCCAGCTTCTGTTGGGAGTTAGCGGAACCTCTGGGAGGTAGATGTGAGGAATCAGGTCATTGGAAGTGTGTCCTTGAAGCTATATTGGTCATTTCCTGTCTCTCTTAGCTTCTTGGCCACCATTAAATAACCAACTCTGATCCATCACATGCTCCACCATGAGATCAGTGGCCTCAGTGTGAAGCTGCAAACCTTTTCTCCTTTTAAGTCAACTTTTTAGGTATTTTGCCACAGCAACAAAAGGCTGACTAACACACAAGGGTATTTACTGGGTGAAATAAAATTCACTAAAAGTTTGGGCAGGTAACAAAGGTCATTAAAATCACCTCCTACTGAACAAGACCATCAGGGACCCGAAGCTGCCATTCCCACCACAAGGTACCTCATGCTAGGTGCTCTTCTCTTCCTCTGGAGGCTACACCAAGGAGAATGTTCTTCCCCATCCTCTTCTGCAGGCTGAGACTAAACCATCACAAAGTGCTCCCCACCATAGTCAAAGGTTCTCGCCTCCCACCTCAATGTTTTGTGGCAACATTATCCCACTTAGGAATACCCAGAGCTGTCTTTTCCAAACAAAAGAATCATTGGTTCTCACAATAAGGTGTACTCCATAGACAAAAGAGCTGTTAGGCTTACCCACTGCCCACCATAGAAGGCATACATTTCTGCAAGTTGAAAAGACATCATGCACACTCAGTTCTGGACAATACCAAGCTAGCTCTTTCAATGAGCTCAAACAGAAAACTGTAATGACAAGGTTGATCAAGTATTCTTGAAGGAATAAAATTGTCCAGCAGAGAGTGGAAGCTCATTAAGGTCTGGCTCCCAGGGTGCTGGAAATGTGGAAACAGTAAGGGCACTGGCACGAGTTACTTCTTGGTTGTGTTTACAAGTCCATCAGAAATGGTAGAAAGGGCCAGACTTGGTGATACAATATATCCCTAAAGTTCTAGCACTCAGGAACTGAGACAGGAGTTCTAGGCCAATTTGGGCTACATAGTGACTTACAGGCTAGCCTGAGCTACAGAGCTAGAACCCATCTCAAAAAAACAAAACCTAACAAAATTAGTCTATGTGCTTAACAAAAGAGCCAGCCACAGTTCTCAGTCCATGAAAGCAAGTACTTAGGGGTGAAGCAGGTATTTTATATTTTGAAAGGAAATAACACAATTAGTTTGAAGGCGTTTGTACTTCAGCTTTAAATGGCAATGTTCATTTAGAGGGCATCGTATCTTTGCAAAGCTGGGGTGTTGGAGATTGCTGTGGTTATGTGTGAAAATCAATACAAACAAGAAAGGAAAGTAGCCACGTCCAGCCTGATCCTAGGCTTGACAGGCTGTGTGTGTCTGCAGCGATTAAGTTGTTATGGCATAAATACTTATTTTAAAAATAATAAAGCCACTGGAAATGGTCCTAAGAGAAAACATCAAACAAAGCAACATCTGTTTGTGAAAACTTAGGTGTGGAAGAGTGTGCTATACAATGGGTCCCTTCTACCCCCGTCTCAAGCATTGATACAGACTCTAGCCCTGATGGCTGCATTCCATGGTATAGGGCCCCCTGTCAGCTCAGCTCATGGGGTGGGCCTTTCTTCCCAGAGGAGTAGACCTTCAGAATTTCCCATTCTGTCCCCAGATCCCTGTTGCTGTAACCAAGCTCCAGATGGGGACAGCCAGGAAGTAGAAGTTACCCTCTACTAAGCCAGTCACAAAATAAAAACAAAAACAAAAAATCAAACTGCAACAATAGACCCTTGGGATTATGAGGACCAGAGTCACATAATTATTATTATCCAAAATTGGAAGCTTCCTGTAAAAATTGTAAGATTTGTAAAGAATCATAATTCACATGGCTTTTTAAATCAAGCAATCCAAACTGTGAGAGTCAGCAAAAACTGGAATTAACAGAAAATGACATTAAAGTATCATCTCTATCCTCACAGAACTGAAGGAATGTGTACTTAAGGAAGTATAAAAAGGTGTGGTGATGACAATGTATCAAACAGAGAGTATCAATAAAGAAATATAAAAAAAGTTTGGATTGGGTCTCAGGTTAGTCTCAAACTTGTGATCCTCCCGCCTTGGAGAACTGAGATTGCAGGTGTGTTCCATGTTCATTGAGCAGCGGTTCCCCTCATAGCCAAGCATTCTTTCTGTAGAGAAGAGGATAGGCTCATAAAACTTACAAGGCCCAGGAAGCTCCTAAAATTTACAAAATTCACAAGATTGACTGAGTTTAAGTCCCACATAATGGAAAGAGGGAACTGAAACTTGAAAACTGTCTTCTGACCTCCACACATGCTGGTTCATGTACATATATACACAATAAATAAATAAATGTAATAAAATTTTAAAGAGAAATAAATGTAATTCATGTAACATATCTGTTGACAGCACAAAAATTATGTATAAACAGGCATTGAGCTGCAAGGTCAATGGTGACATTATAGTAATCACAACAACTTTCCCTGGGTTTGTCACAGAAACACATTTAATATGAGAAACAAAGTATCTTAAGAAAAACAGAAACAGAGAGGGAGTCATATGGGAGCAATGACCCCTACACCATTGTAGTTAAGCTAATCTAGGTTTAAGATGATCTGAGCAGTAAGATGCATATGGTAAACTGGACCTGCTGGTGAAAGACTTTAAACCTAGCTATAGAGAAGGCTAAGGCCGGAGGATGATAAGTTCAAGGCCACGTGAACTACAGAGGGAGTCCAAGAACAGCCTGGGAAAGTTACTAAGAATCTGTCTCAAAGAAAAATGCAAAAACAGCTGGGGATGTAGCTCCGTGGTAGAACACTTGCTTAGTATATGCTTGGATTTTGGTTCAATCCCTAGAAAAATATACAATAACTACAAAAATATACAATAACCTACAGTAACTACAAAAAAAAGCCTTTCACATGACTAAAAATGAGCATACACGCCAAGACATACAGGATGCAGGCAAACAGTAGTGCAAGGGAACCGAGCAGCTGCCATGCGTGAGTGAAGAAAGGGAGATCACAAATGAAGTCCCTGTTGGTTTTTGAGACAGGCTCTCATATTACAGTCCTGATTGACCTGGTACTTACAGCAATCCTCCTGCCTCTAAATGCTAGGGTTATGAGCATGTGTCATCATACCTAGCTCTCAAAGTAATAATCTAACTTTCCTCCTAAGATACTGGAAAGAGAAAAGCAAACTAAGCCTGAAGCCCTCATCAGGAAGAGAACAGTAAAGGCTGGAATAGAAATGAATGAAACAGCCGGGCAGTGGTGGCGCACGCCTTTAATCCCAGCATTTGGGAGGCAGAGGCAGGTGGATCTTAATGAGTTCGAGGCCAGCTGGTCTATAAAGTGACTTCCAGGACAGCTAGGACTTGTTACACAGAGAAAACCTGTCTCAGGAGAAAAAAAGAAAAAGAAATGAATGAAACAAAAAATAGAAAACCCCTAGAGAGCAATCAGTGACACCCAAAGCTAGTTCTTAGAAAAGAGCAACAAATTGACAAAATTTTAGCTAAATTGTTTGAGAACAAAGGAAAGGATTCAAACTACTCGAATCAGAAATAAAAGAAGTGACATTACTTATGCCTTGAGAGAAATAAAAATTATAAAGAAATACTATGCCAATACCATATGACAAAAAAATAGATGACTTAGAAAATATATGCATTTCACATAACAAAACTACCAAAACTAATTTATAAATAAATAAACAAGCAGACTAAATTAATTAATTGTCAAAATAACCTACAAAGCAAAGGTTAGGTTCAAATTATAACAAGCTTTCTCAGACCGCCAGCCCCCAAATCATGACTTGGAGACTTATTATTATTTATGAATGTTCAGTCTTGTGTTATGCTTGTCTCACTACCTCTTATAGCTTAATTTAGTGTCTAGCTGGCTGGGCCCTGGCTGCTCCCTGGCTGGCTGGCTCCCCTTTTCTCTCTGCCCACTAGCCTCATCTATCCCTCTGCTGCCTAACTATTGACTTTTTTTTAAAGCAACCAGGTGCCTTAGGTAGGCAAGATGAAACAGCAACACATCTTTACATAGTTAAACAAATGAAGCATAAACAAAAGCTACACATCTTTACATAATCAAACAAATGCAGCAAAAACAGATGCAAAATATCTCTACATGGATGAACAATTATTCTGAAACACAAACAAAAGCAACACATCTTTGCATAGTTAAACAAATATTCCTTTGCACAGCACCAAATAGCTTCATAACTGCCAATAGTTAAAGAGGAAAAGACTTCAAGATGACAGGAGAGGAAGAGGAACCTCACACTGTTTATGGGGGCAGCATTACCTGAGTGAGATAAAGCTGTCACAGGAAAAGAGAATTACAAGTCAGGTGTGAAGGCACACACTTGCAATCTCAGAACTCAGGAATCAGAAGTGGGAAGTTCAAGAGCCCAAGGCCAGCCTTGGCTACATAAGACTCTGTCTCAAACAAACACAAATTAAACAATGACAGACTTATATCTGTAATGACTAAGGATTCAGAAATCCTCAAGAAAAGGTTAGCAAACCAGATCCAAGCATGTACAAAATAAATTATACACTATGGAAAAAGTAGATTTGTTTCAAGAATGCAAGGTTGGTTCAATATCTGAAAATCAATCAAATTAACGTAACAGAAAAATAACAAGTAACTGACATAAAATTGCACCTATTGGTTTAAGGTTTAAGTGTTTTCCCCCTAAGATCATAGAGACAAGAAAGTCCATTCTCTTATCCAATACTATCCTAACAACTATAGCTGGGACAATGTGACAGGACAAGTGACTAGAGGCATCCAGATGGGAAAGGAATAAGTGAAGTTAATCACTATTGCAGAGAACATGTTCTTATCCTAGAAAATCCTGAGAATTCCACTAAAATAAATTAAAAATAAATAAATAACACATGATTATGATACTCAAATAAGAGCTAAGCAAGGTTGCAGGATGTAAGATCAATATACAAATCTCAACTATATCATTATACATTTTCAGTGAGCAATTCAAAAATTAATTTAAGAAAACAATTCTGAAAGCCAGGAGTGATGGCATGTACCTATTGTACAGGGTTCAAAAGACTGGGGCAGGAGGATTGTTACAAATTTGAGGCCAGTCTGGGCTACAGAGCAAGTGCCTGTCTCAAAAAGAAAAAGAAGACAAAGGAGACAGTTGTGTTTATAACAGAATGAAAAGGACTAAAATTCTAAGAAATAAACTTAGCAGAAGGTTTTAAAAGTGGAAACTACAAACTATTATTTAAAGAAAATTTGAAAGATCTAAGTGAGAGATCGCCCAGGCTTGTGGATTGGGGCATACTGCTGTGCGGATATGAATTCCCTCTGTGAGACCACACACCTGCATACTCTCCAGCGGAGTTCCAGCAGCTTTCTTGTAGGAAATTCAAATGGCATTACAAGACTCGGAACAACCAGACAGCACCGGAAAGAAGGAAGTGGAACCTTGGTCTCAGAGCTTATTAAGAAACAAGAATATAATGCAGATGAAAGCAGAAAATGAAAAGACAGAAAGCGGCACAAGAGAGAGGTGGTTTGAGTAGCTAAGGATTTGTGTGTGGTCTTTGAAAAGTTTGAGAAAATAATAAGAGAAGCAGAGGGGGTGGATGCAGAGGCTGGGAGGTGGCTCAGTGATTATGAGTGCTAGCTGCTCTTGCAGAGACCTGAGCTTGGAACCCGGCAACTATACAAGGTGGCTCATAAGCACCTGTAACTAGAGTTATGGGGGATTCAGTGCCCTCTTCTGTCCTCCAAGGTCACCCTCACACATACACACAACCAATCAGACAGTCAATCAAAAATAAAAATAAAACTTTCTTAAAGAGAAAGAGGTAAGCTAAGTATGGTGACACACATCTGTCTATCATCTAGCACTTGGGAGGATCAGACAAGGAAATCTGGAAATCAAGGTTAGCCTGGGCTACTCATGGCCTTGTCTTAGAACACCATTTAGATTCTGTCTACAGTAAAAACTTGAGACACTGAATAAATTTTTATGCCTACATATCTGAAAATTTCTATGAAATTAAAGGACAACTTACCATATCTGGCACAAGAAGAAATATAGACTATTAAAGGATTCTCAACTTTCAAAGAAACTATTACAGAAACTAAAATCATAATTTAACATCTTTTCACAAAGGAAACTCAAGATCCGGGTGGCTTCACCAGCAAATTAGAAATTTGACTTAGAGACAAGAGAGGGGACGCTTCACAGATTGCTTTATGAGGCTAGACTATGCTTGATACCAGAATCCAATAAAGACATTATGAGAAAGGAAATATCACTTGAAAAAAATAAATGGAAAAATCCTGAATTAACTATTACCCAATTGAATCCAATAAATTCAATCGAAATGAATATGATCTGATCATGTTGATGCAGGTTTATTCCAAAAAATAAAGGTTGTCTCATTATGCTAAATTCATTGCATTAACAGAATGAGGTAGAAAACATAGCCCCTCCCCAGAGATGTCCAGTTTAATACACAGTTAGGTCAATTTTGATGTGTATTTAGGGTGTATGTGTACTTATTCATGGAGAGAAGAAGTAGGTGAGCATGTGTGTGGAGGCCAGAGGTGAACATGAGTCACTCTATACCATAGTTTTTAGGCAAGGACTCCCCATGTGCTCCCAGCTCATGGATTACTCTAGACTATCTGGCTAGTAGGTCCCATGATGGGTCCTTCTGCCTGGACACCTCCTCGGCACCAGTATTATAGATGTGTCCTACTACACCTGGCTTTTACATAGATGTTAGAGTTCTGAACTTAGGTTCTAGGGCATGCACTGCAAACATTTTACCAACTGTGACACATCCTCAGCCCTTCTTCTACATATTTTGTAATTCTTAGTGTTTTTCTTAAGCATTAGGCTCATCCCTCAACCCCTAGACAGTATCTAAAGCATTCCAGGTTGACCTCAACTCATTATATAGCTGAGGATGACCTTGAACCTTCAATCTTCCTGCCTCCACCTCCCTAGTGCTGGGATTACAGATGTGGACATCACATCCAGATTATGCAGTGTCAGAGTCTAAATCCAGGGCTTAATCATGCTGGACAGACATTCAGCAAATGAGTATAGCTCCAGGCAGGTTAGGGGATTTCTTGCATCTTATTTTAAACTTTCCCCTGCCTTGAGATTACATATTCCTTTATGTTAGAATATATTGTTTTGTCTTTCATATTTGGATCTTGATTCCACCTAGGACTGATTATTTTTGTGCATGGAATGAGGTTGGATTTTATTTTTAGTGTCTTACTATGTTGACCTGGACCAGCGGATCATTCTTCAGTGACAGGGTAATAGGGGAGGGGAGGACTAGGGATGAGAGAATAAAGAAGACAGGAAAGTTGGGACCAGGATGTCTTGCACAAGCTGATGAACTACACCAAGGAAAGTTTATTAAGAAATGCAGCATCTTTTTTTTTCTTTTTTGTTTCTTTTTATTTATTTATTTTTATTTTTATTTTAAATAGCTTGTTTTACATGTCAATCCCAGTTCCCTCTTCCTCCCCTCCTCCCGCACCCCCCACCATCCCCCCCATCCTCCCACCCTATTGCCAATTCCTTCCACATAGGGGATATCTAGAGTCTGCCATTTCACTCAGGGCATGGTCCAGGCACTCCCCCTAACAGTCCAGACTGAGAGAGCATCCCTCTTTGTGTTATGGACACACGATGTCTGTTAGTATTCGAGGGATAAACACTGATCCACTGCTCAGGACCCCATAGGTAGCCCAGGCCTCCTCATTGACTCTCACATTCAGGGGGTCTGGATCGGTCCCATGCTGGCCTCCCAGCTGTCAGTCTGGGGTCCAAGAGCTCTCCCCTGTTCGGATCAGCTGTCTCTGCTGGTTTTGCCAGCCCATTCTTTGCCAATTTGCTCTTCGCTCCTCTCTCTCTGTCGCTGGGTTCCTTGGGTTCAGTTCAGTGTTTAACTGTGGGTGTTTGCCTCTGCTTCCATCAGTCACTGGATGAAGGCTCCAGGATGGTTAAAGACATCAAGTTCACTATCAGGAATGGTCATTCGAGGTGGTCTCTCCACTATTGCTTAGCTTGCCAATTGGTGTCATCCCTTTAGAGCACTAGAGGTCACACTGGTGCCTGATCTGTCTTCTAACCTATGATTCCCTCTTCCCCCTATTCTACCCCCCCAGTCAACCTTCCTGTTCCCCCATGACCTACTCTCTCTTCCACTTCTCCCCCTCTCTATTTCCCAGGTCCCCTTCCCCCCCACCCCTCGATGTGTTCCCCATCTGTTTAGAGGATCTTGCCTCATTTCTCTTCTCTTGGGTACCATGCATATCTTTTAGGTTCTTTCCTGTTTCCCAGACTCTCTGTCAGTGGAAGTACAGACTGGCACTCTCCTGATCCAGGTCTAAAATCCATATATGAGTGAGTACATACCATGTTTGTCTTTTTGTGGCTGGGTTGTCTTTATATACAGCTTTGAGGAGAGAAATGGGACAAAGTCAGAGAAAACTACAATGGGATGTAGTCAGCAGGAAGCTAATCAAGCTATGGTGCACAAGGGACGCACAGGATAGCTCAAGTGTGCCAGAGACCCAGCACATGGTGGCTTTGGGATGATAACTCCAGTCTCTTTAGTGGGAAAAGCCAAGTTCCTGGAACCAAAGTCTTAACTCCTTCGAGGATCTGGCTCTAGTCCCAGCCCTAACCTTGCAAATCTGCCCCTGAGTAAGGACACAGATTGGGTCCCTTTTGTCCTTTCATCAGGGCCTCTGAGAAGGCCTTGGATCAGTCTGGCTCTAGACACAATGTAGCCCTGGCTGGCCTGGAACTCAAAATGTAGACCAGGCTGGCCTTAAGCTCACAGAGATCTACTTGCCTCTGCCTTCCCAGTGCTGGGCTCAAAAGTGTGGGCTGCCATGCCCGGCTTTATTTTAGATGCTTTTTTTTTATTCCTAGGTGTTTGACATTTATTCAAGTCAATGTAAATAGAATCTTTCAGACATTTTGCCTTGTGTTTGTCTTGCTGTTGGAATGTCCACAGGCATTTTGTTTCTAACCTGGGACTTATGTGAACTGTCTGCCTCACAGGTCCCATGACCCAGGCAACCATTATAATGTAACCCACAGATAACCCCAATTTTAGTGGTTTTCCATTCTTTACATCTTTCATTTCTTTTTTCTTGCCGTAATATGCAGGTCAGAACCTCTCATTAAAGGCCAGTAGAGGTGGCAACCATGAGTAAGCCTGAGGTCGGCGAGCAGGCTCACTAGCCAGTCAGCCTAGCCAAATTGGCGATGTCCAGGTCACTACACCATACACCGTACATGTGAAAATTAAGAATTTTGAAAATATATATGGAGCTCGTCTACAGAGTGAGTTCCAGGACAGCCTCCAAAACAATACAGAGAAATCCTGTCTCGAAAAACCAAAAAAGAAAAAGAAAAAAAATATATATATATATATGGAGCTCATACTGCCCGTAGACAATCTATTATGTAGAATATGTATTGGAATTTTAAAATAAATTTCTTTTAAGAAAAGTTAAAGTTGTTAGAGTTTCTTTCCAGCCTGGTCCCACAGCCAATTAGCCCCAAATAAACACACAGACACTATATTAATTGTTAAACTGTTGGCTGATGGCTAGGGCTTCTTATTGACTAGCTCTGTCTTAATTATTAACTCATTTCCATTGATCTGTGTATTACCATGAGGCTGTAGCTTACCCATAATCCGGCGTGTTACTCCTTTGGCAACATGGCATCTCTTCCCAGCCTCTCTCTCCCCAGCATTCCCCTCATCCCCTAGCCCTGCCTATCTTCCTACCTCTACTGGCCAATTCATCAACCAATAGGAGAAACATATACAGAAGGACCTCCCCCATCAAGTTAAACTACATTGAAAATGAGAAAGTCTATATATCAAAAGGCAGCACAGAATGGGAAACACATATAACAGATGCCGTGGTTAATAGTATAGTATTGTATATAATAGATGCTAACATCAACAATTACATAGTAATGTGTATGCCAGATAAAAGGCTTGCATCTAGAGAATGCACAGAACTCCACTAGAAAAAAGATAGAATAGCAAGACTTGAGCAGGAACTCCACCGAAGATGTTACCCAAATGGCTAACAAGCACAAAAGCTATGAAGACCCTTCAGTAAGCATGGGCATTCTAGGACAAGCCACAGTGAAGTGTCTTTACACACCTATGAGAAGGGACAAAATCAAAATACAAGACAGTAGTGGGTAGCAACCATGATACAGAGACACTAGAATGATTGTTTGGAGAATCTGTGTCTCCTCATCTAAGAAAGGTAAGTCATGTATTGGCAATTCCACTCTGGTTCTGCGCCTCATATGCACAAGAGCTCAGATCACCATGGGCTCTGCATCCATGATGGGCATGAGAAGGGTCGTAAGAGCCCCAAACTCAGCACAGGCTGTGACCCACCAACAGGAAAATAGAAATACAAGATTTATCTGCATAAGTCCTTACTCAGCAAAGAACCCAAGCAAGCTGCAGCTGCACACAGCAGCAGGTGTGGTCTCATTAGTGGGATGGAACTCATGATGCCATGCAGAGAAGGGACAGGCTGAATGCCTGTTAGTTTTTATCTTTGTTTTTGAGACAAGCTCTTATGTGGTCCAGGCTGGCCTTGAACTTGCTACATCCCCAGGGATGACCTTGAACTCTAATTCCTCCTGCCTCCAACTCCCAAAGTGCTGGATTACAGGTATGTAGCACAAATTTTAAGGCAAAATTAGACAATTGATGTTTATCATTTAGCACAGTGACAAACAGAAGGAGGCTCTGACCACCAGAATAAATGCCAGGAGATGAGGGTTGCAAAGGGGGCTGCAGTGGTTCTGTCGGGGGCTCAGGGTCAAACGGTACTGTGTGTGTGTGTGTGTATGTGTTTGTGTCTGTGAGTGTGTGTCTGTGTGTGTGAGTGTGTCTGTGTGTATATCTGTGTGTGTGTCTGTGTTTGTGTGTGTTTGTGTGTGTGTCTGTATGTGTGTCTGTGTGTGGGTTTGTCTGTGTGTCTGTGTGTGTGTCTGTCTGAGTCTGTGTGTGTGTCTGTGTATGTGAGTGTGTGTCTGTGTCTGTTTGTGTGTGTGTTTGTGTCTGTGTGTGTGTCTGTCTGTGTCTGTGTGTGTGTCTATGTGTGTCTGTCTGTGTGTGTGTCTGTCTGTGTGTGTGTGTGTGCGTGCACACGTGTGCACGCACCAGAGGTTGCTATCACTCGAGTGAGCACAGTTACCCTGGAAACATACCACTTGTTTCTTTGGATTCTGTTCTTGTTTGAAGAAGGGTCTGCTAAAGGCCATGTGCCAAGTTTGGTCATCAGCCTGTGGCATTATTGAGAATGGTGTTGCCTTTAAGATTTGACACTGGGAGTATGTCATTGAAAGGGATGTTGGGACCCTGGCCCTCTTTCTCTCTTACTTTTTTTAATGTGTAGGAGTGTTTTGCCTGTCTGTGTCTGAGTATCATATGCAAGCCTGGTGTCTGAGGAGTTCAGAAGAGGGCACTGGATCCCTGAAACTAGACAGTTACTGATGGTTTGTGAACCACCATGTGAATACTGGGAACTGAACCCAGGTCCTTTGCAAGAGCAACAAGTGCTCTTAACTGCTGAGCCACTGCTTCAGCCCCCTTCCTATTTCTTTTTGCTTCCCAGAAGCTACGACGTGAGCAACTCCCTTCACCACATACTCCTGCCTCAATCTGCCCCATCAGATCCAAAGCAACCAGGTCAACCAGCTGTGGACTGAGCCCCAAAACCTATAAGCCAAAACACCAGCTGTGGAATGAGGTCCCCAAACTGTGAGCTAAACAAACTTGAAATTGTTTTTTTTATTAGTTTTTCTTTTATGTGTGTTCATGCACGTACACTTGTGTAGAGCTCAGAGAACAACTCCATTCTTTCCTTCCACCATGTGGGTTCCTGGAGTCAAATTCAGGCACCAGGCTTGGCATCAAGTACAATATCGACTAAGCCATCTTACCAGCCTCACATTTCCTGTTTTACAACTGCTTATCTCATGTATTCAATTGAAGTGATGCAAAGCTATTCATACAGCTTCAACATTTTCATAGTCACTTGATTTTTTTTTCCTTGAGACAAGGTCTTATGTAGCCCAGGCTAGCCTCAAACTCGCTATATAGCTGAGAATGAGCTGGAGCTCCTGATTTTCCTCTACTCCACCTCCAGACTTCTGTGATGACAGATGTTAGACACCGTGTCTGGCCACAGCCACCTGATTGCTAACCTTACGTTGTTACTCTTGGCAGCAGCCCTACACTTTTAAAAAGTGCCACACAAACACTAAAGTACTAAAACAGCAGGCAGTTTGCCTTCTCTCAGTGACACAAACCTAAGATTGGTCACAAGACCCAGGGCAAGGGGCCAGAGCGGTGCAGGAGGAGAGCAGGCACTGGGCCTATCTGCCTATCTGGCCTCTGAGTCACACAGTGGCTCAGCACAGGGTGCAAATTGCAGTTTTGTAAATTGATTTCATTCCCAATGCACCAGGGAGCCTGTCACACAAAGAAACCCCAGAGCAAATTCATTTATTAATTGATTCAGCAAATATTTATCGAGTGCCTGTTTTATTCACAGAGCTGTGAACCCCTTTGGAACCTAAGAATTTATGTCACAGAGTGAGTGAATTCCCTCTCACTGGCCATGGAGGCCTGCGCTTCCAGACATTGACACTTTTTAAATGATGTTTGTTGGTCTTCTTCCTATTTCAAAGATGGTACATATTCTCTATGGAGTATTTAGAAAGGAGGAAAGACAAAGCAGAGAGCCACATTGTTTAGAAGTATGTATTCATACATGTGTGTACGTGTGTGTGTGTGTGTGTGTGTGTGTTTATGAACATGTGGAGGCCAGAAGCTAATGTCGACTTTCTTCCTCAATTGCTTTCTACAGTATTCTTAGTCAGTCAATAAAGACTAAGATGGTTTATCTCAGTACAAATGAAGTGACAGTGATGACTTGAGTTCAATCCCCAGCATCCACAGTGTCTGTGTGTGTGTGTGTGTGTGTGTGTGTGTGTGTGTGTGTGTGTGTGTGTGTGTGTAAACCTGGGCACAGTACTGAGTGCCTATAATCAGAGCATTGGGGTTGCAGACATAGGAGGATCCCTGGGGCTGGCTGACCAGTCAGTCTAAATGCATTGATGGGCTCTAGGTTCAGCTAATGGCCTTGTCTCAAAAACTAAGGTGGAAAGTGATAGAAGACACCTGATAGCAACCTCTGGCCTACATACACACACACACACACACACACACACACACACACCAAACAAATAAATAATTTTTAAAACCAGCCACGAAAGGACAAGTGCCATGTGACTCCACATGTATGTGGTCCCTAGAGACTTGGGTTCAAAGAAAGCAGCATGGTGGGTGGCAGGGCCAGGGAGATGATGGAGTTAGTGCCTAATGAGGACCCAGCTTCAGTTTGGGAAGATGAGATAGCTGCAGGACACTGTGTGCTCCACGCTGCTGCGCTGTGCAGTTAAAACAGTTAATGGGAGCCAGGCAGTGGTGATGCACCTCTTTAATCCCAGCACTCAAGAGGCAGAGGCAGACGCAGAGGCAGGCTGGTCTCTGTGAGTTCGAGGCCAGCCTGGTCTACAGAGCAAGTTCCAGGACAGCTGGGTCTACATAGAGAAACCCTGTGTGGAAACACACACACACACACACACACAGTTAAACAGAAATTGTAATGGGAATCTCATCACAGTTCCAAAGATTTTATTTATTATTTTGCAAACACCTCAAATTGAAGTCAGTTTTTTTTCTTGCAAATAGTTTTCCCAGATCAGGACTTTGTGTGGCCTTGAAAAGTATTTCAATCCTCAACAGCCCATTCTTTGGACTCAGCTGCACTGTTGGCAGCTGATTCTCAGTCTTGTCTTGCCCTTCCCCCACAAACAAAGCAAACGCTAAAGAGATGATGACTGTTATGACCACAGGAGGGTGAAGACCCAACAGAGAAACAGAAGACATAGCCCTTGGTGGGACCCTGAACAAGAGGGATCACCAGCTGTGTCATAGCTCTGAGTTTAAAAGACGCCCATGGCTAGCAAGAGTAGAAGCGGAGGCAGCCAGCCTCAGAGGCTGACTCACATTCCCACCTGGAGGCAAGAGAGACCTCTGGGGAAGCAGGAGGAACTGACCTCAGACAGGTGGTCCAGAGAGTCTGACTCCACAGATACTGCGCATGGGGTTTATACAGACCCAGGTGAGCCTTGATTGGCTGGGTGTATACAAATGAGTAAAGAGTAAGGACCAATCAATAGAGAATTTGCTAAAACTGAGGCGGGTTCTCAGTCCCAGGGGCTTTGTCTCCCCTTTCCTCCCCATTAGTTTGCTGCAAAGAGAGAAAGTCTGGGGTGTAGGGTAGGGCTAAACCTGAGGTTTCTCTGTTCCAGATGCTGCTCTGATCACAGCTACAGTCCCTCCACAGCCATCAGTGGCTGGTCTAAGGACAGCGGTTGGAGTGAGCTAATCATTGTAGAAGTGACTGGACCTAACTGTAGACTCCCTGACCCAAGCTGTCCCCGACTGATGGTTCTCACACAGTTGATGGCATGTCAAAACCCAACCTGGATTCCAGCACCCGCTAAGGCCTGTACTGCCTCTGTAGAAACTTCAAGTTGCCTCTGGGAATGGTGGATGGGGTTCTGAACCCTGTTATCACTCTCTTGGGCACAGAGAATGCTAAAGGCTGGAGGTGGAGGGAGGGTCCCCTCAGAACTGCTGCACCCTGACCCCCTGTCAGACCATTTGCACTTACAGTATTGAAAATACCACTCAAGGGTCTTCTACAGTATTCTAGCGATGCATAGCCTTCCCTTGTATGAGCACAAAGAAAGATGATTTAAGCCCCCCACCTCGTGGTTGTTTTAAACTTTTTGCTATTATAATTGTCCCTACAGGGAACATACGCATAGCTAAATCTTTACTCGCTTAATTACTACCTTGGAATAAATTACTAGATCTGGAATTGATGGTTCAAAAGACACAAGCGTGTAAAGGCTTTTTGATACATATTGCCAAATTGACCTAGCAAAAATGTACTAAAGCCTGCCCTCAGACTTGCAGCAAGGGCCATGCTCCCTTCCCTGCCTACCTCCCAGCACATGTGTGCACACGCGCGCGAACACACACACACACACACACACACACACACACACACACAGGCCCTCAGCTTAGCTTGTGCTTTTCCTTATCTGCCAATCACACAGTTGTTGTTTTTAAGCACCTTATGGTTGTGCTAGGAATGCTCTGGGTTTATTAGCCACTCATGGTTTCAAGTCTTTTGTCGGGGTTCTTTGTCTGTCTCCCTGTGGAGGGGGCTTCCTCTCCTCTCCATAATGGCCTACAGAGCACTGAGAAGTACCTGCCTTCCTGAAGCGGGTCCCAGCTGCAATCCGTACCCTCTCTGGTTGCTATGCAGATGTGCCAGTGGAGGGGACCAGTCACCATGGCCACAGATGCCCGGGTCTCCACGAGGAGCTAGCGGGGAGAGGTTGCCATGGTGATGCTACCCAAGCAGGGCCTGGCTCCCCGCCCACCATGCAAGGCTTTGAGGGCTGTGGGGAGGAAGCAGGGGGTTCCGTAGCCGTGTGCCCACAGCGCCCAGCCTGAGGAGCCAGCGGGCTTAGACTATTCCATCCCTGAACATGGAGATGCATGATAAGATAAAAGATGAAGCTGCTCATCCCAAAACTTAAAAGTCATGTCCCTCGGCCAGACCAGGGAGTCCTCAGGGCGTTAAATGAACGCTTCGTGAATAAAATTGGGATTATCTTGTGCCTGGCACAGTCACGGTGCTGTGAAGTGTGTTTAAAGGGCCGGCTTGTTAGAGTAGCATTCAAAATACACACCAGCTCTCTAAAGCGGGGCGCCTGCCTTGGAGTTGTCATCACCAGCATTCTCAAAATCAATGAGCGGGAAGTGTCAGGCCTCTTGGAGACAACCTGTCCCTCATTTTACAGATGAGTTGTGTACCCCCAAACCCACATGATGAATTTCCACCCCTCATAATTACAGCATGGGACAGCATTTAGAGATAGCCCTTACGGAAATAATTAAGTGAAAATGGGACTTTAGGGTGGCCCTAAGCCACTGGCTGGTGTCCTTCTTAAGAGGAGGTGAGGACATAGACACACAGACAGAAGGTGTCCAGAACCCACATGGGGAGATGACGTCTACCAGACAAGAAAGTCAACCTCAGAAGAAACCAACCATGACAGCTCCCTCCACCCACCTCCCAAAGAACACTCTGAGCTGTCTCCAGGATGTGGACCACAGCTCACTGCTTTGCTTACTTCTTTATTTCTTTGGAGAAACTGAGGTAGTGCTGCTCCACCTCCATAGAGAAGCTAAAAGGAAGATGTCACAACTCCTCAAATGTCCCCAGCTCTGGCTATCTTTGGCAGGCCTGAATTCTTTCTGCCTGAGGTTAGGGATATTTATATCAATTTTTACTCATTATATATTCATTCCATGATCTCACTCACATTCTCCGGATGCCTCTTTGCACTAGGCACTGGGCAAGGTGCGGGATGACAGAGCGTACAGAGTATACAACAGCCTACCCTCACCACGTGTTACCCAGTGACAGCTTCTCAGATGCTCCACGGACAGCATGGCATCTGTCCACAGGACAGATCCAGAAGGACAGGGCAGATGGAAGTAGACAGGAAAAAAAGAAAGAGTGAGCATTTGAGCCAGACACCAGAAAGTAAGAAACAGCCAGAGGGAAGGCTGGGGGCAGAGAGAACCGTGAGTGGCTGTTCCCAGGCTGCGGTGAGTGTAGGCGCCCATGAGACACCCTTGCAGTGCTCTCTGTGGAGGAGTAAAGGTCCAGGGGCCAGGAGGATAATGTCTTCAATTTGTCCCCAAGTATACTGTGCTGAGGGCCCCTCTGTCCCTTGCCAGCACTCTCCACCCCTGGTCTGCAGCAAGCATTGGTAGTAAGTGTGAAAGAGAAAACTAAATTAGAATCTTAGTTTTGATTCAGTATGGTGTGTGACCCTGAGGGAGCTGTGTGCAGCCCTATTCCTGCTTCTGGGCCAAGAGCAGCTGATTCTGTTGAAGCGGATGGGGTATTGATGACTGCCCCTGGGTTCTTGGGAAGGGGCTTCCACCGATGACAGCCCCCCGCCCTGCAAGCTCATGTTCCTTTCAGGGAAGAAGGGACATCAGAAGGAGCCCACCCCACTTAACCACTAACTGGTGTGGGTCTCTCAGACCAGGAACGAGGAACAATGCTGCAGGAATACCCAGGGGAGTCGCTGGAGTTCTCTACTCCAATCCCAGGTCCCCTCCCTAATAGCCTCCTGCAGGCAGCTCCTCTCTCTAACCTCTTTTCCCCCAGAAACTGGCTCCGGGCATATTTGTTCTAATCAGCTCCCACAGATACACAACAGATATTCAGCGTTCAGCATCCCAAGAATGGAGAGACTGTGTTTGCAGACTGCTGGACCAGGACTCGGGTAAGTTCTCTACATGCCACTCTTTCCCTAGCCTGACCTTGGGCCAGATAGGTGTTACCACTTCCCACTGAGCCGAGGATGGCCAGGGCAGCCAGGGCCTGGCAGGATGGGCTCAGCCAGCAGCTCCACCCTGGCTTCTCTGGTTGCTCCTGGTTGCACTTCCTGGGCTGCCACTTACGCTCAAAATGCTGTATGTCTCTCACTCCCATCACTGGCCTGTCTCCAGGAAGATATCCCAGGAGCCAATGCCGCTACAAAGATTTAGGTGCCCATGAAGTGTTTAAAAAGTGTCTCCAGGGAAAGCAGTCGGGGTGGGACGAGCAAGAGAGAAAGTAAAGAGGAGGGCCCTGCAGGAGCCTCCCTGCGTCCATTGCCACAGACCGGGGCAAAGTCTTCCCATGCCTACCCCCATCCCATAGCAGCCAACACCCAGGCTTCCCTGTGGCTACCTGCACTGGAGACTGCTGAAGAACTAGGAAGGGAGACGCTGTTAGTGACAAGGCCTGTGGGGATCTAGGCCAGGTAGAGGCGTTACCCTGTCAATCCTCCTCATAGCCTCCAGACCCAGGAAGGCTGCTTGGCTTGGTGTCCTCTATACCACTCTCCCCACCCCCGGTGATCTGTGCCCCTCAGGACGAGGTGGTGGGTGCTAGACTCGACTTCCCTTAGGAGGTCTGTGGTTCAGGGCTCATTTAGGGTATCGGGAATTTGTTCCTTTGGAGAAAGGTCCATAAGGGACATAGGCATCAATTCCATTCTGCCACACCTGAAGTTCACATTCAAAAACCACCACGAGATCAATCCCTCTAGGCGTAGCTTTAGACAAGCTCCTGAGCCCTGCTTGTGTGAGCTTCACTGCCAGTCGGAGGCTGACTAGAACACAGTCTTGAATCTGTCTCATTAGAAGTCACACCAGTGAGAACAGAAGACCCAGACACTGGTCACCTGCACACTGACTCCCGCATTTCACACAGGCCTGTGGTAACATTGAGCTTGGTGCTGGCTTACATTTCTTTGTCCCAACAGACATCAGCATAGAGCTGACATAGGTGGGGACAGGCAGCTGTTTTCTGTGGGTTCACAAGTGCAGGCCGGCTCCAGGATGAGGCGGGGTGTGCCGCAGGTGCTTCAGCAAGGCTGTGGGCAGGAAGGAACCTTTCTGGCCAGGAGGGATTTTGTCCCCCTCCATTCTTTCTAGAAAATGTTCAGGGCCATTCTTAACACACAATGTGTCAGGCACCCTCTGTAACGGTGGGGCTGGCACTCGGCTCCTCTCTGCCTCCCGTGTAAAATGGAGCCGCGCATTCCTCCTCACTGGGTGCTTGCTCCAGCATAGAGTGAGCTAAAACACTCCAAGGACTCAGCACAGAGCTTGGCACGCAGCAAGTGCTAAATGAGTCTGGCTATTCTTAGATCCCAGGGCTGCTGTTCTGGTGGGTGAGACCGGGAACTAAGAGCGGCTGAGCAATAGGATCACCCCGAGAGGAGCAAGTGCCGCCAACCTAACAAGATAATCCCGAAAGCACGGGGCAGGAGGGGTGCTCCTGTGCACCGGCCAGAACAGACCTGTGTCCAGACTGTTCACCTGGAGCACCATGAAGCAGGAGAGCATCAGAGAGGAGACCCAAAGCCCCAGAAGAGAGTAATGGGCCATGGAGAACCGTGCAGAGGCACGTGAGTTGTCTCCTTCCCACTCCTGGGAGCACTGACCTTCCTGTCTCCTTCTCATGCCTGGGAGCACTGACCCTCCTGTCTCCTTCTCATTCCTGGGAGCACTGACCCTCCTGTCTCCTTCTCATTCCTGGGAACGCTGACCCTCCTTCTCCTTCCCACTCCTGGGGGCGCTGACCCTCCTGTCTCCTTACCACTCCTGGGAGCACTGACCCTCCTGTCTCCTTCCCACTCCTGGGGGCGCTGACCCTCCTGTCTCCTTCCCACTCCTGGGAGCACTGACCCTCCTGTCTCCTTCTCATGCCTGGGGGCACTGACCCTCCTGTCTCCTTCCCACTCCTGGGAGCGCTGACCCTCCTGTCTCCTTCCCACTCCTGGGAGCACTGACCCTCCTGTCTCCTTCCCACTCCTGGGAGCACTGACCCTCCTGTCTCCTTCTCATGCCTGGGGGCACTGACCCTCCTGTCTCCTTACCACTCCTGGGAGCACTGACCCTCCTGTCTCCTTCCCACTCCTGGGAGCACTGACCCTCCTGTCTCCTTCCCACTCCTGGGAGCACTGACCCTCCTGTCTCCTTCTCATTCCTGGGAACGCTGACCCTCCTTCTCCTTCCCATTCCTGGGGGCGCTGACCCTCCTGTCTCCTTCCCACTCCTGGGGGCGCTGACCTTCCTGTCTCCTTACCACTCCTGGGAGCACTGACCCTCCTGTCTCCTTCCCACTCCTGGGAGCACTGACCCTCCTGTCTCCTTCCCACTCCTGGGAGCACTGACCCTCCTGTCTCCTTCTCATTCCTGGGAACGCTGACCCTCCTTCTCCTTCCCATTCCTGGGGGCGCTGACCCTCCTGTCTCCTTCCCACTCCTGGGGGCGCTGACCTTCCTGTCTCCTTACCACTCCTGGGAGCACTGACCCTCCTGTCTCCTTACCACTCCTGGGAGCACTGACCCTCCTGTCTCCTTCTCATGCCTGGGGGCACTGACCCTCCTGTCTCCTTCCCACTCCTGGGAGCACTGACCTTCCTGTCTCCTTACCACTCCTGGGAGCACTGACCCTCCTGTCTCCTTCTCATGCCTGGGGGCACTGACCCTCCTGTCTCCTTACCACTCCTGGGAGCACTGACCCTCCTGTCTCCTTCTCATGCCTGGGGGCACTGACCCTCCTGTCTCCTTCCCACTCCTGGGAGCACTGACCCTCTTCTCCATGGTGCTGGATCCCAGGGAAAGCAATCATAATCCTGGAAGGGAAAATAAGACAAAAACCTCCGCCAAGCCCTGCAGGCTTACCCCTCCCCACACTGAATGGCCTCCAAGGCAGACCTAGATCTTAGACTCTGAGGCCAGGCAGATGGTACACGGTGGCTAGCACCCATGCTGTCCTCTTGTGTTCACCCTGGCCAAAAAGGCTCATGGAGGCCCACAGAGGCTCCTCAGACAGTAGGAGCAGGCTCCGTGGGAAGAGTAAGCATGTTTGAGGACTTAGGACCTCAACAACCCCCTGCCTACCTAGGAAGCTGAGACGAGGAAGGACATACACAGAAGACAGTCCAAGGGTCTGCTGGGCTGACATGAGCTCACAGTAGCAATTTACACAATGCCCCTCCCCCTCCTTCCCATGTTCCCCTCCCCCTTCAAGCTCTCCCCTCAAAAAAAAAACACCTTTTTTTTTTTTGTCTGAAAGGCTACTACTGACTGGAGTCCCTGGTTGCTAGGTGATGAGAACTCAGTCTGGCAGGGAGAATAGGGAATAGGGCAGGGGCTGCTGGGCTTTAGTGCCCCACCCCCCAGCCCTACAGACAGCTGGGCACAGAGACCCATAGGCCCAGTGGCAGGCAGAAGCACACAATGGTAGATGCAGGCACTAGGCCCCTACAGCACAGACACACCATCAAAGAACACCCAAACAATCCCAGGCTTCTGTATATAAACACTCCCCACCACCCAGACAGACACAGCAGGAAGACAGGAGACTTGGATTCACACAAACACAGGCACAGGTGCACCCCAGATGCCTGCCACTCTGCAGAGAAGAGAGGGGCCTCTTCAGGCTGTACCAAAGCACAAAGGGACCCCCCCAGAGCAGGGACAATAGGACACCCAAGGAGAACCACATCCTCTCCCCAAGAATGCTGCCCACCCCATCCATCCCTCTTTCCACATCCTCTAGAAGAATAAAGGCCATCTTCAGTCCAGAGCCCAGACAGGCTTGTGTACCACCTTCTCTTCCTCGTTGGGGATGCTGGAAATGCCCCCTGCTCCTATGGTCCACTGATACCTTCAGCAAATAAAAGCTGTGGGACTACACACACACACACACACACACACACACACACACACACACACACACACGGTACCTGTATGTACCAAGCCTGGCTGGCTTGGAACTTGCTGGCCAGGCTGGCCTCATACTCACAGAGATCTGCCTACCTGTCTCCCAAGTGCTAGGGTTAAAGGTCACCACCACACCCAGTGAGTGACCCTGGGACTTTTACAGAGGAGACAGACACATTGTATGCCAAGAGACCCTCACTTGGGGCAGTGTCCTAAGAGGAGCATTTGAGCAGGAGACTGAAACAGTGGTGGGGAATCATCCAAAACACGGGCAAAGGCTGCAAGAGTGAATGGAACAGGCCTGAGGGAGCGGAGTGTGAGCTAGGACTCTCCTCATTGCTATGAGCAAGTATCCGACAAGAAGCAGGCCAAGGAAGGAAGGGTTTGTTGCGGCTCCCAGTCTGAGGGTGCAGTCCGTCATGGTGGGAAGTCCTGGCGGCAGGAACATGAGGCAGCTGGTCACGTGGCATCCACAGTGAGGAAGCAGGAGAGACGAACACTGGTGCTCAGCTCCCTGCCTCCTGTCCTCAGCCCAGGAGCCTAGCCCACAGGAATGGTACCACCCACCACCAGGGTGGGTTTTCCCTCCTCAGCTGAACTCTGGGAACACCTCCCAGACCTCCCAGAAGTGTGCTCCCATGGTGATTCTAAATCCAGTCACACTGAATGAAGATTGGCCATCACAGGGGAGCCACAGTGGCAGCGCACAGGGACACAACAGCCAACAGGAAGCTGGTACCCTACAAAGCTTGGGGAGTGCCATTAATTCTAGAGGAAGGCATGGGGAGTGCCATTAATTCTAGAGGAAGGCTTGGGGAGTGCCATTAATTCTAGAGGAAGGCTTGGGGAATGCCATTAATTCTAGAGGAAGGCTTGGGGAGTGCCATTAATTCTAGAGGAAGCAGGTCTAGAAGGGAAGCCTGGGTGCAGAAGGCCACAGCCTTAGGGATGGCCTTAAGGACCGAAAGGGAACAGATGTGCAACTTGGCAGGTACAGGACCAGGTGCTAGGCATGGTGGGGTGTCTTCTGTTCCCTGAATAAATCCATTCTTGGTGCCTTCCTTTGGGAGCATGCCCTTGTCTGTCAGCACAACAGTGCTGGGCAGCATGAAGCCGAGATCCACTCCCACCCTCTGAGGCCACTGCTGACAGCTCCTGCCCTGTGACCTACACTGTGGTCGGTGTCTCGCCAGAGCTGGGAAGGATGGGGGCCGTGGACCAGTTGAGGGCTGGCATAGCTGAGCAGTTGGGGCAGACCTCCAGGTAGGCAGTGCCCAGCATGTGCAGGAACTGTCGCCTGGTCAAAAGGCGAAAATACTCTAGTTCAGGAGCCTCAACACTCCATGCAGACCCAGCCACAGCAATTACACTACAAGAAAGTGCTGGAACACACCCACCACAGGCTATGAGGACAAATATTAGAATAAGTTGGCATATCAGATCATCCAAAAGTTCAGCCTCATCAGGAAGCCTGATGTATGACAGAATTGAGCAGGCCTCTCCTGGGCTCATCCTCCTTCACGTGACCTGTAAGTTGATTTGTGGATTATCATCTCCAGATTTAATTAAACTAACCCTAACAAAATGAGCAAGTGGCTTAAGAAGTGTCCTGTTTAGGGAGCAAGGGTGAAGATAAGGGACGCAGATGCTCAGTGAAAGACTCGGGATGTGACATCGGTTCTGCCATTCCCTGTGGTTCATACACATGGATGCTGACGGGCCTGGAGACCCCTGCGGTGGGGGGGGGGGCAGGCAGCTCCACTTTATATCCTACATGGCACAAACAAAATACTGAGAGGAATACATCTTGGCATCCAAGTAAACTTCCCCAGGGCAGCCCACGCTGCAGGTCTCTGGGAGGTCAAATTATTATAGTGAGTCTGTATTACAGCAATGATGAAAGTGCAGTAGAAATGTTAAGCATCTTGGGCTTTTAACTATTTTGAAAACAGTTGTAGGTTTATTACTGAAGAATCACACAGAGAGAGTTCCTGAAAACCCTCCCCTACCTCCCCCTAGTGGTAATATGTCAAATAACCAAGGTGCCCTTGAATTTATAAGAAATGGATGTTGCTATATCATGGGGGAGTAGTTTTAATGGTATCACAGATGCCTAAGAAGACACAGGTCTACCTCACCCCTGTGGTTTCTCAAAGCCCACAACTCCAGTGCAGGAATAAGAAAGCACCAAGTCACCAAACTCTGGGACTTCCCTGAAGAAACCAGCAGTCCTCTTTCAAAGATAAAGATGTAATCAGTAAGGAGAGGCTGAAGAACAGTGCCTGGCAAATCAACAGAGACCTGAACATCACCACTCCTCCTGAGCTACCCCAACTTGCTCTTTGTCCCACCCATGGATACCAATGGGGACCTCAAAGCCTCAGCTGACTGTGTCATGGCATATGCAATGTAGCACCCAGCTTATTCCCTGCACACACACACACACACACACACACACGTACACACACACGTACACACACACACAAACATGAGTGGAAAAACAGGGCATCTTATCACCAATGAACAGGGATGCTGTGGCTTTGTTCTAGACTCTGGGACTTCATGTATGTTCAGGTTGTATCTACCAGGGCAACCAGCTGTCAATCAAGTTGGGGGTTGA
Source organism: Mesocricetus auratus (assembly GCF_017639785.1). NCBI lineage: Eukaryota > Metazoa > Chordata > Mammalia > Rodentia > Cricetidae > Mesocricetus > Mesocricetus auratus. The sequence goes on along the minus strand of NW_024429266.1, from coordinate 150,624,717 downwards.
CTTGTAACTAAGCTAATGGCAAGCTTGAGTCAAGAGACAAGACAGTCTGGGTGGCCTTGACCACAGAGTCTGAAAGGCCTGGTGCAGTCACAGTGAATCTCTGAGCTGCCCTTAGTGTTCATGGGTGGGGCAGGAGGCAAGCTAGGGCAGCTAGGCAGGAATGTTGATGCCTGAGTGACAGGGAGGAGGGAGACAGATGAGCATTATTGAGCCCGTGAATAGAGGTGACAGTGGACTATGAGGGGAGCTTCTGTCCCCCGGAGAGCCAAGCCTGGGCCTCAGAGCTGCTTTCCTGGGAGACAGCATCTTTTGTGCAGCAGAGACCCACCTCACACACTGCATCACATGCATGAGCTAACACAGCAGGAGAGCCAGGGCCCATCGCCACTGTGTCCCTGTGCTTGAGTCATCTTGTTCTGAGCCGCCTGCCTCCTGTTTAATGAATGAAGGAGACCGACTGGGGAAGCGGGGATGCTGCCTGGGGACAGCCCAAGCCTGAGTCCTTTCCCCGCCATGCATGCCCTGAAACAGAGACAGGGAAGCTGTACTCTGGTCCTGAGCTCCCAGCCAGCCAGCTCCCTGTTGGTCGGGCTCTGGGTCAACAGTGTCAGTGATGCAGATCAGGTTGGGGTGGGGGACCAGGAGGAGGGGGCTCCACTGTAGTTACTGCTGCTGTGTGAGGAGCCGCTCCTGACTTCCCAGCATTAAACAGTCCCATTTCCTCTGTGCTCAACCCTGAGGGACAGTACTTCAGACAGAGCCCAGCAGGGTAGCTCACCTCCACCACTGCAGCCCTGGTTGGGAAAGCTGAAGCCTGGTGGTGACTACAGCCACGGAGGGTTAGAGTCACTGGGGGCTTCTTCATCACACATCCCTCAGGGGGCTGGACTGGGATGCAGGCTGGTGGCGGGCGACATGTGACCTTCCTGCTTGGCAGGGGCTTAGAGCCTGCTACAGAGAAGGCAGAACCTGACCCTTGCCTCTGACCAGCATTCTGTCCAAGGAAGGCTGGCCCAGATCCAAATCCGAGGCCAGCCCTTGACAGCGAGAGGGAGGAGAGAGGACACCTTTGCGATGGATCCTGTGGGCTGGGCCATGTCCTGACCCACTTTAGGAAACGCCTCTTCATTCAGGGTCCTGTGTCTGTCCCCAGGTTCACACAGTGACCTTCCTTCTGGCCTTCATCTCCCCTGTAGCCGCCACCACTGCATTGTTGATGCAGCCCATGGCTTGGTCTGCTGGCCTCAGTCTCCCTACCTGACACTTCACTTGACACAGTAACCCGAAGAAGAGACCCGGCTCCTGGCCTGCCACATCCCCCAGAACAAGCCATCTTGTGTGACACTCTGACCTCAGAAACTACTTATGTCATCTATCAGGGATGTGACTTCTCCCTCTGCCCCAGCCCTGCACCCCACCCCTCTATTCAACCCCAGCCTTCACCAACTTGGCCAGTAGCCAATCTAACGTTCTCGGGACCCCTCTATTTCCCTGAGCCCAGACCTGGGGACTCTAGTCCTGCGATCCCAGTCATGCTTCAGTGACTCTACTGAGGGTCTAGCTTCCCTGAAACTTCTCAGAGATGGAGCCAACACCTACCAGCTGCTCATCTTCCCCTCGTGTCATAGGTCCAGGCAAGGATACAGCCTTGTCCCTGTGGAGTGCACATCCCAGGAGACTCATAGTGCATAGGCACCAAACCAGCAGATTGTGGTCGGGGTAAAGTGGCAGGAAAAGGAGCGAATGGCCCCTGTGGCAGGCTGGGAGAGGAATGGAGGAATGAGCAGGGGGTGGGTGCATGCAGAAGGGGGGCAGGACTGGGCTGGGACACTGCACCCTGATCAGTCATCCTCCAGCCCTAGCTGGCCAGTCAGAGCTTGGGAGACAAATACCCCCAGAACTGCCCCTGTGAGGGAGGGGCATACCTCATTCCAGGCAGTTGTCTGCAGCTGATCCTGCGATTTGAGCACCTCCCACAGGTGCTTTGTAATTAAGACTTCCTGGTAGTTAACTCTGGGTCGAGTTAGCCGGGTTAAACCAATACTTAAGCTGAGGTCAGTCTAGATGCTACTGTAAAGGTGTGTTTTAGACAACCTTCACATTTAAATCAATGGACTTGGAGGAACTCCGATCACTGACTACAGCACAGTGGGTCTCCCTTGACCATCAAGGCCAGAAGAGAGCAGAGGCTAATCGCCCCTGAAGGAAGGAAGACTTCAGATGCTCTCACACTGGAACAGTAAGGCACCTCTTTTCAGCTGTCCAGCTGTTGATTCCCTTCTCTGGGGAGCCATCATTTACACAGGCTTGAATAACATGAAGGACACTGACACACAGGTTCGTTCAATTAAGAACGTGAGGCTGCCTGGCAGTGATGGAGCACACATTTAATCCCAGCCCTCGGGAGGCAGAGGCGAGCTTATCTCTATGAATTCGAGGCCAGCCTGGTCTACAGAGGGAGTTCTGGGACACCTAGGGAAACCTCGTTTCAAAAAGAAATAAAAAAAGGAAAGAAAGGAAGGAAGGAGGAAATAAAGAGAGAGAGAGAAAGGGAGGGGGGGAGAAGGAAGGACTTGAGGGCGCCATGCCTGGGAAGCCAGCGATCCCAGCAGATGGGATGGCTGCAGGACCAACCATGTGGGCCTTGTAAAATAAGATCCAGGGCTGCTGTTTATCCTGAGGAGTCAGGAAGGAGGAAACCAGACGGAACATGGAGGGTGGAGGCCTATGAGGAAGGAGATGCTGCGGGCTGTGTGAGCGTTGACAAACAGCTAATAAGGCACTGACCGTGGGCTGAGAGTATGGGTGATCTGATTCTGGATATGTCTGGGAGGCTGATTCTAAAGGCCAGAGTACTGACTGTGAGCTTTGAAGCAATGAGAGAGATCAATTGGGGTGAGGACACGGTCGGAGCTTAAAGAGCTCCAGAGAATCCTGTCACAGCGGATGGCAGGAGTGGGGCAGTCGCGGCCGTCCCCCTGGCAGGGTAAAATCTGGTAACGCATGAGGAGAGGAACCACCTTCATCCTATCCACCCTGAGTCCTGTAGTTGCAGGTACCTACGTTCTAGGCAGAGCCCAGGAGAGCCTCTGGCCCAGTGAGCAAAGAGTGCAAGACCAGAGCCAAGCCAGCCACGGAACAGAGCCTGAGGAACTCAGGCGAGCTAAAGAGAGAGGACTCAAAATAATTAGTGAGCAGAGTGTGTAATTAAGTGCTAAATTGTGTGTTGCAGACTGGTTGAGCTGCAGGAGTATGGGGTGGGGGTGGCTGGGGAAGGAGGGTGCTCCTCAGACGGACAGGGTTTCCAGACGTGTGCATAACGGCAAGGGGTGGGGTCAGGTTACAGTGAGGTGGGGGGGGCGCAGGGGTGCTAAGGAGAGAACTCCCAGAGCCATGGAAGAGGAGCACAGTACATGAGCCAGGAACCCTCGGCACACAGTGCCACACTACTGGGCCTCAGGTGCCATGTCTGTGAAATATGATTGCTTGTACCTAGGGACATTAGTGGCACTCGGCTATGTTCAGGCCCACGGTGGGGTCTGGAACTGGGAATGCCAGCCAGACAAGTGGGTGGGCAGGCAGGCAAGGGAGACCTGGATGGACAGGTAAACAACTCCATTTGGCCCCCTAGACTGACCCCGCAGGACCCCTGGTACAAATCCTACACACTCTTACTGTATACCTTATCCTACTAGAGTATAAGGCTGCATGGTGGCCTGGTTTGATCGAGACTCAAGGACCCTGTATAACCCGGTGACCTCACTGAGGCTCTAAGAAGTTGGGAATGCTGGGAGAAGGCCCTGTGGAAATTACAGGCCCCAGGAAAGCGAACGTGGGAACCTCAAAGCCCAACAAGACTCAAACAATTGGAGTTCACAGTTGGGCAGGAGTGGGCCTGTTTGAAAGGCAAGCCAGGAGGATCAGGCTCCAACAGGGACAGGCAGGGCCTGCCAGGGCACCGAGGCCAGCGGCTAGAAAAGGAATCAGCATGCAGGAAGCCCCCCTTTTCAGTTCTGTGTTTGCAATGTGGCTTAGCACATGCCGCCTGTTAAACAAATGTTATGACAGGACTGCTTGAGCACCCAGAAACAGCAGTGACACTCAGCTGTCACCAAGGGTGGCCTGCAATGGGGCACTCTTCTCTAGCCAGAGCCTCCAAGGTTCACACATGGGCAGAAGGAAGACAGCATCATAGGATTCTTCCATCCCTCCAGGCATGGCCCTACCCATTAACAAGTCTTGGGATCTAAGACACAGAGCTGTCTGGCTGCAAATGATTCCCAAGTACAGTAGGCAAACCAGAGAGGAATAAGAGTTCAACTTGCGCAGGGCCCATGTAAAGACAGAGCATAAAGCCTCAAGGTGAAGAGGTTAAGATGGAGGTTTAGCGATCTGGGACAGACTTGGGGACAGAGACCCAAACAAAATGAAGGAACCAATAGGGATGCGGAAGAAGAAAATAAGCACTGAACAGCACGAGCAAAGGTCCCGGGGCCAAATGATGCCTGGGAGTTTCTGAGACTGTAAAGGAAACAGGAGTGATGGCAGGAGATTGAACACAAGGTGCCAACCTCCTGAGTCCAGTGAGGCACCTGGATCTGTGCATGGGCCACAAGGCCATTGGAACGGATGGAGCAGGAGGAACAGGATCTGAGTTCAGAATGAATATGGCTTCTTTGGGTGCTGGGGGAAAGAGGGGTGACTAAGAGCAGAAAGAGGGAGGCTGGATATCGGGAATGGGTGGCTCTACATGGGAAGTTGCCACGGGATGGGGATCAGTGTGTCTAGGGTAGCCGGAACAGGACCTCTTGACAGAGGAAATGCGGGGTCTCAGGAACAAGGAGGTCTACAGGCTTCCAAAGAACGCCAAGCCTTCTCATTCATTCATTCATTCATCTAGTCTCCACTCATTTCTCTTTTTGGGGGGAATGAGGAGGAAATGATGACGGACGTGAAGATCTGGTAAGAACATTGCTTGTCAGAGTGAGTTACTTACCCCTTTATCAACAGGGTAGTAAACAAACACACCTTCCACAGTCATTCAGAATGAAAGCAGGCAGTTCTGAGACTGGGAGAGATTTCTACCCACCAGACCTTTGATCTCTAGAACAAACACTGCCCAACCGGATGCAGGCCTCTGGGAATGCTGGGAACCAACAGAAACAGTCCAGCCCAGGTTAGCCCTACAGCCCCAGTCCAGCCCAGGCTGGCCCTATAGCACCTGGGCACTGAGTACTCTGATCAGCCAGAGTGTCAAGGGAGGGCCAGGGAGGTATTCTGAAGATGGTGACCTGTGAGCCCAGCTGAAGACGCAGCTGGGACCAGAGATGTCTGGACAACGATGAGGAGAACATGTATAATAAAGCAAACAGGGCTGGCACCAGGAGGCTGTGGGTCCCAAGAGATCTCTTACACCTCTGGGAATGTGAACTTTGCCCACCGGGCTAGGCTAGCACAGGAAAAGAACCATCCTGTCACTCAAGATGACAGAGCTCCCTGAGGCTCCTCCTACTTGGACCCCACCCAGTGCCTTTCTACGGAGTCCTCTGTCCTCTCAGCCCTAGTCCCAACGTTACTTTGAGACCGTGGCAAGTCCCCTGCTTGCTGTGGGCCTCCATGGAAGGTTTAAATTCAATCTGTTCTTTGCAGAGTCAGGGACACAGGCACATGAACCAGCAGCCCTCGGAGGACTGTATCCAAGGCCGTAGCGCAGCTGAACAGCCAATTTCACTATCTTTAAACAAAGCTTCCAGATGGGGCGCTGCTGTCTGTGGGTGCGCTAGCCGGCTGCTTCAGTGATCCACTAATTGGGTCTCCAGGGAAGGGGCTGAGGAAGAGCAGCCTCTACCCCATCCATCGGTCCATCCGCCCGTCCATCCATTCACCGAGAGTCTACCATGTGAATGGGGATACTAAGGGGTTATTGTGGTTAATGGGAAGACAGCATTGCACAGATGGGCCAGCTGGCCCACCGTGCCTACACAGGGAACAGTCCCCAAAGCCCATAGGGCAGAAAGTTAAACTGGATTGATTGGCAAAGAAGGATCATCTCCCAGGAGATAAATTTTAAGCTGAGACCTGGCAGGTGAGATGGGACCAGCGGGCCACCATGGGGAAGGAACTTCCAACAGGCGCCTGTAAAACAAGGTTGAGAACAAATCTAATCTTAGAGGGATTGAAGTGCTGTATTTGGGCTGATGGGTATGGCCAGGAGGAGGAAAAGACAGGATACCAGCAAGTGCCTGTGAATAGGAAGAAAGGCTTGTCACAGCTAAATTGCTCCCCCTGCTGGACAGGGCTGGGTTGACCAACAATGTGTTCAATTGCTGAATTGGGAACCTAAGGGTCAGCTTGGTTGGACCCAACCCAGAAAACTTTTTTCTTCTACCTGAAAAGTCTGGAAAAACCTGGATCTATTGCCAGCTCTCATGAACTGGGCAACTGAAATGGGAGGTTGAAGCAGGATGGAAAAGTCGAGGCCAGCATGAGCTACAAAATGAGCCTGTCGAAGAAACCAAAGTCAATGAGATGAAACTTCATACAAGCGGGTCACTTTCCAGGACCTCTTGCACTGTCTGGCTGAGGTGGTCTGGCATCACACGAGGCCTCATCTGTCTTCTGTGTCCAGCCTCTGGGCCACCTCTCTGGGACCCTCCATGGCCAAGAGTCCCTTTCTAAGCTGAAAAGGGACTCCCACCCCACACACACACACACCATTCCAAGGCTGTCTCTTCATCTCCCTGCCTACAGACCTGGGAACAAAACTCTTTAGGATATGACTAAATTCGGAAACCTCCACAGCCAGGCTCCATGGGCCAACTGAGGCTCAGTGGGACTCAGAATCACCCTGTCAGGCACCCCGGATGACTTGCAAGGCATAAAGAAAAGCATTCTTCCTAAGCCTTGGAGCTCTTCCATTTACCTGTGTGATTCTGGGAGTGGCTGAGCTCTCTGAAGCTCTGGGTCTTCATCCATAAAGACCAGCTCCCAGCAGTGGCCTCAGTGTCTACCTTCCTGGGTGATGAAGCCAGGTCAGGAAGGGCCGTGGAGTGGTGCCAGGGTCTATCTGAAGGTGACAGGCAGCCTAAAGGATTGGAACCCATGCAACAGTGGCCCCCAGCCCATCAGTCCAGGCCACTCGATTCAGCAAGAGAGAAGGACCCAGACTGGAATGACGGAGAGGGGAGAAGCAGCCAGGGAGGGAGGGGCTAAGCAGTAGTATACAGCGCAGGCCAGGCCAGAGCTGGGATGAGAGGGTGGGTGGGGACCAGAGAGCAGATGTGATCTGGCGTCCCAGGAGGGGCATAGGAGGGGTACAGGATAGAGTAAAGACTGAAATCTAGGCAGGGAGCTTGGGCACGACACCGTGAGATGATGGAGGACACAGCTGAGCTCCACAGCATCTGGGCTATGCATCTCAGAGTGGGGCATTCACAAGGGTCTCCCTCTCCCTGCTTCTCTCTCTTCTCCCTGCCCTGCTCTATCCCCTCTTTATGTCTTCTTTTGCTTTGCCTGTCTCCTTGGAGTCTGGTGCCACAGCACCCCCTGCTGTCCTCACACGGCACTGCCTCCAGTCTGTTCAAACCGCCTGCTTTCTGTAACCACATCACCCTCTCTGGATCATGCTTCCTGAGGGACACAGCTCCAAGGCCAGACTGGTGCTGTGGTGGGAGCCCAGCCAGAGCATCTGGTTCTGGAGGACAAGGCCTGGGGTCCCCACCTGTGCACCAGCCACTGTGGTAGGGCAAGCAAAATGCAGGCGCCCCAAGACTCCAACTGTGCTAGATAATTAATCCACTAAACCCTCCTCTTCCTCAGCTTCCCTCCGGCACCTGGAGCAGAGTGCTGCATACAGAAAGAGAGTCTCTGCACGCAGAGGTGGCTTCTCGCTTGGTGTCAGAGCTGGAGAGTGGCCATGGTAAAGCTGGGCTTGGGGAAGGACAGCCCAGGAACTGACTTCAAATTTAAAACACACTTATAAAGCAAAGGAGGAAATAAGTCACTCCGCAGATGGGAAACTGCAGTCCTTCCCAAGCCTAATGCGAGGTCAGCACAGAAAACAGCCCCACAGAGAAAAAACAAAAGCCAAGAACCAGCAGAGACCGGTAGCAGAAGGACTGCAGCCTCCAACAAATGGCCCTGAGTTGGACAATCCCTGTCTCTGCAAATGATGAGTGAACCAAGGGATATGCAGGCACCATTAGTCACCATCAGAACTGCAGAGTGACCTCAGGTGTGCCTAAAACACCATGGAAACAGAGCCCTGCTAGGCTGCCAGGAACCACCAAGGACGGACCCAGCAGAAGCTGACCGCTCCTGCAGACTCCGGCCGCCTCCACACCTGCATCGCAGAAGCTAGGGCATTGTCACCTTGGAAATGCTGACAGCACCCTGCCCGGGAGCTGGTGTTACGTAAGTTCTGCGAGGTCACAGGAGGAGGGCCTCTGGCTGTTGAGGGCCACAAGCACCAAGTACAGCAGAGAACTCCAGGCTCTATGCTCAGAAACCTCTCAGCTGGCTAGAAAACCTCCAGAAATGAGGCCCATCCCTCACAGGGTGGCTAGACTCAAAGCCCTCCTCACACTCAGGGAGGACCCACCTCCCCGCCCCATACCATCCTCAGAGTCCAGTTGCTCTATGCTCCAGCAAAAACCACCAAGACCCCATGGTCTTAGGCTATTCGTTGATGTGGTGGCTCCTACTGAGTGAGTGACACAGCCAGTCCCCTTTCCTCTCTAAATCAACATAAGTAACCTGTCCTCTTTCACACAGAGACGAGGCCAGGATCCCCTAACTCTTCCCTGACTCCATGGTTTAGTCACAGCATTTGGTTTTGCCTAAATTGGGCATTCTGGGCAGACCCTAGGCCTTTACATATTATTCCTTCTGCCTGAGAAGCGCCTATGCCTGCATTTTCTCTCCTCTATCACTTTGGAGAGGCTCGCTGCCTACTCCAGCTAACAGTATCCTCTTTCCACCCCCCACCTTCTCATCCAGTCTATTATTTGCCTATTATCTGTGATCTCTAATAGAACACAAACCCAGAGGACAGGGGCCCTGTCTGTCCCATATACCACCAGAGCCTAGTGTCTAGAACTGTGTCTGGCACATAGTAGTTATTCAGTAAACATATGCAAGGGGGCAGGTCTGACGGGGGCTGCATACAGGACCACAGTGGGGGTCCAGCTGTAAGCTCTGCAATCCCCAGCATCCTTTTAGGCCCCATGCATTGACAGCCCCTGCTTTTGTGTCCCTTCCCCTCCCACCAGCCTCCACGGGCAGAGACGAGACCAAGAGGTCATGTGTCTCCTAGAGACACACTGGGGTGGGGGTGGGGCTCAGTTCAATAGTAAGCAGTGTGATACCTAATCACTCTGATCCTGGTGCAGGACAGTCTCGGGGAGGATCCCCAGTAGTCCAGCTAGCCCCACAGACAACTAGCATTGCAGCCAGACAGAACAAAGAGGCAGAGCCCAGAGGGGGCCACTCACAACCACGGACTCCCGACTCCCTCACACTGTCTCAGCCCTTCTGAAGGCCTGGCTACCCACAGGACTTGGACAGAAGGGGCCTTGAGAACAGAAGCACAGATGCAGGTGCTGTGAGGTATTGGTGAGTGGAGGAGGGGGACGGACGAGCAGGTGCTCGGCTGCTCCTGTGGATGCCTCTGACTGGTGCTCTCCTGAGCATGCCTGTGCTGTCTTGTCTTTTGCTTTTAATGTAGACTCTGCAACAGAGGACACACACCAAGCAAAACAGGTGAGCAGTGGAAAGGACCCCCCCCAGCCTGGATCCCACACTTGGCTCCCATTCCCAAGGATAAGCACACCCACCGGATCCTTGCAAGACGTATTTCTGCATACAGAAAGGCAGGGCCACGCACGGACACATGTGGCTGTGCTCTCCAAGCTCGGTTCTGCTTGTTATATTGCTGCACTTGGTGCATCCGGACACTCTTCGTCATCGGAGTTTATCGTGAACCCCTGTGGTGATTCTCCTGAAAGCCCCTGTTCCACAGCGAATCCCCTCTTGTTGGACATTAAGGATACTTCCAGCTCTAAGCTTTTACAGATCATATCTTGATATGCCAATCTTTACACATGCCTCATTTTGCAAGCTGCTTTTCTTTTTTGCTCAATAATAAACGATGCTTATCTTCCCGGGTAAACAGCCCTGCCATTCCTTTGAGAGCTGAATAACATGCCATTGTGCTTTCTAGCCAAAGCAGATGTAACCACTCCCTTACTGAAGTCTAGACTGTTGCCAGCGTTTTGTTATTACAAGCTGCTCTGCAGGGACATTCCTTCAAGCTAAGCCTTGGCACACGTCCTTAATTCTCTCCTCGGCCATGTGCCCAGAGATGGAATTTATAGGTCAAAGGGTATACACTTATTTTTTTGGTGCCATATTTTTAAATCCTTTGGGAGAGAGAGAGAGAGAGAGAGAGAGAAGGAGGGAGGGAGGGAGGGAGGGAGGGGAGGGGGTGGGAAAGAAAGAGAGAGAGAGGAGAGAAAGGAGGGAGGGAGGGGGAGGGAGGGAGAGAGAGAGGAGAGAGAGGAGGGAGGGAGGGGGGAGGGAGGGAGGGAGGGAGAGGGAGAGGGAGGGAGGGAGAGGAGAGAGAGAGAGAGAGAGAGAGAGAGAGAGAGAGAGAGAGAGAGAGAGAGAGAGATCTTCACATCTTCATGGGCTAGGGTATGCCTCTGTAGAGTCCTGTATTCCTGTAGGTGTGCTAAGCTTTCCTGTGGTTTTGCATAGGGCCTGTGTGTGCTTTCTCTCCCTGCCTTTAAAACTGCTGAGCCATATTCTGCTCCTTCCTCGTGGGTGGGAGCAGACAGAAGTCTTTCCCCAGTCTAGAAGCTTTTTCCCTGAGCAAAATGTGGGTGGAGCTGTAGATCTTCCTGGAGTTCCTGGCTGACCTGAGCAGCCAGAGTGGAAAGCCGTCCCTAGCAGGGAGTGGTGGTATGTCTATAACCACAGCTGCTCAGAGGCTGTGTTGGCCCAAGACCCATGACATACATCTCACCAGGAGGAAACATTACCCATACTCAAGCAGAGGAGCCTGGTTCAAAAACTAGAGGTAGGAGTTCCAGGCCAGCCTGGTCTATAGAGGAAATTCCAGGCCAGACAGTGCTACATAGTGAGACCCTGTTACAAAACAAACAAAAAACCTAGAGGGCAACATCCAAAGGCACCCAAGTCAGGAAAGACTGAAGAATGTTCCAGATTAAAGAGAAGCTGGAGGTGAACCAGCTCAACTCCAAAGGGCCTGACTTGATGCCTTAGGCATTAGAAGCATCACTAGGCCCACTGATCAGGCAGGGCCTGAGGGTTGACCTGGGCGCCTCCCATTGGTGTCACTGCCTGCGGTAGGTGGTGGTATTGGAGTCATTGGAGGGAAGACCCACCTCTCCCTGCACTCTCTGGTCTTCCAGCCTGCCTGCGTGTTCTCTGCTCAAACACAGCCTCCCTTTGGCCCAAGACAGACAGGATAGGACCAGAGGGACTGGATCAATGACACTGTGGCAACCTCAGCCACCAGGTGGGCAGCCTAAATAGTTCTGAGAATAATGAGACAGAGGAGGAGATTCCACTGACCCTGCAGTGCTGGGCAGGTGTCAGGCATTTCTAAAGTCACCATTGTTAATTATAACTCCTCTAGGTTCTTACTGTCAGCACATCCTTCTGATGTCTATGTTCCTGCAATTTGACTCCCTGCTTAGCAGCTTTTAGATTCTCCATGGCTTCTCTGAGCAAAAGGCAAAAAGACTATCAGATTACCCTTATACACTGAGAAAACTTCGCAACAACTGCAGCTGCTTGCTGCAACTCTCGGAAGTGCAGCTTCAACCACAGCTGTTTCAGTATAAGACTTTTGTTATTACAAGTCTTGGTGAACTCTAGGCGACTCTGAAACCATTTCTTCCTAGAGGCCAGAGGAGGAAGACTACTTTCTCTGGTGGCCTGGAAGAGGGACTGCTGTGACTGTGGCTGTGAATGGCCCAGACATAAACTTCCCTAGATGTGATTGGAGCTAAAGGAGTAAGGCCCAAATTCAACCCTTCATCATGTGAGGCTGGCTGTGATTGGTGCTTTTCAACCCTTCATCATGTGAGGCTGGCTGTGATTGGTGCAAACACAAGCTGTCATTTACATGTGAGGTTAGTCTGAGCCATGCACTAGCCTCAATTAAGGTTTTAGAAACAGGCTGTTCAACTCACTTGGCTCAGTGCTAAAAGAACAAAATGTGTGTTCCAATAAGGTGGTTCCCAGTGACAGCCTGTCCTGAGCTCCCCACTCAGGACTAGTGACAACGCCAGAGCTTGCTTGCTTCCACCTGACGAAGCCCCTTTATCAACAGCATCCCAAGAAGCTCTCCTGGATTGAAGAAGCAGGCAGAAGGCACACAGCAGCTTCAGTCTGTACCCTGTGGACTCTGGTGCTGGGTTGTCATGTTCTGGCCCCATGGGTCTAAAGGATAGTTCTACCCTTGGCAATCTTGAAAGGCTTTGATCTCAAGACTCCTTTACATTGTTAAACACTGAGGACCTTGGTGTCCATTCTCACTGTCTACATTCATGACACTCGTTGTTAAACACACTTTTCCTTTTGTTTAAGGAAAGGTCTTATGTAGCCCAAACTGGCCTCAGGCTAGTTATATAGCTGAGGATAACCTTGAATTCTTGATCTTCCGCCTACAGCTCCCAAGTGCTGAGATTACAGGCATGGGTCATCATACCTGGCTTAAAGACTTTTTAAAAATAATTTTTAGGCTGGACAGTGGTGGCACACGCCTTTAATCCCAGCACTTGGGAGGCAGAGGCAGAGGGATACCTGAATTTGAGGCCAGTCTGGTCTACAGAGTGAGTTCCAGTATAGCCAGGGCTACACAGAGAAACCATGTCTTAAAAAATGCTACTACTACTAATAATAACAATAATTTAAAAAATGCATTAGTTGCTGGGCATTGGTGGTGCACACCTTTAATCCCAGCACTCGGAAGGCAGAGGCAGGTGGATCTCTGTGAGTTTGAGGCCAGCCTGGTCTACAGAGCAAGTTCCAGGACAGGCTCCAAAACAATACAGAGAAACCCTGTCTCGAAAAACAAAACAAAACAAAATACATTAGTTAACTAATTAATTTACTTATTGTGTGTGTTTGCAAACATACCATGGTACACATACAGAGGTCAGAGGACAGCTTAGAAGAGTTACTTCTCTCCTTTCACCATGTGAGTCCCAGTGATCCAAATTAGATTGTCCAGCTTGGTGGTAAATATCTACTGACCCATCACAGTATCCTCTAACATAGATTTTAAAATGATTGTTCTGGTGACAGTCTTACTTAGGTAGTCCAGGCTGGTCTTGAATTTGAAATCCTCCTGCCTCAACCTCTCAAGTGCTAGGATTCCTGGTGTGCCACCACACCTAGCCCAAGAGACTTTTAAAGGGCACTCATACATTCTTGCTCATCCTCCTAGCTGCCAGAGTTATGATGTCAACACAGAATGTGCCTAGAAAATTCTACTGGACATCTGTGAGAAAATGAGAAGACAGGGGCTGTCTTACATTATTTAAAAATGGTAATGATTTCAAAAACTCCTTTGAGGGTCTGGAGAGATGGCTCAGCGGTTAAAGAGCACTGGCTGCTGTTTCAGAGGTCTTAAGTTCTTTTCCCAGTAACCACATGGGAGCTCAGTAACCACATGGAAGCTCACAACCATCTATAGTGGGATCAGATGCCCTCTTCTGGGACAAAGTTTTACATGCAGACAGAGCACTCAGACATAAAATAAATAAATACATCTTTTAAAAAAACAATAACTCCTTTGCAAGGTCTCAGGACCCCAGTTTGAGAATTCCTGGTCTGTGTCATGACCCTGCTTCTAAATCTTCAGGGACTGTTAAAACCACTGGGGAGAAAATAGCAGCATAAGTGGCACTCAGATGTGTAAACTATGACCACGGTGACTTTGTTCCTCAGAACAACACCCAGAAGGGCTTTCAAGGAAGTCAGATGCAGAACGTGTGTCACAGCGGTGTCATAGCACCCCTTGTTATCACAGTTACCAAACAACTCAAATTGACAGGAGAATTGACAAGTAAATGATGCCATTTATGTGACAGTGGCACACAGGCGTCTTGAGCGTTAGCACCAGTCCCTAAATCAAAGCCAAATGAGCCAGCAAGTTGTGGGAGGTGATTCAGAACAAACCGGTTAGGTACACTTCAAAAGCAGACATGACAGAGGTGGCATGTTGTGTACACACACGCACACACACACACACACACGAGAGGGGGGTTTCAGTTTCCTGCTGTGGGTCAGATTGGAAAAGAAGGGACAGACACAGGTTTTTCCACTGTACCCATGATGCTTCATTCCTAAAATCACTGCTTCAGGACCCAGTGACAATGGGAAAGTGTAGGACTCCAGGCAGGAGTGGTGTGAACCACACCAGCCTCTGAGCCCATTCCCAGTCCCGACAGCCGGATGCCAGCTGTCTACCTAACTAACATCCATCTCTTTCCTTTCTTATGGAAAATGGCAGTCCCTTAAAACAAGTCAGACAAGCCCAGCTACCTTCATAGTGACTCTTTTAGCCACTTTTGGCCAACAAGGGGTTGTGGCCAAACTCTTCTCATGTACAAGGTGTGATTGGGGTAGCATTCAGACACTGCAGGACTAGACAGTTGGAGTCACTGTCCTGTGCAAGACATTTAGGACTTAGGACAGCAGGGCACAATACAGAGGGGCCTAGGTCATGGGTGACATCATGGGGCCCCTATGCCAGCCTGGACCTCAGGCTGTCTTCTTGACTGGAGTCAGTGTGGTCCAGCTGGGGTCTACTCACAGCCATGCATCCTCGAGCACTGCTCACACGGGAGCACCGCTCACACGGGAACACCGCTCACATCGGAGCACCGCTCACATCGGAGCACCGCTCACACCGAAGCACCGCTCACACCGCCCACGCTGGACTGTACCTCCCAAGCTTATCCCGAATATGTTTGCTCACTGAAGACGCAATGGCATGCCCTCCACCTCACTTCTTCCCCCTTAGCATCTCTAAGGAGGAAGCCTTCCTAGGCACAGCAGAGCTCAACAGGACCTTAGCATGTGAGCCACTCAGCCTGCAAGCAGCAGGATCTAGCTGTGTGCGAACAGGGCACAGTTAGATTTTTTTGGACATCTACAGGCCTCTGGTTTACTTCAAGCCAGCTGGACTTGGGTTCTTGCTCCTCGTATGCAGAGAAGTCCAGCTGATGGGAGAGCAGTAGCAGGGTGGCCTTGGTCCAGGGAAGTCGTTCTCAACCTTCCTAACATTTCAACCCCTCAACACAGCTCCTCAAGGTGTGGTGACCCCCAACCATAAAGCTATTTCATTGCCACTGCATAACTGTCATTTTGCTACTGCTATGTAAATATCTGATATGCGGGATATCTAATATGCCATCCCTATGAAAGTGTCGTTTCAACCCCCAAATGGGTGTGACCCATGGGTTGAGAACCACTGCTCTACAATAAACCTGTCATTGTGCAGTTTGACCCAGAAACCTGCCACCCAGCTCTCCTGTGTTGTAAAAGAAACTGAGAAACACAAATTGGTGAAGGAAATTGATTTCTTTACAGTGTGGCCAAATGGTGAGGGTCTAAGCTCCTCCCTATTCCAGCCTCTGTACCTGTGGCTACATTCAAGTCATGAGTCAAAGGCTGGAGCAGGTGTCTCTAACCTGACAGACAGGGCAACAGGTTCCTTCTTGGGAGGGGACCTAGACATCAGGAAGCCTCCTGCTCTGTTAATTTATTCAAGTACAGGCTGAGGAAATGGGGGTCTTGAAGAGTCCCCATCTAAAAAGAGAAAGGAACTTCAGGGTTTTCAAGGATCCTCTCCACCAATTCCAGGCCTGACAGAGGACTTTGGCCAGAAGTCCCTTCCTTTGATCTAAGTCCACTCAGTGTGAAAGGTGAGCTTGGGGGGGAGGGAAGGCCCAAGGGAGGGCCCCGCAGGGCAGCTGTGTCTGAATATCTCCCTCCCCCAATGGGGGGGGTGGCTGCATCGCAGAGTCTCCGTGCTTGTGCTTTGGAGCCTCTCAACCTTGCCTTAAAAAAAATCTTCCTCAAAAAAAAATCTTCCTCTTGGTGCCAAATAATGGCATTTCAGCATTTAGCCTTGAAAACTCTGAGCCTTTTTTCTTGCTCCTGAAGAATCCACACCAAGATAAGAAAGAAAAAAATTTCCACTTCGCTACAGCTGCAAAAGCAGCCACACTCAAGAGTCACAAAATGGGCTCTGATCAAGCGAATACATATATATATGTATATATTCCCCTTCAGTGTGGAGAACAATGTGAAAGCCCGAAGCCCGTTCTAGTTGTGCTGGAATAGCTTCATCTTGCTGGAAGGGTAATTTGCACAGGGCCTTTAAGATGCCTTCAGTCTCGTCCTCCGAAGCGTGTGATCGTTGAGACATCTCATATGATCATCTCCTGCCCCGCTAATAACATCTAATTTGGCATCTGCTGTTTTCTGAAATCTCTTTGTCAAGTCTTAAGAGGATCACTGCCATTTGCACGGATGGAAATAATTAGTAAATACTGAGATGTTGTTAGTTGCCTTATCTGAGCCAAGACTCCCAGGGTCTTGCCTCATTTAAATCAGCACTGACCTGGGTTCTGCCTCCTGCCCCACCCTGCCCACCCCCATTCCCACCCTTTGCTCACCTTCAAGCCTGCCTCAGTGTTCATGTCTTGTCAGGTGGAGCCGGAATCCTCAGCTTGCTTATCCCTCTCTTCCACACCAGCTGGGCTCGTCCAGGTTCAAGCGGTAAGAGCCCAACTCAAACCAGCTTGTGCTAAAAAGCTGCTATGCTGGTCCTTGTGCCTGACCATCCCAGCTGGGCCCTACTTGGGCACAGGGGGATCCAGGTGTTCAAATGCTGATTGGTTCCTGCGCCCCACCTTTGCCCAGCCCTGGCAGGATTGCTGTGGCCCTGGATGGCTTCCTCCTCCAAGAAGCAAAATTATTCAGCAAACACCTTACATTCTGAAGAAATTTCCAGATGCACCTTGACTGGAAATTTTGATTGGCTGAGCCTGATGTGCCCATCATTCCCTAGGGAGGGATGCCACTGCTTAAGACCGTGGTGATCTCTGTTCAGTTTCCCAGAATCAATTGTGTATACCCCCCTGAGCATGCCGTGACTTCACCTTGCTAACTGGATGTCAGCAACAAGCAGACACTACAGATAAAGGCTTTCTTTGAGCTGGAAATGTAGTTCAATAGAGAGTTTGCCTAGCAAGCACAAAGCTACTGCTACCTCCCACTAGCAGAATTTCTTGGTGAAGTTGGGGCAAGGGTTCCATTGTGGTCAGTCTTCCATAAGAGCAGTCAGCTCTGTGGTGCAGCAGGCTGGAGTGTAGCTTTAGGAGGAAGGAACGAACACACCATTAAAAGCTGCTAGGACAGCTGGTTGGGTTGTACCTTCCCTAAGCCTTTGCTGGCACTGAATGTTTCCTATGAATGGTTGACAATACTGAACAGGTCTGCCCACCCCCTTAGGCTTGTGCCTTGAGCAGAGAAATGTCAGTCAGCTGCACCTCTTGAGCAGCCTGGACTTTGAGTCCTCTGCAGAGGCCTGAAGGAACCACTCTGTGACTGCAGCTACTGACTGCTAAGCACCAAGCCAGCCCTAACAACAGTGTGAAACAGCCTTCCTGGGCACCACCACCCTAGGGTGACCTGAGGAGAGCCTGTAGCCATTTCCATCAAGACCAGAGGGGATGCATTTCCACTGGTGGCCAGCATGAAGGACTTTACACCGATTGATGCAGGGAGCCTGGCAGCCCCCCTTCTGGCTATGGGTTCTCTACCAGCCATGACTGCTCCTCACCTCACAGGAGCAAGTGCTGGTGGAAGCAGAGACACCAGATAGGTCGGTAGAGGGCAGAGCGCCAAGGCCTATGGAAACAGAAGAGAAACTGTTTCTGGTCACTGAAAGACTTCTACACCAGGGCATTCTCTGGCCTCAGGAGCCAAAGGCTGTTAGAACCAAGGCCTCTACTTGGGTGTGAGTCTGGGGGCCCTGTGCCTGATACAGTAGCAGCTATGAGAGCTGAGGGTTCCGATCCCCAAGGCTCACACGGGAGCCACAGCTCCAGTAGATGTCATTAACTATCACCATGAGATGCTGCTTAGAGAGGAAGGAACGTTGAACTCTCAGAACAGAGCAATGAACCTCCGGCCTCAGTACCTGGAGCTACAACCTCTGCCCACTGAGGCTGAAACCATAGGGCTTTTAGTTCTTTGAACTTGTGGCCTCTGGGGATTGTGGGTCTATTCCTGAGCCTTCAGCACCAAGGTCCTAAGTCTGCCAAATACCAGAAACTTCTTTCTTTGTACTCATGACATCCTTCTGAGATGTTCCATGGCTGGACAGTCTGTGGGCCGTGTCCTTGAGGACTGAGTGGTGCCCGGAAGCAGCTGCCTCCAGTGCCAGCAGCCTGGGATGTGTCACCCTAATACCACATGGTGACATTTAAAGCTTACCCATGTACAGGGGCTGCAGGACTGGCCCCAGACAGGTGCAGAGGACATGAGGATTGGGATGGGGATAGAGAATCCCAGTCTGGGGTTCACATTCTGGGAATTTTATTTGGAGGTGGGAAAGGTCTGTTGAAATTCTGAAAGCTGATGGTTTTAAAGGCACTGTACGGGTCTACAACATACAGGGCTAGCCTTTGAACCAAAGAAGAAGGCATGGGAAACTTCCAGAAGGCCCCTTTGCACTGGTGACCCATGAGCTATCATCCTGACTATCTGAGAGTCCTGGGTCTATGGGGCCTATGGAGTGGGGTTTGCATCCCTGTAGTTGGAGATTCATCTCCTTGGGGTGGCTTTGAGTTTTCTAGCTCTATTCAAATTGCCTTCCCCAGAACACCACTGGTCCCAGCCAAATGGAACTGATTCTGTGCTGAGAGGCTACCTAAGGAGATCTGACTGCAGGGGCTCTGCACACACCTCACAGCAGGTTAGCAGCTGAGGCCTCAGAGCCAAGTGATATGAGAAACCAAATGCTAGGCATGCTCTGGAGGCCAGCCCAGGCCCTAGCCTCAGAACCACTCACATAGCTGCTCCCCTTGTCACCCAGGACGAAGCTGCTTGGGAATGGACCATGGAGAGATCTAAACAAAGAAGCCACCCTCTTCAGTCACTCCCCTTCCCCACCTCTGCCCCCCGTCCACCCTCCCCTGGCATGATCAGTCTGAGGGACAGAAAAGGGCCCCTGTCAAGGCCACACTGGAGGAAGTAGAGGTGGAGACTGAGAACCAATCACCTGCTGTCTGCTTCAGTGTGTATATTGGGCTGGGGATGCAGCTCAGTTAGCATAGTGTTTGCCTAATGTGCATGGAGCCCTGGTTTCCATCCCCAGCACTGAATGAAATGGCTGTGGTGTCATACCTGTAATTCCAGCACTTGGAGAAGTAGAGGTAGGAGGACCAGAAGTTCAGGGTCATCTTCTACTGTATAACGAATTCTAACCCAGTCTAGACTGTTTGAGATCCTGTCAATAAGTGAGTGAATGAATGGATGGATAAATAAATAACTAAATAAATGACTGAAGAAATGGTTCAGTGGTTAAGCACACAGGCTGCTCTAGCAGAGGGCCAGAGTTCAGTTACCAGCGCCCTCATGGGACTCACAACAGTCTACAACTTCAGTTCCAGGGCATCCAACATCCTCTTCTGGCCTTCACACGCACTACACACATGTGGCAAACACCCGTACACATAAAATAAAAATAAGTACATATTTAAAAAAGAATAAATAGGACCAGGCATGAGGGCACATGCCTTTAACCCTTCAGTTACTTATGTTACAGCTCTTATACTTACAGTGCTGGGACCCTGGGTACATAGTATCAACTAGTGTTCAGTTCCAGGCCTGTATGGGGATCCCCAGCTCTTAAGAATTGTAGAGCTGAGCTTTGGTGGCACACGCCTTTAATCCCAGCACTAGGGAGGCAGAGGCAGGCGGATCTCTGTGAGTTCGAGTCCAGCCTGGTCTACAGAGTGAGTTCCAGGACAGCCTCCAAAGCAATACAGAGAAACCTTGTCTCAAAAAAGAAAAAAAAGAATTGTAGAGGGGTAGAGGGGCTGGAGAGATGGCTCAGAGATTAAGAGCACTGGCTGCTCTTCCAGAGGCCCTGGTTCAGTTCCCAGTAACCCCTGGTGGCTCACAACCATCTGTATCGTGACCTCGTGTCCTCTTCTAGCTGGCATGCATACATGCCAACAGAACACTGTATACATAACAATAAATAAATCATAAAAAAGGAATTGCAGAGACAGGGACTCCTCCAGTGACGTGGACTTGTAGTTTCTCACAGCCTTCCATCTTCCTTTACTCTCAGCTCTCCACCATGACCACCCTTCTGCCATCTTGTCTCCTCTGCTCTCCACAAGTCCTCAGTTGCCTTCAGAGCTGCTGCTGAAGCTAGTCTTGTAATGACACCAGGGGCAGCACAGGATGCTCACCATACTGAAAGAGTGGCAGCCTTCATAGGTGTGTGTGCTGTCGGCACCAACCACAGCCCAGCCCTTCCTGTTCATAAAGGGCTTTACTCACAACATACAAACGAGGGACCACTTTGTCCCCAGTCATGGAGTCCCTCATACAAATGAGGAACCATTTTTGCACCAATCACTGGCCTTTTGCTGCTTTCCCTCTGGTCTGGATGAAAATGGCTGCTGTGAGGGTAAAAAGCTCTCACACAAGGGACTTCAAACAGTGGCCCTAGCCTTCAGGAGCCTGAGTGATTTGGCAGTGAGCAGCGGCAGTTGGCTTGGAGAATTCATCCGCAGAGAGTTCAAAGCAGTAGGTGCTGGCATAAACCGCAGTCAGGCTGGCTGCTTGGCCGACAGTCTTTGCCCAAGGCAGGCTCTTCAGAAAGACAAGGCAGGCACAGCATGAGACTGGCAGCCTGGTGTGTTGGCTAAGATTAGGTTCAAATGTGAGGGGAGAGCCCAATGTGTTTAAACAAGATAGCCGTTTATCTTGCTCATTCCAAAAGCCATTGGAAAGCTGAATTCCAAGGCCATGGCAGATACATGACTGTGTCAGGGATATCAGTCCCTCTATCTTGTTGCATGAGAGGCTTCTGGTCTCAAGTTAACCTGTGGTTCAAGATGGCTACTGTTACTACAGCCATTACAAGGACATCTCCATGAGCTGGAAAGAGCCCAGTTCCTCTGTTTCAGAGTGTAGCTTGCCCATTCCATCCCACTGGCCAACACTTGGCTGCTGGACCCCAGATCACTCTAGGGCGGCTAGAAAGCACAGGCTTCAATAGGCTTCAATTAGGGACAGTTGTGCATCCACCACCAACCCCCAAAAGAAACATCAGGGCTTCTGTTATAGTAGGGAAGAAAAATAAGACCATATCTGGGAGGATAACGTAGTCCCTGAAGAAGACTGATTAAAACTAATTTAACTGTGAATTCTAGCAACTGCTCATGCATAAATCCCCACAGACCAAATTATAAGGATTTGCAGTTGTACTGTTCATTGTGGCAACATCTAGTCTCTCCAGAGTGCTTGCTGGTCACGAGTGAGCACCCACACGTGGGCTCCCAAGAAGGAGGCCTTCTCCCATCTGCCTGGAAAGACCACCACAGCCCACTGTGATGGGGCGTGAGCAGCTGCGAGCTTTCACGGTACAAAGGTGAAATGGTAGCTTCCTGAAAACCGATGTAGACAGGCTAGCCCCGACACCCGATTCCAGATCACCCAGCCCCTGCCCTGTGTGTGGAGATAAACTCAGGGTCAGAAGGGGAAGGTCACCTCCTGTCAGACATCTCAACCTGCAAAAGTTTGCTTTGTTTTGATCTTCCTTGTGTGAATAGTGTCTGTATTTATTTTTTAAAAAATCTGGAGAGATGGCTCTGGGTTGGAGCACAGGCTACTTTTATAGAGGGCTGATGTCTTAGCCAAGCTTTCTATTGCTGTGATGGACACCATGACCAAAAGCAACTTGGAGAGGAAAGGGTTTATTTTTCTGATACTTCCATATCGAAGTCCATTATCCAAGGAAGTCAAGGCAGGAACTCAAACAGGTCAGGAACCTGGAGGCAGGAGGTTATGCAGATGCCATGGAGGAGTACAGCTGCTTACTGGCTTGTTCAACTTTTTTTTTTATCATTATTATTATTATTACACATACCATGTTCTGCCAGAAGAGGGCACCAGATTGAATTGTAGATGGTTGTGAGCCACCATGTGGTTGCTGGGAATTGAACTCAGGACCTCTGGAAGATCTTAACCTCTGAGCCATCTCTCCAGCCCCCCCCTTTTTAAATTTCAACCTTTTGTTGTTGTTGTTTATAGACCCTCAGCACCACCAGCTGAGGAGAATCTTCACTTACAATGAGCTGAACCCCCTCACATCAACCACAATTAAGAAAAATGCCCTACAGCAGTGATTCTCAACCTGTGGGTCACAACCCCCAAAGGGGTCAAATGACCCTTTCACAGGGGTTGCCTAAGACCATTGGAAAGCACAGATATTTGCACTGTAATTCACAACAGTAGAAAAATTACAGTTATAAAGTAGCAACAAAAGTAATTTTATGATTGGGAGTCACCACATGAGGAACTTTATTAAAGGGTTGCAGGTTAGAAAAGTTGAGAACACTGGTCTACAGGCTTGCCTGCCTACCATCTGATCTCATGGAGGCATTTTCTCAGGTGAGGCTCCTTCCTCTCAGATGACTTTAGCTTATGTCAAGTTGGCATAAAACTAGCCACCACAGCCCATGTTGGTGCACGCCTTTAACCTCCGTACTCAGGAGGCAGAGGTAGGTGGATCTCTGTGAGTTCGAGGCCAGCCTGGTCTACAGAGCGAGTTCCAGGACAGTCTCTAAAAAACAATACAGAGAAACCCTGTCTCGAAAAAACAAAACAAACAAACAAACAAAAAAACTAGGCACCACAACTGAGTTACCCATTTTGAATTTTTCATAAAGCCCTGTAACTCCTCAAGAAAGCCAGTAACAGAGAGGGAGGACTGATGACCAAAGGGATTAAGACTGGGCTGGTTTAACCCCCAGAAACAGCTGACCTGACAAAGGTTAACTCTTGAATCCCAGGCATCAGCCTGGGAATCCAGCATGGGACTGATCAAGACCCCCTGAATGTGAGTGTCAGTGAGGAGGCCTAGGTAATCTATTGAGCCTTGGGCAGCAGATCAGTACCCATCCCGAGTATACACACAGACTTTGGACTCCCATCCAACAATGTGAGGCGCACTCTCACCCTGAACTCTTGGGGAAGGGTCTAGGCCCTGCCCTATATGAAATGACAGACTATGGACACCCCCATGGAGGGCCTCACCCTCCCTGGGGAAATGAGGGGATAATGGGGGAGTTGGGGGGAGGGCACCGGAGGAGGGGAGGAAAAGGGAGAGGGACTTGGAACTGACTTGTGAAGCAACCTTGTTTCTTATCTAAATTTAAATTAAAAAAAAAAAAGCCCTGTAACTCCAGCTCCAAAGAATCCAACGCTCTCTTCTGGTCTCTATGAACACCCCCATTCCCCACCCCCACAGAATATACCCACACAGACATACACACATTCACATAAATAAAAATAAATCATTTTTAAGTTGGCATCTGCCTCAGCTCTGTAGTGGTTCCCTCTGTACTCTAACAGCTTGCTCAGTGACAGCTCTGACAAGCAAAGTTTGCTACTGTGAAATCAAAGCCTACTCCTCCCCACCACACTACACACACACACACACACACACTGGCAGAGATGTGAACCCACCCAGCTCTGGACTTGACTGCAGGATCCTCAATAGTTCCAACAGCTGCCATCATTTCATTAAGAGCAAGCTATCTGTACCTCAGACCAGGCTCCAATGTAAGTCATGGGACTCCATGTAAGCCACCAAGACTCCCAAGCCACAGGGCTCCCATGTAGACCACAGGGCTCCATGTAAGCCACCGGGCTCTCATGTAATCCATGGGGCTCCCATGTAAGTGACGGGACTCCCAAGTAAGCCACCAAGGCTCCCATATAAGCCACGGGGCACACTTCCAATTGTAGCACTTGGAAGAAGTTCCCAGAGATTCTGGCGGTGTGGTCTGTCCTCTCACCAGCAGGATTGAGGCTCACTGAGCATACCAGGTCATCTGCAATGCTCAGACCAGCATTGCCCTTCTGGGCCTGGGTCCCTAGAAATCTTACCACATGACAAGATGTTAGGGACTGTGCCCTTGCCACCCTCATGGCCTGAGGGCCAGAAACTGGGACAGGTAGGGACCCAGCTGAGCTGAGATCCACTCTAGGCTTGACAACGACCTTGGCAGACTCCTGCTCGGGGACAGTTGGAGGTCACCAATCACATTGATCCCTTTTTCCACACCAAGCCTTGTAGAACATCCTACAGATCCAGCACTTTTTTGTGTATTTTTTTTATGTGTATGGGTGCAAGGATGTCTGTGCAACACATGTGTGCCGGGTGCCTAAAGATGTCAGAAGAGGGCAGATGCTCAGGGATTGATGCCAGATGGTTTTGAGTCACCAGAGGTACTGGGAATCAAATCCAGACCCTCTGCGGGAGCAACCAGTGCTCTTAACTGCTGAGCATCATTCTAGCCCACTTCCAGCACTTTCTTCACCTGTTCCTCCCAGTCACCATGATACTCTCAGTCAGTATCAATCAACGCACTGTTCCAGAGACGAAGAATGAGTTTCCGTGGCAGATGACTGGTGGCACACAGGTCAGATGGGTCTCTCTGTCCTTGCTTTACAGATGACATAACTGCAGGGGGTGGCCTGAGATGACAGCTTAAGGAGCCGAGAGTGGTAGGGACCACAGGTTCCACCGTCTGTGCTGAACATGGCAGGGAGACCTCGGCTCCCCAGAACTCCCTCTCCAGGCTGGTCTCCTCACCTCCAACAAATGACAGTGGCTTGCCTCTCCCCTGCCCTGGCAGTCAGTTTTGGGGACATCCCCTGGTGGGGGCCTCCCTGCCACTTGTATGGCCCTGCTAGCGAAAGGCACCAGCCCACGTCTACTATTCTTTTTGCTTTTATTAAAAAATAGATCAAGAAAATATACACACTGAAGCCCTGTGGCTAAAGAGGCTGAGAGCTTTGGGGAAGGGACAGGGGACAGGCAGGCAGGACCCCAGCAGGAATGTAGTGCCGGGAAGGCAGGGGTCCCAAGCTGGAACACAGGTGGCAAAGGGGAACTGGGGGTAGAGAACAGGAAGAAGCCTGTGACCTTGGGTGCAGGGACAGAGTTCCTCAACTGCACTCTGCTCCACGCGGGAGCCCATGTGTCTTACAGGCCTCCCCGATGCCCAGGTGCCCTCAGGCATTGATGGCTTTCCAGCGCTCACTGTCTGTGCTGTTGATGCTGCCTGTGTGGCAGGGCATGGAGGCAATGTCATCTAAGTAAGCCATTCCAGCAGAGTCAAACTGTGTGCTGGAGTAGCTGGCTGCTGAGACCCCCGCAGGTCCTGCAGACTCTATGCCCTCGCGCCGAGCCACTGCGTAGGGTTGGGGCAGGTGCATGTCTGGCTCTTCAGCCTCATCCACTTGGCATTTGTAGGAGAAAAGGATCTTGGGCTCTGAGCTGGTGAGAGTGCAGAAGGTCACTGGAGTCAGGAGGAGCAGAGTCCGGACAGAACCATAGCTCATCCGTAAGAACCTGCAGGAACCCTTGAGCGCACTGAGATTTGCTTTGAAGCTGGTCCCACTCACACCTGAGAGATGGGACAAGTTTCTATACCTCCCCACCCACAGGGTATCAGCCTCGATGGGTGACAATAAACTAGCCTTCACCAAGTCTGGCCAAGTGTGACCCCCATGCCTGCAGTATGACTACCTGCTCATTAACCTGGTCATCAACTTCAGGGTAGGTAGAAGAGGCTCAATAGAACAGCAGCCTGTGCATATGGGAGCAAGCAGCAGCCTGATGTAGCCTCACCTTAGGCTCCCTAGACCTTCCCAGAGACGGTCCATGTCCACCACCCCAGCCCGGACAGGAGAGCAAACTCCTGCCTCACTCCTAGGTGGGCGACAGTCCCTGTCATTGTATCCGAGCCTCTGATGTTCCCCCCATGCACCTATGCACACAATACATCCTCCTTCCAACTGGGGCTCACTGTGAGTTCACTCACACCTGCTTTATTCTCCCGGTGTTTCTGAGGTAGAGCAGGGTCTGTAGTGCTTGCTGACAAAACAGGTAATAGAACAGCACCACTAAACTGCATCCCTATCTCTGGGAGGTGCAGCTGCCTGTGCCGGCTACACATCCGGGGAGAGAGCATCTGCACAGATGCACCAGTGTGCCTGCCACTCAGTGCCCTCTTGTACCCACCTCCCTGCCCATGCACACAGTAGCTGCAGGCTCAGCCACATTCGAGCCCAGAGGTCTGACCATCACTCACCCAAAGAAGCCACGGAGGAAGGCCACATAGATGAGCGGGGCGAAGAAGCTGAAGTATAGGAAGGTAGTGGCATCCACACAGCTGTGGTAGGGAGCAGGTCAGCACGGCCGGGGCTGTGGCCCTGCCCTGACCCAACGCCCTGCCCAAGACAGTGGGGACCCCTTCTGCCACAGTGGTAGCCACTCCACCCCGTACCTAACCCGCTCCCATGGTGGGCACCCTCTTACCAGAGGCCCTCAATGATGTTGGCGCACAGCAGAGCACTCCCCAACCCCTGCAGCAAGTTGAGTGTGGCCAGGATGCCTGCATACACGTAGAAACTCCTCCGTGCTGGGGGGCAAGGGTCATGAGCTTCTGAACCACCCTACACTTAGGGCCCAGGTATGAACCTTGGGGTTCTTCCCCCACCAGGGACCCCCAGCTGCAGGCCGGGAGAAGGCCAGTGTCCTCATGACCCTACTCCAGCAGGTACTCACAGGGCAGGGATACACGCTCCTTCAGTGGGGTCTTGGGGAGAATTACCACCAGTGAGTAGACCTGCAGAGACAGGGGTGACAGGGAGGCCGGGCCAGGCCAGGCTACTTCACCTGCCCCCAGGGAGCACGCTAGACCTCACCAGGAAGAAGAAGCAAGAGCTGACCAGCCAGAACTGGCGGCCACCATGTCCATAGATGTTGAAATCCTCAGCTGAAAGATGGGAGTCGGGGTACAGGATCTCCAGGGTCCCCTGTAGTAGATAAGAAGGTCAAGCCTGCCACTGAAGCCTCTCTTGGCTTTCCCTTGCAGAGCCCAGGGCACTCCAGCGTGCCAAGTCCTGCTCCAGCCATGCTCACCCACATAACTCCAGGTGCAGTTCACCCTGGCAGAGTCCCTTGTGGACAGAGCCTTCAAGGTGCAGCCTACCCAGCCTAAAAAAGGCCCACAGCACATTCTCTCAGGCTGCCAGCTCTCACACGTCTTAGCCTTTCCTAGGCTCACGATGGTCTGTGTCCAAGGGAAGTTGGCCCTGCCTAGTCCATGTGACTCCTTGGGAACACTTACAGTTTAGAAACATGACCCTTGACACCACCACCGCCACCACATACCTGGGTGACCGAGTAGGCCAGAGACAGTACTGTGGTGATAGCCAGCACCCGCTTGATGCTGGACTTGCTCTCTAGGTGACCTGTAAGGCACAAGGGTGAGTCAGTCTCTCCTCCTAAGAGCCATCTCTAGACAATTGCAGGAAGGAAGGGTAGGGAGAGCAGGCCCAGGTTAGAAGACAACCCTGCAGCATACATACCAAAGGCAAGGCCCAGGATGATCACACTCAGCTCAATGGCTAGCAGGAAGAAGCGGGTGATCTCCCACAGGATCTGAGCAGAGAGGCACAGGGTCAGCTGGGGGAAGGCTCCACACAGCCAGACATCCCTGAGTCTCTCCAGCAGAACCAGGGTACAGAGAATACATCATAGCCTCCACCAGGCTGGCCTCCACCCTCTACCCCGCACCTTGTCAGCAACTGTCGCAGCATCAGAGGCACTGACTGTCATAGAAACCACAGCCCTGGCAATGCCTACCAGAGCTACCACAAACACCTGCAGGGCAAGAGAAGAAGAGAGCGTGGTGTCGGAACCCACAAGGCTTCACTTCTGCAGCATCCACTCGAGATGGGGAGGCTTCAGCTAGACAAGGGATGGGACACGGTGGGTCAGTGAGACATACAAAGGCATGTTTTAGCACAGGGCTCAGGCACGGAAAACTCCACTGCTGCCCATCCCAAACCCTTCCAGTTCCCTGTGGTTAGAGAACCAGGCAGCTGGGGCTCAGACCTAGCCCTACTGCTCTCCTGCTGTGACCTTAGGCGAGTGACAGCCATGTCTCCTTGAGTGCTCACCACTCATCTTTAGTGGGAATCTCAGAGTCTAACCACAGAGGGACCAGGGAGCCACTCAGCTCTCAGATGACATCTCAGAGTCTCCATATGGTGTATTCCAGGCAATCAGGCTCCTCTCCATATGGAGAAAAGAACCCCACACCCTGGAGTGGGAGATACACCCAGGGAGGTCACCCTTAGACCCTCTGCCTCATGTACAACCTTGGTCCATATCCCCAAAGCAGCATACACAGGGCCCACCAAGGGCTGAGACTAGAGGCTGTCTCCTCAGGTAAGCCTGCTGCAAAGACAGTGTGTAAGTGGAAGAATGGAAGGCTGTGTGGGGCTGCTGTGGACACTTTTCCTCACCCAGCATTCATTCTATCCCGCTAGTAACAGTTTGCCATTTTCCCATAGGGATCACTTGCCTCCCTCAGTCAGCATGGTCTGCTGGCCTGACTCAACCTTTCCCTTTCTGTGCTAGCCTATTATTGGCTCAGGTATGAACGTGGGATCCTAGTGGACCAATCCAAGGACAGGCTAGCAGCCTGGAAAGAGGGACTCCCTAGTGCAGCTGGAAAAGCCAGGTGAGTTCCCAGCTGTCCTTGGCATCATCTCTGTGGGGAGAACCAACTGCTGTAGAGAGAACGAGGTACAGCTCCTGGATCCAGCCATGTCTGAAGCCATTTCCATTATGGAAGCAATCCATTCATTTCCCTTTGGTGCTTAAATCAGAGACAGGCTTTCTGTCACTGATTAGGGGAAACTCACCAAGATGTAGAAGGTGATAAAAATGGGGCTGGAGGTGACACGGATCTTGGCCCGAGCTAAAGGAAGCTTCCAGAGCAGGAAGATGAAGAAGAGCACATTGGGAATCAGCAGCAGGAGGTCCCAGTACCGGACCCTGGCAGGGGCACAGAAGCTGGCTCACTGATGAGGTAGGTACACAGTTCCCCCAGGCCATAACAGCCCCTGATAGCGCACCCACAGCCTGCCCTCAGTAGGGCCAGGAACCTACCTGGAGGAGCCGATATCCTCATAGAGCAGTAGCAGGCATTGGTGGGGCTCACTGATATTGGATGCTGCAGGCGGTGGCCACGCTGTGCTTCCATTGGCCTCCTGCAGGCTGGCCATTCCACCGGCAGTGGCCCTGAAAACAAGCCCATGTAGTTAGGGCACAGGGCCCTGGCCCTCCTCTCTCAGACTAAGGCTTCCAGGGAAAACCAAAGTGGCAGTGCCACCTACAGGCCACATTTGGGACTCGCTGACAGGAGACTAGAAGGCTGAGGGGGCCTCTTGCTCTGGACAGAACCTGGAGCCTCCTCCCAGTTTTACCCAGATAGTCCCTCCAGGTTCCAGAGATGAAGGAGCTCAGAGCATGGCCTCCTCCTGCTCTTGCTGCTTGGCCTCCTGGTGCTTCGGTGTCCTCTCTGGAGTGACACTGAGAATAGTATTCTCTTGGTGAGGCCACGCAATGCAGACTGCCTCCAGCAGGACTGTATTGGGAAGGCTGAATGACGTGACTGCAGCTCCACCTTGCAAAACCCACCCACCATCTGATCTCTGAGGCAATGCGGCCACTAAGGTCCTCAGGGGAACCTCTCTGCTGCACTGGAAAGGGAGATGCAGTTGGAGAGGACCCCTGGACGCATAAGGAGGTCTCTAGGATAAGGCCTGGAACAGTGGTACAAAGAAGGCCGAGGCAGTCATTTGAGGCCAGGCTACAAGGAGAAGCTGGAGGCCAGAAGAGCCCAGAGGCCAGTGTCTTTGTGGCCACCTGGTAGGAAAGTCTGGCATTCGGCCTGGAGGACCAGAGAGCTAAAGGGCCTGGGGTCCCTAGAATGCCTTGGAAGAAAGGGACTAATGGTGGCCAGAAAACCCTAAATAAGGAATCTTGGTGAGAAGATTCTCTGGGGATGGCAGTAGGGCTTCCTGCAGGACAAGCTGAGCCCCAGGACTCATGGGTGGCAGTATTAGGTCAGTGATCTGAAGAAAATTTCCTCTTTCCAAAACAGTCAGCAGTCAGGCAGGAGGTGTGCACAGGTGAAGCAGTGTCAGCCTTTGACCACAAGATGGCAGTAAGAGAAATGAGCATGAACTGCTGGCAAATGAATGGGCCTCCCAAATGAGATGTGGGTGGATCCAGACTCAATAGCGCCACGCCTAACCAACGCCGAAACATAGCTGGGATTGACTTCGTAGACTGGGGTGGCACACTAGCCCCAGGCACTCCACCTAGGCGTGGGTGCACAAGCGTGTACACTACCAGAAAAGCTTTGGAAAGCTTTTCACAGAAAGACTGTGTCCTGGTGACCGATCTGTGGCAGGAGTGGCCAAGAGCTTGGCACGCCTGTGGGTTCACTAATAGGGGCAGGGCTTGGGGAACTCGGGTGTATTCTCATTTTCAGGGCCTTTACACTCCAGTGCTACTTCTGTTGAAGGGACAGGAAACCCCTGTGCCCAGGTCCCCCACTCTTCTCTGCAACAGGCCAGCCCCTGGCTCTCTGATTTGGTACACCCCCAGCTTGCAGATGGGGAAACTAAGGAGGTAAGTGGAGACCCCCAAAAGAAGCTGGCTTCTTCCTGACCGTGACAAAGGTGAACGGAGCCGCCATCCTTTCTCTTGGGCCCTGCCACTTGCCCAGATCTGACCAGGCATGCATCTGGTATGCCTAGCGACTCACTGGGTTGCTCAGACATGACAGGGACACTACCCTCTTGAGGTCTTCCTCCCAGGGACGGGAGGAGAGCAGGCACAGACGCTTGTCCTTAAAAAGCAAACGTCTGCTGGAGACAAGCGTTGAGAAGACAGCAGAGCGGGACACAATGACAACAACGCAGCACAGACAGGGCAGTCCCCGGTGTCCACACGTCTTACCAGCAGAGCCCTGGATTTCAGGCTGCTCTCCCCAGCTTCCCTTGCAGGAGGGACTGGCCACGTGGACACCAGCAGAGTGTGACTCGCCAGTTTCAGGTCGTGCCCTTCTTCCTTCCTGTTGGCTGGAATATGGATGTGAGGGTGGGAGCACCAGCAGCCATGTTAGACATTAGAAGCGTGTATTGAAGTCAAAAGCTAGCAAGGAAGATATTCCATGGGTCCCTCCACGCACGCCCTAGGCTGCTTCCACAGGCTGACAAACAAGTAGAATGGCCCTCTACCCAGTTATCATGGGCTTGCTTCATAGCTAAGGCTGAATCCCAGAGCACATAACAAAGTTGATTTAGGTCAGTCAATATGATATGCAACTGAGTAGTCAGTCTTGGAAAACTCTGGAAAAAGAGCAATCCTTGGAGAGAACAGCAAATACAAAAGCCCTGCGGTAAAACTGGACTTGGTCTAGGATGAAAAGGAATAGGCCGGGCAGCTGGGAAGATGGGCACAGTTGGCAGAGCTGGATCAGATGGAGTAGCACACCTACAAGCAATGTAATTTCACTCCCTGAGGACTGGAAAGGGCAGAGCGCGGAGAGCCAGCAAGAGGGCCCCACTTTCCTGAGGGTGCTCAGCACCCCTGCTCTGTCCAGGGGTTTAGATGTGGTGACCTCTACACAGCACAAACGTCAGGAAATGTAAGTGTATCCAAGCCTGGCCAACCAGAAAGTCTCACGCTGGCCAGTGAGATCTACCCTGCTGAGATCAGCAGGCCAATTGTGACTCTGCGCTGGAGCTCTGGAGAGAAAGCTAACAAAGGGGAGAGCCACAGGTAGATAGAGAGAGAACCTTTGAACTCCTAGGAACGCCTGTATTCAGTTACACACGACACCCATCCTTCCCAGCCATAAGACGCCCAAATCCCCTTCACTTCCAGGGTGTTTGAGGTTGACCGATCAATTTCCCAGACATATCAGATGTTTGTTTCTGTATTTTGCAATGCTGGAGACTGGACCTATGTTAGGCAAGCACTGGACCACTGACCTACATCCCTAACCCTCCTTTTGAGACAGGGTCTCCCTACATTGCCCAGCCTTGAACCTGTGATTGTTCCTGCCTCAGCCTAATAGCAAGGGTGACAACAGGCCTGTGTCCCCAGGCCTGGTTCCCAACTCCTGTAGGTTATGGAATTGGCAAGCCAAGCTAGGATGGCATTCCTGGTCCTGCCTCTTGCTTGCTATGTGACCTTGGATGAGTCACTTCCCTCCTGAGTGTCACAGGATAATCATAGCTAGTTAGCAGGGTGGCTGTGATAGTCAAAATAAGGCAAGCTATGAAAACGTCTACGGAAGCCACACAGGCAATAGATGACTCTCCTACAGGTTGAAGGAAGGAGTGCTGGGCGAGGGTGTGGGGTCTGCCCATGGACCTAGGTGCCTTTAGAAGGTCTAACGACTATGCGGGAAGGAGACCAGAGAACTGGGACTACAGAACTGGTAACCCAGCCCCGGGAGTCACAGTGCTCAGAGGTGTGGCCACCTGCTGCCCATAGTCCAGCTATCCCCTCCAGAGCCTGGCACCCTGGCAAGTTCTATACCTAGTAGTACCTCAAGATATGCGTCTCTACCTGAACAAGTGGACACTGCTGAGCAGGCAGAGCCCCATCATCTGCCAGACCAAACTCCCAACCCAGAATTTTCCTGCTCCAGCCGTACTGGGGCTAGGAAGCAGTCAACAACACTGCACTGCCGTGATGCTTGTGCTCCTGAAACAAGTGAAGAGATGATAACAAACACGCTAGGACACGCTTCCAGTGCAGACCCGCGCCCTGCGCTTCCCTCCTAAGAACACTGGATATGCACCATCAGAGTCCCCATAAAGGAAGGAAGGGCAGGTGTGGCCAGGGGACCCAAAGGCCCCACCCCCTACCCTAGGACCCAGGGCTTCTCCTTCCCCAGACCTCCTGGCCTTGGGCACACTCCACAGAGAAGTGAAAAGAGCTAGCCCACCAGGAAAAAGAGGAAGGAGAAAGAGCTGACTGAGTCGTCTTGAAAGAGCAACAGAGGACCCAGGGGAAGCCAGCAGGGAACTGAAGTCAGGTTTCTCCCACCTGTGAACCTGCAAGGGCAGCTCTGACCTCAGAGCATCCCCCAGAGGCCAGGCTCCTGCCCCCGGCTCAGACCTTACCTTCCTCCCACTCTCCGTGGCTAGACTGCTGGGCCTTAGACACCCCCTCAGCACACACACCAAGGGCCTTCTCTTCCTGACTGGGCAGAGGCTAAGAGAGCCTGTCTCTCCCATCTGTGCAATGGGATTGCCCAATCTTCTGACATCTTGTATGGGGCCCCTACCCAGTGGGAGGGAGGTCGTGCAAGCAGCCCCAAACACTAGATTCTCTCCCTTACCTCCCGGGTTGCAGGGCCTCTAAATCTAGCAGCAAAGCAGCATGGGAAATCTCCAGAGGATAGAGGCTAAGTTCAAGGCTTCTCTCTGAACCTGTCAGCCTTGGTGACAGAGAAGAGACTCTGTCCTAAGGGGCCAATGTGACCACCAGGAAGAAGGGACAGTCCAGGGAGCCTGGCCCCTGCCAATCCTCGCCCTTTTCTACCCACCAACTTCCATCTCACCTACCTCGGGGGCCTTTGCGCTTCTTCCCCCGTTTCATCTCCTTACTTGACCCTGGGGTCACCTCCCCCTCCAGGTGGACTTTAGCATCTCTAGCCCACCTGGGTGTTCTTTCTTTTTTTTTTTTTTTCTGGGTGTTCTTTCGATGTGTGTTTTGTTGTTTTTTAAAGACAGGGTCTCATGGGGCCCAGGCTAGCCCCCAACTCAGCATGTAGCCAAGGCAGGCCTTGAACTTCTGATCTTCCTGCCCCCAACTCCCAATTCCTCCACCACCACCGAGCTCTTCGGTGTGCTGTTTATAGTACTAGGCCTCCATTGGCAGCAGGTGTTTTTACATGCTTTCCGTCTGTCTGTCCGAGGCCTGGTGACCCAACCCCCTAGAACAGGGCCCGCACAGAGTTAAGAGCTCAACAAAATGCTATGACGCGCACAAATTTCCAGCCCAAAGCAACCGGACTGGACAAGGATTGAGGGTCAGTGTCCCATATCCCACAGCCCCTCCTCCTTACGGAGCTAAGAGCAGTCGCCCCTTCCTTCCGCAAGGCCAGGGAGGCAGAGGCAGAGCCCGGGCTCTCCTTTCCGACTACCGCTGAGCTTGGGCTGCACCCGGAGCTGCCCGTGTCCAGCTCCATACAGGGTCCGGTCCTGACCGCTAGGGTTCCCAGAAACTTCCCAAAGGTGTCCTGCGGCTGCACCCCTAGTGGCACAGGGACAGGAGGGGACAGTAGGCCCGAGCCCGAGGAAGGAGCGGGGCTGGGCCACCCCATTAGCTTAGCGCAGCAGGAGATGAAGACCCCGCAGCGTTTACCTGAGCCGGGCCGCGCAGGCCGCGGGACTCCGACCCCCGGAAGGCTGCGAGACTCGGGGAGCGTCGCGCAAGAGCCGCGGCTGAGGTTCTCCTCGGGTCGGTCGCGGGAGGCCGGACGCCGCCAGTGCGCAGTACCCGCAGAGCCCACAGGACCCGAAGACTCCCGTGGCCCTCCCGGGCAGCAGCGACTGGCCGGCGCCCTGGCTGGTGTTTTTCGTCTAGGCAAAGCGGCGAAAACAGTCACGACCCCTGTTTGTGGAACTCAGTCCCGCCCCCGGCGTCCAGCAGCCAATCGTAACGGACTCCCTCCAGAGTGGAACTGGCCAATAAAATTCCTCAGAGGGGGAGGCGGACCGCGGAGCTCTTAAAGGGACTGCAGTAAACCTGCAGTTGCAGCGAAGTGTGAGTGACAGAAACTTCTACCGGGAGAAGAATCTCTGCCCTGCTCACTCCTAACGCGTTTCGGGACAGCCCACCGAGCATGCTCTGGCTTTGCCATGCATCTTCCTGCGGTCGGCTCTGGTCCTCCGATCGGTTCGCCCCACCTCTCCGAAGGTGGAGCCTTGGGGACCGGCGCCCCGCAAAAGTGACCTCTGGTCACCTGGACCAGAGCGGAGGGAAGAGGGGGCGGATCTTCCTCGGACGCCGTGTGCTTGCCCACTTCAAAGGGACCTGGCGTTTACAGGGCCCCAGGCCCCCTGTCCCAGTTATCCTGAAGGCTGGGTGCTATTAGTCGCGTTTTCCCGAGGGCACCTGACGTTTCTTGAAGGGGTTAGGAATGTGTCCAAAGCCATCGGCCAAAGGAGTGGACATACCAGGTCTCACGCATAAGCAGGTGCCTTCCAGAGGGACGCCCTTCCCCGGGCGCCTCCCCCGGGCGCCTCTGAGGTGTGCGACACCTTCAGGGCAATGTGGAGGCCTGGCCTTATTTCAGGCCACCTCCTGACATCTTGCACAACTTGGGCCAGCCATCTGAGCTTTCCTGTAGACATTCAAACTTGTGCCCCGCCTACCCCGCCGGGCCTCTGCGTCTCCTCACATCCTGTCTTCACGGAGAGCTTCCTGATCTCTCCCTCAAGAGATGCTATTGATAGGCCTGCCCCTTCTCAGGCATCCGGTGGCCCAGGACCCAGCCCATAGTGTGTCCCAGCAGCACCCTGAGGGGTGAGTCAGTGCTGGCGAAAGGTGTAGGCACCTGTTTATTATAGGATCCCAGGATCACCCAGGTCAGCACAGTGGAACTGGAATGAGGACAAGGATTGAGGGTCGGTGTCCCATATCCCACAGCCCCTCCCCCTTAGAGCAGTTGCCCCTTCCTTCCGCAAGGCCAGGGCGGCAGAGGCTCCTCCCTGAGACTTCCAGATGAGGTCCACTTGTCAATTTTGGTTTTAGCTGGAGAATCTGGCTATAGGTCAGCAGTTGTCACAGTCATAGTGAACGGAGAAAAATCACAAGAGTTCTCAACTTCTTACCAAGACAATACAGTACCCTGCTTAGAAATAATGGCAAAAATGTGTCCTAGGCCCTCCTTGGCCTCCAGGAGTCAGGACACCACTGTCCTATACTTACAAGGAGAAAGGCCACAAGGTTTGAACTCAGGGCTTCTGCAAGGGCAGAGCGTGCTCTTAACTGATGAGCCTTTTCTCCCATGCCCGTTGCTCCCCGCCCCCATCAGTCACATTAGGCAAATAGGGAGCCAGCGGTAGGATTGCATGCCTGTAATCCCAGCGCTCCAGAGGCTGAGACAGGAAAATCACCTCACATTTGAGGCCAACCAGGGCTACATAACAAGACAGTGTCTCAGAAAAACAAAACAATATGCTATTCTGCATTCCTACTCTGGAATTTTGGGCTTCCTGTGTCTAGGAGATTTTATGGCCTTTGTGGAGTAGCCGAGGTCATCAAGGACCTCTTCTCCTCTGGCAGCAGAGGCAGTAGTTCCTCCGTTGGGGTGTCCCCAGCACACAGAATAGTGTGGTGTCCAGGAAGACACAGGACTGGTGATCTATCAGGTAGTATTCCTGACTTGCACCAGTGCAGGATGGGAACAGCTGTGCCAGTCTTCAGAACCTAAAGCATGTTGGGGCACTGGGACCCTCCCTATGTCTATTCCATTCATTGTTCTGGTCTGGAAAATTACAAACCATGCCTCTCTCCATCCCCATTACAGGAAGGGGATAACCTACCTTCTGGGTCCTTCCAGGCCTGTGGTGACTCCATCAGGCCTGGCAGAACGTAACTCTGGTTTATCTTGTCCATGACACCCTGCTAGTAGGAATGGGTGAGCATAGAGTGGCAGGCCAGTGGTGACTGGTGAGATTCTGTGAAGGGAGGAGGTAAGTGCGTGAAGAACTGAGTGCTTGTCTTCATTGGAGCTCATACGGGTATAGTAGGCTAGGGCAGACTCGGTCATCTTTTCAAAAAACATTCTAGGGAGGAGGGGAGGGAGAGGGAACGGGGATTGACATGTAAAACAAGCTATTTAAAATTAAAATAAAAAATGATTTAAAAAACATTCTGTTATGGTGACAGAATGGGCCCTTGGCTTTTTTGGAGTCTCTTTCATCTAGAAGCATTCACTGGCGTGAATGTTGCTGTCATCTGCATGGCTCCAGGTGGCACAGTGGTTTCCAGCTTTGGGGGAGGCCACCAGCAGGAGAAGGGCTGTGGGTTCCTGTCTCAGAGGCCACTAACCCATCTCCCCAATGCCCATCCTTTAGCACCTAGGGGTATCTCTTGTACCATGAGACCTGAAGATCCCACCTTCTGTGGTTCCTTCCATGCTTCCCCTGCCTGCTCCACTCTAGGTCCTGTTCAGAGTTATTCGTGCCCAAGGCACCAAGAACTATTCAGGCTGTACTACATAGAGCAGAAATCCCATCCTGGTGAGATCCAGCTGTCTAGGACCGCAGGAACAGCAGCCGTCCCTCACTGGAAGCATACAGCCTATCTTAACCCACCTCAACAGGTGGTAGCTACTGCTTCACACAACACCTGCCCCTCAGAATGACCTCATGTCAAAGCAGAGCTCCAGCTTTAGACAGACGGGAGATCTGTGATCTGGGCTCTCCCACCCCATCACAAGTTGTGAACCAAGGGTCACTATCCCCTCCAGCCTGCACTCCACGGCTTCACACTACACCCTCCCACCTGGAACACCCTCCCTGCGTCTTTGCTCTTTGATAAAAGCCCACAGCAGCTTGAGCGCATGAAGGATTGAACTCCAGAGCTTTGTAAGAAGTTAATATCAAATCAGGAAGAAATCAGAAAACAGTCTCAGTTACATCAAGTGGCCATACTGACACCAAGGTCTCATGGCTAGGAGGCCGGATCGGTCCTTAGAGCCACCAGCGACCCAAAGTTCAGCTCCATCACTTAATGGTGACAAACCCTTTAAGCCGAAGTGTACAAGCCGCCTGGGTGCAGCCTTTTGAAAGCGGTGGGCCGGTCTCCAGGGAATAGGGCGGGACCTCACTTAATGTAGGCGTGACCAAACGTTCTAGCCCTCCTCCCGTCCTAGATTGACGCGGACGTCGTGACGTCTGGCTCCTTTCGGAGCTTCCCGGGCAAGAGCGGATCACGTGATCCAGTTTTCGCGCGAAAACCGGTGGCTGCTGGTCCGGTGGAGCGAGCGCAGAAATGGCGGTGAGGAGCGGACTGGTCGCGGGCGGGCGGTGTTCAGGGGCCTCGGCCTGCTTTGCCGGGTCTCTTCCTCCAGTGGCAGGCCTGAGCGCGGGGCTACCTGCTCTAGCCCGGGACGGGTCGTCTCTGCGCCCCTTACGTGTCCCTAGGCCTCCGGTCTCCATGCACTTTGGGTGGTGAGGGTGCAGGG
Source organism: Mesocricetus auratus (assembly GCF_017639785.1). Lineage (NCBI taxonomy): Eukaryota > Metazoa > Chordata > Mammalia > Rodentia > Cricetidae > Mesocricetus > Mesocricetus auratus. The sequence continues at coordinate 150,586,273 of NW_024429266.1, read as the reverse complement.
AGTGGAACTCAGAACCTCCCGCGTGTAGGGAAAGCGCGCTACCATGTAGCTCCATGCACCCGGATCCACATGTCTTGAAATAGGGTTTCACAGTCGGGCGGTGGTGGCGCACGCCTTTAATCCCAGCTTTCGGGAGGCAAAGGCAAGCGTATCTTTTGAGTTTCGAGGCCAGCTTGATCTACAGTGCAAGTTCCAGGACAGCCAAGACACAGAGAAACCCTGTCTCGAAAAAATAAAACAAGAAAGAAAGAGAGAGAAAGGATCTCACTAGATCACCTAGGCTGATCTTGAACTCAGCCTGTAGTGCAGATTAACCTTGAGCTTGGCATCATCAGGCTGACTCCTGGGTATTCGGGATCACATACTTGTGACATCAGACATGGCTTCCCTGCTCTTAGTGTTAGGGGCTCACGACTCTGGCTTGTTAAAGAGTAAAGGTCTGTTCTTTCCTTCAGTTGGTGTTCCTTGATGCCTCTTAATCCTTAATCCTTGTCCCAGCACCCAGCATATTGTTGGGGTTCCAGTAGATTATAAACGACTTAAAAAAAAAGCTACATAGCCCCTTTGGGTTTTTTTATAAGAGGTGAGTGACCCAGTATGTGAGGAGATGGCCCTTGAATTGGTTCAGATCGATGCAGGCAGAGGGCCGCCCAGCAAGTGGAAAGGACTCAAGGCTGAAAGGCTTCCATGTCCTTGAGAACAGTGTCTGGTGCACAGGAGACAGCCAGCCAAGGGGGAAGACCCCATGGTAACCAGGTGGGTGTCAGCCTGTGTCCCTGCGGTGTCTGATGGCAACCTTTCTTGCAGGAGTCTTCTGAGTCCTTCTCGGCTGCATCTAGCCCTGCCCGGCGGCGGCGGGTCAGTGACCCCCTCACCTCCAGCCCTGGCCGCAGCTCCAGACGTGCGGACGCCCTCACCTCCAGCCCTGGCAGAGACCTCCCCCCATTTGAGGATGAGTCTGAGGGGCTGCTGGGCACTGAGGGCCCCGTTGAGGAAGAAGAGGATGGCGAGGAGCTCATTGGTGATGGCATGGAGAGGTACTTTCGGTCTCTGTTGTTGCTAGCTGGTGGTTTAGCAGAAGGACCCTCGTGTGTGGTGACCTGGCCTTGGGGACACATGAGTGTATACACTTGGCGACTTTGAATGTGTCATGGTTCAGGTTGGGGAGAGACAGGTTCACCAACCACTGTGAAGATCCATTTAGCTAACTATGTAGAGCTCAGACTAGACCCTAAGGCCCAGGCAAGCCCCAGCTCAGGGGAAGGGAGGGACCCATAGAGTCTGATCTCAAGAGGCATGCCAACTCAGAAAGATGGGAAGTGGACTGCAAGTGTTTCTCTCTGACTTTCCCAACACACTGCGTGGTGCGTCTGAAAATGAAGGTGTAGCGGCAGTCAGACCCTGACCCAGCATGCGTCAGGCTCTGGGTCAGGGTTCAGGTTTATATACAGACTTACTGAAGGTGGAGGCTGGCTGCTAGGAAGCTCTGCCAGTCAGTACAGTCAGATCCCTACTTCACAGCTGGGATCAGGTACCAATTATATGGCACCTAGGAGCCTTGTGGCACGCTCCTTTTGTGCCTGGGGGATATCTGTGGGGTGGGAGCCATCAGAGAGACTGTCAGGGGTCTTCTGCCTCATTCAGCTCTTTGCTTTAAGCAAAGACTAGGTATGTGGTGTATGTCCAGCTATGAGAGGAATTGATCCAGATCATCCTGGGCTCAGGGTCAGGGCTTCTCCCCGGAGTTCTCTCCCTGTCTGTCTTCACTCTCGTGTTCAAACCTCTTTAAAGTGAGAAGACCTTGGGGAGGGTCCTAAAGATGTCTGAAGACTATCTGATGTAGTGACAGTTCGCAAAGAAAGAAGCTAATTTCTGTATTATAAGCCTTATCCTTGTACAGCGCAAGTGCTGGGATGTTTAGTGCATGCTTTCTGAGCCGGTTCCCGGTGCCCCGCTGAGGTCCCTCCTGCCTGTGGATCCCAGTTCCCAGCGCCATCGCCGCCACCTGGCTCACTCCTCTTCCTCTCCATAGCTCTTCAGTTTGGCCTGAACTGGGGTTGTATGATACTTGTCCTTTTATGCCGGTGTTTCACTCAGCACAGTGCTTTCAAAGTTCAGTCCTTTCTGAAAAATGTACGGGTGAAGTTTTACCTACGGTAGATCTGTGTACCACATGCACAGAGGCCAGAAACTGTAGTTAATACATGTAATACATGGCTGTGAGCTGCCGTGTAGGTTCCCTGAATCCAGGTCCTTTGCAAGAGCAGCCAGTACTCTTTACCACTGAGCCATTTCCAGCCCCTCAACTTTCTGTTTGTTTTTCTCTGTGTAACAGCCCTAGCTGTATACTTTGTAAACCAGGCTGGCCTTGAACCCAGAGATTTACCTGCCTCTGCCTCCCAGAGATTAAAGGTGTGCACCACCACACCCAGCTACTTGTTGTTTTAGTATTGTCTTTTTTTTTTTTTTTTTTGATTTTTTTGATTTTTTGAGACAGGGTTTCTCTGTATTGTTTTGGAGGCTGTCCTGGCACTCACTCTGGAGACCAGGCTGGCCTCGAACCCACAGAGATCCGCCTGCCTCTGCCTTCCAAGTGCTGGGATTAAAGGCTTGTGCCACCAACTCCTGGCTAGTATTGTCTTTTAAAACTATTTCACTACATTGTTCATTGTGTGTGTGTGTGTGTGTGTGTGTGTTGCCACACATGCCATGGCACGCATGTGGAGGTCAAGAGACAACTTGCTGATCTTTCTCCTTCCTCTGTTAGGTCTCAGGGACTGAACTCACATTGGAGTTTGGAGATAAGTCTTTAGCCATTGAGCTGTCTCATTAGTCCAGAAATGCTGTCTTAGGCATAAAGGTTTTGAAATTCTATGAGATCCAGATTGGTTGGTGTGTTTTGCTATAGATTAATTGGAATGTCACTGTTTTGGGTGACTGAGATCCTCTGGGGGTTGGAACAGACTTTGCTCAGAAACCACTGGTGAATTCTGAAAAGGCGAATAGACTTACTTGATGCGACTTTGGTAATGTGAGATTGATTGTTCTGAGAGTTTGAGAACATTGACCAGAGGAAGGGGGCAGCCTTACCGGTCACCCTGAGGAAGAGAACTCCAGAGGTCCCTTTCCCTGGGAGATGCTGGCTCTGTGGGGAGGCCCTGAGGAAAGAGCTTGCAGCCTGTTGGACTGTAGAATCACATCACCCACTCAAAGACGAGATGGCAGTGGGACTCTGGGACTCACGCACCACAGGGAAGAAGCTGTGTTAGACAGTACTTCAAGTACCTAACAAGTGGTCACTTGGAAAGAGACTGCTTGATGGTCTTGGAATAACTCAGAAGGTTGAGCCAGTGAGTATGAGCTTTTCAGGCAGCCAGTCTGTCTGGGTTTTTGGAAGGGGTATGCTCAGGTGGCAAGAGGACACAAGGCAGGTATAACCCCTGGACCCACTGGGGTCAAGGTCTTGGCTTCCTCTAACTCCATTTTCTTCTTCTTTAAGGATGTGTGTGTGTGTGTGTGTGTGTGTGTGTGTGTGTGTGTGTGTGTGTTTTGAAATGGTTTCTCTGTGTGACAGTTCTGTTTTGTTGTTGTTGTTGTTTTGGTTTTTCGAGACAGGGTTTTTCTGTATTGTTTTGGAGGCTGTCCTGGAACTAGCTCTGTACACCAGGCTGGCTTCGAACTCACAGAGATCCACCTGCCTCTGCCTCCCGAGTGCTGGGATTAAAGGCATGCGCCACCAAGGCCCGGCTGTGTGACAGTTCTGGCTGTGGTCCTGGAACTCACTCTGTAGACCAGGCTAACCTCAAAGTCACTGAGAGTTCTTTCTGCCTCCCAAGTGCTGGGATTAAAGGCATGTGCCACCACTGCCCAGGTTGAGATTTTTTTTAGATGACTTTTTATTTTATGTGCATTGGTGTTTTGCCTGCATGTATGTCTGTGTGAGGGTGTTGTCAGGTTTTGAGCTGCCATGTAGGTGTTGGTAATTGAACCCAGGTCCTCTAGAAGAGCAGCCAACGCTCTTAACCACTGAGCCATCTCACCAAACCATAATTCCTTTTTCTTATTGGGAATTAGCAGCTCTCTGGAGAGCCCCATTTCCTGCCCCCTCCTTAAACTAAAAATTGTGTATACTTGAGTGTCTGTGTGTTTATGCATTTGAATGTGTAGGTGCCTTCAGAAGCCAGGAGGAGGAGTCAGATCCCCTGAAGTTGGAGGTACAGGTTGGGTTATATGAGTCGGGTCCTCCGCTGAGCCCTCTCTCCTTTTTTATAAGATACATAACAAGGTGTCTTCATTTTAGTGTGTGGCTCAGTGGCATTCATCTGAGTTACTGTGTAGCCATCACCATTGGCCATCTCCAGAACCTTTTATCATCTCAGAACTGGGTCTCTGTTCCCCATAAACGCTGTCCCTCCACCCACTGATTCACTGAGTCTGTGAACCATATGGTAATGGTATGGCTTAGTCCCCTGGTGTGAGATCCCCAAGATCATCCATGCTGTAACACCTGTCTTAGTCCCTTCTGGTTTGGTTTTTGTTTTTTTTTTTTTTTTTAATTTTCGAGGCAGGGTTTTTCTGTAGCTTTGGAGCCTATCCTGGAACTAACTCTTGTAGACCAGGCTGGTCTGTAACTCACAGAGATCCACCTGCTTCTGCCTCCTGAGTGCTGGAATTAAAGGCGTGCACCACCACCTCCCGGTTCCCCCTTCTGTTTTAAGGTTGAGTAATGACCTACTGTGTATTCATTGGCCACCCTGGGATTTTATCCCTAACCCATTTATTGGAGTTTCTTTCTGTTTTCCCCACCCTTAAAAGTAATCATAGATTTTCTTCAGAATGTCCTTAGTAGTCATTTTAATTCTAACTCATGAGATCCTTTCTTCTCACCCAGGTGTCTTCTCCTGTTCTCATATTGGTGTTAATTTTTAGAGTTTGGTTTTCACTGTGTGTCCTTGACTGGCCTCAAACTCTCAGAGATCCACCTGGCTGTGTTTCCTGGGACAGGGAGTAAAAGGGTATGCACTACTACACCTGGCAAAGATGGTTTCCTTTTCTTTCTTTTTTTCTTTTAAACTTAAAAAGTTATTTTATGTGTGTGCACCACATGGTGATTTCAGAAGCCAAAAGAAGGCTGCTGTGTGGGTGCTGGGAATGGAAACCAGGTTCTTGATAAGCAACCAGTGCTCTTAACCCCAAGTCATCTTTTCAGCGCCTTTATTTTTGTTTTTATATGGTCAAGTATATCTGTGCGGGTACACACATTAAGTGCAGGTGCTGGGCAGTGTGTGAGCGGGGTGTGGTGGCACACACTTTTAAACCCAGTTCTAGGACAGCCAGGGCTACACAGAGAAACCCTGTGAGAGAGAGAGAGAGAGAGAGAGAGAGAGAGAGAGAGAGAGAGAGAGAGAGAGAGAGAGAGAGAGAGAGAGAGAGAGAGAGAGAGAGAGAGAGAGAGAGAGAGAGAGAGAGAGAGAGAGAGAGAGAGAGAGAGAGAGAGAGAGAGAGAGAGAGAGAGAGAGAGAGAGAGAGAGAGAGAGAGAGAGAGAGAGAGAGAGAGAGAGAGAGAGAGAGAGAGAGAGAGAGAGAGAGAGAGAGAGAGAACAGTGTGTACTCTTAACCACTGAGCCATCTCTAGCCCCATATGTGTTCACACTGTTACGAGCTGACTTGATTAGCTAGTTAGTGCCTTGCATTTCCACTGGGGTTGTGGATTTTAGAGGTTCTCCCATAGTTGTTATCCAAAGCCCATATTCTATTGTGTTTATTGGGTTTTCTTAGTCTTCACCCTGTTACAAGTCCCCAGTTTCTCATAAAGCCTTTATGAGCGGATGAGATGGCTCAGCGGGTACAGGATCTTGCTACTAAACCTGACACCACCCGGAGTCCATCCATAGAACCCACTCATACAAGCTGCCCTCTGACCTCAAACACGTATCCCCCCCCACATACATTAATATAGAAAGCAAAAAGTATGTATAAACAGGTCTCTTACAGAGGACACAGTTTGATTCCCAGCTCCTGTTCCAGGGGATCCAACACCCTCTGGCCTCCATGACACTGTTGGACAGGCATGCATACAGACAAAACACCCCCACACATACATCAAACACACATTGTAAAACAAATCCCCAGTTTGTTCTTGGCTGTGACCGTTTCATGCTTAGAGATTTTTAAATGGTCTCATTTGATACTTTCCTTGGTAATTTTCTCAAGACCAAGCTGGGTAGTGCCTTGGGGAAGAGACTGCATTAGGGGAATCATTGACCTCATCCATCAACTACCACCAGCAGGCGGTGCTGTGACTGTGGGACTTGTTCTGCCCAGACTCACGGGTGGCTGGATCCTATGGCTGTGCACCTCAAGCACACAGATGGAGTCCCCAAATAATGTTCTTCAAACTTCCAGCCTTCTGTTTGGAGTCTCACTGTCTGTTGTTGGCCTCTCTTAGAGACTACCGTCCCATTCCTGAGCTTGATGTCTACGAGGCAGAGGGATTGGCCCTGGATGATGAAGACGTGGAGGAGCTGACGGCCAGTCAGAGGGAGGCAGCAGAGCGGGCCATGAGGCAGAGGGACCGAGAGGCTGGCAGAGGCCTGGGCCGCATGCGCCGGGGGCTGCTGTATGGTATGTCTGGTGGGCATCCCAAAGGGGCCACTTGGACCTCTAGAACCTCAGGAAGTGGGGGTGGCATGGGTAGCAAGTGTTGTGGAGAGGATACTGGGAGAAGCTTGCTTACATGAGGGTCTTGCTACCCAAGACAGTGACGAGGAAGATGAGGAGCGGCCTGCCCGTAAACGCCGCCAGGTAGAGCGCGCCACAGAGGATGGTGAGGAGGATGAAGAGATGATCGAGAGCATTGAGAACCTGGAGGATCTAAAGGGACACTCAGTTCGTGAGTGGGTGAGCATGGCAGGACCCAGGCTGGAGATCCATCACCGCTTCAAGAACTTCCTGCGCACCCATGTGGACAGCCACGGCCACAATGTCTTCAAGGAGCGCATCAGTGATATGTGCAAAGGTGTGTTCCAGATAGGCTGGGGTGGAACACAGGGTTACAGCTCTGGTCTTGACTGAGGTGCGCCTCAGTCTCAGCACTGAGGGGTGATGTGGCCTGTCGCCTGTATCCTGCCATCAAGGCTGCTCCTGCTGGCTTTGTTGTAGCACACTAAGCACATTATGCACAGGAACGTTTAGTGACAAGGACAGAACCAGAGGCATCCTGTCAGAGGAACCCAGGGTTTCCTATGTCTGCACCAGAGCTGGGCTGTTTGGGGACATGCTTAAAAATGTACTAGAACCCTGTGGGGTTTTTCTTGTTTGTTTTGTTTTGTTTTTGCAATGTCAGATTGAACCCAGGGCCTAGCATATTCTAAGCATGTGCTCTGCCACTGAGCTACTCCCCAACCTCTGCATTACAACTTTGGTGCAAAAGTGGTCACATTTCTGTGTGACAACATTTGCTTTAAAGGGTATGACAGCGTGGAGCTATGGTAGCCCCTCCAGAAATGGCTATAGTTCTTCTATAGGTTTTTTCCATGACCTGCCTATTCCTCCTGGGTATGACATCCCAGAGATACGCATGTTGTTAATATATCACTTGGCTCTCTTTTGCCCAGCCACAGGTATTGGGCCTAGGGTGCAAGCTGGACTTTCTGGCCTACTCAGGTTTGGTTTGGGTGGAGAGCTTTGGCCATCAAGGTTCTAAGACGTTAGCTACCTTCATGGCCCTAGGCTATGTCATCATTCGAACCCACCATCTCCCTTAGAGAACCGTGAGAGCTTGGTGGTGAACTATGAAGACCTGGCGGCCCGGGAACATGTGTTGGCATACTTCCTGCCTGAGGCCCCAGCTGAGCTGCTGCAGATCTTTGATGAGGCCGCCCTGGAGGTGGTGCTAGCCATGTACCCTAAATACGACCGCATCACCAACCACATTCATGTGCGCATTTCCCACCTGCCTCTGGTGGAGGAATTGCGTTCACTGAGGTGAGCAGGGGTGTTGGAGAGTTGTTCGTACAGCCAATCCACTGTGCCAGTAAAGCAACCTTGAATCAAAGGACAGAGTCGGCAATTGGCTGACACGGATTAGCCATAAAGTTCTTGGAGGATTTAGGAAGACAGCTAGGGAAAACAGGAAGAAAGGAAGAAAGAATTCCATGGAGTTTCCGGGGCTGGTGGTTTGGGGAAAACGGAGAGAAGGTTAGCCAGTTCTGCTTTCTTTGGGTTTTCCAGGTCTTTAATCTCAGTATCTGACTCCCAGGTTTTTATTACATTGGAACAAATAGGTAATCTGGCAGCCTCATCTGGCACCCCACGTTGGGCGCCATGTGTAGCAGTACTTTCTCATTGGGACTGCCAGCTCAAAAATGACAAGGAGAGTTTTATTAATTATGAAAGCTCGACCTTAGCTTGGGCTTATTTCTAACTAGCTCTTATACCTTAAATTAACCCATTTCTATTCATCTACATGCTGTCACTTAGCTCAGGGATTTTACCTCTCCTCATGCATGCCCTGCTTTCTCTCCATCTTCTCTGGGGTCTCTCCCCTGCCTAGATTCATCTCATCTTCTTGTCTGCCCAGAAGACCCACCTAACCTCTTCCCGCTTAGCTGTTGGCATTTGGGTCTTTATTAAATCAATCAGAAGATGCCTTGGCAAAGACACATCTTCACAGTGTACAAAAAAGATTACTCCACAACACGGGGAGAGAGCGGGGCCTACTTCCGAGAGTGGGGTAGGAAGTACCCCACAGCCTCTGATGTGCTTGCTACCTCCCACACCTAGGCAGCTGCATCTGAACCAGCTGATCCGTACCAGCGGCGTGGTGACTAGCTGCACTGGAGTCCTGCCCCAGCTCAGTATGGTCAAGTATAACTGTAGCAAGTGCAACTTTGTACTGGGGCCTTTCTGCCAGTCTCAAAATCAGGAAGTGAAGCCTGGCTCCTGCCCTGAGTGCCAGTCTGCTGGGCCCTTTGAGATCAACATGGAAGAGGTGAGCAACCCAAACCTGTCACATTACCTTTGATGTGCAAGACCTAACCCATCTCTGGGACCAAGAGACCTAAAGGCAGTTAAACATGCCAGAATTAGCTAGATTGGCCTCAAGACTTTAAGAATTCAATATGTTTGAAGCTAGGTGATCCTGTTTGGTGTATTTGTGGTCTCTAAAGAAAGGGGTAGACAGGGCCTACTTTTCTTCCTGTCCACCCCAATAGAGCATCTACTTGCCCATCACATGTTGATTTGTTGGTAGAGCCTGGCTGGCACCTGGTGCCCTTTGAGGGGGTCTCCAGGGTTATAACCACCTTGGATCCTGCAGATCCCTGTTTGGGAGACTCACACACCTCTGCTCTGAAGTCTTGGGTACATCTGCCTTCATCTGAAGCTGGAGATCATGGTTCTTGTGAGGATGCCTGCTGCCCCTTAGTGCCTGGCTCCTAGAACGTTAGCACTTGTCGTGCTTTCCATAGTTCTGAGCTGTCTTTAGGGCCACCTGGACAGGAAGCTGCCTGTGACAATGTCAAGTCCAGGTCTGCTTCACTTGAATGACCCAGCTCCAAGGCTTACTTAGCTGTGCCTCTCCGTCTTTTGCAGCCCCACTTAGCCATGTTACAAACTTGGACACTAAGCTTTTCTAGTTGGGATTAGCCCTTATTTGGGTCTTAGTTTTTATTACATCCTGGGGGGGGCGTGGTTCCACAGTTCTCATCTTGTGGAACAACAGATGTTCAGAGATTTGGATGGCTAAGGTCACCCACTCAGAAGTGTGCTAAGGATCAGGCAAACATAGATGTGATTGTGTGCTTTTGCTTTTGTTTTGCTTTTGTTTTTTGGGATGGGGCTTATTGTTTAGTCCTGGCTGGCCTCCAATTCACAGACATCCACCCGTCTTCGCCCCCTGAGTTCTGGGCTTAAAGTTATGGTGACGTCACCATCACCTGACATTGTGTACTTTAAGCCCCTGTGTCTTACATATCAGTTAGCTCTGGGTTCCTGTAACCAAACACCTGACGTAAATGACTGGAAGGATTAGAGTCATGCTTGACCCCGTGACTTTGGGGCCTGTGTGTGACAGTGATGACGTGTGGTACAGCAAACTGCTTACCTCCCATAGTCCCCTTCAAGGCCATGCCCCTAGGACCTAAGGCCTCCCACAAGGCTCCTCATCTCTCACACATGGACTGAAGCATCAGTGCCTTCTACAGATAGGCCATCGGGAACATTTGCAGACTGTAGCATGTTGTCTGTTTTCTGGACTGTAAGTGAACTAGTGGGATATTACAGCACATGGTACACCTCCACCGTGTGGTCCTGCTCTGCTATTGGGGTGCTGCTGTAGGTGCTCATACAAATGAGCCAGCTTGATCCTCGTAAGGTCATGCTTCAAGCTCAGTATTCTGCCAAGAATTGCACCGCTTATGACTGCGCTAGTGTGTGGACACAGGCAAATCTAGGTTCCAGGGAGTAGAACAGAGGCTAGAGCCCAGAAGAGAAAGACACTGCCCAGGGATGGCACTGGGTGACAGTTGTCCCGTCCTTGGCCTCTGTGGCTCTCGTGTCCTGTTTATCCTTTGGGGACTGCAGCCAGGTGGGAGCACGTGGGAAGGCTGTGATTTGCGGAGAATAGTTGGCCATGTGGGGACCATGATATTTTCTGTTCCGAACAGACCATCTATCAGAACTACCAGCGTATCCGCATCCAAGAGAGTCCCGGCAAGGTGGCGGCTGGCCGGCTGCCCCGCTCCAAGGATGCTATTCTCCTTGCTGATCTGGTGGACAGCTGCAAGCCAGGAGACGAGATAGTGAGTGGATGTTGTCAGGAACTGGTGGGGTCTGCTGTGGCCAGTGGGGGTGGGATTAGTGTTCAAAGTGGGGCTCAGCCTGGCACTAGCTCTTGAGTCAGGAGAAGAACTTTTCTCCAGCTCTGTCAGAGTGGTGGTTGTCACTCAGCTTTGCTGTAACAGTATCATAGAGGTACAACATGTCAGCTTGGAGAAGGAGACATTTAGTTTTAGTCCATGGTCTTGGGCCTGTGGTTGTGGCTGCACAGTGCAAAATTCTAAGTGGTGAGGGAATGTGGTTGCTCACCTCCATGGGCCCAGGATGAGAGAGTTGGGAGCAAGGAGTTGTGTCAGGGTCTAGGGTAAGGGCACACCTTAAATGACCTCACTAACACTTTGCAGTTGTGCCAAGTTAGGATGAAGTCTTTAATGCATACTCGCCCACCCCATGGAAAACACAGCAGGACAAAGCTCCTGTTTCTATACTTCCTGGGTTGCTCATCTCGTTTGCAGCATACGGAGCTTGGAGTGGGGGAAGTAGCATGAGTGTAGACCCTACTGTGGGGATACCAGGTTGCACCCTCTGACATGTGACCTTCCCCTCCCAGGAGCTGACTGGCATTTACCACAATAACTATGACGGCTCACTTAACACTGCCAATGGCTTTCCAGTCTTTGCCACTGTCATCTTGGCCAACCATGTTGCCAAGAAGGACAACAAAGTAGCCATCAGTGAGCTAACCGATGAGGATGTGAAGATGATCACCAGCCTTTCCAAGGACCAGCAGATTGGAGAGAAGGCAGGTGGCTGGGCAGGGGTACACCAGGAATCTCTGGGAGCCAGGCACTTTATCCCCAAGGCTGGGTCTCTGAATATTGGCATTAGGGTGGGGGCGGGAAGAGCCTGCACCCTGCTCTGTCTCTGGAGGCTGGAAGTTCAAGATTGAGGGTCCACTTGTGGTAAGGGCCTTCATGACAGAAGAGCAGAGGCTTAGCTCCTTTTGACTGGAGCCCACTGTATGTGGCACTGAGCCCTGCTGGCCTAATTACTTCTTCAAGGATCCCCTGATAGGGTTGTGCTAGAATCTTCGTTTCCAATACATTCACAGCACTGTCCTCTGCCTGCTGCCTTAGCTGTCAGTCATGGCCAGCCTTGCTGCTTTGAGCCTCTCAGACAGGTTTTATTTATGGCTATATCAGTGCTCTAAAGGAAAGAGTCTGTCCTGGTTTGCTGTCTATAGCAAGACTATGACCAAAAGCAGCTTGGGGACGAAAGGGTTTATTTGGCTTTTCACTCACCGATTATAGTCCATCACCAAGAGAAGCCAAGGCAGGGACTTAAGTTTCGTGCCTGCCTGCTGGGTTCCAGTCTCATGGGTCTCCCTCTGTTCCTCAGATCTTTGCCAGCATTGCACCCTCCATCTATGGGCATGAAGACATCAAGAGAGGCCTGGCTTTGGCTCTGTTTGGAGGAGAGCCCAAGAACCCAGGTGAGCCCCTCTTACCAGCTCTCCCTGCAGGGATTACAGGGCTCTGTTTTGTTTTTAAACATCAGAGTTAGCAAGAGTACTGCATGGGCCTCTGATTAAGTCCACAGGAGAGGATTCAGTGAGCTTGGACTCTGCTCACTGTGGTCTACTATAATGGGCTATGTCTCTGCTGGTTAGCTGTGGTCTAGTCCCAGGCTGTGATTTCACCACCATCTCAGGTGTGCAGGGCGCACTCAGGGTTTTGTGACGCATGTGCTATTTTGGCTGTGTCCCAAAGCTCCATGGTTCAATCCTCTGGACTCATCTTACTAGGGCTTGGGGCTGGGTACCCCCTGCAGAGACCCGCCTTTGATTTGCTGAGGAGCAGGTAGGGGATCCAGCCTTGTCCTCTGACCCTCCTTCTTGCCTACCCACATACCTTCTATCTCCATCCCTGCCTTCCTCCTCCAGGTGGAAAGCACAAGGTTCGAGGTGACATTAACGTGCTCCTGTGTGGGGACCCTGGCACAGCAAAGTCTCAGTTCCTCAAATACATCGAGAAAGTGTCTAGCCGTGCCATCTTCACCACTGGCCAGGGTGCGTCAGCTGTGGGTCTCACTGCATATGTCCAGCGGCACCCCGTCAGCAGAGAGTGGACCTTAGAGGCCGGAGCCCTGGTTCTGGCCGACCGGGGCGTGTGTCTCATTGATGAGTTTGACAAGGTAGGTCTCTGGGATGATGGGCTCTGGGGCTGAGCTCTCGGTGGTGGGAGGGCTTTATTAGAGAGTGATGAGGCCTCCTGTGACGCTCTGTTGAGTAGATGAATGACCAGGACAGGACCAGCATCCACGAGGCCATGGAACAGCAAAGCATTTCCATCTCCAAGGCTGGCATCGTCACCTCGCTGCAAGCCCGCTGCACCGTCATCGCTGCTGCCAACCCCATAGGTATGTCTGCTCTAGAATGCAGAGTGTGGACCTGAAGATGTCAGTAGACACAGCTCCATTCCCTAAGTCCTACCAGATGGGGACCCAGGAGAAGGACTTGGGACCCCGGGGTGATGGTGCAGCAGTTCTTGTACCATCCTTGGATGCCGTCAGATACTTTGTTCAGATGGGGCTGGGGCTGGACTGGGACTTTGCATTGGACCAGCTCTGGTTCTGATGGAATCGGACAGTGCCTGTGATCCCTTCCTCTTGGGCCCACCTCTGCCTGGGAGGCATTCTGGTCCCGGAAAAGCATCCACAGCTCGGGGTCGGGGGGAGTGGGGGATGGATGAATGTGCTGACAGAGCTCGCCTCCTTGTGTTTCAGGGGGCCGCTATGACCCTTCACTGACCTTCTCAGAGAATGTTGACCTCACAGAGCCCATCATTTCCCGCTTTGACGTCCTATGTGTGGTGAGGGACACTGTGGACCCAGTTCAGGTACACCCCTACATCCCTGGTGCCGCCTGTGGGTTCTGGGCCATTGCCTGTGCTGTGTACTGGACACCGGGTTGGCAGTGTATGGACACTGCCTCATATCCAAGTGTCATCCTGACGTCTTACGGCTTCCCCAGGCCTTCCCTGGCTGTCTACCCAGTCTAATCACAGACCATACCCTGTCCTATAATCCCTTCCTCTGGCTCTGCCCTCTGACCCCAGGGACTGCTGTTGCCTATTTGCCTGCCAATTAAAAGAGTAGATTGCATGGCACCTGTCTTCCCCACAGAATCTTCTTTGTGGCCACCATATGTCCCGCATCCTCCCTGCACCTGCTGGGAGGGGGATAGCTGTCCAGCTGTGCCCTCGCCAGCTCTGCAGCTGCTGTCTTCATGCTTAATGAACCCATGTGTCTGCTCTCCCTCTAAAAGGCAGCCCTGGGCTTTAAATGTGCTCTTCCCCCTAGGGTGCCTCCCTCACCACCATCACCAAGTGCTCCTTAGTTTGTCCTGTGGTGAGAGGCCTCTTGTTGACTGGATTCTCCTTGGTTCCATTACTCTTATCTTGTTCTTTCCTTAGCTTGTTACTTTCTGTTATTTTTTGTATTGTTTTTGATGGTTTGGTTTTTGAGACAGGGTCTCAACTCCTAAAGAGCATTCAAGAAATCCTCCTGTCTCGGCTCCTGAGTAGCTGGGATTGTCTTCAGTGCACAGCTGTCTCCTGGCCCCTAAGCCTATGGCTGCCCGCCATGCTCATAAGCTTGCCTAGCCTCAAACGTGTGTGGCAGGCACTCTCTCTCTTTGCTGTGTGTAGCTTTCCCTGTCTTCCTAATCCCACCTTACATCGCACCCCATCTCCTGTCTTAGGATGAGATGCTGGCCCGCTTTGTGGTTGGCAGCCATGTCAGACACCACCCCAGCAACAAGAAGGACGAGGGGCTGACCAACGGCAGCGTCTTGGAGCCAGCAATGCCCAACACATATGGCGTGGAACCCCTGCCTCAGGAGGTCCTGAAGAAGTACATCATCTATGCCAAGGAGAGAGTCCACCCAAAGCTTAACCAGATGGACCAAGACAAAGTGGCCAGGATGTACAGTGACCTAAGGAAGGAATCTATGGTGAGCTGGGGGGCACAGTGCTGCCTTTCTGACCCAGACATGGGGCAGGATCAGAGCAGGCAGTGTTAAGAACCTCTGAGGCCTGGCATTGCTCTATGGTGATTGCCTACCTTATATGGATAGGATCCTTGTTCCATCCCCAGCACTGGAAAAAAATATGGCTTTCCATATTTCAATCATTGGGTTACAGTTGGACCTTAACTGTGTGCAAGAGGGCCATAGTCTTTGATTGCTTAAGTCCTGTATTAACATAAACCTTACCCAAATCAACATGAGAGCTGTGCTGGTTTGGGCTCTCTGTTTTCGTATGGAACTGCAAGGCCACCGACTGTCTTACCACATGTAACCAAGATACCAGCTGGGATTTTTTGCTTGGGACTGTTTTTTTCTTTCCGTTTTGATGTTATCGCGATCTTCAGAGCATTCAGCTTGGTTCCTACAGAAACGATGGCTTCTCTCATCGTTGTTCTAGATCACATAATGTTCAGTGTAAACCGGGATAACAGAGCAGAAGGATACGAACTAGATAAGGGCAGAATTGCCAGTGGCGCTAGTGATGACCAGAGGCCTGTTTTTGCTTCTGGCTGCCTGGCGTTTAGTCCATTCTGCCTCTCCTCCTGAGAAAGGCCCACTCTGTTCTCTGCAGGCAACGGGCAGTATTCCCATCACGGTGCGCCACATTGAGTCCATGATCCGCATGGCAGAGGCCCACGCACGCATGCACCTGCGGGACTATGTGATGGAAGATGATGTCAACATGGCCATCCGCGTGATGCTGGAGAGTTTCATTGACACACAGAAGTTCAGTGTCATGCGTAGCATGCGCAAGGTGGGTGTGGCTGAGGCCGGGATGGAGAGGCTGTCTCCTGGAGCCTTGGTTAGCTGTGGCCTGGGGATAGCAGGAGCTCCTGCCCTGGTGGCTCAAGCTGTGAAGGTGGCCTGACATGACCTCTGCCCTCTTCCCGCAGACCTTTGCCCGGTACCTCTCCTTCCGGAGAGATAACAATGAGCTTCTGCTCTTCATACTGAAGCAGCTGGTGGCTGAGCAGGTGACATATCAGCGCAACCGCTTTGGGGCCCAGCAGGACACCATTGAAATTCCTGAGAAGGACTTGGTAGACAAGGTGTGTAAGAACTGGGCATGGCCAGGGCTTGCTGCTCTGCGGAGTCTGCAGCCATCTTGAGTGTGCCGGCAGGTAACGGCAGAGGAGCTAGACGGGGGTACCGGGGAGCAGCGACCTTGTCCAGGACCTGAGAAGCTGATGAAACTCAGGGTTGGAGCTCTGAACCAGCGTAGCCCTTCCAGAGGTGAGGGGTGGCATCCTCCCCTGCTAATGGCTCTGATGCTCTTTCTCCAGGCCAGGCAAATCAATATCCACAACCTCTCCGCCTTCTACGACAGTGAGCTCTTCAGAATCAACAAGTTCAGCCGTGACCTGAAACGCAAGATGATCCTGCAGCAGTTCTGAGGCCAGCACCAGACCTCTGTGTCTGCACAGACACAAAGCCCACTTCCACCATCGGCTCAGCGCTCGGTTGGGGTGATAGCTAGATGCACATCTTCACCATGATCCCCTGGGCCCAGGCTGTGGTGTGAAATGACTGTATTTATTCTGCTCACCTCTAGAGAGCTCTTCTTGGTAGGACCCTCTGCCCAAGGCTCAGCAGCCTCCCAGAGTGCCTAGTAGCTGGTGTTCAGTGGCTGGGGTGTGTTCAGGTGACAGACTTTACCATGAGTTTTGTTTCTGGACTGTTTCTTCCCATTTTAGCCAAAGAGCAACTTAGAGGTATTTGTAAACTTTTCTAGAGCATTCTGAGAGCCTGTGTTCCTGTTTCTTCCCACCTAACTGTGCCTTTATTCACTTTTTGTACAGTATTTTGTCTCTGTAGTTTATTTTTTAGTAAAGTTGAATACAATCTAAATACTGCTATTAATTTCGATTGTGGTTTTAATGTGACTTTCCAGGGCTTCTTTGAAGCCTTTTCTGCTTGCCCTCAGTTTCAATAAGACATAGGTCTGGTTACATCTGCTTTGTAGATGTGCCCTGTACTTTGGGTTTAAATATCTCCCTTAATAGTTATTGCTAATGTAAGTTCATGTTTTTTAATTCAAGGTCTCACCATGTAACCCTGCCTGGCCTGTAATGGAACTTGAGATCTTCCTGCCTCTGCGTCCCAGGATTAAAGGTGTGCACCACCAGTCTGGCTCATGTTCTCCAGTTTGGAGCCTTGTGGGAGGAAGTGAGATTATTGGACCCCAACATGCCTTTCTTTGTTTCCAGACCACTATGAGGTCAGAGAGTCTCTGCCACTATGAAGTTCTTTCTCAGTACACTTAGAGCCAACAGCCATGGGCATGTCTTTAGAATGACCCCAAACCTTATGTCCTTATGAGCTGATTATCTTTGGTACTTGGTCACAGAAACAGAAAGTTGACCAATACAAGACACAGCTGTTACAGCACACAGACTGACATCTTTATAGTAATGAGCTCTTGTGTTCAGATAAGGTACATGTTTATCCATTGTTCCTGGTTCATAGGAAGCTGCAGAGCCTTCTCCATTTAGATTCTATGCATCTGGTTTGCTTCTTTCTGGCTTTTAATTGTGCTGTTAAGACTGGGTGGCTTCTCTTTTTACGTAGAAGAAGAGTCAGAGCCCCATTCATATCCTGCGAGGGCTGCACTGAGCCACACACATGCCTCCTGCATGGTACTTTCCAGTGGTTACCATGACAGGGCAGACTGTCTCCTGTCCAACCTTGAACTCAGCAGATTCATGAGTTTTGCAAAGTATTTTTTTCCATTAATTCCACCTGCTTTCTTTATCCAGTTAGCTCTCACAGGGTGTTCAGCATTTTGGGTTTTGGCAATGCCCTTTTCTGTTCCTCACTTGGTCTGTCAGGGCACACTTGTAACACACCCTGAAGTCTGGTTATTGACTGCAGGTTTCTGGGAGATCCTCTTTTGGGTCATGGCAGTTTCCTTTTCATTTATATCCTTGCAGGAGTTTTGTTCTTTTTTTTTATAGAGATGTCGAGTTTATATTGAGATTAAGAGTTGTGTCTGTTTCTCATACTCTACCAGCCATGTCCCTGAACAGCCCTGCCATTCTGTGACAGTAATGCTTAGGATGAATGGCTGCAGGTGACATCCTGTGGTTTTAAGTGAGGCTGTGACTGCTGGGTGAGACAGGCCAGGCCTTGGGCGGTGCATTTCCCTTTGCTGCTTTGGTGTTAGGGTTTTCTAGTACAGAGTGAACTGCGACTCTCGTGGGCTTTGCTCTGGAGACACTGTTTTGTGGGTATTTGGCTTCCAAATGGACTTTAATACTTTATGAGGGGTAGATTTCTCATCTCCTTTGTTTCCCCATTTGGTCCCTTTAGCTTTTCTACTACTGGGATGAATTTTGCTAAATATAAATTGTACTTAAAACATTCATTTAGGGGCTGGGGAGAGTGCTTAGTTTTTTTGTTTGTTTTGTTTTGTTTTTTTCCAAGACAGGGTTTCTCTGTGGCTTTGGAGGCTGTCCTGGCACTAGCTCTTGTAGACTTGGCTGGTCTCGAACTCACAGAGATCTGCCTGCCTCTGCCTCCCGAGTGCTGGGATTAAAGGCGTGTGCCACCACACCCCCACCCCTGGCCTAGTGCTCAGTTTTTAAGACACTGAGGACATGAGTTATTCTCAGAACCTACATAGAACGCCAGGTGCAGTGGTGTGCTTGTGGCAGGACTGGAGAGGCAGTGACAGGCAGTTCTCTGAGGCTCAGTGGCCAGCCAGATTACTCTCCTTGGGCAGTTCCAGACCAGTGAAAGATCCCATCCCAAAAAGAAAAACAACGGGGCTGGGGAGATGGCTCAGTGGTTAAGAACACTGACTGTTCTTCCAGAGGTCCCGAGTTCAATTCCCGGCCACCACATGGTGGCTCACAACCACCTTGAATGAGATCTGGTACCCTCTGCTGGTATGCAGGCAGAAGGCTGTATACACAATAAATAAATAAAATATTAAAAATAAAGAAAAGAAACAACGGAAGGTGCCTGAGGGGGGACACTCCAGGTTGTCTCTGGCCTATACACAAGAACACATAAGCACTCATGTAGACTTTCACTATTTGTGCACGTGTGTGTGCATGAGTATGTGCTGCAGGTGTGCATGAGTGCAGGTACAGATCAGAAAACAACAGTCAGGAGTTGGTCCTCCTACCATTGGTTCCAGGAATCAAACTTGATGGGTTGTCAAGCTTGGTGGCAAGTAACCTGCCAAGCCACCTCACCAGCATCATTTGCACTTAGTTTATCAATAAGTCATGCTTTTATTTTAAAATCAAAGTTGTACTTTTTACTGTTTTCTAATGTCTCTGATACTATAGGTATTCTGATTTATTTACATCCCGTCTCATACACTCACATACTCATTTATTTTAAAGCAGGGTCTAACTGTAGCCCTGCCTAGCCTGGAAAGAGATCCTCCTGCCTCTGCTTCCCAAGTTCTGGAATCACAGGCATACGCCACGATGCTATATTTATTTTTGAGACACGCTCTTATTCTGTAGCTCAGCCCTGACCTGGAACAGCCTCAACCCCCTGAGTACTCAGATTACAAGCATGAGCTGCTGTTCCTGGCTTTCCTTTGTATTTTTTAAGTAGCTTCTTAGGTTGAACGTTTAGTTCATTTTTTGTTTGTTTGTTTATTTGCGGCTTTTTTGAGACAGGGTTTTGTAGATCAGGCTGGCCTTGAACTCAGAGATCTGCCTGCCTGTGCCAAGTTCTGGGATTAAAGGCAGGTGCCACCATGCCTGCCTTCACTTTTAACCTTTTAAAAAATAAATACATGTGTTTGCAGTTATAGTATACCTGCCAGTATTCAGCTGCATCCCTGGACTTCCACACACAACGTTCTCATAGTATGAATTTTTGAGAAGACTTGAGGTTTTCCTATGATGTGCTGTAACTCAAGAGCTATTTAGAAGCGCATGCATTTGGGTCTGTGGTTTCCTCCATTGATTAAATCTCATTTGCTTCTGTGCGGGCTAGTTTTATGTCAACTTCACACAACCTAAAGTCACTGGAAAGGAGGGAGCATAGATTGAGGAAATGCCTCCATAAGATTGGACTGTGTGTAGGAAGATGGACATAGTGGTACAGTCCTTTAATCTCAGCACTTGAGAAGCAGAGATAGGCAAATCTGATCTGTCTGGTTCAAGGTCAGTCTGGTCTACAGAGTGAGTTCCAGGACAGCTTAATAAGTGATTGATGTGGGAGGGTTCAGCCCATTGTGGGTGGTACCATCCCTGGACAGGTGGTTCTGTAAGAAAGCAGACTGAGCAAACCATGGGAGCAAGCCAGTAAGCAGCACCCACCCATGGCCTCTGCATCAGCTTCTGCTTCCATGATCCTGCTCTGTTTGAGTTCAAGTCCTTCAGTGATGTGGAAGTGTAAGCTGAATAAACCCTTTGTTCTCCAGCTGGCTTTAGTCATGATGCTTCCTCACAGCAACAGAAACCCTCACTGGAACTTCTATACTTTTAAAAAATATTAATTTTGTGTGTGTGTGTGTGTGTGTGTTCCCTTTGCTCTAAGGAGGGGAAGCGGGTATCTCTGCCCAGGGCACCAGGTTGTCTTGGGGCTGGGATAGTGTTTCCAGAGATGGTCGAGCTTAAACTGTGTTTGTAATTAACAAGAATGATCTGGAAGAGATGCAGGTCAACAGTGTTCATAAAAGAATAGCACAGTGAAGTCTGGTAAGGAGCAGGTTGGGGGAGATGCTGACTGGCTGTCTCATCTCTTTCCCAAACTAGATTGTCACTCTAACAGCTCTTCTTCATATTGTTCCCACTGAGCAATGTCCATTAGGTTCAGACAGTTCAAACTGCAAGGCCATTAACTTTCTGGCCATTTCATTTTAGTCCTAGCATCCCATGTATGGTAATTAGAATATATTTAGCCCCATAAGCTCATAGGGAATGATACTATTAGGAAGTGTGGCCTTGTTGGAGGAAGTGTGGTCTTGTGGAAGAGGTTGGATAAAACATACCTTTAATCTAGACCTTGAGACTGGAAGGAAGGCACACCTTTAATCTGGGCCACACCTGTTAGAAGTATGTCACTGGGGGCAGGTTTTGGGATCTTTTTCTCAAGCTTCACTCTTTGACAGTCCACTTCCTGTTGCCTTTGAGTCAAGATGGATGAGTTGCTGTCCATCATGGTGTCTCTTTACAGCAATAGAAACCCTAACTAAGACAACATGCCTGTGTCCTCTGGGTGGCCTGGCTTTGCACAGAAACTATACAAAGTGGTTTTTCTCTAACTGAGTTTGTGTTTAAAGTAAAGCACCAAAAATAATCAGTCAACAAACACTAGGTCCTATTGGTTCCATCTCAGTGTTCCAGTGATTTAACTCACAGATTAGCCTAGTTAGACTTCCATCACCACTCCCCACCCCCCAGATACCAGCAACAGCCTCCTCCATGGTCACTGATGGTTTGCTTATTTTGTCTCGAGTGCCTGCCACTACAATTCAAAGGCCTAATGGGACCATGATTCCTATTTTAGAAATGAGTTTCTAACAGGACAAAGTCTACACTTACCCTGACACCCATAACCCTTCGTTCTGTAGGGCATGACCCACCGTCACTGCCCATCAGATGATGTAGGCTGGGCAGTCAGGTTGGCCTCAGGCTAGGCAAAGGATAAGAGTGTCTGCAGTCCTGTATTCCAATTGTTGCCACTCTCCCTGGGATCCTTAGGTTAGCCACTTCTTGTGTTCAGGGTCCTCATATTGAAGGATAAACTACAGAACTGCTAAATGCCACCCATCTCTGTCTTGTGCACTCCCCCAGTGATGATGCTCATTCCCCTGGATGTGACAGACCATGTCCACTCTGTTCTTTCCCTTGGAACTCATGTCTTGCCCTTACTGCCTCAAATCCTGTTTCTCTAAATAGACTACAAGATCCAAGTGCATCTATCTGTCTAATGACACCCCCTGCAGTGATCAGTAAATATAGTTTACAAAAACATCCAGCATAGGTCATGGCACAAGCCTTTAATCTCAGCATTCAGGTGGAGGCAGATGAATCTTTGTGAGTTCAAGGTCAGTCTGTTCTATACTGGGAGTTCTGGGCCAGTCAGGGCTACAAAAATATAAATAACTTTTTTTTATCTTGTAAAAAGGATTTTGACTTCTAAATGTATTAGTTTTATTTTATGAATATGAGTGTCTTCTGAATGTGCATCCTGTGCATGCATGGCATCCACAGAGGCCAGAAGAGATTGCCAAATCCTCTGGAACTGGGGTTAGTACTAGTTCTAAGCCATCATGTGGGTGCTAGGAACAGAACCCAGGTTCTCTGCAAGAGCCAGCAAGCGTTCCTGACCAATAAGCCAATCTCCAGTCTCTTCATTGTGTATGTGTTTCTGTGAATATATGACATGTGTGTACAGGTGCCCACAGGGGTCAGAAGAGAGCATCAGATTCCCTGGAGCTGGAATTAAAGGCAGCAGTGTGGGTGCTAGGAACAAATCTGGGTTCTCTGGAAGAGTAGCAAACTCTGCTGAACCGTGTCTCCAGTGCCTCTCCCCCGACACTAACGGTAGCTTAAACAGGCCCAGTCTTAACCTTGGTCCTCCCTAGTGCTACATGAATGTGCTACCATGTCTGGCTACAATCTGTTATTTTGCACAAGTTTTTCCCTAATTTACTGCATATAAAATAAAAATCCCACGAAATTATGGGTGCTGGGCAGTTATGCTCCAATGGGTGCTTTCATTGTTCACTGAGGAAGCAGGTTTCTCCCAAACCCAGCTTGTCCAACATTCCTCCTATGAGTGTGCTCTACAGAAGCAGACTGAGGGCTTCCTTCAGTTGTGACACTGGCCCCACATGTTGAGGAAAGTTCCTGCTCTCCTGAGACTGAGGAAAAGCAATGCCTGTCTTGTTTGCCTCCATCATGCTTGGCACAGGAGTGAACTTGATGTCAAGGAAAGCACAGACTAGAGAGAAAGGCAACTCTCACAAGATATCTGGTGACGGGGACGAATCTGCTCATGCTGTGAGAGCCAACTGGAAGTTGGAGCCTAAACTACATTGTAGTGGCTCAGAGGTTAAGAGCATGAACTGACCGGGATTCAGTTCTCAGCCCCCATATGGTGGCTCACAACCATCCGTGGACATCAAGCATGCACTTGGTGCACATACATACAAGCAGGCAAAACACACATAAAATGTAAAATAAATAAATTACACCTGGCACAGAGCAGCTCTCTGTTCTTGCCCAGGTTCTCTGCCAAAGCCTAGTCCTCCCTGGCCTTCAGAACTCCGGGCCACGTGCCCCAACAGACCTTTTTGCTGGCCTTGCTTCTCTCCTTCACTGCAGCTGGCGGGTCTGCTGCACAAAGCGTGCGGGACGGGGTTCCTGGGATGTCCCCCAGTGGCAAAGTGCACAAGGCTGAATGTGCAGGTGCGAAGCCAGACTCCGCAGCAGGACCCCGCCCCCTAGCCATCCACTGCATCGATTGGGCAGCTGGGAGCGTGAGCGACGGGTGTGCCGGCCAACGGGGCGCGCGCGCGCCACCGCCTTCGCTTTGCGCGCCCCCGACGCCGGCCCGGGCGCCGCGGCGCTGCGGCTGCTGCGGGCGGCGACGCTGCACCATGGCCCGGCCGCTGCGGGCCGCCCGACTGCCGCCGCCGCTGCTGTTGCTGCTGGCCGCGGGTGAGTGGGACCGGGCCGCACCGCGAGGGCGCAAGGCGCACAAGGCCGGTGCTGGCAGCGCCGCAGAACAAAGGCTGTGGGGCGCGCGGGGTCGGCCGCGCGCGGGGAGGCGGCGGCAGCACGGGGCCTGGAGCGGGGGACACCCCCCCACAAGCGCCGTGTCCAGGGAGCTGGATGCTCCGTGCCACGCGCGCGCTCAGGGACGGCGGTGGTGGGGCCGCTCCACGAAGGTGCCCGCGCCCCACCCCTCGCCAGGTGACAGGTGACAGGTGATCAGTTTGCGGCCACCGGGCAGAGGGGCGTGTGCGTGTGTGGGCGCGAGGGTTCAGGGAGGCGCAGCAGGGAGGCGAAAGCGCACGGGTGACACCCTTGGAGAAATCCTATCGTAAAGGTACAGCGTGTCGTTGTCGTCGTCGTCCCCCCCGCGTGGGCCGGGGATGCCGGGGGGCTGAGAGAGAGCTGCGTGGCCGAGGTGGATGTTTACATGTACGTGGAGCTTGCCTGGGAAGGCGTGTGCGTGTCGTTGTGAACGCGTGTCCTCGACTGCGCGGGGCAACTTTATTAGGAACTGACAAAGGGGTAGGTCTGAGACAGCCACTGCCGCCACACGGGGCTGTGTGTGAGACTTGGTACGTGGTTTTCCATTCAGTAGTCGCACCGGGTACCTCGTTAGTGTGGGTGTGTGACAGGTCGGGGCCCGAGGCAGGTAAGAAACGGATATGTCTGTGTGAGAGAGAAAGAGACTGCTTCCCAGGGTAGACATGGGATTCAGGGGTGTGTGCGTGTGTAGGGGGCGGGCACAAGAGCTTGACAGGCTCAGAGGCAAGCCACCACCACAGAAGGGGAGGGGGGAAGGCTGATGCAAAGGTGGGTCAGATCAGGACAGAGTAGAGCTGCTTCTCACAGAAGGGTGGAACTGGGACCCCATCCTAAGGCTGGTGTGGTGTCGGAGCAGGGTGCTGGGCCGGGTGGGCAACAGGACTCAGTGAAGAGCCCCGAGCCACATCCCCTCCAGTGGAGACAGGCATGGGACTGTGCTCAGGCAGTTACCCCACCAAGACCCACCCTGTGCAATGCATGCAAATTCCAGGGGGGGTCTGTGTGAGGGCAGGAGCCAACCTTGCTTGATACGGACATGTGATGGCCCTTACTTTGGGACTGTCAATGGTAGAACCCCAGGAAGATGTCTGGGGAGTTAAGGTAGGTGATCAAGGTTGTGTGTACCTATAATTCCAACACTTGGGAACCTAAGGAGGCAGGACAATTGGGTGTTCAAGGCCAGTCTGGGCTGCAGAGCAAGACCCTGTCTCTAAATAAATGATTACATACAAAATAAAATAAGACAAAGAGACTGAGAGGGGCTGGCCCCTCACACGTCCGTGCCCACCGTGAGCAGGCTGAGTTAGCAAGAGCACGTTTTCACCCCTGGAGACGAATAAAGGAACTAACAACACGATGGGGGAGGTGTCCGTTGGTTTTGGCATCAGACATCTACACAGATCACCTGCGTCTCTGCATATGCGCACAGTCAGCCCTCTGTGGAAGGTCTGCTGTCTCTTTGGGTTGGAGTCACACCAGCCCTGCCAGCAGTACAAGTCAGGACCCAGGCCTGGCTTTCCTGGCCTTCATCCTAGTGGCCAGTGGGATGACAGTCAGGCCCCTCCCTCCTCTCTGGTGCCACACTCTCCATGCATGCCTCTGCCCCTGTGCGGGCACGTGTGTGTCTTTCGGTGTGCCTCTCTTACACCTTTGTGTAGGAGAAAGCTTCACTTGAGTGCTGCTTCTTCACAGCATGCGTCCGTGGAGTGGCGGCGGGGGGTGGGGGAGGGTGGCGGGGGTGGGGGAGGGTGGCGGGGGTGGGGGAGGGGTGGTGCTCCAGCATTGCTGTTGGGCTGCCACTCTGGGCTGTGGGGGCAGAGTGGCAGATACTGCCCAGCCACCTCCCATGCTGGTGTCTGCTAAGGGCTTAGGGGGATCTGACTTGAAAGCTGCTGACTCGGGGAGGGCCGTGCGCAGCTGGTGGCAGTCAGACGAGATTGCCGGGACTGAGTGGGACGGGTGCAGGGAGGCTTCTGGGGCCTTGCCTCTCTTTGACCCAAGATGCCTGCCTGTTTCCTTGGCCCCCTTTTCTGGGCTCGTTTGGCTCTGATTTCCCTTGAGGCTGATCCCCCTCATCCCGTCCTGTGTGCCGTTTCCTCTCTGCCTCCCTTTGGGGTGACGGAGTAACAGAAAATGCAGTGAGCTCAAGGAAGAAAATTAATCACAGAGGGGGCATGATTCCGGGTGTTAAGTCAGGTGGGGTCTCCACTGAGGCAGACTAATTATTAAATTAAGATCAATTATCTGAAGAGAGGACAGGGCTCACCTTCTACTCTGGTGTCCTCTCGTGGTGAGCAGGTCTGAGAAGCAGCACACCCCCCCCCCCACACTCGAGCACACACTTTGCTGGAGTAATTACACTACCGAAGCCTTTGAAAACAGAGGTCTCTACAAAGACAAAGCAGTTATCGAAAAGAGTATGCCTTCCAGAGAATGAAAATTGGTTGGGAAAGAGTGAAAACCAGGGAGATATCAGGTCCCCCCCTCTTTTTTTAAAAGTGAGATTTCGGTCTTTGTTAATGCCTGTAAACCACCAGGAAAGGTGGGTGAAGAGGAGGAGATCCTGGGGGTGGGATCACTGCTGGATGCTGGAGTGCAGACAGAGTTGGAGAGTGGAGGCTCCCACCTGGGGCATGGAGGTGTCAAGGTGCAGACCCGGGGTGCACCCAGCCTCAGTGCTCTGCATACAGACCTGGCTGAACGAGAACCATCTGCCCCGCCCCCACCCCCATGGGAGTGCACAACTCTACTACTATCTTAGGGGCAGCTAGCTGAAGTGCTGGGCAGTTCTAGGTCCAGCTGACTGTAGTCACACTTAAGTTGATTTGTTTGTTTGTTTGTTTGGTTGGTTGGTTGGTTTCGTTGTGGTTGTTTTGTTTTCCAAGACAGGGTCTCACTATGTAGCTCTGGCTGTCCCGGAACTCACTGTGTGGATCAGGCTGGCCTCCAACTCACAAAGGTCCCCCTGCCTGGAATCAAAGACACGTGCCACTGCATCCAGCTAAGTTAGGTTCTGAGGAGGTAATGCAGAGGCTCTGAGGCGAACAGGTCACATCTCTTCAGGATCCATGTGGAGTATGAGTCCTAGATTCTTGAGGAAGACTAACTTTACTCTCTCCTGCTGTCGCTAAAGCTGTCTTTCCTATCATTCCTGCTGAAACAGTGTGTGGATAAAAGCTTTATTCCTCATGGCCTCAAAGTGTAGCTGCTCAGGCACCCTGGGAACCTGTACGATATTCGGGGTTTAATTAGCACACACATCCCTCATCACCTGACGTTTTCCTCTTCCTGGGATGCATGAATGAGTTTTCTCCAGATTGGTTTCTCTCATTTGGCTCCTTGCCATCCCTGCTCCCCAGCCCTGGGGAGGCTGTTCTGCAAACGAGGGCTGCTGTAGCAGCTGGTATCTTTATACAATTCAGATCCATCTCTCCCCCAAACTGCTAGTTTCCCTGCAGGCAGAGACTGTCCAGTGTCCATCTTTGTATCACCAGGAAGGGCTTGGCATGTCACTTGGCCCAGACCAAAAGTCCAGGAGTGACCACATGATTCTGTGGCCTACCTTCTTGTGTGAACTCTACCTCCAATAAGACGGGACGTTCCTCATGAGCCAGTCTTGGTTTTAATTGGCACTGGATGGACAGGATTCTGAGAACCTGTTTAGGTTTTTTTAAAATTAGAAAATAAGTGTTGAATAAATAAGGGCAGTTTATAGAAGTGTTTCTAAAGAGGGCCCTGTGGACCTGTGAATACGAGATGCGTGGTGGATCGTGTTGTTCCAGAGGCACTTTGTGAAAGGCAGAGCCCTCCACCTAACCTCAGCTTAGGTTTGCTGTGGGAACCCCAGGCAGAGTGTCTGAAGGAAAGGGTACCTTCCAGTCCTCAGCCCTTCTTCCTTCCTTGGCACTTACATCCCTTGGGATAGCTATGCTGTCTTGGATATTGTTTTAAGCAGCTCAGCCCAGCAAATAATTGCTTCCCAAACCTCCTTCACAGAACATCTGCAAGACCTTCCTGTGGGGAGAAGCAGCTAATTACAGCTCTTTCTATTAACTCAATCCCATGCGTCCTCAGTGATTCCATCTGTAAAACAGGAGGGTCCGACCCGATTATTATTTATTCACTCAAGGGCTTGCTGATCCCTGGTGTGTATCAGAAGCTAGACACTACAGTGTCAAGGGACACACTGAATGCTTACTGTCCGTGGGGGTGGGGGGGCACAATTCGATTGTTACCAATGGGTAAGCAAACTATAGGGCCAAGACTGTGATAACAAAGAATGGCACCCTGCTAGGCACGTGACCAGGGAAGGTTGCTCAGAAAATATCTGAGACTGGGAAGTCAGCTCAGTGGATAAGAGTAATTGCTGGGATTCTAACTCAAGCATGAAGACTTGGGTTAGAATCCCAGCACCCACAGAAAAAGCTGGGCATGGCTACACCTGCCTGTAATCCCAGGTTTTGGGGCAGAGAGTGGTGGGTCTGGAGTTTGCTGGCCAGTGAGAGACCCTAGCTCAGGGGAATAAAACAGGAAATGGTAGAGAAAGTTCATCTGACATTCTCTGCCCTCTGCATGTGCATGCATACTCACACACTCACATGCATGTAACATGAATGAGAGAGAGAGAGAGAGAGAGAGAGAGAGAGAGAGAGAGAGAGCTGTGTCCAGAGAGAGAGAAGGGGGGGGGAGAGGGAGAGAGAGAGCTGTGTCCAGAGGCAGGAATAAACTAGGCAGGTGGGGAAACTGGAGAGATGGCTCAGCAGTTGGGAGCACTTGCTGCTCTTACAGAGGACCTGGATTCAGTTCTCAGCACCCACACTGAGGTTCACAACTCCAGCTCCAGGGGATCCATTGCCCTCCAGCTTGACTCCATGGGCACTGTATGCATCCATGCAGATGGTACTTGCCGGCACACATTCCAGGAAAGTAAAAATAAATCTTTAAGAGTCGGGTGGGAAAGATAGAAATAAAGGGATAGTCATGCAGAAGGCATAGCACGTATGAAGAAAGCAAAGGAGGTTGTTATGTCCTGGAAATCTCTAGGAACTCGGTTTAAAGCACAGGGCATGTGATTGTGACTGTGGAGAGTGGAGAAGAGGTACCAGGGTGTGTCCATTGATGGTCACTTTGAAGGATCTGACTGGGTCATCTTTGTGATGGGGTTGGCAGTAGGTACAGATTTGGCTGTCAGAAGGCTGTTCTGAGTTTTGCTATTCAAAATGTGGTCTGTGGACCAACAGCATTACTCATCCAGGAACACTGGGTGAGTCATATGTACCCTTGGGCCCTGGTGGCACTCTGTTTCAGAGGGTAGTGTAGCAGAGAGATGTACGCAGTGAGAATTGGTAGGGAACCCTGAAATACCTAAAAGATCTGCTGGGGACCATCTCTGGAGAGAATTGGTAGGAAGGAATCAGGGATATTCATGGGCCAGCATATTGAGGGGTGGAGCTTGGAGAAGGCCCTCCACCTTCTCAAGATGTTGGCCTTTGAGTAGACCCAATTCCTTCCTACCAAAACTGACCTTTCGAGCTGTGAGCAGTGTGGCCTCCTTCCAGCCATGTGGCCTTGACTGCTTTGTTGCAGTGCAGCGTGTGGAGTATGGGGTGTGAGTGCTCCTTGGGGAGCACCCCTGCTCACCCTGCAGACGGAGATGAGGGACGAGCATTCCCAGCTGTCCCAGCTTTACTCCCCTCCCAGCAGCACTTCCTGCTTGGCTGCCTTCCTTCTCTTACAGTCGGCTAGCACAGGCACCATGGTACCACTCTGCGGCAGCTGCTTTAGGCCTCTTATGTACCTGTTACACTGTACTGGGATGATCTGGCTTCCTTGGCACTCTGAAGACCTGGAACTATATCTTCCTCGTTGCTGTATCTGCCTGGCCTTTGTATAATGCCTGGTGCAAAGCTGGCATTTACAAAAGGGACTTTTGGGTGAATGAATGGGTGAATGAATGGAGTTCAGCTGCTCAAACCGTATTTTGACATGAAAGAACTCCATTTATAACCTTTCTCAGTGTACCAGTGGGCTATGTCAAATTTGGGGCTGTATAACAAATCACCCCCAAATTTCATTACTTAAAACAGAACTTGTTGGGATGGCAAGATGGCTCAGTAGGTGAAGGCATTTGTCACAAAGCCTGATGACCTGATTTCAGTGTCTCCAGGCCACATGGTAGAAGAGAGAGCTGACTCCCTAAAGTTATCCTTTGATATCCATGCACATGCACACGTGTGTGTGTGTGTGTGTGTGTGTTTGTGTATGTGTGTGTGTATATATACACACACACACACAAACACACAAAGAGAATGAATAAATGTAAAATTTAGAACAATAACAAAAAAGCTCCAGAAATTCCTTTTGCTATTATTTTATTTTATGTTTATGGGTGTTTTGCTTGCATATATATCTGTGTACCATGTACCCCATGTGTGTCTGGTGCTGGCAAAGGCCAGAAGAGGGCACTAGACCTCCCAGAACTGAGTTATAGATGGTAGTGAGCCATGTGGGTACTGGAAATTGAACCCATGTTCTTTTCTTTTTTTTTAAGATTTTATTTATTATTATGTATACAGTGTTCTGCCTGCATGTCAGTCAGAAGAGCATACCAGATTTCATTGTAGATAGCTGTGAGACTCCATATGTTTGCTGAAACTAAACTCGGGACCTCTGTAAGAGCAGTCAGTGCTCTTAACCTCTGAACCATCTCTCCAGTCCTTGAACCCATGTTCTTGACAAGAACCACTGGGCCATCTCTTTAGTCCCAAGCCTCAGAAATCCCCAAACTAGACGTGATCCCCAAACTAGAAGCTTCAACCTGGGAGCTTTCTAGAGTTTTGGATTCTTGGGGCTTGTCAAAGAACAACTGGGCTCAAAGCCTATCCGTGACTTAGCTTTCTGTGTAATTCACACACCACCACCACCCTGTGAGTCCTTACTGGCTCAGGTTTGAAAGGGACTGGTTTTGAACAAACTCCGTTTATTTAGCTCGGGACTCTGGGCTGGCAGTGCAGCTGGAATCTGCGGGCACTTCCTATCTCAGCCAGACTCCTTCAAGTTCCACATCAGCTTGTCCTGACTGGCTTTGTCACACGGGACTTTCAGCTGGGACACTGCTAACCTGGCTGTTTTCTACATGGGCTCTTGTTCTAGATCAGGGTAGCCTAGGCAGGTTGGCCAGAAATCCTAAGAGAATAAAGCTTGCAAAAGCCTTGAGGCCTACCGTGAAGATGGTGGAGTGTCTCAGGTCTGAGAGTGGGGACTCAGCCTCAAGGGAAGAACTGAAAAGTTGTATTTCAGAGGTGTGCCTTCCTTCCTGGAGCCAGAGCTTCAGAGAAGAGCCCTTCACCCGGGTGGTTTCTGTGTTGGACCCAGCAGCCTGACTCAAAACCATCATTGGATGATATTTCTCTTCCCCATAATATCAGGACTAGAAAAACAACAAGAGATGTTTTAGGGTCTCCTTATGATGGGATCAGAGTAGAAGGAAGGACTCATGGCATCCTCTTCTAGAAACCAAGGAGAACCTTAGGAGAGGTGGGCACCAAGAAGATGCCGGTGGTTCCCTCTGGCCTCTAGATGTCTTAAAGCCATGAGTATGCCCTGTCCTCTCCGATGTGTGAGTTGGTAATGTGGATACATGAGCATAGCTTCAGCTTCATGAAGCCAGGCCCGCCTGGCAGCCTTTGGCCTTGGACCTAGTATCT
The DNA here is from genome assembly GCF_017639785.1 of Mesocricetus auratus. Taxonomy (NCBI): domain Eukaryota; kingdom Metazoa; phylum Chordata; class Mammalia; order Rodentia; family Cricetidae; genus Mesocricetus; species Mesocricetus auratus. The sequence continues at coordinate 150,554,966 of NW_024429266.1, read as the reverse complement.
GGGACAGCTAGAGCTGCTCTGGAAGAGGTGTTATGATTCCCAACTTCAGAGCCAGAATCTGCCCAGCCACAGGTGGAGCATAGCAGTATCTCTGGGTCCTATCTTCCAGCAGAGCCCCCTTCCCAGGTACAACAGCTCGGTGTGAGGCCTGTGGACGAGCTTGTTGAGAGTGGACTGTCTCCGAGTCACAGAGAAGAAGGGACCAGCAAGTCAGCTCTTGTCCTGCCATCCTGTCCTGCTCTCCTGTCCTCACAGTCAGCCCTGAGTTGGTTCTGAGGCCACACGAGACAGTGATGAGTCCTGCTACTCATGTCAGCCGTTTCTCTCCTCCCTTCATTCCTCTCTCTCTTCCTCCCTTCCATTTGGGTGTTTTGAAACAAGATCTCACCATATAGCCCAAATTGGCCTCAAACTTATAATCCTCCTGCCTCAGCCTCCAGAGTGCTGGGATTGTAGGTGTGAGCTCAGCCTTTTCGTAGATGCAGCCTGTTGTCTGCTCTTAGGGCTCTCTGGCTGGGGGACATCCTGAACCTCTGTGCTTTCTTCGAGTCCCTGTACAGCAATGCACACAGTCCTGGGTGACTCACTGGGATAGATAGCTCCGCCCACCTGCATTAAGTGCCCCTCCTCCGGGACTGGGGGCTTGGAGTGACTGTCCATGCTTTACAGTGGACACTAAGGCTGGACTGGTGGATGAACTTGGAGCCCCTCAGCTCAGGCAGGGAAGACAAGTTTAAGTTGGTTTGCTTGGTACCCTGCCTGCCTCCCCTTCCGGCCCTCTTCCTCCCTACTAACCCTACCCAGATGCTTCCCTATAGGTCACTGTGCTCTTCCTGGTCCTGGGATGACTGACAGGTACATAATATGCCTGACATTCTCCCAGTTACTGGTGGGATGCTGTGGTCCTTTCCCTTCCTTCAGCAGCCAAGCACTGTCCTCCTCATCAGGGGTTGAGGCGATTAAAATTCAGATACTGTTTGTAAAGCATTTTGCACATGGCCCTGAAAATATGAGGTCTTGTTTTTATTATAAACATCACTGAAATCTTCCCTTCATTATAGTCACAGCAGGTCACAGTCCACATCCAGTGCAGGGGTGGGGGTGGGGGAGGGGGTTGGACCTGCCCTCCCCACACCACTGGTGTTTTTAGTCTGAGGAAGGATGCACAGGGCGTGTCCATCGACTTCTGGTCTTCTAGGTGAGGAGGTGAGACCTGGGGTCCTTGAGTGACTTCCCAAAGCATGTAATGAATGGCATGACCAAGCTAGCAGTGAAATTGGTCAGTAGTACAGATCTGCTGTTCTCAGTGACAGAGGGAAAGAGGATGACCTTTCTAATTTGTAGTCTGGTCTTTATTTTGTCTTGATAAATCAGGAGGGCCCACAATTCTAAATAAACACACAGAATTACCAGCACTGGTAAGTTTGCCCTGCAGCCTTGCATGGTGGGGTTATTAAACTGCACCCGGGAGACCTGCTGTGATGCAAAATTACAACACAGGCTGGGATGCAAACTTAGAGAGCACTGTCACATGCAGTGTGCCTGCAGTGTCTGGCAGTGCTACCAGACTGGGCAGAGGAACTCCCTGAGCACCCTGGGGATGAGGGGAGCAGGGTCATCAAGGCCTCACTCCTTGCTGGCCCTTTTGCCGCTGTCTCAGGCGAGGCTGGACACATTACAAGGCATCTCAGGTCCCCTTGACGCCTCAGTGCTGAGAAGTGTCCGTCTTTGTGGTATGTCTTGCCAGTCCTTGTTGCCGCCATTCCTTCTGATGTCTGGCTTTGTGTTCACAGGAGTTTCCCTGGGCGCCTGTGCAGTCAGCATGGATGAGCCTGGCCCTGAGGGCCTCACTTCCACATCCCTGCTTGATCTTCTGTTGCCTACTGACTTTGAGCCACTGGACTCAGAGGAGCCCAGTGAGGCCATGGGCCTGGGCGCCGGCCTAGCCCCGGGCTCGGGCTTCCCCAGTGAGGACAGCGAGGAGTCCCGGCTCCTGCAGCCACCACAGTACTTCTGGGAGGAGGAGGAACTGAACGGCACCAGCCTGGACCTGGGTCCCACTGCAGGTAGCTGTGCTCACATACCGTACTCAGGAGACCAGGAGTGACCCATGGTGGCAGGGGCTGTGGGGCAGTTTGTGCTCCAGTCCTTTGCCCTCTGGTGTCCTCCAGGCCACCATCCGTCTGCCGTCATGGCCACATCTCTGAGACTAGGTTTCTCCTTAATAATAGCTACTGTTTACTGTGGCCTAGGCACCACGCTGGCTACATACAGCCTGGGGGCTGGTAACCAGTGCGTGGATCCAGCTGCAGCGCTTAGACCCTGGCCTCTGCAGTGACATTCTTGGCTTGTGGGGTCCCCCTTTGAAGGCTAGGAAAAGAGAGCTGTGGTGTCAAAATTCAGCCACAAATCTTTCTAAACAATGACATACTCAGTAGAGTTATACTTTGTGATTTAGACAGAATTGGTTAAGAGTGCTGGCTGCTCTTCCAGAGGACCTAGGTTTGATTCCCAGCACCCACACATGGTGACTCACAGCTGTCTGTAATTCCAGTCCCAAGGTCTGGTGCCCTCTTCTGAACTCCCATGGACCAGACACACACAGTACACAGACAGCCATACATGCTGGTAAAATTCTCATGCACATTAAAATAAAATATAAGTCTAAGTCTAAAAAAATTACATTAATATTAGTGCTGTGTGGTAGCCATGTCTTTAATTCCAGAATTTAGGAGGCAGAGGCAGAGGCAGAGGCAGAGGCAGAGGCAGAGGCAGAGGCAGAGGCAGAGGCAGAGGCAGAGGCAGAGGCGGGTGATGTCTGTGAGTTCCAGGTTAGCCTTGTGAGTGAAACTCTGTCTCCAAGGAAGGAGGAGGAGATGAACACCAGAAAATTAAAAGATAAAACAAAGTTAACTCAAAGGAAATAAAGCCACCCACAGCCTAAGAACAGAAAACTGAAAAACTAGAACCATAAGGAACATTGTATTTTCATTTGAGATATTTCTTAAATGTATTTCCACATTATTCATTATCCTTTTTACAACCTGATTTTTTTTAGGAATTTCCTTTATTTTCATTTTACGTGTATGGGTATCTTTCCAGAATGTATTTCTATGCACCATGTGGGTGCCTGTTGGCCAAGTAGACCAGAAAATGGGAATAGATTCCCCTGAGACTGGAGTACAGGCAGCTGGAAAGCATCATATAGGTGCTGGGAATCTGACCAGGTCCCCTGGAAGAGTGGCTGGTGCTCATGACCCCCAAGCCCCCTCTCTGCCCCCCACCCGATTTTTCACAGCTGTGTAGTCAGTTGCTCACGCATGGTTGTCAGATGGCCCGAGAGCCTCCCTGTTTGGTGTCCAGGCTTAGTTGCAGCAGCAAATGTTCTTATAGTTTTCCCACTCTCCGGGCTTTTTCCCTAGGATAAGGTCTAGAAATCACTAGGTCAAGAGATGTCCCACCCAGCAGCAGAAGACAGGGAACTCAGAGAGTCCCAAGAGACAAAGCAGTGGATTTTCAAGAGTCTGGCAGGGTGTAGGAGAATCACTGGGAATCCAGGGCAGGCCACAGATGCATGCCTACCCTCAGGTACAAAGGAACCAGAAGGTGACCACCCAGGATCCCGTCCGCAGGTGCCTCATTGTCCTTGCTCCCTGCCTCTCACTGAGGAGCCTATCAGAGACAGGACCATGAGAGCCCAGGGCTGTGACTGATCAAGTCAGCCTGGGGCAGCAGCCGAGGAGTTTCAGACAGTCGGAAGGCAAGTGGAACGGCTCTGCCATCAAGTGTGTGGGTCTTTACAGGGGCTCTGGAAACCTTCCCAAAATGACCTCCAGGGACATCACTTTTTCTCCAGCACTCGACAGAGGAACCGAGTTCTGGGTCTTGAGATGTTTCCCACCCTGAGTTCAGTTATCCAGCTATGATGTCCCAGGCAGTCCCTACACTCAGGCAGCTGATGCAGGAGGACCATGAATGGAGGCCAGCCTAGACTAAATAGCAAAACCTGATCTCAAAAAAGCCAAGGTCTGGAGATGAGACTCAGAAGTGGATCATGCACAAGGACCTGTCTTCCATCTCTAGAACCCCATGAGGGGAGGATTTTGCTCAATTTGATAGGAAAAAATTACAATGGTCTTTGTGAATGGCCTGACAAACTTAATATAGAGTGTATATTCATTAATAATATATACACCTTTAAATATCTCTCTCTATATATGTGCATGTATATATTCTGAAATAGATGGTATTTTTTAAAGATTTACTTATTATGTATACAGTATTCTGCCAGCATGTATACCTGCGTGCCAGAAGAGGGCGCCAAATCTCATTACAGATGGTTGTGAGTCACCATGTGGTTGCTGGAAATTGAACTCAGGACCTCTGGAAGAGCAATCAGTGCTCTTAATCTCTGAGCCATCTCTCCAGCCCTGGTATAATATATTCTATACAATATATTTTACATATAGAAATATCAAATATAATTTTCAGGGTTGGCGAGATGGCTCAGTGGTTTAGAGCATTGGCTGCTCTTCAAGAGGAACAAGGTTTGATTCCCAGCACCCACATAGTGGCTCACAACCAGTCAGCTGCAATCCCAGTTCCAGGGGATCCAACAGACATGAAAATGATGCAAATACATGAATGTGTCCAAAACATTCATACCCATGAAGCCTGGGGTAGTGGAGAGAAAGCGGGTTCTGCCATTCCAACCCTGCCCACTAACAGCAACCTGACATCAGTGGAAAACGCAAAGCCAAAGCCCCATTTTCTCCTCTAGGACATGGGGTCCTCACCTTGCAGGGTCTTCCCCAGCAGGTAGAGTGGGGAAAGGGCCCGTCCAGCCGGTCTCTTCCCGGGGCTGACAAATACATGCTGAGTCTAGAATCTGTCGAAGCAGGATCTCGATTTATTCCAACAGGCAGGAACTTATATAGGCCTGAGGTAGGGGATGGGAATCTTAAGATAGGGTAAGGTGACCTGAGGAGTAAGGGCCAATAGCATCCCACCAAGCAGGCAGATAGCTCAGGGGGCAATCTTGCATCAGGTCTGGCTGAGTCACCCCCACGTGGAGGTTACAGGTTAGAGACAGGTCGCCAAACTCTAGCCAGGCTCAGGAGCTTACACTGGGCCTCGCATCAGAGCCTTTCTTAGGCCCAACACAGCTAAATGATGTGACGGGTTCCCATCACTCAGTACAGTGTTTGGCAGTGGGAGGTGCTCTGTAAATGTTTGCTGCTCTTACCACTTCCACAGGTTTTCCCTACTAAGGTGCTCATTCTTTTCCTGCCACTGTGAAATCTTTGTATAGAAGAAAGAAAATATGTCTGTGCCATTTACAAGCAGAAACATTTTTACAGTCTGTCAATTGCTTTTTTTAAGTTTTAAAGATTTAATTTATTTATATGATATATATTTTATTTATATGATATATATTTATTTTATTTATATGATATATATATACGTATATATATATATGCCTGCTTTTCTATGTGTACCATGTGTGTGCAGTACCCAAGGAATCCAGAAGAGGGCATCATATCTCCTGGAACTAGAGTTACAGGAGGTTGTGGTCTATCTATGTAAATGCTGGGTATCTAACCCCAATCTTCTGAAGGAATAACCAGTGCTTTTAACTGCTGAGCTGGTGCTCCAGCCCCTTGAAAATGGTTTTAAATGTTTTTGTTGCTTTCTGCTGCTTTGTGTTTAGAGAAGTCTTTCCCTCCCTGAGATATCCACTGCTCTCCTGTGGTTTTACACTTTTATATTTAACTATTTTAGTGTACAGTGGGAGGTAAGGGCCCATATTAGTGATCAAATACTTGCTGAGAAGCAATCTATAGGAGGAAGGATGTTTGGGCTCAGAGTTTAAGGGGATACACCCCACCATGGTGGGTCCATGGTAGCAGGAATGTGTATCTGGGATACCTTACTTGTTCACCTCTTGAAGGAACAGGAGTAGGAAGGAAATGTTCAAGCCTGCCTCTAACAATCCTCTCCCACCAGATAGGCTCCACCTCCTAAAGGTTTTACAACCTCCCAAAATAGTGCCATCACCTGGGGACCAAGTGTTCACATGGGAGTTTGTGGGGCCATTCCCATCCAAACCACCAGAGGGCCTCATTTCCTCTTTCTGTGTATGTGACTCATCATTTTAGCAGCCCCACCCTTGTCCTATCCTGGGCAGTAGGATGCCCTGGACCTCTAAGGCTCTTCCTGCTATAGAGAGGCAGGCAGACATGCTTGGGACTGACCCTGGGGTCATGGCAGGGTCAGAGTCCAGGGAAGGTTGTGTCTCCTTCCTGGGCTTCTCCCAGCCTCTTGACAAGAAGTCTAACCACCACCCACTGCATTCAAGCTGCGTCATGTTTCTAAGTCCCTGTACGGCTCACTTGCCCTACTGTCTTCTCATCTGAGTGATGGTAATACGGTCCTTACACAGCAGGAAGGGAAGACAAAGGCAGGCAACTGCACCTCGGGCCTCTGCTGGTGGCCCTGCTGGTGGCCTTCTCTCTCCCTGGTGTCTTGCCTTTCTAAACCACATGATCCCAAGGAGTAGCCCACTTCCGTGTAAACACTCCTGGGTGAACCCTGGTAATATACAATGTAGTCTCTACATCCATCCCACCAGAAACAGGTCTCCACAGTGCAGTCCCACTCCCTCCCCTGCCCTCTCCTGCTGGCAGAGCTGAGCTGATGGGCTACCCGGGGCCTCTCCTGTGACTAGCACCAATCCTAGTAGCCTTTCTAACGGGCAGTGGCTCAAGCCTGCTCCTTAAGCCTCTAGCTCTATTCTTCCCATCCCATCAGCCCCGGAAGCTCTTATGTACCCTGGCTTCCTAGTTGCTAGGTGACCATCCTTCACTGCCCAGCTCAACAGGGGCCAGTCACTCTGCCCATGGCAGATGCTGGGGCTGTGATGCTGATGGTGCCTTGTCCACGGTATGTAGCTTGGCGGTTAACGGGGCTAGTGTCCTGTCGTTAGCAGCCCCTAAACAGTTTCCTTGCACTGCCTCACAGGCATTACTGAGAGAGGGATTCAGTGGGTATAGGATAGGGTCTATGCTGGCAGTGGGTAGGCAGGCTGATATTCAGGAGGATCCAGAGGGCGGGTATCACTCATCACTATTGCCCTGTACCACTCTTCCTCCTGAGGAGTCAGAGTCCTACACCCCAGGCTCGAAGAGGTTAGCTGTCTCAGAGCTGTTCTTCACGTTGGATGTCCTTCCAGAAGAGCAGGCAACAGAGTAGGGCGGGGTCGAGGTGGGAGCATCTCCACACCCCCAGCGAGCTCAAGGTGGCGTTAAAGCAAGGCCAGCTCATCCCCAGCTGCTGGTGAGAAACAGTAGCTGTGGTTTTGTCCACAGCTAGCTACTTTCTGTTATAGGATTAGAAGGTTCTGGAAGCCAGACCTCCATGGTGGAAAGGTTCCACTTAGGAGGGCTTTGGGTCTCACAATCCTGTGGCAGAACAAAGCTGGAGAGGGGCAGGCCTGAGCTGCTGTGTGACACTCATGTGTGACAATGACACTAAGCCTTCCAGAAGGTGGAGCTCCAGCCCTAGCCCTTTATTGAGGGCCCACCCTTAGTGCTGTTATAACCACAGTTAAACCCTCTGCTTCCCCTTAGGTAGCCAGAACTCACAATCCTCCTGCCTCAGCCTCCTGAATGCTGTGGTTACAGGTGCACAGCACCCACAGCTGGCTTCTGGGCAATACATGTCAAAGTGGGTTTCAGAAGGGTTATTCAGACCATGACGCATCTCAGACTGCCCTGCTCTCACTCTGCACATGTCCTTTTCCGTAAGACAGAATCTGCATCAGGCTCCAAGGTTCTAGGGAAGAAGTCAGAATCCTGCCAGAGAGGGGATGGATGGCCCTGGAGGCCATCAGCAGGGAAATCCCAATCACACAGATTCACAGGCTTCTGTGGAAAGGGACTCGGTGGGCTTATGAAATAAGGAACAGACCCACAGTACCAACAAGAGATGCAATGTGCCAGCCTGGACTGTCTGGGCCATCCTGCTCCATCTTGTTCTGTTGGCTTTAATCCAGGCAGCCTGCCCAGAAAAAGTCATTGTCCTTTCCTTTAGTGACCACCATAGAAAGTGAGCTCTGCATTCCCAGGACCAGGAGAGGGTCAGATAGGTTCTGATTGGGTCCTGAACCTCTGCCTGTCCTGCCCTAAGACCAGGATTCTCTGATCGGCAAGGGCTAAGGTAAGCTACTCCTAAAATCAGAGGGTGGGGGTCCCTTAACTCCAAGAAGAGGGGAGGCATGTCCCCAAAGGAGAAGGGGGACAGTGGAGGGGCATGAACAGCAGTGCCTTGGGTAGAGACATGAGTCATACGGGCTCTCACTCTGAGCATCTCATGGACTGCAGATGCAGGGCGGCCACCATCACTGTTTTATAGCTAAGGAACTGGGTCAGAGATTTAAAAGTGGCACTATATTACCCCGGGAATAAGTGGCAGAGCCAAACCTCAAATCAGCCACCCTTCCCTACATGGAGTCGTTCTTACTAGACTTCTTTAATTACGCCTGCCTGGCATGGAGCTTGTGGAAACCAGACTCCAAGGCAGCTGTCTGCTGGGGCCTGGAGTGGTTTTCTACCACAAATCCTCACTGCACCATAGCTGCTGCTGCGCGGTCTGACCCTGCATTTACTGTACTCGCGGGAGTCCGTTCACTGGGATGGACAGGCCCATAAGGCAGAGCCAAGTGCTGAGGGGAACACACTTGCACCCTGGGCTGCAGGAGTAAAGCTCTTCACTTTCATGCTTGTAATAAACACTAGCATATACATCCTTTAAAATGCAAATAAAAGAAGAAAATAGAATTGGCCCACATTCCCATCACCTAAAGTTACCAGACAGTATCGCGTTGGTGTCTCTTCAGACTTTATTTCCCTTATTGGAAATAGATTTTTTTTTGTTTTTACGAGACAGGGTTTCTCCCTATTGTTTTGGAGGCTGTTGGTCCAGCCCGGCCTCGAACTCACAGCAATCCGCCTGCCTCTGCATCCCGAGTGCTGGGATTAAAGGCGTGCGCCACCACCGCCCAGCTTGGAAATAGATTTTTAAAAGGCTTTGGCCCTAGACAGAGCTGTGGTACACACACCTCTGGGTCCAATCGTCAGCATCAATGTCCCAAGCCGGCCAGTGCTTCGGCAACTCCGCAGTGAGGGCTCATGGTGTCCAGGGTACCGTGAGGCACTGTCCTCAGCAGCACCCGCCTTCCACTGCAGAGAGCCGGGGAGGGGGGTTTGCGGGGCTTTGCTTTGGAGTCAGAGTCTCATTCAGTATCACAGGGGGGCCTTGAACTCTAGCAATTCTCCTGCCTCAGCTTCCCAAGTGCTTGGTAGAGGTCAGCACTGAGCCACCGCATCTGTGGGCTCTAAGCTCTCACTGTGTGACCTGAGCTGTGGCAGGTCCTGAAACATAGGTGTGAACCCCTTGATTGATCCTACGGGGCTAGAGTTCAAGGGTTAGAATTTTAAATTGTATTACACTTTTACACATTTATTTTGTGTTTTTGCATGTTCACGCGTAAGCGAGCATGTTTGTGTGTGTGTGGAGGTCAGAAGACAACTTTCTGGAGTCATTTCTCTTCTTCCAGCTTGTGGTCCTGGGAATAAGACTCAGGCTTGGTGGCAAGTGCCTTCACCCATTGACCCATCTAGATGCTATAGGCTTTTTTCTTTTCTGTGCTGGGAATGGAGCCTAGGACCTCTTGCATGTGACGCCTGGGCACCATTGAGTGGAACTGCAGCCTTGGCTTCTATTTCTTCAAATACTGTTGAGGCTGGTCATTAGAAAGTCGGGTTACTCATTTTGATGGCCTCTCTCTTTTGCCCCTATGTTCTATACAAATCTCTTTTGGCTTTAGTGTATTTCCATGCTAACACTCGGTTGAATTGCTGGCCAAAAGGTGCGCTAAAGGGACAGTTTTCAGGGATTTGACATTAACGGGAAGGGACATTTAAAGTGAACTTTCAAGGTCTCTGGCCCTGTTGCCTGTTTTAATGGAGGTCCCAATCCATTAATATTTCAGCTAATGCCAAATGTCTTTAGTGCGAACACTCTGCCCTGGGGAGAGGGACCACTGTCCACGGAGGGAAGTGGAGGAGGGACATACGGCATGGTATATTTAGAAAGCAAACACCAGCACAGCGCTGAGGTTAAGAGACAGAAATAGAAAGGAGGAGGGAGCAAGCCACGGGGGAGAGCAGGGTTCACAGAGCGAGCGCCGCCTCCGCCTCCCTGTGAGCGCAGCATCTCCAGGAGCTGCCAAGGGGAGCCTTCCTTCTCTTCTGCTCCAGGGGGCCCCCGGCTGGCGCATCACACACCGAGGCCAGAACTCACCCCACAGGCACTGTTGGATCTCTGCCCTTAGCTTGCTCTTACATTCAACTGTGTTGAATCCGGGTGTGGTGGCACACACCTCTAACCCCAGCGCTCAGGAGGCCAAGGCAGGCGAATCTCTGAGTTCAAGACCAGCCTGGCCTACAGAGTGAGTTCTAAGACAGTCAGGGCTACATACACAAAGAAACCCTGTCTCAAAAAACAACCACAAAACAAAACAAAAAAACCCATGGGGTTTCCAAAGACAGGAATATCAACAGGGAAGCTTGAACATAAGAATAAGTCTAGTTGTTTGGATCCAGGATAAAGATGGTGAAATTGGAAGCAATTCAGAGAATATGTAAATTTCTCCCCTCAACCCCGCCCTAGGACACTTAACAGGTGGTTCTCACTAAATAAAAAAGAAATTGGCCTAAGATACAAAGCATCCCAGTTGGGATAAAGAAGATAGGAAGAAAGAAGAGACAGCCGGAGAGAACGGCTTTTTAAAGGAAGCCAGGAAAGTTCCAGAAGGCAATTAATTGCAGCCAGTTACCCTGCCAGAGGCTGGGACTTTCAGCCCATGTGGCTGGGACCCCATCCTGGTGGTGACTGTCACAGCTGTCCCTGCAGCCACTGCTCTCTTTCAGTGGGTACCAGGGTCTGTAGAATGACTGTAGGAGATCTCTGGGAAGGCAAAAGCAGGCGTTCACGTTGCTACAACAAAAAAGCAACTTGAAGGAAGGGAGGGTTTATGTGACCCACAGTTAGAGGATGCAGGAGACATGGTGGGGAGGGCGTGGTGGCAGGAGGCTAATGCGTCTGGCCACATGCATCTGGCCACACGCGTCTGGTCACGTGTCTGGTCATATGTGTCTGGTCACACGCGTCTGGTCACACGCGTCTGGCCACATGTCTCTGGTCACGCGTCTGGTCATATGTGTCTGGTCACACGTGTCTGGCCACACGCGTCTGGTCACGCGTCTGGTCATATGTGTCTGGTCACACGTGTCTGGCCACACGCGTCTGGCCACACGAGTCTGGTCACATGTCTCTGGTCACACGAGTCTGGGAGTCTGGTCACATGTCTCTGGTCACACGAGTCTGGTCACATGTCTCTGGTCACACGCATCTGGCCACACTGCTGTGCAGTCAGGCATGCTTCAGCTGAGTTCACTGTTTCCTTTTAGTCAGTCCAGGACTCCTGGCCATGGGAGAGCCTGGCCAGGTGTAGGTCGGTTCTTCCCAGCTCATTAGGCCAATTTAGACACTCCCTCTCATTTGTCATGCTATGATGTCATCTTGGGAACACTATGACACCGTGGAGGGTGGGTATGGGGGTACATAGACCCAGGCCATTTCCTGAGGCGAGGACTCCCAGAGCTATGGCTCCTGCCTGTACCTCTGAAGCAGCCACGTCTGTGACTCAGCCCCAGCTTTATCCTGTGGCTGTGGTCTGAGACAGGAACGCAGTGGACAGGGAAATAACAGCTGGTCACTCCCCTTCTTATGGGGGGGTCCTGAGTCTGGGTGTTGAACCAAGTGACTCTGAAGTGACTTTAACTCCACAGAACCCAGAGCTCCACAGTGTTGACAAGCTTCTTCACACTCAGAGGCCATGTTTTCCCCACCTGAGAAGCAAGTCCCCAGTCTGTAGGATTTGGAAACCACGTTGTTTAGGACCTGAGTACTAGAACAGTTAGTTTCAAAATAAAGCCACCAGGTGGCGCTGTTCCATAGCAGTTTCAGCAGAAAGTCTCTAAGCCTTTGTGTCTTTTGAGACTGCTTAGGGAGTGTCTGATCATTCGGGGTCCGCTCTGTCTCGTGACCTAGCTTGATCTTATTGGGATGGGTCAAGTCTGAGAGATCATTCACCTCTCTTCTGTGGATGATTTCTTGGGCACAGGCATCCTGGGAACAACCCTTTGTCTCCTGGGCAGCCCTACTGGTCGGTGTGGCTGCATCTAGGTGCCTTGGGTACTCTGATGTGTCAGGCAGGCAGCTTCAGGGACCCTAGTGACCTGAAGCCAGGTGCCTGGAGCAGATGGACCAAGACAATCTGAGCCCGCCTGGAGCTGCTGCAGTTCACAGACTCGGCCCTAGAGGGCGACGGCATGCTGTGTCTGCAGCTCCTCCTCTGGCAGTCATAATTATTTTTTATTTGGCTAGTTCTTTGAAATGCTAGTGGTGGCACGGAAGAGCCTTGTGCCTCCTAGGCAAGGGTCTGCACCATCTCCACTTCTTTCCAGAATTCTTTCATCCTCTGCCATAGGTATCCCCTCTTGATTGCGTTTTCATTTACTAACCCGATTTTCATCCCAGCCTAAATCATTCCGCTCTGCCAGACCCTCTACTGCCTTCTAGCAGTCTCACCCCACCGTGAGGCTCAGCAAAGCCACTAGATCTCCACACAGTCCGTGAGGCCCCAACTCGTCTGCTCTCTAGGCAGTGATGGACACCATGGCCAAAAGCAACCTGGGGAGGAAAGGGTTTCATCACACTCCGTCCTTGAGGGAAGTCAGGGCAGGAGCCATGTAGGAAGCTGCTTACTGGCTCGATCCCCATGGCTTGCTCAGCCTGATTTCTCACATAATCCTGGACCACCAGCCCAGGGGTTGCCCTGCTCACGGTGGGGCTGGGCCCTCCCACACCAATCACTAATCAAGAAAATGCCCCACAGAAACGGCCGCAGAACAATCCAATGAAGGCAATTCCTCAGTTGAGGCTCTCTCTTCCCTGTGACTCTAAATTTGTGTCGGGTTGTCAGAGACTGCCCAGCACACTGCTGAATTAACTTAATTCTCCTGCGACCTATTCAGCTCTCACATGCTATCAAACACCGCTCAGACCCGATTCCCCCAGTAAAGCCTGTCCTTTCCCTGCTGTCTTCCAACGTCTGGCATTCATAGAGACCTCGGCCAATGATCACTAGTGTCTGCCAGGGACCAGTTTCCCTTGCATTGATTTATGTCATGTGACTTGTCTGGAGGGACAGGTAGCTACATTACTCAGTTCCTCTGCTTCCATAGCACTCACACCGATCCATGCCCCTTCCCACAAGGCACCATTCTCTCAACACCTCACAAGCCAGGCTGTGGGGAGCTCGTCTTTCCTGGGTCCTGCAGTCCAGCGGCAGCACACTCCTAGTCTCCGTAGGTTCCTGCAAGCTGTTAGTAAGGCTCTGTCTGCATGGTGACTCTTAGATTTTTCCCTTCCCCTGGTTTAGGGGCTGGACCCAAGGGCTGTCTTCTCTCTCTTCCATCTCCCTCTCCTCTTCCCTGTCCGAGTCTCCCCCGCAGTTCTCAGGGAGAGCGCTTTAGCACAGATGTAATTCATATTTCCTCTGTGTTGTGTCTCGCCATGTGTATAGAACAGCAGCCAATACTGCCAGCCCCCCCCCCCATGCCAAATCAGAGGCTAGCACAGAGGACCGCGTCCGCGTGTCCTTCCCTCACTGTGTTCTTCCCTTAGGCAGTCCTTTCTGGGCAGATGGGTTAGCTTCAGCGGCCCGTCTAAACAGCGTACGGCACTCCGCTACCACAGGCTGCCCAGGCTCCCGTCTCGTTTGTGCTTCTGGCACAGATCCAATACATTCCCTAGTGCGTTATCTGTCTTGGGGCAGACCCCGTTTAGCACGGAGCCACATCACCCCACGCCGGATTGGGGGAGACATTCACGCTGGGATTCCTCAGGACATGCCACTCTAAGGGAGAAGCCTCAGTCTGCCTGACTCATCACAATGCCACTGCCCTCCCCCAAACTCGACTTTGGCTTATTTGTGCCCCTGTTTCTGAGGGAGCCAACAGATCAGAGAAATGTGTCCACCCAAGCCCTGATGAGTTTAGTTGGGGAACTCGAACAACTACACCACGGAAGAGGAGTCTCCGCCCCCAGCAGTTGTGAACTGCTTATGTAGTCTCAGAGTGGGGCGGGGACTCCGGGGCCTCATGCGACCTACAGAGCAAAAGGTGAATGGGCTTGGTATTGTGAGTCTACCGCTGGTAGTCACAGCCACTTTGGTTTCAAGACAATAGGCCTCTCCCTCGATGCTGCCCCACCTACCCCATTGGGGGATTACCTTAGTGGCCGAGCCCATCTGATGGAGCCTGGAACCTCTCCAGGTTGCTGCCTTGCTTGCCACTGGCTGCGCCAGGCATTCCCTGATAGGTCTTTTGACCCTCCCTCTGGACTCAGCGTCTCTGTCAGTGGCCACAGTGCTGTCATCATAAGCTGCCATTCCGCGTCAGCTCTGCCCCTCAGGGGCCTGTCCTGAGCCTTTCCTTCTCTCCCCACACCCATTCTCTCCGCTTCTGTGTCTCCTGAGGCACCAGGCTTGCCCGACTTGCACTTTTCACTGCCAGGCTTGATGGTCCCAGTGAGCTCCGTGACTGGGAGGGTTTGGTGCTGTGTGTCCTGAGCGCCCTTGCCTCTCACCAGGGCTCCTGTGGTGGAGCACCTTCCTGCCCTCTTCAGTTATGGTTCATGCGCTGCATTTTGATTTTCAACACATCTAGCAATTCTAAGTTCTCCCTTGTATTGAAGCTTTGTGTGTGTGTGTGTGTGTGTGTGTGTGTGTGTGTGTGTGTGTGTGTGTGTTTAGACAGGGTCTTGCTGTGTAGCTTAGGCTGGCCTCAAACTAATGACAATCCTGCTTCAATAGGCATGTTCCAGAACACTTGGCATACAGTTTTTTAAAAGCTATTAATTAGTTTATTCCCAAGGCTCAGGCTAGCCTTGAACTTGCTGTTTAGCTGAGGCTAGCCTTGCACTCCGGATCCTCCAGCTTCTGACTGTGGAGCACTGGCTTTACAGGAACATCCACTGTGCCTGGCTGTAGCAAAGCGTTCTTGTTCTCTCATGTTCATGGTTTTGGGGGGGTAGCTTTCTCTTGGGTCTCTGAAAGTGAGACCTTCTTGTTGTTTCCTGTTTGCTGCTTTCACGCGGCTCTCCAGGCCAGCTGCTTTGTTCCTCACGCTGTCTCTCAGGACTGGTTCCCCGAATGTCTTGCGAGTCTTTGTGGTTCTCTTGAGCTTTCAGTGGTGACACTAGACTGCTTCCTTCCAGGTGCCATGGGTTTCCACCGTCTATGTGGTTCCTGTCCCCTGGCGGTCATAGATGCTTCCTTGTGTGGGGAGCTGGCTACCTCTCTACCAACTGTGTGCTGTGCAAAGATGGAGGACGGGGCCTTGAGGGACCTTGAGCAGATTCCTCAAAACACACACATAAGAAACAGCAGCTGGATAGTCTAACCGCTCATTTATATTGCTATGATGGCTCAGATTCTAAGTCAGATCTTCTTTGTTGCTATTTTGTTTTTTGAGACAGTGTCTAATTCTGTAGCTGGCCTGGAACTATGTGGCCTAGGCTGACCTAAATTCATGGCAGTCTTCCTGCCTCATGCTAGGATTACAGGAGTGAGCCACCATATAAGTTATTCTTTTTACTACAAGGAAACATTTTTTTTTTGCAATTATTTTTCTCAGATCTCTCTAGATTCTTTTTTTTTTTTTCGAGACAGGGTTTCTCTGTGGCTTTGGAGGCTGTCCTGGAACTCGCTTGGTAGTCCAGGCTGGTCTTGAACTTACAGAGATCTGCCTGGCTCTGCCTCCCGAGTGCTGGGATTAAAGGCGTGCGCCACCAACACCCGGCTCTCTCTAGATTCTTGTTCTATTTTTACCAACTGTTTCCTAGACCTACAATACTACTTCTACTCTGAGATTTATTGTCATGACAGTCTTCTTGTGTTTCTTAATTTCCCATGTCTTTATCTCCCCCTAGAAAACATCCTTGAATAACTCTCTGAGAATCATGGAGAGTAAAACGCTTAAGTCCTCGAATGTATAGTTGCTTATAAAATTCCCACTTCAGAATAAACTTCTGGTCTGGGAACATAGCTCAGTGGTAGAGCACTTTCTAAGCATGTGTGAAGCCTGGGGTCCACCCCGCCATGAGACGGGGGAGGGAGAGAGTGAGAGAGGGGGGAGGAAGGGAGAGAGAGAGCAGGAGTATATGTTCATGTGTGTGCATATGGTACCTATGCATATGTGTGAACATGTTCATGTGTGTGCATTTGGTAACTATGCATAAGTGTGAACATATTCATGTGTGTGCATTTGGTACCTATGCATATGTGTATGCATATAGAGGCCAGATGTTGTTATTGGGTGTCTTCCTGGATCATTCTCCACCTTATCACTATTTCCTTTTTCTCTTTTGAAGTGGGGTCTCTGAATCCAGAGCTCAATGATTTGGCTAGGCTGAATGGCTAGTAAGCACCAGGAATCTACCTATCTCTTCCTTCCCAGCCCTGAGATTACAGATGTGCATCCTCAAACTTGGCCTTAAAAAAAATGTAGTTTTATAAGTGTTGTGTGTGCTTGAGTATATGTATGTGTATCACATTGCAGTACTCACAGGGGGCCAGAAGAGGGCACTGTATTTTCTGGACCTTTCAGGCAGTTAGTTGTAAGCTCCCTGATGTGGGGACTGGGAACTGGACTGCTGTACTGTGGAATAGCAGCTAGTGCTCTTAACTTCTGTCTCTCCAGTCTCAGTCCTCTCTTTTTATGTGGGTGTTGTAAATTCAAACACAAGTCCTTGTGGTCGAGTGGCAAGCCTCGTGTCTCTGCTTTACACAAAGACATAAACAAGCCACCACGTCCAGCTCCTGTTACTATGGAGATCCTTACTGCCATGTCCCCCGTGCTATGATGGTCTGTACTCAAATTATGAGTCAAAGCACATCTTCCCTTTAGGTTTCTTCTGGTCAAGTTTTTGGTCCCAGTTTCCTTCAGCCTCATCGTACTTTGCTTGGGAGGCTTTATCTGTTTTTGTTTTGTATGTATGGGTGTTTCGATTGCAAGTGTGTCTATGCTCCACGTGTGTGCAGTACCCTTGAAGGACAGAAGAAGACGCTGGATCCTCTGGGGCTGCAGTTGTAGAAGGCTGTAAACTGCTGTCTGGGAATCTAACCAATGGTCCAAGCCATCTCTCTAGCCCCTAGATTTGTATTTTGTATTGACATAAGGGGAAAGGTGAATGGCCAGTTCCCTGTGTCCTCATGGGCTGGCTTCCCGCTCCTCCTCAGCTCACTTCCCATTCGTGTCCAGGCTGCCAATCATCTGGCATCCCTGCAGCCTTCCATCCCCGAGGGAATGTCACTCTTTATCCTCAGTCCCACTTGAAGCCACTGCTTGTGTAAGGGTCACCCCACCCATGGCTGACGAAGCCTGCGAGTTAGCTCTCCGTCTTTCCTCAGACTACATCTTCCCAGACCTGACTGAGAAGGAAGCTTCCATGGAAGATCCAGGCCAGGCTCAAGATCTGCCAGACCTTCCCTCCATCCTGCCCAAGACGGACCTTGCTGAGCCTCCCTGGCATATGCCCCTGGAGGAGGAGGACGAAGAGGAAGAGGAGGAAGAGGAGGAGGAGGAGAGGGAGAAGGAGGAAGCAGAGGAGGAGGAGGAGCTGCTTCCTGTGAGCGGGTCCCCGGAAGGAACCACCGTGCAGGCCCACGACTCTTTACCTAGCACCAGCAGCACCAGCAGCCAGGGTCCTGGGGCCACCAGACACAGGCAGGAGGATTCTGGGGACCAGGCCACATCAGGCATGGAGGTGGAGAGCAGTGTGAAGCCCACCTTGTCAGTGCCCTCAGTTACCCCAAGTACAGTGGCCCTGGGGGATCAGAACTATAGCCAGGAGTTTCCAGGCACCGAGTGGCCAGCTGGGGGGCTGGGAGTGCAGTCTGAGGTCACCCAGGGAGCTGGTGAGGAGGCCACTCCAGGAGCACCTGACTTAGATGGCCAACAGTGGGCACTGCCATCCTCCTCATTCCCACAGACAGTGGCTCCAAGTGGGACTGAGGTCCCCAGTGAGGGTCACCTTTACCCTAGGACCCCAGACTCCTTCCCACCTGAACCCCACGACACAGAGTCAACCCCTTCCTCTGCTACCTGGGGACAAGAAGGTCTCAGTGAGCAGCCCCTGGAGGGTCAGGCAGCTGAAGCTCAGTCATTAACACCGTGGGACTCTACTCAGGTAAGACGGACAAGCTGCCTTCCCTCTGTGTAAGAATACCTACTGTCCCCTGGACATGACAAACAGTGAAGCTTCTGGACCTGCCAAGCCTCTCTTGTCATCTATGACGCCTTGTTTAGTCTTATGCACGTGGGGTGGGCTCCCTGGCATGGCAGTTCCGGAGGACGTGGTTGTCTTCAGACCTCAGGCCTGCACCTCCTGCTCTCCAGAGGTCTCTCCTGAGGCCTCGGCGCCCTGCCTTCTGTTTTCTGCACAGGTGATCTGCAAGGACTGGAGCAACCTGGCTGGGAAGAGCTACATCATCCTGAACATGACGGAGAACATAGACTGTGTGAGTGCTGAATTGCCCGCGTGCTGAAGGGGCAGAGGGAGGCGCCACAGTAGGGCTCTTGCTGGAGAGAGGCCAGCCCAGTCCAGAGCTGAGCCAGCGTCTGCCACTTAGGGAAAACCAAAGGGAGGTCTTTCCTACTTGAAAATTCTAGGGCTCTTTTCATCCTTGCTTCTGTAGTTTTGGGTTTTGATTTTTCTTTCTAGCCCAGGTTAACCCCAAATATACTATGTAGCCAAGGGTGAGTTTGAACTCCTGATCCTCCTGCCTCCACATTCCCAGTGCTTGGATTGCAGGGCCTGGTTTTATCCAATGTTAGGGACCAGACGCAGGGTCTCATGCCTGCTCGGGTAAACACTTCACCAACTGAGCTGCACCCTGGCCGCTCCCTCCTCCAGTTTGAAGGGACTTTTTGTTCCTGTGCGCTGCATGCCTTACTCCCTAAGGAAGTGGACACCTGTTCTTTTCTTCAGTAGGGTTTTGGTGAGACACGATGTTGCCATATTGGCCAGGATAGCTTAGAATTTCTGGGTTCAATCAAACTTCCCACACTTACCTTCCAAGTGCTGGGAGTACAGTCAAGCACCATTGTTGTACAACAATGTCTTTTTTTTTTCGGTTTTTTGAGACAGGGTTTCTTTGTGTAGCTTTGGAGCCTATCCTGACACTTGCTCTGTAGACCAGGCTGGCCTCGAACTCACAGAGATCCTCCTGCCTCTGCCTCCCAAGTGCTAGGATTAAAGGGGTGAGCCACCAACACCCTGTTCAACAATATCTTTTTATAAAGCATTGTTTTCATATGGGGTATAGAGACACATGCCTGCAATGCCAGCACTGTGGTAGCTGAGACAGGGGAGTCAGAGGCTCAAAGCCAGTTTGAGCTATATAATGAGATCATGTCTCAAAAAGGGTGTTTACCCCCATCCTAGTTGCCTTTTGTTTAAAAAATGTTCTTAAGGTTGGTTGTTGTTCATAGCTCTCTGGGGAAGCATTAAAAGGCTGGTGTGTGTGTGTGTGAGAGAGAGAGAGAGGGAGAGAGAGAGAGACAGACAGACAGACAGACAGACAGACAGACAGACAGAGACACAGAAGTGCCCTCAAAGTCTTGCATAGCTCATGTGCTAGGCCATCAGTCATTGAGCCAGCCATGCATGGGCCCCTGATGGGATGTGAAACCTTCATGTGATCAAGATGGTGTCCTGTCTTCTTCGGTTGGGCTGGTAAGACATCCAGACAAAAAGCAACTGGAGGAAGAAAGGCTTTTTGGCTTTATACTTTCAGGTTACAGTCTGTCACTGGGGAAAGTCAGGGCATGAACTAAAGCAGGAACTCAAAGCAGAACCCATGCCAAGTGATGGTGGCTTTTTTTTTTCATCCCAGCCCTTGGAAGGCAGAGGCAGGTGGATCTCTGTGAGTTTGAGGCCAGCCTGGTCTACAGAGCGAGTGCCAGGACAGCAGAACCCTTGAAGGAACACTGCCTGCTTGCCGCCATCCCCTGCCCCCAGGCTCACACTTAGCTAGCTTTTTTTTTTTATACATCCTGAACCTTCTGCCCTGGGGAAAGGTGCAACCCACAGTGACTGGGCCCTCCTGTATCAATTAATAAGACAACCCCTCAACTGAGGTTCCTCCTCTCAGACCTCAGGCTGTGTCAGGCTGACAATACTAGCCAGTACTGTGGATCCTAGGCTGGTGGCCTGGCTGTACTATTTCATTTGGAAGTCTCTAATGTCAGTGGCATTAGGTCTTTCCTCTTGGGGTGACTAGACTGTTCCACTAGAAACATGAAGAGCTGTTGTCAGTGTTCTGGGAGCCAGGGCAGGGCAGAGGTTGGGCATCTCCATGTAATAGATATACTTACATGAACACCAGTGCTCATTAACTCAGGATTGCAGGACGGATGACTCCCCACACAGTCCTTCCTGCTGGACATCTTCTGTCACTCTGTTTTACTCTCTTGAAAATGAAAACATGAACTCCCAGAGCTAGGGTGTGGCTCTGTGGTTCTGCTCAGCACACTCCAGACGTTTGGGTTATCCCTAGCATGGTGTGTGTATGGGGGCGGGAGTTAGAAAACACAACAGAAAAGAGAAGATGCACTTCTCCAGGCAGAGAGATGGTTTGTTATTGGTGTATCCATCTCCAAGCACCACTTGTAGACGTCGTATCTCTCTCATCCAGTGATCCATCATTTCCCTTTTCACCTGTGTGTGTCAAAAGTGGTGGGCCACACTCAGCCCCTTGTCTTCAGGAAAAGATGAGGAGGAACGCGCCTGCTGTCTCTCAGAGATGGTTTTATGAGGGGCAGCTAGGGTTTCAGAATTTTGCATTTGAGATCCGCAAGAGTGCTGCAGACCAGCCAGTTTCTCCTACTTTCTACCTAAGACACAGGGGCCGGAAGGGAGCCAGCAGAGATGAACAGGCACACGTGCAGAGTGGTGAAGCAGTAAATGCCAAGCTGATCTTAGAGCTCCAGATGCCAAGAGAACCTTTGCTCTAGGATGGAGGGTCCAATCCTGCGCCTGGCACAAGAAGTGCTGGGAAGAGAGAC
The DNA here is from genome assembly GCF_017639785.1 of Mesocricetus auratus. NCBI lineage: Eukaryota > Metazoa > Chordata > Mammalia > Rodentia > Cricetidae > Mesocricetus > Mesocricetus auratus. The sequence goes on along the minus strand of NW_024429266.1, from coordinate 150,533,709 downwards.
ATTTGGGTCTTCATCAGGGAGGACCAGAGAGTTCTGGCCTTTGCTTTAGTGAAAAGGGCTGGATTATTACCCAGGGGGACAGCTACTATCCCAGAATCTGTGACTGAGTGACTCCAGGGTGTTAGCCCACATCTCAGATGGGGAAGCTGAGGTTCAGAATGTTGCTGAAGGTCAGAGCTAAGAAACCACAGCATTTGAACCCTGGTGCATTTATTTCCAAAGCCAGGGCTTTAGCTAACTCTAAGTCTGGCAGACTTTTCTACACTGTAAAGGGTGGCTGACACGTGTGGCAGAGTAACTGAGGGCTGCCAAGTCCCAGAACAGCAGGCAGAAGCCTGTCCTGCACTCCCACATAAGTGAACACTCGACCTGGGCTTGCCTGACTGTTGTGTGCCAGAACTGCTGACCAGGAAGATGGGGCGTGTCTAGACCTGAGCTGCACTGGGCATTCACCATGGCAACAGGGAACAAGCCCAGTATAAAAGTCAAGTTGGCATGACAACCAAGGGATAGGTTCATCTATGCCTCAAGTGTCACAAGGAAGGCATGTTTTCTGATAGCCCAGCTCCCACAGCACCCTGGAGAGCTGAGCATCTGGGAGGAGTCTAGCTGGGACTCTTGGAAGAAATGGACTCGAGGTTTTTCACGGAGGGAGAAGCTGCTGAAGATGATCTGAGGGCCAAAGGAGGGTCTCTCTCACAAGCGGCAGGCATGGGTCTCGAGGCGGCAGCCTGGCCTCTAGTCCTGCTATACTAAGTTCCTGTGGAGGGCTTGGTTCATTTTCATGTTATATTCTGTAATTATATTTGACATGATCATCTGAACAGTGTGGTAGAATCTGAGGGGAAAGAAACCGCCTCACCTCGCCTCACCCTAGCCCCTTTGACCTGTTCCCAGACTACTCTTAGCCATTCCTATTGGTTTCTCAAGTCCCTTTTGTAAAAGCACTCCTGTCACTCTTTCCAGGCTTAGTGCTGGCCACACGGTGAGATGACCAGCAGAGGAACCCCGCCCCCTGCTCTCAGCCTCCCTGTTCCCTGGTGGCTGCTGTGACTTAGTGTTGTGTCTCCCCCAGAACTGTACACTTGCCACGGGCATCATTGGCCTGCTTCCAGAGGCCTGGACACTGAAAACCCCATCCATGTCCCCTCCACCCGAGTGAGTCTGGGGCAGGCTCACACCTTTACCATGGTACCTGCAGATACAAGTGAACCAATAATCTGTCTATACCCTGCTCTCAGGTGGTCCTAGAGCTGACCAGGCTAGCCAGAGGACCATCTAGGTCTTTGGGAGGTGGGTTGAGGGTAGATGGGGTCAGGATACCACCGTTCCTTGAGCTTGGTTCCTCTGAACCCCTAGGAAGTGTTTCGGCGGCATCGGGGACTACAGCTCCTAGCCCTGGTGGAGGAGGTACTGCCACGTCACCGCAGTGGCCACCGTGGGGACTGGCACATCTCTTTGAGCAAGCCCAGTGAGAAAGAGCAGCACCTGCTGATGACACTTGTGGGAGAGCAGGGTGAGCTGTCCACCACAGGCTCATACTCGGGGCTCAGGAAAGGATAGCGTTGTAGAGCCAGATAGCGGCATGCCACTGTAGGACTCTGGGTGGAGTGATGCCTGGGTTCTGACGGTGCAGAGACAGCTATGAACATCACACACTATGGGAGGGGGACTCTTGGGCTGTACAGGTTACAGCATCACACCTGTCATATGGTGTCAATCAAGATCAGTGGGAAAAGGCCAGCAGGGAACATACACGGGCCCTGAGTCTCTCTGTGATTGGAACCAGAAGTGTAGCAGAGGAGGCGCAGATAGGATGTCCCAGGAAGGGGTTGGGTCATGTGGAGACACCTCAGGGGTGCTCTGGTGATGATGGCGTTTCTTCTAGGGGTGGTGCCCACTCAAGATGTCCTTTCCATGCTGAGTGGCATCCGCAGGAGCCTGGAGGAGGTAAGTGTACCAGGACTTGGTGGCCACTGCAGCATTTGTTCCCGTTCCTGATCTCAAAAGTGCTGAGAGAATTCACAGCCTGCTCCAGGGGAGAGGTGTGCCTCAGGGCGCTGCCCCACCACCCCCATATAAAAAGCATGTGCGGGAAACCAATTGAACAAAAGGACTGCACACCCTCAGGCCATAGTGAGAGTGGCCTTGGGAGCTGGGATTAAGTAGGACAGTGTCTGAAGTATCATGCAGAAACTAATGGAGGGGGGGAAACAAGACAGGCCCTGTCCCTACCAGTCCCCTCCAGGGGAGCCCGAGGCAGTGGAGGATGCCTGGAACTGGGGAACATCCCTCCATTGTTAGAGCTGGCCCTGGTTAGGTGTGGTCTTCTGGCCCCCCGCTAGGCTGCAGGACATACAAGCTGGAGGTCCTGCCCGTTTTCTCTCCCTGACCCATGACCTGTTCAGTCTTCCCTTTGGAGGGTCTCTGCAGTGTTTGACAATACCCAGATGTCACAATGCAAAGGTGCTACGTGTTTCTGGACTATAGACAATGTTTACAAGGTCCAGACTACACCGGGTTCTCCCTTGTTCCCCTCTTCCACTCCGTGGTGTATAAGGATTAAAGGAAAAGAGCTGAAGCCCTGAGACCACCAGGTAGCAAGGACCAAGCCTGCTGCTGCCCTGCCTGGATGACTCCCAAAGCTCTTGTCAGCCTTGGAAACCTGGGCTTGAGCACAGAAGGGCAGTGGAGACTGGCAAGGCTTTCACATAGTGCAGGGAAGAGCTCTCTGGTAACAGCCCCACCTCCCTTGGCTTCCTTGTACCCGAAGCTGCTCTGTCAGGAGCTTAGCCTTACAGGGGAGGAGCCCAGCCCGGCCAGAGCAGCGGAGGCACATGCCACCTGTGATCTTCACACTGGCAAAGGGCAGAAGTTGGGCGTCCCCTTTGTGGGCTACAGCTGGCATCCCTCAATGGCCCCCAGTGATGCCAAGCTGCCTGAGTGACACCACCTAACCGTACGGTAGAAGCAATGTTTCGGGACACCAACTTTGAGGGGTGAATTTGAAAGTCTCCCAGATGCCTTTTTGTTTTGTGTAATTGATGGGGAAGGGTGTGGGTCCCTATCAGTCATCATGGAGAACAGCCTCAGTGCTGGGCAGAGCAGAAGTCAGTGAGGATGTGAGGGAGCTTAGATGTGGCCATTGGAAGAGCTTGGAGGCTTTTTTTTTTTTTTTTTTAAGATTTATTATGTAGCCAGTGTTCTGCCAGTATGCATGCCTGCAGGCCAGAAGAGGGCACCAGATCTCATAGATGGTTGTGAGCCACTATTGTGGTGGCTGGGAACTGGGCTCAGGAAGAGTGCTCTTAACCATCTCCAAGCCCCCTGGGGCTATTCTTAGATGAACCGAACCAATAGAGACAGAATAGTATGCCCTTCAGCACAAGTCCAGGCCTCAGGCCTGTCAGGGGCTCCAGCTTCACCCTTGCAATGTTAGTAATTGTCAGGACTTCTGCTGAGGACCTATCCCCACTCCCGCCCCTCAGATTGGCATCCAGAACTACTCCACCACCAGCAGCTGCCAGGCTCGGGCCACTCAGGTGCGCAGTGACTACGGGACGCTCTTCGTGGTGCTGGTGATCATTGGCGTCATCTGCTTCATCATCATTGTGCTTGGCCTACTCTACAACTGCTGGCAGCGTCGGCTGCCCAAGCTGAAACACGTGGTGAGTAGGCCGGGTAGGGCTTGGGAAGGGTGGAGCGCTGCCAGCATCTGCCAGCGCCATCAGCAGCCTCGCCTGGGGGCCTGCACCAGCTCAGTTGTGCTCACTGCCAGGCTGGGCCTGCACCTCCCTGAGGCTGGTACTGCGGCTTTCTTTGAGAGAGGGTACACAGTGGGGGGCAGGGTGCCAGTCTCACCAGAGGGTCCCTCCTCTGCTCCAGCTTCTATCCCCGCCCCCCCCCTCGCTTCAGGGCGCGAGAGCAGAGGGTTCCTGCAACCTGCAATAAGAGGAGGAGGTCAGGTCCTGGTCCTGAGTTTCCGGGAGTCTCATATCTATAATGGGTTGTTGGGAGGGATCAAGTGACACTAGGGAAGTCACGGGGTTTATGGTGCAGAGAATTAAGGCTCGAGCTGCAGAAACTGTCTACTGGGCCCCCAGAGAGCACCCTGGGGGCGTGTCGTGGCCAGCTACCACGTGTGCCCAGCTCTCTCTCCCGCTGCCGCAGTCGCACGGCGAGGAGCTGCGCTTTGTGGAGAACGGCTGCCACGACAACCCCACGCTGGACGTGGCCAGCGACAGCCAGTCGGAGATGCAGGAGAAGCAGCCCAGCCTGAACGGCGGTGGGGCTATCAACGGCCCGAGCAGCTGGAGCGCGCTCATGGGCAGCAAGCGCGACCCTGAGGACTCGGACATGTTCGAGGAGGACACGCACCTGTGAGCGCCGGGCCACGCGCAACTGCGCGGGACTACCCGACGCCGCGGTTCCGCGCCCCTCCTGGCCCTGCAGGGCCACTACGCTTCCCCACCGCAGCAGGCGACCACGGCGCAGCTCCCACCCCGTCCCGCCCGGCCCCGAGGGCGGCCCGCTCCCCGCGCCCGGACTCCATTAAAGCCGCCAAGACACGCGCGCCGCTCCGCCTCCACGCCTGTTTCTTGCTTCCCGAGGGCGGCGCTCGGCGGGTGTTAGGGACCGGGAAGAGTAGGCGGGGCCACGGGAGGTCATCCGGGTGGGTGGGGGTGGGCAGGCAACCGTGGAGTCTTGGGCGTGGCTAGATCGTGTGGGAGGAGTCTAGGGAATGTATTGTCCTCTGGGTGGAACCCAGGCGGGGTGGGGCTGATCCTGAAGCCGGCAGGGAACAGCCCTAGTAGAGGAGGCGCCCGCATTGTGGGCGGAGCCTAAACCGTACAGGTCTCATGGTGGATGGGCGTGGTTAAGGGTCTGTCCTCAGGGCTGAACCGGGGCTAGATGGGTGGGGCCTGGAACTGCCCTTCGGGTGAGGCTCTTCTGGGGAAGTCGGGCCTTGGTAGTGAGCTGTCTTCTGGAGAATGGGCGGAACCTGGGGGTTTGAGTTGTCCTCTAGGCGTGTGGGTGGGGGTCCAGGCTAGAGGTCCCCCTAGAGGCTAAGTGGGTGTGGCTAAGGTTAATAGGTGGGGCCTTGGTGAAAGGTCTTCTGGACGCGGAGGTGGTGATTAGGCTGCGTGGTCCTCCGGACGCCAGGCGCCGCTGCGGGGCCGCAGTCGGGCATTGCGAGGGGCGGGGCGGTGAGTGTTTACATCCGGCCCGGCACAGAGGTCTCCAGACATCGCTCGGTCGGGGGTCCAGCCTTCCTCACCATGGACACCAGCGACCTGTTTGCCAGCTGTAGGAAGGGGGACGTGGGCCGTGTGCGGTGAGGACCTGCAGTGCTGGAGGCGGGCGGGTGTCCGCAGGGTGCGTCGGGCTTAGGTGTGCGGGGCAGGTTCCGTGGGGCTCCCGAAGCTGACCGAACTCGGAGAGATCGTGCTCCAGGTATCTTACCTAACTCGGCGCTGGGAAACGACTCCCCTCCACGGAGGTATCAAGAGATGCAGATGCTCCTGATGCAGCCAGTACGAGCCTGGCACCGAGTCCTAGTCTCTCTCCGCGGTCAGGCAGGGAGGAGAACGGATACTGGCCCTCGCTGTCTTTTGATGGACTCCTTTCTCACATGACCCGTCTATCCAAATTCTCCGGCCCTCATCAGAGGAGGCCAGGCTGCAGCTCTGTCCCAAAGCCTCCTTAGGCCTGTCCCCAATACCAGATGCCACCTCTCAATGTAACCGCAACTATGAGAGCCCAGGTCCTGCCTTGATGTCTTCCTTGGGCTGCCACGTCCCGGTGATGGCCTCCGAGTTCATGACCTCTTCTCAGCATCTTAACAATTGTTCTTTCCACTTCTTCCCTAGATCTGTCCCTGTCTCCTGCTCTCCATTGCCAGAGTGCCTGCACCAGCTTTTCTCTGGCTTCTCTGCCTTCACCTCCCCAGGCTGAAGTAGGGGCCCATCACCTTTTCTCTCCCAAATGTTACAAGACCAAATTCCTCAGCCTTCTTAACCTGGGGCTGGCCTCTGTCCCTGAAGCTCTCACCCAACTCGCAGTTGCTGATCCTTGCAGGCCTGTGCACTCCCAAGCCGCACCCTTCTCAGAAGTATCCCTAGCCCAGAGCAATGTGGCCTCCTGCCCCTACTTGGTCTCCTCTCCCAGATTAGAAGCAGTTCTGACCCAGGCTCTGAACTTCCTGCCCAGGTACCTGCTGGAGCAACGAGACGTGGAGGTGAACGTTCGGGACAAGTGGGACAGCACCCCTTTGTGAGTGTGATCTGGTGGGTAAGCTGGGTGGGTAGGGTGGGCCTAACCTACTGACAGCTGCCCCCTTTTCCTAGGTACTATGCCTGCCTCTGTGGGCATGAGGAGTTGGTGCGCTACCTGTTGGCTAATGGTGAGAGAGAGTCAGGGTCTGACTGTATGTAAGCTCTGATACCTTGCTACACATTTGCATTCACCCTTGATTTCTTGCTAACACCCGAAAGCCAATGATTTATTAAAGCTTGCCTGAGGATTCAGAAAGCAAAGTCAGCCTCAAGCTGTAGAGATCAGGCATCGATGATACATATCTTTAATCCCAGCAACCAGAAGCTAGGAAGTGGTGGTGCACACCTTTAACCCTAGGACTCATCAGGATTAAGAGGTAGACAGATCTCTGTGAGTCCAATGCCACCAAGTTCTACACAAGATTGATCTAGTCTTAAAGAGAAACAGCTCACACAAAGATGATCTCAGCACCTGAGATCACACACCTTTAATCCCAGCACTACAAGGATAGAATAGATAGCATCAGGATCTTAACTAGTCAGTATCAGACATTCATTCTCCAGCCACACTGAGGATAGGAAGACATTGAGTCTCCAGCCACACTGAGGAGAGGCAGCAGTGTGAGGTTTGGTGGAGCAGGATCATCTGAGGTAGAGTAAGAGCTAGTGACCAGCTGCTTTGCTTTTCTGATCTTCAGCTTGAAGTTTGAACCCCAATATCAGTCATTTATTGATTGTGCCACAGGTACTCTTTAACCCTCTGCCCATTCCCCATGTTACCCTGGACCATGCCACCATCCGTTTGCTAAACTGATCTCTTGCCCCACCTATAGTCTGACCCCCATGTTGCAGGCAGGGGGATCTTTTCCATAGCAGAGCTGAAGGAATTTCGGGAGTGTTTGGTAGGAAAGCTGTTGGGCATGGTTGCTCACACTTGCAATCCAGTCACTGGGAGAGAGGAGAGTTGAGGCAGGGGGATTATCTTAAGTTCAAAGCGAGCCTATTGTGAGACCTTGTTTCAAAAAACAATAAAAAGGGTAAAACCGGACTTGCCTGTGAAACTCCACAGGCCCCACTCCTTAGGTCTCCCACGTGCTGGCTGCCCATGGTTTCTGAGTGCCCCACTAGACCTAGCCATTCACCAAAGGTCTTTTCAGTTGCAGCACCTCCTGCTTAGACCGGAATTCCTAACCTAAATCTGTGCACCTCTGGCTTCATTCAAGGCCCTGTACCTAGCCACCCACTTGCCATCACAACCTCCCTGTATAGCAGCCACCTCCATTGTCTCCTTGGTCTTGTTTTGTAATAATGGTGGCTGTTGCATACTAAGATGCTCATATTCCCCACTGGCGTAGGTTCAGTTGCGGCAGAGATCTGCCAGTCAGCAAGATGGCTGTAGACAGAGCCAGCCATTCAGTCTGCACTTAGGCTACACATCGACTGATACGTACTTGTGAATATGCTTACATCTAAGTGCACGGATTGTGTGCCCTTGGCCTTCACGAGGACTCAAGGGTTGCCTGGGACACCTTGGGAAGGAAGGGCCTCCAGGGCTTCTGGATGCTACTTGTGGGAGCTGGGGAGGAGGGGAAGGCCGGAGATAGTGTCCCTTGACTTTGACTGGTGGGCATTGCTTCTTAGGAGCCCGCTGTGAGGCCAATACTTTTGATGGAGAGCGGTGTCTCTATGGGGCCCTGAGTGACCCTATTCGCCGTGCACTGCGCGACTACAAACAGGTTACTGCATCCTGCAGGAGGCGGGATTACTACGATGATTTCCTGCAGCGGTGAGCTGAGGGCGGAGCTTGCAGCACTGTTGGGGTTGCTGGGCACTCTGGGTGGGTTCAGGTGGGCAGGGTGTACTAAGTAGTCTTGATGTACTCCCTTTTACCTGAGTGATGCATCCCTTCCTGGCTTTCCCCAGGCTTCTGGAACAGGGTATCCACAGTGACGTGGTCTTCGTGGTACACGGAAAGCCGTTCCGGGCGCATCGCTGTGTCCTCGGTGCGCGCAGCACCTACTTCGCCAACATGCTGGACACCAAGTGGAAGGGCAAGAGCGTTGTGGTTCTCAGGCACCCCCTGGTGCGTCTGTCTGCCTTGGCAGAGAGTGCTGACTTCTGAGCGAGTACTTAGCTCGCTGGGTGGTAGCGTCTGATCTCTCATTTCTGCTCTGCCCACAGATCAACCCAGTGGCCTTTGGGGCTCTGCTGCAGTACCTGTACACAGGTGACTGACCCCCTGGGCTGGGACAGCAGCACACCCAGAGTGGCTCTGAGCTGACATGCCCCTTCTAAGCCACTCACCGTTGGGGAGGAGGAGTGTGCCCAGCAAGCATCCTGACTCTGGTGGTGCATTGACTTGCTTGCTTGGCAAGAACATATCCCATCCACAAACTGAGCAGGTCTTAGGTCCTTCTGCATGAGGAAACCAGGACACTGAGTAGGAATCATCCTAGGTCCTGACCCATCCCCCTGCACCCCCAGGCCGCCTAGACATCGGTGTGGAGCATGTTAGTGACTGTGAACGCCTGGCCAAGCAGTGCCAGCTGTGGGACCTGCTTGAAGACCTGGAGGCTAAATGCGAGAAGGTGTCTGAATTCGGTGTGTACAGGGTCTCAGTCCAAGGTCTTTGTACAACCAGTAGTGCTGGTCGAGTCTCTAAATCCCTGCTGTCCTTCTCCCAGTGGCTTCCAAGCCCGGCACGTGTGTGAAGGTGCTTACTATTGAGCCCCCTCCAGCAGATCCCCGGTTGCGGGAGGATATGGCACTGCTGGCCGACTGTGCCCTGCCACCTGAGCTTCGGGTACTGAAGGGGCATGCTGGCCTGGTGGGCAGGAGGGGTGTTTAGGGGTGGGGCCGTGGAGGGCAGCCCCACATTGCCGGGTTCCCCTCCTAGGCCAGCCTGGGACGCTGCTTCCCTTTCATGAACAGCTTTGCTCTCATGGGTTCTTACCTATTCCCAGGGCGACCTAGGAGAGCTGCCCTTCCCATGTCCTGATGGCTTCAGCAGCTGCCCTGATATCTGCTTCCGAGTGGCTGACTCCAGCTTCCTCTGCCACAAGGTGCCTGTCCCCCTCCTGTCCCTGCTTGGGCTAGCTCCCTGGGGGCAGGTCCAGGCCCAGTACTTTCTGAATCTTCTCTCTCAGGCTTTCTTCTGTGGCCGCAGCGACTACTTCCGGGCTCTGCTGGATGATCACTTTCGAGAGAGCGAGGAACCTGCAGCTTCTGGGGACCCCCCAGTTGTCACCCTGCATGACATCTCCCCAGATATCTTCACTCATGTGCTGTACTATGTATACAGTGACCATACTGAGGTGTGACACCCAGTGGGAGGACAGTGGGGAATGGAGCCCTGGGCTGTCAAGGTCCTTGGGGTTCTGGGCTCTTGGGTCATCCCTGCCCTTAGCTGCTCTAGAGTTTGTGACTCAGGCCTGTAAATGGCAGCAGACAGTGCCAAGGTCTGTGTGCACTGTAGCAGGGCAGGATGCAGGAGAGAAGTATGTTTTCCATTGGTCTGAGAGGCCAGGTGGCTTGCTCGGGACCAGATATCCCTCTGCCTTCTCCAGGGCATTCCTGCAGATCTTTCTGCAGAAGGTAATGTTTCGGGCCTGGTGGGCCACGTCGTATCTGCAGGGCTGCTCCGCTGGGCATGCCATGCTCCAGGAAAGTTCTGTGTAGGAATGGTGGCCCTGACCCTCAGTCTGTGGCTCCTATCCTACCCTGGCTTTGTCCTCTACAACTGAGAAGGAGCCACAGGAATGTGTGTACCTGTACCACTTCCTGTTGATCCCAGTCCTGGCCCTCCAGCCCCCATCAGCCTGCCACCCCCCCCCTCCCACTAGGCTCTGCCACCGGCCTGCCACCCCCCTTCTGCTGATTTCCCTCACTTCCTTTCTCATGATCTGCCACTCACGCTGCGGTCGAGTCTGTCATCCTGAGTCACAAGTTCCCTCCTGAAGAAGCTTTGAACCCCAAGAACATTCTTAATAGCTCAGAGTGGGGATCAGCTTCCAAACATGGCCTAACAGTAGATTAGTCTCTTGTGGGCTATGTGATCCTAGGCAAGTTCCATGCTGCTCAGTGCTTCAGTGAATCCCAGGAGGAGATGGGAGCGAAATGTGTTTCCTTGAGTCTTGTGCATGTGACCGTATGACCACAGGTCAGTTAGACAGCAAGGTGGCAGCCTGAAGTGTAGTGGCATAGTCCTTTGTTTTTTTCCCCTCTGCTCAGTGCCTGAGCTACCCAAGGTCGGGCTGAAGCTGGACCTTTGGTCTTTCTCAGCCAAGGCCTTAGCTGTCCCCTGCTCAGTTCTGAGTGGTCTCTCACGGTGGGGAAACCATGCCCATGCTTGTGAACTAGAAATGGAAATCTCCAGCTCACTTTACTAAACGTTTTTCAAGGTAGGCATGGCTATCTCTACTCCACGGATGAGGAAACAGAGACAGATGTGAAGGGACTTACCTGGAATGTCACAGCTGGATGTGAGAACTCAAGTCTATGACTGAGCCTATATGCTTTTCCTGGAAGGCCTGCAGCCCTAATCACTGGTCTGCCTTAGGCATGGGACCCTCTCCCCCCAGGTTCTTTTTTCCATTGCACCCTCTGGATCTGGGCCAGGCTCCAGAGTTATGTCACTCTTTCCCACTGGGGCCTCCAACCTGGTCCCTGGAAGCCTTGTTGATCACTGGTGTCCCTTTGTCCCTTCTTGTTCCCCAGCTGCCTCCTGAGTTGGCCTATGACGTGCTGAGCGTGGCTGACATGTACCTTCTACCCGGCCTGAAGCGGCTTTGTGGCCGCAGCCTGGCCCAGCTACTGGAGGAGGACAGTGTGGTGGGTGTCTGGCGCATAGCCAAGCTGTTTCGTCTGGCCCGGCTGGAGGACCAGTGTACTGAGTACATGGCCAAGGTCATTGAGAAGGTGGGCAGAGAGGGGAGGCTGTGAGGGCAGGATACGGCCTGCGCAGGGATACAGCCTGCCCTGAGCCTGTTCTTCTGTAGCTGGTAGAGCGAGAGGACTTTGTGGAGGCCGTTCGCGAAGAGGCAGCAGCTGTGGCCGCCCGGCAGGAGACAGACTCCATTCCACTTGTCGATGACATCCGCTTCCATGTGGCCAGCACAGTCCAGACCTACAGTGCCATTGAAGAGGCGCAGCAGCGACTGCGGGCACTTGAGGACCTGCTTGTGTCCATTGGCTTAGACTGCTGAGCCCTTGCCATCAGCAAGCCCTGCAGCTAGGGTTCCCATGGTGACAAGCGTGCACAGTGTGTGCATACAGCAACTGTTGCTCTTGCACGCTTGGTGGCATTACAGTGTGCAGAGAAGACCCATTGGGCTCCTGGGGACCTCACAAGGTGTTCTTGGGACGAGCCTCCTCCCCTAGTGCACAAATAAGCCCCAAGATTGGGGGCTGGCACCACTCAGGGAAAGCTGGGGTATGGTAGGCTTTGAACTCAGTCCCCTCTCCCCCAGGACCCCACCTCCTTCCTCCTGGCCCTCACCCAGCCCTGGCTTGCTTCGGGTTTTTCCATGTACAGGGTTGGACAGGAAACTGTGTGTGTGTGTGTGTGTGGCAATAAAGCTTGAATTCACTGTGGAGACCTGAGCCTGTGTTGGGGTGCAGCTTGGGAGGTCAGGCTTTGGGGAGTGGAGCTGGTAAGGAGGGGATGCTGGGACTGTGGGTTGGGGGTTTGGGCATTCTCAGCAAGGACATTTCAGGGAGGATGACCCAGAGGCTTGGAGAACAGATTCTGAGCCAGTCAGGCCTTTACCCCTGCCACTTAACCACAGCAGGTGTGACCCTGTGGCTTAACGACACAGACCAAGACATCAGAGAGATACAGTATTCCCTGTTGGCTCTTAGGTCTAGGGACTATCGACCCTTGCTTTGGTGCCAGTCTTGGACAGCCTATGCTTGTTACCCTGCAAAGCTATAGATCTCCCTGTCTTTGTGCTTGTCATTTTCCAGAACATTTTTCCCCCTTTCCATCATCAATGCCGTATCATTTGTTTTGCTCTTTATTGGTCATTTGGAGGGAGAGCTGAAGCCACCAGCTGGGACAAGTTGCCTTCCGTCAGGCTTTCAGGCAGAGTGGTGCAAAGATCGAAGGCAGACTCTCCAGAGCTCACCACGGGCAGAGGGGAAGACAGGGTCTCACTGGCTCGGCCTGTGTACCTGTCCCTATCAGTGTCCTGGTTGCTACTGTGTTCCCCGCTGGGGAGATGAGTTCAGTGGTTACCTGAGAAGGCTTACGGCCACCCCTGGTCTGTGCTGAGTCTGGGTGTTTGTGAAGCACATGCAGGAACCACCTGCTGGGAGGTACCAGCCAAGCAGGGGTGTGGCAGTGACTTGCATCTTTAAGTTTGTACTTTGAAGTACCAGGGACAGGGAGGATGGGAACTCAGGCCACAAGCAGTTTAGGACGTGTGGGCTTAACTTCACAAGGTAAAGGAAACGCTTTAAAATAACGTGCATTTCTTCCCACGTGTGATTAACGTTTAGGTCCATCTTTTGAACAGGTGTTATTTGAAATCAGAAAGTTTCCATTTCCCATCAGATGTTAGTAACATGAGCAAAGGAATTTTTGTTGTTTTGAGACAGAGTTTCTTTGTGTAGCTTTGGAGCCTGTCTTGGAAATCGCTCTGTAGACCAGGCTGGCTTCGAACTCATAGAGATCCTCCTGCCTTTGCCTCCCGAGTGTTAGGATTAAACGCATGGGCCGCCACCGCCTGACTTTGAGCAAAGGAATTTTAAGTGCCCCAGAATCCATATTCTCCAGGTTTATTGATGGCACCGTAGGGTCACCAAGGAGCCAGGCTGTGGGTGAGAATGATGACAAGTTCCCCAAACACAGCACACATGCCCAGTTTCTCAATTTAGCGTAAGGCAGAAACCCAAGTGTTGTAAGTAGGAGACACCGGCCTCGCTACTGTTAGGCAATGGAATCCTTCCTGCTCTGCCCAGATAGCAACTGTGAGCAGGTGAGATGGTCTCCAGTGGGCTGTCCCAAGGGGCTAGGCTGGCAGAGCCAGAGGGTGCAGAGAGCTGGGTGCTTCAGGCTATAGAAACCAGAGTCAGGACTCCAGGGTCTCAGGTTGGGGATTCATTGCTCTGGGCTTTAGCCCACAGTGGCCTGAGTAGCATGTAGGTCTTGATAGTGTTGCTGCCATCAGCTGGCCAGGGTCCTTCTGCTGCGTCTACCCAGCTAGAAGCCATAGGAAAGGAGACGCTCTTCTGGTGTTGGTCTCGGTGGTTCTTCCTCGTGTTTGGCGGCAGCAGGCAGCAGCAGGCAGTACCCACTGTCCCTGCAGCTCTTGTGTGCACCTCAGAAACCTGGCTCCTCCGCTGCTGGCAGCAGCCAGTGTTGCACTCTTGTGTAGCCTGGCAAGTCTACGTTGTCCCTTAAACACTGTCTTGGCTCAAGGTTTGGGACCTTTGGCCCTGAAGCCAGTTTCTGGGAACTCCTCTAGTGACCTGGCCTGTGGTTTCTCTTTCCCGGTTCCTTCCCGATTTTGTTGTGCCTCAGTCTCTGCCCGTGATGGTTTCTGCTCTTCCTGCTCCTCTTCCTGCCCTGGCAGCCCTTGAACTAACAGATCAGCTGCTGCTTCCGTTGCGTCCTTTTTGCATCATAGCCTGTTGACTACTTGCTTGTTACTGATGCTGCTGTGATTTCTGTTATCAGCTCAGCCCACACTACTGACCATAGACAAGGAAAGACCACTTTAAAGAAGCCCCTTCCTGGAACTAATACTACACCAGCAGGGTAGGGAGCACCGGAGGGTCTCCCTGCCATTCATGAGTGAGCCTGAGCAGCCTGCTTATACTGCTTGAGGAGAGCTATCTGGGCCAACCACAGCCTTGCCTCCGCACCAGACACTGCAGTCCAATCTGTTAGGCCACCAGGGGAATTTGCTCCTCTGGTTTAGATGGCAATGGCTACAAGAGTCATGTAGCGCTCACCCAGGCTCACACAGCCCTGGCTGAAGCTGTGCCTTCAGGAGCTGGGACACTCCTATGTGCCTGATTGGGAGGGAACTTGCATAGTTGTCTTAAGGGGTCTGTGGAATGTTCCAGGTGGCCAGTGCCGGCAGAAGGTAGTAGAGACAACAGTTCTTTTGTTCTGAACAGCCAGGCGTACTTCAAAAGCAAACTAGCTAGTTAGGGCGTCACCACACTGCTTCCATCTCAAAGCGTCTTTAGGTTTTGTTTATAGGAAAACGAACATGAGAACTTTTCATCAATAATGGTGATTTTGTTTTAAAAAAAGATTGGTTTCTTTTGAGACTGGGACAGGAACCCCAGAGTGACATTGGCCATGTAGCCTAGAACAGCCCTGAACTTCTGATTCTCCTGCTTCAACCTCCCAAGTGCCAGGATCAGAAGCACACAGCAGCATGCCTGGCAGTTTTAACAGCTACCCACTGTTCCAGGAAGAGGTGGGTCCCAGGGCTGCATCTCCTGAGTGGGGAGCTTAGCTCCACAGCTAGTGCCATGGCTCAGGCCCAGAGTCTGAGGCCTTGTAAACTCAACGCCACTCCAAGAACAATGTGCGTCCCTGTTTATAGACCCCTCTTGCAACTCTCAGGGCCACGCTCTGGCCATCCTTTATCTGGGTGAAGAATTCCATTTAAGTCAATCCCAACTTCCTGTCAGCCACCAGGGGGCATGCCTGTGATCTCCTGAGGTTCATTTGCAGTGTAATCAGCTGAGCAGCAGCCTTGGAGGTCTCAGATGATGGTGTACCTACCATTCAGCAGCCCTGGTCAAGGTACGGTCTCAGCTCTGATTCTGGTTCTATAGGACAAATACTTTTGCTTCAGGGTGCAGTTTCTCCAACCAAGAACAACTGCCTTCATCTGAGGGATGGTGTCCTGTCCTGAGGGTTGGCCTGCCATGGAGGGGCATTCTGTCCTTCTGGGCTCTACAGTTCCTAGATTCCAAAGTCAGTGCAGTTTTAGGGCAATGACTGTTTCTGTGCCTTTGAACTTGAAGTGGGATGTGATTAACATCAGGTGAGCAACTGACCCAAAGGAGAACGGTCACAAAACAAAGGCAGAGATGCCAGACTGTCGCCCTGCTGTTTCTTTGTGGGACCAAACGAGAAGCCAGAGCTTTTTGGCAAAAGCAGTTTCTAAAGATCTCTCTGAGGATCCGAGAGGATGGGTCAGTATAGCAAATATATTGGGGTGTTAGAATGAAGAAAACACTTGTCTCTCATTTTATATTTCAGTGTGTTGAAATCCAGGGCCTACTCTCCTCTCCCAAGCCATACCCTAACCCTTTGGTTATGTACTGAACAGTTTTAAGACCTGTCCGTCTGGGGAAAGTGGCAGGTTTCTCTGGTCGGACATGAATGGGCCTCTGAACCAAGTTGACTGGCTGTGCAGGTCACCCCTCTGTAGGATTTGTGGGTACACTGCTAGAGTACCTATGGTGGGTTTTCTTGGGTCCTCGGGAAGGGGACATCTGTCCAGATCTGGGAGACAGGGGTGGAAGTCCTCAGGCCTCAGTAGTTTTTCATGATGTTGGTCTTTAGGCCTTATACTGTAGGGCAGAGGGGTGTGGCTCTACCTCAGTTGTGGTTGTAGCAAATCACTGCACTTGTAGAATATTACTTTAAGGTGTGCTACATTTGTTTATGCTCTGGAACATTCGTTTAATGATGTAAAGATGTGTGACTTTTGTTTGCACTGCATTTGTTTAGCTGTGTGAAGCTGTGTTACTGTGCCTGTCTAAAACACCTGGTGGTCCTAATAAGGAGCTGAACGGCCAATAGTGAGGCAGGAGCAAGGGTAGGCGGGGCTGGCAGGCAGAGAGCATATTAAATAGAAGGAGAAATGAGGAGCAAGAGAAAAAGAAGAGCAGGACATCAGGGGCCAGCCAGCCACAGAGTAAGAAGGAAATGGAAGATATACAGAAATACAAAAGATAAAAGCCCAGAGGGAAAAGGTTCACAGGATAATTTAAGAAAAGCTGGCAAGAAACAAGCCATGCTAAGGCCGGGCATTCCTAAGAATAAGCCTCCATGTGTGATTTATATGGATGACGGTCCTCCAAAAAGCCAAAAGAGTAACCCATCACACTACAGCATCCTTGGGTTTCCAACCAGCCACAGAAGCCCACCACCCCTGGGACCACGACCGGGCGCCACCTGGGAAGCAGAACCAGAACTCCAGAAAGTGCAGTGAGTATCATGGGCTGACAGGCAGTCTCCTTCCTCCAGTGGCCAGAGGAGTGGCTGTTCTCTTCTCTCCTGGCCCCTGACACACCTGCCACCTGTCCCATCTGTCAAGACTCTGATGGCTGGGCTCTGCCCCGCTGTTCTGTCCTCTCCCAATGCTCCCATATTGTCTCTTTGCAGGTCTCCATGGGGCAGGTTCATCTGGCAATAACCCACCATGTCCTGTGCCTTGAGTCCTGCCCCCTTCCTCCTCACTGACTGATGCCACCGCAGCTGTGGCCATGTCACAGGCAAGTCAGTTCTAATGTAAAGAATTACCAGATGCAATTTCTAATTTCTATTCTATTCTTTGAAAGGTGCATGCCTACTGCTCCTTCCCTAGTGGCTCGTTCATTCCTGTGAACCAAAGTTCCTGGAAAGAAGCTGTACCTGCCACTGAACCTTCTGTAGGACTGATTAGAATTTCAAAGGCTGTAGGAAGGCTGAAGCAGTATGTATATCCAGAGCCTAATGACTATTTATCTTCAGTCTCTTTAAGAACCATTCCTTACCCACCTCTGTGTCTGACCAAACGTCCTTGTGATTAATAGGCAAAACCCTCTGAAATGTGTTAACCTAACAGACTATCAGCTTTCATCAATCAAGAGCTAAGAGTGTCACCAGTTAGCATCTGTGGTCTATAGCAGGGTGTTGTGGAACATTAAGATGTGTTACATTTGTTTATACTGTTGAATATTTAATGATGCAAAGATGTGTTGCATTCTTTTATGTTTCATTTGTTTAACTCTTGTAAAGCTGTGTTATTTTGTCTGCCTAAAACACCCGATTGGGCTAATAAAGAGCTGAATGACCAATAGCAAGGCAGGAGAGAAGATGGGCGGGGTTGCCAGGCAGAGAGATAAAAGGAGGAGGAGAGGCGGAGGAGGACACCACCAGGGGTCAGCCACCAGCCACACAACCAGCTGTGGAGTAAGAAGGAAAGAAAGCTATATAGAATAGAGAACGGTAAGAACCCAGAGGCAAAGGTAGACGGGATAATTTAGGAAAAGCTAAATAGAAAAGCTAAGGCTGTGCATTTGTAAGAAAAAGTCTCCTTGTATTAATTTGGGAGCTGGGTGGCAGGCCCCCAAAGAGTTAAGAGTACAGCAGAGACTTCCTGATTTTCTTCAATTTGCTGTTACATTTTGTTGCTGTGACAAAGCACCATGAGCTGGAGTGACTTAGTCCATTCACAGTGATGTACTTCCTCCAGCAAGACTCCACTCCTAAAGTTCCGTAGCCTCTCTAAACACCACCACCAAGAGGAACCAGTTATTTACATACCAGAGCTTATAGGGGACATCTCTTATACAACTAACACCTGTGGAACTGATGTTGCCATCAATGTACTTGAGAAGTACCTTGGTTCATGACTTAGCTCAGTAACTAAGAATTTCATGTAACTTGGACATTGGAACAGAATTTTGGAGTGATCTGAACCGTGTTCCCAGGCCATCATCACTCATATATACATGTATTCTCTCATATCCTTTGAGGTTGGAACTGTCTTATTTTTTATTTTGACATTCTTTCTTTCCTCCCTTGTTCACCTTCATGCATTCCTTCACAGCCCCTTCATTCATTCTCACCCCCGTGCTCATTTAGTAACGTCCTTTCCCTCTGTCCCTCCTCCCATCCATTCCCTCCCTCCCTCCCTCCCCATGACAAAGTATTTCTGGGGTCCCTCTGGACAATAGTTGGAACATGTACTTTTCATCTCACAACCCAAGTAAGAGACAGGGCTGCCCAGAGGACAAAAAGTGTATCCTATCCAATAGGGACAGGGCATGGTGAGGCTATTAGTGACGAAGGTAAGAAACCACTCTCAGTAGGGGCCTCAGCCTTTAGTGAGCTGGGGTCACACAAGGCCTTTGCATACAGGAGGCTCACTTCTGACTTGGCCGCCACCCCTGCTGTTCCCTAGCAGTTATAGCGATAGTTCTGGGGACAACACTCTGAACGCAGAGCTGTTGGTTCAGGAGACTATGGGGAGCCAGAGGAGGTGATCAAGACACCAGCAACAGATGACAGATGTCCTGGATTACCCTCGGTCAGGGAGCAGGCGTGGGAGAAGATGGGGCTTGGCCATGCTGGGCATCCAACATGACAGCAACAGAGAAGCAAAGCTGTTAAGGCTGCCTGAGCACTGGAGACGGGTGAATCTATGCTTCAGCATGGCCTCCCCAAGAACGGATGGGAGAAGATACAATCCATTTGTCCGGTTGGCATTTGGCCCTGGAAGGGCTGCTGAGTTGACATCAGGAGACCGGCATGGGATGCTTCACTGCTTCCAGCACAGGCCTGTGGGTCTCTTAGCAAAAGGGTTGACACCAAGAACAAGAGGCCAGACAGACAGACACGGGACTCTCCAAAAGCACGTGGTTTATTATGGTGAGCTGTAGTGCACATCGGTTTCTTTAGTTCTAAGCCGGTGCAGGTTCCCCACTAAGAGTACACACGGGGAGCACGCGCGGTGACAGTAACAGACCAGTGAGCCACTGTGATCCCTAGAAAGTTACATTAGCAATCAGAAGAGAAAGGGAAGTGTGAGGTGGCCTGGGGTGGGACCTGAGCAGAGCCCTGTGGTATCAGAGCACCCCAACTGCTCTCATGATGGTCCCAGAACACCCAGAAGCTGAGGGGGCCATGGTGGAGGGAGGCTGTTTCCCTATCACTACCAAGGAACTGGTGCTTAGTGGTTGAGACGCCCTACTACCCGCAGGTGGCGCCCTTTCCTAACTAGCTTTTCAGGCACTAAGTCCATCCTTGTTGGAGAAGGTGCTGTGTTGTTACAGGCGCTTGGGTCTGGCTCCCCTCCCCTTCACCTGGGCAGGGCTCTCATGGCCCCTTGCTGGCTCCTACCTTATTAGCATTCCTCCCACACCCCAATCCCTCTGCATCCTGGTGATGGGGTGACTATGAGGCCCAGCTTGTCAGGCTTCCTCCAGTGCCAAGGGCAGAGTCTGCACAAGGCTGGCCCAGGCCTCTACAGACAGATCTTGTCATGTAGGACATGATGCATTTATGTCCCTGTCCCCTGTTCCAGGTTTCACAAGAGAGTCCCAATTTCAGGTCACTTCCCTCTTTTAGTGTTATCTATTCTTTAACCAGATGCTCATGCATCTCTATAAATGAAGTCTTGCATGAAAGCCACCAGCCCAGGGATGAGCATGTGGTCTGCAAAGTGGCACTGTCAGCATGTGCTTCTGGGAGCAGCCTGGGTAGCTCCTGGGAAGAATCACGGATCTGGGCCCTGAAGCACAGTAGTCTGGAATTGGGGTCTTTTGTTTTTCATGGAGAACAGAAACATCCCATGCCTGTCTGCTGCTGTCCAGGGCTCCCTGAGCAGCTGGGGGTGCTGACTGCCCCTCTTAGCATACTTTGTCCTTATTTTCTAAAGAGACACAGAACTAAGAGAGGGCTCTGGACAGCTCCTGGACACTGCCTTCCCTGCATGCAGTGCTTGGCCCTGCTGAGGGACACAGTGTCCTATGGCCTGTAGTAGTGGCCTGCTTCTGACTGCCATGCATGGTCAGGGCCACCAGAGAGGGCAGAGCCCAAGGACTTAGAATAAACTCCAGAAATGACAGGGCCTAGGTTGACAGGTGCCTCTTTCAAGACAATAGGGCCCTGAATTGCAGCTTCCTGGAGGATCAAGGGTCTACTCACCCCTCCCTGCAGGCAAGCAGTTGTCCCTGGCAGGAGCACCCCTTCCCAGGGTCCTATGTGCACTAACAAGACTCCTGAGGTAACAGCAAGCCCCTCTGTAAAGATGAAAGTGCTCAAGGGGGCAGTGAGCCCCAGTTATTGCTGGCACTAAGTGAGGCCTGGGCAGGCCTCTGGGCGGGCACCTGAGAGGACAGGGGGCTTGGACGTCACTGCTCCAGGGCAGCCTCTATGAGGCCTGGCTGGGCCATCCTGCTGCAGCCTGTGATGGGGTACAGACAGCTGTGGTCCTTGTCTGCGGGTGGCCACTGAGTGCTCTGGCTGCCCTGGGCAGCACCATGGCTTCATGAGAGTCTCCCTTGCCACCAGAGGTAGCTGCGCTAAGGCAAGCCACTCCTGGTGACTGCACACAGGGACCAGGCCACAGTCCTCCATTCTGTTTTTTTTCCTCAGTTAGGGGACTGGGACCTTCAGCAGACTGGCCCTGTGGGTACCAGTTCTTTCAAAGCTGTTTAGGCTACACCCACCCACCCCACCCATATAGTCTTTAGAATATACCATATATATTAAACACTTATCTTCAAAGTCACCCTCCTCAGCACGGAGTACTTAGTAACCTGAGAAAAAGGGCCTTTCTCAATGCATACAACATGCTCTGGGTAACCAAACTCCCAGTAGGGGGGAAGGGCTGTGTGGGGAGAAGAGCTTCTGGGCCACCCTCCCTCCCCACAGCCTGGCTTCCATCTGAGAAGCTGCTGACCAGGTCATAGGGTGGCTGCCCATTTTGAGGCAGCGACTCGGATGGGCACATGAGCCTACTAAGGAGCTAGCTCTGGGGACACAGGCCACCTCATCACATGCCAGAGAACAGCCAGTCAGAGAAGGCTTGGACAGGAGGAAAGAGACCTCTGATTATTGCAGACTGGGACATGGGACTGTGAGAGTCCCTGAACCCCACGGGAGCTGGGAGAGGTGGGCAGAGGCTGAATTTTTTAATCAAAGGATATTCCAACACAGTCTGTGTGTGGAAAATATACTTCCTCTTTCATAAAGTGCCTTCCTCCAAGGGTGGTAGAGTCAGTGGCCAATAGCCTTATATATGACAAATTATCTTTTTTTTCTTCAGAGTAAATTGCACTAGGGTTCCCTCCAATTGTTTTTTTCAAGCCAGTCAGCACTGCCCTTCCTCTGCCTGCTTCCCCCAGACCATGAGCTGGTTGCCTGGCTAGTGCATTCAGGGTGGGCACCCAGCTCCTGTTGTTGCTGTCCTGTGAGAGACCCACATATTTATTTCATGGAGGACGGACTTGGTCACTTCTGGAAGCTCCTTGTGGAGAACGTGGTAGGCACCTTCATACATCTGTAATCAGAAGGACCAGGGAATTAGACCTGGTGTGTGGGTCAGGCAGGGCACAGGGGTGCACAACGTCACACTTACGCGCTCACTTGGCGATCATTCCCAGTGTCCCCCCCAGTTCATTTTCAGATGGGATGCTGCTGCCACGTTGCTTAGGCTAGCCTCACATGTCTAGTCATCTTCCTACCTCAGGCTCCCGGTAGCTGAGAAGGCAGGTATGATCTCCTCTGTTCTGCTCTAGCCAGCACCTTCTAATCACAAATGACAATTTTGCAACAATCTGGACATCCCACGCTGTTCCCAGGGCTCTCCAGCTGCTGGTACGGCTTAGATCCCCAGAACCTTTCTGCCAGGAAGCTCTGTCCATCTTCATACCCCTACCTTTCATCATTTCCCCCGGTTCTCTCCTCCCAACGCATAGCAGTGGCCCTTGGCAAGGTCTCCAGGAATCTAATTTGCCCTACCCAGTCACTTTTGAAGCCTGGATGACTCTGGACTTACCAGCCATGTCCAGAGGCAGAGCAGCTGTTCTGTCCCTGTCAGCTCCCTCCCTTGCTGGTGGCTCCTACAGCCCCAGCAGTCTGGTAGCCACTCATGGCTTAGAAACTCATACCACACAGCTGACTAAGATGTCCCTCTGGTTAGCCACCTTCTATTTAGCCATTTGCCTTAAGATTTCTCTCTGCTGTCTGCTGGGGTCACCGTCTCAGGGACACTGTAGTCTCCTTGCCTTCACAGGCCTAAACCCCAGGAGCATCCTTCAATACTGTGTGGACCAATCACCTCATCCATTGGCCCTGATCCCTTCTCTGTGCTAAGAGCACTCAACATGCTTCTTCTATTTTCAACTGTTCAGTGAGCTACAGGACACATGACTGCATTTGCCCCTAACCTACCTGGTCCTCTTGTCTCTCCCTCCTCACTCTCCTAACCTTGGGAATCATAATTTAAATATTTACAGTGAGAGCATGCCACTCTTGGCTTTCTGAGCCTGGCTCATTTTGCTTTTCAATACATTTACCATCCTCCAAAAGCTTCCATGTGGTACAGGCATTTGCTCTTCAGATGAGCTTGTGCTCTAACAGGCACAGGCATCTCCCGTCTGAGGGCGACGTGCTTGTTTCTTACCTCAGCTGTGAACAGTGTTTCTCATGAGATCCTCCCCCTGTGCCAGCCTCGTTCTCCTGGTGCTCCCTACGCCAAAACCAAGTCCCCTCCCCCCCACTTCCCCTGCTTGGTCTGGAATGTTCTTCCATGGCTATTCTCCCTGTAGGTTTTTGGGTTGCCTGCTTCATAGGAGGGGAGTGTCCCAGCATCCCTCTATCCTGCAGACTCTGACCCCTGTCTACAGCCAATTTGAGCACCCATTTTCTCTTTGTTTACCTACTGGGGTGCAGATCAGATGTCTGCAGGACCTCCACAAAGTCAGAACTCAATAAACAGGAGTTGCAGAAGCAACAGAAGACTGCTGAGTAGGCGAAGAGCTAATTATCTGGGAGCTTGGAGCGGGGATGGAACCCTGGGCCCCCCTGAATGAGGGAAGAGCTCCATCACAGACAGGTCCTTGACAATTTGCAAAGATATGAGTCTCTGCCAGAATGGTACAGGGTTTGGAGGGATTGAGGACTCAAGCCCAAGAACTTCAGTTCAAATACTGACACTGACTCTATCACTTTTGAAGAATCACCTAACTGTCTTTGTAACACTGGGAACTGCAGGGAGCCTTGCAGCTGGGGTGAAACATTGTCTCCTGTGCCCAGCTGCAGGCTTTTTTTCTTGCACACACCATGGATTAGTCTCTTCTGTGTGAGGCTCATTCTTGTGAAGCCAAGGGCTGGGGACCCACGTATTGTCACAAAGTTCATTTGCCTGTAACCCCTCACCATTACTCCCCAGCCAGGCTGACCCCCTCCTGTCTCTTACCTTGAGTGTCTTGTCCTGACTCCGGGATGATTCCATGAGCAGGTAGGCACCTTTGCTGTCACACAGTCGGTCAGCAGAGCCCTGCAGCAGCAGGAATGGCAGCGTCAGCTTGGGCATCGCACGCTCTACCCTCGAAACGGCGTTCAGCAGCTGTATGCCAAAGCACACCTTCACCCCCGCGCGGCAGATGAGTGGGTCGGAGTCGTATATGTCCACCTGAGAGGAGGAGATTCAGTCAGCTCATGGGCTCCCTAGAGGGTGTCCTTCTGCCTGCCCAAGGGTTCTGGAGACTGGCAATGTGTTCAGTTCTGCAGAACTCAGGTCTGAACTGTGCTCAGCATCTCTGTGCTGGGACCTGAGCTTGTTTCACACAGCTCTGACTCATCTTACATTGGGGAGTAGGTCCAGAACGCCCCAAGTCTGAGATGCGCAGGTTTCTCATGTAGGTTGATGTATTGTTTGAGTAGAGCCTCCACACACCCTTCTCCAAGCTTCAGTCATCTCTAGAATGCTTATCAGATATAGGCCAAGGTCAGTGCTATAGAAACGCTGGGCTGTTTGGATTCTCCCATGAGGAGTCCAAGGACATGATGGAGGGCTGGCTGTCTACATAAAACATCTGTAGAAAATTTCCAACACTAAGGTACTAAGGTGGATTTTTACACATATAAGGAAGCAACATAGCCATGCATGGTGACACATGCTTGTAAAACCCCAGCTCTTGGGAAGCCAAAGCAGGAGGAGTTTAAGTTCAAGGTTAGATTGACCTTGAAAATATATATATCAGAAACAAAATATCCCATGCCATCTACTCAGTTACTGGCTCTGAGGGCACTGAGGTGTTACAGCAGGCTTGCTCGTCCTCATTCCCTAAGCTGCTTCTAGGTGGGGCGACGGCCGTGCACACAAAAGGGCTGGAAAGCATGGGTTGGAACAGGAAGTCTCCTAGGTGTTCAAGAACAGCTCTCAAGCCGTGACACCCGCTGCCTCCCCGCCTCCTTGCAGACAGACTCTGAGTTGGTTTGGGACAGCCAGATGGTAGGACCAAGGTGAGAGGGACTGAAGGCTGCTGGGCCTGATATGGCAGGGGCCTCTGAGCCCTGACTTAAGGTCATCTGCTTCTGTTGCCACCCCTCCAAAGGCCTGGCCAGAACTCCAGACCCATGGAAGAAGGGACAGGCTGTCCCGCAGTCACCCTGACAGCCTGGATTTGAGCCCCACCAAGCTGACCATTTGTGATGAGCTGCACGGGATGGATTAAACACTTCTTGCAGCTGAGCTGGCAAAGAACCCCACAGAGCCAGACCATCTGTTCAGCAGGCTAAGATAGGACTGGAGTCTGACAGAGCAGTTCAGGGACAGTGTGGGGAGAGCTGGCCATGGACCCAGGCCACCACAGGTCTCTTTCAGGGTCTTGAAGGAGCCCTACTTAGAGGAGAGCTATGGGGCCCCCAAAAGAGCCCTAAGCCTGAGGTTGGCCGAGTCTTGATGGTAATAGTAAGAGTGGCAGAAATGGCTGTACCATGTATCAGAAACATACCTTGGGCATAACCTGGTGTCAGGGGCACCATTCAGGGACCCCACTGTGTAGTAGAACAGCAGTTGCCATCTGAGCTGCTACAGGTACAGCCTCACAATGGAATCAAGGCTCTTATTGCTCATATGACATAGGAGACGAAACTCAGGCGCTGAGCGGGGGTGGGGGGTGGGGAGTGTTTAGCAGCCCATTGGTGCCTCAACTCCTGTTCTCCTGGCATCGGGCAGGGTACAGAACTTTCCAGACAGCGAGTACACATCACACTGCAGCTGGTATGGTCATGTGACCATATTCTGGCCAATAAGAAGCAAGTAAAGGAACTGGCCATGTGCTTGGGTCAAGGGCTTGCTTTATTCTCTAAGGAGAAGAACTACTAAGGCAAGGGTCACCCCTAGGGGTGTTCAGCAATGGAAAGAGTGTCTTGTCTCTGAGAAGTAGACATGAGGCAGAGGAAGGAACCAGCTCCTGCCTACCACACTGCTGCTTCCGAATGTGTCCATGCTGCACCTATGCTAGTCTCCTCCAGGATCTGGGGATGACAGCCTGGCGGGCTCTAGCCTGCCTACTGCCCAAAGTCCCCTGTTAACATCCTTCCAGAGGCTTCATCCTGCTTCCTAGAGTGTGCCAATATGCTAGGTCCCAGAGGAGTTCACTCCTGAGTTTAACTGCTTCATGGCCCCAGCTACTTCCTGATCGTGGCTTTGTTTCTATTTCTTGGCCACACAGACATTGTTTATATAATGGCACCTTCTGGGGAAGGAGCACCAGCAGTGTCAAGGGAAGGTAGATCCCAGATAGAACTATAGTTAGGATAGGAGGGAGAGAGGTACATAATGTGCCTTTCAGGGAAATCAAGGGAGGCTCCAAATCCTTTGGTCTGATCACTGTGTGCTTTTCTCTCTTGTGACTCTAAGTCAGTACTTCAGGGATGTTTAGAAAGAGCTGCACTGAGTCAATCTGGCTAGCATTTTGGAAATATTCATGGTTGTCAGGGCTAAGGATGAGAGGAGCATGGGTGGAGAGTGACTAGCTATACAGGATCAACACCTGGCTGGATATCTTCCTGTTGTGGGAAGCAGGGTGATGGACACATGAACTGTGTGTCTTTCATAGCTGGGTGCAGCTCACAGTAAAGTGTGTGTGTATCTGTGTATGTATGTTGACAGCTATGTTTTTGTTTCCAATGTGTTAATGTCAATTGCATTTGGCCTAGAGATGAACCTGGGCTCACATCCTGACTTTACTAACTGTGCCATTGGGTGAGTGATTTGCTCTCTTTTGATCCAAGCTTCCAAGGTTACAGGGGGACAGAAGGGGCTATGGTGTCCAGAAGGTGTAGAAATAAGATTATAGCTCAAGAAACTCCATAGAGAGCAAGACTCAGGGCTGACCATTGTAAAGTGGCACTAACAGCATTTGGTGAGCTACAGGATTGTGCTACAACAAACCCAAGCAAACATCTGATGCCATCCAGCCAAGGAAGCCACCTGCTTCCCCCACCTTCTGGCCTTCCCACCTGTACCAGCCTCTAGAGCCTGGCGGCAAAGTTCTCCAGTTCCCCACCATCCTGCGCTGGCCAGTTGTTTGGGGGTTTTGAGGCTTTCCTAGCGGTAGGGCACCATGGGCAATGTTGTGTGCTGCTGGGTGGTGCCTCTTCTGGCCATTTCCCCTGGGTGGGTGGAGAGGCTATTTTTAATGCTCAGCACAGGTTCAAAGGCAGCAGGGAGGCAGACACTCTACTGAGCAACGGGGGTGGCTCTAGCCACTTGAAGGCTGAGATCCTCGGGCTGCCAGCACTTACAGTTCTATGTCCCCCACGGGGGAGACATCTTCAGCTCTCTGGCTGGCCCAAAGGATGCAGGTGGCAATTGGGAGTTGTGGAACCTGAGAGCAGTCCTTCATGGTACCCTCTCATTCCCCATGAGACCCCAGACATGATGAGCTGTTTCTCGAGAGAGGGGGCTGGAATGAATTCACTTTCCTTTCTTTGTCGCTGCCTTTCGTTAGGAAGATAGACAACCTGGCTGTTGCATGTGGCAGCTTCCCAGGGGAAGCCCCTCTTTGCCTTTCTCTTTGACTGGGCTCACCAGCCAGCACCTGTCCAAGATGGACCCATTATTTGAGATGCAGGTCAATGAGAGTGGGTCTGCCTAGGGCTGCGAATCACCCACCTCTTCCCTCCAAAGTCCTTTCTGCCTCCAGCCCCTGGATGCAGTGCTGTGTTGTCCATGGCAGACTGCTCCCCAGAGATAAGACAGGTTGGGTTTGCCTGCAGATGAGCCCAGGTCATATCTGGGTTCCAGACAGTCCCAAAAGGATGACGCCTCTCTTCCTATTACTAGCCTGTTTTCCCAACCCCAGTGTGTGTCCTGAATGTGTCCCAAGCAATATGAGGAATTTTACAAGAGACACACACTCTACAAAATGCTACCTCCAAATCTGCCACCTTAGACCAGTGTCAAGGTTTTCTGATCTGTGGTGAATGGAAGAGCTCTGTAATGGCAAAGGAACTGGATATCCATCCCTGCCTTGGACTTTGCTCACTGCTATCTTGTTCGCAGGGTCCAGAGAACAATTTGGGTGCAAAGATGTCTTCTAACAAAATAAAATCCCTGTCTTCAAACAAAACAAAATAATTTAAGGGAAGATGGACAGCTCCCTGAGTCTGAGGTCCTCAACCTTCCTGGAGTGTCCTGCCTAGATTTTTAATTTTCCTTGAGCTGAGGATAGAGCCCAGGATTTCTTGCAGGTAGACAAGCTCTCCACACTGAGCAACACCTGTCTCTTACACAGCCGACCCCACAGCCTGGGGCCTCTCTACCTTCCCATAGGGGCATTCTCTGCCCCCAGGCTTTCATGTGTCCCAGGGTAGAACCTGACCAGGAAGCCAGAGTCTGACTGCCCAGGAAAGCAGGCTAGGCCATTGGGTTGTCAGAGTCCTATCCTAGGGTAGGCACTCAAGGTTTTTGGGAGCGTGGAATTCAAGCTCCTAAAACAAGGAAGGAGACCAAGGCAGAAGAGTGGCACCCAGCTTGTTTTGTTGTTAGGGTAATTCTAGTATCTTCCACATGTCCAAGGTTGCTCCTTCAAGCCTTCAGGTTTTCAGGCTCAATCCACCAGTGGGAACTCCCAGCAGGTTCTCAGACTAGCCCACCAGTTATTATTACCAACGATTTAGGATAATAAGGAAATGCAGGTTAGCAATTGGTCACTTATTACAATCAAACTTGCAGTCATATTAGGTATGTATGTTTTCAAGGCCAAACAGATACATTTTAGATAGAGACAGGTCATCTTCAAACACTTCGGAGATCTGCAGAATATGGCATTTAAGATGTTTTAAAAACAGGTTCTTTTTTTGACAATGAGGATTGTCTGCTCCTGGCAGCACCAGTCTACTTCAGAAAACATGGGCATCAAAGAATCTTCATATGGAGTTCACTTTCTTTGTGGCAAAAGTTAGTCACTGGGCAAGAAAGTGCCATTGCCTCGACTGCTTGACAGTATGCTGTCCAAATTGGACAAGCAGGACACAAAAGAAAGGACTGCTGAACTTTGCCAGGACAAAGTAGGACAGCACTTTAGAATATCCTGCTTCACAGAAAAGTCTGTCAGATATGCTAGGCCTTTAGGCCGAAGATGTGTGCACCAGTGTTGCAGAGAAACCTTGGGTGACTATCCAGGCAGCCAGCTGTTTCTCTCATTTCTCACAGTTTTTGGAACTCGCTCTCTTGCACTTCCTGCTTACTCGGGTCTCTAGTGGAGTTGAAGACTTTATAGCTATAGTTTTCCTTGTTGCCAGATTCAGAAAATAAATTCACTAAAAAAATGTAAAGTGTGTAAGGTTGAGATAGTTTTGGTAATGCAAGTTAGAAAGTGAATTAGGTATAACCTTTTGGACTCACTAAGATAGGATAGATACTGAGTATTTTCTCTGAATTTGTCATCTGTTAGTGGGCTAGACATTGTTGATGTACTAATTGCCTGTATATATTGTATATAGTTATTATACTTACTGTATATAGTTTTTCTTACATTAGTTATGACTACTTTTAGACACAAAAGTGGGGAATGTGGTATCTTGTTTATACTCTCAACAAATAAAGCTTGCCTGAAGATCAGAGGGCAGAGGAGCCACTAGCTAACCATAGAGGTCTGGAGGTCTGTACAGACAGACAGGAAGTGAGATGGCTGGGTGGAGAGAGGATATAGGTGGGAGCAGACAGGAGCTCGGTCTCTTTTCAGTCTGGAGATTCCTAAGAACTCTACTGGCTGACTGCTCTGCTTTTCTCATCGTTCAGCTTTCACCCCCCTAATATCTGACTCCAGGTTTTTATTATTAAGGCCAATTAGCTCATGGTTTCTTTGCCTTTACTTGGGGACAGCCTGGCTGGGGACAAAACCAAGTAGAGGTACTGGTCAGGGAGAAACTGAAACGACAGGTTCTTACAGAGACTTTGATCCCCGATCTAACTCTGCCCGAAGCCTTTAGTTCCTGTTACCAATAAATGCCCGCTTGTGCTTAAAGCACTTTATTTTTTAATTTTTTATGTGTACATCCTATGTGTGTGTGGGGGCGCTGGTGAAGGCCAGAGAGGGTGTCAGATACCCTGGAGTGAGCCACCAGTGTGGGGTCCTGGGAACCTCACCGGGGTCCTCCACAAGAGCAGAAAGCTCTCATAATTGTTGGGCCATCCTCTGGTCCCTTGAATCACTTTGACTTACGTTTCTGTCACTTGCGACCAAGAGAGACCTAACCATAAAGCATGTCTGTCCTCCATCAAGCTCTCTGCTCGTCTGGGGTAGAGATCAGACTCTCTGCTTTCCCCTAACCCCTAAGGCAAGGACAAAACTTCTCACTCCATTGTGTCCCCATCACCCCACCACCCCGAAATGGCAGCAAAGTGATGAGGAGAGAGCCCAGGTCACAGCTCACCGGGCCCCACCTTCACCAGCTTACTGTTCCCAACACCCCATGTCCACTCACACTCACCTCCGACTTGTTCCGAGACAGCACGCTGGAGTCGATGCGCCCCAAGGACATGTTTGGCAGGACAAGGTTGAGCACTTTGGCAGCAAGGACCTGGGCAAGGAGGCAAAATGAGAGTCATGAGTGCAGGCCACCCTTGCTGGAGGGCTAGAGGACCACCTGGGCAAGGAGCTGACACCCAAGCTGAGCGCAGTGGCCTTTGATGCTCAGGACTCGGGGATGCTGCTCGATGCAGGGCCCCGACATAGGGCCGCTCTCCTGCTGGCGTGACCACCAGGTCTGTTTTCTTGTCCTGGGTTCTGTGCAGATATAACCACACATCAGATGTAATGTGAATTGCTTTTAAGAGCCACCGATAAGCCTGTGCCCTCCCCCAAGGCACCAAAACCGACACAGCATAGTCAGAATCATTGGATCAGTTGTCAGCGAGTGAAGGAAGCAGGACAGCTTGGATCAGAGAGAATCACTTGCATGCCATATTCCACCACGTGGAAACGAACCATCACCAGTCTGAACAGGAAGTCCTGTGGCAGAGGGGAGGAGCCCCCTGTCTGGTTCCCAGCTCTGAGAGCCAGGAACACAGGCTGGGACCTCAATACTAATCTCTGTTGGCATGGCTGCTGATGGGGACCCTGCCATTCCCCCCAAAATGGACCACAGGGAAGGTTAATAACACCATGTGATAAAGCCTGGCATTCTATACATGCCCAGTGAACATGATGAGCCTGATGGGTCTCAGCCCAGCCCCCCTCTTGGATGGCAGATATTCCCAGGAAGGCAGAAAACCCAATCTTGCACGGCTGCCTTCTGAGAGCGACTGTTTAATTTCACGTCTGCAATGAGTGCAGACACTTGGGGCGAAAGAAGCTATTTCAAAAGTGAGCTGTGAAACGCTGAAATTAGAACCACGGGAGCTGGCAAAGGGGTGAGTTCTTAGGAAGTGTGGAGGGCGCCTGGCACACAGGTGGGTCCCTTGGTGGTGGAGGAACTGCCTGTGGCCGCCTGCAGCACTGGAGAAATCTTCACACTATCAAAGTTTCCCCGAACTGACTTCTAGACATCCGGCTGTTCTCCATGACTTCTACCCCAGCTCCCTGAATCCACGTGAGGGCTGATGGCTGGCCCATTCTATCCCTGATATTCTCAGAGGTTGCAGCAAAGTCCCAGGCAACAGGAAGACAAGAGTGCTCTGCCACTATCTCAGGCACTGTCCCCTTCTGCTTGGTCCGACTGACTCTTTGCTCATCCTCAATGCCACAGCCACAAGCCAGGGAACAGCTGGCTACCCACTGCAAAATCCTTCCCGCAGAATGGATGGATCAATTGATAGATCTCTTGATCGTCCACCGTGTCACCACAGGGAGCGTTCGTGGTTGCAGTTGTTGACTTATGGTACAGGTTCGTGATCTTAGCGGCATTCGGGGGGAGACCGTGAGAGAGGGCCAGTTAAGAGGGGACAGAGACTGCCTCAGTACTGGCCCTGCAACAGAGGAAGACTGCACAGTGCCTGTTCCCTTTCGACAGATCCACCGCCAGATCCCTCGCTTGCCGCCAAGTCGCCTGATTCCATGTGGCCCTGGGCACAGAGGAGCCAGTCCAGTTCAGAATTGCTCATCGCACAGAGGCGCGCCAACCCGATGCGGGCCCCTCCCAAACCAAAGCATTGATGCTCTGAGGTGCTGAGGCCTCCACCCCAGCTCTCAGGCAGACACTGAGGCTCAAGATGGAGACAAGGATTGGGACGGCTGCAGCCATTTCTAGTTCCACAAGGGGCTGCGGGGCAGGGACTCTGGTGCCAGGGAATCTGCCTCCAGGGGAGAATTACGGTGAAAACAACTCTGTCTCCTCTTGCCAGTCAGCAGCCGTCTTCCTCCATTAACGAGGAACATTTGGGCAGCTAAAGGAAGCTCTTAGGGAAGACTGAGGGGCTGGGGAAAGGTCACTACTATGAGATGTGTTGCTTTAAAACGGGCTGTCCCCCCACAGAGATGAACAGTGGGCTGGGGCCTCACCTCTCCTCCCAGTATAGAGGCAGCCTAAAGCCCGGTGGGGAGATGTGGTGGGAACACACCAGGCCTGTATGGGGGAGGGGGTGCTATAGTGGCCGCTCAAACACAGTCGCTCCTGCCCCCTGGAGTTTCTGTGCTAGCCCTCAGGATGGGGGAGCGCACTGCTTAAGCACCAGCTCCTAACAATGGATGTCCGGTGCTGGCTGTGTAGATGAAGATGCTGGTGTCCTAGCAACAGGACTGGCTACCCACTCACAGACATGGATGAGGGCCATCGCCTGCAGGGCTGCAGCCTTTGTCAGGGTCTGCCCCACAGGATGCCACCCAGAGAACAGAGGTGTCTCAGTATATTGGTGGCTGTGGGAGATCTGGGTACAAGCCAACCCTGGAGAGGGAACGCGATGCCCAGGGCAGATGCCCCATTCCGGGACAAGCATGGAAGGGAAGACTATGAAAGAGGGGTTCGCATGTGTGGTGATGTGACAGTGTTAGCTGTCGATTTGACAGAATCTAGAATCGCCCATGAGAGGGCCCCCAAGGGGTATCCGACAGGGACTGTCCTGGTGTAACTGAGGGGGGAAGACCTGCCTACTGCGGGTGGGGCCATTCCCTTTCGAGGATCCAGGAACTGCATAAAATGGAGAGAGGAAGCAGAGCTCAAGCAGTCAGGTTCCACTTGACATTCCCCGCTTGACTACAGATGATACGTGTAGCCAGCTCCTTTAAAATCTGCTATCGAGCCTTCCCCTCCACAGTGGACTGAGCTAAATAAACCCCCATCCCGTAAGTTGCTTTTGCCAAGATATTTTACCACAGCAACAGAAAAAGAAATGAAGGGCGCTGGGTGTTGGTGGCGCATGCCTTTAATCCCAGCATTCTCAAGGCAGAGGCAGGCAGATCTCTGAGTTTGAGACCAGCCTGGTCTACAGAGTGAGTTCCAGGACAGCCTCCAAAACAATTACAGAGAAACCCTGTCTCGAAAAACAAAACAAGAAAACAAAACAAAAAAACAAGAAATGAAGGGTGGTGATACCTGAGTACCACTGTCCACAGATACCCAGGCCAGCCCAAGGTTTCTGACCTCTCTGGTCCCAGGTAGGGCCCAACAGATCCTGCCTCAATCTCCTGAACTCTCCTCACTGACCTCAGTGTGCAGGCAGAGTAGTAGTCACTTTGCAGCCCTTGCTGCTGGACAGGCTGATACTTGCCTGGCTCTGGTCATCAGCTTTCTAACCCTGCATAGTAAGTTCTAAGGAATGCTTCTAACAGAACCCATTCAGAGGGGAGAGCATCTTTGGACAACAACCACCGCCTAGCTTAAAGAGATGTAGACACTTTAGTAGCTGCTTCCACCAAGAAATCAAGGCAGGCAGAGGGATGTTCATGAGACCACAGGGCATGTGTAAGAGGCCCTTTCCCACCGTTCTTTTAAGGGGGGTTGACTGCACGAGGCAGGGATGGAGGATGGGGGGGCTCTGCAGTAGAAGGGGGCTGACTGGATGAAGGACAGGACGGCTGAGCAGCAGACGGTCTGAATGAGGAGGAGGAGGTATCAAGAAAGAAGGCACCGCAGCAGAGCCCACAACCAGAGGAGCAAGGGGTCAAGGATGTCAGATGACTCCTAGAAGCAGCTGTGATCATATCCCCAAGCCTTGGCTACAGTAGCAGGCCCTGCTCCTGATTCCCCCAGGAGAGGGAGGGTGGGGTCATGCTCACCCACAGTTGGAATGCATATGGTATCCAAGCCATCGTCACTTCAGTTGCCTTTTCAATAGTGGTCTTCATGACCTTCAAGTTGTCCTGCAGGCATGGAGACAGCCGTGGGCCTAGCTCAGGAAGAGGAGACTACAAGCTGTCCATCCTCCCCACAATTCCAAGAGGCAGGACAGACCCAACTTGGTCAACTTAGGTGTAGACTCTGGGACTGAATTCTTGAGAAAGTCTTTTCAACAACTTTTATTAGCATATATTAACAGTCATTATACAACTTGTGGGTTTTGCAAACATTTCATTCGGGTTTACTATGTATTTTTTCCCATGTTTTACCCCATTTTCCTCTCCTGCCCCCGCAACATTCCCTTTTCTTGCTGAGCCCATTCCTTTTCCCCAGTAGTGCGCTTTCCACTTTCACATTTTTTGTGTCTGCACATACATGTGTATGTGCAGTACATGCATGCCTATATGTGTGCACACATATGTGCATATATGTATGTGCATGTGTGTTTGCATTGCAATGTGTATGTGCATAGATGTATGAGAATTGTTTTTGAGACAGGGTTTCTCTGTGTAGTCCTGGCTGTCCTGGAACTCACTTGGTAGACCAGGCTGGCCTCGAACTCACAGAGATCTGCCTCTGCCTCCCGAGTGCTGGGATTAAAGGCGGTGCCACCTCTACCTGTATGGTTGTGTGCAGGTGACACAGTTCTCATATGTGAGAGGCAATGTGATGCTTGTCTTTCTGGGTCAAGTTTATTTCATTTTACTAATGATTTACAGGTTCATTTTCCTGTGAGTGACATAATTTTGTTCTTTGTGGCCGAGAAGAACGCCGCTGTGTGAACACACCACATTTCCTTTTTCTAGTCATCTGCCAATTGGGCATCTAGGCTGGTCCATTATCTTGGCCACTGTAGACTGCCGTGGTGAACCTGAGTGGGCAGATGTCTCTGATAAGCTGACTTGGATTCCTTTGGGAAGTTCCCAGGAGGGGTGATGTCTGGGTCACGTGGTAGCAGCTTCTTCATTTGTCAGATGGGGACAGTAAGGATTCCTGGGGTGTTTGCCAAGACTGACCCCTGCAGAGCCTGTCCCTTGGTCCTTGCTAGTCACTTGAATGAGATGCAAACAGCACCCCTATCCTAGTGGAGACTGGAGAAGTGTGTGACCTGCAACTTTGGTGCTCTTTTTTTGAGACAGGCTATCACAAGGTAGCTCAGGCTAGCCTTGAACTCACAATCTTCTGTCACCACTTTTGGAGAACTGGGATGGCAGGTGTGGACTCCCACAACTAGCTCTGTGGCTGAAGCTCTGCAACCCATGGTGCACCCCTATAAACAGGAACGCTGCTCTCAAGACTGAGGCGGCTCTCTCCTGACTGAGCAAACCCTGGAAGGGGGAGGAGGGCTGAGTCCCTGTCACACCCTGGGGACAGTTCTGAATCAACTGCAGTGCCCATCACGGTAAATAGTAGAGACATGCATAAATGCCTTTATTGATCTGAAAGGTCTTAACAGCTCCTGCGATCATTTTTAAGCTTCTGCCTGTGAAGAACTTGCTGTGAGAGGTAATTACTGCCCCTTCGTTCTGCCGTGGTTCCCGAAAGCTGTCCTGCATTCAGAAGGCTAGGGGACGGCAACATCTGTGATCTGGCGGGGCTCTCTAGGGTCACTTCAGATCATTCTGCGAAGGGACACATCTCTCTAGGAAGTCGTGCAGTAGAAATGTAAACGTCTTATGCTTTTCCAGTGACTCAGAGCCCGCTCTGGTGACTCCAGGGTAGAGAGCTTGCTTTTCAAGACACAGGTCTGGAAAGCTGAGCCCCCAACTTCGAAAGCAGGTTGCCTGTGGGACTGGGGGGGGGTCACACCTAGAGCTGATGGTGGCTGCCCCACTGGCCCTGCAGCCCCCACCCCTCACCATACTCCATATTCCTTCCAGCGTACTGGAGTCCAGTGACAAAAAACAGGCTTGGTGTGTTCAGATGGGAAGTGTAGGATCCAGGCACAGGAAGATGACCTCGATCATGCTTCAGGATGGAAGGGACTCCTTGGCCCAGCACCAATCAAGCTGACCTTCAGGAAGACAATGGCCTCACTTCCCTTGCTGTGACTCAGGAGTCATTTCCTGTCCTTGCGGGTGGTGTGGGAGAAACAGTGCTTCCAGAGGGACAGGTCTCCTGGAGACAGTCCCTCTCCATACTACTAGCCTGAGGAGCTGGAAATGGCGGTACCCCAAAGCCCTGTTCAGGACTCCAGGGACCTCAGGCAAGGAGAATGGTTCCCACTGATGACAATCCAGCCAGCCCGGCCCTGCCTAGGCGGTTTGCCTTCCTTGAAGCTCCCAGTAAGAAAAGGGATCCTAGAAGACACATGAGACTGTTTGAGGAGACAGCCCGGGCAGCAGCAGCTGAAACTTGTTCTCTGCAATTTTGGTCTCTAAATTTCTGCTGCTACCGTTTTCCCTGTGAAACCACTTCCTCAGCAGAGAGTTCTGGGCGCTGATGTCTTTGTCCTCAGTCTCTTCCTCAGGCTAAATATATCCGAGCTAATCCGAACAGAGCCTCAGTGTAAAAAGCAGATGGTGGTGACTGGGCACCCTCCCACCCCAGGGGTGAAGCTGGTCACCTTCACACACACATGTCAAGACTGACATACTATCTAGGGACCAGCTGAGGTTAGGCTACTGGCTGGCTGGAGGATGTAGTCTGAGGACATAGGGTTTTTTCTTCCTGTGTTGGGTCCCACCAGTCACAGACTGGATGGAGGCCAGCACCCGCCATCAAGTTGCACGCCAGTGCCATTAAATGAACTCAGGGATCCACGTGGTCCTGGGAACATTCACAGGACATCGTGGGGAAGCTCCCCTCCACCCCACCCTTCAACCCCAAGTCCCTGCCTCCTCCGCCCCTCACAAGGTGGTGAGTGGCCAGCCCATCTATGAGGCTCACAGGAGCAAGGACTGGAAATGGGAGCTCTGAGCCAGGATCTGTCCCTGGTAGACCCTGTTCAGGTTTTGATAGGGGAAGGCCACCAAGACATACAATAAAAATGGCAAAACCAAACCCCTCAAAGAACAAGCAGATCAACCAAAGTAACACGTGATAACATTCCCCAAGATAAGAGGAACACGCCCTCACCTGCAGAAAGAACAAACGGCATGTCTGCACACCAGCTATACTCCGAGAGCCAGCTCTGCCATTCCGACTGCTGACCTGCTCCCCCAGGCTGCATTTTCTCCATGCCCCTTCCCATCTTTTAGCATTTGAGCTCTTTGAGTGACTCTTCACTATTTAAAATTACTCTGGGAGAAAGACGTGGTGATTGTCTCTCAGGGAGTCTGAGGACAAGGCCATGTGTAGAGAGCAGCCACAAGCCCCCAGCAGGTGAACCAAGGAGTCACACTTGGACTGTGACAGTCAAAGACAACACAGGCTGAAGCCTGGAGGCAGCAACAGACGTGGGTGGGGTTGGCCCTCGGCAGGCCAAGGGAAATCTAATTTGTCTTGGTTAATCAGAGGAGACCTGTGTCTCCCTAGAGACCCTGGCTCCTGATTTGACAAGGTGATCTATTAGTACCAAGCCTGAAAGGTCACCAGCTCAGAAGTGCGGTCACTGCTGGTCCTAGACGGAGCCCCAGAGGACCCTGGGAGGAAACCTTGGCAGCCCTCCTCTGGGCACAGCTGCGGTGGTGCACTTTATCTAAAAGGCTCCATGGATTGTCTCTAAGGGGAAAACATCCATTTTCTTCTCTGTGAGGGGTAGCCCCACTGGGGCTCACATCCGCCACTCGATGGCTAAGCCTGGCTGAACTACTCCTTCCCAAGCTTCAGTGTCCCTACCCTTGCCTCTTCCCTGATCCAGGACTCTGTGGGTGAACACACAGCTCCCACTTGGCAATTTCTGACACAGCTGGAGACTCCCTGATGCACTGACCACAGGTCTCTGGAACGAAGCCATTTGAACATGGTAGAGCCTTTCCCTCTAGCCTCTGTCTTACATACTCTATTGGGAAAAGCGCCTTGAAACTTGGTCTTGTGCCCCCATGAAATCACAGCAGGGCTTTACACCTTTCCACGATGCCATTGTACTCAGTGCCTTACGTGTTGCCTGGGACCACAGACTAGTGCTAGGTTCTACTGACTGGGCCCCAAGCGGTAGGGGACTAAGAGGCCACACTGGTATTTAAATAACCCTCTGCCATCATTCGGTGGTAAAAGTATAGGCTGCCCGCAGCACCTGGACCCAGGCCTCACCAACGCACCTTTACTCCCCTCCAAGCATCCGGAGAGCTGGCTCAGGCCACAGCAGCCTCTGCCAGGGCTGGGGCACTCCTTGGGTGCTTCAGTCTCTTTGGGGTTCTCATGCCTCCTAAGGACAGATCTGCACTATGGCCAGATCAATGGTCCCCCAGGGATACTGGCTTTGACTATTTATTGGGGTGGGGGCAGATTCAGTACTAGGTGCCTCGTTGCCTTGTTCACCTTGTCAAAGGGAGTCAACGCTCTGGCAGCAACAGCAAACACTGGTCATACAGCGCATTAAACCCACACTCCAAATTGATGCATCCATCTGTCAGGGCCGAGGCTGGAAGAACTCAAGGATGGAATGGAGCAGCCTGGAACGGGGTCTGCAGCTGCAGCTCCACTCCGAGTCTGCTTTCTGCTGCGGCTGACAAATGCTCAGTGACAGAAACTCACGCTCGCGTGGGACTTGTCAGCACACATGAGTTTGCCAGCACGGTAACTCCTGTAACCTTTCCTCCTCTTAACTTTGGCCAGGACAACATGCATAAACAGGAAACCTCTTCTTTTGTGTTTGGGGGAGAGACACACCTGACTTCAACTTAAGCCCCAGTTGACTATCTGACGTCAAAGCCTCACACAATAGTGTTTGAAGTTCAGGACCGGCAGTGGGCCCTCTGACACACACACCAAGCTGTAAAGGGACAAGTCACGCTCCTGAAGCTTCGGCGTCCAGACAGACTGCGGCGCCCTCTTACCTTGAAAGTCGATGCAGATTCCGGATTGGCAAGAACCAGAGGTGAGATCAGGACCATGCCAGAGAAGTGGGTTGGTCTCTCCGCAGCTGCGAGGATGGAGATGGCACCGCCCTGCAAGGCAAAACAGACAAGAGTGGCACCGGCTTCCAGCCAGAGTGACCCGACTCCCTCACCTGTTCCCATGCTGGCCAAGAGCCCACGTGGGGACCCGGGACAGACTCTATCCACTGGTAGATCACCCTTCTTTCCTCTTTTCCTTCCTGTCTCTCTCCCTCGCTTCTTCCTTTCCTGCCTTCCCCTTTCTCCACTCCTTCCTCTCCTCTCCTCTCTCCCTGTCCCTTCCCCCTCCCTTTATTTTATTTTATTGAGACAGAGTCTTACTCCACAGCCCAGGACAGCCAGAGAATCATGACAATTGTGTCTCAGCTCCCTGAGCACTAAGATTACAGGAGTGAGCCACCGGGCCTGGCTCTGTAGGGTTTTTATTGCACATTTCTCCTCTCTGGGTTTTTCAAGGGCAAACATTTCAGACAGATACGAAGAAGGTTCTGGCTTGTGGGTCACAAATGTAACAACACATTGCTTTCTAGTCTTAAACCCAAAGTTAGCAGACCCACACTTCATCTATTCTGACAAGCTTCAAATGAGTTGTTTCCTTTCTTTAGGGGAGAGTTCAATTATAGTAATAGATGTGTGTGTATATGTGTGTGTTTAGTAATGATTCCAAACTTTAAGTCCCAGGAATAATAATCAGTACTGAGTGAACGTGGATGGAGCAGGAGGAGAGGAGGAAGGAGTAGCAGAGGCAGTCTTGTCCATCTGAAGCCCAGAGGAAACTGACAGCAAGACTTGCAATCTCTAGCATTTACAGGGACCAGGCAGGCAAGAGAAAGGTAGAGCCAGGCAGTGAGGAGGTGTCCTGGGACCCAGTCCTGGGACCCTCCCTGGGTCCAAGCAGGTCTCAGCCCTCTGCTGTTAGCCAGCTGGCTTTCCCGCTGGAAGGAATGGCCTGTGGTTGCTGGGGAGGGGTCATCTGAGATTAAACTCGGTTTCTGGAGCTGAGAGTTCTCACAGGGAAAGGGACTTAAACTGCTTTCAGGGCTGTTTCATGAGATGTTCCCATTCGCTGCCATCTCTCCAGCCCTGAGCATGAGGTATGGACTCCAGGACCTAGTTAACTCCTAAGTGCTGGGGGTGCGGGGGACTCCACAGACAGGGTGTGTGACTCCATCCATGTAGAAGCTAGAGGCAGAGGCACAGGAGGTCAGGCGGTCTTCTGGGGACACGGCTTGCTTTGAACTCCTCTCTGTGGCCTGCTTACCATGGAGTGGCCCAGGAGGAAGACAGGGACCTCAGGGTAGTCCTTCTGAATGGTGTCCACATGCTGCAGTACATCTCTTACAAAAACCTGGAAGTCCGATACCACCATCCTCTCTCCTTCACTCTGCCCATGGCCAACTGGAGAGAAACAGGAAGCGAGTTTTAGTGTCACCCTAGAATGCCACACGCACATCACAATCTAATCCTGTCTAATCACTCCGCTCCCTGTAAGCACAGAGAGCTTAAGGAACTTGCCTCATAGCGCACAGCTAGGAACGCCAGCTACCACCATTCCTTGGAGACAGTTTTCCAAGGAAGGAGGACGGGGCAGGAGGCACACAGAGCGTACCTTAATGAGGCTCAGCTATTTTCCTGCGTCCCCAGCTCCTTGACGATTGAGCCGTGCCTCACTGGTGACCTATGACCAGGTGTGTTCTGTCTCCTCTCTGCAGCATCAGGAGACCACACATCAAATCAAACAAGATGGTCAAGGGGACTTGACAAGGATCTCAACAGCGATAAAGCCAGAGCCCATCCCCTCCCTTTTGGGTTTGTCAACCCGTCACCTATCTGTGCACTGCATCTCCCCTTTCCTCTCTATTTAGGGTCTGCATCTTTCCCTGGTGGGGAAGGGCATCTGTTGCTATAGAAACGGCTGCTGGCAGCTGTGGGGAAAGTTTGGAAACTGTAAAATGAACCAGCTTCCAGAGAAGGCGCCAGCACAGGAGGCCCCTGGCTGCATCAGGCTGCCAGGAGCTGGCAGTGTTGCTCACAGAGCCGGGGCCACCTCTTCAAAGGGACTTTGCAACTGTGGGACAAAACCACTCTTTCCACAGCACAAGTGGGGAGAGGCTGTTCAGGCCCCCACACAGAGACTCTGCTACGGTCAGGTCAGACTCCTATCGGCCACTGATGTCCCTACCTTCCCAGCTGCTTTTCTGCCAGTGTGCCTGGACAACAAACAGTCTTGACATCTTCAGAGGAAGGCTTCCAAGTCCCATGCCTGTCTAGGCTGCCCCCTTTTAAAAATGCATTACATCTGCGGTGAGTGTGTGTCACGGAAGTTGCACCACACCAACCATCTCTCACCGGCTCAGTGGCATTGAGGGTGTTCATAGCATTCTGAGCCACTATTTACCACCAGGGCACTGCCATCTTTCTAATGGCCTTTGTATGGCCTCCAGCGTCCCTCCCTTCCCTCGCTGAAGGCCTAACTCTAAGAGCGGTCCTATGTTTGCAGATGAGAGCTTTAAAAGGTGATCAAGTTAAAATGGCGTGACTGATGTCCTCATAAGAGGAAATGTCGACACACGGAGGGGCAATCATGACAGCGAGACGGTGCCTGCAAGCTGAGAAGGAAGGCCCCGGGAGAGGCCATGCCGTCACCTTGGATTTCTTTTTCTAGTTTTCAAGACATTTTTCATTTTACATACCAACCCCAGTTCCCCCTCCCTCCCCTCCCCACCCTATCCACTCCTCAGAGGGGGTAAGGCCTTCCCAAGATTTTATTTGATTCATTCTCTCCTCTCTCTCTCTCTCTCTCTCTCTCTCTCTCTCTCTCTCTCTCTCTCTCTCTCTCTGTTGCACACTTGCATGCAGATGCCTTGCAGTTCAGAAGGGGGCATCAGATCACCTTAGAGTTGGAGTTACAGGCAGTTGTGACCCGCCCAACAAGGGCGCTGCTACCTAAACCTAGGTCCTCTGCAAGAACAGCCAGCGTTGTCAATCACTGAGCCACCTCTCCAGCTCCCTTAGTTTTTATTTTGAGGCAGGGTCTCACCAAACTGCTGGCTTTGAACCCACTCTATGGCCTAAACAGTCCTTGAACATGTGATTTTCCTGCCTTGCCCTTCCAAGCAGCTGGAAATAGGGGCATGAACCTCCTAGTCCAGTCTTTGCTGTGTTTTCTATGTCCAGGCCTTAAATAATGTACTCCATTCACTCACATTCATTTTTAAGGCAAACAGTCGCCCTTCAAAAGATCAGTCTCGTGATTCACAAATTAAAGCTACACGAAGTGGTGAACATGGAACAGGCTCCTCTCAGCCCCACCATCTTCCCCTAAACTTTAGCACTTCTGTCCCTCTGCAGACGCAAGTGCTGTCTAAAGCCCTCGTTCTTCACAGGGGGAGCCCCAGGAAACCACCTGCAGCTTTCCAAAGAAAGCTAGTCTTGAGGTGATGCTCCTACCCAACCCTTTCCTCAACTTTTCTGTCAAATGTCAAAGTTCAAATGTATAAAAACTTCAGAAGAATATTTCCATAAATATTCACATTTCCACAATCTTTACCCAGAAGTTGTCGTCATTTTACTTTCTGTCTACATACATGCGACGACGATTAACACTACTGTCAATTTAGAACCACTGTGGAGATGGGCCTGGGGTGTGACTGTGGGGGGTTGGTTGTCTTGGTTACATTCATAGGTCCCATCTTAACTCTGGGTGAGGTATTCCCTAGGCATGGGATCCTGGGCCGAATCAAATGGCGAAAGCAAGCTGAGCAGCAGACGAACATGTCCACTGCTCTCAGCTTCGGGAGG
Organism: Mesocricetus auratus; assembly: GCF_017639785.1. NCBI lineage: Eukaryota > Metazoa > Chordata > Mammalia > Rodentia > Cricetidae > Mesocricetus > Mesocricetus auratus. The sequence continues at coordinate 150,491,158 of NW_024429266.1, read as the reverse complement.
CAGATGTGTCGAGGCCAGCGGTGTCAGCTTCCTGCTTCCTTGCCCCTCCCCCCACAAGGAACTGCCACCTGGAACTGTCCCCCCAGAGTGTTTTATCAGAGAAACAGGAAAAGAAGCTTAGGCACAAACTTACAAATGAAAGATGGTTGGGTCGTTCAAAACTAAGTTACAGATTTTAACAGCTGGGAAATCTGGATAATGACGTCAACACCTTTGACCTCCAGACCTAGCCTCGAACCTTCAGGCTTTTTGTCTTTCATATCTGGGTTTGTATTCCTTCCACATGAATCCACCCACGTGAAGCCCAGTGGCTCAGCAACGTTTACAAAAATGCAATACTCTACAGGGTACAATCAACAACTCTTAGTCCCAACACCCCCTTCTCAGTCATCCCAGAAGAAGGCACAAGAGAGACTTCTCTCCCTTCCTAGATTGTGATGTCACCTTGATGTTCTTGTTCCATTTTAAGCCAGCCTATTTCTTGATTTTATTTGTTTTCAGTATTGAGAGCTGAACCCAGAAGGGCATTGCTCTCCTACAGGTCCACACTCAATGCCCTACTTACATTTATTTTACAGATTGGTGGGGTTTGTGCACGTGAATACGGGCGCCTGAAGAGGTTAGATGCATCAGATCCCCTGGAACTTGAGCCATGGGCAGTTGTGAACTGTTTGACATGGGGGCTAGGAACTGAACCCAGGCCTTCTGCAAGAAACTGCCTCTCCAGCACCCCCACTCCCCTTTAAAATGTTTTTAAAGATTTAAATTTATTATTAGTTTTTATTTTTGCACACATGAGCATTTGCCTGTGTGTATGTCTGTGCACCTAGTAAGTGCCTGGTGCCAGTGGAGGCCAGAAGACGGCATCGTATTCCTGGAACTTCGATTACAGGTGATTGTGACCATCATGTGGGTTCTGGGAATAGAACCAAGGTCCTCAGCAAGGTCCTCTTAACTGCTGAGTCATCTCCCCACACTTCCCCCACTGCTTAAATCTTTTTTTAAAGACAACCCTCACTAAGATGCTCAGGCTGGACTTGAACTCGGTCCCTCCGCTTTATCCTCCCCAGCAGTCGGGACTGCAAGCCTGCACCACCACACTCAGTGTGCACGCGGCTTCTGGATTTCGCTCAGTTCCCCTGATGTGCTCATAAGCTACTCTGTCACTGTTATCTCCGTCCTCCACCCAGCAGAGCTCACATCCCGCGGTCCCTCTAAGTCATCCCGTCTCCCAACAAGGCTGGCTTTAGCTTTGTGCTCCCGTCCATCCCACCTTCCCCAACCCTCTGGTTACTGGACTCCAGTCTCCCAAGTCAGCCTCCATGTGACTTGCAGGGTTGAGAGCAAGGATGTGTTTCTTGCTCTAAGCTACCTGTGTCTGTTCCCTCCATTTCTCAACCAGCTTCAATGAGGGGTGCCTCCTGTGCTCTCACGTCTCCCTTCCCCTCAGAACACGCTCCTCATGTTCCAGAACAGCATTCTTGACTCTGCTGATGGCTCCCACTGGCCCTATGTCCTGCTAGCCAGCACATTCCAAGCCACCTGCCTACAGTCCCGAGACATGCCCACACTTTCCTGCCCCACCCCCCTCTGGTCAGGCCACCCACTGGTCTTGTCATCCAGGCCAGAGACTAAGCTCTTTGAGGTTATATTTGCTGGCACCCTTCTTAAGAAGAAAGAGCAAACACTGCCCACCCATCCACTGCTCAGGGTCTGCACAGCCCTGGCAGTGGACAGGTATGTGATGGACATTCGAAGCACTGTAGGAAGAGAGCAGTAATGGCTCCTTGCCAGAGAGATTCCGCTAATGCGTCTCCCTTAACTGCCCTGTGAACAGATCCTTCTGGGCAGCCGGCTCTGCACTGCTGCAATAAGGACTCCTAGCCTGAGCTTCAGCCATCCTCCAGGATCACAGATGCAGCCACCACACCCAGCTCAACTATGCTTGTCATTTTCCTTTATCATTTATGTATTTGCAGGCTTTGCTTATCCTGGAGGGCTTGGCCCTGTCCCTTCCAGGACTGGCTGTTGCTGGAAAGGTAACCAATTGCTTGTGAGCTAGCCTTTAAAATGCACCGGCCTGCAGGAAACCACACCCACAGCCACCACCACCCTCCCTCTAGTCATCTGTCAGCAAGGAGTCAGTTAGGGACAGCCCCCCACCCAGCAGCCTTGAAGTTATCCCAGTCAGCCCATCCGAACCCTGCGCACCCTGGTCCAGCCCACTCTGTGGAGGCCACAGAGGGAGCTCCCTGTGGTTTCCCCTGGCTCCCTCTGCCATCTGGCTTCCTGTGGGACCCTACATGGCACACATGGGTGTTAGGCCTGTGTGCTGGGAGGGATTGTGAACTACTTTCCATATGCTTGTGTGCAAACAAAGCTCACCAGCTCAAGCCCTGACCAGAAAGCCAATCACCCTGTCAGTGCCAGAGTAGGGAAGACAACGCCGCAACTCTGTCTTTTCAGAGAACAGGTTCTACCTAGCATGCCATTTCTCCCAGAAGGAAAACCTGGTGAAGACAGCCCCAGCGTGGGAGGGAAGACCCAACACCCCAGAAGCACCTGAGATTTGTCGGGGAGTCTAGGATTCAGTTTTCTCAGAGTTCATGCTGCTCAGTCCTCGTAAGCTTGTATGTCAGGGATCCTTACGTTTGGCAGCTGAGAAAACTGGCCCTGGTAAGGCTCAGTATGGAGCTCTAGTTATTGGCTGGCAGGAGCCTGTCTGTACGCAGGCTTTGGTCTCTCAAGCCAGTGTCCCTACTGTCACAGCTCGGGGCCAAACCAGGCAGGAAGCAAGAAACTAGGAGATTGACAGCATTTCAGAAGGAACCCAGGACCTTGCACAAGCTAGGCATGGACTAGACCATGAAATTGAAAAATTACTCCATTGCCCAGGTGACCTCGAACTTTCTGTCCTCTTGGCTCAGCTCCTGAGGAGCTGGGACAAACCAGCCAGGCTCCTCCTCCTTCTCCCCCTTCTCCTCCTCTTCTTCCTCCTCCTCATCAATAACAAAGTCTTAACAGGAAAAATCTGCTGAGGAAGCATGCATACCTATGGCCCAGTCCCCAATCATTGGGCAGTACCTGGAACTGTACAGGCTGGAGGTTACATCACGCAAGGTAGCTAGCCTGTACAGTTCCTGGTACTGCCCGCGTGGTCTTGCTCTCCAGAGCCTGCAGATGTGCAGACAGGGAGGCCTTTGGGACTCATTTCTATGGGTCACCATGAGGGCAGAGGGGATGAGTAGAGATGGATACTGGAATGAACTAGAGCAAATGACAACAGAGACTCAATGGAGACCTACTGTTGGTAAGCACTGAGGCTCTAAGCTGCTGGCCAAGTACCCCAGGGGCATGTATGGAAACTTGAGGACAGAGCAACAGGGTATCAGAGGTTTCAGATGTCTGATTGAGCTGGAGGACTGTTTGGTGGGAGGAGGGTGAGGAAGAATATTATGGGAAAGTGTGGATGGAGTTCCTGGTGGCAGGTCATGGCAGTAGACTGTGGTAAGGTCACTGACCTCCACCGTGAGTGGTGGAGAGATGACAGACAAGAAAGATGGGAGAGAAGGGAGACAGAGGCCAGACATACTTGCAATAACTGAAATACCTGTGTGAGGCCTCCCTGTGTTTTCCAGACCCTACACTAGATCTCTGCAGTTGGCTGCTTGACTGTGGACTTGCTGGTTGCTCTGAGGCTTTGCTGCTGCTTCCCTAAACCAACTTTGATGTTGCCTTACATATACAAGTCAGAACAAAGGTGTGTGTGTGTGTGTGTGTGTGTGTGTGTGTGTGTGTGTGTGTGTGTGTGTGTGCGCGCTTGACAGAAAATGGAGGCATTCTAGTCCCCCCACCCACCCCAAACCGGCAGATGCCCAAAAGGCAAGACTGGAGCACGGAGAGAGCCTCCTAGGTGTCAGAATACCTCACTTAAACTCTGCCATCTTCACAGTGAAGGTCTCATCTTCTCTCTGTCTCTAGGACTCTGCAGTGGAGTCACCTCCTGTCCCTGACTCCAAACCCACAGGTCCTCTGCTGGGTATCTGCACAAGCCAAAGTGTCTCCTTATCTCACCAGGCATCTGAATGAACTAGAGTCTCATCTCTCACCTCTGTTCTTCTTCAGGTCCCCCTGGACTCTGCAAAGTGGCCTGTCTCCATCTGCCACTACAGCCAGCACCATGGACAGATGGAAGGGCTGATGGCGGAACAGGCTCTGGGCTTGGCCTTGTCCCAGCTGAACAACTCAGGATGGAGAGAGCCATGTGCCACGGGCTCCCTTACCAGGCTGTCATGTCTGTGCACTTCACCCAGGCTCAGGCCTCCTGTCTGGGTTTATTTTGATGAAGTCCACAGGGCTGGGTCAACATTATACTCTAGCTAGCTGGCCTTGGCTTCCAGAGACCATCTGGTTGTCAAGATGACAGGCATTTCCTGTCCCTACAGTCTGCATTCCCAGACAGCCCACAAGAATAGCAGGCACCAGAGGATGGGAAACTGTAGGACATAAGATCAGGCCAGAAAACTGGTCCCGAGAACTGCAGGGTGGACCTGGAAGAGGTGGGTATGGGAGTCCTGACTCCCTCAACCCCAAAAGACAGTGAGGACCTTTGTCTATGAATATCACAATGTTTGAGGAGCATAGGGTGAAGACTTGAGTGTGTACCCACTTCTTAAGCTAAGGGTTGCCACAGACTCATGAATGTCCCAGGGATTCACCTACTCCACAAATGCACGGTGTCTTGTAAGCTTGATGTTTCAGCCTGGCAATCCCCTGCCCCGAGATATTCATCCAAGAGAACTTCCTGGGCATTGACTAGGAGTGAGAATAACTCACAGGCTGCAGTTGCCACTGGGGCATTTAGATGCCACAGCAAAATGGTAACTAGACGACCGCCAGGAAAGATAAAGGAAAGATGTGTGGGACAATCTCAGAAACAAAATGTAAGCAGGGGAAAAGCCACCACAGAAAAAAAACCCTGCAGATGTAGTTCACCATGCTAGAGAAGCTAAAGTGAGGCCTCTGAACTTCTGGTCACTTCCTGTATTTGTCTGTTTTCTATTATTGGTATGAAAACCATGATCAAATGGGACTTAGGGAGAAAAAGGGGTTTACAGCTTATAGTCAACTCTGAAGAGAAGTCAGAGGTGGAATTCAAGGAGGAGCTGAAGCAGAGGCCATGGAGTAGCACTTCTCACTAGCTTGCTCAGCCTGCTTTCTTATACAACCCCGAACCACCTGCCCAGGGCTGGTACCACCCACAATAGGCTGGACCTTCCCACATCAGTATCAAGGAGATGCCCCACAGACTTGCCTATGGTTCAACCTGATGGAGGCAAGACCCTAGATGACCAAAGCTTGTGTCAAGTTGATAAAAAAAAACTATCCAGCACATTCCCCTGTCTCTATGACACATGTAGACTCACTGGGGAGCAAGGCATGGTGGTACACAGCCATGCTCTCAGCATAGTGGGTCTGAGGCTAGCCTGGGCTACATATAAGCAAAGGCAGGAAGTGAAGGTGCCCAGCCTGGCTGGCATTGAGCAGATCTCCAGCAGCGACAGCTTTTGGCCCCTTCACACTGGTTCCATTCATGCGTCATGTTAGTGGACAGCCTTCTCCCTTGTCAATAGTCTCCTTCCTCTGGCTTGCATTTCAAACACATAAAGTATTTTCCACTTGCTCAGCTCTCCAAAGAGAAGAGAGAGAGAGAGAGAAGGTCCCCGCCAGCGTCCTCAGTCACCCTTGCAGCCTTCTCAGATCCCCTGATGAGCTAACTCAGTTCCCTCAAAAGAAAAGTGCCTGCACTGATCACAGAACAGACCTTTGTGGGGTTTTTCTTCATAAATATTACAAGATCAGTTGTATTGTCCATGAGACTGCAGAAATTCCCAACTAGTGCTAATGTGATTTAGGCTTAGGATTGGTAAAACATGAATACACAAATGAGAAAATAAGAATACAGAAGCTGGAGCAGGACATATTAGCGCACCTTTGTTCCCAGTACTGGGGAAACAGAGGAAGGCAGATCCCTATGAGTTCAAGGCCAGAATGGTCTACACAATGAGTTTCAAGCCAGCCGGGTCTACATAGTGAAATCCTGCTGTCAAATAAATAAATAAATAAATAAATAAATAAATAAATAAATAAATGAATAGCAACTGGGACTGGGTATAGTGTTGAACACCTTTAGTAATCACAGCACTTGGAGGTAGAGACAGGATGGTTTCTGTGAATTCAAGTCAGCCTGAGCTACAATGTGAGACCTTGTCTCAAACAAACAAGTAAATAAAAGTACAGAAACCCAAGTTTAACCCCTGCTGAAACTGTAGTAAGTGTGGCATTTGAAAAAATAAGGCAAACGTGAATGTTCCCAACACAAAGAAACTCTATTTGTCTGAGGTACAAGTGTTTCTACTCTGATTATTATGCACTGTATCCATAATCTGCACCACTATGAACAACTGCTACATGCTAACTAAGATTATTACTAAAGGATGGAGCTGGAGAGATGCCTCAGCAGTTACATGTGTGTACTGCTCACAACTGCCTGTGACTCCAGCTTCTAGGGATCTGATGGCTTATTCTGGCCTCCAAGCTCACCTGCATTCACACAGGTGCATATCTTCACACGGTGACACACACACACACACAACGGAACACAGAATAATTATTTAAACATATATTAACAAAGGGCATGTATTTCGCAGTAGAGCACTTTCCTTGAAAGTGTGAGGCCCTGGGCTTCATCTCCAGCATCACAAAATACTACTTCTACTAATCCTATTAACCAAGTTCACTTCCAAAAAAGATATATGACTTCTGACTTCTGTAAAGTAACTACTTAAAAAAAACAAAAGGGTGGGTGGGACAAGGGAGATCTCACACAGCAGAGATATTGCTTTAGGAAGAAATGCAGATTTGATCCAGCAGTCCAGGATGGGAGACATCATGGTTTTAACAATTTAGTAGAACTTACAGAAGGCCTAGGAGATGCTGGCAGCTAAACCCAGTGACATCAGGGCTGCCCTTTTCTCAGTCACAGAGTGTCAAAGGACTTCCACGTGAAAGGCAAGGAGGCCAAAGCCAGGGCATGATGGGAAACAGAGGACTGCGGTCAAGGGTAGAGATCTCTATGTGGCCTTGGGCAGATGACTCACAAAGTCCATGTCGTGGATGCTGTGAGATTTACAAGCTGTGAGGTGGTCGTTACGGTGAACGCTCAGTACAGTCGTCACCCTCCTATGGGCTCCTGTGAAGACGTGGCGCTCAGGCAAGCCCTGAGTATTCTGTAGTAAACTAAAACGAAAACTAAAACTTAATACTCCTGCCTCCACAAGGCTGGGTGACATCCATGGCCTGGGCAGGTCTCCACTGTGGGAGGAAGGAGCTCCAGTTGATTGACATCTGACTATTTATGCTTTTAAAACCCACAGGGGGCGGGGGGAACCACCCATCCATTTTCAGTGGGCTCATATATATTGTATATGTTCTCAGTGGTCATAGAGGTGACCCCTCCACCCTCATTTTGGTACTAGAGAGTAAGCCTAGGACCTCGAATACTCGAGGCAAGTGCTCTACCCCTGGGATATATCCCAGGTATAAACAAACAACACAAACCAACTGTTTATTTTGAGACAGAATCTCAATTAATTGCCCAGCTTGGCCTTGAAGTCACTCTGTAGCCTAGGCAGGCCTTGAAGTTGTGGCTCTCCTGTTCCAGCCTCCTGAGTGCTGGGGTGACAGCTGTACACTTCCGGGTCTGCCGCTCCATGCCTCCTCCTTCCCCTTTTCCTCTCTTTGTGAAGCCACACACATGCTAAGCAAGCCACTGAGTCACAGCCCAAGCCCTCCTCTTCTTTAAGGCAACCTATTTCTTTGCCATTGGTGTGTGGAGAGAGAGCCATAGAATAAATAAATATGACGCCAAAAATGGGTCATAGAATACCCCAGCTTTGGACCATCTGACCTGAAGTCCCAACACAGGCAGACGCATAAGACTACCTGGGCCATATCAAATGCCCACAAGAGTGTTTTGATAGAAACTCCTGCCTACACACCAGGAGAAGTCTTCCAGCTCCAGCCACAGCCCTGCAACTGTTTTGATTTCTGATTCCAGTCTTAATCTCAGTGCTTTATAGGAACAAGGACACATCCTGTGTGTCCTTCTTTCTGTGATGACTTGACTAAGCTTGCAAAACATCAGACGTCACAGTTTCCAACTAAGTATTTTATTAAGGTTTGGGTGTCTTCTGATCTTCCAAAACATTCAAAAGCAGAGGTCCCAGGAGCACAGGGGGTTACACACCAATATATGAGCCACTAAGACCAGTAGCAAATCAAAATGCCAAAGCACCATATATTCATTTTTTTTGTCACCAAAAACAAACAACAAAAAAAGTCAGCCATCACAGGACCCATTCAAACAATACTACAACCACAAGAGTAAGGAGTGACTCAAAAATCACAGGTCAATGGGACAGGAGAAGGGGGTTGGTAGACTAAAGGCGAGAACTGCATGCCCATTGTGTGGTCATCCTTCTTGCCATGGCAAGGGATGTCACACAAGCAGGCAGGTTGCTTCTCTCTCTCTCTCTCTCTCTCTCTCTCTCTCTCTCTTGCTGAAAAACACACAGATGGCAGAAAGACCAAGGCCACAGCTTGTCGGCCTGGAAAAGGATTTGTTTCCCTCAACAAAAGCCATTTCCTCCTCTCTGTCTGCTGATGATCCAAGTTTCTGCCCTAGGGCACTCAGCACAACCACTGAGGTACCTTTGCTGGAAGCAAACCGTCGCCCGGGGCAGCTCCCCGAAACATCCCAACACAAGCTCCGATTTACAACAGAGATCAAGGCAGAAATTAATTTCTTTACTAATTGACAACAGCTTGGGAAAGGTATAAAGATGCCAGAATTCAGCATATGGGCTATGGAAACACATCTCGACTCAGATTTTTTTTTTTAAGCTGTTACAACATGCTTTACAATGTAACCAACTAAAAGGCTGTTATCGGTGCGCATTTTCAGAGTCATGCATTCTCAGAATTTCTTATTTAGTGGATTTATTTGAAAACATCCTACACTCCACTGTATAAATAAGAGGAAACAACATGACAAAAAGCGTCATAACTGCCATGCTTGGTGTCTAGCGGGACCAGCTTCCTTTTGTGTCGTGCAATAGGATGACGGTTTGGAGAACAAGGGAGGCAGGATCTGTGGGATGGGCCATCACATCCCCATGTGCTGTGCATGCCCAGGACTCTCTCCCATTAGGTTTCTCTTTCACGAAATGGTGAGGCTCTGGGAAACTGTGTGGGCTGGCCGGAGTCACCCCCAGAAAGCTATCCCTTTGGCTCACATCTCTCGATGGGAGTGGCTCTGGCTTCTGAGCCAGCAGCAGCTGGGAGGTGGAGAGGCGTGTACCACTAGAAACTTCCAGGATGTGGCACACCAAGAAATGGAGTCTGCAACAAAATAACAGGATGCCTGAAAATCTCAAGTGGGGCTGGAGGCCAACTGTAGCATTTACTGTGAGCAATTCCAACCGCTTTTTAAAAATTCAGGGATATCTGTCTATATTATATACAGATATATAATATATATATATATCTCACAGACAGAACCGAGTGGGGGTGTCACAGAGACAGGCAACTTAGTATGACCCAGAGGTGACCCCCGTTTTCAGGGTGCTTCTCTTTGGTTGTGAGCCTAAGCTTTAACAGCTGAGCTGTCTCTCCAGCCCCCAGGGTGCTTCTTTTAAAGTGGTTTCTTGATGACCATTATTTGTGTCAGGAGAGCAGCTAGACACTATGTTTTGAATATTTGCCCCTATGCTGTGAAGCCACTGACTGGTAGTTTCTGGAAGGCAGCAGAAAGAATACAGGGTTTGGTATTGGCTTCCATTAGCAAGGCCGCTTTTTAGCTGTGTTACCTGACACATCTCTTAGCCACAAAGACTCTTGCTATTTCTTCCCACCAGTGACAACTGACACCAGAGGTGACTGTATACTTGTTTGACAGATTGTTCAAAGGGTTAAATGAGAAAGTGCCATCCACAGAGCACCCTGGGAATCTCCCCTCACCTACCTGTGTTTACTTCTTAGGTATGGAGTGGGGGCATACATAACCCAAAATGCAATCTCACCGCTTGGACCAAGCCACACTTTCAATGAGGTCTGGACCCAGAGCAAAGCCCAGCCTCAGGGCACCGTTTCTATGGCAACCCACCCTGTGTGCAGGCACAGGCAGAGCAAGGGAGGATGGAAGAAGGCAGGGGAGGGGTGTGCTCTAACCCCTTACAAGACTAGGTGGGAAATTTAAACTTTTGCATATTGTGTTAATGAAATCACTTGTTAATGTCACCTACCACAGCACGACACCGCCTCCACCTATGGACCCATTCGCTCCAGCTCCAGGACACCACATCATCACACTTAATTATTCCCAGTCTGTAGAAAGTATCAGGCTATGGCAGATTTTCAGGAATTAAGGAAAATGAGGCAGTGGTCACTAGACAAGAGGTTCATTCCAGGAGCTAAGGGTCTCAAGTCCAGCCCAAAGCCCCAGAACAGACAGTTCCACCAGGTGGCTGTCCTAAGACTGGAGAAAGGATGTCCAGGCTCTCCCCCATGCACCCCATCCAGCTCCATCCTGTCTTACTGGAGACTCTAGAGACTGCATCAGGAGGCACTCTCTGTGGTCCCTGGGCAGCTGAGCCAACTGAACCCAAACAAACAAGGGTTTGGTCACAACCCTGGAGCCCTGGGACCTGATCCTTACAACCAGCTGGAGCTCTTATCTTGTAGACACTTGAACTCCACAGGGGAGGGGCCCTGGGTCAACCACTTGAGTAGAGTTAAAAGTAACCAGCAAGAACAGGCAGGGTGTCCTCGGTGCTCTGGGTTTTGTTTTCCCTCTATGCTGGAGATCAAACACAGAAGCGCTGCTGTCCATGACAAGTGTCAGGAGCAATCTGAGACAAATTCACACTGGGTGGGGGTCCCGAGGGCAGCAGAGTCCCTGCTTCAGTTTTCTCTGTAAGCAGTCAGTCTTCATACCACTCCCATCAAGCTGCAGTATATTTTCTCATTTTAGAACATTTAAAAAAATCTAGAGGTAATGCAAACATGAAGGAGAATGCCCTAAACAGTAAGCAGAGGCTGGACCCCAGGGCCTCATAAGGGGCCATCTGTCCATATTATGCTGACAAAACTCATTCTCTCTCCCTCTCTCTCTCTCTCTCTCTCCCTCCCTCTCTCTCTCTCTCTCTCACTCACATACACACACACACACCATGGCCAACTGGACGATTAAAACTATTTTATTTTTTGGTCATTATTTTTCCCCATATTTTTCTAAAATGAAGTGGTAGTTCCTCATTAAAGGGGGTGTGTGTGCGCAGCGACAGGGCACGAACTGAGGGGACATCAGCCTGCAGTCAGAGCTGCTGGGTGGCTGTCATTTGTGCGTTGTACCGAGGCTGTGGTGAGGTATTGAGCATATGAAAATGAGCCAGCTAAGTGTATGCGATGGGAGGGAGAGCAGGGGAAGTGGCAATCAGCGTCAAGAGCCCCTTAAGAGAGGCAGGATGCTTCTGCTGGCCTGGATTGCAGCCATCAAGACAATTCCCTAACTGCCACAGAGGCATGCCTGGGACAGAAGAGGCAATTATCAGGGAGAGTTTCAAGAGACACCTCTTGTGATCTCAGCCACCCTGGCAAACGCATCATCGGGCATTTGGTACGCTGACTGCAGAAGCAGCTCAGGCTTTGACCCCTATACACACTTCTCTGCAATGTGTCCCCAGCCTCTCCAGCAAGGCTAGATGGGCATCCTCAACTTTAGCCTAAGCCAGTGGTTCTCAACCTTCCTAATGCTAAGACCCGATCCTTTAATATAATTCCTCATGTTGTAATAACCCCAACCACAAATTATTTTTGTCGCTACTCCACAACTGTAATTTTGCTACTTTTATGAATCATAATATATGTATCTGATATGCAGGATGGCCTTAGGTGACCCCCATGAAAGGGTCATGCCCCCAAAGGGGATGGGACCCACAGGTTGAGAACCACTGGGAATGTAGCATGTTCAAACCTCAACTGGAAAGGACTTGAAACTTGTTATTTCCTTACAGCCATGGAGTATGCCAGCCCAGGACCTTTCTGGTGATCACAGGTGCCCCCGCTGGCATTGCCCTGACAGCAAATCTAGATACCCCAGGACACAGAGCTGCCCCGCCCAGCTGCAACTGATCCCAAAGTTATCCATCCAAGTCCTGATACACTCACTCACTCATGGCATCAAGGGCTAGATAACTAGTTACTGACTCCAGCTACTCAGCTTTAGGGGTAGTATGTTACACAGCTAACTAACTCATTAGCTTACTGTCGCACAAATGTACTGTGCCACATCTCATTCTGGAGAATTTCATTCTAGAACGTGGAGGTCTGCACAACAGACTACCCTCCTGTGATGATTGTCTGTCTGGAGTTTCTGATCTTCAGGAAGCCTTTCATGATATGAAGTTGGTATGCCTTTTAATAGACAAAATACCTGGATAGAACCTGGCTATTTCTCTGGTGACTGACCCTGTCACTTTCCCAGATGTTTCTGTACACACTCACACCCATCTCTGGCCTGCATGTTATTCTGCTAAGTGGTCTTCTGCTGCCTCCCATAAGCATATCTATTTCCCCCCTTAGTCATATGTCTTAGACACCTTTTTATAGCCAAATCACAACTGAGACAGGCGTGGTGGTGTACACCTGTAATCCCAGCCCTCAGGTGGCAGAAGCAGGGGAACTGCTGTGAGTTTGAGGTCAGCTGGAGTTCCACGGGAAGACCCTGTCTTAACTCCTTGTTTGGAATTGTGGGGAGATGTGAGCTTGTCTTGGTGTGGCTGGGTTCCTGGGCTCATCAGGGTGTGAGCCATTTCCAGAGGTTCAGTTACAAGGTGGTTCTCCAGATCATAACTGGAGAAGAGACATCAGTGGCCAGGGATGTTTTGAAAGGAGTCTAACAGGCATGTCTTTCCCAAATGCATGGATCCATGAATAGAGGCCCCCACCCCAAACCTACTGAATATTCGTGTTTAATGGGTTTGTCTCTTGACTCCCACTTCCCTCTGGGCTCATCCTGTCTTTCTGCCCCTACCACTAACCAGCCTCTGGTAGCATGGCTTGAGAGAGAGAGAGAGAGAGAGAGAGAGAGAGAGAGAGAGAGAGAGAGAGAGAGAGAGAGAGAGAGAGAGAGAGAGAGAGAGAGAGAGATTTAATCTGAGAGGAACACACAGCCCCATGGCTACCTTTTTCCTTGTTTGTTTAATTATATGTGTGCTGTGGGGGGGGGAGGGGACATATGTCATATATGTGCAGGACAGAGGACAACTCTGTGGAACCTGTTTTCCTCTTTTCATTTTCACATGAATTTGAGATTGAATTTAGGTCTCCACAGCAAGCACCTTTACCTACGGAGCCCACCGACCCGGCCTGGAGGCTGGCATTTGAGCTCACTGAAGTCCTGCAGCCTCCACCTCCTGAGTGCTGGGATCACAGGTGGGCACCACCGCGCCTGGGATCAAGAGCTGCTCTTTGCTTGTTCTGTCCATGGCGGACTTGTTTGTTTTTGTTTTTGTTTTTGTTTTTGACCCAAGGCTCTTGCATTGAAAAAGGACAGAAATTTTCACTGATGTGCTACACAGTGAACAACAGGTTCCTGTGGGAGGAAGATGAGGGAGTGATAGCAACAAAAAAGGAAGCAAACACTCAGGGAGTAGGAAAAAAAAGAGGGGCCCCAAAGAAAAAAGTAGAGGAGGGAACCATAGAGCAACTAAGATGGCTGATCTTAGTTGTCACACACCCTGGAAGAGGAACTGTCTCCATCAGACTGGCCTGTGGGCATCATGCCTGTGGTGCATAATTGCTAATTGGTGTAAAAGGGTCCAGTCTACCACAGGCAGTTCCATACTCTAGGCTGGTGGGTCTGAACTGCCTCTATTTATAGAAAAGTAACTGAGCATAAGCCAGATAAAGCAAGTCAGAAATTCAGCATTCCCTGATGGTCTCTGCTTTGGTTCTACCTCGAGGTTCCTGCCTTGAACTCCTGCCCTGGCATCCCTCAAGGGTAGACTGTTACTGGCAAGCTGAAACAAACTCCCTAAATTGCTTTTGGTCTCCACAGAAACTGAAAAGTAGCTAGGACACAGATCTACAGATCTACGTATGTGTTCAGGTGTCACATAGAGGACAGGGGAGTCCTCTGCTCCACGTTTGGATAATGACACATATTTAGGGCAGGCCAGAGTCTTGAGGCACTGAAGATGGAGGGCACTGTGTCACCACTGGTGGTTCCAGGCTATGATTCCTTCACTTCACATTCTCTTAGAACACTGTGGAGCTGCAGCCTCTCCACAAGGTGACCTAGGACCTGAGTTCCCACATTGCATGGGATCTGCCTCTATTTATGGAAGACATGGCAGGGTAGGCTAGTGAGACCCAGGGGTCTGCTGTGTCTGCCTCTGCAGTGCCAGGTTTATAAGCATCATCACCATGCCTGACTTTTCATGTGGTCGCTTGGACTCAGGTTCTCAGGCTTGCCAAGCAAGCCTCTAACATCTGAGCCATCTCTTCTGCCTCCCCAGTCCCTCCCTGCTACATTTTCTGCACTTAGGCTACCCCAGGCCTTAGGGAAGAATTAGTTTACAGTTACCAGCAGTGCACAACCTCAGAGAGAAAAAGAGAAGGAAAAGAAAAACAACCAGACTCAAACCATCCAGGGTAGGTCCAGACAGACTGCACGGTATCTTTGACAGGGAGAGGGTGTAGAGGGAAGCTTTCAGAACGCATTCATAGCTCTCCAAAGAGCAGGGCAGACACTTCTTTCTCACCAACACACTTGAAGGCCTCCCATGGTCAGGAGGGACAGGGAATGCTAGGTTTATGCTATATGGTTTTTTGTTTGTCGGTTTTGAGATAGGGTCTCATACGTAGCCATAGATGACCTAGAATGCCCTATGTAGATGAAGCTGGCATCAAACTCACAGAAATTCACCTGCCTCTGCCTCCCTAGTGCTGGGACTAAAGGCCTGTATTATGTTACCACAACAGCTGATACCAGGATTTTGAACAAGCTCTAAAGCACAACAGCTGCTTTGGAATATATGTAGGCGGAGGCATGGCCACAAGGTCAGGCTGTCCAACCGTGGGTGTGGGCGTTCAGCTACAAGGGAAGAGGCACGGCCGTGTACCTGGAGGCCTAGCTGTGTGGGTAGGGTGTGTCCACACCACCCTGTACACAAGGTCACCAGGACACCATGCCAACAGAGGAAACTCCCAGAAGAGCTTCTTAAGTAAGCAGGGAGACGTCATATTTAGTTTGAAAAATGAAGGTGACTTAATGGCCTTAACTCCTGTACTGTCTTTGGCTAATATGGAAACAGGGGGCTGGATGCTCTCAGGCGGCCGAGCATAAGGAAGAGGCTATTTCCATGATCACACTCTGGAGGCATCGTTCCAGGCTGGCTGACACGCGTCTTTTTAGTATCTTTTTAACGTCTAGTCACTGAATGTCACTACAGAAAGCCCCAGGCCCCAGAGCCCATGCCTGCTGGCCCTGCTCCTTCAGCCCCTCTCACGAAGGTCACTTAGAGACTCTTGCATAAGCGTCCTCTGTCCCTCTGACCCCTGATCCACCCAGTGCTCTCTGAGGTCCCGTGTAACACGCCCCTCCTCTAGGGAACCATGTGTAACAAACTGCCCTGCTCTGTACTCGACTCTGGCCCCCTGACCTTGCCACATCTAACCAACCATGCTCCTGGATCCTCTCCAGTCTGAGAAACGAACTTTCTCCTGGTTCAACTCACAGTCACATGCAGGAGCAGCGGTCTGTGCAGGAGCTACTGCCACCAGGATGCTACCTAAAGTGGTCTAAATAAAAATGATCTCCACAGGCTCCCATATTTGAATACATGGTCCTCGGTTGGTTGGTGATGCTGTTTGTGGAGGTCATGGAACCTTCAGGAAGCCAGGCTTGCTGGAGGAAGTCCATCACTCCAACGGGGTGGGGGGGGTGTGAGTTTACAGCAACAAAAAGTAACCAATACACCATCCTTGATGACGACAGAGGCAAAGGTCAGTAGCAGGAAAGGCCCTAGGGTCTTCTTCATGGACCCTCTCGCCTGTCCCCACAGGTCCTCCCTGCCCCTGTCCCATTAATGTGGCTCATGGTCATGTGCCTTGATGTGAGCAGGAACAAGGTAGCCCCATCCTCGGCTCTGAGAAGCACCACTTGACTCTACCACCCTCGGTGGCTTTTGCCATTGTCCCGGAAAGAAAACAACCCAAGCCACCATTGGTTCAAGGTAAGTATGAGACACAGAGCAAGCAGGACCAGCCAAGGCTGGGAGTTGAGCCCAGGTCACTAAGTCAGTAAGACAGAGAAGACATACCTGTTGTTATAAGGGGAATTTGCTACACAGAGTCATCCTGGTCATAACCGACTGAGTCAGTCAACATAAAGCAATCAACAGATACTGACTGATCGATCTCTAATGGCTTCATTATTTACCTTGAGCAGACTGCTAGGCAAGTCCCAGCCTCTCCTTACTGCATGCACAGTGTCACCGTGCATCCAGAGCAGCAACCTAGGGGCCTCCCTGGGGCTGAAGCTCCTCCCTCAGCCCTGCCATTTATCTGACACAAAAATCACGATCCACAATTGGAACTATAGTTCCTATTCGATGCATGCTGCCTACCCACCCTCATCACAGAGCTCACAAGCCCTCAAGCAGAACCACTGTAAGTTGGGGAGCATCTGCGACACAGACACCCACAGATACAGAAACAGGACCATCAGACAGACCCCTTCTCCGAGGCGTTTGTGTCTTGGCTTCGGAGCACTCTTGGGTCACCTCTATCCAAAGCATTCTCTGGTGGAGCTAGGGTAGACCTGAGTCTACGTGCAATGTCACCCAATTAAGCTGTGTCAGCAGAGGGCTGGCTGAGCACCACCCACACACGCATGTACCTGGCATGTGTTAGTCAGTTTGTGTGACCACTGGCCTGAGGTCTTTGTTCCTACTTTATAGATGAGAGAAAAGAGGTTCACTGGACCCGGGGTGTTTCAGTTTCCCATCACCCCATCCCATCTCCTACCACTTTCACCTTTTCTCACTGCATCTGCAACATGTGGATTGTTCCTTTCACGAGCCAGGCACCCCCCAACCTCAGGACCACTGGCTGTCGGGCTCCGCTCATCTCCTTCGGGTCTTTGTTTAAGACCTTTCTCAGAACGGCCAGGACGTAAGAACGGCACCCCCAAGGCTTGTCATCCAGTCATGCTATTTTTCTTCATGGCACTTATTTCAGTGGGAAGGACTCCGAAGTCACATCTTTCGGGTTACTGTCTGGCGAGGGCTGGGTTTCGCTCTTGTCCGGAGACAGGAGAAGCCTGATATGGAGCTGAAGGCTGAGTGCAGCCATGGCAGGTGCCCAGTAAATTGGAGAATGAAAAAACGAGGCTTGGAGATGTGCAGGAACCTGCAGGGTCACAGCTAGCCCTGTTTGGTGTGAGGCAGAGTCTGTGGGCTCAGCCTCCGGCAGCAGCCTGCCTGCACCTGTAATTAACTAGCAGAGAGCTTCTCTCTCTCTCTGCTGGCGCTCTGAGCTGTTAGTGCTGAGAGACATAGTGTCAATCTCATCTTAATAGCTCCGTTGTAGGGAGCGAGGAGGATGGGGGAGTTACCTACAATTTTCTCTCTTGCTCTTTCAAAAGACCTTCATCAAAAAAAAATCAGATATATATTATAGCAAAACAATGGGAGAATCAGTCAACCTGCCATGTCAAGTCAATGACAAGCATTTGTTTGAAAAAGTGCAAAAAATGCTCTGGCCGGGAGGGCCACATCACTCTGGGGGTTTGGGAAGTAGTCCTTGAGGCTTTTAACAACTCCCACTGTAATGAACCCAGCCCTGTTTGTGGTCCCAGGATGCAGTGTCTGGGGGAGCTCAGCCCTCAACTCCCCAGGCAGCGATTCACACCCAGAACCATCCACATCTCTCACTCAGTCCCTTGCCCCACACAGATTTGTTCAAAGCTCCTAGACTGTGTGCCACGTGGTCCTCTGCAGAGCTGGTGTGCCTCCTTCTGGACCATGTGCCACGGGCATAAGAGATTGTCACTGGCACCCAGGGCTCCCTGCTGGCTGGGAGGGGTGATGCTCCCAGGAATAATTGAGGACATGGAAACAGCTCCTCTCCACAGATAGGCTTCACTCCCGGGGGCTGGTGACCTTTGGTTCTGGGTGGGCAGGGAGCATCAATCTGTGCTGACTGAGGATCCCACAGACTCTGTAGCTCATCCTGCCCATTTGACTCAGGGCTGCAGAATCTCTCTCTCTGCCTCCTGAGAAAACACAGCATGGGATTCCTCTCCTTTTTTGGTAAAGAAAGTTTTTACTGAATAAACAGCCTTAAGTTCTCCCAATCTGCACAGACAAGTAATTGCTAGAACTGTGCTAAGTGACCCTGTGTCTCTCTGGTGGGGACCAAGGAGTTGATCACCTCTGTGGCACACTGTGGCAGGCCTCACCCTAGACACTGACTGGGTCATGCCTGAAGGCCACAGCCAAGCCGGGATATGGGTTTTGGCAGCAAAGAAGAGTAAGGCAGAGTCCCTGGCAGAATTCACATCCGTCCTGCTGGGTTTGTGTTGTGCTGTGGAGAGAGTCTCAGGAGGAAGTGTCAGATCTGTCACACAAACGGGTCACTAAGGCACAGAGGCCCTGGTGCCCCCTCCCCCATCCTCCCCCATCAGCAGAACCAGAATCCTGAGAGCCTTCGTGTCAACAGACAACTGGTCCCTCTGGGGCACAGGCATTGCAACTGCCATGGGACACACAGGCGCTGCGGATTTGGGTAGAGGACTAGCCTATCATTCTGGAGATTGGCCCTGCCTCTGTCTCTGGCCCCCAGCTGGGCTCAGGGGCCACCTCGGGATGCTAGAACATCTACAGAGCCTTGGCAGGAGATTGGAATCTGGTACCACACCTCACCAGCTATTCCTGGAGTTCTCCTGTCACATGGTGCAGAAACCCAAGGCCACTTGCTTGGGGACTGTACCCAAGCCAGGCTTCTCAGAGGCAAGCCCCGGGGGAAGTTGCGGCAGCAACACCACAAAGCAGCTTCCTAAAATTAATTATAGCCAAGTGAAGCAGTGTGGAGAATCTGGCTTTACCACACTATGGCTGTGTCTCTCGGGACAAGTTATTCAATGTCTCTGAACGTGCTTCTTGAATAGGGACACTGAAGGAATAAACAGGCTGATTTGTGGGAAAAGTTACTTGTACCAGACGATGGAATTTCCAGTCAGGAAATAGCTGTTTGGTTTTGTTTAAACACAGGCCATCTCTGGCCCCAATTTATACTCAGAGGTGTTTGGTTTACAAGTTTGACCTTCACCACAGCCTGGGAGAACCCTCAGTTCCAACAACTCCTGTAATTTAACAGCAGTTACTAAATACCTACTAGTGCTGGGTGCCAGGAAGGCAGAGGCCAGCAGGCCTTGGTCACTGTTCCCAGCGTCCGCTCGGTGGTGTGGTTGCAAGTGGAGGAGGTGACTCTGAGGCCCAATGACACTGAGACACAGCAGCTACACGTGGGAGGCACCCTGGAGGCTGGTGGCTGACTGCCAGGCTATGCTGAGCCCACTGGGCAGCTGGCTTCTCCCACAGCTCTATCTCCCAGAGCAGCGAAAGGGGTGCTGGCCTGAGTTGGGGGTGGGGTGCTTGTAGTGGGGAGAGGGTCTCTCCAGGCTTCTGCTGTACCATCCTCTATGGTGCCAGAGCCCACAGGGAGTTGTGAAGCCCTGAGGACATCGGCCACTCAGGTTGTTTGGGCAGCAACCTCTAAGCTGATGGGCTCAGGTCAGAGGTACCAAACTGCTTCTCAAACCCTCTACAGGCACGCCTTAGTGTGTCTGTATTCATACTGAGCAGAGAGAGGCGGCTCATGCAGGCCTGTTCTTTCCATGGTCTCTGTGTGTCCTTCTCACACACATCTCTGGCAGGGCCTTGAGTGAAATCCATATATGCAGCTTCTCTCTCAGATGTTCAGTCGGGCACTAAGGGCTCTTGGCACCACAGAGTGTCACACATGAGGCTAGGGTCCTCTCATCACAATGGGAGCAATAAATGCGGCCTAGGAATACTACAACGGCACGGGTGTACAAATGGACTCGGGGAGCCCACTCCAGGTGGAGGGATGTGCTCTCCGCCTGGACACGTGGGGGAGGGCCTGGGCCCTGCCCGGGATGATATGACAGGCTCTGGGGATCCCCCATGGAGTGCTTCACTCTCCCTGGGGAGCCAAGGGAAGATGGTGGGGGGCAGAGGAGGAACGGATGGAGAGGGAGCTGGAATTGACATATGAAGCAGGCTTGTTCCTAATTTAAATAAAATGAATAAATAAATAAAATAAAATAAAAAGAATGCAGCTGCACTCTATGAGCGCTGGCCCCGCCCCCACCTTCTGGCTCTTCTCTCCTCTCAGAGATGAGGATCCTCCGCTGACCCCCAGTCAACTTGCAGAGCGGAAACCAAACGAAAGCTACGAAGACCTGCAGAGCACATGCCACAACAGTGCTACTCCAAGTTGGTGACATTATCGCCAGAGGCTAGGAAGCATCCTGCCCACTCAGATGCCGGGTTATTCTACTTCAGAACCAGCTGGGTACCACCCCACCCCCTCTCTCCAGCCCTCCACTCGCTCCTGCTTGTCCTGAGTGCTGGCAGAGGCCCAACCACTTATTTTTAGTTATTGATGGGCTGGCCACTTCCTGGTCACATGTTACAGTCTGAGCCCTGCCGCACACAGCAAGGCTTAGCTCGGAAAAACACCCTATCTCCCTAGCAGGTCTTCAGTGTGCACCCCACACAACCATGTGGGCTCCTCCAGAGCCAGCCTCAGAGTGCTCTTTCAAAGTCCCTTTGGGGAGCTCAGGGCCATCTGCAGTCGTTTTGCTAAACCTTCACTTACCAAAGGGGAAGCCAGCTGTTGCAAAGCAAGGGGCCTGGTGCTCATACCCAGGGCCAAACCTGTGGCTTCGGTTGTTGGGACTTGACCATCCTGACTTCATAGGAGGAGAAGGGGAGGGGCCTCCTTGCAGATCCACTCTGCAGAGGGAGCAGAATACAGAACGAAAAGTCCCCCTGACGTACAGGAAGTAGGGACACAGAGCCAGGCCCCAGACTACTGACAGGAACAGTGGGATTTACCCCCGTTTTGGACTGGGAAGCTGCCCCCCTCCACTCCCCCCTCATCTCAGCAGCTTCCCTCCCCCTGCCTCCTCCTCAGTAGTGCTATAAGACCACATTGTGTCCCCCTGATTGGTGACTGGGGACAGACACATGCTCCACCTTCTGTGACTGTCTTTAGGAAAATATTCAGAATTTAGAAAGAAGCAGCAGAGAGTCCAGGTCCTTGTTACCTAACCAGGATGCAGAGGATTTATATTTAGACGCTGTCTGTGCACAGCGTGGAGCCGGCTCTGGGGAGCTGCCTTGGTACACGTGTAGACACACCCAGAGGATCTTCTGAGCAGTCCCAACAGCCAGGGGACAGCAGGGGACTACAGGAAACGGCTCCATGGGGGCACAGTGCCTCCAGAGCATATGTTTTACCTGTTGTTAACTTGTATTTTAAGATATGGTCTCACTCTGTGGACTAGACCAGGCTGGCTATGAATTCCCGATCCCCTTGCTTTGGCTTCCTGAGTACTGGGGTTCCACCAGGCCACTACAAGAAAGCTGAAGCGCAGCTCCACACTACACCACCTCACCCCTTCAACTCGAAGCTAACACACCTGGCCAGTGTTCCCACTGCTATGGCTGCCCAGCCTCCTCCAGGACAAGGTCAGCTGAGACCTGGTCAGAACTGGCCAGGACATGGTCAGCTGAGACCTAGTCAGAGCTGGTAGCCACAGAGACACACCCAAGAATGTAACATCTGCTTCCTAAGACTCCGAGTAGTTACTGTCTGATGGCTCAGGTCTCCTCTGGAGACCTATGGACTGCCAGAGTGACTCCATTTTGTCCAAGCTTTAGCTAATTTCATCTTGTGCTTTGCCAATTGCTCTCCAGTTCCTGCTGACCACATCCCATTGAGCAGAACATTGTCGTACATCTGCACTTGAAGTTTTTAAGAGACCCATTGTTTTACAACATAAATGGTTTTAGTCAACTCAACGGAAACCTTTGAAACTTCTGCCCCCAGCCTCTGGTGTAATGTACACAGCTGTGGTTTTAGCTCTCCATCTCTGGAGGTAACAGGTCTTTCTGGGATAATCCTCTTCTCTCTACCCGCCTTTATGCAGAGGCATTTTCTGTGTCTTGTGTGGACACATTTGGAGACCCAAGTGAGATTTCTGCCACTCAAGGGGCTAGGCCTCACTCTGCGTCTCTTTGGCTTGGTGAAATGTTACAAGGGAGGTGACCCCTGAGACATTCCGGGTCCCTGTAACTCTCACACCAAGGTCAGAGAATTCCAGAATGACATTTTTTTTTGTCTGGGCTAGTCTCTAACATGGGACCCCCTCCCCAGCACCTTCCTCTGGGAGTCAAGACACTGAGGAAGTTCTGGCTGCAAACTTTTGCTTAAATCCTTGTATTACGCAGGGCACGGTGGCACACACCTTAGTCCCAGCTACTTGGGAGGCTGAGACAGGAGAATGGCTTGAGTCCAGGAGTTCTGGGCTGTAGGGCGCTATTCCAATTGGGTGTCCACACTAAGTCTGGCATTAATATGGTGACCTCCTGGGAGTGGGGGACCACCAGGTTGCCTAAGGAGGGGTGAACCGGTCAAGGTCGGAAATGGAGCAAGTCAAATCCTTGTCTTACATCTTCTCTGTGGATGCTGAGTGGGTGACTGCACAGTCCAGGTTCTTTACTCTCTTCTCTCTCAGCTACTGTTCTATGCCTTTCCTTTTGTTCTTGTATTATGTCAGTGTTTTCTAGAGGAACAAATCTTTCTCTGTAAATCCCACATATATACACACATTTACATCTCCTGTGTGTGTGTGTGTGTGTGTGTGTGTGTGTGTGTGTGTAAACACACACATATGGGATTTATTAGAATGGTTTACAAGCTGTGGACCAGCTAATCCAACAATGGCTGCTTATGAATGTAAGGTCCAAGAATCCAGTGTTGTTCAGTCTACAAGGCTGGATTGTCCAGCTGGTCTTCAGTATATGCTGGAATACCACTCTAATGCTAGTGAAGGGATGGACTTGCTAGCAGGCAGAGACAGCAAGCTCCCTTCTTCCCTGTCCTGTGTATGGGCTGCCAGGAGAAGGTGTGGGCCAGATTAAAGGCGGATCTTTTCACCTCAAAACATCTGGATTAAAGGTGGGTCTTCCCACTTCAAAGATCCAGATTGGATCTTCCTACTTCAAATGATTTAATTAAGGAAAAAAAAATGCTCACAGATGTGCCCAGTCATTTGATGACGGAGAATTTCCTCTGTAAACTGTTACTAGGTGTTTCTCTTAGTGGTTGATGAATAAAGCTATTTTGGCCAATGGACAGGCAGAATTTAGCTAGGCTGGAAATCTGAGCAGAGGCAGGGAGGAGGACAGAGATACAGATGCCATGTAGCTTCTGGGGAGGCAGGATGCCAGGGCATCACCTAAGTAAGGCCACGTGGTGATATACAGATTAAAAGAAATGGGCTAATAGTTAAGAGAGAGTGAGCCAGTGAGAAGCCTAAGTCAATGGCCAAACAATTATAAATATACATTAAGTTTCTGAGTGGTTATTTCATAGCAGCTGCGGGGACTCAGTGAGCAGAGAGAAAAGGGTCCACTAGGACCCAGACTAGACAGAGAAAAGTCTCCCATTACAATTTGAGTTTTAGTTAATTCCAGATGTAATCAACTTTACAACCAAGAATAGCCACCACAGCGCCTTCCCTGATTTCCCTTGGGGACCAGAGAACCAGCTCACTCTCTGAGTTCACTTTGGCGTAAAGGCAACCAGAAGCTGACCCAGGGACTTCCCTTTTCTTTTGGGGAGAGTTCCTCTGCCCTTGCGGCCTATGCTCCATGAGTGGTGCCAACCTCTCTTCTGACATATTAGTGAGTCTGTAAACTTCAAGACTCCCCCTCTGCCCACTTCTCTCTTGGCTCCTCCTCCTTTTCATTGTCCACGCCTCTCTGATCTCAACCCCTCTCATTCCTGCCACTCAGCTCCAGCTTACAGCTGTGCCTAGAACCTGAATCTAGTCAACTCCTGCCCTCTTCTCCCAAGGGCTCCTCCAGACACCTGAGGGTGGGCCATACAGTCTTTGAGGCTGAGCCTGCATGGTAAGGGCCCAGCCAGGGCAGGACAGCTGGCGTGCAGGGCACATGGTGGCTGCTGAAGGTCCTGGGGCAGGTGTTACAGGGAAGACAGCCACTAAGCAGCCCTCTCCCCTTTCTTTACCACTGGGGAGTCTTGCCGGCCTTGAGTACAGGGCCCCACTTCAGAGTGGCCAAAGGGCCAGTTTTTCTGTTGGGGAGAGTCCCTTGGCTGCACGGCTTTGGCAGGAGACTGGAGAGAAAAGCTAAGCCGAGTCCCTTCTCCTGGGTCTCCAACCCAGCTTCCTTTGAGGTAGGGCACTTGCCCTCTGCTTTCTGTCTGCCTTTGTTTCCGCCCCATCAAGCCTGGATACTCTTGCTTTTGTTTCTACCACTTTCTGGGTTCTTTAGATGTTTGCTTTTCATACATATGGTTTGACCCACAAAAGAGCCAAGATCTCCCTGCTTTATAGAATCATTATATTATCCTGCAATTTGATATCCTTTTAACAGGGGAAAATATTAAACTTTTCAGATTATCTGGCCCCATCTGCAGACACACATAAAATTGGTTATGGATATATAGATCACTGGGTTTAGTCTTACAGAGAAATAAATGCCTTTCAGGTGTGGATAATATTGAAAAACTGTCGCATGCTGATTTGACTCACTGAGAAGTTGGCTCTGCACATAGGATTTATTCCTGCCTACTTTAGACCAAGTATGCTTGTCTTGGTTTCCTTCAAAGGCTCTTTCCTATTGGCCCCCCCAACTCTGCGATGGGAAAAAGGAGAACAAGAAAAAATGCATTGTGCCTTTGAGAACAGCTATGAGGCTACTATTGCTTACCTCACGGTATAACGATGCCTATAATAAAATCAGCTAATGAGATGATCATACATAGAAAGGATGAAGGGGATCCCATGTCTAAAATCTCTCAATTATAATACCAGCATCATAGTCAGCCAAATTCTGTGAGATGCTGTAAACATCAATTGGATGATGACTGTGATAAATAATCACATGCTGCGTCAGCCATAAGGCCTGTCTTATGTTTCTATAAGGTCTACCCAGAAACTTACAAGGCCCAATGGTCTAACAGTACATGCATAGGTAAGTCTAATTTATTGCATTCCCCTATATGCTGAATCTGGATTCAGCTTTTTATCATTAAGACGATGTTGCTTAGAAACTTCTAAGCTGCACAACCGCTATCTTTATAACTCCAGCTGTGCCTGCCCAAAATAATCACATCTGGGCTTATTAAATGTTAATATTCCTTCAGGAGAGGAGGAGATAGGCAAGGTCACTGGACCCTCACCTGAGTGTACTGTCACATCTCCCAGCAACTTACATGCAATTTGGCCCTGGCTGCAGACAGCCTCAAGATTTTCTGGAGAAAGTAGGGTATATGAGCTAGAAAAGTAAGAACAGAAGTGGTGAGTTCACCTATGCAATTGTGGAACAGCTGCTATACATACTGGGTAAAGGCCTCAAAAACAGGTATTGCCTAAATCCCTCCCCACTTCAAGGAAAATATCTTAGAGCAAATGGTAACTGTTAATGTTATTATGCCTCATAGTATTTATTTATTGTAATTGCTTAATAAGGGGGCTTCATACGTAAAGGTTAAGACGTAATTACTGATGTTTAACTCTTTGGATAACCCCAGTTCCCTTCTTGGTTCTTGTTTACAAAAGCATTCTCTCATTCGAGGTCATTGATATTGCTAAATCTCTTGCTGAGATGTAAACTTTCTCTCTCAGGATCAGTGAGACCATAGAAATAAGTTAAATTATTTTAGGAAGGAAAAATTGTATAAATAAAGATAGAGACAAAACCATAAAAGCTTCAAGCCAAGTTGCAAAAGGTATGAATATGTTGCACAGGACTTATGGGAGATGAGATTTAAAGTTAAAATGCTTTATGGTTAAAAATATGCTAATGTTCCCAGGGTTGTAGTGACCTATTTATGTAATAAAAACTGACTTGAAAATACCTGGTCATTTCTGTCTTTGCTAACTTTGTTAAACTTTAACCATTTGGAGATGCTGAGTCATAATGGCAACTGTGGTTAACTGTGCACTTTTTTATTCTCATAAATGTTTCCTTATGAAAACCAACCTTCCTGCTCTCTCCTGTAATTACATCCTCTGTGATAAAGCAACCTACTTAATATTAAAGATCTAATAAACTGATTTAAATTTTGTAAAAATTCACTATGAAAGGATCAGGGAAATGAAGTTCCCAGTTTTTCCACGAACTGTATTTTTGTTTTAAAGTTTGTTTTGGTACTAAAAAGAGCATCAGTTCAAAATCTGTAACTTTCAAGACTGAAAAATGTTAAAAGGGATAACTTACCTTAGTGTAAAAATCCAATCCTGTGAGAGTTATTAATTTATTATAAACCATTAAAAAAACAAAAAATGTTAATTTTCACTCACCCTATAAATGACTAAATGCCCTTTATAGGCCTAGAACTATGTTTGTAGTCACCCAAAGTACACATGTAATTGATTTACAGGGACAAAATTGAGGGGAGACACTAATTTATATCTCCCATTATATGTCTTCTGCATATGCTATCAAAGTTAAGCCTAAAGCAGGTAACTCAAAATAAGTTTAAAAGAAAACTTAGTTTAATATAAAATAATATTTAAATTCTGGTGTATTTTAAGGACTGGTTATGGACATTTTAATGTGTGAGTAAGATGGGTAGATTTTATAGTGCACTTACACAATAGGCCATCCCCAGGCTCAAGAAGTGCCATTTTCCTTGTTTGGGACACAGGCCCCACCAGAGTAAATTGCATGCTAGCCTCTTTTCAGGACAGGGAGGCATGGGGAAATAAGACTTGCCAAAATCTGCTGTCTCTGGCTGTGTAGGCCTGGCTAGGAAATCCTTCTCCTCATCTACAGGGAATATAAATCACTGCCCACGTCTCCCACGGCATGGGCGGGGTGGAGGTGAAGTGGGGGAGGAATTCTCCCATCCAGCGGAGGTCCTGCACCTACACCCTAAATGTCTCAAGCAACAGGGAGGCAAACAGCAGTCATTCTTCATTCACCATCTCCTCAACTGAGGTTGCTGTGAATGGGGAACCTTGTGCCCAAGCCGGCCACCCAACTGCTGAAGGACATACTATAGTTCAGTTAGCCATGCCCTTTACCCTGCCTTCAATTCTTAGCAAAGCTAATCCCAGGGCTGAAAAGTCAACACATGATTTTGTAAGGAGTCCCCAGGGGAGTTTAAAAATAAAAGACAGAGGCTCTGCCACAGGGCCAGTCAGCACCCACTTAAACACTACCGTTGTCATCCTGTGGATTCACCACATCCTAGTAGAGCGATACCATCTGAGGAAGAGGCCTGGACTGTGAAAGTCCATCCAGACAAGCCTCTCCAAGTCAGTTTTCAAAGACCCCAGGGACTGGCTCTTCAGCCCTGCTTTCCTTGCAAACCTGAAAGCCAACAGGTCTATGCATGGCTGAAGTCTGATAATGCTTGCAGTAGGGTTAGGTTAGTCACACCAGCTCCCGAGGCCCGGACTCTGACCCAAAGAACTGTTGCTAGCTCTGCTGTGTCTGAGAGTAATAGTTCTATTAAAAAAAAGCAAAACTAATTTCTTTAATGAGTTATGCCTGGCTATGCATCCAAATAACAGTTGGTCTTTGTAGATGATATAAATATTTTTCTAAAAATAAATACAGCCTTACAACTCTGCAAAAGGCTTGAATCTGCTCGCTGCTGAGCAGAGGCTAGCCATTGCTGATTCTAAAGCTGGCTTGATTGGCATCATGGCTGACCACCTTACACACTGGCCTCCCATGTTCTCTTGTCCTTCTCCCCTAGGTCTAATGATCGGTCCCTCCTTATTTAATTGACTGCTAAACTTTGTCAAACAACGAGCAGCATTTGTTGAATTAACACACCTAAGGGCCTAATGTAACTTCTTGCATAATGAGCCAATGATTTGATTTTCCCTGAGACCAGTGGGGAACGAACTGCCCAGAGTGACTCCATTTTGCCCTAGTTCTAGCCAACTCCATCTCCTGCTCACACAACTGTTTCCCAGTCCCCGCTAAGCACTCCTGCAGAGGAGAACATTCTCATGCAGCAGCACCTGCAGCCTTGGGAGGTCCACTGTTTTATAACATAAAATGTTTTAATCAACTCAACTAAAACTTCTGCCCCTGGCCTGCCTCTGATGTGATGTAATTATGGTGTTGGCTTTATAAACCCTACCTGCCCTCTCCTGGGTAGATAGAGCTCTTTCTAGTATAAGCCGGCTCTCTCAGCCGCTGACAATAAAGGCATCTTCATCTGACTTTGATCCAGTGGCATCCTGTGTCTCAGGTGGACGCAGCACCTGCCTATACGTGTCCAGCTGCATGACTCTCACGGCGTCCACTCAGCCTCGCTCTGAGCTCAACCCCCCAAATCCTCCCTGTACCTGCTGTCCCTTCTCTCCTATTGTTCCCCCACTCTCAAACTCATCCAGAAGTGGAACCCCCACTGTGGGAGACCCCAGAATGAGGCTGACACGAGGACAATGTTCCCCAGGGAGGAAATTGACTTCTTCATGTCACAGATGCCACTGTCACACCTGGCCTCGGTGGCCATAATCTCAGTGGTGAGGGAGGGAGACTGAAAGTTAAAAAGAGAATCAGGTCCGACACCGGAGGAGCCAACTTTAGCTGGGAAACAAACATATGACCAGGACACTAAAAATACACCCCTTCGGTAAATGCCACCCTAGAGCAAACCATGGATATAGGAGTCTGGAGCAGGTGTGTGTGGTGGAGGGGTATCGAGAGCCGTGTGAGCTGGACCCCACTATGCTGGCCAGAGCATGGACGTTTCAGGGTAGCTGGGTCATTGGAGAGACTGCTGCCCAGCCACAGCCAGTGCTTAACTCACAGAAGTTCTGACACTTGCACAAATCTGTGTTTTGGGAAAGAGCTGGGGCACCCTGACCAGGTACCCCAGCCACCACCGGTAAGGTGGAAATAGGAATCCACGGCTGGTACAGCAGCCAGTATTCTCACAAAAGCCCTTCTCTGGAGCATCCTGAGGGGGACAGTGGCCGGAGTTGGGCAAGCTGTTGGCATTAGCACCATCCTCTTCCACCTGGGCTGGTTTAGGCATCTCCAAACTTCTTCCACACCTGTTGTCAAGCCCACGCTCCTGCATGTCACCCCTGTAGCGGCCTCCATCCCAGGTGTCCTTAGGAAAAGGATCCCACCTAACCATGGGGCTTTGACCTGGCCTTGTCTCTTCCAAGCTCAATTTTCCCACTTTTGAATGGGAGCATATGCCCAGGGTGTTTAGGTTGCTGCACTGTTACTAGCTCTGGGCCCTCTTTGGGCTGAGAGGCCTCATGCTGTCTTTCTGAGGACCTGTTACCGCTCTCCCTGAAGCTCCTCACATTTTTACAGTGTTCAGCTGTGACTTTCCAGTACCCAGTGAGTCTTCCAGACAGCCCTGGAGTTGAGGTTACTAACCCCTCCCCAGGAGGCCTCTCTGTACTCAGTGCAGAAACCCACCTTTGATATGCCGCCCTGGGGGAGAGAGCACGCTTTTCTTTATGGATGGATGGCATGCTGCAGCTCCTTTGTGCTCTGTAAAGCTAAGGGCCTAGGGGACAGGGAGCAGAGGAGCTGCGCAGGCAGGGGCAAAGGGGCAGCAGATGGCTTCTCCCAGTCTCCTCCACCACCTGTGTGATGGCTCCCTGTGGTGCACAATTGGCCACTGGGTGTCTTAGCCACAGGTCTGACATGCAGAGTACATGGGTTGAAGGATGGGAAGTTCTGGGAGAGCTTGGGCCGCACCAGACCATAGGTAAGTGCTGAGCACTGCTGCGTGGCATGCAGGCCAGTATTTCATGGCTGTGTGTCCCTCTGCCACAGTAACTGGACCTTCTCCAGCACTGTCATAAGTCACATCGAGCAAGGTTTGAAAGGCTCCTTGCCAAGATAGTCAGGAGTAAATAACAATAAGAAAGATCATCTGGGGCTGGAGAGATGGCTCAGTGGTTAGGAGCACTGGCTGCTCTTCCACAGGACCTGGGTTCAATTCCCGGAACCCACACGGCAGCTCACACCTGTCTATAACTTCATTTCAAGAGCTTTTGACACCCTCACACAGATATACATGCAGGCAAAACACCAGTGAGTATAAAAATAAATTCCATTAAAAAAGAAAAATCATCTTGTGCTATGACAGGTCTTATTTTTAATTAAAACGCGAACTCCAGGGTTCAAGTCTCTGCATCCTGGGGTGGGTAGAGCACAGCACCCAGCCGAGGAATCTCATAAGTACCGCAATAGCACCCAGCGTAAGTACCGCGATGGTAAGCAACCTGCCCAGACCGAAAGGGCACACGCCATAAGGGCTGACACTATAAACTGATGACATGACAATGGCATGGTTAAGATGATGTTTTGTTTTGTTTTTTTAATTGCAGATTTGAGGGAGAAACAGGCAGAGGCATTTGGAAGAATCCAGAGCAGAGAGAGAAAGTAGTAGACTGAACATCATCCTGCATCCTCTGAAGCAGGAGCAGAGCAGAAAGAATGAGCATGGGGCGGGGGGGGAGGTGACGGGAGGAGCATGGGGAAGACAGAGAGTGAGGGCAAAAGAGAAGGCCAGGAGGAGCCTGGCTGAAATAGCGGGGCTCTATGGAGAATGGCAAGTGGGGAGAGCCTGTGAGCTAGAGAAGTTTAGGGCGGCGGGGAAGGCAAGAAGAGCTGGGAAGAGCAAGCATGCCAACATGAACTCAGAAATGCGTAGCGGCTACCGAGGGAGCCTGGAGGCCAGTGTGTGCTTTGGTACGCAGAGAGACTTTTGTCCCTTCTGCCAGTGATGAGGGAAATGGCTCCTTTGATGGAGGAAAAGCTGCTTCCCAAATTCCTTAGGAATGTTGGCTTTTGTCTAACTGCGGAAATGGACTTTCCTCTGGACCTGACACACATGGTTTCCAGAAAAGGGACATGTGGGGGTCTGACTTTTCCAAGCCTCCTAAGGAACCACTAGTCACTGCCATATCAGAAGGGTCTCCTGGGTGTCGGGCATGCTCTGTGAATTAGTGAACTGGCTACTGACCCCAAGAGACTGAAAGAGACTTGGAGTCCTCTGCTGCATAGATGAGAGAATGGTCTCAGAGAGGTTAGGTGATCTACCCAGGGTCACAAAGCCAGGAGTTTAAGGGAACCCACCCTGGGTCTTCTAGTCCTCAGAATACACCTGGTTATAACCCATGACATATAAAAGTACTGTGGGTTGTAACAGGTGAATCTTTCTCAGTTCAGAACCAAAGAGAAAACATCTCTGGAAAAGACACTCCTCCCTACTCAATCTTGCTTTTTAACACAGAATCACGTGTAATCTGGCTTTTTTCCCCTCCTTCAACAAGTGACTCATTTAAACACTTCAGAAACGGCCTCTTCTAGAGTCCCAGAGTGATTCTGTTTTCTTTTCTCCAGGAAACCTTAAATATTTTCATCTGAGGGACCACATGAGTAATTCTGGACCAGTGACTATGCCTTCAGGGTAAATTCCTCTTCTTGAAACACTACCAGACAGAAAAATCACTCAACAGCTCTCACAGCCTCCAGGGAAGAGGGCCTGCTCCCCCCCCAACTCCAAGCTCCAACTGTCAGAGCCCCAAATCGCTGCCATCAGACACACCCTGCAGGTTCCTGTCACTCCCATGTAGCCGAGCAACAGGGTTCCTGACTCATGTGCATCTGGCCACACCAACTCTGTTCATGTACACACAAGCAGCAAGTGACTCTGAGGAAAGGCACAGTGGGAGCCTTGAGATGCACCTAAGTCCCAGCCCTGGGAACTAAGTGGTGGGAAGAGAGAACTGACTCCCAAAGCTGTCCTCTGACCTCCACGTGAATGCCGTGGCATGCGTGTGCTCTGGCATGAGTGCGTGTCGACATCGGCACAAACAAATGTAACAATAACGTTTGTGCCAGGCATAGTGGCACGCACCTGCAATCCTAGGGTCTCGGTTGAAAATTTGAGGTCAAGAAGGTCTACATGGTGAGTCCTAGGTCAAACACCACCATGACAAAGAAGGATGGAGTTGTCGACAAGAGGCAGGACAGGGATGAAGAGAGCAGCAGTGGAAGCCTTGAAGAATTGGTCCCCTGGTGGGCTACATCATTTTCCAAATCAGAAAAAGCATGAGGCTTAAGCAGCTTTCCCACTTTTAAAATACACAAGAAAGGTTTCCGTTTAGAAATGACAGAAACTGTCAATTTCAGGAGGCTGCAAAAAGAAAAATAGTTTCTTTGTGTAAAGGCAGTGCCTAAAGTCTGATAAAAAGAAGGGATCTGTGGTTGGGGAAAAGAGCAAAGGACAAGTCCTCTGCTAGCTGCTAATCATTCACTTATTCCTCACAGGGACACCCAAGTACTTCAGTAGGGAAACAGAGGGTCTGTGAGGTCACCATCATCATGCATTATGATTCCTGCAATTTCCCAGCATGGACTCCTCTGTGCTTAGACATTCCATGCTTTTGTTAGCCACAGCCCAACACAAGCCCTGTCACTAACTCTCCTGAAGTCTGTCTGCCCCCTCTGTCACACTGATGCTTTGGGGTCTCACACCCTGCCGGTCAGGGACACTCCCACTCACTGAACAATCTACACAAGGCCTCCTATGGAGACCTAGCCAGCCTCTGGGTGTTGGAACCTGCCAGATCTTCCCCTCCCAACAGCCTTCCTTCTGGCTCTCTCCAGCTGCCCATCTTGATCTCTTCTTGCTCATCCTGATAGACAAGATGGAGCAGTGATTCTGTGGACTCCCTAGGGAAGGTTCTGGAAGTCAGCTGGGCTGCAGTAACAATGCATGATAGTTTTTTAGGTAAAGTCTTACTGTGTAACCCAGGGTTGCCTGGAACTTGCTACGTAGACCAGGCTGGCCTTGAACTCACAGAGTTCCACTTACCTCTGCTAGGATTAAAGGTGTGCACCACCCCTCCCAGAGCATGGCATTCTTTGTGGTGAGACTTTTGGAAAGAGTCCCTTTCTTTCTGATACAGAGCCTTGCTTGCTTTATTTGTAGGGCCAGGGACTGTCTGCCTCCAGGGCTTCTTCCTTCACCACCACTATAACAGTCATGCTGCCCTCTGTGAAGCTCCCGTCTTATGAGATAAAGCAGGGAGGCTCTGATATCTTCCTAAGGTCAAGGTCAAGGTCACAGGGGCAGTGAGCAGTTCATGAACCAGATAGCAGCCACACAATTCCTACATTTCATGGCTGACAGCCAGGATGGAACGTTCCGAAACACATGGGAATGGAGCCCTCACTGGCCCTCACGGAAAGCACTTCATGGGGCACACCAACTGACTAAAGAGATTCTGGAATGAACTGTGGCCACTCAGTTTAGCTGTAGAAACAGAGCCAACATCAGCAATTTGTAACTAACATAAGAGCTCAGGCAAGTCTCAGTTGTTAAGAAATGGAATTTGATGCTGGATGTGGTAATGAATGCCAAGGCAGGGAGATACTGACTTCTGGCCAGCCTGGGCTACATAGCAAGACTCTGACTCAGAAAACCCACATAAACTACAATGTTGAATATTTGTCAATTGGAAAGTAATTGAGGCTACCAATAGCATCTAATGCTTGAGTCCTGTGTCACTGTAGCTAAATGCGTGAGCTTATCAACTTACAAAGAGGCTTATTTTGGTTCATGGTTATGGAGGGTTCAGTCAGTCTCTGGTTATTTGGCTTTGTTTTTGTCCCATGGGAGGTAGCACATCATGGTGACAGTGTGTGATGGGGCAGAGCAAGACAACTAAAGAGAGGCAACCCTTGTCCTCCACCCATGACCTCCCACTAGGCCTCACCTTTTAAGACCCCTGCCTACCCCCAGGCTGAGGACCAAGCCTTCAACACATGGGCCTTTGAGGACACCCTGGAACCAAACAACAGTGAATACTGTACCAGAATCTTTGGTAACAATTCCACCTGCACTAAGAATGGAGATAGAGCCCAGCACTCTGGAGGCTGAGGCAGGAGGATTGTGAATTCAAGGCCAGATGATACTATATATGGAGAAATAAAAGCAACAGCACCCGTAGATGGAGTTTTCTGTCTAGACTGCTGATCAGCTCTATCCCGCCAGCCGCTGCCCACATAGCCACACTGAGACGTATTATAATTATAAATGTTCAGCCAGTAGCTCAGGCTTGTTTTTTTAGCTAGCTCTCATAACTAAATTTAACCCATTTCTATCAAGCTATGCGCTGCCTTGAGGCTTGGTTACCTCATATATGCACTTCCCGTCCTGCTC
The DNA here is from genome assembly GCF_017639785.1 of Mesocricetus auratus. Taxonomy (NCBI): domain Eukaryota; kingdom Metazoa; phylum Chordata; class Mammalia; order Rodentia; family Cricetidae; genus Mesocricetus; species Mesocricetus auratus. The sequence continues at coordinate 150,456,523 of NW_024429266.1, read as the reverse complement.
AATCTACATCTCATGGTGTCTCCTCTGACTCCACCCTTCTCTCCAAACTTCTCTCTGTCCCCCAAATCCTGCCTGGCCATCAGCCAGTCAGCTTTTTATTAATAATGAGAGCAACGCATCTTCACAGTGTACGGGAGGATTATTCCACAGCAAGCACCCCTTCCATTTTTGTGACAACTTAGTCAACATCCTAACTCAAGACAAAGGCATTTCAATATTCCATTCTCTAAGGAGGAAACTGAGGTTTAGCATGTTCCAGTAACTTGTTTCTGGGCATGCAGCTGGGCCCCACTAACCCACAGCCTCACCTCCTCCATGAGGCATCCTTTGAAATCCTGCCCCAAACTCTTCTCTGTGGCCCCTTCCTGCCCCTGCTTCCCCCAGTCAGCTTCCTCATAGACACAAGATGTCCTTGTATGAGCTCAGGGGCTCATTGGTTCCCACAGTGGATCCAGGGCATGATGCACTGGCATCATGGCAGCCTATGTCCGTTGGCATGCATGTGCCCAGTTCCTGACAGGCCAGCTGAATCTGAGAATCCGGGAGTGCTGGTGCCCCACTGCAGAGCTGGCCTCACCCCATTTCCACACAAACTCATCACTGGTGATTTTTCTTCTTGTGGTTGCCCTCATCTTAGGGATGAGCCAACTCAGGATGGCAGGAGTTTCATCTCAACCAGGGACGAGGCAAATAACTGAATGTTGGCACAAATTCACATCAGAGATTCACACAAAAACTCAGGGTCTGGATATGTATGTGCAATTGAATACTGCGGATTGACATGAACGGGGCTGGCAGGAAGGGTAGGACGCCAGGGGCTGCAGGTTCCAGTGCTCTGAGGGCAGCAGGATCAGGCTCCCTGCACCTCATTCTGTTCCCCACCGGCTGGGCCTCTAGAGCGTCAGCCAGCAAGTCCCTGTTATTTTCACTCCTGTATTTACTAAGGCGAGAAATGGTGTCAACACATTTTCAAGCATTGCTGACAGACATGCATGACTTGCAGCTGGTGGCCATCTCCTTTATTAACTGAGTACCTCGCACAGGGCCCTGAACCAGCTCTGACTCCTGCGTGGAAACCACCACAGGTCACCTTTGGGCTTGCCCCTGAATTTTCTCAGTACTGTTTATATTCACATGGGGCCCACCCCTGAGTAGAATCACATCACCCGCACCCACGGTCACTCCCTCTAAGCTTCCTCTTTTCTCACACCCTAGCTGAGGGTTCAGTTTTTGGGTTTTGTGTGTGTTTTTTTAAAATCTTCCTTTAGCACTTTCCCTCAAATATTTGCAGATAATTAATTCACTGTTAATTTGCCAAGGATGCTTTCTTTATATTTTGTAAATAGAAAGTTGGGCCCAGCAAATTCTCTTAAGATTCCTTCCTTCTTTCTCTCCTTTCTTCCTCCGTTCCTTCTTTCTTTCTTCCTTGCCACCTCCTTCCTTCTCTTTCCCCGCCTCCCCCTCCTCCTCCCTCTCTCCCTTCCCACCTCCTTTCCTCCCTCCCTTCCCCCCTCCTTCCTTTCTTTCTGGTGTGGCTAGGACGGAACCTAGGGCCTTATACACAGTGAGCAGGTGCTCCGATACTGAGCGACACTCTGGCAATAATGTTGTTTTTAATAAGCCCTGTTGGACAGAGAGAAGGACACTTGCTGGGAAAGGCAAAATGCCTCAGGAGTGAGACACGATGACCACGTTCTAGGGTGCCATGGGTGGTAGATTCCTGCGGCCCCTCTATGGCAGGAGCTTCACCCCCCCCCCCCCCCCCGCAGTCTAGCTGGCCAGCCTGCCTGTGTGGACAGAGGGGTTTCGAGTGAGCCGCAGGAGCAGCTGCAGACCCAGTGACTGCACGCACACCCACTATGACTTTCGTTTGTTGTGTTTAGAAAGTCACAGGAAACTCCCTTCTGGTGTCTCTACCTGTGCACATGTGGCTGGCATCCCCCTTGCCTCTGCCTGCCTACACTGTTTCTTTCTGGGCCTTGTTGTGATCCCTTCTCCTCTGGAGCCTGGCTTCCAGGCTCAGAGTTCTTCCCAGCCACGAGCAGTCAGTCCTCTCTGCTTATTGCTCCACAAGAACTCCTTGTAGGCCTGAGCTCAGCAGTCCAGGGCTCCTGTCTCCTTCCTGCTCCTCTCTGCATAGACTTTGGGGTCTGGCTAAATCAGAAGATGCATGACAGTACAGATCAGAGGGGCTCTGTTGCCCCCACTGCCTTAGCTTTCAACCTAGTTGCCTGGGGTAACTAAGAACTGCAGTGTCTGGGCTGCACCGAACACCAAAGACAGGGTCTGAGGATGAGGGAGGCAGATAGCACTCTCCATCCAGGCTCCCCAGGGGTTTCCGTGATAGCCAAGGCAGAAGCAGGGTTCCCTGTGGTCAGTGTCCTTATGTGCCAGCTAGTTTTATGTTAACATGGCACAGTCCATAGAATCATCTGAGAGGAGGGAACCTCAAGTAGGAAAACGCCTCCATGAGATCAGGATACAGGCATGTCTGTAGGGCATCTTCTTAGTTAGGGATTCATGTGGGTAGGGCCCACCCATTGTGGGGGGCACTCCTGGGCTGGTGGACCTGGGTTCTATAAGAAAGCACACTGAGCAAGCCATGGGGAGCAAGCCAGTAAGCAACACCCCTCCATGGCCTCTGCATCAGCTCCTGCCTCCAGGTTCCACCCTGTTTGAGTTCCAGACTTGACTTCCTTCAGAGATGGATTGTGCTTAGAAGTACAAATCAATTAAATTCTTTCTTCCCCAACTTGCTTTTGGTCATAGTGTTTCATCACAGCAATAGTAACCCCAACTAGGACAGCTTCCTTTTCCAGTAAGATCCTATTCATGTGGTATGACCCTTCTACTCTGCCAGACCTGGACTACCTGTGTACCTCAGAGACACAGATCATTTCCTTGGCATCCAAGTATCAGACCTGTGGCTCCCCTGTTCAGGACACACATTCATGTCATTTACAAGTTCCCCAGTCCCCTAGCCACCAGACTCAGGAGCCCGGTAGCCACCAGAGCCATTGCACAGTGATGGGTCCCGACAGAGATCAGTACCACGCCTTTGGATACTCAGCATGGAAGCCTACAACTCAGATCTGAAACATCTCTGTTTCATTTAATGTGAGTTACACATTCTTCCATCCACTCAACAAACACCAGTGACACTTACAGTACCTGGGCTATGTGTAGATGATTGGGAGATCCTGTGGTTGAGAGAGAGACCAATGAACAGGACTGTACTTGCCTCAACTGAGGGAACCCATCACTTCCAGCATGACAAGTACCACATGCTTTTGGAGAAGGGCTGATGGACTGAGGGGCAGGCTGAGTATAAGTTACTGTGCCAGTGTACCTGCCTGTCTTTGCACAATCCAGAGCAAATCAGTTAGGAGCTTGGACCCATATTACTATCAATGTGTGTAACAGCTGTCAACTCAGACCTTACGGAAATGTATGTGGATGGATGACATGAAAGATGCCCTTGTGACTTAGAGCACCCAGAACGCACCCACAGTAGAAATGCCTGTAAGTGTGGTATGGCACAGAGGACCGCCAGTCAGGACTATTCTCTCCCTCTTTCTTTCTCAGGATCCCTACATTGACTGGATCAGCAGTTGACAATTTCATTTTCTTGCCTCTCTTACAGCCAGCTACCACCATGGAAGCAGTTCTGGGCAGTGGGATCCACCTGGGACCTGTTTCAGATCTCTGAGGAAGATCTGAGCTTGGCCCCTCTCTCCTCCTTGCTTCCTGCTCAGTACTCCTTGAGGGAGAACATGTGGCTGAAACAGGGCTCACAGGGGTGGATACTACAGACATGTAACATCTGTATCATCTGTGGGGCAAACCTCTGGATCAAGTCTGGGGTGTTGACAGTGCCTTGCCCATTCTTGCCCTGCCTGGCTCTGTGGCATGGGAGAAAACAGAATCCTTTAGGCTGCCATGGGGTTTCTGTCTCACACAGTGACCCATATATGGCTCTAGTGCAAAGAGAATAGCATCCTGGCTATCCTACTTTAGAATCCCCCCGCCTATGAGATGGAGAACGTAATCTTTAGGAGGAATTTTAAATAATATAGGGAAAGTGCTAGGGCTGGCAGGCAGCACTCAGTGATGGACAACATCATGGTTTCCCTTTTGGTAATCTGTCCAAACCCATGAGGTCATTCAGGGAAACTCCAGAGCAAAGGATAAAATAGAAAGCAAAGCTAAGTTTCTGTTTGCAGGCAAGCTGAGAAACATGGACAGATAGATGGCGGTAGCACGGCAGGGGGTGGGGGTGGGGAATGCACCTAATGAGAAGCCAGCAGGTGGCTGAGCAGAGAGAACCGCAGCACTGAAGCTGCTGTGGGTTGTCTGTCCAGCTGCTACATCCAATGTCTCCTGTCTATGCCTTCGCTTTAATCTCCTCATGGCCTCTTCAGGTCTGAGATGACCCAGCTGAAGGCAGCAATGCCAGGATAAGAACCTCCCATCCCCAGCTGACCGGTCCCAATTCAGAGCCTTGGAGACATGCCCATTTGGGAACACAGTACAGCAGCTGGTGTGCCCTGCAACTTTAAAAGAGTCCTGGAGGGGGGGCTGGAGAGATGGCTCAGAGGTTAAGAGCACTGACTGCTCTTCCAGAGGTCCTGAGTTCAATTCCCAGCAACCACATGGTGGCTCACAACCATCCGTAATGAGATCTGGTGCCCTCTTCTGGCATGCAGGCAGACATACATGGAGACAAGGTGTATTCATAATAAATTAAAAGAAAAAAAAAAAAAGAGTCCTGGAGGGAAGGTTCCCCCTGGCCCCCAGCTATACCCTTCTATGCTGTCTCAGCAATCTGACAAGGTATCATGGCCCACATGGAAGAGAGAAAAATGAAGGTTGGGGGTGGTTCAATAAAGTCCAAGTTTGATGACATGGACTCACCATCAAGTGGGGTCTTGGACCCACTGTGTGTGGGGCTATGCCCCTGTGTTTGGAGAGAAAGCACATGCATGTACATACACACATGCTGTTGGGTTCCTTTTTTTTTTTTTAAATTGAACTCCTCCCTTTGGTACATGCAGAGGTGTTTCCAATGTGTCATTCTGGGAATAGGTAAACACAGCCATCCCTCCCCTCCACTTAGAACATCACAGAGAGCTAGCCCCGCCTCAACTTCAGATTTATTTATTTAGTTTTGCTGGCAACATCAAAAAGTGGGCTGCTTCTTTTCTCCCTAGACTCTGAAAAAAGAATCCTTTAAAAATGGTTTTTCTAAGCACCACAGGCAATATAAACAAAGCTTCGCACTGACTTCATCTGGCCTAGTTCATCTGATAAGCAGCCGCTGCTGAGCTGTACGACAGATGCCTGAGATTCAGGGTGCTCAGTGCAACAATTCTCTCAAGATGTCCCCAGCACACCACAACCACAGCTGATTTTAATGGAGACGAATGCAGTAGGACAATGCAGTCCTGTCCTGGGATTTTCTAGTGAGCAGAGTTCTGGGCTTAATAATGAGAGTCCCCACAGCAAAAGCCTCGGGGGTAACCCTGATTATCTCCCAAACAACAGTCTCACCAATAACTAGGGCTGACTGCAGAGGATCAGAGAACATCACAGCCGTAATAGGGAAGAATTTAGTTAATAATCTCAATTACTGGGACACACACATACATCTAGCTTAAAAGGGGCTCCCAGCAAATCAGATTCACAGATCTTTGTGGACAAAAATCACCTAGCAGGCTGTCTGTCTCACATGAGCTTCCCTGTGTGTGGCTGCAGCTCTCACTCCTAGGAGACTGCCATGGTTCCCCTGTCCCTGCTTCCAACGGCATCACTTAATTTTCTACTCTCATATCAGATAGACAAAGTGGCATTTCTGGATCTGGGCGGAAAGGAAGAGAACTTCACTGGGCTGTGGGGAAATGACCACACTGTCACTGGGAGCCCAGCTTCAGAGACAGACAGAGAACCAAATCTGGTGACTTTTCAGCCACAGGAATACCACCAAAATAACTCAAGGGCTGCATCCTGGGTTGGGGGTATAGCTCAGCCATGGAGTGCTTGCCCAGCCTATTTGACACTCTGAGTTCAAATTCTAGTACAAGAAGGACTGGAAGTTGCATACTGACTTGGGCAATGAGGCCCAGCACTGTTGGCATTGGGGTTTTTTTTTTTTTTGTCTCATGGGGAAAAAAAGAACATTTATTTAACCTGGAGGTGTGTAAGCGCATAACCTGTACACATGTGTGTGCACATGTGAATGTGAATGCATGCATGTGTGTACCCATGTGTTGGGCCCCAGCCCCCATGGGGTCTCTCTGAGTTGCTGGTCAGCCTACAAGTGCTTCTTGTTTTCTAGTCCTGGCTTACTGCCCTGGCCTTGACCCTCTGACATCAACATTTAGCAGAAGGAAAACATGCTCTCTACCTCCTGGGTTTTTTTTTCCACTGTGCTGTAAGCCTGTATATAAGGCTGCTCCCTCCTACAAGAGAGAGACCTCTTAGCACTTGCAATAAAGACACAGACACTGACACACACACACACACACACACACACTCTCTCTCTCTCTCTCTCTCTCTCTCTCTCTCTCTCTCCTGGCAATAAAGGCAACACATGCATTCTCTCAGTACAAACAGCTGGACGTCTTGTCTTTCTTTTCCTGATACCTTGGACTTGCTTGTGGCGTGGGCACCGCAATACCCATGTGTGCTTGTACATCAACACTCCCACACATATGGGTATAAGTGTGCATTGTGCAGATGTGTTTACATGTGCACACCCATTTGTGGCCATTAATCTTCATAGTCAACTCGACTGGCTTGAGAAATGTCTCAGATTATTACAGTACAACTCTGGGTATGTCTGAGGGCATTTCAGAAGAGGATGAGTTAAGTGGGGAGATACCACTAGAATGTGGGCGGTGCCATCCCTTAGACTGGGAACCTGGCAGAGTGGAAGGGGAGGAAAAGGAAGGCCCTTAGTGAAGACTTGCTCTCTGCTTCCTGGCTGCAGTGAGCTGCTCTGTTCTGTAACACCATGATGGACCAAAACCTCTGAAACCATGAGGCCAAATAAATTGTTCCTCCTAATCTCTATCAGTGCCACGTATGTGCAGCAGTGCATACACGTGTGTGTGTGTGTGTATATATATATATATATATATATATATATATACGCATGTGCACACATATTTAAGATTTTTCCAGTGTGCCCCAGCTCCATAAACCTTTGGTGGTTCATATGAGATTGGAATTTGACTTAATCGGATTCCCTTCATCCACCTGAAGTCCTTTGGGGGGAGAACCAGTGTCCACTTCGAGAGAAAGCACTTTATGGACTATGGATGTACCGTAGGACTCCTTGGCCCAGGCAGGCTCCCAGATAAACAGGCCCAGCTTTGATTTCTCAGCCAAGCTTCCAATAAGCCTTCGTGAAAACTCATTTGACAGTGACTGCTGGCCAGACACACTGTCCCACTTATATAACCACATGAAAGTTTTGACCCAGAGAACAGAATCAGACAAAATGACGGGGGTGGGGGTTAAGGTGGGGGGCACAGGACAGAGTAGCAGGAGTCTTTCTACCAGTCTTTGTGACACACCAGAGGTACTCACCATGGTCATGGGCAAATACCATCATGTCCAGCCCCTTTAGCATCTGAGCCAGCTCATCATAACGGCCGCAGTGCTCCCCAGCGCCATGGGACACAAAGATGAGGGCCCTGGAGGATAAGAAGGGAACAGTTAGGAACAGATAAGACCACTGGAGCAGGTGGGATGTGCCCTCAGCAGTGTCCCACCAGGTGTCCCCTCTTTACCCGGAAAGTCAGTGCCTGAGAGGTCATGGGAGCTATGTCAGGGTCAGGCACAGAGCTAGAACCTAGTGGGCGACACCCTCACCAGGATTGTTTGTTTCTGGGTGACAGCACAGGGCATGTGGATCCTGAAATAAACACAGCATTCACGCAGAAAACCCAGAGTGGAGAGTGAGAGTCCTCTTCGGGTGAGGAGTTCCTGCCCATAATGATGACAGGATAACAGCCATAGCCGCCATTTTCCCCAGCCTTCGTACCTGCCAGGCCCTCTGATAACTGAATATGAAAGGACTGCAATCCTCTGTTGTCATTTTCTGTGTTTCTGTCTCTACAGATGACAGCAGAATTCAGAGAAGTTAAGTGTCTAATCGGCACAGCAGGTTAGTAAGATACCTGTCAGAATATGTCACCTCCTGGCTTTAAGGTCTCCAGGGTACTGTCACAGGACTCAATACAAAACCCCTTTCCAGGCCCTTCTGCCCAGCCTAGTCCCCATCATTCATCACAGGGCATGGCAGCATTGTTTCCTGGCTTCCCTGCCAGCAGAGCTACCACAGCCTTGTACCCTGGACCAGCCCCGCATCCCGGGCCAGCCCCTACACACAAGCTGGATAAGCGACTAACCCACTCAAAAGCTGTGTTCTTTCCACAATCCCTCCAAGCCAAGCCCTGCAGGCTGCTAGCAGTGTGGGTCTGTCTCACCCTGCTTCACATTTTAATTTTTGAGAAAACCACCTTTGGCATTTGTGTTTCCTGCCTCTTCCTAAAGACATGAGACCTGATTCTCCAACCTGTTGTGCTCCTCAGATAGGTAAACTGTATTTACTTGGACATCGATGGGCAATGACACCTGCCTGCTTGACATTCCTGGGGTAAGCAGACACGTGTCTTCCATAGTTCTTTCAGCTGCTGGGGAGTGTGCCTGCGACCCCAACATCCTCCACCTTCACAAGGATTTCACTTCCCAAGGGATGGCTCAGGGTTGCCCATCCTTGGGACGATGGGCGTCTGTGGCGACTCAGCCCATGGTTACTAACAGAAAAGTGGTCAAGCAGGATTTCACAAATGTTTCAACTCCTTACCATGGCCCACAGCAGAGGACTTCAGAGGGGTCCTTTGGGGATCTAAAACAACAGTACAGGTACCATTTCCATGCCTGTGTTAGCATCTATTCCCTGGTCAACCTGTGACAGTGGCTTAGACACTTCTGTACACTCCTGTCTCTCCAGCCACTCCTGACTTCAGCCCTATCTGAGGATCACTGGGGAGCATCTGGAACCACTGGCATGTGGGTTCCGCACCAGAAACTCCAGGTTCAATTAGTCTGGAGCTGGAGAGGCTCCTCATGGCTAAGAAATGCCTGCTCTGGCCAATGGTCAAGATGTTGCTCAGAGGACTCCATAGAGGTAAAAATGCAGCCACCATGGACAGCCACTTCTAAGTCATAGCATCCACAGGGTGCATGCTGGTTGAGCCCATGGCTTCTGTCCACAAAGGCATGAAGCCTTCAGGAGCTTACTGCTGTCACCTACTGGGAAGAAACTGACCGCATGGCTGCCCAATGGGAGCAGGGTCGATGACTTCTCTGCCCCAACCAGTTCCAGTGCAGCCCCCCCAGTGGGCATACTCAGACTCACCCCGTGGACACGCTCAGCCTCACTCTGGGATACGAAATGGGATATTCATAGCTCCAGGTTTCAGATCTGGCATGGATCCCATTTTGATGTCAGCATGCATACATGCATACCTGCATACCTGCACACACACACACACACACACACACACACACACACTGCATGCATGCATGCACACACACATGTTCTATGTTCACTGGGTCTAAGTCTGTCTGGTTAAGTGAAATTAAGTCAGACTGCCCTGCTTAAAGCTCTTTGGAGATCTTCTCTGAGGCAAAACAAAGCATCAGAAGCACCATCACCTTCCTCCTCTCCTTTACCGCTCAGGAGCCTTTAGCTTCCTTCCTGTTCCCAGACATGCCAATCATGGCACACTACCAAATGCTTACCTGGGGAAGCCTCATGTCCGGCCATTTCTCCATGGCTGGTGGTGTCCAGCTATTAATGGGTGTCCCTAGACACTCAGTTCAGGAGATAACCCCCAGGTCCCTCTCCCAGACAGGTCTGAGCTGGCTTGAGTGCATTCTTACAGTATGCATCCCCACCTGCACCACTGCCTGCTGAGATTTCCTGCTTGCCTCTCAGTCTTCACCTCTCAGCGTCCTCTGCCCTGGGGTCTCTGAATCCTGAGAACCCCGCCAGTACTTGTCACCACCATTTGTCACTTATTTTCTTTTGTCTCCTCAGTCAGTTCTGGGCACAAAGGTCCTGTCTGTCTTTCTACTGTCATCTTCCCAACTGAGATGTCAATGTCCAAGGCAGCAGAGTGGGGACCTGACACCTTGCAAGAGGACTCCTCCAGCATACCTGGCCTGGATTCCTGTCATGCCAGTCTCCTGTTTAGAATGGAGGATAAAGCAGGACCTTCCAGAACCCTCTAAGTTAGCCACTGGCTGCACTTGCGGCTCCCTGCCACCTGGCTCTCCCGGGGCACTGCCCTTCCACACATACACCAACAGCTGCTCCAGAACTCCCTCTGTATGCCCCACTAAGCCCTGAGGTTGTGTGCCCCTGGCCCATGTTTCTGCTTTTTGTATGCTCGTTTAAAGTGAAGGGCCAGCCCCTAGTTCCAGGATTGCTAATGGCACATCCACAGTCACCCCTGGAAGCCGCTACCACTTGCAAGCATCTCCACTGGGGGTTCACAGAACATTGGAATTAAACTTCTGCTTCAAGGAGTCTGTGACAGAGCTTGAGAAGTTGAGACATACAGAGGCTGGGAGGCTGGTGGAGTAAGAGCAGCCCGGTAACGCGGAGCAATGCCCTCTGGACCCATAAGACAGTCACGGTGCTGAGGTCAGAGAAGCTGTCATTACCTGAAAGGTGCCCTCACAAGACCAGGCCTATGACCATTTCCTCAGAGAAGAAAGAAGGGTCATCAGACCCTCACCCAAGAGCCTAGAACCTTGCAGCTATGCCCACACAGCGCCATACAATTCTGCCCCACCTATACATGATCTCAGGAAGTGCCAGAGTAGAGGCAGAACATTAACTGAAGGGCAGGGGGACACCATACACCCTGTTTAGACATTTGTTCACATCTCCCCAAGAAAAGTCAAGCTTGGCTTGGTTGTTGGTAACCCTCAGCATGGACAGAGAAAGGAAGAGACTCTTGCCTCACAAGACAGAAGCACCGTGGTACCAAATATGGCCCAGAAGTATGGCTGGGAGCTTGTTAGAGCCAGACTCCGGGGACTCTGAGATAAAAGCACACTGTTGTGTTGCCCCTGCCTGTACACAGCTTCTTAGTCTAGCAGGAAAGCTGCTCAGTAAGAGGGGGCATCCATATGCGTACAAAGAGGAAACAGGCACGAGAGGCCTACTTGGTCTTGGTGGACTGGCCTTGGGCAGAGTATCTGAGGAGCCCAGGCCTGATGAGCACTCCCTGGTTATGGGGACAGGTGCACCAAGTCCAGGCATAGGAAGAAGGACCAGCAGCAGCCAGACATTACTTGGTGGTAGTGATGGAGAAAGGAGGCGCTCCAAGGTGTGGGCAACATGGGGGAGCTGGGAAGTTTCTCTAAGAGAAATGATACCAAGCAGGGTGGTGACCTGATATGACTTCTGTGCTGAGCTCCCAGGGCCACTATGCATCATGGAGCCAGGAGGCAAGAGGATGCTTGTCAGAGAGCTGATGCAGCCAAGCCCTGAACAGGTGCCAAGGGAAGCGGTCCAGTGCCGTCCCTCCTCCCCTGGCATCCCATATCCTCAACAAAGGACCACAGCTGAGCATCAGCAGAGCTGTTTGTGCAGACAAGGCAGGACCCACAGCAACAAAATTTAGGTTGCAGAAGAGGCTGCACAGATCTTTTCCCTGGAACTTCCCTACTGATGCAGCCAGACGGGAGCCAGGCGTTCAGGGGGAAGGCAGTGGCTGTGGGAGGGGCAGCCGGCCCCAGAAGCAGATGGCCTGCCTGGCACCCAGCCCCGAGAGGAGGGGCCACCCTAGAAACCATTTGGAACCTGAGATAAAGGAGCCAGAGGCTCAAAGCTTTTCAGAATGAATGAGCCCTCACTGGGTGGCATGGCTCTTCCTCCCAAGAAAAATGAACTTGCCCTTCCCTGACAGTTCAGGTGGTCTAGTCTTGCTGAGCCTCAGTTTGCCAGCTTGTGAACTAGAGGTGAGTCCACCACGCTTCAGATGGCACTGCCAGTAAATAAGACGTAGCTTGCAGCCCATATGTAGCATGGAAGCCTAGGTTCAAGTTCAGTGCTCTCCACAGCAGATGCCTAGACTGCCACAGACCTTGACTTCTACACCTGTGAAATAGGAATGCCAGAATTCTTTGAGATGGAAGGAGATAAGGGCCTTGAGCTGACTAGTTGTGTTTTGTTGTTGTTCATTTGTTTTTTGTCAACTTGATACAAGGGGAGAGAGCCTCAGTTGAGAAATTGCCTCCATAAGCGTAGGATGTGGGCAAGCCTGTAGGGCATTTTCTCAGTGATGTAGAAAGGCCCAGACCATGGTGGGTGGAGCCAGCCCAGGCGGTGATCTTAGGTTCATAAGAAAGCAGGCTGAGCCAGCCATAATGAGCAAGCCAGTAAGCAGCACTTTTCCATGGCTTCTGCTTCAGCTCTTCTTTCCAGGTCCCCACCCACTGTGAGTTCCTGCCCTGGCTTCCCTCAATGGACTGTGCGATTCGGGATGTATGTCTGTCTTTATAAACCCTTTCCTCTCCAAGCTGCTTTTGATCTTGGTGTTTTGTCACAGTAGTGGTAACTCTAATTAAGACAGGCCCAGAAGTGTGCCCAAAGGCTCTGAGTACCCTCTCTGCCTTTGAAGTGTCTCCTCTGTCTTGCCTAGGTAAGGAGGCTTGGCTCCCTCCTGTGTGGTAACCTGTGACCATAGACACATAGACACCTGTCACATTCTTATCCTGTCTCAACAGCAAGCTGCTCTTGGAGGCCCAGCAAGAGCCCTGAGGAGATAGGCAGGCAACAGACAGAAACCACAGCCACTTAGGGACACAGAGCCCAGGACTGAGAGGAGCAGGACTCCCCTTTGTTCCCTACAGGACTCTGGACTTGGTGGGCCCTGCGGAGCAAGGCCTGATGCCTCTGAGCACTAGGTGGGGAGACTTGGCTCCCTCCTTCCCACACGTGTGTTCCAGGACATCAAGGGGAGGAACAGGAGGGTGGAAGAGATGCTCTGCTCATTTATCAGGGCAGATGAACCAGCAGCTATAGGAGGATGGGCAGGCAGAGGGATACAGCATTCACTCCTACCCTTGAGAACCACTCAGGCTGGGGAAGTGAATACCAGCCACAGTGCCCCCACACCCCGGCTTCCCCCGAGGAGGGGTGCTGTGTACTCTTCCTTCTTGGATGCTCCCTAGCACCCCACTCACTTAAATGCTTGCTTCAGCATTCACCTCTTAGACTGCAGCTGCCCAATCGTATGGCTGTGAAACATGTCAAAGCTGTATCTGCTAGCCCTCAGGTGGGACTGTGAGAGTGAGCTGGACCCCTTCTGGGCTCTGTTGAAACCCAAATTTAAATCCTATCCCCTCCTTGGGGATCCAAGAGGCCTGGGATCCTCCCTGCCTCTGGAAGGGCTTCCCAGTAGGAACAGGGCAGGGCATAAGGACAGTCCTCACCTGCCAAGAGCCACTCAGTCTAGAGGAAATAGAAATAAACTTGTCCTCTGCTACATGGATCAGTAACACCGATCTCACTGAGGTGTGGGACCACTGATGGAGGAGTTGTGGAGAAAAGCCCAGCATGATGGCTAAAGCTGAGGGATGGGCCAGTAAAACATGGATGGATGTCTGTCTGTCTGGGTGCTGATCTAAGACTATCATTACAAGTTATTCATTGAGCCCGCAAACAAACCACATGAGGTTTTGGTCTCTATTCTGTAGATGAGGGAAGTGGGGTTTGGAGGTCTAACCAGCTTGCCTGAGCTCACACAGCCAATAAGCTTTGAACCCAAAGAGGCTTGCAAGTCTGCCCTTCTGACCACAATGTAAATGAATCACAAGAAGATACCACACACATGGTCATGTCACGGTGGGTGGCCAGGTCGGGCTACAAACCCCTCCCCACTCCAGCCTGACCTCTCCTCTGGCCTCCTGTTCCTGCTCTCTCCTTTCCCACCCTGTCCTCCAACCACACAAGACATACATCAGTTCTTCAGTGCACCACCTCTGTGTCCTCCAACCTGCTATGAGCTGGCCTCCAACCCTATGAACACTGACATCCTCAGCAGCTTCCCACACTAGCTGACCACTCTCTTCAGGGGTCCTGGAACCCCTGTCTTTATTTGGTTCACCCAGTATCTGTCAGGACCTGGTATAAGTAGATCCTTTGTTCCTTGAGAAAGACCACACTACAGATTCATCTTGGTATCCCATGCCCAGGGGCATATCCTCTGAACCATGAATGCCATGTGGGTAGATGGATAGATGGATGGGAGAACAGATGGATGGATGACCAGATATGAGCAAAAGGACAGTTGGAAGGAAGGATGGATGGATGATGCTATATAGATGAACAGATGGATAGAAGGATGGCTAGATGGATGGATAATGGATGGATGGATGGATGATGGATGGATGGATGATGGATGGATGGATGGATGATGGATGGATGGATTTTGATGAACAGATGGATAAAAGGAGGGACGGATGATGGTCATATAGATGAATAGATGGATGGATGGATATAAGGATATAAGGATGGATGGATGATATAAGGATATAAGGATGGATGGATGGATGATATAAGGATATAAGGACAGATGGATGGATGGATGGATGATATAAGGATATAAGAATGGATGGATGGATGGATGGCTAGAACTCTCAGACCACCCATAGGGTCCTGGAGGCCTGTCCTACTGCTATTTACTCAACTATGCAAACAAGCACCCAATTCCCTTCCACCCATTTATTCAAAATGCCACCTGTCACACACAGATGACCCTGTTTACCACATAGACAAACACATCTTTAGAGAAATTGAACAGAAAAAGCAAGCAGGCGGGGACCACAGGCATTGCGGCATTCAAGGCAAGTGTGGAGCTGTGCAGAGATGGGGGCTGGAACAAAGAAAGGCAGAGGCCTTAAGGACTGGCAGGGAGGCCTGAGATTTTGCAAACACGACAGGAATTACATGAATCATCTGATTGAAACCCAACCTTCATTTCTTACTAAAAGGCAGAGGCGGTTTTTCAAGAAGAAAACAAGATTGCAATGATAGCAAAACCACAGCCAGTTTTCTGAAAGCATTCCACCACTTAATACACTTTCAAAACAGAGCACTTGAAATCTGCAGCAGCCTGACCTCGAGGATTCTGCCTCTAATATCCCTCCTGTCCACCCAAGTTGTGCACTCTCAACTGTCACCAGACACCGAAACAGAAGGCTGAGGAGGGTCCAAGGCAGGGAAGTCAGCAAAGGTCTTTAAGGAAGACACTGAACAGTCACCCTGACAATGGTGCTAGCAGGCGGCATCCTGCTGGCCATATACACTGCCCCCCTCCACCTACATCTGCATTGATAGTGACCTTAGGGTTCCCAGCCACAGCGGTGTGAGGTTGTCTCTTGTCCACTGAAGAGTGCAGCTGAGGTCCCTGTGTACCTCCAGCCATCTGCCCAAAGTGTCCAGCAAGTCAGCAGTGCACGGCCCAGCAACTAGTGAAGCCCCCTTCTCCCTGAGATACGCACACACTGTCTCACCAAAGTGCTCCCAGAAAGAAGGGGAGGCTGACATGCACACTGCCTTCTGGGCTGGACCGATTATCATGAGCTTCCGACATTCTAGAAGAGTCTATGGTACTAGGGTGCCAGAGAATGCCTGCCTCTTCTCTGCCCTCTTTCCCCTTTGTCCAATACTCTAGAAGAAGCCACAGCCTCCAGGATGATCTGCCAGCTAGTTGCAGTTCACACTCCATCCTCCTGTGAGTCCGCATGGCCTCGGGTGGCTGGCTTTGTGTTGATACTGGAAGCTCCTGAGCCACTTGACTGTTTCTACATGCAGCAAGGGGTGCTCTGGCACATGGGTGAGGTGTCTTGATGGATGCTCGTGTGATGAATAATACCACCCATCTTAAGACCAGGACACTTACCTACTTGGGTCAACTTGAAACTCACCAGACTAGTAGAGTCTCCTTCCTTCCTTTTTGGAGAAATGCTCTATGCTGCAACTGGTCTGCTTTTGCCAAGAAGAGCACGCATCCCTCATCCTTGCTATATCAGGCCCGGGAAGCCTCTCACTAAATCCCCATCCATGCATCTAGCTTTCTCTCCTAGAAATCTATACCTGTCAGCCTGGCTTTAGACCCTTATGTGGGCTGTGATGTGAGCCAGGTGGGACTCTGCAACACACTAGCTCTGGTGGCTCCCATATAAGAAACAAGGCAATTAATGCGTCAGGTGACCTCCACCTGACTCAATGCCCAGCTGCCCTCAGTGCTACCTAAGCCACCATCTGTACCCTGTAGTGTCTGGGGAGGCACAGGGCGACCAGACTAGGCATGGTGGCACCAAGGGGGTGATTAGAAAATGCAGGAGGCTTGGCTCTTACTACACTACACTTATTAAAACACTGGAAATCTGGCTGGGCGTTGGTGGTGCATGTCTTTAATTCTAGTACTGGGGAGGCAGAGGCAGGCAAATCTCTGTGAGTTCGAGGCCAGCTTCGTCTACAGAGTGAGTGCCAGGATAGGCTCCAAAGCTACACAGAGAAACCCTGTCTCGAAAAACAAAAACAAAAAGCAAAAAACAAAACCCTGGAAATCCAGATGTGTGTATATATGTGTGTGTGTTATAACAAATACAATTCCAGTTTTAAAATGATACTGTGTTAAATGCTTATGCATATACCAGCTACTGGGGTAGGACCTCCATGGGCACAGTTCATTTCCCTATTAGGAATCTTATATGCTTGAATATACTTTATTAATTTTTATTTTATATGCATTGGTGTTTTGCCATGGGTGCCGGGGTCCCCAGGAACTAGAGTTACAGACAGCTGTGAGCTGTCATGTGGGTGCTGGGATTAAACAAGGGTCCTCTGGAAGAACAGTCAATACCCTTAACCGCTGAGCCATCTCTCCAGCCTGCTTGAATATACTTTAAATAAATAAAGTTGGAGCGTCTAAAACTCCAGAGGAGCCACAATTCCTCTGAGGCCACAGTGCCAAGGGCATGTCAGTACTGTGCTCCTGGATCCCTGCAACTACGGGCTGAAACAAACCTCCTTCTACTACAAAATGTCCAGTCTTCTGTATTCTGCCACAGCAACAGGAAACATACTAAGGACCATGGGGTCCTTGAGGTGTCAGGTGTTCTTTCCCTGCTTCCTGACAGCGTGTTCCTAGTCCGTGAAAGCCACGCCCTCTGAGTTGTCAAGTTACTGGGAAGTTTCTAAATGTCTTCAAATGAGATTATTTCATAAGCAAACACTGCAGTTCTTCAGCCCAGAGCCCTCTTTGAGGTTCTGATGTTGAGTAAGTCTCCTGGTACTGTAACAAGGAAAAAAGGTTCATTCTGGCTCACCATTTTGTAAGTTTCTGTCCACAGACTGTGGGCCCCGCTGCTTTCAGTCAGTGACAACACATCATGGGCGGAAGGCAAAATGGAGCAAAGGCATTTATTTACCTCATGGCCGTGGTACAAACATGGAAAATGGAGAGCCAGAATCTCAGTAGCTCCCTTCAAGGACATGCCCTCAGTCCAGAAGAACTCTCACCACCAATCCCAGCAGCTCCCCTAGAGGGGCCCGAGGAAGGTGGAGGACATTTATCAAAACATAGCAGGTGCCTTGGATTGCCAGTGAACTCTCACCTTTTGCTCACTCTCTGAGGTCAAGGCATTGGAACTGGAGGAGGCGATGGCAAAGGCTGCTGTCCAAATCTCTCAGCCCCAGATAAAGCAGCAGTTGGGAGCAGCCCTCAACAGCTATTCCAAATTTAAGTCAGAAGGAGTAATTAATGTCTCCTATGAATGCATGAAGTAAAAAAAGCATGCCACCAGATCCCCCAAATACGTAATATGTTTTTTAAATGCACACACCCACTCACAATTTATGTATGCTTGAAAAAGGAATGTGGGTCACTGCAGAAAATTAGAGACAAGCATAAAGAAAAGAAAATCTACCCACTGTGAGCATCAAGATCTACTTTCTTTCTACTTTCTTCCAGTTTCTTTCTTGATAAATAAATATATATGTATATATTTAAATTTGTTTATATTTTTATGATTCAATTACACAGTCGTAAGTAGAAATCACCATGTAATTAATTGTAATTACATTGTGTGTTTCATTTTTGGCTCCTGCTTTCAATTCCTTCATATCGTTCCATGAACATTTCAAGAGTTGCTGCCTCTGGGGACAACGGAGAGAACATCAGAGAAAGCCCCTAGCCCCAGCATTAGGGACTTGGGAGGCCTAGAAAACAGCCAGATTACTGAGATGGAACACTTGAGCCACCAGAGCAGACATCACTAACCACAGCCTCTTGAACTCAGAGCAGACATCACTAATCACTCACAGGCTCCTAAGCTTAGACCAGACATCACTAATCACTCACAGGCTCCTAAATCCAGAGCAAATATCAGTAGGCAACCGCAGCTCCCTTTCCAGACAGTCTAGGAGCCTTTTTCAGCCCTGTGCTCTAGACAGCCACATGTTGTACTCCTGTGCGGGTCCATCTTTGAAAAGGCCACTTTTAAGCAGCTCCAATTTACAATCTCCCCTAAGTTATCATTGCTTAGATCATCCACTTCTAGCACACAATAAATCCATGGTCAGGTCTTTTGTATTTTGCTTGGACCTTCACTAAAAAGCTACATGGGACAATGGGTTAGGGCCATTGAAGTCAGGGTCTTGTGGTATCCAGTGGACAAGACTCGTCCCTCCTGCATGACTGGCAGCAGGGCACTCTTTCATTTGGGACCAGTCCCTCCCAATTCCTAGGCCTTTGGGACATAAGAATGCCATCATATTACATTCAAAACAACTGCAGGCTGCAGGTAATGAGCCCTGTGGTGACTGTCGCCATGTCTGGCATTGTCCATTCCTCTGAGCATGGACTTCAGTAGAGCTTCCAGCACTCGGGTAATTACATTCAAAAGTGAGCCCACCCTGAAGTCATTCAGCTAGAAAATTACAAGCCACTGCAAGGACGTGCTTCCATATGAGCGAGCAAAGGAAAATTCAGCATCCAGCAGTCTGGGGTGCTCAGCAGCTCCATGCATTTTACCACATGACCTAGCATGCTGCCAGCATCTCTCAATGAACATTTAGCTCACTCCCCCACCATGGTTTGCCTGCCCAATCTAGCCTGCTGAGCCTGCAGGTTCTGCCAAGCTGGTGCTCCCACCCCCAGCTCTTCAAACTAGCCCCAGGAGGCCTGCAGTCAATTGGTATGCCTGCAAGCAGGGTAGGTAGCAGAGACCACAGCAGACCATACAGTCCCCAGGCACGGGAGGCATGCTGGGCCATTCCTGCCACCTTTGGCTGTGGGACCTATCAACATCATCGCATCTCCCCATCCACATTGGTCTGGTCCCTGCTTCCTTGTGGAGCACCAGTTTCAGGGTGGCTCCCCACTAGGATCTCGGGAAAATCATCCTGATCCCGGATGAGCCTCCTCCTAGGTTACTCCATTGCACTTGGCTGTCCGGGGGAAGACCCAGCTACAGCCTCCAGTCTGGCTATCTGCAAGCAAAGGAAATCCCCAACATGCCCAAGAGTACCGTGTCTCCCAAGTAGTATTTTATCTTGACTGTCCCACGCTCAACCCAGGATCATTCTGCACACAGCGTGCTTCCGGAGCTGAAAAGTTTCGAGTAGGTCATGGATTAGCCTGCCTCCATTTTAGGCTTGATTGAAAGCCATCTTATAGTGAAGACAAACTAGGTTCATTCCTGTTTATTATTAAATCTGTTCCTCAAGGACTGTGCTATGCCGCAGCTGTAACCTTAACTACAAATGGTTCTGTACTGCCTATTCCAGGAAACGGCAACCCCGTCTTTGTTTCAAAAGTTGTTATAACCATCTTGCAACCCTGCCTTTGCTTCAAAGGTTATTATAACCATTTGTTGTTATGACTACTCTGTCTTCCTCACATGCAATGCTGACCTCTTAAACACCACCTCCTTAGGGGGGGCAGCCCTTGCACACAAATAAGAAAGCTTGCTTTAATTAATTTGGTCATGATGATTTGAGTCTATCACTGAATCTTTGGAATTAAGACAGGGGCAAAATCCTAGGGCAAAAAGATGGAGTTTTAGGGGCTGCAGAGACAGCTCAGTGGTTAAGAGCACTGACTGCTCTTGCAGAGGACACAGGTTTGGTTCCCAGCACCTACCTGGTGGCTCACAATCATCTGTCACTCCAGCTCTAGAGGATCTGATAATCTTCTTCTGGCCTCTGCAGGCACCACACACATGTAGTACACACATACATATAGGCAAACACTCATACCCATTAAATAAAGCATTTTTTAAAAAGATGCAGATCAAGCACAGTGCTTTTCTTAAAGCTGTAATTCCTTATTTACATGCCTAAAATTTGACAAACACTCTAGAGCATTTCAAATCAGGAAAAACAACGTTAGGGTATCAAAATTATTTTCCCCCCTGACAGCCAAGAAGAAAAACACAGGCTCTTACATACGCCAGGTACAGGCTCTGCCACTAAGCTACCTCTCCAGCTCTCTATTTACTTTTTGAGACTAAGCTGGCCAGGCTGGCCTTGAACTCACTCCATGGCCCAATCAGATCTTGACCTCATGATCCTCCTGCCTGAGCCTCCCGGGTAACCACCAGGCCCAACTCCAAACTCCTAATATAGCTAGGAGAGTCAACATGTTCCCAAGCCTTATCTCCAACTACACACAGGTCAGTGCCACACAGACTGGCAGGCTTGTGTGATTTCTCAATGTGAAACAGCCATGAATATCAAAAAGTACAAACAGTCCAGCTACCCTGCTTGAATGACTATGACGCAGTGCAGTGAATACCACCCTCCACGTCAGCTGGGGAATGATACAGGCCCATGCACATAGGTGCCTCTTTGTCTCCAGCTGGGGCAGCCAGGGTCCATCTTCTGTGACAATTAACCATTTTCCTGCTTTTCTTCAAAGTCTCCCCTATGCATATAGGTGAATAATAACATGTTCAGGGCCACCCGTATACAGAGACTTATCATAAGGGCCGTTGAAGCCAGCTTCCTTTTAACATGCTTTGGGATGCTGTGTATACATTTTAAACACGAGGCAGTATCCATCCTCCCCTCTCGGGACACATGGACCATGTCCAGCTGGGTGTGCTACAGGTCCCATCTAGACATCTCTGTGCATCCTGGTGATGGAGGCAAGGCTGGGACATTCGTAACATGAAAGGATCAGAATGAAGGAGCTTGCATGTGTTAAAAATGAGAGGGCGAAGGTAGGAAGTCATGAAAGCGGGCTTCTTAACACCTTGCCTGGTAAGGACCATCTCAAAAGACTCTGCCAGAGCCACAAGCTTGCACAGTGGACTGAGCAGCCTCATACAAAAGGGAGTCCTTCAAGGATGTTTGCCTAGCAACTCTTTGTTCAACAAGGATGACAGCAGACGCTGCATTGAGAGCTCCAAGACAGGAGGCACACAGTGAAGCCGGCAACCGCTGTGTCCCTGTTGATGAAGCCCTGGCCCCATCTGCTCGTCTTCCTGAGCCAGAGGAAACAGCTCTCGTGCTGGTCACACGTGGTGAGTAGCATGTCTTCCTGCACAACTGACCTGAGCATCCCTTTTTCTGTTCCAGTGGGAACCACTCTCAAGTGTGGAAGTGGAGGCTACCCACAGATGGGTCTGGGAGCCAGCGAGAGCTTGGCTTCACCCTGAGGGGCCTGAGCACTGTAGCTGATAAGACAGCCCCAAGAAACTGGAGCTCATCAGACCCTAGTTGGTCTCAGTTGATGAAGAGGAGAGAGGTGAGCATAGGAGAGGGAAGATAGGGGCCAGGGAGGGACGCTGGTACTATGCTCGGAACCAGCTTTGTCTCCCTGAATCTTGTGTGTAAAATTCTACCCTGCAGTAAGTTCCTTGAGTAAGATGGTAAACAACTCAAAATAGCTTCAGGAAGTCCCTGAAACTGACCAGATTCACTAGGCTCCTCCCTGTCAGAGCAGGCAATAAAAGCTAAGAGTACCTCTCAGACAGAAGGAAGCTGAGCTGCACTGAAGGCTCTCGGAAGCTGCAAAGATACCTGAGACCAGGCCAGCTGCCTGGAAGAAGCAGAAACTAGCTAAGCTGCCTGGAAGAGGTTTAGGCCAACCAAGGAACCTACGACACTCTCCAAGCCACCAGCGGGCTGTACAGTATTCTCCAGCTTCGTGAGCTGTCATCATACTGGGTTGGGCTTTGGTGATGCAGCTGTCTTTGAGTCATTGCTGCTGCTATAAGTGACCCCTCACCTATATTCCTGTAAGCAACTCCGCCCAACAGAACTCACTGGTTCACCAAATTGGACTTCAGTGGTATCTATACTTTGGTCTGTCATGGGATCCCTACTTTGGTCTGTCATGACCTTCCAATCTGGAGGGAGTAGACATGTGCTGTGTCTCCCCAGGAACAATAGTGTGGCAGTTTTATCTCCATGGTGAGGTACTAACTGGGAGGGTGGACACAGCGCAATTCTGGTGTTCAGTTAGAGGAAGGGGCCATTAGGTCACTAGGCCAATGGGGTGGGATGCCTGAAGCTTGGAGACCTTGTAAGGAGAGGCCACAGACACGGGTGATCCCTGGATCTGACCCAAAGCCAGCAGTAGATGCAGCCCTGGACCCTTGAACTGGAGCCATGAGCTAAGACAAACGTCCTGTTTAGTAAGGTTTGCAGCATGCAGTACTACAGGATTAGCCATAGCCACAGACTACTGCAGTTAACTAAAAAGGGTGATGCTTCAGAGTAAGGTTCAAGCGCAGATGAGGTTTCCTGAAGCAACTATGTCCTCTTAAAAAATAAAAACATATACATACACAATATGTCTTAAGTACAATATACATTATAATATGGCAAATGCATTTTTCAATTATGTATAAATATATATATTTTTTTCTCCTAGTGGAAACAACACCTCAGGCAAGTGACCAGAAGGCTGCTCTGGCTACAACTGCAGTCTGACACAGGAGAACCCATACATGTCACAAGCCTGAGCCCTCCAGCTGTTAGTCCTTTATTTCTTTGTTAATAAAACCTGGGCTGAAGGGCTAGGGATGTGGCTTGTGGTAGAGCCTTTGCCTAGCATGCTTGAGGCCTGGCTTCCATCTCTATGACTGAACGAGGGGAAAAAGAGCCACTGAGAACTTTGTCTGATCAGGAACTACCTTAGGCTCTGAGAACACGTTTGAATGAGATACAGATCTTTCTATGTGGGACATGGCAGCAAGTGAGAGGCGAGCTTCCGAGCTGAGTGTATTAGGATACAAGGACATTATGTCCTGTGCCTCAGGACACGGAATTGCTTCCTAGAGTAGCAAAGACACTAGAGTTTAAATTTAAAGTGACACAGTGGGTGCCAAGACACAGAAGTCAGTTCTGTGGCAGTGAAGGGTTGTCCACTTCAAAAGGGGAAGGGGCGGGGACTAAATGCATTTCCTCACAAAGAACTTTTAAATGTTTTAGGAGAGGATGTCCCCACCTTGAATGAATGCCATACAACACACCCCTGCACCACATGACATCCCATAAATAACCATAGTTTTAATTTCCTTAGTGCTTTAAAATTTAGAAAATAAAAACAGAAAAAATTAAGAGATCCTGCCATGTGTCATTTTACAAGAAGTCAGTGTAAGACACATCACATAACATGATGGTGTCCTTAGGATGGCATCACTCAGTGCCATTGTAGCCATTTCTCTTTTGTGAAAGTACACATGACGATTACAAGATGAAACCAGCTAACAGGTACTGCTCAGAGCTGGCTCTCTTTGCTAAGCAGCACATGACTGCACCACTGCATCAGCTCTAAGAGTTTAGTCAGGCATTTCTCTCCCTTCAGTTTACCTGGTCACTGTAGTAAAATGCAAAAGGCAATGAGCTGCCTGAGAGCTGGGGCCCCCAGTGCTACAATACTGAGAGGAACTGACATCCGGGTTCCCTCATTAAGCTTAATTATCCTCTCCACATTTCTTTCCTATCGTAATCTCTGAGAGGTGCAGAAAACATGTCAGTTCCAGTGAAGGGGAAGGGTAATTGCCTTCCATAAACCAGCTTAGAAACTTCTCTGAAGATGATCACTCTACCAGTATCAGATGTCTCCTGCCTCAAACCCCTTTGGTGTGTTTTGGGGATACAACCTCTGGAAGAGATCTGTCTTCAGAGAAAGTGGCTCTGCACTGATTGGGGCTGGGAGACCAGACCCCTCGTTAGCGTGTGGAATCTCTTCAGAGGGCTCGCCAGGGCCCTGGCTGGCTCCAGAAAGGATCCGATGCCAAAGGGCTCCTCGGAGCGGCGTCCAGATCAATATCGGGAACTGACCTTCTGGGAAATCACTAATGGGCTGTGGGAAAGCGCGTGATGCATTAATGAAGAGCTTCACAGCTGTCCGAGGATCCCGGAAAAAAAAAGGATAGCCAGAGGCCAGGTGTCGCTGGGCCTGATTGGCTTCAATGCTCTTACAGCTCCTTCCCAAGCCAAGTGTCCTTGCTGATTGGCGGGAGGAAAAGGGGCTGTCCTAGCTCTTGCTTCTAATGGTAGCTGGCCCTCTCCAGGCTAGGAACAAGGGGAGCTCTGGCCCAGCTGTACCTCACTTTCCCCAGACACTGGCCAACCTTACAGCAAACCACAGCTGATGTGTGATGCATCTGAAACACTTCAACCCTGTATGAACTACATGGGAAGAGAACACTGCATTCACACACAGGGCAGTTTTTGAACGGAGGCAGGGCAAAAAGAAATTTGAGGAGCGCTGGAGGCTCAATCACTTGGAGGGCCCCTGAGCTCTTTATTTTGTCCAGCCCATGTGATAAAGCCATGTGTGCGGAACACCGTCTCTCAGCCTCTAAGATGCCCACAGTGTGGCATTTAATGACATTGCAACACAGCACGGGAATGCTGTTTATGGCCAGGCTCATTCAATGCCTAGGCTCTTAGTGCGAGGGCGTGGCGGCAGGTGATGCCAACCACCAGTCTGTCCACTTTCCGGATGAGAGGCCTTGGGCTTGCGGGAGTCTCACACAAGACAAGTCCCTATGCAGAGCTGGAAGCCAACGCCATGGTTTCCTTTGTTCCTGTGGTCACCTATTTATGGCAGCTCTCTCACATCCTGCATTAGAATACGGTTTACTTTCAAGACTTATTTTTAGTAATTTAAATTATGTGTATGTGTGGGGATTATGCGTATGCCAGCACAGCATCTGCAGAGGACATGAGAGCCCCCAAAGCTAAAGATACAGGTGGTTGTGTACCGCCTAGTGTGAGTGCTGGGAACTGAACCCTGTTCTTCAGCAAGTGCTCCCACCACTAAGACGCGCTCCAGCCACATAAGTTCTTTAAAGGGTACATTTAAAGAGGGGAGACAGAAGTATAAAAAGCAAGCAAAGACGAATAGCACTGAATCAAAGCAGCTTCTACGAAAGTCACAAACAGGCAGGTGAATGCTGAGGTCAGGGCAAAATCCACGTGGAGCCATGTGACACAATGATGGCACTAAGTAGCTGGACGGGAGTCAAGTCTACAAAGTAGCCTCAGTGACCTCGGTGGATGAGGAGCCAGAAAGCCTCATTGCCAATGGACTTTAAAGCCTGCAAAGTCTCAGGGCCTAGCTCAGCTCTGGCCAGCAGGTTCCCAGCCAGGGCCAGCTCAAATGTCACTTCTGCTCAAAGTTGACCTGGCTACCATGGTTGCCAGCTGACCCTCTCTCCCTCTGCTCCCTGACTTCTATTCTCAAAGCCACTCTCTCGCTTGCCAACTGCCACCCCCCTGGGAACAATTCCCTTCCCCTGCCAGCGTCACCTGTATGTGTCTCCAGGCTTCCTCATTGCACCGCTCCCCCGCTATGGATTGAACTAGTTCATTTTAGGATAGCTGCCCAACTTCTCAGAGTGTGGGGCGTTAGCAATCATTGCTGGAGCCAGTTTTAAGTCTACCCATTTATCAAGGGTTTGTAATGAAAATGTTCGTAAAATAGAGAGGTGGTTTCATTGGCAGCAGCAGAGAAAAGATGGCAGGTGGAGGAAGGGCCTCTGGAAGAGGGAGATGGGGCACCAGTTGGGCCAAGTCATCCTCAAGGAGGTTGGAATCCCTGGGTATATTGGCCCCGGAGGGTATCCCCACCCCCAGGGAGGACAAAACATGCAACACAGAGCTCAGAAGAACACTGGTGAGGGTGGGTCTGTGTCACACAGCCACAGTACACAGATGCTTCCTGAAGCTTCTGCTGGGGAGATGGGCCCAGATCACAGAAGCAGTGCAACTCAGAACCAAGATAATAGGAAAGCAGGTAGCCTGATAGCTTCAGCAGGAGGCTCCCTGCCATCCTATAAGAAGGCGATGGGCTTTATCTTATGTAATCTTTTTTTTCTTCCTGGAAGGAAAACAGCATGAACTCCCCAAGGCTGCAGATGGCTCCAAGTTCTGGGTGGTGAAATGCCAAGCGGATGGCAGCGAGCAATTAGGAATTTATGGAGCATGCAGAGAGGTGGGGAAAATGTCCTCATCTAGACATGTGATGGAGCCTCTAAGCTCAGCTGTGGCCTAAATGGGCAGCTGTATTAGGCTGGCCTCAAGAGAGCAGATGCTGGATTTGGACACTCATGCAGGGTGGACAGTGTGGACAACAGGTTGTCCAAACCTGCCATCCCTAAGTGTGGGATCTCAGCCACCAAGCCTTTGCAAGCTCCAGTCTTCTATCAAATAGGACTGGAGGACCACAACTAGAGAGATAGCTTAGCAAATAAGAGCACTGGCTGCTTTCCCAGAGGACCCAGGTTCTGCTCTCCCAGAGGACCCAGGTTCTGCTCTCCCAGAGGACCCAGGTTCTGCTCTCCCAGAGGACCCAGGTTCTGCTCTCCCAGAGGACCCAGGTTTGATTTCCAGCACTCCCAAGGTGGCTCACGGCCATCTGTAACTCCAGTCCCAGGGGATCTGATACCATCTTCTAGCCTCTGCAGGCATTGCACACAAGTGGTACACACACATATATAGGCAGGCAAAACATCTAACACACATAAAAAGATAAGAATCTTAAATGAGACTGTAGTGCCCGTTTCCCATCTTGAGAAGACTATGGCCCACTGTGGGTCACACATACAGCCTGGTGTTGGAGAGAGAGCACGTCTTCTAAAGCTGGTAGCTATGGGCTCAGGTTGTATTGCTGCCACTTGGTAG
Source organism: Mesocricetus auratus (assembly GCF_017639785.1). NCBI lineage: Eukaryota > Metazoa > Chordata > Mammalia > Rodentia > Cricetidae > Mesocricetus > Mesocricetus auratus. The sequence goes on along the minus strand of NW_024429266.1, from coordinate 150,429,279 downwards.
CGTGTGCCTGAGACTTACTTCCTACAGCAATAAAATAGAAGAATTATGCTAATCACCAGACAGGCAGTGCAAGAGCCAGAGCCACAAGACCCAAGAAACATCCAGCGGCACAGCACATGCTGGCTTCTGCCTAGCTTGTGTCCCTCTGCCAAGGCTAACACAGGTTTAAACAAAAACCGATACAGAAGGAGCCTAAGACAGACATGTATTCAATGTGAACTGGGGAGGCTCTCTAAAGTTGTTATGTCAGTGGAGAGAGCTCAGCCACGCTCGCTTTTGGTGAGCTATGTACCAGATAGGCAGACAGGGTATGAGAGAGAGGCTGCCAAGAACCCTCCTCTGCGATGCTCTCCAGCCTCTCAGGACAGATCCTGGCACCGGCACCAGTGGCTTCTCTATCTGCCTTCCTCCTAGCTGAGGGCTCTTGGAAGGCAGGCCTTTGACCTTTAAGGTTTCTTTACTTTTGTTTTTTTGAGACAGGGTTTCTCTGTGTAGCTTTGTAAACCAGGCTGGCCTCAAACTCACAGAGATCCACCTGCCTCTGCCTCCCAAGTGCTGGGATTAAAGGTGTGCGCCACCACCACCTGGCAAGGTTTCTACATCCCTAAGCCCCAGGACAAGGTTTGCCATACAGTGGATCATCAAGAAATATGACCCAGGTGAATTTGTTGGTGACAAACATATATGTCCACCTACCTGTGGCCTACATTAAAATGGCTTCTGGAGTTCACTGGGGCTGGCCATGGGGAAAATGTCTCAGGCCTTCTAGAGCCAGAGTTGTGCTTAGGCAGCTGTGGTCGCTGTGTCGCTTCCTCAAAGGGCTAAGCTGTAGCAGCAGAGGCAACAGTAGTGAGAGGGTGTCTGGAGGGTTCCAGAGAGCAGTTGGGTCAGAAACGATAGAAACAGCTAAAGCAATCAAGAATGGCAGAAGTAGAGAGAAGGCAGAGGGCCGGCTGACACCACAGCCATACAAATGGCTCCCCACTATCTGCTGACGGTGTTCCAGCTGAGGCCTCTGGGCATCAGATACGAGTCTAACAATCATCAATTATGGAGTCTAATTCTGTCAGCTGCCAACATCTTCGCTTAAAGAAAACACAAATATGAAAGGAATGCTTATCGCAGTGGCTAATGATTAGCCTTAACAAATTTGGACAGCATTTAACGATGCTTTACTCATAAGCAAATACCCTTGGGGAGGGTTAGGTAGGTTCGTCTGTCTCAGACAGACAAACGGGCTGCAGGATGGGCTGAGGGTGGGTGGTACATGTGCAGACCAACGCTGGCAACCACCTGTGCCTCTTCCTAGGAAGAGATGGCAGGGCATCCAGGAGTCGCTGTTCAGGGATCAGGTGCGGGAAAAGGCTATTGACACCCAACACTATCTTTCCTCTGAGAAGCCCTAACTCATCTAGGAAGAGTCACCCAAAGGAGTGTGACCAGCCATTCTAGCCATCTTCCCCACACTGCCTGCATTGTAGCTAAGGAGAAGAGGACATTGCCAGGCCAGCTGCTGGCCCACAGGGTACCATGCTTGGATGGCCCCCTGGTTCCTAGTGACATTCTTTCCTGCCGTACTCCTCTCTGCCTCCTGGTTTGGTTTATCTGGCACATGCTCTGTATGTTGGATCTCCTGTGGTCTCGGCAGTGGGATCTCGGCTTTTCTCTCTGCATCACTTCCACTGGAAGTGTCCAAGGTCTTCCCAACACCACACAAGGCACACAAAGCCCACCACTATCTCCGGCCCTTGCTTCTGCCCCCACCCGGCCTTTTGATGCTGTCCAGTGCCCAGTGGGGCACACATCCTCTTTCACTCTGACCCCACCATCCGTCACAACTGGCTCTCCTATGCTGCCCTTCAAAACCTTCCCCTACAGTGGTCCTTTGGCAAAAATGTTAGAAATACAGAAAAGTCTAAAAATTAGGATGAAAATTACCAACCAAACCTCCACACCCCCGAGCTGACCATCTTTACATTCCCAGCCCTTCCCACCTGCATTTAAAGCACAGCTACTGTCTTAGATGCACCACCAGGGCAGCGGGTGGAGGATCCTTGTTGCTGACGCAATGCTGACAAGTTGGGAGAGGCAGTCATCCTTCCTTGCTCCTCACCTCAGGGGAAAGGCATGTGAGGGTCTGACGTCAGTGGGGTTTTGTGCTGTCTGTTATCAGCTTGCAGAAGGTCCCTTCTTTCTCAGATATTTGGTGTTTTAAATATTGAAAAGTTATCAGATCCTGTCAAATACCTCTCCCCACATCAAGATGATTGTGTATGTGTAGTTTCTGTTTCACTCAATTAATTGGTTTAGTTGTACTTTTTCAGATATTAAACCATCTTTGCATTCCTGGGAAATACCATGTTCGGTGTAAAGATCTTTGTCTGCTTATTGTTTTCCAATGTTACTGGATTCAGTTTGCTGGTTTTTAAAGTTTATTTTTTATTTATTATAATTGTGTGTGCATGTATTAACACGGCACATGTATGGAGGTCAAAAGACTAACTGCAGAATTACTTCTCTCCTTGCACTTTTACATAGGTTCTCGGGATCAAACTCAAGTCATCAAGCTTGCATCATGGACTTCATCTATCTTCATAGGAAAGGTTAATCCCAGGTGATGTCTTTGGTGACAATACTAGCTCCTGGGAATGAGTTAGGAGAATTCCCTCTCCTGTCTTTGTTGGTGGTGGCTTAGTATTCCTTTTTAGGAAGGTTTATGAAGGGCGGGCATTACTTCTCCACTTGTCTGTTGATTTCAACAGTGAAGTCATCTGGGCATGCTCTTTTCTTTGAGGTAGATACTTGTTATTTGTTATAAGTCTCCTGAGATTTCCTGTGTATTTTTGAGTCAGCTTTGGTAGTTTGCATCTTCCTATAAATTTCTCCATTTTTGCCTAAGTTATCCAATTTATTGTTCTATTTTTTATAATTATCTTTGTTTTTGAAAATCTGGTAGTAATGTCCTCTCTCTCATTCCTGACTCCATTATTTAAGTCTTCTCTGTCTCTGTCTCTCAATCAATTTAATTTAACTTTTGTCAATTTTGTTTATGGCTTCAAATAGCCAACTGTGGATTTATTTTCTATCTTTCTCTTCTGTTCTATCATTTTCTGACCCAATCTTACTGTTTCCCCCTCTTCTACCTTTGGTTTGGCTTGCTCTTTGCCCGGTGTCTTTAAGATAGAAGTTCAGCCCCATGAGTCTCTGGCTTGAGACTCTGTAAGTGACAAGGAGAGAGAAGGAAAACACAGGAACACAGAACCGTTAGGGTGGCTCTCCAATGCCCTGCAGATTCCTCGGCATCGACCAGCCTACCAGAGCCAACAGCCTCATAATGACTCTCTCCACACCGAGTGGCTCATGCAACTCTTCGCTCATTCCTGTCACAGGTGCAACATAGCTCTGACCTGCTTTCCCTTCCCTAGTCCCAATGTGGCTTCTCAGAGCTCAGGCTGGCAGACTCTCCCTCCCAGGGAGCCATGGGGTTGTCTCACCAATGGCTGCCTCACACAGGAGACTGCCCTGTGTGAGACTGCCCATCCCCAATCCAATCACCATGGCTGGGAAAATGAAAAATAGGAAAGGCTAATTTTGCTACATGATGAAGCTCTGAGCAGGCTGGGTGAAGGCCCCCAGAAGCACCTCAGGCTGGAAGTGGAGAACAGATACCCTCCCGATGTCATGCACCGCTGTGGGAGAAAGATGTCCTCAGTGTCTGGCATCAACCTGGTTATCTGTGCTCAGCCTCTAACACGTGCCAGGTGTCCCCTTCCCCCTCCTTGCCCATGCTCCTGGCTGCAGTAGGACCCTTCTGAAACACTGAAAACTCCAGCAGCCCAAACACTCCCCACACCTCCATCGCTTGGCCATTCCTGGCCTAAAGCATCAGAACCCGGTGGTGGCTGAGATGCATAGCTGATTCTCTCATGTGGGTCAGTCTGTTCATGGAGGCGGAGGATTCCCAACCCTTTCCAACTCTACACAGCACATCAGTCTTGTTCTCTCCTGACTGTCATATGGGTGGGTGCTACAGTGTGGCCCAACCCAGAGATGAGAAGGAAGGCTGTGTGTCTGGGAACCCTCCAGAAGGTTCTCCTATGTCTTTTCAGCTATCATTGAGCCTGACAACCAACCTTGGCTGCAGATGACACCGGAAAGAGAGGAGAGAACTATGCCTCATTAAGAGCAGCCCTGAGTCCCGCTCACCCCTGGGGCTGAAATAAGTCAGAAGGCCAAGTCAGGGCCTTTGCTGTCTAGAGACAGGACTGGCTTTTGGAGTGTTCTCTATTCTGTCTGCTGCTGTCCTTGTTTTGGACTGAGACAGCACAGTGAGGGACAGCCCCACAGGCTGGGGTTTCCCCAGGGTCCCCCCAGAGAAGCACAGATGTGGAAAGGCAGACTGCTCATCCAAGTCTAAGAACTTAGCCATATGGAGCTGGGAAGATCCACCCAGTTGCTTTGGGTGTACAACACCATCCACAACATGCAACCTCAAATGCCCCGAGACTCCAACAGCTTCCACCAAGGCCCACACACCAGGCCCAAGTCATTGCACAAGTTAAATAGGCTACTAAAGTTAATCAGAATTAACCAAATGTGCAGGGTGAGGACACAGCAAGAAGGCTGCCTTCTGTAGGGGGGGACCCAAGGGGGGGAGGTAGGTGGGGGTGTGTGTGGCCTTGGAGAAGCCAGCCACACCCATACCTTGTTTTGAATTGCCAAGCTCCAAAACTGTCAGGAAATCAATTTCAATTTTTTAAAAGTCAACTGTCTGTGGCATTTCGATAGAGGGATCCAAGCACACAAATACATCAGCCATTCCAATTTGAGCCCCCAAATCAGCCACTCCATGCTGATCTGCCGTGTACTAGGAAGTGTTCCCAAAGCCCTTTTCAGTTTCAGAGGGTCCCATATCTTTTCCCACCTTCATGCCAGTACAAAAGTGGTTCTCTATTGACTAGAATGTTCCTTTTTACCTCTATGACCCAGAAGAAACCTGCCTGAATTCCTGGCTCTTCCTAGCAGACTCCCCAGGGGCCTGGCACTGCCTCCCTGACCAACATGCAGGGCATCTTCAAGGCAGAGATGGCATATCCTGTCTGTCTCCACAGAGAAACCAGACACAGGTGGGGTGCCTGGAGAAAGCTGTGCCATAAAGAAAGATGGTCCGGTGTGTTTCTGGACCCTCCCCTGCTGTCCTGCAAGTTACTTGTGGAGTATTGAAACGGGGAAGCAAAGTCCACCCCCAGGTCCTGGCATCCATATGGCTCCAAGGATGAAATGCAAAGCAGCTGCCATCTGCAATCCCACACTCTGCATCTTCCCAGGCAGCCTCCCACGCACGTCATAGGAGGTCGGTCAAAGCACCGTGACCTGGTGCAGGGCTCTTCCAGATGCTCCCACTCCTGAAACGGCACCCATGGTCTAGCCCTTCTGAGAATAATGTCCTCTTTCTTACAACTCCACTGCAGGCTCTGGGGATTGCCCTCCCTAGTCATCCTACTGAGAGCACAGGGAGGCAGACTCACGAGTTGTAACAAACACTTCGGTGTCTTATTTTGTTCCAGAAGTGGGGGGAACACTGGAGAAGATGGAACAGAACATGAGAGATGAATTCTTCCCTGGAGAAGCTCTTTGCTCTCACAGGCCCACAGCAGCTAGACCAAGGAGTCCTGCATTCAAACCAGGGTAAGCCAGAATAAACTTTTTCCTCTCTTAATTTTACTTGCCTCAGATGTTTGACACGGCAACAGGAAATGGCTAACAGACCCTGAAGTAGTGCCATTTCAAGCACAAAATCTGAAGGATAAAGCTAAGTGGAGAAGCACTGGGGTGACCCTACTACAGCCCCCCTTGCTGGGCCTGTGAGTAAAGCCATCTGTGACCAGCAAGTACCCTCCCAGCTTGCCATACACACACTCTAGCTGCCACCACAGACCCCAAAGATCCAGCCAAGGGCAACAGAGACCTGCCAGGTGGAGCCCTCACAAACCAACAACCCCCAACCATGTACTGAGTCACAGCAGCAGAACACTGGCAGAGACGCTCCCCGACACCCAGCCCACTTGAGACCCAGTAAGTGGTGCTGTAGTGACAGCCTCACCCCACGCATCTCAAGCATTTCAGAAATAATGGAGAGAAACTCATATGTAGACTGAGAGTGCTTAACACTGGGACCACTGAAAACCAGTCTCATTAAAGTTAAGAGTTGGCTGCTAGGTGCAGTCCGCTGGCACTGTCCATTGTCCTTCCAGGCAAGAATGATCACATTGTACCTCACAAATAGCAAGGATGAATAAAAATTAACAAAACACAAATGCTAGTCACATGCTCTTGGTGGCAATATACTAGTATGGCCAACAGAAAATGCTGTGGGCTTCCACAAAACACTAGAAATAGAACTACCATATGACCCATTAATAAACCACTCCTAGGTATATTCCTGAAAGGGGGGGGGTAAGTACAGCAAAGAGAGACTCACAGCAAGCTCCAGTTTACTGAATAGACTAGATGGATAAGGAAAATATGAGCATGATTCAGCCACGAAAAGGGATAAAATTGTGTCGTTCGTGGCAATGTGAATGGGGCAATGTGGATGCGGGACACTGTGTTAGATGAAATAAGCCAGGCACAGGCAGACGAGTTCTGAATGTTCCCCCTCACATGTGGAAGCTAGGAAACCTATTTCATAAAATCATAGAATGGGCTCTCTAGAATCAAGGAAGGGGGCAGAGTATGGGGAGAAGGTAGAAACTGGGGGAAGGTGAGTACTAGGGTTCTTCAGTACCTTAAAACCATGTTAATGCATACAATTTAATAAAGACCCACAAGAGAATAATCATTACTGTCTGTGGTCTCCTTAGGTCTGTGACCAGTGCCATGAGGGAAGCAGAGGATGATGGGGGATAAATGTCTACAGGCGGCGATGTGTGTGGACAACCTGAGCTGCTCTGACAAGGAGACTTCAGTCAGAAGTTACAGGTGGCCAACAACGCATTTCCTCATTTCCTCCCCTTTCCTCACCATAAACTCCAACCCCTATCCTGCTTCACTTTCTACTGCAGGGATAAACATCATGACCTGAAGCTTGGGGAGGAGAGTTTATCCTATCTTACCACTCCATCACTGAGGGAAGTAGGGAACCTGGAGGCAGAAATTGAAGCAGAGGCCATGGGGAAGTGCTGCTTACTGGCTTGTTATAAGTTCCAGGACCACCTGCCCAGAGGATAGCACCACCCACAACGGACTGGGCCCTCATCAATCACTACTTAAGGAAATGTTCCTCAGACTTGCTTATAGGCCAATATTATGAAGGCATTTCTCAAGTGAGGTTCCCTCTTCACAGATGGCCCAGTTTGTGTTGACAAACTAACCGGCACACTCTATGACTACCCAGGAGCCTCTGGAAGTCCCCAGGGCTAAGGAAAACCTGTGACGATAAAGACATTCAGTGCTCTAATCTGTTGTTTTACCAGATTTTGTGTCCCCTTTGCCTTTCTTCCTTTCCCCTTCCTTCTTCTGTATTTCCTTCCGTTCTCCTTCCTATCCTTTCTTCCCTCCCTCTTTCTTCCCCTTCCTTATTTCCGGTATGCTGATAATGCTAAGACCAACCATAAAGAACCCAGTGTGTCTCTTATTGGGGAAGGGGAGGCATGCTCTCTCATCACTGAACCCACAAGGATCTGTTGAATGAAACTAGAGCCAGGTGGCCAGCAGTACTAAGGGATTGGCAGATATGGCAGGAGATGCCAGCCTAGGACAGTTGCAGGTGGAGTGGCCTGTGGCACATGGCTCTTTATGATGCCCTCAAACACACAGAGTTCAGTCACCCCAGCTTCACCCATGATTACTACGTAGTCCCACCCCCACCCCCGCAGTAACAGGGTTGAGAAGTGAAAGGAGCTCCCACCCAACAGGAACCTTGCATGACTCTAAAATATAGGACAAGGGTCATCTTGTAATCTCAGCTGTGAAAACTTGCACCACTAAAGACCATTTCCCCCCTTTACACAAAGACATCAAGAGCCTGGCTCACAGGCACAGACAAAGTGCTCCTGGGATTGCAATCTGAACCTAAAGGTGCCGATAGGCGATGGAGGACAAGGCTTCCATTCACAAAGGGGCTTATTTTGCTATCTGCCCTCTCAGACTCCAAACAAAGCCAGATTTGTATCTGCAGAACATTCTTACAGCAACTGGGAGAATTTATCCCTTAACGAAGCCTTTGGGAAAACCAACCCCAGAACAGCAGCAGCCTCTACTCTTCCCACCAGAAAAATCTCTGCCATTCCCAGAGTCTTTAAAAAACAGCCCAGAAGGAACAGCCTACTTAAAAGCAAGATGGTTTGCTAATGCACAGCCAAACACACCAGCAGGAAAATAACAGCTTCCTGGAGGGAAAGAGACTTGTGGAAATTCTTAAAATAGGTGAAAGAATAGAGAGGTGCTTCTAAATGGAGGTGAGGGATTAAAAATAGCAGTGTTGCTGGAATGTGCACAGTAGGGCCCACAATCTCAGGGTTGTTGGGTAGCAACAGGTGTTAAATCAAAGGCGCTTAAAAGGTCTTCATTTCTGTGGTGAGGCGACAGTGTGAACCATGGTGACTCATTCCAGATCTGCTCCAGCGAGTGCCCCAGCACTTCCTGACTGCAGACTAAGTGGCCAGGCAACACTTGTGCTCCCTGGGCCCTTGCATGGTATGGCTCTTTCTGTCAAGTGGAGGTAGATGACCTTCCCTCCTTCATGCCCCTGGTCATTAGGCAGGGACAGTCACTGTCTTCTTTATCTCCATCCCCTCTGGGATGGCCCTCCTTGCTTCTCACTCATTTCCCTAGCAACATCTCCAGCCAGACAGAAGTGAAGACACAGACCTTTGGCTCCAAACTCTGTTTGGCACCTCTGTCCTGTCTCCCCTTCTGGAAGACAGACACTGCTGAGGGCACTGGGTGAAAGGACAAGAGCTGAAATCCAGCCCACACTCTGCTCACCAGCCTTTGGGGTGGAAGCCACCCATGCCATGTAGCTTCACAGGATCCCTCCCTAGCCTTTGCCACATGGTAGGTCTACACACACACACACACACACACTTCCTTTGAAGAGTGCCATTGCCCTCCCTCTCCCCACCTGCTCATATGCCTGGCGAGTGGAAATGACCATGCAAAGTGACCTGTTAGTGCGAGTCTGGTAGGCAGAGAAGAAAAGCAGAGAAGGCCCAGTGCAAGCCTGAGCAACTAATGTTCATCACAGAACTAACGTGCCAGAGCTGAACTATGGAAACCTGGCCATCTTGATTCTTATGGAAGTCGCCAGAAAGTATCACAGACTCGCAGTGTGAAGACACCCCAGGTAGATGTAAGCTAAGAAAGAGGGTGGAGTGGTGATGCCTAGCCCCAGGTGGCCTGAGTTCAGAAGGGATGCAAGGAGATGAAGACATTAAACACATCTGCCAGCAGATGCCCTGAACACAACAAGAAAACAGGGAGACAAGAAAGGGGTGAAGACCTGGCCTACATCCTGCTTGGAAACCGCAAAGGGAGAGAAGACTGACCTCTGGGAACAGAATTTCTACAAGGCAGAAGTGGTGGACAGTGTAGTCATTCCAATTCTTCATCTCCCCATCTATCTCCAGATGGCTGGAAGGGACCCTCATCCTTGATAGCCACATACCAGTGTGAGGAGGGTGTTATGGGGCAGGCGGGAGGAAGGACTGTGACATCTGAACAAGCTTCTAGCAAGTGGCTTCTTCTCCAGATAAATTTGCATAAGTGGGAGGAAACGTTTCAGGTTGGCACTCGGTAACATTCCAAATGGAGAGGGAAGGCAGATAAAGGAGGAGCCAGGGTGTCCAGGAAAGGGGGCACAGAGGTCCCTCAGTAGAACCCCACCCTAGGGAGCTGGAGAAGAACAGCAAGCAATTGAGCTCCAGCTTACCACAGAGCCAGCAACAAGCATGGCTCACAAACACAGGTCATGAACAAACATCACCCTTGTCATCCATCACCCATGCACACCCCCTCACAGACCCACCCTACACTCCATCTCAACATAGAAAAATCTAGACAATGGTGCAGGTAGCACACAGTCTGAGCCTGGCCTCACTGGGAAGCCAGAGAAGCACCATGGGGGAAGGGCACATCTAGCAAGGCCACTGGAACTGGGAGGCTTGGGTCCTGGAGTCTGAGAAGCGCGGGCAACCACTACTGATAGCAATAGAAAGATTCAGCTCTTACAAAATCCAAGGTTTGGCTTCCCAGCCAGACGCAGGCAGGCCAGCCCACTGATCCATGTGCCTCAGGACATCTGGGGCTAGAGTGGTCACATGCAGAGGCTCCCTTAATTAGAGTCACAGTGGCCACAGAAAACCCAGAGACCAAGTGCATGGTACACAAGGAGGCCATCAGGCTGGAGAAGAGAGCGCTGGGGCCTGGCTCAGCCCTGTCCACTTAGCCTCTGCTCCAGGCAGGTGAAGAGAGGCACTCCTGCCTGGAGCCAGCAGGCCGGGGCAGAGCTGGGTAATCCTGTAATTACAGAGTACACTCCAGCCTCAGACACATGGAGCAGATGGGCACTTTAGGGGCTTCTCCATCACCAAATCAGCATTGTTCTCAGAACAACTGAATCCCCACCCAGAGCAATCACTGTTCTTGGAGAACAGCTATGTGACTCTCACTCCTGATTCAAAGTTGAACTTTGTAGGAACTGAGGACCACTTGGTGAAAGGAACAAAAAGGTAACCCCAGGGCATGGAGCAGCCGCAGATGCCTAGTTCAGGAGAACTCATGGCCTCTTGACCCCATCCTCAGGCCAGTGTCTATGAACCTGCCCATCAGAGGAAGCATGCCAAAGAACCAGAAGTTGAAGAGCATGGAGTCCGCTGTGAGGCAGCTTGTCACCTGGGACAGCATGAGCGCTTTTTTCTCCTCTTTCTCCACTTTTGATATGTAAATAGTGGTGGTGGATTACTTTACATCTATGAAGTGATCTTCATCCTAACCCCAATTGTAAGAATTAATTAAGGCAGCACTACCTGGAAGGACAACGTTGGCCATGACTGATGGTGGTCTAGGAGAGTAACTGACACAGGATCTGAAGAGTCTGGAGCAACCCAGCAAAGGGCATTCACAGCACTGTGTGTGTGTGTGTGTGTGTGTGTGTGTGTGTGTGTGTGTGTGTGTGTGTGTAGAAGACAGAGGTCAGCCTTGGAAGCTGTCCATCTTGGTTTTTGAGACACGGCCTCTCACTGGGACCCGCGGCACGGTGCACAGGTCAAGGCTGACTTGCCTGTCTCCCCGGCACTAGAGATACAACTGCATGGTCACAGCACCGCTCCCAGAACCCAGATCTTCACTCACGATTGCACAGCAAGCACTTTATTGACTGCATCATTTCCCCAGGCTGCTAAATGCTTTATAACTCTCTATCTTGGCTCCTTCCTGGGAAAGCAGCCACAGTAGCAACCACACTGTTTCCCTTTGGATTGGTGTGGACATTGAAGAGATCAGGTATGGACAGGGCCTAGACCAATCTCTGAACCGTACTAGGTAGGTCCTCCACAAAAATAAGATCCACAGTAAGTAACACAGTATTTTCATGACTGTAAATACATCTGGATGAGTAAGACCTACCTTGATGTGACCAAAGGGAGTAATTCTTAACTGAACCCAAGACTCTAGACCACCATATTGAAAACAGTATGTTTGCATGTTCATACTGCAACAGCTATTCCAGGAATGCTCTCTTCTTCCTTAGGGTCTGGGGAGTTTACCATTTGTAAAGATATAATCCCTTCCGCTTCCGCTATACAACTATCTCAAGAGCAGCTAGCTCTCCTGTTCCTCAGGGAGTTTTACCCAGCGTCCAGAAGCAGGTTGGGCTGGTTTGCCAGCTTGTCACCAGCAGACTCCTGTAACTTTGTTGCCTGGGCACCTGCAGAGCCAATCCTCCAGATCTCAGGTGCTCTGGGAAGGGGATAGGAGGACAACAAGCTGACCGTAAAAAGCAACCTAACAAATGACAAGTCACAGAGACAGACCCCAGGGTTCCAGTGAGCAGGCATCTGAGGCTCAAAGTAACGAAGAAATGGCTGCACATCATGTGGTCAGTGGGACAGGCATGAAGGTTCGGCCTCCTTGTCTTTCTCTTTCTTTCTGACTGGGTGGAGGCATGTTATACAAGGGGAGGCCCAACTTGCAATGAGGACAGGAAAGGTACTCTCTCTCCCTGACAACAAATGGACGACGCTATGTGGGCAATGGCATTTTTGGGATCTCTCAGAATATGAGAGACAAAAGCTTGTCTCCTGTGATTGAGACCTGGAGACCCCTGGCTACCAGCTGGCACAGTCCCCTGCCCTAAGTCCCACTGCCATTCCACCACGATGGCTGCTAGGACACTTTCTAAGGAGCCATTAAGACCTCTCGAAGGCCCATCAACTACAAGGATGTATAGCTCTCTCCAAATGAGCCTTCCAGGACAGTGTTGTCTCAATTTGTCTGAGCTGGTTATGAAATGTTCCCAAGACTGGCTCCATCAGAGGCAGTCCCCAATCCCAAAGGTAGTTTACCAACTGGATTCTCTCTGGGAGGTGGTGGCAGGCCAGGCAGACAGTGGGATCCAGAGACAACTACCTAGTTTATTTTTGAAACCATGGCAGAACCCGGGACCTGTCTATCCTCTCTTACAACACAGAGCTAACAGTATAGGAAATGGCCAAGCCACAAATGCTATTGGTTCTGCGACTTTCTCTAGTTCATGCCTCCTGCCCTTTAACTTGGTTTTTTTCTGGGCGCACATTTCTTCCAAATCTTGAGCCCAGCAGCTGCCGCTGTCCAGCTCCATTCCTATGCCCATTGCATCTATCACAAGGCAGATGCTGACTTCCAAGAGCCAGTTCAGTTGAAGCCAAGATGTTGGGCTGCTGTCTCTAACTAGAGCAAAAGCAAGTGAGCTGGGAGATTGTGAAAACCACCCACAGCCAAGGCGAGGGCAGCCAACTTGGCCATTCCTGGCCCAGTCCACCATCTCCCTTCCCCCGATGGAGACTGCAGGCCCTCTGTGTTCTACTGTGAACTAGGGCACTGTCACTACTCCACCAACAAAGCCTCCAAAGGCTCAGGCTGGACATCAACAACGGACTTTCATTCCATTTCCCCTCCTGTAGTGATTAAACTGCTCACTGTATAAGGACTTGTTAGAAAGTAAAAATAATGTCCGGTGCTAGTCCTGGGTAAGTCAGAGTGAGGATTAATGATTAATGAGGGGATCGACACTCCACACTCCACACACCTGCACACACTCCTCTACAGCTCATCTTTAAGAACTGGCGAAGCATCACCAGCCTGTGCACCACTGCCCACTGTGGTAACACACTGGAGACAGCAGGAGCGGTGCAGCTGCCCCGAAGCTATGGTATAAACAGCCGCTACCTCCATGTTGTTAGCAGAAAGCCTGCTGGATTGCACACACCTGGTTGAGAAAGTCAACTCAACTAGGTAACCCCAGAGCCCCAGTGGGAAACACAACCCATACCCACCAGGACCCTGGGAGACAAAGGCCCATGGGACAGGTTAGCCTCCTCTAAGACAGGGAACAGGAACGGTGACTTCACCAGGCCAAGGCTGCCACAAATACTCTCTTCCCTGAATAACACCAACAAGCAGGGCTCCCAGCACGCTCTTCACCCAGAGGGAACAGAATGGTAAGAGAGCAGCTGTCTGGATAGGCCCAGCCCCAGCCCCAGCCCATTTCTAACAGCAAGGCAAATTCTAGATTCAGGTGGGGAAGGGACAGGGTGATTGAGCTAGCAAGGAGCCAGAAGAAAAAAAAAAAAAAAACACCAGACCCCTCTCACCCCAGCAGCGGGGCATCAGGGTTAAACAGGAATAGACAGGAAAGGTTAAAAGGTACATACACACACATGATTTTAGTTTTCTTATGAACTGAGCCCATTTTTTTCTTTAATAGTTAAGTTTGCTTTTGAATGAATGATTCCAACAGGAAATTAATTCTGGTACCAGAAAAAAGAAAAGAAAAAAGTCACGTGAGTCTCTAAAAAGACAGTAAAACCCTATCCTAGTTGTAGTGAAAAGAGAGCTCTTGATCCCTCATTCTTAAGGAAATCCTGTGTTAAGTACACCTCTCAACTCCGCTACCACCACTGTGCCAGGGGGAAGAGAAGCAGGTGCCACGAAGGAGGCGGCACAGGGAGAGCACTTACTTGGGTGTGCCAGTGGGCTTCCAGTACCTACAAAAGAGGTACTGTCCGTCTGCGTTGACCAGGTGAGGCAGGTCCTGGTAGGGAACATTCTGGGGAGTTCGCCTGGGAGAACTTGCCTCAGGCATCCTTAAGAGATCTTCTGGCCCTTGGAAGAAAGGTGGACATATTCTAAAGTCAGAAACTCACTCATGTCCACTGCGGAGGAAAGTAAGCCTTGTTCAGGGTCAGGACAGTGACTTTTTTTTTCTAAGCAGTTAAAAAAACAAAACAACAACAAAAAATCACCTCAATTTGACATATATATTTAAAATTACATATATCTCTTGCAAACCTCTCCTTGTCTGTAAACTCATGCTTGTCCTTAAGTCCTTTTTTTTTTAAGTGCCTCATTACAGCCCCCTCCCATCTGTGTTTATTTTAAATCATCTCAGGAAACTTCATCTTAAAGACTGTTTTAGCTGTATGTAATCAAGCGGAAATTACAGTCAGTTCCGTGGGTACAAAGCCCCAGCTGCAGGGACCCATCTCTCCTAAAATCTCCACTGAGTGGATTCTAGGGGCCATAATAAGTAAGTGATGAGCCCCGAGCGATTTCTCCCTTCTGAATGCCAAAGATGCCATGACAAACCTGTTTCCATTCCGTCCTGGCTTTCACATTCCACTACCGCCACAGCCTCGAGTATCAGCGCCAGGCAAACGAGGGCTGTTCCCTCATCGCGGCCGCAGGGCAGCACCGCGGGGTCTGCGCCCTCCCCGCCTGGGCTGCAGGGGTGCGAGCAGCTCCCTCCTGCCGCTCCAGCTCTAGTTCAAGTCACCACTTTTCTAGAACACACCCCTGAAGGGGTTCCGGGAGCGAGGGATAGCCGGTTCCCAGCCCGGAGCTGCTGCGAGACGCGCTCCGCGGCACCGCGCATTCGCGCAGATGCGGGTCCCCGAGCAAAGTCACCCCGATTCTCCGACAAACTTTGCCTCCTGCCCGCCCGAGACTGCTTGGGGAAAGAAGCCCCGCGGCTGTCATCGGCACGCCACACACAGCGAGGACTTGGCCCGTGTCCCCACACCGGGCTGGGAAGATTCAGTTGACGGCACAAGTCGGTTTGGGGGTTGGTGCGAGGGCGCGAGGGGCGCGCTCACGCTGACACGCGCGCACACTCGTGCGCACGCACACGCGCGCAGGGGACCCCTGGCGGTGGCTCCTATCCTGAGGCAGGGGCGGGAGGCAGTTACCCGGGCCACGAGCGCCGCTGTCACGTCCCCCGAGCACCACGCGGGTCCGGGTCTGCGGAGGGCTAGAGCCAGACTACTGCGCGTGGCCGGCTGCGGCGATAGGGCGCGGCGTCTGCGCCGCCACTTTATCCCCAGCCGCTCGGCGGCGGCGGGGGCGGCCCGCTGGGTGGGGACGCGCGGGGAGGCGGCGCCGGGGGCCCACGTGTGCCCGGCCCCCGGGGAGGAGCGGGGCACCGCCCGCCGACCTGCCACGCGCTCTTCCCCGGCCCTACGCGGCAGCCACATGGGGACTGTCACGGGGCTCCTCCAGCCCAGGAGCACAGACGAGAGCACTGATCCACACACAGGTACCCAGAGCAGAAACATGCTCACAGGTACTGAATGCACTCGAGAGAGACCCACATTCACATAGCACAGGTGCAGGCACACCCAAATAGACACAAGAACACATCCTCAGAATCCTTCCCCCAAATGCTAGCTGCACACAGGGGCACACATGAATGTCACAGTTACTACATTAATTTAGACACACAACAGCATGGACTCACACTTCCTACATACTATGCACATAGATTAAAAACAATACACCACATGCACAGTGTAGACACAAAAACCACAGCTCTCATCTTAAAGGAAATAAGATTATTTTGGAGCCATTTTGAGTGGCCATAGCCTGGGAACACAGACTTAGGTTACCCAAATTCCGTGTTGCAATATGGAAGCAGTTTCAGGAAGTTTTTATAGTTTTACAGAACAGAGAAAGTCATAAATCCAGGCAAGTTTAAAATACATTAGTGGGTACACCAGCGAAGTAGGTACAGTGAGACAGGGGAAGTTTTCTTACAGGTTCAAGATGCTCTCTGACGGCATTCTTAGCTTTTGGATTGGTAGAAGCTAGTTGTCCTGTTAAGTCAATAGATTCTAAAAGGTTTTTTATCTATTGTCAGGAGATGTTAGTTCGTACAAAGAGGGTTAAGGAAGGAATGACTGTTCTGGAAGACCAGAATTTAGCCCAAGATAAGGTAATTCCCCTCGGGACGTGCAACATTTCAACCTCTCTTCAGTACTGAAATACTGATCCACTCATCTCTGCAGACACAGATTCTTTTTAGTTTTCCTTCACAGCCAGATGCAGTTTCTTTCGGAGAGTTTTCATTCACAACAGAGATGAACAACACACCACACACACCCAGACAGGTAACACACACACACACACACACACACACACACACACACACACACACACACTACATGAAACCACTTTCCCTGGGTACCCCAGGAGCCTGGTCCCACCAGCACAGCTGGCTATGTAGCTGTGGAGTGTCTGGAATCCGGCCCTAAATTTACAGCCTGTCCACTGTGTCTTACGCCTGACACCTGACAACTGCACTTTGTTCTTGACCAACCACTTTGCAAAATAGCAGTACTGAATGGTGCCACTGTTGTTGCCTAGTGGGGGCATCCTCAGAAGTGAGGCTGCAGCAGAGCCTGCAATCTAACCTGAAAAATAAGAGGCCATCTGAGAGACAGTCTGGGTGCAGGCCATGCTCACTCTCTGCCTTAGGCAGATCTCCAGGGCTTGGACATAGCATAGAAGGAGTGGCTAAATGACTTCTTGGGGCTGTTTTTGTATTTTCTGGTAGGCCAGGATTAGAGGCAGCAGGCTCAGGGAGGGGCTGGGAGTCAGGTCTCAAAGCTGGACTGGGCCTGTTAGTTACATACCAGTGTTTACTTCAACTGTGGTTTACTGAAAGGAAGGGTGGCCAGATCCGGCAACCACTGTTTTGAATGTTCCCAACACCAGTGTTTTGTGACTCTCAATGGTTTGAAAGTTTTGAGAAGAGAGATCACTGGAACTGTCAGCAGGATTTCTCCTAAATGTAGAGTTGCTCCCAACTAGTCACAGACTGAGAGTTAAGAGATTTAGGGCCTGGGTGTGGTGTGGTGCACCTGTAGTCTGGTTATTCAGGGAGTGGGACTGGCCATCCATAGAGGATATGAGTTCCACACCATCCAGAGCAATGGTGGTGTCATGGAGTTCAAATCCACCAGGGAAAGACCATAGGTTTGAACCAAATTGTAATTAAATCAATTTACAGTTACCGCCAGCAGGCTGACAGCCTTAAAACCAAATCGAAGGCATGCCACACAAAAGGGGCTAGAGGAAGGGCATTTAAAGGTGGGCGCCACAGTGACTGAAGCTGAGTGAGAAGCTGCTTTCACTCCCCTTGGCTGTGGGGAGCTGTCTCTCTCCCCGCAGTACACATCGACAAAGGAGCTGCCTCACTCCCTGGTACACATCGGTAAGTGTGTTCACAAAAACCAGAGCAAGCGGTTAGTCATCTCACAGCACTTTTACAGTTCTGGGGAGAGGGCAAGGAGTCGGGGTTCCTGGGAACTTATCTTTTAGGACTGTAGAATGGGTGCACAGGACAAAATGGGATCTTCCTTAGCCATCACAGTAGGACCCAGCGAGAGGAGGGGAGAAACAAAGCCAGTTGCCCCTGATGGTAGCTTCTTACAAAACTACAGAGCAACAGCACAGTGATAGTGGAGGGTTTTTTTGTTTTGTTTTGTTTAGTTTGTTTTGTTGTTGTTTTTGATAGTGTCCCACTCTGTAGCTCTGGATGGCTTGGAACTCATAGCTATCCACCTGTCTCTGCTCCCAAGTGCTGGAATAAAAGATGTGTCCCGTGGTGCCTGCACAGCATTGAATGTATGCAGTCAAGAAAGAGCGTTTCCATCCACTGAGACCCCCATACCACCTTTAGAGCAACACTCCCTTCCCTTCCCTTTCCTCTTTCCCCACAACCTCTGGCAGCCTTGGCTTTGTTCTCCATTTCTAAAATGTATTTGTCATCTCAGGTTGTTTTGTAAATGGAATCATGAGGTAGAGAGGCAACTTTTAGTACTTTTGCCATTTAGCACAGTCTGGATAATCTGGCTTCATGGTCCACAAATCACAGTACTGCACCGTTCACCTGATTAAGGGCAGTTCATTTGTGTGGTTTCCAGTTTGCAGCTAACCCAGAATAAAGCTACTGTGAATGCTGGCTAGGCACAGTCACCCTCCCAGCGTACAGAATTGCTAACACGGGAGTACTTTCAGTTCGAGATCAGCCCGGTCTGCATAGCTAGACCTTGTCCCAAATAAACAAGAAAGGAAAAGAATAGCTTGCTTAGTTTTCTAAACAGCTGATAAAATGTTTTCCAAAGTGGGTGTATCTATTTACATTATCACTGTTGTTTCCATGAAAGTAATGTTTATTTTTTTTAATTTTATGTATGTGTGGCTGGGTGTATGTAATGTACATCACATTGAATGCAGGAGCCCAAGTAGGTCAGAAAAGGGCATTAGGCCTCCTGGAACTGGAGTATAGATAGATGGTTGTGAACTACCATCTGGGTGCTAGGAACCAAGCCCGGGGCCTCTGCAAAAGCAGCCAGCGCTCTTAACTGCTGAACCATCTCTCCACCCTCTCCTCCCCGATTTTTTTTAAGCCTGTCTCTGTGCGTCTTATGTTTTTTATCTGCATTTATCTGATAGCTCATGTTGCCAGGTGCCTTTCCATGTGCCTGTCTTCTCTACATCCTAGTGAAATGCCTCATTGTGCCCTTTGACCATTGTCTTATTTATTGTGTGTTTAAACAGTTGAGTTCTGAGTGCTCTGGATGTATTCTAGATGCAGTCCTGTGTCAGATGTGTGATTGGCAAGTGTTCTCTCCTGACGTATAGTCTGCCTCTGAAGCCTCTTCAGAAGGTCATTTGCAAAGCAAAAGCTTAAATTTGGGTCACAAACAAATTTTCAGTGTTTGCTTTAATGGATCATGTGTTTGGTGTTAAGAGAAGTCTTTGCTTAGTCCTGTGTTTGAGAGTATTCATTCATAGTCAGGGTTATATTGTTTTATATTTTATGTTTAAGGTTTAGTTCAGAGGGGTTTTTTGTTTTGATTTTGTTTGTTTGTTTGTTTTGGTCCACATATATCAGTAGCTCCTGCACCTTTAGCCGAGAGACAATTTTTCTTCCCACGAATTGTTTTTACACTTTTCTCAAAATTCGGTTGGTTTTTCTGTATGAGTCTGTCTCTGGTTCGCCATTTTACCCCATTGGTTTGTGCTAGCTTCTCTGGGAATACCATTGGCAATACCATGGTCTTGATTGTTGAAGTTCCCTAATAAGCCTATAAATTCTATATATTGATACTCACTTCATATTTCACAAGATTGGTTCAGCTATTCTAGTTCCTTCACCTGTTCACATAATTTTTGTCTATACCTATTTAAAATTCGTGCTGAGATTTTGACAGGAAATATATTGAACATGGATATCAATTTGCCCAGAATTGACATTTTCAAGGTTAAGTTTCACAAACCATGAACATTAGTAAGTCTATCTACTTCTTTCTTTCAATACAAGGCAGTACTTTTAACAGCATACAAGTCTTACACAAATATTTTAGATTTATACTTTTTTCCTTTCTTTCTTTCTTTCCTTTGCAAGACAGGATTTCTCTGTGTAGCCCTGGCTGTCCTGGAACTCCCTCTGTAGACCAGGCTAGTCTCCAACTCAGAGATCTGCCAGCCTCTCCTGAGTGCTGGAATTAAAGGTATAAGCCACCACTGCCCTCCTAAATTTATACTTATATTTGTAAATGTCATATGTTGCTTCCCTCAGTGTTCCTAGGTTAATTTCTAGTCTATGGTGATGAAATTGACTTTTGTTTCCTGGGCTTGTAATCTGTAAACTTGCTCAACCTATTTATTAGATATAATGTAGGAGGGCTCGGGTCTTGTTTTATTTTATTTATAGCTTCCTTGGGGTGTTTCTACATATACCATTATTATATTTGAACTGAGTTTCTTGCAGACAACATGTAGTTGCATTTGTATTTATTTATTTTAATTTTATTGATTTGCCTGTTTGTCTTTGGTGCAGGGAATCAGTAGCAAAGGATTGGTCAGCTGCAGACATTGTTTTCATCTCACACATCTGAGAAGGTCTGGGATTCCCTTCCCTCCTGAAGGGTGTTTTCGCTGAGGATGGGATTTTATGATGACAGTTCGTGCCCACTGATGGCGCCCACTTCCATTCCCTTCAGTTCTCATAGGCAACATCGCTTCCTTCTCATTACTTTCAAGATGTTTTTGTGTCTTTAGTTTGCAGAAGTTTCATTGCGTGTCTTGGTGTGAATCCTTCAGGTTTAGTTTATGTGGCGTTTTTCAGCTTTTTTAATCTGAAGAAGTCAAGGTTTATGTGTGTTGACCAATCTGGAACATTTTCACATGAGCAGTATTATTTCTTTACCCTTCTCCAGATTTCTTGGCTTTCCTTTTCTTAGTCTTGACTTTTGGCCAGCTTTTGTGTTCTTCTCCATGGCTTTTGTATTTTTGGGTTACTGGATTCCTTGACACCGAGGGATTTATAAAGCAAAAGCAAAACTGAATAAACTTAACACCTGTCCTTGGGTTTAAGGGTCTCATGAGTCTTTTCTCTCCACCATTTTGAATTCTTTTATGTTAGTTTTTCAGACACGGTGGGTCCAAGGTATTCTTATTTAACAGACAGAATGAGGCAAGGATATTCCCCACCACCCAATCTTTGCAGCATGCAGCAGAGAAATCACTACCAGGTCTTTAGCGACCTTGTGCCCTCAGAAACTGTTGAGCATGACAGCTCCAGACACAACCAGGTCCGAAAAAAAAAAGGTCAGTGACAGATTCTTCTGCAACTGTGATGAACTGGCTTGGTGACAATTCAAGGAAAAATTACATCTTTCTACCCTCTCAAGAGCTCTTACGTGCCCTGAGGTGCACTGGGGCTTGAGGAGAGTGACCATGCTGGAAATCCCAGCCAAGAAGGGGAAAGAACCCATTAGGGGGCAGCAAGAAGACCAGGTTCTTCTCTCATGGAAACTTCAGAGAAAGTGACTGCACTTCTCACAGTCTTTGGGGTTTTGGTTGGTGTAAACCCATTATACGTGGCTTGTGTTAGGAGGAAGTGGAGGTTGGGAATAGAAATTGTACTTAAAGAAAATAACAGGGGGACATAAAACTTGGTATGTGAAGTCAGGGGAAAATAAAGCTGAGTAATTTGGGCCTCACAACCCAGCAATGCTGGCTAGCGGGGTCACTTCCTGGTAAGTTTCTTCGCCTCGAAGGCTTGCCTTCTCACCTGAGACCGGGGAATACCCTAGCTAAGATGATGACTGTGGTGCTGGTGGCTTAGCTCCACTAAACTGGCCGTGCCAAACCTGACACAAGAAAAGGAGCTTTTGAATATGAAGTTTTTAATGTGAATTTTAGAAATTGTTGATTACATGTTGCAAATCTAGATTTACTATGGACAGGTGGGACATACTATGTTGAGGGGACAGGGAACTTTCTGCTCTGAACAGTAAGAGGGTGTGGCTCTCTCTGCTGAGGCAGCAGGTACTAAAATGGCAGCAGGCTAGTGGGTCTGGAATTGGAGTGAGCTCAGGTTGGGGACTGAGGCTGAAGTCAGGCCAGAAGCAGTCCCTGGGGCTGGGAGAGCAGCATGCTTGACTGAAAGATGGCAGCAGAGGTGTGGCCTGCCAGTCCACAGGGGACTTGGCCTGAGGACACTTTTACAGTATTTGCATTGCTAACCAATGTCTAACAATCATGACATCTCACCCAGTAATGCTGGCCTGGGTTTCCTCTAAAGATAAAGGCCTCACATCTTGCCCACCCACCACTCATTTCAAGCAGTGTGAGCCTCTTCCTACTTCCCACCCCTCATCCAGCCCACCTCCAAAATAGCCAACTTGGATTTCCGGGTGGTTTGGCTGGGTGGTGCTTTCCTGAGTTACCTACATGGAGGAAGGAAGGAAGCTTGGGAAGCAGGGTCAAGTTCAGTGTGGACTTTTGAAAAACAGTGTTGGTCTCTCTGGGGGAAGCCAATCCGGAAGGCTTAGTGAAGGCTACAGTAGGTCAGAGTTGAAGAGGTGAAGGTTTAGGAGTTGACACTTGTGAGTGATGATGTCATGAACATGCTTTACACAGGGAATGTGATCTGGAAAGACAAATGGTCCTGGGGTACTTCTTAGGAGAAGGAGAAGGAAAGGGGAAAGAGTTTGAAAAAGCAAAGGAATCAGAAACCACAAGAGCATGATTCACATTCCAAAGTCACTGCACGTTCCCAGAAAGAGCCTGAAAGTGCCCAGAAGCCAAGCAAAAAAGAATTGAGAGATACTCAGTGGGGTAGGTGACACTGTGAGGTTGTAGAGAACCCAGTTCACAGGTTAATGCAGAGAGACATGAATGTACATTATTTACAAAGTGATTGGAAAGTAAGTCTTCTGTGAAAAAGAGGCAGCTCAGGGCAGTGGGCCCTAGAGTCTGGTCATTTGGATTAAGATCCTAGGCCTGCTGGCCTGGAACTCCATGATCACAAGCAGGTGAATATTGTATAATATTAGATTAAGATGTGTTATATTCGTTTATGCTATAGAATATTTGTTTAATGATGCCAAGATATGTTGCATTCTTTTACATTGCATTTGTTTAACTCTGTGAAGCTGTGTTACTCTGCCTGCCTGAAACACCTGATTGGTCTAATGAGGAGCTGAATAGCCAATAGTGAGGCAGAAGAGAGAAATAGGCAGGGCTGCCAGGCAGAGAGACTAAAAGAAAAGAAAAGAAAGAGAAGAATGAAGATAGAGAAAAGGAGAATGAGTGAGAGGAAGATGACAAGGGCCAGCCACACAGCTAGCCATGAGTAAGAAGGAAAGAACAGTATATATAATAGAGAAAGGTAAAAGCCCAGAGGCAAAACATAGTTAAAGAGAAGCAGGATAATTTAAGAAAATCTGGCTAAAAACAAGCCAAGCTAATGCTAGACATTCATAAGTAAAAATAAGTCTCCATGTATTTTTGGGGGGTCTGGGTTGTGGACCCACAAAGAGTTAAAAACAACAACACCTAAGGTGAATGGCCCACTTCCTGTCCCTATACAATGAAGATGGTTTCTGTCTGTTTTGTGGGACCAAATGGAACACAGGGCCTGGTACATGGTAGGTAGAGTGGAAAAGAACTTCTTTGGGCTTATAGGCATAGTGGAGTGCCAGGGAAAGCCTGACCTGCTGGTACTGTTAAAGTCAGAAAACAAGAAGTACACTGGTGATCTACAGTGAAGTGGGGTGACTCCAAGTAATGCGTATGGTACCTGTCTTAAGAACACTGGGAATGTTCTGCAAGCCTCATAATAAAGAACTGATAAAGATTTGCAACCATAAGCATGCTTGTTTCTTTGCTTGTTTGTTTGTTTAGTTTTTCAAGACAGGGTTTCTCTGTGTAGCCCTGGATGTCCTGTAGACCAGGCTAGCCTTGAATTCATACTCACCTGCCTCTGTCTCCCAACTGCTGACATTAAAGGCTTGTGCCATCACTGCCCCGCCTATCATAGGTTTTTTTTTTTACCTGATTTAAACATTATACAATGAGTACATAGATTGAAACATTTCCTTCTACCCTACTTATACATGCAAATTTGGTTATTCCTGTTTTCTTTTGTTTTGCCTTTTGAGATGTTCTGTAGCTCAGACTGGCCTTAAACCTCCTGCCTCCCCCTCCTGATTATAGGCATGTGCCACCACGATTAGCAATATGTACAACTTTTATGTCTTTATATACCAGTTAAAAATACATTGTTGACTGGGGATGTAGCCTAAGTGGTAAAGCATTTACTTAGCATGAACAAAGCCTCGGTTTCATATCCAGCACTACACATACACAGGGGGAGTAAAAGACCATATATAACAAGGCTGTGGATGAGGAGAGGACTCAGTTGCTAAAGGGCTTGCTAGGAAGTGTGACTCCCTGAGTTTGATTCCCGCCACTTACCTAAAAAGCCAGGCATGGTAGTGCATGCTGGGGAGTGACTGTTGGTGCTTGCTAGCTAGCCAGTCTAACACCAATCACTGAGCCCCAGAGCCCCAGGTCCCAGTCAGAAACCCTTCTTCCCCTCCTTTCCTTCCCCCACCACACACAAGCACACTGCCAAAAGAAAACCAAGGTGGATAAGCCCTGAGGAACACCTAAAACTGACCTCTGACCTACACACACACACACACACACACACAAACACAAACGCACACACACCTGTATGTACACTGTCCATCTCAGGTGATTCCCCCTCACGCCCACTCACACCCACCTATGCACACGCCCACACATACACACAGAACAAAAATAAGAAATATACAGCATAGAGGTTTACACAATAAACATGCAAATGAATACCCTAAGGTCAGTGGTGACCTGTAAGTTTCCATTCCACCCTGTGCTTGGTTCCTGCCCTGACCACAGAGGGAAGTGGGACATGCTGGGACACCCTTAGAGGAATAAAGAAAAGGCAAGGCAGAGGTCAGTGAGATGACTGATCATGGCGAGAAGCAAGAGAGGCAGGTTTCCTAGAGACTCTGTGTCGAGATACAACAGTGAGGGTGACCCAGCACAGGCTGGGACAAGTCTCCTCAGCAGGTATGATCCCTGACTGTGTGCCCTGTGCAAGGGTGTGGAGGCTCTTCTCTTCCAAAATGGAGTCCAGTTCTCACACCTTAATTCTACACTGACCTCTGACTTGCTCTTAACAAAGAACAAAGTGCAAATGACACTGTCCCAGATCCAAGTACTGGTGTCCAGGGAACTTACATGCCACCCCACTACCCTTGATACCCATATTCTCACTCTTCCTTCTGCCATAAACCAGCCTGAACTCAGTGGACTCACTGGATGGATGGATGGATGGATGGATGGATGGATGGATGGATGGATGGAGCAATGGCCTCAACACATGAAAAAAAAACAATGAGGAAACCAAGGCTCTCCAGCAGACAAGACAACAATCAATCCCCAGAGGCAGCTAGCTCTATCCTGTGACCTGTCGTCATTGCAAGAGGGACCTAGCTATGATTCAATAACTACCCAGCAGAGCCCAGCCCAAGCTGCTCTCCCACAGAACCACAAGATAAATGAGCCATGGTATGTTAAGCCAGCAGGTATGGGCTGGCTTGTTGTATAGCAGCAGCACACTCATACAGCAGATATAACACTCCATGTGCCAGCTACGCATTGGAGTTACCCTGTCTCCATAACCACTGTGAAACTGGGAGACATGGGAATAGAATCCAACAGTTCTATGGAAAAAAAATCAGACCATTGAAAATTTGGACAGAGGAAGATACAGGGGGGAAAAAAAGAAGTGTGTGTGTGTGTGTGTGTGTGTGTGTGTGTGTGTGTGTGTACAAACGTATATCATATAATGTAGATAATATCTACAAGATGATAGATTTTTAAAACTTACTTAGTCCTGTTAAAAGGATGTACCCAAGGCTACAACTGCTGAGGTTATAAATGCTCTTCATGTTGATGGAACAGGGTGATCGTGTGTCTTATTGGAGGATTTATACCTCGTTTCCCCCAAACCATTTTGCCTTAGCCCCTTGCTCACTTTTTCCACATAGTCTTAAAGCTCTTTATAACTTCTTCCAGCCTGTGGGGACTCAGGCTGCTGCCACCCATAATTAAGAAGGGTCTGCTGGACACTGGCTGTGGATGTGAGTTCCTCAGAAACGCCCACCCTTCCGCTGAGTGTCCCTGGACATTGGCCGGGTCTCCTTTCTTCCTGAGGAGGGTGGAATCTCATTACAGGAAACTGTGGATATGGAGCCCTCATTACAGTATGGAGGTCAAAGGAATGTTATTGTCCTTCTTTGTCCTTAAAAGACCATGAGGAGGGAAAACAAGCATAAAAATTTAAATGCTTTTTGTGTGGTTCCTGCAAAAATAGCATCAAGTAGAACTGAAAATGGTGAATGAGTAGGGATTGGCCCAACTCCCAGCAATCCTTGGGTGGATGCCCCCATGAAACCTGACAGCAGAAGTTCCTATGCTTGCCCAAGGCTACATGTAAAGAGACATGTCACGGCCAGTCCTTGGTTCATTTCTTTCCCAGAGACCCTCCTTCCTGTGTACAGACATGAGGATGCTGGGAAAGAGTGTGCTAGCTGTCACATCCAGGGAACTGAAGAACACAAGCTTCAGTCTGAGAATGTCCCCATGCAGGCCACCTCCATTGATGGTTCTGACTAGTGAAAAGCAAAGCTTTCCTTGGCATGAGGTGTGCTCGTGCAATCTGTCTTACTTTTTAAAAGGGCAGCCCCACGGAGCTGGAGGTCCAGTGTGGCTTTGCTTTCATTGACTTTATTTGTAGAATTATCTTTATTTTGTGGCAAGTGTTTGCTCTTAAGACAAATAAAATGAACTTAAAGTGTGGGCTGAATTAGGGGAGATTAAGAAAGGCCATTGGGTCAACATGTGACAGAAGCATCCGGGCAGTGTTACGGCCATGGCCCAGGTGTGGACACCCAGGGTGTGGTTCAAGGGGAAGCGCTGTGTTTGGCCTCTGATACACAAGCTACACTCTGGGAATAAACCTGCCCCTCACCCCCCTGATCATTCACTGTTAGGCTCCAGTTTCCGGTCAGTCACGATCAGGGCCGGGGCCATTGATGTGGCTCTGCAGCTAAGATGACAACCCTGGTGACCTGAGCTCCATGCCCAGAGTCCACATAAAAGTGAAGAAGGACGGGGGAAACAACTTCACAAAGTAGTCTCCACACGTGTGCCATGGTATGTGTCCTGCTGCTCACATGCACACACAAGTAAATAAACAAGGAAACAAAACTTAAAAATCAAGGCTGACCCAGTAGTTTTCCCGTGATCCTTCTGGCCTCGGGAAATTCTATTTTCGCTGTATATTTAAGGCCAAGGGCTAGGCCTCTCTGGAAAGGTCACTGAGCACAATGGAATCTACTGAGAGGGAAATGAAGGTTCCTACCCACATGCTGCTGTCCATAAATGCATTTGGCAAGTCCAGAATGTCAGCAATTAGCAACTGGGCCCAGGCACCCTAATGAGATTCAGACTGAGCGTCAAAGAAGAAATTCTTCCA
The DNA here is from genome assembly GCF_017639785.1 of Mesocricetus auratus. Classification (NCBI taxonomy): domain Eukaryota; kingdom Metazoa; phylum Chordata; class Mammalia; order Rodentia; family Cricetidae; genus Mesocricetus; species Mesocricetus auratus. Next base: position 150,401,861 of record NW_024429266.1, on the reverse strand, counting down.
CTGACTAATCGGGTTAGTGAAGCGAAGAGAAGTTGTATACACTGAAAAGTACTCCACAAATATAGAGCTAGGGACTAAAAGTGGTGGGGTGCACAGTGCATTGTTCTACTTTATCTTTTAAAAAAAAGCCTCTGACTTAACACTAAAGTGCAGCCTTTGAAGGCAAATGAGGGTGATTATGTTTAGACAGGGGAAGTCCACTGAAGGGCTGGGTAACATGGAGAGAACTGAGGCACAATCAAGCAGGGAGCGCACACCAGACTGCATTTGGTTTCATCTGATATTTAGGGGTCTCGTGTCCTCCCTCTCTTCCCTCTCTGTGTCTCTCTGTGTCTCTTTCTGTAATGGGAATGGAACCCAGGGCTTGGAGGATGAGGCCAGTACCATACGGCTGCCCACACTCCCAGGCCTGGGTTTTTCTAATCGGTTGGCTTGGGTCAGGGCAGCCTTGTGGAATTCTTTCTGGTGAAGAGGGCACAGACCCTGGGATCTGGATTGGTTCTTGGACCTATAAGCTTTTTGATACTGAGTGTGTTACTTAGCACAAATAAGTGAAGTGATAGATGGCACTTTTAGGATGATTGACACACAGTAAATGCTGTGTGTGTGATTGATGGGGCTGTCATTTTCAGAACAGTTCTCCTACCTGCCTTTGTTTATATAGTGTGCCTTACAAAACCACGCTCCTTTGTGCAATGTCCTAGTACCCATCTTGAGTATCCAGAAGAGATGAAGGAAGATATTTTTTTATACCCAGAAGTGTCCTTGATATCACAGATGCCACAATTGTCATTTTGTGGGTGATGCAACTGAAGCATAGTAAAGAGATTTGCCAAAGACTGTGAAGTAAGTTCTAATTCATGGGTAAATCCCGTCTTGAGTCAGCCCCAGCCAGCTCCTTCTCTCTCACCTGGTTTACTGCTTTACATTGTTTCCTTGTGTTGACAACAGGTTCTCTGTTTCACGTGTGAAATGAGCTGGAAGCCAGGAACTGGAGGGCTTGGGTTTCTCGCCCACACCCTGCGGCAGGCCTGAGTCATAGCCTTCAAATACATAAGAGGTTTGTGTGGAGGTTTTTCTTCTTTCGTTTGTTTAGCAGGCAAAGTTACTGAAAACCATACAGTCAGCCTTGTGCCCAGGCTCTCCATTCAAGAATTCAACCAACCTAGGACCAACAGTATTGGTGGGAACTGTGTCCTGTACATACTGAATATATATATATATATATATATATATATATATATATATATGTATTGCTTCCTGTCATTGTTTCCTGTCAATGCAGCATACCAACTGATGACATAGCCTGGATGGTATGTTATATAAGTGACATAGAGGGTGAAAGGTGACTTGAAGCATACAGAAAGTCTATGAAAATGCCCTGTCATTGTGAAGGGTGAAAGGTGACTTGAAGCATACAGAAAGTCTATGAAAATGCTCTGTCATTGTGAACAAGCGACCCGAGCTTTCTCTGATTTGGTCATCTGAAGAGGAAGGAAGATCTTGAGGACAGTGAGGGGGCAACTCCATTTCCCTAAAGAAATGAAATATCACTGTGTGTGTTCTTAGAACAACTGTCAAAGCCACCCAGAGCCCAGGAAGGTTGAAGATTCTCCCTGAGCAGAATGTGGTGCTCATTAACCCCATGCTGACCTGACAAGGCATGGATTTCCAGGTTCTAGTCCCCACCTGTCATTTCTGAGCCTGAACTTCCAGCCTCTGATAGCTGACAGGCAGGGCTCGTGTCTGTGGCTTAACCTACTTACTTGCCCTGTCGGTGCTGTTGTGAAAGTCCCTGGCAGTTACAGGTGACAGGAAATGGGGACACAGGGGTTTAAGGTAGAGCCACCTGTAGGAAAGAAAGGATAAGCAGACGGTAGGCGAAACCTGAGGAGTCTCTTTGGACCAGTCAGCAGCAGTTGACAATGAGCAGGAACTGTGACAAACCCAGAAGTTAGCTCACTGAAGTCTCAAAGGAGGCAGGGCCACAAGGCAGCAGGACAAGAGGGTCCCCTGCAATTGAACACCTGGAAACAGGAAAATGAGAAATAGAGAGAGAACTTCCAGGGACTCAACAAAAGGGTCTCTTACAGAGGGCTCTTAAAGACAAAACCAGGGCTGGAGTTGGAATTCCGTTTGTACAGGGCCTACCTAGGTCCTGGGTTCAATCTCCAGCACCTCCTTCCAAAAAAAAAAAAAAAAAAAAAAAAAAAAAAGAGGTAAAGGTGAAACCAAATATTATTCTAAGGACATCCTGGAGAGTGGATGCCCGGACTCACTCATTCTGTCATTCATCACTCAGCATGGATATATCAAGTACCTGCCATATGCAGAGTATTATGCCAGGTGCTGAGATATACTCAGTCAGTCCACTCTTGTGATTGACGTCTGTAGGAGAAAACGAGGAACAAGAAAAACGAGATGTGGAAGGGACACACAGAGGAGAGATCAATGGCTCCTATAAGAAATCATGGGTGGGGCACCCATCACCAACAGTTAGAGCAAGACTCATGAGGCCTGCAGTCAACTGCCAGCCTGTGTATCACGAAGGCCTGCCCTTTCGCTTGGTGCTTGGCATACTCCAGGCTTTGAAGGAAAACAAGTGAGAAGTCAAGGTGTGTTTCCTTGGGTTCCCAAAGGCCTCCTGAAGACCACACTCTCCCACTTCCTGTCTCCCCAACTGTGGTAGCTGAGACAGCACCGGAACCTGTCTTAGTGTATTGCCAGATCACAATTCCACATATGGCAGTGACATCTAGGAGGATGGGGGAGGCCAGAGAACAGGAACCAAAACATCATTAGTTCGGAACAGTAACTTCCAGTGTTCTTGGCTCCTAACAAGGTTTTACATTCTATGGATCACTAGAAGAAGGAGCTCAAAGGCTCTAGACAGTGATGGAAGGGAGCCTGAAGGGTCTGCTTGAGGGTCTGTGAGTCAAGCTCTACTGGTGGAATGTGGTGGGAAATAAATGTGTTACATCTGACCTAAACACCACCACCATCCCTTTCTCTCCTCTCCCTTTCTGCCTTCCAACCACATGAAGAGTAGAAAAACTCTTAAGAAGGCACTGACAATGGAAACAACATGAGTCCCTGAATGGCTGCACAGAGCAGAGAACCCCCTGCATTGCACACACCCTACCCCTAACAACAACAAAACAACAACAACACATCCTTCTTTCTCCATGACTATGAAGTAATGTGGAATAATTTTCTATTGGATTCAGACTCTAAAGCTTTTTTTTTTCCTGACAGGAGCTAACTTTCTTGTTCTGACTAATGTGGCATTTGAACTGTTGTTACTGTAGAAGAAAACCCTCCCAATGCTTTTAGCATCTCTTTGCTCCCCTGCCTCAATCTATTTGTGATACATCAGCACAAGAACATGCAAATTTTAAAGCTAAATCGTAGATGCATGTCAACCCACATCCAAGCTACTCCCTGTCAGTGCTCCAGAGGACATAACAAGAGAGGGTGGGAGGACCTGGGCATGTGATAAGAACAAAATGTTAGGAGAGACAGAACCTTGGCATCTAAAGAAGATCACAAAGACCAAGTTCAAAACTGTTGGAAATAGTGCGTGGTTGTACTTCTAAGTTAGAACTCTCACCTGTTCAGAGGAGAACACAGGGAGCATTGTTAAAGTTGCACAAACCCTACTGCAAGGAAGCAATAGAACTAAGCAATGCCAGGAAGAGAGGTGCCTGGGTAGGAAGACACCAACCAGCAAAGCCATCAAGGGAGCAGGGGAACTTGTACCTCTTTCTTGGGCCTAAGTAGCATCCATATAACCACAGCCCCACACCTGCTATGACGGGGACCCTGAGTCATCCCTCAGACAGGGAGACATCTTGGAAGCCTTTGTGATGAGAGGGATTTTGCTGACACCTCAAGTACATTCCAGAACTTCTCAGGGTAGCAGGGAAACATGGAGGCATCTATTTCACCTGACTTCTCAACACTGGCAGACACTGAGGTCACTCAGGCACTTGTGCTGAGTGAGGAAGACCCTGCAAGAGGAGTGTTTGGGTAAGGCTGGCAAGCAGAGGGAGGAGAGGTGAAGGAGAGAAAGGGTGTCTGGAATGTATCCATCAGAGTGGAGATGTGTACAGAGAGATAGAGGAGACCGTTCTGGGAAAGGCAGCTCTCAGGGAGGCAGGCTCCAGCCCACAGTACCCACAGAAGGCTCTTGATCACAGCCTTGGGGGCGGCTACTTGTGGTCCCTGCTGTCGGATAGCACTGTAAATGCCAACGAGTGTTCCTAGTATAGGGCCCTGAGCCCAGCAGCAGCAGAGATGGGTTGGGTGAGTCAGGCTTCTCTGGTTCAGAGAAAGATCAAGACTCTGGAATGCCTGGTCCTCAGACAAGGGTGGTAAGAATATATGCACCCTCCAGTTATGCATAGTCATACATACAATACATGTGAAATCACTACAGTTAGGCTTGCATATCTGTGGTCTATATCCCATGGCTCCACTCACCCATGGTCACAAATATAGAAACACACTGCATCTATACTAATGTGTGCAAACATTTTTCTCTTAGTTTCTACAATACAGTAGAGAAGTCCAGATATATATTTCCATTGCTTTAGGCACTCTAAGTCACTAAAGGTGAAAAAGCATGGAGCAGATGTGTGTAGGCTCCATGCAAATGTACCATTCCATGCAATGGACTTGAACACCCACAGATTTGGCTATTTGTGGGAGGGTGCTAGAAACAATGCTTTTCAAATATCAAGGGCTGTGTATGCAAGGGGCATGCTAGACACTTGAGATACCAAATGGTGAGGAAAATGCCCTTGAAAGTATGCCTTGAGGGACTTGGGAGATGACTCAATAAGGAAAGTGCTTGCTGTACAATTATGAAAACCTGAGTTTAGGTCACCAACATCTGCATAAGAAGGTGGGCATGGTGATGTGTGCTATAATCCTGACAGTGATGAGGCAGAGTCAGGAGGATTCCTGGAGCTCCCTGGCCAGCTAGTATGACTGAATCAGTAGGTTATAGGTTCATTGAGAGACCATGCCTCAAAAAGTAAGATGGAATACAATTGAGAAAGATGCCCATCCCTGATATGTAACCTCCACATGTGAGCATAGACGCACACGCGTGCGCGCACACACACACACACACACACACAAATGAACATATATGAAAAAAGTGTGCCTTGATGTACAAATTCTGCTAAGCCCCGATACATAGAAGTCACTAGATTATAAACACCAATGAAGACATGGAAAAGACATGGTAGTAAACTATATCCAAAACACTGCCATCCTTGGTGCACCAGCAAAAGGCCTTTAGACTTTCTCACCTCCATTATGAAAGAAAACAGAACATCTAAGAAACATGAACTTAAACACAAACAAGCAGAAGTCAAGAGATGGCATAAAGTCAGACACCTTGCCTGAATTGTGAGGCCCATGGCATGTGACTTCTGGGTCCAAGCTCAAGTCCCTACTCTTATCCTATTGCTCCAGCCACACACCATCTTGAGAGCAGTTCAGGGTCCTGCTAGGCACTCCTGCAGGGGGTTCTTCCTTTCTCCAGCCCTGGCATGGTTCTCTTGCACTAAGTTCAGCTGCAAAGAGAGTTGACTTACCATGACCAGTGTGCTCAGTGACTCTCATTTCCCTGTCACTTGTCTTGTTACTTTGCTCATGATACTTTTCCTATTTCTAGCGTTGTGCTCAATACTAACATTACATTGTTTATATTTACTTACAGTACATGGCATCTTTACTTGCCTGTTGACTGTCCAAATGGACAACTTAATACATGGTTGGTCTTCACTGAGGTATCCTGTGTCAGGTACACACAGGATTTTGAAGACAGCAAAAAAAAAGGAGTATAAAGAATTGGTAATCTTCATATGGAGAATACTTGGAAGAAAGGATATCACTTCTCAGCCTTTTGGTGAAATTTTATCTATATATTGAGCTAGACAACAATTTTCAAAGTGATTTTGTTTTCATCTATGTGAAGAAATGCTTTGCTTGATATATATATACATACATACATACATACATACATATATACATACATACATATGCAGGTTATGTGCATGGTTGGTGCCAGAGGAGTCCAAAGAAGGCATCAGAGCCCCTGGAACTAGAGTTACAGATGGTTATGAGCTACCATGTGGGTGCTAGGAATGAAACGCAGGTCCTCCGCACAAGAAGCCAGTGATCTTAACCACCAAGCCATCTCGCCAGTCCTTACATTTTTAAAAAATTAAAATTAATTGCATTTGTTTCTTTTGACTAATATCTCTGCTAGAGTATTTCAGTCACACCTGTGGTCTGTTTCCACCGGACAGCTGGAATCTAGGTCAGATTTCCTTTAGAGCAGGGATGGTGGCTGGCATGTCTCCAACACCCACAGAATGCCTGGGGCATGGAGCATGCTCGCATGCAGACACTAAATCGGGCTCTGTTTTATTGAAACCTTAGTAATATTCTCTCTGTGTCTGCATCTGTGTCTGTGTTTCTGTCTCTCTCTTTCCTTACCTTCCTGGTTATTTAAGACTGCAACCCTTCCTTATCAACTTACTGCAGCCTGGTTTTACTAATATGCTTTTTTCAATTGCTATTAAACATGTTTGCCACTGTCATCTGAAAACCTTGATTATATTCTAAAATAGTCACAGCGTTTTAAGTGGCCTATTGTGTTAGTCTGTCTTCCAATGCTATAATGAACTACAAGTGGTCTCAGTTATTTAGCTCACAGTTTTGCAGTGATACCTACATCTGATCAGCTCCAGGGTCCTCCTGCCACAGGACACCAGCAGGCACTGGTGGGAAAGTGATCAGGAAGAAGGATCTCCTCTTGAAGCAGGAAGCCAGAGCACAAAGGGAGCTCACAGTCTCTTCTCAGGGCAGTGTCCCCAGGTGACCCAAGGCCTCCTACAGAGCAGCACCTCTTAGAGGCTCACACCACATCAGCTCTATAGTGAGGACCAGGCCTCCAACACATGGACCTACCAGGGACAGACAGGCCACGTTCTGGCCATAGCACCCATCTGTGGACACAGTGGTTAATCAAATTAATGAGGGGCTGCTGGAAAAAGAATGGGAAAACAGCAGGAAGATGAACATGTGAGCAAAAGCTTGAGTGCCACAGGCCTGATAGGGGGCAATGGGACACAGGCCATCGGCCTTTTCTCCTGATTGGCCCAGACCAGCCCCACCAGAGCATCAAATTGCGGTGGCAGACACACCTGCAAAAGGAGGCCCGATCCGGCCACTTTCCCCAGCGGTTTAGTGAACACCAGCCTGTATGTCGGAGTCTGGGCACAGTCGAGGACTAGACAGACAACAGGAGCCACACAAGGCAGCTGTCCACGCGGTCATCGTGCTTTCCCAGGCCCTGCTCTCCATTACGGTTTAAAGCCTACATTTTGGAGGTGGGTAGGGCAGAGACTGGAAAGTAGAATTCTCATGAGAGTAATTTCAGCATTTTTATGAATTATGGCTATTGAGGACAAATCGCTACAGAAATAAGAAAGGTGATGCAAGAGACCCTCTCTAAATATACTGAGTGGGTGAAGACCCTGCAGCAGGCAATTTCTCCTGAGGGCTGAGTCCCCTGCATGACAGGGTGTCTCACATGTGAATCAGCTCCAAGATGTTGCACATTCAAACCTGGAAAATGATAACATTGTATTTTCAGAGGGCAGAAGAAATAAGATTCAGTACCAGAATTCATACAGCGTTAGTACAAGGTACCGCTGGGGAAATATTGTGGCTGGTGTGCTATTTGACCCAGAATAAAAGCAAAGTGTGAGGCCCACCAGCACAGACCAACCTCCCCTAAGAGCCCTTAATCTCTGCAGCACCACAGAGAGGAAAATGTACCCTGTCTTTGTTAGCTTTAACCATGCCTGAGAGTTCTCTAGAAACTGCTAGTTCTGCAGCTTGGGTCAGCGCTTGGAGCTAAAAGGAGGCCGGCAGCCTGAGCAAAGGGTTTGATTTAAATTCTGCAGTCAGTGCAGTACCAGGGCAAGGGAGCCCACCAACCAGACTATGGCACTGAGGGGACCTTACAGAGCCACAGTGCAAGTTTCCAGGCAAATGTATAATTAGTCCCTAGCTTATATTATAGAACATTAAAATTGTGTTCATTGAGTTCCTATAGAAGAATGGGCATGCTAGACTCAAGTAGAATCAGCAAAAAAAAAAAAAAAAAGAAAGAAACCTTTTCTAAAGAGTGAGGGTTTATGTGGGTCGGCATATAATTATATTATCTGCACTCATTCATCCAGCTCATGAAAATCCATTAGTGTCTTACAAAGCCAGTACTGGGGTTACAGAAGTGAAGAAAATAGGTCCTTGGCTGTGAGAAAAGTAGTAGTCTTGTCTGAGAGTTAACCACATATGAGCAAATGATTAGGGTGACACATAGTAGACACTAACAGAGAGTTGGAAGCTTTACTGTGCCATCAAGGAGGAACAGATAATAAATCCTACCCAGCAAGGAACAGGTCAAGGAAGGCTCCTCGAGGCAGGGATGTTTAAGCGGGCAATCCAAAGGTGAGTGACAGGTTACTGGGCAGTGGAGGGTAAGTTATGCAGGAAGAAGAAATAGCTTGTAGCAACATGTGGGTGCAAATACAGGCTATATTTACAGATTGGTAGCATGAAGGAGGAAAATGGCTACAAGAGGAAGTTTGGTGAACCTTGCTTGTTAGCCTGCACATTGGTTTGGCTGCTCCAAAAAAAGTCACTGTTGCAGTCTGTTTCTCTGATGCTGTGATAAAACACTCACCAAAACCAACTCGGTGAGGAAAGTATTGAATTATACTCATGGGTTACAGTCCATCACTGAAGGAAGCCCAGGAAGAAACTCAAGGCAGGAACATGAAGGCTGGAACTGAAGCAAAGGCCATGGGGGCAGGGCAGGACAACATACCCAATGCCACTTATTGATTACCTCTCATGGCTTGCTCAACCTGCCCAGAGTCCTCACATAACCCAGGACTACCACCCACAGTAGAGCGGGCCTTCCATACCAATCATTTTTCCTTTTGGTCTTTAGAGACGGTTTCTCTGTGTAGTCCTGGCTGTCCTGTAATTCTCTCTGTAGACCAGGCTGGCCTCAAACTCAGACTCACTTTCCTCTGCCTCCCGAGTACTGGGATTAAAGGTGTGCAGCACCACCATCCCAGCATTCCACATCAATATGTAATCGAGAAAATGCCCCCATAGACTTGCCCACAGGTCATGTGATGGAGGCAATTTCCCACTGAAGTGAGTCTCTTCCCAAGTGATTCCAGTTTGTGTCAAACTAACAAAAACTAACCAGCACAGTCCTGGATCAGTGGTTTAAAAACAGGCACATGTTTCTCTCACTTAATAGCATGGACAGGAGCAGTCCAGGGCTGGCAGGAAGAGTCTCAGCTAGAGACCCTGCCCACTTCTGCCCAAGAGATCCAGCAGCATGGCTCTCATTCATGGGGTGGACCGGCTTAGCTCTAAGCATCACCTCTAGTTCTGACCACTTTTGTGTTCTGCCTTCACCCAATGCAGGCCACGCCCACTGCCAGTCTCTATATTCATGGGGTGTTTTGACCATCTTCCCACCGTCTATTCTCTAGCCAGAGGGACAGAAAGACTCTTCTCTCTACGGGAACAACTATAGAATTGCACAGGTTGTTCTCACGATGTTCTTGATCATGTTCTCATGATCAAGCTGTGAGGAAGCCCAGGAATCACAGGCCTTTGCTGCCAAGTGAGAGATGAGAGGTCCTGTCTTTAGTAGTAGGAGCAGCCAGATGAAGCCAGTAACCTCAGCCTTAGTTTGCTTCGGTGTACTGGGCCAGTGATTTCTAGAATGCCTCTGGGAAAAACCGATGCAACAGATTGGAATCTTCTGTCTTCCATACCCCACAGAGTGCTTTTGAATGATTTAGGATTTCCTCAAAATAAGAATTCTCAGGATGGAAGAGGTTACGCAATGTCATGGAATAAGAAATGAACTAGAATCTGAGCTTGTGTGCCCTGGGGCGGGGGTGGTGGTGCAAGGATTCTAAGCCCTTCTCAAGAATCCTTTCCATAACTCGCCTGCACAAGTTCCAAAACCTTGCCACATCCCACTGCCTGAACTGGGGAAGTCACGGGCACAGTGTCCACTGCCCCAGACTAAAAGAAAGACTTCTTGGCAAGTTGAGACAGAGAAATGAGGTGGGTGAAAACTTTAACCAATTGGCATCTAAACCCCAGTGTGGATACCCTTTGGGGTGCCCACTGATCTTCCTCAGCTGCAGAGACCTCATCTATCTCTGCAGGAATAGAAGAGATGCCACATATAACCACAGAAGGGACCCAACAAAGGCTCTCTTTCCTTCCAGTTTAGATTATATCAGAGCTTCCTCCCACCGAGCCCCACACCTTTCTGCAGTGTCATGGGGTAGGACCAAGCCTTTAACACACTGCTGGCTGTTACTGAGCCAGAGTAGAAGATTCCAGAAGACACTCACAGGAAGAGGAATTAATAACAGAGGTTAAGAACCTTTAATCTAAAATCCTCTAATCTAACATCAGAAATGCTTCCAGGTAGAAGACCGTCACCTCCAACCACCATGGCAGGTCCTAATCAAAACACAGACACACCAAAGATATTGTAAGACGCTGCCTGCAGGCTGTGTGCAAGGCACTTGGGAAATATACAGGGTTTTCATGTTAAGACTCTTTGTGCATACTTAAGGCTGGAGGGAAAATAAACAGTGAAATCCAGGACATTTCTGATAGCAAGCACCTCCTTTGCTCGCACAGGCATAGCCAGTACTTGTGATGCCTGTGGCCGTTGTATTGTAAAGAAATGCGGACAAAGGGCATGGAATTTGGGATTAAGGCAACAGTCAGCACACAGACAAACAAACGCATGAGAACAAAAGAACTACTACTGCAGAGAAGAGAAAAGTGTAGGAAAAGAAGAGTGGACCACAGCTTGATTTCTGCCTTTTTATAGTCAAGGGTGGTATTTCCAGTACTCTAATAATAGGACGCTTGGTAATCAGTAGAATGAAAAATCACCCATCAATATGCTGCAACCCCTTAACTGCTCTCACTCAAGGGGAGGTTGTGGGCTGGGCTCTGGCTTCCCACAGTTTATTCAGCAAGCATCCAATGTATGCTGTGTACATGCACACATGCAATGATTAAAGGATAAAAGTCAAGCTATACAAGCACTTAAGCATGTAATTATTATCAGTCTGTATTGGAACTTAGTCCATGATGACGGTTATCTCTGAGGAGGGGAAGAATCGGGAACTTGCACATCTTCCTGACAGTCCTGCTTTTTTGCAGTGAGCTGCTATGAATACACACATATTTAATTTTACTTATTTTTCATTTACTTTTGGTGATTGAACCTGGGTCTCTATCCATGCTAGGCAGGTGCTCAGTTATTGAGAAATGCTCCCAGCATAATTCATATGCTTTTAATCTTCCTGATATTTGTAAAGAATTTGTGTATAGTCAGTATCTGCTGTGGTTATCCAGAATGGTGAAAAGGGGTGCCAGTGTGACAAGGTTAAGTTGGAAGTGCAAGCATGTACCCAGAAAATGAGCCCAATCATATAAATATTCATAGATGGAATGGCTTGAAGGAAATCTACTAAAATGCTAGCAGTGGGAGTTCTCGGCAGTGAAGTCATAGATAATTATTTCTTCCTTTTTAGTTTTCAATATTCCTAATTTTCTATTATAAGTATGCATTATTTTTATAATTGAAAAAATAAGTACTATTTTTAAAGAACCTACATGTAATTGCCAAGTACAGGGCTGCATTCATGCTGCCGGGTCGCCAGATTTTCTCCTCAGCAGGGGAGCCTGCTTGGGAAACAGTAAAAAGCAGCAATGTTCTTGCAGGACAGGGACTCTAGAGAAACTGGTGCTGTACAGCTGAGCCTAAGAGATGGCATCATGTCACAATGGAGGGGAAGAGAGGGCTGGCAGAGTCACACACAGCTGCCCTGGGGAAACAACCAGGCCAGTGGGCCACTGGAGTGAAGCCTGCTGTGGGAAGTCTCTGGGCAGCCCTGGGGAGGGAATTTTTCCCCCCACTTTTTAAAATTTAAATTAGAAATAAGCTCCGTTTACATGTCAATTCCAGTTCCCTATCCCTCCCCTCCTCCCCTGCCCCCCACCGACCCCCTATCCCATCCCCTTTCTGCTCCCCAGGGAGGGTGAGGCCTTCCATGGGGGATCTTCAAAGTCTTTCATATCATTTGGGCAGGGCCTAGACCCTCCCCCATGTGTTTAGGCTGAGAGAGTATCCCTCTATGTGGAGTGGGCTCCCAAAGTTCATTCATGTACTAGGGATAAATAAATACTGATTCACTGCCAGAGGCCTCATTCATAAATTAGCCAGACCTCCAAACTGGCATCCTCATTCAGGGGGGTCTGGAACAGTCCTATGCTTGTTTCCCAGCTATCAGTCTGGGTTCTATGAGCAAGGTCAGCTGTTTGTGTGGCTTTCTCCAGTCTGATCTTGACCCCTTTGCTCATCACTCCTCCCTCTCTGCAACTGGATTCCAGAGTTCAGCTCAGTGTTTAGCTATGGGTGTTTGCTTCTGCTTCCATCAGCTATTGGATGATAGCTCTAGGATGGCATATAAGGTAGTCATCAATCTTATTATCAGAGAAAGGTATTTAAGGTAGCCTCTCGACTATTTCTTAGATTACTAGTTGGGGTCAACCTTGTAGATCTCTGGACATTTCTCTTTAAATCTATAATGGCTCCATCTATTATGGTATCTCTTTTCTTGCTCTCCTCTATTCTTCCCCTGACTCGATCTTCCTGCTCTCTTCTGTCCTCCTCTCCCCTCCTCTTCTCCCCTTCTTTTTCTTCTAACTCCCTCTTCCCTCCCCCTCATGATCCCTATTAGCTCAGATCTTGTCCCATGTATGTCTGTCTCTCTTAGGGTCCTCCTTGTTACCTAGTTCTGGGGATGTGGATTGTAGGCTGGTACTCCTGCTCTATGTCTAAAATCCATATATGAGTGAGTACATACCATTTTTGTCTTTTTGTAACTGGGTTACCTCACTCAGGATGGTTTCTTCTAGTTCCATTCATTTGCCTGCAAATTTCAAGATTCCATTGTTTTTTTTTCCACTGAGTAGTACTCTATTGTGTAAATGTACCACATTTTCTCCATCTATTCTTCAGTTGAGGGGCATCTAGATTACTTCCAGGTCCTGGCTATTACAAATAATGCTGCTATGAACATAGATAAACAGATGTCCTTGTTGTATGAATGTTCATCTTTTGGGTATATGCCTAAGAGTGGAATTGCTGGATCTTGTGGTAGATTGATTCCCATTTTTCTGAGGAATCTCCATACTGATTTCCAAAGGGGCTGTACAAGTTGGCACTCCCACCAGCAGTGGAGGAATGTTCCCCTTTCTCCACATCCTCTCCAGCATAAACTGTCATTGGTGTTTTTGATTTTAGCCATTCTGACAGGAATTAGATGGTATCTCAGAGCTGTTTTGATTTGCATTTCCCTGATGGCTAAGGATATTGAGCACTTTCTTAAGTGTCTCTCAGCCATTTTAGACTCCTCTATTGAGAATTCTCTATTTAGTTCTGTACCCCACTTTTTAATTGGATTATTTGGTATTTTGGTGGCTAGCTTCTTGAGTTCTTTATATATTTTGGAAATCAGCCCTCTGTCAGATGTGGATTTGGTGAAGATCTTTTCCCATCTTGAAGGGCAACACAAGGCCAGGATTCCTGGGGTGTACTTGACACGTGCTAATGAGTTGCTGTTTTCCATGTAGGCCAGATTTGTGCCTCCAATGTGTCAAATCACACTCCTTCACACCCAGGCCAAGTGGCATTCCCTGTGGAGCATTTCCCTTGCTCCTGAAGTGCTTTTTGGAAGGCTGATAGGCACATGTTTCCATATAGGATGTTTTTATCTCTCAGGGACACCTACCTGACACCCTGATATGCAACTCCCAGTCAGTATCACTAGACAGGTTCCTCTAGCCAGATGCACTCAGCTGGGACTGCCGACATGGAGGAGGCAGAGTGTGCGCCTGCCTCACACAGGTGCTCACTGTCAACGAGGGCCAGAAAGCCAACCAGGGAAGGCACGTCCAGCGTGGCAGAGCAGTGTATGTGGAATAGTGGGTGCCAAGACAGATCAGGCTGCTGAGGCCAGTGCCAGTAGATGCAGTGACGGCTAAGATACAGAGGTTGTGCTCATGGTGAGAGGGGGAGGAAAAAGCAAACGGGGTCCATTCCACTCCAATGTCAGAGTCTTCTGCTTAGATCCAGAATAACTTAGCGCTGCTTGCATGCATATGGATGGCATCCACCCCACTGTGAGCCCTGTACTGGCCTGGAGCTCTTGCTAATGGAAAGTGCACTGTAGAGCTTAGTAAAGAGGACCAGAGGCCCCAGGCCTGCTCGTAAATGAGGGGACAAAATCAGCTACACTGTGAAGGTGGTCTATCCTGTCCACGAGACTAGTGGGAGACAGGCTCAGCCACCTGCTGCTCAAATGAGCATGGCTGCTGAGGTCCCCACAGAGGCAGACTTAGTAATGTGAATGGAGTCAAAGCCCATGACTTATGGCCAACAGTGCCAGTTCTAGAGCTCTGTCCAAAAGGGACGCACCAGTCTATCCTATCCAGCTCTTTGTAAGTGATCCAAACAGACGAGAGCAGTTTCACAGTAGTACTGTGGTACTGTGCAGCTGTAAGCGAAGGAGAGAAAGGTTCTACACGAAGCAAGACAGCAATCTCAAGGATACATTTAGGTGAAAAGGAGGACAGAGAACTCTGTATAGCATGTCAGATACTTTTCTTTAGAAAAAGGGTGAAGTGTGTGTGTGTGTGTGTGTGTGTGTGTGTGTGTGTGTATCAATATCAATGCAGTGAAAATGCAAACCTAATAGACCACTGGTGAAAGAGTGAGAATGAGCTAAGGAGACTGGGGATGGAAACTGCATGAACCCCTGAACACACTTGGCTTTGAGATTTGGCTATGAAGAGTTGTTCATCTCTAGTGATAGGCAAGAAATGAAGACATCCAGCTGTGTTTCTGTAATCTTATGCCATGAACTATGCACCCACAGCCTCTGCATGCAGACTCAGTCAACCATAGGAGAGTCTTCCCTTATTTTTATTCCCTAAACAAGATGGTATGGAGCGGTGGTGGCACACGCCTTTAATCCCAGCACTTGGGAGGCAGAGGCAGATGGATCTCTGTGAGTTCAAGACTAGCCTGGTCTATAAGAGTTAGTTCCAGGCCAGTCTCCAAAGCCACAGAGAAATCCTGTCTCAAAAAAACAAAAACAGACAAAAAAATCAAGATGGCATAAAATTATTTCTATAGCATTTTGTGTATAGTCATTTCCTCTAAAATAAAATCTCTCATCTGGTGGGAAGTTCTGTAAGATGCAAGGTAATAGAAAGTGAGGTGAAAGGGGAGATACTCATTAAAATTCAGGAAGTAAACAACTCAGAAGACTTGGGAAGTTCCTGAAACTGACCAGATACACTATGCCCCCTCTTTACCCAAGTAAATGTAAGCAGTAAGGACTACTGAAAAGCACTCTCACACTAGCTGAGCTGCCAAGAAGAGGCTCAAACCAGTTGAGCTGCCTTCAAGTTGTGCAGTTTGATCCAGGTTCCCAGCTTTGTGAGCTCTCATCCATCCTTGGGTTGGGTTTTAGTGATGCAGTTATCGTTAAGTAATTTCAGAAGTTACCCTACATCCATATTCCTGTAAGTAACCCTAATAAATGCATTTTTCACTAATTTGATTTGGGTTGTATCCTTACTTTGGTCTTTTGTCATTTCCCTCTGGGGTGAGTAGATGTTCACATCTCCCCAGTAAAACGTCACACAGCACAAGTACAGCTTACTATGTATTGTGAGCTACCATGTAGAGATGGTTGAGAGTGAATGGTAATTATATGAAGGTTCTCTGTATTAGAGACTTAAGCTCAGGAGTGTCTGTGGGGATCCTGGAACTAGTTCCTGATGGGTGACAAGGAGTATCTGTGTGGTCAGTAACAATACTAGTGGTGATATATGTACATCAACCGTAATACAAAATTATAAGTTAAATAAGAAAACATTTAACAATTATCATTAGGAACACAGCTTTTCTACTAAAAAAGATCAAACTATAAAATCTAAGTATTTAAAGGAAAAAATCCGTCGTTCTGAATTTGAATAGAAAATGTAATAAATCCAAAGCATGTTTACTCTCAAAGGGGAAGAATATGTTTCCTAAGAAAGTCCAAGGACAGAGACTGAGCCAGTCACTCTGAACACCTCTAGTTCCCAGGCAGTGGTCTCTGAAGTAAAATCCTACACAGACCAGTGCTCTCCTGACATCTGCTGACTCAGGTAGGGGACAGGACACAAGGAAGGTGGACTGTGACATTTTGTCATGATGAAGTTCATATTACAAAGACTTAAAGAACACCATCTCAGATGTCAAGAGCAGAGCAATCTAATCATTGGAAGCAATATAAGCAACACATCCGAACCTATCAAATATCCCTCTAAACCCATAGACCTCAAATGAAACTAAAATTGAAGATCTCCTATTTTTTTTTTATCTTTGGAAATTTGGTGACCAGCTCATTACTTATAAAATAGGTAGATATAAAGGGGAAGAAAATGATTCCAACTTTTCCAGAGAAACACTACATATAGGCATGGAGTCAATCAGAGGGGAGCCTTCTTTGTAGACGTCCTATAAAAAGAAGGGTTTCCATTATCATGTAACAGCTGGGCAAAGACTGTCATTGCTACTAAAACCAGGTTACAGGTTAATGGTAAACTTGACTGTGGATAGACCCGATGGGCAGTCACTTGGCCCTGATGCTTTGGACCTATGGCAAGGAGGATGTGGCAGAGCACAACCTTTTACTCCCAAGCCAGGAAGTGAAAGAGAGGAAGGGACATGCCCCAGTGACCTACCTTTCTCCACTAAGCACCACCTTCTACAGGTTCTACCAACTTCCAATATGGCCAAGGTCAGGGCTAATCCTTTAGCCAATTGGCCTTGTGGGAGTGGGGGGGGGCATTCTAGATCCAAATCGTGGCACTAGGTAAACATGACCTACTTTGGAAATCTGCATTAAGAAGTGGGTTGAGGAGACAGTTCAGTCTATAAAGGGCTTGATTTTTAGGTCTGAGAACCCACATAAAAAACCACATGGTGGTACGGTATGTGCTTGTCATTCCAGTGCTGAGTACACAGAGGTAGGTGGCTCCCTAGGGCTCACTGGTGGGCCAGTTTAGCCCAGTGGGCAAGTCTCA
This sequence comes from Mesocricetus auratus, assembly GCF_017639785.1. Taxonomy (NCBI): domain Eukaryota; kingdom Metazoa; phylum Chordata; class Mammalia; order Rodentia; family Cricetidae; genus Mesocricetus; species Mesocricetus auratus. The sequence continues at coordinate 150,384,566 of NW_024429266.1, read as the reverse complement.
GGTCTGAGTGACAGACCTTTATCAAAACCCAAGGTGGACAGGTGTCCTGAGGAGCAGCACCTGCACCTCCAAACATGGTGGCATACGTGCGCTTGCACTCGCCAACCCCACTCACAGAAACGTAAGACACAGATTTAGAACAAAAAGTGAATCTGGTGTTAAATATGCATATGATAAGATTGATACCTAGGCACTGGGGTAAGAGAACTACTATGAGTTCCAGGCCAACCCTGGCTACAGAGTGAGTCTCTGGAGAGAGAGAGAGAGAGAGAGAGAGAGAGAGAGAGAGAGAGAGAGAGAGAGAGAGAGAGAGAGAGAGAAGAGAGAGAGAGAGAGAGAGAGAGAGAGAGAGAGAGAGAGAGAGAGAGAGAGAGAGAGAGAGAGAGAGAGAGAGAGAGAGAGAGAGAGAGAGAGAAGAATAGGGTTGAATACAATTGTCTTCATAAACTAAGAGAACAGAAAGAAGCACCTTTAGTTTTAGTGCAATTCCATTTAAAAGCATTTTTGGTGTTCACTGGTCTTACACTGGTCCTGTATTCCGTGTTCAGTTTCCAGTACCCACAAGGTACAGGTCATAGAACTGCACATAACTCCACTTCCGGGGTTCAAATGCTCTCTTCTGGCCTCCACAGGCACCTGCACTCATGTGCACACATGTACACATAATTTAAAAATAATAAAATAAAATATTTACAAGAATTTCAATATTAATGTAAATATGTCAAGTTCTTTGATATGATTCATTGACACTTTTTCCATCATGTGATTCTGTTCAGAGAAGAACTTTCTGGGACCTTATTTTTGAAATAATACTTTGAAACGTGCTAACTACATCACGAAAAGGTGCCAAGATAGCCTGTACAGTCTACCTCTGTCAAATGAAAAAGAATGAGATCACATCCCTGTGTCACATAAAACATGGCATAGTACACCCAGTTTGGCTGAGGCTACCAACCTGAAAGTGCACAGACCAGAGGTTGAGCAACAGAACTCCGTAGTCTTAGTCAATTCTGGATGCTGCAAGTCCAAGAGCAGGTACGGCAGTGTAGAGCCTACCAGCTCTTGGCTGAAGAGCCAGATCCTGGCCTCTAGCCTTCATCCTTCACATGAGTGTATTAAACCATCAATACACTGGAGGTTGTAAAGAAAAGGAAAAGGCAAAATGATGATTTTCACAATCTTTCATCCTATGAGTGTCTTTCTCCAAAGGTCCCCTTATTTAAGATAACAGGCACACCGGTTCACTGAATGGCCTCATTTTAATATGGTTACCTCTGAAGACACCTATCTCAAACAAGGACCCTGAGGTACTGGGAGTCAAGACTTCTGACGTGGTTTTTCAGGGAATACAGTTCAGCAGTTAACACCATGCAAGCCTCTGCTTTGTTTGGGGAATGTGGCCCCTGAGATCTTTCCCTGTCAGTGTTTACTCTCTTCCTACTATGGCACCGGTTTCCTTAGAGGGTGAGCTGCAGTGAGTTTGGCTCTCCCCCTCTGTAAATGAGACTTCTTGTTCACACCACGGCACATGGGTTGCTTAGTCAAAAGGGAAATGTGTTTACAAACTTTGATAAGCATCATCAGCCTTTGTCCTGGAGGCTGTACTGTGTCACATTGTATAGGAAGTCCCGTTTTTTCCCTCAGCCTTGCCAGCATAGCAAGTGCCTAATATTTCACTGTTTTTCTGATCTGGTGGGCGGGAAAAGCTTTTTTTGTATCACTTACATCTCACCTCTCTCGGTAGCAAGGTTAAGCATCACTTCACATATTTTAGTTCTGTTTGTTCTTTATTCTGAGAACTGGCAAGATTTTATTGATCACCACCCTATTTTGTTCTAGATTTCCAAGCATGCCTTACACTAATCAAATTAGCTGTGGTGTGGGATGCAAGCATGCTCCTGAATTTATCATCTATCTTCCAACTTTGCATTTTGGAAAGTTCCAAGCAAGTGCAGAAGTGGGGGGATGATTCATAAACTCTGTGTCCTCACTATTCAACCTCGGTGGCTAACAACACATGGAGAATTGCTGCAGTAGAAGGCTACCCTCCACCCCTCGGCACCTGTCTGTATCCCTTTTTTTAAAAAAGGACACAAGGCAATATTGTTGTTATATACACAAAATAGTGATGATTTCTTAATATCAGAAAACAGTCAGTGTTCTAATTTCCCTGAACATACAATGTGTTGGGGAGTAGAATATTTATTTAACTATGTAAAAATGTGTTGCATTTGTTTGTGTTGCAGAATAATTGTTTAGTTATGTAAAGATATGTTAACATTTGTTTATACTGCATTTGTTTAACTATACAAAGATGTGTTACATTTGTTTTACCTTGCCTAAGACACCTGATTAGCTAATAAAAAGCTGAACGACCAATAGCTAGGCAGTAAAGGGTTAGGTAGAGCTGGTGGGCAGAGAGAATAAGAGGAGGAATCTAGGCTTGAGAGAGAACAAGGGAGAAAGAGAGGGAGACATCTTGAGTCAGCCAGTCAGGCCGCTGTCAGACAGACAGACAGACACAGAAGAAGCAGGAAAATAAGACATGCAGAATGAAAGGTAAAAAGCCCTGAGGCAAAATGGAGATAAAGAGAAACAGGTTAAATTAAGTTCTAAGAGCTAGTAGGGTAAGCATAAGATAAAGTGAGCATTCATAACTAATAATAAGTCTTCATGTCTTTATTTGGGAGCTGGTCGGCATCCCAAAGAGAACGCCTGCTACAACAATGGCTATGTCTTCAATCCATGGTAACCCTCTTGTTTTTTGTTGTTGTTTGTTTTGTTTTGTTTTTGGTCATTTTTTTTATTTTTAAGTTTAAATTAGAAACAAGGTTGCTTCACATATCAATCCCAGCTCCCTCTCTCTCCCCTCCTCCCATTCCCTCCCACTAGCCCCCTATCCCCTCTCCTCAAGTCCCCACTCCTTTCCCCAGGGGGGTATCCATAATCTGTCATTTCATCCAAGAGTCCAGGCTGAGAGAGCATCTCTCATTGTGGGATGGGCACCCAAAGTCCATTCGTATGCCAGGGATAAATACTGATCTACCCAAGGCCCCATAGATTGCCTAGGCCTCCTCACACCCACATTCAGGAGGTCTGGATCAGTCCCATGCTGGATTCCCAGGCATCAGTCTGGGGTTCAAGAGCTCCTCCTTGTTCAGACCAGCTGTTTCTGTGGGTTAAACAAGACCAGTCTTGACCCCTATGCTCATCAGTCCTCCCTCCCTGTCACTGGGTTCCTTGAGTTCAGCTCAGTGTTTGTCTGTGGGTATCTGCCTCTGCTTCTATCAGTCATTGGTTGAAGGTTCTGTTTCCCAGACTCTCTGGCAGTGGGATTGAGACTTTAAGATCAAAGGAGTTTTAAACTCTTTTGATCTTAAAATCTCATTTTTTTAAGAGCTTGGGCTCCTGCTCTGGCAGGTTCCCAGTATGGATTCTGCCAAATGCATCTCCACCATGTCTCCAGCACATCCTCCTGTCCTCTAAATTTTTTACGAACTGGTGGCTAGATTTGCAGGCTTCATTTGTTATAGTTTGCCTGGAGGAAGATACAACATCATTACAGCTGATGAGGGAGCCCCCCCCAGACCGTACCACATCTGCCATCTCCATCAAGACACTGCAGTTGCATTAGGATCTTTTCTTAGTTGGGGCTTCTGTTGCTGTGATAAAACACTATGATTAAAGCAAGGGAGGAAACAGTTTCAGCTTAAGTTTGTAACTCTCAGGTCATACTCCTTCACTGAAGAGAATCAGGGCAGGAGCTAAAGCTGAAATCTGCAGGCAGGAACTGAAGCAGAAGCCATGGAGGAAAATTGCTTAGTGGATTTCCTTCATGGCTTGCTCAATCTGCTTTCTTATACAATTCAGGACTACCTACCCACTCAGGGGTGACACCACAGTGGGCGGGGCCCATCCACATCAACCATCAACCAAGAAAATGCCCTACAGACTTGCCTACAGACCAAGCCAATGGAGTTATTTTCTCAATTAAGATTCCCTCTTCCCAGACATGTCTAGGTTTTTGTCAAATTGACCAAAAAAAAAGTCAACCCAGATATTTGCTTTTCAAATCTTATTCATTCTCTACTTATTTCCTAGAATATATCTCTGAAGAGAAACTTTATATCAATTATTTAATAACACAGAAGTATAAGTCATACAGAAAAGACATGATAGATGTTTGGTTCTTGTTTTACAACCCCATTTAAAAATAATGCTGGTCTTCGTGGAGCTGTAGAGATGGCTTGGCAGTTAAGAACATTTGCAGGGGTTCAATTCCCAGTACCCACATGGCTGCTCACAACTGACTGTAACACCAATCCCAGGGATCTGGTGTCCTCTTTTGGCCTCTATGAGTATTGCATACATGTAGTGTGTATTCACACACACACACACACACACACACACACACACACACGCAGACACTCATGCACATAAAGTAAAACTAAACAAATCTTTAGAAAATGTTGCTGCTCCTTTTTAAGATTCCTTGAGGATTTTTTTTATTAGCAAAACTCATCTTCTTTTGCATCATTTGTGTTTTGGTCCCTCATAGTTACTGTCCTTATTGATGTTCCAGTTGTCTTGTCTTTGGCCATTGGGAGCCCCTGTCCTGTGACCCCCTTCACCCTTTAGCACAGGCTCAGCCACCACTGTGAAGCTCATTGTGGCAAACTATCGAGGGTCTCTCTAATCTGTTTCCTGCTCAGTGGATACCTAGAGTCAGCCTTTCCTCCAGGGAGCCCTGCTTCTTTAGCCAGGGAATGGTGTTTTGAGACAGTATAGCCATGCTTATAAATTAATCTGCTCTAATTAGTATGCACAGCACAATAGCTGCTATGTAAAATAAATAGTTCCTAGTCCAAGGTTATGAAGAATTAGAAAATGCTTACTAAAGTAAAACTATCAATGGGCCCAGAGAATACAATGGACATGGGAGAATATCAAGTTGGGGATCCAGAAAATTTAAAATCAAGCAAATCCTTAAGAGGCAGAACGAAACCACAAAGAGAAAAACACACGACAAAAATGTTTTAAGAAGCATAGGAAACAGTTTCAAGAGTTTCAGTGTTCAACTTTAGAAATTCCAGAAGGAAAAGAAAAGAGATAATAACATTGAAAAAAATTAAGAATAAACATGTGCAGTGGATCCTTTGTGCTTGAGAGTTTAACATAAAAGGATTCATCCAACCATGGCTATGGTTCAGGGGGAAATTGCACCTGTACTGAGGAGTCACTGACGTTTCTTGACATCATCCCTTAAACAATAAGGAAAAGGAAATATTTATGTAGTGTTGATGTTATAGTGGGTATCACAGGTAATCTAGAGGGTGCTTTAAAGCATGAGAACAGACATACAGAAGGCACAGACATCTGTGGATTCAGCTATCCATGGGGAGTCCTGGACCAAGGGCCCTTAGATGCCAAGTATTGTGTAAATCCAAGCTCTGGGCATGACACAGCATTGTCAGCTCGAGATCAGAGCAGCTGTGATGATCTGAAAGGAGAGCCCTCTCACATGAGGCAAGACCTGCCCCTCCCCCAGGATGTACAAGCATAAGTGCAAGTGCACGTGCGTGCGTGCGTGTATGCGTGTGTTTGTGTGTGTGTGTGTGTGTGTGTGTATGTAACTATTCTTTTACTGTGTAACTATCTGCTCCACTTGAACTCATTGACCACCAATCTAGGTGGACGGTTGTTCCTCCGGTCTGCCACTACCCTTTCTACCTGGGGTGAACAGACTTAGACTCCCCAGAAAAAGTAACACTGCATCAAAGGGACAGCCACACTGTTTGGCCTGTAGATAACTTGGGAGTGGAATGTGTGGCTGAATCAGCTTCCTTACTAAAACAGGCTCTGCAGAGATGTACTTCTGACAGTCATCTACCTAAGATCAGCATTTGTGTGGATCTTTGTGTCCATTTTTCTGGACTTTAGGAAAGATTTCATCTTTAACTATGTATGTTATAAACAAAGCAATAGTCTCAGTGTCACATGCAGGACAAAAGAGAGCAGTAGCCTGGCAAAGCAATTTCTTTTTGAAAAAGGGGTGTGCCCTGACCTGAACTGGGTTAGCAAGACCACTGGAGTAAGAAACTCACTTCATTTTTAGTCTAATGACTCTGTCTTTTCTCCATTGGCTGTGGATCCAGCTATGCAGTCCTTGATTTTGAATGGTCTGCCTACATGTATGACTGTGCACCATGTGTGAGGTCAGAATTGGTCATCAGATACCCTGGAACTGGAGTTAGGGGCAGTTGTGAACCACTATGTGGGTTCTTGGAATGGAACTTGGGTCCTCTGAGAAAACAAGTGCTCTTAACCATTAAGCCATTTCTCCAACTCTGAGGCTTTCCTGACTGGCTAGTTTTAAAAGAATCAGCACAAAGGAAATATGAAGGAAAGGGAGAAATATTTGGCTGCTCTAGGCCATCAAGTTCTAGGAATCTTGTGATGACTGCTTTCAAACCACGATAGACTCTCCTTGATGGGGGATGTCCTCCTGTATATATGTTTCTCTTATTGGTTGATCAATAAAACACTGATCAGCCAGTAGCCAGGCAAGAAGTATAGGTGCAGCTACCAGATGAGGAGAACTCTTGGGAGAGAGCACAGAGAGAGGTCGCAAGTAGATGCCATGTAGTCGCTGAAGGAATAACATGCTGGAGCACTCTCAGGTAAGGTAAGACCACAGGAAATACTTAGATTAATAGAAATGGGTTAATAATTAAGAGAGTTAGCCAAAAAGAAGCCTGAGCCATCGGCCAAACAGTTTATAATTAATATAAGTCTCTGTGTGTTTGTTTGGGGGTAATTGGCTGTAGGACCAGGTAGGAAAGAAACTCTGTCAACATCTCCTAAATATTCACTGTCGAAAATCCTCCCCTTTCCAACAGTCTGCTGATCCCTGCCCTCAGGATGTGGTAGCAATGTTCCCTCTGCTCAGTGATTTTATGACCCAATCTTCAATCTAAAAGAGCACAAGGGTCAAGTAGGATTAATTTTTTTTTTTCTGAAAACTCACTTGCAGACATATCCTGGTAAAAGTTCAAACCTGCAAGATAAGATAATATCCAAAGACAAAGCAAAACACAAAATACGAACTTGGCACAAAATCAGCAGATTAAAGGAGGTAAAGATTTTGGATCACCAGTTACACCAGAACCTCTAAGACAAAGGAACAGTTTCAAAGTCCTAGGATCCTAGACCTGACCTCATGTCATACTATGTGACTGTAAAAGGAAGACATTTCTTTTTTTTATTTTATTTTAAATAGCTTGTTTTACATGTCAATCCCAGTTCCCTCTCCCTCCCCTCCTCCCGCACCCCCCCCCCCGCCCCAGCCTCCCACCCTATTGCCAATTCCTTCTGCATAGGGGATATCTAGAGTCTGTCATTTCACTCAGGGTAGGGTCCAGGCACTCCCCTAAGAGTCCAGGCTGAGAGAGCATCCCTCTTTGTGTTATAGACACACGATGTCTGTTTGTATAAGAGGAAGACATTTCTAAGGTTACAAGGACTCAAATAATTAACCCATATTATCTATACTCAAGAAACCTGCTCTGGAATTGTAGCAAACAAAGCGAGAAGCTCAGAAAAAAAGGAGAATACATCCAACTGTGATAGCTGCCTGTGACCCAGGAGAAACAGTAGAGGAGAGAATGAGAATACATGAGCACTGCAGAGTAATGGAGGAGCTTCGTCGGTAGTGGAGAAGAGTTTCTCAGGTCCACCATTAATGCAGGTTCTCCTTGACACTGGGTCTGTCGGTCTAGGAGCAGGAAGCTGTGCTTTTTTTCTGCTAGTTTTTATTTTGTTTTATTTTATTGTGCAGGGGGTTGAACTTAGAGTCTCAACTGAGCTAAGCCCCCAGCCCTAGAAGCAATTCCTAGAAACAATTAAAATGCAATTCCTCCCATTCCTTAGCCTCACTTTGAGGAATACATTCTGTTCCTGTAAAACAACCTGTGGCCGCTGGCTCCCATACATACCTACCACAAATCACCTCTCTTCTCTGTATTTGTCTCCAAATTGTCTGGACTGTTTCCACACTATTTTAAGAATTGTTAAAGTGTTTACTAAATGAAAATTTTACATTCTCATTATGTAAAAAACAAAGTAAGGTTTAAAAATATTTTTAATGAAAACAAAAAGCAAACAAAACCCAAAAAAAATCCCATCATGAAAGAAAAGTGTTATTATGTCTGTCAAGATATACACACAAGGGAATAGAAGGGTTTGTATTTAATTTTGTATTTGGTACCTGATTTTAAGAGAAAATAAAAGCTTGTGTGAAACTAGATTACTAAACTTGAGAAAGCCAATTTTAAACATGAAAAGGGTTCTCTAAAAATTATAAAACTAAGAGCTGACTTGTTGCAGGGTTTTCTCTGCATGCCTCAGTTTTGGATTGAGATTACTCTCTGCTACATGTTTATTTTGTATTCTTGTTACCTCTCTCCTTGACTAGAATTTGTTAGTAGTATTCTAAGTTTTCACTCTGTCAAGTATGTTAACATTTACATTTAGTTTCATAAACATATTTCCCAGTTGCTTAGTTTTGGGTCTGTGTTTACATGACTTCAACATTTCTGTTTATATTACACACACTTGTGTTTGGACTACATTTCCTACATTGCTAAATCAAAAAAGAAAGTTAAATCTCATCATTGCTTCTATTTATGGTCAAATTGTTTTTTTTTTTCTAATAAGAGCACCATATGCAGCATGTCTTGTGCTTATTCATAATCAATTTCCAGTTTCCGTTCTGTTTCAATTCCCTGGCCCTCCCTTTCCTCCCCCCAGGACATGAGATTACTGCTCCATTCTTATGCTGACTGCCATCAGATGCTGCCATGAACCCCCCACCCCCACCCCAGGCTGGCTTTGTCTGCTAGAAAGGGTTTGTTTAACACAGGCCTGTGATCACAAGTACTCAGGGGACCGAAGACCCTATCTCAAAGTGTAAAAAGGGTCCTAGGGCATAGTTCAGCAGTGAGCACGCACAAGACCAGGAGCAGTGAAGGAGGAAAATACTCGCTTACACATCTGAATACCTGGGGAACCTCTACAGCCCAGCAGGTAGAAATACTGGTTCCTCTGTGTAAATCCTCCTGAGCAGTGTGTACCTCTCACAGACCATCCTTCATTCTTCTGCACCTGGACACGTTCAGTGTCTGAGTTCCACACGAAGGACTCTATGTTTACCCTTGTACTGGTTCATCATTCTCACTTCTACTTGATCACCGTAGGCTCATATTTTTCTCCTGCAGTTGTGTCTAGGACCTTTCTTCTCCATCAGAACCCTGATTGCCAGTCATGTTTGCCCTGGTATCCTGCTCTAAGTTACATATGAAACCGTAGTATCACCAAAACTTTATTTTGCACCCATTTCGAATATTATCACCTCGGAATACAGCTAGTTTCCCTGAGTTCATTCTTTTAAGTGACTCCTATTGTACAACACCCTGGGAAGTCCTTTGCTGTTCTTTGGGTTTTGTTTCCCCCAGATGGGTTCTTTGTTGTTTCCATGCAGTTGTCCCTACTGATGTGGCCCTGCATTTGCATTCCCGCCTCTTGTGTACAGGTCTGTGTGCATGTGTGCATGTGTTGGGGCGGAGTCCACAGCCTTGTGCACAGTAGGCAAGTGCTCTACACCGACCCACATCCTCACCTCCATCCTTTCTCTATAGCCTGTACGTGCTCATGTGACAGCCATATCTACTGGCTCTGCTGTTGTGGAGCTACGGGTCTCTTTTGTTCTTTATCCAACTGTGGCTTGAGGTCAACAGTAAGCCAGCTTGGGGGTTGAGGATCAGCTCTTCTCAGGGATCTGAACACTGTTGTTTTCCTGCCACTCTTCTTGTAACCGATATCACTTTCTCAGGGATGTGTCCTATTCCTCTGGGCTTTTCCTCCACATAGCTAATGACCCTCCTAGGGCCTAATGGTGATGAGCGCGTTTTCATTCTGAAGACTTTTCCTTCTTTCCTCCTCAAAGCTGCATGTTTCCAGCCTCCTTTCACTTCTCTTTAGATCAGAGGGTACTCTGAGAACGTTCTGTATCTCTCATGTAGAAGTGGCTGAAAGGGAGACTGTTAGCTTAAAACTCCCATCAGGATAATGCCTTAGCTGGCCATTTGATGTGTTGAAAGCTAGACTTCACTGTCCAGGAGATATTAGTACAAACAGAAACTACAAAAAGAGGAGGGTTGGGGTTCCTTCTCAGCGAGTGAAGAAGAGTTGAGAGAGAGTACACAGCTCCATGGTCAGATGTGAACAGCAGGTGTGAAACCCAAGCCAGGTCGTATGACATGCTGGACTGTGACATTAAACTGTCTGAAAATGTCAACTCTGAATCGGACAAATGGTACTGGTTCTAAGCTCTAATCCCAAGAACAGAAGCATTGTGAAGAGAAGGAAGCAAAAGCTGGAACACAGGTGGGAACACTGGAGAAGGGGACTTAACAGTCAGGGGTGACCAGGGGAGCTGGGGGAATGTTGATGAGTAGTCAGCTGTTGAAAGTGACATACAACATACCAACACAGTTGCATGCTTAATAATAAAAGTTACCACTCTTCCTTGAAATTTTTTGATCACATTTTCATAGTTTTACTCTATAAAACTGTAGTTGTTAATACTTCCTAGATTATTAATGTGGGTTTGATGGCACCACTTATACACACCTTTGTACAGGTAAATACTAATGATATTATATGATTTTGAGAGGTTATTTTGGGTTTTTGTTATTTCGTTTTAAGATGGGATTTCACTATGTATCCCTGACTAGCCTGGAACTCACCATTGTAGACCTGCTGACCTCAAGCTCATAGAGCTCAATCTGCCTAGGCCACACACAAGCTACTAAGCCCAGCTTCTTTCAGTATTTTATTGAGATAAAATTTACAAACAATAAAATTCACAGGCCTGAATTTTCAACTTAGCATAGTTTAATAAATATCTACACCCACCAAAGCTATATCCCAAAGTTTCCTGTTCCCTGTTCTCAACTAGCAGGTCAACCTTGGCTGCCTATATTAGAGCCTCCACACAGAGATCATGTGTTCTTTGAATCCAGCTGCTTTTGTTCATATTTTGAGGTCAAGACATGATGGGGGATGTCCTTCTGCATATATGTTTCTCTTATTGGTTGATGAATAAAACACTGTTTGGCCAATAGAGGTAGGAAGGTTGGTGGGACTAGGAGATAAGGAGAATTCTGGGAAAGGTAGGCAGAGAGAGACTGTGGAAAGACACCATGTAGCTGAGGAAGAAGTGACAGGCCTGGACCCTTCTCTGGTAAGATAAAAGCATTGTGGAAATACTTAGATTAATAGAAATGGGTTAATAATTAAGACAGAGCTAGCCAATAAGAAGCCCTAGTTATCAGCCAATAGTTTGTAAATTAATATGTCTCTATGTGTTTATTTAGGGCTAAAGAAGGTGGGACCCAGCAGGAAAGAAATTCCAGTAACAAAGACATTATCTGTGCTTTGGTTCTTTTCATTACTTAGTAGTATACTGATGTATGGATATGCTATGAACACATCCTCTGGTTTTCTGTTGTTAGACTTGGGCTGCTTCAGGAATTTTACTATTTTGTTTGTGTCTTTGTGTTGTTTAGCTTTGTTTACATAACAAACAGTTAAGGTCATTTCCTATTAAGATCAGAGAGTTTTTGTTGTTGTCCACAGTTTTGGAAGATTCAGTCCATGAGTTATTGGTCCTATTGTTTTGGGTCCATATGATATAGCAAAGTCACTCATCTCATGGCTAAAAAGAGAGAGTAAGGAAGAGACCAAGAACATACTCCAGTAACTTGAAGACTCCATGACCTCCCTACAGCACCGTAGGCTGGGACCCAAAACCAAAGTATAACAGTTCTCTTGACAGTAAATGCTTTTGTTTGACTTGGGTAAGAACTGGATTTGGGATTTCTGGGCAGGTATATATTTAAGCCCATAGGAAACCATCATTCTTCCCAAATGATTGTTTCATTTTATTCTGTCAAAGGAAAGAAAGAACTACAGCTCTACATCACCATCCATCAGTGTTATCCATATTCTTCTATAAGCTATTCCAATAATGACACCTCGTCACGGTTTTAAGCAGTGTTTCCCTGGTGACTGACTAATGAGGCAGGCACCTCTTGCTGTGCCAATGTCCATTTTTAGTTCTTTTTGAACTGTGTAAGTCTCTTGCCTTTTAATAGATATCAGGTTCCAGTGACTTTTTTTTTGAAAACTCTAATGCTGGCCAGTCATGTGCCATTTGAGGTAATAGTGAATCATATTTGTGACAGTGGTTGCACTAGGTCATACAGCCTAATGACATTGTAGCCATCTTAGCTTTCGGGAGCTCTCCATGGTGTTTGCAAAAGTTACCTGGTGATAACCTTCTCAGTATGTGTGAGTCTGTCTCTGTGCTCTGCTCTATTCCAATTACCATTCCCATGCCATGTTGTCTTTTGGTTACTTTAGATTTACAGTAGTAGTTCCTGGAATCAGACCATGTAACTCTACAGCTCTACCTTTTTGAAGGTTGTTTTGGAGACCTGTGATCTTTCATAATAGTTACAGAATTCATTCAGCAATTTTTGCTGCAGGAGTTTTCTGGGATTTTAGTGGAGTCATATTAAATCTATATGGATCAATTTGAGGAGAGCATAGTCTTTCAATTTACAATCATGGTCAGTACTCCATTTCTTTTGCTCTTTAAGATCTTTTTTTATTTTTATTTTGGTTTCTCTGCGGCTTTGGAGGCTGTCTTGGAACTAGCTCTTGTAGACCAGGCTGGTCTTGAACTCACAGAGATCCACCTGCCTCTGCCTCCCAAGTGCTGGGATTAAAGGTGTGTGCCACCACCGCCTGGTGAGAATTTGTTTTTTAACTATGGCATGCAAATATATCTCCATCTATTAATGATTATTAAGTTAGAAATGATTAATTCCTTGTTACTTAAAATTAAAAGCAAATGCTCCAGATAATTTGTCTAAATTAAAATATTTGAATCACCACTCTAGTTCCTAATCTAGTTATAAACTTATTAACTTGAAGCTGTATGAGATTAAATTCCTACATGAAACAAGCCCCACCTTCTGCCTCTATGAAGATCATCTGATACTTGACACCAGACCACACTGTTTGCAGAAGAGCAAACCTCATCAGAGTAAGTTACCTTGACTAATGCTTTGAGTTGAGGTCTTAACTGCAACATAAATCATGATTTACAATGTGATTAGCACTGACTCAATATAAGCAAAACCGCACCACCAGGAAGCCTTATACCCTAGGTCAGAAAGCTGGCCACCATGCAGATAACCCTAGAAGAAGACTTCTAAGTCATTTGCAAGGAAATCTTTACTCAACAGAATAAGAGCTTTTTGCTTCAAAATGAAATATCGGCTTAGTCTTCCTAATTGATGACTCTTTGATCCACTCTGTAAACCTGGCATAATTATGTGGAGAGAAAATACAAAGCCAAAGGATGTCTTGCTGCATTTCCGCTTGCCAGATTGAAAGAGAAGAAAAAGACTAATTATGCTGCCTGGCGATACTGCTGCATTCCAGCAGTTTCGATTGACAAAACAGCATCCATCATCCTTTGCATGACAAATTTTCTTTGCCACCTCCCCTCCCAAGCCCCAGCTCATGATAACATAATTATGTACCATTTTTTCCTAGCAAGGGGCCTGTATTTTCTTTCAGACAGGACAACAGCTGCAAAGCTCAACCTTGATATCACCTTAGAATGGTAAAATGGTGGCCTTTGTTCTAGTCTTGGCAACCCTGCTTTTAAACACTCCTGCCAGAAGACTACTCCTGCCTGGCAAGCTTTCCCACTGGAAAAAAGTGGGATTTATCCCTGAGACTTTCATGGAGCTATGCAAAGGAGCTCAGTGGCACTTAGTGCTTGTCCACACTGTAGCAGATCCTTGGGCCACGCTGTTTTGGAACTGGGTTGAGATGAGCACTGCTCTCATGCTTTTTATAGCCTTGTAATTGCTAAAGGAGAATTGTCTTTGTGTCAGACCAATCTGAACATTTTTATTCTCTTCTCTATTTATGTCTACTCATGTATCCTAGCATCAATGTTTTCTGAGAGTTGGGTACATCAGGCCAAAATCTTGTCAATAAAATCTCTGTTGCTTTATGGCAAAAATTCTCAGATCCTGAATGAACATTGAAAATAACTAATATTTTAGAAGATGCTACTGTGTGGCAAAGTGTATCCTAAAGACTCACTAGCAAAATAACTGTCACAAAGATCACAAAGTAAGTCCATTATTACTTCTGCCTTTCAAAGGAAGGGAAGAGTCCTGAGAGGGTTGGGGTGATTTTTGCAAGAGATTATATCAGGAATCAGGAATTAAATTCAGGCATCCAGAAGCCATCTTGGTGGCTCTGACATCCTGCTTTCTTTATTATCACTGCCTGTCCTAAAATCTTAGAGGGTCACACTCCTAAGGGAGACAAGCAAACTAATTCCTCAGGGGGTAGTACACAGATACTAAAAACCTATATTAACCCACTCCCCATCACAATACTCAAACTCCTGAGATTACCAACTTACAAGAAAACAGGGTTTGCTTTGGCTCCTGGTTTCAGTGCTTAATCACTGCACCCATTACTTTTTGGCCCATGGCAGTGTAGTATGGTAGGATTGTGTGTCTGTTCACCTCATGGAATCCAATATACCATCAAAGGTAAGCTGCCAGTAACCTTACTTCCTTCCACTAGGCCCCCAATACTTCCATGGACTGGAAATCAAGCCTTTGTCACATAGGTCTTTGGGAAACAACCCAGAGACAAACTGTAGCAAAACAATGACTGACAAAGGTTAGCTGTGCTTTGCACACTATGTATACTTCACTGAAGTCTCTAGTGATTTCAAATGGCTTTAGTCTTGGTCAGGCACTATTAACTTGAGCATTAGTCATTTCCCTTCATCCTCATGTGGTAGTACTGAAGAGAGGTGAATAGCCTCACAGGTGAGTGCAAGGACACAGCTGACTGCATTGGATAGCCAGACTGGAGAGACACCCCCCCCCACAGCAAGAATAGAGAGGGAGGTGCTGAGGCAGCCAGTCTTCCCCTTTCTCAGGCAAGATGTCCGACACCTGAGTCAGAGGCATCACAACCCTGTCATCAACTGCTTACAGCCTCTTAAGACTTGAGCACAGCCTTCCCAGGTGACCCTGCAATCTTAGTCACACAGATAAAATAAATGGCTACCCATGTCTAAACCATATTTTTAGGTTTTAGTCTGAAACCAAAACACTAAGCAAGGTAACAGCAGAGAACACCTGGAGGAATAAATTCCAGAGACTCATACCTGAGCCAATTGTCAGCTGAGGACCCATTAGGATTCCTATTGTGTGGACACTGTGGGAGTAGACATCATCATTGATTGAGCTTGTGTTTCATAGATTAGGCATTTCTTGAACAGTAGCATAATTCATTGCATAAGCTATGAAAACTTTGCCCTGGGAACAGGGAAAATTGTGTCAATCTAGAAATAATATCATGTGGGGAGGCTTTGGCAAGGGAGGGAAGTTAGAATTGTGTCTTTGACATAGTACTAAGAGGCAAAGGCTGTGGGCCCTTGCTGATGCTTCCCACATGGACATAGACCAGAAGGAGGAAGTGGGAACCCAACTCAAGAGCGTTTCTGGGGGCCCAGCCTCAAAAGAGCAGTAGGGACAGAGCCTAGGTTCCATGTGTGCAATGTAGGATCTGCTATGAACCAAATGCTTTCTAAGGGTTGTTTTTTTTGAGGTTTTATTTTATTTTCCTTAATATTTAATAATTTAATAATTTCATTGGAACATTCCACCCTACTTAGACCATGTGCTGGGATACTGAACCCAGGTTACTGCTTTCAATGGGTAACAACAGTGTGACGGCATGGTGAAAATGAAGACACCACTCCATACTCTTCAGGATGATTGTGACCAAAAACAAAATGGCAATAACTGCAATAATAAGGAATATTTAATGAGCAACTACTATTATTGTTTCAAATGGATGCACACATTCAATCACCACAATGTTCTTACACAGAAGGTTCTAGTGTTATTCCTGGTGTGTATGTGTATGTATGTGTGTGTGTGTGTGTTTCTGTGTGTCTGTGTGTGTGTGTCTGTGTTCATGCACACACACATGGAGAGTAACTAGTGAACAAGACACAGAAAGGTAAAGTCCCTTTCTGGTCTGCAACTTGGCACCCAGGCAGCTGGTCTCCAGAGCCTCTGTGTTCACAGCCTCCCACAAACAGAGGCAGAAGGAGGACACCCATGCAGGGGCTGATGCAACCACCCCACACATATGTTACATCACTAGGGTCCTACCGACTTGCCTATAGATTCCTGGAGGGCAGGAACTTCACCCTGCCCACCTCCATGTCCTCAGCAACCAGCATGGTCACTTTGAGTGCCATGAATGGATACTATGCTATAAGGATTGTATTCAACTTAAAAATGATTGCAAAGTCTCCATGAGCTATCCTCTTCAATTTATTCCAATTAAAAAAAAAAGACATGCTGACCATTACCATGCAGCTTAGAATAGAGAATCTCTAGATTTGTAGGCATATGTCTATCTTCTGCTCTGATTTCACTTCCTCATCTCTGCCCACAGCCGTGGTGTTCCTTCAGAACCTCCCTTCCATATCCACCCCCAGGACTCCACAGAAGACTGGCCTCACGTGGCTGGATCAGCACTTCAGCTCTTTGGGCATGGCCCTCCTAGGAGGCCCTATGAGTGGCAGTGTACTCCTTTGGCACTCTGTACCCTCTCTCCCTTGGGATACACTTACTGATTCCTGACTCCTGGGCTGTGACAGGCCAGTCAGGGAGCACAAAAGAAGTGCTGGCCAGTATTTGGAAAGAGAATGTCTCTTCCTCTGGGCCAGTATTTAGAAAGAGAATGTCTCTTCCTCTGGGCCAGTATTTAAAAAGAGAATGTCTCTTCCTCTGGGACAGTATTTGGAAAGAGAATATCTCTTCCTCTGGGCCAGTATTTAAAAAGAGAATATCTCTTCCTCTGGGACAGTATTTGGAAAGAGAATGTCTCTTCCTCTGAGACAGTATTTGGAAAGAGAATGTCTCTTCCTCTGGATGCTGAGAGACATGGAGCTGGAGCTCCTGGTCAGCCCCATCTGGAGTCAGCCATCATTCTAGACTTCTAATCATTCTGGCAATGTCATATCTGCTTTTAATTTAAACAATCCAAGCTGGGTTTTCTACTAGCTGCAGCCAGCGGTACCTAGCTGATTTTTTAATAGTTTTGAGCACAAAAAATAAGTCTTGCTTTATCATCCCAATAACAGGGGTCTCCTTTTATACATAGTTTTGTTCTCTGTCCTTTTCTTTCCCCTCAGTCATCATGTGGGACAGATAGGGTGCAATATGATATTGAGACAGGGAGAAGGGGAGGAAGAGATCATATTCACACCTTCTACTATACAGCAGACTGTTATAATTGTCCTGTGGTAGGTTATCAATGTCACGCTCACTGTGGCTAATGGAACCTTACCATGGGTGTACAGGTATGGAAGGAAGATGTCTGTGTAGCTTTGTGCCAATCATGGCTTCAGGTATCCACTGGAAGTTTTGTAACAAAATGCCCCGCAAATATGAAACTTACTACTGTGCACACCTGTGGTGGTTTGAATGACGATGTCCATGCTTGAAGGTTTGAATATTTGGACACCAGTTGGTGGTGCTGTTTGGGGACAGCTGAGTGTTGTGGCCTTGTTAGAGAAAGTGTGCCACTATAGATGGGGCTTTGAGAGTCAAAAGACTTGTGCCATTTGGAGTTCATGCTTTCTGCTTCCTGCTTGTTCCAGCTGCCATGCCTACATGCTGCTAAGCTTCCCTACCATGATGGGGATGGATTCCTAGCCCTCTGGAACTGTAATCCCTAATAACCTTTTCCTTCTATAAGTTGTCTTGGTCGTATGTTTTATCACAGCAATGGGAAGTAACTAAAAGACTGTGGTCTATACACTATGATTCACATAAGTTGACAGAAGACACAAAAGCCAAGTCAGGAATTATTTTTCATAGCTGAACCATAGACTGTAGTGTGCAGGTGAAGAGTATTAATACACATTCCTGCCAGGTGAGGGTAGGACAAGCCAGAGTCCCTGCCATGCTAGTATTGTGCCCGTTTAAGCCTGAGAGATAGAGGTAAGTTAGTCTGTTGCCTTATTGAATGTATTTTATACGTCCTCACTTCATGTAGCTGGTTCTGCTGTAACATAACAGGTTCTGGACTATGAGGACTCAAGGAGAAGATTCCTGTGATAACAAGGTGAAGGTGGCCATCACTGGCTGATGCACGCTTTACTGGCAGGACCTGTGGTTCTTGACCTGAGTCTGTTCTCTAGCTGTGTGGCCCTTCTACATTGGTTTACTTTTGATGAAATACAAAGGACTATTGGATTCCAAAGCAAAGATACCATGGTTATCCAGTAAGGAAGCCTATGTCTTCATGAATATATTTTCTCTTAGAAGAGAAATCATTTGTGTCACAGATAGTGGTATCTTCAGAAGGCAATGAGGTTATCAAATTACGAAAACTTGAACTTACAGTCCTTTGACTCTAAAGTTTGTTCCCTTCGTACCTCCTACATATGTTCCAGAGATGTCACATGACACTGAGTTGCTCAAATATCAGACATTCATGTGCACCTCCTCAGCTTCCTTGTTTTGGTTAATTCATCTGCCAGGCCAGATACTCTAAGACATGCCTTTAAGCTTGGGCTCCCCTTGCCCACTGGATTTCCTCTTACTGACTGCTGGGGACTGTTCCTCTCTCACAATTTTCAGCAGCAACTGTTGGACAGCCATCTTTTTCTCTTGGCACCTGGTGAAGTGGAATTTTGCTCCTGGTGCTTAGGTTGGCTTTGGGTTACTTACTGCATCATTAACCTTTCCTTCACTTTTGGCTCATGGCTTCAGGAGTTTCAGCCCATGGTCACTTGTTCCCATTGCTTAGGACCTGTGACAGCTCAGCCCACGGTTATGGGAGGTATGACAGGGGGCTGCTCATACACAGCAGTTAGGAAGCAGGGGTTGGAGGGATGAAGTTCATGGATTCCTTTAAGGGCCTGTCCTTAGTGACTTCACTTCTTCTACTAGGCTGCACGTCTTACCAGTTCACCAACTTCCAGTGGTGCTACAACCTGGTGATCAAGCCTTCCACACAGGGACTCTGGAGGACATTCCAGTGCCAAGCTATAGCACTTACTGTCCTTTGAAGTGCCTGGCCCAGTTGCTACTCATTTGCATGTCCACATCAGTGATATACTGTTCTCCTGTCCTGTTTCATCTCCTTCTGGAATGTGCTGAGTTCCCTTCTTTTTCCTATGCAAAAGCCACCTCCGAAGACTTTTAGAAACTGAGTCTTTTCTAACCATAAAACTAGTAGAGAGAGGAGACTATGGGGAAATGAGGTTTGGATATTATGTGTCTCACTCCCCAAGCAGTGAGAGCCAAGGCCACTTAAGGGATTAAAAGGTACTCGGATCAAAAGCATTAACTCTGTGGACTGTAAAGAAACCAAACTACGTTTCTCATGAGTACAAAGACGTCCTGAGGGGAAGAAGCTTTCGCTCAGGATAGAAATTAAACCCCCAAGGAGCAGTGCAGATGATGGAGGCCTGGCTTGTAGAGTTTCAGAGGGAAGTTTAAGAGCTCCTCAAACTACTGGGGTTGTTCATGTGATATTTTGAATGAAAAATATGTGGTGTCTGGTCAGCTGGGGTTGAAGAATCAGCTGTGATTAACAAAAAACCAGAACCACTGAACTGAAACCTTTGCTTTACTGAGACAATTGATACTGGTTATTTTGCCTCACCGGTACTGAAAAATCAACTGGAATTAAGGAAAGTCTAGTACCGGTGAGGCAAAATACTCTCAGAAGTATTTCCTCAGAGTCAGCACACATAAACTGTGGTCCACATCTTACACTGACAGCCAAACGTAGAGAAAACACTTTGAATTTTTGTTTTGTTTTTGTTTTTTTGTTTTCGAGACAGGACTTCTCTGTGTAGCCCTGGATGTCCTGGAACTCATTCTGTAGATCAGGCTGGCCTTGAATTCATGTAGATCCACCTGCCTCTGCCTCCAGGATTACAGGCAGACTTTTGACTTTTAACCAGACATTGGGTCTTTAAAGAGAGCTTGGACTTTTAAAGGTATACTATGTTTTATATTGTCATAGTAACACGAATTCTTGGGGATAAGCAGGGAAGTAAATGTACTAGTTTAATAGTAATATATTGGTGTGTCAAGTTGACAAGAGGCCAATTGTCTTGGTTAGTTTTTGTCAACTTGACATAGCTAGAGTTATCAGGAAAGAGAAATCTCAATTGAGAAAATGATTAGAACGCAAACTAGACAGAGAGCTATCATCCAGGTGGTGGCGACACACACCTTTGACCCCAGCATTTGGGAGGCAGAAGCAGGTAGATTTCTGTGAGTTCAAGGCCAGCCTGGTCTTCAGAATGATTGCCAGGACAGGTAGGGCTACACAGAAAAGCCCTGTCTCAAAAAAAAAAAAAGAAGAAGAAGAAGAAGAAGAAGAAGAAGAAGAAGAAGAAGAAGAAGAAGAAGAAGAAGAAGAAGAAGAAGAAGAAGAAGAAGAAGAAGGTAGATGGGCCACTGGACACTTCATGAATAAAATAATTCAGTGTGGATATCAATCTTTTTTTTTCCTTTTTCAAGACAGGATTTCTCTGTATTGTTTTGGAGGCTGTCCTGGAACTCGATCTGTAGACCAGGCTGGCTTCGAACTCATAGAGATCCACCTGCCTCTGCCTCCAGAGCGCAGGGATTAAAGGCGTGTGCCACCACTGCCTGGCTGGATATCAGTCTTATGGGACAGCAATTATTATTTTCTATGAACACAGCAATAGGTGACCCAAATGGTTTCTCTCGTAAGAAAGAAAATGTATCCATGAAGACATGAGCTTCATCATGGAGCAACCATGGTATCTTTCATTCAGAACCAAACAGTCCAGTAACCTCTCTTTTTTTTCATCAAGGTAAAGCAAGGTAAAAAGGTCACCTAGTTAATAAGCAGATTCAAGACAAGAAGTCACCAGTTCCACAGTAAAGTGTGCATCATCAGCCCATGCCATCTACCTTCATGGAGTTACCTCAGGTGTTTTCTGCTTCCACAGTGTATTACACTACAAGCTATATAAACTATATGAGGTGAGCATGTCCAAGCTATGTCCCTTTAGAAAAACATGAGGCAAAAATCAACAGAGAAAAAAAATCCCACAATCATATCAATATTGAAAAAGAATCTGATCAGTCTAACTCATGATTAAAAGAAAATCTTTGTAAAATAAAGGTGCTTATTTATTGATAGAAAAAATATCTACAAAAACCATAGCTCTGACATCACACACAATGATGGGAAACTAGAAGCTTCCATACTCAGGTTTCTTTCTCCCACCATTCTCTTTAATTGTGTACTAGAACTTTTGCCTAATATAAGACAGGAAAGGCAAGTAAAACGTATACAGGTTGAGAAGGAATATGTAAAGCTTTAATTTCAGGTAATTATCTGTGTAGGATATCTCAAAGTATTGACAGGAAAGCTCCTGGGAGCTTGTGTTGTCAGTTCTCCTTGTCAATGTGACAGAATCCAGGATCACCTGGGGAGATGGGCCTCTGAGCACACCTCTGGGGGATTGTCTAGATTCTGGGAAAGACTGTAAAGGCTCATCTTAATTGTGGGTGGGACCATTCCTTGAGCGGGGGTCCTGGACTGTATAAAATGGCAGAAAATCAACTGGAGTTGAGCACTAGCGTACATGCATTCACCTCTCTCTACTTCCCTTTGAACGAGATGTGCAGCTGCTTCACGCCCCTACTGCCTTGATTTTACCACAATGCTGGACTAACTAACTGTGACCTAGAATAACTCTTTCTTCCTCAAGTTTCTTGTGTCATAGTAGTGTATCACAGTAACAGGAAAAGAAACTAAGAACTAAAAAATGCTTACAGCAAAGTCCCATATTACAAAGCCTTCCTATGTGCTTATAGCAAACTCCTGAGATTCAAAACTAAAAACACAATATTAGTTGTAGTAAGCCCAAGTGAAATATAAGGCAAAAGTCTAAGAAAATTAATCTGAGAAATCTATAAAATTCTGATGAAAGACATTAAAAATCTAAGTAAATGGAGATCTATATCAAGTTCAATGATGGAACGGGAGACTCAGTTTTTCAAGACCTTGACAAGAAATTCGATGCAGCCACAATCAAAACTCTAGCTGTCAGTCCCACTGGTTGAGAATAAGTTCACCAACGCAGTTTAAAGTCAAATTTGAAGCAAGTGTTAATTAAATACTGGCCAGGTGAATGGCCTCTATCCATCTCTGGTTTGCCAGAAAAATAGTCCCAAATCAAGTTTTGCAAGAGCGTAAGAAGGAAAACCCATAATTCATTGCATTTCCCATCAAGTCCAATCAGGGGCAATATGCATCCTAACTCATTTCCTGCCTACATATCTACTGCCCACATGTGATCAAGCACATCTTGTTTAGAGGAGTGAAAAACATGTGGCTTGTTATCTCCCATAAACAAGAGCCTCCAGCATTTCAGGAACTATCTGTTCTTGGGTAAGGGGCTTTCAGATAAGAGGAATTTTTGTTTTATGGATTTCTAAGGCATAGTAATTACTTATAATTTAACTTTGGCTCTCACACAACAAGACATTTTGTAGGTATTTGCAAACTGAGTCTAAAGTTCATATTCAGGAGCCAAAGACACCAAGTAGACAACTGATATTTATGGAGAGCAGGAAAAGTGTGATACTACCTGACTCCAAGACCCACTAGAAAGACACAGGAATCAAGACAATGCATCGTTGATAAGAGGAGAGAATACCAATTAGTGAGACAGAAAAGAAAGTCCATATGTAGCCTCTCAGAATCACTTACGAATGGCCAACTACTTTTTTCACAAAGAAATGGTAGAACAACAGACATCTAGATAAATTTATACCCTTTACAAAAAATTAGCCCAAACAGGATAAATATAAAACAAAACTATATGTAAAATTAAAATTCTTAGACAATAACACAGGAGAAATTCAAATGGCTTTGAATTTACTGATGACTTTTTAAATACAACACCAAATGCTTCACAAAAAAATAGATAATCTAGGTTTTGTGAAAATGAACTTTTTTTTGCTCTACAAAAAACACTTTAAAAAATAAAGAGGGGCAGACCACAGAAAAGGCCGGTTCCTAGCACCCACATTGGGCAGCTTATAACTGCCTGTAATTACAGCTTCAGAGGACTTAAAGTGTGTGGGTATCCACACACATGTGACATAAATACACACATACACATAAGTAAGAAGAAATCTCTATAAGAAGAAAAAGAGAAGCCACATACTTGGAAAAAAAAACATTACAAAAGACTTATCTGACAAATGATTGTTACCTAGAACATACCAAAATTTCCTAAAGCTCAATATTAGAAGATAATTTTGAAATGAGCATGTTAGTTGTCATCCTTGTAGCTGTAATTAAATAGATGACAAAAGGAACTTGTGGAAAAAAGGGCAAGGGAGTGGGAGGCTGTTTGCTCAAGTTTCAGCTGTCTGAAAACAGAGAGGGAATACCAGTGTTCCTCTCACTGCTTCCTTCTTCCTTTTTCATACATTCCAAGAGCCCAGCCCATGGGATGGTCTCATGCATACTCAGCAGTTCTTCCCCCTTCAATTAATTCTCTCCGGAAACACCCTCATAGACACACCCAAAGGTGTGCCTCAGATTGCCCATGTGTTCCTTAATCCGCTCTAATTGACAATCAATGAAATTAACCATTGCAAAGGGTGTAGAATAGATTAAACTGAAGAGGATGTAAGGGGAGTGTCTTAGTGTTCTATTGCTGGAAGAGACACCATGACCATGGGAACACTTATAAAAGAAAACATCTAATTGGGGCTTGTTTACAGTTCAGAGGTTTAGTCCATTATTGTTTTGGAAGTAAGCATGGCAGAACACAGACAGACATGGTACTAGAGAGGTAGCTAAGAGTTCTACATCTGAATCTACATACAGGCAGCAGGGAGAAGAGAGAGAGAGAGAGAGAGAGAGAGAGAGAGAGAGAGAGAGAGAGAGAGAGAGAGAGAGAGAGAGAGAGAGACTGGACCTGGCAAGGGTTTTGAAATTTCAAAGTCCACCCCCCAGTGACACACTTCCTCCAACAAGGCCACACCTACCCTACAAGGCCATACCTCCTAATCCTTTCAAATAGTGTCACTCCCTAAGAATTCAAATATATGAGGTGGGGGGACATAGTCATTCAAATTACCATGGGGAGCAAACAAAAGTACATGCATTCTTAGAGCACCACAAGCCAAGACAACTGAAACAGCCAACACTCAGAATACTTACACCACCAAATGCTGATCAGAAATAGAGCAACAGGGTCACTCATTACTGATGACATGGCCATAGAATTCAACACACTTTTACCATTAAACCAAGTAGTCACATTTCTTGGTGCTGATACAATTATTTGAAATCTTAGACACACACACACACACACACACACACACACACACCTATAGATATCTATAGTCTTTATTCATAATCACCCAAACTTGGAAGCAACTAAGATGTCCTTGAAAAAGCGGATAGCAAAATAAACTGGTATATCCATTCAATAGAATATCATGCAATTCTAAAAAAAAATGAGCTATCAAGCCATGAAAAGAGATAGGAGGAAACATAGGGACATCACTTAGTGCTATAATGCAGAGTATTTTGTAAAATAAGGATTGAGGCTAAAGCCATTAGGAATGTATTCAGCTGTACTATTGCTGGGAAGAGACACCATGATCATTGCTGTGGAATAATTCTCCTATATATTGAAAAGATTTGTCACTCCAATTTGTTTAATAAAATGCTGATTGGTCAGTAGCCAAGAAGGAAGTATAGGAGGGTGACCAAACTAAGGATGATGGGAAGGAGAAGGGTGGAGTCAGGAGATGCCAGCCAGTCACCAGTCAGGACATGTAAAAATGAGGTAACAAGCCATGAGCCATGTGGCAAAGCATGAATAGAAATATGGGCCAATTTAAGTGTAAAAGTTAGCTAGTAACAAGCCTGAGCTATTGGCTGAGTTTTTATAATTCATATTCAGCCTCTGATCTGTTATTTGGGGCCGGGCATTGGGACTGGAAACATTGGTTTACAGACCATAGCAACTCTTATAAAGGAAAGCATTTAATTGGGGGCTTGCTTACAGTTTCAGAGGTTTAGTCCATTATCAGCATGGTGGCAGGGAGTACGGAGGCATGCAGGTATGATGCTGGAGAAGTAACTGAGTGCAACATCTTGATGTGAAAGCAGAGACAGACTGGGCCCAGTGCAAGCTTCTGAAACCTCAAAGCCTACCCAGTAACACACCTCCAATAAGGCCATACCTTTAATCTTTCTAAACCTTTCAAACAGTTTCAGTCCCTGGTGACTAGGCATTCAGATATATGAGCCTATGGAGGCCATTCTTATTCAAATGTAGGACTGGAGACAGTTAAGCGAATAAGAGCATATGTGGCTATTGCAGAGGACCTGAGTTTGTTCCATCGCCTACCTTATTAGACTTGCAATTGCCTGCAACTCAAGCTCCAGGGAGATCTTACTGTATCTTCTGGCCTCCTCAGGCACTGCACTCACATGCATACACACACATAAACATAATCAAAATAAGAAAATATTTTAAAAATTGCTTTGCACTGAAGATATACAGGGTTGTTTTATGTTATATTTCCTTTACAGTACAGTATAGTAAGCTATTTTCAACAGCCAGAACCCAGGCTAGTCCTATTCTCTGTGGGCCCTTCTATGTAGCTTATATGAACTGCTGTAACAAAGTAACACAGACTGGGGGCTAACATCAGATCTGGGCCATCTTGCAGAGCTGGAGGACAGCAGTTCCAGATCAAGGTGTCAGTCAGCAGGCTGGTTCCCCCTGAAGGTATGAGGGAAAATCTTCCAGCCCTCTCTTTGAATTGTGGATAAGCATCTTCTCCCTGTGTCTGCATATCAGTTTTCGTCTGTTTGTCTGTCTTTACTTCCCCTCCTTATAAGGGCACCCACCCATCACATTGGGTTAGAGCTCCTTCAAAGAACTTCACATTAATTACATCTGTCGAGACTCTATCAAGGGGACACAGTGGAACCTGTAAACACCTCCCCACAGTCTGCATGACCTCAGCAATACAAGACACAAGCTGCTTTAATCTGATCCCATGGAAATGCAATGGTGTCATCAGTTTAATGTCCATGTCACCCATGCCTGGCTCCATGTGGACCATTATACTCAACACACACATGCAATGTGGTTGACTGGACCAATAAATCTTCCCTATAGAGGTATTCAAACATATAGCCATGCATACTGCATGATCTGCTTCCCAAAGAGCTCCAACTCACCTCTGACTCCAACATTCCTAGCCATCATTACGTTTTGTATCCCTTCCCCTTGAATGATATGCAGATAGCCAGTAGCTCCCTTCATGACTGCTACCTATTGTGTTGTGGGCAATACAATAATCCTCCACAAAAATTGAGGACAGATATTAGATGCCCTAGTCCCCAAGGCTGTGGATACTCTACCTTGCATGGTAAGGAACCGTACAGATGTGATGAAGTTAAGGGAGAGGATCCTGGATCAACAAGGTGGCCCAGTGACCATAGGGGCAGGAAAAGCAGACTTTTTCTGGCCAAGTCCAAGTGGAGACTGAAGTTTTGGGAAGAATTTAGAGTAACAGGAATCTCAGTCCACTGCTGCTGACTGAGGATGAAGGTGGTGGTGGTAGTGGTTATGAGCCAAGGTACATGGCAGCCCTTCAAGCTGGGATGGCCTACAGCTGAAAGTCACTAAGAGATGAAAGGAACCACGCCTCATAATCTCAAGGAACTGAATTCTCCCAGTCTCCCCAGGGTTCAGTAAATAGACCCCCATGAAAGGTTCCCTCTAAAATCCTAATGTCCTCCTAGTCAGAGTCATGCAAGTCTTCTGAGCCTTGAAAGATCATATACTTGTGCTTTTTCTGTCACCAAATGTGTTGTCGTTTATTGTGGCAGCAATAGGAAGCTATGACACATCAACCAGGTCTGTGGTAAAATGTCACTTCAAGGGCCGCCTGTCAGTTTCCTTGAGGTTCCCCTCATTTACTTTTGTTTATAATTTTAAATTTATTTTTATGTATATGACCATTTGCCTGCACTCATACATAATGAGTGTTTCCTGTATGTGCACTGTGTGTGGACAGTGCCCTGGGAGGCCAGAAGAGGAGTCAGATACCCTGGGACTGAAGTTGCAGAGACCTGGGAGCCATCATGTGGGTGCTAGGAATTGAACCTGGGTCCTCTGCAAGATCAGCCAGTGCTCCTAGCTGAGCGACTGGTCTCTCCGGACCCATTACTTACCGTGATTCTAACTCACCAATGCAACATATGCTTGTGTTCTCATATCTCACCTCACTCTCCTAGTGCATGTGAGCTCTATGTATAGGGCATTTGGCTTTGACACTTTGTAGACAGTGACTTAATATCTGTTGTAAGAATGAATGCTATAACAGGTTGAGTTTTATAAGATGCTTACTCTATGTAGATAACCAGTTTAATTCTTCCTTATTTTGTTATTTAGGTATATTGAGTTATAAAGATAACAACTTTTAAAAATTCTTGTTTCCAGGTTAAAATTCATATGGTCTTGTTGTAAAATCCTTTTTCATATTGTTCTAGGTTTGGTTTCTTTTTAGATTTTTATTTTTATTTGTGTATGTGTGTGTTGACAGAGGGAGTTAGTTTAAGTGCACTGTCTGCCTGCAAATACCCATGGAGGCCAGAAAGTGGCACAAGATCCCCTGGGACTGGACTTGTAGATTGTTGTGAGCCTCCATGTGGGTGCTGAGAACCAAAGGTGGGTCCTCTGGAAGAACAATAGTGCGGCACTATTAACTACTGAGTCATCTCTCCAGCCACTGGTACGGTTATGCTGAAGGTTTGTTACATTGTTTGCATCTCTTCTTGAAACAAAATCACTCACCGTCTTCCTTCTTGTTAACTGTTAGTGGATGTTTAGCATTCATGTTTTAGTTTGTTTGCTTTGTTTTGTGTTTTGAAAGTTTTCATCAGGTTTTGGTGCAGGGGTACAGCAGTTGTACAAAATGCATTTGGAGCATTGTCTTTATCTATAAGTTTCTGTAAACTTGGCATATGTTTCTTTTCTTTGAAAGATTGGTAGAATTCACCAAGGAAGCCATCTGTGTCTGGAGTTTCCTTTGTGGGAAGATTTGAATAAATTTAATTTCTTTAATAAGGATAGCTACTCAGATTTTTTATTTCTGTCAGATTCAGAGTTATATTTTCTCAAAGCATTTCATATCCAAAAAATCCATGAGATGTCCTCAGTATTGTCTGTAGTGATATTCTTTTTTTTTCAGGTGGTTGGGACCTGATAATTTGTATTTCTGTCATTCAGTCTCCATTCTTCCCTCTACGCTTCTTCTCCTCTTACACATACACTCTTCCCTACCTGTCTCTCTCAGTCTCATTAGGGTTGTCGATTTCATTAATATTGTCAAAGAGCTGCTGCTTTTGCTCTTCCAATTGTTTAATTCTTTTTCTTTTCACTGACTCTTGTCTTTTTTATACTCCTTTCAAAATTCCTGGAGTTCCGTTCTCTTTCTCCTTGAATTGTAACTGGATCCCTGGCTCTTCTTTTCTAATGTATTTAAACCTATAAATTCAAGGAATATTTTAGTTGCATCTTGACTTTTTTGGTATATAATTATTTTCATTATCTCTCAGTTGAAAACAAGTCCTGGCATCTTTTATAATCTCTGCTTAAACTCATAGATGATACAGAAATGTATTCTCTAATTCCCAAAGATTGGTAAGGGTCTTATTTCTTTCTTTTTTTGGGTGTGTGTGTGTGTGGGTTCCAGATTAGTTTTCATGTGATCAAGAAACATATTCTGATTTTAGATTGCCAATATTTATTAGAATCATTTATGATCACAAATGCTATCCATTTATAATTGTATCCACTTAGAAAAAATGTACATTCTACACGTGCTTGGATATAAGGTTCTTAAAGTGTCTATTCGGGCAAACTGGTTGGTACTGGGCATTAAACTACATATACTCTTGCTCCTTTCCACTTGTTTGCTCCCCGCTACTGAGGCAGGAAGCATTTAGTATGAGCTTGACTGCTTCTTCTTTGAACACTATGTGTTCTTGCTTCATACATTTTTAAAGCATGGGGATTTACAACAGCAAAAACTGAAGAATTACTCTTTCCTCCTTATTTTAGTCTTTGGAGATGCAGCAGCATCAGCTACCTCAATGTAGCAAGGGTATTAACACAGCAGCACAACAATCTTCTCATTGTTGCTTTAGTTACTTTTATTGCTACTCAGACAAAATGCTTGACAGAAGTGCACACAGTGCATTTAAGCTTCTCTCTCTCTCTCTCCACACACACACACACACACACACACACACACAGGCACACACACAGGCACGCGCACACGAGCAGTTTTTGGCTTGAGGTTTACAGTCTGTCATGGCTGAAAGGCATGGAGGTGAGAGCTTGAAGCAGCCAGACCACAGTCAGGATGCAGAGAAGGATGGATGTTGGTGTTCAGATGGCTTCCTCATTTTTTCTCTTACTTCATTCTGGGCCCCCAGCCCATGGGATGGTGTCATCCACACTCAGGGTGAGTCTTCTGTCCTCAGTGAAACCTTGGAAACCCCTCACAGACAAACCCAGAGATATATCACCTGCTTACTCTAAATCCAGGCAGGTAGACAAAAAAGATTCATTAAATGTCATGGCCCACTATTTCTTCTTCATTCTTTTACTTTAACCTTTACATATCCTTATAGTTAAGGAGAATCTCTTTGTGCATCATAAAGTTAGATCTCATTTTTCTATCCAAACAACTTTTATCTTTCCATCAGAGGGGTTAGATCATTTCTTTTTAACTGCTTTTTGGTTGAGTTTAAATTTATTATCCTAAGGATTGGTTTCCATTGTCCCTTCTAATCATTTTATCTTGCTTTCCAGACTCCTTCTAAATGGGACATTTTAAATTCTTCTCTATCTCCTCTATTGTATTTTTTATTATTCAACTATAACCTCTGGAAGAACAGTTAGTGCTCTTAACCATCTCTCCAGACCCATATTTTTAAATTATTAACCCTTCATATTTGCTTGGTGGTCCCTCTGAGGATCTTAGGTCTCCTGAGCTTGTTACAGTCTGTCTCAAATGATTACCACATAGCCTGGGTGTAGGAAGGTCACCATAGGTTTTTGTCTAATCATTCACCAACCTTCAGGACATTTGTTATGTATTTTAACTGTACATGTGCAAACCCTTAATTCTTTCCTATTTTAGCTGCTCAGCTGTTTTTCAAAGTAATTTTTAAAAGCCAGCCTTTCTTCCCTGTGTACTTATTTCTAGTAGTCTTCAGCTGTTACAGAAGATCTTTTTTCATCTGTGTCTTGGGTCAGTTCAGGCCCTACAGCAAACTAAAGTGGGCTGGGTGGTATAAACAAGCATTGATGTGTCACAGTCCCTGATGCAGGGAGTCCAAGGTCCGTGTGCCAGCTTAATTTGGCCCCTGGTGAAGACCTAGACCTTATTCCTGCATTGTATCCTCACATGCCCTTCCTTGGGGTGCAAGGAGAGCTCTCATGTATCTTTATCTTTTATAAGAGGATTAATCACACCATGAAGATTCCATCCTTGTGACCTAATCTACCTCTAGTTCCCACAGCACCGCCCCACCCCCAGATGCTATCACACTGGGGACTCAGGTTCAGTCAATAAATATTAGGGGACATAAACATTTAAATCCACAGAAATCCTGAGTGTTCCTTGTGCAATGAAGCAAAAACTAATTATGTCTGTCTTCCTTGAAATATCTTGATAGATTTTTCTATTGTTTTTTTACTTAGTCCATTAACAATGGCATTTCTTCATCTTAAGTCAGCCATTATTCCTGATGAACATTATTTCTGATACTCCAACATCGTTCTTTTTTAACTTTCTCAAAATGATGCCTCTGTTACTACTTTGACTTTTGGGGGAGGGGAACGCATGCCACAGTACATGTGTGTGGGCCAGTTGGCTCTCTCCTATCTTATTTGAAGAAGAGTCTCTGCTGCTGCTGTGCTGCTGTGTCAAGCTTGCTGGCCCGTGAGCTTCTTGTGTCCTCCTAACTCACTTCTCCACATGAGGCACACCACCACACCTGGGTTTTTATGTGGGTTTCAGGGATTTGATTCCGGTCAAGCTTGCATGAGGACTGGTTTCCCAGGCCATCTGTTACTATTTTTATTACTCTTTATAGTTTCCCCGAATGTAGTATTTTCTGCCTGCCTTTAAGATTTCCTCTTGGGGGTGGAGTGGTGACGCAGTGGTTGAGAGCACTTGCTGATGACCAGGGTTCAGTTCCCAGCACCCACAGGTAGCTCAAAACCATCCATAACTCTAATTCCAAGGTGTCTGATACACCCTTCTGACCTCTGTGGCACCAGGCACACATGTGGTGCACATACATACATGCAGGCCAAACACTCACACTCATACCTGTTTATTTACTGCGTGTGTACATATATGTGGTGTCCAGAGGCCAACACGGAGTGTCTTCCTCAATTGCTCTCCAACTATATTAGACAGTGACTCTTAAGGAACTTGAAACTCACTGATTTGGATAGACTGGCTGGCCTGAAAGCTGCAGGAACCCTCCTACCTTTCTGCCTCCCCAGGGCTGGGACTATAGGTGTTGTTAGATTTTTCTTTTATTCTAGTCCCATGTTGAAATGTCAAAATGTTGCTTGTTTTTGCTTTTTATTCTTTTGCTTTGGGGGGGGAGGACCACCCAAATCCTAAATAAATCATACACAGAGTCTTATGAATGCCTGACCTTAGCTTGGCTTGTTTCTAGCCAGTTTTTCTTAAATTATCCCATATACCTTTTGCTTCTGGGAATTTTCCTTTTCTTACTTCTATATACCTTTCACTATTACGCCATGGCTGGCTTGGTGGCTGGGTGGCCTGCTCCTGATGTCCTCCTCTCCTTGTTCTATCTTGCTCCTTCTTTTTTATTCCTAGATTTCTCTTCCTATTTATACTCCCTGCCTGCCAACCCTACCTATCCTTTCTTCTGCCTCACTATTGGCTGCTCAGCTCTTTATTCAAGTGTGTTAGACAGGCAAAGAATCACAGTTTCACAGAGTTAAACAAATGCAGCATAAACAAAAGTAACACACCTCGAAATAATATAAGCACACACCTTCCCACCTAGCATTGTTGTGTGGATTCTGGAGGAACAAGCTTGGATCTTCCTGTTGGCCTAGCAAGCACTTTATCAACTGAGCTATCTCCCCAGGCCCATGGTAAAGCTCCAAGTGCTGATCCCAATGTCTCTGTTTTCTGAGTCTGCCTTACAAAACAAAACAACAAAGCCATTTTTCCTTCTTTGATTATAAACACGTTTTTTTTCTCCTTCACACATAGAAATCATTTTGTGATGTATGCTGGCCCCTTGTGAATCCCAATACCCTAACAGATTCTGGATTTTGTTATCTTTCTCTGGAGAGTGCTGAGTTCTGTTCAGCAAGCTGCATCACTTCAAATTCACTGAGGTCTGGTTTCTATACATCTTCTTCAGGGTTTCTCATCCCAGGTCACAACCTTCATCTATGGCATCATTCCTACTCCCACTTAGCAAGTGGTCTTTCTGGGTCTTTGTGTGTCACTCTTATCCACCTAGGTTTCTGACATGTGGCTGAGCGACTTCTGAAATCTCTGACCACCTCTGTTCCCCAGGAGCCTTATGGTATATGGTCCTGAGCATGCTCAATGTAGGGCCTGGCTGAGGACAGGAAGGGAATGCTTATCCAGTGTCAAGGGGTGCGTTCTCTGCTTTTCTTCTCATGCACTGACACATAAACACTTCCCTGTCTTGGCAGCCATAGACTGATTTGTTTCCTCTGTCCAGGAGACTACTGCTTGTTTGATAAAGTTTATTATATGATGGTTTAGAGATAGTCTCAAAGGAGAAAGCAAAATAGATATGGAGGCTACTGTGCGTGTTGCCTGGGTTCAGAGGTCACGGCCTTCAGCTTCTCCTTACCCAGTGTCTGAAGCCCATTGCCCCATATGTTCTGTCCACTCATTAGATATTTGTGTTGGAGGTAAAATCTAACACCACCAGTTGCTTATGGTGACTGGCTGGAAGTCTGTTGAATATGTGAATGCACACACAAGCCATAGGAGATTTCAAGTCTGTCTAATGTAAGTCAGCCGATATTAATAATTAAATTTCTAGGGCTGGAGAGATGCCTCTTCAGATAAGCACATTTACCACTTTTGCAGAGGACCTGAGCTTGATTCTCAGCACCCATGTTAGGGGACAACTGTCTGTAACTTCAGATCCAAGGGAACTGACACCTCTGGCTTCTGCAGGCATCTGCACTCATTTGTACATACCCACATGCAGACATATGCACCTACATAATTAGAAATGATATAAATAAATAAAATAATAAATCACTGGCCTTCTCCCTTGAGCTACTCTATAAACAGTCCCACAGCCTCAGCTCCTACTCCCTCCTTTTCCCATTAATCAGTGTGTGAGAGCCAGGCTCATTTGAGGTCACATTCTATTCATCTTCCTCTTCTATTGATTTTGAACCTCAGACATGAGAGTTACAAAATGGCCACTGGACCAAAAAAAAAACAAAAACAAAAACAAACAAAGAACTCAAAGGAATCCCAAAATACAAAGACTATAATATAATAAAAATTGTTTCTACTAAAGATCAGATGCTGGAAGAACAGGGTGACCTGCATTGATAACATTCCTTAATGAAAGTGAAGCAATGACAATTCTCAGCAGACAGGTTTCTTATAACTACCCTGCATTCAAAGTGCCATAAATCATATAGCCTTCCTAATCTCCAGTGGAGGTTAAAAATAAAAGTAAAAAGTCATACTCCAGGCAGGCAGACAGGCATGAAAAGTTCCCAGGGACACTCTGAATACCTACTGTGGCTGGTCAAATTTGGAATTAAGGTTTGACACAATGATCAGCATTAACCATCCATCATACACAATGCTGGACACAATATAGGCATTTTTAAATAAATGTGTATGACTCAAGTCTTTAACTATTCTCTAAAATGTCTTCTTCTATTCCTAGGTCATGATCAGACTCTACTCTGGCTTCTTTTATTGACTCAGAACCTTCAGTCACCATGTTTACTGTTTGTGAAAATCTGATTAACTTGGAAAACACTACTGCCTCTCCCCACATCTGGATTGGGGACCATCTGCTTGCTGAGTTCACACATGCCTGCTAATGTTTCCCCAAGCTTTATACAAGTATTTTGGAAATATGGTGCACTTTGGCATTGAAACATGTGGATGGAAGATTTTTTAATATAAGTCCTACGTGCACTGTTATTCTTAAATAGATGTATGCAACTGTTAAAGTTTGCATTTTTGGTTTTGTTTCCCACAGCTGACAGAGCACATTCCCAGTGAGAAAATAAGGTCAGCAAAACAGCTGCAATTGTGAAAGGGGGACCAGTGGCTTTGAGAAAGAACAGATAAAAGGAGTCAGCAACTGTTCCAATGTGATGGCACAGGAGTCATCACTCAGACCGTGTGTATACAAGATCTTACGGGCTCCTGGTAGATAAATCTACAGATATAAAATGTATCCCCTGAAGTATGACATCCAAAACTGCCTATGGACCTAAATCTAATGAATATTTGTATTGTGGAGGTAGAAGAAATTAACGTTGTTCTTCCTGGAAAGCAATAGATTGCTCTAATCTAAAGTGAGATGCTATGTAGTTGTGTGGCCACGGGTATGTCCTTTAGACAACCCCAGCTTTCATCTCTTTATTTGAAACCAACGATTTCCCAGGATTTGGTTATCTTGCCCTCCTGTTTTCCCTTTAGAAGGATGTGATTACTTTCTTATCTTGACACCAAAGACTTCCATGTGAGAACAGTAAGAAATATTTCTCCCATGATAAGGCTAGTGTTGAAAGCATAAGAATGTCCACTCCAGGGGCTGCTAAGCTCTCATCACTCGGCTAACCTTCCAAATTTGAGCCATAGGCATTGTGCTACAGTTTAGATCTGGAGTTCCCCCAAAGGCTCATATGCTGAACATTTGGCTGACACTGTGGGGTGCTGCTGAAAAGTGGAGGAAACTTGAAGAGGAGGAGCCTAGCAGGATATAGTTACCTTATGGGGGGTTGTGCCCTAGGAGGAGACACTGAGACTTATCCCTCCTATCCTCCTGCGTCACAACAATCACAAGCTGAACAGATCTTTTCTATGTGCTTCTGCCACGATAGACTGTGCCATAATAGGCCCACAGTCACAGAGCCAAGTAAACATGTCCTGAAACTCCTACGACAGTGATTCGAAACAAATTTTTCTTTAAGATGATCACTTCAGATATTTTGTCACAGTAATGGAAAGCTGTGGTGATATATTGTTTATGATCTAGTTAAAGATTGCCTGGAAGGCTGGAGAGATGACTCAGAGGCTAAGAACACTGGCTGCTCTTCCAGAGATCCTGAGTTCAATTCCCAGCAACCATATGATGGCTTACAACCATCTGTAATGAGATCTGGTGCCCTCTTCTGGCCCGCAGGTATACATGCAGACAGAACTCTGTATACTAAATGAATAAATAAATAAATAAATAAATAAATAAATCTTAAAAAAAAAAAGATTGCCTGGAGATCAGAATGCAAAGCTAGCCACAGTCATAGAGGCCAGGCAATAGTGGTACACATCTTTAATCCTAGCAGCCATACTCCTTAGCCATAGAAGCTGGATGATGGTGGTGCACACCTTTAATTCCAGCACTGAAGAGGTATTTAAGACAGGAGCAGGATCTCAGAGCTGACAATTAGTCTCCAGCCATGTTGAGGACAGGATCGCCCCAGCCTTGGTAAAGGGGAGAACTCTCTGGTGACTAGGTTGCTTTGCTTCTCTGATCTTCAGCTTGAACCCCAATATCTGTCTCTGGGTTTCTATTATTTACGCTACAGAAAGCTATACTAAGTAATCACATGGTGAAACAATTCACACCTGCCTACAGTTCACGCTTAGATGCTCCTACATGAACCTATGCACTGCCCAGATTAGTAAGGTTGCTGTACTCTATAACGAACATGCAGGTTTATGTTAAAGAATTGGTTGGCATCTTTTTAAAAAAAATGCTTATGCCATCAAAATAATTTACTAAAACCTAAAGGCTCAAATTCCTTTAAACAAGTCTCATGGCTTTTCCAGTAATTTTGCACTTCCAAACACATTGTATTTACTTGCTTTTTATTTGCTGTTATAAAACACTGTGACCAATACAACTTACTTTGGCTTATGGTTTCCAGAGGGAGAGTCCATAAAGACAGAAAAGTCATGGTGGAAGGGGAGCGGAGGTAGGAAGCTGAAAGACCACATCTTCCTCCACCAACACGAAGCAGAGTGAACTGAAAGCGAGGCGAGGCTCTTAACGCTGAAAGCCTGCCTCCAGCGACCGATTTCCTCTAGCACGGCTGATCTTCCCTATAACCGCCCCCAAAGCATCACCAACGGGAGACCAAGTGTCCAAAAGCATGAGTATGAGTTACATTTCTCATTATTACCACCACACACACTGTGTGGTATCAGACATGTAGTCACACAATGTATGTGTTCTCCTCAGATTACATTTTATTTATAATGGCTACAGAATACTTAATAGAGCTGATATGACAATTTAGTGGCCTTAATACCATAACTCTGTCAATGCCATCTGCTGTAGATTGAAATAGGTGACCTAAAAGGTCTATTTAGTGTTTCTTGTCTACCTCTCCTTACAGTTCTTTGATAGGACTTAATGACATTACTATGTTTATGGATACATAGATATTTACAGGTATATTGCCATGAATTTTATTTTTTACTAATGCTTAAGGTGCTAGAGTTTGTTTTGTTTAATAATTTTTTACCTGAATTTCACTTTGCCTATATTAAGGTCATGATCCCTTACACACGCACACACACATTCAAGTGCATACACATATGTACTCACACAAGCACACATGCATTCACATGCTCTCCGGACATGCATGCATACGCAAACACAGGTATATTACATGCACTTTAATATATAGATATGCACATACAGGCACACATGTGTGTATGTACACATAAAGGCACAGGCAACCATGCATGCATATGCAGATACACACACATACATGCGCACATGTAAGCACATACTCATAAAGACATGCATGCACACACATGCTCACATGTATTCAAGGCACACAAACATACATGTATACACAAGCACACACATAGATATGTACATAGACACATAGGCACATATATGAACACACATAAGTATGCACACAACATACCTGTATATACACATTTATAAGTACATTTTTGGTTGTAGTATCTTCAACCAACCTTGTATTTTCAGTTTTTCTGTTTTACTTTGTGACTTACTTGAAAAATCTTTTTTCTTCTAATGAGTGATTTATATTTATTTTTAATGATGTGACACATTTGATCTCGGTCCTATGCTATTTTTATTTTTTAGATACAGCATTGTAAAAATTCTTGAACTTTTTCACATTTTAACATCTTTGATTTCAGAATGTGTCTCCTAGTGGACATCACAGATTAACTGGTAACATTTGTATGTAGTAATCATTAAAACAACCAGGATCTGATCATTTATTCCTCTTAATTTTTGTTGTAGTTTTCCCACCAGGAAGATCAACATTCTATGCTGGGATAGCTTTAAATTCACCCAGTTACTTAATACTTCCAACCTCTCTTACCAGTTCCCACTGGTTTC
The DNA here is from genome assembly GCF_017639785.1 of Mesocricetus auratus. NCBI lineage: Eukaryota > Metazoa > Chordata > Mammalia > Rodentia > Cricetidae > Mesocricetus > Mesocricetus auratus. The sequence goes on along the minus strand of NW_024429266.1, from coordinate 150,346,625 downwards.
AGAGAGCATAAACAACAGAATCACCCCTGTCTAACCCTGATCCCTACTCCTCTTTCCCTGCCCTCTTTGATTCACCAACACTGCTTTTGCCTAATGTGTATCTTTTTTATTCTTGAGCATTCTTAACTGCAGACAAAGTGATCGCCCGCATTAAAAACTGCATAATCCACAAGTTTGCTCTCATCACTTACACTGCCAGGACATACAGCACTAACCTTACCTGTAAAATGCAGGGTGGGGAAGCACTCACCTCCCTCCGTTCACAAAGAACCCCGCTTCAGTGTCTTAACAGGGTGAGCAGTTATTGTGCCTCACAGGCCCTGGGCCAGCTGAGCAGCTCCTCTGGTGTGGGTCAAATGATCACATTAATAGCTATGGGGCCAGCAGTGTGGCTGGTCTGGAGAGGCCTCACTGAAGTCAATTGAGGTAGAGGCCATATGTCTGGGATCAGTAGCAGGCAAGTCTGGGCTTGCTCACCTGGAGACACAAGGGCTTCCCACAGCCAGAAGGGCAACCTAGCACACAGACCTTTATGAGTCTGTTTGCTTTGCATCTACCACTATCCCCTGACCAAGCATGGCACAGAGCCAAGCCCTGAGTAGGACAAGGGCCACTGAAAAGGAACCTTCCCACCATTCTTTCCTATTCTTTCTTCCTTTGTTTTGTTTTTTGTTTTGTTTTCCTGCATGTCTGTTATCAAATGTTTTCAACATTTAATCCTTTCCTGAAGTATCCATTCACCTCTTGACTGGTTGTGTTCATCCTCCAATGAACTCCATCATGAGGGGTTCCAGATGATGGGTGTGGTCAGGACGCAGACTTCTGGTACACACAGAGGCACTGTGCATTTTGTCATCAGTAGCTGACAGAGACGGAGCTTCAGAGGTGGAGGATACACAAAACAAGGCTGAGGTTTACTTCCTTTGTGTATTACTTTCTGCTGCTGTGATAAAGCAGCTTTCAGAAACAATTATTTGGGCTTATGGTTCCATAGGGATAAGGGCCCATCGTGGCAGGAAAGCATGACTGCAAGTGACAGTCATGGCAGCAGGAGCAGGATGCTGACTGCTCACATTCTCAACTGCAAACATGAAGCAGAGAACAAACCGAAAGCAGACCAGGCTTTTTATTCTCAAAGCCTACCACCAGTGGCACACTTCCTCCAGCAAGGCTGAACCTCCTAAACTTCCCAAACAGTGCCACCAACTGGGCACCAAATGTTCAAATGTTGAGCCTATGGGGGACAGTTTCATTCAAATCTACCAGACTTCCAACCCTGCTATTAGCCAGGGTTCACTGATAAGAGACAGAGACACAGAGAGAGACAGAGACAGAGTCAGAGACAGGAATAGAGAGTCAAAAGAGAGATAGAGGCAGATTTAGGGATAGACAGAGACGAGACATGGGATAGAGATATAAAGATAGGAATAGAGATGCAGAGAGAGATAAAGACAGGAATTAAGACAAGGATAGAGCCAAAAACATGGACAGAAGTAAAGACAGAGTCAGAGACAAGAGGCAAGACCCAGAGAGCTAGAGAGAGACAGAGGAATGAGTAATATGTAACGATGGGAGTTGGCCCCCATTGCTATAGTGCTAAAGAAGTTCCACAATCTGTCATCTGTAGTAGAGATACAGGTAACTGACAGTGCAGTTCTGTCCTGGTCCAGAGGCCTTGAGAACCAGAGAACTCAATTATGTAATTCTCTATCAGCTTGAAGACTAGGCTGTCATGTCCAGCCGTAGGAGAAGACAGATGCTGTGTTCAGGGAGAGCAGAGAGCTCTCCTTTCCTCTGCTCTTTTACTCTGCAGGCCTTTAATGGCTTGGGTGAGGCGCATCCTCTTTAAGCAGTCTGCCAATTCAAGTGCTGATCCCTCTAGATGCCCCCTAGACAACAGAAAACTGGGCTCCACCAGTTCCTGCTGAAAGGGAGGCAATACTATCATTTTGTGGCTCCTGGACAGGGCCTTTCACACAAAGTAGTCATCTGGGTTACTAGCTCCAGGGTCATGAGTGGGAAGACATCAGACCTTTGCTGTGTAACTTGTACCCAGGCTGTTTATCTGTCTTAGCCTCTGACCGCTGATATGCTTTAGCCAATGATAATGTCAGCAGAGGCCTGAGAGTCCTTGTGTAGTTGGACCTGACATCTTTGCTTCTGCTGTTACCACAACATGCCTGACTGGCCCACTGACACAAGAAGAGACATGTGGGGCATACATGCCCCCCCACACACACACACAACTAACCTTCAACCTGCAGTGAGATGGTGCCTCTTCAGCCTGAAGCAGAGTCAAGGAGGAGCCTAGATGGTTATTAATGCAGCCAGCCTGTCACAGTGCATGGCAAGGGTTAAGCAGCTGAGTTTTGAGGTGGTATGCTACAACAGTGTTGCTGCCTTTGTGGACTGCCACTGCTAGATTTGGCCTGGGTTGATGTTCCTAGCAAAACACAAAAGGTTGTCATGAAATGATGGTTTACATCCTTGTTAAGGCAGTCCCTCTAGGGTCTAGTATAGAATTTCCCCTGCCTTGGCCATATAACACTGAGATAACACAGACCAGCTATGCCACACAATATGTGTAGACTTATCGTATCCTCTCAGTTCTCTTTTCTATCCATGCCAGACTGAAATATCTCCAGCATTTTTGCACTTAGCACAGAACGGCAGACCCAGGAGTGGCTGTATACCTATTGTTTGAATAAACCCATCAGTGAGTACATCAGAAGGTCATTTTCAGAAATTGACAAATGGCGTGTGGGAGTTGAAAGGCACACCATTTCTTGTGTATAATACATCCAAACACACCAATGACATTTTGAACAAATAAGCAAACTCACAGGAATTGGATTTTGATTGCATTTCTTTTTAAAAGGTAGCTGCTGTGTTCAGTACTGACACACAGTCTAATGGGCTGCTGGGACTCCATGACCAAAGAAGAGGGAAAATTCCATTAAGTGTCCTGAGTCCTTTCCAAAATTGGTGTTAAGGGAAACCTGTTTGGCTTAAAAGAAATTTGTTCCTGGGACTAACAAACTGGCTTAATCAGTGGGAAGAATTGAAACTGGACTCTTTACTGCTGTACTGCTCAGAACTTTTAATATGCTAATGTACATTGTACAGCTCCGAGAGGGGGTATTAATATGCAGCATTTCCTAAGCCAACTTGGCCTGGAACCCTGAGAACTCTGTGTGCCTAGGACTTCTGTATGATTCATATCAGCCCATGGAACACACTTTGAGAAACTCTGATCTTTTCCAAGGACCTACAAGGTAATGAATCATTCTGTCAGTTGCACAGTTACATTTAAATCACACCACCCTGGCCCTAAACGGCCTATCCCGGCGGTTGGTTACCTTTTCATGCTTATAACTCACTGAAGGGATTAAAAGGCTCCAGGCCAGGGGCAAGAGGAGTGGGGGTGGAAAGCCACTAAACAGGTCAGAAATAATTTCAATGAAAACACTTCTTAGGCTGAACAAAGGCTCAAAAGTCTATTAATCCACAGTTGTGTTGTTATTCCCTACAACACTGGGTCTTTTCTAGAACTTAGTGATGGACCCAAGCTAGCACGGCAAAGAAACACTGGGTTTTGCCCTGCCTCCAGGACCTCACTCCCTTTTTAACTCTTCTTGCTCATAAGCCGAGCACCTTACAGTCAGATCAACTGGAGCCACGTTGAGATTTACGGATAACAAAGCAAAGCCAGACAAATGAAGTTCACAGCTCACCTGCTGGCAAACTGGCAGGAAACCCAGAGCCAAGGGTGGCATGCAACATGGTGGTACAAGTGCATAAGGAACTGTACCAACACTTAACTTAGATTTGTTTCCAAGCAAGCAAAAACAAAAGAAAAATGCCTCCAGCCTCCTTGCCCCTCCATGTCACTGCATATGCAGTGATTATTGCAGCCAATCTACCCGTGAGTCTGGGTAACGATCTGCACGGAGATGCTGTGATTTGGGTAAGCAGTCAGCAAAGGTCCTTGTGTTAAAAGCTTGGCCACAGCCCATGGCAGTAGAGATGGAGCCTAGTGGAAGGCCTTTCCATCAAGGGACTGTGCTCCTAAAGCAGACAGGAGGACACTGGCTCCTCTTTCTTTTTTCACCCAGCATAATGTGCTACCTCACCACAGGCCCAAGTGCAATAAAATCAACTAACCATAGACTGAAACCTTAAAGGCCAAAACAAATCTTTCCTCATTTTTAAAATGACTGTCTCAGGTGTTTTGTTATAGTAGCACAAAGCTAATTAAACATGGCAGTCAAATGTGCATATATTTATTTAACTTTCAACATAGTGTGTTATGGCATATGGCTGTACCTAATGTTTTACCACTCAGTGAAACTTCCTGCTCTGTAAAGGAGAGGCAAGGTGACTAGCTTGAATGTACAAGGCAACCTCTGAAGCAACAGTCACATACAAGAAATGTTTACAGCACAATACGGATATGTAGCAAACTCAGTTACAGGGAGATCTTGTCCAAAAATGGGATAGTAAGGAGAGGCCATTTTACAAGAATCGGTATTATCCACTGAGGAAAAAACAGCAGGAAAGAAAAGGAATTGTCAACAATAAACAATGTCTGATGCATAAAGAAATATAAAGAATGGATGGCTTTTGTCTATGAAATACCTTTCCTAGGAATCTCTCAGAAGAAGAAAAATCATCCTAAGATCAACAAGCATAACCTAAAAGGATAATAATAGTAAAATAATAACTCAGAAGAGCACTTGCAGAGGACCTGTGTTCAGTTCTCAGCATCCTCATGGCAGCTCACAACCATCTGTAATTCATTTTAGTGGATCGAATACTCTTTTCTGGCCTTTGCAGACATCAGGCATATACATGGTACACAGACATATATGCAGGCAAAATACACATGAAAATAAGTTAATTTTTAAAATGTTCAAATTTGCTATGAAAAGTAGTCCAATAAATTCTTGTGATGTCCGAACAACATGATGCAGATGCCAAAAGGTATGCTCTGTGTCTACTGACAGCAGAAACCATCTGTAAGCTGTCCTTAGAGCACCTGATGAGAAACAAGGTGTGTGACCCCTTGTAGGAAATACTGGGCACATTGATAAGTGAGGCCACTGTTCTCTAAGAATGCTTGCCAAGAGCTTTGTTTCCATGGCAGCTACTGTCTACAATAAACAATAAATATAGGTTTAAATACATTGTTGTTGTTGCTGGAGACAGGGTCTCACTAGGTGGCCAAACTGGCCTGGAGCTCACTATTGGGATTGTAGAGGCATGCCAAAATGCTTTTAAAGAACATAGGAAAGGGGTCAGGTAGACAGTAGGACACCAGTTCTGACAAAAATGCAGAGCAGGCATCTGAAAACGAGTGAAGCAAGCATAGAAAATCCGCTGTCACATTGTGAGCGTCTCTCCAGCCCAGCATCAGCTCTTAGCGCTCGGCACTGAAAAGAAAATGCTGCTAGAAAAAAAAATGCATGGGTGCTCTCTTACCACAGTTTATCCAGATTTATTGAAGATTTAAATGTAAGGATATGATCCAGTGGTAGAGCACTAACCAACAGAAATGAGGCTCTGGTTCAGAACCCAGTGCTGTAAAACAAAAGCCTTAAAACACACACACCACACACACACACACACACACACACACACACACACACACACGCACACAGGTGCTTGCATGTGTGCACCAGGATGCCTTAATGAATTTCAACTCCATGTGTTGAGGGAATCATTTTCTAAGTTTGTGGGCCCCAGATGGTCTAAGGAGGAAAGAGGGATAAATCTGATTATGGAAGAATTTTTAATCTCTGTATTTAAAAATTCTATAAACAGGCTGGGCGGTGGTGGCGCACACCTTTAATCCCAGCACTTGGGAGGCAAAGGCAGGCGAATCTCTGTGAGTTTGAGGCCGGGCTGGACCGACAGCCTCCAAAATAATACAGAGAAACCCTGTCTCGTAAAAACAAAAAACAAAAAAGTTCTATAAACAAAATTAAAATACAAATCCCATACAAGAAAACCTCAATATTTATCATACCATGAAGTTGACTTGAAGAGGTAGAACCAGCCATTAACAATGGTTATCTCTAGGACAAATGCTTTCTTCTTCGTGATGTTTTGTATTCCCTTAGTTTTTGTCCTTGAACATAGTATTTTCATAAACTAAAATGCTTTTAAAAATTAAAACCAGAAGCTGGTGAAATGACTGCCAGTGGTTAAGAACACTTGAAGCTCTTGGAAAGCACAAGGGTTCAGTTCCTCACACCCACATGGCACCAGACATGCTCATGGTACACAGACTCACCAGGCAAAAACGCTCACACACACTGTTAGGTTTCAAACCCAGGGACAAATGCTGAGGTGCCTATTTAACATATCAAAGAGGACCTGGCCAACAGGTTCTCCCTCCATCCCTCAGTCCCTACCTGCTACTGAGCCCTCCTGGCTGGTATATCCTGCCCCCTCTCCCAGAACTGCTAATATAATCCAGTCATGTTGTTGGTTGTTTTGCTCTTACTCCTTTGACTCTCTGGACTCTTTGGGAGGCTCACCACCCAGCTCCCAAATAAATCACACAGGGAGGCTTACTCTTAGTCATTAATGACTGGCCTTAGCTTGCCTTGTTTCTTGCTAGCATTTCTAACTTAAATTATCCCAACTACCTTTTGCCTCTGGGCTTTTTCCTTTTCCTACTTCTGTATATCTTACTTTCACTCCTACTCTGTGGCTGGCCCCTGACATCCTCATTCCTCCTTTTCTCTCATTGCTCCTTCTCCTCTTCTGGATTTCTCCTTCTATTTATGATCTCTGCCTGCCAGCCCCGACTATCTTTGCTATTGGCCGTTCAGCTCTTTATTAGGACCACCGGGTGTTTTAGACAGGCAAAGAATCACAGCTTCACAGAGTTAAACAAATGCAGCATAAACAAAAGTCACACACCTTAAAATAATATTCCCCAACAACTATTTTGGTTACCTGGCCCTTTTCATCTTTTGGGCCTCCTGTCTGCTGTTCCTGGTTCCTCTCTCCCCTCCCCTCCCACATTTCCTCACATGTCTCATAGTCTTCTACACTCTGGACTCTCGAGTCCACTCTGGACTCACACCCCTGCCTCTGGCTATGTTCTTCTTTCTCCTCCACCATACTTAGGAACAGCCATGTTCCTTTCCTTTTTATTATTATTTATTTTCATTCATTTGGTACTGAAACCCAGTAGTGACATAAATGAGTTCTCTCCCCAAGGAACTCAGCCGCTCTGAACCAAGCTGCTGGTCTGACCCTCTGAAGGTATGTACAGATCATTTATTTCTGTTGGCTTCTGCCACCCACAAGATTTGATTCCAAATTCTAGAGTCTGATTCTTTGGCTGCCACTTCCTTCTCTACCTGGCTTTCTAACTATTTGTCTCTCGTCTCTCTGGGCCCTGACCTGCTGGGCCCTCCATGTGAACACCCCTCTGGCCCCTGTAGCCTGCTACACCTCTGGCCTGCTACAGCACACACGGACATCTTCCTTTCTCCTCTCCTCTCCTATGCCATAAGTGTCTTTCTGAATCCTAGTACCTACTGCTCCCTTGGGGCTACTCCTGCCTGGGCCTCTACTACACTCACGGCCCCTCCCACTCTCCTGGCTGGCTCACTCACACTCCTACAGCCTGCTTCCTCTCTTAGCTGCCTCGCAGACCTTATAAGCACACGCCCTCCACTGTGCTCATTGCTCCATTTTGCAACTCTCTCTGTCTTACCTCACGGACTCAGATTTTATTTCTATAGATTGGCCTCAGTACAGATCAATGGCCCCAAACTGACACACTTGATTTCCAAATTCTCACAAATGTTAGCAACTTCATAAACAAATGATTCCCAAATCTCTCATATCTAAACTTGCTCTGCTTTACACTTCCAAAAGTTTCATCTCTAAGGTTTTACTTCCCACTCTTAAAAATCTTTCATTTCTATGCTTTCTCTGCACTCTGACTATGCTGTAAACTCTAGCTCAGGATTTGTAAATTCATTCCATATGGCTTAACATCTATAAAATCTAACAAAATTTGGCTTAAAACTTGTAACTAAATGCTTATTGAAGGGACCAGACCCTCACCCAGGCCCCTGCGTTAGCAGCCATGACAGGCTACAGAAAAGACTCAACCACATGAGCTTGCCTGGCCTTGCCCTTCCTCCCAGTCACTAGGAGGTCAGATAACCTCCACGTGGCAAGGGACCAATCAGAAGTTAGCTGGCAGACTTTAGGCATGCTTTGCGGTAAAAGTGTCAAAAGTGTAGTGGTAGTGACTCGCAGAACATAGCAACCGCCTATAGGCCATAACAACCAGTTGACCAATCAGCACAGGACAGGTTGTCCAAGCTCAGAAGTGCACCAATCCTGAGACTGTTGTGTACCCCTAGACACTCCCCTTACTCCTCCCAAAAAATTCCCCTCCTTGCAGCCCCTTGGGGTTCTTCTCACGCATCAGTTGTCATGTTGGACAGACAAAGGACCTGAGTTAAGGCATGTGTATATATGTGATTCAACTCTGGTTTAGAATACACTGTATATGTAATTTAGATTCAACTCTTATTTAGGAAAATAGTGTTTTTAAATAGAAACCATGTGATTCTCTTCCATCTTGGCTGATGACCTCATCAAGATCTAAGCAGCCATTGGCTGGCAGCCATCTTTACTAAGGTCAAAGAGTACTTGCCATATGATTTCATCATCTAAAGATGACCACATGACATAAAACATCAATTATAAAGGCCTTTAGTTTACCATTGTACCTCTTTTTGCTGATGGAGCAATCCAAATCAGATCAAATCAAACCAAATTAGAAAAAGCCCACGTTTAATGGATACAAAACTCCCAGGTGGCTTTCCAGCCCCCCAGAGAAGAGATGGGAAAGAGAGACCAGAAAAGCCACAAGTCTGTTCTCTGGGGGACAGTTTAAATACCCTGTGGGAATAATCTTGAGTATCTCTGGAGGAGGGGCCATCATTTGGCAGGCTTTCTGAGATGTAGCAGGGTTTGGAGAGAGATGAGGGAGGGGTGCTGGGATGGAACCTCCACCATAACATTCCAGACTCCTTGGGTATATGGAAGCCAGGGGCTGGTGTGAAGCTTCTACCATAACAAAAGGATCTTCGACTAAATCTTCAACTCAATTGTTTAAAGCTCGAACATAACAGGGATAAAGCTGTAAAATCCTAACTTATATAAGCTACTAACTTGTAACTATTCATTTAGTAATAAACCTTATTTAGTTTCCAGTGTGTGTTTTCCAAGTTAAGACTAAAGCAAGTAAATGGGATAGATAGATGGTCCTCAAATGCTTCAGAGATTAGCTGAATGTGGCATTTAAAATGTTTAATAGTTACAGAAACAAATGCCCATTCCTAAAGGGAGCCTGATTGTCTCCAAAGAAGACAGAAGGGGCTTGCCCACTTCACCTGCATTGTGGTAATGCTAACCACTGAGCGGAACTGCCCATGCCCCACCTGCTGCCAGGGCTCTGCTCAAACTGTGTACACTTTTGGGTTAATCGCCTTACTTTGCCTGGTCAACATAAGATCAGTTTTCCCAAGTTCCTCTGCTGGAAAAAAAAAATCCTCAGACCTGGATCTGACTGCTGAAGGCCCATTGCTCTGTGTAGCAATTGAAGATTGAATGCTGTCCTGTACAACCACTGCAGACCTTTGAAACTATGGAGACCACTAGAGCCTAAGGCAACCCGCCCAGATTATGGGAGTCCATCACTTTCATTGATACATAGGCCACTTCGATTATACTTGCAGCTGTTGTTTATCCTTCTCAGATCTCTGGCTGTATTGACTATCGGTAGCTTTAACTGCAGCAAGCATACCAGCCCCTTCCCCAAGGCTTCCACTGCCTTCTCAGTTCTCTTCATATGTAAAATTGGGCTTCAAGCCTCTTTTTCCTAGACTTCCAGCACATTACCAGACTCTAAAAATTAAACTCAAAAAATGGGTTTCAAAGTTACTTTTTACTAGACCTTTATTTAAAAGGACTTTACAATGACTGTTAATAGTAACCAACCACCTGTTTCTCATGGTAAATATTAGATAAAAAAAAATTAAGGTTTACATAAGTTCTGAGGATCTAAGAAAATATTCTAAGGCATATAAATACAAGTTGTAAAGGTCTGAGGGTGTAAAAGCTTAAACAAGTTGTGAGGGTCTAAGATGTTTTAAGGTATATAGATGTAAAAAGAAAATGAGAAATGCTTTCTCTCACTAAGCTATTGCTATGCTAAGACTTCAAAAGTTCAGAATCTTAACAATCAACAGAGTTCTGATAAACTGTTAATCTAGCTCTGGTAAAGCACTGCTAATATTATCATCAACACAAGCTCAAGATTTTAAACTTTCTAAGAATAGGTTTAAAGTGCTTCTCAATCGTGCTAAGAACATCTCTGTCCAGTCCATATACCCAGCTCTCAGAAAAGAGTGTTAATGCTTTTAACCCCAAATCATTTTTGGGTTCCCAAGCTTTTTCTATGACTCAAAGGCGTGGGTCTTCCGCCTTTGTACAATGTGGATTTCAGGACAGATTACAAACAGTGGTAATGCTAACAAATCTAAAACTTTCAATTATTTTTGTAAACTTAAACAACATTCTTGTAAGCTTGAGGGAATCAACTTGGATCTATCTCTCACAGGTCAAATGGATTCCAGATAAGTACTGTCAATCAACAGCCTGTTTTCCCACCTGCCTATTTCTGAGGCTGGAATCTCTCTCTACCCCTGGTCTTGGGACTTCCCTCTCCCAAGTAAGAGGACCATGGCCTAAAAGTTTTAAGTGTACAGCCAAGATAAAACATTTTCCCTTAAACTCCTTAACTTTTCCTTTTCTCCCTAGTGTATCTGTGCCAGCAGACTTCAAACCAACTGCAGACTGCTCCAGGTGTTCCCTCAAAATCTGCATCCCAGACAGCTTCAAAGCAGACAGCCCCATGTGGTCCTGCCTGGAAAACTTCCCTGGCCACAGATGGTCCTGCAGAGCCTGGACCAGTGAAACAGCCTGCTCTTCCGTGATGTGGCCAAAGTTCCAGCTTTCCTGCCCTGCCCCCCCCCCCAACAACAACACCCCAATGTCAACAGGAAGTAGACATAGAGAAGACTGAGTCGTCCCTTATCATTTATTTATTATCGACAGAAGGCTGGAGTGTTAGGTTTCAAACCTGAGACAAATGGCTGAGGTGCCTATTTAACATATCAAATAAGACCTGGCCACCATGTTCTCCCAGGAATCCCTCAGCTCTTTCTATTGGGGGGCCCTTCAGGCTGGCATATCCTGCCCCCTAAATTCTCCAGGTCAGGGCCTGAGCTGCCCTTCCCTATATAATCCAGCCATTTTGGTAACCTTGCCCTTTTGTCTACTCTCTTTTGGGCCTCCTGTCTGCTGCACCTGTTCCCCCCCCCCCATTTCCCCTCCCCTGTCTCCTCAGATGGCTCAGGATCATGTCTGTAAGGATTCAGGCATTATACTGACCTGCCCCTGTCACCTGGCAGAATGCACTCAGGACGTACCCTGGTCAGCCCTGGGTTCCATGGTTGTGTAGTCTGCATGCAGGGGCAAAGGACCCCTTTAAAAGAAAGACCCGCCCAACCCCCCCTCACGCATGCTCTCTTTCTGCTCTCTTTTCTCTCTTCTCCACAGTTCCCCTGGGGCAGGCAGGACTTTCCCTGTCTCTCTCTTCTCTTCTGTCCTCTCTCTGTCTCTGTGTCTCTTTACCTCTCTTCTCTTTCCTTCCCCCTGCCTCCCCTTTCTAATAAAACGACTCACTTAAGCCTTGTCTGCTTGGTGTGTTTGTGTGTCCTCGTCGTCCCCCCCCAACTCGGTCAACCTCTCCCACCATGCAATCCACAAGGTCCCCCATGCAAGGTTCCTCAAGCTCTATCATAACAATGTCTTCTCTGGCCTCTTCCAGAAGTTCCAGCCTCTGGCTATGCTCTCCTGTCTATCTATAATAAACTTTCTCCTCCACCATGCCTAAGAGCAGTCATGTCCCCTTGAATACCAAAGGAAAATTGGAAAACAGAACTGTTCATAAAACTTTCAAGTTTAGAAGACAGAAGAAAGCCCCTTACCACATAGGATCAGACCCATATTCCAATGGCACCCTTGAACTCTCACTTGATACCTCGTGGGCAAGCTTAACCTGAGCACAGTGCAATTCTTGATTACCCCAACCCCTGTGTAAGAAATCAAACACTTCAACTACCCAGACCTAAAGTTAATATATAACCTTTAACATGAATAAATCAAGAAATCACTAGTTCTGTGCTTTTATATTAAAAGCCTTTTAGTATTGTCAACAGTGGAAAAGATAAAGGATTGTACTGTCAGTTCTCTTACTGTAATAAAAATGCCCAAGAGTAAAGGATTATTTATAGCTTTGCTCCATGATTGGCTGACCCTATTGTTCTGAGCCTACTGCAAGAGAACATGGCAAGGCAAAAACCATTCATCTCATGGTCAGGCAACAAAGAAAAAGTTAGGGGTAGTGTAAGGATTCAGACATTATGCTGGCCTGCCCCTGTCACCTGGCAGAAGATACTCAGGGTCAGCCCAGGATTCCAGGCTTCCGTAATCTGCCCGTAGGTGCAAAGAACCCTTTAGAAGAAAGACCCCGCCCACTTACAATTGCTTTCCCAGCTCCTTTCTCTTCCTGCTCTCTTTCCTACTCTTCCCCTGGGGCACACAGGACTTTTCCTGTCTCCCTCTTCCCTTCTGTCCTCTCTCTGTCTGTGTCCCTTTACCTCTTTTTTTCCTTCCTTTCCCCTCCCTCCCCTTTCTAATAAAAGTTCTCACTTAAGCTCTGTCTGCCTAGCATGTTTGTCCCTGCCTTGGTCTGCCATGGAATTCTCCAAGGTTCCCCAGGCACATTGTCCATAACAGGTAGGGCCCCACAATCTACCTCAAGGACATATCTAATGACAAACACTTTACATAGAGCTAACTTCTCAATGGTTCCATCAAGTGCCACTTTGGGGAACACAACATTGCTAAGGGGAAGACAAGTCCCTCAAGGACATGACCCAAAAGCTACCCACACCACACCACTTCCTCTCACATGCCACTGATCATAACCAGGTCACAAGGTCATGTCTAGCTATAAGGAAGTCTATTTGTTTTTGTTGTTTCTAGGCAGTCACATTGGTCAATGGATTCTATTAAGATAGGAATCAAGTGCTGGCCACCTTCATTCACCACAGTTACAGCCCAGTATGTAGCATAGGATCAATCCCATCTGCATAGAGGACTCACGTACATCCCCATGCAAGTTTGGGAGGGTGTTTACAAAACATGAGGACTTCATATACATTTTACTTTCTTTCTTCTGTATTAAAGATACCTTCCATGTCTGTCTGTCTGGCAGCTGCCTGGCTGGTCCTGGGCATCTCCCTTTTTTTTCCTCCCTCACTCTCTTTTTCTTCTTTCCTCTCATTCTTCCCAAGCCTAGATTTCTCCTCCAAATCTCTCTGCCCACCATCCCGCCTATCCCTCTCCTGCCTAGCTACTGGCCTTTCAGCTTTTTTATTAGACCAATCAGGCAAGATGAAACAAATGCAACACATCTTTACACAAATAAATGCAGCAAAAACAAGTGTAACACATCTTTACATAGTTAATATTCCACAACATGAAAGGAGACCAAACAGAGCTGCCAGGTAAACGCAGTGGTGGTCCTGAACTGGGGAAGATTCTTAGGAGCTAGGGCAATTCTGTCACAGTCTGCATGTGCCTCTGTAGTGACTGGCTGTGCAGGTGCATGTCACAATCACCTTACACCATGGATATGTAAAAGATCATTCCTGTTCCTAGGACTACATGCTTAAGCAATTTAGAGACTAGGGTAAGGATCACATCAGTGTTTGGAATTTGCTCTTTACTTAGTCCAGTTTTTCTGTCTTAGGGTTTCTGTTGCTGTGAAGAGACACCATGACCACGGCAATCTAATAAAGAAAACATTTCGTTGGGGTGGCTTGCTTACGGTTTCAGAGGTTCACGCATGGTGGCATTCAGGCAGACGTGGTACTGGAGGAGTAGCTGAGAGTCCTACATCTTGCAGGAAACAGGAAGTTGACAGAAACACTGGGCAGTATCCTGAGCATAGGAAACCGCAAAGTCTGCCCTCACAGTGGCACACTTCCTCCAACAAGCCCACACCCACTCCAACAAAGCCATACCTCCTAATAGTGCCACTCCCTATGAGATTATGGGGGCCAATTACATTCAAACTACCATACTGTCTAAGTAATTTTTTTAAGAGGTAGGTCTATTTGACTCACAGTTCTCGATGCTGGAGAGTCAAGGCCAAGTGGCTTCATCTATGGAGGGCCATAGTAGAACATAGAAGCAAATGGGCAACATGTGTCCTGGCTCTGGAACAAGCAGCCTTAGAAGCAGCTGATCCACCCTAAAGAGAAGACCTCTCCTGAGAAAGCATTAGTCTGTTCTCAAGGACTCTATCCCCATGACTCAAAGCTATCCCAACTAGGCCCCACCTCCCAACACTGCTGGATTTAAGTACATCTCAACATGAGTTTTTGTGGGGGAATACCATGTTTAAACTACAGCAACTCTCAAATATTAGAAAACTAGTATTACATAGCACAGTGGCACAAGTAAATACAACAAATGTTAACAGTAGTGAGAAGTCATTGTAACATTATTTGAATTCTTTAAATTCTTTCAAAATGAAGAAATTAAAAAATATGTTCCCATAGCCAGGTGGTGGTGTTTCATGCCTTTAATTCCAGTACTGTGGAGATAAAGGCAGACAGATCTCTGTGAGTTTGAGGCCAGACTGGTCTATAGAACAAGTTCCAGGACAGCCAGTGCTACACAGAGAAACTCTGTCTGGAAAACAAAAAAACAAAAAACACAAACAAAAAAACCAGGAGAAGAAATAAACAAAAAACAAACAAACAAAAAGCACCAATAGGAGAGTACTCCATAGGCTCCCAATGACCAAAGATTACATTTTATAAAAGGTGAGTAAGGATTGCTATAGATAGATCAGTGAACCTGAAAATTCTGGATGATATGTTCAAATAAATGGTTTGCAAACACATAGAAAAGATGGTTAGGATCTCTATAGGCCAATAGGCACACACACACACACACACTCACACTCTCTCTTTCTCTCTTGTGAGCATGCGCACACAAATATAGACAGGTCAGATCAGGCTAACCTCGCTATCTTTTTTAATATAAAGGAATTATTATAGGTAGAATGAACTTGACTTTGGCAGTTTTTACTCTGCTGTTGAAAACACTCTGTAGTTAAGATAATACACCTGAGGGTGTTTTGGCAGCAGCCTGCATCACATCTCTCAAAGAAAATTGATAGTTCATTGTTTACCTAAAGCTGCTGCTCAGATGTTGGGGACTTAAACAATAGGAGCTGTTGTTTCGCAGTTCTGAAGGTTATAGGTTCAAAATCAAAATCTCCTTGGTGTGTAGACAGCCATCTTCATGTTCATGTGGCAGTCCATGAGTGTGCATTTCTCTAACTTCCCCTTTCCTTCTTTCTTTCTCTCTTTCTCTCTTTCTTTCTTTTCTTTTCTCTTTTCCCCCCAGAGACAGGGTTTCTCGGTGGCTTTGGAGACTGTCCTGGAACTAACTGTTGTAGACCAGGCTGGTCTAGAACTCACAGAGATCCACCTGCCTCTGCCTCCCGAGTGCTAGGATTAAAGGCCAGCCAACACTGCCTGGTTTAACTTCCCTTTTCTATGCAGGCATTCATTAGCCATATAAACAGAACCTACTCAGATGACTCTGTGATCACTTGATCACCCCTGTGCATCCTGTCTCAATAAGACCACATTCTAAGTAAGGCACAGAAGTTATGATTCCAGCACATACATTCAAGAGGTCAATTCAACCCTTAAATAGGGAAAGAATGTCTCAAAGTTCTTTCCTTTGTCCCTTCCTTCCTACATTCTTTCAATGCTATTGTAACAAAACAATTAGGGGAAATACTGAGATTAGTGTGTAAGGACAGACAGGAAAAATGCTAAGTAGAGGCGTATGAAGAGGTAGTACAGAGATATGAGGTGGAGGATGGGGTTTCCATGACGAGCTCCCAGAATGCTGAATGGTCCTGGGACACAGCAGCCTCTGGGCTGGTGTGAGAATTGTGGAGAGAATGAGCAAAAGGCATTCTGCAAACTTCAAGCTTCACAGAACCCTCTAATCATAGGCACTGCCACCTGCTGGGAGGCTTAATCAGAGTGGGGGGGGGAGCACAGAGTGAGAGAGTGGGATGCCACTGCAGTTCAATCAGTGAGCAAGATGGGCTTGTCTTTTCTGTTACCGCTGTTTTGATCAGGTTTGGGAGCTAGGGATTTACTCATTTACAAATCTAATTGTGTGCTAATTTGTGAAACATATTTGGGAGAATTCCATTCATTTTCTATTCTTCACAGGGGTTTAGACATTCAGTACTTGGAGAGATCCCACACAGCATTGTTCCATACATTGTCTTTTCAGTAGCCCTGCCCAGTGAGCCAAGGGGGTCACCACAAACCCCCATATCTCTTCACTCTTACACTCCCTTACAGTATGGGGCCCATTCCTCTGCACGTCCCAGTAAAGATGTCTGTCTTCTGAGCTGGTTGCTGTGCTTCCTGACTTCTGCAGCCTTGGCTTTTCATCTCCTTTTCCTTCCGATGCTGGGACTCTCTCCATTTCCAACAACTTGCTTTTCTTTTCTTCTTTTTTTAAAATAATTTTAAGCTCCTGTCCTAACGTATTTTTTGCCTGAGCCTGAAGGACTCTCAGGCCTGATAGCTGTTTGACTGGTGTGATCCACAGGGTCATCATCTGCATCACACCCAAGCCCACCTTCTCAAAGTCAGAAACAGGTAGGAAATGCTTTGTCCCTTAGCTGCAGGCTTTACCAGAATCACTACTGTCACACTCTGATTCTCCCAAAGGAGACATGCAGCTCAGAATTTCCTGAATGCTCTCACCTGAAGCATATCATCTACAGAGACTAGCATCCACTGTCCATGATAGCTGGTCAGCACACAAAATTTTCTTTTTCTGTTGGCCCGTTGTTCCCTCAATCCTTTCTTCCTGGACTTAGAGCTAAACTATATTTCTCAACCTTTCTATGACTTGAGGGAACATGTGACACAGTCCTTTCAAGTAGTTGATGAATAGAATGAGACTTGTCTCTTCTACATCTGACTCCCACAAGATTCTCACAGTCTTTTCCAATCCCTTTCTCCTCAAAGTTCCTGACCATTGTGTAGAGAAAACTGCTTTAAATGGCTTGATTATCTCAAGCAACATTAAACTCATAAAGTAGGGGATGGAGGAAGCTCTGCTCCCACCCTAACTCATTCCACCATGGGTATTTTTATTTTTTCAGTTACCTTTCATTCTCCAACCTCTTCTCTAATACTTAGCATCTTACTTCTTCCTCAACACATTTCTTTGCTGATTGTGCCTTTTTCATAACATATTATGATAAATAGTTTTTGACTCATCTTCCTGACCCCTTTCTCAGTTCCATGCAGAAAGCATCTTGGTGACTTCTATGTATTAAATTGGTAGGATGTGACAGAGCAGGACAATGCAAATGTTCTAGCTTTTATTTTTACTAAGGCCATTTCAGGTTTAACTAGAATTTGATCTCCTTGATGTAGAATCCCATGAAAGATTACCCAACTCTCTTCTAGGAACCCAAGGTGAGCATGTCCTAGCTAACTTATCTTAGCTTCTATTAAATTGTCTATTTGTGCAGAATCCCCTCCAGCTGACCATTTATTTAGCTTCTATTAAACTGCTTGCTTCTGCCAAGCCCCTCTGCAGCTGCCAAGTGAGATTCCAGGACATGGTTTCTGCCTTTAAAAATCCCGTGTTCTGGACACTCAAGGGCACACCTAGGTCCCTGAACACTTGAGTATAGACCCAGCTAACTGGTATAAAGACTCTCAACTGGTTATACATTGTGTCTGAGTGGGCACCTCCAGTGAATTCCCCATAACAGTATATTTCTAGAATGCTTCAGAAACTTGAAATTAATGCCCGTGGGATGAAGAGCTGGGAGTGTGAGACTGGGGACACACAGCCAATTATATCCACTTTTGAATGAGAAGAAAATTTACCAGTTGCATCATTTATTTTTTGGTACAACTGCTCCAGCACCTGCCTGCCTGCTGCCATGCTCCCCATCGGTATGGTCATGGACTCTAATCCTCTGAAACTGAAATCTGCCAAAAACTCTTTTTTTATAAGTTGCCTTGGTCATGGTGCTTTGTCACAGAAGTAAAAAAGTAACTAAGGCAGAAGTTGGTACCATGGAATGGGTTATTGCTGCGATAGGCCTGGCTATATACTGTTTGGGGTCTGTTTTTTTTTGTTTGTTTGTTTGTTTTTGGATGAATGTAAAATACCTTAAGACTATGGACTATGAAAGCAGTTGAATGCTGTAAGTTGATGCCCTTTGGCATCGGATGTGAAGCCATATCTGATTTAGAGTTTGTTTTGGTGCAGTATTTCCTCACTATGCCCAGATTTCTCCCTTTTAGAATGGTAATATATAATCTGTGCCTTCGTATGTTTGAAGTATGTCATTTGCTTTTTTATTTTACAAGGGTTACAATTAAGAGATTGTGTTGTGCTTCAGAAGAGATTTTGAACGTTTAAACTGTGTTGAGACTGTGAAAGACAATGGGAACTTTTGAAGTTGGATTTAATGCGTTTTGCATTATGAAATGGCTACAAACCTATGGGGGCCAGGGAGTGGAATGTGGTGGTTTGGATGAAAATGGCCCCCAAAGGCTCAAATATTTGTTTTTTGTTTGGGGGGGTTTTGTTTTGTTTTGTTTTTGTTTTTTGTTTTGTTTGTGTTCTTTTCAAGACAGGGTTTCCCTGTATTGCTTTGGAGCCTGTCCTGGTACTCACTCTGTAGACCAGGCTAGCCTCGAACTCACAGAGATCCACCTGCCTCTTCTTCCCAAGCACTGGGATTAAAGGTGTGTGCCACCAATGCCCGGCTCAGGCTCATATATTTGAATGCTTGGTTCCCAGCTGGTGGAATTATTTGGTAAGGATTAAGAGGTGTGGTCTTGATAGAAGAGATGTGTTCCTAGGAGTGAGTCTTGAGATTTCAAAAGTTCATGCCATTCCCAGTTATCCACCCCACCCTATCATGTTTGTAGATGACACGTGAGCTCTTAGCTACTGCTCCAGTACTATGCCTGTCTGCCTGCCCACTGCCATGCTTCCTGTCCTGATGATCATGGACTCTAAACTTCTGGAGCTGTAAGCCTCTGTAAACTCTTTCTTCTATAAGTTTCCTTGGTAATGGTGCTTTGTTATGGCAATAGAAAAGTAACAGAATACTTAGCAGGCCGGGGAGATACAATGATCATGAAGGTGGTTTTCCCAGGCTTATCTATTGCACTCTGGATGTGCTCACCCCTACAGTTTCCCCAAATGTGGGGAACTCAGCTGCACAATTTATGGTAGTGGGGGACTGCATTCATGCTCTCTTCTGGTGGGGGAGTAACTTAGACAAAACTGAACCCAGGTCCTCTGCAAGAGCAGTGTATTAGTCAGGGCTCTCCAAGGAATAGAACTAATACAACCAATATATGGATATATGTATATGACTTATTAGAGTGGCTTTCAGGTTTATATATACAAATATATATAAGGGATTTATTAGAGTGGCTTACGTGCTATGGTATGAGTAGTCCAACGATGGCTGTCTCCTTACAGAAAGGCCAAGGATCTGGTTGTTGCTGTCTACCAGACTAGATGTCTTAGCAGTCCCAATCTGGTGCTGGAGTCCCAGGGACGACCTAGAGATCTGCCAGTCTTCAGTCCACATTGGAATCTGGAAGAAGTAGGTTCTAACTCCAGTGAAGAAAGGGCTCAAGATAGATGAACTTGCCATTGAGAGGGAGGGCAAACAGTCAGAAAGCAAAATCTTCCTTCTTCCATATCCTTTTATGTGAGCTGTCACCAGAAAGTATGTGGTCCAGATTTAAGGTGCATCTTCCAACTTCAAATGATCCAGTGAGGATTGGTCTCTCACCCCAAATAATCCAACTAAGAAAAATCTCTCTCAGGTATGCCCAACTGCTTGAGTTTCAGCTACGTGTATACACAGTCAAGTCAGCAACCAAGATGAGCCACCACAAGCGCCAAGTGCTCTTACCCTCACAGCCATCTCTCCAGTGCATGGGCACAATTTTTTTGAGGGCATAATAAATCTCTTAAATCATCCAAGCAAAGCTATGACATAAAACCATTGCTAATGAAGGAACACAGCATTTCTAAGAAGGAGGAAACACTCACAGCTAGGAAAGGGCATGGAAAGCAAGTTAGCACAGAGGCCTGGAGGTTGGGGGCATCAGAAATGACCTCCACAGGTGCAGGTCACACTTAGCAGCAAAGAGGAAATATAGGCAAAAGAAAGGGAACATAAATTTTTGGGATTTCCTAAACTAAGAAAAACTAAACATCTCTGGATAAAAACAGAAGACATGGAAAATTCAGGTGTTACACATCCATTATCTGCTATCTCACCAGATTATTTAATCTCCAAGGAACTATATCTGATCAGTATCTAGCTTTACCTAGAACGGAATGGTGCTCAATTAATGCGTGAAAGTATCAGAAGAATGGAAAAACTGAAGGCTGTTCCAATGCCAACGTCGGATTACTTGGTAAGGATGAACTCAGAGCTTAAGAGGGAGTTGAGACAGAAACTGGGGCCAATGGGTTGCACTGGTGGGACAGGCTTCCCTGTGTGTATGGCAAACCTTGATATGGCATAAGGTTTCCTCTCCCACTGAGCACTAGCAACTGGAAAGAAAGGGGTGGATCATGTCACAAAAAGAATGCTTTGGAAGAGAAGATGCATGGGCAAGAGGGCAAATGGGAAACAAAACCCTTAGATTGTTCTCTATAGAAGGATTCGTTTTCAAACAAATGAGTTCAGTTGGTAGGCTCCATTCTTAATCCTTCTGCTGCCAAAACAGAACATCACAGACCCATAAACATAAAGAAGGAGGAGAAACTTATTTCTCATAGTTTTGGAAGTAAGAATTATAAAACCAAAGGGCACATATAATTTGGACGTTATAACATGGCAAAACCAAAACAAAACAAATGAGACAAAGGGAGAAAATTGGGTAGAATTCTGGAAATAACTAACTTACTTACTCAATAATGAACTTGACCTATACGTGATGGTGGCACCCTCATGACCCAATCACCTATTAAAGATTCCACCTCCCAATATCTTCACAGCGGCAAGTAAATATAAAATGAGCTTTAGCGGCAACATCCAAACCACAGCAGCCTATAAGCCAGCTATGTACTGATCCCTAAGGATGCAGTAATGAGCAGGGCCACTCTCTCTAGAAGATCACCATCCAGCAGGATAGAGACCTGAAATACTGTAGTGTCATCAGCTAAGGCTATTTACCAGTGAGAAGACAGCTGAACATGCTTTGAGAACATAGAAGACAGCATCAGTGTACTGCTACAAGTGTGTTTTGGTGAAGACACAAAATGGTCCTGGAGATAATGAGGGACTCCCTAATAACATACATTCATTAACTCCACAGCTTATCAAGAATCTACTCTGCACCTGGCTGTGTTAGGCTTGAAGGCAGAGACATACACACTCCTTGCCCTCACAGCATTTGGAGAGAGAAGCCATTAGTTACACAAATGCAAAACTAAACTTGAAAACAATTAGAGCCGGGCGTTGGTGGCGCACGCCTTTAATCCCAGCACTCGGGAGGCAGAGACAGGCAGATCTCTGTAAGTTCAAGACCAACCTGGTCTACAGAGCAAGTACCAGGACAGGCTCCAAAACAATACAGAAAAGCCCTGTCTCGAAAAACCCGAAAAACCAAAAAAAAAAAAAATTAGAAAGGAAAGGTACAAGGCATTATGAAAGCAAAATGAATGTTTGAGTTATAGAGTGCGAATGATACATGATGTTACCTACTTAAATATGATATTGTATCTCCTGTCTTCTGAATAGAAAAGAAATATTTGCTATCCAGGGTAAACTAAATTCCCCAATCCCTTTTCTTGACAGATAAGTTTTGTTGTGCAACTAAAAGCCAGTGATACGCAGTAAATCATCTTATATGCACAGAGGTACCCTCTTACAGAGAATGGCTTGATACCCCCTCTTCGCTGCTGTTTGGAAGTAGTGGTGAGCTATCCTGGGGCAGGTAGATGAGGGCAATATTTGAGGGAAGGCAGATTAAGAAAAGAGGAGCCACTTCAGCTGCCTTAAAAGGCTCCCATTCAGGCAACTGTGTATTAAAAATCTGCTTTCTGTATTTTGGGGAACTCTCATTCTAATGATTTGTAAGGATCACTGGATTATTGCTTAATAACACAACAAACAATAACAACTCATCATGTTTGTGTCAAGAAACAACTTGGAACCGGACTAAAGCAGAATTTGAGTGCTCATATTCTTGAGATTTGGAGATTGCATGCCTGAGAAAAATTAAATAGTCCCAAACAAGAGAAATTTGGTTTCCAGAGGTTTTGTGATTAACTTGTATGTAGCCTCAAATGCCCTCAGGATGGAAAGGCTGTCTGAATAGGCTGTGTTCACAGAAATGGAACAGTGGGGCTTAGTAAACTGGTAATAATTCCGTTCTCTGAGCTCTCTGTGATAGATTCCTAAAATGGAAAAGCCAACAAAAGAAATGTGGTCCATATCTAGTTCACGGTGGGATGAAACAGATTATGAATAGGAGACAGCTTTCTGTTCCATTCTCAAGAACTTTTTGAAGATCAAGGACAATTTTATTAACGTTTCAAAGACAAAAGGTCAGGCAAACTGAAAATGTTGGCAACTGCCAGGAGAAGGAGATATGGAGAAATGTGTGCCTTTTAAGTTAGACATGGAGGTCAGAAGAACAGTGCGAAAGCCCACAATGTCAGAGAAGCATACTTAACAGTGTTGAGTCACAGACATGAGTTGAGTGGACAACTGATTCCAGACTCTTTGTACCCCAAGGCAAAGGATCCCACCGGGGACATGTGCTTAAAAACAGATGAGAATTTATTAAGGAAGGGAGAGTACACTCAAGAATAAGAGCTGAGGAAAAGCACAAAAGCCCATTTTCAAGATCTTTGGGAAAGAGTTTAATATCACATGCCTGTCAGAGGAAAATGACTTGGTGTGACTTTTTAGTTTATTAAGCACTTTCACATTCACTAGCAGAACAATTTCATCCTCCTACCAGTTTTTTTTTTAATGTAAAATAAACCCATTCCTAGGTAGGGTTTACTTGTGCTATTGCAGAAATCTGAGTGATTTGCAGGAAGCACGGAGGCTTCAGGGACAGAGCCAGGTCTGGACACTGGGTGTCCCAGCTCCAGACCCACCTTACTTTGTTTGCATGGAAGCACTTTGTCTTATAGTGGTTGGAGTCAGTGATCCTTCCCTGAGAAGAGCACATGAATGTTGCAGAGGTGGACATTGATGCAAAGAGGACAGTGGTCCTGGCCTATGAATACTTTCAGTGTTGCTGTGTTATAGTTCAGATCTGGAATGTTCTCAGAGGCCTGTGTGCTGAAGTCTTGCTCCATGGCTTGGTGCAATTAGCAGGTGATGGAAACTTTAAAAGGTAGGGTCTAGAATAATGGTTCTTAACCTGTGGTCGTGACCACTTTGGGGGTCAAACAACACTTTCACAGGGGTTGCCTAAGACCATCAGAAAACACAGACATTTACATTAAGATTCATAACAAAGGGGTCAAGGTCATTTGGGGGATACCCACAGAAACAGCTAGTGGGAGCTGACTGACAGTGGAGGAACCTGCATAGGACCAAATAGGCCCTGTGAATGCGGGTGACAGTTGTATGACTTGGGCAGTCTGTGGGACCATTTGCAGTGGGACCAGGATTTATCCCTAGTGCTTGAACTGGCTTTTTGGAGCCCATTCTCTTTGGAGGGATACCTTACTCAGCCTACATATAGTGGGGAGGGCCTTGGTCATGCCTCAAAGTGATGTGCCAGACTTTATTGATTCCCCATGGGAAGCCTTACTCCCTCTGAGGAGTGGATGCAAGGGTGGGGGAAGGCAGAGAGAACAGAGGAAGGGAGGGCGTGGAAACTGGGATTGGTATGTAAAATGAGAAAAGATTGTTTTAAAATAAAAAAGATTAAAGATTCAAAACAATAGCAAAATTACAAATATGATGTGGCAATGAAAATAATCTTATGGCTGGGGGTCACCACAATATAAGGAATTGTATTAAAGGGTCGTAGCATTAGGAAGGTTGAGAACCACTGGCCTAGGATGAGGTCTACAGATCAATAGGGTATGTCCTCAAAGTGATTTGTAGGACCTCAGTCTCTTCCTGTCATTCCTTTACTCCCAGAACATGAAATAAGTCATTTTACTGCTTATTGCACCTGTCTTAGTAATGGTTTCTATTGCTGTGAAGAGACACCATGACCATGCAATTTTTTTTGTTGTCATTGTTTTTTGTTTGTTTGTTTTTCAAGCAAGGGTTGCTCTGTGTAGCTCTGGCTGTCCTGAAACTCACGCTATAGACCAAGCTGACCTTGAACTCACAGAGATTCACCTGGACTATAACAATTCTTATAAAGGAAAAACATTTAATTGGGGTGGTGGTTTGCAGTTCAGATGTTCAGTCCATTATCATGATGGGACATGGCGGCATGCAGGTAGACATGGTGATGGAGAAGGAGCTGCTACATGTTAATATGCAGACAACAGGAAGTAGACTGAGTGTCACACTGAGCATGGCTTGAGCACATATGAGACCTCAAAGCCTATCCCACAGTGACACACTTCCTCAAGGCCACGCATCCTAATAGTGCCACTCCTTTTGAGGGTCATTTTCTTTCAAACCACTACAACATCCATGTACTTTGGCCCTGGTATTCTAGCAACAGTGCCAGTTGATCATGAACTGAAATCTATAAAACTATGAGCCAAAATGAATCTTTTAATCTCTTTTTTATTATTATTTATTACATTTTTAAAAATTAGAAACAAGCTTGCTTCACATGTGAATCCCAGCTCCCTCTTCCTCCCCTCCTCCTGCATCCCCCCACCAGCCCCACCCCCAGCCTCCCACCCTATCCCCACTCCCTTCCCCATAGGGGATATCCAGATTCTGTCATTTCGTTCAGGGCAGGGCCTAGACCCTCTCCCAAGAGTCCAGGCTGAGAGAGCATCCCTCTTTGTGGTATGGACACACAAAGTCCATTTGTATGCTAAGGATAAATACTGATCTATTGTCTATGGCCCCATAGATTGTCCAGGCCTCTTCACTGACACCCACATTCAGGGGGTCTGGATCAGTCCCATGCTGGATTCCCAGCTGTCAGTCTGGGGTCCAAGAGCTCCCCCTTGTTCAGCTGTTTCTGTTGGTTTCACCAGCCCATTCTTTACCCCTTTGTTCATCACTCCTCCCCCCTCTGTCACTGGGCTCCAGAGGCCAGTTTAGTGTTTAGCTGTGAGTCTTTGCCTCTGCTTCCATCAGTCACTGGATGAAGGTTCTAGGGTGGTACATAAGGTAGTTGTCAAACTCATTATCAGGGATGGACATTTAGGGTAGTCTCTCCACTATTGCTTAGTTTGCCAGTTGGTGTCATCCTTGTAGATTGCTAGAGATCTCACTGGTGCCAGATCTCTCCTCAAACCTATAATGACTCCCTCTATTATGGTATTTCTCATCCTGTTCTCCCCTATTCCCCCCCCAACTTAACCTTCTTGCTCCCCCATACCTTCTCTTTCCTCCTCTTCTCCCCCTCCCTCTTTCCAAGCCCCCATTCCCTTCACAATCTGCTCAGGAGATCTTGCCTCATTCCCCTTCTCTGGGGTACCATGCATACCTCTCTTAGGTTCTTTCCTGTTTCCCAGACTCTCTGACAGTGGGATTGTAGGCTGGCTCTCCCCTGATCCATGTCTAAAATCCATATATGAGTGAGTACATACCATGATTGTCTTTTGTGACTGGGTTACCTCACTCAGGATGAATCTTTTTCTCTTTATAAGTTTATTTTTTAAGTGCTTGTTAAGGTGATGGAAAACTGACTAGCACTGAGGGGAAATACAGCGATTGCCACAGTACAAGGCTCTGCAGTAGGAACACAGTGTGCCAGGCACTGAAAAGAATACTCTGTGCTTTTAAGACAAGAATCAACAAGGACCAAAAAGAGAAGGGAGGGAGGGAGGAAGGAAGGGGTATGGAGAAGGGGAGGGAGGGAGAGAGAGAGAGAGAGAGAGAGAGAGAGAGAGAGAGATTGCAACAGCTAAAATCTCTACTATCCCATAGGAATCCACAGATGCTGAAGCTGAAGCTTCATGTGAACACACACACACACACACACACACACCACTCATCCCACATGTGCAGAAAGTAAGACTTAAATGCAGGGCTAAGAACCAAGTTCAAGCCTAAAAGCTCTTAGTGCTTGTTTGATGGGGCAGTATATTTGCTAAATATTAATACTTGATTAATCATTTGGCAAACAAGTATTTTGAGATCAACTATAAGTCACCTAGGGATAAAATGCAGGATGTAAACTGGCCTCTGGACTCACGCAACCCCATTTCCTCTTGAAACAAATGTAAAAGACAAAATAAAATAGCCAACGAGGAAATTAAAGAAATCTGCGACTCAAGCCAAGAAAGACCTCTTGGCTTCATACTGACACCCTGTAAAAAAAGAAAAAAAAAAACAAAAGCAAGAGTGGAAATAACTGTAGAAGGGTCTAAATGGAGCTGGCAGGTCAAGGGGTGTTTGTGGGAAAAGGAGAGACACAAACATATGCAAGAACAATGCTACACAGTGTTCCAAGAGAGGCTGAGGCCAGAGGATGATGAGCCTGAGGGCAGTAGTAGCTGCATAGTGAGTTCTTCCTTCAACAGAGAAAAACAGGACAAAAAATTCCCAATACAGTATTTACAGATTAAACACAAAGTAATGTCAATTCTTAAAACAGAAGGTAATTTTCATACATGACATGATATACATGGGCATTATGTGAAGTTCAATAAATCAGTAACAAAAGGACAAATATTATATGCTTCTGCTTATATAAAGTATGTATAACAGGTAAATTCATACAGGTAGAAAACACAATGGAGATGACCAGGTACTTGTAGGAGAGAAAAATGGAGAGTTACTTTCTAATGAGTTCTTTGTTTGGAATGATTTTTAAAATGTGGAAATGGAAATGGTAATGGCAGTTGTGTTACTCAGCTACCACTTACTATAATGAAATATTTGAGGTGACTGACTTATAAAGAAAAATGTTATTTTATTTCAATTGGGAAAGGTTTCAGAGCAAGACTGGTTGAGGCCATTGTTTTGGACCTCTGGTAGGTGAGCTGGATGGTAATAGTGTGGAGTGGCAGAGCAAACAGCTTGACTGATCGCAGGAGGTAAGAAGACCAACTGAGGTCCTACTGAGTCCATCCGAGGCATACCCTCCAATGATCTAAGGACTTACCAGGTCCCACATCCTAAAAGTCATAGCACTTTCCAATAGCATCACCCTGGGGCCTTCAACATGCAAACTTCTGGGGAATATTTAACTTCCAAACTGTAGTATTGTTAACATACTTAGGGATGTCAGGTTGAAATGGCAAATTTTATGTTATACATATTTTACCACAAAGATTTTTTTTAAGCAAAAGAAGATTGTGCAATGGAGTCATGCAACCTGAGAAGGACTCATCTCTATGACCCTGGCTTGGGGTGGGATAATACAGTGTCTTATGTGCCCCAAGTTAGCCTTGAACTCACCATGAAGCCAAAACCCATTGAACTCCTGATCTTCCTGCCATCACTTCTTGGGTGCTGGAATTATTCCCTATCACCCCCATCCTGACTTTTATGAGGAAGGAATCACACACAAAAGAATCAGAACAGATTCTAGAATCTGTAAACCAGCCGGTAGACAGAGTCTCTCCTAGAAACACGTGCCCACTGACACCTTCATTTTAACCCACTGGGAAGACATTGTGCAATTCTGATCTCTAGAGCAGTGAGATGTAATCTGTAAGCTAACACACCATACTAAAGCCATTTTGTTTTGTTTAAACCAGCAGGCATAGTACCGCTTCTTTATTCACACAGTAGAGGCTCTGTGACACTTCTGGGGGTAAGTTTCCCATCCCTGCAGCACCCTCAGCTGAGAACAGACTTAGTCTTTCCTCAGGAGTAGGGGACTCCTTATGCTTCTTAAGGATCCTCTCCTCTCCCCCCGAAAAAACAAAACAAAACAAAAAAACAGGGGCTGACTGCTGAGGTCCAGCATCCAGATGTAATGAATAAAAGTACAGAAAATCAACCCAAAACAATGAGTTGCTTCTAAATGTTGATTGGGGGGGGTTATGTCTAAATTTATGTCTGTGTTTGTTCAGGCCGTTCTCAATTGAAATCACACAAAGGGCTTGAGTTTTGCAACGTTTAAAGACTAAATGAAACATTTGCCACCTTTAAAAGATCCGACTTCCAAAGTCTCTTTTAGAAGGTGTCCTTTAGGCTCCTGATAGACCACCATTGTTGGCGCGGGAAGTCTCTGGGCGGGCGTAGAGTGCCTGCCTGAGGTAAGGCTGTGGTGTGGAATCGGCGCGGGAAGACCCCGCGCAGGCGCAGAGCACTTGCCGGGTGGGGGACTGCAGTGGACACATGAGGGGTAGGAGCGGGTAGACCCCCGCGCAGGCGCACACTGCGGCGCGTGGCGGGCCGCTTCCCGCGCAGAGACCGAGCGAGCGAGCACCTGTTAGCTCAGGGTGGCCGCCAGCGCCGTCCTTGTCCCCGCTGAGGCGCCGCCTGTCCCCCGCCCCCCCCCCCCGGCTCTGTCTATTTATATTTCTTGTCCGCACTGGCCCATTTCGGGCAATGTGGTCAGTCAAACCCGCCCGGCCGTGCCCTCGACCCCGCGGCGTGCCCAGTCACGGCGCCATCGCAGCGGAGCGAGCGGGGCCGGGCGGCAGCAAGTAAGTAGGGGCCTGGAGAGGGGACGCGCCCGCGGGTCGGCCGGCGAGGGTCAGCGGCCGCTGGGTCTCCCTGTGGCATAATTCATTTGCGTGCCCTCCATGATGGTGCCCTTCCCTAAATGACCCGTTCCATCCCAGCTAGACTCTAAACGCCATCGAGGTAAGGGCTCTTCTGCCTTCCTAGAGCCCCTTAATAATGCAGGGTTCGGTTCGTTTAAATTCAATCAGCGCTGAATCTATCCCTGGGCAACTCTCTTAACTTTAAAGCCAGGAATATAATTACCTTGCATTTTCCCCACATGATTCTTAAGAGGAACTAATGAGCTATAATACATATTAAAGCATTTGGAAAAGTATAAAGAACTGTGAATGCAAAACATTGTGAGCGCACCAAAAACAAAGAGAAAAGAAAGCTTTTTTGACTTTATAATCTCTGTGACTGGTTATTACTTGCCTTGAGTATGATTGGGGGTAAATTATTAGTATTAAATACTAACGTATATTAGTGAATTGAGAAAGGCGAAAGTACATTTAGGGTGGTATGCGTCTTCAGAGCCATCTCCTACCACGTTGGTAAATGTATGTTTGGGGAAAGCTGGTGATGGCAGAAACAAAACGTTACAAACGAGGGGTCACAAACTTAAATGGCTGTAAAATCATCTACAAGGAGAGAGATGAGAAAAACAACATAAGCTAAATGACAGTTGACACTTAGGCCTTGGTAAATAAAGGTGGGCAGATGTGCCCTCTGAGGAGCTGTAGTTGGCTCTTCAGTCACATCGGAATGAAGGACCCATTGTTGCCCATCTTACTTTTTTTCCCTTTTCTATAGATATGGGAATGTTTCAAGTTTGTGTATTGAAGCTGATGCCAGCTTCTGCTGGTTATTCCCCAAGAATGAGGCCTCTATCTTAGAGCAAGTAATGGCTGTGGATTAATTTTGAAGGTGGGGGTGAGAAGTAGATTCATAATGCAGCAAATTTTATAGGCAAGGGAAGAAAGTCTTGTGGGTGAATTTTATAATTGGACAAGAGGATAATAACTTAAAGTTTAAAAGCATAAAGTTTAAGCCAAGTAAAAATCTCTAAAACTAACATGTACCTGCAAGGTATAAAGGGGAGGGCCAAACGTGGTGGCACACGCCTTTAATCCCAGCACACAGGAGACACAGGCTACCAAGATCTCTGTAAATTAGAGGCCCACCGGTGCTACCTAGCTAGACCCTGTCTCAAAAAATATCTTTAGGACCGAGGGAGGCGGGATACGTTATTGGGAAAGATCTAGTACTAAACAAAGCATTATTTTGACCAACCAAACTATGCTAAGCAACTCATATACCAAGTATCACCACAGACAAATACAAAAAAGAGACGTGGATGAAACACAAAGCCCTTTACTTCAAGAGAGTGGTATCTGAGCTGACTTTTGATGAGCTGGACAGGGAGAGAAGGATGTTCCCAACACAGAGAATTACACTTTTGCATTAGAATTGCTAGCACTTTGACACTACAAAAAACCACCAGGAGTAAAGTTAGGAAATGAGACAGGCAGTAGTGGAAGGAGCCAGGCTACAAGGAGCCTGCAATGCTTGCAATAGACCCTTGGTTTTTTTTTTTTTTAATGCGAGGCAACAATTTTCTCCATGGTAGTCACCGACTATAAAAAGGCCTTCTAATAAAGGAGTTTGCCTTAAACATTGGAACTGGGACATTATTTTCTGATATCATAATGCTGGCATTTCTTGGTTTGTTAACCTAAGTCTGTTGGGGGCAATTTTGGAAAAACTACAACTAGATTCTGGAGCCCTATTTTAGTTACATTCTGCACTTCAGGATGCACACACAAATACACACACACACACACACATATATAGGAAAGCTTTGATGTTGATCATTTCTATCCTGGTTGTAATCTATTTACTGTTCCAAACATTTTTATGGGGGAAATAAACACACAACAATTCTGAATCTAGTAACTTTTCCCATCACACAGGTCAATGCTAAAGAAATGAACAAAGAAGTAGGGGGGGTGGACAGCCCCAAGATTTCAAAGCTGTTGTTGTTCAGACCAGATAGGAGGTCTCTGTACTTTCCCGTCACTCATAAGTTGGGCTGCCTACACTTTGATATGTAAATTTACAGTGTATGAAATTCATAATGTATCTATTATTTCTCTGCATATGACATATCAGATAATGTACAGATATCATTTACAACACGGCTAAGGTTTTCAGAAGCCATACGTGATTAATATTAATACAGTCTTCTAAACACATTTCATGCAGGTTTCAAGATATACAAAGGGGCATAAAGAACAATGAAGTGTGGATTGAGTTCTCACCATTCAGCTAGGGAAATTAAACATTTATATAGTTGAAACTCCTTGTCATTCTTTTCTGTTTGTCCTCCTTTCTTCTTCCCGCATCTCTTGAAGGTAACCTCTCTCCTTATAATTACTTCTTTATGTTCCAGTACAGTTGTACAGGTCCTTAAAAATACATAATTTTTTAACCTTTTTATTTTGGTGTTTCCAAATTTACAGAAAAATCTAAAAATAATATGAAAACACTTATAATATACTTTACCAAATTTGCCAACTGTTTATATGTATGTTGTCAGAATATATGATCTACACTATTCTATTGCATTGTATATTTTAAACACATTAATAGTAAGCAGCATTTATTCTAGTCCTTTTGTAACCATATTTTTGATACATGAGGGTCACCTTTATTGGCTTTTCTGCTGTAACGATATTCTTTTGAGTGAATATACTATAGTCTTCTGCTAATGGATATTAAGTTGGTTTTTGCTATTTCAAACAGTGTTGCTATGAATTTTAATTACTTTAACTTCTGCTAAAGATGGAGAATTTTCTTAGAAAGGAAAGCTTGGTCAAATGCCAATCATTATTCAGAAAAAAAGTAGCAACTGTAAAGATAATGGAAAGATGATTGTGAAAGTAAAACATTTTTCAACTTTCTAATTATTTATTCTTTGTGTCTTTCACATCATGTCTACTGATCCCACCTGTCTCCCTCCCCACCAGAATAAAACAAAATAAAATTCAGGAGGAAAGGGGGGAAGATGGAATTGTCAAGGAAGCTGCAGTGCTGCAACACAGCAAGTCACACAGTAAACCCCTTTATCCATACATTTTTACATGCAAGCGTTCATCACAAAGAATCATTGGTCTGGTTGGAGGCCCCTGGTCTCTGAAAGCAAAACACTGATGATGTAAAGATATTGACATTCCCACCCCCCATTAAACTTAGAGCAGTGCACTTCCCTAAACTAAATATAATAGACTTGAGTGTAACTGCATTTTGGATTTGCAGAATAATTAGGCTTTATTCTTGTGATTTATATTTATCTTTGCTACTCATCTTTCTCCATTATTATGGGTACTATTATTATGAATGCATCAGTTCAGTCTGTTATAAATTGGAGCAGAGAATAACTCCCCATTGATATCATTGAGAACATTTATACAATTTTGTTTTGCTGATGAAAGGAGAATGCACTCTCTACCCTCATTATGAGAAAAAGTTGCTGCCAGCTCACTCCATTTATGAGCTGTATCTGATTCCACAAGTGATCTGTGTATACACTCAAATTATTTTGAGAAATGTTTGTACAGGTATGTTCTGCCTTCACTTTACCATGTAGATACAAAGATAATTACATGCATAACCTTATTTGTTTCTTCCAACTGTCCTTGCGTAATTCTCAAAAGAAATCTCAGGTGAAGAAACTAGAACTTAAAGAGGCTATGAAACATGTTCATGTTATTGGATTACAGCAGAACAGGAGTCAGATCAAGGCCTCAGGAACCAAGCCCAAGTTCTGTCCCTAACTGTGGAGCTGTACTGTTTTTGCTGAGTCACTGTGATGTCAAAATCTACGTATTGTCCATTTAGGGGCCAACGACCAAAAAACTTTATTTATATGCTTTATCCCCATTGTTCTGATGAAGATACCAATATTTTGGAAAAGTTAAATCATTTTAAGGTGACAGCAAGTACGCAGCTAGCTTAACCTCAACTTGCCAAGCCAATACCTTCTATGCTCTTTAGATGCTGAGTATATTTTTTATGTGTGATAGCTAATTTAGCATCCAGACTTTTTTTTTCAAGATTTCAGCCAGTAAATTAATTTGATTTGTACAGCCAAAGCAATTAGAATACCTTTCAGGAATCTATAAACAACAATTAGAAGGAATAGGTAGTTAGAAAATATATAGGCCTATTTAAAACATTCACAGTAAATTATTCTTCAAAGTGTTTGAAACTGTTTTCTGTTTTAAAGGAAATTGAAGGGGTTTTGTTATTTGTGTAAGCCAATGTTTGAGAAAAAGGAACCACATCCAAATACACCATTTGTTCAAGAGATTAACTATAGGTATAGATAATATAGATATAGATATGAACAAACAGTTGATATTTTCAAAGCAGACAACCAGTTCTCAAAACTCTTCAGCTGAATTTAGGAAAAGAAATGGAGATTAGTCACCCAGACAGGAGAGTGTCCTACTCACAGTCTTGAGAGTAGATTTATTTATAGCTTTGGAGCAGTCGGCAACCTGCCACTTGTTTTTGCAAAGTCTATGAGCTAAGAACAGGTTTCATAATTTTAAATAGCTTTTAAAAGTCAAAAGAAGAATAATATTTCATGATACATGAAAATAGGGCATATTAAATCTGTGAAATTCAAATTTCAGCATCCAAAATTCATTTTACTGGAACACAGACATGTTCATTTGTTTGTGTTGTCCCCCTGTGACTGCTTTAGTGCCAGAAGAGCAAAGTTGAGTGGTTGTGACAGAGCCCAGATGGCCTGCCTGGCACATTTACCATCTAGCCCTAGGTTTCCAGCCCTTGCACTAGGAGGAGTAAGGATGCAGACTTTGGGTTAAGATGGAATTGGGTTCAACATTCGGTCTTTTCCCATGTATAAGGGCTTGACCATTTCACAAGAAGCCAATAGAAAAGAGTAACTTACATGATTAGTGCTTTTTTCCCCCTTGAGACAAGACATCACCATGTAGTCCAGGCTGCTCTGACACTTGCTATGCAGATCAGGCTGGCCTTGAACCCATAGAACTCCTCCTGCCCCTGCCTCTGCCCCTGCCCCTGCCCCTGCAGTGCTTGGAATAAAGATGTGTGCTATCATGCCCAGCTTGTGATTGGTGCTTTTATGAAGGAGGAATAAGGATACTAGATTCTGATGGGTCTATTTGACAGTATAGTATCTGAAAATAGAAGACTACAACCCAGTGGTGTACATAATTATAGCTACCTTAGTCTACTTTTCTCAACATTTCTTCATAATAGCATTCCCAATTCAAATCAGATTGAACTGCCTCAAACCCATATACTGTTGATATAAAACATATTTTCAAACCCATCTCTCTGAATACTCTGCCTCCTTCCCTGAGTTTTCTTTGTTCTGATGCTGTCTCACAGGGACATGGCTGTAGCAATGTCTAACATAGGGACCTCCTAGCCATGGAGACAAGACCCAGATTGAACCAGTAACATTAGTAAGGATGTAGAGGCCAGTCTTTTTCCAGGAAGGTGGGTTAGATACTAAGAGAAGCCCAGCATCTTCAACCACAAAATCTGTAAGATATCACGGGGAGATCTGGCTCAGCAGCTAAGAGGTCTGACTGCTCTTTCAAAGGACCCAGGTTTGATTCCCAGTATTGTGGCTTACAATTGTCTATAACTCCAGTTCCAGGGGATTACACAACTGTTACCTGGTCTCTGTAGGTACCACACACATGGTGCACAATTTTACATGCAAACAAAACACATATACACATAAAATCAAAATAATGAAAAATATTTTAAATACCACCTGTATATGTTTATGAACAGATTACTTAACTTGACCTTCTTTTTTATCACAATAGCCAAAAAGTAGCACCAAAAAGTTTATCAGGTAGAGTTTTGCTCCTATCTTACATATGTGAAATTATGATTATAATCATAAACTTTGGGTCTCTAGCATCAGAGTTCTAATACTATCAAGATCAGAAGTCTACGAACTGACCAAACTGCTTACAGTGTATTAGGTTAAGGGCATCTCATCTAGAAGGTGCACTTGACCTTCTGACATCATGAACAGTGACATGCTTTGAGGGATTCTTATACATCAATACAAATAAAATATTAGGGTTTTTTGTTGTTTGTTTTTTACTTGCTTCCTTGGCCAGGCTGTGGTTGCACATGCCTTTGATCCCAACACTCCCTAGGCAGAGGCAAGTAGATTCCTAAACTCAAGCTAGCCCACAGAGGAAGTTCCAGGACAGCAAGAGCTACACAGAGAAACACTGTTTCAAGAAACAAAAACAAAAGTTTCTTCCTTAAAAGAAGGCTTATGTTCTGGGCAAAGGGTATGTGGCTCTGTGGTAAAGAGCTTGCCTAGCACATGTGATAGATACTCCAGGTTCAATTCTCAGAGCTGAACAACAACAACAAAATAACTTGGGTTATTTTTAGCCCCAACTAATAGCTTTTGTGTATAAAGTGATGTGTCTGAACACCTATATAATGTGAATTGAGCTTGTCATAGTATGTATAAGAGAATTCAGACATACAACAATGTCCTAATTGTCCATAACTGGATATGTTTATAGATAAATAAAATAAATGAATAAATCAGAGGTTTTCTTTTAACCAGAAAGCAATCTCCAAAACAGCTTTAAGCTTTGTGGAAGTAAAACAGAAAAGGCAATGCCAGAATGTCCAGCAGGTAGACTTTAAGGCTATTTCAGTTCTTAGCTCGGATGGTTGTTATGTCACAGGCTCTCACAGTGCGTCTTGGGTCTTTATTTATAACTCCTTGCTATGTGTATATCACTTGTTTCTTGAGTTGAAATTTAATTCAACACTCAAAAGGGAAAAAAGGTGCTCTTTCATGAAATGTCTAATTCTTTATGGGGCTATAGAAATTTGGGGACTCACTACCATCTCTAGTTGAAAAATGTATTCCTGTTCTTGTAACCCCACATTTCTTTCTTAAGTTTTAATTCTGCCACCATCACTATTTGTTCTCACTGCCTGTATTGTAGCCAAGTGAGAACTAGAAAAGGATATAGAGACTAGGACCCGCTCCTCACAAGAGCTCCTGGCTCTGGGAATGCCTTTCTTTAAATCAAAGCAGCTAATTAACTTCCTTGAAACCTCATGTTTGCATCGCCTGGGGAAGGCGAAGGTGACACTACCAGCTTAGAGACTTTTAATTAGACTAGGGTTTTTAAAGGCAAGAAGCAATTCAGACTGTGCCACTGAGAAGCAGGGAACAAAGAAAAGCTGGGCCAGGAAGGAAGACACATTTAGGTTTACGTTTTAAATATCAGAATTCTCAGATCATCAGCCATTGAAATGAAATTGTCATTACCTGCCAGTCTGAATAGTTTTTCCCATACAAAAGTTTTATCAGAATGTGAATTTTGTTTCAGTTCTCCCACTTTCAGGGTCTATGTAGTCCTAGTCCTAGTCTTATGAATTAGTCATGATACATGTATGTGGTGTGTGTTGTAGAGAAGTTGAGTGTAACCCAGGTGTAACACTGCATGTCTTCAGAAATGATATTAACTGACCCATTTGATAATTAGAAATGGAATTGCAAAATGTGCTTATCTTTTTACTTCTTTCTTCCTTCACTCTGAGGTTTTCTAGTCCTAGAAAAAAAAATCCCACTGATGATTAGAAACTATTGCAGTAGCAGTTAATAATTGATGATTTACACATCAAAGTCTTTTTAGATACAAAGTAGTTGTCTTAAATTGCTCTGTTCTGAATGTATAATATTTATTTATAAATACTTCTTAGCATTAATGCTATGCATTAATTATGAAAAAATTTCTTAGACAAAATCTGCTTTTTTTCTTACCC
Organism: Mesocricetus auratus; assembly: GCF_017639785.1. Taxonomy (NCBI): domain Eukaryota; kingdom Metazoa; phylum Chordata; class Mammalia; order Rodentia; family Cricetidae; genus Mesocricetus; species Mesocricetus auratus. The sequence goes on along the minus strand of NW_024429266.1, from coordinate 150,309,718 downwards.
TCAGGACTGTTTTATGTGCTGTTGATTTGTGAGTAATCAGAAATGCAAATAACCCCTCAGGAATCAAGCTAAACTCAAAGAAACCTTACTTACAAAATTCAAGGAGTATATCATGGAGTGCCAGACTGAGAGAAAGGGAAAACACCAGCATAGCTTGAATTTACTAGATAAAATTAAAAATATGAAAGAATTAGAAGAAATGATTGATGTAGTGCTCATAGCAGAAGAGGAGAAATTTCTTTGCCACAGATTGGTCCTTGCTGCATTTAGTCCTTATTTCAAGGCTATGTTCACCTGTGGACTACTGGAGTGCACTCAGAGGGAGGTCATACTCTACGACATCACAGCAGAAAGTGTATCAGTGATCCTAAACTATATGTACAGTGCAGTTCTGGAGATCAATAATGCCAATGTACAGACCGTAGCAATGGCTGCCTATTTTATGCAGATGGAAGAAGTCTTTGGGGTGTGCCAAAAATATATGATGGATCACATGGATGCTTCCAACTGCATTGGAATCTATTATTTTGCAAAACAAATTGGAGCAGAAGATTTAGCTGATCAGTCGAAGAAGTATTTATATCAGCACTTTGCTGAGGTAAGCCTACATGGAGAAATACTAGACATTGAAGCGCACCAGCTTCTGGCACTTATTAAGTCTGATGACTTGAATATAACCAGAGAAGAGAGCATTCTAGACTTGGTTCTGAGATGGGTAAATCATAACCAAGCATTGCGCACAGAGCATCTCGTTGAGCTTTTGAAGCAAGTCAGACTGGAACTTATAAATGCTGCCTTTCTAAGACAGGCTCTAAGAAGGAACACGATGCTCCTTTGTGATGGTAGCTGCATCGACATAATCCAGAACGCATTCAAAGCCATCAAGATGCCCCAGCAGCATTCCCCTAATCTTCGCTATGGCATGGAGACCACCAGCCTGCTGCTTTGCATTGGGAACAATTCTTCTGGAATCAGATCGCGGCACAGGAACTATGGGGACGCCAGTTTTTGTTATGACCCCATGTCACGGAAGACCTATTTTATTTCATCACCCAAGTATGGGGAGGGTTTGGGAACAGTGTGCACTGGGGTAGTCATGGAAAACAATACTGTAATTGTGGCTGGAGAAGCAACTGCCTCTAGGCTTTCTAGGCAAAAGAGCAAGAATATTGAAATTTATAGGTTTGTATCTCAGCAGGTTTTGTGCTTTTTGTCTCCTTTTGCAGCCATGACTGACCTGGAACTCTGTGTAGACAAGACTGACCTTGAATTTGCAGAAATCCACCTGCTTCTGCCTCCCCATCAGTCTTCGTATATTTTTAAATCTTGTTTGTTTGTTTTTTCTTTCTTTCTTTTTAGAGCCTGACCTAGAACTAACTTTTGCAGATCAGGGTGGTCTGGAACTCACAGAGATCCACCTGCTTCTATTTCCCAAGTGCTGGAACTTACCACCACCTGGCTTAAATCTTGTTTTGACATTAGCAGTTGAAGAAGCACTGCTGGGGGGAATCACATTTTAAATTACATATAGTAAAAATTCTAGTATAAGACTCTCATAAAGAATAATATACATTATATCATATATCCATAAAATCGCTATAGCATGTATAATATTTGTAATGAAGTCATTCATATTTTAAAATTATTTTTCTTTTGCTTTTCATTATTATTGTTTTTGTTTGGCTGCTTTTAGGCAGTGCTAAGGATCAAACTTATTGCCTTGGCTGAGCTGGGCAAGTGCTCTGTCAGTGAGCTCCATCCACAGTCTGCCTTTTCATTAATTGTCAAGATTAATTGAATTTTTAATGTCTTAAATATAATCTATGTCATGATACAATTGTATTTTCACTCTTGGCTTTAATTATCTATATGATCAGGCATATTATATATCATATAACTTATAATAACAAGAAAAGTTTATTTAAATAAACTTTTCAATTGATTTTTAGTTATTGTTTATTATCTATAGTATTAAGCATTTTTTTCAGTTTTTTAAAACAGGATTTCTCTGTGGCTTTGGAGGCTGTCCTGGAACTAGCTCTTGTAGAGTAGGCTGGTCTCGAACTCACAGAGATCTGCCTGCCTCCGCCTCCAGAGTGCTGGGATTAAAGGTGTGCGCCACCAACACCCAGCTAATATTAAGTAATTTTTTAAAGTGGAGTTTTATGTATCCTAGGTTGACCTAAGGGTGACCTTGAACTTATGATCATCCTGCCTACACAGTGCTGGGATGTCCAGTTTATGTATTGGGGGTTGAACCTAGGGCTTCCTCATTCTAGGAAAACACTGTACCAACTGAACAAGGGATCTTGCTGTGTAACCCAGACTAACCTCCAGCTCCTACTTCTTTCATTCTCAGGAGTGCTAAGATTATAAGCATATGACACCACACCTGGCTAGAATCATCTTCTTGACCATAAATTTTTCATTCTGTACCCTCAATTTGTGAATCTTTCCTAAACCTTCAGCATTACTGAACTTTTGAAGAACCTTCCATTATAGGAAGAGGAGCAAGAATACCTGCTTAGATACTTAGCTACGGTTACATAGGTACCTGTTTAGACATAGACACATAAGTTTGTATCTTATTTATGAAAACATTTACCTTAAGATCTATTTATAAGCGTTTCTGAGCGCTTGCTGTTTAACAACATGAGTATGAAATGTGCACATAAAGTACTAAAAGGTGTGACTTCCCTTCAGGATCCTTCCCTTCTCAGATCCCTCTCATCAGGGTTTATTCATATTTTTAAGTCATAATGTAATTCTTTGTGACTGCAAAGATGGAGCAAAGAAGGAACTTAGAATTCGAATAAGTGATGGTAATTTCTAATTTCTAAACTAATAAGTGATGGTAATTTCTCCATCACTTATTAGCACAACACATCTGTTCTGGGGCTTCTCTGTCTCTTTTACACAGTCATGGTTCAAGGAATGTGTCTAATTTCCCCTAGTGGGGAAGGATTACAAAGTCCTGGATAAATTATCTGAACCCACCCCGTGGGGCCAAGCATGGCACAGGCTACAGGGGTATCCTTCTTTAGAATTATCAGTAGTCTGCAAAGTAAATAAGAAGGCCTTGCAGGAGGAGCAGGCTCTAATTTTCCTGACAGGATTCTTGCGGTTCTGTTTCCTGGTATGCCACACCCTTCGTGCAGGTACCCTTTCTATCTTGGGACCTTAGTTAAAGAGCCTTGGGCTCTTCAGATACCTCTTTTCTTCCTCATCAAGAAAGTCTACTGGTCTCTCATCAGAAATTATTGTTAATGAGCATCAACCCTGGTGTGTGTGTGTGTGTGTGTTTCTGTTCTAAGCCTTAAACAGCTTTCATCTTCACTCTAAAAGCCCTCTTCTCGTTTTTTTTTTTGTTTTTGTTTTTTGTTTTGCAAAAATGTCTAACTGCATACTCTATCATTTCCTCTTTTAACTATCTTAGACTTAGCCAGGTTCCTGGCACCAAACATCTCCTTCACATTGGTTAGAACTGGGGTAAAAGTTACTAGTTTCTTCCACCTTTACCTTTGATGTAAAATGGTCAGAAAGACAAGTGGTCAGATTATCAGAAGCATTGCTTTGTGCTTAAATGAGACATACTTCCTCATAATTAGTCACTATGTGGACTCTGAAAGTAATGAGAATCCTGTCTCCCTAAGATCCTTGTCTCACAAGACTCTTAATATCCTAGCATCATTACAGGTCACTTTGAAGCCAATTTATGATACAGAAAATCAAGTATCCTATAGTGTACCCCTGCAATATTATTTTCTAATAACACTGTCATAATTGTAATATCATTGCTTCTTGTCACTTTAATCTTTGTCCAGATGTTCCTCAGATTGCCCGTGCTGTACAGTTCATAGACGTCCATGCAGGTGTATTTCTTCTTGAGTTAAAGTAGGAAATAGACTAACATCCTGGTAGCCCAGTTCTTTCTGTCTTCCTTCTTTGTCTTCCGACTTTCATATGAAATAAGTGAGCATGTATTTATTTATTTTTATGTTTTGGGTTTTTGAGACAGAATTTCTCTGTGTAGCCCTGGCTGTCCTGGAACTCACTCTGTAGATCAGGCTGGCCTGGAACTCAGAGATCCTCCTGCCTCTGCATCCAGAGTGCTGGGATCAAAGGTGTGCGCCATGACTGGCCAGTAAATGAGCATGTGTCATCTTTAAACTATCAACCTGTTGGCACTGAACACTCTTGTCACTATTACATATCTACTTCCCAGTCACAAGTTTTACAGCTTTATCTGAACATTTTATCTCCCCATTTTAAGTTCTAAATGTTAAAACAAAAATCAGACTAACAAGTTATTTAGAAAACCATCCTCAATCTTCATGGTATCAGTTTCATCCTATTATGCTTTCTTAAACTATGCCTCAGAAAACCCAAACCCATTCTTGGTTCCACTTACATATTCACTCAGTTAGCTTTTCTTCAGCATATTGATAAGATCTTCCTTATCTTTGAAAATCCATAAGTTAAAAATTAATGAACATATCCCTTGTGATTCCAGGAATACTGACTTCCTTTTTAGAATTGTATAGAAGACAGCTGCTGGAAGGTTTGAGAAATCTCTGTGTTCAACTGTGACAAGCCACACATGCCTCTATGAAAGGAATATGCCTTTCAACTTTCCTGTCAAGCTTGAAGCAGAATGTTCTCTGGGGAATGTGAGAGCTGGCCCAGAACAAGTGGGAGAAACTCTGATTAGATGACTAACTGTAGAATGTTCCTTAAAAACTCTACTCTGTACAGAGCATACATAAATGCTCCAGGCTTGATCTTGTTTCCAAGCAGAACACCTGTCTTCTCATTTTCCACGTTCTTGGGTTTTGTGCTTTTGTTCCATGTACACTTTTCTAGATTTTTCTGAGACACTTAATTTCAGATATTTTATCCTACTAGTCCCATATGTATTTTTTGTCTTTCTTGTGAAAAATATCTCAAGTTGAAATTGAAAAAAAAATTACATTTACAAGCCAAACATGGTGGCACAAGTCTATAACCAACTATTTGAGATGCAGCGGCAGAAGGATGGCAAGTTCTAGGCCAGCTTGGGCTATATACCGAGACTTTATCTTTTAAAAAAAACCTACAATTATCATGAAGCAAGACAAAAGACAGCCATGAAATAGTACACTCAGGGTTTATAAAGTGCCTACCAATCAATTAATGTTTGCGGTTTCAGAAGACACTGACAGACTTCTGTCTGAGGACTCACATTACTCAAGACTCTTCTTAAACAGATAGTATATGTGAAGGAAACTACCCAAATAACCATATCTAGTAGATGAAAATAGATGCCCAGCAGACATCTGCAGATGGGTTTTAACACAATGCTCTTGATCTAGTTTTAAACCATAACTATAACTTAAATAGTGGCTAGGCAAGGTGATGTGCACCTTTAACTCCAACACTTGAAAGGCTGGGACCAACTTTTTAGATTATCTGCCTAAAGCCATGAGTCCTTTAATGTTGCACTAAAATGCTATTTATCTAAATAGGATATTTTATGTCTTTGTCTCTATTTATGTTAAAGTTAAAAACTGACTTTCTGAAAGATTTTCCTATTCCTGATCTTCTTTCCCAGAATTAGGAAATGTTAAAAACTAGTCCAGGGTAAGGTATACTCTTTTCTACATGTCTATTTTTCCTAAAATTCTTCAGGGAGATGAATATGTTTCAGTATATTATGTTTCATTCATTGATCCTTGGGGAAAAAGAAAGCAAATATATACTATTGTCTTGGGTTGATGATCTGTTTCTCCTCCAAAAAAGAAAAAAAAAACTTAAATGTGTTTCTTGGATGAGTTGTTGCCATGGTAGTTCTAATCCTGGTTCTCTCTCTCTCTCTCTCTCTCTCTCTCTCTCTCTCTCTCTCTCTCTCTCTCTCGTGTGTGTGTGTGTGTGTGTGTGTGTGTGTGTGTGTGTGTGTGTGTTATCTTGCAGGTATCATGATAGAGGAAACCAGTTTTGGGAAAAGTTATGCACAGCTGAATTTCGAGAGCTCTATGCTCTAGGCAGCGTTCAAAACGACCTCTATGTTATAGGAGGACAGATGAAAATTAAAAACCAGTACCTCATTACAAACTGTGTTGATAAGTACTCCTTAGATCAAGACAAATGGAAACGAGTGTCTCCCCTTCCACTGCAGTTGGCTTGTCATGCTGTGGTGACAGTGAACAATAAACTGTATGTCATCGGTGGATGGACCCCTCAGGTTAAGAAATTCCTTGCATACCTACCTGGCATGGCTGGCTTTGCTGAAAAAATGTAGCAGCTCTTGAGTACTAAAAGATGATGGCTTACATTTTGGCAAAATGCTTTTTACACCATATAATATAAACTTAAGTTTTGAAAGTGTCAAAGCAGTTTTAGAAAATTGATTTTTAAATGTGTTATTTATAGACAGGGGTGCATTTAGTGTTCATGCTATGCTATGGACTTCATAATTGTTACCCAACTGGCTGATTGGAAAAGAGCCCTGTGTCAAGGGGTAGCTGTAGTGAGCATCTAAGTAAGTGCAACAGTTGAATCCTCATTCCAGTCCTGCTGTCTGATGGCGGTGTGACCAGTGGCCAGGCATTCCTAAGTCTTTCTTGCTGCAGGGTCTGGGGAAATGACTCAGTTGGGAAGATGGTTATTGTGAAAGCATGAGAACCTGATCCTTAGCACCCATGTAAATGCCTGTAATCCCAGCACTGAGGAGATAGAGACAGGAGGACCCCTGGGGCATGCTAGCTACCCAGTCTAGGCAAATTGGCAAACTCCAGATTTGGCAAGCTACCTTGTCTCAAAAATGTAAGATAAACCCTCCTGAAGACCACCTGGCCTCTTACCATAAATGGAAAACCAGAATTTTGATTCTGTAGTGGCACCATCATTCCCAAGAAAGTATGTTATGACTGTAAACACCAAGTGTCCTTGCTGGGCATCAGCAATATCAACAGATTGCTGTTGATATTGAAGCCCAGAGAAGTGATGGCAAGCCAATGCAGAGGTCAGCAGTGTGACCACAGTGGGCCTGTGTACTTTTGCGGGTCCTCCTGGGTCTTTTCAACTGTCCTCTGTTCTTACTTTCCTGTTTTTCCAATACATATTATCTTCACTCCTTGGCTATCCCTGTGATATAAATTTATTTTTCCTGTATTTTCTCTTACTACATTTGCCCCATGATAAAACTCATGTTTTTGCATTCTCTTTATGAGTTTGGAAAACTTTATTCTTATACTTTATAATGTCTCTATTCATGCTGTAGATCAAGAATAGTGCATATTTTATCACAGTGAATAGCTAGAACCTGACATTATCTGTAGTTACATTTTTCAAAACTATCCACCTTCACAGTGAATTTGCATGAACAAGACCTCAAAACAATAGGATGCTTTGCTTTGCTAACATGGAGAGTAAATACCTAAAATAGAAGGAAAGTAAGCAGTAAGGAAATTATTTGCTAATTTGGAGTTTCTGAATGAGTATTGTATAATGAGGCAATCTCACTGAGCTTCTGATGGAGCACATGAAACTGGGCCTTGAATGCCCATGGTATCATTATTCCTGTCTTTTTTTAAAGGCCTAGACTAAAGTGAAGTGCATGGAACATTCCTAAGGGCACAATTATTTCTTTGTTGAAAACTTGTACCCAAAAATGATATCAATTCTTAGCTCAAATTTGTTATAAAGTTCCAGATATCATAAATTAAAATAACATTACTTTACCCTAAGTTTATGGATAGAAGCTGCTTGTGTCTCTGTAAGAATAAAATTATTCAATTTTTATTATCTAATCATTAAAATATATACAAATATATAAGCGAATAGTAAACATAACTCCAAGTAATTTATGCTAATCTTATATCTTGAAAATTGAAATCAGGTTATTTACATATAGCTCATAATTGTGATCTAAAATTCTCTTCTTGTGAAAATGTTTTGAAATTTTTTATAAGTTAGAAAAATATAAAGAAAATGCCTTATGAATTATTAAATCTAGTTCTCTATGAATATTGTTAAAATTCACAACTATGAAGTTTGTAAGGTTATGGTTTTCTTTGCTCATTGTTCAAGAGCACATGCTTTGCTTTTTTTTTAAGACTTTGTAGTTGCTTTATTTTTTGCTGTCTAAATGTGAAAATGACTGATTGCTGTAAACCAGCAAGTCACCTATAAATCCCTCTGATGTTGACACAGTACTGACAACCCTAAGTCTCAGGACTTAGCAAATCTGTGAGTGTGAGTGAGACAGTTAACCCCCATTCATCTCCTCTGCTGTCTGCTTGATTAATTGTGTCCACATGCTCACAAAGGCCTCTAAGTGGTCTGTTGTTACATTTGCTGCCATATTTCATATAGATGGATCTTCCTGATGAAGAGCCCGATCGATTGAGCAACAAACTGTTGCAGTATGACCCCAGCCAAGATCGATGGAGGGAGCGGGCACCCATGCAGTACTCTAAGTACCGATTCAGTGCAGCTGTCGTCAACAGTGAGATCTATGTTCTGGGTAAGTAGTGGACTGCTCAGAGCATAGCCACTTTCACTACTTCAACAGTTTACTCCTGTAAAAACAAACGTTTCCCTTCCTCTTGTGTCCCAGTTCAAATATATATGATCACTGGCCAAAAGATATTTCTTGTTTCCTGGAGTACAAACCAATTAAGATTAAGTCAAAGCGCATTGGCTTTGAGGGCAAAACTATTTTTATGGCGTCTTAAAAGGCCTTGGAATGCAAAAGCAGCAGTGATCTGTCCTATGGGACACAGGTTGATGAAGTAGAAGTCTTTGTCTAAGCCAGGTGGTGGTGGCGCACGCCTTTAATCCCAGCACACGGGAGGCAGAGGCAGGAGGATCTCTGTGAGTTCAAGACCAGCATGGTCTACAAGAGCTAGTTCCAGGACAGCCTCTAAAGCCACAAAAACCCTGTCTCAAAACCTGCCCCCCTCCCAAAAAAAAGAAGGCATATTTGTCCACTTTTGGTCGGTGAGATACGGAGTTTTGCAGCCAACTGTGGTTGCGTTGTTAAAGAAAAGGCCACAGCAGGGTAGACTATGCCACAGATTTTGCCAGTTCTCTTCATTTTGCCTAACCCTCCAAATTTCTAAAGACACACTACCAAGTAACTTTTTCATGGATGCATTTCTCCCTCCTCTCTTGAATATGTGTAGTCAGTACTAACTAGCAGGGGCTGGTGAAACTACAGCTCACTAGAAATTCCAACAGGTAAGAATTGCAGCCATCTCCTGTAGGTCCCTGCTTCATCAGGTCTTAGTCTTCAGAGTGTGTTCTTTTTCTGACATCACCCTCTGTCACCCCCAGCTCTCCGGAGTATGGGAAGGCTGGGCCATGAGGCTAGCAGAACTGCTGAGTCTCAGACCTCCCACCTGCATGAGTGGCTGACTGGAAAACAGGGAGGTGAAAAGAGACAAAGAAATGACTAAGAAAAGATGAGCTCTGAGGTGAAAGTAAACCAGGTCTCTAATGGAGACGATTAAAAAAAAAACCATGAAATGAAGGCTGTTATCTTAGGCTGTTTTCACAGCATGAAGCAAGGCAATTCATATACTCAAATATTAAAATTGTTTTATTTAAGAACAATTGTGCAACATAATTTATGATTGCTTCAGTTAAGAGACTCACAATTATAATTAAGTTTTTCCTCTAGATAAATATCCCTTTCTTTGTTATAACCAGAATGAGAGCTCCCCCTAACAAGGAGCCTCAACTGGGATAGATGTGTAATAAAAATGATAATGTCTCTTGGATCACTGTGAGGGAAAGGGCACCTTAGAGGCAAGCTTAGAAGCCCACTCTTCACAGAATGGACAGATGTTCACTGGGAGAACAAAAGGTAAATTTAAAGACACCTACAGCATTTATGTTGGTGAAAAAAAGGAGTATCTGTACTGTGCTTCAGGAGTGGGAGCAGGAGAGATCAGGGAGGATGAGAGGCAGCAGCAGCAGCTTAGGGTGAGAATGAGGGTGCTGGATGAGAGATGGGAACAAGAGAGCTGAGACAGCGGGTCCCTCACAGTGACAAATGCCTGGCAGGAACACCTGAAAGGAGGAAACAGTTATTGTGACTCGTGATTTCAGTGCACTGTAGAAGGTACATACAGCAGTCTATGGCAGCCGGAGCAAGAGGCAGTGGGCTGTTCACTTGGCATGAGCCAGGAAGCAAAAACCCAACAAGAGCCAGATGTGGATATGACCTTCCACCCCAAGTAATCTACTTCAAGCAGGCACATCCTGCCTCCTAAAGGCCCCACAGCCTCTGAAATAGCACCATAAGCTAGGAGTCAGGCATTCGAGCTGCGAGCCTGGGGAGGACATTTCAAATTGAAACCGTATCAACTAGGAGGTACAATTTGAAGGCTATGGGTGAAGAATTAAGAAAACATAGTAAAGCCAGGTGGCGGTGCTACGCTCCTTTAATCTGAGCACTCAGGAAGCAGAGGCAGGTAGATATTGGTGAGTTGAAGGCCATCCTGGTCTACAGAGTGAGCTCCAGGACAGCCTGGGCTGCAAATAGAAACCCTGTCTCAGAAAGAAAAGAAAAAAAGGAAAAGAAAGAAAACATAATAAGGAATGGGAAACCACACAGAGGCAAGTTGATTAAAGGATGCTTGAAGAGACCAAATGCCAGGAAAGGCTGGTGTAGGAGTGAGCCCCACAAAGTTATCCGCCCATGAGGGCGGGGACAAGTAAATTAGCACAGGTAGAGATAAAAGGAAGCAAAAGGAAAAAAGGACCCTCTCTTTTTTGGAAGCCGGCCATGCTTCTGATTCCCAGCTTGTGTGATTCTCTCTCTCTCTCTGGTGAATAAATATATTGTATTCCCTATTGCATTGACTATCATTATTAGGCTGGAAGTGGGGAGAGCAACTGATAGCCTAGACTCAAGCTTCTAGATTCCCAGAACCAGGAGCCAGGTTCATGATTATCCCAGTAAACTTTGCCATATGTAAAACTCACCCCAAAGTCACCTTGCTCAACATTTGTGCTTAATCCTAAACTTACATATAAGCTTTGATGTAATGTGAAACTCAGTTGTTGGATTTCTGTAGTCTTAGTTCAGAGTTAGTTGTTCAATGTGGAATTTGGAATCAAGGCAAATACATACAATCCTAAAATTGTTGGTTTGAATAACTCACAGATGCCTTGCGATTTTTTTTTCTTTTTTGGCTGTCTGTTTTAGGATAGCTACATGTACCCCATTGTGCTGGAGATCCCTGCCAATCACTATGAAAATAGGCCCTCTCCTTGCTCCCTAGAGGACTTAATACATGCCACCTCCTGGATAGACTACAGAGTGTCTCCCAAAGAGCACCCAGTGGCACCTCCTTAACAGAGAGGCAGCAGTACGTTAATGTGAGGAAGGTCCAGCATCAGAGTTGAGGGGAACCAAATCTTCACGTCATCACTGACTCTGGTCTAGTTAAATATTTTATCATTGTAAGATTAGTTATAACAGTTAAGTAAGATGTATGTCAGGTATCTGCATCATAAGCATAACAGCCTTCCATTGAGCCCCTTAATGTTACAGATGGTCCTCATGAGGATCTGCACTGTCCCCCAGAATCTCAGAAGTTGAAGCCCTAGCCACCAGCCTGTAGCACTACTATGAAATGACAGAAATGCTAGAAGGCAGGGCCTGGTCGAAGGAAGTTATGTCATTGGGCTATGGTGTCAAAGGGCTTGACTGGAAAGTGTATTCCAGGCAAGTTCTAACTAAATGATTACATAGCTATATTGAGGTTAGACTTTTAAACAACACCCTGTCTTCCCACTGAACAACGCTGCAGAACATGGCCAGCATGCATGCAAAAGACATTTGTGACACGTGCATCAGGAAGGAGCACTGGAGCTGCCGCGGCACTCAGTGTTTCCCTCCTGTGTCCCCTGACCTGTGTCAGCCGGAACCCACAAGTACTTACTGTGCAGACGCAGCTCTGAGAGCATCCATGTAGTTCTGGCCCAAGTCACTGGAAAGGAAATGTAATTCTCAGAATAAGTCTCACCTTACTTTCTCCCTGTCTTTTTCTGTCTCCCTCCACCCCTCTCTCCTATCTTGCCATTTAAGCCAATCACAGCTAAGTGTGGCTGATTGGGATGACTAGAGGCCCAGGTTTCTAGCCAGAAGCACAGGGAGAAACTGCAGATGTCAGCCTCATGGAGTCTTATGTCATGGACTCCGAGGCTCACCATAGGTGATGCCTGCTTTGACGTTCTCCTACTACAGACATTGAGAATTAAAATCAGGCCTCAGCTGATTACAAGTGCTGAACTTCACAGAAAGCATGAAGAGCACAGCATCACACTTGGTCTCTAAGCTGACACTAGGATGACAGTGCGCAGAAGGCAGATGGAGCCTTGCATCCTGCACCTGACCAGTTTAAAGTTGAAGGGGTCACAAGGAGGGAGGGGGAAGGAAAGGGAACACAAGAGAGGGAGAGAAGGGAGAGGAGATCATTGCTATCTCTAATATTTAAATAAGTGTTATGATCAGAATACCCAGGGCACAATCCATTCTTATTCAGGAGACAAAAAAAAAAAAGTCCTAGAAAATCTTGAATCACTTAGAAAAAGTACCAGTAATGACAAAAATGGGCATAAATACATGAGTCATCATCTTCTTTTTTTCCAGTTTTTTTTTTTTTTTTTTGGTTTTACGAGACAGGGTTTCTCTGTATTGTTTTGGAGGCTGTTGGACCAGCCCGGCCTCGAACTCACAGAGATCCGCCTGCCTCTGCCTCTGAAGTGCTGGGATTAAAGGCGTGCGCCACCATACCAGGCATGAGTCATTTTCCAGAGGCCTTGAAGCAGTTATTCTAAAATACTAAAATGTATTATGTATTTATGTATAATGAACATTCTTGAAATAAATACTAAAAATAGAAAAACCTCAGCAAAGAAATAGAAAATGCAAAGAAAAGCAAAGTGGAAATTTCTAAACAGAAAATAGTGTTCCACAAATCAAGAAGTTCAGGGGATGGATACAAAAGCTGAGAGCAGATGACGGGAAAGAGTCAGCGAATGCACAGACTCATTGTAGTGTTAAAATCTGAAGAGCTGGCCAGGTGGTGGTGGCACATGCCTTTAATCCCAGCACTCCAGAGGCAGAGGCAGGCGGATCTCTGTGAGTTAGAGGCCAGGCTGGACTGACAACCTCCAAAACAATACAGAGAAACCCTGTCTCGTAAAACCAACAAAAAGAAATCTGAAGAGCTGTGGAACAAACTATAAAGGGCCCCCTAGTTATGTCTCTGGGATCCCAAATACCAAAGGTGTGGGCCCTCAAAATTATTTAAACTTTGTTTAAAGTTGTAAACTCACAGTCAAGAAGCTGAACCAGCTCCAAATGGAATAAATCCATAAAACCCACACCCATATGATATTGCCAAATAGCAGCAGAAAACAGAGGGAGAAAAAAACAAACAAGCAAAATCCCTGAATTGTCTACAGGGGAACACAGACTGGATGACTACAGGTGTCAGCCCAGAAACCAGGAGAGCTAGGAGATGGGCAAACACAGCTGACGTGCTAACAGAGAACTGTCAACCTAGAATTCTGCGTTCCCCCGAAAGCCTCCTTCATGAGTGGGTGTAAATTAATGTACTCAAAGATAAAGGAAAGCTAAGACACTGAATAAGAATGTGTCTGCTAAGGGAAGTGGTTCAGACACAAGGAGAAGGTGCCAAGTGGAAACCCAGAGCACCAGAACAGAACGAGCTCAGCAGAGATGTCTGGACAAGTGCAATGTTCTGCTCTGAAGTTCTTAAAAATGTGTTTGCAGATTGGAAGTAAAAATTATTATATTTCACACTTTTTGGTGTATGTAGATATGAAAATGTGACAGATTTATAAACCATAAAAGAGAATGCATGCGGGACCTGTAAAGCTCTGGTTCTTAGTAGACTATGAAATATTAAGTACATATTTTTCTGAGTGCTGTGTCTCACACCTGTAATCTTCAAACTTGGAAAGCTGGAGCAGGAAGATTGCTACAAGTTCAGTTGAAACCAGCATGGGCTACAGTATAAGACTGTCTCAAAATAATAAGACAAAAAAGTACATGTTTTGTAATCCTCAAAGAAAAACTATTAAAAGGGATACTGCGAAATTTTCAGTAAATGCATTAGTGACTATAAGACGCTGAAGTTCTCTGGTGTGAGGCAGTTCCGTGCCCTTTGGCCAGGATCTCTCCATTCCCCTCACCTCCCCAGTTCTGGTAGCCACTTATCCAGCCTTTTCTGACTCCGCGGGTGGAAAGTCCTGTGGAATTTGTCTGTTTCTTATTTCAATTAGTGCAGTGTCTTCTGGACTTGCCCATGTTGACTCAGATGCCAGGATCTCCTTTTATTTGTTTTTCTCTGTGTATGTGTGCATATGATGTGTTTTCATATATGATGTGTGTGGGGTGGAGGAAAGAGAGAAAGAGAACATGCCTTGTGTGTGGCTGTCAGAGGACAACCCTAGGTGGTGGTCATTGCTGTCCACCTTGATTTGAGGCAGTGCCTCTGTGTTCTTGGGCTGTCTTCTCTGGGCTAGCTAGCCTGCAGGCTTCTGGGGGTTCTCCTGTCCCTGCTCCCCTCCCCTAGCTTGTAGCTGTGCTGCAATTCCAGGCACTCCACTCCACTCATTTTGTATGTGTATTCTGGGGATTTGAATGCAGGTCTTTGTGCTTGCACAGCAAGAATTCTGCCTGTTGAGCTATCTCCCTAACAGAGGTTTCTTCCTAACCCTAAATAATAGTTGGTTTCTAGCTGGTCATTCATTTACAGACACTTAGGCTGCCTCTATCTATATCTTAGTTATTGTGAGAAGTGCTTCAATACAAGAACACACATAGCTATTTGAAGTACTTTCTTCCCACCCCCATAGGAGGATTTCCCAGAAGAGGGATTAAATGTACCAGTATTTTCACTTTTTAGGAATCTCAATACTGCCTTCCGTAGACTGTACCATTTGTCATTCCTGAAAACCATGTGCAAGGTCCCTGCTTCTCCACATCCTGCAACACTTATCTTTTAGCTTCTGACAGGTGTAAAGTGAGACCTCACTGTGGTTTTGACATAATAAGTGCCTTTTCTTGTGTCTATTGGACATTGTATGCCTTCTTTGGTAGGAAAAAATTATTTTGATCCTTTGCTCATTTTAAACAGGCTGTTTAGGTTTTTATTATTGGGTTTTATAAGTTCCTTATAGATTTTGAATATTAGCTTACTTTTACATATGTCCTTTCTTTTTATTTATTTATTTTTATTTAAGTTAGAAACAAGCTTGTTTCACATGTCAATCCCAGATCCCCCCCCCATATGTGCTTTTAAAAAACTTTTTTTTTCTTTGTTGGTTGTTTCTTTTGCCATACTGAAACTTTTTGGTTTGATATAGTCTGTTTTATTTGTCTTTAGTACCTCAGTGTTAGACATCATATTGTTTAGGCCAATATGAAGTAAATTTTTCCTGTGTTCTCTTTTATGCCTTTCATGGTTTCAGGTATTATGTCTTGCCCTTTAATCCATTTGAGTTGATTTTTATGTATGGTATAAGAAACCGGTCCAATTTTTTACATGTAAGCATACAGTTTTTCAAGCAGTGTTTGTTGAAGAAACTCTCCTTTCCCCCATTGTGTGTTCCCAGAACTTTGTCAGAAAATATTTAACCATAGGTTCAGCTTTATTTCTGGGCTCTCTGTTCTGTTCCGTTGAGCTATGTGTGTATTTTTTGTGCCAGAACCACAATGTTCTGGTCATTATAGCTTTGTAATGCAATCTGAAATCAGGAAATTGTACACTAGATTCATTATTTCTCAAGATAATTTGGAAATGCAGGATCTTTTTTAGTTCCATATGAATTTATGAACTTTATGTATGTTTTATATATTATATATAAACCTTATAAATGAATTTATCCTTCCCCATGAACTTATGTGAACAATGTTGGGATTTTTAATGAGGATTGCATTGAATCCTTGTGTCACTCTAGGTAATATGCACATATTAATTCTCTCAATACATAAACATGAAATCTTTTTCTACTTATTTGTGTCTTCCTTGGTTTCTTTCATCTGTGTTTTGTAGGTTTCATGGTTAAACTTATTAACTATTCTATCCATTTCAATAATACGACATATTGAATTGCCTTTTCAGATAAGATATTCTTAGCACAAAGAAATGCATTGCTTTTTCTGCGTTGATTTTTTTTCCTAAAACTTTATTCAGCTTTCTAATTCTAACAGTTTTTATGGACTCTTTGGAGTTTCCACACATAGGATTGCATTATCTACAAAAGGAGATAATTTTATTTATCTATTTATTTGTGGATGACTTATTTCTCATCTGTTTTCTCTCTTTAGGAATATTTATTTTAATTATTTGTCTATGTATATGTGTATGTGCCTATAGTTTGTATACTTGGGTGCATTTCCCCTTAAAGGCCAAAAGAGGGGGGTCAGGGCATCAGATTTCCTGGACCTGGAGTTATATGATTGTAACCTGCCAGATGTGGGTTTTAGGGACCAAAGTTGGGAGTCTTGGAAGAGCAGTACAGGTTCTTAGCCCCTTATCGTCTCTCCAGCCCCTGGATTGTATTCTCTTAACTCCTGCTGCCATGTTGTATAGAAGTGGGAAGGACAGCCACGCCTCTAGCGGGTTCTCATGGGAGAAACTCTTCATCCTCACTGGTTATAGCACTGGCTTCAGGATTTCCACACAGCTTCCCCGTGTTAAGGAGATTGCTTTCTGCAGATTATGTTGAGACTTTTATTTTTAAATTACAAGTAGATGTTGAACTTTGTCAACTGCTTTGTAAGCACCTATTGAAGTGATCACATGGTTTTAATTTCTCAATCTCTTAATATTTACTTTGTGCAGGAATAATTAGCTTGTCAAAGGTAATTCTTATTGTACAAGGAAAATTGTTGATGTTCTGTGAGCAGGAGCTTATTTAGGGTAAACATTGTTACCAAGCTGCGAGTGGATTGCTGTCACTTAGAACTGTGGCTTATGTTTATCACTGAGGTGGCAGTAAGTCAGGCCAGATCTATGGGAGGCTCAGTGGGGTGAGCCAGCTCACTGCATTGTAGAGAAGGAGACTGCCCCTCCCCCCACCTCTGAGGGGCCCCGGAGGCATGTTCACTGTAGAAGCTGTTGCTGCTTGATTAATCTTATCAAAAAACTAGCTCTGAGGCTGACTTGTTGTGCCTGTAGGACTCTTGCCTTTTCCTAGGAGCGTGGGACTTTTGTATGTCCCCGTTTTGACTTTTTCATCAGTCAAGCAGCAGGGGAGACCAGCAGGAGCTGCCCAGATACCCAGCACTGTTGCTCATTCTCCTTAAAGATGGGGTTTTGCTTGCAGGTCTGCATGCTGAACAACATGAGCACATCCTGCCTTAGTCTGTGAAGCATTTGTTGAAACATTTCTTAGGTCGGTTGGCTGTGTAGATTTAAGACTGGATAAACACATCTAACTGTGCACTGCTCTAGTTAATTAGTTATAAAGAAAAGATTAAAGAGCAATCTGGTGGAGTGATCTAGGTCTTTCCGGGTCTGTTAGTGAAGTTGAGTCCCAGCAATTCTGCCATGCATCCACAAAAGTCAATTTGCTTTTCAGCTTGCTCGGATGGAAATTGCCCTGACTTATCTGTAGGGCTAATCCAGGTTCAGATGAAGTGTCCACAACGGCATGGACCTTCATAACAATAGAAAATTCTATACTTTTGTTCATAAATACCTGAGCAAAGGAATTTAACCTGGTTTTCTGTGTCTTGGCAGGCCTGGGCTTAACTGTTTTCTGTATTAGACAAAGTTAGGGGTGAATTTTGATGACCACTAAAGTAGAACATTCCTGTGTCAGGGATTATTAAAATAGTTAATAAATTTAACCATGAAACCTACAAAACACGGATGAAAGAAACCAAAGAAGATACAATAAATGGAAAAAGATTCCATGTTCGTGCATTGAGAGAATTCCCTTGGGAATCTGTTCTCAGTGTTTTTCTCACGGAGAACTTATCACTTTAACTTCCTCTCAGAGGGCAAACCCCTAAAAGTACTGTAGGGAATTAATCCTGGTCCAGTGGACATCACAGACCTGAGTCCCACATAGGGAGACAGAAAAGCATGTGACTCTGAAATAGCAGCACCTCTGATATTTGTCTTTGGGTCTCGTAATGGTCACTATTCCATTCCAGGAAGATTTTATCTTCCCTCTCGCAATGCAAGCACATTTTTCATGTGTTTTTATTTATGTATTTTATTTTTATAATATCTTATTTATTTGATTTCATGTTTTATCAGTATTGCTAACATCAATGTAAAATGTCTCTATATTACATTCCAAATTAGCCACACAAACAATATTTTAGGTACCAGATTAATAGTTTATCACTGCCATCATCATTTAGTAACTAGTAAAGACTGAAAATACCATCAGACGTATCTTTTTAAGTATCGAAAAGTGACTGTGGTTCTAGGAGGCTCTTGTTCTCTGGTCCTAGAAGTGTCTGCCATGACAGCTGTCTTTTGTCCAATGGTTTTCCTATGAACCAAAAGCTTCTAAGGATTATCTGGAGAGTCACACTTAAGATCCCTGTGTTAGTTACCTTTCCATCACAGTGACAATGGCTAGCATGGCTGGTCAGCCTAAAGGAGGAAAGAATCTTCCGGCTCACAGTTTCAGGGGGTTATTTGGTCCCCTTTGCTGCTACGCCTGTGGCTTCACAGCGCTTTGTGGCAGGAGCACATGGCAGAGGAAGTCCATTCACTTTGTGGCAGCAGGAATCAGAGAGGGGAGGACAGAGACCAAAGTACCAACACTCCCTTCAAAGGTAGACCTCCAATGGCCTAACTTTCTCCTTCAAGGCTTCATTTCTTTTTTTTCTTGAGAGCCTAATTCAGGCCCAGAGTCTGGAAAATGAGATTCTAAATTTCCCATATACTTGGTACCAGCCTGTTTGTGTACCTAAATCCTATAACATTTTTACTAAGAAAAAAAATTAATTACCATACTTTCATCTGCTTAGTGAAAAATTTTTCCATGCAGAATAATATTTATTGAAGAGCTAAGTGCTAGCCCCTTTACAATAATGCATTGTTTCAGTTCTCAAAATATTTTACAAAATGAAGTTCTTGGGGCTGGAGAGATAGCTTGGTGGTTAAAAGTATATACTGCTCTCACAGAAGACTCAAAACCCCCTTCAGGTGGCTCACAACTACCTGTAACTCTAGGCCCAGGGGATCTGATAGCTCTGGCTTCTGCTGGCATAGCACTCATGTGTTTATGGCCTTGCATACACACACATAATTTTTAAGTAAGTTCTTCTCTTTGATTATTTTCATTATATAAATAGTAGAATTAAGTCTAGGATTCAAGTCCAAATTTGTTCAATTTAAAGTTAAATACTTTTAAAAAAAATATGTCATTAATAGGGTCTAGCTGGGTCATCTCAATGGATAAAGCACTTGCCTCCAAGCTTGAGGAATAGAGTTTGATCCCCAGAATTCATACAAGCCAGGCAAATATGATGGCTCCATTAATCTCAGCATTCTGGAGAAGAGACAAGGGATCTCCTGAGTAAGCTGGATAACAAAACTGGCAGGAGTTGGTGAATTCCGTGTTCAGTGAGGGACCCTGCCTCAATAAACAAGTGGAAGGCAGTCAAAGAAGACACCCAATATCAACTTTAGGTCTTTACATGCCAGCATACACATGTATGAAAACATACATGCACACATACCACATACATATAGACAGACAGACAGACAGAGAGCAGCAAAAATTATCCTTTGCATGAGTAATGTCCATGGCTGTTGAATCATGGGACTATTCACCTCCTGAACTAAGAGGCCACAGATAAGCAGACCTGGATGGTTCTTTTCCCTCTCACTGCTAGACAAGTGCCTTTGGTCTTCTCCTCATCCACTGGGGATGGAACCTAAGGCCTTGCTTCACACCAGGCAAGTGTTCTGCCACCAAGCCACATCCCAGTCCCTCTGTCCTTCCCACCGCTGCTGGTTATTGTTTCTTCATCTTTTGTAGCTGTCACATTGTGCATGCAAGCTTCTCCATACATTCTATACAACACACACAAGGTCATGCCACAGACAACTGTGTATCTCTACACACTATCCATGAAATTAGGCCATGACATCATAGGTCTTTAGCAGTGTTCCCAAATGTTGCAAAACAGAGTTTCGGGTCTCTGTCACGGCGTTGGTACACAGACAGAGTTTTACTTTTTTTGCGGTGGCCTACAAGTCTGACTTCCTGACAGATGAGTGATGCTGTCACACCACTGGCGATATACTGCCATGGTTGCTAAGGCTCTTAGGAGTCGCAGCTGTATAGGACTGTTGACTGCCTTTCTCCCTTGGCAACTGGCATAGCATTTTATGACGCCCTGAGAGCTGCTCCTAAGGGAAAAGGCTTCCAGGACAGTTCCAGCTCCATTCCTTCCAGTCCAGCATCTTAAGTGCGTGGCATCTTCAGTGATAAATTCTGAAACAACCAAGGACAACAGCAGGAGCCTATGTTGTTTTGGGAGTCCCTTGGACCTCCTGACAAACAATGCAAAGGGAAGTTTCCTGCGCTTGACACTAGAGATTTTATTAGACTTTTGGAGAGATGGTTATGTAATATGTATTTTTTAGTAAATACGAGGTGTTTACCCATGGCTTTTTCAAGCATCCTTAGTGTTATTTATTCCTTCTCCTTTCCCGGTCCTCTGTGTTCTTCACTTCCTTTCCTTAGTTAAAGCCTCCTGCCATTTTTCATTTTCTCCTCCACAGCATCTATGTCCTACTATGCCCCTCATTAGACTCCTCCACTGCCCATGGGGCTGGTCCCTTTTTCACTTGTCTGATTTGTGTGGTTTCTCCAGGTTATCTACTCACACCTAAAGATTCAGAACTGGATCCAAAATTAAGGGAGAATCTGAGTCCAGGTTACCTCATTTACCAACATTGTTTTTCTAATACACTTATTAAGTCATTTGGCTTTGACACTTGAGAGTGCATTCTGTCAAATGCTGAATAATAAGAGTGTGGTAAGTGACAGTTAAAAGAATTAATATCACTTGTAGTAAGAGGTTCAGTGTGCACTGGAGCCCTGATGCTGATCAGCCCACCTTAGGGGGCATCGCTTTGACTTTCTTCCTGAGGGCTTTCTTGTGCCTGGATTTTGGGAAATGTGGTGGTGGTGATGGTGCTTCATGCCAGACAGAGCCAGTGGGACCCACCCGGAAAGGACCAAATGAGGGTGCTGCCTTCAACTGTGTATTTTTAAATGTCTAATTTTGAAGTTTACATTTTTTTCATTTGCATGGAGAAAGGTCCATTAGTAGATCATTAAGTACTTAATCTACAAGAGACATCTAGAAAACAAGGTAATATACCTTATTTCTATAAAAAAAAAGAATGTGAGCTCCTTACTTTCAAATTTTCAACCCCATTTTGTGAACAAGAAAGTAGAAAATGAATTAAATTCAGGCTCAGACCAGTAAACTGTCGGCTCCACATTATGAAAAGTTACTTGTACACTGCCATACCCATATATCAGTGCTCACCAGAAAAACTTTCTGCAGTAGATGAGAACTAACAGAGACTCACAACTGAACACGGCAGTGACACACTTTTGAGCGCTGTCTTTAATGGGATGTTTTATCAAGCCCCGCCCCTCAGAGCCCAGGAAGCTGGGCAGCATAGGAGGAAAGATTGTTAAGAGCCTGAGAGGAAGCAGAGTCTCCCAGACACAACAGGACAAATGCACATATGTACTCGAGAGACTGTGGCATCACACACAAGACCTGCTCAGGTTTAAGCCAGACGGAGCCCCAGCACTGCGAGGGGAAAGCACAGTTTTCTCCAATGGGATCTCACTGAGTACATCAGCCCCACTCCAGGGTAGGCCCCATGCTCAGGAACAGTTGGCCAACACATAACACACTCCATGTTTGTTTGTTTTTCTGTTTTGGCTTTTTTTCTTATTGGTTTTTTGTTTGTTCTGACATTTGCTTTTGTGTTTTGTGGGTTTTGTTTTGTTTTGTTTTGTTTTGCAAGAGAGAGAGAACATAAGAATTAAGATGCCCTGGGATTCTGTGCACAGAAGCACATGGTAGGCCAGGAAAAGAAGCAGGCACTTTTTAAAATACCATACTGCTAATTACAGTTCTGCATAATCTGTGCTTGCTCCTGAAATGGAGGTGCGTATTCGTGTATAAAGTTTAGATTTCTATCAAGTATATATTGTGAAAAGTCAAACTGAGTACAGAGTCCACTTTAACTTCACAGACTGTGTAGAAGCAACAGGCAGAAGCCTTTGGCCTGCACAAGGCAGTCCGCCCACTGTGCAGTCCCCACTTCTCTAGGGACAGCTCCAGGTTTCAGGGCCCTCTCCTGGACACATGTCCCTCTGAGCCTGATCCCCTGCCCTCTTCCTGTCAATGACCTTGGTCAGATGAACTACTGGTTCTGCACAGCACCAGCTTCCCCTGTCCCTGCCCCTGCTCTTGTTACTTAGACAGATGAAAGACCTTGTCTTGTTTACCTCTTACCTAATGTCAGGGCCCACAGAGATGGTTCTGCTTCATTTTAAGGTCAGAGAGTTCAAACCCACCATTGCTCCCTCAAGGTTTAACAACAGGATATTTAACCTAAAGTGTGGCTATTGTTTATCTTACCTTGACAACAGGATGTTTGGTTTAAGGTGTGGTTACTTGATGTTTTAGGTATTGAGAAGGTAATTATATTTGTTTGTTCTTTGTATCTTGGCAAGGAAGTCTCTTTGCCTTTCCTCTACTTTTGATTGGGGTATATAAAGACTGTGTGTCATAAAGTTGGGGCCTTTTATTCCAGTATTCACTGGAGTGCTCTCCCAATTCTATCCTGTGTCTCTGTCTTTTCCTTAGTATCTATAATTTTTCCAACCTGCCATTCCTTAATCCACACTCCCCCTCTCAGGCACGAACACAGGCAACCGCAGATGTTCCTCGATGTGGGGCAACTACAAAGTAAGGGCTGGCTTTATGTGGCAGATACTTAGTAAACATTTGTTTGCCAACTTGAATTTTTGCATCTCTGTATCCTGTCCTAGTCTTTCATGTAAAGTGCTGCTTTTTAAAAGTCATATTAGAGGACTTTTGGCAATGTTTTTAAATAGAGGCTTTTCATTTCCTTGTAGAGAGGGAGATGGCCAATGTCAAGTCTTCCCACACAACTAATGCCCCCAAACCATCCATGTTGTTCCTCAGGAAGCCATTCTGTGCCTCATTGCCTTGCTGAAAATATAATAGCATTGTCTGAGACTGACTCAGCTTGAATGCCATTAAAGAGTAATGAAGGGAAGAGTTACATAAAAGGTCCAAGTTATTACTGTAAATGCATTCCAAAGATCACTTTAGTGGTGAAGTATTTTATAAGAGCACCAAGCTTCACTGTAATAAGTCTTTGTTTTTCTTCTGACAATTTTTTTAAAATACAAGTGTATTGTGAACTACCTAGGCTGTGCTTTAAAATGGCATATGCCTGTCTCCCTCCTTAGCAGGTACCGGCCAGTCTGAAAGCAGCTGAGAGCCTGATAGTAGGGAGTTGCTGGGCAGTTCTGGAGTAAATGATCATAGGGCTGAAGTTTGAGAACACATGTTATGATACTGTCTGTGTAGGTGGCATATACTCAAGAGTGTTTACTAAACCTGTGCTGCATTAGGCAGCCCTGGGCTACTTTAGGAGAGACCTGGATAAATACCTGTTCATAGCTAGCACTGTGCACTCCACTATCCGGTCAAAGTGTCCTGACACGTGAAGAGAGCACCTGCATGGCATGCTCGGCTCTGATTACAGAAGTTTTCCTTGCTTAAAATGACATTCCTAAACTCACACTAAATGGGGATGAAAATGTGCTTTCCTTTTGCCAAAGGATCAAATAGGTTATTCGTAGTGCCTCTTTGCTCTGAGAAGAGTCCTGCGTGTAGAGCTTCAGTGCCCAAGAGGCTCTCAGCTGGGGTGAATGGCTCATCATTACTTGTACATAGTCAGAAACTGTTTCCAGCTAAGTGTTAAAATCATGTTAACCCTTTTTCCTCTGGTTCCTCAACAGTAATCAGAAGACCAGACTTGCATGTGACCCCCAAATTGCAACTTAGCTACAGCAGTCTATCTCTAATGCCCTGAAGGTTTGCAGAGAGCCTGTATTCTGTATTTCAGAGAGGTAGTTCATCAGGGTGTGACTCTAACACTACGTGTTATGTTGTGCTCTCCCTGAAGACTCTGAGTATCTTAGGGACAAAACATGAAAACTAGACGCTGCTTATTGCCTGATGTCTGATACAAGTATGAACTGGGCACAGGAAACTTTAGATTGCTTGAAGTTAACTAGAAGTTTAACATCATTTTGGGAGCTGGAAAGATGGTCCAAGAACACTGGTGCTTAGCTCTTAGCACCAGATCAGTCAGCTCATAAATTTCTTGTAACTCTGACTCCAAGGGATTTGATGGCCTCTTCTGATCTCTGCAGGTGCCAGCACACATGTGGTGCACAGATACATATGCAGGCAAAACACTCACACACATACAAGTAAAAAAAAAAAGACATTACAAGTAATAAATTCAGAATCCCCAAGGGTAGAATACAGATACTAGTATTTTTAATAGTGTGTGTGTGCATGCGTGTGTGTGTGTGTGTATGTGTGTGCGCGCGTGTGTGTGTGTGTGTGTGTGTGTGTGTGTGTGTGATTTGTATGCATGTGAGCACTCAGGTGTGCCACTGCACGTATGTGGGAGGCAGCTCTCAGGAGTTGGTTCTTGCTCTCCACTTTGAGCTGGGTCTCCTTGTTTCCTCTGCTGCACTGCACACTCCAGGCTAGATAGCCTGTGAGCTTCCAGACATCCTCTTGCCTCTGCTCCTACTTCCCTGTGAAAGTCCTGAAGTTACAGATGCAAATCCAGCTTCTTCCATAGAGTCTGAGAATCAAACTCAGGTCATCCAGTGTACAAAGCTAGCACTTACCTCCTGAGCGTCTCTCCCACTCTAATCTTTTTTCTTCAAATTTTTATCTAACAAATTCTGTCAAGCCCTATTTAAGAGAAAGGCATCCTGCTTGGCACCTCAGGAAATACAAAGCTGCACGCCATGCCTTGAAGGACTTCTACCTTGTGCCTCCTGTGCCTCTGAGCTGGGATATATTTGATTGATGGATCTTTGTAGATGGTTCTGTTAGGTGGTCCAACCCAAGTCGGGAAAGGCTAATCCTCCTGGTAAACAGGCAAGCCTGAGGAAAAGAACCAATACACTGTCTGCTTCTAAAGCTGTCTAGGCACTGAGCACTGAGTTCTTTGGACTCAGAATTTGTCTCATTCTACAGTTAGTCATCAGGAAACAGGTGACCTGGGAATAAGGTGAGGAAAGTACCATTCATGTCTTCACCTCAGTTTCCGTGAAGATGGTACTAGGGGGTCTGTCCTTGGGGAGCTTGCAGGCTAATCTAATAGTAGAGAGAGGGAGAACATGCTTTTATAGGAAACTTGATTTCTGTTCAGGGAACAAACAAAGTCTCATTCTGTATGGAGACAGGAATGGCTTTTGGGGAGGGTGTAGGCAAGCTAGGCCTAAAGTTTTGTCAGGGGATGTCAGAGAACACAGCCTGAGAAAAGGTCAGGGAGAAAGGTCTTGACTATGGGGAGCTGTTGATCTACCTCAGCCTAAGGTGCAGGGCAGAAAAGAAAGCCAGGGATGTGAGGAGGGCAGGACCTGGATTATCCAGAGCCTTGTGCCCCTTTAGAGGAAGGAATGGATATGAAAATAGACACAGTCTACAGAACAGGTGACAAGAAAGATATGGAGGACAATAGTGCCTCTGACCCATTGTGATCTAGACTGGTCATCTGCTAAACTTGCTCAGAGTTGCTGTTCCAGCCTTATCCTGAGCTGTTCTCTCCTTGAGGACTCAGCAATCCTCAGACCTTTGGAGGCCCTACAGTACACACTGACCCAGTATGGGAAGAGACGAGGAAAGATGAACTCAGGGTCTGAGATGCCCAAGTGATGGGGGAAGTCCTGTGTATATGTCAATAAAGCACTGTTGGCCAATAGGGAAGCAAGATAGGTGGGACTGGGAGTCGAGGAGGACTCTGGGTAGGAGAAACACAGGGAGTCAAGATGTAACTGCCATAGGGGTAAGAAGCCCGGAAGCTTCTCCAGTAAGAGAAATACTTAGATTAACAATTATGGGATAAATACTTAAGTCAGAGCTAGCCATTAAGAAACAAGCAAGGCCAACAGTGCTTTATTGACATATACACAGGACTTCCCCCATCACCCAGGTGTGACTAAAAACACCTCTGCCCAGTGCTGGGTTGAGATGGACAGCCCAGGCTTGCTCACAGTCTCCTGGGATGGGGCTTTCAACTGCAGTTTATGTGGCACAGCGGCTCCGCTCCAGGACTTTCTGAGTTCTTGCTTTCTTTCTTGTTCTTCTTGGTGGTGTCATTCCAGAACATGCCTACTCCCTTTCTACATTTATGCTTGGAAGGTACAAAACAGTTCATGTGGGTTTTTTTTTTCTCTTCAAAATCAAGATCTAATACATGAAACTTGGTATTTCTGCTGTTTAGGTTTTTTTCTGGGATTTTGATATTTTTTGTGGGGGGAGTAGGTTGTGGTATTCTGCTTGGGTAGCAAATAAAATGCAAAGCAGATTGTTAATGTTCTCAGCTTGATGAGAAATGTGTGGGAACCACCACCCCAAGTTCTCTGAACCCAAGGCATACCGTTGGTTAGAAATGGCTAGCATTATCCAGGATTTGGTAAGAGGAAGTAAGAACTTTTTACTGAAAATACCTGAGAGTTCCTGTGTTAGACTGATGTTTTTTAAGGTTTTAGGCTTAAAGCCTAGAATTCTAAAATAACTATGAGGGTGGAAGGTCAGAAAGCTGACAATTTGCATGAGAATGAGGCAAATTGTCAACTTAGTAGGGGGGCAAAGGTCCGCCTGTGAGTCAGAAGGAAACCTGGCAGTTTGGAGAAATGGGCCACCCTTACTACAAGAAGTGGAAGATTCTAGAATGTTCTTCCACACAGTTCTTACAGCTCAAATGCTGGTAAGTGGATCTGCGGGGTCAGAGAGAGCATCTGATGCCTGATGGGTTTTGACTTTTTGAGACAGTCTTACTCTGTAGCCTTGGACGGATTGATACTCATCAAGTAGTATGGATTGGTCTCATAACTTTCTATGTAGCCCATGCTAGGCTCAAACTCACGTCAATCTTCTTGCCTCAACTTCCCAAGTGTTGGGATTACAGGCATGCATCACTACAGCTTTTGGTTGTCTTGATCTGATTCCCTCTACCCAGGTTCAAAAGAAATGTCTATGGGCATTTGACCCTATATCAATAAGCCAGCAACTGTGCACGTAAAAAACTCAAATGAGGGTAATCACAAGATTTCAACAATTACAGAAAACACTGGTAGACTTAAAACCCCACAGAACAGGACAGAAAATAATCATCATCAGAACACCAGCTGCATGTGTGCATATTACTTAGATGCAATACACAATAAGGACTATGTAAAAGAAAATTCCTTTGGTGATACCCATGAATGCTCCCAGTTCCTCCTTGTTTTCTCACTTTCTTGGTTATTATCTAAGCAGTTTGATCCTTTCCACATTTTATGAAATTAGCATTGTTATCCTTGGTTTACAGTAAGAGTGATTGAGGCTTAGAAGAATTAAAGCAATCAACTGCACTTGGCTATCAAATAGTGATGCAATATTGTGAACCAGGGCCGGGTGTGGTGGCGCACACCTTTAATCCCAGCACTTGGGAGGCAGAGGCTGATCTCTGTGAATTCAAGTCCAGCCTGGTGTATAAGAGCTAGTTCCAGGACAGGCTCCAAAGCTACACAGAGGAAACCCTGTCTTGAAAAACAAACAAACAAAAAAGAATGTGAACTAGGATCTGTTACTAAAGGTCCACATGCTTTCAGCATGGCCCCACCCTCCAAGCCTGGTTTAGCAATTCAAGCAACTTTGGGAGTTTGCAAATATTGATGAAATTCCTCTCCTGCTTTGGATCAAGCCCAGAGCAGGGTAGAATAAGCCTGCCACCTTGAGGCTACACTGTAGGGGAAAGGTATGGACTGCATTCATAGGCATCTGGATGGCAAGTCACTGTGCCTTCAGCCAGCTGTCTGCCAGGCTCTCTGTAGGAGGACAAGTTGACTCCCACACACACCCAGAAATGAAAGAACCCATCATAGCCCAACATCAGAAGAAGGAATCTTTATCTTTGTAGGAATAAAATGAAGAAAGAGTGGCAAGTTGTAATTTTCTTCCTCTTCCCACACCCGAATAATCTAGGCATATATTTTGCATGCGAAGTGCATTTGGGCATGATCTATGAAGGTAATTTCTGTTCACTTGCTTGGTTTTGAGTGAGGGAACGTCATGCTCGGAAATTCTGGCAGCACGTAGATTAAAGTCATGGAGCTGACTTATTGACATTCTGCAGCTGCAGATCATACCCTAGGCTTCCTCATCAAAAGGCTGTGCTTGTAGAGCCAAGTGCTGACTTATTAATAAAGAGCAGGCCTTTATTTGATTATTTATCTAATCAAGATTCACCTTCAGTCTAAGCTCATTAAGTCTGCTGCTAATGGAGTGTGCTTGAGGTGAAATCACACTCAGTGACACAGAGAATGAGTCCAGGCTTCACAGCCAGCACAGAGACAGAGCACAGTAAGCTGGGGTCACCAGGGATGGGGGGGTCACATGGGTGGGCATGTGAACTGTCTGTTCACCAAAGAGAATGGGCACATTTCACAAGGTTAGTTTTGAATGTAGTAATTAAATGCACTTGGTAGCAGAGCAAAGGTGACAAGCGCTCTCATTATCTCAGACAGTCGAGAATGATACCCACACTGCTTGTGTCACATCGGGGCAGCTCTTCTGAAGGTCCTTTCTGTGCAGTTAGAATCAAGATGCCGGTGCTCTGGGTGCCACAGCCTGACTCTTGGTGACTTCTGTCAAGATTGCTTGCTTCACTTACTGGTCTAACGTTGCAACACAAATTTTGCCAGCGCCAAAGCATGTCTCCTGCCTCTCACAGGAGGCTCTGCTGCCACAGATAAATCTTCTGTATGACTTCTTGTCCAATATTAGCAGGTTCCATCTTTCCTACCACTAAGGAGTGTCCTGCTACTACAGTGCCACACTGAAAGTGGGCCTGCCATGAACCCAGAGCTAGCTGTGCTGAGGCCAATGTGCCCCCCCCCTTAAAACACATCAGCTCAGACTCCATTCCATAGTGGGCTAAACTGTGTATCTAGGCAGATAAGAGGTAAAGCAGCTAAGTGCATCCTGAGTTCATATCCTTATTCTCTGGGTTCATGCTGAGAGAACTGACCAGGTGACGTCAGCAAAGGTGGGGAGACCCCTCCAGCCTTTTTTTTTTCACCTTCAAAACCTGGCTTGAGATCCATTTATGGAGAAGTACACAGCTTCCATCCCTGAATTCATTGAGTACGTATGGCAGGCCCAGTCATGGCCATGTGACCTTTGCCCTCTGTAAGCTTATAATGCCCAGACCTAGGCAGACAGGGGATGCAGTGTGGAAAGAGTAGCAAGAACACAGGGAAGGAATGTGTCTCATTCATTCATTCATTCATTCATTCCAGACACATGATATATCAGAGTCTGTAGGAGGTGCTGAAGGTGGGGGCCGGAGAACAAGACGAAGAAGCCGATGATGATGATGATGCTGCCTGACTGAGTTAGCAAAGGTTAGAGTCTAAGTAGTGGTGAAGAGGAGAAGAGACTGTGTAAGCAACTTCTCAGCACGTGGAGTCTACAATAAAGGCCATAAGTATCTCTTAGTTTTCAGTTTGTGATTGATAGTATACCCCCAACAAGCACTCGTCACCCCACATGTCAGTGGCCCTTCCAGAGCCATCCTCCCAGAGAACTGGTGTAGCCAAGGCCAATGCTTTACAGTTCTTTTAAACATGGTTTATAAATATCATCGTGCATCTAAATGGAATGGGATAGTGATGAAAACAATTGCAAATACAAGACTGTCCCTTCCTCCAGGGAATCTGCCTCAGTTTCAGGAGCTGCCCTGTAGGTCAAGAACCGTGACCCTCACATATAAAATCTTATGAGATGTTTTAGTTAATTTTCCATTGCTGTGATAAAACACATGACGAAGATGCCCACCATTTCAGAAAGATAAGAGTCCATTACCACAGAGGGAAAGCTTGATGGTAGGCTGACATGGTGACTGGGGCAGTAGGCTGAGAACCGACATCTTGAACTACAAACAGGAAGCTGAGAACAAAGCTGAGGAATGGCACAGGTCTTTGAACTCTGAAAGCCCACCCCCAGTGACATTCCCCATCCCCAATAACATTCTTCCTCCAGCAAGGCCTCATCTCCTAAACCTCCCCCAACGGCACCAACAAAGACCAAGCATTCAAAAACTCAAGACTCTGAGGGGTATCTCATTCAAATCATCCCAGAAGGGGAGAATAAAAACAAGTCACATGCAGACTGATGTTTCTGGTCACAGTGGGTTTGAAAAATCTTACACAATTGAACTTAAAGTCCTAATTCTATACGTATTATGTCTGTTCCCTGTTTCCATTCCTGGATCTCTGAAGTAGCCTTTGAGATGCCTGCCCTGCTTTTCATCTATTTACATGTATGCCCCTTCCCACTCTGTAACTTTTTGTTTTTTTGGAGACAGTGTCTCACTATGTAGCCCTGGCTGGCCTGGAACTTAGTATGTCAACTACACTGGCCTCAAACTCACAGAGATCTGCCTACCTCTGCCTCCCCAGTGCTGGAATTAAAAGCATGTGCCACTATGCCCTGCCTTCACTCCATTAATTTCTAAAGAGCGGTGTGGGGAAGCCTTGTCTTGAACTTCTTGTCACTTACCATTATCTTGTTAACAGTGAGCATTTAGTGAGCATCTGCTATATAAACCATGGTGTCCAGTAAGGAAATGGCCTGGGCATTTCACCTCCCAATTCTTCTGGTCTTCCTTTGATCTCAAACCTGAAATTTACAAAAGAGCCCTTCTTTTCAATGGAAAAATATCCATGCAAATGAAGATGAGAGGCGAGTTTGCAGTGATGAGGCATGGATAAGATAGTCCTTGATAGCTACATCTGTGAAATCATTGCTCAGAATGAGGCAAGTGTCTGAATCATTCAACCAGTATTCTTACTGGAAAGGGAGTGCTCATTGTATGAACCAACATTGCAAGGTCTACTCAGAATGACTCTTATGTCTAAGTAACAGGAACTAGTGCATTGCTGTGACACTAAACTTGTCTGTGAAACACATGGAAGACACTGCTGTCACATAGAAATTATCTTTGAAATAGGTGACAAGGAAAAGTCAAGGCCTGCACACCTGTGCTGCCAGCCACTCTAGGAGGAGAAGATGTCTACTATGAGACTTCTGCTCCAAAACACCCCATTTCTGTGCTTCATTTCCTTAGGTGGAATTGGCTGTGTGGGCCGAGACAAGGGACAAGTTCGGAAATGCCTTGATGTGGTGGAGATCTACAACCCTGATGGGGACTTCTGGCGGGAAGGCCCACCTATGCCAAGTCCCCTCCTCTCACTGAGAAGCAATTCCACCAATGCAGGTGCCGTGGATGGGAAGCTCTATGTCTGCGGGGGATTTCATGGAGCAGGTACTGGTCTACCTAGAAATACCTATAGCATGGACCTCTTGGCATTGACTTTTACCTCCATTATGTGACTTGATGGTCAGCGCCTGCTCTTCAGAGTAATGAGACAAGAGTCTGACTCTCAGAGCCCAGTGGCCTGCAGCAGCTCCCTAGATTCTCTGAGGCTTCACCTCTACAAAATGATGAGGATTCTGTGGGTTTAAGCTTATAATACATCTAGCACACGACAGCCACCCAGCCCATAGTGGTTGAGTATGAAGGGAAGAGAAATAGAAGAAGAAGGCAAATTCTGGGTAGTAGCACTAAAAGAGAGATTCCAGACAGGAGGGACATGGAAGCACAGGAATGAGCAGAAGTGTTGGGTGTTAGGTTTTAGCTGCCAACCCAGGAAAACCTTAGCCCACTACCAGCAACTGCAGTAAATTGCTTGAACACATTTCTAAAATGATGACTAGTGTATATACTTATTACTGAACATACACGTCCAATAGCATCATTGCATTCTGCAGCACGGATCAGGGAGGCTTTTAAGCATGCATAAATCTAGAGGCCAATGTCTCTAAAATTTTATTGACTGCATCAGTAAATAAGGTAGAATGCCTTCATAGTAGATTGCCTAGCAGGTTCCCACCTCACCAAAGGAAGTGTTAAGCCAATACATACCCATTACATGCCCCAGAGCACTTAAAGAAGACAGATAAGTAGACTTACCTTCAATTTGTAAGCATACAGTTCTAGGTAACTAACTTAGAGAATGAGGCTTTCGTTGTGAGTTAGAAGAGACTTGCTGGGAGGTGGTGGTGCACACCTTTAATCCTAACACTTAGGAGGCAGAGGCCAGCCTGGTCTACAAAGTGAGTTCCAGGACAGTTAGAGCTACACAGAGAACCCTATCTCAAAAATCTGAGAGAGAGACGGAGACAGAGAGAGACAGAGACAGAGAGACAGAGACAGACTTAGTGGTTAGAGAGATGGTTCTGTTTGTAAATTACTTGTCTTGCAAGCATGAGGACCTGAGTTCAGTCCCCCAGAGTCCATGTAAAAAACTGGGGATGGTGGAGCATTTTTGTAATTCCTGTTCTTGTGAGATGGAAGGCAGAGGTAGGAAGATCGCTAGGGATCCCCGGCCAGTTAGTCTGGCTACTTGGCAAAGTTCCAGTTCAGTTAGGAACCCTCTCAAAAGGTGGAAGGTACTGAGGAACCACACACACACACACACACACACACACACTCACACGCGCGAACATACAATTTTCAACAATAACCAAGCAAGGAACTTAGAAGATATAGGAGTCAAATGCAATAATTTTTTTATTTAAACCTTTTTTGAGAAAGTGTTTTTCAGATAGTGTGAGAAATTTAAAACTAGGCCAGGGTATTATATGATATTAATGAGTTATTTTAGAGACAATAATGGTATTGTATTTTATACAAATTCAAATAAAGAGAATATTCTAAATAGAGAATATATTTTTGAGTATTTGCAGGTAAAAATGATGCACTGTCTGAAGTCTGCTCTACTACAGCAGATTTTTTAAAATTATTTTTTATTTAAGTATATGTGTGTGTATGCCACATGGTGACCTTGGAAGTCAGAAAAGGGTGTCAGATCCCTGGGAGCTGGATTTATAGGCAATTGTGAGCCACCCAACCTGGGTGCAGGAACCGGACTCAGGTGCTCTGAAAGATGAGCAAGTGCTCTAAGCCACCGAGCCATCTCTGTAGCCCTGCAGCAGATTCTTTTAGTAGGGGGAGGAGCCAGGGTCCATTCTGCAACACTAATGAATGCGATCCTTATAGAACTAGGCAGATGTGCACTGCTGTGCTGTCTTCACTGGTTCACTGCTGTGTGCTGGAAAGCCCCCATGACTTTACTTTTTCTCCACTTGTACTTCAGAGACTTTCCCAAAAGGTCTTTAAGTTTTATATTTCGTTTTATTTAAGGTGTGTGGATACCATGACTTTAGTGTGAGGTCCGAGGGCAATTGGTTGACTATGTGGGGCTTGGAGACCAGACTTAGGCTGTCAGGCTTGGCAGGAAGAGAGACTTTACCTGCTGAGCCGTCTTGCCAACCCAAAGAGGTTTGGTTTGTTGTTTTTGTTTTTTTAAGTTAGTATCTCTTACTTCTTGAACATCAGCCTTGCTTGAGGTTATAATTTCTCACAGTAGCAAGAAAACTGATAGTATAGGAAATCTAAGTATAAGTCCTGCCTGTGTGAGGAGGTTTGGAGTCTTAAAAAATTGCCTGATGAGGGTTTGAGCACTGGGCTCTCCTCTAGTTTGGTCTGTGAGCTTTGTTGGCCACCTGACTGTTGACTCGCTCTTGACTGGAAAAGAAGGGCAGATACAAGAGCTGGCCTTGGGTCCTCTGAGAATAGGTGGTCACCAGCATCTAAGGCACTAAAAGGTGGATGGCCTCGCCCTATGTCTGTGTCCTACCTTCCCTGTGTAGAGTTAAGAACCTGATATCCTTCAGCTTTTCAAAGGTGTGATAAACTCATTTACATGCTGGACTCTCTGTGGTTCTATAACAGACTAATGAAGCTTCCAGCTGGAGGGAAAGAATGACCACATGAACTCCCAAAGCCCATTTTAATTCATTAGTTCTAAAGTGGTAGGTTGCCTAGGGTTTGCTGAATAAATTGTCATTGAGATTTTATGCAAAATAGAGCAATTAGATGACAGCATGCTGTTGTGATCTAGGATTGTCACCACACCTAAAGAGACTTTATTTTCTCTCCTGATATGACAATACACAGATAGGACTTACTTTTCCATTTATTTATCTAAGAATTCACAATCAGGGAATTCCCTCCTCTCCTACCTCTATATAGACAACATCTCACTCTGTGACCCATAGTGGCCTGAATTCATTATGTTACCCAGACTAGACCACAACTTGTGGCAACCCTCATGCCTCTCAGCCTATCAAATGCTACAAGGACAGGCATGAGCCACCAGGCCTATCTTCTAATCTCTTAATATTGTCAATTCTGTAGAAGTTTATTGAAATACCCTCTTGAGATCTTCAACATTTGATTTGAAAGACAGACACATTAGCACACAATGAACAGTGATTTGTTCTTGGTTAAAATAGCAAGTTGAATACCTTTATTTTCCCTGTAAGTCCCCCTAAAATAGCAAAATAGACAAAGTCTAAGAAAAGAGGAAGGACAAAAGCAACACAACTCTGGAAGCTAGGAAGCAGACAAGCACATGGCTACTAACGCTGAGATAGTTTATTCCTGAACTAGAACGAGAAGAGAAAGGAGAGTAGGTTGGTACCACAGAACCCCATATACCCTCAGGAGCTGGCAACAATAGGTGATTCTGGGTGGAGGAGTAAGGGTGATACTGAAAGTATGAAGAGTACCAGAAAGACAGAAAGTCACCCAGTCACCTATCCAGATCTCACAAAGAGACAGAGCCTTCATCCCAAAAAGGACAGAGATGAGGCCGGGCACTGAGGTCAGGGGTCCAGTGCTAAAGATAAGAATTAAGGGAAAAGTCACACTGAGTTGAGATCCCCAGCTATCTTCCTTCCCTGACATCTAGAATGCTGACAGCTTTACTCTACAGAGACCATGATTGCAAGTCAGTCCACCTATGATGAGACTCACAGAAAAACTTCCCACGATAATCCCATGCACCCCAGATGTATGTGTATGTATATTTACACACATATATTTGTGTCTATGTATAAATAAGTATGTTTTGATCAGGTCTCACTATGAGCTTATAATCCCTTTGCATCAGCATCCCAAGTGCTGGGACTTGGCTACCTCCTGTTTAAAGATGAGCAAGCAGCTAAAGATCACTAGACACTTGAGGTAAACACAAAAAGCAGAGTAGCCAGAAGATCAGGGACTATGCCAGGAGAAGCTGCAGCCTGAGAGATTATGTAAATGCTATGTTGAAGGAACGGGGAATGGATAGTGAAGAGATTTCCTGGAAATTAAGATTATAGTGGAAATTGAATCTACACTAGAAATGTTAGCAAAGATAGTTGACAAAACTTCCCAGAAAGCAGAGTAAAGAAACAACTGTAAAATTAGGGAAGAGAAATGAAATCCAGGAGACCCAGCCTTGGAGTAGCAGGACCTCTGCCAAAGAGAACAGAAAAAGTGGACTGGAATGTGTCGCCCATAGAGTAGATGAATAAAAATCCCAGAACTGAAATCACTAGACTAAAGAAAGCTACCAAATGCCCTGGGAAGCACATTAAAAACAGACCAAGCCAAAGCACATCACTGTGACATTAGAGACACTTTTTGTTCCAAAATGTTCTAAAGAGAGGAAGAGTTTCATACAAGTTCCAAGAATCAGACTTTTGAATTGTGATGTTGGAAAGTAAAAGGAAATGAAGCAAATGCATTCAGAAGCCCTGTGGAAAACTACTTTCTGCCTGCAGTCTGAAACTGGTGCACTGTTAGTCAGGGTTGAGGGCATTCTGAGTGTTCCCCTCTGTGACCTTTGGTAAAAATCACGGTGTTTTGACAAAACTGTAAAACAAGAAAGAGATCCCAGAAAAAGGATTAAACATAGTAGAAAGAAAGATGTCTCTGCACTGTGGGGAAGAGGGTATCAGATCCAACGCGTGCACTGTGAACTGAACCCTGGTCCCTCTGCAAGAGCAACAAATGTCCCTAACTGCTGAGCCATCTCCCCAACCCCTAAATCACAATGCTTTTAATGTTTTAGACACTGGGAGTGTTGCGGTGAAAGCTAACAAAAGCAAAACAGCATCAAAGAAAACACCATGTTTTATTCCTTCAATATCCAATATCATAATGACATAAGAGCTAAATGTTGAGCTAATCCATATTGTGCCTCTACTGTCCTATTAAATTGGGAAGGTAGAAAGTAGGCAGGCATGCTAAGGCTGAGAGATGCAGGTAAGTCCCACATGGAAGGTCTGAAAGTTCTCAATGCCGTTGTCTTTATCTGTTTCTGTGGCTATCACAAAATCCCTGAAGCTGGGAGCCTATAAAAAAACGCTTATTTAGTTCACAGTTTAGGAGAATTGAAGTTCATACCCAAGTGACCCCAAGTGTTTAGCCCCTGTAAGAGAGAGCTCCTTGGCTGGGTTACTGCATGGTGGATGGTATCTTGGGGGCAGTGCATGCACAAGGGAGAGGTCACATGACAAAACAGGAAGCCAATTGACCAGGAAGTCACTATATGGGCCAAGCTGGCCTTGAATTTACAGTGAGCCTCCTGCCTCTGCCTCCTGAGTGCTGCAGTTATGGTCATGAGCTACAAGGGGTGCACTCAACCAATCTGGGCACTAGTCAGAGGCCCCATGAGTGCTGCACCAGCCCCTTCTGAGGAGAGCAACACCAGGGTCTGCTCACCTTCTACAAAGCCCTAACTCTTAGACACCCCATCACCCCCAGCCCCACCCCTCTGGGGACAAGTTTCCCGACCATGAATCTCCAGAGAACAAACTCAAAGAGCTTCCAAAGCACAGCCGCCTTCATCTGAGAAACCAAGAACGAAGTGTTAGAAAATGGTATTTATAGGGCTGGAGTCAGTGCTGGGAGAAGCTGCCGAGTGGGATGAGGAGCAGTGGGTAGGGACAGCTTCTTCAAGGAATTACAGGGGTGGGGTCATCTGACCCTCCGTGTCATGTGACTATGCAAATCAAGTGTGAATAAAGAAGAATGGCAGGGAGAGGCTACAGAGTCTACTGGAGATCACTCCCTGTGGGGCATATGGGGCTCTGTGTCTTCTGGACAGAGACACAGGCTGCCATAGCTCTGGACTGTTTTTTACACATTTCTGAATAGCAGAAGGCAATGTGATCTTAGAAGGCACATTATCTCCCTCCATAGCAAAGGGAAGATGTGCTTACTGGCCCTTGTCCAGGGTTTCTTTCTAGCATTCACAGGTGTCGGCTGCCCCTCTTCAGGTCACTCTGTGAGACTGTGAGCTCAGACAACTGGCATTTAAAATGTTAGCATGCAGCAACAGCAACAGCAGCAGCAGCAGCAGAGGGCACTGTCCCTCATCTGTGACTCAGGAGTCTCCTGTCTTCCTAGGCACCCATGCATCTGCAGCAAACTAGCTTAGAAAACCCAGAGCTTCACAGTCCTTGATGGAGTCCTAACCCTCTCCCCAGAGGCTTTCTTCTCCACCTCCAGCATGGGCTGAGAAAGCCAGCATTGTCTCTCACACAGTCTTACAAAGCATAAATGAGGGGACAATGCTTGACTTACTCTGTGAAGACGGTGTTATATGATTTTAAAAAAAAAGAAGAAAAACGAAGCTTGGAAGCTAGGGAGATGGTTCAGTCTGGGGACCTGGGTTTGTTTGATCCCTCAGAACCTATGTAAGAGACCAGGAATACTCACTCCCATAATCCCAGAGCTAGGAAGGATCCCTGGGCCTCACAGCCCAGCCAGTCTAGCTGAATCAGTGAGTTCAGAGAGCAGTGCTGTCTCAAAAAACAAGGTGGGTTGGCCTGGAGGGATGGCTCCAGGGTTAAAAGCATGTACTGCTCTTGTAAAAGACCAGAATGTGGTTCCCAGTGACCACATAGAGTTGCTCATAGATACCTCTGACTTCAGCTGCAGATCTGATGTCCTCTTCTGGCCTCCCCAGGCACCTGCATTCACACAGACAGACAGACAGACAGACAGACAGACAGACAGACAGACACATAATTAAAAATAACAATAAGAAGCTGGAGAAATGGCTCAGCGGTTGAAAGCACTGGCCACTTGCTCCTCCAGAGGAACAGGGTTTGGTTCCCAGTACCCACATGGCAGCTCATAAAAGACCTGAAACTCCTCTTCCAGGGAATCTGACACCCTTTTCTGGCCTCCCTAGACACCAGGCACACACGTGATGCATGCAGGAAAACACCCACACAATTAAACATTTTAAAATAAAAAGTAAAAATAAATAAAAAATAAACAAGGTTCAGGGCATTGAGGAAAACACTGATGTCAACTCAGGCTTCCATGTATGCACTCACATGTACGTATACCTGTACACATGGCACATATACATATATAGACATACCCAAAAAATCAAAGATCGCAAATGCAAAACTCCTCAACATAATACTAGCAAACTGAACCCAGCAACATACAAAGGGAGTTATATATCATGACCAAGCAGGATTTTCCTAGACACTCAAGGCTGGCTAATTTTCTGAAAATTGATCTGTATAACACACCTATTAATAAGGTGGGATGATCATCTTAACAAATGACAAATAAAAGACAATACAATGCAGCTCCCACTTATAACATAAACACTCAGCACAGTAACTGGACCACTAGCACACATCTATGGAAAAATCTACAGCTCACATCATTCTTAATGGGGAAAGACCGAACGCGTCTCCCTTAGAACCAGGAACTGTTCAGCACTGTGCTGGAGACTCTGCTCAGGGCAATTAGAAAAGAAAAGGAAAGCATGAGCAGCCAGATTATAAAGTAATAATTAATCACATGTGACACAATCTTATATTTAGAAAATCCTAAGAAGTTTTTTTAACTTATTGGTAAGGAACAAGTTCAGTAAGGTTGCAAAATTAATGTACAGAAAATCATATTTGTATGCCCTTGCAACAAACAATCCAAATGTCAAAATTAAGAAAACATCACGTTTATAGTGCCATCAAAATAAATAAAATACTTAGGAATAAATTTAACAAAAAGCGCAGAACTTGTACATTAAAAAGTACAAAATAATTAATAATAGTAACAATGATAGTAGCCCAGAGTTGGAGAGGTGGCTCAGCTATAAAAAGCACTGATTATTCTTGCAAAGGACCCAGATTGGGTTCCCAGCATCCATGTAGCAGCTAAGAACTGTCTATAACTCCAGTACCATAGGATCCAATGCCCTTCCTTATACAGTCTCTGAGCGTACTGCACACACATGGTACATAGACATACATACAGGCAAAACACCCATACATAAAATAAAAATTAATAACAGAAAATTTAAAATAATAAACCAAATAAGTACTCAGGTTAATAAAATGACTTAAATTTTAAATGGAGTTGGCCAACATAAAATGAAGAACTCCTTGGATTTTTTGGTTCCCCGGCTCCACCCCACCCTCGACCCGTGACCTTTTTGTTTTGGCTTTTTCGTTTGTTTGTTTGCTTGCTTCACTGGTTTTTTATTTGTTTTGATTTTCATTTTGTGGGTTTTTTTAAAGAAAGATAGAAAGAGAACATTAAGTTAGATGGGTAGGGAAATGGATAGAAGATCTGAGTTAGGGAAAGGAAAAAACATGCCCAAAGTATATGAAAAAATAAGAAAAAACTTACATGGAAATGCAAGAGACCTTTATAATAAGAGCCAAAATACTCACTTCAAAGATATGACAGTCCAGACTGGAGTTCCAGCAAATGACTCTGAAGAGCTCAGTGGGAAAGCCCTGAGCATTCAGAGGAGAAGTGGCCCCTTC
Source organism: Mesocricetus auratus (assembly GCF_017639785.1). Lineage (NCBI taxonomy): Eukaryota > Metazoa > Chordata > Mammalia > Rodentia > Cricetidae > Mesocricetus > Mesocricetus auratus. The sequence goes on along the minus strand of NW_024429266.1, from coordinate 150,269,598 downwards.
CATTAGAGTCACTGGTTTGCAACACACACCATATACAAGGATGAACTCAAAAAGGATTAAAAAAAAGTAACTATCATAGCTAAAACTACCAAGTCTTAGAAGGAAATGTAGGCATCTTTTTGACTTTGAATTTTACAGTTGAATAGGCAAGTTGTTCTAAAAGCATTTTTAAAAAAAAGGCAACTGACAAAGTGAGAGGAAATTGTAAATACTATATCTGACAAAGAAGAGGCATGTCTAGAATATATAAAGAAATCTGACTCGCCGGACAGTGATGGCACACACCTTTAAATCCCAGCACTAGGCAGGCAGAAGCAGGCAGATCTCTGTGAATTCGAGACCAGCCTTGTCTACAGAGTGAGTTCCAGGACAGTCTCCAAAGCTCCTGACTCTGAACCAGAAAGGAAGGAAGGAAGGAAAGAAGGAAAGAAGAAAGGAAGGGAGGGAGGAAAGAAGGAAAGAAGAAAGGAAGGGAGGGAGGGAGGGAGAGATGGAGGGAGGGAAGAAAGCTAGCTGACTCAATAACAAAAAGACAGATCACCCACTTTTAAAAAGATTATTTCTTCTATTATTTGAGACTATAATATATAATTTCCCCTTTCCCTTTCTTCTTACCACACCCTCCCATATATCCTTCCTAAATGCATAAATGCCCCCCTGATCGGTCTGTATAATGTTACTTACATGTATGTTTTTCAGAGCTGACCATTTGGTATTAGTTAACCAGTTGGTTTGCTGTTGGGGGAAGACTGTCTCTCCCCCTCCCAGCACTCCTCAGTCGCCTGTAGTTCTTGGTGTATGGAGGGAATCATCAATTTGTTAGTTGACAAAGAACCTGAATAGACATTTCTCCAATGAATGTAAACCAATGGCCAAGTGCTGGACATCATTAAAACCACAGTGAGGTCACACTTCATCCCCACCAGAGTGACTGTCACAAAAGGCTCGATGGTAACTTACAAGAGTTGACAAGGACTGGGGAAGTCCGAGTCCTCGTACACCCTGGCGAGGGTGGAAGTGTGCAACTGCTGTGAGACTTGGCTTCCTTAAAAGGTTGAACCTTCAGTGGCCCGCATGACCCTACCCTAGTGCACACATCAGGGACTGCTACTCTGTCTCGGCACAGAAACTCACATGAGAGCGTTCACACTGCAGAGTTGTAACAGCCCAGAGGTGGAAGCAGCCCAGGAGCTTAACAACTGGTGAATGGCTAGATAAGAAGTTCTGTGTTCACACAGCAGAATAGCATTTGGCAATAAAATGGGGAACTAACATGTGCTCTAGCATAAGTGGATCATAAAAACATTACTCTACAGGAGAAGGCAATCTCCAAAGATCATCTTGCCACTGATTCCCTTGCCCCTAACCCACTAATAGGAAATACCCAGGGAGGGCAGAAATGGGTTTGCGATGACAGTGAGCAAGGGCAGGGAGAAGGGGAGGTGACCATCATTCTCTCTCCCTATGAGTACTTCAACTCAATTCTTCTTTAGTGCCAGACCCCAAAACTGACCACTTAGAAGGAAGGGCGGAGGGTAGTTCTTACGTTTTCCTTTAAAATTAGCATTAGTACATATAATTCATATAACATCCACTCCCTAAAAAACAAAAAAAACAGTGGGGTGGTTTTTTTTAGCATGTTCACAAAGTTTGTGTGATCACTCCTCCATCTAATTTCAGAACATCATCAACCCCCAAATAAACCCTGTGTTTTGCAAGGGAAGAGGCAGAAATAACTCATCCCAGAGATGAAGACCATGGTGGCAGACAACACCTAGTGGCAGACACCCGTTCCATCTGTAAAAATACCCAAAAGATCCGGGCGGTGGTGGCGCACGCCTTTAATCCCAGCACTCGGGAGGCAGAGGCAGGCAGATCTCTGTGAGTTTGAGGCTGGGCTGGACCGACAGCCTCCAAAACAATACAGAGAAACCCTGTCTCGAAAAACCAAAAAAAAAAAAAAATACCCAAAAGATGACAGTTGTGGCCCTAGGAGGGCAGGCAGATTCTTTTGCCCATGCTTGGCACCCATGAATCCTGCTTTTCGGGGGCCACATAAGCTTGAACTGTGGGGATTTTGTGAAAACGATGAGCTCTTAGAAGACATGGGATTCAGTTCATCAGGGTTTTCTGGTGCAGGGCCCCTCACCCCTACTACAGCATAGGCATTTATATGCCACCTGCAGGTGCTCCCTCCCCACAGGATTGCAAGGAAGCTCTGCAGGCATGCTCGGGAGCAACAGGACCTGATGGATCTCCATTTCAGCCCGTCCCTGGCTGCCGAGACTTCATCCAGCATCCAAGCCTGAGATGCTCTGAGTCCACCGGGGCTCAGCTCAGCCTCAGCTGGCTCCCCAGGAACCCAATAGTCCCACCTCGGCTTCATTCCTCCCCACCCTTCCTTCCTTCTCTGGGAACTGGAAGGGTTTCCTGATTCCCCTATCTGCCCAGCAGAGCTTTCTTTATGTCCCTGTCTTCTCCAGTGAAGTTTAGCCTAGTCTTAGTGGTGACAGTATGGTCACCTGCAAAATACAAACCCAAACCAGCAGGTAGAAAACACAGTGGGTATTCCCACTGTCAGATGCTGCCTAATACGATGCTGGTGTTGGCTGTGCTGACAGCAGCCTTTAGCACTGTGCACAAAATCGTTCATTTATTCCCACAACAGCATACAAGGGAGATACTGGGATCGCCTTTATACATGCAGAAACTGGCACACAGGAAGGAGGTCACATAGATGGTAAATATTGAATTTGGAGTTCAGAGTCACATACAGAGTCTGGCCCCAAAAGTCTGCTTCATAAATAGTAGGCTGGCATGTCAAATTAAATTATAGTATTTGGTATGGAAGTCGAACGCTGATGTTATTTAAAAGATCTTTAAAGACTGTTTTTATATTTGTTTACTCTGTGTGTGTGTGTGTGTGTGTGTGTGTGTGTGTGTGAAATGTATGTAGAGGTCAGAGGACAACTTATGTGAGTCAGTTCTCTCCTTACACCATGTGGGTCCCAGGGATGAAACTCAGATCATCAGGTATTTACGCTGGTGAGGCTGAGAATTATTACCCTGGATGATGCCTGTTGGATTTCATTTATTTAACATATTTTTATTGAATGCAATTATATGATAAGCTCTAATTAGCTGCAACCCTGAAGGGCTTAAGTAAAGACAAAATAAATGAGTTGCTGACTGAGCTGCTTAGTTAGACCAGAGCATGCCCCTTAGAAGCAGAGGAGCAGAGGAACTACAAGGTGAACTCGGGAGCCTACCACTCCCAAAGCCTGTGAGCTTTCAAGAACTGGCAGGGAGCCACACCCAACACATTATAACCACACATCTGAGCACCTACCCACAAAGAAAAATCTTGAAAGAAGCAACAAAAAATCAACAGCTAATATGTGAGATAAGAGATACATAGTCCAGATTTCTCAAGCCAAGGATGCAACACCATTCCTAAAGGACTAAAGACAAACACATATCTGAAAACCTGTAGCCTACAAAGATGCTGTTTGGGGACCAGGGCCAAGTCAAGCCAAGATGCTCCCTACATGAGGGAAACAGAACTTGTAGCAGACCTGTTCTTGAAAAAGAAAGTTCCTAGAGATAAAAAACAAATGATACCACAGAGAAACCTGGAGGACAGGACATTGGTTCAGTAGTAGCACTTGCCTGGTATGTGCGAGGTCCTGATCCCAGCTCCAGGATTATAGGGGACAGTGGCTGAGAAACCCGGAACATCAGGAGTCAGTGAAGAGACACATACAGTAAATATAGCCAACTATTTTTCTCCCTTTCAATAATTTAAAAATATGTGACTGTTTAGAGTGAAATTTTAGCATTGTCTGGTAGTACTCTCAGTGTGCATTTCTAACCCACAGAGGGGCCATCTCCCTCTCTGTGGTAAGAGAAGGGACTTGTATGGTAGGAAGATTCCTATACTCTACTTAAAGTAACAATGTGTTAATTCACAATGGCCAACTGTGTATACAGATGTTTGTAAAATGTATAGTGAACCTTACAGCAACTACAAAAAAAAAAAACCCAGAAAACTACATGGAGATATGGGATTTTAAACCTCAAGATAACTTGAAAATGGAAGTAGAAAATGTTCACACAGTTTAAAAACAAAGATAGGGAAAAAGGAAAAATGATTTTTTAATTAATTAGACCTAGACTCAAGCATATTAATATCAAATATAATAGCCAAAACCAGAGATTTGGAAACTGTAGTCCACCCCTAGTAGATACAGTTCACTGTTTTTTATAAATAAAATTTCACTACAAAGTGCATCTATTTACTTGCATATTGTTTCTGGCCATTCTCTTGTCTGTGGTCTAATTAAATTAACTAAAAGACAAAAATGGTTAAGACTAAATAAACTGCATCCCACTATATACAGTCTACAAAAGTCAGATTGGTGCTAGATGTGGTGGTGTACCCCTGTAACCTCTCAGCACCCCAAGACTGAGTCTATAGGATTGTGAGTTTGAAGCTAGCTTGTGCTACATGGTGAGACCTTGCTTCACAAACAAAAAAAAGAAAAAGAAAAGAAATTAAATGTAAACATAATTGCATGGGTGGTCAAAGTCACAAGATGAGCTGCGTGTGGTGAAGCACACCTTTAGTCCCAGCATTCAGGAGGCAAAGACGAGTGAATCTCTGAGTTCAAGGCCAGCCTGATCTACAGATCGAGTTCCGGGACAGCCAGAGATACACAGAGAGCCCCTGTCTCAAACAAACAGAACAAAAAGACACAGGACAAAACTGGGAACAGTGGTGCACCTCCAGCCCCGCACCTGGGAGATGGCAGCAGGAGGACCTGGGGCTCCTCAGCTACACAGTTTGAAAGCCTGGGCTTCAGAAGACCCTACCTCCACATACGAAAGGGAGGTGTGCTGAGGAGATGGCTCTGTGGGGGTAAATCTAACAGCATACACCGAGGATCTGTGTTTTGGAAAGGATAGACAAATGAACTAGAAGAGCCGAAGTGATTTTCAAACAAGAAGAGTAAAGTGAGAGTGTTCATTGTTTAGCTTGAAGACTCAGTGTAAAGCAGTCATTAACAGTGTGGGACCGGTGACAGGAAGCGTCTTAGTCAGGTTTTCTATTGCTGCATGAAACACCATGACCAAAGAGCAAGTTGAGGAGGAAAGGATTTATTTGGTTTATACTTCAGCATTGCTGTTCATCACTGAAGGAAGTCAGGACAGGAACTCAAGCAGGGCAGGATCCCAGTTTCAGGAGCTGAGGCCATGGAGGGGTGCTACTTACTGGCTTGCTTCCCTGGCTTGCTCAGTCTGATTTCTTATAGAACCCAGGACCGGCAGCCCAGGGATGGCCATACCCACAATGGTCTGGGTCCTCCCATAAGTCACTAAGAAAATGCCTTACAGCTGGATCTTATGGTCCCCTCTTTTTAGATGACTCCAGTTTGTGTCAAAACCAGTCAGCAGAGGAAGGACACAAAAAATGAGCAAAAAATTTTTTAAACATCCATAAATAGACCCAAACAAATGTGGCAGATTATTTTGCTTTCCTTTGTTTTGTTTTGATACACAATCTCATCATGTAGCTCTGGCTAGCCTGGCCTAAATATGTAGAGCAGGATAGTCTTGAATTCCTGCCTCTGCCATTCATGTTCCGGAATTAAAGGCGTATATCACATTCCTGGCCAGAAAATTGATATTTAACAATTATGTAATTGAGTAAAGTAAGGATAGTGGTCAGAATTGATGTTGGGTGGCTCAGTAACACTTGCCCCCAAGCCTAACAACCTGAATTTGATAGGTGAGAGAGAGCCAACCCCCACCCAACAAATAAGGAAACAAAACACTGAAATAAGTTAACAGATATAAGATTTTCACAAACTCTTCACCAAAGTAGACAAACAAATCTGAAATAAGATGTTCAACACCATTTCCTTAGGAAAATGTGAATTAAAGTTGCCATAAGATACTACAAACTATTTGAAAGGCTAAATATTTTAAGACATTATTTGACAATTAGGTCTTGACCTAATGAGAATGTTAAGCAGAACAGACTCTCATTCATTCCTGGTGAGAATGCAAAGTAAAACAGTCACTCTGGAAAACAATAAAACTAAAATACACTTACCCTTTAACCTGGTACATGTATCTGTAATTACCCCCAGAGAGGAGGAGAATGCTAACACAAACACTTATATATGAATATCTGGCAAATTTTAATTTCTAAAACTGAGCAACTCAAAGGTCCTTAACAAGATGAACAAAGAAGCAAATTATGGTGATCTAAACATGGGAACAGCACTCAGCAGTGCAAAGAGCTCACCAGCTGGCTACTACAGACAGTTGTGAACTGCCATGTGGGTGCTAGGAACTGAACTCAGGTCCTCTGGAAGAGTAACTCCTGAGCCATCCCTCCAGCCCTTGATTTGCTATTTTAAAGCTTCTCTGTGATTTAATAGAAACATTCCAAGCTTTTGTGGCACATGCCTTTTATCCCAGCACTCAGGAGGCAGAGGCAGGTGAATCACTGTGGATATAAGGCCACCCTGGTCTACATAGCGAGTTCCAGCCCAGCCAGGACTCACAGAGAAACCCAGTCTCAAAAAATGAAAAGAAGACTTCACCATATTCAATACTTCTATAAATAAATTTAGGAAAGCTAGGAATATGTTTCCAGTCTGTTAATGTAATGTCAGTTGTCCCTTGATCAAAAGTAACTTTACAGGTGTATTCTTTCAATTAAATGCATAGCCCAAAGCACAGATGCTGCCACACATTCCTATCCCTGTGGTCCCTATCTTGTGTGTGCTTGGGATCACCATGTGGATAGGCTGTCACCTGCTGGTCATGCCTGTCCTGATGCTCCTCTTGCCCCCTCCTTCTTCCTGAGCCAGACTTAATTTGTTGCTTTCATCAACAAGCAACTTCCTCACCACTGGAAGAGCAGGTCAAATCCCTGACCGGGAACAAGCCAGAGTGGGCAGTGGGATGGCTCATTCCCCTCCCCAGAGTCATTCATATACAGGAAAGACTGTAGAGCATGAAAACAGTGGGGACATTGAAATAATCCTCTATCATGGTTTTGGTGTGAACTGCTCCTCTCAGACTCATATGTGTAAAGACTTGGTCCCCAGCTGCTGGGGCTGCTTGGGGAGGCTACACAACTCTTAGGAGGAGGGGTCTAGATAAAGGAAGAAGGCCTCTGGGGAGCAGGCCTGCCTTCAGCCTGTTGCCTGGTCTGCCTACCCGTGAGCAGAGCAAGCCAGTGCTCATCCCACCACCATGATGAACTGTGGAACTGTGTTCTCTCAAAAAAAAAAAAATCCTTCCTCCCTCCTTAGGATGCTTCCTGTCAGGTGTTTGGTCACCATGATGACAACAGTAGCACAGAACAGAAATTGAATACAGGGAGCATGAGCATGGGAGAGATGCATACCTTGCATAAACTGGTGGGACATGTCCCCAATAACATTCCTATTGGGCTGGAACGGCTCAGAGGTTACTTTCAGAGGACTTAAGTTCAGTTCCCAGGACCCGAGTCAGGGAGCTCGCAATCACTTATAACTCCAGGGGACTCCACGTCCTCTTCCAGCCTCCGTGGGCACTGTTCATACCCCCCCACAGAGACAGATACACATACACATAATTTAAAAAATAAATCTAAAATGTTTTTAATAATAACACTATTCCTATAATAGCAAACCAGCCAGTTAGCATTTCACTGATAGGCAAATCAGTGGAAAACAGTGTACAGTTCCCCAAACACTGTTTCCAGTTTTCTGATTGCATTAAAAGTAAATCTAGATGAAAATGATTCCTCATGTTTCCACTGAAGTACCTCCCAGAGCACAGAGCACACTCTAAAAAACATGGGGAGCATCACAGGGCAGTCTGCCACATACTTGGACTTTCATTAACTTATTTACCTCAAAACTCATGTGCATATTTCATTTACTCCATGGTAGAGCTGAGCCCATTTTCGTGAGACAGTGTTCTTGAACCACTGGCTGCTGGAGGTGTGGTCACAGTTTGCTGACTTCTTCAGGGAATATGATGCTGCTGTATGTGGTGTGTCTATTTTTGGGGACTAGCTGAACTGGAAAGAGCTGACATGGGGTTCAGCCTCCTGTTCCTTTCCCTTGTTAGTGTAGTAATATTTCATCCTAAGTAGGTCAACACAAATGCCAGCCCCTTTTCCTTATTCCCGAGCCCTGAGCTTAGAAGAGTACCAAGAGTGACACCTAGAGGACAAACCGAGCTTAGAAACGATAACAAGAGTGCGGCAGTGCACCCTCTTTCTGAGGAGAAGCCTATATGGCTTTCATCTTTCTTTTAGGATTAATATAGTGATATTTTATATCATGTCAATGAAATAACAGACTCCCACAAAAAATCGCAACACATGCATGGTTTTTAAAAATAACATAGGGCTGGGTGGTGGTGGAGAATGCTTTCAATCCTAGCACTCAGGAGGCAGAGGCAGGTGAATTCTCAATTGGAGTCACTTCAGGGATAGTCAGGGGTACACAGAGAAACATTGAACATTGTTTAAAAAAACAGGAAACACACACACACACACACACACACACACACACACACACACACACACACACACACACGGAAATGAGGAAATGAATCCAGAAAGACAACTAACTGCAATTGTAAAAGGTCTGCCAGCATTCATTTGAAGGAAACCAGAGACCCTCTTCCCAGTAAAACAAAAGAAAACCAGCACTTAAGTGTGGCCACCATGAGACTTACTTCAGCTTAGAGGAAGAGCAAGCAGGCCTCCTCTGACACAGCTGTGCTATGGTGTGTTGGCCCTCTCCTAGTCTTGCAGAGGTGGTGCAATGCTCCCTGTTCCTGCACCATGTCCTGAGGCCAACCTGATCTACATAGCAAGTTCCAGACCAACTGGAACTATACCCTCTCTCAAAGCAAACAAAAATATAGATAGAACCCTACACTGAACAAATAAGGGATGCATTCCTGTTGGACAGTGAGAATATACATGCTAACCAACTGCAAATAAATCAAAATAAAATTCCCATTATTTTCCAGAATAGAAGTTATAGAAACTGTAAGCCTGTCCACAATGTTCTTAAGATAAAAATTTAAAAGCTATTTAGATGTCTTAGGTACTATTGAAGCTCGTCCTTGTCACCAAGACTAACAACCTGAGTACAATCCTTGGAATTCACATGGTAGAGGAAGAGAGTCAACTCCTCGCATACATATACACAATAAATATATTTTGTTTTAAATTTTTGTTAATACTTACAATTCGACTTTTTGAGACGAGGTCTCACTGTATAGCTCTGGCTGTCCTAAAACTTGAAACATATAGACCATGCTGACATTGAACTCAGAAATCTTCCTGCCTCTGCCTCCTGAGTGCTGCGATTAAAGACATAAACCACCATGCCTGACTATCAACTTATTTCCCCACCCCACCCTGAGATTGGATTTATCCGAGTAACCTTGACTGTCCTGGAACTCCCTCTCAAGACCAGGCTGGCCTCAAATTCACAGAGATCCACCTGCCTCTGCCTCCCGAGTGCTGGGATTAAAGGCGTGAGCCACCACCACCTGGCTCAGGGTTAGTTTTTTAAAGAATTAGTGTGTGTGTGTGTGTGTGTGTGTGTGTGTGTGTATGTGTGTGTGTGTGTGTAATACCCACAGAGACAAGAAGAGGGCATCAGATCACCTGGAGCTGAAGTTACAAGCAGTTGTGGACCACCAACCTGGTGCCAGGAACTGAACTTGGGTCCTCTGCAGGAGTACACACTCTTAACTGCTGAGTCATCTCTCCAGCCCTCTACTGGAAAAATCTCAAACATTCTAAACAGTCTTGAGTTAAAACAGTGTGCACTTTCAAATGACAGACTGGAGAAATTTGAACCATACCAGGTAGAGCCCTCAGAAGAGACACTTGAAGCATATGTGAGAGGATATGAAGGATTACAGTGCGAGCATCAGCACCAGTGTCAGAGGACAGAGCAAGAACTCAAATCGCATAAGAGAGACTCTCAGAAACAGTTTTCAGCTTGGTGCAAACGATTGGGTCACACTTTTCAAAGTTCTTGATTTGAGGTCAGAAGTCCAAAGTGATTTCCTGCTTTCCATGCAGGCAGTATATTCACTGGGATTTCACAAAGATAATTAAGCCTCCCAAGTCCCAAGATTGAGAAGTCTATCTAATTAGCTTCTAATTAGGGTCTCTGCTATAAGCCCTTCCCAATTTAATCTGAAATTATAGTATATAAATTCAATCAAAATCATGCTAATTCTTCCGTTCTGTTCTGGAGATTAAACCAAGGGCCCTGTGCACGACAGGCAGTTGCCCTACCACTGAGTTGTGTCACCAACCCTCTTTTCTGTTCACTTCTTGTTTGGGGACAGGGTCCCACTAAATTAACCAGGCTGGCCTTGAATAATGCAGTCCTCCTGAAGTAGAATAAAGTAGAAAAGGCCAATTATTAGGTAGTGATTTATCATTTATTTAGTGACTCACTTGAAGCAATGCTTGTACTGCCTGTTTGCCTAGCATGACTTCACTTGCTACCTGGGACAGAATGAGGAGGAGCAGCTGAAACAATGGGTCTTTGCCCTTAATGACTTGCTGACTGCCATGTACGCTTCTGTAAAATCCTGCTTGCTTGTCCACTCTGCCTTGTGGTTTTAGAGTATGAAATAAGAATACAGTGAACCCATCATCGAAGCCTTTCAGGAGATGTCCCTGGCTGCAGTCCACTGGTGGCATCTTTCTTCCAGCTCTCTGGTGTCAGGGTGCTTATTCCAGAAAGATTCCCCTAACAGTCTACTGCAAGAGCCACATCAACTAGTTTAACTAGTTTGTCTTTTTTTTTTACTTTGTCACTTTTATTTGTGCTATAAATATACTTTTATTTTCCTTCTCTTTTGTCGGAAGTACTTTTAAGAGAAATCAGGCCATTTCACTCATTGATACTCAGCAGCTATCTTTTACCGGGTGGATGTATTAACTCACCCCCAAGCTACTACTGCAATTAAGGATCAACAGTGTTGCGCACTATCAGTGACGCCCCTTCCACACCAGAGTCCAGGTGACATCAGGAAACCTCTTTCCTGTGTTCATTCACATCCTGATCCTGCTGTTTGCTATGCGATCATGAAATCTGAATTCAGTTGCATTCTTGGCAGGTACACACACCTTCTATGACTTCTGCTCTATTGAGATTTTCTTTTGCCCTAGCCCATTGTTAGTTAATGTGTACACTCCAGAAATGTTTGAGTGGGTGCGTACTTTTATTCATTTGGCACAAGGTTCTGTGTTTCTGTGATCTTGCTACCTAACTAACCCCCTCCGAGCAGTGTTACACAGTGGAGTTTTGTTTGCCAAGGACTGTAAAACTTTAGGTGAGTTAATTAGCTTGTCTGAACCTGTTACTTTCGCTATGAATGGAGAAAGCAGTGAATGTTTCTTAGATGGTTGTTCAAAGGACCAGTTGATTTCCTAAACAGTTAATGCATCTACTAGTGTCAATTAAAAGTCATTTTATTAACATCAGACAACTCTGCACAAGTGAAAGTGTTTGTCCTCATATGAATTTAGTCTTGTGATTTTGTTGGTGTTGTCATTGTTGTTGTTTTTGTAATTATTTTTAAAGCAAGGCTTTGCTCTGCCCAGGCTGGTACTGAACTTGTAGGTTGCAGTGAAAGAAAGAAGGAAGGAAAAAGGAAAGGAAAAAACAAAGAAAAGATGAAAGACAAGAGTAAAACCAAACAAAAGCCCTGAGTCCCTGACGTAGAGAACACAGGGTTGAATCCGAGCTGAGGTGTTTTAGGCACTATGGTGTGGTGAATACAGAGTCACTGTCCATGTGGTGTGTTTAGAACCAGGACTGCCACAAGGTCACAGTGCCACACAGGTGAACCCTGCCAGAAATGGCTCAGACGCAATGGGCATTTGATTTTGAACTAATTTTTAGTCCTAGGGTATTTATAAAACATTTGCTGTTGCCAAAGTTTTCACTACTGGCACATATGGAGTCATGACCACAGTCTAAAAAATGCTTCTACAGTTAGTGGATGAGTTTGAGCATTATAAAAGCTTTGCAAATGGTTTTTGTTTGTTTGTTTTTTTGAAACAAGGTTTCTCTGTGTCGCTCTGGCTGTCCTGGAAATTGTTCTGTAGACCAGGCTAGCATCAAACTCGAGATCTGCTCCGGAGAATCACCTATGATGTGCATGTAGTCACATGTGGCCCTTGAGTTCATCCTCTGAGGACATTACAAGAAATGGAAAAGAGGCATAGAGCAATGATCCATTGTCCCAAGTCACCCACTTTCCAAATGGAGGATTCATTGAACATGTCTTTCCACCCTTGATTCTATTAGTTAAGCACTCTCAGTGTAAGCCACACATACGTCCTCAAGTATCTTTGTGCACTGGATTGGAAGGGTGCCTGGGCACAAGGATTCAGGGATGAAAAGCCACAGCCCATCTGGCCTCAGAACAGTCTAGAACAGTCCCTGAGCTCCATGTTCCAAGCACATCAGAGAGGCCTAGCCCAGTGCCTCTCCAGATTTTAACCCTGTGTCCCTCACTCGGACCTGTCACTTCTCCCTCTGCTGAACTCTGCCTGGTGCTCTCCAGTCTTCTATTCAGTATAGTCTCCAATTGTGTGAGGATCTCCCATAGGACCCAGTCTACAGTCAAGCCTGAGTGAGAAGTAGGGCTATGTCTGCCTGCGTGGACTCTCCACCCCTGGAGAACTGATGCCCCACAGAGTTTGTCCTGAGTGCATTCCTCCTGAAGATCTCTGCAGAGCTTGTCCTGAGTGCATTCCTCCTGAAGATTTCTGCATTTCATTCCTCTGGCTCCATTTTAACCTTCTGGCCTTATGTACCCCAGGGATCAGCAACTTTGTCTTAAAGGGCCAAGTAGTAGAATCTAGGTACTGACCCTTTGGATTCTCAGCTACACGTGACTTTGCTCCTTCCTGCCAGGCTAAAATCTCAGAAAGAAAGAATGCAGTTGACCCAGCCCACTCCCTACACCAGCCCTTGGTGCCCAGACCGTAAATCAGTTCTCTGTACCCTTGAATCCATACCCACCACGAGCTGTCAGCCATGGCTGCATGGATGAACACAAGGCCACCAGGGTGCCCTTCCAGGAAAGGCAGGCAGCCCAGAGGCCAGCTGGGCTTGACAGGCATGCACTGAGGTCCACTGTCCAACAAAGCGCGGCTTATAGCAGATGTATAGACTGGAGAGTGGAAGGACAAGGGACTGAACAAATACTTGGAGATTAAATAGCTTGATTTTTAGAAAAGCATTTGTGGTGGGCGTGTAGCTCAGTGGAGCCCTGCCTGGCATGTGTGGGGCTCTAGGTTCTAGGAATCCCCCGCTCCAGTGAGTGAATGAATGAATAAATGAATTAATGACTAAAGCAGGAAAACCTGCATTTTGAATTTTTGCTTTCACCGCCACCTGCTGGCCAGAACTAATATCAGGCTAAAGTTCAGTTAAGGAGGTTTCCTTGTGTGTAGAAATGTTTTCTAAGAAAAACTCTAGTTTCTTTTAAAAAAAAGTTTACTATTTTAAAATTAACATTTTATTTATAATACAGTTATGTGAATTTTTGTTTTTATTTTATATGTTACATGAAAACATTTTAGAAGAAACCAAGTTGGTATTTTTATTAAAAAATGAATAAAAGATATTTTAAATATCTTTACATAGTCAAAGAATATAGGAAAATCAACATGAAAATATTAGGGGAATGAAGAGATGTATCAGTGGTTAAGAACACTTGCTGCTCTTGAAGAGGACCTGAGTTCAATTTCCAGCACCCCACAGGACAGCTCATAACTACCTGTAACTTTAGCTCTGGCATTCTGATGGCTTCATCTAGGCTCTGTGGGTACATGCATGCATATATACATAAATAAAGATAAATCATTAGAAGTCCACCAGACAAAAACCCCAGACAGTAGGAGACACCTGATCTTTGGAGGGAAGGCTAGCTTGTGCCCTCATGCCACTGCATGACCGCCTAGTGTCTTCACCTCATGACACTGAATGGTGTGCCTCGTCCCCTGCCTCTGGGACAGTGTCACACTAGGCTCTTTTCCTCCTACAGTTCCTCCCGGCCATGCCTCGCTGACCGTCACACGATGACCATCACATGCAGAGCACAGGGCGTTTACCCTGCACGGCAGGCCTTGCACACTTGCCAAGTGTGGTTGCATCTGCCTTCGTCTGCCCGCATAAGCTCCTGGCAACCCCTCTAGAAAGTGCCTCTCTGGCAGTCAGTGACCTCCCTGTGCAGGATTGTGGACCCCTGCTGTTTCCAATCCAGGTCACTGGGGCATCTATGGCAGGTCTTCCTAAACCCCACCCACATCTTTCTCAAGCCCCATTTACTAAGTTCTCAAGTTGCCCAGGGTTCTCATGCTGTCTGCTTCCTGCCCACATCCTGGCTAGGTGTCAGTATCTGTTCAACTGTGTGCGCAGAGAAGGCAATGGCTGGGTCAAGGTCACACTATTCAGGCTGTGCTTCCTCTTATGCATACAGAAACACCGGAACATCCCTTCCAACGTGAGACAGCATTGTATTCTGCAATACTTGAATGGTTTTTAAAGATACATTTGCTTTCATTTTATGTGTATGTGTAAGTGTCTGCCTATATGTATGTGTACCATGTGTGTGTGGTGTCCCAGGAAGCCAGCAAAGGGTGTTGGATCCTCTGGAACTAGAGTTGTGAGCTGCCCTGTGTGGGTGCTGGGAACTGAACTTGGGTCCTCTGCAAGAGCAACAAATGCTTTTAACTGCTGAGCCATCTCTCCAGCCATGCTGAGACAAATTTTTAATGTGAACTGCATGGTAGTCTGTTGTGCAAATTCTAATTGGTCTTAATATTAAAAACCAGAATCAGATACAGGGGTTAATGCTGTAAGATCAGAGAAGCAGAGCAGATTAGCCAGCCACTAGTTCTTACCTCTACTGAATCCTCAGACCAAAGTGGTGATTCTGTCCCTACGAATCCTCAGACTGAATGCAATGAACTCCTGTGTCCTGCCTTATATTCCTCTCTCCACCTCCCAAGTGCTGGGATTAAAGGTGTGTGCCACCACTGCCTGGCCTCTGTGGCTAACTAGTGGCTTAGCTCCACACTCTGATCTTCAGGCAAGCTTTATTTGTTAGATCACAAACAAAATATCACCACAATAGTCTTCTTTAAATTCTTAACTATCAGGACACATGCTTCCACTGCCCTAATGTACTTCTTCAGTGGTTTGTTGGTTAACCCTTAGCCCTCAAAGAGAATGCAGTTGGAGAGTGGTGACAGCCTCTGAGCTTAACACACCATTTTTTTCTTTCTACTTTGCTGCCTTTCAGATCGCCATGAGGTTATCTCCAAAGAGATTTTGGAGCTGGACCCTTGGGAGAACCAGTGGAATGTTGTCGCCATCAACGTCCTCATGCACGACAGCTATGACGTCTGCCTGGTAGCTAGGATGAACCCCCGAGACCTCATCCCACCACCCTCAGATCTGATTGAGGAAGATGGTGACCACCGAGGGCAAAGATGAGGGTCTCGCAGCTGGAGGAGCCATGGCCTGGCAGCCAGACCTCAGATTCAAGACCCAGCATGCTGTGTGGTGCTGATACTCTCATTGCATGCATAGCGGCCCCTGTGTCAAGCTGTACTGAGCAGTGGCCGGGGTGGATGGTACAGGGTCTTCCCTTAGGGGCATCCCAGCCTGGCAAAGTAGATGGGGCAGTGCAGGGTAGATAGTGAGGGTTCATGGGAGTGGGACAGGGAGTGCAAGGAGGACAGCAGCCTGGGTGCTAGGGACTCAAGAACACTGCCCAACAGTCCATGGGTGCTTTTGATGATGGGGCTGTGGGAGCCACCATTCAAAGGCCCTCAAGTGGGAACGCTGGTGTGTGTCTGTGGCATCTAGTCCAGCCGGTCACACTGCTTGCACACAGGATTTGCCACAGAGGGCAAAAAGGTTATAACTAGGTGCCCATGCCTGGATGAGGAAGGAGTCATCTCTCTTGGAGCGTTGCCCCAGCTTTGTCTCTTAGAACGCTCCTGACCTTCAGCAGCAGTGCCCACTGTGGGCCAAATGCTCATACCTGGACCCCAGCTCTGTTGCCATGGACCACAGTGAGCAGAGCATTCCTGGCCACAGAGGGGCCCCTCGGGGTTAGTACTGCGTGTCTAGACTGAACCTGCCCAGGGCCTCTGCCAAGCCCTCAGCTGTACGGGACCCTCCTCAGGTTGAGGCTGGCTGAACAGAGCAGGTCTAAACATGGGGACACAGATTCTGAGTGAGGAGAGAAGAGGCACCCATTGGCTATCTGCCCCTCCTTCAGGTCCCTCCCCTGGCTGGGAGGGTAGGTGAAGCCTACTCCAGCCCAAGCAGGGCACTGTGAGCTCTCCCCAGATGTGCAATTACACGTGGAAACCCGCCTGTTTTGCGTCCATTCATATTTCTGGACGCACAGCAGATCCATTTGGTGGCTGTTCTCCAGCGACTTCCCACAAGCTCCTGGGTAAGCAGGGTGGATGCCCTGGGATCTTCCCAGAGAACCACAGACCCTGCATGGGGACAGTGTGTGCTCTCCAGGCCCCAACCTCTCCCTGATGGGAGAAGCAGACCAGTCAAACTGGAGCCAGTTGCAACTTGTTTCTCACACCAAGGTGGAAATTCTGGGGGCCCAGCACAGGTGCACCTCCAGAAGGCTACACTCTGGGAGGCAGGGACCATGTCTGTCTCTCTGAGGTCACCCCCTAAGTCCCTATTGCAGTATCTCACACATAGGTGGAGTTTTGGGTGACCAGAATAGACAACTAGTCTAAACTAAGATCTTCTTAGTCTCTGAGCCTATCTGGGACTACCAGTTCCAGTATCTTCATTCTGCCCCCTAGTGGAGAGTGATAATCTTTCCTTTTCTCAGACAAACCAGAGCTACTCCTCTGGGAGTAGCCAGTTTGGGGAGAGGCTCTACAGGGTCTCTACCCCCATGAGTTCCTTTCCAGAATCCCTGTCCCTGCTCACCCACCTGGGCGTGTTAGAAGCTGCCTGTCACCTGTATCATGGACTGCAGTGGCTTATCTTCCAAATGCACTGGCCACTTGGAAGCCAGGACCATGGGCGGATCTTTCCAAATCTTGCCTTCCTTCTATACTGATGGGAAGGAAACCCCCACATCTTTACAGGGTTGGTGTGTGGACTGAGTGAGAAAACACTGAGTGAAATACTGTGTTAAACACAAATACCGTGAACAGGTTTTAACTGCTGGCCTTTGTACTGCCACCATGACCAGCATCTCCCAGGAAAAAGCGCAGAACAGAACAGAAACCAGGACCTTAGTGGGGGTCTCAGATTTCAGGAGAGAAATTGGTTTTAATTTCCCCTGTGCTTGGCTCCTTGGGTCTGCAGCCCTTGAGAACATAAGTAGATGCCTCCAGGGGCCTGAGATACTGAGAGCCACCCTGGGCTAGGACACCATTGTTGTCAACGATAGGGAGTTTGGGAAAGGACGGGAATGCTGGAGGAGGACTTGGAAGAGCAGCTGGTCTCCGTGGAGCAGACGTGTCCCAGAGCTGGAGGAGAGGCAGGAGCTGGGAATATTCTCAACTTTTTTCCCAACAGGCACTTCCAAGGTCTCAGATGTCTGATGTGAACTCCTTTTGTTCTACATCCAGAACCCAGAGTACAGGTTTGCCGGCCTCAGTGCTCACTTTCAGCTGGGGCTTCTAGTCTGACTTCCCTATTTGTGATTCAAAACAACCCTCGCTGCCCTCCCAGAGAACTATTGTTAGAGATTCCATTTGAACAGACCTTCCTGTTACTCCTTCACTGTCACTGAAGGTCTTCTGACACTGCACGAAGGCCCCTTATAAAATGTCTACTACTGGGGCTTCTTATCTTCGTGACGCAGGACTGCTGGACGTAGAGCGAGGAAACACAATGGGGAAGTAATTTGGATGCTGGGCTGATAAAGGACTGCAGCTGTCAGCCTCACTGACTCAGTTTGTGCTCAGCAAGAGGCAGCATTGTTCTCAAGCTGACTTTATAATGAAGAAATGCTCTGACTGCAGACTTCTAAAATACATTTTTGCTAATGAACAATAGCCTGCATTTTGGTTGTCATATTGTGAGTGAGTGTAAGTTTCAGTTGAACAAGAATCCCAGTTCCTGGTAAATGTGGTGTTCTCAGAGCAGGTCAAGTAATGTCATGTCAGAGAACAAACATTCAGGACAGAGGCAGGTGGGGAGAGAAGCAAGGGGCAGTAGGTGGCAGGTGGCCTGCTTCTGGGGCAGTGCAAGCTCTGGCCCCTCTCTTTATGGCTCCTCATGCTACACAAAGCAGATGCGCAAACACAGTCCCCTGCCCCGCCCCCTTGAGACAGTCTTGCTATAGTCCAAGCTGACTTCAGTTTTGCAATCCTCCTGCCTCTGCCTCCTGAGCTGTGGGATTACAGGTATGCACCATCATCCCCAGCTAAAAAGTTTTATCTCATGAGGAGAAAAGCCAAACCCATCTCAGTAGGCAAAAATGATGCCCAGAGCCCACACTTCCCGTGTTACTGTATAACCTCAGCGGAACAAGATAATCATGGATTCGGAGGCTTAAACCAGCACAGACTCATCCCCTTACAGTCCTGGGACTCAAGAGCCCTTGTGAATCTCCATGAGCTAAACTCTATGGCAGTGGGGCTGTGACTCTTCTGGAGACTCTTCTGTTTCTGCCTCCAGAATCTGCTGAGCTATCTTATTCTGAGGCCCCTTCCTCCATCTCCAGAACCAGCAACCACACGGCCAGGCCTACATCTTCTCTGTCTCCCTCTTCCACTTTTCAGGACTCTATGATTAAATTGGTCTGCCTGGACCATTCAGGGGACTTCTTGTTAAAGGTCAATTGATTGGTGACTTTAGTCTCTACCATGTAACAAATATATGCAGGTCCTGGCACAGATCTGATGTGGAAAGGGAATAATTTTCCTGCCTTATCATATCAGAAATCCTTTATGTGACCCACACAACAACCCACACAAATATGTAAGTATCTGATTCTCTTCCCCCTTCTCTTTCTCTGGTCAGGAAACACAAGGAAAGTGACAGGGGTATCAATACACATGCCTTAGCACTACCAGCCTGTGCCCTAGAATCTTGCTTGCCTGTGAAGACACAGCAAGAAGTTACCTCTACACCCCAGAGGAGGAGGGATGTCTGGAGCTGGTTGTGGGATGCCTCACATCCATGAGGAACCACCATAAATAAAACCTCTATAGCAGAAGGGAAAAGTGGGCAGAGAGAGCCAGGTCATGATGACACTGCCGAATACCCAAAGTAAATCCTCCCGAAAGCCAGTCCTGCCTCTGGGCCTTTCAGGGTTGTTAGTCAACATCTCAGATTCCTTTGTGAACCATCCCAAGGCTTCTTAACTATGGCACCAGGGAGGAGAGCATCATTAGCAGGAGGTAGGGGTTCGAAGGGTAAGAGAATCATAGGTTGTCCTCCTGGTTGTGCACTTGACTCTGGTCCTTGATTGGGCACTCAAGAGTTAAGTCACACCTATTACACCTGGGGATGGGTCTGAGCAAATGCAACTGTCTAGTCCAATCCAGACACTTGCTGGGAAAGACTCCACATGCTGGAGCCAGTTGCTACCTCATCAGACCTTCATGGGTCTGTTACATGGGACCTAGAATAAGGCCCCAAGAGGCAGAGACACGTCTGTCAAAAAAGGCCAGTTAGAAAACAGAGTAGGGACTCCAGCCTGGGAAGCCAGCAGGCTAAGCTGTTACTCCTCTCCTCAAAATCCAGTCCCCGAGTCTTAACCTCAGCTCTGCAGCAAACTATCTGTGGCCTCCTCCTTCCCCTTTCCCCTTCCCATCCCCCCATCTCGGGTGGATCACATTTCTTCCCCTTCAATCTTCCTTCCCCCAACTCATCACTGTATTCCAGCCCACAAATGCAACAGGCATCCCCTGGGAACGCACCACCCAAGCCTGCCAGAGAAGCAATTAGGCCAGCAAAGCAAATAGGTGACTTCTATCTTTACTTTCCCTCCTTCTCTCAAAATCCAACCTCCAGGCTCACCCCTGGCTCTGTAGCAGACTAATTGCTGTGGCCTATAGTGATATATCTGTCGCCACACCTGTAGCAATGACAGCGCCTTTGGGCTAAAAGGAAAATGTTGCGGGTTGGAAGCCCCCTCAGGTCATGGAGAGCATCAGGGTGGCTGGGTCTGTATCCTTGAAGGTCTCTACAATGATAGCAAATATCAATTATGCCCTAGGAGAAGGAGAGGTAAAAACATCCACAATGTAAGACCTACTGCCAGTGAAGCAACACAGAGCAATTGGCAAGAACTACAGTGGCCTCCCCCTTACTCTCTGCCCCAATTCTCCGGGAACTGAGAAGAGCCTGGTAGAAAGACCCTGCCTTCTTCCCTCCTGTGGACAACTTCAGTCCACTCCCCCCCCCAGCCCATTCCCATTCATAAGTGCCAGCTCCCAATGTCTAAAAAAACATTTTACCCTGAACCACCAGGGACCACACCTATCAAAATCCCATTATAATTCCCTACCAGACAACACACAGCCACCATACCCTCCTAAGAATGGGAAATGGTGACAGAAACCAAGGAACAAAACACCCACCCAACAAAGACAAGACCAGATAACAGGACCTGGAACTACAATAATCCCAAACCCAAATGACTAGACACCAGTATAAAACATAATCAATAACAACTGTAGTTGTTTTTTAGTTTAGCTGTTTTTTTTTTTATTCTTTCACCTCTTTGGGGGAACACCACCCAGCTTCCAAATAAACATACGGAAGCTTATTCTTCTTTACGAATGCCCAGACTTACCTTGTCTTATTTCTATCCATCTTTTCTTTCTAATGATTCATTTATTCTTATTTTATGTGCATTGATGTTTTGCCTTCATGTATATCTGTGTGAGGATGTCAGATCCCCTGGAACTAAAGTCACAGACAGTTGTAAGCTACCATGTGGATGCTGGGAATTGAACATAGGTCCTCTGGAAGAATAACCAGTGCTCCTAACCACTGAGCAATCTCTCCAGCCCCTCTAGCCAATCTTAACTAATTATCCCACTTGCCTTTTTCCTCTGGGATTTTATCTTTCTCTATTCTATATGTCACTCATTACTTCTCACTCCGTTGCTGGCTGCGTGGCTGCGTGGCTGGCCCCTGGTGTCCTCCTCTCCTTCTCACTTTTTGCTCCTCCCTTCTCTCTGTATGTATTCTCTGTGCTTGACAACCCTGCCTGTCCCCTCTTTATTAGACCAATCATGTGTTTTAGGCAGGCAAAGTAACATAGCTTCACAGAGTTAAACAAATGTAACATAAAAGAATGCTGAAGATGGAGGATTCTGACCCGCCTGGTCCCACAACTGCTTTGCTCCAAATAAACACACAAAGACTTAAATTAAGTATAAAAAGTTTGCCTAATGTCTCAGGCTTCTTATTGGCTAGCTCCGTCTTAATTATTAACCCATAACTACTAATCTATGTATTTCTACATGGCCTTATCTTACCAGAGAACACCTGGTGTCTCCCCCCAACCCCCCACACCACCCCTACTCCCCTCAGCTCCTCTGCCATCTCCCCAGCCTCTCCTGGTCTGGTAGCCCCACCTATGCTTCCTACCTGGATACTGGCCGATCAGTGTTTTATTCATCAACCAGTAAGAGAAACATACATACAGAAGGACATCCCCCATCACAGTGCAACAATCTTTGCATCATTAAATAAATATTCCACAGTATAAAAGGATGTAACACATCTTTAACTAATATTCCACAACAGTCAGGACACTTAGTCTCCTCTAGAGCCCTACCACATTAGTCCCTGAGAATTGCAACACAGCTGAAGCACAAAACAAAGACATTAAAATAGCCTTTATGGTGCTTAAAGAGGAAATTAATAAATCCCCTAAAGAAATCTGTGAAAACACAAATAATGGAAGGAAATGAATAAAACAGTTTAAGATCTGAAAGTGAAATTAGAATAATTTCATAAATAAAGAAAAAACAAACTAAAGGAAATATGGAAATGAAAAATTTAGGAATTCAAACAGGAACCTCAGAGACAAGCCTCACCAACAGAATACAAGAGGTGGAAGAGAGAATCTCAGGTACTGAATATACAAGAGAAGAAATATATACCTCAGTGAAAGAAAATGTTAAATCCAAAATAATCCTGGCACAAAACATTCAGGAAATCTGGGACACTATGAAAAACCAAATCTAAGAATAATAGGAATATAGGAAGCAGAAGAAACCCATGTCAAAAGCATAGAAAATATTTTCAACAAAATTTCCCAAACCTAAAAAGGAGATGCCTATCAAGTTACAAGAAGCATACAGAACACCAGAAAAGAAGTTCCCTTCAGCACATAATAATAATAATAAAGCTACAAAGAAAGAATATTGAAAGCTGCAACAGAAAAAGATCAAGTAACAAATAAAGGCAGACGTATTAGAATCACACCCTGACTTCTCGGTAGAGACTCTAAAAGCCAGAAGGCCCTGATCAGATGTTCTAGACTCTTAAGAAACCACAGATGTCAACTCAGAATACTATATCCAGTAAAACTTTCAATCACAATAAATAAAGAAAATAAGACATTATGTGATAAAACCAAATTTAAGCAATATCTGTCTACAAATCCAGTCCTACCAAAGGTTCTAGAAGGAAAATTCCACTTAAAGAGGTAAACACACACAATAAAACACAGGGAATAAATAATCTGAGACCAGCAATTCAAAAGAGATGGAACACACACACCACCACAACAAAATAACAGGAATCAATAAACACTGCTCATTGATATCTCTCAAGACCAACAAAATAGATGTGAAAACAGGACTCAACCTTCTGCTGCATCCAAGAAACATACCTTAACATTGGGATGGGCATTATGTCAGGATAAAAAGATGGAAAAAGATATTCAAAGAAAATGGACCCAAGAAGAAAGTTGGTGTAGCCATTTTAATATCCAACGAAATAGGCTTCAAACCAAAACTAATCAGAAGCGATGAGGTAGGACACTACATTTTCATCAAAGGAAAAACTCCACCAAGAGAACATTACAGTTCTTAACATCTGTGCACCAAACTCAAGGCACCCATGTTCAAATAAGATATACTACTACAGCTTAAATCACATATTGACCCTCACACTCTTATAGTGGGAAACTTCAATGCCCAGCTCTTGCCAATGGATAGGTCATCTGGATAAAAAAGAGAAATGCTGGAGCTAACAGATATTTACAGAACATTTCACTGAACACAAAAGAATATACCTTCTTCTCAGTACCTCATGGAACTTTCCCCAAAATTGACCACATACTCAAACACAAAAGAAGTATCAACAGATACAATAAATGGAAATTACTCCTTAGATCCTGTCTGACCACCATGGATTAAAGCTGGATAACAACAACAACAGAAACAGTAGAGAGCTTACAAACTCATGGATACTGAACAACTCACTATTGAATGAAAACATGAGTCAGGACATAAATTAAGAAAGATATTAAAGACGTCCTAACATGGAATGAAAATGAATATACAACATATGGGACACAATGAAGATGGCTCTAAGAGGCATGCTCATAGCACTAACTGCCTACATAAAGAAATCTGGAGACACATCATACGACTAGTTTAATAGTACACCTGAAAACTCTGGAACACAAAGAAAAATCATACCCAAAAGGAGTAGATGTCAAGAAATAATCAAACTCAAGACCAAAACCAATAAAATAGAACCAACAACAACAAAATTCAAAGTATCGATGAAACAAAGAGTTGGTTCTTTGAAAAAATCAGTATGACTGACAAACCTTTATTCAAATTAGCTAAAAGGCAGAGAGAGAATATTCAGATTAACAAAATTAGAGATTAAAGGGGGAACATCAACAGACACCGAGGAAAACCAGAGAATTGTAGGGACATACTTTAAAAACTGGTACTCCAACAAATTGGAAAATCTAAAAGAAATGAATAATTTTCTTGATACATACCACTTACCAAAGTTAAATCAAGATCAAATAAACAATTTAAACAGACCTATAACCCCTAGTAAAATAGAAGTAATCATTATTGTCTCCCAACCAAAAAAGAGAGAGAAAGAGAGAGACAAAATGACAATACTCCTCAAACTTTTCTACAAAACAGAAACAGAAGGAACATTGCCCAATTCATTTTACAAGGCCACAGTTACCCTGATACCTAAACCACATAAGGACCCAACAAAAAAAAAGAGAGTTACAGATCAATTTCCTTTACGAACATAGATGTAAAAATTCCCAATAAAATGCTTACAAACTGAATCCAAGAACATATAAAAAAGATCATCCACCATAATCAAGTAGGCTTCATCCCAGAGGTGTGGGAATGGTTCAACATGTTAGTTGATAAATGTAATCCACTATATAAACAAACTGAAAGGCAAAAATCACATGATCATCTCATTAGATGTTGAAAAAGCCTTCGACAAAAATCCAGCACCTCTTCATGATAAAAGTCCTAGAGAGATTACGGATATAAGGGATATACTTAAACATAATAAAGGCAGTTTACAGAAAGCCGAAGCCAACATCAAATTAAATGAAGAGAAACTCAAAGCAATTTCACTAAAATCAGTAACAAAACAAGGCTGTCCCCTCTCTCCATACATATTCAATATAGTATTTGAAGTCTTAGAGCAATGAAACAACAGAAGGAGATCAGGAAGTTACAAATTGGAAAAGAAGAAGTCAAAATATTGTAATTTGTAGATGAATGTTAGTATATATAAGTGACCTGAAAAGTTCCACTAGCTGATAAACTCTGCAAAATCACTGGATACAAAATAACTCACATAAACCAGTAGCCCTCCTATATATAAATGACAAATGAACTGAGAAAGAAATCAGGGAAATGACACCTTTCACAATAGCCTCAAATAACCTCAAATATCTTGGGGTAACTTTAACCAAGCAAATGAAAGTCTTATGTGATAAAAAAAAAGTGTTAAGACACTGAAGAAAGAAACTGAAGAAGGTATCAGAAGATGGAAAGATCTCCCATACTCATGGATTGGTAGGATGAACCTAGTAAAAATGGCCATCCTACTAAAAGCAATCTACAGATTCAGTGCAATCCCCATCAAAATCCCAGCATAATTCTTTGCAGATCTTGAAAGGACAATTTTCAGCTACACACACACACACACACACACACACACACACACACACGATAGCTAAATCAATCCTGAATAATAAAGAACTGCTGTAAGTATCACTAACCCCAACCTCAAATTCTACTACAGAGTTGTAGTTATAAAAACAATATAATAATTATTTCAAAAACAGGCACATCAATTAATGGAATCAAATTTAAGACCCAGACATAATCCACACACCTGTGGGAAGCTGGTGTTTTATAAAGATGTCAGGAACACCTGAAAAAAATACAGCATCTTCAATAAATGGTACTGGTCAAACTGAATGGCTGTGTGTAGAAGAATGCAAATAAATCCATGCTTATTACGCAGCACAAAACTCAACTCCAAATGGATCAAAGACCTTAACATAAAACCAGATACACTGAACTTGATAGAAGAGGAAGTGAGAATAGCCTTGAACTCATTGGTACAGAAAAAGCCTTTCTCAACAGAACACCCTTAGCACAGGTACTAAGGTCAACAATTAAAAAATGGGACCTCATGAAACCAAAACACTCCTGCATGGCAAAGGACACCATCATTCAGAAGTGTCAGTCTATGAAATGGAGAAAGATTTTACAAACTCCGCATCTGAAAGAGAGCTAGTGTCCAGAATATATAAAGAACTTAAAAGACTAGACTTCAAGAAAACAACCCAGGGCTGGAGAGATTACTCAGCCGTTAAAAGCATATACTGCTCTTCTAGAGGATCTGGGTTCAATTCCTAGCACCCACATGACAGTTCACAACTGTCTGTAACCCTAAGGGGATATGAAACCTTCACACCAATTTACATAAAATAAGCTTAAAATAAATTATTTTTAAAAGAAAACACAGCCGGGCATTGGTGGCACACGCCTTTAATCCCAGCACTTGGGAGGCAGAGGCAGGCGGATCTCCGTGAGTTCAAGGCCAGTGGGTCTACAGATCGAGTTCCAGGACAGCCTCCAAAACAATACAGAGAAACCCTGTCTCGAAGAAGAAAGAAGAAGAAGGAGGAGGAGGAGGAGGAGGAGGAGGAGGAGGAGGAGGAGGAGGAGGAGGAGGAGGAGGAGGAGGAGGAGGAGGAGGAGGAGGAGAAGGAGAAGGAGAAGGAGAAGAAGAAGAAGAAGAAGAAGAAGAAGAAGAAGAAGAAGAAGAAGAAGAAGAAGAAGAAGAAGAAGAAGAAGAAGAAGAAGAAGAAGAAGAAGAAGAAAACCCAATTTTCAAATGGGGTAGAGATCTAAGCAGGATTCTCAAAAGAAGAAACTCAAATGGCTGAAAACACTTAAGGCAATGTTCAACATCCTTAGTCATCAGAGAAATAAAACTACTTTGATTTTGCAAATCAAAACTATTATGAGATTTCATCTTACACCTGTCAGAATGGCTAAGATCAAAAATACAAGTGACAACTCTTGCTGGAGAGGATGTGGGGCAAGGGGAACACTCCTCCACTGCTGGTGGGAGTGCAAACCTGCACAGCCACTGTGGAATCGGTGTGGTATTCCTCAGAAAGATGGGAATCGACCTACCTCAAGACCCAGTGATACCCCTCTTGGGCACACACCCAAAGGATACTGTATCCCACCATAGACACACTTGCTCTATGTTCATTGCTGCTTTGTTTATAATAGCCAGAAGTTGAAAACCTAGATATCCCTCAAAAGATGAATGGATAAAGAAAATGTGGTACATTTACACAATGGAATATTACTCAGCCATTAAAAAAAGAGTAAATCATGAAATTCACCAGTAAATGTATGGAACTAGAAAAAAATCGTACTGAGTGAGATAACCCAGAGCCATAAAACAAATATTTATTCTCTTATATGTGGATATTAGCTGTTACGTCAATGATAATGAAACTACAATTCCATAGAACCACAGAGAGTAAATATAGAATAAGTGAGGGGGGCGGAGATGACAGGTGGGGAGGAACTGGAAGGAGCAGAGGGAGGGGAAATCATAATCAGATATATTATGTGGGAAAATGAAAGGAAAAAATAATAAAAGGGAAAAATTAAATCTAAATGCAAAGGGGATGAGAAAGGACTAAATGAAAGTAATGGACATGACTTATGAATGAGGAAATAAAGCTAATTATTTTTACAGTTCTAATTCTGTCATGGATTTTTTTGGTTTGGGTGGGGGATAAATCATAATGTATATTTAGTACTGAAAGGATCAAATAATGTGAAGCTTCACATCTTTCATTTCAAATGCCAATTCTAACTGTATATACGTTCAAGTTGTATAGACTTTGAGTCTGGTTAATCCTGGTGTGAGTTTTTTTTTTTTAGTTTGCAAGTTTTAAAAAATTTTTTAAAAGTAAAAATAAAATTTTTATCTGGGTATGGTGATACATCCATATCTGTAATCCTAGAACTTGGGAGAGAGAGGCAAAAGGATTGCCACAGGGCAGAGGTGATTATGGTCTATACAGTGAGTTCCAGACCAGTCAGACTTACATAAGACCCTATTATAAAAAAAATAAGATTCAATAAAATAAATTGTTTTTAAACTACGTCCTTGGCTTCTAGAGGGAGTAAGAACCAGTCTTCTTTAAGAGTGCAGCCCTGGTGGTCCAGTGTGCTCCAGTGGACAGCCCCACACCCATAAGCACGTGAGCAACACAAATTTGACCTGGTGGGTTATAAAAAAATTTTGATGGAGTCGGGTGGTGGCACAGGTAGATATAGGAAGAATTGGGATATAAATAGGTGAATAAAATCAAAATACATTGTATGTATGTACAACGTTCTCAAAGATTAATAAAATATATGTATTTTTAAACATTATTTACTGATTCTTTGTGAATTTCACATCATGCACCCTAATCCCCCTCATTTCCCAGTCTCTACATATCTATCCATCACCCTTGCAGCATCCCCCTCAAAATACAATAAAAATATTAATTAAAAAATAAGCAAAACACTTTGCTCCTCTGTCTTTTCCCTTTTCATTCATATTAATGACATTGGGAGCTGTGGTGTGTCACATAGTTTACCCTCTGTCCAAACTGCTTTACTTGCAAATGTTCATCATAATGAGTCGTTGGTCTGGTTCAAGGCTTCTGGATTTTAGTATGCTATCAATACTGGACCCTCACCAAAACTTCTTTCTCTCAGACATCCTGCTGTTGCCTTGAGTCATGGAGATCCTGCAGCTGTGGCTCAGTAGAACCAGTCCCTTCATGTAGTCCAGCAGATCATACATGGGGTAGATGTTGGAGTGGGCCTGGGTGGTAGCTGAGTTGGTCAGTCTGGGCCTCTGCTGGGTCTGCCCCCTCAGGTGAGGGGCAGAGCTAGCTTTCCTGAGTCCACAGGTCAGCACTCCTGTGCCTATGGTGAGGGGTGGGCTGGCTCTCCAGAGTGTGGGGCCAGCTCTTCCATTGCAGTGGCAGGGCCAGATCGCCCAGGACCAGAGAAAAGGGGAGGGGGACTCAGGCCTACATCTCAGTGAAGGGAAGGGCGAAGAATGAAGAGATGTGTTGAGAACCTACCTTCCATGGGCTTCTGAAAAGACACCTCGAAGATGTGCTCTGACAGAAACCAAGGAAAAGAGAGCTGATGGGACCAGGAAACAGCAGATCCCGCTGGGAGAGCAGTCTTGTGGAGTGCCAAGCAGGCTTCTGTGCTATGGACCCAAAGAGCACCCCCTCCACTATGGGCTCTGCATAAGTTCCTGTCCTGACTTCTCTGTATGGTGGACTACAAGCTGAAAGCTGAAATAAACCCTTTCCTCCCCATGTTTCCTCGGTCATGGTGTTTTAACACAGCAATAGAAACACTAAAACAACCCCAGCATTCCTTGCCTCTATCCAGCACCAGGCTGACTCTGGTACCCACAGGGAAGCCAGCTCAGGGTGGCCCTCAAGATGGGGAAACTCATGGTTGTTGACATCTTGACACCTTGACATCTGCCTATGACAGGCTGAAAGTGCCACAAGTCACAGCATGGTCAGAAACAGGTCCTCTGGCACATTTGGGATGGGACAAGAGTTGCTAAAACCTGTCGAAAGGACATGACAACATATCCATTTCAAACATTTTTGGTTACTTTGACCCAACACTTTTGATTAGTTATGTTCCTATAGGTACTACATACTCTGCAGGTACATAAAAAATGACCTCACACCTGCTGGCACAGGCTGTAAGTGAGCTCAGTACTGTTCAGATACGATATTCTGTCTATGCCAAGATTATAGGGTAGTCACTACAAGGAGCGAGAAAACAAGACTGACAATGGTTTGCTGTAAGTTCAAAGACAAGTTGAAGATGTATCTGTACAGGAAACTACCATTCGTGTAAAGTTGTATGAGATTTTGTGTAAATGAGTTTGCATGTATACGGAACCTTCAGGAGTAAGATGCGAGAGCCAAGAAACAGGAATCGCCGGGCGTTGGTGGTGCACGCCTTTAATCCCAGCACTCGGGAGGCAGAGGCAGGCGGATCTCTGTGAGTTCGAGGCCAGCCTGGTCTACAGAGCGAGTTCCGGGACAGCCTCCAACGCCACAGAGAAACCCTGTCTCAAAAAACCAAAAAAAAAAAAAAAAGAAAAAGAAAAAGAAACAGGAATCTAGGCACAGAGGTAGAAGATGAACTAGCTTTCTGTGACCATCCATTCGAGCCTCTTGGCTGCTTTGGCATGCATGTACAATAACAGGAAGCATGTGTTGTGAGGGACACTGAGCGTCAGGAACCTGGAGTGTGGCTGGTGAGCCTGTGAACCAGCATGGAAACCAGCTTGGCAGTTTCTCATAAAGTTAGGCTAGTATTACCATCTGTCTCAGCAGTGCCACATCTGGGCATAGACCCAGAAGCATTAAAAATGAGGACAAAAATAGATGTGCCCACCAATATCCACAGCAGCAGGATTAGCAAGAGACAAAGGAAGCAGCCCAGGCGTCAATGGACATGTGTACCAGGATCTGGCTTGTCTATACCATGTGTGATCCAGAAGCCTTCCAAAGCATGGAAATTCTGACACCTGCTACCACATGGATGAGGCTAAAGCAAAGCCGGTGCCCACAGAACAGTTCAAGCTGTAAATGTTAGTTAGGACAGACTCAGAAAGAGAACCCTTTATTAAGACAGGAAAGCTGATTCTTCCCCTTTGTGAGGTATCTGAAGACTTGAAGGGCTTCCATTTCCAGTCATGTGGTAGTAACTAAACCAGCTTTGCTTTCTGCAAACACCAAGATGATGGGATTTCCATGGCATTTCTCTTTCCAGGTCTTGACCAATGATAGTGTGCAGATAGTGACCTCTGGAAGGTGGCGTGTTAGTCAACTTTCTATTGCTCATTACTCAGCAATAGAGCAATCTAAATAAGTCAGCTATGAGATTGCTTTATTCAGGCTCATGGCTCTTGGAGGCTGAATGCCTTACCCAGTGCTACACATAGTTCTTACAGTCAGAATCCAGACCATGTAAGGTTTTGCATGGCGAGAGAAAGGGGGTGTGTGTGGCTCTGTTTTGGGGCCTTCTCTTCTCATAAAGACACCAGAATTCTATCACAGGGTTTATCATGATGGCTTAAGCCCAGTTACCTCCCAAGGAATCCACTTCTAAAAATCACAGTCAGAATGTGTCCACCCTTGTAATATCTCTTAATAGGAACTAAACTCCACTGCAAACTTGGGAGTGGCCAAGCCACATCCACACCACAACCACAGGAATAAATGAGGTGGTCTTCCCTGCCGCAATGCACTAGGGATCCAGGCAGAACACAATGAAGAAGGGGGGGGGCACTATCATCTGTGGAAGACAAGAGTTAGAACTTGCCAGCACAGAAAGGGAGATAGTCACACAGAGTGCTCCCTGATTCTATGCACAGTCTGCCAGGGTTTCTCTCCAAAAGCTGAGCTCTGTGTGCCCAAATGAGATTACACCAAACTGGCCAAGAGCTGCTGGGAAGCCATGTGTGAACCCCAGGACAGTCCTGTGGATCATCTGAGAGCCTCAGAAGCTGCAGAAGAGTTGAGCCTTTGGTGTATGACTAAAGAGGCCCAGAAGAAGAGGCCACTCTAGCCCGCTGGTCAAAATCACAGTCAAATGCTAGTCAGAGCCAAGTCCTGCCACCCATAAAGAAGAATGACATCTAGCACTTATCGCTGTGGCCAGGAAGACATTTGACACCAAAATAATGTGACACTGTGACTCTGTGTTTGGATTAGTAAATGCCCCCCAAAGAACTATGTGTTAAAAACTTTCACAAGCCCAAGTGCTTTCGGGAGATGATGAACACATTAGGTCCCTAAAGACTAGGAGGGGAATAAGGTTATGCGGGCATGCCCTCTAGGGGGATATTGGGATCCTGCCTGCTTTCTTTTCTCACTCCCCAGCTGCCACATGGTGACCGCAGCAGGGCACCCTTTGTGGTGTTTTGAAAGAGAATGGCTCCCAAAGGGAGTGGTACTATTAAGAGGTGTGACCTTGTTACAGGAAGTGTGTCACTGTGGAGGTGGGCCCAAGCTGCACCCAGTGAGCCAGACCACTTTCTGTTGCCTATATCAAGATGTAGAACTCTCAGTTCCAGCACTGTATCTGCCTGCAAACCACCATGTCACTTCATGATGATAATGAACTAACCCTTAAAATGTAAGCCACTCCAGTTAAATGTCTTTCCTTTATAAGAGTCGCTAATAGAAAGCCTAAGACAGAAGTTGGTACCAGGGACTGAGGTTTTGCCATGGTAGACCTGACCATGCTTTTGTTTGAAGGAATATGGACCTTGGGACTGTGGATTAGATAAGCAGTTGAATGCTTTAAGTGCTGCTTAATGGGCTACACCAGTGGGAGCATGGGAGGCAGTGGTGTTAAGTGTGATTTGAACTGGCGGGAGGCAGGATTATTTTTGAGGAAAATAATTTTAATATGTTGCCTAGAGCTCATTCTCATGATACTTTGGTGAAGGCAGTAGCTGCTTTTTTGTCCTTGTCTGAAGAGTTTGCTTGAGGCTAAAGTTAAGAGTGTTGAATTAATTCCATTGCAGAGAAAATCTAGAAACAGACTAGTATAGACTCTGATGTGTGGTTGTTACTAGTCACTCTTACACAAATTTATAGTGAAAAAGACCAAGAAAATTACAATTTGAGGTAGAAAGGAGCGCCAAGAAGTGATCAAGGGAATAAACAGATTAAGAAATGGAATAAAGGGGGTGGTGGCCTCAGGGCAAGATCCCACACAGCTAAGTTTCCAACTTGTGCAAAGGAACTAAAGAAAAAGCTTAGAGCCAGTTGTAGTGGTGTATGCCTTTACTTCATGCACTCAGAAGGCAGAGGCCGGCAGATCTCTGAGTTTGAGGCAGCCTGGACTACAAATACAGTTTAAGGACAACCAAGCTTAGGCAGTAAAGGACAGAAAACTAGTGAAGATGCAATTGGATAAGGGGGGCATGTTCCAACATCCACACAGTGGCTTACAACCATCTGTAACTTCAGTTCCAGGGGATCTGATGCCCTCTTCTGACTTCCTCAGGCCCCAGGCACATATGTGACAAACAGACACACATGCAAGCAAAACACTCACACACATAAAATAATAAATCTAAAAAATAGAAAGATGTGCTAGAGATTGAAGAGTTTAAATTTTTATTATTAATAAAAAACCTAGGAGTTGTATATTGGAATAAAAACTTGGTTGGTCAGAGAAGCAGCAACCAGTGACCTCCTCTTTCTCTCCTTTCCCTATCCAAAAGGGCCCTGCCTACTACTTCCTTTGTCTCTCCATATGTATCCTTGGTCCTTCAAAACCTCCATGGCTAATTCTGGTCAGCCAATCACTAACTCCACCCCAATTTAAAGTTAAGCTTTATTAACAGTCTCGGAGTGTCACTGTGCAATCAAATACCCAACAACAAGAGAGGGCTCAGCAGTTAAGAGCACTGGCTGATCTTACAGAAGACCTGAATTCGGTTCCCAGCACCCTCATAAAGGCTCACAACCATCTATAACTTCAGCTCCAGGTGATCTGAGTCCTGTTCTGGCCTCCTCAGGTATTGCACACCTGTGGTGTTCATACATACATGCACATGCAGACAGCACATTCATACATATAAAATAAAAATATCTTTAAAAAATCTATTTGGGGTGGGGATGAGCTTCACTTGGTAGAGTACTTGCCAAGAATACACAGAGTCCTATGTTCAACCCCAGTATCATATGTGGTAGCTAGCACACACTTGTAATCCTAACACTTGGGAGATAGAGGCAGGAGACCTCAGAAATTTAAGGTCATTTTCAGCTACATAGCTAGTTTTGCAGCCATCCTGAGATTCATGAGATCCTGTCTCCAAAAGAGAAAGAAAGAAGTCAGGCATAGTGGCACACACTTATAATCCTAGCACACAGAAGGCAGAGGCAGGCATCTTTGTGAGACCAGCCTGATCTACATAGTAAGTCCCTGTCTCAAAGGGGGGGGGGAGGAGGGAGGAGGAGGAGGAGAAGAAAGCAGACCCTGTGGCTAGCAACCAACTGCATCAGCAACAGGAGACATTAATTAGCAAGCACTGGGTCTTAACAATTTCACCTAGATACAACCATCTCATTCAGCTACATGTGGGTCAATTGTGGGTTTTCTTCTGACCCAATGAAAAACCTTCCTCTCTATCCCTATCTGGTTCTCTTCAGCTTGAGAGCTGGATGTGTTTACCCTTGGTCTCCTCTTTTCTTGTTACCACCATAGCCAAGGTGAATGTGCCCTTAGGGTTGAATTTCCACAAACTTCAGTAGTCAAATAAGCTCCTTTGAGAAGATACATGGGTTGCTATCAATTTATGGTCTGTCTCCACCTAGGTGAAAATTTTGGGTCAGAGATAATTATCCATGTATATCATTGATGCCCTGATTCATGACAAATCATGGGGCAGTGGTAAACTGCTCAGCTTATCTTTCTTGGAGTGGAACCTCACTCTATGAACAAGTTAGAACAACAGTGAAGGACATCCCAATATTAGTGTACTGTATCTGAGGCAAAGCCTTCCCAGAGTGGAGCCTCTGCAACTCACAGTGGCTTGGTGGGGGAACTGGATACAGAAAGGAGCTAATGCTGCAGTCCTGTAGACTCAACCCTGCTCCTCCCTTTCTTTGTAAATAAAGATTTCTTGCAACACAGTCATGGCCACTCATTTGCTGTTGTCTGTGGCTTTTTTGTGCTACAGCAAGAACAGAGCTGGGTAGTCATCACAGATGTCATTTCCTGGAAATCCTAAAACACACACTATCTTGTCCTTGTAAGAGCTCTTCAAGAAGGCCATTGGTGGCTAGCCTTGGAGAGGCCAGTTGGCTTATAGGACTGCCATGTTCTTTCACTTGATCTGTGTGGACTTTGAAAAAATGTCATTGATCAACAATTTGCACATTTTCATGTCTTGTATCAGAAGTGATTCTACCTTCCTATTTGTCAACTGCTTGCAAGGATGGGGTGTACTATCAGTGCCTCAGGAGCAGGGGTATGGGGGAGACCAAAAGCAGAATGCTGGGTCTATAAGGTCCGTTGTGTGATATTTTGATTGAGTTCTGACAAAAATAAAGTTTGCTTGGAGTTAGAGGGCAGAGCTAGCCACTAGCTAACCATAAGGGTTTGGAGAACTGTAGAGAGTTGAGACAGGAAGTAGTAAGTTGGGGTAGAGAGAGG
The DNA here is from genome assembly GCF_017639785.1 of Mesocricetus auratus. NCBI lineage: Eukaryota > Metazoa > Chordata > Mammalia > Rodentia > Cricetidae > Mesocricetus > Mesocricetus auratus. The sequence goes on along the minus strand of NW_024429266.1, from coordinate 150,234,737 downwards.
ATCTGGGCCCTTTTTCCGAGATCAGATGAGATCGGGCGCGTTCAGGGTGCTATGGCCATAAACCTGGGCCCTTTTTTGGATGGAGGAGTTGAAGAGGTAGGTAGCAACTGGTGGCTGCTCCCTGTTCTCTGATCTTTCAGTTCTTTGTTAATAAAGACTAATTAGATTAACACTTCACTCCCCCAATCCCTTGCTCCTCTCAGGAAATTCCCTTGAACTAAGAACTCCAAAAATAAAAAGGTAAAAACCCACAAGGCCAGAGAAAGAGATAGTGGCAGGTGAATGATGGTTAAAGGAACATCAACTCTTGGAAAGCAGATGAACATGAAGTGATTCTGTCTTCCTATTTGTCAACTGCTTCAAAGGTGAGGTGTATTATCAGCACCTCTGGGGCAGAGGTGCAGGGGAGACCAGAGCAGGGATGTGCTGGGTCTGTAATTCCTTCCATGACGGTAAGACCTCCATGCTTCTGCTGGGCTTGTGTCAGACTTCAGTAGTCATGCACCAAATCTGGGCTGGAAGTCAAACTCATTACAATGGTTAACCACAGATGCCCACATGCCTCTCTCAATTGAGTAACTGACTCTCCCTAGTAGGAAAAAGGAGGTAGCTGTAGGGGAGAGCTCACATACCCGAGATACTGGCCATGCCCGTTTGGGGGCGTGGCCAGTGAGATGTGGGAAAGGCAAGAGATGTGTAGGAGAAAGAGAAAGTAAAATCTCTCTTGGCTGCTGGCTGTACCTTGGAGAGCAGATTACTTCACATCTTCCCCTGTAAGTGATTTCTATATTTAATAAGTATCCTAGACCCCCTTTTTTCCGTTGCACTGTTTCCTTTTTAGCTGGTGTCAGAATGGTAGGGAACTAAGTTCACCCAGCCCTCCACACTCCAGCTCGGTGAGGTTAACGTGAGGACACCAAACAAAATAAATAAAAACAAAACCAGGATACACAACTCAATTTGAATTTTAAGCAAGCAACAAAAAAATGTGTTTGGTATGAGGCTATCCCAGATGTTATACAGGATATACTAATCCTAGACACTGTTCTCTGCTTTTCTTTTTTTTTTTTTTAAAGACAACTCACTGTACACATTTTATTTACAGTTTTGTACACTGTCTTAATATGGATGGGACCGCTTTTCTACGTGAGCCATTTGTAACCAAAGCAAATACCCTAAGTAATACAAAGTGTTAAAGTACAGCGTAAAGACACAAAAACAGACATACTAATTCTAGGTAGGAATGTAATTATGGTGTTACATTTTTATAGTCCACAATTATGTTTAGGGGTCACACAGACATAAGATCACTGATTTCAATGAAATGCATAAATTTGTAGCAAAGCTTTGTAGTTACAAAAAAAACAAAAAATTACCAAAGAATGCACAAATTTAATGTTTATTCCACCTTTCTGTCATATTCCTGGATCCTTCACCAATGTTACATGAGGAAAAAACAAAAACAAAACAAATGAAAAACTGAAATCAGAATCACTAATGTTATCAAGGAGGGAAGCAAATAAATTAAACTCTAGCAGCCATCAGCAAGAGGACAGCAAGAAGAATGCTGGGAAAGGAAACCAGGTTGCTAGAAAACTGTACTCAGACTCTCACCAGCAAATCACGCTCCTGCACGGAGTGGAACAGAATCAGGTCTTTTCCTGCTAAGGTAACAGAAATGCAAGTTCTTTTTCAAATACTGTGGAAAGGCAAATGTGTGTATCATAGTAATTCTAACCAGCTGTTACAGTGCGGGCCAGGAACACATCTGCGGTTCTGGGTGACGGATACTGTAAATCTTTGATTGGGATAGTGGACACACTAGCAAAAATTGGGGGTAGGGAGGAAGAAATGAACACAGAGGTACAAGACAAAGGCGAATGAGACTTCTCTTATATCTTAGCAACATTTAGATGGAATCAAACTTCAGTGCAGTCCACTCTGCTTGGACGAGGCTTTGGTTCAGCTCCCAGTCTCGATTGCGTGATGCAGTCTCCTGTGAGAATACTCAGGTGTCTTCTTAAACAACAAACCTATTTTTAGTGGTGGAGCCGCTCTTCGTAGCTGTGTCTGCGTGGGACTGATAACCAATCACTATCTTTGGAGGAAGTCCTAACCTTTCCTTGTATACCCTCCCTATGTGTGTGACTGCGTCTCTGTTTTCACATTCAGTCGTCCATATTGCTATCTTATCGCCTTTAGCTCTAACATTAACAACAGCTCCACATACATCATCACTGTAGTCATCAAAAGATTCTCCAATAAGGCACAGCAGTGTCTCTAGCCAAAAGCGATCGAGATCACTTCGTCTCTGCTGTTTGTTCAGTGTAATCAGCCATCGTCCTCCCCGTTTGTTCTTCTCGTCTTCCCACATAGGCTCAATACCATCCTTAAAAAGTGAGTAGTCACAGCCAGGCATTAAATTACTAGACAACTGGATATGGTTGTATAAAGCCCAAAAGTCTTCAACAGTATCAAACTTAGAGATCAATCGAAGGTTTGCTTGCCAAGTTTTGCTTTTATCATTTTTAAAAAACCAGAGTGCCCACCTGTTCTGTAGAGGGTGTTTGATATAGTGCTCTGGGTTGGCAACCTCCTGATTAGATTCTGTTTTTTCCTCTTCCGCAGGTGGGGGATTAGTAGTAGGGGTGGTTTCCGGTTCCACAGTCGCCATCTTAGATCGATCTCTGTTCTCTGCTTTTCTAAAAGGCAATGGACCTGGGTATCCCACATACCATCTGCAAGTAGCCCAGTGTCTGGAGAAACAAACCTGGGCAGTCTGATGGGGCGACCAGGCTCCCATCAGGAGGCCACTGTGAAGTCTAAGAGTAGAAATGGGATCAGGCCTTTTTCCAACTCAGCTCCCACATGGTTGGCAAGCAGGCCTGCATTCTACCTACCCAGTTCCACTGAAGATCAAAGAGCCAATGATCAGAACAGCTCCAGATTTCTCAGCTGTAGCATATCTCTATGGTGGACCATTTCAAATGCTAAGAAGAGTGATTTCCAACCCACATCCTCTATAGCCACCAGACCCACACCTTAGGGAAAAGATTTCCTCCCACATAACATCCTTAGACACTGCTGAGAGAGGTGACTAAAACAAGAAAGGGGTCTCCCCAAGAAAGAGGAGGGTGCAATGTCCCAGAAACAGGAAAATGAAGAGACATCCTCAGTGAAGAGAAAACTCAAGCTAAGAGGTGGGCTGCAGACCTAGAGAACCAGTACAGACAGGAACTGGAGACAAAAGAGGAAACAAGACTGATGGGGAGCCAGGCGATGGTGGTGCATGCCTTTAATCCCAGAACTCAGGAGGCAGAGGCAGGCGGATCTTGGTGAGTTCGAGGCCAGCCTGGTCTACAGAGCGAGTTCCAGGCTAGCCTCCAAAGCCACAGAGACCCTGTCTCGAACCCACCCCAAAAAAAGACTGATGGGGGATGTCCTTCTGTATATATGTTTCTCTTATTAGTTGATGAATAAAACACTAATTGGTCAGTAGCCAGGTATAGGCAAGGCTAGGAGACGGGGAGAGGACACAGAGAGAGGTGGTGAGACACCATGTGGCTGATGAAGGAGTAACATGCTGGAGCATTCTCTGGTAAGATAAGACCATTTGAAAATACTTAGATTAATAAAAATGGGTTAATAAGTAAGAGAGAGCTAGCCAATAAGAAGTCTGAGCCATCGGTCAAACAGTTTCTAACTAATACAAGCCTTGGTGTGTTCATTTGGGACTGAAGGGCAGCAAGACTTGGCAGAACAGAAAACTCCAACTAACAAGACCTCTCAGATCAGTGGTTCCCAAGCTGTGAGTCATAGGGAGTTGCATATCAGATATTCTGCATATAAGATTACAATTCATAACAGCAGCAAAATTACAGATATGAAACAGCAAAGAGGTAATTTTATGGTTGGGGTCACCACATGAGGAACAGTATTAAATAAAGGGTTGCAGCATTAGGAATGTTGAGAACCACTGCCTTAGACTTTTCACTAGATTGAGAAGGATGGTTATTGCCAAAGAACAGAGAGGTAACTAGTCAACAGTACTTACAAAGCCTAACAAGCAAAAACATGTGTTAATATCTCCAAGAGGAAATATCCCGAGTCACTAGCAGCCTTGCCACTATAATACCCCAGGTCAATAACGTATAAAAAGAAGGGGTTTATTTCAGCCCATAGTATTGGAGGTCTAGTCCATGACACAGATGCTTTAGGCTAGTCAGCAAAACAAAACCCACGTATCTCATGTCCAGGAAACAAGAAACAGGACAAGGATCCCGCAATTTCCTTCAAAGATATCCCCCAAAAGACCTACCAGGCTCCACCTCTTAAAGGTGTCACTGCCTCCCAGTACTGTCAACCTGGTGAACAACGCTTTCACACATGGCCTTTTAAGCCACAGTAGCTGTCAGATGGCATGTCAAACAAGTACAGGTGGACATTCTGTGAGATGTCATAAGCCATTGGAAGCCCGGTAGATGCCGGTGGATATAACTGCCCACTGTCAGCTTAAGAGTCAGTGATAAGAGAGCAGGTTGTTCGATTTATCCATAGATGAAAGTTGCACAGGCACAATCTCTGCTGACAGAAATGCAAGGACATTAGCTCAATTATCTGGATCAGGACATGAGGGCCTGGAGATCACCTTGACAGTGGGTGGAGAAGTTAAGTATGGGGTTTGTTATTGTTTGAGACAGGGTCTTACTGTGTAGCACTGGCTAGCCTGGAACTCACTACATAGATAGAATAGACTGGTCTTAAACTAAGAGATCTGACTGCCCCTGGTGCCCAAGCGCTGAGATTAAAAAGCATGCACTACCACATCTGGCTTTGAGCTTTGTTTTTAATTATTTGCCTGTGCACATGCCCACAGAGGCTAGAAGTGGGCATCAGATCCCCTAGAGTTGGAATTACAGGCAGCTGTGAGCTGCCTGATCAGGGCACTGGGAACCTAATTGGGGTCCTCTATAAGAGCAGTAAGTGCTCTTAACCACTGAACCATCTCTCCAGCCCACCATGAAGTAATTTTAACAAAGCAAATGTGCTCCATGAGTTTGCTCGGGTTTTATCAGCCACAGAAGCAGATGGCATAAGAAAACTGGCCCCAACTTAAGGGTTTAAGGGACGCTAGGTGTAGGTGGTAACATCTGTGCTGAGCTTCAAGAGCTGAGTGGGGCACGCATGCTCCAAGGCAAGGCTGGGAGGTGAGGAGCAAATTAGAAGACCCAGTGGCAGAATAATGGAGCAAAGGGGAGGATGGAGCTGGAAGCAAGGTTGGGAGCAGGAATTTGTGAAGAGCTACAAATCTGAAAGCTGAAGTGTGGCTTTCAGGGGCTCGATGACTTTCCCCATGTTCTTTCTCTTACATCCTCCAATAGAATACCATAGATTTGAGCTGAATGCATGACCTTTTGGAATAATGATTACACATCCAGACTCAGTAATTCTGTTCCTTATGCAAAACTCAAGAGAAATGAAAACATGGCTACCCAAAGGCATGTATTCATAGTAGTGTTTTTTTTTTAAAACAGCCCAATCTGGAAATGTGTCATCAATATCAGAATGACCAGTTGTGGATTACAGAACAAGGAAGAGGAAAGAAATTACATAAAGCACAGACAAACTGCATAGGTAAGGTTGAGTAAAAAGATGCCATGAGGAATGTTGCTGTTTTCAGAGTTCCAGAAGAGGTAATCTGTAGTGACTCACAGACACTGGGCAGTCGCTACCCAGGGGGTAGTCCTCTTCCTCACGGACTGCACAGGAAAGCTCACAGAGGCCCTGAAGGAGATTTATTCACTTTGTGTACTCTACCAGTGCCAACCCAGTACTCTACCCCAGTACTCCACCCTTTTTTCCCCTCTCAATCCAGTGTCTTCACAGGCTGGGAGCCAAATTTCAGGACTCAAGAAGTCCAGGGACTGACTAAAGTCTCACTAACATGACCACCTAAACATGAGCTCAACAACAGACTGCCAAAGTGCATGCCAGAAAGACCAAGAGGCCTCAAACCTACACAAAGAACTACAGGCAACCAAGGAATTCTGAGAGCAGGAGAAATAGTCTTCCTCAGAGAATAGCTCCCAAAGCGGTTATCCAATGCCAAGCAGTCATCCCTGAAAAAATGCACACAAAAATAACAGTACACATATTGAGCAGTTATAGTTGGGAATATATATGTACACATATACATGTAACAATTAATGAAAAAACAGGCTGTGAATTTTAAAGGGAATAAGGTATATAAGGGAAGATTTGAAAGGAGGAAAGGGAAGAGAGAAATGATCTAGTCTCAAATTATAAATAAAATAACAAAGTCCAGGACTAGAGATACAGCTCGGGGGCAAGGTACTTGTCTAGTGAGCTCCAGGCCTGGGGTTTTATCCCAATGCTACATCCCTTCCCACCCCTCCAATAAGGAAACAGAAACTGAAAGGCTCAATATTATTTCCTACTGTTGGCATTACACATTTTCATATAATCTATTGGGAAGTCCAAGCTTTGCATTTAGAATTGATATTTCACTTCTTTCAAGCAGTATACCTTTTTTAAAAAATCTATACTGCCTTCCACTGTTTCAAACTATCCTTTGTTCATGTAAATTAAAAATCGGGTCCACACCACACTGGTGTGTCAAAACATTTTCATGAAAATAATCGGCTCACTTTTATAAAGGTGCTAAAAATTCTGATAATAACTTCTGAACCTTTTTTTTTTTCTAGATAAGACACTGAACTGCACCTTTAAAAACAAAGTACTCGTGGGGCATTGTCGGGGGTCTGGGCGTGAGCATGTGGAGGTCCAAAGACAACTTCGTGGGGTTGATTCTCTCCGCCCACCTTTGGGTGGGTTCCAGGAACTGAACTCGGGCCATTGGGCCTGCATGAGAACACTTTACCCCAGGGACTGCTCCCTGGCCCGTCTCATCCTTACCATCCTAACACTTTGGGAACTATTTCTTGTTTAGAGCTTTTGTGTGTTTGGAGACAAGGTGTCTTGTAGCCCAGGCTGTCCTCAAACTGTTCATACTCTTCCCTCAGCCCGAGTTCTGGAACTGCAGGCCTAAGTTAGCAGGCCAGACTCTAGGAGGTCTTTAGTCTTGAAAGATTTAATGTATGAAACTTACCATATTCTCTTAGATTTTCTTCTCATTGATAATTAAAATTTTTACTGAAACCATAAGTTTTAATAGTATTTTGAAGAAACATATATGTGTGTAGCACTAAAATATTTTTGGTATTATAATTTATATTTTGGCTTTATTTATTTTGTGAACACTGAACACAGGGACTCACATATTAGACAGCAGTTTGCCAATAAAGAGTTACATTCTCAGTTCTACTTTCACTTTTCAACAAAATTTTTGTACCTACTGTCCTGTCATGAACATAAATAAGATGCTTAAAATTTTGGCTGGGGGGTTGGGGAGGAGATATCAAGCTACATTTTTATTCCAGAACTTCGTTTTGTAAAATACAAATTTTATTTGTGCTGACTTCTTACAGTATTAAACCAAGTTGAAGTCTGGACTCTGTTACTGAAGATTAACAAGATTCAAGATTCATGCCTATTGCATTTTAAAATACAATATTAAGGGACGGGAGAGATGGCCCAGCAGTTAAGATCATTTGCTGCTCTTCTAGGGGAACTAGTTCAGTTCACAACACCCACATCAGATTTTACCCTCTTCTAGCCTCTAAAGGTACCTGTACTCACACATGGTGAATACACACACAATAAAATATAAATCTCCTCCGGGCATTGGTGGCACACGCCTTTAATCCCAGCACTCGGGAGGCAGAGGCAGGCGGATCTCTGTGAGTTCAAGGCCGGGCTGGACCCACAGCCTCCAAAACAATACAGAGAAACCTTGTCTTGTAATACCAATAAATAAATAAATAAATGTCCAAGAAATACTTAATCAAACTTCAGATTGTCTCTTCTAGGCATGTTTCTAGTACTTAAAATCGTTTAAAATGTGTAAATGCAAAAACACTGCACACCGGGCGTTGGTGGCGCATGCCTTTAATCCCAGCATTCAGAGGCAGAGGCAGACAGATTTCTGTGAGTTCGAGGCCAGCCTGGTCTACAGAGCTAGTTCCAGGACAGCCTCCAAAACAATAGAGAAACCCTGTCTCGAAAAACAAAAAACAAAAACAAAAACAAAACCCTCACATTGTAGCTGTTGTGGTGGCACACACCTAGTCTCAGCACTCAGGAGGCAGAGGCAAGTGGATCTCTGTGAGTTCGAGGCCAGCCTGGCCTACAAAGCTACACAGAGAAACCCTGTCTCGAAAAACAAACAAAAAATTAAAACCCAAAGCAAAACAAAAACTTCACCTTGTGCTAACACAGTATACTGGGGCAGTGAGTTCCCTAAACCCACCATTTGTGTAACCCGCATGCTACTTAAATACAAACGCCCCTTAAATGACACAGGCCTAGCTGTCAAAAGTGTTTCTCAATACATGGCCACCACAAACGTGAAGCCAGGACGTGGCTGTATGGAACCTAATCCCAGCGCTCAAGGAGCACAGCAAGAAGTCCCTTTCTGACTTGGCAAACGGCACTGAAATCAGAGACCCCTCCAAAGAAGCAAATTCCGCAGTGTCCCAGATCACCCCGTCCCCTTCATACTGCCTTTGCTTCAGCCCAACAGGATTCTTAACCCTGGAGAGCTGGAGCAGCCAGGCTTGGCTCGGCTTCTTCATCTCCCCTATCTCTCCAGTTCCACAGAGCCCGGGGAGGCCTTCCCGGAACGCGCAGTGCCGAGGCCCACACTGAGCCGCCAGACCCGGCCTGCTCCGGGTCCTCAAATGCAGGAGCATCCGCAGAGGCAGCCCACAACACCCGGGTCGGGCGACACGCAATGCAGGACTCAACACGGCTGTTCTGTCGCGCAACAGCCGGGGCCTACTGGGTCCCGGCATGCCACCACTGGCACTGAAGGTCACCGACACGGAAAGCCGAATCCTCATCTGCCCGTCCGGCCACAATGAGAACCGTCTACAAACTACATGACCGAAATCTGGCCTGACTTCCGACCGAGTCTGCGCAGCTGCACACGCCCAGTTCCGGCGTGCCGGGACAGAGCTTTTTCCCGACAACCCCTCCGCTACCGCTGCATGCCGGGAGTTGTGGTCTTGGAGCAGGCTGTGCGGCGGGCGCGCGTGGCAGGAAGCGGAAGCGGCCGATGGCCCATCCCCGGCCCCGCCCCGCCGCGCCGCTCGCCGCCGGGCTATCACTGACGTGTCTCTCGGCTGAGGAAAGGCGCTCAGGAGCTAGCAGCGTCGCCCCACTCGAAGTGGAGTGCAGCCGAAGCAGGGCGTGGAGTCGGATCAGCCGCCGCCATGGCGAGTGAGTCCTTTGGGGCCACCCCGGCGCGACCCGGATGCGTCCTCTTTCCCTGCTTGGGCGCCTGCCGGCCGTGCAGCCAGATCCCGGCGGAACGCGGCCTGCCCCGATACTCCTTGTCCCCGCGCCCCCGGACCGAGTTCTCTGGGTCCTTGCTCCCCCAAACCCGGCTCCCACTCGTGCTCGGGTGCCTCCAAGTGCCCGCAGGTTACTCTCTGCCTAACTACTTCTCTTTCTGTTTCTTCCATCAAAGTCAAATTCCTGGAAGTCATCAAGCCATTCTGTGTCATCCTGCCGGAAATTCAGAAGCCAGAGAGAAAGGTAAGTTCCCTAGATGGTGGTCAAAGAAGCCTTGAGAAACTGGGCGCTGGAAGTTTACAATACAATTAAAGATGGCCTCAGCACACCGAATGGAAACTGCCCCTCTGGAGTGTAGCTGTGTGCGCTGGGATACTCACGGGAACTTTCTAAAGCTGACCTGGTTCTGTGGGAATTCTCATGAAACCATCTTGTTTCATTTGGAGCATCTCGAGTAGATGTAACAGAGCCTCGGGTTTGCTTGGTCCAAAACTGGGACTGAGCAGTGATTGAATAAGACCTCAGTTAGGATCCCAGATTGAGTTACCCTCCCCCCTTCTTCCTCCAGCAGGAGCAGCTCACGGGGTGTTTGTTTCATCTAGGAGGTGATTTAGTATCTAGTTTCCAAAGGAAAAGACCAGTCATGTAATCGATGTGAACGTGTTTGTTGTTGTTGTTGTTGTTGTTTTTTATGTATGCTGCTTCAGCACTGAGGGTAAATGCACTTGATGAGGTCTACTGTCGTTGTTGACAGCAGGTGCAATTAAAACGAGGAGAGATGGAAATGTAGCACCTTGTGAATAATCAGAATTTCCATGGCTATCAGCTTCAGACCAAGGATTAATGTTCCTAATGTGAGATTGCCCAATGAAGGAAAGGCCAGGCCTGTTGGTTACAGAAAACAGTGAAGCCACTTTGTGTCCCTGTCTTTTCAGACTGTGTCATACATTCACATATGGCATCTGTAGTTGGCATTCACATGGATACTTAGTGTCTACTCCTAATTTTTTTTTTTTTACTTAAGATAGTTTCATACAAATGCCTTGTAGTACCCTAACTTTCTTTGATAGGTTGATGTGCTAACTTCCCCTGCTCCACCTCAATGCAAAGAAGCCCACCCAAGCCCTACCCTTTACCTTCTTTCTTCCAGGAGGGCTGTGACCTTGGCCTGGCAGAATATGGGAAATGTATGTAAGGTATAACTGTGGTCCAGGTAGGGAGTAAGTCTGATGGGGGTTTTGAAAGAAGACTAGAAGTTGCCTTGAGAGTTTGGGAAGGATTCCTGGCAAGAGGAGTGTGTGGCTTGCATACGCAGTGAAGACAAAGCATTGCTGTGCTTGGATGGTAGGTTGTTAGATGCGGGTCTTGTTGGTTTTAAATGTAAAGGCTAAAAGAAACACAGGGAAGATGAGTAAGGTGGCTGTGCAGAACAGAAATGGCCTTGACAGTGAGGTAGAGGCCTGGGTGTAGAGGTTGGATCCTGGCACTGAATGAGGTTGGGTTTGGGGCTGTTTCAGAGGCAGAAGATGCAAGACTTAGATGAAAAGCTTTTGAGGTTTTGCTCTTAAATGACCAAGAGAGGAGGCTTACTCATTTAAAATCATCTTTAAAAATATGTCTACTTTTTCTCTAACACATCCACTTCATGGGCTGGGAAAGTGGCTAGTGATGGACATGAAGCCCCTTGTCTGGTGGCCATCACCACAATAGCTAGTAGATGTCCACATTCATTACAAGCTTGTCCTTCTGGTTCCTGTGAAAATGGTGTTGCTTCCCCCTTGTTAGGTGCTGGGTTCTTGATGTGGTAAAATGGCATATGGGAAAGGCAAATGTTATTGAGAGACAGACCAGGAATGTGAGCCTCCCCTCCCCCCCAGCTGTCTCTGTATGTTTGAGCTTCAAATTCACCCCGTACATGTTTGGGTCGGATACTGTGTCTTTCTGGGAGTGACTACAAGCAGAGGACCTGATAACCAGCACACCAAGTCAGTCCTGGTTGGGGATTTTCTTGGCGCTCCTGGTGAAGACCCTAAAGAGCTCTCACTGTATAGTGACAGTGGTCTCTTGAACAGGAGGAACCTAGAGGTTTCTAATCAGGCTAGATAGTAAAATGATTTGTGTTGACTATTTTTGTTTGGTTTTTTTTGTTTGTTTGTTTGTTTGTTTGTTTTACGAGACAGGGTTTCTCTGTATTGTTTTGGAGGCTGTCGGGCCAGCCCAGCCTCGAACTCACAGAGATCTGCCTGCCTCTGCCTCCCGAGTGCTGGGATTAAAGATGTGCACCACCACCGCCCAGCTTTTGTGTTGACTATTTAACTCATTTGATTTGTTACCTTTCTGATTGTTGTGACAATATTCCTGACCAAAGCAATATAACAAAAGAAGGATTATGTTTGGGCTTTCCATCCAAGGGTCATTCATATCAGGGCAAGGAAGGTGTGACACTAGGAACTTATGGCACATTGGTCACACTGCATCCCCAGTCAGGAATCAGGGACAGGTGAATGCTGGTGCTCAGCTCACTTTCTCATTTTTATTCAGTCCTGGACTCCAGCCCATGGATTGGTGCCACCCACGTTTAAGGTGGATCTTCCCACTCCAATTAACTCAGTCCAGAAACTCCTCCATACTCATATCCAGACATTTGTTTCCATAATGTTTCTGAATCCTGTGAAGTTGACCATCAAGATTAACCATCACACTTACATACTTAGTAAAGGGTGAAGATTAACTGATGCTGCCAAGTTCTAGTGAGCGGGTTACATATCAGCTCTTCCTGTCCTCACCGATGATAATTACAGGCCTTACTCTTGATTCACGTACTGATTGGTCCCACATTTTTTAATTAGTTGAGTCCAGAATCAGAAGACTGTTCCTGGTGTACTGTAGGGAAGTGGTTGCTGGGCTGTGAGGCTTGTCTGTGTGGCAAGTCACTTTCTTCTGCAGTGTTCATCCATCTTGAGTCTCAGCTGTTACTCTGAATCATGAAGAGCTTAGCTTTGGGCTCTGATCACTTGAGATGCAGGATTTGGGATAGATTAGACTTTGCTGGTCAGTTTGCTCATTGTCTCGTAAAGATAATCTGCAATGGGAGGATTGTCTGAGGTGAAGACCCACAAAGGACTTTGCATCACATCTTAGAGAAAGTACATGGTATGTGCTACTTGATGTTACAGTGTGTTTGGTACAATTTGGCCAGCCTCTGATAAGTGGGACATGAGATCTTATTTGAATCTGTGTTTATTTGCCTGTGGAATAACTTATAAATTTAATTTGATTCATTCCTTTCCAGATTCAGTTTAAGGAGAAAGTTTTGTGGACAGCCATTACCCTCTTCATCTTCTTAGTATGCTGCCAGGTAAGCCCTGCTTGGGTATTGATAGGGGTGTATGGGCTGGGAACATGTGTGTGATACCTGCTCTCTGTCTATTTCCAGATTCCCCTGTTTGGCATCATGTCTTCAGACTCAGCCGACCCTTTCTATTGGATGCGAGTGATTCTAGCCTCTAACAGAGGTAGGACTCTGCTCACTCTGCCTTTCCCTGCACAGTGGGTATGAAGAGCCTGGTTACAGGCTTGGATTTTATGGAGCTCAAAAAGTACGTGAAGATACATAGCTTCGAAAATAGAGGATGTTGGTGTAGAAAATAATGCAGCATTTGCTGATGAATGCATCCTGTTAGGTCTGAATGCAATACAGAACCTGTAATAACAAGATAAGGCTGCATTGTAGAAAATTGTTTAAAACATGGAGAAGCTAGAATACTTTTTAAATACTTAGTGATAACATTCTTTAAAAGGTATAATTTGTTTCTCAGCTGAATCTTTTCCATATCTGTATGTTACAGTGTGTCTAAAAAATAGTTTTGTAAGCCGTGACCCATGTGCGCAGTGAGGATTTTGAATATATATGTTGATACTGCAGTTGATTAACTCATTTAAAAAATATAGTACACATTAAATTGGAAATCAGAAGTATGACTGGTTTTAGCATAATGGAAGGCAGGAGTTTATTCATAGCCAGATAGAGTTGTAGAAGCCCCTTTCCAGACTCTGGGAATGCCTTGAATCTTATCCTTTCTTACTAATTGATGAGGAGACCAACCTCTCTTATCTGCATGAGGCTAGGGTCAATCTGTTGCTGAATTAACAGGCAGCAGTCTGTTTGGATAACATTCCTGAACAGAATAAGATGCTGCCTGGCAGGGTAGATTGCACTAAGCTGTGCTCTAATTGTTGGTACTTGGAGGTGGTTCTGTAAGTTGAATGCTACTAGCAAACAGAATGAGTTTGTATAGGAGTACCCCAGTGTTGCTCATTGTATTTAACTATGTTTGTTCTCCCAAGCTAATGTTGGCTGTGTCTTGTCTCCTTCCCTCAAGGTACCTTGATGGAGCTGGGCATCTCTCCTATTGTCACCTCTGGCCTTATCATGCAGCTCTTAGCTGGTGCCAAGATAATTGAAGTTGGGGACACCCCAAAAGACCGAGCTCTCTTCAACGGAGCCCAAAAGTGTAAGAAGGATTGTACATAGTGTTCATAGTGTCCTTAGTTGAAAATGGGAATTTGCTGTAAAGCTTCTGGAATTAAAGCAGTTATGCTCTGTGCTCTGACCTCCTTGACTGCCCCTCTGCATGCATTCCATGACCTGCATTAGGGAAAGACAGGACTTTACTGTGCAGTTTGCACTCATACATCAGAGCCTCATTGAGCATAGCTGAAGGGCTGTTGTGCCTGCTGCTTCATTATTTGTAGGGTATTTTTCCTGTGTGTAGGAGGGGCTTAATGGGGAAGAGGACACTCCTCTATGTCCTAGCTTCTTACCAGCTTGTGAAGTGAAGAAAGTGAGGTGGACGTTCTGAAGGCTCAGTTTTCCATCTGGGAAGTGGGATAGTGGTGTCTGCCGTACAGCAAGTGATGGGTGTTACTGGTAACTAGCTAGCCACCCCCATCAATGTTCTACCTTTGAACTGGAATAGGTTATTCAGGAAAAGTTTGCAAACCTTTTTCTGTCTATTAACTAAGCAGGCTTACTGAGCAGTTTTTTGTTGCTGTTTTGTTTTAATTTTTACATTTTTTTATTCATGTGCGTGTGCCATAGTATGTGTATGCTTAGGTCAGAGAACAACTTGCAGGTGTGATTCTCTCCTTCCATCATGTGGATTCTGGGCATCGGGCTCAAATCATCCAGCTTGGCAGCAAGTGCCTTACCTACTGAGCCATTTTTCTGGCCCTGTTTGTTGGTTTGGTTTGGTTTTACTTTATTTACTGATTGATTGATTGATTGATTGATTGATTGTATTTGTGTGCATGTCTGGCATTGGTCTGTAGAGAGGAGTCTGAGGATAGCTTTGTGGAGTTGCTTCTCTCTCTTCTCCTTATGTGGCTTCTGAGGGTGGAACTCGGGTCATCAGGCTTGCATGGCAAAGTATTTCATCAGCATAGACATGTTGACAGCCCCTGAACAATTTTTTTTAATTTCAAATAGGGACTATACTAGGCAGACTCTTGAAATTTTAAGTACTCACTCTTATTTACAACCAACTAATGCTGGGAAACCAATACAGTGTGTCAATTCCACGGTGCCTGGGAACAAAATATAATGAGATCCAAGGAACAGTCTGCAGAGGAGCTCTGTCAGAGGAAGTGGGACCAGAAGACTTTTGAAACATAAACTTAAATCAGAAGGATTGGTTTTATCCCAAGGTCTTCTGTGCTCTGGACTTGGATCTGAGTGGTGAGCCTAGAGTGGCCCACTTGGGGCTCAGTTTGGAGGTCTCTGGACCCCAGGGACCTGCAGTGCACTTGGGTGCCAACGCTGCATTCATCTCTGATTTTGCTTGGGATTCAGCTGCCTTTCCTAAGACCATATTGCCATGCTTTGGCTCCTCCTCCATCATTGAGCGAGAGGTGAGGCTGGAGAGCAGCTGTGCTTTCTCACCATTTGAGAGTGACTGCTGAGATTCCTCCTCCAGCTCCTTGGAGGCAATGTCAGCATTGTGTCTTTTCTTCTCAATTCCGGGCATTCAGGTGTTTTTAGCCACTTCCTGTGCTATGCTGTGTACTGTCCTGCTTTGAGAACATGGTTCTCTTGATTTCTAGTGTTTGGCATGATCATTACTATCGGTCAGTCCATTGTGTACGTGATGACGGGCATGTACGGGGACCCTTCAGAGATGGGTGCTGGAATCTGCCTGCTGATCACCATTCAGGTAATTGTTATGCTGAACCCCCCCAATATCCAAAATACCAAATCTCGACTGCCGTAAAGAAGCTGGAGGCTGTGGGTTTGCCCTTCTTAATCCTCCAGAGGAAGACTGAGGACTCAGGCTCACTTAGCTTTCTGTTTTTATACTCAAGAATCCAGTTATTGAGGAAGAAGAGAGCCATGTCCATTGGGAACAGTAGCGTGATCTATTTGGGTTTCTTTAATCTTTTTTTTCTTTCACAGCTCTTTGTTGCTGGCTTAATTGTCCTACTTTTGGATGAACTCCTGCAGAAAGGATATGGCTTGGGTTCTGGCATCTCCCTTTTCATTGCTACCAATATCTGTGAGACCATTGTGTGGAAGGCTTTCAGCCCCACCACTGTCAATACTGGCCGAGGTAAGGACCCTGGGAGCTCATGCTGGAGTTTAGTTTAGCAGAGGTTCTGTCCGTGGTAGGCATAAGCTCCTGGTTTTTCTGTGCATTCACTATGTCTTTAAATACATGTGGGCTTATGCTTTTGGCATACCCAGTATAGTTTTTTCATATGCCTCATTATGGTTAACATCTAGATGTGTGTGGGGTCTGGCCTCACTTTTCAGCTCAGTAAGAACTGCATTATGTAGTAAGTGCTTTGTATTTTAACCTCTGTCTTAGGGGAACATCAAGTTGTAGTCACTCGTTGACACTGAAATTGTGAACATCCTTACCTTTATGTATTCTGGAAGTTTACTGTGGATCATTTTGGGAGGAAAAAAAGCAAAATGGAATGATTAAACAAAAGCATTTGATCACGCTTGCCCTTGGGTTCAGATCCTGGCTGTCGTATTAATGGTCTGTAGGTGGTGTGAGCACATTCCCCTACTGCTGATCTGTGTCATCATGTAGTGAGGGGGTCATGACACATCTAATCCCAACCTTGCGGAGGCTGAGGCAGAAGGAGCTTGAATTTGAGATCAAGTATGTACTATGTAGTGAGGCCATGCTCTTACAAAAGAGCTGACAGCGTAGCTCAGTGGTAAAGGTTTGCACATGGTTTGATACCTAGCACCACAAAAAAAAAGAAAAACGTGAGACCACATGATGCCTGTCTCATAGTAGGTACCGATCAAATGTTAGTATGCTATGGCATATTCATTAAGAGTGCACTGGGAATGGAAATGTTTCTAATCAAAATATGTAAAAATGAGGGAAGCCTTAGAATAAGACTTATTAGGGAAAGAGACTTTTGTCGCTAAATGTGTTATTTATTTAGAAGAGTCTTATGAAAAATATTTGTGCATGTTTTCATGAAATTGAATGCAGAGGCAGTTTCTGCCTCCAGAGGCCATATAATTCTGTACATGTAATGAACAAAAGCTGTCCCCTAATGAAATCAAAGGCATATTGGAAGAGACTAGGGCGATGAAAGGCAAGGCTTGTCAGACTTGGATGTTGAGAGGCAGGAGGTGAAGGTGCAGTTGGAGTTCACTACTTAGAAAAACCACATGATCAGGGATGGCTGCAGTAGAAATGATAGCAGAGAAGGGAGTAGGGTGGGATGGTCAGTCCAGGCTCAGCAACCAGCAGAGAGTGATGCTGCATTCTGGAGCTGGATGGAGTGTGGCAGAACTGATGTACGCACTGCTGGGGAAGTGCCAGGGCAGCCTTGAGCAGACAAGATGGGGTAGCATGGACTGGTTGTTAGGAAGAAGATGTGGGAGGTGGGGCTGAGGTGGAAAACTGGGAAGTCACTGGAAGTGTCTCCATGGTCAGGCGTGGTGGATATGTCGTCTGAAAGGGTGATTGGATTCCCTGGCTGCAGTGTGGGATGAGCTGCACCAGGGAGCCAAGGATGATAACATCAGTAAGATACAAGGGCCAGAAGTATACAGAGGGCACACGTGACTTTGGCTAGCTGCTGCTTCCCTGGGTGGTACAAAAGCCTAGGACCAGGATTAGTGTGAATAGTGTGCATGGTGTGCCCTGAGGTGGTGCTGAGTGTGTAGATGAACTTGTTCCCAGAAATTGGGCAGATGCAACAATAATTGTAAAAATTAGAAGATCTGGAACCTAATCCTGGCATTGCTAGCACTGCTGTGGGTCACCATGACAAAAATAAGGAAGAAAGGGCCACAGGAAAAGGTATTACAGAGTTGAAAGACATGAGAAAAGCAACCAATAGTGCTGGAGCCCTGGGCTGAGGTTGTCCCCAACAGGCTGGAACAGAGCAAAAGCAGAGCACTTGGTGGGGAGCTTAGAAAGGCCACGTGAGTGTAATCACAAGCACTCTCTTCTTCCCCTGGTCTACCTGGACCACCTTCTCTGTTAAATAAGAGGCTTGTCTGGCTGCAGCGCCCATATCCCTGAGTGCTGAATGGGAGATAGGCCACAGCTGAAAGTTAGGATGTAGGCAGACTTTTCTGTCTCCCCAGCCAGTTCTAAACAACCACTCAGAAACTTGTTAATTATAAATGGTTGGCCAATAGATTAGGCTTGACTCCAGCCAGCTCTTACAACTTAAATTAGCCTATTTCTGTTACTCTGTATGCTGTCCCGAGGCTTGTTTACCTCATCTATGAACTTTCCATGTTGTATCTTCCACAACTGGCTCATGACTCTTTGTGACTCCCTAACTTGACCCTCCTTCTTATTCCCAGCATCCTTTTAGTTTGGTTCTCCTACCTAGCCTTCTCCTGCCTGTCCATCTGTCAGCTCTTTGTTAGCCAATGAGAGTAATACATATTTGCAGTGTACAAAGATTGCTCCACAGCATTGGGCTTGCTGCAGTCTCTCCTTGCCCTATGGATATTTGGGGCCTCTTCCTCCTCCTCTCACCTTTCAGGAGCCTGTCTGTTGCCAGGCCTGCTATTAGGCATGACCTGTGGAAGGGTAGAGACTGATCTCAGGCCATACACTCATAATGTTCCTCCTTGTAGGATTATTGGTGTTTGGAGCTGAGAACCCAAGCTTCCCCCACTCTCTTCCTCTGTGGACAGCCCTCTTCAGAAACTAGGATGAATGCTTATGCTGCCCAGATTCTAGAACAGGACTTGGCCTTTTCTAGGCAAAATGTGTCATGGATGTGTTTAAATTGGTGGCTGTCCTTCAACACTTCTGGTGACCTGAGAAATGAGAGTAGCCAGCTCGTCTCAGAAGAGAACAGCCCAGCACTGTAGTCTGCTTCTCTGAACGCTTTCCCTTTCCCTCAGTTTTGTCATTAAGAAGCAGAGGCAAAGCGAGGTGCTCTTTGTCCTCCACCACGCCTGTGTTCTCTGCCCACAGGGATGGAATTCGAAGGTGCCATCATTGCTTTGTTCCACCTGCTGGCCACCCGCACAGACAAGGTCCGAGCCCTTCGAGAGGCATTCTACCGCCAGAATCTCCCTAACCTCATGAACCTGATTGCCACCATCTTCGTCTTTGCTGTTGTCATCTATTTCCAGGTATGTCCAAAGGCAGCTAATAGGTCTACCTTGTACAGAGTCAAGCACAGCATCGTTGTCCTCTGCTTCACAGTTCCTAGGTTTATGGTTATTGGTCTCTACCTTGTTTCTGAGTAGGACGCCTCAACTGCTAGCTGTCCTCTTTTAATTGTACTGGCCCTCATACTTAACAGGATTTTTGTATTGGGGGTTTGTTTGTTTGAGACAGGGTCTATCTAGCCCTAGCTAACCTGGAACTCACTATGTAGATCAGGCTATCCTTAAACTCACATAGATCCACCTTCCTCTGCCTCCCAGATGTTGAGATTAAAGGCTTATGTCATCATTCCCAGCATTCTTTGCAGTATTTTGATATTCACGAAAAGAAGTTGTGGCAGTTAGCCAGGTTTGGAGGCTCATTTAGGTGGGTGGGACATAACTCAGAGTTCAGGGACAGCCTGGTGTATGTACTGAGATCCTGTTTCAAAACAAACAAGACTGGTGAGATGGCTCGGTATATACAAATGATTGTTGCCAAGCTTAGTGACCTGAGTTCAGTTCCCAGGACCAACTCCTGTATGCTGTCCTTTGATCTCCGCTTGCACACTGTGGCATGCATGCATTCTCATGTGCATACACACACACACACACACACACTTGAATAAAATCACTTGAAAGACTTGTTTGTGGTGAGGAATACTTTTTTTTTTTTTTTTTTTTTGGTTTTTCGAGACAAGGTTTCTCTGTAGCTTTGGAGGCTGTCCTGGAACTAGCTCTTGTAGACCAGGCTGGCCTCGAACTCACAGAGATTCGCCTGCCTCTGCCTCCCAAGTGCTGGGATTAAAGGCGTGCGCCACCAACGCCCGTCAAGGAATACTTTTTTGAGGCTAGGTAACTCAGTAGTGACTCCTGCTGAATCCAGCCAGCTGCCTTCTTAATAATAAGCCAGTCTTCCAGGGCAGCTGAATCAGTAAGAAGTTTGAGTCTTCTGTCTTCTGTCCTATCCCAGTGTCCTGGGCCCTGGGTTTGCAACAGTAAAGAAGAAAGATGCTCTGGTGTCCAAGGTTTCAGAGGGGTGGGTGGTACGGTAGGAAAGCTTAGCTTTTCTGTTGATGATCACATTGATGATCACTGCCTGAGAACCACTGACAAGATCTGGAGCTGCCCGTGTAGGCCTTTTTGTATGGGAAAGAAAAGGGCGTGTGTCCTCAGACACCATCACAGCTAGGGGCCCAGTGGCAGAACTGACTTGTTTCTAGCCTGACTTCCCTAACCACACTGGGGAATATAGCCAGAACAGGACAATAAAGGGGCATGTCGTTGTGTTTGCCCTGTAGGGCTTCCGAGTGGACCTTCCAATCAAGTCGGCTCGTTACAGAGGCCAGTACAACACCTATCCCATCAAGCTCTTCTACACCTCGAACATTCCCATCATCCTGCAGTCTGCTCTGGTGTCCAACCTGTATGTCATCTCCCAAATGCTGTCAGCACGCTTCAGTGGCAACCTGCTGGTTAGCCTGCTGGGCACCTGGTCGGTGAGTGTCACTGGTGAGGTAGGATTGTTTGTACTGATGCAGCTAGTTGTGTTTTGTGGTGGGGTGTCTTAACTCAGGACCAAATATTTTGCCCAAAGGGGAAATTGCTTAATTGCCTCTTACAGTGCAGTTCAGTGAGATTGCCTGTGGGCATGTGTATGACACCACAAGGCATCTGCTCGGAGCTCCTTGCTGACTCCGTGCTGTGGCATGTTAAAGAAGACTTGTGGTTGGACTTTCCTTTGGGCCACCAGCTCACAAATAATGATATGGAGACTTATTAATTATGAAAGCTTGACCTTAGCTTAGGCTTGTTATTAACTAGCTCTTATAACTTAAGTTAACCCATTTTTACTAAACTATGTTCTGTCACATACTGCCCATCCTACTTCCTCCATGTTTCCCAGCATCTCTTTCCTTCCAATTTAGTATATATACTGCTGAAGCAAGCACCCCTGCATCTCTTTCAAACGCTTAGATTCCTCCTCATCCTTTCTCTGCCTGGAAGTCCTATACCTCCTGTCTACCTATTAGCTGTTGAGCTCTTTATTACATTACATCAATCACAACAATAAACCTTCACACAGTGTACAAATTTCTACAAGAGACTTCTATGTCTTACTCCTAGGACACATCATCTGGGGGCCCAGCCCGTGCTTATCCAGTTGGAGGCCTGTGTTATTACCTGTCTCCTCCGGAATCATTTGGCTCAGTGCTGGAGGACCCTGTCCATGCAGTCGTGTACATTGTTTTCATGCTGGGATCCTGTGCATTCTTTTCTAAAACATGGATTGAAGTTTCCGGTTCTTCTGCCAAAGACGTAAGTCTAAGTCAACATTCCTACTAGGGAGATGAGACAGCTGCTGCCACTCAGGTAGCCCACTTGTTACCACTTTATAAGTAGTAGTTTGTGATATAAGTGGTCTGTCCTGCAGATGGACCGTCCCCTTTGCTGGGGCTTTATGGAAACTCTGAGGGCAATAGATGGGAGATTGACAATTGGCTCTGAAAACCTGAGGCCAAACCTAGAAAAATAGACTGCTGTGTGAGTGAGTTCATTGCTGCAGGTTAAAAGTCCTCCATGAAGATTATTAGGGCTGGAGGGTAGAGGTTCCTGTAATTGCTTAGTTCTACTGTGAAGCACCCAGCTACTCCAGCATCTGCCTCATGTGCTTACATTTGGGTCACGCAGGTTGCAAAGCAGCTGAAGGAGCAGCAGATGGTGATGAGGGGCCACAGAGAGACCTCCATGGTACATGAGCTCAACCGGTAAGTGTGGTCACTAAGCCTGAACACGAGTGGCAACCACAATAGCCCTGTACAACCCCTGTCCAGGGCAAGAGGGTTCAAGAAGGAAGCACACAGCCAGGGTGTTGAAATGGTATGCGGTAGGGATGACTGAGCTGTGCTGGGTTAGGCTGACTGGGCCTGACTGTGCTCAGAGCAAGCTGAAGGCGTCCATCCTCAGAGCGGGTGGCTCCTGGCACAGATTAAATCAAGGTACCTGGAAGGGGTGGTTAGTGTTTAAAAAGACCAGACTAGAGACTAGAGACTGCCAGGCTCAGCCATGGCGATAAAGGAATGTAGCAGTCACCTTGCATAGAGAGGAAGGTGACTGGGGCTCTAGGAGCAGCAGGTAACCATGAGCAGACCTTTCCTCATCATGGCTCTGAAGCTACCTCTTGGTAGGCAAAAATGTCTGATGCTTTCCGACCAGTTTGTCACCATGGTTGGCTGTTCTGCAGTCACTCAGAGCAGCCAGATACATTGTAGAGTAGTCAAGTGCTCCTATGAAGCTTGCTGACCTTACTGAAGGAGGCCACCACAGGAATGCAAGAATTGCAAGTTTCCTGTCAGTTTCTGAGCCAGAGGCAGCAGGCCTTTTCACTTCAGCCCATAACTCAGACTGCCTGGGAGAAACACACAGCAACCCCAGGCAGAGACTCTTGATATTCGTGACTCGCCCATCTTGGCACATCTGTGGATTGTTTTGGCTTTCGGGTAGCAGAAGAACCAAGATGAAGTATCTTATGTTCTTGTTTTCAGTCTGTTTAAAATCTAATGTGCCATCAACCATGTTTGGACTTGTGCTGGTCACACTCCCGAAGTTCATTGTGGCCAGCTTGATGGGCCTATAAGGTTTTCTGGTTCAGCAGGTAACACGGAACTGTCTGTCTGTCTGCAGGTACATCCCCACAGCCGCAGCCTTTGGTGGACTGTGCATTGGGGCCCTCTCAGTCCTGGCTGATTTCCTGGGTGCTATCGGATCTGGAACCGGGATCCTGCTGGCAGTCACCATCATCTACCAGTACTTTGAAATCTTTGTCAAGGAGCAGAGTGAGGTGGGCAGCATGGGAGCCCTTCTCTTCTGAGCCTTATGTGCCCATGGATCAGGGTGAGGGCACAGGCTCCAGAACTGCCCAGAAAGGATGCTCTTACCACTGGAGTATGCTACTGTGGCATAGGGACTTTTAAATTTTTAAATTTTTTTTGTATTTCATATCTTTTCATTCCATTGTGTAAAGTGCTAGGAAATTTCCAATTGAAATTTTGCTTTTTATTCTGGCATTGGCAAAAAAACAATAGAAATGAATTGTTAGCTGACAGCCAGAGGGTGTGGTAACCAATTGTTGCTAAGTATCCAATGTAATTTTTATTTAAACCCTGGCAGCTGCAAGGGTCCCTACTGCCCCCAGGCAGTCTGTGGCCCTGGATGAAGGAAGCACAAACTAGGAGATGTCTGCATGTGTTTTCTGGGGATCTGCTTATGGGGATTGGCTCTCGGGGTGAGGACATCGGGCTTAGAACTCTGTGAGATGCCATCAATCTGTAAAGCAGATTTCATAGGACAGAGCTGCTACTGGAGGAATAAGTGCCCCAGAAGCTGGCCCACCTGTTACCCTGCATGTGCTGTAGGTGGTGCAGCCGAGCTTGCAGACAGATGAGGAGCAGCAGGATCTGCCTGCCTGCCTGCCTGCCATTGCCAGCAAGGCAGGGATTCCAGGCTTTCCCTGGAGCCTAGCCAAGCTAGATAGCTGGGCACCTGTAAAGGGCCTCATGCTGGCCCTTCCCAGGTTCTCACTAGAAAGGGAGCTCCTGTGGTGGCCACCTCTGTCTTCCTACTGAGAACTTCCTGTTCCGGTTTTTAGAATTTTTTTATTGTCATTAGGACCAAATGTAGACTGGCTCAGGACCTGTAGGAAAATCACACCAGGGTTTGGAGATCTCTTAGGGAGGTTGCTCAAAATCCTGTCTGAAGTTAAGGTGTCTGGGGTTAGGAGCTCAGTCCCTCGGTCCTGTAAGAGAGCGTCCCCTCAAGACAGACGCTGCCTAGCAGCAAGGGTGCAAGGCTGCGGTTTAAGTCAGAGCAAGTAGAGATCGTCAGTTCACCTTAAGACACACCAGGGTCCAAGTTCACACAAGGAGGCAGGAGCCCTGGGGGATGTGCAGCCATATGGTCACAGCCTGCCAGATACACCTGGGTCCTTGTCACCTCAATGGAAGTAGCAAATGCCTCCCTGACTCAGGGCTCCTAGGGACCCTTGCTGCTGTGCTTGCCAGCAAATGGCAATCAAGGGACAATTAATCACTTGCCCCTACACAGGTCAGCAGCAGGGCCAGATCCCTTGCCCACGGCCCAGAACTCACACAATATCACATGTGGCCTTGTCTAGACCCAGTCCTGAGCAGAGGAGCCTGGTGCCCTCCCAGTCCACAGGGTCTTCCCACTGCCCATTCTCTGCCCCTGCCACAGAGCAGCAGGGCTTCCCACCCACCTTAGGGCTCCACAGCTGCTGGCAGGCAGGTGCAGCGTCCCCAGCTCTGGGCTGTGCTGGGGAGCCCCAGCCTCATCTGCTCCTCTTGCCATCAGCTGAGCCTAGAAGCCTGTGGTTGATGGTCACCATTATTGGGTGAATGGGGATGACCTGGCTTCCAAGAGGACTGTCACTGTGGACACCAAAATGGCTTAACTGAGATACAGTGAAAAAGTGACGAATAAAACCAACTTTTTACAAGCTGCCTCGTCATCTTTGTTAACTGCCACTGAGAGCAGACTTTTGGGAGTGTTGGCGGTGAGCAGGGTTACCAGTGGCCCTGTGCAGTCTCCTAGGAGCTGCTCTGCCAAGTACTGCCTGCTCCTTGTGCTCCCGCTCCTGGAAAGCATGGTACTGGGGTAGGCTGCCCAAACCAGGTAGGTGGCACAAGTTGGTGGGCACCTATAGCTCTAAGTGTCCAGGTCCAGAACATAGCTAGTCACAGGGAGGCTTGGTCTGGCTGTAGCTGCTCTGGCACCAGACTTGCAGCCAAAGCAGAGTATATGCTTGGTGTTGGCCAGAGCCTGATGGGGACAGGTGATCTGGGTAGTATACCTGGGAATGGGCCTGCCAGAAGCTTCCTGTTTACACACCCATGCAAGTGGCAGGCCTTGTGCTCCGTACCCTCATCAGCCCAACTCGTGCTTCCCTAGTCACCCAGGGGACAGGGTGTTCTTGGGCAGGATTAAGAGAGTGTACACAGCAGGCTCACTGCCCTGTATGGCTTGGGAACACATGTTTTTTGTGTTGAGCCAGGCAGGCTCTCCCTTAGGACTGCTAGATGGGCAGGGATGAACCTGACTGCAGAAGCCT
The DNA here is from genome assembly GCF_017639785.1 of Mesocricetus auratus. Lineage (NCBI taxonomy): Eukaryota > Metazoa > Chordata > Mammalia > Rodentia > Cricetidae > Mesocricetus > Mesocricetus auratus. The sequence continues at coordinate 150,209,529 of NW_024429266.1, read as the reverse complement.
GGTGTCAGCATCATTGCTTGAGACTGCTCAGACACAGGTGGGCAGCCAGCCACAGAGCTGCAGAAGCCTAAGACAGGAACATGGCTGGAGGTGGTGGGGTCCAGGCAGCAGGTAACTGTTGGCTTCTAGAAAACCTCCCACTCTAGGAAGGGACTGAGCCTCTTGCTGTCTTGAGGCTACATCTGCGAGAGCCAGCCTGTCTGCAGGAATCAACAGCCCCTTACAACAGGAGTTTGACTTAACACACCAGGCTTGTCCTGTATCCAAGGCTCCTTTTCTCTGCTTGGCTGCTGGTGTCCTCCAGGCACCTCTGCTGGGACCTAGTTGGAACCACATAGACAGAGGGTCCAGGTCTACCCATATGACAGGCCCTAGGAGCACCAGGGAAAAGGGCCGGTGGGGCTGCCTGGGAAGGATTATTTAGATGAGGTTCACCTCCACGTACCTGTGAGGGAGTTTCTTTATCATGTTGAGGTAGGAAGGCCTACCCTAAATGAGGACATCACCATCTCATCGTCTGGGTCCTGGAGAAAGCTAGCTGAACAGGGGCAGCAATCCAACTATGGATGCAGTATGAGCAACTGCTTCAAACTTCTGCTGCCTCGACTTCCCTACCACAGTGGACTGAGCAAGAGTAAACCCTTATACTGCAATGAGACAAATAGTGAGCCAGGGTTCCTTGTGTTCCCAATAAAATTCCTATATTCTGCTCTCCTTCCTACTGCCTACCTCAGCCCAGCCTGCCCTGGCTGGATTGGATGACTGCCTCAGAAGAGTCTAAGGAAGACCAAGGAGCTGCATCTCTGTTCTGTGGGGTGGCTTGGGCCCTGGGGAAGAGCATGCTTCCTAGTGTTAGCAAAAACCCAGCCTGGGCTTCAACATTCACCAGGCTCTAGTCTCAACTGCCTCAAGAGCACCATTGCTGGCAGTGCCCACGTCACTGTGACAAAAACCTGGAATCAATTCATCTGATATTACATTGTACCAGCAAATGGCCTTATGGAGTGAACTCACACCCAAATAAAGCATTTCTACAGTGTCTACCTAGTCTGTTCCCCCTGACAGCCTCCTGTCTATCCTTCAAAGCCCATCTCAATAAGACATAAAAACACCCACAAATCATCAGAGGGGCAGGAAGCCAGACCTGATGGCACACCTGTAATCCCAGTGTTCACAAGGCTGAAGGGAGGATCAGGAGTTTGAGGCCAGCCTTGGCTACTGTCTCTACAGTGGTGTATGTGTGTGGGGAGCGGGGTGACAACATGTCCTCCATAAAGGAACCAGGACAGTCTGTGTACACTACATCAGAAAAATACCTTAAGATACTGTGGAGAAGAAACAAAAAGCAAAAATAGTTTCCATTATTGCTCATGGTTAGTGTAAGCATTTCGGATGGGATGGACAAGGATGGATTATGGCCAAAGAATACTGAGTATTACGGCACAGATAGAAAGGTATTGTGGCAATCGGGAGCCAAGGAATACCACGGGTCACAGTAAGCATAGCAGCTTATAGCCCTGCTTCTGGAAAAGGTTTCCCTAGTGTATTAGCTCTGCTCCAGCAGGAGAGGGTTTACAGTTGGGCTCCAGTCCCCAGGAAAGTGGAGTGTAACAGCTTTACTTCACCAGGGAAGGTTTCCCCAACGAAAAGTGCTACAGCCCTGCTCCGCTTACAGCCCTGTTCTGCACCATCCAGGGTCATCTCTGCTCCAGTCAAAGGTCTCACCCAAACCTCATTCAGGAGATTTATTGGAAGGGAAGAATCCAGGAGAGTGCCTGCTCTCTGCTAGAGTGACAGAGGACAGTCAGGCAGCCCAAACAGCCGGAAGCTGAAGGGTTTATATAGGGCTGCTTAGGGGCGGAGATTTCCATGGTGGGGATTGGTCAGATTTCAATCCCTGAGCTCAGAATGGCTAGATCTCCTGCTCAAGGATTGGTTGGTTTTCTGCACAGGTTTAGGGTCAGATTTGGCTCCGGTTTCAGGGTCAAAGTGTGTTTCTTTCTCTGGTCCTTTTTAGCCTTTTGGCTCTAATTTTAGGGCCAGGGTGTATTTCTTTCACTGGCTCTGATTCCAGGGACCAAGTGTGTTTCTTTGGTGCTGTTTTCAGGGTCAGGGTACATTTCTTTGGTTCTTGTTGTAGGGCCAAAGTGTGTTTCTTTGACTCTGCTCATGGTGTGTTTCTTTAACTGGCCCTTTTTCCTTACAGTTAGAGTAGGCAAGGAGCCTAGTGTGGTGGCACACATCTTCAATTCCATTGCTCCAGAAGTAGAGGCTGACCAGTCTTACTGAGTTCCAGGTCAGCCTGGGCTACATATACTACACAGTGAGACTCTGTACACACACACACACACACACACACACACACACACACACGGAGGGGGAGGATGACAATGGGCAAGAAGGGTACAACTGCATCAGGAAAGGTCTGACAATCCCTTCATAACTAAGTGTGCATGACCTTTACCCAATTCTTATATGCATGGGTGTGGTGGTTGAAATAAAATGGCCCCCAAAGGGAGTGGCACCGTCAGGTATGGCCTTGTTGGAGGAAGTGTGTTACTATGGGGCAGGCTTTGAGGTCTCTTTTGCTCAAGCTTTCCCCATTGTGACTGTCAGTTGACTTCCTGTTGTCTTCTGGTCAAGATGTCGCTCTCAGTTCCAGCACCATGTCTGCTGGCATACTGCCATACTCCCGGGCACAATGGTTCCCACCATGATCATAATGTACCAAACCTCTAAAACTGTAAGCAAGCCATCCCAATTAACTGTTTTCTTTATAAGAGTTGCCATGGTTGCTGTCTCTTCACAGCAAGAAAATCTTTAACTTAGACAATGGGAAATGGGAGAGCCCAACCAACCACCATGCAGTCACGTGGTAAGTAGATGGTGCATACTGCTCTGAATGAAAAGAGCCAACTCAGGCCAGGTGGTGGTGGCGCACACCTTTAATCCCAACACTTGGTGAGGCAGGTGGATCTCCGTGAGTTCAACGCCAGCCTGCTCTACAAAGCAAGTTCCAGGACAGGCTCCAAAAGCGATACAGAGAAAACCTGTCTTGAAAAACAAAACAAACAAAAAAGCCAACTAACAAGAGAGGAGCCCTTCCAGCCACAGCACTCATGTGGGCCAGAAAGTTTGTCTTAGGGTTTCTGTTGCTGTGAAGAGACACCATGACCATGACAACTTTTTTTTTCTTCTTAAGATGGATTTATTATATATACAGTATTCTGTCTGCATCCAGAAAAGAGCACCAGATCTCATTCTAAATGGTTGTGAGACACCATGTGGTTGCTGGGAATTGAACTCAGGACCTCTGGAAGAGCAACCAGTGCTCTTAACCTCTGAGCCATCTCTCCAGCCCCCCATGCTAATTCTTATAAAGAAAAACATTTGAGGTGGTGGCTTACAGTTTCAGAGGTGGGGAACATGGTGGCTAGGAGTGTGGCTGTGTGCAGGCAGAGGTGGTGCTGGAGGATTCTACATCTTGATAGGCAGGCAACAGGAAGCGATCTGGCTCACTGGGTGTGGCTTGAGCACATATGAGCCCTCAAAGCCCGCCTCCACAATGACACACTTCCTCCAACAAGACCACACCTACTCTACATCTCCTAATGATGCCACTCCCTTTGGGGGCCATTTTCTTTCAAACCACCACACAGCGGTTGTTCAAGACTCCTCCAAGAAAAACTGCCTCCATCTTCAGGAGTTTGGCTGGACCTGCTGGATAAAGATCATCACAGATGGGCTTGTTGACTATTGGCCTTACCTCTTCCAAGGGGCCAGGGAAGGTCATGCAACCCTCATCTGAATAATCAGCCACCCCTCCCAACCAGTTGTACGTAATCTTGCCCTAATCCTACCAAGGTGGCCTTGGGAGCTCTGAGAGGCACTAGAGGACGTAGGTGGGAAGAGGGAAGAGGGTTCCATCAGCCATGGGATTGATGGGGGAGGTTACCATCCCGCTGAGTGCACATTTCCAGTGTGGCTGCTTTAAGGTCACCTACACCCCTGCTTATGACCCCCTACCCTTTGCTCTGTAAGACCAATAAATCCACAGTCTTTGGTGGACTTTAGTTTGTGGATGGGATCCTAGGAGGAAGTGGGTAGACATCATTCTCCCCAAGGGAAGGGATTTTAGCAACAGCCCAGTGCTGGTTTGCTTTTGTGTGGGTGAGGAGAGGGAGTAGGGTGCTCATGGAATTTTCTAGTGAATAACCTCCTTCATAGGGTTTAGGTAGAGTTCCTTTGTCAGAGCTCACAATGGCCCACTTATGGCTTTCGGATTTTATTGTATGAAGCTTTAAAAGAGAATACAAGCAAATCTGAAACTCTAGCAAGGACAGGAATTCCTACATCACTCGGGATGAGGGAACAAGGTCTGCCACTGTGAAATGCAAAGGATGCTGGACCTGGGATGGACAGCACCTTCCTTCCCTATTCTCTTCCATCTCCAGCTCAGTAGGAAATGGGCTATGAATGTTGAAATGGCTTGCACAGAGGGAACGGGGTGGAACACACCATCACCGCATACCCCTTCTGCACCAATTGGTCCAGCTTCTGCACCAATTCAGAATTACCACGAAATTATCCCTTCAAAAACGGATCGGGGTGTGGATGGGGCACACTTTAATCCCAGCGGAGGAATCTCTGTGAGGTGGAGGCCACCTGGTCTACATGGAGAGTTCTAGGTCAGCCAAGCTTTCATGGTGAGACCCTGCCATAGATAGATGGACGGACGGATGAGAGAGGAGAGAGGGAGTATGTCTCCTTTTATTCACTGAAAATTAAAGCCAGCTCTATTCTTTCCACAACTGGTTCTCCCACAGGTTTCCTCTGCTACCCAGAGGCTGCGTGCGCGGCCACTCGGGGGCGCTTCAGGCCGCGCCATTCAGGGTCCGCGAGCCTTTGCAAGGCCCTGGACCGTACCTCCCGCCCGCGTCCCCATTAATCACGCGTGCTGACGGCGCTGACCCGCGCGCGGGCGGCGTGACGGCGCCGGTGACGGCGGGTGACGGAGCGGGCAATCGGCGGGCGCGCATCGGCCCATCTTATCGCGCCGGCCCAGCCTTCGCCCGCCGCGCGCCGCCCATTGATCGCGCGGGCCGGGGCCGGGGGTCAGCGCGGACGCTCGGCCTGACAGCCACATCCATCGCGCTGACGGCCGCACGCGCGCCTCGCCCGGCCATTAATCACCGTGCAGAGCCGACTGACGGGGAGGGCGACAGGGCCAGCGGGCGACTGCCAGCCCTGCCAGCCCGCATTTCCCACTGTCGGGCCCTGCTGCGGGTCATCCGCATCATCCCCAGGTCACTTGCAACCTAGGATGGGAGGACAGTGTGTATCTCTCAGGGTCCCAAGGGAGAGCAGGCTTGTTTGGCTGAGACTAGGCCATACCATAGCTCCCTTCTAGGGGCTGAAAGGCCGGTTTCTGCAAACTGGAGACCAACCAGGACTGCATCCAAATGCGGAGGGCCGTACCTAAGCTTGTGCCTGTTTCACAAACTCTGACCTCCCCTAGCAGCAAGAGCCAAGAACTGAGAATTCTCTGAATCCTGGTCACATAGTGCCTGTGGCCTCAGGGTCGGCTTGGCTGCGGCTCCTCCCTCAAAGGCAGGACCTTTTCAGAAGTGGCTAGCTGCCCAATCAGGGCAGGTTCAGGGTCAGGGAGCTAGAGGTCTACAGGGTGTACTCTCACCCTCTACCTGCAACTCCGTTTTAACGAAGACTTGCTGATCCACCACTTTTTGGTGTGAGAAAGCAAGTTCTGTTCCTTCTTAAAACCCGAATATTCTCTGAATCAGCCGAGGGTTGGATGCAACCCGAAGAGGTGAGGTGTCTGCAAAAGCTAAGGACAAGGATTTGCCTGGAGGTGACTTGGGAGCCTGCACTGCAGCGGGGATGAAGAGCAGAGGCTTACTCAGCCGCCAAGTAGCTCAGCTGGGACAGTGGCTACCTCCTGTGACCAGCCCCCATCCTGCCTGACTTTGATATTACAACAATTTTTCAAGCTGGAGCTGAACTAGTGGGAAAAATGGGACTGCTGTAATTGTTGTTAGATTGTGTGTCAGCCTGATAAGATGTAACAAATACTTTCTCCCCACCAGGGTCTGCTGCCCGCCTGGGAATGGATGGAGAAACTTCTCACAGTCTCCGAGGGATGGGCCATAAAAACTTCGCCTGTAAGATTAATGTAATAATCACAGGCCTGGCTGGGGAAAAGGGAGGAAAATTAAAATAACCAAACCTTGCCACCTAGCCAGACCATCTCCCTCCTATCAGAGCACTGTCCCCCTCCTCAGGCACTATCACTGCCCAGATGAGGGAAGAGTGACCAGATCCAGGAGCTGTGGCTGGGAAGAATAAGCCCACGACCCTAATTCTCACTGTGCCAAGTGGCTGTACAAGAACATCCCCAACCCGCCACTACTGCCACTGCTCCTCTCCTGTCAGGTGCTATGAAGGTTTAGATGAGCAGTCACCCACCTCAGTCTACCCTGCAGCCTCACCTGCTCAAGGTCAGACCCTCGGCTACTGCGGGGTATGACGTCTAGACATACAGTTCCCAGATTAAGCATGAGCCAGGCTGACCTCAAATCTAGCTTCTGTCTGCGGCTATCTGGGCAGGTGACTGGCCTCAACACCATGTCCTCATGAGGACAAAATGATGTTACACCAAGAATGGTGACACTTATAATTCCAGCACTCAGGAAGCAGAGGCAGGAGGATTGCCTCAAACTCAAAATCAGTCTTGTTTACATAGCAAGATTATCTCAAGACAAGGTACCCAGTGTACAAACTAACCACCTATGAGTTCACACTGATGCCTTACTAAACAGGTAAGCAGACTTCCAAACCGTGGCTAACACGCAGTCCTGGAAAACTGTAAGTCCTGTTCCAAACCTTACGTGTGGTCGGCACAGAGCCATTTCACTCAAGAGCCCAGCACGGACAGGGAACATGAACAAGGTCCCAGACATGGCAGCCTTGGCCAGGTGCTGAGGGGGTCACAGTGTTTAAGTGTCCTACTGAAAGTACCTGCCAAGATGGGCGGTAGACTTGTGTGGCTCTCAGTGATTCAACGGTCACCCTGGTACTGTCCAGGTCATCAGAAGAGAGATGTCTGGGAATCTCACAGCCCAGAGCCTGAGAGGAAGATGGGGTATAACATCCCAACACTGCTCTCAACACTCACTGACAATGTGCTGTGCCCTGGCAACTGCGCTGACGCCACAGTAACTACAAATCTAAACTGGCCCTGCACTTTCTGTGTATGTGTTATACATAAGTAACCTTGCTTTGTGCTGGGGATAGAATTTAGAGCCCCCCATAGTAACTCCAGCTCCAGGGGCTCTGATGCCTTCTTTTGCCAGTCACAGGTACCTGCAAGTTTGTGTGGGTGTACATGTACACACACACACACACACACACACACACACACACAGTATAAGCACAAAAACCTAAAAAGAGAAGTATCATCAAAATAGCCTATTCAGTTTTATTAGAAAACAAGCCAGGTGGGAAGGGGTTCCTTCCAAGCAGCCATGGAGGTTTGTAACTTAGAAAGAATGTTTCCACGGAGTCAGCAACACTGCAAAGCATGCTTGACTCAAGGCCCTGTCCACGGTGTGAGGTCTGTCCTCTGGGTGCACCTCCCAGCCCAATGTTACTTCATGTACTTGTCCTGCTGGTCAGCCAGAATCTTGGCAGAGGACTTGGCATCATAGAAGAGCTCGCTGATCTCCTCCACATGCTCCTTCTCAATGCTGTCCTTCCCGTTGATCTTTGCCAGCAGGTTGGCTGGGGTCAGCAGCTGCACCGAATACCTACAGCAGACAGCACAGTGTGAACATGGGGCCACTGAAGGGAGCCCAAAGTCAGCAGGCAGCATGGGCACTGCTGGCATTGGCTTCAGCGGTCTAGCTGCAGGGACTCCAAGGTGAGGACGGCAAAGGAGAATCACTGCCCATCACAACTGAGACGGGGTATATGTGTGTGTGTATGTGTGTGTGTGCGTGTGTGTGTGTCACGTGCTCTTCTCACATCTGCAAAGGAAGTGACTCCATCTCTGTTGATAGACTAACACTTTGATGCACACACACCCGGGCAGGACAGACAGTATTTAGATGGGGGACTGTTAACATGCAAGGCAACTGAAAGCTCATGTGAGCCCAAGACATGAAAACTCAGTTACTGAACGTTCAATCAAACATGTGACAATTTCTCCCTTTATTTCAGGAACAAGATCAGCACACTCAAGGGAAACAAGGAGGGCTCAGGGTCTGAAGACCTATTGTCTATCTTCTCCAGTCACTGCCTTTGAGCCCTGGCAGAACAGCCTGGAGAACACTGATCCCCTGGGCTGCTGCCACCAGATACCTGGAGTACACCCAGGGTAAGGATGATGGGGGCAGGCCCTGCTCTACTGGGAAACTGGAAGAGAATGGTGTGAGCTCTGCTGGAGCTTGCTGAAGACTGGGTTCTAACTCATTTCTAGATCCTTAGCACTCTAAACGTAGTGCCTGGAAAATGCCCTTGACACAGTAGAAGGGCTCCAACTGCCTGGCGTACATACCTCAGTGTGGTCTTGGTGCCAATCTCCCCCAAGTGGTTAAGCGCCTCCTCGCTGATGTTGATGCCTTCTGTCTGGGCTCGGATCTTAATGATCTTTGAAGAAAAAAAAATCATGGTTAAGTGTTTCATCTGTGTTCATTGTCTGACCTGCTGATGGCCACCAGCACTGCTGGTCTGCATCTCTGGGGATAACATGCCCTAGCCACAGTCCACCTGGATGACATCACAGCCAGGGGTACCCCCATGTCCAATGGAGCCCTCTCCACTGTCATAGAGAACTTAGGGCCACCCCTAGCTTTGCCCTCAAGGCTTCAACATCTCCTGGCAGCTTGGGCACTATCATCTAGGAGCACTCAAGCAAGAGAACATTTTTTATGTGCTTGATAAATTCCATGGTTAAATAAATCAAAAAAGTTACTTTAAGAGATTTACCAGCCCTCCTAACATCGCAGAGATATCTAATCTATCAAGAGCCTAATGCTTGTTGCACTGAGTATCCTGGGAGGCTGAAGGGGTGGCTAGCAGGCGGTGAGATGCTGCAGCGGTGGCACGGGGTCCCACGGGCACAGCAGCACTGAGTGATAAGGGCCAGCGGGATAATGATGTTGTGTGTTGCGGGGCCGAGATAACTCGAGGACTTGGAGCCTCATATAATACAGGAATTTTTCACTCTGGCAGCTTCGTAAACAAGATATCAAGAAGCCGTTGTTTAAATTAAAGCCATAAAAACAGCCAGAGTAGAGGCACAGGAACTGGAAGACACTGAGTCCTAGCTCCAGGCTCCGGAGAGAGAAAAGGAGAGTGGAGGCTTGAGATGGCTGAGTCTGACAACTCAGGACTCTGCTGGGGTCAGCAGTCATCAGCTGCCTGTCACTGTAAGCAGCCTGGAGCTCATGGCAGCAGGCTGGCATGCATTCCTAAGAGGTGGCCACTTCACTGACCACCACTGCCTCTATTCAGATAAGGCTGTAAGGAGTATTGGGGGAACCTCTTAACTGATTCACACATGTCCCAAACACTACAGAGGCCTCAAACATATGTGCAGTGCTCCTCAGGGGTCAGTGATCATCTACACAGGCTATCCGGTCCAACAGCAAAGGGACCCAAGGTAGTCAGCAGATGGGTTCAAGGGCTGTGGAAGGAAAGCTAGAAAGGATGTCCCCTGCTCTGCTCCATCAGCCAGCTGTGTGACTTAAGGACTCGTGACCAACAGCTGGACAAGGAAGACCTTAGGCCAACCGCACAAACGGCTGCTCAGGAATCTTCTGGAACTACAAGAGGGACTGGGGATTATGTACATCAGGGCAGGGCATGTTCTCAGCATGCCCAGGGTCCTAGGTCCCATCCCCAGTGCAGCCAACTCCAGAGGCTGGCCAAGGGGAGGGCTGAGGATAGTCAGTAATGCTGGGCTGGCCCTCCCCTCAGCTGGATCTGTGACTTGGCTTCCTTCCACAATGCCACTGATATCTGCTCTCACTGTCTCTAGAACAGACCAGAGCAATCATGGGAGCGTCTACCTCAGCAGCTTGGAAACAGGCAGCTCATGAATGAGATCTTTAATCATTTAATAACCTGCAGGGGTGTTTGTGAGGGTGTCAGCACTAGTGGCACTTGGCACATGTTAAGTTGAGCTTGTCTATGTAAAACCTGCCTTAACTCCAGCAAAAGGCTGAGGGGATCCCTGAAGTCACCAAGACCAAAGCAAGACCCAGACAGGCAGCCACTGAGAGAAGACCAGAGACTGGCCTGAGCAGGCCTGTCGGTCACAGCTCCAGTATGAGGGGAGACTCCAGAGCAGCTTCGCCTGGAGCTCCAGGTGAGCTACACTGGAGGAGGCCCCAGCTCCCCGACTTAGTTATCACAGAGCTGCTGTCAAAGACCCTACAGGCTGACTATGAGGTAGCTGTGGATACTGGTGCCCTGTTTCTACCCCTATCTCACAGAATGCATATGATAGTTGTGCAAAGCAAGGAGAGACAGTCTTCTTTGTTACCATCTCAACGAAGGGACAATGTCTCAAAACCAAAGGTAGGTCTCCCATTTACCGGAGAAGGTACTGTTCTAATCTGTGATAAAACACTGACCAAGCCGGGTGGTGTCGGCGCACGCCTTTAATCCCAGCACCCGGGAGGCAGAGGTAGACGGATCTCTGTGAGTTCGTGGCCGGGCTGGACCAACAGCCTCCAAAACAATACAGAGAAACCCTGTCTCGTAAAACCAAAAAAAAAAAAAAAAAAAAAAAACCAAAACCAAAAAAAAAAAAACACTGACCAAAGGAACTTGGGGAGGAAAGGTCTACCACGTCTCACAGACTAACAGATCATCCAGGGAAGCCAGGGTACGACCTCGAGCGGGAATCTGGAGGTGGGAACTAAGGAGAGATACGGAGGAGTGTTGCTTACTGGTGGCTCCCAGGCTCATGTGCAGCTAGTTTCTTTAGTTTCTTATGTAACCCAGGTCTACCTAGAAATGCCTAGGTAATGACCATTTCAAGACACAGGGACCAGGGGGAGGAAATCAAGCCACTGGGAATATGCCTTTTTTTTTTTTTTTTTTTTGGTTTTTGGAGACAGGGTTTCTCTGTGGCTTTGGAGGCTGTCCTGAAACTCGCTCTGTAGACCAGGCTGGTCTCGAACTCACAGAGATCCGCCTCCCTCTGCCTCCCGAGTGCTGGGATTAAAGGTGTGCGCTGCCGCCACCGCCACCCCCCACCCTCACCCCCTCACCCCCCCCCCCGCCCCCCACCCCCCAACCCTCACCTCCCCACCCCCCCACCCCACCCCCGGCTGGGAATGTGCCTTTTAAGAAGGAACCAGGACCGAGAACCTCTCCGATCTTCCTTTGTTTATATGTTCCTTTGCTCTATGTTCCTTTCATGACTCGCTATTCAGCTATAGGTTCAAAGCAACAGGGCCAACTGACAAACTAAAGCACTGAAACCATGGTCCAAAATACGCCTTTCCTTATTAGGTTGACTATCTCAGACTATCGCATAACTGAAAGAGACTGACACAAGGGCCATGGAGATAACCTCCTAAGTAAGGCACACAAGTGGTACTGTGAACTGTAACAGTTGGTCATGCAGGTGCCAGATTTGCTGGTGTGTCACCATGAGCACCCGAATGCCATCAATGAGAAACACTGACAGGCCACACTGCACAAGCCACAGGAGAACACATAGTTCAGAGTGTGTCCTCAAGGGAAGAGCCACACCCTTTGAATGCTCCAGGCATCTGGTCCCGCCCTTGCCACTAAAAGGCTTTATAACCCCGAGGCAACTGTTTAAGCTAACTTTAGGATTCTCATGTGTCTAGGTTTTTGTTTTTTTAAAGGCTAGCCTAGCCTCCAACTCACTATGTAGCTAAGGAGGATCCTCCCATCTGCATGTCTCAAGTGCTGGAATTACAGGCAAGCTTCACCAGGCCCAGTTTATATGGTTCTGGAGACCAAAACCAGGGCTTTGTGCATCCAGAAAAGTTCTACAAACAAGCTACAGCCCCAGAATGGTGGTGTTTGCTTGTTTCCTTTTTGTTGTTGTTTTTTCTGAGACAGGGTTTCCCTGTGTAACCACCCCAGCTGTCCTGGAACTCTAGACCAAGCTCACAGAGATCCCCCTGCCTTTGCTGGGATTAAAGGTGTGTGCCACCACCATCCAGCTCTTGTTTCCTTTTGAGACAGGATCTTACTATGCCTCCAATTTGTGATCCTCCTGCCTCATCCTCCTGAGTGCTGGAATTGCAGGTATGCATTACCATATCAGACAACTACATCATACTTGCCCCTTCTTCAGGCTGATGGCAGCCAGTGGCCATTAAGTCCATGTTTCCTTTCCCCTTTTCATCAAGCTCAACACGAGTAGATGGCCAGACGCACAGGGAGCAGAGTTCTAACCCATCTGAGAGCGTCCACTCAGAATGACCCATCTTTCAGAGCCACAACGACGCTATGACTCACTCAGACTGGTGACAAAAGCCAGGCCTAGGCTAGCTAAGAGGTCAGAGGTGGGTAGAGAGAGGAGTAAGGGGGGGCTTCTGAGGTTCACCTGCTTCATCTCCTGTGGCGTATACAACATGGTCCTGATGATCATCACCCGGTCCAGCAGGTCCAATGGGATGCCGTGTGGAGAGGTGATGTCCTCCGTGCCCCTGCAAGAGCCAAAATCACTCCCATTACCCAAGGAACTCTGAGATCCTAGACAACAGACACATGAGTAGAGGCATAGCACACAGTAGGTCGCTAGCATCCCTGAGCATCAGGGCCAGGTGGCCCAGGGGAACAGCTTCATCATTCCAGAAATAGAAAGTTTTAGAAGGGAGAACACACCAAAACTAAAAAAACTATTTGCCAAGCCTTCAATGAGTATTTTATAGTAACACTAGATGTGCATTTTCTGTTTTTGTCTGTTGCTTCAGTTCTAACAACCATGCTTAGCTTTTACGTTGACAGCATACATTAGTGAATTACCTCCTCTGAAACTATCACCATACCATGCCTGACCAGCTCACAGGTCTGATGAATGGATGACTGTGCCAGCCTGCACAGCTTCATGAGTGGCACCATCACCCAACATCAGAGTCAGCACCAGACACTTTAAGTCCTAAACATTTGCAGCTTTAGTGATCTAGAGAAAGGGGGCACCTTGATTGAGTTGCATTTCCTTGGTTACTAATGAGGCACAAATGTTTCCCCAACAGTCACTCTTTTCTTCCTCAGAACTGTCCAATTACATCCTTTGTTTTTCTCTTCAACCCTTAGCCAAGCTCTTGTCAGCAGCCAGGAGAGGAAGCCTGCCAACCTGCCAGGCCTGTGCCAGCTCCTAATGGGACACATGCTGGGTAGACACTGGTACCCTACAGACCTGCCCAGCTGCAGCCATGGGAGCTCAGTAGCTATGGGCCTCTGCATCACGCCATCCTAACATGGGTGGTCATCAGCTTCCCTAACATCTTGAGCCTAGTCACAAGTGCAAAAGATAACACAGTTTATTACAATAACAAAGAACAAGGCATGCTATTTCAATTTAATTGTTAATATCAAAATATGTGGTTTCAGAGCTGGCGACATGGTTCAGCAGGCAAAGGTACTTTCCAAGCCTAGTGGTGTGAGTTCAATTCCCAGAATCCACATGGTGCAAGGAGAGACCCTCCACATGTGTGTGGAGCTAAGAGACTGAGAATGTGACACTGACACACAAAAATGAAGAAAAAGGGATGCAAGCAAGGAAGAAAAAAATAGTCAAACATCTATTTCAAAAGTCTTGCTAATGCAGTATCAGTGTATAATTATTATAAAAATAAATGAAAGTAAGATGTACGGCAGCACAGGATAAACTTGAAACCCACTAAGTAAGACAAGCAAGACACAAAAGGACAATGGCTGACAGACTGCATGCCAAGAAACTAAGTGGCCATATCCACTGAAGGAAGTCGGAGGCTACTGCGGTCTACTGCGGCCTGAGCAGAAGATGGGACTAAGGACTACAGGAGTCCTGTTTTTGAAGTGAGGAAAAGGTTCTGGTAGAAACAGACTGGTGGACAGCTCAGTGGTTAAGGACTTTGACAGCTTCTGAAGAGGACCTGTTGTTTGGTTCCCAGCGTCCACATCAGGTGACTCACAACCACCTGCAACTTCCGTTCCAGGGGATCCGATGCCCTCTTCTGGCCTCCACAGGTTACTGCATGCATATGGTGCACAGACACGGGCAGGTAAGACATTTATACACATAAGACAAAAATCAATGAACCTCTGAAAAGGTTTTGGAAATACAGATGATAGTGATGACTGTGTCACATATGTCAATGAGTTATACAGCTAAAGATGGCTAAAGTGTAAACTTAAGGACTGGAGTGTGCTCAGCGAGTGCTTGCCTGGCAAGCATGGTACCTTAGGTTTGATCCCCAGCACGGCATAAAACTGGGTGTGGTATACAAGCCTGTATTACTAACAAGCCTCAGGAGGATCAGAGTTCAAGGTTACCATCAGCTATACAAGGAATCTAAGGCCAGCAACACTTTTTGAAAACGATACTGGAGAACTGTAAGATATAAAGCTTTTTCAGGTTCAAATCACAGCACTTACAATAGTTACCATAGCTACCATTATCTTTTCAAGAAAAGTAACTTTTAAAAGTGATACTTAATTTCTGTTACTGAACTCCCTTTCAACTCTTCTTAAAGTTTATTTGAGAGGGGTTTTATGGGGGGTAGATTCTGAGGACATCTTCAAATCTAAACTCTGCCGTGTTGTAATAGTCCAAGAACAAAAATATTCAGAGTCCCACAGCCCCATTATAAATCATCTTTGATTCAGACAAGATAAAAACCTAAGACATTTAATGGAAAAAGTATGTGAGAAACCATGTGCCCCTCCAGCAGCCCTCAAAAGAACAGAGCTTACACCAATGTGGTTGATGGGCTTTCCCAGGGCTGAGTTTATAAAGCTAAACTTAAACCAAAAGACCACTCAGAGGCCATTAAGTGTTATGGAATATTAGTTAAAGATGTATTATATTCATTTATGCTGTGGAATATTTGTTTAATGATGCAAAGATGTGCTGTATCTTTTATGTTGCATTTGTTTAACTCTTGAAGCTGTGTTACCTTGCCTGCCTAAAACACCCAATTGGTCTAATAAAGAGCTGAACGGCCAATAGCAAGGCAGGAGAAAGGACAGTCAGGGCTGACAGGCAGAGAGAATAAATAGGAGGAGAAATCTGGGGGAGGAGCAAGAAAAGGAGGAGGACATCAGGGGCTTAGCCACACAGCTACATGGAGAAAGAAGGAAAGAAAAGATACAGAAATGGAGAAAGATAAAAGCCCAGAGGCAAAAGGTAGATGGGATAATTTAAGTTAAGAAAAGCTGACTAGAAACAAGTCAAGCTAAGAAAGAATAAGACTCTATGTATTTATTTGGGAGCTGGGTGGCACCCCACCTACCCACCAAGAGTCAAAGAGTACTAAAAAATCTAAGGACTGCCAAGCACTATTTAATCATTCAGGCTATGAATCTAAGCACAAAGATTTTTCTAGAAAACATGTTCATAGGAAATTGTTTGTGGATTTCCATCTGAGACAAGAAAAACAGAGACACCGTTCAGTGGCAGTGGCAGCTGCAGGGCCAGTGATGAACTGGGAACAGAGTGAAAGCCACATCTTATTAATCAATGTATTTCAGTTAATATTGCGCTTCCAGGTACAGTCTGGGTTGTGAGCCCACAGGCCCAAAACTCCTTGAGCTCGGGCACAGTGCCTCTGCAGGATACACTGGACCTCTAGAAACATAGCTTACACTTGAGCAAACAGCCCACTCACTTTTTAACACTTCTCTGCCTGAAACTCTGGGCTCTGTATCATGCCACTGTTGACTTCTGGACCCCATACTGTCTGTCAGAGGCTGTCCTGTGCACTGTGAGATGCTGTGAGACACCCACAGCATTGAGTCATGAAAAATAAAAATGTCTCCAATACTGCCAGATATTCATAGGTAGAATGGCACCTGACTGACGATCAGTGCCCATTGCTACTCTCTATAATCCATTATGCCAGGGACACAGGTGACACAAGGTTTTTCTGATGGCTGAAAACACACTGAATGATTTAATAGGCAACTTCCTGACATGTTCCTGACCTCGGCACAGCGGACACAATGAGACACTTTTAAGAGGACAGCCATATGACTTAGTAGTCAAAGGGACATTTCTGGGTACATTACCCAGAGGACCTAGGGGTAGTCTGCCAGGGCCAAGAGGGCCTATGACAGGGCTACATGACCTGCCATGCTCCCAGGGGTTACTGAGTCTGAGCCATGAACAGGACAGACAAGCAGGGACCAGCCTATGGTACAGCACTCCAGGCCTATATGACCTAAAGCAGTGGTTCTCAAATCACCTAAGACCATCAGAAAAAAGATATTTACAGTACAATACATAACAGTAGCAAAATTAGTTATGAAGTAGCAACAATAGTAATTTTATGGTTGGGGGTTACAACATGAGGAACTGTATCAATGGGTCACAGCATTTAGGAAGGTTGAGAACCACTGGCCTAGAGACTCTGTACTCAACATCTAATCTGTATAATTTACAAGAAAAACACCGACCATCCCCTTCTGATGATGGGACCAGGTGGATACTTAGGTCAATGGACTTACTTGAGGTTATGGGCTTCACATGACTGGCATTTCCCTTGTGGGAACCAAACTAGTAATAGAATTCATACTCCAGACAACACAAGGCCATGGGCAGTGGGCTCATGTCTGAGGCCCAAC
Organism: Mesocricetus auratus; assembly: GCF_017639785.1. Classification (NCBI taxonomy): domain Eukaryota; kingdom Metazoa; phylum Chordata; class Mammalia; order Rodentia; family Cricetidae; genus Mesocricetus; species Mesocricetus auratus. The sequence continues at coordinate 150,192,693 of NW_024429266.1, read as the reverse complement.
CCATGAAGCCACTCACACAGAGCTGTTAAGATGGCTAGAAACTAAAAGAATATAAGGCAACTTCTGGAAAGGGTGCTGTCATGGCTATATTTTCCTAGTGTTCCCTGATGCCAGCTCCACAGGATGCCACGCTCAACACTTCATGCCTATTTACTGCCCAGCAGCCACTGGGTTGAAGGATCATGTGGGCTTTACAGCAAGCTGGCAGCAGTTCTGGCTTGTAGTCTACCATTGGGAGATAACCTCATCTGCCCTCGGGTGTCAGGGTACCCTGCCATCACTTCGTATGTGGCTCACATAGAGAACTCTAGAAAGCTCTCCACACTTGACTTCCCTTTGGAGCTTGGGTGTCAGTTGTGGTTCTTGTGGTGCAAGAGCTCAGCAGCTCCTCTGAGGAGAAGGCTGTGTACAACTCGTCACAGGATGCTCACATTATGCAGATATTCGTGAACTGTCTTTGAGCATCCTAGCCAAAATTTGCTGAGAGCATGTACTCTGGAGCCCACTTTCTCATCTCAACCAAATACACACCTGGTAAGAGCCCAGGCCCTGCTTGCCCAGGTTGGCAGGAGCAGCAGTGCAGTGTGGTCCTGCACATGTGGGCTTTCCACCACCGCCTGCGGATGCTGTCAGCATGATGGAACATCCCCACTAACACTCCGCACCAAACCCACTTTTAGAGTTCATATGGCTAGCTAGAGCTCGGTTCTCACACACAGGCTGGGATCAAGAGCTCATTTCTCATGGATATAGCCCTGGCAACTGGGGCCAACAGCTGCCAGCCTCTGTTGGCACCCACTAGGCTAGGTTAGCTCTGTTGGCAGAGCTCCCAGCAGGGGGCATCATGTGTCCATGCTGAGCCCAGATGAAGCTGTGCTTAAAAAAAAAAAAAAAAGCAAGTCTCCAGCACAGCCACAGGTGCCAGGCTTCCTGGGCCGGAGCCCACATATAGCTTCCAGATGTCATCCAGGTGGCCCTGATCCTCTTTAGTAGCTGGCCTGGACCTGGCACAGCAGCTTCCTCCAACACGGCAGGACCCACCTGTGATAGTCCTCTTATACAGACTGCATCACCGCGTGCTAGAACAGCCACACAATGAACCACATACATATCCCAACTACGAGTGGGCAGGGGGACACAACTAGGGGGGCTGCTGTTGTAATGTACTAGTGGTCATAGCAAGCACTAGACTACTCCCCACTAGCCTGCCCAAAGCCAGAAGCACCCAGTATGGGGACAATCTTAGTGTAGACTAAGTTTCTCCAGTAAGAGCTAGTGATATTATTCTAAGTGGCCCATCATAGTGGAGTGGTAAGCCAGCAGTCTAGGCTTCTAGTTCAGTGTAGCTCTGGCTATCATGAATACTCATGAACCACAGGACCCTTTTCTAGTTTCCAGTGCCCACTGTGGGGATCACAAAGCCCCAGGGTAGTGTCTCGTGTAACTGCTGCAGGCCTGAAAAGCCCTTTACATCCTAGCACTGCAGAGATCAGCTCCAAATGTAGCCCCAGAAGACCACAGAAAACCTCTAGGATATTATAACCGCATATTAGGAACCTGACATGGCCTCAGACAAAAGTGTGCACGCTCTCTGCAGCTTAGGCCCAGAGTACTAAGGACAAAATGGAGACTGGAAAAGCCTCCACCCCAGCTTTGGGCCTGCACTAACAGGGGAGAGACTGTATGAACACCCACTATCCAGGGCTCAACTGTAATTCTTAAGGAGTCACGGGGGAGGTGGCCAGCAAGGTACCAGTGTGTCTGAGGCGGGAAGAACTGGGCCAAGTTACATCATTCAGATCCCTCATCTGAAGTGAGGCTGGTAATACCCACCTCTCAGCAGGAGACATAGGAAGTCAGCTAGCCTGTGACATTCCACCAAAGACCAGCCCTATGTGACCATCACTTTGCACATTCAATGGCCCTAAAGACCGCTGGGAAGACCCTCCCCCCTCATCAGAACACTGAGACACAAACTTGCTTCTCCCTCACGGTGCTGCTGGTATACTGAGTCCAAGCAGTGAACTCGCTCGGAAGGAAGGTGGGGAGGAAGCGAGGGAGCAGGCAGAAAGGGCCCTACCTGATGACACAGTTGCCTCGGTTGGATGCAAAGATGACAATGGGGGCGATAGAAGATTCCAGGGCTCGGTGCAGGTAGGTAAAGCACTCAATATCCAGCATGTGGACCTCGTCGACAAAGAGAACTCCAGGAACCAGTTCTGCAACGCCCTGGTCAATGTATTTGTTCACCACCTTGTTGATCTCCCCTCGAAGTTTATCTAGAAGAGAAATGGCAGGGTCAGCACCAGCAAACAGCTCCCTCTCTGAGCTGACGTCCATCTTCACCCACCCTTGCTGTTTCCCTGGCTGTGAAGCCCAGCAGACCTGGGCCATACTCCAGCTTCCGTTACATCATCTCAAACAGGAACAAACACACCTAAAGGCCACAAAAGTAACAGCTTTCCCTAAAGTTGTTTGGCAAACCCCAAGAAGGTTGTGCACAGGAAGACCATCACCTCCTTATACTCCCCACTCAGATGACCCAGCTCCCACCAGATCTGGGAGACTAGTGGATTTGGAGCCTAGGATGAGTTTTCATATGCAAATCTTCCTGTTCTGTGTTCTGTAAATGACCCTGTCCTGTGGACCTACATGACAGTGCTTAGGTTAATTAGCTTTCAATCAAGTGTAGTCTCAGCCCTCACTGGAGAGGAAGATGGTTTCTAGCTCCTAAAGATGAGGTTATCAGAGTCATATGAGCCACCCTAGGTCACAGTCCTGAAAAACACCAGTAGGGTATGGTCACAAACAGAACCAGAAGCCCTGCAGGAGTTGCCATCTCTTACACCAAATCTACCAGGCAATGGCAGCCTGAGAATAAAGAACAAACTCAGGGCAAAGGACAGCAGCTGCTGCTGGGTACGGCACACACACCTGTGAGCCCAGCACTAGGATGGTAAGGCAGAGTGCATGGCTATTCCAGACTATACAGTAAAACTGGGTCTCATTGGCCACACAAAGCCAAGCAAAAACCCGGCTGCTCTTGGGGTCTGGAAAAACCATCTCCAGCCACTCCTCTGGCTGAGACCTCCAAGATCCCAGCAACTTTAAGGTGACAGACCTATAGGTCATTAGGGAAAGGAGAACAGAGGCATGAAGAGGAGGGGTATAAAGGCCACATAGGAGCAGAGCACGAGGAAGAGTGGGGAAGATGGCACTCCCATGGCAACGGAGTTTGCCCCTACTTCTCAACCTCCCTAAGACCTCAATGGGACCAGAAACTCTAGGTGCATGGGGCCGGAGAGCATACCACGGGCTGTCTAAACAGAGCATAGATGACAGCGTTAAGCTGTGATCACAGAGGGGGGTCATCATGGCAGACAGTCCTAATCCTGCTGAAGGCTCTGGATTGGTAGATCACTGACTCTTACCTGTGATCTCTGTCTTCTTTGGCTTCATCAACTGGCCCATCATGGACAGGATATCTTGTCCCCCCTGGAGGGGAGAAGACTCAGTTAGCCACGCTGTCTAAGGAGGCTGCCAAAACTTAATTCCCCTGCTTCACACAGGTCGCCAATGTCAACTCTCCTGAAACCCCAACACAAGTCCCCTGGAAAGCTTAATAAGTTTTTTTATTTTCATGTATGTATGTATGTATGTATATATGTATGTATGTATGTATGTATGTATGACAGGGTTTCTCTATGTAGCCCTGGCTGTCCTAGAACTTGCTCTGTCAACCAGGCTGGCCGTGAAATCAGAGATCTGCCTGCTTCTGAACCCGAGTGCTGGTAAGATTAAGGCCCATGGCACTATGCTGGCTCTCTTGGTAAGCTTCTAAACACAGAGGAACTTTCATAGGCTCCAGACCTGTACGGATCAAACAAATTCTTTCCACCGAGAGTATAGTGGGCAGGAGGGCCTTCTGCAATGATGTCTTGTTTGTACTCTAACAAATAAAGCTTGTCTGAAGATCAGAGGACGAAGCTAGCCACTAGTTAACCATAGAGGCCTGGAGATCTGTACAGACACACAGGAAGTGATATGGCTGGGCGAAGAGAGGAAGTGATAAGGCGGGAGGAGACAGGAGCTCAGTCTCTTTTAGGTCAGGAAATCAGCGAGCTACAGTGTGCCTGTGGCTTACTCCTTCATCAATCTCATCTCTCAGCATTTCCCCCTATATCTGACTCGAGGTTTTCATTATTAAGACCTATCAGAACTCATGCTGCAGCCTCTTCTCCAAGCTCTTCTGTGACTCAAAGCTTTGGTACCATCTGGAGCATCTTCCAGGAAGGAGCTGTGCTGTTCACGCTCAGGCCCCTATGCAATTGCTGACTTGCTCCTGACCCCACACTCACCCTAAAGCAGAGGTTTCTGAGGTCAGGTTGGAGACACACATCTACCTGCTGAAGGCACCTGCTGGTCTAAGACCAGTATCAACAATCACCTGATCAAAGCCTCAAGGGACCCCTCTCCTGCTGAAGAGGTGGCCTAGGGAGGAGGAAGATGAGAATGCCACCAGCAAGGAACATGTGTACTTTGGTTCTTTGAATCATATTCCTCAGACGGAATTTGGGATGTGGTTTGGGATGACATCCTTTCCTTACAGGTATCAGTCAGGGTCTAAATGTCCGTTGTCCCTCTAGACTTGCAGACTTGGTTCCAGCTCAAAGCTGGAGGTGCCAAGGTCCTGCTAAGTGGAGGGAAGGTCACAGCTGTGTTAAGCTTTCAAAAACCCTGTGAGAGGCTCAGAGCACGTGTGCCTTCCTGCCAGTAATACTCAGAGCATCCAGGCACGAGCCACAGCTGGAGAGGAGCCAGGGAGGAAGCTGGCTAGCTCAGGGTGGGAGGCTTGGCTGGGAGAAGACATAGCCCAGGAAATCATCTGTGACTGCTGCACTAGAATGGGAACAAAGGAGTCCTGCGTAGCTCGTGCCCATGTTAATTGCTGAACATCACAGACAAAAGAGAGTACCTGCCTCCAAAGTGGCAGCAAGATCTTGCCAACTCGTCCCCAGAGCTTCTAGAAAGAGACAAAAGGCAAGTGTGCTGTCCACAGCGGCACAGCAGTACCTGAGGCCGTGCGTTGGCCACGTCCAGGTCATGCAAGGTCACGTCTTGTATGATTTCCTTCTTCTTGTGCACATCTCCCTTTGGCAAAGGGACATACTCTTCAGCTTCGAGGTCAAACTCTGTCGCATAGGTGTCACACCTGCCTTGCCTCTGTAGACAGAGAAACATGAATGCAATGTGGGTTTTCACTGCCCAGTCCTCAAGCAGCAGAGTGCTCAGTGAGACAAAGGGCTTAGTTCCCAACTGCAGCCTAGCAAGGACAGTCTCCTGGACACTCTCCCAACGTGCCCAACCCCAGGGTGCCCACTGCCCTTTGCCAAGAGAAGAAGCTATCGGCGGGATGGAGATACCCAATACTTTCTCCAGAGTTCCCCCAACACCCGTAACTGTAAGCAATTCCCGATAAAGGGCAAATCCAGTAGATTAACTGGAGACAGAGGGAGCTGCTCAGACTCTTTTGTAGGTGGGTGATTTACTGCATGATATCAAGTATTATGCTCATCCATTAAACAGTGAGCAACCCTGTACAGGACACTGGGAATCAGATACGAAAAGAATGCCAGCTAATGCCGCATTCCTTCCCACATGCATATATCTTGGGAAGAAAATACCAGAGAGATAAAGGAAGATTAAATACACTGCACATTTCAATTTGAAAATGACTAAAGTTGTTTTTGGTCTCTCACCCTGCACTCCCCCTCTAAACAGTCTTAGTATTTCTAACAGACTGTCTGTTTTCATCGTGAGAAGGTTAAAGAATGAAGATAAAGGAAAAGAAACTTTATAATACACAGAGGGACAATTCTGCCCTTCCCATGGCATGGCACCAGGCAGCACCCACCCTCCTTTAGTGCCCGGGTCTTCCCACGACACACAAATCAGGTACAGTACTTTGTCCCAAGAAGGACATTACCTTCACAGCCCCACTGTTTGCTTCAATGTAAATCACATCTCCAGCCTCTACTCGCTCTTTCTGCAAACTTTCAAAAATACTGGGGTCCAGCTGAAAAAAACAAGGACGACTCAGAGAAAGGCAGTGCATATTTGACTTCCTGCTAGCTTGCTGCCAGGCGCCTCTCCGTGGGACGTGGAGAGGGCCAGCAACTGCATGGAGCATCCATTAGCAACAGCACGTCAGAGTGGGCCGAAGGGACTGTCCAGGGAGAGGAGGGCAAGTGGGCCCACAAGTCAGGCACAGGGCACCAGGCCACCGCTCACCTTCGCTTCAAAGGCCATGAAGGAGTGAGGAGGGGGCTCTTAAGAATGGCTCTAGCTGTCTTTTTTTTTTTTTTTTTTTTTTGGTTTTTCAAGACAGGGTTTCTTTGGAGGCTGTCCTGGAACTCGCTTGGTAGTCCAGGCTGGTCTCGAACTCACAGAGATCCACCTGCCTCTGCCTCCCGAGTGCTGGGATTAGAGGCGTGCGCCACCAACGCCCGGCTTCTAACTGTCTTTATATGGACAATACTGACTATGGAACCAACAGCTCTACTGTCCCTCTCCATGTGACTGTCCTATGCTCCTCCCCTCCCTCAGGTAGCCCTGGCCCTTCCACGAAACTTGCCAGTACCTGCTTACCAGACTAGTGTTCTGCCAGGTTCTGATTCTAGAGCCTGGTTTCCTCATCTGCTAAATAGCACCAAGACACAACCACAGATGCATACAATTTAAAATGAGCCATAAGCTAGGACCCTCCCAGGTTCTGAGGCAAATGCCAGTGCTCAGGGCCTGCCTGTGGGCACAGGCCTGCTGCTTCCCTGGGCTCCCAGGCCCTTGTTCTTGGCTGCTGATGTTCTAGGACAGCATCTTTTAGACACATCTCTAGGCTAAACTTCAAACAGCGATATTACATATGTATTGTAGTGGAAAAAACTGGAGCTCTATCTTCTTTTTTTTTGGGGGGGGGTTTGACACAGGGTTTCTCTGTGTAGCTTTGTAGACCAGGCTGGCCTCGAACTCAAAAAAGATTCCCCTGCCTCTGCCTCCCGAGTGCTGGGATTAAGGGCATGTGCCACCACCACCTGGCTTGGAGTTCTATCTTAAACAAAATTAAAAAGTAAAAACACAGCACTGGTAGAAGCCAAATAGGAAAAAACATACTATATGGCTCTGTTCCTATGATATGTCCCCAACAGATAGACCTGTAGAGACAGAGAGCAGTTTGGTGGCTGCCCAGGGCTAAGGATGAGACTGGGAGGGACCACTGAGGTTTCTTCAAGAGGTGATGAAAATATTCTAAAATTAGATGGTTTTGTGACTGTGCATTAAAATCCCTAAAGCTGCATACTTAAAGGTAGTGAAGTGCATTTTAAACTGGACCTCAGTGGAGCCCCAGAACTCTATTACCTCACCTGCAAAACCAGGGCTTTGCGGGGCTACTAGGAGCCAGCTGGGCACTGCTGTAGCAAGACAGTGAGTGCCAAGCGCACAAGGCAGGTCTGGAAGAAGACTAAAGGGTTCTCTTGTTCAGACTCGATGTGCCCACTAGACCACACCCCAAGCACCAGGTTCTTCTAGACGATATCTACATTTTCTCCAGCATACAGAAGGAGGCACATCTGGAGGTTTTGGGTTTTTTTGTTTTTTTTAAACTTTCCCCTTATTTTCCTTAAGAAAACTGTCGGGGTAGCCTTATAGACAAGTCAAATTTAAGTTGCAGGCCTTTTAGTATAAGGTACACTCAAGAATATGCTGTGTGTGTGTGTGTGTGTGTGCGCGCGCGCGCCTGCCTGCCCATCTATCTGTCTGTCTATCTGTCTCTCAAGTGTTTTTATACTGGTTAATTTCCCAAACGTATTGGCTGAAGTTGTGGTTACTGAAAAGATGCTGCCTCCTACTGGGAAACATCTGAGTACAGAATGAATCCTAAGTACTGCATTCAACAGAGAGATCTGCTGAGGCAAGCTCCAGGGATGAAGACCCTGTTAGGAAAAAGAGAAACAGCTCTTTGAAGAAGTCACATTTTTATGTTCTCTATAAAAGTGACCAAGAAACAACCTCACAGAATCAGAAAACTCAGAGTGGAGTAAAGACAGAAACTACCCAGTTGATCTGGTACTTAGATGAGAAACTGGGCCCAGAGAGTCCAAGTTAGTTCCTGGGGTCGTACAGCAAGCTGCAAGGCAGATACAATGCTGAGATCAGAGGCAGCCCTGCCACGCACGCTGGATGGGCTAAAGCAGGCTGCCTGTCTTCTATGAGCAGCTGCTTCTATGGGAGCTTTGGTATGTGTACACACATGAACAGGTAGTGTGTGAAGCATCTGTTGAAGCTGTTAGCTCTAGGTCAGACACACACTCAAGCCGAGTGTGTGGATGCTTACTAGTCATTGGGGCAACACCTAGTGCAAAGCAATGACAGACACGAATATCCACCTCTCATTGTGGATCTAAAACTACAAGTTTCATCCTCAGGACTACGGGAGGTAAGAAAGTATCACTCCAAATTAACACACAGACAACTGCTCAGAGATCACCCCACTTGCCTGAAATGGAAGAAACAGCTAAAAGTTAAAACAAGAGGGAAACAAAGTTAAAGATTCTCATTGACTTTAAAGTCTATGCTCTGATCCCAAGCATCCTGGCGTGTGTCCTAAAGGATGACAGGATAATCCTCTAGGGTCAGAGACAAAGTCCCACTCAGGACACTGCAGGCCTCGAGCTTCAGCCCATGGAAGCCAATCTGGAGCTGCTGTCAGGGTCCTGCAGCCCACTGAGCTGTCTGCCCTGCAACGCAGATCCCTCGAGGTGCTGCTTTCTGTGTGCACCAGAGGGCTAGGGCCTTGGAAATGAAGTATCATATGAATATATGAAATATGGCATGGCAGAGGCAGGCTCCTCACTAACCTAGCAGCTCATTCTAATGTACATGTGTGGTTTTCTGGGAGGAAGAGAGTGCAGCTGCAGCAGCTGAGTCTTCAAGGGCCAGGTTCTGCACCATCATTTAACACCTGTGCAGCCCCACAGCCACAGTGCACAGAACCCAGGCAGAGGTCAGAGCATCTCCCGAGCCGCACAGCACTGGGAAGTTAAGGTAGGAGCCCCACGGACTCACCTTCAGCTGTTTGGTTCCTTTGGCAGTCTTGAGCCCGATGATCACATGGCTGATAGTTTTGCCATAACCACCCATGGGGTTCTCTGTCTCACATGGCGTGAGCTCTGTCACCTCCCCTTCATAAACCTCCTTGGTCTCCTTTATCCGCAGCCCTGGAAGAGATGGCAAATGGCCATGAGAGGTAGAATCATCTCTCAGATGCTACCTTTTTCTCACACACCCGCACCCCAACTCTTAGCCCCAAACATCCATGACAAGTCAACTTTAACAACATAAGTGGGAGGGTGCCACTGTGGACAGAAAAACAGTGACTCTCAGGGATCCAACTCAGGTTGTCAAGCTTGGCAGCAAGCTCCTTTCCCTGCTGGGCCACCTTGCCTGTCTGCTTTTTATTTATGAAACTTTAACCCATATACATTTCAATACGCGCTTTTCAAAAACAAGAACTTAAAAAATAATCCCAAGTGCTGGAGAGATGGCTCGGCAAGCACATGGTGGCTCACAACCATCTGTAATGAGATCTGGCGCCCTCTGCTGGCCTGCAGGCATACATGCAGGCAGAACACTATATACATAATAAATAAATTAAAAAACACACACAAAAAAAACCATGAAGACCAGCCGGGCGTTGGTGGCTCACGCCTTTAATCCCAGCACTCGGGAGGCAGAGGCAGGCGGATCTCTGTAAGTTCAAGACCAGCCTGGACTACCAAGCGAGTTCCAGGACAGCCTCCAAAGCCACAGAGAAACCCTGTCTCGAAAAACCAAAAAAAAAAAAAAAGACCAGAGTTCAAATCCCAGCATTCATGTCAAGTGGCTCACAATCACCAATCAGATGCCCTCTTCTGGACTCACATGCACGCGCGCACACGCGGGAGCGCACACACACACACATTAAATTACAATACCATTGTTATAAAAATGACCAGTAACCCCTAAATATTGTCAGATACCCAGATTTCACATTTTTCTGTCTGGGAAGTGCCATGTGTTGATAGTCATTGCCTGCACCAGAGTACAGATGAGCTTTCTGTAAGAGATGGATCAGTTGAAACACATCTTTTGTTTTGTTTTGTTTTGTTTTGTTTTTCGAGACAAGGTTTCTCTGTATTGTTTTGGAGGCTGTCCTGGAACTCGCTCTGTAAACCAGGCTGGCCTTGAACTCACAGAGATCCACCTGCCTCTGCCTCCCAAGTGCTGGGACTAAAGGCATGCACCACCCACACCCGACGAAACACATCTTAAATTCCTCTAGGGTTTTCTTTGGGCAAATACAAGTTAGATGGAGGCTAGGCTCTACCTAATAGCTGTGATAGGTGTTGACTTTGGTGAGCACATACTTATTGGGATGGCTGTAGCACTGTGGTATGGGAAGACACAGGTCTGTCAGAGGGAGGGAAAGTGCTGGCTTCCTGGGGCTGGCTTCACGTGTGTGTGCTGTGGAGCCGAGCACAGCCCTGGAAGTGTGACAAAGTCAAGTGGAGTGTGGCTCAGTGAGGTGATAAGATCTGCTTCTCTGCAGAGCAGAAGAGCTATAGAGTAGGTGGAGGTCAAACTCTAAGAGCACAGGGCAGGGTCAAGGGTCATCTACAATTGCTACAGGACCCCTTGCTTAGGTAAGGGTGTCATAGACAGACAGTGGGTTATTGTGTTCTTTTATGGGAATGAGGGACAGTTCTTATAGTCACTGATTGGTGGGTAGAATCCCATGGAACAGCACAAAACAGATTTCTCTTCTTGGAACTGCAGATCTGAGGGACAGGGTTGGCAATGATAGCTATCTAGTTCTGGACTTGAATCTAGAGAGACCCTTTAAAAACTGAGATCAAGGGTGGGTAGGTTATCTCCGTGGTTAAAGGTGCATGCCTGATTATCTTCATTCAACTCCCAGAATCCACATGGTAGAAAGGGAGAAATGACTCTTGACAACTTGCCCTCTGACCGCCACACATACATTCCTGTACCTATACACATGCATGCACAAACTAAATAAATGTTTAAAAAAATTAAGTTGAAATCAGGGACCAGGGAGATGGCTTAATCATGTGCTCTTGCAGAAGACTGGAGTTTAGTTCCCTGCACTTATGCAGGATGGCTCACAACTGCCTATAACCCCTGTTCCAGGGGACCCAGTACTCTCCCTTGGCTTGTGCAGGTACCTGCACTCATCACAAACACACATCCTCACACACATATTTAAATAAAATAAATCCTTAAGGGTTAAGCAATCAGATCTCTCTTCTACACTCTACAGCACCTCCAGAAAAGCAGTACACACAAGCACACAGGTACACACACAAGCAGATCTGCAATTTGCTTCAAAATAATCTTGAAGAGGACTGACGAAGGCTATGCCAATCCAACAGGGAGCTGAAGCTGGTGACAGGAGTACTTGATGACTTCTGCACATTTTCCATGGCAAAGTTTGACTACTCCTCAACCTCCATCCAGAATGTTAACACTAAAAAAGGCATGTGATACCAAAGAGTTGAGTTCTGAGAAGCGACTTTAAGGCCTGTGTTCTGCTGGTGAGAATATAAATGGCATGTGGTGATATGCTACAGACTATCATCCTTAACATGGGGACATGCACAACACAGTGGCACAGGCAATAGTGGTCACAGCAGCATCACTTACTTACTACTGCCAAACAGGCCATCAACAGTGGAAGAGAAAGCCAAGTTGTGGTATGCTCACACACACCAGGGAACATGCAAAGGTGCATGAATCTTACCCAGAGAACACTGGAGAGGTGCAATCCGCGCAGGGGAAAATACATGTGAGTTCAAAAGCGGTGTGACTTCTCTACAGTGTAAGAAATCAAGACCGTCCTTTATGTGGAAAGGGACGGTGACAAGAAGACACAAAGGACACCGTGAGCTTCTGGAAGCATCATCGCTTTTATAACGGCCGGTCTTAAAGAGTTTTAAGAACACAGATGTTTTGTGCTTTTTTTTTTTTTTTTTTGCACATTTGCACAAAGTCAATTTAAAAGGCAGAGGATGAATGAGCAGGGCTGTGGGACACGGTGAGGGGACAGCACAAGCCCTGCTGAGGACACAGCTCTCTCCTCTGCTGGCTCTGTGCCCATGGTGCTCACCTCCAGACCATTCCTCAGCCCATCTGTACCAAGTGTCGGGGGCTGGGGGCTATCACTAGTGGTCTAAGCTCTACAGGAGATCCTAAAGCTAGGCTCAGCCCTAATGTAGACAATAAACAACGCCACTCTTCTCAAGAGTGGGCATGATGACTGCTCCTGATCACAGGATGCCAATCCCCACCACTCAGTTACCTGCTCTGATATGGAAATGTCACAAGGGCACGCTACGCTGGCAGGGTGTGAAGCGCTCTCTATCACCTCCCCATCTCAAACGTAGCCATTACCTTATCGTGGGCTCAGTGCCAGCTTTCTCCCAGAAATCTAATCAGGACAGGCACTCCAACAGTCCAGTTAAGGAGAGCTTTGCTCTTCCACCAGCCACCTGATAGCCTGCAAATGGAGGCTTTGGAATAGCCCCAAGCAAGGGGCACAGTGCTGCTTTATTTACCAAATTCTCAGCTCCTAAGTATTGACAACAGAATGATTCCAACAGAATGCAGCAGAGGTTTGTGACAACCTAGAAACTGTCCTTCTGAGTGAGCCAACACCAAATCTTGCACATCCCCCGAGAGCAGTTCCCTTGACTGCAACCCCAAATTCCTGCTGGAGGGCAGAGGCTGCCCGTCGCTCACTGGTGCCTCTATTTGTTAGCTGCTGCTATGTGCTGACAGGCCGGCAGGGGTGTGGGTGACGGACAATGAGACCTGCTGTGTGCTGGGAGAAGGGCTGAGTGGTGCTATCTGGCAGAAACGACATAGATGACGGGCTTCATCTGCTGGCTCAGGTTTCTGAACCCTGACAGGGACCTTCATCACATCAAGGAGACAGCACAGACTCCTGCCTTTTCATTTCTGGTCAGCTTATGGCTTCCTCCCCACCCCCGCCCCTGCCAACCTCACCAGAATTCAAAAGCACAGGACAGGGAGACGAGCAGGCCTCCTTTCTGAGGATAGTTGATGGCCTGCCCTTTTATTCTGTTGGAGGATGGAGAAAGTTCTCTTCACCTTGCTCCCATCAACAGATGGGCAAACCCATCAAAAACTGTAAAACCACAGCCAGGCGCTAAGATAATTTGTCTATATTTTTCATGGTTCAAAGCAGTAAAGTTATCCAAATGCATATGCCTGAATGAGGCTCAGTTTTTGGTCAAATTCTGTCAATGTCAGTAAAATATTTTAAACTAAGTTTTTAAAATTTTAAACTATTCATATATCTAAAACAAATTTAGTAACTTGCTTTTAATAGTTAATGAGTTAAAGGAAACCATAGGCAGCTGGGTGTGGAAAAGGCCAGTAATACCAGTACTAGGAAAGCTGAGGCAGGAAGATTGAGGTCAAGGCAAGGAATGCTACAAAGTGAGGTCCCATCTCAAAAGCCAAATAGAAAAAGAGGAAGGAACGAGAAGGAAAAAAGGAGGAGGAGGAAGTAGTAAGACACAGAAAAAGGAAAAAGAAAACGAACGGCACAAGTTGTAAATGAACAAAGTGTCTGCAGCCATAGCTGGTTCTGAGCCCGGCAATTGGGGCAAAATGGCAACACAGTGAGATCCCATCTCAAAAATCAAAAAGGAGGGCACAGAGAGAAGGAAAACAAACAAACAAATAAGAACAAAAACTAGTTCTCAGGAAGATTCCCAGCTCTGAGACCCCATGAACCACCTCCGCTGCTGTTCCAGACCACAGAAGTGCAAGGAATGCAGTATACCCAAAAACCACGGGTGAAACTGACCAACAGCACACCCCAAGGCAAAGCGAATCAGCATAGCGCACAGCACGGCTCCATCTGTACAAAGAGCAAAGCCAAGCCCCTCCATTCCAGGATGCAGTAGGTGCACCAGGTTATGCCCATTAAAGACATAGCCTCAGCTGTCATTCCCTAAGGCTTCAGGCAGGGAGCAGATTGGTGACCAGGGGTACTGGGACATGCAGGCGAGGGCTGTGCTCTCCATGTGGACCCAGAGGCACTGGGTGAGCTTCACTTCACAACTCACTTGGGTTTTCACTATGCTGCTCTGTGTATGCTTGCATAGTACAGGTGTCCAAAGCCACAAGAGGGCATTGGATGTCCCAGAATTGGAGTGACAGGTGGATATGCGTGAGTGTTAGGAACCAAACTCAGGTCCTCTACAAGAACAGCAGGTACTGAGCCCTCATCAGCCCCTACTTTGTAGTTTTTTAGACTGTAAACCAATGTCTCTGACTTAAAATGGGAGTTCCCCAGGGGCTGGGATGTAGCCTAATGAGTTCCATCCTAGTACCCCTTAAGAGACCTAAAAATGAACTGTCTCATAGTCAGGGCCATGGCAAGATGAGGCAGCATCGTGCAGCTTTAAGCTTTGATCTTCCTCAAGGTCACCTGCTTCTCTCAAGCACTAACTTCAGGAAGCATCCACTACATGCCAGGTCTGGGGCCACAAAGACCCACACCTCTCTCTGTACCCTCAGCAGACTCTGAACACCCCCATGCTCCTCCCCATACTTCTCATCATCTCAAACAGAGTCATCACCTGCCCTCTCTGCCCCCACAACGGGCCCTTCCATAAACACTAAGAACTATACCATCGACTTCCAAACCTATCACTCACCCCTCCCGCACTACCTCCTGCTCAGACCCCAGTGGGTCCCCCTCTGCCATGCCCCAGTGAAAGGGAACTACAGAGCTGGACTAGAGCCCACAGGCACCTTACATGTGACTGCCCAGGCTTGCACTCGGGGTAAAGTCTTGATCCTGGCCTGCGGCAGCACAGCAAACTATCTCAACCTTCATCTTCCTACCTACCTCTAGTGATCCAGTATATTTCCTTAATATTATTCTTATGAAAAAAATAAGATAAAAATTTAAAAATAAAAAATAAAAGATTACTTGGGGTGAGGGTGGGGGCCTGGTGAGATGCTCAACAGGTAAAGGGGATTTCTGTGCTAGCAGCAACCTGAAGTCAATCCAAGGAAGCCATGTAAACGTAAGGAGAAAACCAACTTCACAAAGTCCTGACCGCCGCTTGCATGCCACAGCAAGTGTGTCTACACATACATCATGGACCCTTCCAATAATAATAGTAAAAATACTTTTTTTTTTAAAAGAAAACATACTTTTAGCTGGGCAGTGGTGGTGTGCACCTTCTTAGCACTTGGGATGCTAAGTGTATCTCTTGAATTTGAGGCCAGCCTGGTCTACAGAGCGAGTTCCAGGACAGTCAGAGCCACACAAGAAAACCCTGTTTCGAAAAACAAACAAACAAGTACCTTTCTGGGAGCTAGGGAGGTGGCTCAGTAGGACAGAGTTCTTGCTTTGCATGCATGAAGACTCGAGTCTGGACTCCAGCATCCATGTTAAAAGCTGAACATGGTAGCACAAGCACCTGTAATACCAGCCCAGACAGGAAGTGGGGGCACAGACAGAAAGATTCCCCAAGGCCACCAACCTAGCTCCAGGTACAGTGAAGCTGTTTGAAAAAATAGGGCACAGTGACAGAGCAGGACACAGCATCTTCTGCTGGCCTCCGCATGCATGCACGCACGCACGCACGCGCCCCACACAGAGTTTGGCAACCTGGGACAGGTGTCGCCCACAACCCACTCTCAGCTGGAGGGGGAAGCCGATGCCTCACAGACACCTGAGCAGCTCTCAGCTGTCTGCCTATGAACAGCAAAACCTGAAAATCAATCTAACTGTCCACCCTCACAAAGGGCTACACACAGTCAGAGTCCATGTTTCCATACTGATCTGCAGAAACACAGCTGAGGACATACCTAGCAACAGACCAACAGAAACCAGGCTTAAGGATCATCTGTCTGGAAGTCCTACGTATGAGCATCAACTCAGGAGAGGTCACTCTCTCACATAATCAGTCTCCAGGCCCGGGCTACAGAAGGCAGGCTGACCTGAGTTCCAACTAGCTTTGCCTCTTACTAGTCATGCCACTGGCCTAGCTACTTTCTGTTTCTCCAAATGCCAAATACAGACAGAGATGTTTGGCTAGGGGAATGAACAGCTGGCACCGAACGGACACTGTGGTGGCAGTGGAGGCCCTAAGAGGCTGGCATCACAAGTCTCAAAGTTTGGTCAGTCCCTAGTGTCCTTGCTTTGTCAGGCCACAACTCCTTTGGCCCACCACTGAGGAGCAGATACTATGCAATCAGTGGTTTGAATCAAAACCTTTTCAATGGGCAGCCAATATGGAAAGCAAGACACAGGCACTAAAGAAACCTGGTGCGCTCGCTCTCTCTCTCTCTCTCTCTCTCTCTCTCTCTCTCTCTCTCTCTCTCTCTCTCTCTCTCTCTCTCTCTCTCTCCCCTCTCCCCCTCTCTCCCTCCCTCCCTCCCTCCCTCCCTCTCTGTGTGTTTAAAAAGATCTCTTTAGGTGCCGGGCGGTGGTGGCGGTGGTGGCGCATGCCTTTAATCCCAGCACTCAGGAGGCAGAGACAGGCGGATCTCTGTGAGTTCGAGTCCACAATTACTCCAGCTGCTGAAGCACTTTGATCAGAACACTGAGGTTCTGTCATTTACTTGCACATATAATGGCTATGTGCCAAAGGAAAAACAGCTACAAACCCTGTCACATGACATCTTTACAGCCAAGACACTTCAAGGCACCTGGAGATGAAAGTCACACTCATCACTCACCAATGGCCCTGCGAAAGTTCTCCATCAGCACCTCTGTCTTCTTGATCTCAGTTGAGTATACTTCACTACCCACCATCGGGCAGAAAGGGACTTTACTGCCCAGCTCCTGAGCAATAGCCAGAGCCAAGGCCGTCTGCAGAGGACAAGAACGGGAAGACATTTGCTTAGTGTTAGAAATGGTCATTCAGAAACACAGGTTAGTAAAACAGCATCTGCTGGGAACAGTAAAGTCCCATCCTCTGTCCTTCCAGGCATGTTTCCATGTCAGAGAGTCTCTGGGCACACTCTACATATCATACACCCAGCCTTGATCACCATCATACTCACCAGGTATCCCCCAGCAAAGGCCTGACTGACTGCAAGTGCTTCACACGAACCTTGCATCTAAGGCAATGCTAGCCTTCCCCACTCTACCACAGAAGGAACAAAGACTAAACACACATCCTAGAAATAGGCACATTTGGACTGGCAGTGGTGTCTCGGAACAAGTTGTCACCATCTTCCTGACTCTTCTCTCTCAGCCTCAAACAGCATCTGGCCTGTCTGCTTGGGCTACTGCAAGGCCCTAGACTGCTTTCTGTTTGTACACATACCACAAACACTAATCTGCAAGCCAGTAGAAATCAGCAGTGAAGGAAGATGTCACTTAAAGTGGCCCACAAGAGAATGAAACATTAGGCAGAGTTTTTCTGACATGTGTTGGTCCTAACAAGTCACATTAGCATGCTCTGTGAAACACAAATGGCTGCCGGTAACCCAGCTACAGTGAGCAGAGGCTAAGCAAGGCCAGATATAGTAGCAATGTGGGCAAATATCAAGTATGAAGGTAAATGTCTAAGAGTGACTTAGAGCAGGAGATGCCATGGCCTTTAAAGCTGGCGACCTGAACAGAGAGATCCCTGAGACAGCACTTAGAAATGACCCACCAAAGGTGCTTCTTACTCCTTTCAATTCTTTTCGATGATGGTTTCAAGATAGTAGAATCTGGCAGCAAATTAGCATACAGTAAAGTGCAGAAACTGAATGGTAGTGCTAACTGTTGCCATTCAGAGTAACCTTAACACTGAGCAAATCCAGTGGCCTCATCAGTCAAACGCAAGATTAAAGGACTAGGCTAGATCACAGGTAGCAAACACGTTGCCCACAAACTGTATCTATGTGGTTTTCATCACCCTGCGGCAGCAGTTACCTCCCTACACAGCCCCCTCAGCCCCAGAGCCATCTGGGAATGCACCTGCCACTGCCTCAGCCCAAGCACACACCTGCGCTTGTGAGCCCAGAGCAGACAACAGTAACACCGACATTCTAGGAGCAAGGGGAAGATGCCTGGACTGTGACAGGGTACTAAGAGAAGAATGCACTCTGACATGGAACACCCACCCAGTGGGGGCCTGGGCCAGCCGTGTTCACCTGTTTCCCAGTCACTGTGCTGTCTTTTCCATGTAGTTCCACAGACCTCAATTCTCCACCCTCGGTTTCAGACTTCAAAGAGCGCCATTATGCAATTCCCCAGCCCTTTTGCCTCCTTTGGCCTAATTCAGAAGTGGCCATCTGCACACTTGATTAGACAGGATAAACACATGCAGGGAGTGCTTTGCACTTTCCAGTTTCACTGGGTGAAGGGTCCTAGAGGGAAAGCACAGAACCTGCCTGCCTAGCCCTCCTATCTACCACTGTAAATACCTCACAGATCCCCCACAGCAAATACCAACTTCATGTTCTAGTCTGTATTTGCCTGTTTGGGTTTGGAGTTTGTTTTGTTGTTGTTTATTTGGTTTTGTTTTAGAGCATGGTAGCAAATTACCATATAACTGGCCTGGCACTCACTGCATACCTCAGGCTGGCCTGGTGCTCCTACCTCAACTGCCTGGGTGCTGGGATTGCAGGCATGCACCTTTCTGCCCAGGTCCTGGTTTGTATTTTATAGATTAAGAAACTGAAACAAGCCGGGCGTTGGTGGCGCACGCCTTTAATCCCAGCACTCGGGAGGCAGAGGCAGGCGGATCTCTGTGAGTTCGAGGCCATCCTGGTCTACAAAGCGCGTTCCAGGACAGCCTCCAAAGCCACAGAGAAACCCTGTCTCGAAAAACCAAAAAAAAAAAAAAGAAACTGAAACACAGAGGTTACTCAAGGGCAGACAGCACAGCCAGGATGCAAGCACTGTCACAGCTCCTATCTTCTCTTATGTGTGCACGTCATGTCACTAACACTTGGCCCACAAAGAAGCTGCTGCTAAAAGAAGGCTGAGCAGGCTGACTTTGGTGCCATCTGACCTTCTCCTTTCCCGAGCACTAGCCCCAGTGCCAACAGCATGACAGAGCTGCACCAGCACAGTAAGGGTGCCCCTGCCTCTCCAAGCAGCAAAGCAGCCTCACCTGCAGGCACACTACAAACTCAACTCGGACAGCACATGCCTTCAAACTCATCACATCAGAAAGCTTGCAAAGTGAGGCCAAGGGCTGAGTTCTCCACATTTCCCGGGAGGAAATTGGCCAAGTATGGCACAGGAATGCAGGACTCACATGCTAGCAACATGGTGTCAGCTCTATAAAAAACCCAGATGTCCACAAAGCACCTAGACATGCAAGAGCATGAACAACTTCATAAAGCTGCTATGCAAGTTTGCAGAGTATTCTATAGCTACTAACAACTCACACAGCAATAAAAACAGAAACCCCTGAATAGAAACAGGGCCATAGAAAGACAGAAAAGATGAGCCACCAGGGAATCTACCTGGGGTACAAGGCATGAACCTTGGTCCTGTCCTAGTCACAAGTGAGGACAAGTCCCCTGGCACACTCACACACAACCACGCTGCTCTGTGAGAGAGATTCCTCACAAACCTCTCTACAAGCACACGGTCTGAGGGGAAGGAAGAAGCTTCCTAGATTTGCCAAGCCCAACTCTGCAAGCAATATGAATTTAGAATAAATGTTTTTAAAAGAGAGTTTTTCTTCAACAAAACACACAGCCACATTCTCCCCCTGCACCTCCCCAAGCCAGATTCTGAAGGGGCAAAAAGATTCATCTTTTGGGGTTAGGAGCTAGAGGCAGATAGAGGCAGATAGGCACCATAGGACAGCCATGAAATCTTTAACAAAGCAATTGCTCTGGATGCTGCAAAAATGTCAGTGTTGGGCTGGCGAGATGGCTCAGGAGATACAGGCACTGCTGATGAGTTTCACAAGTTGAGGTGGGTCCCTGGAATCCCCAGGACGGAAGAAGAAAACCACCTCCCACAAGTTATCCCCTGACCTCCCATGCATACATGGCAGGCACAAACTACCCCTCAAATTAAATAAAGGTAATTTTTTAAGTGTCAGCATCATTAAGAGAAAACAAGGCAAAATGCTGGGGACAGTAACTCATCTAAGTGAAAGGAAGGTAAAGAGACAGAGTTACTGTTAGGGTGTGGCCCTGACTGCTTTCTGACTTTCTCTTTCCAGTGCTGTGAGGATAAAGCCCAGGTCCTTGCGTGAACCTGCACCACCGAGACATATACACAGCGGGTAGTGTGAATTTTATAATAAAAGTGAGAAACTCAAGAACTCTTTTCTACATGTCATCTTGTGAGTGCATACATGTGTGTACATATGTGTGTGGGGGTGTATGTGCACACATGTATAAAGGCCAGAAGCTGACCCTGGGTATCATCCCCAATCACTCCCTACCTTTTTATTTTTAATGTGTACACATGTGTGTCTGAGTGTTAAACTACATGTATTCACATGCCCGCAGGCCCCCAAACAAGGGCATCCACTTCCCTGGTGTCAGGGTTACAGACACTTGTCAGGTGTCTAGTATGAGTGCTGGGAACCAAGTTCATGTTCTCCAGAAGGTCAGCAACTGCCTTAACCAATGAGTCATCTCTCTAGGCTTTCACCTTAATTTCTGAGATAGGATCTCTCACTGACTCAACCAGACTGGCTTGGTCCTCTTGTCCCTGGCTCCTTGGCACTGGAATTAGAGACAAGCACTACCATTCAGACCCTCATGCTCATGTGGCAAGAGGGCCACCGACTAAGCCACCTCCCCAACTGTTTACTCAACATTTTCATCTCCTTTTCATTTAAAAAAACAAAACAAAAATCAACAGTCATCCTTAAAAGCATACTCCCACTGAGCACTGAAGCACATGCCTGTAATCCCAGCTACCTGAGAGGTTGAGACGTGAGAAAAGAAAATCAAGGCCAGCCTGGGTTATACAAGGAGTTTCTGACCACACAGGGCAAGTCAGTGAGACCCTTTCTCAAAGGGGCTCAGTAATAGAGCACCTGCTATCCAGCACAAAGTCCCGGGCTTACCCCCAGCAACACAAAAGCAAAGCACAACAGTGACGTAACAAGTTAACTGACATGGACGACCCACAGCAGTGGACAGGGAGGGCTTCCCTACACCTTCCTCAAAAGGCTATGCTCCGTGGACTCGAGACTATTCTCTCCCTAACCCTGCTCCTAATCCTTTTCAGTTACTTAATTTTAATTTATAAAAACTGCAAGAAATTCTCACACAAGCTGCGTATTAGCTAATGCTGCAAGAGGAGTCAGTTCAGAGGTAAGCTAGCAGGGTCCCCTATTTTCAATAGTTCAGAGATAAAGAAATAGCAAATGTCAAAAAATATAATCATCTCTCCAAGTTGAGGCCCAGACAAGCATTCTATCCTTTCAACCCTACTCCACACACTTCTCACCTTAAGTCCACTGACATTGGAGACAGGATACTTCCTCATTCTGAGGACTGTTACATTCCCTGGAAGGTGTTCAGCTCAAGTTGTAACCCTCCCTCCCCTCTCTCTCTCTATATATATATGTTATATACTTCAGAGGTTACAAAATGTCTTTAGATTGAAATCCACATTCCAACTCTAATGTCACCTAACGAGAGCCCAGAAAGAGAACAAAGAACTCGAGCAAATGGAAGAGGCTGAGGCTGTTCCAGAGCAGATCAGAGACAATGCTAAAATTAAGAAGCACAATTCACATAAAGACAGAGAAACAAAAGTAGACTGTGATATGCATAATGAAGTCATAAGCAGACTTGTGAACAGAACAAGCAGGGAAGAGAAAGCGCTGAAGGAACCGACTGAGCACCATACCCAGCACAAGCATCTTTCTTTCTTTCTTTTCTCTCTTTTTTTTTTTTGGGTTGAGACAGGGTTTCTCTGTATTGTTTTGGAGGCTGTCCTCAAACTCACAGAGATCCGCCTGCTTCTGCCTTCCCAGTGCTGGGACCAAAGGTGTGCACCACCAACGCCCAGCTCACAAGCATCTTTCACCACAAGCACAAGGCCAGGCCTGGCGGTTCGTGCTGGTAGTCCCAGCACTCAGAAGGCAGCCAGGAGGACTGCCGGCTGACAACAGCAAAGACATTCATTTTATCTACAAGTTTGATGCCAGCTTGGGCTACATGAAACCTTGTCTCAAACAACAACAAACAAGGACAACAGTCTTTCCCACTAACAAACCTACAGAAGGAACTTCCAGCACCGTTCTTTAGGAAAACAACTGGATGGAGAGGGAAGGGGCATGACATAAGAAAACATGGTAAGCAGATGGTACATGCCATGAACAAGCTGATGCTGCCTGTGCAGAGGCCAGTGAGCTCACACTGTGGCGGGTTCCATATGTTAACTAACGCAGCTCTTCCTTTACAGTAAGACACCGCCTAAGACAGTCTTGAAGGGTGTGGTGGGGCCCACCTTTAATCCCAGCATTCACAAAGCAGGAGGTAGGCCTCTGTGTTCACGGCCAGCCTGGTCTATAGACTGAGTTCTAGGACAACCATGGCTACACAGTGAGCCGCAGTCTCAAAACAAACAAACACATAAACTACTTAACAGTTGTGATTTCAAAGTAAGAATTAGTTATCCTCTCACCACTGATTTAAGAACTGGGGTAGGGGAGGGGGGAGATGTGGGAAAGGTGGATGTTGCAGAATATCTGTTTACACTGTGTGAAGATGTGTCACTGTGATTGGTTTAATAAAGGGCTGAATGGCCAATAGTTAGGCACGAAAGATAGGCGTGTAGAGAGAGGAAGAGGAGGAGGAGGAATCCAGGCACTCAGATCATGCTGAGGAGACGCCAGGGCAGAGAGAGGAAAGAGGAGGCACAAGATAGAAGAGAGGTAACACCACATGACAGACCATAGATTAACACAAATGCGTTAACTTGAGTTATAAGAGCTAGTTGACACAAGCCTAAACTAAAGGACAAGCTTTCATAATTAATACTGTCTCTGTGTTGTCATTTGTGATCTGGAGAGCAACAAAAAACCTTACTACAGGTGGAGGAGCCATTTTTCTACAAACACAAGCCCAGGAACTGCTCTCTATGGCCCCTATGAAGAACTCTGGCAACTTTCAAGTATTCCACCAGTCAGGCATGGTGAAGTTTTACCCATAATCCTAGCTCTTGAGGTAAAGGCAGGAGCATCAGCAGTTCAAGGTCAGCCTGAGCTACATAGCGAGTTTGAGGCCAAGTTGGGATACATGAGAGACCCTGTCTTTCCACACAAGCACGACAACCTGAGTTTGATCCCAGACCCCACAACAGAGAACCAACTCCTGAAAGATGTCCTCTGACCTCTACACATGCCCTGTGTAACATATGCACACTCGAACACACAACAGGTACAACAAGCACCCTCAAAACAGATGTCATCTGGAGATTTTTATGACACTCAGATCAACAGAAAGATTTCCCTAACAAAGCAAAAGAGAGCTGAGAGAGACAAAAGGAGCATTCTAGAGACAATGAAACCCTCCGAGGATTTCACTCTCTGCTGGAGGTAGGCCAGGGTAATTTTAATTTTAGAACACAGATTTTATATGCTAAATTGTATTCCCGCACATTGGTTTTTAAAACATTCATATAGCCAGTCTAGTTAGACAGAGACTAGTTAAGACATGAATTCAGCTGGGCTCAAATATCAATACCATTCTCCTGGGTAGCTTAAAAAAGGAGAGACAATGAATGAGTACCTTGCCAGTTCCAGGAGGCCCGGCCAACAAGACAGCTCTTCCAGCCATTTTCTTGCTTTTGATTAATTCTACTATGACACCACATGCCTGTACACAATGGAAAGAAACAATCAGTCAATATCAAAATGCCTCGTGGTGGCAACAATTGCGTGTTTGGTCCACACAGTTCACATACTCTCCCAATACTAAATGCCAGCAGCTGCCACAATGCTGGGATGGAGTGGAGCAGTGCAGGGGAGGCAGCAAAGGCACGTATGTGCTCCAGCTCACGCTCGAGTGAGCTCACGCTTGCGGCACTCCATCACTGCTAAGGAAGAAATGGGGTGTTAACATAGTGAGTGGCTATGGGGAGCTTTCTCAGAACACTGTATGTAATATTCGAAGCCCTGGGCAGAAATCTGACAACTCAAAATATCCAAAGCAGAAACTTGGCATGTCTAAGGGACAACATGCTGTAGCGCTAAAGTATGGTGAAGAGAACGGGAAATGGAAGTTGAGGCAGCAGGGGCCAACACAGACCTGGAACTTAAAGTTCAAAGGCAGCAGGGATGTGGATTTCAGGCCAGTCTGACTACAGCAACATTATCTAAACAAAAAAGGTGTGCTATGAATCCACCCAATACAAGAACTGCAAAGGGCTGGTGAGGTGTCTCAGTGGGTTAAAAGCACTTGCAATGCAAACCTGAAGGGTTAAGTTCAATTCCTGGTTCCCACAGCAGGAGGAGAGAACCTCTGACCTTCACTGAAGCACTGCGGCAGTCACATGACCGAAATGCATATGCCTGTGCAAGCATGTGTGTGCGCGCGCGCGCGCGCACACACACACACAAATTAACAAACGAAACTTAAAGAAATAGCAGCTAACATTAAAATAGGAAGGGTCTTTAGAAGATCACCTCGTCTTACTTTACAGCACCAGGGAGGCTGCTGGTGTGACCAGTCACATGAGAATCCAGTGCAGGGACACACTCCAAATTCACAGACACTCCAGTTTATATGCTGGCTCTTTCACTTGCCTGAGTGCCCTTAGACTTATTTTACACCTACAGCCTCTGTGAATCATGGTTACTTATCTGAATGCAAGTGTTCAAAATAACTCTTGGGACACAGGAGAAAGGGCTTAGGGTAAAGTGTGCTGACATGTGCAGTTTGTTCTCATAGTAGATTGATGCCATAAGATGCTAAGTGTAGAATCCAGGCGCACTAGTATTTACTATGCAAACACTTCAATGTTTGTATGTCTAGGAAGCATCATTCCAGGTGAGGGTTATTACACAGAAATGAAATAGCAAACGATGGGCTGCCTGGCAAATAGAAAGCATTCAGCTACCATTACCTGCTTGCAAGAAAAAGTGCAAGTGCCTAGGGTCAAATGTTTCCCTTTTGGGATAGATGGCATTCCAAGCAGAAACCAGAGTCTTTTCCCTGTTTGCAAGAGGTTGAGATAGCAGTCTTTACCAAATGTAAAGATCAAATTTCTGTAGCTACTGTGCCTCTGTTGAAACCAGAGCGGAGCGGGCTGAGGAAATGGGATGAATACTGATTTGGGGTGGGGAGTGGGGGGAAAATATCAGCTTTATTACTGCTGAACTGGCAGGTGGAAAGGTGGCCTGACCTCTTCCAACTTCGATTTCTTCGTGTGCAAAACAGAAAAGATCAAAACACCTGGCATGATTGCCGATGATTTTAAGTAGACTGAACTGGAATAGCTAAAATCGTGCTTGGAGGGGGAATAGGTCAGACTGTTTCTGCCCATCACTCTACTTCCCAGGTCAGCTCCCAGGCCCCCCCAAAACCGCATCAATTCTGAAAACTTAGTCAATTCTATACCTATCCTCACAGCCTTCCACTGTGATTCCAGTGAGACCTAATGTGCGTGCCCTGACCCGCGAAGGATGCAATCTTTGCTCGCTAATGTGATCCCCGCTTCTCCTACTGATCTCGATAGATCCGGGTGCGCCCCGCGCACACGCCCCACGCCCACCTCTCTCGCGTTCTCCTGGCCCACGAGCCCTGAAGCCGCCTGCTTGGCCAGGCCGCTCTCGTCCAGCCCCAGCCCCTTCACGTGGCTGTGGGAAGCGATGCGCTGCGTCTTCGTGGTGCTCTTCACCTCCTCAATCTTCATTTTGACGAGCGTTTTGGAGATACAACCGGCGTGGAGAGGTAGGAACTGCGGCACGCCGGGCACCCGGGTTACCACGCGGCCGTTACTAGGCCGCTCTCTGGGACCCGCCCTTATTAGCTCATCATTGGTGGAAGCGAGAAGACTTCGGTTACTATTGGCTACAAGATACGCCCGTCCGTAGCTGCGGGTGAGTTCTGCCCACCAACTTCCGTTTGTGTTACAGGTTGGATTTCCCCAGGGCAGGCATTTCCTCCCCTGGTTATATTTGATGGGCAACAGCTAAATACTTTAAAACACTATCAATGTTAGTGGCAGTCTTTGCCTTTTTTTTTTTATAAACGCCTCTTTTAATGTATATTTTTCTTTAGACTAAGATATTAGTGCCAGGGTGAGTTGACTCTTTCACTGACAATTTTAAGACCTTCCCCAGGTGTTTGGTTGCCCTGGGAGAACTTTAAGCAAAGCAGCCGCCCAAACGTCCCCCATGCCAGTCGGAGTTTTTAAACACCCCAAGGATGTCCTGAGGAAGCTGCTCAGCCAACCACTTTCCTTTCGGCCAGAATACAATGGATCCAGAATGCATTATTCCAGCCAGGACCTTTTCGAACAATTTATGCCATAATTTTGGTCACCACATATCTAATGAACTTTTTTTTCTTTTTCCTTTCTTTCTTCCTTTTTTTCTTTTTAGATGGGTTTATGTAGCCTTGGTTGGCCTAGAACTCAGAGACTCACTTGCCTCTGCCTCCTGAGTGCTAGGATTAAAGGTATCGCCACCATACTCACATCAGCCATTTCCACCAGACTGGAGTGGGTACAGTTCTCCAGGTAGCCCAGAAAAAAAGAAAGAAGAAACAAAAATCAGCCTGTGTGGTTGGTAAAAGCATGGTCCTTCCTTGAATCAGCAACTGTTATTGGTGCAAACATGGTAGTTCGGTTCCATGAACCACTGTGCCACAGCATAAATTGAAGCTTTTATTTGCATGAAGGGCTGCCCTAAGGACAACAAACGCTCTTGTTTACCCTCCCCTACAGCTTTCTGGCTATTGAAGCAGGTGTCCCTCACTTTTCAAATCAGCTAGGAGACACCTTCCTGTGCTTCCATGTGCAATATATAAGACTTCTCGTGAGTGGTCTTTTCACCTCTCGTAATAGTATCGTGGGCTGAGCTGGTAATGTGAAGAAGACAAGACAAGGGACTGTAGCGGTGACGATGGTGACGAAAGGGCAGTTGGAGAGTTTCAGGACAACTGGGAGCAGAAATGACAAATGACAGGCAGCAGAGAAACTACAGGCAGAGGTTGCTACACAAGTTCAGCGACTTCCAAGTCTTTTTTATTAGTTTATGTGTGGGGGTGCTTTGCCTGTGTGTGTGAATGTACATCATACACATGCAGTACCTGAGGAGGTCAGAAGAAGGCATCAAGTCCCATGGAAGGTACAGATGGTTGTGAGCCACCATGTGAGTGCTGGGAATTTAATGTGGGTCCTCTGGCCAGGCGTTGGTGGCTCACGCCCTTAATCCCAGGCAGAGGCAGGCGGATCTCTGTGAGTTCGAGGCCAGCCTGGTCTACAGAGCTAGTTCCAGGACATCCTCCAAAGCTACAGAGAAACCCTGTCTCGAAAAAAAAAAAAAGTGGGTCCTCTGGAAGAGCAGCCAATTCTCTTTACTACTGAGCCATCTCTCCAGCCCAGGGAGCTTCAAATCTTAAGGGTCAAAATGTATAACATCAGACACTGTAGGAGTTGAGCGTTCCATCAGCTGGCCATTCCGAAGCTATGATACTAGCAGCAATTGCTTGTTGCTGGCTGGGTGTAACAGTAATTGCTGTGTACAGAGGCCACAGGCAGTAAAAGTCAAGAGCAAGACGTCACCAACCCGGCCACCTCAAGTCGCAAGCCTCTGGCTCTGCCAGACCAGCCCTGGGCTGTGACACTCAAGAGATTGGGACTGCCGGCACAGAAGAACTTCTCACCACTCAGGATTTCTATCTGAGCAGAGTAGGACTCAGCCATCTTACTGATTATGGCAGGGTCACTTCCCAACACCGTAAGACAAAAAAAAAAAAAAAAAACAACAACAAAAAAACCACTACAGGCTAAAGAAATTCACTCAACGAGTGGCCCACAACACACAACAGGTAGTCAGCACTGGAACTCAAATGGAAGACTTGAAGCTTGAAATCCTGTGTCATATTTAGCCCATCCCACAGCTCAGGTTAGACAAGGAGCCAGAAAATATATTCCTTCAGGATCCATAGTGATACTGTCTACCTTAATAATTGCACCTCCATGGATTCAATAAGCAATTGTTAGCACCTGTGTGACCAGATGCTATGTGCACTCAGAGACAGGCAGGAAATAACCTTGATGACCCTACAAGGAATTGGAAAATGTACAATAAGTGTGCTGGGACAAATCCCCTAGTCTAGTGGTAGATTGGTCCCAAGCCCAAAGCAGGGACCAGGAGCAGGAAGGTGTCAGTAAGGTGATGAGGTCTGTGTGAAAGCCTGACCGACAGCTATGATTCCCACAAAGGTAAATGACTCAGCACCATCTTGCAGAGGAGTAGACCGAGTAAGCCTCGACCAGAGTGTGTGGACAGGGAGGCCAGAGAAACTGCTCAATAGTTAAGTGCACTGGCTACTCTTGCAGAGGACCCAGGTTCAGTTCCCAGCACCCATGTTGAGTAGCTTATAGTTGCCTGTAACTCCAGATCCAGGGATCCCAACACTGTCTTGACTAGTTTATTGTCAACTTGACACTAGTTATGAGCTACTTGGGAAGGGGGAACCTCAACTGAGAAATTGTCTCTGCAAGGATTTGCCTGTAGGTAAGTCTATAGTGCATCTTCTTTTTTTTTTTTTTGGTTTTGGTTTTTTTGAGACAAGGTTTCTCTGTATTGTTTTGGAGGCTGCTCTGTAGACCAGGCTGGCCTCGAACTCACAGAGATCCGCCTGCCTCTGCCTCCCGAGTGCTGGAATTAAAGGAGTGCACCACCAACACCCCAGCTTTTTTTAAAAAAGATTTTATCTATTTATTATGTATACAGCACTTCTGCAGGCCAGAAGAGAGCACCAGATCTCATCACAGATGGTTGGGAGTCACCATGTTGTTGCTGGGAACTGAACTCAGGACCTCCGGAAGAACAGTCAGTGTTCTTAACCTCTGAGCCATCTCTCCAGCCTTAGCGCATTGTCTTAATTATGATTGCTATGGGAGGGCCTGGCCTACTGTGCTACCCCTTTGGCAGGTGATCCTGGGATGTGTAAGAAAGCAGACCTGGCAGGCCTTAGAGAGCAAGCCAGCAAGCAGTTTCCTCCATGGCTTCTGCTTCAGCCCCTGCCTCCAGGGTTTCTGCCCTGCTTGAGTTCCTGCTCTGACTTCCTTCAGTGATGGAGTGGGATGTGGAACTGTAAGCGGAAATAACCCTTTCCTCCCCAAGTTGCTTTTGTCGTGGTGTTTATCACAGCAGTAGAAAGCCCAACTAGGACAAACACCCTCTTCTGACCTCTTTGTGCTTTTCAGGTACCAGAAGCATATGTGGTACACATGTATATAATGCAGGCAAAATACTCATACACATACAATTAAATAAACCTAAAAGAAAAATTTATCTGTTATGTACATGGCATGTATGCTCACACACCAGAAGAGGGCACCAGATCTCATTATAGATAGTTGTGAGCTACCATGTGGTTGCTGGGAATTGAACTCAGGACCTCTGGAAGAGCAGCCAGTGCTCTTAACCTCTGAGCCATCTCCCCAGCCCCTAAAAGAAAAAATGTAATTGCATGTGTATTTGTGCTTGCCTGCTTATCTGAATGTGCATTAAATGTTTGCGGGTACCCTTGGAGGCCAGAAGAGGGCATTGGAACCCCTAGACTTGGGTTGTGAGCCACCTGATGTAGGCAGTGTTAACCAAACCTAGGTCCTCGGCAAGAACAGCAAATGCTTTTAGTCACTGAGCCCTCTCTCCAGCCCAGGCATTAATAAATCTTTCAAATAGTGAAATCAGGCATAAAATTTCCCTAATCACAATGGAATGAAACTTGAAATAAAAAACCAAATAAATGGAACATTCACAAAGATGTAGAAATTTTAAACTGTTTCTTCTTGTTTTCTTTGCATTTTGAGATGGGGACTCCTGCTAGTCCTGAATTCTCCTCGCAGTAGAGGCTTTTCCTCACACTCCTGGTCTTCCCACCTTGCTTCCCAAGTGCTGAGATCACAGGTGTGTGCCACTGAACCCAGCAACAATGTATTCCTACACACTCAACATGGCAGAGAGCAGATCACAAGGGGGGTCAGAAAGCACCCTGGAGCCAGGCACAGGGGTGTGCACCTGAGACCCCAGCACCTGAGATGTGGAAACAGGAATACCCAAAATCCAAGGCCAGACTGTGCCGTACAGCAAGAAGATAATGAAGAAGACTTCTGGCTTCTCTTGCAGTATGGATGGACCTTGAAGCTTGCTAAGTAAAACAAGCTGAGGGACGGGGGTTTAGCTCAGTGGCAGAGCACTTGCCTAGCATGCATGAGGCCTTGAGTTCAATCCTCAAGTACTGCAAAAAATACAAAACAAACACATATACAACCTCATAAAATAAGGGGCAAATCACTACTGCCATCAACTGACAATGGATTTTATTTTATTTTTTTGTTTTTATTTTTAGTTATTTGTTTGTATGTGTGCCATGTGGATGCAGGTGCCTGTGGAAGTCAGAGGGGGATGTTGGACACACTGGAGCTGAATGGGTGGTAGACTCGGGTCCACTAGAAGAGCAGTAAGTTGAGCTGTCTCTCCCACCTGACAGGAGATCTTGAAATACGTACAAAAGCAGAGTCAACAAACGAGAGGACGAAGAAGGTGTCAAATGAAAGGCTCTGTGTATCGAAGAACAATATGAGATCACTGAAAAGACAATGGGGTGGCTGTGGTGGGGAAATGGCTAGGCAGTTAAGAGCACTGGCTGCTCTTGCAGAGGACCAGGTTCAATTCTCAGTACCCACATAGTGGTTCACAACTGTCTTTGACTATATTTCCAAGTGAGCCCCACACTTTCTTCTGGCTTCCTCGGGGACTAGGCACACTTGTGGTGTACAGACACACATGTAGGCCAAACACTCATACACATAAAATAACCATTTTTAAAATATGTAAAGGGCTTGGCATTTCTCCAAAAAGACACACACTTATCAGGTGGAGAGGCTCACACGTTGTCACTGGCTCAGTGAAGCTTCGAACCCCAGTGAGACACTTACCCACACTCAGATGGCTAGAATTAACAAAAGGGAAAATAACAATTATTGGCTAGGATACGGAGAGATTGAAACCCTTGTATAACATGACTAGGAATGTGTACTAGAGCTGTGAATATCTTTCAGCTTTTTAAAAGATTAAAAATAGACTGGCAGATAATTAACAAGTCAACTACTTTTAATGTATTTTAATTTTTATTGCATTGTGTGTGTGTGTGTCAGTGTGAGTGTGTGTGGGTGTGTGTGTGTGTTCATCAAGAGGATGACTTCTGGGAGTCAGGCCTCTCCTACCATGTGGGCTCCAGGGATTATACTCAGGTTGTCAGACATGGTGACCGGTGTTTTTACCCATTGCACAATCTTGTCAACCCAATTTTTGTGTTTTTTGTTTTGTGTTGTTTTGTTTGAGTCAGAATCTCATATGGCTTCTGGCTTTAGCCATTGAAGTAGTGGGATGGTAGGTGTGTGTCACCAGACCCAGCTTTTCAGGCTCCCCTGGTCTCTGTATTTTTGTTGTTGTTTTTGTTTGGAGACAGGGTCTCACTCTGTAGCTCTGGCTGACCTAGAACACACAGAGATCTGCCAGCCTCTGCCTCTGGAGTTCTGGGATTAAAGGTGTGGGCTGACTCTCTCTGGTTATCAGTGTTTTTTGTTTTGTTTTGTTTTTTTAAATGAGGTTACTTGTATCCTAGCATATCCTTACCCGGGGATGGTGGGAGCATGAAGATGGGTTGCATCGGCATTCAGTCTGGGCCATGGAGCTAGTGCTAAGGTCCCAGGGACCTTGAGGAAAGGAGGCAAGGAGCCTCCTAGGCCAGCCGAGGACTGGATGCCGACCATTACAGACTGAGTGGACTCAGGAAACACTGGCACATCTACTCTGCAGAAAGAAGCAAGGGGAGAACTAATGACATGGTCTGTACGGGTGTGGGACCAGCTTTTGCCATGACATTTGATCTCTTGCCCTGTGGCTCAAGGTGGCACTGGCAGATTATGTCTAGGACTTGGTTATCAGCTAGCTAAGCTAGATGCTTGGGTAACTGCCTCCTCTGGGGTTGGTATGGGACAAACAGAGGCAAACATATGGTTAATACAATCAAGGCAGCAGAGACCCTCAGAGAAAAGACACACTTCCATTTCATTCCTAAAAGAATCTTTAAAGCCCAAACTCAAATCAAAGAGCACAGTATAATAACTTCCTGT
The DNA here is from genome assembly GCF_017639785.1 of Mesocricetus auratus. NCBI lineage: Eukaryota > Metazoa > Chordata > Mammalia > Rodentia > Cricetidae > Mesocricetus > Mesocricetus auratus. Next base: position 150,160,277 of record NW_024429266.1, on the reverse strand, counting down.
GGGCAAATTTATAATTAATCCTGGATTAATTGGCCTTAATGAAGTTGAATTAATTACTGGCTGTTTGTAAAGAACTTTGAACTACCTGAGTACAAAACAGCATTAAAAAGGCAGAAAAGAGCCGCCATCGTATTAATATGAAGAATGAATCTGAGTAATCACAGCTCTGCAGGCTGGTTCCCGCCAGTGATTTTGTCAGGACCATGCTCAGCCTGCTCCACTGTCCCTGGTCTGGGGAGGCTGCTGCAGAGGGGGCTGCCCTCCCGGCTGGAGTGTCAGAGTGTATCCACGCCAGCCACAGCCACAGTCTATCTGACCATGCCAGGCCAGCAGTGTTTGCATGGGACCCCGAGCTGCCCGCCCTCCACAGTGAGGGGGGGGACACATAATGGATAATGAATGCAGTAAGAGAATAAACTCCAAAGTATGTTAAGGATCTAGGGCACATATAGCTCACCGGCAGAGCAATAAGGGCCTGGGTTTGATCCTCAGCACCTCAAAAAATCATGTTAAAGGATGATAAATGCAAAAGATAGACTAGAAAAAGGGAGGGGGCGGAGGGCACAGGTGTATTTGAAGTATGCTGTCAGGGGAACCACCCACCGAGGGAGTGGCAGCTGAACTTGAAGCGAGGAGGACTGTGAGGAATTCTGGGAGAACATTCCAGGATGAACTCGCCTCATAGGTCTGAGGAGTAAGTACTCCTGCCAGTAGATCAGAGTGGGTAAGGCTTCAAGGGCCAGGAGCAGATGCAGAGGGCCTAGAACAGCGACTCTAGTAAATTAAGGCCCTGACCAGATGCTGATACACACCCATTGGAAGAGCTAAAATTAAAACGAAATTGAGTGCTTCTCAATGATGCCAGTGGAAGTGTCCTGTCAATCACCTGAAGCCCCGAAGCACTGGTGGGGGTATAAAGCAAAACAGTACTTGGAAGACAGCCCAGCAGGTTTTTATGAGTAAAGTAGACCCACCATGTATCTTAGTTACAGTTACCATTGCTGTGATGAAACACCAAGCCCAAAGCAACTTGAGGAGGAAAGGGTTAATTAGACTCACTCTTCCTCATCACTGTTCATCACTGAAGGAAGTCAGGGCAGGAACTCAAACAGGGCCGGAGCTGATGCAGAGGCCATGAAGGAGTGCTGCTTACTGACTTGCTCTTCCTGGATTGTTTAGCCTGCTTTCTTGGAGAATCCAGGACCACCAGTCCAGGAATGGCACCACCCACAATGGACTGGGCCCTCTGCCATGAATCATTAATTGAGAAAATTCCCTACAGCCTCATCATAGGAGGCATTTTCTCAATTGAGGCTCCCTCCTTTCCCATGACTCTAGCTTCTGTCAAGTTGACGTAAACTATCCAACACACTATATGACCCAGCATTCCCTCTTCTCAGCATTTAGCTTAGTGGGACACACACACACACACACACATATTTGGAGGCAGCTTTATCACAATTTGTCCAAGCTAGAAACAACCCAGGTGTCTTTCAATAGAGGAGTGGAAAACAAACGAATCTCTTCCCAGACGGTAGAAGACTATAAGAGCATGCACCACAGTTACACAAACGTTGTGTGGAGTCTCGTGTGTCTACCTGGAGTGAAAGGAGCCTGACTCAAAGAGTCTGCTTCATGCTGCTATTTACAGAATGCTCTGAGAAGCTGAAGCTCAGAGGGACAGGAAACTAGGAACAGTGACGGTCAAGAATTAAGGGTGAGAAAAGGTTTGATCATAGAAATTTGTTGGAGGGTTATGGGCCCATTTTTGTGTCTTGATCCTGGTGACAGGTTCTGTATTCTATGATGAAACAGCATGAATGATTTAAGAGCAATGGCTTGGCAATGGAGGTCCAGAGACATTGCTGGGTTACATTGGTAACATTAGTAGGATTGCTGGGTGGGATGTTGGGTATGAAGAGACTTGTAAAGACTGGAAAGATAGGATTCTCACCAAGCTCATGGGGAGGGGTGAGGCTGATGGAGTAAGGTGTAGGGTGTGGTTAGGAGTCCCATTTTTTTTTTTTCCGAGACAGGTTTTCTCTGTATTGTAGCCTGTCCTGGAAATCGCTCAGTAGACCAGGCTGGTCTGGAACTCCCAGATATCTGCCTGCCTCTGCCTCCTGAGTGCTGGGATTAAAAGCGTGCACCACCAACGCCCGGCAGGAGTCCAATTTTTGTTTATTCTGAGATGTCTTGCCTTGTAACCCTGGCTGTTCTAGAAATCATTGTTAGATCAGGCTGACCTCAAATGCATGATCTTCCTGCCTCTGCCTCCAGAGTGCTATGATTATAGGCATGTACCATATGCCTGACAGGAATCAACTTTAGGTGTTGGGGTGTCTGGAGGCAAGGTCTCATATGGCTTATCAGGTTGGTCTTGAACTTGTTTTGTATCTTGAACTCTTGAACTTCCTATTTCTCTCTCCCAAGTGCCAGGGTTATAGGTATGTGCCAAGATGTATGACTAGGAATCTGATTCTTGACAAGTCTACTTGATTGTGCCTACTACTGGACTGCAAAGACATCTGAGTGCCACCATGCCTGGCTTATGTGGTGCCAGGGATAGAACCCAGGGTCCCATGGATGCTAAACAAACATTCTACCAACTGACCTATGCTCCTGGCCCCCAAACTTCTTTTAGGAAAAGCATGTAGGATGGTACAGTGAAGCCCTCCAGATCCATCATCCAACTCAACAATAACCAACCCACAGTCACTACACAGTGCTCTTCTTTTAAGTTTCTAGTTTGGGTAGCCTTTAAATCTCATAATTTCAAATATACCACAATGGGTGCTAGAAAGATGGGTGTGGTTAAGAGCTCTGGTTACTCTCACAGAGGATCTTGCTTGGAGTCTGCTATGAGATAGCACATTGTGGCAGGAACTTGTTCAGTTCAGCCACTCCCATGGTGGTTCACAACTTTCTTAAAGTCCAGTTCCAGTTGATATAATGCCCTCTTCTGACCACTGGAGGTACTGCACACATGTGATGCACTCAGCACACATGCAGACAACACATACACATAAAGTTAAAATAATTAACGTATAAAAACCCATAGTGACTTTTAAAGTACATTTTATATCTTTACAGTATTTTTCTGGCATATACAAAGCAGAAAGAAATACTCTACTAGGATATGTCTTTTTGTAAAGACCTTTTTCCTTGGGAAACAAAGGGACAGGGTGGGACCTGCAACACTCCCAGAGCCACTGTCTTGAAGCACCATTGAAAAGCTGATGGTGTCCCAGGGATATCACCCAAGATAGAGGAGAGCTAAGGGGAGGGGAAGTAGGGGAAACTGCAGTTGGGATGTAATATATGAAAGAATAAAATAATAATAATAATAATAATAATAATAATAATAATACAGTGTGGGTGAGAACCCCAGGCCTCACACTGAACAGATTAAAAGGGTGGGGGAGCACAAAATCACCAAGTCCATGTTTCCCCTTCTGAGGTTCCTCTTGTCAACCACTCATAATGAACAAGAATAGAATGCTGGTTTTCTTGGAACTGGACATGGAGGAGGATGGATACTTTTTGTTTAAGTGGTTTAGTTCCCTCTGGAAATGAAAGGTGGGGTGGTTACACCTCAATGAGAATGTGAGAACTGAACCATATGTTCTGAGATGATTAAGCTACTAAATCTTGTTGAAAAAGAAAAAAGCTGGCCAGGTGTTGATGACTTACGCCTTTAATCCCAGCACTCCGGAGGCAGAGGCAGGTGGATCTCTGTGAGTTCGAGGACAGCCTGGTCTACAGAGTGTCTTGAAAAACCAAACCAAAACCAAAACCAAAAAAAACAAAAACAACAACAAAAAAAACAAGCTGATGGTGGCAGTTTGCTGATCTGTGGCCCTGGGCTGGCCATGGGTCGGTCTAGATCGCACACAGGAGGGACACTTCACTGATGTTCACTGATGCTACAACACACATCTTAGTGTGCTGGGATCCTGTTTTCTGGGAGTCCCCTGGTCTTGGCCTCTGAGGAGCCCTTTGGAGTGTCCTACCTAGGTGGTCTGGAAGGCCACATTGTCATGCTAACAACACACTTTGAAATACACCCTCAGGGTCTGTTTAGCAAGCATTTTCACCTTCCCAATCTCACAGTGTGGTTTCTGTCCCTAATGATCCCTCTTTCAGTCTTTATCAGTGTCCTTTGATCCCATGCATGAATGGCTTTCTCACTGTCCCTTTGCCAGCTCCAGTGCCTCTTCTGTAATGAGCACCAGGGCCCTCAACCACACCTTTTTTTTTTTTTTTTTTTTTTTTTTGGTGGTGTGAATGATTGTGGTCCTATAGTGTCACCAGGGAGTGTCACTATTTGAAAGGAATAGGACGTCTGGTGTTGTTGGAGGAAGTGTGTTACTGGGGGTGGGCTTCGAGGTTTCAAAAGTCCATGTCAAGCCCAGAGTCTCTCTTTCTGCTGCCTGTGGAGGATCTGGATGTAGGACTCTCAGCTACTTCTCCAGCACCATGTCTGCCTGCATACCATGATGATAATGGGTTAAACATCTGAAACTGTAGCCAGCCCAACTGAATTTTTTTTTAAGAGTTGCTTTGGTCATGGTGTCTCTTCACAGCAATAGAACACTAAGACATGGTCTGGCTCATTTACTTCATTTAAAACACCTGTTTGTGTTGCATTTGCTGTTCTATCTCCAGCATAACAGTGTATGATAGCGGATGTTTGCATTTGTTAGAAAACCAAGAAAATGAAGTAATGAAGACTTAAAAGTGAAAAAGATCTAAATTTGGAATTGCATTATTTAGCTTTCTGTTACTCTAACAGAATCCCTTGGATAATCAACTTAGAAAGAAGAAAGGTCTGCGATTGGCTGACAGCTTTGGAGGTTTCATCCATGGTCAGTTGGCCCCCTTACTATGGAGCCTTCAGGGAAGTAGCACATTGTGGCAGGAGCCCATGGCAGAGCAGACTGCTTACCTCCTGCCTGCTGGTAAAGTAGAAAGGAGGGGGAAGGGGCTAGGGTCTTGAAGGCACTCTTCAAGGACCTCACTTCCTCTGATAAGGTCCCAAACCTTAGAGATTGTTACCTCCCAACAGTGTCCAGGCTGAGACAAGCCTTTGGCACATGAGTCTTTGGGGATCACGCCCAAACTATAGCAAGGACCACTCAGGGTCTTCCGCTATCATTCACACCCAACAAGTCACAATGTCCTGGCAGTAGGAAATCTTTGTGGGCCCTAACCTCTTACCCCAAACTCCTAGAACCAAACACCCCAGAATTCACAACTTTTCAGACATAAGGGAATATCAGAGGGTAGCTAGATACATACCACATATCTCCCACCTTGCATAGGGCAGCACCTGAATCACCTCTGTGTCTGCAGGAAGCACCGGGCACTGATAATCAGGTGCAGTAAGAGCCAGCCTCTCTTGGTGCAGGTCATGGGATGTTACCAGCTTGCCACGACACTTGCCATTTTCAGAGCATTTTGGATTTTGGAAATACAGACACAAGGCTGGAGAACTGACTTGTTTTAAAGTTCAGATTGCCTTTCATTCTTCCCAATATTAATTATGAAATGTTCAAAAGCAGTGATGTTGCAGAATTTACCACTGTACGACGCCTGCATTTGTGCCTTCCCCATAGCTGCGACAAGACACTTGACAAAAGCTACTTAAGGAAGGGTTTATTTTGGTTTATGGTGAAGGTTCAGGTTATCATGGCAGGGAAGGCACAGTAGCATGAGGGTGTGGGTTATATTGTGTCACAGGCAGGAAGCTGAGAGATGAATGCTTCTGCCTCACTCAGTTCCTGTAATTTATTCAGGTCATGGCCTTAGTCCATGGAGAGGTACAGCCCACAGTTAAATGGCCTCAAAACACCCTCACAGACACAAGCAGAGATGTGTCTCTTAAGTGATTCTGAATCCCACCCAGTTGATAGGATTAAGCAAGCCTCATTCACCCATCACCTGGACTTTATCAATGCCATTTTATTCATTTACCTTTTCATATATATCTTCTTGACTCCTCTGTCTGGGGAAACACTTTACCATGAGCTCAGCCCCTGTCTGTGTTGTTACTTGTATTTGGCTTTGTTTTGAGATGGAGTTTGACTATCTTGTCCAGGTTGGTCTTGAGCTCCTGGATTAAAAAACATGATCTTCCTTCGCTTCCAAGGTCCCTAGATAACCCAATGTAACCTAGGCATCTTGGATGCATTTTAAAATAAGTGACAAACATAACACCCTTTTTCCTGACTGAGTACTCCAGCTTACATGCTAGCCCTGGAGTTCAATATTGGTTTTCAGGGTTTTGGGGGAATATAGAATTTCCATAAAATTATACAGATCTGAAGTGTATAGTGATTGCATGTTGATATATACATACACTGGTAAAATGTAAAGCTTTATTAAGGCACAGAATATTGTAATCATCTCAGATTATGCTTTTAAGGCTCCTTATAGTTCATTTCCAGTCCACCCCTACCCTCAGAGGCACTCTCAGTACTGTTTAGGCTTTTTCCACCAAAGACGGTTTTGCCTCTAGCACAGTAACTTTGAAATCTTCTTCCAAATTCCATCCTTAAAACTTCCTGCTAGCCTGTTCAACTCTACTCTGTCTCAGGCAGTAACATCCATGCCTCCGAGTACTATTTCAGTTTAGGTGAGGTGTCACTACCAACAGGAAACCTCTCATGCCCATGGCTCATTCCCACTCCACATCTGTACCCACTTCTTATAATTACTGGGTTCAGTGACTATCTCTCTCCCTTCTTTCTGTTCTGTTGCAAGCAGAAACTGTTTCCCCTGAGGCCCAGAGTTGTCCCAAAGTTGGGTCATTACTTTAAAAGTCAATCTGTAAGAGGCATGATGGATCAGTGATTAAGATCACTTGTAGAGGACCTGCATTTGGTTCTAACACCTACATGGCAGCTCATAACCACCCATAACTTCTCTTCCTGGGAAACTGATGCCATCTTTTGACCTCTGTGGGTACCAGGCATGCACATAATGTGCAAGATATACATGCAGGCAAAATAGTCATACATATATAATAAAATATATCTAAGAACATTTTTAAGATTCAGCACATGAAATTCACCATTGAGTCTGAGGTCAATATTAAGGCTTTATAACATTAATTTTGTTGTTGTTTTTTGTGTTGGAGATGGATCCCAGTGTTCTCTGTGTGTACTAGGTGAGCACTTTGCCACTGATGGCATCCCTAGCTCTTGTTTTTATTGAGACAAGGTGGACAGGTAGCTCAGGTTGGCTTCTGCCTCTTGGGTGCAGGGGTTTCCGGCATGTGCTATCAGGCTCAGTTCTTTTCATTACAGGTTTAATACACCTCATCTGAAATGCCTAGGACAGGAAGTATTGAAGATTTCAGGTTTTTTTTCTTTGTATTTTAGAATGCTTGCATACACATACTGTGGTAACTTGGAGGTGGGACCCAGGTCTGAACATGAAATTCATTGTTTCATATAGCCCTGTGCACAGAGCCTAAGGATACTTTTACATGCTAGCTTCAGTGTTCTTATGTTTTGACTCTTGCCTGTCACATGAAGTCAGAGGTGGAATTTTCTACTTGTGGTATCATGTCAGTGCTCAGAAAGTTTCGTATTTTGCTGTATTTTGGATTTTTAGATTAGAGATGCTTTTTGTCTATTTATTAGCATTTTATATAGCGCAGAGGTGAGAAGTGAGTTTATTTGGAGCCAGTGTCCTCTGAAACTCTTGTCACCTGTCTGCTACACTCCCTCCTAAAGATGCCCACTGTTTTATCATTGGGTTTCAAACAAACAGAGTTTTATTTTTATTTTATTTTATTATTATTATTTTTTTTTTGGTTTTTCGAGACAGGGTTTCTCTGTATTGTTTTGGAGCCTGTCCTGGAACTCACTCGGTAGACCAGGCTGGTCTCGAACTCACAGTGATCCGCCTGCCTCTGCCTCCCGAGTGCTGGGATTAAAGGCGTGCGCCACCAACGCCCGGCCAGAGTTTTATTTTTAAACAACAGCTTTCTATTTCAGACAAATAGAGTTAATGTTTCCTGTTTGGAAGACAGGAAAATGGAGACACAAAATTTGGGAGGGTCACTAATCCATATGCAGACCCCACTCTAATGACTCTTTGAGTCCCAATAACCCACTCCAAATGCTATCACATGATAGGGGAGTGTCAAAGCCCCAGCACACAAACCCGTGGAAAACACAGTAGAGACTCTAGTATAGAGTCTTGATCCTAGGGGCCTTTGGAGCCATGTTCTGCAAACACACATACATGGCCTTGTCCATCACAGAGGCAAGCTGGCTGCCGGGTAGGAGTCAGTGAATTTTAAGCTTGGTCACCATCTGAGTAAAATTGCTGACATCTTCATGAGATCTGCTGTGTGTAGGCAGAGTTTTTCTGTGTTTTGGCAGCCACTCCACATATTACTGTAAGAGGGTCTTATTATTAATTATAAATGCTCAGTCAATAGCTCAGGCTTGTTACTACCCAACTCTTACATTTAAATTAACCCATATTTCTTAAGCTTTGCCATGTGGCTTATGGCTTATTACCTCATTTTCTACGCATCCTGCTTCCTTTGCATCTGGCTGGCATCTTCAGACTCTGCCCTTCTTCCTCCCAGTCAGCTTCTTCTTCTTCTTCTTCTTCTTCTTTTTTTTTTTTTTTTTTGGTTTTACGAGACAGGGCTTCTCTGTATTGTTTTGGAGGCTGTTGGTCCAGCCTGGCCTCGAACTCACAGAGATCCGCCTGCCTCTGCCTCCCGAGTGCTGGGATTAAAGGCGTGCGCCACCACCGCCCGGCGCCAGTCAGTTTCTTTATGAAACCAATCACAGTGACATATAATCACACAATGTAAATGAATATTCCACAGTAGCTATGCCTACTTTCCAAGAGTCAATCATGACCAGTCCTGTGTATTGATGACATTTCCTCCTAGGAGGAGGCCTTAGGAGGGTCACTGACCCTTCACCTGAGTATCTGACTATTCCTCCAAGCTATGTGTATTCACTTCAGTCCTAATTGCATGTGGCCTCAGGACCTCAGGGAGGGACACAAATATATATAGGCTGGTGTAGACTAGGGGGATGAGACTTCATCTGTGAGGCTGTGGGGAAGTCTATGTGCTATGTGAAGACTTTCCAGTGCAGCTTTCTGAGGTCATCAACACACTCCTAACAATAATTCCTCACCTGTATTTATTGGCAAGTCAAATAGATTCATCCCTAGGATGAAAAAAGTTTGAACTGCCCTTTGGTTTATCCTTGGGACCTTAGGAAGAGGAGATAGATGTCATTCACATCTCCCCACAGAAAGGAATTTTAGCAACAAAAGCTGAAATATTTGTCAGCATTCTGAAGTCAGGGTTTGTGGTAGACAACATTTCATCATTGTGATGAAATGCTTATACAAGCAACTTAACAAGAGAGGTTTTAGTTTTGGTTCAGTGCATAGTCACTTAGGCTTGATGTCCTGAGCCTGTGGTGGTACAGTAGTACATCATCATATGCTAGGCACGAGTAGCAATGTGACGGAACAACTCACTTCGTGGTGGACAGGAAGGGACCAGGGGGTACTAGATACACAGCCTTCAAAGGCACTTTCCCAGAAACCTGCTTCCTTTAGCTAAGCTTCAAGTAACAAAATAGCCCACCAGCTGGGGCCCAAGCATTCCACACACAAGCCTGTGGCTGTGGTGATTTGAAAGAAAATGGCCCCCAAAGGGATGATCCTATTAGTGGGTGTGGCCTTGTTGGAAGAAGTGTGTCACTGTGGAGTCAGGCTTCAGATCTCATATATGCTCAAGCAATGCCTAGTGGTTCAGACCACTTCCTGTTGCCTGCATATCAAGATGTAGGCCTCTGAGCTACAGCACCATGTCTGTCTGTACACCACCATGATGATAATGGACTAAACCTCTGAAAATGTAAGTCAACCAAATTAAACGTTTTTCCTTTAGGTGCTGTGGTCATTATGTCTCTTCACAGCAATAGAAACCTTGACTGGGACAGGGGACAATTCACTTTCAAATCCTTCCTGTCCTGTTAGTGGCTGAAATCAAGCTTCCCCCCTCTTCACATTGGAGTAGCCCTGTTCAGCTCTCCAGTCCTCATTTCTCCCCTGTGAAGCCCCAGGCATCTTCTTTTCTTTGGCCTTTACTCTTTGCCAGAGCAACCACTTAAGTTTGTTATCGCTTTCATAGTTCTAGGCACGTCTCAAAACCTGAAAGGAGTTGCAGAGGCTGACAGACATTTACCACACATTCTACACACAGTAAGTTGCAGCTGGTTATGGTAGCCCAGATTCTGAGTAAGATTTTTTACTGAGTCAGTGAGGTCCTCTCCCATCCTTTCACAGTATTTCCAGGTTTCCAATGGGCAGTTCTCAGGTTGCCCGCCTTCCCATCTCTACCTTTCCAAATAATCTGGCTTGGTCACTGGTCTTCGGTTTTGCCTCACTCCTCCGGTTTTCACAGCAAAAATGTCGGTCACCACATCACAGTGCTGTGCATACAGTCTGCACTTAATAAAGGCTACCAGAAATGAATGATGGACGGAGGAGTGTGTATTGAGGGATGGAAGGATGGATGAAGGGTGTGTGGATGGATGGGTGTGGAATGATGGAAGGAAAAAAGGTCGGGTGGGTGGCAGGATGGATGGATGGATGGATGGAAGGGAGAGACAGAAGGATGGATGGGTGGACGGACGAACGGACTAGTGAGTGAATGGAAGGATGAATACACGAAAGGAGGAATCTCCAATCTCAGGCTGGCGAGACTTCGTCGGGGGTGGGCAGGTGACAGCAACCCCAGGTAGGTAGTTTGGCTCCCGTAGCTCCCTGCGTGCGTCCGATGTCCTCTCCGCCTTGCGGTAAACCTTGTGGGCGCCCGAGGGCGGAAGCTTCTGTGCCGGAACCGGCGTACTCGGCGCGGGTTGCGGGGGGGTGCGGCTTAGCTGGCGGACCGCTTAGCCGGCGCTCAAGCGGCGGCGTGCGAGGAGGCGGCGGCATGGCGGGCCGGCGGGTGAATGTGAATGTGGGCGTGCTGGGTCACATCGACAGCGGCAAGACAGCGCTGGCGCGCGCGCTGAGCACTACGGCCTCCACCGCCGCCTTCGACAAGCAGCCACAGAGCCGTGAGCGCGGTATAACGCTCGACCTGGGCTTTTCCTGTTTCGTCGTGCCGTTGCCGGGGGATGAGCCCGGGACCGGCGACACGCAGCTGCAGGTCACGCTGGTCGACTGCCCCGGGCACGCCTCCCTCATCCGGACCATCATTGGCGGTGAGCGCGGGCCGGGGCGGGAGCTGGGCTCGGGGTCCGAGCTCGCGGCATGGTGGCGGGCCTGTCAGCCTAGGCCTGGCCGCCTGCCCGGGAGGCTTGAGGGCTCGAACTCACAGCCCACAGATGCGGACACCGTTCCCGCCTTCACTGCCGTGCTTCGAGATGCTTTCCTAGAAAAACAATCTAAGGAAACAAACCCTGCAAAAAGGGTGTACGCGAAAGTTTCAAAAGTCACCATTCACCTGACGTTTGGTCTCCCGGTTTTCTGTCCCAAGCACTGTTCCCAGCTTCCTGTGTATGGATGGTTTCAGGAAAAGTACACAGAAACGCAGGCAATCATCTCCCGTTGTAGTACTTGAGAGTGAGGGGGCTTGAACCTAGTGCCTTGATCATAAGAGGCAAGTGCCCTGTCCCTGGGCGATCTTTCTCAAGACTTGATCTCTCACTTTTTATACACAAATCAGCCCTGTGTGGAGACTGCTCCATATCCATACATAAAGTTCAATCACTCATTTTTTTTAAAGCTCACACAAAGTTCCTTTGTACACTTTCACCAACATTTTCTCGATAGACTTTTGTGCCTTTTCCAGGCCTGGCTACACATGCCCAGAAGGCTTTGGAGTGTGCACTAATGTAACAGAGTAAGTTAGGTCTGAATTGTCTAAGGCAAGGGACTTATGTGTTTTCAGTCATGAAGAGAACTGCTGAAATCTACCCCTAGAATTTGTACCACTTAATTAGTCTTTAAATACAGGCCTTAGGAATAGGGCATTATAAATAAAACATTTCCTAACTACCCCTCTATGCTCAACTCAGGACCCTTCCCATTTGTCCACATGAAACTTTTTTTTTTTTTTTTTGGTTTTTCGAGACAGGGTTTCTCTGTGGCTTTGGAGGTTGTCCTGGAACTCGCTCTGTAGACCAGGCTGGCCTCGAACTCACAGAGATCCGCCTGCCTCTGCCTCCCGAGTGCTGGGATTAAAGGCGTGCGCCACCAACGCCCGGCTTTTTTTAGTTTTTTTTTTTTTCACATGAAACTATTTTTATGCCTTTTAAAATTCCTTTTGAAGATCCATTTAACTACACTTAGGTCTAGAGACAGGACCTTATAATCTGTTTTTTAAGTGCCCAACACAAAAATATGTATGGCTGAGTCTACTTGCTATAGCTCCAGTGACCCATTTCCTGCTTGTCCCCTTGCTCTTGGGTTTCTTTCCAGCAGTATACTGTAAGCATATGCCCGAATGTATATGGGGCAGATGGTTCATTAGTCCCGGGGCATTCCAGGTCCCAGCTGCGGTGATTAGTTAAGTGCTTTGATCTTTGTGGCCTCCTTTTCTCCATGCTGTAGGCAGTCTGAGACTATTTCCCCGTTTCACTGACGTGGAAATGGAGGCTTACCTGCCCAGAGTCACTTGCTTGCACAGTCTCTATTCACTCCACAATAGAGTAATTAATGACTAACAAGGACCACACAGTAAATAAACAAAACTAAAACCCATAGCTAAATTCTGACTGGCCATATTCAAATACATCTCAGAAAACATACTGTAAGCCAGTGTAAATTGGAAGTGGAACTAGAAAGTGCATTGACATGTGTCTCACTGGTGGAAAAGCTGCCTAGTAGGTTCTATCCCTAGTATTACAAACAAGAGAGAAAAGAAAAATTAGGTTTTCTGGCAAATATAGAATCTGACTTGTAATAATAACTTAATGATTTCCCACTTTTATGATGGTGTGCAAATGGTACATGTTCAGCAGAACTTTGACCTTTCCTGGTTTGTGACATTGTTGGTTGTCAGGATACTGCACCTTGAGGTCAACCCTGGGATCCAGAGGGCAAACCACTTTTTACTGGATACTGGCTGCTAAGCTGGCAGGTCTAGATATTCTGTGCATTCCCTGCATTTTCTTATATTTTGAACATACGATAACTGTATTGGATATAGCCCAGTTGTAAGGGGAGAAGCATCTGAACTATAGATAGGCCAGGCAGAAAGACAGACATTCTTTTGGAGGTGTGTATAACTGGGTTTGCAGTTTTTTTTCCCTTACTAGCTGTGTGGCCTTTGAATTTAACTCTGGATCTTTTATAACTTGTGGATAATGTTAACCATGCAGTTATTTTCTGACATGGCTCTTTTCAAATATTTATGCTTCTTAAGAGGACAAACTTTGTAGGAAGCATGTTTTGTTTATCATGTAACCACTAAAGAAGTTGGGATTTAGGAAGGCAGCTAGTAAGCTGGACTGTTAAGGTCTCCCTGTATCCCAAGTTGGGACCTTTCCATGATACTCCATTTTCCCGAATTCCTGCTTACTCCTTCCAGTATGTACATTTACATAGAACCTCTTTGTTTGACAAAAATGTTTCAGCATTAGCCCAGTATGTATAACCAAATGGCCAGGGCCCGAGTACGTGGTGTTTTGATTGAGACTGAATAACCACACAAGGGGATTTGTTCTCTTGGCTGTTGTTACTCCTCTCCCTCCCTCCCTCCCTCCCTCCCTCCCTCCCTCCCTGCCTCCCTCCCTTTCCTTCCTTCTTTTGCCTCACTTGAAGCTCTGTAGCCTTGAACTCACTGAGATCTGTCTGCCTCTGCCTCCTAAGTGCAGGGATTAAAGGCATTCAACAACATTGCCTGTCTTGTTGCTCTTCTTCCTTTGTGTGTTGAGAAAACTTCCTTCCTGGTGTTCAATGGCCTGACTTTACTGGAGTGGTGAGACCATTCTTTCTTGGGGAGATTAGATGTCTACCTTTCTGGGGACCTGAACAATGTCCCTATTTCAGAGGGTTTATCAGGTCATGTTAGCCCTTGCTTCTAGATTCTCGGTCCTTTTTTTGTTTGGTTTGTTATTGATACAGGGTCTTTCTAGCCCTGACTGTTCTAAGACTTACTTAGTAGACTAGGAGGCAGCTAAACAAAAATCCACATGGCTGACCCCCAGGTGCTGGAATTAAAGGTATGCACCATTATGCCTGACTCCTCAGTACATTACTGTATTTGGATTAATCCAGCCTTCTTGTTCCAGGCTCAATACCCAGGCTGTGTCTTCCTCTAAGCCTCCTCAGTGACTCTGTTTCTGGCCTTCAGTTTGTGCCGGTGACTTTTCTACTACTAAGTGGGTCAACACTCGATTCCCCCAAGGTCTTTGCTACTTCTGTTGTGTGCCAGAGTCCTTGTTGCTTGTCCCAGTTCCAATGCCACCTTATGAGTGAGACCCTCTGGCCCTCCTCCCTACGGTGTGTCCCTAGTCCTCACCCCTTATACTCTCCCATTTCCTGATGTCCCTCTTGTTGTGTCAGTTGTCATTTGCTAGAATTGGGGCTCTGGGAGCAGAGTGGGATCTGAATCGCCAGTGCTCTGTGCTGCCTGGACTGGGGCCTGGCAACTGGCAGGTTCTTAGTGAATTCTGAGGGAGGGAGAGCTGTTCCACCTGCTGACCTGACTGATTGTGAGCTGGTGGGCAGTTAGGTCAGGGCTGACCTGATAAGTGCATCCTGGTGTTGGCTCTTCCCTTGTCCAAGAGATGACAAGAGAGCTGGCAAAGGCACACTGCCATGCTCTGAGAGATCTCTGAGTTTTATGCACAGAGAGCAGAAGCTCGAGTGACTCACTACGCTGGGCATGGAGTGCACCTATCTAGCTAGCTACTTGGTCTGCCGAGGCAGGAGGATCACCTAGGCCCAGGAATTTGAGTCCAGCCTGTGCAACATAGTGAGTCTCTGTTAAAAAAACAAAAACAAAAAAAACATTGCCCACCTCTTGTTGAGGGACAGGTTGTGGGCACATTAGGAAGAAGTTTTCCTAGGGCAGGGAACAAACTGGTGAGGCTGCTTTGTCAATTTAGGGTCAGAGGTAACTGGTAGCATGGGGTGCAGCAGAATGTCGTTATCGGATTTGACTAGGGTGTTCGTTACAGTGAAAAGTCTGGGCAGAGTTAGTCTAGAGAGTAGCCTTGGGATGATTTCTCCTAAGGGTCTGGAGCACTTTGGAAGGCTGCTGCTGTGTAGATGTATGATGTGGCCAGCTGAGCTGTGGGTAGGAAGCTGCAGGCAGGGACTTCATGGGCAGAGGTGTGGTCTTCTAGTCTCCTCCTCCTGGGATCCTTGGACAACTGATGCCAGCAGTTCTCAACCTGTGGGTCAAAACCCCATAGGGGAGGTCAAACAACCCTTTCACAGGAGTTGCCCATGACCACAGATATTTACATTACAATTCATAACAGTAGCAAAATTACAGTTAGGAAGTAGCAATTTTATGGTTGGGGGTCACAACATGAGCAACTGTATTAAAGAGTTGCAGCATTAAGAAGGTTGAGACCCAGTGGCCTATGAATGGCTCACTGCGTGAATTATACAGTCCCCTGGAGAAGGCAGTCACAACTGAGTCCATAGTGTAGCTTCAAACGATGGTCTTTTAAGTTAACGCCCACTCTCAATTCCATTGTCCTCCTAGATGAATGCTCCAGAAGCAAGAGCCCCTTCTTCATGAAACTGGATTTCATCTTCCTTGTGGCTCAGCTGGAGTCAGAGGTGATGAATTCATGTGTCAGCTGGTTGGTGCATTGGCCTGTTTTGTTATTGTTTTCTTAACCCTCATAGCTGCCCTGGGGAATAAAGGTGAGATTCACATTTTACAGTTGAAAAAAACTGTACCTCAGAGAGCGCAGGGACACAGTTACTGTTAGCCAGGTTTGAACCTGGTCCATGCGCCTCCACAGCCCTTGTCTGGCTTTCTCAGTGTAAATGAAAAGTGTGCTGTCCACTGCATCCCCACCCCCGCCCCCGCCCCCGTGGTAGTGCTTTAGGGTGATATTTTTCTCAAATCCATTTTCAAGTATAAATCTTTCAGGGTTAGAACTACAAAAAGATTAAACAATGTATGTTTTAAAGACTTGGGTTGGGGTGAGGGACTTAAGACTCATCTTCAATCTAACTCCAGTAGGAAAGAGGAAGGCTGAAAAATGCTGGTACCTTGGCTTAGCAATTTATAGTCTTCTGGTGGCTGGGAGGATTAACAGTGTGTTGTCTCTGAGTCTCTTGTTCTGCTTGTTAATAAACAACTCTTCTGCCACCACCGACTTGTCTCCAAGCCCCCCCATCCCATACCCACTGTGGGAGTCCTGCATGGCTGGGTCCATCTTTGGGCCACTCTCTGATAGGAACAAACCAGAGTTTGTATGTCTGACCCAGTCACTGTACTTGGAGCTTTTGGAGTTTTGGTCTGTTACCCTGGAGACAACTTTCTTTGTAACGCCATCTTTGCTTTCCTGACTTTCTGTACTCTCAGTGCCTGAGGGTCAAAGCTTTTGGCTCTGTGGTCTACTTTTCCAGTCCTGTCCTTTGAAGTCCCTTTGTATTCTGTCAGACACCTGTCCTTTAGACTCATGAATGTAATAGGGTTTATGTGTGCAAAAGAATGCTTGCTATCAAGTAAATTTCTCATGTCACCCTATGTAGTTCATACTGACCTTTAAACATGCATACCAAGGGCCAGAATGCTGCTTGGTAAACAGAGGGGCCTTGGACCCAGGCCTTGGCAACCAGGGAACACAGTAGTCTTATTCTAATGGGAGAAAAAAAGAAAGCCAGATGAGAAATACTTTTTGTTTCCTTTGCTTTTGGTCTTTCTGTAAGAATCTGTGTAGGAACACACGTTGTAGCACTTACATTTTTATTTTACAACATTGAGACTTATGTAGGTGCAGAGGGCAAGTGCTTCCTTCAGCTCAGGTATCTGATGGGCCATGGTTCTGGTTCTCTGCCTCTATCTGATATTTTCAAAACACACACACACACACACACACACACACACACACACACACACACACACACACACGGTTTTCTGCCTATATCTGATATTTTCAGCACACACACACACACACACACACACACACACACACACACACACACCTGGAAGACTCTGCCATCTGGTACAGCTTCTGTGCTGTCCTTTGCTATCAGGTGATGCTGGGCCAGCACGAGTTACTTGCTTTCCCTTGCTTCAAAGGCACTCTGGCCAGTAGGCAGTCTGCCCTGCCCCGCTGCAGTGTGCTGCTATAGAAATACAAGTGCCTCTGTGCCTGGCGCCTTATATCTCCCTGACCCCACTTGATCTCCTTCCAAGCTGCAGTGCCTTTAGCTGTCTCCAGGAGACTCAAGTTGAACTCCTCTGTACCACTTTTCTCTTGGAGCTGGACAGCGGGTGACTTTGCTTTGGTTGGGGTGACAGTGTGGGAGCGGCACAACATCAGACACAGTCTTGAGTTTAAATTAATGCAGAATATTTGAGCAGGAACCAACAGGAAAGAAAAATGGAAGCAGGTAGTCATATTTCATTCCGTTGGGGTACATTTTTCTTCTCATGGGGCTTGCCCTTGAGAACAAAACATATCAAATGTTAAATCAAAGAATATTTTTGTAGTCATGCTAGGAATAGAAAATAATGCAAAGACTTTGCCTTCTTGAGGCAAATATTTTGCTGGAAGGTTATAATCAAAGTCAGAAGGAAATTGTAGCCACAGCTTTGGTAAAGCTGTGATCACTTAAAATTAATTGCTTTTAAGCTTTTCGCTGAATGTCTCTTGTCTGGATCCGCATGTCTCTGGGTTTTCCTTGAGAACCACTTCATTCAGGTTGGGGTAAGATTTGGGCAGGCATCTCAGAAGATACAACCTATAGATGAAGCCTTAGGACCTGACCCTTCTTGGTCATTCTTTTGTTCAGTGGAACCTCAGCCAGGCTGGGCTTGAGCCTTTCATGATTATCTGTTCCCATCTCAATAAGAGCTTTGGCAACATGTAAAAGGTGATGCTTTTGTAGCTCTGGCCTTCAGCTACCTTATAAACCCAGTTCCAGGAGGGTGGCATTTCTGAGGCAACATCCTGATGGGGCTGGGAGCCAATCTGAACTAAGCAACACATTGTACCCTGCTGTTGGAAGGACCTGTATGAGTGGAAGCACCATGGGATAGGGTCGATGCCTATGTTTTCTGTAACTCTACCTGACCTGCCTCACAGAAAGTACATGACAAGCCGGACAGTAGTGGTGTCACCACTGCGCCATGCTTTTAATCCCAGCACTCCGGAGGCAGAGGCAGGCGGATCTCTGTGAGTTCGAGGCCAATCTGGTTTCATGCCACCACACCCAGTTGTCTTGGTGGTTTTTATCCACTCATTTTGCTTCTACACACACATACTGTTTTGGATGTGAAGCTAGATATAATCCATGCATGTCTTCAAGGGTCTTGTAGTCAGGGGAGGCAGAAGGGATTGGACTGTAAGAGTCTTGAATTAGGAGAGCCTGTGTGATGTGATATGTGAATGTGTTGTGGTACAAGAGGAAAGAAAGCCCCCCCCCATTGGGGACACAGGTGACCTAAACAGGTGACCTGGAGATTTCTAGGTAAAATGGCCACAGGGAGTAGCCTCAGCAAAGTCCCCAGCCGTGAGGACAGGCTGATCTAGTGGGGAGGTAATAGGTGGTGGGAGGAGGGGCTGCCCTGTTGGAACTTTGTAGGATGGTTGAGCGCTTACTGATGAAGATGGAGGATGTCTCACCTAGAAGACTCAGCACGCAGACAGAGCTCTTGAAAGAGGAAGCCAGTAACAAGTTCAGTGGCTGGTGGCTGGCTAGGATAGAGCTCAGGAACGGCTACTTTGTGGGAGAGGGTGTGTTTTAACCAGGGGGCCTTATTATAGTGCTTTCCACAAGCTCCCTTGGACTCTGAAAAAGGGTCCAGGACAAGTGGCATTAGGGCTAGGTGTTCTGAATGTGCCCCTCCAACAGCAGGCAAGCAGGCAGGCAGGTAGGCAGGCAGGCAGACAGACAGGTGGCCTCAGGAAGAACGTAGATCTCTGGAGTGCTAGTATGGCGTGCAAAGCAAGGCCGAGGGGCTTCTGCTTTTCAGGAGAGGGTAATTGTAGGTTTGGAGAACACATAGTGCCTTTCAGACACCGTTTGAGACCTCTGATACCTACTGTATTCTTAAAGCCTGTCTCAGGGAGGCTCTGGTGGTAAGTAGCTTGCTGCAGGTCTCCACTGCAGAGTCCTGTCCCAAGCTTTCTCCAACCTGGTTCCTGGCCATGCCTTTGCCCAGGACTGCAGTCATGCCTCAGTCCATGTTGCTATCAGAAGAAAGCTGTAGCTCCTGGAGAGCTGTTAATATACACAGCAAATAAAATGGTCACAGGCACAGGTTCTGTCACCCTCCTCCACTGCACTGTTCACCATTCTTCTCTGAACTATTTGAGTTTTGCTTCTTGTTAATTGGGCCTTTCATTTCCTTGTGCTGTGCAGTTAGGCCCCTGCTGCTTTGAAGTGGCCTCACTAGATAGGAGGGAGGACTTTGCTAATGTGGATGCTCCTCTTGGCAGGAGAAAAAACAGCTTTGCTGTTGAGAGACGTTCCCTCTTTCCCTGTCACTGTATTGTGATGATGCCTCTCTTGTTTTGGAGCCTTCAGGAAGACTAAAATGATGTCCTTTGTCTCTAACCTACTTCCTGAGGATATTTATTTGGTGGCACACACAGGTGCTACCTAAAGATAAACTTGACTTTTTTCTTTTAAAATCAGTGCTGGAAATGCACTAATATTGCTCTGCTTGGTTGAAGGACCTGCCTGGCCTGGCCCTTTGCTGTAGGTTAAAAGCCCAGGATAAGTCAATGACTGCTGCCCTTGGCCATCTGACCTTGATATTAGGGTTCAAATTGCCCATCTGCATTGTATTGTGACACTTGAGACAGTTACTCCACTGTGGTTAATTCCAGGTGAGTCCTCTTCCTTAGCCCTTTTTGACACAGGCAGCAGAGACACACAGTATGTGTATACTTAGGTATCTCCTATTCTAGAGACAATGGCTTAGGGCAAGTGCAGGGATAGTCTGCAGAGCTTAGCTCTAGAGGAGGAAGACAGACCTAAGAAAGAAGACTCTGTTTCTTTTACACTTCTTCCTGACACCTAGAGAACAGAAAACCACAAACTGGCAGGGATTGGCATCCAGTAGACACTCTCTGTTGCCAATACCCTTCTACTGTAGAGCCTCACAGCCTGCTGTGAAGGACAGCCACGTTTCCAACAGAACTTCCTGTAGCACAATGTCTATTCAGTGTTAATAATAAAAACTCAGTCAGATAATAGTGGTTAATGCTGGAAGATCAGAGAAGCAGAGCAGCCAGCCACTAGAGAATTCTTTATCAATGTTCAGACCAAAGGGGCGATCCTGTCCTCAGACTGTGTCCTCAGACTGCTCTGTTTCTCAGACTGCACTGTTCCTCAGACTGCTTAGACTGCCTCTCTCTCCTGTCTCTTTCCACCTTAGCTTCCCACTGGATGTTGTTGAGAGTTTACCGGTGAAGATGAGGGGGGATGTTCTAGCTAGAGGACCCAGCATGCATAGACAGACAAGGTAGGACCAGAGCATGGAGTCCATGAAAGAGGAAGCCAATAACAGGCTGATAGTGATGTTCTGATTGTGTGGCCCAGTAGCGTGGCTGGGAACATTGGGTGGCCATTTGAGTGTTTGCATCAAGACTAGTGCTGCTGAGGCATGGAAATACACATTTTACCTCAGTGCAGCACTGGATGGACTAAGACATGGCTAGTTCTGCATCCCTATGGTAGGTCAGGGTTGGTGCTGTCCTTTGTGTGTGGTTTGGTGCTAGGGGCTGCCATCTTTCTGGGAAGGATGGGCTCCCTGCCTTCCCTTGGATTCCAGATTTACTCTCTACTTGTTCTGCACACCTGCTGGAGTCCCCCTCACCCTGCTTGCCTTCCTAGTGCCCCTTCAAAGCATGGTCTATGATGTGACCCCCGGTCTTTCCTCCTCCATATCCTCATAGGAATCACTTGCTGGCCTTGTACCTCCAGCAGTTCCATTGGTGCTGCTGCTGCTTTGGGACAGGCTTCACCTAGATCCTCACTAGGTGAACTCAATCTCCCAGTCTGCAACCAGAAACTCTCCTTTAGTACTTTCTAGACCTCTCTGCTTAAGTCTTCAGCTGCTCTCTGTTGGCAGAAAGCCCAAGCCCCTCAATAGGACTGATGTGGTTCTTCCTGATAGATTTTGTGTTTTCTGCTTCTGGGACTGCATGACACTGCTGGGATATTTCTGCACAGACAGAACATGCTCTCTCAGGCTGTGCCTTCTGATGATACACGCTATTCTGGGAGCCTCATCTCCCTCCCAGGCTGAACTAGATAGTGCACTGATGGCTTCTAGCATCCTGTGCATACTCTCAAGAGCTTATTTCTTCCATCTTACTCAGTTTGAATTTACAGGGTGAACCCTTTGAGGACTGGGGCCTCAAAGGGGATAGGATGGGACCTGGCCCAGTCTGAATAACTGACACATATCTGTAGACACTCAGGAGTGACTGAATCAATGGTGATGGATTGATGGATAGATGGGTGGGTGTGTCAGTGGGTGGGTGGATGGATGGATGGATGATGAGTGGATAAAGAAGAGTTCATTTCCTACTGCCTACACCAAGCAGCCTTACTCCAGTGGTGCTGTGACTGACCAGAGTTCAACAGTGGAAGAAGCCTGCCTTGAGGTTAGACAAGTTAATCTTTCAATGGAAATTCAATCCTCACTTTTCATTTTCAGGCCACTTTGCGTAGCAAAGTAGTTTAACTCATAGCAGATTTCTGCCATGCTGATGGTTAATTTCACGGCCCACAGAGGGTCAGCAAACTAATGCCGAGAACACGGCGACCTCGGTGTGGCTCGCCGCACACGGTGAGGGCCTAGCAGTCCTGTTTTTTTAGAGTAGCAGTATTCAAACATCCTTCAGCAGGCTGATTTTGAGTTAACAGGGGTGACCCTTTCAAGAACATTTTTAAAAGCTATAGCATAGATCCCTCCCAGGCCGTGTATTTTCCTTTCTCCATGCAGTTCAAAAGGGCTGCGTCATCTGACAGGGTTCTGCCGGCAATCTTCAGCTTGACCCTGGTTGTTTAAATCTGCAGGAGGAAATTTGAACAAACTTGTACTTTGGTAATTCTTCTGCCTTTGTGAACCTTTAACCTTAAGGTTTCTTTCGGAGCCACTGGCTGCATTGTCACCCGCTGTCCCTGCTGAGGCTTTCAAAGGGCATTGTCTAGTGCGTCTGTTTTCACTTTGTTACTGGCGTTCTTTTGAGGAAGGATATTAATTCAGACCTGATTCTGAGGCAGGAGGGGAACTTTTAAACTTGCCCCAGAGCTCAGGGATGGGGAAATGAGCATAATGCAAGCCCGTGGCTGATGCTGGTGAAGGAGAGGGAGGCCTCCAGCTATCCAGTGGGCAACCTCAGCTCTGCCATGTCCTGTCTGACATCATGGCCAAAGTGATTGGCTCTGATATTTTGGAGCACCAAGTTCTTAGGAACCTGGGAATTCAGTGGTGAATATGGGGTCCCACTGACCACTATAGAAGACCACATACTAATGAACTTCCAGGGTCAGCTAGAAGGCTCCTCAAGTCTGGGGGAGAGCTCTGGTGCTGCACTGTCCTGTCACTGCCCAAGACTTCCTGATGCTTGATCATCCTGCCTCTCTTTCTTCTCCACCAGCTAGCCAGTTCACCATTCACTTCTTGTTTATTTCTTGCAATGTGACCGTGATGGTGCTAGCACAGGTCCTTGTGGGCTTTGGTGCTGATTTCATGAGTGTATGGTGACTGAGACTGGACTTTGCTTGTTGTGTGTCATACACTTTAATGCAGTCTTTGGGGCTGCTGGAACCCTTGGTCTGGCTTCTTGACTTTATTTCTTTCCTTGGACATCTTAATATCCTAAAAGTAGTAGGCCTAGATGACCTTATTCTGTAAGCTTGATGGCACAGGAAGAGGGGTGAATCATCATATTAATAAAGTTCATTTGAGCCATTATAGGTTTAAAGAGAAATCTGGTACTAGGGAAATATCCAGAGATCTACAAGCATGACCCCAACTAACAATCTAAGTAATAGTGGAGAGGCTACCTTAAATGCCCTTCTCCGATAATGAGATTGATGACTACTTTATATGCTATCCTAGAACCTTCATCCAGTAGCTGATGGAAGCAGAAGCAGATACCCACAGCTAAACACTGAACTGAACTCCTGGAATCCAGTTGCAGAGAAGGTGGAGTGATGAGCAAAGGGGTTAAGACCAGGCTGGAGAAACCCACAGAAATGGATGACCTGAACAAGGGGGAGCTCATGGACCCCAGACTGATTGCTGGGAAACCAACATAGGACTGATCCAGACCCCCTGAACATGGATGTCAGTTTGAAGGTCTGGCTAATCTATGGGGCCTCTGGTAGTGGATCAGTATTTATCCCTAGTACACCAATGAACTTTGGGAGCCCAATCCACATAGAGGGATACTCTCTCAGCCTAGACACATGGGGGAGGGCCTAGGCCCTGCTCCAAATGATACGACAGACTTTGAAGATCCCCTATGGAAGGCCTTATCCTCCCTGGGGAGCAGAAAGGGGCTGGGATGGGGGTTAGTGGGGGACAGGGGAGTAGGGGAGGGAGAGGGAACTGGGATTGATATATAAAACAAGCTTGTTTCTAATTTAAATTAAAAAATAGAACAACAACAACAAAAAAATAAAGTTCATTCAGCAGTCTCTGAGAGACTTGCGTGTTAGCAAGGTGGAAGTTGCCGTAGCTTTCCAGACAGGTGGAAGGCAAGTATTAGGAAGTAAGCAAAACCATGAAGAATTGTGAGTTGTGATCAGTACTAAGGATTGTACAGGACTGTTGGCTTTGGCGTATATATTTGAGCCCTTCCTGAGGTATGGAGTTGAAAGTAAATTCTGCAGAAGGTTGGGGCCAGCCACTGGTGAATTGGGGATAGGTGCTACATGCCAGAGGAGCAGCACTTCAAGGAATCCACGGGGGATAAGGGGGAATGCAGGGAAGTGGGGGGTGGGGGAGAGAGGGGGGTGGGCTTGGGTTGGTTTGTAAGGGGGAGAGTGGGTGGCAGGCAGTTGTGGATATATTTGGGCAGATATGCACATTGGACTCTGTTAGTCCTAGTTTTATTGGAGGATAAGCTATGGTATGTTGTGATTCAGGGACACAGAGAGATATACACACCAGGCTTTTTCTACTGGCTTTTGTGTGTTCTTAGTCCTGTCTGTTTCTGTTACCAGACCTTAGATTCATGTGGGTGTTTCCTGCCCTTCCCTTAAATTCTCTATGTTGTTTTTGTTGCAGTATCGGAGAATAGAATCTAGGGCCTTGTGTGTACTGTGTAAATACTCTCTACTACTCTTTCCTTCAGGAGAGCAATGGGCTGAAGTAGAAATAGGACTGGCATGGCAGGAGTTAGTCAGTTTCAATGTTGTGCAGTTGTGATTGACCAGTAGACAGCGGCACACTGGCATCTCTGGCTCCAGCCACAGAGTGGGAAGGAAGCATTCCTGAGTGAACAGCAGAGATGTCAGGTAAGGCATCTAGTCACAGAGCTGGTGAGCAGATAGGGCATGGCTGGAACCTGGTCACACTCCTTTCTTTGCTTGTCTTCTTGAGTATACTGTCTTTGATGTTTCCCTCCCATCCCTCCTGTGGGTGCTGGATGGAAGGTGCTAACACAGGGTCGGGATGGGAAAGATGTTGCCTTTCCAGGAAAACTGAGGTTGCTATGGTTTGGTCTCCCGACTGTGCCCATGAGGTAGAAGTGTGGGTGCTGGCATTCCGATGGTTTGTTGTTTAGAACAGAACTGCAAACTGATTTCAGAGATGCCCTGCTCCTTACCCCAAGCTTTGCTGCTGAGCAGGCGGTACTGGCCTCAGGTTCATTCATATGGGTGTCTTCTACCCTTTCCTTAAGTTCTTCATGTTGTTTTGTTGCAGTATTGGATTATTGAGCCTAGGGCCTGGGATACACTCTGTCACTGAGCTACACCTCTGCTTCCCTTTTCTTAAAACAAGGGAACAGTTAGAGATGTGCTGAGAGCCTTTGTCCCGAGGAAGTGCTTGTGTCTGTGCTTTGCCCCCTTTTCTGCTCTGGAACCAAATGAATTTTTCTCCCTGTGCAGATTTCTTATATAAATGGAAGTGATGTTCACCCATTATTTTAAGTTCACCAATAATTTCTAAAAGGTTTTTAAAGTGCATAATGAAAGTTCCCATGACAATCAACAGTTTTTTTTGAGTAGTGAGTGTTTCCTAGGAACTACAAGAGTCTGCTTTCTCCAACCGAGTCTTTCCTCTTCTTATCTCAGAATCTGCCTCAAAAGGCAATCTGGGAACATGCAGCAAATACTCTGGTAACAGATGTGTGCCATCCTCTTCCTGACAAGTCCCCAGGCTGGGAAACGCGGCTCTACCCCATAAGCCATCTACTGGGTGTGGGTAGATAGATACACCCTGTGCTGATTGGAGCTGTTTGGTGCACAAGAGGGCAGTGTTTGCTTGCAGTCTCAGATGGGTGATCATGTGTGAGTTCACAGGTCAGCATAGTTAGAATGACCTGAGACGTGTTCAAGACAAAACAAACTGTAAGCCACAGTCAGGATGAGTCCTCATATATGTCTTTAAATCCATGACCCCTTCAAAACCTTACTGCTTGTTAGCCTTCTTTTCCCTAAAAAGAAAAATATTGTTTCTTTAATGTTTAGTTTTAATTTTTTTAATCAATGAAAATATGGTTTGCAAATCTTGTACGGTAGTGGCAAAGGTTACACAGTGTCACAGAAGCAAAACAATGGCTTTCTAATTAAAAACCAGATGGCCAGATTTTTTGTTTTGAGCAAGGGGTCAAATGTATTTTCTCCCCCTTTCACATCAATGTAAAGATTATCTGCCTTAACTTTTAAAGCATTTGAAGGTGTGGATGTCAGTCATCCACCCTTTATTCTTTCGCTCCGCTTTCTTTTTCTGCAGGGTAGCTTCCCTGCATCCTGGTGTTCCCTGAGATTGGCTATGTCTGCTTTTTATAAGGATTTGTCCATTTTCAGTTCTCGTATGGTACTCCTCTGCAGAAACTTCCAGGCCAGAAGGGCACACATTAGAATCCAGATTCTGCCCCATCAGACTTCAGACGCTACAGAACTGGGAGCCCCATCCTTCCCTCAGTCTATACCTCCTGATCCCAGGTGTTTCTAGGATGTCCAATAGAGTTGAACTGATGACAGCAGTGTGGTCAGGCCCCACTTACTGATGACATGCTATAGGTGACAGAGCAGCTTGAGGGAACAGAGTGAGACCAAGCATAGGCGCGCCCATAGCTTGTCTTGCTTTCCCATGGGAACCACCTGGCCTTTCTGAGCTGCCTGTGCACCTCAGTTTGAGGTGATGTCTTGGACAGGGTGACTGCATGACTAGCCTGTCCATAAAGCTCATGCATAGAGCAGAGTCCCTAACCAGTGTGAGTGCCAGGGGAGTGGGGGCTGTTGGACAGGACAAGGGTTCCTGACTGGAGACAAGCCGTTTTTCCCCATACTGCTCATTTACTTGATGCTTGATCATACCCCTTGCTAACCCCAATGAGCATCGCAGTAAAGCACAGTGAGACCCAGATGCAAAGGGCTGTCCACCATCTCGGTTCCCTGATAGCCATCAAGGGGCCAGGCAGTTCCAGGCTGAACCTTTTTGAAATCAGATGTCTTCTAGTCTTTTGTACTCATATATCTTCCAAAGGGAGTGTAAATATAGGTGCCACATAAGCCTTAGGGTAGATATGACATCCCTGTGGTCTTTAATTGGCCTGTGACTTCTCATTTAAATGTGAATGTGATAGCACTGAGTGCAGTGTCAATGGGTGGCACTCACTGTTTCCTGTGACCTACCTGAATTCTACGTGGGTCTGAGTATGAAAGATTCCACATCAGGCTTGTAGAAGACGCCTCTACCAAACATTTTTCCAGGAACAGAATTTTGGAAAAATGCTGGAGCCCTCAGTTTCCAAAGGAGCCTCATTTGCAAGGGATAAGAAGTTGTTTTTATGTGACTCTGGGTGGTTTTGTCTTTTCACCCTCATGGTGGGGCTAGCAATCAGGAATGGAATCCATGTGCTGCATAGTAATTTCTAGTTAGGTGCTTGGATGCTGTGTGTTTGTTGGGTCACGGTTAGCTCATAATGGAGCGAAATGAGTGAGACCCCTGCAGCAACCAATATATGGATATACCAGAGAGACATGGTGACAAGATAGAGCCTATCTGTGAAAGAATGTTCTGGGTGCTGTCCTGTCTGGGGTGTAGATGGAATCATTGTTCTGAAGAGTTCCCTTATACCAGAATTCCCTCCACAAGTATTGCAAGGAGGGAAGACCAGCAGTGCTTATTCCTGCACAGCCAGCCTGGCCTTTCCAACGAACATCATTTTTCAGAATGAATTATGATTCAATTTTAAAACACACACGGATGTTTTGCTTTTGTATGGATAAATACCAGAAATGACCAGCACTGGAGAGAGTTGAGAATGGTGTTCCCAAAGGAACCAGACAGGAGTGATTATGCATCCAGGTGCTTATTGTGGCAGAGTGTCCCAGAGAACCCTGAGTTTTCTGCAGGCTCTCAGCTAGTGAAAGGAGCCACTTGGCACTTGACTCTGTGACAAGGTTAGGAAAACTGTGCTGGCCACCCTTGCTGGGAGTACTCACTCTGGTCATTGCTTTCAGGCCTTCCCCTTTGTTTCTTGGGGTGCTGCTTGGCTCTCTGGCTGCCATGGCTTTTATGGACCTGAGCTAGTGTGCTGCTTCTTACCATAGCATATGCTGCTTAGAGTAGTCTGTGGGTGGCCCCCTCTTATGTCTTGGTCAGCAAATAGATTGTATAATTTTGAGGCAGTTTTCAGTTTTCTATGGGTCTTGAGGTCAGCCAACTTTCTTGGGTTTGTTGGGTTCTGTAAGCTTTACATGCCATGCCTAAAGCATTACAACCTGTTGGGCATGCAGGGCAGACAGGTCTACTTTTAGATTGCCATAGAAAATTAAGAGGAGTGTGTGCACTAGGCCTGTGCATTTGAGTTTGGAGAAAGACCTTTGGTAGAAATGTTGGACAAGCTATCTGTGAATACAGAAACGAGCTTTTCTTAACCTTGCATTCTTTACAAGATCAAGGGGCATACCCTGGGTGTGTGTGAGAGTTAGCAGTAGCAACTGGGATTCCTCGTCCCTGTCCCTGGGGCCTGGGGACATTCATGGTTTAGCACCAGTATGTAGTTGCTTTTAGGGTCTTTGGGTAGTCAAACATCCTTTCCCTCAGCATTGCTGGCATCAGGAAAGAACCTTAAAATTATGCAAGAACAATGTTTCAGGGAAGGAAATGAAATTCTTAATTTTTTTAAAGTGAAGAAGAGGAAGGAAAAATATATTCCTTCTTTTCATTTACTGTTGAGTAGGATGGAGGGCAAAGCTGACCTTTCCTATATGATGTCTTCATCAGCATCTCTTTTTCTTTCTCTTCCTTTTCTTCTCCTCCCCTTCTCTTCACTCTTTCCTGGTCTCCTGCATCTCCCCTGCATCCTCTGTTTCCATCCTCCTTTCCTACTGGTCCTGTGGAGACTCCCCTTTTGTCTAAGGTAGTCCCGGGGGAATTCAGTGTCATGTTCTGGAGATGTCCTGACATGCTGGGAATTGTTTTGTTTCATGTGGTCCTGGGTCTCCTCTCTAGCATGTATGGTGGCTTTCAAGGGCCATGCCAGATGCTTGCTCTGTGCTGGTTTGGCTTGTACAGAGTGCTGCTTGTTGCTTTTGGAGTGTGTTCATGTAGTTCCTCATGGAATAGCCAGGGCAATGGATGGTTACAGAATGGTATCAGAGTTGGTGAGCTTTGGGGAAGGCTGGATGTGGATGAAGATTTACCTCTGTGTAAATCTGGCTTGAGGTTTTGGGACAGGTGGAGGCTCTCTAGAAGAATTGATCAAATTGGAAGTTGCTTACCATTTAATGAGTCCCAGGTATATGAGCTCTGCCAGCCCAGCACATGCAGGCTCTGGAAAGCCTGAAGGAAAAGACATGGGCCCATTTAGGGGATGCTTTCTGCAGGGGGAAACTTGCCAGGTCTCTCTTTCTTCAAAAGGAGAGAGGGAGACTGTCAGTTGGGAGCCTTGACACTGGCCTAGATCTGTGCCCTTCCTTGCCCTGCTCTGACTGGGGCTTGGGGCACCTTAGTGTGCTTATTTAACAGAGCTGGACTCTCAGCCTCAGTTTCCTCAGTTTTCTTATCTTCCAAATGGGAGAATACTCTGCGTGTGTGTGTGTGTGTGTGTGTGTGTGTGTGTGTGTGTGTGTGTGTGTGTGTGTGTGTGTGTAGAATCCCCAGAGTAAAGCTGTACATAGCTCTTGTCTAACTCAGTAAATTTATAATGGGTATAGTTTAGCTTTTAAATCACTGTCAGCAGGTATGTATAAAAATCTTGAGAAAAATCTGTCTTCCTTTCTTTTGGTGGGAAGGCAGGCTAGATGAGCGGTGACTCATGGTACATGTAATACACAGATTTGTTTCTGCTTGACTAAATTAACACATTTGAAGTCACAAAATTGGTTGGAGCTTAGAAGCGGAGGGCCATGGTGGTGAAAGGTGATGTGACACAAGGACAAAGAAGTGACATATAAGCTGTTGGCTTGTGAAAAAGAAGTGTGCTTAGTCTGTGGAGACGCCAATCTGCAGGAATCCTTGGCCTGAGTTATTTGGAAGCCAATAGGCACTGGTCACTGAATGTATGATGCAAAGAACATAACCTTTCTGAAAAATGTATGTCTAATATCAAGGAAGAGATCTCAAGTACAGAATAGCACAGAGCAGCATAAAGGCAAACAGTGTAGTTGTCAGGCTTAAGGCCAAGAGCAGGGGAAATGAAATTTGAGTCGTGGCTTCAGTGTTTGTTGTATGATCTGAACTTCTCTGGACCTCAGCTTCCTGGTCTTCAAAATCAAGAGAGAACCATTTTGAGGGTGAGGAGACATATATCTGGTATACAGTATGCAGGTAGTAAACACAATTGTGGCCCCTGCTGCTGTTTTTATTATTGTAAAGTTCTCCAGCCTCCTGTAAGTGTAGAACTATTCTCCAGAACCCTATAGTCTTCTCCTGTAGTCTAAATGAGTGCACTGAACCATGGGTCAATCTTGTAGATGGTTTATAAGTGAATTTATTTGACCAAATTTTGAAATATATTTTTCTCTTGATTTGCTTCTTTAAAAGTAGGTTTTTAGAAGCCCTTAATGACTTAATATATGAGCCCAAGCTAGACTAATGTTTGTAAGTCTGGTGAGGGTTTCATAAAACTTTGGGATATTTTTCTAAAAGGCTGGATCAATTAGGGAATACCCCCTCCTCCAAGTTGCTGTTGATTTGAGGGGACATACTCATGTCCAGATGCACCAGATATAAAAGTTGAATTTTAAAGCTTTTAACTATCAGAAAGCATCCAACCTTTATGGGGGTTTTAAAGGCCTTGATGACTTTCAGTTGCCCACATTTGCATGTCTGTGAAGATTTTTGAAAACGAGGATGGTAAGGAACATTTTAGGGATGGCGGGAACTCCTATCAGTTCATCTGATTCTGGAGAACCTCCCACGCGCTTTCCTCTTGCAGCCTGACGCTTGCTTAAGCAGAAAGTCAGCCTGCATTCTTTCCAATTAGAGAGGCATGTCTTTGTCAGATCTGTCTTAGAAGACAGGCTCGTATGTGCGTGTGTGTATGTATGTATGCATGTATGTATGTATGTATATATATATGCACGCACACACATGTATATATTAAAAATAGGAAGGTTGATTATGATGAGTGAAGAGAAGCAGGCAGGAGAGAACTAGACACACCTTTGAATTTGAGGGAGACCGCCGCTGTGAATGGGCAGTAGAAGAGACTGTGTGTGGGTTAGCCTGTATACACGTACACAGGAGAGACTGAGCAAATGCAAGGCAGCCAGTGAAGCTGCTCCGAGTCAGTCCTGTAGTTATACCCATGGGCTGGCTTGTCCCCGTGAAGATTTTATTATTGTTATTTCAGAGGCATGGGTTTTTAATCACCTCAAAACATTGTCTCTTTGGGGGAGATTTAAAATATACAAGTCATCTTATTTCTTTATGGCAAAATGCCATTATTCCTGAAAAAATTCCCAGCACACAAAGTGAAACTGGAAGTTGTTGGTTTAAGTACCCTAGACCCTGGTGCTGAGAACTGGAAGTTTGCCTCCCTAGCAGTCCACATCAGCTTTGGATTCCTAGACAGCAGCCAGATTTCCTGCTGTGTATTTAGCTCCAAACTTAGTGTATGGTATAGTTTCTTTGTGGAGCCAGAGAATGGGTAGAACATGAAATTCAAGGACAAAATGACATGTGTAGGTGAACAGTTTAGAAATTCATGTGGAATCTGGATAGCTCTAACAGAGTTCAAAGATGGACTTCTGTTCTTTTCCTGTGCTGTCAAAACCTTGCTGTTCTATGGCAGACCACGGCTTCCCCCTGCTTGTGATGAATTGTTAGTTGTTACTGGAGGTGTTGTCTTATTCTGGTCGTTCTCTTGTTCCGTGCTTTGGATATTTGGTTTGAAAAGAGTCGATGTGGTGATAGCGTGCTGTGCAACTGAGCAGGGACGTGAAGCTGGGATTTTGCATACATTTCTCGCATTTACACTGGAACATAGACAAGGAGGATGCTTGTCTTTACATGCTAGGAGGGTGAGAATCACAGCTTTCATTTTGATTTGTTCTTTTGAAATGTCAGTTGGCCCAATACTGTTTTAGTCTCTGGAATGAGTGGGAACCCGTGTCTGATGCAGATTGTACTGAAGCTGTGTCTCCTTCCCAAGGTGGACAAAACATGTTCTGTGTGCAGAAACGTGAGCTGCTGCCTGTATCGGGAGGAAGGGAGAGAGGAAGCTGTTTGCAAAACTACTTAAAATAAATTTGAGGGGTCAAACATGGAACACGGTCACTAAAGGGAAAGGAAAAAATGCCTTGGGTCAGTTGCACTGGAATAGCACAGGCATTCACACTGGCTAGAGGGCTGTGTGTTTCTTGCTAATAAGATAGAATTGGAGTAGATAATATTTGAGTATCTATGGCTAGATCTCACTGCCTCTGTATCAGGGAAATTAACCTAAAGGGCCATGTTTTAAAAGTTTGATTCAGGAGAACAGATGTCATTTGGAAGAGAGATGGCAAGCAGTTTTCCTCTTTGTGGGAGCCTGCTCAATCCCAGCCTTCCAAGTGGCACCTTGTTTCGGACTTGATGGGCTATGGCTCAGGCAGGAGTCAGGCTTGCGTTAGCATTTTATTTAAAAGCAATCGGTACTTTTAAATTAAACATGCAAAGTTATCTTGGTGAGGCATTGAGGCTGCTGGGTTATCGAATTTGGCCCTCAGTTTAGCCAGTTCAGCAGGGTGGGGGTGGGATCTAAAGCAATTAATATGCAAGCACACTTGAGTCAGCAAGGTGATAGGTTACTGTCTTATCAGGGCAGAGAAAATCTTTTTCAAGATTTACACTGTTTTTGCAGGAAGATTATAAACCTATTGTTTGAGATTCATATTTGAAGGTAGGGTGTCAGGTTTTAGCCAACAAAGCAAGTAGGAGGGGAAACTCCTTCTGTCTGATGCTTGTATAATGCTTAGCACAGAGAAGACCTGATGCTCAGGTTATTTGTAATTTTCCCACTTTTCTTACACTGGGTAGAAATTTTGTTGTTGTTGAAAAGTACTCACAGAACTAGCTAGCTGTTCAGAGCAGCTGTGGTGAGACTGAGTCTTTTTTTTTTTTTTTTCGAGACAGGTTTCTCTGTATTGTTTTGGAGGCTGTCCTGGAACTAGCTCTGTAGACTAGGCTGGCCTTGAACTCACAGAGATCCGACTGCCTCTGCCTCCCGAGTGCTGGGGTTAAAGGCGTGCACCACCAACGCCCGGCTTAGACTGAGTCTTAAAAAGACAAACTGGGCAGGCAAGGAGATGATTTAGCAGGTAAAGGTGCTTGCCACCAAGCTTACATTCAGTCCCTAGGATCCACATGTTGGCAGGAGAGACCTGACTCCTTCATGTTGTCCTCCAACTTCCACACGTATGCCATGGCGTGTATGCAAACACGTATACTCATATACAATAAATAAATAAATGCAACAAATTATAAAATGACAAATTTAAAATGGCTTAAATATGGGACTGAGCCTTGTGTGCCCTGTAAGGTCACCCTGCCTCCTCCATGCATACACAGCCAGATCTCTTGTACCTATTTTACCCACCTGGTAATACTTGAGCCATGCACGTATTATTTTTTTTTGTGCACTCTATGCTTTACACGGAGGCTATGCTGTGTTGTGGGGAGAGGGGCTGCTTCATACCATTTCTTGCCTTTAGACGGGGAAAGTAAGAGCTTACATATATACCACAATGTGGAGACGAGTCATTGCTTGGTTCCAGTAGACAGAAACACTAGCTTCTAAAAATCAGATGTGACTTAAAAATGAACAAATTTAAAGATAGAGTTCCTGGAATAGCAGCCTTTGTTCTGTGTATTTAAAAGTAACCACAACAGAGGGTCAGGTTTTAACCAGCGAAGCACACAGGAGGAAATAAGTGACATCCTTCCCTTCTGGAGACTTAGCTTGGATCATTGGCTTATATTCAGGAATTTGGGGGCTTTTGGGTGGCAGTACCCTTTGGTAAGAAGTGTAGAGCTCTGACTGCTTCAAGGCTGCTTCAGGACATGGCTCTGGGATGTATGGCCAAATGACCTCGGCTTTTGGAAGGTGACACAGGGACTTAGCCTGGGCGTGAGTGGGTGTGTGGCTGGCTTCCTCGTAAAGGGTCTCCAGGGTTTCCTGTGGGGCTGTGCCTTTTCCATCCAATGCCACAGTCCTTCTACTTGAGATGAAGGATAACATACTTGGGAGAATAGCTTTCATTGTTCCCATTCCCGAACCCTTTTCTGTATGTGGAGAGCTTTTTGAGTTTGTCTGTTTGTTTTCTGTCCTCCCATCTCGACCCACAGCCTGTGCTGACATTCTTCTGAGCAGATCACATGCGCCTGGCAGGCAGTGGGCATTCTGAACTCTTTGTGTTTCCAGCAGTGGTCTTCAGTTTTCAAGGGAGACCCCCAGCCTCGTCCCAATTTAGGAGAGAACCAAACCAAAACAAGAAGCCTTGACATAAAATGGAAGTAAAACTTGGCAACCGCCAGTACAGGAGTTTTGAAATGGTCTCCTCTGAAGACGATGCGAACCACTAACTGCGTCTCCACAGCTGGAGTGGGGGCATGACAGAGGCCTCAGCACTCTTAGTCTGGGGTTTTCAAATTCTGAGATGCACAAGGAATAAGGAAGAGAATGCAAGCAGCGCAGGACTTTCTTTTCCAAATTGCAAATATATGCAGATGTTAGACAATTCAGATGGATATAAAGAGGAAATTCTGTTCTGTCTTGGAGCCCTAGGCTCCTAATTTTCCCTTGCCAGGTATGTGCATAATGTGCATTGTTCTGGTGACTGTGAGATGGTACATGTCATCGGGCAGCAGCAGCATCTTGCATCTCTGTGATGGCTCTGTTCTCTGTAGATGACCTGTGAAGTATCATTTGCTACTCTTAGGAGTGCTGGTTACTCCTTTTGTACTGCTTTGTGCAAACTCCAGGGCTCCCTTCTGCGTATAGAGTGCAGATACCATTGAGCTTTCTTCCTAGAGAGGCCAAAGGGCTCCTATCAGCCGGCTGTGATCCAGGGAAAGCTGTAGCTTCTAAGACAGCAGCTGAGGGAGGCTGGTCAGAAGCATGGACAAAGAGGAGGATCAAGGAAAGCATTTCTTGCTGGGTTGTTCAGATTAAATTTTAATTTCTGGACCCAAGCAGGAATTCTCAGCCTCCTGAGTGCAGGAACTGCAGGTATATGTGACAGTGCCTGGCTGCAGTGTTCCCTCTTGTTCTTTGTTGGAATCCCACTGATGTGGCCATGAATTCCAGTTACATGTATCACATATATGAGCTGAGCTATCTTGAGCAGATGATGTAACTTTCCTGGGTTTTAGGCTGAGCCTGAGTAAGCAGGGTGCTGAAGGTCTGCATGTTGAGACTGGAAGAGGCAGGGTAACCATACCTGCTAGTTTCTATGGCTATGGCTGACTCATTCTTCTCATCTGGTCCTAAGATCCTCTGATGAGTCAGACACAGTCCCAGCCTTCTACCTGGCATGTGACTTAAAATTTGAAAAATGGGATCCCGCTCAGAGTCCCTCTGTGGGCTCTAGGTTGCCAGCTCCAGAGGAGACTGCTTCTGTGGGTTCAGAGCTGACAGTTCATACCAGTGGCCTCTCCAGCCCCCAAATCCTAAACTCTGTCCCGTGTTCTCACAGAGAGTACTGTCTCCCCAGAAAGGCTGCAGTGTTGCTTCTTGTGTTGATTAGAAACCTGACTGTGGCTGGGCTCTCTTGTAGGGCTTTGCCTGGTGTGAGCAAAGCCCAGTGCCATCACCAGCACTGCAAGGAAGGAAGGAGAGAAGAAAATGAAACCCTGCCCGGAGCAGGAGTCTTCTCTTCCTGGGCAGCAGCCCTGTGGGTGTCACTCTGGTGTTCAGCCCCTCACATGGCACACAGCAAGCCCTTGGGGCAGCTACTAGATTTTTTTTTTTAATTCATTTGGCTCATCCATAGACTTCTGGAGAGATTTGAGCTTTTCACTTGTTCACAGGACAGCCTGGAATAAAGTAACTTTCTGCACCTTGTGTGAGGAGTAAACATGTGGAGCATTACCTTAAGTGGTGTCGATGGAGGCCTCTCTTATTGTAGCCAGAGAGGTGCCAGGAGTCAGCAGGGAGACATCACAGCAGAGCACTGGTGTTCACACCTTCTGCTCCTGTGTCCTTTAAAGCTTAAGACATGTAGTACAATACACATAACATAGAATCTCCTTTTTAACCATTTAAAATTTAAGTATTATTATTGCATGTTTGTGTACATGTGTATTCATGCACATTGTGTGTGGGCATGTGTATGTGTGTTCGAAAGTTACATGCATATGTGTTGTAGAGAACTTGTGAGGTCAGAGAACAACTTTGTGGAGTTGGTTCTCTCCTACCACCTTTACTGAGTTCTGGGCATGGAATTCAGGTCTCCAGGTTTGTAAGCAAAATGCTTTTGTCCACTGAGCTGTCCCACTGGCTTCTTTTTTAATAATTTTTACATGCTCGTTGGTATTGCATGTATTCATAGTGTCAGGTGACCATCTCTGCCACCCATTACTTTTTGATTTTCCCACGCTGCTCATAGCACTGACTTTCCATCTCCCCACTCCTGGCCTCTGGCATCCACCATTCTACTGTCTATGATCCTGGCTACACGGGAACCTCACATGAGTAGAATCAGCAGTATTTTCCTTTTGTGACTGGATTATTTTATGTAGCACAGTATCTTCAAATTCATCCATATTGTAGCATGTGTCAGAACTTTTTCCTTATTAAATACGTAAGTGCCTCTCAGGATATATATTTATAACCAGCTCTGTAGTTTTTGGTTTTTTCTTTGGTTAATTCACGTTTCCTATATTATTGCTTAACCTTTGGAATGTTATTAGTAATGTTGTAGTCTTCTAATCATGTTTAAAATGAAGGGAAGCATTATTTATAATAGTCAAGTTACAACAATCCAAGCATATATCAGCTAATGTAATTTTTTTTTTTTTTTTGGTTTTACGAGACAGGGTTTCTCTTTATTGTTTTGGAGGCTGTTGGTCTAGCCCGGTCTCGAATTCACAGAAATCCGCCTGCCTCTGCCTCCCGAGTGCTGGGATTAAAGGCGTGTGCCACCACCACCTGGCTAATAAATGTAATTTTTAAAATGTAATATATCAGTAAAAAGGAATATTATTCAGCTTTAAAAAAATCAGGGCTTTGAATACTCAGATACATTTTCTTTTTGTTCCTGAATGTATGTTTTAAGTTATCCTGGATGGGACTGGTGAGTCTTAAGGTAAACTACAAACCATTTTTCATGGTGGCTGTACTAGTTAACATTCCTCTCAACAGTATACATTACTAGTTCCCTTCATCTTTATCTGTTGGACTATACCCATCCCAATGTCTGTTTTATTGTGGTTTTGATTTGTATTTTCCCTTATGGCTGAGGATGGAGAGTATCTTTTTGTGTAGCCATTAATATTATCTTATTTGCTTATCCAAGCTCTTTGTCTGTTTTTAAATTGAATTTTCTTTTTTTTTATTGTGAAATTATAAGACTTTTTACTATATTCCAGATAGTTCCTTCTGAGATGTAGGACTTGGGAATATTTCCTTCTGTTCTGTGAGTAGTCTTTTACCAAAAAACAAAAACAAAAACAAAAACAAAAAAAAAACACCAAAAAACAAAAAACCACCACCAACAACAAAAAAACCAAAATAAGCACTTGCAGAAGACAGACATTTTAGCATTGTCCATATTATGGAGTGTAGCATGCTGTTCAGCATGGGTGTTAACATGTTCCGGTGGTATCCACATGATTGACATGTCCATCACCTCAAACATCTCCATGTCATTTGTACTGGGAACATTCACAATCCCCTCTGCTGGTGTTTTAAAGGTCTCGGCTGTTGTCAACCACAGTTGCTATAAGAAGTTGGAGCTTACTATCTATCTATCTATCTATCTATCTATCTATCTATCTATCTATCTATCTATCATATGCTTTGGTGTTTTGCCACGGATGTTGGGCTCCCTGGAACTGGAATTACAGATAGTTATAAGCTTCCATGTGGGTGCTGGGTATTGAACCTGGGTCCTTTGGAAGAGCACTCAGTGCTCTTAACCACCTCTTAACCATCTCTCCAGCCCCTGAGCCTACTCTTACTGTAACTCCATTTTGAGTCTCTTAGCCATTGCCTCTCCACCCTCA
The DNA here is from genome assembly GCF_017639785.1 of Mesocricetus auratus. Classification (NCBI taxonomy): domain Eukaryota; kingdom Metazoa; phylum Chordata; class Mammalia; order Rodentia; family Cricetidae; genus Mesocricetus; species Mesocricetus auratus. The sequence goes on along the minus strand of NW_024429266.1, from coordinate 150,122,221 downwards.
GCCCTCTCCCTAGCTTCTCAGAACTCTATTCTCTTCCCTCGATCTAAGATCATTACTGTAGCTTCCAGTGCTTTCCTATGGCAGATGTTTCCCTTAGCGGAACGTCCTTTAGATATAATAGGTTACCACAAATACGGGATCTCATTTCTCATTTTTTTAATGGTTGAATAATATTTATTTTTCTTTTAAAAAGATGAATTAAAAATTTTTAATTATGCCCGGTGTTGGTGGCTCATGCCTTTAATTCCAGCACTCAGGAGGCAGAGGCAGGCAGATCTCTGTGAGTTCCGGGCCAGTCTGGTCTACAGAGAGAGTTCCAGGGCAGGCTCCAAAGCAATACAGAGAAACCCTGTCTTGAAAAACAAAAACAAACCAAAACAAAGCAAAAAATTAAATGATGTGTATATCTGTAGGATAAGTATGTGCATGTGAGTACCCACAGAGGCCAGAAGGGGGTCACTGGTGGTTATGAGCTGCCCAATGTGGGTGTTGGAAATTGAGCTCAGGTCCTCTGGAAAAGCAGCAAGTGCTCTTAAGTGCTAAGCTATTCCTTTAGCCCATCATTTTCTTGATACTGAAGCCAGAAGTTTTAAAAATTTGAACAAGTCCAGTTCATTTTGCTGCTTTTGCTTTTGATGTCATATTTTAGAAAGCATTGCATGGTCCAAGGTCACAAAAATTTACTAGGAGTTTTATGGAAATTTATTAGTAGTTTTATAGTTTTAACTCGCTTTCACTTTCTTTTAGTCCCTCCCTATCCTTCTCCCTCTCCCCCTCTCTCTCTAAAGTTTCACTATGCAGCATGACTGGCTTGACTATGTAGACCAGAGCAGCTAGCCTCAACCTCACAGAGAACTTCCTGTCTCCTGAGAGCTGGGACTAAAGTGTACACCATCATGGCCAGCTTATTTGGAGCTCTTACATGTAAGTCTTTGATCCATTTGAGTTAGTTTTGTGTGCTGTGAGATAGAGACCCTGTTCTATTGCACATGAATTCTTGTTCTAGTACCTTTGTTGGCCTTCAATTTGAATCTTTCTCTTTACTTCCTATTTCTTGTTCTGCTTTTGTTTTTGAGACAGGGTTTCTCTGTGTACCCCTGGCTGTCCTGGAACTTTCTCTGTAGACCAGGCTAGCCTCAAACTTAGAGATTTGCCTGCCTCTGCCTGAGTGCTGGGATTAAAGGTGTGTGCCACTACCTAGTTTGTATTACTATGTTTGCTTTTGAGGCAGGATCTTATGTAGCTAAGGATAACCTTGAATTTTTTATCTTCCTGTCTCCTAGTTAGGTGCTTCGGTTAAGGCGTTTGTCACCATGCTTAGCTTTGAATTGCTCTGGGCGGGGGTGGGGGTGAGTGGGGGACATTTATTTGTGTATATGTGCACACAAGTCAAAGAACAACTTGCAGGAATCTGTTCTCTCTTTCCACCATGTGAGTCCTGAGATTGTGAACTCAGAGTTTTTAGATGTAGCAAGCCATCTTGTCAGCCCCCTGAATTGCTTTTTAAAGAGCTGTGAATTCTGAGACTGGAGAGAGTTTACAGCAAGCAGGAAGACCCAAGTTTGACCCACAGAACCTATGAGGGTTTTGTTTGTTTGTTTATTTTGTTTTGTTTTGAAAGTTGGCATGGTGGTCAGTACTTGTAATCCCAGCACTGGGGTCAGAGGCAGGTGATCTTGGGGCTCTCAGGCCAGCCAACCTAGGATGAGCTAGCCTAATGGATGAGCCCTAAGCCAGTTAGAGATTGTTTCAGAAAACAAGGTGAACAGCACCTGAAGACCTGATGCTGTCTGTCCTTTGGCTTCCACACATATACACACACCCATCCCCACAACACTGCCTTCCCAGGTTTTAGGGAGCAGATTGATGATAGATTGCTGTGGAGCCATGGTGGCGGGGAAGATGACACACTGTTCCTCCAGCTCCTCTGACATCACTCGCCACTTCTACCGCTTGTCTCCCCTTTTGTCTCCAGGGTGCATTCTAGGAAGCCTGACTGCTGAGGCTCCATCTGCAGGAACACGGAGACAGGTCCTTTGATATGTTGATGGTCACTAGGTTTCAGCATGATGGAACCATTACTTTTAGAGTCCAAAACTTGAATGCAGAGGTCAAATGGGTCTTAAGCAAGTCCTGCCTCTGTCTTGAACATTGTCATTCATGTATAGTTGCCAAGGGCCTCACCTGTATTTAGTCCAGGAGTTGTTACCCGAGCCAAAGTGAACTAAAAGATGTTCTCCCTTGACTCAGGAACTTAGGAAGACGAGACAAGGAAATTAGATGTTCTGGAAATTTGCATGGTAGTAGCAGTATGGAAGAGAAGGCGGCTGTGCATTCCAAGTTTCTGCTGGCTTCTGAAGGCCCTGGGATCCTTCCTTAAACCCTCCCTGTTGATGTTGTTTGTGAGGATGGGTGCCATCTATTATTTCTCACAAATGTAGGATGCTGGGTGCTGAGCCACCTCACCCTCCAGGACTCAGTTCTTGGAGTCGGTGAGTAAGAGACAGCATGGGAAACAAATGTACTGAGAGGCGAAGTGTGTGAAGGGTACGAGCTATGAGATCACTGGGTGCAGTGGGAGTTGGGGAAGGCCTTGTGGTGGAGGAGGAACCATTTGTATGGGGGCCTGACAGGTAAGTTGGAGTCTGCCTACGGATAGATGACACAGTTCCTGGACACCTGTGAATTCAGTGGGTTCGGAAGGTGCAGCAGAGACGAGACTGGCACCCAACTGCTAAAGCTGGCCCGGCCAGGACACGTAGAGCACTTCCTGGAGGAAGGATTTGTGACAGGCAAGGGAAGACCTGTGATTTTCTGAGTAGAGTGAAGGGGAGAGGAGCAGGCATACTGCTTTAGTTTTAAATGTCAACTAGCCGAACCCCAGTCACCTGGGAAGACAGCTGCGGTTGAGGGATTGTCTGAGGCCTGTCTGTGGGCTAGTATCTTGACTGTTGATTAACACGGGAAGACCCAGCCTATTCTGGGCAGGGCCATTCCTGGGGCAGCTGGTCCTGGATTTTGTGAGGACAGCTAGCTGAACGTGGCAGATTCATTTGTCTCTCTCCGCTCTTGACTGTGGATGTAGTAGGACTGGCTGCTTGAACTAGTGCCTTGACTACCCCTAGAGTTATCAAATGAGCCCTTCCCTCCTCTTTTAGTCTTATGTGATCATAACAGGAATGAAGTTAAAATCCCAGGAGACTGTTTTAGAGGCTCACTTGCAGCCTGTGGGAAGGGATGAGGGGCAGGAAGGAGGAAATGCAAGTTAGGAATCAGGCTGGTGGTGTTGGGAGAGAGCAGAAGGGTGTGAAGTATGGGTATAGGGAGAGGGCAGAGAGCTCTGTTGCTGCCTCCAGGAGGCCTGGTGGGTGCACAGGCGGGTGGCAGGCAGGGCGGCCTCAGGGCCCCTCTTCCTTGGGGAAGATGAAAGGGACTCCATTTGACTTCGTTTTATGCCAATCAGGTGCAGCTTTTAGATTCCTGGCAAGCTGCCACATTGCCCCCAGGCGAAAGTTGTCGGCCATGGTACCGTTGACCCTTTGTAGTAGATGGGAAAGTCTCTGCCTCGCGGATGGCCTGGAATCAGGAATTTGGAATGCATAGCTAATGCGCCCCACTCCAGACCTTTGGTGTTAGTGTTCCACAGGATCACATCTAATTGACTATTTCCAAACTCTTGTGCATTTTGACTGTACAAGCAAGGTATATTGCCAGCAGCCCCCCTTGCTGGGGCTTCCTCATCTGCAGTGTTCTGGCCCCTCCTCTTCTAAGGGCTCCATGAGGGGCTCTGTGCTTAAGTGTGCATAGTACTTTTCTAGCAGCTCACCTGGTTTCCCTCTGGAGTTCCACTGTGTGTGAGGTGGCTTGCCTAAGACTGCCTTTCCTACCATTGTGGGTCTGTGTGAGTGGGATAGGCGACGAGGCTGGCAGACCTTCAGCAGGGACTTGACCTGCAGGTGGGGGCATGTCAAGGTATGGAATCACTGCACAGATGGAGTGGCCCTGGATCTTTTCTCACGAATTCTTCCTTTTTCAGTCTCTTGAGCATGGGTTCTATGAACCTAACTTGCTCCCTTGGCGTGGGATAAGACCCAGTAGTCCACAGGGCTCACTGAGTAAGCTTCTTAATTGACCACCTTCTGACTAGGGCATGTCATGGCCTTCCTAATCACAGCCATAGGGTGCTTCCCTTTTTGGTGCTGCTTTTTAGAATGTGTGAGGAGTTATTGTAGTAAAACATAAAGGATGTAAGGGCTGGCAGCACTTCTAAGTGTTCAGTAGTGGTAAATACACTGGTAGTGTGCAGCTCTCACCAGTCTGTTTCCAGACCCTTAGCACCACACCAGTTTGAACCCTTTTGCATGACAGGGCTCCCGTCATTTCCAGCCCTTGGCTGTCATCATACTGCTTTCTACCTGGAGCCTGACTAAGGACTGTGGATAAACAGAACCATGCACTGTTTCTTCTTTTGTGACTGAACTTTTTTCACTTAGTGTAATGTACTCAGAAGCCCCGTGTTGTAACACATGTCAGAACCTCCTCCCTTTATGGAGTGTATATCCAGTACATTTTGATTTTCCGTATATCTGTTAGTTTGGTGATAGGGAAGCAAACATGTTTCTGGGAACCATGGATCTACAAGGATCAGGTCCTTTCAACCTCTTGGGTGTTTACCTAAGAGTAGAGTTGTTGGATACAATTCAAGTTGTCCTTAAGGAGAAAAGGCAGGTTTTAAAAATTAAGGTGGTGCTAGCTCTTTTTTGTTTGAATTGAAAAAAAATATTATGTGTGTATGATGTGGGGTAGGAGCACACAGCATGCCCATAGAGATCAGAGGACAACTTTGTAGAGTTGGTTCTGTCCTTCTACTTTAACACGGGCTCTGGAGACGGAACTTGGGTCACCAGACCTCAGCGCAATCACCTCTACCACTAAGCCATCTCACTAGCTCCAAGGCCATTTCTTTAAAAATAAAACACTGGGTACGGTGGTATGTGTAGCTTACTGACACAGTGGAAACAACAGAGCTGCCTCTGGAATGACAGCCTCTAACTAACCTGGCTGATACTGCTGTTGGGGCATAGCTCTCTATGTGACTTGGGCCTTTACTTGACTGTGAAAGGTAGTATGTCACCAAACTCCTTCCTAAGCTAAGGTGTAAATCAGATGTCTGTGTGGGAGACTGTCAGTCCCTTATTCCATCTTAGCTGCGTGCTGCAAGTCTGTAGTTGCTACACCTGAGCTCCTACAGTGAAGGAGGAACGTGCCTGGGGAATTCTGGGCCACCAACACAATTTCAGTGGCTGTCTTTCGCCCCTGTCCTGCCCTTTCTCCCACGATGCCCCCTGCTCTGGCAATGAAACACAGCCCAGTATGCTCAGGCTTCCCTCTGGTCTTTCCAAGTGCTGTGCTCCTGGATCAGTGTATCTGTGGCTTATGTTTTGCTCCCTCCTCGATATCTCCCTAGTCCTCTTGCTTTCTTTGGGGGCCTGTACAACATTATAGAGAAGATCCCAGGTTTTAGATTTTAGGTTTAAATTTGGTACTGCCCCTTACTGACCTTAGGGCAAATGGCTGTGGGAGGACTGAAAGGGTCGTCATGCAGACTGTCAGCCATTGAGGCCCATTTCCCAGAATCTGTTAGCTCCAAGTGCCCCACATGGGAGCATTCCTGTCAGAGCTTGGGGGAGTTAGCAGATGCTGTCCCTAGATACAATACTATCTTGTCTGGCACACTCCTGGGCAGATAGAAAGGCTGTATGGGGTTGAGGCCTGCTCCCTGCCAGGGCTGTGCAGGCAGCTTTGGTAGTGGATGGCCAGGTTGAGCCAGCATGAACCAAATGCCCTGCCAAAGGAGGCCTGCACGTGCTGTAGCTTGATGTCTGTAGGCTTCTCCCATGCACTTGCTCATTTGCCCATGTGTGACTTTTCAGTATTTGAGTGATTGTTTACCTGGTTATTTGTGTGGAAATAATAATTTTAAAATATTGTTAAAATATATTGACATCTTTGCTTAGAACCACCCACCATATTAACATGACTTTAAAATGCCATCTTAGGACTCCAACTGTGGCCCTGTAAAGGTGGCACCATTGCTCCTTGGTAAGGAAGCATAGCCACAGAAGTGACTTGTGGGGTCATAGGCTCATTGATGGGCAGGCACGAATTTAGATGTGTCTTCCCTGCTCCAAGCAAAGCTCCCCTGGATGCCAGCGAGGCACGTGACTTTCCCTCTGGGGAGGGAGGGTAGGGGAAGGAAGCAGCATATCTTTTTTTTTAAAGATTTTATTTATTTATTATGAATACAACATCCTGCCTCTATGTATGTCTGCAAGCCAGGAGAGGGCACCATATCTCATTACGGATGGTTGTGAGCCACCATGTGGTTGCTGGGAATTGAACTCAGGACCTCTGGAAGAGTAGTCAGTGCTCTTAACCTCTGAGCCATCTCTCCAGCCCAGGAAGCAGCATATCTTAAATGAGAATGATCCACACATGTGGAGTCTGTTTTAGTCAGGGGGCTAGAGGGAAGAAGAAAAGATTCACCATAACCAACAGCATTGCCCCAGCCCACATTCTTCGGGTACCTTAGGACACGGAATCTTTCTAGTTCACAAAACACAGGGCACCTATATGGCATATGTCAAGGGCCAGAGCTTCTGAGCTTCTTTGGGCTTCCCGGACCTCCTAGTGGGAAGTGGCAGAGCTCCATCTAGGCTGAGGGTCCTGTGTTCTGTGACAGTCATGATTCCTTTTCCTGGAAGAGACGAGCGATGTCTGAGTAGGAGTAGAGGTTATTTCAGTGCAGGTTGTTAGAAAGCTTCCTTCCTCATGGCCAAGCCATTCAGGGGATATGTGGGGACTCTCCATCCATACCTACGATCCATGTGATTTGTCACAGATGTTCTAGGAAATGACTGAAATGAACCAGGTGTCTTTGCAATGTTCATGTAAGAATGAGGCAACCGAGGCAGAGGCAGGTAGTTTGTGATGCACTTGCAGTGCTGCTTGTGATGTCTGAAACACGAAGCATCACACTAACCACAGAATGAACAACTCAGCTCCTTCCAGTAACAAAGTGCAAGCACACAGGAGTGTCAGTCAGACGGATGAAGATGTCAACAGGTCACTTCCAGGGCTGGGGACGCAGGTGCCTGACATCTAGTTTCCTTTCTAGAGAGTGTTTTTCTCCTGGGTTATGCTGTTCCCAGTTATGTTTTCCCCAGCACCTGCAGTGAACATTATTTGTTTCCTTCTTCCTTTCAGGCCAAAGTCTGCCCACTGCTCTGAGAAGACCACTGTGTTGCTGCAGCCAGGCACCAAGCTGCAACCAGCTGGTGCTCTTTGCCATACTTCTGCACCACTGTGTGGTTCCTAGTGGTGGTGGTATAATAAACACTTTGAAATTCTTTCTTTTAAAGATTCATTTCATTACTCGCTGGGCATTGGTGGCGCACGCCTTTAATCCCAGCACTTGGGAGGCAGAGACAGGCGGATCTCTGTGAGTTCGAGGCCAGCCTGGTCTACAGAGCTAGTTCCAGGACAGTCTCCAAAACAATACAGAGAAACCCTGTCTCGAAAAACCAAAAAAAAAAAAAAAAAAAAAAAAAAAAAAAAGATTTATTTCATTACTCGATGTGTATGAATGTTTTGCCTACCTGTATGTATGTGCACCATGTATGTGCCTGGTGTGCTCAGAGGTCAGAAGACAGAAACAGGGAGGTTGAAAGAGGCCATCAGATACAGATGCCCTGAAATTGGAGTTATAGCTGACTGTGAACCGCTGTGTAGGTGCTGGGAATCAAACCTGGGTTCTCTGCAAGAGCAACAAGTGCTCTTAAAATCTGCTGTCTCTCCAGATCCTTAATCTAGACTAATTTTCAAGCTTAGGAGCCAGGCTTTTGGAGTTGAGGAAACATACCTTAATTTATTATTTTAAATGTTAAAACATTGAAAATATTTTTCTGATACCCCAACCACAGCTCACTTTTCACTGCTACTCAGTGCTGGAACCAAGTGCTTGGCGTGGATGATTAACAAGGCACATACTTAGAAAAGTCATTAAATGGGTCTTAGATAATTATTTGGTATCCTCATGGAAGCTGGAGTATCTGGTGACAGCAGAGAGAAGCATTCCAGTCTGCTTGGAGCTGTCATACTCCACAGACACCTGCCAGACACAGGTGGGTCCTGGCTGTGCTGTTCTCTGTCCCTGGGGCTATAAAAATGTCTCTTGCTCCTTACTTCCTGACTAAGTTCGTGTGCAGGGAACTCCCCCCCCCCCCACACCCTGCAGTCAGTTCTCAATGGCTAAGTCTTCCAGCATCTTGAAAGATATGTTGGGCTGAGTATGGAGTTAAAGATAGTAATTTGAGGGCCCTTAGAGACACAAGGGAGAACTTAACCTTCTCTCAGCAAAGTGCATATCACAGTCCCTGGAAGTGGCTGGGTCCCAGCAAAGAAGCATCATTCAGAACAGCAGTAGGTTGCCCCTGTTACCTTTCTGTGGGGCCCTGTCCGTTGGGGTAGGTTTGTACTCCAGCTAGGAGAAAGCTGAGAGTCTGACTCTGCTGTTTGTGTGAGTCAGTGAGAAAAGGAAGGAAGGAAAAAGGTGATTTATAATACTTCTCTCTGACACGGGTCATCCCACTTAACTAAAAGACAAGGCACCCTGCTGGGCATGGTAGTACATGCCTCCATCTCAGCACTTGGGAGGCAGATACAGGCAGATCTCTGTGATGATCAAGGCCAGCCTGGTCTGCAGAGCAGGTTCCAGGGCAGTAGGGCTCCGTAGTAAGACTGTCTCAAAAAACAAAAACCCTCACGGTGCCTCGCCAAATGAAATTGTTCATTGTTGTGATCAGCAGCTGCTGGACATGGGCACAGGGTTTCCCTCTGCACAGATTTCAGCATGCACATTTTCTGCTTCTGAGCTATAGGTAGAGTTTTTACTTAAGAGGACTGGTGTGCATATGGATAGAATGAGTGCTGGGATACAAGATCATATAGTCTTCATGTATCTTTGCAATGTTAGCTTATTTTTTCTAATTCTTGGATAATAGGCAAAACTATAAGAAAATAATAATTGACTACTTTTCATGGTTAGAATTGAATATTTGTGTAATTTTCTTCTGCTGCTTTTTAACCTTAATATTGTACCCTAACTAAACATTTCCCCATACCATTCAGCACTTTAGCAAACATCATTTTTTTTCATGCCTATAGGCAGTCTATCAGATGAGTATATAGTTGTTTAAGCATATGATGGCATGGAAACAATTGACTTAGAGAAATTTTGTTCAGAAATTGTGTTTGTCATTCCTGGCCCTGGGTGGCCTCTGCTAATGAACACAGAATTGACAACTGCCTTGTTGGGTTACTAAGAGCCTTTCACAGTCAGGGCGGTATAAGGAAGGGCACTGCTGTCAGTGGTGGTGATAGGGGCAGGAACAGGTTTACCATGAGGTCCTCACAAGAAAGTCCATGTTCATGGGTTAGGAATTTGCAGTACATCCTGGCCTCTCTTGTTGAAGGAATGCTGTCCCTTCTGTAGCCACGGTTCTGTCTCTTGCTTTCCTTGTTCTGTATATTTTTGTAAGCTGCTTTACATCCTTTTGCAGTAAGGCAGATTAAGAGTAAATAAACATAAGTGTCCCCTCTAGTGGTGTACATTTAGCTTGTCCTGATTTCTTGCTGCTGTAAATAGTGTAGTGCTAAATATCTTTGTGCATTGAGGGCTAACCCTAACTGGATTATTTCCTGGGACTGCATTCCTAGAAGTGAAGTTCAGGGCCAAAGGGCACATGCACCTTTACACCTTGGTCCCACATTGCCATCTTGCTTCTTGGAAGGTAGTACTAGTCTGTAGTTCCCATGGCAACAGTGGAAGAAAAGATGGGCACCTCTTTCCGATGTTCTTGTGAATGTGGTATCCTTTCCAAGCCCTGGCTCCTAGCTCTAGGTAGCACCATGGCTTTTCACCTGACTGTTGTGTCCTACATCATTGTCACAAGTTGAGGTCTGTCCTACCTCCCCATGTAAATCTTGTTTCTGGGGGGAGGTGGTCCTGTCGCCAGCCAGTCCTGCCTCCGAGGACTGCCCCTCTGCCAGACAATGGGCACATTCAGACCCAACTCTGTTTTCAGTTATTAAAAAGCGGAGCCGGCTGTCTGCCTGAGACTTTAATCTTTGAGCTTTTATTCCCTCTCCTTTTTCCCTCCCCCAGCCTTTTGTTTGTGCAGTTCTGAACTGAGCTGTGGGATGTGTTGGGCCTTCTCTTGGCAGTGACAGAGAGTTGGAGTCTAAGCAGCGTTGTTTCTGAGTAGGCAAGGGTGGCCATGGATGGGAGGGCAGGCAGAGGAGAGGCAGCCTTAGGACTTTGCAAACGCTGTGTGGTTTACATGGCTGTGGGGCAGAGGGCCACCACTTCATTCTGTCCCCATGCTTCGTCAGGACACTTCTGTCCTGCCCTTCAATTGTTTAGACTTTATAAAGCCTGCTGCTACTGGTGGCCCGTTAACATTTACTCTTGGGAAATAGTCGCTGTGGTCGAATTAAGCGTGTATTTGAAGACACACCCAAAAAGTTCCAAACCCAAAAATGTCTTCCAGCTTAGACAGGGCACTCTGGTGGTGGTATTCTTGTGCCCTATAGCAACAGTGTGTCCTAAGCAGTTGAGGAACAATTGGCAGAACCTATAGAGTAGAGACACTGACCTTGTTATTGCAGGGGCACTGGGGCACTCTGCCTGTGGAAGCACTTTTGCCAGCCTGAATTTCTTCTCTGTGATGTGGGCACCTTTCTACCAAGGGCCTCACTTTTCAGGCCAAGCAAACCTTTGATCTGAACATGGGGCACATTTTCCTTGGCCTTCCCCTCTCTGATGTATACATTAAAAATAATTTATGTGTATTCGTTTGTTTCTGCAAAAGCCAGAAAAGGGTGTCAGATCTCCTGAAACTAGAGTTACAGGCTGTTGTAGTGCTTGCCCTGGTTGCTGACAGGTGAACGCCTGACCTCTTGAAGAGCAGTAAACACTCATAACTGCTGAGCCATCTTTCCAGCCCCACTGTGCCATTTTTATATTTGAATATATCTTGATTTTAATCTTTTCTTTTCTGAAATCGCCAGATCCCTACATTCAAACATTCTATAAATGGTTCAGAGAAAGTGAGTGTTGCCTTGCCTTCTGGAGGCAGGCAGCGAAGGGCAGTGTGGACTCCTGCACTCAGTATCTTTGTTCCTGAGCGCTTGCGGGGGGGCTTTAAGTTTCTCAGTGGGCTGTGCACTTGGCTTCACTGTCTTTGCTCTTTGTTTTCCTTCCCCTTAGAGGTGAACTTCCTTCATTCCTTCCAAGTTCAAATTCTCCTTAGCTTCCTGACTATACGCCATGGCCTTGTGTCCATGTAGCATTTCACCCCATTAGCTGCAGTTGTTTGAGATGTCTCTTGTCTTTCTAGATGAACACGTCTTTCTGCACTTTTGTATTTCTTTCTTAGAAGCAGAAATAGCTGAGTGGTTGTGTGGTAATAGATGTTGCCAAGTTGCTTCCCCCAGATGTAGTACTGATTATTTGTTTCATATAAATAGTATTTTAAATGAATTGTCATCTGGAAAGATAAAAGCCTTGCCTCCATTTATTTTTTGACTTTTCTGTGCCCTGACAAACCATCATATATACTTTGCAAACTTGCATTGGAAATCCAGCCTCAAGATTAGTTAGCTTTTATCCACTCTAATCTTGCAGTGTTTTGCCTGCCACATCTGTGGCCTTAACCTGTAGAAGTATCCAGGAGATTTTCATTCCGACCTATAAAAGAATCCCACTGTGGCCTGTTTCCATCCAGGCCTTGGTGGAGAGGAAAAGAAAATGGGTTGAGTTGTGGGAAAATGGTCTGGTATTGTGGGTTCATGGAGGAATGAACTTGATGTAGGTTTCCTTAAACAGCCACAACACTGCTGGAGAGCTAACCTATATTCTCTGTGGTCAGGCTTAGTCTTTGTACCACCCCGACTGTGCCAGCAGTGTTCTTCTTTTCAGAACATCTGTGGTCACTTCATAACTGTGTCTTGAGGTTGAATAGAGAAGCCATGAACCATACAGTTCCTTTCGGCCCTGAGTTGAGTTTATTGTTGGTTCCTTGTTAGTTGCTACGGATCACAGGTGTGTGTTGTTCACAGCCTATATTGTAGCCTCTTTATTTTATTTTTTTAACTCTGCTTTTACTTAGCCATCTCCTTGAAGTCATGAATTAAAAGTGCTAATGTCATTTCCATCCTGTGCATGTTAGAATAAATGAATAACCACTACAGTAAAATTTGTATGTCACCTAAAATATGTGCATATACATACAGATAGACAAAACATTTATGCACATAAAATAAAAATAAAGGAATATCTAAAATATGGTAGATGCATCCTATACTTTGTACAACTGCATAGTCTAATAGTCCTTCACTCTCTTTCCAACTGGAGGACTTGAAGCTGAGCTCTGATGATATGGGGCACAGGTAGGAGGTAAGGGGTAGTGTCTAACCCAGAGTCCTGGGTGCTCTCTGCAGAGCAGAGGTCTGTTGGGAGCCAGGAAAGTTTGAAGGAACTCCAGAACTGCAGCATTGGGGTCTGAGAAATCCCAAGAGGGAGGGATGAAATCCCAGAGCCCAGAAGCCAGCCCAGGAGCCTAGGCAGTGCCCAGGAGAGCAGGACTCCACTTCTGCATGTATGGTTCTACTGACATGTGTAAGGTTGACTGCTTGGCTCAACATAGGGCAGAACTCAGTCTGGGGACTGGGAAGGGCAGATGCACCCTACTGGTATGGGCAAGAAGGAGGCCAGGTGGACAGTGTTGTCTTGTTTCATCTGAGAAGGACAAAACACTGCAATTCTGGACTCTGGGTACCTCTGATTTTGGTTCTGTAGTGCGCCACCACAACTGGTTTATTCTTAAAATGTGCTAATGGACAGAAGTTAAAAGAACTCACTGTATATTTGCCCCTAGATGTAACATTTTGCTGTACTTCCCTAGATCTGATGCTTTGAGTTTTAACATTTAAAGTTCTCATTGCCCAGAGGCAGTGTTTCACTGCATGTGGTGGGGCCAATTTGGCTGTGTGATGAGTTCTAGTCTAGCTTGGGGTATACAGCAAGACTCTGCCTCAAAAAACAAACAAAATCCCTAAAACAAGCCCAAACCAAAACACAGTCAGAATTTCTATTCCTTCTCTTGCCTAATGTGTCAAGAAGAGGGTTTGTCCTTTCTTGGTCTTATTATAGGGACAAAACATTTAGTATTTCTGTTAAGTCTGTTGTTTGCTGTGGGGTTTTCTGGGGCTCATTTGGAGGGTCTATCAGGGGAGTGTGGCTACTCATAGACCCTTGATCAAAGAACAGTCCTCTTCTATCAGGAAAAGACAGTCTCTTCTAATAAGCACAGAACTTTGGGAAGGACACACAGAGCGGTGAGGGAGGAAGGGGATAGTCACATAACCAGCCAGGTCAGCCAGATCAGTTCTGACAATAGGGGCACAGATGTAGCAACTAGGCCACCCTCCCGTCCTGCCATGGATGTTTTACATGTCCTTTTTTGTGCTGGAAATTCTTACCATGAGTAATTGGGAAAATTGGTGTTTTTATTTTATTAACTTTTTTCATTTATTTTACCTATCAACCACAGTTGTTTCCCCTCCCTCCTCTCCTCCTGTCCCCTCCCCCCATCTGTTCCCCTGCCCATCTACTACTCCTCTGTCTCCATTCAGAAAAGGATAGGCCTCCTATGGGCTCGAACAAAGCATGGCACATCCAGTTGAGGCAGGACTGAGCTCCTCCCCCTGCATCAAGGCATGGGAAACAGGTTCCCAAAAGCCAGCTAAGCATCAGGGACAGGCCTTGATATCACTGCTATGAGCCTTACAAACAGACCAAGCTACATAACTGTCACACATGCAGAGGGCCTAGGTCAGTCCCATGCAGGCTCCCTAACTGTTGGTCCAGAGTCCATGTTTTCCCACGAGCTCAGGTCAGCTGTCTCTGTGGGTTCATACATCATGACCTTGACACCCCTGGCTCATACAGTCCCTCCTCCCTTTCTTCAGGAGGACTCCCAGAGCTCTGCCAGGTGATCAACTGTGGATCTCTGCATCTGCTTCCATCAGTTACTGATGACAATTAGGGTAGTTACCAGTCTGATTACAGTAGATGGCCAGTAAAAGTTTATTAAAAAAAAAAAAACTTCATCTACTGCAATGATCCATGTAGATTTTCATGTTCTGTTAATTATGGTAAATTATAAAGTGAACATTTTGAGTGTTAAACATAACGCATTGGCTATAATTCTTACGTTTAAGCACTGCTTCAACTCTGTAGCCTTTTGTTGTTGTTGGTGGTGTTTTGTTTGTCTTGTTTGAGACAGATTCTTATAGCCTAGGCTGGCCTCAATCTCAGGATGTAGCTGAAGATGACATTGAACAGCTGGCCCTTTTGTCTTTACATCTCAAGTGCTGAGATTGCAGGGCTTGTATATACTAGATAGGTACACTACAAATGGAGCTGTATTTCCAGCCACTCATGTTTTGTTTTAGTTTTAACCCAGTTCTAACATGTTCATGTGGATTGTTTTCTAGTGTGAGCTACATGGCCCCTGGACGGCAGACAGTAGCTGGCACAAATGGGTGGTTATGCCCAAAGGTAGAAATTTGAGGCAGGAAAAGGTCTTTGTTCCATCAGTGATATTCTAATGGCATTTGTTGAGGTCATATTACTTGGTTTTATTTGTAGTCCTCTAGTAATTCTTCTATAAAGGCCCATGCTTTCCCCATTTCTCTCCAGGCATGCACAAGCCTTAGAGTTGAATCATGATGGGCTTTTGCTTACAGTGGTGGTGTTTTCACTTGGATAGAGGAAGAGAAATGTTGGCAACTACATAGGAAAGCACCAGACACTAGTTCAGGGTAAGAGCTGTGAAGGTTAGCCAGAATTGCCAGTTATGTCTGACATTTGCAGTCAGGCAAACGTGACTGGGTGAGTTTCTGATTGGGCTCTGGAGGGTCTTATTCAAGCTCTTTCTGAGCACCCCATGGTGCAGTCTTTACCTGAGCAAATGATCATACATAGTGGCTTATATAGTCCTAACCTGTGACATATGGCTGAGGGAATGAAAGCCTGTGAGATTCAATATCTGTCAAAGATGACCTAAGTAATGACAGGCTTAGCTTTGCTGGCCTTCAAAGCAGGTGGACTTTCTCCAGTCAAGACCTAACTTCTGCTACTGTACACTGTGAAGATATCTGAAGTTTGGAGTGTATGTTTGTGCTTGAAGGATAAAATGGTAACAAAAGTTCCTTTATAACTATTAGTTGATGTACCTCATTTATTGACTTGATAATTGAGGCACTGTTGTACTTGGTACTCCGTTACCTAAAAAACCAGCTTTCAAAATTTGTCAGTGATCTGCGCATGAAGCCGGGTTATTGAATGTCAGTGGTACCAGAACTCTTGGTGGGAATTCTGTTAGGGGTCTCTAAAGCAGGCTGCAATACATGTGTTAATCCTATTTTCTCATTACTTTATAAAGTTGTATGTTCCTAAAGAACAAGTCCTTTGCACAGTGGTTAACTCTTATAAGGAAGCAATGTAGAAGAGTCTGGACTTACAGAGTACAAGTATTAGGCACAGCGACCCTGGCACCTTGCTGCTTTGCTAGGAAAGCTGGCTCCATCACTTGCTCTGTCATCACAATCTTGGGCTAGTAACTTAGCCACCTGGCACTTCAGTTAGTGTTCCTTCCTGCAGGATAGGAATAATAAATTTTTTTTGCATTTACAACAATAATTATGAAGGTTAATAAATTAATATGTAAATGACATATGGTGTAGTGCATAGTTTACCCAATAACATCAGCTGCCATTGTTTAGTGAGACTGCACTTGGCATTGATTTTTAAAAGATGCTCCCTGCCTACTTTTGCTTATCCTGAGCACAGATGTCCCCTGCCCTCTTTTGTGAGAGACTGGGTAGAATTGTCACAGTGCCTACCGACTATGTGCAGGGAGCTTCCTAGAATCCTCCTGAAAATTCACGTTTGCTGTAAAACAGGTGTACTGTTCTCTGCTACCCTCCCTGCCTAGTCATTTGCGTGACACAGCTGCCCAGGGCAAGTGCTGGTTGCATCCTGAGGTGCTCATGCCTTCCCCATGTACTGCAGTATATACTCTGAACAGAGAGAACTTAAGTAGAACCTTCCCAAGTCCAATTGGAAACTTATCCAGCCATGTTTGTCTGTCTGGGAATGTCAAACTTAATTACAGGAGATTTATTTATCCAGGCATTAATGAGAAGAAAGAAACATACATTTGTCACACATCCCTCCTGTCGGGTACTTTTTGTCAGCTTCCTGACTGAGGTTTTCAGTGAGAAGTTGGCCGCCAGACAGGTTGGTCTCAGCTTGCTAATTTCTACAAATCCTGTATAATTTAAACTAAAGTGGATACTTAAGATGGGTCAGCTGGCCGGGAGTTGGTGGCGCACGCCTTTAATCCCAGCACTCGGGAGGCAGAGGCAGGCGGATCTCTCTGAGTTCGAGACCAGCCTGGTCTACAGAGTGAGTTCCAGGACAGCCTCCAAAGCCACAGAGAAACCCTGTCTCGAAAAACCAAAAAAAAAAAAAAAAAAAAAAAAAAAAAAGGATGGGTCAGCTGAAGTTAATCAAGATGAGATAGAGACCTTTCTGTCACTGATTTGTCCCTTGCTTAGCTGTTTATTTATTTTCTCACTCGTCTGTTTACCTGAAAATTGATAGGATTCTCCTCTAGGCCAGACAGATTCTGTGCTGAGTGCAAGGCAAAAGATTGCCTTCTGGAAGCTTCAGGACAGGGAAGACAGACATAGAAAACCTTTTCTTGGTGCCACCAAGCAGGCTAGCGGAGGGGGGGGGGCACAGGACAGTAGTGGGCTGGACTGCTGGAACAAGGAGAGCCCCAAGGAGGGGCTCCCAAGCCACCAGGGTAGAGGATCTTTCTAAAGCACAGTTAATTCTATTGCAGTGAAATCTGCCTAAAGAAAGGGCCTCAGGCCTCAGCAGATGGACTGCTGGTCCCAGGCAGTACTTGTCTGCAAGGATCCCTTGCCCTGTAAACATTTTATTAGACCATTAAGTTGTCTTCAGCTTCTCCCACACCCACTAATGCCTGAGAAGGCTAAGCATATGCTTCCATTTTTATGAAAACTCTTGCCTTTCTAGAGCTCATTTTTTGTCTTTTTTGCCCTAACTTATCTGTCCAGAGTCCTTATCCCACAGTCTGGCCTGGAAGAGGGGGTGGCCCAGACCTAACTCCAGGGGCTTAGTCTTGCTAAGGAGTTCATTGGTGTATTATGGTTAAATACCTTTGCAGACCATTCTTTTTATAGTCAGCCACCAGCAGTGCAGTGTAGGAGTGGGACGTTGCAATGTACCAACCTTTTTGGAACCTGCCTCTGCCTTCCTTTTTCAAGTTGAAGTTCATATCCCTGTGAGAACGTTACACTACAGTGTAGTAGTGGGTTTAGGATCACCGCTAAAGACGGTGAGTGCAGTATATAAAGAGTCATGAGCTGGTGAGTGCAGTATATAAAGAGTCATGAGCTGAGATGGGTTGGGACCACTTGTTGACTTTCTAGGGTAGTGTCAGCATACCATGGCTTTTCTCACAGACACATCACACACACCAATTTGAGCAGAAGAGGTGAGCTGGGTCTTTCCTGATCTCAACACTCTTGTGTTGTGTTGCATATTGTGTTTTAAGGTGACTTGTAGGGGCTATTGTAGCCTTTTCTCCACATTGTTAGGAGTTTACTAGTCAGAGCTAATCATCCTCACTCCCAGTACTTCTGAAAGGTACTAGGAGGATTTCATGGTCATCTGGCTTCCAGTCCCTTCTGGTTGTCTCCCTGAATATCAGTGCTAGCTGGTGCCAAGCTATGGACAAGATTGCCTTCCTGTGTGTCTCTTTCTTTTTTTTGACAGATGACAGATTTCTTGTCCCAATCAAGACTTTTTGTCCCTGCTATGGCAAGGGAAACTACAGGTAGTTGGATTGGGATCTCAGTGAGGGAGTTACTTGCAGTAGAGCAGCTCACACAGCACATGACCTTAGGGCTCTTCCCAGTGCCTTCACTGTGGCCTTAGGTATAGTTGAACCTATAACCTCTCTGGTCCCCTCAGTATCCTTGGGCTACTGGTGCCAGTTTCACTGTACTGTGATCTAGGAACTTCATTCCCTTATACCTGTCCATCATCTAGATACAGGACACCAGGGGCCCACAGTATAGGGTTGGGGAAGCAGGGCTTCTGTCAATAGGCTATACTGGCAAACAGTCTGGGGGAGTCACACAATCCATGAATGGTTTGTTCCAAGTCAGGGTACTGTCTGAACTACCCCTGATAATCCCCTGGGAAGGGCTTCCTTGAAATGATTATCTCTATGTGGACCAGACTGTCCTCTGACCTTTTGTGGCTCTAGGGCTGGGAAGAAGCAGGTAGCTAGTGTTTGGGAAGAATACTGGGTGGAAAGTGGCATCTGAATCTCTCTTCTCCCAGACTTACCTTGGAAACCTTGTTTAGGTAGGACATTGGCAGAGACACAGAGGCTGACTCAGGCACTGGGGTCTGCATGTCTGAATAGACAGTGGAGGCAGAAAGGCAATGCAGGAACTTGGGAGACTTGGTATGGCCAGCATCAGAGAGCTGTATTTGGGTGGTCAAGACAGTCTTTCTCATGCTAGGCAGTGGTGGCGCACAGCATCTCAGGAGGCAGAGGCAGGCGGATCTCTCTGAGTTTGAGGCCAGCCTGGTCTACAAAGTGAGTTCTAGGATAAGCCAGGGCTATTACATAGAAAAATCCTGTTCGGCCAGGGAGATGAGACGGTCTTTCTTTCTTTTTTTTTTTTTTTTGATTTTTTTATTTTAATTTTAAATAGCTTGTTTTACATGTCAATCCCAGTTCCCTCTCCCTCCCCTCCTCCCGCACCCCCCATCTCCCCCCCCCAGCCTCCCACCCTATTGCCAATTCCTTCCACATAGGGGATATCTAGAGTCTGCCATTTCACTCAGGGTAGGGTCCAGGCACTCCCCTAAGAGTCCAGGCTGAGAGAGCATCCCTCTTTGTGCTATGGACACACGATGAGACAATCTTTCTTAATGGCAGTCATTTTAGAACCACCTGTATTATCCCTGTTCTGAGCTTGAAACCACATATGTTCTGAGTTAATATATTTTTATAATCCAATTTAAAAGTTTTAGGTCATTGTAAGGAAATGTTGTCTCTCTAAGCAAGTTAAAAAAAACAAAGCCAATGTCCTCTGCATGTAGGAACCCTGTGTCTGTGTGTGGACTGCCCTGAAAGCAAACAGTTGTCAGACTCCAGCCAACCATGGTCTGTGAGCTTGCTCCATGTTTTGTTTTTGTTGCAAAGAGAACTTAGAGTCGTTTGTAGAGATAAGCAGATTATGCTCCCCATTGGGACTTACTCATTGTTTGATTAGAAAAGTTGAAAGATACTAAAAAGTTAATAATTTTCTCATACTATCATGTCAGGTATGACTATAAACGTCCTCTACCCAGAAGACTTTGCTTTATGCAGTGGTAAGCCACTGATAGTTGTGACGAGGAGCTTTCTATGCTGTAGAAAGCCAATCTGTATAGGTCTGTGGGTGGTGGGATAGCAAGACTGGAGAAGCCAGGAAAGAAATGCAGAGGACTGTGCCACAGGACAGTGACTGTAGTGAGGGAGGGCAGATTCATTGTTCGGCAGAGAGAATGATAGGACGGAGAGATCATCCATGGAGAGGGTGATGGTCTGACAGCTCCTGCTAGTGCATAAGTAGTCCCATTGAGGAAGGGAGGACAGTTCATAGAAAGGTAGCCTAGAGCAGTGGGGACACATTCTGATGATGAGGTTTCTATGTCCACACAGAGACATCCAAGACAGCACATGTATATCTGTACCCCAGGGTTGCTTTGATAGAAAGGACATCTGAATTCCAGGCTAGATCAATCCAAACTCAACTCTGGCCCCACCCTTTGCTTATAAGGACCTTAGTTCCTGTTTAGACAATGAAATTCCTGAGTTCCAACCTTAAGGACTATGGAGAGGGTTTTCTTAGTGTGTGCCTGGCATAGCTGTGGCACAGAGCAGATGTCAGAAACCAGCAACATGGGGTTTAAGGGTCCTTCTGGTTTCCTAGTAACATTATTTTGGGGAGAATACTAGCATCAAAGTGAGCAGATTACTGTGTGCTTTCCCTGAAGCTGGAGAAGCATTGGCTGCTGCCTGTCAAATATTTGCTGTATGTAGAATGAGGGGCTCTTGCTGCTGCTGGGGTCAATGTTAGGCATCAGGCTAGCTGGCTTGACTGGCATTCTTTCATTTTAGTTTTTGTCTGCTTCCTATCTGCCAGACCAACTTTAAAAGTATCAAATGGCTGAGAGGAGTAGTAGGGACGCCAGAGTGTGGTGGTCTCACAGCTTTCTTGCTGCTAATATGAGCCTGGGCATGGCATGGCCTTAGTCCTTTGCAAGGTAGGATAAATATTAGGGTGGTGAGAAAATTGGAGTGGGAAGAACAGTCATACACAGAGAGTAAATGCTCTGTTAATACTGTGAAATCCTGGCACTGTGGTGTTGACCTTTTGTCTCATGCTATTAGGCATAGCTTGCAGCAGTACTAGTGATAAGAATGGAGGTGTGGCTTCTATTCTTAGATGGTGAAGTATTAGTTCATATTTTTCTGTGGACTTGAACACTGAGTCACAGTCACCATGGTAAAAGAAAACAGAAGTAGCATGTGCAGTCTAGTGCTCAGTCTGATGCAGTGGTGGCTGGGCTGCACATCCACCAGAGAACCTGCCCTACTCTTGGTCTCCTGGGTAGAGAGGAACTCTGATAGACTGTCACTGACCTGCAACAAGTTTGCTGCTTGCCCCAACTGCTTGACTTGGCCAGTGGGAAGAAGACGCTAGAGCCCAAGCCTGAAGTGTGGCAGCTACTGCATGTGGAACTGGCTGTGTGGTCTGGGCATCTCTTTTTGTCTGAGTCCTCGACTCTTCTCCTGATGTGGGTCTGGCAATGTGCTGACTGGGGATACAGATTCCTGACATAAATGTAGCGAGGTGAAAGTGCTTTTGCAGTCAACCGATCTGAAGGGTTTGGCAGGTGGCATGATTGCCGTGAAGCCCAGCTTTGTTGTCTGTACACAGAGTAGTGACACTTCCCTCAGGTAGACGCTTGGCTCAGGACATTCTAGATTTGGCAGATGTCACAGGCAAGAGCTCTTGGAAAGCAGCCCTTCAGGCATGAGTGCCTGCAGTGGAGGGTCAAGCCAGGCGGGAGATTCAGCTTGGGCTGAGGTCTCTTCCCATAAGCTGTATGAGGGCAGTGTCGGGCCCGTTATAATGTATGTTAGAAAAACTCAACTAGTGCTTACTCATGTAATTCTTTTTTTTTTTTTTTTTTTGGTTTTTCGAGACAGGGTTTCTCTGTATTGTTTTGGAGACACTCATGTAATTCTTATGGATATTTTTGCTTTGGGGGTTGGTAAGAGAGGCTCTTACTATATAGCCTTGACTGGCCTTGAACTCAGGGAGATCTGTCTAATGAGATTAAATGTATGGCTATCATGCCTGGCTTCTTTTTAAAACTTCAATTCTTTCAATACAAAACGTTTGTTGACATA
Source organism: Mesocricetus auratus (assembly GCF_017639785.1). Lineage (NCBI taxonomy): Eukaryota > Metazoa > Chordata > Mammalia > Rodentia > Cricetidae > Mesocricetus > Mesocricetus auratus. The sequence continues at coordinate 150,100,520 of NW_024429266.1, read as the reverse complement.
AAAATAAACATCATACTGATGGTGTTTATAAGAGAGGAGTCCCTTTGAGAGTGCCAGAATCAGGTATGAGGCCCCCTCTCCTCCTCAAATGGGTAGGGAGCATTCTAGGCAAGGGATCCAGAGAAATCTACCTTGAAAAGAAAAATCAAGAACTGTTCTGAGAGACATAATGGATAAAGAGGAATTTGAATGCAAGAGCTGACTAGGTAGTGTCATAATATCTGTCCTGATTCAGAGACAGGAGTTGTTTGAGGGCATGAGTGTCATTTTCTGCAAGCTACTTTAAAGTCGCTTTGAGGTCACTTATATTCACAGACAAAAAAATGTTTTTAGATTCTATTTCTGTGTACCACATGTGTGCAGTGTCTATAGAGGCCAGAAGAGGGCATTAGGTCCCATGAAACTGGAGTTAACAGCCTTTTGTGAGCCACCATGTCTGTGCTTGGAACAGAAACCAGGTCCTCTGCAAGAGCAAAAGCTTTTAACTGCTGAGCCATCCAGCCCTATACAGACACTTCTGATGTTTTGTTGCTTGAGTAGACTGTATATCTGATGGCGGTCCCTTAATTATATCAGAGACAATATGTATGTATGTATGTACGTACATATGTATGTACACACACATACCCTCTTAGGGTAAGAACACTTTATGATGTTTTCACAGCGACATCCTCACAACAGTACATTTTTTAGTACATGATCCTATCATTAAGCTGTGTGTGTCTGTCTGTGTGTATAGTACACAGGCATGCACATAGCATCTCATAGTGGGTAGCAACACAGCACAGGGTGTCCTGTGTGCATTGATTTGTTCCTTTAGATAACTTGTGATTTTGTGCAGGATGACTGACATTTGAGAGTGTTATGCTGAGAGACTTTTCTTCAATTCTTTGCTGAGGTTTCATTTCTGGAATGTATCTTTAATAATATATTATAATTGGATAGAAAACGTTTTGACCCAAGAAAAATCATTTAGTGACACATCATTAATGCAGTGTAAGTTGGCTGGAAAATATGAGATCAAGAATTCTGTTTCTCAGTTATTTAAAATGAGAAGACTAAATTAAAATTTTGTCTCAAATCAGCAAGGCAGAAATTCATTCAGTAGCTATATTTGCAGCTACCAGTTAAGATCCTTATTAAATAGAAAATGACCTGGTCCAGGCCCAGAGGCCATCAGTGAGTCCTAGAATATTCATGATGTGACATGGAATTGTAGAGTTACCTGGATCTCTTTATTTCCAAAGGGAAACTAGAAAACTGTCTCTCTGTGTGTCACCTAATAGTCATAATTAAGATTCTTTTGACAAAGATGGTGCATAGTAGTTGATGGCTGTGATCTGTGTATCTTCTAACATGCAGAAATGAGGAAATGCCTATGGAGTTGGGGAGGAGACTGATAGCAAAGCCACAAAACCTAGTAACCCATGGATAGAGAGTGGAGGAGGTAACTGGTGACCAGCTGAATTAGTTGAACTATCTCATCATTATGACCATGACAATGCTAGTTTATTTCATATCAACATCACCTTGATGCCTCCCGCCATGTGGCTGGCCCATGAATGGCATAGTTGAGTCTCAGTTGTATTTTGGCTTTTCCTGCGGGTTCATGGATATATATCTTGTTTCAAGGTCATGGCCATTGATGTTACTTAGATATCAGGGGCAAGGTGTTCATTCCTTTTTTGCTATGTCTGAATTTGAAATGAGATTGAACTCATGGAGGTGACATGGCCATCCTTGGGTTCTACTTTCTAACATTTGTGACTTGGTATAAAATGATGATAATTATGATGGTGATGACAGCATTGACTATCCTTGGGTCTTGATTGCAGGAATGTATTTTTATCAGAGAGTGAGCAAAATGTACGTGGTGCTGTGTTGGGGTTGGTGGCATGGAGATGCTGTCTGTGGATGAAAGTAATGGTGCTTCAGTTGCTTTGTGAAAGTATGGGTTGAGGTATCCTTTTAGTCAAAATCTTAGGCTATAAAGAACTAAAAGCCCACTCCAAGCAACATCTTAAAACCAGGAAGCCTAAAACATGGTGCGGTGGCATACACCTTAATTCTAGCTCTAGGGAGGAAGGTGAATTTGGAGTCAGACTGGGCTACATAGCAAGAGTGTTTTTAAAATACTCTTTCCCCCAACCCTGTGAAATTCTTGAGAACTAACTAATGGTCACTGCCCCACCTCCAAGATTACACATTGGGCTTACAGAGTTTCCCTACTACTCTCCAGCCAGTTTGCTCCCTATACAGAGAACTTCCAGAAAGATCCCAAAGAAGTTAGAGAGAAGGTGATGGCACCTGCTTGGGGGCCCTGTGAACCGCTGGAGATAGGCCACCTCAATGTTAGTGACAGAGAAGGGAGATAAGTGATCCCTGCTGGGGTACGAGGGTCATAAAAACAACAGGAGTGGCCATGATCTTGCTGGAGTTCCAAACCTCTCAGAAACAGGAACTTTTCTCCCACATCAAATGGCCTCGCAGACCTGCCAGTCTTCATGACAAACCAAGTATTCTGTTGTTTCCTTTCCCTGGAGATTGTTGATAAAACTGTCATGTTTAGTTGGAACATCACAAATGTTAGACAGAAAAAAATAAACAAGTCCCAGGCTCTGGCCAAGTTGTACAATGGTGGAACATCAAAGCGTGGCCAGACACCAGACTCAGCTTCTACCAGTGGCTTCATTGTCACCAGCAGTCAGTAGGCTTCAGTGTAGTGTAGACTCTGTGGAGTGAAGGAAGAAGAAATGAGTTGAGGGCAGCTCTGGGAGAAGGATTTTCTAGGGAAAGGCAGAGCTGGACTTGGCCCACGTTTAAGCCCATGGCTATTCACACCAGGCTGTCACAGTGGTGTTCCTGCAGGTCTGCCACCTGCCTCAGCCCAGTGATAGCCGGCTCACACCTGTACCAGCTTTCTGGGTCTGTCTCTTGATGTGTTCACAAGATCCCAAGGCCTCAGGGGGATCTTGTTAGCCTGCTTACAGACTGCCGGTCTAGGTTACTCCTGGGATACCCACAGTTGTCCTGTTCCACAAGTGGTCCTTTGTCAGAGCAGGCTGCGTGTGAGCTGACACAAACCTGCAGACATGTTTCTGGGCAGCAATAGTTGAAGTTCACGCAGGGTTGATCACCTGCATTCTGGGTACTGTATGGGCCTCATCTCAAGGAGAGGAGAGGTTGGAATAGTGTGCAGCAAATATGACATCTTGCCTCTCTTGTCTTTCAGCAGAAAGGAGGAGCTATACTTTGTCAGGTGACTGACTGCATCAGGCTTTCACACACACTCCCTGATCCACTAGACTAGTTCTCAGTCCCCTAGACCTGCCCTACACACTGCCTAGAGTTGTCTGCATTGAGTCTAGGAAGCAGTGGCAGCACCAGTTTCCTTTCCTTACCCACTAGGTACATAATGTGCTCCCTCAGCATAGTCTTCTCTGTTTTAGGATGATTGTGGCCTTTGCCTGAGCATGGAACCTCAGCATCTTGGGGATAGGTTGTTGTGGGTGCTAAGACTTGGTCAAGTGGTTATTGTCTCACTAGGTGGGCGCCCTTGGTATTGAGGCCCTGTGCCTCACCGAGTGGAAATGCTAATCCTCTGTGCATACTCTCAGGGACCTTTCTGCATCCCTGCTCTGCACACAAGGCTCAAGAGCATCCTTGGGTTGCTCTGTCTACTCCACAGATCAGTAGAGAGCTAAAGTTACAGTCCATATCCAGGGAACGGGAAGAGGCCAATTCCCATGTGGTAATGACATGGGGTTACTTTCTGGTGTGATACCAGTTTTTGGTGAGAGCATTCAGGGAGCTCTTGACAGGGCTCCCTTTGTGATTCATGTAAGTTAAGTGCCTGGGGGATGGGGATGGGAATGGGGATTAGGGAAAAAATGCAAATCACAGCAGCTTCATGTGCAGACTGCTCTGCTGGGTATGGTTCTGAAGCAGACATAGGATGTAAGGAGTGCTCTGAAACAGCTGGTAACAGGACACCACACTTACAGCCTCTCTTTTTGCCAGAAAAATAATCAGCTCTGTATCTTAAGTGCTTGATGGAATGGCCCAGACACCAGCTGTAACTTAAAACAATTTTTGTTTCAGTTGTTTAAAATAAGCGCATGGCTGGTGTTCTGGATCTATCACGGTGTCCATGCCTTTGAGTGGATGGCCAGTGTGTGCAACTTGTTGGGCCTTCTTGTCATGCTGGCGTGGGCTGTGTTCCCTGGGAACTTCCTGTGTATGTTTCCAGAGGCCTGCGTGTAGACTGACGGTGGCTGTTGGGCTGGAGCTTCACCTGCCCCTTCTTCCATTGTGCCGGGTGCTAGTTCAGAGCATGAGCAGGAAAAGACCCAGCCTCCTGGAGCAAGTGCTTACAGAGCCCTTTCCACTCCAGAGGGCCATCCCATCTCAGCCTCATAGGTGATTGTGCTGCATGCTCTAAAGTGTGTTTGTTGTTTTCACATTATTGGTAGAATTCCTAGTAAGGAAGGTAAGAATTCTTCCCTCTCTGTTCATTTCCTTCAGCCACGACTAGCCGTCCCCCACCTCTTCAGAGCCCTCAGGAATTGTGCGCTCTGTGCATGAAGGCCACTGCCTGTTGTCTGGAGGTACATAGCTGTGGAGAGATGAACCAGAGAAGAGGTGCCAGGGAAGGGTAGAGCGATTTTCTCCCTGTCCCCTGTGCCAGTCCATGTGGCAGCTGGGTTCATTCTAGAGCACTGCTCTGCCATATTCCCAGTGATTCCTGGTTCAGCCAACTTCCTTACCATGGTACAGTGGTAGCCACCTCCCAGTTAGCCTCCTTGCAACCTTCTCTCCTTCAATGATCTCATTATTCACATGATAGAGCAAACATAGTCAAGCATACAGGTCATGCCATTCCTCACCCTAGCTGACCTTGTTAGGAATAACACAATGCATATCTTGCTGCTGCCAACCAGGTTCCATGTGACTGGGCCCTGCTTTCTTCATTGCTGTTTGAACACTGCCTTCTCATGGTGGCACTTCCTTCCACGACTGCTGTCCTCTTTGAGGCTTCTTGCCTACAGGCCTTTGCTCTGACCACTCTTCCCTTCCACCTGCCATACTCTTTAGACCAGCATCCCACAGCACCTGTTCTGACCCACAATGCTGTTTTGCTTCCTACATGGCTTTATATAGAAACAAGGCTAGGAGGAATATTTGTCATTTGTGTCTCAGTACAATGTAGACTTCATGAGGATAAGTATGTGTCCTTACAGTAGTATCTAACACATAGTAGATACTCGAAAAAATTGCCGGCTAATGAGTTAGATGTCTCTGGGATCTAGCACTGTTCTGCTGTCTGAAGTTCTTTGTGAAAGCACCCATGTTTACCTACAGGAATGCAGTATCCTGGCAAGTAGCATGGGTAGCAGAAAAAATGAGGGATGGTAAGAACAGTGGCAGACTTTTTTTTTTATGATTGCAGTGTTGGGGATAGAACCCAGTTCTTGGTATATGCTAGTTACATGCTCCATTAGTGAGCTGCACGGCAGGGCTCCTGTGCACTCACTGTGAAGATATTGGAGTATGCATATTAATGTGGGGACATTCCAACACAGCTCCTTGGGATATGTACTGTGTGTCCTCTTTTGCAGCTAAAGCATGTAAAGGACAGAGAGATAGTCTCTTAACAGAGTTACAGGCTTCACCTGGGGTGTGACCAGCTATCCCTGTTCCAAAGGGTATTCATATACCATATACCATATACCATAAAGGGATAATGCCTCTGTTCCTTTCAGGGGATGTCTGGAGCTGAATGAATTGATGTGGTCTATCTCCACAGGAAGATGTGGAGTAACAGCAGTTTCCACATACAGGCAAGACTGTGAGGTCAGAGCTGTCACCAGTGCTAATGTCTCAAATGCCTGTCTAGTGTTCCTAGACAAAGCAGTAAGTGTCCCCTGCTGTGCACTGGGAAACTGGGAGGTACAGGTGGCATCTTGGGGTATCTATAGCAGCCAGATGGCTGGGTGGTAGAACAAATCACAGTCATTTTGGCTTCCAGTTAGGGACTGAGTTTCCATCAGTTTGGAGGGATAAGAGTGACATGATGGCATGCATCTCTCTTAGATGCACTGCTTTTGCCTGATGGTTAACCGATTTCTTCAGATTCCTGCTAAACATGGTAGACCGTGCTGACCCTGGAAAGCCACATGCCCCAGGCACATTGCTATATAAAGTGAAGCAGTATTAATGTAGGTGACCCATGCAGCTAGACCCTGATGAGGGAACTATGCCCAGGGGTATCAGGCTGGAGTCACAAGAGCCACTTCATCAACTGAGAGAGAACTCAGCTGGGGACAGAACTCCCAGGGATGCCCTTAGGGCCGGTCACCACAGCCTAGTCACCCTAGGGATACTTCTGTATCCATAGTCTGTGGAGGTTACCTTTGTTCAGTGCTAATTTCCAGACTGAATTGCAAGGCACAGAGGAAAGCCACTCGCATGAGACGAGACATCCTGACACAGGTGGGAGAAGTCAGACCCCATAACTGGAGTATTAGATCTTAAAAACATAGTAATCAGGGCATTGTGAAAAAAGATGAGCAGATGAACAGACTGAAAAAGGAAAGACTATCAGTCTGAATATCCGAACTAGAGCCACCACCACATCACGCAGCTAACTACCTCACAGGCTCCCTGGCACCAGGCTGGGCTCTATTCTTCCTGTTACTCTCTTAATAATTTTAATATGTTTCTGGGATGGAGAGGCCAGTAGGAAGAAATGATAATCTATGAATCTAGTGCAAAGTATTCTCTCCTGGTTTAATCTAGATGTAGTTATTCTGGATATAAAATTTTAGACCCTGATTTATAACAATATTTGAACAATGAGCCTTGCTCCATATCATAATTAAACATTCCTTGCTGGCTTCATGCTGTTTTATGGTTTGGGTTACTGTATTCACCCTAGTATGTACGTGTGTGTGTGTGTGTGTGTGTGTGTGTGTGTGTGTGTGTGTGTGTGTGTGTGTGACCTCTCATTCTGACAGTAGCCAGCAGAGCGTTTTCACTGCAGAGTATTTTGTTTGTTTGTTTTTCTAGACCAGGTTTCTCTATGTATCTCTAGCTGTCCTGGAATTCGCTCTGTAGACTAGATTAGCCTCAAGCTTAGAGACCTGCCTTCCTGTGCTTCCCTAGTACTGGGACTGAAGGCGTGTGCTACTACACCTGGTTCATTGCAGATTATTTTTTTAGAGCCAATTACTGGAATATTGGAAATAAGATAGTTTTGTTTTTGTTTTTTGATGGGTGAGGGCATATTTTGTTGGTGGAATGGGGATTGTCTTAGTTAGGGTTTCTATCTGTGTGAAACACCATGACCACAGCAACTCTTAAACAAAAACATTTAATTGAAGGTGGCTCACTTACAGTTCAGAGGTTCAGTCCATTATCATCATGATGGAGAGTATGGTGGTGTGCTGGAATCTTGCAGGCAACAAGAAGTTAACTGAGATACTGGACAGTATCCTGAGCATAGGAAACCTCACACCCCCACAGTGAAGCATTTTTTCCAACAAGGCCATACCCACTCCCAACAAAGCTACACCTCCTAATGGTGCCACTCCCTGTGTGGTTATAGGGGCCAGTTACATTCAAGCTACCACAGGGGACAAGGATATCTGAACATATATGACATTATTATATAGTAAAGAATTTGTCCGGCCTGAGCCCTTAGTTCCCAAAGCACTTGGGGTATCCCAGGTGCTAAGTGTGTTTGTTCTTGTTGGGCCATGGGCCCACAGTTGGGTTTTTGCCATTGAGATGTTTCAAGTAGTCATGCAGGAAAGACCAATCATATGAATGGAGTGTTGGGGTTTTGGGCCAGTGATAGCATCCTGATTTCATGACCACTGAGCAGGAGGAAATGGAAAGTAACTTCAGTCTCATGGCTAGTATTACAGTTAGGTACATCTTAGTAATGAGACACCCACCCCCTGCCCCCACCCTCAAAAAGGAGCTCTGGAAACTGAGGCTTAGATGATTTCCTGGTTAGTGAATACTGATAGGAAGTGCTTAGAAAGTGACATGGCCCCAGGGCACATAGAAGGCATCAGACCCACACAGGCCTCCTTCCACATGTTTCCTCATTTGCCTGATATAAAACTATAATCCTAATTATGATGCTATAGTAGCCCAGGGCTGGAAGAAGCCATCTGAGTGTGGAGCACCTGGTCAGAGTGTGAGTGGCCCAGGGACTCTCAGACTTGTGATTAATGTCTGAAGTGAAAAGGTACTTGCTGGAAACTGTGCTTTAACTCAGGACCTTTGACTCCAGCTTCAGGTGGTGAGTGCCCCAAGTGAACTACAGTGCACAGTTGTAGTACATGTCTCCAGTTGTGCTCTTAACTGGAACAGCTAAGTGACCTTAACCTCTCTCTCTGAGTCTTGGTGTCCTCTGAAACAGTATCTCATAATTAGTAATTTGGTGTCATCTCAAATCTGTCCATGTCTATTATCAAGACACCTGGAAAAATGCTACTCTTAAATTTTTATTTACTTATTTAATTTTTTAAAAGAGAATTTCACATATGAATACTGTATTTATATCATTTTCAGACCTCCTTCTCTTCCCTCCAACACCTCCTGTGTCCCTTTCCTATCAAATTCATAACCTTTTCTTCTTAATTATTATCATATGTCCACACACATGAGTATAAATACAGTCTGCTGAGTTTGTTTATTGTTGCTCATGTGTATATGACCATTTGAGGTTGGATAGCCTATTAGGGAGTTCATTCCTGGAGAGGGCTGGTTCTCCTTCTCTGACCAGCTGTTAGTTGCCTGTAACCCTTCACCTGGGGATGAAACTTTGTGAGATTGCCTCTATCCACATTGACAATCAACTGGTGTGGTCATTCTTGGGTTCACCTTTCTTGTTATATATAGAAGACATTATGTCCTAGTAGACATCCTAGTCTTCTGGCTCTTATAGTCTTCGTCCCTGAGTCTTAGATGTCAGGATCATGTTATAGATGTATCAGCTGGGGCTGGTCATTCTATAGTCAGTTGTTCTCTGCACTTTGACCACTTGTGGATTTCTGTGATGATCTTTGTCTTCTGCAACAAAACAAAACAAAAAAACTTCTTTGATGAGGGGTGAGAGCTATGCTTGTATGTGGATAGAGTGATGAGTATTTAGAATGCAGTTAGTAATTATACTGTTTTAAGAAAGTGCAGTAGTAGGTCTTCTTCTAGAGTTTATGACATTACCAGCCATAGGTTGTTTGGCTAAGTCTCCAGTACTAGGCCCACATTCCCTCCTATTGAACAGGCCTGAAGTTCAATTAGATGCTGTTGATTACGCCCAATATAAAAGTGCTGCTGCTGCACTCTTGGGCTGTCTTGCTGGACTGGTCATTGTTGTGGTTCATTGGCTTTATAGTGGGTAGGACTGTCGGTTTCTTTGCTTACTCCCTTAGCAGCTTTAATGGCACCTTCACATACCCTGAGAGCTAGTCCTCAAGGAGGAGGCTTCTAGGTAAGTTATAGCTCTGTTCTTCAAGTTCTGTGTCCTAAGTTTACGGTGTCTTAGGGCCTTACTTTCATTTTCTGGTAGACAACCAAGGGCGATGATGATAGCCTGTATTGTTTTGGGAATCTCTTTAGACTCCCATGACCAGCAATTCAAAGGGAGATTTCCCTTGCTTGGTCCTGGGGATTTTATTAACTAGTCTGTAGCTGTTTGGGGGAAGCATTATCACCCAAGTGGCATAAATTCATTTAAACTGTACACACACACACACACACACACACACACACACACACACACACACACACAATGTGTTTTTAAGTAAACATAAAATGTCTCCCTATGGCTTTTCCCCTCCACCCAAACGTCCTGTGTTGCTTATTCCTCTTTCCTTCTCCCTCTGTACAAGTGCTGGGGAAGCTGCTGGGGAAGGGATCCTTATTCACTATTGGTGGGATTTCAGATTGGTAGTAGCCATTGTAGGAATCGGCGTGGAGAATTCTCAAATGGCTAAAAGCAGATGTGCCCTATGACCCAGCTATATCACTACTTGGCATATGCCTGAAGTACTTACCCTCCTGCTCTACAGATATTCACTTAGCCATGCTCATTGCCACTCTCTTCACAATAGCTAGGAAGAGGAAACAACCTAAATCTCCTTCAGCTGACACACGGTTGGTGAAAATATGATACATATACACAGTGGAATTCTATTCGACTGCAAAGGAAAATAAAATGAAATTTGCCAGTAAAATGGAAGGAAATAGAAAATATGAGTGATGTAACCCAAACCCAGAAAGGTAAACACTGCGTGTTCTCTCTTATTTGTGGATCTGAGCTTTGACTCTGTAGATGTGATTATGCATCCTAGAGTAACCACAGAAATAAAGTTAAAAGGGATATTGGCAAGGGGGTGGGGTGGAGCACTAGAGAGATAGTAGGACACAGGTGCCATGAAAGTAGAAATTGAGAGAGAGAGAGAGAGAGAGAGAGAGAGACAGAGACAGAGACAGAGACAGAGACAGAGAGACAGAGATGGCTTTAGCTTGGGTGGGGAGGGGAAAATAGTGTGCATGTTCTGGCTTCAACCTCAGCTTCTTGAGTAGCTGGGAGCACAGGTACAGACCACCACTCCTGATATATTTCCTTCCCTTCTCCCTCCCTCTCTCCCTCATCCTCCTCCCCTCCCTCCCTTCCACAGTATCTTGAACCATTTATGAACCACATGTGATGGCACACACCTTTTATCCCCAAATTCTGTACCCTGAGGCAGACAGAACTTCTAGTATGAGGCCAGCCTAGTCTACATAGTGAATTACACATCAGCCAGGGCTATGCAGAGAGACCCTGTCTCAAAAAAACAACAAACAAATTTATGAAATCACGAATCAGTTTCCTTTTGCTTACATGTCTCTAAAAAATACTGACAAAATCAGTGTCATTATTAGTACTAGTGTTAACTGTAACTTCTTGAACTTAATGCCTCATTAATATTCAAAATCATATCCCCCATCTTTAAATCTTGTTCCATAGAAGGAAATAAAACATACATATATATTTTCTGGTGTTTGGTATAAGTAAGGTGCCCAAAGCTCAGAAAGGTAAGTGGCTTCTTTAGGTCAGCCCACAGTGGTGGTGTTTGAATGTTTGAACCCATGGCTCTCGCTGAGGTTTGTGATCTGTGCCCACTTGCCTAGTACACTAAGCCTCTAACCTCAGCTAGAAGCTTCCACCCAGTACAGGGCTGCCTTTCCCTGGAAACCAGAGCTGGGTGCTCATTGTAGCTTCCTCTTAGATTTGATCTGCTCTTTCTTTACTTTTTCCCAACACTGAGAATAGAACCCAGGGTCTTGCATATGCTAAGCATGCATGTCCCACTAAAGGCCACATCCCAGCCTCTGTGTCTGTAAGGAGCTGCTTTTGGGATGGGGCCAGAGTGGGGTAAGGCTTCCTAAAGTGAGAGTCATGACTAGAAAGGTAGGTTAATGGGGGATCATGGCTTTGGTGTCTTAGCTCTGCTATGCTCTGGCTGTGTGTTTGAGGCTTGTGAATTGATCTTTCTGGTTAAGTTTTCTTTGGGAGCAAACTTAAAAATTTACAGTGCTTCCCTTACAGTTGAAATGATAGAAATGCAGATTCTTAGCGCTCCTAGCATCGTGCTTGGCATGGGATATTTATACATGTGAGCCTAACAATTCTTCTCTACTAGGGAGGAGGACAGAGCACTGAGGGTAGAAGTTGCCACCCACCCTTCATCCTTGCTAACCCCCAGCCCCAGGCCTCTTCCTCTCTTTCCTCTTCTTGGCTTGGTGCACAGGTGTGCAGGACAGGGATACTGAGCCAAGGGGATACCAGATCGGCACCAGCAGACTTTGGAGCAAAGTGCAGGACCCCAAGTGTGACTGTGTCCTGCTGTCTCCCCTCAGGTGGTCCTGATGATGATGCTTTGCAGATGAAGGTGCTTGGCGCAGAGTGGGAAGTCCTCCTTATCTTCTTTTGGCCTTATGGGTGTTTCTAGTGAGTGATGGGATTGTGGATGCAGGAAACTGGCAGGGTGCTCAGCTCTTGGGCTCTGCAGGAAAATGGAGCTCTCCTCAGCCTGAGGGTGGAGCTCATGGCTGTGGGAATCTTGCTGCCAGGGGTGTGCTGAGACATTCCTTCACCTTGGAGGAAATGAGGGTTTTAGGAAGAGGTCAGGGACCCAGAACCTTGACGAAACCAGACAGACCATACAGTGAGTCACATAAGAAGGACATCAGAACCAATTGGCTAGAGAGGGTCTAATAAATTGTGTCCCTCACAAGGACCGGCATTTTCTGTTCCCTGGGTGGGCCACATGTGCTTCGCTCTCAGGAAGATTGGGAACAGCTGTCCTGGATCGTTGCTGTTGAGTCATATCTGGTCCATGGGCCAGCGGTTGGCGCCTCTGGTCATTCCGTCCGTTTTTAGCAAAGCTCTTGGGGAAGTGCATGCTCAGCATCCTCTGTGTGGTGCTGGCAGCCTGGCTTCCGTGGCCTCCTGCTGTGTCCTTAGCCCAAAGCAGCCTCTTCTGGGCTTTCCATCTCCTCTAGTAACTTTGGTGCTTGCTTAGCAAATCCTCCAACTTTGCTCTTCTGTCTCCTCTGTGTTAGTAATATGTACATGCATATGTACGTGTCCCTCCAGACTGGGCTCCTCTGTGTTAGTAGTGTGTATATGCATATGCACATGTCCCTCCAGACTGGGCTCCTCTGTGTTAGTAATATGTACATGCATATGCACATGTCTCTGCAGACTGGGTTCCTCTGTGTTAGTGTGTATATGCATATGCACATGTCCCTCCAGACTGGGCTCCTCTGTGTTAGTAATATGTACATGCATATGCATGTGTCCATCCAGACTGGGCCCCTCTGTGTTAGTAGTGTGTATTTGCATATGCATGTGTCCCTCCAGACTGGGCTGCTCTGAATCATGAAGCTGTGTCCATGGAACACCTGAACAGGTGTTCAGATGGGACAGGACCAGACTCTCAGTGCCTAGTACCAGTGGAACTGGGGTAGCTGTTTGCAGGCATGGAGCACCTTGAAGATTAGCAATGGGGAAGGGGAGCCTCAAGATGGGGATGCTTCCCTGACACACTGGCCTGGCCTGCCCACCACTTCACCAGGGGCCTCTCTGTCCTGGCAGGTCTCTCATTGAGTTATTCCTCAAATTGCTAACTGTTGGGCCCACAGGACATTGTGGGCTATGTAGCCCTTCACAGTGAGATGTGTTCCTGCTGCCCCTTCTGAAACGGGGCCTGCAGTGCCTCTTCAGTCCCCAGTCTCCGTCCAGAAAAATGTCTAATTGTATCTTGAACTCATTTACATTGCTTGCTTCAATGGCCTCACTTGGCAGCTGAGGCCGTATGCTAATTCCACCCTTTTCATGAAGGAATTCTGCTGATTTTACTTACTTTTTATGGTTGATCCTGTCCTTTCTTCTCCCTCCACCCCCCATTTTTTGTCTGCTGCTTTCCAGGCAGTTTTTCAAGATGCTCTTTCACTGCCCCTATGAGCCTGTACCCTCAGGATGTGTTCCTCTCTGGTAGAGCTCAGACCTGAGCTCTTGCCTTTCCATTGCTCAGGGCTAATGCAGACTGCCCTGCCATGGTTTCTCCACAAACAAGGAGGGCTGTCTGTGGCATTGTGGCACATATCTTCCAGAACCTGTTTGTGTCTGAGACCACACTGATGGCTGATTTTTTTCTCATAGCCAAAGTGAGAATGCCCCAGCATCAGGAGCTTTGGGAGGGAGGATCTGCCTTCTACACAAGGTGGTACCCATGGTGTGGTCTAGACTAGTCTCTGCTGCCCTAAGTTGAGGCTTCTTTACCTGCTCATGGGTAGATGAAGACTATCCTCTGCCTTCAGGTTTGCTGAGTGTTTTCCAAGCAGATGAGCCCTGGAGCCTGATCACCACTGGGAATGACCCTGTACTTGACCTGACACTTCAGTGGCCTAGTGATTCTCTTTCTGTTTCTATTCTACACATCTTGTTTTGTTTTCAGTGCTGAGGATTGAACCAGGCCTTATACATGTTAGGACACCACCACTGAGAAGGAAAAAAAGGTTTGGTCATTGCCATGGGGAAGTCACATGTCATATATTAGTCTGTCAGCGATGGAGGCAGTGGTACAGCCTAAATATGGAGGCTGCATATGCAGGGCTGTGAAAAGTTGTGATATTCCTGTGATGAGATCACCTAACAGCATCTCTCTTAGAAGTTGTCCCTGCATTGAACAACGTGTTGAATGAACATGAATTGAACTAACTTCAACATACTGGGCCTCTTTTACCTTGTAGGGCTTTTTGTTTATTCCGTGAGTATGTGTTGAGCACCTACTGTGTGCTGGTGGTACAAGGGGAAAGACTGTCCAGGTCTGTACCTCAGCCGGTTAGTAGAACTGTCCTGGGGCATGATGCAGCTGAGGGAAGATGCCCATTCTAGACCAGAGAAGTAAGAGGCGATGTGAGAGGGACACGCCAAGGTGCATGTTGTCCAAGGGGTGGCAGGAGTGAGCCTGGGAGCCTGCCTAACACCAACTCCTTATTAGCTCTGGAGATGCCAAGGCTGGGAAGGGAAAGTACTCAACTCTGGTAGTCCATTTGGAGGTCCGGGTGCTCCTCAAGTTAGTGGCCACTTTGATACCAGAGCCCACTACCCTGTTACGTTTAGTGGACCTTTGGCTTCCATCCTTGCCCTCTTCAGGCAAAAGGGGCTCCCAGGAGCAAGGGTTACTGTGGGCCTGGATGCTGGTGCCCAGGCTCTCTTTGATACAGGTAGGTATGGGCCAAAGAAACTGGTGTTTGCTGTGCTTCTTCCAGCACCCTTTTCTAGAGAGCATTCTCTTTAGAGAGCTCACACCAGGGAGCTACAGGCCAGTCTTGGCCCGTAGGCATGTTTGGTTTGGGCCATATAGTTTAAACATGTTTTGAATTGGTTGTCAAAGTTTAAAATTTGGCAAATGTCATGTAATAGTCCAGATTTTTGGCTTCTCTTGAAAAGTGGGAAGATCTGGCAGCTGAAGGCCTGCATTCCTGCCTGTCTATGGTGGGCTGGAGCTGGGGGACTATCCCCCTCCAGAGGGCTCAGGAGTCTCCACTCCCTGTGCTCCCAGACTCTGTCTTGCAGTTTACACCATCACCTCTAGAATGTGTCCACAGCCCCAGAGGCGTTTATGTTTTGGATCACAGTGTCTTATGTCCTCCTTTCCAGAAATGTAGGGCGTTCATCAGTGAGAACAGGGTCTCCTGTCCCAGAAAGTGGTTGTGTGTCTCAGACCCCAAGTGAAGGTTGCAAAATTTTCTGTAAGCTTTATAGTGCCCAGCAGGTGGGGGATGCTGAGGCACAGACATGGAAAGCTCTTCATTTGATGTAGCTGGGGAACTGGGGTGCAGCGTGTCCCTGCCTGTTCCACAACCTACTCTATCTACCACAATGGTCCAGGCAGCTGAGGTTGCCTGGAAACCTGAAGGTGGAAAGGCTCCCTGTAGGATCACTTTTGTGTTCAGAGGACGTGGCCCCATGGACTAGACTGCTGAGGTGGGTTAGGCCCAGTGCCCCGTGTTCACGTTGTGAGTTACACTGTCTCCTTCCTGCTTCCCTCTTCCACACTGACTGAGCACCTTCTGTATGCAGATCAGTTCCTGACTTTTCTATGCCCACATTGCTGAGGCATACATGACACTGTGTCCTGCCAAGTTTAGACCTCCATGGCTAGTAACTGGTTAGAAATGATGAGGTCTGATTGCTTACTTTCACGATTGAAATAACATGGGCAGGATCCTTGACTAAAAATAAATCAGGTGCAATGGTATGTACCTCATGAGTCCCAACAACTCAGGAGGCTGAGGCAGGAGGATTGCCTAAACCCAGGAATCCCTAATAAGTCTGGATAGCATAATGAGACCTTGCTTTCAAAACAAACAGACAAACAGATAAAATAAGAGTGGTGCTTTCCCAGGTGTCCTGGTAACAGTAGTGGAGATCCGAGATGACTCCAAGTTATACAGGTCCACAGCTCTGGCCTCCTGTTCTGGCAAGGTAGGTGCCTTCCTAACCGCATGTTGTACTGTACTGTGCACCACAGACTGGTTAGGAGTAGCTCTAGCTGTGCTGGTTGGATGACCAGAGAGCAGGGCATCTTTTTGTTTGTTTGGTTTTTTTGTTTTGTTTTTTTGAGACAGGGTTTCTCTGTATTGCTTTGGAGCCTGTCCTAGAACTGGCTCTGTAGACCAGGCTGGCCTCGAACTCACAGAGATCCACCTGCCTCTGCCTCCCTAGTGCTGGGATTAAAGGCATGCACTACCACCCCGCTAAGAGCAGGTCATCTTGTAAAGGACCACTAGGCAGCACTGCAGACTTCAGACAAGTGCCTACACTCTAGGTGTGCTCTTGTGACCTTCCCCCAGCTCCTGCACAGAGTGGCCTGTGGTGAGGGAAAAAAATCTCTTGTCCCTATAATGTGCACAGGATCCTGGTTGACCAGTAAACCTGTCTGTTCATTAGTGCCAGGAAGGTGCAGGCTTCATCTGGAGATACCGCATGCTCCTGTGTGCCCACGTGAGCCCAGAGCTGCAGTGTGGTCTGTGCTTGGGCCTCAGACATCACCATGTGAAGCTTGCTCTGGCCGCTGGCTCTGGCATAGTTGAGTTCCCACATCCCCTCTCACTGGTTGGCCAGAAGTTCTGCATCCATATTTGGTGATTCATCTCTGCTCCCCTTCCTCCCCCAGCCCCTCAAGGTGTCTGCCAAAAGTCTGTATAACTCATATCATCTCCCAAGTTGTTATAGTATATGAAGGCAGAGGATAACTTAGTTATTTTTGAATACAGATTCTTAGTAGAAGTAAGAAGTGTGGTGGGGGAGTTTTTATACTCCCTGCATGAAATAGACAATATTTCCTGAAACAGGAGATATGAACCTCAAAGAATTTAAAATAAAACATTCATTTTATTATTTTTTTTTTAAAAGAAGGAAAACTAGGGGGGAAAAAGTAGAATAGTCAGTCTTTTTATCCTAAGTACAGATGAAATTGATTAAACCTTAAAGACTGGCCTCCGCACACCCGGTTTATTAATTGAAGAATTTCCTCTTACCCAGAATGGGAAGTTCACATTAACATCGAGCTTGCCCTGAGTGCTGGTGACACTTGAGAACTGAACATTTTCCACAATCCTATTTTCTCTTCGGTGCTAGAGGAAATCCTAAAATGGCTAAAATGGGGGAGGGGTGGGGGGAGCAGAACCCGTACTTTTAAGGAAGCCTTCTTTCATTTCCTTGTAAAGCATGAAATCAAATTATAGCTCGTGGCCCACAATTATTTTATTTCTACATTTCAAATTCCATTTTCTGCTCCTTCTTGCTGCTCTTGAACAGGGGCTGCACTGTTGTATGGAACCAGCTGAAGAGATTGCCTCAGATAGACTGTGACACAGTAGCTGAAGGAAGCAAGCAGCCAGGCTCCCCTGCTGGGTCAGGAGCCAGGCCCCATGAACCCTCCTGCATCCGGAAAGTCCATGGCGTCACTGCTCCTGGCCAGGGAGCCTCTGCTGTGTGTGGAGACCCTGGCTGTTCCTCTGACTTCAGAAAGGGCAGTGTGTGCCATTTTTAGAGCTTCCCAAGTGCTAACGGTAGGAGGTGACACAAGGTGAGGCTGGCACTAGTGGTCTACTGACTTCTGTGCTCCCATCCAGCCCCTTG
The DNA here is from genome assembly GCF_017639785.1 of Mesocricetus auratus. Lineage (NCBI taxonomy): Eukaryota > Metazoa > Chordata > Mammalia > Rodentia > Cricetidae > Mesocricetus > Mesocricetus auratus. The sequence continues at coordinate 150,082,801 of NW_024429266.1, read as the reverse complement.
GTGGGTCCCTCACTCTGACCCTGTTGACGCTACTCACTTAGCATCTAATAACGTTGCACGTTGTATTAAATCTTGTTTTGTTTCTTTTTATTAGCTATTTGCTACAAGTTATATGCTGTTATATATAAAGTTCTTCTTAACCTAAATTCAATTTTAAAAATATTTTACAAACTCTCCGGCTAGGCACTGTGGCATGATCCTAGCTGCTCTGGAGGCTGGGGTAGGAGGTTTTCTGTAGCCCGGTAGTTCAAGACCAATTGAGGCCACATACTGAGTGAGGCCCTATTTTAAAACAAACAAACAAAATCCATTTTAAACACATGAGTATGCAAATAACAGTCTAGGCGGCATTGCTGAGAAATCACAGAGTGTCTAGGTGGGAAACCCTAGTTTAACTGATGCCTGATTGCTCAAGTAGAGTCATGTGTGTGAAAACGTTCTTTAAATCTGCCTTAAGTGCTCCATGCGTTCACAGCCTTCCTCTGGCGGAAGTGCTCTCCTCCAGGTGGGACTGAGGTCCTCATGCTTCTGGAAAAGATCTGTTTCTTGCAGTTTTCAGTCCACTGGGGACCATCTGACCATAGCCTCTGTCTTTGGAAGCTCTGAGATTTCCAATCCCTTTGGTCTCTTATTCATAGACTCCAGGATATAGCCCAGGCACGGCCCCAACACACTTTGGGTTCCATTTCATTTGCTAGTTGTGTAACTGGCAAGGCACTTCAGATCTTCCCAAGCCGTGGCTTTGTCACCTCTGAGGTGTGTGTATAGGTTCTTCTTCTTGAGCTATGTGAGGTGGAAGTGACCTCCTCTGGTTGGTTTCTCTTAGATGCTCAGTAAATATTCTTTCTCCTCCTGTCCCTGACTCTTTGACTATAGTCATCTTTTTTATTTTTTTACTTAGAAACATTTTATCTTTTATTTTTAAACTTTCACTTTGAAATAATTTTATATTTGTTGAAAAGTTACAAGAATAGTAGAAAAACCATTGTGTCCGTTGCCATGATGAAACTCTAAGACTTAAAGCAACATGGCCTGGGGTGGGAGTGGGGGGGTTGGTATTTGGCTTACATATCCTGAAACACAGTTCACTGAGGGAAGCCAAAGCAGGAACTCAACCAGACAGAAACCTGGAGGCAGGAGCTGATGTAGAGCGCATGAGGGAGTGCTGCTTACTGGCAGGTTCCCCATGGCTTGCTTGGCTTGCTTTCTTACAGCATACAGGACCACAAGCTCCCTGGGGGGGCACCACTCACAATGGGCTGGGTCCTTCCACATTGGTATCTAATTAAGAAAATGCACTACAGGCTTGTCTGTCTGCCACCCTCTATTAAGGTTCCCTCCTCTCAGATGATTATAGCTTGTGTCAAGGTGATATTAAACTAGCTATAGCCAACACATCTTGTCACCCTGTGATGAACTTTGACCTTGTCCACATGCCTTTGTCTGGTTCTGGTGCTGTCAGACTTAGACTAGGAAGCCTCTTTAGATTAAGAAGACTGACCACTGACCGCCGTGGTCTGTCCACTGGCCTTACAGAGGGCCCTGACTTTAAGAAAGTATCTTCACAGCTGACAGTGTGCCTCTGCCCTGTTGTTCCCTTCATGGTAGCATCAGAGCCATCCCCCGAGGAGCCTGTCCTGGTGGGATGGTGGCTCTTGAGAATGCCAGAGTGACTGCATAGATGGGTGCTTTTGTCGCATGGCTCTTGAAATCCTTCCATTTCTTCAGGGAGATCTGTGGCTGGTGCAGGGCCTCATGATTGCTTCTTTCAGTGTTGAGCTGCTAACAGCAACAATGTCTGGTTAGATTTTAATAACTTTTATTTATTTATTTTTGGTTTTTACGAGACAGGGTTTCTCTGTATTGTTTTGGAGGCTTTCAGTCCAACCTGGCCTCGAACTCACAACAGAGATCCTCCTGCCTCTGCCTCCCGGGTGCTGGGATTAAAGGTGTGCGCCACCACCGCCCGGCAACTTTTATTTTTTATTATGCTTTCTTTTGAGGAGGGGGAGAAACCTGTTGCCTAGCCATAGTAGCATGCATTTATAGCACTTTACCCCAGCACTTGTGAGGCCAAGCAGGGTTTTGTTTTTAAAATCTAACATTTGGGGGAAAGAAGCAGAGCTTAAGAGTTTCAGGCCAGCTTCAGTTACATAGTGGGTTTGAGGCCAGCTTAAGCTAAAGGAGACTATCTCAAATCCTTCACCACCCCCCATAAAAAATGCAGTCCCCAAAGAAACTCTGTACTTATGGCAAGTAATACTGGCCTTACAACATTACTGATACAACATAACTCTAAAAATTTTTTGAGTCAGGACATGTGCCTCAAAATAAAGTACAGAAATGTCTGCCATTGTAGATCACAGACCAGGTGTGTCTGCTGCAAGTGTCCATCAGGGCGCATTGACTCATAAAGGAGTGGGGAGAGTGAGTGGACCCTCACCTCATATTCCAGATTCTCCTCCCACCTGTTTGTATACAATTCTCTCCTTAGTGGGAGGAGGCGTTAGAGTCAGTTGCTAGTCTAGAGGCTGGGAGAGGTCAACTGAAGGGGACTCCACCTATGTGGCTATGGGGAAACTGTCACCAACATTGGGTGACAACTTTTCAGTGCAGCTGCTTTGGGGTCACCCACCCTTCTGTCAGTAATCTCTCACCCATGCTCTGTAAGTAAAGCCAATAAACTCATGGGTTCCGGGGTGGGACGGGCAACTTGATGGAATCGTACTTTGCTTGTTGGGACTTTATTGAGGTAGGGTAGACAATGTTTATCTCTGCCTGGAACTCTCCCCGCCCTTCAGTTTTTGTCTGTAATGCAGTTTCCTCATCTGTAAATGGGTGACTCGGTGCCAGGCAGAATGAGTGCTTAATTCTGTGTTAGGTCCTTTTACCATGGTCACTATTACATAGTTAATCCAGTAGGTGAAGCACAGGGTTTGAGTGTGGTTTTACTGATGTTTTCCTGGTGATTGTGGTTATCTCCTTTTATGTGTGGACTGTCTGTGTTTATTTGCTCTCCTACTCAATCTGATATCTCCTCCTCCTCCTCCCCCTTCTCCTCCTCCTCCTCCTCTTCCTCCTCCTCCTCCAACTCATGAGCTTCCTCTCTGTCATTACTTCATTACTTAGATGGACAGTGGACAACCCTTCCATTTACCTGCTGTATATTCAAGCCATTTGTCCAAGTATAGTTCTCAATCTACCTCTCCTGTGTCCTTCTCCACCTGGAATCCTCTTGCTGTGTTAGGTGTTTACATCACTGGATCATAAGGGTTAGAATCATCTTTTGGCTGTGCGAGTGTGTGCCAAGGACTCACCCTAGCTCAGTAAGCAGTATGCTGCTCTCTATTGACCTCTCTGGCACTTTCTATTAAATTGTTGGTGCTTTTATGATTAGTTTGAACTTTATTCTGTTTGAAGCAGTAAGGATAGTAGCCTAATGTGAATATTAGGCCTTTCTGCAGCCTTGGACTTGCCTTTAATTTTTCATGTAGAAATGTTTGAGGTTTTCTTTAGTGAGTTTATTGGCTTCCTGTTTTGACCTCTGAGCTATGTACCTTACCTGGGTATGCTTTACCTTAAAGTTATATTTCTTTCTCTTTGCCTTTTCTTCTAGTTCTTTTATATCTTTATGTCTGAAACAGTTTTTTGTTTGCTTTGAGACAGGGTCTCACTGTGTAGCTCTGGCTGGCCTTGAACTCATAGCAATCCATCTGCCCCTGACTCAGAAGTGAGAAGTGTTGGTATTAAAAGCATGGGTCACCACCATCCCTGGCTGAAACTTTTTATTAAATTACATTTATTTGTTCTCTCTCTCTCTCTCTCTCTCTCTCTCTCTCTCTCTCTCTCTCTCTCTCTCTCTCTCTCTCTGTGTGTGTGTGTGTGTGTATTGTAGGAATTATCTTTGTGGCAAGTGTCTTTATCCATTGAGCCATCTTTCCTGCCCTTATGTTTGAAACTTTGATTAATTTGGAATCATGGTATAAGGTGTAAAATAGAGATCCAATTTTATTTTTATACAGATGTTATCTGTTGTCCCTAGGTCACAGTTGTGAGTTTGTACTGATTTACAGATAAGGAACTTGGAGAAGGACAGCTACTCACCCGTGGCTTCTCAGCCTACAGAACTGGGCATCCATGCACTTACTTAGCTCTGGAGCTTTCAGGCAATCCCCAGCTTTTATAGTATTTTGGCATTTTCTACTCTTGGCAGGAGTCCAACTCCTCTGTTTGACTGCTTTCTTCTTGTCCATCCTGTTGAAAATTTCCCTTGATCTCTTACATGGTCTCCCTTTGTTGTTCCTCCTGTCCTTCCTCTGCAGGCATGGCTGGCATTGTTCTTCCGCGGGTGTCCAGAGGTGGTGATGAATGCAACGGTCTCAGATGGCACGTGTGTCCTAGGGGATACTGGCAGATCGCCTTTCCTTGAGTCTGCTCTCCTTCCTTTGCCACCTGCAGGGCCTTGCCCACCTGTTCTTTGGGATGCCCCTGAGTTCCCAGAGGACTCAGGAATGTGGGACTCTGGCCAACAGCAGCTGGCAATAGGAAAAGAAAAAAAAAATGAAGTCAGACAACACTTGGTTCGAGTGTTTCTTTGGTTGTTGATGTGCAAGCTGGCCTTTAAGTTTGTTTAGGAAAGTGGGAGAGCCTTTGGCACATGTGCAGGCTAAACGACTCCTTTTTCAAGCCCAGGTTTGGCTCCATCTAGTTCATTGTAATAGTGCTGTTTATGGGCTTCTGGCTGACTGGGCAGCCCACAGGTCCTACTGGACCTGGATTCACTTCACTCCCACCCTGGTACTCCTGGTATGAACACCTGGAACTTGTTCTTCTGGACCGCTTGATCCACTTGGTCTTCTATCTCAAGGACAGAAGGTCTCATTGCTGCTTGCATCTAGAGTTCTGGGTGACTTAGGGAGATGTCACTATCACCTGCTCAGGCTCTTCCACCCAGGTGTTTGGAGGAGGTCTTTTGACACAATAAGGATTGTGTCAGATACAGTGACAGATACAGTACTTCAGGCTGTCACTAACATTTGATGCCTGGTGAGGGGCCACCTCATGTACTACTGGGAGATGGTAGTAGTATTTCTTCCTTGCTGCGTTGATGTAGGGAGCATAGGCCTATAGGTATATGTGAGCTGCACAGGAATACCAGGGACTCAGAGTAGTTCCATACTTTCCAGGCTTGTCCTTCTTAAGGGAAACTATTCTAGAGAGAGAAAAACAGAAATGCACCAACTATTTTATACCCCAGTAGCTTCTCCTTAGCAAAGCCAAATGGCTACAACATGCATTAAGTCTTCACACACACACACACACACACACACACACACACACACACACACACACACACACACCTACCTATTCATAATTAAAAATAGTAAAAATAAAATCTTTTTTAAAAGCAGTCACCACTGCAGCTTCACATAGATGGCAACAGTATATTTACACTGTAACTGGGTACCTAAAAAGTTGAGAGGTGAAAGAAAGTTTTCATTATTTTAAATTTAATATTATTTCCTTTTCTTGGAATACCTGCTTCTTTTGATTTTTTTTGAAAAGAAAATACGATTTTATAGATTTTAAATATATTTAAGGTTTTCAATCATTTTCTCCAGCCAAAACATTGTTTTCTGAACGTTTTTTCCCTCCAATCCAAGGAAGAAAATTACATCTCACAGATAGCTCAGACTTTGTTAAATGCTGACCTTTGTGAGTTTTTTGTTATTTTTATTTTTTAAGTGATTAAGATATGCAATCTACAGAATTGAAGATTGTAATTTTTTAAAGTAGGGAGAAACTTTAACCCTGTCATAATTGCTCTGCAAACCTTTCAAGGCTTCTGTGGTCAGAATGCAGATGAAAAGCCCTGATAGATGGCTAAGTATAGAGGGTCCCTTGTAAGCCTTGGGTTTTTGTCTTATTTCCCACCCACTTACTCACTCTGTCCCTCTAGTCTCAGGGTGATTTTCTACCCTGGGTTCGTGGGAATTGGGAAGCACACTGTCTGATTCATTCCAAGAGCATACTAGGAAGCTTGAAAAAGGCAAGACAGGCCAGTTGTATCACTTCCTGTTGCCTGATCAAATGTCTGATGAAGAACGGGGGAACTAGGAGCGACTCCCGGACAGTGGGCATTTGCCTGGAGCTGACCCTAGTTTGCAGCAGTGCCCTTGTTCTCAGTGCGACAGTCAAATGGCCCTGACCTCTGCTTTCCTTACAAGTTCCCAGTGCTGGCCATGCTGCAGAAGATCTTTTGGAGCAGAGCTGTGTGCTTGCTGCAACAAAGGCCATTTGTGGATGCCAGATAAGACTGCAGATGAAACCTTACTGGCTCCTGGTACTTGGGTCCTGGCTGAACTAGCAGCTAGGTGTTGTGGTCAGTTTTGTTTTTCCATTGCCAAAATCTCAGCATGAGGGAGGGCCTGATGCATAGCTCATAAGCTGGTCTCTCTACCAGCCAGGCAAGTGAGGCTCTGTGTAGTTATATGTACTTTAGAAACTGGATTTTGAGGAAAAGAACAGACTCCTGGTAAACAGAGTGGAGGAGGTGGGGGAGCTAACATCGCTCAGTTTACTCAACAAGGGCTTATTGTGCCTTAATTGGGTCTTGTGTTTTGCATAAATATTGAAAGACAAGTCTTCAGGTGAGAACTCAGCCTGGGGTGAGGTAGACCAGAACCATGGGCAGTAAGGCTGGAGCAAGTGTACTGGACAGGGTGCAGGAAAGGCCCAGGCAGGCACAGGTGAGTGTCAGTATAGGGGTGCCTCAATTCTCAAGTGGGGCCTGGGCAGGAACTAAGAATGGGGATTTGTTGGGCCTTACATACCCATGGGAACAGACTGGCTGTGTAGCACAGTGGGTGGGAGCTCAGGCATAGGTGTTCAGATCTCTGCTCTGGGGCATTCACTGTATAACACAGATACTCATTCTGCTTCTCCAAAGTCCTATTTTCCTCATCTATGAAATTCTTGGTGGGGCCAAAGTTCTGAGAGAACCCGGACAGTTGGAATTAGCCCTAAGCCAGAAATCTTCAAGGCGAAGTGCTGGGCTCTTCTGCTCTGAGTCTGTGCAGAGATAGGTGCCCAGGACACGACACATGTCCTCTTCATGGTTTGCCTACAGGCTTTAGCTCTTCTACTTGCTGCAGAGCCAACTCCATGGTCCTGGAACCAGGCCCAAGGCCTACTATGTTTGGGAACATTGATAGGTGGTTAGGTGCCTTTTATTGGTATGATGGGCTCAAGCTTATCTCATGGGAGACAAGGGAGTACCATGCAACCAGGGGAAGGCTTGTGTAGCCCGTGGTAGCAGGCCATGGTAGAGGTACCAATGGTTAAAAAGAAGGAAGATTGGAGGTCACATTGGGAAGCTTGTGTGTTATGAGGGCAATGGGATCTTTTACTAGGAAAGCAACTCTGCCAGGTCTGTTTCATTCTTTGATTTAAGTACTTAAAATACTACTAGATCCCTTACACTCCCATTTGAAATGGAAAGAAACATGATGTATGTGAATTCCTACCACTCTTTTTTCCTCCATATTTTTATATTCCCTCAGATATTTCATGTGTGTAGAAGCAAATGTTTATTCATCTACAGTACATATGCAGGTGCATGCATTTTTTTATACTGACTACAACAGACGTTACTCTGCCCTGTGCTTGTCCCCTATTGCAGACTATTTTATAGTAGCAAAAGGATCCTTAGTTCTTTGCAGTGACTGTGTACTATTCTATTTCATGGTATAACTATCTGTTTTAAGCTTGTTTCTCACTGGTGACATTTACATGGTTTCCAACTTCAATAACAATAGATATGTTGCAAGCTTGCCTAGGTCAAAGATTATATGCATTTTCTTTGCTTTTTATTTTATATATTGGTGTTTTGCCTGCATGTATGTCTATACACCATGTGTCCACCCTTGGAGGCGACAAGACGGCATCAGATCCCATGGAACTGGAGCTATAGACAGTTGGGAGTCACTGTTCACTTGCTGGGAATCAAACTCTGATCCTCAGTAAGAGCAGCCAGTATTCTTAACTGCAGGATGATCTCTCCAGTTCCAATTATATACATCTTGCTAACTGTCTCCAAGATATTTCATACCACTCTAATGGTCTCCAGCAATGTAAATCACTTGTGTATTTTTAGCATGTTCTTTTGGGGGACACTAGAAGATGGATTGTGGAGGGCCAGTCTGAGGCTGTGTCGCTAGAGAACAACTGACTTGAACTGGAATGGAGATGGTTACCCGAGGCTAGTTGGTATCCATTACATAGTGGGAGACTGTTACCTCCATTCTGTGAAAAGCTGTTGGGTTGTGGAAATACATTCTGTTCATAGACATGCGATAGTCAGTGTCCCTCTCCCAGCCGCAGCTGAGATCTGGGGTATTACCACCCAGTGAGTTAAACAAGGACATGCTGCTGCATGCATCTGCCCTTCTAACTGCATTGTATTCTAGACTGACCTGGCAAATAGAAGCGGAGGCTGGTGAAAGAGGAGAGCTGGGCCATGCCTAGCCTGCTTACACTCAGACACACTGCTGCTCCTTGGGGCTAGAGCTTCAGCTGGCACTGACTAGGAGGCCTCTGAGAGCAGCAAACAGACTTTGGTGCCAGGTGGCCATGTAACCTAGAGCATGTACTGCCATGTTTTGAGCCTTTATGCATCTGAAGTAGGGTAATGAGAATAAAGCTTACTACCTTAGCACTCATTGCTGGTGTGGCAACCATGGACAAAGGTCTTTTCCTGGCCTCCCTCTCCCACAGCAGTAGGTAGGGTTGGTCATCAGCCCCACTTTCAGAACAAGTGTCTTCAGACTTTCTAGTGATCATAGTGTGGTTCTGAAGTCCTTAGGACGAGGTCTTGTAAACTGAAGATGTAATTGCCGTTCATTTCAGAGGGGCACATGTCTGTTTTCCTGATTCCCCTAACTTACATGTTTTTACTTCTAAGTTATTGAAATGATAACTAAATATTATTTATAAATATAAGTGTTTATATTTCTAAAATATTTAGTTGGATAACTTGAAATCCTCCATGTCCCCTTACAAAGGGCGTAGTCATCCTGCTGTGCTTCTAACACAGTGGCTGGTACTTTCTTTTCACTGATTGCCCTGTCTTAGGAGCACCTGCTTGTTCCGCTCAGGCATGTTATACATGTATACACAGCCAGCTGTGCATACAGCAGTTCTGTTTGTGGCAACAACCTAGAATGAGCAGAAACTCCACAAAAAGAGCGTAGGACCAAAGTTAGTAGATGAGCACCAGTCTTAAGGCAGTTGTAGGCAACTCAGGTATTTTGGGAGGAAGTGCTCCTCCTCTCTTACCCCTCATACATTGATTGATGCAGGCCTGTATTTTTTAAGCCGTGCTGTCTTTCTTAGTAAGGCAGGTATCTAGGTCTGAGGTTTCCTGCTCAACATCTCCCCTTGTTGGGTGAAATGAAAAGGAGAGCCGTGGTGCAGCAGAGAGATGGAGCTTTGGTGCTGTGCACTGCCATGGGGCCTTGAGGAGACCCTCAGCTGGCTTACCTCTCCTGGTGCTCTCGTGGCTTGATGAGGTTATACCAGTCAGTATGCTCACTTGGACTGACTAGGAGGTATCCAGCCCTCCTCCCCAACTGCCCACTATTGCAGTGCTCTGTGGGAGTGGGTATGGTGACTTCCTGTGAGGCTCACTAAACCACCTCTTCTCCTAACCTTACTTTTTATTGCTCCAGGTGCCCAGATCATTGATCTGATGATGCTCGTGATTGATGTGACCAAGGGAATGCAGACACAGTCCGCAGAGTGCCTTGTGATTGGCCAGATCGCCTGTCAGAAGCTGGTTGTGGTGCTGAACAAGATAGACCTGTTAGCAGAAGGGAAGAGGCAGGCAGCGATTGACAAAATGACCAAGAAAATGCAGAAGACCCTTGAGAACACCAAGTAGGTTTGCTAATGACAGTTCGTGTGTAAGGTGGCTTCTCATTTAACACTCTGGGCAGGCAGGCAGGTCAACCTCACATCCTGGTGAGCAGAGTGCTGCCTGTTAACACAGATGTGGCTGCATGAAGCTGGCTCAAGGCTAACATGCTGTTAAGATTCCAGAAAGTACTGGAGCATAAGAAAATGGGGGTACCCTCACTTGTGGGCATAGGTGGAGGCTGGTCTCTGAGCAGTCTCCATCCTGCCAGTTCTCAGCTGTGTACATGCCTCTGTGTGTGCTGAGGGTCAGGTACAGGTGCTGCACTTTAGCTCAGGTGTGTGAGCCTTCGAGGCCTGGGAACCTAGTCCAGGGAGGGGCCTCTCTGTGTTGCTCCATGAGAACTCAATCCTGCCCTTGTCATAGCCAGGTCTCAGCACTGGAGCCTGGGTGTCATGTTCTCCAACCACCTGTTTCTCTACAGCTCCACTCTCAACTCAGAGCAAAAGTCGTAGAGCTTTGCAAATGGGTGACTGCAGACAGGTGACAGCTGCTGCTGGCAGCCAGAGCATTTGCAGCTCTATCTTGTGAGAGAGAGTTGCCATGCTCATAAGGAACTCTGAGCAGGGAGTAATCAAATGAGGTTTCACATTGGGCCATCACTGGCTACAGGGCAAAGCTGGCCTGGCTGGTAGAATCAGGGGCACCAGGGAGAAGAAAGAGGAGATGGGTCAGTGGGTTGTAGGCTTTTCCCTACAGGGGAAAAAGAGGTGTCTGTGGTTGAGGTCATGCAGGAGGGAGGGGGGAGATATAGGAGATCCCAGTTGCCTCTGATTGCAGTCGGGGCAGCAAGGTATCAGAGCTATGGGCCAACTTAGAAAGTGAGAGGTGGAGATCACAGGGCTATAAGCCATCTGGTTGCTCTTACTGATTCTGATGTCCATGTTGAGCACACAGAGCCAGCGAGCCTCGTTGTTCAATGGTGCTCCTTCCCTCTCTCCCTCTCCCTCTCTCTCTCTCTCTCTCTCTCTCTCTCTCTCTCTCTCTCTCTCTCTCTCTCTCTCTCTCTCTCTCTCTCTCTCTCTCTCTCTCTCTCTCTCTCTCTCTCTCTCCCTCCCTCCCTCCCTCCCTCCCTCCCTCCCTCCCTCCCTCCCTCCCTCCCTCCCTCCCTCCCTCTCTCTCTCCACATCCCTTTTGGTCAGTTCTGAAGAGCCGTCACTGGGAGACAGGACTGCCTCCTCTCTGCTATGCTGTCTGAGACAATATCCTCTCCCTGTGCCTCTTCTTCTCCAGCCTGTGGAGGGCAAGCAAGTAGAGAGTGGTTTTTGTTTCCCTGTCATAAAGATTGATATACCTTCCCATTTATGATTTTTCCCCCGATCCAACACCTGCAGCTCTCCCTCAGAATGCTCAAGTTGGTTAAATTAAAGCTTCAGCCCTGTGAATGGGCCATATATGTCATAAAAGATTTCCTTGCACTGCCTTTTGTTAGCAAAATTCATCAATCTGATAAAATCGACACATTTAGATAAGTGTTGCATAAGAATTCAGACTTTGTTATTCCTAACGGAAGTGGATATGAGACTGTAAAAAGGAAGATAAAAAATTATATCTTCTTTTTAGTGAGTTATTTGATCTCCCTGCCATTTTATTTACTTGTCAGAAAGGGAAGAGTGCATCCTTTGGAGTTCTGCATAAACCCTAACAGTATCAGCTCATTTACTTCATGGACAGGCCTTCAGGAGCCTGAGGACACTTCTGAAAGAAACACCTGCAGCTCTGACAGTCAAGTGAGGGGAGAGTCTCACTTGTTTGTAAATCACGCTTCTTAGTTTAATATATTGTCTGGAGGTCAGATTATGAACTCTATCATATTGCCAGAGGAAATTGTCATCAGAGGAGTGTCTGAGTCCTTCTCTTCCTACACCCAGAGGCCCTGCTGCAGAGGGCAGGGTTGTTGCTTGTGGGTGGGTGGAATCCTGGAGCACTGTGCCAGGCTGAGCTTTCAAGAATGCATCTATATCATTTTCAGTGGTCATTCCCTTCCATTTGTGGTCCTTGTAAACCAAATGTGAGGAAATCTCTGTTTAGGAAGAAAAATGTGGAATGGTGGACTCCAGTATGGACAAAAGCTGAAAAATGTTTAAGACAAAACTTCTTCTCTACTTGAAGTTTCAATTTAAATAGAAGGCTTCGAAAATACAAAAATAAATAAATAAATAGATAAATAAATAAACAAAGTAGTTGAAAAGAAGGACTACCTAGACTTTTTTCTTAAAATAACAGCTACTGACATTTGAGCTTCTAATTTCCTATCTTTTAAAATGTGTAACAATGCTCCCACACACACATTGTTTTGTAGAGACAGGTATCGCTGTAGCCCAGGCTGAACCCAAGCTCTAAACCCTCTGTCTCGGCCTCCAAAATGCTGGGATTCCAGGTATGTGGCACCTACACTTTCTCTTAAGTTGTTAGTTTTGTTGTTGTTGTTTTAGTTCTTTAAATTATAGTAAAATACACAAATATATACTTTTAACCATTTGTAAGTGAATGATCCAATGATAGCAAATGTATTAAAAATGTGTATGTCCACACAAACCTTTCTATGATACTTGTAAACTACTCTCAGGAAGTAACTCTCCTGTTTACCCCCAAAACCCCTTTTCTGCTCTCTGTCTCTGTGACTTGCCTGGCCTGGAATCCTTGTTCAAGTGAAGTCATGTATGGATTTCATAGAGGATTTAAGTTCCATCTGTATTACAACTGTATCAGAGGAGGCTGAGCACACTCTGTTGTGTTTATGCTGTCTTTATCATCGTCGTCGTCCCTCCAGCCCCACACCCCACCATTGACCAGCCTGTGGACTACGCTCATCTGTTGTAAAGATGAACTGCTGTAAACGCTGATTTTAGTTCCTCTGGAGCTATGTACCCAGGTATCTAGGAGTGGGGAGTGCCTTGTAACTATCCTTTCTGAGGTCCTGCCAAACTGTCTCTGTAGCAGCTGTCCTATTCATGTTTCCAGCAGCTGTACATGAGGGCTCTCCAGTGTATCCATAGTTTCTCAGCACCTGCTGTTTTCCCTGACATAGGGTCTCCCTGAATAGCCTAGGCCTACCTGGGGAAGACCTCTTGTCTCAGCCTTTCACTGAAGTGCTGAGATTTTAGGCTCAAACCACTGTGTCTGGCTGTTTGCATATCTTCCCCAGCCACCTCTCTGTATAAAGGTCCACCTTACTGTGGTTACAGTTTGCTTTTCTATTGTGGCTGGTGCCAAGCATGATGTTGGTCACCTCTGTTTTTTTTTTTATAGAGAAATGAATGATTATATCTTTTGCCATGCCTTAAAATGAGTTGTTTTCTCATTGTTGAATTGTAGGTCTATCCATTAATGTCTATCTGAGATATGATTTGAAATCCGGTAGGCTTTTTACTTTCTTTAATATACAAATGTTCTGAATCCTGGTGAAATCTCATTTGCCTTATGTTGCTTCTATTGTCTTTAGTTTTGGATTCATTGCTGTGAAACTGTTGTCAAATCCTATGTCATGAAAGTGTTCTCCAGTGTCTTTTTTTCTAGTGTAGTTTTTATCTTTTATGTGTAGGATGTTGGCTCATTTTAGTATCTTTTGCAGTGGTGTGAAGCTAGAATTCACTTCCTTCTATTGAATGTAGCTGTCCCTTTTTCACAGCACCATTTATTATCCCTTCCTTTTATTGTTGCTAAAAAAATTAACCCTCGCTGGGTATTGGTGGCACATGCCTTTAATCCCAGCACTTGGGAGGCAGGGGCAGGCGGATCTCTGTGAGTTCAAGACCAGCCTGGTCTACAGAGCGAGTTCCTGGACAGCCTCCAAAACAATACAGAGAAACCCTATCTCGAAAAAACAAAACAAAACAAAACAAAAAACCCTCCATCTAGACTTAGTTCTTGGCTTTCAGAGGACCAAGGCAATTTATAGAAGGAGGGTTTATTCCTCTCCCTCTCCAGAGGGAGAAGACTCCATCATGGGAGAAGGCATGGCTGCAGAAGCAGAAAGTTGAGAGCTTATATCCTCAAATGCACAAGCAGGAAACAGAAAATGTGAATCTGAAGTAGCACAAGGCATTTACTCTCTACGTTCACCCTAGTAATAAACTTCCTTCAGCAGAGCTGTACCATTATACTCCCCAAACAGTGCTACCAGTTAAGGATCAAGTATTCAAAATATCAGAGCCTATGGAGGACATTCTCGCTCAAACCACTACAACTCTATTCCATTGATCTATATGTCTGTGTTTATGGGAGTACCTCACCAGTTCGGCAGCTAGCTTTGCAGTCAGTTTCAGAGTCAGGAAGTAGAATCGTCATAGCTCTGGCCCTTTCTGAAATTGTTCTGGCTGGCTGGAACCTCTACAATTCTGTATGAATTGGAGGGTCTGCTTTTCTTTGTCTGTAAAAAGGCTCCTAGAATTTTCATAGTGATCTGAAAATTTGATATCTAAGCAGTATTGTCTCCCAATCTACAAAAGATGGAGTGTCCCCCCATCTGTCAAGATCAGTGGTTCTCAACCTATGGGGTTGCAATCCCTTTTGGGGTTGGGGTACTACCTTTAACAGGGGTCTCCTAAGACCATCAAAAACACAGATAATTTACATTACTATTCATAACAGTAGCAAAATCACAGTTATTAAGTATCAATGAAAATAATTTTATAGTTGGGGTCACCACAACATGTGGAACTGTATTAAAGGGTTGCAGCATTAGGAAGGTTGAGAACCACTGGTTTGGATCTTTAATTTCTTCAGTGTTTCATAGCTTTTCATTGTTCAGGTCCTTCCTGTGGCTAGATGTATTCCTGTTTAATTCTGCAGAGGTTTTGCAAATGCAGTCACTTTTGGTTTCACTTTGGGTTGTTCATCTCTAAAGTATGAAAAGAACTAATTTTTATGAACTTAATGTTATATGAACTCGGTTCCTTTAAAATATGATTACAATCATGGCATATTGTTGATTTTGGTTTCTGTGTTTATAACATTTTATATACAGCAGGTTCTCAAGTAGCTACCACTCTGTTTTCACCCTGTAGACTGGGCTGTTTTCCTTCTTATACCTAGATAAGCCTGAATGGAGTACCTCTGTACAACATTCAACTTTGTGTTAATCCCTCATGGTAGATTCTCAACTGTGAGATCTTGGAATCAAATGTCATGAAAGCTTAAACACATTGAACATTTTCCAAAGGGGTCTGCCATCTTACATGGTTGCCTATGGCCAAGTTTGGCTCAGAGTATAAGATATATTTGAAAGTTTAGATGGAAATGGTGTTTTATGCTTGTTTTGGTATGCAGGTGACTACTGGTGGAACAGAACACTTTCCTGACATGTATTAAGCAGTTGGACTTTTATGTGTGTGATTTTAGCATGTGTGTTTTGTCCCTTTGCCTCTTGAGAGTTTAACCTTTCTGTTTGATTTTCAGGAGTGTTATATTAGGGAAGATATTGCTGTTAACCCTTTGCCCATCACACTTACTAGGAACAAGGCAGCAGCATTTGTTTCTTCCC
Organism: Mesocricetus auratus; assembly: GCF_017639785.1. Lineage (NCBI taxonomy): Eukaryota > Metazoa > Chordata > Mammalia > Rodentia > Cricetidae > Mesocricetus > Mesocricetus auratus. Next base: position 150,067,343 of record NW_024429266.1, on the reverse strand, counting down.
ATTTTAGTTGCTTTTGTTTGACATCTCAAGTTTCTAATTTTCATGTAGTCAAACCCTTTGATTGTTTTTCTTTGCGATTTCTTTATCTCTGAAAACATTTAAAATTACTCTTGCATAAACATTTATCAATGTTAACAGAAATCAGAATAAAAGATAAAAATGTACTCACAATCTCCCCAGTGCAGCAAATTAAAATGCTTCCTCCCAGGATCCCTGTCAGTCTTTTTCACAGGGACATAATTTGAGGTGGTTGTTATCACCACATTGACACTGTTCAGTGTTCTGTGTTTTTCTGTTTATTTTTCCACTAAGTGTTATCATCTGACAGCATGCTTGATGCATCTTTCTTCCAGACTCCTTGTTCTTTCTTTTCTTAAAATACATTCTATTTCTCTCTTTCTGTTACAGCCAATTTAGAGCCCCGCATTCCCCAGGCTCCCCTCATCTTGACACCCTCCCTAGAATTTGACTTAGTATCAGTGTTTAGGGATTCATTTGTAACTCTGTGGACTCTACAGGCCTGCATCATGCTGGTGTTGTGGCCACTTGCTGGTGCTGTGGCCAATTGCCGTATGCTCTTAGACTATACTTCCTCCCTAAGGTGCTGTTTCTTGTGATTTGGGAGCTGGTGAGTTCAGCCTCAAAGCCTTTCTGTGAGAAGCACTTAGCACCCTGCAGGCAACAGGGCCTTAGTATGGAAAACTGCAATGAGGGAGCTTGACACTGTGCCAAGGATTCCCACACAAAGATCATTAAGTCAGCTGGATCGTACAGTTACCCCAGAGATCAGTTTTGCAAGTTGCTTAACTGCTGAGAAAATAAGACTTGATAAATGGTGGCCATTTTGATGTCTACTATTCCAAACTTAAAACTTTCATTGTGTTTGCTTAGATTTCTTTTACATGGCTTACAAATTCACCCATATGTAATATATGTATATGTGTTATTGTTATCTAGGACTGTTTGTATGCGGGTCAAGATTAGCCTGCACGCACAGTCAGTGTGTCTGCACTAGTGAGCATTATGACTTATCCATCTGGGTAGATTGGAAGCTTGAATATTCATGGGGTCAGCTGTGACTACAGTGAGAGCTTCCTTCTGGTTGGAGTCCTTGTTGGGGAGCCTCAGCAGCAGCCTATGGATTCCTGGACAGCTCCTGTCTTTGTAGCTAGAAGCAAGGTTGCCTCATTTGCAACAGACCTAGAAAATAGCACAACCATCTTGGCCTGGTAAAAATGGCCAGGCACCCAGAAGGGACTGGATAAAAACCACTGAATTCCCAAACACTTGATGGTAAATTCTTGGAGCCCTCTGCACATGAACACAAATACAGACACACTCGTGCAACACCAGGCAACCAGCCTGAGACTGGAGGCAGAGTAGTTATGCTGGATTCTAGTTCCAGAGCTCTGTCACCTAGAGCAGAGCTCCCTTCTACCCTGTTTCTTGTGTAGAAGAAGATGCTGGACTCTGACTCCTGAAGGATCAATGATGCACTAGGCCTCTGGCAGTCCTGACCAGTCCTGGCTTCTCTGATATAGGCACCTTAGCCCTGCTTCTGGTCATAGGAATCCTTTGGTGAGCTTGTGTCTAGTGCTAGGTACAGAGCAGAGCAGGGGTGTTTACCCTTTTTTTCTTTGACTTTATGTCTTAGTTCTTAGTTACTGAGCAGGATAATTTATGTTAACTTGACATAAACTAAAGTAATCTGAAAGAAGGGAATCTTTTTTCCCCAAGTCTTAACCATTTTTCTTTTTTTTTAATTTAAATTAAAAACAAGCTTGTTTTATATGTCAATCCCAGTTCACTCTCCCTCCCCTCTTCCCCTGCCCCCCACCAGCCCCCTATCCCATCCCCTTGAAAGAAGGAAATCTTAATGAAGATAATGTCTCCCTAAGATCAGGCTTTGGCAAGTCTGTAGGGCATTTTCTTAATGATTGAGGGTGTCTTAGTTTCAATTGCTGTGAAGAGACGCCATGACCATGGCAACTCTTATAAAGGAAAACATTTGACTGAGGTTAGCTTACAGTTTCAGAGGTTTAGTCCATTATCATCGTGGTGGGACATGGTGATGTACAGGCAGACACAGTCTGGAGCTGAGAGTCCTACATCATTTGCAGCAGTGGTCTGAGACATTGGGTGTGGCTTAAGCATATATGAAACCTCAAAGCCTGCCTCCACAGTGACACGCTTTCTCCAACAAGACTACACCTACTCTAACAAGGCCACAACTCCTAATAGTGGCATCCCTTTGGGGGCCATTTTCTTTCAAGCCACCATAGCAGGGGGGAGGGCCCAGTCCATTTTGTGTGGTGCTATCCCTAAAAGCAGGCTGAGCAAGCCAGTAAGCAGCACCACTCCATGATCTCTGAATCAGGTCTTGCCTCAGGTTCCTGCTCTGTTTGAATTCTTGTCATGACTTCCTTCAATGAATAGTGATGGGCAAGTATAAGCCAAGTAAACCCTTTCCTCTCCAAGTTATTTTTGGTCACATTGTTTCATCATAGCAATAGTAACTCCAGCTAAGACAGTTACTGTTCTGTTGCAATGAAGAGACACCATGACCAAGGCCACTTTTAAAAGAAAGAATTTAATTGGGGGGTGGCCCACAGTTTCTGAGGATGAGCCCATTATCACATGGCAGAGTGTGGGGGCAGCATCATGGCAGGCTGGTGCTGGAGCAGTACTGAGAGCTCACATTCTGATCTGCAGGCAGCAGGCAGAGAGAGTGAGACACCGGGCCTGGTGTTGGCTTTTGAAACTTCAGAGCCTGTGACAACTTCAACTTCCAGTGACACACCTCCTAATTCTTGCACACCTCCTAATTCAGTCCACCAACTGGGAACCAAACACTGAAGTCTATGAACCCTTGGTCTGAGCTATTCTTACTCACGCACCACACTTCTGTGTTTCCTCTCTGGCTCATATAGGTGTTTTTATCTTTCTTTACTGTACCAGGCTTTTTCTATTGGGCCACCAATCAGCTCCCAAATCATGACACAGAGAGTTCTTATTAGTTATGAATGCTTGGCCTAGCTTAGGTACGTTTCTGATCAGCTCTTTTAACTTAAACTAACCTGTTTCTCTTTATCTACCTTTTGCCTCAGGGCTTTTTACTTTTCTTTCCTTCTGTGTATCTTTCACTGCTCCTTGTGTCTGCTGGCTGCTGCCGCCTGGCTGGCCCTGGGCGTCTATCTCCCTTGTTCTCATCTTCTCTCCTTCTTTCTTCTCTCTCAAGCTTAGATTTCTCTCCCTACTTTATTTTCTCTAAATGCCAGCCCTGCCTATCCTTTCTCTGCCTAGCTATTTGTCATTCACTTCTTTATTAGACAATCAGATGTCCTAGACAGGTAAGGTGAAATGGATACAACACATCTTTACATAATTAAACACACATCCTTACATCATTAAACAAATACAGCATAAACAAATATATCACACATGTACACTGTTAAAGTAATATTCCATAGCATAAGCAAATGTAACACACCTTTGCCCAGCTAAAATAAATGTTCTGCAAGTTTACTTCTGGGTTTTCTTTTTGTTTAAACTTTTTCTTTCTTTTTGTCCCTCTTCAAATTCTCTTCATCTTCTGGTACTTCCCTTTCTGAGGTACAGGCCTCTGTGGTACAAGGACAGTAGCATGCCTGACACCTCTCCTCTGACTGTCCAGTGGGTCTTGGGCCCTGCGTGGAATGCCTCTCCTGCTCATTGGTGTGTCACACTGTACCTTGGTACAGAAAGGCTCCTGAGATTACTTAGTTGCTCTGGAGGTAACTTCAGGTATGTCTGGGTTCTGGTTGTTTTTTTTTTTTTAGTAAAATTTTATTTTATTATTTTTTAAATTAAAAATAGATTCTTCTCTCATACAATACATCCTGACCAGAGTTTCCCTTCCCTCTGTCCCTCCCAGCTCCTGTTCCACCTTCTCTTCCAGACCCCCTCTCCAACTGCCTTCCATTTCTCTTCAGAAAAGAGCAGGCCTACAAGAGACAACAACCAAACACAACAAAAACAAGTTTGCTATAATAAAACATAGCAACTCTCTCTCTCTGCTGTTTCTGAAGAGGCAGCCCTCTCTGCCTGCCCCGTGTGTGTGTGTGTGTGTGTGTGTGTGTGTGTGTGTGTGTGTGTGTGTGTGTGTGTTTCCCCTCTCTTTTCTCTCCTCTCTCCCCTTCCCCTACTCCCTTACTTCCCCTCAATAAACTTGCCACATTAAAAAAAAAAAAAGGCAAAAGCCCTAATCAAGCCTGAACAAGGCAACACAATAGGAGGAAAAGAGTTCCAAGAGCAGGCAAAGACGTCTCACAAGAACACCAAGTTGAGAGCCATATGCAAAGGACCTGGTGCAGACCCGTACAGGCCGCTTGCTTGCCACTTCAGTCTCGGTGAGCCCATATGAGCACCGCAGACTAGAACCCGGAAGCACTGGGTGGCGGGCAGCAGGTGGCAGGCTGGTAGAGAGTGCTAGAGAGTAGTCTTGGTTGAAGACACATATTGGAGATGATGACACATATTTGGGGACTCTGGTATAAGTTATTAGCAAACAGTTCCTGGGAGAGATGGCCAAAGGAGACAGCTGGGATCTTAAGAGTCCTTCGGAGAGAGGCTGGCAGGAGGGAGAGCCCAAGGAGACGGGGGCCTCTTGAGCACTTTGAAGGACATATATAGGAATAGTCTTTGGTGATGTGGGGAGAAGCAGAGATAGAAGACAGCATCCATTTCTGTTAGTGTCACACAGAGGTGACACTAACCCTGGCAAGTGCTCCAGCCTCTTGCTTGCCCCATGGCTCCAGGTACTCTTGGATTTAGTTGTGTACCATTCATAATGCCTAGCACAAGTGGGATTTCATCAGATCCCAGTTAAGAAGAAAGGAAACTGTTGTAAGAAAACCAGGCATAAGCCGTGTGAATAGCAGATACTGGGCTTTTTGGAAATGTTTGGATGAGAAGATATTTCCTTTAAGAGAGGCAGAATCTGGGGCTATAGAAAGGCCTCCAGAGGTCCTAATAAGAGGTCAGTAGGAAAAGGTTGACTGAGGGCAGGCTTTGAATCCTTTAGATGGACAGTGGGGTCTGATGGTGCTACGTTCTTTCCTAGTTTCTTCCCTTCAGTGACCTCTTCTTGTACCCCATCAGGAGAGTGGGGTAATGGCAATGGGCAAGGGTCTTGAGGAAGAAAAAGTCCTGTGACTTAGAACAGCTCACACTGCAGTGCAGGCAAGATGAGTCCGGGATGTGGCACAGCTGCTGTAGTTGGTGTCAAAAGTTAAGCTTTGAGTTTTCTCTAAATCTCCTTTACCTGATTCAGGAACATGTCTTGGCTTCGTGCTGACTTGTCGTCACAGCACCCCAAGTTTAACCAGGCTCTGGTTACACTATCTAGCTAGACACTAATAGCTTTGTTTTGTTTTTCTTGTGTTTATTTTTGTAGCTCCAGTAGTAGAAATTTCTTGTCCCCCCAGACTGGACTGCCATTAGTTAATTTAAAAAAATCCCTTAGAGCAGAAAATAAATTTTAAATGACACATTCATACCTTAAGCATAATATTTTCACTGAAAACACCTATACTCCTGTTCACTTAATAGAATCAGTGTCTAAGGGACAGAAGAGCAACCACATTCATAGCATTCCATCTGCTCTTCCTCCTCTTTGGGTGCTTTGCTGGCATCAGTCCTACTGTCTGGGGTGCTTGGCTGTGTAAGCAGATCTGTGTTTGGAATTTGGGGCATGTCCTCTTCATGGCCTAATTTTGCAACATGTATGTTTCTTGCTTTGTGGGTAGTTTCAGTTTTCCACAAATAGTCACTCACAATGTCTTGAATTCCTTGGATGCAGTGCCATGTGGACAGGGTGTGGGGGAGAGGGAAGGCAGGTCTTTTGTGGTGTACCTAGGAACCGAGAATTGTGGTGAAAAGGGCTTTCCATCCCTTACCTGTCGTGGCCCTGCAAGGTGTCTGCTCCTTTTCCCCACCACCTTGACAGAAGAAAGCCTTAAAGTTGGCCTGGCTCTGGTAGCTTGTTCTAGGTCACACAGCTAATGAATAGGGGAAGTGTTTCAAAGCCAGCTCTGTGTAAAGTGGCCAACCTGTCCTTGTGGCCAGATTAAGAAGAGTTAGCAAAGCCCTATCTTCCAGTGCGTTCAGTTCTCAAACCAATAGAATTATATGATAATTGTTGGGAACTTGGTTAATCTTTTTATTTTGGAAGGGCTAACATAACTTTCTGATTGTTTCATGAGAAAAGTTCTTGTTTTGTGTTATCAAATTTCAACATATATACGTAGGTTTAAAGATATAAACTGTATACAGTTAAATATAAAAAGTAAATATCTTTTTTCTTTATTTTTTATTTAAATTAGAATCAAGCTTGTTTTATATGTCAATCCCAGTTCCCTCTCCCTCCCCTCCTTCCCTGTCCCCCTCTAGCCCCCTATCCCATCCCTTTTCTGCTCCACTGGGAGGTGAGGCCTTCCATGGGGGATCTTCAAAGCCTGTCATATCATTTGGAGCATGGCCTAGGTCCCCCCCCACCACGCCCCTGTGTCTAGACTGAGAAAGTAGTCCTCGATGTGGTGTGGGCTGCCAAAATCCATTCGTGTGCCTGGGATAAATACTGATCCACTACCAGAGACCCCATGGATTGCCGAGGCCTCCTCACTGACACCCATGTTCAGGGGGTCTGGATCAGTGATCAGTCCTATGCTGGTTTCCTAGCTATCAGACTGGGGTCCAGCTGTCTCTGTGGGTTTCACCAGCCTGGTCTTGACCCCTTTGCTCATCACTCCTCCCTCTCTGTAACTGGGTTCCAGGAGTTCAGTTCAGTGTTTAGCTGTGGGTATCTGCTTCTGCTTCCATCAGATACTGGATGAAGGCTCTAGGATGACATCATCAGTCTCACTATTGGGGAAGGGCATTTAAGGTAGCCTCTCTACTATTGCTTAGATTGTTAGTTGGGGTTATCCTTGTAGATTTCTGGACTTTTCCCTAGTGCCATATTTCTCTTTAAACCTATAATGGCTTCCTCTATTATGGTATCTCTTTTCTTGCTCTTCTCTATTCTTTCCCCAACTCAACCTTCCTGCTCCCTCATGTCCTCTTCCCCCCTCCTCTTCTCATCTTCTCTTTCTCCTAACTCCCTTTCCCCTCCCCCCATGCTCCCAATTAGCTCAGGAGATCTTGTCCCTTTCCTCTTCTCCAGGGGACCATGTATGTCTCTCTTAGGATCCTCCTTGCTTCCTAGCTTCTCTGGAAGTGTGGATTGTAGGCTGGTAATCCTTTGCTCTATGTCTAAAATTCATGTATGAGCGACTATATACCATGTTTGTCTTTTTGTGACTGGGTTACCTCACCCAGGATGGTTTCTTCTAGTTCCATCCATTTGACTGAGAATTTCAAGATTCCATTGTTTTTTTCCACTGAGTACTACTCCATTGTGTAAATGTACCACAGTTTTGCTATTCATTCTTCAGTTGAGGGGCATCTAGGTTACTTCCAGGTTCTGGCTATTACAAATAATGCTGCTATGAACATATTGGAACAGATGTTCTTGTTGTATGAATGCACATCTTTTGGGTATATGCCTAAGAGTGGAATTGCTGGGTCTTGTGGTAGACTGATTCCCATTTTCCTGAGGAATCTCCATACTGATTTCCAAAGTGACTGTACGAGTTGGGACTCCCACCAGCAGTGGAGGAGTGTTCCCCTTTCTCTACATCCTCTCCAGCATAAACTGTCATTGGTGTTTTTGATTTTAGCCATTCTGACATGAGTAAGATGATATCTCACAGCTATTTTGATTTGCATTTTCCTAATGGCTAAGGATCTTCCTGTCTCTGCAATTTTCAGCAAATACTACCAGCATGTGCCACCACAACAGCATGGCTAAGGATGTTGAGCACTTTCTCAAGTGTCTATCAGCCATTTTAGACTCCTCTATTGAGAATTCTCTATTTAGTTCTGTACCCCACTTTTTAATTGGATCCTTTGGTGTTTTGGAAACTTGCTTCTTGAGTTCTTTGTAAATTTTGGAGATTAGCCCTCTGTCAGATGTGGGGTTGGTGAATATCTTTTCCCATTCTATGGGCTGCCTTTTTGTCTTGCTGACTGTGTCCTTTGCCTTACAGAAGCTTCCTAGTTTCAGGAGGTCCCATTTATTAATTGTTGATCTCAGTGTCTGTGCTACTGGTGTCATGTTTAGGAAGCAGTCTTCTGTACCAATTTGTTCAAGGGTACTTCCCACTTTCTCTTCTAAGAGGTTCCGTGTGACTGGATTTATGTTGAGGTCTTTGATTCATTTGGACTTAAATTTTGTGTACTGCGATAGACATGGATCTATCTGCAGTCTTCTATATGCCAGCATCTAGTTATGCTGGCACCATTTGTTGAAGATGCTTTCTTTTTTTTTCCATTGTACAATTTTAGTTTCTTTGTCAAAATCAGGTGTTTGTAGGTGTGTAGGTTAATATCAGGGTTTTCAATTCAATTCCATTGGTCTACCTGTCTTTTTTTGTGTCAATACTAAGCTGTTTTCAGGGCTATAGGTCTATAATAGAGCTTGAAGTCAGGGATGGCTATGCCTCCAGAAGTTCCTTTATTGTACAGGGTTGTCTTGGCTATCCTTGGTCTTTTGTTTTTCCATATAAAGTTGATTACTGTTCTTTCAAGGTCTGTGAAGAATTGTGTCGGCATTTTGATGGAGATTGCATTGCAAAAAAGTAAATATCTTATAGAAATCGTTAATAAAGTTTTTAGTTAGAATTCTAAAAACCAGTTATATGGTAGGCAAAATTATAGCATCCAGTATTCTGGCTACTTTTTGTCACTTTCAAATTATACATACTACTGAGACACCTTCACATCTATATTCATGCAGCACTATTTACAATTACCTAAGTTGTGGAGTCAGCCTAGGTGTCTGTCAACAGAGGAATAGATAATGCAGGTGTGACCTGTATACATGCAGTGGAGTTCCATTCAGTCATAATGAAATTATGTCATTTGCAGGGAAATGGATGCAAGCAGAGATCATCAAATTCAGCTAGTCTCAAAGATATATGGTGTATGTTTTCTCTCATTTGGGGATTCTAAATATCATGTAGATACATAAAACCATGTATGGATATATGAAGCATGAAAGGCGAAATGAAGCAGTAACAGATAAGGGAGAGTTGCTGGTAAATATGTCCAAGTACATGGCATACATGAATGAAAATGTCTTCATGAAACCTATCACCGTGTATCTTAGTTAGCCTTACTTGTCAGCTTGACACAACTTAGAATCATCTGAGAGGAGAAGCCTCAGTTGAGGAATTGTCTAGATTAGGTTGGTTGGTGAGCATGTCTGTGAGGAATTGTCTTGATTTATTTTTATTTTTTAAATTATGTAGATTTAAATTATGTACTCATGAATAGAAGACATTAAAATCCCCTGGAATGGAAGTTCCCTGTGGCTTTGAGTTGCTTGATGTAGGTGTTGGGAATTGAACTCTGGTCCTCTGTAAGATTAATTAAGAATTACTCTTAGTTCCCCAGTCTTTGTCTTGATTATTGTAGGAGGGCCCAGCTCACTGTAGGCAGCACCATCCCTAGGCAGGTGGTCCTTAACTGCATAAGAAGCTAGCTAAGCATGAGCCTGGGAGATATGTGAGCTAACAAGTAGTGTTTCCCCATGGTGTCTGCTTCTAGTTGCTTGAGTTCCCGCTCTGATGTCCCTCAGTGAGGGATTATAGTCTGGAAGTAAAAGCCAGATAAATCTTTTTTCCCTAAGTTGCTTTAATTATTTTATCACAACAAAAAGGAAACTGTGTGTGTGGTGGAACACCTCTGTGTTTTTAATTTTCTGAAGCACATGTTTTGTTTGGGTATACAATTTGTGTTGACAGACTTTTTTTTCAGTTTAAATTTCGTACACTTTAAATATGACATCCTGTTACCTCCTGGTGCCCTGGTCTGAGACCAGCTCCACCCTGCCGTTGCTCTCACACACATGCCTGAGTCCATTTCTTCCCCAAGCTGGGGAAGTGCCCGTTATCACTGACTGTGATTTTCAATTAATGGTTGGAGTTTTTCAGCTTCTTAGTGTGCAGGTTAATATTTTTCAACAAGTTTGGGAAGGCATAGAGCATTATTTTGTCATTCCTGATGCTCCTACTTCATTCTCCGTGCTTCAAAAACCACAATTGTACTTAAGCTGCTCTGCCTAAGGCGCAGTTGTACTATTCAGCTGGGTTCTCTCCTTCCTTTTCCCCAGATGGAATGGTTGTCAGCTCTTTATTCTGCATGCTCGGACCCACTGCTGACCTCAAGAACAGTTTTCATTTCAGTTCTTGCACTGAACTCTGGATTTTTTTTAATGATTTCTAACTGTTGTGTTAACTTTTCTAGGGTGATGTAAACAGACATCTGCTCACCCCAGATAGGGAGTTGATCATAGTTAAGGATACCACCAAAGTCTACCTTAGTAAACTGCTGAATTTATTAGTGCTGTGTAACTACAAGAGCAGGAACAACTCTAAGGAGGTTGAATCATTGAAAGCTTACTCCCTGCATGAGTGATACCTGGTGACATTGGAACTCTCTGTGTGACTTGCAGTCAGCTCCACAGCTTGTCATCTCTCTCCCCAGAAGTCCTTAAAACTTTTTTAACCTAGGGGAAGAAAGGGCCCTGTGAATCTGACTTCAGGGACTTCCTGACACTTCCCATTGTTTCCTTTCTAAATCTTCTAAATCTTTTTTTTTTTTTTTTTGGTTTTTTGAGACAGGGTTTCTCTGTATCGTTTTGGAGGCTATCGGTCCAGCCCAGCCTCGAACTCACAGAGATCCGCCTGCCTCTGCCTTCTGAGTGCTGGGATTAAAGGCGTGCGCCACCACAGCCTGGCTAAATCTTCTAAATCTTAAGGACTCTGTCTAAGTGTTTTAATTTTGAGGATATTGCCATAGTATATCAACTGGTGTGTGTGTGTGTGTGTGTGTGTGTGTGTGTGTGTGTGTATACATACTTATGTGTTTTGGTTGTTTGGATTTTTGTTGTTGTTGTTGTTTTGTTTTGAGACAGTGTCTATGTAACCCTGCCCCTCCTGGAGCTCTCTCTGTAGACTAGGCTGTCCTCTAACCTACAGAGGTCTGTACAACTGTTTTACTTTCTCATTTGGTGTAATAATATCATACTTTCCAGTAGTTGTTTAGATTTCGTTCATTTATTTGCACACTGGAGGAAAAAAAAACTGATGTAGAGTCTGGGAGGGCTTTCTGTGGACAGTTCCTGCTAATTCTTTCTCTGACATGTGATCTCTTCTCTTTGTACATTGTGATGGGTAATTTGATTGTCAGCTTGATGGATTGATAAGTGCTTAGAAGGTTAACATAACACATGTCTGGGTATGTTTGTGATGGTATCTGCAGAGACAATGAACCAAGGGGTAAGACTTATCTGAATATTGGCAGTACCATACTAGGTGGGGGCTTAGATGGAAGAAAAGGAGAAAAGTGAGATACCATGGGCATTCTTTCTCTGTGTTCCTGGCTGTCATGAGGTGAGTCATTCTGCTCCATCATGCCATTCCTACTGTGATAGACTCTGAAACCCCAAGCCAGAATAAATCTGTTGTTTGGCTCATGTATTATGTCATAGCAACCCCCCCAAAAACCACTGAACTACATGCCTGCATAATAAATTTTTGATGGAACCTAGACATTTAGAATAATATAATGAGGTAGTTTTGGAAGTCACACACACCCTCACTATACTTTGTTACAGTTTGGTGACTTTTCTGAACAGATTGTGTAAAGTTTGTATTTTTTGTCATGGGGGTCCTGAGGTCTCCACTCAGCTTAGTGATGATAGGACAGATGTTTCCCTTGATACCTGGATGTAGGATGTTCCTTGCAGAGGGGCTTCTATGTACATGGTGGGCAAACTGTCAGTGTTCCAGCAGGAAGTTTACAACTGTGCCTTAGCTTTTATTTTCTGTTTACTTAGAACCTCGAAGTCAGAGGTGAGGGCCCAGGTTCTCTTGAGTATTCAAGCTCTGTGCCTGGAGTGACCTCAATTCTGAGGCTATATCAGAGCTTTTCCAAGCCAGCTATGAGCATCTGATTCTTTAGCTTTTCCTGCTAAGCTCTTTAATTAGCTCATTGTTTGTCTGAACTGTTACCTCTCACTTCATTGTGTTATTGATCACTTCTCTTTATTTTCAGCAGATGCCCTTAGGGAAAGGGCCTTTGCAATGAGAAAATGAGCTGGTCATTGTCCTACCCTGGGTTCCTGTCTACCCTCATTGTAAGAACTGAGTGGGCAGACAGCAAAGGGAAGATAGAGGGAACTTCATTTTCCATGCAGAAGTAATGCTTTAAACAGGAAAGTAAAACTTCAGATACAAAGTAGAAACTCTGGGGCTCTCAGCAGCAGCAGGATGCCAACCAAGAGCTGTGGGTATCATAGCTCCATGCCCCCCAGAAGGCTTTAGGGGGCAGCCCAGAGAAGTCAGTAGCAATATGGTACCAGAACTCTCCGAAGGCTTCAGATGCCAAATCAAGAAAAGTTCTTTCAGGGCACATCTGTAGAAAGCACATCACCAATAGCAGCAGCAGGAGGGATATGTCCCTGGTATGTCAGGAAGCCTGGAGTCACAGGTCTCTGGAGCAGTAGGTCTTGGGGGCTGGAGACAGCTGTAGGAAAAAATACCTTTCTGCAGCTGGAGCATGGAATCTTGCAGGCTGAGTCAGGAATGAGTCTCCCTGTCTGAAACAGAAGTCTGATGCAGTGAGTCTCAGCAGCATCTGTCTCTGGCAAATCTTGAAGGCAGTCTTCCTTTTCCAAAGAACACAGCATCTGGGAACCCGCCTACTGGTCAGAGCCAGCAACTGGTCTCTGAAGTCTTCATTTTCTTCCCTCCTCTGATGGTCAAGTCTCTTTCCCCAGAACATATTGGCTCAGATATGATTGGCTGAACTAAATGTGTATACAAGCAAAGATGGTGAAAAATGGGATCAGTCAAGTGACAGCTGTCAGACCTGGGAGGGAAAGAGAAAGCTCGTCAAACCTAAGCATGTTTGCAATTAGATCACTTTCTCTGTCTCCTCTCCTTCCTCCCTGTTATAAGGGAATATGAGTGGAGAGTGGGGAAGCCTCTTTTGGCTTTTCATGTTTGTTCTTGATGCTTTGAGCTTCCTTTCAGCTGCATGCCAGGACCTTCATTTACACTGCCACGAAGCCCCAGTCTCTGTCTCAAGCTATCCAAGTTCATCACTACCAGCTGTCAGACACATCCCATTGTTAGGGATCCATTCTTGCATGGGTTCTGCTTTGTTCTGAACCTTTGCTGTCATGGCAGCCCCTAGGAAGTAGGCACCTGGTTGTCAGAAGGGTGGCAGCCCATGAGATTGATGCAGGGGTCGGGGTCCCTTCAATCAATTGTGGGAGTGTCAAGCATAACCCATCTCTGCCTCCTTACCTTTGTGGTCTCTGGGACTCTTCCTACTCCTATTTAAAAGCCCCAAAGCAGATCAGATACATATAGCCTTTCTGATGGGGTCTTCTAGGAAACTACAGAATAAGAAAATTGTGATTTTTCTCTGGATCAAGTATTTTGATAGAACTCAAACCCATTTTTCTGAACTCCAGGACCTAGCAGACATTGATTTTTAGCATGATTGTGGTTTTCAAGGCCTCTACAGAGTTGGAGTATAGGTAAAACAAAACAGGTTAAAACTATCTATTTTTAGCTTGTTCTCAGAAACCCAATTATTATTATTATTTTTACTTTTCTTGTTCAAGCCTTTGGTTAACTCCAGAGTTCTGAAAAATTTGAATCATTTCTATGCATGCTTTTGTTGCTTCTATAAAGAGGCCCTTTGCATGTCCACCATGACTGCTGCTCTTTCAGTCTGAAGTTCATAGCCTATGAATTCCCCCAAAGCCAAGACAAGTCTGTCCTTTGCCAGTATACCTGTTACAATGTTACTTGAAATAACACTGCAAGCTCATAAATGAGGAACTTCCAAGGCAAACATGTAAATTCTGAATTTCATACTATTGTGCAGTCAATAGTGATGAAGAGGAGATCAGGAGGACATGTGTAAAGAAGGGATAGAAAGCCAGGATCCACACTTAGAACGTCTGTGTTTGAAGCTGGCTCTGAAGGTTATATTTGGTGTCTTGGAGTAAGGTAATATGCCTTTCCAATCTCCATTTCCTCATCTATAACATGACAGAGCCATGGTGGTGAGTTGGGTTGTAAACAAAAGCTTGATGTTGTGGTTATTCAGTAGAAAACTCTTTGTGATATGATGATAAATAAGATAGTAGGGTATGAGATAGCACCCACACATATGCACTATCTGATGTAAGATATTGAAAACATGGAAATAGGGTATGTGGTAATTTGAATGAGAATGGCCCTCATAGGCACATTTGTTTGAATACTTGCTCCCTAGTGGAAGGATTAGGAAATGTGTTGTTGCTGAAGGAGTTGTGTCACTGAGGGCAGGTTTTGAGGTTTCAGAAGACTCTTACCCTTCCCAGTCTCTCTTTCTTTCTGCCTCTTACTTGTGGATCAAAATGTGAGCTGTCACCTATTCCTGCTGCCACACCTTTGCTCTGCCACCATGGACCCTAACCCTCTGAAACTGTAAGCTCCAAATTAAACTCTTTCTCCTATAAGTTGTCGTTTTTTATGGTTTCTTACTACAACAATAGAACAGTAACTAAGCCAGGGGAAATTGCTTGACTCAAAGCATAGAAAAACTATGTTCACAAGAGAATATAGCATAATGATGGGATTATAAACTGCTTCTCTTTCCTCCCTCCCCTGACAAGGTTCCTAGTTTTTGGTTGTTTTTTTTCCCCAAAGATGACTTCAAAAAGAGTTTCTCCTCAGAGAGGCAGGGCTTCCTAGATGCAGCTTTAGGGACTTTGGGGTCATCATTAGACCTGAATTTCAGAGAGCTAGATTTTGTCAGTCTTTTTAAGGGCTTCTTATATTCTAAGTCTTACCTTGTCCCCTGCTGCCTCCTGGAGAACCTCAGAAAGAGTTGAACTCCTAGGTGAACCCCTCAGATTCTGAAGACCAAAGGTACAGCCTTTCTCTGGGGGATGGAGGGGGGAGCTCTTCTTCATCACCTGGCAATTCAGAGCAGTCATGTTACCTTTCACTACTAACCTGAAGAGTAGAAAGGACACATGGCATGCTCAGTGCTATGCCAGCAGCTCCACTGGTCTGTTCTGGGTTGTGCCAACAACCTCTATGACTGTCACCATACTTGTTCTGTTTCAGATTCCGGGGTGCACCAATTATTCCCGTGGCAGCCAAGCCTGGGGGACCAGAGGCCCCTGAAACTGAAGCTCCACAGGGCATCTCAGAACTCATTGAGGTAATGTCAGCTTGAGCCCATGCTGCTCTAGCCCTGCTCAAGTAGCCTTCCATGCCTCCCTCTGCCTGAGAGGGAGGGTGAGGCAATTGTAGCAAAAGGTCTCCCCCCCCCCTCTCTGATGTCAGACTCCTCACCTCCTCAGAAACTCCAAAACAAAGACCCATAGAACCCCTGGGCATTGGGGCTGTGCAGAGCTCTTCCCACCCACTGTCTACTCTACCCCTTCTCTCTCACACACTTCCATTCAAGCAAAGTAGTGCCTACCAAGGTTACCAGTCCCTCAAGCCTCTCCCCTTAGCCCTCATTTGAGACTTAGTCCTGTATCTGATCACAAGGTCCATTCCTGTCCTTCAGACTGTACTGGTCTCTCCGGTCTGCTTGCAGCTGGAGCAACACAGCCTCCCTCCCGACAGCCTCCACTGGAGGAATAGACATTTCACCTTGCAGAAGTATGGCTTAAGGCTCAGGCTGTTCCTACAGACTGTGTCAGTGGATAGAAACAGAGAACCCAGTCATCCAGGGGGACCAGTGCCCTTTCCTTCTCACTGAGCAAAGAGCACTGAGAACATAACAGAAGCGCAGAGCACAGTGATGGTGCTCACCAGCTAGCCAGGAAATGGGGCTTCCATCCAGGCGTCACCCTGGTGGTCCTGGTGAATACTGGTTTGACCACTGTCCTTGTCCTTCCCCTTGCCTGGTAGGTGGCAGCAGCATCCAGATCAGCCAGCAGATAGGGGTGTGTGCAAGGTGGTTGAGATAGTGATTCAAAAGCAGGCCGTGAGGAGGGAGTACAGTTACTTCACTGAGCTCAGACACTGACATGGGTGGGGGTTCTGTGCTGGACTGTGTGCCTACTACTGCTCTCTGACTGGACTCCAGAGACTCATAGGTGTGACCGCACACATCCTTAAAGGCTAAGGCTAGAAGATAGTGAGATCCTATCTCAAACAACAGGATTGCGTAGCAGACAGTTCATTTCATGCAGTGAATGAACAGAGTTGCAGTACAGGGAAGGTAATGGCACTGTCACAGAGATGCTGTGAGGCTAATTAATTAGTTATTAGAAGTGATATGGTTACCACAACAGTGACATGATTTGGCATATTAGACTCCACACTTAAGTCTTTAACATACTGGGTCTGTGACATTTTCAACAGCTGGAAGGCTGAGGAAGAGTGAGTTCAGAGAAGTGAAATGACCTGCCCCAGTCACTTCAAGGCAAGTTTATGGGCACATCCCCTCCTAAGACACCTGATCTATGGTGCTGATCTTATGTACTATCCTTGCCTGGGACACAGGCTCCCAAGATTTCTTACCTGGCCCCCAAGTGTCACACAGGCCATGTATCCTCTTCCTCCTTATCAAGCACCCATGATAGGCAAGTGTGGAACGTGTGGAATGTCAACTTCTGGTAGAGAAGTTACTTCCTCTTGAGAGGCCTCCTCTTCAGGTCTGAGGCTCCCCACACCCCCACTGTATGAAATAAATTGATATGGGCAATCCTGCTGGACCCTTTCTGTTGGGACAGGATCTCATTAAGTAGATCAAGCTGGCCTGGAACTTTGTGTCTTACATCCTGAACCTTTGAGGGTGTGTAACATAATGCTCGGACTTCCTACTTTATATGAGGGAACAGAAAAAAAAGAACGTAGATCATTTACTTGCTTATCTTAGGGGGAACTCAGACCCAGACCAATGATCAGAGTTTGTTGGGGTCACGTACGTGGAGGTCCCCAGAGGTAAGTTCACATGTGACCGCCATAGGCCCCGCCTATGTTTCACACTTAACAAATGTTTTCTGGGAGAGGTTCCTTTCATTCCACCAGTTCCAGAGAGAACACCAATCTGGATTCCTGGGATAATTCAAACAAAATCCAGAAAAGTATGACTATGACAGATATTTGTATGGAAATCTCAGACCAAGTCTGTTCTGAGTCTCTCCATTATTTTTCAAAGGAATTGTTATCATGAGACAATGCTTTGAGAATGTTTACTTCTGACCTGAATACTTGGACATAATTACCACTCCCTCGTGAAATCAGAAAGTAGAAAATGCAAAGAGCAGTGCGGCCTCTGTATTCTTAAAAAAAGTAGTGATTAGCTCTGACAGCATCTCAAGCACAGAAATGGCCTGAGGAGCAGTGGCCAGGTGGTACTGCTTCATATGGAAAGTTGGCCATGAAGGAAAGGTGGTAGCCCAGACCACAGGAGTCTCAGGGCCTAGTCAACTTTGATCTGCATTTGTTAGGGCCTCACAGAGGACAGAAAGGCTCCATAGCACATGCGCAAACTTTGGCCTTGGACCTCAGGCATAGGCTGCTGTCCCTGTCCAGCCTTCCACCCTCTCACTTCAAGTTTTCCCTCCATTTGTCCTTCCTTCATATGCCTTTCCCTCAGGCAACGTACCAGCTACTGGAGATCTCTGTAAGTCCCCCATGACTTTGTGGGGTAGGGATAGGCAACCATTTGTTAACAGCAGGGGCTGGTCTGTAGTGATAGGTGAGGAGATTCAGCCTTACAGGAGAGGCCTCTGTAGAGGCCTGCCTGCTGTGGGTGCCTGGAATTAGGGTGCAGCGTGGCAGACAAGGCCTATATGGCACCTGAAAACTATATGAAGAATCTTGGAGCCTGCAGTTCAGGCAGGGACTGTACCTGAGGACTACAGGTCAGTGTCCTGTAGTAGCTACTTCCACTGCACTATGGAGGCCTCACCAAGTCTGTTCCACTCACTTAAGTAAAGTTGCAATATTAGTCCTTTGTTCTGAGCCAGTTGGCCAGGTAGCCCTGGAAGATGCCAGTGACATAGCTGCCATGCCTGTAGATAGTTATAGCAGCATTTCTTTTCCAGCTCCTGAAGTCCCACATTTCCATACCAGCAAGAGACCCCTCGGGACCGTTCCTTATGTCTGTGGACCACTGCTTCTCCATCAAGGGTCAGGGAACCGTGATGACTGGAACCATCCTCTCAGGCACTATCAGCCTCGGGGACAATGTGGAGATCCCTGCCCTGAAGGTCAGTCCTGCCTTGACTCTCCTTTGTCCCCCAGCAGCAAGGGAGAGGACATGCCCCTGGTATCAGGGCAGCAGAGTCTACTGGACCTTTCCCAGGCTTCTTTTCTACCTGAGAGCTGAGGTAGCCTGCTTCTCTGAGGCACCAACCTCTGTTCAACCCTTCTGGCTTTGTAGTCTTCTTCTGCATTCTAGAACTACTGCTTTCCCTAGTCTCAGTGACTTTGTGGTGGTGGCCCACATAAAAGGTTCCCAAGATAAAGATACTGAGGCTTCAGGGGTGAGGTGAATTTTAAGAGCATATGACCAAGAAACTAGGGCATCAGTGTGAGAGTCTAAGTTTTTTGCATGTTGACAAGAAGTATGATGGAACTATCTCTATCCTTTGTACCCCAGACTAACATTGAATTTGTGATTCTCCTGCCTCAAGCTCCCCAGTGCTGAGATTATATCGTGTGTGTGTGTGTGTGTGTGTGTGTGTGTGTGTGTGTGTGTGTGTGTGTGTGTGTGCGTGTGTGCACAAGCCACTAAACCTGGCTTTAGAACTCTGGGCACCTTTTTCTTAACTATGAGAATTTTAAATCCCTCGTTGTTTCGGGGAGTCATTCACTATGTTGGAAATACAGATCACTCTGAATTCTCAGTGACTATAGCGGATGCCCTGCAAGCCCTTTGAGTACCCTTAGGGAGAATGGAGGCTTAGGGTCTGCCTGTCTTCTTCTCCAGGTACCATGGCCTGGTTGGCCCTGATAGTGACTTTATTCAGAAGGTGTTACTTAATTAAGCCATCTACTAAAGAAGCCAAGTTAGGCAACTTACTATGATCCTGTCTCCAAAATAAAGAGTGGGGGAGAGAACCTGACTTGAGCTCATTGGTGGAGTGCTTGCCTAGCATAAGGCCTTGCAGGGTGATCTGCCAATGTCTAAGCACATGAAGTAAGCATGTCACTGAGCAAGTAGGCCAAAATTCAACACTTGTTCCGAGCAAGAAAGGGCCATCTTATTCCTGCACCTTGTGGGATCATCTCTGCTTTATAACAGCATGGTTGGGCACAGGGAAGGGGCATTTTCTATAGACAGGGATGAATAGTGTTATATCTCACATGAAGGGTTGGTAGCAGAGGGAAGAATTCCCTGTGCAAGGAGATCCAACTAGGAAGGGGAACCTGAGTTCTTACAAATCCTGGTACCCCATGGATGATGCAGTCAGAATGGGGCAGCAAAGCCCTGTCCTTTCCTAAGAATAATTGTAGAAAAAATCCCCTTCTCTTCCCCCAGTGTAGATATTCCTCCAAAGATCATGTAAGTCAAAGCCATTTTAAACCAGGGATTAAAAGTACAGATTGTACAAAATAAAGCATAAAATTATGAAAATAAACTAGAGTCTTATATTTGGAAACTTTTATGCATTCCACCCAGTTCCATAGCCACTTATAAAATAATCACTCTGAGGCTTAATATTAATTGTAATTGTTTGGCCAATAGCTCAGGCATATTCCTGACTAGCTCTCACAATTAAATTAACCCATTTCTACTAATTTGTGTATCACCATGTGGCCATGGCTTACTAGTAATGCTCTGGCATCTTCCTCTTCCCTGACTCCACCTTCTTTCTGCCTGTATCTCTGTTTGGATTTGCTGCCTAGCTTTATTCTGTCTGACTATTGGCCAAGCAGCTTTTCTATTAACCGATGGTAATAAAACATATTCATAGCATACAGAAGGACATCCCACATCAAAATCTGTCTAAGAAAAACAAGACTAAAGGTGTGACTATTTGCTAACTCTTGGAACATAAAGTAAATAATGCTAAATTTCTGAAAGTTCCTGTGTTCAGCAAGGTAGACCTGTAGGGCCAGCATGATTAGCTCCTTCCACTCTGGGCAAGGACACATTGGTAGCTTGAGAGAGAAGACAGGAAAGAGGTATGACAGGAGAACTCTCAGTGGTGAGCTTTGATCTAGGGGTCCATTGAACAGTTGAGGAAGTAGAGAAGGCTTTTGATAACAGGATCAGCAGCTGCAGAGCCAAGACCAAGGACTTGGAGGGAAGATAAACCAACATCCTTGTCTTGGGTAGGCCGACAGACATTTGGGTTGGGGACATGTTCTGAAATCGCTGACCACTCTTTCTGCCCATCTGCACTCTGACCTGTAGCCGCAGGCATGTGACAGCTGTTCAGCACCTGCACACCCAGCTCTTTCTCTTTGCTGCAGTGTGGCTGCATTCCCACATGACTGTCAGTAGCCTTACTGGTCAGGAAAAGCAGAACTTGTAAGTGGTATATTTGGATAGCCAGCTAAGACTTTCAAGCACAGTGTTGAGGATACAGCCTTCTCTTTTCTGCTTAGAGTGAGGTGTGTGGAGAAAGGAACGAATCAAGGAAGAACTGTTAGGGTGTGGGTATTCCACAGCTTCTCAGACTGTCTAGACTGCCAAGGATTCTAAGATTAGGAAATGGCTGTTGAGAAACCACAGCTGCAGTGGGGGCCGTTGTTGAAAATGTTATGGTATGCCTAGTGGACCCAGTCAAGCATCTCAGAAGAAGCTGGGATGCAAGTGAACTTGTTGAAGAAGGGTGTGTGGGACTGTTTCTTGTTTAATGGCACAGATTCTTGTGGTGCACATGGCACACCTTTACATGTCAGAGACTGTTGTATTAGCCACATCCTGGACAGGAAGGGGCAGAGACCTGATAAAATGGGAAGAAAAAGAAAAAGCTCTTGGGCTTGGATAATACTCGCAGGAAGTGATAGTTCTTGGGTTACAAATGCATGCTATCATATATATTATATATGATATATATATATATATATATATATTGAGTAAAAAACTATGAGAACTCTGAGCACAGAGCCAGAGAAGTGGGCCTAAGATGGGACTTTGGTGTCCTAACCCCAGGTAAGGCCTGTTATGTACCCAGAAGCTTTGTAGCCATGCTGCCATCCTCTGCAGAGGCCCTCATGGCTGCAAGTGCACAGAAGCTCACCTCAGAGCCTGAGTTCACGTCTCTTGACCTATCATCCCTCCACTGCTGTGATTGGTGGCCAGTGCCTGTCAAGCCTGTCAAGCAGGAAGGCATCATAAACCGTGGCCTTCTTCTGAAGCACAGTACCATCCTTGTCAGATTTCACTAATAGACGCAGACACGTCTGACCGTGTGAACTCCCTTGGAGGCAGGATATAGCCATTACAAATAAACAGTGCATTCCCCTGGCCATACCTTGGCCTGTTTCTGCTGCCATGTCCATTCCCAGCTGGGGCTAATTAACTGAGTGACGAAATGTTGGGGAACTAGGAGTAAATGAGGGGGAAAAATCTCATTCAGATCCCAGAAACATCCTGAGAGTCACAGCTTTCTTCTCTGTCTTGGGTCTACAGGTTGGGGGGGGGATCCCTCTAGTGAAATTTTATCTGGGTGTTGTAGATGAGTCATATTCCTTTTGGTGATTGGCTACTGGGTTGTAATACCAGGAACTGTCAAAGCCTCAGACACAGAAAAGGACATGCTGGACCTTCAGGACACACCTGGCATCTTCCAGCTCTTTGGGCCCAGGCAAATTTCTCAGCCTCTCTGTGCTACACTGATTTAGTGCTGACAAGCTGTATGCTTGCCTCTGGCTAGTACTGTGGGGCAAGGGATTTGGGAGGATTGGGGTAGTCTTTGCCAAGGCTTCTTCACTATGAGTGGCAGTGTCTAAGTTGACATTTTTGAGTCTTTGTTGCCTTTTGGTATCACATACGGAACTCTTGTTGTGGATTCAGAGAGATAAATGTGGTGTGGCCTGACTGTAAAGACACTGGTCTCTAAGGACTACTGAAGGACTAACTGAAATGAGATGTGTTTTTCAGAGAGCTCAGCCAGTGCTGGGATAATGGTGAGATCCATTAGGAGCATATTTAGATGCTTAGTTATGAAACATGTAGAGAGTTTGACTTTGATAGCATATTCCTTCAAGTTGTCATGATCAGACTTATGTATCCCCACAGAAAACTAGGAAAACTGTCAACACTACAGGGCATTGTTGCTTTTGCCTTTGCCTTGGCTCTTAGAAATTGATCTCAAGATGGCTGAGATTATAACATCTGGGAAAAATAATTGTTCTCCCTTCCAGAGACCTCTACTTCCTTCTGCTCCTATTTCTTTATTTAAATTTTTAAAAATGAGATGGGGTATCACTATGTAGCCCTATGACTTGGAACTCACTATATAGACTGTGTGATCTTTGAACTCAAAGATCTGCCTATCTCTGCCTTCCAAGCACTTGGATTAAAGGTTTGTGCCACCAAGCCTGGTTGTGTCTACCTTTCTTAGCTTAGCCTTGATGTACTCTGCTAACAGTCCCTGAGGTCCTTTGCACTCTCAAAAACTCTGCACATGAGCCATTTCGAGAGCTGCTCCCCTGACCTGAGTCTGTAAGCATTCAGCATGCTATGGCAACATTTGTCTCTGAGTTTTTGTGTCCATTGATACTGACCTCCTAGCTGTCTATCTGTCCTCAAGACTAGACACAGGGTGGACTGTATGAAATATGTGGTTAATAGGTGAAAAAAGTCCCTAGAGCAAATAAGTGAGTTGGTTTTCAATCAGCATGTGATTGGTATTGGACAGTGGGTGCCCTTGGGGGCCATATTTAGCATCTCCTGGGGCTGTGTCTCCTCTTTGAGGCAGTGTTCTGATGCTTCATCAGTAGGCAAAGGTAGAGATGTACCCTGGGGTCACCATGTGGTCTTGTTTGGAAGGAGCAACTATCATGTGTCTAGGGCTAAACAGCTGTCTTACCAGGCTGTGCTCTCTCTCTCTCTCTCTCTCTCTCTCTCTCTCTCTCTCTCTCTCTCTCTCTCTCTCTCTCTCTCTCTCTCTCTCTCTCTCTCTCTCTCTCTCTCTCCCCCTCCCTCCCCCCCTCCCTCCCTCCCTCGATTTAGAAGAGCCATGCTGGAAGGCAGGCTTCCTGTGAATTTGATGCTTTCATGGGTTAGCTTTGTCAGTGGAGACTTGTTTTTTGTGTGCCAGATGCATGGGGGTGGAGGCCCTTGCTCACTCTACAGGGCAGGAGAGGGACAGTGGTAGAAATTGGCACAGTTAGGGGAACTGTGTGGCTACCCTTTGAGCAGATCAGCCCTTGCTTGGTGACAATTCAGACCTGTCTGTGCCCATGGTTATGTTCCTCAGATCCACTGAGGCCAATGCTACCCCTCACCCTGCCTCCTCTTCCACTTTTTTACCCCACCTAGCATTGACAGACAGACCTTAGACAAACAACTGTCTGTGTCCAGGTCTCTGACCTGCTCAGCTGTCTAGACCAATGATCTCCAGTGTAAAGCCTGCAGTACTCTTATGGAATGGCAGATTGTAAGCTTTGCTGCGACTGTCACTTCAGCCTCAGTGTCATACCTAGAGCCTCTCAGGATCGCCTGCTGCTCTCAGTGTAGTAGCCTCAAGTGAGGTAGGAACAGGGTGGGTCCTGTCAGATCAGGGAAACCCCTCTGCAGATCTAGCTCAGTTCTGTGCTATAAAGCCTATTCTCTACGCCATACACCCATCTTCCTACTTTCCTCTCAAACCTGAGATGTCATACTCCTATGGTTAATCCATAACAGTACTCTTTCCCAGAGGGCCAGGCCAATGGGTTAGGGTTCCCTTCACCAGTCAGTTGAAGTGGAGTCCTGGGACTTGGAAAGCTAAGCCAGGAAAGCTAGCCTTTCTCCTCCTTCAGACACTAGAGAGGAAGGAGGTAATGCCTGGACATGGACAGTCATAAATATCTTCAGCTGCCAGCTCTACAGAGGCACAAGAAAGACGAGAGAAGCAAAAAGAGGGGCCTAGAAGTGGAGACTGAGCCCTGCAGGTCTCTGGGAACCACCTACCTCAGGACTGGGCTTTGTGGGAGCCCTATCTCAAGCCTTCAGGCCAGGATATCTGCTCTTAGCGAGAAGCACCCTGAGTGGCAGGAGCAGAGCCTTCTCTTCAGCTGTCAGGAGTGTAAGCCCAAGCTCATCACTGTGACTGAGATGAGTTATGTGTTCTGACTGGCTGGTTGCAGCACATTAGCACCCTAGATCTGTTTGGGGGAGTCCTCTGAGAGCACTGAGATCTATCCATAGAAAGAGAGCTATTGGGCAGAAAAACAGGATGTAGCAACCTACTTTGCAGATCAGGCTTTAGACACATATGTCCTGTATTTAAGGATTTTCCTTCCACTCCATGTGACAGTTGCAGCACATTACAGAGCCATTGTTTCCTCTTGGTTAGTCCACCATGACTTGACAAGATCTATACAGTATGCCTGCCAAAGGACTTATGGGTAGGTCTGGCTGCCTCTGTTATTGTTATTGTCTCTGTCTCTGCCATGAATTTCACATAGAACTCTGAATCTTGTCTCCCCCACTCTATAATCCTTTTTGCTTGGTCCTTAGAGAATTGCAGCTCAGGTGTTGATCCGAGCTTTATACACCAAACAGTCTAGGACATGCTGGCTCATGAGACCTTGCCTTCTGTCTTAGGGCTGTGAATCACATTTGTGGTGAAGTTGTAGTATCTTGTGGTCTTAGCAGGGCTTGGCTGAGGATGGATGGTGACAGGTGAGGGCAGGAGATTAATCTCGGGAGACAGATGGCAGGGAGGAAGGTTCTCTGCTGTCATCAAATTTGCATTAAGCATTTTACATAAGTTTTGTTCCTGTGGAAATCCTGAAGACTTTCTTCACTCCTCAATCCCAAAAAATATCACACCATATCAGCCCGAGTGTCAGCTGCAGTTTGACACACTGGTACCAACACGTACCTCCATGGAGCCCACATCCCTCCAGTGCTGTATTGGGTAAGTCTCCCTTCTTCTGGCCACAGCTTTATGTCCCTCAGGTACAGTGCTGAAGCCCATGGTGCTCCTAGGGAGGCCTGACTGCTCAGATGCTGTGGGTGATTTAGGAACTTTGTGGGGCTTATCTAGTTGGGGCTTCATGTTCTCAGCTTATGTTTGATGACTTCTAGAGGCAGTGGATTCAGAAATGGAGCTGGGGTTTGGCCTGATGCAAGGAAAAAGCCCAGAGAGGATAGAGTTATTTAAATTGCTTCCTGGTCACCAGGCTGTGTTCTGAAGCCACATAGATTCCTAGTGGGCCATTAGCAGCAATCTGAGGACAGTGGTATTGCCCTGAAACTCCCCACTAGCCCTTGGCCTATCTTTTGCACAAGATAAACAGATATGGGCGCTAAAGTCTTCTCAAGGCCAGGCAGCAGGGACCTCCATGTATGCTCTGGCAGGCTGTATGCTCTTTACCCTGCAGGAGCTCCCAATAGGTAGGAAATTCAGGTGTGAAGCTGCTGGAGTTGTCTTCAACATAAAGAGCCAGCCAGAAGTCTTGGGGCCACCTATAGTCACTCTCTTCTTGGGCTGTAAGGGGCTTGGCCCTACAACTGTGAGTTTACCCTGTCCCCTTAGGGGTTGAGTGCACATGGTTCTGTGCGGGGAGAGCTATGTCTGGGCCACAGTCCCAGTACAGGAGATGTGGCAGCAACAACCTGCGTATTTTGGGAGGGGGCAAGCCTGGAGCAATCCTCTCCCTAAGCAGCCCATTTCCAGAACTGCCGCAAGGGCTGGTTTATGCCCAGCCCCATGGGCTTGAGTCCCATTGGGTCCCAGTCTTGTTTCTGGTCCTCCAAAATATCTGTGGACTTAACCGAGACCACAGATAAAACCAACCTTCCAAACAGATAATGCCTGCCAGTGAGAGCCCAGGGAGACAAGTGCAGGTCTAGCTATCTCCTGTCTACCTACAGTCTGAGTTCACACTTTCTACCACCCTTTCTACTGAGGAGCAGTGTGTAAGGGGGCCAGAGCTTGCAAGAGCCATGTTGTCCGGCTTATACTTCCTACATGGGCAGGTTCTTCCCCTGTCTGCTGTAAAGTGGGGAGAATATGTCACCATCCTCAGGTAGTGTGAGGATTGCATGGCTATTCTAATTTACTTTTCTGTTCTGTTCTGTTCTGTGATAAAACACTGGCCAAAAGCATCTCGGGGGAGAGAGGATTTATTTGGCTTGCAAGTTACTGTCCATTATCAGAGGAAGCCACAGTATGAGCTTGAAACAGAAACCTAAGAGAAACAGTGCTTACTGGCTTGCTTCCCCTGGCTTGTGTGCTAATGTTTTGTTTGTTTGTGTGTGTGTTTGTTTGTTTTTTATACATACAATGTAGGCTTACCTGCCCAAAGGTGACCCTACCTACCATGGGATAGGCCCTCCCACATCAATCAGCAATCAAGAAAATATTCCACAAACATATCTGATGGAGATGATCCCTCAATTGAGGTTCCCTCAAGTATAGGTTTGTATCAAGTTGACAAACTATGATAACACAGGTCCTATGCATGTATCTCAATGCCTTGATTAGGTCGGTGCTGCCATCATTGGCACCACAGGATGTTCTCTGGCTTCTGCCATCTCCGCTGATAGTCGGGTTCCACCTAGTGGATGCCTGTTAAGCAGATGGGTGGCAGGAGAGTCTGCTCACTTCAAGTGGATTTCCCTTATGGGAGCTGCCTGTTGATTGACTATCAGCCTGGGCAGCCTCACAGTCTTGCAGAGTGGCCATTGCATCTGCATGTTCTACCATAAGACAAGGTACCCAGGCTAGGAGTGGGACTAAGTCCATTTTGTTTCTAGGGGAGAGATTCAATTAGAAATAACATTCAGGAAGGGCTGTGCTGGTATAGCTGGGCATCGTGCCCTGCCAGAACTCAGCATCCAGGTCGCAAGTGTGTGTCCTATTGTTGGACCACAGGTGAGTCATTCCCCTGCAGTGTAGGCTACTTTCTGATGAGGACAGCATCCAGATGGGCCCGAAGGCACTTGTCCTTTTCACCTTTGTTTCCTTCCCGTGGTAGGGAAGGTTGCCAAGAAAGTTCTGACTCAGGCTAGGCCATGGTGAATAAGAGCTCACCACAACCTTTCCACCATAGCCTTGGGGCCACCGTGCCCTCCTTCAGCTGTGGCACATGAAATGTGTCACCAAGGAAAATGTGAGCTGCCAGGCCTACAATTTGGCATCTGAGATAGGTTGTCTGTTTGAAAGTGAGTGACAGCCAGGGGTTGAAGACTAGGTAGAAGTAGCTTTGGTGTAGCAATACTGTTTTGGCCATTAGCCATCTAGTGCTGTACTGTGCCCAATACGGGCATTATGCTGTGGGCACCTAGTAGCATCTGGTCCGTGCAGTCTCCAGCTGCCTTTCTGTAATGGAAGGAAGCTCTGGTTGCAGTGAGCAGTGTATCCTGGTGTGGTCCAAGTAATTACTCTGGTTGCCTCTGTGAAGCCAGTGCTGCCCTCCCCAGATGTCACTGCCACACCTCATGTTAGGAGTGGGCCACTGAGGATGGAGTGTCCCTTATCCATTATGTGGGAGTGCCCCTTATGTGGAAAACCAGTCTGGCCCCTTAGATGTTTGCACTGTTGCTGAACCAGGAGGAGGGCACAGCACTCTGCCCAGCATCACACGTGGTTGAGCCCATAGGTGAGTGAGGTGAGTGGTGCCTAAAGTAACTGATAAGCATGTGAGGCTCTCTTAGCAGCAGACTAGGAGCTAGGCTGCTTGATAGATTATAACTATCAAAGAACAGAAACAGGAAGGGGATTATCTGGAAGGCCAGTGGAGGAGGCTCCAGGGGAGCTGAGTCAGGAAGTAGACTCTAGAGAGCTGTTCTGGGGTCCCCATGTGTCTCAGGGCTTTTGAGCACTATTGCTTCTCCTAGGCTCCCTTTGTCACAGACAGCCTGTGACCACAGAAAGTACTTGTTGCTCCAGCTCCCCACTTGCCCTTCAGGAGGGCCTACCCTATGTATGTAAAATAAATCCCACAAACAGAAATGTTACTGCTGTTCTATCCTGGTATGTGAGGCCCAGAAGGTCCTAAACCAACACTTTTTGCATATAGGAACAGCCAGGCCTATGCTGTAAATACTCAGTCACATCACAGTTGCCTGAATTCCAGTCAGCAGGAGTCAAAGAATGGATGTCTCTAATAGTGAGATGCCCTAAGGCAGTGGTTCTCAACCTGTGGGTCGTGATCCACTGGGGGGGGGAGGGGGAGGTTGAACAACCCTTTCACAGGGTTTGACTAAGACCATCAGAAAGCACAGATATTTAATTACAATTCAAAATAGCAAAATTACAGTTATGAAATATCAACAAAATAATTTTGTGGTTGAGAGTCACTACAACACGAGGAATTGTATTAAAGAGTCACAGCATCAGGAAGGTTGAGGACCTCTTGTCTAAGGAGATTCTTACCAAGTGGTTTTGGAGAGCTGGGCTCTAAAATGGGTCTGACCTGGTACCTGTGCCTGCATTGTACCTGTGCAACCTAATGACTTTACCTCAGCTCCCTGTCTGCAGAGAGTAACTGTGTTTGCGTTGCAGGCCTGTGGCGGACAGTGGAAAGAAAGAATGACTTTATTCAATGTTCACAGCGTTCATTCAGCACACTGTGAGTACCTGCTGTGTGCAGGAGCCATGCCAAGTCACAGATGTTCTTAAAAGTCACCTCTTCGGTGCAAGGAACTGAGTGACTTATTGAAGTGGCAGTGGGCAGTGAGTCTGGGCCTGCCTTGTGGGTCCCTGAGCCATCAGCACACAGCTGTGGCACTAGGTTGGCTGTTCAGGATTGTGGGCAGGAGAGCTGTCTTTGAGAATAGGCTAGAAGTCGTACATGATTCAAGGGATCCGGCCACTCAGTGATCCCTGGGAAGAGACTTGACTCAATCAGGAGGTTCTGTGACCCAGGAGGTACTTACTAGGCCAGCACACCCTTATTTACTTCACCTTGGGGAACCAGCATGCTGGCTAGGGCCTGGAGGGAGCTGCTGGCCCTCTCCATCACAGCCCACCTGGCTACACCTGCAGCCTGGGTTCAGTCCCTCCCTACCTGGTTTCACTCTGGGACTCAGTTGTGACCTTTGTTTTTCTCCTTAAAGGAAAGTTGAGTGTTTCCCAAGTGTGTGTAAACTCAATGGCCCACTAAACTGAATACTTACATTCTTTCTTTAAGAATAAAAATAAAGCATCAATGAAAGCACTGTAAACATTGCTATAATTATTCACAGGCTTTGACTTATAATAATCACAGGGAGCAGGCAAGTGAGATGCCTTATTAAAGTAGAGATACTTGCCTGCTCTCGTTTGAAGTTTTGGTAAAATACTCCATTATAACATATTCCTTTAAAAACTGGATTCTGTCTATCAGAGTTTGGAGAATTTTGTCCTTTTCAAAATATTTAAATGAGCTGACTCTGGGCAGGTCACTCAAGAGTCTGAGCCTACCTTGTGGGTCCCTGATCTGTCAGCACACAACTGTGGCACAGCCTCTTCTTGGGTTGACTGTTCAGGACAGCGTTTGTGAAGACATCAAATATGGCAATGGTACTGAGGATCATCCTATCCTGGCCTGTGCTGCATTGGTGCCCACTGACCTCACTGCTGGCTTCTCTGCCTGGCACATATACACAGAAGTCTTCAAGGTGAAGCAGGCATCTGAAGTCTGAGGGAACAGAGACTTCTGAGGGAAGGCCGAACTGCTGAGGCCAGGCTTACAGGGCCTCCAGGCTAATGGCAGGGCCTTATGCTGAGAGGAGTTCAAGGTGTTGGGACCATAGGATAGCAGTCCAGTCACCCTTAAAAGTTTGAGGAGGTGGCCTTACCAGGGCTTAGTGAAGGGCAGAGCTTAGGATGGCGAGGGAGAGACATGCTATAAGTGACCCCAGACCTCTGGCCTGAGGTACTGTTAGGCTGAGAATGAGATCCCCAAAGGTCTAGAAATAAGTGGGGCTTATAGCCAGGCTATGACTTAGGTTTCAACAAAGTATAGTTGTTTGGGATCCCCCCCTTGGTGGGTTCTAGGGTGCAAACTAACCCGATAAGTTTGCAGCTCAAAGTTTGGGGTCATTTTCTATCTGTCAGTCAATCCAAGCCTTGCACTGGGGTCCTGTAGCATGAAAGGTCAGGAAAGTTTAAAAAACATAGCCATAGAGGACCCACGAGGGCTGCTTCTGATATCTTAGGCTCCCAGATACTTCTTGTTCTTGCCTTAGGAGCTATCCCCATTGTGAAAGGTAAGGGAGTGCTTCTGGGGACCCCCAAGAGAGGCGACTCCCAAGAGAGGCCACCCTTGCCTTCTAGGGCCAGGTAATGGAGAGGGCAGCCCCCTGTTTCCCAGCCTCCTGCCTCCTCCTCTGCTGCTGCTGCTGAGAAACAAACTGGGGTGCCTGAGCGGAAGGTCAGGAGTTTAAAAGCTTGTTTGATTCAAGACTGGGGTAAGAGACAGGAGGGGAGTGCGCTGGTTTTATATGTGGATCCTAGTATTTTCTTTTGAGCTGGGCGGAGAATGGAGGGGCAGGGAGGGAAGGCAGGCTGCCAGAGGGAACATTGCCAAGCAGAGTACTGCTAATGCAAACCATACGGCTGGCGGGCAGGCAGCAGGGCCCATCTCCTGGCCTGTTTAATGCAGTCCTTGCAGGCAGGCAGGCAGGCAGGCAGGCAGCCTGGGCAGCAAGGCTGCTTAACCCTTCAGGTGCTGAGCCAAGAGAAGGTCTTTCCATTTCAGCATGTGACCATTTCTGTCCTCAGCCCTAGGCAGTAGAAGGTTTAGCAGTATCCTTAGCCTCCACCCACTGGGTGCCCGCAGTATTCCTCATCCCATTTGTGATAGCCCAAAGTCCCTGCAGCATTCTGGGAGGGGATATCAGTTCAGTCAGCCTTTAAAAATACTGAGGAGGTGGCCTTACCAGAGCTTGGTGAAGGGCAGAGCTTAGGAAAGGTGAGGGAGAGACATGGCTATGGATGACCCCAGACCTCTGACCTGAGGTGCTGTTGGGTAGCAGTACCCTTGATAAGAATGAGATCCCCAAAGATCTGGAAATAAGCAATGGGGTCGGGGAAAACCATGATGGATAGCCATAGGTCTAGAGCAGGTACTTTCCAGCCAACAACCCTCCTGGGAAAGCTGGCCACCCTTTCTTAGCCTGTTCCTAGAGTGTTGCAGGGATGAATAGTGTGGACTGGCAGTTGTACTGCCAGAAGGGAAGCCAGATTTTCCCAGGGCCACATAGCCAGTGTTCACCATTGTCTGCTCACACTTCCTGTTCCCATACACACCTGCTACTTCCCAGCACAGCAAGCATAACCGCTATCAGTCTCTGAGGTCACAACTGTGGAGGCAAAGCCTATACAGACCAGGCACCAGTGACATCGAGATAATAGTCAACCTGTATGCAAAGCTTGCTGCTGCAGCCGAGTGATAGATGGAGGCAGAGACTCTTCAGACCTGCTGAAGACCTGCAGTAAAGAGCCTGCCCAGCTGGGATAAATGCAAAGCCAGGTGCAGGAGCAAGTTTCAGAACAGCATGGAACTTGGCCCCATTTACACATGCACTCAAGTTTGTACAAATGCGTCAGAAAAGATCTGGAAGGAGACAGTACAGTGCGAGCAGTGGCTATCTTGGGGGAGTGAGAGACAGTGGAATTTAGGGAGCTCAAAGAGCTTTCATGTCTTAGTCTGTGTAATTGGTGTTTAACTCTTTACAATGAGCCAGCATTCATCTGGTTCTCGTGGGGCTTTTATGAAAGAGAAAATATAAAGAGCCAGAGAATGAGGAACTTTTGTTTTACTCTCCCGTGTCTCCATTACCTCCTTTTGTGCCTTCACCCAGCTCAGGCCCTGGAAAGCCATTCTCTGCTGGAGAGGCCTCTGGTGGGACCTTCCCTGTTCTGGTGGGCGCATGGCCACCCAATGCCTTTGTGTGCTTCCTTCAGGCTAGCCTGACCCACTTGGCGCTCAGCACAGCTGAAGTGTTCCATGAAGCAGCCCTGTCTCTGGGTCACTGTGCTGGGGTTACTCTGCAAGTGGCAGCCTTGTTCTGTGGTGATAAGCATGGCTCCTTGCTCCCCCTCCAGCTGTTTTTGCTTGCAGCTCCCAGCCTTTGACTCTTTCCCTGTATACCCTTCTCAGAGAAACACACAAGGCCTGTTGTTTAGTGCACCTCCTGTGGCCTGTGGCCTCCTGTGCATACATAGATTGTTTTGTCCTTTTCTCAGGGGCTGCCATCTTCTCTAGCAATGCTCTGTAGATGCAGTACTTTATATTTACCAAAAGCTTGCTTGTTCTTCCTAAGGCACCAAAATCAGGCACTTACTGTCCTTTAATAGGCAAGGAAAAAAAATCAAGGCTGTAAGAAGTTAGATCCCATATTTTGCATGTAGATCTGGCTCCAGTGCACATGTACCCTTCACATAGCCTCTCTAGCTCCTGCTAGTGACTCTTGACACTGTCACACTCAGTCTCTCCAGCTGCTATGTGGTTCTTGGGCATGATCCTGCCCTACAGCAATTCTTGGCAGTTCTTAGCTTTAGGCTCTGCAGGCCCCCATGGTCACCCTCAGTCTTAGCTTAGACTGTGATATACTTCCAGCTACTAATTCGAACAGTATATTCCCAGAAACTGTATATAGGGGAGGTTCTGGGGTGTCCCAGCAGATGAGAAGTTTATATACAAAGATCTACCTCTTGGCTAAAACCCCAGTAAGAAAGGGACTCGTGCCTGTCGCATGAGGCTCCTGGAACCCCCATGTTAAAGAACAGTGCTTAAGGGGACTTGACAATGAGGGGCCCTCCTTCTGACCAGTGCAATAGAACCCTTGCTCTGGAGTTCTCAGGATCCTGATTTGCTAAATCTGTGTTCCAAAGGCAGGTCACTGTGCTCTGGGGTATGCATTCAGCTGTCTTGTGACCGACACTGGGCTTGGTGCTCTGGGGTGGGTCATGGGACTGGGGTTGGCAGCTTGGACCTTCTGGTCCCCAGCTCTTTATAATTCAGGGGTGTATGATAAGTTGCTGAGTCCCACTGAGTTGTGGTGGCTCCCAGCCAAACCACTTTCCATCAAGAGACACCCAGGCCACAGAACATGCCTTGAGAACTTCAAGACCTTACATGGTAGTATCTAGCAAAGGAGAATTTTAAAAGAGCCTCTGCCCCTTGTTGCCATGAACAGAGCTCTAACCTTCAGGCTCCAACTCAATACCTGACCTTGTAGCCCAGATCAAGTGTCAGGGAGCAATGGTGGAAAGCAGGTGGCCAGTCTCTGAAGGCCAGGAGTGGGTTGCTCAGGCCTCCTTCCCATGGCCATGGCCAAGGTCCATAGGGAGCCCTGGGAAGCTTTTGATGTGCCGCTGGTGCTTGGCTCCACCATGCTTGTTTGCCTAAGCGCTGCTCCTGCCAGTTCACTCGGACCTTCTCCTTCTTTTAAAAACATGCTTCTTGCCAAAGGTTATTTTGGATCTGTTTTTGTTTATCAGGTAGGATTGTTCCAGCACAATTGAAAGCAGACCCACATGTTGACACGCACTGGAGCTGTTTGCCAGGGCACGCGCACATACACACACGCAGGATATGTAGGACTCAGCCAGAGCCCTTGAATGTAAGTGACTTGAGAATGGGCTCCAGGGAGACTTCTCCATAGGAGACTTGTAGCTTAAAGATGCCCTCTAGATACTGGTGTGGACTGAATGTCAGCAGAGGCTAGAGAAAGGACCTTTTAGGATAGGTTGATGGGTTTGAGGAGCCAGGGGGCTCTGATGTGGCTGTATAAGGGCCTCATTACTCTAGACATAGGCTTCCTTCACTGTGACTGGGGTCCCTCATTCTCAGGCTGTTGTGCAAATTCTGTGTTGGACCAGGGCTGACCAGATGTAGGTCAGAGGCAAAAGAATGGGACTGCCAGGCCCTGCGGCTGGGCCTCCTTTTTGAGGCAACAGCCCTTTCTTTGGAACACAGCTGGGTACTTTCTGCTGGAAGATTTCTTCTGAGAACACACACACACACACACACACACACACACACACACACACACACACACACACACACACACACACCATGGACTGGGCTGCACATGAACTGTTCAGAGGAGCCCATTCTGAAACATACTCATTTGTATCCTGCTGTCCCTTGCGGCCCTGGCACCTGGAGGCATGCCGATTACAGAGGGACTAGGTGTCTAGGCTTGCCCTCTTTTCCATTCCAGGCCAGCCTTGCAGGGAGGCAAGTGCCCCAGTTCAGCTCTGGGTCTCACTGGAAAGGAAACAGTCCAGAGCAGGGGTCTGTTGCATATGTTCAGTTACCTGTGGCAGGAGCCAAAGTCAAAGAGTTCATTTGCTTCTCTAACTGAAGGCATATCTGCTCTGAGCCCAACTGCCCAACAGAGATGTCTCTCTCCTTCGTGTCCTGCCTCTGCATTTGGCTCCAATACAGGCAGCTGCTTCTAATGTAATCTGGTACGTCCAGCCTGGCCTGGTCAGGGCTGCCCTCTTTCCGACCTGGTAGTACTCTGCCACACCAAGGTTCAGCTTCCTGCTGTCTGACACTGACTGTTGAGGTCCAGGACTAGAGCTTGATCCTCTGGCTCACTTAAGTGGTCAGCAGCCTGGCAGAGCAGGAGCCCTCATGCCTCATGACATGTGTGAAGCTGTTAGCTGTCACTCATCTCTTTCATATCATCCATTTGCAGTCTTAGACCAATGAAGGCACCACAGTAGGAAATATAGGGACACGTCAGCTTTCCCTTTAAATAGAAGGAAGAAACATTTTAGATATCTTCTTATTTTAGATTTTTCAAAATAAGATATGCTTAATCACTAAGCACCTTACTGAATAGTGTCTACAGCTGACCTTGTCCTGCCAAAGCAGATGCCATGGGCCAGCTTTTCCCCAATAGCTACAGCAGCCATATACCACATACAGACTGCTGCCTAGTTCTGTGACAGTGATTTGGGGGGCTCCCTACCTCCAAACATCCTGGGCATCTTTCCTCTCCAGTAAACAGGGCACAGTGTCATAAAATGAATTGCAAAGCACAAAACTAACCATGCTTCATCTGAGCTTGGACTTTTCCTTAAATGTACTTTCTATTTCTTGTTTCTTTAAACTTCACAGTTCTTCCTAGAGTTCTGCATATAATTCTACCTTTACTTGACGACTCAGCTCATTTTGATGAGTCAGGTGTTATTATAGGGACGGAGATTTGGAAATTTACTTAGTGGCTCCATGCCAACTGGCTCTGGAGAGGCTTGGTGGACTGTCCAGGGGGAAAACGTTCTGGACCTATACAGGCCACTAGGTACAGTATGAACAGAGGGTCTCTGTAGGCTCTGGGCTTGGGAAGCATAAACAAGGGGAAGGACTGAGGGACTGTCATAGGAAAAAAGTAGAGCCAGGGTCCTTGGCCATGAGGATAACTGATTGGAGACCTATTGTGGGTGTGTGGTGCTGTACAGTCCAGGTAAGGGCTGCTGGTAGTTCAGGTGAGGATGAGACTGAGAGCTAGCTAGGATGCATCTGGGTTTTGTGACACATAATGAACTTGTGACCCTCCTACCCCTGCCTCCCAAATGCTGGAATTAACACACATGCACTACCACATCTATCCTAAAATGTAAGATTTACCATCTTGCCCCTTTGGGTTATGTGTCACTAAAAACCCAACCTAGGTCTTTAGTGTGCTATGCACAGCATTCTGCTACTAAACCATCCACTCGGACACAGGACTCCTGACAGCGAGAGGGTTTGGAAAGAGAAGGCCTTCCTTCTTGAACATCTGTACCATGAGATGGCTGGGCCAAGGTGAGAAGCCTGTAAAGAAGGCCCACGTGAGTACAGGAAAGCCAGGGCTGACCTCTGCCTTGCTCTTACTGCCTGCAACATTGGTACTGTAGCACTGAGATCGGTTAGCTCTCTCCTTCTCAATCTGCAGCCTTTCCTGAAGTTTAACCTATTTTTCCCTCCTTAGGCTGACACTGGACAGTGGCCCAGCTTTCCCAGTCTGTTTCCCCAGTCTGCTTCTTGACAGTCCTGAAGCTAGCATCCATCGGCCTCAAGACACTTGACATTAAGTCCCTCACCCATCCTTTCAAGCTGTCTCCAAGTCTGTGTGGAACATAGTCCATAAAGGCTTTAAGCCAACACACTTAAAGAGTTTTAATTGTGCTTAGGAAAAGACCTTGATAGTATCTGTAAACTCCTGAGTTTGCTCTGTGAGTTAGGTGCTTTTCTGTCTGAAATTTGATAGAAATACTTCTATAGGTTTGTAGTCATGGCATTGTTTTTGTGGGTTTTACAGCTCCACGTAAGTGTAATGTTTTACTTTCTCTGAGTCTTACTCTGAGCCTGTTCTTTCCAGTCAGCAACATGGTTTCCAGGCTTACCTGTGCTGCTCTGCAGTCTTAGTTCATGGAGTCTTCCTGCTGTGTGGGGCTCCATGTGCTTGTTAACTACCATTCATTTATTCCTTCCTTTAGCTCTCGTGGTGCCTGGCACCATTTTTGCTGCTGCTTGCTTTTCAAGCATCTCTCTTGCAGCATTAACGTTCTTTTTGTTGTCTTGGCATTGTACCTGTAGTATGATATGCAGAGTTCTTTTCTGGGCATGTGTAGTTGGGTTTTTTAATGCCTTGTGTTTATTTCTTTCCCTAGACATGAGGATTTTCTGCTATAATTTCACTGAAAACACTTTCTGTGTTTTTAGTCTTCATCTTGGCTCCCTGGTTTAGTCTGTTCATTGTGTCCCAGTGATCTTGGATGCTGTGGTTAGGGCTGCTTTTTCTGTATTGTTGTCAGAGTGGCAATTCCTCAACCTTATCTTCAGTTGCTGGTATCTTCTCTTCCACCCAGTTTAGTCTATTGGCAAGACTTTCCATTAAGTTTTATGCTATTTTATTGATTTCTACTTCTGTTTTGTCTCAGGTTCTCTCTAGCTTTTTCATCCAAGTTTTAAAATTTATTTTTCTTTTTAAATTATTTTAAGATATTGTTTTTATGTGTGTATGTCTGTGTATGCATGCCTCATCAGCAAATGTGTGGAAGAGCCCAAGGAGGCTAGAAAAAGATGTTGGACCCACTGGAATTGGAGTTACAGAGGGCTGTGAGCTGCCTGCCATATGTGTACTGGGAACCTAACGCAGGTACTCTGCAAGAGCAGTAAGCACTCTCAACTGCTGAACCATTTCTCCAGCCCTTTCTTATTCAAGTTGAATTTCTGGTCCAGATCTTGAATTGACTTCTTTACTTCATTTGTCTGTCCATTTGAATCCTCTTTGAACTCACTGGTCATTTTTCCCCCTGAGACAGTGTTTCTCTGTTTAACAGTCCTGGCTGTCTTGGAACTTACTCTGTAGGCGAGGCTGGCCTCCAACTTACAGAGATCCTCCTTTCTCTGCCTCCCAAGTTCTGGGATGAAAAGCATGCACCACCACTGCCTGACTCACTGATCATTTTTTTTTTTTGGTGGGTGGGGCCCAGACAGAGTTTTTCTGTATTGTTTTGGAGGCTTTCCTGGAACTGGCTCTGTAGACCAGGCTGGCCTCGAACTCACAGAGATCCCGCCCACCTGCCTCTGCCTGCCGAGTGCTGGGATTAAAGGCATGCACTACCAACGCCCAGCTCACTGGTCATTTTTAAAACCAAAATTTTAAATCTTTGACTGGCATCTCAGCCATTTTGCTGTTTTTGAGTTTAGATTTTAAGGAATTGTAGATTCTGGAGTAGCTGCATTTAACTGGAGTTAAAAATGAGTTACAGTAAAAATGATAAAAAGCAAATGAAGTAGAACAGGCAGTGAAAGAGAAAAAGGAAAGGCAAGGTCAAATTGAAGGAGAAGAGTGTAGAGTTAGAAATGGGTGAGAGAGAAATCTAACTATAGACTAAGTTGAAGAATGCCTTAATGAAATTAGACAGGTAGGAAGAATGATTTAAAATCAAAAACATAAAAGGTCTTTAAAAACACAAAAGTGAAAACAACTAGAAATATAGTAAAAAGAATGGAAAATGGTTTTTAAATGATAGTGAATTGAAAGGCTTTTCTAGTCCTCTAAAATTGGAATCTTCTGAGTGGTGGGGGTAGCTATGGCTGTTGTCTCCTGCACTTCCTGCCATTCTGGGCTAGTCAGCAATCTGTCACAGCTGCACTACTTTTGAGCCTCTAGGAGCCACTGTTGGCCTAAGCAGCTTTGCTGCCTGTGGTCCAGGCAGGTTCCACTTCACCCTGATTCTACCCAGCTGGTGCATTCATGAGTGACAGGCGTCCAAGCTCAGGAGAGTCTCTAGTGCACTGGCCAGTGGGATCTGCACTGGAGTGGAGAACTGAGGGAAGCTATTGCTCTGTCTGATGATGAGCACTGTCAGACCTGCCTAGCAGTGAGGGAGACAGAGGGAGGCAGCTGCAGCAGCCAGGCCTCTGCGCTCACCCTGGGCCCAGAGCTCTCAATTCAAGCAGGCAGTAGACAGGGTGTGCCAGGGAATGAGCTCCTGAGCTGAACTCCCCACTGACCACAGACTCGGGGCCTCCACAGGAGTCCTACCTAAGTGTCTCTGTACCCAACTCTCCATTCTCTGCCTGCCTTTCATGGCCATCCCCTACAGACACCAGAGTAAGTGCCCAGTCTCCATAAGTTGCATTTATTCCTCATTTGCAGGTCCCAAAGTAGGTTGGGACTCCTTTCAAAGTAGCACCTGGCTACAGCACCTCAAGATATAAAGAAAAATCAAATGGATTTCTTCTCCAGTCATGGCTGCCGCACAGGAAGAGTCACTGTCACCCTGCATTCCCCCACTGGATTTGAGCTTCAAGTTTGGCCTCTGGCTTGAACGCCCTTTGGCTATTCCCAGGGCTGCCCTTCTTACCTCAAAGTGTGACTTCAGCTCCCATCCCTATCCTGTCCTGCAAAGATGGCTGTTCGTTCAGCCTCTTCTGCCATCTCAACTCTTTACGTGATTTGCAGCGTTCTTCTCCTTTCCCTCTGGAACATAGTCTGTCCTTAATTACCTGGAATCTTGGCCTCCCTTCACTCAATGGACATTCCCCAGGCATTTTCATCCTTCCTTTTGTGAGTTAGGAACATTTGAGTCCTGTGTTCAGTGTGCACCTTCATGACCTCATCTTCTTAAGGAAAGAGTGTGTTGCTGTTGTTATTTAGAATCCTTCCCATGGGATATGTCCCTTCCACCACCACCACCACCCCTTCCCCGTCTGGTAACTCAGTTAGGCATCTTGAGCAGTGTAGACTGTGGGTGTGGACTTTATACTTCATGGTATGATCCAGTGCTACATTATTTTGCTACCCAGATGGTTTCGTCCTTGACCGCTAGGTGATCTCTCAGTCTGGCTCCTATGTTCCCTTGATACAACCTGTCTGTATTTTGAGTACTTCCTGACTTTCTGTGCTCATCTTGTAATTCCCTGTTCTAGCCCTGGAATCTGCTGTTTCTCCCAGAAGCCTCTGGTTCTTTTTACAAACTGAGATCTAGACACTGGTGCTTCACTGATATGGGGTCATCATTGCTTCTGAACCTTGTTAGGAAACAGAAAATGCACTCAGGTATAGTAGCCCTTATGTACATATTTATAATGACAGATGAAGATATGCCCACATACTGCAACTGGGCAAGAGTCCCTGACTAATCAAAACCCATGGGGCTTCTTCTGGTTTTCCTTCCTCCTTAGCGATGATTTCTTCCAATAAAAGAAACCTAGCTCCTGTCACTGCACCCTTAGAACTCTCCTCCCTGTTAAGTTGATAGAGATGGTCTGATGATGTCACCCATAACACCATGAGCCACTGTGCCGTGGGAGCAAAAGTGTTGCTATTCAGCTGGTCATTTAAAAGAATGAACCTGAGAACCAATTTTGTGCATAAAAGATGACCTTGAAATATGGAGGCTGAGGAGTTGCACTCAGGAAGGACCTTGGTAAAGCATCTTGGCAGTGGAGGTCTGTATACCCTGCTCCTGTCTCCAGGAAGGCGTGTAGAGACCCATGCTTACCATGGTAAGAGGAGAAGCCATACCTCCCCCGCCAGTGTTTACTGCATTGTAGCTTCAGAACACTGGACATCCTAATGGGGAAAGCAAGGTTAGCCTAAGCCAGGAGGAAAGAATGATTAGGAGGACTGTTCTGGGGTTAGGCCAGGAGAATTAGTCTGTGGGACTATTTTTCAGTGCTGGAAGTAAAACCTGAGGTCTCACACAGTGCAAGGCCCACTATTGAGCTGCATCCTTACCCTTAAGAACCAATATGTTCTTGTGATAAGAAAAAAATCTAAATGTGCTTCCCACCCTTGCACCATTTCATGTGTTTACCTGTGTACAGTCAGCTATGTCTCTGTATTCCCCATTCCTGCTCTACTAATAGCACTGTAATGTACACATTTTGTACCTTTAGTTCCTCATGAAGACTTTGCCTTGGGAGATGTTCCTGTGTAAGGCCAGGCCTGCCTATATATTGCTTAGTTTTTGTTTTCATCTTAACATAAACTAAGTTATTTGGGAAGAGGGAACCTCAGTTGAGGATTGCCTCCATCAGATTATCCTATGGATGTGTCTGTGGGATATTTTCTCAACTGTGGGCAGGGCCATTTCTGGGCGGATGGGCTGTGTAAGAAAGACAGCTGAGCATGAAATGAGAGAAAGCAATTATTCCATGGTTTCTGCTTCAAGCTCCTGATTTGTGTTTCTGTCCTGACTTTGGACTATGGTGACTTGAGTTGTAAGATGAAATAAACCTTTTTCTCCCCAAGTTGGTTTTGGTCAGTGTTTTAGCACAGCCATTTTCCTCTGCCCTCTGCTGCAGTCACAGTGGTACAAATGCGCCTTCCTTTATGTTGTAACCAGCATGCCTTGTTTCCAGTCCTGGTTTTTCTTATTTGTGTCTTAGAGTATGCATTTATGGCACAGGTCTTTTTTTTGTTTGTTTTTGTTATTTGAGTGATTTTGGTTTTTAAACAATTTTCCCAGAAAAGAATTTCTAAGGAAGTAGGTGGTTTTGGCAGATGTTGCAAAGACAAAAGTCAAGGCTGTGACAGCTGGTATGTTTCCCTCAGAATAACAGAAGTGCCAAACAGGAATTTGACTATGTCTTCTGACTCCTTATCCTTCTTACTACTGGAGTGAAAGAAAGTGTGCATTTACCATGAGCTAGATTTGCCTGAGCAAGGTGGACTCTGCCTTTCTCTGACAGTGGACCAGCAGATCAGGGGGCTTAGAGTCAGTGACCTCTTTGATAACACTCATGTCTTGAACCCAGCATAGGGCCAGCCCACAGAAAGAGGAAGGAATCAGGAGTCCTGTGTGAACAAGTATGCATTTGAGCCTGAGGAGCGGGGCCACATCTTAACCCTCCAGGAAGCACATGGTAATCAGCTGATGCACTAGGTTGGAGCAGAGGGCCTATAGCCTATACTTCTCAGGAGACACAGCTAGAAATCTACATTTGTAAGTGAAGTAGTCTGCAAATGTTTAGTCATCACACAATATAAGCCAAATAAAGCCTATGTGTATGGATCCTGCCTTTTGACCACCTTTGGGATGTCTGTTCACCTATGTAGCTCTTTGCAGTACCTTGGCAGTCTTCTCTATGGAGGCTTCTGTCCTGTCTGAGGGGACTGGACAATGGTCAGTTCCAGTAGCTTGAACCAAGTACTCAGTTGCAACCGGGTATCAGTATGGATGCATGTTCAGCTGTTATAGCACACATGGGTGGGTACGGTTGTATCTTTTTCCTGTCTAGAGGCCTGTATCCAGTGGAGGGGACCAGCTTCCATGTACAGCACCACTATGGCAGAACGAACTCATTGCTTACTATTTAGTGTGAGTTGTGTGTTAGCTGGTAAAAAGATCTTTCGTAAATGACTACATCATTCTTTTATGTGTTTTTACGCCATGTTTGTTAATGGTGATGTGAAGGATTTCTTTTGTGTTTGGGACACAGGTCCTTTGTCAGATAATAGTTACGGAGTTTATTACTCCCAGTCTGTAGCTTTCCTTTTTCTTGATATCTGAGATCTTCAATTTTGATAAACCAATTTGTCTTTTTTTAATTAATAGCTTGTGTTTTTTGTATTTTACATTGTGTGCCATCCTAAATTAATTTTTTTTGGTATGAAGAAAGGCTTGGATGGTGTGGGGGGGTGCTGGTTTTTTTCATATGTCTGTATAATTGTTTATTGAAAAGAATCATCTTTCTCCCATTAATGCCTTGGCATTTTGTTTTAAAAAGTGAATCACTTGAGCTGGCAGGTTGGCAGCAGCTAAGGGTGCTTGTTACCAAGCCCAAGGCCCTGATTTCAATCCCCAGGGTCACATGGTGTAAGGAAAGAACTGACTCCTGCAAGTTGTTCTCTGACCTCCACTGTACATATACATTTATAAATAAACACAATTAAAATTTTATGTGAATTGCTTAATATAAGTGAGTGTATTTCTAGGCTCTGTTCAGTGCCATTGATCTGCCTGTTCAATTACACTCTCGTGCTGTCTTCATTACTGATGCTTTAGAGTAATTTTGAAATGACATAGAGTGAGTCTTTCAACCCTGTTCATCTAACACATTATTTTGGCTTTTCCAGATCCACTATCACCATACAAATTTTCACGTTTACTTATTTTTTAAGTGTGTTGGGATTCTGACTAGCACTGGGTAGGACCCATGGAACACTGGAGGTAGTTGACCTCACTACTGAACATTCCAGTCCATGAACATGGTATATCTTCAGTTGCTTTGGGCATATAATTTTTCTCC
Source organism: Mesocricetus auratus (assembly GCF_017639785.1). Taxonomy (NCBI): domain Eukaryota; kingdom Metazoa; phylum Chordata; class Mammalia; order Rodentia; family Cricetidae; genus Mesocricetus; species Mesocricetus auratus. The sequence goes on along the minus strand of NW_024429266.1, from coordinate 150,024,357 downwards.
AGTAAAGATCTGAATTATTATTGATATTATTGAAAAATATTTTCTAGTTATTTGCTGTTTGAACATAGAAATACAACTAAATTATATGTCTGATACTGCTGTGGTAGATATTGAACATCTCCTCCAAAACTCAGGTTGTTTAAGGGTATTTCTAGACTCTGTTTATTTGCATTCTGTAGCTTACCTTTTATTGATATCTGAGATCTTTAATTTTGATAACTGCAGTTTTTCTTTTTATGTTAATGGCCTATGCTTTTTTGGTGTTATAGGTTGTGTGCCTATAACAATTAATTTTTGTTTTGTGTGAAGAAAGGCCTGGGGGAAGGAGGGCATTGGGGGTGTTGCTGGGTTTTTTTGTTTGTTTTTTCATGTTATATAGAATTTAGCCACCATTCTAACAGTTTTTAGAGAAAGAACCTTTAAGGAAGGTTTAGACCTACATTTCTAGTTTTTAAATATATACATTCTCTCTCTCTCTCTCTCTCTCTCACACACACACACACACACACACACTTTTCCCCTTGTTTTATCATTGTATTTTTATAAACCTAATTTTATCTATTTATTGATATAAAATAAGAAAAATAATCTTCTTTTTATCCTTAAGTTTTCCAGAATCTGTTAATGGTCTTGCGTTTTTTAATATTGACATTTTTAAGCTTTTTATTTATTTATTTGTTTGTTTGTTTGTTTGTTTGTTTGTTTGTTTGTTACATATACAATGTTCTGTCTGCATGCATCCCTGCAGGCCAGAAGAGGGCATTATTACAGATGGTTGTGAGCCACCATGTGGTTGCTGGGAATTGAACTCAGGACCTCTGGAAGAGCAGTCAGTGCTCTTAACCTCTGAGCCATCTCTCCAGCCCTAATATTGGCATTTTTGAACAACCAGCTTTTGACTGTTCATTTTTCTTCTCTTTATTTGCTTTCTATTCCATTCATTTCTCCTTGTTTTCTTTTTTTTCTGCTTTCTTTGGGTTATTCAGCTGTCCTCATACAATCTCTTGAGATGAGAGCTGTATCATTCATCATCAGTCTTTCTACTTTTCCAGTAGATACATTTAGAACTGTAAATTTTCCTGTAAATCCTGCTTTAGCTTCTTCCTAATGATATGACCTATTTTTAAACACCTGACTAAAACTTTCAATTTTTTGTTATGGCTCCTTCTAGGTCCTATAAGTAGCTAAGAATTTTGCAGTTAACTTTTTGTTGTTGGTCAGAGAACTTCTGTCTTGATGAAGAATCACCTTTTCATATCTACCCCCAACTTCTGCTATGCCCACCAGGTAGGACTGTCCACTGACTAGCATGAGACAGTTCTGGTACAGCACGTTCAGTCATGAGATACATTGTGTGGTAATCCAGGCTCCAGGGAAACAGAAGGGGCTGATGCAAGAAGCCACAGCAGGTTCCAGGCACTGCAAGATCCCTCCTTGCTCAGCATTGACAGGCATGTCATGTCCCCTCAGTGCTGCCTCTGGTGACGGCCAACCACAAGAGCAGGGGTGGCCCCTGGCTGCTGCCTGAGGTCTGGACAGGAAAGGAAGCAAGTTCAAGTATGTCACCTGTTTATAGTTTTCATGATTTTCGATTTGGCATTTTGATCAGTCTGGTTTTGGTCAAGGAAATGCACCCGTATCTCATAACAGGAAGCCCCTTTTGTGATCTTTACTTCAAGGCATTTTTCTCTCTCTACTTCCCCTTACCTTTTTTTTTCTTGGCAAAAATACAGACCTAATATGATGTGCATCTTATTAAAAGTTCAGCATAATTTATTGCCATTGGTTTGTTTACAAAATAAACATTCCAAACTGCATGACATGGCCTTCCAAGCATCACTGCTCTTTTTTTGTGTGCATTTTTTCTTTTCTTTTTTCCATCTTCCTTGGGGCTGTGCTTGGGCTGGGAAGATGGACAAGAACCCAAGCCTGAGAGAAATCACATGGTACCATGTCTGCTTCCTGTGGGAGTCCCTTGTTAACTGGCTAGTCCCAGGCAGCCAGCTGATCCAGCAACTAGTATTAGGGTATGGACAGGCACCCCAGCATGTGAAGCTGGAGCTCATCCCAGACCTGCCTTTGCCTCCTAGGGGAGGGAAGCAAGAGCCAGGGAATTCTTGACCCTTCCCCGGCCAGCCATCCTTCTGCTCATGGGAAGTGTGTGATTGGAAGAGGAAGACAAAGGCAGTGCTTCCCAGCCCCAGATGAACCTTACACCTAGTGGGACACACACCATTGCCAGGGCCCAAGTAGTACCCCACCAGTCCAAAGGAGCTGGAAGGATAATAGGAGAGACTGTTTGCCTTGGCACATGGAGACAGGCCAGCCTGTCAGTTTCTTTGGGGAAAGAGATTAGGAAGGCAAGATTTCATCCTCTGGGTTGAAGGCTGGTTGATCCCACTAAATGGACCAACCTTGGAAGTACCCAAAAGCTGGGAAGTGCAGTCCTTTGGTATCTGAGAATACACCCTGCAGGGTTAGATAGCCTGCCTCCATGTGTAAGCTGAAGCACAGGCTAGGCAAGAAAGGGAACCTGAGCTGTGCAGCCAGCAGTGTAAGACACACTCTGGCCTTGCCCTGGCATCTTTGAACTCTCCGTTGCTTCCACCCAGAGTCTAGTACTGCAGACTTCCAGATGGACCTGCTTTGCTCTGTAGTCTGGGTTTTCTCACCCTTTACCTAACAAAGCAAACTGCAGGTGTTTGTGGCTGCGGCTTCTCCAAGCTATCTACAGGCCTTCCAGGACCTCTACCCTTCTAAACCCTGGGGTCACCTCATTGACCTTCCCAGCCCCTCCACTATGCACTCACTCATTCCTGTCTGTCCCCCAGGAATCTAGTGGCCACAACCTAACTGTGAGATATCCACTGTTCATTGTGTTCTTGTAAGGTTTGGTCCCACTAATTTAGTAGCATCAGACAGCATGCACACAAGCTATGCATTCAACACATGCTCCTAATGTGCTATGAACCAAAAAAATCTTTTTAAGACCTCGCCCAAAATAGCTGATAATTTGCAGATTTACTCTTCCAGATCTTTCCTGTGTATATGTAAAAATAGATAACCACCCTTTCTTAAGACCTCTTTCTGTTCTGTACTCAGGTATTTTCCCATCTGTTTTACATATACAAAGAATTATTTTTCCTTCTTAAATATTTAAGCTGCTGTTGGATTTTTGGTTCAAGTTGAATAGGAATAAATGTAAAATCATGTGTTTGGTTCCTTCACTCAGCTCATGAACAGAGAAATGTCACTTCCTGACAGTGCAAGGGGTGATACCATTGCTGTGCTGGATGGTACATGGTCTCCTGCACCAGTGGTCCTTTTATAAGGGACTTGACCAAGTTGAAGCAACAGAACAACTCTGTATTTCTGAGGAGTAGTGTGAGGCTATGTAGCCTCACAGCCTCTAGCTTCGATATCTGTGTAGGGCTGGCTTTTCTCACCTGTACCTGAACAGTTCATAGTCAGTGTCCTTGGCCCAGTCCTGCAGGGCTCGGTCCATAGCACCTAGGATGTGGGTGTCTCCTGGAACTGGACTATTCCGATGGAGACAGCTGTAGGTTGTCAACACCTTTTTCATTGCAGATCAGAAGAGGCCTGGCTGTGCTTTAGAAGCATCCTGGGAAGCCAGTTGGGTGTCCAGGTGGGTTCTGATTCCTGGCTTCACAAATTCTCCCTCTCCTGCTGCCTTAGTTAGGGGTCTATTGATGTGAAGAGACACCATGACCACATTTAATTGGGGCTGACTTACAGTTCAGAGGTTTAGTTTGTTGTCTTCCTAGCAGTCAGCATGGTGGCATATAGGCAGACAGGGTGCTAGAGAAGTAGTCAAGAGTTTTATGTCTGGATCTGCAGGCAGCAGGAGGAAAGAGTGAGCCACTGAGCCGGACTTGAGCTCCTGAAACTACAAAGTCCAGTAACACATTGCCCCCAACAAGGACACACCTCCTAATACTGCTTCTCCCTATGAGCCTATATGGATGGGGGTTTGAATGAGAGTGGCCCCCATGGGCTCCTGTGCTCAAATGCACCCATAAATGTACATGTGCACACACAAATAAATAATCTAGAGTAATCACAAAAGTAAAAGATATTCATGCTTAGTTTAGGAGCAAACATTATTAGTTTTTATATAGAAAATAAAGGAGAAATGATTGAAAATCTCATTTCCTCAGATTATCATGGCTTTCTCTTTACAGAAGTGAATTATGGCTGTGGTTAGAATTCAAACAGCACAAAAATGGCAAAATGAAGACAAGGCAGCCATTCCTCTTGCACGCTAGACCCGTTCTTAGAACCATTGCAAGCAGATATTAAACTTATTCCCAGTTTCCTCAGAGGCAGTTTTATATTAGGACTCACATAAGAACATACGTATGTCTCTCTCTGTGTATTGGGTTGTTTGTTTGGTTGATTTTTACTTGAAAATGAAACGATGCAATTTTTAATTGTGCTTTAATTTTTTTAGGTTATTAGAGATATTTGAAAATGACCAGAATTTATCCTGAAAAATAGACATGGGCAGATTTGCATTTTCTTTCATTATAAAATTGAAGTTTTAGTCATTCTTGTTCTTCTCTCTGTATAAAACTTTCCACAACTAATTTCTAATCTTCATGTTAATAGAACATTTTAAGTTTAACTAACTTGAAAATAACGATAAAGCTGTGCATACTATTCACTGAGCATGAGCATAAGAAGATCAATTTTCTTCAAGTCCTGGACAACAAATGTGTGGGAACTAAGGCTCATCAAAGCAGAGGCTACAGTGTTGATATTTATATTTCCATGATATGCCTATATAAATTAAATTTTGCTTTAAATACAGTAATGTTTTAACAAGTAGTAACTTACTACTGTCTGTCTTACTACCCTAGTCTTTCCTACCATACTGTTTGCTGGCCCTTTTTATTGTTTGACAATTCCTTACATCCGTATGATGAATCTCAGTCCTTGTATAAGGAGTGCTCAATAAAAAAAATCACTCTTTCTTCTTTTTGAAATGGAATCTTTATGTTTATTCATTCATTCATTTGTTTGTTTTTGTCTTCAGTATATCCCAACCATGGTTTCTCCTCCCTCTACACCTCCCACTTCTCCTCTCCCCCAGATCCACTCCTCCTCTGTTTCCCTTCACAAAGGAGCAGGCCTCCTAGGAATATCCACGGAACATAGCATAACAAGATACAATAAGACTAGGCACAAACCTGTACTTGGTTTTTCTTTTTACTCTTTGGTGGCCTGCCACCCAGCTCCCAAATACATACACAGAGACTTATTCTTATTTACGAATGCCCCGCCTTAGCTTGGCTTTTCTAACTTAAATTATCCTGTTTCTCTTTAGCTATGTTTTGCCTCTGGGATTTTTTACCTTTCTTTATCCTATAAATCTTTTTTTACTTCTTACTCATGGCTGGCTGGATGGCTGGGCGCTTGGTCCCTGGAGTCTTCCTCTCTTTCTTGTTTTCTCACTCCTGCTCTTCTCTTTATTCCCTAGGTTTCCTCTTCTATTTATTCTCTGCATGCCAGAACCACCTATCCTTTCTCCTGCCTACCTACTGGCTGTTCAACTCTTTATTAGACCAATCAGGTGTTCTAAACAGGCAAAGTAACACAGCTTTACAGAGTTGAACAAATACAACATAAAAGAATGCATCCTTAAACAAATGTTCTACAACACAGGCCCTCTTATCAAGGCTGGGCAAGGCAACCCCAGTAGGGGGAAAAGAATCCTAAGAGCAAACAAAAGAGTCAGAGACAGCCCCACTCCCACTGTTAGGAGTCCCACAAACCAGGTTAAAAACCATAACATGTAGGGAAAGAACCTAATATGGACCCATGTAGACTCCACGATTGTCACTGCAATCTCTATGAGCCCTGCTTAGTTGACTCTGTGGACCATGTTTTTCCTGGTGTCCTTGATCCCTCTGACTCTTACAATTCTTCTTCCTCTTCTTCTGCAGGGTTTCCCCAGATCCAAGGGGAGGTACCCAATGGTGATCTCCAATTTGGGCTTTCTCTCTGCCTAATGTTTGGCTGTAGGTCTCTGCATCTACTCCCAGCAGCTGCCAGTGATGGCCTCTCTGATGCTGATTGGACTTCTGACAGTCACTTGGTCTGTGTGTGTGTGTGTGTGTGTGTGTGTGTGTGTGTGTGTGTGTGTGTGTGTGTGTGTGTGTGTGTGTGTTCCTAAAAATAATACTCAAGCCAGGCATGGCAGCTTACACCTTTAATCTCAGCATTTGGGAGCCTGGGGCAGGAGGATGGCTGTGATACCAGAGCCAACCTGGGCCACAATATGAAACCCTGTCTCAAAAACAAAACAAAACAGGGAAAATGATAGGGGGCTGGAGAGATAACTCAGTGGTCAGTGGTCAAGAGCATGCACTGCTTTGTAGCGGACCTGTTTGGTTCCCAGCACCCACATGATAACCTTTACACCCTCTTCTGGACTCTGCAGACATCTGCATTCAATTGCGCATATGCCCACACAAACATGCACACCCATAAGCAATGCTCACTTTATTCATTACTGTGATTTTCAGGATGTTTGCCAGTGTGTATATTTGCATCTGATTGTTGTTCTCATTCCATAAGCTGGTTATATAGCTGCCCTTTTATGTAGCCCTTTGATAGATACTGCCTTAGAGTCTCAGTTGACTTGTGTGAGGATAGCATGTGTGACTCCTTAGTGCTCAGGCTGTGAGTCAGGCAGTCCATGACTTTATGTTCATAGTCCTTATAAAGACTGTCTAATTTCCTCCTAGAAAACTGGCATCAAGTTACACCCTACAGTACTCTGTGCAAGTTGTTCTTTCCCCAGACCTAGGCCCAGATTGTTACTAGTTGTTTTAAGCTTTGCTTGGCTTGGCAGGTAAACAAGGCCATCTTTCTTTGTTATCCTTTGAATTTCTGTAGCTTATAAACAAGATTATCTTCACATACTGTTTACTGGACATTTGTGATGCAATGTCTGTAAATCACTTCTTTATACCCATTTTTATACCGAGCTATTTTTGTCTCTTTAATTTGCATAAACTATATGAAGAAATTGGCCTATGCCAAGTACATTATAAGTATTATTGTTCTTTTTAGTGACTTTTCGCATTATTTATTTATTGTGTGTGTGCACGTGTGTGGTGCATGTATGTCACACTGTACAAGTGTGGGAGTCAAAAGACAACTTGCAGTAGTTACTTCTCCTTCCACCATGTGAGTTCAAGTGGTCTACTCACTCAGGTCATCAGGTTTGGCAGTAAGAACTTTACCTACCAAACTATTCTGCCAGCTTCTTTTTGGTAATCCTTTGACATGGCTTATTCTTATGACTCAGAAGTTTACACGACTTGTGTGTTTTCTCTCCTGTTGGTTAAAACCTCACCCCATGCTTACATCAGAAAGCACCCACTTTCTCTATTCTTCTACATATAGTCTTTGCCTAATTTTGATTAGGAGAAAGCTGTATTCTAACTTTATCTCCATCTGGAACAGGCACCATGTGTTGACAGTCCTTTTGACAATCACTTCAGTGTCATACATCTTAGGAAACATTCAGATCATCTTTGTTCTCTCTTGTAACTCACTGATACACTCCCTTCCTCCTGTGCCAGAATTCTGTTCTTTTTGGTTATTCTAGTTTGGAAGACATCTTTTTCAGAAGAAGTGGGTTTTTTCGCGGTCTCTTCCTTTATTGTTTCCCCCTTTGTTTCTCTGTTGCTATTTCATGTTTATGTTTCAGATGAACTTTCACCTCCTTTAGGTATGATTACAATTGATTTGAATAGGTCAAAGATCAACTCTTTAGTTTTCCTGAGGAAAAAATATCTATTTTAACATTAGGCCCTTTTTTGTGAGAGAAAGCATTTTGTATCATCCCAACAACTTCACATTTTCTTCAGTTTCTCTTCATTCCTTGAGTTTGTATTAGACATGGGATCTTTTTATTTTTATTGTTATTTTTGCTTTTGTGTAGAAAACTGTTGGCTTGAGTATTAATTCTAAATACCAAAACAGCCTCCTGTAATGTTTCTATTGTTTTTTTGCTCTGATTCTCTAGAATCTTCTGGTACACAATTGTCATTTGCAAGCAGTGATAATCTCCATTCTTCCTTTTGAATACTTAGGCCTCTACTTCCTCTCTCTTACTGTAGCGCTTCCTGGGTTTAGAACAGGCACATAGGGGCATTCACTGTGTATAGTTTAGGTATTAGGTAACTAATGTTTTGCCATTAACCTAGATGTTAGTATCTGGTCTCATTTAATGTTTTTCTTGAAATACGAAAATTGTCCCTCTCCCCCCCTTTTTTTTTTTTTTTTTTGGTTTTTCAAGACAGGGTTTCTCTGTGTAACAGATCTACCTGTCCTGGAACTAGCTTTGTAGACCAGACTGGCCTCGAACTCACAGAGATCTACCTCCTGAGTGTTGGGATTAAAGGCATATGCCACAACTGCCCAACCATAGTCCACTTATTTTTTAGTCAAGAATCATTGTGGAATTTTACCACAAACCTTTATGATATGGTTTATACCTTTTATCTTTGCCCTACTAATGTGCTGGATTATCTAACAGTGCATTTTAGAATATACTGTTTAGTTAATGTTTGGATTATAATTTTGAATACTTTTAATTAAGATTTTTATGTTATCATTCATAATTGAAATATATGACTCTTCTATGAAGCATGGTGTTGTCTGAATAGAAAGCTTCAGAGGAAGAGCTTGCCCACTTTCCTCTGTTGTTCTGTCAAAATAAGAAGAGGAGTGGAGCTCATCTCTGCAATCATCTAAATTTAGAATTGGCAGGAAGGATGGTATTTAACAATGCAGTCTTTTTTTCTGTCTACAGTAGTATTTTTTGTTTGGGTCCCTCCTACCAGTTTGGTAACATGTTTTCCTGGAATATATAATAATAAATATATTATCTATTTTGTTTTACTTTATTGTATTTTGGTCTTTTTGAGGCAGGGTCTCTCTATTAGCAAGTTGCCCTGGAACTTGTAGACCAGGCTGGCCTTGACCTCACAGAGATCTGCCTGCCTCTGCCTCCTAAGTGCTGGGACTAAAGACTTGCACCACCACACCCAGCTTCTGTTGTCCATTTTCAAATGTGTTTGCATTGAATCTTGCCGAGTAAACACCATTGTTTTACATGCTCATTTGCCATTTTTTATTTTTTCTTTTTTTTGAGGGCTGTTGTTTTGGGGTTTCTTGTTCTTTGTTTGTTTGTTAAAACAGGGTCTCACTATGTAGATCAGAATGGCCTCAAAATCACAGAGATTTTCTCATGAGTGCTTAGATTAGTGGAGTACATAACAACACCTGGCATTCATTTGCCATTTTTCATTTTAAATTTTGTGTGCTCATTGTTGACCTTAACAACTTCCTTTTGCACACATTACCAAGTCTACAATTATTTGTGTTCTGACAAAATATACCACTGCCCTCCTGCCTCTCTCTACCTCTCTGGGCTCTGTAATCCTTCTTCACACTGAGAGGCTCTCCCTCTGCCATCCTGGAGTGGAGCACTCCACCTTGGTGCTCTCCGATGCATATGGTTGCTTTCCCAGGTGTCCCATGTGAGTGCTTTACCTCTGGAACTGGTTAAGGGAGATTCTTCATCTCTGAGTTCTAGATTCTTTTTCTTGGCTTTATAAGTATTTCTTTCCTTAAGGATTTTTAAAGTCCCATGGCACTTTTTCCAACTGTTCCCTATCTGTAAAATGGGTAGTTTTAAAAACCTTTTGTATTAGACAGGACTTGAGTTCATCATTTTATGTTTTCTCACCTGATTTATATAACACTGCCCACTTAGTTAATTCTTGTGCTCTGACAGATGATAAAACTAACTCAGGAAGGAGACTTTCCCAAGGTTGCATACTTGACACGGTGATTCACATGTATCTCAGAGGTCCCTGAGTCCCAAGTCTTTATTTATTGTTTCTGTTAGCAGCAGATTCCAGGTCGCCCTGTATTTCTGGCTTTTGAGGTGAACTGTGGCACATAGGGTAACCTGGTAACTAGGCTTATTTTGTGCTTAATTGGAACCAGGCTGCAGTAGGCTCAAAGGTCAAGCAAACAGTCTTCTGGCCAGTACTGTGCTATCCTCCCAGCCTCCTCAAGTGGAGTGTGGCCTGACCACATACAGGCCCTCCGAGCTGTGCTCCAGCTCTTGTCACTCTTTGGACATTGTGCCCTGCCTCAGTTCTGTGTCACGTTCAGAGACAGTAGATGGAGCCAGAGACTTGGAGAAAAACGACACCCGGTCCAGAGTCCCAGCTCTTGGGGCCAAGACACAGTGTTTCAGGTAAAGAAAAGGCTTGACTCACTGGGGCTGAGGAGTGACCAAGACTTTTTCTTGGCTTCTTCCCTTGTGGTCATATATTAAAGTTCTGTGAGAAGGAAGGACTACAGGCTTAGCCAAAAGAAGTTCATAGAAAGTCAGACTGGCCTCCCACAGGCCACAGGCTGCTGCTGTGTCTTGTCCTAGGTTTCATGTCAAAACAGAGATTCTTCTGTCTGTTACCCCACAACAGTGGCTGGAAAACCGCTGCATGTGTGGCTGGGATAGGCAGGAAGTGTGCTGTGTCTGAGCCATGGGGTATCTGATAAGAAGGGTCCCTGCTCTGTGTAAGCGCAGTCACGCCGCCTTGCCTGAAAACCTGGCCTTGCACACCACCCTGCCTCTCCTCTCCAGAGCTGAGCTGCCACTGACAGCAGCTGGTCTTGCCCTATTGAAGGGATGATGAGAGTGTGTGTGTACCACATTCCCATCATGCCCACACCTGGGCTGTGGAGTGGGGGGAGCACGTACCTGATGATCCTGTGTGACTCCTCACTGTGGAGCCCAAACTGTACTTGGCACCAAGGTATTCAAGCTCACTGGCACTGCGACGGAATGAGCTGTTGCCTAGGGTAGATGGGGCAAGCTGCTTAGTGCCCTAACTGTTCGTGGCACCCTCTGTCTCTGTATAGAAGTATAGTGGGAAAGCAGGGCTTACGAACTGATACCTATTGTTCAGACCTAGCGCTGGCCTCAGGAAAGGGCTGACTGATGAGCCTGTGTGATGCTCACTCAAAGGGGAAGGACCAGGTCTCAGTGCTTCCAGGGCTGCCTTTGCTCTGCTCTGCCTGTGCCAGGCTGACTTGAGGTGTATGAGAGGAGGGAGAAAACAATCTTTCTTGACTGCCTCCTGTATGCCGTGCGTTGGCCTGGACTCTCTGCATGGTGATGTCTTCCAAAGTGGGGATCTTTTCAACCTCTCTGCAAAAACTGAAGCCATTGGGTGTCAGAGCCAGTAGGACCAGCCTCCTCAGAGCCCACATTTCAATGGTTTCCCGACATTTTTAGCTAAAGTACTTGAATCAGGATGGACTTGATGCAGAACCCCCTCAAACACAGCCTATAAAAAAAGGAGCCAATCTGTTGCCGTGCAGGTGGGGAAATTAGGTCTGCTGCCTTTGCCTTCATCATTCACATGACAGCCATAGCAGCCTATTTATTGCACAGCCTGCTCAAGAGTCCCAGTGTGGAAATTGTGTTCCTGGGCCTCATTGTCTGCAGGAACATAGAGCCTGAGTTTCAGTCTTCCCAGCTGTAAAATGGATGTTCTGTAGGGGCTTAGGAAAGTCAGAAAGGCATAACTTTTGTTGTTTTGAGCTGCAAATTGAGGTGCCTTAGCCTAACAGTGGTTGTGGATGAGCCATTCTGCCACATGGTCAGTTGGAGGCTTGTGCCCAGGAGCTCCTGGACAGTCTGCCTTTACCTGTGAACCAGACTATGCAACATTTGTTTATTCATTCTGTAACTGCCTCACAAGTATCCATCAAGGACTGGACCAGGTCTGCTCACGAGAGATTGGGTAGCAGCTTGTCACTTATTCTTGGGATTATTTTGGCCCAAAGCTTGCAGAGAACCTGAATTTCTGGTAGTATGGTAGTCATACAAGTAGAGAGACAAGGCTGACAGAATGGGCCTTGTAGCACCTGGTGGGACTTAGGAGCTAGTAGGAGGACAGGGCAAGAAGAAAGAGAGTGAGATCCTGGCTGGAGTTGGGAACTACAAGGAAAGTGACAAAAAAAGCCCAGCAGCAGCAGCAGCACTGAGGGCAAGGACCTGCCACAGAATGGGGTCAACACACAGGGTGAGGGCAAAAAGGAGGGCCGTTAGCAATCAGTTGACTGGCTCCATGCCCACTGTGTAGCAAAAGGGGAAACTGAGGTTCAGAGAGGAAATGTGCACATGGTTGTATAACCAGTGGATGGCAGTGGATTGCAGATGTTGGTTTGTAAAAAGCTACCAGTAGCTATTGGTTCCAGGCAGAAGTTGTTGTGAATCTCCAGTTGGAAAGGTTCAAATCAGATGCTCAGATTTTAAGAGCTCTAAGGTAGAGTCAGGGAAAATCCAAGTGGTCAGTTGTGAGAAGTGAGACCCGTATCAGGATCAGCAGAGAGCTTGCTTCCAGACAGAGAAGTGCCTCTTCCCTGGCAACTGCCTGGGTCTCACCCTGCCTGGCTTCTCAGCCTGGCCTAGCCTACCTTGCAGATATGCCATCTCACATCCTGGGGTTTTGCTCACATGCCAGCCTTTTCAGGTTTTCATACTCATCCGTTCATTTAAAACCAATACATTTGAGAAAGGAAATAGAAAACAACAGAGGACTGGTTGTTTCCAATTGAGTATGCCCTGTGCAGTTTAATGAAGTCATAACGGAATGGAATGAGGGCCCTTTCTACTCTGCAGTTCTCAGGAAGGAAAGCAGGTGCCACCATTATCTCCATGCCTCTGGCCACAGTGCTTGAGAGCCTGGGAAGCAGAGCCATAAGTAACCAAGTAACCTATGTGCTGAGCCTGTCAGCAGGGTGAGAAAATTAGAACTCACTTCTCTGTGTCTCTAGAACTGAGGAAGACACAGGTTCTCCTGGTTTTCTCCATCCTGCCATAAGTGGGAGCTGTGTCTGTTAGGCTGGGAAGCACCTGTTCTTCGCCAACTAAGAACCCAGCTCTCCAGTCCCTGGATAGTGAGTGACAGGGCTGCCACTTGCACGGCGACCCTGGACTGTAGCTCTCTCACTTGGCAGTTGATTCCTGGGCATTGCGGTGTGTGTGCAGGGCGTAGCCCACACGGATGGAGAAAGCAGCACCCAGCCTCCTGGCTTCTGTTCCGCTGCCATCTACTCTTTGTTCCTTTTCACTCAAAAGTGGTTGTGTTTGACCCACTGAACTGCCAGGTCACAAGGTGGGAACCTGCAGTGGAACTCAGCCCTGGCCACCTCCCAGGCTCTGCCACCTCCTGGCCTTCCTAACCTTTTGTCTGTGCCATCCAGGCTTGGCGTCTCCAGAACTGTCACCTCCTAAGAAAGTCCCCTGGATAAATCTACTTAATTTTAAAAAGGCATCTCAGGAAGGCTGCTCCATAGCAATGTGAACTAAGAACCTAAGGTGGTTTGCATCTCAGGAGAAATTTGGACCAAAAGTGAAGCCATCGTAGAGGGTGTGTTCTTAGGGAAGGGTTAACCATGGAGTCCTTTTAATTACACATCTCCTTGATTCTCAGAAAATTTAGTTATTTTTACAGAAATATGATCTTCCTGCAGTTTCCAAAAGTGTCTCTTTGGGAACACAGTGACGCTTCTTTCAGAACATTTACCTGCCACCTTCTCTTTCACAGAACCCATGCTGGGCCTGCTGTTTTTCTGCAGGGGAGAGCTTGGCAGGTAGTTAGTGGAAGCATGGACATATGACAGGATTGGAAGCTGGGTGTGTTCAGGAAAAGGAGGGGATTTCATCTCACAATCCTTCTTCATACACTAGCTATAGCCCAACCTGGTCCTTGGGCCTTGAGGGCATAGCCTGAAGGTCTGGCCATTTGCAGCTTGTCCCTCCATGGGAAGGCCCAGGCCCCAGATCTAGTTTCTAGGTTCCACTCTCAACCTCTAATAGTGTTCCACCTTTTGTGACCTTGGGTTAGGACTCCTGTACTGCTAGGACCCTGCAGAGAGGGTACAGGGGCTTAGCTGCTGGTTCATATGATTAGAGCAGCCACCCAGGAGTGCTGTGACCTACCATTGTTTTGTCCTGTCTGTCCCTGACCATTCAAAGTACTGTTAGAAATCTTTCCAGTTCTCATGTCCTCCTCCTTCTGAGGACAAGTGGGCCCTGCTCTGCTCCTGTGGCCCAATGACCTCTTCAGTGACATCTCCTCCTTTTACAGCAGGATGGACTTGGCACAGTGTAGTGCTGTGGCTGTCTAGATGCCAGTGTGCATGGCAGGATTAAGACTGAATTTGAAGGACTGAAGAGCCCATTGCCTGGCAGAACCAGTGCCAAGCCCCACTCATCTTCTGTGCTGACCATGCTCTGCTCTGTAGTTGTGCTTAAGGTGTTTCTTCCTCAAAGGAACAAGTTAGAGCACCTCACTATATATTAGCAGTAGGTAATACTAGGTTTTGGACAATATAGACCTTCCCAGCTGCTTCCCATCACCTATAGCGAGTTCAAATATCTCTTTTTTAGAGTTGTGGCTACTTCTACACACATAGGGCAGAGTAGAGGGGTCTTCTGTCTTTGTGTCATCAGCCTGTGCTGGGATAAGGGGAGCCTTTGTTTGATATGGGCACCCAGCAGTGGTCAGATACCAGCACTCAGCAAAGGGTCCACCTTCACTCTCCAAGGAAGGACAGAGTCATCCTTGGTTGTTGAAAAGTAGCATGTTTCAGGTAATGAGAAGCAGTTGAGAGATGGGTGGCCACCATCCTTGCAGCAGGCCTCATGCCCTGACCTGCTGTTGAGGTGCAGATGACAGGCAGAGTAACAGAGGGCTAGGCTGGGCGGGGCCTCTGTCTCCTCCACTCTACTCTGTTTTGTAAAAGAATATCAGAAGCGAATATCAGAATATCTACGCTACCAAGTGTAGAAAACCTTGACCCTCTCTGCCAAGTTTTCTGCAGGAAGATGGCTTGGTTTGGGGAAATACTGACTTTGGACTTGTACAGCCTTGATTAGAATCTGAGGGTTACCAGCTCAGCTGTACAGTGGGATTGGGTCAAGAATCCTGAGGGTCTCTCTCCTTTCTTCTTTCCAAGTCCCAGCATGGCAGTGGGCACCACCTTGGGATGCACTTGTAGTTTGGGACTAAGTAATATTTTCTCTGTTCCTGGCAGTTCGTGAGAAGCTGCTTCCTGATCATCCCACCAAACCATGGTGACCCTCCCTCTGGGGGGAAGTGGCTGCACCTGTCACTGCTACTCGGGGCAATTGGGCTCCCCGAGATGAGAGAGATGAGGGGTCTGTGACCACCTGTGGAAACCAAGCGTGGCCATGATGAAGATGCAGGGCTCACTGCCCAGGCAGTAGGTTCCTACTGTGCTTTCTGTGGGCTGCACTCTCGAGTTCAGCTTTGGCCTGTGTTGTTTCTTTCCATGCCACACTGAAGCCCCAGGTGGCCAGTAGGCGTTTGCCTCCATACTGTAAGCACAGGGTACACATGCCTCTTAGCTAAGCTGGTTTGTATCCAGCTAGCTTTGGTATATGTGACTCACTCTCCCATGATGTGTGTGTGAAGGTCTATGGAGGTCTGTTGTTCGCTGGTGTGTGCTATGAAACAAGCCAGCCCTCCATTGTGAGTTTAAAGGACATGGACACCAGGCTCTTGGGAGGTGCTCCCTGGGGAGGCACTGCCTTCATGTTCCTGAACATAGTGCACTTTTGTTTCAAAACTGTTTAGTTTTCATTTTTAAAAGATATCTTTATTTTTATTTATATGTGCATATGTCTTTGTGAGTGTATGCCACTGAGAAGGACATCAGATCTTCAAGAGCTGTAGTTTCGGGTCTTGACGTTAGTGCTGGGCACTGAACTTAGGTCCTCTGGAAGAGTGGGAAACACTCTGTCTTAGTTAGGGTTTTTATTGCTGTGAAAAGACACCATGACCACAGAAACTCCTATAAAGTAAAACATTTCATTGGGGTGGCTCCCTTACAGTTCAGTCCATTTTCATCATGGTGGGGAGCATGGCGACCGACAGGCAGATACGGTGCTGGAGCTAAGAGTCCTTACATCTTGATAGGCAGGAAGTCAACTGAGATCTTGGGTACTATCATGAACATAGGAAGCCATTCCAAAAACACAGGGAGGGGAGCATCATGAGGAAATATGGGATTAAAGCAAGCCAGTAAGCAGCACCTCTCCGTGGCCTCTGCATCTGATTCTGGGATCCTGCCCTGTTTGAGCTCCTGTCCTGACTTCTTCAGTGATGAACAGCAATGCTGAAGTGCAAGCTACTAAACCCTTTCCTCCCCAACTTACTTTTTGGTCATGGTGTTTCATGACAGCAATAGAAACTCTAACTAAGACACTGTCCTGATCACTGAGCCATCCCTCCAACTCCTCACTTTGGTTTTTAAAAAAGTGTTACCTTCAGATAGAAAATACTCCCGAGTTTACAGAGTGACTAGAATCCTGAACACTTCTGCCCTGAGTTCTGTGCGCCATCCAGGGAGCCCCTGCTGCTGTTCCTCTGGTAATGCACTAAGGTGTCTTTTTCTGCATTCACTTCCCGCTGCAGAGTGTGTCCCTGCGTTTAGCTACCCCGGTCTAGATTTGACCTACACACAGTTATCTCACACCTAAGCACTGCTTTCAGATGCTCTCACATGCCTGTCTCCCTGCTCATGTTGGAGGCACGGAACCCTAGCCAGGTGGGTTCTATCTTTTTCCCTCTGATGTGAACTCTCAAGCTCAGCACTACTGTGTGTTAACCTGACAGTGTTGCAGCTAAGGGTCATCCTGGGCTCTATGGAACAAGCATCTCTGGCTGTGTCCGATAGATGTCAGTGACACAATAGCACCTCCCCAGCACTCCTCATTGCCACTGTGACAGCCCACAGCTTGTTCATGCTGGACATCACTACCTTCCCTGAGGTAGGGATCCCCCAGATGGAGAGCCGCTGTTGCTTTGATAGGATTTGGAGGCTGTGCGGGGCCAGACACAGATGCTCAGCTTGAGAAGACAGTGGCTGAGGTCAGGTAGAGACATCAGCATGCACACTGCCTGCTCTTCAGTACCACATCTCCCCCAACCCCCACCCCAACACACACACATACTCATACAGGATCCTGATCCTACACATATCAAAAGAGGGTGTGGTGTGGTGTGCAGTAGGTGTATTGTGAAGCTGGATTTCTGGATGGTAGCATTTCTGAGAAGTGTGATGTACAGAAAGAGATTTCTTAGGGTAATGCTAATGCACCTGCCTCCTGTGCTGAGGAATAACATGATTGTGAACATGCACATACCTAGGGGCAGGAGCATGCACATTCTCTAAACATTGCGTATCTCTTTGTTTTCTGAGGCAGCATCTTCCTTTATATCCTTGACCTGCCTCAGCTACCACACCCAGCAGATAGTATTCTATGAAAGAAGTGTTGGGCTTCTTGAATTCAATTATACTGGTGGGCAGTGTCATCCTTCATCCTCTTCAGGTTCAGGAAGCAAAGGCTCAGAAGATGAGGCCTTTGCTCAGGACCACACAGTATATTCAAAGAGAAGAGCATGAGCGGCGCCATGCTCAGCCTGCCTGGTTCTTATATATCCAGCAGACAGGGCTGGGTCTGAGGGAGGAAGGGAGAGATAGAAAAGAAAAGAGGCTGTTGTTGGTACTGTGTGTTGTAGCCAATTAATCACTGTCAGGGTCCTCTTCCCCTGAGGTCTTTTGCACAGTGTCAGTGTGTGGATAAGCTCTATGTCTTGAATCTGCACATTCACCAGAGCCCTTGCTAGCTAGCCTACCGCTTGGCCTCAGCCCTTCCTTGCCACTGCCAAGGACCTGAAGTTGAGGGTC
Organism: Mesocricetus auratus; assembly: GCF_017639785.1. Taxonomy (NCBI): domain Eukaryota; kingdom Metazoa; phylum Chordata; class Mammalia; order Rodentia; family Cricetidae; genus Mesocricetus; species Mesocricetus auratus. The sequence goes on along the minus strand of NW_024429266.1, from coordinate 150,006,516 downwards.
GTCTTGGATACCCTCTTTCTGTCTTTTCTTAGTTGTTGATAGTATTTTTCTGATAATAAAAAGCAATGCACATCTACTTACTAGGGAAAATATGTGGAAGTATAAGGAAGAAAATTGCCTAGAATTCCAGTGTTAATGTCTTGTGGTGTTTGCATAGCAAGGCTCACTGAATTTAATTTTTACTTAATATCTCATTTCTGACACATTTCAGTACCATTGTGTTGTGTTCCCATGTCTTTGACAGTCCTTGGCCAATTGCCATTTTATTAGTTGCATGATACTATGTTTATATGTTTTCTTTATTAAGATTATCAAAATAAATTTTAATTGTACAGCTGACACCTGAACTACATCTGTATTGTGATTCTTTATGCATTGATAGGAAGGGTCAAGTTTTTTTATCACATCATATTTCTCATCTGGCACAGGGATGTGCTGTTTGTGGATTTGTTTTTCAGACACTACTGTTTCTCTGTTGTTTTATTCAGTTATAATGGGAATTCATGCTCTCATACAAAATTAATACACAGACCAGTTGAAAGTCTCTGAGGTTCCACCCAGAAAGAGTGAGGGTTTAAAGTAGCTATGTATACTTGTAGACATGCTTGTGGACAAGTGTTACCCATACTCCATTGCACACGTTCGTTTTGTACAGCAAGTGTATCATTAAACCGTCATGTGTCAGTACTTACACACATTGGCCTCTTTGACCCTGTAGGGCGTAGCTTCTCAGAAGGAGCCAACTCTGTTGCTGCATCCCTTGTGGTCCATATGAAGATTGCTTGCATTTATGCTGCACAGCGTCTTCAGTGTATAGTGTAGTTTGGAGCTACTTTGGCTCTCTAGAGAACTGTCACAAGGGTCTGCTGTCTGGGGACCCAGGGCATGTGGAGGGCTGAGAAGCCTGCCTGGAGCCTACTGGAGCTCGGGTACAAAAGACCCAGGGTGAGAGCCAGCAGGAGAGGCCGCTGCTTGGTCCGCCAGCATCCTTTCACTGGGGCACAGGCCTCCCTCAGCGCTGTGTGGTGCCATCATTTTCCCTCCCATGACATACGACAGCAGGGAGTTGAGTGGTTTGTTTCATCTCTTCTTAAGAAAAAGTTAAATTTATAATCCCAGTCTCGACCTTCCTTGTAACTCATGTGCTCATCCTGTTAGCTGGTTTAATATATGGCACCACTATTTCATTAAACAACATACAGGAATAATTAGTTCAGCAACGATGCCTCAGAACAAAAGCCCTTGATTTAGTTTAACTTTATAAGTTGTTCTCTTTTGATGTGCAAGAACACATCTGGGGTCTTAAAGAAAGCAGAAAGAAAAATAGAAGCTGTTTTGTCAGGCGGGGTTGGGGTTTCTGAGCTCAACCAGTAACCCTTTGGTACCAGGCCTCCTGAGGCAGCATAAGACCTGAGGAAGTCACAGAGCTTGGAGACAGCAGCCGTGGCTTATGGCTATCTGTTGTGGGCCTGAGAGAGGTGGTGCACCTCCTTCCTCAGGCACAGAGTTCCTTTCTGGCTGTTTTCCCCCACCCTGTGGCACCCTTCAGAGTCCCTTGGAGTTTGCCCTGTGTTACTGAGGCAGACCAGGAAGGGAATGAGGCCCCACTTGCAGGACACTTTCTCAGCTGTTCTATAGTCCTTTGGGTACTCTGGCTTTGTCTTTTAATCACTTCTCACTCATGGCATTTCATGGCTGCCAGTGAGGGTTGAGGACAGCTCTATTCAGCTACAGCACAGCATACACTGGGCTTTGTGGCTTCTGCCTCAGGCTGCATGCAGGCCAGGTCTCCTTTGCCCTCACCATGGGAGTTCTGCCTTCCCACCCAAGTTTCACTGCCTCTCTGGCCTTCCTCATGATCCCTTTACTGCAGTCCTGCTTGACCAAGGCTTCTACCCTCATGTCCATGGGCCTCCCTGGCCATGGTTTGGGAGCTATTAGTGGCTCAAAGCTCCCAGTAAGACTGGGTAGAGTGAGCCCCATTCCCCTGGTCTCCACAGACGTGTACGGTTTGGAGGCATACAATCTCTCAGCACTGGAGGCTATCTGCAGGCAGGGAGACCAGGCACTGCAGTAGCCTGGATCCAGCACTTGACCACTGTGTAGCTATGAGTGTCATGCTGGCCATGCATGAAGTCCATGTGTTACTCTCCCATGAGTGACTGCTAGGAGTCAGAACCAAAAACATAGATTGTTCAGTGGTAGCAAGCACTGTTTCTTTGAAAGATTAGTCGGGGCACACTTCGAGAACTTGATTCCAGATGCCATTTAGTCTGGACAGCTGAAGTGATTCTTCCATCTGTGCCTTTTAGTCTCTAGGACTCCGGGTTCTACAGTAGTCAGAGGAGCATTCAGATCTACTAGAGGCTGGCTGCTCTCCTCCACTCTTCCAGGGCAGCCTTTTCTGATCTTTCCCTACCTCTTGTCTAGGACAGAAGACACAAGCTGCTACTTCTGCTTGCAGGATCCAGGCAGAAATGCTAAGCCCCATGACCTTAAGTGTCTAGGAAGTTTAGACAGATTGGTTCCCTTTGTCTCTGCTGCCTGTCACCAGTGATACTAACATCACCACCCAGGCATTTCTTAGCTATCACTTCATATCCCAGCCCTTTCCAAATAATGCGTGGAGCACCATCAGCAAATGTCAGTCAACCAGGAGAGTGTGTCCTGAGTAGATGCCCCATGGACATCATACCAACAAAAGGAGAAAGGCCATGTTTATCCTGCTGGGGGAATGAGAAAGCAAGGTCTAAAGAGATGAAATAGAACACCTTATGTTTAGGCCTGGACAGTCTGCACCAGATCTGTTGAAGCTTACTGTCCCTGCTCCTTTTGCTGCTTGGCAACTGTCCTCAGTCATCAGAAAGGGAAGCCTGAAAGTTGTTCATACATTTTCATCTGGGCAATGTGTCCATGCTGACTGCCATTTATGTACCCATCCTTGTTTCTGAAGCCCTGTCCCATCTGACCCTCTTGCCCTTTATTGGTTGCCACTCCTTAAGGCAAGGCACAAGGCTAGCTGTTAGGAACCAACTCATCCTGCCTGGCTTCCTTGCTGGGGACAGCAGCCTGCAGAGGCCCCCGTATAATCTCTCTATCCACAGCCCTCATTTTAATTTGCAAAATTGAGCCCAGATCGAGAGCAGCAAAGCCAGGGGCGGTAAATATTCATGCCTCAGTGAGCTAGGGTGGCTCCATTACTGGTCTGAGGTTGGGAGAATTACCTGAGGATTATGTATATTCATGGACCGATTTTTATTTGCGATAGAACATGACTCACATTGGCCTGTGTGCTGCGCGGTCTGCCCCAAACAGACTGCACAGAGCTTATGCCCTTAAGCTTCTGAAAGTCATCTGTGGCTTGGCCTCTCCTCTGCTCCTAGGAGACAGTTTGGAATAACAATTATACCACAGCCAGCCAAGAGTTCCCTATGAATCCCTATCTTCTCAGGGCCTGGGTCATCAATGTCAGGTTAAAGGTGAAGCAGACAATGATTGCTATACTGCAGGGGTAATGTGGCTGCCCTACCATGCTGTCACCCCTAGCTGCAGAGTCAGCTCTCACCCATCCTTTGATTTATCTGCAAGTGCCCCCAGCTTGAGTGATACCTGGTGAGGCAATGCAGGTCTGCCCATTGCTAAGCACTGCGTGTCTTGCTTTCATATTCAGGGCCTTGATGAGGGAAAGCACTCTGCAAGAGTCAGCAAACCACAGATGGGGAAGTCTTTATGAACAATCTATATGTTACTTATATATTTTTTAGTTATTATTTTATGCGTATGAGTGCTTACTGCAAGTATGTGTACCATATGTGTGCCTAATGCCTGAGGAGGCCAGAAGAGGGCATCAGATCCCCTGGAACTGGAATTACAGACAGTTATAAGATACCATGTGGGTACTAGGAACCAAACCTAGGTTTTAAAAGCAGAAGTGCTCTTAACCACTGAGCTATCTCTCTCCCAGCTTGAAGTAGGAGTGTGTGTGTGTGTGTGTGTGTGTGTAAATGCCACACTATTTTATGTAGATTATCTCAATCTTACAGCTGCCCAATGGGATTGGTACATCTTCCATTTAAAGAAACAGAGAGGGAAATTCCTTTGTTCAATGTAATTACTGTAACCTAACATCAGATCACAGGAAACCAGATTCCAGGCCTGCTATCCATCAATTATTTATGCCTCTACACCAAAACCATTACTGCATATAGAACATGCCCAGTCCCCTTCTGAGTGTGCAATTAGAGAGATGACCTAGAGCAACACTTTCTCAAGGGTCTTTGTAGAACATGCGAGTGAGGCAGCAGCCATTCCACCTTCTGTAGGTGCCAGTGGCCTGTCACCAGCCCATTGGACTCCTGCCTCCATTCCACCATTGCTGAGCTGGGTGAGCTTGGGTTATTCACCTGGCCTTCCTGTATGGTATGAGGCATAGAGTAGATCCCAGGTAGAGTTTTTATGAAGCCCTTGCAAGCTTGCCAGAGTAGCACCTGGCCCAATGGTAGGGCAAGAATGGGGATAGTGGTAGCCACTGTGACGGAAGCAAGTGACAGGAAGGTAGAGAGGGGCTGGGCAGAGGGCACTGTTTGCAATGGGCAGACACTGGCAAGAACTCCTTTTGGCATGACAGTCCTGTGGGTCCTTGTGTGCTAGGATCACATGTGTTCTCTAAGTTTAAGTGCAAGGCCAGCAGGAGTAGAGAAGAGAGCCAGGTGATAATGTGGTCACTCCTCTGTACCTTCACAAGCATCTGTCCAAATAGTCCTGCGTAATTCCCCTGAGCCCCCCTGGCAGTTCTATTTCCCATGCTGATCTCACAGACCTCCAACCCTAGAGTTTCCTGCATTGCTTGCTCACCAACCCCTCTGCTGGGAAGGCCTTCCTAGAAACCTGTGCTTACTCAGTCATTGCTTGGGGATCACCTCTTAGGTGCTGACTCAGAGTGTCTGTTGGTCTCTGCTGGTGCCCTGGAGTGTGCCATGCCATATGAGAGATAGACTGCCTGTGGGTCTCTGTGCCAAGAGTGATGAGGGGACCATGAAGGCCTGAGTGGACCTAAATGTTAGAGTGAAGAGCAGAGAGGAGCAGGCACCTGCATGGGTAGAGCAGAAAAAGAGTAGAAGCCACTGTCACTAACTACATGCTGAGGACACAAGGACAATGGTCTACAGGTGCTGAGGTTTTTCTCTTGAGCCTGGAAACCTGACAGAGTTTCATGTCTCATCCCCTGCCCCCAACCTAGCTGAGCCTACGTCAGCCACCAGCCCTGCTGATTCATGCGAGCACATATGTGCTGCCCAGGAGTGAGGTGCTGAGCACCAGGAAGCATGCAGAGCAGTGGCTACCTGAGTGGGGTGGTTTGAACCTGCTGGGACCTATGTCTGCCTTGCCAGGTGATTTTCTCGCATTTAAAACTAAGCCAATGAATTTTGTTTGTTCTGAGACAGATCTTGCTGTATAGGCCCTAGTAGCCTTGAACTTAAGATCTTTCTGCCTTAGCCTCCTGGGTGCTTGGGGATTATGGGCCATGCCTGCACACCCAGCTTTGAATGTATTCTTTAAACTGTTTTCTGATATAACACTTGGATACATAAGAATAGGCAAGTAGGAAAAAGAAAAGTGTCCACAGTACCTGGTCCCTTGGTGATGTGTGTCTCAGTCTACAGGTGGCCTTTCCATTCCCGACCGATAGTTCTGGCCTTCTTTTTATAATTAGAAAAAAGCTGGTAACAGGAAGAGACAGACAGAAGAATAATCAGTGTTTCCTATGGTCAGACAAGCCGGGGCATCCCTCTTAGTTCCCAGATGTGGTCTACCTAGAGGTGTGCCTGAGCCAGGCTGCTACTGCATATCCCAAGTGTACAATCTCTGCAGGTCCTGGGGAAGGAGGGCAGGGAGGTAGCATGTTAGTTCTGGACACAGGCATTGTGATCCCCACTAACAGCATCCATTTTGTCCCAGGCGTGGACTGAAGCCCCCATTACAGCAGCACTGTGGTCCAGTGAACACAGACTTTGCAGCCGGGTATGAGTGGGCTAGAGTGTTTGTCACTTGCTATCCACCAAGTGGGTTAGGGTAATGGCTGACTTTTAATTTCCATCTGTTAAATGGTGGCAAAGGCATCTACCTTCTGGCCACTATTCAGGCTAGAGTGTAACTCCAGGGCCTGGCTTCCCTGCAGGGTTGAGGAAGGGACTTAGAGGGCTTCTGTCACCTCAGGCACCAGTGATAGCACATTCCTGCAGCCTGATGGGGTAGCTTTGTTTCTCCTTTAACTTAGAGTTTTTTAAAGCTTTTATTCCAGTTCTCAAAGTTATGCATACTTACTTTAGAAATTGTTATGAAATATAAGGAAACCAGAAAAGGCAACACACACACACACACACACACACACACACACACACACACACACACACACACACACAAATTGAGATGATTCTGGAAATACATTTTATGCGTGGATAGTCTCTCCACTATTACAGGGAAGTATTTCTTCATGCTGACATATTGTCTACTGTAAGTGACATTTTATTCACTGTTCTGTTTAGATGTCTTTCTGTTGCTTTAGCAATCATAAACAGTGAGGTGAACTTTGCAGAGCCCTTCTCCTGGCCTTTTGGAGAGTTTCTAAGAGATAGCGATGCTTAGGCATCAAATGGAAGCATGGTGAGTACATTCCAGAGTGGTTGGACCAAAGCAACCCTCAATGGAGACAGAAGACCTGGGACTTTGTCTCCTGATGACTATAATAAGGAGCATGTCCTTGCTGCAGGACACATTGGTACAGTTAACATCAGTCCACATATATTTGTACCAGCACATTTTGGGGTCAAGTTCCCAGTTCTTGGACCTGGCCTCGGTACACTCTGCTGGCCATGCTGACCAGAGATGACCAGGCATTCACAGAACCTGCTTGTCCTTTTATTTGCTGCCATTCCTTTTGATTCTCTGGTATACTCAGTCTGCAGTTTCTTTGGCCTCCCCCTCTTAGCAAGAACAGCTGCCGTTTCTATAGCAGGGGACACCTCAGACTTCCTGTGTTCATTAGAGGCCCTTCCTCCTCTGATGGTGACTGCAAGGTAGCCTCCAGGCCACAGTGAGCACAGTCACATTGGGAGTCTGGGAAAGGTTCTTCCTCCAGCTGCCTGACTACTCTGCAACCCACCTCCATTGCTAGCTTTTCCCACCCCTCCTCCACCCTGCCCCCAATCTAGTTGAACATAGACTATCATTATTGAGTGAGTCGATTGGAGTCCATTCTGGTAAACCTTGCTGACTAGAAATCTGCCTTTTCAAAACACTAATTTTAAATTACGCAGCTAGTTTTTTAGTGTCTTCTAATAATAAAACTTTTAGTCAGCTGTTAAGCACCAGGCCCTGTGCTACCCCATCTGGAGGCATCCCTATCCTATTGAGTTGTCCTTGAAGATCCTCCTCTCAGCTTTATGCCATAAGGATACATAGTGTGATTTATGAATGTGTGGCATCATGACTTGTGGTGTCTGCCTTCTATGGCTTGGTTTGAAAGCCAAGTGGTATTGAGGAGCTCTCCTTCTCATCACACACACCTCCTATACTCCTTCTCATCACACATGAGCTTGGCAGTTTAGATACCTTCTAATAGTCTCATACATTGTCCAATTTGCTTAATCCTGAGGCTGTTCTGACCCCTCTTGATCACACCCATATGGGGTCCCCAATAGTCACCAAAAAGATGAATGCTGGCCTTACTTTTCTGAAATTTGTTAATGTGACTCTGAACACTCCTCTTGTATTGTTCCTGTATCCTTAGAATGATACAAAGAGAAAGGCAGATGTGACTTTTCCTCCTCAGAGTCCCACTCAGGATTAGTACCATCTAGTTGAGAGTTTGTCATCATGGCACACTGTGGCCCTGCCTCCTGCTTTTCTACATCCCACTTATAGTCATTGTCACGGCTCACTTCAGATGCTGCCACTATTCTGTGATCCCAGAGCCCTGTGTAGCCCTCGACCTACCACACTTAACTGTATGGCCTTCCCCAATGAAGACAGAGCCATGATTTCTTTTCTATGTTGCAGAGGCCAGTACAGGGACTGCTGTGTGCTTCAGTAAAGCCAAATGAAGGATGAAAACAAGTGACACTAGATAAGCCTTGAAGACTGCCACTATAAAGGATAAGCAGCAGGACATCCCATGTGGATCCAGCAGAGTCAGGGACCTAGCCAAGAGCCATGCAGGTCCCACATGGATGTTAGATACAGCCAATCTAGAGAGAAAGATGCAGAGCCAGCCCAGCGATGAACCAGGGTGTCCAGGACCCCACAACAAGTTTTCACAACTGACCCAGGCTATATACTGGTGGGTGGTCTGACAGGACAAAAGAAAGGAACCGAGTTTAGGGGAACTTGAGCATAATGGGGGGTATAGGGAAGAGGACGAGGCTGTGTACAAAGCCAGTGAATGCTAGATCTGGAAATACCACAGTTAAGGAAGGAACTGAATACTGAAACTGTAGGAACATAAAACCTCCATACGTCTTCACAGGTTCCCATAGCCAGAACCCTGCATCCCTATTCTATGGAAGATGAACATGCCTTGGTAAAAGACAAGAATTGAGACCTTACCTTTACCATCAACTGCAACCCTAGCATTCAGTGCTCAAGGAGAGCCCTGCCCCTTGGCCAAGCCCTCCTGTCCTATGCACAATCATCCCACAGCCTCCCTGTATCTGAGAGGCTGCACTGCCCACCATATTGGTATTCATGCCTCCTGCCGAATACCACTGGTTGGTCTTCCTCTTTAGATGGGAGCATTGGGCAGCACTGGCCTCATCTCTCCCCTGGCAGTGTTAGTGCTCAGTAACCCACTAGGTTCAGCTAATGGAGTAAATACCCTGACACCACACAGCTGAAGGGGAGTAGCATTTCCCAGACCATCCCATAACCAGCATCCATCTGTGGCCATAAGCAACAAGCCCAGGCAGGGGAATCCAGGCCCTCTTTCTTGGTGGATCTCAGGTCAATAATGGCAAAAATAAAGTGAGAGCAGGGAATGAAGACAGGGACAGAAGGAGAACAAGACCATGTCTTCATTTATCTAATTAGCTGGCACTGTTGGGCCTCCTGAGACCAATGAGACCTGGACTGCTATCAAAGGTGACTTGTAAGTCTAGGACAGTTTCATATTCAGCCTCATGCTGTTCTTTAAAGTGGGTAAAAGAAAGTGTTGTCTGTCCACCAATCTCCAGAAAATGGAATTACCACTTTATTGACTAAGTGTTGGTCAGTGGAACAATGGATAAAAAGGGCAGCCAACTTTACAACCTCAGAGCAGCCTCTGTTTGGCCCAATGTGAGTCTGAACTCCTTTAGTTCTGAGGGATATCTGTGTATGATCCTGGGAATTGAGACCACGGCCGTCTGCATGTTAGGCAAAACACTCTACCACTGAACTGTGTGCCCACCTCTTAGAGGTTTGTCAAACAGTGATGACCCAAAACCAGGCTTCCTCACATGGTCTTTCTCTCGTTTCTGTGTATTCTAATTTGAGCCTTACGATAGAACAAAATGGCTGCATGGTATATCTTGCTACAAATGGTTTGGAGGGCTAGTGTTTGGAGAGGCTTTTCTCCATCCCATTGGTCTCACTTGGACTGGTTTCTCTCTGCCCACTGGGTCCCTGCAAACACTTTTAAGATAACCACTCAGAGACATAATATATGTTTATAATTGTTTGGTCAAAGGCTTAGGCTTATTACTGGCTAGCTCTCTCTCTCTTATAAATTAACCCATTTCTACCAATCTGTGTATTACCATGTGGCAATAGCTTACCAATGATGCCCTGGCATCTGGCCTCCCTGGTGGCTCCATGGCATCTTTTACTCTGTCTTCCTTCTCTCTATCCCTTTGTTTGAATTTCCCTTCTAGCCAAATTCTGCCTGTCCATTGGCCAAAACAGCTTTATTCATCAACCAATAAAAGCAACACATATTTGCAACATACAGAAGGACCTCTCACATCAGGCCAGCCCTCAATCTTGGGGTGCTAGAGTGCCTAATCTGTACCTCTTTTCACGCTTGAACTTTTGCCCACCTGCCTTTCTGACCCTGTGTAGTGGTTGTGGCCTGAAATGCAGGCTTTCCCGTACATGAGATTGCTCTCAGACTTTTTCCTGCACTCTGGGGCCTGCTCACTGCAGTAGGTGGCTGGGGTCTGGGAGCGCCATGGGAGTGTGCTCAATGCTGGCCTTTGATGAAGATAGAGTAGCCCCAGAACGGAGGGACCCTCCTGTCCACCTAAGATTTAAACCCACATGTTGCTCATCCAAGGCCCAGGGACCCAGATGTGGCCATCCTTGCTGCTTCATTATACAGAGGGCCTCTGGTCACCAAGACAGCTGTCCCCTCAGCTTGCCTCGTATGGATTCTTTACTCCAAACCCAGCAGTCACTAGAAACAATTAAAGCACAGTTGCATGGAAGATAGAAGAATCTAATGTTGATGTAATTCAGTTTAAAGTTTTATGGGATGACAAATACTAGGGGTGGTTTGAAGGAGGAAGAAGGCTTCCTAGAAGGCCCCTTGTCACTTTTATGGTTCCCCTTTGTTAAAGTCACTGGGAGGCTAATGGGCAGAGTGAATTTGTGAGGGTGACATGGAAAGACATAACCAGTGCCATGTCAGGGATCAGTGATTGGTGCCCAACAAAGTAAATGCATTCACTTTAGGAACTGGAGGACCCCAGGAGGCAGCAGTACACACAGTACACAGACATGCTGGAAGTTACAGCAGTTTTAAGGGTCATTGGTACATCGTAATGAAGGTGGAGAGAACTGAGCAGAGGAGGGGAATTGCTGTGTGCCCAGCTTATAATAACCAGTGCCCAGGGACCTGGCACCCAGTGAAACTGAAGGCAGCCTGCAACGAGCAGGTAGAGATATGGCTTGGCCTGACAGACAGACTGAAGACAAACCTGCTGATCTTGGAGTATCAGGGGATGTTTTCCTTCCTCTAGCTCCCTCCTAATAGACAACTAGTCTTTTATTTAAGGTCTGACAGAATTTTTGCATCAAGTGGAACCCTCTAGTGTTATGGAGGGCCCAGGAAGAGAACCCAGGCCGGGTAGAGTAGTGGCCTCAACTATTGAGAGCGTCTAGAAAAGTCCCTGGCCTCATGCCAAGAGGCCATATGGAGCAAGGTGAAGGGATCCTGCACAGACCTTCCCACCTGCCCCTTTCTTTCTTTGAGGAATGAATCGGGCTCAGAAGTGTATGCCTACAGAATACCCTGTCCTCATAGCAGGTTTTTTGTTTTTGTTTTTGTTTTTTTGTTTGTTTATTTTTGGTTTTTTGAGACAGGGTTTCTCTGTATTGTTTTGGAGCCTGCCCTGGAACTCGCTCTGTAGACCAGGCTGGCCTCAAACTCACAGAGATCCACCTGCCTCTGCCTCATGAGATGCTGGGATTAAAGGTGAGCACCACCACTGCCCAGCTATAGATTTTTTAATTAGTTTTTATTTATGGTTCTTGGGAATAGGACAAATGAGAAGCCTTTTGGAGGGGCTTATTCCTGGTGATGGGGATGGATGGCACATTAAAATAACAGCAAACACTGGATTTGTCTGTCAGACTATTAAGAGAGCAACAGACCTAGCTAGGCGTAGTGGTGCACAAATTTAGTCCAAGCACTTGGAAAGCAGAAGCAGGCAGAGCTCTATGAGTTCAAAGTGAGCCTTGTCTACACATTGAATTCCAGAACAGCCAAGGCTACAGCTAGAAACCCTGTCTTGGGAAAAACAAAAACAAACGAAAAGCAACAGGCATGCCTGCAACCAGGTGAGTGTATAGGAAAGAGACTCCTGCACTGTTGGTAGGACATAGCTGGCCACTGCCAAGAGCGGTCTGTGAGATCTGATAAAACCAGAGGCATACCCACTTGCATTTGTGTGCAAGCTGAGGCTTAGTCACGACAGAAGCTAACATCAATAAAGGTGGGAATAGATGATTTGGTGGGGAGATGGCTCAGTGGGTTAAGAACTTGTAGACCTGAGCTCTGATCCCCACCATATAAAGAAAGCTGGGTGTGGCAGTGCATATCTGTAGCTCCAGCACTTAGAGGGAGGCTGCAGATCCCTGAGGCTGCTGACATTCTAGCTGAGTCAGTGAGAAACCTTGTCTTGCATAAGGTGAAAAGCATTGAGAAAGACACTTTGATGCTGACCTCTAGCCTCCACAAGCATATACCACACATACCTAGATAACATATATAGATACATGCTGTGTGTATGTGCTCTAATATGAATAGATGTCAGAAATACAATGCCAAAGGAGGGCCGGTACTAAACAGTGGTACCATGCCATCATATATACTAACAAGTATGTATATTACTCAGGAACACATACATGGATGTAAATGTATAAAATAAGACACAGTGAATTCATGAGGGTAGTTGCTGCAAGTCTGTCAGTCAGAAAGGGAATAGGATTGGGATTTTAGTTTGCCCCTGGCAGGGGAACACAGGTGATATCACTTGATTCTCTTGTTTTTGAATGGCTTTAATTACTCTAAAAATAAGTGGTTAGAAAGGAGTGCCCCAAGCTGACCTGCATTTTGCTCCCCAGCCCAACCTGGCCCAGCAGGGAGGCCCCCTGACAGCCCCCAGAGGCTCACATGTGCTGTCCTCACACAGAGCCCTGAGTTTGCCTTTTTGTGTGTGTGTGATGCGATTAAATGCATTAGGGGGAGGAAAATGTCTTATCTGTACACAGCCTTGCTCGAAGAAGAGGGAGAAATAAGAGCAGCCAAATTGAAACCTTATTAAACAAAATTGGTTAGGTCTGATGGAGCCCAACCTAGACTGATCTTTAAAAGCTTATTTCATTTTTCCCCTCTAGTCTGAACCTCTTTGAATTGAAGTAACTGATCCTGCTGTTGTAAGCTCATTAGCGTCAGACCCGTGTGTCTCTTTTCTGCCCCAATTTACATTTTATTAAGTCACAGCAAAGCTGTTCAGTGCTGACCTCGGCCAGGGCACAGGCTCATTATCAGAGTCAAGGGGTAAGGCTGGTGCAGCACTCCAGAAACTGCTGCCTGTTACAAAGTTTTTAGCTCAAGCTGGGCAACTGCAGGAGCACCTGTGGATTGTGCCCAAAGCTGAGGGCCTTAAATACTGCTGCTCCCCCCAAAGAGCATAATGTCACACTCATACGACATGGGGCTGCCAGGGTCCTGCTGCACTGTCTTGAAGCCCTTTGTATGGCATTATACTTACCCTATACATAGTTCTGGTATTAGTGCCTAGCCTTGGCAGGTCTCAGTTTCCTGGTGTATGTAGTGAGACCACCACTAGCAAGCTAGAAGACTCTTCCATGAGAGTTTCATGAGCACATCTGCAATTCCTCTATCTGTACACCAACAGAAAAATAATATAGCAGAGGACTAGGGGTGTATCAGTCAGGGTTCTTCCCTGGAGAAAATACACACACACACACACACACACACACACACACACACACACACACACACACGGGTGCGGGAGAACCATTGGCTTAGTTTACATGAGGATATTCCCACCCTTTGCCAGGGTAGACAGCACAGTGGCTCAGACCGAGAGTTTGGGGAGAGGTAGGCCTTCTTAGTGGCTTACAAGCTGAGTCCAGCTACTCCAAAATGGTCGTCTACTAATGGAAGATCCAAAAATCCGGTAATTGCTCAATCCATGAGACTGGATGTCTCAGCTGGTCTTCAGTATGTGCTGGAATCCTGAAAAAGTAGTCTCTAATGCCATGAAAGAATGAACTTGCCAGCAAGAGCAAGGGCAATCAGGCAAAGAGCAAAAGCTTCCTTCTTCCATGGCCTTTATATGGGTGCCACAAGAAGGTGTGGCTCAGATTAAAGGTATATCCTCCCATCTCAAAAAAAAATCAGGAATAAAGGGGAGTCTTCCTACTTTAAATGGTTTAATTAAGAAAAATCCCTCACAGGTGCACCCAACCACTTGGGTCTTAGTTAATTCCAAATGTAGTCACATTGACAACCAAAATTAGCTATCACAGGGCATGGTTTGCCTAATACGCATGAGGGTCTGGATTAAAGCCTCAACACCACATGAACCAGATGTGGCACACACTTGTAATTCTGGCACTTGAAAGATTGAAGCAGGAAGACCAGAAGTTCAAGGTTGTTATCCCCTACATAGTGAGTTCAAAGCCAGCCTTGACTGCACAAGATTATCTAAAAAATAATTTTTTTTAAAAACCTAGTGGGAGAACCCAACCCAATTGAGCCAGACGGTGGCATCATGTACAACCTTAAGAAAACTAAGTTGCCGATACTTGAGAACCAGAGAGGGTGTATCAGGCAGCAGGCTCTGTGTGTCCTCTTTTCCATGAAGGTAGCAAAGCGAACCTGCAGCGCAAACTGGATGCCGGGAAAACCCTCGGCTTACTTTGCATGAGGGTGTTCCCACCCTTTGCCAGGGTAGCCAGCACAGTGTGGTTCAGAAGGAGAGTTTGGGGAGAGGTAGGCCTGGCTGTGTCTGATAGCACTACTGAGGCTTTAAGGCAAGTATTACTTTCTCAGCTCCTTCCTCACCCTCCAGAGGGCCTTGGTGGGGTTGGACAAGTTGTGGTGCCATGCGATTACCTGTGTAGAATTTTGACCACTTATGCTCTGTGGACAGCATACTGCTGCTCACTTAAAATCTGTAGCCTCCTATGGGTCAACACCCCAGCGGCTTGGCAGGGAGGGCGATCTGTGCCCAGCCCCAGCAGCCTGGACTTTGGGTTCTGCTCAGCTGCTCAGGAGAGGAGACTGAGTGTCAGGACTGCCTTGCAGGCTGGCGTTTATTGTCCCAAGTCTCAGCCTATTTGCTTTGTGACCTTGGAGACATCACAAACCTCTGTTTCTTCATCCATAAAATTGAATGTAAAATTATTGACCTGCCTCGTAGGGTTTTTATGTAGAATAACTGACCCAGATGATGGTAAAGCTTCTTTGTTAATCAGAAAGGACCAAAGTGCTTAGCAAGCACAAACTTGAGTTTTAGAAAATTGTTTGCTTGCTTGATGCATTCTTGCCCCCCTCTACTTCCTCCCTGAGTCTGCACCTTCTTTCCTCAGCAGGGCTGAGATCAGAGCACACAGGCCCCTGTGTGATCCTGCTCACAGCACAATAGTGTCCCAGCCCTATCTCCTAGCCTCTGCATTCTAACTGCTCACCAGAGAACCAGGACAGGGCCTACCATAGTAAGGGCCATGACAAGGCTATGCTGGGCCTACCTAGAAGGCAAGGCTGTTGTTCTTGGTGACTGGTATAGCTGTGTGAATATGGAGAACCAGGAAGTAGCATATACATTTCACCTAAGGTCTAGGAATGTAAAGCTACCATTTTGAGACAATGATGCCCAAAGGAACTTTTCTGTTTTGTTGAAGGCAGTCCATTCGAGGACAAGGGTGGGGTGTGGTGAGATGGAATGGGAACTTGTCGTGTAACATTGGCCAGTCTCTCTAGGACTCTGCTTCTAGGTCATTGGCTGTGTGTTACTGAGAACTTTCATGAGCTCAGACCCTGGGTCCCCACCCAACACAAGACAGGTCTCCCACTATCTGGAACCTGTCCTTGTCTCCATATCTTCCTCATCCCAATGTACACTCTGAAGCTAGGCATGATGACACACACCTATAATCTTGGCACATACCTGTATGTAGGCAAGAGAATCACGAGTCCAGAGCATGAGACTGTCTTAAAAATACACTAACAATAATAACAAAAATGTAACTTGACCTCTGAGAATCTTCTTTGTACAGTTCCCTCTGTCCTGCTTCATTTCTCCTACATCTGTTTTCCACTCTGTGGACAAAGTACTTCTTTAAAGATGCATCCAAGCCAGGCTTACCCTTACACTCGAGAGGCTACAACAGTAAGACCTCTAATTCAAGGCCAGCCTGGGCTACATAGCAAAACTCATTCAGAAAACATACCCCAAGGCTCACCTGGTTTGTCCTTCTTACGTGGTAGAGGTGGTCTTCAGCCTTATCCCCCAACCCAACCCCCAGCATCCTGGCCACTTCCAGTTTCTCAAGGGACCACATTCTCCTCACAGGGACCTTAGGTTTGTTCTCCCCCAATTGCTGGGTCTCCTGTGCATGGTGGTTCTTCCTACTGGTCTCAGCTCCATGCTAGCTAGCTAGCTTTCCTAAATCCTATTTCCTTTACTCTCTCTGCACCTCCCCACAGCCATACAGTTAACGTCCATTAATTGCAGATTTAGCTCTTACTCCATCTCCAGGTAGCAGACCCCATAGACCCAATGCTGTTGGTTTCTTTCCCACATCCTGGCCCTGGACTTAAATGTGAGAGAAATGGAGCAGACATGTTGAATCACATGTGCTAGCTCATTCTGCATTGTGTGAGGAATGCTTGGTGGTCATTGAGTCAGTGGACAGAGTCTCACAAAACTAGAAAATGAGTGAGTCGAAGAAAAGCCTGCTTGTGTAATGTTAGTGTCTAGGTCAGCCGTCTATTCTCAGCCTCCCGGAGTGGAGTGCAAGCTCACTAACGGCTGGTAGGACTGTCTGTCTGTGCCCTGGAGAGCCAAAGTAGTGGCTTGCCGCCTGTCCCCATCTTTATCTGCTTCACAATTTCCTGTCTTGGCCCTTGGAATCTTGATCTTCAGTTATTTGCCTCTCCGCTCGTATGCCCTTGCAAGGCATTCTTTATTATTTCAGTCCTGAGAACATGAGCCTGTTGAAAGGAGAGCATGCTGTGAGGGAAGCCCGCATGGCGCTGGGTGGGAGCAGCAAGGGATGCTAAGAAATCTAGCAATGCCAGACCATAAAGATGTGCACCAGCTAGACTTACACCCTGATGGTAGAAGTGTATGTCTGTGCCTAGAGAACTGAGCCCTCACTCCTGAGACCCTGAAGTCCTGCCGTAGGATCCAAGTCCTTGAGATCCCACCTTGCATATAGTACCTGGTCAGATTCTTGTGAGACGAGAGACTCACCATAGCACTTCCAGCAACAATCCCAAGTACTTCAGATGAGTGTGAACAGGAGCCTGGCTCAGGCTAAGTGTAAATCTGTGGCAGGCAGTCCCCAGTCACTGACCTGCAGGTACCCACACATGGAGGGTTCTCAGTACCCTGCCTACAGTACACTCCTTCAGAAAGCCCAGCCACTCACAAAAGGCAGTGTGATGAGCAACTACTACTGGGTGTGTTATAAGCCTGCACACAGTCATGTGTGTGTAGGAAAGGAGAGGGAGTGCTGGACACCAAACTCCAGATGGTATGTCCCTGCACCCAGGCATGCATCATGTTTACACAAGGACTGGTGACATTGGAGTCCTGGAGGGGCAATTGCTGCTAGGCTTACAGGTGGTGTTCACTGCCTTAAGCTAAACCCACCTCGCAGAAGTGGCAACTGCCCTGTAAAGCAGGATCAGGGTCTGAGTATGCAGCTGTGCTTGGGGTGAATGTGAGGAAGCCCTTCCCAAAGTGCCCCGCGTGTCAAGAGGAAGAAACCTAAGCAGGAAGGAAATCCTGGCAAAGCACAGGACATTCAGAATCACTGTGTGTGGCTTATGGCTTAAGAAATGTTATGCACAAGATTGCAGAAGATATGTAGTTGGGCTGTATGAAGAGTTTTACTGAAGGCTGGGGTGCCCCACCTTCTGCAGAGTGCTTCCCAGGTGCCTGAGGGTCTGAGGAGTATGGCAGCCTAACCATGTAAAGGGACCTTCAGTAATTAAAGGCCCTTCCTGCTGCTGAGAACTGTGAATAAGGGTATAAAAGTCACAAGGTATAAGACTGGAGCCCTGGTAAAAACTGTAACACACTTTCCTCCTTGGATCTACAGTGTAGAGCACTACCCCAGGGAGAGGCCGAAATTCAGGTTCACTTGGGGTAGATGTTCTGTGAGCTGGTAGTCTTCAGGACCCTGCCCCCATCACCCACTGCCTCCTAGGCCACCTCAGAGAAGGCTTGCATTTCCCTTTGATTGATCTGGGCTGCAGCTTTTGACACTGCTTCTCACTTTCTCTGCCCTCTGACCCTGTGGGTAGGGAGTTAATGATCTTTAAACAAACACTTGAGTTTGATACTCTGGTGAAAGGCTCTGGGCCTGAGTGCCACCAGCACAGCGTTGGCCCTGTGTCCAGGAGGAAAAGTGTGGATGCCCGCCTCTAGCTCCAGGGACAGGGATGTTTGTAACTAAATCATAAAGATCCAGGCTCATTCTGTTCCTCCGGCTGGGTTTTCTGAAATGGGTTTCGTGTACTCTGCTTTATTCAACTGAAATTGTTTGATGGCATCTCGTGAGTGGGGCATAGGAGGAATGCCACCATCTTGGGCTCTGCTGTGCCTGCTCCTGATTTGCAGACTGTGAAAGCAGAAGCCTGCTCTATATGGAGTCAACATTAACTTTCAGAAAGTGAGATAAGATCACATTGTCCCTTTGGGTAACTCTAGGCAGCCCCACATGATATACATGGCGCCTAGGCCTTGACCTCTGGCCTGCAACTGCCCTCCTGCCTCTTTATTGATGGCTTAGCCTCACAGGAGGCTCCATCGCTGGTCCTGGCCCTTACTGGTGCCTCCGACTAGACCTGTCTCTCTCTGGATCTTCACAGGCCTCAGCTCAGGGGCTGCCTCTGCAGAGCTCTTCTTCCTGCCTGTGCAAAACTCAGAGCCTGCCCCACCCTAAGCCATGTTACATTTCTCATGGCTCATGCACCTATATTGTAGAATTGTGTTTCAGTAAATATCAACACATGTTTTCATGCATTAATTTATGTTATATAACATAACATTAATATACATGCTTGTCCTGGGTAGATAATTTTTCCTGTTTCTAGATATTGAGTTCTTTGAAACAGAGCTCATCCGGTCCTTCTGGAATAGAGGCTGGCACATGTTAGACACAGGGACCACATTAAATAACCAGAGGAAGACCCTTCTCAGAGAGCCCTCAGCCTTGGCAAGCTGCCATAGACTAGACAGTGGGGGGTTTCATGGGTGAGGAAAGGCAGAAGGGCAGGCCACTCAGGAATTAGGGACAAGTCCTGCCCTTAGTCACACACTGGTAGACCGAGGAGCTGGGTGTCAAGGCTGTGCAGAGGACTAGAATGTGCTGGAATGGCTGATGAAAAGGAAGAAGCTGGAGGGTGGAGACCGGGATGAAGCAGCTTCCGGAGGACAGAGGGAACTGGGGTGACCACTCTTCTTGTGTTGGCACAGGGATGAGGTTTGGAAAGTGGCCTAGCCTGGGCCTTGCCTATTAGGAGTGCTGTTTTCATTGCTTAAGGAGGTCTGACTGAACCCTGGCCTCCCTTCTGCTGTTTGCCTGGACCTCCACCAGGACTGGGATGGGTGGATTTTGAGGCATAGAGGCAGAATCACCCCAGCCCCAGCTTCAAGACTTACGATTCCACATGTTCTCCCTCTTGTTCCTCATCAGGTGGTGAAGAAAGTAAAGTCCATGCAGATGTTCCACACGCCGGTCACCTCTGCCATACAAGGAGATCGGCTGGGCATCTGTGTCACCCAGTTTGACCCCAAACTGTTGGAACGTGGGCTGGTATGTGCACCTGAGTCTCTGCACACCATTCATGCAGCCCTCATCTCTGTGGAAAAGATCCCTTACTTCCGGGGTCCCCTGCAGACTAAAGCCAAGTTCCATATCACAGTGGGCCATGAGACAGTCATGGGCCGCATGCTGTTCTTCAGCCCTGCTCCTGACAACTTTGACCTGGAGCCCACAGTTGATTCCTTCGACCTCTCCCGGGAATACCTCTTCCAAGAGCAGTACCTCTGTAAAGACTCCACGCCCACAGCCACAGAAGGTGGGGATGAGGTGGACAGAAAAGCAGGCGACACTCCAGGAAGCCGGTGCCCCAGGCAACAGTGGGCCCTGGTAGAGTTTGAGAAGCCAGTCACCTGCCCCCGACTATGCTTGGTGATTGGTTCCAGACTGGATGCTGACATTCATACCAACACATGCCGGCTGGCCTTCCATGGTGTCTTGCTACAAGGACTGGAAGACAAGAACTACACAGAGAGCTTCCTACCAGCACTGAGAGTGTACAAGCTGAAGCACAAGCATGGTCTTGTGGAGCGGGTAAGTTCAGCCCTTGGATTCTTTCCTCTCCCTGCTCAGTACTAGGCCCAAGTATGGGCTTGGACCAGAGTCAGAAGTCCTCAGGTTTTAGACTAAATAGTTAAGGCAGAGTCCAAGGCAACCTGAGTGCTTCCATCATGCCCTCCTAAAGCTGGGGTATAGCCATACCCTCCAGGTTAGCAGACTGGCCTCTCCCAAAGGCTTTCGACCTTTGCTAGACCCTGTGCACCATGCAACTGGCTCCTGCCAAGCCCAGCCCTGGCTCTCAGGACTAGTGGGAGTACCTGGCACAGTCCAGATCCACTTCACCAAATGGTAGGAAAGGGCTAGTGGTTCATAGATAGAAATAACAAGAGGAGAGAGGACCAGAAAAGTCACTGGCTGCCTGAGCACCTTGAGGTCACTGTGACTGGACAAAGCTCTGGGATGTAGGCCTGTCACTGGAGTCTGCACAGTGTGATACCTTTCCTGAAGTTGAGTGGGACCCAGGCCTCACTGTTTCTTCTAACTAACTCTCTGGCTATACCATGGGGGCTTGGTAGCTAGCTGTGTGTGGTCCCAGGGTATAGCTGGGCTCCCATCAAGTCAGCACAAAGGCAGCCCTCCTCCCCATCTTGGTGTAGCTGCTAATACAAGGCCTGACCCTTGTGTAATACCCACCTGGGGCATACAGGCATACATTCCTGGGACTGTCTTTTTCTAATTCACGATTCACGCTAGAACTCTCTGCCTCCCCATAGCTCAGGACCTTGGCCTGGGTGAGTTCCATCTACCTCAGCACAGCAGAGATGCTTCTGCAGATGGGGTGATAAAGTGAGCGTCGCTGTTCATCCAACTTGATTTATTAGTAGCATTATAGTACGTAATTATTCTGTAGTAAAGTATCTATCGGAGAATAATGTCTTCTTGGTATGGCTCCAGATCTAATTGTTCTCCCTCGGGCCTGTCACTTCCTTAGAGAACGGGAGGAACTAGTGAGGAGCAAGGAAACACACATTTGAAGTGACCCAGGCCTCCCAAGAACAACAGAAAGGGTCTGGAGACATGCTGATCTGTGTCCTTTCACTAGTCCAGGGTAGCCCAGGGCCACCAACCTTTTCATACTTAGTACAGGGAGGCATCAGACCATAGATTTGCAGTCACACTGTCAGATCCCACATGGCTATTTGGTCTCAGTAGGCACATCCATCTGAATGTAGACACTCTTGACCTCACAGGCATGAAGCATGCACCTTCAGGTTTGAGAACTGGTTCTCATCAGGTAAAGCCAGAACAGCATAGTTCCCAAGTGCCCAACAAGGTTGTTCTGAGGGACAGCTATGCTAGGCAAGTTCTCTAATGGAACTGAACCCAGAGGGATAGGGAAAAAGTGTGTGTGTGTGTGTGTGTGTGTGTGTGTGTGTGTGTGTGTGTGTGTGTGTGTGTGTGTGATGCACCCCCAGTCAAAGGATGAAGGCCTGTAAGGTCTCTGGAGAAAAGGAGTCCATGTTGAACAGCTGAAGACGCCAGAGTCTCGGGTCCACAGCAGTAGGGACTGACAGACACGCTGGCTCAAAAGAGTGGAGTGTGTGCATAGGTAGTCTTTGCAAGACAAAACAATGTCCTCGCCGGGCGCTAGTGGCGCACGCCTTTAATCCCAGCACTCGGGAAGCAGAGGCAGGCTGATCTCTGTGAGTTCGAGGCCGGGCTGGACCGACAGCCTCCAAAACAATACAGAGAAACCCTGTTTCATAAAAACAAAAACAAAAACAAACAAACAAAAAAAGTCCTCAACTCTCAAACTTGACTATTCTGGCTGACTACAAATATTCCGAGGTATGCCTCTGCCAAAGAAGTCTCTGGATGGTCAGGTCATCTTACAAAGGTTAAATCTGATATTCCAGGCAGACCTCCACCCCATGCTCTGCAGTACTGGGCAGACTTGGTGCACTGGCCCTGTCCTATGAACACTCAGTCAGCTCAGGTACCTGAGATGTCCTAAGTTGCTAGTAAAGAGAGACCCCACCTTTGTAGATAGGTGTAAGTGGACTCTTACCATCTGAGCATGGACGAAGGCATCTGGGCCTCTGTTCCTGCTGCCCATAAAGGTGTCATCTTTCATAGTCAGTTCTATGGCATTCCTGTGCTTATGTCAGCCTTGTATACACAAGGAGGAGGCCCAAGAGCTTCCACACAGGAGAGGCTAAGACTGAAATAGACACAGTATCCAAAATAATGTTAACCAAGGTCCTGCAGGCAGTGCTTGACACCTGGGAGCACAGAGTCTCTGCTGTGCTTGTTCTATTGCCTATAGATGGTGCCTGAACACGTGGGAGTTCCTCAGAGTAACTGGTACCTGGGCCCAGCCTGAACACTTGTTCTTACTCCAAATCTAGTCATCTTAAATAAGCTTATTTTCTCTGGATACTTTTTTTTTCAACTGGTGCAATCAAACACAATTTAATTAACTTAACATTAGTAAATGGCTTTCTTTGCCTAGCTAACAAATGAGCCACCCAGAAACTTTGGTACCAGCTTCATTCCCATTTTTAATTATTTTGTGTCTACAGTGATAGAATATACTATTTTAAATGTTCTCATTTTTCTAATCATCATTTTTCTGTGAGATAGGAATATTGTAATGTCAGGTATGTTGAATTAACATAAATAATTACAAGCACAGGGCTTTGCCAATGGACCCAATAAGATGATGCCCCATACCCCATTGAGTCCCACAGTGCACCCTTTGAATCCCATTTCATCTTGTTTTCACATGAGGGGTCCACACTACTAACAGTAATCACTAGCGCTCCAGAGGCAGAGACAGGAGGATTTCTGAGTTCAAGGCCAGCCTGGTCTACATAGCAAGTTCCAGGGCAGCCTGGACTACATAGAAAAGTTTGCAAAGTTTAAATTAAGTGTTATTCTCCACTAAAGTATAGATTGCACATGAGTTCCTTCCAAAGAGTACAGAGTGGAAAGTGAAAGACTGAGAAACTTTGCAAACCTGTCTCAAGAAAACAAAAACAAACAAATCTCTAGGTGAGTGTGGGTGTAGTGGGCTGTTGGCCATCAATGTTCCTGCAGTCCCTGAATGCCTAGTTCAGTCTCTGCCTCAGTTGTTTCCTTGCTAGTAAGGCCCAGAACTAGCTGTGAGCTGCACCTAAATATGGTTTTGTTCAAATAAAACTTTCCTTTAGTGAACACTAAAATTTGGCTTTTGCTTAGTTTTCATGTATCATTCTTTTCAAATGTTTTTCAGCTCATTAAGCAAAAAAGCTATTCTTAACTCACAAGCCATCTAAGAACAGGTCCAGGCAGAGTCTGACCGACCCTCTGGTCAGTTTGCTGTTCCTTGTCTACGTGGTAAACAGCTCTGCTGAGGCGTGCTCTTCCTGTGAGGGAACCCTGGTCACAGCCACAGCTGACTGGCTTGGCTTGCTCTGCAGCCCCGGAATTGGGCCATGGAGTAGGGGCTCACAGAGATAAAGGCATCTGAGTGTCACTTGGGAGGGGAAGAAAGGGGAGTCTGACAGGCTGGAAGCTCTCTGAGGTGCTCCACGGGCTGGCCCATTTGGCCCATCTGGCAGTGGATAGCATTTGCAGAGTAGGGGGATCATTTGAAGGTGCACTGTTTGGAAGAACACAAAACACCAATCAGATTTTGAGCAGAGAAAGAATGAATGGAATGGAAAAGGTGGGAACAATGCTTGTTCACAGAAGGAAAACTGGAATGAACTTGATAAACTAACAAAAACAAGAATAATACCAAGAAATGATGACAGAGATACAAAAGAAACTTGCCATACTATATAAATGCCAGCTATAAAGACAGACTAATAGGTTGAGTTAAAACACAAATTCTACTGACATGCTGTGTCTAAGAAGCAAAAGTAAAAAATAAAGGATGTCAGGAGACTAAGCAGAAAGGTCAAATGAGTGGACAGTTACCTTTAACAGAGCAGTCACAGGTATGAAGCAAAGAGGGGTAGCACGTAGTAACAAAGGCACAGTTACAGACATGGACCATATACCAAATACAGTAAAAATAAAACCCAACAGGAACCCAGGGAGATGGGGTATGGATTTCAAATGAAATGTCCAACTTCCCTTAGGGCATATATATATATATATATATATATATATATATATATATATATATATATATATATATATATATGAAAGTGTTAGATCCATAACAGTGTAGGTTTGTAAAGATCTGGTAGAAATTATGAGTTGCTAAGGGTATGTCAAAGCTGAGCAGAACTGGGCTCTGTCCTCAATAGGCTGTTGGTACATACAGATTTAGGCACACAGCTATGATCCATAGACCAGGAAAGTGGGCCTTCCTGTGGGCCAGCAGGGACAAAAGCCCATCGATGGGGTGGAAAACTGAGAGGCGAGAGGAGGAACAGAACTCCACCTAAGGTGGAGCAAGCACAGAATGGTGGGGGCTGATCAGCTAAAGAGCCACTGGTCAGACACGGAAGAACATGGAGGGTTCCAGGTCCAGGAGCTGCTTCTGTGACGCAAAGACCGAATCACTGGGGAAGCCCTCAGCCAGGCCACCCAGCCAGCACCAGTGATAAGGTCAGGTCCTCTTCTTGGAATAGGGGATTGGGTGGGCTTGGAAACAGAGTGGCTTCGGTTCCCAGGGCTAGAATCACCTCAGAGCTAGACCTGCAGAAGCTGTCCTGTGGAGGCTTCAGCCATCATCTTACCTGCCCTGCCATGTCCTGTGATTCAAGACTTCCTATCCCAGTTTATCTGGGTCACAAGAACTTCCCTGTCTGACAGAACCTGCTCTGTGGGCCACATTTCTCCTCCATAGCAGCTCAAGCTTCTTGGGCATCAAGAAAGAAGTAAGGCAGGTGAGGCTTGGTGGCCAGTACATACTGACTTCAGCACCATCCTCCCCTCCAGCCTCACTGTGGTCCTCAGCACGTGGCTGCCCACGCAGCCTCACGCAAATAATGGTACATGGGAGAAAGGTCCTGCCAGCTCCTACTACACAATCTCTTTAGATCTAGAACCCTTACAGAACCAGATAGCACTGTGCACAGCACTAAAGTGGGCCCCAGGGTGTGATGAATGGATAAAGAATAGGAAAACAAACATGGAAAGTACTGGTGCTTTGCCAGCCATAAGGTGGCCTTTGTTAAGCCCTGTGCATCGTGACTGTAGCTCACATAAGCATTGCTCATGGCACACATCCCTGGGTCTAGGCTGAGTAGTGGCAAGAAGCTGTCCCCATTGATGGAGGGGGGAGATCAAGACAGGCATACTGGCTACTGCAGGTCTGGCCCCATGGCGCCAATCAGAAAGGCCTCAGGCTGACTTCAGGAGCCTGAGGCATGGACCCAACCAAGTGTAAACATACAGACGCCACCAGGAGCACTGGCCAGCTTTGAAGTCTGACCAGCACTGCCTCAGGCTCCTGGCTCTACTTAGCTCCACTTCTGATGGTTTGTTAACCCTGCCCAGGGCCCAAGGGAACCTACTACCTGCTTCTTCCTGAGCAGGGACAGCCCAGGCCTGGGGGTCCTGTGCAGGTCATCTGCAGCACCCCAATCCATGCAGGATGTTGCTTCCTGGTGTTTCAGTCTGTCATGTTTTTCTTGCCTACAGGCTCCCAGTGCTCTAACCTGACCATAGCCCCAGCCTCTTTCCTGGATTCCAGGGTCAGAGTCTGATGACTGGAGCCCAGCTCCACTTTGGAAATGGCATTCAGGTCAGGTGACTGGACTTGGTGGACAGCTGGCTCTGGAAACTAGGACTGGGTTGGGGCACAGACTAGTGTGGCTGACATATCTCCTCTAACCCAGCTCCTCTGTAAGAGTGCTGTGATGGGGAGTGGAGTGCGCATGTGAGAAGGGCGAGGCAGCTGGCATGTAGTCGGTGCTCTATAAAATACTCATCTCCCTTGCCCTGTGGAGGGAGGGCAGCTGGCAGGGAACCATCGCTTAGGACCACTTTAGCCCCGACAAGACCTCTTACCCAGGAGGAACTCAGGTGATGGCTGCACCTATAGAACAGGTAGGGAACGTTCAGGGAGGAAGGAGGCTTGGCCTGAGGGAAGCAACCACCTTAGGAGCCTGAGCGCCTGTTGTGAGGCTCGTCACTGGCCCACCCCAGGCCTCAGGTTCTGAGATGAGACGAGACCAATGCAGGCTAACTTACTTTCCTAGGGTTCACACAGGGCTTATGATGAAGCTACTCACTGCTCACAGACTTTGGTGCCAGAAACCCTTTCTTATCCCTGTGGCAACCTCGAGAAGCAAAGGACTGTTTCTGGTTTTACAGAAGCAGATCCTGAGGTACAGCAGGGTGAACTGGCTTGCCTGGGTGCTACAGTGGTGGGGTAAGAACCAGCCCTATCTCTTGGTTACTCCAGGACCTCTGCTTTTCCACAAGGCCATGCTGCTGGGGGCGGTGGGGAGGAAGAGGACAGAGTTTTCTGCTGATATGTAAAGGGCGCCGTGCAATAGCAAGGGGCTCCTTCCTCCTGACTGCTGGTCCCTGTCTTCTCCCACGATACTGTCCAGAGTGGAAGGGAGAGATGGAGGTACCAGGGTTACCCTGCTAACCATGAATACTGAGTGTGGGTCCTGTCCTCCTTCCTGTGCAAAAGTCCTGATCACTGCATCTGGGCTTTCTGGGTATGTTAGGTCATCTGCCTCACATGTCCCTCCATCCCCCACTTCAGTGTAACATTTGCTAATGCTGAGTCTGTTCTAATGGTCATTCTGCTCTCAAGTCTTAGTGTTCTGGCCAGTGTCAATGTTCTTATCCTAACAACCTATGTCATGAAAACACTGAGGTTAGGAGAAGTCCCCTGCCCCGGGCCATGATGCTATAACAGACATGACTAGAACTAAAGCAACTAGAACCATTTCCCTTCTGGGAACACAGGGCCCTCCCTCCTCACTGTAGTGGGGAGCCTGGCTCAACTCTTCGTAGTGACTTCCCTTCCTGCACGGTGAACGAGTCGAGGCTTCAGAACTTGGGCAATTCCCAAGCCTCATCCTGGGAACTAAGCCCTGGAAGAGAGACACATGTAATGACATAATTATGTGCACCAGCAGCCAAGTCCCTGCTCAAAAGCTGGGGACAATGGGGACTCTCCTGGCATAGCAGCAAGAGCCTAGACTTGGATGCACAGCTGTAACTGCTGAGGGAGCTTGATCCTTCCAGCCACCACAGGCGGGTAGATGAAGCAAATTACTCATGAAAGCAGTGAAAGTCCCCACTTGAGCTATTGTGACCGCTGGCCTGTATTCAGCATTGTCCCCAGGAACAAGGCCACCAGCGAACACCATAGGCATTGCCTTCAGTTTGACATCAGTGATTGATTCAGAATTCAAGCCCTCCAACTGCTCTGGCAAGGCTCTCCTTGCGGTGTGCTGGTGTCTGCTCTCTGCAGTCTTCTCTCACTGCAAGTCTGTGAGTTGAGCCACTGGGCTTCTTTGATGTGCTCTGGGTTGAGTGCCATAGCACTCGCAGCTAAACAGGGCAACCTGAAAGGGTGCTGGGCGGCAGGTTCCACTTTCCGTCCCTGCTCCCTCCCTCTAGACCACTTGTGTGAAGTAGAGTTCCTGACCATAGGGAACGTTGTCCCTGAGCTGGGACAAGCAGGGTTGAAGCTGATCAGCACCCCTGGGCCGGGCTTCCAGCACTACCGCTGAGTCATCCAGTTAGCGTTGGTCCAGGGGTACCCAGACACCAGAAAAAAACATGCTGGATTCATTCACAGCAGTGACATCTTCCCTGCCCCCTAGGTCTTGTGAAGAGTAGTCAGAACCACCACCACTTGGGCTCTGAGCACCAGGAGGGGCACCCACCTGACAGCCTGTGGTGAAATGGGCTTGATGGCCTCCTCTGCTCTCCAACACTGTCCTCAGGAGTAACTACACTCATAGTGCCACCCTAGGTCACCCTCAGTCTCCTATGTGGGGCTGACACGATGTAAAGTGATCGTAGGAGCTATGAGCAGGCATGACCAATAGTATCCAGAGAATGCACAGGGACTTAGGAGTTGAAGTGCATCTCCACCCTTCCTGGGCTTAACCTCACTTGGGAATGAAGACATGGGGATTAGTAGAGGACACAGTGAACCTACTTGGTGCTAGTATCTCTTCTGGCCAGGCCATAAAACAAGAAAGCAGGAATGAAAGAGACACTTCTTTAAGATTTTAAATCCTTTTGGCTGCCACTCTTGCCATAGCAGAATTGAAGGCAGCCAGCAAGATGGAGCCTCTGTTGCTCTGGTGAAGCCAGTAAAAGCCCACTAACTCTACACCTTGATCTGGATTCTTAAAACAATACTGTGGTGCTGGGCCTGGTGGCACATGCTTTTAATCCCAGCACTCAGGAGGCAGAGGCAGGGGCATTTCTGAATTCAAGGTCAGCCTGCTCTACATAGCAAACAAATAAAAATGTTGTGATAATGTAGGTCCATGAATAGGGCTTCACACACACCAGTTGCCCCACGGGACTGGTGGCTCACCCACCACTGGTCAGCCAGACAAGAACATAGCGAGTGTGGAGCCCTTTACCCTCCACTAAAACTGACTTCAGCGACTTCTCTGAAAGTTCTGAAGCTTTTTGACATTTTTTTTTGTTTTTTTTTTTGTTTTGTTTTTTGTTTTTGTTTTGTTTTTACGAGACAGGGTTTCTCTGTATTGTTTCAGAGGCTATCGGTCCAGCCCGGCCTCTGAACTCACAGAGATCCGCCTGCCTCTGCCTCCCGAGTGCTGGGATTAAAGGCGTGCGCCACCACCGCCCGGCCGACATTCTCCTGCTGTTAAAGGAAATAGTCTCCCCTTGGCTAGGACGTGGTGTGTGGAAAGAGGGAAGCACCACTGTCTTTGTGGATTTGACTTATACCATTTTATAGCTGAGAGAGAGGCCAGTAAGGAGCCTTCTGAAGGTCTTTGCTACTATACATGCCACCCAGCTCTATGTGCCGGAAGTCAGGCCTGCAGCTTCACTGGACAGCTAGCTCTGAGTTGAGTAGGCAGCATCTGTCCCGATGAACTTGAGCATCCTGAGTAGCACTCTAGCCACTGCTTCAGTGTGGAAGGGAACTATATCATGCTGACTGCTGGTCTGGGTTTCAGCATAGACTTTGCAAAGGGCCTAACTGGTTTGGGCCAGATCCCTGTGTGCTGCTCCTCAAATATGACACCCTTAGATAGGATGAAGTTCCTGAAGGCAGTGAAGAGGAGGGAGGCCCAGAGGAGACATGATGACAGCCCATAGCAGCAAGGACTGATCATGACTTGAACACTTTCAGCCATGGGCACATGGACTGCTCAAACTAGAGTCATTAGGCCAGTTAAGCTAAGTATCCAAGGCATGCCAGTCTAGGCTGCAGGGGTGAACAGTAACGGATCCTGCCCTCTTGGGCAGGGAACCCAGCTCTACAGTGACCATTCTGTGGTCGTGGGGATGGGTTTCTGTGAAACAGCAAGCTCCCATCTTGTGCCATTTGTAATTAGAGATGTCCAGGCTGGGTAGCAAGGTGCAGCTTTCATAAAGCCTGATGGGTGGAACTCCCTGGACGCCAGTGGGAAGAAGGCTGACACTGCTGGCTCAGAGAGCTGAGTAGACAGACACTCCTTCCAAGAGCAGGGACTCTCCTGGGGGAGCGTGCTGGAGTCATCTCGGAGGGAAAGGAGGAGTTGCTGTGTGGGAAAGAGGCTTGTGAGTTACAGAGGGCCGCGCAAGTGGAGATTGTAATTCTTATCATTGTTTGTATCCAATTCATCAATCACCACGAGAGAAGGAATGTGGTGCCTTTTATCTGCTGCTATGAATCAAGGAGAATGGGATATGTTTTTCCAAAAGGTTTTTAGGGTAAATGAGACAGTTTCTACTTTTCAAAACAATCCATCTATGGTGCATGGCCAGATCCAGGCATCTTTAGTAGCACTGAGATGTTTCTGCACCTTAGCAGAAACAGCCCAATGGCACACACCTCAGAAGGGAGCAGCCACCAGAAGTGGCTGGAAGAAACTGTCTCTACTATGACTATCAAGAGAGAATAGGTTTGCATGGTTAGAGTGAAAGACAAATACTTCCCTGTTTATTTTTTATTTTTTGTTTGTTTTGGTTTTAGTTTGTTTTTTTGGTGGGGGGTGAGGGTGATTTCAAGTCAGGGTTTCCTTGTGTAGCCCTGGCTGTCCTGGAACTTGTCCTGTAGACCATGATGGCCTCAAACTCCCAAATGGTGGGATTAAAGGCCTGCGGCACCACTGCCTGGCTTAATTTTTTATTTGAAATTTGAACAGGTCATTCATTCATTTCAAAGGTCAGAATGTAGGAAAGATACATTCTCCAGGCACTCAACACCCTTCCCCTGAGGCAGCAGCTTCTTCTGATTCCATGTACCTCTCCTGCACACAGCTTTGCTCATTGACCACCCAGTGCCCTGTGTCCTTCATACCTTTTCCTCTTTGTGGTCACAGTGTAGCCAGTGGGAGCCATGCACCATTTTTCTGCATGCAGGCTGGGACCTTGGATTGATCCAAGGCCTTTGCTACCAGACGAGGCTGAGAGGGCTGTGGGTGCATTTTCCATATCAGTTGCCAGGATGAGGGGGCACTTCTTATAATAGGGTCTGACTCAGTGGCTAAGTACAGCCTCTGCAGAGTGGGTTGGTGAGGACAAGAACCAAGCCAGGCAAAGGAGGGGTCTCACTGCCAGTTGTGATAAAGACCTTAGTGACAAGACTCTGGCAGGCTAGGTACAGATACAGCCAGGCTGGGCTCAGGAACATACATGGGAGAAGACAGCTAGCTCATGGTAGAATCCATTCAGGATGCTCCCTGGCCAACAGCTTCATTCACATGTGCCTCTCTCAGCCTGAGTACCCACAAAGAGACGAGGAGTCAGCCAAGGTCCCTGGCAGGGATGTGTAGGAATGACCTGGCAAGGCAGCAGGGGCCAGGGACCATACGGAATCTTGTCCGGAACCAGACTAACGGAGCATCATATAGGGGAGATGGATGGCTGAGAACAGGTAGTGGGTACAACACAGCAAGCAAAGAAAAGCTTCAACCAAGGCAGGGGAAGGCAGGATGGAAAGTCAGGGCTGCTCCTTAGGCTCTCCTAGGTGGGGAAGCCAGAGCCAGGACTGCTGCTCTACAGAGCCACAGGAGCCCCTGAAGGCAGAGGCAGGGAATATGACCCAAGGTCATTTCTGCCCCTCGAACTCTCTGAACTTGTATCTTGGCTTTAGCATGGGACTCCTGAAGTTGCTTGACTGTTGACCCTTCTTAGTGCCTGTGTTAAGGGAATATAGTGATTGTTTAGTAGTAATGAGTTCAGACCTTCTCCCTACTCTGTATACATCATTATATATGTATACAATATACAGCACATCACCACCCCGAGTCAGGTCTCAGCATGCACTACTAATACCTCTTCTCCATGTGGGGACAGGTAATGGATGACTACAGCGTGATTGGACGCTCCCTGTTCAAAAAGGAGACCAACATCCAGCTCTTTGTGGGGCTTAAGGTGCAGCTGTCCACAGGAGAGCAGGGCATCATCGACAGTGCCTTCGGCCAGAGCGGCAAGTTCAAGATCCACATCCCTGGTGAGTGCAGTTGCACCTGTGCAGTGTGAGAGATGGCAGGCCTGAGCACAGTCAGGACAGCATTGCTAGCCTTAGCCTTTGGCTAGGAAGCCAGCCTGAGTCCTGAGAGGGTCTGCACAGGGGCAAGGTTGAGGTTGAATTTATCCCACTATTTACTATTTTGGACACACCCCAGCTTCCTCATGAAGTAGGTATTGATCTTACAGAGAGCTCAGAGAAGGGGAAGGGGAAGCCTGTAAGAGCTGGCACAGCACCTTGGTGCCCAGTAGATTCCATCAAATTGTAGAGACCATCAGACTCAGGGTCATGGTCATGGCTGGGTCAGGGTGCACACCTGCTTCTGGAAGTGAAGCCTCTGTTTCTTTCATGCAGTCATCCCTTAGGTCATGTGTGTATTTAGACAATCTGCATTTTATTGAAGCCGACTGTGTATCAGGTCAACACTTAGTACTAGAGGTATGGAGGTTGTTGTGGGAGAGGACAGACAGTGGGCTAATAAATATCCAGGCATGTACACGGCCTGATCTGGGGCATGCAAGGTGTATGAGGGCTTGAGCTGGAGATTAGCTGGGTGTGGGAGTGTTTGAGGGCTGCAGGTCTAGGGGTCCTAAGTGTGAGAGGTCTGGGGAGGTGTCGTATACTGGGTGCCTGAGGGCTGCGTGTCTGAGTTGCTGTGCTAAGTATGCATGGGCTGGAGGTCATTGGCCAGAGTATACTGGGAGGTTGAACAGGTAAGTGCACAGGTTACAGGCAGGGCTTGTGTGTAGTTCCTTATGGTACAGGAGGCACTAAGGGGTCTGTTTGTAGTAATGCATTATGATCCTCAATCTTTTACCCCCACATATTTACAGGGACCCATCTCTGATAGCACACAGACTCATATAGTTCCCTGTGACTCTAGAACCCTGGGTTGGAAAAGGAGGCTAGACATGAAGGAAGGTTTAGATGAGATAAAAAAGGTTATCACCTTGGTTTGTAATTTCTTGGCTAGAACAACCCTGATTGAAGCCAGAAAGTAGGGTTCCTTGGCCACACCTCAGGTAAGGCTAGGGAGCCCAGGGGGCCACAGATAACGTTGCCTTCTCACAAAGGAAAGCAGCAGTCACCAGAGGCCCTGTCTCTCTGTGCCTTTCTTCTTGGGGCTAGGAAGCAGCAGGTAGGTCCACAGCAGAGACATGGACCACTGTCTGGTATAGCCAGCTGCATACCGTTAGCACACAGTTCAACTAAAATACAGGGCCTGCACTCAAAGACAGCCAGTTCTCCATCTATCCTGCAGTGCTTTTGAGTCCCCATTGTGTCATCCCTTGCCAGGCTCTGGGACTACCAGAGTCAACACAATTGGGGTGACTGTGTTTGTGGAGCTTCCAGTGGGTAGTAAACCTGACGTCAGGCACCACAGTTCCACAACATCACTGGTGGAACACTTCACAGCTCTGGAAATCTGGAGCTGGGAATCCAAGATCAGAGAGTGGGCAAGGCTAGTCTCTCCTTGGTTTACAAATGTCCTTTCTTTTGTGCCTTCATGTAGACATCTCTCTATCTGTCTTAATGTGTGGACACCAGTCATATTTTATTAGAACTAACATTAGCAATCTCATTGTAACTTGATCTCTTTAAAGGCTATCTCCAACAGCAGTCTCAGGCTGAGGGACCTGGGGTCTGTGTGTTTGTGTGAGTGTAGGGACACTTGGTCAGCCTGCAGCAGGTGTGAAGACAGACCATGTATAGGTGTTCCCATGTTTGCATTGCCACTAGTCATATTAATGCTGGGCAGGAAAGTATATAGTGCTATAACATCTCACAGCAAGGCCCCTGACTGAATCTGGGGTTTGGAAGGTTTCCCAAGAAGGTCACATGGCTCCCAAGACTGTGCCCAGAACACACACACAGGCCAGTGGGCACAGCAAACAATGTGTCCTGTCATGGCATTAGTGTCCATGGTGAGTGGTGATGAAGAGGATGTTTAAGCAGGTAGAGTCAGAGCCTGGGATCCAGTCTTACCTATGTGCAAGGTGATCAGTGGGCCGTAGGAATTTGTGTAGGGGAGCATCTGTGATGCCTTTGGAAGTCAGGACCAAGACCTAAGTCAGCAGCACAAGGCAGAGCCTGACTGGAGATGCCCTGCCCTCCATGTGCTCATGTAGATAAAGAGGAACTGCTGCTCCCTCTCAACTCTCTGCATATGTCCCCTTCTGTGTGCCAGCTGTGGCCTGCGACTTGGTGACACCTGAACCCAGTACACTGGTTTTACCTCCTTCCTAGGAGCCGTCTGGTAGAGAAGACTTCAGGGCTAGCTTCTTAGGGAAGCCCTAGGGGAAGGGGTTATGGGAGAGAGAGCACATGACTCTCCCCTTCCAAAGGAGAATAGGAGGTGATGAGGAAGTTCACCAGGCAACAGAAGGAAGAAAATCATCCAGGACAGAAGGAACAGAGAGTGCTAAGTTACAGAGACTGGACAGAGTGCGACATAATTTGAGAATGTTGAATAATAGCAGAGTGTAATAGTCATTGACCATTGTGCTGTGTGGGACATTGTTCTAAGTGCTTTCTGTGTTGTAGCCGTTTACTTTGGTGTGTCCAAAATGCTAGTTTAGGAACAGTTTTTAAGCAATAGTACTTCTGTCCCCCAGCAAGGTCTTATAGGAAGTCAAATAGTGGCAGAGGCCCCAGGACACTCCCTGTCCCAGGACACTCTCTGTCCTAGCTCAGAGGCTTGTCCTTGGATAGTGAAAAGAAGTAACTGTCATGGGGATGCCCTGTGCACTAAGGGTGTTTTCCAGTACCCCCAGTCTCTTCCCCTGGGTGCCAGTACCCTGCCACAGTCTGCACAATACTGGGACATTGTGTCTTGGGTGCATTCAAAGATAGGTTTCCCTGTGCAGAGCTCTGTACTCAGCACATTAACACAGGCACTTGATTCATTCATAGAGAGCCTCAGTGGTTCAGTTATTGACCAGGGGCATTGCTAGCCAAAGACAACCTCTGTCAGTCACACACCAGGAGCACAGAAGAGCTCTGGATGGGGAAGGACAAAATAGTATGCTCTGTATCAACCATTGCTGGTGCTGCCTAAGATGTGTAACAGAAACCAGTTTGCCATCTTGTAGCAGCCCTCTGTGGTGGGCTCTCAGAGAAGCTGTCACTCACTTCAGATCTGATGATGAGACAGTGTTCCCATCTTGGAGGCTAGACAGGTACTGGACCCTCCCTGCTAAAGCAGAATTCTCAGCTTGGTGTCTATAGGACAGTGCCAAACAGCTACTGCACCTATAAATGCCATCTTCATTGTTTCTTGGGTTCTTTCCTGTTAGGGTGCCTGAGAAGGCCAAGAGGTAAAACAGTCGCAACCTCAGCAGTCCCCAGGCAGCGTGAGCATTCCACCCACAGCTCTCAGGGTCTACAGGTGACAAAGTGAACTTGCCAGTTACATGACTGAGAAAGGGAGGGACTTTGTTGGACCCAGCAGAGCCCATCAGGATGCTGAGAACTGGGCCTGCAATGGGATGTGAGGCTTAGTCTGGAGCCAAGTGGCTGGGGTGTGTGGGGACCCAGTGCTTGCCATGTAGGCTCCAGATTCACCATATTCTTGTCACCGTCCTCTGGCTGAATTTGAATTGGCACCTGGCCTACTTGCAGGTGTACCTGGGAGCACCTGTGGCTGAAGAGGACTCACTCTGAACTGAAATTTAACTAACTACCATTGCCCAACCATGAATGAGGTTCCCTTGCTCCAGTGGGTCTGGGGCGAGGGGCTGTGCTGTGAGTTGGTGTTCATTTAGGGGTCAGGATAGACAGCTACATGACTCTGGTGAAGAGCTCCTCCCTCCGTGGCACAACTGCCTGCAGCAGAGGCTGCTGCTCCAGTCCCGGGCCCCTCCATTCAGTATACACCCACTCCGTCCCATTTCTCTCTGTGTAAGATCTATGTAGGGAATCAGAAGGATCCAGATTAACACTGGATTCACAGAGTATGTTATCCTGAAAAGCTGGGGAAACATAGAGAGCTTTGTGATATATTTCCTTCCGTGTGTGTGTGTGTGTGTGTGTGTGTGTGTGTGTGTGTGTGCTCACACACTCCCAGGGGCCAGATGTCAACCTCAATTATTCTTCTTCAAGAACTGTCTGCCTTGGTTTTAGGGTGGTTGTTTCATTGGTTTTTGTTTTTAAGACTAGGTCTCTCACCTGGAGCTCACAAGGCCAGCATGCTCCAAGCTGTTTCACCTTTCCAGAGCTGGGATTGCAAGCACACACCACCACACTGGGTGTTTTTTATGTATGATCTGGGGATTGAACTCAGGTTCTCATGCTTGTGCATGCAGCAAGTGCTTTAGCAGCGTGGATATCTCACCAGCCCTCTGTCATTCTCCGCAGCTCTGGTACCTTTGTCTGGCTCAGCAGAATTTGCCAGAGGCCAACCTGGGCCTGAGTCTGGTGTCTGGGAAGCAGGGAAGAATTTCTGTGAGAGCTCAGGGTGGATTGACTGCTCCACACCCAAGGCCCTCACCAGTGAGCTAATCAGCCTCTGTCCTAAGTAAGAAGTTTCAGGCTGGCCTCTTCCCATCTCAGTCGGGGACGTGACTTCTCACACAGGGTCAGGGCTTGACCTGTGTTTATCTCCAAATGGGAAAATGGGAAACAAAGCAATTTTTCTACCTGCAGTTATAGCTCGGTCTGTCTCAGCTGTGAGCCAGCTCAGGGCAGTAGGAGACAGCCCTGTTCTCATTCTCTTTGCTTAGTGTTGTCACCTATTTCCTTCATTTAGCATCTCACCTTTCAGGAGAGGCTGGTCCACATGGTTCCAGCACTAGCCCACACCCTGAATTGAGCACCTAAGCTCTCAACGCAGTATTGGGTGCTGTGAGTTTTCATTGCACTCCTTGGTAGAGTGCAGGGTAACCAACCACCTAAACTGAGTCTGGACCCAGAAACCCAGGACTCCATAAATGTTCAGTGTTTCCAGCACCTGGGTTATGAACACCGTTGCTGGAGCATCTTCGTAAGTTAATGTATTATGAGCAGTGTTGTCTTAGAATTGGTTCTCAGAAGTTAAACTGTTCTAATTTTCCACAAAGAAGACAGCAGTTATTTAGACATTGAGTCATCTCACCTCACTACTGGATTTCAGCTTTTCTATCCCAGATGCTCTGTGCAGTCCATCCTTGCTACTTAGGGTTCATTTACATTTCTTTGCTGACTACTAAAGTCACTCTCACTCCCCACCCCAGTCTTCTACACACACACACACACACACACACACACACACACACACACACACACACACTACAAAAGCTGTAGCTCCCAAGCTGGACCAAGCCAACTGCACAGTCTCCACTTCTGAACTTGCACCTGGGGCTGGTCTGCTGATTCTAACCATAGACCATGTAGCATAAGCACATCACCCCAGCACCCATGTAGGTTTGGGGTGCTGCTGCCAGATGGCCCTTGGTCCTCCTCAGCATCTGCACCTCTGATCCAAAGGCCTTGTACTATGCCCTGAACCCAGGGTCTGTGGTGGCAGTTCCATTGATCTACACTTCCTTGTGCTGAGACCCTTAGAAAGCAGTTGTGGCTCAGGGCACTGTCAAGAAGGCTTTTCAGAGCCTTAAGAAGGTATCCTGTCTTAGTCTAGATAGCATATGAGCCCTGGGCACCCTGCTGGGCTGCTGCACATTGCATCCCTTGCTGCCCTGGCCAGAACATGTTTCTGGGGGCTCTCCTTCTCTGAGGATACTTGGCAGAGGAAGTCAGTATCATAGGATAGGGGGTGCTAATGGTGGAGGGACATGACTACCTATAGAGACCTGAAAGCTTCTGGTGAGAATGTAAGACCCAGGCTCCAATTCATCCAAAGTGCTGGCTGTCTTCTAGTCATCCTTACAAGGGGCCCCCAACCAACTTGGGGGGAGACAGCTAGTTCTCACCCGTGATACCCAAGATGAGGCAACTCTTCTGAGCAGCCATTCATTCCACTGGGTTCTGCCCCACAACTAACTGCCAACTCCCACAGGGAGTCAGGAAAATAGCTCTCTAGGAGAAGAGAGCTGAACAGAGGTGAGGGGTGAAAGTTGAGGTTTCAGAAAATCCTATAAAAATGAAAACAAACCATCCATCTTTCTCCTGGCATCTTACCCTGACGGTGCCCTTTCTGGATCTTGCCCTGACAACTGTGGGGACAGCAACTCTGAAACCTGACCCAGCCCCCATAAGCCACTGCCACACCAGCCTAGGGCTGCCCTGGATGAGGACAACCTGGCATCCAGAGCAGGGAGCACTTTGGGGTGTCTTCTCCCCCTAAATGAATAGCCTCCTCCAGCTTTGGCCATTGAGGCATTTCAAAGCAATTGTAAAAATTATATGAACCCCATCGAAGAACTGTTACAACAATGTTTATTCCCAGCATTTGAAACAAGGACAATGATATTATAAATAATTGTAGATGATGAAGATAGGCAAGAAAAAATAACATAATTAAAAGAATTTTACAAGACGGCCCGTTCACAAAGATGGATGGAGTAACACAATACGATGAAAATATCTGCAATTAACATAAACCAGCACAGTGGACAGAAACCAGCTGCTGGCTAGCCTTTCCACAGGGGCCCATCATCCACATGGGCAATGCTGGGGCTTCTTGGGGTGGCTATTATGACTCTGGGGCCCCAGGAAGAGACAATCTGAGGGTTGTTTCCTGACAGCAGTTGGAGGCCTAGAATACAAGGCCTGTTCAGTAGAAGTTGAACAAACCAAGGAAAACAGGGCATGCTACAGAGCTTCCCTCAAGAGCCCTTTTCCTAGCCCAGGATGACATTAACCCACTACTCTCCCCCAAAGTTCCCCATCACAGCACACTGCCAAGCCCTCCTGTGTCTAAATTTCCTACTACTTCTCCTATGGACTGTCTCCCTACACAGTCCCATCTCAGGCCCACCTCAGGATTGGTGCATGACAGGTACTCGGTTACTCTGGGTTGGTCAACCAATTGGTATCCTCAAGCCAGTTTGTGTGGTGTAGGAAGCAGAGCAAGGTGATTATGCTTCTGCAATTAGAACATAAGCAAAGCGCACTGCCCGACTGGATACTGATGCTTTAGTTACCCCGTAGCTGCTGCTGGACCAGCATCCCCACCTCCTGTCTGGGCAAGGACAGCCCAGGTGCAGTTGGTCTCTTATGTCTCCTGTATGCTTGTCTCCTTTTCATCACTATTTGATTTCCTAAAATAATATTATAATAATTAAACTTGTCCTTAACTGAAAACATGACAAACACTACAGAGTTAAATGATTCTGTTGCCAGCAAATAGAAAGATGGGATTTTAGATCTCTCCCACAGCCTCCTGCTTTGCTTTTAAGAGAGGGAGCTAGATGTAGTGTCTCCTGCCTATCATCCTAGTATTCAGGGGGCAGGCCAGGAATCCCAGGCCAGCCAGAGCTACCTATGGAGACCTTGGTTTGGGGAGGGGAGTACTTTGGTTTGGTTTGGGAGGTTGTATTATTTTGTTGTTTGTTGTTTTAAGAGGTATAGATAAAGCTGAAGTTCAGCCCTCCCTGGAGGTGACTGTCACTCCCTTTAGGTGGCCTTGTGCCCACTGAGTTTTGTGCTTTCCCTGTTTGATGACTCTCTCTCTCTGTTAGTGCACAAGCTAAGCATCCCTTATCCAAATGCTTAAGACCAAAAGTGCTAAATCAACTATTTTTCAGATTGTATAGTATTTAGAGACATCACTAGTGGAGCACTCATAATCCAGAATTGAAAATGCTCTAAAATTTGAGACGTTCTGAACAGCACATAGGCACTCAAAGAATTTCTGAGTTTAGCACCTTCTGGGTTTTGTCTATGTTGTTTGGAGTTTTATGGACATAGCTACAGGTTGCTTCTGCAGTCATTGCAACTGACCCTGTCTAAACATAATGTCTCAGATCTGAATAGCTCAGTTTGTATACCTGTCACCTGACTGAGGGTACCAGGGCATTCCACTTTTTCGTTTCACAGAAACAACATGTGAGCAGCTCTAGGTAGGTGCTGACAGCAGAGCTGTCCCCAGTACCACAGATGGCAGGTGCCTGCACATCAGCCAGTTTGCATACCTACCATCCCCAGCTCTGTGCTCTCTGGCTGTTTCTTCCCATTTCCACAGATACAGAAGGTGGCTTTCAGAGTTGCTGTGTTCACCTTGTTTCTTGGAAACTTGGGGTTGGCCTTCCCTGAGCAGAGCAGGCTGGGGTTTTCTGATGGACTTGTGTCTCAAGAGTGATAGGAAGCCGGGGCATTTGGTTAGAAAGTGGGCTACCTGTTTTCCTGCTAGCTTTGACTTCCTGTCAGCGACTGAGAATTGAGCAACTTTGCCTTTGTGGGAGTCAGCCCTTTGCTGAACCCTCAGACAGTATCTTCGGGACAGGCCACACAAGCAAAAGTGCTTTGGCCGCAGTTCATGGGAAGGGAGAAGTGATGGTTCTAGAGGTGAAGGATCGGATCGGGTGGTGTGAATTCTTCCAAGGCAGGGAGGCCCTGTTTCAAGAAATAAGCCCGGCTGTGGAGCTGGGTAGGGTTCCTAGGAGGAGCAGCTGTGCCAACGCCCCAGATGAGACCCAAGGTAGGGGGCAGTAGGAAGCAGAGGCTGTGGGAGGAAGGAGAGGGGGCGGGGCGGTGGGGAAGAGTGGAGAAGCAGTGAGTGATGTTGTAGAAGGTGGGGGGGGGGGAGCAGGTAATAGGCCTGGAGAGAACTCAACACATTTGTCCAGGTGAAGCCACTTTCTCCTGGCTTCCAGGAAGGCCCTGGGTTGTGAGTGTCTTTAAAACTGTGGTCTCTACCTGCCCGAAGCCCTCCAGGACCCTGAGAGAATCATCTGTGACTACCCTCAGACTCTTAGGCTCCTGGGCAAAGCTGGGCACAGAAGCAGGTGGGGGAGGGACACAGAGCGGAGAGCTCCAGGCACTGGGCTCCTTTAGCCGGCTCTCCTTCCTCCCGTGCATCCCACCTGTGTGTGCCGTCCTCTGACAGGAGGGAGGTGAGGGAGAGGCCAGCTTCCTGACGGGGCAGTTGTGAGACATTCATAAAACTTTTATTGGACTTGCCACCCTTCCAGATAAATATTTTTCAATTTTATGAGCTCGTTTTAGGGCCTAGGCTTAATCCTGGCTTTGTAGCTGCCTTAAAAAAAATTAAATATTGTTTTGGCAAAAGGAGCCCCTCCCCCATGCCGCCAAAGGCAGCTCATAAATCCCGGTGTTCAACTCTTGCCCTTGCCCCTCCTCACCCAGCTCTCTTCCCTCCCACACCCTGTCCTAGAACAAGATGGGATCCAGTGCATGGCCACGAAAGGAAGTGCAGAGGAGTCTGGTTTAGAGGCCCACAGCAGCTCCCCTGAGGCTCCCAGTAAGGTTCACACTGCTGCCCGCTGTGTCCCAGGTCCTCAGTGAAGCCCCCATTCCTCCCTCCATCTACTGTCCTCCCAGGCCACCAAGCCCAGGAGTACCCCCAGCTCACTGTTCTGCCTTTCCCCCTTCCATTATGACTCTGGTATTGTCAGGAACTTTCTGCTGTGTGTCCTTATCAGGCATGACTGTACTTCTTGGAAATGTGACACACTCTTCCCCATGAGTGGCCCCAGATCTGAGCCCCTATTAGCACCCAGCAGGCACAGGTGGCAAGTGCAGAGTGGGTACTGTGTGGTGGCTCTGGTGGAATCATGAGGTGACATAGTTTAGACTTCTTTTTGTTTGTTTGTTTGTTTTGTTTTGTTTTTCGAGACAGAATTTCTCTGTATTGTTGGAGGCTGTCCTGGAACTCGCTCTGTAGACCAGGCTGGCCTCAAACTCACAGAGATCCGCCTGCCTCTGCCTTCCGAGTGCTGGGATTAAAGGTGTGTGCTGTAGACTTCTTTTTATGTGACACTGTCCTAAACACTGTCATGTCAACTCACAGCTGCATCACAGCCCTGTATAGTAAGTGCTCCAGCCATCATGAGGAGACTGAAGCAGAAGATGTAATATCCCATATTGAATCCTGGGTCAGAGTCTGGATCCCGGTGGTGAGCAAGGAGCCTGTGCTCTAGCTGCTATGTGGATGCCTAACTCTGAAGGACAGTGGCCCGTTGAGGTTGAGAGGTGGTTTGGATGTTCAGACTCAGGAGAATGGAGTGATCCAGAGTGGAAGGGGGTAAAGAGAGATGGGAACAGATTGGGGAGCTCTTTGGGGAGCTCTTGGACTCCATCGCAGTGCCTGTGATATTGCCAAGTCCTTTAGGCCTCACAGTAGTCTCTGACACAGGCACTGCTCCCAGCCCTGCCCCCTAGCACTTGCCCCCACAAGGGTGAATGCAGCTTAGAATGGAGAGGGTTCATGTCCAAGGATAAAGAACATGACTTTAGCTTTCTCATTCATCTGCTGTTTCCTGAGCATCTGCTGGCCAAGTACCTCAAGATTTCCTCACTGACATTGCCCTATGCCTGGGCATTGCACCATATCACAGAACAGAAACCTGTGGATCAGTGGCACAAGGGTTAGCTAGCCAAGGCACTTGCTTGGCTGGGAAGAGCATTATGTCCTGCTCAGCCTTTGGGCTTGCTCCCTAGCCTGTTGTTCCTGCCCCTGCCTAGTCCTACCCCTGCTCTATGGCCCCAGATGGCCACCCAGGTTGTAACTGGCAGTCTTGGTGCCTATAGACTCCAGAGGTACCACACGAAACTGTCTCAAGGGCAGTTGTCCTGTGACAATACCTGTAGCTCTATAGGTAACTGAGCTGGCCACTGGGCAGGCAGGTAGCATAGGAAAAGTTGCTTTTCTGGAGGTCACTAAAGAAAGCAAGGACATCTATGTTGCCCTGGGAATGCAGGCTCACAATTTCTCATGTACCTAGGGGCCGAAGTTGGCCTGTGACAGCTAGATCTACCTGTATCTATAGGATACAGGGCACACAGCCATGTGGGTCAGCCTCACAAGCACAGGCATAGCAAGAGTCTGGTCCACAGCAGTTTCTTACACATGGCCACTTTGAGAATTTCCAAGCCCCATTCCCACCTCCTAGGCAACTTGGGCAATACAGACCTCCCACAACCAACTACGGCCCTTGAGGCCCTACAGACCCCTGCTACTTACCCACAAAGGCAGAGGAGGCTGAGCTGGCGGCATTGCAGGCAGGACAGCACCAAACAGTCCTGAGTGGACTGGTGTTGTGGAGGAGCAGACACCAATGTCCCTAATAGACTGCTTGTGCAGCCTGTGGCATCACAGACTTCTCAGACCCAGAGTGTCACAGTGGCCCATTTATGTCACTGAATGTGTTCTTTTTGGCAAAAGGCTAGGTTTCCACTCACAGTAAGACACAATGCTCCATGAAGTGAATTGGTCTAAAGAAGGCTTTCTTGAAGAATGGAGGGAGCTGCAAGGGGGATAACAAAACAGTGCTGCAACACAGTAAATGCCCTGAGCAGTGAGTGTGATGGGTGATGAGGGCCAGAGCTCGCCCCAGTAAAAGGAAGACGCCACAAGCCAGCCACACCTTGACAGCCAGCCCTGCAAGCATAACTCAGAGTCTGAGATTGCCACCTGGGCAAGGTTCTCTTGAGAAGCAGGGTGCTCTGGCCACAAATGGCATGTTTCCTCCTGGCCTTGGGCACCAGAGCCCGCTTCTTGCCTTGCATCTGTGGGCAACTGTGTTGGAACCCTAATGTCAGCTGAGGCAGGTACAAAAGCATGCAGGGACAGGTG
Organism: Mesocricetus auratus; assembly: GCF_017639785.1. Classification (NCBI taxonomy): domain Eukaryota; kingdom Metazoa; phylum Chordata; class Mammalia; order Rodentia; family Cricetidae; genus Mesocricetus; species Mesocricetus auratus. The sequence goes on along the minus strand of NW_024429266.1, from coordinate 149,963,131 downwards.
CATGCACGGCCAACTCATGCAAGCTCACCTCACCATTGCCTGTACAGATTGCCTTGTAACATGTCACCGAGCACTAAGGTACAGGCCTCCGGCCCTGCAAAAAATCTCTCTTGGGCTCCCTGCTTTCCCACCAATACTAGAACTGACTGGGTCATGGAAGTCATGAGGAGTGTAAGACTTAGGATTCCTGAGTGGTTTGGTTCTCCCAAGAACAAAGGCTTTCAGCCCTATGAGCTCACACTCCTTCCCAGTGTAGGCAGGAGTTTACTTTAGAGATAGCCCCTTTTCTAGCCATTCTTATGAGTCTAGTTTCTCTTTTTAAAAGAAAAGCAGAACTCCTCAGAGTGAGCAAAAACTGTAGTGTGTTGGGCCCCAACCCCATGGGCTCTCTGTGAGTTGCTGGTCAGCCTACAAGTGCAACCTGTTTTCCAGTCCAAGTGCTTCCTGTTTTCTAGTCCTGGCTTACTGCCCTGGCCTTGACCCTCTGACATCAACATTCAGCAGAAGGAAAACACGCTCTCTTCTACCTGGGGTTTTTCCACTGTGCTGTAAACCTGTATATAAAGCTCCTCCCTGCTACACGAGAGAGACCTCTTAGGACTTGCAATGAACACACACACACACACACACACACACACACACACACACACACACACACACACACACACACACCACACCTCTCTCTCTCTCTCTCTCTCTCTCTCTCTCTCTCTCTCTCTCTCTCTCTCTCCAATAAAGACAGCTCCTCCCTGCTGCAAGAGAGAGACCTCTTAGGACTTGCAATGAACACACACACACACACACACACACACATATATTCTCCTGGCAATAAAGGCAGCACATGCATTCTCTTAGTACAAACAAGGGGACATCTGGTCTTTCTTTCCCTGATACCTCGGACCTGCTTGTGGCAGGTCCCCACTGAGGGCACGGTCAGCCTTTGCTGAGACAGGCTCTAGTTTCTTCTCAGTTCACTCAATGGCAGAGGCTGGGGAAAGGGCCACAGATAGTCTGTGTCACTTGGACTTTGGCAATGGCCAAAAGTCCCCAGTACATTAGCTACTGCCTGCTGTGAAACCCTTCTCTTCACTTACAGATGGTGCTGGAAAAGGAGAATGCTTCAGGACAACCGCCCTGAGCACTGGGGACCAGCCCTAGCTGTCTCTAACACCAACCGCACTGTCAGATAGGCTGGCATCCTGGTCACATGTATAAATATGGTCCAGTTGCAGGAAAACTGGGAGGGTTTTTTGTTTCATTGGACACAGCGATTTCATGGATGTACTCTGACTGAATGGTGTGGTTGTTTTTTTTTTTTTTTAACTCTTTTGGGGATCCGCCACACAGCTCCCAGATTAATACATGGAGACTTACTCTTACTTAGGAATGCCCCACCTTAGCTTGGCTTATTTCTAGCCAACTTTTCTAACTTAAATTACCCCATTTCTTTTTAACTATGTTTTGCCTCTGGGTTTTTTGTTTTTTGTTTGTTTGTTTGTGTTTTTGTTTTGTTTTTTGTTTTGGCTTTATGAGACAGGGTTTCTCTGTATGGTTTGGAACGCTGTCAGTCCAGCCCGGCCTCGAACTCCCAGAGATCCGCCTGCCTCTGCCTCCCGAGTGCTGGGATTAAAGGCGTGCACCACCACCGCCCGGCGCCTCTGGGTTTTTTTACCTTTCTTTATTCTATATATCTTTACTTCTTACTCCTGACTGGCCGGGTGGCCGGGTGGCCGGGTGGCTAGCCCCTGATGTCCTCCTCTCCTCTTTTTCTTGCTCCTCACTCTTAGGCTCTTCCCTAAACTTCCCCTCCTGTTTATTCTCTCTGCATGCCAGCCCTATTTCTTTCTCCTGCCCAGCTATTGACAGTTCAGCTCTTTATTAGACCATTCAGGTGTTTTAGGCAAGCAAAATAACACAGCTTTACAGAGTTAGACAAATGCAACATAAAATAATTCAACACACCTTTGTATCATTAAACAAATATTCCACAGGATAAATGAATGTGACACATCTTAAACTAATATTCCACAACAGAATGGGGGTGTTGCATTAATCCTCAAAACCGACCTCCTGTTGTCTTCATGATGTGGCCTGTAGTGGGTCTGTGTCCCACTTCCTAAGAGCAGTAAGCAGGCCTTCAGTGCCAGGATGGGGCTGACATAGCCAAACGAAGTTGCTCTTTAGAACCCACCAACAGGTAGCCAGTGTCTATACTAGCAGAGACACAGGGCACCAGCACAGGACACATAGGTCCTTTCCACGGGCCTAGGCCATGAGAACACATACATTTGTTTACTGAGGGCAGGCTGTGCAAATGCTGGGCAGGATCCTCAGTGTAGCATCTAGTAAGCTGCAGTGAGCCCTGACAGGGCTGTCAGAGTGGAGAAAGAAGGCTGATGACCCCACGTCCCTCAGTGCCTCAGTCCTCATGCCCAGATCACAGATGAGGATGCAAGCTCACTGGCAAGCCATTGAGGTGCTATGCAGAGAGCACTAGTAAGGCATTCATGACCTGAGTTTAGCTGTCCAAGTGTGAGTGGTTACTAACTCCAAATGCCCCTTTCTTTGTGTGTGCCACCAGTGTGTGGTAGCATATGGCCTCCTAAAAATGAAGCCAGACTTTCTCCTCAGGTATAATCCACACTGTCCTGACAACCCAAGGTCATGGTGAAGATAGTGCTCTTTGGGATTTGGAGAATTGTTGAGTGAAAGGGGTCACTTTGTTCACAGTAGACCAAGATGAGTCACTCTGGGCCAGGTGGCATCTGTATAGCACATGGGCAGGTAGAGACAGTGTCAGGGACTCTTATCTGAGGAGCCAGTGCCTGTGGCCCTACTCCTAACCACTTTTGTCCTGGGAAATGGAGGGACCTCGAGCCTGACCACTGTAACAGAGGTGGCATGTCTTGTCAACAGAGGAAGCCATGTCCCATATAGAAGCCACCTCCTCACCCCACTTCTTTCTGTGTGTGTCAGGCAGGTGCCCAGGCCACAATGCTCTCCTGTCTAACCATACCTCAGTACACCAGTCACCATCCTTAATTCCTACAAGGTATTGGAGGAAAATGGGGATAAGGTCTGGCACACAGGGGATACCCAGGGCTGCCCCTTGCTCACTCTCTATACGCTGTGTGATAAAGAAGGTGTGTTTGGAAAAGGAAGTGATAGACCCACCTCCTTCCAGAGTGCACTGGCTCCTATTCCTGATTCCTCTGGCCCCTCAGGTCTTCAACCACCAGCCCTAAGCCCTTGCCACTTGTAGGGAAGGTTTCTGCATGTGCTGAGCAGAAAGGTGGCATTGTTTGGCTATTGGAAGCAGAGATTTCTGTCCCTTTCCCAGGACCTTGCCCGCACAGCACTCTTTCCCTGAGGCTCTGTACCTGTGAGCAGCAGGGCCTGGTATTTCACAGAGCAGGCAGCTAATCCCTGGGATGACCCCATGTCTCCTCAAAAATAGATAGATGCCTTCTCATGGTACTAGCCAGGCTTTGCAAGACCAGGCTGGAATCCAGACCTTGACAATGGTTGTCCTTCTGATGCTGTGCTGGACTAGAATCCTTGCACTTAGGATGTCACAGCACGCCACCAAGACTCAGGTCCCAGTGAGGGGCCCAGCCATCTGTATCCCTTAAGCTCCCAAGAGCTTCCAAAGAGACACATCGTGGGAGGTGTTCCAAATCAGAAGCCTACCTGAGCTCCCCATATATGTGAATAACTCTACTAGCTGCAACTAACCACAGCTTGGAGCCATACAGGGACAAGTCTCAGCCTGGGTCAGAGCACAGTGAGTATTTTGGAATATGTCAAACCAGCAGACGAGAAATTTTAGACCTAACACCAGCCACTGTGCTGCATGGTGCTGTAAGAGGCCCAGGCAGGCAGCAGGCAATAATGATCCAAGAGATAGCTGCTATGAAGGTGAGAGGGTTGGAACAAAGGGCCCTGTTGGGGGAGGGGAACCAAGATTGGTCACTGAGAGATGCTGCTCTCCAGACCCTGTTTTGAGCACAAGAACCCATGTGGTCTCAGCATGATGTGACCTAGCCTTGGTAGATATACCAGGAAGGCAGGCTGGAATACCAGTGTTTCAATGGGGCATGCCCCTAGGAGACACAGCCAGTCGGCCCATATGCAGAGCGTCGGCTGTGTGCTTGGACACCATGGACTGAAGACCAGTGATGGTGAGGGATGAACTGCAGAGTCTACAGTTTCAAGAGCATGGATAGGGACCCATGCTGCCACGCCACCCCTGCCCTTCGTCTGCCAACCACAGAGGACGGTGGTACCAGTCACCTGCACTTGCCTCTCCCTCTTCTCTGGCAGCAGAGCCGATACAGTAATCAGGATGCCACATATGGGCCCTGGAAAATAACTGCTCCTGAGCCTTTGTTCGCTCTCATTATTCTCAATGGCTTTTTCTCCCAAGTCATAAAAATGATGTTTTTAATATGTGGGGTTTTTTTTAAGAAAAAGCAATATGAAGGCAATATGAAGATGACTTTTATTGTCAATAGCTCTACCTTTTAAACCAGTTATCTTAGTTTCTGCTCTAGGTATTTTAATTGAAGATTAACTTATGTTAAAGAGTGTACATGTGGAGGGTGGGAACATTAAAATTCAGCCCCCTGAGTGGTGGGGGAAAATAATTTCGTGAGAAGCCACCAGGAACCTGCCCCCAATCTTTGGCTTCAGGACTGCCCATCTACCAGGAAAGTACAGGGTTGTCAGTCCCCGGAGATTGGAGCCGACCACACCACAGCCAGTATTGCCCCTGAGCACAAAGGAGGTGTGCAGAGTGAGGAAGTCCTTCTGTGTCCCTGGGCAAGTTACTGAGTGTCTCTGTCCCTCAGTTTCCTGGCATATGAGTGGCCTGGGGGTGGCTGCAGTTAAGATGAGGTTGTCTATGGAACATAGTCACCATGCAATGAGCATTTTCTCTGACAGTGGGACACCAGCTCAGCTTTCTGTGGCCATGCTGGTGCTCAAGGCAGGTCAGACCCTTCACTGCTCTCCAGGAGCTGGCACCAAGGGGGGCCTGACCTGCCTTGAGCATCAGGTTAGGTGAGGGGGCGTGTAAGAGAATGCTAGCAGTGGCAGTAGCAGAAGTGACCTGAGACTCACATCCCTCCATCCCACTAAGGAATAGGAGAGAGAAAGTGCTCAGCCACCAACTCACTTCCTTACAACCCTTCAGAGACGGCTTTCTCCCCTGGCAGTGCTCACCACCCACCCACCTCAGCTTGGGCGTGTACTGTCCCCACTCCCCATGCTCCTCAGCTCCTTCTCCATGCCGTCCCCACCATCCTCTCACCCCATCCATCCAGCACCATGGCCCATTTCCTAAAAGGTGTGGGCACCTACACGGCACCCCTGACAGAGCCCTGGGAGCGGGCACACAGGTCCAGGACTCCTCCTCCTCAACCTGCCTGTCTGGGGTCAGCCTATGTGGGCCTAGAGGCTGCCTGGCCATGAGAGGGTCACTAGCACCCCAACAGACTAGCAAAGACCTCTAACTCCTAGAAACACCCAGGAACAGAGCCATACTCAGGGACCTTTCTGCTGAGTCCAGGCACGCTGAAGGGGCCTGGTGGCCCTTGCTGGAGTCTCTGAGGAAGGGTCAGTGCCCCGACTGCAGGATACGACTACCTCTGATTGAAAGTCTAGACAGGATATACCAACGCAGCTTCCATACCCCACTGAGGGAGCCCAGCAGTCACTGAAGTGAGGGGCTGAGGCCTGCCGAAGGGTCTGTAGGAGGCAGGCCACTGGGGTACCTAGGGAATATGGGCCTCATCTGAACACATACAAGGTTCTAAAGATTTCTTCAGGGGAGGCTGAACTGGGAGGAGTGGTCAGAATTCACTCTGAAAGGATTTTGAGCATCATGGAGGTGAGTAAGCAGAGAGATGTTTGCTGTGGTGACTGGAGGGGTTCATACATAGGCTGTACTGTGACCTAATAAGCAGGACCTGCTCTGAAGAGGCCTAGGACCTCTAAGAAGCATCTGTTAACCCTAAATGGGTACAGGGGCTTGGGGTAAGATTGCCAGAAAGTCCAAGGCCCCATGCTGCATGTGAAATGACATCCTGCCATGATGGCAGCCGGGGGCCTGACTGGGGATGTCCTAGCGGTAACACATGGTTCTAGGAGCTGCAGCCGCCTCAGGGAGTGGTAACCTCACAGGATCAGGTGGGAGGAAGCTGGCCTCGGGTGGTTGGCGGCTCATCTATGGCCCGCTTCCCCTCCAAACTGAATAAGAACCTAGAACATCAAATGTCTCTCTACTAGGCTACCTTCCCAAATGGCTAAGTCATTTCCTGTCTGGATCAGACTGATTGGTTTGTCTTTTTAAAAAAGCTTTCACACATTGCACTGTCTTTCCTGCCTTCACACCCAATCTCCAAAGCTCAGCTTCATTGTGATTTGGTTAACATGGTGCAGCAGTATCTCGGCAAAGGACCCTTTTTTGTTTTTGAAGAATTCATTGTTGCTGCTAAGAAGCTTAATATAAATTAAAGACGGAATTAAGCAACATTAAGACATCAAAATGAGCATGCAGGGCCCATTGCCTCTGTTTCCTCCCAATCAGAGGCGTATGTGAGCCATCAAGTGTGCTCAAGAGCCGTAGACGGAACTTGGTCTTGTAGTTACACAGGCCTGTCTGCCTCCCCCTCCCCTAATTCCATTTGTTACTGGGACAGCAGAATACAGTTTTAATTTTTTTTAATTAATCACCTTATCTCTTTAAAGCAAATTGCATCTTTGCTTACATACATGACCGTTGCAGAGAAGGAAAGAGACAAATCAGGGAGCTGGTACCCACAGCTAACGAGGACAGGCCTGTGTAGCAGTGAGCACATAGCGGGAGGACCCAGTCCTCTCCACAGAAGTTCAGAGGGAATCCAGAAGGCACCAGCTCTTTCTCCCCAGCTCTTCAAAATCTGTCCTCCTGGCCTGTCCCTGGCCAGGTGAGGATCAGACAGGTCAACCATGGCAATGGGAGTCCCGAATTCAGCCCCCAGCTTTTTCCCATAGCTAGAGGGCATACACCTTGGCTCACCTCATCTGGACCCCTGCAGGTTAGATACAACCAAAGCCTCCTGTGAATCAGATGTGACTACCAGGCCTGCATTAAAGCCTCTTCCACCTTATCAACTCATCCATTCTTGTCATGCCAGCCTGAACCTCATAGCCAGAACCCCATCCCACCCAAGCTGGCTTCTACCCTTGCCAGCCGCATCTGCAGGCCACTGCAGACAGGTCACCTCCACTCAGAGCTTCTGTCGTACGTGGCTCCACATCCTATCCAGCTACAAACCTGTTGGACTCAGACTCTGTGGCCATCCAGCTGCCAGCCCAGCCATCCTTACCAGGGTGCTGCCCCAGGAGAACTCCTACCCCCTTCTCCGTCTGCTCTGCCTCCACAGCCTCCTGACCCCAAGATGCTTACAAGGACTCTGTTCCCACTGGGGGTGTCAGCTGCCCACCAACGTGAAGGCCTCTCTTCTAGTCTGGCCCCTGACATGAAAGCGACGCCAGCAATTGGAGGCAATTTGCTGGCCTTTGATGGCCACTGCCGGGCGGCACCCTTGCTGGGCTTGAAAAACTTCACTTCCCACATTCTTCCCTGATTGCCCAGCAGAGCCAAGACACAGCAGCCTGCAGCCCATTGTGCCTTTGTGTGGGGCTGGCGCACAGTGAGAAAGGCCAGCCAGGCCCTGGGAGAGGTCCCCATGGGAAGCCATGAGCAGTGGTGTCACATAGGGTCACTGCCACCCCCTGGGGTCTAGGCTCAAAAGAGAGTAGAGCAGGCTCCAGGACTCATGGTGTCTAGAGAGAGAGTAAGCCTCCTGAACAGGGAACATCATGAGCTACCTCAGCCCCCGATATACTCCCTGCCAGGAAAAGTTTGCTTCTTGGCACATGGGAGAGGACCAAAGTCCAGCCTGATGCTGATGTATGAGCAGACTGCTCCCTGCTGTGCTCATCTGGGTGGGATGCATGCAGGTGTGTGTAGCATGGAGGGAGGGGTTGAGATGGGTTTGTGTGTGTGTGTGTGTGTGTGTGTGTGTGTGTGAGAGAGAGAGAGAGAGAGAGAGAGAGAGAGAGAGAGAGAGAGAGAGAGACATGGGCATGTGTAGTATAGCTGGGTACTGATGGCTGGTATATGTATAGGGTAGTGGATACCTGTGATGTATGAGAATACATACAAAGGGGTGTGGATTCATAGAGGTGACATGAAGAGGTGTTAGTATGATGGTGTTGGCTGCTACATACAGCATGGAATGCCTCCATCACATTCATGGTCCCCAGGAGACCTAGAGAGCTCCATGTCCAGCAGTGGGAAGATCATCACCATTCGCTGGTCTCTGAGAAGTAGGCACTACACAGCCACAGTGAAAACAAATGAGGCTCAGTGAGGCTCCTAGGAGGGACTCCATTTAGCTCTGGGCAGTCAGGGGACATGCTCCAAGGAGCAATGGCAGTGTCTGAATTCAGCAGGTGGAAAGTAACTCAGCTCACACAAATAAATAATCAGGACCCCTTGCTTTGTTTCCTGTGGCTGAGACTCAGGACAGGAGCACTGGGGAGTGGAGAGGCAGAGGAGGCAGGCGTGGTCCCTGAGTGAGGGCATGCTGCTACCAATGTAACAGACGCCAGTGTCACATAGACCTTAGAGAACTCTCTCTGGTGGCAAGGGAGTAGAACAGGAGGCAGCAGGAATGACCAGTGGGCTGAGGAGCTGGGAGGGTCAGTCCCTGAGCCCTCCGCTTGGTATTTCTGCTCTAGCTGAAAGCAGCTGCGTCAGACACTTTGACCTTGGTGCCTATAAAGGGATCCTACCCATGCCCAGCCTCACCCTTCCCAGGCACAGCAGAGCATGCTAGGAACAAGGCCACTGGCCTCAGAGTGCCAAGCTTCTTCCTGATCGCAAGTGCCCTGAGCCCCACCACCAGGCTGTGGGGACCCATCTGGACCTCTTTCCCCTTCCCCTTCCCCTGCCCCTGCCCCTGTCCCTACCCCTGCCCCTGCCCCTGTCCCTACCCCTGCCCCTGTCCCTGCCCCTGCCCCAGCTTGCCTCAGTGCTAGAATGCACTGCTATACATTGTCTCTTGTCTAGGTTCAGGAGTGGGCACACTATGGTACCTGTGTAGATGGACCTCTGTGCCTAATCCAGGTTACCCAGAACCCTTGAGCAGTACAGAAAAGTAGGGGGAAAAGGCACTACTTGTAACCCTTGTGGCCCTGGTGGCTGGGGATATAGCCTTCTGCTCTTTCTTCTGTAGCTCAGTTGATAGGGTTCTTCTGAAAGTTCTGCCTGCTGCGTTTTTTTGAACTAAGTTTAGAATACATCTTTTGTATAAGACGCAGAGGTCAATTTTGTGTGTCTTCCTCTGTTACTGTCCCTAATTTATTTTTTTTGAGACAAATTCTCCCTGAACCTGAAGTTCACAAAATTCAGTTACACTGGCTAGCCAGCAAGCCCCAAGGACCTCCTCCTGTCTTCACTTCCCAGATGCTAAGATTATGGGTGCGCACCATTTTGCTCTATTTCTTACCTGACTGTTGGGGATCTGAATTCAGGTCCTTGGGCAGGTGCGTTACCAAATAAGCCATCTCTATGTCCTTGCCCCTAGCATGAATCTGTTTTAAACATTCATTGAGTCACATTTATTCATACTGAACATCACTTCACTACAACAAGGGCATTTGTCTCATCACCTCTTGATCTCAGTTAGACATGTGGTTCTTTGATGCTCAGACGCAGATGGGGATCAGACCACCTTGGTCACCAGCACTGCCTACCACCCACTGTGGGACCTTGAGCAGGCATGAAGCTCTTCTGCACCTCAGTTCCTCAGCCCTCATCAGTGAGGGCGGGACACCTCCGCATGGAGGTACCTTTGCACATCTGGGCCCACATGGCACATGCTTGTCTGGCCTTCTTGTTTGACACTGGCTATGCAGGAACTATCTCACAGGCTGTTTCTAGATGCTTGCTCTTGGGGTTCTTGGTCTAGGACTTTGCCTCCAGCCTTGTAGGGTCTCACCAGCACTGACAGCTGGGAGCCAGAGTCCCCAGTGCAGATCACATGAGTGAAGACAGAAACCTCAGTGTGGTAGGACTGGTCAGAGAAAGACAACAGATACCAAAACACGGAGATAACAGAGCCTAGCAGAAGAGATAGCGTTATAGGACAGAACTAGTGAGGGCCAGAGAGGCTGGGTGCAGTGACCAGGTAGCCAGTAGGCCCGAGAGATGACATTTGAATAGTGACTTGAAGGTCCCAAAAGATGCTCTTAGAACTCCAGTACATTGTTGTAGCTGAGCGACTGACAAAGCCAGAAGTGTACAGAGGTGGGTATACAGATAGGCAGGACAGAGAAACTGCTGTTTGGTGTTTGCCCAGGCACATAGGAGAATGGGGTGACAGGGTGGGAAACTGTCCTGCCTGATGACACCCTGGTCTATAGATGCAGGCACCCTATCTGCCTGCTGACTCCCTTGACCCAATCAGCACCTTTCCCCACAGAACCAAGTATACACTTCATGAACTTGACCATGTCACAGGTTCCATCTGCCTGTGTAGCCTGCCAGGAATCTCTGTGATGGTCCATGCCGTCCAGCCACAAGTCCAGCAGTCTGTTTTAGACAGCAATAAGCACATCAAAGCTGCCACCACGCCCTCCCAGGGACACAGGGTCATTTCCTTAAGTTCCTCATGCTATCTGGGGCTATCTGCTTCCAAACCTATTGACTGTCGGTCTTCCCAAACTAGACTCTCCAGGGGAGCTGGCTTGGACTCTGTGCCTGCTCCAGGCTGTCCACTGACCCTATGGAGCCAAGTATCTTTAAAAGGAAAGACCAGGGCAGTCGAGAGACATTTGCAGTCTGAGCTGGGCCACGTGCCTGTGGTGGGTACAGCTCCAACTCCTCAACATATGCCACCTGGTCAAAGGAAAGGGGATCACTACAGAAGCAGTGTGATATCTGCCGTATGCCCCAGGAGCTGTTGGTACAGTTTTCTTGGTAGACCCTTGGTGGTGTTCCCAGACTCCTGTGATGACTGTGGGGACCAAGCTGCTAAATGGCCACAGTGTTGCTTGTGCCAGACTGCCCTTCCATCCCTGCCTGCCCTGTGCTGATGCGGTATGCACTGTGTGTAACCAAAGCCATCACAGATGAGATGGACCGCTGATTGGGCCACACCTGTCTCCCCAGCATGGCACAGACGCTCTGGAGCCCTGCACCTCTTCAGCGATCAGACCTCCTGGCACCAGAGAGAGACAGGCCAATACCATTTGTCAGGGTCTGGTGCCAGCAGGAGGAAGGCCCAGCTCTGATTCAGGGACTCAGATACCTGCAGGCCTGGCACCAGCCCAGGGCCCTCTTCTTGCTCCAGGGCCGAGGCACTGGAAGGAGGCAAAGCCACAGATATGGGGTTAAAGACCAGGCATCTGCAGGAGGGCCCCTTCTTGTGGGTTCACTCTGGCAGGGGACAATGGGCAACTTGGCTCCAGGGCCCTGTTAGCAGCTTCAAGTCCCTGGCTTTCCCAGGAGATCCAGGGTTTGAGGAAGCTAACGGTCTTACTTTTGCCTGTCAGAGTGAGCCCAGACCCTTCATACAGTGAGACAGGCCATCCCGACTTCAGTTTCCTAGGGATGTACCACTTTTTAAATGTCCAGAGACCAGGGCCAGTGCAGAGTGCTTAGAGAGGTGGTAACCCTACTCAAGATCATTGTCAGAACTGGGCGGTGGTGGCACTCCGGAGGCAGAGGCAGGCAGATCTAAGTTCAAGGCCAACCTGGTCTAGAGTAACTTCCAGGACAGCCAGGGCCACACAGAGAAACCCTGTCTTTTTGTTTTGTTTTGTTTTTACGAGACAGGGTTTCTCTGCATTGTTTTGGAGGCTATCAGTCCAGCCCGGCCTTGAACTCACAGAGATCCGCCTGCCTCTGCCTCCCGAGTGCTGGGATTAAAGGCGTGCGCCACCACCGCCCGGCGAGAAACCCTGTCTTTAAAAAAAAATTGTCAGAGGCCTATCTGCAGGTAGACACTGCCCTTCAGAACCAGGGCTGTCAGGAGATTCCCCCAGGTACCAGTAGGCACTAGCAGACGGTGCCTGAGCTTCTGCCTAGCATCTCATCTGGAAATTCAAGACGTTCAGCTGTAAATGGCAACACAAGAATAAATAAGTATGTGGGACGCTGGACTCGATCTAACCAGCGCAGTGTCTGCAGCTTCCAGGTGCTGTCAGGGTGCGCACAATTGAAAAAGGCTAAGCTGCAATGCACAGCCTTTCCCTGAAGGGCCATGGGACATCTTCCTCTGTTAGAGTAGAAAGGGTGTTCTGGATGAAGAAAGATCGCACTGAGCTCTTGGGAATGGCAAAGAGCCCAGCCTTCTTCAGGGTGGGTGGTGAGGATGGAGGAGCCAGCGAGAAGCAGTGTCTCCCAGAGCCTGGGTTAGATCCCCACAAGAGCTCTGGCCAAGGAGAGCTGACTAACCTCCCAGCTGTTCCCTGCTCCCTGGTCTGCTGAGGCTCCCCCATCTGAACCCACCCAGAGGCAGAAGGTACAGAACCTGAGAGTCTGCTACAGGGTCAGACTCCCAGCATAAGCGATAAGAGCGTGTCTCCATGTGGCCTGGAACTTCAAGTGTCCTGTCTGGCAGATAGAACAGTGTTCCCAGAGAGCATTAGGACCTTAGGGACCAGGCGAGGAGCGAGAAGATCAGACATTTGTGCCCCAACGTGCCTAGTAGTGAATTGGGTGTGGGGAGGAATCAGAAAGGCCCTACCTTGATGGACAAAGAGGGTGATACTGGGTTGGGAAGGGGATGGATCTGGGAGACAAGGGACAGCTCTGCCTGCAGTGAATCAGTGACACTTTTATCCCTTGCAGGTGGCCTCAGCCCCGAGTCTAAAAAGATCCTGACGCCTACACTCAAGAAGCGGAGCCGAGCCGGCCGTGGGGAGACCACCAAGCAAGAGGAGGGAACTGAGCGGCCAGAGCCCATGCAGCCTGTGACACTCAGCCTGTCTTTCAAGCGCTATGTCTTTGACACTCAGAAGCGCATGGTACAGACTCCCTAAGTGAACCAGCCCCCCAGGGTCTCCTGCCCAGCTGCCAGCCAGACCACAGTGCCAGATGCCCCCCAATGTGCTTCAACCTCCCCAGTCCTGCAGGCAACCCCACCCTACTGCCATCGCCACTGATGTTGAGCCCCACTGAGAAAACCTGGGGAAAGTGAAGAGCAGTGCCAGAAAGGCACCCAGGATATCACCTAGGCCGGGCTAGGAAAGGGCCTTAGCAGAGTCAGCAACCTGGGCCTCACAGGCTTCCCCAGTTAGGGTGTCTGCAACCACTATCAGCCCTATCCCAAGTAGCTGGCACCCTGCAACTGGAAATAAACATCCCATATGTGACCTATCCCACCCCTAGTCTGCCTGTCTCCCAGGGTTACCCGGCATCATGGTATTGTACGGCATTGGGTGAGGACTCAGAGCTGCTGGAACCACCCTAGTGGCTCCTGGGTATCATGGGCCTTGAAGAACAGAGATTCTTCTCTGAGCAGCTGAGTCTAGTAAGGTCCTCTGAACAGGGGCTAGCACCCTAGGGCTCCCTGTTGATACTAGACATCAGTAGACCCTGACCTCCGGCTTGGGGATCAGACTCCCAAGGTTGTTAGACCAGGGCTGGAGCAACTGGACCCTGTCAATGTTCATCTCCAGCCCCAGCACTCTCAGGCTCAGCAAGGGGACTGAGATGGGGCGAGAGGGTGGACCTGACCAATGCAGGGAGTCAGAGCTTTTCCAGACACCTGTAAGGGTGGCAGATGTCCCAGCGCTTCCCTGTTTGGCCTCCAGACAGACGTGAAGGCCTCCGTTTATCCCAGTAATCAGTGCATTGTGCTTTAATTTTCAAAAATGGCATTAAAAATATTAACAGGGGCAGGTTGTGATCAAATGACTTGGGTCTGTTAAGCCCCAGAGCTGAGGGCAGAGGAAAAGGAGGCAGGCTACAGAACACAGCGTCCCCATAAGCCATGGCCCTAATCAAATACGCCATCAGCCCACCGAGCCCCTCATGACTCCAAGAGGCCAGAATAGCAGTGACTGTCCTTCGCTATCCTTGGCCGGGCCTCAGGCAGTCAGTCAGGACAGCCTGTAGCTGAGGACAAACAGGGACTGGGTTGTGCTGCTGGGCCTAGGGGCCAGCTTCTCACAGCTGTAGGACCCCATGGTACCCTTGCAGCTACCCTGTCAGTCCCCTGGCCTGGGTGTGACCCGGAGGACAGCAAATGTAGTGAGTGTGGCCACAGCCACTGCAGTGTTCCCTTCCCGATGATCTGAGTTCCAGCTCCAAGGAACCCCTCTCTACCACCTGTGTGGGCTCCTCAGGTGTGGCTGCCTTCTGCCTGTTCCCAAGCCTCCTGTGCAGCGCTGTGCCCTCATTCAGCCCCACCCTGACCTGCAGACTGCCATGCCTGAAGGTCAGGGTCACTGGCTAAGCTACCTCCTCCCTCCCCACCCCTGCCTACCTGGTATGATGCCTGAGAAGAGCAGTCAGATAGAGACAGGGGAGGTCCAGGCCTGGGCAAGGGCCTCGAGGCAGGTAGCCAAACTGGCTGAGGTCCCATAGTCCCCTGTTTCACTCCCGGGAGCCCAAGAGGCCTTCCAAGACTTGTGGTCTCTAAGTATGGGCGAGTGGCTGAGCCAGGTCTGAGTTCTCATAGGTAAGGAAGCCATTCTGCTCAGACTGGGGGCCTGGGCCAGGAACCTCCCCTGGCCAAGGGGCCTGAAGCTGACTCCTCTTGGGGTCCCTGCAATTTTGTGGCATATTATCCCTGTCTGCTCTGAATGGAGTTTATGACCATAGTCAAGTCCCCAGCCTGTACCTCAGGGCCCCCATAATATGAGAGAAGCCACTATTCCATGAGGTACATATCAGAGCATAGGACTCTGCTGAGCGCAGAGCTGCCATCACACCCCTGCAGCCTGGGAGAAGCCAACAGATGTGCGCGCCCTGAGGGGCAGAGGCCTGTAACCCACAAGAGGCAATGCAGCCAGCCCTAGCCCTGGCACAGCTCCAGTTCAGCCATTTTCTCCCAGACTTGTATGTAGGCTAGAATCTCCACGTCCACACCTCCAGCATCTCTCCTGAAGACTGTTTTCCTTAAATCCCAGAATAAGAGCTCAGACAGAGGGAAGTGGAGGCACAGAGAAGGGCGGGGTGGGGGTGCTCAGCGTGTGCCCCCCAAAGCCTCAAGGACCCTGAGAATGTATATGAGGCAGGCCTGCCCAGTGTGGCCTGAGAACAAAACTGAGCCCCAGGAGAGGCCTCTATCAGGCATGGCATCAGTGGAAACCCGGACACCCATTAGTGAGTTAAAGCCAGGGCACATACTGTGGAGGGGTGGCCCAGCCACGGCTGCAGTGGGAGGGAGCAGTGTGCACTGCTGACCAGGGCGGGCTACAGGCAGGGCCCCCAGCCCCAGGCCCCTCCAGCCTCACACAGCTCCAGGCTCCAGTGTTTTAGGGAAGACAGCTCCACAGGGCCAGGTCCGTTGCAGACATTGTACACGGGAGCCTGCTTGGGGTCTCCATGCCATGGGCTGGGCCACTAGACAATCCCAAACCCCCTGCCAGAATACCTGGGGTGTGTCCTCAGAAAAGAGGCACCTCTGGGCTCCTACACAACATGAAGTCCCAGCCAGTGTCGCACCACAGGCTGGGTGGGGGCAGCATGATTGGCAGACCCTGGAGCGTAGGGCTAATGCACTAGTCCAGAGATAAGGCTTATCTGGAACCGTCCCTGGAATCGAGACTCTGATGGAAACAGGCTCGGGGTTAATATATTTTTGATAGATAACGGCTGGTAAATGGGAAGCCCTGGGGGCCTGGGGCAGAAGGGGAGCCTCTGTCCTCCCCAGCCACGCACATGTGCGCCAGGGCCAGTGTCTGCACACCGTGTACTCGGGTTTGTCTGTCTACTGCATGTGTGGCATCTGCACAGGGGTGGAATAAAGGAGGCGGGGCCTGGTGTGTGCAGAGTGCTGACCCACAGAGCACAAAGGTGGATGAGCATCTGCTCTAGGACCTGGTGAGACTTACAGTAGGAGGCTATCAGAAGCACCAAGACCCAGGGCCCTCGGCCAGATGGAATTCCCTCCCACTTGGTGATTCTGGCCCAGGCTTCCTAACCTGTACAGCCTCCACATTGCCAGGCTTCCTCAACACCTATCATGGCTTCCTAATTCCTAGTATGGCCCTCCCTTTGAGGGTCCTCTCTGACCCTTCTTTCTGCCAAGAGACCCCAGAGGCTCCGTGAGTAAGACTGAAGAGAGAGCAGGAGTTTGCCAGGGGAGTTGGGGCATGCCGTTGAGGGACCAGAAGTGCAGGCTCTCAGAGAGCTGAGAGATTGCTAGAGGAAGGTAAGGGTTTCCCGAACTCCATCCCCGCAGGAGCCCCCGCAGGAGTAACCCTCATTAAAGAGAGCAGTCACCACAGCACTGATAGTAGATTCCACCATTAATTAGCTCACCCAGCCATCAACAGGCTTGCCTGCTGGAGTAGGTGCGGGGTGTAGACACAGGATGAGGCTGAAGGAGACGCAGCAGCCGGCGGGTTCCCCTGCCCTAACCCTAGTTAGGAACCCTGGGGATCTGCCTAGGAAGAGGGGTCCCTGTGAGATGACTGGCTCCAGGATAGGGAGGGTTCTAGACGTGGGTGAGGAAGCAGTTCAGGATGACCGTGGAGAGGGGTTGTTTGGAAGGTTTAGGGGTTCAACACAGGTAGTGGAATTTGTATCAAAGAAGCATCTTTGGACACTGGCCGAGGTCCCTGTGTGTGTCATCCTGGCCCAGCACAAGGACTACCTGTGGTACACTCACTAGACTTGGAGAGCTCAGATCGGACTTCCCCACTGGCCCGTACCCTTCCTTCCGCCTCAGCGTGAATGCTCAGCCTGGTTCGTAGGCCTGTAGGTCAGAGGTCCTGCAGCTCCAGCTTAGGTGTTGCTCAATACACAAGGATCCCCCAACGTTATCACGGGTCTAGAGGGGAGACCAGCAGCAAAACAGCGACTTCCTGCAGCCGCAGCTGGGGCCCCAGATAAAGACTGATAGAGCCTGGTGACCCTTCTAGGGTTTTAGGCACACCTCCCACATGGCTACCTCTGGGCCCACGTTCTGCTTGACCCTGACCTGTGGGATGGAGATTTCTCCTTGGTATGGTTCCCATCAGCCCAGCCCTCCCCTGATCCACAAGGCTCCAGAAGAAGACTTAGGTGAGGCCCACTCTCCAGCTCCCTCCCTCCCTCTCTCTGTTTCTCTAATCCTGGTACCAGGACAGTTAATGACCAAGCAGGAGGAGAAGTGTCAGCCTCACTTACCAGACCCACGGGGTCTCCTGGCTCTCTTCCACACCCTTCCCTCTGCGTTTTACACCCACAGTGCCCAGACTCTACTCACGAGGCAGAGGGACTCACAGCAGGGACAGGCTTCCCAGAGACGTAGGAAAGGGCCCTGGAAACCTGGCTTTCTAAAAGACCACATGAGTTTTTAGACCAGGTTATAGAGACCAGGTCCCTGCTCCTACTTGACCCTTCAGCCCATTACCCACACAAAACTGTCCCCACCCTGTCATCCCTGACTTCTGGCACTACCTTTACCACTGTTACCCCATCACGAAGTTCAGTGTCATTGTCACCCCCCCCACACGTCACCAACAGCAGCATCTCTACCCTACCCATGATGCACCAGACCTGTGAAGAGACCCTGTGTGAGGACAGCATACACCCCGCCACACCACCCCTAGTCTATCCAGGAATGCATACACCGGCCTCAGGCCCCAGTAGAGAGGGCAGCTGTGTGTGGAGTTCATCCCACGCATTTCCTTGCAGTGGTGACCCACGCCATCTGGTCTGTCCTCCCGCGGAGATGTAGAGATCCACTCTCGGCATGCCACGTCTCAAGGTGGCTGCCAGTGACAACTCGGGCCCTTTTCTTGTATGCTGTGTCTAGCCATGCAGCTAAGCATTTTATAAACCACGTTGTGAACACTTCTAATCCCAACCCTTGGTGGTGAAGGCAGAGAGATCAGAAATCCAAAGTCACCGTCCCTGTGGACCGCCAGGGAAAGGCTGAGATTAGTAGATCTGGGACTGGGACAGAAGCAGAGGAAGAAGTGGTATGAGCTGGCTCAAGCTGCTTGGTGGGGATCTAGGGGCCCTGGCCAGCCTCAGCGGACGTGGGTGGCCCTGCAGAGGTGAGTGGTGTGATAGGAGCAAGCTAGGCAAGATACGGGGATGGGGGGGTACCTGAGCTAAACACACAGTAGGGCCGTGAGCACAGAGGCAGTGAAGCCAGGGTCACAACACTGGAAAGGAGACAGGGTGTCGGGACTCTGCATCTTGGAACAATGGTGCTGGAAAGCTGAGTGCAAGGTGTTCCGTAGGGTTGGGGACAGGGGATGGATAGAATCAGTTGAGGCTACCATAATTGCCAGGCCTGGAGAAGAGGCCAGCAGGGACGGCCTCAGGCAGCTGCTTACAGGTGCAGGCTGGCGCCATGAGGCAGGTGGTGTGGATGGGTGCAGAACTGTGCAAAGGCAGAGAAAGATGGGGCAATACTTCTAATCAGATGTGAGTGAAGATGGCTGGGCGATAACCAGTAATTGTTGCATCTCCCAATTCTTGGTACTTGCCCAGAGGGAAAGAAGCATCATTACGCTGTCTGACTCTGCCAGTCACTGCTCCCGGCTTCCCTGAGGGGTATGGCCTTCTCCAGGCCTGGCCTCAGCTAGGTCAGAGCCCACAGGCAGCTACAGGCTGAGTCTCCTCTCTGGGATGCAGACTCACTTGTGGCTTGCTAGCCTCCATAGGAGGCAGAGAGGCCTTGTCCTAGCCCTATAGCCCAGAGGACAGCAGAGCTCTGTGGCCTGTGGCGTGGACAGGCAGTGGGCCGCCGATAAGAGAGACAGTTGTCAGAGTCATGGGGACCACTGATAAAGCAGACAAGCATCTCCCGGTGGCCGGAAGATGCTGGGAGGGCCGGCAGGGGCACCCACATGGGTGGACATGTTGAGGCTTCTGGTTCCGGGCAGGACCCATCCAGCCTCGGCAGGCAGCCAGGCAGCTTCTTTGTGTACCTGACCTGGAAAGGAAACCTTGCTGGGGTTGTTACCAACTTCCAAATGGGTTCCCAGGGCTCCCCAGCATTCCAGATCCTTCCTATAGCCTCAGTGCCAACAGCAGGTAGGGACCTTAACAGGAGCAGTTTTCTTCTGTGTCCATCTACGCTTCCAGTTAAGGACACAGCCAGCACAAGAGGGCACCCTGGAAAGTTGGAGCTGCCAGGGATGTGGAGCCCTCTATCACATGTGACAGGCCTGATACGGACGGCACATACATAGTCTCACAAACTCCTGTGACATTCGATTCCCTTTGCTGAGTCCCAGAGAGGCCAGGTGACAGGCAGAGTCACACTGTCTGGTAGGGTCAAGGGCACTCCTCTCAGGCACCCTGGAGGATACAAGTGGACATCAGGCTCCTCGGGAGCAGCATGCCAGCCACCAGCTATGGGCTATCAAGGCTGGTGGCGTAGCTGGGTTGGCTTGGGCTCTGTTCTAGGTGGAGCTTGCTGGTAACCCTTCCAGTTTCAACCCAAGCACACGGTTGAGACTCGGAGATAGAGGAGCGCCTCACAGCCCAGAAAAAAAACAGGGAAATGGAGAGTAGTCCCTGGAGCTTGACCTAGCTGTGCCGACCCATGCTGGGGACACAATGTCATGGTCCCCACTCCACCAGAACCTGTTGGAGCCAGCTCTCTCTTCTTCTGTGAGTTAGTGTGTGCAGTGGTCAGTGTGCTTCTTAGCCCCCTGGGACGTGTCCGAGGTCCGAAAGGAGGCATATGTGAACCCATGACCCGTAGGCCAATATATCACTGCCTTAGGTCCTCAGCTGTCCTACCCAATGCTTGTTCTCTGCGTCTCCCTGAGCTGCCTAGACCCACATATGCCCCATTCTGCCCCCTGCTTAGCCTCCCACAGACCAGCCTTCCAGTCAGTGCCCACACTGCCACAGAGCCACCACTGTACAGCCGGGCTTCCAGGTCCAGCCTAACAGTTCGGTTGGATCCATTGCACCCTTAAATATATAAATAAATAAACAAGTATTTTTGATTATTTATGTGTATGGGTGTTTTGTCTGCATGTATGTCTGTGTACCACATACAAACTGGTGCCCACAGAGGCCAAAGAGGGACTTAGATCTCCTGAGACTAGAGTTGCACTAAGGTGCCGGGACTCTAACCTAGGTCCTCTAGAAGAGCAGCCAGTGTTGCTAACCACTGAACCATCTCTCCAGGCCTCCCCAGCAGGCATGTATTAGGGCTGTGCTGTGCCCCTGGGTAAAAGGCACACTCAGCTCTACCACCAGCATAAATAAGTGACAAAACTTGGACTCTTCCTCCCTCCCTCCCTCCCATCTGACAGCTAATAACAGCAGCTCCACCATCCCCCCAGCCCCCCAGTACACCTCACCCAGAAACACATCCTGTCTCTAGACCTGCAAGTACCATGCTGACCTGGCCTGAGTCCTGACTGCTTGGTCCCCAGCCTAGCCATCCACAGGTGTCCCTCACCTCTCCTTCCTCGGCTTCATTCATGGTCTGCCTGTGTTCAGACATTTTGCCTCATTCAGTGTCCTTGTGGAATGAACTGTGGGATAGGGCTTTCTGTCCCTTTCTCTGCTACCTATCCCAGTGCTGGCCAGAGTACACAGCAGGCTCGGCCAGAGGCCACAAACAGTAGTGCTTGGGACCCAAGGACCGACTGAAGTGGTTGGTGATAAGCCTTGGGGGCCCCTGCTGGGAGTGCATCCCCATAAACACATCTGGTTCCATTGGGCCAGCCTTCACCAGCAGGGCAGGGTGCACCTTGAGGCTGCGTCTGCACCCCTGCTCTATAGATTCAAAGTAGCAACCACATCTACAGCTGTTCCTCCCCTGCTGGTGGTCTCTGTGGCCACACACCCCACCAGTCCTGTGGGGCCAGTGCTCCCCCATCCACTTCCTAACAGACACCTGGTGCCACCCAAGCCTCCACGCACCCCGTGTTCCCCGGGCCCTCCTGAGCTGCCTCCTCTGCTGCCCTAGAGCTAAATTCAGGCCTCTTAGCCTGACATCTGAGGTTGTGGGACGTGGCTGGAGTCCACCTGCCAGGGCCGCCACCTCCCACTGCCTTCCATCACCTTCCTGCTGCTCCCCCAAAGAGCAGCTCCCAGCCGCAGCTGCCCAGTGTCCCCTTCTCCCTAGTGTGCCACACCCACTCCTTTCTGATGGCTCAGGATCCAGGGGGAAGAGCACCTCCCCCAGCCTGGCTCAGCGGAGACAAGACCAGGTCTGAGGCCAGATGCACACAGCAGCCAAATTCATTCTCCTCACCATCACCCAGCCTAGCGCCTCCCCAGACAGAGGCCACAAACAACCTGCTGCTCCTAACTGTCCAGCACCCCAACTTGACACAGTAGCTCAACCCTACCCAACACCCCAATTCTACCTGACACCCAACTTTACATAGCTCTTCAACTCTATACAGCATTCCAGCTCTACCCACACCCCACCTTTGCCCAGATCCTGAGCTCTCCCCAGCTCCTCACCTCTGTCCAGCTTGCCAATTCTGCCTAGCATGTTGTACTCCACTTCACTGGACCCTTCAGAAACTATGGGACAGTGACCCAGTGTGGGTCACTGGGGTGGTGCTAGGGCTTGGAAGAGAAACTGCTTGAGGACTTGCATGTCACCCTGCAGAGGTCGGAAGTCAAGTTGGTGGGCAGGGGACAGAAAGATGAATGTGTTCCCAAGCCTGCATGGTTGTCCCCTCTCGGAGACCCCAAACTGGTTTCACAGTGATACAAGCCCCGTTCTCTCTTGCAACCACCATGGCTGACTCCATCCTGCAGGCTCCTGCCCTCCACTAGGCTCACCTACATTGAGGAAAGACCCTCACTAGCTCCCACCTTCTTGGCATCCTGGACTCTCTGAGTGCCATGGGAGGCTCAGGCAATGGACCTCTCACACAGCACCCCAACAGTCCTAGCATACCTCAGTACATTGGGGTCTGTCTGCAGATAGCCCTTCCTGCATGCTGGCCCAACTCAGGGGAAGTTCCTTAGCTCAACCCAGAGGAGGTTTCAAGTCACAGCTCACCCAAAGAAAATGGCAACCAGGGCTAACAGGAAAGTGGAGAATGGGCCCCTGAGTGGATAGGAAAAGCAACGAGAGAGAGAGAGAGAGAGAGAGAGAGAGAGAGAGAGAGAGAGAGAGAGAGAGAGAGAGAGAGAGAGAGAGAGAGAGAGAGAGAGAGACCTGAGTGAGTATAGACACTGAGTGAGTATAGACTTTGAGTGAGTATAGACAGTGAGTGAGTATAGACACCTGAAGTCACCGTCACCTGGGCGGGGAAGCACAGCCACACTCGGCAGTTTTCACACTGACCTAGCTTGCAAGAACAGAGGCCGTGTACAAATGTAACACCCATGTGCACAAAGCTAGGCAACAGTTTTGATTGCTGTGTCTGCTGTGTGCACACGTGGACATGTGTGGAAGACTGCGCCTGGGCCTGAACAAGGCTAGAGTTCCACTGACAGACAAACCTGAACCCCATACGCTAGCCTCCTCTGCCTGTCACCGTCTCCTGAAAAGTGGGCCTGCCTCAAGGTCACCTCAAAACTAGGAATGAGGACAGACTGTGTCCAAGTGATGTCACTGCCACCTGTCACCTCACCCATGGCTGTCCTCATCCATCCCTGCTCCTCTGTCCCCTAACCTCTGGACTCCTCTGTCCCCTAGCCTCTGGACTCCTCTGTCCCCTAACCTCTGGACTCCTCTCTCCCCTAACCTCTGGACTCCTCTCTCCCCTAACCTCTGGACTCCTCTGTCCCCTAACCTCTGGACTCCTCTGTTCCCTAACCTCTGGACTCCTCTTTCCCCTAACCTCTGGACTCCTCTGTCCTCTAACCTCTGGACTCCTCTGTCCCCTAACCTCTGGACTCCTCTGTCCCCTAACCTCTGGACTCCTCTGTCCCCTAACCTCTGGACTCCTCTGTCCCCTAACCTCTGGACTCCTCTGTCCCATAGCCTCTGGACTCCTCTGTCCCCTAACCTCTGGACTCCTCTCTCCCCTAACCTCTGGACTCCTCTCTCCCCTAGCCTCTGGACTCCTCTGTCCCCTAACCTCTGGACTCCTCTCTCCTCTAACCTCTGGACTCCTCTGTCCTCTAACCTCTGGACTCCTCTCTCCCCTAACCTCTGGACTCCTCTGTCCTCTAACCTCTGGACTCCTCTGTTCCACTTTCTAAAACTTAATAGCACCACGTGCTCATCCTCTGCCACCTCCCTTGCAGCCCTGGTCTCTGCCTTCAAGCCTTTGGTCTGTTTTGTTTGGTCTTTGTTTTAAAGGGTTAAGAGCTCTGCCGGTTCTTCCAGAGGACATGGGTTCAATTCCCAGCACCCACATGGGGGCTCACAGCTGTCTGTAACTCCAGTTCCAGGAAACCACACCCTCACCCAAGACAAACATGCAGGCACAACACCAATGTACATGAAATAAAAGTAATTTTTAAAAGAAGGCTGACAGTGTCGTGCATCGGTGAGGAGGTAGTGACCTGAAGAACACATGTAAGAAATGATCCACTCCAAAGCAACCACAGCTGCCACTGGAAAGTGTGGGGTGTTCAGACTGCTACATTGATGTTACCCACACACCCTTCCATGGGGCAGAGGTGTGTATCATAGGGGGCCAGGCTCACAGCTCCTGATGTCCCATTCTTGATGGATAAGTTCCATTCAGTCCAGAGTGTGGGAGTCTGGCTATGTAGTGTGAGGTCCTGCTCCTTCCCATGCTGCAGCCCTGGACTTGGGACCTCCTGTGCCCAGATCTGGCTGTGGGGAAGCAGCCTAGTCCAAAGGAGAAAGGGAAAGACAGAGACAGACAGACAAGCAGACAGGCAGGCAGGCAGGCAGGCAGGCAGGCAGGCAGACAGACAGACAGACAGACAGAGGCAGGCAGGCAGGCAGGCAGGCAGGCAGGCAGACAGACAGACAGACCGACAGACAGACAGACAGGCAGGCAGGCAGGCAGAGAGGAAAGGAGAGAGGATGGCAGAGAAGGGGAGAGAAAGATTAGAAGAATCAGAGAGGCAAGGGGAACTGATAGGTCAGAGATCCACCAGGCAGGGAGAGACCAGGCCACTCTGATTGCTTGGACTGACTGCAATTAAAGCCTGTAATTGATTCCCTCGACGAGGACCATTTCAGTGCAGAGAATTAAGGTTTTCTTCTAAGATGGAAATAAAGATTAATTTGCAATTTCCTTCCTCACTGCACATATGAGAACAACCCCTGCCGAGAAGAGCTCAGCCCTGCAGGAGGGCAGCAGACCAAGCCTCATGGACAGGGCCACAGAGCAGCCTGGAGGACTCCACATCTGCCAGTACCAGGCTCACATGGAGAGGTCCACCTATGGCAGCTCCAAGTGCTCAGATCAAGGTCTCTGTGGTCTGAACTGTGGCTTTGGTTCTGAGCCAAAGGTTCCAGCCAATGGTCTTGGAAGAGCACTCTAGGCTTGCAGAGGAATCAGAATCAGCTGTGCCCCCCCCCCACAGCCAAGTCAGACTCCACTGTAAGAAATGGCCATCAGGAATAAGTGGAGAGTTCTCACCTTCCTCTGGGCCCTTCCAACAGAGCCGACTGGGTCATGGAAAAGGTGACAAGGAATGCACATGAGAGCTGCTGAGGGGCCCCCATCCAACCGAGTCCCCACAGCTCACTATGGTCCCCCTCTCCCCAAGGAATTCCACACTCAGATCCCTATGTGTATCCCAGAAGCCACAGCCCAGCATCTCCTACCATCCTAGCCCAGCCCCTTGAGATCAGCATGGTCCTCCACCCCTTGGAGTCTCTGCTCCATCTCGGAGGTGCTTACACCCCATCCTGGACCCTTACATTGCTCACGACCCATCTTGCTCAAGGACAGGCACAAGGGGTTCCCGGTTCTCAACTGTACACACTTCTGAGGTTACAACTGAGGGTGCTGGCTCTCCTGACTGTTTCAGGGTGATTTGTGGATAACCCAGTACCCAGATGGTAGAAACAAGTAGTTCTCTCATCCCTCTGCAACCTGGCCTATCCCCTCACCACACTGTGGGTGCTGAGTCCCACTGCCCTCCTGAAGCCCTCCCAGGCCCTCCTACGACCCCACATGGCCAGTCTGGAGTGGACCTCCCTCCAAGACCTCTGTGTGCATACCGCAAGACCTCCTGCCCTGCTTTCAGCTCTGCCTCAGTGGTACTCAAGTCACCATAGGGGAAAATGGCAGCACAGCATGGGGACAGGCCCAGACCAGACTCTGACACCTCTCCTGGGTCCTAATCCTGCCTCTGTTCCTGAAGAGCCACCTGGCTCCATGTCTCTGGGTTGCACTGGGCCTCTTCCCTCCCAGGCTAACCCTGACTCCCCAAAAAGTTCCGTCTACAGAGGCCAGGGAGTCAGATCCCAGCCTTAGGCTAGCCATGCAGGAGACTGTAGGGGCTAGTGGTGCCTCAGTTTCCCTGAAGAGCTCCACCACAGTCAGAAGGGCTGGAATGCTGCAGGCCTTCTGTGTTCAGGTGGAGAGTCAGCTAGACAGGCTACAGAAAGAGCACCTAAGAGTTAATATGTGAGGCAGCATGACCAGCCACATTGCAGATAGGAGTGGACCCTGAGGCCTGTCCACCATGATACAGGTGGGCCCGGTCCAGCATGTGGCTCTGTGATTCCTTTTACTGATAATTGGTCTGAGTCCCTGAGCTTTTGCCTGGACTGGGTTCAGTTTGCCCCCCTAACATGTCCCTGTGTGTCCCTTGGCTACCCTCAGGGACAGCAGGCTGTGTCATCCCAGACAGAGTCCCAGCATCCAAAACCTTCCTGTATATTCAATCTTATCAGACCTTCTGAGGACAGTGCTAATGGGGGAACCTGTGCTGCCCACTCCACAGCAGGCCGGCAGCCCCTAGCACCCTTGAGACTCAGTAGCTGGCTCTCACCTCTCTATCTGCAGTAAGGTCTGGAGCAAGTGGCTTACCCTCTCTGGTCCCTAGCAACTGAAATTACTAATAGGGCCTGCCCCAGTGGGTAGAGATGTGAGCAAGGGGGGCATACACCATGCACTTAGCAACTGCTCCATGCCTAGTACTGCAAAACACAGTTGAGCAAAGCTGAACACGTTTGGCAAAGAGCTCTTGTGGTCAAGTGGGAGTAGCCTGCTTTATTACTAGTGTCTATCAGCTGATGGACAGATGACCAGATGTGGCCCGCCCAGCTGTTAGAAAACCCCATGAAC
Source organism: Mesocricetus auratus (assembly GCF_017639785.1). Taxonomy (NCBI): domain Eukaryota; kingdom Metazoa; phylum Chordata; class Mammalia; order Rodentia; family Cricetidae; genus Mesocricetus; species Mesocricetus auratus. Next base: position 149,936,746 of record NW_024429266.1, on the reverse strand, counting down.
AGAATAATGCCCATACAGGTGAACCTTGAAAGTGTCAGAGCCTAGAAAACCACACAGTATGATGGTGCATGCGTGCGTGCGTGCGTGCGTGCGTGCGTGCGTGCGTGCGTGCGTGCGTGCGTGCGTGTGTGTGTGTGTGTGTGTGTGTGTGTGTGTAACAAGGGGGTAGATCAAGAGGAAATGGTACTTGCTGGAGGTAGTGGAAGAGGGTGCTGGGAGGAGGGGTGGAGTTCCTTTTTCAGGATGACAAAAATGGATTAGAATTTACTGAGGTAGTGTGCACTCAACCCTGTGAACACATTAGGACTGAGAGATTGGACACTCTGACAATTTTTATTATATTTAAGGTGTATGTAGATGCACTCAACAATGTGCCACAGATGGGTATATGGAGATCAGGGGACAATTTACAGGTATTGACTCTCTCCTTAAAATGTGGGTCCCAGAGGTCAAACTCAGGTCATCGAAGTTGGCAGCAAGCCCCTTTACCTACTGAGCCATCTTGTCAGCCCTGAAGAGTGTTATGGGAATAGTGTCTCAATAAAACTTTGAAAACAAAAGCAGAAACAGGGCTGGAGAGTAACTCACTGATACCGTAAGGCCCTGGCTTCCTTCCTCAGCACTGGAGAAAATAAATAAAATCCAGGTAGGGTGCAGAACTGATCCCTGTGCAAAGGAAGCTGAGGCAGGAGGATCCCATTTTCAAAGCTAGACTGGGCTGTGAGTGTGAAGTCAGCCTGGGCTACAGAATGAGACCTTTTTAGAAAAAAATTTCACTAGAACCCAACAATTCCACTCCTAGGTATATATGCCCAAGAGATCTGAAAATATGTCCACATACAAACTCACATGTGAATATCATGGCAGTATTGTTCAGAGCTGGCTCCTGGAGACCAGCCCCCATTTGTCAATCAACTGGCAGATGGTATGTGAAATATAATCTTCCCATACGATGGAATATTATTTAACCATAAAAACGGGGTGTGGGGAAATGGCTCAGTCAATAAAGAGCTGGCTGTGAAATTCTGAGTGCCTAAGCTCCAGTTCCTAGCACCCGGGTAAACAGACGGGCAAGGCAGTGTGTGCCTGCCAGCAGAGCAGAGAGAGAGGAGGGGGTCCCTGGGGCTTGCTGGACACTTAGTCCAGTGGAATAAGTGAGACCTGTCTCAAAAACGTATAAATACAGCGGAGAGCGATCAAATAAAAAAATACAGCACCGGTTCACACTACAACTCGGATGAACTTTGACAGCACCGTGAAAGAAACCAGACCCAGAAGCCCCCAGGCTGCGCAGCCCAGCCTTATTAACTGTCCAGAACTGACTGTGCTGGGGTGAGTTGGTGGCACCCAGGCTGGGGGCGCAGGCTGGCAGTGGGAGCAGGACATCCTAGCTCAGTCCAGCCTCATCTGCGCTGGGGGACCACCACAGTGCTGTACCCACCCACAGCACCACTTGGTTCTGGGGCTGCACAGCACCTGCTCCCCGGGGCGAGGCCTCGGGCATGCACAATAAAGTGCCGGGCTCACTCTTAGGTTTTGCGATTATTTAAATTAGTGTCATTCTTATTGAGAAAATGGCACAAGTGTACAAAAAACGCATAGGGGCCTCCCCACCAACACCCGCCTGCAGTTTGTTTACCTGCAACATAGGTGGGCACAGCCAGCTGCAGTAGAGCCCCTGAGCTGCCCCAACACTGGTGTCACCTCTGTGCCCACCTCCTGCCCCACCATCTTCTTGAGAATGACTATAGAAATTGTTCTGCCAACCTTGGGTGGGTGGAAGAAGCCACCGGAACCTGGCCTGGAACATCTGATCCTCACAGCAACAGTGGAGCCACTCAGAGACTCCGTGTTACCCACCCAAGGTAAGACAAGAAGGACAGAGCCAGGGTTTGGACCCAGGAAGGCTCAGAGGAGGACGCTGGACTTGTGGGCTCCCTCCCTTTTCCCCTTGTGGTCCCTGTTGTATCCTGTGCTGGCCACTGGTCCTCTGTGGGCATCTGCTGGCACAGGACACCCTCTGTTAGGTTAAGAGCTAGTGAGATGAGGCACCAGAAACACCTGGGCACATTGGTGACTGCAGGTCACAGCTAGTTCTGGGTTCTGTGAAGCAGGGACAGCTGGCGGGGGCGTAAGCGCCTGCGCTGCCCTGCCACTGGGCTCCGACAGAGGGCAGGCACGGCCGGGCCTCGCCTCCGAATTGTTAAGAGGACCAGGAGGAGAGCTGGGGCTGGGCACCCAGTGAAGTCTCTGAGCAAGGGCTTTGGGTAAAGACCCGGAGAACGAGCCAGTTCAAGAGAAGAGCAGGAAGGACTCGAGGTATCAGCCTCCTCCCAGCAGCTATGGTCCTGCCAGGTCCCTGAGGGATCACAAACGCTAGGGTTCAACACAGGCTGATGTCAGGCCTAATAGAAAGAGAATGTGTGCAAATGCAAGAGTCAGTGCGTGCGTGCGTGCGTGTGTGTGCATGTGCGTGTGCGTGTGTGTGTGTGTCCCATGCTACAAATGTTTTGAATACACTGGGCTCGGTGACATGAAAATCCACTTTATGTTTGTTTTAAATGTGGTTATTTACATTTTTTCATTATGCCCTGACCCGTCCCTGGGCCCGAGTGATCCACCTCTGAGACCACTTTCATCCCCATGGAATAGACCCACCCAGGCCAGGTGTTCAGAAGCAGAGGTGTGGCCCGCCACGCCAGGTGAGCAGCTGAGGACACAGGTCACAAGGAGTGTGTCAGCAGTGCAAGGAGGACTGCAGCGGAGGAGGGGCCCTGCACTCACAAGCAACCAGGGGATGCTGATGCAAACGCCACCTGTGTGAATCTGATCTGTGGTGGTCACAGACGTGCCCACCCTACTGTCCCATGCCCTCGCAGACACCCCTACTAACACCCCAGCTCATGCCTCTCACATACTCCTATGTGCACCCCTACACGCACCCCAGTATACGCTCATGTATGTACCCCTAAGCTCATCCCTGACCACACCCCTGCTTGCACCCTGCAAGCGTGCTAGCCTGCAGGATACCCATCTGTGGCCACTGTCCCCAAAGGTCCACAGGACCGCGTAGAGGATTTTGGGAAGTTTTGGATGCCTATCGGCTGACTGGCCCAATCACCACCTGAGGGTTTCCTGAGCCCCCAAAGGCTTGAAGATTGGGGCCATGTTGAGGTCCCATCTATCAGAAGCAAGAGCTGAGGTGTGTGGCCTGCAAAAGCCCTGTCCCTCAGCGTGTGCTGCCTGCCACCAGCTACCCTGTGGGGCCTGCCGCACCCGCAACGCCCAGCATTTGCGTAGGGCTCCCCAGGCCCGTGATCGCCTTACACGAGGCCGATGATAATCTCTGTTGAAATAATATTTAACACATGCTGCACTTTTAATTAACTATCTGAATAATCTCAAATTAATACCAGAGCTTTAAAATAAGTTTTCATTTTCACATTTGGTAACATAATAGCAGCCCGGCTGGCCCATTTCCCCCTCCTTTGATTTAATTAAAAGCCCTTTTGTGTGTCTCTTGTCACTTCAGAAAGGGACAAAGACCCCCCACCCCCACCCTACATGGGCAGCCTGGCTCCTGGCTCCAGGTCTGGGTCTGAGGTTTTGGACAGTCTGCCTGCAGGAGACACTTCGGTGAAGTCTTGACGGAGGCCCAGGCCCAGCCCTGGAGTGCCACCGAGTGGGCCAGCATGCCCAACGCATCACACACATTTGCTCGGGGTCCTGGGCCACGGGCATGAAGGAGACACACTCTGTAGCCACAGCACAGCCCTGGAGGCTAGTCCCAGTCATTGCCCTGTGTCCACAGGATGCATAGGCAGACACAAAAACAGACTGGGGAGCTCCTTGGCAACACCCTTTCAAAGACATCACAAGCACACGAGCGCGCACGCGTGTACACACACACACACACACACACACACACACTCAGCATGCACTGGAGCCCTCCTGGCTTGGTGGAACACTGCATTCAGGGTCCAGGTCTGCGAGCACCATTGGACCTCTGTGAAACTCATGTGGGCGCATTTGGAGGGTTTCTGTAGCCTGTTTTTCTGTCTCTCTCTCTTCCATTTCTATCTCTGATTCTCTCATCCTCTCTCTGTGTGTGTGTGTGTGTGTGTGTGTGTGTGTGTGTGTGTGTGTGTGTATCTGTCCATCTTTCTGTCTGTCTCTGTCCACCTGGCCCTATTTCACAGATCCATGCCAGGAGAGCCTGTTTTGGAGATGACCAGGGCACATCTAGCTGCCCATGTACAGATCATTTATTCAGTCAACAATTGCTGAGGGTCCAAACATGTTTGATAAACATCTTAAGCCTGTGGCCCAGGCTGATGACTGTGAGAGGGTCTTTGCCCCTGCCACATATCCATTCCAGTGGGTACCAATATGAAGTTCCATGAGAAATCTGGCCAGCAGGGGACATGCAGCAAGGGAATTACATGGCATCCATAAGAGGGTTTTTAAAAAAGACTCCCAGGGCTATGATGACTGACGAGACCTCCTTGAAATAAGTCCTGAGCCGAGGCCTCCTGGAGGTAAATCCTGAACCACCACCCTGGGATATACTGCTCCCTCCTCCCCTCACTCTCCATTCTGGTTCAGAATGTCCGACAGCAGTCACCACCACCGGCATCTCCTGCCCTGAGGGCTGCTGGAGGGGTAGCCAGCCAGCTTCCACTCACCATCCTGGCTGGGGAACACCAGTTGGTCTACACCCAAGATGTCACATACACATCCAGACTGTCTCCATCTTACCCAGCAACATCCAGTCACTGACAACAGTAACAGAGCTACTTCCAGACTCCAGTCACCTTGACCAGATGCTTACAGTCATATGTGGTCACTCACCCACAGACACTCGCACAGTCACACACAGAGACACACATAGTCATCAGCCACAGGCAAACACAGGGCCACACGTAGTCACGCAGAGCCACAGGCGCACACACAGCCCCATGTGATCATTCGGCCACAGGCACTTACACAGTCACATACACCGTCACACACGGTAATTCAACCCTGAACACTCACAGGAGTAGACACAAAGCTGCATATGGTCACTCAGAGCCACAGGCAATCACACAGGGTCACACAGGGACACACATGGTCGCATATTGTCATCAGTCTTAGGCACTCAGCTATGCATGCATGCATAGCCACACATGGTGTCACAAACATGATCACCAAAACCATAGTCATATGACCGCATGAGGTCACACGGGTGCCTAAGCCATACATACACACAGTCCTGAACCCAGACAAGCAGACAGCCGTCCTCCCACAGTGGAGGGAAACTTGCGTGGGTACCCGTTGCTGTCCTTCCTTCTGGTCAGGTAGTCCACACACGGGATCAGGATCTGCTCTCAGCACCTGTAGTCAGGCGTGAGCCCTGGGATTCTGTAAGTCCCAGGACATGGTGACCCCACCAGAGAGGGAAACACACATAGAGAAGACTTAAGCTCAAGGCCACACAGTAAGAAACCCACAACAGGCGGTGGTGGCCCACGCCTTTAATCCCAGCACTTGGGAGGCAGAGGCAGGCGGATCTCTGTTTGAGGTCAGCCGGGTCTACAAAGCCAGGGCTACACAGAGAATTCGTCTCAAAAAACAAAACAACAACAAATAAACAAAAAAAAAAGGAAAGAAGGAAGAGGGAAGGAAGGAGGAAGGAAGGAAGGAGGAAGGAAGGAAGGAAGGAAGGAAGGAGGAAGGGAGGAAGGAGGAAGGAAGGAAGGAAGGAGGAAGGGAGGAAGGAAGGAGGAAGGAAGGAAGGAGGAAGGAAGCCACAACAATGTAGTCCTTACACTCATGCTTTATGACTCTCAACCCCTGCAGAGGGTCATCTAATTTGCCTGCTGCATGTCCCCTAGGCCAGCCAGGCCAGACTCCTTGTAGAGCCTCACATTGGTTCCCAATGTGTGTGGGGCGGACTCTCCCATGGTCACCAGTCTGGGCCACAGGCTCAACATGTTTACTGATCATGCTTAGATTCTAGTATTTGTTGATTGAATAAATTAACTAGAACATGGGCAACTAGAAAGGGTGGCCATTTCCAAAGCAGTCAGACTGATCTGGACTCACCCCACGAGGCAGGAGCTCCAGGTCTGCGGAAGTCTGAGGTGGCCCGAAGGCTCATGGGTGACAAGGCAGAGGCTGTTCTGGCCCACAGGGGGCCCTTACTTGGTGTGGCCAACCCTAAGGACTAGGCATCCAGGTCTGTGCTGAGGAGATACAGACATTGGAGGGTCAAGGGGCTCACTGAGGGTCTAATGGCTGTCACAGGTGGGGGTGGGGTGGGGTGAGAAGACCAGAAGCCATGCAGGGAAGTGGACTCTGCTCTGGCCCCCTGATTCCATCACTCAAGGAGTGTCCACCTGGCAGGACACAGGTGCTGTCCCCGACAGATGCTGGGGTAAGCACCTGGCTCCCGTTCTCCTGGAACAGACTCAGTGTTCGGGCAGCCATTCTGTAGGTTCTGAGCACCATGAATCACAGCTGTGGTAAGGGACTTCTGAGAAGTCTGCGTTTGAGATGAACCCTCAGTAACAAGAGGCAGTAGAGACAAAGACTACCGACTGCAGAGAAAGGATCCCAGGCAGAGAAGAGCTGAGCAAGAGTTCACGGAGGGAGGTTGGGTGGCAGAACCCTGCATGGCTGTGCAGGGTGGCACCACAGCTCTCATCAGATCAGCCTGTGGCTCCCACAGGTTGGTGATAAATATGACTGGATGCTCTGATTTTACAAGGAAACTTGGAAATCGGGAATTATACACAAAACTTCCTAGTTTTTGTTTTGTTTTTTAGATTTTTTTCTTTTTAATTACATGTTTTGTGTGTGTGTGTGTGTGTGTGTGTGTGTGTGTGTGTGTGCGCCCCACGCGAGCGCGCACGTGCGCATTTGAGTACAGCTTCTTCAGAGTCCCCTGGAGCTGGAGTTACAGATGGCTGAGCTACCTGACATGGTTGCTGAGAACCAAACCCAGGTCCTCCCGAAGAGCAGCTTGTGGTCTTCCTTTCCAGCCCAGCTTCCTAGTTTTCAAACAGCTGTATTTTTGTTTGTTTGTGATTTTGTTTTGTTTTGTTTTTTTGAGACAGGACCTCATGCAGTCCAAGGCCATCCCCAAGCTCCTGCCTGCAACTCTGGAGTGCTGAGATTCCAGGAGGGAGGGGCCTGCTCTCAGACCTAAGCTCCACACCGGTGGGCCTCCCCGCTAGTTCCTTGTTCTGTGTTCTGTCAAATGTTACAGGGATAGGCAGACAGAAAGTGATTAAATGTACCCCTGTCTCCACCGAGTACTAAGACACCTTCTAGATACCCGGGACTGTACTAGGTTTGGGAGTCACAGCCAATGAGAGGTGCATCTGCACTGGCACATCTCACAGGACGTGGAGAGGGAGAAGCCACAGGATTTACTCAGCCGTCCTCACCCTTAAAGAACCACCTAGAAGCCAGCTGTACCAAAGAGAACAAGTAGGGCAGAGGGGAGCTGACTTAAAGATGAGAGACTCGCCATGCAGGTGACATTTAGATAAGTCCACAAGGCACCAAGCGAGTACGGCCTCAGGGGACACGGTGAAGCCAGTTTGAGAAAACAGCTGTACAGAGACCCTTGCGGCTGCGGCGTGGCAACAGGGCAGTGCAGCTGGACAGAGACCAGGATGAGAGAGGTGAGGAGTGGGCTAGGGTGGGGTCCTGGAGACCCTGGCCCATCCTCCCTGTCAGATGGGACCAGAGAAGAGTCCCTGGGATTGGCTCCAGATCTGCACTTGCTGCAAGAGAGGAAGCAGAAGGAAGCCAGGAAGGAGGCTATTGCAGGAGCGGGGTGCTGCCTAGGTGTGGGCCGAACTGCCTGTGTTCTGGGGCTTGAGTGTCCTGCTAGCTTAGAGGCAGGCAGTCACAGACCAGAGTCTGGCCTGGGTGCATGGGAGGACTGCAGACGTCAGGCTCAGGCCAGTGGGATTGCAGACTGGGAGAGAGACTGGAGAAGTTGGGGGACATGGCCTCGTGCCTTGGACAAACCCCACCTGGGTCCTAACACACCACTAGAAACAGGAATAGTTAGATGAGCAGAATTTTCCAACAGGGAGGCACCCCGAGAAGCCAAGAACAGTAGTGCGGGTGTCCTTAGTCTATGCTGAGCATTTTAAGTGCCAGGCATAGGGAGGGGAAGCCTAGAGGTCTCCAGGCCAGTGTCTTGAAGGGTCTAGGACATTGGGGACAGCGGTTGGGCTTCACACAGTGCTGAGCCTCCTCTCCCCTCCCCCTCACCACCTGCAGGTCAGTCAGACCCGGGCCTTTGTCCCACCACCCAGCCCCAGGCTCCGCATGGTGCCCCCGGAGCAAACACAGCTGAGTGCTGGGCTCGCGTGCCGCTCCCGCCCCCCAAATCTCCGGGGCTGCAGGGCGGAGGCTTAGCAGGCAGCTGCCCGGCTGGCTAGGCTGGACTCACCAAGGCCCCTCGTGCCTTTCCACTGTGAGCCTTTGTCATGCATATGACCCGCTGGCTGCTGCCGAGGGGCTGCTCACTTGGGCGACTTCAACAGCTGACCTGGGAGTGGGGGCTTCAGGCTGCTGGGGAGAGTGGGTTTGAGGGGCTCCATGCCTGTTGCCAGTGACCAGCCAAAGCACTGGGCATCTTGCTGAACCATGCCTAGAAGGATTTCCACAGAGGCTGCAGGCACACACGGAGAAAAGCCCTAGACCCCTGCCCACAGGCACAGCTCAGACCTCCAACTTCTCATGGTGGACCACTGGGATCCAATCCCTCCCCAGCCTAGCCTGTGCCATCCCAGTGTGCTTTTTGAGCAGGGCAGAATACAGGGAGTCTGGGCATGCTTCCAGTTCTGTCCTCCTGTCATCCTCATGGGCTTCTGGGTGTCTGAGATGAGGGTGCCAGTGACCATGGCACCCAGGGTAGAATACCAAGGCTACTCATCTTGCCTCAGTTCTGGGGTTCTCACTGGTGCTGTGCTGGCTGTGCTGTCCTGTCCAGTGCCCCCCCCCACCTCGCCCTTGCCCCTGCCCCCAGGAGCAAGGAGTCTCCAAAGCAGGCCATCCAGTGGAGACTGGCTGACAGTCCTGTATAGGTATCAGGTCTGAGTTATCCTGTGGGGAGGGTGGTCCCTGTTGGGATCCTTTTTCTCCTGGGCATTCTTCCTTGTTGGCAGGGAGCAATGACCACTCAGACTGCTCCCCTTCTCCTCACCCCTCCACCCCCCACCTTCCTCCCCTCGCACACAGAGCACACAGAACAGCATATAGACCCAAGTGTGCTAAGCTAACCTGGTGATATTGTTACTCACCACAGAGAAAACCCTGGCGACCCAGGAGGGACTGGTAGGGAATGCCCAGGCTGCTCAGTAGTTTCAACTGGTAACTACCCTTTAAAAGGAACACACGGGCTGGAGAGAGGACTTAGCAGATAAGAACATTTGCTGCTCTTCCAGAGGACCCAAGTTCAAGTACCAAGACCTTCACTTGGTACCTCACAACTGCCTGTAACTCCAGCTCCAGGGAATTCGATGCCTCCTTCTGGCCTCCGCAGGTACCAGCATAGACACGCATAGACCCATAACGAATGAAACAGACTTTAAAAACAAACCTGAATACACAGGAGGAGTGGACAAAGAGCCCGCAAAGCCAAGCGCCTTTACCATGGGGACATAGAAGATGTCCAGATGGGAGTCTTATCCCAGCTCAACCAAGTCCAAGCTGTGTGACCTTGGGCCACTGATCCCAACCCTTCTGAACCTAGTTTTCTCATATGTTTAAGGAGTGATAATAAATGAATCGGATCATGGCCAGCATGAGGCTTCCCAGGTGGAACGCCCACCTTCACAGGTGCAGTAGCCTTGGGAACCTTTCCTTGGCTCTAGGACTCCTCAGAGTCCTTTGCTTTTGCTGGCCCTGGCTGTGGCCGGCTGGCTCAGGCTGTCCCTCTGACTCAGGGTGAGCAGTGGGTGGCATGGGGCATGGTTGCTCTGTCTCCTGGGCTGTGTGTCAGGCTCACTGAGAGTCAACCATGCTCTGCATAGGGGAGGGGGCCAGGCTCCCCATCTACACCTGGGCCTGCAGCTCAGCATTGTAGGGAAGGGGTGGGGGCTGTCTCTCACCCCAGGAGGGGCCTCACCTCAGCCAGATCTAGTTTCTAGTAGGACTGGTTTGTCCAGGTAGCCCTCGATGGACAGAGGCGATAAGGCCTATGCAGATTGACCAGGCCAGGTAGAGATGCTGAGCAAAGACTAGGGCTAGTCCCAGTCTGAGGCAGAGTTGACCCATACCTTATTCCAGCTACCGTCATCAGCTTTGGGGTTCCCCTTCCAAGCCAGTCTTCCTACCTGCGGGGAGAAGAATGATACAAAGAGGTGACCCTGAGGAGAGCCATGCAGGGCCTGAGGTTGCCTGAGCTGGGTGCTAACTTCGTGAGGAAGTTCCAAGGCTGCAGAGCAGTTAGAGGCTGAGAAGGGCGAGGTTGTTGAAGAGTCCACATTCCAGCAGGCACCACCTTGGCTGCCGCTGCGGTGTAGATGTTGACACAGTCATGAAGGCCACTCTTGGGCCCGGAGCCCCTCCCTCATCAGTAGGGTGTGCTCAGGGGATGGGGTCTCTCCTATAACAGCCCAGAAACAGCACCCTAGTAGATTCTGTGGCCTGCTTGGATAGCTACCAAGCTAGTGGACAACCAGCCTCCACCTGTGGGGTCCAGACAGAGCCCTGCTCACCCTACCACCCCGCATGCTCACAGGAGTCCTGGCCCTTCCCATCTGTCCTCTGAGGGACTGCAGAGTTTCCTTGGCCCTTGACCTTGGATCTGCCCCCGATAGGGTGTAATCTCATGTGAGAGGCTTGGAGGAGGGAAAGAGGACTGCATTACTGATCCATTGCCCCTGGAAGAGGTGATGGTAGAGCCTCCTAGGGACACTGCTCTATCAGGAAAAGCAGCAGAACTTGAGGGAGAGACTCACTTGCTAGAAATTTCTTTGGGGGGTAACCCCAGGGAAGACTGAGCAGCTGGGGCAGAACAGGCAGGAGGGGTGATACAAACCACACCGGTACACGAGAGGACTCAAAGGCAGAGGCCCTGCCCCATGGGTAGCTGCTTTCCTTGGAATCCTAGGGTACATTGTGTGAGCGGATCTTGAAGCCGGTCTTAGTAATATGCCTGTAGAGAGCAGGGTACAAAGCCGGCTAGACTGCCATGGGCTTTGGTGCAGAGCTGGTCACATGGTCCCCACGGTTCACAGCTGGTGGCAACAGGTGGACAAAGCTTGGTGTGGGACAGAGATGTCAATGTAGCCCTGGATGCAGCTTACTGTATAACAATAGAAAATGTTAACATAGTGGGGCCAGGGGACAGCGGAGACCGATGAAGGGACAGCAGCCACTGGAAGGCAGTTGTTTACTTACCATTGTCAGAGGAGGGGCATGAGTGCCCTGCGGGGCCAGGAAGAAAGCAGCAGGATGGGCCAGTGGAAGGTCAGTGTGGCAAGGGTGTTCACTGTGGTTCCATGGGAGGGAACCGTGAAAAAGAGACCCATCTAACGATGGCCCGGGGAGGATTCTCAGGAATCTGGGCTGTGGCTGCCCTAGGTGTCTCTCCTGGCCTGGAGCAGATGACAATTGGGAACGGGGCTGTGTAGGGTGTGTGAATGAAGTGGAGGGGCTGGGTGTAGCTCTGGGTTTGTTGACTTGCACGTGAGAGCTGCTCCATGTGAGTGATTTAGGATTCCCTAGGAATTACCCAACCTAGGAGGGGGTGTCCAGCCCAGGCCAGCACAGCCCTTCCCCACCTAATTCTACCATATGCTGTGGCTGAGCCCAGCCGTGACCTTGGATGGTTTCTGGTATGACAAAAAGTGGCATGAGCCACAGACCTCCTTTTAAACTGTGGCCATCTCTCCCCTGCCCCCACGCTTCCTTGGTCTCCAAGTAGCTACTCCAGGGGGTCAGTCAGTCAGATGGCAAGGACTCATGGGGCTAAGCTCCAGCTGTCCCACCTTTCCCAGTCAAGGTGCCCACTTGTCACTAAGTGGTTTCTGGAAGTTGTCTTCATGTCCCACAATGACAGTAGTCCTGTCCCAGTGGTCAACACACACACACACACACACACGCACACACAAACACACACACACACACGCACACACAAACACACACACACAAACACACACACACAAACACACACACACACACACACACGCTGCTGCACCACTGTGGACCTCTCAAGACCAGTCCAGATCTGAGTCCCTTTGCCTCATATGAAGGATGGCTTTGACACTCATTGGCATACTGGCCACCTGCAGCTCCCTCTGCAGGTTCCTAATCTTTGGGAGTCGCCCCTGAAACCGCAGCCTGGCCTTGAGTTATGGACATGTGCACTGCCACTTCCTACCAGGGCTACCAGTGATGTCAGCGGGCTGTGTGCACCGTTTCACGACCAGGTTTCTCCAGCATAACTACTGACAAAGCTTTTTGCAAAGACATCACTTGTTTGGTACCCAACTCAAAACTGGCCGGTCCCATCCCCCTACGGGGAACATTGCTATATCAACACTAGGCAGCTCCCAAGGCCAGGCCCTCTGCCTGGGAGAGTGGAATAGGGTGGCTTCTCCTCCCACAGGGCTTTCCCCATGTGCCCTAGACTTCAGGGCCTCGAAGCATTCACCTGGGACATCGCATCTGTGTTACAAGGGTAGCAATGGCACAAACCACAGCTGCTTCCTAGCCCATGGCATGATGCTATCGATGGAATGGACAGTATGGCCCATGAAGCTCTCTGGGACGGACCTTTGAGGTGATCAGTAGAAATCACCTTCTGTCTCTAACCCAGTTTTTTCCACCTCCTCCAAGAGGCAGAGGACAGATGGCCCTGAGCCCAAGCAGGTGATCTGTTGTCAATTCATGATTGACAGTGGGATAAAATCATATTAAATAGATTGCCACACAAGTTTTAAATGAAATAAGCTCGAATTCTGTTAGGCAAGAGCCAATACAGGCCTGACAGGGATTACCTCTCCAGGAAGCGGTAACTGAAAAGCTCATGGAGGGCTGCAGGGTACCAAGCAAGAGCAGGTCTAAGAGTTAGCAGTGGATCTCATCTGAGGCAGGAGTCCAGATCTAGAGATGAGCCACCATGGATTAAGCATAGATTTCTCAACAAATAGGGGACAGTAGAAATAAACACCCACTCACTCCTGTGTCCTTATTTTCAGAATGGCCTTGATGCTTGGGAAGAAGACAGTTCTTTTTTTTTTTTTTTTTTTTTTTTGGTTTTTTCGAGACAGGGTTTCTCTGTATTGTTTCGGAGGCTATCGGTCCAGCCTGGCCTCAAACTCACAGAGATCCGCCTGCCTCTGCCTCCCGAGTGCTGGGATTAAAGGCATGCGCCACCACCGCCCGGCTGGGAAGAAGACAGTTCTTGTATAGCACATGGTGAGCTAAGCTGCCACCATGAAACAAGGGCATATGAGAACCAGTCCTGCTGGGGTCAGGGCCGGGACCCTGGGATAAAGGATATTTTAGCTGTACCACAATGAAGGCATGCAAATTAAGGCAGAATAAGAACATTACTAATGTGAGGTGTGGTGGTGCATGCCCTTAAACCCAGCACTTGGGAGGCAGAGGCAAGCAGATCTCTGTGAGTTTGAGGCAAGTAGTGAGTTCCAGGACAGCCAGGGCAATGTAGAGAGACCCTATCTCAAAAAACAAGCAACCAAACATTATTGGTAGAAAGCACAATATTGCAAGGGCCTCTGGCAAGTGGGTGGAACCATTAGAGACTCTGTGAGGTTTTCTGCACAGGGACCAGTGCCAGGAATTTTGTCTTCCAGCCTCATAAATGCAAGGTAAGGAGTTTGAATTTTTCTTTTCTGGGCTCTATGGAAAGCCATTGGAAGGTTTCAAGCAGGGCAAGAATCTAGTCTGATTCACATTTGACCATGGAGGCCAGAAACAAAGGCAAAAACAGAAGACTCACTAGGAGGTGTTTGTGTAGCACAGATGAAAGGCAATGGCTGCCTGAACCCCAGTGCCAGGGTCAGTCAGGGCGCCTTCCTAAGCTTCACCAACTTGGTCCCAGCCCAGTCTCTCTAGCTAAGCCTGTTTTCTTGCATACCTAGCTGCAAGGGAGTTTGGCAAACGAGACTTTGTTTGGGAGATCTTGTGCTGTCTGGTTCTGAAATCCCCCCTTGCAAGTCAGTGGCTTACAGCAGTGGTAGTGTGTATGGCTGACTTGGTTTCTTGGGGGCAGGAATCCAGGAGGATCATTGTGGCTGGGTTCTGACACAGGGTATCCCATGAGGTCCTGTTAGCTTCCCACTACTGTAACATAACACTTGAGACAATGAAACTTAAAAAGAAGAAAGGTTTATTGCCTCAGAGTTTCAGAGGTTTTGCTCTATGATTCCTGGGCCCTAGGCTCTATGCTTTGAGCCTGTAGAAGGCAGGGTATAAAAGTGAGGACTAAAGGCAGAGAAAGCTGCTCCCCAGGTGACAGGAAGCAGGAAAAAAGAGGACCAGGGGACCAGAGCTCCTACTCAAGACACCCACAGTGAGCTGAAAGCACCTCCTCATAAAGGTTCCCCTCCTTCCCAGTAGCACCACCCTATGCCCTTCTGGAACATTCCAGAACCAGCTAGAGCAAAATGCCAACTGCCATTATTTTGAAGTGGGGTTGGGCCTGGGGCCTGTCTGAGATGGCACGCTCACCCCTGGCCCATGGAAGCAGGCTGTTGTTGAAGATGACTCCTCACTCTTGGACCTCCCCTGGTCTTTTGACACGGAGCCTCTGGTATTGCTACCATGCTTTCTGGCCCAGACTCTGAAGCTAAGCCCTGCCATTTCCAAAATACCTGGAAATGAAAGGCCTCAGGCTCAGACCCTTTGAGCGGAGGTCACACAGGGACACTGAAGGGGGCCTCCCCTCCTTCTTGTTGGCCCCAGAGTGATGGAGGCCAGCGGGAGGAAGCCATGCCTAGGGCAGATCAGTCTGAGTGGATTCATCAGCACTGACCAGACTGCATCTCCATGCCGCCAGGGCTTGTCATGCTTCTCACCTGCCTGGCCTTCTGTCTTCCTCAGACACTTGGGAATGCCCCCTGAGCCCCAGGCTCCAACTTTGCAGAAATAAAAAATAGACACTACAGAAATACCTCATCTTCCTGTGACCAAGCACTGAGTGTGCATGTGCGTGTGCGTGTGTGCGTGTGTGTGCGAGTATGTGTGTGTGAGTATGTGTGTGTGTGTGTGTGTGTCCTCCCCTGCAGCTTCAGTACAAGAGTCAGACGGGATCCAAGACTAACAGTCTCCAGCGCTTGGATCCCCATCTTCCCAAGGACTTGCCGCCGTCGCTTCTCCCGTGCCAAGGCCCCTGTCTCAGGTATGCTCCTTTTACCCGAAACCCCTCTCAGTGGGCCCGAAGCTCTCCAGCCTGCTAATCCCTGACTGCCTCCCTCTCTTCTGTGGTGGAGAGTTCAAATCTTCTCCTAACTCCCCTAAATCCCACGTTCCTCTAGGAGCAGTTCAGAGTGGGTCCTATGCTGTGCCAGGGACCCGCACTCCTGGGGGGGAGATACCCACCTGTGATGGAGGAAGGCAGTGTGGATATCAGACAGATGCCAGCTGTCCAATGTCCCCAAACAATGCTGGGCACAGCAGGGACTGCCTTGTTGTGCTACCAGTATTAAATAGAGGCAAAGATTGACCACCAAGCCTGCATTGCCCCTGGACTGTTTCTCAAAGTGAGTGGCTGACGGCAGCTGAGGATGTCCTTCCTAGCAGAATTCCAGATCGCAACATAGGAAGGATAGATGCCACTACCCTGTGAGGCCCTGACCACAGGCCCAGGCGCAGTTATCACTGACGCCAAGGTCGTGGGTGAAAAGCTGAGGGGATTCCTTCACGGGTGGGCCACGCTGGACCCTGGCAGCCAGTACACAGCCTCACATTCATCGGAAGAGGTGACCCTGCAAAGATGCTGCGGTGGGCACACCTCCCTCAATGAGAGCTTTTTGCCAGGGCCCAGCATATCTGTAATGGAGCTGATACCCACCTACAGGAAGGGCTGACATCACAGGACATGCCGAGAGGGTTCCCACAGCATGCTCAGTCCCTGAGCAGCAAAGCCGCACTGAGGCACAGCTGTTGATGGCTGGCGTGTGACAGCTGAGCCCCGTGGGCAGCCTGCAGCCAAGCATCTAGCACCAGTGAGTCCTCCAAGCCTCCAGAGGAGAGCTGCCCATAGATAGCGAGACCAGTGGGAGAGCCACCTGGGGCAGGCCACAGTGGGGGGGCCATAAACTAGCCTTTCCCAGCCAGCAACCACATTGGTCGATAAGCCTAATTAATAATTAACTTTTTAATTAAATATCAATTTAAAGCAACACACGTACTATCTCTTGCAGTGAATGCTTTGGCCTTCCTTTCCTAGAGAGTCTGTTGAGGTCAGCAGGTGCTGGGACCCTGCAGTGGAGGGACTGAAGAGAGAGCTGGAGGCTGCTGCCACAAGGAGCTACCCATGGCTTCCCTCACCTGTGGCCACAGGGATGATGGACCCAGCGGTACCCCCCCCCAGGCACTCAGGAGCTCCTCCCCTTTACCTTCAAGCCCTCTTCTGCTGGCCCTGTGCCAGGAAAGCTAGAGTCAGGATGGAAACTGTCCCTGCCCTTGGTGAGTAAGCTGGGCCCAGGCAGACAGACAGAGAGCCCTCACGGATGGTCCCAAAGGAGAATAAATGGTTAACCAAATGCCATGGGGATGGGAGCTCTGGCTGGGGAGGGGCGGGTTGCAGCTCCTGGGTGGGATCCCAGAGGCAGAGGACCCCATGTAGCCCTGGTGTTTAGAGAATATGGCCGCACCCTAGCCACCAACTCAGATCCTACAAACTACTCCAGGGGTTTCCTGACCGACTGCTTGGGTGACCGCAGGCGTAACCACGGCGCCTGGGGGCTTGAGAGGCTGGCGGTGCCAGGTTCCTGCTTTGGGGTGTAACAGCACAGTGTGGTCGGCGGGCAGGTGGCCCTGGACAGAGCTGCCCAGAGCCCATGCTACAGAGCTTGTGGAGCGGAACCTGTCCCGGGGACAAGCCAAGGGGAGCCAGGGCCTGAGACACAGGAGGCGGCTCAGTCTGGAGAGCTGCTCAGAGAACAGCTTTAGGCTACTCTGAGCTTGGGTGGTCTCTAGCCCAAGATGCAAATATGCTGTGGTGGAACCTGTGACATACAGGAGTGCCTCTGGGGGCAGCTACATCCACCTGGCTGTCTGCGCCTATGGAAGACACTTTCCTGGGATGCATGGTTTTCACTGTCATACAGTATAACCACGGGGGTGGGGTTCGCTGCTGTGACCAAGGGGACAAGAGACACACCTTTGGGAGTGACCAATGGGGTGTTCCCAGAGCCAGGGGAGAGCGAACAAACAGAAGTATAGAAACAGGGACCACGGGAGAAGGGACAAGCCTGTGCTCTCCCACAGTAAAACAAAGACATTCCATCAAGGGATGAATGGGCTGCTGGCTTCATCCTGATCCGTGTCACCCGTCTGAGTGATGCTGCCAGGCCCACACCACAGAGGACCTCCCTGCAGCCCTGCTCCCAGCCACCCAGCTCTGGCCTATCCTGTGCTCTGCATCCCAGACAGGACCCACCCTTCTGCCCTTACATCCACTTAGGGGACCTGCGTTTGTCCAGGTCTTGCTCCAGGCCAGGCATTCAGTGTCCTCTCTGTGTCACCAGGAAAATGGGCTACCTGGGCATAGAGCCATTGGAGAAGATGTTGATGAGCTCTCCTGTGTGGTCCTGTGAGGAGAGGAGGCGAATAATACCCCCCACAGAGACATCCCTGGTCCTTCATAGGACTCTCAAGAGGAGACTAAAAGAAGGACTCAGGTTGGGAGATGGCTTTGAGTGATCTGAGTGGATATTCAGTGTCATCCTGTGAGAGGGAGACAAGAGGGACAGGAGTTGCAGAGACCCAAGGACGCTGGCTGCCGGCTCTGAAACTGAAAGAGGCCAGGACAGACCCTTAGACCCCAGGAGAGCCGGGCTGACATCACTACTCTGGACAGAGACAGGGTAAGCTTGGGTTGCTATAAGCACCAAGTTTGTCTTTCTTCTTCTTCTTCTTCTTCTTCTTCTTCTTCTTCTTCTTCTTCTTCTTCTTCTTCTTCTTCTTCTTCTTCTTCTTCTTCTTCTTCTTCTTCTTCATCACAGAAGGAATGGAAGGCAAACAGTCAGCCTTGGTCCCACAGGCTCTGTAGCGGGGGATCCAGCCCCCTCCAGACCAGGGCTAATTTGTGGTTGCCCCTATCATCCCAGGCTCTCAGGAGGCTGACTGAGGCAGGAGGATCACTTGAGCCTCCAGGGCCAGTCTAGGCAACGTAGCAAGACACTATCTCAAAAGATTTTTTTAACCAAAAAATGAAAGTTTGATAAAAGAAAACTACAGATGTAATTGAGTCTTCCACTCACCCACTAGCTGTTCCCAGCGCAGCTCTGGTGCAGAGCGGGGGGGGGGGGGGGTCGGGGGTGCACACTGCGGGCTGTTCTTTATACTCTTGTATGCTTTGATGTTGCCAGGAGTGTGAGTTGGGACATTCCAGTCTCACCATGGCTTCAACCCAGGAACCATCAAACATGGGAGGGGCTGGGACACCACCCCACCATTAAGGGGGACCAGTTCCAACTCTGCCCAGCCTGGGGAGGGGTCAGTATTCCCTGGACACCAAAACTCATGATCCTCTATGGCCCATGATTGGAAAGGAGAGGGAGGGTGAGGTCGGTCCTCCTGGTAACTAAACAATGGGCATGGTTCCGCCCAGCCGCCAGATCCAGGTCCAGACAGGATGTGGGATGGTGGGTGCCAGGGGCCGGGGAGGGGACAGATTGGTGTCTAGTGGAGACAGTGTCAGTTTGGGAGGATGGAGAAGCTCTGGAGGTGGGTGGTGGGAACAGCAACAGGACCCAGTGGGTTTCAAGCCACTGACTGGCACCTTGAAAAACGGTTGAAGTGGTAAATTTTATGCTGCATGTACTTTTCCACAGCTAAGATAACAGAGAGGGGAGAAAGAAGTGGCCCTGTGTGAGGCGGAGGCTGCCACAGAGAGCAGAAAAGATGCCCTGGAACTGCTGAGCTGGAACTGCCCCTGCTCCAGCCCCCATGAGGAAAAGCATAGGCTATCGTGGAAGGTTCCAGGCCTTCATTTGGGAGGCAGAGCTGACTTGGGTCTCCTTCCGGGACCGTCCCCCTTGCACTGTCCTCAGAGGTGACAGCTGTGGCTGCGTGAGTTCCAGGGCTCCCTGCTTAGATCTTTTCTGGGGTATGTCTGACAATCCCACTCTGCAGGGTGTGTTCGAGAGATGCTGGAGGTTGGATGGTGTGTGGCAGACACAGCCCAGCACAGGACACTCCGCACTGTTCTGCCATTGGCAAAATACAGTCTCTGTTACCACGGTAACTGATAATGGTGCGGTAGAAGCTTCTGGAAGTTTCTGGAGGGAAGTAACTGGGCTCCAGGCTGAACTGGGCTGCCAGGGGTCTGTCAACCTGTCACAGCAGACCGGCTGACTGGGATGTCTGGCACAGCCTATCATCCTGTCCCAGGGGACAGAGGAGTCCCAGACCAGCAGGAACACCTTTAGGCCCACGGCAGGCTGGCCTCATAGACAGGCAGGATGTGGGTGAACAAGCATGCTGTTCCCAGTCACCTGTGTGGCAACCATTGGCCTTGCTTGAATCCGGCTCAGCCCTCCATCCTGCAGGGCTCCTCCTGTCCCCATGCCTCTCCTCCATGTCCCTCTCCTCGCTGACTCTCTCTGATCTTGGTCTTTCTGCAGTCCCACCACCCACACCCCCTCAGCCCACTCCCTTATCTGGGTCCCGCACAATCCAGGGAGCCCATCCCCATGACAACAGGGCAGATGGCCCTGTGATAGTGGCTCTCCCTCCCACCGTGGCTCAATCCGTCTTTGAAATTAAATCAGCTGTGATAACATCAAGGGCCAGAGGGAGGGGAGGCTGCCTGTGCCCCACCCACCATGCCTGCTCAGGGGAGGGGACCAGGGGGCAGACCAGCTCACAGTGTGGTCAGGTGATCTTGGCCCGGTCTCTTGCCCCTGCAGCCTCAGTCTCTCCATCTATAAAACAGGTTGATCATATTTATTGCTTAGGTCAGTGGAAAGCTCTGGAGCAGTGGGCAGGATTGAAGCCCTTCAGCTTACAAGGACCCTTAGCCCTCCGAAAGCCTACCTAGCCTGGGACACAGAGACACCAGCTACCCAGAGCAGAGGTTTTAGCTTGTTCTCCTGGACCTCACTGCCGAGGCCATAGTATCCTGCATGTAACACACTCTACAATTCACATCAGTGCTCTGCCTTCTCCCCAGCAGAGCTAGGCATTTTTGGACAGTCAGGACCTCTCCAGGATGTAGCAGAGAGTGAGGCTGAAAGGGCCTTGGAGACTGGAAAAGATGGGTGGATGAATTGGAGTTGAGAGTCCAAACAGGATACACTATACAGAAGCTGGGAAGGGGGAGAGAGCAGAGGATTGAGGCCAAGCTGCAAGGAATCTGGGAAGAAGCAGGCTGTGACAGAGGGCACAGCCTGTGCAAATGTCCTGAGGCAGGACTGTGCTGGGCGCAGGCAGTGAGGACGATGGTGAGGCTGGAGCAGAGGAAGGGGAAGCCAGAGGTTGTGGGGCAGGTGACTCGTGGCCTCCAGAGAGGGTAAGCAATGATGGCTTATACCAGTGAGTGTCTCAGAGTGCTCTTAGTTTTCGCTTTTAGGTTTCTAGAAACTTCTCTGGCTATGGGTTGAGAGTAAACAAACAGGGGCGGGGAAGGGGTAGGATGTCCAGGTAGATAGCATGGGGACAGGTACAATGTGGTACACCACAATGTACCTTTCAGGGAGGTAAGACATGGATGGGACACGGGCAGCCAGTCCTCACTCTAGACCAGAAGGGCTCTAGAAGACATTTATCTTGGGCAGAACGCCCTGCCCAGAGAGGCTTGTTGAGACCACCGGGAGACGACAGAGAGTGGGGTCTCAGGAGGAATTTAGGGAGCCGGGAAGATACTAGCAGGCCTTACTCCCACACAGGTGCACTTTGAGATGGGATTCCCACAGAAGAACCAGCGTGGACACTGCCCATGACTGTCAGAAGTGTGGCGCAGCAGAGGACAGTGTGATGCCAAGCAACACTGTGGGGAGAACCAAAGGCCCTGAAGCAGCTTCAGATTCTGTCTCTTCTCTGGAGCATCCCTTTACCCTGTGGTAGCCCACCAGGCTCCACAGCCTACAGGGCCTCAGGGTTGAGGACCCAAGGCAGCCCTGAGGGGGGTTGGGAATGCCATATCTCGTCTGTGCCGGAGGGAGAGAGGACACAGGTGAGACTCAGGAAGGGGGAAGTTAGTGGTCCCTGGCACAATGTTCTTGGGATACTGGGACAGACCCCCGAGTCTGGCAAGCACCCAGATCTCTTCTGGGCACTCAACTGGAGTGTGTGGTTGTTTGGCGCTGCTAGGCTGTAATTGGATTTGCCCAGCAGCTGCCTGCCCTAAGCAGGCCCACTTGAGGCAGCCGTAGCTGGTCAGTGATCAGGGACATTAGCAGGTCAACAGGGGCAGAGGTCGGGTGGTTAGTGCCCTGGGACTTTGATAAAGTTAGTCCCCAAGCAGGGCTGGGAGCTTGGACTCTGCCTTCTGTGTGCCCCGGCTCCCTTGCCCTAACCAGTAACGTGGTTAGCTGCCTCCAGC
Source organism: Mesocricetus auratus (assembly GCF_017639785.1). NCBI lineage: Eukaryota > Metazoa > Chordata > Mammalia > Rodentia > Cricetidae > Mesocricetus > Mesocricetus auratus. The sequence goes on along the minus strand of NW_024429266.1, from coordinate 149,914,998 downwards.
TGCCGGCGGGCTGAGGGCCTCTGAGGCATGTTCCAGGGAATGGGACCCAGGTCAGGCCTCGGGGTCAACAGCTTCTGGCCACCACACTTGCAGCACTCGACTGGCCCTGGAAATCTTGGGGTGATACCTAGCTTCCCAGAACAGGAAGACGATTCCTGGGCCCACCTCTCGGTGGCCTGCACTCCTCCTCTTCCTAGCACTGTGTGGAGAAATGGATACATTCTTCCTTGGTTCCCTCAGCTAACCAGGTTCTCTTAACACCTCCCAGCCTCCTGTCGCTTCTCCCCATGAGCACCAGGACACCCCTTGGCCTTCTGTGCCCTGGAACTTTGCATGTCACTTCCTCTCCACACCACCGGCTGGACCCCTTCCGAAGCTGGAGTTCACATGCAAGCAATGTCTGTTCAGCTCATGCGCTCAGCACCCACAGGGCTGGTCCCCTACCTGACAGTGAGCGACACTCTGTCACTAGCCAGTGTTAACTCTGGAGTCCTTAGGGGTTGGTTGGTGCAGCCCCATTGCCCTATAATCACCGTGGGCACTGTTTAAAGGCTGGTCCCTCTACCCTAATACCCAGCATGGAGCTCAGCTGCCTGTCAATTCTGTAACCCCTCCCTTTATCTCTTCCATAATATAGAGTCAAGAACCCTGATATGTGAAAATTGGGGGTGTTGCACAGTTGCTTACATTTACTTCTCTTGTCTCTTCCTGTTCTTCCAACAGTGCAGCCTGCTCCTGCCCCAGGACCTTTTCACACGCTGTTCCCACCACCCAGAATGCTTTTCTCAAGTTGTCAGCATCTCGGAAGATCTTTCCGGGAGACCTGATACAGACTCTCCCTGCCCATCTCTCAGCTTGTGACACCGCTGCTCCCAGCCCACCCCATGGTTCCCGGGACCAAACATAAACATACTCATGGTGGGGACAGGGATCTCACCTGCTACCCATGCAAGGACCCTGGAGTATTTGCAGACAGAAGCATGATGGGAGGCACAGGGGGAACATGGGGATGCTGAGGCCAGGGAGGTGGTTGAGGTCAGACCACAAGGGCTTCATGGTGGGGATGAGGTCAGAGCAGAAAAGGAGGGAAGATTGAAAGCAGGGTAGGAAAGAAAGACATGAGAGCCTGGGTCTGGGGTGGATGACTGCCACTCTATTAGTGATTAAGGAAAAGTGGGGATTAAGTAGGAGGGCCGTGAGGATGGTGGTCATCCTGGAGGAGGGACATGGGAGGAGCAGGTAAGAGAGGGATGAGGGTGACAGGATGGTGTAGGGATCAACAACCACCCAAAGGCCTGGTCCTAGGCGCCCTGTGGGAAGCAGCTGGTGCTGGGCATAGAGGCCACAAGCTCCTGAGTGTGTCTGTGGAGCTGTGGCAGGCACACAGTGGGCCGACGGCGACACACCCCACCCGAGGTTGGGAGAGGTATCTACTTGAACTCACTTAGCACATTTATTTATTAATGATTAGCTTGCGACTACTGTGGCCCCCTTGTGATGGATGGTGCCTGGTGCAGGGCAGGGCCAGGTGGCCCTCACTTGTTGTCCACCCGCATGACCTTCTCCTTGCCATTGATGGTTACTGACCGGAGCTTTCCATCCTCTTCCACCTCCACACGCTCCTGGCCGTTCTCCACAATCCGCTTGGTGGTCACCTTGCGGCCATTCACTATCTCCGTGGATGACATCACTGACTTGAACCCTGAGTTACCTGAACTGGAGCCACCGATGGAAGTGGACGAGAAGGCGCTGCGGCTGCCCCCGCCACGGCCCAGGGTATCAAAGGACGAGAAGGCCTCCATGAACGATGGGAACTCACCGAAGCCCGAAGAGAAGGCCCCACGTAAACCGTGGTTCCGTCCTCGGTCACTGAATGGGGCGTCCCAGAAATCAAAGGAGAAAGGGTCCATTCCCCCAAAAAACTCACGGAAGATATCCTCAGGATTGCGGAAGGAATAGCCAGCACCAAAGGGACTGCCATGGGTTACATTGCCACTGCCACCAGCCCTCCAGCTGTCACAGCCTGCCCGGTCATACACAGAGCGCTTCTTGGAGTCCGACAAGACCTCATAGGCCTCAGACACCTGCTTGAACTTCTTCTCGGCCTCCTCCTTGTTGTCAGGGTTCTTGTCGGGATGCCAACGCAAAGCCAGCTTTCGATACGCCTTCTTGATGTCCTCAGGGGAGGCACTCGACTGCACACCTAACACTTCATAGTAGTTGGCCATGGCAAGGGTGGAGGGGACCGGACCAGACTAAGGAGGGCTGAGGAGGGCTGAGGCAAGTGGCTGGGGTCCTCCCTTGGGTGGGGGACTTGTTGGAATCTGCTGGCTCTGGGTGGCAAGGGTTCAGCTTTCCATCCTTCTGGTTCTCAGGGACAGGTGGAGCCTCCACTGAGAGGGGAAGGGGGTAGGGACAGTGTCGCTCTGGGCTAGGCCTAGGTGGCCCCTTCCAAGCTGGGACCAGGGCCCTTTGTGACATAAACACTGAGTAGCAAGTCCCCACCCCCTCAGCCAAGCTCTACTCATCACAGGGCTGTGGGAGTCCTGATCGCTGCGGAAGGCCTGAAGTGTGAGTTTGTCTATGTGGAGGCTGTTGCGCTCGGGAGCCAAAGAGGAGAGGCAGGGTCAGCTACGGGACTGGGTCAGTGGCGCCAGTGTTAGATGGCAGTTGTCAGCAGAAGGAGCAAGGGCTTCCTGGGATCAGTTGTCTGAGCCGAGTCTGCTTGCTGCGATGGGTTGAAGAGGTCCCAAGCGCCAGGGGCAGTGATATTTGTGGCCTGTTATCTCTAGATTCTCAGACATCAGGAAGGTTGGGACAGATCCAGCCCACAGTGCATGATCAGCAAAGATCTGCTTAATGTATGAGGCTCAGAGACGTATAGACACAGCTTAGGGTCACACAGCAAATTTGGAGGGAGAAGGAAACTGGAACTAGGACCATCTGGATTGGGGTGGCCAGTGAGAAGATGCATTCTGTTTAACTCAGGTATAGAAGGTGGTTCATACAAAGTGCAGGTGAAGGAAGACGGAGCAGGAGCCCCCAGCCACACGCCACCTCCTGATCCCACACATGGAAGGAGAAATGTAGAAAGCAGCTCATCCTAGAACTGGAGGACATTTGTCCTCTGGAGTAGGTGGTGTGAAGGGGCGGACAGACCCTGAGGTTCACAGCTACAAGGACATCGAGCGCCATGGGAGCATGGGACAGCAGGCTGCTATCGGAGAGTAGAGCTCTGTGGTGTCACTGGTGCTGCTCTCACAGCAGCCCTGGGAAGTCTCCGGGTTTGTGGTCCTTGGCTTGTGCTCTGCTATTGGATTCTGTCTGGAGTACCAGCATTGAGATCTCCCGCAGCAGATGGAAGCAGCGGACTCAACTCCTCAGAGTGTCAATAAGACACTGAACTTCCAAGACTTCTAAGACGCCATCCTCCTCCTCCTCCTCCTCCTCCTTCCTCCTCCCTCCTCCTCCTCCTCCTCCTCCTCCTCCTTCCTCCTCCTCCTCCTCCTCCTTCCTCCTCCTTCCTCCTCCTCCTCCTCCTCCTCCTTCCTCCTTCCTCCTCCTCCTCCTCCTCCTCCCTCCTCTGCACCTTTGAGTCTTTGTCTCCATTATCCCCCCCTCATTCTTTCATCTCCCAGGGTCCCAGTTGCAGACACCTTGCAGGAGACATAGCAGTTCTCTTGAGTCCACAGGCCAGGAAGGACAACAACAGAGTCTGGAGACACTTAGGTAACTGTCACTATCACTCACATTCATCTCACCAAGAGCAGGACAGGCTCCATGCTCCGCACCTGTCCTCACTAACCCAGGCTGCCGCTGGCGGCTTCAGGTAGAGATGGCTGTACCCTCCATTGGGGTAGTGATGGTAATAGCCATGTTCGTGATGGAAACGATGGGAGGAGCAGGAGGTAATGACAGAGGCCATGGAGATGGTAGTGATTGTGACACTCCCATGAGGATGGCAAGGAGTGGAAGCCATGTGTGGCCCAGCTTGCTAAGGTGCAGCACCAGCCGGGCGTTGGTGGCGCATGCCTTTAATCCCAGCACTTGGGAGGCAGAGGCAGGCGGATCTCTGTGAGTTCGAAGCCAGCCTGGTCTACAAGAGCAAGTTCCAGGACAGCCTCCAAAGCCACAGAGAAACCCTGTCTCGAAAAACAAAAACAAAAAAAAAACAAACAAACAAACAAAAAAAAGAGCTAAGGTGCAGCGCCACACCCAGTAGTGAGAAACACTCAGGATGCGCCTTCCTCATCTGCCCGCACTGTAGGGGTTGCTGGGACTACGCCTCCCAGGCCTCATCAGTGCAGCCCTGAAGAGAAGCTGTTCTGACCCGAGGTTGGCAGAGGGACTGAGGATGCCAAGCCCCAGGAGTCACTGCAATCCCCTGTCGGTGGGTGGTGACAGCCCTTGCCCACCACCTGGTGAAGGCTACTATCTGCCGGGTAGGAAAGCCCCTCCTCCTGCCAGATGATTATGCAAGTCCCATGGCAACTGCTGGAGAGTCGGGTTGAGGGAGGGAGGAAGCAACTCTACAGGAAACTCTAGGTGGCCACAGAGGATGATGGGTGACTGTGAGGATGTGTGCTCGATGATGGAGGAGGAGAAGGTAGTGGTGATAGGGATGGTGGGCTGGGGCGGGGGCAGCAGTGGGCTGATGGAGGAGGGCATGATGGGGTAATTGTGAAGGTGAAGATGGTGAAGAAGGTGATGATTGTGGTGCTGATGGCAGTGATGGAGCTGATGGCGGTGATGGGAAGGGTGACGACGGTGGCGCCGATGGAGATGGTGGTGACGGTGGTAGCAATGGCGGTGACAGAAAGTGACGGTGGTGGTGATTATGGTGGTGGTGAAGGTGATGCCGAGGGAGGACATGGTGGTGGTGAATCTTGGTTGAAACAGTAGAGGGGGTGGTGATGCTGAAGTCGTGATCAGGGGAAGGCAATGACAGTGACACCATCAGAGATGATGATAGCGATGGTGATGATGTCTGAGGGTGGCCATGGAGTAGTGGCACTGATGGAGGTAGGGACAGTGGCAGTAATAGAGGTGCATTATAGTGTCAGAGGGAGTCACTGATGTTAACTGGAACTGAAGAGATGGGCATCATGACCGGGGGTTTACACGATGCTGACAGCCAGGTCAGTAGGTGTTGGAGCAGTCTGAGGTTCCCATATGCTGTCATCAGGGCCTTGGTGTGCTTACGGCGTTGAGTTCAAGAGATTCAGGGTGATGATGTGTGCTGAAATCCTGTCGTCCCCTCCGGCCCCAGCCAGGCACCTCTCCTGTCTTGCTGGCGTCTCTGGTGCTGTCCTACTCATCTCCCAGGAGGAACCTCTGCCTGCTGCTAACTCCTGGACCTCTCCTCCAGATGGAATCTATCTGCCCCAAAAACGCTGAGGCTCAGGGACTGCCCAGGACAGAGGACACTCACAATGACTTAGGGCATCAACACATCCAGGGTCTCTCAGGGCTAAAGGAACCTTGACAGTGGAGACCCCCTAGGTGGGCCATGAAGGGAGATACAGAACCTAGAATTGGATAGCCGCTTGGTGGCAGCATGCTGAGGTGACTTCCTCTTCCACAGAATTCTACAAACTAATGTCCTGTGAGGTTCCAAAGCCTAAAGTGTTTGGGGGTCCAAGTGGAAGGAGCATAACATTTGAGTGTAGACTGCGGTGAATAGGCAGGAACATTAGCCAGCCCCTGTGCTCCTGATTCCACAACTGATAGGTCACTTCTATTCTGTAAATCTCTGTCCTCATTCACTAGTGGGATGGTGAGATCCCCTCCCCTCCCCCTCTCTGGGGAGTCAGCATCTGACACCTCAAATCCACAGTCTCCGAAAGGACTCTGGGAAGAGAAAGGACCTCAGATGATTAGGTGATCTCAGCAGAGTCCAGCTCAGTCCAGAAGCAGGCCCAGAGAGGGCAAGGCACACCCAAGGTCACACAGCAGCCCTAGAAAGCCCTCCCCAGGCAAGCTGATGGAGGCTGATTAGGCAGCCAGAGGCCTCTCTGTCTCTCTAATTAATGGAGTGGCTTTTTAAAAGGATTCTAATCACCCCGATGCTATCTGCTTATCGCCAGAATCCCTAATTAGATGGTCCTGGCAGGAACTTGCCTAATTCCCCCCAGCCTCTGCACCCTGCCTATGGGGGCAGCCCACCCACCCGTCCGCTCCACCAGATGGGCAGCTGTGGGGCCTCCTCTCCTCTCGGGGCCTGAGGTAGCCAACTGCCTTTCCTTCAGGATGGATGGGTGACAGGGATGGATGGATGGGTTGCTGGATTGACAGCGACAGGTGAGTGATGGGACTGGGTGGCAGGCATCCATGAGGAATAGATGAAAGGGTGAGCAGATAGACTGAGGGATAAGGTCATACAGTGACTAAGGGTGTAGACTGCCAAGTCGGACGACCTAGGTTCGAATCCCAGCTCTGTCACTTCACAGCTGTGTGTTCTTGGGGAAGTCGCTTAACTGCTGTGACTCGGTTTCCTCATTTCATCTGTAAAGCAGGGATAATAGCTCTTCTCCCAGGGGCGTTTGGCAGTAACTGGGGGAAGATGCTGCTGACATCCCTGATCCAGGGTAGCCATACCACCCTCCACATAGTGACTAAGCCCAATGTCAGCAGCAAGAAGAAAGAACTTGTCCCAAGCCCTAGACCACGCAGCTGTTAAACACAGTTCTGCACTGTTTTTCTGTGCCAAGGGCAGTATTGTCTTCACTGTGGACAGTTTGATTACACAGGATCTGGGGGTGGCTTGTTTCTCGGTGAAACGAAGACCGGAAGTGTGAGTGGCTCCAGCAGAGGGGCCGGGACAGGTACCTGAGGAGACCAGAGGTTCAGGGCCAGGTCTAAGCTTGGAGAGTGTACTGAGATAGGAGGCCTTGGAGAGAGTTGGAGTAGGAGGAAGGTAGATCAGTTGCAGGTTCCAGGAGGATCCTCGGCAGCAATGGTATTGAGCGTGATACCTACCAAGTCTGGGCATTACCAAGAGTGGACGGAACTAGGGCACCTGGTATCACCATTCTCTGCTGGTTAGTATGAAACAAAAAGACGAGGTGGGAAATTTTTAGCTTAGAGAGTCAAGTATATGAAGACCCTTGTCTCAGTGAGCCTCCAAACTCTGACCCCAGAGGAACGTAACATGGACGCAGAGAGAGCAGCACTCCTTGTGCCCTGTATGTAGCAGTAAACAGAACGGATCACTTAAGCCCTTTTTAAAAATTGATTAATCAAGGCCAGGTGGTGGTGGCACATGCCTTTAATCCCAGCACTCAGGAGGCAGAGGCAGTCGGATCTCTGTGAGTTCGAGGCCAGTTTGGTCTACAGAGCAGTTCCAGGACAGGCTCCAAAGCTACAGAGAAACCCTGTCTCAAAAAAAATTGATTTTTCTGGGCGGTGGTGGCACACACCTTTAATCCCAGCACTTGGGAGGCAGAGACAGGCAGATCTCTGTGAGTTCAAGGCCGGGCTGGACTGACAGCCTCCAAAACAATACAGAGAAAGCCTGTCTCATAAAACCAAAAAAAATTGATTTTATGTGAGTGTATGGGTATCTTGCCTGCATGTGCATCTGGGCACCACGTGTGTGGTGCCGGTGGAGGTCAGAAGAGGGTGTCGTCAGATTCCCTGGAACTGGAGAGAGAGAGATGGTTGTGAACCACCATGTATGCAGGCGCTGGAAACCAAGACTGGGTCCTCTGCATGAGCAACCAGTGCTCTTAATCACTGCACCATCTCTCCAGCTCACTCACAGAAGCATCTTATGGAAATTGAGCAAATGGACCACATGAACTTTATGCTGTGAACTTTTATATCGCAACAAAGGGAATGAACCAGAACTTTATATATTAATGTGAATATCTCAAATGTGATGGTAAACAAAAAACAAAAGTGTTTCTTTAATGTTTGTTTGTTTGTTTTTTAGTATATGGCACTTCAATGACAGCCTCCCCCTTACCTGATGTTTTGGTTGGAAAATATTAGATGGAAAATTCCAGAAGTAATTCATAAGCTTTAAATTATGCACCATTCTAAGTAGCTTGATATCATCATCCCTTACTCCCATTCTACCCAGAACATAAAGCATCCTTTATCCAGTGTATCCACTGTGATGTGTTACCCACTGTCAGTCACTTAGCTGCAGCCAGGGAGTCAACGTTCAGATACACACATCCTGTTCACTATTGGCTGGAGAGAGGATGGTGATGTTGGTGGTTTTGTTGTGTGACTGTTCTGTTTTATTGTTGCCATTGTTCATCTTTTACTGAGCCTCACTTACAAACTGAACTCTATCCTAGGAAAAACACCTCGCCTCCAGATAAGTTTCTGGGACCCATGAGAATCTTGGGCTGCATCCTCCGCAGGTGAGGAGAGATCTCCCACATTTGTCAAATATGAAAACATGCAGAAAGATGCAAGTCCATCTTCAGGATTCCCACAGTGAGGGGTGAGGAAGCCCTGGCCCCCCATTGAGGAAAGGGAACCTTGGTGGCCCTGGTGAGGTCAGATTCCTCCAGCCCCCCAGATCCCACTGCCATGCACTGGTATGTGGGTGTCATTCATGGGGTCACTGCTGGTTAGGTAAGACTCCACTGTGGTGGCGACACAGGTGTCTCTCTGGAAGAAGCTACAGGAATCCTACAGCTTGAAGAAGTGAGCAGGGTTTAACTTAAGGGATCTGACAAGCATTTCATGAGTCCTCTCAGCAGAGCCTGAGCTTCCAGTGAGTGCTAGCTGGGGCTTGCCCTCAGATCTAGCCTTCTGGGATAGCAGGGAACCCTGCTGATTAGAAACCTAGCTGGCTACACAGGCTCCTGGCAACAGAAACCATGAGGTAAAATTGTGCACAGTTTTTTAAATTATTTATTATTCATAGTTTTTTTATCTGTGTACATGCTTGTACCCCAGGAGAAGGCGTCAGACCTCATTGTAGATGGTTGTGAGCCACCATGTGGTTGCTGGGAATTGAACTCAGGACCTCTGGAAGAACATGCAGTGCTCTTAACCTCTGAGCCATCTCTCCAGCACCTGTGCACACTGTTTAAGTTGGTAAGTGTGCCATGAGACATACCAAGAACTGCAGTGATTATGCCACCTATGTTTTGGGATGTCTGAAATATTTTTTTTTTTTGGTTTTTCGAGACAGGGTTTCTCTGTAGCTTTGGAGGCTGTCCTGGAACTCACTTTGTAGACCAGGCTGGCCTCGAACTCACAGAGATCCACCTGCCTCTGCCTCCCGAGTGCTGGGATTAAAGGCGTGCGCCACCAACGCCCAGCTGAAATATTTCTAATATAAAAGAAAGCTCTGGGACAATCTACCTGTGAGAGAGAAGTAGAGTAGGAGTAGGCGTGAATGTTCTAGAAGTGAGTGGGCTGGGGCAGGAGCTGGAGGGGGTATAAGGCCCCTGGTCCTCCATCCTGGGGTGGGGGGGCTGGATCAGCATCCTTTCCGAGTTTAAGCTTGCTTCACACCCTGAAAAGAAGCACCGCCCACCCACACTGAGGGGAGGTAGGCAGAGGGGAGAGCGGCATTTTTCCCAGGATTCCCTGGGGAGTCCCAGTGTGTGCTGGGCGTGGGCCTGGAAGGACAGATGGGCTGGGTCAGCAGCTGGCAGGACCCTCCACCCTCTCCAGGGAGCAACCCTACCACAGCCATCACGTTTTGTCCAAGAACTGAGCTATCCCTTTTCCCACTGGCCTCAGTTTCCCCAGCTTAATGAACCCAACCTAAGCTGGGGAGGGGGGCAGGAGTGGGCCAGCATAGACAGGCTCACTGAATGCCCATGACCATCCCATTGCATCCCACAGGCAGGCTTTAGTCCTGCAGGAAAAGTGCCTGGAAGGAAGGTACTTATTGCCCGGAGCCTGGAGGCGGGAACCAGAAGGACCTCTCCTAGCTGGATGGCCTCTGAGGGCTCTGGACCTGCTCACATTGTCCTTACAGCAGATCTGTAAGGTTCTGCATTGTTTTACTGACGTGGTTTCAGAGTGGCTAAGCAACTTGTTCAAAGCTTTACATCAATGAAGAGGCAAGTCTTGTCTGTCTGTCTGCCCATTCCCCCTCCCAAACCCTGAGTAACACTGTTCCAGGGAGGCCCTAAGAGTCCCCAAGGAAGAAGTCAGGTATGTCTTGACATGGGAGGTTTCAAGGGCTATAGAGAGGTTCTTTTGTCACAGCTGAGGCTCATGATTCCCTGCTATTTAAATGACAAAATGTTATGTAAAGGACATCACAGTTGTTAGCACGTCTGTAAAGTAAAAGGGTCCTTCCAGACCAGATGCCCAGGTCACACTCCTCGGCGTATCACTGTTCTGCTTGGCTGTGTGTCTTCCTGGGTGTTTCTTATATGTATTTGTACATGTGATGCTGAGGGTGTTGTATGACAAAGCTTTTCCCACAGAGATGCAACACACAGGTCTGTTCACAGTGACAGGTAGTCTATGACAACTCACACACCTACCCACCCGAGACAGCGAGTCCAGGACAGCACACATGTCTCCTCGCCTATGACAGAATCCACCAAAGTCCAACCTGGAGAACCAGAGAGTTTTATTGGGGTGACTTACAGGAGTATGGGTGAGGGGTCACTCACAGGAGCAGAAGTGACTCAAGGACAGCTGCCTCATCCCAGTCCACCCCAGCATGGGTGACAGCTCACAATGCTAGGACCCTGGAGCACACGGCACAGCCTGTAGGCAGCTTGGAGAGTGTCCTTTCTAGATGCCTCAGTTGGTCTAAACTTCTTCCAGGCAGCTTAGTTGGTTTCTGTTCCTTCTACGCCGCTGGTCTGGCCTGGGAGTCTTCCTTGCAGGTTGGATTTACCTCAAGGGGCCTAGTGAATCTGGTCAGTTTCAGGGACTTCCTGAATGTATGTTGAGTTGTTTACCTTCCTGTTTAAGGATCTTCCCTGCAGGATGGAGTATTTCAAACTTGGAGCAAACTGTTACATAACAGAGGGTTGGACCACGAACTTCCCACACGGTAAGTAAGCACTCCACCATAGAGCTACATCCCAAGCCAACACAAATATTTTTCTTTTTTAACTTAAATGACAGTTTGATTCACATGTTAAGTCATAGGAATTGCACATATAATTAGCTGTGTATGCACAGCTGGCTTGTCGGTTTCTATGAGACAGGTTATCAAAGTCTCAGGCTGGCTCCACACTTGCTTTGTAGCAGAGGGTAGCCTTGAACTTGTGACCATCTACCTAGTGCCGGGATTGCACCATCATGACAGGCTTATTGCACGTGTTTTAGAAACAAAACACCATCATAACTGTACCTGCTGGTGCATGCCTGTGATCCCAGACGCTCAGCAGGCTGAGGCAGGAGGCACAGGGATCAAAATTTCCAGGCCAGCCTGAACATTCAGTGAGATCTTATCTCAAAAGAAAGAAAGAAAAAGCAAACGGCTGGGATGTAGCTCAGGGATGAGTAAATACCTTCCCTAGGATGTGGTCGCTTCCAGGGATGGACAGTCATGCATTGGCTTAGTTTCTGCATGGCCCATCGAAGTACCCCCTCAGGAAGCAATGCTAAGGTGTGGCGGCAGGGTGGGGTGGGCAGGGGGTGTGGGGTGTAACCCTGATAGGGCTTACAGACACCACCCAGCCTCCACACCTGTAAGACCGCGTCCCTCAGCACTTGCCTGTCTGTGGGGTGACCTCTGTACACCTTCTTCCTGTTCTCTTGAAGGTGGGTGAGTGGTCTTCATTCCTTATTTTTGAGACCAGTCTCTCTGTGTAGCCCTGGCTATCCCGGAACTCACTCTGTAGACCAGGCTGGCCTTGAACTCAGAGATTTGCTTGCCTCTGCCTCCCGAGTGCTGGAACTTAAGGCATGTGCCACCACACCTAACTCTATCATTCTTTATTCTAGTTTTGTAATTCTGGGTCTTTACATACTTTGCAAACTTGTCTCCCTTTCTGCAGGCTTTATTTTGAACATTACTAATTAATTTTGATCATCATTCTATTACCGAAGTTATTTAGGCACGTTATGGAACATTTGGGAGCTAGAAGGAAAATTCCAGTCACATAAATGTTACCTTTTGTTAACATGTAGGGAAATGGGTGTCTCTGTGATTTGCAGCTCAGTGTCAGGAGCTCATTTACAGTGCCTCAAAGCTGTCCCTACCAGCCAGGTCCAGAACTTCCCAGGAGGAGCAGGAATCCCAAGGCCATCCTGGGCTACATGAGACACCACCTAAAATAAGAACAAAAACCTAAGTCTTCAGAGTGTTCCTGTCTTCCCCAATCAAAGCTTCCCCTCCAACCCTACTCCTTCCCCCACAGCTGCTGGTGTCCCCGTGTGGCTCTGAATCTGTGTGAACTCTTGGCTCTGGAGACTTCATGCTTGTGGGCTTGCTTTTCTGAGCATAGTGTCCATGAAGTAGCATAAACTTGCCTTACTTCTGAGAGCCGAGTGGCAACCATTGTTTGGACAGCCTCAGCTTACTGTCCCATCTTTTGATGGACCCCTGGCTATAGCTATAGAAGTGCTACTGTACATGTGCTGTGCAGACACCGGCCGAGTCCCGCTTTCTCCTTTGAGGTGTCTTCTCTCGCCATCCCCCTACTTTTTAAAAACTTCTAATTTTTAAAAATTTTAAAATACTTATTTTCATTTCATGTGCATTGGTGTTTTGCCTGCATGTGTGTCTGTGTGAGGCTGCTGGGTCCCCTGGAACTGGAGTTAGAGCTGTGAGCTGCCATGTGCTGAGCCATCTCTCCAGCCTCCAAAATATTCTTTCATACATGTGTTTGCCTGCATATATGTTCACACATTACAGTGCCTGAGGAGGCTAGAAGAGGGCATCAGACCTCCTGGAACTGGAGTTACAGACAGCTGTGAGCCACCATGTTGTGGTGCTGGGAATGGAACCCTGGGCCTGTCCAACTGTAGCAAGTGCGCTTAACTTCTGAACCATCATGGCTCCAGTAACCCCAGACAAATTCTGTTATTCTGTTGTAGTCAGGATTGTTTTGGTTTTTTCCTTTTCCTTTTCCTTCCTTCCTTTCTTTCTTTCTTTCTTTCTTTCTTTCTTTCTTTGTTTCTTTGTTTCTTTGTTTCTTTGTTTCTTTCTTTCTTTCTTCTGAGTGTGCATGATTTCAGGTTTATCAAGACTGTCCTGAAAATGTCTGGGCCCAAAGTGAAAGATATTTAGACAGCCATGGAGTGTTCGCATCTTGGAACAACTGTCTGTACACTACTTTGGGTATTCGAGTCCATTTTTATTATTCTGCTTCCCCACTCTGATGTAGAAGAAACCTCTATATTTGTTTCTGGTGTCCTGAAAGTTTATCTGGAGGGAACCAAACTGGGTGATCCAGCTGGGTGGGTTGTAATAGTTGGCCTCAAGATTAGATCTTTAGGGCTGGGGTGTGGCTTGCCTGGCACTTGGGGACTTGAGTTCCATCCCCAGCACTGCAAAATACAAGAAAGAGATCCATTTTTTAAAATCTCATATGACATATGTGATATTGTCAAGACTCGATGTCCCCAAGATCCACGTAGATGTAGGACCTAGGGGCCTCCTGGCAACGGGGTCTGGGTGTTGTGAGAGTAGCTGTCCTTCACTGAGAGATGACTGGAAGTGGGTGTTTTTATGTGAGTCTCCTGATGCGAAATTATTCCCAACTAGCTTATGTTTGGAGGCCGTTTTTCAGCTTGAAGCTCATCATTGGCTATCGAGAACCTCTTTGCACAGATTTGGGGTGCCACCTGCACCACAAACTGCCTTGTAAGTCATGGTGTGTTTTTAGGCTCACTTGGTCCCCGGGCATCTGTTCACCCTCACAGGGAAAGCAGAGGTTGGAGCAATCGGCAGGGAATCTTGGATGACGTTTTACTCACATGTCCGTATACAACCCCCTCCCAGTACACACATTCCATTTTTTCCTAAGCTTCAGATTGACTATGTTGACTTTCCTGTTCTTCCAGATGAAGCTTGGAATTGTTTTTGTCTTTTGAGAAAAATCAAATTTTTTTACCTCATAAACTCATTGAGGATCCGCCCACTTTGGGAATGGCTCCATGGTGTCGGTCATCTTTCCTGCCTCAGGTGAGCTTGTCCTATCCTGTGGTAGATGACAGGCATTCCTCTCAACATTCTCCTGGGGGCTGTGTTCACTTCTGAGGCCCTAGGATTGATCATCGAGACTCGTTCCCTTCTCTCTCCTGGTAATAGGTCGCCAGGAGGCAGGAGGTTTGGTTTCTACCATGGAAAATGGGAGTAAGAAGCTAGGCTTGGGAGTGTCCCAGAAGAGGAAGGGAGGAGGGGCTTGGCTGGGTTGGCCAGCCCCTCCTAGGTGCAAACAGATGGAACACACCCCGCCCTGGCCGCTCTGGTGCCTGGTCCTGTGGGATCATAAAGACAGTGGTCACCCTGGTCAAGGCTTGTCGCTCCTGGTCGGTCTGGGTGCTTTTGTCCACAAAACCCCAATTGTTTACCGGGTAACGACTGCGTGGTGGGAGAATGAGGGGCTAAATCATTGTTTGGAGCAGGGACTGCAAACAGGGATCAGCAGCCCCTAGAGCTTGTTTGAGCTGTGACCCTCTCATAACACCAGCCTCTCACACGGGCCCGATGACTCCTCCCAGGTAGCCCTAAGGTCAACAGGCAAGGGTGCATGGAGAATACAACCATTCAGCAGTCATTAGAACACCTATCCCAGGAATGCATTGGCACTGCGCATTCACAGAGGGAAGCCGCTCGCCTGCTGGCTTCCTCCTGGCCTGCCTCTCAGCGCCTAACACTGTACCGGGAATGGGTGCTCCAGTTTGGGGCTGACAGGAGAAAGGAAATAAACCAGGGCATCGTGGCCTTTTGTAAGCTTACTCTGCCTTCTGGGCTTAGAACCTTGTCCTCTGAAAAACTCTAGGTCTAGGATGTGGGAGTTCCATGTTCCAGATTCCAGGTTCTAGGCCTCATGTGCCAGGGTCTGGATTCTGACAACTGGGCTGCAGGCCTCATTTCAGGGTTCTAGCTGGGTTCTACGTTCTGAGCTCTGGACTTAAGGAACCTGGCTTTGGACTCTGTGGCCCTGGGTTCTAGGGTCCGTTCTTCAGTTTGGATGTGAGTGTCCATGCTCTAGATTCTGTTTGAGCTATAAATTCCTATGGTTTTTGAGTCCAGGCTGTGATTCCTGATTCTTGGACTTAAACAGCAGGTTCTTTACCAGTAGTTCTCAACCTACCTAATACTGTAACCCTTTAATACAGTTCCTCATGCTGTGGTGACCCCCAACCATAAAATTATTTTGGTGCTATTTCATAAGTAATTTGGCTACTGTTATTAATCACAATGTAAATATCTGATATGCAGTATGTCTGATATGGGACCCTTGTGAAGTGTTGTTCAATCCCCAAGGGGGTTGGAACCTACTGATCGGCTGTCCATTCTGAACTTTGGGCCAGTCAAGTTTGCCCTGAGCCAAGAAGTATCATTATGCCTCACATCTGGGAACATTACCTCCTTAAGTGGTTCCTGTTTGTTCTCACTGATGAGGCTTCCTATGCCTATAACAGTATGTGGCAAAGGGGGGTTGCTAATAGCACGCACACACACACACACACACACACACACACCCCACATGTGCATGCATACCTACTCCCAGATCCGCCTGTTATCAAATCAACTCACAACCTTGTAGTTGAAGGCTGGAGACAAGACAGAAAGCTGCTCCTACCTTCACTGTGGCTGCAACTAGCAGGCTAGAAGGCCAGTATGGTCCAGGTCCTGTGGTGCCGGGGCCACAGTGTACCCAGGGGGAGACACAGCAGCCCAATTAAGCTTCAGTTTGGCTCCTGCCTGACCCAGGTATCTATTCCCCAGGAAAGGATGAGAACAGGGTAATGGTGGCATTGCCAGGGCAGTGTCCTGAGGACAAAGCCCCAGAGATACCCACTACACCCCGACTGGCTGTGGCACTTTGGATGAGGCACTGGTCCTTGCTGGGAGTCTAGCCTTCTGCTCCGTGTGATGACCCAGCAGTCTGATTCAGGAGTGTGGGGATAAGGGATTTTGGAGGATGGGGGTGCTAGGATTGGACTTTGACACTGCTAACAGGATCATAGTGACTAGAGGTGAGCTCTCAGGAGCCTCAATACCAGAGCTGAGGACAGCATCAGAGATGTGGCAGGAAGAGGGTACGGGCATGTGGGTAGTTGGGTGGTCAGAGGCAGGAAGTTCACGGAGATACACAGTGCTTAGGTGTTTGAAGCCAGCCTGAGCAACATAGAGACCCCATAACTCACACCCTCCCAAAAAAATCACTACTGACACCATTGGTGGCCCAGGACACCAGTGACTGCCTGTATCTGGGATCCACACGTTGGCCAAGGGAAACCTTGAGAGATTCTAGGCATATGATTTGTGACAATTGCCAAGATCACTGCCAGAGATGACTTTTGTGCAGGGCTATGACCGGACACGTCACTGATCAGATGCAATGATAACATATCGGTGATAGGTTAGCAGTCACTAAGGACAGGATGGCCGATGCATTGATCGGAATATTGGTAATGGCAACTGTCATGGGTCATTGGTTAGAGACAGCAATCAGTGACAGGGTGATCAAGTTTGTTAATGAACGCAGTTGGCAACCTGGTACCCTAGAAACCAGAGCTGACCACAACTGGGGGGACCTGAGTGCTGCCAGGGAAGTTACTGGCTCTTTGAAAAGCCCAAACAGGCACCTTCCTGGGCTCTCAGAAAAGGATGATGGAGAAGAGCCCTGTCCATCCCCATGTACTTTCCCCTGCACCCTAGGGAGAAGGCTTTAGCCAAATGGGGCCTCTCTGAAAGACAAGAGATAGCAGAAACAAGGCCACCTGACAGCTCAAAGCCCACTGGGGATGTGGAGTCTCAGGGACCCATTTGACAGGCTGCAGCATTCACAAAAAGTATTTTATTATTTTTAACAGTATTCACTTTAAAGGAATAGGAGGGTAGCATACAATTTTTACAGACAATATTTAAATGTTGTACATAGTTAACAATAACTTAGGTCACTAATTCAAAAATAAAACGAGCCAAAAACATAAAAACAGAAAATACTGCCGATTCTTTTTCTTATGCGGGTACTAACACAAAATAAGTTACTTCCGGGTATGGTGCTCTGCAGCAATTGGACGCCAATATTGCACGGAGTTGACTTGTCAGCACAATTGTCTTCCTGGGCTAGGGGCCGCTTGCTGGCTGCCGCACCGCCGCCGCCGCACACAGAATCGAAGCTTGGGAGACATTTTATGTACAGCTGTACCTTGAAGGATCCAGCCAGCCACAAGAGAGCAGAGCCCCCCAGGGATTATGGGACCACTGCCTGCCCCTGTCCCCCAGCAACCAAGAGCATAAGCTCTCCCTTGTCCACAACCTCCTGCTAGGGCCATGGGACTCGAGAACCATTCAAGAAAGAACCGTGAAGCTCAGCCTTGGTTTGTAGGTTTTATTCCTTTCCATGGTGGGGCTTCTGTGGCAACGTACAACTGACTGGACCCAAAATGAGTTTAAAAATAAAACCACTCATCAGTGAGTTAAGCTTATGCAGTTTGGGTTTGAATATGCTCTTATTTATCTTAGAGTGGGAGGGAGTTGAGGGGTTAGCAGAAAAAAGATGTATTTACAGGGGTCCAGCTGGCCTAACAACACAGGCCACAACTTGGCCATTTGGGTCGCACCAGCTTTGGTCTCTCGAAGCCAAGGGAATGATCTGGGAGACGTTTCCCCTTTCCAGAGAATGCTTCCTTCCTGTGACCCAGCCCTGGCCTGGGAATCCGTGCAGGACCGCCTGCGATTGTCTCTGCCCTCCAGGGCTGCGTCAGGGCAGGGGCTACCCTCCAGGCAGCTGGGGAGAAGGCTTAGGCTGAGGCCCTGTAAGTCTGCCCCCCAGAGCCCTGGCTGGTGGCAGTAGGCCCCAGAGAACACAAACAGCCCGTGCCTCTGTGTCTTCACGTCCTTGTATGAAATAAGAGCAAAATAAATTATTTTTTTGCCTTCAAAAAATGGTTTCATTTTTCTGTCTCCAGTCTCCTGTTTCTTCCTATAAACCTGTCTGTTTTGCTCTCTAAGCAACTGTCCGTGAAAAAAACTTTTCTGGGCAGCACCCAGGGCGCACACGAGCTGTAGCCCAGTTAGAAACATTCACAGTAATGGCGGCACAAGGCTGGGAGTCCTCCAAGGAGGTGGTTTCGGCCAGGCTAGGCCGGCAGGAGGAAGTGGGTCTCTTGGAATGAGCAGGAGCCAAAAGTGTGTTCCACCCATCCTGGGAGTGCCCGACCTCACTCTGGTTCTGCCAGCCACCCTCGAAGTCCATGTCTGTCCAGTGGGAAGCTGTGACTAGCCCATGGCAGTGACCATGCTGGACGGGTGGGGGTGGCCGAAGGAGAGACTGGAGGAGGGGTGGATGGGCGTTGGCGTGGGCAGGATGTGTCCAGAGTGGCTGAAGGGTGGGAGGTGGCCCACGGGCGCCATGTGTCCCGCCAGGGCAGCGGCACTGAACGGGGACGACTTCTCCTGCATACACTTGGAAAGCTCCTCAAAGCACTCAGCCCCTTTCTTGCTCTTCTTAGACTTGCTGGACATCTTCCGGTTGCGAGTCTGGATCCCTTCCTTCTTCATGGTCAGAGGCCTGTTAACCTGGGGGCAGCCACGGAGCCTTTAGGACAAGTTCCCTACCCATGAGTCCCTTCTCCACAGGTCATGGGAGACCGGGTTACACATATCCCCAGGGTGCCAGGAATTGTGCCTTCGGGCCTGGTCTCCAATGTCACTCACCAAAGTCCCCTTAAGCCTGCACTGTCACCATTTTCAGGAAAAAGAGATTGCATGGTATAACAGCCCACGCTCTTTCCAGTCCGCTGAAAGCCTGTACCGCTTTTATACTGGTTATATCAAGGGAGACTTTAGTCCCACCCCTGTACCCTCTAATCCTCCCGGGCTTCCAACTTTTCCTAAGACAGAGGTACAAGTTCCCTGCCGGCCCTGCCCCCACCGGTCCCGCCTCCACAGCAGAGGCGACCTTCTTACAGGAAGCCCTTCTGGCACTCTGGGCTGGCCAAGCAGGCTGCCGGCTGCGGCTTCCCAAGCCAAGCCAAGCTGGAGATTGTGGCTGGGGCCGCTGGCCGGGCTGCACAAAGACCTGAGGTCCCTGGGGAGGGGTGGGGTGCACTCACATTGTGCAGTTTGTAGTAGAGGCCACAGGCGTTGCACACAGGGTCCCCGTTGGCGTTCCGGCGCCATAAGGTGGTGGTTGTCGTCTGACAATTCGCACAACAGGTGCCCGCTCTCCTGGCAGCAGACTAGGAGGGGAGGGGCAGCGTCAGCGAGGTCTCTCCCACGCCCCACCTTGACCTCCTCCAGGGCCCTTAGCACCACCCCCAGTCTCGCCGCCCAGCCCAGGAGCAGTGGGTCCCACAGGGGAGCCAAGGCATCTCAGACCAGGGGATTTTAGAATTTGAGAAGTAAACTAGCTGGGAATCACAGAACTTTGGAATAAAGAGCTCTTAGAATCCAAATGATTATAAACACGGAAGGGAAAACCAGCCACGTCCCCCCACTGCCTAGCAATCTAATTTCATAGGTAAGGAAACTGGGTTCCCAGGGACGACTTAGCCCTGTAGCCATCCTGCACTGCTCTGTCTCCAGCTGCAAGTCTCCTCCCCCACTGTTCCCCTGGAAATCCAGAATCCTGGTGAGTCATGGCCAGGAGGCCATGGCGGCAAGACCCTGCACTGCCCAGGGGATCCCAGAAAGGCCTGAGGAAGTTTGAGCCCAGGATTAAAGTACGGAGTTGCCTCGTCCTATACAAGTCACCAGGAGAGATTTAAATTAAATTTAACTACAGTTTAAAAACTAAACACTCAGTTCCTTTGACTGCACGAACCACATTCCTAGCGATCAATAGTCATACTAGCCAGAGGCTTCCACACAGGCCGGAGGAGCAGACATTCTCACTCCCTGCCGGTCTAGATCTCTGGACCAGGGCAGTTCTCACCTGCCGCCTTCACCAGCCCCTAGTCCCAGCCCCCAGGAAATGCCAGTCAGAGGTGGGGAGTGGAAGAGAGGAGGCCTGGTCTCTAGAACAAGGAACTCAAGGTCCACAGAGAAAAGCCTTTTCCTAGAATACAGATCACCCTTCAGCCACTCCTGCCCCAGGTAAAAGGAGGGGTGGTCGTGTCCGGGCCCCCACCCCAACCCTAGTACTGAACTCCACGGGGCAGCCAGGGTGGGGTGGGGGCCAAGTCCAGCGGAGTCTGCAGTGGCCCCAGGCCTGAGCCTGCTCATGGAGGGGACCAGAGCTGGCTGCTGCGGGGGCAGGGAGGGTGAGTAAGCAGCCTGAAGCTGGAATTCTGACTCAGGGGCCAGCGGTGTATCCTCCCCCCACCAGCCCGCACCCGCCCTCACCCTGCTCCAGGGGGAAAAGAAGAAAAAGGCCCCAAAGCGGGCGAACGATTTAAGCTCATAAATCACTTTGCCCTGAAAAAATATATTTATTATTCTTAGCATTTTACACATTATTTGCAGAGTGGAGGGTATTAGAAATTTCAAAACAGCCCAGCGAGAGGCAGGACTGAGTCGAGGTGGCTCTGAAAACTTGCCGGTCCGGAAACAGATACACGAAGTTTCCTTATCTACCGGCTGCAGATGTCCGGATAGGAAACTCCGGCAGGAGATCCGAAAGGACATTTTTTTAAAAATCACTCAAATGAAAATACACAGTATAGGTGACTCCATGGAAAAATAATAAAGGGCAGGTTTTTTTGGTGGCTGCTGTGTGTTATTTAAATAAGCGGAGGAGACTGGGGGCTGGTGGGGGCAGCAGAGCTGCCACAGGGAAAAGTACTTCATGACCCTATTTTTAAAAAGAGCAAATCGAAGGCCAGAACATGAGGGTGGGCTGCTGGACCCTGGGTTCTGGGAATCCTCAGCAGTGGGGACGGGGGCGGGGTGCCCGGTGGCTGCAGGACAGGAAATTCGGCAGGAAAGAATCCACCAGAATGAAGACCGACCTGACTGACCCCCAAATGATTTCACTGATAAGAGACTTTCAGGTGGTGAAGTCTCTGCATTTGAAGTTTTGTTGTTGAGTTGTTTTCGTTTGCTTTTTTTTTTTTAAATTCCTCTTACTAACCACCAGCTCTACCCACGGTTGGTGACCACTGTGGCCCAGCCCTGCCCAGCGATGTGCCCGTTCCTACCAGCCTCCGCTTCGGCTTGATGAGGGGCCGGTTCTGACCGTTCATTTTGTGGTAGAGCCCGCACGCGTTGCACAGGTAGTGGCCGGTGCCATCACGTCGCCAGAGAGGGGTGGCTGTGGCCCCACAGTTGACACACTCTCGGCCTTCTGTGAGGGGGACAAGGAGAGACACGAGGCCTGCTTAGCGGCTTCAGAGAGCCAGAGGATCAAGGCTGACACACATGGTTATATGAAGGGAGACTTTCAGTCCCACCCCTGCAGGCAGAGGGGTCTAGGGGGTCCCCAGAGAAAAGGCCCTGAATCTTTTGAGGACAAATCCCCATCTCAGAGGCTGCTGAAGAAAAAAAACAGAGAGAAGCATGGGCCAGGGATTCTGAGAGCCAGTAGCAAGATACCCGGAAAAGGAATTGAAAGTCAGCTTTGTGGAGCGCAGGCTACAGCCACAGCCGCCCAGCCTGACCTGAGTCTGGGAGCCTCTCTTCCTCCTCTTTCCTCCTATTTCCTCTCACTCCCCCCCCCCAAGGTGCCAGCATCTCCAAGTCTGTTCCCATCTCTGCTATCAGCCCCTTGCTGTCTTTATATTTGGTCCAGGGTCAGGAAGGAAACTTCTCTTCCCCCAGATTTTCTCCTTTTTCAGCCAAACCCCTAGATTTCAATGATCAAAGGTGCTGTTTTTAAAAAATGAAATAATCAAGAAGGTCTTTCACTTTAGGTTAGGTGGCCTTATTTTTTGTTGTTGTTATTTTTGGTCACCTGGAATTCAAACAAAATACAAAACAAACTCGGAAGAAAGGACTACAAAAAAGGCAAAGAGTCTGGTCTTAGAAGGGCGGGAGCTAGAGTCAAGCTGGGTTGGAGTTCAGTGGAGTGAGTGCTTAGCAAGGCGGGACATTTCTTCCTGGTTTATTGGAACTAAGTACCTATGAAGTCAGGCAAGAGAAGGTAGTTTCTGAACTCAGGGGTAAGCTTTGAAGAAAGCCTCCCTCTCCCTTGCTAAAAGTTATGGGAAGGAGCCCCAGAGCCATAGGTTATCGCCTCAAGGCCACATTGCTAGACAAACCCAGCTGGATCCAGCTACCACTGGCAAAGGGGTGCGGGCTGCAGAGGTCCTCGCTCCTACCCTCAGGGGGAAGGATCAGGGTCACTGGGATACAAACAGGCCTTGGGAATTTTGCTTTGGGGAAATCTCCGAAGAGATCTGGAGTCACTGCAATCCTAAAACTAGACTAGCAGAGTTGGAGAACCAGATTCCTTTAGGGCCTGGACCTCTGCAGAGCCCGCAGCAAGCACACACGCTCACAGATACACGTACACACATGCACACACTGGCTCCTTCCCTCACCTACACACTGCACGCTCCCCCACATGCAGTCATGAGGCCGCTCAGTTTCAGCTGAGCGTTTGAGAGACTGGAACCACATTCTGAGTGTCAGCTGATGCTTGCTGACCTTGGAGGGCATGGTGAGGGGTGAGGAAAGGAACTGAGCTCTGGGTACTTAGGGATACTCAGGGGCAGGATGGAAGTTTAAGGGTTCCTTCCTCCCCACACCTGTGGCAGAGAGGACTGCCACCCCATTCTTGGATCAGGCGCACCAGCATGGCCCCTCTTCAGATCACAACCCCCTCTACAGAGGAACGCTCCACCCACAGGCCCTGAAGTCCCACATCTGCCTTTACCTGAGCAAGAGCGTGCCTTGCTTCGCTGCTTAGGGGTGAAGCTGGAGGCTGGACCTCCCAGGAAGCCTCCAGGATGGAAGAGCCCGCTGCCATAGTCATGAGCGGAGGCAGGGACATACGAGGGATAAGTGGGTATCGGGTGGTGAGTTGCAGGCTGAGTGCCCATGGTAGCCAGGCCTGGGCGCAGGGGACTGCCACCTTCCATCTTCATGCTCTCAGACAGTGACACTTGGTACTTGACACCATCCTTGTCCTCACCCCGGGCTACACTACCCCCTGCAGAAGAGGAGGCTGGGGAAGCGGCTCCCGTGGTGCTGGGATCTGGAGACACTTCTTTGGGGGGTGTGGGTGGGAAGCCGAAGAGATGGGAGCCAGAGTGGGCTGCAGTGGGGGTGAGGGAGGCCACTGAACTCCCGCTGCCTCCTCCGCTCCCACCCGCAGCCCCTGGGTACACAGACAGAGGCCCCCCGGGTGCGCCAGCAGCAGAGGGGTGAAGCGGGGTCTTGGAAAACGGACTGACGGTCCAGGGGCTGTGGTGATGGGCAGCGGCGGCAGAGAGAGCAGCTTTGCCCCCGTCCAGCCATGGCAAGCCTGGGCTGTGCAACAAGTGTGGTCGGCACATCTGGCCTCCTGTGAGACGGGCTGCAGCAGAGGGAGAAGGGATGAGTTTGGACAGGGGCCTCAGAGCCATGACACAGGCACACAGGATCACAACTCAGGGAACAACCATCAGCAGCCCCACCCTTTAAAACACCAGAAACGTAACAGCTCAGCCTGTAATCATCAGCAGGGTCGTGGAAGGCCGGAGGACAAGCGGCACAGAGCAACCCCACCGGACAGGGCCCAAAAGGTGTCCCCCAAGACAGCTGGGAATGGACAAAAACCCTACAGGTCTCAGACCCTCCCCAAGAGGTCACTGCCTCCACCTTCCCCAGCCCGATTTCGCAGCTGCTCAGATTCCTGTGGATCCCACATCCGGGAAGCAGCAGCGGGCTGTCCTCCCCTCCGAGGCCTGGTGTATGCGCCGGGCTTGCAGAAACCCGGAGGGCCGAAGCTCACCGTGCGCCGGGCTGTAGGAAACGCGCGCCCGCGCGTGGGCCGGGTTGGCGTAGTAGGGGTTGCCTTGTGAGTCGAGATGGTTGAAGAAGACATCCACTTCGTCAGGAGGCAGCAGCTGCGCTGGCTCCATGTAGTTGTGCGCCAGGCCCGGGTGGTGCGAGTCGGGGTGCTGCGCATTCAATACGGCGGGGTGCGCCATCCAGCGAGGCTGCTCGGGCGCCACCTCCATGGTCCGCTACTGCGGCTTGGGATCTAGGCGAAGGCGGGGCGGCCCTAAGTGACATAGGGGATGTGAGGGGACACTGCCGGCCTCTGACACCCCCCTCCCAGAGTCAGTGTGTTGAGCGCAAAGGCGTTCCAGCGGAGGTCCGCTGAGGTGCAGTCCCGGGTGGGAGGAAAGCGCTGGTCCCTCTACCAAGGTTCAAAACGAAAGGAAGGCGGAGGAAGGGTTCAGCCTCACACACTCGCAAGGAAACTCGCGTTCCCACAGCCGCACACCCAAGCACACGAGGTCACATACAGGGACGGACCCTGACACCGGCGACCCCAAACAAACGCACGCGGAACTGATATCGGGTTCTCACACCGAGCCCCTGTCCTCTGGGCATACAAACACACGAACTCTGACTAAAAGTTAGAGACAAGAGTCTGGACATCCACTCTGGGGCACACTGCACACACACCCCCATTCACTTACATTGTCAATGCATACAGACTAACCTCGACACCCCCAACCCCAAACACGCACACGCACACTCAGTTCCTGGGGCCGAGAGCCGGTCCCCAATGTCCTCTCCAGTAGTCCAACCAGACCTCTTCCCAAGGCATAAAAACGTAATCGCCCACAGGAGATCCTGGCCTGAGTTCCACAGAGATCCCTCCAACCTAGGAGTGCCCACAAGACCCCTGCTCCTCAAACTTACACTCGCAGGCGGCGCGCGAAGGGGAGGGCTCAGCAGTGGAGAGTAAGGGACACTAGGAGAGACCCTAGAACCACGGGTCCCGCGACAGCGCGTCCAGAGACTGGCGGGTTCACGGGATAGGGGCGGGGGACAGCGCGCGCCTCGGCCTCCGGCCCGCCCGGCTCCGGCTCCGGCCCCTCGGCATCCTCCGGCCGCCCTGGCGCCAGCTGCCGACTCCTGCACAGACATGAAGCGGGGGCCGCGCACGCCTAAGAAGCTGGCGCCAGCCAATCAGCGCCGCGCGCCGCCCAGCCTCCGCCCCCCCATTGGCTGCGCCCTCTGCTTCGGCCGCTGGACTTCGGGACTGACCCGGGAGCCGGCCCCCCTCGGCTGCCTGGCCCCCTCCCAGCGCCCTCCGGGCGGCCTCTGATGCCAACGCCCCCCCAGGGGTCCCTCGCCGCGGACAGAACCCTGCACCCCTTCGGCTGACGCTTGGGTCCTCCAACCTCTACCCTCCCAGCAACTAGCCACCAGTGGGGTCCCTGACTTCTCAGGAGTCGAGACACGCATCTTCTGGGTATCTCTCAGCTGGGACCCCAGCCTTCCAAGCTCTCCGGCGGAGCCCCACCTCCTTCGCTACGGATCACGGCCAGCCCCAGTCCAGCGGACTCCCCAGACCTCTGCCTCCTTGTGCAAGGGGCTGGTAGGATCGGCTGGACAGCATGAGTCTAGGACTGTGGACCCCTTTAGGACACCGGACTTTGGCCACTAGGACGCTTAAGACTGTGCTGAACCGATAGTCGCGGTCCGGCCAGTGGCCCAAGGAGAAGAAAAGGCTCCGGGCATGGCCTTTGCAGACCACCAGGCCAAACTGCCTGGGGCGAGGCTGGAGCCGGGGACTGGCGCCAGAGTCGGCTGGAGGGAGACTCCCAGGGCACTAGCCTTATGTATATTTTTTCCGCCTAGGGGTCCCCGAGACGGCCTTCGGGGAGAGGGAAGCAATGTTTTCAGCACTTTGTTCCTAAAATCACCTGGAGTTTTTTCTCCACAGCACCTCCATTATGGCAAGGCAGTGAGCTCGGAGGCGGGCACACAAATCTAGTTCCCTCCTTGGGTACAGACCTAAGACCTTAGCTCAGAAAGAGAATTTCGAGTCAGAGTTTAGGGCAATGTAGACAGGTGCGAGGGATTGGCCGAGCTCGATGCCCTCCATCTAGCCCCTCTGTCTTTGCAGGACCCTAGACCTCCAGGGAATGATCCCAGAGGGGTCCCAGGTGGGTCCCGAGCAGAGGGAGGGCTGGGGTCCCTGCCGCCCCCGAGGATGGGGGAGGGGCAGCAGGATTGACAGTCCGTAATTGGGTAACTGGAGGCGGCTTCTCCGGCCCGGCGGCCCCGCCACCGCGACGCCGGGCCCCTGACGTCACCCGATTCGCCAGGAAATGAACTTTTTAATAATCCAAGGAGGGAGGAAAGCCCTCGGTCCCCTCGGCTCGGGGGGCGCCCAGCCCGGCTCAGCTCTGCGGGCGCGCTCCCATCACCCCCCTCCCACGTCCTCTGCGGACAGCTCTGAGGGGGCGCGCACACCGCAGGGCCTCCTCCGGCCTCTGCGCCTGGCGTCCGTCTGACTGTCCGAGGCTTTGGAACAGGTAAAGGCCCTGAGCCCGGGGTGCAGAACTGCACCGGGACGGAAACCCGCGTCTCTCGCGCCCTGGGGGGGAGGGGGTCCCTGCTGTCCAAGGTGTTCCCTGCGCTTCAGCTCTCCTGAGCCAGCAGGGGTCCAGGCGGTTCGGGAGTACACAGCCAGCCTACGCGGGAGGTCGTGCGAGGAGAGGGCGAGGGGCTGCAGGGGCTCAAGGCCTCAGTGCCTTGGGCCGGCTGGGCAGGTAGGTGGTCTCTGTGCCACCAAGCTCGCGCTCCCACCTAGGACCCGCTCCCTCTCGGGACGGCTTTCTCGACTTCTCCCCGCCTTTAGACCACGATTCTTCTTTAACACGCAAAGCGAGATAGTCATGGAGTTTCCAGTGTTCCTTGTCCCTGGAACCTAGCTGAGCATCTAAAGGCCTCGCAGCCTCGGCGATAACCCTCCTCTCGGCAACGGTGCCCCATGCGGACGAATCCCAGGCCTCTGCACTGCAGACTTCCAGGAGAGCGCGGAGCACAGAGGAAGCTGCCCTGGCCGTCGGCGCCTCTGCTGGCAGGGCGCGGGGAGGGGGGGCTCTTCCACACCACCCCCGAAAGCAGGTAATTCCCCTCTTTTCTCCCAAAGTCGCAATTAAAATTATCACTGTTTGAACGAGATGGGGGTTGCGGTTTCCACGCCACGTCTCGCACAGGGCAGGTCCTGCCTCTCGCATAGGTGAAAGGGGTCAGCCCGGCGGGTCCCCACTAGAAACACGAGCCCCAGTGTTGCCCACCTGCCTACCGCAGAGCGGGGTGCAGAAGGGGCCGAAGGGGATTTAATTACTCCACTCGGCAGCTCAGAAAATCGCTAAGCCGGGCGGTTAAGCGACGCTTGAGCCAGGGCCTCAAGAGACCCGCAACATCCTGATTGCCCACAGACTGGGCATGGGGTTGGGGCGAGGGGTGTCCTGCCAGGTCCTCTGAGGCCCTGGGGCTGCCTTCTGGAAAGTGCAAGCAACCAACCGGCTGGCCTGAGCCCTTGCCGAGGTTGGAACTCCTGCGTCCGATGCGGGACTGCAGTTTTCCAGCAGGAACGAACCGGTCTGAAAGGGAAAATTGCCGGGTAGGTAGCAGGGAACTGAATTGACAAATAAAGGGGAACCCGCGCTGATGAACGCGTGTGAACCAGATGGATCCACGGCTGAGAACCCACTACTAGGCCGAAAATGAACCGCTAATGAAGCCCAAACAAACACCAGGGAGGGCCGATCCCCATCCCAGCATGGCTTAGATTCGGTTTCCACCAGCCCCCGCCGGCCCCCCAAAACGAAAGCAGATTTATTCCAGTTTACAACCTCCTACTATGAGGTCCCCAGAACACCTTCAGGTGCACTCTGTCTTTTTGTTGTTGCTGCTGCTGTTGTTTATTTTGGAACACACCTAGGGCTGTTTTTCTCTGAACAAAACTGCTTTTCCTTCCGCGGGAACAAGATTTCTAGGAGAATAGAGAGAGCTTGGCTCCCAAGCTGAATTATCTAACCACCATTTGAGAGAGAGAGAGAGAGAGAGAGAGAGAGAGAGAGAGAGAGAGAGAGAGAGAGAGAGAGAGAGAGAGAGAGAGAGAGAGAGAGAGAGAGAGAGATCTGGAATCTTCTGTAGAGAGGGGGCAATGGGGGTGCTTCTGAGTGGGAGCTGGGTTCTGTGGACCCAGGCCCTGTTCTGGGTGTGGCCCGGCTCCTGCAAATCAGTCTAAAAGAAGATGGAGTCATATAGGCCCCTAGTTGGTGCTGCCCACCCCACTTGCCCTTTGTTTAAACTTTGCTCTTCCAAGTCATACCTCTGGGATCACACGTCTGCCCTCTCCTTGCAATCTAATTCTCTCCTAAAGACAGCTACCTGGTCGGCGAGCTTATGACTGCCTTCAGAACCGAAGTCATTCACAATCCAGAGGCCTCCAGCCCTACATTAGCCACAAGCTTTGAGGGGCACTGGGAAGGAAGTGGGGAAGCTTTGGCTACAGTGTCCTCTCTGGAGGAGTCAGAGATGTCCCAGGCAGCATCCATCAATTCAGAAGGGTTCTAACAGTACCTCTTGCTCTCTTGGGATTCGATTCCAGCTTCTCAGATCAAAAGATTCCCACTTCCCTAGCATCTGCCATCTTACTCTGAGTCTTTTGGAAATAACAGACACTGGTACTCAGTGTCTTAGGTGACTGGCCCGCTGGTGCCAGGTGCCTAGGACTCTGAAATTTCTAGTCAACTTCTAGCCTTCATACCCCACCCACAGACAATCGGGGGCCTCCTCTTCGCCAACAGCTATGCTTTGCTCAGAGGCCTGGGGGTCAGCGGCTTGACAACTGCTAAATGCATTTCGTTAGATGCAATTTGCTTGCAATTTGTCAACCCGGCTGGGAAACGCTCTCCAGACGCCTGGCAGACGCTTTGGCTCTATCTGGTTCCTGGATCCTGACTGCTTATAAACGAATCCCGACGTGGGCCTCAGTGTAGACCCAGAACTTAACCCCCAGATGTTCCCGACCTTGGGAGGCAAGTTTATTTTTCCAAACAAACGAATTTCTTTCCTTGTTTTCTGGTAAAGGAGTAGATGCCACACAGGAGGCCCTTCTGAACACAAGACCTTTCCCCTCACCGCTGGGGTAAGCGGAGTTCAAGTCCGGCCGCCACCGAACGGTTCAGTGCTCGGCGTCCAGACAGGTCCAGAGCTCTGTCTACGCCTATCCACAGCAGATCCCCAAGCCCGCGTCCGCTTCGTTTTTATTGAAATCCCCCTGAAAGGATTCTGGCTCCGACTTGGGCAGGGGAAGACTTAAACACCCTGCGCTCTCCCCCACCTGCACCCTCGCTCGCCACACAGGATAAAGGGCCGCGGGGCGCTTCGAGCGGGGGGCACAAGCAGGAGCGAGCCGGGTTAAGCCGCGCAAAGCCGGTGCACGGGACCAGCCGGCAGGTGCAACCAGCGACCGGCGGCCCGGCTTGGGCGCATCGGCCGCCGCGACCCGGGGGTGGGGAACCGCCGAGACAAAGGCTCCAGCTCTGGAGTGGGCGGGGGCGCGTCGCAAAGCTCTCGAAAGCCAGGTCTCGAGGTCCACGACTCCGGAAAAAAACCGAAGGCTGGAGCACCCAGGCTTTGGGTTTCCTGATGACCTGGGTTTGAGCCACTAGTCGGACCGTGCGATCCGGGTGTTGAGAAGGCCGTGCCTGGGATCCGGAGGTTCGGGACAGCGCGGGCGGAATGCAGGAACTTACCGACTGCGGCGCGGTGGGCGGCGCCCTCGGGCGGCCACGGCCAGGGCTCAGCAGGGAGGGAGCGGTGTACGCGGCGTGGCTAGTCGGCCCGCTGGAGCCGGTGAGACAGCGGCGGTCACCAGCCGGACTCCGGCGCAGCGCCTAACGAAAGATCGGTGCGCAGGCGGTCGCTTTTGTCCGCTTGATGGGCCCCAAGACCAGCTATGGTTGAGGTGATCGCAGGCTAGAGAGACCTGAGCAGTGAGCTACCGCCCGGCTGGCCTGGCCACCTCTCTTGGTTCTGGCTGCCTCTCGGTTCTCGGCCGCCGCGCGGCAGCTTTTTATTTCGACATCACTTCGCGGGGGGAAGGGGGCGCCGCAGGGGGGCAGGAGGGTGCCCGGGCTCTGCGCCCTGTCTGCCGGGTCCAGCCGCTGGGCTGGCCAGGCTCGGGCCACTAGTCAGTCGAGGCGCGCACACCCGACAGGCCACTCCCGCCTTCTCAGGGCCATGCAAGCACTTCTGCTCTCAGGGATGTAATCTCAGAAAGCCTGGGATGTCTCTCCTTTGAGACTCTCCCTCACAAGCAAGTACACAGACACCTGCCCCTCCTTCCATACACACATTATGCACGTGCTGTCGCTCTGTAAATGTCCCCAGATAGGCGCTCTCTGGCACACAAACACCCATGTGCACACATAGGTATAAGGTACACACACACACAACACACACACACACAGTCACACAACTCCCTCATTTCCTGCACATTTGGCGAAGTGCAGATGTATTCCCACTTCCTTCCCCATAGATGCCCGTTCCCAACTCAGCAGAATTTAAGAATGGAGTTTCTGGTGTGTCCTTGGCCCATTTACTGGCAAACCTTTTGCATCAGAGAATGCAAGGAGAGCAAGAGACTTGTCCTTACTGGGGTAGAGGAGGCAGCCTGGTGGCAGTCTGCGCCCTAAAGAGGTACCTGAGCTAGGTAGCAATGAGACCCATTCCTAGTACTACTTTAGGTCCTTGTGGGAAATTCACAGAACCATACAGACTTACTGTTTGGAAAGATTATGCGTCCTGGTGTGCCCCGTGCAGGGAGTGGGTCTGCTGCTTCTCTCCCAACCAGCTGTTTTAGGTCCTTCTGAATCTGGTGCATTGTTTATGCACCCTCTGTATGCAGTTCAGTTTATGTGCCCCGTGGGCTATGCGTTCACAATAGAGAACTCACAGAAGTGTTTGTGAATCCAAGAGTGTCCCTAAGCACCTGTAGTGGGTAGTTGGTCGAGGAATGACTGTTACTAGAGTGTGATCCTGCACGTGCATGTAAGAATTCTCTGTTCTTACATGAGAATGCTCTGTGGAACTGGGTGTATGTCTCTGTGTCCAGATATCTGAGACAGGCCATCATCTTCAAGAATCATGTGATAGGCAGAGGATATCTCTAAGTATGTCTCAATCAGTGTGCTACCTTTGTGTATTTGTGTTTGTATCTAGACATATATTTGTATATGTGTCTTTAATAAACCTGGCTATCCATCCATGTATATGTTTCAGCTTGTATTTTGTATTTAGGTGTGTGTGTGTGTGTGTGTGTGTGTGTGTGTGTGTGTGTGTGAAAGCTGGGGGTTTGCAATGTATCTGGATACTCACTGACAAGTCTATTAATAAGGGGTGTGTGTGTCTGTGTATCTGAGGCCATACAGGTGTGTATGTGTTTAAAGGCAAGGTCTCGCTATGTCACTGTGGCTGGTCTGGAACTCACAGTGATATACCTACCTCTGATTCCTGAGGGCCGGGATTAAAGGTGTGCCCTACCACTCATGGTTAATATGTCTTAATGGCAGGTGTTGATGTCTAACTTTGAGCTGAAGGCAGATGTGACAAACGTATCCAAGTATGTCAGCATATCTGTTGCTTCAGTGGAACTGATGTGTTGGGCTTGGTGTTTGTGGCCATGTCTGAGGGGTGGGCACCTGTGTCTATCACTCCATCCTGAATCTGTGTTTCTGTATTCAGGGCTATTCTATGTCTGGTAAAGAAGGAGTGTGGAGACAGTATGTGTATCCTCCAGGCTCCCTGGCCACCCAAGCACCTTCCCTAACCAGCAGGGCAGGCAGCCAGTGGAGCCCCGGGGTGCCATTTACTCTGGCACTTTCTGTCTGTCTGTGGGAGGGGGAGATGAGTTGATAAGCCTTATCTGCTATTACCAGGGCCATGCTGAATAACCGTTCTAATGAGGTGGCCTCACTGGGACCACCAGCTCCCAGGCCCCCCTCCTATTGGGTAGGGGCATGGCCAGCCAGACCCAGAGCACAGAGCCAATCCCCTAGAGACCCGGTAAACCCTGTGTCCTAGAGACCCTTATTATTATTATTTTTTGATTTGCCTTGTTTCTTAGAGGAAGGTCCTTGGTGCTATATCGGGGAATCAAGTCCTGTCTTCTTCATGGACTTGTCTGGGCTGGTTAGAAAAACCAGAGTCCCTCAGTCTGGCTTCTGGAGGCTCAGTATGAAGTCCAGAACTTGGGATGGAGGGAATTGGAGTCCCAGTGACAGAAAGATCCAGAAAAAGGGAGGGACTGAAGCAGCAGGGACTCTAGGGACAGATTTTTAAAAATGCAGTCGCGCTAACGGGCAGAGGTGCGAGCAGGGTGGGCCCAGGGACTGGGGTACTTAGGCCGAAATAAACAACTAACAAGTGGCAGAATGAATTAGAGAGGTGGGAATAGAGGCGAAGAAAGTATCAACCAGAGAGAGGCACGGACAAGGAGACAGAATCGAGATGCGGAAATGCAAACTACAGAAACATGAGAGCAAGAGAAGAAAAGTCTAGAGAGGCGTGGGGGGGAGCAGAGCTGGGGGGAAGCAGAGCTGGGGGAGACGGCAGACCAAAGATGGAGAGACCGAGTCTGCCCGGTCGAGGGGAAGCCAGGGCCTTGGAGACCGGGCAAAGCATGAGCCGAGGCTTGGACCCCGGGCGGGGCACCGATCACGGGGCGGTGGCGACGGACAGGGGGGTCTGAGTGGGGCTGAGCCGCTGTCCGGGGTAATTTTTCATCTCGGCCGGCTAATCTTTGTTCCCGGCGAAGATAATGAATAGCCAATCGTTATCTGCCCGGCTCCCGGAGGCTGCCCGAGAATGGGGTTGTACAGGGCTGGGAATTGTTTCCAAAGTGCCGCGGAATAAATGGTCTTTCTTATCTCTGCCTTCCAGATTATCGCAGCCCTTTCAGAGCGCGCACAACAAATGCGCCCGCCATCGAATGCAGCATTTACCACCGCAGATCCGCGCGCCGATGGGCAGGCAGATAGCGTCCGCGGGGGGCTCGCCGGGCGGCGAGTGTGCGCCCCGGCTCTGCCCGGTGTGTTTTGAGGAACACGTGGGTATGCCAGTGAGTGGACCCTGAGCAAGCAAGGATGTGAGTGTGCGAGTGTGCCTCGACAGAGTGCACGTGTGCGAACCCCTGAGCACACGCGTCGTGAGTGTTCGCGGCGAGTGCCAGGACGAGACGCCGGGACGCAGGCGGTAAGCGGTGCTGCACGTGACCGCGCGGGGAAAGCATGCAATGGGTGTGCTAGCCGCGTGCACGAGAGAATTCACTGTGAGGGCCTACAGGTACCTGGCCCCGGAGGATGCTGTTAGTGGTGCGGAATAGAGGGGTTTGCAGCCACTCAAGAATGTTATGTGTATCAAGCGCAGGCCGCACTCCACAAGGTGTGTTTCCGAAGCTGCGGGATGGACGCAGTAGCGGGCATTTGAGCTAGTGGCACTGGCTTTTGGAACCGGCACGGATCTGTGGGACAGTGTGTACCCAGGGCGACCGGGTGTGCCCAGAGATGCGCGAAAAGAAGGTCCGCTTTCGGGCCTTGCTTGAGCCTGTGTTGTGCAGACTCGGGGCTGGACATTGGCTGTGAGGAAGAGACCGCTGTATGCCTGGTCCGGAGAGTGCTGGAGAGTGACACCGGGCCAGCGGCTGTTTTGGGGGACTTCGAGAATGCCCAGCGGTCCTGGTCCTGGTCCTGGGGCCCCTCCGCCAAAGCGCTGCAGCTGGGACGACAGAGCCCAGCCCGCCGCCCGAGGTCCCGGCCGTGAGTGACACGCGCCGCCACAAAGGCTGTATTTTTCCAGGCCCGCGCCCCGCCTGCGCGCGATGGTCCCCATGGCGACGCAGATAGCGCGCGGCCATTTTCCTATCTCCCCGGAGTCTATTATACAGCGGGATTAGCTCATCTCCAGGCAGGTCAAACCCAAAGTCACACAACCTGCGGCGTGAGCCCCGCCTCCGGCCGCTCCTCCTCCGCAGCCGGAGCGGGCGACCCCCGCGGCGGGGCCCGTACGCGGGTGCAGAGCGCCACCTGGCGGCCGCGAGTTCCCGGCGCGCTGCGTAAGAGCCTGCAGGTGCCCAGGGCTGTGGCTTTGTGTGGTCGCCTGGGCAACCCCTAGGGAAAAGCTGGCACTCAGTAGGTACCCCCACACCATTTGCTGGAGGGATGGACGGGAACAGGGGCTGACTTCCAAAGGCCACCGCATGTTGTCAACAAAAGCCCATACCACTGAATGAAGAATAAAAGCCGATCTCCCTTGCAAGCCTGGTAGAAGTCTTGCTGACCCAGGCCCAGTTTCCTTCCTTCCTTCTTTCTCCAGGAACCATGGCCTTTGGGTTCTCTGGACAGGAACCCTGTCTCCCTGTGTCTGCTGGTTCCTCCACCCAGAGACGTCAGCTTGAGGTCAAATGTCAACCATCAGACAGAAGTTGTTCTGCTCTCCCCTATGCCTCCTCTGTTTGTTAGTCAATTTCATATTATCTAATGAATTCTCTAATACCAATTGCTTGTTCGGCAGTCTGTGATGTTCTGGACAATGGTGGAGAGGTGGAATTCTGACTGGTTGGGATTATCACAAGTTAAGAACTGGTTGGGGACTAGAGGGGTAAGCCCCATGCGCCAGGTTGCACAGCTTTCTCTTCATGTTGAACCTAGGATACTCAGTAGCTGTGAGTTACAAGAGTTACTCCATAGCCACTCCTGCCCCAGGGTCAGTGCCCACCTACTCCATCCGGAGGGGAGTTCCTCTCCTCTGCACCTGCTGTGAGGGTGAACTCACCCCACCGGCTGTCTTAGAGCGGCCCTGAGTGGTGGTACCTGAGCCTCAGGAGACCTCACTCAAGATTTAGGTCAATTAGGCAGAGCAATCCTGGCCTTGGGGGTCCATTGCTGACTGTGAAGCTGGGGCCATGTGCTGCCGAATGGAGCTCAGCAGACTCCCTCCTGGGGGTGGGAGCACTGGGAGAGTCTTGGCCAGGAGTACTGGAGGCTACCTTCAGGTTCTAGCAGCTTCCCCAGCACTGTCCTGGAAGAGGAGCTGAGTGGGGACCCCTGCACACCACCCACACCCCCCACACCCTGCACACCACCCACACCCTCCACACTATCCACAACCCACACCATCCACACCACACACCACCCACACCACCCACACCACCCACACCACCCACACCCTGCACACCACCCACACCATCCTCAACCCACACCATCCACAACCCACACCATCTACAACCCACACACCATCCACAACCCACACACCATCCACAACCCACACCATCCACACCACACACCACCCACACCACCCACACCACCCACACCACCCACACCACCCACACCACCCACACCACCCACACCATCCACACCATCCACAACCCACACCATCCACACCACCCACACCATCCACAACCCACACCATCCACAACCCACACACCATCCACAACCCACACCATCCACAACCCACACCATCCACACCACCCACACCATCCACAACCCACACCATCCACACCACACACCACCCACACCACCCACACCACCCACACCATCCACACCACCCACACCCTCCACACCACACACACCATCCACAACCCACACCATCCACACCACACACCACCCACACCACCCACACCACCCACACCACCCACACCACCCACACCATCCACACCACACCATCCACAACCCACACACCATCCACAACCCACACACCATCCACAACCCACACCATCCACAACCCACACCATCCACAACCCACACCATCCACAACCCACACCATCCACAACCCACACACCATCCACAACCCACACCATCCACAACCCACACCATCCACAACCCACACCATCCACAACCCACACACCATCCACAACCCACACCATCCACACCACACCATCCACAACCCACACACCATCCACAACCCACACACCATCCACAACCCACACCATCCACAACCTACACACCATCCACAACCCACACACCATCCACAACCCACACACCATCCACAACCCACACCATCCACAACCCACACCATCTACAACCTACACACCATCCACAACCCACACACCATCCACAACCCACACACCATCCACAACCCACACCCTCCACACCACACACACCATCCACAACCCACACCATCCACAACCCACACCCATCCACAACCCACACCATCCACAACCCACACCATCCACAACCCACACCATCCACAACCCACACCATCCACACCACACACACCATCCACAACCCACACCATACACAACCCCCACACACCATCCACAACCCACACCATCCACACCCCACACCATCCACACCACACCATCCACAACCCCACACACCATCCACAACCCCACACACCATCCACAACCCACACCATCCACAACCCACACACCATCCACAACCCACACCATCCACAACCCACACCATCCACAACCCACACCATCCACAACCCACACACCATCCACAACCCACACACCATCCACAACCCACACACCATCCACAACCCACACCATCCACAACCCCACACCATCCACACCTCCTCCCACACCACTCAAACCCCCTCCCACACCACCCACACCCCTCCCACGTCATCCACACCCTCTGCCAGCTGGGCAGCCTTATGCAACTTTCTTTCCCACTCTGAGCCTCTGGTTCTGTCTCCACAGTTGGTCTTGTGTTCGAGCTTGCCTTTGAAATAATCTTGTGAGCCTGGCTTATCAAGTTGGCAGACAAAGTCTCCAGCCTGTGCCATCTCCAATGCCCGCCCGCATATAAAGAATCTCATGTCTTGCTTCTTGTGAAACACTTCAAGATTGGCCAATTTGTGCCTGAGTTCCTGTATGCTGAAGTTCTGCAGAACCTCCTCTGAGCACCTGGTGCCAGCCCATTCCCATCCCCTGGGTCAAGAGTGTGTCTCAACCAGGCATTGGTGGCACATGCCTTTAATTCCAGCACTTGGGAGGCAGAGGTAGGAGAATCTCTGTGAGTTCGAGGCCAGCCTGGTCTACAGCCTGTCGAGTTCCAGGACAGCCTCCAAAACAATACAGAGAAACCCTGTCTTGAAAAAACAAAACAAAACAAAAAGAGTGTGTCTCTCACCTAGACACTGAGTACTAGTGGTTGCGTTAGTTTTGATTTCCCTTCCATCACTGGGGCCTTCTGACTTGTTTTTTCCCTGCAGGACCAGAAAACCACTTAGCAACTAATTCGTCAAGGAATTAATGCAAACAACATTTAAAGGAGACACAGCCATACTATAAAGGTCCCTGACTGTGCAATATTGAACTTTGTCCAACGTACCAATACAGTGAAGCAGCCAGACCTGACTCATCATACAGATTAATAAACCATCAGATTATGGTAAGAATTGGGAGAGGATACGCTTTCTAATATCCAGGCCTTCCTCTAAACAGTGGGAGTAAATGAAAGGTGGATGCAGCCACTGTATGCAGCAGTTAGAGGTGTGGTAAGGCAGTAGGCACAGCAAAGCCATGAGGAGGCTTGAGGAGAAGCCTCTTACAAGAGCTCAGGGACACATTACATACAGAGCGCTGACTGGGCCAACAAGATGGCTCGGTGGATAAAGGTTTGCCACCAAACCTGACCTGAATTCAATCCCTAGGACTCACATAGCAGAAGGAGCTAATCAACTTCTGCAAGTTGTCTTCTGGCCCTCACCCACCCCATAATAAGTGCAAAACAAAAGTGTCAACAAACCCTATGAAACACAATAGAAAAGTGCAAAAGGGAATAGAGAGAAGTTTCATTGAAAATAAGATGTCTCTTAAATAAATCAAAACATGCAATTCCCCTAATATATCTCATTAATTCAGTTCCATCTGTATCAATTTTTGTGCTTTCTCTCTCTGTCTTTCCCTCTCTCTGTCATTGTCATGGTTTTGTGGGGTGTGCTCGGGATGGAACTCAGGTCCCTGTGATGACCTCTGAGCTAAGTGAGACACAACTTTGAAAGACAAATTGCAGCTCTGAGTCAGATTCATGAGCAGTGGTGTCACACACTTTTAATTACCCAGCATACAAGAGGCAGAGCCAGGTGGACCTTTGATTTCTAGGTCAGCCTAGTCTACAGAGTTCCAGGACAGCCAGGGCTATGTAGAGACATTGTCTCAAAAACAAACAAACAAAAAAACCAAAACAAAACAAAATAAAAAACCAAAAAAGAACTCCCTGGCTTACTGGCCTTGTTTGGGATGGGTTCATTTACATTTTGGAAGTTGCTCAGCCATTTGGAAACAGGTGGCAGCATGGAGGGCTGAGAAGTACCTGGAGGATGGTGAGGTGTGGCGAGGGTCCCACCCTGTAGTCTGTCTACCCAAAACCTGACCTTTTCTCCCAACTGCATGGCTGTTCCCCTGCTCCCTGCTGCTGTCTTTTCCCGGCTAGATTACCATAGCAACGTTCTCTCTGGACATTGCAGCCAGGGTCCTATGGGAATCTCCTGCCGTACCAGAAGCCCCGAGAGCTGGTCCTTTGTTATCCTCCAGCCACCGAGCTGTCCTCCTGGCTCGCTTACACGGTTCAGCCCTCTCCCCAGGTGCTGCATGTTACCTCACCAGCCCACTTCTTGTTCAGTTGGGAGAGGAGGCCATAGCAGGGACCAGGAGGGGCCTAAGACTGGCAGCTTCGGGTGGGCCATTGGGCCGAACAGTACCTGGGATTTCCTAGGGCACAGGCAGCTTAAGGCTGGTGATCAGGCCGGAGACAAGACCTGGAATGAAAATAAACAAAAGCCCAAGACTCAGTGTAGGGCCGGAGGCCAGCTGTGGGCAAGGTTAGACCACCTGTGGAGACTGGGCTGCAGGACTGGTGCTTACAACACACAGGGTTCCACTTTGGACTCAGTGCAGAGCACCCGTGCTCCCCCCAAGCCCCAGCCTGGAGTAAGACACATTGGCTGTGGGCAGTGACATAATTCAGGCCTAGGAGAATCACCCGGACACTCATCTCTTCCTCAGGATCTGCTCTCCTGGTCAGACAGAGCTGCTGCTGCCATCTTTGTGCCACACAGAAGCCTGCCTGAGAGCATAGCCATACAGGGGCACAGAGCTGAGAGAGAGAGAGAGAGAGAGAGAGAGAGAGAGAGAGAGAGGGTACTATGCTATGTATTTTGTTTGTTTGGATGGTTTTTTGTGTTTGTTTTTCTTTTCTCTTCTTTTCAAGACAGCGTTTCTTTGTATAACAGTCCTAACTGTCCTGGAACTTGCTCTATAGACCAGGTTGGCCTCGAACGCACAGAAATCCACCTGTCTCTGCCTCCCAAGTGCTGAGATTAAAGGCGTGAGCCACCACGGCCCCACCTCCCCACCTTTGTTTTTGTTTTGGGTTTTTGTTTGTTTGTTTGTGTTTTTTGTTTTTGTTTTGTTTTGTTTTGAGACAGAGTTTCTCTGTGCATCCTTACCTGTCCTGAAGCTCTGTTGAGCAAGCTGGCCTCAAACTTAAAGATCTGCCTGCCTCTGCCTCCTGAGTACTGGGATTAAATGTGTGCCCAGTTCCTGCTGTTTTACCCTAAACCCCAGGGCTTTAGGCCAGTTACAGCATGCCCTTTACAGTTCCCTAAGACAATATCGCACCTCTATGCTTTTCCCATTTGTTGGTCCGTGGTGGGCGTTTACTTCTTACAGCTGAGCATGCCCTGATCAAAACCAGCTACAGGCTTTGCCTCTGAGAAGGACAGTCCTCCTCTGACCAGATACTGGTAGGCTCTTGCTAGTGACCTTGGGTGGTAGAAATGGTGTCTCCAAGTATCCTGGCCCAAGCCTAGATTATCTATTCCCACTTCTGCTTTCTTTTTTTTTTTTTGTTTTTTTTGTTTTGTTTTGTTTTGTTTTTGAGACAGGGTTTCTCTGTATTGTTTTGGAGCCTGTCCTGGAACTTGCTCTGTAGACCAGGCTGATCCTCCTGCCTCTGCCTCCTGAGAGCTGGGATTAAAGGCGTGTGCCACCAATGCCCGGCCACTTCTGCTTTCTTGAAAGTCTTGGGAATCCTAAGCAGACACAAAAAAGCCCGTGCATTCAAGGCCACTGCAGGGTGAGTGAGGAAGTCCACAGGAGTCGGGAGAGAGCTCCATCAGCTGGACACAGATACCACAGCGCAGGTGAGCAACCCTGTGAGTCTTTCTTCATCTACCAAGATTTGTTTCTTCCCTCATTCATTTTCCGTCTTCAATGCGAACAGTCTACAAAGGTGGCTGGGGTATCTGGCATCTAACCTACAAAACAGAACTCACTTGTAAAAAATGAAAAAGGGGTTCATAAGATGGCTCAGTGGGTAAAGGAACCTACCTGTAGTGGCATCTTGTTCCACCTGTGGACTTGGGGTGGTGGCCACACCTTAGTGTGTGGCTTCCGGTGTGCAGACATGACCCCTTATAAGGAAGAGTAGGGGCTGGCTTGGGTTGTGGTGGGAGCATCCGGAAGGGCAGAGGCTGTGTCTCCAGGAGCAGGAAGACCTCGGGGTTATTTGCCATCATTGTGTGAATGTTCCTCAAATAGTATACCAAGTAAATACCGTTTATTCTTTATCTGGGTATTTGTGGACTCCTTTAAACATGCCTTCACCTACCAGCAAGTCTGAACACCTGAGTTTGATCCCTAGGACCCGGATGGAGGAAGGAGGAGCCATGCTCTCATTGTCCTCTAACCCCCAGACGTGTGCATTGTGTACAGGAACGTACGCACACACATGCTACATATGCACATGCGTGCTCGCACATACAGACAATATAATTGTGTGGGGCAGGATAAAAAGTAGTGGGGCAGGTGAGGACTGGAAGTGGTCAGTATATGTTTTGTATGTGTGTGAAATTATCTAAAACAATTTTTTTTTTGGTTTTTCGAGACAGGGTTTCTCTGTATTGTTTTGGAGGCTGTCCTGGAACTCACTCTGTAGACCAGGCTGGCCTCCAATTCACAGAGATCCTCCTGCCTCTGCCTCCCGAGTGCTGGGATTAAAGGGGTGCGCCACCAATGCCCAGCCTAAAACAAATGTAATAAAGTATATATAAAAATCTTTCAATTTGAAAAGCTGTTTCATCATAGTTTCTCATTTTTATAGAATTTCTCTCAACCTTTGTTCGGTGCTTAATACTTTTCAATTTACTAAATTGCTTTCCTGTCATTAGAAATTAAGGTTTTATTTTAATTATTATAAATGCTCCAGTAAACACGAGCCAAATTTCCAAAGCTTAAAAATTTAAAAAGAAAACTGAGCAATTTGTTAAAACTTTAAATTGGGTGTGGTGGCACACATCTTTAATCTTAGCACTCGAGGGTTAGAGGCAGGGGGATCTCTGTGAGTTTGAGTCTGGCCTGGGCTACATAGGGGGTTCTAAGCCATCATGTAGAATTACACGGTAAGACCCTGTCTCAGAAAGGAAAGGGAAGGAAAGGGAAGGACATTAGCAAACAAAACAGAATTTTGGTTCAAAGCCATAGTGGTATAGGGGATGGAACTCCAGGAAAACAGGGGACAGTGACACTCCAGCTATGAGTCACAAACAGTTACCACCCCTGGGTTGGGGAACTCAGGAGGAGGTGGTTCTTGGAAGTGCAGCCTGTGCAAACAAAGCCACACACCAGAATGCACCTGTGTCAGTCAGCCCTGTTACTGTAAGGACTTTAAAAAGAAGGCTGGCTTTCTGGCCCAGTTTTGGAGGGTCCAGGCCTTGGTCAGATAACACTGCTGCTCTGTGGTAATAGTGATAGAGCCAAGATCCTCACCTAGTGCTCAAGAGAGAAAGGGAAGGCAGCTCCCTTCAAGGACCAATATCCAACACTCCCCACTGACTCACCTAGACCTTGAAGAGGACCTTAGCTCACATGAACTTGGTGAACTCACAGAACAGAGAACTTTCTCTGGCTGGCACAGAGGTCAGAGAGGAAGTTAGAAGGGGAATACTGTTTCATAGTGATCTCCTGAAAATATTCCTTTTTGGAGGGAGACTTAAGACTTAGGCAACTTATAAGACTCCAGCAAGTTCAGAAAGTTGCAGGACTCACAGGGACATTCCCCAGGTTTATAAAAGCAGCTAACAATTGCTGGGGAGAGACTGCTGGTGCTGCCTGCAGTCTACGTGGAGAGCTCCAGGGATGCAGTTTGCATGACTCCGTCACCCATGTTGGGGTGGGCTTCTTTTCTGTGACTCAGTTGCCTCTGAGTGATCCCTGGTCCTGTAAGCCGTGCCAATAAAATTAGTGGCTCACTAAGATGGGCGCCTGGTTTTATAAAGCGTCAGGGTTCGAACCCGGAGCTTTGTGCACAGTAGACAACACTCTGCTGATTGAGCTGCATCTACACAACACACCGATGACTGAAACATGGCCGCGTGGGCCAGGTTTACAAGCAGGCTACACTACAAAGATGCAAAGGACATTTAGTGTCACCACGTGTAGAGCCAATAAAGATGGAGAAGACTGTGGGGAGTGGTGGTGGTTCACCCCTTTAATCCCAGCACTGGGGGCAGAGGCAAAGGCAAGGGAATCTTTTGAATTCCACAAGCCAGGGCTATACAGTGAGATCCTGTGTTAGCACCCCTCCCCCCCAAATCTCTTTCTATATAGTTTCCTGGCTGGAGAGATGGCTCAGCAGTTAGAAGCCACCAGCTGCTCTTCAAGAGGATCTGGGTTTGATTTCCATCACCCAAATGGCTCATTACAACCCTCTCTTAACTCCAGGCCCAGGGTCCAGTGCCCTCAGTAGACACTGCATGCATGCATTGCACAG
Source organism: Mesocricetus auratus (assembly GCF_017639785.1). Classification (NCBI taxonomy): domain Eukaryota; kingdom Metazoa; phylum Chordata; class Mammalia; order Rodentia; family Cricetidae; genus Mesocricetus; species Mesocricetus auratus. The sequence goes on along the minus strand of NW_024429266.1, from coordinate 149,872,242 downwards.
ATATACATGCAGGGAAAACACCTGTACACATAAATATAAAATCCCATTTCTTCTGAAGTATAATAAACTTAGGCACAGAAGAAATTAAGTGAATAATATTTTTAAAATATCTGTGTGGGACTGGGCAGACAGTTCAGTAGATGCTTTCTGATGTTTAGATTCCCAGAACCCAAGCAAAGACAAAACAAACCAAAAACAACTGAGCAGACACTGGGACTTGGAGATGTGGCTCAGAGGCTGAGAGCACTCACTGACTGCACCAGAGGACACAGATCTGATTCCCAGCACCCTTGGGCATCTAGGAACCATATAACTCCAGTTCCATGGGATTGATCTGACACCCTCTTCTGGATTCCGTGGGCAACAGGCACACATGCCTGCGAAATACCCATGCACATCAAAACAAAACAAAAACTGGACAGACATAGCAGTAGCCTGTAATCACAGTACTTGGGAAACAGAAACAGGATCCCCTGAGCAAATTATCTAGCAAGATGAGCCACAAAATGGGGCACTCCAGGTTGAAAGACCATGCCTCAATAGATGAAGTGGAAGTGATTGAGAAAGACACTGTGCAGACTAGTTTTATGTCAACCTGATACAAGGTAGGGTCATTGCAGAAGAGGGAGCCTCAACTGAGAAAATGCCTCTGTAAGATGAGGCTGTGGCTGGGCGGTGGTGGCGCACGCCTTTAATGCCAGCACTCAGGAAGCAGAGGCACAAGACCTCTCCCTACAGATCTCTGTGAGTTTGAGACCAACATGGTCTACAAGTCGAGTTCTAGGCTAGCTAAGGCTACACAGAGAAACAGTGTCTTGAAAAACAAAGCAACAACAGAAGCAAAAAATAAAAACAAAAAAAGATCGAGCTGTAGACAAGCCTATAGGGCACTTTCTTAATTAGTGATTGATATGGGAGGGCCCAGACCATTGTGGTGGGAGCCACCCCTGGGCTGGTGTCCTGGGTTCTATAAGAAAGCAGGCTGAGCAAGCCACGAGGAGCAAGACAGTGAGCAGCACTCCTCCATGGCCTCTGCATCAGCTCCTGCCTCCAGGTTCCTGTCCTGTTTGAGTTCCTGCCCTGACTGCCTTCAGCGATGAGCAGTGATGTGAAAGTGTAAGTCAAATAAATCCTTTCCTTTCCAAGTTACTTTGGTCAGGGTGTTTTATCACAGAAATGATGACCCTAAGACAGACACCCAAAGGTAACTTTAGGCCCCACATGCATTTGTGTATCCATGTTTACATATTCACCCATACACATTCAAACATGAGTACACACACATGCATATACAACAAAACAGAACCTATGTACCTAACAGCCGGTTTAAACACGGATACTGTTGAGACAAGGGGTTTTTACTGTAAACTGGACAATGTTCTGAAGTCTGACATGGTGGTGCACACCTTTTATCCAGCACTCGCGAGGCAGAGGAAGGTGGGTCTATGAGTTTGAGACCAGTCTGGACCTCATAGTGAGCTCTAGACCAGCCAGAGCTATATAGTGAAACCCTGTCTCAAAAAAAAAGGACAATTTTTTCCACTTGCCTTTCTAAGCATTGCCGAAAAAGCAGAAGCTGTAAGGGAAAGGATTGACTCACTCTGCAACACATTCCCACTTCTGCAAACAAATTCAAGTGTCAAGCAACAGATTGAGAAGGGACATTTGCCATGTATATAATGAAGCAATAGTCGTTATCTATAATATGCAAAATGCTCCTAAAAATCAATAAGACAAACAACCCAAGAGAATAATAGGCTGCTCTCTGAGAAGAAAAAATGCCCTCATCCTCAGTCAAACTAACAAAAACTGAAAGCAAAACTATTCTTCATTTAGCTGACAGGTTTTTTAAAAAGTGTTACCCAGACAAGAATAATAACATTCAGCCAGCAGCAAACCAGGGATTCTCCTTTATGGTGGGCAGGAGTATGAGCACAAGGTAGCCCAGCCTGGCCTCAAATTCTTCTGTAGCTGAAGATGACTTTGAACTTCTGATCCTCTTGTCTCTACCTCCAGAGCGCTGGGATGACAAGTATGAACTACATGGCTGGCTCATGAGGTGGTCCCGGTCTTACATATGCTAAGCAAGCACCCTACCAACTGAGCTGTACCCAGCCCAAGCAGCTTTAAGAAAGTAACACCTATATAACATACACATATATGTGTATATGTATATACACGTATACATATCTATGCTGCACACTACACACATATATACATATACATATCTATGCATACCTGTATACACACGGGTGTATCTATGCATACTTGTATTTGTGTGCACACATATGCATATCCATATTTATACATACATGCATAACACACATATGTATTTACATATCTATGCATACCTGTATGCATGTACACACCTATATATACATGCATATACATATCGATGCATACTGCATAAAACATACATACATAATACACAGCACATATATGTATCTATATATGTCTGCATACAGTACACATATATGTGCATATATGTATATACATCTGCATATCTGCATATCTGTATATACATACACATGCATACACATATACATATCAATGCATACCTGTTCACACACATATGCATATGCATATACATATCTATGTATGCATGTATAAACATGCACATATATGTGCATACATATATACACATATACATATCTATGTGCGTCCTTATACAATACACATATATATGCGTATCAATGCATATCTGCATACACATGCACATATATCTGCATAATATATGTATGCCCATATACCTGTCTGTGCATATTTACATGTATAAATTAATTTTGTTGTTTGACAGTTTCACAAATGCATATAATGTATTCTGATTAGCCCTACCCACACTTTCCTCCTTCCCATCCCAGTCAATGCCTCGTACCTCTAACAGCCACTTTCTTAGGTTCCTCACTTTTGATTTTGTTTTCTGAACACAGCTTTGTTTTTTAATGACTTTTCATGCACATTGGCATTTACTTACATGTGTGTCTGTGTGAGGGTTTTAGATCTTCTGGAACTGGAGTTGCAGACAGTTGTGAGCTACCATGTGAGTGCTGGGAATTGAACCCAGGTCCTAGTGCTCTTAACTGCTGAGCCACAGCCCCCACCCCTACAACTTTTTTGATGAATGACAGATACGTGACAACGGCATTGGATTCTAGCTCCTTTTTAGGATGCTCTGAAGGAGTTTGGCAGTGAGAGAATAAGCTGTACGGGGCAGGGGATGTGTGGGAAATGTCTACCTTCCTCCTAATTGTTCAGCAAACATAAAAGCACTCTTCCACAGTCTTTTAAAGCTGGTAGAGGTGGCCACGCCTTTAATCCCAGCCCTCAAGAGGCAAAGGAAGTGGATTTCTGAGTTCAAGGTCAGCCTACACAGTAAATGCCAGGCCAGTCAGGACTACAGAGTGAGACCGTGTCTAAAAATTAGAGAAAAAAAGACAAGAAGTTTCTGGGGGTAGAGAGGTAGGTGTGGATCTGGGAACACTTACGGGGAGGAGTTGGGGTGATTATGACCAAAACACATTGCATGAAATTCTAAACAAAACAAAACAAAAAACCCTGGCTGTCCTGGAACTTGCTCTGTAGACCAAGATGGCCTCCAACTCACAGAGATCCTTCTGTCTCTGCCTCCCAGTGCTGGGATTAAAGGTGTGCGTCACTACCACCTGGCTAATAAAAATGTTTTTAAAAGCCCAATTATAGAATAATACATTACACGCAGGGCATTGGTGGACCTGCCTTTAATCCACTATTTACACCAGACCGATTTTGAACTCAAAGAGTTCCATCCCCCTCTTCTTCACAACTGCTGAGATTAAAAGCATATGCACCACACTCTGCTAAATTTAAATTTTAATTGTGTGTGTGAGAGAGATTCTGTGTGTGTGTGAGTGTGTGTGAGTGTGTGTGAGTGTGTGTGAGTGTGTGAGTGTGAGTGTGTGTGTGAGTGTGTGTGAGTGTGTGTGAGTGTGTGTGTGAGTGTGTGTGAGTGTGTGTGAGTGTGTGTGAGTGTGTGTGTGTGAGTGTGTGTGAGTGTGTGTGAGTGTGTGTGAGTGTGTGTGAGTGTGTGTGAGTGTGTGTGTGGTGAGTGTGTGAGTGTGTGTGTGAGTGTGAGTGTGTGAGTGTGTGAGTGTGTGTGTGAGAGTGTGTGTGAGTGTGAGTGTGAGTGTGTGTGTGAGTGTGTGTGAGTGTGAGTGTGAGTGTGTGTGAGTGTGTGTGAGTGTGTGTGTGTGGTGAGTGTGTGTGAGTGTGTGTGAGTGTGTGTGTGTGAGTGTGTGTGAGTGTGTGTGTGTGTGGTGAGGTGCTGGCAGAAATCTGAAGAGTACATTGAATCCTCTGCTCTAGAGTTACAGCAATCTGTGAGCCATCCAGTGCGGCAGCTAGGAGTTAAACTGCAAGAGTATCAAGTGCTCTTAACGGCTGACTCTTTTCTCCATCCCCTGATTTTATTATTTAAAACAATTGTTTTTGTTTATCTGAGACAGGGTCTCTCTATTATGTAGTCTTAGCTGGCCTGGAACTCACTCTGTAGACCAGGCTGGCTTTGAACTCATAGAAATCTGCCTGCCTCTGCCTCACAAGTACTGGAATTAAAGGTGTGTGCCACCAGACATGGCCTCTTTATTATTATTATTATTTTACTTTTTAAAATTCATTTTACATACCAATCACAGTTTTCCCATCACCTCCCTGCAACCCACCTCTGTCCACTCCTCAGAAAGGGTAAGGCCTCCCATGGGGAGTCAACAAAGCCTGGCACAACCAATTGAGGCAGGGCCAAGTCCACCCCCATCAAGGCTGAGCAAGGCATCCCATCATATGAAATGGACTTCAAAAAGTCAGCTCATGCGCTAGGGATAGATCCTGGTCCCACTGCCAGGGGTCCCACAAACAGACCAGGCTAAAAAACTGTCGTCCACATGCAGAGGGCCTGGTTCAGTCCATGCAGTCTCCCCAGCTGTTGGTGTAGAGTCTGTGAGCCCGCACAAGTTTGGGTCAACTGTCTTTGTGGGTTTCCCCATCATGGTCTTGACCCCTCTTGTTTGTATAATCCTTCCTCCCTCTCTTCAACTGGACTCCCATAGCTCAGCCTGGATCTCTTAACTTTTTTATTTTATGTGTGTGAGTGTTTCACCTGTATGTATATCTGTGCACCATGTGCATGGCTGGGGCCCACAGAGGACAAAAGAGGGCATTGCATCACCTGAAACTGAAGTTACAGGCACTTGTGAGCTGCCCTGGGGGTGCTGGGACTTGAACCTGGGTTGTCTGGAAGAGCATCAAGTTCCTTTAACCGCCGAGCCATTTCTCCAGCTCTTATTTAATTATTATTGATACACAGATACACATATGTATATACAAATACAGCTCTGGGGCCATTAGTATTGCTCTAATGCACATGTATTTAGGGACTGGATAATCTATAAGGGTTATTATAAAACACTTTTTAGTGACACCTTAGGGCTAGGACCTGAGTTTGATTCTCAGCATCCACAGAGTGACTCACTACCATTTGTAATTCTTGCTTCTAGGGATCTAACACCCTCTTCTGGCTTCCTATATGTATATGCAGATAAAACACCCATACACATGAAATAAAAATAAATAAATCAATAAAGATTAAGATAAAACTCATTTCCCATTTATTGTTAGTTTGTATAAAATGATAAATTTATGTATTAATTTTTATTCTCAAAACTTAGTATAATCACTTATTCTGGTAGGTTTTTGTTTTGTTTTGTTTTGTTTTGAGACAGGGTTTCTCTGTAGGGTTTTGGAGACTGTCCTGGAACTCTCTTTGAAGACCAGGCTGGCCTCGAACTCACAGAGATCCGCCTGCCTCTGCCTCCCGAGTGCTTGTGCCACCACTGCCCAGCATTCTAGTAGTTTTATATTTCTCAGTTAATTAGTGTTTTGAGTAATACCCATGTTGATTATAGATAAAGAAGGTTTTCATGACTGAAGAGATAGCTCAGCTCTTAAAGGCTAAGGCTCACAACCCAACTTCAAGATAGTTTTACATGTTTCCTGTCTTCTCTCTCTCTCTCTTTCTGTGTGTGTGTGTGTGTGTGTGTGTGTGTGTGTGTGTGTGTGTGTGTGTGTATACCAATACTATAGCACAAATGTGGAGGTCAGAGGACAGTTTACAGGAGTCAGTCCTACCCTTCTACTTACTATGTGGGTCCCAGGAATGGAACTCAGGTTACTGGGCTTGGTAGCAAGTGCCTCTATCTGCTGTACCATCTTGCCAGCCCATGTATTCCTTTTTTATTTTTATGACATTTATTTTTTCCTTGCCTTATTACATTGGTCAACAAATGCTGACCCTAATTGTACCATTGAGTCCTTCGGTTTTGACTGTGATGTTAACTGTAGGTTTCCCAGGCACCCTTCATTAGACTGTTGTTCCTTCTATTCCTAGTTTGCTGAGACTCTTTACTTTTTAGTTTATGCTAAATATTTTCTGTGACTCTTCACGATGGCTTCATTTAGTTTTAGATTTATTTATTTTATATGTCTGAGTGTTTTGTCCTTGTGTGAGACAGATCTTTCCTGGGGAGAGGACCTGTGGAATAATCCTTCTGTATACTGTGAAAATGTGTGCTCTCATTGTTAATAAAAAGTGGATGGGTGAAAGCTAGGCAGGATTTTGGGGCAAAGAGAATGTTGGGAAGAAGAAGGGTGGAGTCAGAGGAGTCATCAGTCAGTTGGAAAGGAAGTAGGATATGCTGGAGAGGTAAAAGCCATGAGCCTTGGGGCAGCACATATATTAATAGAAATGGGTTCATTGTAGTGGTAAGACCTGGTTAGTAATAAGTTTGAGCTACCGGCTGAGCATTTATAGTTAATAATAAGTCTCTGAGTGGTTATTTGGGAGATGGCTGGTGGAACAGAAAAGATCTCAGTTCCGATGAAAAACCCTGCTTACAGAGAGGCAAAACATATGTCTACTCATCCAGGATGAGAACCCACAACAGACCAAAGTATGGAATACAACCAAGTCCAACTTGGTTAGCCAGTGAGTTATATTGGGGTTATTTACAGGAGTGTGGGTGACAGGTCACATATAGGAGCAGATATGACTCACAGACAGCTGCCTCACCAAGGCCCACCTCAGCATGGTGACAGCTCACAAAAGCTAAAAAACCCTGGGGCTCACTGCACAGCCTGCAGGCAGCTCAAAGGGTTGAACAGTGTCCCTTCAGGTGACTCAGTTGGCCTGAGCTTTTTCCAGGCGACTCAGTCTGGCTTTGTTTCTTCTCTGCTTTCTCCTGACTGCTGGGTTTATCTGAGAATCACCTTTGCAGCTTATCTGAGAATGACTCTCAGCAGTCTTCCTTGTTTCCCTGAAGGATGGAATGTTTTAATCTTGGAGCAAACTGCTACACAGCACAGCTACATATATGTAGATGCACCACATGGGTGCCTGGTGCTCAAGGAGGTCAGGAGAGGATGTCGGATCACCTCTGAAACTGAAGTAGCAAAAGGTTGTGAGCCTCCATGTGGGTGCTGGGAACCAAACCCAGGCCCTCTGCAAGAGCACCAGTCTTAAACACTGTGCCACCTCCCAGCCTCCTGGGCTCATAATTGCTCTTTTACCATAGTGAATTATGTAGATTGATGCTGAATATTAGTCAACATTGCTTTCCTGAGGTAAGCCTTGTCTGGCGATCATGCATTGTACTCTTTTGATACATTGCTGAATTCAAATTGTTAACATTTTGTTAGCACATCTGCATCTACACCCATGATGTCTGTTTTGTCATCAAGATAGCACCTGTCCTGTAAATTTAGCTGAAAAGTGTTCCTTGCTCTTGTGCCATAGGAAACAGCCTCTGCAGGTTGGATACATTGTTGTGATTGCTTAATTTTTTCTCTGTGAAAGAAAGTTTTTGAGGTCCCACAACAAGCCTTTTAAATGGACCAGTAGTCTGAACAGACACTTCATAAAAGACGGTGTTTGAATGGTCAATAGAAACAACAAATTCCTTAGCATCATTTATCTTCAAGGAAACACAAATGAACTCACAAACATGACTGGTGAGTGTTAACAGAACCTAGTGTGGAGATGATGTGAACCAACCAGATTTTTCATATGGTGTTGGTGGGATGCAAAATGACAACCTCTTGGTTGCATGGTAGGATGAGATTCGGTAGCACAAAAAGTAAAAGACCCAGAGACTGATATTGGGATTCAAGCTTCAAGCTGAAGATCAGAAAAGCAAAACAGCTGGCCACTAGCTCTTACCTCTACCTCAGCTCAGACCAAAGGGGCGATCTTCAAACTGCTCCCGACTTCACTGCTCCTCAGATTCACCCAGACTGCTATGCTCCCCTCAACATGGCTAGAGACTCTCTACAAGATGGCCACCAGTTCTTGCATGCCTCCCTTGTCTAGGAGTTCACTCCTTCTGAGAACACCCTTCTAAGCCCCTACTGTTTGGAAGACATTCCTCACACTAATCCAGGCTCTGATTCCCTGAAACTCTCCCCAAATCTTCTGCTGACTTCTGAGACCACAGACTTCATTTTCCACTTTGCCTCAAGATGTTCCTGTAGAGTCTTTGGAACCAGGTTGTGGTAGGGGCAAGAATACTGAAACTTAAACCAGTGATGGGAGAAGCCAAGACCCAGCCAGGGGACATCAGAGCACAAAGAGTTCACCAGCTTTGTCCTGAAATTGGGGGAAGAACACACATAAGAGTCATGGTTTCGCCAGGCCTCGGGAGGCAGAGACAGGCAGATCACTGTGAGTTCGAGACCAGCCTGGTCTACCAAGTGAGTTCCAGGACAGGCTCCAAAACAAAGAAACCCTGTCTCGAAAAACCAAAAAAAAAAAAAAAATCATGGTTTCCTGCTTCAACGTTTATACCCAACTAAACTATCCATCAAGCCAAGTAATAAAGATACTTTCAGACTTGCAGGTTCTTAAGAAATTTGTCTTTCATATTACCCTGCTCCTGAAATTCCTAGAGGATACGTTTGACCATTGTGAGGGAGAAAGCCAAAAGAGGAAGGTCTAGCATCCCTGCGTGTGCTAGCTAGTTTTATGTCAACTTGACACAAGCTAGAGTCCATGAAAAGGAAGGAACCTCAGTTGAAGAAATGCTTCCATAAGGGCATTTTCTTATCATGGATTGATGTGGGAGGGCCCAGCCCATTGTGGTTCAGGGTTCTATGAGAGAGCAGACTGAGCAAGCCATGATGAGCAAGCTGGTTAGCAGCACCCTTCCATGGCTTCTTCATCAGCTCCCACCTTCGGGTTCCCGCCTTGCTGGAGTTCCTATTTTGACATCTTTCAGTGATGGACTATAATGTGGAAGTGTAAGCTACATAACCTTTTCCTCCCCAGATTGCTTTTGGTCATTGCATTGATAACTAATTAAGACACTCTGTCTAAGACATTGGAGAACCAATGCACCACACAGGGAAAGGAGACCAGCAGATGACCTTCTCTAGGTTGCAGCTGAGAAGATGCAGTTTGTCCTGTTAGCCTTCTAGATTCCAAGCTTGTGGTTAGCAAAGACAAATGCCTTACCAAAGAGAACAGGCCTAAGACATCACCTTCTGAGGGCAGCCCATTTGGAACAGGGAAAAATTAGCTGTTTATTCCAAAAGGTTTGTGATGACCTAACAAAGCAGTGCTCTTGTTGGGTGGGAGCCTCGGGGGATGGGAGCAGGCACAGTTCTCTTGAAACACAACTGAAAGCTGAAACTCAAGCTGCAGCCTGACAAGCCTTCAGAGGTGTGGAGGCTGGTATTGTGTGAACTTGTGTCCAAATGTTTGTTTTTAGGAACTCAGTTGGAAGGGCTTCCCTTGTAAGATTGAGGACCTGAGTTTGCTCCCCAGAACCCTCATTTTAAAAAGCCAGGGATGGGGACTGGAGAGATGGCTTGGCGGTTAAGAGCACTGTCTGCTCTTCCAAAGGACCCAGGTTCAATTCCCAGCACACACATGGCAGCTCACAACTGTCTGTAACTCCAGTTCCAGGGGATCTGACACCTTCACACCAATGCACATGAAATAAATTTAAATAAATTATATAAAAAGAAGTCATTAAAAGAAAAGCCAAGGATGGTACTTGTAACCCCTGGGACTCAAGGACCAGCTGCATAGCTGACCTTTGTTGATCACAACTGGACTCCAGCCCCAGCCACTTCCACAGCTGCCCCCCCATCCAGAGCAGGGCTCTCAACCTCCCTAACGCTGCGGCCCTTTAATACAGTTCCTCATGCTGTGGGGACCCCAACCACAAGATCATTTTCATTGCTACTTTATAACTGTTATGAATGTAATGTAAATATTTCTGGAGATAGAAGTTTGCCAAAGGGGTCGTGACCCACAGGTTGAGAAACACTAATCTAGCAGCTCCTTCCTTTAGAGGAAAGTGGAGTGTCTCTGGGACCTTCCCCAATTCCAGCTGCCTGGGAGAGGTGTGATAGGTGGAGTCAGGGCACCATGTATCACGAGAAAGCCTCCAAATAAAGTGACAATAACACGAGACAGGGAGAACCTGGAACTGTGTTCCTGTGGGCACACAAGTCAGCCACATCACCTCAAACTCCACACTGAGACAGAAACTGGCCTCACTCCGCTTTGGCCCACTGCCATATTTGTTCCGTTGGATTCACCTGTAGATTAGGTGAGGCCTGTGACCGTGGCTGCATGACTACAGGAGGGGACTCTTGGGGTGAGGCTCACTCTTCTTATGGACTCACAGGAAGGGACCTTCCTCTCTGTCCCCTGAGTTGACACAGTCACCTTCTCATGCAGGGGACAGCTAAAAGCGATGGAAGAAAATCCACCAAATATGTCAGAGGATAGAGAGGGACAGCCAGGGGTGGAGGAGCAGGATGACACCCCCAGGCTACTTCATAAAACGCCATGTCTGTCTCTGTGGCATGGAACAGTAAAACTTCCCATAGCCGGTCTGCCGGCTGTAGGTAAAGGAACTTTGTAAGTCCTACAGCTTAGAGATCCTGGTGGGCCATGCTGGGCTCCAAGCTGCTACAGCCGCAGCACCTCAGTTTCCTCCCACTTGGGTGCAGGGACTTTGGCTCCTCTGCAATCTACAACCTTCTGCTACCTCTAGCCAGGCAAGCTGAGGCCCGCTGGCATCTGCTCCTCCCCCGGGTCAGGGTTTATCAGGCATCTACTGTCCGTGAACTATCCAACCCTCTGGACTCTGCTAGCTTATCTGCAGATAAGCTACTGTCTCTAACAGTCCCTATACACGATCTTCGTGTGAATCAAATCAGATAATGGATTATTTGAAAACAGACTGGGAAGTGAGTTTGTGAGGATGAATGAATGAGCAACATAGCTCTGTAATCCAAGAACCTGAGACAGGGCCTAACACCAGGCAGATGCTCTGTAAACACAGGTGAATGTGAGCTGTGACCAATTAGGACGCTGAAATCCCTTCAAGCCGCAGGGATTGACTGATGAATGGCAGCGCCGCACCAATAAACTGGTCAAGGTGAGTCCAGGGCTTTGGGCAGCTAGAATGCGATGATGGTCCTACTCTGCACCCCACGGATGTATGTGTGGCATGCCAGAATGACTGGGCTAAAGCCACACAAGTCGAGAGGATCCCCAAGAATAAGCCCCAAAGAGGAAACAGACCCCAACCACAGAAAACCAGGTTTGTTTCTTAAGGCCCTGGATCAAGCCAACACCTGCAGAGTCTTCGGTCATATGCAGCCCTTCCTCAGCTTTTCCTTGAGAGGGGTTGTGACTCCTGGCTGAGTAACTGAAGGGCATCAGTGAGCACGTGTCCTAGTTTGTTGTCGTTTGCTTGTTTGTTTGTTTGTTTGTTTTAGATGTAGCCCTGGCTGGCCTGCAACTCACTATGTAGACCAGGCTGGCCCCAAATTTACAGACACCCACCTGCCTCTGTCTCCCAAGTCTCGTTTGCTTCCTATTGCTGTGATAAAACATCATGACCAAAAGCAGCTTGGGGAGGAAAGGGTTTGTTTGGCTCAGAGTTCCACATCACTGTCCATCACTGGGGGAGAAGGGCAGGGACCGTGGAGGGAGGCTGCTTACTGACTTACTTCTCATGGCTCGCTCAGCCTGCTTTCATATACAACCCAGGGCCACCTGCCCAGGGGTGACACCACCCACACTGGAACGGACCCTCCCACATCAACCATTAATCAAGAAAATGCCCCTACAGATTTGTATACAGTTCAATCTGAGGGAGGCAATCCCTCAGTTGAGATTCCCTCTTCCCAGATGAATATAGCTTGTGTCAAGTTGACAAAACTATTTAACCAGCACAGTGGTCCCTCTGTACATGGCATTACTCCTGCTGCTCGGTGGGTAGGGAAGTGCTGGTGGCCGTCTTGGTTTTTGCATGGAGGTAGTGTCACATGCATCCCCTTTACTGTAGGAATTAAAAGGTGACCAGAAGCCTTCCCTGTCCTTGGCGTACAATAGAGATTTCCAAAACAGACCAACGCAGAGGTATATAGACTCAACCCAAGCTCTGCCATGCGATGTGCCCTCTGATCTCGTAGGGATCTCGCTAGAGAAACCCTGATGGGCACAAACCTGTCGAAGCAGTTCTCCTTCAAACTAGTGGGTACCATACTAGCTTCAGGCAGCCTGCAGGACATCCAGGACCACATGGGCTGGAACCGACCGATATGGAGAGGCAGATACTGACAGATGGAACTGAGCATCCATATCCTGGGTCTGGCTGCTCTGTGGTCCAGCAGATTCCCTGCTAAGTTGGCTCCCCAGAGAACAGACTCCAAGAAAGGCAGAAGTGGGCATCTCTTTGGAGAGTGAAGGTGCAGGATGAACAGGTAGGACTAGGAGGACTAGGAGAGGGAGGACTGGGAGGACTAGGAGGACTGGGGCGGGCAAGGGAGACTGGGGAGGGTGGGGGAGGTTTGGGAGAACTGGGGAGGGCTGAGGAGGGCTGAGGAGGGTTGGGGAGGGCTGAGGAGGGTTGGGGAGGGCTGGGGGAGGGCTGAGGAGGGCTGGGGGAGGGCAGGGGAGGGTTGGGGAGAGCTGTGCAGCAGTGTAGGTCTTGGAGGAGAGCGGGGCTAGAGCACCTTCTGTTATCTTGCGGCCAGAGCAGAGTAGGGGGCTGTGTCATTGACCCTCAGTCCTGGCCAGTCGTCGGGACCAGGCTGTCCCCAAGCAGATGTCTGACCCTCAGGGAGCAGCTCCTTTTCCTCGGCATTATTTTTGTTTTTTGTTTTGTTTTTACGAGACAGGGTTTCTCTGTATTGTTTTCGAGGTTGTCGGTCCAGTCCAGCCTCGAACTCACAGAGATCCGCCTGCCTCTGCCTCCCGAGTGCTGGGATTAAAGGCGTGCGCCACCAACGCCCGGCTCCTCGGCATTATTTTTAAGAGTGGATTCAGCAAACAGCTCTTCCAGTAGTGAGGGGACACATCAGGAATGTGCAACACAGCAGTGTTTCTGTGACAACCCAAACGAGGAAGGAGATGTGTCCCATTCCTTGTCTGCTCCCACTTTCCCCGTGACCCCTGGCCATGCTCTGGCAGAAACTCAAAGCATTGGGAACATCCTCCTCTCTGAATCCATGGCGTCCCAACAACTGGGGACAATGGTCTGTAGGAACATGTGGAAAGAGCCAAGACTGAGCTAGCTCGGTCACCCACTCATACTGCCCATGTTGAGAGGTGCACAGGATGAGGGGAGATAGATCTTCTCTTCCTTTACCTACCAGGGACCCCTCACATCCTCCCAGTGACCAGAATATCTGTCAAGTCCCTGGAACTCTGTCTATGTGTCCTTGAACATGGCTAAGCTTTACTCTATGCATTCTGGGTATTTGCCTAATATGGTGGGAGTCAGTCCACAGGGTGTGTGAGGTGAACTCTCCCAATGGGACTTTGAGTCTGTATCTCCCCTTGAGCTCCAAGAAAAGCTTGTAACACGTGATGGTGGCTTCTCAAAAGCCCAAACCCCTCTGATTGGCATGTGGGTGTCTCTCTCCCCTCTGAAGCACAACAGTGGGACCGTCATCTCCAACTGGGTCCAAGTGTGACCCGCAGAAGGAGGGGCAGCCTGGGGTTCCCAGGTGTCGGGGTGCAGTCAGTCAGCACCTCTCACTCTCAGACTTCCTCCGGTCTCTGCGGGAAGCCTGGCTGTGCCAACCAGCACGTGTGGCACAGTGGCCTGGGTTGCAAAATATATCCGGCATGGCAGTTGGTGAAGTTATGCAATAGTCCCCAACTTACGGAAACCACCTTGAGGTGCTCCCAGGGAGCAGAGGTGGATGGTCCGGGTACCCAGTTAGCTGCAGGCCTAAAGTGATAGTTGACTTCTTATAACCTCCAGAGGTTATAAGAACCTTGAGAGTGAGACCAACCCTTGAGGGGGCCAGAGAGCATGCTCCAAGGAGCTGTGGTGGCCAGCTGGAGGAGTGCGTGGTGTCAGGGATCAGGAGCCAGCTTTACACAAGGCTCCACGTTGGAGCGTTCTCCTGTTCAGAGCTCCCACAGCAGGATGAAGTGAGGATGAAGACCAGTCCTCGTGGTGAGAGGTTTATCCATCCTGCTGCTGTCCTGGCATTCATCATCCTGGAGCCACACCCGCCACAACCTCACAGTCAGACACTCCTGAGAAGGATGTTCAGCACAGCCAGAGGGACCCTGGAGCTAAGTGGGTCTCCCAGTCCCCAGTCCATCCCAGCCTCCTCCACATCTCCCAACCCGGACCAGAGGCCCTAATTGGGTGAAAGCCTTGTTTACCTAGAATGGGACTCCAGCCCTGTCTCCTCCTGGTGCCCTGGGTGGTCATAGACTTCTTAGCTCTGAGTTCTGAGGGTGCCACAGATGAAGGGTGAGAGAGGAAAAGCTGGCCTTGTTCCAGCTACCCAGCTACCTACAGCTCAGACTGCCAGCCCCGAGGCTGGGGAACATGCCATGGATCCCAGCCCTCCCAGTCTCCTGATCCCTGCTGAGGGGGACGAGTCTGTCAGAATTCGCATTAGACATTGTACTACATACTTTACCATGTTCTTACTACTCCGGTGTATCTGAGGCCGACTTGCTAAACTACTAAGATGGCCTGTTTGCCTCAGCTCCTGCGTTGTTTAGTGAATCAATATGTCAGACCTTATTTAGCCCCCTCCCCCAGGACTGGACGATGAGCTTATTTCCCGTCGTTTCACTCTTACAGACGATGGAAGTCTTCACCACCTTCCAGCACTTACACGGTTGCCTTGGAGAATCCAAAGATGTGGAGTCCCTTTGTCAGATAGCTATGCATTTGTTATTTTAATGGAATGGATACCGGAAGGTACAAATTCATTAAGAAAAAATGCAATTTCCATAGTTTATATAGTAACAAGCCTCTTTCTTATGCATAATGCTTTGAAATTTCACCCACATGGTAGCATGCATCAAATT
This sequence comes from Mesocricetus auratus, assembly GCF_017639785.1. Taxonomy (NCBI): domain Eukaryota; kingdom Metazoa; phylum Chordata; class Mammalia; order Rodentia; family Cricetidae; genus Mesocricetus; species Mesocricetus auratus. The sequence goes on along the minus strand of NW_024429266.1, from coordinate 149,856,851 downwards.
TCATCCCTCTGAGTATTATTCTCCTGTATGGGTGCAACACATTTTTTTTTTTTTTTTGGTTTTTACGAGACAGGGTTTCTCTGTATTGTTTCGGAGGCTATTGGTCCAGCCCGGCCTCGAACTCACAGAGATCCGCCTGCCTCTGCCTCCCGAGTGCTGGGATTAAAGGTGTGCGCCACCACCGCCCGGCGGGTGCAACACATCTTAAGATAATTATATGTATTTTGTCCTTCACTCTATTGCCATTGGATCTTGTTACGTATAAAGCTGTCTTGCTTTGATTTACTTTATTATTTCTAATTGTACGCATGCATGTGTGTCTGTGTTGCGGTGTGTACATGTGGGTGTAGGTGCCCATGGAGGACAGAGGTATTGGATCCCTCAGCACTAGAGTTACGGTGCCATCTGGCATGGGTACTGAGAATCAAACTCAAGCCCCTGAGTAGTCCTCTGCTGCTAGTACTGTTGACTCACTCTCTAGCCCCCAAGTTGTCTTTCTTCAGACTGACTGTGTTAGGGCCATGGGTTGTCAGGCTCGCGTGACAAGTACTTTTACCTGCTGAGCTATCTCATCAGCCCAGAGTGTAGGGACTTTGCTTTTATTCTTAGCCTTTGCCTCTGTATTACCCATGTACAGTTGTGTGACATTTGAGCTACAATGTATCCTATATGACCCTATATGATAATGTTACTGCTGCTGTGACTTTTTTCTGCAGACACGGAAGAAAAAGTCTGTTTCCCCCAGATAGGGTACCAATGATACACCAAAAGAATTCCATGAAGTCCAACTCAGTGAACCAATGGCTTGGGATCACTGACAGGCTCAGGCATGAGAGGTTTCTTACAGGAGCATGGGTGAGGGGTCACTCACAGGAACATAGGTATTTACCCACAGGAGCATGGGTGAGGGGTCACTCACAGGAACATAGGTATTTACCCACAGGAGCATGGGTGAGGGGTTACCTGCAGGAGCACAGGTGACTCACAAGCAGCCAGATCACAGGAAAGTCACACCCCATCATGGGGAACACCCTCACAAGCAGCCAGATCACTGGAAAGTCACACCCCATCATGGGGAACACCCTCACAAGCAGCCAGATCACTGGAAAGTCACACCCCATCATGGGGAACACCCTCACAAGCAGCCAGATCACTGGAAAGTCACACCCCATCATGGGGAACACCCTCACAAGCAGCCAGATCACTGGAAAGTCACACCCCATCATGGGGGAACACCCTCACGGGAGCCAGATCACTGGAAAGTCACACCCCATCATGGGGAACACCCTCACAAGCAGCCAGATCACTGGAAAGTCACACCCCATCATGGGGGAACACCCTCACGGGAGCCAGATCACAGGAAAGTCACACCCCATCATGGGGAACACCCTCACAAGCAGCCAGATCACAGGAAAGTCACACCCCATCATGGGGGAACACCCTCACGGGAGCCAGATCACTGGAAAGTCACACCCCATCATGGGGGAGCACCCTCACGGGAGTGGCATTATGGAATCCCACCTCCAGGTAACTTGTGTTTCTTATACACTCTAGTACCCACCCCCTAGAACCACAGGCAGCTGGAAGCTGGGGGTAACGGTGGGTGGGGATCTGGAGATGACCTATCCCCTGCATCTACCGCAAATGTCAGAAACTCCATCACCACAGACCTGCTACTAGGCCAACAGTTCTCTAGGTTACCGTAGAAACTTCTGCTCCGTGATGGCTGCTGGTCACATGACGCCTGAAGGAGAAAACTATGCAGGACACAGCCACAAACTCCTGTCACATAGTGACAGCCCATAACACAGCTGCGCAGTTCATAGTTGATATGTGTGAGAAGATTAAGTTACTGCTTCATAAGCTGCTCTATTGGGGCTCAGTGCATCAGCACCTTAAGGGGTCCCTCAGAGTTCTGTAAGAGGGCTTTGCCATTGTCGTATAGGACGGCAGCTCCATGAGCGTTACTGCTTCTGAAGACCGATGGTGTCATCCCCAAGTTCATTGCTAAGTCCAATAATATAAGTCCTCCCTGCCTCTCTCCCTCAAGAGCCATCTTTATTTTTAATTATGTATCTATGTGTGGGCTTGTGCCACCAGAGGCCAGAAGAGGGCGTCAGATCCTCTAGAGCTGGAATTAATAAATGGTTATGAGCCTCCTGACATGGGTGCTGGAAACAGATCTGCAAGAGAAGAATGTACTTTTAACCACTGGGAATTCTCTCCAGACCCTTTCTCTCTTCTTTAAAATCCAACCTAAAGCCAGGGTGGTGGTGCCCACCTTTAATCCCAGCATCCGGGGTCACATAGTGAGACCCTATCTCAGAAAAAAAGAACAAATCAAAATTACACCTAACTAAAAGTATGTGTTCATTTACTTATTTATTGTTATGCTAGGCAGGGATTCTACTGTCGAGCTGCATCCCCAGTGCCCTGAAATCCATTTTTCCCATGCAGACTTCTAGTGGCAGCTGCCTGCCTGACGCACCTGTTTCCATCACCTGACTCTGAAGTGGACCTCCGTAGACAATGTGTAGTTGGGCTTGTTTCCTTGTGTGACACTCTCTGGCGTCTCCCTGCCTCCGTACTGAGTGCTGTGTTCATGTCCTTGAACAGACAAGGCCAGTGTGCCACCAGTAAGCTTCCCCTTGGCCCTGACAGTCTCGGACTGAATTGCCCACTCATCCTTAAAGTTTTTAGTGATGTGACTGGATTTATACATGACATTTTCATTGTTTATTTTCTGTGTCTCCTGTCTTTTTTGTTTGTTTGTTTTCCTTTGTACTAAATGTCACATTTGAATACAGTGTAAACTCAATAGTACATTAGGTTACATATACTGTTTTGTACAACTGCTTAAGATAAATGAAGAAGAATGCACACATGTATTTACTGTATTTCACTTTTAATTACACTAAGTATAATTCTACTTCTATTAAAACGGCATTGTTACAGCGGGTAGTGGTGGTGCATGCCTTTAATCCCAGCACTTGGGAGGCAGAGGCAGGAGGATCTCTGTGAGTTTGAGGCCAGCCTGGTCTACAAGAGCTTGTTCCAGGACAGGCTCCAAAGCTACACAGGAAAACCCTCTAAAAAGAGAGAGAGAGAGAGAGAGAGAGAGAGAGAGAGAGAGAGAGAGAGAGAGAGAGAGAGAGAGAGATAGAAAAGAAAAGTTGTTGTTACCTTACTAGTTCTCTGGCTTTTGTTTTGTGAGTTTTGCTCCCTGTCTGAAGTCTCCTGTGTCTGGCTTGCCCCAAGCACTTCCTTCAGTGTTTCTCCCAAAACGGGTCTGCCTGCTACCCACAGATCATCTCAGGGTTTGTATGTGCGGAAATGTCTTTATCTCATCTCTCTTCGCACTAAATGTGCCCCTGATTGCGGCGTGACACTTTCTCCCAGGAAAGCAAGTCCACTTTTTCCTGCTGTCTTCAAGACTTCACCATCGTTCTTGACTTTGGTGCTTTGACCCTGCCATGTCCCCTTCATGGGTCATCATGTCTGTCCAGCTTGGAGTTAATTGAACTGCCAGAACACTAGGAAGTTCTCTGTCATAACTGTAGCAAAAATTCTTCTTTACTTCTGTCTCCTCTCCCTGTCTGGCATTTCCATTGAGCAAATGCTGGTGTGCTTAGGTTTGGAGTCCTTTTCTTCATTCTCTCTTTATGCACTGTGTAAAATGATCTCTCAGTCTACTTTCAAGTTCACTAATTCTCTCTTCAGCCACTTTAAAACCTACTGTGGACATTCCCTAGCATTTGCGATTTTACTTTCATTTTGCTTGTTTTTTTATGTAAACTTTATTTATGTATATAAGCATATGCCACAGGTGTGCAGGTACCTGCAGAGGCCAGAGGAGGGCGTCAGAACCCCTGGAGCTGGAGTCACAGGCGGTTGCGAGCCACCCAGTGTGGGTGCTGGGAACCAAACTCTGGTCTTTGAGAAGAGCAGCGATACCCTTCATCACTGAGCCATCTCTCCAGCCTGCTGCTTTATCTTTCAACTTCATAACTTTCTCTTGTTTGTTTCAAGTACGGGGATCTAAGCCAGAGTCTCGTGTGAAGCACTGGGTCTGTCACTGACTGACACCCTCAGATCTCTATTTGCTTAAAAAAATACTCTGTGTCTTCATTGACATTCTGTTATTGTGGCAATGTTGTCATGCATTCCTAACATCTTTAATTGGGATTTGAGTTGCTTCTCTTGGTTTTTATTTTGTTGTTGTTTTTATAGGGCAACGTCTTACTTGTTAAATTCTAAGTACTGGCTTAGAATACCAAGTCTTAGGACACACTCTTCGTTGCCACCATTTTTCGTTTCTTCACACTTTTGTTTTGAAACAGTATATTTTAGACAATCCACTGCAGCAACTCCATCCTTAACCCTTAGTACTGCCTCCTTGACACTTAGCTCCACATCAGAATTTGTTTGCTGATGAGTTGGAGGGTATCCTACTGGTGATGTCACCTTGTAACCCCACAGCTCTCTCTCTCTACCTCTCTCTAGCCTTGGTGGCTGCCTTGGTTCCCTTTGAGGGGACACTGGCAGCTCTCTCTCTCTCTCTCTCTCTCTCTCTCTCTCTCTCTCTCTCTCTCTCTCTCTCTCTCTCTCTGTTGTCTTCCCCTGACCACACCAAGAGCCACTGAGATGACTGCATTGCTGTCTTAGCAGTCATCTGAGGTGTAAACTACTCCACACTCTGACCCAGTCAAATGCAGGCTCCTCTGAAGCTGTGGTGTGTAGCCTAAAAAAATGTCACCTTTGCCCACACCCAGTGTTTCCCTTTACCTTCAGCTTCCAGGAAGCAACAGAAGCTCCAGGGTGTAAAGTTTGAGATGTGTCTTTGTTCCCTGGGGCCCTGGGGTCAATGGATGGTCTATGACTTGGTGAGGTGGTTGTAGGGACCATCTCCTGTCACCAAGTGGGCTCTCGTGGAGGAGGCAGTACAAAGAGCACAAAGTGGGGGGTATTATATTACTAACTCAGGTCTTAACAACTGAAAAAAATAAAACGGATCGCCACTCAGGTGAGTCCTTCTCATTTCCAGTGAGTCTTCAGCCCTCTGCCAGAGCAGGGAATCAGCAATCTGGCCCAGAAGGACTGAAACTTCAGGCTAACCCAGATCTACTGAGAAACAAGCTGACTCTGGTTGGCTGAACATGAGCACACAAATAAGGAGATATTCGGGAACAGTCAGGGAAGGGCTGTGTGTCAGAACTTAAATCTGCAGAGAGTTTCGGTTGCTATGGTAACTGAAGGCTTGCTGCTTTCCCTCCTGGGGGCTCTGGCCATCAATTTCCTTCAGCAGAGGTTTTGCTTCTTTTGCAGCTGCTGCTAAATTGATTGACAGCTGTCAGTAAGCCATTCTTTGTCTTCTGGGCTTGAGTTCCGCAGTCATACAGTGAGAGTAAGTTCTATATCTGGGTCAGGGGAACTGTTTTGTTGTTGTTTTGTTTTATTTGTTTTGTTTTCTAGAGACAAGATCCATTTGTGTAGCCCTTGTTATCCTGGAACTCACTCTGTCTACCAGGCTGGCCTTGAACTCACAGAGATCTACCTGCTTTTGCCTCCCCAGTGGTGGGGGCAAAGGAGTGCACCACCATCCAACTGAAACTTGTTTTATAAAAACAGAAATGAGCTTATTTTTGACCTTGTAACAAGATGACTACCAATCTTAAGATGGAGTCAGGCTGGTTCGTCACATGCCATCCCCTGAAAAGAGTATTTTGGATGGTGTAGCAGTTAAAATGAGATTTTGTGTGATGAACAGAAAATAATTAATACTGCTTTTAAAAGACAGATGTGAAGTCAGGTGTGGTGGTGCACGCCTTTGGTCCCAGCACTCAGGAGGCAGAGGCAGGCAGAGCTCTGATTTTGAGGCCAGTCTGGTCTATAGAGCGACCGCCAGAGCTACACAGAGAAATCCTGTCTCAAAAAAAAACAACAACAACAAAAACAAAACAAAAACCAAAAAAGAGAGAAGAGCACATGTGGACAGCCATGGTAGATACTGCAAAATGGAGTTCCCCTGACCCAGATATAGAACTTACTCTCACTGTATGTCATAGAATTTAACTTGAATCCTCTTGGAATTTGACTTGGCTCATACCTTGACCTATACCTACCCTCATAAGATAAGGTGTTCTGCCAAATAATATTGAGATGTCCTGCCAAGTTCCTATGTAACCAAAATTCCTCTGGAAATGCCCCAACCTTTAAACCTGTGGGTGATGACGATTCATGCCTTTGATCCCAGCACTTAGGAAGCAGAGGCAGGTGGATCTCTGAGGCTAGCCTGAGCTGGTCTACAGAATGAGTTCCAGGACAGTCGGGTACAAAGAAACTTCATTTCAAAAACCCCAAACCCAAAACAAACAAACCCCACGATCCCAGTTTTAAGCTATATAAACCCCACTTTCTCCTGTGTTGCATGCTGTTATTTCAAACCCCACGTTGGGGAGGCAGTCCTGTCTGGCAGAAAATAAATCTTGTGTAATTTGACTAACATAATTTGAGTAATAGTCTTTACCGTCATCCAGTGGGATTAACATGTGAGCAGTCAGCTCTAACCACTTGCCAACAAGCTCAATGTGGAGCTTCTCTGCAATGACGAATAGCATTTCTGCTCATCCTCGCAGCTGTGAGCTCAGGACACAGAGGGACATGCTTGCTCCCATCTTGTCTTCAAGGGCACTGTCCCCTTTTCTGGCTTCATGTCCTTGGAGAAGACAAGCCTTTTTCTTGGCAAAGTGGCATTGTCATGTGTCCGGCCAGTCCTTCAGGTAGCACCTGTTCAGGATGTCTAATGGATTTACTGCTTGTGGTGGGGGGGCACCCTGGAGACCCTGCACTCCGGAGGTAACAGGGGAATCACCAGTTCAAGGTCAGCTGGGGATGCAAAATTAAAAAAAGAAAAGGGACTTTACAGCATGGCTCTAGATACCCTCGAGCTCCTGCCGCTTCCAGGCCTCTCCGCTTTACTACACAGCTCCTCCTTCTATGTTGCTCCCTGTGAGGTCCCTGCAAGGTCCCGTCACTTAGAATGCCATTTCTCCACTTTGCAAGCGGGTGGCAAAGACTCATGAAGTCATAAGCAGCCTCGTTTCCTCAGCTAGTGTGCACGGCCTCACTCAGCCTCCAGGTCTGTGCTCTCATTACCGTTCAGGCTGCTCTCTCATAGAGATCAAACTCAGGACACAATACAATCTTTCCCATCCCCACCTCCAACCACACCGTGTCTCTCCTCCATCCGGGCTGGGGAGGCCCCATGCCCTACCCCATCTCCTTCCTGAATCTGTGTCCTGGTCAACTCAGAGGTCACTTACAAGTCTTACAAGGCTGGCAGGTATCCTGGGTCTTGTTGATTGGGTCATACACAGGGGGTCTCATGACATTGGCTACACTAGTCCATGAGGGCTTGAACTTTTGCTGGGACATTAATGAAGTAGGAAACCCTGACTCTGTAGTGGCTGGAAGAAGACAGCCGGCAGGAATCATGCTGTCCTTTCTAAAACTTTAATAGGAAAAGCATTCAGCAATGGAGGGAGAAGTCTGTCTGGCACCACACGCCTCTCAACTCCGTCAAAACTGCCTCTTTTGTCATTAGCGTTTGAGTGGCAGATCTATCACTTGTTTAAAAAAAAAAAAACAAAAACAAAAACCCTGACTAACAAAAGTCCCTGGCTTATACTACCTTCCCCGTTTACATACTTTTTTCAAAGACCAGAGCAGTTCCATGCACCAGGTGCTGCTGGGATCTGCTCAACAGATGTGGTCTCCACCTTCCTTGGATCCACAGCCTGCGGGAGACAGATGTCTGCCGGGTCAAGCAGGGTTGAACTGGGGCTCAGAGGTGGAAGTAGAGGGCAGCCGCAGGGGTTCCAGCCAGTACCAGCCAGAAGCAGGACGCTCCAGGGACACGAGCAGAGCAGTCCTCTCCATCCTGAAACCACCTGGGGCTTTGGGACAAAGCGTTCCACCCTCATTGCTTCAGGAAAGGGATCTGCCAAAGCAGGAAGCAGAGGGAGAAAAGAGAACCTCCTCATGACTCTGGCTCCAATAAGATCAAGGGTTATTATCGCTGAAGAAACAGCCTAGCAGCAGCAGCCCAGGTGGCACAGTGACCTCTCCTCAGCTCAGTTGGAGGAGCAGACTCCTTTCTCCCTCCAGCTCCCGCTCACTTTCCTTCTGTAGGAAGGAAAAGAATAAACGCAGAGGTTGCTGCTCCTCACTTCCCCTTGGCCTGAGCTTAGGCCTTGTGACCACGCCTGGCTGCAAGGGAGGTTGGGAAATGTAGTCAGTAGCTGGGCAATTGCTGTATCATGAAGGTGCCTCTTCACAATTCCTAGCTGGGAACTTAACTTCAAGGCCATGGTATTGAGAGATGATGCTCATGGGGTTGGCTTGGCCTTGAAGGATAATTAGATCAGTGCCCCTCTGAAGCAAATTCATCCCTTTCAGTCCTTTGTTGTGGGATATTTGTATTCAGTGTGAAGATGTATTTGTTATGATTGATGTTATAAAAAACTGAACAGCCAATAGGTAGGCCAGAGAGATATAGGCGGGATTTCAGGGAAAGAAAGGAAGAGCAGGAGAACCTGGCGCCCAGGAGACTCCAGGAGACACAGAGAGGAAACAGGAAGTACAAGATGGACGAGAGGCAGCGCCAGGTGATAAAACACAGATTAATATAAATGGGTTAATTAAGTTGTAAGAGCTAGTGAAGACAAGCCTAAGCTAAAGGCCAAGCTTCCATAATGAATAATAAGTCTCTGTGTCGTTATTCGAGAGCTGGCTGGTGGGACAGAGAAAAACACGCTATGTATGGCACCCAACCTCCGGGAACTATTTCCACATAGAGCCTGAAAAATCTTAAAAAACAAATCAAACACAAAAGAAGGCAGCTTCCTAGAAACCCGGTGCTTGCAGCTTACAGAGGCACAGCTGCTGTACAGTGAGCACTTGTGTCCCACTAAGTAGAAAGAACATGAGCTCAGCAAATTCCCAGAGCTGGGGCAGGTCAATACTGCCCATGGCTGGTGCTGCGGGCGTAAGGCTTGGCTCTCATGGGCCAGGCAGGACAGAGGCAGCCGCCAGCGTGGCTGAAATGGAGCTGCAGGGTTACGGCTTGGCTCCTGTGTTCAGAGAAGGCTGCCAGGGTGCAGTAAAGTGGTCCAGATGGAGAAAACATCTAAACAGGTACAGTGAAAAACAGCTATAGACAGTCATACAAAAAATTAAATAGTTTAAAATAATAAAGCCTTTAAAGAGAGAGCAAAGCAATATTAAAAAATAAGCCACATAAGAATGGAAAGTACACAGGGAGTCTGGGACCTAAATGGTGCTTTGTTGACTTTGAATTTTTAAAAGCTAATGTGCAAACAACAATTGCTGCTGAGAGATGCTGGATTATGGAAACTGATAAATTAAACCAACCTATATATTTTTTAAATGTCTTAACTTCAAAATGGAAGTCAGAAAATATCTTGCATTGGGGGAGGGTTATGCCTTTGTTTCCACAGGTTCTAATAATAAAGATCAAATTTGGTTGGGAGAGACCTCCTGAAAATCTTGGCTACAGACATAAAAAAAGAAACCAAGAAAGACTACAAGACAGGTGACATATATGTTGATCTCTCTACATGGGAACAGTTCTGAGACTGGATGAGACATGACTTATTATTACATGCCATCCTTTCATATGGATAGATAGAGATTTATATTACAGTTTGGCTATGCAGTCCAAACAGACTTATAAAGTCAACAGATGCTGTTTACCTGCTCAAACATAAACAGAAAATCATCCTTAGCTGACTTGTGTACACCACATATTCCATATCTGTGTTAATGCAGATATATGTTACCTTTATAATTTGTGTGCTTTCAGAACAAAAAGACCAGATACCAATAAAAACAAGTAGCCTAGGAGATCTAGCCTCTCAGAATGCCTCTATTGCAGTTTCCTCAAAATTCTGCATCTAGAACAACTTCAAGGCTGCTGGCTGAGATGGTCCAGTCTCACAGACTATCCAGCCAAGACTTCAGGTAAGTCCTACATTTTCCCATCACACCAAGACTAAACAACAACTATCTCTCCCAGGACTTGACCATTATTACAATTTTCTCAGGGTTCCCTAAAGATTCTGTCATCCCCAGACAACAGGAAGAAGTCTAGAGAACACAACGCCCACATTCCCAAGAGGTGGAATTGGTGGGTTTTGGTCATTTGATGGGTTATGGATGTTTGTCAACACTTAGGGGGGGGTTGGTTACAAGTTGGTATTGGTCATGGAGATTAGATTCAGTGATCTCTTTCTGAAAGGAAAAGTGGGGGGGGATATAGTATAGAAATGATGGTATAAAAGGAGTGAATTGTTGAGTCCACTTTTGAATAACCACTAACCTCCAATATTTTGCATTGGTATGGATTTTCATGTATTGATACAAATTTAAGGTAATTTTTGTGATACTGTATACATGTTTCTCCTTTTGTTTAAGGCATTGTACCTATGCAGCTCACTTAAAGATGTAATGTAAAGTTCTAGTCCTTGAAAACTATATAGGATAATAAAGAAATACAAATTAGTAGTTAGTCATCTATAACAATCAAACTTGTAGTCATGTTAGAAATGTTTTCGAGGTCATTAAGAGATATATTTTAGATAGATATGTTGTCCTCAAACACTTCAAAGATCTACAGAATATGGCATTTAAAATGCTTTAATAACATAAGGCTTTTAAGATGAGACAGGTCTGCTTCTGGCAGCACAAATTGGCTTCAAAAAAGGGATGTTTGGCATCAAAGAACCTCCAAATGCAGATTGATTTCTTTGTGACAAAGTTAGCCACGGGGCAAGAAATTACCCTTGCCTCAATTGCTGACAGTATGCTGTCCAAACTGAGCAAGCAGGACACAAAATAAAGTGACTGCGAAACTTTGCCAAGACAAGGTAGGACAATCCTTCAAAATTTCTGCTTCACAGAAAAGTCTGTCAAATATTCTAGGCCCATAGGCTGAAGATGGATGCCCCAAAATTACAGAGGACCCTTGGCTGACTGTCCAGACAGCCAGCTGTTTCTGTCATTTCTATAGTTTTGGAAGTTGCTTTCTCTTCACTTCCTATTTACTCAGGTAATATTATATCCTTCTTAAGTCTCTTATGAGGACTGAAAACTAGATATAGTTTTCCTTGTTACCAAATTCAGAAAAACTCACCAAAGAGGTGTAAAATATATAGGGTCGAGAGACATAATAGCTTAACTTTTTTATCTAAGAAAATGTTTTGGGGTCTAAAAAGATATTTTTAAGATGGTAATACAAGTTATGATAAAAAGTGGTTTAGGTATAAAACTTTGAATTCATCAAGATAGGATAGATAATGGAGTATTTTCTCCAAAATTGCCAATACAAATGGACTGGATATTGTAAATGTAATTCTTACTTGGTAATTGTTCTTGTTATATATAATTTTACTGTGTTAGGGTTAAACCCTCTTCTTTTTTTTTAGACAAAATGGGGAAATGTTACAGAATTGTTGTTTACACTGTGAAGATGCGTCTTTGCCAAGGTGCCTTCTGATTGGTTTAGTAAAGAGCTGAATGGCCAATAGCTAGTCAGGAAGATGTTGGGTGGGACTTCGTGAGACAGAGAGGACTCTGGGAAGAAAAAGGCAGAGTCATCACCCAGACACAGAGAGGAAACAGAAGTTGCAAGATGGAAGAGAGGTAATTCCACCTGGTAGAACACAGATAAAAAAGTATGGGTTAATTTACGTTATGAGAGTCAGTTGAGACAAGCATAAACTATAAGGCTAAGCTTTCGTAATTAATAATAAGTCTCTGTGTCATTATTTTGGAGCTGGCTGGTGGCACAGAGAAAGATTCATTACAGTCCTTCCACTGTATGAGGACATATCTCAGACTCCTCTGCTTTAGAACTGTCAGAAATAAAATTCTACCCTTATAAATCATTCAGCCTAAGGTGTTTTGTCGTGGCAGCAGAAATACACAAAGACAATAGTCATATACCAAACTGAAGCTTTGTTGCCTTGACATGAGATCCACATGTGTGCGCACACTCATGTACTTGATCCCTTGGTGTACCCGTGTGGAAGCCAGGTGACTTCTTTATTTCTCTCATCTCATTTCTTGAATCAATATCTCTTGCTGACCCTTATCTCCCCAGTTTGGCTAACCATTAATCATTAATCAAGAAAATGCACTACATACCTACCTCAGAAAATGGAGGCATTTTCTCAACTGAGGTGTCTCTTCTCAGGTAACTCTAGATTGTGTCAAGTGGGGTGTATGTGAGGTTTTTGGTTATTTGTTTTATTTTTGAGGCAAGTTCTAATGTAGTCCCAGCTAGTCCTGAACTCACTCTGTAGCCAAAGATGACCTTGAACTCCTAATCCTCCTGTTCTGCCTTCCAAGTGCTGAGATTTACACACACATATGCTACTGAGTCTGGTAATGTGGTGTTGACGATTAAAGTAGGCTACTACTCTCCCAACTGGGCCATATTCCCAGCCATCAAATTATTATCTTAGTTACTGTTCTATTGCTGTTTCTCTGCATTGTTTTGGAGGCTATCAGTCCAGCCCAGCCTTGAACTCACAGAGATCCGCCTGCCTCTGCCTCCCAAGTGCTGGGATTAAAGGCGTGCGCCACCAACGCCCGGCACTGGGTCTGGACTTTTATGTTTGTTTTTCAAGACAAGATTTCTCTGTAGTCCTAGCTATCCTGGAACTCTGTAGTCTAGACTGGCTTGCCTCTGCGGTCCCAGTGCTGGGATTAAAGGAGTGCCCCTGGTTTGCTCTTTTGAAACCTCAAAATCCACCCCTAGTGACACACTTTCTTCAGCAAGGCCGCTCCTCCTAATCCTTCCTAACAGTACATCAACTGGAAGCCAAGCATTCAAATGCCTGCATTACCCTGTAGGGGCTGCTCTCATCTGATATACCACAGCAAGTTTGATTTTTAAAATTACTGTGTGAGTTTATGAATTGTATTTTACAAGATGGTTACTTTTTTTTTTTTTTTTTTTTTGCTTGGGCTTAGGACAGAGTTTCCAACAATTTCTGAGATGTCCCCAAGCCGTGCCCTCAGATGCCCTCCATTTGCCAACAGCAGCTGAAAATCACCAGGTTCTGAAATCCCAGGGGTGGTAAGAGATTGCTGTTCATCCAGACCTCTCTATACAGGCTGTCCAGGTCAGAGCCCACAATAGCCTCAGGTGTCCCCAGCCCTGTGGAGTGCCAGGGTCACCTTCCCTAGACTTACTCACAACCTCCCAGAGTGCAGGTTCTGTTTCACACAGCTGAAAGCAAAGCTCAGAGGGGTAAGCCATTTACCAGTGCCCACAACGGTGACTGGTCTGGGATCCAAATACACATCCAAGAGGTAGGAGCTCTCCTGACTAAGTGACACAGCTGCCGCCATCTGCCACCTCCAACCTCCATGGCCTCCGGACACCACAGGACAAGAAGGCCAAGGAGGGCCCAGCTGCTCCTTCTCATCCAAAGCAGTGTCCCTGTGCCGCGGAGTGCCTGCCACAGTCTGCACCCTGCCCTCCAGGAATCCTTCCCAGACCTACTCCCACAACACTTCACTGCGGAGTGTGGCTTCCCTAAAGGGTCATAGCTGGAAGCTTGGTCCCCAGTGATCATGAGAGTGATGGGAGCCCAAGAAGAGTGCAGTGCAAAGGAAACAGGCCATGGACTCCACGAGGGACTGAGTTTGGTCTCAGACAGTGAGTTATTTTCTCAAAATGAGCTAACATTGTTGTAAAATAATCTTTTTGTACACAGTGAAGATGCGTCATTCTGATCGGTTTAGTAAAAAGATGAATGGCCAACAGCTAGGCAGGATTTTCAGGCACACAGGATGCTGGGAAGAAGAAGGGCGGAGTTGCCAGACAGAAAGAGGAAGGAAGCATCATGGACAATAAGCTTAAGCTATCGGCTGAGCTTTTATAATTAATAATATGTCTCTGTGTCATTATTGGGGAACTGGTGGTCACGATGAACAGGTCTGACTACACACACTATGGAACTGGAGAGATGGCTCGGTGGTGAGGACCTGGGTTAGTTTTCCAGCACCCACGTGGTGCTCACAACCATCTGTCACTCCAATTCCAGGGATCTGGTGACCCCTTCTGGACTCCACAGGCACCGCACTCACGTGGTGCACATGCTTTCAAAACTCTCAAAAACTGAATGAATTAATTAAAAAAAAAAACACCTGAGTTGGTTGGAGATGGCGATTCCGTCCCAGGAGGTCCTCTAGGAGTGTGCATTAATAAACACCTATTCTTCATACAGACTCCAGGTATTTTGTTAAACAACAGGAAATGGATTAGGACATTGGGTAAGAGTGACACACCCTTCCTTCCAGGTTCTTCCTTCTCCTCTCCTTCTCTCTCTTTTTTTTTTTTTGTTTTTTTTTTTTGTTTTGACACAGGGTTTCTGTGTGTGGCCCTGGCTGTCCTAAAACTTGCTCTGTAGACCAGGCTGACTTGGAGCTCAGAGATCCACCTGCCTTCCGAGTGCTGGGATTAAAGATATGTTGTACCCAGCCCTTTCTTCTAGCTTCTTATAGGGAAAAATGTGGTTGTTTGAAAAGCTTCCCAGCTTTTCCACCTAGACATCCCTATATTCAGCTACTCAGCTATGTAAATGTCCAGGACAGTGGCTAACAGAACTCTACCCTTCTCCTTCCTCAGAGAAAACACACTTCCTAGTCAGACGTGTGGGGTAGCATCAACTGTCCAATATACACAGACTGTGTCCTGCGGCCCTGCCTGGCAAGGGTCATTATTGTGGGTTCAGGCCTGGGGGCATGCCCAACATAGTCAGCTGGTCTAGAGATTATTTTTTTCTGGAACTAATGGGAAATCTTCCAATTACACTGAAATTGTTGATCATGTTCCAGAGAAAGAAGCCAAAAAAGACACCCTGGAGCCTGCCGTTCCTGTAGCTGGTAGATTCCAATGGCAAACTTTGGGGGGTTTTGTTTATTTTTTCTCTCTAGATGGTCATATGCAACCAGATGACACCGCTGGACACAGCAAACTGCAAAAGCTGAGTTCTTCTCTGGTCAGTGCCAATCCTACCCACTTCCCAAGTGTTCCATGTC
Organism: Mesocricetus auratus; assembly: GCF_017639785.1. Classification (NCBI taxonomy): domain Eukaryota; kingdom Metazoa; phylum Chordata; class Mammalia; order Rodentia; family Cricetidae; genus Mesocricetus; species Mesocricetus auratus. Next base: position 149,841,719 of record NW_024429266.1, on the reverse strand, counting down.
TGGGTATCTGGTTCACTCTTCCTCAAGGAGGTCCAGATCCCTCCCCTCCCTGCCCAAAGGCTGGCACAGTCTCCAGGTAGTGGCTGAACAGAAAAAAAACCTAGAAGGTTCCACAGTTGATGGAACCCCTAGCTTAGCAAGAAAATAAGGCCTTGCATAGATACCTGAGATCCACAGTGATAATGAAGGACTTCTCAGGTTGAGGCCACGGTATGGTTCTCTTTCCACCCAAGTTGTTTTCCAAACTCAGTATGGAAAGCGAAAGGCAGGGCCCTGGCTGTGCAGGCCTGCGCCACCATGGAAACATTGACCCTGTTTGGGGGGCTGGGTGGGCCTGGTTTCCAGGAAGAGCTTGGGCAGGAAGCCAGGCAGGAAGGGGCTGGGAGTTCCTGGAAGGACAGCCCAGAGGCCTGGGGAGCTTCCACAGCAGCAGCTGGCCTCCCCTTCCGACCTGGGGAACCCTCCATGCTTCCTGGCACATGCCAGGCAGAGGGCAGACTTGGTGCCGAGGCCCATTGCCTGCAGGCCTCTAGGGCATAGCTGTGGACAGGCTTGCAAGGCAAGACAGTCACCAGGAGACTGTCACCAGGCAGACTGAGGTGGAGGGTTACGCTTCCCAAGCCAAGGCAGGAAGATTGCCATATGTTTAACTCCAGGTTGAAGTATATAGAATTTCAGGTCAGCCTGGGCTACAAAGTTAGACCCTGTCTCAAAAACCAGAACATGACCTAATATTTTCAACAGCATGTAACCTGCTTGGCCCTCTGTGTGATCCAGGAGGTGGTTCCTCTGTGGGGTAGCTGAGCTGGGCTCTCTCTGGAAGCTACCCTCCTACAACAGCTGATCTTCATAAATGGGGGATAGGGAGAGAACAAAGAGACAGAATGGAGGAATGTCAAGTGTGTGGTTGGCAAGAAAGAGGCTGGGCAGAAAGTGCCATGAATAGCTGGGGACAGGCCATCCTGTGGGTGCCTCCCAGACTTCTGTCACATGGCAAAAACCAAGAGATGCCTCCTTCTGCTGGTTTGCACTAAAAGATAGACAGACAAGCAAGCAAGGAAACAAGGGGCTGGAGAGATAACTCGTCAGTTAAGAACTCTTGATGCTATTCCAGTGGGCCCAGTCAGACTTGAACACCCACCTGGTGGCTCACAGCCACCTGTAACTCCAGTCCTAAGGGATCGATGCCCTCTTCTGGCTTCTGTAGGTACTGCATGCACATGGTGCACACACAAATGGGGAAAAAATTTACAAAGAAAAGTGATGGGAGCACAACTTGTCTCTCACCATCTGTCTTGAACTCAGAGTCGATCCTTCCAGCCTTCTACTCTGCCTTTTGCATGATGGTGGCCCATCAAGGTAACAAGAGGGAGAAGAGACAGGAAGGCCCCGGGCACCTCACACAGCCATGCCCGCTGCAGGGATGTCAAGATGGCCCCTCCAGGGTGGCCAGAACCTTGTCTGATCTCTTCCTGTGAATAATGGATATATGAGGGCAGCCAGCACACCCTGGACTTTGAAGTCCTGAGCTTACACAGATGCTGAGCCCCCACCCTCTCCCCCGGCCCCTGCCTCCCCCCACCCAGGCTGCTGTCCCCAGATTTGATGATTAAGGGGAAGACCAGGGTTGTTATGAGGTTCAGTTCCCACTGTGGCATCAGGAGGTGCTATGGAAGCTTTGGGAGCAGTACTGTGGAAGTCCCCGAGGTCGCTAGAGACTTGGTGTCTCATTCATATGACCTCTGAAGTGGTCTTGTAAGAGGGTTATAGGAAGATGTGCAGCCCCACCCACCTCCTGTTTCCCAGCTTCCAGAGGAAAAGTTGACCCTTGACATAGAGCCTACACGGTACCTTTCTTCCCTAAGTTGCTAGTTTGTAGGATTTTGTTACAGTAACAAAAATCTAGTCCCCTGGACAGATCCCTCTTAGTCCAGCCCCAGACACGGGAGTCTTCAGAGAGACAGTCACCTCCCTCTTAGTCTAGCCCCAGACATGGGAGTCTTCAGAGAGACAGTCACCTCTGCCTGCTCTCCACAGCTGACACAGTGACTCACACATTTGGTTGTCACCCTTTCTTTGTCTGTCCAGCCATTCATTATTCAAGCCCTGGGCCCTCCGGTCTCATGTAAGGACCAACCAGATACCTTCAAGTCCCGTGCCCAGACCCCAACAGTGACCACATGGGCGCAAATGTCATCCCAGTTTGTCTTATGGGGTCAGATGTCAGGGCCTTGACAGATAATGTCCTTACAAATATTTGACCCCAGAAGAGAAGGGTCCAGGACAAACAGGGCCATTTGTCAGTTTTGGAAAGTCTTTCTGGGAGTGGACTTGGGAGAGGGACAGAGGAAAGTAATCAGGCCAGATGGGTTTGATGACCCCAACTAAACCCCTGGATCCACCCACACCTGAAGCAAGCCTTGTAGAGCGCCTCCGCTCCCACAGTTTGAAGCTGGGTCTCTGTCACCTACAACCTGAGTGTTCCATAGGCAAAGCACGTATAAGTGGCCCAAGGGTGACAGGGCCTGGGGGACAGCAGATGAGTTGGATAAGCACTGGGTACAGTCACCCCTTTCTCCTCGAAGTGAACCAGCGCCCTGACGTCTCCAAAGAGCAATCTCCAGAAAGAGACAACAATTTTTCAGTCACAGACTGAGAGATCCATGTTTCAGAGGGTTCATCCATCAGCAATGGCCAGCAAGTTGAGGCCAGGTTCATCCCAACAGCTCCTGAGGAAAGCGGGAAGGCCGAGTCATTCTGAACCAGCTGGGGTTGGCCAACACCTGTGTGGAGTCTCTCACAATTCACAGCCACAGGCCTGGAGCCGCCACGCCCTTCTTCCCAGGTGCAAACCAGACCCATGTGTTTGCTGTGTCTTGTTTACTTCTGCCCCGAGTCCCAGGAAGAGCGTGGTGTGCAGCCAGAGAGCGACAATTCAGTGGCCTTCTGGGCTGGCCTCCAGACAGAGAAGTAGATGAAGAAGTTCTCTAGATGATGTCTGTTGTCAGGAGCGGAGGTGGGGAGACAGGAGGGCTGGAGCACAAGGGGCTAGTGGTCAGGGAGGACTCTGTAGAGGGGAGGGAAGTCCAGGTTGAGGGGAGGCAGATTTTCAGGCCAAAACTTGATTGTCTCTGGCAACCGTGGCTGTAGGTTCCCCATGTAACTGACAAGCAGCATCCTGGGCTACGCCGGGGGTGGGGGAAGTCATGGTCAAGAAGGGATAGGGGCCACAGGAGCTGCCAGCTAACCAAGTCCATGCTTCGTCAGCATGGCAACTGTCCAGGGTCACTCATGAGGCCCTTGCCATTAACATGGCCAATGATGAGGGACGTGTTCAAACCCAGGTGCCCTATGTTCTATTCCCTGGGAGGCCGGACAAACACAGGCCATCAGGAGCCACAGAGTGCAGAAGACAAGTCCCAAGGGGGGAGCAGAATCAAGCAAGCATGGGGTCTGGCTGTTGAGGGAAGAGAAGGTAGAGGTCAAGTTAGAAATTTCAGAGTGCCCACACCACAGCACATTCCAGGTCAATGGTGCTCCCTGAATGAAGCTACAGAGCCTGGCTGACTCCTCAGCTCTATAGACGGATGGGAGTGGAAACCTGGACACGTTATTCCCAGGTCAAGGGACACCTAATACCGTCCCTCCCTGTCAGCTCAGCTCCCCCTCTGGCTCACCTCTATGGTGGCTCTACTTTCCTCCTGGGGCAAGAGGGCTGCAGCAGCCCCAGCCTTTTCTACTCAGACTTGAGGCCATCAGGAAGAGGAATGTCTTTGTCAGATTTTCAATTGCATCTGTCTCTAAGCGTGTGGCTTATGAGCAGGACAAGGCATTGACCACTATAGCCACAATGACCTCTAGAGCCAAATGGGGTCCATTTCAGTCAAATCTTATTATTCGGCGTGGGCTAAGGTTGGTAAAGCTCCCAGTGGGAGTCAGGAGGAGTTAGAAAAGAGAAGAAATGAATGACGCTCCACCAAGGGCTTACAACTGAGGCCTCAGAACTACAGTACCACAGTATTGGCAGCAATACCTTGAGATTTCCTGAGCCCATGCTTGCCAGCCTACAGAACACCCCACAGGTGTGTACGCTTCCTCATAACAATCCCCGACAGTGCCTATCCACAGCTACAGCTGCAGGGACACTACCAGACTCCTGGACTTCCAGGTAGAAGTGCTCCACGAAGAGACAGGGGCCATGCAAGACCCTTGAGGTGAGCCAGGTGCCATGACTTCTAGCTGTGACCCCAGAACTTGGAAGAATAAGGCAGAAAGGTTTCCGCACCAACCAGGGCTGAGACCCTGTTTCAAAGAAACAGAAAAACAAATGAACATATAAAGTCCTGAGGCAGGTGTGTGCTGTGTAGAGGCCCCGAGGAAGGTACATGTTATAGGTCGAAGGACCCGGGGAAGCTGCTGGCCTGGCGGAAATTTGGAGGGTACTCAACTTTCCCCGGAGCTACACGGCTCTGGAAGGGTGGCTCAGAAGGGGGTTCCGGCTACATAGTATCCTGCTGGCTTGAGAGAAAGACTAGGGAGGAGATTGGGTGGGGGAAGGGGACTGAGACCCAGTGGCAGCTGTGATCAGGAGGTAGACAGAGGTTGTGACAGGGTGATCAGTGTTGACGGTCACTGTGGCTCTACAGAGGCTGGACAGCCCAGAAGACAGGCCCCTGGTTCCCACGACCCACCCCTGCGCTGACGGAGTCTTGGAGTCTTGTGCCTGGCCACTTGAGGATGGGTTGCTCCCTGGTAGAGGCCCCTCCTGTGCACCCAGCTGTGGTCCGGCTCCTCAGGGCCACAGAGGAGGAGGACCAGCAGATGCGATGTTCAGGAAGGAAGCTCTCGCTGTAACAGTCCCAAGTCGGGCACCAGGAAGCTGCCCCCGTGCCCTCACTGGCAGTGATCCAGGCATAGCCAGAGGAGAACAGGAAGGGAAGAGGGGAGGCAAGCGTGGAAGCAGCTGTGGAATTAGGGGTGGCTGAGTCAGGGGTCCATGCAGCCTCCAGCTCCGCAGTGTGAGCCTACCGGTGGGGCTGTGGCTGGCAGTGTGCCTAGCACCACAATGCACTGCGGGCCGGAATTCCTGCAGAACACTTTGTTCTGAGACGGCCCTCAAGTTCTGGGGACCTGCGCAGGGTGGGCGGTGACCAGAGCAAGGTCTCGGGAAGTCCCCGGAGGGTCCAAGCTGGGCACTGCCCCACAGTGCTGCCCTCCCCCTCTCCCGGGCACCTCCACCCACGGCGCCGCTACATCTCCCAGGCCCGCCACCCTGGAGCCACGGAGACATTGAGCGCTATCCAGCTGGATAGGCTGTGTGGACTGAAGTTACATATAGACCTCCCCCCCCCAGTTTCCTGTGACCATACCTAGGCTACAAGAGAAACCACAACCTGTGTTTCCTGACCCCTGCCTCATTCAGCATACATGCCCTGGAGCCAGCCGATGGGCACCACAACTGACCGTTGTCACAAGGGTCCCCAATTCTCCAGCTGGCTGGGTGACATCCCGAGAGTGACTTGACTTCTCTGGGCTTTGCTTCCCTCTGCTTTGCAGCAGGCCCCCCTCCTCCCCACTAGCAGTAAAGGGAAGGCTTCCGTGAGAACTGACCAACTGTGATTTCCAAAAAGTCTGGAGGAAAGTGCTTGACTCTAACTAGCAAGCTTCGGTGCTGCTTTGCTTCGTCAGCAGTTTCAGAGGCGTGCCTTCTCTTTTCTGCACTGGCACGGTTCTGAACGTCACCTGTGGGACGGCTGGCCACTGGTAGAGTCCATTCTTTACCAAAGGGGTCTGAGGCAGGGGACAGACAAACCACTTGGGCTACAGCGATGAGGAATGCATGGTATTCAGCCTGGAAGCCTGGCCCAGGTCCACTCCATGGCACTGCAGCCCACGCAGAGGCTGTGGTCTCGGGGCTAAGGCCTAAGCTGACCTCCCCAGTCAATCCTGAGAAGGGAGGCCAGGCCAGAGCCCAGAGGAAGAACTCTGTGACTTTTCAGGAGGCCTATACCAGGGGCCAGTGTGTGTGTGTGTGTGTGTGTGTGTGTGTGTGTGTGTGTGTGTGTGTACTTTTGTGTTGTTGTGCATGTGTATGGTGTGTGTGGTATGGTATATGGGTGTATGTACAAGCGAATAAGCTGGAGGAGTGTGTCTGTATAAATGTATGTGCTGTGTAAAACTGATAATGTCTGTGTGAATGTGTAGTGTTGTACATATGTGTGAAGGTGTGTGTGTGTGTGGTGTGTATGTGGTGTTGTGCATGTGTGTGGTATTGTGTGGTGTTGTATATGTGCCTGGGGTGTGTGTATGTGTGAAGGCGTGTGGTACAGTGTATGTGAAGATATGTGTGGCTCGTTGTATGAGTGTGTGGTAGTAAGTGTGCCCATGTTCCAGGGGCGTCTGAGTAGAGCTGAGCTCAGAGTCTGAGTACCATGACAGAATCCATCACTCCAGTCGTTTCCCTAACCCTAAATGCCAGCAGCGTGGCTGCCATCTCCAGATGGTCCTGGAGCTTCTGGGGCCTCAGGAAGCAGGTGCTTCTGGAATACTTCCTGCTGCTGGACTGTAGTAAGCAAGCCAGGTCACCATCTCTTGAGTACTGCCCCTGGAGCCCAGCTGCTGCTGTATCTAGCTGGCTGGAAACCACGACCACTGGTCACAAGGCCGGTCTCAATATGGACAGGCCAAAAGCGCCACCATCCCCACCATCACCAGCCAGCACAGCGTGTCTCAGGTAGTGCCACTAGCAAAGCAGTACAGTGTGCTGTGGACTCTTGGAACACCGACAGGAAGGTTCTGAGACATCTAATTTGCAGAACTGCTGCAGTTGGTCTCTGCAGCTGCTAAGAGCTGCCTCTCTGCATCTTAACCCCTGTCTGCATTTACAGCCCCTCCCTGCACCTTCCAGCCCCACCCTGCACATGACACTGCATCTTCTGGTCCTTGCGCCCCCTCTACATCCTACACGCTCCCCTACATCTTGCAGCACCACCTCCACACCAGCCTTATCTCTTCTCCTGAGCAGACGGATAGGGGACACTGGCACCTCCAAGGTCAGAAGGGGAGCATAGACTGCGCTTGTATTAGGAGGGTCTCCAAGCCTGCCTTGTGACAATAAGCTGGGTTACACTGAGGACAATGCCCAGTCACAGGAACAAACTAGGGGCGGGGACACTGATGGGTGGTAGAGTACTTGCCTAGCATGTTCGAGGCCCTAGGTCACAGTTCCAATACCTCCAAGACAAAACCAAACAAACCAGGACAGGTTAAATGTTCACTTTTCCTTTACATAATCTGAGATGTTGGAGCAGAGCAATTTGAGTCCCTCACGGACCATTCTTACACAGTTCCTGGTGCCCATGACGTTGAGCTGAACACCAAGCACCTGACCCAGACAGGCATGGACTCTCCATGCTTTGAACATTCCACAGTAGCTTCTAGGAGCTAGCTACAGAAACCATAGGAGCTGCAGACTTGGCAGAATCCCAGGAACAACTGCTTGAAACTATTTGGACAGTTTTTTTCTTTTAACCTTTTGAATCACAGGCCTCTGTAAACCTCTTTCTCCAGGCCTGGTGGGAAGCACCTCCCTCCTTCATTTGCCTGAGATGCTGCACTGTGATTGGTGTTAATCTGCCTTCATTTGCATTCGGGCTGTACCTTGGATCAAATCCCTCTGCTGTGCCCATTCTGGACACTAAGTGGCTGGCCTGACTGGTATTCCATCCTTAGCCCTGACCAATGCCTCTGTGTCTTTGGCTTTTCCTGCTACCTTTGAGATGGTAAAACATCAGACATACCCACAGATGCCAGCAGAAGTGACTGGAGGGAAGCTTTGGTTCCTGGCACCCAAAAGCTCCCTGTATCCAAGGGAGCTGACCATCCTGCTCTCCCCATGTGGACCTTTGGGCCAGGCTAACCATTCAGCATCACAACAGATGTCTGCATTCACCTGAACTGGTTTTCTGAAGCTTTGTTATTGCTCTTTAGTCCCTAAGGAGTCTTTTAACAAGTGATTCCAGTGTTTTACAAATAATTCTGATGGAACTTCTGTTTGCAGCAGGCAACTGCAAGCATCATCTGCCCTTTGTACCCTATGGTTACAGCTAGGGCAGGCTCTACACATTTTGTATGCTCATTAGTACCCTAGTGGGGTGATTTTCAGTCTCCCTGTTTTACAGTTAAGGAGACTGACAAGAAGAGAGTACAGAGTTTGCACATCTACATGGTGAGAACTGACATATACATTGTCTAGAAATGGTTAAAGCAATGCTTCTCAACCTGTAAATCGAGACCCTTTGTGGATCAAATGACCTTTCCACAGGGGTCTCCTAAGACCATCAGAAAACATTATGATTCATAATGGTAGAAAAATTACAGTTATGGGGCTGGAGAGCTGGCTCAGAGGTTAAGAGCACTGACTGCTCTTCCAGAGGTCCTGAGTTCAATTCCCAGCAACCACATGGCGGCTCACAACCATCTGTAATGAGATCTGGTGCCCTCTTCTGGTATGTAGGCAGAACACTGTATATGTTATAAATAAATAAATCTTTTTAAAAAAGAATTTAAAAAAAGAAAAATTACAGTTATGAAGTAGCAACAAAATTTGTTTATTTGTGGGTCACCACAACATGAGGAACGGTATTAAAGAGTTGCCGTATTGGGAAGGTTGAAAACCACTGGGTTCAAATGTCTTCAGTATCCTTTGCAATGTATAACAGTTTGCAACAAACAAATGAACTCTTAAGGGTTTGGTGGAAGGGACCTCAAGGAGGGCACACAGCTCCCACTCCTGAAGGGAGGGCGGCTCTGACCAGCTACCCTCAAAACAGCCCAGCAACTGTGTTTGCTTTTTATTAGTGCTCTATAAATAACTTAGCTAACTAGTGATTTAGTTTTATATCTAAGCTGCAATTAATCTTTTTATTTGGTGATGTTTATTTCTTTGCCTTAAAAAAAAACATTCAAGTTTTAGGTGTTCTGTTGAATCTAGAGCTTAGTCACCATGGCAACATATTTACTTTGAAACATTGCAAACAAATACACTAGGAGTGCACCCGTCTAACCTTCACTAGTTATTGTGAGATTGCTGCGTAAGGCAATAGACACGTTTGTAAATGCATTATTTGCATGGGGAGAAATCTGAATTCTAGCTCGGAAGAAGCTGCTGGCTTGATGTTGTGAGCATTCCCAAAGACGAAAAGGCAACAGTAATAACTTCCTGCTCCCTTACCTCCTCGCTGCAGCAAAGTCCTTAACTGGGAAGCCTGACTCCCCTTTCTTCCTCTTCTTCTGCCGCTTCTCACTTAATTTAGGAAGCATTGAGATTACGGGTATGAATAGAGAAATAGTTTCAGATAGACGTAAGCCCACACCCTTATATTTAAAGATGAGATAGAGCTGTAATGTGCTTATATAATACAATAACATTGCTAAAAGAGAAAGTAAAAACAAAACAAACAAAAAACAGGCTAGCATGGAGGGGACAGTAACTGCACCAGATCATAGATGAGAGGTGGCTCATGCTACATGGTGAAGTAAACACAGCCATGGCATCCTGCCAACAGTCTTCCCACAGAGTGAGCATGCACACATACACATGTAATGTACCCATAAATTCATATACACATACATGTATACACATGTGTGTGAACACACACTGGTTTGTTTGTTCGTTTTCCAGTCCACCTTCTGGGTTTTGTCTGGGCCTTGGCTACTAGACACTTGCTGGAGAGGAAGATTGTGCCTGAGGCCTGCCAGAGACAGACCATGGAAGACCTGCCACAGACAAGGGACCTCACTTCTCTGAGAGAAGCTTCTCCTGCTCTTGCCTCTGGGACCAGCTGTTGTAGCTGCAAGAGAAGATTTGTTGCAGCCTTTGATGACTGCCAGAGACCAAAGACCTGCAGCTTGGCCTGGCTCCTCCAGCGGCTGGCCTGGCTCCTCCAGCGGCTGGCCTGCCCTCTGAGACATGATCTGCAAAGCATTGTTCCCGGATTCATGTCGAGGCTCTCTGAGACTTAGAACTGCAACACTTGACCTCTTTTGGTCAACATCTTGCTGCCGTGAAGGCTCTAGAAAATTCTACTTTTCTGTTTGAATTGACTGCCATATGGACAATGAAACTTCCTTAGGGGCTGAAGAGATAGCTCAGCAGTTAAGAGCACTTTCTGCTCTTGGAGATGACCCAGGTTTTCTTCCCAGCACCCACATGGCAGCTTACAATCACCTGTAACTCCAGTTCCAGGAGATAAGACACCCTCTTCTGACCTCTTCCAGCTCCTGCACTCGTGTAGTACATATAAACTCACACAGAAACACTCAGACACTTAAACACATGTACACATAAATAAAATAAAATCTTTTAAAAAAAATCTTCTGCTAGCGGGGCAGTGGTGGCACACGCCTTTAATCCCAGCACTCGGGAGGCAGAAGCAGGCAGATCTCTGTGAGTTCGAGACCAGCCTGGTCTACAAGAGCTAGTTCCAGGACAGCCTCCAAAGCCACAGAGAAATTCTGTCTTGAACCACCCCCCAAAAAATATTCTCCTTATTTGGTTTTCCTTTGCTGTCTGCCCACTCCATTCTTGGAAGGGAGGCAAGATAAAAGCCTTATTGGGAGGTTTTTTTTATAAGGAGGATCTCTGTGAGTTTGAGGCCAACCTGGTCAAAAAATCAAGTTCGAGGAGAGCCAGAGCTACACAGGAAAACCCTGTCTCAAAAAAAAGTAAAAATAAAAATAAACAAAAAACCGTGTATTCCAGAAACAAAATTTCTACACACACACACACACACACACACACACACACACGGTGCTCTGAAAGGCCATTGCTACCACTAACCCCTGAGCATGTGAGGAGATGAAAAAGTTAAAGTAAAACGTTGACTCGGTGACTCCCAGTGAGAGGTGCCATACTGGATGGGAAACACACATTGTCACTTTAGCAGCATTGCCATCGGTTTGTGAGCCAGGCCACTCTCGCAGACTATGACATGAAGAAATGATTCTGGAGACGAGCTATAGGACCCAGCACCACCCATCACTGCCTCTTCCTTGCCCCTGAGGCCTCATCGCCCTCTCTCTCCACAGGGCGTAACTTCATCAGCACCTGGAGCTCCTGCCTCCTGGGAAAGATTTGCTCAGTATTTCCTCCATTCAGCTTTGTTTGTGCACTCTCTCTTTGGGTACATTCCTCTCACCCATTTCCCATCAATATAAACAGTGTTTCTAGCTCCACTCACAATAAGCAGGGCAATTTTGGTTTGGAGTTGCTCTCGGGGAATCTCGGGTGACTTCCTGTTAAGGATCAGGAAAGAAGAAGTCAGAGGTCAGTTGCTGGCTGGAAGTCACAACCTTGGTCCTGGGATGAGGGGAGAACCTCCACCCTTGACTTTTGTATGCCTCTTTCTGTGTTGATCTTTCGGTCACATTGCCTTGTGCCAGTCATGAGCTCTAGGATCCGGGGCTGTGTGGGTACCACAGGTAGCAACTGGCTTCCCGGAGGCTATCTGAGGGTGCCTGCAGAGGCTCGGCAAACAATATTGGCAAGAGCAAAGGGTCTGTTTCAAGTGCCTGAGCTCACAAGTGTGTTAGGATCCCAGCCAGACTGCACGGGGCATCCTGGCTCTGCTGCCGATTGCAGAGGGGACACACTGGACGTGGGCGCTTGGCCAGCCAGCCAGTCTGCATGCCTGCAGCTTGGTTCTCTCTTGAACAAGCCCTTGGCAGTCAACAGACTAGGTGGAGCCCTGGATCATCTGCTGACCTGCTTGAGGAGCTGTGGGGCAAGTCACTTGCCTCCCTTTGTCCTCTGTGCTATGGAGACAGTGAAATTCTATCCAGGGCTGTGGGACGGTGTGAATTATTACCTTTAAAACTATTTAAGCCAGGCCTGGCACAGAACGAATACTCAACAAACGTCAGCTGTTGTTAGAAGGAAAGGGAAATGGGGGCAAATTCAAAGGCAGGTGGGAAGAATCTGGCTAAGGCGGAGACCATCACAAGCGGAGGCCCCTCAGCTTTCAATGTCACTGTGACCTTGTGTTAGGACGGTGCCAACATGTTTTGAAGTTGAAAACTAATCAGCGTAGTGGTGGGGAGTAGCAAGTCTGGGGAGAGACTGGTCTTCAGAAACTGTGATCAGCCAGTCGGAGGTGACAGACTGGTCTTCAGAAACTGTGATCAGCCAGTCGGAGGTGACAGACTGGTCTTCAGAAACTGTGATCAGCCAGTCGGAGGTGACAGAGCCAGTCTCTCCCCAGACTTGCTACCCCCACCACACAGCCATGATTAGCATCATGATCTCCTTGTGGCATCCAGAAAATGAAAATTCCCCACCTTAGCTTAACTGCCTGGGTGCTAGCCAAGCCAGGGTTTAAACACAGGGTCTCCCTCCTCCAGTGTCCCTTTCTTGGATGCCTGGGCAGTGGTGGCATATGCACTTAATACCAGCACTCAGGAGGAAGAAGCAGGCAGATCTCTGCATTCCAGGCCAGATAGGGCTACATAGGAAGATCCTCTCTTAAAGAAGCAAATAAAATAAAAGAGCCTTTTTCTCACAAGTTTGATTTAATTTCTGACTAGTTCACTGCCCAGTCTGCTTTGCAGAATGAGACAGCCTGTGTGCAGCTGAGCTGCCAAGGTGCTCCTGTCCCCACCCCCATCTTGCCTGGCTCCACCCCCTCTGGGCCAGAACTCACTGCCAGGCCTTCCATGCTAAACAGATGTGGTGCCAGAACCCTTGAGTTACAGAGAAGACTACCACCTGCATCTCCTGGGCCAGGCTCCGCAGTCTGAGTCACACAGTTTTGCCATCACATGATGTAATGACAACAGCACAGTTAACTGTGTTGACTCTGGTGGGGGTGTGGGGCTGTTTCATTGTGTTGGCTTTTTTTTTTCTTCCGAGACAGGGTTTCTCCGTGGCTTTGGAGGCTGTCCTGGAACTCACTCTTGCAGACCAGGCTGGTCTCAAACTCACAGAGATCCACCTACCTCTGCCTCCCGAGTGCTGGGATTACAGGCGTGTGCCACCACTGCCTGGTTGTGTTGGCTCTTCATTTCGGAATAGATCCACGGCACTAGACACAGTGTTTCAGGATTTTAAAAATGCCTCATCTCACAGACCTGCACGATGACTCAGCAGGCAAAGGTGCCTGCCACCGAACCTAACACCATGAATTTGACTTGAGGGATTCCGGTAGAAAGAAAAAGATGTTCTCGATCCTCCACGTAGGCACGGTGGTATGAGCATACGACACCCTCGATAGTACACACACACACACACACACACACACACACACACACACACACACACACACAAACACAAAGTTCTTTAAAAATAAAAAAGAGCATCACCTCATTAAGAGCCCCAAACTCCCTCCTGTTCATCCCCACCCTATCCCAACAAAGACAGGAAGTTCACAATTTACCAACTAATTGTGTTGTGTTGCTAAGATTCCTCTGTGAGGCCACTGTTAGGATGATGGAAGTGGTTCTTGCATAAACAAAGCTATAAATGGATCTGGTGCCCCAGGAGCCCCTCAAGCCTGGCCTACTTTCAGTCTGTGTACCCCACCCAGGAGCACGGAGAGGAGAGCAGACTCCCCCTTCTACAGCCCAGAGGGCAGATGTTTACTGTCTTTGGCGCTAACTGCTTGAAGAAGCAGCAGTCGGAACTGTGACAGTGACATCCGGGGTCTGGCCTCAGAGCTGTTCTGGGCACTGTGAGAACCAGACAACAGCAGTCCAGGAGTCCCATGGAAGGCCACACCCTGTGGGATGCTGAACCTTTGAGAGCCGGCCCACAGAAGCCAGGCCATGGCGGGTAGCCACACCTGGGGTTCCTACATGAAGAGTAGGACACCCTTCCTCCTGGAGAGTGGGGGCGCTTCAAAGAAACCACATGAGTCAAGAACTTGATCCAGCTTCTAGCACACAGTAGGTATTCAGTAAATAAAGCTCGCACAGAATTCATGCTGAAGGGAAAGAGGCCAAGGAGAGGAGGTTCTGTGTGCCTGGCAGTGCAACTAACCAGAGAGACTTCCCAGCCCCAGGTTCTGTCCAGTGCCTAACAAGGAGTGAGAGGCTGCCTCCCAGGAGCTGTGAACTAGGTGAGATAGTCCTCCGGGACAGCCCCAAGTCTCCTGAGAACATGAGGCCACGTGCTGCTGAGGTCATGAGAGTATTCAGAAGACCTCAGATTAAATAAGGCTGATCACCCCTGGGAACAGGTGAGGTCTTTGTGGGTTGTTGCTTCCCTCTTCTCCTGTTGAAAGATGGCTGTACTAAGATCTTGGTTGTTTCAGTCATGGACTCATGGTGCCCACCAGGATGTTTGGGACTAGGGAGTATTGCCTAGGCTATTGAATCCAAGCTTCCAGGGTGAGACCCCCAGACATCTCTGAATGCCCAAACTGCTGAGGCACAGAGCTAGGCAAAAGGGGTCCCGTCAACATCTGTGACCTCCCAGCCATCTCTCACCCCCTACTGTGTGTCTTCCGGCAGGTCATGCAGCCTCTCTGGGCTGTGGTTTTGCATCTGTGAGCCATGCACAGAACTTACCTTATGTGTGAGTTATTTTGCAGATCAGCCATAAATAGTACATAAGTACCCAACTCTGCGCAGATGTTCAAGGAGTGGTACTGTGGTTGCTAAGATGCCAGAGCCAGGACCATTGGAGGCCTTGACACCGTGAAGAATTGGGGTCTGAGGATAGCCCGCCCCTTGCAGACAGCTATTGCCTAGGTATCTTGAACCAGCAATTTGCCACTTTTGCTCTGAAAAATGGGACAGACACTATTAAGAGGGGATCCCTCCCTATCAGAAAGCCCTCTGCCATTTTTCCTTCCATCATCCTCATCCCCAGCCCTAGAGCTGGCCCTACCTGACTCGTGTCTTCTGAGACCTTTGCAGATTGTCTGTGGAAGAGAAGCATGTTGTCCTGGGCTCAAAATTGTTCTGTGAGTCTGAGAAAAGTGTATACCCTCTCTGACACTGAGGTCCTCATCTGTAACTCCGGGAAAAGGCTGACACCACCTGTTTACCCAGAAGGTTATGCAGTGCCTATTAGTCCAGGGCATACCTGCTGATAGCCTAGAGAGAGTCAAGTTTCCATCAGTGCACCAGCAATACCTAGCTGCAAGACACTCGGCTTAGTCAATGTGCAAATGCTCTCGCCCTGGCTCTGAGCAGTTCCAATGGTTTAGCAGCAGAACCCTTTGTTCAAGTGGAATCTTACACGGCACCAGGTTTAGAACTCACATCAATGGGAACTGCAAGGAGGGATGGGAACCCTAAACTGTCTTCAGGGAGTCCCAGGGTATGAAGGATCCCCTGAAAAAGTGCCGGGGGCAGGGCAAGGCCAGCAAACATCTGCAAGTGATGGAGATCTTTGTCCATCAGAGACCCTAGAGAGAGAAGCCTCCCTCCCTCTCTCTCTCTCTCTCTCTCTCTCTCTCTCTCTCTCTCTCTCTCTCTCTCTCTCTCTCTCCTTCCTTCAAATGGGAGTGGAAGGTGGGAGGACCCAGGCTCCTGTGTCTCCTGGCCAGAAGCCCCTATCATCCTGGGCAGGGGTGTATTGAGTCTGGGGTCCTGGGAAGCAGAGACATAAGGCTGGGCAGCTGGCTGGTGCTGGAAGCCAGCTCACTGCAGGCCGATTATCTGATGGAGCGCTTCCTTCATCGGTGCTAATATCCATGTTGTGAAACAATGAGAGGGTTTCCTATCAGTTTCAAATAGGACGTGAAAAGCTTGGGCGCTGAGAGTAGAGGATGCGAGAATTGGGCAATGGGAAACGCCTGAGTCACTGCAGCGGCTTTGATTCCATGGCCCAATCCTGGAAAAGGGAAAAAGAGAGAGAGTGGTTCATTAGTGACCTCGGGAGGAGCAGGAAGCACTAGCCCTTCACACAGGATCTCCCCAGAGGGCAGAGAGACACGACCAGAGAAAGAAAAAGAGCCCACAGCCTCCACCATCCGCCCCATTGCCAGCATGAATGAGCTAGCTGCCCCGTGACAGTTCCAATGGCTACAGGTGTAAGTGTCTAGTAAGGTAAGACTTTGGGGACCAAAGTTGCATATATTGCCTTTGTATGCATGCACTAGGTTAGCCAGGCTGCCAGGCCTCCTGGGCCAGAGGCTGCCTACCCACTGCCTTGTCCAGGCTTGGAGCCGTTCCTTTGTCCTTCCCTGGCCCTCATAAGAGAGGGAAAGCCACAGAGAGATGCCCAGAAGCTTCCTGTTCCTTCTGACTAGACGGGAGCTCTTTCTTCTTTGAAAAAGTGCTGGAATGGGTGCTTCTAGAAGCATGTACTGGCTGAGCATGCTGAGACACTGTCTTCTACCCCTAGCAATGCAAAAGAGAAAAGTCTCCGTCCACTGTTTTTGAAAAGATCAGGCATGAGCATGCCCTGAAGCGTTTGCTTATGGATTCTGCAGCTGGTATGTGCACTCAAGGACATTCAGTCATCCATCAGAGTCAAACCACAAGGGCACAACAAGATGGCTCAGTGGGTGAAGGCATTTGCCTCCAAACCTGATGATCTGAGTTGGGTTCCCTGGAACCCACGTGGCAGAAGGAAAGAAATGACTCCTGCATGTAGACCTCTGACCTCCACAGAGTACTGTAGCTGATCACTTACACACAACACACACATACTAGACAAACAAACAAAAGCAATGAACGTCAAACCACAGGGCTGGGGACGTAGCTCAGCTGGCTGAGTGCTTGTCTGGTGTGCATGACGTTCTCTGGTTTCCATTCCCGGGTACAAACCAGACACAGTAGTACATTCATGCAATCCCAGTGCTCGGGACTTGGAGACAGGAGAACTAAAAGTTCAAGGTCATCTTTGGCTACATAGAAAATAAGACCAGCCTGGGCTACAAGAGAACCTGCTCAAAAACATAACAAAATACGTTAAACTGCAGCCGTTATACTGATCTCAGATCCCTCGGGAGCCTGGTACAATTCAAGGCTTTCCCATATCTCACCTAGGAGCTACCTTCCCAGCCTATCTGCCCAAGGAACCAACCCATCAGGCCCAAAACTGGTGTTCAGGATCACTGTTCTTCAGGTCCACAACTCTTGTAGTGCTTCTGAGCTGTCCCTTCTGGGTGGTGCCCTCAGACAAGTCCATTTGGCCTTCACAGGTAACCCTGCATATGGTCCCTATCTGCATGCATATACTGGAGTCTACACGTTTATCCTGATAGCCTTCAAGCTGCATCTGGACAAGGAGGACCAAAAGCCTGAGCCAAGCTGTGTTCTGCTCTGTGTGGGGCTGCTCCTCTGAAAACCTGAGCTGGCGAGTACACCTAAGGGTTTCCAGAACACTGTGGAACAAAACCGAGCAGAGGAAGCAGGCTCATGCCATGTTTCCAAGCTCTCCTTCTCTGGGAAATACATGACTGAAGAAGAATGCTGGTTTGGTCCTGAAAGCTACAGACAGACTCCCCAGAAAAGGAGGCCCCCCTTGGCCTCCAGCCTGAAACAATGCAGAGGGCTTCGCCCCCGGGCAGGTGTGTGGGTGGGGGATGCTTTCCTGAAGCCTCCCAGGACAGGGCCAGGGCCAGCAGGCTGCACTCATTGTTCATTGTTCCGGGCTGGGACAGGAAGCACTTTCTGTTCCCAATTGCTTGTGTGGATTAATTTACAGTGAGGAACTCAGAGCTCATGCCTGTTCCTGCTTTTCCAGAGGCCAGCTTCTGACTCAGAGGAGAAGCCCCCTCTTTATGGACCAGCTCCCCCAGGGCTTTCAGCTGGAGCCACTGCCCGACTCCCGTGGGTGCTGGGCATGGACCTATACAGGCTCTGACAGAGGTTCTGGGAGCCCGGAACTGCTGGCCTCAGCTAACTCAGCTGCTCCCCGAATCCAGGGGAAAAGTTTAGACCAGTAGACTACACACCACAAGGATCAGAAGGAAGAACTGTCAACAAACTCCTGTGATGGCATCTTCTCCTTTATTAGGGTTCCCCTTTCTGTGGCCCACTCAGCAGATGTCTGACACCATCCTTTTATCTTCCTTTGGTTGGTGCTCTGAGTCAGTCAATTCTACAGATGAAGAAGCAGGCTAAGAGTGGCCTCTTGTACCTGTAATCCCAGAACTTGGAAGGCTGAGGTAAAAGGATGGCTTTGAGGTCAACCTAGGTTACATAGTGAGTTCTAGTCCAGTCCAGGCTACAAAGTGAGTCAGTCTGAAAAAAACAAAAACAAAAACTAAAAGCAGGAAAGGGAGGGAGAGAAGGAGGGAGGAAGATAAAGGAATGAAGGAAAGAAGGACAGAGAGAGAAGGAGAAGCGAAGGCTGGGAATGGTGTAACTACTTAGGCTCAGTGGACATCTGCTCAGAGTCCCTGAGTTCTCAGGTCTGAAAGTCTCCATCGGTCAGGGAATAGATGCAACTGTCACTGGTCTGTGTGCCCCATGACAGGTGCAGTCCAAAGCGGCCAATGCCACTGGACTGCTTTCTCCACTTCCTGCACTATGCCACCTGTAGCCCACTGCCCAACTCCACCCTGGGGTGGCCTTGAACTGAGGTAGGCCCCATGCAGCCAGATTTTCACATTGCATTTGCATATCTTTCTATTAGTAACTCCAGTGGTATACTTTCCCACACTGGGCAGGTGGGAGAAAGCCTATTTGCAGGAGCCACAGTGCCTGTGGGCCCAGCAGTGCAGACAGTAGACGCCTGTTGGATACAACCTCAAGTCTTTTCTCTGCAGCTGATGTGTGCTTCACCGTGGGAAGGGAAGACAAGACTGTAAGGGACAATGTCACTTGCCTCCAGGTACCTGGTCACTCACAGCTTGTTCAGTTCTGTTCCTGACTCTTTGTATCCACTGTTTAACACCACGGACCCTGAGGCAGAAATGGAGGATGTTGGTGTCTGGTGGGGTTAACGGGGCTAAGCCTCTTTTAGGGCTCTCCTTAGTTTTCACAGAATGACCTGAGACAGCCTCCCTGCATAACCCAGGCTGAACACCTTCTGTGCCACGTCCAAAGTTACCTCCGCTCCTTGACTTGGGTGGGTCTGATGGCTCTGCTCTCCCCACCCTGTCCAGGCCCCCTCCCTACCGGCGCACCATGTGGAAGGCCATGGTTGCTTCTACTAGGCTGCTTCCTCTAATGTCACATGGCCCTGAATCCAGGTCCGCCTGCCGTCCCCCTGAGTGACAGAGCTGCCCTTTGTGAAGGGGGAGATTAGAGGCTGGCTGGAGGCTGCACAGCTTCCCCGTGATGACAGGGGCCATCAGCCCCGCACACTGCGGAGCCCAGAGCGAGCAGAGTCTTGACAGGCCTGGAGGGGATCCAAGAGGGGAACCGAGGGAGGGGGACAAGCGCCTAGCACACAAAGGCCGAGCCTGTCTTCACACCTGCAGGGACGAACAGAGTCCAGGCCGGGGGAGGCAGGGTTTGTGGGGGATGAATAATTCTCTCTGAAAGAAGCATGTCACCGGGAGATAGCTCAGCCAGACACTTCAAATAAAGGCAAGCAGCCACAGTGACAGGGGACATTCTTTGCCACCAATGTGCTGCTGGGACCTAAGTGCTGAGATGTCGTGAAAGAAAGGCATCTTGAACTCTTCATAGTTATTTTTATTAAAAGAGAGAGAGAGAGAGAGGGGTGCGGAGGGGGAGGGGGCAAGGGAAATACCACCTCGGAAGCAGCGATGAGCCTCAGTCCTACAGAGTCCCAGATAGCGTGTTCTGGCACCTTCATTTCACTGTTATCAGAGACTGTGGATACACCTGCTGCTTGATCGACTTCTGCACCTCCGGCCCTGCCGGGCGGGCGTCTGCCTGAGAGCATGCCGCACCTCCCCACCTCACAAACACTACCCAGCCTTCCAGAACCAACTCAGATGCTCTCTGCTTACTGGATAGCCCCTGCCACCCCAGGTTCTCACTTCTTCCTCCCAAATCCTCTCTCTACCCAGTCAAAGCCTGTAATCCCAGCATCCTAGCACTCTGACGCCCGAAGCAGAAGGATCCCAAGTTCAAGGTCAGCCTGGACTGCATAGCAAAACCCTGTTGCAGGGGTGAAGCTGAAACTGATCTATGCATGTGTTCTCAAGAATGAAAGCTAAACTACCAAGTGTGAAAAAAATATATAGAATGGTGTGTTTCTGTGTTTTGTGTGTGTATGTGTTACCTTAGTCTATTTTCCATGCTATCATAAAAGTTTCTGGGTCTGGGTTAAGACTAGCTGGGGCTAGTGAGGTGCCAAACATGATGGAGTAAATTTGATTTTTGAGACTCAGTGTGGAAGAAGAGAACTGATTCCCCCCAAACTGTCTTCTGACTTCCACTCATGCACCTGTATGTACAAGCGTGTACACACACACACACACACACGGAAGAGAAAGAAAGGAAGGAAGAAAAAAGATTAAAGACAAAAAGAGGGGCCTGGAAACATGCTCAGTGGTTAAGAGAATGGGCTGCTTTTGCAAAGAACCCAGGTTCAATTCCCAGCACCCACACAATGGCTTACAACTGTCTGTAACTCCAGTTCCAGGAGACCCAATGCCTTCTTCTGGCCTCCTCCAGCACCAGAAATGCATGTGGTCCACAGACTAACATGCAGGCAAAACACCCATGCACATAAAAAATAATAAAATAATTTTAAAAATTTAAGACCCCCCTTAAAAAACCCAGATTAAAAAGATTTATCTTGGGGCTAAAGAGATGGCTCAGTGGTCAAGAACACTAGCGGGTCTTCAGAGGCCCTGAGTTCAATTCCCAGCAACCACATGATAGCTCACAACCATCTGAAACAAGATCTGGTGCCCTCTTCT
Source organism: Mesocricetus auratus (assembly GCF_017639785.1). Classification (NCBI taxonomy): domain Eukaryota; kingdom Metazoa; phylum Chordata; class Mammalia; order Rodentia; family Cricetidae; genus Mesocricetus; species Mesocricetus auratus. The sequence goes on along the minus strand of NW_024429266.1, from coordinate 149,820,924 downwards.
GGCCTGCAGGGTTACATGCAGGAAGAACATTATATACATAATAAATAAATGTGGTGGCGCATGCCAGTAGGATTTGCTGAAGAGGCAGAGGCAGGAAGATCACGAGTTCAAGGCCAGCCTGAGCTACACATTTTTTTCTTCTCTGGCCTGCTCCACTTTTTTTAGCCAGACGGTGGTGGCGCATGCCTTTAATCCCAGCACTTGGGAGGCAGAGGCAGGCGGATCTCTGTGAGTTTGAGACCAGCCTGGTCTACAATAGCTAGTTCCAGGACAGCCTCCAAAGCCACAGAGAAACCCTGCCTCGAAAGACCAAAAAAAAAGGTTATCCTACAGTATTGAGGATGGATGTCCCAACATCACCAGCCCCTCCCTACAGTCCGTCATAGCAGATGGCATCATGGGTGACCGTGGAGGGGGAGGACCACCCTTTGAAACAGAAAGCCAGAGGTGGGAAGGGCCTGTCTTGCTCCTTCTAGCAGCCGACTTGCAGGGCACTGCACTGGTCCTGAGGGTATGCTCCGGTGGCCTAATCGCCATACCCTCTGCTCCACCTCTTAAAGCTTCTGCCCCCTCAGTGACCGGGGTAGGAATGGCCTCAGAAACCCTGAAGGCAAATGACCTGGATGGACTGTGTTGACAGCAGGCGCCCACATTGAGTGTAAGGACCCCAGTGACAACTGAGCAGGCCTGCTGCCCCGACACCCAGGTGACATTCTGGTGGCCGATGTGGCAGCAAGGGAACAAAGAACACAAGGTCCTCGGAACCCACCCAAGAACCCCCTGAAAAGCAGGCTGAGTTTGACAACCCACAGGCCAACCACAGCTCTGAGGGGAGACTGGGTCTTTCATCTCAGCAGCCTGGGCCAAGCAAAAAGCAAGCTCAATTCTGAAACAAGCTCAACAAACTGCAGGGGATTTTCACAACTGCAGGGGATTTTCCCACCTCCAGGCTTCCCTCACAACACAGAGGAAGGGGGAGAGAGCAGCTTAAAGCACCTGATTGGCAAGCTTTCCCCACCTCTTCCCCCATTTGATAGTTCTCACCAGATTGATCCCATTTTTCACCCTATTTGCATACATACACATTCAGCCAATCAGAGCCCACTTTGCGCTATATAACAAATCTGGAGGTGCGTGTGTAGCATGTGTCGTGTGGGAGTTACAGGGGAAGAACAGAAAGAAAAATTCAGACTCTGGCTCCAGGCTGGGGAGGCTGGTTTCACACCCTCCGTGGGAGGAAGGCTCATCTTATCTATCCTGAAGGGCAAGCGAGGGAGCTCACTCAATCTACTGCTGCCCGAGACTCAAAGACTCAAATGCGACTCCAAGGAGGAGGACTTGCTCCCTCCTCAGCCTCCCAGACTCCACCTTGAAGTTAAAGATGGCTACAACGGATCAGAGGCGCACGTGAGGGGGAGGGGCCAGCACTGATCTCAGACATCATCTACTTCCCAAGGACTGGGAGCCACGTCTGGGGACTCCTTCAGTGTCTAAAACATGGCCACAGGATGGGTGATCCCCCAAAGTTTATGTGTTGGGAACTTAATCTCCTTGTTCATCTCTTGACTGTGTGGTGGCAGGGTCTTTGGAAGGTGATGAAGGGTAGACACAGTCATGAAAGTGGGCCTCCGTGGTGATACTAGTGGCTTTAGAAGAGCCAGAGACCTGAGTTTACACACTGCTCTGTCTCTCATGTTACAATATAGCAAAATGCCCTCCAGGGATTCCAGAGTTTCTAAGCCTGGGAGATGAATAACCATCTTTTCTTTCTAACTTACCCAGTGTTCCACTGTGGCATTCAATTATAGCCAAGGAAATTCAATTATAACAAAAGTAGGGCACACACAGCCCTAGCTGCAAGGGAGGCTGGGATTGGGACAGGGTTGTCATAGCCTCTAGCTTACAGCAGGAGTCGCTTTTGCTCTATCAAAGGTCACCACTGATATTTTTCTTCTTTCTTAATATTTTTCCCCCTTCAAGTCTGCTATAAGTTGTTCCTCTTCTCTTAAAACAAAGGAACTATCTCTAAATGGAAATGTTCCAACTTAACTCTGTCCCTTGTTCACAGAACCTCCCCAAGCTACCTCCTGGTCTAGGTTTCCCCCATGCTAGGCAATCATTGTACCACTGAGTTGTATCCCCAGCCCACTGCTTCACCTCTTAAGAAAGAACCAATAGGCTGGGTGGTAGTGGTGCACGCCTTTAATTCCTTTAATTCCAGCACTGAGGAGGCAGAGGCAGACCTGTCTCTGTGAGTTCGAATCCAGCCTGGTCTACAAAGTGAATTCCAGGACAGTTAGGACTCTTACACAGAGAAATTCTGAGAGAGAGAGAGAGAGACAGAGAGAGAGAGAGAGAGAGAGAGAGAGAGAGAGAGAGAGAGAGAGAGAGAGAGAACCAATAAATACATTTTTAAAATTGTAGGGGATGTGGGCTCAGTGTTTAAGAGTACTTGTTGTTGCGAAGGACCCAGGTTCAATTCCCAGCACCACATGGAGGCTCAGCACTTCCTTGGGCACCAGGTATGTATGAGGTGCAGATGTACATGCAAGCAAAACACTCATATGCATCAGATAAAAATAAATAAAATAAATACATGAGAGAGAGAGAAGGAGAGAGAGAGAGCACACGCGCAACAGAAATGGACTTCAAACTTAGTAAATCTGTGCCCTGAGTGTGGTGGCTTCCTCCCACAGGGGTGGGGTGCGTGGTGGTAGGTCTCATATATAGCTATAAAATGCAGATATGCCCTACAATAGCCCTACTCTTGGAATTCAATATGATGGAGTCACAACACCGAGCCTTTACCCTGTAGCCTGTCTACTCTGCCCCTTCCCTCTCTGTCCAGTGTTCAACCCCCCATCACAGTAGCCTTCTCGTCCAGCACCTCAACTCGTTTATCCCTCACTGCCTCCCAAACTCAACTCTTGCCAGCCCAGTCTTCTAGGTGATTTTAAATCTAGTTCGGTTGACAATGAAAACTAGCCACCACACACCCTTAGAGCTCAGGCTGCCCGCCCTTCTGTCTTGAGGGTCTCCCACACTTGTTTTCTTCTTTTAAGCACTAGAACCATCCTAAGTTTGGGGACTGGTTATAAGAAGCACAGTTTCTGAACTAGGAACCAAGCCAAATTGAGTATGGAAGCCTGTGACAGGAAGAACAGGCGTGTTCATACACCAAGGCAGACGGGGTCCACCTTGATCAGAATTATTTTGGTGGTGTCATCCCATGGCCAATGGGTGACACCATGTGCTATGATGGAGTTCATGCCTAAGAGGCATTCTTACTTCCTCTCAGGAAGCCTTACGATGCTTGAGGATGAGCATGCAGGCGGTGGCTCATGCCTGTGTCCCCAACACATAAGTTGCTGGGGCAGGAGGATTGTTAAGAGTTTGATTGCCAGCTGTGGGCTATAAAAAGAGACCCATTTTCAAGAAAATTGTACAGAGCGACTTATAAACCCTATCTTTCCAGTGACCCCATGGATAGCAGTGTGGGGGCTCTCAGGCTGTGGTCCCGGAAGTACCGGAACTGGGAGCCATAAGCCATTAGAGAAGAGGCCACCTCTCTGGCCTGTGACCACACCATGGTCAAGAGCAGCAGCGGACCGGTGGCCTCTGAGCATAAGTATCTAACCCTTTGCTCTCACTTTGTTCCCACAGTCTTGGACCTTTTCTTTCATACTTTCATCCCTACCATCGTATCACGAGACACCAGTCATAGGAAACTCAAGTCCCCTGGCCTCCTAGTACCTCCGGCCCTGGCTGCATACCGTAGTCACCTAGGGGTACTGGAAAGCAGCTCTAACCTTGTCCAAGGGGTGGTGGTGGTGATGGTGATGGCGGTGGGTGGTGGTGGTGATGGTGATGGCGGTGGGTGGTGGTGGGGATGGTGATGGCGGTGGGTGGTGGTGGGGATGGTGGAGATGGTGGTAGGGAGGTGAAGTGGTCATGGAGTGGGGGGGCAGTAGGGTGGTGGGGGCAGTAGGGTGGTGGGGGCAGTAGGGTGGGGGGCAGTAGGGTGGTGGGGGCAGTAGGGTGGTGGGGGCAGTAGGGTGGTGGGGGCAGTAGGGTGGGGGGCAGTAGGGTGGTGGGGGCGGTAGGGTGGTGGGGGGCAGTAGGGTGGTGGGGGGCAGTAGGGTGGTGGGGGGCAGTAGGGTGGTGGGGCAGTAGGGTGGTGAGGGGCAGTAGGGTGGTGGGGGCAGTAGGGTGGTGGTGGTGGTAGGGGGTGGGGTGGTGCATTTTAGAACCTCTCCAACTGATTTCAGGTCACAAGCAGAGCGGCAGAGCATGGCGTGCTTGGAGCTGGTGCACACTCTCAGACAGAGTGTGGGGTCAACTCTCCTGGCTTTCCGTAACAAGAAACTGCAAAGCTGTCTCCCATCTACCTGATGGCTGCCCTGGCTTTTCCTTGTCACTTCTCTTCTGGAAACGAAAGATGGCTATTGCTATACTTTCTGCAGTGTCTCAAGCGCCCAGGCTGACTGTAGGTGCGGACCAATGACTGCGGAAAGAATCTACCTTCAGGCTCTCAGGATGCCCACATGTGTAGCCTCACTGGGCAGCCATGTGCATGGGGAGTGGGACCTGCTGGGAAGCAGCTGTACCATGAGCTGGGGAGGGAAGTCCCGGTGTCTCTCCAACCCTGTGGGGTTCCAGGCAGTGAGAACTAGGAGTCAGGTCTGAGCTGACTCAGGGGAGGTCAGGGAACCATTTCATCTCAGCTTTACTTTCATAGTGGACTTGAGTTGGATTCTGTCTTGCATCTCAGTTCCTACCAAGTCCCTGCACACACGTTCAGAGGGTGCAGTGCAACCCAAGGCCTCACACATACTAAGAAAACTAACCCATGCAGTGTTTGCACTTCCTAGACGGCACCATCGGTCTGGATGTGGTTTGTATTGTCGCCATTGTTTAGTTAGAAAGCTCTCTGTCTCTTACAGGGAGGGGTTGGTACAGATCTCAGAGTCTTCTAAGTCCCTCTGTGTCTCCCTGTCCCCAGGAGGAGCTGTGGCTCCATCTTGCTGGACCTGGAGACCCCTCAGAACCAGCAGACAGAAGGAAGTGGAGTCATGCCGAATTCTCTTCATAGAACCACACCCCCCACCTCTGATCAAAGGCCTGAGGGCCGGCCTGGACAGGGAACTCCTGGTCTGCAGCAGGGTGTCTTTTTCCTGAGCAGTGGCTGCCCCCATGAGGGCAAAGGCAGCAGCTGTGTGAGGGAAGCTCATGGGCGAGGCATCGCCACATGGAGAGAGCCCTGCTGGTAACTGACTAAGGAAGAGGTTCCTGGGAACACGGAAGCCTGGAGAGGTGGGTAGGACTCAGTGGGATGTGTGGCTCAGGGATTCCTGGGGAAAATGAGGAAGCACAGTCGGGCTGCCTGTGTGAGGGTGGTCTTCGGGGAATATGGAAGGTCCCAGGGGCTGTGTATATGTCAGGACACTCAAGTGCAGCTGAGCGTAAAGAATGGCTACCTATGGGTAGCAGAAATCAGGAAGACTGTTTCGTACAGCAGGCTGCCAAGAAACATGGGTCTTGCAGGCTGTTGTCCCCCAGGAGAGGGTGACACTATTCATGCTTGTGAATCTACTCCCTGGAACAGGGACATGAGCCAGGCCACAGGGTGGAAAATAGCACTACTTGATGCTGTCGCTAGGGGTCCCTCTTGAGCTGTTCCTGCCCTCAGCTGCCTATCCTTCCTGTTCAGGGAGACAAGCTTCTAAGGTATGGGCCCAGAAAGGCTAGTGATCAATGTCAAGTCCCCTGTGCTCACCTGGCCACACTCTGGGAAACTGAGATGCCTGGCCGGGAAAGTCACCCATCTAAGTGGCAACACTGCCACTTAAATATCTGAATAGGTCCTGATCTGACACAACCATGAGACTGATGGCACTTGATGTCCCTTTTCAAAAGCCACCACCGAGAACAGCCCAAGAGGTAAACAGGCAACTGTGTAGGAGCCCAGCTGCTTTCTCTGATGTGACATCAATTTCACAAACATCCGCAATTGTCTAAGCAGGAGTATGGCTCTGTCTGTCCTGGCCCTGGGCAAAGAGAAGCTGTAAGATTGCAAATCAGACACTTTCTTCATGGGCTGGGGTGTATCTAACCAGAGCCCAAGAGTTTAAGGACTGGCATCACAGCAAGACACCACCTCCTCCCAAAAAGACATCCTAAGTGACAATGACCTGGATACCCCCACTACAAATGAGCATCACCATCGAGTCACTCTGCACACTGCTCGTTCAGGGAAAAACAAGTCCAAATTCATAACTAACTCAAAGGAAAGATTTTGCAGGACGCATGCTGCTTTGGTACCCTAAGACAAGCTATCAGGAAGTCAGGGACATCCGGAAATGGCTTCCTAATCAGCAATGGGCACCTCAGCCTGCATGGTGGCAGCCATGTCAACACCCATGGCTGTTGGAAAGCTTAGAGCTGTCCAGCATTGAAGAACCAGCTAAAATGTGATTGTGGGAATGCAGCAGCAGGGCCATGAGTCCAGTTGCTGTCCTGTGTGGGGTGGTTGGTAGGAAATTCTTCACAGACAACAGAATGGCTTAGAGCAGTGCTTCTCAACCTGTGGTTCACAGCCCTTTTGGCAAACCTCTGTCTCCAAAAGTGTTTACATTACAATTCACAACAGTAGCACAGTTACAGTTATGAAGTAGCAACAAAGATAATTTTGAGGATCACTAGCTTAATGCTAAGCACAAAGCACACACACATACAAACACATAAACTCTCTCTCTCAAACTCTCTCTCTCTCTCGGTGCAGATAAAACTAGGGTAACATGAATCAGATCGTCTGTGACATCATCCTGTAGTTTCCAAAATTATCACCACTGGGGACATGGGCGAAACAGGCATGTGATGACTGTGTTCCTTCTCACAGCTGTGCATGAACCTAAGATCTTCTCAGTCAAAGTGTCAGCTGCTGAGGTGTAGGTATGCTTCAGCCAATCACAGACAAGACCTAGAGACAGACTGGGAGGAGAGTGGGATACCACATTTGTGCTTGCAGGAACCAGGCTGAGAAACAGGACCTCATATGGGAAATGGCCTACGAGATCAGAAGGACCCAGGAGACAGTCATCTGCTGAGGGTGTCTGCTCCTACTTTCCTGGAGCATGATGGGAATATCAGGATCTCATCCCTGTGGGGCAGCCTGGCCCAGTCCCAGCCAGGCCTCTGGGCATGAGGCTTCAGCACGGAGCCTTGGCCTCCTGGACTGTCCAGGAGGCCTGCCTTGAATCTTGTGGCGTCGGGGGTTAACTGCAGGCAGGCTGCATATGTTGGCTGTGCCCTGTGTGTGGTGGATGCTCAGGAAATGCAGCTTCCTTCCCCTTGGCTCAGAGAGGAGAATCACATTGAAGGAGTGAGTTCTGCAGTCTCGGGGCCATCCCCCATCCTTTCCCAGAGCCCTTCCCTTTATGGGCGACAAACTCAGCAAGAGAAACTGTTGCTTGGAAGCATCCACAGCCGCATCCTCCACAGGAGACGCTTCACAGGGCAGTACGCTTTCAGTACTATTTTTTAAATTACATTTATTTGTTTTGTATATATCTGGGGATGGCGCATGTGTGGAGCTCAGAGGACCATTTACAGGAGCTGGTTTTCTGTTTCCACCATGTGGGTTCAGGGAATTGGACTCAAGTCCTCAGACTTAGAGGCCATCTCATGGGCCCCACAGTGGTTTTACTTTTAAATAAGCCTCACAAGGCTAGGTGCAACTGGCTTCTGCCTGCTCCATCCTCTCTGTGCCTCGGCTTCCTCTTCCACAGCGGGACTGTGTAAGGGTTAAATAAGGTGACAGATGGAAGGATCCTGCACCCATCACTTGCCATTATCACTACTGACCCAGACAGCTAAGGGACACGTCTGTCCTGCATTGTCACCTGTGGACAGGGAGTAATCTCTCAATTGACTGAAGATGGAACAGTTAGAGTGGCACTTAGATAATGAGCCATGGCTTCAAGTCCTGGGCTCATGTTCATTAACCCTCATAACACTACACAGAACTTTTCATTGCACCCCTTAATGAATTTGTTAACAGACTTTTGTGGGTTCTCGCTTCACTAGCCTGACCTTCTTTTCAAATGAAGAAAATGGCGAGTGGAGAAACTGAACCACCACCATGGTCCCATGTAGCTGGGGTGAAGGAGCAGCTGTCTCAGTGTGGACTTGTGCCCAGGGGCTCTCTGCAGACCCCACCCCTCCCTATAGCCACCCAACACAGCTGTTCTTCCTGTAATGGAGGGGGTTCCTCGTACTCAGGCTTCTCTCAAAACCTGTAAAACAAAACAAAACAAAAAAAGAAATCAAAGGCCATAGGCTTTATAGAATGGACATGAGGAATGTCCATGGGTAACTGAACGTACCAATATCTACCCCATGTGCATCACCTGTCCCAACAGAGAACCCTGTGGGATGGTAGTGGTTTTATAATGTTCATCTCGCTAGAAGTTCCCTACAGCCCCAGCCTGGGGAATAGCACTTCTGGGCTGTCCCCGCTGCACAGCCGTGGCCCTAGGAGGGTAGACACTGTAGTCTCAGGGCTAGGGCATCCAGCCCTATCCCCAGCTGCGACCTAGGGCCCATCTAGGTTGTGGGGGTCATCCTTCCACGTGCTCCACACACGTCCTTCCATGGCACAAATACGTCCCTCTTGAGAAAGTCCCGGGGGCAAAATGTGGCCCTATGGGCCCTTCAGCTTTCCTGATGCAGTGAAGATAATGCAACGAAGATGACCAGATGCTCAGGGGCGATAGTGGCAGTGACGGCGAGGGTGCTGTACTTCCCATAAGCTGCTCGAAGTGATCTAAGATACACTGATCCACGACACCCCTGCACCCCGCCCCCGCAAGTGGGAACTCCCTTTCTAAGGAGGGAGGGGGTCCTCAGTCGGTGGCTTTGAAGAGCCCACAAAAATTTGTATTTGTTTTAACCTACCCTTCCCCTGCTTACCCACTTCAGGGAATCTAGCCTTAGAAAGTCATAAAAGGAAGGAGAAAGGAGGCAGAGAGAGGAAGAGGGAGGGAAAGGAGTGGGGAGGAAAAATGGTGCAGGGAGGAAAGAGAGAAATCTGCACTCAGTGACAGTAGGCAGGGTTCTCCCAAGTGACCATGGGGGCTGCAGGTGTGGAGAAAACGTCTGTTTTGTTTGCTTAAATTTGTTACTTCAAAAACCTTCTGAAACTGGGCATGGTCATACAAACCAATAATCCTAGGCGAAGGCAGAAACATTAGTGCACATTTTAGACCAACTTTGGCTATAGACCTTGTTTGAAAACGAACTAACAACAAAGCCCACCTTTCTGGCTGAGTGTGGCAATAATCCCAGCACTGAAGAGGCAGAGGCTGGAAGATTGACCCCAAGACAGAGACCACAGAGTGAATTCCAGGCCCACATGGACTTTGGGGTGAGAATGAATCTCAACAACAACAAAAACCTCCACATTTTTATTTACTTATTTATTTTATTATTGTGTGTGTGTGTGTGTGTGTGTGTGTGTTGCCTGCATTTATGTATGTGTACCACATTTATGTCTGTGTTCCTGGTGCCCATAGAGACCAGAAGAGGACACCAGAGCATCCCCTGGAACTGGAGTTAGAGATGACTGTGACCGGCATCAGGGTGCTGGGATTCAAATCCAGGTCCTCTGGAAGAGCAGCCAATGCTCTTAACAGCTGAGCCATCTCTCCAGCCTAACAAATATAGGACCCTGAATCACTCACCCATGAAGATGGTCAGCTTTTATTCTCTTGGGCTCATTTTCTTTGTTTTCAAAGAGTTTAATAATGATCCTAGCATTGGAAAGGCTGAGGCAGAAGGATTGTTAGAAGTTCAAAGCCAGAATGGGCTACAAAGTGAATTCTACGCCATCTTATACTATCTTGAGACCCTGTCCATAAACAAAGAGAGGTCTTAGTCTGCCACAGTGCATCCTCATCAGGTTGGTGAGATGAAATATAATGAAAGCCCGAAGTTCACATAAGTCCTTCTGAAGTTTGCCCACAGTCACCGTCCACCACCTTTTACCTCTTGCCAGAGTCTTTGGCCTCTTCCTCCCAGAACTCCTCACGCCACAGCATCCCCAGCCTCTGTAACACCCTCTGCCTCAGCTTGTTCCAGTATTATGACCTTCATCCCAAGATCATTGTCATGAAAATTGGTCAAGAAGTTAAATAGTAGAATAACATTTTAATTAATCTAATTTTTATTTGGCCTAGTTCAAAGTCAGCGACAGACTTTGTGTCTCACACACGTCCACAAACTCCAACGTGCAACTTGCAAAACTGCAGCTAATGAGCTGGGGTGCTACTCAGCAGGCAGGGTGCTTGCTGACAATACAATTTAATGACATTTAATGACAAGCAGTTCAAAAACAGGATGGCGCCACAGGCCAGTGAGTCCCCACGTGACTTCATCTGAGCAAAAAGAGTTGGAAGCAGGAAGATCAGGAGTTCAGCATCACCCACAACTACAGAACAAATTCAAGACCAGCCTATACTACATGAAACCCTGTCTCAAAAACAAACAAACAAAAAAATTAGGGGCCGGAGAGATGGCTCAGCAGTTGAGAACACTCGCTGCTCTTGCAGAGGACCCAGGTTTAGTTCCCAGCACCCCCATAGTGGCTCACAACAGCCTGTGACTCCAGCTTCAAGGGATCTGGTGCCCATTTCTGTCCTCTGTGAACACCAGGTGTTGCACGTACGTAGAAGCAGGAAAACATTGATACACAGGCAATAAAAATGAACAATTTTTACGAGTACTGATTTCATGACCATGAAATGCAGACATGTGATCACTGAAGTTAGCAGGAAAGAATTCTAGATCACAGATCAGAAACAGGTAGTGAACACAGATCGATTCTGTAACATAGGAAAAACCATCTCTTCATTGGAAATACATACTTGGGCCCCTTGGAGCAAAGGACCATATGCTCACAATTCTTCAATCATCCCCCAAACACTTGTGCTGCAAGTGTGATATACCCAGTCCAGGATGCGCGTGCATACACACAGACACAGGAGAGACCGATAGAGAAAATGTTAACATGGGGAGCTGGTGCCAACAGTTCACAGGTATTTGTGCTGCTAACAGTTCTGTAGGTTTGAATTTATTCCTTATTAAAAATAAAATTAAGGGCAGTGGTTGTGCATGCCTTTAATCCTAGCACTCAGGAGGCTGAAATAGGAAGATCTCTGAGTTCAAGGCCAGCCTGGTCTACAGATTGAGTTCCAGGACAGCCAGAGTTACACAGAGAAACCCTGTCTTGAAAAACAAACTAACAAACTAACAAAAATTAACTAATTACTTAATTAAGGAGATATGCAAATGGATATGACCACCATATCCCCTCATCAGGACAAAGGGGAGGGACCTTTGCAGTAGAACGGATGACATAAGCCTGTGATGTTGGCTGAGGGTCAATGACACTTCACAAAGGCAACACCTGGCTGGCAGCTGTGCCGCTATTAGGGTCATCCCCATGAAAGAGACAGGAGAATACCTGGGTTAGCCCAGGAAGCACCACAGGTCTCAGCCCTGCACAGCCTCCCTTGGTCAAGGACAGTAATCCCGGGTTCCTGAGCCCATGCTGATTGCAGGGCACTGGCATGCCAGTGTCTAACCACATGCTGCCTCTCCTGAGCCCCAACCTGAGCCTGGTCCCTGCCGGGTTGGTGGGAGAGTAGTGAAACACACACCATCTGTCCACAGAGGCCTGGGTGCTACCGGGGCTGGGACACTGCCCCCCCCCAGGCAGTGGACAGGGCCTCTCGCATCCGTTACTTGCCCCCAGCCCATGTTCTGCCCACCGCACGGCAGTGATAGATAGTTTGTGAAACACCCAGAGCTTGCGGTTGACCAGAATTCTGAAATAATTCCATTGAGACCGGAATTCATGCAATGTTCTGTATCCTGATGTGGTAAAGAAGGCGGCCCACAGGGTAGCAGGGGGGAGGCAGGGGCTGTGAAGGGCCAGGGATGGTAAGGCAGCCTCCAGGCCCTGCAGCAGGGACTCCTGCTGGCCCCCCTCACCCACGGGCTCCGGAAGGCCCATCTGACAGGAGCAGGGCCCTGATAAGCGCCACCTGACCATGAGGCCCCAGGCAGAGAGATTAATGCTCAAATCGTCAACAACCTCCCACAACATACCCCATGGGGAGCTGGGGCCAAGAGGAGGCAGCTGGGAAAGGACAGAAGAGATGTCAGCAAGAAGTGGACAAGGGGACAGCTCAGTCTGCCTGCCTTCTGGTCTCAGCTTGCTATGTCAACCCACACTGGCCTGGATTGGCCTACCAGGGCAAGATGCCAAGGCTTGAGGTACAGCAAGCATCATGGCGCTCAGTCGTGTTCCAAGCTGGCCCTGAGCCTGAGCAGGCCCCGGATGTGCTATGCAGGAAGGTAGCTGGTAGTTGGCCAAAGTCCCCAAAACTGGGAGATCTCCATAGGCAGGATAGCTCCGGAGTCTCCTCTCCTGGGCCAGTGCTCCAGCCAAACTTGGGTTCCCTGTCCCAGCCCTGCCAGCCCCTGGCTGCTGTCCTGAATGGCATGTGGGCTTTCTCTGTATGGTGCCCCCTCCCCCAGTTCATGCAGCAGACTGGCATCACGTCTGGGTTTGGCAGTCGCTGGGCCATCACATTCGGGACTCAGTCCAGTCCTCAGGTTCCGGCTGACTGAGGTTCCTAAGCTGTGGGGAAACCAGAAACTCAAAGGCCGGTTTTCCACGAAGCAAAGCGTGTTCTCTGAAAGCCTTCCCTGTGCTCTGCGGTTATTCTCCCCCGACTTCGTGGGGGAAAAGCCCTTTTTTTCCGAAGAAATGATGATACTAGAGATCAGAGTCATAAAGCCAGGCCCCTGGGGTATTTCACCACCTACATGGTGACTGGGTTTCACATTCTGTCTCTATACACATTTGTGTTTTCACTGTATGTTGAATTTCTAGCTTCACTTCAGAGGCTCTATGCTCTGGTAACCCAGGACACCCCCTTCCCAGCCTTACACCCAGAGCAAGGCAGTGGCCACCCTTAAAGAGGGCCACCACAGCCTTCGTCCTTGGCTGTCCTGCAACATGAGCTCTCAAGTGTAATAGCATGTCTCTGGTCCCAGTGCTGGGCCTCGGGCCTCTGCGGTGGGTAAATGTTCCCCTATGTCTGCTGGTGATGTTCCCACCCAAGGACAAAGGAACTCCACATGTCAAACCAGGTGCTGTCCTGAAGAGCACAGACGGAACTGAGTGCCCATAAGGATTTAGGTCTGAGGATGTCAGGGGACATGGTGTCTCTTGGTTTTAATCTCCTTCCTTGTCCAAGCTCTCAGGTGCAATGTCCTGTTAGTGACCATTTACAGGCATGTCGGTCTTTCTCGTTAATCTGCCAAGGACAGAGGCCACAGCCTCAGGAGCCTTGGGAGCCAGGCTAGCAGCAGAGGGGAGTTCCCAGAGCAGGTACACAGGAAGCCACAGCTGCTCTAGCCTGGTGTGGCAGATGCCATTGCCGTCAGAATCTACTTCAGACACAGATCTGTAGTCCAGAGTGGCCTTGAACTGGACGTCCTCCTGCCTAGGACTGTAAGCCTGAGCCACTGTACTCAGCTTTGAGTTCAAATCAGTGCTTTGTCTTGTTTTAGTTTGGTCTGACATTTTGAGGTGGGGTCTCGTGTAACCCAAGGTTAGCATCAAACTCACTAAGTAGACAAAGATGATCTTGAACTACCTCCTGCCTCCACTACCCCAGTTCTGGGATTATACCTATTCTGTCACATCCAGCCCTGAATTTAACTTGTAATATTGACAGAATGTTGTATAGAGAAGATCCAGGTGCCTGATAAAAGGAACCTCATTAGGGAGAAATGAGCCATCTCCATAGCTACCCTGTATAACATCTTCTGTGTATCTTGTGTAGGCCTGACTCAGGCCTAGGGGAGCTGGTGTGGAGCAGGGCACAGAGACATACAGTTAGAGCGTGACCCTCCAGGGAATCCACTAGAAATGGTTAAGGAAGTTTTGGGTGGGTAGCGGGGTGGGGGGAATGTGGGGGCTTCCGCCCTCTTCTGTGGCCTTCTGGTCAGTTTGAAGGCTTGCTATGAGCATGCCTTGTTTTTACAATCTAAAAACAAGCACACCTCCTGGAACCCGCAGAGGGCGTGCTGCGCTGGCCCTGAAGAGTGGAGTGGGAGAGAGGTGATGGTGATGGATGGAATGCAAGCTTGGCCATGGAGACAGAACCCAGGCTGGGGGTCTGGGCAAGCCTTCTTCACACACTCGTGTTAGTGGGCCCTAACTAGCCATCGGAGCCTTCTGATGGGGCAGGATGAGGGCCTCACCACAGGTCCTATTTTGTTCTGATGGCCATCTGTGCCCAGTTTCCGTGCCTGCTCACTGGGGGGACTTAGCTCACCTCCTACAGGGCCAGCATGGGAAGCTACTGACGCACCATGCATGAGCTGACCACAGTCAGCCAGAACCTCAGCAGCCACATGGAGAAGGGCTAGCCCAGCAAAGGGGAAAGGCCAGCTTTGTCCAGCAGCCAGGCTTGGGAGGCAAGTCTCTCACATGACATCCATATTCCTGTCGGGTAAATCTCTCCACGGGTCAAAGAGCCATGCGTTTCGCTGGTTCAGCTTAGTGACTGCTGGCTCTGATGCCCAGGGTAGGCAAGAGGAGGACCCTCAGCCTGAGAACAGATGGGTCCCCATGGGCCCAAGCCACAGTGATCCCCCAGAGTCCCAGGGGGTGTCTGCACCCCGCAGTCAGCTGGGTCCCCTGCTTTTTGATCACACAGGCCTGACAACAGTACCCAGGGTAGCTGCCAGGAACTAATGGGGCTGGGGAGTGTCTCAGTAACCTAGTGTACCCAAGTTGTGGGTTCCAGCCCAGAACCAGGGAAAAAATGGAAAGGGACCAATGGTATAAGGGGGCCAAACTCAGAACAGGAACCTGACAAGAGGTGACAGTGTGGGTACCTTGATGTCACCAGAGTCCTCTGCGCTGGTTCCCAGCATGAACTTAGGTCAGATCACAGAGTGAGGCCAGCAAGGCCAACCACAGCCAGTGCGGGTAAAACAGGGACTGGAGGACGGGAGGCCCCAGTGTCTAGGCTCCCTCCATCTCTGCATGCAGACACCCACCTTCTCTCCACCCCAGGCTGGAGCAGGGTTGGATTAGGGTTGGATTTGCAGGGTTTGGGGCGCCCTCTTGTGGTTATGAGGCTCCAACTCAACCCCTACCCCAATCTCAAGATGCATGCAGTGAGATAAAACTAGTCCAGTACTTCCTGGGCCCCGTGTCCTGGGGTCAGGGACACCACCCCATTTTGCAATGGGGAAACCAAGGTACAGCCTAAGTACACAAGCCGACTGGAGCAGGCAGAACTGCGGCCCAGCACTCCTGTGGTGCATTCCAGGGGCCTCCAGCCTCTATGGAATGGCTGCTGTATGCCCAAACGCAGTGGCCCCAAGCAAGAAATTATTCTCTTCTATGGACAAAACTCAAAGTCACTCTACATCCCTGGATCAGAAAGTCCCCAGAACAGTCCCCAAGTCTCACTCCACACAGTGGGGCATAAGGGACTTCAGACCCCTGACAGGAGCTGAAGGAGCCCAGTGCCGTGTGAGCAGTCACGTGGTCTCTCTCATCATTAGCAGTGTGGTGTGCACCTGTCACCCAGCTCGGACTTCACAGGGAACAAGATTCCACCTCGGGCCACCACCAAAGGAGCCCCACTGGCTGGCTTATTTGAGGCTCACGCCACTCTAAGGAATTAATGCTATTGCATTTTAAGGATGGAAACAAAGTTCCAAGCCATTGGGTACCTTTGCTACGTCCAGCATGTGGGGGCTGTGTCCAGGAGGGGCATTTTCAGTATTCTGCTTGGAAGCTGAGCAGAAACTAACTCCACCTTTCAATTTACTTCCTAGTGAGGGTTTATTTTCCTAATCTGCATAAACACCCCCCACCTGCCTCTCACAAGAAAACTGCACAGCTAGGCATGGCGGTTAAGTGCTGTAAATACCACAGGGTGTGGGGTGAGGGAAGATGGCGCCGGCCAAGACACATCTCTGAGGCCAGCCTGCTCCACATTAAAGTTCCGGGCCACGCCAAAAGTTGTGGTACACACCTTAAATCCCAGCACCCGGAAGGCAGAGGCATGCAGGTCTCTGAGTTTGATGTTAGCCTTGTCTACAGGAGTTCCAGAACAGCTGGGCTACACAAAGAAACCATATATAAACAAGCCAGTAGACAAACAAACAAACAAACCAAAAAGTTCCAGGCCAGTCAGGGTTACATAATGGGATCCTGTCTAGAATTGATTAATTAATTAATTTATATAGAAAACTGAAAACCACACCTGTAATCCCAAAACTTGGGAGAACCAGAAATTCAGTGTCATCTTCAGTTACATATTCATTTTGAGACCACGATACACTAAACTATCTTGGGGGGGGGCTGTAAAAATTAAATACAATTTAAATCCTAGATAGTGACCCATGGTGATGATACTGGTCAGTGGGGAGCACACAGTCTACAGTCTAGACTTAGCTCTCTGTTTCCTTAAAGAGATGTATGTGTCACCAGAGAGCAGATCGCTACGCTGTGCCATGTACCCCAGGAACAGCCCTGTATAAATACCAGCTCCCACTCATTCTCTTCACTCCTAGAGTCAGCAGGACGCAAAAGAGGGAAGGGGTCCCTCCATGGGGGGTGGGGGTGAGGGAAGATGGGGAAGTGTGCCACTCCCTGAGGAATGGAGGGTGAGAGGGAAGATGTGACAAGGTGTGTCCTTCCCTGGGGAGTGGAGAGTGAACGAGAGGGGAGATAGAGAGGGGTGTTAGGAGAATAGGTAATAAGTGAATGGTGATGAGTCAGTGATGTGATGTATCCACTGAGACCAGTGCTGGGCTCCAAACATTTCAATGTCACAAAACCTGCTTTTTGTCAAAATAAATACTGTATTGTTTTAATTGGTTATTTTCAAGAAATCTGTCTTTGTATGATATTTCAAACATTTGTAAACTTTCTGGATAGTCCTTCAAAGAACAATGTTAACATTTCAACCACTTTTGACTAAAATTTCTCATACAAAGAAACATAAGTTGAAAATTATAAATGCTAGAAGACTGATTTCTTTGAGTCTTCAGATGCTACTTTATACAAGTATTTGACACACATAATAAACCAAACAGGAAATCACTTTCCTTTTCTTTCAGAAAACCCACAAGTTTTCAGTAGTTAAAACTGAGTTAAAATAATTTATATATGAGGGACATAAGTCTAAATACAAAAATCTATGTATGGCAATAAATTCACATATTGAAAACCTATCCTGCAACTAGTGAGAGGAAGGCATCTGAGTGTAGCTCTTGGGCCAGGACAGCAAAGACTCATGACTGGATTCTGGACTCTGAGACAAGAGACCCCCACAGCCAAGGACCTTCTGCCTGGTGAAGTTGCTAAGAGGCCTCCCAGAGCATGAGGAGTTGGCACAGGAATCTTGAAATTCCACCCTGCAGAGCCCCAAGAAGTGAGCACCGCTGTAGTAAACCATCCAGACAACTGTTGTAAGACACATGAAATCACACACACTCCTGGGGGGTACACCCATCACTGGCAGGCACCCACTTAGTGGGCTGGCATCCCAACATAGGGGTGAGGATGTGGGAAGATGCAGGGAGAAGAGGGCAATATGTCCCAGCACAGAGGAAAAAGGAGATAGAAGACAGACAGACAGACAGACCAGCTCATTTAAACCCCAGGTCTTCCATGCAGGAATTGGCTGAGCCATCTGGGCGGGGTCTGTGTGTCCTCACAAGCTCGCATGTGGCTTCAGCTCAAACATACTGAGTTGATGGCACCTTTGAGGCAGAGAGTGGTAGAAAGTTGAGTGTTCTATGGGGATTCAGGAAGAGCTGGTGTTGGCCTTATGCAGTGGGCTGGGTTTCCCAGGAGTCTTTCAGCCCCCTCCCCAAGCCCAGCTTGTCATGGAGAGAGTCTACCACTCTTGTGTGCACTGTGTTCATTTTATTATCGTTACATTTATTATTGACAGGCCACGGGCCATGCGTGGAGATCAGCTTGGGGAGGAGTCAATTCTTTGCTTCCACCGTGAAAGTCTTAGGGATCCAACTCAGGCTGTCAGGCTTGGCAGCCCAGGCCTTTACCGGAAGAGCCATCTCACTGACCCTGCACTACTCTGATCCATTTCTCTGCTGCATTGTGACTCTGCCAGGGCCACCAACCAGAAAGTTGGTCACAACCTGTTTCTGATGGACTTTTCAGACACCAGAATCATGAGCCAGGAAAAACCACCTTTGCTCTAGAAGGCACCTCTTCCTTAGGGAGACTGTTAGAGCAGAAGACAAGGGACCGAGGCAAGGCTACTGCGGATTGTGACAATCTGTGTCTGCAGGTGGACAGTGTCCTCAGAGTCACAGGCAGCCACACTGGAGCTGGCACCCGCCAGTCCCAATCCTTAAGAGGTTCTAAAATCCAGCACAAATACACACAAATCCTCCTGCTGTGTGTCTAAGTGCAATGTGTACCTTGATGGTTTCACCCTCACAATACCAGGATGGTTTGGACTTCTGTTTGATGGGGAAATGGGAGAAGCAACTTGCCTCATAGTCACCTGGCCATCAAGACTAAGTTCTTCTCCCACCCTCTTCCTATTGTCCCAAGCTGCCCTACCTCATCCGTAAAGAGGCATGAACACGAGCCCATGGACCCCCACTCAGACACAGATGGCAGCCACATACACCACTTCCCTGGAGCTAGCCCTTCCGTCTCCTAGGCCAGGCTCTACTGTATAGCACCCGTATCTAGTGGTCTCTTCTAGCCTCGATCTGACAAGTGAGCTGAAGCCCACAGAGCCCTTCTGCAATGCTCTGCTGCTCCCGGCTCAACCTCTAATGAAAGCCTGGGAAGAGCTGTGGGAGTTGAAGGTGGGGACTCAGTGGCCATCCCTGCATTCAGTCCTTACCTGCGTACCTTCAGCCTGACCCACCTTCTCCCTCCAGGCCTTAGTGCTGGGCACAGGACCTGCTCAGCATGTTTCTCCTGGCCGCAATGAGGGGATTACAGCTTCAGCCTGACAAGAATGTATCCACACAGCCCAGCCCCTGGGAGCTAGCTCCATGTGTGTTCTGATTCTCAGGACTTGGCAAGAGTCTCTGGGTATCAAAGACTCTGAGGATAGGGATGTTACCCCTGTCTACTGTAATTTTCCCAGGGTCAAGAACAGCACCCAGCACTGACCAAATAAATGCCTAACAAAAGTCCACCTACCGGCACACGTGTTTCCCTGTATATGCATATGCACGACAGTGAGCCTTGGTGAAGGTAGTAGCCTGTGTATGCACGGCAGTGAGCCTTGGTGAAGGTAGTAGCCTGTGTATGCACGGCAGTGAGCCTTGGTGAAGGTAGTAGCTTGTGTATGCACGGCAGTGAGCCTTGGTGAAGGTAGTAGCCTGTGTATGCACGGCAGTGAGCCTTGGTGAAGGTAGTAGCTTGTGTATGCACGGCAGTGAGCCTTGGTGAAGGTAGTAGCTTGTGTATGCATGGCAGTGAGCCTTGGTGAAGGTAGTAGCTTGTGTATGCACGACAGTGAGCCTTGGTGAAGGTAGTAGCCTGTGTATGCACGGCAGTGAGCCTTGGTGAAGGTAGTAGCCTGTGTATGCACGGCAGTGAGCCTTGGTGAAGGTAGTAGCCTGTGTATGCACGGCAGTGAGCCTTGGTGAAGGTAGTAGCTTGTGTATGCACGGCAGTGAGCCTTGGTGAAGGTAGTAGCCTGTGTATGCACGGCAGTGAGCCTTGGTGAAGGTAGTAGCTTGTGTATGCACGGCAGTGAGCCTTGGTGAAGGTAGTAGCTTGTGTATGCATGGCAGTGAGCCTTGGTGAAGGTAGTAGCTTGTGTATGCACGACAGTGAGCCTTGGTGAAGGTAGTAGCTTGTGTATGCACGGCAGTGAGCCTTGGTGAAGGTAGTAGCTTGTGTATGCATGGCAGTGAGCCTTGGTGAAGGTAGTAGCTTGTGTATGCACGGCAGTGAGCCTTGGTGAAGGTAGTAGCTTGTGTATGCACGACAGTGAGCCTTGGTGAAGGTAGTAGCTTGTGTATGCACGGCAGTGAGCCTTGGTGAAGGTAGTAGCTTGTGTATGCACGACAGTGAGCCTTGGTGAAGGTAGTAGCCTGTGTATGCACGGCAGTGAGCCTTGGTGAAGGTAGTAGCTTGTGTATGCACGGCAGTGAGCCTTGGTGAAGGTAGTAGCTTGTGAACCTCCAAACTTTGGAACGACTGTGAACCTGCCTATGGCTCTGTGCCTCACGTGCCCACAGAAGACAAAGAGGTGTCAGTGTCAAAAGCTCTCACACATCTGTCATTGCACAGTGTGCCAGGTGGGACCTAAAGCACAGCACTGCACCCAACACCCCTGACCAGGCAGTGAGGAAACCCACTGTGTACCTCAGCTCCACCTGCCTCGCCCAGTCTGGGAAGAGCCGGGCCTGGGACAGAGACGAGGCCAGCCCTGCTATCCTCCACTCGGGCTGTCCCAGACTCCCCAGCACCACCAGACCCATGGCAACCAACGCTCAAAGGCCCTCAGATACCTGTCACTACACAGTCAGACGTACGGCTTGAATCATTGCAGGAGGTGATGGATACTGTGAAAGAAATAACTAGTCTCAAGGTAGGCAACCGTCCCTGGCAGAGAGAGGATATGGGAGGCAGGGAGGAAGAAAGAGATAGAGAGAGACCTGCTCTAAGCTGTGTACATGCTGGCTATATAGTTTGTGGCCCAGGTCTGGGGGACTCAGTAGGAGTGACATCTTAGCTGACACCTCTACCTGCTGTTGGCACCAGATGTATGCAAGCTGATAAAAACTTGATAAACACTATCACTCGGTATAGCTTCCTGGCTGTGGCTGCCCCTGCTGCTGTGGAGGGCAGACCCCTGTACTGGGGGTCTGTGCTAGGCCTCACAGATGTCAAGTCATAGTGCCCTTCCAGGCCTTCTGCAATTCAGTCCCTATCCTCCTGATGACAGTTCAGGATTCGAAGAACCACAAATACAAGTCTCCTGAGTGGATGGTCCTGGGTGCCCATTAGGCATGGCCGCAGCCTCCAGCAAAGGCTAGAAGAGCTGGCTCCAGGAGCTGAGCTCTGGAGAGGAAGCTGGGTGCTAAGAGGAGGGAGGCATGCTGGGAAATTGATTCCAAGGCAGGAGGTTCTGCAGCCACCAGAGGCCTGGATGGGTGTGCAGGAGAGAGACCAGGAGAAAGGACACTAAGAGGTAGGGACACACTCTGTCCTCTGTCTGCCAAGGAGGACTCCAAACCTTCACCAGATCCGTTCATTGCTTCACCCGGTCACACAGTATCTGTCACCACTGCAACAATTCACTCCGTAGGGGCTGGTTCCTCTGCAAGTCACAGGAGGGAGGCTGTGTCCTACTTAGCAACATAGACTTGGTGCCTAAGACAGGGCCTGACACAAAGCAAAGACAGTTTTTGAGTAAACTGACACTCTGCCTCTGCTTCAACTGCTTAAGAGCAGAGTGCAGACGGGGGTGGGGGTGGGGGTGTGCAGCCATCAGCCCACTTCAGAATGCAATGCGGTGGGGTGGGGTGGGGTGTGCTTAGCCCTGGGTACGGTTGGCAGCACCCTTTCACAGTCCCACCTACCCCGCTCTTCAGCTCTTCTCCCCTGGGTCTAACAGCCTCCCCTCCGCGTTACCTCCTCCTCACCCACTAGGATTTCAACAGGCCAAAGCCGCATGCGTGGCCCCCATATCCGCGTTGGCCTAATCCCTAGTGGGCGCATGTGCGAGGTGATTAGGGCAGGGCAAGGAAGAAACCCTCCTCAGTGAGACGCGTGACCCGACAAGCAATGTCCCCGAGAGGTTCTTCTTCCTTCCCCAGCATGAAGGACTCCGTGAGAAGCCCACGGAGAGGAGGCTCACCATACCCAAATGCCCACACTTCCCTTCCTGCCTTCTCCAGAACTATGATGGCAAAACCCTGTATATAAATAAGCTACGCAGGTAGCGTTTCAGTGGCAGCTGCTCAAGAAGACTAAGACATGGGTTTTAAAAGGAATCCCTCTGGGTTCCACAACAAGAGCGGAAGTCAAAAGAAGGGATTGGAATCTGAGCTTCTCCCTTGCCACATCACCACAAGAAAAGGCTTCACTCGGAATTCTCGATTGTCTTTCCATCTGAGTACTGCCCTTCTGGGCTCTCTGGTTGAGGTCTAAACCAGTCACAGGTCACGTGCAAGCTGAGGCTAGAGGCCTGGGAAGACAAGGTGAAGGGCCTTGCCATGCAAGAAGAGAGGGGCTCCTGACCCTTGGACCGGGGCCAGGGGGGTGGAGGCTAACTGTCCCGACCCTGCCACTTCCGCAGCCTAGTGACAGGCTGGTGAACAGAGCAGCATCTGCCAAGCCCCAGGAGTCCACCTTCAACATGGCGGCAGCTTGGTGTCAGTGCACGTCTGCAGAGGCCCCTGGTGCACCGGGGCGCTTCCTGTCCCAGCCTGCGGCCCCCAACCGCTGGCAGCGCGGTTTCCGGCAGGGCTGCGGCCAGGGCCTTCACTATCAGCTCGGCACCAGACACCCGGTCAGGATACTTGTGGTGAAACTGTGAGGGCGACTGGGCCTTCGGGGTTTTCTCCATGTCAGCCTCCAAGACAAATGGAGGCAGCTCAGAACCCGCAGACCTCTGCTGTGCTCTGAGCCAAGACAGGGTTGCCCAGTGCTGGGCCCACCTGCCATGTGGCCTTGGGACACGTGGGCTGAGGTGGGGGCCTGGTTTCTGGGCCACCTGCCATGCCTGAACCCAAAGTGAGGCTTGCATCGTCCAAGGGCCCAAACCTGGTGAGATGTGGGGCCAGATCTCCACTCCTCTCAGATTTCCAAGAGAGAAACTGAGGCTCTGCTTGCTACTGGGGAGTTCCTTGCTTGCTACAGGTGCAGGTAGGCATGGGGCTGTGCCGGTCTGAGGTTCTTGACACCAGGGCAGCAAGGAGGATGGAGACAGCAGAGACAAGCTGCACCTACTGCGCCAGGCCAGGGATTCCGGAGCACCACTGCTGGGCCGCCACAAAGCCAAGTCCTCCGCCCTTCGACCTCTTGACGCAGGGCTACGTAAACCCCAGATGTAGTAATACGGAGCCCGGTCATATAATGGACCCCTTGACCAGGTGACTTTGTGCAAGACTGGACAGGACCAGGCCTTTAAATCAGGAGGGGTGCGCGCATGCGCGGGATTGCTTGCCGGTGGCCATCAACTGCGCTTGCGCATCCCAGTCTTGGCGCCTGCTTCTCCCCAGCACTTGAAGTGATGCCAAAGTGCTAACGTGGCCCTTTCCCCCTCGGGTCCACTAGGGGGCGATCGGAGCACGTTCAGATAACTTGCTGTTTCCTGAAGGCTCCAAAATACTAAGACAGAGGCCTGGTCTTCAGTGAGCATGGCGTTGCACTGGGTACCTGCACTACAGGCAGTTCCCGGAGCGAGCATCACCTTGACACCGGCTGGAGCCCCAGCTCCTCCTAGGGCCAGCACCCAAAAGAATTAGCTCCAGTGCCTTAAGCCATTGTCAATCTATGAGCAGGTTGCTCCATATTGAAGAGTCTTGTGTAAGGCCAGAGAGGCAGGCCAGGATTTCACTGCCCACAGGTCACCTGATATCCCATCTTAAAGTCACCACACACCTGATCCCTTGCTTTTCGTTGTTTGTGAGACTGGATTTCACACGTAGCCCAGGCTGAACTGAAGGCCTGATGCACCATCCCCCACCTCCCATATTCTGAGATTACAGTCCTGCACCAGCCACCACATTCAGCACTCCAAGTGTTCCTGACTCAACAGCAAATGGCTGGCCTGCCCACTCCTAAATCCTAGGCATTGCTGTCCTGAAACCCAGTGCTCACTGGTTGCTAGCTCTGGTTCATCTTGTAGTATTTTTTCACTTGCCTTCCTTCCCTGATCCACACACGTGGCCACTGTCTCAAGAGGTCTAATGCTGTCTTAGGAATCTTTATTGGGGTTAAGATGGTCTTTGTCTGGATTTTGTCTCAATGACTTCTGCTCAGTACCAGAAGATGGGCATGTTTCTATAACATAAGCATACTTTTTTGTACATTGTGCTAATAAAGTGAGCTCACTGTTGGCCTGGAGATATTAAAAATAAAATGCCAATTCAATAAATGCTTTAAATAAATCTCAAAACCAAGCAAACAAAACAAAAACAAACAAACAAAACACCAAATCAAGTGATCCTCCTGCCTTAGAATTCTAGATAGCAGGCACTACAGACATATGCTGCCACACAGGCCCTAGGTCTTTTCTTTTTTATGTGTGTTGTTTTCAGGACAGGGTTTCCCTGTAGCCTTGGCTGTCCTGGAACTCACAGAGATCTGCCTGCCTCTGCATCCCAAGTACTGGATTAATGGTGTTCACCACCACCCTCTGGCTGGCCTCTTCTAATTCTATATTCTTTGTAGACACTCCCAACCACCACAACACCCGATTTCCCTAACCAGCTCTGGACAAACCATTTGTCATCCCAAACCACATCTCTTCTCCTTGTCTAACCCTAAACTGCCTATGGACATCCTATTTGGAGATCTTAGGCACCTTGCCATATCTGAAGCAAAACTTCACCAGTTTCTCAACATTGGTCAACTCACCCCACCAACTTAAGAATATAGCCACCCACCCAGTAACCACCCACTACTATGTGCACACCTGTTAGCAGAAAGGTGAGCTTGTCAACAAACTCCCATTTGTCTGTCAGCCCAGTGGTCACACTGCAACAGTGGACTATGACACGGGAGACACGAGAGCCTGACTCAGTCAGGTAACAGCTTCCTGACCCGTGTACTATGTGAAGGAGGACTAGCCAAAGATGGGACTATAGTCCAGGCAGACACTTCATAGCATCTTCTAAAGCACCAAACGGTCCCTGGCCCCACCTATTACTACAATATGCTCCTGGCTTTCTCATACCAAACTTGCCCAGCTCTCATAGTGGGCAGTCTATCCTGATGTTAAGGTAAAGCCAAAAGCCTTGTCAGACCTGTCAAACTATCTTGTTCTAGACTTCTACCTCTCCAGCCCAGTCAGATATTCTACAGATTCCCTGTGGGTGCTCAAGCACCAGCCTCTTCCAGAGCCTTTGCACACACACCAGCCACCGCTTGGAACACTCTATTCTGTTACCTCCCCTTCTACACACACCCAGACTAAGACCAGTGTTCTCCAGGCCTGTGCCCTTCCTCAGAGTGTGGTCAATTTGAGATCATGAATTTGTAGGTATCTGTCACTCTCCCACAAAGCACCTCTGCTCTGCTTATCAACCTTTTTCAATGTCCAGAATGTGACACAGATTTAAGGAATATAAAAGGCTTACTCCACCACTGCTATGTGACTCTCTGGGTCTCTTGGCTTGTATTAGAAAACATCAATGTTCTGACACTTGCCTTGCAAACACTCTGAGAAAACCCACAGTGATATATAAATATTAACTCCTGGCCAAGCATAGTGGCACTTTAATCCCAGCTCTCAGGAGGCAGAGGCAAGAGGATCTCTATGAGTTCGAGGCCAGCCTGGTCTACAAAGTGAGTTCCATGAGATTTCAGCACACAAAACATTTGTTCACAGTCCCTCCTTTATTTTCATTTGGTCATACACACTTTAAAAAAACATGCATACACTCACAGAGAACCAAAAGTTAGGAATCAGAAGGGCATAAAACAGGACATATACATGGAAACAGCGCCCAACACCTCAGAACAAACCAAATCAACTGAAATGCCTGCCTTGTTCAAAACAAACCATATTTGTTTTTTATACAGGATTTTTGGTTTTTTTTTTTTAAAAAAGGGGAACCATTCAGAAATAAGGGACAAACTTCTTAGGCCACTGTGGGTGGGCCTCGGCTCTTCTTTCTTGAGGCCTCCCTCTACCTATGCACTGTATCTGAAAAGGTAGGCAGCCTGGAGACAAGGACTACAGAGCATCCAGGATGTGATCGATCTTGGTGACCAGCTCCTGGCGCTTCCCTGAGCTGACCTTTTCATTCTCGATGTATGTATCCTTCTTAAGCTTGCCAGCCACCAGCCTCTCTGCCTCCACTGCCGACTTCAGCACCAGCTCCTTGACCTGGGCGTCCAGCTTCTGCATTTCACTCACCTGGCAGAGACAGAAGCAGGGAAAGCTTTGAGAACTCCCTTTCAGCCCTACTCAACAAGCCCCATTGCCTCCCAGCCCTACAAATTCAGAGCCCCACAGGAAGTCCAAACTTCAGCAAAAAGCAGTTCCCATGGCAGAGGGCTCCTCTGCCAAACAAACAAGCAAACAAGCCTGGCTCCCAACAGAAGCCTCATCACTTACAGGCCATGTTCCCTTCAGCTCTGACATGCAAGCTGCTTCCACCCTGACAACTGAGGGTGAAAACCACAGGACCCCAGTGTGGAACATTCCTTTCATTATGTGAATATATGTCATTGTGGTTGGTTTAATAAAGAAGCTGACTAGCCAATAGCTGGTCAGGATAAAGTTAGGCAAGAGAACAGGGTGGAGTCAGAGGAGTCGCCAGACAAGGAGGGGAAACAGGAGGTGCAAGATGAAAGACAAGTAATGCCACATGGCAGAATGCAGATGAATAGGAATGGGTTAATTTAAGTTGTAAGAGCTAGTTATTAGTAAGCCTAAGCTATCAGCCAAGCATTTATAATTAAGTCTCTGAGTGGTTATTTAGGAAGTGGCTGACAAAAAAACTCTGCCTACATCCCAGCATCACGACTGACACACAGGCTCCACCAGTGTCCCCTCTCTCTACCAGGACCAGACGTTAGTTAGGACAAAGACCAATAGGCGATGTGGAGGGTGACAGCAAGATCAGACAACGTCCACTGTCACCTGTTTCATGGGTGCTACAAAGGAACTAAAGTGTTAGTAAGAGATCCAAGGTAGGAGTGGAGGAGCTAACAGGGAGCCTAAGAAGAACTCTTGAGGAGTACTTTGTAAAATAGGTAATACTTCCTTTACAGATAATAGTTGGCTCACACAGCACATAATCGTCAGAGCTCTAAATACTGACATGAACCACCTTTCAGGTATTGTGAAAGACTATTGAATTCCCAATATCCAGAAGGACACTCAGGCACAGAAATTAGGTAATCTGCCTAAGTTTAGAGAGTCTGGAGCAGAGCCTGGGACTTATGTCTGGTTGCCCCACCCCACCCCCTTTTTGAGAGTCTCATCCTCTGGCCAGGATTCACCTCGATCTCATTATGTAGCATGACCTCTACAAATACACACACTTCCAGAGTGCTGGGGCGACAGGCATGGCCATAGGGAGTTGAAGACTGACATCTGGAGGGGGAAACATTGCCCTTACTGCGAGTTACATGGACAGAGCTGCAGAAGCTGCAGAACGTCTCCAAAGCCAGCCTACAGACATCATAAAGTTTCGTGTCCCACCACAAGCACTGGCACCATTTTAAGAGCCTACAGTCCTGCATCATGTGAGTGCCCAGCCCAAGGGATAAGATGGGTGCTGCTTCCGACAAGTGGAATAGTCCCTGAAGTGGGGTGTGGAGTCACAGACAAGAGACTCACAACACTAATACTTACTCTATCACACAGGTCAGAGCCCTCTGTCTTCAGCCTAGACTGCAGCACAGCAATCTCACTGGTCACAGCTTTGTGCTCCATCTCCAGGCTCTTCTTGCCACTACTGAGGGTAGACATATCCCGGGACTGCTTGTACCTATTGATAGTCTCGTCAAAGTGACGGTAGAGGCCTAACCTCTTATTGACTAGGGTTAAGACCTGCTCTGTGATACAGGCCACTTTCATCCTGGCTTCTGCAGCTGGATCCTGGAGAGTAGAGAGACAATGTCTGTCAACAGATAGGCTGGTGCTCACTCTGACCTATCTGCCATAGGATGGCTACTGCCACCAGCCAACAGAGGTCACCGTAGGAAGCCAGGACTTAAGTAAAGCCTTCTGACATTTAGAGGAGCAGGCTCTACAACAAAGACTGGAGGAGACATCAAGAAGAAGCAAACACCACTTTACAGTTCCGCCGGCACATGCGTGATCAACAGTAATGGTAGAAAGCGCCACGACACTGGCACAGAGCTCATCTCTAGTGGTGAGAGACTTTGGGGAGACCATTAAGTCTCACCCTTCAAAGGTTTTCAGGGACTTCAGAGAAGAATATGAACTCTCTGACATTTACCATTCCTCAGAGGCCCACTCTAGATTCTCTCATTATGTGTCCACTGGCAAGGCCTACCCGACAACTCAGAGGCTGGCTTAGGTCTGGTGGACACAAGTTACCTTTACATAATAAACCCTTACTACTTTAACATGACATAGTTGTAGACACAGTAAGCAATGATTCAGCATTCAGTGTCATATCTGCAGATGTGAAATAATGAGGATTGCTCTGTGAACTGACAGAGAGGAATTCCAGGATAAACTTGACAAATGGAAAATGCCAAGTAGAAAATAATAATAATAATAATAATAATAATAATAATAATAATAATAATAATAATAATACATTCAGTCTCCACCTTTAAAGTAAAAGAAGAGACAATAAGTGTGCTTCGGGTCCCCAACACAGGGCTCCAGATTCCCTTATCAAACAGTACGACTGGCAATAATGAGAGAGAATGGGAACTGCAGGGAAGGGAAGAGACGCTGCAGTACCCTACAGCCCAAAGGAAGGTGGCTTTCAGTTAGCAAGCAGAACTCCAAGGGAAGAAAGGTAGTGACCTGGGCCAGGTCAGCAGTATCTGATTAAGTCTGGTGTCATCTCCCCACAAGGCACTCCCATAGGGGAAGGGACATGACAGTTAAACAACAAGTAGCAAAATAGAAGAATAACCACCACCAATCATGCAATGATTCTCCTACCTTACCTAGTGTCCAGGGTGTTTCCACAACCAAAATAAGGCAGGAAGCAGAGACTCGGATCACATTCTCAGATATAACATACGAGGCTATGGTAGAGCTCAATAGCTGCCTGGCATGCCTGATACTCAGGGTTCCACCCCCAGCACCACAAGGGGGAAGAAATATCTCTCTAGTGAGAATTAGCAGAGGCCTGGAAGCCTCTGGTCCTATCTAGCTCATTGCGGAGATGTGTGTGATACATCACAAGGGCACAAGGACTATCTGACACAGTTATGAAGCGAGCAGAGTACCTTGGTGATGGAAAAGTCCAGACGGACATAGACAATGACGGTGAAGAACAGAATGTAGAAGGCAGCCACGACCAGCAGAGGCTCCTGCAGCATGAGCACCTTGTTGAAGGTGTAGTGCACCTGGAAGAACCCGAGAAAAAAACAGCTCAGATTCAGAGCCCAAAGCCACTGCTCTTAGCAGCTCAAACAATAAACAGCAGAGCCACTCACCACAATGTCCTGAATGTGCTGCTCAACCAGATTTTTCTTGTAGGCAACAATCACTGGGCGGCCAAATGTGTCTAGGTAGGTATAGTGCAGCTCATCTGCAGCACGGCTAATATCGTAGGGACTGTCTACCTGGATGTTCCTGAACACACAGAAGACAGAACAGCCTCAAACAAAGCACAGCCACAGATGAGGGTGTGGACTGCAGAATTCTAAGACTAAAGGCTAGCAAGAGGCTAAATTCACACTGTGTTGCTCTGTCTGCTCTAGGCATCTGACAATACTCTCCTCCTCCTACTAACCGTCAGAAAGCTGAAAAAGCTGAAGATCAGACTGAAAGTCTCCCTCCAGCACTCACAAAGATGGTTCACCGAGCAACACAGTTTCCCAGAACAGCCGACCCAGGGAGTCTCTTAGAGACCTAAGAGTGCCTTAGGAGCATGTATGTTACTTTTTGGCCAGGCCTACAGTCCCTAGAGAAATAGTAACACAGTAGCTTGGCTTGAAGGAACAGTCAAAGCACGTGCCATCCTGGTCATCAAAGTAGATGTATAAGCCAACAGAGACCATTCAAACATCGTGACATGAGACTATGTAGGTGACACAAACTATAAGCAGCCCACGCTAAAGATAGAAGCTCTGTAACCCATCTGCTCCCCCGTCCATCTACTCTCACCAAATGGACTCCTCCAGACATTCCTGGCTCCTTCCTCAAGTCAGTGGTTCTCCATACACAGACACCAGCAGTACTGGAGCTTGAACCCAGGGCCTCCCCAACAGACTAGTGACTACTCTACCAGAGAGTTACACAGCGCCAGCCCTTGCCTTCACACCTTCCTTCCCAACACCTGGCTCTTTAAGTTAAACTCCCATTTTATCAACATCTCTTTCCCAAGCTGCTCAAACTGACCAAAAATGATTCCTCCTATTTGTTATGAAAGACCCTGAGACAGCCCCCAGGAAAAGAATGGCACCAGAGCTTCCCCACTTACTCACTCTTTGTTAACACAGCAAAGTCTCCCAATTTTTTTTTAATTGGTACTTTCTACATAGACAGTAGCCCAGGCTGAGCTTCAACATGAGATTC
This sequence comes from Mesocricetus auratus, assembly GCF_017639785.1. Taxonomy (NCBI): domain Eukaryota; kingdom Metazoa; phylum Chordata; class Mammalia; order Rodentia; family Cricetidae; genus Mesocricetus; species Mesocricetus auratus. The sequence goes on along the minus strand of NW_024429266.1, from coordinate 149,790,403 downwards.
CCCAGGCTCACACCGCTATGATCCCCTCCACATTCCTCTGGGTTATTGAGGTAACTCTGGCTTCTGCTCCTGGCATGTGGATACACTATGTTTTTGGAAAGCTTCCTAACTAAATCATGTACTCTCCTTTGAATCTAACTTTTCTTTCCTAGCTTCAGTCAACGGTTCCATAAAAAAAGGTTTCTCAGTCAAAGCTATTTAATGAGTACATACACTATACCGCTAGAGCACACGTCTCTCATGAGACACCAGGCACTGTCAGAGAAACTTGGGTGGAAAGGACGGGAACAGTCACTTACTTGGCCCCCTCAGGCAAGATGATCTTCACTGTCAGAGAATCTATCACTTGCTCATCAAACACGTGGTCCACAAACCGCATCTTCAGGGCATACTGGTCACCTGAGAATCACCAACAAGTACAGGCAATGGTGTGAGCAGAAAACAAGATGACAGACAGGAAATGACAAGATATGAACCTTCCCCTTTTACACAAAGATAGAGATGTTACCAAGAAATCATGGACAAGAGCTGGAGATGACAGTGCAGGCTTTTTGGCTCTTTGAAAGACAGAACAACTATAAATAATGTCAAAACTCTGGGACACTTACAATACAGCATCTTCTTCAGTTCAGCCGTGCTTACTGGCAGATCACCCACCACGGCTGGGCTTGTGGACCTGACATTCCCTCATAGGAGGAAGGTCATGGGATCCTCCCCTGAACATCCAGCTATGACTCTTAGACATTTACATAAAATTATGCCCTAATGCACGTCAGCCTTGGGGCCTCTCAGGGAGGGGCTGGAATAGTTATTGCTGGGGAAGGACTAGGAGAAGAGGGCTCTCTTTTTCTAATGGGGAAGTCATCATCCATACCAACTTTCCAGCATGACTACTTTAGGGTCACCCACACTCCTGCCAGGAGCCCCTCACCTAGACTCTGTAAGTAAGCCCAACAACACTGATTCCCCAGAGAAAACTCTGATGGACTCTAACTGATTTGTCATTGGGACCTTATAGAGGATGAGGGCAGTAGATATGGCCTAGTCCTCCCCGTCCCAGGGAAAAATTTCTCACACTGTATCAAGAGCCAAAAGACCTACAGGCCAGCAGTGACAGTGACGGAGAAAGCTACATGGCAAGTGATGGAACCCAGGAGAGAAGAACCGCAATAGGAATGCTTCTCCAGAGAACAGGGCAGGTCAGCAGATGAATCCCAAGGAATACTGTTCCTGGCTCAGCGGAAAGAGACCCAAGTCCTAGATGTCTAGCCCCTGAAGAACTAAAAAAAAACTGTGTAATGTAGATGTGAGCAGTTTCTTACACCCACATCCCCACAGCAGTGCTGGGGACTGAACTAAGGACCTCACACATGTTAGGCAAGCACTCTTGCCACTAAGTGACAGTCCCAGAGGCAAAGAAAGCTCAGAAGGCAAGTCACACAAGAGCAGAGAACTGAACCATACAAATGGTGCCGTGACAAACCCTACTTCAAGTTCACAGCAAAAACCAGCATTAGAAAAGGGTTTGCACTGGGTGTTGGTGGCACACACCTTTAATCCCAGCACTCGGGAGGCAGAGGCAGGCAGATCTATGTGAGTTCGAGGCCAGCCTGGTCTACAGAGCGAGTTCCAGGACAGCCTCCAAAACAATACAGAGAAACCCTGTCTCGAAAAACCAAAAAAAAAAAAAAAAAAAAAGGGTTTGCAGGCTAGGGAGATGACTCAGAAGGTAAGAACGCTTGCCAACAAACCAGATGGCCTGAGTTCAATACCAGGGACCCATAAAGAAGGAAGAATGACTTCCAGAAGCTGACCTCTGACCTTCACATGAATACTGTGCCAAAGGGACACTCACACACATGCACACAAAATAAAGATAAATATGTAATAATGAAGAAAGCAAATATGTTTGTAATTCCAACCATCTGGAAGAGACCCTGTCTGGAAAAACAAACAAAAAAAGAAAAGAAAGAGACTGAGGCAGGAGGATCTCTAGTTTTAAGAAACACACTATCTCAAAAAACTAATGCTATAAATCTACAATTCTGCCATTCCCTGTACTCTTCAAAACCAAAAATTTTCCTGTAGAACTAGTAAAGAAATATACAAGCAAATGTACTGTAAATGTTTTGTTTTTTACAGAGAGATAATGTATACTGAGCCCCATGACATAAAGGCACAGAAATTGGCAACCTTAGAGCAATGAACACCCCTAGTTCTCATACAATGGACTTAAAAACCACTGTCACTAGAGCAAACCAAGGCTTCTTGGAGACATGGCTGATATGAAGTCTGGAGCACAAACTATACAAGTTTACAAGGTAAACTTTTTTTTTTTTTTTGAGACAGGGTTTCTCTATGCAGCCTTGGCTATCATGGAACTCCATCTATAAGACCAGGCTGGCCTCATATTCAAAAATCTGCCTGCCCCTGACTCCTGAGTGTTACACCACCCATCTTTTTATAAGTCAGTGAAGAAGTTAAGACACTACAGTCATGTCAAAGATTCAGGAGTTTAATCTGAAGATGTCCAAGCACTAAAGGCAGACGAATATAAGCATCAATTAGAATACCAACAAAGAAATAAATGAACAGTATTTTTATAAGGGCAAAATATAACAAATAGTACCTAAAACTATAAGTGGTAGTAAAAGAAAAAAGCCTACAAAAATAAGCCTTTAATCACAGTACTCAGGAGGATATTTGTGACTTTGAGACCAGCTTGTTCTACACAACCAGATCAAGGACAGTCAAAGTTATAAAGAACCCAGCCTAGAAAAATAAACAAATAAATAAATAAGAAAGAAAATATGACATAATGTTTATACTCATTAGCTCTGGGTATTTGTACAAACCTTTGTTTTCCCTCATCTCTTATTAGAGACAGGGTCTCACTCTGCAGCTCTGGCTGACCAAAAAACACTATATAGATCAAACTGGCTTTTAACAGAGATCAGCCTGCCTCTGTCTCCGAAATGTTAGGAATAAAGGTGTGCACCACCAAGCCTGCCCTTAAAACCTTTTCTTGACTTTATTTATTTTTTTTTAAAGATCTCAAATAAAGACTTGGGTGGGCCTCAGTGACATTTGCTTGGATGTAGATTCAGTCTTCAACACTACACAAAAAAATAAAGGGGATCTGTGAGTAGTGAGATAGGCCAGTTAGATGGCTCAGCAGATAAAGGTGCTTGCTGTCAGTGCTGGCAACCTTAATTCCTACCTAAAAACCAAGAGACGGAGAGAAGCCGAGCAGTGGTGGTGCATGCCTTTAATCCCAGCACTCGGGAGGCAGAGGCAGGCGGATCAATATGAATTCGAGACCAGCCTGGTCTACAACAGCTAGTTCCAGGACAGCCTCCAAAGCCACAGAGAAACCCTGTCTCAAAAAACAAACAAACAAACAAACAAACAAACAGGAGAGACCCAACTCCAGCAAATTGTCCTGACTGCCACACATGCACTGGGGGGTGCACGTGCGCGCACATACACACACACACACACACACACACACAAAAGAATTAAGAGGAAAAGAAGCTCAAGAACACATCAAAGAGTTTAAACAGCTCTGCTCTGTCTCAACTGATACTGAATGTACGCATTACATTTACCAGAGTAATTTACACCAATGCACAAAAGCACAGGTACCCCAGCCTTCCTAAAAAATAACATGAGATCACTCTCCTTACATATAAGCATTGGTTTAAAAAAATACACACCTACAAGAAGTTAAAAGAAAAAGCTGGCCCTTTGCAATTCTATTCTTACTATGTTCAACACTCACCCAGATTGTAGAGGTATTCATAGCTTGGGAGGTTGTAGCCAACAATGTAGTGTGTCTTCCATCCTCCAAAGAGAGGAAATCGAGGCCGGATTTCCATTTCCACAGAGTCATCCAAAATTAGGAGGTGACTGGTGGAAACATTACCAATCTCATCCCGGTAATACACATCCTGGGCAGCAGCAGGAAGGATGGTCTGCAAGAGAATAGAAATGCCTTCTAGAAACTCCAGGAACCTCTGCAGAAATATGACCTAGTAAGTATAAAGCCTGCATAGACCCCAGACAGTAAACCTTCTAAATTATCAACTTTTCCCAAGGTTTCTAAAGACCTAGACATCCCATTTATTTCTCAATGAATGATAAAATCTTCTCAACAGGAAACGACATATTTGCAAAGAAAGTTATAAGACAGAAATTAAAGAGACAAGGAACTGCATCAAATTGCTAGTGGTTGATTTTAACAGTTCTCCATCCAATGTGCTTACACATCTTCCAAGGATACTAACCAGGGAGATTGTAACATTTGTTTACACAGTAAGTGAGCATTTCTGTAATATGTAAATATAAGACAATATTTGTAAGATTTCACTTGGACAAAGGCACAGTCAATCTATTAACTTTAATAGCTTAAGACGACTTCAGGAAACACATATCCACACTTTTCAGCTGTCTTTCCATCTGAGAGGCTCTTCCATTCTCTTACTTTCTTTTTTTGTTTGTTTTTCGAGACAGGGTTTCTCTGTGGCTTTGGAGGCTGTCCTGGAACTAGCTCTTGTAGACCAGGCTGGCCTCGAACTCACAGAGATCCACCTACCTCTGCCTCCCAAGTGCTGGGATTAAAGGTGTGCACCACCAATGCCCGGCTCCCATTCTCTTACTTTCATATTTAAAATTTGTATTACATACACATCACACACAAGCACACAATAAGTTAGTAAATGTAAGTTTTAGAGTCCTTTAATAAACCTCAACCCTGCTTCATAAAAACAAAAACAGCCTAAGACATGGTAGTATACCCCTGAACTTGAGAAAAAGCCCCAAGGAGCTCAAGGCCATCTTCAGATACATACCAAGTGAGAGGTCAGCCTGTTACACCAGACACAGTCTGAAAAGCAAGCAGCAAGGACGGAAAGATGGCTGAGCAGCTAAAAGCACTTGCTACTCAATCATGAGACCAGAGTTTGGATCCCAGCACTCATGTCAGGCAGCTCACAAATGCCTGTAACTCTAGCTCCAAGAAATCCAACACTTTTCTGGCTTTCTCAGGTAGGTGCCCAAACACTCAAACAACACATACACACATACATACAATAAATCTGTAAAACAAGGGAACGTTTGGGTGTGGGTGGTACTATGAATATGTTTTTTCTTTATTCACATTTTCTAAAAAAAAAAAAAAAAAAGACCAACCACAGTCTAGTGTTGGGAGATGTCATTCTGTAAAAATGTGTCTGATTGGTTTGAATAAAGCACTGTTGACCAATAGGGAAGCAAGATGGGTGGGACTAGGAGTCAAGGAAGATTCTGGGAAAGAGAGACACAGAGAGACAATGTAGCCACCAGAGGAGTAAGAGGTTTGGACCCTTTCTCTTGTAAGAGAAATACTTACATTAACAATTATGAGTTAAATACTTAAGTCAGAGCTAGCCAGTAAGAAACCAAGCAAAGGGCCAACAGCTTCATAATTAATATAGCCTCCTGTGTGTTCATTTGGGACTGATGTGGCTCTGGAACCAAGCTGGCGAGGAAGACTACACTCTGCAGTCTAGGGCTGTGGTTCTCAACTTGTGAGTTGTAACCCAATTGGGGTCACCTAAGACCATCAGAAAACACAGATATTTGCATTTCTATTCATAACAATAGCAAAATTACAGTTATGAAGTAGTAACAAAATAATTTTACAGTTAGGGTCACAACATGAGGAACTGTATTTTTTTTTTCCCCCAGACAGGGTTTCTCTGTGGCTTTGGAGGCTGTCCTGGAACTCCCTTGGTAGTCCAGGCTGGTCTCCAACTTACAGAGATCCGCCTGCCTCTGCCTCCCGAGTGCTGGGATTAAAGGCATGTGCCACCAACACCCGGCCCATGAGGAACTGTATTAAAGGCAGCAACATTAAGAAGGTTAAGAACCGGCCGGGCGTTGGTGGCGCACGCCTTTAATCCCAGCACTTGGGAGGCAGAGGCAGGCGGATCTCTGTAAGTTGGAGACCAGCCTGGACTACCAAGCGAGTGCCAGGACAGCCTCCAAAGCCACAGAGAAACCCTGTCTCGAAAAACCAAAAAAAAAAAAAAAAAAGAGGCCAGGCCAGAATAGTGGCACACATCTATAATCCCAACACTTAGGAGCCAAGGTAGGAGAGTTTGGCCAGTCTAAGTTACACAGATTGTTCCAGACTAACTCATGCTGCATAGAGAGAAAAAAGAAAAGCACTATTTTATATAAATACAGAATTATTCACATAAACACAAAAATGCTTTTCTTTAAAGATCCTTCTGACTAACACTGATACTCAACATCACCATTAGTTAATCCCCAAAAACTGAAAAGCAAGAGAAGGGACACACTGATAAAGACACAGTCCCCACAGTGTCCAAGTTGGTCACTCATACCTTAAAAGAACGGATGGAGGAGATGCCACTGTCAGGCTGTCTCTGGTAATCATAGCGGGAGAAAGGCCCCTTCAGCACCGCACCTGTGTGCTTCAAGTCCACATTCTCTTCCACAGCAATATTACCCCAGTGAGAAACCTCGATGACCCGGGTCATACTGGTGATGGTCAGGAAAGGGCTGTTGTTCTCATAGTGTACTTTAAAAGTATCCTAAAAGGGAAGGAAATGAACAGTTCACAGCCTTGGCAACAGAGAAATCAAGGTTAGTTTAACAGTAATTAACTAGAGGGCCCACGCATCATCCTCAGAATGGTTACCAATCACTATTACATGAAGTGGGTTTTTTGAACTTACTTCTATGTACGTGCCTGCCTACATGTGTGTGTACCAAATGTTTGTAGGTACCGAAGGCCAGAAGGTGTTGGATCTTCTAAAGCTGGCATTACAGGAGATTGTGAGCAGCCAGATATAGGTGCTGGGAAATGAACTCAGGTCTTCTGAAAGTGTAGCATGTGCTCTTAACCACTGAGCCATCTCTCCAGTCCCTATCTATAGAGACGGATTTTTGTTTTGTTTTGTTTTGTTTTGTTTTGGAGAAAGAGTCTTGCTCTCAACTTGTCGCCTTCCTGACACAGACTGTAAGTTCTGGAATTATAGGCCTACACCACCACTCTCACCTTTTTTTGTTGTTGTTCTTGGTCATTTATGCCTATAATCCCAACACTAAACAGGCAGAGGCAGGAGGATCACAACTGAGTTCCAAGGACAGCTTGGGAAATAGAGACCCTGACTTAGACAGACAGACAGACGAGGCTGTTGCAGGATATTTGTTTACACTGTTTGAAGATGTGTCTATGTTTTGCCTCACCTGCCTAATGCACCTGGTTGGTTTAATAAAGAGCTGAATAGCCAATAGCTAGACAGGAGAGAATAGGCAGGATTTCTATGCACAGAGAGGAACTCGGAATGAATCTAGGTACACAGAAGATGTCAGCAAGACATGGAAAAAGTCAATCATACAGAAAGGAAGAGAGGTAAAAAGCCATGTGGTAGAATGCTGATTAATAGAAACAGGTTAATTTATTTATTTTGGGGGGGGTTTACGAGACAGGGTTTCTCTGTATTGTTTTAGAGGCTGTCGGTCCAGCCTGGCCTCGAACTCACAGAGATCCGCCTGCCTCTGCCTCCCGAGTGCTGGGATTAAAGGCGTGAGCCACCACTGCCTGGCGAAACAGGTTAATTTAAGTTATAAGAACTAATTGGGAACAAGCCAAAGCTAAAGGCTTTCATAATTGACAGTAAGTCTCCACGTCATTATCTGAGGGCTGGTGGTCCAAAAAAGTCCAACTACATAAGGCTAGGTGTGGTGACACACACTTTTAATCCCAGCACTTGGAGAAGAGGCAGGCAGATCTCTGAATTTAAGGCCAGCCTGTTCTACAGAGAGAACTTCAGGATAGTCAGAGAAACCCTGTTTCAAAAAAACCTAAAAAACAAATATGGTCAGAGGTCCAGCAGTCTCCCCAGCCTTTGACTAGATGATAAACACAAGCAACAATACTAGGTCTTCAATGAATAGAAATTCTGAGTCCAAGTGTCTGCATAAATCCTCAAGTTTCTCTCCTTATCCATCACCACCCTGCACAGAATACCCCATTGTCTTCTCCCATGATGCCCAATTTATAGCCTCTGAACTCAGTTCTCAAGAGGAAGCTAATGGGACTAAGAGTTACTTCAAGATAGGTTTAGAACAATTTCAGAATGCCACCCAGCACATTCCATCCAAACCTGGGAGTGACTTTCTCTGAAACCTACCTGACTGTAGGCAGGGGTATCTTTGAAAGGTCCATAATCCAAGACATCCTCAGATCGTGTGGGGTTCCCCAGCTTGGTATAGCTTTCCACATTTCGGGAGGCAAGTTTCACTCGCATGGTCTGGGTCTTTGTTGGGTAGGGAGAGTAGAAATAATGGTTGCCCTCAAATACCACAAACTGTTTCTCTGACTGAGTTATCTGAGTCGGATATGGATGAAGCACATGGGTGTAGACAGTTTCCACAACAACTGAGATCTTGGATCCAGGATCAAGAGCAACTGGAAGCTTGACTGTGAAAAATCTCCCACTGAAGGAAACAAGCAAGAAAATTAAAATTAAAGATGCTGGCCAGGCATGGTAGCACACACCTTTAATTCTAGCACTCAGGAAGCAGAAGCAAGTGGATCTCTGTGAGTTTTAGGCCAGTCTAGTCTACTATAGCAAGCTCTAAAAAAACAAAAGAGGAGCCGGGCATTGGTGGCGCTCGCCTTTAATCCCAGCGCTCAGGAGGCAGAGGCAGGTGGATCTCTGTGAGTTCCAGACCAGCCTGGTCTACAAGAGCTCGTTCCACGACAGACTCCAAAGCCACAGAGAAACCCTGTCTCGAAAAACCAAAAGAATAAAATAAAAAAATAAACATGTTCCCATGGAATTTATCCCCAATGACTAGAACATAGACAACTTTATATAGACCAGCATTGTACATCATATTGCTATGAAAAGTTTACAACTAACACTCCAAGCTCCCCATCTTCTCCTAGGACAGTTTTATGCCCTTCTTGGCTTCAAGTATCAGATCTGCTTCTCTTTTTACTGCTGGTCCTGAGTAAGCAGTGGGCACGTTTCCTTGTCAGTTCTGCTGACAGCCCAGTCAATCCAACATAGCAATACCATTCCCAACAGATTCCCTCCTCTGTTAATAGCACTGCCATGTAGCCAACTCTGAGCTAGGCAAGTAGGGGACCTTTTGTTTTGTTTTGTTTTGTTTTTCGAGGCAGGGTTTCTCTGTGTAGCTTTGGAGGCTGTCCTGGAACTTGCTCTGTAGACCAGGCTGGCCTCGAACTCAGAGATCAGACTATCTCTGCCTACCAAGTGCTGGGATTATAGGCGTGCTCCACCAACATCCAGCAACTAGGGGATTTTCTGATATCTCTACCTACCTTACCTATCCCAAATATCTGGTTATCTGGTTAGTCCACCTTAGAAATGTCTCTCAGTCTGTTTGCTTACCTTTTCCCTTTAATTTTGGTTTCTCGTACTTCTAGGTTGCTGTCTTCCTCATCTTCTCCTTTTACCTACAACAGAAAGAGTAATTTATTCTTTTTTGTATTTTCAAGTTCTAAGTTTTAAGCTAATTATTAACCAACAGTGGGTTTGAATGAAAATGTCCCACAAAGGCTCATGTTTAAATATTTGGTCCCCAGTTAGTGGAACCACTGGGAAGGATTCGGAGGTTTGCCCTTTGTGGTGGTTTGAACAGGAATGGACCCCACAGACTCATGTGTTTGAATGCTTGCCCCAGAGGGAGTAGCACTATTAAGAAGTGTGGGGCCTTGTTGGAGAGAATGTGTCACTGTGGGGGTTGGCTTTAAGGTTTTATATGCTAAAGCTACACCCAGTGTGCCACACATTCTCATTCTGCTGTCTGCAGATCAAGATGTAGAACTTGGGCTGGAGAGATGGCTCAGCAGTTAAGAGCACTGGCTGCTCTTCCAGAGGTCTTGAGTTCAATTCCCAGCACCCACATGGTGGCTCACCACTGTCTGTAGCACACAAGTGATGTACAAACACACATGCAGGCAAAATGATCATATACATAAAGTAAAATTAAAAATATTAAAAAATAATAATAACTTTAAAAGGGAAGATTTAATCTGAAACATCACCAAAGACTTACTAGTGCACAGAGTAAGTTCTATAAACTTCCTATAAACATTTTCTGAACAATCAAATGCACATTAAGATCATGTTTAAATATCTCCATGTTCACTTCCCAAACATTCCAAAGACTTCTTTCTAAACATTTTCTTTCTTATATCAAAATATCTGTAAGTACAAAATAAGGAAACAACAGAAGTCCCATCTGTGACCAAAACTGTTGATTCCAGAGAGGCAGCAGTGGCAAAGGCCTTAGGGGAAAGGAGCCCTAGTGGCCGCTATGGCACACTCTGTACTCTGACCGTCTACTGCCACGAGAAAGGTAGCCAGGTTAACCCCAGAAGGCTGCTGAGGTGTTATCTGGAGTCACAAACTGTGGCCGTCTATATGGAAAACATACATGCACTCCACTAACTCCAGACTAACTAATCACCACACACACACACACACACACACACACACACACACACACACACACACACACACAAAGACTAGTTTCGTGCTAGAGAGATGGCTCAGTTAAGAGCACTGACTGCTCTTTCAGAGGTCCTGAGTTCAATTCCCAGCAACCACATGGTGGCTCACAACCATCTACAAGTCAATTTGGTGCCCTCTTTTGGTATGTAGGCAGAACACTGTATAATCTTTAAAAAAAATCTTTAAAAAAAAAAAGACTAGTTTCTAGGAATGAAGCAGTAATTACCAACAGAGAACATAAGGCTATGAAGAATAATTTTATGTGCTGTGCTGAGCTGAGACTTGCACTCGTGGCCTGGTGCAGCTAAGTCTGTGCCTTACCACTGCACCACACCCCAACCCCACAGGAAATTGTCTTTTGTTTTGAGACAGAGTCTCACATAGCTCAAGCTAGCCTCAAACTCCCTTTAGATTGACATTGAGCTATTGATCCTCCTGCCAACTGCTATAATTATATAAGCCGTCATCACTATATCCCAACTCCAAAAGCAATTACTTAAACATTATTTTTAGTATTTTTAGAAAGCACAAAAAGTTATGTAATCATTCTTTTTATATAATTCATTACTTTGACTAGAATCTTACTAGGATAGCATTCTAGTAAACTCATGCTTATTCAGAATTCTTTGCTAATGCATTATATTAATGAAAAATATTCATTATTTAGTAACGGTAAGAAGAACCAGGCATGGCAGTACACAGCTCTAGTCCCAATACATGGGAAAAAGAAGCAAGATAATATGAAGTTCAAGATCATTTTTAGCTTTCAGCATTCTGGAGCCTGCAACAGGGATCCAAGTTCTAAAAGTCTTAGGACTACACAACATGACCCTGTCTCAAAAACAAAAAATAGTAAAAGAGAAAGTGGTGGCTCAAGCTACATAATCACTAATATCTTTCTACCAGTTCCTAAAAGGGTACCTGTAACCCATGCAACCTCACCCAAATCTCCAACGCAGTATGTGCTCTCTGCTACATTTATCATCCAGCCGTTTCTCACCAAGTATCGGGATTAAAGGTGTACACCACCACTGCCCAGCATGGTGGCCATTGTTTTTTTTTTTCTTTTTTTTTTTTCCGAGACAGGGTTTCTCTGTATTGTTTTGGAGGCTGTCCTGGAACTCGCTCTGTAGACCAGGCTGGTCTTGAACTCAGAGGTCCGACTGCCTCTGCCTCCCCAGTGCTGGAATTAAAGGCATGTGTCACCAACGCCCGGCTTTTCCTTTCTTTTTAACATGTCTGTGCACCCTGGAACTGGAGTTACAGATGGCTGTGAGCCACCATGCCGGTGCTAGGAACTGAACTTGGATGTTCTGTGCTCTTAACTACTGAGCCACAATGAGTGACCCAACTGAGTGCCTTCTCCACCTTGGCGGCTATTGATTATATTGTGACCTCATTAAGTCATGACTGGCTTTCACAAAACAGGTCTGAACATACAAACCATTCACAGGTGGCACTGTAAGCTAAATGAAGCCATCAGTGTCTTTCCAGAAACGTGAGTAAACTGTGCTTCGGCTGACCAAGGGTTCGGTGTGAAGGGAACAGGAGTCACTTCAGTGACAATTTATAAGCACAGCTTTATAGCTCCATACAGTCAAGAGAATGAGGTGTGTTTAGAACTGTGTTACTGTAATAACTAGTCTCTTAATAAATTGGGTAACCACTTAATGAAATAGTTTAGTGAAAACTAATAAAAAGCAACCTTTGTGGATATTCCCAAAGCCAACGACGTCTTTCCTTGAAAGCTGTAAAAGTGTTCACTGAAAGGCACAGGCTAATGCTGAGGTGTTCCAATGAGAGGCCGTGCGGAGGAAGAGACGCGGGTTTCAACTTTCTGTACAGCACAGGGGGCCGATTATTACTTGATATTACTTGAAAGACTTTCCAAGTGGGAACATTTAACAAAGTGTCCAGCCGCAGCTTTTAGAGGTGAGTTATGACAAACCTGGACACCAGAAACCTTCCGAACGCTACTGTCGAGAACAGACTACATCGGACAGACAACTGCCTTCAGGAATTAACTTCGATTTAACTCACTTACGGTCCTTTACTGAACGAGCACGTCCAGGGGACAAGGGGAAAGCTAGGTGCCGGAAGAACCGCACCTGGCCACAGCCAAGACGTCCCTGTGGCGAGCGAGGCGGTCACCAGGGGACCAAGGGGTCGCCGCGGGCTCCGGAGCTGCCACGTGGGCGGCGCCCGCCGCTCTAAGCTTGCGCTGACGTGTCCGAGTGGACACACGGGCGGCGGACCCCGGCCTCTCCGCTGTGCCCTCCACACCAGCCTTTCAGGCAACCAGACGCCTCGTGGATTCCCTAACGCCCTCAACTTCCCCGCCCCGCCCCGGCCTCCCCGGCCCCCTCAGGAATCCCGTGTGCGGCCTCGCCGGCCCCTCTGGCCGCTCACCTGCACGCCGAGATGCGCCAGCCTCGACTCGAGTTCCGGCTCCAGGGCCAGAACGAACGAGCTGGCTCGGGATGTGGAGCCGCCGCCCGGGTGCGCCAGGACCACCTCAGCCGTCACCTTGGCCAGGTGGCTGCTCAGGTCCACCGTGCGCTTCACGTCTTCGTTGACCAGCGGCGGAACCTCCAAAGAGGCGCTGCCGGGCGCCGGGGTCAAGGCCCCGAGCCACAGCAGCAGCAGCAAGCCGACCGGCGCCTCCATGACCGCGAGCTGAGCGCCGGCGACACGAGCCCCGCCCCCGCCACGGAGCAACCGCTGATTGGACGACAGCAACACAAGATGGCTGGACCGGGCCAGAAAGGACCCCGTCTCCAGGGCAACCCGGCAACCGCAGGGCGCCTGACTGAAAAATCTTAAAAGTGCAGGCCTACCTCTTGGTGTGTGCTTTACTACCAAGATGACACTAATGAGGCATCACCTAAGGAAGGGATTCCATACCCTCATATGGCAGAAAGGCAGTGAAGGGCCTCCCTGCTGCAAGCCCCTTTACAAAGGCGTCTTCAGGATGTATTTCTCTGGTGCAATCATCTCCCACAGGCACACTGAAGAGTTAGTGCAGAAACTTTCTGCTCAGCTTACTGGTAAGTACACCTGCCTGACAAGGAAGCCAGCATAGTAATGATAACATTCGCTGGCATTATTGGGCCTTGATACCAATAATAAAAAAAAAATTACTGTGTAAACCTCTCCTCCCCACAAGTTCCCTTTTCACCCTGTAAAGCCTCCAAGCACCCTGCACCAACCTAGGTGTACAGGCTCCACTCCCGTGAAGAGACTGCTGCCCTTCATTTGATGTGGCTTAAGGACAATTCTGTTTCCGTAGAGATTCTGCAATTCTGCTTCTCTTTGATCACCACATCGCCTCAATCAATCCCGCTCTAACGAACACTCCCCAATATTGTTGCTTGGAGGATTTAGTTCCTATGTAAATTTTTGGAGGAAATGGAAATAGTTGAACAATAACACCAGCTAATGGAAAGAGAAGGGAGGGAGGACATGCTCTACCTTACAGAGCAAAAGTCAGAGAATTAGCACCTGCGGGCCAACACTCTATCTATCACGTTTTATTGGGACATAGCCACATTTATTTGCCTGCGGCTTATGACTGCTTTCACACTGCAACGGGAACAGTAGAATAGTTAGTTGCTAAGCAGACTGTGTGGCCCACAAGGCAAAACTGCATACTGTTTGAACACTAGTACATACATGAGGCTGGAGAGATGACTCAGTGGTTAAGAGATCTTGCTGCTCTCCTGAAGGACCTGAGTTCCTCCAGTTCCCAGAGCCCCCACAAACAGCTCACAACTGCCTGTAGCTCAAGCACCAGGGGACTGGATGTTCTCTTCTGATTGCCAGTCACCCACACACGTGTCCTCCTCTCTGTTCCTCTCTGTCTCTCTCTCTGTCTCTCCCTGTGTGTGTGTGTGTGTGTGTCTCACACATACACACAAATAAATACACATTTAAAAATAATTCTGAATGTCATCTGGGTGTAGTAGTGCGTGTCTGTAATCCTTCAGTACTTGGGAGACTAGAGAAAACAGCAAATTTAGGACCAGCATAGGATATTTTGTTTTAATATAATAACAATTATTAAAATAATAATGACAGTAGGAAGTATGACCACTGCTGCTCTAGTATCACGTTCACCAGGGCAAAGATCTGCAAAAGAAGCAGGGGCGATATGGCAGTTGCTTAGGATAACAATCAAAAATTAGAGACAAAATTTTTTCAACTCTTCCCAACTTAAAAATTATAAAGTTTAGGTGTCTGGAGAGAAGGTTCAGCAGTTAAGTGTGTTGGCTGCTCTTGGAGAGGACCCAGGTTCAATTTTCAGAACCCACATGGCTTCCAGTTCCAGTGGATATAACATTCTCTTGTGGACCACATTGGCATTTCAGGAATATGGTGCACAGACACACATGCAGGCAAAACTCTCAGACACATATAATAAATATTTTTAAATAAAAAGTTATTATTAAAGAGTGTTTAGAGGAGAACTAGGTAGATATGTCAGTCATAAAATCCTTGCCACACAAGCATCAAAACCTGACTTCGATCCCCAGAACCCATGAAAAAGTCAAGCACAGTGATACTCTGACTGGGAGTCAGAGACAGATAGATTTGTTTTCTACCTGGGGTTTGCTGTCCAGCATAGCCTACTAACTGAGTTTCAGACCAGTGAGAGATCCTGTCTCAAAAACCAAGGTAGACAGCTCCTGAGGAATGAAGCTGTTCTCTAGCTTCCTTTGCATACATACATACATACATGCACCAAGAAACATGTGAAGAGGGATTGGTAACAGGACGTGTCAAGTGTGCTGAAGGACTTTAGGGGTGTTGCTCAGTGCTAGAGCATATGCTTCACATGTACAAGACCTAGGGTTCAATCCTCAGAGCCATGCACACATACGCACAACTGTGGAAAGCAAGCCTAGAGTGGAAGAAAACACTGAACACATGAAGACTGACACCCAAAGTAATAGGAAAAAATAAGAAGAAAAGTAATAGTAGAAAACGAGCGGAAGAATTTGAATAAGCATATCTAAAAAAATATGCAGGCTACTTAGTTCAATGAGAGAACATCTGCCTCATATGCACAAAGCCTGAGTTCTAGCCCCAACACTGAAGTAAATAAATAAAGCCAGTGCAACTGATATGATCAACTTATAAGCAAGGTTTATATGACTCACAGTTTCACAAGTTTCAATCCATGATTGGTAAGCCTGTTGCTTTTGACTTTGTGGCAACACATTATGAGAAAGCAAAACTGATCATTTAATAGCCAGGAAGAAAACAGAAGAGGAGAGGCTGGGTCCCCAGCATCCCCTTTGAGGCTATCTTCCCCGTGACTTTAAGAATCCCCACTTAGCCCAGCTCTTACAGTTCTACCACCTATCAAAAGTGCCAAGATGGAGGTTAAGTGCGCTGGTTAGTTTTTGTCGGTTTGACACAAACTAGAGTCACCTGGGAATTCACCTCAGATGAGGAATTGTTCCCATCAGATTTGTCTGTTGCCATATCTGTTGGCTAGTTTTCCAATACCAGGCATGATTTCCCCCCTCTTGATTGAGCCAATTAGACAGTTGTTGATTGCTACCAAGATTAAATGCCACTATTGCACCATTAGGGATATTTGCCACGCTTGTGGGGAGCCGGGAAAACCACGAGTGAGTGAAGTGCTGAGTAAATAAATGTGTTCTATCAACATGGGCATGGCCGAGTTAAGAACTCCATAGCCTCTGGTCCAGAAAGATTGCAAAGCCTTCCTCAGGCAATTGAGTGTTAGCTTTAACAGTGTGTGCAGAAAATCTCCATGACAGCGGGCGCACGCCTTTAATCCCAGCACTCGGGAGGCAGAGGCAGGTGGATCTCTGTGAGTTCGAGGCCGGGCTGGACCGATAGTCTCCAAAACAATACAGAGAGACCCTGTCTCGTAAAAACCAAAAAAAAAAAAAAAATCTCCATCCATGACAGCCTCTCCCCCTGATATGACTGCTTGCCTACAAAGACTGTTTCTACAAAGATCAGCTAAGCCTATCCCCTTGGTCCAGCTGTATACCATAAACCCCGCTTACTTGTTTATCTGTATATAATAACCCCCATCTCCTTGTTCACCTGTATGAAACAACCCTACCTCTCTATTCAACTTTATGTAATAAATGTGCTAAGCTTCTAAGATGCTGTAGTTTCTTCATCAGAGATCCCAGTCTGCCCAATGCCAGCCTTTCTGTGTGCCCATGTGTCCAACCATCCATATATTTTCATTCCCTCACTGTCCCAGTCAAGCCCATCCATAAAGTCATGCTTGATGTGACACATGCTGGTCATTGTCATGGTTCATAGGCATCACAGCTAGGTAGGGCTCTTAATTGCCTCCCTCCCATGGAAGCTTGCATAGCAGCTTCTAGCACTGTGAAAGCCAGCCCTCAGGGAATGTCTTCACATTAATGATTGATGTTGGAGAGCCCAGCTCACTATGAGCAGTGCCCATGGGAAGGTGGTCCTGGGCTATCTAAGAAAGCAAGCCGAGCAAGCCATGGAGAGCTGAGCAGCATCCTCCATGGCCTCTGCTTCAGTTCCTGTCTCCAGGTTCATGCCTTGAGCTCCTACTCTGACTTCCCTCAGTGATGTGGAAGTATAAGCCAAATAAGCCCTTTCCAACAGAAAGCAAGTAGCAACACTTTTAATTATTTACTTATTTTTATTTTGTGTCACATGTGTGTCTGTGTTTACAATAGTGTTTCCTCTGTATCTCAGGCTGGCCTAGAACTCACTGTGTAGTCCAGGCCACCCTTGAACTCATAGCAATTCTCCCATCACAGAGTGATGGTGCCATAGGCCTGTACCAACCTGCCTGTCCTCAGTGGTATTCTGACTTACCTTATTCTTATTTCTCTCTCTCTAAGCCCATGGTGGCCTTGCAAAATAAGGCAAAAGAAATCATGGTGGAAACTAGCCTGGTACCCTCTGGAGGGTAGAGAATGGCATGACAGCTCCTCTAAAGCTCAATTCCTGTTGTTGTTTAACCGCTGACTATTCCATGGGAAGGCCCACTGAGAAGGTTTTTCTTGGGCTTTGCCCCAGGAGCATTTGTGGGAAACAACAGTGGGGATCCTTAAACATCACAGTGACCTGAAGTGGTGATAACAGGGCAAATAACAAGCTGATTAAAGCATCTTAAAAGGGAAGAGAAGGAGTTTGGGGCTCTAAAGTCTGCACATCCATGGAGCTGGCACAAGCACCAGAATACACAAAGGACTGTGAGATCTTACTGTCGGCTGACCTTTTGGCTCTGTGCACACTGGAGGAGTGAGATAGAGCTGTGAACTGAAGAGTCTACCTGTGTCTTGGCCAGCATGGCTTGGTCATGATTTAGTTTACTGCATACAGCAGAAGGACAGCTCAGCCGGTCTCAGTGCAAGGTCTCTGTGGATGAGCTGTGAACATCTGCAAGGAGGAAACAGCAGCCTGCACGTTCTGTGCACTCTGTCACTGCACACAAAACCGAGGAAGGCTTTGACAGTTCCCCTGGGTCTGAAGCATTAGTCTTTGTTAACAATGTACACAGACTCGGGCCTTCCTTCATTCCTTACACATTCATCCAAGGGTTCCTCCACTCCCTGTGCAAGCAAGCGTCAAGGGTAAGGAAGTTTCATGTGCTCACAGAACAAAGTTGGGAGATTTAGTAATTCTAAACATGTAAGGAAGCCTCTCTCCCCAGTAACTTTCTGGTCATTCAGCTAGCTGTTCAAACAGTTGAAAGAAAAATAAAACTAGAGACTGGGTATAGTGGTGCACATATTTAATCCCAGAATTCTTGTGGCAGAGGCAAGTGGATCTCTGGGGGCTCAAAGCTAGCCTGGTCTACATAATGACAAGGCCAGTTATGTAGAGAGACCCTGTTTCAAAAAGAAGAGGATTAGGAGGAAAGAGAAAGAAGGAAGGAACGAAATAAAAGAACAAGAACACTTAACATTACTGAGAAAGTAGACAGATAAAAATGCAGACAGTGGGACTGGAGAGATGGCTAAGTAATTAAGAGCTCTGGCTGATCTTGCAGAAGTCCCAGCACGACGTGCTGGCTCACAAACATTAGTAATTCCTGTTCCAGTGGATCTGACATCCTCTCTGACCCCTATGAGTATCAGGCATGCATGAGATATGTAGACATACATGCAGGCAAAACATTTGTATACATAATATATATGAAGTGTCATTTCTTCAGGTGTGATGGCAAATGTCTGTAATCAAAAGTGCCTGAGGACATAGAGGCAGGAAGAGCAGGTGCTGAAGACCAGCCTGAGCACACAATATCCTGTCTCAAAAACAAAAAGCAAGCCAACAAGATGTTGTTTCAACATAGTGTATTAGGTCAAGTGAATAACCATATGGAAAATATTTTTTGTTTCTTTTATTATTCATATTTTTATGTCTAAACTTTTCATTTTGGGGGAAATCACACACACACACACACACACACACATATATATATATATATACACATATTTGAACTTTGTTTTTGTTTGGTTGTTTGAGACAGGGTTTCTCTGTAGCTTTGGAGGCTGTCCTGGAACTCAGAGATCAATACCTTTGCCTCTCCACAAACCTTTATATTGTTGTCAGGCAGGAAAGATGGTTCAGCAGTCAAGAGCACTGACTGCTTTTCCAGAGGACCCCATTTCAATTCCCAGAATCTACATGGCAGCTTACAACTGTCTGTAACTCCAGTTCCAGGGGATCCAATGCCTTCACACAGACACACATGCAGGTGTAACACCAATGCACATAAAATAAAAAATAAAACAAAGTAAGTCATTAAACTGTTATCGCCCCAAGATTCCTAGCACCCCCCTTTTTTTGGTTTTTTTTCGAGAGAGGGTTTCTCTGTGGCTTTAGAGGCTGTCCTGGAACTCGCTCTGTAGTCCAGGCTGGCCTCGAACTCACAGAGATCTGCCTGCCTCTGCCTCCCAAGTGCTGGGATTAAAGGCGTGCGCCACCAACGCCCGGCACCTAGCACCCCTTTTATGATATCTATGTTTGTTAATTTTTTGGTGTGTGTGTGTGTGTGTGTTCACCTGTATATGCGAATGTGCACATTTGTTTGTATGAATGCAGGCAAGCAAGTATGTATGGGAGAGAGTACGTTATCAGGCATTGGCCCTTGCTTTCCTCCTGATTTGAGACAGGATCTTTGTTGGTTTTCTGCATATGCCAGGCTAGCTGGCTCTCGAGTTCCTAAGGGCTCTTCTATCTCTATCTCCCTCTCCCTTTAGAAGTGTTATGATAACAAAATCACGTTTAGCTTTTATGTGGGTTCTGGAAATTCAAACTCAGGTCTTCATGTTTATGTGGCAAGTGTTTCATACACCTTGCACCTTTCTTGGCAATTCAAATACACTGTCCAAAATGTTTCCTCTAGGTTTCACTCCAGTCTTTCCAGGTCTCAAACACCTAACATCTGAATGTAGGCAGAGGCAGGCAGATCTCTGTGAGTTTGAGGCCAGCCTGATCTACAGGGCAAGTTCCAGGACAACCAGAACTGTTACAAAGAGAAGCCCTGGCTCCAAAAACCAAAACAACTAAGAAAACAAATAAATGTTCAGACTCTTTCCTCTTGTGATCCTTCATCAGGAATTCTACATTTTTTTAAAGATTTATTTATTATGTATACAGTGTTCTGTCTGCATGTCAGAAGAGGGCACCAGATCTCATTACAGATAGCTGTGAGGCACCATGTGGTTGCTGGGAATTGAACTCAGGACCTCTGGAAGAACAGCCAGTGCTCTTAACCACTGAGCCATCTCTCCAGCCCCCCAGGAATTCTACATTTTTCTCCCTTACTTCATCCTCTACTACATTAAGCTAGGGGATCTAATATCTGGTTTTCCCCCCCAAGACAGGATTTCTCTGTGAAACAGCCCTGGCTGTCCTGGCACTCACTCTGTAGACCAGGCTTGACCTCAAACTCACAGAGATTTGCCTACCTCTGCCTCCTGAGTGCTGGAATTAAAGGCATGTGCCACCACCCCACACCCTCCTCACCCCTGGTGGAGTCTAATTTCTATTTTAGCTCTATGTATGTATATATGCATGTAAAGAATTAAATTTTATATATAAAGAATTTAAACCATAACTTGTAATCCCAGCACATTAAGAGGCTGAGGCAGGAGGATAGCTATGAGTAGGCCAAACTGGGTTACACTGAATTCCATGACACCCTAGGCAACAGAGTGAGATCCTATATCAAAAACAAAACAAAACAGTAAACACTTCTGACCCTTTCAGGCACCAGGCACACCATATAGTGTACATATACACATGCAGGCAAAACAGTCATATGCATAAAATAAATGCGTTTTATAATAAAACCAAAACAAAATTAAAAAACCGGACACTGCAACTAAAAACTCATTAAATCTTGCAATGATGAAGGCAAAGGCCTGCAAATCTATCTCAACCAGAGTTTAGCCAAGTGCGTGAAGAGGAAGAGCCTCGGTTTTGTCCCCGGAAAAGTTTAGCAATGTTCTCAACTCTTGGCCTTCAACTCCAAACCGACAGGCCACGCCCCCGTCCTTTGAGTAAACTCACCCAGGGTAGGGAACACACGGCCCTCTCCTGCTTGCTCCAGGCCGACCCGGAAGCAGAATTCTCAAGTCAAACACCACACACCTGATAAAGCACGGCCACCAGGGGGCGTGCAAGCCGCCGTAATGTCCGCTTTAACGCAGTTCCGCTTTAAACCAGCCTGAGCCTCCGAAACGAAGGCTTCTTGCATACATTCTGGCCCTTTCCTGCCTGTTTTAGGAGTGTGGAGAGGTATCCTTGCTTCTGGGAAGTGCAGAGATTCACCCCACAGAGCCACCTCTGCGGAGTTTCTGTAGCGGCGACGCTGGAGGCAACCTAGAGGAGACTATGACGACTCAGCGCTGTGCCCCAAGCTCTTGTGCTTGGGGGCCAGGAGCGCGAAGGTGCCACGCCATGTGGCGTCCTGGCTGTGTTTCCTTGCACCAAGTTGAGGGGTTTCCAGGAGCCGTAACTTGACTGCAGACAATCTGCTTTTTCCAGTTTTCAGCCACAAATCGAAACCCAGCATGGTGAAACCCTTTCAGCGGAAATCTCTAACCCTTAACAGTGCAGAACAGTGTTGTATGTGCTGACATGGAGCTGAGGCAGTTTAGAAAGCCAGGGAAAATTAGGGACCATGGAAGAGAACAGAGACCTGTACCTGGAGTCTCCTGAGGGTCAAAAATTGTGATACAACAAAATTATCTGCGAACATTGTCTTCACAGACGATTTTTATTAAATAGGAATATTTCAATAGCTGGGTTGGTGGGACATCCATAATCCCAACACTGGAGGAGGCTAAAACTGGAGGATTGTAATGAGTTTGGGATTAGCCTGAGCTTCAGAGTGTGGCCTTGTTTCAATTCAAAAAGAAAAACTCAAGGTCTTAGCCTCAAACTTTAACAGTGGTTCTCAACTTTGTGTATCATGACCCCTTGGGAAGTGGGGGCGGTAGAACAATCTTTGTTCACAAGAGTCCCCAAGGCCTCCTGTAACCTGTAACCCTTCGAGAATCTTCGACGATAACTAACTTTATTTACCAGTCAAACCACGGCTTAACTTCAATGTAACCGCTATAATAAAGATGCCTTTGACACTTTGGACCTAAGGCCATCTGCTTATCATATTTACATTAAGATTCATGACAGTAGCAAAATTACAGTTATAAAGTGGCAACGAAAATGATTTTATGGTTGGGGGGTGTCACCACAACATGAGGAAATGTATTAAGGAGCTGAAACATTAGGAAGGTTGAGAACTACTGCACTTAAAGTATGATTCATTGCCATTTTAGTTTATTTATTTTGAGAGGTTACGTGTAGCATAGGCGGCCCCAAGTCTACATAGCCAATGCTGTTCCACCTCCTGGGTGGGGAGTCAGGCATAGGCTGCCACACCTAGCTTCAATTGATTTTACTTTGAGGCAGGGACACTAACCAGGCTAGCTCAGGGCTGTCCTCTGGCTCATGCCTCAGCCATCCCAGTGCTAGGGTTATAGATATGACGCCCCACACCTTAATACATCTTTGAGTCTAACCTCGAGTATCCTAGCTGTAACCTGTAACCCTCTGAGAATCTTAGAGTTCACTAGTCTAACCTCGAAGTATCCTAGGTGTAACCTGTAACCCTCTGAGAATCTTAGAGTTAACTAGTCTAACCTCGAAGTATCCTAGGTGTAACCTGTAACCCTCTGAGAATCTTAGAGTTAACTAGTCTAACCTCGAAGTATCCTAGGTGTAACCTGTAACCCTCTGAGAATCTTAGAGTTAACTAGTCTAACCTCGAAGTATCCTAGCTGTAACCTGTAACCCTCTGAGAATCTTAGAGTTACCTAGTTTTATTTACCAGTCAAAGCATGACTTAACTTCAAATTCTATCCAGCCCACCTTAGAAACCACCCCAGGATCACATTCACCAAAGCAAAAATAAATAAAATTTTAAAAAAAGATGAAACAAAGTTCTTTAGAACACTTTAAACAATGCACCTTCAAAAGTCACT
Organism: Mesocricetus auratus; assembly: GCF_017639785.1. Classification (NCBI taxonomy): domain Eukaryota; kingdom Metazoa; phylum Chordata; class Mammalia; order Rodentia; family Cricetidae; genus Mesocricetus; species Mesocricetus auratus. Next base: position 149,767,311 of record NW_024429266.1, on the reverse strand, counting down.
CTGTTGAGAAACCCAAACACAAAGATCAAATCAAAACAAAAAGTCTTGGCCTCACCTGAGTGGAAATCCCTGAAAAGAAGTCTCTTACACCGTTTGAAATAGGGTTGAGCTGTATTTTCTCTCTTCACCACTATTGCCAGAACCAACTCCAAAGTGTGTGCGAGCAAAGACGTGTATGGACAGGCCATTGTTTTTAGACAGGAAGACCCACACAGGTAAGGACATACACGAGTTTATGTAGCACCATCTCTCCAAGAAATAACTGGTAACTTCCCAACAAAAGCACAGTTTTCATCTAAGATCAGGTCTTCTGAGATTTATAAATTATGATGTTTTTGCTGCTGTTGTTTGGTTTTTCAAAACAGGGTTTCCCAGTGTGGCCATGGATGTCCTGGAACTCTCTCTCTGTAGACCAGGCTGGCCTCAAACTCAGTACTGCCTGCCTCTGTCTCCGAGTACTGGGTTTAAAGGCATGCACCACCAATGCCTGGCTTGAGAATCAGATTCTTAACACTGGGTCATCTTGCCTCTGTCTGATCTGTCCACCTAAAATTGCAGGATCACAGATAAATGTCCAGTGAGGCAAATGGACATTGACCCCTGAGCCAGCATTGCCTTCCCAGCAGGAGGAGTTGCCTCAGCACCAGGCTGGCTGTTGCAGACCACCCCACCCACCCCAGCAGTAGGGACTCCTTTGACTCCTAAGGCTAAGATATGCAGAGTCCTCTGCTCTGGCCTTTGTTCTTCCTCAGTAGCCTCAAGATATAGGCACATTGAAGCTAAAGCCCCCTTTCCTGTATCACTGCCTTTCCTGCCTGGTTTTCTTTCCGGGTGAGTAGCAAAATCAAGTCTATCTTTTCTTCTGGGGTTCTGGATATAGATTCAACACATCTGAAAAGGTGAATGATACAGTCTGCAGGGATAAAATGTTCAAAGTTAGTATGCAGCACATGCTGCCAGTGACAACCTCTTGGAAGTTACATGAAGTTATTTTGAAGGGGATGGAGAGTGAGCAGGGGCATGCAGATCTACCTATCAACTGCATCTGTGCCTTTGTACTGTACACCTGCTATGGTTTTCAGTTGTCCTTTGGGGTTAGTATTACAAAAAGCTGGTAGAATTAAGTTAGAGTTGGAGCCCAGTTCAGTCTTAAAATCATTTGGAAAGATGTCTTCCATGCTTAAAAAAATAAAGTAACATTCAGAGTGAGGTCTCATGCCTAGTTTCTCAGCACTTATATATAGGTTAAGACAGGAGGATTGTGAGGCCAGCCTGGGCTATACAATGTCAGATCCTGTCTCAAAAGAAAAGAAGAAAAGAGAAAGAGAGAAGCATAATACAGTAGCAGTCTGAGACTGGTGTTGATCTTGAAGGTCACATTTAATGTGAAGAGAGGAATTGGTCCAATGTCCTAAGGAACTTAACCTCCTGGAATCTTGCCTAGTGTGCAGTCTCTGACAAGTCGGACATTCTTTTTTTTTGTTTTTTTTGTTTTTTTTGTTTTTTGAGACAGGGTTTCTCTGTATTGTTTTGGAGGCTGTCCTGGAACTCACTCTGTAGACCAGGCTGGCCTCGAACTCACAGAGATCCACCTGCCTCTGCCTCCCGAGTGCTGGGATTAAAGGCATGCGCCACCAACGCCCCGCCGGACATTCTTTTAAGACAGCTGTCATGCAGAGGAGGCTGTGTTCAACTCCTGATCCTCTTGCCTCCCTTCTTAAGTGCTGAGATTTGGGGCTTGCTCCAACACTGAAAAGAGAGCTAAATTGAGCGCTCTCCAATTGGGTAATTACACACAGCACTTGGGGATCTTGGAGGTGTTTTGTTTGTTTGGTTTTTGTTTGTTTGTTTCTGTTTTGGTTTGCTTTGGTTTGGTTTTCCAAGACAAGGTTTCCTCTTTATTGTTTTGAAGGCTGTCCTGGAACTCGATCTGTAGACCAGGCTGGCCTCGAACTCACAGAGATCTGCCTGCCTCTGCCTCCCGAGTGCTGGGATTAAAGGCATGTGCAACCACTGCCCGGTCTATGGATCCTTCAATAAGTTACTTAACCTTTTCCAACTTCAACTCCATCCAGAGGTGAAAATAGCAAACCTTTTTCAAGGGTAACAGTGAAAATTGTTAGGAATAATTTATATAACCAGGCATGGGGCTTCATATCTGTAATTCTAGCCTTGGGTAGGTCAAGTCAGAAAGAGCTCAAGTTTGAGGCCAGCCTTGGGCTACATAATGAAATGCTGCCTCAAACAAAACAAAACAAGACAACAAAAACAAAACCCTCCTGCCAGTCACACCTACTGCTTCAGGTCACGGTCTGCTCTGAGTCTGGCAGACACTCAGCCCGTGTTTCTGACACTCACTTTCAGCCTTCCCCATTTTGCTTCCCAGAGACTACCCCGAGTGTTCTGAAATTCACACTCACTTGGGTAGCTGAGGATGACTTTGAACTCTGTCTTCTCTTTGTTTTGTTTTGGTTTTCGAGACAGGATTTCTCTGCATAGTCCTGGCCATCCTGGAATTCTGTAGACCAGTCTGGCCCCAAACACCTTTGAACTCTTGACCTTCCTGCCCCCCCATCCAAAGTACTGAGTATACAGTCATGCACCATCATACTTGGCTGTTATCTTTATACTTCATATGCATTAATCTTGGATACATTTTAAAATATATTTAATTATTGCAAAATACACATAACCCAAAGCTTGGCATCTAACCCTTCTTAAGTGCATAGTCCACAAAGCACACCCACAGTATTTCATAAGCAACCTCTAGGACTCTTCATCTTGCATAACTGAACTGAAAGTCTACCACGAAGCAGTAATTCCTCATTTTGTTCCAACCCCAAGCTCTGACAACCAACATTCTACCTTTTTTTTCTCTCTGAACTTTACTATTCTGTATAGCACATTTTGATGGAACCTTGTGTATCTGGTCTATTTAATTCAGCCCAGTGTTTTTAATATTTCAAGCATGTTTTCAGGACACAGCAGAACTTCATTTCTCTTCTGAATAATCTACTGTATTTATATAGAACATTCATCTATTCACCTGTTAATGAACACCTGGATAACTTCCACTATTCAGCTGTTTCATCAAAGTTGCAATAAATAAATACAGGTTGCAGACATACTTTAATATCAGGAAATTCTGATAGAACCAGAGACAGTTGATTACATTTTATATTTGACTAAGTAATTCTGCTATTGTAAAAAGTTGCTATGTGTGGGGCAGTAGTGGTACACACTCTTGATCCCAGCACTTGGGAGGTAGAGACAGGTGGATCTCTGTGAGTTCAAGGCCAACTTGGTCTACAGAGGGAGTTCTAGAACAGCCAGGGATATTATACAAACAAACAACAACAACAAAAAAAAAAAAACAAGCAACAACCAAAAAAAACTACTGTGTTTTATGTTCTCAGGTGACATGGAAGTCTTTAGAAGTTTCTTTTGTGTTTTGTTTGAGTTGGTTTGATTTTTAGGTTTTGTTTTGTCCTTTTTTGGGGGGGAGGGTGTTTCTCTGTATTGTTTTGGAGCCTGTCCTGGAACTAGCTCTGTAGACCAGGCTGGCCTCAAACTCACAGAGATCCGCCTGCCTCTGCCTCCGGAGTGCTGGGATTAAAGGTGTGCACCACCACCTCCCGGCTGTTTTGTCTTTTTTGACACAGGGTCTCATGTACTCCAGGTTGGCCTCCATCTTGCTTTACGATTTAACTTCTGATCCTCCTGCTTCCACCTTCCAAGTACTGGGATCACACCACTCATGACTTTTAAATGTGTTTCATTAGCTCAGGTTGTCCTGGAATTTACTATGTAGCCCAAGCAAGTATCAAACTCATGATCTTTCTACTTTAACTTTTTAATTTTTTTTTTTTTGAGACAGAGACCTGACTGCCTCTGCCTCCGCAGTGCTGGGATTAAAGGCTGCATCAGCACCACCCGGTCTGCTTTAACGTCTTGGGTACTAGGGTTGCAGGTGTGTGCCACCATGTCCATCTTGCCAGAAGGTATTTTTGTTTTGTTTTACACACAGTTATTTACAGTGCATCACAAGTCATGACAGCCCTGTAAGGAGACACAGGTTAAAGATTCTGTGACAGCACTGATCTTCCTTTTTACCCTAACAGCAGACTTTAGGAATCTTGTCTATAATTTTATTTAGCAATGACACTGATGTGTAAGAACTCAAAGTAAGGAATCAAAGACTTTTAAAAAAATGAATAAAAGTTAAAGTGTCAGAAGCACCTATGACATTATTCATATGTAAAATGTGAATAATTACAGGATTCATCTGAAGGGGTCATGCTGTACAGTGAAAGACTCACTTAGGCAGCAATAAATGTTGTACTTGACAATAAATGTGTAGACATGGTAATGTTCATACTAAATATGATGGTCTAAGTATATCCCCAGCATTTCATATGAGGAAGTCCTGATTCCTAGGCCTTGGCATTGATTTGCACACATGCACAAAGCCACTGTTGTAGTTGGAAGTTTTCTGTTCCCACAGCCACTTATGAAATAACACTCTGAGGCTTAATATCAATTCCAGTTGTTTGGCCAATGGCTCAGACATATTACTGGCTAGCTCTCTCATAAATTAACCCATCTTTACTAATCTATGTATTGCCACAAGGCTGTGGTTTAACAGTAATACTCTAGCTTGTTACACCTTCAGAAGCTACATGGCATCTCTCTGATTCTGCCTACTTTTTCCTCTGTATGTTTGTTAAGATTTCCCATCTAGCTATAGTCTCCCTGGCCATTGGCCAAATCAGCTTTATCTATCAACCAATAAAAGCAACACACATTCACAGCACATAGTAATGGGAGATGTTATTTTGTATAAGTTTCTCTTATTGGTTGATGAATAAAACACTGTGTGGCTAGTGGCCAGGCAGGAAGGATAAACAGGCCTACCAGACAAAGAGAATTCTGGAAGGTGTAGGCAGAGAGGAGTCGTCATGGGAGCCCAGGAAGAGAGGACAAGAGGCATTCTCTGGTAAGATAAGACCATGTAGAAATACATAGATTAGCAGTTATGGGTTAATAATTAAGACAGAGCTAGCCAATAAGAGGCCCAAGCTATCAGCCAACAGTTTTATAACTAATATAGCATCTGTGTGTTCATTTGGGGCTCAAGGACCGTGGGACCAGCTGGGCCAGAAAACTCATGCTTACAATATAGAAGGACATTCCACATCATCTCCACTTTTCTAATTAAAAAGGGAAGGTTTTCTTTAAAGATTTATTTATTATGTATACAGCATTCTGTCTGCATATATGCCTGTGGGCCAGAAGAGGGCACCATATCTCATTACAGATGGTTGTGAGCTACCATGTGGTTGCTGGGAATTGAACTCAGGATCTCTGGAAGAGCAGCCAGTGCTCTTAACCACTGAGCTATCTCTTCAGCCCGAAGGTTTTAATTTTAACATAGTAAAATTACATATAAAAAAAGTTATCAAGCAGGAATTACAGTTACAATATTTAGTCTATTTGCATTTGGCAAAATTAAAATACTCTATCATCTGTCTTATCTTTGTGAACCTAAAGTTTTATATCTAATTTATCTTTTGTCATAACTAAAGAAAAGAGACGGGCGTTGGTGGCTCACGCCTTTAATCCCAGCACTCGGGAGGCAGAGGCAGGAGGATCTCTGTGAGTTCGAGGCCAGCCTGGTCTACAAGAGCTAGTTCCAGGACAGCCTCCAAAGCCACAGAGAAACCCTGTCTCGAAAAACCAAAAAAAAAAAATAATAACTAAAGAAAACTGTAAGTATTTGTCTTCAACTCCATCAAAGACCCCAGAAAGATATAATATTACCTAGGTAAACTGGAAAACTGGAAGTGCATTGTAACCAATTTTTTTTTTTTTTTTGGTTTTTCAAGACAGGGTTTCTCTGTGGCTTTGGAGGCTGTCCTGGAACTCACTCTGTAGACCAGGCTGGCCTCGAACTCACAGAGATCCACCTGCCTCTGCCTCCCGAGTGCTAAGATTAAAGGCGTGTGCCACCACGGCCCGGCATAAGCAATTTCTAAAACTCTAGAAATGACAGAGATACTGGCTGCCTGGACAGTCACCCAAAGCTCTTCTGTGATGTTAGGGCATCCATCTTTAGCCTACAGGCCCATAGCATTTGGCAGACTTTTTAATGAAGCAGGAAATTTGAAGATCTGTTTTGCCTTGTACTGGCAAAGTTCATCAGTTGATTTCTTCTGTTGAGGAATGTCTGACAGACTCTTCCATGAGGCAGGACCCCTGAAAGATTGTCCCGTCTTGTTTGTCAGTCATTTTTCTGTGTGTCCTGCATGTCCAGTTGTATATAGCATACAACCAAGTAGCCCAGGCAAGAACAGTTTCTTACCTAATTGGCTAGCTCTTGTCATAAAGACAACAAACTCCATATGAAGTTCTTTTCGTGCCCATCATCTTCAATGAAGTAGATTGGAATTGCCAGGAGCAGACATGCCTCATTGTCATGAGAAGCTCAAGTTCTTAAAATACTTTAAATGCCAAATTCTGTAGATCTTTGAAGTATTTGAAGATTATCTATCCATCTGAAATATATCTCTGCATATCTAGAAAAACCTAACTCACATGACTGTAATTTTGATTATTATATATTATTATTAATTTGTATTTCTTAACTATGTATTACATTTTTCTTTTTTAATTTATTTTTTTACATTTCAATCTCAGTTTTCCCCTCCCTCCTCTCCTTCTGCTCCCCCCACTTCCTTCCCCCCATCTCCCACCTGCTCCTTGGAGAGGGTAAGGTCTCTCCTAGAAAATCTACTAAGTCTGCCCCCCCCCCATTCCCCCACCCTGGTGTCTAGGTTGAGTAAGGTATCTCTCTGTATAGAATGGGCTTCACTAATTCAGTTTGTGCATTAGAGTTAGATCTTGAATCCACTGCTAGTGGCCTCATATATTGCCCCAGCCACACCATTGTCACCTATAGTAAGGGAGTCTAGTTCAGTCCTATGCAGGTTCCCCATTTGTCAGACCAGAGTCAAAACTGACTTTAGATTTGTATCAATAAACCAAAATCCCATGCCAATGTAAAATACTCATTTTTGTATCACACCATGATTAAGATTAGTGTTCTCGTAAAAGGGACAGAAGGAACTAGCTGACCTTATCCACCATGACCGGCACAGCAGGAAAGTTCCATCCATAAGCAAAGAGTAGCAGCCCTTCCCTGGAAACCGAATCTGCTGGACTTGACCTTGGATTAGCCTGCCTCTACGACTGGGGAAAATGACATTCAGGTTGTAAACAATCTGTGCATGGGTTTTGTTGTTGTAGCCCATGTGGACTAGGACAACTTCTGACTGGTTTACTTCTTTACATTTCTTATTTGCACGTTTATGCCACAGCATAAAGTTTGAAGGTCAAGCCAGGCGTTGGTGGTGCACACCTTTAATCCCAGCACTCAGGAGGCAGAGGCAGGCAGATCTCTGTGAGTTTGAGACCAGCCTGGTCTACAAGAGATAGCTCCAGGACAGCCTCCAAAGCTACAGAGAAACCCTGTCTCAAAAAACAAAAACAACAACAATTTGGGCAACACAGTGAGACTCTGCAATTGGGATAATCTTTGATAATCTTTTTATATACTGTGTTAAGATGTGTCTCTGTCCTTCCTCACCTACCTTAAACACCCTTGGATTGGCTTAATAAAGATCTGAACAACCAATAGCTAGGCAGGAGATGATAGGTGGGACTTACAGGGAGAGATAGGAACTATGGGAAAGCATCTGAGGAGTGAGGGATTTCATCAGCCAGATGTGGATGGATGTGACATATGGCACTGAAGAGAGGTAATGAGCCACATGGCAGAACATAGATTAATATAAATGGGCTAATTTAAGTGTCAGTATTCAGAAGCTGGTGCTCCAAAGAAAGATGCAATATTTTTGCCCAGTACACTTTGCCTCAACATAAAGTAAAAGGAAGTGGTGAGGGTAGGTGGGGCTATAGTAGAGTTCAGTGGAAGAGCATTGCCTAGCAGGAAACCCTTGATTTAATCCCCAGTGCCATTACCAAAAGACAAGCAAGCAAGAACTGGCAATAATGGACCACACCTGTGATTCCAGTGTTTAGGAGAATCTGGAGTTCAGGGAAGCCTGAGCTATATGGTGAGCTAGAGGCCAGGATGACTGGTCAAAAAAATAAAGCAGCAGGTAGATCTCTATGAATTGGAAGCCAGCCTGGTCTATATAGCAAGTTCCAGGTCAGCCAGAGGTACACAGTAAGAACTTGTCAAAATCCAACAAACAAAAACATTGAGATCAAATGTGGTGGCACATTTCTCTGATTCCAGTAATCACAAAGTAAAGGCTAGCAGATCTCTTGAGAGTTCCAGGTCAGCCAGAGTTGCATTGTGAGACTCCAACTTGAGAGAGAGAGAGAGAGAGAGAGAGAGAGAGAGAGAGAGAGAGAGAGAGAGAGAGAGAGAGGAGAGGAGAGGAGAGGAGAGGAGAGGAGAGGAGAGGAGAGGAGAGGAGAGGAGAGAAGAGAAGAGAAGAGAAGAGAAGAGAAGAAAGGAAGGACAGACACTAGGCAGGTATAAGGACACATGTATTGAGTGCAACCTTCCCGCCAGCCTGGTTCCAGAGCTGCATCAGTCCCAAATAAACACACAGAAGGCTATATTAATTATGAAGCTGTTGGCCATTTGCTTGGTTCTTACTGGCTATCTCTGACTTAAGTATTTACCTCATAATTGTTAATCTAAGTATTTCTCTTACCGGAGAAAGGGTCCGGACCTTTTACTCCTCTGGAGGCTACATCATGACTCCCTGTGTTTCTCTTTTCCAGAATCCTCCTTGACTCCTAGTCCCACCTATCTCGCTTCCCCATTGGCCAACAGTGATTTATTCAACAACCAATAAGAGACAGATTTTAGAGTGACATCTCCCATCATCTCCTCTTTTCTGTCTAAATAAAAAGAAAGGTTTTAACTTTAACATAGTCAAATTATATATAACAGAACAGTTATCAAGTAAGAATATAGAATATTTTGTACATTAATATTTAGTAATATTTAAAGAAAATATCATCTATCCTATCTTTGTGAGTCTAAAGTCTTACATGTAACTTATCTTTTATCATAACTAAGGAAAACTATGGTTATAACTATCTGTCTTCAACTCCATCAAGACCACAGAAGGATAATATATAAAGAAGAATTAATAGCTACCCTGAGGACCATCAAACAAATAATAACTCACTGTGTGGTATCAAAGTCTAAATCTCTCTATATTGTTTTTTATAATACCCATTTCTCTTTGTTTCTTAATATGCTATAGTCCCCATTCATTTAACTGAAGCTGGTTTTGGAGTTGGATTGGCTCTCCTACTCTAAATTCAATCATATTGTTTAAATAAAATTCAAAATTTCTGTATTATATCAAAGAGCCATTGATATAAGACAGAAGAAAATAAAATTAGGGACAGTTATCTGTGGATTTCTTTTCTAAAAAGCCTAATCTCCTTCATGTTTACCATCTTCCCTATTGTCACCTTTTCCAGTATACATACATATAAAAGTTAAAATATTTCTTTGTTAACATTAGTGTTTGAGTTTTCCAGAGAACAAGTGATTTCCTGACAACAGTCTTCAACTGCTTCAGAAAGAGAATGGGGCTCCACTTCATCAACTCCACCTGGTTCGACTGGATGCATCTGAACTGCCCCATGTCATCGACTCCACCTGACAAGCACCATCCTAAAACCGGCTTTAACTACATCACTGGACACAACTCCAGACCAAGGATCTGATTCAGTGCACCTTGTACAATCTGGCCAGAGCTTCAATTAACACTAGAACTCCAGTCAGGAACTTCAATCAAGCATCTCCTGCCAAACAGAGACTGTCTAATCTACTTTTTTTTTTGGTTTTTACGAGACAGGGTTTCTCTGCATTGTTTTTGAGGCTGTCGGTCCAGCCCAGCCTCGAACTCACAGAGATCCACCTGCCTCTGCCTCCCGAGTGCTGGGATTAAAGGTGTGCGCCACCACCGCCTGGCTGTCTAATCTATTTAAGATTTTATTACAATAACATTTTTCTTCTCACAGGTACCCATGAGACTGTCATCTCAGCAGGAAGTAGTTTTGAGAATTCCACACCCCCTCTCCCTACTATTGATATTATAGGATAGTTTATACCTGTTAGTGTTAATTTTCAATTATTTTAGAGTTAGGATTGGAAGGAGGTTCAGACTTCGGTGTTTCTTTCAGATAAGTTTAGGTTTAGATGGGATAGATGTTTGAGACATTTTGTTCATTGACACAAGTTAGTTTTGTTTTAAATTTAAATATCTTTTTTAGACTAAAAGGGGAATTGTAGGGGGAAACTTAGGCCTCCGCCATTAGCCACGTGGTGCTCTGAAGATGCATACGGATGTGGTAACGAAAGGGCGGAACTACGCCACTAGCCACACCCACTTTGGGCATGACTAGAGACAGGGTGGCGGAACTATGCCACTAGCCAGGCCCATTTTTGGGCGTGGCTAGGGGCATGTATGGAGGAAGGAATAAAAGCTCTTTTTAGGCTTCCAGTTTGGTGGCAGAAAACTACTTGACTCATCTGGGTTGCTGGTATTTGTAATTTCTACAATAAACAGGTACCTATGCCCTCAACAAGCGTGCCGTTTATTGTTGCAGCGTCACACATGCTTGTAGTTCCAACACTTGGGAGACAGAGAAAGGAAAACCAAAAACTCAAGGCCTTCCTCAGTTACAAAGTAAGTTTGAGGTCAGCCTATGCTGCATTAGGTTCTGTCTTAAACACACACAAAATTAAAACACCATCAAATGCCGTGTAAAATAGAATGGAAGTTTCAAAAAATGAATATAGAAAACAATTGATACTAAAGTACAATTAGCTCTTTCCAGGAGGCAGAACTACACATTTTCTTCAAGATAGTTCCTTACAACTTTTCTTGTTGTTTTGAGCATATCTTAGCTTAATAAACATGGTAAAAAATGAATAGTTTCTTAAAATATCTTATTCAGGCCTGGTGTCAAAGGCCTGCAATCATAGCTTCTCAGTAGGCTGAGACAAGAGGATCACAGGTTCTGGGGCAGCCTGGATAATTTAGTGTGTATGGTCGAATGGTACCTATTGACTCCTACTTTTAAATAATCCATCCCCAGTTTAGAAAGGAAGGAGGCGTGTCCATTGGGGCAGGATTTGAGGTTTCAAAAGACTCATGTTATTCTCTCTCTCTCTCTCTCTCGATCTCTCTCTCTCATTCTGTGCATCTAATTTGTGAATCAAAATGTGAGCCCCCAGCTACCCCTGATGCCATGCCCTTGATTTGCCATCATGGACTCTTAACCCTCTGCAACTTTTTTTTTACCCCTCTGCAACTTTAAGCCCTAAATTAAATGTTTTCTTTTATAAGTTGCCTTGGCTATAGTGTTTGATCACAGCAATAGAAAAGCAATTAAAATAGTGAGACCCCATCCCAAAATAAAAAAGTGGGGTGACGAGGATGGTAGGAGTGGTAGGAGTGATAGTGTATAGTAAGCTTTCTTATCAGACTTTCTTTGGGACCACCAGCCCCCAAATAATGACAAGGAGACTTATTATTAATTATGAAAGCTTGTCCTTAGCTTAGACTTGTTTCAAACTAGCTCTTATAATTTAACCAATTTCTATTCATCTGTTTTGCTGCAAGTCTTTTATCTCTCCTTCATTCTGTATGTCCAACTCCCTGTGTGTCTCACTAGTGTCTCCTGTGGTGCCATATTCTAACCCTGAGTTCCTCTCTGTGCCCAGAAGTCCTGCCTAGTCTCTCCTGGCTAGCTCTTTATTTTTATTTATTTTATTCATTTATTTTGGTATTTTAAGACAGGGTTTCTCTGTGTAACATTCCTTGCTGGCTTGGAACTCACTCTGTAGACCAGGCTGACCTGGAACTCACTGAGATCCGCCTGCCTTTGTCTCCCTAGTGTTGGGATTAAAGGTGTGCCCCATCACCAAGCAGTCAGTCAGCTCTTTATTAAACCAATCAGAAGGCACCTTAGGCAGAGACACATCCTCACAGTGTACAAAAAGATTATCCCACAAAAGTGCACATCTTTAATCCAGTACTTGGGAGGCAGAGGCAAGGGTTCCAGTCTAGCCAGTGCTGCATAACAAAGCCCCTGTCTCAAAGAGGTAGGGTGGTGTGGAGGTGGGGAGAGGAGGTGCTGGGATATAGCTTAGTGGTAGAATACTTCACTAGCACACATGAGGGCCTGGGTTCAATCCCCACAACCCCCAATGCCACTAAGAAGAAAAACCCATAAATATCTTCAGCATAATAATTACCCAAAGACACATATGAAGACTTCCTGGCTGACTATCTAAATGACCCTAGCCTCATCTAAGGAAGAGTAGTACATTGCAGGGAAGGCTGTCACCTCAACCTCAAATGGATGCTCTCTTTAAGTTTCTAAAATTCCATTTTAGAATCAAGCTTTGTGCTTTGAGCACTGGTACAGGGTGGCAAGTTTCTCAGCAGTCATGGAACACAAACCTCCAAGTTCCCTCGGCATCAGTTATCCTATCAGGAAGTGTCCATCCCCCTCTGGAACTTCCTGAGGTTGTAAGTGCTTACTCACTCTCAGAAACCTGACATACTTGTGTAGCGCTCTAGCCATGGGGGTGGTCTTTCTTCCCTGAGTTGGAGCTCCGATCTCATCCTCTTTTCTTCCACGCAGTGGTGCTGACATTTCTACCCAGCCCCAGGCAGGTGTTGAGGGACTTTCCAACTCCCACCAGGAAGCCTCAGGCCTGTCCTTTCGGACCTCTTCCCAAGTTCCTGACCCAACCATCACCTCTCTCTCAGTTTGTTTGGTTTTCCCACCGTTGAGATACACCATTTCCATTGTGTACCCATGAACTGCTTTTTATCCAGACCCCAGGTATAGCACAAAACGGCAAACAAGGGTCTGGAGAGAGCTCAGTGGCTCAGAGCACTTGCTGTTCTTTCAAATGACCTGGGTTCAGTTCTCAGCACCTGCAATCACCTGGTTCCAGGAGATGGGATGCCCTCATCCGATCTCCATGGGCACAAGGCACACATGCAGTGCACATATATATGTACATGCAGACGAAACACTCATACACAGAGAATAAATTACAAAAAAAGTAACAAATTAGGGCTTGATCATTCCATTTGGTAAAAACAATTTGGATTTATCCTTTTATCATTTGATAGAAAATTCAACACATGAAGAATGTATGCTCAGTGGTACAGCACTTGCCGAGTACATACAAGGCCTGGGTTCATCTCCAGCATCACAAACACATGCCGTAGTTCCTCAACCAGGCACACATTTCATCTTTCTCATTAACCGAGAGGTCACCGTGGAGTCACTAGGGACCAATGTCGCTTTTATGCTCAGTCTTCCTTATCCTGTGGCTTTCATCTTTCAACTGTCCCCTCAAGATCAAAGGTGATTGTGACACTTCCCCATCACTGGCCAGCTTCAGACAGGATGAAGGGGAATACAAAGCCACCAACTGTACTTTCTAACTTACTCAGCTCTTCCTTCATGAAAATTCAAGGAAGCAGGCCCAGCAACTTCCGCCCTGTCACCTGGCCACTTGCTCCCTGCAGGGAGCACTGACAGATGTAATTTTTGCTTTATTTTTGTTATTTATGTGTGTATGTGTGTGTTGCCTGTGTATGTCTATGCACTGTGAGCATGCTGGTGCCTACAGAGGCAAGAAAAGGACATCATAACATAGATGTGAGTGCCCTATGGGCATTGGGAACTGAGGTCCAGTCCTCTGGAAGAGCAGCCAGTGCTGTTAACCAATCAGTACCTCTCCATCCCTGAGATGCAGTTTTGTTTCTCTTCTTTCCCTTTTTCCTTTCCCTGCCTCCCTCCTTTCCTCCCTCCCTCCCTCCCTCCCTTCCTTTTGCAAGACAGGCTTTCTCTGTGCAGCCTTAACTGTCCGGGAACTCACTTTGTAGACCAGACTGGCCTCTGCCTTTCGAGTGCTGGGATTAATGGTCTGTGTTGCCACCCATCACGTAGCTCTTCTTTTGAGACCTGATTTCATGCAGCCCAGGCTGTCTCTACCTCAAGAGTGCAGGGATCACAGCTGTGTGGCACCTTGCCCAGTTTTAACCTTTTCTAACTTCAGAGCTTCTCAAAGGCTTTAAAATTCCAGGGTACAGATTGGGTGTGGTGGCACAGCCCTGTAGTTCCAGCATCATGGAAGTTGAGACAGAATATCCTAGGCTGCATAGTAAACTCTAGTTATCTTGGACTACATAGAGTGAGACCCTGCCTCAAAATAGCTAAATAAATAGGTGGATAAGTAAACAAATATAATTGCCACATCTGTTGGGAATCTCCCGGGAAAAGACAAAGCTGCAACCATGATGCTCACATTTCAGGAGTCAGTATTAGCCTAAGGAACCCCCTGCTACATTGCTTTAATTTTTAAAATACATTTTATTTTGAGTTAGAGAGAGACTCCTCAGAGGTTAAGAGCACTGACTGCTCTTTACAAAGGACCCAGGTGTAGTTGCCAGCACTCACATGGTGACTCACAACTGTCTGCAACTCCAGTCCCTGGGGATCCCATGCCTGCTTCTGATCTCCACTGGCACCATACACATATGTGCAGACAATACACCCATACATGTAAAAATAAGTAGACAAAACTAAAAAACAAAATCAGATAAATTCTGGCTGCCTTCATATTCAGTTCAGGACAATGGTAAGAGAAAAAGCAGCGCGCACACACATCCCTTTTTAGTAGTGGGTATCAAACCCAGAGCCGCGCTCATGTCTTGCAAGTGCTCTGCCACGGATTCATACCCCACACATTCTTTTTTTTCTGCCTTGAATTTATTTGTAAAAGCAATACAGAACACCAGCCATCTTCAATGGTGAGGGACCTGGGGATGGAGTCCCACCCGTCCGTCTTTTTCATATTGACAGACTGAGGTCTTCACTGTGGGGCCTTCAGGAGAACCTGGGTATCTTTAGGAGCTCGAGTTGGTGTTAGAGCAACAACAGGGATATAAGCTAGGGCTTGGACCAGAGCTCCAGCCTCCACCTTGGTATAGGCTTCATTCATTGGTTGGCAAAGCCACAAATCTGCTTTTTAAGCTTGCCGAGAGCCATGAAACAAGTTGGTAGAGCTTGTGGTTGAGGCCCTTTAGCCTCCTGGGTTTAGCGTCCCTGCTTCCTTCACAGGGGCCTTCGCCTTCCACGCACTCGCCACCTTCCTGGTGTTTGCCGTGTCTTCTAATGGGCCCTTCTGTGCTTCTTGACAAAGCACATTTCCTCAGGAACCTGGAGTCAATGTCCTTCAGAGATTCATATCTGCATTCCCTGAGTTTCTCGATGTCATTTGTCTGCCGGTCTGAGAAACTTAGAGGTGAGCGTTAGAGAGATGGGGGAGGTCCCTTTGCAGGATCAGGCGGGACAGAAACTCCACGCCACATTAGAGAGCAATAAATCCGTGTTCTGAAAAAGTATACCTCTCCCTCAATTTCAAGACTGTGACCTACAAGTTGCTTGATCAGCCAGAGCCCACATTTCAGATAAAAACAGGTTTTGAGGGGCAGGGAGATAGCTGAGTTGGTAATGTATCTGCCGTGCAAGCATGAGGACCTGTCTTAGTTAGCTTTTCTATTACCGTGATGAACACTGAGACCAAAAGCAACTTAGGGAAATGGTTTGTTTCACTTTACATTTCTAGATAACAGTGCACCCCTGAGGGGAGTCAGGGCAGGACCTCAAAGTGGGAACCTGGAGCAGCAGGCAGCAGGAAGGCTGCTTATTGGCCTGTTCCCTGGCTCTTACTCAGTTACTTTTCTTACACAGCTCAGGTTACCTGCCTTGAAGTGGTATTTCCCCTAGTATGCCTGGGCCTCCCGTGTCAGTCTTCAGTCATGACAACCTCTCATAGGCATGATCGCCAGCCAAGCTGGTTGAGGCAAAGCTTCACTTGTGGGTCTTTGTTCGTGGTGATTGATTGCAGGTTGGGACTTTTCACTAACAGCTAACTGGGACAGGACCTGAGTTTGATTACCTAGCATGCATGTAAAAGTGAGACTTGGTGGTTAACCCTTTAACCTTAGCTCCTAGAGGAAAAGGGAGGGGCAGATGTAATAGGCCCCAGATCTTAGCACAACTGACTGCATGATGGAAGTACCATTCAGGCCACAAAACTTAGCACATACATAGCACCACCTGCCAAAATGAAAACAAATACCTAATCCATCAAAGTCCATAGTTCTGGGAAAGTCTCTAAATGTACTAACCTTGCCTTTTGGCTTCTGTAGATCTGCTGTTGGGTAACTATTCTAACGGAAGTATGTTAACCCAGGCTATGGTTTCTGCACTTAGAGGCTCACGGTGAGAAAGGCTCGAGACTACATTGTGATCCTTAACACCTACTGTCATCACCAGCTAGCTAATAAACACTTCCTATTGGCTGTGTCCAACTAACATTCTTTGGTGGCTACCCCACCACACAGAGACAGACAGATCTCCCAGAGCTTGAGACCTGAGTTCAATCCCCAGTAGCTGATGGTGGAGAGAACTGACTCCAGAGGTTCTCCTTTGACCTCCACACATGCTCATGTGCCATACACACATGCCTCTGCCACACAAATAAGTAGACGGAAAAATGTTAAAGAAGAATTTAATACCTGCGGGGCAGTGGTGGCACATGCCTTTATTCCCAGTACTCGGGAGGCAGAGGCAAGTGGATCTCTGTGAGTTCAAGGCCAGCCTGGTTTACAAAGCTGGTCCCAGGACAGCCAGGGCTGTTACAAAGAGAAACCCTGTCTCAAAAAAAAAAAAAAATTCAATACCTGACAATGAATTCTATTCTCTATGTGAATAGGCATGCATATTCACCAGCATATACATGTGTGTTCACATACACACACACACACATACACACACACATGCTTGTACGCACACACACACTCAAATTGACAGCTTTGGTGCTAGTGTGTGTTTACCATATGTGAGTCCCTATGTTTGATACTTAATACTGTCTGGCCCCCCAAATGTAATATTTCAGAAATATGCCTCAGCTCAACCACAGAATTCTAGGAGCTCAGAACTCCTGTTGCCTTTTGAATGTCAGCTGATTTCATCCAGGTAGCCTGGCCACGGTGGGGAGTGGTTTCTAGTTTGTATAACAAAAGACCTAGGCCCTGGGTGAATCCACACCCACTCTAAGGGCTAGTGAGATTTGCCTGAAGGCTGGTGTTATGCTGTTATGGAGTGTCTGAGGGCTTGAGTACATGCAGTTTAGGAGTATCTCTAGAATTAAAGGAAATGTCTCCCATCCAGCCCTTTATACATGATAATAGGTGTCTTATGCCAGTACCCCCACATTTGGAAAATTATTTAAGATGATGCTGAAATAAACCACGGTCTCCAGTAATGACTGAAAGCCCTCCTGAGATGACCAGATGTCTGTCTGGTCCCTAACATCGTTGGGTGGGTAGGCTTTCCTTCATCCACACTCCCTCACTCAGGGTCATACCTGGGGCTGTTCCAATCACAGCCCCAAAGACATCAGTCTGGAATAGATGCCCCTGCAAGGTAGGACTAATAATACAGGCCAAACCCCGGCATAATACTGCCAAGATTGGTTGATGGTCGCATTAGAATGTAAATGATCAAGACCCTGCCTTCTGCCTTTGCACATTTTCTTCTCATCTCTCTATAAAATGAGTAATTTATTAAGAATACAGGTTTAACGTATGACTCTGGAGGCTGGGAGCCAGGATCTTGGAGCATAGCTGGTAAGTGCCTTCATGCTATGTCATCCAATGGCAGAAAGACAAGAGAGGGCCAGCCTACTTTGGTAACCAGAAAATTCACTCTCAGTAACTAACTTAACTGTGCAGAGCCCTTGTGATTCATAAAAAAAAAAAAAAACCCTGATGAACAGAGGATTGAGTCTCCAACCCTTGAACTTTGGGAGCCATATTCAAAGCCTAGAGCCTTCCTAGAGTACACATTCACCTGAGGGGATACAGTGAGATAGCAATGATAAGTAGAGGTTACAGGCCCTAAGAAGGAAAAAGAGCTGGTGGCAGGGACAGAGGTAACCTCATTAGGACGGTGAGGTTGTTGGGAGCCTGAAAAGATGCTCCTGGCAGGAGGAACATCCAGTACTTGGTCCCTGATGTGGAATGTGCTTGGCATGTTTGGGGAACAGCATGTTATGGCCAGGTGCCTGGAACTGGGTGAAATCAGAGAAGGGGTATAAGATAGAGCAAGTTGATCCCCAGGGGATGGAACAGGGGATAGAAGCAGGAGGTGGCATTTAAGAGCTGAGAAGCCTCTGAGCAAAAGGACATTTCAATTTACATTTCCCAAACACTGTTCTAATTTAATAGGTTATAACAATCATCAGAACGCTAACCAAAAGGACTAAAACTGTCAGACTTGTAGAAGAAAACACACAAGACCCAGGGGAGTACTTGTTGACGTCTATCAGTTAGTGTAGAGCATGGTATCGAGAATACTATCAAATCGCGACATGGAAGAGACCGTGGGGGTCACTGTGGAGAGAGGGTACAGAGCTTCCTAACCATCCCCAGGCGGTATGCAACCCTCCGGGACTTCTGCACATTCAGCTCTGGGCACCCTCCAAACCCTGTCCTTTGGGTTTTGGGGGTAGCATCTTTATGCATGCGTGGTGGATTACATTACCGGCTATTAGTGATCATCACCATCTTATTCTGCCAGAGTTGTTTATTAGAACAAAAGATGCACCAGCCTGGTCTACAAGAGCTAGTTCCAGGACAGCCTCCAAAGCCACAGAGAAACCCTGTCTCGAAAAACCAAAAAAAAAAAAAAAAAAAAATAGAACAAAAGATGCTTATATTAGCCCTGCATGCTGGGGGATACCAACACTCGGGAGGCAGAGGCAAGTGGATCTCTGAGTTTAAGGCCAGCCTGGTCTACAGAGTGAGTTCTAGGACAGCAAGGGCTACACAGAAAAAGCCTGTCTTAATTTAAAAAAAAATGCAGCGGGGCATTGGTGGCGCACGCCTTTAATCCCAGCACTCGGGAGGCAGAGGCAGGCGGATCTCTGTGAGTTCAAGGCCAGCCTGGTCTACAGAGCAAGTTCCAGGACAGCCTCCAAAGCCACAGAGAAACCCTGTCTCGAAAAACAAAAAAAAAAAAACAAAAAAAAACAACAAAAAAAAATGCAGCCAGGCGTTGGTGGCGCACGCCTTTAATCCCAGCACTTGGGAGGCAGAGGCAGGTGGATCTCTGTGAGTTCAAGGCCAGCCTGGTCTACAAGAGCTAGTTCCAGGACAGCCTCCAAAGCCACAGAGAAACCCTGTCTCAAAAAACCAAAAAAAAAAAAAAAAAAAAAAAAAAAGATGCTTATCACCAAAGAAGTTCCAAGGGATTGAAGAGCCCTGGTGTCAGAGTTGTGGGGTCCAAAAAGAAACAAGCACCCCCACCACTCAGGCATTAAAGCACTTCCCAGAATCCTAAGCCACAGTCTGGAGGCAGGGAGCAATTTGTATATTTCTTTTTAATTTTTTCCTTTTGGTTTTTTTGAGACAGGGTTTCTCTGTATTACTTTGGAGCCTGTCCTGGAACTTGCTCTGTAGACCAGGCTGACTTCAAACTCACTGAGATCTGCCTGCCTCTGTCTCTCCAGTGCTGTGATTAAAGGCGTGCGCCATCAATGCCCGACTTTTTAAAAAAATTTTTTTTTTTTTTTTTGGTTTTTCGAGACAGGGTTTCTCTGTGGCTATGGAGGCTGTCCTGGAACTCACTTGGTAGTCCAGGCTGGTCTCGAACTCACAGAGATCCTCCTGCCTCTGCCTCCCGAGTGCTGGGATTAAAGGTGTGCGCCAACCAACGCCCGGCTCCGACTTTTTAAAAATTTTTAAATTAATTTTTATTTGTATGAGTGTTTCACCTTCATGCTGTCTGTGTACCGCTTGCATTCCGGGTGTACTCAGAGGCCAGGGAGGTCATCAGAGGCCCTGGAATTGGAGCAACAGAGGGTTGTGAGTCACCAGCTGGATGCTGGGAACTGAATCTGGGTCCACCTGAAGAGCAGCCAATAGTTGTTGGGGCGGGTATTTGATCACACTGTGAACTCCAAGTTTGCATTTTCATTAATAATTAAATGAAATAAACGTTGGGTGAGGAGGCTGAGTTAGCAACTAGTTGACAGAAAGTAACCACAGAGTATCAGAGGGCATCCAGAAGAGACAGACACAGGAAGCAGTAGGGATGGATTTGGAGTGGCACAGGCTTTTCTGGTTTGCTGGAGCAGAAGCATGGGGCTTTCAAAGATGCTAGAAAGGAGAGAAGGTTAGTTTTTTGCTACTCTGCCTCTCTGAGCTCACACATTTTCACCCCAACCTTTGAATTTCGAGTCTTACTTATAAATAGAATGATATTTAGTTAAAGCTACCTTTAGCGACATCAACAGAACCAGTACCTGAGGGAACAGAATTCCTACCAGGCTGCAGCCTGAGTCACCAAGCCACTGCTAGAGAAGCAGGTGGGTAACTGCAGAGTTGCAATTGCTGGATGAACTAGCTATAGATTAGGGTGCAGCCACTGTGCCAAAGTTAGAACAACAAATACTCTTAACTAATGAGCTGTCTTTTGAGGCTACAATGTGTACATTTTTTTTTTTATATTTCCTGATGTTGTTGAATGACACTTTAAAATGGCATACTTTAGCCAGGCATTGGTGGCGCACGCCTTTAATCCCAGCACTCGGGAGGCAGAGGCAGGCGGATCTCTGTGAGTTCGAGGCCGGGCTGGACCGACAGCCCCAAAAACAATACAGAGAAACCCTGTCTCGTAAAAACCAAAAAAAAAAAAAAAAAAAAAAAGTTGTTATTGTTCATAGGAAAAAAAAGCTAAACAAAAAAGTTAAATTCAAAGATCTTGTTCTGAAGGAAAAAAGGGGGATGTAATATAGAAATGATGAGATAAAAGGGTAGATTCAACAATCTACCCTTTCCAAAAAAATAACTATTAATCTCAAAAATTTTACATTGGTATAAATTTTGGCTTATCAATACAAATTTAAAGTTAATTTTGTTGTACTGTATATATTTTTCTACTCTTGTTTGTGTTTATGTAACTCATTTAAATATGTACTGTATAATTAAGAAATATAAGCAGGACTGTGGTGGCCCATGCCTTTAATCCCAGCACTTGGGAGGCAGAGGCAGGCAGATTGCTGTGAGTTCGAGGCCAGCCTGGTCTACAAGACCTAGTTCCAGGACAGCCTCCAAAGTCACAGAGAAACCCTGTCTCAGAAAAAAAAAAACACAGAAAAAAAGAAATATAGATTAATAGTCATCTATAATCAAATTTGTATTCATGTTAGGTATATTTTCAAGGTTAAAAATGTATTTAAATAGATATATGGTCTTCAAACACTTCAAAGATCTATAGAATATGGCATTTAATGTATTTAATAACCTAAGTCTTTTTCATGACAGTAAGACACATCTGCTCCTGATAATACCAATTAACTTAAAAGAATATATGATGGGCATGGAAGAAACAATAGGGAGTTGGCTTTCTGCATGGAAAAAGCTAGGTATTTTGGCAAAGAAACTGCCCTGGCCTCAATTGATGACAGTATATTGTCCAAACTGGACCAGCAGGATGCAAAAGGAAGCAATTGCCAAACTTTGCCAAGCCAAAGTAGTACAGTTATTCATAATTCCCTGCTTCTCAAAAATGTCTGTCAGATGTTCTAGGTCTGTAGGCCAAAGTTGGATGTCCCAACATTACAGAAGAACTTTGGGTGACTGTCCAAGCAGCCAGATGTCCCTGTCTTTAGGTAACATTACACCCTTTTGGGGGTCTTTTTTTTTTTTTGGTTTTTTGAGACAGGGTTTCTCTGTGGCTTTGGAGGCTGTTCTGAAACTCACAGAGATCTGCCTGCCTCTGCCTCCCAAGTACTGGGATTAAAGGCCTGTGCCACCAACGCCCAGCTCCTTTTGGGGGTCTTTGATGGAGTTGAAGACTAAATAATTAAACTTAAAGTTTTCCTTAGTTGAGGTAAAAGATAAATTAGGCATAAAACTGTAGATTCACAAAGATAAGATAAATAACAGAATATTTTCTCTAAATTTTCCAAATACAAATGAACTAGATATTTTAACTGTAATTCTTACTTAGTAACTGTTTTGTTGTATATAATTTTACTATGTTAAAGTTAAAAATCTTCCTTTTTATTTAGACAAAAAGGGGGAAATGTGGAATGAAGCATTTATCTAATTATTATTTTATCAATAAAAAATCAGGAGTCAGATTTTAAAAATCGTAAACAGTAGAATATTCTTTATTTGGGTGGGGGTTTGAGACAGGGTTTCTCTGTGGCTTTGGAGGCTGTCACGGAACTAGCTCTTGTAGATCAGGCTGGTCTCGAACTCACAGAGGTCCGCCTGCCTCTGCCTCCCAAGTGCTGGGATTAAAGGCGTGCGCCACCACCGCCAAGGAATATTCTTTTACACTGTGTGAGTATATGTCATTGTGATTGGTTTAATACAGCAGATGAATGGCCGATAGCTAGGCAGGATAAAGAAAGCAGGAGAACCAGACTAAGAGGACACTGGGAAGAAGAGGGTGGCGTTGTGGGATCCCCAGGAGAGGCAGAGGAAGCAGGAGATGAACTTGCCATACTGAGCAAAGTGGAAGCCATGTGGCAGAGTGTAGATAAGAAATATTGGTTAATTTAAGCTATAAGAACAAGCCGGGCATTGGCTGTGCACGCCTTTAGTCCCAGCACTCCAGAGGCAGAGGCAGGCGGATTTCTGTGGGTTGGAGACCACCCTCGTCTACAAGAGCTAGTTCAAGAACAGCCTCCAAAGCCACAGAGAAACCCTGTCTCAAAAAGCAAAAAAAAAAAAAACAAAAAAACAAAAAACCAAAAAAACAAAAAAGAGCTATCAGACAAGCATTTATAATTAACAAGTTTCTATGTGGTTATTTAGGAACTGGTAGGCAGGACAGAAAAGTCTGCTTATGGATCTCCCTATATATGCATACACGTACACCACCCACTACCCTACAGGAGTATGAAGAAAATAAACAATGAAATTCATCAGGTGATTAGTGGGATGCAGTCGATAAAAATGTTGTGGGATAATCTTTTTGTACACTGTGAAGATGTATCTCTGCCAAGGTACCTTTGGATTGGTTTTATTTTATTTTATTTTTTTTTGGTTTTTCGAGACAGGGTTTCTCTGTGGCTTTGGAGGCTGTCCTGGAACTCGCTCTGTAGACCAGACTGGTCTTGAACTCACAAAGATCCACCTGCCTCTGCCTCCCGAGTGCTGGGATTAAAGGTGTGCGCCACCAATCTTTTTGTACACTGTGAAGATGTGTCTCTGCCAAGGTACCTTTGGATTGGTTTTATAAAGAGCTGAACAATAGCTAGGCATGAGAGGATAGGCGGGACTTCCCAGAAGATATAGGAACTCTGGGAAGAAGACTAGATTCAGAGTGAGACACAGAGTCAGACACATAGTATGGAGGAGAGCTAACAAGCAATGTGGCAGAATGTAATTAGTGTAAACAGGTTAACATAGGTTTTAAGAGCTAGTTGGGAACAAGCCTAAGCTAAGGCCAAGCTTTCACACTTAAGAAGTTTCAGTGTCATTTATCTGGGAGCTGGAAGTACAGAGAAAGTCTGACTACAATAAAATGATGTTTTGTAGCCAGGAATAGTAGGCATAGCCTTTAGTCCTAGCAATCAGGAAGCTGACACCAGAAGATCACCAAGAGTTAGGGGCCTGTCTGGGCTACATATAGAGAACCTATCTCAATAAACAAATAAAATGCTAAGGAATCATAATGGAAAGTAGGGGATACCAGGCATGGGTGTCCAAAAAAATCCTCTCTGAGGTCACATTTGAGCAAGACCAAGTGACACAGTCAGCCTACATGAACAGAAAGTGCTGCCGGTGGCCATAACAACAGCGGAGTTCTGTACAGAAGGAAACACCTTGTTCAAGGGACAGCAGAGGCCAGTGTAGTTGAAGCAGAGCTGGTGAATGAGGAAAAGCAAGTGGGAGAGAGGGGAGGTGCCAGATACGATGGTAGCTTCTGGGTCATGTCCCTGATGTTATGTGTGAAAAGAAGCCCCGAAGGCATAGATGAGGACTGTGGGTGCGCACACGTTTGAGAGAGAGTGGGAGAGAGAGAGAGGTGTCTGTGTGGGTTATTTGCACAGCAGAGCATGTCTTGGCCACTACCCTTTCCTCCTTTTTCCTGTTATGAACCTCATGGCCATGAAAGGCTCTTTCCACAGCCTCATGACCCAGCTTAATGCTTGTTGGGGGATATTTGTTTACATTGAAGATGTGTCTATGTTTTGCCTCACCTGCCTAAGGCATCTGATTGAATAATATAGATTAGAATGGCCAATAGCTAGGCAGAAGAAAATAGGTGGGACTCCTGGGCAAAGAGAGGAACTCAGGGTTAGAAGCTTGTAGGTGGACTTTCCTGTCTCACCAGCTGTTCCCCAAACATCCACATGGAGATTTATTATTAACTATAAATACTCAGCCAACAGCTTAGGCTTTTTTTCCCACTAGTTGTTTTTTTTTTTTTTTTCCTTTTTGGTTTTTCGAGACAGAGTTTCTCTGTGGCTTTGGAGGCTGTCCTGGAACTCACTTTGTAGACCAGGCTGGCCTCGAACTCACAAAGATCCACCTGCCTCTGCCTCCCGAGTGCTGGGATTAAAGGCGTGCGCCACCAACGCCCGGCCCGGCTCCACTACTTCTTATAACTAAATTTAACCCATTTCTATCAAGCTATGCGCTGCCCTGAGGCTTGGTTACCTCATGTACGCACTTCCCTTCCTGCTCAATCTACATCTCATGGTGTCTCCTCTGACTCCACCCTTCTTTTTCCCAGCATTCCATCTGCCCGGAAAATTCTGCCTAATCACCAGTCAGTCACTCTTCATTAACAGCTAAGAGTAATACATACAGCCGGGTGTTGGTGGCACACGCCTTTAATCCCAGCACAGAGGCAGGTGGATCTCTGTGAGTTCAAGGCCAGCCTGGTCTACAGAGCGAGTTCCAGGACAGCCTCCAAAACAATACAGAGAAACCCTGTCTCAAAAAAGCAAACCAAAAAAACAAACAAAAAGAGTAATACCTACTTACATGCATAATCTGGCATGACAGGACATGCAATCAAGACAGAGGGAGTAGGATGTGCCGAATGGAGGAAAGGTAAAGAGTCATGTGACAGAACACAGATGGATGGAAATGGATTGATTTAAGTTATAAGGGCTATCTGGGGGAAAACCTAAGGTAAAGGCCAAAATTTCATAATTAATAATACATCTGCCTGTCATTATCTGGGGGCTGGTGGTCCAAAGAAAGTCCAACAAGACAGACTAGCTGCAAATGTCTGATTTTGCCGAGCTCCTCCTGCCTCACCTTCTGTGATGCACCACCAATTCCGTGCTGTGCAGTGCTGGGGATTGCATTCAGGCCAGTGCTCTACCAACTGAGCTACATCCTCACCTCTGACTTAGATTTCTTTTAATTTTCTCATATAATACATCCCAACTGCATTTCCTCTCCTCTCGCCCTCCCCCATACACACACTTCCCCTCTCCCCCAGATCACTGCTCCACCCTTTCCCTTCAGAAAAGAGCAGACCTCCTAGGGATATCAACTGAGCACAGCATAAGATGAAATAAGACTAGGAACTAGCCTTCATTTCAAGGCTGGATGAGGCAACCCAGTAGGGGGAAAAGGGTCTGTAGGACAGATTTGTTTGTTTGTTTTCCTTTTATTTTCTTTTTTCTTTTTGAAACAGGGTCTCTGTACATGGTCCTCACTGTCTTAGAATTTTCTATGTTAGCAGTTCTCAACCTATGGGTCACAACCCCTTTTGAAGTGGAATCAGTTACCAGGCCTATCAGATATTTATATAATGATCCATAACAGTAGCAACATTGCAGTTATGAAGTAGCAACCAAATAATTTTATGGTTGGGGGCCACCACAACATGAGGAACTGTATAGGGGGTGGTCCCAGCATTAGGAAGACTGAGAATCACTGCTTTATGTAGACCAGGCTGGCCTCGAACTGTAGTCTTTCTCTGTCCTGCCAGCCAGGTCCCAAGTCATGACACAGAGACTTACTATTAATTATTGAAAGCTCAGCTGATAACTTAGGCTTGTTTCTAACTAGTTCATAACTTAAATTAACCCATATCTTTTAATCCATGTTCTTTCATGTGGCCCAGTTACCTTTACTCTGTATTGCCAATGCTCCTTCCTCTCCATTTGGCTGGTGCCTCCCTCTTCTTCTTCCCAGTGTCCTTTGTGCCTAGAAACCTTGCTTAGTTAGCTATTGACCATTCAGCCTTTTATTAAACCAATCACAGTGACATATCTTTACAGAGTGTAACCAAATATCTTGAAACATTGAACTGGCAGCCAGCCTATATAGTGAGAGACTGTCAAAAATAAAAATAAAAAGTCAATTTTAGCCTCGTATATTGACACACACCTATAATCCCAGCTCTTAGGGAACATGACATCCTGCTTCAAATAAATTAAATAAATACACAATGATGAAAAATCAAAGGAGAGAGAGAATTACTCTATTATCATAGTTGTTTTTTGCCCAAGAGTCTTCCCCAGAAAGTTCTTATTGGTCCAGTGTCTCAGGTAGGCTGTGTCCACATGCCCAGCTGCACCCTCCTCTTCCATCTTTGGCTACCCCACCCAATCTCCAGCTTCCATGACACCTGTTTCTTGCAGCCTTTCCCAGGAGTTCTCTGAGCCTCTGCATGATCATTTACCACCTACAAAGTGATGGGTATTAAGTCTCCCCTCACTGGGAGAGACTGTGTGAATGTACTGAGCACACTCCATCTCATAACATGGAGGGACTGAAGCTTCTTGTCAGTTGCCAGGTAAGGGAACTTGTGGGCAGTGGCTTAAGGTAATTGTTGCTTGGTACTATGGAAACGAAAGTTAGCTCATTCGTTCATTTAAAAGATAGCAATCTATCCATGGTCCGGTGGATGACCCCCAGTCCCATGCACAAAGGAGCAGCACTAATTGGATACAGTGGGTTAAAAAAAATTAACAGCAGGGGGCAGGTGGCTCATGCCTTTAATCCCAGCACTTGGGAAGCAGTGGCAGGCAGATCTATGAGTTCAAGGACAACCTGGTCTACAAAGTGAGTTCCAGGACAGCCAAGGCTACACTGTGTCAAAAAGCAAACTAAAAAAATTAAACAACAAACCAATTAAAGGAGGATGTTAAATTCAGAGTTGTGTTGGGAAATGGGGTCCAGGGTTTGACCCTCAGCACCACATAAACTGAGCTAACCACAAACCCCTGATTTTGTTTTTGTTTTTTTTTATGTTAGAAACTCTGCATATTCATTCACCCACTCCGATTTTTGTATTTTAAATGATCACTTTTACATACACACCTACAATCCCAGCATTCAGGAGGTGGGGGTAGGAAGATCAAAAGTTCAAGGCCACCCTCATACTTAGTTAGCTACATAGGAAGTTCAAAGAAAGTCTGTGCTACAGAAGACCCCATCTTGTAAACAGCAACAAACAAAACTACACACACAACATACATAGGGAAATGTACGACCGTAGAATTTTACTTTTGAAGCTCTGAGTTTGGGAAGTCTGAGGTCAGGGCACCAGGACAGGTAGTGACTAGGGAGGGCTATTGCCTTCTGCCTCCAACATGGAGCCTTCTTGCTATGTCCTCACATGGCAGAAGCAGGCAAAAAGAACGACCAGATTCCAGCAGCCATGTTCTAAGGCCACTAATGCCACTCATGACTGTAGGGCCCTCATAAACAACTTAATCACTTCCCAAGTCACAGCTCTTAAAAACCACAATCAGCCCTACGTTGGCATAAGCCTTAAATCCCAGCACTTGGAGTCAGAGGCAGGTGGCTCTCTGTGAGTTCAAGACCAGCCTGGTCTACAAGAGCTAGTTCCAGGATAGCCTCCAAAGCCACAGATAAACCCTGTCTCAAAAAAAAAAAAATAAAAACCATAATCTTGGAGGTTCTATTTCTTTTCATTTTCCAACTCTGTGCTTTTTTTTGTTTTGTTTTCTTTGGGGTTTTTCTTTTATTTATTTACTTATTTCAATTTTTCAAAGCAGGGTTTCTCTGTGTAGCTTTGGAACTTGTCCTGGAACTAGCTCTTGTAGACCAGGCTGGTTTCAAACTCAAAGATTCACTTGCCTCTGCCACCTGAGTTCTGGGAGTAAAGGCCCAAACCACCCCTGCCTCCAGGTGTTTTTTTAAATTTTATTTAATGCCAGGCGTTGGTGATGCACGCCTTTAATTCCAGCACTCCGGAGGCAGAGGCAGGCGGATCTCTGTGAGTTGAAGGCCAGCCTGGTCTACAAAGCTAGTTCCAGGACAAACCCTGTCTCGAAAAACCAAAAAAAAAAAAAAAACCAAAAAAATTTATTTAATTTTTATTTTACATGTATGGATGTGTTTTACCCCTGTATGTATGTCTGAATACCATTTGTGTGCCTGATGCTCTTAGAGACCAGAAGAGGAGATCGGATCTTCTAAAACAGGAGTTATAGGTGGTTGTGAGCAGCCACATGGGTGCTAGGAATCTAACTCAGATCCTTGGGCTTGCTCCAAGCTCACATCCAACTTTCTAATACTTCCCAGGAGTTATCTACTCAGATGGTACTGTCTACAGTGTGATGGGCCCTCCCACATCAATAATTTATCAAGAAAATGCTTCCACAGACTTGCCTACAGGTCAGTTTGATGGAAGCATTTTCCCAGTTAACATCCCCCCTTCTCAGATGGCCCTAACTGTGTCAACTTGACAAAAATTTAATCAGCACAGACAGGAACCTCCAAAGCTTGTTTTCTGTTGTTGTTGGTGGTGGTGGTGGTGGTGGTGGTAGTGGGGTGTGTGTGTGTGTGTG
The DNA here is from genome assembly GCF_017639785.1 of Mesocricetus auratus. NCBI lineage: Eukaryota > Metazoa > Chordata > Mammalia > Rodentia > Cricetidae > Mesocricetus > Mesocricetus auratus. Next base: position 149,738,348 of record NW_024429266.1, on the reverse strand, counting down.
TGTGTGTGTGTGTGTGTGTGTGTGTGTGTGTGTACAGGCTTAGAACCTCCAAAGTCATGAGCCAAAATAAGCCTTTTCTCTTTAAACTGCACTTGATCTTGGCAAAAGACCAAGAGACAATCCTATTTTCTTCATAAATTATGTCAGGCATTTGTTACAATGATCTTACTAACACCGTTCCCCAGGGTAAACTAAGGAACTAGACTTAGAATTTGGGGAGGTGCTGAGAGGTAAAGGTAAAGCCTTCATATGATGCCCCCAGAGGTAATACTGAGGACCAGGGCTGTCAGAATTAGCAAATGTGAATGCTTGTGCTAAAATACTAGCCATAGCCATCTACATTCATGCTATCCTGTGCATCATGAGTTTGACCTGGCAGCATCTGTGGGACAGATGGAATAGATGGAGCACTGTGCTGCTGTGGACAGTTTATGAACACACCTTGTTGCTCTCTTCTCTTTCTGCAAAGGTTTTGCTGCACTGCGTTGAATGTCACAGTCAGCAACATCAGGTTGGACTTTGCTCTCAGGTTCTGTTCTAGGCTGCCAAAGAAGCACACGCCAATTCAAAGGGGATTTCCATCTCTTGTCCCTAAGAGTCCTGAACATGGTGCCTAACCTCATTTCCCTATTTTATGGGATGAGGGTGACAATTCCTGCCCCATAGGCAGGGTGTCAACTCCAGAGTCATTAGGCTACTTTAGTCATGTGTGTAGTCACTTTCTAGTACCTGAGATAAATAACACATTTTAGCTGGGAGGTCTCTGTCCAGTCTGTTGAAACATCATGGCAGAAGCGCCTGGGGAAAGAAAGTTGCTCAACTGATGGTTGACAGGAAGCAAGAAGGGTCACAGACAAGGTGACCCTTCAAGCACGTATGCCCAGTGATCTCTTCAACCAGGCCACACTTCCGGCCTAACAGCCTGACACTTACATTCATCCCTAACAGCCCCCTGAAGATGAGCTGTCTAAAGGCCCAACCCACTGACCCAGCTGTGACCTAACCGCCTCTGCTGAGTCACCAGCTGGGAGCCTTCCACCCTCAGTACCCCACTGAAGGCAGGAACGTGAGCCCCAGAGATGCCCCTGCGGCACAGAGCTAGGTGACACCTTGACTGTGGGTTCCCTTCAGCGACTCCCACAGCTGTCGCCCTCTTAACTCTGCTCCTTCTGACCTCTGCACACACTTGTTTCCAGCCTTCACTTCAGAGTCGTAAATAACAGAGTTGCTTCCATTTATTTATCCACTCTGTCTACCTTGTGGGTTGAAGCCCTGCTCTGGTTGTATCCTGACCAGGCTGAGGGTGGCTTGCCTTGATCTATCCGTGTGTGTCTCAGATATTCTTTGCCTACAAAGACCCTGGAGCCTTGAAGACTCTATTTCAACCCAGCTTGTGAGCATCATTCATTTATTCACTCCTTGAACAGGCACAGACAGCTCTAGGTAAGGTCTGATAGGAGGACTCAGTGAATAAGACCAACAAAAGTCTCTGCCCTGCGGGAATGTATGCTCTTGTGCAGGAGACAAAAACCAAAGCAGGTTATGTGTGCATATATAGCCCTACCTAACATACATTGATCCGGAGTTCAATTCCTAGTAGTGCAAAATAAAAATTAAACTGAAAGCAGGCGAATGAGGGGAATGTAAACATATTAGACAGTGGTGAGTGTGACAGAATAAGTCAAACAAGGATGCAGAGGAGCCTCCTGCCCCATTCAGCTTCACCTCCACCCTCCTCATGATGCTGCTTTTTCCCCCATCACCACTGAAGGGCTCACATTGACAATGATTGTCCCCCCAATGCTCATGCCCTTGTCTGGATCATTTAATGGTATAACTCCCATGCCTGGGGCAGTGTCTGGGACCTTCCTGCCCTTCAGTGAGATTCATTTTTTGTCTCTGCCATTAGTCCAACAGAATAAATGCTATCCAAAGAAAGGGAAGAAGCTGGAGTGACCCAGGAGACATACTTAATGCCACCAGGGAAGTGACACTCACAGAGCTCTTCCCAGAGGAAGCAGCAGTCAGGTAGTCAGGTGAGTCAGGAAGGTAAAACTCATTCTGTCAGCATTGCATATATGTTTAATGCTCCTTTGTCCCCCTTCCCTTCACTGAAAAAAAAAATCCTTGTTTTCCTTTAAGGCCAGTCAAGCAAAGAGGTTGTCCAGCAAGGAGTAAACAGAACATTAAGTAAGTACGTTCTAAGTAAGATAACACTAGATGCTATAACAATATATCTGGCCTATGGCCATACCACTCTTGATGCCATGCACCCTACCTTGACTGATCTTGGAAGCTAAGGATATAGGGCTGGCTAGTACTTGGCTATGAGACAAATACGTCTCCATAGAAACTCCATATCAAACAGCTGGTATCTCCCCTCCATCAACAGGTCCCAGGTACCATGCCAGCACCATTCCAAAGGGGCTTCTCATTGTCTAGAGACAGCTGATCACAGGACAACAAGTGTGTCAAGAGGCACACCCACTTAAAAGCATCTGAGCAGTTGTGACACATCACTTGTGTTTCATACCTGTGGCAGGAGCAACTTGTGTGGCCACGCCTACAAGCAGTTTGGACAGCTGCTTTCTAGCAACAGACATGCATGGTGGAAGGGAAGTTGATGGAGAACTTTTTTTTTTTATGGAGAACTTTTTGTGCCTGACATTCATCCAGCAGAATAAATGCTATCTGAAGAAAGTAAAGAAGCTGGTGTGACCCAGGAGAGGCCCTGATGTCACCAAAGAGGTCGGACACTCAAGGAGGACTTCCCAGAGGGGACAGCAGCCAGTGACTCAGGAAAACAAAACTTACTCTGCCTGTAAAGGAAGAGGAAGGTTGTTGTCAGCATAGAGACAAGCATAGGCAAGGTATGGACAGGAGATGGTGTCATAACTCATCCTGGAAACTGCTGGTGAAACATTGCTCAGCTACAATGGCAGAGAGAAGGAAACCGGACACGGGAGCCCAAGCAGAGAGCAGATTGTGGTGGACCCCTGGCTGTAATGTGGACGGGGACATTTTCCTGGTTGACAACTGAGAGCCATAATTGAGGACGGAGTACAGTGGACCTCACATGTGAGGAGGATTTCAGGAAGTCTGCTAAGAATGGAGAAGAACAGGTTCTGGGAGTTCACTAGCAGGTGGTAGAGCTGGACCACCACAGCTCCCTCCCTCAGCACACCCAGAGGAGCAGCTAGGAAAGAAGGTGGGTGAGGGAGTCTGCACAAATTGCTGTCTGTGTGGGGTTTTGGCTTTGGATTTTCCTTCCCCACCATTGCCAAAAGGGATCCTGAGAGACTGGCTTTTGAGGCATGAGTCATGACACAGCCAGGCACACAGGTGTCTCTTTTCCTGAGGCAACCTGTAAGGAGTAGCACATGGCGTGGTGCTGTCCTCTGTCTTCCAAGAGCTGGAAAGGAGAGCAAGGCAGTGGTAGGGGTAGAGATGGAGATTTCGGGGATGCTGCTTGCTAGCCACCTCTGGAGATTAGAGTACCACACTTTCCAACCATTAGTTCAGGGGAACACTGGGCCAAATTATTCTATCAGTCATCTATTGCTGCAAAACAAAATCCCCACATGCTTAATACTGCAGCCCACCATGATGGCTAGTTAGTTAGATTAGCTGAACCAGAGGGAGCACTCTGGACATCAACATCTGTCCCACATACATGGGAACACACATGTGCATACACACACACACACACACACACACATCTGAAAGGAGATGCTTATAGAAAAATTCTATTGTTAACTTGAACAATTCTCTACCTGTTCAATTCTTATCCCAGGGCATGAAGGAAGAGGACCTGATTGTGTCAGGCCATCAGGTATATACCACCATATGTAGCCTTGCAATTTGACTTTTAAAAATAACTTTAAAACTTTTAAAGTTAGACACGGGTGGTGGTGGCACATGCCATTAATCCCAGCACTCAGGAGGCAGAGGCAGGCAGATCTCTGTGAGCTTGAGGCCAGCCTGGTCTATAGAGTGAGTTCCAGGACACACTCCAAAGCCACACAAAGAAACCCTGTCTTTGAAACAACAACAACAACAAAACCCCAACATTTGGCTCCTGCTATGGAGGGACTGAGACAACTTCAGAGCCGGCGGCAGTAGCTTCGGAAGTCAGCTGAGAAAGCAATAGGATCAGATGCAACCACTGCAGCAGATAAAAAAGCAACAAATTATAATAAAAATAAACAAATTTTGCTATTGAACTATTTTGAGTAGTGCTCCATAGAGTTGTGTACTGTTAAAGTGTGCCTTTTTTTTTTTTTTTTTGCTTTTTTTTGAGATAGGGTTTCTCTGTGGCTTTGGAGGCTGTCCTGGAACTAGCTCTTGTAGACCAGGCTAGTCTCGAACTCTAAAGTGTGCCATTTTAAAGTGTCATTCAACAACATCAGGAAATATAAAAAAAAAAATGTACACATTGTAGCCTCAAAAGACAGCTCATTAGTTAAGAGTATTTGTTGTTCTAACTTTGGCACAGTGGCTGCACCCTAATCTATAGCTAGTTCATCCAGCAATTGCAACTCTGCAGTTACCCACCTGCTTCTCTAGCAGTGGCTTGGTGACTCAGGCTGCAGCCTGGTAGGAATTCTGTTCCCTCAGGTACTGGTTCTGTTGATGTCGCTAAAGGTAGCTTTAACTAAATATCATTCTATTTATAAATAAGACTCGAAATTCAAAGGTTGGGGTGAAAATGTGTGAGCTCAGAGTGTGTGTGCGTGTTGTGTTACGGATGGAAACTAGGTCCTTAGCAATTCCAGGTAAGTGGGTTCTATCACTGAACCTTGAGTTTTTTCAAGACAGGATTTCTAGTTTTAGGCTTCCTTGGAACTCGCTCTGTAGACCAGGCTGGCCTGGAACTCAGAGATTCACCTGCCTTAGCCCCCTGGGTGCTGGAATTAAAGGTGTGCTCCACCACTGCCCAGCTTAGAGAACTCCTAAAGTTGTTGTGCTATTGTTATTCACTAATAACTATGAGCTGTGGTCCCACCTCAATCTGTTTTGGGACTTTTTATACAACGCTTCCCTTCCTGTATGCAAGTCCTGTCCCATTTGTCTACAGGCAGCTGATGATATTGCTAGGGTATGGTGTGAGTGAATCCCCCTAGAAGTCATGTGTTAGAGGCTCTCTCCTCAGCCTGGAGATGCTGGAAAATGACAGAACCTTTGAGAGGTTAACTTAGCACAAAGGGATTCATTGGTACTCGTGAATGAGTTGGTAGTCCCTTAGAAATCGAAATATTATATAAGCTACTAGAAAAATATACTGACAGAGCCTATAGCCCCAGAGTTCTGTTTTGATTTTTTGAGACAGGTAACCTTAGAATCCTGAAGGCTAGCCGGGCGTTGGTGGTGCATGCCTTTAATCCCAGCACTCGGGAGGCAGAGGCAGGCGGATCTCTGTGAGTTCGAGGCCAGTCTGGTCTACAGAGTGAGTCCCAGGACAGCCTCCAAAACCACAGAGAAACCCTGTCTCAAAAAAAAAAAAAAAAAAAAAAAAAGAATCCTGAAGGCTTGAGCCTAATTGGAGTTCAAGACTTTTTGGTGAGTTCCAGTCAAAGAGAGAGAGGGAAGAAGGGAAGGAGGAAAAGAGAGAGAGAAAAGAAAGTAAGTAGGGCTTAGGAGGGAATTTGGTACTAGCTAGAGATATGTTTAGTCTGTCTTTGTAAACCTTTTAAAATTTTTTTTAATTTTTATTTTTCAAGACAGAGTTTCTCTGTGTAGCTTTGTAGCCTAGGGTGACCTCAAATTTACAGAGATCTGCCTGCCTCTGCCTCCTGAGTGCTGGGATTAAAGGCGTGCGCCACCACTGCCCGGCTTTTTATGAACCTTTTAATTAAATGAATTTTAGATCTAGCCTTCCCATTGTCTTGTCTCTATCTCCCTGGCATAAGTCCCAAGTCTGTGCCTCCAATCACCCTTTTGTGTCTCTTTTCAGTTTAGTAATCTAATCTCTTTTCCTGCTTTCTTGGATCATCTATCCTGCCCAGTTATGTAGTAGCGTCTAGTTCACCTCTGGGTCTCCATCACTGAGGACACTGTAACTGATCGTTTCCATCCACCGTATTGGTTGCACCTGGTGGGATCAGAAGACCCTGAATCACACCCTGCATGCCACATGGCTGACTGACAAGCATCTTCCGGAAAGGTCGAACTGCTTTCTCTTCTTCAGCGTTCTTTATGGTAACAGGGTAGGAGTGTAATCGGGGGACGACGGCCTAATATGGCGTGCTCCGGCTTCTGCACGACCCTCAAAGATGGCAGCCCCCATCTGGAGACCGCCATATTTACCCCACGAGCAATGGGGCCAGGGCCTGACGCGACCGGAACGTGACGCAAAGTGGAGGCGGGGCTCCTCCCCCTAACCCTGGCGTCGAGTGTCTCGTGACAGGCACTTCCGCTCGGGGCGGCGGCGGTGGCGGAAGTTGGTGCAAGGCCGGAGCTTTGGCCATAAAGCCCGGGGCGGCGGCGTTGATTACGGTGTTTGCGGCTGGGCAGCTCCGGGGAGCTTGCTGGAGCCGGAGTCGGACTTCTCTGTCGCGGCCTGCGTTCTGTCTCCTCGGCGGACCCGTCGGTGAGCGGCGGACCTGGGCCGCCCTTCCTCCGCCGCGGTCCCGGCCTCCGGGCCTGGCGTCCTCGGCGAGAGCCGGGTCGGGCCAGGCGGGGCGGCGCCCGGCGGGCGGAGGTCGGAGGGCGCGGGGTGACCCGGCGGGCGGTGGGTACGGGGATCCTTAGGCCAGGCGCGGTCCTCGGCGGCAGCCCTGCTGGGTGGGAAGAGGTACGGGCCGGCCACCGAGGCAGCGCTGCCTGGCGCGTCACATGCCCCGGCCGCCGCACAGCTTTTAGGGTCCTGCACGGTAAATCCCATCTCCGAAGTTCGGGGGAAGGACCTCCTGAGTGCCTTTCAAACGGCCTGGTGCCCTCCAGGCTGGTAATCGTGCGGGTGTTGGGAGGAACGTTGTGAAGATTAAAGATTTCTGGTTTGCTGGGCTGCGTTGCTAGACAGCACAGGTTTTCCTATTCTCCCAGCAGTCCTCCGAAGCACCGAGGCAGTACTGGTCCACTTACAGAGAAATCAAAGAACAGAGAGGTTAAGTCAGTGGTCCAAGGTCACGCCGCTGATAAGTTACAGAGTGAAAGATTGAAGTGTCGGCACTCAGGCTACTTAGCAATCTGCTGGCCTCTGGCCTCTTCTGCTTTAGATGCTCCGTAAGCGTGACACCTGTTATCTGTCCATCGGCACCCCTCTTCACCTCCTGCCTAGTGATGTCACTTGAGAGCATCTTGGTCCTACCTTAAAGCCATGTTGCATTTGCAGTTGTGACTTACAAGTCATATTACGATAGTGTAGTGTCACCGAATCAGAGTATCTTGAATTCTGACAAGATATGTATTGAATTTGAATAGTTTTGGTATCTAGATCTTTCCTTTGAGTCAGTTCTGGCATGCCTACCGTGTGCACCTTCCTTTCTACAAGAGTTTTCGGGTGCCTGGCTTGTTGATCTTCACTGTTGAAAATACTGTCTTTGGCTTCCCAAAGAACAGACTCTTGTCTCCTCCTTGTGACTTCAGCAGCTGATGCCCGCATGATTGGGTTAAGAAAATCTATTAATGTGTTTCTTTTCTCGATTGGGAGGTTTGGTTCAGAATTGAGTGTAAGAGCTGAAAAGTGAGTTATAGCTACTTCTGAAGCTGACCAAGCTAAAGTTTGGTATCCGAGAGTGCCTGGCATGTACTTTTCCACCCAGCTGATACACTTAAGAGCTATAACTTTATGTAATCTGTGAGTTTAGAGCAGACTGGCAGCTTCATTTAGGAAATGTTTTTCTTCCATCATGTATGTGTCAGGCATTACTGAGTCCTGACTCAGGGAGACAGGCATGAGTCTGTCCTGAAGGAATTGTATAATGCTGAGCCTCACAACTAGAACTATGTTTTGAAATGACTGGATTATAGAAAGAATGTGGGGGCTTTTGTAAAAATAGTTTTTGTTTTTAATCTTAGGTGAATCAGATATCCAAAAGTTTAGTGTTCTGGTTAACATCTTGAAATATTTGCCAACTTTTTGTGTGTGGTATATCCACATGTGTATGTGTGTAGGCCAGAGGTTGATGTTGGGTGTCTTACTTAATTGTTTAACTTTTTTTCTTTTTGAGACAGGGTCTCTTTACTGAACCTGGAGCTCGTCCACTTCTAAGCTGTCTAGCTGATGAGCTCCAAGGCACACCCCCCCCCCACACACACTGGTGTTATAGATGTCTCTGTAACTACCTTTTTCTTGATTGAAATGTTAGTCCTGGGGATCTGAACTCAAATCCTCATGCTTGTAGAGTGACTGAGGCATAGTCAGCCCCCAGCTTTGTGAACTTTAGGAACAGCATTTGCATGGTTTATTCCTGAAAGAGAGGATTACATTACAGTTTATGACTGATCACCTCTTTGAAGAGTAACCATCAACACTAAACCTGATTCCCTTTTTGTTGTAAGTGATATTTTTGTCCTCCCTCCAGAGGAAATGGATGCCACTTGGTACAGTACACTGTAATGTGTGAACAAAGGCACATTGGATATGCTGGCTTTTCCTTTTCAGCTGACAAGAAAGCTTACTGTAGCTCCTGCCATACTTGGTGGTGCATTCTGGATTAAAAAAGAACCTGTGCCCCCTGTTCCCCTCGGCTTTCTGGTTCCCTCCTTTAAAGGGCCCAGGCTTTCCTCTGAAGGGAGAACTGCCTGAGTAAATACAGGGGGGTGGAACTGAGAAGTTGCTCTAAAAATAGTTTATTGGTGTAGTCTTCCAGGTAATTGTTGGCAACCACATGGGTGACTTTCTGGTTTTCTTTTTTTGGTGCCAACTGTGCCTCATAATCAGAGGTCCTAACCCTCTAAGAGAACAGTGGAGGAAAGGGGCTGTGAGTTAGTTTCTGGCTCCACCACCAAGTGAGGCAAGAAAGTTTGGTCGTTGGATTTTCTGTTACTCCATCTTCAAAGAGATCAGCACTAATACTGTATATTTGTCATTAACCTTTCTATGAAAGTATGGTGCAAACCCAGATCCTGGGGCTGACGTCAGTCTTCCATTTTTTTCAATGATGTCTCCATCCAAGTGAGCAGATATGGTGGAGACAGGTGACTGTTTCCCTGGGAAAGTAATGAGGAGGTGACCTGCTAATCTGGGCTTACCAGCAGCTCCTCTTAGAGCTGGGTCCTCTTTGGAAGGGCTCTGAAGTTCCCTTATGTTTTGGTTCCTCCTTTCTGCTCTACTGGGGTTACTGTTGTGTTACTCTCACCTATGCTGGCCTTTGCTCTTACTGCGTGGTCTGGGAGCTGCACTGCCTGCAGTTGCTGCAGAGGCATTTTGCAGAGTTTTCTTGAGTTATTTGTCCTCACATCTTTCACCTTTAGACTACATTACTAACTAGAATTTATTTGCATTTATGTTTTAAAGTTTAAATAAAAGCAAAAACAAAGCTAAACTTTTAATAGTGGTTGTGAGCTGTGATTTGTAAACCAAAGGTAAAACTGACGTGATGGTTAAAATCAAAACCGGCTTTAGGAGTCTCTCTGACCACTTTCAGTTTTAGTACTGCAGACTCAGATTCCAAAACCAAATGTAAGAATAGCTTCTTGCAAAATGTCCCTTTAAGGAAGGAAGGAAGGAAGCTTGGGATTTGGCTCCGGTGGTGATGTGACATGCAGTATTGGCCTTGTTCATCTGCTTGAAGATGCAGTAATTAATGCACAGGGTGGGAGTCCAGCCAGAGCTCTGGTTTGGTGATGTCATCACTGCTTTGGAGATCTGTTTGATTCTGTTGTCCATTTCCTGGTCTCCTAGGATTGCCTGTGTTGGCACAGAGCAGATCTGAGGCAGCCTGAGGACCTGAGTGGTTTGTAGGGATGGCACAGCCTGACCTGCTTCTCACTCAGCCTTGCTTATGATGCTGCCAGGTAGAGTGAAGGCGGTTCTTGATGCTCCCTAGCATTAAGTGAAGATGGCTGCTTTAGGAAGTTAACTCACTTGGCTTCAGGAGCCTATAACAGTTACTGCATACACCTGAAGTGCACTATTACAAGTATGAAGATAAATTCAAAATACATGCTAATAAAAATTAAAATGGTAGGGGCAGTGATGGTACATGCCTTAAATCCCAGCACTCAGGAGGTAAAGGCAGGCAGATCTCTGAGTTCAAGGCCAGCCTGGCCTACAAAGCTACACAGAGAAACCCTGTCTCAAAAACCAAAAAAGCAAAACAAAAAGGTTAACACCATGTGTTCTAGTCTGTGTGTCAGTGTGATTTTTAAAAGGTTGACTTGAATTTAGTAAACTTTTGAGTTGAACACACAGTAACAAAGCTACTATGAATTAATCTTTAAAAATCTCAGCCTGGACTTTATAAACAATAGTGGACTGATGTTCATATGTAAACATAGCCACCTACTTTTGAAATAGGGTCTTCTGTGGTCCAGGTTGGCCTTGAAACCTTAAATTGCTAAAGATAACTAAGCTAATCCTATTACCTCCTAAGTGCTGGGACTGTAGACATCCATCCCTGTGTCTCTTAGATAGAATGATTGGTCAGTCTACTAACAATTCTCCTTACACTTACCAGATCTGGGTACCTTAGAGTGACTCTAGGCCATCTTTGCAGTTCCTTTTGGGAGGTAGAGACAGGTAAAGCTTTGAGTTTGAGGCCAGCCTGATCTACATAGTGAGTTACACACCAGCTAGGGCAACACAGTGAGGGCCCCCCAAGCCCTTTTTAAAGCAGTCCACGTAGGTTGGCACACACCTTTAATCACAGTAGGTGGATCTCTGTGAGTGAGGAGAGCCTGGTCTATATAGTTCCAGGACAACCAGAGTTATATAGACCCTGACTGGGGAAAAAAAAGCTTTGACCAGTGTTGTGCAGTCAATGACTGCAGGAAGAACATTGTTGACTTGTAGAAACCCTCCCACCCAGCATTTCCTGTATATGCATCTAGTATTTGTTACTCTTGGGTCCCAGGGAATGTACTTGTATGCTCACAGCCCCGTGTTTCTTGTTGGGATGGTTGGAACTGGTTGGATGGTCAGCTAGATAAGAGTGGAGTGCCCTCTGGCCTTTCCTATCACAGGAGTTTCCTGAAGGGCTCAGTAGCTGACCTCTTATGCTTGTATATCTTTCTTCTACTAATGTAAAGTCACGTCTTTTTTGCTGATTACTAAACTAATCAGATTTTTTTTTGGTTTTTCGAGACAAGGTTTCTCTGTGGCTTTGGAGGCTGTCCTGGAACTCGCTCTGTAGACCAGGCTGGCCTCCAACTCACAGAGATCCATCTGCCTCTGCCTCCCGAGTGCTGGGATTAAAGGTGTGCACCACCAACGCCCGGCAACTAATCAGATTTTTAAAAAGGTAGGAACAAGAAAGAAAAGTTTTTGACTTTTCTACCTACTAGTTTCTTCCTGCAAGCATATAGTTTTATTTTTTTATTTATTTCTTTCTTTTTTTCCAGACAGGGTTTCTCTGTGTAGCCCTGGCTGTCCTGGAACTCACTCAAGGCCAAGCTGTCCTAAAACTTAAGAGATCTTCCTGCCCTTGCCTCCCTAGTGATGGGATTAAAGGCAAGTGCTATCATGTATGGCCCACTTTTTAAGCGGGCACATATCTGTATGGAAATAAATGTAGATGAGCAGTTTAAAGAATTTTCACAAACTTAAAGGACTCCTTTTGCCTCTTTCAAGCCATTAGCTCCTTACTGCTGTTAACTCAAATGAGGATTTTCTTTTCTTCCTTTCTTTTTTTTTCATTTTTGTAAAGCTATTTATTGAACATCTCCTCCAGCTCCAGTCCTATCCCACTCCCACGCTCGGAACATGAAGCCAGCTGCAGCTGATTTCTAACACTGTGACGAATTTTGCTTGGTTTGGACTCCTTTGTGTAAATGGAATTATCCACTGTGCAGTCATTCCTCTAAATCTGTTTTCCTTGACTTTTCTGAAACCTCATGTAAGTGTGGTTTTAATTCTATTTTCATTGCACCATAATATTCCATTATGCGATTAAAATGTTTAAAATTAAGTAGAGTTGGTGGTGTGGTGTGCATCTGTAGTTCCAGTTACTCTGGAAGCTGAGCCCAGGAGTTCAAGATGAGCTTGGATAACATAAGGGTACCTTTATTTCAAAATAGAAATGAAAAGATAAAAAGTAGAAAGGCTGAGTTTTAGGCTTATATGCTATGAATCCAGTAGTTTAAACAGCGACAGTGTGTTCTCCCAAGGCTCTGGAGGTTATGCACCTGAACTACAGATGGACAGAAGGGGTTTCTGAAGCCTCTTCCCTGCCCTTCATATCATCCTCGTTTGTGTGGTGTCCTGACCTCCTTTTAGTTATACTGAATAAATATACTGAATAAAGGTCAACTCTGATGACCTTTTTTTTTTGGTTTTTTTTTTTTTTTGGTTTTTTGAGACAGGTGTGACTTTGGAGGCTGTCCTGGAACTGGCTCTTGTAGACCAGGCTGGCCTCAAATTCACAGAGATCCGCCTGCCTCTGCCTCCCGAGTGCTGGGATTAAAGGCGTGCACCACTAATGCCCGGCTGATGACTTCTTTTAACCCATAACCCCTTAAAGATCCTACCCTGCAGTAAGTCCCATTCTGAATTGGGGCTAGGCTTGGAATGCATGCATGAATGGGCAAGCTTGGAGGGTTAGGGATGGGTCACAGTTTTATGTCAGTGGACAGGGCCTCTGCTCACAGAATCTGACCTTTTGTGGCCCCCTCTTCCCTTACCAGTGCAGGGAGACCTGGAGTGGGCCAGAGAGGTCCTGTATCAAAACATGCCCTAGTTTGAGGCTATTAACAGTCTTACTTACCTGTTAGAGGTGAAGGTTGAGAAATCCTTGATTAGCATATGCAGGGCCCTGGGCTTGATCACCTTAGAAAGGAAAACAAGTAATGAAATGATGTATGTTCTGAGGTTAGAAAAACAGAATGACTTCAGTGTGGTGGTGAAGAGAAGCCTTCCATGGCCACCTCTGTGGTATCTTTACTTTTAGGATCTTTGATCTGATGAGCTTGGCCTGAAGAGTCCATCTCAGCCACGCAGGGGTTGCTTGCATTCAGACTGTGGATCTGATGCTTCCTTAGTAAAGGGCTGGAGTCCCTCATGCACATGTGAGATGTTCGCTGGCATCAGACTGCTGGTTTTTTGGATGAATGATCATGAGCTTTGAACAACAGATCTTAGTTTGAAGTGTTATACGGCTTTGCTTCTTCCCAAATCTCAGTCCCCTTTAAAACTTAACAGTCTGCACCTGCAACTCTGCTTTTGGTAGCTTGTGAGTAGTTTCTGGATCAGTAGTTAATTTACTAGATTTTTATTGTGTACTATAAGAAAAGGTTGCCATCAGCTATGGGAATGTAAAATTTTTTAAAGATGTATTTATTTATTATATATATAGTGTTCCGCCTGCATGTATGCTTGTACACCAGAAGAGGGCACCAGATCTCATTACAGATGGTTGTGAGCCACCATGTGGTTGCTGGGAATTGAACTCAGAACCTCTGGAAGAACAGCCAGTGCTCTTAACCTCTGAGCCAGCTCTCCAGCCCAGGGAATGTAAAATTAAGAGTTCTGGAGATTCAGGAATTATTGTAGAACCAGGAAGGTGAGAGTCCTAAAAATAGCTTAAAGAAAAGTTAAAGTTATTTGAGTACAGTAGGGAGAAGAGGGCCTTAGTGAAGTCTGGATAACAACGTGGAAGTGTGACTTAGTGGGAAGATTGACATCGCGGCTAGGAGACGCCACTGTTGTTAATGCTGTACCAGGTAGACATTTCCTGAGCTGAGCTGTTGTGATGCACACTTTTAATTCCATCACTCAGAGGCAGAGGCAGGCAGATCTCTGAGTTCAATGCCTGCCTGGTCTACAAAGCAAGTTCCAGGACAGCCAGGACTGTTGCACAGAAACCCTGTCTTGGGGGGAAAAAAGAGAAGTAGCAGCTGCTGGGTATGCCCTAGTTCTGGGAGAGGAATGCTTTTCTTTTTTTTTTTTATCGTTAGTTTTTTTTTTTTAATTTTAAATAGCTTGTTTTACATGTCAATCCCAGTTCCCTCTCCCTCCCCTCCTCCCGCACTCCCCTTCCACCCTCCCTCCCACCCTATTGCCACATACTTCCACATAGGGGATGTCTAGAGTCTATCATTTTACTCTTGGTAGGGTCAAGGCACTCCCCTAAGAGTCCAGGCTGAGAGAGCATCTCTCTTTGTGCTATAGGCACATGAAGACAGATTGTATACCAGGAATAGACACTGATCCACAGCTCAGAGCCCCATAGGTTGTCCAGGCCTTCTCACTGACACTCACATTTGGGGGGGTCCAGATCAGTCCCATTCTGGCCTCCCCACTGTCGGTCTGGGGTCCAAGAGCACTCCCCTGTTCAGATCAGCTGTCTCTGCTGGTTTTGCCAGCCCATTCTTTGCCAATTTGCTCATCATTCCTCTCTCTCTGTCACTGGGTTCCTTGGGTTCAGTTCAATGCTTAGATGTGTGTTTGCCTCTGCTTCCATCAGTCCCAGGATGAAGGCTCCCGGATAGTTATAGACATCAAGTTCATTATCAGGAATGGGCATTCGAGGTGGTCCTTCCACTATTGCTTAGCTTGCCAATTGATGTTATACCTTTAGATCACTCGAGGTCACTCTGGTGCCTGATCTGTCTTCGATCCTATGATTCCCTTTCTTGAGATAATTTATTATCACGGTTGATTTATGGCTTCAAAGGAGCTAGGCAAGCACTCAACCATGAAGCTATAATCCCACCCCAGAATTGTCTTTAATAGTAGGTTAAAATGGGAAGAATAGGGGTGGAAGAAGAGAATTAATTGGATTTTCCTCTTCAATCAGCCAGCCTTGCAGGTTCTTTTTAGGAGCTTATGGCCAGGCTGTCATTGATCGAAGTGTCTGTGATATCTGGAGTTGGAATAAAAATTTCTGGAGATGTTGAAAACAGTTCTTATATAACTGCCTGTGTCACTAGCTATCTGCTTTTCAGCCTGCCTGCCCAACCAAAAAGCAAAAAAAAAAAAGCACTGTCACCTTTGCCTCTTATTTAGTTCTAGGTTTGTTTAAAAATGTAGCTTAAGACAACTTTCGAGATACATCTGCTTGGTATAGACCAGCAAATACAAGTTTTAAGCTCCTCCCTTCCCTGCTCACCCCTAAAAACAGACACCCTGAGAGCTGTAGGTGGAGCAAAGTCCTCCTAGCAAGAATTGCTTTCCAAGGAACTTACTGTTTGAAAATTGCCTTTGATTTTTCCTCCCTGTGGGAATGTGATACCTAGAATATGAACAGTCTGTACATCTCGTCGTTTAAGCTTCACAAATTCAAATTAAACTTCTTGACATGTCACTTTCTTCCTCCAAGAAGATCTTCAGTATCGTGAAGCCACTACATAGAGGGTTTGGGACTAGCACCTAGTGCTAAGTTTGCAGAAGACTCTGTGACCCTAATGTGGGAATAGCATCTTCAGTGAAGATCTGCCTTCCTCAATTTTATGTTTTGTGTTTCAGCATTTTAAAAGCCAGCTATACAAGCTGGGTGTGGTGGTGTACACCTTTAGTCCGAGCACTCAGGAGGCAGAAGCAGGTGGATCTATGTGAATTCAAGGCCAAGCCTGGTCTACAGAGTGAGTTCCAAGATAGCTAGGGCTACACAGAGAAACCTTGTCTCAAAAACAAAACAAAATAAGGCAGCTATACTTGCTGTTCTGTTTGTGATGTGACAAGTTTCCAGGCAGTGACCTTTAAAACATCAGACATAACAGGTGAGGCTGTACTTTTAGCAGCCTCTGACTGCGCAATAGCACAGGTTCTTGGTTTGCTGCTGGGCTTTCTGTTATGTATTTAAAAATTTTTTAAATTTAAATTAGAAACAAGCCTGCTTCATATGTCAGTCCTAGCTCCCTCTCTCTCCTCTCTTCCCCCGCCCCCCACCAGCCCTCCATCCCATCTTCCCATCCCATCTTCCCTCCCCATCTTCCCGTGGCTCCCCAGGGAGGGTGAGGCACTCTATGGGGGATCCCCAGAGTCTGTTATATTTTGTTTTGAGAGGAGCCTTGTCTTGTTAGCCCAGACTGGCCTGTACTTGAAATAACAGGCCCACTCCTTTCCATGCTTCCCTTCTCCTTTTGTTCTTCAGGTAGAAACCAGGGCCTTGTGCATACTCAGCAAGTGTTCCATACTGAGCTCAACTCCAGCCCTGCATGCATCCTTCCTACTCCTGAAGGAGCGAGCATCCGTGACAGGGCAATGGAAAAGCAAACTGCTCTTGGGCCTAGAGGGAATTGTTCCAGGCCAAAAATGACTCATCATTTATGCTTATGGCTCATTGGCTAGAATAAGTCACAACATCTTAAGAGTGATCCTACTGTGTAGTCTGTAGGCACAGGGCTGAGAACACTCATGTCTGTTAAAGTGGTGGAAAGAAACAAGCCTTTTTAGAGATTCCTGTTCCAGGCAGGTGGTTAACTTAAAAGCTGAAAGGAGCTTAGTTCTGCATTATGTATGTGTGGCTTGCTTGAATCTTGGTCTCCTTGTGTCCCAGGCTTGGCATTCCTCATGCTTCAGCCTCCTCAGTGCTGGGATTGTAGGTTCCACCAGGCCTGGTTTGGGAGTTTAGCTCTGTTTATGAAGTGGCTTGTCACCTTGATTCAAGACTCACTCTCCAAAATAGATTTATTCTAAGGGATAAGTGTAATAGCCTTTGCTAGGTACCTGGAGATATTCTCTGCACACAATGAGGATGAAAGAAACATCCAGTCTAACCTCCCACCTTTGCCTCCCATATTTTCAGCACTGACATCCTACACCTTCTACCTATCCTTTTACTGATGGATGCCATCCCATCATCATGAGGCAGAGTTCCAGGATAGCCAGGAACTACAGAGAAACCCTGTCTTGAAAAACCAAAACAAACAACAACAAAACCAATTACCTGTTGTTAAAAACCGTTAGTATTTTCAATACTCTGGCTCTAAGTCATAGAAACTTGTTGACCTTTTTTGAGATAGGTTCACTTGCAGCCCAGGTTGGCATTGACTCCCTTACTGGGATTACAGGAGTGTATGCTTCTCATTAGCCCTTGTAAACCACTGGCATGAAGCTTTGCCTTACTTACTTCTTTGTGAGAGGAAAGCATGACCTCATCACCTGAGATTTGTCCTTCCGAGTTGCTTATAAATTACAAAAGCAGTATAGAAGTCTTTTTCAGAGATAGGATCTCATTGTGCAGTCTTGGCTGACCTTAAATTGTAATCCCAACTCTGCTACCCAAGTGCTAGGGTTATAGGCTCACTCTGCCTTGCTAGTATAGAAGTCCATTTAGACAATGTGGTGGTTATTTAAAACACTTTTAAAGTGGGACCACACAGCACACACTCAGTAGCTTTGTAAACATTCTGCCATGTGTAATGTGTGTATGTATGTAATGTAATGTGTGCTGGCTTTTGTTTTTGCTGTGCTGCTGAGCAGACTCGGGACCCCATACATGCTAGGTAGGTGGTATATCTGACCCACATCCCTCATCTATTATATGCTGTTTTTTAATGACTTGTGATAACTGCACATTTTAGTTTTAACCCTGCAAGGAAAGAATTTAGGGGACTAGAGAGATGGTACAAGGGTTAAGACCACTGGAGGATCTATTAGATGTTTCAGGTTTAATTCTCAGCAAGCATATGGTCACTCACCATGGCCTTTAACTCCTGTTCCAAGAATTTGATGCCCTCTTCTGACCTCTGCAGGCACCAGACATGCATGTGGTATGCAGGCATCCATGCAGACAAAAAGCCCAAACACATAAATAAATAAAAAGAATACATGTTTACTTTTTGCCACCTATCAATCATTTCCTTAAGATACAGTGGTCACACACACTTAAAATTTCTTTTTGTTCCAAGGGGCAGTGAAAGGTGATAATATAGGTGTCAACTGTCAGTTTTCTTTCTTTTTTTGGGGGGTGGGGTGGTGTTTTGAGATAGGGTTTCTCTGTGGCTTTGGAGGCTGTCCTGGAATTAGCTCTTGCAGACCAGGCTGGTCTCAAACTCAGAGATCTTCCTGTCTCTGCCTCCTGAGTGCTGGGATTAAAGGCATGTGACCACCACCTGGCTAACTGTCAGTTTTCTTAATTTTGTCCACTTAGCAAATGGGAAAATTGTTAAATGATACTTTGAGTTTTGATAGATTAAGTGCAGTAGTTTGGATGAGATGTCTGCCATAGTCTCAGGCATTTGAGTGGGTGGGCCCCAGTTGGTGCTGTTTGGGGTGACCTAGAGGTGTGGCCTTGCTGGAGGAACTAGGATCATTAGGATCTGGCTTTGAAAGCTAAAGACTTGTACCATTTTGAGTTCATTCTTGTGAGCTGTTTGCTGCTCCAGTTATCATGCCAGCCTGACACCAAGCTTCTCTGCCTTGATGGTGATGACTGTAAGCCTAAACAAACCTTTCCTTGTATTAGTTGTCTTGGTCATGACATCTTATCATAGCATTTGGAAAAGTAACTATTAGTTTTAAAAATACATTTCGTGCTCTGTGAATTTGCTCTTCTGTGCCAAAGCTCAAGTGAGCCCCTCCTTCCCTCCATCTATAAATGACTCAGATAACAGAGTTTTGATTCTTTTTCTTGGCTTGTTTTCTTGATGAAATTTGGCGGGTGATGTGTTTTTGTAGAAACAAACTTTCCTGTGTCAGATCTGCCACTTTGTTTTCTTCTCTGGGTTATGTCATTTCTGTACAGGACAAACAGCTGTTCATCTAGTCCTTGGTCCATGTATGAATTTTTTTTCTTTTCCTTTTTGTTTTTGTTTTGTAGCCAGGATCTTTTTCCAGATGCCTGTTGTTTAGTGCTTAATTATATTGTCCATTCCTCATTCACAAGATACTACTTTATCACATGACTTCCCTACCTACACGGACCTTTTTTCCTGTCTTTGGGCAGTTTTCCTCTGCTTTGTGCTATGTTTTAGTAAGTCAGGCAGTTTTCTGACAACTCCTTTGATCAGCTTGACCAGCACAATCAGTCCTCTAGATATTGAGAGGAAGCTTTTTCTCAGGTCCTCAAAGAGTGAAGAAGCTAAGTACTTTCCCTGTTTAGTGTACCTGGGACGAGTGCTGTGTAGGCGTCTGTTTTCACAAATATGCAGTGGTAGAAGACTTGTTTTTGACCCCTAGAGCCCTGGGTTTACTGGGGCAGTAGTAATGGATTATTGGATTACTCCTTGAAGAAACAAATTTTAGATTTAAGTTATGTTCATGAAACTCCTAAGTATTTCCTACTCTGTCTTCTCTGGTCTTTTCCTGCTGCATTTGAAAACAGTCTTGGGAAGGTAACTCTGTCTATAAAGTGCTGGCTGCAAGCTTGAGGACCTGATTTTGTATCATTAGTACCAACAAAAATGTTGGATATGGTGGCACACTCTTGTGAGATTGGGGAGGCAGAGATAGGTGGATCCCAGGGACTTGCTGGCCATCCATTGTTGCTGAAATGGTGAGTCATGGGATTAGTGATAGATTGTGTTTTAAAATGCAAGTTGGAGAGCAATAAAGGAAGACACCGAGTGTGAACCTCTGGTTTACACATACTCACACACCTACATGGGAGCATGCACTTGGACTGTTGAACAGCAACAACAACAAAATTTCACAAGTACAAGTTACTTCATAATCTACATTGTAGAATATTTACTGTTTGTTAATACTATTCCTGTGTGGAGTTATTACATGTGGATTTTCTATTTATTAACTTAAAAATCTTGATTTTTATGTGTTTGTATGTCTGTGCAGTTACTTCTCTACCTGGTTCCTCAAGGAGACCCGAAGCAGATGTGTGATAGAATTGGGTTTACCGGTGACTGTGAACCGGCATGAAGATGCTGGGATTCAAACTCAAGTCCTTTGGAAGAGCAGTCAGTGCCCTTAACTGCTGAGCCACCTCTTGTTTTGGCAGATCAAGAGATAGTTAATTAGTCCTTACAGAGTTGATCCCTGGGCCAGTTTTTCTTTACAGAACTTTTAAAGGAATGTTAGCCATCTGAATTGAGGAAAATGATCACCTTCTAAACAGGAAGAGAGTTCATGGGTCAGCCAAGTCTTCCCATTTTTTGTTGCTATCTTTTAGAGCCTGAGTTAATCATCTGTACATGTCATGTGATGTCTGTCTCTCTGCACCTACCCAGCTGCTTCTGCCAAATGACGACTGTCTTTGCGGTTCTATGAACCCATGAGGTTGAAGTTGCAAAGGGTTCACAATCTGCTTGTTGTCTCTGTAAAGGATGGAACCTTCTAGTCTTCTGGTCTTTTTTTTTTTTTTTAAAGCCAAGTAGGGTTTTAAAGCAAGCAGGGTTAGAGAAAGATTCACTTAACTCTTATTAGTGTGTGTAGTTAGAATGAGTGAGTGTGTATATAATGGGCAGATGGTCTGTATAGTTAATTATTAACCTCACCTATAAAACAGTGCTGATCAGAAACCAAGAAGTGAGTTGGTGCTGTAGAGAACACTGAGTTCTATCCTTGGGATTCAGGGGAAGTGAAAGTGTAGTCAGCATACAGGCAGTCTCAGGATGTATCATGCTGAGTGCTGTGCTAGAGAAGGGGGTCAGTTTTCCTGCACTAAAGAATTTAAGTATGTGAGGGGCCATCAACAAGAGGATTACATGAAGATAATGATATGTTATGCTAAAAGTTAAAATTGCAGTGGCTTTATAATAATGTTTTATATTTTGCAGTTTGGGACTGCTCAACCCATGGCTCTGAGCAGCATCGACCACTGAGCCACAACCTCAGCTCCACCTTTGTGTACAATTTTTTGTTGTGAGTTACTGTTTTGTGACACAGGTTCTCTTTGTAGATCCTTCTGCCTCTGCCTCCAGAGGTGTGTGCTACAATGCCTGGCCAACAATGGTTATTTTTATAGAACTAGCTGTACAAAAAGAACTCCCCCACCCCCACAGAATACAAGGGATTTATTTAGATGAGAAAGTTCAAGGTAGATACAGTACAGGGGAGCAGTGGGTGGGGGCAAGATTGCCTAAGAGTCTTAGTTAGAGGTTTTGGTGTGTGTGTGTGTGTGTGTGTGTGTGTGTGTGTGTGTGTGTGTGTGTGTGTGTGTGTGTCTGTGTCTGTGTCTGTGTGTGTGTGTGTGTGTGTGTCTGTCTGTCTGTCTGTCTGTCTGTCTCTGCATGTGTGCAGTGCCTGCGAAGACCAGAAGAGTGGATTGGATTCCCTGAAACTGGAGCTACAGATGGTTGTTAGCTGCCATATTGATGCTGGGATTGAACCTGGGTCCTTTGGAAAAGCAGTCAGTGCTTTTAACTGCTAAGCCATCTCTCCAGCCCCTTGTTTTGTTTGTTTCTTTGTTTTTGAAAGGTGACCTGACCTGGCATTTACTTTATATCCCAGGTTGACCTCCAACTTGCAGCAGTCCCCCTTCCTCAACTTGGGAGTGCTGGTATTAACAGGCATGAGTTGCTTTAACATAAAAGGAAATCCAGGTGGTGGCATCCCACCTTTAACCAGCTCTCAGGAGGCACAGGCAGAGGAATCTCTGAGTTTGAGGCCTGGTTTACAAAACTACACAGAAAAACCCTGTCTCGGAAAAAAGAAAAAAAAACCAACGGGGGGTCCTTGAAAGTAAAGTTTTTGTCCTACTTCAGCTGAGGTTCTCTAAAGCAGCAATGTTGAGCCAAATGTAGTGGTCCAGGTCTTTAATCCTAGCACTCCAGAGGCTGAGGCAGGAGACACTCTTAAGTTTGAGGGTAGCCAGGACTATGTAGATAGATTATCTCAAAAAACAAAAAGAACCGATATTGTAGCACGCTTTCTTTGGCTGTCAGCCCCCAAATCATAATACAGAGACAGCAAAACATCTTTACATAATTAAACAAATGCAGCGTAAACAAACATAACATACCTTTACACAGTTAAACTAAAATTCTGCAGCATAGCCGGGCAGTGGTGGTGCACGCCTTTAATCCCAGCACTCGGGAGGCAGAGGCAGGTGGATCTCTGTGAGTTCGAGGCCGGGCTGGACCAGCAGCCTCCAAAAAATACAGAGAAACCCTGTCTTGTAAAACAAACAACAACAACAACAAAAAAAAATCTGCAGCATAAACAAATGTAACAACACATTTTGCCTAGTTAAAGTAATATTTCACAACACAGTGTTGAGCTGTATACAGTTATGGGTTTCTTACCTGCAGGATGATGGCTTTATAGGATAATAACACAGATGAGGGTACTAACTTAAGTAATATGTATATATGCATATAGGTGTGTGCACGTTCGAGAACAAAATAAATATTTGCTAGTAATGCATCTAAATAGGTATTTCTCCTCCACCTGGATTTTCTTGACTAAGCGAATATATCCAGGAAAGGAAGAAGTGTTAATCCAACTCGTTATGGCAGAGTCCAGAGACTGCATGTGGTTAGGTAGCCACCACTAAAGAAAATGAATGGAAGCTTGTGCATTCTGGATAGTATTTGCACTTACAGCACTGTAGAGTCTGTCCAACAGATGGCAGAATCCTGATGACCATGATGGAATCACAGTGCTATCCAAAGTAGCAGATTCATGCACTCCTCAATTTTAAATATCTACCTTTCCTGGGTATTGGGGCATACACCTGTAACCTCAGCATTTAGCAGGCAGAGGCAGGAGGATCTAGAATTCAAGGCCAGTGTGGGATTACAACATAGATTGTTTCAAAAAGAAAAGAATGTTGGGCTGTGGGGGTCCACACCTTTAATTCGAGTAAACAGATGAAGAGGCAAGCAGATCTCTGAGTTCTAGAACAGGCAGGACTAGCAAAGAGAAATCCTGTCAAAAAAAAAAACAAAAAACAAAAAACAAAACAGACCCCACAAACCAACCAAACAAAACAAAAAAACAAAAAAAATTAGAACCTGCCCAAAATGTATGTGGGAATTTATGGAGTTCTGAATGTCCAAATTGACTTGACTACCCAGAACTAGGTTGTGGTCACAGTTCCTGATTTCAAATTTTACATCAAAGCAAGCCAGGCACCACAGGAAACCACACCTGAAATCCCAGCACTATGGAGGCTGAGGCAGGCAGGAGACAAACTTCCAGCCCAGCCTTACTTCCCCTGAATACAGTGAAACTTCGCTAAACAAAGCTATGCCAGTCACAGTAGTGCAGTACTGGCACAAGTTCAGATTTTGACTTTCTTTTTTTTCTCCTAGATTTAGTATCAACTGATAATAGTAACAAACATATAACGGATATCCCCCCCAATTTTTTATTGTGATACAATGTATGTGGAGTAAAATTTGCCATTTTTATCTTTTTGCTTTTTTTTTTTGGTCCTGTTGAAGGTACATTTTTGGCATGTTTATGGTGTGTCTTCTATTACTCTCTACCTCCTATATTGGGAGGTGCATCTCAATAATAAGTCTAGAGCTTGCTGATGCTGCCAGTCTAGGTTGCCAGCTTGCTCCAGGGATCTCTTGTCGGTTTCATGCCTGTCTGCCCAGCTGTTATTTAAATGAGTGCTGGGGTCCCAAACTCCAGTCCTTATGCTTGCTTGGCAAGTGCTTACCTATGTAGCCAACTCCCTAGTGGAGTACAGTTTAATTTTTATTTATTTTTTAGTAACCCTGGTCAACTTTGAACCTAAGCTTTTCCTGCCTCAGGTTCCCTTCCTTGTCCTACATGGCTTTGGAATTGATGTATGAATATTTGCCTGCCTGTATGTATGTTTGCCACATGTGTGTCTGGTCCTTGTGGAGGTAAGAAGAATGTATCAGATCCTCTGGAGCAGGAGTTATAGACAGTTGTGAGCCACTGTGTGGGTGCTGAGAATTAAACCCAGGTTCTCTGCAAGAGCTGCCAGCCCCAGTACATAGCTTGTTTTGGGGAGGCTTTTTCGTAGCCCTCAACTAAGGTGGTATTAGACTCACCTACAGCCCTTGTTTTATGTGGAGGTCTTTTGATTGCAGCTGTTCATTATTTTACTTTGAAAAGTGTGTATGTGCCTGCCTGCTTACCTATGTCCAGAGGTCAACTTTATCTCAGATGTGGGTTCACTCAGGTCGTCGAAAGAAGACTCACACTTTAATAATAGACTGGGTGGTGATGGCACACACCTTTAATCCCAGCACTAGGTAGGCAGAGGCAGGCAGATCTCTGAGTTCGAGGACATGTTCCAAAAACTACAGAGTACCCCTGTCTCAAACAAAACAACAAAAAAACAAAAACAAAAAAGAGTGAACTTAGCCCTTTTTTGTGGTTGCAGGGGAGCCCAGTCTCAGTGAACTGAAGTACTTTCCCTACCCTCAGGGCATTTTTATTCTCTGTATTTGCACTTTAGCCGGTTGATTACCATATGCTCAGAACAACTTGAACAGGGCTTCCAGAGGGACAGTGCCAAGTGCAAATTATTGATTTATTAGGTACCATAGTTTTCTGAACCAAATTTTGCATAAGACCTTTTTATCCTTAGGAAAGTCCCAAACAAAGTTCACATAGAGAGACAAAAGGTATCCAATCAACAAAGGATAGATTAAGCTAGTTGCTACCTCTCTGGAGTTAGGCCAGATGCCACCCAGCAGGGAATTAGGGCTAATTGCTATCACTCTAGTGCCAGTCCAGCAGGATACTGCCACACAACTTCGTGGATTCTAGGACTGCAACTCAGATCCCTGGGCTTGCACAACAAACTTGATTATTTCCTGAGCCACCTCACTGGCCGTGATTGTTATTTTAGAACTTCAGCTGTGCTAAAATGGTTAATCTTATGCCCTTACTCCCAGCACTTGGGAGACAAAGGCAGGTGGATCTCTGTGAGTTCAAGGCCAGCGTGGTCTACAGAGCAAGTTCCAGGACAGCCTCAAACAATACAGAGAAACCCTGTCTCGGTAAAACAAAAAAACAAACAAAAAAGAAGGTTAACCTTAAGTCTCAATTTAACCAATTAGAATCACCTGGGAGGCACACCTTTGAATGTGTCTTAGAGGCTATTTCTGGAAGTTCCGCTGAGGAGTGAAGTTTCAACCTGAATGCGGGCAGCACTGTCCCATGGATTAGGGTCCTAGACTAAATAAAAAGGAGAACACAGGTTGAGCACTAGCATTCATCTTGCATTCCTAACGGGATGCATAATGGCCAACTGTCCCGTACTCCTGCAGCCATGAGGGACTGGCTACTTTCAAGCCATAAGCCAGATAGCTACTCCTCCCTTAGGCTGCTGCTTGTCAAATACTTGTTTATAGTATACTAGTTTACAGCAGCTGGGGTTCGGAAACACCCTCTCAGACACATTCAGAGGTCAGTCTTCAAGATGATCCCACTGGGTCAGTTAAATTGAGAATTTGAGATTAGCCATCTCAGCACAGCCGGAAGTTCTAAAAATTTAACAGTTCTTCATAGTTTTGACATCTTACTCCTAGGGAAAAAACCTTGATTGTATTCCTCCAAATCACAGATGTATCACTGACACCATTGCTGAAGAGGCAGAGGCAAGCAGATCTCTATGCCTTCAAGGCCAACCAGGTCTACATAGTGAGTTCCAGGGCAGCCTGGGTAATATAGAGAGCCCCCGATTCAAAAACCAAAAATAAATAAAATAAACTGAGCTCACAGAAAGGAGAATCTCTGTAGACTCTGAGGCTACCAGCCTCCAGTGCATACCTTGTGTGATAGGCTCTGATTCTTGAAGTTAGCATGACCTCTAAAGGGTCAGTACTTTTTAAAAAACCCTTAATGCTTCATTCTGAATGGCAGATTCTTCTGCACAAATGAGGCACATCTCTGTAGCAAGAAATGCTGGTCTATAAACTATCAAAAATATTTGGAATTTCCTTTAAGGCTGGATAGTATTCCATTGCAAATATAAACCACATCTGTATCCTTTAAACCTGTTGTGGTATATGTACTTAGTTTGAATTCCACGTCTTGGGTATTGCTGGAATGACAAGACATAAAAACAATATGTTTGACACATTCATGTTATTTTCATATGCACCTTGAGTATCTGGTGATGGGATTTATAGATCAGGGTCTAGTACTTTTTATTTTGAGGGGACATCACCCCCAGGTGATCCTCATCATGGCTCTTAAGATCCGTGTCAGCAGTGTACTGAGGGTTTCCTTTCTGTGCACATCATTGCCATCCCTTGCTTTGATCTTTTGACAATAGCCGTTTAATATGAAGATGTTTCATTGTAGCTTTTATTTGAAATGCTCTGAATATTAACAATAGTGAGCATTTCTCACCAGCCATTACTACCTGCTAGCTATTTTGTGTATCTTCTTTTCAAGAATGTCCACTAACAGTGTTAGTTGTATAAATGGAATTTAGTGGGATTTTTATTTTCACTTATGCAAGACAGGATTTCTCTGTGCAGCCCTGGCTGTCTTGGAGTTTTGTAGACCAAGCTGACCTTGAGCTCAGAGATCCACCTGCTTCTGCCTCTGCTTCTGCCTCTGCCTCCCAAGTGCTGAATCTGAAGGCATGAGCCACCACCACCCAGGTGACAAGCATATGCCAACCAGATTCCCTTTCCCACTCTAGCCCACATCTTTTCCAGCCTCTAGTGGACATTCTACTTTGGAAAAAAACGTTTAACCTCTCATATACATGGTATATTTGTCTGTGTCTAATTTATTGCACTTAGTGTACTTTCCTACAGTTTTTCTCACTTTGCAGCAAAGGACAGTTTTCTTTTGGGGGGGGGAGGTTCCAGACAGGGTTTCTCTGTCCTGGAACTCTCTGTAGACCAGGCTGGCCTTGAACTCACAGAGATCCACCTGCCTCTACCTCTGGAGTGCTGGGACTAAAGGTGTGAGCCACCAATGCCTGGCAGTTTTCATCCTTCTTTATGACTAAATGATACTCTGGTATATGTGTATTATTTTCTGGTATTATTTTCCTTCCTTTTCTTTTGTCTGGCTTAAAAAAAAACCACTGTGTATGCATGTGCACATACCATGCACACTGTTGGAGTCAAAGGACATATTTTGGAGTTAGTTATTCCTGCCTTTTATAGGTTTTAAGAACTGAACTCAGGCTTTCTGCAAGTGCTTTTACACACTGAGGCATCTCACAGGCTCCTCTTCTGGTGTGTGTGTGTTGTTGTTGTTTAACTTTTGAGGCAGTCTCATGCCAAACTCACAGTGTACCTGAGGATGCCTTTAAGCTCCTGATTTTCCATGAGCTTCAGACCTTAAGTGCCTACTTTTAGGTGCTGGGATTACAGGTATGCTCTACCATTTTTAATCCATTTATCTGTTGCATACCTGGCTGATTTCATGTCCTAACTACAGTACCATAGTGAACATGGGTATGCGGGTGTCCCTTTGGTGTGCTGATGTGGTTTGTATATTCTTTTGAGAAATGCTTGTTAGATTCTTTGCTCACCTTTACAAAAATATTATATCTAAGTATGTGTGTGTGTGTGTGTTCCTGAGCACACAAGTGAATGCAGGTGTTAACAGTGGCAAAAGATGCCAGATCCCCCTGGATGTTAATTATAGGAGGTTGTGAACTACCTGACATGAGTGCTGGGAATTGAACCTGGGTCCTCTGGAAGAGCGGTGCTCTTAACCAATGAGCCATTTTTCCAGTCTATCTTTGCTTGTGTTTGTTTGGGTTGTTCTCATCCTATGAGTTTTTGCTAATATGTTTTGCCTCTTAGTTCCTTATTGAGGTATATGATTCCCATATCTATATTTTCCCATTCTGTAGGTTGTTTCTATTAATAGTTTGACATCCTGAGTTTTGTATTTGATAATAAACTATTTGTGATCCATGTGATTGCCTTACAAAATGGCATAAGATCCCTTGGCCTTTTTCTTATCTGTCCAGACTGTGTAGAACTTCACTCAAACAGGGTGGAACTGCTTACACAGTTTGTAAAAGATGCATTGAAGCCGCATCTTCTGGTGTTGCCCAGGTGATTATCCCTCTGGTGCTGTGGGTGCATTTCCCTTTGCTACCATGTTATTCTTAATTGTTAGGATCCTTAACTGAAGCTTAGTCTCAGTGGATTCCAGAGACTTTTTTTTTTTTTTTTTTTTTTTTTTTTGGTTTTTACGAGACAGGGTTTCTCTGTATTGTTTTGGAGGCTGTCGGTCCAGCCCAGCCTCGAACTCACAGAGATCCTCCTGCCTCTGCCTCCCGAGTGCTGGGATTAAAGGCGTGCGCCACCACCGCCCAGCCCAGAGACTTTCAGAGAGGGTTTGGGCACCTATAGTCTGCTGAGACAATGGTCACAAATATTTTTCTTTTTTTTTTTTTAAGGTTTATTTATTTATTATGTATACAGAATTCTGCCTGCATGTATGTGTGGACACCAGAAGAGGGCACCAGATCTCATTATGAATAGTTGTGAGCCACCATCTGGTTGCTGGGAATTGAACTTAGGACCTCTGGGAGAGCAGCCTGTGCTCTTAATCACTGAGCCATCTCTCCAGCACCGTCACAAATATTTTGAAGGGCTGGAGAGATGGCTCAGCAGTTAAGAGCACTGGCTGCTCTACTAGAGGTCTCCTGTTCAATTCCCAGCACCCACATGGCAGCTCACAATTGTCTGTGACTCAAGTTCCAGGGACTTCAACATAAACATATGTTGTGGGATTCCCACCGGGGGCCCCGTAGCAGCCTTAGCCCCCAAAATAACACACAGAGACTTCGGCCAATGTCCACGGCTTCTCATTGGTCTTAACTATTAACCCATGACTACTAACATATATTTCTATAAGGACTTATCTTTCTGAGGGCGGTATCCTAGGCATCCTCTCTTCCCCAGGATTACATGGTGACCTCCTTCTCTTAACTACATTTCCCAGAATTCTCCTTGACTCCTAGTCCCACCTATCTTGCATCCCTATTAGCCAACAGTGCTTTATTCATCAACCAATATGACAACATACACAGAAGGACTTCCCCCATCAAACATACATTTAGACACTGATACACATAAATATAAAAAAACACTTTGAAATGTACAGTGTACTATTCTTATGAAGAATTTATATATTAGATATTATCCAGTGTTTGCCATTGAAAAACCAAGATTTATGCTGTGGCTTCAGGAACAGGAGAAATGGGTTAAATACCAGGTAATGAAACAAGTGATTATAGGTTGAGATTTGAGGTGACAGGCTATACATTAATCCTAGTAAAATGCCCTCAAATTTTTAGATCCACACTGAGCAATGAAATTTCTGGCATGGTGGAAGTGTCCATATCTGCATTTAATTCCTGGTGATTATTAAGCACTTAAAATGAACTAGTGCTGCTAAGGAGAGGCGTCTAATTTATTGAATTGATTTTATTATATACAGCCAACAGTGGCTAGTAATGACTGTATTGTAGATTCAGGTCTTAACCAGTGTTCCTCAAGCTTTTTCCATTATTTTTCTCTCCTATTTGGGTCTCTAGACATTTCCCTACAGTGTCTCCCCAGGTCAAGCACTCTACCACCTAGCAACATAACCCAGTGAAGATGTTAAGTCCATAAGTGTACTAATGTGTGTACTGTGCCTATTAGATCTAAGACCACCAAATACTGATGAAAACATTTTGGGAATGCATGATCAAGACTTAAGGAAGGTGATAGCATAATGAAGGCTAAATAAGTGTCATTGTGGTTGTTGCTGTGACTATTAAGGCTAATCATATTCATGACTTATATAGTTCAGAACTTGAAAGCTGAGGAAGGTTTGAGAGGAGCTGTAAAGTTTTCATTCATACTTTGTCTTCAGGTAACATTCTTATACCATTAACTTCTTTTTATTTGTTTGCTTTTTGAGGAAGAATCTCACGTAGTCCTGGCTGGCTTGAAACTCACTATGTGGACCAGACTGTCCTCAAACTCAGAGATCCACCTGCCTCTGCCTCCCTGTTGCTGGGCTTAAAGGGGTGGGCCACCATGTCTAGCAGTGAGACATACTATTCATAGATCTTGACATTAGGAACCTAGAATACCTTTCATGAAGAGTTGTAAGAACCAAGAGTGTTCTACTTGATTCTGGAGAGACTTGTCAGTCGAAGGATGTCTTGTGTTGAAGGATGCTCATGATACTAAGCTGCCTCACAAAAGCAGCAGCAAGGGAGTAATAGATGGTTTCGGCTCAACAGCAACTGCACAGGAGGTGGTGGGTTGGGGTGGGTCTTAAACTGGTAAAGACTTTAGATAAAACAACATGTGTGGAGGTAGGGGGTATGTGGGTGTGCAAGTACACACAGAGGCCAGAGGAGGACATTGGGTGTCCTGCTCTGTCACTCTGCCTTACTGTATGACACAAGGGTCTCTTACTCCTGGAGCTAGGCTGGTGTTCCTCACAGCACTGAGGTTATAGACATGTGCATTTGCCACTCCTAGATTTTTTTATGTGTGTGCTAGAATCTGAATTCAGGTTCTCATGCTTGCACAACAAGTTTTTTTTTTTCTTTCTCCGAGACAGGGTTTCTCTGTATTGTTTTGGAGGCTGTCCTGGAACTCGCTCTGTAGACCAGGCAGACAACAAGTGTTCTTACTCATTAAGCCCACTTTTCCAGTTGCAAGATAAAATGACTTCAAAGGATCCTTTATGGCTGAGTTTTAGGTATTGTGGTTTTGTTTTATAACTGGCCTTTTAACTTATGAAATTGCTTAGATTTCCTGATCCAGTGAGGAGCTGTGTAGTAACTCCTGAATTTGGCCATTTTGGTTTCTAGTTTGACCTTGCAGAAGTCACAGAGCTCAGCACTTTGCTTACCATGTGATAGGAAACTTAGTTGGCCCCTTTTGATCCATGGCAGGACTAGACTTGCATCTGAACTGGACTAGGTGTTTACTACTCCTAGATCATGATCATTGACCATTTACCCAGAATTTATAATTGGGGCTTGGGATTGGGCATCTGAAGTCTATAGGTAGAAGTTTCTGTCCTGCAAACTGAATCCCAAATAACCACACAAAGGCTTATATTAATTATAAATGCTCAGTCTTGTTACTAGCTAACTCTTATGATTAAATTAACCCATATTTCTTATCTGTGCTTTGCCGTATGGGTTGATCCCTTTTCTCGGCACCGCACGCCCATCTTGCTCTGTTTGTGTCTGTTGGTGACTCTGATTCTGCCCTCCTTCATCCCAGAATCCTGAGTTTGATTGCCGCACTTACCCTTTCTGTTTGGCTCCCGGCCAATCAGCATTTTATTTACTAAACTGATTCAAGTGACAAATCTCTACAGTGTACAAGAGGATTATTCCACAGCAGAAGTCAAATCAGTTGTGTCTAGAGGATGAAAATCAGAGGATAGGATCTTTTAGCCTGGGGTGAGTAGGACTATGTGAGCAGTAATAAACTTAAGGAGTCAGGAACATATAGCAAGAATTCAGATTGGTCTGTGGGAGTGAATCATCACTTGGAGACAAGGGCCAATGATTTCAGTACTGCTTTCTTTTTCTCCTCTTGGTGTTAGCTAGTTAAGTTCATAAAGCTCTCTCTACCATTTTTTGTTGAACAAGAACCCTGCACAGAACATGAGTTTCCATGTTAAAAGCATGTTGAAACATTAGGAAGTATACAATGCATAACACATGTTAGGATGAAGATGTTAGTCAGTGACACATGCAGTGAATGCATGGGTAATGGAGCAAAAACCGCAAAGCTGGCATGGGAGACCACAGCAGTGGGATTGAGAGAATGGGATAATACTTGTTGATTAGCTAAATGCTTTTATCCAAGTTACTAAGGCTCTCATGTGATGATATATTCTTTTCTTTTGGTTTTTTGAGACAAGCTTTCTCTGTATTGTTTTGGAGGCTGTCCTGGAAGCCGTGTTGTTTGTTTGTTTGTTTGGGTTTTTCGAGACAGGGTTTCTCCGTATTGTTTTGGAGGCTGTCTTGGAACTCGTAGACCAGGCTGGCCTCGATCTCACAGAGATCTGCCTGCCTCTGTCTCCCGAGTGCTGGGATTAAAGGCGTGAGCCACCAATGCCCGGCTTCCAGATATATTTCGTATGTCAAGTGACATAGTATCAATATTCTCTGCATTATTGTAATTAGGATTTTTGTTTTTCACATGAAAGAAGAGACATGTTTGAGTTCATGCAGTGGAATGTGTTAAAGTGGGTGGGATTTAAACCCGGGTTTTCTCCCACTGCTGCTGTTTCTTCTCAAGGCTGGAATTGAAATAGCCTGGTCTTGATACTGCCTATCTCTGGTCCGTCCATCCATCCGTCCGTCCGTCCGTCCGTCCATCCATGCATGCTGTTATTTGTATGTGTCTACACATAGGGCAGGGCCATGTCCAAACATGTGCTTGCCATGGTATGCATGTAGAAGTCAGAAGGGAACTATGTGGAATAGATTCTTTTTCTATTTGTCAGGCTTATGCAGTAAATATTTATCTGTTAAGTGTAGCAGTCCACAAATAAAGCCTAATAATAAATAGGCTTTTTTCTAACTAGTTCTTATAACTTAATTAGCCTGTTTCTATTAATCTCCGTTCTATCATGTGGCTCGTTACCTTTCATATGTCTGGACTTGTTCTGTGTCCTGTAGGTGCATCCTCTTCTTCCTCTCCTCAGAAATTCCATCTATCTTCCCTGCCTAACTATTAGCCATTTAGCTCCTTTTTAAACCAATCAGAAATGCCCTAGGCAGAGACATCTTTACAGTGTACACAATTCCATAACAGTTGAACGTCCTCATAGGTCTTAGCACTGGCTCTTTCACCAGTGATCAATCTAAACATGTAGCCATCTCCTGAGAGTTTGGGAGTCTCTGCTTTTTGTCTGTAGTATGGGATGTGATCTCAAGTTCTTTAAGAACCTTCTCTGAACAGGGCAGTGAAGGAAGGCTGTAAAGTCAGGTGTGGTGGAGGGTGCCTCCCAGCACTTGGCAGGTGGGAGCAAAAGATGAATTCAAAACCTCTCTAGCTTCAGTTCCATATGGAGTTTAAGGTCTGCTTGGGATACAAAAATATCCCCAACCAAAAGTAAAAAATACAAAAAAAAAAAAAAAGTAGAACTATAATATAGAACCTAGCCTGGTATTGGGCACTTTGATCCCCATGGAAATTGAATGTTTGAGTGCTAGAGGATGATTCTTTTAGAAAGATGTCATTGAAGAGTAGGGACTCAAACTATGCTGTCTGAAGTCTCTAGCTGTGATCATTCAATCGTACTGTTCTCTGTAGGCCTTAAGTTCTAAGCAACAATTTGTCACTTATGCAATAGCTGAGAGGATCTGTACTGTGTGGGTCACAGCAGTTCTCCCTGGTGGTGTGGGCTGATTCCTCAAGGCTTGGGAAGCTTCTTCCTGTCTTCCTGCTCCCTTACAAGCAGTGTACCACTGGTCACCGCTGATAGCACCATGCAAGTTCCTTAGGCCAACACAAAGGGACAGTAGTGTTTAAGGGCACTAAGACTGGCTTGTGGAAATGAATAGCAAAAACCTTCTACAACTTAGCTCTAATAAATGCATGCCAGTTTCCCTCTGTTGTACATCATGGCAGTAAGAGAGAGAACCATGGATAGAATTTATTGAAATTAGAAGGGGAGAGGAGGGGAGTTGCCAATAGTTTTTAGGTCTCATGTAATCTTCCTGGATTTTTGCTTTCTTCTTCATTCAGCCCTTTAATGCTCCTGGGCCACTGAGCAAAAAGAAGTAGTATTTCCAACAGGTGGAGCAACTGCTTAGTGTGTGTGAGGTCCTGTTAGCATATTTTGAACAGTAGCATATCAAAAAATAAAATTGGTTCTTCTCTTAAGGGAGGGCACATGGAATACTTATTCATATTATCTTGCTGTTTCACACATTTTATCTTCTTGTCCAGATTTATCACCCAGCCTTTTTTCATGACTAATAGGCTTAAAATCTTTATTTGAATAAGAGTAAACAGCATCATAGTCCCTGATAGAGCTGGAAGCACCTAAAAATGGGTGTCTAAAGAAAGAAGGTCTGGGCAGGACTGCACACTATCCACAGTATTTACCAGGCTTTGGAAAGTTAGCATGAAAGAATGAATTATTTTGTGCCCTCTCCCTCCCCCCATCTCCTGGCAGGACATGTGGTCACACATCCAACATGATAAAAGGTGGAGTGGCATGGTGTCTAGAGCATCACTACTCAGGAGAGCAGACCTGCTCCAGGGGCTAGGGAGGTGTGCATGGTTACTGCACAGTAGGTCCTGGAGGTTGGGAGTGAGACTTAGTTGAGAAGAGGGTTACTTGTAAGGTTTAACAGTCTCTGAACATGGTTACTTTCCTATGTATGCCATGGTTAGCTGCCGGCTTTGAACCTACATCCTTGAGCCGTTCTCCACCTCCCACCTGTCTCCTTTACCCTCCTGACAGTCAGCTCTCAGGAGCTGACCCGTCAGTCAGTCTTACTTGTCTTCATTCCAGACCTCTACACCTTCCCCTGCTTCTTTTTTCTTTATCTATTCTTTTTCCTTCACATTTTCTGTCCTACTTTCTGGGAAATGTATTGATGCTTTAGATGGATTAATAACAAGTAAAATGTCTTGAAGCCCCCACCCAAACTATGATATATGTATGGAGAGGTCAGAGGGCAACCTGGGGTGTTGATCATAGTCCCTGTTTGTGTAGGTCAGGGTAGCCTGTCCAAGATTGTCCAGAGACTACCCCATCTCATCATGGGGTAGTGGGGTCATAGATATACACCAGCTACCACATTTAGCTTCTTCATGTGGCTTCTGAGGATTTGTACTCAGGTCCCCACAGCTGTTACAACTCTTAGCCACTGAGCCTCTGGAACTCATTTCTGACAGTGCCTAGGAAGGAATGCTTCTTTTCAAGGATTGTTGGCATGTGTGTGTGTGTCGTCCCCCCCCCCCCTTTGCCATGCTCTGCTTGTACTGCCTGGTGTTACTTGACTTCCCACATAGCAAGCCTCTAAAAGGTAACTCTTTCCATCAGTTTTCTTGTATATTGCACTATATTTTGTATATTGTATATTGCACTATGTTCGTGGTGATATTTTGTTTATGATACAACAAATAAAGCTTGCCTGAAGGTCAGAGTGCAAAGCTAGCCACATTAGCTAACCATAGAAGTCAGGCAGTGGTGGCACACATCTTTAATCCCAGCAGCCACACTAGTTAGCCATAGATGCCAGGCAGTGGTGGTACACACCTTTAATCCCAGCACTCAGGAGACAGGCAGACTGAATTCAAGACCACTTTGGGCTACTAGAGACTGAATCCGTCTAAAAGAGAAACAGAGCTCACATAAAGATGATCCCAGCACTTGGAGTGACACTCCTTTATTCCCAGCACTAAGAGGAGATGGAGACAGGAGTGATATGGCTGGGCGAGAGAGGAGGATAAGGCAGGAGGAGACAGTAGAAAGATGCAGTCTAGGCAGAATGCAGTCTCAGATGCAATCTTAGGACAGGATTACCCTTTCTGTCTGAGCCTCGGTAGAGATGAGAACTCTTTAGTGACTGGCTGCTTTGCTTGTCTGATCTTCAGCTTTAACCCCAATATCTGTCACTGGGTTTTTTATTTCTTCTGCTATAGGCGTTTCCAACTTAGCATAAGGTGTTAAAATCTTGAACACAAACATTCCCTCTGATCACATTATCCCCTCCCACCCACCCATCCATCTATCCATCTATCATGCATCTCATAATACAGCCTAGACACCCTTGACTGTACCATGTACCAAGGCTAGCTTCAGACTCACGATCATCCTGTTTACCTTGTTTGTTTCTAACTACCAAGTTGTCTTGCTAGTGGAGCCCTACGTTTCTTGTGATCTTCTTGTCAATAAGGGTACTGTCCATATCTCTTGTTCCTGGATGCCATTTCCTCCTAGCCTCACTACATTCTAGTGTCATCATTTCTTATGTTGATAGCTGCAGTCTTCCCCAGTATTGGGCCTTCATGGGGTAGGCTTCTCTAGACTGTGGTTTCAGGACTTCCTCATGGCCTGTAAGGCCCCATATGATGTGGTTAATAGGTTGGCTTTTGTTTCTTTCTCTGAGACCTATGAACATGCTGTTCTCTCTGCCTGAAAGACTCATTGCTCTTTTTCTACTTTAGACCAGGTCCTGGCTGGGTGTATGGGAATCTGTTCCCAGTTCTCAAAGTTATCATGACTGCCTTCAGCGTAACTTGATTTTAGGATTCTACATGTGAACATACAGTTAGCATACAGAGTAACAGGTTTCATTATGACATTTCCTACACTGTTTTGTTTCGTGTCTCCTTCCCACTCGCAAGTATTTTATGTCTGTGTTTGGTATGATTTCTGCTTGTAGTCTACTGCCACCTTTATTTGTTTAGCTAATTTAGTAAGATTATTATGGCACCCATTGATGATGGTCCTGGGTCTGAAGAGTTCTGTCAGTAGAATAATTTAGAGATCATGTATTAGAGCTTCCACATGGTACACATATACACATGTAGACAAAACACTCATACACAGAAAAAAATAAAAATAAATGTTAGAGTAGCGCTTCCAAAATCCACAGGAGAGAGATAGAACTAAAAATGTAAGACATGGGGCTGGAGAGATGGCCCAAGTTTGATTCCCAGCACACACATGATAGCTCACAAGAGTCTGTAACATCAGCTCCACGGGATCCAACAGCTGCTTCTGACTTCTGCAGGTCTCTTGTATACATTTGGTACACAGACATTCATGTGAGCAGAATGCTTGTATACATGAATAAATCCAAGGGAAAAGCAAGACATTTGAGTGACTCTTCATTGTTCTCATCTTAGATGTTTTGTCTGTCAGATTTCTTTTGCAGGTTCCTTTTGAATTTTTCAGAGATGGTAGTTTTAAGTAAACTATAGACTAGCAACTACTTACCAAGAGGATTGGCATAAATTCCTAGAACATATCAATTAGGCATGACCATTATGCTGTATGTATGTGTATATATATATATATGTATATATATATTCCAGTCTTAATACATTTCAGCATCTCAAAAACAAGTGAAAACCACACACACACACACACACACACACACACACACACACACACACACACACACAAACGTGTGGGTGGAGGCAACAGCTTCATTAAGAGGAAGGACTGTGATTGGTAACTGTTCCCATTAAGAGTGGCAACACAAAGCCGGGCGCACGCCTTTAATCCCAGCACTTGGGAGGCAGAGGCAGGCGGATCTCTGTGAGTTCGAGGCCAGCCTGTCTACAAGAGCTAGTTCCAGGACAGCCTCCAAAGCCACAGAAAAACCCTGTCTCAAAAAAAAAAAAAAAAAAAAGAGTGGCAACATGGCTGTCTTTTTTGAGTTTTGTGCTGTTCCAACTTCCCTCTCAAGATAGCAGAGTGCCTCAGATCACACATAGAACCTCAACTGCCCAGGTAGTGCAGAAAGAGTAAAGGCCACTTTGTAGACACCTCAGAACTGTCACTGAAGACACAATCTGACCTCTGCCCTGGGAGTCTGGAGCCTGGATTTGGAGTCAGTAGCTAAATTGCCAAGGGCATTGCTGCACGGAGAGAGGTACACAAGTCAGTGTGACCTGTTACTGAATCCTGTCTTCCAAGCTCTCCTCAAAAATGACCTCAGTATTTTATAGCAGTGACCCGACCAGAGCCACCCCCTCATCCCCTTCCTTCTTCCTTACCCGACTGGTGATACTGATACTCTTCTTGCCCTCTCAGAACCAGCTATCACTCACTCTCTCATTTTTCTGGGCACTCCAGAAAGTGTAGCTGAGCCACTACTTCCTGCCTTCTCTCTCCACTGTGCTAGAGGACATCAGCATTGGTACTGTCTGACCTGCGAGTTGCTAGCATTTCCAGTCGTTTGTTTTTTAACCAGTAAGAAGTTTTTGCTACCGTTTGCAGTTCTGTTCAATTTCAGTCCGTTAGCTTTCTGTTGTTTAAGGTAATGATACTGTATT
Organism: Mesocricetus auratus; assembly: GCF_017639785.1. Taxonomy (NCBI): domain Eukaryota; kingdom Metazoa; phylum Chordata; class Mammalia; order Rodentia; family Cricetidae; genus Mesocricetus; species Mesocricetus auratus. The sequence continues at coordinate 149,700,437 of NW_024429266.1, read as the reverse complement.
TCTGGGCTCTCTTCCTCTTACAACTTTTATTTCATATATTGTCTGGAGTGTATGTTTGAAGCTGAGAGGCATTTGTATGACTTAAGGTACGTGTGAAGGTCATAGGACAGCTTGGGGGACAGGGTCAGTTCACCCCACCATGTGGGGCTCAGGCATTGAGCTCAGTTGTCACACTTGACAGCAAAGACTTTTACCCACTGAGGTGGCTTGCCAGCCTAGTCTGCCATTCCGTTCCCTTTCTTTTCTGTGTACAGTTTTCCTGTGTGAAGGTTTATTCTACAGAACTACTTGAAAAAATAAATTCCAGAAAATAAACAGATATTCATGTGGTCTCATCTACCTTGAAGGAGGTGGTGTTTGGTCTGGAAGGGTGATTGCTAAGTCCAAACAATCACCCACCTATCCAGGACTTCTGTGACTTTGGGTCATAGGATAGTCAGGACCCTTTCTCAAGACATGTTTCTGGCTTCCTTAACTCCATAGCCAGGTCTTTTAGGAGCCATAGAAACAATTGCAAAATCGAATGAAGTGTGTGTTGTTCCAGCTTCAGGGTGGACTTCTTTCACTCCAGGTCTTTCAAGGCTATGTCCACAAGTGTAGATCTGCAGCCCTCCCTCAGGTAGGCATGCTTCTGAGGGAGAATTCTACATTTGGCTGCGGCAGTGACCATTACTGATGGTGAAGACTTTTCAGTAGCAGTGGGCATGTCTTCTCCAGATTGAGTGGCTTCTTGGTCTCCTTACTCCTTCTGTGTAACCTCCCACTGCCACTGTCCTCCTTCCTTGCCCCACCCCACCCCAAAGCATGATTTTTTTTTTTAAAACATCATCCCTAGAGTTGCACTGCCAAGTACTGTTCATCTGCTAATCCCATGTTTGTTAATTCTTTACTTGGCAATGGTACACAGTGAGTAAAACTGTTAGAAAAGGGAGAATATAGATAGCATACATACAGATGAGTATAAGTGCTTAAAGCAGCAAACAGTAGTTGGGGGAGAGAGCCTGGTGTGTAGCAGGCTTTCTAGGACCGCCAGCACCCAAATCATGACAAAGAGACTTATTAATTATGAATGCTTGGCCTGAGCTTAGTCTTGTTTCTAGCTAGCTTTAAACTTAAATTAATCCATTTCTATTAATTTATGTGCTGCCTCAAGACTCGGTTATTTCATCTAGACACTGTCCATCCTGCTTTCCTGGCTCCCTTTCCTCTCTGCTTGCCAGCCCTGCCTATCCCTCCTTTCCCCAGCTATTAGCCATTCAGCTTTTTAATTAGACTAATCAGGTGCCTTAAGCACACAAGGTAAAACAATAACACATCTTTATATAGACAAACAAATGCAACACATCTTTACATAGTCAAACAAATGTTCTATTCCAAAACAGTGATGTGTCTTTGTTAGGTTACAATTGCTGTGATGAAATACCATGACTAAAAGTACCTTGGGGACAATGGGGTTTATTTGGCCTACATATCCCAAGTCACAGTTCATTGAGGGAAGCCAAGGCAGGAACTCAAACCAGATGGGAACTTGGAGGCAGGCGTTGATGCAGAAGCCATAGAAGATAGCTGTTTACTGGACTGCTCCTCCTGGCTTGCTCATTCTGCTTTCTTGTGGAATCCAAGACCACCAGCCCAGGGTTGGCACCACCTACAAAGGTCTGGGCTCTTCCACATCAACCACTAATTAAGAAAATGACCTACAGACCAGCCTACAGCCTGATCTTATGGAGACATTTTCTCAATTGATGTTCCCTCCTCTCTAGCTTGTGTCAAGTTGACATAAAACTAATGAGCACCAGTGCTGCTTAAATAAAGTGGTTCCTAGCCAGGTGTGTGGCTCAGGCTTTTAATCTCAGCACCAGGGAGGCAGAGGCAGAAAAAACTTTTGAGGACAGCCTGGTCTGCCAGAGAGAGTTTCAGGACACCGAGAGAGAGGTACATAGAAACCCTGTCTTGTAAAAACAAAATGAAAAATAAGTAAAGTGGCTCCTTTGCTGAGAAAGTAGTGCTTAAGCAGTGAGGCAAATCTTCACCTGCGTTTGTAGCATTAGTCCCAACTGCTGATTTTAGGAATGGATCCAGCATTAGAGAGAGAGGGCAATGTCTTCATCCTTGCAGCTCCTGCCCTGCTGTGTAGGCTAGCTCAAGGGTTCATGGTTCTGCTGAGGATACTGCTCTCTATCAGGACCCAGGGGCAATCTGAGTGAGGCTGGAGCTCTCTTCCTGGCTGGGTAGAGTGGCAGTCCAGGAGCAATGTCCTCTTTGGTGTTTTCTCAGCTCACCTGTGCTTTTCTCCTCCTTCCTGCAGCTTAAAGGATGACCTCTAGGAAGAAAGTGTTGCTGAAGGTCATCATCCTGGGAGATTCTGGGTAAGTGTTTCTCACGGATGTGAGCTCACAGATGAGCTTGAAGCTTCACTTCACTGATGCCATGACTGACAGCTCTACACTCTGCTCTGGGCCTTACTCTAGTCTTAATGTTGGGATAATAGAAGAGATTTAAATGTTCCTTTGCTGTGTATTTTTGTTCTTTGATTTTTAGCATGGGCATGTGAGCTTATGTTTGCCTTGAACATTAGGCAGGCACTCTGCCACAGCTGTATCACTGTTTCCTTTAACATGTTTGGGTTTGGGTTTTGTTTGGGGGGTGGGAGTGGGGAGTCTGAATGCAATAAATGATATTCATTTTTATGAATTTCCTTCTGTATCATCTGGCCGGTGCTGATCTTATGATCTCTTGTTATTAGTACCTTGTCTATGCAGATGTGGGTCTGCCCACATGTGCAATGCCTTCCTCCTGTGTCTGACCAAGGCTTGTCTGTGGAAAAGCCAGGACCAAAAGACTGGATTTTGTTTCTAAGTTGCCCACTTACCAAGTAATGAATTCTTCAATGTCTATTAAGGTTGTCTAGTAGGCTTTTTCTTTTCCTTTTTTGGAGGGGAGGGAGGGGAGTTGAAACAGGGTCTTATCCTGTAGTCTTGGTTGTCCTGGAACTCATTGTGTAAACCAGGCAGGCCTCAAACTCACAGAGACCTGTCTGCCTGTGCCTCCCAGTTTTCTGTTACAGTTTTCGGGCTTGGTTTCTTATGTGACTCATGACAGCCTTACTTCACTGAGGGTCTGTGTATAAAAATAGTAAGTTGCACAGTGGCACATGCCTGTCACACGAGCTACTTGGAAGGCTGAGATGGGATGGTCACTTAAGCCTGAAAGGTTAAAGCCAGTCTGGACAGCATAGACCCTGTTTAAGAAGACATTAAGAACATGTAAAAGGAAGGTGCTCCCCTCTATTCCAAAGCTCATTTGGCCTATTTGAGTTGCTTAAGGAACCCTTGCTTCTGCAATTGTATACCAGTGGAATGGAGTGCAGGCATAGTGTCTGTCAGAAATGATACGGTCCTTAGATTGTGCTGCCCTGACTTAGCTGAACTTAGTCTCAGGACTTCCATCCATTACAGACCTCACTTCCCCCTGTGAGTTCTATTATGCTGCAGTACAGGGCATGGAACCCACGGCCTCACACATGAAGTCAGTGGTCAGCCATTGAGCTACACCCAGCCAAGTACTGTTGCCTTGGACTGTGTGTATGTCTAGGTCCTCTGAATATGATTGTTACTTTGTGGAAAACTATGGACAAAGGTTAGAGCTAAAGTTTGCATTACCTTAAGCAAACACTTGGTGGGTAAGTTTTCTTGGTGAAAAAAATTCCTTGGGAGTAGGCTGGAGAGGTGGCTCAGAGCACTGACTGTTTTTCCAGAGTTCCTGAGTTCAATTCCCAGCAACCACATTGTGGCTCACAACCACCTACAATTCAATGTAGTGCCCTCTTCTGGCAGAATACTGTATATGTAATAAATAAATAAACCTTTAAAAAATTCCTTGGGAGGAACATTCTTTGCCTTCTTTTAATATTACATTTTATTTATTATTATGTGTACATGTGTGTATAGAGGTCAGGAGATAATGTGTTGTTTTTCCTTTCACCATTGGAGTCCTGGGGATTGAATTCAGGTCATCAGGCTTGCCAGCAGGTACCTTACCTGCCAAGCCATCTCATAAGTTCTTTTGTTGTGCTTTGCTTAGGCTTTATTTTTGAAACCAAAAAGAAAAGAAAAAAGTGTCTCAGCTTGCTCTTGTACTCACTGTGTAGACCAATCTGGCCTCAAGCTTCCAGTCCTGTTCCCTCAGCCTTTCAAGCACTGGATCCCAGGCATGAGGTGCTCCACCTGGCTTGGAGGAACATTCTTTTCTGGCTGTGTACTGATGCTTTCTGCTCTGTGTCAGCTGAAGTCAGTGGCTTCTTCCTGGTATTGCTTAGTCAAACTGAGTAACACACTAAACGTCTGAGATCACAGTGATGGTTTTGCAATGGCAGAGTCATCTTATTAAAGAAATTTCTTCTTCTTCTTCTTCTTTTTTTTTTTTTTTTTTTGGTTTTTCGAGACAGGGTTTCTCTGTGGCTTTGGAGGCTGTCCTGGAACTCGCTTTGTAGACCAGGCTGGCCTCGAACTCACAGAGATCCGCCTGCCTCTGCCTCCTGAGTGCTGGGATTAAAGGCGTGCGCCACCAACGCCCGGCAAAGAAATTTCTTTTGGGAGTATATATTTGCCTGCCTTCCGGAAGGGAAAAAAAATTAATATATCAGCTCTGCCATCTGAGCTACCTGTACTGAAATTTATAAACTGTGTTCCATATATGATGGACATCTGTACTATGGTTTCTTGTTTTGTGTTTTTGTTTTGTAATGCTGTGTTGGAAACAAAGGGACACTGTCACTGAGCTAATCCTTCCTCTCCCTGTATTTGTTTTTACCACATTTATTTATTTTGTATGTGTATGGGGTATTCATTTTGTGTCTGTATATGTGTGTGAGTTGCACATGCCTTGGTGCATGTGTGGAGGTCAGAGTATAATTTGCAAGAACCACCCCCACTCCCCACCGCCACCCCTTATGAACCCTGGGTTTGGCTGTGTCTTTACCTGATGTTTTAGTTACGTTTCTACTGTTGTGATGAGACACAATGACAAAGGCAACTTACAGAAGCAAGAGTTTATTGGGGTGCTTACAGTTCACAGGGGGAGTCCATGACTCATGGTGGGGAGCATGGCAGCATGCCAGCCTGTACTGGAGCAGTAGCTAGGAGCTTAGTATTGAACTCACAGCCGCTAGGCAGAGTGTAGAGGTATCTTTCGAAACCTTAAAGCCTATCCACAGTGACACATCCTCCAACAAGAGACCAAGTACTCAAATATATGAGCCTTTGGGGACCTTTCTCATTCAAACCTCCACACCTGCTGAGCCATCCTGCCAGCCCCTCCCCCTGCACCATCCCAAGAAAATACAAACCTTTTAGTATGTGATGGTAGGGTGATTTGTCAGTGCTCCCCTTGGCTGAGAGAGAGGCACCTGTTTGAAATTGTGACAGGTAGGTTGCTTTGATAAAATGTTTTGTTTTAAAGGGCCTTGTGTGTGTCAGGTAAGCACTGTACCAACTCAGCTATCTCAAGCCCAGACAGGTTGCTTTTTAAATTGAAAGCACAAGTTAGTTTCAGTCCCTAATTTGACTTAGACTTGTGATTTTCTCCAATTCCAGTGTTGGAAAGACATCACTCATGAACCAGTATGTGAATAAGAAGTTTAGTAACCAATACAAAGCCACAATAGGAGCAGACTTTCTGACCAAGGAGGTGATGGTTGATGACAGACTTGTCACCATGCAGGTAAGCTGTTGCAGAGCTGCTACCCTGAAAGTGTATTACTTGTGTGTGTGTGTGTGTGTGTGTGTGTGTGTGTGTGTGTGTGTGTGTGTGTGTGTGTGTGTGTGTGCGGGGGGGGAGGGGGGCAACTCTGTGGACTGGTTCGTTCTATCTTTGTGTGTGTTCTGGGACTGACCAAAAACATTTTATCTGCTGAGCCCTCTTGCAGGCCCAGCTTATTGAATCTAAATTATTTTTCACATCTACCTGTTGTAGGCAGACTTTTGTTTCCCACCTACCAGTTCCCAAATAACTAACTGTGGAGACTCAATATTTATTATAATTGCTTGACCGATAGCTCAGGTTTATTACTAGCTCTTATACCTTAAATTAACCCATTTATATTAGCTTACATTCTTCCACGTGGCGTTACCTCTTTCATCTTGTACCTCCTGTTCTTCTTCGTGTCTCCATGGCGACTCCTCTGACTCTGCCCTCCTTCCCAGTCTAGTTTTCTCTCCTACTTTATCCTGTCCAGCTATTGGCCAGTCAGCTTCTTTACTAAAATAAAACCAATCAGCATAATTTACAGTGTACAGAAATTATTATTCCACAGCAACCTGTTCTCTTCCCTATTTCTGAAACCTACCATTATATTCATAAAATTGTTAGATAAAATAAAAGGCAACCAGTTTAAACTTGAGTGGAGCATGGTAGGGATGGAATCCAGGGCCTCCTGTATGCCAAGTGCACATATTCTTACCACTAAGCTAGATCCCAACCCTAACTTTGATTTTTTTTTTTTTTTTTTTTTTTTTGGTTTTTCGAGACAGGGTTTCTCTGTGGCTTTGGAGGCTGTCCTGGAACTCGCTCTGTAGACCAGGCTGGCCTCGAACTCACAGAGATCGCCTGCCTCTGCCTCCCGAGTGCTGGGACCTAACTTTGAATTTTATATCATGACAACTAGGAATTTTTATAAAATTTAATTTATCTAGGTTTATTTGTTGTCTGGTTTTTGCTGCTTTTCCCCCCCTAAATTTAGCAACCGATGGATCCCTACTGTTTTCCAAAATGCCTTCATTTTTCTTTCTTTTCTTTTTTAAGATTGGTGGTTGTAGGATCTATCTATGTATCTATGACTTTTCTGGAATTCACGTTGTACTCTAGGCTGGCTGTGAACTCAAAATGATGCACTTGTCTCTGCTGGAATTAAAGTCTTGAGCCACCATACAGCTTATCTCTTAGTGTCTTTGTCCAGTGCTTCAGATCAGAAACCTTTGTGTGTTTCCTAACTTCTTATAGCAGATATTAAGGTGGCTTTTGTTTGTTTATTGCCTATTCTATTTCTAGCCTTTGGGGCTGGAGAGATGGCTCAGTTCAGTTGCCAGCACCATTGTAGTTCTAAGGATCTGATACCCTCTTCTGCTCTCCAGGTACCAGTTGCCAGCACCACTGTTCATAACTGTAGTTCTTTTTTTTTTTTTTCCCGTTTTTGTTTTTCAAGACAGGGTTTCTCTGTATTGTTTTGGAGCCTGTCCTAGAACTCGCTCAGTAGACCAGGCTGGTCTCGAACTCACAGAGATCCACCTGCCTCTGCCTCCCAAGTGCTGGGATTATAGGCGTGCGCCACTGCTGCCCGGCGTATAAGTGTAGTTCTAAGGGATCTGATACCCTCTTCTGCTCTCCAGGCACCAGGCATGCAACTTGGTGCACAAGTGCAGGCAAACACATAAATAAATCCTTTTGTTTGTTTTTTAAAGGTTTACTTATTATGTATACACTGTTCTGCTTGGATGTATGCCTGCACATCAGAAGAGAGCACCAGATCTCATTATAGATGGTTGTGAGTCACCATGTGGTTGCTGGGAACTGAACTCGGGACCTCTGGAAGAGTAGCCAGTGCTCTTAACCTTTGAGCCATCTCTCCAACTCAACCTTTTTTAAAAGGTTGAGTTCTGTTAAGTCAGTCTAGTGTTTCCATGTGTCTGCTTAGCTTAATGCCCCAAGTGTATTAGTGGTTCCATTGAAAAACACTTTCAAAAATCTTCATGTTATGGCCGTACACTTTTTGTTGTTGAGGATTTATGTAGTATATACATGTTCTTGTGCACAAACATGTCTAGAAAAAGAATCCCAATATTTTTGTCTTGTCTTCTGGTCCATAATGACCACTCAGGTAGTTGGTATAGCAGCATCAAACTAAAGAGACAAGAGAAGATTAATCTTTGAGTTTCACATCAGAGCTGAGGGCTGGCACCCATATTTTAATTTTTCGATGTGTGTGAATGCAGGTATGTGTGTACCACAGCATGAGTGTGCAGGTTAGAAAACAACTTCAGGTGTTGATCTTTGTCTTCTGCCCCTCCCTCTTTATTTATTTGACAGGATAGGATCTCATTTTATAGCTTTGACTATAGAATAGGCTGGCCTTGAACTCAGAAATATTCACCTGTGTTTGTTTTCAACTGCAGGATTAAAGGTGTGCACCATTATATCCAGCTTTTACCTTGTTTTGAGTCAGGGTCTTTTTTTCTCATTTTCCTACTGCATATGCCCTGTTGTAGTACTAGCATTATATATAATAGATGCTCCCAATGTGTATGTCTGGCTTTTATGTGGGCAATAATGACCAGATTTTAGGCTCTCATATTTATAACCCCATTTTCTTTAAAAATTTTATTTTTATATTTTTAATGTGCATTGATGTTTTGCCTACATATATGTCTGTTTGAGGGTGTTGAATCCTCTAGAATTGGAATTACAGATAGGGTTAAACTGCCATGCAGATGCTGGGTCTTCTGGAAGAGCAGCCAGTGCTTTTAACTGCTGAGCCATCTCTCCAGCCCCTCTTTCTTTTCTTTGTTGAATAAAGTATTTCATTTAGCCTTTTATGGGCTTTGGGGAACAACAGGGTCTCATAAGTTCAGGCTGGCCTGAATCTCTGTAGCAGATGATGATGACCTTGAATGTCTGGTCTTGCCTCTGTTTCCTGAGTGCTAGGACTATGGGCTGCTGCCACCACACCTAGCACAAAGGTAGGGAGAGCGGAGGTCATGGAAGTCAGCCTTCCTCCGGCCACCCACATATACACATCTGGAGATTTTCAAAGTATCTGAGTGAAAGTTAAACCAACTTTGAGAAAAGGAAATTTCCAGATTATAGGAACAAAGAAGAAAGTGAAACTGTGATCAGCTCAGGGGCTCCTGCCATGAGATGGGTGTAGCTGATTAATTATGAAAGCTTGGCCTTAGATTACGCTTGTTCCCAACTAAAATTCTGCCACATGGCTCATTACTGCTTTATACTGTGTGTCCAACTTCCTCCAAGTCTCCTGGGGAATCCCACTCAACGCAGATTTCTCCCAGAGTTCCTATCTCTCTCTGCTAGTCATGCCTGTCCTCTCCTGCCTAGTTGTTGGCCATTCAGCTCTTTATTAAGCCAATCAGAAGATGCCTTATGTGGGGGAGGTTAAACAGAGACATCTTCACGGTGTACAAAAGAATTATCCCTCAGCAGATGGGATGATTTTTAAATTTCGGCTGTAAAATGCTCATGTGGGGAGCTAAAGCTGAGAAACAGACAGTCCACACCACCTGTAAAAGCAGGACAGGGAGACAGGCCCACGGTGTCCCCGTGCTTGGGGGACTCATAGGCTTGAGGCATTCCTCCATTGTCTGCCTGTCCATGTGTGGTGGTTGCTTTTGGTGTGTGCTTGGGGAGTGGGGAACTTGAAATTACATGGGATTTCTGTTAAGCGCTACACAAGTGCTCTGCTGTTGGGTTTTGTCCACAGACCTTTTTAAACTGGTGTCTTTGAGACAGGTATCATTTAACTGCTGCCTAGGCACTGACCTTGAACTTGCAGATCTCTTGTCTCAGCCTCTACAGGAGCTGGAATTAAAGATTTGCCTTCCCAGATCCAGCTTCATATGTGTAGAATCTAAGTTTATACTCTTCAAAGAACAGGACTTTATCTTGAATTTAAAAAAAACTTCTATCATTCTTGACAGAAACCAAGATTAGTTTGTGGGGCACTTAAAATTGGAGTGAGAAAGCATGGTGGTGCACACCTTTAACCCCAGCATTCAGGAGGCAGAGGCAGGCGGAGCTCTGAGATCAAGGACAGCCTGGTCTACAAGAGCTAGTTCCAGAAGAGCTCGGCTGTTAACTAGAGAAACACTGTCTCAAAAACAGACAAACAAAAAAATTGGAGTGAGAAGATATGCTCCTGACCATATGAGGAAATCATATGTCACAAAATCTCTTCATAATGACTGTCTTTTTTTTATAAAAAAAAATGGGAATAGAAACCAGAATGGAAAAAAACTGCTATAAAAATGAGGATATGGGAAATTTAGAACTATTAAAAGCGAAAAAACAACATCCAAATAGATGAAAGACACTGTTAAACTGTAGAAGCACAGTAAGCTGCAGGGGTTGGGCAAGGTTTAAAAAAAAAACCTGACACTGGGTAGACATGGTGGCTTGTGCCTTTCCTCCCAGCACTCTGGAGGCAGAGGCGGGAGGATCTCTCTGAGGTCACCCTGGTCTACAGAGTGAAAGACACCCAGAGCTACTTAGTGAGACCCTGTCTTAGAAAAACAAACAAAAGGAACCAGAGACTGCAGGAAACCAAATGGCCGCCCAAGATTTCTCAGAAAATGGGTGATTTGCAGAAGGAGGGGGGGCTGTGTGAGGGCACATCCGCCTGCTGTTTGTGTTTTTTTTTTTTTTTTTTTTTTGATTTTACGAGACAGGGTTTCTCTGTATTGTTTCGGAGGCTGTTGGTCCAGCCCGGCCTCAAACTCACAGAGATCCCTGCCTGCCTCTGCCTCCCGAGTGCTGGGATTAAAGGCGTGCGCCACCACTGCCCAGCTGCTGTTTGTATTTTGTTTAGGTCTTTACACAGGCCCAGCAAGCACTCTCCCATTGAGCTATGTGTATTTCTGCACAGATTCTCCTTTAATCAGTTTCTGGAGAAAAAAGATTAAAGATGAAGTTTGCCAGGAATTTCCCAGAACTGACATTGCACCAATTCAGAGATCCAGAAATACCAACTTCTCAGGACAGATACATAAAAAAATGTACATAAATGACATAAGATACCTACTCTCAAAAGACCAAAGAGGAGCCAAGAAAAGTGTGGCCATGGCAGCCAAGGAAGGATCATGAGGTTGCCAACTAATCCATAGCTCCAGGCATAGTCATGTAGGTTTTCAGATTTATTTCATACTGAAAACATGAGTTCTTTCTCCTCTGGCCTCCATCAGGTTCTCCCCCCTTCCCCGCAGACAGAAATAAGGACAAAACAAACCTAAAAGCATAGAGCTAGAGTAATTCATGCTTTGACACATGAGACACTGGGTTCTCTCTCCAGCATTGTGGAGCCAAGAAAGCATAGATAGCTAGCTTGCCTTGGTGTCTACTCAGAATGGGTCTAAGATATTTCCTTACCCAGATACAACTTTTATATTGTGTCCAAGGCTTCAGGCACTTGCATTGTTGGTTGTTTTTACTCTTTGCTCTTTTGGGGGCCGGCCACCCAGCCACCCAGCTCCTAAAATAAATCACACACATAAAGCCTCTGGGCTTTTTCCTTTTCTTCTGTATTCTTGCTTTCACTCTGTGGTTGGCATCTTCTCTGTTCTCTCCTTCTCTCATTCCTTGATCTTCCTCTAATCTTCTCTTATTCTCTTCCCCTGCCAGCCTGACTTATTTCTCCCTCCTGCCTTGCTATTGGCCATTCAGCTCTTAATTAGACCAATCAGGTGTTTTGGATAAGCAAAGTTACACAGTTTCACAGTTAAACAAATGCAGCATAAAAGAATTCAACATCGTTAAACAAATGTTCCAAAGCATAATCAAATGTAACACATCTTGAAATAATATTCCACAACATTGCACAACATGCATATAATTCTGGATTAATTCCCTGGAACAGCATAAAAATGAGTGTGGTGGTGCTTGCCTGTAATCCCAGCACTTGGAAGCTGCAGGCAGGAGGATCAGAAATCTAAGGCCATCTTCACCTACAGAGTATATTCAAGGCCATTGTGGGCTGGTGAGATGGTGAAATGTTTAAGAGCATTGGCTCTTTTCCAGAGGACCCAGGTTTGAATCCCCAAATGCTCTGTGGTATTCACAATCACATGTAACTCTAGTCCCGGGGAGTCAGATACTCTCTTCTGGCTTCTTTGGACACCAAGCATGCATGAGGTATATAGACATACACGCAGGCAAAATACTCATAGAATAAAAAAATAATGAAATTTTTAATTAGGAATAATTTTTATATTAAAATTGATTTTTGAGTTGTCATGTCAACATTGAATGTAAGGATACTGTAGTATAAATAATAAAAACCCAGAGAAGCAAAGCGGCCAATCCACCAGAGCGCTCTCACCTCTACCAGTGCTCAGACCAAAGGGGCGATCCACCAAACCTCAGATTGCATCTCCAGACAGCACTGCTCTTCACCAAATCTCAGACTGCTCCTGAGACTGCACTGAGCTCCTTATATTCTCTCTAGTGCTGGGATTAAAGGCCTGAGCTCTGTTTCTCTTTTAGACTGATACACTCTCATGTAGTCCAGGGTGGCCTTGAACTCACAGAGATCCATCTGCCTCTATCTCTCGAGTCCTGGAATTAAAGATGTATGCCACCACCACCCAGCTTCTATGGCTGAGGCAAGCTTTGCATTCTGATCTCCAGGCAGGCTTTATTAGATCATAAACCGTATATCACCACAGGATACCCTCCCATATAACTTTAAATAATCTCCAAATTACAAGACCTAATCCCATGTAAGGAGTTTAAGACTATGTCTGGGAATAATGATGAAGAGGGAAACCATAAATGCCCACTAAAGTTGTGGCCAGCTGTTAGTTGGATCCTCAGGTGTGGCTCACTTTGGGTCCTACTATAAGGAAACCAGGATTGGAATTATGCATTGTAATGTCCAGTAGAAGAGTATTGGTAGCTGTGTTTTACCATTTACCTTTCTGATACTGTTGAGGAAGCTACAAGTTAGGTGTGCATGAGCATTCAGAGTCTTGGTAAGCTGAACAGTGGTATTGGCACAGACACACAGAAGGCCCATGAGACACAGGCATAGGACCTGGCTGGGAACTCTGAGGGACAGCGTTCCCACTTGGGCTGGAGCAGAACTTTCAATAGAGTAGCTAGAGGCTTCAGGATCTGAGTGAGGTAAGAAAAGCATAAAATAAAAATGTTCTATCCCAGCACTTGGGAGGCAGAGGCAGGTGGATCTCTGTGAGTTCAAGGCCAGCCTGGTCTACCAAGCGAGTTCCAGGACAGGCTCCAAGACAATACAGAGGAACCCTGTCTCGAAAAACAAAGTTCTGATGGAAAGTAGAGGCTGTTTTTGACCTTTGACATTTAAAGTGCAGCCAGAACAAGTCATAAAAGGTCAAGATTGAGTTCGACCACATTAAATCAAATACCTAAATAATGTGATTCCCAAATAACCAAAGTAATTACTGAACAGGAGCACATGCTGCCAGGCAGCCTGTGTTAAGTGGGCAGAGTACAACTATCTGGCAGTCACAGAGAAACCTTAGTGGCCAGGAAGCCTGATTGCAGGGAATTGGAATAATGTTGAGATGGAGCAGGCAGGCAGGCAGGCAGGCAGGCGTGGTGCTCTTCTCAGTGTGGGCAGGAGGAGAGAAGTATCAAGAGTATTCATTGCAGCCCTGCATATGAGTGTGGATGGTCAGGGAATAGAGTGCAGTGTAATCAGGTAGGGGGTACTATTAGCTGTTAAGTTTGGATATGAGAAGAGGACAGTACTATTGCTGTAAGACGTTTCTTCAGGAACCACTTTACTCCTGGGGAGTGAGGAGAAAGTGTCACGGGGTAATGTTTCATGTGCATGCATGTCTCTGCATCACATTTCTGCCTGCCACAAGAAGGCATCATATATCCTGGAATTGGAATTACAGATAGTTACAAGTTGACATGTAGGAGCTGGCAATCAAACCCTAGTATCCATGAAGTGCTTTTAACTGCTGAGCCATCTCCAACCATAGGTTTACTCTTAAAAAAATAAATTGTAAAATAAGTAGTGGCTTTATTAATACTTATCAGATGGTAGAATGTGTACTTAGCATTCATGGGTCCATGTGTTCCATCTCCAAATTTCTTCTGATATAAAAAATTATATCAAAGCATTGGATAGGTAAAATATATGGGTATAATTTGGGAAATAAAAGAGAAAACATTTCATTTGGGAAAGGACCATTTGACATAGGGTTGTATTCTTTTGTTCTTTATTAATTGACAAATATGAAATTTGTAAGATTGAAGCTAAGGTAGATTTAGAAACTTGCCAGGAATAATGCCTCAATTTTCCTCTTTCCTCCTCCTTTCTCCTCCTCTTCCTCTTTCTACTCTTTTTTATTTTTTTAAGTTCCATATACCATTTGCACCTAAGTGAAACATGGCCATGTAGGACAGTAACTGTGCTGAACAGTTGCTAGCTTCTACTCTGTTGTTCTTGTATCTCCAGATCTTTTAGTAAGGGTTTTTAATTAATTTTGCTTTCGTATTAAACTAAGAACAAATACCACTTTGACATTGTTCAAAATCCATTGATAGAAATATTCATTTTAGTCAGTAATGTTTTATTTCTACTACCCTTAGGAAAGCTGGTGGTAATACATACTTGTAATGTCAACACCAAGGAAGCTGAGGCAGAAGAATTGCAAGTTCAGTGCCTGTGTGGCTACATAGAACACTTACATAAAGCACAATAATCAAGCCCTTAGGAAGTTCCCAGAATACATAAGTGTTGAGGCTGTACCTTCTTCATGTTCTGTGTACATACCTGGGAGAAGATAGAGGAGGCTCATGTCTCTTCCCCCTGTACATGCGTGTGTACCTGCATACACACACACACACACACACACAGAGAGAGAGAGAGAGGGAGAGAGAGAGAGAGAGAGAGAGAGAAGAGAGAGAAGAGAGAACCTCCTAAAGACTAGGTGTTTTGCTTCTTGCAGATCTGGGACACAGCTGGTCAAGAACGGTTCCAGTCTCTTGGTGTGGCCTTCTACAGAGGTGCAGATTGCTGTGTTCTGGTGTTTGATGTGACTGCCCCTAACACATTCAAAACCCTTGACAGCTGGAGAGACGAGTTTCTTATCCAGGCCAGCCCCCGGGATCCTGAGAACTTTCCTTTTGTTGTGTTGGGAAACAAGATTGACCTTGAAAACAGACAAGTAAGTGCTAACATAACACTTACCATCACAGGTCCTCTGGTACCTTGGAGTTTGGAGGGCTCTCTTCCAGGTTCAGAATAATCTGGGAAGGTGCTAGTGGGAGTGCTTGTCACTGGGTTGACCCTAGCCAACTTTGATGTGGGGCTGTCTTGTTTTCAGGACCTCGGTTCCCTCTCTGTACCTTAAAGGAAGGAATTGGTTTTCTCACTTCAGGATGGAAGAATGCTGTGGGCCTTGAGTCATGTTGGCTCAGCTGTGATTCTACACAGCATTTCTGTTGGAACATGGTTTTGTTAATTTTAGCTCAGCTTATTTCTGACTATCTCTTTCCCTTTCCAGATTTTGTCTGTTTCTTGGCTGGGGCAGGGGAAGGAGAGCTCTAAGGGGTGAGCGCTGCAAAACCTGTGCCACTTGCCATTTCTTCAGGTGGCCCAAGATGAGCAAGTGGAAAGGGTTATACCAGAGATGGGCGTGGAGCCACTTTCCACCTCCTGGGATTGGCTCTTGACCTGTGGCACACTGCTAAGGGCCATAAGGTCTGACTGGACAGCAGAGTGACCAGACCTCCAGGTTTATAGGCCACACTCATCCTCATTCCCAGATCTGTTCTCACTTGTGTACTTGTGCTGGAGAGGACTGAGTCATTGTCCACTGTTCACGTCACTAATGTCCTCCTTCCTGTAGGTGGCCACAAAGAGGGCACAGGCTTGGTGCTACAGCAAAAACAACATTCCCTACTTTGAGACCAGTGCCAAGGAAGCCATCAATGTGGAGCAGGCCTTCCAGACAATTGCTCGGAATGCCCTTAAACAGGTGGGTCCAGGGCTCTGCAGCTGCAGGGCGCCCTCTGGTGATGCCTGTGTTCTTTCCTAGATGCCTTTCTTCCCAAGCTGCAGCTGGAAAAACCAGGGTACTTCTCTGGATGGGTAGGTCACAGCATACTCTGCCTCAGTCCTTTGGAGATCCACGGCTTTGTTAGTCGTGTAGAAGACACAGGGCAGACCTGGGGTATGGCTGGGTGATAGAACACTTACCTAAGATACAGAGCCTTCCAGGGCAGCCTGGTCCTTGAATGAGTTCCATAGTAAGACCTTGGGGGAACAAAACAGACACCCTGGTGAAGGAGGTGTGGGCTTGTTTGCTCCTGGACTTTGAAGATATCAGGCCACCTGAGGCCTCTTGCTTAGCAATGCTTCTAGTTAATGAGATGAACTTGAATCAGATCCCAGCTGCCATCATGTCTGAGCTTCTGCCCTTTGCCTCAAGACACAAGGCCATCGCTGAAGGGTGATCATGGTCCTCTGACTCAATCTCAAACCATGAGGTGACACTTTCCTGAGAGTAGTTATGTACATACACAAGTAAGAAATATAAGCAAACTATGTCAGGGAACTCAGAGCTTTCAACTACTCTCCTCTATGAGAAGGTACCATGTGCCAAGGCAGTGTAGAGGCTAGGCCTCTGATGTAGACCCGTAATTCCAACTATTGCAGGAAGCTGAGACAGGATGGCAAATTCAAGGCTAGCTAGGACAACATAGTAGTGCTGGAAGTGTAGCCAATCTAGAGAGGATCCTGGGACTTGTCACAGTATGGGTTTTTTTTTTTTTAATGTGGGCCATGGAAAATTAAAGCAGGCTACAAGGTGTCATCATGCACAATATAGAAAACAGTATGTGTCTGCAGGGACACGTGAGGTAGGTGGTAGCTTGAAAGTCAAGGCAGGTTCTCCCACCTCTAAGAAGCTGGGTTGATAATGCACTGGTTCTCAGCAGGACAGAACTACTGGCTGTGTGGGTGACAGAGACTTGGAATGAATTGTTCCAGAGGTAGGAGTCCTGGCTTAGAGGGGCAATGCAAAAGTGCTTCATGACAGTGGTGGTAGGCCTACCCAGGCAGTTCATCCAAATGCTGAGAAAGCGCCCTCCCAACATGCTCTCTTCACCCTCCAGTCTACCCTCCATGGATTTTTCTTAGCATGTATGTATGTATCCATGTGAAAATTCAAACCCATGGAATTGTCTCCTATTTCTGTTGTGTTGACTGGCACCCGTCAGGCTTCCTCCACCCGGCTGTTCCTCTTTCTGTGAGATGACCCCTAGAGGCTCTGTTAGACTGAGCTGCTGTTAGGATGAGGCTGGGTGGTTCACCCAGGGAAGCTCCCCAGCTGTAAGTGGTGCCACAACTCTTAACTGCTGTCTTCATAGCACTGTCCCTTTGAGCCTCTCCTCCTAGGCTGGCTACTGGTGGTCTGATGTCTGTCAGCTTAGCAGCTACATATGAAACTATTGACATTTTCATCATTGTCTGCCACCCCATGGCCCCTCTGTCAGTGCCCCACCCGTAGTTTTAAATTGAATCTCTATCAGTAAGACTCAGAAGTCAAAGGCTGGGGTGAAAACCTGCTAGCTCAGAGAGGTTGAGTAGCAGCTAGCTGACCTTCCTTTTGGGCTGGATACACCCCAAAAACACATCTCTTCCCTTATCCCAGAACCAAGAGAACTCAAATCAGTAAGTCACTGGCTCTGCCCTAATTCAAAGTATAACTTTATTGAACAGTCTCAGGAGTGTCAAGTATCAAAATATCCCACAACAATGATATTCTCTTTGAATGGCCAGCACAGAATCTTGGCTGACCCCTTGTGCATTCTCATGAGATTTGTTGTGCTTTTTAATATTTCATCTTGTCTTTCCTGGAACCTAGGTCTCCTTTTGAATTCTCCAGACGAGGATACCTGGGGATTTTTACTTCCCTGACTCACTAAGGGTCCTTACACCAATGTGTGGTCCTTTCAGAAGTGGTCCTCGAGAGTATGCCCAGAGTGACCTTATCAACTCTTGGGGAGTAGATACTACCTCTGCCTACCTTCCAACTTCCTTTAATCTCCTCTCCAGCTCTTGTTTTTGATAGCCTTTGGCCCTAGGGGAAAAGGCTCTTAGCTGCTGTGGTGGTGCTTGCTTGACATTTCAGCACTTAGGGAGCTGAGGTAAGGGAGTGGAGGATGGAAAGGTCTAGGACTGCACAGAAAACAGAAGAGACCAGATGTGGTAGAACATGCTATCTTCCCAGCGTTTGGGAAGCGGAGGCAGGAGGATCAGGAGTTTAAGGCCAGCTTCAGCAACAATGCAAATTTGAGGCTACCCTGGGATGTAGACAACCTTGTGTCTAACAAGAAAAAGTCATCTTTCTGTCAGATACATTTTAAAGGCCTGGGTATAACTCAGCTTTGGTCCTTTCCCTTCCGAGAACCCACATTCCCAGCAGGAGTGAGTGTGGGAAGTAGCTGTTGTTCCCTTGAAGTGTGACCAGTGCTCTTCTTCCAGAATTCCTGACTGTCTTGGCCATGCCTGGGTTCCTTTACCTCAGTGGTTCTCAACCATCTTAATGCTACAACCCTTTATTCAACTCCTCATGTTGTGGTGACCCTAACCATAAAAATATTTCATTGCTGTTTCATGAATTGTAAATATCTGATGCCCGACTCCAAAAGGGATCCCAGCTCCCAGCCCACAAGTTGAGAACCACAGCTTTACCTGGACCATCTTTATTTCACTATCTTTAGTGTATAGTTTTGCCTACCTGTAACTACCTTCCAACTAGAGAAACTTGTTGAGATTTTTGTGGGAATTGTATTATCTACTTGGGTGGGCCATAACAAAATACCATAGATTGGGCAGCTTATGCATATGACATTTTATTTTGTTGTCACAATTTTAGAGTCTGGGGCCAAGGTGCTGACTCACTGGGTTTGAGATTCTCCTGTCATGTAGATGGCTGTCTTCTTGGCTGTGTCCAAACAGGGCTGCTTTGCTAAGAGAGCAAGTGTGATAAACCCTGTGGGCTGTCTCAGTAGCAACAGCTCTGAGCTCTGGAGCTCGAGCTCAGTGGGTATAGAGGGCTCTCCTGGTGTTCATGAGACCCTGGGATCTAGCTTCAGTATGACATAAACCTGCATGGTAATACATGCCTTGTAATCCCAGCACCGGGTAGAGGCAGGAGGATCTAGGAGTTCAAGTTCTGATACATAGTGAGTTCAATGCCAGCCTGAGATACATATGAGGAGACCCCATCTGAAAAAGAAACACAAAAGTCCTGTGAAATCAGATGCCATAGATAACCGTGTCTAATCTGTGTACTCCAGGCATAGGCACACTGGAGGTTAGGGCTTCCGCATATACACTTTGGGCTGATACCAGTTCTGTCCAAGGCTGTTATTCATGCTCCGCTTTTTGTGTTAAATGTACATATCAGTACTGACAGGAGTATGATTTATAAATTTATTGTTGCCTATAATAACCAAAGTCAAAACAACACAAATGTTCACTGGCTGATGAGTGTCCAAGCAAAAGGTGGTTCATCTACTGCAGATGGATGCCATTCAGCCACAGGAGCAGTGGAGTGAAGCAAGGCTCTAGCACAGAGGCTGAAATGAAGCCTGTGTCAACAAGCGGGGTATGGTATGCTTGCTTGCTCTCCTTGTAGAAGCAGGAAGATTGCCCACAAATCCAGGGCCAGGCTAAGCTACAGAGGAAGATAGGGAAAGCCCTATGTATAGCAACAGAAAGGAGACAGGTCTAGGGTGAAGCATGGCTCATAGGCAGAGTGCCTCCTTAACGTATATGAAGCCCTGGCTTCCACTCCTACATTTGTAAAGATGGCTGCTAAGTGGCACAGAGTTTCTTTTGGGGTGATGAGTGTTCAGAACTGATGGGATGGTGGCCCAGCTTTGTAAGTACACTAAGAATACTATGTTACACACTTGATATGTTAGACCCTAGTAAAGCTCCTACTGTGTTCACCATGTATTCACAGATATTTCACATTTTTGTAACTTAATGAATAAAATAAAAACAGTACTGCTTAGGAAACTTTCCTTCTTGGATACAGTGCTAAGGGGTAAGCCCCAAGGCTTGGTGTGTGGGCGCTCGGTTCAAGTGTCAGTCCAGGAAGTGACTGGAGCCCATCTTAGCTGCTCAGGCAGCACAGGTGATGACATTAACCACCACTCTGCCCCTCAGGCCACAACATGTGGGAAACGAGCCTTGGGAAGAAGGACTGCTCCTGGACAATAGTCCAGAGAACTCAGTGGGACGTGGTAGCATGGGGAGCAGGGCTGAGCTGACGGGTGAGGACTGGCAGTGCTGGGGCCACAGAAAGCACTGGAGCTGGGTGTGCACCCTGTGCTCAGTCAGCCTCAGGATGCTGCTGTGGAGATGGCTCCTGCTGACCAAACCTCCTTAGTCTGCCACTCTTCTGTGTGCAGGCAGAGGGCAAGTCTGTCCCTAGGCCAAGCTGAAGACTGGAATGTCCCTGTGTCCCAGGTCATCACCCTCTCTCTCTTTCCTCTGACCAGGAAACAGAAGTGGAGCTGTACAATGAATTCCCTGAACCCATCAAACTGGACAAGAATGACCGGGTGAAGGCCTCTGCAGAGAGCTGCAGTTGTTGAAGGGGCAGTGAGCACAGAGCACAGAGTCCTTCACAGACCAAGAACACACGTAGGCCTTCAATATGCGTCCCTCCTCCTCTAAACAGAACAGAACGTGATCTCTCACATCCAGCTGCCAAAAGAAACACACCAGTTATCCACCACATGTGCGTGTACGCACACACACACACACCACACCACACCACACACCACACACCACACACACACACACACACACACACACACACACAGCAAGCAAACTCTAGCCTGTGCCTGACAGGCTCTTGGGGCAGTTACCCACCATGAGCTCTGTGTATGGCATATGGCAGAGACCCTGGGTGCTCTGGGGTGCAGTGGGCATGGAACGCTTACTCTTTTTGTTCACTGGACAGTGAGAGAACTGTTCACAGTTCATCTGTGTCTAAGTATCTGATTTTTTTTTAACGGTCTTGTGGTCTTTTACCCCTACCCCTCCTTGAAGGTCCTGTGGGAAGGCTGGTGCCCCCCCCTCCATTCTGAACAGGCTGTTTTGTATGTATCTGTTAATGCTTGTTACTTTTAACTAATCAGATCTTTTTACAGTATCCATTTATTATGTAATGCTTCTTAGAAAAGAATCTTATAGTACATGTTAATATATGCAACCAATTAAAATGTATAAATTAGTGTAAGGAATTCCTGGATTGTGTGTTTAAGTCCTCTAATGCAGGCGTGCAAGGTGGAGGGTTGAACCCTGTCTGGATTACAAGAGTGTTAGAGACTCAAATTTGAAAGTCCAGCTAGCAGCAGTATTCTGTACAGTAGACACAAGAATTATGTACGCCTTTTATCAAAGACTTACGAGCCAAAAAGCTTTTCATCTCTCCAGAGGGATAACTGAACTAGACAATTCGCTTCTGTGTCTAAATTTTCCAAAAGGTTGATTTGCATAATACAGTAGTGTGTACAATGGATAAATTGCTGTTATTTCAAAGATTAAATTCTCATTTTTCCCTTTTCTGTTTTTTTCCTTGTGTTCAACACTTTACTATGCCCTTTAGATCAATATCCTACTCTAAGAGGAAAGGAGACCCCACCTGACCTGTCCTGGTGACTCTACCTTTGTTCTAGAAGGCGCTCCTTTCAGGGCTGTGGTACCTGTAGGTAGCAGACCCCTCCTTTCCCCACTTCACCCAGGCGTGGCCCAGCACTAACTCACCCACCTCTTGGGTTGTGTCCCCTCCCGAGGTCCTGCCCTGCATCATGGCTTGCTTCCCGGAGCACTTCCCCTCCAGAAGTCTACATTCTAGGGTGTAGGCCGAGTTCTTCTGTAAAGAGACGAACGTGATGCCAATAAAACTTAACAGGAACAAAGAACAGCTGCCCTGTCTTTTTTTTTCCTTGCAGACTTTGGCTGTGTGCGGATATTCTGTGTTCATTGGACCTCTTGGTACTTAGAGGCAGGGTTGCCGTCAGCCTAACCCAAGAATAGCTGCCCTAGTGGGGATCTTTTTCTTAATCACAGTATTGGGAAAGATGGGACATGAAATGCTGGTGACCTTGGGCCATTTGTTGCTTTCAGATATAGCCTGACCCTAGAGTGGGGGTGGGGGTTCTGTCTGTGTCAGACAAGCAGATGGACTCTGGCACCAAATCACAGTTATCACTTTCCACAGATTTTTCTCTTCTGGTGGTGGTAAACCTGTAACCTAGCATACATAAACCCTGTGCTAAGCCTGAAAGGCTGCCCCCTAGTGTCCACTTTAATCAGTAGTGATTCTTAGTGTGTCCACTGAGGTTTTATTGACCTCCTCACCAGAATCTTCACGCTCCTGTTGCTCTCCTTCCTTCTCCTGCCCCTTGGCACAGACCTCATTGTTAAAAATTACATTTTTCTGGGCATTGTGATGTACTTGTAGATGAAACAGAAGGAGACTGAGGCAGGAGGATCTCTTGAGCATTTAGGGTCAGTCCTCCGTCAGAAATCTAGCCACACTCGATCTGATAAAACCATTTCCCCAAGACAGATTTGACAATATACCAGTGAGGAGGCTAGGGCAAGAGGAAGGGGAGTTGGGGGCTAGCCTGGGCTACGTAGTTTTGTGAAACCTGTCTCAAAAAAATTCAAATACAAGGCTGGAGGAGGGGAGGTGGTACATGTTTTTAATCTCTAGAGGTAGAGGTAGGTGGTGTTCTGGGACAGCCTGGGTGTCTCAAAAAAAAAATCAAATACATTCTCCTACATACAGCCAGCTTTGTACCCTCCTTTTAAACCCCTGGAATACTTCACTGACACATTCCTGAGTTTCTAGTAGTGAAGAAATGCCCACCTCAGCCAAATTCTGGGCTTAGGGTTTGACTTGGAGACTCACACTTGCCTGGTGAGGCCCTGGATCACACAGAAACACCCACCACTAGCAACAACTATGAGTGCTGTTTCCTATAACCTGGTTTGTGAGTATGGCCTCTGCCAAGTAGGATATGCTGAGGGCTGGAAGGTTACTGGGGAGTCTGTTCCCTCCTTCCTTTAGGGGGCTCACTGTCCCTTCACATTGCCTCTGTGCACCACTCTAGCAGAACTGAACTGCCTTAGTTTACAGGATTCAGAATGTTCTCGTTGCTAGGCCATACCACTGACATGCCATACCACTGACGGAGCACCACATCACCTGGAGTTTGTTTACTTCGTAGGGTTCAGTTACAGCTAACTGTTTCTCCTGTAGAAAGGAGAACTTCAGGCAAGGGCTTGGCGCCCTATCATGGCAGCGTTTTTCTCAGTTAAAAAATGTTAGAAACAGCCGGGCGTTGGTGGCGCACACCTTTAATCCCAGCACTCGGGAGGCAGAGGCAGGAGGATCTCTGTGAGTTCAAGGCCAGCCTGGTCTACAGAGGGAGTTCCAGGACAGGCTCTAAAACAACACAGAGAAGCCCTATCTCAAAAAAACCAAAAGAAATAAAAAATAAATTGTTAGATACATGGGGGCTGGAGAGATGGCTCAGAGTTTAAGAGCACTGACTGCTCTTCCAGAGGTTCTGAGTTCAATTCCCAGCAACCACATGGTCGCTCACAACCATCTACAATTCAGTCTGGTGCCCTCTTCTGGTAGTAGGCAGAACACTGTATGTAATAAAAAAAATTGTTAGAAACAGTGTAAACAACTCATATGGGTCTAAGCCTAATATGCAGAGAATATGATGCCCTTAAACCAGCGGTTTCAACCTCTGGCTCTCAAACACCAGGAAACACATTCCCAATGATCTTAGGAACCGCCCAACCATAAATTTATTTTCATCACTATTTCATAACTGTGATTTTGCTACTGAGAGTTGTCTCAGTGCCTAAGACCACCAGACATGTTTTCAAATGGTTGCAACCTAGAGGTTGAGAACCACTGCCTTAAACTGTTTAGCTATACTTTCCTGCTGGGTGTTCAAGGCCATACATGTGACCATAATCATGTTTTTTGTTTGTTTCACTGTTGAGGTCATTTGCATATTTGGTCCTCAGGGGTCACAGACTTGAGAACCGTTGGCTCCTCTAGACTCCTTGTACCAGATTTTCCATCAGTGTGACAAGTCAAAGGCTTTGCTTGACCTGGGCTTTGCTTGGAAACATGGAGCACATTTTTCTTCTGTATTGACGGTCTGCTTTGTAGACTGGACACTGGGTAGAGCTCACCATGTGGGGTATCCATGGCCCTGAACAAAAGAATAAGAGACTCCCCACAGCTAACATTTGAGAGATGCCTTACAGTCCCCCAAAACCTAATTGACTTTGGAGAGAAAAATGGAAAGATTCTGCCGTCTCATCCCTCTGACCACCTTAGCATAGCCTCTGAATGTGGTTATTGAACACCCAGAAGGTATCTGCTTCTGTAACAACTGTGTAATATTAGATAACTCTTGTGTGAAATCCAAGCACTTAAACTTTAATTACATACATACATTTTTGTTCTTTAAGACAGTTCTTGTAACTATTACAGAGAATAGACCAGTAGCCATTGATTTAAGCCAAGGTCTGACATCAGTATATTGAACTCTGACCTACATACCTTATATAACTTGCTCAGGCTCTTGTCACTAGCCATCTTAATGGAACATAACATCAATACCTCCTTAATAAAAGTTGTACCCAAACTGCATACATAATAAATTATCATTACCTGTATACATGCTGGTAAACTATGGGGCTTGGTAAGGTCCTACGTAAACCTTAGAACACAGGACAGTCTTCATACAGTACATGGATGGAGTGGTCTCCTGTAACTGCTTTTGGTTTTGAATGGATATTATATAGCAGAGACATAGCTTTATTATTTGCGAAATAAATAATAGTCAGAGGCCTTTACTCTGGTTATTTTGCTGTCCTTTCTTCCTGTCACAGTGTCAGGGCCAGACTGACTTAGGAAAGGGAGTACTGGAAGACATTTTGAGGCAAAACATGGTGGGTGGGAGGGCCAAATCCCACCTCCAGAGCCAGTTCTCAGTGAGCCCAAACAGCACGTGACAACTTAATGTATACACAAAAGCATTTGTCCCTCTCTAACACTGAACTCAGTGGTTTGCACTGAACAGGAAATACCTTGTTGAGTCCAGGGACGATTGGCTGGAACTTGAGTACCTGTCCTCCTTATTTTGTCCAGATGGGTCTTACCTACTGGGTTATGTGGTCTAACCTGAAGCTTTGGCTAGACTTGGGGTGACAAGTGATTGGAAGTCTATAATACCCTCTACTGTGTACACTGCTAAGAACGCTCTGTGGATGTGTGTGGGTCCCAGAGAATATTGGGGTCATGCCTCCTAACCAGGAAAGAGACAGGGTTGTTTGAGTTCCTGGGGATTTAATTGTGCCACATGTTTGAGGGACAGCTGAATGTACCTTTCTTGGAACCAGACAGTTCTATCTGCAAGGAGATAGAGGGGGACAGAGAAGTCTTGAATCAGAGTGGCCTTCTTGCTTCCATGATTCCTCAGTCCACCCGGATGAACTTGTCAAATCTGTAAGCAGCAAGCAACTAATGAGGTCTAGTCTGGTCCCTCCAGACTAAACTAGGGTTTCTACACCCTATCCATGGCTAAGTCCCCCACTGTCTGCCCATGTCCTCCTTTAATAGACCACACAAGCCCTGAGAGGAATCAGGAGGGCCATTTGCATATGTGACTGGTGCTGCTCCCCTCCAGCCTCACGTGATTGGTCAGAGAATTAGAGACACAGCCAGATTTGGAATAGAGAAAGGTAGGAGCTCCTCAGCCTATTGGTATACTAGGGGAAGCCCAGGAGCCAATGCAAAGTCATTTGCACAAATCCCAGAGAAACAAATAGAAAAAAATACACACCCTCCTAATTCCAAGAGGGAAGAACCCGGGAACAACACAATAAGAGCTCAGTATCCGGTGTCTGGACCCACACATCATCCGACCAGTGCTTCTCCGGCTCTGCCTTCTGCAGCACACAGCTCATCTCGGACTCAGGCCAGCTGCGGCTGTTCTTAGTGGTCATCACAGCCCTGGTATTTCCTGCAGCTCTTTGCCACTAAGCCAGTGCCATTTGAGAGACTCTTAACACATTACCAAGTCTGGCTGACAGCGTGGTCCCTCTGACCTAGGTTAGCCTCGATTGTCAGGTCCTGTCTATATTAGGCCCACATTGAGGGGCCATATGTTGCGTACTGATGTCTTCAGGACTGGGCATTAAAGAAGAGACATAAGATCATATCAGGAGGGCAGGGTCAGTCAATACTCAATGCGCCCAGTTTATTGATGCGTCATCTTGAGTAACCATCCAAAGGTGGGGCAATGGCAGAAGACATCTATTATCATGTATAAAGGGCAGAGAGCAATTACTTCCCTTAATCCTAAAGACACTCTGTGGCTGCCTTCAGTCACTCCATACCAGCATGTATCACTAGCCTTCAGATTTAAACTCTCCTGGGCCTAGGTCAGTTGTTATTTAGATAAAAGCTATTCACCACAAAGGCCAGGACATCCTACAGCCATTAGCTGATCTCTTAAAGACAATAGATGTCTGACCAGGAACCATGGAGCACATGAATGGCCCTGAGAATCTTTAAGGGACTCTAAAACTTCCCTCTGAACCTTCATAAACCAAGCCTACCAGCCCATTACAAGCCTGTGCTATTATAGTCCCATCTAGTCCTCAGATAATTGCTAGACTACTTGTGTCCTGTCTCAGACCAGTGTCATCCAACTAAAACAGGTTTCATTCAGCTCACTGTTCCTTTCAGCCTTGACCAGCAAGGCTCCAGACACATGCTGGTCTGTCATTTGCCAACTAGCCTGCCCACTATCCAACAGTGGCTCTTAATATCCACCTCTCCTCTTGGATCTCTCTGCACAGCCATCAGGACAAGCACTCAAGGTCGCAACAAGTAGCACCTGTAACAGTGTCCTTACAGATAAGGCAACTCTTTAATGGCCTAAAGTCACCCCTAGTTGGGTAGGGATATCTAATTGGGAGCAATATCTTCTGTCCTGCAGAAGCCCCTGTGATAGTGACCATGCCATGGCCAGGCTGGAGGAGGTAGTGTCTGAAGTGGAATTAGATGTTACACACCACCCTTAACCATGGGAGGCCAGACCTAGGAGAATCATCTATCCCAGGTACTCAGAACATGCCACTCTGCCTTCAGAGGCCTCAAATTTAACCCCTTGTTTGCTAGACTCTACAGCAGCAAGGGCTCTCTGCTATACCTGGCGAAACTCTGTTGCTTCTGGGGGCTCTCCTGAAGGTCTTTATATTGACAACTCTCAGCAGAAATTGTGAAGTACTTAAATGACACGGGAACTATCCTCCAAAGCTTCCCTCAGTAAGAAACCAGTCTGATCTCTGAACCCATGCAGAGTCTGCGTACAGTGGTGATTTAACCAGTGTGCAGAAAAGTATCAGCAATTCCCTTCTTAGGCCCATGATCAAGAGATCCCAGTGGGTAAGGACACAGTCTGGGGAGCCTTTGCTGATGACTCCCCATCTGTAAGACATATAAGATATACGGGATCCCAGACTGATGCCTGAGAGGCCAACCGGGGACTGATCCAGACTCCATGAATGTAGTCTCAGTGAAGAGGCCACAGAAATCACTGGGATCTTGGGTAGTAGATCAGTGTTTACCATGGTTTATGAATGATCTTTGGGAGCCCATTCCAAATAGAGGATGCTCTCTCAGCCTGGACACATGGGGAAGGGCCTAGGTCCTGCCCTGGATGAAATGACAGACTCTAGAGATCCCCCCAAGAAGGGCCTCCCTGGGGAATGATGTGGGAATTGGGTGGGGGGCTGAGGGGCTGGTGGAGGGACAAGGGAGGAGGGGTGGGAGAGGGAGCTGGGATTGACATGTGAAGCATTCATGTTTCTAATTTAAATAAAAATATTACAAAAAAAAAAAGATATACGGGAACATCGTCCAGATCCCTGTCTCCTCTGCAGGGCGTCCTCTGGGGTGGGTGCCTGTATCTTCTCTTCCTCTTTGGCTTCCATGAAAGAAGGGCAAGTCTGTTCAGAATCTTTGCTGAGTATGACCTTTTATGTGCCCCTTGGCCTTAATGAATCTCTTGTCTTATAAGACCCAACATTCAAGAGGAACTCTGGAGTAAATGTACTTCTCAAGTTTGTAAGCAAGCGCAAATACCCAGAGGAAATAACTTTTCACAGGTACCTGGTTTAGAGAATGGGCAATGTCCTTTTTTGTTTATGTCACAGCGGTTGGAAAGTAAAGATGACAGCATAGATGTCATGAAGAAGCAAAAAACAGGCAGCAAGGAAGAAGAGACAATGTGGCTGGGGGTATGGACAGACAGACAGGCATCAAGAGCCAGCAGAGCCTTTACCTCCAGCCTCCTTCCCAAGCAAGCTGATCCCTTTGCTTATTAGCTGATACTGGCATCTGGAAAACTGATGTGAATGAAGGGTCCTTTCTCTTTTCCCCATGGACTGACTGTTCCAAGTGCTGGGGACAGGAGCCGGGGACTCAGGTGTGTTCATAAAGCCTTCTCCCACTGAGCCCCACAGCTGGTGCCTGCTGCGAAGCCACCAGAGAGCTCTTCACTCATAGACGGCTACAAAGGAGGCTTGGGGTAGAGGAAGGGATGTATGTGGAGGGGTGATGGGGGAAGTCCTTCTGTGTATATGTTGTCCTATTGGTTGATGAATAAAGCACTGTTGGTCGCCGGGCGTTGGTGGCGCACGCCTTTAATCCCAGCACTCGGGAGGCAGAGGCAGGCGGATCTCTGTGAGTTCGAGACCAGCCTGGTCTACAGAGGGAGTTCCAGGACAACCTCCAAAGCAATATAGAGAAACCCTGTCTCGAAAAACAAAACAAAACAAAAAAAATCTTTAAAAGTTCTTTTTTTTTCCACAAGACTTCCAACTTATATATCTAATACAATTAACTTTCTGACAGTATTAAGGATATCAAGCATGCTTATCTGTCAAGAGCCAGGTAGGCAGATAAGATCTTGAGAAAAGGAGGACACCTCATGTCTCAGAGGGGAGATGTGACTTGTGAAGCGTCCGGTCCGGCTAAACTCAAGATGTGGAGAAGAGTGAATGGAGTAAGGGGCTGTGTGAGACAGGAGGCTGAAGCTCTTACTGCCAACGCCCAGTGACGAGGGATCGCCTTTTTCTGGGGCCTTTTTGAGAATATAAAGCACCCAGGCATTTTCTCCATCAGAAGCTAATTCTGGTGGGTTGATACCTAAATATTAATTGCTACTCCTGTAATAAATGATAAAGGCTCTCAGCAATTTGTCATCCTGACGCTGTTCCTGCCACCAAAGTTCCTGTCTCAGAGTTCACATATGGTTCACTCATACCTCTTTTGAGAGTTACAGGGAAGACCAAGGCTAAGACTCTGGTAGACACATAGGTTCCAGACAGACAACCCTTCAGCACTGCCAGCACCCATGGGTGACTCCCAACAAGAAGATGGAACTTTCCCTGCTAGCTCTATCAGCAGCCTCCGAGTTCCAGGCATGCCCTACCTGTAACTCAGAGCAATGCTGGTGTCTACGTAGGAAGACAGCTGCAGCTTTTGCCAGCATACTACTAGGAGCAAGAGGCAGCTGAGCAAGTCTTCCCACAGCTGCCTATCCCCAGGTGCCTGTGCCTACCTAGTCAAAGCTCACAGGAGGGCCCAAGAGGGCATGGGGTGAGGTAGCAATCTGGCAGAGGAGTGAGCCTCTCCCTGAACCTTCCCCAGGTATACTGAGTGGGGAGCCTGCCCTCTCTGCCCCTTCCTCCTTGGGAAAACCATCTATTCTTTGGTGTCCATTTCTTGAGGTCCAGTTCGCTCAGCCTCTTGGTTTAGGAATGGCAGCCTAAGTGTCTACCTTGGTTCTCAAGGGAGCAATCTCCTTCCAGTCAAAAAAGATCAGATCACCTCACTCCATCAGAGCCGGAGCCCTAATGGAGTGGGAACTTACTGGGGTTTCACCATGCTATCTGAGCTTGGAGTGTCCCCTTGCTCAGAAGGGGCCTTGGAGTACTGGATGCATTACAGCCAACTCAACCGTCTTTGAGATTTTCAGTCAAGTATATAATACATCTTGTCGGTCCTTCTCAAATCCTGGTGAACCCTCAAGAAATATAACCAGAGAAGGCAGGCGTCTAGAAAGTTGCTGAGTTCCTTCTCATAGAAACAAAACATTGAACTGGTAAAGACTGGATAGGCCCTGAGAAAAGAAAAGTAACAACTTTAAACACTCCTAAGGGAGCAGTTTGGGATTTTCTAGGCCCCGTCCATCCTGTCTAGATGCCCTCTGACCTGGGAACAGTAAACCTGCCTGAGTGCTGGGTCACAGCTTGTAACCACTGAACTGTCTTCTGTTTTGTCTTCATCTAAGGGATTTGTTTTGAAACAAGGCCTTAACCTCCTAAGTATTAGGATGGCAGGCATGTGCTATCAGACTGAGCGAGGATCAGTGTGGGTTTGGTTTTTTTTTTTAAGTATGACTGCACCTGCTGCCCTTCCAGAGGCTCAGTGTTTCCAGTACCCACCTGGCTGTTCACAACTGCCCTAACTCCAGCTGCACGCAGGCTGGTGCCCTCTCTCTCCTCCCTCCTCTCTCTCTCTCCTCTCTCTCTCTCTCTCTCTCTCTCTCTCTCTCTCTCTCTCTCTCTCTCTCTCTCTCTCTCTCTCTCTCTCTCTCTCACACACACACACACACACACACACACACACACACACTACTCGAGCAGGTCATGTAGCCTGGGTCCACACTGAGCTTCACACAGCAGTAGAGCCTTTGCTCCCTCCAGCTCTAACCCTCAGGAAGTGCTTTGGTTCGCTTCTATTCTCTCCCAGCCAGAGAGTCTGAGCAGCCCTAAGAAGGATTTGACCTGGTCTGTGTGTTTTGCTTTGTTTTTTGGTTTTCTTGGTGTTTTATCATTTTTTTCTGGGACAAAAATTGACTAGAAATACAATATTCCAGACTAGAGTTGTGAGTGCGGCTGCTATGTGTCCCAGGCAAGTGTTGGAACCACTGGTCGCAGTGTCCCTGACACCACAGGGACCAGTGGTCTGGATTTGAGATAATGAGTCATAGATGCTGGAAGATACAGGAATGGGCCTCCATCCTGTAGTCACTGGAGAAGCCAGCTCCTCCAGGTGGTCTCAGGTGGCTGGTACCCCGGGGGTCTTCTTGCAGGTCAGCCAAACCAAAGACGCTGCAACCCTGTGGGACTCTGGACAATTACAGGCCTGTACAGAGGGTCTTACACCCTCAGCCTCTCTGACACTCGTAGGCATGGTCCAGTCTGGGGGAGAAGGTAAGCAGAGGTCTGTGCAGTGTTTTCGGTTTTCTAGGCAAAGAGTAAAAGGAGGCACCTACAAGCACCGGATGTGTGGGAGGGGAGCAGTCCCCAACGCAATGGCCTCAGGTTACCTGGAATACGGCCCAAGGGGGAACCTCTGGGCCCTCTCTGGCTTATGCTAGGCAGCCATTCACCAGATCATACAGAGGAGGGTGGGGCTGCAAAAAATACTAGTGCAGGTCTGAGCAGGCAACAAACATTCCAACCCCCAACCCCCTCCCTAGTCCTACTGACCGCTTCTCTGGAGAAGGGTCTGTGAGCAGACATGGTGGGGTAGCGCAGTAAGTGGCTGCTGCACAGTCCTCACTGGAGGCCTCCAGAGGCCGCCTAGTTACTGGTGGGTGGGGGAAGTGTGGGTATCCATGGAGATGGGGTGAAGAGGGGGGTTGGGCGCTTCGCTCCCAACGTTTCCCCAACCGCCAACTGCAGAGCTTCTAAGGCAGTCTGGCACCAGTGCCGCTGCTTCCCGCAGCAGGGCCAGAGAGCTGGGGAGGAGGCTTGCCCCTTCTTAAGAGCTGGGCCCTCTGCAGGTCAGGACAAACTTAGAAACAAGCCCTTCCTTCGTCCCTGCTAGCCTA
Organism: Mesocricetus auratus; assembly: GCF_017639785.1. Lineage (NCBI taxonomy): Eukaryota > Metazoa > Chordata > Mammalia > Rodentia > Cricetidae > Mesocricetus > Mesocricetus auratus. The sequence goes on along the minus strand of NW_024429266.1, from coordinate 149,668,688 downwards.
GGCTGGGCCTTGTGGGTCGCCTGACACACCCCTGGCGGCACCTAGGGCAGGTACCCAGCACCAGGGCCAAGGCCCTTCCTAGCTCACTTAAACGAACGCTTGTGAGCATGTTATAGAGGACTTGGTTACACAGACTGACTGATAGGACCAGAAGAGACTAGCTAGCACAGAAACGCACAAAACTTGAAGTGCCCTGAAGGAAAGACATGCAAAAGTCACTGAAATGGGGTTGGGCAACCCTACTTCAGATGGGGTGTTTGGAGAGGGCCTTTCTGCGGAGGGGCAGGGTATGGCGAAGTTTGGGGACACTAGTGCAAAGCGGAAACAACACAGGGCCCCCAGGTAGAAATGGGAGTTCAAGGAAAACGGGGGTGGGGGAGTGGCTGACACCTCGCTCCAGAGACTTCGGATTTCATCCCAAGAGGGGCAGGACCTATAGACGCTTAAGGAAAAATAAAAAGCCCAGGGCCTCTCTATTTGGATGGGGCAAGGGCAGAAACTCATCGGATCAATGCCTCTGTGAATCAAGCCACTCCCAGCAGTCTGATTCTCTCCCTGCCTTTCTTCCCAAGTGAGGGTGGAGGGGCTCTCTACATAGCCCTGGCTATCCTGGAACTCACTATGTAGACCAGGCTGGCCACCTCCTGCCTCTGCCTCCCCTGTGCTAGACTAAAGGCGTGTGCCATCATGCCCGGCTCGCAGAAGTCTGATTCTTCAGGTTTTGTCATTCATGCCTACAAAAGTGCCCAAAGTCTTCGCCCATGTTGCTGGTTCTGGCCCAGGCCAGCCAGAAATGAAAGAAGTCCCCGCCCAGAACCCACAGTCGTTGCTTTGCTGCAGCAGCCAATGCTGCTGGTGGATGGGGGGGAGTGGTCGGGGAGCTGGAAGATGAGTCTGTTGCAAGTGAACTAGAGATGAGGACAAGGTCCCAGTGCAGCTTAGACCAGGAGAGGAAATGCAGGCACTAGGAGAGCCTATCCGAGTCACAGTACCCAAAATGGTATTGTTTTTGCTGCAGGTGCAGCTTCGCGATGTAACACAATGAAACACAAAACTTCAACAAACCCACATGGAGTTTACTGGGACAGGGAGCAAAGGGAGGGGCAGGTGTTGGCCAATTAGGAACAGAGATGGAAGGGAGAAGGGAAGAGGAAAGAGGTAAAGAGACAGACAGAGGGAGGGAGGACAGGAAAGAAGAGGGAGACAGAAAAAGTCGGGTCTGCCCTAGAGGAACAGCACTAAAGAGGAGAGCGGGAGAGAGTGGAAAGGGAGGAGCAGGAAAAGAGAGGTTAGAAAGACCGTTAAGTGGGTGGGGTCTTTCTCTTAAAGGGTCCTTTGCACCTCCATGGAACCCTGGGCTGACCAGGGTACTGCCTGAGTGCAGTCCAGGTGATAGAGGTAGGCCAGCATAATGCCTGAATCCTTATAACAGTCACTGGCTTTCTGTGCTCTGCTGATCACGTGTCGTTAGCTATAGCACGGCAATGATGCCATTAGAAAGCAACGAAATCAAGAACACCTTTTTATTTGAGGCTTGGGTGGGGAGGCAGGACTGATTTTGTGTGTGTGTGTGCAACATTTGTGAAAAGCATATCCTTGTACTGCCTACTCACTACTTACTATACCGTTATCCCAGACAAGAACTTTGGCCCTTGCTTCCAGATGAATAGTTAACACTGCTCTGAAACTACAAGCCTCGTGCTCAGTGACAGCATGACCCAGAGATAGGAGAACTCCCGCCTCTTGGCTGTGTATGCTGTGCTCTGTCCTTGTCACTTTCTGGGACTGTCTAAGGGACTAGGTCACCACACAGCTAGATCATGGCTCTGGCTAGTGCTGGTGGTGGTGGGGAATATATATCCTTTCCTGAACTTTAAAGCTCGCGTAAATCTACTTTGAAAACTTCTATGGGGGGGGGGCAAGTTACTGATTTGGTAAAGTTTTTCTTTTTTTGGTGGCAGCATGAAACCAAGGCCCTCAAGACTACTAGGCAAGTGCTCCCCGCTGAGTCGGTTCCGTTCCCTTTAAGTAAAGAGAATGTATAGTACAGTTTTTAGAGTAAAAAGTATGGGTTACAGAACTGAAATTTTCTTTATCCAGGTCAGGGCCTGAAACTTCTTGGGTAGGGGTAGGGGAGGGAGGAGGGAAGACACACAAAATTCAAAAGTTTTGTGGAATGAACGTTTTCCACCAAATATGCTTTATTCCTTATGCAGCCCTCACTGAAGAATGGACAGAAATGGCTGGGTTTTATTGGGCAATTTTTACATAGGAGTTGACCTTACATAGAAAAGACCCAGAGTCTAGAATTGTCAGAAAAATTTGTTTCTTCTGTTATGTCAATAATGATAAGCTGGAGCCTTCTGAACCTTTCACAGTGTGGGCAGTACACAGGTGTTGGGGCCAGTATGTTCCTTAACCAACAAATAGCATGCCCAACCCCCCACTTCTCCACCCCCACCAGGCTTCCTGAGGCAAGACAGTTGATGGGACTGTTGCACATATGTGGAGCCCCCTTGGGACACCTAAGGGTTGTCTTTGAGCCAGAGACCCAGGAAGCTGAGTGAACCTCTTCTGTAACCCCTGTCCAACCCTGCAACCTCTCATCCCTCATGAGGTGACCTACCGAATGCCTCTATGTGACCCCTGCAAGGGTGAGGGCCAGGATCTGGCAATCTGCTTGGACTGTATCCCAGATCCGCCTCCCAGGCCCACCTTCTCTGCTGGAGCTCAGCTTTTTCATGTACGATGGAGGCTGGGACAAGGTGCAGGCGTGCTAAGGGCCCTGGCTACCTCTCCATGACACTAGGAGAACAAAGGATGGTTTCTCTCTGATGCTTCCCAGCAGTGCTAGGAGGGGCGGGCTTGGTGAGGTTTGCTTTGCTTTTTAATCTTTCATAAGTATAAGTCCAAGACAGAAGATAGAATGGCATTTCTAGATTCCTATCACTCAGTGTTGTAAAGGCCAAGTCTCTGTGACTGGGGAATGGATACTGCAGTCAATTAAAGATAATTTAGCCAGAAAAAGCTTAAATGAAAAGGAATCAGGATGACCTGTTGAGGAATAGCAAAGAAGGGGCATGTGGCCAGGAGATAAAGTCCAAACGGAGAGCAGGGAGCAGGATCCGGAGCACTGGCCTTTAGGCAGAGGTCAGTGTCGACGACTCAGTACAGTCAGATCCCGCTGAGCACCCACGTCTGGGATGGCAGCGAAGAAGCAATGGAGGAGCCCAGCAGCTGCTGACTGGCTCCTGAGTGGGGGAGCTCAGGACCCCCAAGATCTAGTGGGACAAGAGCTCTCTGTATTAAAGGGAGTGTCTATGTCCCTCACAGAGCCTCAGTTAGCTAGGCTCTGAGGTGAGGTCCCATCACCAGCCCTGTCAGGTGGCATAGACCTCATAAAGCTCTTGGACCTAGGTCCCCTGTGGAGATGATGACACGAAAGATTCAGAGACACTCAAAAATCTGTTCTTGGCTTTGAATCGCCTCTCATTCATTCAACAAATATTTATTGAGGGCCTACTATGTGCCGGGCAGTGTAGTAGTGAGCTACAGAGTCTTCCTCTAGCTAATGACAGGATCCTAGAAAGTGGTGTGCAAGTGAGCAGCGGCTTACATGGACCCAACAGCAAAGATTTGCTATCTATCACTAGCCAGTCTCTCAAGCTTTAGTCCCCTCTCCCGGCTATCTGATGCTGTTCTCAGGAACCCCTGCCAGGGCCTGCCCTGCTGTCCTAGGTGGAAGTTTTTGTCTCCTTCCCTCAAGAGAGGTCCGTGGTCCAGCAAGATGGGAACCTAGCTGACAGGTCTTGCTTGTTTCATTCTGATACCTAGGCCCTTCCACAGTGGCCTCTCAGCCCATCCCAGCTCCTTAGGGGCCACCACTTCTTCAGGGACAAAAACAAGGTGTGATTGGAGGGGGATGAGGGGTCCATTGGGAGAGTCCACCAAGACTGGAAACTGGCACCAGGTAAAGAGGGACCCTTGTCCTGGGAGCAACTGGAGCAAGGCTCTGATGGGAAGGCTGGAGGCTTCCAGCTCTGGCACTGAGCACAGATCATCTAGGATGAAGCCTAGCAATAGGTCTTTATTAGCACACCCCTGGTCAACCCTTTTTGAGCCAAAAATATAGGAAACAATAATTCCTAACTAAAGACAGGGCAGGTGGCAGGGCCCAGGGCAGACAGCAGGGACAGCAAGAGGCAAGAAGCAGAAGCTTCCAGTGAGAACAGAAAACAGGAAATGAAATAGCATCGGGGTTGAGCAGAGCTGCTCTCTAAGTTGGTCTTCCCCAGAGCCGAGGAGGATAGCAAACGGTGGTGCTGTGCCAGCACAGTAACAAGACGGAGAGAGAGGCATCAAGACTGACGTGTGTATGTCACTCCGCAAAGAAACCTGGGAAGTCTACCTGGCCATGCTAAAGAAAAGCCCACAGTATACAAGTGCGGAAGGCAGTTGCTATGTCGGTAACATAAAGGATCAGAAGTGTGTGGTGACAGCCTCAGGAGTGCCCTTTTCTTTCTTAATAAACTGCCTCTGTTTCTATCACTATCTCACACTCTCGACACATGGCTGAGGTGTCCATTAGCATACGGAAGCAGACTCTGGCCCCTCCCCCATCATCAGGCAGTACTTGTGGCTCTTCCCAGCACTTCTCACCCTGCGCCTCCCCTAGATGGCTCCCTCCCAGGGGCGTGGCTTCTGTGCTCCTCCTCTGCCCCCACCCCTAGTCATTTTGGCTACAGTCGCCTCGAGGTCTCTGGGCCCTGGCTGTCCCTCTCGGTGGGTGGCTCTTCTCTAGCCTCCTCTCCTCTCGTAGCCCAGTTTAGTCTGCCAGCCATGCTCGGCGTGGACTCTTCCCCTCTGCCTGCTTTCTCCCTCCCTTATATCTACAATACAAATCTCCATGCTTTAGGAATAGTCGTGTCATCCTCCTCTTATTTTTTCATTCATCTGGTGCTGAAACCTAGGAGTGGCATAAACGAGCTCCCTTCCAGGAACCGAGCTGCTAATCTGACTTTCCTAAGTGTTGTAGGGGTTATTTGTTTCTGCTGGCTGCTGTCTCCCACCAAATTTGATTCCAAATTCTAGAGTCCACTTCTTCAGCCACTAACCCCCCCCATCTGTTCTAACCATTTGTCCCTCCCTCTCTACTCTGTAAGCCCAGTTCACAGGTGCCCTCCAAACAGATCTGTGCACATTACAACACCAGAAACTAAAATGGGGCTCAAGGCACACAAAGAAAACGAGAAGGTGATGAAAAAGGAATCTGAGACCTGGCCTAGGTAGTGGTGTGCTGATGTCCAGGACATGGAGCACAGCAAAAGAGGGCCTCCATGTCCATCCTCAAACCTCTGCATGACCCAGCACAGCTTCTGCAGGAGGGCAGACGGGGGTGGAGCACCCTAGAAAGAGAACTCTACACCTAGGCTGCAAGGGTCTCAAAGTGAAGCCCTGACTGCTGGCTCAGTCCTTTCCACTGGGGCCTCTTTAGGACATGTTTTCTCAGAAAATCAAAGCCTTCTGCGAGGTCCCAGGACTGTCTGCAACTGGGGGTTCCCAGGCTCCATTGACCAGCAAGGCCCCCCTGGTAGCTCATTGCCTAAACTGGAAGGTGAAGACAAAAGGTGTCCCAGCCCAATAAAAACACCTCATCCTGGCTTCATAATACTCATTTGCATCTTAAATCACCTTCCCCACCATCCTAGGGGCTAAGACTTTTCCTTTGTGCTCCCTGCCAGGTCTAAAGCCACTTGATTTTCCTGACCTGGGACTTCAGAACACCACATGCCCTCTCACCATTTGCCAGGCTCTGTCAGGTATCTGGCTGCAGGCCTGTTAGAATCCAAACCAGACTGCTGCTCAGACATCATACCTGCAGCAGCTCCCACATACTGATGGGAATCCCCCTGAGGGCACGGCCTATGAATCTTTAGCTAGCAGACTGCCAAGTGCCCAGACATTCACTTGGAGAATTAGTTGTGGCTACTGTGGTCACACACCCCCAACCTCTCCCCCTTCCCTGCTGCTCACTGCAAAATGAGAGAGCCTGGCTTCAGGCTGTGAAACCCCATCCATCCTTCAGAAGATGCCTGACTCTGATTGCAGACTTGACCTCTCCTTGGACAGACAGTCATGCTGCTGTCTGTCCATCTATGGCATTAATAACTCTTATAATGAACTCCTGACCCTCACAATGCATCTCATTGTCATCCTTGAACCCCACTATTAGAGACCTTTCGGTTGTAGGGAACAGGTGCCCCCGCCACTCAGCCAAAGTTGTGGCATCTTAATCCTGGTCGTTCTTCCCGAGTCTGTGTGTGCTGCTTCAGTCAGGCTGCACTTTGGTTCCTGTCAATCACTGAAGCTACTTTTTCTACATGAAAATGAGAGTGGTCCTCAAGCTGTTAGGACCAGGGCTGGGCCTTAGCAGCCCAGGAAGTCCTGCCACCAGTCCTCAACAGGTCTATCAAACAAGATGTAGAGAAAAAAGATTTAGTGGCCATACAGGGAACAGGAACAAATAAAGAGGTCCAGGACACCCCAACACTATCATCCCTCTCATCTTCTCCAGCATGGAGGTCAGACAAGTTGTCAGAATCCTGTGAAATCTCGTTCCAGAAAATCAGCTTCCCCTCGGCCCTCAGCCTTCTCCTTGCCTGAACAGGAGATACTTGGGAACATTCCAGTGTATTGGAAAATGTTGAGAGCCAGCAACAGGGGCCCATAAATAGTTCTCAACCTGTGGGCCCCACCCCCTGTAGGATTTAATGATTATTTTTCAGGGATTGCCTAAGACCATTGGAAAACACAGATATTTACATCACAAAATTACAGTTATGAAGTAACAACGAAACTAATTTTATGACTGGGGGTCACCACAAAGTGGTCTTGGGGGGGGGGGAAACCACTGCTGTAGACCGGCTTCCTTCTTGCTATGATAGTGCTATTAGGTTTCAGATGGGGAGCTAATTAATCAGGGTGTGTCCCCTACAGCAGCCTCTTCAGCTGCTGTGAAGGAATAGCAAGCTCTCTACAAAAGCCCATGTATCTGTGGACCTCTGATACACTCAGATGCCCTGTTTCCAAGAGAATGGCAGGCACACTAATTATTCCCTGAAGGAAGTTTACAGACCTCAGACTGCCGGACTATGTGCTATGAGTATAATGAGCTCCACCCAATTAGACAGTCATCCTTCCAACTTTCCTTACAGCTGTGGAGTCCAACATTCCTTCCCTGGAGTGCAAGCTGGTGATGTGCCTACCCAACTGTGAGGAAGAAAACCTCCCTTTCTTCCGAAACCACTAAGAAGGGACTCCCACTCCGCCTCAAGGGCCTGAGTTCTCTGCTCAGAGCCCTCACCATGCTCTTTCCATGGTGTTAATATCCAAATAAATTCCCTCCCCCAAATGGCAATCTGACTCAGTGCCTCCCTTAAACCCAGTCCTCCAGAACTTTCAGTCACAAGAATGCCAGAGAGAAGGGTCACTTACTCAGAGGCCACCTGACTGATGCGGGAGGTGCTGCAGTCATAGCTCGGTTCTGAAGAGCTCACAGCAGGAGAAATACCAGGTCCTGGGACTGCTGTCAAGCCTGCCAACCTGAGTCTGATCCCTAGGACATACATACATGGCGGAAGGAAAGACCTGGCTCTCGCCTGCTGTCCTTACACCCTTCCCACCCCACTAAATATAATTAAAAAATTTTTTTTGGTTTTTCGAGACAGGGTTTCTCTGTGGCTTTGGAGGCTGTCCTGGAACTCGCTCTGTAGACCAGGCTGGCCTCGAACTCACAGAGATCTGCCTGCCTCTGCCTCCTGAGTGCTGGGATTAAAGGCGTGCGCCACCAACGCCCGGCTCTAATTTTTAAAAAAATTAAATAGCAAGTCCCTGTCTAGAAAAAAAACCCATATAGACACAAAAACAACAACAACAAAAAACATTAGCCAGGGCCAAGCCCACAAGTAAACAGAGATGCAGCATCCCATGATGGAAGTGCTATGAAGGAAATAATCCTGGGAGGCAGCAGAGTCCTTGAGGCAGGAGCCTCCAGGAAGTAGAAGGAAGACAAGGGCTAGTGGCTGAGGCCTGAACCTGGTTGCTGCAGAGCTCACCCTATCTGATGCACAGGACTGGAGTCCATTAGCACAGGCTGGCACCCAGACCCTCTCTCAGACGTGGGGTGGGGTGAGGGTGGGGTTTGGACAGATGCAGGGCAGGTTAGTTTGGGGTATACTTGTCAGCAGCATCAAGAATACACAGATGCCAGCCACCTAAAGGGTCCCCTTTCCCTTAGACCTCCACTTAGGTGATGCCAGGTCCTTGTCTGCTTCTCAGAAAGCATTTCAGAACAAGTCAGTGGATCAAAGCTAGTGAGTTTCCAATATTCAGAGAGTAAAAGTGAGGCAGGAGAGAGACAGAGGAAAGTATGGGACATGAGAAAAGAGGGGAGTCCCTTTCCCTGTAATCTGGTTGAAGCCTCTCACCAGCAAAGAAACAAGAATTCCAACACAAGTAACTGATTATGGCCATTCTCTTTCCCCAGCTACATATGCCTGCAATTTTCTAGGAATCTTAGCAGAAACCCCATTTACAGAGAAAACACACACACGGCACCCATTCTGTAGACCTAGTGGCTCCTGGTTTTAACTAATCAGGTACTTCCATCCAAGGCATCCTTGGAGCCACCCTATAATCTCACTTATTAAAAAAAAAATGGCCCAGTGGGTAAAGTGCTTCCTAGTATGAAAATTATGAGGATCTGAGTTCAAATACCTAGCATCCCCATATAAGCCCAGTAAGACAGCATGCCTCTAAAATCCCAATAATGGGAATGGCAACAGGCAGACCCTGGAATATCACTGGCCAGCCAGTCTAGTGCCGTAGCTCTAGGTTCAGTGAGAAACCAACTCAAAAAACAAGGTGGTAGTGCTGGAGAGATGGCTCAGTGGTTAGGAGCACTGAGTTAACTCAGTTAAGTTCTTGCAGACAACCCAAGTACAGTTCCAGCACTCACGGGGTGGCTCCCAGCCATCTGTAATTACAGTTCCTGGAGATCCAATGCTTTCTTCTGATGTCTGCACACATGTGGTGCACAGACATACATGCAGGCAAAACATTTGTGGTCATTTATTATGATTTAATAAAGCTACTGGAGATCAAAATGCAAAGCTAGCCACACCCATAGAGCCAGGCAGTGGTGACACACACCTATAATCCCAGCAGCCACACTAGTTAGCCATAGAGGCCAGGCAGTGGTGGCAGACACCTTTAACCCCAGGACTCGGGAGACAGAGACAGACAGATCTCTGTTATCTCTGTTAGTTCAAGGCTACCCTGAGCTACACAAAATTGATCCAGTCTAAAAGAGAAACAACTCACACAGGTGATCTCAGCAGCTGGGATCTCACGCCTCTAATCCCAGCACTAGGAGGGTGAAGACAGGAGTGGAGAGAAATATAAGGAGGAGACAGGAATTGCAGTCTGAGGCTTGGTGGAGAGCAGTGCAGTCTGCTTTGTACTGTGAGGATTCGTGGAGACAGGATCACCCATTTCAGTCTGAGGTAGAGGTAAGAGCTAGTGACTGACTGTTTTGTCTGATCACAGGTTTGAACCCCAATATCTGTCTCTGGGTTTTTATTATTCGTGTTATACACACTCATAAACACAAAGTATAATATCTTTAAAAAATAAGGTGGAGAGTGATCGAGGAAGATACCCACTTCTTCCTCTGCACATGCATGGCTGAGTGTGTCCTCATACGCTTTATGCATGGAGGAAGGGAAAGAAAAGGGTTTCTTAGCAATCTTTTGAGAGGTAACTTGAGAGCCACCAAATGGTACACACAGCTAATGATTACTAAGAGAACTCATCTTGGCTCCCTTACTGAAGCCCACAACCCAGTCTCGGGCATGCTTTCATTGTCTTGAGCATTCTTCTAACAATCTCCAACTCTACTTTATAGTGGCTAGTCCTGAAATTCTCTTCTACATGAAAACCACAAATTGGTTGGACCTGAGCAGAGGTCCCTAAAAAATTAAGGAAAGGAGTGTGGTGGTGAGGAGCTGTGTCTGGGTCCCTTCACCACTAACCTAAGGGTAATTATAATTAATACACAATTCTAAGACAAGGGTGTGTGAAGGAAAGAAGAGGAGAGGAAAGGGAGGGGGAGAAAGGAGCGGGAAGGGGGAAGGGGAGGAGAATGGGTGGGAGATGTGTGGGTAAGAGGCCTCTGCTGCTCAAGCAGGAGTAGCTGAGTGCCAATCCCTGGTGCCCAGATGGGTCTGTCCATGCACATCTGTAAGTCAAGTACTGCCAAGGCAGAAAGAAAAGCAGACACTTGGGGCTTGCTGGCCAGCTAGGCTAGCTGAATTGGGGAGCTCAAGTTTCAGTGAGAGACCATGTCTAGGAAAAAAGGTAGAGTGACCAAGAAAGACACCCAAGTCATGCACTTGTACACGAGTACACACGTGCACACACACACACACACACACACACACACACAACACTATCACAATGAAGTGTCTATAACAACTAAATTACATCCCTCAGAGGATACAATTTCAATACAGTTTAAAGATTTAAGCAAAGCATAAAATGCAAGTAAAGTTTAAAAGTAGGGTAAAAATATATGATCTGGCTCACTCTTTAAAATCTTAAATAATTTTCCTTTTGTGCCAAGTGGTGGTGGCGCACACCTTTAATCCCAGTACTTGGGAGACAGAGGCAGGTGGATTTCTGTGAGTTCAAGGCCAGTCTGGTCTACAAAGCTAGCTCCAGGACAGCCAGGGCTACAAGGAGGAACCCTGTCTCAAAAACCAAACAAACAAAAATCTTTTGTAAAAGAAATAGTGCTTTTATGAGATGCATTCTTGAATGTTAGGCAGGAGAGAAGTACTAATATGATTTTTAAAAAAAGCTCAGTTACAAGCATTCTGCCCCAAACTAGTTACAGTTCATTTGATGTTCTGATGCCTTATGAAAACTGTACTTCTGTGAGCAATTTTGGGCTCAGCAGTTGCATTGATGTTTCTTGACTCTTAGCAAGAAAAGCAAACAAGATCCAATAGTGAGGGGCTTTTCTCATGTTACCTTTCCTTTTCCTGCCTATGGTACTTCAGATGGACAGGAACCAATAGACTGGGAGGATAGGGTGAAAGACAAGTCAGTCCTTCTGCCTGAAGCTGTAAGTGAGCCCGTGGGCAGCATCCTAGTGCACAGGAGTGGAGGAAGCAGGCTTCTGCTTGGAGGCAGATAGGAGTGGCTGTCATCAGCTGATGCCACCAGGATGAGCTGCTCTGGAAACAGAGGGTAGTGAGTCCAGGAGAGTCTCCCCACACACAGACTGTGCCTCATCGACTATGGGGCAACTCAGGCTCTGATCTCTGCTAAACCCCGGTCAACTTCCTAATGTTCCTTACCCCCCCTCCTTTGAATGGGGTGTGTTGTGGGATGTTTGTACACTGTGTGAAGTTATATTGCTGTGACTAGTATATTAAAAAGCTGAACATCCAATATCTAGGCAGGAGGTAGAGGTGGGACTTGGGAACGGAGAGAGGAAGTAGGAGAGGGAATTGAGGTGTGTGAGATGTGAGGAGACAGGGAGGAAGCAGGATGGGTATAGGTGACAGGATGTAGATGAACAGAAATGGGTTAATTTAAGTTATAAGAGCTAGTTAGTAACAAGCCCAAGCTAAGGCCAAGCTTTCATAATTAGTAAGTCCCTGTGTCTTTAATTGTGAGCTGGAGGCCCAAAGAGAAATCTGACTACCAGGGTGAGGGAGGGAGGGAGGGAGGGAGGTGGTCCCAGTTATTTGAAAGGCATCTCTAATGACTGGGAATCTTGGGTTTTCCTTTCCCGTTTATGAGGTCTCTGTAGTGAGTCAGGGCCTTCCTGATACACAGGCAAAGGCTCCCTTCACACGAAGCCAGGGAACTGCTTGATACTCATCCCAAAAGTTGGCATGGACTTAAGTGGTGTCTACTGTGTCCTTCACAGACTGGCCACTGCCTGAGCCATCCTCTTCTCCACTGTCATACTTGGTTTTTGTTTTGGTTTATTTGTTTTTTTCGTGACAGGGTTTCTCTACGTTGACTTGAAACTTGTCCTGAAACTCGCTCTGTAGACCAGGCTGGCCTCAAACTCACATAGATCCCCCTGACTCTGCCACCTCGCCACCTTCAAGCCCTCCCTTACCAAGTGTTGCAGTATTCGACTCCCAAAAGCCATTCCCCTGCCACACCTCTGAGACATGCCCCATGGGCTCATAATCTCACTTGCCTATCCTGGAGCCCCCATTTGGTTTTTAGGGGACCAGGGACAGCTGCTTTTAGGCATCACAAAAATGGTGTACTTGGAGCCAGGAAGTAGTGAGGCAGTGTCTGGGGAGAGGTCTTGTGGTCTTGACTCTGCTGACACAGTCTTGGGATGCCTAGTGCCCAAAGCCTGAGCATGCCACCTCAGGGCACCTCCCTTGGGCACTCCCTTAGGATCCAGAGGAGACCCCCACCCCAGAACCGCCTAGTTCTTCGCACTGCTCCTGTCGGCCGCGTGAGGGCGTACCCTGTGTTAGTTAGGACAAATTAAAGCCCCTCTTGAGGGTAGACCTGTGGTCCCCTGGGCCCAAACCTAACTCGGGTGCCTGAGGAGCACCCTTGGCTGTCACTTGCAAAGCTCTGGGCCTTGAGGTCTCGCCCCAGGCCCGTGATAATTGTTCACAAACTGGAAGCCCCCCTCCACCACGCTCGTGTAGCGTGGGGTACACACCTCTGTGCCGCTTCACCGAGCCCCTCCTAGGTGCATGCTGCCTCTGCACCGCGCAGCGGGCTCGGACCCCAGCCAGGGTACACTGCTGAGGGTGCACCCGCGCCCGGAAGCCCCGGGCGGAGGAGCCAGCGGCCGCAGAAGGCACTCCAAGAAGCACAAGTTGGAGCTGGCCTGGGCCCAGGCTGTTGTTGTTCTCAACGTGGTCCGCCACGGGGAAATAAAAGCGGAGCGAGGCGCGCTCTCCGCCAGAGCGCAGCGCGCACGCCCAGAGCTCCGGAGCCGGCGTAGCCCCGCCGCGCTGCCCGAAGGCTCTCCGCATCCCACCCCCGAGCCCCGCCGCGGCCGGCCCGGCCCCCACCCGCGCCCCAGCCCTGCCGCCCGGTCCTAGGCCCGGCCGCGGCCGCTCCCGCCTGGAGCCGCCGCGCGCCCCCAGCCCCCCGGCGCCGCCAAGGCCCCTCGCCTTCCTCTTCCCGGCGCGGCCCCCAGGCTACCGCGCGCCGCCTGCCACTAACCCGCTGGCCACCATGTCTGTGGAGCTTGAGGAGGCCCTGCCGCCGACGAGCGCCGACGGGAAGGCCCGCAAGGCGGCCAAGGCGAGCGGCCCTGCGGCGCCCGCGCAGCCCAAGAGAAGGAAGAACCGCAAGAAGAACCAACCGGGCAAGTATAGCCAGCTGGTTGTGGAGACCATCCGCAAGCTGGGTGAACGCGGCGGCTCCTCTCTGGCGCGCATCTACGCCGAGGCCAGGAAGGTGGCGTGGTTCGACCAGCAGAACGGGCGCACCTACCTCAAATACTCGATCCGGGCGCTGGTGCAGAACGACACGCTGCTGCAGGTGAAGGGCACCGGCGCCAACGGCTCCTTCAAGCTGAACCGCAAGAAGCTGGAGGGCGGCGCGGAGCGGCGCGGAGCCTCGGCGGCCAGCAGCCCCGCGCCCAAGGCGCGCACGGCGGCGGATAGGACGCCTGCCAGGCCGCAGCCGGAGCGGCGTGCGCACAAGGCCAAGAAGGCGGCGGCTGCCGGCGCGAAGAAGGTGAAGAAGGCGGCCAAACCCAGCGTGCCCAAGGTGCCCAAGGGCCGCAAGTGACGCCGGCGACGTTGTCAAGTTTTCTGTCTCAATCCCGCAGTGTACCGGTTCCGTACGGTTCGGCCTGGCCCAGGTCCCCACTCCCTGTCCCTTTCCCGCCCCTCCCCCAGCGATGCTGCGTTCTGTTTGCTTTAGGTTTTTGAAACGGCCCTGGCGACGCCTCCATTGGCTCTCACCCTTGGCAACGGCCGTCGTCATGGTTACCGGCCTGGCGGCGCCAATGGCCTGGCGGCGCCTGCCTGCCGTGCCCGCCGCTGGCCACCCCGCGCTCCGGTTGCGCGGCGCCTTGCTCCGCCCGCCGCCCTCCTGGGGCGCAATAAACGGTTCCAACCTTGACCCTTGTCGTTGTCTTGTGGGCGCTGGAGGCTGCGGGGAGGGGGGCGCTGCTGCGGGGGGAGTCGGGCTTCCTAATCTCAGCTAAGCAACTTAGCCCGCCGTGATGGCAGAAGTGGGACAGGTGTGTCCTGAGACAGCTGGCCAGTGCAGAACACAGCACCTACAAGAAGGTTAAGAGGCATGGGTTCCCAGCCTTGGGTCACTGCACTGTCCAGCATATACAGGATAGCTGTCCACATGTTGGGGATTAGACCTCAGGATCTAGTCTAACAAAGGACAATTTTGCCAAATGGAAGCCCTGCAAAGTCCTGAAGCAGTGTGTGCACATACAAGCCGGAGGTGAGCTGGGGCCAGGGTTCGGTGCTGTTTCCTTGGATGACTTTTTTAAAGTGCTGAAGGGCCTTGGCAGTGGTTGAGGGTGGGAAGGGACCAGCTTTCCTTGGCAGGTGTGATCATGAGGCAGACTCAGCCACCTGGACAAAGAGATCACTGCCTCTTGAAGTCTGGTACCTGGCTGGAGGTTCCCTGAGAAAGGCATGGCTGGCTACCATGCTGAATTGGGCTCTACCATCCCCGAGCTGGCCAGTGAAGTAAGGTAATGACTCCCAGACGGCTGTCCACAGGGTCATGACTGGAGCTAGGCCTCGGAAACAGCCTCGCCCAGCTCCATGAGTGTTTTTGAGGTTTCCTGCAGGCTAAGGGTTGACTTGCCTGCCTGAGTGTTCCCCGTACTCCATAACCAGCTTTTATCTAAATGCCTGGTGAAATCTCTAGCCTGTCTCCTGCCCTCCCCTTGCTGCCTTTCACGTTGTCATTTCTCCCTCGTTATCTTTGTCCTCCTAACTGCACAGCTGCCTTCCGGGGCTTTACCCTCACATGCTGCCGCCTGTGCCCGCCCCCTGTAACTCATCCCATTGCTTGGAGATGTTGGTTCTTGGCTTCTCACTTCCACCCCATGCTCAAGCATAGGCCCCCAGACGCTGAAGCACACAGAGTACTCCTCAATAGGTGTCTTAGGTTTTCACACCATGACCGAAGAAATTTGGGGAAGAAAAGGTTTATTTGACTTCCACATCCTAAGTCACAGTGTATTGAAGGAAGCCAAGGCAGGAACCTGGAGGCAGAAGCTGATGCAGAGGCCAGAAGGAGTGCTGCTTACTGGCTTCCTCAGTCTGCTTTCTTACAGAACACAGTACTGCCAGCCAGGGATGATATCACCCATTGGGGCTGGCCTTCTCCATCAATTACTAACTAAGAAAGTGTCCTACAGGCTTGCCTACAACCTGATCTTATGGAGGCGTTTTCTCACTCAGATGACTCTAGCTCTTGTCAAGTTGGTATAAAACTATCCAGCACAGTAGGTTCAGGGCCCCTGTACATTTTAAGGGGCCTTTGGGGGCCAAGCCCACCCTACTGTTGGGTTCCTGGTCAATGAGTGCTTAAGTCAGCAAGTCAGCTAAATTGGCTTCAGTGTTGAGACAGAGATGGGTTCACTGCCAAGCAACTAGAGGACTTCTCTGGGCACTACTGCTTTGAGGAGCAGCTGCTTTTACCTCAGAGGTAGGAAGAGAAGGCCAGAGTTGCTAGTGGGAGAGGCTGCCTGGAAAAGAATCAAGACTGAGGAGTCGGGGGCAGGAAAGGGGCGCCTGCCTAAAGCCCTGGATGGTGCGTGAGGCCTGACACCCAGGGCTGCTGCATTGCGCAGTGGAGAAGCCTGTTGGAGTTGGGTCTCTGTCAGTTGCAACCTGGCCTCCAAATTCCTTGATTACACTTTCCCTCCACATCCCTGGACTTTGTCTGTTCTTCAAATGGTTGTTCCTCCAAACCATCTGCCCAGGGTCCCCAACCCTCCCTCCCTGCTCATCCAGAGTTACCTCTTGGGCTTGCTGACTTTGTTCCCTCCATGCTGAGTTTACCCAAGTAACCTTGAAAAAAAGAGGCATCCCAAGTTAAGGCTATCCGGCCCTAGCCAGCCACTCCTGACTGTTTGTATGGGCCAGGAGCTGGGAGGAAGGCTTCTCTGGTCTCCAACTCAGAGAAGAATGTGGACAAAAGGTGACTTAACTGATGAAACAGTTGAGCCACTGGGAGGTGACACAGCCAGCCAATGGCCAGGCTGGAACCCTTGTTCCTCTTGATATTATATTCGGCTCCTGAACTGAGTTAAGGAGTCTAGGAACTATTTCCTTACTTTGGCCTGAATGACCCTGAATTCTAGTTGTACTCGGAGGACACCTGGCTAAGGAAAAGGGTTTTCTGGTGGAGGTAGCCCAACACAGCCACCAGGCAGAGGACTTATTCATAACGCACTCCAGGCCTGAGTACTGCCTCTATGTACCTACTAGTGGTAAGTTCTGGGTGGAAACTAAGAATCAGGGTGCTGGACCTGGGGCTTTTGGTTCAAACCAGAGTTTCCTCACTTATAGACCCATGCCTGATTTATTTGTGACCATGCCCCTGCAAACAGGCTACCACCTTGTGAGCTTCCAGATCTCAGGTCTGCTTTGGGGTCTCTAGAGATGCCTTTATCCTGGCCTTGGACCAGCCCTGCAGATACTACTAAGCCCTAATCCCAGGTACGGCAACATTATGACTACAGGCTGGGTCCCCATTAAGGAGGTTTCAGGCAGGAGGCTTACAGCAGTTGGGTAGGGTTTGGCTAACAGGTCTGAGGGTGAATGAATCCGTTCATACACATATCATTCTCCTCATGGCTTTTTATTCTTCAAGAAAGGGGGTTCTTCTCAAAAGTTCTCTCTCAAGACTCCAAGATTTCTCCTCAAAAGTTCTTTTCTCCTTAAAAATTCTCTAAAAGTTCTTTTTTATCCCACAAGGCTTCAAATTTATATACCCACCGACAAAGATACAGCATGCATATCTCTCAAGCCAGGACGTCTTGGTGAAAGCAAGGAGACTTGTAAAACCTGTGGACAAACTTTAGAGGTGGGGGATGGTTAAAAGGAGTAAGGGGTTAGTACCGTAAAATTACATTTATGTGGTTAAACTATGATTGATAAATGTAAAACATGGAAGAAACACTAGAAGTTTATAATTGATAGATGTAAAAATGCATGCCCTGGAATTTGCTTTCGCTTTCGTGGTAGCTGGAAACAGCATCAAGGTCGTCATGGCAACTTGCATAAGCTGTGGAAAGAAACTTGTTCTGTATTAGCATTTTCTGCCAGCGCTAGATCAAAGGGAGGGGCTGTGTGAGATCAGAGACTGCAGCTCTTACTCCTGAGGTCCCAGTGATAAGGAATTTCCTTTCTCTGGGGCAGTTTTTGAAAATATAAAGCACCCAGTATATTTTCTCCATCAGAAGTTAATTCTGGTGGGTTGAATATTATCTAGAATATTATTTGCTACTTCTGTAATAAATGATGAAGGCTCTCACCATCTCACCCTGTTTTAGTTTATTTTTTAAAAGTGTGTAGATCTCTATCCTTGGGCAGTATAAACTATGGATAAATAAAAATCTGAAGATGGCTTAAGTAGATAATTGGTTAATACACTGCGGGGGGGGGGGGGTTGGGATGAATCCCACTATGAAAAAGGGAAGTGCTATGACTTTATAAAGGTTCTACAGAGATGACAATGACTATTCAAAAGGCAGGTGTCCCCAAAGCTTTGCAAATGGAGTTTCCTCCACTGGAATGCTTGATGATCCCGATGGGTCAGCCTAGTGATTTTGTATACTGAGATCTCAATGTGTAATTCCTGTGGCCTGTAGTACTCCATGTCTGGACCAATCTGCCTGGACTTGTGCCTCTGCCAGGTATGGCTCAGAGCTGGGCATGGGCTTTGGGAGGGATGGTACTGAAGACCTTGTATCATGTGCCCAGTAAATCAGTTTTCTATGATGTAGCCCAGTGCACATTAGACATTCTAGCCTTCCCACCACTCCTGAGGCAAAAAACGTGACTATAACTCCTTTTGTTTTTGTTTATTTTTTGAGACTGGGTTTTTCTGTGTAACAGTCCTGGCTGTCCTGGAAATCACTTTGTAGACCAAGTTGGCCTTGAACTCAATGAGATCTGCCTGCCTCTGACTCCCATGTTCTAGGATTAAAGGTGTGGGCTACCACCATCTGTTTGTAGCTCTGATTCTTAACAGCAACTGTCATTCTGGCCACTTGTCACAAGATGGAGGCTGAAAGACTAGAGGAGGAATTTAAGAGCAAAATAAGATCTCATGTGTCAAGAGCCTCATGGTGGTCCTTCACTCAGCACTTAATGGATGTCTCTTCTGGACAGAGTCAGGCTGGGGATAGGACAGAGTAA
The DNA here is from genome assembly GCF_017639785.1 of Mesocricetus auratus. Lineage (NCBI taxonomy): Eukaryota > Metazoa > Chordata > Mammalia > Rodentia > Cricetidae > Mesocricetus > Mesocricetus auratus. The sequence goes on along the minus strand of NW_024429266.1, from coordinate 149,650,221 downwards.
CCAGCAACTTCTCTATAGGGACCGTGAAGCCCAGAGACTAGGGACTAGCACAGGCCTGAGGTCTGGAAGATGCTTCTAGAGAGTGAGTAGCAGCAGCAGAAGTCAGCATAACCCAGGTTCCTGGGTCAACCAGAGCTTAGCAGCAAACGCTGAGGGGATCCAGGAGCAAATGTACAAATCTGACATATTATGGACATTTTGTAAGGATGTCTTCACAACAACTGGAACTTGAAGCCACAGCAGGCAACAACCCCACTACCTGAAATGGGACTCCAGCACAGAGTGAAACCTGTCATGCCATGCGAGCATGTTGGAGAAGTTAAGACTCTTGTTTACTGTTCCTGTGACAGGAAGACTAGGGAGAATGGTGTCAGGATCTGGACCTCAGGCAAGTAAGCAGATAAGCAGGAATCTACCTACCAGCCCACCCAGATAGAAATAGGCAAACATAGTTGTTATGGAGACTAAAAATGAAATGTGTCAGTCAGATAAGCAGGAATCTACCTACCAGCCCACCCAGATAGAAATAGGCAAACATAGTTGTTATGGAGACTAAAAATGAAATGTGTCAGTCAGATAAGCAGGAATCTACCTACCAGCCCACCCAGATAGAAATAGGCAAACATAGTTGTTATGGAGACTAAAAATGAAATGTGTCAGTCAGATAAGCAGGAATCTACCTACCAGCCCACCCAGATAGAAATAGGCAAACATAGTTGTTATGGAGACTAAAAATGAAATGTGTCAGTCAGGGTTCCCTAGAGGAACAGAATTTATAGAATGAATCTATAGAGAGAGAAAGGAGGTTTATTAAAATGATTTACAGGCTGTGGTCCAGCTAGTCCAACAATGGTCATCTACCAATGAAAGCCCCAAGAACCTAGTAGTTGTCCAGCCCACAAGGCTGAATGTCTCAGCTGGTCTCCAGAACATGCTAGAATACTGAGTATGCTCTAATGCCGGTGAAGGGATGGACTGGCCAGCAAGAGTGAAAACTAGCAGGCAAAGAGCAAGTTTCCTTTTTTTATCTCCGTCACATTGGCTCTCAGCTGGTGTGGCCCAGATTAAAGGTGTATCTTCTCACCTCAAAAACAAGATTGGAAGTAGATCTTCCCACTTCAAATGATTAAATTATCAAAAAATCCCTCACAAGTGTGTCCAGCCATTTGGGTTTTAGTTAATTCCAGATGCGGTCAAGTTGACAACCAAAAATAGCCATTACAGAGGTGGTCTGCACAGGCAGCAGGCCAGATAGTGCAACCAAGTTGACTTATCTTAGAGGCCATGAATTAACCCAGCTCTGCCAGTCAACGTTGAGCTATCCCCCACCTTCAGATATAGTGTCACTATGTAGCCCTGACTTGTCTGTAACTGGCTGGGTAGACCATGTTGACCTCAAACTCCCAGCAAGCCTCCTGTCTCAGCCTTAGTGCTGTAATTACAAGTGGGGCCACATTTACTCCTGAAAACGTCTTAGTCTTCCTCTGTTCAGGATTCTTGGGGTAAGGCATGGTTGTCCAGGAGGTCTGCTGAGCTCATTCCATGGGACAAACAAAGTATTGGATTTCCAGGAAAGGCAGAGGCCCAAAACCATTTGTAGTGAGATCTTGACTTCAAGCATATATGCAGACAGAACACTACATAATAAATAGATAAATAAATACATTCACAATGCTTAGTCCATATGTATTTGGCAGATTTGGAGAAAGTACTGTATTATCTATCCTATCTTATTGAGTCTGAAACTTTACATACCTAAACCACTTTCTATGATAACTTGTATTATCATCATAAAAATACCTTTTTAGACCTAAAAATATCTTTTTAGATAAACAATTTAAACTTTATGATTCTCAACCTTATAAATTTCTCTCTCTCTCTCTCTCTCTCTCTCTCTCTCTCTCTCTCTCTCTCTCTCTCTCTCTTTCAGTTTTTCGAGATAGAGATTCTCTGTGGCTTTGGAGGCTGTCTTGGAACTAGATCATGTAGACCAGGCTGGTCTCGAACTCACAGAGGTCCGCCTGCCTCTGTCTCCCAAGTGCTGGGGGGATTAAAGGCATGTGCCACCACTGCCTGGCAAATTTATAGCTCTTATGTAAGTTTTTTCTCAATTTGGTAACAAGGAAAACTGTATATTATCTAGTTTCTAATCCCCATACAAGAGTCAAGAAGTATATAATATTACCTGAGTAAACATCAAGTATAGAGCAAGAAAATTCCAAAACTATAGAAATGACTGAAATGGCCGGGCGTTGGTGGCACACGCCTTTAATCCCAGCACTCGGGAGGCAGAGGCAGGCGGATCTCTGTGAGTTCGAGGCCAGCCTGGTCTACAAAGTGAGTTCCAGGACAGCCTCCAAAACTACAGAGAAACCCTGTCTCGAAAAACCAAAAAAAAAAAAAAAAAAAAAAAAGAAATGACTGAAATGGCTGGCTTCCTGGACAGTCACCCAAGGTTCCTCTGTAATGTTGGGCAGCCATCTTTGGCCTACAGGCCTAGGATGTCTGATAGACTTTTCTGTGAAGCAGCAATTTTAAAGGGCTGTCCTACCTTGTCTCGGCAAAGTTTGACATCCACTTTCTTTTGTGTCCTGCTTATACAGCTTGGACAGCATACTGTCAGCAGTCAGGGCGATAGCAGTTTCCTGCCCAGTGGCTAACTTTTCCACAAAGAAAATGAACTCCATGTAGAGGTTCGTCAATGCTCATCATCCCTTTTTAAATTAAATTGGTGCTGCCAGGGACAGACGTGTCTCACTGTCATGACCTACCCCCTAATCTAACCCACCCTCCCTGCTCATCCAGAGTTACCTCTTGGGCTTGCTGACTTTGTTACCTCCATGCTGAGTTTACCCAAGTAACCTTGAAAAAAAGAAGCATCCCAAGTTAAGGCTATCTGGCCCTAGCTAGCCACTCCTGATTGTTTGCATGGGCCAGAAGCTGGAAGGAAGGCTTCTCTGGTCTCCAACTCAGAGAAGAATGTGGACAAAAGGTGACTTAACTGATGAAACAGTTGAGCCACTGGGAGGTGACACAGCCAGCCAATGGCCAGGCTGGAACCCTTGTTCCTCTTGATATTATATTCGGCTCCTGAACTGAGTTAAGGAGTCTAGGAACTGTTTCCTTACCAAAGCCCTGTAGTGCACAGGAAGTGCTTAGTGTTCACACAAGAGATCAGAGAGAGCAATGGTATTGTAGGCATTCTTTCCAGCAGTAAATGCCACCTCCCATGTATCAGATGGATTCTTTGATGGGGATGGACACTAGAGGCCATGTCTGGGTGAAGTCTGGGTCCCATTCTCATCAAGGGCAGAAGTCAGATGTCATTATCTAACTTACAGCCTAGGACAGAAATAAAATTCCCTTGGGTTTTATTTTATATAATTGCCCAGTGATATCCCATGGGCACAAGACTATTATTCTGGACAACAGAATCTAATCCTATGAGTTTGATTACTAAGACCTTAATTTCCTCACTTCATTGGAAACAAGGGACAGAACACTGGATGTCATACTATTGTTTTCCAGAGGGGAGGGGTACCATCACCAGCAAAAACATGGTGAGACCTTGCTTCCGATTTCAGGAGGGAAGCCATGGGTTCATCATGAACAACTAAGATTCCACTCAAATTAGGATGTCTAGTATACTATGTTGGGCATGAGTACAAACTCTCCCCAAGTAGTGGTAGAGGAGCCTAACAGTTCTACAATCCAGGAATCCAGCTCACCTGTCACCACAAAGAAATCCCTCCCTGCCTCACAGTCTGAGGAAGGGTGTGCACTGGAATAGACTGGATCCATTCAGACTCAGGCTATGTCTTCCCACTAACATCCCCAACTGTGTAACTTGAGCAGAGTTGATTTTCCTGAGACCTTATATCCCCTTTTAGATAAGAAGTTGAAGAGGGGTTTGATTCCCTGGGAATTTTCTACCTCAGATGGCCCACAAAGTAATGTCATCAACACACTGGAGTAAGGTTACGTGGAGGCTTGACCAGTTCATGATATCCTGGGCTAATGCCAATCCAAATGAACACAGACTGTCTCTGAATCCCTAAGGTAGGATGGTCCCTAGGGTAGGACTGTCTAAAGGGTTTGTTCTGCCTTCAAGTTGGATCTTTCAAGGCAAATAAGATCTGACTGCTAGGATGCAGGGAACAGAGAAAGAGGTGTCCTTTAAATCTAAGACATAATAGTAACTTGCCTCCACGGGGACTGAGGGAGTATGGAGATGGTATCACTTGGTGAAGGGCAACCCCAGTCTCACTGCTCTAACCTCCATTTATTAGGTCTCTTCTGAACTCCCCAGATTGGGGGAGGGTAGGGGCTAGAACATTTCTTCAAGAGTCTCCAACGTGTGCGTGCATGTGTGAGTCTATCATAGTATCCTGGTTAGGGTTTTCCCTCCTGTGATGAAACACCATGACCAATAGCAACTTGGGGAGGAAAGGGTTTATTTTGCTTATGCTTGCAAATCACTGTTCATTATTGAGGGAGGTCAGGACAGGAACTAACAGTCAGGAGGCTGGATGGAGGAGCTGATAAAGGCTATGGAAGAGTACAATTGCTTACTAGCTTACTCTCATGGCTTGCTCAGCTTGCTTTGTTATAAAACCTAGGACCACCACACAGAATGACCTTGGCCCTCCCACATCAATCACTAAGAAGATGCCCTACAAGCTTGCCTACAGCTCAGAAGGCATCTTCTTAATTTAGGTTCCCATCTCTCAAATGACTCAAGCCTATGTCAAGTTGACATAAAACTATCATGGACTGGTGTTTGTAGGGCTGTGGTCAGGACCAGCTGAGCCACCTTGGGTCCCTTCCTGAGTGGAGGAGTGTGGATGAGGAAAGGCTAGCTATAGATGTTAAAGCAAAGACAGAGACATAGGATAGTGTCAGGAGGGCAGTTTCAGTTCATACTGAATGCACTTCTGTTTATTCATACATCATAAGTAACCAACCATTGGAACAATGGCAGAAGACTTCTATTATCATGTATAAAGGGCAAATAGCAATTATTGCATGTACTACTTGGCTTTTAGGTGCTTCATAGCTGCACGTGTCAGCCTTCCAGGATGAGTGTGAACTCGCCTGGGCCCAAGTCTATTGTTATTTAGATAGGAGTCATTCACCATCAAGGCCAGGGCATCCTGCAGCCATTAAGCTAATATCTTAAAGACAAGAGAAGTAATTTTGAGCTCTCTGAACTTGTGGCAAGATGGAATGGACTTCCATATACGGGTCCCAATAATTCCCCCTTTTTTTTGTTTAAAATATTTTATTTATTTATTGTGTATACAGCTTTCTGCCTACAGGCCAGCAGAGGGTACCAGATCTCATTCAAGGTGGTTGTGAGCCACCATGTGGTTGCTGGGAATTGAACTCAGGACCTCTGGAAGAACAGTCAGTACTCTTAACTGCTGAGCCATCTCTCCAGCCCCAATTCCCCCTTTTTAAGTTAATAAAATAATACCTGTGCTTCCGCAACAGGACTGATGGCTGTGCCTGTCTTAGGTCTCCTCCTTCAACCTTCCAGTGCTTACCCATCCTTGGACAACATATTCCGTCATGTGTGACCTGTCTTAGGTTTCCTGGAGGCAAGAAGAGCTTACCCATCTCTAGCCAGCAGCCTCTGTAACAAAGAACATTAGGGGTTGGTACATAGCTTGATGGCACACACCTCTAAGCCAATTTTTCAAGGAGAGCTCACAAGCAAACCTGATAGTGCTAAGCAACATATGTGCTTTTACAGCTACAACAATCTCCTGCAGAAGGAAAGGATGAACCAAGTTAAAATGGCCTTTTGAAATTGATGTGGGAAGACTTTGGCTATATCAAAGTCTGCCTTTCAAATCACATCGTACCCAAAGACTCATAAGCATCACATCAAATTCCTGTCAGAATGAGCTCTGACCTCTTACATCCATAAACACTTACACAGCACAGCAAAGGTTACAAACATTAATAATTTCAGTATGATTAGTAACAATAGACATACAAATCGACTGGGTTACAATTCTCAGAATTTGAATTCACAGGATAATAAAATGTTCTCATGGTAGGTGGAGTATGAATAACTCCACAATTCCTTTTCCCTATCTAAAATCCAATGCTCTACTGTTTGTAAAGTTCAAAAATAGGTTTGAGATATCACAGTCCTTGAGTGTTAACTAAAAAACTTTTGTCTGTGTCCTGTTCAAATACTGAAGAGTGGCTTTTGCCACATATCATGTCCATAATAGTGTTTAATTGTTCTAAATGATTCCTTTTTCCCCAAAGGGAAAAAACTGGCAAAACGGGTTTTGTGTTTCAAGGTGTGGTGTGGATAAACTACTGGTCTTCCAGTCCTTGGTCGGCTCCAGGATGAGAACTCACAGGTCTGGGAAGTCGATGTAGCAGGCTTGTTGAGAGCTGGAAATCTCGAACCTGTTTCCTTTCTTTCTCAGACTGTAGAATCCGTGACATCAAGGAGTCAGGAACACAGGTTCAGCAGATCTCACTGGAACTGGCTTGGGCAGGCTCCTTTGGTCTCAGGTCTGGTTTTCCTCTGCTCCACACATCACACCAAATGGTCTGGCAGCCACCGAGTCTCCTTTTCTTCCTGCAAAAAAACACTAACATGCCCTCGACCCCATATTAGGACAGGAACGGGCCCTTTCCATTGCCTGGTGCCTGGATCTTTCCACTTGACTGGAGCACAAGTTGCTTGAGTTCTGTCATGGTTTTACTAGTGTATCCAGATCCGTTGTCTGTTTTTATCACTTTTGGAACTCCCATGTAAGTGAAACATTTTAAACAGTGACTTATCACATCCTTGCTTGCTACTCTGGTTTGTGTGGTGACCACTAAGAAGCCTGAATACGTATCAACTGCCACGTGCACATATTTTAATTTGCCAGATTCTGCAATATGAGTAATGTCCATTTGCCATAAATGATTAGGAGGCAAACCTTGAGGATTTACTCCTAAATTAGTTATGTGTAAATATTGTGGGTACACATCATATTGCACATTGTTTAACAATTTGATGAGCAGTCTCTCTAGTTAAATTGCTTTCTGCAACTAGATTTTTTTGTTGTTGTTTTTTGTTTTTTTTTGTTTTTCGAGACAAGGTTTCTTTTTATTGTTTGGAGGCTGTCCTGGAACTCACTCCGTAGACCAGGCTAGCCTCGAACTCACAGAGATCCGCCTGCCTCTGCCTCCCAGGTGCTGGGATTAAAGGTGTGTGCCACCAACGCCCAGGGTTAAATTGCTTTCTTAGACATTTGCTATTTTGATGATGAAAGTTATGCAACTGCTGAGCTAGTTCCACCTGGGATAATGTCACAATTTTTGTTAATCTACCCATTGACCCATTCCCTTCAGCCAGTGGGCCGGGAAGGTTTGAATGAGCTCTTTTTTTTTTTTTTTTTTGAGACAGGGTTTCTCTGTATTGTTTTGGAGGCTGACCTGGAACTCATTCTGTAGACCATTCTGGAACTCACAGAGATCTGCCTGCCTCTGCCTCCCGAGTGCTGTGATTAAAGGTGTGCGCCACCAACTCCCGGCTTTGAGTGAGCTCTTATATGACCCACAAAGCGTGGTGACTTTCTTTGATGAATGGCACTCTGAATTTGCCCAAATAGTATTCTAACCTAGTCATTACTAGTTCCTATGCACAGAACTGTCTCTATCACTTGAAGAGCTTTAAAAACATAATGACTGTCAGTATACAAATTAAACGAATCATTTACTAGAAGCTGGAAAACCATTGCAACAGCTCATAAGTATCTGAGCTGAAGCGGGAGCTGTTCTGCATATTCTTTGCCATCAATAACATAAGCTGCTCTTCCATTAGAAGAACCATCAGTAAAAACTAACATAGCATTTTTTTTTTACAGGATTACTCCTTAAAATTTCAGGGAATATAAAAGGATGCACTAGTGCAAATTGTAACAGTATGAGCTGGAAACTGGTTATCAATTTTTCCCCCAAAATTGAGCAAAAGCAATTGCCCATGAATCACTGTTTTAGAACAACCAATCAACTTGCTGTTTGGTATAGGAACCATGTATTACACTTGATTCCCTGACAAAATATCTCCATACAACATCTCTGTACCATATAAGCCACTGCTTTAAAATAAGGATTTAACACTTTGGCTGGGGAAACAGGTAAGTGCAACCATAACAATAGTCCCCCTTGCCACAAGACAGAAGTTGGACTATGCTTCATGGGAAGTCTATAAGTATATAATCAATATAGCATATCTGCTGATGCACATATCACAAAGAACTTTTGAAAATCGTTTAAAGCTTGTAAGTTGTCTTTTCTAATCCAACCTATAAAGCTTTTATTAGCTGACATGGTCTCATTTGCATCTACACAGACACCTTTCTAGGCGGGGCCTAACAGGGTGGCAGTTCCCTGAGGCTTTTTCTCAGTAACTTTTCCCAAATCTTGTATCAATCTCCATTTCCCCGATTTCTTTTTTAACCACAAAAATTAGGAGGATCTGTATCCTCTCCTCTGCTAAAGGCTATTGAGTCATCCATACAGGTTCCTTTGGCTCTCAGGCCATGCTTGCTTTGGCCATTTCCCGCCAACTGGCTCTGGGGGTCAGCTGTGGGAGGTGCAGGTCGCCAACCCTTCCTGTCAAGACACTGACCTGATGTCTTTTGTGACTATATCCAAAGCAACTTTAGTAGACTTTTGTAAGGATTCATGCACTCACAATCACACTTCATACACGCAGGTGGCCACCTCATACATACAGAACATAAATACATCTTTCAGCCATCCTTTTCCCTAGATTATTAGTTTGTTGAAATGAAACTTCTTTAACTGAAGTCTCTTGTAATGCAGCAGCTATAACTAATCCTTGAGTATATGAGCATACAAAATGTGAACAAGTTCAAATGTGACTGTCACCTTCCTATAAGGTCTTAAAACAGTTTCTGCCTGGTTGCATTGATCAGCATTTTCCATGCACTTGACTGGGTGTTAGCCACAGCAACAGCTCCTAAAGCTGCGGGCTTCCTGGGCTTGGCCTTTCTGCCAGGGGCTGGGCACTCAGGCTGCCTCAGCTCACCTTTGCCCTCTGGGTCACGTGTGACTGCAGCTGCTTGAAAAGTCAAAGGTTACCAAAGTAGCAACTCTGAGTTCTTGGCAGCGGAGGTCCTGCTGACATAGCGTGTGTGCAGGGCTGCACCTTCGCTTCCCCAAGCCCCGGTACAGCTCTGAGACAGCTGCAATGGTGACCTCTTTGAGGGGGAAGGATCCTTAGAAAACTTTTCATATTTTAAAATTTTCTGTACTTGCTTCTGCTTTATTCCAGTTCTCCTGGCTATTAAAATATATCCAAGTGAATCATCTGACTAATAATTCTCTGTCTCGTATCTCTAATTATATCCACCTTTACTCTCAATGGCTAACTCATTCAGGTCTTTATCATCTGGCTAATATTTCTCTGTTTCTCATCTACAATTGCATGCATTTTTACTCTTAAGGTTAACTCACCACACTTGACTTCTTTATCGTCTGACTACTATTTTCCTGTTTCATACCTACGATTACACACACTTTTACTCCTGACTTAGGACGCTCACTCACCACACTTCCTTTTCTCTGAGCGCTCTCTTCACATATGTATGCCTGTGGTGTCTATTCCTCTGCGGTGTCCATCACCCCCATCCTCAGTACACTTGCTCAGGTCAGCTGTTTCTGGGGGTTTCCCCAGCATGGCCTTGACCCCTCATCCCTCCTCCCTCTCTACAACTGCATTCCAGGAGTTCAGCTCAGTGCTTAGCTGCCAATCTCTGCTTCTGCTTCCATCAGTTACTGCATGAAGGCTCTGTGATGGCATTTAAGGTCGTCATCAATCTCATTACAGGAGAAGGACATTTAAGGTAGCCTCTCCACTGCTGCTTAGATTCTTAGTTGGGGTCATCCTTGTAGCTCTCTGGACATTTCTGACATTAGTGTCAGATTTTTCTCTAAACCTCTATTAAGGTATCTCTTTTCTTGTTCTCCTCTATTCTTCCCCTGACTCCATCTTCCTGATCCCTCATGTTCTCTTCCCTCTTCCCCTTCACCCCTCCTCTTTCTCCTCCCTCATTATTTCTATAATTGACTAAATAGCACAGTTAATTTGGAATCATCTGAAATAAATTCAGCAGTTTCCATATGTAAACAACTCTTTCTATATATTGAGTTAGTAATTATATTAAGGGGTTCTGAATAATCTAATATCATGAGAAGAACATATTTTGATTTTGAACAGAATCATAAAGGCTTTGAGCTGCTATACTTAAATTTTTGACTTATGACTTGCCTTTCCTGATTTATTTGCATCAGTATAGAATGTAATGACTCTAGAACTAGTGTTCCTTGTACAATGTGAGGAAGAATTCAATTAGTTCTCTTTATAAACTTAAGTAAGAATTCAATTAGTTCTCTTTATAAACTTAAGTCTCTTGTTTTGGGGATATTTGTCACTAATCTCTCCCAAGAAATTACTGCAAGCTCTTTGCCAATGTTCATTTTCTGCCCATAAAGAGAAAATTTAAGCATTAGCAAAAGGCACCACAATTTCTGCTGGGTCTATTTCTGTTGATTGATGAAGTCTCAATTTTCCTTTCAGAATCAATTCAGAAAACTTTTCTAAATAGGTCTTTACTTTTTAAGTCTGTGTGGCAAAAATATCCATTCTAAAATATTGTCTTCTCTCTGCATAAGAATTTCTATAGAAGAATGTGTAGAAGGCAAAATAACCAAATGCAACCAAGCTCTGGACCCAGACAAGTGACATGTGCATCTTGTAATTTCTCCTCTACCAAAGCCAATGGTCTCTCAGCCCCAGCTGACAAATTTCTTGTCCTATTTAGGTCCTTATCATCTTACAAGGTTTGAAATAAATTACTTAGATCTTGAGTCAATCCAATTGTGGGCCTTAGCCAGTTAATATCTCCCAGCAATTTTTGAAATCATTAAGAGTTTGTAATCTCTCCTGGTTTGTACTTTCTGTGGTTGACACTTTTGTAAATCCACTTTATATCCTAGGTAATTAATAGAATCTCCTCTCTGTATTTTTCCAGGAGCAGTTTATAATCCCCAAGAGGGCAAATTTTTCTTTACCTCTTCAAACATTTTTCTAATGTATCTGAGTCTGACTCAACTAGAAAGATATCATCTATATAACTGTATGTTATAGATTAAACTATTTATGAATTATTTCCAATGATTGTCATGCATAATATTGACACAAGATGAGGCTGTTTAACATCCCTTGGGTAAGAACATTCCATTGATATTTTTTTGTTGTTGTTGTTCTGTTTTTCAAGTGAGTGGAACTCACTTTGTAGACCAGGTTGACCTTGAACTCACAAAGATCCACCTGCCTTTGCCTCCCAAGTGCTGGGATTAAAGACATGTGCCACCACAACTCAGCTCCATTGATACCTTATAACAGGCCTAGAACTATTATAAGTAGGAACCATGAAGGCCAATTTTTCTCTATCCTGGTCTTATAAAGGTATAGTAAAAAAAGCAGTCTTTTAAATCAATCACTAGAATAGACCATCTTTTAGGTAACAGAGAAGGTAAGGGAATTCCAGGGTGTAAAAGCCCAATGACTGGAGCCTTCATCCTGTGACTGATGGAAGCAGAGGCAAACACACAATTAATCACTGAACTGAACCCAAGGAACCCAGTGACAGAGAGGAGTGATGAGCAAATTGGCAAAGAATGGGCTGGCAAAACCAGCAGAGACAGCTGATCTGAACAGGAGAGAGCTCTTGGACCCCAGAGCGACAGTGGGGAGGCCAGCATGGGACTGATCTGGACCCCCCCAAATGTGAGTATCAGCGAGAAGGCCTGGGCAACCTATGGGGCCCTGAGCTGTAGATTAGTGCCTATCCCTGGAATACAAACAGTCATCGTGTGCCTATAGCACAAAGAGGGATGCTCTCTCAGCCTGGACTCTTAGGGGAGTGCCTGGACCCTACCCAGAGTGAAATGACAGACTCTAGATATCCCCTATGTGGAAGGATTTGGCAATAGGGTGGGAGGGTGGGGGGGGGAAGGGGAGTGCGGGAGGAGGGGAGGGAGAGGGAACTGGGATTGACATGTAAAACAAGCTATTTAAAATTAAAATAAAAAATGATAATAAAAAAAAAGCCCAATGACTGAATCTTATTGATGGCTCTTAAATTCATTAACATTTTCCATTTTCCAGATTTCTTTTGAATGACAAATATAGGAGAATGTCAAGGACTGGTTGACTCTTCAAGATGTACAGCTCCTGTACCAGCTGTTCCTGTGCCTGTAATTTTTCTGATGTCAAAGGCCATGCTCCTTCCAGACAGGTTTGTCATTTAACCTTTGAAAGACCACCTGCTGTTGTGGCCTTGCTTTTGTACAACCTGCACAACCTGTGACTGTCCTTAATAATGCCTTTGATATTTCTCCCAGAAACATTCTTTTATAGTTTTAATTGAAGTGGGACAACAGTCTAATGGGACTTATACCTAGAAGACACCTGAGTCCAGTGTGCTGAGAACAAAGCTGCAGCTGGCCACTTCTGGCTCCCACTTTGTAATAAACATACAGATCCAACAACTGTAACTTCAAAGATAGGACATTTACACTGTGTGTGTGGGAGCAGACAAACACAAATTGGGCTTGGAGTGGGGAAAAATAAAAGATTTAACATAGGGAATGGAAGGAATCTCTTCCCATTTTGGGGGTTGCTGGCAATAACTATAAAATCCTAAATAATAATGTATCTAGGATGTCATTAGGCGGTCATTTGGATTGGTTGTCTAAAAGGGGTATGTATTGAGGCCAAATTCAATTGCAAAAGCCTTAGGATCCTTCAGGTCAAGTGCCAGGTGTAGAGACTAGAAGCTTTCTAAAAGGCATCCCAAAGGGGAATGAGAGACTATGGAAGACACCATTGCCATGTATGAAAGAGGGAAGAAAAACATCACTGCAATCTGTAGATGCATCCCCAAGAGCATCCCCAGGACTCAGGGAGGACCAAACAAGGACCAAGTGGGTTGGGAATGGAATCATAAAGGCCTAGGGGAACTGTGGGATTGTGGGCAGCTCCAAAGGGAAGTTGGGAGGGGCACAATATGCCAGTTGGGCCTGAAGAAACTGCAGGATTACAGCTCAAAGTGTGGGGGAGGCAGGGTCAGGTGAAGAGGGCCAGCTATAGCCTTAAAGACTGTGGCAGCGGGTGGAGAGGATACCTCCACCTCCAACAGTACCAGAGGAGTGCTTGGACACTCAACTTTCCTCAGTCTCAGAGAAGTGCTTACACTGACCAAAGGGGAAACTTAACTGTAGGGATGAGCCCACAATACTGTCCACACCCAAAGGGGCGTAGACAGAGGTACGGGACAGGTAAGGATATAAAAGGAAAAGGAAAAGCAAAACTCTCTCTTGGAAGCCTGCCATGCTTCTCATCTTCCCAGCTTGTGTGTAAGTTTTATCCAGTTAATAAATATATTAGTTTCTCCATTGTATTGACTCCCTCGTCACTCACCTAATTGCCTCTGGTAGATGGGTGCTGAATGATCAGTGAGCTGGAAGATAAGGATGTTGAGGGTGGATTGGAAATGAGGGATAGAGCTTGATGCATCTCAGACCCTGAGGGGAAGCACAGGCACCAGGAGAGTCTATCTGAGTCACAACACCAATGCAAGTAAGTGTTACATGCTAAGAAGGGAAAGGTATCACTGCAGTTGGGAGCCAAGAAATACCAAAGTGACACTGAAGAACAGGCCTCACACTAGAGACTTATTGGGAGAGAAAAAATAGGAGGGTGGCTGCTTAGGCTGTCAGAGCAGTCTGGGGGTCTGGGAGCATGGGGGGGTGGTCTGTCACTTGAATTGGTTTAATAAAACACTGATTGTCTGCTACCCAGGCAAAAAGTATAGGTGGGACAGCCAAACTGAGAATGACTATTTGAGGAAGGGAGGCATCACTAGCCAAACATAGAATGAACCAGACATACAAAATGGGATAGAGGTAAAAGCCACAGCCTTGGGGCAGCATATAGATTAATAGAAATGGTTAAGCTGTAAGAGCTAGTTAATAACAACCCTGAGCTATTTGCTGAATATTTATAACTAATGTAAACCTCAGAGTGGTTATCTGAGAAACCTGCTGGGACAGGAAAACTCTGCCTACACTGATGACTCTAGCTTATGTCAAGTTAACATAACATGAGCTGGGACAACGAGCAAGCAGGGTGGTGAGCTATGAGCAGCGTCTTACTAGCCTCCACTTCACTGCCTGCCTGAGTGCCTGCCCTGACTTCCCTAAATGAACTGTGCCATGGAAGTATAAGCCAAATAAATCCTTTCATCCCCAAGTTATTGCTGATTATATTTATCCCAGCATCAGAAAGCAAATTAGGACAAATGTCAAATCTTATGAACATTTTACCCCAATCTAAAAAGACTTTGTGGAGCTGGAAAGATAACTCAGAGGTTAAGAGCACTGGCTGCTTTTCCAGATGACCCAGGTTTGGTTCCCAGCACTCAGATGGCAGCTGGCAGTCATCTGTAACTCTAGTTCCAAAGAACCTAATGCTCTTTTCTGGCCTGCACAAGTACCAGGTATGCACATAATACACAGACATACCTGCAGGCAAAACACCCATATACATTTAAAAAAACAGACAAAAACAAAAACAAAACCACTGTAGGCTAAGTGTGTAGTGTGAGCTGAATGTGTCTCACAGTCCTCAAGCTCTGAGGTCTTTCAGCCTGATCTATGATTTTTCTCTTCAAGTCTCTCCAAAAGACAAGAATCCAGCCAGCAAGGTGGGGCTCAGTGGGTAAAAGTACTTGCTGCAAAACCTAAATCCAATACCTAGGATCTATGTCGTGGAATATCATCTTGAGATGTGCTAGGATTGCTTATGCTGTAGTGCATTTGTTTAATGATGCAATGATGTGTTGCATTCTTTTTTGTTGCATTTGTTTAACTCTGCCTGCCTAAAACACTGATTGGTCTAATGAAGAGCTGGATGGACAAATAGCTGGGCAGAAGAAAGGATAGATGGAGCTGCCAGACAGAGAGAATAAATAGGAGAAATCTGGAAAGAGAAGATGGAGGAGTGAGAAAGAAGGAAAGGAGGATCCAGGGGTTAGACACACAGTCAGACACAAGATAAGAAGGAAAGAAAAGAGATGCAGAAATAGAGAAAGGTAAAATCTCAGAAACAAAAGGTAGATGGGATAATTTAGGTTAGGAAAAGATGGCTAGAAATAAGCCAAGCTAAGGCCAGGCATTCATAAGAAAGAGTAAGTCTGTGTGTTCATTTGGGAACTGGGTGGCAGGTCCACCCAAAAAGTTTAAAGAGGAAAAAAAATAAAAACAACTACAGATCTGCATCATGGAAGGAGTGAAGCATCTCTCTTGGGTTGTTGCCTTTCACATGCTCACTGTGGCATGTCTCAGTACACACACACACACACACACGCACACACACACACACGCACGCACACGCACGCACACATGCACTCGCATGCACATTGAGCATAATTTCAAAATGGAAAAAAAAAGAAGTCCTGACAGTGATGTTCTGAAGGAGTCATAAGCTGTTGACTGCCACCAACTCGGGCTATGGTCTTGAGTATTTGTACTGCAATGACACGGTCTCTGTGTAGGATGCTCAGGACACAAGCGTATGCTGTATTTATGATCCTGGACACCCCTTTTCCTGGTTTCTTCAGCCCCATCATGACTGCCCTGCACTTGTGATCTGTTCTTCAGTTTGATGCTCCACTGCCTTTCTAACGTTTGCCCCACCAGTCTTCCAGCTTCTGCTACCTGCTGCGAGCATGGCCACACAGCCTGCAGCACGCCTCTTCTCTCTGCTGGCTGCAAGGGGTTCTCAGTCATCTCCACAAGAGGCATACCTGCAGTGAGAAATTCCACAGAGCCACTGCATCTGGCTGGAAAACAGAGTGATAGCACCTAGGCTTTGAACCATCTTTTGCTTACAGCAAGTGATTGTTACCTTTTGGGGTGCTCTTTTGAAGGAATGACCACGCCTTTGTATACTTGAGCCTAGAGAAGTGGTGCCAGCACTGGTGTCCCAGAAGCTTGGCAGCTGAAGGGGTGGTGAGGATCACAGTGTAGGGTCTTGTTCACTGGGCTCTAGAGACTAAGGAGATAACTGATTGAGGAATACCCTGTCCCTTGGAGAGAATGGGGCAGGCTCATGAGCAGTTGGGTCCATTGGCATAGGGGCAGGGAGATAGCTGTCAGCATATGAACAGAGAAGGGATCATTAAGAGAGAGAGTTAGGGTAGGTACCCAGCCAGTGGAGGGGTCTGGACTTGGAGGTGGTGGTTGAAGAGGAACAGTTTTCTGTAAAGGAGCTCAAAAGGGCTTAGGCCTGTAGGAGAGTGTGGGGTGGCCTGGAGGTAGGTAAGGGCGATAGGCAGGAGGGAGGCTGAAATAACCTGAGTTCAGTGGAGAGCTTGGGGAGCTGTTGTTTGATGTGTTCACTGGACCTCTCAGCCTTTCCCAAGGATTGTGAGTGGTATGGGATGTGGAGTTTCTAGATGTTAAGGGCTTTAAAACACCAGCTCAGTGACCCTGGAAGTGAGCGCTGGGCTGTTGTCCATTTGGATGGTCTGTGGCACACAAAACTTAAGGATGATGTGTTCAAGAGGTCCCTGAGCCACCACACCTGCTATTTCCCTGGAAGTGGGGAATGCCTCTATCCATCCTGTAGAGGTGGCAACAAGGGTTAGGAGACAGCAGAGCTTTTTATGCGTGGGCATGTAGGTGAAGTCAACAAAGAGGTAGCTGTATCATTTGTTGTTCAGTCTCTGTGTAATGGGAAAATGTAGAACTTATCTCAAGTCCTGGTTGGAGCAGTCTGTGAGCCTGCATCATCTCAGCTAGCCACCTTGAAATTGTCCTGAGCAGTTTGTAGTTCAAAGCCGATCTTTGGGTAATGTTATTCAGCTTAGTGATGATCCTGGTGGAATTGTCATTGTGGACCCCCATCCTCCTTTTAGAGACTTCAAAGGTCACTGTTAGTCATGGTCATGGTTCCCTGCAAGAAACATAAACATTTTAAATGTCTTATGCAGCAGAACTCAAAGAAGTTAAAGGACTGGGGCTGGAGAGATGGCTCAGAGGTTAAGAGCACTGACTGCTCTTCCAGAGGTCTTGAGTTCAATTCCCAGCAACCACATGGTGGCTCACAACCATCTACAATTCAATCTGGTGTATATGTAATAAATAAATAAATCTTTAAAAAAAAAGAAGTTAAAGGGCCATAATTTGTTATGTACATCCAGAGTACAAAAACCTAATTCCTAATTACCTTAAGAAAAGTTTTAAAGAGTCACAATAATACCAAAGAATTATGAGATTATCGGCAATAGAATAGTCACTAATTTTGGTTTTTCTTCTATCTCATATCAGGTGACTCTTCAAACATGATACAGAGATTTTGGATTTTGTTTTAACAAGCATGCTTGGGTTTAGAGAAGGAGAGAGCCATGCTCCAACTCCAAAGCCAGCTTTAATTCTTAATTGAACTGGCACTCCAACAAGACGATTTGCATTATGTGTCTACAGAGAACTGCAGATCTGGGTAGATTTATGAAATTGTATCCTGATGGAGAAGGGATATACCAATAGGCCAATTTACTCTTTTTATTGGGACATGTTCTCTGGATGAGTCATCTTTTTTCTCCAGATGTCTCATTTGTTCAGTGGTCTTCAAATTCCTTAGTTGTATGCCTTCATTCTCTGGAAAGACAAAAGCAAAACCCTGCCCAAACCATAACTTTGGGGAGTTTCCCTTTTGGCAAGTTATATCTGATCAAATGAAAAGCATTTGCTATTGTTATAAGTCAGTTTAAATTGAATAGTCACATTATTTGATGAACTGTCATCTTTTCTAATTAAGAGGTATCTCTTGTTCAAATCGAATCTTTATCAATTTGATGGAATCCATAGCTTTTCTTCTCCTGTGGAACCAACAGCAAAACCCCTTCCCCAATATAACACCTATCCTGGTTTCCATTTTGAGATCAACACATCTTTAAAGTATAAGTCTAATTTAATTCAATAGTTTTTTTTCTATTATCCAATGTCTTTCCGCAGCCGTTTGATGGGGTATGTCCTTCTGTATGCTATGAATACATGGTTCTCTTATTGATAAATGAACAAAGCTGTTTCAGCCAATGGACAGGCAGGATTTAGCCAGGCAGGAAATTCAAACAGGGATAGAGAAAGGTAATAGGTGGAGTCAGGGAGATATCATGTAGTTAATAGGAAGGTAGGATAGCTGGGCGTTCTCTGGTAAGCCAAGACCACGTGGAAATACATAGATTAATAGAAATGGGTTAATACCTAAAAGAGAGCTAGCCAATAGAAGCCTGAGCCATTGGCTAGTTAATAATTAATATAAGCCTCTGTGTGTTTACTTGGGATTAAGTGGCTGCAGGACCAGACAGGATAGAAACTTCTGTCCACAGCTATTGTTCCCTTCTCATTAGCATTCTGAAATTTTTTTTTTTTGGTTTTTCAAGACAGGGTTTCTCTGTGGCTTTGGAGGCCGTCCTGGAACTAGCTCTGTAGACCAGGCTGGTCTCGAACTCACAGAGATCCGCCTGCCTTTGCCTCCCGAGTGCTGGGATTAAAGGCGTGCGCCACCAACGCCCGGCAGCATTCTGAAATTTTAAAGTTAATAAAGCACTATGAAATCTATTTCTAGAGGTCTTTATTACTCATTTCTGTTTCTTAAGCATATCTTTTAGAGTTTGATTAGATGTTTCTGTAATTGCTTGCCCTGAAGGATTGTGAGGTATATCTGTAATATGCTTTATATTGTAATACACAAAAAACTGTTTCATTTTACTAGAGACATATGCTGGAGCATTGCCAGTCTTAATTTGTGCAGGTATCCCCATGATGGATATAACTTTTAACAAAAGTATGATTACAGAATCAACCTTTTTAGAACTCAAGGCAGTTGCCCATTGAAATCCTGAATGTCCTATGATATGGTGTACATTTTTTAATTTTCCAAATTCTACAAATTTCATTTCTTTGAGTACCCTTTGGGTTACTTCCTGCAGGTAGTGGGGCCTGTCTTGGAACTCGCTTGGTAGACTACGCTTGGTCTCGAACTCACAAAGATCCACCTGTCTCTGCCTTCCGAGTGCTGGGATTAAAGGCAGGCACCACCACCACCCAGCTGTCAGTTAACCATTTTAAAGGTAGGGGTGTTGGTACCTTTGAAAGGCCACCAGCTGTTGTGCCCTGTTCTTGGACAACTTGAATGGTCAGTAACTGTTTTTTATAATACATTTTAATATTTTCCCAGAAACATTTGTGAGTTTATGGTTTGTTTCTAAGATTGGGGAAGGCTAATCTGGGTATTCCATTGCTGTAACAAATCATGTCCCCATTAATGTATTGCTATGTTAGCCATATATGGCTTTAATTTTCTTCTCTGTCCTCTGGCTCTATACATTTCACCCATCTCATGCTTTGTTTTACCCAAGATAAAGTTACAATCTTTAAAAGATGAGTATTCACCTCCTAAAGAGGCCAACTTGGATGCCAAGATTCTGATGTCATTATTGTTACATGTGTCCCTGTGTCTACAAGACCTTCAATTACAATGTCATTTATTCATATTTTAAACTTTGGTTTTTAATCATTTATAGAAATTTGCCAAAATATTTGTTTTTATGGTTTCTCCTGAAGTTTTTGTTTTATCTTTTAAAGCTGTTCTATCATCCAGAGCAGTATGGTTTTCTACAATAGACATTAGGTCCTTTAATTGTTCTGGGGAGGAGTTTACCCCATAGTGACAGGGAATGACTGAACCAAATTTGATATAGGAGCCTGTGAGAGGCCCCCCCAAGGCATTTTTGGACTGCAAAATGTTACCTCATCTGTTGCTTGTTGATTTACATTCATTGGTACAATGTCAGCCTTTGCTGTACCTTCTGCATACTCTAGAAGGCAAGGGCCTTCTGTTTAGAAGAAACTGTTTCTAGAAATGCCATCTCTACAATTCCTTTTTAGGTGACCTTATTTGCCACAATTAAAACACCTGACATTTGGATTTTTCTTCAAGCCCCTGGAAGTCGCCTCTCCTATCCAAGCATCATCATGGTTTTGAGACTCAATATTGACTGTATCTGGAAACCATTCCTCTATGGGTGCTGATCTTGCCTTTAAAGGCCTGGTTATTTTTTTTTCATTGTGAATTAACATTTTCAAAAGTCAAAAATTCAATTATTATTTGTCTAGCTTCTGAATTTGGTGTTATTCTATTTACAGCTGAAGTCAATCTTTGCAAAACAAAAATCAGTGAAGGTTTCTTTTGTGCCTTGTATAACTTTAGTAAATGACTCAGTTCTCTTTCTGACTTCCTCACTTCTCAGTTCAAAACTGCTGTGCAGCATAGAGCCAGCTATGGTCATCATATAGAGACTGTCTTTGTGCATCAGCATAAATGCCCTCTCCAGGAAGTTGGTCTTGGGAAATTTCAATACCTCTAGCCGTACTTCCTTGTTCGATGGTCCTAGCCTCATCTTTCTACCAGGTCCTCCACTGTAATTGAGGACCAGGCTCCAATACTGCTGTAACCAAATCTTTCCAGTCTTGTGGGACAATTCTGTTACTTGTTGACTATGAATTTAACATTTGTTTCACAAAAAGTGAGTGCATGCCATATGAGACTATCACTTCCTTAAATCTTCTCCTCAAATCTACCTTTTTTTTTTTTTTTTTTTTTTTTGGTTTTTACGAGACAGGGTTTCTCTGTATTGTTTTGGCAAATCTACCCTTTCTACAGGAATCCAACCAGATTTTAACAGCCTTGGGGATAACTGTCATTTGGCAGTTGTTTCTGTAAGGTGACTGGATAAATTAAGGTTGTTTGTTTGCAAACCATGGGCTGTCCCTCTCTAATTTTATAATATAATGGTGAGGTTTGCTTTCCTTTAAATTCCTCTGTCTTGTTTGAATATTTCTTAAGGCTTGTTACTTATCAGTCAAAATGGCATTCTTTTCCTTTTTTTTTTTTTTTGCTTTTTGGAGGCTGTCCTGGAACTCGCTCTGCAGACCAGGCTGGCCTCGAACTCATAGAGATCTGCCTGCCTCTGCCTCCCGAGTGCTGGGATTAAAGGCGTGCACCACCGACGCCCAGCTGGCATTATTTTCTTTAGTAACTTTTTCTAAGACCTGTAACTTGGCACTCATATTAACCAAGTTTTTTAGGGATAAAACAAGAATTATCAAACTGATGTTTATAATTGATAGTGTTTCTCATTTTTTTCAGCATCCAAATCTTTATTGAGGAAATAGGTATCTAAAGGGGTGGGCCCAGGGCCCTCACTGCACAGTGTGTTCATGGCACTGCCTCCAGAATCCTGTGGCTTCATCACATCTGGAAGCCCTGGAGGGCTGGAAAAGGGCTCAATGTGCAGGGCTTCAAAGGCATCATCTGCTGGGAAGGCCAGGCCCACTGTGGCTGGGGCCTGCGGCTTTGCTGTCAGGCTAGTGAAGCCACACTCGCCCAGAGTTTTTCCGTCAGGGAGCTGGTCATCCTTGTACAGCCGCTGCTCATCCGGCGGCGCTTGAGGATGCCCTTGACAATGCGCTGCAGCATCCTCCGTGAGGATGGTGATCTTGTGGCGCCGGATCATGAGAAACAGCCCATCCCGGCAGCTGCTTCTGGCTCAACACGCTGGCACAGAGTGTTGCTCATTTTTTAACGTGGGAGAAATCTCTTGAAAAAAAAAAAACTCCACAAAACTCATTCCTCCCTTTAAGAATTCCTAATTGTGTCATCAAATCTGATGATGATGATGACAAAGGAAGGTGAGGCTGCCACTGCATAGCATGTCTGAGCAGAGAGCACAGGTGGTGCACACGTGACTGAGGACAGTTGCAGCTGCTAGCATGTAGCCATGAGCTGAGAGTGTGGTGGCTGCAACAATAGAAGCCTGAGCAGGTGTCAAGGCGGCTACCTAGTGTGGAGCAGCGTGAGGAGGAGTCCAAAGAATGCCTGCAACCCACAGGGGAGAGGGAGCCCGCTGTCTGAAAAAAACACACAGGGATCACAGGGAAGAAACTCATGTGCTGTGGTGGGAGTTGCCTGAACACGGAGCTGGCGGGTGCTGAGGGGCTAACCCTCAGTGTTTGCAGCCCAAGTGCTTGTGGAGATTCCTATAGAGAAGCTGTTGTGTGGGTACAGAGCGAGGTGAATGCAGTGGGTGGTAGCACCAAGAGATAGGTCCTGTGAGAAACTGGAGCCAATGGGGGACTGCGGGCGGATCCCAAGGCAGGGGACAAACACACCAGGCAGACAGAGCTTACAGGGAAAGAAGTTTTATTAGAAAGGGGGGGGGGAGAAGAAGAGAGAGACAGGAAAAGTCCTGTCTGCCCCTTCAGAGGTACAGCAGGAAAGAGAGAGAGGAAGTGGATAGAGTTTTCCTCTTAAAGAAACCTGGAAGTTGGGAGGGCTGGTGGAGGGGCAGGGGAGGAGGGGTGGAGAGGGAGCTGGGATCCACATGTGAAGCAAGCATGTTTCTAACTTAAAAAATATACTGAGAAAAAAAAAAAAAAAGAAACCTGGAAGCAACCTAGATGCCCATCAACTGAAGAATGGATACAGAAAATGTGGTACATTTACACAATGGAGTACTACTCAGTGGAAAAAAACATTGAATGGAACTGGAAGCAAGCATCCTGAGGGAGGTAACCCACTGGCAGAAAGAAAAACATGGTATGTACTCACTCATAAGTGGATATTAGACATAGAGCAAAGGATGACCAGCCTACAATCCACAACCCCAGAGAAGCCAGGAAACAAAGAGGAACTTAAGAGAGACATACATGGGCCCCGAGAAAGGGAAAGGGACAAGATTTCCTGAGTGAATTGGGAGCATGGGGAGGGGGGTAGAAGAAAGAGGAATGTAGAATGGGAGCCGGGAGGAGAACATGAGGGATCAGGAAGGTCCAGTTGGGGGAAGAACAGAGAAGCAGAGCAAGGAAAGAGATACCTTAACAGAGGGAGCCATTATGGGCTTAATGGGAAACTTGGTCATCTTGACTGGTTATCAAGAGTGCACTGAGGCCAGACCACAGAGCAAAAGAAAACCAGGCATTTGAGGTATACGGTGTGAGATAGCCCAATTTGGATAAATTTTGCAGTAGACACCCCAGGAGTGACTGAGAATTGGGTTTAGATCTGGCGTTGCCCATTTCCAAAGACTAGGACAAGGTGTCCCATGAGATTGCTTGGGATCAAGCAGTGAGATGGGGGTAGCCTTTGGGAAGGACATCTCCTAACAAAAAGTCCCTGGGAACAGAGAATGTCTCTGCTCCAGAATGGATGGCTTGCCCTGGTGTAGCCACTGCTTAGCAGAAGATTCTGAGGGTCCTGGACTCAGAGAGAGGTACCCAGTACCTCTGTAGGCAGTGGCTAGGAAATGGGTGACTTACCCCCAAGTTAATCATGTCTGGCACAGAGAAAGGTAAAGAGAGGAGTGGTTTTCCACGTGTTCTGAGGACCCGGTCCACCTGGCGTAAGGTCTTAACTCCTTCCAGATTTCCGCACCAATAGGTTTTCTGTACCCTGATAATAGCTGGGTTTGTGCCCGAGCATGGTTAAAAGCTGGAATGCCTGTCATGGGTCCCGTATACCACATTCAAGCCTGGCAGAGCAGTCTGCTTCCTTGGTCTGAGGTTTAGTTAAAAACAAAAGAGAACCCCTCTTCTTCCTTTTCCCATTGGATCCCAGGACTGGTCTCAATGTCCTAAAGAGGAAGGGCATCCTGAAACTGGCCTCCAGTGTTGTAGTCTGCTGCAGAGCGTGCAGGCCTGATTCAAACAGGCCCGGATTCGCTCTGCAAAATGGAATATCTGAGAATTAAAGCAACAGTGGGACTCTGGGCAGTTACAGCAATTGCTGATTAAATACTTGGGCGCCTCTTGCCTTCCAGCCTTTTTAAAGAGCTGGGTAACTAGTAAAAGGGTCTTTACCTGTGACTTTTGGTCTACAATTGGAAAAGTCACGGGAAGGGAGGGGCAGGCAAAAGAACAGCTTAATAGGCAGAGACTTGCAGCTAATGTTCTATGATTTACACACTGTAATTGGATCAAAAGGACTTTTTTTTGAGCAACAATAAAAGGACAACAGAAGATGTCCCCAGTTGGGTAAAGAGTGTGCTTCATAAGATTTACAACCTGGACCCAACCCTGGAACTCACAAAGAGGGAACTGACTCCACAGTTTGCCTCTGACCTCCACATGTCTGCTGTGGTACGAGATGCCTTGTTTTTTGTTTTTAAGAGAGGACGCTCCAGAGTTCAATAGACAGGATCAAACATTGGCAAGAAGGCAGGAAAAACAGGTCATATATTTCTTGAAATAATTGAAAATTTGGTGAGCAATTAGCAATGTCCAGTAAAGCTGATAGCTTAGAGAAAGTTAACAATGTGATGCTGGAGGTTTACAAATAAAACTATGTTCTCAGACATAAAAATGTAGCCTCCATCCTCTACTTGTTCTGGGATTACAGGTGGGTACCACCAGGGCAGTATAAAATGGTATTTATATGAAAGTGCTACTTGAACGAAAAGTTACCCAAGCATTGCATTCAAAGGCCACATCAAGGAATTTAACCAAAAGTAGCAAGAAGAGATAGTGATAAAAACAAAGGAGATTTATTATGTGATGCAAATAGACTATGTAATTCAGTGAAAGTTCTTGTAAATTATCTGAATTTTAAACAAGATGAAACTTATAGAAATGAGATCACTCTGTAAACCAGAGGCCACAGCAGAAGCACAGTGTGTCTGGACCCTTGATGTCCAGGATCAATCTACCTCCTCCACTGTTTGTTCCAGGGGAAAACCAGGAAAAGGTAGCCTGGGAAGGTGTGGTCAATGGGACCTGGAGGAACCTGGCCCTGTCCCCAAGGGTCCCGCCCACACTTGCTGGTCCCCCTCCCACTTCCTGCACACCTGGGAGCACTACAGCATTTGGTTCTGGATTGGCAGAAACCGGATCTCTTATTTGCATAAGGCCCTAGCCTGTACTGCCAGCATTACTGGATCCCAGGCAGCTGCAGCTGCCTCTGAAAAGGCAGACAGTGCCCAGGTTCCTAAGTGCCCATCTATACCTGAGTGGTCCTTCTCTGAGCCATTCCCTGTGGCTGCCCTGGTCTCTGCACCGTCTTCTCTAGGACCTTTGGGATGGGCCTCGCCCGGACACCAGCCCTTGCAGCAGGGGCAACTTGCCCCTATACTTATTAATAAGGTGAGCTGCCTGGCAGGCACAGGAAGTGCTCACAGGCACTGAATACTCCCACCTGCTCTCGCTTAGACAAGTTATATTAAAATTGGACCCACACAATTAAACAAACTTCTGGGCATCTGGACAAATACTTTCACTTTTTGCTAACAATAGAAGACAAGAGTGAAAAAGTGATTTGGTGCCAAGCAAGGCCAGGGACCCCACAGAACAAATGGCTGACTTGGTGGTTGGTGGGAGCCACTTCTCCAGCACTCCAGTTGTGGACTCCGGCTCTGGGCTCCTGCAGTTTGAGAGGCTGGAATCTGCACAGATCTAGGTGCTCACCTAGATCCTCCATTCTGTGCTAAGGGCAGGGTCCTGAAAGCCTCTGAACCTAGCTCTCCCCAAATCACTCAGTTGAGTGCAGCAGGCACCTTATGCTGGTTTTGAATTAACACACAGAGGACTTAAGTATTTATAGTGAAAGCTTGAACAAGAAGCTGCCATGCTAAGCTGACTCTTTGATGGATTTCCTCTCAGAGGGCCCTAGTGGCCCACCATTTTGTAGTAAAATCTATTCTTAAAAGCAAAACAGCCAGGGGAAACAAAACAAAACAAAAACCAGACAGGTGGTGGAAGTGGAGCACGCCTTTAATCCCAGCAATCGGGAGGCAGAAGCAGTCGGATCTCTGAGTTCGAGACCAGCCTGGTCTACAAAGCTACATGGAGAAACCCTGTTTGGAAAACAAAAACAAACAAACAAACCAGGGAAAACTGTTTAAGGGCAGGACTCTTGCCAGACAAGGTTTATCAAACATAATTTATTTAGGACAAAATACATTTTTTAAGAACTTAATTCTAAGAGAGCCCAGAGATTAAGAGTCTCCTTCCAAGAATACCTTAACAGGAGAGCTCCCAGCAGGACACAAGACTACCAGCTGAGCCAGGGTGGATAGAGGGCCCACAGGGCTGGCTAGGGCATCCAGCCTTATCTTCTCAGGCAGTCCCACAGTAGCCATGTTCCTCCTAGGCCCACAACTGTCAGCTGACATTGTGCTACCACCTTCCCAAGTGAACGGACACAATCCCAGTCAACTGGTGACAACAGTAACTTACTGTGTCAGACTTAGGCCTGGGGTGTAGGAGTCTGTACTAGCTGCGAGGCTGCTTGGTCACGGGTTCTTCCTCCTTCTCCTGCTTCAGCCATCGATCCAGGAGGCTGCTGGAGGTGCCTCTTTTAGCAGGCAATGAGCTCTTCTGCAGAAACTGGCTGGACCACTGCGGTACACCTGACTCATCCTTTTTGGGTGATTCAGGCGCTTCTTTTTTGGGTGACTTTGTAGCCAGCCATTGCATCATCCTTTGACTGCTGCCACTTGTCTTGGGTTCCTACGAGAGAGCAATCTCTTAACATCCAGGTCTGAGCTTCAGAGGAGAGACCACACTACAGACCTAGGAAGGAGCATGCAGCCCAACCCCCAACCTACACTTGCAGTGTTACCAAGGGTGCAAGTAAAAGGGCACTGACAGGAGGAGGGCTTAAAGACCAGAGGACAAGAGTCAGGGTGGAACTGCAGAGTCTTCCAAATGTGTAGAGAATGAAGTGCCTTCTGGGAAATTCAGTGACTCAATGGTTGGGAATGGGATGCTGGAAGAAAGGCTGTACACAGTCAGGCTCAACTGTTTCCCTGCTCGTATGTCTTGATGTCACTACTCCCTCTGCTGCCTGTGTGCCACACCCAGCCCTGAAATGAGAGGCTCTCTATGAGCAAACACACAGAGTACAGCCTATGATAGAAAGAGTATTGTAACGGGCAGTGGTGGTGAACACCACTGAACCTGGGATGCAGAGGCAGATGAATCTCTGAATTCAAGACCAGCCTGATTCATAGACCCCCAAAACCCACATAAAAGGCAGGGCAAAGCTATAACCCTAGGCAGGCCAGTCTGGTCTGCAGAGTGAGTTCTAGGACAGCCAGGGCTACACAGAGAAACCCTGACTCAATAAACAAAACAACAACAAAAGAGAGAGAGAGAGAGAGAGAGAGAGAGAGAGAAGGAAGAATACTGTCCATTCCAAGGTGAATTATGTAATTATATTAATTTTTTACATTTATTATGTATGAACACATATGGATATGCACTTGCCACCATTTGTATACAAAAACCAGAGGATAATTTGCAGGAGTGGATTGAGAAATCACATATGTGTTCTGGAGACAGAACTCAGGTCATCTGGCTTGGCAGCAAATGCCTTTACTTGCTGAGCTCTCTTGCTGACCCAATAGATAAAATTTTAGAGGAAAAAAAAATCAGTGTCAGGATTGCAAAATATTTCAGAGAAATTAGACAAAAAAAAAGAAAGAAAGAAAAACACAGTGACCATCAGTAAAGAAAACAAGGACTTATGGAGGAAATGCAGAAGCCCAGCATTCTGAGAGCATGTTGCTCCTGGTCCCTCCACACCATGGAGAGATGAGATGCTTCCCTGTGTTGATGGAGTCAGCTTTCTGATGTGGAACTTCCCTTCCCACTGCAGGCATTTGCCTGTTAAACACATCATCTGGATCCTTGCTAAATGCTGAAAAGTTACAAAGCACTGCAAGAACACTCTCAGATACTCTGGAAGAGAATAAGGAGAGAGCTTCTAGTTGTGAAAATAGGTACACAATGGAATCATAGCTGGGAGCCTGAGAGACAGCTGTCAGTAGAGCACTGGTTTTGAAAGTGTGAGGATCAGAGTTCAACCCTTACCATCTAAATATGCTAGGCATGCTGGCACACATATGTAATCCCAGAGCTGGGGATGCACGGACCAGAAAGATCCCTCAGGCTCTCTGGCTAGTCAGTATAGACTAATTGATGATCTCCAGGCCAGTCGACTCAGTGTTTCTGAAGATGGTATTTGAAACTGTTCTCTGGCCTCCACATATTTGTGCAGGAGTGTGTATATACGTGTGCATTTGCATACAAAGAGATATGAACACACACATTAAGAAAAAATCATAGCTGAACAGATTAAAAACTCCTTCCTCACATTTACACTGGATATTGAGTCCTAGGCTCATTATGGAAATTTTTGCCCTGAATATTGATTCTATACATTTAAACAGGGTCCAGCATGTAATTGTCTGGAACCCACGGCCTCTTCTGGTAAACAAGCAAGCACTCCATCATTGAGCAGCAATGACTTTGAAAGAGCTTTGTGTCAGGAGCTGTGTTGGTTTGAAAGAAAATGGCCCCCAAAGAGAGTGGCATTACTAGGAGGAGTGAACTTGTTGGAGGAAGGGTGTCATCATGTAGGCAGGCTTTGGGGTCTCATATATGCTCAAACTACATCCAGTGAGACAGTTCCCTTCCTGCTGCCTGCAAGATGTAGAACTCTCAGCTCCTCCACTACCATGTCTGTTGCATATTGCCATGTCCCACCATGATGATAATTCACTAAACCTCTGAAATGGCAAGCCACCCAACTAAATGTTTTCCCTTATAAGAGTTGCCATGGAGCCAGGTATTGGTGGCACACGCCTTTAATCCCAGCACTCGGGAGGCAGAGGCAGGCAGATCTCTCTGTGTCTCTGTGAGTTCAATGCCAGCCTGGCCTACAGAGCGAGTTCCAGGACAGCCTCCAAAACAATACAGAGAAACCCTGTCTTAAACAACCAAAAAAAAAAAAAAAAAAAAAAAAAGAGTTGCCATGGTCATGGTGTCTCTTCACAGCAACAGAAACCCTAAGACAGGGGCTAAATTACAGTAGAATCTGAACATTCCTGCTATGTTTATCTTCCCAAGAATATGAGAGCTTTGGATAGTTTAAATTAAAATTCTGGCCAGAGACATTGGTACATGCCTTTAATCTCAGCACTTGGGAGGCAGAGACAGGCAGATATCTGTGGCTTGAGGCCAGCCTGGTCTTCATGGCATGCTCTAGGCTAGCCAGGGATACACAGTGAGACCCTGTCTCAAAACAAACCAGTTCTGACTGTGGGTGCTGCAGAGATGGCTCAGCAGTTAAGAGCACTTTGCTGTTCTCAAGAGGACCCTGGTTCACTTCCAAACACCTGTATCAGGCAGCTCACAACTATCTATACCTATAGTTCCAAGAGGTCAGATAGCCTTTTCTGGATTCTGCAGCCATTATACTCCTGTGCACAAAGCCATCCACAAACACATATATACATAAATAAAAATTAAGTAAATCTTTAAAAAAAATCATAGGAAAAAATTCCAGGCATGGTGGAGCATACCTTTCATACCAGCAATAAGAGGCTGAGGCGGATGGATCTCTGTGAGTTTGAGGCCAGCCTGGTCTACACAGTCAAGTTCCAGGTCAGCCAGGGCTACACAGTGAAACTCTGTCTAAAATTCAAATCACATGAACCCAAATGAAATAAACATTAAAGGCAAGGCAAGGAATGCTCTGAACAACAGGCATCTCAGAATAGACTAGTCACAGCACCTACCTTCTTCACCACCAAGTCAGCAGGAGCCAGACACTCCGGAGTGTTGTTTCGGGAGTTGTTCACCACTGAAGAAACTGGATGGAAGGTGATATTGTCTATGGGATGGATTAACTTCAGAGCTTCCTGAGTGGTGACCTCACCAAAGTCCAGCCATTTGGAAACTGCCTCTTCTCCATCTAGTATGGCAGGCATCCTGGCCAGGGACCAGATGGACGTAGGTGAGGGTAGGGGAAAGAAAAAACCGAGTCAGGTGATAGTGCAGGCATCACAGGGGCTCCTACTTCTCAGTCTTACCTCACCTGCTGACATGGCCCCGTGTTCCCTGGTAAACACTGATAGTGCTCTGGAGTCAACACTCACTTATGAAATTCCATGGCATGCCAGTGCACCCCCTAGAAAACTGGTGAACTTTCCTTGGTGCCCTGAACTAGAATTAAAGGGAAATTAGATCCTGGAAAAGTCTGTCAACAACCATCTCCAAATACCGTCTGTGAAATACCTCTAGCAAGAAAGCACTGGCCAGGCACTGAAGTGAGCCTGTAGTCACAGCTACACAGGATGCTGAGGTGGGTGGATCATTTGATCCCAGGAGTTCACGCTAGCCTGAGCAACACAGCAAGACCCTTCTTTTGTTTGGTTTTTGAAACAAATTCTTGATGTAGCCCAAACTGGCCTCAAACTCAAACTCATGATTCTCTAGCGTATCCTTACACTGAGTGTTGGGATTACAGGCTCAATATTGCCATATCAGATGAGAATTGTTTTTTTCTTTTTTCTTTTCTTTTTTTTGACAGGATTTCTCTGTGTAGCCCTGGTTGTCCTGAAACTCACTATATGGAACAGGCTGCCCTAGAACTCACAAAGATCCATCTGCCTCTGCCTCCCTAGTGCTGGGATTAAAGGCGTGTACCAAAACCACCCACCAGGCAAGGTAACATTTCTTAAAAAAAAAAAAAAGAGTCAGATGGCATATATACATAATCCTAGCATTCAGAAGAAGGAAGCAAAAAGATTACCAAGTGTTTTAGGCCAACCTGGATTTATACAGTGAGTTTTGAGACACCCTTAAAATCTCTGAAATTTGGATGCATTCATACCTCCTGGACTACAATACATCATAGATCATAGCTGTTTGTTGTTTGTTTTTCGAGACAGGGTTTCTCTGTATTGTTTTGGAGGCTGTTCTGGAACTCCCTCTGTAGACCAGGCTGGCCTCGAACTCATAGAGATCGGCCTGCCTTTGCCTCCCAAGTGCTGGGATTAAAGGCATGAACCACCAATGCCTGCCCCCCCCCCACCTTTCTGGTTTTTTTTTTTTTTTTTTCAAGACAGGGTCTCTCTGTGTAACAGCTGTCCTGGAACTCACTTTGTAGACCAGGCTGGCTTTGAACTCACATAGATCTGCCTCTTGAGTGCTGGGATTAAAGGTGTGTGCCACCACCACCTGGCTAGCTTGCAGTTTTATAGAGTAGGTGTTGTAATTTTAAAAAAAGTGAGAAAAAGAGAGAAAGACCCCATGCAACAGAGTTCAAATGGAGGAGGTTTTTATTAAGGGAAAAGGGAAGTGGGGAGCCTGGCCTCTAGGGATGGGGGCAGCAGGAAAGAGAGGGAAGGAGGGAGAGAGACAGAGGGGAACAGACATAGAGGAAAAGGGAGAGGGAGGGAGGGAGGGAGGGAGCAAGGGAGGGAGGGGGTAGAGATGGATGGGAGGTGGGCAGGCCCCTTTTAAAAGGAAACATCGTGAACAGGCACAGGTGGTGCTGTTAGAGGCAGCTGAGGGTATATCATGTCAGAACTCCAAAGGCAGGCCAGTACAAAGTCCTAAACACTAACACCAGGCTCACATTTTACTGGTTGTTTAACACAGCTAATTTTAGAAGACAAATGTATAAACATTTGTATTAACAGACAAATGCTCTAACTTCAATAAATCAACATTGTTATTTTAAGATTTATTTTTATTATTTATAATTACATATAGATGTGTATGTCTACACATGGGAATGTACATGTGGGAATACATGTGGCTGCAGGTATTTGTAGAGGTCGGCATCAGAAGTAGATCCCCAGGAACTGGAGTTACAGACAACAGCTGTGAGCTGCGTCCTTACATGCACTGAGCCATCTCTCCAGTGATACACCACTGGCTTAGTAAGTCTATGGTCATGCCAAGTACATATGCAACCACCATTAATCCCTAAAAATACTTTAAAATCTCAGAAATCCAAATGACTTATTGTGTAATTTTGCAAGCATGATGATAACATTTTTAGAACTATATATCATGTTTTGGGATAACTGATCATAATTTGCACATGTTAGTTTCCTACTCTCTAAAATCAAAGCAAACTTTCTCCCCAGAAAAAGCAGTGACTTGCCTGTTGTGGATCTCACTCAAGCCTCTGCAGGAATCCACAGTGATGATGCTGTAGGAGTACAGGCGCTCTCCCTCTGGGGGTTCCCAGCAGTCAAAGATCCCGGCCATTGTCAGCAGCCTCCAGTTGTCC
This sequence comes from Mesocricetus auratus, assembly GCF_017639785.1. Classification (NCBI taxonomy): domain Eukaryota; kingdom Metazoa; phylum Chordata; class Mammalia; order Rodentia; family Cricetidae; genus Mesocricetus; species Mesocricetus auratus. The sequence continues at coordinate 149,617,964 of NW_024429266.1, read as the reverse complement.
CAGACCTTTTCCTTGCTGTCAGGGCTGTCTGCAGCATCATTCCCACCTGGCTGGGAACAGCAGGGAGATTGGACATGCTGAGTGCCAACTCAGACCTAACACAGATTAGTTGCTTTGAAGCAATTCAGCCTATTTTATTTTGACCCTATCTGACCCGCTATCATCAACACCAACAGGGTTCATGGTAAATATCTTCCAAAGCTGTAGATTACAGCTTCTTCTTCTTCTTTTTTTTTTTTTTTTTGGTTTTTACAAGACAGGGTTTCTCTGTTTTGGAGGCTGTCGGTCCAGCCTGGCCTCGAACTCACAGAGATCCGCCTGCCTCTGCCTCCCGAGTGCTGGGATTAAAGGCGTGCGCCACCATCGCCCGGCTGATTACAGCTTCTTAATACTTTCAGAATTTAATACCTGAATTTGGTTTCAAGCTTTCAAAAATCCAGGGAGTTTGGCTACTGGGAAAAACCCTCTGGTTTGTCACTGCTCACCTAAAACACATGGAGACACCAGAGAAAATACAAGCCTGTGCTGAATAAAGATAATGAAAACATCAAATTCAACTCAGTTCTATTCCTATGATAGTGACTTGAGCTCATATTTAAAGGTATAATAGGAGAATTCCCAGAAATAACTACTATTTATTTCAGTCTCTGTTCAATACACTGTGCCTAACAACAACCAAAAATTGTAAGAAATATAAAAAAGCTAGAAAGAATGTACTGCCAAGAGAAATCCTCAGAAACAGACGCAAGGCATGATTATATTTTCCAGATGGCTTAGCTAAAATGCTAAAGGCTCTTTAAACCAATGAACACTACCCAAACTAAAACACAGAGAAAAAGAACAATTCAGAAGATACTGTCCAAGAACTATAAATAATATCAAATAATCTAACACATCTGTAATACACAGATAAGTGCTTTTTCAGACAAATAAAACCAGACTTCAAGCTGGGCTTAGTGGCACACACCTTTAATCCCAATACTCAGGAGGCAGAAGTAGGCAGATTTTTGTGAATTTGAGGCCAACCTGGTCTGCATAGGAGTTCTAGGACAGCCAGAGCTACATCACAGAGAAACCCTGTTTAAAAAACAAAATGAAACAAAACCCCAGAAACACAAAACAAAACTGCTCAGCTAAAAAGCAGCTGGGGAGACGGCTCAGTCAGTAAAGTGCTTTTCCCACATATGCATGAAGACCCACGTTCTCATCCCCACATTCAAGATGGACACGTCAGCATGTGCATATCACCACTTGGGAGTTTGCTAATCAGCCAGCTGGTCTGGGCAAATCAGTGAGCTTCCAGTTCAATGAGAGACCCTGTCTCAAAAAATAAGGTTGAAGGACAACTGAGGAAGACACAAAACGTCAAAATCTGGTCTCTATCTGCATAAATACACAAGGTCATGTGCATCTGCAAATGACAGTGTATGCACTGTGAACACACACACACACACACACACACACACAGTAGGTAAGTAACAGAAAAGGAACAAAGTTAATGAGATAAATAACAGACAATTAGCAAATCTTTTTTTTTCCGAGAAAAGGTTTCTCTGTGGCTTTGGAGGCTGTCCTGGAACTAGCTCTTAGTAGATCAGGCTGGTCTCGAACTCACAGAGATCCACCTGTCTCTGCCTCTATCTCTTGAGTGCTGGGATTAAAGGTGTGCGCCAGCACCGCCTGGCTGACAATTAGCAAATATTTTAACCCAATTATTTCAGTAATTATAGTCAAGGAATAAGTTCCAAACATAAAAGACTTCTTGTCAGATTATTTGAGAAAGACAAGCTATGTGCAAAGTTCATGTATTACTTCCTCTGGAATGCCTTCCATGAAGCCCTAGTCTGAATTGATGCTGTAGTAGTGAGTGCTTGCAACTGTACAGGTGTACCTTCCACGAGTGTTCATCACTACAGTCCTTTGTGTGTGCGCGCACACGCTCTCCCCCACTTCTCTCTCCTCCCCTCACCCCTTTCTCCAAGGCAACATAGTGAGACCTATGAGAAGGAAAAAAAAAAGATGGAGGGAAAGTGGTAGGAGGGAAAGTAGGGGGAGAGAAGTGGGAAGGAGTCCTGTAAGTTCTGAACTACACTTAATTGCAATTCAGTGTACAACAACAACAATAATCACACTAGAGAATCTAAATACAAGCTTTAACCTAAACCCAGTAATAACACAATAGGTAAGACAAGCACACTAGCTTGGTGTATAAATAAGGGCTAGTAGTGAGCTCTGGGAACAATCCTGGCATTAGTGGCCCCTTAAGAGAGCTGGAAGAGGCCTGGAGAGTCTTTCAGGGGAGCTGGTCCTGTCTGTGAAGGGGTAGCAATAAAATGGTATCTCAGATCTCCAGCAGCAGCAGAGGCTTATTTGAGTGGAGAGGGGCTTTCTCCATTCTCCCTAGAGGAAGGGATAACATACAGCTAACGAACTGACTGGATACCAGAAGAGCTAAAAATGGTTCTACCTTTTAAAGCTGGATAGCTTACGAGCACTGAAGAACCCTAAGTAGATGTGGACACATTGAAGAATGTAGCACTATAAACCTACAAAGAAAAATCCAAGCTTATCAAGAATGACCAGGTAAATGAAGAGGCTTAATTGAAAAACCCAAAGAAAGAATGAAAACCGTAAGGCTGGTGGCAGAAAGAAAATAATTGTAAAAAAGTAGGTGAAAGCATTCAGTTCAATTTGGTTTTGAAATGTCTGGCTAACTAAGGAGAAAACAGTTCAATCTTTATTTATATCAAACAAATAAAGTCAGATCAATCAGTGACTGAGCAGCCTAATGTCTTTTTGCTTGCCTATCTACTCCTCTCCTAAAAAACAAAAAACAAAAAAAACAATCTTCAATATATCCCTCTGGGCATGATGGCACACACCTTTAATCCCAGCACTCCAGAGGTAGAGGTAGTTGGATCTCTGCCAAGTTCATGGCCAGCCTAGTCTAGAGTTCCATGACAACCAGGGGTACAGAGAGAAACCATGCCTCAAAAAAGTAAACAACACACATCATCTTAGAACCCAACAGCACTCGCCCGTCTTCATTTTTAGCCCTTTTTTTTTGCCTCCTAGAGTTTCTCTAGTAAAACAGAATTTAGCAGGTGCAAACTACTAAACTAAAAAGAAAACATAATGTTGGCATATCTGGCTTATTTTCAACTTTCTAAAGTTACAATGTGAGCCATTTATATTATGTGTCTTACAATGGAGTTCAATGAGGGAAATGTTAAATACAGAATTACCACCCTCTACTTCCCAAGGTCAGGGATCAAAGACATTCACCACTATGCCTGGTTGGTACATGCCTTTAATTCCAGCACTTAGGAGTTAGGGCTGGGTAGATAACTGAATTTGAAGCCAGTCTGGTCTTTATAACAAATTCCAGTCCAGGCAGAGTCACAAAACGAGACCCAGAGGTAGAAGGTTAATCCCTATTGCTTAAGACACAACGCATTTCAGAACAAGGCCCAAAGATCCCTGAGCTGGAGCTGACTCAATGCCCATTCCCGTAGGACTTGTTTCTATGAGACAAAAAGGTACTATACCAGGCAACTTCCAAAGGAGGGAGGCAACCAATAATCTACCCAGTTATGATGTTTATGAACCACATCAATGACTAGCATGATATGATAACCCTAAGGATACAGTAGTGACACATATACCTTGGTGATAACTAACAGCTCTTTAATTAGACTTAAGACCCAATCGACAAGAGGGAAATCTGCCTAGTTAACTTAGTACTAGTGAAGTCATGGATACTGGAGGAGAATCTACAACCACTACTTTACTAAACCAGCATCATCCCTAACAACAATCTAAGCATTTATCCTCATAGCCATGGATAAGTATAGTCTTCACCTCTTATCAAGGAAACTTTTTGTAACAGAGACCATTACAGAAAATCACAACCAATCAAAATGAAGACTTGTGGAGCCCAGTCTCAATGGATACATCTATAAAACACTCCAGCCCCTGAGGCTGAGAATTCTGGAGACGAGAGGGTGGAAAGATTATAAAAGCCAGAGGATTGGGAGTTGGCTATGAGACTGTATCTCCTAATAATGTCACAAACTAAACCCGTAAAGGCTCAGCACCAAGACTGCTGAAATGTGAGCTGAACTAGGACACCAATAGACATGCCAAAGTAGATGGGGGAAAAGCCCACAAGGCTTCAAGTCTACACAAACACAACAGTAATTGAGGAAAGCTGGAAATGGGGAAATAATCATTCCCAGGAAGAGCACAGCAACGGGTTGTCTAGTGCCAGGTGGTCAGCACTGAAAACATTTATCATAAATAACATTATATGAACTGAGCAGATTATACTTAGGAATATGTGTGTATATGCATGCATACATGCATATACATACATGCATGCAATGAGAATGAAAAAGAGGCCATGAAACGTGGAGGGGGTATATGGTAGAGTTTGGATGGAGGAAAGGGAGAAATGTTATAATTATATAATCTCAAAAGTAAACAAATTACATGTATTAACTTAATGATGAGATAGTTCTGAGAAATGCGGCATTAGGAATTTTGTGCTAACAGTGGACTGAACACACCCTGATTATCTAGCAATGTATCCTATTGTTTGCCCAAACATTGCTATATGGTATATGAAATTGATTTGTTTCGGTTTTTCCCAAACACGGTGTTTATGAAACTGATGATTGATACCTTCTCTGTCTTGATTTGAGGAAAATAGATGAAGTAGGGTTGCCTCTGGCTTGTTCCCTGACACCGCTGCCACTCGTAGAATCCATCTGCTAAAACAACACAGCGTCGTCCTTTTCCCAGAGGAACCTGAGAGAGAATTAAACAGGTTATGGTCATAGTGACAGGATTCCATTACATGGACTTTCAGGTTCAGCACTGTACCTCAGTGATAGAGGGCTTACCTAGCATGTATAAGGTCATAAGTTCCACCTTCAGAACCACATCAAATGTATGTGTGTATATACATATAAAGCAAAACACTCAGATCTCATGTGTGACCTAGAGGAGCTACCCTTTATCTTTTTTAAAGTGCTTGGTGGAGACTGAACTCAGGCAAGTACACTACCACTGAGCTACATACCTAGAGGAATTAAATTTCTCTGTACCTCAAATCTCAAGCATTTTTTTAAAAGAGAAATAGTATCTTATTATGCATGTCCTAGAACTCATTATGTAGTCTAGGCTGGCCCTGAACTCACAGAGATGTGCCTGCCTCTACCTCCTGAGTTCTGGGATTAAAAGGCATGCAACACTACACATGGGTTTAGACTTTTTTGTTGTTGTTGTTTTTTCAAGACAGGGTTTTTCTGTGTAGCTTTGTAGACCAGGCTAGCCCAAGAGATCTGCCTGCCTCTGCCTTCTGAGTGCTGGGATTAAAGGCCACCACTGCCCAGCAACATTCATTAAAAAAAATACATTTATTTCTGTGTGCCACATGTTTATGTTTTGGGATATATGATTACACTGTGAACCCTGAGTTTGCATTTGCATTAATTAAATAAAATCAACCTTGAGTCAGGAGGTGGAGCCAGCAATTGGTTGACAGAAAGTAAACATCAAGAGTCAAAGGGAGGCCGGGCGTTGGTGGCGCACGCCTTTAATCCCAGCACTCGGGAGGCAGAGGCAGGCGGATCTCTGTAAATTCGAGACCAGCCTGGACTGCCAAGGGAGTTCCAGGACAGCCTCCAAAGCCACAGAGAAACCCTGTCTCGAAAAAAAAAAAAAAAAAAAAAAAAAAAAAAAAGTCAAAGGGAATCCTGAAACCCAGTCGAGAGATGCTCAGGAAGTAGAAGGGAGAAACTTTGAGTGAGGCAGTGCCTTTTGGTTTGGAGCAATGGGAGAGGCTCTCTTTCTGAGACTCTGGCGAAGAGGGTAGACCAGCTAGTTGTTCCTCAGCCTCTATGAGCTAGCATGTTTTCACCCCAGGACCACCAATCACTGATCAAGAAAATGCCCTATATGAGCTGGGCATTGGTGGTTCATGCCTTTAATCCCAGCACTCGGGAGGCAGAGGCAGGGGAATCTCTGTGAGTTCCAGGACAGCCAGGTCTACAGAGTGAGTTCCAGGACAGCCTCCAAAACAATACAGAGAAACCCAGTCTCAAAAGACCAAAAAGAAAAAAGAAAAAAAAAGAAAAAGAAAATGCCCCATATGCCTATAGGTGAAGCTGCTGATGGTGTGTTTTCTCAATTGAGATTCCTTCTTCCCAGCTGACCCCAGCTTGTATCAACCTAACAAAAAACTAGCCAGCACAACCACCATAGTTATCTATGCCCAGCCTGGTAAGTACATCATATATTCCCAGTAAAAACTGCCTTGCTAAGTATAATTAGTCCACAATATATGGAATAATTGTTTATTTGTCTTTAATTTTTTTTTTTTACTTTTATTTACTCTGGGTGGAGAAAGGGCTGATCATGCCACCATGGGCATGTGAAAATCAGAAGACAATTTGTGGGAGTTGTTGCTCCCTCTTCCATTGATTTTCTGGAGGCTGAAGTCAGGTTATTAGCTTTGGTAGCAGGTACTTTACCCAGGAAACTTTCCATTTATTACCTCTACCTCCACTTTGAGATTAAGGTCTCAATGTATACCTCTGCTTGGTCTGGAACTTATTATGAAGAACAGGTTGGCCTTAAACTTACAGAGATCAGTTGGCCTCAGTCTCCCAAGTGCTGGAATTAAAGGTGTATGCAACCACACTGGGCCAATTGTTTTTGTTTTAGATCACTTTTCAACTGCTGTGATAAACCATCATGGCCAAGACAACTTACTGAAAAAAAGTGTGTGTCTTATCACTTTTCAATTGCTGTGATAAGACACCATGGCTAAAGCAATCTGAAGAAAGGGTCCTGTTGGAGGGTTACAGTTTCAGAGGGTGAGCCCATGACATGATGGTGGGGCACGCGGCAGCAGGCAGGGTACTAGAGTAGCAGCTGAGAGCTTACTGTAGCTTGAGGCACAACCGCCCACCAGACAGAAAAAATGCGAGAGCTAACTGGGAGTGCCATGAGCTTTTGAAACCTCAAAGCTACGCCCCAGTGACAAACCTCCTCCAACAAGGCCACACCTCTTAATCCTTCTTAACCAGTTTTACCAAGTAGGACCAAGTATTGGGAGCCTATGGGAACCACTCTGCTTCAAAGCACCATACCCAGTAATTCTGGGCATTGTTAGTCTGGAACACAGCAATAAATGAACAGAACTCAACATTAACACTTGGGAATATCCTTTGGAACTTTATCAGGTATACCAAATACTAAACAGCGTTGGAAAGAAGTGCCCTTTCCCTAGACAGGTTACCTACCTTGAATGATTGCTTCTCCATTATGGTATCACTACGACAGTTGGTAGTGTTGAACTGCAGCTTGGAAGGATCATTTTCTTTGAACCAAGATGGAACCAGGCCCCATCGCATGGGAATAATTATCCGCTCTGATGAGTCTACATCCTACCAGAGGAAAAAAGTTCAGATTTAGCACCTGGATTGCTGGTGTATACTTGTAATCCCAGCATTCAAAAGGCTGAGGTAGGAGGATTGCTGCTAATTTAAGGTCAGCTTGGGCTGCAGAGCAAGTTCTAAGCAACCCTGGACTACATATAGAAGTCCTGGCTCAAGCGCTAGAGAGAAGATGCAGTGGTTAGGAGTACTTGCTCCTTTTCTGGAGGACCCGAGTTAAGTTCTTAGCAGCTACCACTGCATGTAACCCTAGCTGTGGGGAGACTCTCCTTCCACTGGCATACACTCAAACAGATACATAAACACACACGTAAATTTAAAAAACAAAAGGTTGAGCAAGATATAAAAATACAACTATTTTAATCTACTTATATTACATATCATATGTATACAAAATTATTTTTATATTGTATATTTTATATGAATAAATAAAAACAATTATTTTCATATTATATAGTGTAGTTAAACAAAAAAACAAATGCAGGCTCAGATACAGCAGGAAGACCATAATCATTATATACATTATTGTAAGTTAATGAAATACAAACAATAGGTTATTAAGAGGGAAAAGTCAGCTGGGCATGGTAGTACAGGCTTTTAATTCTGGCACCTGGGAGGCAGAGGCAGACAGATCTCTGTGAGTTCAAGGTCAGCCTGGTCTACATACTGAGACCCTGTTTCAAAAAAGGAGCCTGTAGTTGAATATGAAACCACACAGACAAAGAAACATCGGGGTTGTGGGCTGGTAAGAAAAGATGTCTGACAACCCGACTCTAGCCTCTGGAACCCAAATGGTAGAAGAAGAGAAGTGCCTCCAGCACTTCTTAACACACACCCACCCTCTCTGTGCCACACAATAGAAAAATGAAACTGAGTCATAATGTAAGAGCCACAGGTTAAGGGTCAGATATGTGCAGTGGAATGTGGTCCGTGAGAGAGAACAGAGAAGGCACGGGGTGGAGGTTCTTAATCTGGGTCTCAAAGGTACTGGACATAGACCAGAAATGGCAGAACAGACACTAAGTGAGATGAGTAGAGTTCACACCAGGAATGCCCAGAGCATTAATTTTGCACATAAGTTAATGCAGCAGGCCGAAGATTATTATTTTTTTAAAGATTTTATTTATTTATTACATATACAGCAGATTGAATTGTAGATGGTTGTCAGCCACCATGTGGTTGCTGGGAATTGAACTCAAGACCTCTGGAAGAGCAGTCAGTGCTCTTAACCTCTGAGCCATCTCTCCAGCCCGAAGATTATTATTCTTAGGAGGCCAGTTTCTAAGGCTAATCTCTGGATGGCATTTTGGGATTATTCTGTTTTCCCTTTCCTTACCTGATACGGGGCTTTAATCAAACAGTAAAGTCAATGCTCAACACCTACAAGCCTTCAGACACTTCAGGTAATGCTAGGGGACATTTTGTTTTTCTGGCTTGAGACTGCTATAGGCATCTAGTGGGCGGAGGCCAGGGGGCTGCTAAACATTTTACAATGTGCTGAACCGCTCCCTACAACAAAGAATTATCCCACCCATTAAGATGTAAGGCATGGATCTGGGAGATTGTTCAGTGGGTAAGAGCACTGGCTGCTACTCTACAGGACCAGGGTTTATTTCCAACATGCACATGGTGACTCCCAAGTGTCTGTTAACTTCAGTTCAGTGATTTACTCTGACCTCCACAGACACTGCGCACACGTGATGCAGTCTCTCATTCAGGCAAAACCACATACTCATGTAAAAATAAATATAATAAAAAAAATCAGTGATGTCTTGGTTGAAAAATCTTGTTCTCACAAATTCTATTGGTCACCTTGTGTTTTCATCATTGAACAAACCAACCCAAACACTAGGGCGACAGATACAAAGTGGCTGGGGGCACGGTGGTAGACTGAAAAACAAAAGAGGAAGTACTATGCAAATCAGTGGTTTCAAATACAAATATTGCTATCTATACATGTACAGTGGCAGTTGAACTGCTGAAATGCTCCTAATTTTGCTTAAGAATTCATAGGTTTGAGAAAAATAAAGTATCAAATACTTAGCAAATTAAGAAAACCTAGCAATCCAAACAAATAGTATTACAGATGTTCAGTCAAGCACTACATGGGCAAACTCAAGTGACTCAAAAGGAGGACTATGTTTGCTAGAGACCCCACTTTCCTATTCCTGTCCCCAAATCCACCCACTGCAGAGGAACCAGGGTCTATTCAGCAGTTAAGGGCACTTGATGCTCTTGGAGAGGACCTGGGTTCAATTCCAAGCACTCACACAGTGGCCTTTTATAATTTCAGCTCCAGGGAACCTGAAGCCCTGATTTCAGAGGGCACCAGGCACACTCCTGCTGCACATACATACATGCAGGCAGGCAAAACATTTGTATATATTAAAAATTGTTTAAATTTTTTTAAGATAAAAATACTTTTTATGTGCTAGGACTGAACCAAAGACTCTGAGGATATGAAATGGGCTTTATATCACTGAGCAACATTACCAGCCTCAATCACATTAATTTTTTTTCTTTTTCTTTTCTTTTTTTGGAGACAGGGTTTGTCTGTGTAGGTCTGGAGCCTGTCCTGGAACTTGCTCTGTAGACCTGGCCGGCCTTGAACACTCAGAGATCTATGTGTCTCTGCCTCCCGAGTGCTGGGATTAAAGGCATGTACTACTACTGCCCGGCTTAAATTTTTCTTTATTTGTGTTATGTGTCCACTCTCTGCCACAGAGTGGGAGTGGAGCTCGGAGGGCACCCTGCAGGAGCTGGGTCTCTCCCTCTACCACGTAGGGCTCAGGGATCAAATTCAGGCTGCCAGGTCTGGCAGCACTCTCACCCACTGGGTCCTTTCACAGGTTCCCAAATCACTTCTTTCTTTTTAAGTTTTATTTGTTATGTATACAGTGTTCCGTCTGCATGTATCCCTGCGGGTCAGAAGAGGGCACCAGATCTCATTACAGATGTTTGTAACCACCATGTGGTTTCTGAGACTTGAACTCAGGACCTCAGTGCTCTTAACCTCTGAACCATCTCTCCAGCCCCCCAAATCACTTTTCTTGAGACAGCTTCACTATGCAGCCTTGAGTGACCTGGAACTCACTGTGTTGACCAGGCTGGCCTTCAACTCACAGAGCTCTGCCTGCTTAGTGCTGGGATCAAAGGTGTGCACCACCACGCTTGGGTGTTTCTTTCTTTCTTTTTTCTTTTGTTATTGTTTTTTTAAAGACAAAGATGACACCGATAAATCAGTAATATTTGAAGCCTGCTATCTAAATAAAAAAAGAAGATTCAAGCTTGGTAGAGTGACATACACCTGTAATACGGAATTCTGGAGACACAGGTAAGAGATTTGTTGTAAATTTGAAGCCAGCCTGGTTCTCATAGTAAGTTCCAGGACAGTCAGGGCTACATATAAATCAAGAGAATTTTTAAATGTATTCAAATATGAGGGTCATATAAATTGGGCAGCATTAAAGCAGTTTGAGACTAACTCCTTACCAAGGTCCAGAGTGGTTTTCAGCTAGGGCTGCTTTCAAGATTATCCCACAGGCTGGTCAGACTTCAAAGAAATCAGGAACTAGAGGACCACCACAACTCTGTGCCAGAAGCTAGTGCCATGCTGACAGTCCTTACCTTCTCAAAGTGCAGTCGGGAGAGAAGCACCGGGCTGCTCGACTGAGGGCTCTTGTTGTAAGAGGGGCAGTACTTATCCGGGTCCCTCCACTGCGGGAGCCGCTGCCTGCCCTGGCGATCGTGATAGGCACAGGCTCTTGTGAGAACATCTCTAGGCAGGTGACAGGATGTTCGTCCGCACATCTTGAGCGCTGCCTCTCAGACCTATAAAGTCACAAAGCTTAAGTCTTTACTCCCTAGGTCACAGCGTCCACCCTGCCATTCCCGCAGGATCCTCCGATGCCACATCTTTCACGGAGGGTCCATTAGGACAGGATCAGCCTGTCGCGGTCACTGCAAGGCCCACAGTCCAGCTGCAAGGCTTCGGGTGTTAGGGGAGGAAGCCGTTCGCCCCGGGGTTTATTTCCATGTACTAATGTGTCAGCAAAGGCAGGCGAACGCTCTCTGCGTTCACACCAGCCACACTTAGCCGCAGAGACCGCACTACCGCCCTGCGCGCGCCCGCTCTGCTCCAGGGGCGGGGCCTGACCCACGCTGAGTCCCGGCTAAGAAGCTGGCGGGTCCTCCGCCCGCCCGCGTCCCCTCAGCGAGGCCTTCTCTTCCTCACGGCCGCGTTCCCTCGGCCAGGCCTTCTCCTCCGCCAGCCCGCCCGCGTCCCCTCGGCGGGACCGAGTCCTCCGCCAGCCTGCCTGCTGTTGCCCGGAGCGGCCCTCTCTTCCGCCCGCATCCCCTTGGAGGAGCCCGCCTCCCGAGCGCCCGGATCTCCTTACCGCCCATGGATCGAATCCGCCAGCCAGCGAGCCCGGCGTCCTCCTAAGGGGACACCCGCCCCGCCCCCTGCGACAGTAGGCCCCGCCCCTGACGTGACGTAAGAGCCATCGGGCTTTCCTCCGCACAGGTGGGGGCGCGGGTTTGGCTCCCTGATGAGCTGAGCCATGATACATGCTAGACACCAAATTCCAGGGATGCGCCCTCATAAAGCAAAACAAAACAAAACACACACCCCTGAGACAAGCACTCAAGGAGACCCCATGTTTCCTCCTTCCCAGATTAGAACCTGAAACCAGGAAGCGGCTCTGCTTCCCAAGTCATTCAAGTCACCCTCAATCGTGGATGGCCACATAGAACCCTTTAAGGGTCAGGAAGTCCCACTTTGTTTCCTTTTTAACATTTGTTTTGTGTGTGGGGTGTGTGTGTACCTTTAAATAAAAAAACGACAGCAGTTTCTTCACAAAAGAAGGCTGACACACACTTCCCTTTAGTGAGGTTTATTAGAAGGGAATGACCTCCAGGCTGCGATCAGGCCTGGGGATGGTAGGCAGAAAGAACACAACAATGAACATCTAAGTATGATGGGGTATAAAGGACAGGCTTTCCTTTAAAGCCTGGAGCGGCCCTTTTTAAGGGCTGGAAGGGGGGAGAAAGGGAGGCAGGAGGGAGGGAGAGGCCAGGCAAGAGTGCTGCTCCAAAGCATCCCCAGGAGAGGCATGGAGGAGGGGTGGGGCAGAGGAATGTCTTCAAGGAGCAGCCTTCATGAGCAAATCCCCCCCAAACAAATGAGAAGTCTGACCCTTTTTAACCTCTTAAGGGTGATAGGAAATTCCACATCACGTGATTTAGTTAAACACAGCAGGCAGGCATCACCAAGCACATGGAGGAGCCACGACCATAAATCATGAGTTACTGTTAGGCCACAGCACAGACAGCTTCTTAACTATGCTCAGGTGTGGCCCAATCACTTCGGGTTGCGGGGGTTGGTCTAAAGGTGCAGGCATATGTTCTAATATGCACATGTATATGTGCATGGGCATACTGCATACCAGTGTGCATGAGGAGGTCAGAGGACAGCTTTTGGGAAACGGCTCTCTCCCCACCATGTGGGTAGTCACTCTTGGCAAGCGTCTTTATTTGCTGAGCCATCTCAATAGCCCCCAGAGGAGGTCCACTCCTTTAAAAATTCTACTGGTGTTTCTAATGGTGTAAAACCTCCTGATTTGAGTTTAAAGCCCATGACCCTTGGGGCATACACTAGGATTTCTTACTGCAGCCAAAAGAGAACACAGACTGTTCTTCCCACTCACAGACTGACCCAGAGCAGACACTCTGGACACACCCCGATTCAGAGTTCATCAGGGAACACCTGTTGAAGGACCTCAGCTCTTTGGAGACCCATCCATCTAACACCAGAGGATGAGTGCGTCATCAGACCTGCTAGGTGTTCTCAGCCTTTATCCCCATTCTACGCTTGGAACTGACAGCCCCAAGGGGGTACCTGCACGCTCCACTTGGTGAAGAAGGCCTCTGGGAGAAATGGAGGCCCCGAGCACAAGCCTGCAGAAGTAGCTGTAAGGAGTACATGCTGACTTATTATATGGATAAGACAGTTTCTTTGGGGATAAATATGTGAGAAAATCTGAACATTTTATTCATTTGTGATAGCTTCTTGCAGGCAAGGTGAAAAAAATCTACCCTAGCATTCCTGGGTTATAGGATGGAATTTTTAAAAATCTGTATTAATTCGTGATTGTTTCTGAATACAGAGACGTGGGGAAGGGTTTCCACTGGCTTCATGGGGACGAAGCTACTTCAACGTAGTATTGGAAAAAGGCAGGAGCAGGGCCTGCTTAAGCCAGCCTTTAGCCCACCGATGCCAAGATGATGTCTACTGGCAGCTCCTCTGAGCTTCTCGCTGTCACCTGCATTGTCACTGTGTCCAAAAGCAGAAGTCTGGCGCGCACAAGGATGTCATGACCACCCCGGAACACACCTGGAAGGAGAGAAAGGAAGCAGGGTTTTGTGAGGCTGAAAGGGCTGTGGAGGCTACGTTAAGGGTGACACATGTGGCAACTGACCCTAGACAGCCTCCATGCTGAGGCACAGTTGGGAGGCCTGGGCAAATCTCACTGCTTCTTTGACCTCTGGAACCCTTAACTATTAGCAGGGTGTTGTGGCCACGCCTTTGATTCCAGCACTAGGGAGGCAAGAGGCAGGCTGATCTCTGTGAGTTCAAGTGAGCGCAGGGATGTGAATTCTTATGTTAGAACCTCATGTTAGAGGTTCACACGGTGGCTGAATCTGAGAGTGCTGACGAGGGGGAGAAGCCTAATAAGAAAAACCACAAAGCAGGTGTTTGACAGACCCAGGGGACTCAGTGGCCTCATCAGGGCCAGAGGTGTGAGCCTGGTGGCAGTGAGCTGTGTGCTCGCACTGAAGCAGAACATCTTCCTATTCCTGTTTGTAAACACATTCGCCTCACACCCACAAAATAACCAGCCCTCCCCCCAAAAAACCAAGGTTGGGTGTGTCTTAAAGGTAGAACACTTGCCTTGCCTAGCTTCAATCTCCTTAACTCCAGCTACATCTTCACAACTGTCAATCTATGGCCTTTTTTATGTTAAACACCGGATATCAAGTATTTACACATGAATTACACAAATAATTTGCATGAGAATACTCTGGGGAAGAGTGGGCACAGCTGCTCTGAGTGTGGGAAGACAGTTAGTGTTCATTATAAGCACGATTTAATTTTTGTAAGTGTTTGAAAGTTTCCAAGACGAGATACTTAAACGGCCAATCTTTTGTTTTGCTTTGCTTAGGCGTTTGAGCCCTGGACCTCAAGCATATACAAAAGTTCCTGTCTCTGCTTCTCAGATATTGAAGTTACAGGCCAGGATCCATACCCATTCTTCTTAGAAAAAACAAAAACAAAAAACAACCAATTAAGTTGATAATTAAAGGAACTGAAAAAGAAATATGAATGGAAGACAGTTCATTCAAAATGCAAAAACTCACATTAAAACTACAATGGGGACTAAGGAGATGGCATTTGGATCCCAATGTTAGATCCTGGACCCACTGGGGACATCTGGATCCCCAATGCTGCTTTAGGTGCTGCTTCAAGAGACCAGCAGTAGACCGCATGTCTTTAATCCCAGCACTCACGAGGCAGAAGCAGGCGGATCTCTGTGAGTTCGAGGCCAGCCTGGTCTACAAGAGCTAGTTCCAGGACAGCCTCCAAAGTCACAGAGAAACCCTGTCTCAAAAAACCAAAAAAAAGAGAGAGAGAGAGACCACCAGTCAGGGAGAAATGCTAAGCCACCATGCCATGCCCAGTGCAGCCAGTCTTATAGGATAAAGGATAAGCCCAGGCCAGGACTACACCCAATGGCATTCCCACCTGTAAAATTACCCAGGCCCTCCCCACAGATGTTCCTTACCAGCTAGCAGCAGCGTGTGAGTATTCTTGTTTTCTGGCACTTTGTCTGACCTCTCACAAGGATGCATTCCCAAGAACTTCACAATATTGCCCACAGCCTCTGTAGGAAGAAACCCCAGCACTAGTAAGTCATGGGTGCATGTCTGTCTGTCTATTTTGTTGGGTACTAATTAAATCCTGGGCCTCATCCATACTAAGCATGCACTTCCCCACCAAGTGTCTATGCCACCACACTCAGCATGTATGCTCTAGACATGGCCCTGGATTCTTGGTGGGAAGAGGGGAGGCACATGGCAGCTACAGTACAATAGCTGAGGGTTCTGAAAAGCAGCCAGGTATCACCAGCATTTTACCTTCAAGTGTCTTGATGGTAGACAGGGTAAATGTTTCCTCCTTCTCAAACTCATCCCCGACCTCATCCCAGGCTGCTTCAAAGTTCACTTTCATAACTTTCTGGATGTGATCAGACACAGTAACTTCTAGATCCTCCAGCTGGAGAAATGCAGACAGAAGTCAGACTTCAGGAGACACTTCCTGTTGAGCATTTCTGGGCCTCTGCTCTGAACTCATCTAATGATCCCTTGTTTCCTCCAACTCACTTAGCAATTATCTCTCTGCTAGTGTGGTGGGGGGGACAGAACAAGTTACCTTGGGAACCATCCCAAGGTACTCAATGAAAGTGGCACTCCTTCAACAGGCAGCAGCCACTCCTTCAGCAGATTCTGTACTTTAGCTGTGCCCTCGAGGCCCAACATAGGCTGGACCCTATTATCATCTCAGCTGTGAACTTGGCATTCAATACTCCCATTCAGTCAGCTTCGACTGTGTCCACACGAAGGCCCCTTTCTGTCTTTGTTCCTCCAACAGATCTTCACAGAAATCTGTTCTTGTGGGTGTTTACCGTGCACACAGCCACTACTACAGGGAAAGGAGTGCCTCAGCTGCAGCAACCCAGGGGACAAGTCTTAAGGCCCTTCCCCCCTCAGTCATTTTGGCTGAGGAATGGCTCTTCTCTACTAAGGTTTTACAATACACAAGACTCCGAGACTCTGCAGCCCAGCAGAGCACAGGGACCCAATTTACCTAGAAAGCAATTTGACTATAGTGACTAAAGTCTTCATGCTTTCCTTTTGAGCCAATTAGGAATTTATCTTAAGAAAATTATCAGAAATACATGTAAAAAGCTGGGAGGTGGTAGTGTATGCCTTTAATCCCAGCATGGGAGGCAGAGACAGGCAAATCTGAGTTTGAGGCCAGCCTGGTCTATAAAAACAGTTCTGGGACAGGTTCTAAAGCTACACAGAGAAACCCTGTCTTGAAAAACAAAACACAAAACAAAAACTGTAGAAATCATAAAGATCTGTACACACGTATATGTATGTACTGTGTGCCACAGTCATGCAGTGCTAACTGAGTGCAGCAGAAGCCATCAGATCCAGTAACTGAAGTTACAGACAGTTGTTATTTACTGTATGGATCATAGGAGTTAACTTGGGTCCTCTGAAAGAGCACCAGTGCTCTTAACCTGAGCCATGTCCTCAGTCCCTGACACTGTCCTCTTACCACATACTCATCCTCATAGCCTTCTTCATCAATCTCTCCAGTGTTGGGGTCACAGTCCTTAACAGTGAACTTCATCACACAGCTGAAGGTGCATGCCACTGTGGGGGAGAAGGACTGGATGAAGACAGGCTCCTTCAGTCAGGTGGACATGTCCTGCCCTGCAGGCAGCATCAGTAACAGCTACTATGCCATCAACCCCAGCATGTTGGACAAAGGCACCACCTCATAGGACAGGAATGCCAAGTCACAGGTCCAAAGAAAAGCAGTGTGGCTAAGACCATGCCTCAGCTGCAGCCATGATGGAAAAAGAAGCTGGTAACATCACTGGAGAAATGAATTTGAGATGTTTGGGTGTTAGTGCCTGTCTTTGAGAGACAGTGTGCTATAATGAAAGAGTACAGACAGGCTTTGATTCTAAGTTAATAAATCCCCCTAACTTAAGCCTCAGTTTCCTCACCTATGAGCAAGAATAGGCAGAACTTATCCTCATAGAGTTGCTATGAGAATGAAATAAGATAATAAATGAAAAGAACTCGGGCCTGAACAATTCTCATGTTTGAATCAAGGAGTTTTTTGTGCCATCCTTGATGTACAAACTCCATAGAGTCTATAGAGAGCTCACCAGCTGTAGGGTCTTCCTTGGGCAGAGCCACTAACGTGTAGCAGGTCCCAGGCTGGTTGTAGGGCAAGCTCCGGGCAGGTACATAGGAGAGCACTTCATATGCCTCAGTGGGCTCCATCTGCACTGTGACATTCTCCAGGGTCTGGTCATTGAGGGTGTTTGTGCAGTCAAACTGAATAAGGAAGAGTAGGGCTCAGTTGTTGCTATACAGGAAGAGCCAGGACACCCCCCCCCCATTCCCAGCCCTCTGCCTCATTGACATTCACAGGCTAGAGAAGTCCTGGGCAAAGAGGGATGAGACACACCTGCTGGTGACAGATAAAGTCATCAAGCGATGCCCCCAACCATCTCAATGGTAAACACTACAGGCCCATCAGATCTGGGTCTGCTCCTGGGCGCAGGCACCAGCAGGGTCTCAGGCTATCATGCTTACCTGAAACACCAAGTGGTCAGAGAAGGTGTGTTTGGTGCATCGGATGACATACTCAGTCTCTGACTCGGTGAGGGCCACTGGCTCAGGTGAGGACTTGAAGAGGGGCCCTAGCCCCTGGAACTCAGGCACCGCGGCTAACTGCTCTGAAATCCACAGATCACATTAACTTGGTTTCTGAATCGCCACTCCAATTAGTGTTGAGCCCCCCGGCCTCATACCCTCCCTGAGAGGGAGGACAGGTGCACGTCCAACTGGCTGCTCACGATTCCTCAGCACACTTACATCTCTCAGCTCTGTCTGGTTCGAGCTGGGTAACCCTCCAGCAAGATCCCTCTCTGCCTTATGTTAGATCTCTGAAGCAATTCGCCCAGTGCAAGACCCTCAAGATTGAAGGGGACAGCTGTTAGCCACATGACATGGGTGTCAGAACTGAACTTGGGTCCTCTGTAAGAACAGCCATGTGCACATGACTGCTAAGCCATCTCTCCAGCCTCAGCAAGGATCCTTAAAGGGTGGAGATTAGGAAAAGACTACAAATATGAGGTGCACACTGGTAAAGTTACAAACTCAGTGAAAAACAAATTCATCCTATGCACTGGCCAGTCTAACTCTGTAGCCCAGGCTATCTTCATATTTCTGATCCTTTAGCTGTAGCTTGCTGAGTCTTGAGATCACAGTAACTGCTATTATGGCCAATGATGAGCTACATCAGAATGTTACAGAAACACCAGACAGGGCAGCACAGGCTTATAATCCCATTACTCAGGAAGCCAAAGCAGGAGGATCCAATTCAAGGTCTGCCTAGTGTACAGAGTGAATTCAATGTTAGCTTGTTATGTTGTCTCAACAAAGATAACAAGGGCTGTAGTTCAGTGCTGGAACACGTATACCCAGCATGCTTGAGGCCCTAGGTTCAATCCCGGCACCAATAAATAAATAAGTAAATGAATAAATAAAACTTTTTGGCCTGTGGGTAAGACTCCCACTATGCAACATGGCCTGGTCCTGGCCCAGGGTTACCAGGACTCCACCAGGCTAATTCTGGTCTTCCTCAGAGGCTGAAAGAAGATGAAGAGGCATGTGCCAGGTGTCTGTAAAAGGTGACCAACTCTAACAGCTTCAGACCTCTCTTCCCTTCTCTAAGGCAAGATTTCTCCTTGGCAGTCACTGGTCAGCTATGTGCATCACAAGGCTTCAGGAACTGCTACTGCAGCAGTATGGAGGATATACAAGACAAGAGGAGGTGGACTGAGTGAGATCCTTGGCAATAGTCTCTCAGTTTCAAAAGTAGTGTTTTAACAGCAGACAAACTTCATAAGGCAACATGGACTGCACACATAGAATCAAACACAGCACCAGTGTCTCTGAACTCCAGCTATAATCCATCACACATCCTGGAATCCAGGTCACGAGCACTCAGAATCAAACATGAATGAAGCCCCAGTACACGTAATCACCCGGCACTCGGAAACCAATAAACTTCCTGCTCTCTTTAAAACTTCTTTGTGCTAGGCTGAAATGCAGGGTCTCCAGCAGGCTAAGTAGACACTCTACCACTGAGGCACACACATCCTCTGAAGTTCTGAATCTTAATCACAGGTGGAGACCAGGTCCCACGTGATCAGTAGCTGGCAGGCTCTGAAGTCACTCTGACTATACTGACCAACACTCACCCTGGAAGATCTCCTGCCGAGTGGCTGCCACTTTCTCCGGCTGTTTGACGGTTGCAGTGGCGGTGCTTTCTAAAAGAGCAAGCACAGCTGGTGACCCACAGCTCTAGTCACAGCAGCATGGTGCTGCTGACCCCATGTTAATCCTCGGACATTGTAAATGCCAACTCTCCTGAGAGAGAAGCATGCAAGGAAAAGAGCAAGCTTGTCAGCATGGCTATCCCCACAGCCTAAAGCAAGAGGTGGCAAGGTCTGCTCCCTCTTTTCAGCCCACCCTGGTCCACTCTGCAGCCAAGGGTGACACATGGGCCTTGGGGATGAGTAGGACCTTACCTGGTCTCTGTTCTGCCATAGGGGTGGTGGCCAGAGGCACAGACTTGAGGTCAAATGGCTTTTCTGATGGTTCCAGTGTATACTGCTGCAGGGCTCTCTCCAGACCAGGGATAGACACAGTCAGACCTAAAGCCAGTGGAGAGGTCATTCTGCTGGCAGGCATGAGGGACAGACATACTGCACCTCGGGAGGACAGAAGCCTGGGTCCCCCGCTATGAAGGCTAGATGTGCTGATGCTGAGAAAGTCATGGAACCTCTGAGCCTTGTTCTTCATCCTCCTTCCCAGAGGGTTGGTGAGTAGGTAAATACAAAGTGACTCGAAAAATTACTAAGGCAACAGAAATTCCCATTTTATCTACTGTTTTATTTGAAATGTCATTTTGCTTTGTAGCTGAGGCTGACTTGGAGCCTCAGCCTCCCTGGAGTGCTGGGATGAAGGCAAAAGCCATCACACCAGACTTAAACATTTTTATTAATAATAATAATAATTATTATTTTTATCCAATGTTTTGTACTCTGAACATTGAGCCACGAGGATTATCATAAATTCCAAAAGCTCTGGACTGAAGATACAAGGATACAACATGATGGTGGAGACTTGCCAAGTATGTGTAAGGCTCTGGGTTCAAGTCAGAGTAACACATAAGGAGTACTTTAATTTATTTGGCTATTTCCACTGACATGAGTTCAAGCCACATGACCCTGGTGCTTCTGAAATCACATCAATCCAAGAGGTTGCTATACAAGTCCAGAGAAGCATGTATGGTCTTGGATGTCTCTTGGCTCAGGGACAACACACCTGCTCTAAGGCCACAGGAAGGGCTGAAGGCTCTGAGAGGGGACTAGGTCCTGGGCAGGCAAGAAGACTCACCGTTTAGTATATACCCTGCATTGAGGGCCTTCTGCTTCTGCTCCAGGACGTTCAGGTAGAAGGTAGCTCTGTCCCTCACTTCATTGTCATCATCCATCACACACCTGTGGCCAGGACACACGGTACCCTCACTGAGCATAGCGAGGGGGCAAAGGGACCCTGTAGGGCTGTATGGGGGCGGCAAGGTGATGCAGAACTCTTAAAGCTCAGCCGCCAAGCCGGGCGTTGGTGGCGCACGCCATTAATCCCAGCACTTGGGAGGCAGAGGCAGGCGGATCTCTGTGAGTTCGAGGCCAGCCTGGTCTACAGAGCGAGTTCCAGGACAGCCTCCAAAGCCACAGAGAAACCCTGTCTGGAAAAACCAAAAAAAAAAAAAAAAAAAAAAAAAGCTCAGCCGCCAAGAGGGGAGGTTCTTAAATGACAGCATAAAATACAAGGGGCTGGTCAGCTGAGTGGCAGACAGCTCCCTGATAAAGATCTCACCCAACAAAGAAGACAAAACCAAAAGACACAAAATACACAGAGGTTCCCTTGAGCTCATAGGAGACATGCTTACACCTCTTCTGGACTCAGCAGGTACGAGGCACCACACACACAGTGCACAAATATACATACAGGAAAAACACCCACACAAATGAGACAAAAATAATTAAATCTTTGCTGGGTATGATGGTGCACACCTTTAATTCCAGCACTTGGGAGGCAGAGGTAGGTGGATCTCTGTGAGTGTGAGGCCAGCCTGATCTACAGAGCGAGTTCCAGGATAGTCAGGGCTACATAGAAAAACCCTGCCTCAAAAAAAAAAAAAAAGGAAAAGAAAAATAAAATAAAAATTTAAAGGACAAAGCAGTGAGCTGGACCAAGTGATCACTGTCATGCTCTCTGGCTCCTGCACCCAGACTCACCTTTTCAGCAACACCAAGATGCTAGGTAACATCTCTTCGTTCTGGGCTCCAAACTTGGCCAGAGCGCTCACTGCACCTAATTCCAAGGTAAATATGAATCACCAAGAGCCCCTGAGGCCCACCCGCCAGAGAGCTGAGGGTGCCCACTAGTGCTCAGGGACTTCATGCAGAAGAGCTGGTGGGTGGCACCGCTCTTGGGCAATCCAGGTGGATCCTGGTGCTACCCGGGCCTCAACTTCCTCTTCCAGCTGTTGGAGAAACGGGGAACACAGACTAGTAGCTTCTGTTCTAGGGCTCTACGGGCTACCCCCAAAGGATCAAGGCCACAGACACTATCAACACTGTCAGGCTATTCACCTCAGGACAGCTTCATATGTAGCTAGGCCTGAGAATATAGCATATGAGAGAATAAACCATCACACAGTAAATACCAACTGCCAAAAGAAGAAAATCTTCCTAAGGGGCACAGAAGCAGGCAATGGAAAATAAGATGAAATTAAGAACAAGATGTAGACTATCAGATCACTGCCTTACATAAAAAGGTAATTTTTATGGTGTGTGTTATATCTCAAATTTAAAAAACAAAACAAGGAGCTGAAGAGATGGCTCAGTGGTTAAGAGCACTGACTGTTCTTCCAGAGGTCCTGAGTTCAATTCCCAGCAACCACATGGTGGCTCACAACCACCTTGAATGAGATCTGGTGCCCTCCACTGGCATGCAGGCAGAAGACTGTATACACAATAAGTAAATAAGATATTTAAAACAAAACAAAATAAAATCCAGGTATGGTGGTACATACTTGTGATACCAGCATACAGAAGGCTGAAGCAGGAGGATTTCAGGTATGAGGCAGCCTCGCTATATAGCAAGACCCTATCTCAAAAATAAAATAAATAAATAAATAAAATAAAAAGAGGTCTAAAAAAACTCTATATACAGTAAACCTTTAAAAAAATTAAATTGTAGAAAATCATTTATCAAGATAACAAGACATCTAAAGTCCTTCTGACAATATAAAAAACAGCTCATGAGGCCATGTCCCCTGAGAGTTTAGGTTCCTTTACTGGCAAATTCACTGCAAAAAATCTAAGAGCCCAGGATCACCCCAGCTCAGACCTACCTGCGCGAACCTCTTCATGTTCCAGGACCACACGGTTGTAGATAAAGCGAATGTACTTGGAGGGGTTGTTGGTCTTGGGCCCCTCCTGGCCCAACAAATGCAGGATCCGGGTAGCCAGCACAGTGAACTCGCAGTCCTCAATGAACTCACACAGGTGGGACAGTCCCGTCTCCTTGCTCTCTGAGTTCTCCTCAATGATGCTGATGATGCAGTCCACGATGGCACGCTTGTACTCAAAGCCACCCTGCAGAGATAAATGTCTAGCTGAGCAAGGAGCTCACATCCTCTGGAGACCAGCTGAGGCCCAGAGCCTAGCCTGGCCCAAGACACTGCTCCACAGCTGGAAACAGGAGCCTAGGCTTCTGTCTCTGTTGGGCCTCTAAGTCTAACAGCAGAGAGCTTAATGGGAACCTTTGGACCCCAATTCTCGTGCTGAGAGAAAGATACGCTCTGTTAGTGAACTGCCGTGTGCTTTAAAGTCCAGTGAGAAGCTGGCTCTAGAGGAAGGGCTGCTCCCTACCCCGACCCTGGCCTCAGATCCAAGTATGTTTTGTCTTCCAAGACCCGTGTCCAGGGATGATGTCACCTGCCCCATGAGAAGACAAGGGAGAACAGCAATACAGCTCAAAGAGTGAAAACAGCGCCACAAGAGAGTAAATCACTTAAGTAAAAACACTGTCCCTGAAGATGGCTAAGCAGTCCATTCCCAGTCACCTTCCCAAAGCAAAATGTGCCCCTACTGCTTATCTCACCTGACAGGAGACAGTCTGCACAGGACTCTCCTTGTTCTTCCCCATGGCTTTCCCAGTCACTCCTGCAGGACGGTGTATGATTTTATGCTCTCCTGTCTACCCACATACAGTTGTTTTCTTCCGTTACTCTTGCTTGCTATCTACCTAACAGACTCAATCACCTGAAACTGAAAGCCTGGCTATGGGAGACATGAGAAGAGGCAGAGTGGGCGGCACACCCACGTGGAAAACAATATGGTGGGTCCTCAAGGTATCAAGCACAGAATTCTCTAATCCTGGGTATCAGCAGCAGAACACCTCTCTGCACTCAGAATCTTCGAAGCACCTGTCACGACAGTGACAGCACAGAAGCAACCTGAGTGTTCAGAGGTGGATGAATGGGCAAACAAAATGCAGTCAGTACTTTAAAAGAATGTTATTCAACATTGAAAAGAAGAAAATGATACATGCTATAATATATATGAAATCCAAGGACATTTATAAGGGAAATAAGGGAGGCAGAAAAAGAACAACACTTCAAGATTCCCCTCAAGGTAACTGGAGCAGTCAGATTCATAAGCATAGAACTGTGGGTGAGAGGATTGAAGAGGCAGATGGGGAGACGGTGTTTAATAGGTACAGTCTTAGCTAAAAACTAAAGACTTGGGGCTGGAGAGGCTCGCAGTTAAGAGCACTTGTTCATATATAGGAATTGGTTTTATTCCTAGTACCGATCTACAACTCCAGTTCCAGGGGATCTCATGCCCTCTTCTGACCTCTGAGGATGCCAAGCATACAAATGGTGTCCATACATACATACATACATACATACATACATACATACATACATACAGGCAAAACACTCACACATAAAATGAATAAATCTAACTGAAAAAAATTTATCAAGGGGCTTGGCTGGAGAAATGGCTTAGTTGTTAAGAGCGCCTGCTACTCTTCCAGAGGACTGGAGTACAAACACACAGACATATAGACCCCAGATCAGGGAAGGGTGTAGGTCAGTGGACCAAGGTCCTGATTTGATCCCCAGCACTCTTCCTACCCCAAGCTTGTATTCTGTGGACTGTGATGACACAGGAATGGGCTGGATAGGCTGCTGGAGAGAAGGAAGTGCCACCTAGCCCGTGTGTGCTCATGGGCATGCATCAGAGCATGTGGAAGTCAGAAGACAACATGTACAAGTCACTTCTCTCCTTCTGTCATGGCTCTCTTTCTGCTTTATGAGTTTCAGTGGTGGAACTCTGATCTCTGGCCACCAGGCTTGATGGCAAGTGCCTTTAGCCATGTGGCCGGCCCCTCACTTGACTTCTAAGGGACTCAGCCATTAGTGTGCCTGCCTCACAGGTTGTTCTGAAGAGCAGAAAAAAAAATGTGATCTGAATCAAGCATGGTGCATGCCCGTGACTCCAGTACTCAACATGCTGAGGTAGGACAAGATGCTGAGGCGGGACAATCCTAAATTTAAGGTGAGTCAGGACTATACAGTAAGAACTAATCTCAAGGGGAAAAGAAGACAAAGGTGCTATCTGCTCAGTATGCGAGCCACAGGTCAGTAAGGTACCACACTCTACAAACCCTCAAATGCTATTCACTGGCTCTGACCAGATGACACATGTTTGCAGGAGCCAGGCAAGTTCCCTCCGTGAAGCCAGTACCTTGACTGCTATATAAAGCATGTAGCTTTCTGGGAGCCAGGAAGCTAAGAAGACAAAGCATGGGCTTTTTCATGGAGAAAAGCAGGGGCCAGGGCCAGAGGCACCTGGCTCAGATACCACAAACTGTTTTCCTAGTTCTTCAGGATACCCTGGAAGGCAGGTCATTGCATTCAAGTCACACTAGTCTCAGATTCGGTTTCCTTTACATGGGTCCAATGTACCCCAGGCTAACCTCAAATCACTATGTCCCCAAGGATAAGCTTGAGCTCCTAACCTTGTTCCTACCTCTCAAGCGCTGGGACAGCTACCTAGTTTATACAGTGCTGGAATCAAAATCAGGGTTTTGTGCATGTTAGGCAAACATCCTACCAACCAAGCTACACCTCCAGTTCCCAGAATTCTCTTCTTCCTTCCTTTTTTTAAATATGGGGAGGGGGTGCTCCCATGTGCATGCCTGATTGTGGGTATGTGTGCATTAATGCAGGTACCGACTGACCCAAAGTGGACAAAAGAAGGTGTTGGATCCCCTGGGGCTGGAATTATAAACAGTTATGAACTGCTAAATACTGAGTCCAAACTTGGGTTCTCTGAAAGAACAGTGTGTATTCTTAACTACTAAGCTCTCTCTCTCTCTCCA
Source organism: Mesocricetus auratus (assembly GCF_017639785.1). Lineage (NCBI taxonomy): Eukaryota > Metazoa > Chordata > Mammalia > Rodentia > Cricetidae > Mesocricetus > Mesocricetus auratus. Next base: position 149,592,099 of record NW_024429266.1, on the reverse strand, counting down.
GTCCTTCTAAAAGACACACTCACATACACACACATACACAATAGTATATGTATAACACATGTGTGTGAGTGCAGGCCTATATACATGCCACATCACAAACATGGAGGTCAGAGGACAGCTTTCAGGAGTTGGTTCTCTGCTTCCACCATGGAATCCAGGGATTAAAATCAAGGTATCCTCTACCAGTTGAACCATTTCACTGGCCCCAGAGTCCTCATTCTTAAAATATTAGTGACAAGGACCATTAGGAGAATCAGGAGACTGCATATCCCACACACAGTCTCTAACATAGTGTGGTTGCAGCTGATGGCTCTTAGGGCATTGATGCCTTATCCTTGCACCCTTGAGAAAACCCAAGGAACCAACGCAACAGCTGCTCTCCTGTTGACCCTTGGTCTACCCTGGACTGAGGCAAAGGGTTCTGTGTATCTATGGGCCAAATCTGTTCCATTGTTTGTTTTTTAAAAAATTAATTTTGTATGTATGGGTGTTTTGCCTAGAAGTATATCTGAATCACAGACCAGAAGAGGGCATCAGATTCCCTGGGACTAGAGTTACCATAGTTGTGAGCCCCCATGTGGGTGCTAGGAATTGACCCCAGGTCCTCTGGAAGAGCAGCCAGTGCTCTTAACTGCTGAGCTGTCTCTCCAGCCCCCAATACACACTTGCTTTTGGACCTGTGAATTTGCTGGTTTTGTTCAGACAGTAAAAAACAAACAAGCCTGGTGGTGGCGCATGACTTTAATTCCAGCACTTGAGAGACAGAGGCAGGAGGGTCTTTGAGTTGGAGATCAGTCTGATCTGCCTACACAGAGAAACCCTGTCTCAAAAACCCAACCAACCAACCAAACAAACAAAAACACCAATTCATGTCAAGCACAAAAAGAGAACCAGCCAGGTATAGTGGAACATGCCTTTAATCCCAGAACTCTGGAGGCAGACAGGTAAATCTGTCAGCTAAAGGCTAGCCTGGTCTACATAGTGAGTTCCAGGACAGCCAGAGCTATGTAGAGATCCTGTCTCAAAACAACAAACTCCAGAACCAATGCCAATTTTTTAGCACATTTTCCAAGATGCTGCATGCACTCAGCCTTCTAAGCTTGACACTGCAATAGGTTGCACACATTCTGCTTTCTGCACAATCACTGCCTTGGGGTGCCCACTGGACTTGCTGCCATGCTGCTGAGTCATACATTACTACTATAATTATGAGTGGTTGGTGCTGTTGCATCATCTGTGCATGGGAATTTAAAGTGCCGCAGGCTCCAGGAAACTAGCTGTTTAACTGTGCTCTGAGCTTAATACCAAGAAACAGATCTTGGCAGCCAGGCCATTCTCTGCACCAAAAAAGCTAACAGAACCCCAGTGGCAGCCGGGCGTTGGTGGCACACGCCTTTAATCCCAGCACTCGGGAGGCAGAGGCAGGCAAATCTCTGGAGTTCTAGGACAGCCTCCAAAGCCACACAGAAACCCTGTCTCGAAAACCAAAAAAAAAAAAAAAAAAAAAAAGAACCCCAGTGGCCCCACTCTTACCTCTTCCCTTAGCATAGTGAACAGGAAGTTCATGAGTACGGCATGTTTGCGAGGATATTTCTGGCACAGGGCACTGATGGCCTGGACAACCACCACCTGGGGCAGAGAGACACATATGAGTAGCAGCCCCTGACAATCCTAGTGACTAGCTCACTGAATGTCACAGAGGCCCAACACAAGAGCAAGAAACCAGGAGGAACACCACTCACTCCCTGCTGGGGAGCACAGTCCTGAGGTTCCCCAGGGCAGTCTCAGTAGCCCAAGTGAAGGCCTGGGCCCCAACGCTGCCTGGCCGGCTTCTCTCCTGCCTTGCAAAGTTTCATCCAACATTCCACTCTGGGCTCTTCTAGAGGTCTCTTACTTCTTCCGCCTGCTTTACCTCCTTTTTCTTTCTTTCACTGGCTCAAGCCCTCACATCATCCCTCTTGCTTGCTCCTAAGCCACTTCACCTTCTGAGATGCGAATCTCCTCTAACTCATCCTCCACTGTCCAGAAGAGTTATTCCCACGTGCAAATAAGCAGCCGATATGCCTTCATACAGCCCACAGGCAGAGTAGATTTTGGTTCATTTTTCACAACCCACACTCTAGAATTTATTCTGCTGTATCAAAAATTGTTCCTACCATTCTCTGCTCTGATGAAAACTCCCCAGGAACACATTTCATGACTCTATTTACATAACACTGAAATATTCAAACTATGGAAAATACAAATAGATGAGAGGATGTCAAGAATCAAGGATGAGGGGCTGGGAATGGAGTGTACAAGCCCTGTCTAGTGATGGTGAGTCTAACTGTGGCAGTAATTTTGAAAGATATTACATGTACACCTCCTAACCAATGAAATCTGAGTAAGCTCGCTAGATTGTAAAATTGCTGGTTTCTCCATTGACACTATTCTATGACTATGCAGGATGTGGGCATTGGAGTTGAGAGAAATACCCAGGACCTTTTCTCTTATATATTTGCACCTTCCAATGCATTATTTTAAAGTAGAAATTTTAAAAAGTATACCAGCTAGTGGTGGCACACATGTTTAATCCCAGCACTCGGGAAGCAGAGGCAGGAGGATCTCTGTGAGTTCGAAGCCAGCCTGGTCTACTGAGTGAGTTCCAGGGCAGCCAGGGCTACACAGAAAAACCCTGTCTCAAAAAAACAAAACAAAGAAAAATATAAGCCAGATATGGAGGCAAGCATCTGTAATCTCAAACATTTAGGAGCTAATAAAGGAGGACTGCTCCAAGGTTGACACTGCCCTGGGTTATATTGAGCCTGAGCTCTGGAATAAGTAAGACCCTGTCTAGGAAAAAAAAAAAATAAAGCTGAAGGTCTGTCAGTGAACAGCCCAGTCTGTGCTGACATCATTACCTTTGCCATCTCTAAAGCATCTGACCCTAGCTGGCCTGTCTCCCTGGAACTTCCCAACACCCACTCCCCCGGCCCTCGTCCCTGGCCCCACTGCCTTCCTCATCCATGCCTCCCCAGCAGCCGCTAATGGAGTGTCAGCTCCTCACTGCATCTGCATCTCAGGCTATGGCTTGTTTACACATTTGTTCATTTGTTAAAGCTTATCTTTCTCAAGAGAAGGTATCTATCCTGTCCACTGCTACTCCCACTCCCGAAACTCTACAACAGACTGCAAGAGCTCAATAAAAACTTCAAGAATCAATAAGCAAACTCTTGCCTGGCCTAAGAAGCACAGAACTTAAGGTTCAAAGGGACAGAGGGCCAAAGCCTTGAAGGCAGGCCTGTACACCCCAAGCGGTGGCATGGATGCCGGTGGTGTGGACACCAGGTTCAGAACATCTCCCTTGTCTTGGGGACTGCAGGCTGTGAGGCATTTAGTACCTTAAACTCATCTGAGATCTCTGACATGAAGGAAGAAATCTGCTTCATAAGGCGGTCAATGCTGCTCTCACTCCCTGTCTTGAGGAGCGTAGTAATGGCCAATGTGGCGATGCTACGGTTCGAGTCTGTGACCAGGTTTTCCAGATCCAGATTGCAGGCGGTCACTGCCGATGGGTGCTTCATGGCCACCTGCAGAGGGAGGATAGAGACACCGGGCAGTACCCAATTCTGTCATTTCACCTACAGGGTAGGCCTGGCCAGAGGTCCTTTGTTTACTCCTCTCCCAGCCCATTCTATCAGCCAGGCCAGCCCTGCCCCCTGTTCTCCACCCAACTCTTACCTTATTGAGGGTTCGGACAGCAGCATAGCGAAGAGCGGCCTTGGGTGAACTACAGAAAAGCTGGAGCACTGCAGAGAGACAGACACACACGTCAGGCTGCCCTCGATGCCAGGTAGTGAAATACTTGGGGTCCCAAGGGAACAGCATGGGATCAAAGGTGAACAAGCTCTCAGGCCTGACACACGTAAGCCCTTTGCTCAGCAGAGGCCAACAGAACTGCATTGTCCTGAACCTTGTCAGTAAGGGCCCCAAAGGTGTCAACTATTGATGCACACTAAGTACTTGCCATGTGCTAGGCACTTGCTGAGTGGGTGACATGCCTGTCTGATTCTCCCAACTGCCAGAGAACAGAAGCAAAGCAACTAAAGAGACTTTTAGTTGCATCCAACCGGCAGGAGCAGGGTTAAAGTCAAGAGTTGTCCACATCTGCAGCCCCGGCACTTAGCCACATCTCTCCTACGTTCACAGCAAGCATCCAGTGGAACATCCCTCAGCACCAAGTTAGGGAGCTAAATCCTCCCTCAAGAACCAAGTTTATTTTTCTTTGGGACAATGCCAAAGAGTTGACCCCCTACTGTGTATACCAGGGACTACACCATTTCCTCAACCCTAGCCACCCAAAGCTCACAGCTAAAGTCTATGTTCACATCTAGTCCTGGATGGGACTGTATTCTAGAATATCAAGTTCCTTTCTTTATTGTTTACCTTTTATTCTCTTGTCATTCGTTTGGAACTAACACTTTCTTAAAATAGGATAACACATCTGTTAAAGCCTCTACTTTATATCTTTCATTATTCTGGAAATATGGGATATCATTGGAGCACGTTATTCAGTAAGTGAATGCACTTATTCTTTCGTTTGTCCCCAGGGAAGAAGGGAGACTGCTCCTTCCATACTTGAACCCCATTTTTCCACCAGCTTTATACCACCACTGTGGGGAGCTCTAGAAAAAGAGCCCAATCATTCCAACCCTCCTGTCACACTCCTCTGCCTCTGGGATGGTCCTGGTGCTCATCCCTCTCTGATTCTTGGGATCCAATGGAGGCCCTTTTTGAACTCTCAACACAGCCCCTCACCTCTTTAAGCTCTGGGTGGACACTCACTACTCCCATCCTAACACCAGCATGGGACAACTCGACAAGGCACTGACTTATGTTTAGAGCAGAAACATCACAAAGCTGCTGGGTTCTCCTTAGTTAACACCCACTGCATCCAAGCTAGTGTCTCACACTGGGCTGCGTGGCTTGTACAGACCCCACCTTTACTACCTAAAGGAAAGAGGGTCATTCATGTTTCAGACGGGCAGTGAGGCCTGGAGAGGAAGGTCCGAGGACAGGGGCTTTCCCACCTGCTAAGAGCAGTGCCTGTGAGTCCAGCTGTGAGCTCCAGTGCTATCCCATGAGCACACTAGGCTTTACGGGTCCTGGGCCCCAACCCCAGATCATCCTCTGGAGCCAACTAGCCTAGCAGTGCTAGTATGGACCACACACTTGTCTCTTCAACACTGAGATGGAACTGAAAACAGCCCATTTCAAAAGCAATGCCTGTGACACCCCTAGATCATGGTCTGTCTGAAGACAATCTCTGGCTCAGGGCCTGTGCCCAGCAGGCAAACTATGCAGCAGGGAAGGGGACGCATGGAGACCTGACACGGCGGGGGCCAGCTCTTTGGCACTGCAGCCTGGCAGGTTGACAATGGCTGAGGCAGCTTCATACACCACCATCTCATGCTTGTTACGCAGGCAGCTCTCGATGAAGTCGAACAGTGGGCTGTCGCGGCTACAAAAAAACATAGCAATGAGAAGTTGGGGACAATCCAGCAATGCAGGAGGCATCATCTAGCTGGCAGGAGAGCAGCCTTCTCACCTGCCATCTTCTTCCTCCAGCTGCTTGCTGGCCACTCGGATCATCATGCAGTAGGCAAAGGGGGACTTCAGGCCATGCCGGGTGAACTTACTGATCATCTTACTCACAGCCAGACGGTCATTCTTCCGTACATGGTACAGAAGTCCTAGTGCATGGTACTACAGAGGCAGCACAAGAAACAAGCATATAAGGCCACTGTATGTCTCTGACTTTACCCTTATTTTAAGAAAACTATAGCAGTCACTTTCACATAGAGGGGCTAAAGCAATTTTCCCAAGCACTCTGCAAAACTAACTCCAGCATAATGCTCATGATGCTTGCATTTAGAGTTTTGGCAAGGTCCCTGCAGGCACCCTGACTAAGATACCAGAACTGAATGAGCTGCCTGAGGGCTGGGGACAAGACCCGAACGTGGTGCTGTGGGAAACAAACCCTTCTAATGTATGTGCATTCCATGTGGGTGTCTCTAACCCTTAGAGATGTGCTGAAAGGTCAGTGCTGACCCCAAAGGCAAGATCTACACAGAGTGGAAAGAATGACAATCACTGAAGGAAACGGACACACCAGCCTTTCCCATCCCTCATTATGTGTTTTCTCATTTAAGTCTTACTTTTCCAACTTTCCACAGAAACTAAGACTCGGAGGAAAGCATACCAGGTTAGGTTATTGAGGAAAGTTTCTCAGCAACAGAGTCAGCTCAGACTGGATGGCCATCGACCTACCTGGACCAGGCAGGCTGTAACAGCCTGTACTGCAAACATTCTCACCTGCCTCGCAACGCACTTGGTTATTTCAGCAGCTCCAGCAAGAATCTCTTTCCCAAACACCTACGTGCTGCCCTGGCCGCTTCTCCCAGGCGCCCATCTCCCTACACCCAATGATGAAAGGATGACAGCCTGCCCTGGCCAGAGGCCACCAGTCCTTGTGGAGCGTGGACAATGGCAGTGATGCACCTGCTTGTTCCCAGCATCGCTCTCACCTGAACCATGATGTTATCACTGGACGCCGCCTCCTGGGCCTCGTTCACCCATCGCTTGACCACATCAAAGCTGCATTTCAGCAGATGCTGTGGGCAGTGGGACTCGGTAAGAGGTCAGAAGGAAGGGTGCCCTTCTTGTCACACCCATGTCCCCTCTCAGATGCAGTCAGAGCCTCCGCACTGTTCTGATCCCAAGACCATGGACAGACAGCTCAGCTGCCACCCTTACTCTCCCCGCTTGGCAGATTTCCCACCGGATCCCAGTCCCGCCAATCTGCCATCTAAGAGGTCAAAGTCACTCACCCCAGCGCTTCCCAATGGACCAGAGTTTCTGGTTCTCTTCTAACAAGACTCTCAGACATTTTATTCGACCTTCAACCCACCCCTGCAGGCCCAGTCACAGCTACATACCAGGGAAGACACGAGGGCAGAGCTGGAGACACTGGGTACCTTGTCCACAATCGCTTGTTTCATGTAGCGCTCAACAGCCTGCAGCATGGTGCTCTGTGGCGGGAGAAGGCGGGCTCAGGCATGGAAGCCGTGGGGGTGTAGAGCAAAGCATGCATTTTCAGAAGCTCCTATGAGACACTCCCATCCCACTGCTCCACCTGATTCAGAGTGCTGCAGGCAACCCAGAGTGTGCCTGGGGCGAGGCCTCACTTGAGAGCCTGGGAAGTGGGCAGAGGCAGGAGGAACTCACATCAGTGATCTGGCAGAGGGCTCGCACAGCAGGACCACGGTAATTATCTTCTTTCCCGGTCATGTCTTTTGTCAGGCTGGTGGGGAAAGGAGACACTGTTGACACGTGGGGTCCCAGGCCATCCTCTCTTCTAGTCCACACCACCCCTGTCTGGATTTACCACACCAGCCTCCTAAGTACTGCTCCCTTCTGTTCTCACTCCTCCAAGACAAGCTCTAACCAAACAACAGCTCCAGGGAGATTTACAGAACTCAAAACAGAGCTGGGCATGGTGGTACACACTTGTAATCCCAGCACTCCGGAAGTACAGGCAGGTCGATCACCATGAGCTCAAGGCTTCCCAAGGCATCAAATCGAGCAGCTTCTCAGTGAGCTGTCCTCCCCTCTCAGGCCTTTCCACATGTGGTTGTTCAGCCTGGGCCTCACTCCTTCAGAATCCAGACATTCTGGAGGCCTTTTCTGGTCCAAAGCCAAGCTGGTGTCCCCCTGTTCTGTTCACACAGCCCATTACAATTCCATAAGCCTGCTATTTGTGTGTAGATCCTTATGTTTTGCATAAGTTTCCTCCAATATTGAAACATTCCATCCTTCAGGGAAGTTTCTTAAGCAGGAAGGTAAACAACTCAAAATACCTTCAGGAAGTCCCTGAATCTGACCAGATTCACTAGGCCCCACCCTGCCATAGTAAACAATAAAAGCTGAGCTTCCCTCTTGGACCAAGAGCTGAGCTTTGCAGCAGATTCTCAGAGCAGACCAGCTGCCTGGAAGAAGCAGACACCAGCCAAACTGCCAGGAGTAGGTTTAGGCCAGTTGAGGCACCTGGAAAACACTCTCCAACCTGTTGAACTGCCTACAGGCTGTGCCGTGTGCTCTAGGTTCCCAGCTTTGTGAGCTGTCACCCATGCTGGGGTAGCATTTGGTGAGGCAGCTGTCCTTGAGTCATTTCTGCTCCTGTGAGTGACCCTCACCCATATTACTGTAAGCAACCCCAATAAAACACATCGGTTCACCAAATTCAACTTTGGTTTGTTGTGGGTTCTCTATCTTAAGTGACTAGACATGTGTGTTTTGCCTCCCCAGAAAAAGTTTTGTCACAGGGTACCACGACTCTCTTGTTTGCTATTATAATCCCAGAACTATACCCGGACTAATATACATTCAGCATCATCTTTCTAAAATTTTTTTAAGATTTATTTTTATTAGTTTTAGTAACGTGTAGGTATCTGTGTCTGCATGGGATTGTGTGTAAATGAGTGCGGGTGTCCTCCACTGCATCAGATTCCTCTGACGCTGGAGTAGTAGATAGTTTTAAACCTCCTGATGTGGGTTCTGGGAACCAAATCAGATCCTCTGGGAAGGGAGCAAGTGCTCTTAACCACTGAGCCATCTCTCCTGCCCCAGTAAATAGCATCATAATGCACCTGAATATGGTTGTATGGACCCCTCCTTGCATAACAGTGTCAAGAAGAAATAAGAAGGGACTGGAGAGTTGGCTCAGTGGTTAAGAGCACTGCTTGTTCTTCCAGAGGTCCTGGGTTCAATTCCAAGAACCACATGGCAGCTCACAAATGTCTGTAATTCCAGTTCCAGGGGACCCGAGACCCATGTCAAAACACCAATGCACATAAACTTGCAAAAATAAATAAATAATAATAATAACAAAACAGCGCCTCAGGGTTTTTGTTGTTTGTTTTTTCACTAGCAGCAATCCTCCTGTTTCTGCCAAGTGCTGGGAGTACAAGTGTGAACAATACTGTCCAGGTTTGACTCTCAGTTCTCAAGGACATTTGTATTAGTGGCATATGTCCCTAAATTACTCAGCCTAATGCAGACACCAGTAATTAGCAACCAGACTTCTTCATAAACTCCTTGCACTCTGTTTTTCTTTTCCTTAGCACTCATTGAAGACTTTCTGAAAGTTCCCCGCTGGCTGTATTGTCTAAGGAGAGCAGGGCCAGAGAAGTGAGAAGGAAGCAGAATACTCTAGATGCTGGCTGGCATGGGGTGGGCCTAGGAGAGGGCACTGACCATATGCCCAAACTCCCTTTGCTGTACATGTTGCCTCTGTCAATGTATCCCATCAGAGGAGCCATCCCCTGCCCAAGTCTTGCCTGCTGGTCACAATGATGACATCCTCTGCGATGCAAGACATCTCCTTGATAGTCAAGTAGCACATGCGGCGCAGCGTGGGCTGAAAAGACAGAGAGAAAGCCCTATCAATCGGGCTCCGTGAGAGAGGCCCAGGGCAAGGAGAAGCCTGCCGTCTGTGGAAGGCAGTCCATGCTGACAGGTAGTCCTACCAGCTTACTGTCACAGGTCTCACATCTCCAGAAAAGCAGGGGTTGAAGTACTTACATCATTGGACTGAAAGAGCTTGGTCATCGCAAAGAAAGCCTCGGTGGCTTCTGTGGTCCCCAGGTGCTCCCCCTGTGGTTATCATAAAAGAAGTGTCAGTTTGGAACAGGAGATCAGCCAGGGTAGACCTTCAGAGCCTGCAGGGACTCCAGGCAGTAAGTGAGAGCTAGAAACTCAGAGGACCCAGGACTGGACTGTTGGTTCCAACCAGAGTCGTGAAAAGCTTAAGGGTACATCCCCATTTACACACACATGCACATACACACCCAGTATTCCCTGCCACCCTCATCTTGTTACCTGATTTATGAGATAAAGGATCTTGGTGAGGATGTGGGCACATTTTCGAGGGTTGATAGGTGTTTCATTAAAGACCCGAGCCTGTGAAGAAGCAACCGTTACCTCCAGCCTAGTACACTTCCCTTCCATAGCCAACCCTCAGTTCAGGAAGGGCCTGGAGAACCACAGGGTGCATATTAATAACTTATTAGTCCAGATAAATGTGTTCCAAAGTGGTAACACTTTACTTTTCTTCCTTTCTAATTCATTTTATGTACATTGGTGCTGTGCCTGCATGTGTGTCTGTGTGAGGTGTCAGAAGCCCTGGAACTGGAGTTACAGACAGGTGTGAGCTGGGTGCTGGGAACTGAACCTAGGTCTTCTAGAAGAGGAGCCCATGCTCTTAACCACTGAGCTATCTCTCCAGCCCGGAGTTTGTCTTAACTCATCTACTAACCATACCTACGATCTTTGCTTGTGCTGCCTTACTGACTATGGATACTTAGAAATAAAATGAACAACCAGCACTCTCTCCATATGCTACGATTCTGACAGCATGGCAGGTATTCCTGACCAGATGGTACAGGTATGACAGAACTTGCCTCTTGGAGTACAGCACTCTTCTCCAGGTGCTGGAGGGGGTTGGAGCCTCCACCTACAGTGAACAGAGAAGACTGATTACAGGTTGCGATCCTGAATTATTTTCTTTCCTTTTTCTTAATTTTGAGACAGAGTCTCATGCTGGCCTTGAACTTGGAACGTAGTGGAGGACCATCTTGAGTTTCTGATCTTCCTGCCTCCACCTCCTGGTTTAAGTGATGCTGTGGATCAAACACAGGGCTTCATGCATGCTAGGCAAGCACTCGACCAACTGTGGTATATCCCCAAACCCTGGCCCTCAATTCCAAGACTGCCAAACACAGGGAAGGGGAAGAAGTCTCTCTCATCTACCAGTGGTAGCTGAGGTTCCCCTGTCTGTAAATCTTGTTAAGGGAATCCCCTCTTCCCCAGACCATTTGCTCACAGACAACCAGAACCGTTTCTGTGCCTCTCACGATGCCACAGTTTCCATTCATACATGCAACCAGAGTCTATGTGCCAGTGAAAACCAACACTAACTAACCTGTGACTTGAATGTCCCTGACAGCAGATGTTACACTTATAATTAATTACGTGTGTGATTATCTGGTTGCTGTCTGGTCCCTCCACTACATGACCATTATAATATTCCTACTACAGGCATTGAGTGTCCCACTGGTTTTAGCTACAGCAGCATCAGGATCCGAGAGGCACCTGATGTTACGTATATGTGGTTTACTGAATGAATGAAACAGGGTTCTTAGCTGCAGGACTGGCTGGTACCAACGCAGCTCTGGTAAATACCAAGAAGTCGGATGTGAATACAGGAGAGCATCCAGCCTGCACCCCTCCTCTAATAAGATGGGGAAACTGAGGCCCAGAGAAGAGCGTGACTCGCACAAGGTCACGCAGCAATCCTGTCCAGAGCTGGCGAGTGAGAACAGCGTGTCCCCTCCGAGCACAGCTATGGACCTGCGCACAAGCCCCTGCCCTTTTGGTCCTCGGCTCTGGTTCTGACAGAGGCCCGGAAGAAGGGCACCCAGGAAGGTCCCAAGAATCTGTGCGAGGATCCGGCCTCCCCAGGCTTTCAAGGGTCCCTCACCCGACTCCTCGTCCTTCTTGTCGAATTTCTTCAACATGGTGCCAGGGGAAAGTCCACGTAGCAGGGAGATGCTCAGAGCAGCAGTGAGAGCAGCTTCTCCCAGCGGCTTCCGTACTCCCGCCCGCCACGTCGCCCTGAGCAATGCGCTGTGAACTGCGGCTGCGCACTCCGTGCTTTGCGCCTGCGCACAACCGCGCCCACCTTACTCTGCTCAGAGACAACCGAGACCTAGCTGAGTGGAGGGGGGGAAAGGGGAGGGTTGAGACACCGATAAAATGGGCGTGACTTGGCACTGGGGGCGGGGCCAGGACCTGAAGTTCATGATGCTCCACCTCTGCGCCCCCGTGTGTTCCTGATGTTTGCAGTTGCCCTGGCTGAATTAAAGTTGCAGCACAGCAGGTCTGCCCCAAGAAGGTTCTCTGTAATTGTTTATTGTCTTTTTCCAGAAGCCTCACCAACAGCTCATCTTTGTCAGTCTCTCTCCTGTTTTTCCTTCCTTTCTGAAACACCGTTCAACATCTTGTATTTTTAATTTCTTGCTCTATTGATTTTCATGCACTGCCATGGATAATTTGGGGCCTAGTAGTTGCTTAGTAAGTTCTTGTTGAATGAATTAATGCGTGGAATTGCTCTCAAATTTGCATCTGCCTCTGTCCCATGCAGATTTTGCTGCACTTGGCTAGCTGTGGGAGGATCCACGTCACACCTCACTGCGGCTTTTGGTCGCTGAGTGTTTAACTGCTCCTTCCTGTGTGCTGAGAAACTCGAGTGAAAGGAAGGTCCACACTGCTCTTCGATGGTAACACAGGTCACAGGCGGGGTTGGGGTGGCAGGGCACAGTGACTGGCAGAGACTGAGGCTGGGTGGCCCATCTGGTGCCACGGTGAAATCATCCAACATCAACAGGCCATAAACCATCTTTAATCCACACTGTACGCCTTATCTAGAGAAAAGCACGAGAAAAAATAAATCAAAATTGTTCCCTGCTGTGGTTTGATAAAGGAAGTTATGGCACATCTACATCCTTTAGAAGGGATCATTTTTACCTGGGCTTGGTGGCTCTTTAATGTCAGGACTACACAGAGAAAACCTGGAGGGAGGAAAGATGGGAGGAAGGGGGAAAGAGAGGAAGGGGGAGGGAGAGAGGGAGGGAGGGAGGGAGGGAGGGAGGGAGGGAGGGAGGGAGGGAGGGAGGGAGGGAGGGAGGGAGGGAGGAAACAAACCCATTGGCAGTGGTGGCTCTCACCTTTGATTCCAGCACTGGAGAGGTAGAGGCAAGTGGAACTCTGTAAATTTGAGGCCAGCCTGATCTATAGAGTGAGTTCCAGGACAACCAGGGTTACACAGAGAAGCCCTGTCTCAAAAAACAAAGCAATGTTTTTTTAATAATAAAAACTTAAGAGTTTCTCTCTGTAGTCCTGGCTGTCCTTGAGCTCACTATGTAGACCAGGCTGGCCTTGAATTTGTAGAGATCCACCTGCCTCTGCCCCCAGAGTACTGGGATTAAAGGGAGTGATGGGCATGCATGGGTACTAGCACGGGAAGCTGAGTCTACAAATGCCTTTGTATTACTTAATATTGTAGAACTATAAAGTTACCTGCCCAGCCCATTGTCATAAGAATAGCCACTTTGTTGTATGGTAACTGTCCTTACACAACAGAAAACTTAGTTAGCTGGCCCTGGTGGTGGGGATGAAGGAGAGCTGACCAACTCAGCTACCACCCAGGCCCAGAACCAGGGTTTTGTGTTTGCCCAGCCCAATAATTACCTCATCCATGAACTACTGGAGCATATGAAGGGGCGGTCCTGCAGAACCAAAGCTGCAGGACCTCCAGGACTCAGGACAGCAGAGGAATCTCTGTGAGGTTTCCATATTGATGGAGTAGCAGAACAGAGAGGCCTGGAACCGGACCAATGACTCATTGCAAAGAGCATTTACCGGTAAAGCTGGTTGGACAAAAGGGCAGACTAAGTGACACCATGACACCCCGCAGCCTCCACGGTGAGACTTTTTTTCTATTTTCTTTTGAGGGAGGTTACAAAATTGAAGGGTAGATACGAAGGGACTGGGAAATGAGCGGGATTGGGGTGCATGATGTGACGTTCCCAAAGAATAAAAAATGGGTGGAAAATTTTCAATTAGCAGACTGAACATTTTATAAATTGAGGAATCTTGGACCAATTGATGATAGTTCTGATTTTATTAACATTTTATTGCTATAAAATACTATGTGAATCTCTAGACCCTCTACATTGTGACATTCTACAGTCTTTATTAGACATGCAGGGGTGGGTTTTTTTTAATGTTTTACTTCTGCCTTAGTTTTTTAAATGTATTTTTACCCTGAAGAATTGTTAATTTAATAGAAACTCTGCTTTTAAAAATCATCACTAAATTTTCTAATTAATTAAAAAGTTCTAATAAATTAAAGCTAAGCTTGTTTAAAAAGTGTTTTAAAGAAAGAAAATTGTGAATTATCTGTCTTTCCTTTTAAGATTTATTTATTTTTCGAGGCCAGCCTGGTCTACAAGAGCTAGTTCCAGGACAGCCTCCAAAGCCACAGTGAAACCCTGTCTTGAAAAACCAAAAAAAAAAAAGATTTATTTATTTTATGTATATGAGTGATTTGTCTTCACATGCATCTGCACACCGGAAGAGGGTATCGGATCTCACAGGACTACAGTAATAGGCAATTGTGAGAATTAAATGCAACAGGCAAAACTGTAATACTCTCTAAAGAAAACACAGATGAGATTTATCTTGTTTAAGCAATGATTCTTGGATATGACAACAAAAGCTCTTCAATGAAAGAACACAGATGGGCTGGAGAAATGGCTCAGCAGTTAAGAACACTGGCTGCTCTTCCAGAGGTCCTGGGTTCAAGTCCCAGTACCCACATGGCAGCTCACAACTGCCTATAACTGTAGTCCTGTGAGTCCACCAAAGTGACCTGGAGAGAGCGTGAGTGTCCTCAGTGTAATAACACTACCCTTGCTTCAGGAGTAGACTCCAGTCCCATAAAAGGAATACTAGCATACATGAAATCCTGGGTTTGATCCCATTATCACATAAGCTGTGCCTGACACACACTTGTAACCCCAGTACTCAGAAGACAAAGGCAGGACTGGAAGTTCAAGTTTATCATTGGCTACGTAGTGAGTTTGAGGCCAGCCTGGGATACATGAAACTCTTTCTAAGACATAAAAAAAAAATAAGCCGAAGGTGTTGGTGGCTCATGCCTTTAATCCACGCACTCGGGAGGCAGAAACATGCATCTCTGTGAGTTCGAGGCCAGCCTGGTCTACAGATCCAGTTCCAGGACAGCCTCCAAAACAATATAGAGAAACCCTGTTTGTAAAACAACAACAACAACAACAACAACAAAAAACAAAATAAAACACGGGGGGGGTATAGTGGACATACCTATAGTACCAGACACTTGGAAGGTTGAAAAGGGAGATTGCCATGAGTTCAAGGCCAGCCTGGCTGCTACAGTAAGTTCCATGCTAGCCAGGACTACGTAGCAGAACTTTAAAATTAAACAAAAACAAGCAAATGAAAAAGTACAATTGACAGCACAGAATTCCTCATCTGTTGCTGGGAATTCACTTTGTTTCCAGCTTTTTATTAAAAAAAAAAAAAGCTGCTATGAGAGCCTGTCTTCTGATGCATACACTAGGGGTTGCCTCTTGAATACTTATGCCAAGGATGGGTTACTGGGGGTACACAACCCTTCCTGATATCACCGACAGTTTCCCTAAGTGTTTCTCACAATTTATATACCACCAAGGGTATGTATGTTCTCCAGCAAGAAGTGTGTGTGTGTCTGTGTGTGTGTGTGTGTGTGTGTGTACATATCTTCTTCAGGATATCTATATCTATCTATATCTGTCTCTTGATGATGATGGATAGTATCTCAGTGGAATCTGATTTGTATTTCCAAAGTAGAAAATCATTTATCTGTTTGTTGAACAACCATGATACTTTGCTGAGCAGAGGGGATGAAGTCAACCTACAATGGGGAAGCCCAACCCATTTCCCCAGTATCCTGAGTTAATAGTAACCTCATCCTGAAACACTGACGTAGAAACACCCACAATCGTGTTTGTCCAGAGATCTGGCACCTGAGGCTCGGTTAAGCTGACATCTGAAATAAGTGATCACAAACATCTCTCCACCTTCGGAGTGTTTGCTGTATCTGGTGCCCGGTACAAAGTAGGTGTTCTGAATATAGTGGTTAAATGGCAGGACCCACATTACTGCACTAGTCCAAACAGCTCCAGGTTTATTTATTCATTTATTTTTGGAATAAGAAATTCTTTCAGTCAGGCGGTGGTGGCACATGCCTTCAATCCCAATACTTGGGAGGCAGAGGCAGGTGGATCTCTGTGAGTTCAAGGCCAGCTGGGTCTACAAATCGAGTTTCAGGACAGCCAAGGCTGTTACACAGAGAAAACCTTTCGGGGTAGGGGCATCTTTCAGGAAGGTAGAGAGATGGCTGAGAGGTTAAGAGCACTGACTTTTACAAAAGACCCAGGTTCAGTTCCCAGCACCCAGGAGGTGGATGATTTACATGCATGCATAACTGCAAATCCAATGGATCTTATGCCCTTCTCTGATTTCCAAGGGCATTAGGTATACACACACACACACACACACAGGCAAAAAACCCATGTAACACAAAACAAATAAAACTATTTTTTTCTACAAAAAAGGAATTCCTTCAGGTATCAAGGGATACTCCTTGGTAGTAGAGGGCTTACCTGGCATGTGCAGGGCCCGGGATTTGAACCCTAGCACTGCAAAAGCAAACAGGGCTCAGGAAGAAAGGAAGGAAAGAAGGAAGGGGGAAAAGGAAAGAGAGGGAGGACAGAAAGGAGGGAGGGAGGGTGAAGGAATAGAAACGAAAAGGAAGGGGAACAGAAAATTCTCTCATGTTGGCCACTTAAAGTTTCACAGAGGAGAAAAAGCATAGAAGCCAAAATAATGTCTCTGTGAATAGTAATTTTCCTTTCATATTATAATGCAGAAAGAGGCCTGAAATGGATGTTTTGTGGGCCCTCAGATCTTAGCAGTGAAGTTCACACACACACACACACACACACACACACACACACACACACACACCCGTCATCCTCTTCTATGCACTGGTGAGCTGAGCAGGCTACTGAGAGCGGCTCTCCCGTTACCATGGCACCCACAGGAGGAAAAGCATCCTCTGCAAGATCCTCTGCCCTGCTGGAGGGGTGGTGTAGAAAGGGCTGCCAGTGACTCACAAGAAGCTGGTGACAGTGAGGTAGAAAGCGCTTGGAACATCTCCACCCACAGCAAATTGAAGAATTAGGACATCAAAAAAAACCAAAGGGAGTGTGACTAGTCTCCCATGATCCTCCCCACCAAGGTCACCATGCATGAGGACTGTCAACACTGGGCTGTCCTGAGTCCGTGGGTTTTATAGTTAAAAGGCCTCCCAGGAATAAGTCTGCCTTTTCCACGGTAGTCTCCCCACCCCCATCCCCGCCCCCACTTAGAAAAATACGTGATTCTGTGGGATGTACACAGACATACGCAGGTGCACATTTCATCTTCAAAGACTCAATCCAACGGCTTCCTGGGAGGTACTGATGTTTGTGCAGGAAATACAGTGACTGGTCACTCCCTGAGGGGATTTCATTTTTTTCTTCCTCAAAAAATAGCAGGGGTGCTAGCTGCTGAAGCTTAGCGGTTAAGAGCACTTACTTCTCTTCCAAAGGACCTGGGTTGGATTCCCAGCACCCCCATGGCAGCTCGCTCGCAGCTGTCAGTAACGCTGGTTTCAGGTGATCTGACATCCTCTGACCTCCAAGGGCACTGGGCACACAAATAGTGCACATATATGCATGCAGGCAAAACATATTAAAACACACACACACACACACTATCATCAGAGTGCTGGGATTAAAGGCATGCACCACTACCATCTGGCATTATAAGGACTTTCATAGGTGAGCCTTGATTGGCTGCCTGCATGTGAAGATGTGAAGAATAAGGACCAATCAGTGAGGCTGCCCAAACTAGGAAGGTGTTGGGAGAGTTTACCGTGTATGAATGGGCATAGACTCGTGGGAATGGCAAGGCTTTCCTCTGGTCTACATATGGATGTTGATGAATGGTTGACCTTTAGCTTTTAAAACCAGTATGTGGCCAAGCGGTGGTGGCGCACGCCTTTAATCCCAGCACTCGGGAGGCAGAGGCAGGCGGATCTCTGTGAGTTCGAGGCCGGGCTGGACAGACAGCCTCCAAAACAATACAGAGAAACCCTGTCTCGTAAAAACAAAACAACAAAAAAACAAAACAAAACAAAAAACCAGCATGTGCAGAAAGTACCAACCACAGCCTGCACATCCCCATGTCTGCAGCCTGAGACTACTCTACAGAGAGGAATTAACCTGCCTCCTTGTTTCTATGTATATAATAAACTTTTCTGAGCTGCTGCTGGTGGCTCCATGCTGACCCCAGCTTTACTTTACTTGTGTCTATCATCAAGTCCCAAGGCCCTGCAGGTCCGGGCATGGAGGGTTCTCCTTGTTCTGTTCTCTCATCTCCTTTGATGTTGGAAGGAAGTCAGGAAAAAGTCCTGCAGTCTTTCATTTTCATTTCCACTCAGCCCAAGTTTTTGCATCTGTTCCCTGCTGCCACTCTACTCGCAACTGGAACCCCTCCTGCCCCTTCCAATATACAGATAGTGATCTCCTCCCTGCTCTGCAGAACAGGGCATCACTGAGGCCCAGCTGGCCTCAGCTTCCTGAGTGTTGGAAACACAGAAATACACCAGAATGCGTGGCTTCATTTTTTCTTTTCTTGGTTACTTAAGTCTTATATGAAGGGTAAATTGTACATCACCCCCTTGTATTTTCTCTCTTCTTTGTCCCTTCTCTCTCCTTTCCCACTTTTCTGGCTCAGACACAAACACACTTAGATTTTGTATTGTAGGCAGTCCATGTCTGTGTCCTCTCCCCAGCCAACCCTATCAATTTATGCTTGGCTGTCTTTAGAACCATGAACATGTAGAAGGCCCCAGTGGTAGTGCTGATGAGGGCGTAGTATTGTGTATGTGTGCATTAATATGTATATGTATTTTTGTTTGTTTGTTTGTTTTAAGACAGGGTTTCTCTGTGGCTTTGGAGACTGTCCTGGAACTAGCTCTTGTAGACCAGGCTGGCCTCGAACTCACAGAGATCCACCACCACCTGGCTGTATATGTGTTTTAATGTGTACTAATGTATACATTTGTTTGGTTTTTGTTGTTGTTGTTTTTCTTTTCTTCTCTTTTTTGAGACAGGGTTTCTCTGTGTATCTTTGGCTGTCCTAGAACTCAGACCAAGCTGGCCTCCAACTCACAGAGATCTGCCTGCCTCTGCCTCCCGAGTTAAAGGTGTGGGATTAAAAGTGTCCACCACTGTGCCCAGCGTGTACAAGTGTTTTGCCTTAATACACATATATGTACTATTTGTGTGCCCAGTGACTTGGAGGTCAGAGATGTCAGAGCCACTGAAACCAGCGTTACTGACAGCTATCATGTGGATGCTAGGAATTGAATCCAGATCCTTTGGAAGAGAAGTAAGTGCTCTTAATTGCTAAACCATTGATTGCTTCAGCCACCAGCACACCTGATATTTTTTGAATAAGAAAACAAAATCATGCAGAGCAGTGGTGGTGCATGCCTTTAATCTCTGCACTCAGGAGGCAGAGGCAGGCTGATCTCTGTGAATCCAAGGCTAGTCTTGTCTACAGAGTGAGTTCTAGGACAGCCAGGGCTGTTACACAAACCCTGTCTTGGAAGAAGGAAAGAAGGAAGGGAGGAAGGAAGGAAGGAGGGAGGGAGGGAGGGAGGGAGGGAGGGAGGGAGGGAGGGAGGGAGAGGGAGGGAGGGAGGCAAGGAAGGAAGGAATAAATTAGCTGGGCATAGGGGCACATGTCTTTAATCCCAGCAGCTGAGAGGCAGAAGAAGTCATATTTCTGTGAATTCAAGGCCAGCCTGGTCTACATAGTGAGCTCCAGGATACACAAAGCTACATATCTGGGAGGGGGGGATAAAGTGAAATAAAGTATTTTAAAAAGAAATTTGTTGATTTGTTAGAGTTTGGGGACTTAATGGCTTTGTTGAGGCACATGGTTGATGATAAGGGTTAGCAGAAGCTCCCAGCTGTCATCAAAGCAGAAACCAGGAATGAAGGAAAAAAACAACATGGAAAAATTCCCAACTGCAACTGGAGCCAGGAATAGACTGCATTTGACTACCCACAACTATGATCTTGAACAGCCCACTGATGATGAGCCCCTAGGAGGGGCCATGGCAGCAGAAGCATGGCTCCAAGCCACGATCGATGCAGCAGCCCTGGTGCAGATTCCTGGTGCAGGCTGTGGTGTCCTAAGGACTGAGTACCTGTTTCTGCATTACTGTCTTGTAGGGGAGAGAGACCATCCAGGACCTGGCTGACAACTTTGAGTAGGCTTGGTTCATCCTTATTCCTCCATGTTTGAAGGCTCGACCTTGATTGGTGCTTTTTCTACCCTTAATTTACATGCACTCACAAACCAGTTAGAGTCTGCCTTGAACCTATAAGCATGGGTTTTTTGAAACTCTGGAGACTGCTGGCTTCTGGCCCAGCATCCTGCTGAGGTCATCTACCTGATGCCGGGCCTGCTGCTCTTTGAAGGAGGAAGACCCACAACTCATCAGTGACTCACTGGAGAGAGATCCTTCCAAGATGTGGTGGGCCACTGCTTCAGCTGCAGGGAGGATATGCTTCAGTCACTGAAACTTCAGAGACTTGGGAAACCTACCATCTTACGTTCAGCAGAGCTGTAGACTCAACTATGCAAGTCTCTAAACCAGGCTGGACTGGCATTATGGACATCATCTCTCAAATGGGTGAACACTCCAGCTATTTTCTTTCTTCTTTGGTAAACAGACACCTAGTTCCTCATCTGGACCAAGATATGCGCTGGAGGATGTGGGTCAGAAACAAAGAATGCAGACAAGTCACTGCCCTCGTTACTGCCCACGGTCCAGACAACTGTCATGTTGAATGCTTGCCTGCATGGGTCAGGCACCGTGGCGCATGCCTTTAAAACCAGCACTTGGGAGACAGAGGCAGGTGCATCTTTATGTGTTTGAAGCCAGCCTGGTCATGGTGAGACCCTTGTCTAGATTAACCATTACAATAAAAAGTGGATTTTATGGTAGAGTGAGGAGAGAATTTTCCTTCATTTGGATAGGTGGTGAAGGCTTCTCTGAAGAGACCAGGGGAAGGAGGAGCCCTGTGGACCAGGGAAGGGGACAGCAGGGGAAGTATCAAAGCAGGTGAAGAAAGAAAGAGAGAAGTTCCAAAACAATACAGAGAGCCCCGGTCTCCAAAAACAAAACAAAACAAAAACAAACAAACAAACAAACAAAAAGACAAGAGAAGTCACCAACGCCTTTAATCCCAGCACTCGGGAGGCAGAGGCAGGCGGATCTCTGTGAGTTCGAGACCAGCCTGGACTACCAAGCGAGTTCCAGGACAGCCTCCAAAGCCACAGAGAAACCCTGTCTCGAAAAACCAAAAAAAAAAAAAAAGATTCCTCTTGGAAGTAGATCTAAAGTAGTTTGCAGTTTGCTGGGTAGGTGAAGCAAGAAGAGATGACAGGTTTGTTTGTGTTTTTTTAACTTTTTCACTAATTTTTTTAGTTGTAATTTGTTTGTGCATGTTTGTGTACTATGTACATGCCTAGTACCCAAAAAGACCAGAAGAGTGCTGGGTCCCCTGGGACTAAAGTTGCAGATGATTGTAAGCAGCCATGTAGGTGCTGGGGCTCGAATCTGAATCCTCTGGAAGACAATGTGTTCTTTTTTGTGACTGTAATTCTATCTAGCCCAGAACTCACTATGTAGACCAGTTGGCTTCAAACTCAGAGAGATGAGCTTGCCTCTGCCTCTTGAGTGCTAGAATTAAAGGTGTGTGAAGCCACACTCAGTCACAGCAGCCAGTGTGCTTAGAAATTGAGCGATTTTGCTGGGTGATGGTGGTGCATGCCTTTAATCCCAGCACTCGGGAGGCAGAGGCAGGCGGATCTCTGTGAGTTCGAGGCCAGCCTGGTCTACAGAGCAAGTTCCAGGACAGCCTCCAAAGCCACAGAGAACCCCTGTCTCGAAAAACCAAAAAAAAAAAAAAAGAAAGAAAGAAAGAAATTGAGCGATTTCACCAGTTCAGTGTTGGCTTTTGTTTGTTTGTTGGTTGGTCTGTTTGCTTGTTTGTTTGTTTTTGTTGTTTTGACATTTCACTATATAGTCCGAGCTGGCCTTGAGTTCACAGCATCTTCTTGCCTCTGTCTCTGAGTGCTGAGGTGATGGCTTATGTCACTATGCCTCGTGTCTATATTCCTAGCTTTGAACACCAACATTAGTTTTGAAATGGGGCAGCCTGGAATAGCTCCAGGTAGGAATTGGGTGGGTAAAAAGATTCCCCATAATATCTAGGATATATCATAATATCTATCCCATAATATCCCCGTTTCCTTAACATTCACCTGAATCCACACTTGCCCTCCCTCTTCTAGACATATGAAGTCCACATGGCCAGCTGTTTTTCTGGACTTTAGCAGCAGCCTCTACCCTCCTGGCTCCTGTCCAGGCCTCTTCAACTTACAGCAGAGTGACCTTGCCCACATAACTCCAGTTACCTCTGGCAAGCAAAGTCTCATGTGTATCCACAATGGACAGGCATTTTGAGAAATGCCTTTTAGGTGATGCCATCAGTATGTGTGAACATTGTGAAGTATGTTCATGCAGATCTAAATGTAGGTCCTTCACACTTGACTTGGCCTCCTCTTCTGTTTTGTTTTACTTTCTGAAGTACTAAGAATGCAATTAAGAGATATGAGAAGCCGGGCGTTGGTGGCGCATGCCTTTAATCCCAGCACTCGGGAGGTAGAGGCAGATGGATCTCTGTGAGTTTGAGGCCAGCCTGGTCTACAGAGTTAGTTCCAGGACAGCCTCCAAAGCCACAGAGAAACCCTGTCCCAAAACAAACAAACAAACAAACAAACAAACAAACAAACAGACAAAGAGATATGAGAAACACAAAACATGTTAGGGTGTTATGTGTGTGATGGGGCACACTATGTTGTAATAAAGTAATATTGTTTAAAACAGGGTCTCACTGTGTTTGTTGCCCAGGCTGGTCTAAAACTACTGGTCTCAAGCGATTCTCCTGCTTTAGCCTTCCAAAGAGCTGAGGTTACAGGTGTCCAGCACTGTGCCTAAAGTAGGACAACATAGAATTTTTGTGATTGCAGTATATAAACTACATCATTATCCACATTCTAACTTTTTGAGACAGGGTTTCTCTGTGTAGCCTTAGCTGTCCTGAAACTTGCTTATAGTCAGACTGGCCTCAAACCAGAGATCTGCCTGCTTTTGCCCTCTCTCCTTTCTGTCTCTCTGCCTCTCTCTCTCTGTCTCTCTCTCACTTTTTCTTGTTCTTCCTCCTCCCTTCTTCTTTTGGATATATTCTGTTTTCAAAAATGTGCCAAAATTCAGAAGGGATGGATGTGTTACTCCTGGTTCAAGTTTTTTTGTGTTTGTTTGTTTTTTAGCTTGTTTCCTGATTTGTTATTGAATTTTGCCAGCTTAACTAACTCTGGAATCAAAGGCAAGCCAACAGGCATACATGTGAAGGACTTTCCTGAAGTGGGGAGGCCCACCTGTAGTGTGGGCAGTGCTGTGGGTAGCTGTCTGGTAGCTGATAAAAGAATGTCATGTAAAACTATGCATTTAGGCTGGGCAAAGTGGTGGCGCACGCCTTTAATCCCAGCACTCGGGAGGCAGAGGCAGGTGGATCTCTGTGAGTTCGAGACTAGCCTGGTCTACAAGAGCTAGTTCTAGGACAGCATCCAAAGCCTCAGAGAAACCCTGTCTTGAAAAAACAAACAAACAAACAAAACATTGTGGATTTCTTGGTCTTCTCATAAAAGAATGTCAAAGAAGGAAGCTTCACCTTTGTACCCTTCCCTTCATTCTCACTGGAAAGCTCACTTATTGTTGCTGCTGTACTCCCTGCTGCTGTGCTCCTGGATGCTGTGTTCTTGGCTGCTGTGCTCCCTGCTGCTGTGCTCCCCATTTCTATGCTCCCCACTGCCGTACTCCTCAATGCTATGCTCCGCACTGCAAAGATCCCTGCTGCTCTGTGCTCCCTGCTGCTGTGCTCCCTGCTTCTAGGCTCCCCACGATTGTGCTCCCATCAGAGCCCAACTACTTTAGGTTTCCAATGCAGACTGAGGACCAGCAGCTGTCGGGAAACCTCCAGGTCTTCAGTGCCAGATCAGAAAATATATCTACAGATTCATACAGACAGACAGACACCTATATATGTGTTCTGTTCCTCTGGAGACACTAATACAGATAGGGCTCACTGGGTTGCACAGGCTAGCCTCAAATTCACACTTCCTCCTACCCAGCCTCCTGAGCATCTGAGACTCTGGTTGTGAGCTACTCCCAGATGCTAGTGGTAAAGGTCTTTACTGGGGGTCAGCACATTGGCATGGAGCATCACAGAGAACGGCTGAGCTCAGCTGCTGAGTCTCCAGCCCAGGCCCCAATAGGTTGAATGGACCAGTGTCACCCAAAACTCCAGGCAAACAGGGAAATGCACCATGCATCACACTGTTAGCAGACACTGCTGCTAACACTTCCTCCTGCCACTTGCTGCTGCTGGAGTCTGAAGACAGCAGTGGCTGTCCAGTGCCAGGGCCACTGGTGGTGAAACCCATGAGCAATTAGCCTCCAACCTGAGTGTGTGTAGCTGTGTCTGGTAGCTCCTCCTCCTCCTCCATCCTTTTTTTTTTTTTTTTTTTTTTTTTTTTTTACGAGACAGGGTTTCTCTGTATTGCTTTGGAGGCTGTCCTGGAACTCACTTTGTAGACCAGCCTGGCCTCGAACTCACAGAGATCCGCCTGCCTCTGCCTCCCGAGTGCTGGGATTAAAGGCATGCGCCACCACTGCCCAGCCTCCATCCTCTTTTTTATTGAGATATTTATCCTGATCCAAATGTGATAGATAGTGCATGCCTGTTATCCCAGCACTTTGGAAGCAGAGACAAGAGAATACAGGTTTCACTTGTCATCCCTGGCTACCCAGTCAGTTTGAGGACAGCCTGGGTTACATGATACTTTGTCTCAAACAAACAAAGATACTTTATTCTATTGCTGTAAGTACAATGTTTATCAAAATTAACATTGGAAACAAGTACAGAAAATGATTATTTTCAAGTACAGAAAGCAGTAAGATAAGCAAAATAGTTTATCTGAAGAAACCAGTCTCAAATTAACAGCTGCAACTTTCTCAGTGTGTGTTGAACTAAAAAAAAAAGAAAAAAGAAAAAGAAAAAAAAAAGCCTGGTGCCAGCACTTGGGATATGGAGGGAAGAGATGAAGAGTTCAAAGTCATTCTCAGTTACATAGTGAGTTTGAGATCAGCTTGAGTCACATGAGAGACTGTCAGAAAAAGAGTGGAGGTGTCTGGAAAGACAGTTCAGTAGTTAGAGCACTTGTTGCACTTTTGTTTTTTTAATGATTTATTTATCTATTTAGTTGCTGAGCCATCTCTCCAGCCCTTTGCTGTTGCTTTTAAAGAGGACCACAATGGGGGTTCTCAACTGCCTTAACTCCAGATCCAAGGATTCTGACACCCTCTTCTGCTGGCATCCATACACATACATGCTCACACACAGGCACACACGCATGCACACATACAGAGAGAGAGAGAGAGAGAGAGAGAGAGAGAGAGAGAGAGAGAGAGAGAGAATGAAACAAATCCTGTAAAAAGAGAGAGACAAAAAGATAGCTCGAGAGGCAGAGGCGTGAGGGTCATCAGTTCAAGGCCAGCCTCTGCTACACCAGGCTGCAGGCAGTGTCTGCACATGTACAGCACAGGGCAGTGACTCATCCATTGAGTCATATGTGAAGACAGCTTGTAACACTCAGGACCACAGAAGTTACATGTTTGCCTCATAAGAGAAGTGAGGTGTTCTGGGGCTGGGGGGTTGGCTCAGTAGCTAAGAGCACTGGCTGCCTTCCCAGAGGACCAGTATTCAATTCCCAGCACCCACATGGCAGCTAACAACTGTCTGTAACTTCAGTTCACCCTCACACAGACATGCATGCAGGTAAAACACCATTGCACATGAAATAAAAACATTTAAAAGAGAGAAGTGAGGTGTTCAGGAGGAGTAGGGGGACTGGCTCACTTCTGGTTCTGGAACTGATTGACTAGCCTGTCTAGACCTTTATGGAACCTGTCCCTACTGATGACTGGCCTGGACGTGACAGCTTCTGCAGCACAGACAGGGTGGACCCAGATTGTCTGTAATTCCAACCATATTAATGATGTTGTTGGCTGGCAATCACCCAAAATGACAGCACCTTGGAGCTCATCCTCAGTCTGCATTTTCAGGAACTCACCATGGGCCTTGGCATATGTCTTCTGTCACTGCTGTCTAGTGTGACAACCAAACCTCAGTAACTGTTCTGGAAGCAGAGCAGCACGGTGACTGGATCTCATCCTGTCCTGCACAACAGAGGTGAAGTCCTTATGCGCAACACTCTCTACCTTGAAAGCCACAGTAGAAATGTTAACAATTCTACGCAGTTTTAGTTCGTACAGAATTGTCATCTTCCCGATGGCATCCAAGTGCTTATAAAGATAGGCACCTCTTTTGTTGTTGTTTAAAAAGTCCTTTGAAGAGGTTTGCAAAGATACTCATGTACAGGTGGAAGTGTCACCAGCTAGAGACTTCAGCTGAAGCTACTGAAACAGGGTCTTCTGGAGCAACATGCCACTGGCTCTTGGGGCCTGAGCCATGAGCCTCTGGCTCTGCTGGTCCAAACCCAAGGCCTTGGGCACTCAAGGGCCTGTACTGCCAGTGCTGCCAGGTGAGCTTTTGTGCACCTGCCCATGACTCCAGTTGTAGATTGGAAGAACTCCAGCCAACTCATTGGCAGCAGCTGAATTTCTTTACAAGGTAACTCAGGACTCCAGTGGACTGTTTCCAGAGTCTCTCTGGGGCTAGAGGGATGGCTCAGTGGTTAAAAGCTTTTGCTGCTCTTTTATTTTTATTTTTTGGTTTTTCGAGACAGGGTTTCTCTGTATTGTTTTGGAGGGTGTCCTGGAACTCTCTCTGTAGACCAGGCTGGCCTCGAACTCACAGAGATCCACCTGCCTCTGCCTCCCAAGTGCTGGGATTAAAGGTGTGAGCCACCAACGCCCGGCCCGCCTTTGCTGCTGCAGAGGTCCTGCATTCAGTTCCCAGCACCCACATTGCAGCTCACAACTATTACTTCAGTTCCAGGAGATCCAGTGCCCTCTTCTGGCTTCTGCATGCATCAAGCACACACTTGGCACATAGACACACATGCAGGCAAACACTCATACACATCAAACAAAAAATGAATAAATCTCTAATAAAGAGTTCCTTGAGAGAACATGTTTCACTGGAGAAGTCCCATGCAACCATCTACCACACAAAAATAAATGCTGTAATGTGGGAACAACAGACCTTGGCCGGAGGCCCACTTCCCCATCAGCCTGGGAGCAGGCAGCTGTAACAAGTAGAAAACTTGTTTACCAAAAGACAATCCGGTGTCCGCAAAAACATGTTTACCAGAACAATAAGTTCTTGATGTTTCTTTTTTCGTTTGTTTGTTTTTGTTTTTTACAAGACAGGATTTCTCTGTATTGTCTTGGAGGCTATCGGTCCAGCCCGGCCTCAAACTCACAGAGATCTGCCTGCCTCTGCCTCCCGAGTGCTGGGATTAAAGGCGTGTGCCACCACCGCCTGGCCCAAGTTCATGATGTTTTTGGAAGGGCTTGCTCACAGGAACACCCTGACTTTGACCTTTCCAATGACTAACTGCCTCTTCCTGACCCCCCACCACCATATCTGGTGTCAGGGTGAAAGACCCCTACCCAGGGCCCCCCTAGGAAAAGAAAAGCAAGGCCAGGCTGTTGCCTAATGAAAGAAACCCAGACCAGGTGTCTCACCCTCAAAACAGGATGTCTGTGATCACTATAGCAGTCATGGGACCCGGATAATAATTGCTGAAGCGTGCTGGGAACTTTCATATGACAATACTAGAAAACCTAGTCCTTGGCAACTACCCTGGCCCCCAATTGTGTCTGATCACTATAGCAATCATGGGACCCGGATAATAATTACTGAAGCGTGCTGGGAACTTTCATATGACAATACCAGGACACCTAGTCCTTGGCAACTACCCTTGCCCCCAGTTGTGTCTATGATCACCATAGTAGTCATGGGACCAGGATAATAATTGAAGTATGCCTGGGTCTTTCATAAAGTAATACCAGGAAACTTAGTCCGTGGGAACTACCCCTGCCCCCAAGATGAGCCAATGAAATGCCTGTTACTTATGTAACCATTGAAACTCTATAAATATTGTACTCCCTGAAAGCCCGGTATGCTCTGCACCCGAGTTGCAGTAGCATCCGCAGGCGCCTCTGTGTAAGCGTTTCGTCGGGATGGGTCAGGACAGGATGGAACAGGAGTGGGTCAGGTATTCTGGCACTCGGGAGTCACAGAATACCCAGTGTTACACAGCTCAGGTGGAAAGGTATCCTGGAGCTCGGGAGCCAAGGATACTGAGTGTTACACAGCTCAGGTAGAAAGGTATCCTGGAGCTCGGGAGCCAAGGACCACCACAGGTTGCAGTAAGCTTGGCAGCTTACAGCCTTGCCTCAGAGAAAGGCTTCTCCGGTGTGTCAGCTCCGCTCCAGCAGGACAGGGTCTTCCAGCTGGGGATGTTCGCCTAGTGTAGCAGTTTTGCTCCGCAGGAGGTTTCTCGGGCGAAGTTGCTACAGTTCAGCTCTGCTCCTGGAGAGCAGGGAGCCGGGCGGGAGCAGAGTGTAACAACTCCCCTCTGCCAAGGAAGGTTTCCCGGGCACAGCGCTGCTCGCTCTGCTCTGCTCTGCTCTGCCCAGGGTCGCCTCTGCTCTGTCGCAGCCGCAAAAGAAGATCTTCACCCGAAGCTCATCCAAAGGGGTTTTTTGGAAGACAGCTGGACCAGCCAAGCTGAACATACACAGGGTTTATATAGGGGTTCCTGGGGTTGGGGAAGTTTTTCCAGGGTAGGGATTGGTCCGATTTCAGTGCTGAGCTCAGATTGGCTAGAGCTCTGCTCCGGGATTGGTTACTTTTTTACACAGGATTAGGGTCAGATTTGGCTCTGGTTTCAGGGCCAAAGTGTGTTTCTTTCTCTGGTCCTTTTTAGTCTTTTGGCTCCAATTTTAGGGCCAGGGTACATTTCTTTCACTGACTCTGATTCCAGGGACAAAGTGTGTTCCTTTGGCACTGGTTTTAGGGTCAGGGTACATTTCTTTGGTTCTGGTTGCAGGGCCAAAGTGTGTTTCTTTGACTCTGCTCAGGGTGTGTTTCTTTGACTGGTCCCTTTTCCCTACACTGTGTACTCAATAAATCACCTCTTGCATTTGCAGCCAGTGGTCTGGCCCCGGTTCTTGGGCAGAGGGTTCGGTTCAGTGCCCGGCGCTTTGATGCCGAGGTTTTTCAAGGGCATATAACCAGCCAGGATAAGAATAAAGAGGAGTTTTCTTGGAGCCTTCTTGAGGAGCCTTCTGGGGGCTTTCTGGAAGCCTTCTGGAAGCTTTCTTGCACCACCGACTGGTCTCTGTGTCATTAATCCAGACACCCTCCGCACATTCTCAGACACAGGCTGCGTGAGCGGGCGCGGCACTGTAAATCACCATAGTCGGAAGTTTCTGTCCTGCCTGGTCCAGCAGCTATTTAGTCCCAAATAAAGACACAGAGGCTTGTATTAATTATAAACTGGCCAATAGCTCAGACTTCTATTGGCTAGCTCTCTCTTAATTATTCACCCATTTCTATTAATCTGTGTGTCTCCATGTAATCTTGGATTACCAGTGATGGCCCAGCCTCTTACTTCTACAGCAGCTACGTGGTGTCTCCTCCCTGACTCCACCTACTACCTTTCTCTATCCCTGTTTGGATTTCCCACCTGGCTAAATCCTGCCTGTCCATTGGCCAAAACAGCTTTATTCATCAACCAGTACTGGAAACATATATTCACAGCATACAAAAGGACATCCCCCATCAAATCACCAAAGAGGAAGTGACCCCTTGTGTTGTAAAGTTGCCATAAAGCAATGGGTCTCAACCTTCCTAATGCTGCGACCCTTTAATACAGTTGCTCATGTTGTGGTGACCCCAACTATAAAATTATTCCATTACTACTTCAGATCTGTGATTTTGCTACTGTTATGGACTGTAATATAAATATCTGATGTGCAGCATATCCAATATGTGATCCTAAGGGGGTTGCATACCACAGGTTGAAAACCCCTGAAGTGAAATCTCTGTTTGCTTGATCACCCAATGAGTTTGTTTTTCAAGGGCTGGTCATGAGATTCAGGACCTCGAGTGTACGAGGCTAGGGCTCTGCTGCTGAGCCGTTCCTTCAGCCCTGGCACAAGCATTCATTTAAAAAACAGTGGTAAGCCAGCCTTGGTGGTGCACGACTTTAATCCCAGCACTCTGGAGGAAGAAGCAGGCAGATCTCTGTGAGTTCAAGGCCAGCCTGGTCTACAGAGAGAGTTCCAGGACAGCCTCCAAAACAATACAGAGAAACCCTGTCTCGAAAAACCAAAACAAACAAAAAGCTGCAAGGACCTTGGAGAGATGCTTTCAGACAAGATGTGCATCTGGGAAGAGACAAGGACCTGCCAAGCTTCACAAAAGAACTGCCACCAAGTTGAGCAGTGAGCTCCCAGGTTCCAGCATTGGTCAGCTCTCATTCATGCTGAGATGGGCTTCTGGTAATGTAGCTTCCTGGGTCATTCTAGCTCTTGTAAATTACCCTTCACCCAAACTCCTATAAGTAACCCTATACACACATTGGTTCGCCAGATTGGATATTGTTACTCTCTGGACTTTGACATGTCATCGGTTCCTTATTTGGAGCAAGTAGACATTTGGTCACCTCCCCCTGGCCTGGGAACAATATCCCACAAACTGCCGAGTCTGATAATCTGAGGCTACACCCACATGGTAGAAGGAGATAACTGACTTTTTTTCCCCCTTTGGACCTGTAGGCATACATGCAGGCAGAACACTGTATACATAATTAATTAATAAATAAATCTAAAGATGTGTGCCACCAACTGGACATTGGTGGCACATGCCTTTAATCCCAGCACTCGGGAGGAAGAGGCAGGCGGATCTCTGAGTTCGAGGCCATCCTGGTCTACAGAGCGAGTTCCAGGACAGCCAGAACTGTTTCACAGAGAAATCCTGTCTCAAAAAAAAAAAACAAAACAAAACAAAAAACAAAACAGCTACGGGGTCCTACACCTGAGATGCTAGAGTTGCAGCTGTGTCTGACCCTGGCCATAGCTGATGATTGTGGTTAACAGCTGAGGGTGCCACAGTCTGCTTCAGAACAGTTGAAGCATTAACTAAGTCTCTGGGTCTCCAGGTTTGGAGCTGTCCTTTGAGCTCAGAAGATTTCACCACTCGGGGGCTCACCACCCAGCTAGAAAAGTTCTTACCGACTTGTACAGCTCCTGTTTGAGTAAAGCAGAAGGCCGGAAGCTCACTGGAACGGGATAGACAACTCTAGGGAGACCAGTTGGTGAGACGCGTCAATCACAGAGAGGAAGACGATCCAAAGGCAAAGGGGGTCAAAGGTCACCTTGACAAAGGTCACCTAACAGGCTGGCTGTTAGGAACAGAGGGCAAGCCCCAATGGCTGCCGTGTAAGGAAGGAAGGAAGGAGGGTGCAAACTCTGAGGGAGGGAGCAGTGGCCTGTCTGACTTTTGGATGCAGTGTTGATGTGTTGAGTGTCAGGACGTCTGTCCTTTATCTCCTTGTCTCTAAGCCTGTCCTAGCCTGCTCTTCCTGCCCCTTTGAGAAGCGCTCTCTGAGACTTGCTTAGAGTAGAAAGAGGTTAAGAAGAATCACAGATACAGTGCCTGTCGAGCATTGCCAATTACGACCAGCATGTGTTTTCACAGACATCTCCAATATCACCAGAGTCCAATCAGGGAAAGACAGTACAAAAAGCAAATGTTTGAGCAACACTCATGTTGTGCTCCATGCTAAAGACTTCCCTATGCATTAACTTGGCTAATCTTTACAACCCTATGAAGGCTTTGTTACTATTTATGCCTTGCCTGGAGGAAACAGCTCAGAGTCCAAACAACACATAAAAATGCAATTTGCATCCAAGTCCTCTTGTTATGAGTCACGGCCTCCATTGGCTCCTTGCAGCTCCAGATTCCCACTGCAGGGCCTGCCACGGGCAGGTGGCCAGACTGTGTTTTCCAAGATCATGATCTCCATACAAGGGTGTTCACGAGTCAGAGACACACTCACAGAACTGAAAGAAAATGCTTCTCATATTACCTTGAACTTGTATTCTTTTCTCAAGCCAGCACCTGGCTTATACTGCACATAGCAAATATATAGAGTCGATAAAGCACTTTCTTCTGTGTTTATTATACTGTTTTAAACTATCACTTGGTGCTATCTCTTTAAAAATGTGATGTGCTTTAACTAGAAAGGTGGCTAGTGGTTAAAGAAAAAGTCCTAGTGCTGGGAGGGCGGGTGAGTGGTGGAGCATGTGCCTGGAATGCTACTGAGTGCTGGGGCTACTGAGCACCCCCCAAAAAGAACGTATTGTTTGAAACTAGAACTAATGTACTATTTAAAAACAAGCTTGTCAGCCGGGCGGTGGTGGCGCACGCCTTTAATCCCAGCACTTGGGAGGCAGAGGCAGGCGGATCTCTGTGATTTTGAGGCCAACCTGGTCTACAAAGTGAGTTCCAGGATAGCCTCCAAAGCCACAGAGAAACCCTGTCTCGAAAAACAAAAAACAAAAACAAAAAAACAAAAACAAAAAAAAGCCAAGCTTGCCAGATGTAATGGCTCACACCTGTAATCCCAGCTCTTGACAGGGTGAGGCAGAGGATTGCTGTAAATGCAATGCCAGTTTGGGCCACATGGTGAAAGTCTATCTCTAAATAAATAAATAAATGATCTCAGTTTGTGTCCCATCTTAATTATGTATTCAAGCCGGGGGTTGGTGGCGCACACCTTTAATCCCAGCACTCGGGAGGCAGAGGCAGGCGGATCTCGAGTTCGAGGACAACCTGTTCTACTGAGCAAGTTCCAGGACAGCCTCCAAAGCTACACAGAGAAACCCTGTCTCAAAAAACCAAAAAAAAAAAAAATTATGTATTCAAAGGGTGTCTCTGTGTGTGTGTGTGTGTGTGTGTGTGTGTGTGTGTGTGTGTGTGTGTGTAAAATTGGTTATCTTTTTTTTTAAAGATTTTATTTATTACTATGTATACAGTGTTCTGTCTGCATGCCAGTCAGAAGAGGGCACCAAATGTCATTATAAATGGTTGTGAGCCACCATGTGGTTGCTGGGAATTGAACTCAGGACTGGGAATTGAACTCAGGACATCTGGAAGAACAGTCAGTACTCTTAACCTCTGAGCCATCTCTCCAGTCCAAAATTGGTTATCTTTAGAAGAACACTTTTAGGACTGGGAAGAAGGCTCAGTCAGTGAGGTGTTTGCCATGCAAGCCTGCAGACCTGAGTTCTGATGCCCAGCCACAGGTGTTGAACATCTACACTCCCAAGACTGGGGAGTCAGCGGTGGGCAGATCTCTGGAGCTCTGTGGCCAGACTGCAGATTGAATCAGTGAGCTCCAGGACAATGGAGACTCCATCTCACCTGTAATCCCAGAACTGGGGAGGCACAAGCGAGTGGATTTCTGAGTTCCAGGCCACAGAGTTAGTTCCAGGAAAGCCAGGGCTGCAGAGAGAAAGCCTGTCTGAAGGGGGTGTGGAGGGAGGTGGAGAGGTGCAGCAGTTAAAAGCATTGCCTGCTCTTGCACAGAATCTGGGTTTGGTTCTCAGCACCCACATGACAGCTCACAGATGCCTGTGACTGCAGTTCTAGGGGGTTCTAACACTCTCTTCTGGCCTCCTGGAGTACTGCATGAAATGCTACATGTACAAAAATGCAGGCAAAACACAGACACATTTAAAATAAATAATAAAATCCCTTAAAAAAAAGGTGGAGTGACTGAGGCAGACAGCCAAAGTCAAACTCAGACCTCTTACACTCACTTGTTCTCATGTATACATACATAAAACACATGCACACATGCACACACACACAGTTGTTTTTAAGAACACTGTTATAAATCAATGATTGTGTGATACAGTGCTGATTAATACACTTAGTCAGGCTCGGCATTGATGCACACAGCACATGTAGCCCCAGCACTCAGTAGCAATAGAACTACTGCAAGTTTGAGGTCAGCCTGATACATATATTGAGATCCAGGCCAGCCAGTGCTACTCAGAGAGACTATCTGAAAAATAAAATAATACAGTAAGATGGTAAACACAACACACCACAATTTGAGTTTTTAATCATTCTGTTTTTTGTTGTTTCTGGAGATTGGGGCCAGGTGATGTGAACCCATTTGGCGTTGGCTTTACTTTTTAGCCTTGTGGAACAGTGATCTATCTGAACGGCATGTGCTTGCCTGGCACAACCTGTGAGGAAGTTCCCTGGCTTCCTTCCCAAGTCCTGGGCTGGTGCACATCCTCCCTGTGCCCAGAACACAGCAGCTGTCAGCATGTCCTAATGACCCCTGTGGCCCCTGCACTGGGATGTTAACTGAGCAAGGGGTTGTGCTCTAAATAACTCCTCTGGCAGCCAAGCCTGATTACAGTCCTTTCTCAATATAGTCTTTGATTCCTTTTCCAAAGGTCAGCAGCTTGTCTATGTGTTTCAGGGATGGCCTATCAGCTTGTGTTTCAAAGAGGGAGGGTTTTGTGCTTAGTGTCTTGGAGACCCTGGGTCCATCCCTAGCACAGCAAAAAGGAAAGGCAAAACAGAAAAGAGAATGTTTGCAATTTGGAAAGTACAACTGAGCTAGATAATCTCAGGATCTCCGTGTGAGTACTTATCTACAGAGAATACATTTGACAGAGTTGCAAAGTACAGGTACAAGCTTGAGGCCACTAGCCCTAGAGTCATGAAAAGATTTTCCTTGCCAGTCCGATCAACATGCATATTAACTTTTCTATTTGTAACTAAAACAGAAATTTCTATTTAACTTTTTCTTGTATGTGGGTAGGAATACGTGTTCATGTGTGTGTGGAAGCCAGAAGTCAGCCTGGGATGTTGTTCCTCGGAAAGACCCTTCAGTCTTTCTCTCAGGACCCTCACCCAAAAGACCACCAGGAAACCGAAGTTCGTTGCAAAACGCAAGAGGATTTCTATTAAGCGGGCGCGCCAGGATTCAGCAGCCTTGGGAAGGAGTGAACCCCGAGCCCGAGCAGAAATTACAGCAAGTTTTTAAAGCCTAAAACTACAAACGGGGTGGTGGGGGTACAAGGGGAGTTTGGAAGTTGGTGCCAGACCTTCATGAGTCACGTACGCTTGTGGATGTCTGGCTGACTGGCTCGTTATCTGTCTCAGGCAACGTCTGTGCCCTGGCTGAACTTTGTGACCCACCTGGAACCTTGAGGCTGGGGAATGTTCCCAAGTCCTTGAGGACTGAGGTCTGGGAAATATTTTCAAGTCCTTGAGGACCACCAGGGGAAGATGTTTAAGTGTAGCTGCTCATGTCCAAGGATGGGAAAGCTTAGTAATTTTCCTACTATTGGGGGCTAACTGTTGGGGCTCTTTCACTGACCTGGAACTGATTCAGCTCGGCTGGCCACACAGCAGGCTCCAAGAATCTGTGTGTCTCTGCCTCACAAGAGCTCTGACTATGAAGCTGTGGTATCCCACAACCTTGGCAATGTAATATTTTTGCTCTTACTCTGCCATTTTAAATTATAAAAATATCCCTTTATGCTGGACATGATGGAGCATACCTTTGGTCCCAGGACATGGGAGACAGAGGCAGGTGGAGCTTTATGAATTTGAGCTAGTCTGGTCTACATAGTAAGTTCCAGACTACCCAGTATTACATGGTAATACCCTAGCTCAAAAATAAACAACAAAAACCCTTTTTACCATGCAGTGGTGGTGGCACATGCCTTTAATCCTATCACTGAGGAGGCAGAGACAGGCAGATATTTGTGAGTTACAGGCCCAGCCTGCTCTACAGGCCAGCCAGGATTACACAGAGAAACCCTGTCTTGAAAAGCAAAACAAAATAAAGGAGACAAACAAACAAAAAAAAAAACTTTATAATCTTTGTCAATGAACCTTAAAATTTTCTTAAGATTTGAAAGAATTAGCCAGGCATTGCTGGTGCATGCCTTTAATCCCAGCACTCGGAGGCAGAAACAGGCAGATCTCTGTAAGTTCAAGGCCAGCCTGGTCTACAGATCCAGTTCCAAAAAAAATACAAAGAAACCCTATCTCGAGAAAAAAAGATTTGAAAGAATTACAAAAGTAATTCACAAATAAACTCTTGCTATGAGCCACATAATCAGAATTTAGTGGAAAGGCAATTCTATGTCAATTCTATCTACTGAAGAGATGAATAGTAGCGAACCCAGCATCCCAGACACTAAGGCAAAAGTATCTAAGTCTGGACTACTTGAACTGGGCATGGTAGCTGAGCGGTGATGGCACACATCTTTAGTCCCAGCACTCAGAGGCAGAGGCTGGTGATCTCTGTGAGTTCAAGGCCAAACTGGACTACAGAGTGAGCTCCAGGACAGGCTCCAAAGCTACACAGAGAAACCCTGTCTGGAAAAACTGAAAGAGAGGGGGGCTGGAGAGATGGCTCAGAGGTTAAGAGCACCGACTGCTCTTCAGAGGTCCTGAGTTCAATTCCCACTAACCACATAGTGGCTCACAACCATCCATAATGAGATCTGGTGCCTCTTCTGGCATGCAGACATACATGGAGGCAGGCTGTTGTATTCATTATAAATAGAGAGAGAGAGAGAGAGAGAGAGAGAGAGAGAGAGAGAGAGAGAGAGAGAGAGAAAGGGGCCTCCTAACCTTGGCCACATAGTTAGGAGCCAGACTGGGCTGTATGAGACTGCCTTAAAACAAGACAAAAAATAAATAAAACAATAGGCCTTTAATACCAGCACTCTCGAGACAGACAGGCGGACCTCTATCAGTTCAAGGTCTACATAATGAACACCAGAACACAGCCAGGGTTAATTGAGTTCAAGACCAGCCTGACCTACAGAGCAAGTTCTAGGACAGCCAGGACTACACAGAGAAATCTTATCTCTAAAAACTAAAAGGAAAAGAGAAAGACTGTCTAGGCTATGTACTGAGACCCTGTCTCAAAAGACAATCACCTCATAGGGAGTAGCCATTTCTGGGTGGCTACTGCATCAGGGGTCCCTACTGCAGACTCCCAGGAGTTGGCTCACTGCAGACTGGAACCATCAGGGGAGGACCCCAACCTTTAGTCAGAGACTGTCAACCACAAGGATTAGGAGAGTTGTAAGGAGCAGTGTGCCCCCATTCTGCAGTAGGCACAAGCATTCTGGAGCACAGAGAACTTTCTCAGACCAGTTCATCTAGGACACCTACAATCTAGTAACCCTGTCGTTTTTGTTATAGATATGATTTGTGCACTCTGACCACACTGGGTTAGGAAGATGCAAGTGTGCAGCCTGTGTATTAAACTGAGAAGACATGTTAATCCTCACAGGGCCTAGGGGCAGGGCCTGTGTGTTTATAATGATAAAGACCTACATCCAGAGGGGGAAATTTTTTTTCTCCTTTTTCCACTATCAACAGTTCACATGCACTTGCCCCTCCCCCGCTGTTTTCTTTTCTGTTTTCTTTTGAAACTAGATCTTAAGTAATCCATGCTGGCCTAGAGTTCGAGACAGCAGAGAAAAACAAACCAAGAAATGGATTGGGATGCCCCATGAAGGGCCTCATCCTCCCTGGAGAGTGGAGTGGGGGAGGGTTGAAGGGGGACATGGAAGGGTGAGGGAGCTGGATTGACATGTAAAGCAAGCTTGTTTCTAATTTAAATTAAAATAAATAAGTAAAGGAAATTTGTTTTGTTTTTTTGTTTTTGTTTTTGGTTTTTGGTTTTTCGAGACAGGGTTTCTCTGTGGCTTTGGAGGCTGTCCTGGAACTAGCTCTTGTAGGCCAGGCTGGTCTCGAACTCACAGAGATCTGCCTGCCTTTGCCTCCCAAGTGCTGGGATTAAAGGTGTGCGCCACCACCACCTGGCTATAAGTAAAAGAAATGAATCGGTCATTTCAGCTTCGTCCCTTGTAAGGCACAGACAGGGGGACAGCAATAGGGAAATAACTGATGAGTCAACACACCAGGCTGTCTCAGGTTGCTCCTGTGTGAGGTTGAAGGCAGAGGGAGTGTCCTTACCACACTGATTGAAACTGGCAGTCTGGAAATCCAGCTGCTATCTCTCTAATCCTAATTTCTTGGAAAGTCAGATGAACATATAGGTTTCACTTGGTGACTGTGGTACTTTAGTGTGGGTGGCTCCCTTTTATAGTGTTTTTGCTTTTGTTTTTGAGACAAGGTTTCTCTGTAGCTTTGGAGGCTGTCCTGGAACTCGCTCAGTAGACTAGACTGACCTAGAACTCACAGAGATCCACCTGTCTCTGCCTCCCAGTGCTGGGATTAAAGGCGTGTGCCACCACCTCCCAGCTCTATTTTGATTTTGTCTGGCCTATTGGGGCCCTTTTGTCCAAAACTGTGGAGCCCTGGCTGGAATGTGGCTCAGTGGTAGAGCATGTGCTTAGCATCAGAAAGTCCTTGGCTCAAACCCTACCAAACCAAAACAACAGAATCAGTGGCCTGTAATTTTTATTTAACATCCCTGGATGGAAAACACCCTTGTAGATTTCAGCACCAGCACATATCTCACAGAAGAGTAAGCATGTCCAGAGAGGGGCAGCAAGAGTCTCCCACTGTCAGCAGATGGCAGACACAGGCTAGCCCCTGGCAGCCTTCGCGATGAGCACGTTTTGAGGGAAGTTCTTGCTTTGCTGTGGGTCCCTTCTCGTCCTTTTGGTCCACATGATTACTGAGCAAAAAGTCCTGGGTGAGCCCAGATGACTCAGAGCTAAGGGATGACAGGGCAGGGTAGGGTTGTGTGTGGCAGAGAGTGCTAGGCTACTCAGAGAAGGCAATGACTCACTTAGGAAACCAGAGAGGCTTGTGGAACTGGGCCAGGAGCTTGGGCTCAAGCCCAGCCCAGCCCAGCCCAGCAGCTGGACAGGAAGGATCTGAGAAGTTTCTGAGAGGAGTCTAGAAGGGTAGAGGGAGCCAACCCCAGGGCTGATCAGTCTCAGGGCTGTGAATTTTAGCTCTGTGGAGCTGTAGGGCTTAGAGACTTGCCGGTCTGTTTCCTCTTTTGGGTCAGTGGTCAAATATTATGACACATTGTAACCATTTCACCTCCTCCTCTTGTATTTCTTACTTAAACCTTTTTTACATGTTCAGTTGAGTAACACTAATTACTTTAATTGCAATTCAATGATCACTGTTTCCAGTAATCTAAAAGAGAATTAGCTTTCCACTTCTTTTTCCACCTCCCAGTATCCTCTAACTTACTTTGTTTCTGTGAATTTGCCTATCCTAAGTTTTATTTTTAAATTTATTTTTATAGTGTCTTGCTACATAACTCCAGGCTGACCTAAGACTCACACTTAGTTCAAACTGACCTTGAACTCTGTTTCTAGAATACTGCGATTACAAGCATTTATTCATTACCTTATCCAGCTCTTCTAGGGAGTGTGTGTGTAAGTAAATTCTTTCAGTTTGATCGGGCACATTTGCTTAAACTCAACCATATTGCTAAAGATGGCCTTGAATTTCCTGATCCCCCTGCCTCTGTCTCCTGATTACAGTTATAGGTTCATGATACCTCCCCTGGTTTGTGCAATGCTGAGGACCGAGCCCAGGGTTCACGAATGCTGAGCCATCATGTTACCAACTAAACTTCATGCTCAGGAACTGTTTTCATTTCATTTTATTTTAACTTATTGAGACATGGCCTTATGTAGTCCGGGCTGGCCCCAAATTCACTCTATTGCCTAGGATGGCATTAATTTTTTTTTTTTTTTTTGGTTTTCCGAGACAGGGTTTCTCTGTGGCTTTGGAGGCTGTCCTGGAACTAGCTCTTGTAGACCAGGCTGGGCCTTAAATTTTTGATTACATGCATGAGTCAATATGTCCATTATTTATGTACTTATTGAGACAAAGTTGCTATCTATTGAGGACTAGTCTTAGACTCAATCCTTCTGCCTGTGTTTTCAGAGTGCCAGGCTCATTGGAAGTTCTCAGAAAATCCTTAAGACAATTTTAAGTTTATGTGACTTTTTAAAATTTGGGGATAATCTTTTAAATTTGTTCACTGCCAAAATGGTCCACATGTATCTGGTGATATCATGTAGAAGGGCAGCATTTTCTCTTGTTTTCCAGAGACACCAGTGTTGTAATTTAAAAAATGCCATGAAGAGAATTCACTCCATACAACAGGACTCACACAGGAGGTTTATTGGAAGAGGAGAAATAAGGGGCAGAGAGGAGGACAGAGACTGGGAACAAGAGTGGTGGAAGCCGGGCTTTGGTGGCGCATGCCTTTAATCCCAGCACTCGGGAGGCAGAGGCAGGCAGATCTCTGTGAGTTCGAGGTCAGCCTGGTCTACAAGAGTTAGTTCCAGGACAGCCTCCAAAGCCACAGAGAAATCCTGTCTCGAAAAAAAAAAAACAAAAACAAAAAACAAAAAAGAGTGGTGGAAGAGAAAGAAAGGGGGAGAGGGAGGGAGAGGGAGGGAATGAGGGAGTGAGAGAGAGAGACAGAGAGAGAGAGAGAGAGAGAGAGAGTTGGGAGGTAGGCAGGGCCCCCTTTAAAAGGAAAAGTATAGTGAATGTGCTGCTGCATAGGAGGTGGGTGCTCTTAGTGGCTGCAGCTGAGGGCATATCCTGTCAGAACCCCAAGGGCAGGCCAGTACAGATGCCTGAATACTTACAACCAGTAGTTATTACTTTTATATCATTTTGATTACAGCAGGAAGGGATACTAAAAATACTGTATTTAGAAAACACATAAAATAATGCAATATTAAAGTACAAGAATAAAATATTACTTTATATATTGCCATTTTCATAAAACCTATACATTTCCTGGCACCTATTAATATATACTTTTTTTTTTTTTTTTTGGTTTTTCGAGACAGGGTTTCTCTGTATTGTTTTGGAGGCTGTCCTGGAACTCACTCTGTAGACCAGGGTGGCCTCGAACTCACAGAGATCCGCCTGCCTCTGCCTCCCGAGTGCTGGGATTAAAGGCGAGGTCCCCAACGCCCGGCTAATATATACTTTTAAAAAGATTTATTAGTTTGAGGCCAGCCTGATCTACAAAGCTACACAGATCTTGAAAAATCAAAAAAAAAAAAGATTAGTTTTTTCAAATTACATATATGTGTTATGTCTCTGTGTGGGCTTGTGCATGTGAGTCTAGCTGCCCTGGGAGGCCAGAAGAAGGTTTTGGAGCCAACAAAGCTAGATTTATAGGTAGCTGTCAGATGCCCAACTTGAGTGCTGTCACCTCAGCTCATGTCCTCCAGAAGAGTACACTATCTTCTCCACAGCCATCTCTCCAGGACAAAGCATACAAATAACAACAGTTGTCCTCTAATTTCCACACTGTGATCCTCATTCAGTTCCCCCACAAGATAAATAGCTATCTCTTGGCCGGGCGTTGGTAGCGCACACCTTTAATCCCAGCACTCGGGAGGCAGAGGCAGGCGGATCTCTGTGAGTTCGAGACCAGCCTGGACTACCAAGCGAGTTCCAGGACAGCCTCCCAACAATACAGAGAAACCCTGTCTCGAAAAATCAAAAAAAAAAAAAAAAGCTATCTCTTAAAAAGGTTAATACAATACAATAAAATTGGTGAATTATATTGAATTAGTTTCTCCAGTTTGCATAGGGACTTTGCTGACTCATTCACATTTATTTCTCAGAAGCAAAGCTCTAGAACTCAGGGTTATGGTCTGAGAGCCTGAGGATGCAGTAAAACATCTAAAAGGATTCAGTGTTTATAGTTCTTCTGACTCAGCATCATTTTTTAAATTCCCCTTTGGCAAGGAAAACTAAGTGATTCTCTGAGACTCCCCACTATCTCAGCCAATTAAGCAAGCTTTGCGGTCCTTGTCCAACCGTCCACCCTTGCAAAGGCAGCTTGAGGCATGGTGGTCAGAGCCCAGTGTGCATAGGCAGAGCCAGGTGCTCCTCTGGGGCTACCCAAAGCCTTAGGTTGATTTGGCTTCCTCACCTGGGAATATGAAGCTGACTTGTATTGTTTTAATTCAAAGCAAAACAAAGGCAGGGGAAATAAAAATCCAGACAAAGACTTTAAAAGGGTCAGATGCAAGGGCATGCACCTTTTTTTTTTTTTTTTTTTTTTTTTTGGTTTTTGGAGACAGGGTTTCTCTGTGGCTTTGGAGGCTGTCCTGGAACTCGCTCTGTAGACCAGGCTGGCCTCGAACTCACAGAGATCCACCTGCCTCTGCCTCCCGTGTGCTGGGATTAAAGGCATGGGCCACCAATGCCTGACAAGGGCACTCACCTTTAATCCCAGAGGGAGGGAGGGAGGGGGAGAGAGAGAGAGAGAGAGAGAGAGAGAGAGAGAGAGAGAGAGAGAGAGAATCTCTGAGTTCATGTCAGATCTAGTCTATATATAGGAGTTCTAGGCCAACCAGGGCTACACTGAGAAATGTTGTTTTGTAAAAAGTCACTCAAAGCTGGGCGGTGGTGGGGCACGCCTTTAATCCCAGCACTTGGGAGGCAGAGGCTAGTTTGAAGACAGCCTCCAAAGCCACAGAGAAACCCTGTCTCAGAAAAAAAAAGTCATTCAAAAGCAGGGACTTCTGACACATGATACAAAACAGATGGGCCAGAGGACACCATGTCAAATGAAATAAACTAGTCATAGAAAGCCAAGTACTCAGCCGGGCGGTGGTGGCGCATGCCTTTAATCCCAGCACTCGGGAGGCAGAGGCAGGCGGATCTCTGTGAGTTCGAGGCCAGCCTGGTCTACAGAGTGAGTTCCAGGACAGTCTCCAAAAACAATACAGAGAAACCCTGTCTCGAAAAAACCAAAAAAAAAAAAAAAAAAAAAAAAAAAGAAAGCCAAGTACTCAGGGTCCCCCTTGCATGAGGTCCCTAGACTCATCCTTAGAGAGAAGCAAGGTAGATGCCAGAGGCTGGAGAGGGAGGCAGAGTTTCAGTCTGAAAAGATGGAAAAGTTCTGGAGATGGATTTTTTTTTTTTTGGTTTTTCTACATGTCTTTTTTTTTTTTGGTTTTTTTTTTTTTTTTTTTTTTTTTGGTTTTTCGAGACAGGGTTTCTCTGTGGCTTTGGAGGCTGTCCTGGAACTAGCTCTTGTAGACCAGGCTGGCCTCGAACTCACAGAGATCCGCCTGCCTCTGCCTCCCAAGTGCTGGGATTAAAGGCGTGCGCCACCACCGCCCGGCTTTTTTTGGTTTTTCGAGACAGAGTTTCCTGTATTGTTTTGGAGGCTGTCCTGGAACTTGCTCTGTAGACCAGGTTGGCCTCAAACTCACAGAGATCCGCCTGCCTCTGCCTCCCGAGTGCTGGGATTAAAGGCATGTGCCACCACCACCCAGCTCTGGAGATTGATTGTGGCTGTGTAGCATCAGGAGGTGTTGAGTGCTGCTGAGCTACACACCAAAAGGTGAATTTTATAGCATGTACTCTGCCACTGTACAATATTTGGATAAAGGATCCACCCCAAACCAGGCATGGTGGTTCACATCTGTAATTCCAGTACTTGAGAGGGTGAGGCAGGCAGGGCGATGGATTCTAGGCGTGTGCAATTTATGCAATATTGGGGACTGAACTCAGGGCTTCCAACTGTACTACATCTCCAGCCCCAGGTACCTACATCTGCTGAGTTTTACAGCCCAGCACATGACACAAATGGAACTGGCCAACTGGGCTTCTCTCACCTAGGTCTTCCAAGTAATGAGGGTTCCACTATGTTGCACAGACTAGCCGTAAGCTCAAGATCTTGAGACTCTCTGCCTCAGCACCCTGCATAGCTGCTACAAATAGCACAATGTATTTCCTACCTCTGCAAACAATCACAACAGCAAAAACCTTGAGCCTCACAGAGGCTAAAGACTCCCAAATAAAGTCCTGTTTCAGACTATGTAGTCTGCTTCCAAAATCTGTGCTTTCTGTACCTTTAAATCATTCAGTTATGTACTTGCACTATAAGCAATAGAAATTGCTGGACATGGCCAGGCCTGGTGGCACAGGCCTATCGTGCCAGCTCCTTGGGAGGCTAAGCCAGGATCACCCAGCCCCACTTGGGTGGCAGAGTTCCAGATGAATCTGAGCAACTTAGAAAGAAGATTCTGTTACAGAATAAAAAGTAAAAGGAGGATGAGGGGTGTGGTTCACTGATAGAGTGCTTACCAGCCTTGGGTTCAACCCCCACATAGGCAAAAGAAACTTAGAAAGGAAAGACAAGCTGAACATGCTGCCTTAATTCCAGCACTGAAGACATAGAGGCAGGCAGATCTCTGTGAGTTTGAAGCCAGCCTGGTCTATGTAAGGAGTTCTAGATCAGACAGGGCTACAAAATAGCCATGTCCCAAAACAAACAAACAAAACCCAAAGCAAATTAACTGTGTATGCATTTAAAGTAAAACAATTCAACAGAAGGCTCGTGCGTGCGTGCGTGCGTGCGTGCGTGCGTGCGTGCGTGCGTGCGTGCGTGCGTGCGTGTGTGTGTGTGTGTGTGTGTGTGTGTGTTTCCAGAATGAGGAAGAATGGAAAGAATGAGGAACTAGGCAGCATAGGAAGCCCAGGAGAGTAGAAGGGCCCTCAGGCCCAAGCTTCAGGTCAGTCCTCACCTGCTTGTGGCTCCTGTCCTTCAAAGTCAGGTCAAACAGTACCTGTTTGTAAAGTTCTGGTTTTGGTTTTGTTTTTGCTTTTCGAGGCAGGGTGTCTCCATAGCTTTGGAGCCTGTGCTGCTATGTTTGAGGACTTGAGTTTGATTCTTGGAACCTGCACAGTAGTAAGTTTTTCCATTTCTGACCCCTACCCCACCAATCAATCAGTCAGTCAGCAAGTCAGTCAGTCAGCCAGTCAATCAATATTTTCTTTAACAAGCTCTTTCCTCTGATTTGGGATTATATTGAAGGCAGAAGTGTGGTAGTAAAACAGCTCTCAGGAGGGTAAGAAAAAGGCTGTGATGCATTTACTAATTTCTGTTGTATAAACATTGCTAGGAAGACCACTTTCAAACCCAAGTGTGATGGTGCTGGAGTCAGCTCTGGTGT
Organism: Mesocricetus auratus; assembly: GCF_017639785.1. Lineage (NCBI taxonomy): Eukaryota > Metazoa > Chordata > Mammalia > Rodentia > Cricetidae > Mesocricetus > Mesocricetus auratus. The sequence continues at coordinate 149,547,137 of NW_024429266.1, read as the reverse complement.
ATCCCTAGATGTGGGACCTGTTAAAGGGAGCCTGTCCCAAGTACTTCAAGAGGATACAGTATGCGATGGTCGTGTCTTTCCTTTGAATCATCTGAATCAGGTCTTTCTTGAGAGCCAGTGGATCCAAATTGGGGGAAAAACATCAAGAGGAATCCAGCAGTACTGGGTGTAGTGGCACACGCCTTTAATCCCAGCACTTGGGAAGCAGAGGCAGGCGGATCTTGTGAGTTCAAGGCCTGCCTGGTCTACAGAGTGAGTTCCAGTATAGCCAAATCTACGCAGAAAGATTTTGTCTCAAAAAACAAAAATTGCCGGGCGTTGGTGGCGCACGCCTTTAATCCCAGCACTCGGGAGGCAGAGGCAGGTGGATCACTGTGAGTTCGAGACCAGCCTGGTCTACCAAGTGAGTTCCAGGACAGCCTCCAAAGCCACAGGGAAACCCTGTCTCGAAAAACCAAAAAAAAAAAAATAAAATAAAATAAAAACAACCTCTCCCAAAAAAGAAGAGAATTCTTGTTATTATGTTGTTTTGAAACAGGGTTCATATAGTCCAGCCTGGCCTCAAACTCACTATGTAGACAAGGATGACCCTGAACTTCTGAATCTTACTTCCATTTAGGCAGAATTTGACTCTGCATCCCAAAATGAGCTTGAACTTCTGTTCTTGCCTCGGCTTCCCAAATATCCCAAGTGCTAGTTTTACAGGAATATACCACCACACCTGGTTAATTTGCCATTTTCTTAGATTGAACATATTCTTGTTTGAGACAGGGTTTTTCTGCATAGCCCTAGCTATCCTGAAACTAGCTCTTGTAAACTAGGGTGACTTGGAACTCCCAGAGGTCCACCTGCCTCTGCCTCCCGGGTGCTGGGCTTAAAGGTGTGCACCACCACCATCACCACCACCATCACCACCACCACCACCACCACCACCACCACTACCACCCGGCTGATTGAACATATTCTTACCATCAGAACTAGCAAGTATTCCTTCATATTTTATCCAACTTGTGTCCATACAACAATTAGTACCCATATCTCTACAGCCGCTTTATCCATGATTGTCAAAAGGTGTATACCAGCTAGATAGTCATGGTGGCCTCCAGCTCACTACATAGCTCAGACTAATCTCCAGCCTTTGATCTGTTCATCTCATTCTTCCAAGTGCTGGGATTCTCGTTGCAAGCACCACACCTGTCCATGAGTACTTAAGATCAACACAGTTGTACAGTGCATGGCAGTTCCTATTAAAAAGCATCTGTGCTAACATCTTTTCTGTAGGTTCCGGACTCTGCTTACTGTGTCATGGCAAAGGCCTGCAGAAGGCACATGCCAACGGCTGCTACTAGCAAATCAATGTGGGAAGGCAATTTAGGAAACAGGAAAAACCTGAGGAAAATGCTTTATCTTAAAGCAACTCTCTTAAATGCTGGCTCTTAGCATCAGCAATGAGCAAGCTGTGTAACTTGGAGTTGAAGTTGAGAGGGAAAACAAAGCATTCCCTCAATCTTTTTGTTTTGTTTTGTTTTTTTGTTTTTTTCAAGACAGGGTTTCTCTGTGGCTTTGGAGACTGTCCTGGAACTCCCTTGGTAGTCCAGGCTGGTCTCGAACTTACAGAGATCCGCCTGCCTCTGCCTCCCGAGTGCTGGGATTAAAGGCGTGCACCACCAACGCCCGGCCAGTCCCTCAATCTTTAAAATATTTAAAGATAAAAAAGATGAATTCATGGAAGGCCTGCATTCTAGTTACAGTAATAGGGACTAGGATAGTAAAATTAGTTAAGACCTGTCTTTCACTTATGTAACCTGTAATACAGTGTAATATGATGAATGTTTGCTGATGGTGATTTTGAGACTGGGTCTCACCCTCTAGCCCAGGCTGACCTTGAATGTCAGCCCTGGCCTTCTGCATACTGAGATTATAGGTGTGTGCTCCCAGACCTGTGCACTGCTGTGGACTCTTAAATTTCATCCTTGGGATTTATAAAAACCAGTCGTGGTCTACAAAGTGAGTTCCAGGACAGCCTCCAAAGCCACAGAGAAACCCTGTCTCGAAAAAAAAAAAAAACGGTTGTGGGCTGGGATGCACCTACATGATAAACACATACACACACACACACAGAAGGAAAAAACAATGAAAATCCTGTATATATGATGTGAACAAACTTGAGACAGCACTTTCTAAGCACTTGTGGGAAACCTGCAGGGACTTATTGGACTAACAAAGGCCTAAGGGCAAAACACAGATGACAAAGAACCTTTGTAAGAGAAGTCAGTGATTGCCTCCTTTAGACTTGGAGCCTAAGAATGCTAGAAAGATCACAGGGCAGAGGGCAGACACACTATCAGTGAGTCCTACAACCCTTATGCTTTCTCTCTAAAAAGACATTGATTTTAAGATTCTGTTTGTTTGTTTGTTTGTTTGTTTTGGAGACAGAGTCTCTCTCTACAGCCCAGGCTGTCCTGGAGCTTAATAAGTAGACCAGACTGGTGTTGAACTCACAGAGATCCACCTGTCTCTGCCCGCCCAGTGCTGGGGTGAAAGGCATTGACCACTGTGACTGACCTTATTTTTAATTGTATGTATACATACCTGTTGTGTGGGGTTATGTGTGCTTGAGTACAGTTGCCCTAGGTCAGAAGATGGTTTCAGATCTCCTACAGCTGTTGTTACAGAAGACTGGGAGGATTGGGAGCTGTGCAACACAGATGCCTGGAACTGAACTCAGGTCCTCTGGAAGAGCAGAAAGAGTTCTTAGCCTCTGAACTATCTCTCCAGCCCCTTATCTCTTTTTTAGTGTATGTGTATGTGTTCTGTGTAAACATGAGGAACAAAACAAAACAAAATAGAAACCAAGCTAATGAAATAGATCATTCATCAAAAAATATTTCCATTAGAGCTGAGTGGAGGTAGAGTTAGGAAAATCAGGGGTTCTAGGTCATTCTCTGCTACCTAATGACTCAGAGATTGGCCTGGTCTCCATGAGCTGTGTCTCAAAACCCCAGCAAAATAAAAGACAATTCACACGAATGATTATGGGATGTCCAGCAGAGAAGACTGCTTGGGCATGGGCTTAAGTCAATAGGAAGTCTTTTAGTTGCCGAATGACTACACTGGATGATTGGGATCCTAGTGTAGCCCCAGAGGCTTTCTCAGAGTGAGCTTTTAAGCACAAAAACCGTGTCATGTAGCAAGAACAGTGAGCCAGAAGAGGAACTACAGAGGCCAAAAAGCAAGGTCAGTGCATTGTGAGACTCCCAGGACTATGACCCTCAAAGATTAGGCCTTTGCTTTCATTTTGGTAGGTGGCCCTGTCCATATGCTGAGATGTACAGTCTGAATGGTGCTTCCATCGTGGAGTAAGTAGGTCTGGGGGACTTACAAAACAACCTTTCCTATGAAACAAAGACTTACAGGACAGAAATTGTGGCCAGGCTTGGTGGGTATAGGCCTGTAATCTCAGGCACTGGGTGACAGGAAAATTGCAAGTTCAAGGGCAGTCCCAGCTACAGAGTGAGATCAAGGTCAGCCTTGTAGCTTTAGTTATAGAATGCTTGCCTAAGAAGCCTGGGGTCCTAGATTTTATCTTCAGTACTGAAAGAAGAAAGGAAGAATGTTACTCCAGAGGCCTACGAGATTCATTTTCATTTGTTTTCATATAGTAACACTTACTTAACTCAGCCCTTTGGTAATACCCAAAGCCTTTTCCTTGACATTATTTGTATAGCACAAGCATAAATTCTCATACTTCTTGACATCCCAGGCCAATCCCTGTCTTTGTGCCCTTGCTTTGACTTAAGCAGAAATTATGAGACTCTCTCTCTCTCTCTCTCTCTCTCTCTCTCTCTCTCTCTCTCTCTCTCTCTCTCTCACACACACACACACACACACACCTCCTATAAGAATTTTTGTGCATCAGATTCTCTGTTCATTATTTGGGGAATTAAGTAATCAAATTCCATTAAATGCAATGATCCGGGGTGGGGGGAGGGGAGACAAATACATGTTCTCATCTATTTTCATATTTTCATCTAAGGAAGCTTTAGAAGTTGACCTCTAGCTGGTGGGGGGGAGGGCATGCCTTTGATCCCAGCACTCAGGAGGCAGAGGCAGGTGGATCTCTGAGTTTGAGGCCAGCCTGGTCTACAGAGCTAGTTCCAGGACAGCCAGGCTGTACAGTGAGACCTGTCTCAAAAGACAAAAAAAGTATTGACTGTCAATGATGAGTAAAAATGTGAATAATAGAGGCCTGGAAGGGCCAGGAGTTGGAAAGAGCTGAAGTTAGGAGGGGAGAATAAGGTCTAGTGTTTCCAGCATGGTTGGATGCCTGCAATTTTAGCTACCTGTGAAAAACTGGAAGAGGTGAGCATGATGTCTCCAAACAGAATGAACGATAAGGAAATGGAAATATTAACTATGCTGATTTTATTTTACATGCCATGTATATTAATACGTATGCATGTGAAATATCACACTGAGTAAAATATACAATTATTGTATACAATAAAGAAAGGTTGATGAGATGGCTCGTATCCACATGGTAGAAAGATCGAACTGAGTTCTGCAAGTTGTCCTTTGACCTCCAAACCTGTATTTGGTACCCCTCCACCAGAAACAAACAAGTAAAGTAATAACATTTTTAAAATAATTTGGACATTGGTGGTGCACACCTTTAATCTAGCACTTGGGAGGCAGAGGCAGGCAGATCTATGTGAGTTCAAGGCCAGCCTAGTCTACAGAGCAAGTTCCAGGACAGGCCCCAAAGCTACCCTGTCTCGAAAAACCAAAACCAAACCAAACCAAAACAAAAATCCTTGAAACAAGATTTCATGGAGCCTAAGCTAACCTGGAAGTTAGGGCCTCAGCCCCCTGCGTGCTAAGACTACAGGAGTACACCACATCTTGAGCTGCAGCTCAGAGACCTCTGGCTGCAGTATGAACTGCTGGACTATGCAGATCCTCAGCCTCATGCATGGCACAGCCAGGCAGCTTCATCAGTGCAGCTCAAGGTGGGATAGGTAGGTGGTTGCTGCAGTGTTATGGCACCCAGGACAGAATTGGCTGTGTGGGTTGGGATAGTTCTACAGCTTTATGGCCAAGTCTGCAAAAATCATGGCTCCTGTTTCTGCCAAGGAGGAAGTGGCGGCCACTGAGCAGAGGACTAAAAAGAGGCTGCCTGCTTCCTAAAGGCACACAGGCCTTGACTCCTCTGAAGCTTTCTCTTTTTCAAAGTCACTTTGTGAGCGCTGACTGTACTGGAATAATCAGCGTTCTCTGTGGCTGGCTGAAGGATGAGTCAGGATTCTAAATTCTGGCTGCAGAGCTGGGGAAATGGGAACGCCAGGGAAGGAAGACCGTGATGTCAGCAGCTTCCCAGGGCCGATCAAAATGCTGAAGAGCATGGGCTGGGTGTGCAGTGACATAAACACATTTAAATGCTTGAGAGTATCAGGAGAAAGATTTGCTAAAGCAAATCTATGGGCTTTTTGACATCTGCCCTCAAGCAGGTAGAAGCTTTGATATCACCAATTAAGATATACTACAGTGAGATGGGAAGTCAGAGACCTGCCCTACTGAGGACTGTGTGGACCTCTCTTCAATCCCTTCCTATCCTAAAGCCTCTGAAGAAAACGGTTTGACCCTTCTCTGACCGGAATAAAATATCCTGCAGCAAAGGTGATGCAGGATAAAGGATAGATGCAGGATAAAGGATAGATGCAGGATAAAGGATAGATGCAGGATAAAGGATAGATGCAGGATAAAGGATAGATGCAGGATAAAGGATAGATGCAGGATAAAGGATAGATGCAGGATAAAGGATAGATGCAGGATAAAGGATAGATGCAGGATAAAGGATAGATGCAGGATAAAGGATAGATGCAGGATAAAGGATAGATGCAGGATAAAGGATAGCTACCAAGTGTGGCTACAGTGATGCCCTTTATCAGTTGCCCACGCTCACATTTTAGCAATTCTCAAGCAACTCCTAAATGTTACAACTCTTTGGGAAGTAGTATTCATTAAGATGGAAACACATGCGTCTCTTGTAACTGTGATGGCTGGTCTTTGTTGCAAATAGACCAGGGTTAGAATTGCCTAGAGATTCTTCTCCAGGGGTGTTTGTGAGGTGTTTCTGGAGAGTTTCACTGAGGTGGAAGACCAACCCTGAAGTAGGGGAGGCACCATCCCGTGGGCAAGGGTTCTGGACTGAACCAAAAGGAGAAAGTGAGCTGAGCACCAGCACACATTTCTGTCTGCCCCTGGACTGTAGATGCAATGTGACCACAGGCTCCTGCTGTCATGACTCCCTTGATCCAATGGACCATGTTCACACAGTGAGTCAATGGCAACTCTTCTCTCCTAAGCTGCTTTTTTCTTGGTAGGGAGAAAAAGAACCAGTACTCTGACAAAGGACTGGGGATTCAGAATATAAAAACAAAACAAAATAAACCTAAACTCTTGGAGCCAAGTGTAATGGTGCATGCCTTTAATCCCAGAATTGGGAGGAAGATGCAGGAGGGTCTCTGTGAGTTCCAGGCCATCCTGGAACTACATAGCTAGTTGTAGGCCAACCAGGGCTACATAGAGAGGACCGGTCTACAACAAAACAAACAACAACCAAAAAAACCCTCTTGGGCTAGGGATGTACCTTAGTCAGAGTACTTTGTAGCACGTTCAAGGTACTAGCGCTAAGAAAACAAACAAGCAAAAACATTTAGAGATGACTAGGAAGATGGCTCAGTGGGAAAAGCTATGCCGTTCAGATCTCCAGAACCCAGGTTAGAAAGCAAAATGTTACGGTAATGTAAGCATGTGTAATTCCAGGGTGCCCTACAAAGATAAAAGAGGCAAGTTAGCTTGGCCTATGAAGCAGTGAGCAACAAGAGACCCTGTCTGGGAAAACATGGTAGAGTTGGCCAGGTGGTGGTGGGGCACTCCTTTAATCCCAGCACTCGGGAGGCAGAGGCAGGTGGATCTCTGTGAGTTTGAGACCAGCCTGGTCTACAAGAGCTAGTTCCAGGACAGCCTCCAAAGCCACAGAGAAACCGTGTCTCGAAAAACCAAAAAAAAAAAAACAAAAAAACAAAAAAAAGCTCATGTTTAGCTTCACTGGTGATCTGGAAAATGATAATGAGAAAATGAGATGCAAAATGAAAATTTACATTCATACAAAAACATTGCATAAATGTTTGTAGCAACTGATTTATTTTCCTTCTTTTTGCAATGCCACTTACTATTATAGCTAAAAAAAAAAAAAAAAGCAAAGTCCTTCAGTGAGCAGTAGCTAAACAGCCCAACTGGGATATATCACCAATAAAAAGAATGGATTATTGATCTACAATGATTTGGATGAATCTGTAGAGAGTCATGCTGGGTGAAAAAAGATAATTTTGAATGCTTCCATGTATAATTTCATTTACATAACATTTTTCTTTTTGTTTTGTCTTCTTTCGTGGAGGGACAAGGTTTCTCTACATTGCCCTGGCTATCTTGGAACTCATTATGTAGTCCAGTCTGGCCTTTAACTCACAGAGATCCTCCTACCTCTGCCTCTGCCTCCTGAGTGCGAAGATTCCCATCATGCTTGGTTTATATAACATTTTTGAAAGGATACATTTTTAGGCATGGAGCTCAGTTGATGGCCTAGTGGGTAAACTGAGGCTTTATAAGCATTTGAGATGTATGGAAACTACTTGCTCCCTCTCATTCTGCCTTGGGCAGATTATTTAAGATCTCTGAACATTTTCCTTCTGGGGATAATGAAAATTTACAAATTTTTGTGAAAACTTATGAAAAAGTTACAAAAATGCCTGGCATAGCTGGGCATGGTGGTGCACATCTGTGACCTCAGTAGCTAGGGAGGCAGAGACTGGAGGATCAGGATTGCTAGCTCATCTTTGCTGTGTAGCAAGCTTGAGCCCACCATGGGCTATAGAAACATTGTCTCAAAAACAAAATAGGTCTTGGTGGCACATGCCTTTAATCCCAGCACTTGAGAGGCAGAGGTAGGCAGAAGTGAGTTCAAATCCAGCCTGATCTACGGAGAGAGCGTTCTAGGGCAGCCAGTGCTACACAGAGAGGCCTGCCTGGACTACACCTCTGCCAGGACTGATGGAGGAAGAGGCAGAGCTCTGTGAGTTCAAGGTCACACTGGTCTACACAGTGAATTCCAGATTAGGCAAATAAACAAACAAACAAATCAAAGCAATTTAGAATCTGCACTCAATAGATAGTAACAGATAAAAGAGTGATCCTGTTTGGTTTGTGCTGGACATTGCTATGAGAGCTTTATATTCAAGCAATGAGAGCTTTATATTCATAGTTTCAATTCTTAGCCATTCAGCCTATTTTTTGTTTTTGTTTTCATCTTTGTGTTTGTGTCTCCAGACGGTTTCTCTATGTAGCTTTTGGAGACTGTCCTGGAACTCACTCTGTAGACCAGGCTCAAACTCACAGAGATCCACCTGCCTCTGCCTGCCGGAATGCTGGGATTAAAAGCATGTGTCACCAGTGCCTGGGATCCTTGTTTGCTGAAGTTGTTATCTGGGAACTGGACGTGGGTTCTCAAGCCATCTGTCTAGCCCCTGTGAGGTTTTTTTGTTTGTTTGTTTGTTTGTTTGTTTTTTCGAGACAGGGTTTTTTTGTGGCTTTGGAGGCTGTCCTGAACTAGTTCTTGTAGACCAGGCTGGTTTCGAACTCACAGAGATCTACCTGCTTCTGCCTCCTTCGTGCTGGAATTAAAGACATGTGCCACCAATGCCTTGCAGGTTTTTGGTTTTTTTGTTTTGTTTGGTTTTTTTTGTTGTTGTTTTTTTGAGACAGGATCTCACATTGTAAACCTACTTGGAACTCAGCTGAAGGTCCAGCTGGTCTGGAATTCCTTGCAATCTCCTGTCCTTGTCCTCTTGCATGCTCAGATGACAGGTGTGCTCTACCACGCCCACTCTGATTTCTTTTCCAGGTTTTAGTTTAGTCCCTGTGTTTCTGCTTTGGAGGCATATATGAGATGGAAACATCAATTTACTCTCCTCATCTTTAGCCACATACTTTCCAATGAACTCACAGCTCTTTCCCTGCTGGCACAGAAAACACAAAGGAGAAAGAAAGATCTATGTATTGTCTCCATTTGACAGCAGAATCTAAGGCTGTGCTAAGCAGCTGGGCACTGAAGTGGAAATGAAGAGTTGGCAAGTACAGCTGTTCAACTGTGACCCATTTTAAGGACTGAATCATGCTGAGTCATAGCATTTTAGCTTGATGTCTCTCAAGCATTCAATGCTTTCTTATGGCCCTTGTTAACCTGAAAGTTCTTCAAGCACAAGGTCTAGATGATAACTAATTACCTTTGTAACCCCATGTAACACTAGGCATGACGTCTGACTAACACTGAACAGGGAAGAAGGAGGAGGTAAAACATATTCCCAATGCCAGAGACTGACAGGTGTTCCTTTCTTCCAGAACTGACAGCTTAACATTTTTATTACATTTTATTTATATATTTTTGTATGTGTTCTTGTGCATGTTTGGGAGTACTCTATCACACATGTGTGTAGAGGTCAGAGGACACTTTGGGGAGTCTATTCCTTCCTCATAGCATATGGGCCCTGTAGATCAAGCTCGGACTGTCAAGCCAGGCAACAAATATTATTACTTAATGAACTGTCTTGGTGACCCAAGCCTTAACTTTTGGTAAGCTTATTTTTCTCTTCTTTATTTTTAAATGTTTCTAGTGAAACAGGTGGTCCTATTCAGGAAATACAAGCTAACTTCCATTACAGATCTCTTTGCCAAGTGTCATAATGTCCCATGGCCAGTCTGGTTTTATGAATAGTGATGATTACAGAAAGTTGGATGCCAAGTGAAGAGTCATCAGCTGCCACATCACCACACCCAGCTTAAGACAATTTTTAATATCAGAAACATTCCATCCCTGGGCCTAAAAATAAGATCAAGCATTTTATGTGTGATTGTATTTAGAATGGGAAGTTAGAAACAAGCCATAAAATTGTTAATTTAGCCTAGTGTTGTGTTGCACACCTTTAATACCAATAGGAAGAGGCAAAGACAAGCAGATCTTTGTGAGTTTGAGGTCAGCCAAGACTACATAGTGAGATCCTGTCTCAAAAGTAAAAAACAATTATGGTTCTTATAACCTGGAGCAGGAGATGCACCCAGCCTGGACTTGGGATATAGCCGTGGTTTATACATGTTCATTGCTTGAACTTAAGGTGATACTTGTTTGCAATTTTTTTTGGGGGGTTTTTCGAGACAGGGTTTCTCTGTATTGTTTTGGAGGCTGTCCTGGAACTCACTCTGTAGACCAGGCTGGCCTCGAACTCACAGAGATCCGCCTGCCTCTGCCTCCCGAGTGCTGGGATTAAAGGCTTGCGCCACCAACGCCCGGCTGTTTGCAATTGCTTTAGCTCAAGACATTGTCAAGGGTGGATGTGGTGGTGTGTGACTGTAGCCCAAGCACTTGGGCAAAGGAAGTAGGACAATTAAGAGTTCAAGGTCGCTGGGCATTGGTAGCACATGCCTTTAATCCCAGCACTGGGGAAGCAGAGGCAGGTGGATCTCAGTGAGTTCGAGGCCAGCCTGGTCTACAGAGAGTTCCAGGACAGCTTCCAAAGTCAAAGAGACCTGTCTCGGAAAAAAAAAAAAAGTTCAAGGTCATCCTCAGTTTACCTAGGGAGTTTGAAGCCACCCTGCATTTGGTGACCCTGTCTCAAACAAACAAACAAAAAGACACAAAGAACCAGCGTTGGTGGCGCATGCCTTTAATCCCAGCACTCGGGAGGCAGAGGCAGGTGGATCTCTGTGAGTTCGAGGCCAACCTGGTCTACAGAGAAAGTTCCAGGACAGCCTCCAAAACAATACAGAGAAACCCTGTCTCGAAAAACCAAAAAAAAAAAAAAAAAAAAAAAAGACACAAAGATAGGAAAGAAAAAGAAGATACTATACTATAGGGATAAATCAGAGAGGAAATCTATAAAAGTGTGTAAACTTCCCATTAAGAAACAATGGAAGCTGGGCGTTGGTGGTGCACGCCTTTAATCCCTGCATTGCAGGCGGATCTCTGTGAGTTTGAGGTCAACCTGGTCTACAGAGTGAGTTACAGGTAGTTAGCTGCATAAACTGAATTCTGGTCCTAGCAAGAACAGCATGTGGTGTTTCTCTTGTTGGTAGTAGTGTTTTTTTGTTTTTGTTGTTTTGAGACAAGGTCTCCAATACTCGAAGATTTTGTTTGGTGGGATGGAGATGGAATCCAGAGCCTTGTCCAAGAGAGGCAAATGCTCTATTACTAAACCATATTTCCACCCCAAGGGTCTTACTATGTAGCCAGAACTGGCCTGGGACTTGCTATGTAGAGAAGGATGAACTTGGACTGACAGAGATCCTACTGCCTCTACTTCTCAAGTGCAAGGGATTAAATGTGTGCTGCCATGCCTGGTTGCAAGTGCTTTTACTATAAAGTCATTTCTGCAGGCCCATATTTAAGGTTAAACAGTAAGTCATCAGTGGGAACAAAGTTCACTGCCGGGACACAGCAGTCGCAACATGGCTAACCTCGCTAAATGTATCTATAGCTAGACAGATTTTATTACCTTCTGGAATTTAGGAGACTTGAGAATCTTCCACAATTTTTTTATGTTCGTAATAAAAATTCATTCCTAAATTGGGCGCATTTCTAGAATGTTTTAGTTTACATAAAACAATCTTTTGGGGGTGGGGTGGTAATACTACAGGAGATCAAACCCTGGACTTAAAATGAAAACTTACATGAAAGCCTTCTGTTTTGAAGGCCTATGACTACACACAGAATCTCTATTGGAGATACCACCAAACCCAAACTGAAGGTCAATCCTGAACAGGACAGCCCAGGTCAACGCTTTCCTGGCTTCCTCTCTCACCCTTAAATCCTAGGGATGTCACTCAATACGGGTCACAAGGAGTGTTGTGACACAGATCTCAGTAATAGTAAGTACCCTGTCACATCTTCACCCTCATGAGACATTTTCACTTGAGAGGATTGCAATCCAGGGGCACTAGCAGCGAGATGTTGGGTTATACCCAGAAGACACAAAAAACAAACGCATCTCATGGGCTGTAATGGAGGCCACAGCCACTTCTATGACCTTCCCCCAAACTTAAGCGTGTGTATTCTGGAAACGTGGCCTGCTTCTGAGGGCCTCCCGCTTAGGGGGGCCCGGGCAGGGGAGGTTGGCTCCCGCAAGCCGCGTCCACTGCCGGGGACAGTCCCCTAGAATACAGCTGGCAAGAGCGGCCACTCGGGGTTGGGAGAAGGCCAGCAAAGGTTGGAGGGACAAACTGCCTGAAGGAAAGCAGCGAAACACGACTCTGAGCTACGGAAATCAGCTACAGGCGGGAAGGCCACGCGCGCAGCACGGCGGAAGAAGCTGAGCGTGGGGGCGGAGCATGCCCCGCCCCATGCCGCCCTCGCGCTAGGCCGCGCTCCCCGCGGGCGATTCTGATTGGCCGGCCCAGTTCCCTGCGCTGATTGGACGCGTGGGCGAGGCGGAGAAGAGCCGTGCGCAGCGGCGTGTGAGGGGCCGTGTGCAGACCCGCGTGTGGCGCAGGCAAGGACCCTGAAAATAAACAGCCACTGCTTTGCGAGTCGCTTTCCTGGGCCTGCGTCCGAGTATCCACCGCTGTGGGCAGCTCAGACGCTGAAGGTGAGGGCTGAGGTTGTGGGTCGCGCTGTGGAGGCCGCGGGTTGGCGTAGCCGAGGCCGACGGAGGGCCGGAGTTGCGAGGCGCGATGGCGGCCGCACCTTGGCCTGCTCCCTGCTGCGTCAGGCGCGGGGCTCGGCCTGCCTGCCTCCCGGGCCCTGGTTTCCGGCCTGCCGCAGCCGGTCGGCCGTCCTGGCCGTCCTGCGGCCCGGGAACGAAGAGCCGGTGGGGTGGGGGGTTCGTTTGGCGCCCACGGCCGCGCAGGCCTCAGGCGTGTGGCGACGAGGCCCGGCGCCCTTGGGGCCGAGGCGAAGAGGGTCGCGCGCGGGCCTAGCGCCCAGGGCCTGTGTGGCGGGAATTCCTGGAACGGGGCCGTGTGCGGGGAAGGGCGCTCGGGCGCGGAGGAGGTCCGCAGGCCGGCCGCGGGGTGGAGGCCTGGCGGGCCATGTGCCAGCGCCTGCAGGGCCTCGGGAACCGGCCCGTGACGAAGCCCGCGCACGCCGCTGGCAGGCTCAGGGGTCTGGATTCAGGTCTCCATACTGCCAACCTTTATTCCTCTTGGATTCTCGTAGCTTGTATTCCTAAAAGGCCTGTTCAGCATTGCTGCTCAAAAAGCACTTTTCCTTGAGTCGATAAGATTAAAGTCTCCGGTCCGTAAAGTCTTACCGTGCGGGCCCGGGTGGGAAGGACTCCCAGTTCGTCAGGCCTTTAAGGCAGTCTCGGCGGCAGAAACCTTAGCCAATGTCTCTCGGATTAAACAGACACAAATTACAAGCAGGCCTCGGAAATAGAGTTGGCAAAGATGAATGTAGATTTTCATTAGCGTGAAAACCTGTTTTAGAAAGGTCTAATCGCCCCCAATTGGGTTTGGGTGTTGATTTTATAGGTAAAGCTTTTGCTTGTTGCCACATGTCAAGCACATGGCCTCAGCTACCAGGCACTTTCAGAGGAAGTGACTACATCTGGTCTGGAGGTGGGGGTGGGGGTCTTGGGAAAAGGAAACGTCGCACAGCAGTCGCCTGATTTCAAGTTTTTGCAATATTCTTGAGAACAGAAAATAGACAAGTTAAACCACGACTCTCAATTTGCCTGCATTTTAGTAAAAGGAAATTAAGGTATATCCCCATTTTCTGTTTAGCCGAGTTTTAATCTTTGGATTAAAAATTTCAAGCTTATTAGACATTTGCTCTTAGTATACATTGAATGTAAGATTTCTGGGTTTTTAAAAGATATATAAGCTGTAGCTTTATGCCCAATTCTTTAATTCTGAAAAGAAACGGAAAGGGGTTAAAATGCAAGCTTATCAGGTAATAACCCTTGGTTCTAGGCACTTTTTAAAAGGCTTGTTAAGCTTGCTTCTTGTCTGCTAGAAATTTTGTGCTGGGTTACAAAGGAAATAATTTATTGGAATCCCAAGGGCTGAACTAAGGGCTTAATTTCACCCCCAAATTACAGCTCCTGGCAACAGGTTTAAAAAACCTAACAGTAGTATATCTATGTATTTACCTGCTACTTCATATTAAGACTTTTTTGTATTTGTATTACCTTTTCATATTGATAATAAGGGATAATTAATTTCAAACAGGGTACAATCTGTAAAATGTTTTAAAGTAGTGGAAGACCAAGGGATTATATTCTAGCAATTGAACAACTGCTATGGACAAAAAACATTTATAAAGTATTAAAAATTTAGCGATTTATTACTACTTGGTCTTTTAGAATCCATTAAAATTATCTAGTAAATAAATCACTGCTGGAGTGATTTCTTCATTGGGTAAATACTTGCCGAGAGGGTTTGCCTTCCTCTTCCTTGACTCCTGACTGACAGTAAGTTGAGATCAGAAGACTAATGCCACGGCATCTTGGCCAGCTATGTGGAGAATGCTCTTTTCCATACTGCCTCATTTAATAGGGCTCTTATTCTGGCAGTGTCTAATTTCAGGTTGCTAAATACTTGGGATAATGAAGTGAACTTGGGCCTCATATTCAGATTGCAAATAGGAGTGCTTTGTACATTAGGAAAAAAGCCAGGTGTGATTTAGGCCTATATCCTCCCAGCACTTGGGAAGATGGGCAGGATTGTAAATAAATTTGAGACCTGCCTAGGCAACAGTAAAATTTTGTCTTAAAAAGGCAGGGAAAACCAACAGTGGCAACACTCCTTTAATGCCTGAGCTCAGGAGGCTGTGGCCCATCTCAATTTTTAGGACAGCCTACTATACCTAATAAATTCCAGGCCAGCAAAAGCTTGGTAAGAGACCCTATTTCCAAAAAAGGAGTAGGGGTTGGAAATACGAGTGCCACTGTAATCATCTGGAGTTGGCTCCGTAGTTAAAAATGAGGATATTTAGCTAGTGAAATTAAGTTGCCAGTGTTTGT
The DNA here is from genome assembly GCF_017639785.1 of Mesocricetus auratus. Lineage (NCBI taxonomy): Eukaryota > Metazoa > Chordata > Mammalia > Rodentia > Cricetidae > Mesocricetus > Mesocricetus auratus. The sequence goes on along the minus strand of NW_024429266.1, from coordinate 149,532,066 downwards.
GTTTCACTCAGGTTTGAGGGGGGAAAAGATTTTGGTTTAAGATTGAGAAATCTCTGTGAAAGATTACTGTGAATAAATTTAAAATGACTCCAGAGTCTTAACTAACTGGTGCAGTTTTTATTTGGTTTATCTAAAAGAATATTTTGTGCATTGGAATTCAAGTAATATGTAAGAAGCGTTTGTGTGTGTGTGTTGTGCGCGTGCTACCATTTTACACTAGCCTTAATTTAAACAGTCATCTCTAGGATGAAGACGTAGCTCAGTGTAGAGTGCCACTAAGGAGAAGGTCCAATCTCAACACAGGATAAAAACATAACTACCTCCTAGAAAATGTATTCATATCATATAGTAGGAATACTGAAGAGAAACAAACGGCCCTTGCCAAGTATAGTGTGAGCTAGCTTTACTATTTCATCTGGCTTTCCTAAACACAGTGGTGTACATTCTTTTGTATGCTCTAGATCAGTTTTTCCCATTCGAGGATTATCCCTACCCTTATCAGGGTTGCTATACTGAGACCATAGTGCAGTTCTTGCACTCTGAACATACTTACTTGGTATTATGCTCAGTAAATTGGCTTGGTAACACAATACCACACTGTTGTAATAAAACTGGATATAATAAAAGGAAGCACAATATAATCTATTTCTCACCCTGTCTCAAAAAGCAAAAAAAGTTACTGAAGAGGAAGACAATTAGCTATAAATTCTGTTGTTTATCCTGTAAAGTCTGAATATCTTAAAAACCTGTAAAATAAGCCTCTTAGTTTAACATACCTGGCCTCCAAGTGAATCTCTTCCAAATTTACTTGTTGATCACTGCTTTTTTGAGTGGAGTGTTCTGCCATATTTTACCTGGTTTGTCATGACAATGTGATACTTAGAATTTTTTAAAATAAAATTTACTTATTTATTATGTATAGTGTTCTGCCTAAATGTACAGCTACCGGCCAGAAGAGGGCGCCAGATCTCACGATGGGTGGTTGTGAGCCACCATGTGGTTGCTGGGAATTGAACTCAGAACCTCTGGAAGAGCAGCCAGTGCTCTTAATCGTTGAGCCATCTCTCCAGCTCGATTTGCATTTTGGAGACAAGGTTTCTCTGTAGCTTTGGAACCTGTCCTGGCTTGTCTTAGAACTCTGTCTGTGGACCAGGCTGGCCTTGAACTCACAGAGATCCACCTGCCTCTGACTCCTGAGTGCTAGGATTAAAGGCGTGCGCCACCACTGCCCGGTGTGATGCTTAGAATTAAGGCATAGAATGGCACAAAAATGAGCTCATCAGGTAAAGTACTGATGGCAGAAATCAGGTACCTAAGTTTGATCCCTGGAACCCATGTGAAGGTTGAAGAAGAGAGCTGACATACCGAAGTGGTCTTCTATAGGATCTGCCCTGTCTCCTGTCAAGTACATTTTTTTGGTTTGTGCCTTCATGAGTTCATGTGTGCCTTGTGCATGTAGAGTTGCCTAGAGGACAGAAGAAGGTATCAGGTCCTGTGCTAGAGCAATAAGTGGTCTTAACCACTGAGTCACCACTAGCCCTCCCCAGCCCCTTTTTTGAGACAGGGTTTTATGCAGCCAAGCCTGGCCTTGAACAGATCCTTCTATCTCCTCCCAAGTGCTGGGATTTTGAGCCAGTGCCACCACTTCTGGCTATAATTCTAATTTTGAAAAAGATACTTGATTTCTAATAGTTAGAATTCAGCCTGTATTCTGGTAAGCTTCATCCCTTTCATTTAAGAAATTGACTTTAAAGCGGGAAGCTTGAGTTTGCAGAGTTACCGCCACAGTAATTTCTATTATTCCAAGTTCTGAATATGTCTAAATAAATAGCTTGATGACTTGGGATAGTGATAACTTGGTTGTGCAGGGGTCATAAAACTAACAGATGTTTGAAACAGAACAGCTATGGCAGGGTGTGAAGAGGCATACGTGTCTGGAATAGTCCATATTGTCAAATCCAGATTCTCCTTCAGTGTCAGTGCACTCAGCCATGTGTCTTCCAGGTAATGTAACCTCTTAACCATGTTACTAGAATCTTTATGCCAAGAAACCCCTGCAGCAGTTGATAGGCTTTTAGTGAAGGAAGAAAACAAACTGATCTCCTGTTGCCTAAAAGCAGTGAAACAAGTATATGTTTTGGGTTGATTTTTGTCGAGATCTAGTCTCGACATGTAAACATTCATGATCCTTTATTTTATACTGACATTTTGTGTAATCCCACAGAGGTCTGAGTTCTTAGGTTAATAAAAAGAGCTTGCATGACAAGGGACAGTAAGGTGGAGAGCTGACTGCTGACTCGTTTCAGTTATCTTTGGTGGAAATTTTTCTCAGTGACTTCAGGATTGTTGGATAAGACTTTTTCTACCTACCACTTTCTTGTTTTGCTCTTTCTACTAGTACTGCCTTTATTTTGTATGACTGTTGGTCTGCATGTATGTGTGCATGTGCATATCTGGTGCTAGTGGAGGCCAAAAGAGGGTGTCTAGTATCTTGGAATTGGAACTATGCCAATGCTGAGAACAGAATTCCAGTCCTTCCATGAGCAGCTAGTGCTTGCAACTGCTGAGCCATCTTTCCAGTCTGGAGTTAGCTTTTGTTCTTTTTTGGTTTTTTTTTGTTTGTTTTTATTTTTCGAGTCAGGGCATCTCTGTATTGTTTTGGAGTCTGCCTGAAGTTCGCTGTGTAGACCAGGCTGGCCTTGAACTCAAGGAGATCCGCCTGCCTCCCGAGTGCTGGGATTAAAGGCGTGCGCCACCGACACCTGGCGAATTTGTTTTGTTTTTTAATCAGAAATGCCCTTACAGAGTGAGCCTTGATCCTATTGGAAGGGAAAGCCTTGGCTCCTAAAAAATCATCTTGTATAGGATACTTGTGATTTGAGAAAACTTGAATTTGAGTGACTGTACCCTAATGAGTACATAATTGAAAACATTACCTTAGTAGTAAATTAGTGATGTAGTAACTTGTGTTAGCAAACACATTATTACTGTTGGTATTTGATTAGATAGGATTGAGTCTATTTAAGATACACAGTTGCACAAAGCAGTTGCATTCTCCCCAAAAGCCGGATATATACTTGCTATTAAAAGGATCACTGTATGGTATGCTATACTGTTTCAAAGTATAGCATACTTAGCCTCCGCCCTACCATAATATGATAAAAGCATTGTGTTGGTTTGATTTAGCTATTAACAAAGTATTAATGCAAATTCCGAGCTGGGAGGTGTGTTCAGATTTTCTTTTTTCTTTGTTTTTCAAGACAGGGTTTCTTTATTGGTTTTGGAGACTGTCCTGGAACTCGCTCTGTAGACCAGGCTGGCCTTGAGCTCACAGAGATCCGCCTGCCTCTGCCTCCCGAGTGCTGGCATTAAAGGCATGCGCTACCAATGCCTGGGCAGATTTTCATATAGACTCTTAAAAGTTAGAAAGGGGTGTGACAAGTGAAGGGGACTGAAGAAAAATCTAATTATGAAAGTAAAAATTTTCCAGCTGTGTTTTCAGTTTTTATGAGGAATGGTCAAATCTCTGAAGATTAAATGCATTTGTGCAAAAGATGTTGTACTTTGTGAGTGACCTAGCCAGAGAGAAAGCAACTTGCAAGCACACTATCTAAGGCCATTAGATCGCTGAACTCAGTGGCTGTTGGTTGACTTTTGGTCTCAGATTTTTGGGAAAGGATCAGACTATGTGCCCAGGCTGGCCTAGAGTTTAGGATTCTCAGCCACTGTTAAAAGATCTGAACCTGGAATGTTGAGGTACTACAGGGATTAACACAAGCATGTTACTCAGTACATGCCTCATTTAGAAACTGTAAGATACAATTTTTGTTGTTTTCATTTGCATATGGTAGTTGGTATATAAATCAAAAGTAAATGGATGGATGTTATTCTAGTGACTAAAATAATAATTTCAAGTTTTTTTTCATGTCTTAACTGCAGCTATGAGCAGCAACGAGTGTTTCAAGTGTGGACGATCTGGCCACTGGGCCAGGGAATGCCCTACTGGCGGAGGTCGGGGTCGTGGAATGAGAAGCCGAGGCAGAGGTGGTTTTACCTCGGATAGAGGTATTTTTGTCGAATAAAAAATTTTAAATACTCCAGAATTCATTGATCCCAAGACTGGCCTGATCATCCAAATTCTTTATATTTCTGCTCAAAATAGGGTTCCAGTTTGTTTCCTCATCTCTTCCTGACATCTGTTACCGCTGTGGTGAGTCTGGTCATCTTGCTAAGGATTGTGATCTTCAGGAGGATGGTAAGTATTTAACACTTCATACTTTGGGAGAGGTGTGTACCTACACACAGCTTTGATATTTTCTAGCTTAGAGGGTTTGTAGCATGTTGTTTAAAGCATTATAACATTACTTTGTAAAGGTTTTATAGTCTTTGTCTGCTTCTTTTCCTTATTGTTGAAGCCTGCTATAATTGCGGTAGAGGTGGCCACATTGCCAAGGACTGCAAGGAGCCCAAGAGAGAGCGAGAGCAATGCTGCTACAACTGTGGCAAGCCAGGCCATCTGGCTCGTGACTGTGACCATGCGGATGAGCAGAAGTGCTATTCTTGTGGTGAATTTGGACATATTCAAAAAGACTGCACCAAGGTGAAGTGCTATAGGTGAGTCAAAGTTGGTGCTGGTGGGAAGATGACTCCTCTGTAGATTTTTGTGGAGGTGATGTTTGTTACAGTGAGGGCCTTATGGGTACATTTGAAATTTGAGGACAGCTTGTGAACTTGTTTCTCCTATAGGGTGGGTTCTGGGGATTGAAAGTCATCAGCCATAGTGGCAGATGACTTTAGGTAAAGTGTGTAGTATAGGCCAGCGAGGACTTGGTGGATATAAAAGTAGTTATGAGCCGGGCGGTGGTGATGCAGCCTTTAATCCCAGCACTCAGGAGGCAGAGGCAGGCGAACCTCTGTGAGTTCAAGACCAGCCTGGTCTATAAGACAGGACAGCCTCTAAAGCCACAGAGAAACCCCTGTGTCTCGAAAAACCAAAAAGCTAGTGTACCTATGTTTTATCCCTGTATCCCATGGTGGAAGGAAGAAACAAACTCTTGTGATTTGTACTCTAACTTCCATATGTGATCTGTGGTTTGTCTATGGTATAGGTAAGTGCTATTGGGAGCATACAAATGAAACTACAGGGATTAATTTATGAATAGCAGAACATTTTTGCTAAGGTTTTCACCTTGGTGATGGCTAATCTCTTATGACAAGTTTTTTTGAGAACCTATTAATATTCTTCTCTGTTCTTAGTTTAAAAATACAAAGATCTGGAAGTTTAGCTGGGCATAATATGTAACACTGAAGATCCAGACCAAGGCTAGGTTGTGTTTGAGGCCAGCTTTAACTTACATAGGAGAGAGAGAGACTCTTGTCTCCAAAAGTAAAGTGCTGAGCACACTGGAAGGGATTTTTAAAAAAAAAAGCAAAATATGGGCTAGTAATATCTCTCAATGTTTATAATTTTTAAAATGTACTTGCTTTATTTGATAAGTTTTATTCTGAGAAAGCAGTGTGAAAACATTTTTTTAATTTATTTTTTAGGTGTGGTGAAACTGGTCATGTAGCCATCAATTGCAGCAAGACAAGTGAAGTCAACTGTTACCGCTGTGGCGAGTCAGGGCATCTTGCACGGGAATGCACAATTGAGGCTACGGCCTAATTATTTTCCTTTGTCGCCCCTCCTTTTTCTGATTGATGGTTGTATTATTTTCTCTGAATCCTCTTCACTGGCCAAAGGTTGGCAGATAGAGGCTGTTCCCAGGCCAGTGAGCTTTACTTGCAGTGTAAAAGGAGGAAAGGGGTGGAAAAAAACAGAATTTCTGCATTTAACTACAAAAAAAAGTTTATGTTTAGTTTGGTAGAGGTGTTATGTATAATGCTTTGTTAAAGAACCCCCTTTCCGTGCCACTGGTGAATAGGGATTAATGAATGGGAAGAGTTCAGTCAGACCAATAAGCCCTTCTGGGTTTGAGTGTGTTCCCATGTAGGAGGTAAAACCAATTCTGGAAGCACCTGAGCTTCCATAAATAACATTAATTTTTAGCATAATGACGGCCTTGGATTGTCTGACCTCAGTAGCTATTAAATAACATCAAGTAACATCTGTATCAGGCCCTCATAGAACATACAGTTGAGTGGGAGAGTAAACTGAAAGGACAAATGTGTTGATGGCTATGCCAGGGAAATCGGGATAAAAGCCTAACACAGGAGCAGCTTCATCCCATGCAGATGGTGATGGCAAAGGTGTAGAACACATTTTTTTCAAAGACTAAATCTAAAACCCAGAGTAAACATCACTCAGAGTTAGCATAATTTGGAGCTATTCAGGAATTGCAGAGAAATGCATTTTCACAGAAATCAAGATGTTATTTTTGTATACTATATCACTTAGACAACTGTGTTTCATTTGCTGTAATCAGTTTTTAAAAGTCAGATGGAAAAAGCAACTGAAGTCCTAGAAAATAGAAAATGTAATTTTAAACTATTCCAATAAAGCTGGAGGAGGAAGGGGAGTTTGACTAAAGTTCCTTTTGTTTGTTTTAAATTTTCATCAATGTATATAGAACAAAATGGCATATTAAAGAGGGGAATGTGGAGGACTGAAAGATGACAGTTTGGACTTTTCTTTCTGTGCCAATGTCTTCAGTAAGGAAAAACTGGTGACAGAAGAACACAATGGTTTGGGTGCTTTATTTGCAGAGCTATAGAAAGTTTTCTGTGGGTCTGCAAGATGGTCTAGTGGGTAAAGGCAGTTGCCACATACATAGGCTTGGTGACCTGAATTTGGATCCAAAATCCATGTAAAGGTGGAAAGAGGACTTCTACATATGCACTAAATTCTCTTGATCTGTTATGCTTTTTCACTCAAATAGGTCTGGACTTTACTGCTTTTTAGCTCTCCCCTCCACCCCTGCCCCAGGTTTCTGAAGCATGGGAAATGTTAGATTCCTTGCCCTCATCCCCACCCCCCCCACCCCCAGGATCATCTGATTTTAATGCCCTTACTATATAGACAGTAAAAGCAAGCTAATAGAATGTAGTTCAGGGTTAACCCTAGGCACCCTTCCTACCCCTGCTTTCTGAAATATAATTGGTGGTTTTCCCATTTAGTAATGATCCCCTCTTGATGCCATGTGATTCTTTACATTGGGTGTATTTTTAATCCTCTATGTAGATAGAGTTCAGGTCAGTTTCACTTTCAGTGTTGTAGTATACAAATATATTCCTGACATTTGTTTAGATTGACACTGAATCTTAGTGTGTTGTTTTTTTTTTTTTAAAGATTTATTATGAACACAACACCCTGCCCCCATGTACGTCTACACACCAGCAGAGGGCACCAGATCTCATTACAGATGGTTGTGAGCCACCATGTGGTTGCTGGGAATTGAACTCATGACCTCTGGAAGAGCAGTCAGTGCTCTTAACCTCTGAGCCATCTCTCCAGCCCCCTCTTAGTGTGTTTTTTAACTCATCAAATGGTATGGTCTAGGTAGTCAAGCAGATTAGATACCCCAGTAGATTAATTTCAGAAAGTAGAAAGCAGCATAAGTAATGTCCTGGCTTTTGGTTTGTTTTCAAGATTAGGTTTATCTGTAATAGTCCTGGCTGTCCTGGAACTCTGTAGACCAAGCTGGCCTTGAACTCACTGAAATCGTTTTGCCTCTGCCTCCCAAGTGTTGGGATTAAAGGAATGTGCCACCACCTGCCAAAATGTTTTTGTTTTTTGGTTTTTTTGAGACAGGGTTTCTCTGTATTGTTTTGGAGACTGTCCTGGAACATAGCCAGCTCCCAGGCTGTGTCTACTTTGTTTTACCATTGTGTCATGACAACCATACTTTGTTTTTCCAGACAGGGTTTTTCTGTGTAGTCCTGATTGTTTTTTGATTTTTCGAGACAGGATTTCTCTGTATTGTTTTGGAGGCTGTCCTGGAACTCACTCAGCAGACCAGGTTGGTCTTGAACTCACAGAGATCCTCCTGCCTCTGCCTCCGGAGTGCTGGGATTAAAGGCGTGCACTACCAACCTCCCGGCTGGAAATGACCTGTTTTTAAATATCACTGTTGAATACAGTTGAAGCCTGGCCAAATAACCTCAACCTAGAACCCATGTTAAGGTCGAAATAGAACTGGCTTTCACAATGTCCTGGTGACCTCCACACAAGCTGTGGCATGCACAATAAAACTTCGAGGTTTAGGTGTCAGTGTACATGTGGTTTCTTTTCAGCCTCTGATAATTAAGTTTTCAGTACATAAGGTGACACAAGATATTTTGAGTGGAGGTCAGAGGCTAACTTTAGGAAGTCAGTTCCTGGATTGAACTCAAATTCTGAGATTTGTAGGCATCTTTACTATTTGAACCATCTCAGTGGCACAAGTATACTGAGTCTTTAGGTGAACCACATTAAGACTTATAATTGCCATGGATTCACACAAGCATGGTAGGCCATATACTCTGGTAACTGAGTTACACCCCTAGCCCTTACCTGTGTTTTGACACCTTTGGTGAACAATTAGCCAGTTCTATAGACCACAAATGTTCTTTTGTAAAATGCCAATTACTTTGCTCTTGATAGTTTGAACATGTATTTTACAAGGTAGTCCACAGTTACAAATGTTGGTGCTGGTGGGGGTTTCAAGATGGATTCTCTTAATGATTGCCCTGGAACTTGCTTTGTAGACCAGGCTGGCCCTGAGGTCAAAGATCCACCTGCCTCTGCTTCCCATATACGGTAATTAAAAGCATGTGCCAAGAACTTCATTTATTATAGAAAACGATTAGAAAATGTTGAATGGGCTATACATTCTTTAAAAGTTCTTTTCCCCTAAGTGATAAATACCCTTAAGACCTACTATATGGGGGGAGGGTGGCTGAAGAGATGGCTTCATAGTTAAGAGCACTGACATGGCATTTCTCAACTATGTGACACTAGGTTCCAGGGACTTTGATGCCTTGACCTCCAAAAGCACTGTGCACATCTTTTACATACACGTGCAGGTGAAATACCCTTAAAACAAAAACTGCTGGGTCTGCACCCTGCCCTAAACTTCCAGCACTCAGGAGGCAAAGCAGGTGAAATGAGTTTGAAGCTATCTTGGTCTGAGTTTCAGGCCTCACCAAGACTACACAGTTTAAGACCCTTTCAAGAAGGCGGGGTACTGAAAGTCACCTTGGGGTATGTATAAGGTATGTATAATCACTGTCATGATTAAACTTGTGATCCACATCCTGAGATAGTACATTCATACATTGCAAAATGCTTAATGATCAGTTAAGAGCACTGGCTGCTCTTCTAGAGGACCCAGTTTCAATTCCCTGCACCCACAGGGCAATTCAAACTCTCTCCAGTTCCCGGGAATCTGACATCTTCACAACAAAGCACGTTAAAAAGTAAAACCTGGAGTTCTTGACTTGCTGAAGAGGAGTTTAATGTTTGTTGGGTGACTTCCTAGGGAGATTACAACAAATTTACCTTCACCCTGGGTATAGCACCAGGGACAAGTCAAATGATTCCATTCAAGTCTGTATAGCTTGGTGAGCCATGAGTGTATTGCAGGAGCTTGGGAGACTTCCTTGTAGCTTACTGTACAACTTGCAGGTAGCTTGGTTTGAATGTCAACTCACTTCAATTGATTTTTACAAGGTTGAGCAAGAGGCTTTAAGAAGCTTGTAACTTGCTAAGGTGTTAAGCCTGTTTAGTTTTCTGAGTTTTAGGAGCCTCCCTTAAGGTGGGAATGTTTTCAATTAAGAAACAGCTATATGACAACATTATTTCTATCTTTCCAGTATTTGGCAGTGATTGGTTGATTGGAAGGTTGATAGTCTAAATCCACATGGATTTTCTAGATCATGAGTAAATTGTCTTTTTGATGTCTTCTAGTATCAATTAGAACTGTTACTCATACATGCTTGTTGTACAAGTCATAGTCCAAGTTTCCAAGTACTGTGCTCTGCCTATGTGGCTTCAAAGCAAGGATCCTATTAGTTACTAGTATTAACCCTTTTATTGCAATTGGAAATTCAAACACTTGGCATAAAATGTTCAAAAGCAGTTTTTTGAGCCATCGGTATTTTACAGGTTTCCAGATGGTTTTAATGTGCCACCAGATTGAAAACTACTGAGTTAGAAGACTACAGCTATTACTGCTGGAGCAGCAATTTTAGAGCAGCTACAGTGCTAATTCTCTTAATTACTGTGTTTTCAGTTTGTTGGCTTTTGGGGACAGGGTTTCTCACATTCTTAGAACTTGCTCTGTACACTAGGCTCTGCTTCCTGAGTGCTGAGATTAAAGCAATATGCCGCCACCACCCAGCCTCAGTTTTTTAATATTTTGCATATCTTATAAAGAACAATTCCATGTCTATCTCCTTTTAGCCCAACTACAAAGCTGTTGCTCATAATCACTTAGTAAATCCTTGTAGTAACTTGTGGTATTAGACAGATAATGCTTTTTTTTTAGACTTATTTACTATGTACACAGTGTTCTGCCAGCTTGTATGCCTGCAGGCTAGAAGAAGGAGCCAGATCTCAATACAAGATGGTTGTGAACCACCATGTGGATGCTGGGAATTGAATTCTGGACCTGTTGAGCCAGTGCTCTCAACACCCACACATGGCAACTCACAACTGTAACTCCAGTTCCAGGGGATCTGGCACCTTTACATCAATGCACATAAAGTTAAATTATTCAAAAAAGATTAGATATGCATATGCAAATGAGTTTGTTTTAATGTGGCACATCAGAGGGCACCAGCATAGAGTTCAAGCAAGGCCCTGCTTAAAAAAAAACTGACCCTCCCTCCCAGTCATTTGAGTGTAGTGGTTGGACACCTGTAGTTACAGGAATTGGAGGCAGGAAAATCAGAGTTCAAGGTCATCCTTAACTATAATGAAAGGTTTGTTTTTTTTCTCCGAGATAGGGTTTCTCTGTATTGTTTTGGAGCCTGTCCTGGAACTTGCTCTGTAGACCAGGCTGGCCTTGAACTCACAGAGATCCTCCTGCCTCTGCCTCTCGAGTGCTGGGATTAAAGGCGTCGCTACCATCACCTGGGGAATAATTGTTTAATTATGTGAAGGTGTAATTTTACCTTGCCTGCCTAAGGCACATGGTTGGTTTAGTGAAAAGCTAAATGGCCAATAGTGGGGAAGAAGGTAAAGATAGAAATTTTGGGGAGGGAAAGTAAGTAGGAGGAGGAATTTATTTAGGCTTGGGGGAGAAAGGAGATGCTAGGGAGACACTAGGGGCCAGACAGACAGACATGAAATGTTTTGGGGTCCTAATGGGTCCCCCGGGGAAGGGGTGAGAAGAAGTCAATGACACACCCTGGGAGTCAGATGAGAGGAAAAACAAACTTAAATGCATTCCCAGCACCCAGGTGTTATGATCCATTGACATTGCCTAGTCGCCCTTCATTAGCTAGGCACATTCAGGACCTCTGACAGTGACTGTAGGTAGGAAACATTTAAAGAGAATAAGGATCAATAATACCACCCTTTTAAGTAAGGCATGTGTGAGCATCTGGGAGAGATCAAATAGCCTTTTTATATTATGCCAAACCTCAAAAAATAGGCCATAAGCTCTGCCCTTGTCTGATTTAATTGAGATAAATCAATTCATTTGTGGAGGGACAGCAATGAGAACAGGAGAGGGGAGTATATACATTACCCATCCTGAGTTATTCCCCTCCTTGGTGGGAGCAGGCTGATCCATGACCAGGCACATATCTCTTTCTGGAACCCATATTGGTGTCATGGCAGTCTGAGGAAAAAACATAATCATACCCTCACCCATGGGGTAGCAGGGGAGTTCCTGTTGCCATTGGAAGGAGATAGGATCTCACCGGAGGCAAGGGGTGTGTTCCTTGACTGAGATACCCAGTGTTGTAGGCTGGACTGAGCCCCTTGTCATTAAAACGGAGAAAGTTCATATGGAAAAGGACCTCTGTTAAGGCCAGATGAGGATCCCTCTTAGCTTCTGTTGAGATAGTCCTGGCTAACAGCTTCTTAGGTTCTCTACACAATGGCTTGCCCCTGCAGATTGCAGGGAATGCCAGTGGTATTGGAAATCTTCCAGGACTCCAAAGAGTCATCGAATTATTGAGAGGTATAAGCAAGTCCATTGTCAGTCTTAAGTGCCCAAAGTACCCCTATAACTGCCATGGCTGACTTGGTAGCATTGACAGCTTTCTCCCCAGAAAGGGCATAAACAAAGGAGGAACAGGTATCTAGCATCACATGAACATATTTAAGATTGTCAAAGGGGGCATAGTGAGCAACATCCATCTCCCAGATGGCATTAGGCAACGAGCCCTGGTGAATAACCCCTGCACAAGAGGGAAAGGAGGCAAGACGGGTACAAGTGACACGTGCCCAGGACAAATGTTTACATTGGGACACTGATGATTCTGGAAGAAGTCTATGCAAATTCTGTGGAGACAGATGGAACTGCAGGTGAAGAGCCCTGGCTTGCTCTAGGAGACTCATACTGGCTGTTAACATGATGGTGTCTGTGACCTCATTTCCTTGAGTCAGTATTCCAGGCAATTTGGAGTGAGATCTAATCTGTGACAGGTACCAGGCAGGGCTCGGTCCTCTGATTTAAGACATCTTGCATGAGCAGATGAGTCTTTGACTGGAGAGAAGGCCAGCATGTGAACTACCTGTACAATGTATGGCTGTCAGAAAAAAATGTTAATGGGCTGGCTCTGGCACTCTACTAGAACCTTGAGGAGGGCCAATAGTTCACCCAATTGAATGAAACCATGGTTAGGGATAACATATGTAACATCTTTGTAACCGGGATGCTGAATAAAAACACCATATCTGTTTTTACTGGAATCTGAAAAGGGCAGCATAGTGTGAGGGATGGGAGCGGAGGAGGTTACTGTGTGGGACTGTATGCATTTTTATTGGAAGCACAGGGAGCCCTGCTAAGATCTTGTTTTTTGGCAAGTGATTGTCAATAGTCCCTGTGAATCCTGCAACCATTTCCTGGAACGAGACGGAGTCTGCCCAGAGGGACTGGGTGAAGAAAAGAGGAAGACAAGCTTACCTGGCTCTTGTCCACATGTTCTCGGTGCACAGATCAGAATGTGCTTGGTTTATCCTTAATAGGGGCCTAGATTGCCATAACGTTTCCAAAATCCCCTAGGTGTCCAGAGGATCATGGTCAACAAAGGCTTTAGAGGGTGGTGTTGTTGCAGGTTAGAAGTATCTAGAATGGTCCCAACCTTTTGTAGTAAATCTCAAGGCCCATGAGTAAGCCTTACCTTGATGGAGGGGCAGGTGGGGCCCTCCAACAATGAAAAGAGGTAGCTCATCTCTTTATCGGGGATGAGCAGAAAGGATTTAAGCCAATTAACTGTGCCACATCATTGTAATTCACTTCCAATTTAAAGGAAAGGGGACATACTTGCTTAGCAATAGAAAAGCCTAAAAAGGCAAAGTGGGGGTACATTTTAACCTAATGTGGTGCCACCATCAGATGTAATGACAAGAGATCTTTTAACACTTTTTCAGCAGTCCTTTGCTGATAGACTGTATCCAGAAGGTGACCATCCATGCAACAGATTAAGAGGATGTCCTTGGGGAATATTCACCAAGGCCCAAGAAACATATAATTGGCAGATTATGGGGCTATTCTTCATTCCCTGGGGTAAAATAGTTCATTGATGTCTCTTTGGCTGACTTTTGCATATTAGGTTTCTGTACTGTAAAGGCAAAGCCGTCCTGATCCCATAGCACTGAGAATTTGAAAAAAGCAATCCTTAATATCTAAAACTAAAATACAATAGGTGGAGGAATAGCACTAGGGTGGGGGAGGCCTGGTTACATGGACCCCATTTTTTCCATTTGATCATTCACTGCACAAAAATCCTGCAGGAGTTGGTAGTGTCAAGATCTCTTAGGAATAACAAATATTGGGGTATTATGTTTACTTGTGGTTGGTTCTATATGCCACATCTGTAACTGTTCTGCAACTAATTTCTTTAGGAATGACAGATTGAGTTCAATTATAGGCCACTGTTCCACCCATGGCTTGATTCTAGAGCCATGTCAATGGAATGGGGTTAGGAGGCTCAATCGTGGTGGATTTCTGAGGGACAGTGGCCCTTAGAATTGTGGGTGCACTTATGCATAGGATGGCAATTTGCCAAACCTGTCTTATCATGAACCTGAAAGTCATCAAAGAAAACTCAATTGTTAATACTTAGAACAGCACTCATATCCTCCGGGATGTTTCTACCCCAGAGGTTTCTTGGTACCATAGAAATGATAGGGTGAATGAGTTCCCTTGTTGCCATGGCTGGGCAGTGGTGGTACATACCTTTAATCCCAGCACTCAGGAGGCAGAGGCAGGCGGATCTCTGTGAGTTTGAGACCAGCCTGGTCTACAAGAGCTAGTTCCAGGACAGCCTCCAAAGCCACAGAGAAACCCTGTCCCAAACCGCCCCCCAAAAGAAGAGGAGGAGGAGGAGGAGGTGGTGGTGGTGGTGGTGGTGGCGGGAGCAGTAATGGAACTGTTATTGGCATTAAGATCTCTTGTGAGCTGGGCGTTGGTGGCACACGCCTTTAATCCCAGCACTCGGGAGGCAGAGGCAGGCGGATCTCTGTGAGTTCCAGGCCAGCCTGGACTACCAAGGGAGTTCCAGGACAGCCTCCAAAGCCACAGAGAAACCCTGTCTCAAAAAAACCAAAAACAAAAAAGATCTCTTGTAGCCAGTATCCACTTGTGAATGTCTTCATCGTGGACCACTGTGCCAACATTGCAGGTGGGGGCATTAGGCCCTTCCCAAATCAATTGTTTGATTAACATTTTCGTAGTCGGGCCGGGTCTACTCTTTGCTCCACCACCTCATTGACATGTGCAAGAAAATCAGTAAAAAGATCCCTTGGCTGTTGAAGAAGATTGACGAAATAAGTTGAAGGGTCCCGCAGAGTGCATGCCTTTATAAGAGCTTTGAAGGCCAGGTCTGAAATCTCTTGGTAGTAGGCTTAATGGCCGATCTATACCTGATGGATGGATGGGATGGACAAAGTTACCTAATCCAGTGAGCTTGTCAATGGTCACTGTGACATTAAGAGGTCCGTTTGTGCTTGAGCTTCTGCCTGATTATCGTAGGCCAATTTCCATCAAAGAAAGGTGGCCGGCTGCAGCATAGCTTTGAGCAGACTGTAGCAATCAAAGTAAGTCTGTAGTTGTATTGCCCATTGAGTGAGGACCCATTCAAAGTAAAGTGAATCTGGGCTGACTTATTAGCTGTCTTCTGGATAAGAGAGAGTTCAGCTATGCTTAGTGACATTTTGTCCCAGGTTGACCTGAAAGTCTTCTGCCAGCCTTTGAGGCCTCGGGTTGGGGTTGGGGACTGCAGCGGTTATGGGTCATAGTGCAGTGCTAGGGAATTTCTGCCTTCAGGGGCAGGTGGACATTGTGACACTTCACTCCAAGGGTATTGCGGTGCAGGTGTAGCCTCCAGTGGTAGGAGTGGAGCTGATGGAGAAGCGGCATGTGCAGTCTTAACTGTGGCCTCGCTCTCCTTAGCATGTTTCACGGGGCTTGAACTTGAACTGTCTGTCTCGTCATCAGTGGATGTTATGATGGAAGGGGTGGAGATGAAGGAGAGGTTACCCATTTTGTAGAGGGAGACAACAGTCAGAAGATGACAGTCAACATGGATGGAACAGAAAAAAATGTGCCCTCTTAACCAGATGGGCAGACAAACATGACAGACAACACAAAAGAAATGGGGTCCCAACGCTTACCTGCTGAAGGGATCTAAAGCATGAAATATAGAGGGGCCTTCTCACCAGAATACTGTCTTGTCGACTCTGTCTAGCACTGAGAGTGAGGAGAGGGAGACACTAGAACCTGTTCTGGGCAAAGCCCAAAAATTACAGTAGTAGCAAAAAAACCCAAAAAAACAAAACAAAAAAAAAAAAAAAAGAAAAAGGACTCTTACCAGGTGAGCTCAAAACATATGCCAGAAATCCCTGTTCCAGGTGTCAGATGTTGCTGGGTCCTAAAGGCTCCCTTGGGGGAGGGGAGGAGAAGGTGCAAAATCAATGACACAGACTCCAGGAGTCAGATGAATGGAAAAGCAGCAGACTCCTTTATTTAGCAATGGGTAGAAACTCACATACCCAGGCATGCTGATCCATTGACATTGCGTGGTTGCTCCTCATTGACTAGACATGATCAGGGCCTCTGACAGCGACTGTCTGACTCCAGGTTAGCTCGTTTCTCAGCCTAGTAGGCCTTAACTTCCTACAATGGAGAAAGTGGGAAAGTAGAACACACAGAATGAAAGGCAAAAAGCTCCAAGGAAGATGTAGATGAATAAGAACCGGTTAAATTAAGTTAAAAAGAAAAACTGGGCCATGCCTAAGCCAAGATCAAACATTCATAATTAATAAGTTTCTGTGTCTTTATTTGGGAGCTGTTTGGCAGTCCAAAGGAAAATGCCAATTATATCCATTTCCACAGCCTTTCCCCTGCTTCAAACTTATGGATTGTCCCAACCCGCAGGACACTCAACGTGGGTCTGGTGGACACCTAGGAAAAAGATGGGGGGCAGGGGACACAAGGACGGACGCCAAGATTGATCAAGTTGACAACTTTATTCATCCCAAAGGGACTTATATAGGGGAAGGGAGGAGGGGAAGGAATGGGGGTGTGCTGTAGTTGCAATGAACCTGGCGGAGCGGAAGGTCAGTGGGATGGGTAGGTCATCCTGTGTCCTGTGGTAATCTAACTGCAGACTCTAACTTTATCTTTCACAATCCACCTTCTATTGTTTAAGCCTATGCCCTAGATAAGCCGCAGGTCTATTTCTGGAATTTGGCAGGTAGCAGGGTGGTCCCGGAGTCACGTACTTTCTATGAGGGTCTTTTCTTATGAGTACGTGAGGCAGCCGTACCTGGTTGATGGCCAGAGGTCCCTGACAATGGACAGTTAAAAGGCCAATCAATCTCCATAAATATCCAAATGTAAAATCTCATAGAACTTTAATAATGCATAAATTAAGGGTTAAGAAAAACAAATCTTGCAACTCCTGGCCCAAAGCACCACTGGCCATTCATTTGGTCATATCCTCATACCCAGCTGCAAGAAGCGGGAAGGCAGATTCTAGCGGGGTGGCCAGCTGCCCACTTACATAGACACTCTAAGTATCTGTCCCATCCTGTTTGCACCTCCTAATGCACCTCTTCTCTTGTGGTTCTGTGCACTTACCAATAGTTGAGTCTAATGGTAGAATGGCCTGTAATGGGATAACCAAAATGACTACCGATTGTATAGCCAAAACAAATATAACCAAGTTCCCCCAACCTACACCTGATTGTAATGCCGTTGTGGTTTTTACCTTCATAAATGCTATAGTCCTGAGTTTTGGCGCAGGGAGTGCTTTGGGACGAGACTCTGCACTCAGGTGCCAGCTAATAAAGGACTCTCATTTGACCTTGTGTGTATGGTGGTCTGTAACTTTCTTGGGTGGGTTGTGACATGGGTACTCTCCTTAATGCCGACTCAATGGGAGAGCCCGCCACCGTTTCTAGTGCCCATATCTCTGGCAAGTGTTTCATATAGTCTCTAATCCCCATCTGCTCCAGGTGGCTTTTCCTTTATCTCTGGGTTTTATTTTCTTCTCATTTCTCCCCGGAGCCGGAATTTCTCTATGTAGCCTGGCGGTCATGGAACTCACTTTGTGAACTGGCCTTGAACTCAGATATGTCTGCCTCTGCCTTCCGAGTGCTAGGATCAAAGGTGACCAGCTCTGTAGTTTTTGAGGTAGGGTCTCACTATGCCCCTGGCTGACCTGGAACTTTCTATATGACTAAACTGTCCTCCAGTTCACAAAAAACCCGGTTTGTTTTGCCACCCGAATGCTGGAATTAAAAGTGTGGGTCAGCAAATTTTTTTTTTTTTTCGAGACAGGGTTTCTCTGTATTGTTTTGGAGACTGTCCTGGAACTCACTCTGTAGACCAGGCTGGCCTGGAACTCACAGAGATCTGCCTGCCTCTGCCTCCCGAGTGCTGGAATTAAAGGCATGCACCACCAACGCCCGGTTTAAATTTGTATTTTTAAGAGAGTGGCCTCTGGCTTCCGGGAATGTGTGGAGAAAGGCCTCATTCGTTGGCTCACGAGTTTCTTTCACGATCACATTCATCCTGTCAGTTTCTTGGGACATTTAATTATAATGATAATTATGTTTCCTAAAAGGAGGAAGGGGGAGGAGAACCAGGGTCTCAGGCATTGCTCAGCTCCAAGTAAATGATAGGCAGCCTCCTGAGAAGGCAGGTTTGCTCCACTGGCTCGCCAGCTAGCGCAGGCACCTGAAGGTGTGTCATTACTTCCTGCAGGGCCGGAGTGACTGAACAATCGCATTCAGAGAGATAGAGGAGTCATTTTCAAAATGGTCATCAGCTGTTAAGAAGGATCAGGAAGGACAGAGACAGGCGAATCTCTGACCGCTGCTACATCGAGAACAAAACCAAACATTGACAGACTCATTCCCGTGGCGCAAGCGTAGTCTAGTCCACGTACGCGCGAGATGACGCACTGGACCGACGCCAGCAGAAACCGCCCACAGAAGCGCAACTGCGGCTTTCGCTCCTCCCCCTTCTTTCTTTCGCTTCCGGTCCTTAACTTCCGGTCCTTTCCATTTATTCTTCCGACAAAAAGCGCATCCTGTCAGCTGTTTTCCGTTCCCGCGCCGGCCTGTCCGGTCCGGGACAGCAAGGCACGTTGTACTGCGGCGCGGCGCCCGGGCGCCCTCGCCGGCACCATGGTGAGTGCGGTGGGGAGGGATCGGGCGCATGGGCGCGAGAGGCCCGGGCCAGTGTGCGGGCCTCGAGGTCCCTGGCCTAGTCAGCGATTCTGTTCCCTCCTGGTGTAGGTGCTAGAAATTGCAGCAGGAAACTGAGTTGGGGAGCTGAATTAATTACATCTCGGTAGTTCAATCAGGATGAAGCGCATTATCGGCGGGACTGACTGGGCCGAGGACCCGCCCACGTGTTCTCAATCCTCACAGTTAGGAACGTCTCAAGGACAGGGTCTTCACACTTTTGCTTGCCTAGTGCCCGAGACAAGAGTCTGGCAATCTCTAGACAGGTGTGCCATCACCGTTATTAGCATACGCTGAAGTGTTGAGAGGTTGTGATCTTCGGTTTCATTCGCTCTAGAAGTGTTTAATATGGAAATCACACGAAGTGTTGGTACAAAGAGGCGTGGTTACAGTAGTATTTCAAAGTGAAGTCCCCTTAGGGGCTGGAGAGATGGCTCAGTGGTTAAGAACCACTTCAGTTCCCAGCACCCACACGGTGGCTTACAGTCATTTGCACAGTCATTTGTAACCCCAGTTTTAGGGGACCAGAAGCCCACTTCTGAAGTTAGAGGGCACTAGGCATTCACGTGGGGCACATACATGTAATAGGAAAAGCATTCATCCAATACAAAAAACCTATATATCTATTTATATCTGTACATAGTAAACCCTTAAAAAGCATACGGGTTTGCTTTCAGACCCCTGAGTTTTATAAATATCTTTGAGGTCTAGTGTTGAGATCTGTATAGTCTTGTCCACAAAACCAGCCCATTTTGGAAGATATTTACCCATATGTGAGTACCAAAGTATGTTTATGAAACATGTAACTATATACATAACCATGTCAATATATATACAAAACATGGATATTTATTCAAATATGTAAGTCTTCTTGCCAGTCTGGGGTACTTTACAATACCAAACATGAAAAAAGCCATTAATAGACTTTTTGGGGGATGGTATTGTATAAATACATAGTAATAACCATATTTATCCTGTTAAATAAAATAGATACACAAAAGCACATGCTGCCATGGAATGATTACAGAGGATGTTTTGGAAGTCATTATAGACTGTTAGTACAGAATCCTAACAAGGAGAGAAAACAGAGGTCTTGAAGCAGCTGTTTCTAAAGGAGGGTGTGTCCTGCCCTGCTGCCAAGTTCATTTATCCACCAACTACCTGCCAAGTTTCTTTCAGAGGTGGTTGGAAGAGAATCTGAAGGGCAAGTTAAATGAAGCTCATTTTGCCAACTCTGTAAGCTATGTATCTGATGATCTAAATGCATTTATCTGAATAAGTCATCACAACATTTTAAGATAAGAGCTACAATATTTGGTGTAAAGGGTAACTTAGGTTTTAGTGAGACCATGTCTCAGTAATGGTGAGAGGAAGAGCCTGAAGCAAAATCCAAATTTATCTAGTCTACCACCCAACTGAAAAAAATGTGTTGTCTTCCTGACCCTGTGGTTTATAGATCATTGACTTAACACTGATGTGACAGCATTTACACAGAGACTGCTTTGCAAAAGCCAGTCTTGTGTACTTTCCTGTGAGTTTCCCTGGCAAGGAACCGTCAACTGTGCTGTTTTCTGGTCAAAGCTGTGCATGGTGGTAATCCTAGTAGGGGTGGGATCAGAGAGGTTAATGGATATGATCACAGTACACTCTACACATGTGTATGATTATAAAAAGTGAATCATTTAAAAATAACAAAAATAGAAACCAATAGAAGTGATAAAAGGTATTGTAGGGAGTTGTCTTAGTGGTTAAAATCACTTACTGTTCGTGCAGAGGGCCCAGGTTTGGTTCCCATCATCCATTCCAGGTGACTTTCAGTTGCCTATACTCCAGTTTCATGGAACTGATGTTCACAACTATCCTCTGGCCACGTACACACTTGGAACACCTACAGGCAGGCGCACACACATGTGAATTTGGAAAAAAATATTTTTTTGCCATTTAGAATCATCATTTAAAGTCAACCAAAAAAAAAAAAACCACAGATATTCTAAACTGTTTCCTTCCTTTGTCTCCATCTAGGCCCGAAATGCAGAAAAGGCCATGTGAGTATCAACTTACTTGGGACTGAAAATTTTGAGATTTAATAACAAGCACAGCACTTGTACGGGATCCCTTTGGCAGGAGTCTTTCTAGAAGTGGTTTCTTCTTTCCATGTGCTAAAATAGCATCCCTGTGTTTGCTTGTGTTTGTTTTTCCAATTAATGTTTTCTGACATCCTCCACAACTTACCCTGGATAAACATTTTCCCACCTGTGGATAGCTTGGGGATGGCAGCAAGGGCATCCATGTTAGTCCTCTAACATTTCTGTATATTGCTCATCACAGTAGTCTGATAAATAGAGTTTCCCCACTGTCTATATATGCAGTATAGTTAAAGGAGTGTTCAGAAACACAGATAGTGTTGGAGGCCTATCCCTTGGAACATGAAAATCCTTAACTACTCTGCTTCCCTTATTACTATTCACACTACTCACTTTAGATGTGGTCGCAAGCAGACCAGCTCCATCCAGGAACTTGAGTAATAAGAAATCTAATGGGGTCCTTTGTGTCCCTGGCAGGACTGCTCTGGCAAGATTTCGTCAAGCTCAGCTAGAAGAGGGAAAAGTCAAGGTGAGTGAGGTCTCATCCTCTGGGAAGTGTCAAGAGGAAATGCATTGAAACTCCTTGAGTGGGCTTCAGACTCCATCTGCTCCTAAGTGTGCTTGTTGAAGACTTTGTACACTTGAACTTCAGCATGGTGTTCCTCTCTTCTGTTGGGGCAGTGTGGTTATCTGGTTCCTGGGTTCCCTTATTATTGTAGCTCTAATGTTGACTGTAAGAAGGTAGAGAGTGGGCCTGGAGAAATTACATACATGCATGTGTTTATTTTGACTAGACATAGTTCCTTGTTTCCTAATTATATAGTTTCCTAAGAAGACATTGTAGAGTTAGGGTTATGAATTGAGTATCCTCTGGCACAGTACTTCAAGTATATTTAAAGCATTAACTATTTCAGGTCTCAAGCCTGAATTGGTTGTGGATGTTACTTAAGTGTGTACAGAGCCTAGTGGCAACATGTGTTACTCTCATTCTCTTTAGGAACGAAGACCCTTTCTTGCTTCCGAATGTACCGAGTTGCCCAAAGCTGAGAAATGGAGGCGACAGGTATGCTTGGGTAAACCTGATCTCGGTAAAAGTAACATGCTTTTGCTTGCTTCTTTTTATTGAAATGACTATTAACTGGAATTTTAATTTAATTTAACTTAAATTTTTTTGGGGGACTGGGTCTTCCCTTGTGTTCCTGGCTGTCCATGTATACACCAGTCTCACTCACAGAGATCTGCTTGCCTCCATCTCCCAAGTGTTAGGACTAAGGTGTCCCCAGCGTTGGTTTTGTTTTGTAGTCCTGGCTGGCCTGGAATTTATTGTGTAGGCCAAACTGGCCTTGAAAACACAGAGATCTGCGTGCCTCTGCCTCCCCAGTGGTGGGATTAATGGTGTCCTTTGCCCACCTATAGTATTTTTGTTAGTTGCGAATTACAGTTTTCCTGTGCTTTTAGATATGTTCAACAATAATGAAAATGTGCCTGTTACTATTTATTTCCCCACAGATCATTGGAGAGATCTCAAAAAAAGTTGCACAGATTCAGAATGGTAAGCTGACTAACGCTGTAAAGTGTTCTAGAATACAGTTAGATGTGGGGCTTCAGCCCTCGTTCCTAATGACCACTAAGACAAGCACATAGGGAATTAGCAAGGCCATTAAGATGTAAACACTGGCCCAAGTGTGGTGCATGCCTGCAATCCCAGTGTAAGGCCGCAGCTGAAGGGCATGGCCACAGCTCCACAGCACACAGGAGGCTAAAACAACAAACAAATAAAATTGTCAGCCAGCTTGACCTAGTTGACATTTATAGGGTAAAGCACCTAATAACATTCCACTTAGCTCCACCCACCCCCCAAGACAGGGTTTCTCTGTGAGATAGGGTTTCTCTGTGTAGGTAGTCCTGGTTTTCCTGGAACTCGCTCTGCAGACCAGGCTGGCCTGGAACTCAGTGATCCACCTACCTCTGTTTCCTGAGTGCTGGAATTAAAGGAGTACATGACCAGCCCAGCTGATCTTTTTTTTTTAAGATTTATTTTATTTTCAGTTATGCATATGCTTGTGTGTATGTATGTGCATGTGGATGTGGGTGCCTGCAGAGGCTAGACAAGCACATCACATCCTCTGCAGCTGGGGTTACAGGCAGTGTGAGCTGCCTGATGTGGGTGCTGGGACCAAACTGGTCCTCCGCAGGAGCAGCAAATGCTCTTAACCACAGAGCTCTCTCTTCGTCTGTATTTAAATGGACTTAGGATGAAACAGGCCATTTCCAACATAAGGTGTGCTGAACTTGGGCTGATTTATGTATCTCTGTAAACGTATGTCTGTTGCCACAGACGGATTGAGGTTGACCGTCTTACTGCACAGTGCTCCTGCATGCTCATTTTCAGCTTTCCATTACCTTTGCTCAAGGAAGATCTTGCGGGGACTCTTGAAGGTTTTCACCTTTGTGGTCAGCAAGCGATCCTCTTCTCGTCTTTGTCGGGGAATCCATCTGTGTCCAGTCCTTAGCCACCGTAGCCAGCACGTCACCACGCACTCTGTGCTCTTCCTTTCCAGCCGGTCCCGTAGGCTGTCTGCTTCCCTGAAAGGGCTAAGGCAGCAGAGAGTGGTGCTGGCCGTTGGTGCCTAAACCAGACCCCCTGGATCTTTGCTTGCCTCGGAGACTAACTGTTGCTACCACCTTAACTGGTGCGTTTTAATAGTGGTGTAAATAATACAGAAGTGTTTCCATTTACAGTTTTTGGTTGCTATTGAGGGTGAAGTTTTCTTAAATAATTTTTTAATCCTACACTATTGGAAATCTCTGTTTACAGTACTTGGTTTTCCTTTATTTGGGTGTTGATGACTTTCCTTATGAATTTATTTTAAAATTTTTATTTATTTTTGAGACAGGGTCTCATTATGTATCCCTGGCTAGGCTGGAACTTGTGCATATCAGGCTGGCCTGGAACTCACAGAGCTCTGCCTGCCTCTGCCCCTGCCTCCTAAATGCTGAGATTAAAGGCATGCACTACCACACTAGGACTTTTCTTATCAATTTAAATGAGCAGTTTTAGGTAGTAGACCACTGGGGTGTTCCCATCCATTGTAAAGCTATGAAAATATTGACATTCAGTATTTTAGGGCATGCCATATTGAAGAAATGATATTAACAGTTTTGTTTTCTAGCTGGCTTAGGGGAATTCCGAATTCGAGACCTGAACGATGAAATTAACAAGCTGCTGAGAGAGAAAGGCCACTGGGAGGTCCGGATCAAGGAACTGGGTGGTCCTGATTATGGAGTAAGTAGTCTGTAGCTCCTGTGGCACCTGAGACAAACCTGAGCTTGTTGAATGGTATGCTGGCTGTGCATTTCCTGTAGGTTCAGTTTACGCCTCCCCAAGAGGAGCCAGCTGATAGTGATGGAGGGTTGAAAAGCAGCTGTTATGGCGGCATAATCCTGAAACACTGCATGACTCAGGCCTAGGCAAGGTATCTGTTTTAAATGGCCATGACCACCTCACATTCTTTTTTGAGCTCCTCAGAGACATTCCTGTTTGTTGAGGGTTTTTCCCCACCTTAGTATCATCATTATAGTAAGACACATGTATCACACTTTATTTTTTTTAGACAAGGTCTCTCTATTATGTAGCTTTGGCTGTACTAGAATTCACTATGTAGATAAGGCTGACCTCACAGATACCCATTTGCCTTTGCTGGGATTAAAGTCTTGCACCGCCAGTCGTGTGTGTGTGTGTGTGTGTGTGTGTGTGTGTGTGTGTGTGTCTGTCGTGTGTGTCTGTCTGTGTGTCTGTGTGTCTGTGTGTGTGTGAGAGAGAGAGGGAGAGAGAGAGAGAGAGAGGGAGAGGGAGAGGGAGAGAGAGAGAGGGAGAGGGGGAGAGAGAGAGAGAGAGAGAGGGAGAGAGAGAGAGAGAGAGCGAGAGGAGAGAATGAAGACTTGGGTGTTGGTGCCCATGGAGGTCAAAGGAGGAGTCTGAGTTACAGGCGGTTGTGAGCCACCTGATGTGGGTGCTCAGACCTTCTGTAAGGGCAGTGTGCATTACTAAGATCTGAGCCGTTTCTCTAGCCCCAGTTTACACACTTTGTACTGCAATCTGGTGCACACAAAGTATGCTGAGGACATTATGTGAGGTACTTTGGCATTTTCCATTCTGTTGCATTTTGATATTTATTATTATTTTTGTTTTTCTCTTGAGACGTATAGTTCAGGTTGGCCTCAAAGTAACCAAGGTTAGCCTTGAACTGCTGCCTCGTGCCTCCACCTCCTGAGTGCTGGAGTTTCTAGTATGTACCACCATACTTGATTTTATGTGGTGCTGGGGATTGACCCTGGGACCTTGTGCAAGCTAGGCAAGGCCTCTACTGACTGAGCTACAGCCTTAGGCCCCAAGGTATGCTTTTTCTTTTTTGATTGTTTTTGTTTTTGTTTTGAGACTAAGTCTCACTCTGTAGACCAGGCTGTATATAGTCTAACCTAGCCTTGGATTTGTGGCAGTCTTCCTGTCTCAGGCTCTCAAGTGCTGGGATTATAGACATGCGCCACCACACCCAGTTTTATTTGGGCTAGACAAGCACTGTGCTGAGCTACATCCCCATCCATGTCGATTTCCCCTTTATGGTCTTCACATTTTTTAATGACATCTATTTATTTATTTGTATGTGCATGTATGTGCCACAGTGTACATTTGGTGGTCAGAGGACAGCTTGTAGAAGTCACTTTCTTTCTTCTACCATGCGGGTCCTGGGAAACTGAACTCAGCTCATGAGGCCTCCTTCCTTAGCCCCCTTAGTGCTGAAATGAGAGGTGTACACTTCCATGTCAGGCCTGTTTTCTCTTTAAACTTACTTTTTGTGGTTCTGGGAATTGAACCAAGGCTGTCAGCATGATAGACAAGCTACTCTAGTCCTGATCACATCTCCAGCCCTAGGTTAATCTTTAAGGGTTTAGAAAAATCCACAAATATTTTTCTGTATGGAGTGTTTTCCACATATGATATTATTATCTCAAAATGTATTTGTAAACCTAGGAAAGTAGGTTTATGCGTCAGATCCATTTTTCCCTTTTCTTTCCCAATAAGAAAGTTGGCCCTAAGATGCTGGATCATGAGGGTAAAGAAGTCCCAGGAAACCGTGGTTACAAGTACTTTGGGGCAGCAAAAGACTTGCCTGGTGTCAGAGAACTGTTCGAGAAAGAACGTAAGTAGCTCATGCTTGAGAAAACATTGGCCTTTAATTGCTGCTAGTGAGGGAGAGAAGTACGATACATGCTACCCAGTGTAGGAATCACTGTATCCAGATTTAAAATAATAGCTTTAGGATTTTAGTCTTAATTTTATTTTATATTTTTGGAGCATGGTCTCATGTAACCCAGGCTTTGAACTCCTGAGCTTTCTGCCTCCACCTGCTAGGATTATAGGTACCTAGCCTCTCTTTGAAGGCTTTGTCCTGGCTGGCCTCAAACGTGCCTTCTAACTTCAGCCCCAGCCTCGAGCTCTGGGTTTACAGACCTGTGTCACCGTGTTGGTGTTTTGTTGTTGTTTTGCATCTACTTTTCATCCTTTATTATAATTAATGTGTATGTACTGGTGTGAATATTTGTGTGTGGGCGGTACATGTGTGTCATAGCATTTGTATGGTGACAGAGGACAGCTTACAGGAATTCTCTGCTTCCACCATGTGTGTCACCTTTACTTTTACTCACTGAGCCTTCTCATTGCCCCATTTACTTTTTTATAAGTGTATTTCTCAGCCAGTGGCGCACGCCTTTAATCCCAGCACTCAGGAGGCAAAGGCAGGCAGATCTCACTGAGTTCAAGGCCAGCCTGGTCTACAGAGTGGGTTCCAGGACATCCAAGGCTACACAGAGAAACCCTGTCTTGGATTCCCCCCAAAATAAATAAATGAATAAATAAATGAATGAATGAATGAATTGAATCCACCCTATTCCTTGGACATGCTAGGCAAGCATTCTAGCAATAATTTACATCTTCAGCCCTCCACATACATTTTTTATTTCCATTGTAGGTTTTCTTGTTGGCATAGAGCCTTTCAGTGTTACCCAGGCATGCCTTAATCTTGCAAGCTCAAAGGCTCACATGATACCCTGCCTCAGTCCCCTGTGCCACCATGCCTGGCTCAAGAACATTGTGCTGAAGTCACTCTTATCCAGTATAATTAAAAAGAGAGTTTTAGGTCCCCTTGCTGCCCCGATGCAAGACTCCAGCAGAAATGAATGGGAACTAGTATCTTCATGTTTCCTTCTCGGCCCCTTCCAAGGCTTATCTTATTCATATTATGTGAAAGATTAATCAATCCCATTGACTAAAAGTGCACTCTTCTTTCACATAGTTGCACTTTAAAGCTGGACTCTGTGGTCAGGAGGAAGGCAGTGTTTTGCTTTAGCCAGTGTGATGACCATCTCTTCACAGGACATAACTGAAGTGGCCGATAAAGTTGCCATTACCAGTTGTGGGCAGTGAGTGGAGGTCTGCCAAAACATGACTGTCCTGTGCCCGCTGTGACACTGCTTGATACAGCACTTAAAAGCTGCAGCATAATTGGTTGTGAAGAATTAAAGTGCACCACAGGGGTATAAATTGATGGTATGGGGAGGCCCTGGGTTTGATTTTTAGAACCAAAAGGAAAATAAAAAGGATTGCTGGGTGGTGGTAGAGCATGTCTTTAATCCTAGCAGCACTCGGGAAGAATTAGCAGGTGGATCTCTAAGAGTTTGAGGCCAGCCTGGTCTACATAGTGAATTCCAGGACAGCCAGGACTATACAATGAAACCCTGCCTCAAACCCCCCCCCAAAATAAATAAATAAATAAAAAGATCATTGTGTTATGAATTAGCCATACTTTAACCATTCTATTGGTAGTGTTAATAGGCCTTTATTTCTCGTTCTCATAATTATCATTATTAGATTTTTTTTTTTGAGAAAAGGTTTCTCTGTATAACCCTGGATGTCATAGAACTCACCTGTAGACCAGGCTGGTCTTAAACTCAGAGATCCATCCGACTCTGCCTCCTGAGTGCTGGATTTTGTGATTTCAAAGAGTGAAGTGTGAGTCGGGCGTTGGTGGCGCACGCCTTTAATCCCAGCACTCGGGAGGCAGAGGCAGGCGGATCTCTGTGAGTTCCAGGACAGCCTGGTGTACAAAGTGAGTTCCAGGACAGCCTCCAAAGCTACAGAGAAACCCTATCTCGAAAAACCAAAAAAAAAAAAGAGTGAAGTGTGTGTATCCGTGTGTGTACATGCCTCATAAGTGTGCTCCCATGTGCGTGTGGGAGTTGGTTCTCTCCCGCCTTCCTTACTGCTGTGAATGCTAGGCTAGCTGGCCCTCGTTTCCTAGCCATTCTGTTTCCCGTTGTGATGCAGGAAGTCTGGATTTACAGATGTGTTACTGCATCTGGCTTCTTTACATGGGTTCTTGGTATTTGAAGTGAGGTTGTCGGGCTTGCATAGCAAGCACTTTTAGCTGCTGAGTCAACTCCCTGTTTTGTTTTGAGACAGGGTCTTACTGCAGAGACTAGCCTGGAACTTGTTACATAGTCTCTTAAGTGCTGGAATTAGGGATGTTTGCTACCATTTCCTGTTTATTTCTGTGGTTAATAAAGTTGATAATTAAATTTAATTACCAATGAAAATGTTCACATTTGCATTTTTCCTTACATTTTTTTTGAGATTATATTTTATGTATGTTGGTGTTTTGCCTGCGTGTCTGTGTGCATGCATGCAGTGCCCCTCAGAGTCCAGAAGAGGGTGTTAGAGCCCCCTGGATCTGAAATTAAAGATGGCTGTGAGCCATCATGTGGATGCTGGGTACTAAACCCACGTCCTCTGGAAGAGCAAGTGCTCTTAACCACTAAGCCATTTCTCTAGCTTCCACATTTTTCATTCTTTGACCAATGCTAGGTTATAATTTTCATTTGATTTCTCGTTGATAAATATATTCATATTCAAGATAGGTGTCTTTAGTCTGAATTGCTTTCTTCAGAATGCTCTCCTTTGCCCTTTTATGACTTATTTTTCTGTGTATTTGTTTTGTGTCAGTCAGCATTATGCCATTTCTTTTCTTTTTTGGTTTTCTGAGACAGGGTTTCTCAATGGCTTTGGAGGCTGTCCTGGAACTAGCTCTTATAGACCAGGCTGGCCTTGAAGTCACACAGATCCACCTGCCTCTGCCTCCCGAGTGCTGGGATTAAAGGTGTGTGCCACCACCACCAGGCGCCATTTCTTATACTTTAAAACATTTTGTAAAACAGCATTAAAGCTGTTTCAGGATATGCTAACATTTATGATATTAGGTTATCTCTGGTGTTTTCACGAGTGTATGAATAGTTCTGGGATGTATTTCTCCGCCTACAAAACTTTATTATGAACTTGTGGGTTTGAGTGTATTTCTAGAAGGTGCTTCAGACTGAACCTGGGGTCTTGGGCTTGTTTAAGACAGTTCATTATTTATATAAATCTCCAGGTTCCATTTATTTGTTATTTATCTATTTTTGTAATGCTAAGGATTGAACCCAGGGCCTCCAGCATGTGAAGCAAGGATTCTAATCATTAGCCTATAACCTTAGCCAAGGATAGACTTTTTAAATAGATTCCACTCATTGGACCCAATCTTCAGCTTTAGGAAAGATGGCTTCACTCTCTTGATCCCATATATGGCATAGAGAAATGCTGCCTTTGTGGCATTTCCATGGCCATGTGTTATGTGTAGCTCTAGCACTGTATGGAGGAAAGGTTTGATCTTGATGGGAATCCAGCTAAGTTACTGCCATTTCTTGTAGCCCTCCCTCCTCCCAGAAAGACACGCGCCGAGCTCATGAAGGCGATCGACTTTGAATATTATGGTTACCTGGATGAAGATGATGGAGTTATTGTGCCTTTGGAACAAGACTATGAAAAGAAACGTATGTCTGCGGGCATGTCACTGTAGCTGGCACCTAGCTTCTGTTCTCTCCCTTGAAAAGGGTTTTAAATAGTGCATGGTACCAAAAGCTGGATTTATTGTTGCTGAGGGTCTCAGTGAGCTGGTAGTGGTCTGACATCTGGTGGAGGGGAGGCAGTCAGGTCATGCTGGGCTCAGAATAGCAGGTGAAGCCACAGATCTTCCTTGGTCCTGATCCTGTTTCTGGGAGGTCACTTTCTAGATCCTTCTATGCTAGCTTTTTTTTTTAACTTGTTTAGTAGTATGCCTGTCAGTAGTGTTTATCTGCTTCTTGCACAGCTGACACCTTACTGATGGAGAGGGAGGTGGTGTCGGTACCAGTGAGTGCTTCCTCCCTGCAGAGCATACCATGCCAGCTTGAGAGGTGTGTCCGTATCAGTCCCATAGGAATTTGGATGTGCATAGTGAGGGTGGGACCCAGCATGCGTGTGTCCTTACCTTTTTAATGTGTGCATGTCAGTCAGCCACTGGAAAGGATTTGGAGACATTCCTACAAAAACTGCCTTGCACCTACTTAGGGCTAGAGGCATTGTAGGACAGACTGTCCTTTGTAGCCATTTTTCACCCTCCATGGCAGAATCAGGGTGTCCTTTTCCAGAGGGGACATCTTGGTCTCGCAGGCCAGTGAAATGTTTTTAAATAACCTTTACTGTCCTCTGTCTTCAGTCAGAGCTGAGCTGGTGGGAAAATGGAAAGCAGAGAGAGAGGCTCGACTGGCAAGGGGAGAAAAGGAAGAGGAGGAGGAAGAGGAAGAGGAGGTCAACATCTATGCTGTCACCGAGGAAGAGGTACTGGCGTGGGTCCTGTCTGGTGCTCACTGTCCTCTTCTCTGAGCTACAGAGAACATCAGGGAGGAGGCTGGGTCATGGCTCCGAGCCCAGCTTCCTCACCTGCAGGATGGCTGTGATGACCCTTCCCAGGGGTACAGGGAGGGTTCCAGACAGGAGGACTAAGGGAGCTCTTGTTAGCTTCCTTCTAACGGGTCAATTCTCTCGAGCAATGTGGGACAGTTTATAAACCCAGTGGAAGTCACATAAGCTTGAGTCCATGACCTCAGCACTTGTGTGGCTCACGGACGTGGGTAGTCTGTGGTAGTCCTCTGTAGTCTTCCACACCCATTTCACAGAAGGAAGCAGGCCCATGTGCTTCTACAGAGGCTGTGGTCCACACCTCTCATGCAGACCCTTTGGGCTCCAGACTCTTCTGTTGTCCAGTGTGGCCTTGCTGCTGGGACCATTCAGAGCACATCTGATTTGCTCTTCTGAGATGAGGCAGATTTTCCGTGTACAGTTGATGGAACTTGCTGTGCGTCACTGGCAAAGAAGCAGGTGTGGAGATAGGTTTGATGACTTAGTGAATGTGTTGCAGGATATGGAAGTTCCTGCCTAGGTCCAGCCGACCTGCAGTAGAGATCAGTTTAAAGCGGGATGGCAGCGTGCCCTGGGCTTCCTGGGTTACAAATAAATACTCACTTGATTCTTCAGGTGTTTAGTTAGTGGCCTCTGTGAGCCATGCTCAGTCACCTGCAGGAGCAGAGCAAGTAGCATGTGCTGGGAGACGCTGTGATGAGTGAGGACAGATGGGTGTAGCACTGGTGTGATGGAGCTGAGGAGTCGTGTCCGTCCGTGGAGGCTGTTCTGGAACTCTCTGTAGACCAGGCTGGTCTCGAACTCACAGAGATCTGCCTGCCTCTGCCTCAGCCAGGCCTTTACTTTATTGTTAAAACAGTAGAAAGGGTTTCTTTTTCTTTTTCCTTTTAAATAATTTAGACTTGGTTTGTTTGCTTATTTTTGTGATACTGGGGGAAGTAAGCCTGCCACTGAGCTCCGTCTCTACGTGGCTATTTTGAGATAGGGTTTCACTAAGTTGTTCAGGCTCTCCAGGCTGGGCAGTGGTGGCCCATGACTTCAATCCCAGCAGAGGCAGAGGCAGAGGCGGGTGGATCTCTGTGAGTTTGAGGCCAGCCTGGTCTACAGAGCAAGTTCCAGGACAGCCAGGGCTGTTACAGAGAAACCCTGCCTTGAAAAACCGAAAAACAAAAAATCCTCCAGCCCCACAGTGCTTTTGTTTTTTGTTGTTAATTTTGGAGACAGGGTTACTGTGCAGCCCAGGCTGCCTGGAACTTGAAGTGGGCCCCTTGCCTCAGCTTCCCAAGTGCAGGGTTACAGGTTTGTGCTACCAGGCACTGAGTGACGCTGTCTGCAGAGGTGTGAGTGGTGACTTGCTCACGGTCGTATGTTTGTCTCTTTCAGTCTGATGAGGAAGGCAGCCAAGAGAAGGCAGGGGAGGACGGCCAGCAGAAGTTCATTGCTCATGTTCCGGTGCCATCGCAGCAGGAGGTAGGCTAGTGCTATGCTCAGTGGAGCCATTGCCTCAGCTAGGCTCCCCTTCCAAGTGCTCCCCTTCCAAGTCCTCCCCTTCTCAGTGCTCCCCTTCCTGGTGCTCCCCTTCCCGGGTGCTCCCCTTCCCGGGTGCTCCCCTTCCCGGGTGCTCCCCTATCCGATGCTCCCCTACCCGGTGCTCCCCTACCCGGGTGTTCCCCTTCCCGGGTGTTCCCCTTCCCGGGTGCTCCCCTTCCCGGTGTTCCCCTTCCCGGGTGCTCCCCTTCCCGGTGCTCCCCTTCCCGGGTGCTCCCCTTCCTGGTGCTCCTTGTCCTTCCATTCCACCCTGCAGCCTTTGACCCTGACCGTGTAGCCCCTGTCATGTACACAGACGGATGTGGGGTCCATGGAGGGCAGGACCCTCTTACAGACCTGATACCGAATGTTACCAGGGAAATGGCTGGGTTCTTGCAGGCAGTCTTGGAATAAGTCCAGTGGAAGTCAGACTTGTTGACCGTGTCCCTGCAGGCATTCCCTGCTTGGGTTGTGATAGAGGTGGAGGCCTTGCCAAGGGCTGACTTCTTCACTGTGGGTGTTCACAGATCGAGGAGGCGCTTGTGCGGAGGAAGAAAATGGAACTGCTCCAGAAATATGCCAGTGAGACCCTGCAGGCACAGAGTGAGGAAGCCAAGCGGCTCTTGGGGTACTAGGATGAGCCAGACCCCTTCCTGACCTGGTGGTGTGAGCCCCGAGGCCTGCCATCCTCATGGCTACCCTGGGCTGAGCGAGGCTGGCTAGTGCTGGGAGGCCCTGTGCCTTTCTCGTCCTCCATCTTGTCCCCCGCCTTTTCTGGAGAGCTGAGCTGGCCTGATGGTGAGGCCTGCCCTGACTTCCCAGGAAGCTGTCAGGGTACCGAAGACTAACCACCACCTTTTACAGATACCTTTGCTACCATACGGATTCATTCATTTTTATTTTGGAATGTGTAAAATCAACTCTGTCTGAAGATTTATTCTGCCTTGTACTATGATGTTGGGAAGAGAGAAGGATTAGTAGCCAACATTAAAAAACGAATGATTTTTATGCATATCGTATTCAGATTCAGAGACATGTCTCCTCTGGGAAACTGAGATGGTGTGTCTACCCTGAGCTGGGTTGTGCCTGTCAGTAGCAGAGCCATCCCCTCGTGCTGGACCCTGCTGTACTTTGTCATGGTCCCCTCTGTGTGAACCTGCTTCTCCCTCTCCTGTCTTGTGGACAGGAATTCTAAGTTTGCAACTTTACTTTTATAACTTGTTCAGAGAAAGCTGCTTTTATTAAAATTTTTAATAAGAAAGGGAACGTCTGTGCCTGAACCTTGTCCTGTGGTGATATGATGTCAGCCATGGAAGGCACTGAACACTGTAGGGGCCGGTGCGGGGGTGGGGGTGGGGTGGGGTTCGGTAGAATGGGTGGTGGTCCCAGGAAGGGTACAGATGCCAAAGCTTCACCTGGCATGAGCATATAGCCTGCTTATATTTGCGGCTAAGGATGGCTGTGTGCTGGCCTTTGTGGGTACACACTGTACACCCTAAGCAACCGTCTCTTTGCTACCTAGCTGGAGCCTCTCAGCTCTCTAAGCCTGAGCAGTGTGAGCCGCAGGCCTCCTGTTCTGAGGGTGGTGGGAGCATCTGGAAGGCCAGGGTCATAGTAAGTGACAGGGAGCCAACCCCCTGAGGGAATAATGGCCCTTGGTTTGGAGAAGCTTATTCCATGGAAAGATTGTGGTCTGTTCAGAGGCTAGGGAGAGTTTGTCTGTGGGAGCAGTATCATGGAGGATGGCAGAGCTATGTTGCTGTACATGGCCTTGTTGGAGGCGAGTCAAACAGTGGCTGTGCTGTTGACTCCTATGTTAAGGACATAGGCTGTTGTGGTTGGTATTTGGTCATTTTTGCATTAGTTTTTTTCCACATCTCATTTTGACGGGGGCTTATTTTCTGGGTTAGCTTTGGTGACACCCAAGGGAGGTTAGGGGTTGTTGTGTGTGGCATATATATTGTAAGATGAGTTTAGAGAGGAAGAAGATGCAGAAGTGAGGGAAGAAAGGGAGAGGGCACGATGTTTTTTAGCTCCTGGGGGTGGGGCGGGGGAGCTCTGAGACACGCAGAATGGTGGTTATGGGATATCTGCTATAAGTCAGCTAAGATGATGTCACCATGTGACAGTGACTGTTAACACCAACCACTAAGTTGCTTTAAATCCAGGGGCCTGGAAAGATGGCTCAGTGTTGTTATTGCAGAGGACCTGGGTTTAGTTCCCAGCGCCCACATAGGGCAGCGGCTCATAACCACCTGTAACTCCAGCTCTGGGGCCTTTGACACCTTCTGTCCTCCTTGGACCCCTGCACACTACATGGTGTATATAAACTCAGGCAAGCACACAGACATAAACATAAAGGATAAAGAAATCTCTTTAAAAAGTACTTATTTGGGCCGGCGTTGGTGGCGCATACCTTTAATCCCAGCACTCAGGAGGCAGAGGCAGAGGGATCTCTGTGAGTTCGAGGCCAGCCTGGTCTACAGGGTGAGTTCCAGGACAGGCTCCAAAACAATACAGAGAAACCTTGTCTTGAAAAACCAAAAAAAAAAAAAAAAAAGTTATTTGTACATGTGGGATGGGGGAGGGCACCATGGAGCATGCGTAGAGGTCAGAGGACAACTTCCAGCCGTCTATTTTATTCCACCATGTGAGGACAGGGGATTGAACTCAAGACCTTATATTAGAAGTCAGTGTCTTTACCCATTTATCCATCTCGCCCACCCTTGTAAATTAGGTTTTTATATTTCTTTCTTTTTTTGGAGACAGGGTTTCTCTGTGTGGGCCTGGCTGTCCTGGTACCCTAAAGACCAGGCTACCCTTGAACTCAAAGATCTACCTGCTTCTGCCTCCCCAGTGCTGGGATTAAAGGTGTGCATCACCACTGCCCGGCTAAATAAATAAATCATATATATATATATAAAAGGTTCAGTGTAGGACTTGAGAAATGCCTGTCTCATTGGTTAAGAGCCATTGAGTAACTCTTGCAGAGTATCTCTGGTTCTCAGTTCAGAGTCACTTATGGCTACTTCTGTGGTATCTGATGCCCTCTTCTGGCCACTGCAAGCAACTGCACACATGTGGCATCCAGACCTACACAGAAATAAATAAAATCGTTAAATCTTTGGCTTACTTAAATTTGAGATATGCTTTACTTCAAAATTTGCAATAGGACTTAATATTTTTATAGGAAAAGTAGTTTATTGAGTGTAATGTTGAATTGTCCCATCTCAGATGAGTATAATGCATTTAAAAACTATGTCACTGTACTTTAAAAAAATTTACTGTCAAAGGAAAGGAATTGCAGATTTGGTAAGATGTGATTTACTCTCCCCTCCCAACACACTCCTTAAATCCCAGCACTTGGGAGGTAGAGGCAGGCAGATGTCTTTGATTTCAGCCTGGTCTACAGAATGAATTCCAGGATGGGCTCCAAAGCTACACAGAGAAACCCTGTCTCGAAAAACGAACAACAACAAAAAGGAACATTCTCCTTGAAAGTGTACATTTCAGTGGGTTTTTTTTTTGGTGTGTGGTATATGCATGTGTGTATGTGGTGAGGGGTGCCTGTGTATGCATTCATATATAGAGGCCAGAGAAGGAACATTCTCCTTGAAAGTGTACATTTTAGTGTTTTCTCTTTTCTTTGGTGTGTGGTATATGCATGTGTGTGTATGTGGTGGGGGTGCCTCTGCCTGCGTGTGCGTTCACATGGAGAGGCCAGAGGTTGATGTTGGGTGCCCTCTGTTGTTCTCCCTATTATTTTCCAGTGTCAGCAGGGCAGTGGTGGCGCCACCTTTGGTCCCAGCACTGAGGAGGCAGAGGCAGGTGGATCTCTGACTTTGAGGGCATTTCTCACGGATGGAGTTCTCAGAACAAACAGCTCCTCTGCTTTCTCCAGGGTCAGCCTTTGCCTTTTCATCTACTTGACCAGGGACACTGGTCATAGAGCCTGCGGGGTTGGCACCTATGGGCTTGCTCTTATGGTCTCCTTAAGTTTTGGGAGGTCCTCTTCCCTTCCCTACTGGAGAAGGTTTGGATTTTGTTCATGGATGGATCTCAGGGCAGTAGAACAGTTCGTGGGCCTGCCCCAGCCATTAATGAAGTCTATTGAACTACATAGCATTGGAAGGTGTAAAGGGTTGTCTAAAGAGGCTTGGACACTCTCAGCTTCCTCTCATCTTTGGTGAGGAAGCCTATTTGATCTAGTTCAAACTGCTTGCAGAAATCTGGGTCCGTTTCTTTGACCTCTGGTTTCCCAGGCCAAACTTAGGAGCTGATTGGCTCACACGTTTTCCTTGTACCTCTTCTGTTTTATTGGGATCTGGACTGTATTCCCAGGTAGTCCAGATTTGGCTGGACTCTCTAGCCTATCATTCTTCCAAATGGGACTCTGGGTCATTCTACCTTCAATACCTTCAAGGGTTTTCACTTCCTCTTGTCTTCATTTTTTTTTTTTCTTTTCGAGAAAAGGTTTCTCTGTATTGCTTTGGAGGCTGTCCTGGAACTCGCTCTGTAGACCAGGCTGGCCTCGAACTCACAGAGATCCACCTGCCCCTGGCTCCCAAGTGCTGGGATTAAAGGTGTGCACCATCTCCGCCCGGCTTTGTCTTCATTTTTGACCTAACGGAAGCTGCCTTTGCTGCGTGTACAGGGCTTTCACATCTCAGAAGTGGGAGCACTGAGGTGGGTTCTGTTTCACCAGCTCTTCATTGTCACTCGTGGCTGTCCGCTGCCCCAGAACTACCGTATCGAGGCCTCTCGCCTGCTCCTGACTTGGTGCGAGCCAGGCCAGTGCGGGGTGGTTGTCTGGGCTGAAGTGGGCAGGTTAGCGGGCAGTTATGGGGCCAAAGGCTGTGAGGGGGACGCAGCAGACTGAGGTGGGACCGAGAGCTGCTATGAGAGGAATTAGAGAGGAGTT
Source organism: Mesocricetus auratus (assembly GCF_017639785.1). Taxonomy (NCBI): domain Eukaryota; kingdom Metazoa; phylum Chordata; class Mammalia; order Rodentia; family Cricetidae; genus Mesocricetus; species Mesocricetus auratus. The sequence goes on along the minus strand of NW_024429266.1, from coordinate 149,494,855 downwards.
ATTTGAGGGCTATGAAGAGGTGTGGGCAGATTTCCGTCTTGGATGCGGTGCCTAAGGCGAGGTCCAAGTTAAGGCGGGTTCCGGATCACCAACTAAGGTGGGGTAAGAGGTGCTAAGGGCGTGGTCAGGACCAAGTGGAGGAGGATCAGGGAGATGTTGACAGCCGGTCCGCACGATTCTTACGCCCGGGTTACTGAGTGGCTGAGAAGTGGGAAAGAACTGTGCTGAGGGCGGGATCAGGGTGATGTTGAGAGAAGGGTGGGGGCGTTGGCCGTGGTGGGGTGCGGGTGCTGCTCGGGGAAGGGCCGGGGAGGTGAGACGCTTAGGAAGGGTGGTGCTGAGGGAGGGTCGGGGCTGTACTGACAGGATAGGAGGCGTAGGCTACCGGAGGGGGCATCTGGGCGGTGCCGGGGGCGGGACCCAGACTCCCAGCGGCCGGAGATGGGCGGTGCTGGGGAAGCAGGGAGGCTCGCCCCGCCCTGAAGGCGGCGCACGAGCGGGCCTGAGGTAGCCCTGGGCCGGCGCAGCACCGACGGCTGGCAGCGCTCTGCGGAGGGCCGGGCGCTGCGCTCCCGGGCGGAGCCGAGTCCGCGGGGCTCCGGGGCGGGGCGGGGCCGTCGATCGGTCCGCGCCGCTGGTTCAGGTGCTGCGGAGGCTCCACGTAGTCAGGCGGCCGGCCGGCTGGGGCGCACCGACCTCGGCCCGTTGCTGTCGTAAGCCCAAGTCGGGCCCCTGCGTCCCAGGTCTCCCACGGAGCCATGGCGGGCCCGGGCCCGGGGGATCAGGACGAGCACTACGATTTCCTGTTCAAGCTGGTGTTGGTGGGCGACGCGAGCGTGGGCAAGACGTGCGTGGTGCAGCGCTTCAAGACCGGCGTCTTCTCCGCGCGTCAGGGCAGCACCATCGGCGTCGACTTCACCATGAAGACGCTGGAGATCCAGGGCAAGCGGGTCAAGGTGGGAGGCGGCGCGGCCCGCTCGCTGCTTTGCTCCCGGCGGGTGGTTCCTGGCCAGTCCTTCAGTTTCCCCTTCTGAAACGGGCCTGGGCCTTGATGTCCATTCGCACTGGGTCCGGGTCCGAAAGCACCGAAAGCACTCAGGGAGTGGTGACAGTAGGCGTCCAGAGCGTGGAGGAGGAAGCCCCCCTGCCCTGCTCACGGCGTGGGGGACTACTCCGAAATAACTTGCGGTGGAGGGCAACCTGCGGGCCGGTCCGTGAGCGCCGCGCATGCCGGGACAGACCCTTCCCTGCGCGGCCCTCTGGGGAGCACTCAGCCAGATAACGACATCCCCGTGACCAGGAGGGACCAGGAAGTAGTGGCCGCTAGGACCGGAGGGCCAAAAGTTTTTGTCAGAATTTCCCCCTTGGCCACGCCTCCTTGCAGTCTCTTTTCTGGACCTGGTGGTGGAACTCGACTCCACCAGGGCCAGCGTGGGGTGGGGGTGGGGGCCTCCCCAGCTGGGGTTTGATAGAAACCGAAAACTTTACAGATACCGGAAGGTGGGGGAGAGAACCAAACTTTGGCAGTGACCCCAGCAGAAACAGCAGGATGTGGTTGCCACAATGTCCTGGCAATGATTTGATAAATAATATTTGCGATGAATGAAATCAGTTTCTTAACCTAGGTGTCTGCCCTCCCTAACAGTAGCATCCTGGACAGGACACAGCATTGTTCTTGCTTACAGTAACTTTCCCTCAGTAGCTTTCCCGGCTTGCACCCGACAGAAGTCCTTTGCCATTTTTCTTGGTTTCAACTTCACAAGGATCTTCAAGCCCAGCGTTAAATAGTACTGGGTGGGGGTTGCCCCGTGTTTTCAGGAAGTGAAGCCCGGGGATGGGATTCTCTTCACCCAGTTGCTCCCGTGGCTTTGTTTATTTGGGTGACTGTAGGCCTGCCCTCTGTTGCCCTTGGCTGGGATACTTAGCTCTTTGTTTCTATAAAGTTGGGATAATTTCTGGGTGTTGCCTCTCTCTTGTCCCATCGTGTAGAAAAAAAGCAAGTCAATCATTCTTATGACCACTGTGCCTGTAGAGATTTGCCTGCAAGGTTTTAAGTAGTCTTGGGTGTTGGTATATTTTGGTTTCTGTGAGGTGGGAAAGGGCCAGGTGCAGGAAGGCTCTTTAGCCATTCTGGACCATCCCTTTGGAGCAGGTGGCCAGGGAAGGGCTGACATGGGTGGAGTGTGTTCATGGTCAGGTTTGTACCCTCTGATAATGCCAGCAGTCAACAAAGTGCAATGTGAAAATAGAAGCAGAAGGAACATGTTTCCCTTTTGGAAAGCTCTTGGCCTGTGTCGTGTGTGTGTGTGTGTGTGTGTGTGTGTGTGTGTGTGTGTGTGTGTGTGTGTGTATCCCGGTGCTGACTGGTCAAGGAGGGGGCATTATTCCTGTTTACCTGTGGAGATAACCCGTACCTAGTGCAGCCCTAGGTGGACTGTGCGCTTGAACTTAGGTTATGAGGTTATGCAATATAGTACCGTGCAGCTTGTTATTTCTTTTCCTTATGGTCACTTCAGATTTTCCTCTTAGGAGGCAGCCTTGTGGGCCTGTGAGTGGCAGAGCTGTGTATGTGTGTTGGTTGTTCTTTCTAGAAGCTATTGTGAGGCAGCTAACGGGTGTGTTCTATAGACTGGAGGGCATTGTCACTGTTAATTCTCTTTGTGGTACTAGGGATTGAGCTTAGGGCTCAGTGTATACGCCCTACCAGTAAGTCTGTCTCCCACAGACTGATCTGGGCTTTGTAAGAGTTTGAGGAACTCTTAGAGACAGGCCACCTGCTGTTCCAGCTCCTCTGAAGTGGAAGTACCCTGGAGTGAGTTGGGAAGGCCAAGAAGGCAGAGACTTTCCTTCCCAACAGGTCAGAGCAAAACCATCTTACTCAGTTCTGTGTCAGCTGTCAGAGCAAAACCATTTTTATTCAGCTCTGTCTTTCAGTTTTACTTACTTGTTTAGACTTCTTCTAAAATGGAGATTTGAAAATAACAGCCAGTCAGGTTTTTTCTTCTTTTTTTCTATAGTCATTTCCCATGACAACCACTATCCTGCTTGCAGAGATGGGCCTGTCTGTCTCTCCAGCCCCGCTCTCTAACCTCCTTAGTCCTCTTCAGACTTGCCGAGATTGTTCCTGCCTTACCTCCTGCTCATCTTTCCCCACTTCTTGTCATAGTGTGTCCTCAGACCCCTGTGTCACGGACATTTTATTATGGGTTCTACCATGAATACTGCCTTCCCACAGGGTCCTCCTCTGCCCTCCCAGGTCTTTCCCCGCTGTGGTCTATGTGCTAATAGCATTCACGCAGACATGAACTTACCTGGGTTGTTTGTGTCTTCCTGTTGAAGATAAGCTCCTTAAGGACACACAGATCCAGCTGGCCAGTGTCAGACACATGCTGTTCAGCATATGCCTGTTTACTGGTTAATATTTATAGAGGAAGCTGGAGCCAAGAAAAGTGAAGTAGCTGGCTTACCCGAGGTCTCTTATAAGTCAGGGGCAAAACCAGGATTTGAACTCTGGATTTGACTGGCTTCTGGGTACAGTGTTCACTTTCTGATTCCTTCTGGGCCTGGAAAGGTGGCCCCAAAGTTCTGAAGCTGATGACACCATGAACCATCACACTGAGAACAGAATGTGCTTTTGGGCCTTTCCCTCTGGTTTTTGCAAGACAGACCCCGAGTAGTCTAGTCTGGCCTCCATCTCACCATGTAGTTGAGGATACTCTTGAACTCTTGCTCTACTTCCCAAGTGCCGGGACCACAGGTGTACCACCACAACCAGTTTTTATACTTAGGAATCTTATAAATGCTTTTAATAATAAGAGTTGGCACTAGACCATTTCAGGGTGTTTATCAGCTAGTGGGTACATTGAGATAGTCCTACTTGGGGGTGGTCAGATGACTCAGCAAGTAGAAGTCCTGGCTGCCTAAGTTTGATCCTGGATCCCAGGGTGCAAGGTAAGAATTGACTCCTGAAAGTTGACCCCTGACCTCCACACACGTGCCTTGGCATGTGTGTACTTCTGTATATGTGTGCATGTTCGACACACACATCATATATAGACATAGAATAAAGTAAAAATAAATAGCCCAATCAGATCAGACAAGCTGCTGTCAAAGTTTACAAGCCTTTTTTTTTTTTTTTTGGTCTTTTTGAGACAGGGGTTCTCTGTATTGCTTTGGAGGCTGGCCTGGAACTCACTCTGTAGACCAGGCTGGCCTGGAACTCACAGAGATCCGCCTGCCTCTGCCTCCCGAGTGCTGGGATTAAAGGCGTGCGCCACCAATGCCTGGTTTACAAGCCTTTTAAAACAGTCATTTGAGGTGTCCTGGATGTGTTTGACTGTAGGTCTGAGGACTGGGTGTAGCACATGCATCTGAATGCCTTTTGTGTTTCTGATCAAAGAGTCTGAATAAGAACACCAGGCCTAGTTGAGCGTTGGTGGCACACTCTACCTTTAATCCCAGCACTTGGGAGGCAGAGGCAGGTGGATCTCTGTGAGTTCAAGGCCATCCTGGTCTGCAAAGTGAGCAACAGGACAGGTTCCAAAGCAATATGGAGAAACCCTGTCTCCAAAAACCAAAAATCAAACAAACAAAAAACCCCACCAGGTGTCTGAAGGGACTAATGACTGACCACTCATCTACTTGTGAAGGTTATTGAAAAACTGAACATGCTTGAAAACATTTAAAATTTCCCTGGCTTTTTTTAAAATTATGTTTTAAAATTTTATTTATTATTATTATTAGTGTATGTATGTATGTGCACTTGTGCAACAGTAAGCTTGTGGAGGTCTCTCCTTCATTGTGTGGGTCCTGTGAATTGAACGCAGGTTGCCAGGCTTGGCAGCAAGCATCTTTATTCATTGCGCTATCTTGCTGGCCCTTCCTAGCTTTTCTTTCCTTTTTTTTTTTTTTTTTTGAGAGGTGATCTATTCATATGGTTCATACTGCAAAATTTATTTCAAAGACTTAAAGGATACCTAGGGAAGTTCCTTACACCTTTGGCCCTCAAGCTACCCTGAACCCAATAAGCAGAAAACAATTAGTACTACCCATTTCTTTCTTATCCTCCAGGACATATTATAAATAAAGCCAAAATGTATAATGCAAACAAGCAAAAGGGTTTGTCTAATCGTTGCTTTTGTTGCCATGTTCTTCTAGATGACCAGGGATGGAAGCTTGCCTCTCCTCCAGCTCTCCCTGCTCCCTGCTATGCCTCCTAGGAAAGCCCAGCTCCAAACCCCGACTCCATTCCCACTGCTTCTTCCTTCCTTTATGTGGGCAACACAAAGGCCTGTTATGTAAACTTAGTTTTGCAGATCACTAGGCACACAGTCCCCAAGTAAGAAGCCTATACATGGCTTCACCAGGCCCTCTGGCTACTTGATACACTTCCATATCTCTCTGTCTCTTCTGATTTTTCAAGACAGTGTCTCCGTATAGCCCTGGTGTTCTAAAAATTGCTCTGTAGGCCAGGGTGGCCTTGAACTCACAGATATGTCTGCCTCTGCCTCCTGCGTGCTGGGGTCAAAGGTGTCTGCCACCGCTGCCTGGCTTCCACAACTCTTCTTCATGGAATCTGTGCCTTTGGACCAGGACTTCCAGCTCACTGTCCTTGACTAGCTGTTCTCTGCTTCATAGATGCAATTTGTTTCATAGCTGCTCCTGTTACTTCCAAAGTAGGGGTAGGGAGGATTAAAAGGGTGTGTGTGTGTGTGTGTGTGTGTGTGTGTGTTTCAGTGCTTGTGATGGAACCCATGACCCATGCACTACAGACAAGTGCTCTCCTACTAAGCTGCACAAACCCGGGATTTTCGTGTTTGCCTTCCCAGTTCTTCCAGTCTAGGACCTGGCTTTTGGTCTGTGCATTTCCTATTTGGATAAAATCAATTTGACTTTTTGGTTCTGCTCAGAATAGAAAAAGGACTGTTAGATAAGAGATGTTCTGGGTCACAGTGATTGTCTGAAGAAATCTGTTCTTGATACCAATGGTCACCATGCTCATTGTAAACTAAACTAAACCTTGCCTCCTGAGGATTCTTACTGTCCTTAGGCAGTGCTCATGTGGGAAGAGAGAGAGAGGGCTCGCTCCACAACCGCAGAGGCAAGCTAACCCTCAGGTCAGCGCACATTACCTTGGGTGTATGATGGCACCTCTTCTAACTAGCTGTGTCTAAGATGCCTGTCCAACTTTTACCCTAGTGGATCCTCAGCAGAATGGGAAGTGATGGTTTGTAAGTACCTGAGAGAGGAAGTGGCGTGGGGAGTCAGGAAGGGTGGAGCTACCGCCTACTTGACCTCCCTACCTCTCTTTCCTTTCCCTTTTGTTATTTTGATAACTTGTGATTCTTCTGCCTCCACCTCCCAAGTGCTGTCATTTTGGGTGTCAGATGCCACATCTGGCTCCCATGTGACTTCTTGGGGTACTTGGGGCCTGAGGAGGAGCACACTTGTATATGTGTGTCTTAATCAATTTCACCACTTTCCTCATTCATCCCTCCGTCTGATCTTTGCAGCCACCCTTGTGGATGTCTCCATTGTACAAAGGGAGGAAAGGGAGCCTGGATGAGGCAAGTCTTGACCCGGAGCTTAGCCTTTCGGTCCCTAGTCTGGAGCATTGTTGCCTTGTAGTGTTATGCCCTCTGCCACTGGCAGCAAGCACACAGAGAGGTGGGGATCAGTGTCAGATCTGGTCCTGGGGCCAGCGAGCTGACTCAGTGGGTAAAGGTGCTTGCTACCTAGCCTGACAACCTGAGTTTAGTCCCTGGTACCCACATGGTGGAAGGAAATAATTAATTCCTGAAAGTTGTTCTCTGACCTCCACCCTTGTTGCGTGGTACACATGTGCTCTCCTCCCCCAAAGAAGTGTTATTTAAAAGTTTAAAAAGTAAGCTGGGTAGTGGTGGCGCACGCCTTTAATTCCAGCACTTGGGAGGCAGAGGCAGGAGGATCTCTGTGAGTTCAAAGCCAATCTGGTCTACAGAATGAATTCCAGGACAGCCAGGACTACACAGAAAAACCCTGTCTTGAAAAACAAAATTAAAAGAATCCGGTTATCATGAATCATTTGTATTGTACGTTTTAGCTAGCGGTATTGTTTCAACATTGTAAAACCGGGTGCTTATTGTAAACAAATCCTTGTTAATTCAGATGAATTGAGTAGTGTTGAAAATGACCACTGCGAATAAGAGAGAAAACTTGTCTTCTAGACTAATGTTTGAATACAAAATGCTTTATTCATATTGCAATAGAAACCAACCAAATCCTACTAGATAAAGAACCTCTAACCCGCTTTGAGTTCATGAGTAAGAACCTTTGTCATTAGTAGCTTCTTAGATACCATTTAATATCTTCTCTTTTTTTGTTGTCATTGTATGAGACTGGGTCTCATTATGTAACCTGACTGGCCTGTACTTGCTGTACAGCCCGGGGTAGCTTTAAGTTTGGAACAATCCTTCTATGTTAAGAGCTGGGATTACAAACTTGCCCACACCTGGCCCCTTCTACCCTTAATTGTCTCACTTTGTCTTGGAGACCTCCCCTTCCTGGATGGAAAAAGGGAGAGCCAACCCTCAGTGTGATGTTTGGGACGTGGTTCTTTTGTTTATAGTGCTGGGGATCGAACCCAAGGTCCTACACAGGGCTTTACCACTGAGCTGTATGTTCAGTCCTCTTTTTTTTTTTCTTTTAATTTAACTTTAGTTTTTGTTTTGTAGGGCTGGCTGACCTAGAATTTACTCTGTAGCTTGGGCCGACCTCAGTGTTGTGGTTCTCCTCTCTCAACCTTCTAGATGCTGATGTGAGCCATCGTATTGGCACCAGGCTGCGCTTTGGACCGTAGAACTGCAAGCACAGTGGCAGGCCCTAGTGGCCTGAGCCTCTTTATAATCATCAGGTCCACCCCTGAAACCTGCCAAGAGAGAAAGTGCCAGGTTACAGGAAAGATTCTGGATGTAGAGTGTCACAGCTGATTGAACATTCAGAGCCACTATTTCAAGGAACCAACCCTGAAAGGAATAACACCCATCAAAACATTTAGGTTCTACGTGGTGATGTCAAAAATTCAGTCATATCTTTGTTTTTCCTCTAATTATGTATGTGTATATATGTACATATATCTATTATATATATTTACACACACATACGTGTGTGTGTGTGTGTGTGTGTGTGTGTGTGTGTGTTTGAGATAGGGTCTTACTATGTAGCCCTGACTGACCTGGCACTGGCTATGTAGGTAAGCTTTATTTTTGAGATAGGATCTATATTGACTAACTTGATTTGGTACTGTGTTCAAGGGATTGTTCTGCTTCAGCCCTAGGTAGCTGGGATTAAAGACATGGGTCACTGTAGCTGTCCTAACAGTTCTTATTTGGGACGGCATCACTGTGACCATGAACACATGTAAAAGCCTCTGAAGATGCATGCTTTTCAGGTCTGATTGTACAGACCTTCGATCTCAGCTTTTCATAAGCCTCAGGCGAAAGGGTTGCAAGTTCAAAGCCTGTCTGGGCAGCTAAGTGTCTCAAAAACCAACCAGTGGTAGCCTGTGAGAAGGCGCAGTGGTTAAAAGGGCTTGCCGCCATGCAAGACGGCCAGAGTTTGATCTCTAGGACCCACATGACGGAACAAAGAACTTACTCTTGAAAGCTGTTCTGACCTCTGTGTGCACATCCCTTTCCTGCACACAAGAATAAATAAAATGTAATAAAAAACAAAGCAAGAAATTAAACAACCCGTTGAACAAACAAAACCAGTTCTAGGGGTAAGGATAGCTAGCTCATTGCCAGAGTGTGTGTTTGCCCAGTATGCCTGCCCTGGGTTCCATTCCCAGCACTGTAAAAAGGAAAAATAGTCAGGTGGTTCACTTTAGATTAGGAGCATACCTAGGTCCTGAAGATACATCTGACATGTGGTAGGCTGTGAGAGGCTTTTACTAAATAAGTCTCTTTTTTTTTTCCCTGAGACAGTCTATTATGTAACTATGGTTGTCTAGGAACTCTCTGTGTAGACCAGTCTGGCTTTGAACTCAGAGAGATCCACCTGTCACTGCCTTCCAATTGTTGGGATTAAAGATTTGTGCCACGGGCTGGAGAGATGGCTCAGAGGTTAAGAGCACTGACTGCTCTTCCAGGAGTCCTGAGTTCGATTCCCAGCAACCACATGGTGGCTCACAACCATCTACAATTCAATTTGGTGCCCTCTTCTGGCATGTAGGAAGAACAGTGTATATGTAATAAATAAATAAATCTTAAAAATAAATATGTAATAAATAAATAAATATATTAAAAAGAAAAGGAGGAAAATATTGAAAAAAAAAAAAGATTTGTGCCACCATCATGCCTATCTCTCTTTTTTGTTTTTGTTTTTGTTTTTTTTGTTTTTTTGTTTCTCTGTGGCATTGGAGGCTGTCTTAGAACTAGCTCTTGTAGACCAGGCTGGTCTCAAACTCACAGTGCCACCACTGCCTGGCCACGCCTGACTCTTTTTAAAAAGATTTATTTTTGTTTTATGTGTGTCAATGCTTACCTGCATGTATGTGTACCATGTGCGTGCTTGGTATCTGTGGAAGCTAGAAGGGTGTTAGAGCCCTTAGAACTGGAGTGGCAGACAGTTGTGAGCAGCATTGTGGGTACTGGGAATTGAACCTGGTCCTCTGAAAGGGTCACCTTTCCAGCCCATTTTAGTTTTTTGAAGTGACTGCTTTTTAAGGAGACTAAGTACATCTTGACTTGAGAGACCCACCAGTTGGGCCTCCAGCCCACAGGCATGGGTTAGTTTTTCATTACTAACAGAGTGCCTAAATAAAGTCAACATAAAAAGGAGTAATGGCTTATTTTGGGTCACAGTTTTAGAGATATTTAACTTGGCTGCTTTGGGCTGCTAAACTCTTATTTGGGAGCCGGTAGCTGAGGAAGACTAGAGAAAGAGAGATCTTAGTACTCCTTCCAAATCATGTTTCCAGTGATCCAACTTCCTTCTCCCAGGTTCCACTTTCTAAAAGTTTAACCACCTATCCTTAGTGCCACAGGCTGGTCACCAGTTATTTAACACATGGGCCTTTGGGAATGCCTAATATTCAAATTTTAACAGAGTAGGGTGAGTCCCTGGCTGTGGTTGACTGTCTATGAGGATGTTGAACGACTCCTGAAAGAAGTCTTGCCATTTAACACTAAACAACCACTTGATTGCCATTATTGTGGCCGAGGAGGATAGAAACTGGGTGAGCTTTTGGTGCAAGGGAACAAACACAAGGCCTAACATAAGTAAACACAAGTTCTTCCACCAGCTCCCAAATTACTTTATTAAAATGTAGTTTCACAATGCTGAGAATTGAACATAGGGCCCCATATATACTAAGCAAAAACGCTACCACTGACCTAAATTCCCAGCACAATAATTTTTAATTTGCTTATTTTTTCTGAGACAGGGTTTCTCTGTGTAACACTAGCTGTCCTGGAATTTGCTTTGTAGACCAGACTGGCCTTAAACTCAGAGATCCACCCAGCACAGTATTTTTTAAAGTTAGAAATATCCTTTGTAGGGTGCTGGAGAGGTGACTCAGAGGTTAAGAGCACTGGCTGTTCTTCCAGAGATCCTGAGTTCAATTCCCAGCAACCACATGTTGGCTCACAACCATCTATAGTGAGATCTGGTGCCCTCTTTTGGCCTGCAGGCATACATGCAGACAGAACACCGTATATGTAATAAATAAGTAAATCTTAAGAAAAAAGAAACATTCTTTGTATAGTTTCAATGAAAAACTGAATTTTTTTCTTCTTATATATACTGATTTCATGGCCAAAACAATAAATTACAGTTGTCAGAATAAAAATCAGTTTGGTAGCTATGGGTTGTTAATATCTTCTATGTTTATATTTAGGTGAAATATGTAGAAAAAATAAAAATTTTAAGAAGTACATGATAATTGTGTGAAATACATCGAAGAAACCACACAGAAAATTAATTTTATTATTGAAGTGCCAGAGTAAATGCTTCAGTGTAAACTCCTAACTCTGTAGTTCTGACTTTACTTCTTGGTGTGTTGAGAGCCACGGCCTTGGTTGGGCTAGCTCCCTTGGTAGAATCTGTGCCTGGCCTGTTCAAGGCCCAGGGTTCCATTCCGAGCACTGAAGGGAAAGAAATACTTCCAGGGTTTCAAGCTGACTATTGCTGGACTGATAGGTCGGTTGAAATAGGAGTGACAGGGAAGAGATATGGAACCTGGCAGGTCCTCTGGGATTCATTGTGTTTGTTGCAGAGGTTGGGACTAAAACTGACGTCTTGTGACTGGCTCATGGTTTGTTCATGGGTTCGAAAAGCACCTGCCTTCTCTCCGAGTCCAGGCTCTGAAGAGGAAAAGGCTCAGTGGAAGCCGTCTCTGTTCCTCATGCCCAGAGCATGAAGCAGCCCACCTTGTCTAGGGTCATGGAGACAGGAGGGTTGAGGGAGACACTGAAAAATGGATGAGTATCCTAAGGAGGAGGGACAGAAGGGGCTTCAGATGCCATGGTCATATGTATGTCAGACCATGGAGTCACTGTAAGAGGTGCGGGCACAGCTTGAGAATGGGGAGAGATGAGGCCATGGGTGAGCCCCCAGGCTAGGCTGATTCTGTTGGTATCATGTCCACTGTGTTCTGAGGACAGCAGGAAACAAAGTGGTCAGCTTTTGTCTGGGAGGCTGCCTGGCACTGCTCTGAGTTGATGCGGTGGCTAAGGAGGAGGACAGATGGACCCAAGACTGAGCTGAGACCCCAAGCTGGTGGCGCACGCCTTTAATCCCAACACTGGGAGGCAGAGGCAGGAGGATCTCTGTGAGTTCCAGGCCAGTTCTGGTCTACAGAGCGAGTTCCAGGACAGCCTCCAAAACAATACAGAGAAACCCTGTCTCGAAAACAAACAAACCAAAAAGAATGCTGTTTTTGTCACAAAGGGCTCTCCTGATAGGCACAACCACCTGGGAATTTATAATCTCCTCTGCTGGGTGCTGTCCTGGTCATGGTGCTCACCTGACCTGGGCCAGGTGCCTGGCAGGCATCTTGTGGTCCAGGCTCACCCCTTGGTGCTGAGCTTCCAGGAAGGGAGGAAGGGGTATGTTAGGAGCAGTCAGCCCTTTGTAAGAAACTGAGGCAGAACTTGTTTGCCAAAGGCAAACATATCAAGAACATTCAGGCAAGGGTTTGATTCTTGTGGGAGATGTAACTTACTGAGGAAATTTGCTGAAAAAGCTTTCCATATGCTGTGGGAGCCTTGCACACAGCAGGGAGCTAGGGCTTCAGGCTTGAAACAGACTAGGTGTAAAGAGTAATCTTGCGGCTGGACATGTAGGTCAGTTGGTAGAGTGCTTGCCCAGCATGCGTGAAGCCGGGGGTTCTGTTCCCTGTTTTGCATATAACTAGGATGGTGGTGGCACATGCTTGTAATCTCAAGACTCAGGTGATGGAGACAGGAGGATTAGAAGTTCAAGGTCCTTTTTGGCTTCATAGAGGGCTTGAGGCCAGCCTGATATATGAGATCCTATCTCAGGAAGATTGATCTTGGAGTGATAGATGGGAAATGCTGACCACTCTGGGCACCCTGTTGAGTTCTGCCTGTCTGGATTCAAGGCATCATGGACCTGTCTCTTAGTGTGGTTGTGAGTGGACTGATGCTATCCAGAGTGTGATGAACAACCCTGCAGACAGCTGGCAGGGCTGCCCTGTGACATGGGCAAATGCTACTTTGCATTGCCACAGACTCCCATGCAGGAGATACATTACAGCAAGGGAATAGTATACAAGATACAGTACTTTCTGATGCTCACTTGACCAACCGTGTTGAGGGAGGGGGAGCAATTCTGGGTCCAGGGGCTGTCAACATCCCTCTGATACTGACTCCTCTTAATTCCTCTTTGCCTCCAGTAGATACCCACAGGTCACTGTGTTTTCACTTTTCTTGTCCTCAATCAGATCAAGACTTGCCTGTGGGCACTGGGCTAGAGTCAAACACTGTTAAATACAGTTAACGCACTATCAACGGTAACGATAGACCTTTATTATAAGCACACTTTTTTTTTTTTTTTTTTTTTTTTGGTTTTTCGAGACAGGGTTTCTCTGTGGCTTTGGAAGCTGTCCTGGAACTCACTTTGTAGACCAGGCTGGCCTCGAACTCACAGAGATCCGCCTGCCTCTGCCTCCCGAGTGCTGGGATTAAAGGCGTGCGCCACCAACGCCCGGCTTATAAGCACACTTTTATAATGCTTATTTTTCCTTTAAATAAGTTAAGATTTGATGGCTAATGTGATTTGACAGCATTAAAGCTTTTCCTGGTACCCTGGTTACCTTGAACATAGGATTATTAGCCAAGTAGTGGTCTCTGATTGGCCTCATGGCTCCCATGCTGGTTTGAACACTGCATGGATTCCTTGAGGAAACTAAACAGCAGCCGCAGCTGCTGGCTGCCCAAGCAGAGCTCCACCTCCAAAGGCATCAGCCATCTTGACTGCTTCATACTGCTTGTCCTCGACGTCTGCCGTCACAAGCTTGCTGAACTCTGGCAGTCATTTCACTCAGGACAGAAGGGATACCTCTGGGAGCTCAGCAGGAGACCTGTGACTGAGACTTGTTTGAAGGACCACACCATGATGGCGCAGTACCCTGGCACAGCACCTTCCTGGCTATTTAAGAAGGCAGTCAGTTCACTACTCTCGGCTGTGGGCCCCCACCCTCTTGTAGTATGCCCCGGGGCTGTGGCATTAGGTCAAATGAAAGGCTTCTCCTGAAGTGTCTTTGCTTCCCTACTTGTGATCATTATTATTACTAAAGTGGACTGAAAGAGGTGAGAGAGAACCAGAGGCTGTGGCAGCAGTGACAGCAGCAGCAGCTGCTGCTGCGGTGGTGACAAGGGGGGTGGCTGAAGAGTCCCTGGAATGAGAGTAGAGATGGCAGACAAAGGGGTCAGAGAGCCAGAGGTGAAGGAAGATAGAAGGGTTTTGAAGAACCATGGGTGAGAAACTGATGCCTCCAGTTGCTTGACGATGAGGAGCTACCAAGTCTTTTTCTTTTTAAAAAGATTTTATTTATTCTGTCTGCACACCAGAAGAGGGCACCAGATCTCATTATAGATGGTTGTGAGCCACCATGTGGGTGCTGGGAATTGAACTCAGGACCTCTGGAAGAGCAGCCAGTGCAATTTGCCTCTGAGCTATCTCTCCAGCCCTGAGCTCCAAGTCTTAAGGACTAGGGGTCCTAGACACATTTGGCCTGAGAACTGAGACACCAACTACTGTAGACACTAAGGCTCCCGATATTGAGGTTTTTTCAGGAGTATAGGAGACTGAGGGTTACAGTAGCTGCCTCATGGCTCCTGGTGATTAAAACCCAGAGCAGTGAGCCTCCAACCTCAGGACCTGGAGACATAAGCCATGTCTACTAAAGCCCAGAGCAACAGCTTGAGCTGTGAGGCTGTTATTCCAGCCCAGGGGCATGGGGGGGGGTTGGGGGAGACCCTCAGCACTGGAAGAGCTTTCATCACCTACTCCCAGTTTTTACCCAGAGAGCAGAAGGGCCACAGACAGCAGAGTGAACTTGCCCACCTGCTGCACTTCCCTTGGAGTGACTGCTCCTGTCACCGCAGAACCCTGCAGAACCCCATCTAAGCTCTTCCCTAGAGGACAACACAGCAGAGGCTGTGTTGGAGGAGGAGCTTCAAACCCTACCTTCTGGTTTGACTCATGTCCCAAGACATCATAAAAAATAGCTCAGGAACTTGTATTTGGGTCAGTCTGACCATCTCAGTTTTTGCCTTGAGAACTGACTTTTCCAAGGTTCTCTCATCTAATACAAAGAAGCCTGGAACTTTCCACTGTCTGCTTACTCAGGATAGATTCCATTTCCATTGGGAGGGACAGGACAGAACAGGGCACAGGTCTTAGAACTGAACTTCCAGAGATGCTTTTAACTTAAACGACAGGGTTGGTTTACTGTATTCATGTGACTTACTCCATGGGACTATAAACCACGAATCCCTGGAAAGCAGCTTACAGCCCTCTGCTTTTGGTGTGTGTGCTTGTGTGTGTGTGTGTGTGTGTGTGTGTGTGTGTGTGTGTTGTGTGCATGCATGTGTGTGTGTGGTGGTGTGGTGAGTGTGTGTGTATGGTGTGTATGTGTGTGTATGTTGCTGGATCTCATGCTCCCTGCCTAGCTCCTAAAGTCATCTTGATGTAGGATACCTGAGTAAAATAAACAATGCTGTCTATGGTGTGAGCTGTTTGAGAGGTAGGAATGTGAAGGCAATAAGAGTTCTGCCCAGGATTGGAGCATGCGTATCAGGAAGAGCTACCCTAAAGTGATAAAGGATGGGCAGAAGAGTCTACCTGCTAAAAGGTAGTTCTGCCTGTCCTGAAAGGGCCTGGTGATGCAGACGATACTGCTCACCATGGTTCCTGGAGACTTGTGGGCCAGCACAGGCTAGGAGTCATTAACTGCGGAGTTTAAAAGAGAACAGGAGCCCCACTCCCACTAAGAATGGTGATTCTCAGTCTTCCCATTACAGGGTCAAAGAAGGGACTGAACTCCCCTGCCCAACCCTGCTTGGTGGCAGAGGAGGGGCAATGTGTTTTTTTGTGCGTGTGTGCTCTGGGAGCCCATTTTTGTCTTTACTGGTACTCTGAAGTGCTTGAGCCCACAGTTGCTCATGGACACAACTCTAGGTATCAGTAGCCTGGAGAATTTCTCCAAAATTCTAAAGGTCTAGTGCAGGCTGAGAAGGCTTGCTGGGAAGGACTGAGAAGCAGGTGGTGCCAGCAGAGAGTGCAGAACCAAGTCCTACTGGGCCGTGTGTAGGGACTGGTGTCAATGTGGTAGGGATTAGTGTTAGCTTGCGAGGGACTAGTGTCAGCATGGTATTCTTGGCAGTTTTGGCCGATTTGTGTACTCTGTGCAGTGGAAAAACCTTTCAGCTTTCATAACGCTCAAACTGACCTACTGTCCAAAAAGAAAGAAAGACAAAGAAATTGGGGTGAGGGAGTAGATGGGGCTCTCTGTGGAGGTGATGAGTCTGTGTCTATTAGAATGAAAAAGGAAGTGATCATTCAGGACAAAAGCCTTGCTACTATCATCTAGTAACTCAGGAAGCCTAGATTTAATTAATGGCTTTTTTGTTTTGTTTTTGTCAGTTAGGCTGTGATCTACTACAGTTTATGTTTCTTCTGTTTGGGATTTTTTTGATTTCCTTAGATTTTAAAATCAGTATCTTTTATCAAATATAGAGATTTGTTGGCCATTTGTTCTTTGATTATTCCTGGCAAGAATCATCATATGTACAATACCCATGCCCAGCAGGTGCCTACCATAGGGCACTGACATTTGTTAAATGAAGAAATAAATGGTGGAGAAAGACCATATGCTCCATGCTTTGGCCAAGGTAGATAAGGAGGAACCTACTGCCCCAATCTAGCCTCACCACCAGCTGTAGAACATTAGGAGATCCAGTACTGTACAGCTTGGATGTAGTGAGCTTGCTGCAGAAAAGACCCAAATGTGTATCCAGCCTGACCTGAGCGCACCCTTGGAGCCAGTTCCTTACCTGCAAACTCTGGTGGTCAGCGGCTGTAAACCAGGGATTAGGGGAGAGCCGGTCCATGGCAGACTCTTGAGGGCCCTAGAGTTGTGAGACAAGCTACTCCCACCCGCTTCTCTTTTCTTCCTCATACTGGACTCCTGAGTTGCTTTCTTTTCTCTCTCTATTTTGTGTGTGTGTGCACAGGAAGAATGGGATGTCCTGCTGTTACTCGCCATCTACTCCTTTTGTGACAGGATCTCTCCCCGAGCCTCGGGTTTAAGTTTTCTTGGCTAGGCTAACCGCCAGCAGGCTTCAGTGACCTTGTTGCTGTCCACTTAGAGCTGAGGTTACCAGTGTGCACAGGATCCTGGTTTGTTATGTGAGTGCTGGGATCCAAACTCTGGTCCTTTGGATTGCACAGCAATGGCTCTGAACCTCTGAACCATCCCCTCAGCCCTGAGCTGCTTTTTTTTTTTTTGAGGCAGGGTTCTTTGTGCATTTTTGGAGCCTGTCCTAGAGCTGCCTGCCTCCCGAGTGCTGGGACGAAGGTGTGTGCCTGCACTGCCTGGCCCGAGTTCCTTTCTAAGACTTGCAGAGGACTGTTGCTGTGAGCCGCCGTTAGGCCAGTGGACTCACTGTTCTGGGCATGGGTCTGTGGGGCTGCCCTTCCTGCCCCTGTGACATGTGTCACTGGGTTGACTCCTTTCTTCAGCTACAGATTTGGGACACAGCTGGCCAGGAGAGGTTCCGAACCATCACACAGAGCTACTACCGCAGTGCCAATGGGGCCATCCTGGCCTATGACATCACCAAGAGGAGCACCTTCTTGTCAGTGCCTCACTGGATTGAGGATGTGAGGAAGTATGCGGGCTCCAACATTGTGCAGCTGCTGATTGGTGAGCTAGGGATGGTGGCTGGAGGGGCCTGGGAACGGGTCTTACCTTTGCCTTTTTTCTTTTCCAGTACAAGGCAAGCCTGCCTTGGGAGGGGCTGAGCTTGGCCAGGAAAGGAGCCAGAGTTGAACCAGGAACTTGCAGTCAGTTTAAAAGTTGGACTCAAAATTGAGATTAGAAGGCAAGAGGGTGCTGGAGTTTGCTTTGCAGTTCCTGTGTGTTCTGGGCCAGTCGCTCAGGCTCTAAGGCATGGTGTTTCTGCAGACAGCACTGCTTCTCCTGCTCAGAGGAAGCAATGCGGCTGGTTTGCTGCTCATTGCTTGAGCATGGAGCTAGCATGCACGAGGCTATAGGTTTCACCGCCAGCACTGCAGAGGAAAAAGGTAATAAAAAGAAAACAAGATGAGAGGCCGTGGAGTAAGAACTTCTCCTTTGCGTTTTAAAATTACATTGACTAGTGTGCATGCTCACATGTGTACATAGCAGTGCATGTGTAGGGATCAGATGACAAACTTGCTAGAGTCAATTCTCTCCTTTTACCAGTGGGTTCTGGGAACTGAATTCAGGTTACTAGACTTGGCAACAAGTGTCTTTACCCACTGAGCTCTCTTGCTGGCCTAGACAATTTAAAAAATCTGTCTTCCTGCCTGCCTGCCTGCCTGCTGTCCATCCGTTCGTCCGTCCATCCATCCATCCATCCATCCATCTGGTGTATGTATATGGGTATACATATGCCAGAGAACATGTGCATAGGCCAAAGGATACCTTCCAGAGTCTGTTTTCTCCTTTTGCCATGTAGGTACTGGAGATTGAACTCAGGTTACCTAGTTTAACAGTAAGCACCTCCACCCACTGAGCCATCTTGCCAGCTGAGAACAAGAGTTTTAAAATACTAATCCCAGCACTTGGGAGGCAGAGGGAAGTGGACCTCTGAGTTTGAGGCTAGCCTGATCTACAGAGATAGTTCCAGGACAGCTAGGGTTACACAGAGAAACTGGGTCTTGAAAAAGAACAAAACAAACATGAAAAAGAGCTTTAAAATAAAAAAGGCAGCCTGACTTGGTGGCTATACTTGTCCTAGCTCTCAAGAGGCTGAGGGGCAGGAGAATTGCTTTAGCTAACAGTTTCAAGTCTGGTCTGGGCAACTTAGTGAGAACTCTTTATTTTTTTATTCTTTGGATTTTTGAGACAAGGTTTCTTGGTATAACCCAGGATGTTCTGGAACTCACTCAGTAGACCACTGATCTTGAACTCAGAGATCGCATGTTTCTTGTGGCACTGCTGCCCGGCTAGAACTGTTTTTTAAAAATTGTTAAAATATGCTGGGTGTGATGGTGCGTGCCTCTATTCCTAGCATTCAGGAGGCAGAAGCAAACAGATCTCTGAGTTCAGAGCCAGGCTGGTCTACGTACTGAATTCTAGTCCAGCCATGGCTACTCAGTAAGAAAACAAAGATAGGGGATGGAGAGATGGCTCAGTGGCTTTGAGCACTTCCCAGTGACCTGAGTTTTCCCAACACCTTCATTTTGGCTCACAGCTATCTGTAATTTCAGGGGATATGGTATGTTCTGGTCTTTGTGGCTGCCAGGCACACGCATGGTTCACAGACAAACATGCAGGCAAAACACCCACACACATAACATTTTTAAAAGGTTAAAACAAACAACAACAACAACAACAAAAAAGGTTAAAACAAAAAGGACTATTTTAAGCTAGGAGGCAGTGATACATACCTTTAATCACAGCACTCAGGAGGCAGAGGCAGGCAGATCCCTGTGAGTTCAAGGCCAGCCTGGCTTACAGAACCAGTTCCAGGACAGCCAGAGTTACACAGAGAAACCTTATCTTGAAAAACAAGACAAAACAAAACAAAAAACCACCACAACCAACAAAGGACTATTTTAAGACCGGCCAGTTACCACACCCAGCAGTGTACCTGGAGCTGGTGGAGGGGACATGCTCTGGGACTCTTGGTGTGGCTCTGCTGGCTAGAACTGTGCTGGTCTGGTACCTTGGGCCTTACCATGCTCTACCTGGCCTTTCTTGACAGGGAACAAGTCAGACCTTGCCGATTTCCGGGAGGTCCCTCTGACTGAGGCGCAGAGCCTGGCCGAGCACTATGACATCCTGTGTGCCATCGAGACCTCTGCCAAGGACTCCAGCAATGTGGAGGAGGCCTTCACCAGAGTGGCCACTGAACTCATCATGAGGCATGGAGGCCCCCTGTTCAGTGAGAAGAGCACCGACCGCATCCAGCTGGACAGCAAGGACGTTACGGAGAGCTGGGGCTGTGGGTGCTGACTGGGGAGGCAGGGCAGGCATGCCAAGACCTCCCCACCTCCTTTGTCTGCAGCCTGTGAAGCCCCACCATTCAGAGCCAGCCCTCCAGGGCACTGGCTTCTCTAGAGGGATTCTGCACCCCTGGCCTGGATGCTGGGTAGAAAGGGAGAAGCAGGGTGTCCTGAGCAGAAGGCCATTGGCTAGGGCAGGTTGTGGATCATCCTTGCCAGCCAGCATCCACTCCCTCCATGTTCTTCACATTCCAGGACTAGCCTGAGCCTTCCAGCATAGACTACAGTGGGGAATGGGCTGGCCCTGCTGCCCAGCCCCCGTGTGCTGGTCTTACCGTCTCCTGCCGACTGCTGCTCTCCAGGGATGTGGCTGGTACCCCAGGTTCCTCCAGGTCATTCTCTGGCCTCTAACCAGAGTGTAAAAAGCACATCAATTAGGCCAGCGGACTGGTGCCGAGCCTTGTCCCAGGGAAGCCGGAGCTCACCAGGAGGAAGCAGCGTCTTCCCCTCACTGCCAGCTTGGAGCTCTTCTACGGCTCCCTGGACCTGGCTCGCTCGCTGCCTTACCAAGACCTCTTGGGTTTTTCTGCTTTTTCATGTAGCATCTCATTTTCACTGACACAAGTATAGGGTCACGGCCAGGGGTCCGCTGGGGGCTGTGCTGGCTTGCGGCCCAACATTTTGCCATTCAGGTTGCCGAAGCAGCTAATCTTTCAGTGTGGTGGAGGACTGAGATGGGAAAGGGGACGGTTAAGGAGAAGGATGCAGCTTGTGTGTGTGTGGGGCAGGAGAGTGGGGTGGAGCACACACTGAGCTCACGCCAGGCCCTGGGTTCAGTCCTCAGCACCACAAATGACAACAAAACAGCAACTTCTGCTGTGTCCCAGAGGTGGAGGCTGAGGGCCCTGTAGATGCCAGCCTTTCCTCGTGTGGAGGACACTGCCCCCCCCCCCCCAGTTCAGAGCTAGTTCCCCATGGTCCCGGCCTACCTTACAGTTTCAAAGCAAATCACACAAGTACTTGGTGGCCTGAGACCTGGCCATCCTGTACTCACTGGTCCCTTGCCTGCCTTAACTCAGCTTTCTGCTGAGTCGGAAGGAAAAGTGGGTTCAAGGAGGCAGGTCTGTGCTTTGGTGGGCTCAGGGATCAAAGCAACTAGATGCAGGGATTGAGCCAGGGCATGTTCCTAAGATAGTTTTGCCCTTTCCATGCCCTCCTACCACCTCACACACCCACACAGCAAACTGCTTTTAGACCACAAGGAAGACCACAGCAGCCATGGGGCCTCAGCCATTGGGTCAGGCTCAGTCCAGTCTAATCATGGATCAGGGTTTGTTCCTGCATCTTCCTTCCTGCTGGAACCCTACCCTTGCTTCCCATCTCAAAGATTCTGGTCTGTCAGCAGGGCTTTGCAACAACTCCGTAGCTTAGGCAGACAGAGCTGTGGTGAACTAAATAAACAGGGCTAGACCCACTGACCCCCTTAAGGTAGGCAGCAGCCTGTGGATTAGCTGAGCCTGGTTCTGGTGGGGCGGAAGGTTTCCTGGGTGAACCAGAGCCTGCTCTCAGTGTTGTTCTGGTGTGGATCACTGTGACTGTTCTGGGCAGGAGCTGCAGGTAGCTCAGCATCAGGAAGGTGGGAAAGCCCTGCCATGAGGTCTGCTTGACTGGGTAGAACTGAATAAGCCCTATTTGGTCCAGGAAGCCTTCTTCACTGGTAACTTCATGGCTCACCCAGCAACCAGAAAGATTATTTCTTTTTCCATTCACAGGAAGATCACCTCACTTCCCTTTCACAATCCTGAGGTGCTGAGGCCCTGCCTGTGCCCTTGAGCAGGAGCAGCCCTGCTCTCAGAGTTTAGTCCAGACACCAAAGTCTCCTTGAGCCCTGCACTACCCCCTGCCCTGGTAGCCACTCTGTTCTCACTCTCTGGGTTCCAGGTCCGCTGCCAGGTGCAGGAATGGAAGGCCAGGCCCAGGGCCCTTACCCAGTGTGAATGACCACAGCCTCCACAGCCTTCCCACCTCTCTACTCTGTGTCTGGGGCCTATGTGACCCTCCTCTCCCAAATCTCTCTGCCAACCTGCCTTCTTATCAACAGCACAGAATCCCACAAGTGACCCAGAGGACATCTCTGAGGGGAGATGGCCCCTTCCCAGCCACAGGCCTTATCTTTGGTATCCTAGCAAGGACAAGTTCTTCCCTTGACCCCTGATTCTGTGGCCTGGGAGGGCACGGAGTCCTGAACTGAAGCTGGCTCCTACAGAGAAGCTGCTACCATCCCTTCAGACAGTAGTGCCAAGCTCTGGTCCTCTGCTGAGGTGCGCTCCACTGCAGTGCAGGGCCTTTGTCAGAAGGAACGCTGGGCTTGAGGACCAGAAAACAGGCGAGTGTGTAAGTCAGGAAATAAAACCAGCTGCTTTCTTTTCCCTGGGCAGGCTTGGCTGGCTGCCAGTAGCCCAGGGCCTCTGGGGCAACAGGAGTTTAATCTCTTCCCTTGTTTAAAAGTTACTAAACAGCAGGAACAGGTGGAGGCTGGATGCTGGGGAGGGCAAGGAAGTAGCCACAGAAAGGCTGGGCGGGGCCAGGGTGGCCGCGGCAGGAGAGTGAAAAGGGCTAAGGTCTTGCCCACTAAGGTACCAAGAAGGGACTCATGTCCCTTTGGGTGGAAGTCTGTTCCCAAGGACACAGGCTCCAACTGGGGGGGTGGGGATCTACAGGGAGCCTCTGGTTCACATTGAACTGGTTGCCCTGTCCCAGGATACTGCCAGTGGTGGGCCACTAGCCAAACTTACCCCTGCAGGGCCTGGACAGGCAGAATTGCCAGCTCAAGGATTCCATGTGCATTGGGAAAATTTTCACATTGCCTATTTATGAACATGTAAGTCTTTCTATCAAATCTATTTTTGAAAAATGAAAAGTTGCCTTTCTGGATATGTCACAGAGCCAGTGTACATACAATTCAACCATTAAACATTTCTGTACTGAGTCTGTGCTCAACCTTGGTCCTGTCACCCCTGGGCCCAAAGCCTGCCTGGATGACTGTGTGGAGTCCCTAGTCTGGTCTCCAGGATGGGTGGGTAGGCGGGTACACCTCCTCGCTGTCCTGCCTGGTCTGGAGAAAGAAGCCTGAGTCAGGCCCTGGGCCCTCTGAGCTAGAAGCAGTCAGAGATTAGGCCAGCCCATGGTAGAGAGAGTTGTGGGGAGGGGAGGGGAATCACACCCTGCTTTTTACTGAACATGAAGGACCTCATTCTTTTTTTTTGTTTGTTTGTTTGGATTTACTTGTTTGTTTATTTATTGAGACAGGGTACCCTGTGTAGTTCAGGCTGGCCTCAAACTCAGAGACTCATCTGCTCTGCCTCCTGAGTGCTGGGGTGTTGGGATTAAAGGTGTGTGCCACTGCTGCCTGGTCTAGAGTTAACTTTGTGTGTGTGTGTGTTGTTTTCTGAGATAAGGTTTCTCTGTAGCTTTGGAGTCATGTGTCCTGAAATTTACTCTGTAGACCAGGCTGGCCTGGAACTCACAGAGATCCGCCTGCCTCTGCCTCCCAAGTGCTGGGATTAAAGGTGTGCGCTACCAACACCCCAGCCAGAATTGACATTCTTGCTAGAGTCCAGAAAACAGGAAGAAGCAAAGCTGTGTTCTAAGAGTCCAGATTGCTTGCTACTCTGTTCCCAGCCCAAGAGCAGTTCCAAAAGGTGACAGGTGGCTGGGTGATGAGTGTCAGAATCCGGGTGCCTGACCCACTGGTCCATGAGCTGGTAGCTCACCGAATGATGTGAGCCTATTTCTAGTCACGCATGGGGATTCTCTGCTGATGAAGCTTTCAGACACTTGGTGCAGTCCTGGACTTTGGAGCAAGGAAACAGGTCGGAGGCCACAAGGACTTTTTCTAAGTCCTGAGTTCTCTCCTGAGGCTGACTTGCGCTAGATCTGGGCGGAGTTCTGGGCCTGAGTGTGCAGCTGCCTTCTCCAAGGGTCACCGAAGCTCCACACTAGATCTGTGTTTGCACTCCTGCTAGCACTTCCCTGGAGGTCGTCTGAGGGCAAGGTAGACTGGCTAGACCTCACCTTCCCTGCTCAGAACCTTTCATGACCTCAGGCAGAGAGGAAGCAGACACAGCTGCTGACTCTGCTCACCTCTGACATGGCTCTACCATTCTCTGTGATGTTGCTCCCACGCACCTTCCCCAGCTGTTGAATAGCCCACATGCTTGCTATAGAATGGGCTTCTCTAAGACAGGAGTCCCTGTTCCCTAAGCCTGGGCTGAGTCCATGTACCCGAGGGATAACCACTTCTTCTGATACTGGTCTCCCGGATGCTCCACTATCCTCAGGGTAGGAGGCCTGGGCCTCACTGCCCAGGGCTGTAATCTCAGGAGGTTCCTAATAGGTAGCTAAGACTCAGCTCGTCACTGGGTATCACCATGTGCATCCACATAGGCCAGCTGACAGCTGTCCTCGGCTGACATGGGGGCTGGTGGGACACTCTGCCCTACCTCCATCCCTGATGGCTCGCTGCCCCACGCTGTCTGGTGCTTGGAGAACTTCCTGTATATGGTGCCTGCCCTTCTGTGACTGCTCTCACACAAAGGGCTCTCTTCTATAGTAGATCCAAAGAAACCTGTCTCTCTGAGATAGGATCTCACTATGCAGCTCTCCTGGAACTCACTATGTAGGCCAGGCTGGCCCTCAACTCAGAGATCTTTGTGACTCTGCCTAAGTGCAGGCATTAAAGGTGTGCACTACTATGCCCAACAGAAGTTTGTTTCTTATGATAATAAGTATGTTTGCCTGACTCTGGCCCTCCAGCCTGCGGAATTCTGGGATCCTTTTACCAGGGAAGCCTGAGAGAAGGTGATTGGTATCTAAGAGTGGGGGTGGGGCTAGTGTGCTCCAGCCTTGCTGTTCCTCATGTGGCCTGAGGCTTGTAGTGACTGTTAGCCAGGGACTTGTTCAAAACGTGGAGTCTGTCTCTGTCTCCACCTCAGAGTATTTCCTGATTTTTAAATTTTCTTTGTTTTTATTTTATTATTCTTTAAAGATTTATTTATTTTATTTTTATGTTGTGAGCTTCCTTGTGGTGCTGGGAATTGAATCCAGTTCCACTACAAGAACAATCAGTGCTTGTAAGGGCTGAACTATCACTCCAGTCCCCCCTTTTATTTTATTTTTTTGTTTGTGTGCTTTGTCTGCATGCATGCCTATCTATCACCATGTTCCTGCAGTGTCTGTGGAGGCCGAAAGGGCATAAGATCTCCTGGGACTGGTGTCACAGATAGTTGTGAGTTACCATGTGGGTGCTGAGAATTGAACTTGGGTCCTCTGGAAGGACAGCCAGAGCGCACTTTCTCTCTCTCTCTCTCTCTCTCTCTCTCTCTCTCTCTCTCTCTCTCTCTCTTCTTTTTTTTCTGAGACAGGTTTATCTGTGTATCCTTAACTGTCCTGGAATTCATTCTGTAGACCAGGCTGGCCTCAAACTCACAGAGATCCACCTCTGCCTCCCCAGTGCTGGGATTAAAGGTGGGCGCCACCAACGCCCGGCCCTCTCTCTCTCTCTCTCTCTCTCTCTCTCTCTCTCTCTCTCTCTCTCTCTCTCTCTCTCTCTCTCTCATATTCTTTTCATACAGTATATCTGGATTATAGAACCCTCCCGACCTCCTTTCAGATCCTTCCCACTTCCCCACCCACCCAAACCCATACTCTTTCTTTCTGTCTTAGTAGAATACTAACAGGAATCATCATCATCATCATCACAGTAATAGCTAGAACAGACAAAACAAACAGAAAAAGAGTCAAAGAAAAAACACAAGAAACACATACATATGCTGAGAGACATAAGTTTGCACACAAAGAAAGCTCATAAAAATAAAATAGGAAACTATAATATATAAGCAAAAAAAACCCTGTAAGATGTACCCCCCAAAAAAGATGCCCAGACAAAGCATTATGAAACAGAACCCCTCCCCCCACCTGCTGCTGGGCCTGGTACCTGAACTTAAATGTGGTTTGTGTGCCCATTGAGACTGTTGGGGAAAAAACCCCAAAACTAGTTTTTCCTTTGCCAGGGGTTACTAGCTTCTGGATTAGGGAAGGGAACATTTAGTTTTCCTCTGGGCCCGTGGCTAACCTAGTCTCAGGTCACTGGCCACACAGGCAGTGTTGAGGGTGGTTGCATCCCTAGAGTGGTTTTAATTCCAGTCAGATTGGCTGGCTGCTGCTGCAGGCCTTGTACCACCGTTGCCCTGGCGTATCTTGCAGACAGGAAGCCATTGAAGATCAAAGTGTTTGCAGCTGGGCTGATGTTTGTATCTCTCCTCAGATAGTGTGCAGAGTACCTTCCAGTCCCATGAACACTAGTCAGTATGGGTGAAGGCTGGGTTTCCCTGTGCTCAGTGAGGTACATAGATGTCTTCAGCAGTAGGGCCTTAACCATCAGTTTGTGGAGAGCAACCAATAGCCTTGGCACTAGCCTGGGTTGGTTGGGGATTTCATGAGGCCCCTTTGGCCCACAACTGGACTAGATGTAGCCTATTCCCAGCACTGGAGGTTTCAGTCGATAGAGATGTCTAGTGGGGGCTTTGGATCCCTCATTATTTGGTGATTTCAATTTAGTTTTCTTTCATATACATATGAACCTACTATGTTAGGTTTCCGTGAATTTTAGCTGTCCCTCCCACACGTCCTTCCTTACCCCTCTCTTCCCTTCATTTCCCCCTTTGATCCTACTGCTCCAGCACTTCCTCCCCAAATCCATTGATAACTGTTCTATTTTCCCTTTCCAGGGAGATGTTTTACTCCTCCCTAGTCCCCCAGTGCTCTTAACCACTGAGCCATCTGTCTAGCCACTCAGATTTGTTTGTTTGTTTTGAGGCATAGGCCTGGCTGTCCTGGAACTCACTATGTAGACTGGACTATCCTTGAACTCACATAGATCCACTTGCCTCTGCCCTGTCTCTGCTGGAACTAAAGGCATGTGCCACTGTGCCCACTTCCCTTTGTCTCCATGTGAAGACATTGTAAAAAGGCCCTCACTACATCCTAGTGCAGTACCTTGATCTTGGATTTGCTAGCCTTGTGAGCTGTGAGAAGTCAGTTAAATTATCTAGCATTGTTAGTATTCAGGTATCTGTATTGGCCTGTCCTTGGGGTTCTCACAGGGTACGCCCTCAGCTGCAGCCACTAAGAGTACTGCCTGTGCATATTCTCTATGTTCCCTTTTAAAAGGGCCCCTGCCCACCTCCCATCCTTCTCTGTCTGTCTGTCTGTCTGTCTGTCTGTCTGTCTGTCTCTTCATCTATCTGCCCCTCCCCCTATTTCTCTCTCCTGCTTCTCCTGTCGCCAGAGGCTGGTCTTCCCCATCTTTCCCCTTTTTATGATCCCTTTCCCTAGTTTCAAAAAAAAACCCTCTGCTTGAACCCTGTTGCATGGCATCTTTCTCTCTTGCCCCGCTTTTCTTAAATTGCAACAAGCATCCCACCTTTCCAAGGTTGTGATGCTGGATAATCTGAGATAAACCTGAAATGATCGAGAAGAAGAAAAGGAAAGGGAGATGGCTTTGTCAGTAAAATGCTTGCCATGCAAACATGAGGACCTGAGTCTGAATCCCCCGCAACCACATCAAATGGCAAGCATCGGGGTGTGTGCTTGCAACCCCAGCACCAGAGAGGCAGAGACAGGAAGATCTCTGGGACTTGATGCCAAGTGATCTAGATGAGTGGGTGAGCTCCAGGCTCAGTGAGAGATTCTGATAAAAGAAAAAATAAGGTAGAGAGTAGATGAGAGGAAGACACCAGACATCACCTTCTGGCCTTCGTATACTTGTGGCCGCTCTTGTACGCGCGCGCGTGCGCACACACACACACACACACACACACACGCACGCACGCGCACACGCACGCACGCACGCACGCGCACACACCACCACACAAAAGAAAAAGTGTTTGGTCCTGTGGAAGGAGCCTGGGTGGGTACTGCCTCCTCCGCAGGCACACCCTCAATGCTTAACTTCCTTCATCAGAGCCCTCTCCCTGAAGGTTCTACAGCCTCTCCATAGTGCCATGGACTGGAGCCCAAGCCTTCAATTCATGGGACTTTGGGAGATGTTCAAGATCCTATTTCACCTGATTTGTGGTGAAATTGCAGCTTTGTCTCTGAGACCCTTGGGAATCACATCCTGACTCCCACCGCATGAGACTTGGGGCAGCTGGCAGAGCCAGCTTAGCTAGCAGGGTGAAGGCCCATATGTGCACACCAGAGTGCCAAGAGGGATCAGTAGCAGAATTTTGGTGTAGGAGGATCGAGGATGTTTCCCATGTTGGGACTAGGGGCCTAAGGCCCTGGGACCTGCATATGCTCACAAGATTTCCCTTTCTGTCTTTGAGAGAGGATCTCAATATGCAGCCCTGACTGCCTGGTACTGACAGGGATCCTCCTGCCTCTGCCTTCTGAATGCTGGGATTAAAGGTATTCACTACCATGTCAGGCTTCAGAAGATTTTGATTGATCACTTCTGGTTTGTGAAAGGGTCATAGTGGCCTGTCTGTCCAGTGGCTCGGGGCTCATATCCCCCTCTGTGCTAGGGAAGACTGCTTGTTAAAGAGATACCTGGGATACCTCATGTGAGGTATTTCACACAGAGCTCATTGTTGTTACTCGGTGTTCATGTAACTCTGATTTTTAACACAGGAGCCACAAGCTGTCAGCCCCTACTGGTCTCATTCATCCTACTGTTGGTCCTTTCCTCCCTCTCTCTCTCCCTCCCTCCCTCCCTTCCTCCCTCCCTTCTTCCCTTCCTCTCTCACTACCCCCTCTTGTTCCTTTTTTTCTTTTTTGAGACAGGGTTTCTCTGTATAGCACTGACTGTCCTGGAACACCCTCTGTAGACCAGGAATGCACCACCACTGGCTGCCCGCCCCCTTTGGTTTTTTGAGGCAGGGTTTCTCTGCAGCATTGGAGGCTGTCCTGGAACTAGCTCTTGTAGACCAGGCTAGTCTTGAACTCACAGAGATCCACCTGCCTCTGCCTCCCAAATGCTGGGATTAAAGGCGTGAGCCACCACTGCCTGGCTTTTCTTTTCTTTTCTTTTTTTTTTTTAAGACAAGGTCTCACACTGTGCTCTGGACTAGTCTGGAACTCCCTCTGTAGACCAGGCTGACCTCGAACTCACAGAGACTAAAGGCATGCAGCACCACTGTCCGTCGCTCTCTCTCTCTCTCTCTCTCTCTCTCTCTCTCTCTCTCTCTCTCTCTTTAAAGAAAAGGTCTCACACTATGCTCTGGGCTAGACTGGAACTCACTGTGTAGCCCAGGCTGGCCTTGAACGTTCAGTGATCCTCTTGCTTCAGTTTCCATAGTGCTGGGATTACAGGTATGGCCACCATGCCCTGCTCTTTTAAAAGTCTGACTTGACTGCCAACACAAAGAACATATGGACAGCTACCTCCAGAGCTCAGGGTTCGGGGGGACTTTCTACTCAGTGATATTGCCCCTGTGGGTGAAGCCCAGGGTGTCTAATTGCCCACCACTCCCCATTGTCTTCCCTCCTTCTGGCTCCCTCTCTTTACTGAGTCCTGTAGTCCACTCCTTACTGAGTCCTGTGGAGTAGTGTCCTGTAGTCCACTCTGTGCACTGGTGTCCTGTAGTCCACTCTTTACTGAGTCCTGTGGAGTAGTGTCCTGTAGTCCACTCTGTGCACTGGTGTCCTGTGCACTAGTGTCCTGTAGTCCACTCTGTGCACTGGTGTCCTGTAGTCCACTCTTTACTGAGTCCTGTGCACTAGTGTCCTGTAGTTCACTCTGCCCTCTTGGCCTTCCTAGTGCAACCTCTGGCTCACAGGCCCACCCTGGCTGGCACAGTTTAAGAACTCATAGGTAACAATGGGACTTCCATGAGAGATGAGAGAGAGAGAGAGAGAGAGAGAGAGAGAGAGAGAGAGAGAGAGAGACAGGGAGAGAGAGAGACAGAGAGAGAGAGGGAGACAGGGAGAGAGAGAGACAGAGAGGCACACACACATACATACACACACACACACACACAGAGAGAGAGAGAGAGAGGCAGACAGGCAGGCACAGAGAGAGAGACAGGGAGAGAGAGAGAGAGAGAGAGAGAGGCACAGAGAGAGAGACAGACAGAGAAGCACACACACAGAGGGGAAGAGAGAGAGAGAGAGAGACAGAGAGAGGGACACACAGAGAGAGAGAGACAGAGACAGAGACAGAGAGAGACGGGGAGAGAGAAAGAGACAGGGAGAGAGACGGAGAGAGAGAGGCACACAGACACACACACACACACACACACACACACACAGAGGGGTGGGGGAGAGGGGTGTTCAAGATAAGAATCTGATGATTATTGCCTAGGGCAGGATGGGCTAGGACCCAGAACTTGGAAGCTGCTGGTGCCAGCACATTGGGAGGAATTGCTTTCTCATTTGTATCAGATAAGCAGGCAGACAGGGAGAAGACTGAGGGAGTCAGGGAAGATACAGGGAGCCCTCAAGCCTCCCATGCTGGAATGGAGCTCCCAGACCAATTGGGAAAAGCACCGTGAAGATGCGTCCTCTCCCCTGGATCACCCCGCCCTACCCTCTGTTATGCCCAGTAAACTTTCTGTGGCACTTCGATGGGGGCTGCAGGCCTGTGTCAAGTGAGGCTGTTGGTAGAGGCCATGAAAGCTGGTCAGGATGCCCAGAGATTATGGAATTGGGGTAACTGGGTAGGAAACCTTAGGGAGAGAGAAGTCTCAATACCAGGTTAAAATATAATGATCCCAGATTTCTAGAAGAAACCAGACTTAAGAAATTACTATTTTGAGCTCATACAAAAGTGGGTTTATTGTTGTCTTTTAAAATTACATTTATTTGCACCGGGCGGTGGTGGCACATGCCTTTAATCCCAGCACTCGGGAGGCAGAGGCAGGTGGATCTCTGTGAGTTCGAGGCTGGGCTGGACCGACAGCCTCCAAAACAATACAGAGAAACCCTGTCTTGTAAAAAACCAAAAAAAAAGTTAAAATTACATTTATTTGCTGTGCATGCACAACATGAATGTGGAGGTGAGATTTGGTTCTTTCTGATGACACGGGTCCTGGGGATCAACTCAGGTCTTCAGACTTGGCAGCACGTGTCTTTGCCCACTGAGGATCTTAGCAGCCCCTCCTGTGGGCGTCTGGTGGCATGGCCTGGCTCAGTCCGGTGCTCCTGGACACCCGGCTTAGGTCTGGGCTTCCAGTCTGGTTTCATGGGCTGGGCTCAATTCAGGGGCTCTTTGAATGTGTTCAGCAGGCTAGCCAGAAGAACTAGGCCCAGCACAGCTACGGCTACTAGTGCCACATCCCACCAGATCCCTGAATAGGCCCAGGATGGTGGCAGCTTCCAGCCACAGTTGCCCAGTTCATAGCCGGTCAGCTGGCTCAGTGGGCGCCTGGTGGCCAACTCAGGGCTGGCACAGTACACATGCTCCAGGGCCTCAGGCATGTGGTCCTCCAGCCAGAGGCGCAAGTAGGTGAGGCTGCAGTCACAGTGCCAGGGGTTGTGCGTCACGTCGAGGTTCCACAGCTGAGGCATGTGGTCGAAGGCCCCTGGTGGCACTGCACGTAGGCTATTGTTGGCCAGCAGGAGCTGGCGAGTGTGAGCTGGCAGCACAGGCAGCGCTGTGAGGCCCTGCCCCTCACAGTTCACCTTTAGCCCCATGGTTTCCAAGGCCTGGCAGGTGCAGGGCCTTGGGCAGGCCTCGGTGGCTGTGGCCACAGGCCAGAGCAGAAACAGGAGCCCCCAGGTAGTCATCCAGCAGGTAGGCTGTGGGCAGAACAATGAGATTGGGACCTGTCGGCCTGTACCGGGATTCCTATGCTGGACAAAGGTGTGAACCTACTCTCCAGGCCTCTGCAGGCTGCAGGAGCACTGTGCTCTGGGTTAGGCTGGAACTCACTGTGCAGCCCAGGAAGTGCAGTAGAGAGGGACAGGGTCTTCCTGGTGTCGGCCAGAGATCCCAGCCCCTGCTCGGATCGGGAAGCAGGTGACTGCTAAGGGACTCCAGTCTTAGACCCTGGCCGCAGAGGCTAGGAAAGGTCCTTGCAGACTGTACCCAGTCCTTTGCCTGAGCCTGGAGTCAGACCATGGAATGCATTCGACCCCTTGATCACTCTCTCATGATGCCTGATTCAAAACACCCTGTAGGGCCGTCAGGGCGGCAGCTCAGAGGGGAGCTCATAGGGATCTGTCTAAATGCCACTCTTCTAGGCTAATGGCCAGAGCTGGGAAATGAAGGCCTAAAGAGGGGAAACGCTTGCCCACGCTCACCCAGAAGTCCATGGCAGAGTGCAGACCAGAACGAAGTCTCAGGATCATCTGGTTCTGCCTCGTTTGCTGTCTCCCCTCCCCGTTTAGGAGTAGGGGCTGTTTCCCCTTCTCAAGCATTTGCTCTCCTACTGGAGTCCAACTCCCAGCAGGCTTCAGGGAGTGTTCATTGAACGACTCATGAATCTTGATTGAGCCAAGTTTCTGGTTGACACCTCAGAGCAAATGTTCTCCCACAGTCCATCTTTTAGTGGAGAGTCAAGGGAGCAACACAAGAGTCCCCTCTTTTTCTGCCAGCTCAACTGGAGTGGACACCAGGCAGGAGGTCATGCTGGAAATAAGGGGACCACTTACCTGTGAGGTCTTGGTTGGGGCACACCTTCTGTGAGCTGGTAGCATCCTGGTTGAGGATGTGGTGGTAGTGTGTGTGTGTGAGCTGTGTGAGCTATGTGAGCTGTGTGAGCTGTGTGAGCTATGTGAGCTGGCATTGGTGGCCGCTGCTTGAGTAGAGGAAGGAAATGATGAAAATAGCCTGGTTTATCCCCCACGTACAGCCCTGAGGGCCTATCTCAGAGGCAGGAGGCTCCCAGGGTCCCAGGGCCTTGGGCATAGAAATGCAGGTCAACTCCATTTTAAGGAAGGTACCTCTGTACCAAAAGCAACCTGTGGCCTTGTGTGGTGGGCCTGGAGGCCAATCGGGTGTCCTTGACCCAGTCCTAGTAGTTGGGGAGGGCGTCCTGGAAGAGAAGATGCTTAGATGAGCGAGGGTGACTGTAAGTTCTTTATAAACTTGGGCAATGGCCCTGGTGCTGCATGCCTGCATGAGGTGTGGGATGGGACCACAAGGATGCCTGTTTATAGTCCCCCATCCCTCTGAAGATGTCGAGGAGGCTCCTTTTTTGTCCTTGGTGTCTTTAGCACCTTCTCCTTCCACTTCTTTGTTTTGTTTGTTTGTTTTTTGTTTTTTTATATTTTATTTTCCAGTTTAAATTTAGATAAGAAACGAGGTTGCTTCACAAGTCAGTTCTAGGTCCCTCTCCCATTCCCTCCCCTCTTCCCGTGCCCTCCCCCCAAACCCCCCCATTATCCCTCCTTCCACTTCTAATAGAGATGCAGGTTTGCAGCACTGAACCTCTCAGAGGCAGAACCCAACTGCAGCCAAAGACCAATATTTATCTCACAGTTACTCTTTATAGCCTCTTCCATTTGAGTGTGACATCATATTCCACTCCTGTTAGTAACTGTAATGGTAATGTTTTTTTCCTCATAAGATAGATATAG
The DNA here is from genome assembly GCF_017639785.1 of Mesocricetus auratus. Taxonomy (NCBI): domain Eukaryota; kingdom Metazoa; phylum Chordata; class Mammalia; order Rodentia; family Cricetidae; genus Mesocricetus; species Mesocricetus auratus. Next base: position 149,461,555 of record NW_024429266.1, on the reverse strand, counting down.
TTGCAGTTTAATTAGTGCTTTTGGTTTTACAAAATATTAATCAAAATCAGGCCTAATGGCCAAATAGAAACATCACGAAACTAAAACTTCAAATGTGTGCATTTTTATAATAAATCATAAAAATTCCACAACTGTGACATTGTGACAATAAAGCAAGTCAATTGATACTTAGCAGATGACAGTTCATGTGCACAGAAGATGGGGAGGGGCTGCTGAGTCTTGGGCTGGAGTGACACTTGCTGAAACTGGGGCTCCCGGGACTGGGGAGGCAGGATCACTGCAGAAAGGAAGAGACCCCTGACCAGCCCTTAGGTCATGGCTGGTGTTGGTCAGGAGCAACAAACACAGTAAGAGGATCTTGGCCCTTGGTCTGGAGAGATTCAGATGGGTTAGAGATGGAGAGGGAAACTGAGGCTGACAACAACAGGGCCACCGGCTAAGGCACACTGGCTCTTGTTCAGCAGGACATGTGTCACACCGGCTGGGACACAGGTCAACATGTCCTGCATTGGTTCTTTGTTGTGGTTGCTTTTGTTTTTGTTTTGGACAGGGTTTTTCTGTAGCTTTGGAGTTTGTCTTGGAACTCACTCTGTAGACTAGGCTGCCCTTGAACTCACAGAGATCCCCTGCCTTTGCCTCCTCAGTACTGGGAAGAAAAGCGGGTGCCACCACCACCCAGCTGTGCCCTGGCTCTCAAGCAGTTCTAAGACAGCAGAAGTCACACTGGCCCAGAGTCAGGGCAGAAGGCTGATACTCCCCCCATTGCGTGCCTCGCTCCCCACCTCCACAGACTAGCTGCTTCCTCCCCGGTAGGCAGGCCTTTCAGTGATTACTGGGTCTCCCTTGAGGCCCTTAGGGGCCATGTGGCCTCTTCACAGCTTCTGTTACTCCTGCTTCAGTATGGGGGCTGGATGTACATGGAACTCTCACTGGCTGAGCTCTGGTTCTCCAGGGCCAGCTTCTTCAACCTTCTGCCTCTGGCTCAGAGAGAGTGGGGGAGATCTTCTCTGGCCCTGCGGTCATACCTTCCTGGAGCCTATTTTCCTATGCTTGTGAGGACTCTGGCCCTGGTTGGGGGTCTCAGTCTCTGTTAGCTTTTCCTCCCTTTATGGTAGAGCCTCCCTTTATGGTCTTCACTTCCCCATCTTTAGGGCAGTCAGTTTCTCCTCAAGGTGGAGCCAGAGTCCCTGGGTGAGTGGGGATCCCACAGCCTCCAGGCTGAGCTCCTGGCTAAGCCGGTGTGGTCCATGTCTCATCTATTCAGGTTTCTAAGATCTCCTTATTTTTGGCAGGTTACAGCAGCATCAGCAACAGCAAAACCCTATACAAACACTTTATTTTTTTCTAGTGGAAAAATTGTAATGTTCAAAAGATTAGGAAGAAGAAAATTAAAAATGTCTTCAACCCCCAGCATGAATAAGAATGCCTTTGGGGCCTGGTGTTAAGGTGTAACTCAACACACAGCGCTTGTCCAACATGTGCAAAGACCTGAGACTGGAGACCCAGAGTCACATGTATACCTACATAGAAGTGTGTTTTCTTACCCAAATAGACTCATCTGGAGGTCACTCTCTCCTGTGCCTCCTCTTCCCACTGTGACTAAACCCACATCCACAGCATCCGTCATGGAGGCTCGGCATGGCTTCGTGGGTGTGGCTTCCTTAAAGAACCCTCTTATCTCCATTGCACAGGGCCTTTGTGGTGCCGGAGGATCAGAGGTGCCCTGGCTCGTGGGGGGCAGGGCTCTCAAACTGTGGCCGAGCACTGTCAAGATTACAAATGAGTACTGTTAACCGCTGTTACAACTGTTCTCTTCAGCTTTTTATAAGACGGTGTAGCAAATAGTCTTTTAATGCTTTTTGCAAATGATAAAAATTGTTAAGAGCTGTTAGACGTGTCATTCTTTTTTATTTTCTTTTGAGACAGAGTTTCTCTGTGTAGTTCTGGCTGTCCTAGAACTTATTCTATAGACCAGGCTGGCCTCTAACTCACAAAGATCCACCTGCCTTTGGGATTAAAGGCGTGCACCACTATGCCTGGCTCAGATCCTTATTCTTTCTTTGGTTTGTCGAGACAGGATTTCTCTGTGTAACAGCCCTGGCTGTCCTGGAACTTGATTTGGAGACCAGAATTCACAGAGCTCCACCTGCCTCTGCCCTGTTTCTGCCTCCCAAGTGCTGGGATTAAAGATGTGCGCCACCACAGCCTTGAAAATTTTTTATTTATTTATATTTTATATATGAGTGCTCTGCATGTATTTCTGCACTCCAGAAGAAGGCATCAGATCCTATTATAGGATGGTTGTGAGCCACCAGGTGATTGCTGGGAATTGAACTTAGGACCTCTGGCAGAGCAGCCAGTGTTCTTAACCTCTGAGCATCTCTCCAGCCCTGCCTTACCTTAATTTATAATCCCAATGTTTTTATGCACTCTCAAACAGTTAGCCATACTCTAGGTCTTTTATTATGAAAAGAAATAACTATGCCATATGTGATGGCACTGCTCTATACTCAGTACTTGGGAGGCAGAGGCAGGAGAATTGTCTCAAACACTGAGGTCAACATGGTCTACATGGTAAGATCCAGACCAGCCAGGGCTATGTAGCAAGACTTTATCTCAGAAAAAAGAAAAAGACAAAGTAGTTATATGTGCCAGTAACAGAGTCCTTGACAATCAATGAAGACAGCTTTTAGCACCAAGTGAACAGCACACAGCAGTAAATGAAAAGAACATCTTAAATTACTTAAACTTTCAGGTTAAAAAAGGGGTGATTGACAAATCTGTTAATAACAACTGGATCTATTTGTATCTTACAAAACTATTTTGATTAAAAAAAAACCTAAAAAACCCTGCAAGGTATGAGAAGGTCTAATGTTACCTGCTGCCATTAAAATAGAGAAATAGTTCATGGGAATAAGCATGGAAAAAGTTATAAAATCTGTTGAGACAATCTTTTTTACACAGTGTGACAATGTGTCTCTGTCCTTCCTCATCTGCCTAAGGCACCTTCTGATTGGTTTAATAAAGAGCTGAATGGCCAATAGCTAGGCAGGAGAGGACAGGTGGGACCTGAGGAAGAATCTGATATGTGAGGGAGACAGCAGTGAAACACAGGTGAGCAGGATGGAGGAGAGGTAAAAAGACGCAAGGCAGAACGTAGATTAATAGGAACAGGTTAATTTAAGTTATAAGAGCTGGTTGGGAACAAGTCTAAGCTAAGGCCAAGCTTTCATAATTAACAGTAAGTCTCTGTGTCATTATTCAGGAGCAGGTGGTCCAAAGAAAGATACATTACAAATCCCCTTTATTGAACTGGACATTGTTGGTGGACACCTTTAATTTCAGCACTTGGGAGGAAGAGGCAGGCGGATCTCTGTGATTTCAAGACCAGCGTGGTCTACAAAGAGCTAGTTCCAAGACAGGTTTCAAAGTTACACAGGGAAACCCTGTCTCAAAAAAAAAATCCCCTTCATTGAATGATACTGTTTCTATGAGACTTTCTGAAACTAGTAACTACTAGTTTTTGGTTTTTACGAGACAGGGTTTCTCTGTATTGTTTTGGAGGCTGTCAGTCCAGCCCAGCCTCGAACTCACAGAGACCTGCCTGCCTCTGCCTCCCGAGTGCTGGGATTAAAGGCAGGCGCCACCACCGCCCAGCCAGTAACTACTAGTTTTAACAGCTTATCTCCAGATGTAGGGGCACATCAAAGTCTTTACTTCGGTTAGATGAAACAACTATTTTGTTGACTTATTTGTGCATTCAAAAAGACTTATTTATGCATATCTGTGTATGCACGTGTTCAACAAAGGCACACATGGGTACAAGTGCCCGTGGAGGCCAGAAGGGGCGTCAGATGCCCTGGAGGTGGAGTTACAGGTGGTTGTGGGCCTGTAACCGAGGTCCTCTCCAAGTCTGCTCTGATGTCCTCCCCTCCCCTCTCCCTCCCCCACCTTCTTCTTTCTCTGTCTCTTTTCTATCTGGGGTAGGGTCTCATTGTGTAGCCCTGGCTGACCTAGAACTCCATATAGACAGGTTGGCCTGGAGCTCACAGGGACAAATGGCTTCTGCTAAGCATGATGCTCGGCAGCAAGTGCTTTTGACTGCCAAGCCATCTCCCCAGCCCCAGTTTGTTCTATTTTTTGAGACAAGGTCTCATGTAGTTCAAGCTGGCCTTGACTTGCTACATAGCCAAGGATGACTTTGAGTTTCTGATTCTCCTGCCTCCACCCTCGAAGCTCTGGGGTGCTAGGTGTGCATCACCTTGCCAAGCTAAACAACTGGTATTTCTCACTTTATGTAAGACGCGTTTATAAAGGACCCACATAAAGAATTGTTGTCTTATTACTGTTTGTAAGGCACACAGGAGGAGAGATGCCTTGAGCTGATATAGTTTTCACAAATGAAACGTACAATGGAAACACTGCATCAGCGTTTGTCCAGCCTGTGCCTGGTGGTGAGAATGTTGGCTTTGCAGCCATAGTTAAAGCTGGTGGTAATGGGCATAGAGGTTTTACTTACTGCGTGGTCCACCAGGAGGCACTCAGAGCAAAACAATATCACTAACCTTACATGCCACTATCTGCTGTACTCCCAAAGTCAGCAACGTAAGAGCAGAGCCCTCAGGAGTCACTTTTGCAAAGATGTGGACCCTGATCACAAGAAGAGAGGTCTGTGCTCTCAGGAGAGGTGAAGTTTAAACAGATTATTGTAATTTTTAAAAGTAGAAATGTGTGTCCTTCTCAGAGTCCAGAGAAGGATGTTGTAAATTTTCTGCTTCATTCCTTTGACACAGGATCCTCCCATTCCCCCAGGGTTTCTCTGTGTAGCCCTGGCTGTCCTGGAACTCGCTCTGTAGACCAAGCTGGCCTCAAACTCTGCCTGTCTTTGCCTTCCAGGTGCTGGAATTAAAGGCATGCACCTCTACTGCCCGGCAGTCACAGGATCTCTTACTGAGCCCAGAGCTAGGCTGGCCATTAGGATGCCTGAGGGACAACCCCATCCACTGCTGGGGTTATAGGCACCCCCCCTTTTATGTGGGTTCTGGGGTTTGAACTCAGGGGCAGAAATTGCTTTTAGCCACAGAGCTGTCTCTCTAGACCCAGGTGTTAATTCTTTGATGGTACAGAAATCTAATTTTGTTAATCTGTTTGCTTATTGGTTTATGGCTTTCAGAAATGTATTTTTTATTAAAAAGATAAATGATTTAAACATACTGTTTCAAGGAAGAAATTGTAATATGGTGTTTGCTGTGAGATAGGGATTCTCTATGTAGCTCTGTCTATCTTAGAACTTCCTCTGTAGACCAGGCTGGCCTTGAACTCACAGAGATCTGCCTGCCAATGTTTGTGCTACCTCTCCCTTTTTGTTTGTTTGCTTGTTTTTTTTTGAGACAGGGTTTCTCTGTGGCTTTGGAGCCTGTCCTGGAACTAGCTCTTGGAGGCCAGGCTGGTCTCGAACTCACAAGAGCTGCCTGCTTCTCTGCCTCCTGAGTGCTGGCACTCCCGTTTGTAATGTTTATATTAAATAAATTTTATATTAAAATAAAAAATTAAAGTTTAACTAAAAAAAACTAACAAATAGAATAGGATGGAATGTGTTCCTTAAAAATACAGTTAAGGACAACTTTATAATTGAAAGTAGTTTTCCCAAATATTTGATTGTAAAGAGTCATACCTGCTCATCTGAAATGTCCTGAGACACAGCTTCAGAAACGTTCCCTTCACGTTTGATTCTAAACAGCTATGTTTGGTCTGTAAACTGTACCTAGCTGAAATTTTAAGTTTATTTTCACTTAAGGATCAAGTAGAATCTGCTGAGTTAACAAATAAATACAGGTTAAAATTAGAATTTCATGAAAGAATCGCTAAACCAGTTTCAGCTTGGGAGGAGACAGAATTTTCTTTTTTTTAAATTAATTTATTTTTAATTTAATTTTATATTCCAACCACTGTTTTCCCTCCCACCCTTCCATCTGCCTCACTTTGCCTCCCTCCAGCCTCCCCTATCCACTCCTCCCAACAGGTAAGGGCTCCCATGGGGAGTCAACACAGTTTGGCACATTAATTTGGGGTAGGACCAAGTGTCCCCCCTGTACCCCTCATGTTAAGTCTGAGCATGCCATCCCCTCATAGGGAATGGGCTTCCACAAGCTAGCTCGTGCTCCAGGGATAGACCCTGGTCCTACTGCCAGGGGCCCCTCAGATAGACCAAGGTTCACAACTGTCTTCCACCTGCCGAGGGCCTAGTTCAGTCCCGTGGAGGCTTCACAGCTGTCGGTCCAGAGTTCATGAGTTTCTACGAGCTTGGTTTAGCTCTGTTGATTTCTCCATCATGATCTTGACCTCCCTTGCTCATGTATCCCCTCCTCCCTTTCTTTGACTGGATTCCTGGAGTTTGGTTCTGGATCTCTGCATCTGTTTCCGTCAGTTACTGAAAGAAGGCTCTAGCTTTTCTGGAACTGTGAATTATAGTCTGGTTATCCTTTGCTTTATATCTGCTATTCACTTAAGAGTGAGTACATACCGTGTTTGTCTTTCTGAGTCTGGATTACCTTACTCAGGATGCTTTTTTCTAGTTCTATCCATTTGTCTGCAAATTTCATGATGCCTTGCTCGGCCTAGACACAGGTGTGTGGGGGGGTGGGGAGGTGCCTTGGTCCTGCCTCAACGAGATGATGGGGCAGACTTCGTAGACTTCCTAGGGGAGGCCTTGCCCTCTCTGAGGAGCAGATGGCAGGTGGGGTGGGGAGGAAGTGGGGAGGAGCGGGAGGAGAGGAGGAACTGGGATTGGAAAGTAAAAAATAAACTAATAAAAAATAAATGAGAGAGAGAGAGAGAGAGAGAGAGTACTTGCTGTGGAAACAAGAGGACTAGGGTTCAAATCTAGAACCTGTGCAAAAGCCAGGCATTGGCAACTGTAAGCAGAGTGGGACTTGGGGGTGGCAGACACAGGCAGAGTCCAGGAGCTTGCTGGTCAGGCAGCCTAGCTCAAGTGTCAGGTTCAGTAAAGACCTAATCACAAAAAATAAAGTGACAAGCGATAGGGGACAATGTCAAACATACGTCTCTGGCCTCTACTTGTACATGCATGGACACACATCTCCCCCCACTCCTACCCTGCCCAGAAAGGAACCCTTGACAGACTAAAGTAATAATTTTCCCGAAGTCCATCTTAGTGAACTGATAAAGTTTTTACTGTCGTTCCTAACGGGTGTTAGATGAGGAGTTATAGGAGCAGTGTCTTAGTTAGGGCTTTTATTGCTGTAATAAAGCACCATGACCAAAAAGCAGGTTTTGGGGAAGAAAGGGTATTTGACTTATACTTATATTTGGCTTATACTTATACTTTATTATACTTACACTGGGGTAGGTGATCCCAGCACTTAGATCCCTCATCACTGAAGGAAGTCAGGACAGGAACTCAAACAGGGTGGGAACCTGGAGGCAGGAGGTGACGCAGAGGCCATGGAGGGTGCTGCTTACTGGCTTGCTCCTCATGGCTTACTCAACCTGCTTTCTTATCCCTGGACCACTCACCATGGGCTGGGCCCGCCCCTATCAATCACTAATTAAGAAAACACCAGACAGTTGGATATTATGGAGATATTTTCTCAGCCAAGGTTTCCTCTTTCCAGATGACTTCAGCTTGTGTCAAACTGACCTTAAGCTGTCCAGCACAAGCAGGGAGGAACCAAAGCAGCTCTAGCTGGAAAGAAGGTAAGGACTCATGAAAGCTCAACCCTGGAGCTCAACCCTCGCCCAACTCGAGGCTGCTCTGCGGGACAGGCCAAGCCAGGTGCTAGCAATCTCCCCTGGGCTGGCCATTGTCCTTCCCAGCAGTTGTTGGCCGCTTCTAGGAAGCTGGGGTGGGTGATCCCAGTGCTTGGAAGGCAGAGAGAGGCAGGCAGACCCCTGTGAGCTCCAGGCCAGCCTGACCTACACAGTGAGACCCGATCACAAGCAAGCCTCTTAGAATCTCCCATGTCTGCTTTCTCGTAGGTGTGGTGTTTGATGCCTCCTGAGTCCCACGGGCCTCTGTTTTTCTCCATAGGGAATGTGTTCAATTCGGAGAAAACGAATAGACACACCTATAATCATAGAACTCAGGAAGCTGAGACAAGAGGATTGGGATTTGTAATTCACCTGGATTACAAAGCAAGATCCATCTCAAAAAACAAAAATGCATAAATTTGCAAGCTTATAGATGTATAAGTTTAAAAATAGAGCAGGTTCTAAGAAAAAAGGACTAGCACATGTCCTAAGGCCCTCCGGGTTGAACTTGAACTCCCACCTCAGGCTGGGAGAGCTGGAAACTTTGTCCTCAGTACTTCCATCCTCTGAGCGTGTTCGCCACCTAGCGGTGACAGTGTAGAGCTACTTTCTCTTAGCTGGGGGGTATCAGGGGAGGAAAGCAATTTAAGGTCAAGGGAGTATTTTTGCCAGAAGGTGAAAGAAGGACATTGGTTAGAATTTCCCAGAAAACATTTTTAATGAGTTACAGACACTTAGTACAATTCCAAAATTCCAAAGAAGCGTTCCTAGAAAAAGAAAAAGGGGGAGACAGGACATCTGTTCTCACACACTTGTGTGTGTTTTCCCCAACTATGGTGGAATCATCATGCTCCCTGCCCTGTTCTCACCCAGCTAACCAAGATGCTGCTCCTGTCTTTCCATTCAAGAGCTCTACGCTGGGCGTCTCAAGTTCTGTTTTTTTAATTTGAGACAAACTCATCTTTGAATTGTGTCTTCTAAGTGGTAGGGCACTGTGTACGCATGGGGCGGCATCTGGGGCCTCATGTACCCATGGTTCCTCTTCTCTTACCTTCCCGCCTCGCTGCTGCCTGTCCCCTGCATCCCGTTCAGCCTTTGGCCAAGGTGTATAGTCTCTGATGTGAACTCTGATGAGCCTGATCAGGAAGGTGGCGTGCATTCCTCCTCTCCCAGTGTCTTTTTGCTTATGGGTGTCCATCGGCTGGCTTCATGCTTTTAACTTGCCTAGGGATCACTGTCAGGCCTCTCTCCCCACCACGCTGGTCAATGAAACATGAGTTTGCCACAGGAAATGCGTTTGTCTTCTACTGCTGTGTAACACCCCACCCCCAAAACACAGCAGCTTCATAGTAACATTTGTTTGCTTTTTAAAATTGGTATTTGTAGGTCAGATATGATTGTCTCAGATGGGAAGTTCTAGATGGTACAGTCGGGATCTCAGCTGGGCTGAAACTGGGGTTGTAACCATTGAAAGTTTATGGGGCTGGTTGGAATTGCTTCAGAGATGTGTGCTCGAGTTGATGGCTAGAGTCCTCTATTCCTTGCTGGGTATTTATGATGATATATTATTTATGATTTAATAAAGCTTGCCTGAAGGATCAGAATGCAAAGCCAAGCACACTAGTTAGCTATAGAAGCTGGGCAGTGGTGGCATGCACCTTTAATCCCAGGACTCAGGAGACAGAAGCAGGTGGATCTCTGTGAGTTCAAGGACACCCACGGCTACATTAGAGTGAATCAGTCTCAGGCATTTAATACAAGCAGTCTCAGAAAACAGTCTAGGATTCTGAGACTTGGTGGAGAGTAGGGCAGTCTGAGGTTCGGTGGATCGCTCCTTCAGTCTGAACATTGGTGGAGGTGAGAGCTCTCTAGTGGCTGGCCGATCTGCTTCTCTGATCTTCAGCTTGAAACCCTACATCTTTCTCTGGGTTTTTATTATTCAAGCTATAGGTATTGACAGACTAGGATGACTCAAGGCCCTCTGGACAGGGATGCTTGGACATACCCAGGACACAGTGGCTGAAAGACAGCAAGGAAGGCACCACCACACCGGGTGGCTGAGTCTGTGTTCCTACTAGCAACTCTCCCCACACACTGTCAGGTATAAGTCATACCTGACAGTTAGCTATGTCTCATACCTGACAGTCTCACTGTCTTAGGGCTTTATTGCTATGAGGAGACACCATGACCACGGCAACTCTTATAAAGGAAAACGTTTAATTGGAGCTGGCTTACAGTTCAGAGGTTTAGTCTATTATCATCACAGTGGGACATCTTGGTCCGCAGGCAGCAGAAGCAACTGTGTGTCACACTGGGCATAGCTTGAACATATGAGATCTCTAAGCCCACCTCCACAGTGACACACTTTGCCCAACAAGGCCACACCTACTCCAACAAAGCCCACCTGCTAATTGTGCCACTCCTTATGGGGGCCATTTCCTTTCAAACCTCCACATTTGCTCACTTTCAAAGGAAGGAATTAGGTATTTCATTCTGGGGGCAGTATGCCAAAGGCTTTGTGACATGCTTAGAAGAGTCTTTTTTCTCTCGCCGCTACGATGGAACCTCTGACTTCACTTATGCTAACCAGGTACCTATCGCTGAGATCATGAAATTGTCAATCAAATAATTACAAGGCCTTTACAAGAAGACAGCAGTTTTCAGAGGGGGTCACAGCACTGGGAGGGGCAAGTGGACATGGGCTCCCACCCCTAACCAAGAAGCTATCTGCAATCAACACCTGATTGCAAAGGAAAATTTCATTCATTATCTCCAATTGAGTCTCACTGGGATATTAATCACACTTCAAGGTAGACCCCATGCCCAGCAGTAGATGGCCAGAAGAAAACAAACTCAATGGTATTTTTGCAGACTTTTTATCTCATATTACTTTGTTTGTCATATTGTTATTTTGGTTTCCCTTTTTGTGGGTTTGTGTGTGTTTCTTGATTTTTTTGTTGTTTCTTTGTTTTAATGGGAGGAAGAAGAAAGGATGTGGAGATGGGTGAGCAGAAAGGATCTGGGCGGAGTTGAGGGAGGAGAACGCATGATCAGAATACAGTGTCTAAAACTGTTTTTCAAAGGATTTTAGAACACTTAACAGAACTTTGGCTTTAATCCCAGCACTCGGGAGGCAGAGGCAGGCGGATCTCTGTGAGTTCGAGGCCAGGCTGGACTGATAGCCTCCAAAACAATACAGAGAAACCCTGTCTCGTAAAAACCAAAAAAAAAAAAATGCAATGAGTTTAAGTTAATGTATTTACATGCTGCATGTGAAAAGATTAATAAATTCATTTGTATTCTTTTCTAAGACTAAGATATATTTAGTATAAATTTCATATGCTCCAACCATTACTTTGCTTTTGTGTATGAAAAAAAATAGGAAACCCTGGCTTTATTTTTCTAAGTTGCTGAATGTGAAATTGATCTTTATCGTTATAAAAGTAATTATCTTGGTGTTATTAGTACTGATTTTATGTCTTTTTAGACTTCCTGCACTCTTTGTCTGATATCATTTATTGTACCAAACAATTTATTATAAATAAATTAGAGATGTAAATGTGCAAATAGAGTATGGTTATTGGATTTCACCTGCTTCCACACTTTAGTCATTTGATTCCTACCGACTTGTTTATCATGCCTTAGGCCTGGAATGTTCTAGCAATAAATGGTTTGTAAAGTAATTTAAAAAATACGAATTAATGTTTGGCTATAAGTTATGTTATCATACATACATGGAAAACATTCCTTGCTAATATGGATTAAAAATTAAATGGACTATTTAAAAATGTTTTTCAACTAAAAAAAAGAGAGAGCAGTTTTATTGAGCAGCAGACAAAGTAGTTAGTTGGTTCGCAGTGATCCCCAGGTCACAGGAAATAAAGGGAACTTTAGATCAGGGTTCTGGGACACAATATCCACCAACTAACTTTTTTTAAATCATTTTTTTGGGTTCAAATGTCAGGGGAAGTTCTTTTCTAGTGGAATCATTCACATATACTGCTTTTGGCTCAAGGAGACTTGGGTTTCCATGACAGACTCTTTGGAGGCGTGGCCTCAGCCATCAGCTCAGGACACAATGGGCAGCATCTCCCTGTGTAGCACCTTCCTTTATGCTTTCCTGTCAGGGCGTCTCAGGCCTCGAGCTGGGGCTGGAGCTCTGTAAAGGTCCTTGGGCTGATGGAGTGGTTGCACTCTGGCCCATGGTCAGGCATGCTGGGCTCTGCTGTTGAGCTGTGTGGAAGTGGGTAGGGTCCTTGTCACCGAGGCGTGGATGTGAAGCAAAACACATTGTTTTCTGCCACTCACAGCTAATGCCCTGGCCCTGACCCAGGTCTGCCTCCAGGGAGTCCCATGATCTTCTGGGGTCATCTCGCCCTGGCCTTTGTACTTGGCTAGGAGCATTAGGCATGTGCTCACGTCCCTTCCATGTTCAAGGTCTCTGCACGCTGGGCAAGGGAAAAGGTGGCAGGCTGCAAGCCAGCATGCCTCTGTAAGCTCAAGGAGCACTGAGTATCAGCCCTGCCCGCACTCTGTAAGGACATCAAAGAGGCCATGGTCTCCAGCCTCCTTCCCATAGAAAAGTGTGTCAGTTCCACTGGTAAGGTGAGCAATTCTTGTCTTTTGTGTGTATCCTGAGTGAAGGACAAATACTTATCCCCAGATCACACCGTTGCCTGTGACTTGCTCATATTTTGCTGAAGATTTTTGACCTGTACTTACAAGGGTTTTCGCTCTTTTTTGTTTGAGATATCCGCTGGCATGATGGCAGTCCTGGCCTTGCAGAAGGGGCTGCAAAGAAGGCCTGCTTCTGTTTTCTGGAAGAGAGTAGGTGATTCCTATGATCCTTTTCTTACAGTTTGGCATAGCATGTACTGAAGAGCCGGTCCTGGGCCTGTTCGTTTTGTTAATTATTAACCATATTATCCAATACATATCAGATTGTCTGTTTCTTCGTGTGTGACTTTTATGTGTTTTCCAAGGAACTGGTCCCTTTTATTGGCTCACAAGGCTTATTCACAGTCACACTTAGATCCTTCTGGTGCTGATGAGATCTGTCCTGTAATGCCATCTCTCTTTCACTGCTGGTGTTAATATGTTGTCTCTTCTGGGTTTTGTTTTGTTTTTTTTCGAGACACAGTTTCTCTGTGACTTTGGAGGCTGTCCTGGAACTAGCTCTTATAGACCAGGCTGGTCTCAAACTCACAGAGATCCGCCTGCTTCTGCCTCCTGAGTGCTGGGATTAAATGCATGTGCCACCAATGCCTGACTGTTTTTTCTTTGATTAGTCTGGCGAGAAGTTTTTTTAAAAAATAAATATTCTAAACTTAAAAAAATTAATTAATTTATTTTATGTGCATTCCTGCCAGATTCCCTGGAACTGGAGTTACAGACAGTTGTGAGCTCCATGTTAGCTGCTGGGAATTGAACCTGGGTCCTCTGGAAGAGCAGCCAGTGCTCCTAACAGCTGAGCCATCTCTCCAGCCCCAGTAAGGAACTTTTTTTTGTTTTTGTTTTTTTGTTTTTTGTTTTTTGTTTTTCGAGACAGGGTTTCTCTGTGGCTTTGGAGGCTGTCCTGGAACTCGCTTGGTAGTCCAGGCTGGTCTCCAACTCACAGAGATCCGCCTGCCTCTGCCTCCCGAGTGCTGGGATTAAAGGCGTGCGCCACCAACGCCCGGCCCAGTAAGTGTTAAGAGAAGCTTTTTCTTGCTAGCTGCTTTAGTTTATCCCCCGCCAGCCGCCTGGGCTCTGTCGCATTGTAGTCCCCAAATAAACACACAAGACGCTGTTGGCCTTGCTTGTTTCTTACTGGCTAGCTCTGACTTAAGTAATTACCCCATAATTGTTAATCTAAGTATGTCTCTTACCGGAGAGGTTTCCAGGCTTCCTACCCCAATGGCATTACATCTCGACTCCCTTGTGTTTCTCCTTCCCAGAATCCTCCTGGACTCCTAGTCCCTCCTATCTAGGTTTCCTATTGGCTCAACAGTACTTTATTGACAAATGCACAGGACTTCCCCCAACAAGTAAGGAACTTTTATTAACCACTTTTGCTAATCTCTTCCAAAAACCAGCCTTGGCTTTGTTGACTTTCTTTTCTGATTTCCTATTTTGAGCCTGATTTCTGTTCTGATTTTTATTCTTTTTGTCTGTATATTCTGGGTTGACTCCTTAGATCAAACTGGGATATAATGAACAAGTTGGTCTTACAATTTGCTTTTCATTTTATAGCTTCCTGCGGTGGCAGAATATTGATTTTGGATCTTTCATTTTTGCTAATCTGTCCATTCCCATACTGCGTATTTCCCTCTGGGCACTTCTCTTGTTGTGTCCCACATGTTTTTGTTTTTGTTTTTGTTTTTTTTGTTTTTTTGTTTTTGGTTTTTACGAGACAGGGTTTCTCTGTATTGTTTTGGAGGCTGTCGGTCGAGCCCAGCCTCGAACTCACAGAGATCCGCCTGCCTCTGCCTCCCGAGTGCTGGGATTAAAGGCGTGTGCCACCACTGCCCGGCTCATCTGTTTCTTGAAGTTCTATTAATATATATTTTTGAGACAAGGTCTATGTAGACCAGGCTGGCTTTGAACTCAGAGATCTGTGTGCCTCTGCCTTCTGAGTGCTGTGATTAAAGGTGTACATCACTATGCCTGGCTTTGTATTTTGTCTCAGGTAGTTTGTGGCTGTTGCTAGGCACACACATTATTTTCTTGGTGAGCTGACCCCTTTGACACCATGTGATGCCCCCTTTCACTCCTGATGCTTTTCCTTGCCTTGAAGTCTGCTCTGTCTGATTAATATAGTGAGTTAGGCTTTCTTCTGATTACTTTTGGCATAGTAGTATTTTCCTTCACCCCTTCACATACATGTGTCTATATCTAAAGTAGATTTCTTTTTATAAAGTTTATTTTTGTGTGCATGTGCTCAAGTTTATGTTTATGTACCATATGCATGCCCACAGAGTCAAAAGAGTGCAATCAGATCATTCAAAACAGGAGTTATAAGAGGTTGGGAATGGCCTTGTGGGTGCTGGGAATTGAACTCAGGTCCTCTGCAAGAGCAATACATGCTCTTTCTTATTTGCTGAGTCATCTCTCCGACCTCCTAAAGTGGATTCTTGCAGAAAACATGTCCTTTGGTTTGAGAATCCCTGTATTTTGGTTTTTGTAATGAGACGGGTAATATTGGGGGTGGTGCTGACAGAGGTTCGATATCTTCCATGCCTGCTCGTGTTTAATCACTTGTTCTGGCTTCATTCGTAGTCTGCCGTTCGTGGTTTTAAGTATTTTATATAATATCACTTTCTCTCTTTTCCTAGTGTCTATCCTAACATTCACAGCACCCATCTACAACTATTCCACGTCCACTTCCAATAACTGTACTGCCTCATGAGCAGCAAAGCTTCCCACACTCCATAACAGCAAAGCATTCCTAGCTCCCACGCTACCTTGGGTCTGTGCTGGGCATTTCACTCACAAAAGCTGCACATGATGCAAACTGCTGTCTGTTAGGCAAGAAAAAATAGAGAATAAAGGATTTTTTCTACTTTAACTTATCCTGTCTTTTGTGTTTTTCCTTGCTTTATATAAATCCAAAATTTTGGTCTTACTCCCTTCTCTCGAAAAAACTTCATTTATTTCTTGCAAGCCCAAATGAGTTTTGTTTGAGAATCTTCAATCTCAAGGGTAATTTTGCAAAATACAATGAAAGTTAGGTTGCTTTATCTCCCCACCTTAGTGTTTTACTGTTTTCTTCTCCCTGTTGTCATTTTTGAGACAGGCTCTCACTGTCTAGCTCGGGCTGACTGTAAACTCCTGATTCTCCTGCCTCAGCCTCCCAAGTGATGGGATTACAGGTGTAGGCCACCATGCCTGGCTCTGATGTAGTTTTTCTTTTTCTTTTGTATTTATTCTGCTCGTGCTCTTTGAGTCTTCTGGATCTGTGCTTTGGTGTCTGATAGGAGTTTTGGGAAATTCAAAGTCATTATTGCTTTAACTGTTGTTTGTGTTTGTTTTTCCCTTATTTTTTATTTATTTATTTATTTATTTTTACAAGACAGGGTTTCTCTGTTTTGTTTTGGAGGCTGTCGGTCCAGCCTGGCCTGGAATTCACAGAGATCCGCCTGCTTCTGCCTCCCGAGTGCTGGGATTAAAGGCGTGCGCCACCACCACCCGCCACCACCACCCAGCTCCCTTATTTTTTTTTAACACATGTTGTAGTTATCCAACAATTCTTGTATTTTCTGCTCCCTGTTCCTAGTCTTTTCATCTTTAGAAGTTTGTAAGACATACCCTTAGGCTCTCCTCATCTCTGACAGCGATCTCTGAGCCTACCAGAGTGTTCTTCATTCTGTGCAGCTGGTTTGATTCCTAGCAATTCCTGACTCTTCCACGGAACACATATCCTCTGCTTGCTACTCTTCTGGTCTTCATGCTGTTGGCCTCTTCCATTAGCACTGCCAGGTAACTGGTTGTTTCAAATTCCCAGTCTGATGCTTCCTGGCTTGCTGAGACAACCAGGGATGGCTTGTCTCTTCAGTCTGATCGTCTTCTGCTAAAGGCTGACTCCATGTGCTGGGTGAGGAATTCCAGGAGCTGAGCCTTTAGTGACATGGGGTGCAGTGATGGGGTGCAGGGATCGGGGTGCAGTGATCAGGGTGCAGGGATTGGGGTGCAGAACTGGCCCTTCCTGAACAGGCCAAATAACACAGGTCAGTCAGCTGGAGCAAGCAGGGCAGAGGTTCTGGAACATGCTGTGTACTGTGCCCAGCAGCCTCAGGTTCAGGCTGATCTTACAACTGTAGGGTTTCAGTGTGGGGCTTCTGTGAGAATGTGAGAGACTCAAGAGAGGAGTAGCTGCTCGACCCAGTTTGGGAAGGAGCCTTGGCTGCCAGAGTTCTGAGGAAGTGGCAGCAGTCAAACCACTTGTGAGAGTGTTCAGACGGCGGAAGACAGTCTGACGGTGACCAGGCTGACCACGGAGGCTGGACTGACAGTGCCTAGGATGACTGAGGAGGCTACTGTGATGCAGTCAATCTGACCGTGAGGGTTGGTCCAGTGACTGCCAATGCTAGTCCCGTGGTTGTCAGGTTGACCATGGAGGCAAGTCTGGTTGTGGCCAAGGCTGATCTGATGACGGCTGGAATGACCACGGTGGCCCGTGACTGGACCAGTGAGCTCAGCAGGAGATGAGGAAGGGGTTCGTGTGCGCAGCAGCTGTGGACGCTGGTGCTGAGGGATTTCTCTGCAGGAGCTCACAGCCAACCAAGGCTTGGTGCAAGGTGTCCAGGATGGCCAAGGTGCCACGTGTACCCTCTGGGGAGAAACAAGAGGGTAGGTTTCCTGATCTTGTCCACAGAGTCACTTCTCTCTTCCCTATCACTGCCCCATACCACTGCCCAGCCCTGTCCTTTATGTTCCTTCCTAACACCTAGACTAGTGGTTCTCAAATGATGGGTCACACCCTCCGGGGTCAAACAACCTTTTCACAGGGGTCACATATCAGATATCCTGCATATTAGATATTTACATTATGATTCATAACAGTAGCAAAATTACAGTTATGAAGTAGCAATGGAATAATTTTATGGTTGGGGGTCACCATACCATGAGAAACTATTAAAAGGTTGCAGGGTTGGGAAGGTTGAGAACCACTGTCTTCAATACCCCTTGTCTCCATTGATAATAGATGGTTTTAAGATCGTGCCAGCAGGAGAATGCTCAGCTATCGGTCTCCCTGTGAGGCCCTGTGAGGCAGGGTCAGCTGCAGGGGCCACAGGATGGTGGAGCTTTAGGTGAATCTGGGACCCTTGGTTGGCTAGTTCTCGACTGTATGATGGGGTAACTCCTTTCGATAGGTTAGCTGTCAGAGTCGGCGGATTTAAAGCACAGAGGCACTGTGGACTTTGAAACTGGCCCATAGTAGGCTCAGTGAGCAGTGCAGTCTGACTTACCAGTAGGCAACCCCACCCTTGTCTGCTGTGCCCATGCCTGCTTCTAGTTGTCATAGCTGCCTGCGGCCTCTGCAGCTCTGTTTGGACTATGGCCTGCAGCATTCAGGGTGGGAGCAGAGTGACCGTTCTGCAGACCAGAGCTTAGGACAGTGCTTGAGTTTTGGTCCAGATGCCCTACAGCTGCCATGAATCTGTGCAAGGCACCCTTGCTTACCCTGTGAGGGATTCCGGTCCAGGGCAGTCAGCAAAATCTTCCCCAGGGCTCTTTTTGATATGTTCTTCAAGAGAGACAAAGAAAGTCTGGATCAGATTGTGTCCCACCCAGCAGGTGGAGTGTAGAGACTCCTGGAAGCTTCCACAAGGCTCCTTGGGGCTGGTTCCACATCCCCTCTCCATGTTCTTCCTTCTGCCCTCCTGCCCCATTCCCCGTTCCTGCCCCCATCCTCCCTTCCTGTCCCCATCCCCCCTGCCTGCCACCTCCTCCCTTTTTGTTCCTCCTGGACTCCCTACTGCCCCTTCCATCATCTTTCTGTCCTTATTCATCACTCCTGCCCTATCCTCCTTTCCCATCCCCTCCTCCTGTCTTCCTACCCTGTACTCCCTCCCTGCCTCCCACCCCTGAGGCTGGCCACACTTGCTTCTCTCAGACTCTCAGTGGGTAGGGGTGGAGCAGTGTGCAGGCTCCAATCCACCAAGGACCAGGGCAGATGCACCCAGGGAAAATGGAGATTAAGTATTCTTAAACACTCGCTCGTCTGACCCCAGAACAAGTTGTTATGCGCACCTAGGCAATGTAAAGGCAGGAGAACCAGAGAGAAAGGGGACCACACCTGTGATCCTAGCACTCAGAAAGTGGAAGCAGGACCATGATTTCCTGGCTAGCCTGGGCTACATAGTGAGACCCTGTCTCAAAAACAAACCAAACAAAGAAAACACTGCCACGCCTCACTGCTCCTGGGGCTGGACCGGCCCTCAGCTGGTCTCGGGCTCATTCCCAGCTCTTTGTCTACTCAGCTATGTGGCTATGTGACATGGGGCTAGACCCAGGCAGCCCATATTCCCGGCAGCCTGATGGACAGCAAAAGTGAACTCTCAGAGATCCATCTGTCTCTGCCTCCCAAGTGCTGGGATTAAACGTGTGTGCCATCTTTAATAATTTGCAGCCATGTATATTTTTAAAACTCTTTTGTTTACTGTTATGTGTATGACTTTTTGCCTGCATGTATGTCTGTATTCCATGTGTGTGCTGGGTGACTGCAGAGTACACAAGAAGGTGTTGGATCCCTTGGGACTGGAATTACAGTTCATTGTGAGGTGCCATGTGGGTGCTGGGAATTGAACCCTGGTTCTCTGCTTGTTTTTGCTTGCTGAAGACAAAGTCTCTTTACAGCCATGGTTGTCCTGGAACCTGCAGTGCAAGCTCTTAACCACCGAGCCATCTCCCCAGCCCTGCAGCCATGTTTAAAAGAGATGTTAGTTTAAATTCTTTCTTGATTATCCTCCTTTGGTCTTTAAAAATTAAACTGGTGGTGCATGCCTTTAATTCCAGAACGTGGAAGGCAGAGGCAGTCAGATCTCTGTGAGTTCAAGGCCAGCCTGGTCTATAGAGCAAGTTCTAGGACAGGTTCCAAAGTTACAGAGAAACCCTGTCTTGAAACCCCCCCAAATTATTTATTTATTTACTATTGTATGTATATGCATATATGTGAGCATGTATGCTGTGGCACGTGTGTGGAGGTCAGAGGGCAACATTATGTGCTCTGTTTTTTTTTTTCTAGAGATGAAACACAGGTCACCAGCTTAGGCGGCACATGGCTTTACCCAGTGAGTCATCTCCCTGGCCAGCTCTGGGTTTGATTACAGCTATATCAGGCTCCTGATGTGATCTGGGATACCCTCTGTTCTCTGGTGGCTTCTCTGAGTCACCATTCTGCATCTGTCAATGGAGGAGCACCTGCGGACTAGGGAACCAGGCTCCTCCACAGCCTCCTAGCCTTCCCGGCTCCCCACAGCGTTGCCCTCAGATCCCTTATAGGCTCTCCTTGGTCCTTCTCCTTCCTCTGGATCTCGCAGCTCACCTCCAGCCCCCCTTCCCTCCAGGAACCCCCGTAGGTCCCCACCAGGTCCCGGAGCCTCTGCAGGAGTTGTAGCACATCCACCAGTTTCTCCTCCAGCAGCGACAGCCGTACCCGCTCTGTCTCCACCATCTGCAGCTCCAGCCTCAGATGCTCCGTCTCTATCTGCTGCAGTTCTGCCTGCGGGAAAGGGTCCGGTGCGTTCCCTACACTCCCTTCCCCACGATGGGTGTTCATAGCTCTCTAGTAAGGTTGCTGGCCTCTCTGACACTTGTAGGGATCACCTGGTCTGGGCTCCTGCATGCAAGGTGGCTGTGCAGACAAACCACCCGGAAGCCAGAGAAGCTAAGTGCCTGCCCTAAACCGCACAGTGAGCAGGACGACGAGCACACACACAGCTCTACTAGAATCTGACGACTCATTCTCTCTCTTCTACTCTACCTTTTGTTTTCTTTTCTTTTTGGTGGGTCTGTGTTGGTAGAAATCCACACAACTGGCTTACACAGGAGGAACACACTGCAGACTAGTGGGTAGTTTCCACCCCATCTTGTCCAGAGGCCCTGACTTCAGGCTAATGGATAGTTTCCACCCCATCTTGTCTAGGGGCTCTGAATGTAAGGACATTCGGGGATCTGTCCACCTTTCTGCAGCAGTGTTGTCAAGAGTGCTACCAGGATCCCAGGGTTGACAACAGAGGAAATGTCTGACACTCACCCCCGGGTCAGGTGAGTCATGTGACAGGCACTTCTTGGCACCAGGGTGCTCAGGGTTCCTATGCTTTTGGGCAGGAGTACAAAAGGCTGCTTCCACTCACTGCAGGCAGGTCTAGATGCTGGCCTATTCTAGAACCTTCCCACTCTGTCACCTTGAAGTTTAGGAAAGTGACAGCTGTGCCTTTCCTTGGGTGCTCCCTGATTGCCATCTTTCCTTGGGTGCTCCCTGATTGCCAGTTCATACTTCACGTTTAACAGTGGCCCTTCTCCGAGGACAGCCTCTCTCTTCTGGGAAGATCCTGGGATCAGGATCAGAGTCTCAGGGAATAGCACGGGGGTAAGAATAGAGACGCAGACAGAAACATAGCAGATCAACCTAAAATCCTGGGGGGTGGGAGAGGGGTCTTGACCAGACAGCAACAGTCAGAGCTGAGCTGTCAAGAGCTCACTACCCACATCTACTCACTTGACACATGCATGGTGGCACTGTTACAAATGTGGAAACCAATGCACAGAGATGCTAAAGCATCCTAACAAGGTCACACAAGTATCAGAGTTGGCACTGAAGCCAGGCAGCCTGCCCTTGCATATCCTGTGGGGCCCTGCTCTCACCATGACTTTCCACCACTCAGGGCTTAGCTTCCACCCTGGGGACCATAGTGCAGGCTGGGGATCCCCAATGGGCCTGGAATTACCTGTAGGAAGCTGAGGCTTCCTGTTACCCATCAGCCCCCTCCCCGACCTTCCTCACAGGAACATGGCTAGTCCTTCTGTGTGCATTAGACTCTCGCTGCTAAATGGGCTGATGTATTGCCTGGTTCTAGAATCACAAACAGAGCCAACTGAGATCTTTAAATTATTAAAACTCTATCCTTGATGATCCCTATATTTTCCAGTCTGTGACTCAAGGCTAAGGTTTCAGAGACACAGCAGGAAACAACCATGTTTACACCTCTGGACAGCTGTGCCTACAGCCCACGCCACTGTCCCCTAGTTCCTGTAAACTTCTGCTTTGTAACCAAGCTAATCTGGGATGGGATTCTGTAACTGTCAATCAAAAGTTCCCGTCAAGTGAAATGAGAGGAAGCCACCCCTCCTGAACTCTGTTCTCAGCTCTGTGAGTGGGCTGTAGGACTGCAAGTTCCCCCAGCTGTAAGACCTGGGATCTTGGGGCCCTGCTGACCTCCTCCTCCTCCGGTGTTCGCAGCATCTTTCCACTGCAGCCCAGGGCCTGCAGTTGTTCCCCAAGCTTGTTGACATGGGTCTCCAGCTCCAGGGTGCAGATGTGGTCGGCACCATCACAGTGGCCAAAAGAAGTCTTGAGCGTCTCAGCTGTCTGCTCATCACACCTGCAGGAGAGAAGAAGCCAGCACTGCAGGGACCTGCTGGCCCCATGCTCCAGCCGTTGTCATGGAGCCTGTCTGCTCAGCGTCTTCCTGGGGCTCCTTGGCTTCTCAGAGGGACCACTGGAGGAGTCCCCTACAGCCCGGCTCCCACCCACCTCACCCAGCCTGCCTCAGCCAATGGACTCCCCAGGCCCTCCAGCATGCCCGAACTTCTGCCTGCTGCTCCTTCCTGGACCCTTCTCACACCATCTACATCCTTGACAGAAGTGCCTCCAGGTCTCTTCACACCTGCCCTGTCTTCAAGTAAAGAGCCCAGGACAGCATGGCAGCCATCTGTTTATTATTTATTCAGTGGCTCAAGTTTTGCCTGGCATAAAAGCACTTTGTATGAACACCAAGAATAGGTGATGCAGTCACCCTTGGAAGCAACAGCTGAACATAAAGTATGGGTGATGCAACATCCCTGAAAGCCACATGCTGTCCCTGAAGGCATCTGATGAAAGCCACATGCTGTCCCTGAAGGCATCTGACATCCTGACCTCATGTCCTCGAAAACTGTTACAGACCCACCTTTGAGACAAGGAGGCTGAAGCCCAGAAAAGTCAGGCAATTTGAGATACCCATAGGTATGGAGCTCATTTTTATTATCCTCCAAGATGCTACAAAGGCAAAACCCATGGGTAGCTGAGAAAGAACCAGCCCAGGGCCAGGCTGGGGCTTTGAACTGTAGGAAGTGATGGATAGCTCAAAAGTGACAGGAATGGATCCGGTCTTGGGACATCGATCAAGGGAGTGATGACTGGTGGGAACGAATTCGCCCACAGGCTATGCTTTCGAGGGTCTTCTCATTCCATGTTCACACTTGTTTCCACGTTTGAGCTAAGACCCCCCAGGAGGGGCTGTCGGGCATCAATATGGCTGTGCCCTAGAACTGTCAGCATCTCATGTTGAAGCATGTGTGAAGGGCCCTGAAAGGCGAAGGCTTCCTGGGAGTTCTGTGCTTTTGGTCTCCACTGCCAGGTCAGGGCTAATCAGTCACTTACCTACTCACACAGCCTGAGGGCTGTACCAGAGGTGACTCGACATGGGCCTGTGGAGGCCTTGACTTTCCCCGCCACCCGTCTTCTTCTTCTTCTTCCTCCTCAGAGGCGGCCTGGCCTTCCACAGAGCGGAACAGCTGCTCTTCTTCTGCTGGGGAAACGTATTATCTAGGAACTGGAGGCCCAACGTGAGGACCATCAGCCCTCCTCGGGAACGTGTGTGAAGGAGGCAATGGTGAGGCTGCCCTCTTCCCGTTACTGGCCCAGGGCCCTGGGGAATTGCATGGGAATCCCTGAGATATCGCCCTGCTGTCTTGTTTCCTCAGGTGACCTGTGATGATACATTGTTGGTGTCAGGGCTGAACATCAGTTCCATTTCAGGGCATGTGACCTGGATTGGGGAACTGGATAAGGGCTTGCAGGATGTTAGTATCAGGACAGAAAGATTCCCAGTTCTCCAATATGTGGCTCACGGTCCCCAACAGCTTTGATGAACTCCATCCTGACTGGAGTGGGTGATGACAGCTGCCCCATCCTATTGCCTTCCCCCCAAGCCCTCATCCCCAGGAGCAGAGCAAAGTCTCCTAGAGAGCCTGACCCTTTTCTGCTCCTGCTCTGCGCACCCATCAGGATGTGCCAATCAGAGGCCGTCCTCTCCAGCCACAGGGAAGGTTCGGGAAGAGCTGGGAACCCTCAGAAGACAACATGGGAGTCAGGAGTGTTTGTGCAAAATGAACTCAGAAGAAGGCTGATCTTTCAGTTCTGTGTTTGAGGGCCAGGAAACGTGCTGGTGCCAGGGAGGGCACACCTGAGTGACCTCAGTATGGGGTGGGGGCGGGCATTAGAGGCAGCTTCGAATCCGTGGACTCTTCTGAGGGCCCATACTTTCCTTTAGCCTGAGCAGTTTGTGCTGACTGGTGTGACACTTTCAGACTTCCTTGCTTGAAGCAGTATTTAAAACCAAAATGATACCTTACCTCATGGTAACCTGTTGACACAGGCATGAGGGATCCCTGGTTCTGGACACCTATTGCCCCCTCCTGGCTCCACCCATGGGTTCTCAGGGCTCCACTGTCTGGTTGGGTCACACAGAACCACCTCAAAGACTTTTGATGACAATGTTCCTACTATCAACAGCATCCCTCCCTTGACTCCTCCCCTGTCACTCATCTGCATTGTCCTGGTGCTGAAGGCAGGGGTAGGTGGAAGGGCTCTGAGCCTGGGAGTGAGGGTTGGAGACCCGGTGCCTGGCCCACTGTGGAGATACCCTAGGTTCGGGCTCTTGTGAAGACCTTTTCAGGGTGCAGGAAGCCAGCCTGAGTAGCGGGGTGGGGTTTTGTCTGGAGGCTGAAGGTGGCGCTGATGCTCAGCCATTGAGAGCAGGGATGAGGCAGGCTGGGGACTGACCTCCATCTGTGTCCTTGCTCCTTAAGCTGGCGTCTGGCTGCTGGGCTCCCCCTGGATTGGTGTCCTCAGCTCTGGTTCCTCTAGTCACAGGATCACCATTGTTGTTTCCTGGCTGTACACTGGCTTGTGAGGGGTTTAGGAGCTGAGGTTTCTCCGACCTGTGGGTAGGAAAGAGATGTTTTAAGAGGTGGGGCTATCATCTTCCATTTCTTACTCTGCACAGGCAAGTAATTCATTGTCCTACCAAAGTCAGGCTCC
This sequence comes from Mesocricetus auratus, assembly GCF_017639785.1. Lineage (NCBI taxonomy): Eukaryota > Metazoa > Chordata > Mammalia > Rodentia > Cricetidae > Mesocricetus > Mesocricetus auratus. Next base: position 149,436,999 of record NW_024429266.1, on the reverse strand, counting down.
CATAGACCAGAAAGAATGTTAAGATATGTTCCAGTTTTCCTTGTCAACAGGGGACAGACACGAAACCCAATTTTAGAGAATGGGATGCAAAGCAAAATCTGTAGACACTAAAAGACAGGTTTCCATCGTGTAACAAGAATCATGAGAAAGGAAATGTCCTTTCTGCTTTTGGAACAGTCACGCGGTGACACTGTGCGTGGGTTGCAGCAGTCATGAGCAAGTGTTTGAGAGAACTGCCCAGGAGTTGGGTAAGAGCCCCAGCATCTTCAGAGCTAGCCAGGCCTGAAGTCGACTAATTCTATACTTAACACACTTGGCATTTAAAAAGGTTTACCTTTGTTTTATGTGTGTAAATGTTTTACCTGTATACGTCTATGTACCGCGTGTGTGCCTGGTTCCCGTGGAAGCCAGAAGTGGGCACAGGAACTGAAGTCACAAATGGTTGTGAGCCACCATGTGGTTGCTGGGAACCAAACCTAGGTCCTCTGCAAGAACCGAGAGTGCTCGAACTGTTGCTTCATCTCTCTAGTCTCAGTGGGACGGTTTTTTAAAAAGTTAATTTATTTTATGTATATGGATGTTTTGCCTGCATTTATTTTATGTATATGGATGTTTTGCCTGCATGTATGTCTGTGCAGCACACGTGCACTTGGTACCCATGAAGGCCAGGAGAGGGTGTTGGTTGGATCCATTGGGACTGAAGTTATAGATGGCTGTGAGAACCATGCAGGAACTGGGAATTGAGCCTGTTTCCTCTGGGAGAGCAGTCAGTGCTTTTCATGGCTGAGCCATCTCCCCAGCCCTATATGAATTTTTCAAAAGTTTACATGTTTCACTTAAAAAAAGAGAGACAGAGACTCATTATTGTTGCCCATATTGGGATCACAGACATATACCACCATGCCTGGCTAGATTCACAGACCCTTTTTTCCACCAGACTCACATACTTTTAATTACATTCTATGTCTTGGCCATGAAAGCCTTTAACTGAGGAATCTCCCCTCCCTGGGATTTGAAAAACCCACTTCATTCCCCATCAGTCTCCTTGATACTTCAAGGTTCCTATGTTTTGAACGTTTGTTTTCCATGTCCCTGCAGTTTACAAGGTCAGATAATAGAGAAAAAACTGACAAAAACCGAACATATATTTATTTATTTATTTTTTAAAGACAGGGTTTCTCTGTGTAGTCCTATCTGTCTTGGCACTCGCCCTGTAGACCAGGCTGACCTCAAACACACAGAGATCCCCCTGTCTCTGCCTGCCAAGTGCTGTGATTAAAGGTGTGCACCTGGCAACTCTTGCTGTCCTAGTCAGGGTTTCTACTGCTGTGATAAAACACTGACCAAAAGCAACTTGGGGAGGAAAACGTTTATTTCATCTTACAGCTTGTAGTCTGTCATCAAGGGAAGTCAGGAACATAAGGCGGGAACCTGGAGGCAGAAGCTGATGCAGAGGTGTGCTGCTTACTGGCTTGTCCCTCATGGAGTTCAGCCTACTTATATCACCCAGGACCATGCCCAGAGGTGGCACCACACACAATGGGTTGGGTCCTCCCACATTAATCACTAAATAAGAAAATGCAGCACAGGCTTGTAACAGGCAAATCTGGTAAGAACATTTTCCCAGTTGAGGCTCCCTCTTTGCAAATGACTCTAGCTCATGTCAAGTTGACATAAAACTAGCTACCCCCGCCCCCCAACATCTTCTTCCAGCTAAGCTTCATCCCCTTACAGTTCCATACTCTCCCCAGAATTCTCAGGGCTAAGAGTCCAAACATTTCACATCTCAACCATAGCAATATGCACTGTCATTGTCCCCGTTACACAGAGAAGAAAATGGAGACACAGAGAATCAGAGCAATCTGCCTACCTCAGAAATAGAGGACCCTTGAGCTTCTCCAGACCCTTCTCCAGGTTGCCCCCAGGCCTTACCAAAGGGAAAGGAAGGCCTGGAGTGACACAGTATAACCATTGTCAGCTTTGGGGACTACAGGTCACATACATGGATTTGGGGCACGACCCAAGGCAGGGTCACGGTGAGGGAGTAAGGTTAGTGTTGGGTCCCAGCCCCCACGGAGTTCTGTGCATTGCTTGTCAGCTGATAACCACAGGAGCATCCTGTTCTCTAGTCCATGCCCACCTGACATCAATATCTAGCACAAGGAAAACAGGAGCTCTTACACCTGCGGTTTTTCTACTGTGCTGTAAGTCTGTATATAAGGCTGCTCACTCCTTATGGCAGACACACAGGCAGACACACAGATGCGACACACACACACACACACACACACACACACACACACACACACATTCTCTTAGCACAAACTGTTGGATGACACATCTTTCATTTCCTGATAACTTAGACTTGCTCGTGAGTGGATGCCACAGTTAGGATAAAAACTTCTGAATTTCCCAAGAACCTCAGGTTGGTCACAGAGGCAGACCATTTGAGGGTCCTGTGGCTCTTGTCTGCTAACTGGGATGTAAGTGAGTACTCTAGGTCAACACAGCTGCAGACTCGCTTGTTAAGTCACCAGGAGACACACTATACTTCCTTCCTGGGCTGTGTTCTGTAGGGGGACCCTGACTTCACCGGGTACCATTCTCTGTTGGGATCCTCAGTAGACTGAGGGTATTTCTGGGAGATGTCAGGATGGTGGTAGCCAGGAAGGCCTTGCTGGAGCCTCCCTGGTGGCTTGATGGTCCTGGGGAAATGAACTCTGGTGACTACCACTCTTCCTCAGACCCAGGTCTTCTGTGTGTCTGGGTGTTCACTCCAGCTGGTCACATTCATACTCTCCTGGAGCGCCACTGAGCCTCTGATAGCTTCCATGTTGCAGTCCATGGCCACATCTGGCTGCCAGGCCAGGGGCTGAAACAGTCTGACAGGAGCCAGATGTTGTATTTTCTCCCTTCCATCCTGGTTCTGTGATGCCAAGAGGCCTTAGAAGCTGCCACTACCCTGCAGGGGAGACTATGGCCTTGCTGTGTGTCCTCTACCCTCATCCCCTCTGAGCTGCCTCATTTCAATTCCTGACTTGTTCACCAGTGAACGATGATGGGGCTCTACTCTGGGTTGGATGATGAAATGAAGTAAAGGAGAACCTGTCTCCACTGATGTTTGGGCTGAGTTTAGGGGGCACCTAGATGAACAGAGAGACTGTATATCCAGTTAAGCATTTACTTCAATGTCTCTTAAAAATAGTGAGCACATTAGTTTTATATATTTCATTATCTTTTAAAATTTATAATAGTGATATGACTTCCTTTAAAATTATTTAAGCTGGGTTGGAGGTGTAGGCCAGGGGTGGATTTTGTCTAGTGTATGTGAGCATCTGGGTTCTATGCTGGCCCTGGAGAGAGAGAGAGAGAGAGAGGAGAGAGAGAGAGAGAGAGAGAGAGAGAGAGAGAGAGAGAGAGAGAGAGAGAGGGAGAGAGGGAGAGAGGGAGAGAGAGAGAGAGAGAACAAAGTAAAAGGAGGGAGCTGACTTAAGAAAACATGGTAATAATATCAGGCACTCCGTACATGTGGCTAACAGGGCTTGGGCCTTGGGAGAGTCTGGAGGTTAGAAAATGCTCAACTAATAGTAACAAGCAGTTTGGGGCATCATTAGAACAGGCTCTTCCCAGGCAGGCTTCCTTTGCACAGAGAGCCAACTATCCCGACTCTAACAGTCTGAAGTCACAATGCCGATAGGTGTACATTTGGAATGTTCCCTAGAGGCCCGTGTGTTGAAGACTTGGTGCCAGCTTGCTGTTAACTGGGAGGTGATGGAGCCTTTTAGGAGGTAGGGCTCTATGGGATAAAGCAATTTGGGCTATGCTCCTGGGGGTGGTATTATTGGGTTCCTGTCTCTTTCTTTTTTCTTTGCTTCCAAGCAAAGTTACAAATCCATTTCTTTAGCTACCGAAACACACTGGCCACATTCCAGGTGTTCAGTAGCCACACAGGGCTCTGGCACCACTTTTGAGAGTACAGAGAGAAAGGAGGAAACTTCACATCAGGGCAGCACAGTCCAGTCGTGGATGTGGATCTAAAACAAAGGCTAAAAGGTAAGTTTCCCACCACAGGCCCCAAACAGCACAGCTAACCCATCACGAACATGGAAAACCACAGCTATGAGCCAAATACCTGTCCCCCATCTTCTGTGTTTGGGATTAGGCAGACGGCCTCATGAATGCTGAACCCATGCTCTACCCCTGGTCCAGCCCAAACCCCAACTGTTTCTTAGGTACTTTGTTATCATGACAGAAGGTTGACTAATGCAGAGCATTTCTCTGCTTTCTCAAAGCAAGCTGGATAAATAGCCCACTTTTTATTTTGAAATATTAATATCATGATACTATAACAGTAACTTAAATGGGGAAAAGAATTTTATGTTATAATTCAGTATGAATTATATATAATGAAGTTTTCAGACACTACACATAATGAGTGAGTCTGAATTGGAAAGAGTCAGGGTGATATTTCCTTGGGTGTTGTTGGCATCCTTCATATATCTGACAGTTTGAAACACAGGTTAAGAAAATGTATTCAGGGGGCTGGCGAGATGGCTCAGTGGTTAAGAGCACTGGTTGCTCTTCCAGAGGTCCTAAGTTCGAGTCCCACCAACCACATGGTGGCTCACAACTATCTGTAATGAGATCTGGCACCCTCTTCTGGCTTGCAGCATACATGCAGACACACTATTGTATACATAATAAATAAATCTTTAAAAAAACAAAACAAAAAGAAAATGTATTCAGATACAAAGATAGGCAGGTAGACACACAGACTCACAGATACATAAATGTCAGAAGTTACTGTCCCTCAGCAGTAAGGACACAGCTTCTACCATCTGTGATGTTGGGAAATGATGAGCAACTCTTGGGGAATTCCAAACAAAACAAAGTATAAGGCCTCAACTCACAGCCTCATGTTCTTGGAAAATTCTTTGCATAGTATAACGGTAGAAAATTGTTCACTCTTCATGCAGGGTTCAACTCTGATCTTAGATCATTGCTGTGGAAATATTTCACACACCAATGTCCAGGTGGCCATGCGGAAGCTTTGGGGTTCAGGGGTTCACTTTCTTGACAGGACCCCGGGTGTAAGAAGTCCTGTGTCTAGTCATTCTCCCAGAAGCCTCCAAAGTGTCCTTGAGGAGACAGACAGCCTCTCCTTGTTCCTGATTGCTCCCTGATCTTGGCCTTGTGTCATCCTGGCCAACCTTTTTCATGTTGGTGACATCTTGTAGACAGGCACAAGGGGGTGCTGGTCACCCTTAAGACTATTTCTGTGCCCTAAAAGGATGCCATCTACGGTCCCGTCTGCACATGGCCTGCCACTATCCTGCCTTTTCCTCTAGGACCCCTCACGGTGGTGGTTTGGGCTGTGGGTTAGTCCTGAGGCTTGCTTGCCATCTTTTCAGAGGAAGGAAGCCACCCTGGCTTATATGGGGTAGTGGCTGGGGCTGGGTAGGGGCTACTGAACTTGACACACAGTTGGTACTCAGCCCATGCCAGCTCCGTTTACCAGGTCATCTCCATCTTTCATCTTGTTTCCTTATATTGACCCCACAGTTTAAATCTGATCTACACTGTCCAATATGGCAGTCACTAGTTGGCGGTGTGGCTATATGACTTTAGAATAATTAAATTAAAGATATAAATACATTTTTTGTAACCACCATACTACACTGTTCACATTCTGGGAGTTCAGTAGCCACACAGGGTTCTGGCACCACTTTTGAGAGTACAGAGAGAAACAGAGGAAACTTCTAACTCATGTCAGGGCAGCACAGTCCAGTCGTGGACATGCATCTAAGACAAAGGCTAAAAGGTAAGCAATTAGTTTATAGTCATTTCCCCTAGAAATGTAACTCTCATTTGTGGACTACTAGCTCAGTTCACTGCTATGCTAACGTGGTGAAAAGCTTGTTTCTCTGCATGATCTGAGCCCAGCACTGGACTCTGTTCTTCATATAAACACAAAATATTCCACAGTCAAGATTCTCCACACCATCTCTACTGTGGCTAATCCCCTAATCAAGACGCTGATGGTATTCGGAGGTGGGCCCTTTGCAGGGAGGTTGGGATTAGATGAGATCATGTGGGAGAGTCCCCATGGGGGTATTAGTGACTTTGTTAGAATAGTCAGTGTCACTAAGCTTACTATGTAATGCCCTGTGTCATCTGCAGTGTGAGGATCTTGCCAGATGCTGACACCATTCTCTGGAGCTTCCCAAGCCAAATAAACCTCGGTTCTCTACACACTACCCAGCCTTGGGGGTTTTGTTATGACAACAGAAAACAAACTAAGAAAGCACCAGATCTGGGGAGGAATTATTTAGCTCATGGTGAAACCAATAGGAGGAAGTGATGGAGAGCCCAGCTGGGTTTGTAAGTCAAATGTAATCGAAGATGGCACCCTTGCCACATAGAGAAAACTGTAATGACCCCAGTTCACACCCTTCAAAGGGTTAGGCTTAGGGTGGACTCAAGACCTAAGTGTGAAGGAAAAGTAATCAGAACAACACACAGCGAATGAATTTGTGACCCAGAGGTGGACAACTCATTTCAAAAGCAAAAGTCGTAAGACAAACGAACTTGATCACATTATAGCACACTGTGGACTGCCCTGTATTTCTTGGTCATAGGGCATGGTTATCCTCTCCACTCCTGACCCAACAGATCCTCTTGGGTGTTGTAACACAAGGCTTCCTGGGGGATATAGGGTGATGCTCACTTAATGTCATCTAAGGAGGTGGTGGCTCCCTCTGGTATGGAAGGGAGAAGTGGTGCGCTGAGGGACCAGGCAACATGGTCTGAAACTCAGCACTTAGCAGTTGAAGAGCACAGGAGGAAGAGGAGGAAGGGGAGGAGGAGGAAGGGGAGGAGGAGGGAGCATGAGAGCACACAGTACCATCCAAGCAAACAGAAAACACATGCTTTGCAGGAACACACACAACGGACCTGCACATGCTAGGCAAGTACTATGCCAGATACTGTCATTTAATCAGGAGCTGACAAACTCTTTCTGAAGGCTTTTTGTTTGCTTGTTTGCTTTGCTTTGTTTTGTTTTTAGAGACAGGGCTTCTCTGTATTGTTTTGGAGGCTGTCCTGGAACTCGCTCTGTAGACCAGGCTGGCCTTGAACTCACAGAGATCTGCCTGCCTCTGCCTCCTGGGTGCTGGGATTAAAGGTGTGTGCCACCAACACCAGGCTTTCTGAAGGCTTTTAAGCATAGATGATGCTCAAAAACATCCATAGAGATGCTTGGATGTCAAACATGGATGTAGTCTCAGAAAACCTTAGGCGATTTCCTCAAACACTTAGAATTTCATGAAATTTTCACACTGTGAAATATCATGCTTGAGTTTTCTTTAAATCACTAAAAACGAAAATGTCCCAAGCTAGCATAGGTTTGGGCTCTGTCTTGGTGAGTTAAGTGATGATTCCTGCCAAGCTTGTCAGAAGCAAAGCTTGTCAACCAACAGCTTTGTTTCCAGGCTAACATTCTGCATGAGGCCGTAGCTTTAACTATCCAACAACTGGGGTGAGAAGATACCCTGAAGGCTATGGGGAGCCACAGTCACTGGAACCCTGTGGTCATCCCACAGGCAGGATGGCTGATGGGTTAAGGAGAAGCATGTTTCTGAAAACATTTCTTAGCTGTCGGAACCACTTGTCCCTGCATTTTATGTCCGAGGGCACAATGTTATTATTTAAGCCGTTATGAGCTGGGTTTGTGACTTGCAGCTGTAAGTATTATCTTTAGCATTTATCATTACTGAACCACTTACAGCACTGATTGGGGGGGAGATGAAATAAGGTTGTGTAGACAAGAACTCTGGCATACTGCCTCATGCACAGCAGGTACTCAGAAATGCTGGCTCCTGTCCTGTGTCCACGCCACCTCCACCCACCTCAGCCCCATAGGTCCAGACTCCAGCTGGAGAGGGTAGGCTACTTCTAGAGATCTGTCATTTACTTATACCATGTTTATAGCAAGCTCCAGCAAGGTTTTCTCTCCAGGAGGTGGTTTTGGAGGTCCTTTTGTTCTGTGACCAGGATGAGGCCTACTTAAATGGAGGGGTGAAGGCAGCCTGGAGTTCACAGCATGGCATGGGTGGCCACATCCATAGGAAGAACCCCCTGTCAACCTTGCTTCTGGGGTCTCCTGGACTCAACGTCACATCTTCTATCTGGAAGCAAGTGAAGAGTGTCCTAAAACATCTGCAGGTGCCTCCACAGCAACCATAACAACCTGTACCTGGAGTCAAGGGGCACATTACTGTGCTATGCCAAAGCCAAGGCGAGGCGTGGAGACCATCTCACGTCGGTTTTGGCTTCTTCTGGAATGGATGGGCAGGGTCACAGGTGTGTCTCTTGGCCTCCAGTCTTTTGAGCCTCGGAAATTTCATGAAGCCATGAGGGTGATAGGACCCTCAGACGGCAGGTATCCCCAAGCTGTCTGTTGTCAACATTAGGCTGTAGCCTTCCCTGGAGGTCCTGGGGGCTGTACACAGTGGCTTCCTTTGCTGTGAGGTATTTCCTGAGTGGAGAAGCCTCCCGGAGGTTGAGACTTCATGTGAAAACAGGAGAACAACAGCAGGAAGAAGAGCCAGAGCGCTGCCGGGGGACGCGGAAAACGAGCTACCAAGAGGGCAGCACAGGGGTAGCTCAGGGGTCTTCTGGGCACCTCTGCTGGCCAGATGCCTGGTCTCTGGTTCTGTGGGGGTCTGTGGCAGTCCAGCTGGTCAGCCCACTGCCGATACTGTCTTCGGATCCTCCACAACATATTGTGGGGCAGTCCTTAGCAAGAGTGGACCCAGACCCCACGGCTTAGCTGGCCCCAGGGAGATGGAAGGAAGTTGTCACAGAACAAAGGGATGATGGGAAGGAAGGGTAGACTTCGGAGACAGCAGGGAACTGCTTAAGTGGGGTGGGGTATCTGTCAGAGACCTGTGATGGCCACAGGAGACCAACCCAGAGAGGTGTGGTAACTCATGGGGTGAGTGGGTTGTGGGCACAATGCTGTGGGCTGTGGTAGAGCTAAGGCCAGTGGTGGGATCACTTGGAGCTTTGAATGCCAAGGCAAATAGGCTACAGAGGCTGTGATTAGGGAAGCTGTCCAGCTCTCTTGGGTGGTCAGAAGGCCACTTTGGCCTTGCGTGTGTGATCAGTGCTGGAAGGGAGCAGGGCACGGGTAGAGGCCAGGACAGCTATCGGGGCAGTGCTGGGCAGAAGGCAAACAGGCAGGGCCGAGGTAGTCACAAGGTGGCGTGGGGGGCTTTCTGCCTCCTCCCCACTCCAGCTTGTATGGCTTGTCCTCATCCAGGTTAGGACCCTCTGCATATCACACTCATGTCAACCCTGTGTTCTGCAGTGGGTCTCCCAGGCCCAGACCGAAAGACCCAAGTGATATCAGCCTGAATGTCAGCACTTGCATTGGGCAAGGCATCCCCAGACTTAAACATTGAATTCTGGCTGCTGGAGACGGGGCCTGTACACTGTTAATAAAGAAAAGCAGGGTGAGCTTTCATCCTGGTTGTGGAGCATCTAGGCAGAAACACTCAGAAGTGGGTGTTAGCATTGTTGTCACCATCTCATTTTACAGATAAGGAAACCGAGGCTCCTGGGGGCAAGAAGGACTTGCTGAGGGGCATATGCTCCACATCCCAGCTCTGTCTCTCCCCTCCCCACACAGTATGTACACCAAGATGAAAGAACAGAGGCCTCTCCCAGTTAATGGGTGAAGAACTTGGGCCCACAGAGGAGAAAACGCCTGAGTCCTGCATAGCACGTACAAAAAGCTGGGATTTGAATTTGGGGTATCCAGGCCTCTAAGCCTGGGCCTCTCCCCAGCTTCTCTCTGCTTTGGGTCTGTTCCATTGTCCCTGAAAGAAGGGCCTGTTCCTACCAGTGGCCACCCACATGGCCTCAAAGAACAATAGGACAGTTGCCCCCTTTGTCCTTTTTCCTCTTTCTGGCTGGTTGGCTGTGGCCTCCAGGTCAGGCAGGGCTGTGGCAGTGGGTGAGAAGAAAGGAGGTAACCCTTGAATGGCCTCATCTTTTGTGCCTTTCACGGTGGTCTCCAGACCAAGCTGTCCTCTGTCTCTCTCCCTTCCTGGCTTTTTCATCCTCCTGACAACAAAACCACAGAGGTCAGGCCCTCTGTGTGAGTGTGTGTGTGTGTGTGTGTGTGTGTGTGTGTGTGTGAGAGAGAGAGAGAGAGAGAGAGAGAGAGAGAGAGAGAGAGAGAGAAAGAGAGAGAAGGATGTTCTGTATCCCTTGCTGGCTCTGAGCTCCTAGCCAGGTGTTCTGAAGGCTGGCTGCAGGGCAGGGGAGATTTCAAAAGGAAGGAAGGCTATAAATGTGCCAGAGGTTTCACAGCCAGGACAAGAATGACCCTTCCTGGAGGCAGTGCTGCCCTTCAGACCTCCAGGCCACTCTGGATAGCCTGTGCTCACGCTTCTGAGGCATTTCCGAGGCTAGCAACCATCCACATGTTCCTGCCACTACTCAGCTGTGTATTCCATCTGGCTGTGTGTCAGACCTGGGTTGGGTCTGGGCCACTGAACACCAAGCCTGCTGTTTCTTTGGAAGGAACAGTTGGGGGAAAGGGACCGTGGGAATGATGATGTATTAGTAAACCCTCCCTAGCAAGCACTGAGGTGTCTGCGCCACACCCGTCTTTGGGGACAGAGTTCTCCCAACCACCCTCAGTGTATTTGTAGACGGGAAACCTGACATGAGGACAGGCCTGTTTATGTCCAGCCAGGTCCCTTCCTGGGCTTCACTATCCAGAGCCATTAACAGTCCCAAGTAAGCTGCACCTGTGGTGAGAATGGGGATTTGTGCTGTGAGACTGTGGTGGTTTGAGAGAAAATGGTCCCCAGAGGGAGTGGTGACCTTGTTGGAAGAAGTGTGTCGTTGTGGGGGGTGGGCTCTGAGTTCTCCTAGTCTCAAGTTACTCCCAGTTTTAGAGGCCATTTCCTGTTGCCTTCTGACCAAGATGTAGCCATCACCATGCCTGCCTTCATGCTGCCAAGCTCCCTGCCATGATGATACTGGACTGAACCTCTGAACTGTAAGCTGCCACCTCAGTTAAATGTTCTCCTTTACAAGAGTTGCCGTGGGCATGGTGTCTCTTCACAGCAATAGAATCCCTAACTAGGGCAGAGATCATGAGCTGATGAGGCTATGTGGTGTCCACATTCCCTCCTGGTCCTCTTTGTGAAGGTCCCAGCCCCAGAGGGCCTTGCTGTGATCCAGTAGTGAGCATGTGACTGTGGTTAGTGACAGCATCACATTATCCTGGCCTGCAAAATGCGTTCGAGGTGGGACATATTTCCAAGGTGACCTGGAGACTCAGTTCTGGACTTCTATGGGATGGCCCAGGCACGTGATCAGACTGTGGTACTGCGCATGGTGTGGGGACAGTACCTGCCTGAAAGTGAATTCAACTCTCAACAGACTGTTGACGATTGCCTGAGCACCTGGATTCAGCCACACACGATGCTGGACATGCCTAGGCTTTTGGCTCTAAGAATTGACTTTGTTTTCACAAGTCAGTTAAGCTTTCTTGCATTTATCTAAGAGAACTGGCTGATAAAAAGGACTTAAAAAAAAGAGAAAGAAGGCAGGTTGGATGCTATTTTATTAATGGTGGTACAAATGCTCCTTCTGTAGCTGTTTCTTACTGCCGTGCATTCTCTCTCTTTCTCACATCGCTACAGCCTTGGAGGCAAAAGCCTTTGCTGGGCCTCATTGGCTGGAGAAAGAAGTTAGACCTCGGTTCACATGAGGCAGGGTGGGAGAGGGGCCAGTCTTGGGGACTGGAGCTGTATGGTTGTCCCCTTGGGGGGACTACAGGCCTCAGCAGGTGGGAACTCGGCCAAGTGTGTGCCTGGGTACTTCTACACCCCAAGGAGAGATGGGACTTCTGTCTGACTTGGGAATCTTGCAAGTCTGAAGGCACCAGTGGCAGCTTTGTGGTCCTCTGCACATGACACTTATGTTATAATATGTGTGACTAGGACCTACTTCTTGGGGCCAGGAGACTAACTGGATATGGTGAGTATATGTTCCATTTCTGTGTCCTTGAGGTACATATGATGGTTTGAATGAAAATGGCCCTCATAGACCGATAGGGGGTGGCATAGTTAGGAGGTGTGGCCTTGTTGGCGTAGGTGTGTCACTGATAGTGGGCTTTGAGGTTTCAGATGCTCAAGCCAGGCCCAGTGTCACTCTCTCTTCCTGCTTCTTGCCAATCATGTAGAACTCTCATCTGCCTCTCCAGCACTGTGCCTGTGTGCCACCATGCTTCCTATCATGACGATAATGGACTAAACCTCTGAACTGTGAGCCGGCCCCAATTAAGTGTTTTCCTTTATGAGAGTTACTATGGTCTCCCTATGGAGGGTTACTGTTGCAGCCCAGATACATGAAAGAGGTCCTAGGCCCTCCCCCAAAGGATGTGATGGACTTTGATGATCCCCCGTGGAAGGCCTCACTATCTTTGAGGAGTGAATGGGGAGTGGGTTGGAGGGTTGGTGGGGGCATGGGAGGGTGGGAGGGAGAGGGAACTGGGATTGATATGTAAAATAAGATTGTTTCTAAAATAAAAAAAAAGAAATTAAGAAAAGAGTTGCTATTGTCATGGTGTCTCTTCACAGCAATAAAACCCTAACTAAGACAACACAGGTCTTAGTCCATGGAGCATGCTTATAAAGCATGGTCTAACAAATAAATGAATTGTATAAGTATTTGCTGTATTTTTTTAAGTTGGTGGGCAAGGTGGTAGCCTGAAGCATTTTGGAAAGTTCTCTTCCATCTACAAACAAACAGATATCATGGGTAAAATTTAACATGGAAAAGAACAAAGGAAAGTCAGGAGCAAGAAGAGGCCTCTAGTTCAATTGAGGAGCAAGAGATAGTGCTAGTAAAATGCCCACAAGGGTAGGATACAAAAGACAGTTTGCCGAGTCAGCAAGAGGCTCCCACAGAGTTCAAATGATGAAAGATGATAAAAATTTCACTCCCAGGCCTGCGGATTTAATCCCTAGGTAGGAGCTTAATCTCTCCCAAGAATAAAAAGAAACTCAAAACAAATTGGAAGTGGTTAGGATTCCATCTTGGTTCTCCAGGCTATGGTGAAGACAGGGAAGACCCTGTTTCTACCTGGAACTGTCGAGCGCTGCAGCTTGCCATAGACTACAGCAAAAATTTCACAGCATTCCAGGAACACACTATCACAACAGAGACAGCAGGCGTGAAAACACTTGTGGGAACTCAGACACTACAGCAATTCAAAGAGTAAGCATGGTTGTCTCAGAGTCTTCAGAAAAATGGCTCCTGGACCTCCATGGACACCCAAATCCGTGGCTGTTCAACCTTTGCATAGGTTGGCATTGTATTTGTACAACCTTTGCACATCACATACTTTTAAATGATCTCTCCAGAGCTTTTAACACTTAGCATGATGTTAATCCTGTATATGCATGACTGTAACACTATGTTGCACAGAAACAGTGATCCCACAGAACTGTTAGGCATAGACACAGCCTTTTCTGGCTACTATTGGTCCTCCACTGATTGAATAGGCACATAGAGGCCTTGTTTAACAAAAGACTGTCTAAAAATTAGAGATGATTGAATGGAACCTACAACAACACAGGACAGAAAAGGATAGAAAAAGGAAGCTGGATTTGAAAAAGAACTAAATGGAAGTAGTAGAGATAGGGAATCGGGCTGTTATTGAAGAGAAGTGGCAGAGTTTTTATTACACCTGGGAACAATCTGAGCCCTGGCTCAGCTGAGTTCTTGATCTGTGATTTTTAATAGATCCACCAGACCCTGAGTGGACAAGCTTACAACTCTAGGGCATCCTTAACTAGCATCAGAGTGGAAGGTTCTTTGAAAACTAGTGCAGAAAGTCAGGTTATTCCAAATGGCTTTATGCTTCCCCAAGAACATTTGGAACATGTTAGCTTGGTGTCACCTAGGAAAGCAGGGAGGGCTTATGCTTGGAGTGTGGCCCCTGCCTCCCATTTGCCCCTGCTGGCCGCGGCTTAACCCTCAGGGACATCTGAATGCCTGACACTGCAGCAGTGGAGGGGATGTGTAGCTCACAGTCTTTCTACTGTGGTTTGAATAAGACAGACAGGTTCATATGTTGGGGTCTGGGTTGCTAGATGATAGACTTTGGGGAGATGATGGGATCTTGAGAGCTCTGACATAATCACTGTACTCAACTTCTTGATGGATTTATAATATGGGGCATTATTGAGAGGTGGCGAAAGGAATATGGTGGAACCAGACTCGAGGAATCGGCACTGGAGCGCCCCTGTAAGCTGCAGCTGACCCTGGTTCCTTTATACTCCTTTCTCTCTGCTTCTTGGTGATCATGAGGTGAGACACTTTTACCATATGCTGTTGTCACCCTGAGTCAGTCGGCACAAGGACTATAACAGAAACATCTGAAACCACGATCCAAAATGAACCTTACCACACCCTCCCAGCTTGTGAAACAACCTGTGGATGTTTGGTGGTGGTGGTGGGGGTGAGCGTAGTGAGGAAACCCAAGAGAACCGTGCAACACGTGCTCCACTGGCCTGGCCTTCTTGTCTGCGACACAGTAAGAATGATCTTCAGGTTGGATTTGAGCTCCCATGCACTGACGTGGGAGAGGCTCCTGGCATCGGGCAATGCTTGGTGTCTGTGGCGATTCTGCCTCTTTCTCTTCCCTTTCTTCGAAGACTGAAAGCTTTGGCATAAGCCAGTCCACAGCCTGCTAGCTTTGGCTACAGAAGATGAGCAGAGAGTTTCTGCCTCTGGATCCACTCATTCACCTAGTGGTCCTGTGACCTTCACCCCCTGGTTCTGGGTTTTCTCCTTCCAGACTCCAGGTTGCCAGGCCTCTCCTGTTCTTTCTGGCTTTGTTCCTCTAGACACTTGGTGTTTCAGCCGAGGCTTCTACAGTGGCTATTTCTGCTTCTTTAAGATTGGAACTCGGGTGGTATTTGGGGCTCACCAGTGCCATCAGACACCACTGTGGGTGGCAGCAGAAAGTGACACAGTTCTGGCCCGTGAGATCCAGGTTCAAGCTCTGAAGGAGAATGACAGGTTCCCTGGGAGAGCATCTCCTTCCAGCATTGTCTGTCCTTGTGCCTGAATGGTAAATGCAAGACCTGTAGGCACTGTAGCCACCTGGTGATCAAGGAAACAGTGGCAACAGCAAACATGTCGAGCAGAAAGGAGGACACTGGCTGCGGGGCAGGCAGTCCTTACTTTCCTACTCTCTGGCGGCATAACCTCACGTACGGTTAACTGCTCACAGCCTCGCATTCCTTCCTGCAGTTTATAAAATGAGGATTGAGACCTCCACCACGTACAGCAGTTTTGAGAAGCCAGTGCTGGGATGGGTAGGAATCTTCCCTCTTTACTGTAAAGCTCTCTCCTCATGTTACAGTTGTGTTAATGCATAAATGAGTATGGTGACTTTAAGACAAAACGGAGGAGACCATTTGTTTCTCCTCATAAACAGGGACCGCATGTCAACCAGCTCTGATCTGTAGCCCATCAGCTATGCAAACAGGAAGCAACTATCCAAACATTTGGAGCTGCAAGAGGCTGGCCAGGGTCAGTCTCTCCCAACTGCGAGTGCCTCAGAAGTCAAGGGTGAGGTCCCTCCTTTGAGGACATAAGTTCAACGTCACCACTTGAGCTGTCCTCCCCCGACCTGGCTCAGATCACCCTCTCCAGGGAGAACTGTCCTCACTGGCTCCTCCAGGCTGTCTTCTGTTCTTTGTCCCTCCTCTCAGCCCTGTCACAATTGAAGCGGGATAATTTTTGTTTGTTTGTTTTCTTTCTGACAATACAATCTGCTCGGGCCATCCTGACTTGAAATGCTTCCATGGTTTCATGTGCTCTAAGGAGAAGATAAAGGTTATGCTACCTTCAGGCTTCAGAAGCCTGGCTTTTCCTGGCTTCTCCCAGCTGTACTTCTCCAGTTATGTTGACTTCTGTTTAGTTTCTGGAATGTGCTATGGTATCCTCGAGTTTTTTTCCCCTATTGTCCCCATTTTCTCAGCTTTCAGCTCCCACTTCTGGGGCAGAGGAGCGGCTAAGCCTGTATAAGGAACGCACCGTTCTTTGTCCTATCTGCTGCCTCACATCTGTTCCCGTGGAGGTCTCATGCTCCCCTCACCAGGTAGAGAGTTGCCCAGGGAAGGTCTCAGCTGCTGTGCAGGTCAGAAAGGCAGACCCACTTTGCCACGAGAAAAAAATGAGCACCCAGCACCATCAGGCAGAGTCTCACAGCCGTCCTACTCTGCAAAGACTCCAGCCTGCTCCACCCAAGAGCAACAGACTGGAGGAAAGCTGGTGACTTGCCAGAGTGACACATCTGTCAGCAGCCTTGCCAGACTCAGTGCCTCGGCCCGAGTCTAGCTTCCTGCCCTGGTCCAGCTAGAACAAAAGGTCGCTCTAAACCTGTTTCCTCATCTGAAGACTGGGGTCATAACGGGACCCTCTTCAGTTGGCTATCCTAAGGATTAACTGAAGCAAGCGCATAAAGTGTGCAGTGTGCAGTCGGTGACAACCAGGATCAAACTGAAGAGCTAAGAATGAGTCTCGCTGATTACAATCCACAAGTAACAAAAGGATTTCGTGGATGAACGGGAGGGTGAGCAGATGGATGGATACAGGGATGGACCAATGAGTGGTAATGGACTCCACAATGACTTAAGAAATGGAAGAACCATGCATAAACACCTGAAGGTAGGAATGAACAGTAGAGCACGCGCGGCGGTGTAGCACGCTCAGGTTTAGAGAATAGGACCCGCCCCATCTGGTCTGTGTCAGTTCCAGCTCTCACCTGTAACGTCTAAGCTCCGCCTCCAGTCGCTGCACCTGGCGCTGCAAGCGAGGAACGCGCCGCGCCAGTGCCTCCAGTTCCCGCACTCGGTGCAAGCTGCGCCGCACCGCCTGCCGGGCCTCCTCGGTGCGCAGCCGCACCTCCACCTGTCCCCGCTGCAGCCGCCGGGCGCGCGCTTCTGCCTCTGCCAGCGCACCCTGTGCCCGCTGCAGCTTGTGCGCTGCTGCTTCCGGGATGTCCGACTGGCTCTTCCAGAGACCTACCTGCCCGAGGGAAGCAAGAGTGAGTGACCACTGCAGGATCCTACGGGGACCTCCCCTTACGCCACGAAGCTTGCTCACTGAGCAGGGGGCACGAGCAAGTAATGCAAGTGTGCATTACTCCCACCCCGCCCACAAAGCTGATACAGGAAGTCCACAGTCTGTTCTTTGTGTGGTGACAGTGATGCCCCAAAGTCGTGACTTCTCAGCCTAAGACCTGCATCCAATATATGCAGCTCCTAATTCTCTGAACCCAAGGCACAGCTTAAACACCAGACTGATGTTTCCGCCCTTCCTGAGATCTGTGCACTAGGCCCATCCTTGGAAATGGGGGTGGGGTGGTCCGTTTCGTTTACTGCAGTGTTCCAAAGCTTAGAGGAAGCTGGCACAGTGAAAGAAAGATGGGCAGACCCTTTTAGCCAGTCTCAGGCACCCCACACATGACTTTACCCACTTCGAGGGTCCCTCTGCCCCATCTAACACTTCCATGCCACACGTGAACCATGGGGACCACCTTGTCACCTGCTTGTAGTATGTAGCATCTAGGGCGCAGGAGGCACCAATGCAACATCAGGTTTTTTTTTTTTTTTAGGTCCTCTTCCCATTAGGGACCTTTTCTCCCTTTGGGCGGCCACCTGCGCTGCACTCAACACCGAGCTGTGCACAGGGCTCAAGTGTTGGTTGACTGATCCCAGATGCCAGACTAAGTCTGCAGTTCGCTCAGTGGCTCCACCTCAGTAGCTCAGAGTGGGCCTGGCCCCCAATGCTAGCCATCCTTTACTTGTGCCCAAGGCCTGGCCCCGAGGGATTCCATTGGTGTCACTGACTTGGGGAAGGGAGGTGCCCTTCTCGATTTTCCCTAAACCTCCCTGAAGAAGAATGCTTGCTGGCCCGTTATTACGAGGCTGCCTAGACAGGCTCCGTCTAGGGTTAGAAGGCACAGGGGTGTGAAGCTGGAGTTTTAAGGAATGATAAATTGGGGTGCAAGCTGGAATGAAGGGAGTGGCGTGGGAAACGGAGAGGGCCAGCTGAGGAGGGGGAAGGCCAAGGTGGGGTGCCCCATCCCTTGGCGTCCCGCGCACCTGCAGGGCCAGGCAGCGCGCGTCACTGCTCTGCAGCGCGGCACGCAGGTCCTCCACCAGCTCGCGTAGGCTGCTGTTTTCCTCCTCCAGATGTGCCACACGCTCTCCATTGGCGCCTCCGTGCAGGCTCGGCGAGTCAGGCCGGCGGCGGCGGCGGCGCGGGCGGCGGAGGCGGATCTGCGTCTCGATGTGCTCGCTGAGAGCTCCTCGGGGCAGCCGGGGCCCCGCTCGGGTACTGAAGTAGCCGCAGAGGCGTGCGTGGAACTGGCGGAAAGTGAGTTCGGGAGGGTCGGCGCGCAGAGCCAGGCGCGCCTCTTCCCTGGCGTCCGCGTCCCCGCCAGCGACTATTCCAGCAGCCTGGTTCTTAGCGGCTGCCTCCGCGGAATTTGCGTCCTCGGTGGTCGCCTCCCCGTCGGCGTTCAGCCCCAGTACCGCACATAGTGCGCGAAAGTCGGCGCGCGGCAAGCGGCCGGCGCCCCGGCAGTCCAGATGGTGGAAGACCTCCTGCAGATACTGGTCCAGACCGGTAGCCAGCACCACGATCTCGTTCTCCACGCCGCGGTCTAGCCCATAGTGGTGAGCCAAGGCGCTCAGCAGCCACTGTGTGCGCCGCGCGGGTCGCCGGTACGGGTCGCCCGCTTCGCCCTCCATGCCCAGACCCAGGCGATCCCTCTCGGCCCAGAGGCGCCTTTAGGCAGCCGCCCGCGTCCGCGGAGGGAGGGGCAGGGCGGCCACCGCCAAGCCGGAGAGGCGCGGGACCCTGTCCAGACAGCTGCGTGGGCCGTGCAGGGCATCTGTGTTTGTCCCGGTTGGGGGCGCTGGAGCAGCGTGCTCTCTGGGGCTGTAATGACCTTGACCTGCGCTCCCCATCATTCCCCATTCGCATCCCCATCACTGTAAGGAGTCCTTGGATCAGTTCTGTTGCTCTCCCAGGCCTTTTCGACTCCTGCTTGGATCCTCAGTCATGGTGCTCTCCCGGACTTCCCAGTCCTTGTCCCGGCAACCTGCCTGGCGTCCTTTGCTCCTGGGGGTGGAGAGGCCTCGTCTCCAGACTGTTTTCTAAACTCCCCCTCCCCCATCTAACTAGGACAGAGGAGGAAACAGACTTGGAAGTAGACCAAGTAACGGTTTTGGTGAGAGGAAAGTGGTGGTCTACCACCGCCATCTTCAGGTTCCAGGAGGTGACTTCTCGCGGGCTGGGATGAGGCAAAGGGTTGTTTGGCTACCATTTTCTCTGAGAGACGGACGACAGGCTGCTTCCTCTTGAGTGCTAATCGGCTTTTCCTTTCTCTTTCACAGAGAGCTGTGGTGTTGGCTTCACTTGCCTGCCATGGGAACCTTTACCCAGCCATATTGGAGCAAAAGTCAATTCAGCGGCCCCTGGCTGTTAGAAAGGCAGATGTTGTCTTGTGTACGTCTCTGATTTTAAATGTTAAGTTCCAGTTGCAAAACATCGTTTTTGTTTCCTCCATTATAGCCTCTAGACCAGCACTTTGTCCTTTGTTCTACCCATTCTTAAACATGTTGTCCAATCACCTCAAACCGGAAAGGTTTGGGATAATGTGTTTTTTATTATTATTATTATAAAAGTAGTGGCAGAATAGTTTACAGCAGTTCCATTTCTTGCTTCTATCTTAGAAAACCGCACGTGCAGCCATGTCTGTTATTAACGGCTAGGAGCTGATGTTCATCAGTGGCCCAGTCAGGACAGATCGTCAAAGAAGGTGAATGAGCAAACACCCTGCAGCAGTTTTTGTGAATGTTAATACATATGTGACTATAACAACACTACACGAAATACTACTAGATGTTTTCTGCAAAGATGCACACAGGGAACTGTGTAGGAGGTTAGTGCAGCTATAAACAGATCTAGTGGCTCTTTCTGGTGACTGCGAATCTTTTGCTTTCGGTATACTGGCTCTTTTGCTTAAATGGGGGATTGCATTTTAAGGCATACACATCAACAGTGTTTAGTATGTTATAGTTGTCTAACCACAACTACAGCTAATACGTCAACATTTCCACCCCCCATCTGCTGGCACTCTAATTCTCTTTTAGTTCTGAATGGTACTCCATTGAGTGGGTAGACCACATTTGATTATTCATTCATTAACTAATAGGTGCTGGGGTTTTACTGTTGTGAGTGATCCTGCTATGGATATTTTTTTTGGTATGAATTCATGTAATTTACTCTCTTTGGGGCATATACTAACGAATGGGTTGTTTGCTGTGCTGGTTTCTTTTTTGTCAACTTGACAAAGCTGGGATCATCTAGGAAGGGGGACCATTGACTGAGGAATTGCCTCCATCAGATTGGACTGTGGGCAAGTCTGTGGGGGCATGCCTCTTGATTAATGATTGACATGGGAGGGCGCAGCCCACTGTTTCTGGTACCACCCTGGGCAGGTGGTGTTGTGCTGTTTAAGAAAGTGGCCTGAACAATCCATGTAGAGCAAGCCGGTGATCACTGTTTCTCCGTGGCCTCTGCTTCCGTTCCTGCCTTGGCCTCCCTCAGAAGCGTAGTGTCATCTGTAAGTCAAAGAACCCTTTCTTCCCCAAGTTGCTTTTGGTCTTACTATGTATCATAGCATTAGACAGCAAGCCAGGACCGCTGGGTCCTGTGACAGTTTGAGATCTTCTTGTGGAATGGCCCATCTCTTTTCCAAAGAGGTCTCCCTGTTTTCACTGACACCAACGGCACACCATGTGACTTACAGTGTGCTGAGCGATGCAGAGAACATCAGCCTGTACACGCTCTGTCGCAGTTCCTGGCGCCAACCCTTTCTTCAGTCCAGTGCCAGCCAGCTCCCCATCACTGTAACAGGTACCCGAGGTGATTCGAGAGGCTCACTTTGGCTTACAGTTTGCTTTGGGGCTGTGGTAGCATGCATGCATGCATGCATGGTGGAGTTAAAATGCCATACACTTCTCATGGAGGGAAAGAAAAAGGAGAGGATGGGACATGAGACTGTCCTCCTCAAGGATAGAACCCAAGGGGCATGCTACTGGGCCTCATCTCTTGAACTTTTTTTTTTCTTTTATAGGATTTATTTATTTAATATGTGGGCCAGGAGAGGGCATCAGATCTCATTATGGATGATTTTGAGGCACCATGTGGTTGCTGGGAAACGAACTCAGGACCATTGGAAGAGCAGCCAGTGCTCTTAACTACTGAACCATCTTTCCAGCCCCTCTCTTGAACTTTTTACCACCTTCAGATAGCAGCACCCTAGGGACCAAGGTTTTCACACACAGACCTTTGGCAGACCTTGCAGATCTGAACCATAAGACTTCCCTTACCCAGGCCCTGTATCTTCCTCAGCAGATCATCTGCCTCCTGCATGAAACAACAGACCGTGGGGGGAGGAGAGCTGCCTGATCTGCTCACTGGAATAGTGTTAGCACACTGGGAGAGACAGACTTATGACTCCTGTTGCAGCTGCCTTCCCATGGTTACCACAGCAAATGGCATCGTGCCGTGTTGCTTTTCCTCTGCTTTGTTTTGTTGCTGTTCACAGATGTTTTGTCTTTTATCGGTGTCTGAGTTTTAAAGCAATCCTTATATCACATCATCTTTGAGTCTCATCTCCCAGCTTCAAAAGGGAAACTACCTCTAGCAGGCATCAGTGGGCTTTGAATGTCTTCTAGCCCAGTGATGTTGGAGCCCCTGTGGTTCCAGATGTTGGTAGTGGAAGGTATTTCCTGCTGGACCATGAAGACCTGGCCCTGGAGCTTAATGTGGGCATTAAAGCAAGTGTCTGGGATGTGTTGGAGTCCTATATTTGCAGATGAGCCTGGTTTTATTTCATGTCTGTTTTGAAGGCTGATAGCTCAGCCTAAGATACCACATACACCATTCCCAGTCCTGAGCTGGTAACTGCTTTGCTAAAGGACTCCTTCAAACTGTAGTTTGCCTGGGTAAGTCAGTATTGAAAACAAAGCTTTTCAGTTTCTTCCCATAGAGCTGCTGCCCAGCCTCCTGTGGCTTGGGGGGGGATTTATTATAATGGCGTGCTGTTAGGCCTTGTCTATCTGTGGGCTGTGTTACTAGGCACCCCTGAAACAATCCCACTTGGATCCAGAAGGCTTTTGTTGGAGGTTCAAAGCGTGTAAACTCAGAAGGTCTGTGGTTCCTTTGTATGTGCTGGGGGGTGGGATGCTTGTGGGGGAGAGTTGAAGTCCAGGCAAAGACGCTACTTTTGAAGTCACTTCAGTATTGTTTGAGCTGCTTCCAATAGTGTACTGTTCAAAGTGTCATTGCAAAGTCTAGAAATACATACAGACACAAAAATCACCCAAAATCCTGCCACCACAGTGTATTTGTGATGTATTTATTCTAGACCAGTCCTTGTATTGTGGCACAAAAGAATTTTTGGGGGTTGATAGAACTGCTTTGTAGTGGGGCTCACGACACATCTGTCAGGACACTTTGAAAGGGTAAAGTTAGCATTTTGTAAATTAAGAGGACAGCAATTTGCTCATGAATCTACGATGTAGGGAGGGAGAGCTTGGGGGAAACTGTTTCTGCTCTATGTAGTGGCAACCAGTATGCTTATAGGCCTGGGGGCTGACAATGGCAGTTGGGTGGGACCTGACAGGACAGCTCAGTGCAATCCTTGTGTGGCCATCTATACTTGCTGACAATACGGAGGCTATATTTGCAGATGAGGCCCCAGACAAGACAGCAACAGGTTTGTAGGAGCTGATTTCAGAAGTCACATGGTATGACTTCCTATGAACTTTATTGGCTGAAGTGGGTCACACGTGTGTCTGACCACTGGATGCAGGGAGTATGGACCGTACAAAGGAAGACGAGTGCGTGAGAGGATGTCTGAACGATGGCATATCTTCAGAAAACACAATGCCACTGGTCCTTAAGCTCTGTTCCTGGAGAATTATCCCTGAAGGCCTGGAGTGAAACCGCAGAACATTAACATGTTGTTGCTAGCATTACTATTATGCTGGGAATTTAACCAGAGCCTGGCATATTCTCGGCAAGCTCATCACCTTGAGCTACATCTTCTTTTTAATTTTTTTTTTTGAGACATGGTCTCCCTAAACTGCCCAGGCTGGTCTTGAATACATATTGTGGCCCAAGGTAGCCTTGAACTCACAATTCTCTTGGCTCAGTCTCTTGAGTAGCTGGGATGACAGGCCTGTGCCACCCAGCCCAGAATAATCATATTTTTGATGCATTCTGAGTAACACTGATGTGCATTTAGGATGGGCTTTGGCCCTTTGGCCTAGACCTATGGCCTCTTACCCTGAGCCTGCGGAGTATGGCCGCTCTCCTAGGTAATGTGATCCAAGACACTTTGAACTCTGTTGCCAGACCACCATGACCATATGATCTTACTTTCCCCCACTCTCTCTCTTGTGCGCGTGTGTGCGTGCGCGCGCGCACACACACACACACACACACACACACACACACACACACTTAACTTCCTGGGAAGGACCTGCTCAGTTTGGCTGTGCCTTACCACTGAGATACCCCCACTTGCCAGGAGCTGATGTCTGATGATGTGAAGGAAGAAGGCCAGACTTAAAGTAGGATTTGTGGTGAGACTTGTTCCTGCTTTTCTTCAGGCTCCCTACTATTTAATTAGGCAACTAGTTGCTATTCCCAAGTATCTTGAGATGAAAAGAAAGGATAAGGATGCTTAATTCTGAATCAGAGCTGAATTTTCCAATTGGCTCATTGTTTTAAGGACATATGGGCTCTTGGACATATGAGTGCTGCAGGCCTCTGCACAAGTAGTGTAAAATTCATTTGTGTACTGCCCTGACTGGCTTCTCGTGTCAACCTGACACAGAGTCATCAGAGAGGAAGGAGGCTCAGTTGAGGGAATGCCTCCATGAGACCCAGCTATAAAGCATTTTCTCAATTAGCGATCAATGGGGGAGGGTCCAGCCCATGGTGGGTGGTGCCATCCCTGGGCTGGTGGGCCAGTAAGCAGCCCCCCTCCAAGACCTCTGTATTAGCTCCTGGTGCCTGTCTCCAAGATTGTGCCTTGTTTGAGTTCCTGTCCAGACTTACTTCAAGGATAAACAACAATTCTGTGTAAGCCAAATAAACTCTTTCCGCCACAATTTGCTTTTTGGTTATGATGTTTTGTCACAGCAATAGAAACCCTAACTGGACATGCACTTAATAATAATTAAAAAAATCGCTGTTTAAATTAAATACGAAAGGTGACAGGTGGAACCCGGGAGCCAGGATCCCATGTCTGCTCCCTGGGGGTGGTGCTGTTGAGCTGCTCTTGCTGTGTGATGGCTTCAGGAGCTGCTCTACCTCAGTAACTTTTTGGTCTTTCAGCCCGTGTGTATTTTCAGCATGTCTTAGGTCACAGAGTACAATCTCCAGGATGCTGGAGGTATGGGCAAGGTGAATAGGCTTTCTTAAAAGGGGCTTGCTTCCCTTCAGTGTGGACCCCTGACAATTGTCCTCCAGGTTTAGGTTTTGTCTTGATTTAACCCGAGAGTTCCATTCAGTATGCCAAGTTCTGGAATGTACCATCTCATCTGATGACCTAGAAAAGTATGTTCTGGGAGGCTTGGGACTTGGTTCCAGCTCCAGCTCGGTTGAAATTCTGCTCTTTCAACTTCAAACATTACCCAACATTACATTAGCTTTGGTTTCCTCTTGAAGTTCATCCCTGTTCCATCTGGCCCTCCCACTGTGGGTTGTTCCTCTCTGGCTCAGGCCACTTGGTGTGCCGGGGTCTTCCCGGTCAGGGGCAGCTGTTGGGGTGCTTAGCCAGGGTGCTTCGGTATGGGTGGGCTTTGTAGAGGAGTGCAGGCTTTGGTGGCCAGGAGTCTAGATTTCGGGCCAGTGCTGTGATGCATTTGCGGTGGGTAGAATGCTTCACCCTTGTAAGTCTACCCTCATCTCAGGGGAACAGAATTTTCACGATACCAGTCCCAGAAGCAGAAAATCTAACGAGAGCGTTTTGGGGTCTGAGTGTGTAGAGACAGACCATCACTTCTTTTAGCTTTATTTAAACGTGGAAGATGAGAGTGGGTGGAGCTCAGAGCGAGAGTTTTTTTTTTTTTTTAAAGTGTTGGGTAAATGAACTAATGGGAGAAGGCAATAGCTTTCTGAATCTGCCTTTCACCTTTTTGACTGGGTGGTGCACCAAGGCCTCACAAGTGTCAAGAGAAGCCCCTCCTCGCCCTCTTGCCCCCGTAGGGAGTTCCTGGTTGAAAAGCTCACACTCCTCCGGGAATGAATACCTTCAAGAAGATCCCCAGAGCCTGGGGGCAGGAGCCGAACTCCGCTGGGCGAAGGAAGCCCCGCCCCCAGCCGTGGGCTGAGGTCTCCTGGCAACCGCCTAACAAAGTTCCTTTAGGATCTGCTACCCTTAAGCGCCAGTGCCCAGCTTCCCTGATTAGAGAGGCTGCAACTGTGCAGCCCGTGCAAGAGCCCTACTCACAGGTAACCCTTGAACTTGGGTTCAGCCTCTATTTCACCTCAGTCGTCCCCGATCCCCCAGGCACTGACTTCCTGTGAGCGGGTTCTGTGGCTTGAAACCTGAGTGATGTCCCAGCCAGAGCTCTTTGTGTCTCCCCCCAGGGCATCTTGCTAGGGTCCAGTGTGTACTGGGCCGGCTCAGTTCCCCTATCTGCAAGTGGCCTGAGGCCTGTTCTGCTCTGGGGCCACATCCAGGACCTTGCCACAGCCTCTTGAGAGGAGTCAGATCTCCCATCTTCCCGTGCCTCCTGGGTCGGCAGTGAATTAGATTCACCTGGGTCCTATGCCAAGAGCAATCACTGGTCCACTCCTGATTTCTGAGAGAGGAGTAGCTGGACTGAGGTCGGAGAAACATCGCCAGTGCCAGCTGCCACTCTCTGGTTCCTTCACCCATTCCTTCTCCCCAATTGTGGAGCGCTCACTGTGCAGCAAACCTCCACTGAAGCCTGGGTATTGGAAATGAGACAGAGAAGGAACCGACAGGGTGGACCTTCCTGCACCGGGCAGGTTTACTCCTGGGGCCTTCTCTGTCTCCCACCAGGACTGTTCTGGTGCTGCAACATGTCCCTGCAGGCCTGGGAATGGGAGGAAGAGGAACGAGTAAGCATGGGACCTGCCTCCTCCGCGGCTAGTGCTTACCAGTCAACAAGCGAGTATGAGACAGAGGAGTACCCGAAATCCAGAACCCCAGCCCAGGAGTGGGACTCAGATGACCAGTTCAGCAGCCTGCGATCCTCGGAGGGGCCTCCCTGCACCTTTGACCCCGATGTGCCCCAGGTTGTCCCCTGCAGATTCGTTATTTCACTGGCCTTCCCCCCACAAGCGGGTAGGTGCTAAAGCACAGCTTTCCTGAACTTCTGCAGGCAGGACACTACTGGCTTCTTCTCCACCAAGTCCCCTCCCATGATAGAGTGGCTGGCACCAACTGAGGCAGATGTCAGAAAAAGAACAGAAAATTCAGGGGGGCCCAGCTATTGGCTAGGCTTGAAAGTGATTGTGTGGCTCACTCAGCACACTCGGGGGCTCTAAGAAGTAGGTCATATTCATATTCTCCCCCCCCCAGCGTCCTCTCCCCTCTCCCTCCCTTCCCCCTCTCCCT
The DNA here is from genome assembly GCF_017639785.1 of Mesocricetus auratus. Taxonomy (NCBI): domain Eukaryota; kingdom Metazoa; phylum Chordata; class Mammalia; order Rodentia; family Cricetidae; genus Mesocricetus; species Mesocricetus auratus. The sequence continues at coordinate 149,410,220 of NW_024429266.1, read as the reverse complement.
CCTCTCCCCTCTGTTTTTCCATTCCTCCCTTTCTCCTCTTCCCCTTTCCCTTAGCTGAACAATTTTGCACAAGTTAAGGCTTGGCTCCCACCGGCAGTAGGGGTGCATGCTTTTAATCCCAGAACTCAGGAGGCAGAGGCAGGTGGATCTCTGTGAGTTCAAGGCCAGCCTGGTCTACAGAGCTAGTTCCAGGACAGCCAAGGCTACAGAGAGAAACCCTGTCTCAAAACCAAAACCAAAACAAACAAGCAAAAAGCTTGGTTCCCATTACCCAATACCCTTCTTGAAACACATCCCAGATTCATTGAGTAAGGTTTCTGGAGTCAAGAAGTATATCAGCAGACACAATAAGGGCCCCACATTTGCTTATTGTGAATGGGAGCCATTATTTTCCTCTTCAGGGTGCCAGTCTAGGATGAGCACCGGACAAGTGGCCTTCCTTCCTCTGTTCTATATGTCTTTAGTTTTACTTCTTGCTTGATGGGCTAGCCCAGACACTTGGCTTCCTTATGGGCAGGCCTGTGCAAACAGAGGGCAAACCTAGTCTGCGTTGGTTTATCTTGATTACCAACTTGATGGGATTCAGAGTCGCTGTGGAAACAAACCGCTGGCTTCCTCTGTGAAGGGTCTTCTAGGTCAGGATAACTGAGGTGAGAAGGCCACCTCTAAACGTAGGCAGCCCTGTTCTGTGGGACTGAGTCTGGAAGTGGATAAAAAGGAGACAGTGAGCTGAGCACTAGCATCCATCTCTCTCTGCTTTCTGGCTGCGGGTGCATGTGACCATGCTCCTGTGGTCATAACTCCCCGTCATGGTGGACGGCATCCTCTGGAACTGGAAGCCAAAAAAAGGACCTACCTCCCTAAACTGCTTTGCCGGCATCTCACAGCACTGAGGTTAGTAACCAATGAACAGACCACAGTCTCGGGCTGCCTCCCCGTTATCTTTCCTGCTAGAACAAGTCACAGGGTTCAGCTAGGGATGGAAAACCGTGCTTAGCTTGTGATCCTTCGCCCCTTCCTCCTCCTCTTAAATACCCCCATTCGACCGACTCTTCTCCTTGCAGTTCTGTCTTGTTAGGTATCGACCTGTTTATAATTGTGCTATCTGCTTGGTGATTCAAACCCTCTGTCACTGTGTGGGTGTGGGGACCTCCTCTCTCCACAGGTGCTTTTCTTCTTCTTTAAATCTTGGGCCTATTGGTATCAAACAAAAGAAACTGGAAAAGTTATCTGGCCGGAACCAGCCAAATGGAAACTGGTGCTCAGCTGACTGACCTTTGACCTGCATGTCCCTGCAGCACACTGTAGACAAGCTCTTCTTATTTGATCATTTTCACTCAAGGGGATTTGCAGAACTCATCTTCAAAACTTAACAAAACCTTTGACACACTTCTAGCTGGAAACATTTCTAGATTCATTATTTCCTCCTTTTCTTTTTCTGTTGTGATACATGCCCTGATAAAAGCTGCTTTTTTTTTTCTGACTCAGTTCAAGGGTACAACCCATCATGGATGCAACTCCCAGTGTCTGGAGCTCTCTTCTAAACTGCCTAATACTAACTACTATGCCAACACAGGCTTGAAGCAGTAGCTGCTGCCTGAGGTTGAAGACACAAAGTCACAGAACTTCCCCTTGGGCTGTTGAAGGAACAGTGGTAGTGTGTCTAGCATGTTCAGGGTCCGAACTCTTTCCCAGTGCTGCAAAACAAGACAAAAACAGCCAAAAATCACCTAAACAAAAACCTGAAAAAATGAAAAAAGAGAAACAAACAAGAACTCAGAACCCAGAAACAAAAAATAAAGGGAAAAAGAGTAGCTTTAAGGGTTGCCGTACTTTAGGGTTTGGGTGATAGCATACTCCTTTAGTTCTAGCACTCAGGAGGCAGAAGTTGGTGGATCTCTACGAGTTTGAGGCTATCCTTGTCTACGTGGTGAGTTCCAGGCCCAGCCAAGACAACATAGTGATACCCTGTCTCAAAGAGAGGAAGTAGAGTCTATCATATTTAAATTTTTTGTTCTCATTATTTTTTTGTTCTAAAGATAATTATAATATTTGGATTGATATTTATGAAAAACCGGGTTCATACTGAAAGCCCTTGGAGGCAGGAGGGTCACTTGGGTCCAAACCTGAGAAACTTGCTGAGATCTTGTCTCCAAACAAAACTAATTGAACAAAGCATTCTCAAGAGTATGTGGAGTTCCAAAGCGCCATCTTGTGGTAGGAAAAGACCCAACCTAGAAGGTTCCTTTAAGCTCCTGGTGGACTCTGGTGGTCCCTTGGGTTCTGGCTGAGCCTGGATTCACTTCTGTGTCTCATCAGCCTGTCTACTTGACATGGGCGACATCAGTCTGTCTGGATGTCTGCCATCTTGGCTCCTGCCAGATTCTGCTAAGAGGCCGTGGGAAGCAGGTTCCTAGGCAGATGTTCTCAGGGCCTTGTTCATGTGCCTACCACGTTGTCCTAAGATTTTGGGGTCTGGTTTTGACCTGATTCTTAGGGCTGGGCTTGGAGTGAGATGGGCCAGGTGGCGAACACAGGGGCTTAAGGAGTGGCCACGCTCAGAGCCACACCCTTCAGCTTTGCACACATGGTGTTTAGTCACGCACTGTCTTCTGCTGAGCTGGGTCCGAACCTTTTCTCCAAGTTGATGGATAAGAACATGGCAGTCCACAGCACCCCCACAGCACATATGCTTTTTGGGTTAGTCAGCTTTGTCACAGAAAAATACCAGAGATGCTCAACTTGTAAGGAGGGGAGGGCTGTTCCAGCTCACAGTTTCAGACCTTGACGACTCGGATCAGGGTTACTTGGGGCCTGTCACCAAGCAGGGCATTATGGTGGAAGTGCTTGGGGATGAAACAGCCATGGTGGGGGTGTGGGGCAAAGACAGACAGAGGGAGTAGATGCTGGTACCCCAGTTTCACCTCTGGGGATGTACTCCCTCTGACCTAGTCTCTTCTTATGAAGTTCCAACTCTTAGTTTCTACTACTTCCAGTAATGACACTGACCAGGAACACAGGGGCTGTTGGAGACATTCACAAACTACAGCAATATTTCTTGCCTTTGGGGAGCTGTGGGCCTAGATCTTCTTTCCCAAAGGGTTAGAGCAAGGCTCATTAAATTTGTGTCTTCTAGGTCAAAAGGGAAAAGCTACAAATTTCAGTGATAAAAAGAAAACCCCTAAACCAGACAGCCGGGCGGCAAAGTCTCGTCGATTCTACCACATTGAGTATTTTTTCCTGCCTGATGACATAGAACCCAAAAAGGTTGATGTCGTGGTGTTTCCTGGTGTGGCCAAAGTATTTCTGGAGTCAGGAATAAAGGTGTGTGGTGTGTGTGTGTCTTTGCATGGAGTGTCACACTAAGGATGCAGAAGGTGCCCCACTGACCTACAGCTGACACAATGGTGGAGCGTTCTAGATGTGTGGGATCCTGGGTAACCTTCTGAGTGAGATGCAGAATGGACTTGCAGATGCAATTACAATGCTTCTTCTTTAGATGTCTTTACCCTGTAGCTTCTTGAATGTTTCATCAAACAAGGTTTTTGTTTTGTTTTACTTTATTTTTTAAGTACTGAGCATTCATTGTAAGCCCTGAAATTTCTTTCTTAGCATGTGTATATATACGTGTGTGTGTGTGTGTGTGTGTGTGTGTGTGTGAATGTGCATGTTTGAGCACTATTCCAACATGCATGCACACATGGAAATTCCTGCAAATGGCTTGGCTCTGAGCCATTGCTGGGCAGTAATCACCAGGGACATATGCATACATTTTCTTAGGTTTTAGTTTTCAAGGAAATGGTGACCCTGACAGGGACCCACTTCCCTACTTCCCTGGGATTTAGAGTTAGGAGAGAAGCAGACACAGAAGCCATCGAGGCCAAGGGTGCCTGCCATGTTGTTGTTGGGGGCAGGCTATGGTTTGGTCCTTCATTTCCTGCAGTATCTGAATGGTATTTACACAGACTGTGAAACCATGGCAAGAAGAAGACAAAATCTGGGTGTCATGGAGCCAAACTTTTAATGTCAACATGACAAAGGAATTGTTAAAGAAAATGAATTTCCACAAAATTACTTTGAAGCTCTGGGACACCAAGGACAAAGTTTCTAAAAAAGTCAGGTACCATCGGCTGAAGACAGCTGCTTACGTAGAAGACCCAGAATCCTTCGGTAAGTCAGGTGTTTTGATTGTATTTTATGTGCTTCTGGCAACTTAGGTTTTCTCACTACAGTTTGGACATATCTAGTCCAGAAATCTAAAGTCTGAAATGATATCAAGTTTGATACTTTTTGCTTTTTGGTTTTTTTCGAGACAGGGTTTCTCTGTATAGCTTTGAAGCCTGTCCTGGAACTCGCTCTGTAATTCACAGAGATCCGCCTGCCTCTGCCTCTTGAGTGCTAGGATTAAAGGCGTGCGCCACCACTGCCAGGCAAGTTTGATACTTTTTGAGCACTGACACAATATCTCAAGTGGAAAATTCCACAGCTGAAGTCACATGACAGATCATGGTCAAAACAAAGGCTCATCAAAGTACCTTGTAGTGCCCCTCCAGATGATGAAGGGAGTGTTCACACAGCAAGAAGGGACCTCCTGGTTAGAGTTGGGCTTCTTCACCTAAGAACCTTCATTTGTGTATGAGAATATACCAACTCTGAAATGAGGTCATTTAACATAGGGGGTTTTAACTCTGTAGCATCAGAGTAAGAGCCAGTGTTCCTCTGTGCTCTCATCTGATAACCTAGCACACAAACTGCTTTCTGTTTTGGGTGTGCCATCTGTCCAGGACACACCTGGGAGCCATGGTTGTGAGCCATGGTGTGTCTGTGTACTTGTACCTCCCTTACTTTGGTGGCCTTTTGTTCCGAGGTGAGTTCCCTTTCATAGCCTATCTCCCCAAACTGATAGTACATGTTTATGCAAAGGTAAACAGGGATACCAAGAAACAAAAGAAGGGTTTTGCTTATGTGTACATCTTAGTGGTAATGGGCATGTGTTGCATGTGTGAGTTTCTGGGTTCTGTCTCGAGTTCCAGGAAAAGAAACAGACTGTTAAGAATTCCACCTCCTCCAGCTAGAGTGGTGGCTCAGTTGGCAAAGTGCCTGCCATGGAACTGCGAAGAACCAAATCTGACCTAAACCTCACAGGAAGAAGATAGGTTTGGTGACGCACACCTGTAACCATAGTTTGAGGAGGTAGAGATAAGGGTTCCTGGAACTTGTGACCACCAGACTAGCCAAACTGGTGAGTTTCAGGTCTAGTGAAAGACTGTCTCAAAAACGAAGGTAGAGTGGTATTGAGGAAGATCCTCAACTTCAACCGCTGGCTTCTGCATGCATTCTCACCCGCCTCCAAACACAAATGCATATACACAAATGCTACCTCTTCAGGACAACATACTGATGTCTCTATGTAGCCCACTTCAGAGGGGTTTTGCTGTTGCAGTAGTGCTGGGAGTGGAGTCCAGGGCTCGTACATGCTAGGCAAGTGCTCTACTGCTGAGCTATCACCCCAACAGTTTTTGTGCCTCTCTCCCAAGTTTACCTTGGGATAGGATGTTACTAAGTTGCCCAGGCTGGCCTGGAACTTTTGATCCTTGTGCTCCGGCCTCACTAGTGCTGGGATTACAGGGCTGTACATCACACCATAGACCTTTACTTGTGTGACTGCACCAGTGTCAGATTCTTCTGAACTTCCCTGAAACAGCAAGCAGAGAGGGATAGAGAGACAAAGGCTGTGATGTCATAACCATCCTGTCCCATTTCCCCCTTATCCTAGCTGTTGACTATAGGCAGGCTCTTTTTTTTCCTGAGACAGGATGTGGTAGTTTGAATGTAATTACCACCATAAGCTCATAGGGAGTGGCACTATTAAGAGGTGTGGCTTTGCTGGAGTAGGTTTGGCCTTGTTGGAAGAAGTACGTCACTGTGGAGACAGGCTTTGAGTTCATATATCTGCTCAAGTCAAGCCCAGTGTCTCAGAGCATTTCCTTTGCCTTGTGGGATCATGATGTAGCTCCTCTACTCTCACGTGTCTCTCCAGCACCATGTCTGCCTGCATGCCACCAAGTCCCATCATGGTGATAATGGACTAAACCTCTGAACTGTAAGTCAACCTAATTAAATGTTTTCCTTTGTAAGAGCTGCCATGGTCATGGTATCTCTTCACAGCAATAGACACCCCAACTAAGACACAGGGCTTCTCTGTGTAGCCATGACTATCCTAAACCTCGTTCTCTAGACCAGGCTGGTCTCAAACTCACAGAGATCCGCCTGCCTCTGCCTCTCTAGTGCTGGATTAAAGGATTGCATCACCATCATCCAGCTATAGGCGATTCTTGAACATCCTTCTCCTGTCTAAAAAAGGAGAAATGAGTGGTGGCCATGACACTAGCGTGCTACAGGCAGGATGGTGAGAGTGGCCTCCTAAGACTCATGCAACAAGAGAGAGTGTGTGTTATCCTCGGAGAACTTAAAGATTGGAATGGTGCTTCCAAGGAGTGGATGCTGGGTAAGAAGAATGGATGCTGGTGTAAAGAGAATCTGCGCGCGGGGTGTGTGTGTGTGTGTGTGTGTGTGTGTGTGCTGTTTTTGTTGTTGGCTTTCCGATGGAGTCACCCCAACTTACAGTGGACTGAGACCACCCTTGAATGGAAGTGGGAGTGACAGAATCACATACTAGTTTTGCGTGACTGGGAGACTTTGACTTCCCAGGTTGCCTTCTTGAAGGCCATTTGGACACCTCAGGTTTGGGGACTTGTCATGTGTAATCTTTTATTGGTACCCTGAGCATTTGGGCCAGGAGCTTTCTGGCCATGGGCTTTCCTGTGGGTGAAAGAATGTTTAGCAGTATCTACCCTATGCACAAGAATCCCTTCCCACATTGCCAGGTGTCTTCAGTGGGTTCAAGTCACCACTCACCGAGAACCACGGATACAAATCTAAACTCATACCATAGAGTTTCTATGGGAGAAAATGGGACCAATATATAACTCATGTCATTCAGACAAAAGGAGAAATTTTTTTGTTCTCAGGATGTGGGCTAGGCTACTGGCTACCTGCAGGTGTCCTCTGTGTGTCCCAGGGCCTGGCCTGAGCTAGAATTTCTGGTCCATGTCTGCCTACCAATTAGAGCAGTTTTAGGGCTGTGGCTTCAGCATGGCCTGGTGAAAGGGCCTTGAAATCCAGTGGGCCAGAAGGAAGAGGTTTGGACCCCATAGGGTGCTTGGAGTCACAGCAAGAGCTTTTCCCTGAGCTCTGTCACAAGCCTTGTATTCCTACCTTTTGTTTTAAATAAAAAAATTTCCCATTAAAGGAACAGTATATAAAAACCAGTTAGAAATGTCTAGGAAAAAGGAGGAAAAACCGAAATCTTGTACAGTGTCTGTTCAGAGATGGTCATTATTGATAGCCTCCTTGTGGATCTGTCTTTTGTCACCTAAAGATACCTAGTAGACACCTTACTTCCTGGGAGTATAGACACGCCCTATGAGGTCTGCCCTGTATTGCAGAAGGGAGGACCTTTGTTTGGCAGATCATGCACTAAGGGTCAGTGCATGTAGTAGGGTGCACTGACCTACTACCTCTGCAGTAGAGCTAGCCTTTGTGCTTCCCCGTGCTCAGCTCCTTGGATGTGCAGTGCTGGTTGAAAGCAGCATCATCCTTCAAATCGACAGATGCTATGGGAGCCTCTCCTATGCTCTATTCCTGAACCTCCTCTTCCAGCACCTGCTTCCTACGTAGTGGCATCTTGCCTTGCCAGTGAACTTGCAGTAGCGGCCACACCCTTTGGCCATGGTGACCTGATTTAGGTAGAGGGGGAACGGGGCTTGCTCTTTCTTGGGTTGCGAAAGCATGGGGAGATCAGAGACTGCATTTTCTGGAGCAGGGAGACCGTGGTGGTTATTTACTCTTACCTGTGTAAGCCTTTTCCTAATAAACACACACTTACCACTTACCTCGGGTCTGGAGAACTCATTCCTACTTGACTAAGGTTTTCTGGAGCTCTGCCCCGAGGCTGTCTGCCTCAATTCTCCCTCTCTTCACATTGTTCTCCCATCCTGTTCTCCTCTTTCCTGCTGCCAGGGCCAGGGTCTCTTCCTCGATCTTGGTGTTTCACTGAAGGCCTTTTAGGACTTGCTCCCTCAGGTTCCACTTTTCTGTTGGAGCACCCACACCCTCACTCAGGACATCCAGCTCCTGGCAGGGCTTCCTTCTGACAGCTGGCCATATCTTGGGGAGGGGGATGCTCTCAGTCCTATATCTTTCTCCCAAAATTTTTATCTGCCTTTCACCAATGAGTCAAATTTAACTTCTTTTTCACTTCTTTCTTGAAGTTTCCATGATTTTCATTTATTCCCCTACTCACTTATACATTCACAGTGTAGTCATGGAGTGCTTGACATGAGTGGGAGGCTCCATGCTGTCAGAGGGACTGGCCTGGGGGTGTGACTCCCTGGCTGGGAGCAAGGAGTGCTTGTGGGCCTGGTTCTTCTAAGGCAGTGGTTCTCAACCTTCATTATGCTTTGATCCTTTATGACAGTTCCTTATGTTGTGGTGGCCCCCAACCATAAAATTATTGTTGCTACTTCTTAACTGTAATTTTGCTACTTTTATGGATCATAATGTAAACATCTGACAAGTGGGATTTCTGATATGGTCATGACCCATAGGTTGAGAACCTCTGTTCTAAGGACCCTGACATGGAAAAGTTACTTAAGCACCAGGCTCCTCATGTATATATGAGGAACATGGCAACTCCTTCCTTGCAGTGGAACCCTGAGGTCTGTGGCATAGCACACACAGGTGCTTGGGGAGCTGAGGTACAAGCACTTGGCCCTAACAGATGTGTGACTGAGTTTCCTAGTATTTGATGGCAGTGTCATAGATTATCCTCTTGTCCTCTGCTGTGTGTTGATGGCAGGTGTCAGAGGACTGGGTGTGGTAGGTGTCCAGCAGGCATTTTTGATGGATCCATTGTCTCATTCCAGAGGAAGTGAAACTTTTGGTTTTAAGTCAGAAAAGGTTGTCTACAGTTGCCATTGAGAAACCCAACGTTGTCCTCGAGGAGTTCAAAGAAGAGAATGCACCAGGTGACCAAGAAAAGGCAGAAAAACACTTGAAGTCTTCTCCACAAGGTGAGGAGTGATGGCTGTAGACACCTGAGCTCAGCACTGTGCTGAGAGACAGGCCAGTATACATCCTGTGGCCATCCAGGCCCCATTCCTGTGTCTCTAGTTGACTTGATTTTGATGGCTGGTTCTACTCCCTTGCCCCGCCCCGCATTCTCTCCCGGCTTTTCTTTCCCTCTTTTGATTTTTTTTCAAGACAGGGTTTCTCTGTGTGGCAGCCCTCACTGTCCAGGAACTAGCTCTGTAGACCAGACTGGCCTCGAACTCACAGAGATCCACCTGCCTCTGCTTCCTGAGTGCTAGTTTTAAAGGTGTGTGCCACCACTGCCTGGTCCCTCTTTTGATTTTTTGAGCCAGGGTCTCACTAACTTGGTCTAGAACTTGCTGTGTAGGCCAGTAGGGCAGGCTGGTTTTGAATTTGAAATCTTAGCCTCCTAAATGTTGGAATTGCAACTGTGAGCCAGCATGCAACTGATTTAATGGATATTTGTTTCATGACTTAAAAACAAAACAAAACAAAAAAACCAAAATATAACAATAAATTTTGGGCTTTGGAAGTTAAGAAGATGCAGTCACTATAGAAAAGTGTAAAAAAGTGGGAAAAGAATTTATGACCCCATTACCAATTACAGCTGGTGAGACAGTTTGGTTGTTCTGTTACATCAAATTTCTCTGTTTTTGTTCTAGAACTCATTTTGTTTTTGTTTTTAGCATATGGGTTTACCCAAGACACACACACGGCTTCTGTCTTCAGAGGGGGTTTCTGTATTATCACAAGCCGCTCCTGTGCCCTTAACAACTTGGTATAAACTTCGATTGTGGTGACTATGTAGTATTTTTATCCAAAAGGACTGTAATTTGACTAATCATTCCCTATAGTTGGGAACTTGAGAGTCTCTGGAGTGTCCTCAGCATACCACAGTGCATTGACAGTATAACGAAGCAGACACTATCACATATCATAGACCTTCCCCCTTCTTGGTGGGTAGGGTTCCACTCACCTTTGTTTGTGCAACAATTGGAATTAATCTGGTATGTGTCCTTCATTCATTAAGAAACCCTGCTTTCTGAAGGCCGCTCACTGCGTTAGGCCTTTGCTAGCAGATATGCCCCTGAAATGAGCAGGGCCATAGTTTGCTGGGAACTAGCACAGAGTGGAGCTGGGAGACTCCTGGTAATGTTTGGTTCTCATTAAGCAGAACCCGAAACTGCTTCTAAGAACGGTGAGGAATGTGAAAAGACAATCAAGATGGAGGACCCTTTTGCGCCTCGGTAAGGAGCGCTGCTTACTTGGTGTCGGAGTAAGGCCCCTCCTCCCTGGCCTGCTCTGAGGCATTATATACTTTTTTTTGCTGGTTTTGGTTAAGGGGGGAGCTGAAGCAACCAAGGGAAAGGGAAAGACCTGGGAAGGAAATGGAGCTGCTGCGGCTGGGCACCCCAGGCACAGGCTACGGCGGGAGTGCGTTTCTGAGACTGACCCTCCATGTTCGATGGTTTGACTGTCAATCCCCACTTTCTGCACAAGGCATTGAGGGCCTCCAGTGAGTTTCACAAAGTCAGAAAGCCAGAATCTGGGGCAGCCAAGATTCCAGCCCCGTAGCCTCAGTCTGTGTAGTCTTGTCTAGAGCTTCCAGGAAGTCACCGTCCTGGGTCCTCAGACAGCCAAGCTGGTTTTGGAGAAGGAAATGTGGAGAATGGAAATACAGCTGTGGGTCTGGGGTGCTATGAGGAGAGCCAGGATCACATGCAGTAAGTATTGGCTTCCTCTGCTGGGTCTTCTTTGGCGACAGTCTCTCTGCTGCTTGGCTAGGCTTAAATTCTCAAGCTGAAGCCATTCTCTTGCCTCAACCTCTGGAGTATGGGACTAAAAGTGCACGTAGTCATGTCTAGTTAACAATTTTGATTTTTAAGTATTGTTTTTCATTGAATTTACATACTAATTTGAGAATATTGAACTTTATTTGACATTACCACACCCATGATCATGACATATCCTTTTACTTAACGTGCACCCTCCTTATAGATTTTAGTGGAGTTAATATTCACTTCCGGTAGATGTTGTTGATAATTCTTGAAAGTTCCTAGATGCCTCATAGTTTTAGCTACTTTAAGAATATATTATTTTTCTTCACATTTTCTAGTGGGTTTGAACCTTGGTTATGCAAGTGTGGCCCACTATGTCTCCGTTACTAGAGAGATTGGTAGACTTCATGAATCCCAATCTGCCCAGGCTTCTGAGGCATACTCCACATTTGACAAAGTCCCTAGGCCATTCACATACATACATTTTAAAGAAGAAAGTAAAAACCAATGAGTAAGATATGTCACCTGTATGCCTTTTCTTCACTGTCCTATCTTTGTGAGAATTTTCTAGACGAACCCCCACAAAAACACCTGCCTCTTTGACTGGAACAACCATGATGGAGATCAAGGAACTCATCGAGAGAGAATCATTGGGCAGTTTAACAAACATGTTAGAAAAACAGAAGTCTCAAAGTAAGTTATGATGGGATTTTGACATTTCATAACATAATTAGACTTGAAAAGTTATGAAATATTTAAATTTAAGGTATTTGAATCATATTGTTTGGCATCTGACTAAGTGTTAGATACTATACTATATTATATATACTTTCACTTGCCCACCCACCCACCCACCCATCCACCCACCCACCCACCCACCCACCCACCCACCCACCCACCCATCCATCCATCCATCCATCCATCCATCCATCCATCCATCCATCCATTCATCTATCCATTTGCCTGTCTGTCCATCTGTCCATCCACTTACCCACAGAATTTTGTTCCTTTTCACTTCACCAATAGTTTTGGATTCCTGGTCCATGCACTATGCAAATGTAGACATGAAAATGTCTGCTTTCTAAAGGGAACTTCCCAATGAACAGTTGAAACGCTGTGTGGTAGTGCTGTGTTTGGGGGTGGGTTCTGGGTTTTGGGGTTCTGGGAAAACTCCATGATAGACAAGGGATGGTTTTTTTCTTGGAGAGATGAAGGGTGCAGTATCTTATGTCATGGGCTGTCTAATACAAAGCATGAAATCATTGCCTGTGGAGCAATAAGAACCCTCAGAAGCCATTTGTCTTGGTTGAGGTTTTTTTGTTTGTTTTTGCTTGTTTGTTGGTTTGTTTTCCAACTCGACACAAGCTAGAGTCATCTGGAAAGAGGGACCTCAACTGGGAACATGCCTGCATCAGCTGGCCTGTATGCGAGCCTGTGTGGCATTTCCTTGATTAATGATTGATGTGGGAGGGAGTGCCGTGCCTTGTATAAGAAAGCAGGCTGAGCTAGCCAGGAGAGCAAGTCAGTGAGCAGCATCCCCCACTGCCTCTGCTTCAGCTCCTGCATCCAGGTTCCTGTCAGCTTGAGATCTTGATTTGGCTTTCCTTGACGATGACCTGTGACCTGTTCAAGCCCTTTCTTCCCTTGTCTCTTTTGGTCATGGTGTTTTATCGGAGCAACAGAAACCAAAGACACTGCACAATCTACCTGCTCATTCTTAGTCCGGGATTACTCACCAGAGTTTTGGTAACCTGGTGGGTGAAAATTGAGGCTTCCCTGAATGGGTTGCTTCACCTTAGTCCTGGGCAGCTGCTGAGGTTATTTCCTTACCTGCCAATCATCTGTTGTTTCCCAGGGCTACAGAGGAAGGACTGAGTCCTGCTCTCGCCCAGATACTGGAGGCACAGCAGCATAAGGCTCTCTCCTACTTTGGAGGTCCTGAGGCGTGGTCCCCACACTCATATTTGGTTACCTCCCAAGTCCTCCAGAGGGTTCTCTCTTCTAGAAAGCGTGTTTTCAGCATTTTAGTGAGGGTTTTTCCAATCATTCCTTTTATTTTGAATGAATAGAAATTCACAGAATAAAACAACTATGTGCCACAATTTAGGGTTTAATATTTTCCCTTATTCCACCATTTCTTGTTTTTTCTATGTATGTATGTGTGTGGTACCTGTGCATATGTGCCTGCATGTGTGTGTGTGTGTGTGTGTGCACGCGCGCGCATGCGTGCACACATGCATGCATATGTGGTTCCATGAATGCCAAAGTATACATTTCGAGGTCAGCAGGTTGACCCTGGATGTCTTCCACTTTTGGTGGGGTCTCTTTTTTTCTTTGTGGCTACATACACCAGGATGGCCGGCTCCTGGGGATTCCCCTGTCTCTCTCATCTCACAGTGGAGCATTGGAAACTACAGCTGTGTGCTGCTGTGTCTGACTTTATGTGGGTTCTGTAGATTCAAACTCAGGTCCTCATGCAGATGGGGCAAATCCTTTACCCATGGAGCCATCTCCCTAGCTTATTTTTCTTTTTTTAAGGAACAAGCGATAACAGATGCAGTGCAAGTGCTCATGGCATCTTGCTTTTTGAGGGACATACCTTTCTTGTTTCCTTCCTTCAACCCATCCACCCTTACATGTTCAGACTACATAGTGTTTTATTCCTGGGAGGTGTGGAAATTGCTCAATGGTCTCCAACACCTTACTCATTTCTGAGGTTTGTCCATGTCTACATATGTAAGGACACTGGCTACTTTCATTCTGACTTTTGCAGAACTCCCTGTCATATAGATATACTACTACCCTTCTGTCAAGGGACACTTGAATTTCCCAAGTGCCTTGCTATCCCTGACACCATGGCAGTGACCACTATGTTCCCATTGCTTGGGAGACTTGTGGATAACACAGTTGTCTGTGCCTGGTTTTGGTTGTTCTTGTCTAGGTGGGGCTTCACTGTCCTGACAATCTGTGTTGAGGGTCTCCCCTTCTCCCCACTCCCAGTGCTCAGTCACATTGGCTCTACACCCTTGGTTTCCAGTGTGGCTGTCCAGCATTTTAGAGGCTTGTGCAGTTCCAACATTACGTGATCTGCTAATTGTGGATGTCAGTGGTAGATGACCTTCCCAGACAGGGTTTATGACAGCCTTTAACTTCACTTGTGGTGTCTTGCTTTGTGTGGAAGTTATTTCACTACCTCTTTCTAGTTTATACTATAGTTAACACCTGGGAAACCCTTCCTGGTATGATGCCAGTGCAGGTAGGCTTAAGAGACCTGTTTGATGATTCTGAAGTTTATTCTTGAGTTCATTTCAGAGATGGTGTGGGATAGCCCTGCAATTTCCACTGCTTAAAATGGTCAGTCTCTGCCTCTTGCTGAAAGTCCCTGCTTTTCTGCTGTTTTGAAATGCTCCCTCTGGCTCCCATCAACTCTCCCATGTGTGTACCTGAGCCTGTGCTTTCTAGACTTTTCCACTGGCTGTCATGTTCCCCAAGCTAATAGCCTGTTCTGTTGCCCGAGACCAACCTGAGCTAAGCACTTCTACTTTTTCAAAGGGAAGGTCTCATCATGTAGCCCTGGCTAACCTGGAATTCTCTACGTAGACTGAGATGGCTTCAAACTTACCTTTGTGAGTCCACCTGCCCCTGTCTCCTGAGTGCTAGGGTTAAAAGCATGCACCACCAGGCCTGACTGAGCAGAGCATTTTACTTTTTGCTCCTGTTCTCTTCCCGGCACACTACTGTCATTAGATGGATGAGGTAGCTGGGGTTAGAAGCCGCTCCCCACTCCTGTAGGAAGGTGGAACTGGGTTTGGAACTTAGCTCTGTACTGTTATGTGACTGAGTGACATAAGCAGTTGGAGCACTGTATAGTGTCATCACCATGGTCTCATACTTAGTCTCAGAGTAGTTGGGGACACCTTCGCTCTGTACCTGCTAATATCCAATGATAGTGTATCACCCAAGGCTTGTATCACCTCGGTTGTGAGGAAGAGACAGCAGTACAAAAGATAACCCCCGATTTCTAGGAGCTTCCAGAATCCTTCTGATCTCTATCTCATATGTGAATGCACAATACCGAAACATGGCAAATCCCTTCTTAACGTTTATTTCTTTTGGTTCTAAAGTTAAAGGGAAAGATTCAGAGGCAAAGAAGAAAGCCCCAAAGAAAATGAAGAAATATCAAACAGAGGAGGAGGCAGACCCGAAGCTGGCGGCTGCCCCCTGGAAGCCCAGCATCTTCTCCATCCAGCTGTCCATCATGCCACTCCTTGCTGGTAGCTAACATGTGTAGAATGTTCACCTGTGAGACACTTGTGGTGACTGAGATCCTGCTGTCCCTCATTTCCTCCTCACCGTCACCCCAGGAATCTCTCAACTGCTCAGAGAAAGAAATGCAGGCCCAGGGAGGTTAGCTACCCTGCAGCATCACACAGCTTACAAGTGTAGGGCCAGGATTTCAACACGAGTGTTTGACTCCAAAGTACAAGGAAACCTGTAAGAACGTAACTGTCGTGGTTAAGGTGCGGCCCTCTAGTGGCTGCTTCCCTACAGGTCCTCATTGAAGCATCCAGTAGAGGGAACAGAAGGATGCAGTTCTCATGGACCATTTGTGACATATTCTTCATGTCCCGTCATTCACTTCTCATGAGAAGCTTCCTTCCTTCCACCCAATGAGCTTGGGATGGTGTTGGGGGCAGTGGCTTTTCTCTGTCACTATTGTCTTCTATTGAGGAAAAATCATGTTAAGTAACCTACCCAGTGCATACAGGTCAGTAGTAGAGCGAGGATTGGCTTGTTTTGACTTGTAAGATTTTCCATGTTTTATAAATTATGCTTCTATCTTCTGGCAAACAATGAACAGCTATTCACTATACTCATATATTTTGATGCAATCTCAAGATAAATTTTAGATTAAATTATGTAATATTTAAAAAGAGCAATATGGGGAAAACCATCTTTTTCTTTTTTAGAGATTTAGAGAAAATAATTTCAAACCTTTTCCAAATTTTTTTTCTGGATTTTTACTCAGGAGGAGTGTGTGCCCTCCACTAGCTATTTTGTAGAGGTGCGGGCTCTGTTCTGAGATGGCACCAACCACACACCTGTCACTGCTCAGTTCAGGATCTTGCCAACAGAGGGACTCTGAGTGGCTAGTAGGGAGGTGACAGTTAGGTCTTTGGGAGAGCAGATGGTCAGATGCTGGTGGCCCCAGGAAAGTGGAGATGAGCCCCAGCCTAAGAGCAGCTGCAGGTGGTGGTCAATCAGAGTGGCCTTGACTCAGGGTCAGTTGCTTTCGACATGACATCACAGCCTGAGATTTTCCCATCCCCATTCTGTCTGGTAAACATCTTCCATTTTAGGTTAGGCCAGAGGCTATCTATAGCACGGTAGGAGACAGCAGTTGGTCCCCAGTGGAACTTTTGGGAGATCCTGAGCTTGGGTGTGGACCCTTGCATTAAAGGAGGGGGGTTGTGTGTGGAGGGCTGGGGAGAGTGAGCAGCCTAGATGGGCTGCTGGCTCTGCAGTGTAAGAGCTCAGCAACCTTGGGTGATGACTTAACATGTCTGAAGCTCAGCTTTCCTCCGTAAAGGGAAAATGACAGCAACCCCAGAAGAGTGTCTCAAGGATCAAGCAACCATGATGTCTGTTTAGAGCTGGCACTTGTAAGAGCTTGCCTCTCCTTCCTTCACATTGCATCAGGGCGTTTCTTCTGGAAAATTGTGTCCCGTGGGGGTGAAGCATTTTCGGTCATCATAGCTCGGAGCAGGGTGCTACTGGCACCTGTAGGGTGCTGCTGCATGTTTTGTCATTTGTGTTGGGTGGGAGAGGAAGTAGGGCACATGCCACAGGTGCCGGTCACATTCTCTTCAGCTGCTGAATGGCGACAGTGAAAGAGGTGCCTACCCCTCAGCTCCAGGGACCTGCATGGACTCCACTCGCCTTCACTGGTGTTTTGCTTTCATTTAGCAACCTATCGCAGCTTGACCACTAGCACTGTCCGAAGTGAAGGCCGGGCTCTGAGTCTGCTAACTCACAGCCACATAGCCACTAAGTACTTGAAATGTGGCCAGCATGGATAAGGAACACTGACAGGAGCACAGGTCCAGAACAGTGGCTGTATAGTCACCCACCTGTGTAGAAGTCACAGACCAAACCAGTTATCTCTGTGTGGGTGGCACCCACACAGTAAAAAATTACTATACTCAGAGTGATTCAGAAAATACGGGCCTCACCTTTAGATGATCAAGATAAAGTGATAAAAATCCACCTCTTAGGGAGCTATCATGTTGGCAATCATCTTTGAGCTTTTCCCAGTGTTTCCAGTTCTGAGGATGGACCCCACAGCTCTGGGTACACTAGGCAAGTCTCCTACCACTCAGCTACATCCCTGTTCTTGTTTTTTGGAAACAAGAGTCTTGCTGTGTAGCCCAGGCTATCCTAGAACTTGAGCATCTCCTACCTCATCCTCCTGTGTGCTAGGGTCAAAAATGATTGCCACCAAGTCCAATGTTCTGATTCTTAAAAGCTTTAAAAATTTCCTCTGTGGTATGAATCTCCTTTTAAATCTTTTATTTTCTCCTTTTATTGAAAATAGATTCTTTTCTTACATAAAATACCCTGATTATGGTTTTCCCCTCCCCCTACTTTTTCCTGTTTCTCTGTCTTAGTCATTCTCCATTGCTGTGAGAAGACACCATGACCAAGGCAATTAATATAAAGGAAAGCATTTAATTGGGGATTGCTCACAGTTTCAGAGGGTTAGTTCATTGTCATCAAGGTGGGGAGCATGGCAGCATGCAGGCAGACATGGTGCTGGAGAAGCAGCCAAGAGTTCTATATCTGGATCCACAGACAGGAGGAAAAGAGAGAGCCACTGGGTCTGGCTGGGCTTTTGAAACCTCAAAGCCTACCCCCCCCCCCGTGGCTTCCTCCAACAAGGCCACACCTCCTATCCTTTTCAAATAGTGCCAATCCCTGGTGACTAAGCATTAAAAAATATGCACCCATGGAGGCCATTCTTATTCAAATGGTCTCCATAGACTTGTAGCCATATCATAATGTAAAAAATGCATTCAGTCTTTCACAGTCTCAATACCGTTTAAAAGTCCAAAGTTCAAAGTCTTTGAAACTCATAGCAATCTAACCACATTCCATGTAAAATCAAAATAAAAAAGCAGATCATATACTTCTAACATACAATGGCACAGAATATACAATGATATTCCAATAGCGAGGAAATAATGGGCCAAAGTAAAACTAAAAACAAACATGGAAAACTTGAAATTCTGCATCTGCATGTCTGATATCAAAATGCTCTTTGCGTCTCCAGCCCCTTCCAGCTTTGCTGACTGCTACACACTTCTCCTCCTTGGGCTGGTTCCACACCTACTATGAAGCTCTCCTTGGTGGATGCCCCATGACTTTGGCATTTCCAACAACTTGGGATCATCAGTATAATTCTGGCTTCACCCTCACAGGTTCACACAGTGGCCTCTTTGGGCCTCCAGGCAGGAACACCCCTGACACACTCCTATCCTTAGAATTTTTCATTAGTTGCAGAAGGAGATTCCATAAACCCTTTCTTGTATGCTTGACTCTAAAGCCAGGACCAGATGGCTGAAGCTACTAAGTTCTGCTGCTTGATGGGGCTGGAACTTGGCTCCCTTGTTCAATTACATGTGTATCAGCTTTCTGTTACACCCCCTGTCAACTTGACAAACAATAATTTCTTTTCATGGTTTTCACCTCCTAAGCTTTTGAAACCTCCTTTCCACAAAATAGAAGCTTATCTGGATGGGGTTTTGCCCTGAGAGTACCACTCCCATTATTCCATATAGTACCAGCCTTTTCTTTAAGCTTATTATTTCCTTGAGTACTGGACTTTGTTCTATTACATTTTCTCCTCAAACTGTGCATTCTGTATTCCTCCTTGCCCCGTTCTCTTCTTTTCATTGTAGATCTGCATTAAGAGTGACTACTAGCAAACACACAGCACAATTAATAAATACTAGGTTGTCTTGAAATCTCCACTGCCAAAGCCATTAATCCCAAACTCTTCAATTTAGCTTCAGGTAGATTTTTAGGACAAGGGAAAAAAGCAGCCACATTTTTGGCCAAAATATCACAAGAATGGTTGTTAGGGAACTTAATAGTATTCTTCCCCTCTGAAACTTCTGAGGTGAGCTGTTATAATTTACATTAATCTCAGCACTACTGTCTTCCAAGCTCCTACGAGTATGGCCCATTAAGTACCACTTAAAATGTTCAACTGATTTCCTAATCTAAAGTCCCAAAGTTCACATTCCACCAACAAGCAGTATGGTCAGACCTGTCACAGCAATACTCTGTTCCCTGGTACCAACTTCTGTCATAGTTTCTATTTTATTGCTGTGATGGGACATGATGACCAAAGTAACATTTAGTTGGGGGCTTACTTACATTTTCAGAGGCTTAGTTCATTATCACCATGACAGGGAGCATTGTGCTATAGCTGTAGCTGAAAGCTACATCCTGATCCACAGGGAGAGAGAGAGGGGGGGGGA
This sequence comes from Mesocricetus auratus, assembly GCF_017639785.1. Taxonomy (NCBI): domain Eukaryota; kingdom Metazoa; phylum Chordata; class Mammalia; order Rodentia; family Cricetidae; genus Mesocricetus; species Mesocricetus auratus. Next base: position 149,390,746 of record NW_024429266.1, on the reverse strand, counting down.
GAGGAGAGAAAGAGGGAGAGAGAAGGAAAGAGAGAGAGAGAGAGTGAGTAGGTGGAGTTTTCTTGTCTCGACTGCCTGCTCCCAAATAGTTACTCAGAGTCTTAATATTAATTATAAATACTTGGCTGATACCTCAGACTTCTTACTAACTACCTCTTACAACTTAAATTAACCCATATTTCTTATCTAAGTCTGTCACATGGCTCATGGCTTATTACCTCATTTGTATACATTTTGCCTTCTCTGTGTCTGGCTAGTGACTCCTCTGACTCTGTCCTCTTCTCCCCAGTGCTTAGTTTGGTTGTACTACCTATACTTCCTGCCTGGCAACTGGTCAACCAGCTTTTTATTAACAATGAGAGCAACACATTTTCACAGTGTACAAAGATTGTTACACACACACACACACACACACACACACACACACACACAGAGAGAGAGAGAGAAAGCAAGTTTCCTTCTTCTAAGTCCTTATATAGGTCCAGATAAAAGGGGGATCTTCCACTTCAAGGGTCTGGATTAGAAGTGGACCTTCCTACTTCAAATAATTTAATTAAGAAGAAAAATCCCCCAGCTGTGCCCAGCCACTTGGGTTTTAGCTAATTCCAGATATAGTCATGTTGACAGCCAAGAATAGCAGTCACATGTCCATCTCTTGTTAATTTGACACACAGGCTTAATTTCCAGGTAAAAGCAATAACTAAGTCATACTTATGCTTAACATGATATAACTATCTATGTACAATTGCAAACATTATGTATTTAACCATAATTATGCCTAATATGATATAACCATCACATGTACAACTACAAATGCATTATATGTTTAACCAGGTTATAATTTTGCCTAACAGGTTATTAATATCCTATGTATAACTGAAAACACATTATAAATTTAGAGTAGATGTTCCCCTTAAGAACATTCTTTTAGCATCTCAAACTTAAATACAATAACCACTGATATAATCTTAATTGATGTTACATTGTATGATGAAGAAATTGAGGAAGGAAAACACAAATATCTGTACAAACACATTCTTAACAAAATACAATAAAACTCATGTCAATTATAATCTTCTTTTCTGCCACTAGTTATGTGGCCCCAGCTAGTATTTATAACTACCCTCCTCTACTACAAATTCTGTATTTCTTCTACCCTCAGCAAAGAATTCAGCAGGTCTTAGCTGTTTTCTTGGAGGAGTAACCCACACTTTCATTCCTGAAGGGTCTGTGCCCTTTGCCATCCTGCCTAAAGGATCTCCTGCATTCAGACAGAATCTTTCTTAACTCCATTGTGGAGAAGCAATCCAATTTCCCCATAGTAATTTGGATCAGTATACTTCCTAACACTGCTATTCCTCCATTAGCCTGTTGGCTTAAGGCCATCAGAAGCCCAAAGTGGCTTTAGTGGGGGTATGAGGGTGATATCCGAGCTTCCAGTTCAGTGGAATGTTGTGTCTCCTGGCAGTAGTGCTAGAATAGTAAGTAGTATTTAGTTTTATTCTATCCATGGGCTATCTAGTCTCAGGTTTTTGGCCACCCAAGTAGCATGGCTATATGTTACATTTCATGGAGTGTGCCTTAAATCAAACTAGATATTGGTTGGTTACTCCTACAAGCTTTGTGCCACGATTGCATTAGCGTATCTTGTAGGCAGGGCGCTATCGTAAATATAATGTTTTGTAGCTAGGTTGGTGTTTGCGTTTTTCTTTTGGTAGCCTGAAGAGTACCCTCCTGTATCAAAGATGCTAGCACCCCTTGTCAAGTTTCTGATGAGAACTGCTTCCAACTGTCATAGGTTAAGGGGGCTAATGCTGTGTGTGTTTCCTTATAGGCTGGCAAACGGTCATCAGCCGTGGCAGTGAGAAGTCTGCCAACATTTTAGATTGCTTTTTGACTTTAAAAACAGAGGTTCCTATCATGACTGAAGAACAAAAACAAGACCTGAACCCCCTGACCATAAAGATCAAGTGTGCTTCTTGCCTTCCAACCCACCCTGTATCCATTCATGACCTGGAGGTAAGAAGGAACCCTTGCTTCTCCCATTAAGAGAACCTCCTTATCCCACCCAGGTGGCTACTGTGAGCTGTCTAATCTTTCAGGTGCTCAGTATGAGAAATACCACCCACAGCTTACCATTTCAGATTCTGTAGAGAAATCTGAAAAAGAGAAAATGTTCCTGAGAGTAGCAGTCACCAAGCCTGAGGCTTTTCACTACTCTCTTAAGTGGGCTACAAATGTAGATTACTGGCCTGGTCAGAGATGCATGGACTTCGTTGTCACAGCAGCAGCACCCAGATGGGTTAGTGCTGTTGTAAGCCCTCCAGGCTCAGTGCTACTGTGTATCCTAGGAGTTCCCACTTTCTTGTCTGGATCAGTGTTTCCAGGACTGCTTTCCTCTTCCTCTATTTGCTCCTTGGTTTTGCTGAAATACATCCTTTAGTGTGTATTCCACAACCACATTATTTCACACTCTAAAAACACTCCAAAATATTGTTGTATTTCATATTCTCATACTTGGAAAACTGGTTGGTGGCTTAGTTTGCTTTCTAGTACTGTGATAAAACACTGAGTAAAACAATTTGGGGAGGGAAATGCTTATTACATCTTACAGGTTAGAGTCCATCATCACCTGAAACCTGAGAAGGTACTCAAACAGGAACCAGGAGGCAGGAACTGAAGCAGAGGCTGCAGAGGAGCACTTCCTGCTGACTTGCTTCCTATGGCTTGCTCAGCCTGATCCCCCTTTTTTCTTTCTTTTATTAAGTTTTGAGACAGGGTCTGTCTGTCTAGCCCTGGCTGTCCTGGAACTCTCTATGTAGACCAGGATGTGTCAGCCTGCTTTTGTGTATAACACAGGACCACTTACAGTAGGCTTAGGTTGGTTTCTCCCACACAAATCATTAGTCGAGAAAATGCCTTACAGTCTTGTCTATAGGCCAGTCTTCTAAAGGAATTCCTCAGCTGATATTCCATCTCCCCAGATGTCTCCAGTTTGTGTCAGATTGACAAAACCTGAAAGAAACAAGCCAAACCAAGCAACCAAGCAACCAATCAACCAAGCAACCAATCAACCAGGCAAGCAAGCAAGCAAGCAACCAACTAACCAACCAACCAAGCCAACCAAAGTAAAACAACTAGCCAGCACAGTTGGGTATAGACTCACTGGTTAAAAATCATTGCTTCTGCATTTTGAAGGCATAAGATTGTAGGATCTTCTTTTTACCTTTTGAAACTATTGTGTGTGGTGATTTGAATGAACATCTCCCATAGTCTCAGGGCAGTTGAATGCTTGGTTCCCAGATGGCGGTTCTACTTGAGGAGGCTTAGGAGATGCAGAGGAAGCTTGTTGGAGGAAGTACATCATCACTGGGGGTGGGCTTTGAGAGTCTCCATGCCATTCCTAGGTTACCGTGTCTACTTCCTGTTTGTGGTTTACATGTGAGCTCCCAGCTTGCTTCAGTCGCCTCACCTGCCTGATGCCAAGCTTCCCTGTCATGATGATGCTGACCTCCTATCCCTCTGGAACTGTAATCTCAAATCATCCATTCTTACTTATGCCTTACTTATGATGTTTTATCGCAGCAACGGAAAATTAACTAACACATGATGTATCTTAGTGTGAGTACATTCTCATATATACATTATATTTTTCTAAAAAGTGAATCCACATATATTATATATTTATTTTGAATTATCAGTTTATAAAAATTGTCAAGTTAAAAAATCCCTTTCACTGAAATAGAGCATCAAAACCACACGTCTTTCTATGCCAGTTGAAATGTCTAACATTTCCTAATGCTGCTACTTTGTAATCACCACTAAGTTCCCAGAAAAGTTCCCTCAATCTTTTTTTTTTTTTTTTGGTTTTTCAAGACAGGTTTTCTCTGTATGTTTTGGAGGCTGTCCTGGAACTCACTTGCTCTGTAGACCAGGCTGGCCTCGAACTCACGGAGATCCGCCTGCCTCTGCTCCCGAGTGCTGGGATTAAAGGTGTGCAACGCCAGCACCCGGCTAATCCTCCATCTTTTGTTTGCATTTGCTAGAATGTTTTGCAAGTGGAAGCTACTCTAGTAGCCTTTTAAAATATGGCTGCTAGTAACAAATTATCTTAGTGTTCTTCTCTTGGTGAACAAGTATCCATTTCACTTCATCCTGGGGCACATCAATTAGTATCCTCAATTGATGATGTCATCCCTTAGCACTGTACCTCTCTTTTTGTCCTCCATGTTCTTGCTCCTTTTTTGAAAATAGAACTAAACAAAATAGTTTAGTAGGATGTGTCTGGATGTGGGTTTTTTGAGTTAAGCCTGATTGGATGGATTGAGCATCTTGAGCCTGTGAGAATATGTCTTTTCCAAAGTGAGGCAATTTCTAACCATTTGTCCTTCTGATAGCATTTGTATGTCCTTTCTGCTTTCTCTTCCTGGAACTCTGACGATACAGATATTAATTTATTACAATTGTCTCAGAATTCTTTCCTGTTCCTTGCCAGTCTTTCACAGTTCTGTGCTCTCTCTTTAAGTTCTCCTCTTTTCCTTTGCTACCTCCATTTTTTTGAGGCAGGGTTTCTTTGTATTGTTTTGGAGGTTGTCCTGGAACTCTCTCTGTAGACCAGGCTGGCCTCAAACTCACAGAGATCCGCCTGCCTCTGCCTCCCGAGTGCTGGGATTAAAGGCATGTGCCACCAATGCCCAGCTCCATTTTGTTTTTAGGACTATCCAGTGAAATTTTAATCTCTTGTTTGGTTTCTGTTGGGTCTTTTTTGTACTTTCTACCAAGACAAGTGGCCTTTGCAGACACTCTGAGCAGTGTCTGTGGTTACTTCTTGTAATGTGGCCATAATAGCACACTTTAAACCCTCACATTTCCAACCTGGGAGTCATCTCAGAGTTGGCATCAGTTGATCTTCTCCTTCTTGTCTTTTTGTGTATCTTGTAATTCTGGATTGCCATATTGAATGCCATATTGTAAGACTCTGGGTCTTGTCCGAGTCTTTGGAGAATATCAGCATTTTCATTGTTTTATTATAAAATGTTTTTGGCTCGAGTCAAGCTAAAAATCCAATTCACCTGCACACAGGTGGACTGTGACATGCTGTCCCTGCTCTCTTATAGAGTCTGCGCACACAGGTGGACTGTGACATGCTGTCCCTGCTCTCTTATAGAGTCTGAGCACACAGATGGAGGATAACCTTTTGTTCCCCTGCTGTCTTATAGAGTCTGTGCACACAGGTGGAGGATAACCTTTTGTTCCCCTGCTCTCTTGTAGAGGCTGTGCAGCCCTGTGTACTGCAGATACCAGTTCCACACGACTCCAGTTCATGAGACCAAGGGGGAGCCCCATGGGACTCATGTATTTTTCCAGGATATCAATGTCATCTTCCTTGGGGCCATGCACCCTAGTGACCTGAGGGAGTACCTGGAAGGACCCCCCATGGTGGTTGAAGTCCATGACAGGGACCGAAAGTCAGAGGAGTATTCCCGGAAGCCTGCCCTGTTTGGAGAGGACCTTGTGGATTCATACTTCAATCTCCAAGCTTTCATCTCTCCCAAAGACACAGAGACTAACCCCTTTGAGTCCCAGAATAAGATATGGGACCCTTATGGGATTGCTCGGGTCAGTTTTGCTGACCTCCTCCTTGGTCATAAGTACTTGAACCTGGTTGTCCCCATCCATAACTGTGAGCCAAAGTCTGCCAGCCAGAGCCAGGATAGCAGGAACAGGTTTGTAGGGTATCGGGCCCCCAAAGATGTCCTCCAGCACAACTCAATGCCCATAGGCAACTACCTGGAGGCCAGCTCTCTACTCAAGCTTCGAGTGGACATTGCAGTGCCCCTGAGTACTTGGTTCACAGCTCCTGAACTTGACCTCATGGGTACCCAGTTCGGCCGCATCATTTTTGTGTTCAACACCAAGAAGCTGGCCCTCCTACAGAACCTGCTGCAGGACATCACCATGATCAATGCCAAAGCCCTGGACCTGGACAGTTATCCCACCAAGCACATTCAGCAGATCCTGTCGGCCTTCAGGGTGCGTGTGAAGATCCATGAGCAGCAGAACCTAGATGTGCTCACTGGCTTCCACCTGCTGGATGGAAAGATCCACCTTTTTATTCTAGAAGGCTTGGCAGAACATGGCTTGAAGCGGTTGTGGGAGAGTTACCAGGACAGGTAGGTAGGGGAGACTCTGTTAATTCGAAGTAAAGTCATAGCACACTGGACACAGGGCAAATGGAGTGGGGGTCTCAAAGCCAAGGCCAGATCCCATGTCCTCTAGACACTGACGACAGGCAGACTTGGCTGTCTTAGCAGGAAGGGGAAATTTAGGTTCGGACTAGTGAGATGCTCAGTATATGTAAGCATTTTCTGTGTAATCCTGGTACCCCAAGTTAAACCCACAAAACTCACATAAAGGTGAAAGGAAAGAACTGACTGTACGAAGTTATCTCCAAGCATATTCCATGCCATGGTGCACACACATAGTAATGCATAAAGTTTTTTTTTTATTGAGACATGGTTTCTCTGTGTAGCTCTGGCTGTCCTGGAATTCACTTTGTAGACCAGGCTGACTTCAGACTCACAAAGAACCACCTGCCTCTGCCTCCTGAGTGCTGGAATTAAAGGTGTGTGTCCCCACCACCTGGTGACACATACGTATTTTTAAATGAAACAAAATTTAGGGTGATTTAGGGCATGCCACTTAGAGAGGGCTCCTTGCTAGGTTTAACTTGTTTGAGGAATAGGATCCTCTTTAGTGAGGGGCAGATTTCATGGCCTTGGACCTCATGCACTAAGAGCAAGAGGCCAGAAGTTGTTTCTGTCTACCCCAGAGGGGACCATACCAGTGAGAGACCTGTCCTGATGTGCAGACAAACTGAGAAACATCAGAGAGATGCTTGACTTCTGTTCAGATGCATGCCTAAAATAACCAAAAACTTCCATCCACATCAAAGTCTGTAAATGAATGTATAGTATATAGTAGTCAAAAAGCAGAAGCCAGATATCCTTCAACTGATCATCAAAATGTGGACTGCAGCGTGACATGCAGTAAGACATGTAATGTGGCTACAGAGCAAGACTCTATTTCAAAAGAGAAGCAAACAGATGAGCATAAACAGGTATCTGTAGTAGACCAAAAAAGTAGACTATTGTTTTTCTCCATAGGAAAAGGAAAGTGAGTTCCTTTCAAGCCATTTATAAAAACACATTCAGCTATCTAAAAAAATTCTAAGCTGGGCAGTGGTGATGCTTGCAGGAGACACAGGCAGGTGGGTTTCTGTGAGTTCAAGACCAGCCTGGTTTAGAGTGAGTTCCAGAATAGCCAAGGCTACACAGAGAGATTTTGTCTCAAAAAACAAAAACAAAAAACAGCAAAAAGAAAATCTATGTAGTCTTTTTAAAAAATGACTTGATAATTTTATTAAATTTATTTTACTTAATTTTATGTGTATGGATGTTTTACCTGCATGCATGTCTGTGCACCCTGTGTGTGCAGTGCCCATGGAGGACATAAGAGGGTGCTGGATCCCTTAGAACTGGAGTTCCAGATAGTTGAGAGTCACCATGTAGATTCTGGGATCCAAACTCAGGTCCTCTGTAAGGTCAATAAGGGCTCTTAACTACTGAGCCATGTCTCTGGCCCATCTGTGTAGGTTTTTAAACTTCTTGTTTTAAGGTCATTATATATTATCAAGACACTAAAAATATGACCTAGAGGCCCTCTGTGTTCCTTACAAGCTTCCCTCTGATAGGATATCTAACACAGGGTTCTGACAGTGCATGTGGGCATGCTGCTCTTGAAGTCTGTCACGTATGAATTATGTCGCCACTAAAATCAAGGGATAGGATTATTTGTCAAAGATTTTCCTCCTGTTGCCATAGTAATCAAGTGTACCCTTTTTAACTGTCCTTAATTCCCAGCAACCACAAATTTGTTCTGCCCTACACTTTTGTTATTTTGAAGTTCTACATTAAATTTCAGGTGCCAAATATTCTTTGATCATTTACAGAAGCATAACTGATTTCATAAGCTCATATCAACTTATTGAATGAAGGAGTTGTCTGTCTTTATTCTGGTAAATTGTTTGGTGTTTTCTACACAGGCTATGATGTAAAGAGGGGTGACTTCTCTCCCTTTCCAGTCTGTATGCTTTTGTTTCCAGGTGTACCAGAAGGGATCAACAGTACTTCTTTCTGTGACTGATAAAGCATGGCTAGCTAGACTATAATGGTTTGATCTTTAATTTTTTGTTTGTTTTTTGGAGAGAAGAAATTTCACTTTGTAATCTGGGCTGTCCTGGAACTCAGTAGCTTAGGGAATTTTTAAGTACACATCAGTTCCCTTGCCTCAACTTTCTGAGTTCTGGGCTTGCAGATGTGAACTACAGTGCTCATATTTTTTAATACCTATCTTTGAAAATTGTATATGACAATTAAGAAAGCATACTCATGACATCAGACCAGAGAAAAATTTTTCCAATAAAGTACAAAGAATAGAGAGAATGATACATTTTTTGATTACATTAAAAGGAGTAAGTTTTGTTCAACAAAACATAAAATTTTGAAAATGAAAGCAACAGATTGAAAATATTTACAGTGTATGGAACAAAGTTGGCAATCTTGACTGCACAAAAAATTCCATGTTGAGTTTGGTATGTATGTGGCCTGTGTTCCCACAAGGGATCATGATGAGGCCATCCTAGGCTGCCAAGAGAGACTGATCAGTATGACAGCAATAAAAACACCTATGTGGAAAGCTTGTCAAATGACCCAAATACTTCATAAGGAGAACTACAGCACCCAAGGAGAGGTTCCTGAGGGAGCAGGAGGGTGGGCACAGACGTCAGCAGTTTTCAGATGTGGGAGCGGCACCCAGGGCACTCATAGAGTGGACTGTATTTAGGAACCCTGCCGGGGCACTCATAGAGTGGACTGTATTTAGGAACCCTGCCGGGGCACTCATAGAGTGGACTGTATTTAGGAACCCTGCCGGGGCACTCATAGAGTGGACTGTATTTAGGAACCCTGCCGGGGCACTCATAGAGTGGACTGTATTTAGGAACCCTGCCGGGGCACTCATAGAGTGGACTGTATTTAGGAACCCTGCCGGGGCACTCATAGAGTGGACTGTATTTAGGAACCCTGCCGGGGCACTCATAGAGTGGACTGTATTTAGGAACCCTGCCGGGTTGCTACTGCTAGAATACCAAGGGTCATCTCAGATTAGGGAGAGACAAAGGAGAAGAATGGGAACAACTGGCCTCAGCCACCACTGCTTTCAGGGTCCCAGGTTGGGTCTACCACGTGTATTTACTACCATTGCATTCTATTTTAAACAGTAAGAATAAAAGAAAACTCTGCTAGACAGAACAAGGCATCAAGTGTTCTCAGGACCATGGGTGATACTGATCCTTCTTCCTCCTAGGGTCACTACCTCCAATTGTGTAGCTTGCAAGGTGCTGTATGACTCCAGGTTGCTCTTCGGCCAACGCCTGTATGCTGACCTGGAGACCATTCTGTACCATGTGCATCTGTTTAGGCCTGTGTCGCTGCTCCTGCGGTACCCAGTGCTCTATATTCGTGGGGCTGTGTCACCAATGGCCTTTAAGGCTCTGGCCAGGTGAGTGTGGATGGGACAGGAGGGGCATCCCACTATCTGGAGGGCAGGTGGGCCATAGGGACAGCAAACAAGGATGTCCTGCATTTCTCAGGCTCCGGGAGAAACAGATGCAGTTTCTCCTGAGATGTGTCAGAACAAGTTAGCAGGAAGAAGACTGGTCACTAGACTGAGCAACTCTGCTCCAGCAGCTCCCCTGAAGGATCTGAGGAGGGAGCATCTGGTCAAAGCATAGCTTCCAGTGAGAACTAGGGATATGGACTGCAACACCAGCTGCAAGCTTTCCTTTGACCCGGTCCTGTCCTCAGCCCAGTCCCACACACCCTCTTGTTTGTGGAGAAACCTGTTGTCTAAGAGCCAGCTCTTGCATTAAGTGTCTCCTCTGCTATGCCCTGCCTATCAGCTTTGTCTGTGTTCCAGGTGTCCTGAAGGTTTCACCATCCCTCTGCAGACCAGCTTTGACTGAGAGGTGCTGGAACCTGACAAGATCCCAGTTCAGAAGGAACTGGCATGAGGAACAAAGTGATGCAGGGGTGCTGTGTGGGCAGTCCAGTGATGCAGGGGTGCTGTGTGGGCAGTCCAGTGATGCAGGGTGCTATGTGGGCAGTCCAGTGATGCAGGGGTGCTCCGTGGGCAGTCCAGTGATGCAGGGGTGCTGTGTGGGCAGTCCAGTGATGCAGGGGTGTTGTGTGGGCAGTCCAGTGATGCAGGGTGCTGTGTGGGCAGTTCAGTGATGCAGGGGTGCTGTGTGGGCAGTCCAGTGATGCAGGGGTGCTGTGTGGGCAGTCCAGTGATGCAGGGTGCTGTGTGGGCAGTTCAGTGATGCAGGGGTGCTGTGTGGGCAGTTCAGTGATGCAGGGGTGCTCCGTGGGCAGTCCAGTGATGCAGGGTGCTGTGTGGGCAGTCCAGTGATGCAGGGGTGCTGTGTGGGCAATCCTTGTGTATCTTTTGGGACCCAAGAGAGCAGTAGGGCATCAAGGGAGGCCACTGGCCATTACCCTGATAGCCTTTCCCAAGCATGGTATAGGCTATAATCTCTATCCTCCTATTTTTTTAGGAAGATCTGACCTCAGCTAGTACTGTTGAATTAGTGAAGTAGAAGAAGAGGAATAAGGGGGTAAGAGAGTACAAGTGTGGGAGGAAAAACAATGGAACTAGAACTTATGGCAGAGAAAGCTTTCACCTTCTTTCTTCAGTCAGAAAAGGGTCTGTGATGCCCCAGTATTTGGGTGTTAGCCACAAGGTAGACTGCCCATTTTAGTAGCTTATGTAATATAGTTGGAGACTTTATATTGGAGGAAACCACTGTTCGCAAAAAACTTTGTATTGGGTGCTTGTGATGGTTAATTTTTTTTGAGACAGGATCTCTCTATGTGGCCCTGGCTGTCATCCTGGAACTTGCTATTTAGATTAGGCTGGCCTTGAATTCACAGAGATCCACTTGTCTCTACCTTCCAAGTACTGGGATTAAAGGCATGTGCCATGCGATGACTGATGTTAATTATCAACTTGATGGACTTTAGAATTACTGTTGGAAACACACCTGTGGGTGTGTCTATTAAAGTATTTCCAGATAGGTCAACTGATCATGGAAGACATCCAGAATGTGGCCTGTACCAACTCATAGGCTGGGGGCTGGATAGAGAGGAGAAAGGTACCAACATTTCTTACTCTCTGCTTCCTGACTGTGGGTATCATGTGGCCAGCTTCCAGGCCATGATGGACTGTATCCCTTAAAGGGTAAGCCAAATAAACCATTCCTCCCTTAAGTTAAGTCTTGTCAGGAGCTGATCACAGCAACAAGGAAAGTAACTAATCCAGAAATTCTGCACTGAAAAGTGAGGCTGCTGTTGTGATAAGTATGAACCTGTGGTTCACATGTCCTTGTAACTGGTTCAAGAGAAGACCGTGGAAGACTGAGAGCTGGGGGCTAGAGAACCATAGCATGCCACAAGCAGAGATTAATGGGTCAGCCTGGTAGGAACCTGGAAGTCCAGAAAGCCGAGAGAGATGCTGATGGGTGAGGTCTGGCAGCTGAGGTTCCAGACAGAGACAAGCGCTCTAATGTACTAGAGGTGAAAGAATCTGGCTGTGTTCTGGTGAGGGCTACTTTGTTTGACAGAAGAAAACCCAGGGTGGGATGGCATCCAGGCTGTTATTGCTTTCCATTCTGATGTGGGACAACATTGAGTGAGAGCAACAAGTCAGGCAGAAAGAGGAAAATATTCTGTTTCTACAGGAAAGGAACTGATAGGCAGGGTGGTGGAGAAAACAGCTATAGTTATTAAGGATGAGTACCATTACAGAGAAACCCTGTGTTCAATTGGAAAGGCACCAGAGGGCCAGACCCAACCTGTAGAAGGTCTGTCTTGTGGAAATGTACGGCCATTTGAAAGGAGAAGACCTAATCTGAGAATACCAATGAAGGCTGGCTATTCAGGGTGATATTGCCCTCCAGGGTCAACAAATAGAGGCCGATGCGATTGTGGTCCTAGTGGTCCAGGCTACATCTTGAACTGACAGTAGAACTTGGCAGCATTGTTCATGTGGTACTGCATTTACAGGCACTAAAGTTGCAAGAGTAACAGAGTCATGAGGCTTGTGCTAAGATTCTTGAAGGCCAGCCAGGCCAGACAATATGTGGCAGGGCTAGCGTTCCTGCAAGGAGATTCTTAAAGGCCACTGCATGAAGCTGCAGGTAAAGTCTAAATCTTAGTGGAGATCTTGGGATGTTGGGGGTGTCAAGATCACAGGATATTGGCTAAGGGAAGCTATCGGTGCAGAGTGAACTCGATCCAAGAACTCTAATGAGCTAGAGTGCTGCTGAGGCAGAGCGGGAGGGTTGGGAGCCCAGATGATTCTGTCACAAGTGCCAGATGCTAGATACGGAGCCTCAGGATTTGATGTTTGTCCTCCTGGGTTTGGGCTTGCTTTGGTCTGGTCCTATCCTTTTGGGAATGTTATTCTGTGTCATTTTGTATTTGACTTATGTGACTTGCTTTTTATTTTTAAGGATCTCACAGTTAAGAGATTGCGTCAAGTCTCAGAAAAGGCTTTGAATTTTGGACTTTTGACTAATTCTAGGACTGGTGACTTTTATAGTTGAGCTACGTATATTTTGGATTATGAGATAAAAGTAAGAATTTAGGATCAAGGGGTGGAATGTTATAATTTATAAGCAATACGTTTAGCTGTCAAGTTTATAAGGGTTGGACTTGTGATGGTTAATTTTGATTGTCAGTGTAATGTGGTTTAGATTCATCCAGAAAACATATCTTTTAGTGTATTTGTGATGTCTTTCCAAAAAGATTAAATGAGCAAGGAAGACTTGCCCTGAATGTGGGTGGTAATGCCCCATGGGCTGGGGCTATGGGCTGAATAAAAAGAAGAGATTTTGAAAGCTTGTGTCAGCATTCATTTCTTTCTGTATGCTGCTTGTGGATGCAGCATGACCAGCTTTTCCTTACACTCCTACTATCCATCACGCACAAGGGACTATGTCCCTTCAAACTGAAAGCCAAACCAAAAATCCTCTGCTTTTAAGTTGCTTCTTGTTAGGTATTTGGTAACAGCAACAAGGAAAGTGACTAATACCATGCTATAGCCACAGTGACTGTGTCTTTGCATTGTTTCTGATGGTTGAGGAAGCAGAAACCCAGAAAGGCCAAGTAAGGTCCATGGGTCAGCATATAACTCACTTCAGACTTGGGAGACAGTGGGGGCAGTGAGTAGCACACAGAAATTCCCAGGTGGTGCCAGTGCGGATCCTAGGTTCACTGAAGGGCAGTGTAGGCATGGCCCACTGCTACCAACAGTAAGTACTGGGGCTGGGGAAGGCAGGTCTACCATTCAGGCCTCAAGCTCTGTGAAGGTGTGATCTGGTGCAGGAGGACTCTGAGATCCACCTGCTGAGAACTAACTAGTATGTTGGGGGTGGCCTGATGAAGACGATTGGTAAAGCCAAGGTCACAGAAAAACAGTGTATCTCATGGGCAGCCCCTAACTGTCGCAGGCTTGAAGGAAAGGGGAAAGGAACATACGTCAGGAGTCCAAATTAGCCAGCTAAACTAGCTCCAATCAGGCACCCCTGGCCAACCTGAACTTTCATTTCTGTTGTGAAATGCGATGGTTACCCAAGTGAGGCTGAGTGGTGTGCCATTCTTCATTTCAGGATCCATGACATCTGCCACAACAGCACCAGGCTCAAGGATGTGATTATGAGAGACCTGCTCCCTTCCTCCTCCATGATTAAAGACCTGAGCCAGGAGTTTGGGATACCCATTTCCCAGGAAGAACTCACAGATGCAAAGGTGTCAACTGTTTCACCCCAGCCCACTCTCAGTGAAGAGAACATCCAACGCCAGACTTCTACCCTCCCAGAGGAGATCCAGACCCACCAGGAGAAGTACCTGCAGTGGCGGAACAACATGCTGCTGAAGAGCCAAGTCCATAAGGATAGCCTTGTTCAGGTGGGCGTTCTCTCTCCCCTCTTTGCTGAGGCTCCCAGATCCTCTGGGGCTTCTGGTACCCAGTAAGAAGCATCTGGCCTGTACTTGCTCTTCTGGTTCGGGACACTGGCGGGACAGGTCAGCAATATGACAGGCAGGACTGATTTATGTCAGAGCATTGGCTTCCAGTCCCTCCCACCTTGGTTGTCCTTAAGTATGAGAAGGAGTGAGCTCAGGCACAGGGCACTTACCGCAGTCTTAGGAGAAGACCTGTTATGGGCAGAACACCTTGTTTAAAAGGCATGGATAACATAAGTTGTCTAAGAAGCATAGAAAATAAACTGGCCTATAGGAGAAAACAAGGAGAGGAGATAATAGAAGACAGAGAAGCTGGTGAGTTGATGAAAGATCAGTGCTGTGTGGCCTGGATGGCCCCGGGTATTGCATTACCACAAGCCAGTCCAAAGTCTTGGAGATAGACATCTAAAGTGTGACTTGAATGCATCTGCTGATGATCTCTCTTTGAGAAGCCCTCCCCACCTCTACTTCCATGCTCCACTTCTACTCTCCAAGCTATTTACTCATTGGTGGCCATTTGTATTGTTTCTTATCTTTTGCAACTTAAAGGTATTCTAACTCTATGCCATTACATTTTCTGCTAAATGTATGCATTTGTTTTCTAGGATATGACACTTAAGATTACAATTGCTGAATGCTAGTTCTATTGCCTAGATCATAGATTATTTTCCAAAATGGTTATATCAGTATAAGTATCCTTATCTTGCATGGGAAACTCTGTTTTGTACATCTATGCTATGTGCTACAAGTTGGACTTTGAGATGTTTAATTTCTGATGTTTACCAGTTTTTCAGAGAGGTTTTAAGTTATACTATTTATTGATGAAGCCTAATATCTCTTCATACATTTCTTGATTATTTTGCTTCTACTTAGACAACATTTTATTTTTAAATCCCCCAAAACAACCCAGTAGCATTACTTTTTTTCAGAGGTGGGGGAGTTCAAGACAGGGTTTCTCTGTGTTGCCTTGGCTGTCCAGTAGCTTGCTTTGTAGACCAGGCTGGCCTTGAACTCATAGAGATCTGCCTGCTTCTGCCTCCTGAGTGCTGGGATTAAAGGCATTGTTATCACCATCAAGTTAGTAGCATTGATTTTTAAATTTTGATTTTAATATTTTTTTTGAGAGAAGTTAACTATGTAGCCTTGGCTGGCCTAGAACTCACTGTGTAAACCAGGATGACCTCTAACTCACATAGATCCACCTGCCGCTGTGTCTCAAGTGCTGGGATTAGAAACATATGCCAGCACATTTGGCTCTTTTTCACTCTTTCAATGGCATCCCCAATCCAGATTCAACTGCATACCCAATCCAGATTTTAATTTAGATTTATGTATATATTTTCCCCTTTGAATATATAGTTCTGGTTGACTTGAAACTTGCTGTTTAGTTCTGGCTGGCCTTGAATTTATAGGTAGAACTCCTGCCCATGCCTACTGAATATTGGGATTACAGGTTGAGCCAACATGCTCAGTTGGGGTTTACTACTGTGTGAGGGTGGAATCTAATTTCAGTTCCCCCCATGATGATGAGTGGCTCAATATTCTTAGCCTGTAGTTACCCTCAGTGATTTGTATTTCTTTGACTTCTGATTGTATTTTTATAATATTTGGGTTTAACTTTGTTTCTGAATTCAGGTGGAAGTTTAGATGATTGATGTATTATGAAATCATCTTTATGTAATTTGATAAAAAATGTACTATGAACACCAAACACTTTCATGAGTTTTTTGCATTTATTTATTGTACATGTGCGTGTGTGTGTGTGTGTGTGTGTGCGTGCACGTGCATGACAATGCACTTTGAATAATACCTTTTTGAAACTCATTTTCTCCTTGCACCATGTGGGTTCCAGGGATTCAACTCAGGTCATCAGGCTTGTAGCAAGTTACTTTAGTCACTGTGCCATCTTATGGTTCTGTTTCATTGTTTACAAAATTTATTATAATTATTTTATTATTTGTGTGTGAGAGAGTGAGATAGAGACAGAAAGAGCACAGGGAGAGAGAGCGAGCGAGAGAGAGAGAGAGAGAGAGAGGAGAGAGCGAGAGAGAGAGAGAGAGGAGAGAGAGAGAGAGGAGAGAGCGAGAGAGAGAGGAGAGAGAGAGAGGAGAGAGCGAGAGAGAGAGGAGAGAGCGAGCGAGTGAGAGAGAGGAGAGAGAGAGAGTGAGAGAGAGGAGAGAGAGAGGAGAGAGAGGAGAGAGAGAGAGAGAGAGAGGAGAGAGCGAGAGAGAGAGAGAGAGAGAGAGAGAGAGAGAGAGAGAGAGAGAGAGAGAGAGAGAGAGAGAGAGAGAGAGAGAGAGAGAGAGAGAGGAGAGAGAGAGAGAGAGAGAGAGAGAGAGAGGAGAGAGCGAGAGAGAGGAGAGAGAGAGAGAGAGAGAGAGCGAGAGAGAGAGAGAGAGAGAGCGAGAGAGAGAGAGAGAGAGAGAGAGAGAGAGAGAGAGAGGAGAGAGAGGAGAGAGCGAGCGAGCGAGCGAGAGAGAGAGAGAGAGAGAGAGAGAGAGGAGAGAGCGAGAGAGAGAGAGAGAGAGAGAGAGAGAGAGAGAGAGAGAGAGAGGAGAGAGCGAGAATGCCATGTGTATGGGTGCTTGTGGAAGCCACAAGAGGGCATCGGATCTCCTGATGGTGGATTTCCAGGAAGTTGGGCACTAAAACCAGACCCAAGACCTCTGAAAGAGCAGCAAGAACTCTTGATGGATGAGCCATCTCTCCAGCCCTGAACAAATATTAGTTTTATTTCATGTATATGGGTGTTTTGCTTGCATGCATGTTTGCACATGGTGACCTGGTGTCTGTGGAGGCAAGAAGAGAGCATTGGATCCCTTGGAACTGGAGTACAGATAGTTGTGTGGGTGCTGGGAATTAAACCTAGGTCCCCTGGAAGAGCAACAAGTGCTCTTGACCTCTGAGCCATCTCTCTAGCCTCTCAAAATATTTTTGTAATTTCTGTATCTCTTTCCATTTTGGCTATTGGGTTCTACCTTAAATTCACTGATACCAGTGAGTGTATTTTGTGTCATTTCCACTGCTGAGACTTGTTTCATATCTCAGTCTTTTGGCTTTGGGACATGTTCAGTGTTTGCAAAAGCAATGTGTGTTCTACAGTTATGTATCAACTGCTGTGCATGTGTTTGATATGTCAGCCTGGTAATTTGTCAGGTTCCCTGCATTCCAGTGACTTTTTTTTTCAAAATCAGAGTCTTAGTTCGTTAAAATGGATTTTTAACACAGGTTTAGTGAGGGAGCATCAGCAAGCACCCAGGGAAAGAGTGAGACATACCCGAGTGTGGGTAAAAGCATCTCAAGACAGAGTTACCTAATTCTAGTTTTTATTTTTATTTTTTAAGACAGGGTTTCTCTGTGTAGCCTGGCTGTCCTGGAATTCGGTCTGTATACCAAACTGGCCTCAAACTCATAGAGATCCACCTGCTTCTGTCTCCTAAGTTTTGGGATTAAGGGTGTGCACCAATAGTCCTGGCATTATTGCATTTTCTTCAGTGCTAGAGATTGAGTTCAGGGCAACACACATGCTAAGCAATTGCTCTACTGCTGAGCCATACTCACACTCAGTCTTTGAAATCTGGTTCTTCAGTTAGTTACTAGAAAAAGTCCTGATAAAATAAGTTATGATTATGAGTTTATTTTTGCTAGTTTATATTTTGTCTCTCCTAGCTTTATTTTTTAATATATACAAATTTAGAACTATTTTTATCTTCTTGACTTGTTATTTATTGCACTAATTATTTAGAAGGTACCAGAGTGGAAACTGAGGCTCATGTTGTCATTTCAAAGACTCACAGGAAATTGAGGTGGGGGCAGCCATTTCTGCTAGATCCCACAATCTGAAATAACTGTGAAGTGGTGTTCATATTACTCATTGAAATTAAAAACAAAATGCACTTACAAACTTAGGACCATTTTTATCTTCTTGATTTTTGAAAATAATTTATCAATTTTTAAAAATTTCATCTTACATTCCAGCCACAGTTCTACTTTAAAACCTAAGCCCATGTCTCCCAATTTCCACCTCCAGATATTCAGTGTGGGTCTTCTTCTCTTATCTCATGTGTCTCTCAGGCTCCTTACTGTGAGTCAGATCCCTTGTCAGGTCTCAGAGAACACCAGGTACCAGAGCACCTGGGGACCATGGCTTTCTTTCTTTCACCAATGGTTCTTTTGGTCAGAACTTTGACTTTAATGTAATGACTCTGCCTGCTGGGGCCATGTCCCTCCTGCTCAGGGCTGGAAGGAACAGGAAACTGAGGAACACAGATTTAACCTTCTAAGGACAAGAGGGAACACAGAAAATAATGGCATGTTCTGACCTATGGTCCCTATGGCCGTGGGCAGATCCAGTGATGTCTCTAGAGTGGTCTTCTTGCTGTGCAGTAACCATTGACCTGCCTTGGCTCTGTTGCTCAAAGTCACAGTCGCTGTGTCTTGCCTGCTTGGCTGCTTTCCGTGTGTGTGTGTGTGTGTGTGTGTGTGTGTGTGTGTGTGTGTGTGTGTGTGTATGTATGTCTGTGTCTGTGTGTCAGTTGTGACCCTTTATCTGATTGCTCCGTGCTCCTCCTCAGACTGTAGCGAAGTCATCAGTTTATGTTTAGGTAACCATCTGGACCTTAAATATTTTTTTTAAGCAAAAGAGAGTTATTTTTTTCCAAAATCAGTAGGCAAATAAAGGGCAAAGTGATGATGTGGACTGGTGCCTCTTCTTCATTGTCCCCCTTTAGTTCCCAACCACATTATTTTCTTTTCCGTTTTATTTCCATTGCTCTGTCAATCTCATCTTTTTTTATTATCTCTTTTTCATTTTTTTCTCTTGGTGTTCCTGGTGATTGAGCCTGGGGCCTTGCACATAGTAGGCAATGGCTCTACCATTTAGCTACATACCCAGACCTTGTTTTGTTTTTGTTTTAGATAGAGTCCCTTTATGTAGCTCAAGCCGGCCTTGAACTCATGATCTATTGCACACGAGGAAGGGCCTGATGTAGGTAACGATCGTCATATTTCTCTTCAGAAAAATATCATGGAAGCATACCAGCCCACCAAAAAGCCTCTGAAGTCAACGGTGAAGGCAATTAGAATAGCCATTCCTGAGAACAAAGCTGTCCACAATTATAGTATCCAGAGCCTGAACTCCACAGAGCTTGCTAAGAAGGAGATGTTTAAAGAGATGGCCAAGGTGAGTGACAAGGCAGCTGCCAACACATCCTCTTAGTCAATGTCCTATTGCTGTGAAGAGACACCATGACTGTGGCAACTCTTATAAAACAAAGCATTTAATTGGGGGTGACAGTCTATGATAATCATGGTGGGAAGCAGACAGACATGGTGTTGGAGCAGTAGCTGAGAGCTTTATATCCTGATCCCTAGGCAGCAACAGGCAGAGGGAAAAAGACATGGTATGGGCTTTTGAAACCTTCAAGTTTACCTCCCAGGGGCATATCAGCTACAACAAAGCCATGCCTCCTAATTCTTCCCAAACAGTTCCACTCCCTGATGACTAAGGTTCAACTAGATGAGCCTATGGGGCCATGTTCATTCAAACCACTATACATATGGGCTTTTCTTTCTCTGACCAAGGGTAATCTGGGGCCTTGGGTGAAATCAGGCATATAGGGACAGTGGACAAAGGATCAGGTGATGGGAGAAGAGTGTGGCTTCACCATTCTCTAGAGAACCAGAGGTGTTCCACAATGCTTAGATACACATGGTTGGAAACAGTGCAGAAGCCGTTCTTCTAGGAAGCCCTGTATTTCCATGGAGACAACTGTTAGCCATAAAAAATCCTGGGCTTAGACTTTCAGTACCCAATATATGTAGAAAATGGATCCTCTGTCAAAGGAGACATGATGTGACCCTTAGAGTTTAGTTAGTGTGAGTGCATTATAGTGTCAGGACCCCATGTCACTGTGTCCCCAGATGTTTCTGATACCTGCTTGGAAGCTCGATGGCTACTCAGCCTTATCCAATACTGTTCTTAGATGTTGCTTGCCTCCTCATGTCTAGGAGCCAAGGAAGAGATTTACATATTCACAGAAATACTTCTCAGCTATGGTGGATCCTCAGGACCCAAAGGAAGAGGCGAAGAAAGCCCAGAAGAAATCCCGCCAGGCCTGGCTCACAGCTGGTGGGTTCCAAGTGTGGGGTCTCCAGAGCACCATTGGAAGCTACCAGCAGGATCTTAGGCTGCCACCCATCAGAGAGCTAAATGAGGTCTTCAGGGAGGAGCAGGGCCTCATGCGGAGGGTTCTTAGGGGTGCCTTCCCACCTCACTCACTTGCTCCTCTTGTGATTTAGGAATGGCAGGAAAACGCACTGTTCACTGGTGTGATGAAGCCTGTGTTGGATCGGGACAGGTGGAGCTGGAGCCAGCGACACCTGGACTTTGACCTGTATAAGAAGCCACCACTTTACTTTCAGGTGCCTCCTTTTCCAGCTCCAAAGTCTGCAACTGGTAAGATAGCACCTTTCTGAGCCGGGCCTCCAGGTACTGCTGGCAGGCAGAGCTCTGGCCCTCTTGGCATCTTTAGCACCATCGGCTGGTTTTGCATTTGTAGTCATACTCTTCGGGTTAGGAAAACAGGGTCAGGATAGGTCTGGGAGAAAGAACTAGTTGTACTTCTGGGACTCAGGATACCTGGGATCTGGTCTTTGTGTGGTGCTGGTTGCATGCTTTTGGACAAGTCTCTTTGCTCTGGGCTTGGTTTCTTGACTATAAAATGGGAGACTGAAAGATAATTAGTGGCTTTTGGAACTTCAATACTGTTACCTAGGACTGGTTTCTGGACCCCTGGAAATCAACAGGGCAGAGATATGGGACCTCATGGAGAACTTCTAACTCCATTTTAGCTGTAGATGCTGCTCCAATTACCTGGGGGAGATGAGCAGTATCAGAGGCATAGGTCTTGCTTAACAAGTCTCTGAGACCTCTTTTCTTGCCCTTCACAGTCTGTTTACGAAGACTAACACATATTTGTTTGCTAAGAGATGCAGAAACTTTGTTGAGGGAGAGCACACAAATTTATCCAGCAAAGAGGTTTGGCAGAAAAAATTCAGAGAGAGCTAGATTCAGTAAGCAAGGGGTTCTTGCCTCCTGACTCCTGAGGGCTGCTGGCTACATGGGAACAGCCCCACAAAACAAGAAGTGCTGACAATTTGTCTGAATGTTGCTTTCTCCACAAGTGTGGATGCAGCTTCTGCACTCCCGGGCAAGCCCTTATCCTTCTGAGACTGGCAAAACCCTGGGTGTGGCTGCCCCAGGTTCAGTCAATGGTGCCGTAGATAAGGCTCCATCAGAGTGAGCTGTGCAGCCCAGAATGTACAGGTCGCCACTGGATTCCACTGCTGGCCTTTCCAGATGAACTTCCCTGGCCTGTTTGCCTGTGAAGATAAGAAGTTCAGGTTAGGGTTTAGCTATACCCATTAAGTTAAAAAAAAACTTGAATATACAGAGGAGGACCAAACGAGTGGCTAGGCCTCTGAAATCCAGATGGATGAGTGGACAGCCTGGTGTAACATCCATACAAGCCCACTCACCCCACAGTGCTGCTGAGAATCTTGGCCTTTCCCATGCTCCCCTCATGGAGAGCATTTTCCCATGTAGCTTCTTCTCCCTGGCACTATACAGGTATGCACTGTCCACATGTACAAAGTTGCCCCTTTGGTAATTTCTAGCCAACTAACTAGTCTCTGGGAAGTTATTTTCCAAGTCACAGCCCTGGCAGGATGCTCAGCCCAGCCCAGCTCTCACAGTCCCAACCTTCCGTATGTCTGCTTCAAGAATCCAAGCTAAGTAGAGAAATAGTCTCATCTCCATTGCTGCTATAGCAGTGGTTCTCAACATCTGGGTCACAACCCCCCAACCATTGGAAAATATAGATATTTATAATATGATTCATAATGGTAGCAGAATTACAGTTAATGAAGTAGCAAAGAAAATAATTTTATGGTTGGGGTCACCACATGAACTGTGTTAAAGGGTTGCAGCCTTAGGAAGATTGAAAACCACTGGTCTGTAGAGGTGACCTTGAGCTGCTTGGCCCTGCTGTGTGAGCACAACTGCTCACCCGGAAACAGACTCTGGGAGTAGATCCGGGAGCACAGCCTCCACAGACAGTGCCTGGACTTGAGCCCTTTGCCCTCTTGAGTATCAACCCACTCCCACTTGCCCAGCTGCTGCACAGTGAAGAGATTCTGGGAGCAGCAGCCTTCCATCTGGACACGCAGTCCAACAGAAATGGCAGGACTGAGGTAGGAAAGATGTTCACTGAGAGCTCTGAACAATGGCACCATTGCCGGGGTCAGATGCCTGGCTCAAAAGGCAGAATGCCCTGACAAAGCTTCTTTTGTCTTGAGGAACAAGTTGCTTAGCAACTGCAGACATTTCCTACGTTGCAGTGGATGTCTGCAGGCTACTCGGGTATGTAAAGAGCCTACTACACAGTAGGTGCTAGAGGCTGCATTGCTTCCTGGACAGGTGAGGAACACACAGGCAAGCAATGGGTTAGGGTGACTGCTTCATGGGCCCATCACTCACCCACCCGTGTTCTCTCAGGTGGCAGACAGAAGGCAAACATCCAGTCTTCTGAAAGGCGCAGACACAGTCAAGTCACGGCGAAGTCAGCTAGCTCCCGTGACAGTCTCTCTGTGCATCCTCAAGACTTAATGTCTCTCAATGACCATCATCTGGTACTACAGGCCCAGTCTCACGTAGCCTCTATTTCCCACGAATCTTCGGTGGGACCACATCACCCAAGTTCTTCCTTTCCCAGCCGCTGGCTTCATTAAAGTGTACTATGATGAAGGGACTTAGTCCATTCGTCATGACCCTGTTGTAAATGCACTCTGGTTCCAAGAGCAAGTTGTTCAGTGTGTCTGGCTTGTTTTTTGTTTGCTTGTTTGTTTTTTTAATGGGGCCATGTGGGGCTCACCTGGTGATCATGATTCCAGAGCCTAGAGGAGATGGAGCAGCTGGCATGGATAGCAGGGCTCTTTCATGCTCTAAGGTAGGTAGATGAGGATGTTGGTCACCCACTTCAACACTGTTTCCACACAGTGATCTGGAGATGTTCAGAGTGGACACCTGCTACCACCCATGGCCCTTCCAGAACTACACCTTTGCTGTTTCAGCTGACCTTTGCTCTTCAGCAACTGGGGACCAATGGACCCTTTCTTCGGTATCTTGGGAGGCTGGTGACAGTTGCTTCATGTTTCCCCTTCTTTATGTGGCAGTTGTCAAGGCAAGACCAAGGCCCAGAAATCTGTCTAAAATTTGAGGCCAGCACTCAGTAGGCTCAACTCTATCTTCAGCAATAAGAGCTCCCCCTATGTCCAGCCCCTGGGGTGGCTCTACAAGTTCCTGGGAGCTTTGCTCTGCCAGTCCATAGAAGCCTCAGCTTGCAGGGCTCCCATGCAGGTACTACAGGTCAACTGTCTCAGCCCGTAGCCATCAAGGTTTCTATCCTAGACATGGCTGCATAGGCAGACATCAGGCACAAAATAATCCCATGGCTGTTGGTTGGTAGGTGTTGTGGGTGCTGTGTCCCAGGTCAGCAGTCCCTACTAATCTTCCAAAATGGAATAGTGCCTTCTCAACAGTTTGGCAAAATTGATACGCCTTCACTTCCAGCTTGGTCATATTGTCCTTACAGGCCACCAAACAGTTACTCAGTAACTCTCCCAACAGCCAGGGGCCCAGGAAGACAGGGGAGAGATGGAGTAGGGCATTGAAGTGCTCTCTCCATGTCCCTGAAGGAGCTTAGAGACTAGTTATATCCCTCTGTAGTAGAAATACCAGAAGGGAATTCAAGTGAGGGAGGCTCACGTGCTGTGCCTACTCACCTCAAGACTGAGATGTACAAACAAGACTGCCACTCACTTCAGTCTAGAAAGTCCCAAAGCCTCCAGACAATGGTTTCTGTGGTCACTTTGCCTTCTTTAAGCTCACTGCAGGAAGTTCACAGTGCTGTCATTTAAGGCCCAGCCGCATGGAACTCTGTTCTATGGGCTGAGCATGTGAGTTGCTTGTGTATAGCATGGTTTTCTCTGCCTATCAGGAAGCATCCAGCCATAGGGAATATATGGAGTCATCTGAGACAAAAAAGCAGCCAATGAATCCTTCCACTGGGGAAACAGCCTTGGGATAAAAGGAAGAGCACAAAGATGTCTGTCATTCTATACCTGCTATGTAGCTCAACACTCTCCCCGTTTAAGACTCTGATTGCTGCATACTCCATGACAACTGTTGAATCAGCCCATCTTGTTTCTAGTCCCTGCTCCCAACAGGAGTGCCCTAAACCCAGTCATTTCATGCTTAAAACCTCCTGTGGCTTCCAAAAGTCCTGTCAGTCAAACGCTTCCACAGTCTGGTTCTTTTCCTAACTGAACTGACTCATTCACTTTTTGCTTCGCTGTTCTGCTAAATGAGGCAGTCCACAAGCAGGATCACCTGTTGTCTGAGGATTCGTAGAGACAGGATCATCTCTTTGTCTGAGGATTTGTAGAGACAGGATCACTTATTGTCTGAGGATTCATAGAGACAGGGTCACCTATTGTCTGAGGATTCATAGAGACAGGGTCACCTATTGTCTGAGGATTCGTAGAGACAGGATCACCTATTGTCTGAGGATTTGTAGAGACAGGATCATCTCTTTGTCTGAGGATTTGTAGAGACAGGATCATCTATTGTCTGAGGATTTGTAGAGACAGGGTCACCTATTGTCTGAGGATTCAGTAGGGGTAAGAGTCTCTTTTGTGGCAGGCTCCTTTAATTCTATGACCTTTCAGCATTTATTCTGATATCTGACTCTGAGTTTTTATTAAGACCTATCAGAACTCATGTTACAAGCCATTTTGCAGTAATAACCTTGCGCATTGGTGACCTTCACAGTCATGTTTACTGGACTCTGTAGTTTCAACTCACATAGGATACAGGTAAGTGGCCTGGATGCAACTGTATGAGGTTTGGGTCAGTGTTTATGGCTAGGGTTAGAGTTAGTGTAATGTGACAATCTTTTCTGGAGGCACCTAGTATAGGCTCACCTCTCATCCTCTAAGTGTACCTCTATGTATTTTAGATTCCAAACCGTTTCAAAAGCCCAGTATACCCTGTACAAAAGCTAGGTGGCCCCTAGAGAATGACAGTGGATTATGGAGCTAAATAGTTTCAGTGCTGTGGGATGTCTTTCTGTATGCCATGATTATGTGTTGTTCTCATTGTTTGATAAATAAAACTACTTTTGCCTATGGCAAGGCAGGATAGAGCCAGGGTGAGGTGCCTATTTAATGTATCAGAGTGGACCTGCCACCAGGTTCTTCCTGCATCCTTCAGTCCCTACCTGTAAAGGGTCCTCCTGGCTGGCATATTGCCTTACCCTAAACCCTCTAGCCCAAGGGCTGGGATGCTCTTCCCTATACAACCCAAGCATTTTGGTTATCTGCTCTTGTTGTTGTTTTGTATATTTGGGCCTCTTGGTTGTTGCACATGATTCCCCACTCTCCCCTTCTTATTCCTCTCCCTCTCTCTCTACATGGCCCAGCTTAGGGCCATGTACAAGCTGAATGTTACCAGAGGTCACTGCCTCTTGCTATTTTCTCCCACATATCTACAAGAAATCTTCCCCTCCATCATACCTAGGAGCACCCATATTTATTTTTTCTTTTTTTCATTCACTTACTTTTATTAAAAGTTCTTTTTTTCTTTTTCACTGTTATCTGCAACTGATCCTTAAATGGTATGGGTTTTGGCCATCATTGACCTAAGGATGCTGTGTAATTTAATACTTTCAAAAATTATCTTAGGCACTTTTATTGTCTTTGTTGAGAGGAAAACTATTAGACCACAAACTGGCTAATAAAAATGAAAATGCTGGATGTG
Source organism: Mesocricetus auratus (assembly GCF_017639785.1). NCBI lineage: Eukaryota > Metazoa > Chordata > Mammalia > Rodentia > Cricetidae > Mesocricetus > Mesocricetus auratus. The sequence continues at coordinate 149,364,724 of NW_024429266.1, read as the reverse complement.
GTGGCACATGCTTTTAGTCCCAGCACCCAGGAGGCAGTGGGATCTCTGTGAGTTTGAGGCCAGCCTGGTCTACAGAGTGAGTTCCAGGATAGCCAGAACTACATAGATACTGTCTCAAATCAACACCACCACCATTACGACATATATCTACAGCTTTTAAACTAAATATTCTCTACCCTCTTTGGGAAGATTAGAAGTTTGAAGATTAAACTGGATAAATGGCTCAGTGGTTAAGAGTTCTGACTTTTCTTCCAGAGGACCCAGGTTGAATTCTTGGTGCCTGTATGGTGGCTCACAACTGACTATAACTCTAGTTCAAGGTTACCCAACACAGTCACATAGACTTATATGCAGGCAAAACACCAATACACATAAAATAAGATTAAATAAATAATATATGAAAAGAAGTTGGAAGATTTTCAGATTTCATTATATAATGTATTTATTTCTTCTAAAGTACACCTGTGATTGTCCCATCCCCATTCAGCATCTGTGTAGTGTCCACTTTATGCACATTTACAGCGGCTAGCTCTGTGGCATACAAAGATAAATATGGCCTATATCTCACACTGTAAGAGTGCTCTGTCTCTTGGACAGACTTGCATCAGTTGATACCAAGGGGTAAGGAGTATTGAATGTCATTGGAGTTAACTTCAGAGTCTTTTATTATGTTGTGTTCTGCCTGCATGTATGCCTACACACCAGAAGAGGGCAGCAAATCCCATTATAGATGATTATCTATATAGGTGGTCTTCAGGTCCTCTGGGAGAGCAGCAGTGCTCTTAACTGCTGAGCCATCTCTCCGGCTCCAACTTCAGAGTATTATTGGAACCATTACGTGTTATGAATCTTTTGGGAGTAAGAAGAGTGAGAGTTTGCAGTAATCTTGTGGAAACTGGCACTATAGGTGTGTGTGTGTGTGTGTGTGTGTGTGTGTGTGTGTGTGTGCGCGCGTGTATGCACTCGCATAACCCTAACCTTTCCCCAGTGATGTCTCCTGGGCCCAAGCCTTAGCTGCTCTCCACAACACCGTAATGCCTTCAAGACTGGTACCACACTACCTAGTTCATGAGAAGCAGCCTTGCTCCCTCTAGACCACAGCTTCTGTGTGCTGACCCTGAGGAAATACTTCTGGATTTCACCTCAGTGATGTCGGTCCCTTCTCACCGCTAATACTCAGCTCTGCTAACCAGTGTAGATGGTTCTGGCAAAGCCAAGGTTCCCTTTAGTGTTGCCGGTCTCCTGTTAATCACAGCTGACTTTAGCCCCAGCTGACCATAAACTGCAGGTTCTTAATACACACATCACACAAACTGCCATGACAGTCTCTGGTTCCCTCTGAAGCAGAACAAGCCAGGCTCCCAGTGGCTTCAGAGCTCTCAGCATTGTCTCCCAGGTTCCCACAGAACATCCCAGCATGCTCTATGCATTAGCCCAAAGTGTCAAAAAACAACAGGTCTGTTACAGCAATGTCCCATGAACCTAGGACCAGTTTCTGTTCTAGGTTAGGTTTCGATTGCTGTGATAAAACACAATAAGCAAATGAAATTTGGGCAGGAAAGGGTTTACATCAGCTTTCTGTTGTACTACATCCTGACATAACCTTAGTACAACTGATGCCACCATGGAAGTGCCATTCAGGCCTTGGAACCCAGCTCAGGCAGCAGCACCTACCTGCCAGAGCAAGAACAAAGACCTAACCCACCAAATTCCATAGTTCTGGGAAAAGCCTTTTTGACTTCCCTGGTTCTGATTCAGGCTAAGTGAAGTATAACAACCCTGAATGTTGTTTCTTGGGACTGCCCTTGGGTCCTGAACACCAGTATAATCACCAGCTGGCTAAAAGACTGTCTATCGGCTTGAACTGAACCTGTGCCTGAGTGTCCTCTCTGATGGGTGCCTCACAACCATGAAGGCAAGTCAGGGCGAGAACCTGAGGTAAGAAGCTGGGGCAGGAACTGAAGCAGAGAGCATGAAGAAACTGGCTTGTTAGTCCCTCCTACTTGCCCCTTGGTTGATTTTGAGATAGGGTCTCACTATAGAGCTCTGGCTGTTGTGGAACTCATTATTTAGACCAGAATGGCCCCGAACTCACAGAGATCCACCTCTTCTGCCTCCAACTGCTGGGAGATTCCACCATATGCGACTCTGCCCTTCCTTTTTTCTTCTACAGCCCATGACCACCTGCCCAGCGGTGGTACCAAACCAGTGGGGCGGGCCTTCCCAAATCATCATTAACCAAGGAAGAATCCCACTGACATACCCACAGGACAATCGGATGGTGGTATTTGTACCACTGGGGACATGGATCTACTTTCACTCTTTCATGTGTAAGTCGTTAATTTTCCAGGCATCGTCTGCTTTAGAGACCAAAGGCGAGGTTGCTCTAGATGTGTAGGTTTATTGCTGGATCCTCTCGTCCACCCCTTACTCCATCTGAGCTCCTTTTGTGCCAGTGCCATACTGCTTTCATTACGACAGCTCTGTCACATATTTTGAAATCAGATCTTGTGATTACATCACCGTTTCTATTTTCCTTTAAGATTGCTTTGGCCATTGGGGGTCTTTTTGTGTCTCCATATTAATGTTTACATTGGTTTTCCTAGTTCTGCAAAAGATTTCATTGGAATTTTGATGAGGAGGAAGGACAAAGAGCTCCGGTGACCCTCAAGTCCACCTTCAGTTTCCTAAAGCAAGGTTAAAGTTTAAATAGAGGACGAGAGTTATGAATATCTCAGCAGTCTCCAGCTAAGGTGTGGTGTGGCCCTGCCCATTTCTGTGGGTGCTGTAGTAGCTCCAGCAAGGTGTTCTGACAAGACGATGGGCCTGCGTGAAACCTTCTCTGGGGGAAAAGTCTGGCTAGGCCAGGCTTTAGGCTTTTTCTTCACACAGCATGAGCTTACTGGGGGAAATTCCGGCTTCTCAGGGCCTGCTATGATAGCCGAAGCCAGGGACACGGTGTCTCTTTAGAACATCTTCATCTCTGCCAGGCTGGTTACAAGGTGGCCTCTTGGGGAAGAGAAGACCTTGTCTCAGGGATGCATCAGGCATTCCGATTCCGACTCTGTGGCAGGAAGACCTCCTTTCGCAGAGCCTGTAGTGCGGGCCTGGATACGGAAGGGAAAGTCCTCCTGACACAAAGCCTTGCTGAGTCTAGTCTCAGCCACAAGAAAGAAAAAGATAACAGGGCAAGGCCAAACTCTGGGCCAGGCATCCTCCAAAGAGGAAGTTCCTTCTGGTGGAAGCCCCGAGCTTATTAGCACATGGCGTCTCCATAGGAAAGACCTCCCCACTTCCCCACCACATAGATATTCGCTTCCCCCAAGTCAGTTTTCCCGCTTCCTTTTGGTGGCTGTACAGACCCCAGACAGAGACTCCTCTCTAGAGCAGGCAGACGCTCCAACTACTTGGGCCAAGAGAAGTTCCCTGCCTGCAGATCCCTGACTGAGCATGGGGCTTCTGCAGAGCAGAGAAAACCCCTCCTGAGGCAGAACACTAAAAGCCTAAGTCCAGACATCCTCCTTGGGTAAGGAAGGCACTCCTGCCACTGGGGCCCAAGGCTCCTCCTCACGGAAGGGGAAGAAACACATACACGCACCACACTCCGTTGGGAAAAGAACGTCGTCCTCTTGGGAGGACACAGGGTCACCAGGCCAGCGCTGTGGCTATTTAAACACTCAGGCGAAACCTCTGCACGGGCCTCGACTTCAGGACTACTTCAGCCACCTCCCGCGGCCCACACCTCGAATCCGCACAGGCGCAGAGATGCGCGTAGTGCCTTCTGGGATTGGTAGTTTTTCCGTGAGGTCTGCACTCCGGAAAGAAGCCGAAGGGAGGGGTCAAGGACTACAAGATCCAGCATTCCACAAGTCCTACGGGAGGATGTGGGTGTGAGCCCCTGCTTTTAAGTAGTAGTTGGGCGTTGAGTTGACGCGGTGCTCCAGCTTGAGTGTCTGGCTCGCGTGGAGAGGTGATTCCGGAACCGGAGGAAAGACACTCCCTAGTGAAGGAACCTGGGGTCTCACTCCCCTCCGGGTCATGCCCCGTGTGTCTGACGGAGGTGGCTGCGAGGCATCTCCTGGCGAAGGAACCGGCTCTCATCTCCATGTCTTTGGACTTCTTTCTGCAGCCTCTGGATGGCGGTCCCCGGGTGCCCGTGGGGCCGGGGCAGACGGTGATAGGCCGCGGGCCTCTGCTGGGAGTAAGTGCGGGAGGTGCTCCCGGGCGCGGGCAGCCAGAGGTTGCTCGGCTGAGGCTCCTGTGCTTGGCTCTGCTAGTCAAGATTCTACAGTTTGGGGGCAGTACGGTCTCACTCAACCTTAGTCAACTCACAGACTTTTTTTTTTGGTGCCTGAAAAAAGTACTGAATGTGTTAACATCATGATCATCAAATCCAGGCTGAGCTAATTTCGGTTATAAGATATAAAATATAAGCAGGCCAAATAAACAAAAACACTATTAACTTTTAAGGGAGAATAGTTATTCTAAGGGTCAACGTTTTGCATGTTGACCTACGAAGCTTACAATAGTTACAGTACTGTACGGCCCATTACAGAGAAGGTGGTCAATATCCAGTGACCTCCTGAAACTAATTTCTTTTATCCCCTCTTCTGCAGGGCTGGTGGCTTTACCGTAATAGTAGTGGTTCTTTTGTAATCCCAGTAGCTAACCGTGAAGTAGTCTGGGCAGTGGACCAGTCACTGGAATAAAGAGATATTCCAATTTAATCACTTCAAAGCTTTGAGTCAGACACCTTTTCTCAGCCTCGTTCAGATGAGAGAACTGGACTATAAATTGATCACTAAAAGATGATATATACACAAATGGCCACCAAGCTATATATTCCTTTCCGTCTTTGGAAAGATTAGGAACTAGAACATTTGTAGATTGCACTATGAAATTGTATTCAGTAGTATTCAACCGTTTGGCATTACCACAAATCATTTATGGTGGCCACTCTAGAGAACTTGCCAGCCGAGTAAATATCACAAGGGGCTGGAGAGATGGATTAGTCCCTTAGGGCCTGTGGCTTCTTACAGAGGACTGAGTTCAGTTCCTAGCACCTATACTGGGCAGTTCACAACCACCTGTCTCTCCGGGCACTGCGCACACATCCATATCCTGACATAAATAATAAAAAATAAAATCTTAAAAATCACACAAAAATCCTTCAGTGTTTTAAGAAGGTTTATGGTCTTTTTGGTTGACTACATTTATAGCTGTTTCCCTAATTACATCTGTTACCCCCTCCCATTCTCTCCCATAGTGACCACTCTGTGCACACTGTTTTGCTGATTGCTGTGGGCCAACAGAGTCCCTGCTCCCACGCCAGCTGTCAGATCGCTGATTCTGTTAGCTACGGTGTTTTATAATCTGTTTCCTGGTTGTGCTTTAGATGCTTATATGGTTTGCTCTAGTTGTAGACCTCTTTGACTTCTTGGAGGATGTGTGGCTGTGTTAGAATTTAGGTTACTTCAAATGTATTTGTTTTTAAAGACAGGGTCTCATTTAATAGCCCAAGCTGCTCTTGAACTTGCAATTTTTCTGCCTCACTCCCAAGTGCTGGGGTTACAGGCATGTAGCCCTGTACCCAACAAAAACAGTTTTTTTGGGGGAGGCGGTCTATAGTTCGTAATGAAATAAACCATGTGCCCACTAGAGGTCACACTATACTTTTATATTATTCAAAATATCCTTTTTTTCTTAGGGTTAAGCCTGCTTAAAAGATAGATCGAGGTAGAAAAGATCCATTATTGCTTATGGATAGTATAAAAGGAAAGAAACCTTGGATGTTTAGGGAATCCATTTGTGATGAAGTGACAGTGAGATCTTGATACTCAAAATAAAAACAGGAACTTCTTACTCTGAACCACAGAGTAATTTGCACCTCTGTCATTGCTTCTGAATGATTTTATTTAGGTATAGTCATATGTAAATGCTTCCTTACATATATGATTTATTTTTATTAGTAAGAGTAAGGATTTTGAACACTGTGAATTCTGAGAGTGACTACCTAAGTCGAGTGACTACCTAAGTCACTTAAATCCTCTTTGGGCTTTCAGAATCCAAACATGCAAAAGGAATAATTGCTGCAGTAGTGTTGTGGTAAATCCTAGTGTATAGCTCAGCCTGTAGCTCATGCAGACGATAGGGTGAGTCTGCTACTGATTCTGTCCACTCAGGTACACTTTGCAGAACAATAAAGGAGTCTCTAAACTTTATTTTTGTAAGTTATGATATTTACTTTTTTGAAATAGCCATATTTTAATGAGGTTTTGATGCTGTTTTCCCTAGGACTTTTGTTCTGTTTTGTTTTTCGAGACAGGGTTTTGTCTGTGGCTTTGGAGGCTGTCCTGGAACTAGCTCTTGTAGACCAAGCTGGCCTCAAACTCACAAAGATCTGCCTGCCTCTGCCTCCCGAGTGCTGGGATTAAAGGCCTGTCTCCCTAGGAATTTTTTTTAGTTAACTTTTTTTTTTTGGAATATTACTTTTTGTGGTCCTCATGCTGTTGTCCCCTGTATGTTTTGTGTAATATCATTAAGTGTGGAATGCTACATGATTTTGAAAAATGAGTCCTGATTGGTGACAGTTTCAATGTTTTTGTAGCCTTAGTGGGTTTAATTTTATCTATACATTGCTATAGCATGCTTTGAGAGATAATGTTGGTCCTGCTATTTGTAATGCTAGACTTCAAGTATTTGACAATAAGTGAACTAATCATAAGACAGTTCATATGATCATAATGTCATATAGTTGTTGCTGAAGATGTTTTTATCATGTATCACCCAGGGACAAAAAAGTTAATCTCAGCTGCTATGTTTACAACGAGGTGGGAAGGACGATCATTTCAGCATTTAAAATAGAAGCAGTTTTGAACTTAGATGTGGTAAATAATTGTGAGTGTAAATTGACCATTGTTAACTCCAAACAGAAAGTAATTATATTGAAGGCATAGATGCTGATCTCCTCTTCACTGTAAATGTTTGACTTGGGCTGCCACACGTGACCCTAGAACAGGAATGCAGGTTGTTTGATCTGCCTGACCTTGTGGTCACACCCTTCACGTTTACACTTAACCTATAGGACAGACTGAATTTTTATATTTGAAGTGTTCCCTAACCAGTACATCCTGAATATTTTTCTTATTTGGCAGGCTTTACTGGTAGATATCCTCTCTAGGTAGGTTTTATGTGTAGGAATTGGGAGGATTTGGGGATATGTAGACCCCGGGCTGTTTTTGGTAGTCATTTACTCTTTCATGGGTTTGATAAGTCCCCCTTCACTGTTTCATTATCTGTTAAGTGAAGGCGGTTATTTGATGTGCAGTTATTGAGTTAATAGTATATTTAATGTCTAGCTTACTAATTTCATAGGTGTTGCTAAGGGTTTTATCTTTCAAGGAGATGGCTAAATTTGACATGTTTTCCCTTGTAGATAACAGACAAAAAAGTATCCAGAAGACATGCCCTTCTAGAGGTGGTGGACAATCAGCTTCGAATCAAACCAGTGGGTATATTAATTCATTTTAACCCTTTGCTTCTTCCCTTCTAATATCTGATTAGAGATGCCTGTTTATTCTAAGGTTTGGAAATAGGGAATTTATGTCAGAACAGAACCTATTCATCTCATACCTGTGAGGTAAATATCTAAAAGTAAACTGTATTTCTCATAGTTCAGAGTTGAATTTGAATGGTTAGAATTAATGGAAGCTGATTGCCTGTGTGTAAATTATAATTTTGTTCATACTGGATATGCCAAGTAATTCACATAAAAATACCTTTAACATGGGCAAAGGAGAACATTCCCTCTGTAAATGAGAACCTGAGCTCTGGTCCCTAGTGCACACGTGAAAATATATGTGTGGTGGTTTGAAAGAAAATGATCCCAAAGGGAGTGGCATTATTAGGAGGTGTGGCCTTGTTGGAATAGGTATGGTTTTACTGGAAGAAGTGTGTCACTATAGAAGTGGGCTTTGAGGTCTCATATGTGCTCAAGATACTACCCAGTGTCTCAGTCTACTTCCGGTTGCCTGCATATCAACATGTAGCAGCTCCTTCTCAAGTACCATGTCTGTTTTCACACCTCTATACTCCCCACCATGATGATAATAGACTCAGTCTCTGAAACTGTAAGCCTCCACCTCAATTAAATACGTTCCTTTATATGAGTTGTTATGATCATGGTGTCTCTTCACAGCAATAGAACACCAACTAAGATACCATGTGTGTCTGTGACCATAGTGATGAGGTGAGCTTAAGTACACCTGCAGCTTGCTGGTCAGCTGGCCTAGCAAAAATGGTGAGTTCTAGGTTTAGTGAGTGACTTCTCAAGAGAATGGAGAAGAATAGAGGACACCTGAGATCTGCCTGCTGCCTCCAAGGGACATGCGCAGTGTTCCTTTCCCCCAAACTAAAGAATACATGTAACTATGTAATGTGTGGTTTATGGGGATAGATGAGGTAGTAAGTAAACTCACTTCAGTGTTAGAAGATTTTTATCAACACATTTCTGTGGTTCTTTTTATGTAAGAATTTGTAAATTGTAGAATTTTCATTTGGAGCAATTTCTATAGGCTGGACTTCTAATCCTTTGCTTTATAGCCTGAGCATCAGTTCTTTGCAGGGTGATCACGAGACCACATATTTATCCTCTTTCAGTTGCAAACTCTGTTGTATAGGAGAATGAGTTGTGGTATGAGACCCCATTCAGTTTGAATTATTTTATTTGTGGTGTAATAAATATTATGGAACGAAATCTACTCTGACATACGACATTTAAATCATTTTCTGTTTTTACCCCCATCCTGGCTTGTGCTCTACTTCTGAGCTGTACCCTAGCCCTGTGATTTCATTGTTTCTGTATTACTGTCTATTGTGTAAGTCATTACTTCAATCTATACATGTTTTTTAAAATATACTATTTCCTTTTATTATACTATGTTGAACAGTTGTTGCAATAATAGCCTTTTAAATTTAGTACTGGGAAGACTTTTAAGTAGAACTGAATTTAACTCATCTCAACCCTGAATAAATACTGTTTTAAAGCTTTGTATGGTGGGATTGTAGGCTGGTACTCCCCTGTTTCATGCCTAAAATCCATATATGAGTGAGTACATACTGTGTTTGTCTTTTTGTGACTGGGTTACCTCACTCAGGATGGTTTCTTCTAGTGCCATCCATTTGCCTGCAAATTTCAAGATTCCCTTGTTTTTTTCTGTTGAGTAGTACTCCATTGTGAAAATGTACCACATTTTCTCTATCCACTCTTCGGTTGAGGGACATCTAGGTTGCTTCCAGGTTCTGGCTATTACAAATAATGCTGCTATGAACATAGTGGAACAGACGTCCTTGTATGAGTGTGCATCTTTTGGGTATATGCCTAAGAGTGGAATTGCTGGGTCTTGTGGTAGACTGATTCCCATTTTCCTGAGGAATCTCCATACAGATTTCCAAAGTGGGTGTATGAGTCTGCACTCCCAGCAGCAGTGGAGGAGTATTCCCCTCTCTCCACATCCTCTCCAGCATAAACTGTCATTGGTGTTTTTGATTTTAGCCATTCTGACAGGAGTGAGATGGTATCTCAGAATTGTTTTGATTTTTATTTCCCTAATGGCTAAGGGTGTTGATCACTTTCCCAAGTGTCTCTCAGCCATTTTAGACTCCTCTATTGAAAATTCTCTATTTAGTTCTGTACCCCGCTTTTTAATTGGATCCTTTGGTGTTTTGGAGACTTGCTTCTTGAGTTCTTTGTAAATTTTGGAGATCAGCCCTCTGTCAGATGTGGTGTTAGTGAATATCTTTTCCCATTCTGTGGGCTGCCTTTTTTGTCTTGCTGACTGTGTCCTTTGCCTTACAGAAGCTTCTCAGTTTCAGGAGGTCCCATGTATTAATTGTTGACCTCAGTGTCTGTGCTACTGGTGTTATGTTCAGGAAGCAGTCTCCTGTACCAATTCATTCAAGGATACCTCCCACTTTCTCTTCTAAGAGTTTCAGTGTGGCTGGATTTATATTGAGGTCTTTGACCCATTTGGACTTAAGTTTTGTGCATGGCAATAGACATGGATCTATCTGCAGTCTTCTACATGCCACTATCCAGTTATGCCAGAACCATTTGTTGAAGATGCTTTCTTTTTCCAATTGTATAATTTTAGCTTCTTTGTCAAAAATCAAGTGTTCATAATTGTGTGAGTTAATATCAGGGTTCTCAATTTGATTCCATTGGTTTACCTGTCTATTTTTGTGCCAATACCAAGCTGTTTTCAGGACTATAGCTCTATAACAGAGCTTGAAGTCAAGGATGGTGATGCGTCTGGAAGTTCCTTTATTGTATAGGGTTGTTTTGGCTATCCTGGGTCTTTTGCTTTTCCATAGAAAGTTGATTATTTTTCTTTCAATGTCTGTGAAGATTTGTGCCAGTATTATGATATTGCATTGCATCTGTAGATTGCTTTTGGCAAGATGGCCATTTTTACAGTATTGATCCCACCTATCCAAGAGCATGGGGAGGTCTTTCTATTTTCTGGTATCTTCTTTAATTTCTTTCTTTAAAGACTCAAAATTCTTGCAATACAGGTTTTTCACTTGTTTGGTTAGCATTATCTTCAGATATTTAATGTTGTTCTGGACTATTGTAAAGGGTGATATTTCTCTGATTTCTTTCTCAGCCCATTTATCGTTTGTTTATAATAGGGCTACTGATTTTTTTCAGTTAATCTTGTATCCTGCCGCTTTGCTGAAGGTGTTCATCAGTTCTAGGAATTCCTGAGTAGAGTTTTTCAGGTCACTTATGTAAACTAACATATCATCTGCAATTAGTGAAAGTTTGGCTTCTTTCTTCCCAGTTTTTATCTTCTTGATCTCCTTTTGTTGTCTTATTGCTTTAGCTAGAACTTTAAGTATGATATTGAGGAAATATGCAGAGAGTGGACAGTCCTGTCTTGTTCCTGATTTTAGAGGAACTGTGTTGAGTTTCTCTCCATTTAATTTGATGTTACCTGTTGGTTTAGTATTTTGCTTTTATTATGTTCAGGTATGTTCCTGTTATCCCTGATCTCTCCAGAACCTTTATCATGAGGGTGCTGGGTTTTGTTAAAGGCTTTTTCAGCATTGAGTGAGATGATCATGTGTTTTTTCCTTTGCAGTTTGTCTATATGCTAAATCACATTGATAGATTTTTGTATGTTGAACCATCCTTGCATCCCTGGAATGAAGCCTACTTGATCATGGTGGACGATTCTTCTGATGTTTTCTTGAATTCTATTTGCCAGTATTTTATTGAGTATTTTTGCATCAATGTTCATGAGCAGTATTGTTCTGTACTTCTCTTTCTTACTTGTGTCTTTGTGGGACTTGGGTACCAAGGTAATTGTAACCTTGTAGAAAGAGTTTGGCAGTGAACCTCCTGCTTCTATTCTTTGGAACACTTTGAGGAGTATTGAAATTAGCTCTCCTTTGAATTTCTGGTAGAATTCTGCACTGAAGCCATCTGGGCTTTTTTTTTGTTGGGAGACTTTTGGTGACTGCTTCTATTTCATTAGGGGTTATGAGTCTGTTTAGATTGCTTACCTGTTCTTGATTTAATTTTGGTGAGTGATATATCTCCAGAAAATTGTCCATTTCCTTTAAATTTTCGAATTTTGTGGAGTACAGGTTTTCAAAGTATGACCTGATGATTCTCTGGATTTCCTCAGTGTCTGTTGTTATGTCCCCCTTTTCATTTCTGATTTTGTTAATTTACATGCTCTTGCTCTGCCTTTTGGTTAGTTTGGATAAAGGTTTGTCTATCTCATTGATTTTTCTCAAAGAACCAACTCTTTGTTACATTGATTTTTTTTTGTATTGTTTTCCTAGTTTCTATTTTATTGATTTCTGCTCTCAATTTGATGATTTCCTGGCCTCTACTCTTCCTGGGTGAGTTTGCTTCTTTGTGTTCTAGAGCTTTCAGCTGTGCTGTTAATTCTCTAGTGTGACTATTCTCCAGTTTCTTCATGTGAGCATTTAGTGCTATGAACTTTCCTCTCAGCATTTCTTTCAAAGTGTCCCATAAGTTTGGGTATGTTGTGTCTTCATTCTCATTGAATTCTAGGAAGTTTTTAATTTCTTTTTTATTTCTTCCTTGACCCAGGGATGGTGAAATTGCACTTTGTTCAGTTTACATGAGTTTGTTGGGTTTCTGAGATTTGTGTTGTTGTTGAATTCTAACTTTAAAGCGTGGTGGTCTGAAAAGATACAGGTGGTTATTCCAATTTTTTTTGTATCTGTGGAGGCTTGCTATGTTTCCAGTGTATGGAAGACAGAATCCATCCTTCTGCTGCATATAAGAAACACATCTTAACGTCAAAGACAGATGTTACCTCAGAGTAAAGGGTTGGGGAAAGATTTTCCAATCAAATGGACCCAAGAAACAAGCTGGTATAGCCATCCTAGTATCTAACAAATTAGACTTCAAACTAAAATCAATCAAAAGAGATGAAGAAGGACATTTTGTATTCATCACAGGAAAAGTCCATTAAGATGAAGTCTCAATGCTGAACATCAATGCCCCAAATACAAAGGCACCCACATTCCTAAAAGAAATGTTGCTAATGCTCAAATCACACATAAAACATCACACACTTATAGTGGGAGACTTCAACAAACCACTCTCACCCCTGGACAGGACCACCAGACAGAAACTTAACAAAGAAACAAAAGAACTAATACAAGTCATGACCCAATTGGGTTTAACAAACATCTGTAGAATATTCTATCCAAACACAAAAGAATATACCTTCTTCTCAGCTCCTTCTCTAAAATCGACCACATAATTGGAAACATAGCAAACCTTGTTTTTTTTAAAAGAGATTTGTTTATTTCTTGCAATTTTTTTGGTTTGTCTTTTCTTCCATTCCTTGAATTTTTTGTTTGTTTTTTTCCATTTCTTTAAGGGATTTTCTCATTTCATCTTTGATGGTCTCTATCATCTTGATAAAGTTGTTTTTAAGGTCATTCTCTTCTGCTTCATGTGTGTTGGGATGCTCAGGTCTTGCTGGTGTAGAGTCCCTAGACTCTGGTGGTATCATATTGGTCTTTCTGTTGTTGAATGCGTTCTTATACTGTCATCTTCCCATCCCTTCTTCTAGTGGGTGACAGTGGGATCTCTCTCTCTCCTGGTGGTTACCCGTCCAAGGTTCTCGTCTGCTGGGTGCAAGCAGGTTCAATACTCCAATGAATCTCCTCTTCCCATGGGTGGAGGCAAGGCTAGCACCATGATGTAGGCAGACTCTGGATTGCTTGGTCCACTGGAATAGTGTCTCCCCACCCTCCCCCCGTGCAGTCCCTGGGCCAGGAGAGTCTGAAAAGGGCAAGCAGAAAAAAAGGGCTGGAAACAGGCCTCGACTCACCTCTTCTTGTGAATGGAGGTGGACTAGCACCCAAATGTAGGCAGACTCTGGATGGCTTGGTCTGCTGGGTGCAGTCCCCAGGCCAGGAGAGTCCGAAAAGGGCAAGCAGATGGTGGGTTGGAGACAGGAAGGTATCATGTTCTTAAAATTACTTCCTGCTGTCCTGGGTGACAGCATCTTTGGGGATCCTGAGTAAACCGGGATAATGGTCAAGTCATGGGAGAGCTAGCTGTTGTCTAGTCTCAGTGTGATGGGCAAGTGCAGGGCTTCTCTGGACTGGACCTCTCAGCTAGCCACCTTGAAATTTCCCTGAGCAGTTTGTAGTGCAAAGCTGATCTTTGGGTGGTATTTGTCAGCTTAGTGATGTTACCACAAATCCAGGTGGAATCATCATTGTACAGCCCCATCATCTTCTTGGAGACCTCAAAGGTCACTGGCAGGAATGGTTGTAGTACACTGCAGAAAACCAACATTTCAAATGTCATATGTGGCAGATCTCCCAGAGGTTAAAGGACCAAAATCTATTAAATATATCTCGGGCACACAAACTTACTTCCTAGTTACTTGCTTCAGACTCAAGCCTGAAATCACATACAGGAAGCTAGATGTGCCTATTCCTAGAATTATTAATATAGTATATGTCATTAATATCATGACAAAAAGTACATATATAGATATACAATAATCTTATAAATTTTGGTATAATATTTACACCTTAAGGAAAGTTTTAAATAGTCAAAATAAAACCAAAGGATTATGAGGTTAGTGACAATAGAATAGTCCATTAATTTTGGTTTTCTTCTGTGACATACCAGGTGGCTTTTCTGACATGAGACAGATTTTGGATTTTTCTTTAACAAACATGTTTTGGTTTAGAGAAGGAGAGAGCCATGCTCCAGCTCCAAAGCCAGCTTTAATTTTTAATTGAATTGGAACTACAAAAATACCATTTGCCTTATATGTCTGTACAGAACAACAGAAATAAACATTTGGGAAGATTTATGAAATTCTGTCCTGTTAGAGATGTGATATATCAATAGGTCAGTTTACTCTTTTTCTTAGGACATTTTTCTCTTGATGATTTGTCTTTCTTCTAATGTCCATAGTTGGATGCCCCAACCCTAACTTTGGGGACTTCCCTTTTTTGGCAGGTTCTATCCAATCAAATAAAAAGCATTTGTTAGTCTTATAAGTTAGTTCAGATTGAATGGTCATGCTATTTGATGAACTATCGCCTCTCCAAATCAAGAGGTCTTTCCTGTTTGAATATAATCCTTAGCAATCTTGATGGTATCTATAGCTTTTCTGTGGAAACAAAAGCAAAACCTCTTCCCCAATATAACACATCCTGGTTTCCATTCTGAGGTCAACACATCTTTAAAGTAGTTTTTTTCTACTAGCAAATGTCTCTCTACAGCTGTTGTTCCTTTCTCAGTAGCATTAAAAAGTTTAAAGATAATGCAGGATTGTGTAATATATCTCTGGGGATCTTTATTACCCCTTTCTCTTTATTAAGCATATCTTGTAGAGTTTGATTTGATCTTTCTATAACTACTTGTTCTGTAGGATTGTGTGGTATACCTATTGTATGCTTTTGTTGTATATGCAAAAAACTTTCTTTTTACTTGAGACATGCTGGAGCATTCATTCTTATTTTGTACAGGTTTTCTCATAATATGTATTTTCTAATAAATGTGTAATTATAGAATCAGTCTTTTCAAGACTCAAAGTAGTTGCCAATTGAAATCCTGAAAAAGTATCCATGGTGTGGTGCCCATACTTTAATTTTCCAAACACTGCAAAATGAAACACTTTTGCCAAATTTCATTTCTTTGAGTACCTTTTGGCTTTGGCAATAGAATTTGGTATATGAAGAACAAATAGGACATTTCCTTAAAATTTCTTTGGCTTGTTGCCAAGAGACAGAAAAATCTTTCTTCAAACCTTTGCTATTAACATATTTCTTATGACATTCTGTCTTGGGGTACCTATTATCTGGTGGTTGTTCTCCTGTGATAACTGGATAAACTAAGGTTGGTTTTCTAATGATCCTGGGCCATTCCTCTTCAGTTTCATCATACAGTAGTGCAGTTGGTTCTGCTCTAAATTCCTCTGTCTGTGAATATTTTTATTAATTTGTAGGTCTTTCTAAGGCTTGCATTTTATCAGTCATTTTTTCATACTTGGCACAGTTATCAAACCACTTTCTAAAGGTAAGATATAAATTACCAAACTGATAATAATTATAATCGACATTATGTCCATCTCAGCTAAATTAGTTATCCCTTCATTTATTTTTTCCATTTTCAAGTCTTCCATTTTAGAACTATTTAGAGTCCTAACTCCCTGCAATGTAATAATTTTCCCCAGTCTTAATGTGGGAAAGATTTTTTTTAAATAAAATCTAATTCCCTCCTTAAGAATTCCCAGGTGTCTCACTAGATCTGACTTTTCAGTTTTTCCACAACAATGATGGCAGAGCTGTGTGTGTGTGATGGGGTGCTTGGCTGTGTGTTGTAGATTTGGTAACTGCCTGATCATTTGATGTTTTTAAACCAAGCTTTTGTAATTCTTTGGAAAATGTTATTGCATAAATGATGATATTCTCCATTCTTAGGCAGTGATATGTATGTGTACAAATATATACATACATACAAACATACAACATACATACGTATATTTAAATGGCTGATCAATAAAAAATGCTGAGTGATTAAGTTGGTATATTAGGGAAATTGTTGATTTCTCTAGAAAACAATAATTCAGCATGATGTAATAGAGGAAGAAGTCACAGGGAATTATTCTGTATTAGACTTTATTGAAAAAAATCACAGATTTTATATTGTTTTGTTTGCATTACCATAGATTGTGTTATCATATAGTAAGGCGTCTTTTTTTTTTTTTTTTTGGTTTTACAAGACAGGGTTTTTCTGTATTGTTTTGGAGGCTGTCGGACCAGCCTGGCCTCGAACTCACAGAGATCCTCCTGCCTCTGCCTCCCTAGTGCTGGGATTAAAGGTGTGCACCACCACCGCCTGGTAAGGCTTCTTTATTTAAAAACCTAATAGTAATTATAAAACAATTGGCTATTTGACTTACAGAAACAGCCAGTTTTACCTTGATTATATTTAAGATTTTTAATTACATGTGTGTGTATGTGTGTGCATGTGCGTGTGTGTGTTTGTGTGTGTGTGTGTGTGTGTGTGTGTATACATGTATGTGTAGAGAGCACAGGACAGCTTGCTGAAGTTGGTTCTCTCCTCCCACTGGTTAGTCCTCAGGTGTGGTGGCAGACATCTTTACCTGTTAAGACTTCTCACCAGTTCCTATTTGCAAATTTTGAAGTGTCTTTCAGTAGATATTTTAAAAATTACTTTTGAGGAAACTAATTATCTTTGCTAATATGGAGGCAGTCAGTGGAAAAATGTAATCTAAAATGATTAATGCAGTAATAGTTTTGTCCTTGATATGTGTTAATTACTTGTGATTTCAATCTAAATGATATTCATGGAAGGGATTTTATTTAAAAGTAAAATTATTCTTCAAGACAGCTAGAAAGAAAACAGTTATGCTTGAGATATTTGATCACCATCTCCTGCCTCATGGTTTTTCACTTGTTCAATTGTGTCATAAATTATTAGGAGACAATAACTAGCAAAGAAATACTATTGACAGGGAATTTGTACACTTTGGGTAAACAGTAGGGATCCTTCCCATATTGAGAATTATTTTTTCATCTTTCTTATCCATTGAGTAGTTTATTTAACTAATCAATTAATGATTTTTCTTGTTATCTTGGATTCCATCAGAAACAGGAGGTCGAACCCTTTTTACATGTAAATTGTTATGGTATTAGGTGCCAGGCTTACTAAACTTTCAAGTATAATTTTGTACTTAATTATTTTGATAACAAAATTGTGGATCATTTCATATTTAGTTGTATTTTTCACAATCCTGGTGCATCACTGTATTCTTTATTGGTTAGATCCATGCGAATCTGTGTTTCCATCAGTCCTCTGATAAGAGCCAGCTCTTGCCAATGAAGACACATTCGTGGTGCTGGTTGAATCCTGGGGATAGCTTTTCCTTGTTACTCAACAAGTACTCTTTCCGTGTTTTCTCTACACAAGCTGAAGAGGAAATGGAGTGCACTTTACGGTAAGCCTGCCTGGTGAAATGAGAGTGAGTAATGGTGTTTGTATCTGCCTCCTCCACCTTTACAAATGCTTCAGTGAAAATCATCCAAGGCTTGAGTCATATTTGGGCTATAGTAGCCACATAATTTGTGTTTCTGGAAAACATTTGGCTTTGGACATATATGCCTTGTGGTTTGCTTCAATGTGTGCTGTCCTTGACCTTTGTATTCCTAATGTTTCCACCAAACAAAACTAACTACATGTTTCCTTGAATTTTTAGCTTTATTAAAATGTTAAGTTATTCTGATTTGTATCACTGACTTACCTAATAAGAACATCATAAAGTACAGAGTAGGAGAACTGAAGAAATGACAGAGTTCAAACACTAGGACTATAGAATTAAGTGTAAATATTGACATATACATTAGGTATTTCTTGATATCATTGAGGTTTTCATGTATGTTAGAATTATCTCTACTTTGCATTGCCTACCACAACAAAAATGTAAGATTGTTGTTATCAGTCTTGTGTTCATCTGCTCACACTGAAAAACTGATACATGGTAGAAAAGAGCTAAGAGTCATCAGCCTAAAATGTGGAGGAAGCTTTCTTCTCCCCAGAAGACCATCTTGGGGACCTAAGTATAGGGAAGGGCTTATATAGAGATGGAGAGGAGAGGTATATGGGCAGCGGTGGGAAGACCATGTGCTGGACAAGGATTTGTCTTGTTTTTGTTTGTTGTTGGTTTTTCTTTTCTTTTTGGTTTTTGAGACAGGGTTTCTCTGTGTAGCCCTAGCTGTCCTGGAATTTGCTCTGTAGCCCAGGCTGACTTCAAACTCAGAGAGCCTCCTGCCTCTGCCTCCTGAGTGCTGGGATTAAAGATGTGTGCCACCACTGCTGGCTGGACAAGGTCTTAAGACAGTATCTCCACCATTAACCATGGACATTTTCTTTGTCTTTTTTTCCTAACTGGAAGCTAGCAACTCCTAGGGCTAATTCCTTTAGACAAGCATATTACTTTTTTCTGCAGGTTACCCATTCTGGCAATTCACATGCTCTGTGTTAATTAATTTACAGATACAGGATAAGGAGGGATGTCATGGTTTTTGATGTTATCTGAGAGTTGCAAGATGGTCTAGGTTTTAAAGAAAGATTGTTTTGCAGTTAGTCACCTAAGTATTTGTATAGAATGTAGACTAGAGGACAAAGGAAGGGAAGTAAAAGCAACAGCCAAACACATCTCCACTGTTAAATATGACATAAGTTTCATATATTTGAACACTGAAATCTTCATAGCAATGAGTGTGAGGGATTCATAGCAATAGCCTATCTGTGTTGCAGTTGAAGGAAGACAGAGAAGGTTTGAGACTTGCCTAGGGTTACATAATAGGCCTAGATTCTAGATTCGAGCCAGCTCTTCCAGAATGATGCTCTTCCAGACTACCCACCACTCAACCAGAGTGCCTGGCTGCACTCACTGTGAAAATACTCGGGGAATGGGAAAGTCAGCCTGGAATAGTCACAGATTGGAAAGAAAGAGGGAGGAAGGGGGAGAGAGAAGGAAGGGAGGGAGGGAGGGAGGAAGAGAGAAAAAGAGGGAAGGAGAGATCCTCATTAAAACCTGGGCAAATCTCATTGTAATGTAACAACAAATAACCTTAAAATTCATTTGTAATTACAGACAGGGTATGGATTTTGATGGGAGAGGAGCTGGGAGGATGATGGAGGAGTTGAGGGAGGAAAAACATAATCAGACTATATTATATAAAAATAATTTATCTTTAATTAAAGAAAAATGAAAAGGAAAGTAAAAATGCATTTGTAATTATTTTAAAATCAGTTGATTTGTATTAGTAGCATATTTTGTATTAAAGATATAAAAGCAAGTAGCATATTTGAACATAATTTAGAATATATTTTGAACCCTTAGAGATAACTGCCAAAACAAACTTAAATATGAAGAATATTAATGAAGAACTCACATTTCCAAATTTCAAAACCTGCTGTGAAATCAAGACAGTGTGGTCCTGGCATAAAGACAGTGGAGTTGAGGGTTCAGAAATTAGCCCTTACGTTCATGGTCTTTACTTCTGACAGGGACATCAATACTGATTAAACAGGGTGAAGTCAATCGTCCAGACAGTCTGGAACAGCAGATATCCTCATGAAAAAGTGAAGTTAGACTTTCACTTTACATCACATAAGAATCAAAATGGATCAGAGACCTAAATATGAAGAGGGAGAGTGTAGGTATACACCTTTACCTTCTGCTTCAGGCGTCCTAAATACGAAGAGGGAGAGCGTAGGTATACACCTTTACCTCCTGCTTCAGGTGACCTAAATATGAAGAGGGAGAGTGTAGGTATACACCTTTACCTCCTGCTTCAGGTAATGGCTTCACTAGTCTAACATCAAAGCAACAGCAAAGGCAGGAGCATTAGAGAAATTGGATTTCCTTCCATTTGAAAACATGTGCTTATAAGAGCACAGCCAAGAAACAAAAAGGACAAGTGAATTACAAAAATTCATACATCATATATGACTATAGTATATTTATGTCTAGAATATATAAGCAGTTCTAACTCAACAACACAAAGTCAGTTTTAAAATGTGCAACTGATTAGAATAAATATTTCCAAACATGAAAAGATAGCATCATTAGTCACTTGGAAATTTAGGTCAAGTCCACAATGAGATACTTTTAAGAATTTGAAAAAAATGCACATTAAGCTACTAGGCAGCTAAAACCAAAGACATTGGTAAATGTTGATGTTAACATATGGAGAAACCAGAACTCTCATATACTGTGTGGTGTTGTGAGGCATATTCTGATAAGTTTTTAGACTTTTAAAAATAAAAGCAGCTGTTTGTCCTGGCATCCCCAAATTGAAAACATGTGTTCACATGAAAGCTTATACATTGATGCTCACAGTGACATCATTTGTAATAGACTAAGTGAGAAAACAAGCCAAATGTCTGTCAACCTTTGAGTTAGTAAACAAATATGGGATAATCTTGATATGGGATATAGTTCCTGCCATTGAAATTCAAGTCTGCCTTTGAAATTTATCATTCCTTACTTTGAAGCTACTAAAAGAACATTTCAAATCTACGAATCAGACTTCAGTATACATTTCTGAAATCTCTCATCTTCAGTTTTAAAGGTCTATTTATTTTCATGTTATGTGTGTGTTTGCCTGGGTGTATGTGTGTACACCATATATATGCTTCATATGTGTGCCTCTGGCTGCAGAGACCAGAAGAGGGTATTGGACCTGGAGTAACAGATGGTTGTGAGTCATCATATGGGTACTGGGACCTAAACCTAAGTCCTTAACCACTGATTCATCTCTCCTACTCTGGCCCAGGACTTTTAAAGACTAATGTATGATGTGATAAAATATGTGGCCAGAGGGGGGGGGAAACATTTTACTATAAACTGTTTTTAGTTTTTTTAAGTTTGACAAAAGGAGCCCAATACCCCACTGAGAAGTCTTGAGCATAGAACTGAACAGCCTCAAGGTTGCCATCAGAAGTGTTGTAAAGATAGTAAACAAAGTTCTGTTTTATTTTATAGGAACAGTCAAATACTTGATGAAGATGATGTGTTGAGTGAGATGCAGAAGTCCCCTGTAATCAATTTACCTGATAAGACAACTGGAACTTCACAGCTGCAAGGAAGCCCCGAAATAACCAAGGGCAGGTGTACCGCCATAGAGCCCATGGTGAGAAACTTAGCCCCGAAATAACCAAGGGCAGGTGTACCGCCATAGAGCCCATGGTGAGAAACCTAGTCCCGAAATAACCAAGGCCAAGTGTACCACCATAGTCTATGGTGAGAAACTTAAGAAGCACCTTCCTAAGATGGTCTTCATCTCACGGAAAGACAACAGAAATCATGCATATTATAATGCCCGCAGCATTGGTCTGCTTTTGTTGTTTTTAAGTCTGTAGAGAATGTCCCATTAGACTGATACAAACCAATAGGTAATGAATTTCTTGTCAGAAATTTAACTAGTTGAGTCTACAGTTGTGGGTAGCTCTGTTAATGGTAATTTTCTTTAGGGAATCATTTTGCAAACTTACTTTAGGAATTACTGTATGGGTGCTGTTTCAGTCCTCTGCAGGTGCACGTGGGGACATCTGTGAGCACCAGCTGCAACCCGCCCAGAGGAAAAGAATCCTCCCAGCTTGGATGTTAGCAGAAAGCTTAAGTGATCAGAACCTTTCAGCACCTGCTAAGGGTGTAGGTAGGTTTTTTTTTTTTTTTTTTTTTTGCTAATGTTGAGTTTCAAGGAAACATTAAAGACAGTTTAAAGGTTTTTCTGAGAAAATAAGTATAGAGGTGGTTGCACATGGTATGGGTTAACCTGGGACTTTAAATTCTGTTCTCTCTCTCTCTCTCTATTTATTTTGAGACATGATCTTACACATGTTATGTCCCTGCCTCAGTCCCCCGAGTGCTGGAGTTGCAGTTGGGGTCTGCTATGCCTGCTTACCTAAGATTTACTTTTAGATGTGTATGGAATATAATTCAAAACATAAGCTGTTACTTTATGGCATTTGTCAAACCATCTGTCCACTGATACCTTGTTGAGCATGTAGTGTTCCTCTGTTATTGTTAGATACACTGTTAATATATATCCTCAGATGAGCTGTTAATACATATCCTCAGGTGAGCTGTTGGTGTCTCATCTGAGGTAAAAGGGCATCACAACCAAATATTTAAAAATAGTTAAATAAGATAATGCCAGGTACACAGTATGTGTGCAGTGAGATTTAAGGACATTCGTTTGGCCCAGCTTACTGTCATGGCAGACACCTCAGTGATTTATGTCTTTCTGCTGGGTAGCCATTATTTCATATCTATCTATCTATCTATCTATCTATCTATCTATCTATCCATCCAGTCACTTATTTATTTATTTCTTCTCTCATATAACATATCCCTACTGAAGCTTCCCCTCCCTCTTCTCCTTGCAGTCCTTCCTCCTACCTCCCGTCTTCTCCAGTTCCACTCCTCCATTTCCCTTCAGAAAAGGGCAGGCCTCCCAGGGATATCAACCAAACATGGTATATCAAGTTGCAATAAGATTAAGTTCCTCCCCTTATATTAAGGCTGGATGAGGTAACCCAGTAGGAGGAAAAGGGTCCCAAAAGTAGGCAAAAGAGTCAGAGAAAGTTCCTGCTCCACTGTAGGACTCAGCTGTGCACCATAACGTGCATGCAGAGTGCCTAGGTCAGGTCTATGCAGGCTCCTTGGTTGTCAGTTCAGTCTCTGGGAGCCCCTATGAGCCAAGATTAGTTGGTTCTGTGGGTTTTCTTGTGGCGTTCTTGACCCCTCTGCCTCCTATAACCCTTCCTACCCTCTGCTGCAGGGTTCTCTGAGCTCCACCTAGTGTTCTACTGTATATTACTACTATTTTGATGTGATTGATAGTTCTATATAGACAGTTGCTGTGTGGTGATTTATTATTTATGATTTATTAAAGCTTACCTGAGGATTCAGAAATCAAAGTTAGCCACAAACCATAGAAGCCTGGTTCACACTTTAATCCCAGCAGCAAGAATTTAGGAGGTGGTGGTACCCACCTTTAATCCTAGGACTCAGGATTAAGAGATAGATGAGTCTTTCTGAGTTCAAGGCAACCCAGGGTTACATGAGATTTAATCAGTTTAAAAGAATAACAGATCACATGCCTTTAATGATAGCACTAGAGTGGTATAAAAGATAGAAGCAGGGTCTTCAGTATTCAGTAGGAGGCTTTTTACACTGAGGAGAAGCAGCAGTTTGAGACTTGGTGAAGAGCTCATGCGTGGATCAATCTTTTCAGCCAGAGCTAAAGGTGAGAGCTAGTGGCCGGCTGCTTTGCTTTTCTGATATTAAAGCTTGAAGTGTGAACCCAAATATTAGTCTCTGGGTCATTTATTTTTTGTGTTTTATTGCTGAATGCTTACACAGCCTCAGGGATGAACCCGATTGGGATGGTGAGGAGAAATGAAGACAATATAAACACATGGACACACAGAAACACAAAAAATCTTGAGTTGAGTAAACTTGGCTCTGATAGAAAAACTGCAGCACTCTGGAAGCTCAGCATGCCTGTTGTGTGTGCTTGTGTGTGTGTGTGTGTAGTTGAATATCTATGTAGTGTATATATAGTTGAACAGGGCAAGGAGTCATACAGCTGAATAGGAGGCAGATTTATAACATACAGCTAAACATGTAGCTGAACAAGGAGGCAGGCTTAGGTAATCTCAGTAGAGCTGTCTCCGTAGGAGTGATCTTCAGGCCATTAATATCCAGAGGGAGAAAACTATGATAGATGTTTTCTGTACACATCGTCAGTATCCACACTCTGACTCCTGTGGAAGCTTTGCCACTCCCATGGGCTGAGACATTGCAGTCAACAACACATATTCACTCAGGGCTTCCTTTACTCCCTGCAGCCCGTGTTCTATTGACATTTATTCCCTGAACTGCTTTAAGCCCTTTGGGTGTCCTTCAGATTTAGGTTAAGAGACTGATGGCCATAGGCCACATCTGACCGTTGCCTGTTTTGGTGAGTAAACTTGTATTGGAATACAGCCATGCTCATCTGTCTGTATCTAATAGCTACTGTTTGTTATGAGGCAGAGTTGAGTAGCCATAGTAGATACCCTATAGTCCTCTACTGTAGCATGAATAATAAAAACTTGGAGACAGATACTGGGGTTAAAGCTAAAGATCAGAGAAGCAAAGTGGCCAGCTACTAGCTCTTACTTCTATCTTAGACTGAAAGAGTGACCCCGTCTCCACAAATCCTCAGATTGAATCCGATTGCAGGTCTCCACCCAACCTCAGACTGCACTCCGGCTGCCTCAGATTGCATTTCTCTCTTGTCTTCTCCCACCTTATATTCCTGTCTCCACCCAGCCATATCACTCCTGTTTCCACCACCTTAGTGCTGGGTTTAAAGCGTGTCACTCTTAAGTGCTGGGATCACCCTTAAGAGTTCTCTTCTAGACTCCATCAATTTCCTGTAGCTCAGGGTGGCCTTGAACTAACAGAGATGCATCTACTTCTGT
This sequence comes from Mesocricetus auratus, assembly GCF_017639785.1. Classification (NCBI taxonomy): domain Eukaryota; kingdom Metazoa; phylum Chordata; class Mammalia; order Rodentia; family Cricetidae; genus Mesocricetus; species Mesocricetus auratus. The sequence goes on along the minus strand of NW_024429266.1, from coordinate 149,340,138 downwards.
CTCCTGAGTGCTGGAATTAAAGGTGTGTGCCACCACTGCCTGGCCTCTGTGGCTAACGAGTGTGGCTGCTGGGATTAATGGTGTGTACTACTATTGCCTGGCCTCTATGGCTAACTAGTGTAGTTAGCTTTGCACTCTGATCTTCAGGCAAGCTTTATTTGTTAGATCATAAACAAAATATCACCACATTCCATTTTGTAGATACAAACAAGATTCAGAGTTTCAGTAAAACAGTTAAAGTGGATCCAGTGTGTCTGAGCCTGGTGCACTCTGGACTTGGAGTTCTTGGCCACTATGCTGCTTAGTGCTGTTTGAGATTTGTAAATGAGTGTTTCCCAGTGGACATTACTGTAAATGTAATTTTGATTTTTCAGGTGTCCATTTCTATCACTCTGGGCTACAATCCCTTAAGATAGGGTCTCTTACTGAGTCTGAAGCTCCCTGGGTTTGGCTTCTCTGGCTGGCATCGACCCCACATGATCTTTGTCTTTGTCCCCACGCCTGAGTTCTGGGATTACAGGCCCACAGAGCTTTTTCTTGTGTTGATGCTGTATATTCAAACTCAGATCCTTAAGCTTGCATAACAAATTATTTTAGCCACTGAGCCGTTTCTCGGCCTGCGAGTCACTTGCTAGTTTATCCTTTTTAGTCATGTGGAGTATTGACCTTTGAAGATTCAGGAAGTAATTTTCTTCTTGTTCTTTGTATGTGCGTGTTTGTGTGCATGTTAGATAAGGATGCTATCCAGAGGAGTGGAAAACAAGGAACCTGCGAAGATAAAACCCCAGTAAACAAAGAACAGCATGGAAGAAAGAGATTAATTTCACCAGGAAATTTGGAAAATATGTCAGCAGAACAGGATCCTGGGAAAAAATGTAAAAGTTCTGATCAAGAAGGACTGGTTGTTTCATCCAAGGTGACTAAATACGTGTTGTTTATTTTCTTTATCTGGTATTTGAGACAGGAATCACTTCTTTTCAGCCCTTTGCATAAGAAGTGATAGAAATAAATCATGTGCTCAATTTATCAATTTATCAAACTAAGCTGCCCCCTTTTTGCATTTATATAGCTATAAACTTGCTCTCTCTGTCTGCCTATCTGTCTGTCTGTCTCTCTGCCTATCTATTTTTGTAAGAGGATGCTGGATCTCCTGGAACTAGAGTTATAGATACTTGTGAGATGCTATGTGGGTGCTGGGAATTGAGCCTGGGTCCTCTGGAAGAACAGTCAGTGTTCTTAACTGCTGGTCCATATTTCTTGCCCTCCTTTTTAATTTTTTTTGTTGAAGTTAATTTTTAATATGGAGGGAGACTTTGCATTGTAGCATAATATTTCAGAGTAGAAAAAGGTGGAGACCTCTTGGTTCAGCCTGTATTCTGAATGCCTGGTTGCTGTCATATGTGGACTTCATGTGACCACTGTGAGAACGTTGAGGAGAACACATGGCAGAGGGGTCCTCACAGTGCCACAGGATCACTCTGCTGGGACTCTCAGAGCATGTGCAGACCTTTCATTCCTCTCAGTTTGTACCAATCCTCTAGAATGCTTTGGAATAGTTTGGCAGAATTGACATTTCTTTCTTTTCTTCTTCTTTTTTTCTTTTTCAAGACAGGATTTCTCTGTATTGCTTTGGAAGTTGTCCTGGAACTTGACCAGGCTGGCCTCGAACTTACAGAGATCCGCCTGCCTCTGCCTCCCAAGTGCTGGGATTAAAGGCTTGTGCCACCAACGCCTGGCTTAGAATTGACATTTCTTAATGTCAGATATTTAGAAAGAAATGAGAACTGTCTATTACATGAAGTTTTCATTTTTTTAACTTGGAAGTTGTAGCACATTTTATTAACATAAACCAGACTTTAAAAAAATCAATAATTTTATTTAACCTCTGGGAACTACCCTCTTTATCATTCTACTCTTACCTACTTACCTGAGTTTTCCTCTCCCTCCAAGTCCCATCAAGTTCACTTTGTGTTGCATAACTGGTCTTCAGAGTGATGACTGCCTGGGTATGTGACTGATCTACCAGGGGTCACATCATTGAAGAAAACTGACTCCCTTTCCCAGAAGTTACCAAATGCCTTAGTTAGTGGGAAGATCATGCTCACCTTCTCCCTCTAGCCAGATTCTGTGTATCCTGAGCTTGCACAGGATTTGTATATACCGATGCATCTTAACAGGAAACAATAGAGGTGGCCCCAGCACAGAAAGTCCAGGCCTTTTTCTTCCTTTGACAGTGGTAACTGAAGGTGACAGTTTTCATGGTGGTTTGGCAGCTGACTGAGCTCCGTGGGTCTCTTAGTCTCAGGAAGCCAGGCTGGTCTTCCCTGGTGGAGGGTATACTGCGTCATTGAATACCAGCAACTACCTTCACTCCCACTTCTTCCCTCAGGGAGAGAGCAGACTCTCCCTAGCACCTCTCCCAGCTAGAGAAGTGGATCCAGTCTCTAAGACTCAGCATCTTTGCTTACTGATGGGGTCAATTATAATAAATCAAAACGAGATGAATTCTGGCTCATATATATTTGCCTTTAAATCTTATTAAAATGCAACTTGTATTATACAAACTTTTAGTCTTCATATATTTTGAACGGTGAATGTATCGATTCACTTTGCGTATTTTACAAGAAATTAGTTTCATAGAGAATCTAATATATATGTTTAATATATTTCAACCTGACTAAGTTTGATAATTATAAGACTTTAAGAAATGTCTTCTTAGCTAATAGGTGGGAGAGAAGTTGTAAGCAGATCCAAGTTAGTTAAGACGTTTTTGAGGTTTTGATGAGATCAAGAGAGTATAATATATACAGGAGGGGCTACAGACTCTGCTTGGTCAATTGTTCTTCCCATGAGGGTCTTGAGGGAGCTTTACCTCTCTTTGTTTTAGTAGAAAAAAGGTCCAAACTCTCATAACCTCTGTGCTGGGCTCTAGAAAAGTTGAGCCAGAGAACATGGCTGAACCTGAACCCCCAAGCCAGACCTGGTGAAGCTGACCCTCCATGCCTGCCCTGTTTCTGTCTTAGTTGTTATCCCTAGAGAGTAGTCGGTATCGAAGGGCTAGCATAGTGAAGAACAGGGAGCCAAGTTCATGTTGAGAGAAAACAAAAAGTTGGCCGGCCTATCTAGTCTGATATGTAGAGGTGCCTTACAAGACCTCAGAGCAACTGTCCAGGACTGTAGAGTAGGCATTTTCTTACAAAAGATTGGAAACGGAAGTGGAAATAAGGGGCAGAAATCCCTTCTGGCCTCTTTCCTGAAATTTGACTCATTTAATCCACAGCCTGTGTACAATTAGTGCCTTAATGTACTCCTGGGATTTGAACATGCCTTCAAGGATAACTATTGATACGTTATCCTTCAGCACCTGGGGGAGCTGAAGTCCAAGGCCACACTGCTAGGAAACTCTGGTGGACAGAGTAGGTGCTTTTGTGTACAGTGGTTTCCACTGAGCACAGTAGGCTATGGGCGAGTTTTCTGGCTAGCATTCTTTTCTTCATGAAGTTAATTGTTCTCATAGTCCAGGGTTTTGTCAGTCCTCACGGGTCTTCTGTAGTCCTTACAGCTTATGTATCTGTCCAGCTTATGGCCAAAGTGAGGACTCTTGAATCAATGAAAAGGTTACTGCTGTGGTTTAGACATTTTGTGTCCTCTAAAAACTCTGCTGAAGCTTACTCTCCCCATGCAGTAGCATTAGCAAGTGCTTGCTTAGTAGGCTCCACGCTCATGAGTAGACTGAAGTTGCTAGAAAAGTCCACAGGAGCTGGTATACTCTTTTTGCCTTTCTGTCACAAGAGGACACAAGTGCACATCCTGCTGTTCCTCTGTCATATCGAAACACGTTTGTCCTTTCTTCCCTTCTGCCCTATGAGGACAGAGTAACCTTACCATGGCCTCTCCAGAACTCAAAATGAAAGAGTACATTTTGTCGTTTATAAATGACCTGGGCTGTGATACTCTGTTCCAACAGCACAGAGACTAAGACAATAGAACTTCTCTTACATAATCTAATTAGACCTGTCACAGTCAGCAAATGGAAGCACAACCAAAACAACTCCTGTAGAAGACTGTCATAAAATTATTATTTGTCTCTTGCTGTGGTCAAAGCAAACCCAACACCTAATCACTTAGCACAGTAATGACTTAAGTTTCATACAAATTCTGTGAGTTGGCTGGACTTGGTTGGATACTTATTTTATGACACATTTTTGGTATTAGCAGTGGTGGGTTCATCCTAAGTGACTTTGCTGTCATGAATGGTGCCTCTACAAGGGTTGATGGGATATCTGGAAGCTGACTGGGCCTTCCTCCCTCCACTTACCATTAGCTAGTTAGACTAAATACCTTTACCTGACAGCTGGATTCCAAGAGGGTAAAATTAAAAGCCACCAAGTCTTTTAAGACCCAAGACTAGAACTCGTCATTTCTGTTATACTTTTTGGTCATAGAAAGTTACAAGGTTCTAGGTAGATGATAGGTTAAGTATGAAAACAAGGGAGAAAACAAATACAGCGTGAGAATCCTTAATCCAAAAGTAAAAAAAAAAAATTAAAATGCCTCAATGTCTGACATTTTGCATCCTGACAAGATTCTCAACTCACTTGGGTCTCTGGATAGTTTCAGATATTGATGCTCCTCTGTAAACCTTTACAAATACTCCCAAACTCAGAAATCGTAAGCATTTCTGGTCCTAAGCCTTTTGAATAAGGGACAGTGAGTCAACTGTTGTCCTTAAAAATTTGGAAGGGTATTCATTTAAAATTGAAGCCAGCAGTGGAGACCTTCACAGGAGGAGAGACTGAGAATGTATTGACCACCGAGGTTCTTTTAGCTCTCTAGAAAGAGATTGGAAGAGACAAAGTAAAATCTCCGAGATAAGGGAGGGAAATGATGGTCATGTTGGCACGATTAAGGAATGCAGAGACTTTGAGCCGCTTGAGGATAGTGAGGCGTCTGATTTGAGAAGCATCTAGGATGCAAAATTCAGTGCTCAGTGTCTGCACACTGGATCTGGGGAAAGGATGCGGAATAAAAGACAGGTTCTATGTTCCTAGCTGGGATAGATAGATAACGTGTCGGGAGAAATTATGGTAGAGAACATACAGGTAGGATCTCAGTTGTTATGTTTACAGTTTCAGGGCATAGACTTCCTAGGAAGCAATATTTAGCTAGTGCTTGAACTATCAGTCTGAGGCTTGGGTATGGGGCTGGGATTTTTCCATTATTCTTCCAGGAATGTTAATGGAATTGATCCAGGACTTTTAGGCAACTTATCAGCACAGGCATCCTGCCAATATCATCTTGGAAACAGCAAACCACCCTGCTGGATTTATGTTAGGAGGCAGTTCTTTATCCTACCCATCTCAATACATCAAAACTCAGACGGCTAAGGGGCAGGGAGTGCTTACTAGACAAGTTGATAGGACGTTTTAGTAGTCTTTTTTATTTTTGGTTTTACGAGACAGGGTTTCTCTGTATTGTTTTGGAGGCTGTTGGTCCAGCCCGGCCTTGAACTCACAGAGATCCGCCTGCCTCTGCCTCCCGAGTGCTGGGATTAAAGGCGTGTACCACCACCGCCAGGCTCGTTTTAGTAGTCTTAAGAGTGTGTTCTGAGTTTTAGTAGTCTTAAGAGTGCGTTCTGAGTTTTAGTAGTCTTAAGAGTGCGTTCTGAGTTTTAGTAGTCTTAAGAGTGCATTCTGATCTTCCTCACCTCAAGTGTGGCAGGTGGGTGGGTGAACCAAAATGTGAAGGGAAACGAGTCACACTGAGGATGCCGGGAAAAGGTAGTTGGATATTTATTAAGAAGTGACTTACATGAAAAGCCGAGAATTGGGTCAGTGCTCTGTGGTCTCCGAACCTCGGCCAGGATCCAAGAGAGAGCTTTCCCTTTCTTTTTCTCCTTACTTCCCTTGCCTTTCTCATATCCCTCTGTCCACGCCCCAAACGGGCATGGTCAGTGCCTCAGGTATGTAAGGTCTCCTGTACAGTAAGTGATCTTTTCTATTGTTACCATGACTCCCTAGCCACCCATGCTTAATCCTTCACATGTCCATCAAATCTTAGTAAGCAGTGAGGGATGCTTAGTAAAACTGAAGCTCTCATTCTCCTTGGAAACATGGGTACAACTTCTGTTTTTCCTGTTCCCTTCCCCCCATTCCTACCCCAGGTACTGTCTTGCTTAAGCCCATGAGCTTTGGAATTGGCACAGTTCAAATTTATGTGTCAGCAAACTTAACAATTACTGCGTGTAATGGATTTTTGGAACCATTTATAAATAATTGAAACCAAGAATGTTAAATTCTTGAATGCCAAGGCTACTATATATTAATATTGCATGGAGTTCCATAAAGAACGTTATGATTTCCAACTTTTGTGTCTCATTTGATTTTGGGGATGCGTGTGTCTCAGGTCTCTACATGACCCTAGCTGTCCTGTAACTCACAATGTACAGCCGGCTGGTCTTAAATTTAAAGAGATTCCCCAGCCTCTACCCCTGAGTGCTGGGTTAGAGATACACACCACCATGCCCCACTATCTCTCTCAGCTGCAGTCCCCTAGATTTCAGTACTGACACCTGTGATGTTTGTTAATGTTCCTTTCTCTCTAAGTCAGAACGTTATACATGTTCTTGTGAGGAACTAAAGTTTAGTTTCTAACAAACAGATTCTTCTTTATGTTTCTTAGTACTACAGAGAATTCGACTATGATGTTATAAATTTCACTCTCTTTATTTTTCATTTTAAATAGCAGAATAACACATGCTTATTGCCAAATAGGATATTCAGAAGCATATTTATTAAAAATGAAATTTGCCTCATCCTTCATTCCCATTATTGTACTGACTTTTATAGCATTGCAAAATCTTCATCTGGATTTATACAGGAAAATACATACACATGCATATATAAAGATGTGTTTGTTTCAGATATGGTCTTTCTGTGTAACTCAAGTTGGCTCATAACTTGATCCTTATGCCACAACCTCCCAAGTACTTTGATGACAGGTATGTGTGACTGCACTCGACTATGAGAGTTTTTTAATTTAAATTTTTTGAGAGTTTCATACTTGAGTATGTATTTACATTATTTCTACTCCTTCCCCCACTCCCACTTAAATTTATGACCCCTTCCTCCTCTTTAATTATCCTTGTTAAACACATATGCACACACACAACCCACTGAATCCACCTCGTGTTGCTTAAGTGTGAATGTGTTTAAGGCTTCCCCTTTGGGATTGGATGACCTATCAGAGGACAAACAGAATCTCTCTCTCTCTCTCTCTCTCTCTCTCTCTCTCTCTCTCTCTCTCTCTCTCTCTCTCTCTCTCTCTCTGTCTCTCTCTCTCTGTCTCTCTCTCTCTCTCTCTCTTTCTCAGTAGGAGTTGACTGCTGGTAGTCTTTATCTAGGGGTGGGGCTTTGTTTAATTTCTTTCATCTATGTTGGTGTATCAAATGGTGTTCTCATTATACAGGTCTCATTTAGACCATATTGTTGAGGTTTCTCATGTCTAGAAGATGTCTTATAGCAGGTGTTGTGGTCTTTTAGCTCTTAAAAGCTTTCTGTCCCCTCTTCCATGACTTACCCTGAGCCTTTGGCATAGGAATTGGGTGTGGACACTCCATTGTCACTGTTCTATGTGTTTTGACTGATTGTGGATCTTTGTGTCTGGTGTGTGCTCCTCATATCTGTGGCTTGGTTAACAAGGACGCTTATGTTTAAATGAGCAGTGTTTCAACGCCGCAGAAAGAGGAGTACTTAAGCAATTGGTTTCAAGATGAGGCTTACTGTTTATGGTGGTGGCCAGTACAAATTAAAAGGCACCCAGTGATTAGAATACCTCCTTGGTGCAGCATTCCCTGTGCCTTGGGTGCAGCGTCCACTGACCCTTGGGTGCAGTGTTCCATGCCCCTTGGTGCAGGGACTGTGTGGTAGGTATCCCATGTAAGGTTGGACTCTCCACAGTCACCTGCTGTCCTCACTCTGAGCAGTTGTAGTTTTCTGTGAGAAGAAGTCCTTTGATGAGAAGTGAGACTGCAGTCATCTGTGGGTGTAAAAGGTCAGTATCAGAGGGCAGTGTCTATTTTCTCCACTTAACAAGATGCCAGTAGTTGGGCTTGATTGGCTAACCTGACAATTATCAGAGCGTCTCAAAGGAAGCTGCTTACTTTCTCCAGTCGGTCATAGAATACCCCCATGCGGATTTATCTGTAGACATGAAGCAGCTTGGTCATTGTGTCATGTGAAAAGTACCATTATTTAGAGAGAAGTAAGTGGCACAGTCATTTTTAAGAAATCAGAAGGACAGTGTTGTTGGACAGTGACATTTAAGAGCTTTTTGAGTTAGATTATGTGTCAATGAAATAGAGTATCATAACTATAAATTGATATTGTAAGAATTACAAATTGTTAAAAAGTTTTCAAACTAGAACCAGAAGATGGTGTCTTTAGTATCTTCAAAGCTAGAGGCTTGAAGTTACAAGCTTTTTGTATCATGGAACTTGTATTTTTTGTTCTCTTAAGCTTTAATTTATATATTCCTTCTTTTTTTTTTTAAAGTTTGCTTTTTTAAATGATGTTTTTTTCTGGATTTCTTTTACAGGAAGTTCCAGAATCATTGTCTTCGATCACATTAAGTGACACAGATATGGGTACCATGAAGATAAATGAACTGAGTCATGCAGTTCCAATAGAGGAACTTGGAGAGGTCACTAACCACAAAGCCATCAGCAAAGCAACAGCAAATGAAGAGGGTGAGACAGTGAGGCATCCTGAGAGTCATTCAAGCGTCCAAAGCAAGTCACTCCCCGAGCCTTTGCAAGGATTCCACCCTGAGTCCAGCCCTGCTCCCTCCGGTCCTGATGCTTCGCACACAGTGGCTGGTTCAGTTCTAGGCACTTCAAAAGAAAGCAAGGTGCGGAGGGTGCCCTGCATGTATGGGGCTAACTGCTACAGGTAAGACAGACCTGAGGTAGCATTGCAGCCCTGTGCGTCTCCGGGTGCTGCTGTGCGGTGCTGTGCTGTTGTTGTTAAGAGCCTCCTACACTGCTGCCTTAACGTCGGGTGCTTCACTGCATCTCCACTGGGTTGCACTTTCCAACTGTGCATTCTGGTAAACCCTGCCAGAGCTTTTAAGATACAACGGGGAATTAAATGTTTTATTTGTAGACATGCTGACTAATGCAAGGGCCTGAATACCTGGGAATACAGACTTCAAAAACGGAATCACACAGACTTAAATACCTGCTCATCTAATGTCTTAAGTTTAAAGAGATACTTTTAGAAATAGTTATTGTACCTGCCCATTAAGATAATTTTAGATTGTGTTTAGGCATTGTATTGTATGTATTTTCACATTTTTCTATAAAATAGAAATTTTTTCTACTCTGAAAATTATGAAAATGAAAATTTTACGCATTCATATTTTCATGCATTGAAGTGGCAACCTTAGCTTTAGACCATGGGTTTATAGTAGCGTGTGCTAACTAGTCTGTTTCCATTGCTTGCCATCCCACGGTCAAGCTGTGTCTGTGCAATGCATCCCCATGCCGCATGCTCAGAGTCCTTACACCACATGTTCTGTTCATTTCACATTCTCATTATTTCCTTTTAAAATACATTGTTATTTTAGAATTAGAGTGACTGTGTTTTTCAGTTTCAACAGTTCTGAGTTTTTTTTTTAATTTTTTTTAATTTTATTTTAATTTTAAATAGCTTGTTTTACATGTCAATCCCAGTTCCCTCTCCCTCCCCTCCTCCCCTCCTCCCCTCCTCCCCTTCCCCCCCCCCCCCCACCCTATTGCCAAATCCTTCCACATAGGGGATATCTAGAGTCTGTCATTTTACTCTGGGTAGGGTCCAGGCACTCCCCTAAGAGTCCAGGCTGAGAGAGCATCCCTCTTTGTGCTATAGGCACACGAAGACTGTTTGTATACCAGGGATAGACACTGATCCACAGCTCAGGGCCCCATAGGTTGCCCAGGCCTTCTCGCTGACACTCACATTTGAGGGGTCCAGATCAGTCCCATGCTGGCCTTCCCACTGTCAGTCTGGGGTCCAAGAGCTCTCCCCTGTTCAGATCAGCTGTCTCTGCTGGTTTTGCCAGCCCATTCTTTGCCAATTTGCTCATCACTCCTCTCTCTCTGTCACTGGGTTCCTTGGGTTCAGTTCAGTGATTAATTGTGTGTTTGCCTCTGCTTCCATCAGTCACAGGATGAAGGCTCCCGGATGGTTATAGACATCAAGTTCATTATCAGGAATGGGCATTCAAGGTGGTCTCTCCACTATTGCTTAGCTTGCCAATTGGTGTTATCCCTTTAGATCACTCGAGGTCGCTCTGATGCCTGATCTGTATTCAATCCTATGATTCCCTCTTCCCCCTATTCTACCCCCACCCCCTCAATTTCCTGTTCCCCCATGACCAACTCTCTTCCTCTTCACCCCCTCTCTTCTTCCCAGGTCCCACTCCCCCCGACCCCTCGCCGTGTTCCCCATCCATTCAGGGGATCTTGTCTCCATCCTCTTCTCTTGGGTACTATGCATATATGCATATCTTTTAGGTTCTTTCCTGTTTCCCAGACTCTCTATCAGTGGAAGTGCAAACTGGCACTATCCTGATCCGTGTCTAAAATCCATATATGAGTGAGTACATACCATGTTTGTCTTTTTGCGACTGGGTTACCTCACTCAGGATGGTTTCTTCCAGTGCTATCCATTTCTCTGCGAATTTCAAGATTCCATTGTTTATTTCTGCTGAGTAATACTCCATTGTGTAAATGTACCACATTTTCTCTATCCACTCTTCAGTTGAGGGGCATCTAGGTTGCTTCCAGGTTCTGGCTATTACAAACAATGCTGCTATGAACATAGTGGAGCAGATGCCCTTGTTGTATGAACTTGCCTCATTTGGATATATGCCTAAGAGTGGAATTGCTGGGTCTAGTGGTATATTAATTCCCATTTTCCTGAGGAATCTCCATACTGATTTCCAAAGAGGCTGTATGAGTCGGCACTCCTACCAGCAGTGGAGGAGTGTTCCTCTCTCTCCACATCCTCTCCAGCATAAATTGTCTTCGGTGTTTTTGATTTTAGCCATTCTGACAGGAGTAAGATGGTATCTCAGAGTTGTTTTGATTTGCATTTCCCTGATGGCTAAGGATGTTGAGCACTTTCTTAAGTGTCTCTTGGCCATTTTAGCCTCCTCTACTGAGAATTCTCTATTTAGCTCTGTACCCCACCTTTTAATTGGATCCTTTGGTGTTTTGGAGACTTGTTTCTTGAGTTCTTTGTAAATTTTGGAGATTAGTCCTCTGTCAGATGTAGGGTTAGTGAATATCTTTTCCCATTCTGTGGCCTGCCTTTTTGTCTTTTTGACTGTGTCCTTTGCCTTACAGAAGCTTTTTAGTTTCAGGAGGTCCCATTTGTTAATTGTCGATCTCAGTGCCTGTGCCACTGGTGTTATGTTTAGGAAGTGGTCTCCTATACCAACTCGTTGAAGAGTATCTCCCACTTTCTCTTCTAAAAGTTTCAGTGTGGCTGGATTTATGTTGAGATCTTTGATCCATTTGGACTTAAGTTTTGTACAAGGCGATAAACATGGATCTATCTGCAGTCTTCTGCATACCAGTACCCAGTTATGCCAGCACCATTTGTTGAAGATGCTTTCTTTTTTCCATTGTACAGTTTTAGCTTCTTTGTCAAAAATCAAGTGTTCATAGGTGTGTGGGTTAAAATTAGAGCTTTCGATTCGGTTCCATTGGTCTACCTGCCTATTTTTGTGCCAATACCAAGCTGTTTTCAGGACTATAGCTCTATAATAGAGTTTGAAGTCAGGTATGGTGATGCCTCCTGAAGTTCCTTTATTGTATAGGGATGTTTTAGCTATCCTGGGCCTTTTGTTTTTCCATATAAAATTGATTAATGTTCTTTCCAGGTCCTTGAAGAATTGTGATGGAATTTTGATAGAGATTGCATTGAATCTGTAGACTGCTTTTGGCAAGATTGCCATTTTTATTATGTTGATCCTACCAATCCAAGAGCATGGGAGATCTTTCCATTTTCTGGTATCCTCTTTGATTTCTTTCTTTAAATACTCAAAGTTCTTGATATACAGGTCTTTCGCTTCCTTGGATAACATTATCCCCTGATATTTGATGCTGTTTATGGCTATTGTAAAAGGTGAGATTTCTCTCTCAGTCACTTCATCGTCTGTATATAATAGGGCCACTGATTTTTTTGAGTTTACCTTGTATCCTACCACATTGCTGAAGGTGTATATCAGCTCTAGGAGTAACCTTGAGGAGTTTTCTGGGTCACTTATGTAAACTATCATATCATCTGCAAATAGTGAAAGTTTGACTTCTTTTCCTATTTGTATGCCCTTGATCTCCTTTTGTTGTCTTATTGCTGTAGCTAGAACTTCAAGTACAATATTGAAGAGATATGGAGAGAGTGGACAGCCTTGTCTTGTTCCTGATTTTAGAGGAATTGCTTTGAGTTTCTCTCCATTTAGTTTGATGTTAGCTGGTGGTTTACTGTATATTGCTTTTATTATATTCAGGTACATTCCTGTTATCCCTGATCTCTCTAAGACCTTTATCATGAAGGGGTGCTGGATTTTGTCAAAGGCTTTTTCAGCATCTAGTGAGATGATCATGTGGTTTTTCTTTCGCAGATTGTTAATATGGTGGATTACATTGATAGAGTTTCTAATGTTGAACCATTCCTGCATTCCTGGGATGAAGCCTACTTGATCATGGTGGATGATATTTCTGATGTGTTCTTGAATCCGGTTTGCGAGTATTTTATTGAGTATTTTTGCATCAATGTTCATGAGGGAAATTGGTCTATAGTTCTCTTTCTTAGTTGTGTCTTTGTGTGGCTTGGGTATCGAGGTAATTGTAGCCTCGTAGAAAGAGTTTGGCAGTGAGCCTCCTGCTTCTATTGTGTGGAATACTTTGAGGAGTATTGGAATTAGCTCTTCTTTGAATTTCTGGTAGAATTCTGCACTGAAGCCATCTGGGCCTGGGCTTTTTTTGTTTGGGAGACTTTTGATGACTGCTTCTATTTCATTAGGGGTTATAGGTCTGTTTAGATTGTTTATCTGTTCTTGATTTAGTTTTGGCAATTGATATATATCCAGGAAATTGTCCATTTCCTTTAAATTTTCGAATTTTGTGGAGTACAGATTTTCAAAGTATGCCCTGATGATTATCTGGATTTCCTCAGAGTCTGTTGTTATGTCCCATTTTTCATCCCTGATTTTGTTAATTATCATGCTCTCCCTCTGTCTTTTGGTTAGTTTGGACAGAGGTTTATCTATTTTGTTGATTTTCTCAAAGAACCAACTCTTTGTTTCATTGATTCTTCTCAGTGTTTTTCTGGTTTCTACTTGATTGATTTCAGCCCTCAATTTGATTATTTCCTGGCGTCTGCTCCTCCTGGGGAGTTTGCTTCTTTTTGTTCTAGAACATTCAGCTGTGCTATTAATTCTCTAGTATGACTGTTCTCCAGTTTTTTCATGTGGGCACTTAGTGCTATAAACTTTCCTCTCAGCACTGCTTTCAAAGTGTCCCATAAGTTTGTGTATGTTGTGTCTTCATTCTCATTGAAATTGAGAAAGTCTTTAATTTCTTTTTTTATTTGTTCCTTTACCCAGGGATGGTGCAATTGTGCATTGTTCAATCTCCATGAGTTTGTAGGGTTTCTGCGATTTGTGTTATTGTTGAATTCTAATGTTAATGCATGGTGGTCTGATAAGATGCAGGGGGTTATTCCAATTTTTTTGTATCTGTGGAGATTTGCTATGTTTCCTATTATGTGGTCAATTTTAGAGAAGGTTCCATGTGGTGCCGAGAAGAAGGTATATCCCTTTGTGTTTGGGTGGAATGTTCTATAGATGTCTGTTAAACCCAGTTGGGTCATAACTTCTAGTAGTTCTTTTGTTTCTTTGTTAAGTTTCTGTCTGGAGGTCCTGTCTAGCGGTGAGAGCGGAGTGTTGAAGTCTCCTACTATTAGTGTGTGAGATTTTATGTGCATTTTGAGCTTTAGTAATGTTTCTTTCACAAATGTAGGTGCCTTTGTGTTTGGGGCGTAGATGTTTAAAATTGAGACTTCGTCTTGATGTATTTTTCCTTTGATGAATATGAAGTGTCCTTCTTCATCTCTTTTGATTGATTTTAATTTGAAGTCTAATTTGTTAGATATTAGGATTGCTACACCCTCTTGTTTCTTGGGACCGTTTGATTGGAAGATCTTTTCCCAACCCTTTACTCTGAGATAACGTCTGTCTTTGATGTTGAAATGTGTTTCTTGTATGCAGCAGAAGGAAGGGTTCTGTCTTCGTATCCATTCTGCTAGCCTGTGTCTTTTTATAGGCAAGTTGAGGCCGTTGACATTGAGGGATATTAATGACCATTGATTGGTGATCCTTGTTTGTGCTTGATTTATTGTTAGTGAAGTTATTTTGTGTAGTTTCTCCTCCCTTTTTCTTTTGGTGTTTTGTAAAGTGTGATTATATATTGCCTGTGTCTTTGTGAGTGTAGTTATCTTCCTTGGCTCTAGGTTTTCCTTCTAGCATTTTCTGTAGAGCTGGATTCATGGATAGGTATTGTTTAAATCTGGCTTTATCATGGAATATTTTGTTTTCTCCATCTATGGTAATTGAGAGCTTTGCTGGATATAGTAGTCTGGGCTGGCATCCTTGTTCCCTTAGCATTTGTAGGACATCTGTCCAGGATCTTCTGGCTTCCATCGTTTCCATTGAGAAGTCAGGTGTAATTCGGATAGGTCTGCCTTTGTATGTTACTTGGCCTTTTTCTTTAGCTGCTCTTAATATTTTCTCTTTACTCTGTAGGTTTGATGTTTTGATTATTATATGGCGAGGTGAATTCTTTTTCTGGTCGAGCCTATTTGGTGTTCTGTAAGATTCTTGTACTTTCATAAGCATATCTTTCTTTAGGTTAGGGAAGTTTTCTTCTATGATTTTGTTGAATATGTTTTCTGTACCTTTAAGTTGAATTTCTTCACCTTCCTCTATACCTATTATTCTCAGGTTTGGCTTCTTCACAGTGTCCCATATTTCCTGGATATTTTGTGTTAAGGATTTGTTGGTTTTGAGATTTTCTTTGGTTGACGACTCTATATCCTCTAATGAGTCTTCAACACCTGAGATTCTCTCTTCTATCTCTTGTATTCTATTGGTGATACTTGCATCTGTAGTTACTGATCGTTTACCCAGCTTTTCTATTTCCAGCATCCCTTCATTCTGTGTTTTCTTTATCGTTTCTATTTCATCTTTCAATCCTTCAACTGTTTGAGTTGTTTCCTTAATTTTCTTGGTTGTTCTTTCTTGGTGCTCTTTAGATTCTTTGAGAGATTTGTTTATTTCTTGAATTTTTTCCCCCATTTCATGGATTTTTTTGTTTGTTTTTTCTCCTATTTCTTTACGGGATTTCCTCGTTTCTTCTTTGAGGGTCTCCATCATCTTCATGAAATAATTTTTAAGGTCTGTCTCCTCTTCTTCGTCTATGTAGTGCTTTTCGGGTCTTGCTGGTGTTGGATCCCTGGATTCTGGTGGGGTCATGTTGGTGTTTCTATTGCTGAGTGATCTCTTCTTCTGTCTTCTTCCCATCTCTTCTTCCAGTGGTTGCTGGTGGGGTCTTTCTGTCTCCACTGGTCTCCTTCCTTCCTGCAGCTGAAGCTGGGGATGCTGACACGGAGTTTGGGTCCTGGTAGGGCTGATGTCTTTCCTGAAGCTGGTCTCACTGGGGTTGGGGTCTTGGAATTGTTGACTTCTTTGCTGTGTGGGCAGGTCTCCTGAAGCTGGACTCGCTGGGGTTGGAGTCTTGGAAGGGCTGATGTCTTTCCTGAAGCTGGACTCGCTGGGGTTGGGGTCTTGGAGGGGCTGATGTCTTTCCTGAAGCTGGACTCGCTGGGGTTGGGGTCTTGGAGGGGCTGATGTCTTTCCTGTGTGGGCGGGTCTTCTGGATGCCAGGAGCAGCCGGAAGATCAAGGGGGGTCCCCGCCGGAGACCCAATCTCACCTGAAGCTGGACTTGCTGGGGTTGGGGTCTTGGAGGGGCTGATGTCTTTCCTGTCCAGTTCTGAGTTTTAAATTTATATATGATGTCTGTGGAAGTGTCCTTAAGCCTAGAACACAATGTAAAACTCTACAGCAAAATATAAGCTATTACTTTGGATTTTGAAAGGCACTGTTTTATGTCTGTGTTAGTTGGCTAAGGCAGCCATAACCCAATACCACAGACTGGTTTTGCTTTAGTAACAGGATTTATTTTCCCTCAACCTGACATTAGAAATGCCAGATTCCAGCGTCTGCAAGCCTGGCTTCTCTTCTTGTCTTGAAAGTGGTGGTTTTCCTGGTGCTTTTCCTCTGTCATTTCCCAGTGTCTCTTCCTCATCCAGGAAGATACCAATCATTTTGTGTCAGGTCCCAAGCTTTATGACCTCAATTAACCTTATTAATATCATAGGTGGAGATTAGCGCTTCCAACACAGGAGTTTGGAGGGGCCACAATTCAATGAATAGCAGTATTTAACACTGTCATTTCCTTTTGTTAAGAGGAGTAAATGGTTTATCAAATAATAATTCATTCACTTATACTTTATAAGTTAGTTTTAATCGCTCTTAGCTTTAGGCAGCAACTAACTTTAATTTTTAAATAATGTCTGAACAATGCTTAAATCAAAATAATTTATATTTGTTACAAAGAATAGGAAGTAATATTTATTGAAATGTTTATATTTATAAAGAAGGGGGAAGAATGGCATACTGAGTTTAAGATAAACCTACATACTCACACACTTACATATCTATAAAATCATTACAAAAGTCTAGCTTTTCTTCATCCAAGGTATTATTGCTTTAACCTCTCCCCTGTCTCAAATGGATAATGCTCCAAGTCTCTATATTTTCTTTTCTTTTTTTGAAAGTAACAACTTGATTCTATATTCAAAGAAATAAAACATATTTTAAAATTATATTCTTATCCTTTAGTTAATTTTGTTTTTTTTTTTATTTTTAAATTTAAATTAGAAACAAGGTTGTTTCACATATCAGTCCCAGCTCCCTCTCCTACCCTCCCCCAATCCCCACTCCTTTCCCCAGGGAGGGTGAGGCCCTCCATGGGGGGTATCCATAACCTGTCATTTCTTCCAGGGCAGGGCCTAGGCCCTCCACCAAGAGTTCAGGCTGAGAGAGCATCCCTCATTGTGGGATGGGCACCCAAAGTCCATTTGTATAACAGGGATAAATACTGGTCTACTACCCAAGGCCCCATAGATTGCCTAGGCCTCCTCACTAACACTCACAATCAGGGTGTCTGGATCAGTCCCATGCTGGATTCCCAGCCATCAGTCTGGGGTTCAAAAGCTACCCCTTATTCAGGTCAGCTGTTCCTGGGGGTTAAACCAGCCCAGTCTTGACCTTTATGCTCATCAGTCCTTCCTCTCTGTCACTGGGTTCCTTGAGTTCAGCTCAGTGTTTAGCTGTGGGTGTCTGCCTCTGCTTCCATCAGTCATTGATTGATGGTTCTGTTTCCCGACTCTCTGGCAGTGGGATTGTAGGTTGGCATTCCCCTGATCCATGTCTAAAATCCTTGTATGAGTGAGTACATACCATGTTTGTCTTTTTGTGACTGGATTACCTCACTCAGGATGGTTTCTTCTAGTACCATCCATTTGTCTGCAAATTTCAAGATTCCATTGTTTTTTTTCCCCCGCTGAGTAGTACTACATTGTGTAAATGTATCACATTTTCTCTATCCACTCTTCAGTTGGGTGGCATCTAGGTTGCTTCCAGGTTCTGGCTATTACAAATAATGCTGCTATGAACATAGTGGAATACTTTGAGAAGAGTTGGTATAAGCTGTTCTTTGAATTTCTCATAGAATTCTGCACTGAGACCATCTCGACCTGGGCTAATTTTGTTTGGGAGACTTTTGATGACTGCTTCTATTTCCATAGGAGCTATAGGTCTATTTAAAATGGTTATCTGTTCTTGATTTAATTTTGACAAGTGATAGCTATCTAGAAAATTGTTCATTTCCTTTAAATTTTCAACTTTTGTGGATTACAGGTTTTCAAACTATGACCTGATGATTCTCTGGATTTCCTCAGTGTCAGTTGTTATGTGCCCCTTTTCATTTCTGATTTTGTTAATTTGCATGTTTACACTCGGCCGTTTCATGTTTCCTAATTTTGGATAAAGGTTTGTCTATCTTGTTGATTTTCTCAAAGAACCAACTCTTTGTTACATTGATTCTTTGTATCGTTTTCCTAGTTTCTACTTTATTGATTTCAGCCCTCAATTTGATTATTTCCTGGCCTCTACTCCTCCTGGGTGAGTTTGCTTCTTTGTGTTGTAGAGCTTTCAGCTGTGCTGTTAATTCTCTAGCGTGAATATTCTCCAGTTTCTACATGTGGGCACTTAATACTATGAACTTGCCTCTTAGCACTGCTTTCAAAGTGTCCTATAAGTTTGGGTATGTTGTGTCTTCATTCTCATTGAATTCTAGGAAGTATTTAATTTCTTTTTTTATTTCTTCTTTGACCCAAGAATGGTGCAATTGTGCATTATTCAATTCCCATGAGTGTCCCGACCCACAGGATATTCGTCTGGTAGACACCTAGGAGAAAGATGGAGGACAGGGAATATAAAGAATGGATGTCAAGACAGGATCTCATCAAGGCGACTTTACTTCATCCCAAAGGGATTTATATAAGGAAAGGGAGGAGGGGAAGGAATGGGAGTGTGTTGCAGCTGCAATGAGCCTAGTGGAACAGGTCAGTGGGAGAGGTAACCTCTGTGCTGCTTGGAAACCTAATTTGCAGGGCAAAAGGTCGGGGATAGAACTTCCTATGTTGCTAGGTAACCTGATGGTAGGTTCTTACTTTATCTAGCTCAATCTTTCCTATGTCCTCGCCTAACTCCTGGCGGAATTGGGGGCTTTCTGTTGAGCTAATCTTTAACTGCTAATTAAGCTGCAGGCATGTTTCTGGAATTTAGCAGAGGTAGCACAGTGGTCCAGAGTCATGTACTCCCTGTGAGGGTTGAGTCACATCTTCTCTTATGAGTATGTGAGGCAGCTGTATCTGGTTGATGGCCGGAGGACCCTGACACATGAGTTTGTAGGGTTTCTGTAATTTGTGTTGTTGTTGAATTCTAATTTTAACGCATGGTATGAGATGCATGGAGTTATTCCAACTTTTTTGGACCAGTTGAGGTTTGATATGTTGTCAAGTATGTGGTTGATTTTTTGAGAAGGTTCCATGTGGTGCTGAGAAGAAGGTATATTCTTTTGTGTTTGGATGGAATGTTCTATAGATGTCAGTCAAACCCAATTGGGTCATAACTTCTATTAGTTCCTTTGCTTCTCTGTTAAGTTTCTGTCTGGTAGTCCTGTCTATAATGATGAGAGTGGGGTGTTGAAGTCTCCCATTGTAAGTGTGTGGGGATTTATATGTGATTTGAGTTTTAGTAATGTTTTTTTAATGAATGTGGATGCCTTTGTATTTGGGGCATAGATGTTCAGAATTGAAACTTCATCTTGGTGGATTTCTCTTGTGATGAGTATGAAATGACCTCCTTCATCTCTTTTGATTTTGTTTTAAAGTCTAATTTGTTAGATATTAGGATTGCTATACCTGCTTTTTTCTTGGGTTCATTTTATTGGAAAATCTTTTCCTAACCCTTAATTCTGAGGTAGTGTCTGTCTTTGAGGCTGAGGTATATTTCTAGTATGCAGTGGAAGGATGGGTTCTGTCTTCAAATCCATTGTGTTAACCTGTGACTTTTTATGGGTGAGTTAAGACCATTAATATTGAGGCATATTAATGACCATTGCTCATTCTGGTTTGCTTTGAAATGGTTGTTGTTGGTGGAATTATATGTGAATTTCCACCCCTTTTTTCTTTTGGCTGTTGGTAAGGTGGGGTTATTTATTGCTTATGTTTTTCTGGTTGTAGTTAACTTCCTTAGGTTGGAGTTTTCCTTCCAGAACTTTCTGTAGGGCTGGGTTAGTGGATATGTATTGTTTGAATCTGGTTTTGTCATGGAATGTCTTGTTTTCTCCATGTATATTGATTGAAAGCTTTGCTGGGTATAGTAGTCTGGGCTGGCTTCCATGGTCTCTTAGTGTTGGTAGACTATCTATCCAGGACCTTCTGGCTTTCAGAAAAGTCAGGTGTAATTCTGATAGGTTTGCCTTTATATGTTACTTGACCTTTTTCCTTAGCTGCTCCTAATAGTCTTTCTTTATTCTGTATGTTTGGGGTCTTGATTATTATGTGGCATGGCCTCTAATTCAGGTTCTGCCACCAGGTTCCTGCCCTGACTTTCCTCGTAATGGAGTGTGACCTAAGCTTTTGAGTGAAATAAAATCCTTTTTCCCTCATGTTGCTTTTGGTTATAATGTTTTATTACAGCAATAGAAATTTAAGACAGTGGGTAGAGGCATTTGCCATCAAGCCCGATGACCAGAGTTAGATTCCTAAAACACACATAGTTCAAGGAGAGAATGAACTCCCACAATGAGGCGGAGTTTCTCTGTGTCCCTGAAGCTGCTTCCAAATAACCAGACTGGAGCTTAGTATTAATTACAAATGCTTGGCTGATAGCTCAGGTTTATTACTAACTATCTTTTACAACTTAAGTTAACCCATTTCTATTAATCTATGTATTGCCACGTGGCTTGTGGCTTTACTCGTCCTCCAACATATCTTGCTCCCTCTTTATCTCCTTGTGACTCCCAAGATTCTGCTATTCTCAGCATTCTCTCTGCCCTGAAAATCCTGCCTCGCTGTCAGCCAATCAGCTTTTTATTAGCAATGAGAGCAACACATTTTCATAGTGTACAGAAGGATTATTCCACAGCAGCACCCACAAATTGCCCTGTGACCTCCACATGTGTGCCATGGTTTAAACACACAGACACAGACACACAGACACACACACACACAGACACACAGACACACAGACAC
Source organism: Mesocricetus auratus (assembly GCF_017639785.1). NCBI lineage: Eukaryota > Metazoa > Chordata > Mammalia > Rodentia > Cricetidae > Mesocricetus > Mesocricetus auratus. The sequence continues at coordinate 149,319,149 of NW_024429266.1, read as the reverse complement.
AGACACAGACACACACACACACACACACACACACGCGCGCGCGCGCGCAAAAGTGAGTTTTTTTAAAAAACTATTAAAGCAAGCCGGGTGTTGGTGGTTGGCAGAGGCAGGTGGATTTCTGTGAGTTTGAGGCCAGCCTGGTCTACAGAGCGAGTTGCGGACAGCCTCCAAAACAATACAGAGAAACCCTGTCTCGAAAAAACCAAAACCAAAACCAAAACAAAAAACTATTAAAGCATGTTGTTTGTAATATGTGAACGTGTATATTACTATTATTTTAAGTAAATAAATGTACTTTTCTGATTTTTCACTTTAAATTTCTTGCAGGGTAAATCCACCACATAAAGAAATGGTTCTTAAACTCTAATAATAAATTTTAAGAATAGCAGAGAAGCCTGAGCCAGAATTTGAAAAATGCTTTTAGAAGACATGGTAGTGTACTTTGTGTTTAATGATTAGGAAGGAAACATGGGTCATTCTAGAATGTTGGTAATGTTGTTAGTATAGGATACAGAAATCTTCAAGGGCTATAGATGCTTATATTTGCTGCATACCTACATGAATGGTATAATGTTTACAAATCGTCTTTTTGTACACATGAGTTGTCTTATGACAATGGAAATTGATTGTTTCCCTGGGAGTCCTGTACTGATTAGATGTCACCACTGACAGGCATTAGAACATGTTGAGAATGGAGAGGATAAATGAGGTGAGTTATAGTCTCATCAATAGCCAACTTTATTCAAATCCCAAACAGTTTATACTCGGAGGGTTAAGAAAGGTTACACAAGTAAAGTTCTCATGAGTTCAAGCTACATACAATTACAAGGACAGGCCACACATGGAAACATGTTTTTCCACAGTAGCACATAAAGGATAGTTTAAACATCTAATTGAAATAACAGCAGCAAGCAATCATGATTAATTTGAAGTAAACTCACTCCTTTGTGCTACACCTGGGAGGAGCATGAAAACACATTACAAGAATAATCCTATGTTTTAAAGAAACTGAGGTCACAAGACTTTCTTCTCGTTTTCTTGGAGTTTTCTCACAAGCACCCAGAATTCTCTGCAAACAACTCAGTTCCTGGACTATTTCCTGTTGGGGAAGTCCTGTTATTTGCCTGTGCATTTGTCAATAAAGTACTGTCTGGCCAATAGAAAACCTAGATAGGAGGGACTAGGAGTCGAGGAGGATTCTGGGAAGGGGAAACACAAGAGAGTCAACATGTAACCGCCATGGGGGTAGGAGCCCAGAACTATTCTCCAGTAAGAGACATACTTAGATTAACAATTATGGGGTAATTACTTAAAGCAGAGCTAGCCAGTAAGAGACAAGCAAGGCCAACAGCTTCATAATTAATACAGCGTCTTGTGTGTTTATTTGGAACTCATGCGGATCTAGAACCAGGCTGGCGCAGCAGAGCCCAGGCGACTGGCAGGGGATAAACCAAAGCGGCTAGCAAGGAAAAAGCTTCTCTTAACAATTTCCAACAGCTATGTCAGGTTGGTCAACAACATGGCATGGGGATGTCATCTTTACTTATTATCATCAACATAGGCGTTAGGTTCCTGTCTGGAATTATCAGTTATTGCTTGGTTTCACTCTACAGCCACTATAAACCCTTAACTTCCTATTATTTTTTCTTCTAATTTTATGTTTATGACCCTCACAGGAAGAATCCTCTCCATTTTCAACACTTGAGCCACCCTGGTGATAGTGACTATGGAGACATACAAGTCACAGATGAAGGTGACAGGCCTGAGTGTCCCTATGGGGCATCTTGTTACAGGTAAGGAAACTGAGTCATGTGGCTGCACTCTTCCCTAACTGCTTCCTAGCCAGGTGAAATTGGGTGACTTGAGCAGCTCCCCATCTTAAATCTGTACATAGTTTACATTAAATTTATGTAGGACACAGATATTCTGTCAAATAATTTTAATTGTTATCAATCTTATAACAATTTATAACCTGAAGTTTTTCTGTATTTTTGTGTAAAATATAATCAGATTAATTTATAGACATCCAATACATACTCTGTGAAGACACTAAGATGTGATTTGTAAGTCAGTTGGGGATGTTATCCCCTTTCTGTCAGCTTCCTCAATTCCTACTAATCCACTTTTTTTTAATCCTGTCAGCTTTTTTTGTCTTAAAAAATAAGATTTTCCTCACTGAAAAAGCCATACAAATGATCATGTAAGTGAGAGATGTCTGCCTCTTCCATACTGGTGATGTTTAGGTACTTTTACAGCTGCTCTGAGCGGGCTATTTTCCTGACTTCATTTCTGCGGGTTCATTTTGGTAGAAAAGCTGTTCTTTTGGGGATGATTTTATGTCCTGATACTTTGCTGAAACTTTCCACTGTCAGTCCTCTAGTGGAGGTGTAGGGTCTCTTAAAGAGAAGACACCACAAAGAGGGGAGGGTGGACTTCTTCCTGCCTGTATACATCCCTTTTCTTTCTTTGCCTTATTGTTCTGAGATGTCACATATTGTAATGAATGAGCTAGTGGAGAGTAAACAGTCTTTCTTGTTTCCTCAGTCAGCATGGTGTTATCCGTGGGTCACAGTGAACTCAATACCAAGTGGGTTCCATTTAGTCAAACATGGGTCTTGGAGCTCACACAGCATGCAGATGCTAGGGAAGCTGTCTCTTGTCACAGTGATGGGGGTGGGAGTGGAGGTATTGAAAGATTCCTGTTTGAATCTGTGGCTTTAGGAGTCACAGATCCCTGTGCTGTCCTGTCTCCAGAACCCACTAGAGGAATCAGTGCGGAACCACAGGGTGTTGACCTACAGCATTGGTTAAGCTACCAGGGAAGGAGTCTGAGTCATCACTGCCCAGGCCTCCTCACTGACTCTCACATTTGGGGGGTCTGGATTAGTCCCATGCTGGTCTCTCAGCTGTCGATCTGGGGTCCAAGAGCTCCCCCTTGTTCAGATCAGCTGTCTCTGTTGATTTTGCCAGCCCATTCTTTGCCAATTTGCTCATCGCTCCTCTTTCTCTGTCACTGGGTTCCATGGGTTCAGTTCAGTGTTTAACTGTGGGTGTTTGCCTCTGTTTCCATCAGTCACTGGATGAAGGTTCTAGGATGGCATATAGGGTAGATGTCAAGTTCATTATCAGGAATGGGCATTTAAGGTGGTCTCTCCACTATTGTTTAGCTTGCCAGTTGGTGTCATCCCTTTAGATCACTAGAGGTCTCACTGGTGCCAGATCTCTCTTCTAACCTATGACTCCCTCTATTATGGTATTTCTCATCCTGTTCTCCCCCTATTCTACCCCCCACTCAATCTTCATGTTCCCCCATGACCTACTCTCTCTTCCTCTTTTCGTCCTCTCTTCTGCTCAGCTCCCACTCCCCCCCTCCACCTCTCACCGTGTTCCCAATCTGTTCAGAATATCTTGCCTCATTCCTCTTGTCTGGGGTACCATGCATATCTCTCTTAGGTTCTTTCCTGTTTCCCAGACTATCTGTCAGTGGAAGTGCAGACTGGCACTATCCTGATCCATCTCTAAAATCCATACATGAGTGAGTACATACCGTATTTGTCTTTTTGTGACTGGGTTACCTCACTCAGGATGATTTCTTCTAGTGCCACCCATTTACCTGCGAATTTCAAGATTCCATTGTTTTTTTCTTCTGAGTAATACTCCATTGTATAAATGTACCACATTTTCTCTATCCACTCTTCAGTTGAGGGGCATCTAGATTGCTTCTAGGTTCTGGCTATTACAAATAATGCTGGTATGAACATGCTGGAACAGATGTCCTTGTTGTATGAATTTGCATTTTTTGGATATATGCCTAAGAGTTGAATTGCTGGGTCTTGTGGTAGACTGATTCCCATTTTCCAGAGGAATCTTCATACCGATTTCCAAAGTGGGTGTATGAGTTGGCACTCCCACCAGCAGTGGAGGAGTGTTCCCCTTTCTCCACATCCTCTCCAGCATAAATTGCCTTCGGTGTTTTTGATTTTAGCCATTCTGACAGGAATAAGATGGTATCTCAGAGTTGTTTTGATTTGCATTTCCCTGATGGCTAAGGATGCTGATCACTTTCTCAAGTGTCTCTCAGCCATTTTAGACTTCCCTATTGAGAATTCTCTATTTAGTTCTGCAGTGCACTTTTTAATTGGATCCTTTGGTGTTTTGGAGACTTGCTTCTTGAGTTCTTTGTAAATTTTGGAGATCAGCCCTCTGTCAGATGTGGGGTTAGTGAATATCTTTTCCCATTCTGTGGACTGCTTTTTTGTCTTGTTGACTGTGTCCTTTGCCTTACAGAAGCTTCTTAGTTTCAGGAGGTTCCATTTGTTAATTGTCGATCTCAGTGTCTGTGCTACTGGTATTATGTTCAGGAAGTGGTCTCCTGTACCAACTCGTGGAAGAGTATCTCCCACTTTCTTTTCTAAGAGTTTCAGTGTGGCTGGATTTATGTTGAGGTCTTTCATCCATTTGGACTTAAGTTTTGTGCAAGGCGATAGACATGGATCTATCTGTAGCCTTCTGCATGCCAATATCCAGTTATGCCAGCACCATTTGTTAAAGATGCTTTCTTTTTTTCCATTGTATAATTTTAGCTTCTTTGTCAAAAATCAAGTGTTCATATGTATGTGGGTTAATCAGGGTTATCAATTCGGTTCCATTGGTCTACCTGTCTATTTTTGTGCCAATACCAAGCTGTTTCGAGGACTATAGCTCTATAATAGAGCTTGAAGTCATGTATGGTGATGCCTCCTGAAGTTCCTTTATTGTATAGGGTTGTTTTGGCTATCCTGGGTCTTTTGTTTTTCCATGTAAAGTTGATTATAGTTCTTTCAAGGTCTGTGAAGAATTGTGCTAGAATTTTGATAGGGATTGCATTGAATCTGTAGACTGCTTTTGGCAAGATTGCCGTTTTTATTATGTTGATCCTATCAATACAAGAGTATGGGAGATCTTTCCATTTTCTGGTATCCTCTCTGATTTCTTTCTTTAGTGACTCAAAGTTCTTGATATACAGGCCTTTCACTTCTTTGGTTAGCATTATTCCCAGATATTTGATGCTGTTTATGGCTATTGTAAAGAGTGATGTTTCTCTGTTTTTTTTTTCTCAGCCACTTTATCATCTGTATATAATAGGGCCACTGATTTTTTTGAGTTTACCTTGTATCCTGCCACTTTGCTGAAGGTGTTTGTCAGCTCCAGGAGTTCCCTTGCAGAGTTTTTAGGGTCACTTATGTAAACTATCATATCATCTGCAAATAGTGAAAGCTTGAATTCTTCTTTTCCTATTTGTATGCCCTTGATCTCCTTTTGTTGTCGTATTGCTCCAGCTAGAACTTCAAGTACAATATTGAAGAGATATGGAGAGAGTGGACAGCCTTGTTTTGTTCCTGATTTTAGAGGAATTGTGTTGAGTTTCTTTCCATTTACTTTGATGTTAGCTGTTGGTTTACTGTATATTGCTTTTATTATATTCAGGTATGTTCCTGTTATCCCTGATCTCTCTAGGACCTTTATCATGAAGGGGTGCTGGATTTTGTCAAAGGCTTTTTAAACATCTAGTGAGATGATCAGTTGTTTTTCTTTTGCAGTTTGTTTATATGGTGGATTACGTTGATAGATTTTCTAATGTTGAACCATTCCTGCATTCCTGGGATGAATCCTACTTGATCATGGTGGATGATTTTCCTGATGTGTTCTTGAATCCCCTTGGGTCCCAAGGTAATTGTAGCTTTGTAAAAAGAGTTTGGCAGTGAGCCTCCTGCTTCTATTGTGTGGAATACTTTGAGGAGTATTGGAATTAGGTCTTCTTTGAATTTCTGGTAGAATTCTGCACTGGAGCCATCTGGGCCTGGGCTTTTTTTGTTTTGGAGACTTTTGATGACTGCTTCTATTTCATTAAGGGTTATAGGTTTGTTTAGATTGTTTATCTGTTCTTGATTTAGTTTTGGCAAGTGATATCTATCCAGGAAATTGTCCATTTCCTTTAAATTTTCGAATTTTGTGGAGTACAGATTTTCAAAGTATGCCCTGATGATTCTCTGGATTTCCTCAGTGTTCGTTGTTACGTCCACCTTTTCATTTCTGATTTTGTTAATTTGCATGCTCTTTCTCTGTGTTTTGGTTAGTTTGGATAAAGGTTTGTCTATTTTGTTGATTTTCTCTAGAACCAACTCTTTGTTTCATGGATTCTTGCAATGTTTTCCTGGTTTCTACTTGATTGATTTCAGCCCTCAATTTGGTTATTTCCTGGAGTCTGCTCCTCCTGCGTGAGTTAGCTTCCTTTTGTTCTAGAGCATTCAGCTGTGCTATTAATTTTCTAGTGTGACTGTGTTCCAGTTTCTTCATGTGGGCATTTAGTGCTATGAACTTTCCTATCAGCACTAATTTCAGAGTGTCCCATAAGTTTGGGTATGTTGTGTCTTCATTCTCATTGAATTCCAGGAAGTCTTTAATTTCCCTTTTTTTATTTCTTTCTTTACCCAAGGATGGTGCAATTGTGCATTGTTCAGTTTCCACGAGTTTGTAGGGTTTCTGTGATTTGTGTTATTGTTGAATTCTAATTTTAATGCATGGTGGTCTGATAAGATACAGGGGTTATTCCATTTTTTTTGTATCTGTGGAGGTTTGCTATGTTTCCTATTATGTGGTCAATTATAGAGAAGTTTCCATGTGGCGCCGACAAGAAGGTATATCCCTTTGTGTTTGGGTGGAATGTTCTATAGATGTCTGTTAAACCTATTTGAGTCATAACTACTATTAGTTCTTTTGTTTCTTTGTTAAGTTTCTGTCTGGAGGTCCTATCTAGTGGTGAGAGCGGAGTGTTGAAGTCTCCTACTACTCTATGTGATATTTTTATGTGTGATTTGAGCTTTAGTAATGTTTCTTTCCCGAATGTGGGTGCCTTTGTATTTGGGGCATAGATATTCAAAATTGAGACTTCATCTTGATGGACTTTTCCTTTGATGAATATGAAATGTCCTTCTTCATATCTTTTGATTGATTTTAATTTGAAGTCTAGTTTGGTATATATTAGGATTGTTACACCCGCTTGTTTCTTGGGTCCGTTTGATTGGAAAATCTTTTCCCAACCCTTTACTCTGAGATAATGTCTGACTGTGATGTGAGATGTGTTTCTTGTATGCAGCAGAAGGATGGGTTCTGTTTTCGTATCCATTCTGCTAGTATGTGTCTTTTTATAGGCAAGTTGAGACCATTGACATTGAGGGATATCAATAACCATAGATTGATGATTCTTGTTTGTGCTTGATTTATTGGTAGTGGAGTTACTGTGTGTAGGTTCTCCTCCCTTTTTCTTTTGGTTTTGGTAAAGTGGGATTATATATTGCTTATGTCTTTGTGAGTGTAGGTATCTTCATTGGGTCTAGGTTTTCTTTCCAGCACTTTCTGTGGCGCTGGTTTCATGGATACGTATTTTTTAAATCTGGCTTTGTCATGGAATATTTTGTTTTCTCCATCTATGGTAATTGAAAGCTTTGCTGGATATAGTAGTCTGTGCTGGCATCCTTGTTCCCTTAGCATTTGTAGGACCTCTCTCCAGGATCTTCTGGCTTTCATAGTTTCCATTGAGAAGTCAGGTGCAATTCGGATAGGTCTGCCTTTATATGTTACTTGGCCTTTTTCTTTAGCTGCTCTTAATATTTTCTCTTTATTCTGTAGGTTTGATGTTTTGATTATTATGTGGTGAGGTGATTTCTTTTTCTGATCCAGCCTGTTTGGTGTTCTGTAAGATTCTTGTATTTTCATGGGCATATCCTTCTTTTGGTTAGGAAGGTTTTCTTCTATGATTTTGTTGAATATGTTTTCTGTACCTTTGAATGTATTTCTTCGCCTTCTTTTATACCTATTATTCTCAGGTTTGGCTTCTTCACAGTGTCCCATATTTCCTGGATATTTTGTGTTAGGGATTTGTTGGTTTTGAGATTTTCTGTGGTTGTCGACTCTATATCCTCTAAAGAGTCTTCAACACCTGAGATTCTCTCCTATATCTCTTGCATTCTGTAGTTCCTGATGGTTTACTCAGCTTTTCTGTGTCGAACATTCCCTCATTCTGTGTTTTCTTTATTGTTTCTATTTCATCTTTCAATACTTCAACTGTTTGAGTTGTTTCCTTCATTTGTTTGGTTGTTTTTTCTTGGTACTATTTAGGTTCTTTGAGGGATTTGTTTATTTCTTGAATTATTTTGGTTCGCCTTTTCCTTCATTTCATGTATTTTTTGTTTGTTTTTTCTTCTATTTCTTTAAGGGATTTCCTTGTTTCCTCTTTGAGGGTCTCTATCATCTTCATAAAATAATTTTTAAGGCCTGTCTTTTCTGCTTCATCTATGTAGTGCTTTTCAGGTCTTGCTGGTGTTGGGTCTCTAGATTATGTTGGAGTCATGTTGGTCTCACTATTGCTGAGTGAGCTCTTATTCTGTCTTCTTCCCATCTCTTCTTCCAGTGGGTGCAGGTGGGGTCTTTCTGTCTCCACTGGTCTCCTTTCCTGAAGTTGAAGTTGGGGAAGCCGGAGGGTGGGGTCTGGAAGTACTGATGCTTTTTCTGTATGGGCGGGTCCTCTGGATGCCAGGAGCAGCCCCTGGAAGACCGAGGGTCCTGGGCGGGGTGATCCCAGGGGGACCCAAGCTCACCTGAAGCTGGGGATGCCAGAGGTTGGGGTCTGGAAGGACTGATGCCTTTCCTGTGTGGGTTGGTTCTCTGGATGCCAGCAGCAGGCCCCCAGAAGATTGAGGGGATAGGTGATGGGCAGGGGATGGGGGTGGCCCCAGGGGGACCCAAGCTCACCTGTAGCTGAGGACACTAGAGGTTTGGGTCTGGAAGGAATGATGCCTTTCCTCATTACTTGAAATTTCTAAACCAGATTTTGAAAGACACTCTAGTAATAAACAGCTGAGACCATATTTAACTTTTCAATGATCTTACTCAACTATTAACAAGGGGAAAAAAAAAGACTGCTTGGTGCCTGAAACAAACATGTTCACAGGAAAAAGAAAAAAAAAAAACAACGCTTCAGTTTCAGGTGACTCTAGATAATAATAAAACGATAAGTGGTCCATGAAGAAAATGGTACTTACCAGCTGGATTGTAGTTCAGTGGTTAGAGTACTTGTCTGGTATGCCCAAATCCCTGGTTTGATCCCCAGCACGTCTAAAGAAAAAGGGAGGGCGGGAGGGGAAGGAACATTTGTTAGTGACCTATTCTTTCATTTTCGTAGGTTTGAAAATTTTTAAATAAAAACTACCGAAATTCTCAGCTGTGTAGTAGTCTTTTTCCTGGATGAAGGAGGAAGCTCTCTGGTGTCATTGCCTGTTTCCGTTCCTCCTTCCCCGATGCTTGGCACCGACTGGCCTTTCAACAAGAACTGAGTTTACAAGCCAGTCACTTGCACTAGCATGTTCATCAGGGAAGGCTTGCTGAAGCTTTTCTGGGGACAACTCCCTGGGACATATGTCAGTTTTCTCATTCATTTTTTCTCAAGCTTAAAGTTTCCATCCAGCAGAAGGTGAGATTTAGGTTAATTATCCCAACTACAAGGTCTTCTATAGATTTTTTTCCAGCCCTCAAACCTGCTGAGTTATGACCCTAATTAGCTGCATAGTACCTCTTGCACTGTTTAATGCTAACCCGCAGGAAAAGTTGTGAAAAAAGAGCTACTGGCGTTAAGGAATACCACAGACACCTGGCACAGGCTGGCCTGCAGAAGTAGTCTGACTGGTCCTGGAATGGATACTGACAGTGCCTCTCCATCTACCACGCTGCAGCCTCATCTGCATGTGGGCTCTGTTGTTGGCTCCTCTTCAGACAGGGAAACTGAAGCTTAGCTCTCGAGAGGGTGTTTGGACTAGGATTCTGATCAGGTGTTCCTCATGTTAATCCCAACTCTCCTTTCAATAGTGACATTCCCATCTATAGAGTTTTTATTTTTCTTAAGAATCCGTAGAGGATGTCTTATGGTGGGAGTTTCTAAAATCAATTTTTTATTGGCCTTGAGTGGGCAGGGAGCTCTACTGTGTTGTTTGTTTTTATGTGTTGTTAAGTATGCTAGTCAAATTAGCTATAATTTAACTAAGATACCTAAAATCAAACGAAAATCATTGCAACTTACATGACATCTTTTCTAAATGTCATTACTTAATTTAAATTTGTGTTTTTATACTGACTTCCAATTGCCTGGAATAAGGAAAATGCTTGGAGCAAATATAAATGCTAAAAACCAGGAAGCAACTGTTTATAAATCAGATGGTTCCATATAACCAGAAATTATTTGTTTTATTTAGTAGTTTCAGAGGTACAGAAGAGAAAAACATAGTACTTTAAAGGTGTAATTTTATTAGGAAACATTTTAACAAAGTTACAAGTTTTAGCTGATAGAAAGGAACATTTTTATACAGTGCCACGATTTGTAAGTGGAAGACTGAATCATCTGGTTATTATGAAGCTCTTAAATCTTGTTCATTTATTTGTCTGCCCTCTCTCTATATTGTGGTTTCTTGAGTTTCAAAGCACTATCCCTGGCATGGGATGCACACTCACTAAATACTGTAACAAAAGGCAAATACTGCCGGGCAGAGTAGTGCGTGCTTGATATAGAAGCTGATGGCAATGATGGTGGTGATGGAGGAAGAGAAGGACTGGAAAGAGGAAAGGAGGGCGTAGGGAATAGGGGACAAGTACTTTCATAACTGTATTAGTGGGAGACAGAGCATACCACTTTTCTGTCTTTGGAGAACTTTATCCTATTTTTACCTCCTTTTCTTTTTCAGGAAGAACCCCCAGCACAAGATGGAATACAGACACAGTGCACTTCCAGGTAAGTAACTGTACTTGAGTAAACACAAATGCGAATTCTCCCATTAAGCTAGTTATTTAGAAAATGTTGTTGCTTTGTGAATTATTGTTGCTGATTTGAATGATTGTCTTAGGTTATTTTTAATGAGATTTAAGTTGATTTTTTAAAAATGAAGTTTCAGAAACTGAGTATGATAGCTCATACCTGGAATCTTAACATTTGGAAGGCTGAGGCAGGAGGATTGCCTCAAGTCTGCGGTCAGCCTGGGCAGTACAACAATTCTCTGTCCCAAATAAATGAAAGAATTATAAGCTTGTATGTAGTAAATGCTTTTCCCCAACATAGCCCAGCAGTCTGTGGTTTTCCCATGTCTGCCTGAGCAATGATGGAAGCACACTGACCTCTGTCCCAGAGCAGCCTGAGGGCAGGGGCTGGTTAGGGCAGCGCTTATTGTGTTATTTCATTATTACTGTCAGTAATGTCCTGTTTCCTTTCATCATTCTGTCTCATAGGGCTATTCCTTCTCAAGGTCTTTCCTCTCAACGAGGAATTTCTACACCCTTATTAAGCTGGGACAGTAGAATCAGTGCTGACATCTGAAGAAAGAATGAACAACTTTTGATTCACGATTCTTATATGAAGTGGTGGATTTCCCTCCTTCAGCTATCCCAGACCAAGTTCTTCCCTTTGAACTAATCACTGTAGCTGGTGATTACTATGTGAACCTTCTCCAGTACCACCAGGACTGTTAGAGTGTAAACCTTTAGCTGTCCAGTTGATCTTTGTGTTACCTGTTTTTGAGCTCTTTAAGAATTTTCCTGGGGGGGGAAGAGTTTTCTTTTCAATAAACCTCAGCTTCTTTGGGTCCTGTATATAATGCAGAGACCAAGTCAGCAAATACTATTTCTGCCCCTGCGGAGGAAGAATAAAGCCTATGCTGTCAGGACTGTGCTCTCTAGTACTGTGTCTGCATATGTAAGCTGGCTGTGACAAGGCGATGAAGATAACTCACAATGAGAGAATCCACCAAGAGTCTTTTCATTATTGACCACTGCAGTGCATTAACACTGAGACAAGAGTGTACCCCTTTGTCTTGGCCGGCAGGGTCTAGAGGCTGTTATATATGCAGAATCTCTTTACTGGGTTGGATTTAATGATTTCCCAGCAATAATGTAATATAGTAAAATATGCCAATATATTGTCACATATAAAGGCATTTGTGTATCTTTATATAAGTAAGAGCTATTTACCTAAAGGGTAGCAGTATGCATCATATAGCATAGGTTAAAATGTCTGAATAGTCTTTGCAAAGTTTGTTGGAATTTTGTTGAAGTGTTTTCTAAATGAAGAATATACTTCAGACCTGTGAACTTAAAATTATTTTTGAGATTATAATGTAATTACAATATTCAACAGTAAATGTTTAAATAATTTTTTTTACTGGACAGCCACTTTTTCTTATTAGCAGCACAAAAGCACATACATATAGACCACTGTTTAACTAGGTAGCCTTAATCACTTCCTGCTATTTCAATTACTTGCAGTTAGTATTTGTCTGAAGTAAATAGAAAAATCATATAATAAGCCATAAGTCAGGTGTTGATGGCACATGCCTTTAATCCCAGCACTTGGGAGGCAGAGGTAGGCAGATCTCTGTGAGTTTGATGCCAGCCTGATCTACAGACCAAGTTACAGAGAAACCCCGTCTCAAAACAAATAAAAAAGAAAAGTCATAAAATACATAACTATAAGCTTTTAACTACTGTTGTTTTATTTATTCCATTTCATTATTTTTGCTATTCATCTCTTATTGTGCCTGATTACAAATCAGGCTTTATCCTTGATGTGTGTGTGTTAACTTACTTCTAGCTCCCAGTGGAGATTTTAGAACAGCTGTAAGTAGGGAGCAGCTCTGTGAACTCTTGGGAATCTCCATGTGCAGATGTAATTAGCACATCTTTGCCTCCTCTAAAACTTGTGGGTCTGAAAACTTTACATGGTAAATTAAATGTTGGGGTCTCATATTTCCTAATTCAGAGATATCTAAGACAGAATTCTGACAGTTGTTTTCTTATCTCCCAAAGTTTAATGCTTATCATTGCCCAGATCCTAATCTCATACATGTGTCATGTGTCTTTTGTGTGAAAAAGATCACAGGGATATGAGAAGTACCCCAAAACTAGCGATCTTGAAAGAATCAGTAGGACTTGCCAACTAATGTGCCCTGGAATGGAGGCCAGTGAGAGAAAGGAAACAGTGATGGCCTTGCATTGAAGTGCAGGTTATCAGGGCAGTGGCGATGGCCCTCCACATAGTAGAAGCAAGGAGGAAGAACTAGGTTCTTTTTTCTTTTTAAAAAGTTAAACACTTTTCATTTGAGGTGGACATCCATGACTACGTAAGATTGTTGTGCCCAAGTTGCAAAGTCCCCAGAGACCACCAGGGAGACAGACCCACTAAACTGCAAAAGCAAGATTTTGATTGTTCATCCACCCATGACAGGGACCCTGCCTGACTAGCTGTCGCAGCAGCCTCCAGAGGGAGTGAAATTCCCTGTCTACTGCTAGGTTTTATGGACAAAAGATACAGGATTACATCAGTAGGTACGGGTTGGTTTCTGATTGGTTGACATTTGGGAACAATTAGGAGAATTTCTCTTTTTTTTTATCATTTTTTATTTTAATTTTAAATAGCTTGTTTTACATGTCAATCCCAGTTCCCTCTCCCTCCCCTCCTCCCACACTCCCCTTCCCCCCCTCCCTCCCACCCTATTGCCAAATCCTTCCACATAGGGGATATCTAGAGTCTGTCATTTTACTCTTGGTAGGGTCAAGGCACTCCCCTAAGAGTCCAGGCTGAGAGAGCATCTCTCTTTGTGCTATAGGCACATGAAGACAGTTTGTATACCAGGGATAGACACTGATCCACAGCTCAGGGCCCCATAGGTTGCCCAGGCCTTCTCATTGACACTCACATTTGGGGGGGTCCAGATCAGTCCCATGATGGCCTCTCCACTGTCGGTCTGGGGTCCAAGAGCACTCCCCTGTTCAGATCAGCTGTCTCTGCTGGTTTTGCCAGCCCATTCTTTGCCAATTTGCTCATCACTCCTCTCTCTCTGTCACTGGGTTCCTTAGGTTCAGTTCAGTGCTTAGTTGTGTGTTTGCCTCTGCTTCCATCAGTCACAGGATGAAGGCTCCCGGATGGTTATAGACATCAAGTTCATTATCAGGAATGGGCATTCGAGGTGGTCCCTCCACTATTGCTTAGCTTGCTAATTGATGTTATACCTTTAGATCACTCGAGGTCACTCTGGTGCCTGATCTGTCTTTGATCCTATGATTCCCTCTTCCCCCTATTCTACCCCCACCCCCTCAACTTCCTGTTCCCCCATGACCAACTCCCTTCCTCTTTACCCCCTCTATTCTTCCCAGGTCCCACTCCCCCCCACCCCTCGCCGTGTTCCCCATCCATTCAGAGGATCTTGTCTCCATCCTCTTCTCTTGGGTACTATGCATATATGCATATCTTTTAGGTTCTTTCCTGTTTCCCAGACTCTCTATCTGTGGAAGTGCAGACTGGCACTATCCTGATCCATATCTAGAATCCATATATGAGTGAGTACATACCATGTTTGTCTTTTTGCGACTGGGTTACCTCACTCAGGATGGTTTCTTCCAGTGCTATCCATTTCCCTGCGAATTTCAAGATTCCATTGTTTTTTTCTGCTGAGTAATACTCCATTGTGTAAATGTACCACATTTTCTCTATCCACTCTTCAGTTGAGGGGCATCTAGGTTGCTTCCAGGTTCTGGCTATTACAAACAATGCTGCTATGAACATAGTGGAGCAGATGCCCTTGTTGTATGAACCTGCCTCATTTGGATAAATGCCTAAGAGTGGAATTGCTGGGTCTAGTGGTAGATTAATTCCCATTTTCCTGAGGAATCTCCATACTGATTTCCAAAGAGGCTGTATGAGTCGCTCAAAGTCATATTTTGGCATGAAATACCTATGTACCAATTATTTTCATTGGTCAGTGCTGAGAGGAAACATTCTGTGGTTTCTATGGCATTGTCTTGTTACTTGCAGATGTCCTGTTGTATGCAGGTACCAATAGTTTTCAGAACTATATTCTGGAGACTACAGGGGAGGTTTTGGTCCCCCCTGGAGTTTGGCCAAACAGTTCCCAGGAACCAAGCATCTAGGAGGCTGGGTGGGTAGAGTTTGTGTTCAGTTATGGCCCTAGGCTCCAGGAGGCCAGAGGACCTGGAGATTCCTTGTGTCAGAGGCCATGTGTCTTTTCTGTAGCCTGTCATGGCTGCTAAAGCAGGGGGCTGAGTAAAGGTCTGGTCCCTTTATTTCTAAACTATGAGAAGTGAAGCCTTTGAGTTTCAGATAATGCAGTATAGCATAGTATCAGCATTAAAGCAACCACTCTAGAGGCTGGGTATTTCGCTTCTCATCTGTAGCCCTCCTGAAACGCTGGGTCCATGGAGGTTTTCCACATGTTGCAGCTGAGGTCTGCACTGCTTGTGTATTGTGTTGCCACCTGCCACGCTTCTTCTGTGCCTGCCTAACATGAGCCCTTACTGCTTTCCACACATTTTCAGAGTGCTAGAGCTTTGGACAGGATAGTGAATGCAAGAGAAATCAGTGCAAGGAAAATGCTGTCATACTTCCTGATGACATTTAAAAGCAGTTGTCACCAGCATTCACATCTGACTTTGGGGTTGTTCTTTAAAGTTGCTTAGAATGTCGTATGAATCTGTCTAGGCAACTGATGCTGTTACAATACAGAGTGATTACTGAGAACTGCTTCAAAGCTTTTAACCTTCTGTAGTGGTGTACACACACTCATAGGCCCCTTCCTTTCCTCAAGAAACGGAACCCCAAAGACCTACAAAGAAAGCGACTAAGGAAGAGTAACAAGACTTACCTGAGATTCAAGCTGCTACTTAGATGGGAAGAGTCAAGTGGATACAGGGGTACGGGCTGTCAGAGAGCCTGATGCAGCAGATGTTTATAAGCTGCTTTTCCAAATGTGAAAACCTACTACCGTGTTAGTACGTTAAAAAACTAAAAACAAACAAACAAACAAAAAACTAAGCTGCACAGTGGTGGTGCATGCCTTTAATCCCAGAACTTGGGAGTCAGAGACAGGAGAGTAATCCTATCAGGAAGGGGCAGGACATAGCATAGCTGGCTGGGTTGAAGGTCTGGCAGCATGGTGTTATTAGGGACCCTCACTTCGATTCTCATGGGCCAGGGTAGTCACAGGGACTTCACTGTGGAGAGTTAGACTAATAAACAAATGATCACTTTAGTGCCCGTTGTTGTGTGGAATAGTATTTTAACTGGGAAAAGATTTGTTACATTTGTTTATGCTGTGGAATATTACTTAACTATTTAAAGGTGTGCTACATTTGTTTCTGCTGCATTTGTTTAAATATGTAAAGATGTGCTGCTGTTTTACCTTGTCTGCCTAAGGTACCTGATTGGTCTAATAAAAAGCAGAACATCCAATAAATAGGCCGAGAAAGGGTAGGTAAGACTGGAGGGCGGAGAGAATAAGTAGGAGGAGAAATGTAGGTTTGTGTTTGTGTGTGTGTGAGAGGGAGGGAGGGGGGCAGTCAGAGAGAGAACAGAGAAAGAAGAATGAGAGAGATGAGAACAGGGAGAAAGAGAGGGACACACCCAGGGTCAGCAGCCAGGCAGCTGCCAGACAGACAGACATAGAGGCAGAAGGAAAGTAAGATATAAAGAAAGAAAGGTAAAGAGCCCCGAGGCAAAACAGATAAAGAACAGATTCAAATAGGAGCTAAGATAAGGCCGAGCATTCATAACTAATAAGAAGTCTCTGTGTCACCATGTGGGAGCTGGTTGGTGGCCCAAAAGAGAAAGGCTGCTACAGCCTGTTCTAACACTCAAAGGAGTGAGTTAAATAGTAATTAAATCTTGCTGCAGGGAGGCGCTTTCCAACAGACATCCCTAACTGCAATTGTAGTGGTTGATGTGTTGTTTGCAATATGCTGTTTTTCAGTCAGAGCTGCTGTAGATGACCATAGTGATGATGCTGGGCACCCCAGTGAGAACGACTTGAATGACAGCTTCCCGGAAGACGATGAGGAGGAAGAAGGATACGAGCCGACAGATGAGGACTCTGACTGGCATCCGGGAAAGGACGATGAGGAGAAGGAAGATGTGGAAGAACTGTTGAAAGAAGCAGAAAGATTTATGAAGAGGAAGAAGTGACTTTCCTGCAATAATAAAGCTCACATTTACCTTTTCTCTATGGGAAACACCCAGACACTGAGTAGGCACTTCAGTAACCATTTAACACCAGCCTTCAGTGAAGTAGGTGGAAGTTATGCTTTGCCTATTTTGGTGCCTGTTTAGTTCATCTGTTAGTGGAAGCAGGTAAAGAGGTTAGGCAGGGATTCATATTTTTTCATATACTTTAAACTCTGCTAATAAAAACCATAGGTAGTACACACCGTTGATTTTTGTAGTATCCTGTGTGAGCTTAGCCAGGTGATTACAGAACGTGGAGCCCTACACTGCTGTTTAAATAGTCCCTCACACAGCTAGACTTGACCAGTGTGACAGCCAGTGCAGTGTCTGTTATTTTTCCAATGCATTAGATGTGGCTTTGTGATTTCATTTACTGCTTTTGTCTGTTGAATCCTGGGAAAGTTATTAACAGATGCTGAAAATGATCCTGTTAAGCTATAGGGAAGTGGTGCTCACCTTCCAAGGAAATGTGTTTACACATCCCACAACTATGGTTGTTTTCCCATCATCCCCCTCCTTGATTACTTTGCTTGCACTGTGTAGCTTTACATGTAGGATGCCCAAAAGCTTCCAGTCATGGTTTTCTCAGAGAGTCTCCTAAGCTTGGGTGAGAGGGAAATGTTCTCTGCCATGGTTAGGGTTCTGGCCTCTGAAGAAGCCCCTGCTCCAAGTTAATGAGGTACAGTATCTCCTCACTGCTGTCCTTGAACCAGACTCTCAGTAACTCTTTGCTTTAGGCAGCTTAGAGTTTCTAGGAGCTCAGTTTGCACTGTGAGTAGAGTCTGTGTATACAGAGCTGGGGGTGCATCAAGTCATGAAGCAGCAAGAAAGTGCCTTGTCATCATTTAAGAAGAAAAAATGCACACTTTAGAAGAACAAAAGGTGCCCAACATGTTTTCTTAGTTTCTCCATGTAAGTGTACAATTTAAATGTTACTTAAACCGAAGACAAACAAAATAAATATTTATACTACTATCAGTTACTTGGACTTATTTGCAAACTCATTTTTCCCTTCTGTGTTAGGTTCTCTAGAAGAACAGAACCGATAGGAATATGCTACAGGGGGATTTATTAGATGGACTTGGTGAGGGCTGGGTAGTCCTTATGACTGTCTTCACCCTGGAGAGGCAGAGGACCAGGAGCTGCCCAGAACATGAGGCTGGGTGAAGTCCTCAGAGTCCCAATCTGGTGCTGGTGGCCTAGGGGACTCCAGAGAGCTGCTGATCCTTGTCGAACCTTTGAAGGCCAAAAAAGTCAGATTCCAGTGTTGGCAAAGGATAGCTGCAGCAGAGGCAGGAGTAGGCTTGAGATCTCACCAACAGGGAATGAAGGTGGTGGCAGAAGCAGAATCACTTTCCCCACAGCTTTAAATCTGTACCTTTTGGTGGCAGCCCCTGGGGGGAGTGTCTCTGCCCCTCCCCCAGATAACCCTGGAAATACCTTTACAGACCTGCCCAGTGACACATCCCAGACCCAACCAAGTTGACAAACCAAGATTGATACTCACACCTTCTATTGTCTCTTTATACTTGAGGTCCTGTGATACAGTGGTGTCGCCCCCCCCCCAGTACTGGGATTATAGATGTACCATTACACCTGATTTATGCAGTGCTGGAGTGCTGGGAACTGAATCCTGGGTCCTACAAAAATACTCTACCTGCTGAGCCACATCCCCAGCTCAAAAGCAGTATTTAAAAACTCGGTTTACTCTCTTGGATCCCCTGACCTGGGGAGTGCAGCAGGTCTGACTAACCCCAGAGAGATGACCGAGTGACCAGGCGCCTGCAGAGAGAGCTGGTCCACTTCTGCCCACACTCAGGGCAGATGGCAAAGGTGAGCTCTGGGTCCCCATCTTAGACCCAAATTCCTCCCTCCCGCCCTCGCTCGGATCCCCTGAACTGGGGAGTGCAGCCAGGTCACCTCGGCCCAGAGAGATGACCAAGCAACCAGGAACCTGCAGAGAGAGCTGGTCTACTCCTGCTGGCACTCAGGACAGAGGACAGAGAGCAGAGAGCAGAGGCCAGAGAGTATTGGATTTGCTTGCACCCACTGAAAGGGAACTCTGGTCTCCTACCCACCAGAAGAGGAAGAGGCTCTTTCTCCACCCACTGGAAGAAGCGATGGGAAAGAAACAATATAAGAACACACCCAGCAACTGAAAAACAAATATGACACCACCAGAGTCTAGAGATTCTGCACCAGTAAGACCTGAACACCCCAATGCAGATGAAGCAGAAGGGAATGACCTTAAAAAAATCTTCATGAAAATGATAGAGGTCCTCAAAGAGGATATAAAAAAATCCCTTAAAGAAATTGAGGGAAAAACAACCCAAAAAATACAACAAATGCAAGAAACGGAGGAAAACATGAAGCAAAAATTACAAAAAACAATTCAAACAGTGTAAAGGTTGAAAGCTGACATGGAGACAATAAAAAACCACCGTCTGGAGGAATGCTGGAAATAGAAAAGCTGAGCAAACGGTCAGGTACTAAAGATGCAAACATAAGCAACAGAATACTAGAGATGGAAGAGAGAATCTCAGGTGTCGAAGACACACTAGGAGAAATAGATTCGTACACCAAAGAAAACCTTAAGTCCAACACATTCCTGACACAAAACATCCAGGAAATATGGGACACCGTGAAAAGACCAAATGTACAAATAATAGGTCTAGAAGAAGGTGAAGAAACCCAATTCAAAGGGGGCAGAAAACATTTTCAACAAAATCATAGAAGAAAACATTCCCAACCTAAAGAAAGACTCGCCAATGAAGGTACAAGAAGCTTACAGAACAACAAATAGAGTGGACCACAAAAAAGTCCCCTCACCACATAATAATCAAGACCCCAAACATACAGAATAAGGAAGGAATATTAAGAGCAGCTAAGAAAAAAGGTCAAGTAACATATAAAGGCAAACCTATCAGAATTACACCTGACTTCTCCATGGAAACTCTGAAAGCCAGAAGTCCTGGATAGATATTCATTCACCACTAAGAGACCACAGATGCAAGCCCAGACTACTATACCCAGCAAAGCTTTCAATCAATATACATGGAGAAAACAAAATATTCCCTGACAAAACCCAATTTAAACAAAACATAACTTACTAACCTAGCCCTACAGAAAGTTCTAGAAGGAAAACTCCAATCCAAGGAAGTTAGCTACAACCAGACAAACATAGGCAATAGATAATCCCACTTTACCAACAGCCAAAAAAGAAAAGGGGTGGAAATCCACACACAATTCCACCACCATTAACCATTCCAAAACAAACAAGAATGAGCAATCAAAGGTCATTAATATCCCTCAATATTAATGGTCTTAACTTGCCCATAAAAAGGCATAGGCTAACAGAATGGATTCGAAGACAGAATCCATCCTTCTGCTGCATACAAGAAACACACCTCAGCTTCAAAGACAGATGTTACTTCAGAGTTATGGGTTGGGAAAAGATTTTCCAATCAAATGGACCCAAGAAACAAGCAGGGGTACCAATCCTAATATCTAACAAACTATACTTTAAACTGAAATCAATCAAAAGAGATGAAGAAGGTAATTTCATATTCATCATAGGAGAAATCCACCAAGATGAAGTCTCGATTCTGAACATCTATGCCCCTAACACAAAGGCATCCACATTGGTAAAAGAAACATTACTAAAACTCAAACCACACATAAAACCTCACATACTTTATAGTGGGAGACTTCAACACCCCACTCTCACCACTGGACAGGACTACCAGACAGAAACTTAACAGAGAAGCAAAGAAACTAATAGAAGTTATGACCCAATTGGGTTTGACATCTATAGAACATTCCATCCAAACACAAAAGAATATACCTTCTTCTCAGCCCCACATGGAACCTTCTCAAAAAATTGACCACATACTTGTCAACATAGCAAACCTCAACAGGTACAAAAAAAACTAGAATGACTCCATGTATCTTATCAGACCACCATACGTTAAAATTAGAATTTAACAACAACACAAATTACAGAAACCCTACAAACTCATGGAAATTGAATAATGCACAATTGTGCCACTCCTGGGTCATAGAAGAAATAAAAAAAGAAAGACTTTCTAGATTTCAATGAGAATGAAGACACAACATACCCAAAATTATGGGGCACTCTGAAAGCAGTGCTGAGAGGAAAGTTCATAGCACTAAGTGTCCACATGAAGAAACTGGAAAATAGTCACACGAGAGAATTAACAACAAAACTGAAAGCTCTAGAACAAAAAGAAGTAAACTCACCCAGGAGGAGTAGATGCCAAGAAATAATTAAATTGAGGGCTGAACACAATAAAGTAGAAACTAGGAAAATGATACAAAGAATCAATGTAACAAACAGTTGGTTCTTTGAGAACATCAACAAGATAGACAACCCTTTATCCAAACTCACCAAACAGCAGAATGTGAACATGTAAATTAACAAAATCAGAAACGAAAAGGTTGCTTCCAAGTTCTGGCTATTACAAATAATGCTGCTATGAACATAGTGGAGCAGACGTCCTTGTTGTGTGAATTTACATCTTTTGGATATATGCCTAAGGGTGGAATTGCTGGGTCTTGTGGTAGACTGACTCTTTGGGAGTTACACATCATGCACTCCAATCCCACTCATTTCCCAGTTCCTCCATGTCCACCTTTCACCCCACCGGCTCCACCAAAGTAAAATTTTAAAAGAAAGAGATACAAATAAAAACATTGATGAAAAGCAAGCAAAACAACAATAAAAAGAAAAACAGGCAAACCAAACACTATGCTCCTCCATCTCTCCCATGTGTCTATCACCTCTACATTTGGATTAACGCACTGGAAGCTGCAGTGCGTCACATGTACCCTTTTGTCCTATCAGGTTTACTTGCAATTGCTCAGTGCAATGTGTCATTGGTCAGGCCCATGGTTCTCTTCTACCCACACAGGCCGAGTGACAATGCTCAGGCACGTGGGTGTCCTTCATCTGCCCTCTTTCCTTATGCTTTTTAAAAAACAGATTAATTTCCAAAAGTGAATCATACTCCATTTCCATCTTAAGAATTTTCATAACATATAGTGTTTCCCTTTTTTAAATTTAATTGTCATTTCTGAACAGGATGTGGTGATACTCATGGTACTACACTGGAGAAGGGAAGAGAATAAAGGGTTCAAGGACAGCCTTGGCCACATACCACTCTGAGGTCAACTAAGCTACATAAAGCTTTACCTCAAAAAGCTAAAACAAAATCTATATTACTGAGGTAATTTATTTTTTCTTCTCTGAGCTCTGCAGAGAGACGGCAGAGGGAGAGAAGACTTCCTGTAAAGCGTGTCTGCTTGCTTTGTTGTCATTTGGCTCATCTATTGGTTGGTATGGTTGTCTTTTCTTATTGTGAAAACACATTTTCCAGGAATTTTCTTCCTTCTTTTTAGTCTTTTTATACTGTCTTTCTTGAGTGCTCATCAGTGCTTGTCTATAATTAAGAGGGCTTCTTTCCTTCATGAGACTCACTTCCTATAGGACACTCTGGTAAATGGGAGAGAAGACGAATCAGTTCTTGGTCTATTTGTGCTGCAGTAACAGGGTACCAGAGGCTGGCATTATAGAAGGAATGTGAGCCTCACAGCTCTGCAGACTGCATCCAGGACTAAGATGCTGTCAAGCTTGGCCTTTTTGTTTTTTAGATTTTTTTATTATTTTAATTTTAAATAGCGTGTTTTACATTTCAATCCCAGTTCCCTCTCCCTCCCCTCCAACCCCACCACTACCCCCCATCTTCCCACCCTATCACCATTTCCTTCCACATAGGGGATATCTAGAGTCTGTCATTTCACTCAGGGTAGGGTCCAGCACAAATTGTCATCGGTGTATTTGATTTTAGCCATTCTGACAGGAGTAAGATGTTATCTCAAAGTTGTTTTGGTTTGCATTTTCCTGATGGCTAAGGATGTTGAACACTTTCTTAAGTGTCTCTTGGCCATTTTAGCCTCCTCTATTGAGAATTCTCTATTTAGTTCTGTACCCCACCTTTTAATTGGATCCTTTGGTGTTTTGGAGACTTGCTTCTTGAGTTCTTTGTAAATTTTGGAGATTAGCCCTCTGTCAGATGTGGGGTTAGTGATCTTTTCCCATTCTGTGGACTGCCTTTTTGTCTTGTTGACTGTGTCCTTTGCCTTACAGAAGCTTTTTAGTTTCATGAAGTCCCATTTGTTAATTGTCGATCTCAGTGTCTGTGCCACTGGTGTTATGTTCAGGAAGTGGTCTCCTGTACCAACTCGTTGAAGAGTATCTCCCGCTTTCTCTCCTAAAAGTTTCAGTGTGGCTGGATTTATGTTGAGATCTTTGATCCATTTGGACTTAAGTTTTGTAAAAGGTGATAAACATGGATCTATCTGCAGTCTTCTGCATACCAGTACCCAGTTATGCCAGCACCATTTGTTGAAGATGCTTTCTTTTTTCCATTGTATAGTTTTAGCTTCTTTGTCAAGAATCAAGTGTTCATAGGTGTGTGGGTTAAAATCAGTGTTTTCAATTCGGTTCCATTGGTCTACCTGCCTACTTTTGTGCCAATTCCAATCTGTTTTCAGGACTATAGCTCTATAATAGAACTTGAAGTCAGGTATGGTGATGCCTCCTGAAGTTCCTTTGTTATATAGGGTTATTTTGGCTATCCTGGGCCTTTTGTTTTTCCATATAAAGTTGATTATTGTTCTTTCAAGGTCTGTGAAGAATTGTGCCGGCATTTTGATAGGGATTGCATTGAATATGTAGACTGCTTTTCCAAGATTGCCATTTTTATTATGTTGATCCTACCAATCCTAGAGCATGGAAAGACATCAGTCCTTCCATGTCCCAAACTCTGGCGATCCCAACTTCAGGTGAACTTGGGGCCTCGGAGGGACACTCCCCATCCCCTGCCCAACACCCATCCCCTCGAGCTTCCGGGGGCTGCTCCTGGCATCCAGAAGACCCGCACACACAGGGTAGACATCAACCCTTCCAGGCCGCAACCTCCAGTTACCCCAGCTTCAGCTTAAGCTTCAGTGTCAGCGTCCCCAGCTTCAGCTTAAGGAAAGAAGGAGACCAGTGGAGACAGAAAGACCCCACCAGCCCCCACTGAAAGAAGAGATGGGAAGATGACAGAATAAGAGCTCACTCTGCAATAGAAAAACCAACATGACTCCACCAGAATCTAGGGAACCAACTCCAACAAGACCTGAAAAGCACTACATAGACGAAGAAGAGGAGACAGACCTTAAAAATTATTTTATGAAGATGATAGAGACCCTCAAAGAGGAACTGAGGAAATCCCTTAAAGAAACAGAAGAAAAAAACAAACAAAAAATCCATGAAATGGTGGAAAAATTCAAGAAATAAACAAATCTCTCAAAGAAAGAGTACCAAGAAGAAACAACCAAACAAATGAAGGAAACAACTCAAACAGTTGAAGGATTGAAAGTTGAAATAGAAACAATAAAGGAAACACAGAAAGAGGGGATGCTGGAAATAGAAAAGCTGGGTAAACGATCAGGAACTTCAGATGCACGTATCACCAATAGAATACAAGAGATAGAAGAGAGAATCTCAGGTGTTGAAGACTCTTTAGAGGATATAGAGTCATAAACCACAGAAAATCTCAAAACCAACAAATCCCGAACATAAAATATCCAGGAAATATGGGACACCGTGAAGAAGCCAAACCTGAGAATAATAGGTATAGAATAAGGTGAAGAAATACAGCTCAAAGGTACAGAAAACATATTCAACAAAATTGTAGAAGAAAACTTCCCTAACCTAAAGAAGGATATGCCTATGAAAATACAAGAATCTTACAGAATACCAAATAGGCTGGTTGAGAAAAAGAAGTCACCTCGCCATATAATAATCAAAACATCAAACCTACAGAATAAAGAGAAAATATTAAGAGCAGCTAAAGAAAAAGGCCATGTAACATATAAAGGCAGACCTACCAGAATTACACCTGACTTCTCAATGGAAACGATGAAAGCCAGAAGATCCTGGACAGATGTCCTACAAACGCTAAGGGAACAAGGATGCAAGCCCAGACTACTATATCCAGCAAAGCTTTCAATTACCATAGACGGAGAAAACTTGGCTCTTGAGGCAAGACTATTCCTCATCCCCAGATACTACCTTGAACACCAGAAGGAAAGAGCATCGCAGCCTCTAGTAGACAAAGTCAGAGAGCAGAGGTACACTCCCTGTTGCAAACTTTTTTGTAAGGGAACTTAACTTCAGTTTTGAGTCTTGGCCCAATCAGTTTCCAAAGTCTACATTCTGTTACATTAGGGATTGTGTTCAAGCATGAATTTTGATAGAGCCAGCAACATTCCAATACAGTCATCCACTGCCAATGTCTTAGGTCAAGGGATCTGCCTTCTGCTGTGAGTGGGGCTGATCTACTTTTCCCTCACACTTCTGAACCAAACACATGGAGCTTTTCCTCACACAAACTAAAATCCAACTGTCAAGACACCAACCTACAATTTAGCTCATCTCTGACACAAACTACCCATTTTAGCATAGATCTCCATGGTGAAGGAGCCCAGTGTCACTAAGACTGCCCACATCACAAAAATTCTACATTCCCATGACCCCATATCAACCTTATTAATTTGCCAGGATTGCTCACAGAACTCAGAAAAAAACCCTTTTGTTCACATTTACTGCTTCCTTATTAAGAATACAACTTCAGACGAGCAGAATGGAAAGGATGCATGGAGCCAGGAATGAGGGTTGAATACCACACAGTCCTTCCATGCCCTTTCTGAGCAGCCCACCACACAGAACTTAAAAATGTTCACCAGCAGAGGCTCTACCGTGCTACCTACAACACTGTATAATAGTCTCCTTAGGTAGACACGAGCACTCTACTCCCTGTCCACTAGCAATTAGCTCACACTCCAGCTCCTGTCCCCAGCTCAGAGACTGATTAGCTGTTGCAGTTACAACTTCCAAACCACTAATTCTGTCTTGTGCATTCTGCTAGCTACCTATAATCTCTCTAGCTACAGAAGACAGTCTTACTAGCCAAGATAATCAAAATAAATTAGGAAAAAACATGACAGCAATCGGGAAAACCAATATGTATTTTTATGGAAGCGCACTATTACTGGTTTTATTTCTGGTAATCTCTGACCACTTAGGAGTGATGCTCTCTCTTTTGTGTGTTCATGGACACCCCCAAATTTCTCTCATGTCTCATGCTGCTTCCTCTACAAGGTTAGATGTTTACTGACTGTTCTTTGTGTCCTACCAATTCTGGCATACCTCACCCCTACTTCATCCCTGTGCCTGTCACTTTGCACACTGACATGCCATGCTTTCCTTCGCCAGCTGGGATTTCATTGCATGTGCAGATTGTAATCAGTCTCCTCTTTATCGAAGGCAATGGGAAGTTGTCTTTTTGTAATTGCTTTTGTTGTTTCTTTTGGGACCTAGAATTCCTTTAGTATTAATTTCAAGTTGTTGCCCTTGTTCTTGGTTTACATCATTTACATGGCTCCACTATAGTTTAATTGAACAAATATAACTTTGGCAGTTATAAATAATTAAGGAGGCTTCTATGACCACCCATGGATCTTTACAGAAGATGTAGAGGGATCATGCCTCCTCTGTGAACACCCCTGGATCCTATGGAAGATGTGTAGAGCCTAGAGCTCCTAGATCTATTATTCATAATTTATTATTCACATATTATTGTACATAATTAAGAATAAAAATTTCAAATTACATGAATTACGTTTCATGATCCATTATTTACATTTCATAATTCAAATTTCATGATCCAGAATCCATATTTAATACTCCACATATAACAATGCATATTTCATATAGCATAATTAGTATTGGATGATCCAAAATATACATTTCACAATTCATATTTCACTGGCCTGCAGGTACAAATGCAGAAAGAACACTGTATACATAATAAATAATTCTTAATATATAAATAAATGTTTCATGTTTTATATTTCACAATTCATATTTCATGATACTTAGTTTGTATTTCATAATTCATAATTCTTGATCTATTATTCCTATTTATGATTAATAATTCATGAGAAATATTTCATTTCTAATAATGCATATTTCTTGATTCAGGATTCACATTTCATAATTCTGTATCGAAATTTAATTACCTAAATGACTTCACAATCTAATACTTAATCTACATATTTCATTTTTCAAGATACATTATTCATATTTCAAAATCCTTTAATCATTTTTCATAATTCATGTTTCACTATCAGAATATCAACATTCATATATCACATTTCTCAATCCATAATCTCATTTCATAATTCAAATTACATTATCCTCTTTTCACATATCATAGTTCATATTTCACAATCCATAATTCATACTTCAAAATTCATCATTCACAATCCAAGAATCACATTTCCTACTTCATATTGCTGTTTCCATGATTCATATTTTATAATTCATATTTCTCAAACCATAATGCATATTTGATAATTTGTAATCCTTGACAAATAGTTCAAATTTCACACTTAATATTTCACAATCAATTATTCATTTATCATAGCTCATATTTCACAATCCATAATCGATATTTCATGAATCATGATACTCTAACCACAGTTCATATTTCATAATTCATATTTCACAAAAAGAATGATTCATATTTCTTAATTCATATTTCACAAGACATCCTTCATATGTCATAATTCATAATCCACAAATCATAATCATATTTATAATTCATAATACACTGCCCATTATTCATATTTCAGAATTCATAAGCCTTGATGCAAAATTCATATTTCATAATTCACATTTCAAGATTTATGATTCATGTTTCATAATTCATACTCCTCGATTCATGATTCCGATTTCAAAATTTATAGTTCATGATACATGATTCATATTTCCTACTTCATACTTTATAATCAGTGATTCATATTACATAATACACAATTCTTGATCCATATATCCTAATTCATATTTCAGGATCCATCTTTCATTTTTCACAGTTGCAACTTCATGATCCATAACTGTCATTTCATAATTCATATTCTCCAATCCATAATTCATATTTCATACTTCATATTTCATGATACTTAATTAATATTTCATAATTCATATTTCACGATCCATGAAGCATATTTCATAATTCATATTTCAGTATCTATAATTCATATTTCATAATTTAAAATCCCAGATCCATATTTCTTCTTTCATAATTCAAATACTGCATCTGTAAATCATATTTCAAAATTTAAAAATCCACGATTTCATAAATCATATTAAATGATTCATAACATAACTCATATTTCATAATGCATATTTTACAATCCATACATGACATTTCAAAATTCATGTTTCAAGTTCCATAGTTCATATTTCATAATTAATATTTAACATTCTATAATTCATACATGTTACTTCAGGTTTGCGATCCTCAATTCAAATTCAAAAATTAAATATTGACGATCCATAATTGGTATTTCATAGTGTATATTTTTGAAAAATCTATATTTGCTATTATATAATTCATATGCCAGGATCCATATTTAATATTCCATTATTCATAATCCTTAGTACATAGTTTATGTTTCATAACTCATAATCTTTGATCCATAACTCAAATTTCACAAGTCATAATTCTCACCCAATTATTCATATATCTTAATTCATTTTTCATCTTCTATAATTCATTTTTCATGATCCAAAATCATATTACATAATTCATAATCCACAATCCAACATTATATTTAATAGTGTATTTTCACGATCCATAGTTGATATTTCATAATTCATATTTCAGGATAACTAATTCACATTTCATAATTCGGAATCCTAGATCCATATTTTACATTTTGTGAGTTTTAATTTTATAATTCACAATTCTCGATTCATCATTCACATTTCATAGTTCTATTTTCACAATTCCTATTTTGTATCCAATAATGTATAATATATAACACATAATTCATGTTTAATGCTTCATATGTCAAGATCTCTATTTTATATTCCATTATTCAAAATACAGCCCTCGATAGTACCGGGCAGTGGAGAGGCGCCCTGCGCAGAGCAGCTGGTGCAGCAGTCGCCGCATCTGTTCACGAGCAATGGTGCTGCGTTCCAGCGTGGACTCAATGCCATGCGCACAAAGATGAAGGAGGGCGAAGCCAGCTCCTGGACACACTGAACTGCCTCCTTCACGTCACTGAGATGGAATTATCCCTCAACGACGGCCTTAGATTTCTTCTCCACCTCATCCTCAGAGAGTGCAGCCATGGAGGGCTCATGGGAGGTAGAGTGGCTTCCTGCTTCACAGGACCCCAACCCCGCTCTTCTGTGAGGCTGGCTGCCATGTGCAGTCCTCAGGCTGGGAAGGCCGCTCTCTACTCGGCTCCTCCACTTCCTTGCTCAAACTTGTTTTGGTGGCTGGTGTTCTGGCACGATCGAGTCTGCCCCACGGTCACCTCCCCTGCTTACTCCGCTCCAGTCTGTCTCCCCGGTCCCCGGCTTTCTCACCTCGTTCCTGGCTTAAGCTACTCCTCTGTGCAACACGCCTGCTGTCTGTGTTCTCTGTGGGCAATGCTTGCTGAAGAGCAGAAAGCGATTCAAGGCAAGTAGCGTCTGATGCTGTGTCTGAGGGCTTAGCTCCTGAGCCCCACTGCTGCCCTTGCCCCAACTCAGTCGCCCTCCCGGTGCAGAGAGCTGGTTGTTGGAATCCATGGAACCAGGCTTGGTGATCTTGGTCAGCTGCGAGGTGTCACTGGGGCGGCTGCCTTTGCTAATGGGGACAGTATTCCAGCCACCATCATGCACAAGCTGAAGACCACGGCTGGTGGGCAGGCCTGGAGGGCCACCCTGACACTGGTCACTGCCCTTGGCCATGAGTTGCTGCACTTTGATGTGTTCTCGGGGCTCTCCCATCTCAGCCTCCTTGTGGATCTGATCAATAGTCGTGGGTCCCTGATCCCCTCGGCGAGGCACCCAATTGCTCTGCCGCAGATCCAGTACATCCTGCAACAGAAAACGGATTCGAGATGAGGTCTTCCTTTCTTTAATGAGTTTTTCCATTTGGCTGAAATACTGATCCATTCAAGGCTTGGCTTTTGCAAAGTCTAGGTCTTTGCCAATAGTGAGGAGGTGACAGAGGCACTCCAGGGACTCTTCATCATGGTTCCTAAGCAGTTTGACCACACAGTCATGCATTATTGCTTCAGTTAACATCTTCAGCCTGAATAACTCTCCAGTGACTGTGATGTTCCCTAAAGAGCGCCATCGAGCTGTGTCCGAGCCTCTCCCAGCTCTTCCTTCAGGGGACCCCGTTCTTCTGCCGCAGCGGCAGTTTGACCACACAGTCATGCATTATTGCTTCTGCTAACATCTTAAGCCACAGAGAAAAGGCTCTGAAATGGCTTTCTCAAAGATGAGGTCAGTAAATCCTGTGGGGCGTTCCTCGGTGACAGTGGCCAGCCGTGTCACCTGCTTCGTCAGCTGCTGGAACATCTGGGGTGTCAGCTTGTTCGGTATGAAGCACATCCTGTGGAACAGGTCCTGGGTTTTGCTTCTATCCGCATCGTCTTCCCCTCGATCCCCATCAGCAGCTGTCCGATTGCTACGGGGTTTCCAAGTCTTCTCTGCTTTGTTCAGTTTTATGTCTTCAGTCATTATCACGCAGGAAATCATCGTGGGCATGTCCTTTCTTGGTACCTGCTGAGAGCACCAGGTCCCAGGCCAGCCTGCAGCCCTCGAGGCAGCTCCTCACCTGGTCCACCCCTTGGGGCCCACGGCTGTTGAGGGTTGGTCGGCCAAGGTTGGCAAAGGATGGAGTAAAATCTGGGCCACAGTTTATGCCAGGTAGTCTGGAGGGATCCAGCTGCCGAAGTGGTGTTTTATTGGCCTTGTCCAGAACCACGTCGGTGATATGGGGCAATGCTTCTGGTTCCTGCACCTGGCAAAGATAAACTGAGAGTCCTGCAAGAAGTCCCTGTTGTAGCGCTTCTTCTCCTCAAGGTTCAGAGGCTTCCCCTAATCTGACTTGTATTCGTACTTCTCTTCCCCAGGCTGGATATTCTCAGCATTGTGAATTTTGTCTTCCTTAGACTCCTGGGATTCCTCTGCTTCCTCAGGCTGTGGGGACACAGTGCTGCCCTCTTACTCTGGGATTGGGGTGCTGCCTGTGGGAGGCTGATTCACTACCCCCTTGGGTCCACTGCTGGGTCCACCTCCTTGAAGGCATCCGGAAGGTCACCCGCAGCCTCCTTATTTACCTCTTTAAATTTCTGCCTCCTCTTTGGCACAGATATTTCCACTTGGGTGGTTGCAGCCACCTCTAAACTCTGAGACAATTGGGCTGGGACGGGGGCCTGTCAAGGGGGAGGTCCTGGAGAGGACTGGAAGAGAACTCAGATTCTGGAATGGGTCTGCTGAGTCACTTCTGCTTCCAAATTGGTTGAGCAAGAGTGGGCTCTGGAGACAGGCAATATGGCTCTCCAGTTTCACAAGAGATGGGAGTCGATTCTTGTACAGACATTTGTATAATCGCCGCTGTCATAGTGTCCCCAGGAATAGAGAGGACACCAAGATTAGACTCAGACCCGGGTTCCAAAATTGAGGTTGGTGATGGGGTTGGAGAAGGCGATGGAGGCTGAGATTCTGTGCCAGGGCTGTGCTCTGGGCCAGACCGTCCTCACTGACCCACAATGACTGTTCCCTGTGATCAGTCATCTGGCCGGATAATGACAGCAACCTGAGGCGACTCCCCATTAGGCTGAGGCTCCAGACCGCCTCCCGTCTGAGGAGGAGTGGGTGTAGAGGCAGTGTGAGCCCCAGACATGATCTCATCTGTGATAGCCTTCCCTCCTTGGTTTGGGTCTCGGATTCGGATAGTTTTGTGCTCCCTCTTAGGAGCAATCTGGGGTGGTTGGTTCATCAGAACTGGGGCAGGAGCCACACTAGCAAGAAACTGCTGTACACCTTGGGCTGAATGATAGGCACCAGCATAGGTCCCAAACTCGGTAGGGCTTGCAATGGGGGCTCCTGGCTACACGGGGTCCTGCAGTGTTGGGACAACATACGTAGAACGTGCCTGTCCAGGGATATACTAGACTCCTCGGGAGGCTGAATAGGAGATCTGGGAAGAGATCATCATTACTTGGGATCCAGAAGGGTAGACATGGGCACCTGGGCCAGGACCGGCAGCGACTGCACTGTGTACTCTGGAGTCTGCACTGCTCGGGGGCGGGGCCCGGCTAGGGTAAAGCTGCTGGCAGAGCTGAGAAGGCAAGCTCGTTTGTGTTGCTTGTGGCATGCTAAACACCACCTGTGCAATCTGCCCTGAGGGAAACGCTGGCTGTGGGAGTCCAGGTGACCAGGAGGGTGGGGGCCTGGGGCTGAGGAAACCAAGTCTATTTCATGACTTACAGGAGACCCAGGAAGGGAAAAGGAGCAGGGAGGCACGTGCTGACTGGGATGTCCTTGCACAAACGGAACGGAGCAAGCAAAGCCTTCTTGCTCTAAGCCTGCTCTCACGGGACCCCTACCTACTGTCCACATGGGTAGGCACGTGATAGATTACTTTAGAGCTGACACAAGTCATTGTGACTTCACGTTAACCAATGAGGGTGTCTTGATTGGTGTGCCAATCTGATTGGCTCAGATCTTTAACTGTCACCAATCAGGTCGCAGATCAGGATGCACACAGCACGAGCTGAGTGGTCAAGAGGCAGTTGGTGCCAGTCTTGCGAGTGAAGGCAGAGCGTTCACTTCGCTGACACCAGTGCCAGTGCCAGTGCGCACAGACAGTGCTTGAAGCCGCGAATTTGAAGACGATTTTATGATCATCCGAAGCAACACCAGGTACAGCCTCATTGGCTGCTGTCTTCCAAGGCTATTTTGTTTTCATGGGACCCAGAATGCTCTTTTTGTCAAAAACACTTTGGAGCGTGGATTGGGCCACTGGCCATTGTTCCTATTGGCTGACTCATCAGGAACACCAGCCTGGATTCTAAACCACCCAGGTCTCCGTTTTGTCCATAGAGTCTGTGGTGGATGAGACACTCAGGCTCCTTCTCAGAATATAGTGGACCATCCCAGGGAGACAGCTGTTCTATTCATTGTCCTCAGTGACATATGTTTAGTTACCTCCCTCAATATTTGTGGGGTTGTTAGTTTTTTTTAATTTTGATTTTGATACAAGGTTTCTTTGTGAAGCTATGGAGTCTGTCTTCACATTACCTCTGTAGACCAGGCAGTCCTCAAACAAACACACAGAGACCTGCCTTCCTCTGCCTTCCAAGTACTGGGTTAAAGACAATCATCACTACAACTGCCAGTCATGTACCCTGAAAATTTATATTTTGAGACTGACATGTCCCACATAACAAAGTCATCTTCATTTGCAACTGTTTTCTGGAAAATAACTGAATTACAGTTTTGGAGCTACAGGTTTTTTACCCTGGATCTTCATTTTTTTATTTTATGAGGTTTTTTTTGTTTTGTTTCATTCTTTGGTTGTTTTTTATTTTATTTTTTTTTTTTGAGACAAGTTTTCTCTGTGAGCTTTGGATCCATTCCTGTGGAACTTGCTCTGTTGACCACTCTGGGATAGAACTCACAGAGATCCAACATCCTCTGCCTTCTGATTGCTGGGATTAAAGGCCCTAGGCCCCACTGCCTGGGTCCTTCTCTTCATATGCTTTATTTGCCAATTTTTGATTAGTATGCCCTTCTGTTCCTCAGTCATGAACTCATCTTGATCATGAATTATTATTTTGTTCTATGTATTTATTGTGCTCTATGTTATTTATCTTTGGTGTCACAACACACACTTTGGCAAGTAAGATGAAAACTGGAGGGTGGAGGTCAGTGCTCTTTTTCCAACATGTGGGATAAAGGAAGGAAAGCTTGGAAGCATTGTGGAGGTTCAGATTTCTGTTCTGCTGAATTTACTCAAAGTTTCATGTGATTTCAGTAAGGATTGTCATATTTAGGTGCATAAACTGTTGGCTTATAATCTACTTATTTTAGAGTTAGGGTTATTTTGTTCTATGTTATTTGTCTGTGGGTGCCACAACACACACATGGGGATCTCATTGAATACTGAGGGGTGGGTGTCAGTGTTTTTTTTTCAGCATGTGGAATCAAGGAAGGAAAGCTCATGTTACCAGGTCTGTAGAGGTTTACTGTAGGCTTTGTAGAAGATATGGGAAAGCGTCTCTTTCCTTTTCCCTTATTGAATAGTTGTAAAATATCAATGTCAATTAGTTTAAAACTTGGGTAGAATGCACATATGAATATATCATCCAGTCTTTTATTCCTTTGGACATTACATCATTGATGATTTTTAAAAATAAATTTGTGTTTATTATACACAATCTTATTTTACAAACGAATCCCAATTCCCTCTCCACCCATACTCTCATGCACACCATAAATGTCCCATCCACACCCCAGGAAGGGTGAAGCCTCCATTGGTGGAAATCACAGTCTGTCACATCATTTGGGGCAGGACCTAGGTCCTTCCCCATATATCTACATTGGTTTCACTGCCAGAAGTCCCATACACTGCACAAGGCCCCCACTGGCACCCACATTCAGAGCGCCTGTTTCAGGCCTATGCTGGTTCACCATGTGTCACACTGTGGTCTGTGATCCCCAACTTGTCAGGTCAGCTGTTTCTGTGGGTTTTGCCAGCATGGTCTTGACCCCTGTGCTCATCACTCCTCCTGCTCTTCAACTGGATTCCAGGAGTTCTGCTCAGTGCTTGGTTGTGAATCTCTGCTGCTGCTTCCATCAGCTACTGGATGAAGGCTCTGTGATGGCATTTAAGGTAGTAGTCAATCTCATTATAGTGCACAGATATTTCCTGATGGCCCTTTCACTCAGGACGGAATAGAAACAGTGCAAACACAAACCAGACCCCCTGAAACCATCTATTTTCACAACCATGGCAGAGAAGAAGTGTGGAAAGATGTTCTGACTGTGATCTCAGTGCACAAAAGGCACAGAACAACCAAAGCCTTCTCGGTCCCTGCACAGAAACACAGGACCATATGCTGTGTGTCAGGTCCTGATTTTCCCCTTCAAATGTAAAGTCTCACACACACATGGGTAAGTATCAGATTCAGCATGTTGTAGCCTCCCCTACAGCCAAATAAACACAGCAAATATCAGGACTTGCTGCATTGTAAATCATGAATAACCAAGTTATATTCACACAAACACAGAAGAGAGATAGGGGGAGGGACAGGGACAGGGAGAGTGAAAGGAGGTAGAAACAGAAGAGCCTGAGGGCAAGACAGAAAAAGATGGGTGTTGGGGCCAGTAGGTATCGCATCACACATAGTCAAAACCCCATAAGCCATACACTCAGACCAGATCATGATGACAGATACTAACATATTCCCCATTCCTTTACAACCAAATCCCTCTATGTGTGTCAAGGTGTCATGTCCTTCAATGTGTCCTCAGTCCTACAATGAAAACCTCCCCATGCAGAGATGGAGTAAGGTACTGCTCACAATCACTTCTTCTATAGCCAATGACACACATATGAACATAGACACATGGGAGCTCACAGGTACTTTGAGTTTAGCCCTACCTAGCAAATAAAATAACTATAAACACACACACACACACACACACACACACACACCATGTTTTCTAGTCCTGTGAATTATAGATGACCATGAAAATCCTCTCTATTCCCTCTCTCTTTTTTTTCTCTCTCTCTTTCTCCCTCTCTCTCACACACACCCACACACAAACACAAACACTCTCAAACACACACACACAGACTCACACACACACACACACACTCATCCATAATGAGGTGTCAGCTTTTCTTACTGCTAGACATGATTCCATTCAACCAAAGCCCCTCTTACAGGGGCAGGACAAATGCAGGTCCTTCTGTCTCATCTTCTGTAACTAAGCCCCTCACACAATACATTGCTCTGCCTGTATCTACCAGGTATTTTTCTCCTACACAGCCAATATCATCATATAGAAGGATTAAGCTTCTGCTAAATATCCCCTGCCCTAGAGGCAAAAGTCCCAATACAAATAAAAGCCAGGTATCAGACATTTAGGGTAGCCTTTTCCCTACTGTAAAATTTCCAATAAAAGTTGTATGCATAAGATCTAACCATGTCTCCTGAACATGGCTGTTGGTTTGGGAGGCCTGGCTAGGCTATGGGGCCACTGGCAGTGGAACCAGTATTTATTCCTGTGCATGAATTGGCTTTGGGAGATCATTCCATATGGGGGATACTCCCTCAGCCTAGATACATGGGGGACTACATTATAAAAGATAACCATTTTTTAATAATACTCATTATTCAAGTAAATAAACTTAATGAGTGTGTATTAAATACTAGGTACTAAATTTACCCAAAGAATTCACTGTTGATAACCGTGTTTTTCCCTCTCCCTGGATCCTGGACGACCTGCCCCGTTCCTGCTCCCAATTCCACTCCTTCTTCTCTCCCATTGCTTCTCGTCAGCACCCACTCTGCACCACCCTTTACTGAGCCTGAACCTTCTGCCACCTACCTGTCACTCCCTGCCAGCCTTCTGCTGGGCTCGTGCCTTCTCCTTAGGGAAGCTTTCCTGGTTGCGGGGACTCTCTAATCCTCTGGCTCTCTCCCTATCTCAGGATGGCTCTTCTCTAAGGCTACATTTTCACCCCTGGATCCATTTTCTGACAGGTTTTTTGCTGTTCTCTGACAATTGTCAAATGTTGCAGGGCTTGATAGTGCATTTGTAGGTGGCTGCATAAGGACTTTGCATGCAGAAACTAGCATTCACCACATAAAAGCCTCACTTAATGGACCATTATCCAGCTATTCCCAGTCATAGATGTTGTGAAATCTAAGCTCTTATCTCATTCATAGAAAGTAGGAGCTGTGTCATTGCCATGTTTGACACCTCAGATAATGGCATTCACACTCATCAGACCCAGTTGTCCTCCATGATTTTACATGTTTGCATGAGTACATTTATTTAAAGACAGGGTTTCCTGTTGCACAGGCTGACCCCACACTCTCTGTGTTGCTGAGGACTGTTGGCTTCAACGGACGCAAACCCAGAGAAGCCCAGCAGATCTCAGCTAGCGACTGGACCGGAAGCCGAACTCCAGGAAAAAAAAAGAGCGAGACTTCCTGTGCGCTGTCTTTTATGCCTTCCCCCCGTAACGCCCCCTAGCCATGCCCAAAAGTGGGCTTGGCTAGTGACGTAGTTCCGCCTACGTACGTATACGTCTTTACATCCAGCCGTATACGTCTTTAGTCCTGCCTAAAGTGGGTGTGGTTAGCGGTGTGGTAAACCGCCCTTTTATTACCTCATCTGTATGCGCCTCTAGTAAGTCACATGTTTAATGGCGGCATAGACTTAGTAAGTCACATGTTTAATGGCGGCATCAGACTTCCTCCTACAGAGGACGACCTTGAACTTCTGTTCCTTCTAACTCCCATGAGAGCTGGGAAAACAGGCATATGCCACTAACCCTGGTGCACGTGGTCCTCACAATTGAAACCACGGCTGCTTGTGTGCTCACCAATCAGCTCCTGCTGTTCGATTTCTCATCGTTTGGAAGTGCCCCATGTGCCCAGGATGGTGTTCTACTCCTGTTTCATCCAAGTCACAAGGAAGTATCCATTCATCTTCAGTGGTAGATCTGCTGAGATCAAGTGTGCAAAAATGAAAACCCTACATTTAATTAGAAGTACTTGTTCTCACTGCATATCTGTCTAAGGAAATACATGTTTGGCCTTATAAACCTAGACAATTAACCTTGACTGGAGAGGTCATGGCCTAGAGAACGGAAGAAAACTACTACTTCCATTATATTAGAGAAATGTAATATTTAACTGTATTCCAAAAGTATGTTGTTGTACCCACATATAAATGTAGCAGCTGATCCTGATCAAACACCTTACTTTTGACACACCAGACTACTACAGAGACCCACAACTGGTCATAATGCAGAGATGTGATTCTGCCATGCTAAATCTAGATTGATACAGGAGCAGTTGTATCTTTTACGGTACAGGTTAGCTCTGCCTCTCAATAATGTGACTACACATGCAAGACAAATATGAAACAGCAGTTCAAATGCAAATGCAGACAGGGTGAATTCCACAGAGTGTTTTTGCCATTATTCTTTCAGTCTATTTTGCATATGGGTCATTGTTGTTTTAGGGTGTGTAGCTGGGTGATAGTGACGATTGTCTTTCTCCTCTACGCTGCAGAGTATATTCCTGTGTCATGATTGTCAGTCAGTAGTGGTGAATCTTCTAGTTATTCATCCACTCAACTTCTCCATGTTGACTAACATACACTTGTGTTGTCTTCAGCAATAAGACATAACAATAAGTTTGTGGATAAGCAGCAGTTTTAGCAGTCTATGTGAGCTTTGGGAGTTTTCATGAGTCCCAAGTTCAGCTATTCAGTAAGGTAGAACCAGATCATGTCAGTGTACCAAAATTTTTTATAGAGATTTCTTTCTTCAATAAATATTGAACTATATTTCTCTTTATTGTTCTGTTTCGGTTTTTGTATGCTATCTTTTCAGTTTTGGTAGTTCACACAAGTTTAGAAGTTTGCCATTTGCTCCAGTTTTCCATTTCATGCCAGTATACATCTTTAAAGTCCTTCAAATGAAGAATCACAGGAACCAGAGGGGTCAGGGACAGCACAGGAACATAGTCCACAGAGAAATTGTCTGGTACTCATAGGAGCTCACAGAGATGAGGCAGCTGTAGGGGGTCTTACCCAGTTCCTATGGATATATGCTATTGCTAAGTATCCTAATGGTATTGTGGGATTCCTAACAGTGGGAGGTGGATGGTCACTTATTCCTTGGCCTACTTATGCTACCCTTTTCCTCCTGCTGCTATATTTCCCAGTCTTATGGTAGCATATCATGCCATGTTTGGTTGATGTTCCTGAGAAGCCTGACCTTTTTCTGAGGGGATATGTAGAGAAGGTAAATCTGGGGATGAGAGGGGAGAGTCTGGGGGAGGGCAACGAGGGAAAAATATGGCCAGGGTATAATATATGAGAATAGGATAAAAATACTGGGAAACTTGATCAATTTCAATGAGACATGTGTTGACATCATTGACTCCTAGAAAGCCTTTTTTGTTTTAATTAATTTTTGTTTAAATTTAAAGCAATCATATTTTTCATACCAACCCCAGTTCCCACTCCCTCTCTTCATCCCATTCTCTCCATCAACCCCATATTCTATCCCCCCATCCACTCCTAAAAGAGTGTGAGTCCTCCCATGGGGGATCATCCAAATCTATCACCTCATTTGGGGCAGAACCTAGGCTCTCCCCCCTGTATTGAGGCTGAGAGAGTGTCTATTAAGATGCTGAATTTGCGATGTTCTATAATGATATGTGAAAGCTAATACAATGACAGAAAGATAAATGGCCATTATAAAGACAAAGATACCTCTGGTCAAAAGAAAATATAAAGGAAGGATGGAAGGAAGGAAGGGAGGGAGGGAGGTAGTGAGAAAGGAAGGAAGGCAAAGAAAGAAAGAAAGAAGACAGAAAAAGAGACAAAAAGAGAAAGAGAAAGTCAGGGCTATTCTAAAAATAAAATGTGCCACTCATGTGAGCATCCAGCCTAAATTAGGACAAGTAAGTGAGTCCAGTTTCTTTGCTTAGAAAGCCTTTTATTTTATCACTATATAGAGAACACGGAACTATTAGAACATTGTCTTTATTCATACTTATCATGTAGTCAGGAAACATCATACCTGTAATATCTTCCCTCATAGAAACATTATCAGATCTGAAAACAAAGAAGTAGAATTAAAATGTAAATTGAATAATTATGTGCCACGTTATGGAACTATTAAAAGAAGAAAACATTCAAAATAAGATGTAAATGTATTTGTGGTTTAAATATGTGATAGATATCATGGATCTCTGAGAAATGTTTCATGAATTGAGTTTTCATGAAAGCAAATAACTATTAATGCAGAATGATGTTCTACATTACTGAAAGACAAATATGATATCATTATATTCACCAAATTATGTCAGAGTAAAATGCACTATTTGGGGACAGGAAACATAGGTAAATTTGATGGTTGTTAAAGGACTACCTTACAATTTGGTAATGGAAATCTTTTCCTTAAAAAACTGCATTTTGTTAAATTCTGTACATGATTATTTCTATTCCCTCTGATTTAGTTATTTCTTCAGAAATGTTGATTCTCTGTTACTATTTGTAGTCTATACTTTCATTAAGAAAGTATTTCAAGGGCTTATGACTATATGATTTCCATTGTTTAGTTTATTGAGAACTTAGTAGTGAAGAAAAAATTATTCCCAAGAATGGTCATGTTAGTTGCCAAAATAAGTACTTCCAAGGGATTCTTTACATTCCAGCCGCTTTGGCTGTAACAGCAGCAAAGTTTGGCTATAGATTTAAACTGTGTTTTCTCCTACTTAACCACTTTTGGTAAGGTTGTATCTGTTTTGTTTGCCCATTTTAAAAATCAATGTTTTATGCGTTTGCAATGTTCATTATTGTCTATTTCCTTACATTCAGTTCTCATCTTCAGTACATTTTCCACATTACTTTTTGGAGTTAAGTTTATTCTCGTTTTTATTTGTGTGACTCACAGGTTCATTGTAAGTTGCCTCACATTTGTCACACTTCTCCAAGGAGAAACTGAAAGCTATAGAATTTCCCTAAGACCTACTTTCTTTGTTTTCAGTTGGTGTTGTCATGGATATTACCAAGAACCTCACTAACAAGACCAGTGAGAAGGTGACGATGCAGCTGGACCTGAAGGCCAGCACCTCTGAAAAGGAGAAACTACGCGATCACTATGTCATCCTCAGGACCCTTGGCAAAGGGAACTTTGCTGAGGTGAAGCTTGCCTGCCACCTTCAAACAGAGGAGCAAGTTGCCATCAAGGTCCTGCAAAATGGAACAAGGAATGACTCCGGCATTCAAACCGAACTTGACATCTTGAAAACGTTGAACCACCCATATGTTATCAAGCTGTTCCATGTCATCAACACCGAAGATTACACCTATATGGTGTTGGAACATGCTGCTGGTGGAGATCTGGTGAGCCACGTTGAGAGGGTGGGCTCTCTGCAGGAGGAGCAGGCCCAGCACATTTTTACCCAGCTAGCGTGTGCAGTTCACTACTGCCATAAGAATGACATTGCACACCGAGACATCAAGCTGGATAATATGCTGCTTGATGACAAAGGCAACATCAAGCTGTGTGACTTTGGCCTGGCCACCCGTGTCAGCCCTGGCCAAGGTACCAAGGGGTTCTGCGGAACCATTGGATATTGTGCTCCAGAGCTGTTCTCTGACAAAGAATACGACGCAAAGGCAGCGGACATCTGGAGCATGGGAGTGGTTTTGTAGGCAATGGTGACGGCAGACTTTCCATTCAAAGGCAGTACCTACTCATACATGGAGGAGGAGATGCAGGACCCCAAGTACCACCTCCCTTACAGACTTTCAGAAAACATAGCAGACATCATTGAGCAGTTGTTCACTGTGAAGCCTGAGCAGAGGCCCAAGATAGGTGACATTAGGCAGCACCAGTGGGTCAAGGCAAAGGAAGATATATGGAAAATCACACCACCCTTAGAGGCACTCTGCAACAACCCAAATCCCAGCATTTTGGTGGCTATGTGGAGGATGGGCTATGACCCAAAGGCCACTACTGCTTGTCTACGTGAGAAAAAATTCAATAACATAATGGCCACATACCTAATTTTAAACCACAAGTCACACCGCGACCACTCTAAATATGCTGAGAAGTTTTTGCCGGACTCTGATGCTATGTCCCGAGCAGATGCTATCACTGGCTTTACTTCTCAGAGGAGACTGAGTGAGCTTGCTCTTCTCACATTGCTGGAGGAACACCGGGTGCATGATGAGAAGGGATCAAGGAAGAAGACCACGAGAAGTCTGAGCATGCCTGCCACCTTGTGCTGTCAGCAGAAGGGAAACAAAGGTCCACACCCAGCCTCCAAATTGGCTGGTCGTAAGATTACTTATGTCAAGAGCAGATGTTTGGCAGTGGGCAGCATGATTTGCTATTCGTCAAGATCCTCAAGATCCCTGTCCTCTGAGAGCATTTCTTCTTCAAAATCTTTATCTTGCAAGACACCGCAGGAAGTGAACACCCCCAACAACAGCTCATGCACTCAGAGTTCAGGGAGTTACAGGGAGGTACCTCACATTGTGAATGCCACTGGCACATATGACATCCAGAAAGATTCTCTTCGGGCAACATCAGATAACAGCTTTGACGATGTCCCTACTGAAGGCATTCCTGAAATCCTGATTTCTTCCCTTCAGGCATCATCTAACAACACCTTTGATGATGCCCCTACTGAAAGCATACCTGAAGTCCAGAGATTTTCCCATCAGGAGCCATCCCTGAACAGGTTTGATGATGTCACTCCTGAAGACCTAACTGAAATCCAGATCAGGTTTGATGATGTCACTCCTGAAGACCTAACTGAAATCCAGAGATCTTCCCTTCAGGCATCATCTAAGAATACCTTTGATGATGTCCCTACTGAAGGCACGTCTGAAATCCAGAGATTTTCCCTTCAGGTAACATCCATGAACAGGTTTGATGATGTCACTCCTGAAGACCTAACTGAAATCCAGGGATCTTCCCTTCAGGAAACATCCCTGAACAGGTTTGATGATGTCACTCCTGAAGACCTAACTGAAATCCAGAACAGGTTTGATGATGTCACTCCTGAAGACCTAACTGAAATCCAGGGATCTTCCCTTCAGGAAACATCCCTGAACAGGTTTGATGATGTCACTCCCGAAGACCTAACTGAAATCCAGGGATCTTCCCTTCAGGAAACATCCCTGAACAGGTTTGATGATGTCACTCCCGAAGACCTAACTGAAATCCAGAACAGGTTTGATGATGTCCCTCCTGAAGACCTAACTGAAATCCAGAACAGGTTTGATGATGTCACTCCTGAAGACCTAACTGAAATCCAGAGATCTTCCCTTCGTCTGACATCCAAGAACATCTTTGATGATGTCCCTCATGAAGGTGTTCCTGAAATCCAGAGATCTCCTCTTCAGGAAACATATGAAAATGTCTCTCCTGAAGACATAACTGAAATCCAGAAATCATCCCTTCAGGCAACATCCATCAACATCTTTGAAGATGTCCCTCTTGAAAACATAAATGAAATCCAGAGATCTTCCTGTCAGGAAACATCGAAGAACAGATTTGACGATGTCCCACCTGAAGATGTAACTGCAGCCTCTGCCAACCGTCTATCCCGAGGCTGGAAGAGGATTAAGAAGAGAATTGGAAATTGTCTGAGACGACTATGCTGCTGCGTGCCAGCCTGCAAGAAAAGCCATGTTTCTCAGGAGGAAGCAGAACCGGTGGAAGCGGAGAGCGGTGTGGTCGCACACACGCAGCTGCATGGGGTGCCCAAGATGCACTCCTGTGTTTCTTAATCTGTATGTTTTCTAATGTCTGCTGCAACCATCGCATGATAGTCATGAATATGAAAATTAGCAAATCCTATTTCTAAAGGAACAGTCCTATAGCACCACCATAACCATCAGCATGAAATGGTTTACCTGAAGGTAAACAACAGAGGATGAGAAGCAGTGGTAACAGAGGCGGAGAAATTTAGTAAAAATAGGAAAGCATAGGAGGGGATCAAGGTTTGGGGTA
Organism: Mesocricetus auratus; assembly: GCF_017639785.1. NCBI lineage: Eukaryota > Metazoa > Chordata > Mammalia > Rodentia > Cricetidae > Mesocricetus > Mesocricetus auratus. The sequence continues at coordinate 149,275,352 of NW_024429266.1, read as the reverse complement.
ATAAAACTCCAAAGGCTACCACTTGAAAATGAATAGCCCAGAATGAAGTAAGAGTCTAGAATCTGAACTATATATTTCAAAGTTATTAAGACTGTGTCTTGCGTACATCATTATCTTCTGAAGTGATAAGAATCTATGGAGGTTGAGACATGGGGTAGGAATTTTCCTGGTGTGACTGAGAGCCAAAGTGGGAGCCCTGCAGGAAGTCCAGATGGCAGTGTCCACTAACCCAGGAGAAAAGTCCAGCACAGGAGGAGGTAAGCCATCATCTACCACAGGACTCTCCATGGAAAAGTGTAGGTAACAAGGCTAAGTCCTAAGCATGTCCTTCCATAGCATTCTTCTCAGAGGGAAGCCTTGTGCCAAAATACACCTCCAAACTTCCCATGAATTAAGTCCCAATGGGACAGTCCTCATGGATAGACCACAGCAATTCTCTTTTGTCTTTCTATACAAAGATAAGGTCGAAGGGAGATGTTTTCTCACACTGGAGGAGAGGTGACCCTTCTCTTCCTTCTTCCTCCTTTCCCTGCTGCTGCCTTTGCAGCCTGCCTGAATCCCGTTGTCCCTCTTATCACAGGAGTCACAGTCCCACTGCATGACGCTGGACCGGTCTAGCAGTTGGTAAAGGGGCCCTTACTATGGGGCTTTTGTCAGAAGCATGTTTCTCTCCTAACAGGAAGGTGACAGCACGCTGGAAGGAAATGGGTTCCACACTGTATGGAAAGCTGGGATATGGCTCCACTTTGGAAGGTGGGTATTGCTTGCCTGTCTTGCAGCACAGTAGACTCATGACTTAGTCCACAGTCTTGGGAATCCTATTTATTTAGATCAGAGGTTAGACATAGACAGAACCTTGTGACCATAGAGTTGAGGCGTCTGGCTAGGCTGTCTGCCTGGGTGTCTTACTGTTAGAGTTGTCTTTGGTGAAGTCCTAGACACACAGGAGACAGATTACTGCTGTCTGCAATGAAAAGTGGCCACTCAGAAGGGACCGATAAGCCACAGGGTTTATCTGTGGGCCTCATGTGGCTAAAGACAACTTTGAAACTACCTATCTAGTCCTGTTGTATGAGAGATGTTTCTGTGATCTGGTCTATCCTTGACACTGGTCTACAGACAAATAAGCATGAGGCTGCCAAAGCCAGGCATTTTCAATTCCAAGGAAAATGGTCATTGAGCTCACGATGCAGAGGGGCAAAATCACGAGAGACAACACAGCCATGCATTGAGAGGGACCTTGGCATAATTTGTGGCTAGTACAGCTTGTTTCCACTCTGACCCACTATACCCTAACCTTTATGGAGAAACAGTATTTGTAGAAAGGGTGAACATCTCCTTACCCCTGAATGGTAGGACAGTCACTCTGAAACTGGCCAGTTACAGACTCTGTACTGGCTTGAGGAACCACAAATATGTGGGTGGACACGGCCTCACAAGGAAACCAGCACACAGCTACAGAGCTTCTTGCTCCTGTGGGCGATGCTGCTCTATATCCCTGGTGATTACTAAGGCTATTCTTTCCTGATGTGCTTTACTGAAGCCAGCACCGGGGAAAGGGGAACCTGGGTGCTGTGGCCTGGTCACTCTAACCCAGGAGAGACAAAATAAGAAAATCACTGGCTTCATAAGATGGTGCTTAAGAAGTTAAATCTCAGTATGAACAGATGTGATGTTTATTTCTGTTTACTAATATTTCCCTTTAGCCTGATGGGAACTTTTGTGTCCCTGCAATGAAAGGCATGCTCCTGCCTTTAGACTTTTCTTCTGAGAGAACAGAAGACAGCTGAGGCCCCCACTGCCAGTACCTCCCTCATTCACTGTCTGTTTACTGGACAGAGCAGGAGCAAGTGCAATCATTCCCAGCTACTTAGAGCAGGACCCTCATAAACACCAGCTCAGAGTGGTCCATGGATATCCTCCTCACAGAGATGAGTCTTTGAGATGCTCTTTGGAACACTACTTAAATTACACCGACTGGCCTATGGACACTGACATGGTGACCAGTTTGGTATGGGTGGGTCACACGGAGCCTCAATGGTCAACCAATATCTCATATATATATATATATAATTTTATTTTTAAATAGCTTGTTTTACATGTCAATCCCAGTTCCCTCTCCCTCCCCTCATCACACACTCCCCCATTATCTCCCCATCCTCCCACACAATTGCCAATTCCTTCCACATAGGGGATATCTAGAGTCTGTCATTTCACTCAGGGTAGGGTCGAGGCACTCCCCTAAGAGTCCAGGCTGAGAGAGCATCCCTCTTTGAGTTATGGACACACGATGTCTGTTAGTATTCGAGGGATAAACACTGATCCACTGCTCAGGACCCCATAGGTTGCCCAGGCCTCCTCACTGACTGTCACTTTCAGGGGGTCTGGATCAGACCCATGCTGGCCTCCCAGCAGTCAGTCTGGTGTCCAAGAGCTCTCCCCTGTTCAGATCACCTGCCTCTGCTGATTTTGCCAGCCCATTGTTTGCCAATTTGCTCATCGCTCCTCTCTCTCTGTCGCTGGGTTCCTTGGGTTCAGTTCAGTGTTTAACTGTGGGTGTTTGCCTCTGCTTCCATCAGTCACTGGATGAAGGCTCCCGGATGGTTATAGACATCAAGTTCATTATCAGGAATGGGCATTCGGGGTGGTCTCTACACTATTGCTTAGCTTGCCAATTGGTGTCATCCCTTTAGATCACTAGAGGTCACAATGGGGCCTGGTCTGTCTTCTAACCTCTGATTCCCTCTTCCCCCTATCCTACCCCCCACTAGTCAACTTACCTGTTCCCCCATGACCTACTCTCTCTTCCTCTTCTCCCCCTCTCTATTTACCAGCTCCCCCTCCCCCAACCCCTCGCCATGTTCCCCATCTGTTCAGAGGATCTTGCCTCATTTCTCTTCTCCCGGGTACCATGCATATCTTTTTTTAAAATCATTTTTTATTTTAATTTTAAATAGCTTGTTTTACATGTCAATCCCAGTTCCCTCTCCCTCCCCTCTTCCCGCACTCCCCTTCCCCCCTCCCTCCCACCCTATGCCAAATCCTTCCACATAGGGGATATCTAGAGTCTGTCGTTTTACTCTTGGTAGGGTCAAGGCACTCCCCTAAGAGTCCAGGCTGAGAGAGCATCTCTCTTTGTGCTATAGGCACATGAAGACAGTTTGTATACCAGGGATAGACACTGATCCATAGCTCAGGGCCCCATAGGTTGCCCAGGCCTTCTCACTGGCACTCACATTTGGGGGGTCCAGATCAGTCCCATGCTGGCTTCCCCACTGTCGGTCTGGGGTCCAAGAGCACTCCCCTGTTCAGATCAGCTGTCTCTGCTGTTTTTGCCAGCCCATTCTTTGCCAATTTGCTTATCACTCCTCTCTCTCTGTCACTGGGTTCCTTGGGTTCAGTTCAGTGATTAGTTGTGTGTTTGCCTCTGCTTCCATCCGTCACAGGATGAAGGCTCCCGGATGGTTATAGACATCAAGTTCATTATCAGGAATGGGCATTCGAGGTGGTCCCTCCACTATTGCTTAGCTTGCCAATTGATGTTATACCTTTAGATCACTCGAGGTCACTCTGGTGCCTGATCTGTCTTCGATCCTATGATTCCCTCTTCGCCCTATTCTACCCCCACCCCCACAACTTCCTGTTCCCCCATGACCAACTCCCTTCCTCTTTACCCCCTCTCTTCTTCCCAGGTCCCACTCCCCGCCACCCCTCGCCGTGTTCCCCATCCATTCAGAGGATCTTGTCTCCATCCTCTTCTCTTGGGTACGAAGCATATATGCATATCTTTTAGGTTCTTTCCTGTTTCCCAGACTCTCTATCTGTGGAAGTGCAGACTGGCACTATCCTGATCCATATCTAAAATCCATATATGAGTGAGTACATACCATGTTTGTCTTTTTGCTACTGGGTTACCTCACTCAGGGTGGTTTCTTCCAGTGCTATCCATTTCCCTGCGAATTTCAAGATTCCATTGTTTTTTTCTGCTGAGTAATACTCCATTGTGTAAATGTACCACATTTTCTCTATCCACTCTTCAGTTGAGGGGCATCTAGGTTGCTTCCAGGTTCTGGCTATTACAAACAATGCTGCTATGAACATAGTGGAGCAGATGCCCTTGTTGTATGAACTTGCCTCATTTGGATAAATGCCTAAGAGTGGAATTGCTGGGTCTAGTGGTAGATTAATTCCCATTTTCCTGAGGAATCTCCATACTGATTTCCAAAGAGGCTGTATGAGTCGGCACTCCCACCAGCAGTGGAGGAGTGTTCTACTCTCTCCACATCCTCTCCAGCATAAATTGTCTTCTGTGTTTTTGTTTCTAGCCATTCTGACAGGAGTAAGATGGTATCTCAGAGTTGTTTTGATTTGCATTTCCCTGATGGCTAAGGATGTTGAGCACTTTCTTAAGTGTCTCTTGGCCATTTTAGCCTCCTCTACTGAGAATTCTCTATTTAGCTCTGTACCCCACCTTTTAATTGGATCCTTTGGTGTTTTGGAGACTTGCTTCTTGAGTTCTTTGTAAATTTTGGAGATTAGTCCTCTGTCAGATGTGGGGTTAGTGAATATCTTTTCCCATTCTGTGGCCTGCCTTTTTGCCTTTTTGACTGTGTCCTTTGCCTTACAGAAGCTTTTTAGTTTCAGAAGGTCCCATTTGTTAATTGTCGATCTCAGTGCCTGTGCCATTGGTGTTATGTTTAGGAAGTGGTCTCCTATACCAACTCGTTGAAGAGTATCTCCCACTTTCTCTTCTAAATGTTTCAGTGTGGCTGGATGTGTGTTGAGATCTTTGATCCATTTGGACTTAAGTTTTGTACAAGGCGATAAACATGGATCTATCTGCAGTCTTCTGCATACCAGTACCCAGTTAAGCCAGCACCATTTGTTGAAGATGCTTTCTTTTTTCCACTGTACAGTTTTAGCTTCTTTGTCAAAAATCAGGTGTTCATAGGTGTGTGGGTTAAAATTAGGGCTTTCGATTCAGTTCCATTGGTCTACCTGCCTATTTTTGTGCCAATACCAAGCTGTTTTCAGGACTATAGCTCTATAATAGAGCTTGAAGTCAGGTATGGTGATGCCTCCTGAAGTTCCTTTATTGTATAGGGATGTTTTGGCTATCCTGGGCCTTTTCTTTTTCCATATAAAGTTGATTAATGTTCTTTCCAGGTCCTTGAAGAATTGTGATGGTATTTTGATAGGGATTGGATTGAATCTATAGACTGCTTTTGGCAAGATTGCCATTTTTATTATGTTGATCCTACCAATCCAAGATCATGGGAGATCTTACCATTTTCTGGTATCTTCTTTGATTTCTTTCTTCAAAGACACAAAGTTCTTGATATACAGGTCTTTCACTTCCTTGGTTAACATTATCCCCAGATATTTGATGCTGTTTTTGGCTATTGTCAAAGGTGAGGTTTCTCTGATTTCTTCCTCAGTCACTTCATCATCTGTATATAATAGGGCGACTGATTTTTTTGAGTTTACCTTGTATCCTGCCACATTGCTGAAGGTGTTTATCAGCTCTAGGAGTAACTTTGCGGAGTTTTTTGGGTCACTTATGTAAACTATCATATCATCTGCAAATAGTGAAAGTTTGACTTCTTCTTTTCCTATTTGTATCCCCTTTATCTCCTTTTGTTGTCTTATTGCTGTAGCTAGAACTTCAAGCACAATTTTGAAGAGATATGGAGAGAGTGGACAGCCTTGTCTTGTTCCTGATTTTAGAGGAATTGTGTTGAGTTTCTCTCCATTTAGTTTGATGTTAGCTGTTGGTTTACTGTATATTGCTTTTATTATATTCAGGTATGTTCCTGTTATCCCTGATCTCTCTAGGACCTTTATCATGAAGGGGTGCTGGATTTTGTCAAAGGCTTTTTAAGCATCTAGTGAGATGATCATGTGGTTTTTCTTTCGTAGATTGTTAATATGGTGGATTACATTGATAGATTTTCTAATGTTGAACCATCCCTGCATTCCTGGATTGAAGCCTACTTGATCATGATGGATGATTTTTCTGATGTGTTCTCGAATCCGGTTTGCAAGTATTTTATTGAGTATTTTTGCATCAATGTTCATGAGGGAAATTGGTCTATAGTTCTCTTTCTTAGTTGTGTCTTTGTGTGGCTTGGGTATCAAGGTAATTGTAGCCTCGTAGAAAGAGTTTGGCAGTGAGCCTCCTGCTTCTATTGTGTGGAATACTTAGTGGAGTATTGGAATGAGCTCTTCTTTGAATTTCTGGTAGAATTCTGCACTGAAGCCATCTGGGCCTGGGCTTTTTTTGTTTGGGAGACTTTTGATGACTGCTTCTATTTCTTTAGGGGTTATACGTCTGTTTAGATTATTTATCTGTTCTTGATTTAGTTTTGGCAAGTGATATCTATCCAGGAAATTGTCCATTTCCTTTAAATTTTCAAGTTTTGTGGAGTACAGATTTTCAAAGTATGCCCTGATGATTCTCTTGCTTTCCTCAGAGTCTGTTGTTATGTCCCCTTTTTCATCCCTGATTTTGTTAATTAGCATGTTCTCTCTCTGTCTTTTGGTTAGTTTGGACAGAGGTTTGTCTATTTTGTTGATTTTCTCAAAGAACCAAGTCTTTGTTTCATTGATTCTTCTCAATGTTTTCCTGGTTTCTACTTGATTGATATCAGCCCTCAATTTGATTATTTCCTGGCGTCTGCTCCTCCTGGGGGAGTTTGCTTCTTTTTGTTCTAGAACATTCAGCTGTGCTATTAATTCTCTAGTATGACTGTTCTCCAGTTTTTTCATGTGGGCACTTAGTGCTATAAACTTTCCTCTCAGCACTGCTTTCAAAGTGTCCCATAAGTTTGTGTATGTTGTGTGTTCATTCTCATTGAATTCCAGGAAGTCTTTAATTTCTTTTTTTATTTGTTCCTTTACCCAGGGATGGTGCCATTGTGCATTGTTCAATCTCCATGAGTTTGTAGGGTTCCTGCGATTTGTGTTATTGTTGAATTCTAATATTAATGCATGGTGGTCTGATAAGATGCAGGGGGTTATTCCAATTTTTTTGTATCTGTGGAGATTTGCTATGTTTCCTATTATGTGGTCAATTTTAGAGAAGGTTCCATGTGGTGCCGAGAAGAAGGTATATCCCTTTGTATTTGGGTGGAGTGTTCTATAGATGTCTGTTAAACCCAGTTGGGTCATAACTTCTATTAATTCTTTTGTTTCTTTGTTAAGTTTCTGTCTGGAGGTCCTGTCTAGCGGTGAGAGCGGAGTGTTGAAATCTCCTATTATTAGTGTGTGAGATTTTATGTGCATTTTGAGCTTTAGTAATGCTTCTTTCACGAATGTAGTTGCCTTTGTATTTGGGGCGTAGATGTTTAAAATCGAGACTTCGTCTTGATGTATTTTTCCTTTGATGAATATGAAGTGCCCTTCTTCATGTCTTTTGATTGATTTTAATTTGAAGTCTAATTTGTTAGATATTATGATTGCTACACCCTCATGTTTCTTGGGGCCGTTTGATTGGAAGATCTTTTCCCAGCCCTTTACTCTGAGATAACGTCTGTCTTTGGTGTTGAGATGTGTTTCTTGTATGCAGCAGAAGGAAGGGTTCTGTCTTCATATCCATTCTGCTAGTCTATGTCTTTTTATAGGCAAGTTGAGGCCGTTGACATTGAGGGATATTAATGACTATTGATTGGTGATCCTTGTTTGCGCTTGATTTATTGTTAGTGAAGTTATTTTGTGTAGTTTCTCCTCCCTTTTTCTTTTGGTGTTTTGTAAAGTATGATTATATATTGCCTGTGTCTTTGTGAATGTAGTTATCTTCCTTGGTTCTAGGTTTTCCTTCTAGCATTTTCTGTAGAGCTGGATTCATGGATACGTATTGTTTAAATCTGGCTTTGTCATGGAATATTTTGTTTTCTCCATCTATGGTAATTGAGAGCTTTGCTGGATATAGTAGTCTGGGCTGGCATCCTTGTTCCCTTAGCGTTTGTAGGACATCTGACCAGGATCTTCTGGCTTTCATCATTTCCATTGAGAAGTCAGGTGTAATTCGGGTAGGTCTGCCTTTGTATGTTACTTGGCCTTTTTCTTTAGCTGCTCTTAGTATTTTCTCTTTATTCTGTAGGTTTGATGTTTTGATTATTATATGGCGAGGTCACTTCTTTTTCTGGTCAAGCCTATTTGGTGTTCTGTAAGATTCTTGTACTTTCATAGGCATATCTTTCTTTAGGTTAGGGAAGTTTTCTTCTATGATTTTTGTTGAATATGTTTTCTGTACCTTTAAGTTGAAGTTCTTCACCTTCTTCTATACCTATTATTCTCAGGTTTGGCTTCTTTACGGTGTCCCATATTTCCTGGATATTTTGTGTTAAGGATTTGTTGGTTTTGAGATTTTCTTTGGTTGATGACTCTATATCCTCTAATGAGTCTTCAACCACTGAGATTCTCTCTTCTATCTCTTGTATTCTATTGGTGATACTTGCATCTGTAGTTCCAGACCGTTTACCGAGCTTTTCTATTTCCAGCATCCCTTCATTCTGTGTTTTCTTTATCGTTTCTATTTCAGCTTTCAATCCTTCAACTGTTTGAGCTGTTTCCTTAATTTTCTTGGTTGATTTTTCATGGTGCTCTTTAGATTCTTTGAGAGATTTGTTTATTTCTTGAATTTTTCCCCCATTTCATGGATTTTTTTGTTTGTTTTTTCTTCTATTTCTTTAAGGGATTTCCTCGTTTCTTCTTTGAGGGTCTCCATCCTCTTCATGAAATAACTTTTAAGGTCTGTCTCCTCTTCTTCATCTATGTAGTGCTTTTCGGGTCTTGCTGGTGTTGGATCCCTGGATTCTGGTGGGGTCATGTTGGTGTTTCTATTGCTGAGTGATCTCTTCTTCTGTCTTCTTCCCATCTCTTCTTCCAGTGGGTGCTGGTGGGGTCTTTCTGTCTCCACTGGTCTCCTTCCTTACTGCAGCTGAAGCTGGGGATGCTGAAGCTGGACTCGCTGGGGTTGGGGTCTTGGAGGGGCTGATCTCTTTCCTGAAGCTGGACTCCCTGGGTTTGGGGTCTTGGAGGGGCTGATGTCTTTCCTGTGTGGGCGGCTCTTCTGGAAGCCAGGAGCGGCCCAGAAGATGGAGGGGGATGGGTGATGGGCGGGCGGTCCCTGCTGGAGATCCAATCTCACCTGAAGCTGGGCTCCCTGGGTTGGGGTCTTGGAGGGGCTGATCTCTTTCCTGTGTGGGTGGGTCTTCTGGAAGCCGGGAGTGGCCAGGAAGATGGAGGGGGATGAAGATGGAGGGGGATGGGTGATGGGCGGGCGGTCCCAGCCAGAGACCCAATCTCACCTGAAGCTGGATTCGCTGGGGTTGGGGTCTTGGAGGGGCTGATATATTTCCTGTGTGGGCGGCTCTTCTGGAAGCCAGGAGTGGCCCCGAAGATGGTGGGGGATGGGTGATGGGCAGGCGGTCCCCACTGGAGACCCAATCTCACCTGAACCTGGGCTCCCTGGGTTGGGGTCTTGGAGGGGCTGATCTCTTTCCTGTGTGGGCGGCTCTTCTGGAAGCCGGGAGCGGCCCCGAAGATCACCATGCATATCTTTTATGTTCTCTCCTATTTCCCAGAATCTCTGTCATTGGATGTGCAGACTGGGACTCTCCTGATCCATGTCTACAATCTATATATGAGTGAGTACATACCATGTTTGTCTTTTTGTGACTGGGTTACCTCACTCAGGATGGTTTCTTCCAGTGCTATACATTTACCTGCGAATTTCAAGATTCCATTGTTTTTTCTGCTGAGTAATACTCCATTGTGTAAATGTACCACATTTTCTCTATCCACTCTTCAGTTGAGGGGCATCTAGGTTGCTTCCAGGTTCTGGCTATTACAAATAATGCTGCTATGAACATAGTGGAGCAGATGCCCTTGTTGTATGAATTTGCCTCTTTTGGATATATGCCTAAGAGTGGAATTGCTGGGTTTTGTGGTAGATTGATTCCCATTTTCCTGAGGAATCTCCATACTGATTTCCAAAGTGGCTGTACGAGTTGGCACTCCCACCAGCAGTGGAGGAGTGTTCCCCTCTCTCCATATCCTCTCCAGCATAAATTGTATTTGGTGTTTTTGATTTTAGCCATTCTGACAGGAATAAGGTGGTATCTCAGAGTTGTTTTGATTTGCATTTCCCTGATGGCTAAGGATGCTGAACATTGTTTGAAGTATCTCTTGGCCATTTTAGCCTCCTCTATTGAGAATTCTCTGTTTAGTTCTGTACCCCACCTTTTAATTGGATCCTTTGGTGTTTTGGAGACTTGCTTCTTGAGGATTTTTTTTTAAATTTTGGAGATTAGCCCTCTGTCAGATGTGGGGTTAGTGAATATCTTTTCCCATTCTGTGGACTGCCTTTTTGTCTTGTTGACTGTGTCCTTTGCCTTACAGAAGCTTTTTAGTTTCAGGAGGTTCCATTTGTTAATTGTCGATCTCAGTATCTGTGCCACTGGTGTTATACTCTGGAAGTGGTCTCCTGTACCAACTCGTCGAAGAGTATCTCCCACTTTCTCTTCTAAAAGCTTCAGTGTGGCTGGATTTATGTTGAGATCTTTGATGCATTTGGACTTAAGTTTTGTAAAAGGCAATAAACATGGATCGATCCAAATTCTTCTAAATGCTAGCCTCCAGTTATGCCAGCAGCATTTGTTGAAGATGCTTTCTTTTTTCCATTGTATAGTTTTAGCTTCTTTGTCAAAAATCAAGTGTTCATAGTTGTGTGGGTTAAAATCAGGGTTTTCAATTTAGGTCCATTGGCCAACCTGCATATTTTTGTGCCAATACCAAGCTGTTTTCAGGACTATAGCTCTATAATATAGCTTGAAGTCAGGTATGGTGATGCCTCCTGAATTTCCTTTATTGTATAGGGTTGTTTTGGCCATCCTGGGCCTTTTGTTTTTCCATATAAAGTTTATTATTGTTCTTTCCAGGTCTGTGAAGAATTGTGCCGGAATTTTGATAGGGATTGCATTGAATCTATAGACTGCTTTTGGCAAGACTGACATTTTCATTACACTGATCCTACCAATCCAAGAGCATGGGAGATCTTTCCATTTACTGGTATCCTCTTTGGTTTCTTTCTTTAGTGACTCAAAGTTCTTGATATACAGGTCTTTCGCTTCCTTGGATAACATTATCCCCTGATATTTTATGCTGTTTATGGCTATTGTAAAAGGTGATGTTTCTCTGATTTCTTTCTCAGTCACTTCATCTTCTGTATATAATAGGGACACTGATTTTTTTGAATTTACCTTGTATCCTGCCGCTTTGATGAAGATATTTATCAGCTCTAGGAGTTCCCTTGCGGAGTTTTTTGGGTCACTTATGTAAACTATCATATCATCTGCAAATAGTGAAAGCTTGACTTCTTCTTTTCCTATTTGTATGCCCTTGATCTCCTTTTGTTGTCTTATTGCTCTAGCTAGAACTTCAAGTACAATATTGAAGAGATGTGGAGAGAGTGGACAGCCTTGTCTTGTTCCTGATTTTAGAGGAATTGTGTTGAGTTTCTCTCCATTTAGTTTGATGTTAGCTGTTGGTTTACTGTATATTGCTTTTATTATATTCAGGTATGTTCCTGTTATCCCTGACCTCTCTAGGACCTTTATCATGAAGGGGTGCTGGATTTTGTCAAAGGCTTTTTAAGCATCTAGTGAGATGATCATGTGGTTTTTTCTTTCACAGTTTGTTTATATGGTGGATTTCTTTGACAGATTTTCTAATGTTGAACCATCCCTGCATTCCTGGGATGAAGCCTACTTGATCATGATGGATGATTTTTCTGATGTGTTCTCGAATCCGGTTTGCAAGTATTTTATTGAGTTTTTTGCATTGATGTTCATGAGGGAAATTGGTCTATAGTTCTCTTTCTTAGTTGTGTCTTTGTGTGGCTTGGGTATCAAGGTAATTGTAGCCTCGTAGAAAGAGTTTGGCAGTGAGCCTCCTGCTTCTATTGTGTGGAATACTTAGTGGAGTATTGGAATGAGCTCTTCTTTGAATTTCTGGTAGAATTCTGCACTGAAGCCATCTGGGCCTGGGCTTTTTTTGTTTGGGAGACTTTTGATGACTGCTTCTATTTCATTAAGTGTTATAGGTCTGTTTAGATTGTTTATCTGCTCTTGATTTAGTTTTGGCAAGTGATATCTATCCAGGAAATTGTCCATTTCCTTTAAATTTTCAAATTTTGTGGAGTACAGATTTTCAAAGTATGCCCTGATGATTCTCTTGCTTTCCTCAGAGTCCGTTGTTATGTCCCCTTTTTCATTTCTGATTTTGTTAATTAGCATGCTCTCTTTCTCTGTCTTTTGGTTAGTTTGGACAGAGGTTTGTCTATTTTGTTGATTTTCTCAAAGAACCAAGTCTTTGTTTCATTGATTCTTCTCAATGTTTTCCTGGTTTCTACTTGATTGATATCAGCCCTCAATTTGATTATTTCCTGGCATCTGCTCCTCCTGGGTGAGTTTGCTTCTTTTTGTTTTAGAACGTTCAGCTGTGCTATTAATTCTCTAGTATGACAGTTCTCCAGTTTCTTCATGTGGGCACTCAGTGCTATGAACTTTCCTCTCAGCACTGCTTTCAATGTGTCCCATAACTTTGCGTATGTTGTGTCTTCATTCTCATTGAATTCCAGGAAGTCTTTAATTTCTTTTTTTATTTCTTCCTTTACCCAGGGATGGTGCAATTGTGCATTGTTCAATTTCCATGAGTTTGTAGGGTTTCTGCGATTTGTGTTATTGTTGAATTCTAGTTTTAATGCATTGTGGTCTGATAAGATACAGGGGGTTATTCCAATTTTTTAGTATCTGTGGAGATTTGCTATGTTTCCTATTATGCGCTCAATTTTAGAGAAGGTTCCACGTGGTGCCGAGAAAAAGGTATATCCCTCTGTGTTTGGGTGGAATGTTCTATAGATGTCTGTTAAACCCAGTTGGGTCATAACTTCTATTAGTTCTTTTGTTTCTTTGTTAAGTTTCTGTCTGGAGGTCCTGTCTAGCAGTGAGAGCAGAGTGTTTAAGTCTCCTACTATTAGTGTGTGAGATTTTATGCAAAATTTGAGCTTTATTAATGTTTCTTTCACAAATGTAGGTGCCTTTGTATTTGGGGCATAGATGTTTAACATTGAGACTACATCTTGATTGACTTTTCCTTTGATGAATATGAAATGTGCTTCATATCTTTTGATTGATTTTAATTTGAAGTCTAGTTTGTTAGATATTAGGATTGCTACACCCTCTTGTTTCTTGGGTCCGTTTGATTGGAAAATCTTTTCCCAACCCTTTACTTTGACATACCCTCTGTCTTTGATGTTGAGATGTGTTTCTTGTATGCAGCAGAAGGATTGGTTCTGTCTTCGTATCCATTCTGCTAGTCTGTGTCTTTTTATAGGCAAGTTGACACCGTTGACATTGAGGGATATCAATGACCATTGATTGATGATTCTTGTTTGTGCTTGATTTATTGGTAGTGAAGTTATTTTGTGTAGTTTCTCCTCCCTTTTTCTTTTGGTGTTTTGTAAAGTGGGATTATATATTGCCTGTGTCTTTGTGAGTGTAGTTATCTTCCTTGGATCTAGGTTTTCCTTCTAGCACTTTCTGTAGAGCTGGATTCGTGGATACGTATTGTTTAGATCTGGCTTTGTCGTGTACTATTTTGTTTTCTCCATCTATGGTAATTGAGAGCTTTGCTGGATATAGTATTCTGGGCTGGAATCCTTGTTCCCTTAGCGGTTGTAGGACATCTGTCCAGGATCTTCTGGCTTTCATCGTTTCCAATGAGAAGTCAGGTGTAATTCGGATAGATCTGCCTTTATATGTTACATGGCCTTTTTCTTTAGCTGCTCTTAATATTTTCTCTTTATTCTGTAGGTTTGATGTTTTGATTATTATGTGGAGAGATGACTTCTTTTTCTCATCCAGCGTATTTGGTGTTCTGTAAGATTCTTGTATTTTCATAGGCATATCCTTCTTTAGGTTAGGGAAGTTTTCTTCTATGATTTTGTTGAATATGTTTTCTGTGTCTTTGAGCTATATTTCTTCACCTTCTTCTATACCTATTTTTCTCAGGTTTGGCTTCTTCATGGTGTCCCATATTTCCTGGATATTTTGTGTTAGGGATTTGTTGGTTTTGAGGTTTTCTTTGGTTGATGTCTGTATATCCTCTAATGCGTCTTCAACACCTGAGATTCTCTCTTCTATCTCTTGTATTCTATTGGCGATCAATACTTGCATCTGTATTTCCTGATCGTTTTTCCAGCTTTTCCATTTACGGCATCCCCTTGTTCTGTGTTTTTTTATTGTTTCTATTTCAGCTTTCTATCCTTCAACTGTTTGAGTTGTTTCCTTCATTTGTTTGGTTGTTTTTTCTTGGTACTCTTTAGATTCTTTGAGAGGTTTGTTTATTTCTTGAATTTCTCCCCCATTTCATGGATTTTTTTTGTTTTTTCCCCCTCTATATCAATAAGGGATTTCCTTGTTTCTTCTTTGAGGGTCTCTATCATCTTCATAAAATGATTTTTAAGGTCTGTCTCCTCTGCTTCATCTATGTAGTGCTTTTCAGGTCCTGCTGGCATTGCTTCCCTAGATTCTGGTGGAGCCATGTTGGTCTTTTGATTGATAAGTGAGGTCTAATTCTGTCTTTTTCCAATCTCTTCTTCCAATGGGTGCTTGTGGGAGTCTTTCTGTCTCCACTGGTCTTCTTCCTTCTTGAAGCTGAAGCTGGGTTCACCGGAGTTTGAGGCCTGGCGGGGTTCATTGGAGTTTGGGGCTTGGAAGGGCTGATGGCTTTCCTGGATGGGATCGCCGGAGTTTGGGTCCAGGGAGGTCTTATGTTTTTCCTGTGTGTGTGGCGGTCTTCTTGATGCCAGGAGCGGCCCTGGAAGATCGAGGTGATGGGTGTTAGGTGGAGGATGGGGAGTGTCCCCCCGGAGACGCAAGCTCACCTGGCTGGCTGGGATTGCTGGACTTTTGGGTCTGCAAGGGTGATGTCTTTCCTGTGTGGGCGGGTCTTCTGGATGCCAGAAGCAGCCCGGGAAGATATAGGGGATGGGTGTCACGCACAGGATGGGGAGTGTCGCCCCCCCCCGAGACCCAAGCCCACCTGGCTGGGATGGCCGCAGTTTGCCAACCAAGATCTCTTACTGGCTATCTTTTCTCTCCTAATTTTTACAGGGTCTTTTGGACAGGATCTTTGTGGAGGCTCGTTTTCACCAAGTCTGTATCCTGTCTAATGTAGACAGAGGACATGAGATTGGGTGCAAGAAGCAGAGTGCCTATGTGTAGACATGATTCTGGGAAAATACTTTTCCTCCTCTTCTCCTAGAGCCTGATTCCTGCAAAGTACCAGGGCAGTCATGAGAAATTAGTCGATGAAATCAGATATCTCTGAGGAGACCCTAATCATGTTGGCCTAGTGAAGGTCACATTGGAAGACAATGGGCATTATACCTGCCTCCTTAGGGCTCGAATTGCACTAAAAGAAAACCTGCCAAGAACACAGGTCTTCTGTGTGGGGAAAGTGGAACTATCAGTCAGCTTTTACATTGCTCTATAATATTCTTTATCTTGTAGGTGCTTGGCCACATCCTGAATCACATCCCCAGGGAGTTCTTGACCAGAGGTTCTGAACACTCAGTGCAGCTGATGGTGCACAGGTAATTTCCTGAGGTTGAGGATCCAAGGGGCTCCACACACAGGACATACTGTGGAGAGCAATGAAATGACTTCAATTTCTGCATGCCACCACAGAAGGCCCGGGCCCAATTCTTGTCAAGATGTGCTGAGGACGGGTGGATTCCCTTTGATGAAAGTCTCCCAGTGCATGTTTTAGTGCAGTATCTCCACCATACTGTGGAGCTGTGTCTATTTTGACAGTGCAAAAATGATACATATGCGTTCCTTTCCTCACAGATGCCTGATCAGATAAAAACAAGCCTCAGCAGTGAATTGTGAAGCCAGTGTGAATTTCTACATGACAACTATACTGGGATGCATGAAATGCACAGGGTCCATGGACCTTGTTGGCCAGGCCACCAGTAACATGGACACGGCTCACTTGAGGTCATCTAATTGGGCTGTTTCTCACTGGTGTTGAATAGACACTGTGTGCAGGTGCAGCAATTACTGAAGTATTGAAGGAGAGCTCTAACAGTTTTATACTCATTGGCCTTCAAGACACTTAAGATTTCTGAGGAATCCAAAGGAATATAAACTCTCAGACCCCTGTTCCTCAGCAGCAGTCACTGTTTTTATGTGACAGATCTTTCTTCAGATAGGCTCAGAAAAATGCCCATCTGATGCCCAGACATTAAAAACAAAAACCTACTGGGTCTAATCCTAGAAGAAATGGTAGAGTCTGCACTTCTGGTTTCGTAGCATCATGTAAACACTGAGATGTCCATAAAGTTTGGCAGGGGAGGAACAGAGACTAGACACACGGAAGCAAATCCCAGTATCATGTAAGCTGATATTTTTCTTAAGCACCCAGGAAGTCAGAGCAGAGGAAATGGTTTGTCCTATAGGACAGCAGGACAAGTATGCAAAAGCAAACAACAAGGAACCTGTGAGAACAAAGAAAAGACTCTCAAATATTACAGCTGACTGCAGATCCAAACACTGCAATGTTCATGGAAGAGTTACAGAGGAGACCTGCAAAAGTTCTGCTTCATATGGAGGAAGACCAGAAACAGCAGAGAGAAGATGAATTGGGATCAGATGAGCTCTAATGACATGAGTCAAGAAAACACAGAAGCTGGAGAATGGTTGGAGGACCAGTACAACCTATGACATCTGGAGTAAGCCTGGACACTGTCACACCCCAGAACAACAAGACGGTGGTTCAATGCTAGGCAGCATGAAGGGAATGCTAGGCAGACAGGCTGATGGGCTCTGCTCACCTCTCCTTTACACCCATTCGCAGTTCAAGATTACTGCATGAAGAGAAGAAACAGAAGCAGAGTGATCACTGTCCAGAGCTGGGGACCACTTCCAGCTCTGTCTGCTTTGCTTTTGGTTCTCAAATACCTCGGCACAGTATAAGAGGGAGATTGAGCATAGGAAATACATAGGACTTGCTGGAGCTGGCGAGTCTCCATGCTGCTGCTCCTGGAGCCCAGAAAGCCTAGAGTTGCACACTCCCCATGCCTGTTCCAGACACACAACTAGATGTCTACCACACAGAACACATCGCCCCCCCCGCTCCCCTGCAATGAATACACCACACCCAGACTGTGGTGATCAGTCCACATTTCCAAAAACTGCTAGATGTCAGGGCCTGATAGACACCTGCAGCCCACAAACCACAAATACATTAGGAATCAGGCCTTACCTGATACTTTTCTTTACCCCCACACACTCATATATCAATGTCTTCTAACATTAAATATCAGTTCAGGATGCCCCTTTCCAACCACCACACAACAGTAGGAGTCAAGACCTGATGTGTCCCCATCATCTGCTATGCTGGAACATCCTTGCTAGTGATTGTCACCTGTTGATGAGGCATCTCCTTACACCTCTCCAGATACAATGGGTCATATTAGAATCAGCTCCCCATCATCCTCATGTGATTTTCTCCATGTCAGTCCTTATTGCACACCAACTATGAAGCCCTCCATAGGATCTATATCAAATCCTTTTAGAACACCCTCAACCATTCTTCCTGCCGAGCCACTTCTTAGGACCCACTGGACACATACTGTACCTCATTGACATTAATTGCCCACTGATGTTTCATAGGTCTCACCGTTCTGTTCCCTACTACAGGCGTTCACTGCACGTGTGATGGAAGCCTTGTCAGTTTATGTGAGCCTATAATAGTCAGGGAGAAGTATCAAGCAGGTCATATTCTTAGAAATGAATATAGTTATCATCAATTGTATGTGTTATAGGGCCTTATACTACAAGTTTAGAAGAGGGTATGCTGGATGTAATTCCCAGCACACTTCTACACTTGTAGGAATCAGGCCCTCATACACACACCTTTGATGCCACCCGTATTCACCGCTAGTTATCAGGTCTTTTTAATGGATTTGGGACTTAGGCCGTGTCATGAAAAGCTTGACAGATTGCACAATGTGTGGGCTCATGCTGACCAGAGATATAGGCACACCAACATGCACTGCCAGGTCTCAGGCTCTGCTGACACCCTAACTGCCTCACCCACACTCAGAAGTGTCTAACACTCTCAGACATCACATTCCACATGGCCAACCTGCTACAGTATGGTTTATCAGACCTTGATGGACACCAGTTCACCCATAAGCTAACATTGGGGCCCAATTGGACATCCCCCTTCTTCCACTGCTACTCTCTGACATCCAGTGCTATTCATCAAAACACATTGGACAGACCCCACCCTGTGACCGCTCATCCACTTCTAGGTATCCAGTTCTGTTTGACCTATTACTACATGTTAATCGATAGCTGTCACACCATGCTGGACCTTATCCCACCTTCAGGCCTTGCAAACCTGGGAAGAATTACCATTGCTGGGCACCATTCCTCTGAAGACACAGCTACAATGCCAGGCATCAGGTTCTGCTGAACCCCTTCCTATGTTGCACAATGTGCTGGATCTCAGGTTGTTCTGCTAGTTATTGGACCATGTTAAACCCCATTCCTAAACCAGAATGGCACATTACTGGCTGGAGTATGATGGATAATGTGAGGGTATCTCTACCTTACAACTAAAGTACCCATAATCACACACACACACACACACACACACACACACACACACACACACACACCCCTAAATATCATTTGAGGCACCTCTCTCCTACTGAAATATCCCACACTCATAACAAGCTGTCAAGACAAGCAATACAAGAATACATGCCCCCCCAACACATCTAGATCCCCTTTCAATCACCCAGTTCCTACAGACAAATCCCACACACATAACTAACTCTCAAGTCCAGCTGTGTAATTACACACACACACATATACATCTATAATTTTAGTCACCCCATTGCCTACAATAATCAGCTGTCAAGACCAGCTATATAAACACACACACACACACACACACACACACACACACACACACACACACATACATTTTGGCAGCCTCTCTCCTAAAGATCTATACTAGATGTCAAGTTCAGTTACGTAAGTATACACACACTCACACACACCTAAGTGCCCATTTAGGCACCACTTCTCCTACAGTCAAATCCCACACAATAACTAGCTGTCAAGACCAGCTGTGTAAGTATACACTCACACCCACCCACCACCACACCACACCCTGAAATCCTTATGGGCACCCCCTCTTCTGCAGATAAATCCACACACGTAGGTAGGTGTCAAGACCAGCTGCATTAGCACACACACACACACACACACTCACACATTTATACACACACACAGACATACCCTTCTAGGTATACTTTTAGATACCCCCTCTATTCCAGACAGATCACACACACATAACTAATTGTCAAGACCAGCTATATGAGTATACACACATATACACATCTAAGTATCCTTTTAGGTACACCCTCTCCTACAGACAAATCCCACACACATAACACACATACACACAAATAGGTATCCTTTTATTTACCCCCCTCTCTTACAGACAGATTCCATACATATAACTAGCTCTCAAGACCAGCTATATAAGTATTTACACACATACACACACACACACACACTCACACAGAGAGATGGATTGGTGTCAGGTTCTATTTAGGTATCCTGTGTGATCTGTTTAACAGAGGAGATACCTAGCAGAACATGAAACATTGGACTGAGTGTGGAGCTTCAGCCATAAGGGAAGGGACACATAATGTAACCTGAAACTTATCCCTGTTTGTGTGTGCATGTGTGAATGTGTGCATGTGCTTGTATGTATGTGTGCCTGTGTGTGCTTCTGTGTGCATGTGTGATTGTGGTTGCTTGTATGTATGTCAGATCCTACTGTGCACCAGCTAAAGTTACAAACTTCACTATAGCACAATCCCCACATATACCCATGTTCACTCACACGCAAACACAAAGCCAAGTATGTACATGGCAAGATGTCCGATCCTGCAAGATACTACTTCCCCTGCATTAGAACACTAGGCATGCATGCATGGATGCATTCACATACACAAATGGATAAGTGTAGGGTTGTATTATATATCACTTCGGTTGTAGCTGAAGCCCCATAGTCACGCCTATGTTTCAGGTTCTGTTCAGCACTTCCTCTCTTAAACAGATCACGTACACAGGATTAGGTGTCAGGCCATGATAGGTACCTCCTGCTGTAATCTCAAGGTTCAATACACAAACATGGGTACTTGATCAGTACTGCTAGGATACCCCCACCCTAGTGACAAAATGCTCAGTACATACACATGGGCAAGTCTAGGCGCTACAGTCAAAGTTCAGGATCTTCATGTTAATTCCTCCCTGCAGAAAAGACTCCCCCAAACAAGGATACTCGTGTGGTCTAATAGGTGCAAACTCACCCACACCTCCTACCACCAACCCACTGTTTGACTTGAATTTGTACTGGGTATCGTCCTCTATAACCAGTGTCCCACACAGGAATCTAGACACCACACGTCCTACTAGACACCACCTCCCCTGTAGTCAGATCCTGTGTCAGGATCTACCACATCCAAAAGCCCACAGAAACATAAGACTTAGGTTTCAGCTCCTGGTTAGTACCCCTTCACCCACAGTAAAAGTACCACTTACACATATAGATCAAGATATCCATTCATGCTAGGGAGCTTCTCCCCTTCTGTTCCTCTGTGTTTTATACTCACCTTTGAAGAATGAGAGCTAAGAACAGGAGATGTACAGACCCTGCAGCTAGTTTACTACTATTCATATACACTCTTCCCTATAGCCAAATGCCAGGTACACAGCCACACACTCAGACAGACTCAGGTATACATGCTTGTATGAAACCATGCACATGCTCCTCAAAGCTCTGTTTACACACAGGCCATCTATGTCCTCCTCCTACTAGGAGTCCATCTCCCTACAGGAAAGCATGTACATACACAAAGAGAGGAGAGAGACAGAGATAAAGGCAATGACAAAGACAGACTGAAATCAAAGAGACAGAGCTATGAGGTAGGTAGATAGAGAGAGAGAGAGACAGTGAGAGAGAGAGGAGAGAGGAGAGAGACGGAGAGGAGATAGCGTGTCTTTGTCGGGTCCATTGTTAATACTCCATAGTGTGAAAGCAGTCTACTCAGGGCTAGGTGTCAGCTTCTGCTTGGCACAGCTTCCCCTATACCCAAAGTTCCTATACACAGTTTACCAGAATGCACACCCTGCCCTATAATAAATGTCAGGTACATAGCCACACACCCAGAAACATATTTGACACACATACTCCAACAAACCCATGCACGTACTCAATGAATTTACAGCTCGCTATTGGATCATGAAAGGTGCTTCCATACAATTAATGCCCCACATACACATCTATTTACCAAGTCCTGTGAGGTAAAGGCATCCCCTGTATAACAAAAACCCCACATAGAGCTCTAGGTTTTAGGCTCAGTGAGGTATCCATAATAAAGGTAAAAGCCATATTTTACACAGAATCATACACACACCCACATATGCACACACATGTACACAAACATGCTCATGCATACATGTACACAAACCTGCACACATACACATATGAAAACACAGGTGCATGCACACATGCATAAACACACATACACACAGTTGCACAGGTACATGCCTGCACACTTTCACACGTAGACACACTTGCACACATGCAAAGACACATGCATGCACACATACATACACAGACACGCACGCAAGCATGCTTCCACACGTGCATGCACATACACATAAGCCTGCACCCATGTATGTGTGCCCTCACGCATGCATGCACACATGCACACATGCATGCACACATGCACACACAACACATACACACACTTGCACACGTACATGCCTGCACACACATGCACATATGAATGCACCCAAGCATGCACACACACACATGCACACACATGCACAGACATACGCATGCACGCACGCCTACATACACAGAGAAGCACACAAGCAGGATTGCACACATGCATGCACACACACATGCCTGAACCCATGTATGTGTGCCCGCACACATTCATGCACACATGCACATGCATGCACACATGCACGCATAACACATACACACACTTGCACACGTACATGCCTGCACACACACATGCACACATGCACATATGTATGCACCAAAGCATGCACACACACATGCACACATATGCACCTACATACTCATGCATGCACACATACATACACAGATAAGCACACAAGCATGCTTGCACACATGCATGCACACACATAAACCTGCACCCATGTATGTGTGCCCACACACATGCATGCACACATGCACACATGCACACACAACACATACATACACTTGCCCACATACATGCCTGCACACACACATGCATACACATGCACATAGGTATACACCCAAGCATGCACGTACACACATGCACACACATGGACAGACATACACATGCATGCACACCCACGTACACAGACAAGCACACAAGAATGCTTGCACACATGCATGCACACACACATGCCTGAACATGCATGCACAACACATACACTCACTTGCACCCATACATGCCTGCACACACATGCACACACATGCACAGACCTACACATGCACACACACCTAAATACACAGGCAAGCACACAAACATGCTTGCACACATGCACACACACATGCCTGAACCCATGTATGTGTGCCCGCACACATGCATGCATACATGCACACATGCATGCACACATGCACACATTCATGCACACATGCATGCATAACACATACACACTTGCACAGATACATGCCTGCACACACACAAGCACACACAGGCACATATGTATACACCCAAGCATGCACGTACACACATGCACACACATGCACAGACATACGCATGCACGCACACCTATGTACACAGAGAAGCACACAAGCATGCCTGCACACATGCATGCACACACACATGCCTGAACATGAATGCACAACACATACACTCACTTGCACACATACATGCCTGCACACACACATGCACACACATGCAAAGACATATGCATGCATGCACACCTACATAAACAGACAAGCATGCTTGCACACATGCATGCCCGCACACAAGCATGCGCACATGCACACATGCATCCACACATGCACGTACAACACATACACTCACTTGCACACCTACATGCCTGCACACACACATGCACACACATGCACAGACCTACACATGCACGCACCCATGCATACACAGACTTGCACACAAGCATGCCTGCACACATGCATACAATACACGCACATATGCCCACACCGATGCATGCATTCACACACATGCATGCACTCGTGCATACACACATGCACACATGGACCTAACACACAAACATGAACACACGCATTTCAATTTGGAATCCTTCACATTTTTAGTGCTGGCTGTAAGAATGTAACATATACTTACATGGATGAATAGAAGTTTTAAAATTGGAAAGATGTCATGAAAACAAATCAAGATCCAGGACAATACAAATCCATAATGTGAGGTTAATTTAAAGAAGTTAATCATAGAAAGTATCTCAAGAAGTTGGATTTGAGGAATCTGGCTACTCTCATCTAAGCAATTCCAAGCTTACTATGACATCCTACAGGTTTCTGATATATAGTATGATGTCTTCTCTGAGAAACCATGACAGCGCCTGTGCTTGTGCATTTGCCCTCATACGAAACAAGAATTCCTTCTATTACATACAACTGTTGAATTTATGACTAAATCCATTCATGGAAAAATGCTTTGCTTGAGAAAAATTTCAAAAGCATTGGGACTGGAAAGATGGGTAAGCAGTTAAGAGCGCCTGTTGTCCCACTGCCAGGGGCCTCCCACAGATCAAGCCACATCACTGCCACCCACATGCAGAGGGCCTAGTTAGGTCCCGTACAGGTTCCTCACCTACAGTCCAGAGCTCATGAGCACCTATTCTCTGGGGTCTTCCCTTTCTTCTACTGAACACATGGAGCTCAGCCTCATGTTTGGTGGGGGGTCACTGCTTCCAACAGTTCCTGGATGTAGACTCTATCATATGCTGGACTTTGTTGACTCCCCAAGGGAGGCTTGATCCCTCATAGGAATGGGTGGGTTGGGGGTAGGAAGGGAGGAGTTGGGGGCTGGGGAAAGGGGAGGGGGGGAGGGGGAACTGGGGTTGGTATATACAATAAAAATAGAAAAAAAGTAGAGTTTAAAAGTTAAAGAGTACTTGTCGTTCTTGTAGAGGTCTGGAAGTCATTTACCACCACCAGGACAGACAATGCACAATCTCATGTAATTGCAGCTCCAGGAGAACTGACACCTTCTTCTAGCCTTTGTGAGCACTTTAGCACATACACACATACACACAAGTACACATTATATGTACATGATATATACTTATCAGGCATATATACATTACATATATGTACATAATTTAAAACGTGAAATCTATTTTAAGAAAATAATATCTCTGGTTTAAGAATTTAGCAATAGTCTGTAGCACCAAAAGTAAAACCCTAGAAACAAAATTAGGGTTCAAACTGATGATCAGAGAAGCAAAGATCCATCTTCCTCTGTCTCCTGAGTCTTCAGATTAAAGGAGTGTGCCAACACTGCAGAACCTTTATTGTCCAATAGGGAAGTCCTTCCTTTTCCTTCCTAGTTTCCCCAGGTGTTGATGATGATGAAGGGGCTACTTCTGGGTCTTTCAAAAATCTAATGTCTTATCTAGAACTGGCAAGTAGGGATTTGGTGCCCATTGCTGGACAGCACCCATGTCTGTCTTACATCAAGTGATGTTTTAGCTTGCTAGAATTGCAAGCCAGTGCTTGTGTGTGAAATGTGTAGACACACGCTGCCTTCAGTGGTGTGAAATTCCTCAGCAAACATGCTTGATTTCTTGTAAAGGTCCAACCAGTTTCTGTGGTTATGTCCCATAGCTGGTTCTGGGTGGGTCCTGTGAGCTTCATTTAATGTGTTAAATTGATGACCTATGATGGAGTTGATAGCAGCTTAGCTTCCAGAACAAGGAAACGGCTGGTCACAGCCCTCCCAACTCAGTTGTTGATGTCACACAAACTTGTGTCCATCAGCTGTTTCTCAGAGAACACGTTATTTTCTAACACTGAGAACCTCGATCATATACAAAACAAAAACAGTCCTAGCTCCTCTTCTCTTGGATTCTGCATTTGCCTTTTGGTTGGGTGAGACAGAGTGTCCTATAGCAAGGCTGGAATCAAGACCACAACTTGAACTGCTGGACCCCTGTGTCCCCTTCCTAATTTAATAATTGCCATGTACTCACCTTTATGGGCCCTTAGTTGTTTTCCTGTTGACTTAAAAGTGAACCTAAGTTTACTGATATTTTAACTACCATTGGTGCTCCAAGGACCCACAGTTGGTGCCCCACCTCTTAGACCTAAGCCTCCCAGGATTTCTGGTCCGGTTGTCACCAGCTTGTCTGCAGCCACCAAATGTAGGTTTAATTAAGACTCTATTGTTCTATTTACCAATAAAGACCCAAGAGTCAGATACTGACGGGAAAACCTGGAAAATCTGAGAAGTGAAGAAGCAATCAGCTAACCATCCCATTTGAACTGATACCAAACAAGTAAAGTGTCTCTCTGTCTATCCCACAGCAAATGACCTTAATCCCTAAAAACCCCCGTACTCATTCTGTTACATCTCCTTATCCCTATTCCTTACTTCTCCATCCTCTCTATACCCAATTCCTATCAACACTTTGCTGGCTCCACCCTCTGATCCGAGGTTAATTTTATGAACACAGTATCTAGGTATGCTGGCTTTCCCACAGAGCTCCTATAAGAGCTGACACTAAAGAACTCTCCACAGGGTGGGCACAGCTAGTTGGCTCATTTCTCTGAGTCGATGATTGGGAAAAGTGGCAGCCTGATGGCCAGTGTCTACCCATCATCACTCTTAATGTGCACTGCTTCTTATGGGCCAGAACACAATGGGACCACATGTGACACAGGAAACATATCTTCCTGCAGTTACCTAGAGGAATTCTGGAGATCAGTGGAGACAGTTCAGAGTGTAACTCCCAAAGGCTCCTCCTCTTCTTGGGATACATTGCAGGAAGACACCATGACACAAGAAGAAGACATTAGTGAGCAAGTGAACATCACACAGAAAGAGGTCATGAATGAGGAAGGTACCATCACACAAGAAACCACCATAACCCAGGAAGTGTCCATCACAGAGGAAGTGATTATAACCCACCCAAGAAGCCACCACAAAAGAAGCAACCATAACCCAGGAAGAGGATGACACAACTGAAATGACCATGACTCAGGATGACTCTATCACAGAGGAGAATGCCATCACCCATGGCCAGCCTGAGGTTGCTGGCCCAGCTTCCTTCCAAACCCTGAGATGCCCGAGGTGGAAGGGGGTCAAGAAAGCAATGGTGAACTGCCTCAGACACCTGTGCTGCTGCCTGGCCCCTGCCAAGAGAAGCCATGACTCCTGTAAGAACCTAGGTCCAAGGAAACAGGATCGTGGAGTCACCCACAGAACCAGGTGGGGACACTTACTTCATTTTACTCATTCTTTGCCTCCTGTTCTTTGTGATAGAGGATGACTATGCACACTTGTGGCACACTTGTGGCACACTTGTGAACTTAATAACCTGTCCCTTCATACAGACCAATTCCAGAGGATCCCTTCCAGTGTGACCTCAGGCTTGTTGAGCCAGAATTCGACAGCAGAGATGCTGACCAAAGCAGGGAGCACAGGAGGAGGGGGCATCGGTAAAGCAGGCAGTGGGTTGCTTAGGTGCTGCAGGGCCAGCACAGTAAGTTCTGTGTGATCCAAAGTCACTAATGTTCTCTGTTCTGTGTCTCTACTTTGTAGTGCTGAAGAGGTCAAGACCCAGCTCTGTGGATTGTGAGCCATGGGTTGGGGATCGGGCTGGCTGAGATGCGGAATATCTATCCAGGACCTTCTGGCTTTCATAGTTTCCGTGGAGATGTCGAGTGTAATTCTGATATGTTTGTCTTTGTATGTTACTTGGCCTTTTTCCTTTGCTGCTTTTAATATTCATTCATTCTTTATTTTGTATGTTGGTTTTTTTGATTATTATGTGGTGAGGGTACTTTTTTTTGTTGTTCAGTCCATTTGGTGTAAGCTTCTTGCATTTTCACAGGCATCTCCTTCTTCAGGTTGGGAGAGTTTTCTTCTATGATTTTGTTGAATATGTTTTCTGCACCATGGAGCTGGGCTTCTTCACCTTCTTCTATACCTATTATTCTTAGGTTTGGTCTTTTCACGGTGTCCCATATTTCCTGGATATTTTGTGTTAAGAATTTGTTGGATTTAAGACTTTCTTTTATCAATGAATCTATTTCCTCTAGTTTATCTTCAGTGCCCAAGATTCTGTCTACAATCTCTTGCATTCTGTTAGTTATGTTTGCATCTGTAGTTCCTGATTGTTTATTCAGCCTTTCGATTTCAGGCATTACCTGAGTTTGTGTTTTTTTTATTGTCTCCATTTCAGTTTTCAGGTCTTGAACTGTTTGAATTGTTTCCTTTATCTGTTTGATCATTTTGTCTTGGCTTTCCTTGCTTTCTTTAAGTGTTTTGCTGATTCATTGGTTTTTGGGGGTTTGTGTTTTCTTCCATTTCTTTAAGGGATTTTCTCATATCATTTGAGGGCCTCTATCACTTTCAGGAGGTTGTTTTGAAGGTCATTCGTTTCTGTTTCATCTGTGTTGGTATATTCAGGTCTTGCTGGTGTAGAGTTTCTAGACTCTGGGAGTGTCATACTGGTTCCTCTGTTGTTGGCTGTGTTTTTATATTGCCTTCTTCCCATCCCTTCTTTTAGTGGGAGCTCATGGGGTTTCTTCCTCTCCTGTTGGGTTTGGGTCTAAGGATCCCTTCCAGTGTTTTCCAGCAGGCCCAATACTCTGATGGGAGCAAGTGGTTCTGGCACTCCCTCAAGCTCAGGGTAGAGACCACAGGGGACTAAAGACTCAATCCCAGGGCAGGGGCTAAAGCACAGGGCAGAGAATGGAGGGCACTGAAGACTGAGGTGTGGCCAGTCTCAGGTTAATCCTTCCAGGAGGGGCGGGTCCTCTCTAGGCACAGAAAATGCTCAGGGAGATGGAATCAGGGGAATGTTGGTTGTTGGTGCCCAGAGCAGAGCCCTCACTCACCTCAAGCACTGGGCAGGGGGGCCGGAGAGGGCTGAAGACTGAGGTGTGGCCAGACTCAGGGTAATCCAACCCAGGAGGGGCAGGTCCTCTCTAGGCACAGAAAATGGCCACGGAGATGGAAGAAGAGGGATATTAGGAGTTCAGACTCAGAGCAGGGCCCCCACTCACCTTAAGGCCAGGGCAGGGGCCTGAGGGCACTGAAGATTGAGGTGTGGCCAGATTCAGGTGATCCTTCCGGGTGGGGCAGGTCCTCTCTTTTGCAGATGAATCTATTTGCTTTTTGTTTATCTTCAGTGAATGAGATTCTGTCTTCCATCTCTTGTATTATATAACTTATGGTTGCATCTGTAGGACCTGATTGTTTATTCAACGTTTCTATTTCTAGCATCACCTCAGTTTATTTTTTTTATTGTCTCCACTTCTCTTTTCAGGCCTTGAACTGTTTGAGTTGTTTCCTTCATCTGTTTGGGGTGCTCAGGTCTTGCTGGTGTAGAGTTCCAAGACTCTGGTGGTGTCATATAAGTTTTTCTGCTGTTGTATGTGTTCTTACACTGTCTTCTTCCCATCTCTTCTTCCAATGGGTATAGGGGGAAGACTCTCCCTCTCCTGGTGTGTATGCGTTCAGGGGTCTCTCTTCCCCTATCCTCTTTCTTTCTCTCTCTCCCTACCCACGACTCCCTCACTTTTTCCTGGATGGAGGATGGGCGAGACAGGGTGGCCCATGATACTGGCTTCTTTCTTCTGCCCCCTAGCACCTCTAAAATGGTTTCTTATTTAAATAAATGTATTTTTTAAAAAATTCTTTCTTAAGATATCCTATTGTTCCCTTGGCACCTATATTGTCTGCAGGAATTGATTTAAATATGCTAAGATTGTTGTACATTTTGTATTTTCTCAGTCCTACCTCATTAATAACAGTGCTCTCAATGTAAGACTTTATGAATTTTAACTTAACTTACTAAGTGAATATGTATTTACATTACTCATTATATATAAAGACATATTACAGTTGGCAACAAAGAAACTTGAATTCCTGTATCTTACCCATGTTTTTGAAGCATTTCTATTACAATTTTGTTTTGGTTTTTCGAGACAAGCTTTCCCTGTATTGTTTTGGAGGCTGTCCTGCAACTCACTCTGTAGACCAGGCTGGCCTCAACTCACAGAGATCTGCCTGTCTCTTCCTCACGAGTGCTAGGATTAAAGGCATGAGCCACCATTGCGTGGCATTTCTATTACAATTTAAAATGGTGATAATATATTTTACTGGTAGCTTGCTTAAATATGAATCTTAATTTAGAGAACTGAAATAAACATTTGACTTAATACAATTTGTATTATGTTGCTTTCATAATGACTCAATGGAGCATTGACATGCTAATGGTTTGACTATTGTGGTGATGCAATGTTTATGATCTAATAAAGCCACTGAAGATCATACTGCAAAGCTAGCCACACTAGCTAGTTACAGAAGCCGTGCAGTGTTGGCACATTCCTTTAATCCCAAGACTCAGGAGACAGAGGAAGATGGATCTCTTTGAGTTCAAGACCATCCTGGGCTACATGAGAGTGAATCCATCTATTAGAGAAACAGAGTTCATGTCTTAATCCCAGCTTTAGAGAGAATATAAGGAGCTCAGTGCTGTCTCAGTAGCAGTCTAAGATTTGGTGAGGAGCGGTTTCGTCTGTAGACACAATGTCTGGTTCAGGGGATCGCCTCCTTTGTCTGAGCATTGTCTGAGGTGAGGACACTCCAGTGGCCTGGCTGCTTTGCTTCTCTGATCATCAGCTTGAACACCAATTTTTGTTTCTAGGGTTTTTCTTTTGGTGCTACAGACTATTGCTAAAATATTAAACCAGAGATATTATTTTCTTAAAATAGATTTTACATGTTTTAAATTATGTACACATATGTAATGTATATATGCCTGATATGTATACATCATGAACATATAGTGTACTTGTGTGTATGTGTGTATGTTCTAAAGTGCTCACAAAGGCTAGAAGAAGGTGTCAGTTCTCCTGGAGCTGCAATTATGTGAGATTGTGCATTGTCTGTCCTGGGTGGTGGTAAATGACTTCCAGATATCTACAAGAACGACAAGTACTCTTTAACTTTTAAACTCTACTTTTTTTCTATTTTTATTGTATATACCAACCCCAGTTCCCCCTCCCCCCCTCCCCTTCACCCAGGTCCCAACTCCTCCTTTCCTACCCCCAACCCACCCATTCCTATGAGGGATCAAGCCTCCCTTGGGGAGTCAACAAAGTCCAGCATATGATAGAGTCTACATCCAGGAACTGTTGGAAGCAGTGACCCCCCACCAAACATGAGGCTGAGCTCCATGTGTTCAGTAGAAGAAAGGGAAGACCCCAGAGAATAGGTGCTCATGAGCTCTGGACTGTAGGTGAGGAACCTGTACGGGACCTAACTAGGCCCTCTGCATGTGGGTGGCAGTGATGTGGCTTGATCTGTTGGGAGGCCCCTGGCAGTGGGACAACAGGCGCTCTTAACTGCTTACCCATCTTTCCAGTCCCAATGCTTTTGAAATTTTTCTCAAGCAGAGCATTTTTCCATGAATGGATTTAGTCATAAATTCAACAGTTGTATGTAATAGAAGGAATTCTTGTTTCGTATGAGGGCAAATGCACAAGCACAGGCGCTGTCATGGTTTCTCAGAGAAGACATCATACTATATATCAGAAACCTGTAGGATGTCATAGTAAGCTTGGAATTGCTTAGATGAGAGTAGCCAGATTCCTCAAATCCAACTTCTTGAGATACTTTCTATGATTAACTTCTTTAAATTAACCTCACATTATGGATTTGTATTGTCCTGGATCTTGATTTGTTTTCATGACATCTTTCCAATTTTAAAACTTCTATTCATCCATGTAAGTATATGTTACATTCTTACAGCCAGCACTAAAAATGTGAAGGATTCCAAATTGAAATGCGTGTGTTCATGTTTGTGTGTTAGGTCCATGTGTGCATGTGTGTATGCACGAGTGCATGCATGTGTGTGAATGCATGCATCGGTGTGGGCATATGTGCGTGTATTGTATGCATGTGTGCAGGCATGCTTGTGTGCAAGTCTGTGTATGCATGGGTGCGTGCATGTGTAGGTCTGTGCATGTGTGTGCATGTGTGTGTGCAGGCATGTAGGTGTGCAAGTGAGTGTATGTGTTGTACGTGCATGTGTGGATGCATGTGTGCATGTGCGCATGCTTGTGTGCGGGCATGCATGTGTGCAAGCATGCTTGTCTGTTTATGTAGGTGTGCATGCATGCATATGTCTTTGCATGTGTGTGCATGTGTGTGTGCAGGCATGTATGTGTGCAAGTGAGTGTATGTGTTGTGCATTCATGTTCAGGCATGTGTGTGTGCATGCATGTGTGCAGGCATGCTTGTGTGCTTCTCTGTGTACATAGGTGTGCGTGCATGCGTATGTCTGTGCATGTGTGTGCATGTGTGTACGTGCATGCTTGGGTGTATACATATGTGCCTGTGTGTGCTTGTGTGTGTGCAGGCATGTATCTGTGCAAGTGTGTATGTGTTATGCATGCATGTGTGCATGCATGTGTGCATGTGTGCATGCATGTGTGCATGTATGCATGCATGTGTGCGGGCACACATACATGGGTTCAGGCATGTGTGTGTGCATGTGTGCAAGCATGTTTGTGTGCTTGCCTGTGTATTTAGGTGTGTGTGCATGCGTATGTCTGTGCATGTGTGTGCATGTGTGTGCATGCATGCTTGGGTGTATACCTATGTGCATGTGTGCATGTGTGTGTGCAGGCTTGTATGTGTGCAAGTGTATGTATGTGTTGTGTGTGCATGTGTGTATGTATGCATGCACGTGTGTGGGCACACATACATGGGTGCAGGGTTATGTGTGTGTGCATGCATGTGTGCAAGCATGCTTGTGTGCTTATCTGTGTATGTATGCGTGCATGCATGTGTATGTAGGTGCATGTGTGTGCATGTGTGTGCGTGCATGCTTGGTGCATACATATGTGCATGTGTGCATGTGTGTGTGCAGGCATGTATCTGTGCAAGTGTGAATGTGTTATGCGTGCATGTGTGCATGAATGTGTGCGGGCACACATACATGGGTTCAGGCATGTGTATGTGTGCATGCATGTGTGCAAGCATGCTTGTGTGCTTGTCTGTGTATGTAGGTGTGCGTGCATGCGTATGTCTGTGCATGCGTGTGCATGTGTGTGCATGTGTGTGTGCATGCTTGGATGCATACATATGTGCATGTGTGTGCAGGCATGTACGTGTGCAAGTGTGTGTATGTGTTGTGCGTGCATGTGTGCATGCATGTGTGCATGCATGTGTGCATGTGTGCATGCATGTGTGAGGGCACATATACATGGGTGCAGGCTTATGTGTATGTGCATGCACGTGTGGAAGCATGCTTGTGTGCGTGTCTGTGTATGTATGTGTGCATGCATGTGTCTTTGCATGTGTGCAAGTGTGTGTACGTGTGTGAAAGTGTGCAGGCATGTACATGTGCAAGTGTGTGTATGTGTGTTTATGCATGTGTGCGTGCACCTGTGTTTTCATATGTGTATGTGTGCAGGTTTGTGTACATGTATGCATGAGCATGTTTGTGTACGTGTGTGTGTGCATATATGGGTGTGTGTATGATTCTGTGTAAAATAGGACTTTTACATTTACTATGGATACCTCACTGAACCTAACACCTAGAGCTCTATGTGGGGTTTTTGTTATACAGGGGATGCCTTTACCTCACAGCACTTGGTAAATAGATGTGTATGTGGGGCATTAATTGTATGGAAGCTACCTTTCATGATCCAATAGGGAGCTGTAAATTCATTGAGTATGTGCATGGGTTTGTTGGAATATGTGTGTCAAATGTGTTTCTGGGTGTGTGGCTATGTACCTGACATTTATTATAGGGCAGGGTGTGCATTCTGGTAAACTGTGTATAGGAACTTTGGGTATAGGGGAAGCTGTGCCAAGCAGAACCTGACACCTAGCCCTGAGTAGACTGCTTTCACACTATGGAGTATTAACAATGGGCCCGACAAAGACACGCTATCTCCTCTCCGTCTCTCTTCTCTCTCTCTCTCTCTCTCTCTCTCTCTCTCTCTCTCTCTCTCTCTCTGACTCTCTCTCTCATCTATCTATCTATCTATCTATCTATCTATCTATCTATCTATCTACCTCGTATCTCTGTCTCTTTGATTTCAGTCTGTGTCTTTGTCATTGCCATTATCTCTGTATCTCTCCTCTCTCTTTGTGTATGTACATGCTTTGCTGTAGGGAGATGGGCACCTAGTAGGAGGAGGACATAGATGGCCTGTGTGTAAACAGAGCTTTGAGGAGCATGTGCGGGGTTCCATACAAGCATGTATACCTGAGTCTGTCTGAGTGTGTGGCTGGCATTTGGCTATAGGGAAGAGTGTATATGAATAGTAGTAAACTAGCTGCAGGGTCTGTACATCTCCTGTTCTTAGCTCTCATTCTTCAAAGGTGAGTGTAAAACACAGAGGAACAGAAGGGGAGAAGCTTCCTAGCATGAATGGATATCTTGATCTATATGTGTAAGTGGTACTTTTACTGTGGGTGAAGGGGTACTAACCAGGAGCTGAAACCTAAGTCTTATGTTTCTGTGGGCTTTTGGATGTGGTAGATCCTGACACAGGATCTGACTACAGGGGAGGTGGTGTCTAGTAGGACGTGTGGTGTCTAGATTCCTGTGTGGGACACTGGTTATAGAGGAGGATACCCAGTACAAATTCAAGTCAAACAGTGGGTTGGTGGTAGGAGGTGTGGGTGAGTTTGCACCTATTAGACCACACGAGTATCCTTGTTTGGGGGAGTTTTGTCTGCAGGGAGGAATTAACATGAAGATCCTGAACTTTGACTGTAGCGCCTAGACTTGCCCATGTGTATGTACTGAGCATTTTGTCACTAGGGTGGGGGTATCCTAGCAGTACTGATCAAGTACCCATGTTTGTGTATTGAACCTTGAGATTACAGCAGGAGGTACCTATCATGGCCTGACACCTAATCCTGTGTATGTGATCTGTTTAAGAGAGGAAGTGCTGAACAGAACCTGAAACAGAGGCCTGACTATGGGGCTACAGCTACAACAGAAGTGATATGTAATACAACCCTACACTTATCCCTTTGTGTATGTGAATGCATCCATGCATGCATGCCTAGTGTTCTAATGCAGGGGAAGTAGTATCTTGCAGGATCGGACATCTTGCCATGTACATACTTGGCTTTGTGTTTGCGTGTGAGTGAACATGGGTATATGTGGGGATTGTGCTATAGTGAAGTTTGTAACTTTAGCTGGTGCACAGTAGGATCTGACATACATACAAGCAACCACAATCACACATGCACACCGAAGCACACACAGGCATACATACATACAAGCACATGCACACATTCACACATGCACACACAAACAGGGATAAGTTTCAGGTTACATTATGTGTCCCTTCCCTTATGGCTGAAGCCCCACACTCAGTCCAATGTTTCATGTACTGCTAGGTATCTCCTCTGTTAAACAGATCACACAGGATACCTAGATAGAACCTGACACCAATCCATCTCTCTGTGTGAGTGTGTGTGTGTGTGTATGTGTGTAAATACTTATATAGCTCTTCTTGAGAGCTAGTTATATGTATGGAATCTGTCTGTAAGAGAGGGGGGTAAATAAAAGGATACCTATTTGTGTGTATGTGTGTTATGTGTGTGGGATTTGTCTGTAGGAAAGAGATACATAAAAGGATACTTACATACTTGTGTGTGTGTTTGTGTATACTTATATAGCTGGTCATGACAGCTAGTTATGTGTGTGGGATCTATTTTTAGGAGAGGGGGTGATATCAGAATTCTTAGGTGTGTGTGTGTGTGTATGTGTGTGTGTGTATTTACATAGCTAGTCATGACCACTAGTTGTGTGTGGGATTTGTCTGTAGGACAGGGTGTACCTAAAAGGATACTTAGATGTGTATATGTGTGTATACTCATATAGCTGGTCTTGACAAACAGTTATGTGTGTGTGATCTTTCTGGAATAGAGGGGGTATCTAAAAGGATACCTAGAAGGGTATGTCTGTGTGTGTGTGTATGAGTGTGTGTGTGTGTGTGTGTACTAATGCAGCTTGTCTTGACACCTACCTACGTGTGTGAATTTATCTGTAGAAGAGGGGGTGCCCATAAGGATTTCAGGGTGTGGTGTGGTGGTGGGTGGGTGTGAGTGTATACTTACACAGCTGGTCTTGACAGCTAGTTATTGTGTGGGATTTGACTGTAGGAGAAGTGGTGCCTAAATGGGCACTTAGGTGTGTGTGAGTGTGTGTATACTTACGTAATTGAACTTGACAGCTAGTATAGATCTTTCTTTAGGAGAGAGGCTGCCAAAAATGTGTGTGTGTTTGTGTGTGTGTGTGTGTGTGTGTGTGTGTTTATATAGCTGGTCTTGACAGTTGATTATTGTAGGCAATGGGGTGACTAAAATTATAATTAGATGTATTTGTGTGTGTGTAATTACACAGCTGGACTTGAGAGTAAGTCATGTGTGTGGGATTTGTCTGTAGGAACTGGGTGATTGAAAGGGGATCTAGATGTTTTGGGGGGCATGTATTCTTGTATTGCTTGTCTTGACAGCTTGTTATGAGTGTGGGATATTTCAGTAGGAGAGAGGTGCCTAAAATGATATTTAGGGGTGTGTGTGTGTGTGTGTGTGTGTGTGTGTGTGTGTGTGTGTGTGTGTGTGTGATTATGGGTACTTTAGTTGTAAGGTAGAGATAACCTCACATTATCCATCATACTCCAGACAGTAATGTGCCATTCTGGTTTAGGAATTGGGTTTACCATGGTCCAATAACTAGCAGTACAACCTGAGATCCAGCACATTGTGCATCATAGGAAGGGGTTCAGCCGAACCTGATGCCTGGCATTGTAGCTGTGTCTTCAGAAGAATGGCATCCAGCAATGGTAATTCTTCCCAGGTTTGCAAGGCCTGAAGTTGGGATAAGGTCCAGCATGGTGTGACAGCTGTCGATTAACGTGTAGTAAGAGGTCAAACAGAACTGGATACCTAGAAGTGGATGAGTGGTCACAGGGTTGGGGTCTGTCCAATGTGTTTTGATGAATAGCACTGGATGTCAGAGAGTAGCAGTGGAAGAAGGGGATGTCCAATTGGGCCCCAATGTTAGCTTATGGGTGAACTGGTGTCCGTCAAGGTCTGATAAACCATACTGTAGCAGGTTGGCCATGTGGAATGTGATGTCTGAGAGTGTTAGACACTTCTGAGTGTGGGTGAGGCAGTTAGGGTGTCAGCAGAGCCTGAGACCTGGCAGTGCATGTTGGTGCGCCTATATCTCTGGTCAGCATGAGCCCACACATTGTGCAATCTGTCAAGCTTTTCATGACACGGCCTAAGTCCCAATTCCATCAAAAAGACCTGATAACTAGTGGTGAATACGGGTGGCATCATTGGTGTGTGTATGAGGGCCTCATTCCTACAAGTGTAGAAGTGTGCTGGGAATTACGTCCAGCATGCCCTCTTCTAAATTTGTAGTATAAGGCCCTATACCACATACAATTGATGATAACTATATTCATTTCTAGGAATATGACCTGCTTGATATCTCCTCCCTGACTATTATAGGCTCACATAAACTGACATGGCTTTCCATCACACGTGCAGTGAACGCCTGTAGTAGGGAACAGAACTGTGAGACCTATGAAACATCAGTGTGCAATGAATGTCAATGAGGTACAGTTTGTGTCCAGTGGGTCCTAAGAAGTGGCTCGGCAGGAGGAATGGTTGAGGGTGTTCTAAAACGATTTGATATAGATCCTATGGAGGGCTTCATAGTTGGTGTGCAATAAGGACTGACATGGAGAAAATCACATGAGGATGGTGGGGAGCTGATTCTAATATGGCCCGATGTATCTGGAGAGGTGTAAAGAGATGTCACATCAACAGGTGACAATCACTAGCAAGGATGTTCCAGCATAGCAGATGATGGGGCCACATCAGGTCTTGACTCCTACTGTTGTGTGGTGGTTGGAAAGGGACATCCTGAACTGATATTTAATGTTAGAAGACATTGATATATGAGTGTGTGGGGGTAAAGAAAAGTATCAGGTAAGGCCTGATTCCTAATGTATTTGTGGTTTGTGGGCTGCAGGTGTCTATCAGGCCCTGATATCTAGCAGTTTTTGGAAATGTGGACTGAACACCACAATCTGGGTGTGATGTATTCATTGCAGGGGAGGAGGGGGGGGTGATGTGTTCTGTGTGGTAGACATCTAGTTGTGTGTCTGGAACAGGCATGGAGAGTGTGCAACTCTAGGCTTTCTGGGCTCCAGGAGCAGCAGCATGGAGACTCGCCATCTCCAGCAAGTCCTATGTGTAATCCCTATGCTCAATCTCCCTCTGATCCTGGGCCGACGTATTTGAGAACCAGAAGCAAAGCAGACAGAGCTGGAAGTGGTCCCCAGCTCTGGATAGTGATCACTCTGCTTCTGGTCCATATCTTCATGCAGTTATCTTGAGCTGCGAATGGGTGTGAAGGAGAGGTGAGCAGAGCCCATCAGCCTGTCTGCCTAGCTTTCCCTTCACCCTGCCTAGTATTGAACCACTGTCTTGTTGTCTTCTGGGGTGTGATAGTGTCCAGGCTTACTCCAGATATCGTAGGTTGTACTGGTCCTGCAAACATTCTCCAGCTTCTGTGTTTTCTTGACTCATGTCATCAGAGCTCATCTGATCACAATTCATCTTCTCTCTGCTGTTTCTGGTCTTCCTCCATATGAAGCAGAACTTTTGCAGGTCTCCTCTGTAACTCTTCCAAGAACCTTGCAGTGTTGGGATCTGGAGTCAGCAGTAATATTTGAGAGTCTTTTCTTTTTTCTCACAGGTTCCTTGTTGTTTGTTTTTGCATACTTGTCCTGCTGTCCTATAGGACAAACCATTTCCTCTGCCCTGAATTCCTGGGTGCTTAAGACAAATATCAGCTTACATGATATAGGTGGGTTTGTTACTGGGATTTGCTTCTGTGTGTCTAGTCTCTGTACCTCCCCTGCCAAACTTTATGGAAATCTGAGGGTGTACATGATGTTACAAAACCAGAAGTGCAGACTCTACCATATCTTCTAGGATAATACCCAGTAGGTTTTTGTTTTTAATGTTTGGGCATCAGATGGGCATTTTTCTGAGCCTATCTGAAGAAAGATCTGTCACATAAAAACAGTGACTGCTGCTGAGGAACAGGGGTCTGGGAGTTTATATTCCTTTGGATTCCTCAGAAATCTTAAGTGTCTTGAAGGCCAATGAGTATAAATACTGTTAGAGTTCTCCTTCAATTCTTCAGTAATTGCTGCACCTGCACACAGTGTCTATTCAACACCAGTGAGAAACAGCCCAATTAGATGACCTCAAGTGAGCCGTGTCCATGTTACTGGTGGCCTGGCCAACAGGGTCCATGGACCCTGTGCATTTCATGCACCCCAGTATAGTTGTCATGTAGAAATTCACACTGGCTTCACAATTCACTGCTGAGGCTTGTTTTTATCTGGTCAGGCATCTGTGAGGAAAGAAATGCATAAGTATCCTTTTTGCACTGTCAAAATAGACACAGCTCCACAGTATGGTGGAGATACTGCACTAAAACATGCACTGGGAGACTTTCATCAAAGGGGACCCATACCCTTGATCTTCCTGGCCACTCCTGGCATCCAGAAGACCCGCACACACAGGAAAGACATCAGCCCCTCCAAGACCCCAACCCCAGCGAGTCCAGTTTCAGCAAAGACATCAGCCCCTCCAAGACCCCAACCCCAGCGAGTCCAGCTTCAGGTGAGGTGGGTGTCCGGGAGAACCCCCTGTCCATCACCCATCCCCTTGATCTTCCGGGCTGCTCCTGGCATCCAGAAGACCCGCCCACACAGGAAAGACATCAGCACCCCCAAGACCCCAACCCCAGCGAGCCCAGCTTCAGGAAAGTCATTAGCCCTTCCAAGACCCCAACCCCAGTGAGTCCAGCTTCAGGAAAGACATCAGCCCTTCCAAGACCCCAACCCCAGCGAGTCCAGCTTCAGGAGACCTGCCCACACAGCAAAGAAGTCAACAATTCCAAGACCCCAACCTCAGTGAGACCAGCTTCAGGAAAGACATCAGCCCTACCAGGACCCAAACTCCGTGTCAGCATCCCCAGCTTCAGCTGCAGGAAGGAAGGAGACCAGTGGAGACAGAAAGACCCCACCAGCACCCACTGGAGGAAGAGATGGGAAGAAGACAGAATAAGAGATCACTCAGCAATAGAAACACCAACATGACCCCACCAGAATCCAGGGATCCAACACCAGCAAGACCCGAAAAGCACTACATAGACGAAGAAGAGGAGACAGACCTTAAAAATTATTTCATGAAGATGATGGAGACCCTCAAAGAAGAAACGAGGAAATCCCTTAAAGAAATAGGAGAAAAAACAAACAAAAAATCCATGAAATGGGGGAAAATTCAAGAAATAAACAAATCTCTCAAAGAATCTAAAGAACACCAAGAAAGAACAACCAAAAAATTAACGAAACAACTCAAACAGTTGAAGGATTGAAAGATGAAATAGAAACGATAAAGAAAACACAGAATGAAGGGATGCTGGAAATAGAAAAGCTGGGTAAATGATCAGGAACTACAGATGCAAGCATCACCAATAGAATACAAGAGATAGAAGAGAGAATCTCAGGTGTTGAAGACTCATTAGAGGATATAGAGTCGTCAACCAAAGAAAATCTCAAAACCAACAAATCCTTAACACAAAATATCCAGGAAATATGGGACACCGTGAAGAAGCCAAACCTGAGAATAATAGGTACAGAAGAAGGTGAAGAAATTCAACTTAAAGGTACAGAAAACATATTCAACAAAATCATAGAAGAAAACTTCCCTAACCTAAAGAAAGATATGCCTATGAAAGTACAAGAATCTTACAGAACACCAAATAGGCTCGACCAGAATAAGAAGTCACCTCGCCATATAATAATCAAAACATCAAACCTACAGAGTAAAGAGAAAATATTAAGAGCAGCTAAAGAAAAAGGCCAAGTAACATACAAAGGCAGACCTATCCGAATTACACCTGACTTCTTAATGGAAACGATGGAAGCTAGAAGATCCTGGACAGATGTCCTACAAACACTAAGGGAAGAAGGATGCCAGCCCAGACTACTATATCCAGCAAAGCTCTCAATTACCATAGATGGAGAAAACAAAATATTCCATGATAAAGCCAGATTTAAACAATACATATCCATGAATCCAGCTCTACAGAAAATGCTAAAAGGAAAACCTAGAGCCAAGGAAGATAACTACACTCACAAAGACACAGGCAATATATAATCACACTTTGCAAAACACCAAAAGAAAAAGGGAGGAGAAACTACACAAAATAACTTCACTAACAATAAATCAAGCACAAACAAGGATCACCAATCAATGGTCATTAATATCCCTCAATGTCAACGGCCTCAACTTGCCTATAAAAAGACACAGACTAGCAGAATGGATACGAAGACAGAACCCTTCCTTCTGCTGCATACAAGAAACACATCTCAACATCAAAGACAGACGTTATCTCAGAGTAAAGGGTTGGGAAAAGATCTTCCAATCAAACGGTCCCAAGAAACAAGCGGGTGTAGCAATCCTAATGTCTAACAAATAAGACTTCTAATTAAAATCAATCAAAAGAGATGAAGAAGGACATTTCATATTCATCAAAGGAAAAATACATCAAGACCACGTCTCAATTTTAAACATCTACGCCCCAAATACAAAGGCACCTACATTCGTAAAAGAAATATTACTAAAGCTCAAAATGCACATAAAATCTCACACACTAATAGTAGGAGACTTCAACACTCTGCTCTCACCACTAGACAGAACCTCCAGACAGAAACTTCACAAAGAAACAAAAGAACTAATAGAAGTTATGACCCAACTGGGTTTAACAGACATCTATAGAACATTCCACCCAAATACAAAGGGATATACCTTCTTCTCGGCACCACGTGGAACCTTCTCTAAAATTGACCCCATAATAGGAAACATAGCAAATCTCCACAGATACAAAAATTTTGGAATAACCCCCTGTATCTTGTCAGACCACCATGCATTAAGATTAGAATTCAACAGTAACACAAATCGCAGAAACCCTAGAAACTCATGGAGATTGAACAATGTACAATTGCACCATCCCTGGGTAAAGGAACAAATAGAAAAAGAAATTAAAGACTTCCTCGACTTCAATGAGAATGAAGACACAACATACACAAACTTATGGGCCAATTTGAAAGCAGTGCTGAGGGGAAAGTTTATAGCACTAAGTGCCCACATGAAAAAACTGGAGAACAGTCATACTAATGAATTAATAGCACAGCTGAATGTTCTAGAACAAAAAGAAGCAAACTCCCCCAGGAGGAGCAGACGCCAGGAAATAATCAAATTGAGGGCTGATATCAATCAAGTAGAAACCAGAAAAACACTGAGAAGAATCAATGAAACAAAGAGTTGGTTCTTTGAGAAAATCAACAAAATAGATAAACCTCTGTCCAAACTAACCAAAAGACAGAGGGAGAGCATGCTAATTAACAAAATCAGGGATGAAAAAGGGGACATAACAACAGACTCAGAGGAAATCCAGAGAATCATCAGGGCATACTTTGAAAATCTGTACTCCACAAAATTTGAAAATTTAAAGGAAATGGACAATTTCCTGGATAGATATCACTTGCCAAAACTAAATCAAGAACAGATAAACAATCTAAACAGACCTATAACCCCTAATGAAATAGAAGCAGTCATCAAAAGTCTCCCAAATAAAAAAAGCCCAGGC
The DNA here is from genome assembly GCF_017639785.1 of Mesocricetus auratus. Lineage (NCBI taxonomy): Eukaryota > Metazoa > Chordata > Mammalia > Rodentia > Cricetidae > Mesocricetus > Mesocricetus auratus. The sequence continues at coordinate 149,233,251 of NW_024429266.1, read as the reverse complement.
CCAGATGGCTTCAGTGCAGAATCCTACCAGAAATGGTGGGAGTTTCTAAAATCAATTTTTTATTGGTCTTGAGTGGGCAGGGAGCTCTACTGTGTTGTTTGTTTTTATGTGTTGTTAAGTATGCTAGTCAAATTAGCTATAATTTAACTAAGTTACCTAAAATTAAACGAAAATCATTACAACTTACATGACATCTTTTCTAAATGTCATTACTTAATTTAAATTTGTGTTTTTATACTGACTTCCAATTGTCTGGAATAAGGAAAATGCTTGGAGCAAATATAAAATATTAGGTAATGCTAAAAACCAGGAAACAGTCCAGTGTCTACAGATCGCCTGGGAACTGCACAGAGCTCCCATTCCCCGCGGGAGCCAAGCACCCCAGACTCCAGGTCTTCTCTCCCACCAATGAGACCAGGAAACCAGAGGAGGCAGGGAGACCAGGGGAGTAGCTGTTATGGATCAGGCACAACAGGACTCAGCATAGGGTCCAGGGGACCAGGTAGGAGGCTAATTGCCCCAGATTCCTGTTCTTCTTCTCCACCCACAGGACCAGCATTTGGACAAGGAATAGAAGAACCACCAGATTATTGGACTTGCTAGCACCCACCAAAAGGGAACTCTGGTCCCCAGACCAGTAAGGAGCTCTTTCTGCACCCACTAGAAGAAGAGATGGGAAAGAGACAATACAAAAACACAGTCAGCAACAGAAAAACAAATATGACACCGCCAGATTCTAGAGACTCCACACCAGCAAGACCCCAACATTCCAATGCGAACAAAGCAGAAGAGAACGACCTTAAAAGCATTTTCATGAAAATGATAGAGGCCCTAAAAGAGGATATAGGAAAATCCCTCAAAGAAATGGAAGAAAAAACAAACCAAAAAATGCAAGAAATGGAAGAAAAAACAAACCAAAAAATGCAAGAATTGGAAGAAAAAACAAACCAAAAAAGGCAGGAAATGGAAGACGAACTGAAGCAAAAAATGCAAGAAATGGAAGAAAAAAACAAAGCAAAAAATGCAAGAATTGGAAGAAGAAACATACCAAAAAGGCAGGAAATGGAAGAAGAAACAAAGCAAAAAATGGTAGAAGAAACAAAGCAAAAAATGAAAAAAATGGAAGAAGAAACAAACCAAAAAAGGCAGGAAATGGAAGAAGAAACAAAGCACAAAATGCGAGAACTGGAACAAAAAGCAAACCAAAAAATGCAAGAAATGGAAGAAAGAACAAACCAAAAAATTCATAAAAGGCAACAAACGGACGAAAAGATAAACAGAAAATTGCAAGAAGCAATGCAAACACTGCAAGGGTTGAAAACTGAAATAGAGACATTAAAAAAACACAATCTGAAGAAAGGCAGAAAATAGAAAAGCTAGACAAACAGTCAGGCACTACCAATACAAGCATTACCAACAGAATAGAAGAGATGGAAGAGAGAATCTCAAGTGTTGAAGATACACTAGGAGAAATGGATTTATCAACCAAAGAAAACCTTAAATCCAACAAATCCTTAACACAAAACATCCAGGAAATATGGGACACCATGAAAAGACCAAACCTAAGAATAATAGGTATAGAAGAAGGAGAAGAAATCCACATCAAAGGGGCAGAAGGCATACTCAACAAAATCATAGAAGAAAACTTTCCCAACCTTAAGAAAGACATGCCAATGAAGGTACAAGAAGCCTACAGAACACCAAATAGAGTGGACCACAAAAAAATCCCCTCGCCACATAATAATCAAGACCCCAAACATACAGAATAAAGAAAGAATATTAAGAGCAGCTAAGGAAAAAAGTCAAGTAACATATAAAGGCAGACCTATCAGAATTACACCTGATTTCTCCATGGAAACTCTGAAAGCCAGAAGGTCCTGGATAGATATCCTACCTACACTAAGAGACCATGGATGCCAGCCCAGACTACTATACCCGGCAAAGCTCTCAATCACTATAGACGGAGAAAACAAGATATTCCATGACAAAACTAGATTCAAGCAATATGTGTCCACTAACCCAGCCCTACAGAAAATTTTGGAAGGAAAACTCCAACCCAAGGAAGCTAACTACAACCAGAAAAACATAAGCATTAGAGAATCCCTCTCTACCAACAGCCAAAAGAACAAAGGGGTGAAATTCCACACAACAACCGTCGCAAATTGAAGAAGGATGAGCAATCAATGGTCATTAATATCCCTCAATATTAATGGCCTTAACTCACCCATAAAAAGACACAGACTAGCAGAATGGATTCGAAGACAGAACCCTTCCTTCTGCTGCATACAAGAAACACACCTCACCCTCAAAGACAGACATTACCTGAGAGTTAAAGGTTGGGAAAAATTTTCAATCAAATGGACCCAAGAAACAAGCAGGGGTAGCAATCCTAATATCTAACAAACTAGACTTTAAAATAAAATCAATCAAAAGAGATGAAGGAGGTCATTACATACTCATCACAGGTGAAACCCACCAAGACGAAGTGTCTATCCTGAACATCTATGCCCCAAATACAAAGGCATCCACATTCGTTAAAGAAACATTATTAGAACTTAAATCTCATCTAAAGCCCCACACAGTTATAGTGGGAGATTTCAACACCCTGGGTCAAAGAGGAAATAAAAAAAGAAATTAAAGACTTCCTTGAATTCAATGAGAATGAAGACACAACATACCCAAACCTATGGGACACTTTGAAAGCAGTGCTATGGGGGAAGTTCATAGCACTAAGTGCTCACATGAAGAAACAGGAGAACAGTTATACCAGAGAATTAACATCACAGCTGAAAGCTCTAGAACACAAAGAAGCAAACTCCCCCAGGAGGAGTAGACGCCAGGAAATAATCAAATTGAGGGCTGAAATCAATAAAGTAGAAACCAGGAAAACAATACAAAGAATCAATGCAACGAAGAGTTGGTTCTTTGAGAAAATCAACAAGATAGACAAACCTTTGTCCAAACTTACCAAACAGCAGAGAGTGAACACGCAAATTAACAAAATCAGAAATGAAAAGGGGGACATAACAACAGACTCTGAGGAAATCCAGAGAATCATTAGGTCATACTTTGAAAACCTGTACTCCACAAAATTCGAAAATTTAAAGGAAATGGATGACTTCCTGGACAGCTATCATTTGCCAAAACTAAATCAAGAACAGATAAGCAATTTAAATAGACCTATAACCCCTATGGAAATAGAAGCTGTCATCAAAAGTCTCCCAACCAAAAAAAGTCCAGGTCCAGATGGCCTCAGTGCAGAATTCTACCAGAAATTCAAAGAACAGCTTATACCAATTCTTCTCAAAGTGTTCCACACAATAGAAGCAGAAGGGTCTTTGCCAACCTCTTTCTATGGGGCTTCAATAACCTTGATCCCCAAGCCACACAAAGATACAACTAAGAAAGAGAATTTCAGACCAATATCCCTCATGAACATTGATGCAAAAATACTCAATAAAATACTGGCAAATCGGATCCAAGAACACATCAAAACAATCATTCACCACGATCAAGTAGGTTTCATCCCAGGGATGCAGGGATGGTTCAACATACGAAAATCCATCAACGTAATCCACCATATAAACAAGCTGAAAAACAAAAATCACATGATCATCTCACTAGATGCTGAAAAAGCCTTTGACAAAATCCAACACCCCTTCATGATAAAGGTCTTGGAGAGATCTGGGATAACAGGGACATACTTAAACATAATAAAAGCTATATACAGTAAACCAACAGCCAACATCAAACTAAATGGACAGAAACTCGACGCAATTCCTCTAAAATCAGGAACAAAACAAGGCTGTCCACTCTCTCCATACCTTTTCAACATGGTACTCGAAGTTCTAGCTATTGCCATAAGACAACAAAGGGGGATCAAGGGGATACAAATTGGGAAGGAAGAGGTCAAACTTTCACTGTTTGCAGACGATATGATAGTTTACATCAATGACCCAAAGAACTCTACCGGGGAACTCTTACAGCTGATTAACACCTTCAGTAAAGTGGCAGGCTACAAGATCAAGTCAAGAAAATCAGTAGCCCTACTATATACAGATGACAAAAGGGCTGAGAAAGAAATCAGAGAAACATCACCCTTTACAATTGCCACAAACAACATAAAATACCTTGGGGTAATGCTAACCAAACAAGTGAAAGACCTGTATCGTAAGAACTTTGAATCTTTAAAGAAAGAAATTAAAGATGCCCTCAGAAAATGGAAAGATCTCCCATGCTCTTGGATAGGTAGGATCAATGTAGTAAAAATGGCAATCCTGCCAAAAGCAATCTACAGATTCAATGCAATCCCCATTAAAGTCCCAGCACAATTCTTCACAGTCCTTGAAAGAACAATAATCAATTTTGTATGGAAAAACAAAAGACCCAGGATAGCCAAAACAACCCTGTTCATCAAGGCAACGTCCGGAGGCATCACCATCCCTGACCTCAAGCTCTATTACAGAGCTATAGTCCTGAAAACAGCTTGGTATTGGCACAAAAATAGACTGGTAGACCAATGGAATCGAATTGAAAACCCGGGTATTAACCCACACACGTATGAACATCTGATCTTTGACAAATAAGCTAAAAATATACAATGGAATAAAGAAAGCATCTTCAACAAATGGTGCTGGCATAATTGGAGACTGGCATGTAGAAGAATGCGGATCGATCTATGTTTATCGCCATGCACAAAACTTAAGTCCAAATGCATCAAAGACCTCAACATAAATCCAGCCACACTGAACCTCTTAGAAGAGAAAGTGGGTGGTACCCTCGTACGAATTGGTACAGGAGACAGCTTCCTGAACATAACACCAGTAGCACAGACAGTGAGATCAACAATTAATAAATGGGACCTACTGAAACTGAGAAGCTTCTGTAAGGCAAAGGACACAGTCAGCAAGACAAAAAGGCAGCCCACAGAATGGGAAAATATTCACTAATCCCACATCTGACAGAGGGTCTCCAAAATTTACAAAGAATTCAAGAAGCAAGTCTCCAAAACACCAAAGGACCCTATTAAAAAGTGGGCTGCAGAACTAAATAGAGAGTTTACAATAGAGGAGTCTAAAGTGGCTGAGAGGCACTTGAGAAAGTGCTCAACATCCTTAGCCATCCGGGAAATGCAAATCAAAACAACTCTGAGATACCATCTCACTCCTGTCAGAATGGCTAAAATCAAAAACACCAATGACAATTTATGCTGGAGAGGATGTGGTGAAAGGGGGACACTCCTCCATTGCTGGTGGGAGTGCCAACTGGTTTAGCCATTTTGGAAATCAGTATGGAGATTCCTCAGAAAAATATGAATAAACCTACCACAAGACCCAGCAACTCCACTCTTAGGCATATATCCAAAAGATGCCCATTCATACAACAAAGATGTCTGTTCCACTTGATGTTCATAGCAGCTTTATTTGTAATAGCCAGAACTTGGAAGCAACCTAGATGTTGCTCACCCGAAGAGTGGATAGAGAAAATGTGGTACATCTACACAATGGAGTACTATTCAGCAGAAAAAAATAATGGAATCACGAGATTCGCAGGCAAATGGATGACACTAGAAGAAACCATCCTGAGTGAGGTAACCCAGTCACAAAAAGAGAAACATGGCATGTACTCTCTCATATATGGATTTTAGACATAGATCTGGGGAGTGCCAGCCTACAATCCTATGGCCAGAGAGTCTGGGAAACAGCAACTTCATTTAGTGGCTGATCAAAGAAGAGGCAGACTCCCTTGGTTAAGTACTGAGCTGAACTCAAGAAAGCCAGTAACAGAGAGGGATGACTGATGATCAAAGGGATTAAGACTGGGCTGTTTTAACCCACAGAAACAGCTGACCAGACAAAGCTTAACTCTTGAATCCCAGGCATCAGCCTGGGAATCCAGCATGGGACTGATCAAGACCCCCTGAATCTGGGTGTCAGTGAGGAGGCCTAGGGAATCTATTGAGCCTTGGGCAGCAGATCAGTATCCATGGCATCATTTACTAATGATCAATATTATGACCTAATAGACATCTAAATAAGAGATACTGGACAGAGAATAAATCTTAGTGAAACATAAGATTTATGATAATGACTCCATTTCCATCCCACTTCTCCACTTTTGTCTCCATATAAGTTTATTCTGTGAAGACAGTGTTTTTAGTTTTCTATGCTTTTAAGAATGTCTTTAAGAATGTGCTTGGCTATGGTACTGCAATCATGAAATTTGTAGTTTCTGTGAACAGCAGGCCAAAGATCATGCAGTCTGGAGGTTTATGGAGAATAATAGGGAAATCTACCTGGCTTTAAACTCATGAGACAGTAGAAATTATGAGAAAGCCATTCTAATGTAAAACTACCTGCATCACTAGTGTAAGTCTCTGGAGTCACAGAGGTACATATGTAGTTATGATGTGTAGTGTGTAAGAGGATATGACTGTGGATTCTCTAGGCATGGTATTGTCATATTAGTGTGCCAAAATACAAGTTCCTACCTGTAGTTATGTCTTCCATTTAATTTGTCCTCCTTCCTATTCTTGTTCTTCAAATGAAATCACAGCGATTTTTAATGCTGGGTAAATTACACACAAAATACATGAAATTGAGTGCAATATAACTTAGAAGAATATGTAAGATACTGTATGAAGAATAAGTTCAGCAGTAACGTTGTATGACTAATGAGAAATAATATTGAATCAAAATAATAAAGGATGAAGTGGTATAAAAAAACCAGGAAACAACTGTTTATTAATCAGATGGTTCCATATAACCAGAAATTATTTGTTTTATTTAGTAGTTTCAGAGGTACAGAAGAGAAAAACATAGTACTTTAAAGGTGTAATTTTATTAGGAAACATTTTAACAAAGTTACAAGTTTTAGCTGATAGAAAGGAACATTTTTATACAGTGCCGCAATTTGTAAGTGGAAGACTGAATCATCTGGTTATTATGAAGCTCTTAAATCTTGTTCATTTATTTGTCTGCCCTCTCTCTATATTGTGGCTTCTTGAGTTTCAAAGCACTAACCTTGGCATGGGATGCACACTCACTAAATACTGTAACAAAAGGCAAATACAGCCGGGCCGAGTAGTGCGTGCTTGATATTGAAGCTGATGGCAATGATGGTGGTGATAGAGGAAGAGAAGGACTGGAAAGAAGGAAGGAGGGCGCAGGGAATAGGGGACAAGTCCTTTCATGACTGTATTAGTGGGAGACAGAGCATACCACTTTTCAGTCTTTGGAGAACTTTATCCTATTTTTACCTCCTTTTCTTTTTCAGGAAGAACCCCCAGCACAAGATGGAATACAGACACAGTGCACTTCCAGGTAAGTAACTGTACTTGAGTAAACACAAATGAGAATTCTCCCATTAAGCCAGTTATTTAGAAAATGTTGTTGCTTTGTGAATTATTGTTGCTGATTTGAATGATTGTCTTAGGTTATTTTTAATGAGATTTAAGTTGATTTTTTAAAAATGAAGTTTCAGAAACTGAGTATGATAGCTCATACCTGGAATCTTAACATTTGGAAGGCTGAGGCAGGAGGATTGCCTCAAGTCTGCGGTCAGCCTGGGCAGTACAACAATTCTCTGTCCCAAATAAATGAAAGAATTATAAGCTTGTATGTAGTAAATGCTTTTCCCCATCTTAGCCCAGCAGTCTGTGGTTTTCCCATGTCTGCCTGAGCAATGATGGAAGCACACTGACCTCTGTCCCAGATCAGACTGAGGGCAGGGGCTGGTTAGGGCAGTGCTTATTGTGTTATTTCATTATTACTGTCAGTAATGTCCCTGTTTCCTTTCATCATTCTGTCTCATAGGGCTATTCCTTCTAAAGGTCTTTCCTCTCAACGAGGAATTTCTACACCCTTATTAAGCTGGGACAGTAGAATCAGTGCTAACATCTGAAGAAAGAATGAACAACTTTTGATTCACGATTCTTATATGAAGTTGTGTATTTCGCTCCTTCAGCTAGCCCAGACCAAATTCTTCCCTTTGAATCAATCACTGTAGCTTGTGATTACTATGTGAACCTTCTTCAGTACTACCAGGACTGTTAGAGTGTAAACCTTTAGCTGTCCAGTTGATCTTTGTGTTACCTGTTTTTGAGCGCTTTAAGAATTTTCCTGGGGGGGGGGAAGAGTTTTCTTTTCAATAAACCTCAGCTTCTTTGGGTCCTGTATATAATGTAGAGACCAAGTCAGCAAATACTATTTCTGCCCCTGCGGAGGAAGAATAAAGCCTATGCTGTCAGGACTGTGCTCTCTAGTACTGTGTCTGCATATGTAAGCTGGCCGTGACAAGGCGATGAAGATAACTCACAATGAGAGAATCCACCAAGAGTCTTTTCATTATTGACCACTGCAGTGCATTAACACTGAGACAAGAGTGTACCCCTTTGTCTTGGCCGGCAGGGTCTAGAGGCAGTTATATATGCCGAATCTCTTTACTGGGTTGGATTTAATGATTTCCCAGCAATAATGTAATATAGTAAAGTATGCCAATATATTGTCACATATAAAGGCATTTGTGTATCTTTATGTAAGTAAGTAAGTAAGTAAGTAAGAGCTATTTACCTAAAGGGTAGCAGTATGCATCATATAGCATAGGTTAAAATGTCTGAATAGTCTTTGCAAAGTTTGTTGGAATTTTGTTGAAGTGTTTTCTAAATGAAGAATATACTTCAGACCTGTGAACTTAAAATTATTTTTGAGATTATAATGTAATTACAATATTCAACAGTAAATGTTTAAATAATTTTTTTTACTGGACAGCCACTTTTTCTTATTAGCAGCACAAAAGCACATACATATAGACCACTGTTTAACTAGGTAGCCTTAATCACTTCCTGCTATTTCAATTACTTGCAGTTAGTATTTGTCTGAAGTAAATAGAAAAATCATATAATAAGCCATAAGTCAGGTGTTGGTGGCACATGCCTTTAATCCCAGCACTTGGGGGGCAGAGGTAGGCAGATCTCTGTGAGTTTGATGCCAGCCTGATCTACAGACCAAGTTACAGAGAAACCCCGTCTCAAAACAAATAAAAAAGAAAAGTCATAAAATACATAACTATAAGCTTTTAACTACTGTTGTTTTATTTATTCCATTTCATTATTTTTGCTATTCATCTCTTATTGTGCCTGATTACAAATCAGGCTTTATCCTTGGTGTGTGTGTGTGTGTTAACTTGCTTCTAGCTCCCAGTGGAGATTTTAGAACAGCTATAAGTAGGGAGCAGCTCTGGGAACTCTTGGGAATCTCCATGTGCAGATGTAATTAGCACATCTTTGCCTCCTCTAAAACTTGTGGATCTGAAAACTTTAAATGGTAAATTAAATGTTGGGGTCTCATATTTCCTAATTCAGAGATATCTAAGACAGAATTCTGACAGTTGTTTTCTTATCTCCCAAAGTTTAATGCTTATCATTGCCCAGATCCTAATCTCATACATGTGTCATGTGTCTTTTGTGTGTAAAAGATCACAGGGATATGAGAAGTACCCCAAAGCTAGCGATCTTGACAGAATCAGTAGGACTTGCCAACTAATGTGTCCTGGAATGGAGGCCAGTGAGAGAAAAGAAACAGTGATGGCGTTGTACTGTAGTACAGGTGATCAGGACAGTGGCGATGGCCCTCCACATAGTAGAAGCAAGGAGGAAGAACTAGGTTCTTTTTTCTTTTTAAAAAATTAAACACTTTTCATTTGAGGTGGACATCCATGACTACATAAGATTGTTGTGCCCAAGTTGCAAAGTCCCCAGAGACCACCAGGGAGACAGACCCACTAACTGCAAAAGCAAGATTTTAATTGTTCATCCACCCATGACAGGGACCCTGCCTGACTAGCTGTCGCAGCAGCCTCCAGAGGGAGTGAAGTTCCCTGTCTACTGCTAGGTTTTATGGACAAAAGATACAGGATTACATCAGTAGGTACGGGTTGGTTTCTTATTGTTTGACATTTGGGAACAATTAGGAGAATTTCTCAAAGTCATATTTTGGCATGAAATACCTGTGTAACAGTTATTTTCATTGGTCAGTGCTGAGAGGAAACATTCTGTGGCTTCTATGGCATTGTCTTGTTACTTGCAGGTGGCCTGTTGTATGTAGATACCAATAGTTTTCAGAACTATATTCTGGAGACTACAGGGGAGGTTTTGGTCCCCCCAGGAGTTTGGCCAAGCAGTTCCCAGGAACCAAGCATCTAGGAGGCTGGTGGGGGGCGGTAAGGGCTGGAGTTTCTTTGTGTTCAGTTTTGGCCCTAGGCTCTGGAAGGCCAGAGGATCTGGAGTTTCCTTATGTCAGAGGCCATGTGTCTTTTCTGTAGCCTGTCATGGCTGCTAAACCAGGGGGCTGAGTGAGGGTCTGGTCCCTTTATTTCTAAGCTATGAGAAGTTAAGCCTTTGAGTTTCAGATAATGCAGTATAGCATAGTATCAGCATTAAAGCAACCACTCTAGAGGCTGGGTATTTCGCTTCTCATCTGTAGCCCTCCTGAAACGCTGGGTCCATGGAGGTTTTCCACATGTTGCAGCTGAGGTCTGCACTGCTTGTGTATTGTGTTGCCACCTGCCACGCTTCTTCTGTGCCTGCCTAACATGAGCCCTTACTGCTTTCCACACATTTTCAGAGTGCTAGAGCTTTGGACAGGATAGTGAATGCAAGAGAAATCAGTGCAAGGAAAATGCTGTCATACTTCCTGATGACATTTAAAAGCAGTTGTCACCAGCATTCACATCTTGTAAAGAGAAGCTTTTCCTTGCTAGCTGCTTTGGTTTATCCCCTGCCAGTCGCCTGGGCTCTGCCGCGTATCAGTCCCAAATAAACACACAGGAGGCTATATTAATTATGAAGCTGTTGGCCTTGTTTGTCTCTTACTGGCTAGCTCTGCTTTAAGTAATTACCCCATAATTGTTAATCTAAGTATGTCTCTTACCGGAGAATAGTTCCAGGCTTCCTACCCCATGCGGTTACATCTCGAACGCTCTTGTGTTTTTTCTTCCCAGAATCCTCCTGGACTCCTAGCCCCACCTATCTAGATTCCTATTGGCCAGCAGTAATTTATTGACATATACACAGGACTTCCCCAACATCTCCTCTTTTTTGTTTAAACAAAAAGAAAGGTCTTAACTTTAACACAGTCAAATTGTATATAACAGAACAGTTATCAAATAAGAACATAGTTACAATATTTTAGCAAGATTTAAAGAAAATATCATCCATCCCATCCTTGTGAGTCCAAAGTTCTATGTAGCTTATCCTTTATCATAACTAAGGAAAACTGTAATTATAACTATCTGTCTTCAACTCCATCAAAGACCACAGAAGAATAATATATAAACACTAGGATTGACAGAGGTATCTTACTGCCTGGACAGTCACCCGAAGTTCCTCTGTAATGTTGGGGCATCCATCTTCAGCCCATAGGCCACAATGTATCTGGAACACTTCTCAGCAAAGCAGGAAATTTCAAACTGTCCATCTGTGCTGGCAGTCTGGCAGTCATTTTTCTTTGTCCTGTAGAAAGTCTCTTAGACTCTTTCATGAAGCAGGAACCCTGTAAGACTGAGTTCAGCAGTCACTTTTCTGTGGGTCCTGCATGTCCAGATTATACAACAACAGTCAAACAGTCTAGGCAAGAGCAGTTTCTTGCCCAAATGGCTAATATTGCCATGTTGAAAGCAAACTCCATAACGAGTTTCTTCGATGCCCATTTTCCTCTGAGACATAATTGGTGCTGCCAGGAGCAGACATTTCTCATTGTCAAGAAAAACCCTAAACCATTTTAAATGCCATTTTTCTGAAGGTCTTTGAGAGGTTTGAAGACTATTTATCTGTCTCAAATACATTTCTATATATCTAGAAAACCTAACTTACCTAACTATAAATTCTGACTATTATAAGTAACTATCTATTGTCTGTATTTAATTATGCATTACATTTTAAAAGAACAGTATAAGTACAATACTTAGTCAAGAGGAGAAATATACTTATCACAAAATTGACTTTGAATTTGTATCAATAAATGAAAAACAATACCCATACCATAATTCCCCCTTTTACCATTAAAAGGAGATTGGTTGTGATCATTAACCAATTATAAACAATCCCATTTAAATGAAAACAAAGACTTATAAACAAGATGGGAATTGGGACATTGCTCATTCCAAACTGCTTCCTGCTGGAAGGGGGCGCTGTTCATACCATGGGGATCATGACAAAACTCAGAAACCTGTATAAGTCCTTATTTTCAGGGTCTGTAAAGCTGCATCATCTTAGCTGTTTCAATTTTTGGAACATCTGGTCCACTGCTTCCAGGGGTCTTGGTTCGTCAAACCACAGAAGCCTGGAAGGAATCTTCAGCTTTTCATTTTCTGTAGAAACATAAATAAAAACTCCTTTTCGGAGTAACATATCCTTATGCTTAAATTTTGAAGTCAAGGTATTTTCAAAAGATATAAGTTGTATTAATTTAGCAGCATTTATAATCAAATGTACTTTAGCAGTTGCTCCTTCCTTAGCAATGAAAAAACTGAAAAACACAATAGTGTACAGTATCCAGACTCTCTGTGTGATTTCCATCTTTACGTGGCTTATTTATTTATCTATTATTACTTTATTTCTTTCACTTTCATTTATTTTTCTCTGAGACAGGGTTTCTCTTTGGAAATCTGCTTGCCTCTGCCTCTGGAGTAAATCCTACCAGCGTGCGCCACCACAACGCTGGCTTTTGTATTTATATACCACTTTGCTGTTTTATTTTCTCTCTTAATCTCACGTATATTTTTAAACACACTGTAAACCTTTAGAGGTTTTTCTTTATCCAAGTTTGACTTTACTGTAAATCTTTATGTTTTTCTGGCCACGTGTCTCATTTGTAAAACCGCGGCTGTTTTAAACTGCCGTTTCAAGATGGCGGGTGTAAGCGTGACTCCAGCTTACTGCCTCAGTCTATGCTGACATCCAGCAAAAGCTGCCACTTCCAGCTGTACGTACACACCTTTCAATCGTTAGCAGAGTCTCTTAAAACAACCTTGCTGGCTGTGGTTTTTTTTTTTCTTTTTCTTTTTATGCCGAGTCAGGAAGACTCCCATAAGCGAGCTGCGTGGATCTCGGCTTGTCGCTAGCAAAACAGAGCACACCTGAGGAAAATGCTGCTACCAAAAATCTGTGCTTCTCTCCGTTCTTCTGTTTCTAAAATTCCTTTAAATCTTTTGTTATTTTGCATGGAAATTCGATCCCACTCCTGATCACCATTTTGTAAAGAGAAGCTTTTCCTTGCTAGCTGCTTTGGTTTATCCCCTGCCAGTCGCCTGGGCTCTGCCGCGTATCAGTCCCAAATAAACACACAGGAGGCTATATTAATTATGAAGCTGTTGGCCTTGTTTGTCTCTTACTGGCTAGCTCTGCTTTAAGTAATTACCCCATAATTGTTAATCTAAGTATGTCTCTTACCGGAGAATAGTTCCAGGCTTCCTACCCCATGCGGTTACATCTCGAACTCTCTTGTGTTTTTTCTTCCCAGAATCCTCCTGGACTCCTAGCCCCACCTATCTAGATTCCTATTGGCCAGCAGTAATTTATTGACATATACACAGGACTTCCCCAACAACATCTGACTTTGGGGTTGTTCTTTCAAGTTGCTTAGTATGTGGTATGCGTCTGTCTAGGAAACTGATGCTGTTACTATACAGAGTGATTACTGAAAACTGCTTCAAAGCTTTTAACCTTCTGTAGTGGTGTATACACACTGATAGGCCCCCTCCTTTCCCCAAGAAATGGAACCCCAAAGACCTAGAAAGAAAGCGACTAAGGAAGAGTAACAAGACCTACCTGAGATTCAAGCTGCTACTTAGATGGGAAGAGTCAAGTGGATAAGGAGTAAGGGCTGTCAGAGAGCCTGATGCAGTGGTGTGATAAAGTCCAGCAGATGTTTACAAGCTGCTTTTCCAAATGCAAAAACCAACTACCGTGTTAGTAAGTTAAAAAACTAAAAAAAAACTAAGCTGCACAGTGGTGGTGCATGCCTTTAATCCCAGCACTTGGGAGTCAGAGGCTGGAGAGAAAGCCTATCTGGAAGGGGCAGGACATAGCATAGCTGTCTGGGTTGAAGGTCTGGCAGCATGGTGTTATTAGGGACCCTCACTTCGATTCTCATGGGCCAGGGTAGTCACAGGGACTTCACAGTGTGGAGAGTTAGACTAATAAACAAATGATCACTTTAGTGCCCGTTGTTGTGTGGAATAGTATTTTAACTGGGAAAAGATTTGTTACATTTGTTTATGCTGTGGAATATTACTTAACTATTTAAAGGTGTGCTACATTTGTTTCTGCTGCATTTGTTTAAATATGTAAAGATATGCTGCTGTTTTACCTTGTCTGCCTAAGGCAACTGATTGGTCTAATAAAAAGCAGAACATCCAATAACTAGGCAGAGAAAGGGTAGGTAAGACTGGAGGGCGGAGAGAATAAGTAGGAGGAGAAATGTAGGTTTGTGTTTGTGTGTGTGTGAGAGGGAGGGAGGGGGGCAGCCAGAGAGAGAAAAGAGAAAGAAGAATGAGAGAGATGAGAACAGGGAGAAAGAGAGGGACACACCCAGGGTCAGCAGCCAGGCAGCTGCCAGACAGACAGACATAGAGGCAGAAGGAAAGTAAGATATAAAGAAAGAAAGGTAAAGAGCCCCGAGGCAAAACAGATAAAGAACAGATTCAAATAGGAGCTAAGATAAGGCCGAGCATTCATAACTAATAAGAAGTCTCTGTGTCACCATGTGGGAGCTGGTTGGTGGCCCAAAGGAGAAAGGCTGCTACAGCCTGTTCTAACACTCAAAGGAGTGAGTTAAATAGTAATTAAATCTTGCTGCAGGGAGGCGCTTTCCAACAGACATCCCTAACTGCAATTGTAGTGGTTGATGTGTTGTTTGCAATATGCTGTTTTTCAGTCAGAGCTGCTGTAGATGACCATAGTGATGATGCTGGGCACCCCAGTGAGAACGACTTGAATGACAGCTTCCCGGAAGACGATGAGGAGGAAGAAGGATACGAGCCGACAGATGAGGACTCTGACTGGCATCCGGGAAAGGACGATGAGGAGAAGGAAGACGTGGAAGAACTGTTGAAACAAGCAGAAAGATTTATGAAGAGGAAGAAGTGACTTTCCTGCAATAATAAAGCTCACATTTGCCTTTTCTCTATGGGAAACACCCAGACACTGAGTAGGCACTTCAGTAACCATTTAACACCAGCCTTCATTGAAGTAGGTGGAAGTTATGCTTTGCCTATTTTGGTGCCTGTTTAGTTTATCTGTTAGTGGAAGCAGGTAAAGAGGTTAGGCAGGGATTGATATTTTTTCATATACTTTAAACACTGCTGATAAAAACCATAGGTAGTACACACCTTTGGTTTTTGTAGTATCCTGTGTGAGCTTAGCCAGGTGATTACAGAACGTGGAGCCCTACACTGCTGTTTAAATAGTCCCTCACACAGCTAGACTTGACCAGTGTGACAGCCAGTGCAGTGTCTGTTATTTTTCCAATGCATTAGATGTGGCTTTGTGATTTCATTTACTGCTTTTGTCTGTTGAATCCTGGGAAAGTTATTAACAAATGCTGAAAATGATCCTGTTAAGCTATAGGGAAGCGGTGCTCACCTTCCAAGGAAATGTTTTTTGCACATCCCACAACTATGGTTTTTTTCCCATCATCCCCCTCCTTGATTACTTTGCTTGCACTGTGTAGCTTTACATGTAGGATGCCCAAAAGCTTCCAGTCATGGTATTCTCAGAGAGTCTCCTAAGCTTGGGTGAGAGGGAAATGTTCTCTGCCATGGTTAGGGTTCTGGCCTCTGAAGAAGCCCCTGCTCCAAGTTAATGAGGTACAGTATCTCCTCACTGCTGTCCTTGAACCAGACTCTCAGTAACTCTTTGCTTTAGGCAGCTTAGAGTTTCTAGGAGCTCAGTTTGCACTGTGAGTAGAGTCTGTGTATACAGAGCTGGGGGTGCATCAAGTTATGAAGCAGCAAGAAAGCGCCTTGTCATCATTTAAGAGGAAAAATGCACACTTTAGAAGAACAAAAGGTGCCCAACATGTTTTCTTAATTTCTCCATGTAAGTGTACAATTTAAATGTTACTTAAACCGAAGACAAACAAAATAAATATTTATACTACTATCAGTTACTTGGACTTATTTGCAAACTTATTTTTCCCCTCTGTGTTAGGTTCTCTAGAAGAACAGAGCCGATAGGAATATGCTACAGGGGGATTTATTAGATGGACTGCCTTGGTGAGGGCTGGGTAATCCTTATGACTGTCTTCACCCTGGAGAGGCAGAGGACCAGGAGCTGCCCAGAACATGAGGCTGGGTGAAGTCCTCAGAGTCCCAATCTGGTGCTGGTGGCCTAGAGGACTCCAGAGAGCTGCTGATCCTTGTCGAACCTTGAAAGCCAAAAAAATCAGATTCCAGTGTTGGCAAAGGATAGCTGCAGCAGAGGCAGGAGTAGGCTTGATTTCTCACCAACAGGGAATGAAGGTGGTGGCAGAAGCAGCATCACTTTCCCCACAGCTTTAAATCTGTACCTTTTGGTGGCAGCCCCTGGGGGGAGTGTCTCTGCCCCTCCCCCAGATAACCCTGGAGATACTTTCACAGACCTGCCCAGTGACACATGCCTTAGCTAATCCCAGACCCAACCAAGTTGACAAACCAAGATTGATACTCACACCTTCTATTGTCTCTTTATACTTGAGGTCCTCTGATACAGTGGTGTCGCCCCCCCCCAGTACTGGGATTATAGATGTACCATTACACCTGATTTATGCAGTGCTGGAGTGCTGGGAACTGAATCCTGGGTCCTACAAAAATACTCTACCCGCTGAGCCACATCCCCAGCTCAAAAGCAGTATTTAAAAACTCGGTTTACTCTCTTGGATCCCCTGACCTGGGGAGTGCAGCAGGTCTGACTAACCCCAGAGAGATGACCAAGCAACCAGGAACCTGCAGAGAGAGCTGGTCTACTCCTGCTGGCACTCAGGACAGAGGACAGAGAGCAGAGAGCAGAAGCCAGAGAGTATTGGATTTGCCTGCACCCATTGAAAGGGAACTCTGGTCTCCTACCCACCAGAAGAGGAAGAGGCTCTTTCTCCACCCACTGGAAGAAGTGATGGGAAAGAGACACTATAAGAACATACCCAGCAACTGAAAAACAAATACGACACCACCAGAGTCTAGAGATTCTGCACCAGTAAGACCTGAACACCCCAATGCGGATGAAGCAGAAGGGAATGACCTTAAATAAATCTTCATGAAAATGATAGAGGTCCTCAAGAGGATATAAAAAATCCCTTAAAGAAATTGAGGGAAAACAACCCAACAAATACAACAAATGCAAGAAACGGAGGAAAACATGAAGCAAAAATTACAAAAAACAATTCAAATACTGTAAAGGTTGAAAGCTGACATGGAGACAATAAAAAACCACAGTCTGGAGGAATGCTGGAAATAGAAAAGCTGAGCAAACGGTCAGGTACTACAGATGCAAGCATAAGCAACAGAATACTAGAGATGGAAGAGAGAATCTCAGGTGTTGAAGACACACTAGGAGAAATAGATTCGTACACCAAAGAAAACCTTAAGTCCAACACATCCCTGACACAAAACATCCAGGAAATATGGGACACCGCGAAAAGACCAAATGTACAAATAATAGGTCTAGAAGAAGGTGAAGAAACCCAATTCAAAGGGGGCAGAAAACATTTTCAACAAAATCATAGAAGAAAACATTCCCAACCTAAAGAAAGACTCGCCAATGAAGGTACAAGAAGCTTACAGAACAACAAATAGAGTGGACCACAAAAAGTCCCCTCGCCACATAATAATCAAGACCCCAAACATACAGAATAAAGAAGGAATATTAAGAGCAGCTAAGAAAAAAGGTCAAGTAACATATAAAGGCAAACCTATCAGAATTACACCTGACTTCTCCATGGAAACTCTGAAAGCCAGAAGGTCCTGGACAGATAGTCATTCACCACTAAGGGACCACAGATGCAAGCCCAGACTACTATACCCAGCAAAGCTTTCAATCAATATACATGGAGAAAACAAAATATTCCCTGACAAAACCCGATTTAAACAAAACATAACTTACTAACCTAGCCCTACAGAAAGTTCTAGAAGGAAAACTCCAATCCAAGGAAGTTAGCTACAACCAGACAAACATAGGCAATAGATAATCCCACTTTACCAACAGCCAAAAGAGAAAAGGGGTGGAAATCCACACACGATTCCACCACCATCAACCATTCCAAAACAAACAAGAATGAGCAATCAAAGGTCATTAATATCCCTCAATATTAATGGTCTTAACTCGCCCATAAAAAGGCATAGGCTAACAATGGATTCGAAGACAGAATCCATCCTTCTGCTGCATACAGGAAACACACCTCAGCTTCAAAGACAGATGTTACCTCAGAGTTAAGGGTTGGGAAAAGATTTTCCAATCAAATGGGCCCAAGAAACAAGCAGGGGTAGCAATCCTAATATCTAACAAACTAGACTTTAAACTGAAATCAATCAAAAGAGATGAAGAAGGTCATTTCATATTCATCATAGGAGAAATCCACCAGGATGAAGTCTCGATTCTGAACATCTATGCCCCTAACACAAAGGCATCCACATTGGTAAAAGAAACATTACTAAAACTCAAACCACACATAAAACCTCACATACTTTATAGTGGGAGACTTCAACACCCCACTCTCACCACTGGACAGGACTACCAGACAGAAACTTAACAGAGAAGCAAAGAAACTAATAGAAATTATGACCCAATTGGGTTTGGCATCTATAGAACATTCCATCCAAACACAAAAGAATATTCCTTCTTCTCAGCACCACATGGAACCTTCTCAAAAAATCGACCACATACTTGTCAACATAGCAAACCTCAACAGGTACAAAAAAAAAACTAGAATGACTCCATGTATCTTATCAGACCACCATACGTTAAAATTAGAATTCAACAACAACACAAATTACAGAAACCCTACAAACTCATGGAAATTGAATAATGCACAATTGCGCCACTCCTGGGTCATAGAAGTAATACAAAAAGACTTTCTAGATTTCAATGAGAATGAAGACAGGACATACCCAAAATTATGGGACACTCTGAAAGCAGTGCTGAGAGGAAAGTTCATAGCACTAAGTGTCCACATGAAGAAACTGGAAAATAGTCACACGAGAGAATTAACAACAAAACTGAAAGCTCTAGAACAAAAAGAAGTAAACTCACCCAGGAGGAGTAGATGCCAAGAAATAATTAAATTGAGGGCTGAACACAATAAAGTAGAAACTAGGAAAATGATACAAAGAATCAATGTAACAAACAGTTGGTTCTTTGAGAAAATCAACAAGATAGACAAATCTTTATCCAAACTCACCAAACAGCAGAATGTGAACATGTAAATTAACAAAATCAGAAACGAAAAGGTTGCTTCCAAGTTCTGGCTATTACAAATAATGCTGCTATGAACATAGTGGAGCAGACGTCCTTGTTGTGTGAATTTACATCTTTTGGATATATGCCTAAGAGTGGAATTGCTGGGTCTTGTGGTAGACTGACTCTTTGGGAGTTACACATCATGCACTCCAATCCCACTCATTTCCCAGTCCCTCCATGTCCACCTTTCACCCCACCGGCTCCACCAAAGTAAAATTTTAAAAGAAAGAGATACAAATAAAAACATTGATGAAAAGCAAGCAAAACAACAATAAAAAGAAAAACAGGCAAACCAAACACTATGCTCCTCCATCTCTCCCATGTGTCTATCACCTCTACATTAGGATTAACGCACTGGAAGCTGCAGTGTGTCACATGTACCCTTTTGTCCTATCAGGTTTACTTGCAATTGCTCAGTGCAATGTGTCATTGGTCAGGCCCATGGTTCTCTTCTACCCACACAGGCCGAGTGACAATGCTCAGGCACGTGGGTGTCCTTCATCTGCCCTCTTTCCTTATGCTTTTTAAAAAACAGATTAATTTCCAAAAGTGAATCATACTCCATTTCCATCTTAAGAATTTTCATAACATATAGTGTTTCCCTTTTTTAAATTTAATTGTCATTTCTGAACAGGATGTGGTGATACTCATGGTACTACACTGGAGAAGGGAAGAGAATAAAGGGTTCAAGGACAGCCTTGGCCACATACCACTCTGAGGTCAACTAAGCTACATAAAGCTTTACCTCAAAAAGCTAAAACAAAATCTATATTACTGAGGTAATTTATTTTTTCTTCTCTGAGCTCTGCAGAGAGACGGCAGAGGGAGAGAAGACTTCCTGTAAAGCGTGTCTGCTTGCTTTGTTGTCATTTGGCTCATCTATTGGTTGGTATGGTTGTCTTTTCTTATTGTGAAAACACATTTTCCAGAAATTTTCTTCCTTCTTTTTAGTCTTTTTATACTGTCTTTCTTGAGTGCTCATCAGTGCTTGTCTATAATTAAGAGGGCTTCTTTCCTTCATGAGACTCACTTCCTATAGGACACTCTGGTAAATGGGAGAGAAGACGAATCAGTTCTTGGTCTATTTGTGCTGCAGTAACAGGGTACCAGAGGCTGGCATTATAGAAGGAATGTGAGCCTCACAGCTCTGCAGACTGCATCCAGGACTAAGATGCTGTCAAGCTTGTTCTTTTTTAAAAGATTTTTTTTATTATTTTAATTTTAAATAGCTTGTTTTACATGTCAATCCCAGTTCCCTCTCCCTCCTCTCCTCCCCCCCCATTCCCTATCCTCCCACCCTATCGCCATTTCCTTCCACATAGGGGATATCTAGAGTCTGTCATTTCACTCAGGGTAGGGTCCAGCATAAATTGTCTTCGGTGTATTTGATTTTAGCCATTCTGACAGGAGTAAGATGGTATTTCAAAGTTGTTTTGGCTTGCATTTCCCTGATGGCTAAGGATGTTGAACACTTTCTTAAGTGTCTCTTGGCCATTTTAGCCTCCTCTATTGAGAATTCTCTATTTAGTTCTGTACCCCACTTTTTAATTGGATCCTTTGCTGTTTTGGAGACTTGCTTCTTGAGTTCTTTTTAAATTTTGGAGATTAGCCCTTTGTCAGATGTGGGGTTAGTGAATATCTTTTCCCATTCTGTGGACTGCCTTTTTGTCTTGTTGACTGTGTCCTTTGCCTTACAGAAGCTTTTTAGTTTCATGAAGTCCCATTTGTTAATTGTAGATCTCAGTGTCTGTGCCACTGGTGTTATGTTCAGTAAGTGGTCTTCTGTACCATCTCGTTGAAGAATACTTCCCACTTTCTCTTCTAAAAGTTTCAGTGTGGTTGGATTTATGTTGAAATCTTTGATCCATTTGGACTTAAGTTTTGTAAAAGGCGATAAACATGAATCTATCTGCATTCTTCTGCATACCAGTACCCAGTTATGCCAGCACCATTTGTTGAAGATGCTTTCTTTTTTCCATTGTATAGTTTTAGCTTCTTTGTCAAGAATCAAGTGTTCATAGGTGTGTGGGTTAACATCAGTGTTTTCAATTCAGTTCCATTGGTCTACCTGCCTACTTTTGTGCCAATTCCAAGCTGTTTTCAGGACTACAGCTCTATAATAGAGCTTGAAGTCATGTATGGTGATGCCTCCTGAAGTTCCTTTATTTTATAAGGTTATTTTGGCCATCCTGAGTGTTTTGTTTTTCCATATAAAGTTGATTAATGTTCTTTCCAGGTCTGTGAAGAATTGTGCCAGAATTTTGATAGGGATTGCATTGAATCTGTAGACTGCTTTTCCAAGATTGCAATTTTTAGTATGTTGATCCTACCAATCCTAGAGCATGGAAAGACATCAGTCCTTCCATGTCCCAAACTCTGGCTATCCCAACTTCAGGTGAACTTGGGGCCTCGGAGGGACACTCCCCATCCCCTGCCCAACACCCATCCCCTCCAGCTCCCGGGGGCCGCTCCTGGCATCCAGAAGACCCTCACACACAGGATAGACATCAACCCTTCCAGGCCACAACCTCCAGTGACCCCAGCTTCAGCTTAGCTTCAGTGTCAGCGTCCCCAGCTTCAGCTTAAGGAAGGAAGGATACCAGTGGAGATGGAAAGAACCCACCAGTACCCACTGAAAGAAGAGATGGGAAGATGACAGAATAAGAGCTCACTCTGCAATAGAAAAACCAACATGACTCCACCAGAATCAAGGGAACCAACGCCAACAAGACCTGAAAAGCACTACATAGACAAAGCAGAGGAGACAGACCTTAAAAATTATTTTATGAAGATGATAGAGACCCTCAAAGAGGAAACAAGGAAATCCCTTAAAGAAATAGAAGAAAAAAACAAACAAAAAATCCATGAAACGGGGGAAAAATTCAAGAAATAAACAAATCTCTCAAAGAATCTAAAGAGTACCAAGAAAAAAACAACCAAACAAATGAAGGAAACAACTCAAACAGTTGAAGGATTGAAAGTTGAAATAGAAACAATAGAGAAAATACAGAACGAGGGGATGCTGGAAATACAAAAGCTGGGTAAATGATCCAGAACTTCAGATGCAAGTATCACCAATAGAATACAAGAGATAGAAGAGAGAATCTCAGGTGTTGAAGACTCTTTAGAGGATATAGAGTCGTTAACCCAGAAAATCTCAAAACCAACAAATCCCGAACACAAAATATCCAGGAAATATGGGACACCGTAAAGAAGCCAAACCTGAGAATAATAGGTATAGAAGAAGGAAAAGAAATACAGCTCAAAGGTACAGAAAACATACGTCCCACACAGGAATCTAGACACCACACGTCCTACTAGACACCACCTCCCCTGTAGTCAGATCCTGTGTCAGGATCTACCACATCCAAAAGCCCACAGAAACATAAGACTTAGGTTTTAGCTCCTGGTTAGTACCCCTTCACCCACAGTAAAAGTACCACTTACACATATAGATCAAGATATCCATTCATGCTAGGAAGCTTCTCCCCTTCTGTTCCTCTGTGTTTTATACTCACCTTTGAAGAGTGAGAGCTAAGAACAGGAGATGTACAGACCCTGCAGCTAGTTTACTTCTATTCATATACACTCTTCCCTATAGCCAAGTGCCAGGTACACAGCCACACACTCAGGTACACATGCTTGTATGAAACCATGCACATGCTCCTCAAAGCTCTGTTTACACACAGGCCATCTGTGTCCTCCTCCTACTAGGTGCCCATCTCCCTACAGCAAAGCATGTACATACACAAAGAGAGAGGAGAACAGACATAAAGGCAATGACAAAGACACAGACTGAAATCAAAGAGACAGAGATATGAGGTAGATAGATAGATAGATAGATGAGAGAGAGAGAGAGAGAGAGAGAGAGAGAGAGAGAGAGAGAGAGAGAGAGAGAGAGAGAGAAGAGACGGAGAGGAGATAGCGTGTCTTTGTTGGGTCCATTGTTAATACTCCATAGTGTGAAAGCAGTCTACTCTGGGCTAGGTGTCAGGTTCTGCTTGGCACTGCTTCCTCTATACCCAAAGTTCCTATACACAGCTAGGTTACCAGAATGCACACCCTGCCCTATAATAAATGTCAGTTATATAGCCACACACCCAGAAACACATTTGGCACACATTTGGCACACATACTCCAACAAACCCATGCATGTACTCAATGAATTTACAGCTTGCTATCGGATCATGAAAGGTAGCTTCCATACAATTAATGCCTCAAATACACATCTATTTACCAAGTGCTGTGAGGTAAAGGCATCCCCTGTATAACAAAAACCCCACATAGAGCTCTAGGTTTTAGGTTCAGTGAGGTATCCATAGTAAATGTAACAGCCCTATTTTACACAGAATCATACACACACCCACATATGCACACACACATGTACACAAACATGCTCATGCATACAAGTACACAAACCTGCACACATACACATATGAAAACACAGGTGCACGAACACATGCATGAACACACACACACACTGGCACACGTACATGCCTGCACACTTGCACACACATACACACACTTGCACACACGCATGCATGCACACACACATTCACATACATGCACACATGCAAAGACACATGCATGCATGCACACATACATACACAGATAAGCACACACGCATGTTTGCACACGTGCATGCACACACACATAAGCCTGCACCCATGTATGTATGTCCACACACATGCATGCACACATGCACACATGCACGCACAACACTTTCACACACTTGCACACGTATACATGCCTGCACACACACATGCACACATGCACATATGTATGCACCCAAGCATGCACGCACACACATGCACACACATGCACAGACATACACATGCACACACATCTACATACACAGACAAGCACACAAGCATGCTTGCACACATGCATGCACACACACATGCCTGAACCCATGTATGTGTGCCCGCACACATGCATGCACACATGCATACATGCATCCACACACATGCACAGATACATGCCTGCACACACACATGCACACACATGCACATATGTATGCACCCAAGCATGCAAGTACACACATGCACAGACATACGCATGCACACTTACCTACATACACAGACAATCACACGAGCATGCTTGCACACATGCACACACACACATGCCTGAACCCATGCATGTGTGCCCATACACATGCATGCGCACATGCACACATGCATCCACACATGCACGCACAACACATACACTCACTTGCACACCTACATGCCTGCACACAAACATGCACACACATGCACACACATGCACAGACATACGCATGCACGCACACCTGCATATACAGACATGCATACAAGCATGCCTGCACACACACATGCACACACATGCACATATGTATGCACCCAAGCATGCAAGTACACACATGCACAGACATACGCATGCACACTTACCTACATACACAGACAATCACACGAGCATGCTTGCACACATGCACACACACACATGCCTGAACCCATGCATGTGTGCCCATACACATGCATGCGCACATGCACACATGCATCCACACATGCACGCACAACACATACACTCACTTGCACACCTACATGCCTGCACACAAACATGCACACACATGCACAGACATACGCATGCACGCACACCTGCATATACAGACATGCATACAAGCATGCCTGCACACATGCATGCAAGAACGCACATATGCCCTCACCGATCCATGCACTCACACACATGCATGCACTCGTGCATACACACAAGCACACATGGACCTAACACACACACATAAACACACACATTTCAATTTGGAATCCTACACCTTTTTAGTGCTGGCTGTAAGAATGTAACATATGCTTACATGGATGAATAGAGTTTTAAAATTGGAAAGATGTCATGAAAACAAATCAAGATCCAGGACAATACAATTCCATAATGTGAGGTTAATTTAAAGAAGTTAATCATAGAAAGTATCTCAAGAAATTGGATTTGAGGAATCTGGCTACTCTCATCTAAGCAATTCCAAGCTTACTATGACATCCTACAGGTTTCTGATATATAGTATGATGTCTTCTCTGAGAAACCATGACAGCGCCATGCTTGTGCATTTGCCCTCATACGAAACAAGAATTCCTTCTATTACATACAACTGTTGAATTTATGACTAAATCCATTCATGGAAAATGCTCTGCTTGAGAAAAATTTCAAAAGCATTGGGACTGGAAAGATGGGTAAGCAGTTCAGAGCGCCTGTTGTCCCACTGCCAGGGGCCTCCCAACAGATCAAGCCACATAACTGCCACCCACATTCAGAGGGCCTAGTTAGGTCCCGTACAGGTTCCTCACCTACAGTCCAGAGCTCATGAGCACCTATTCTCTGGGGTCTTCCCTTTCTTCTACTGAACACATGGAGCTCAGCCTTGTGCTTGGTGGTGGGTCACTGCGTCCAACAGTTCCTGGATGTAGACTCTATCATATGCTGGACTTTGTTGACTCCCCAAGGGAGGCTTGATCCCTCATAGGAATGGGTGGGTTGGGGGTAGGAAGGGAGGAGTTGGGGGCTGGGGGAAGGGGAGGGAGGGGGAACTGGGGTTGGTATATACAATAAAAATAGAAAAAAAGTAGAGTTTAAAAGTTAAAGAGTACTTGTCGTTCTTGTAGAGGTCTGGAAGTCATTTACCACCACCAGGACAGACAATGCACAATCTCACATAATTGCAGCTCCAGGAGAACTGACACCTTCTTCTAGCCTTTGTGAGCACTTTAGTACATACACACTTACACACAAGTACACATTATATGTCCATGATGTATACATATAAGGCATATATACATTACAAATATGTACATAATTTAAAACATATATGTAAAATCTATTTTAAGAAAATAATATCTCTGGTTTAAGAATTTAGCAATAGTCTGTAGCACCAAAAGTAAAACCCTAGAAACAAAAATTGGTGTTCAAGCTGATGATCAGAGAAGCAAAGATCCATCTTCCTCTTTCTCCTGATTCTTGGGATTAAAGGAGTGTGCCAACACTGCAGAACCTTTATTGTCCAATAGGGAAGTCCTTCCTTTTGCTTCCTAGTTTCCCCAGGTGTTGATGATGAGGAAGGGGCTACTTCTGGGTCTTTCAAAAATCTAATGTCTTATCTAGAACTGGCAAGTAGGGCTCTGGTGCCCATTGCTGGATAGTACCCATGTCTGTCTTACACCAAGTGATGTTTTAGCTTGCTAGAATTGCAAGCCAGTGCTTGTGTGTGAAATGTGTAGACACACGCTGCCTTCAGTGGTGTGAAATTCCTCAGCAAACATGCTTGATTTCTTGTAAAGGTCCAACCAGTTTCTGTGGTTATGTCCCATAGCTGGTTCTGGGTGGGTCCTGTGAGCTTCATTTAATGTGTTAAATTGATGACCTGTGATGGAGTTGATAGCAGCTTAGCTTCCAGAACAAGGAAATGGCTGGACACAGCCCTCCCAACTCAGTTGTTGATGTCACACAAACTTGTGTCCTCCTCTGGGGATACATCACAGGTAGACATCATGACACAAGAAGAAGACATTAGTGAGCAAGTGAACATCACACAGAAAGAGGTCATGAATGAGGAAGGTACCATCATACAAGAAACAACCATAACCCAGGAAGTGTCCATCACAGAGGAAGTGATTATAACCCACCCAAGAAGCCACCACAAAAGAAGCAACCATAACCCAGGAAGAGGATGACACAACTGAAATGACCATGACTCAGGATGACTCTATCACAGAGGAGAATGCCATCACCCATGGCCAGCCTGAGGTTGCTGGCCCAGCTTCCTTCCAAACCCTGAGATGCCCGAGGTGGAAGGGGGTCAAGAAAGCAATGGTGAACTACCTCAGACACCTGTGCTGCTGCCTGGCCACCTGCCAAGAGAAGCCACAACTCCTGTAAGAACCTGGCTGCAAGGAAACAGGATCGTGGAGTCACCCACAGAACCAGGTGGGGACACTTACTTCATTTTACTCATTCTTTGCTTCCTGTCCTTTGTGACAGAGGATGACTATGCACACTTGTGAACTTAATAACCTGTCCCTTCATAAAGACCAATTCCAGAGGATCCCCTCCAGTGTGATTTCAGGCTTGTTGAGCCAGAATTGGACAGCAGAGATGCTGACCAAAGCAGAGAGCACAGGAGGAGGGGGCATCGGTAAAGCAGGCAGTGGGGTGCTTAGGTGCTGCAGGATCAGAACAGTAAGTTCTGTGTGATCCAAAGTCACTAAGCTTCTCCGTTCTGTGTCTCTCTACTTTGTAGTGCTGAAGAGGTCAAGACCCAGCTCCGTGGATTGTGAGCCATGGGTTGGGGAATGGGCGGGCTGAGATGCGGAATATCTATCCAGGACCTTCTGGCTTTCATAGTTTCCGTGGAGAAGTCGAGTGTAATTCTGATAGGTTCGTCTTTGTATGTTACTTGGCCTTTTTCCTTTGCTGCTTTTAATATTCATTCATTCTTTATTTTGTATGTTTGGTTTTTTTTGATTATTATGTGGTGGGGATACTTTTTTTTGGTTCAGTCTATTTGGTGTAAGCTTCTTGCATTTTCACAGGCATCTCCTTCTTCAGGTTGGGAGAATTTTCTTCTATGATTTTGTTGAATATGTTTTCTGCACCATGGAGCTGGGCTTCTTCACCTTCTTCTATACCTATTATTCTTAGGTTTGGTCTTTTCACGGTGTCCCATATTTCCTGGATATTTTGTGTTAAGGATTTGTTGGATTTAAGACTTTCTTTTCTCGATGAATCTATTTCCTCTAATTTATCTTCAGTGCCCAAGATTCTGTCTTCAATCTCTTGCATTCTGTTAGTTATGTTTGCATCTGTAGTTCCTGAATGTTTATTCAGTCTTTCGATTTCAGGCATTACCTGAGTTTGTGTGTGTGTGTTTTTTTTTATTGTCTCCATTTCAGTTTCCAGGTCTTGAACTGTTTCAATTGCTTCCTTTATCTGTTTGATCATTTTGTCTTGGCTTTCCTTGCTTTCTTTAAGCGTTTTGCTGATTCATTGGTTTTTGGGGGGTTTGTGTTTTCTTCCATTTCTTTAAGGGATTTTCACATATCATTTGAGGGCCTCTATCACTTTCAGAGGGTTGTTTTGAAGGTCATTTTTTTCTGTTTCATCTGTGTTGGTATATTCAGGTCTTGCTGGTGTAGAGTTTCTAGACTCTGGGGGTGTCATACTGGTTCCTCTGTTGTTGGCTGTGTTTTTATATTGCCTTCTTCCCATCACTTCCTTTAGTGGGAGCTCATGGGGTTTCTTCCTCTCCTGTTGGGTTTGGGTCTAAGGATCCCTTCCAGTGTGTTCAAGCAGGTCCAATACTCTGTTGGGAGCAAGTGGTTCTGGCACTCTCTCAAGCTCAGGGTAGAGACCACAGGGGACTAAAGACTCAAGCCCAGGGCAGGGGCTAAAGCACAGGGCAGAGAATGGAGGGCACTGAAGACTGAGGTGTGGCCAGTCTCAGGTTAATCCTTCCAGGAGGGGCGGGTCCTCTCTGGGCACAGAAAACGCTCGGGGAAATGGAGTCAGGGGGATGTTTGTTGTTGGTTCCCAGAGCAGAGCCCTCACTCACCTCAAGCACTGGGCAGGGGGGCCGGAGAGGGCTGAAGACTGAGGTGTGGCCAGACTCAAGGTAATCCAACCCAGGAGGGGCAGGTCCTCTCTAGGCACAGAAAACGGCCACGGAGATGGAAGCAGAAGGATATTAGGAGTTCAGGCTCAGAGCAGGGCCCCCACTCACCTTAAGGCCAGGGCAGGGGCCTGAGGGCACTGGAGATTGAGGT
The DNA here is from genome assembly GCF_017639785.1 of Mesocricetus auratus. Classification (NCBI taxonomy): domain Eukaryota; kingdom Metazoa; phylum Chordata; class Mammalia; order Rodentia; family Cricetidae; genus Mesocricetus; species Mesocricetus auratus. The sequence continues at coordinate 149,203,989 of NW_024429266.1, read as the reverse complement.
GTGGCCAGATTCAGGTGATCCTTCTGGGTGGGGCAGGTCCTCTCTTTTGCCGATGAATCTATTTGCTTTTTGTTTATCTTCAGTGAATGAGAGTGTGTCTTCCATCTCTTGTATTCTGTAAGTTATCTGTAGGGCCTGATTGTTTATTCAACTTTTCTATTTCCAGCATTACCTTAGTTTGTGCTTTTTTTATCATTTTTAATTTTAATTTTAAATAGCTTGTTTTACATGTCAATCCCAGTTCCCTCTCCCTCCCCTCCTCCCGCACTCCCCTTCTCCCCCACTCTCCCACACTATTGCCAAATCCTTCCACATAGGGGATATCTAGAGTCTGTCATTTCACTCTGGGTAGGGTCCAGGTATTCCCCTAAGAGTCCAGGCTGAGAGAGCATCCCTCTTTGTGCTATAGGCACACGACTGTTTGTATTCCAGGGATAGACACTGATCCACAGCTCAGGGCCCCATGGGTTGCCCAGGCCTTCTCGCTGACACTCACATTTGGGGGGTCCAGATCAGTCCCATGCTGGCCTCCCCACTGTCGCTCTGGGGTCCAAGAGCTCTCCCCTGTTCAGATCAGCTTTCTCTACCCCCTAGCCCCTCTAAAATGGTTTCTTATTTAAATAAATGTATTTTTTAAAAATTCTTTCTTAAGATATCCTATTGTTTCCTTGGCACCTATATTGTCTGCAGGAATTGATTTAAATATGCTAAGATTGTTGTACATTTTGTATTTTCTCAGTCCTACCTCATTAATAACAGTGCTCTCAATGTAAGACTTTATGAATTTTAACATAACTTACTAAGTGAATATGTATTTACATTACTCATTATATATAAAGACATATTACAGTTGGCAACAAAGAAACTTGAATTCCTGTATCTTACCCATGTTTTTGAAGCATTTCTATTACAATTTTGTTTTGGTTTTTCGAGACAAGCTTTCCCTGTATTGTTTTGGAGGTTGTCCTGGAACTCACTCTGTAGACCAGGCTGGCCTCAAACTCATAGAGATCTGCCTGCCTCTGCCTCGCGAGTGCTGGGATTAAAGGCATGAGCCACCATTGCGTGGCATTTCTATTACAATTTAAAATGGTGATAATATATTTTACTGGTAGCTTGCTTAAATATGAATCTTAATTTAGAGAACTGAGAAATAAACATTTGACTTAATACAATTTGTATTATGTTGCTTTCATAATGACTCAATGGAGCATTGACATGCTAATGGTTTGACTATTGTGGTGATGCAATGTTTATGATCTAATAAAGCCACTGAAGATCATACTGCAAAGCTAGCCACACTAGCTAGTTACAGAAGCCGTGCAGTGTTGGCACATTCCTTTAATCCCAAGACTCAGGAGACAGAGGAAGATGGATCTCTTTGAGTTCAAGACCATCCTGGGCTACATGAGAGTGAATCCGTCTATTAGAGAAACAGAGTTCATGTCTTAATCTCAGCTTTAGAGAGAATATAAGGAGCTCAGTGCTGTCTCAGTAGCAGTCTAAGATTTGGTGAGGAGCGGTTTCGTCTGTAGACACAATGTCTGGTTCAGGGGATCGCCTCCTTTGTCTGAGCATTGTCTGAGGTGAGGACACTCCAGTGGCCTGGCTGCTTTGCTTCTCTGATCATCAGCTTGAACACCAATTTTTGTTTCTAGGGTTTTACTTTTAGTGCTACAGACTATTGCTAAATTCTTAAACCAGAGATATTATTTTCTTAAAATAGATTTTACATATATGTTTTAAATTATGTACATATCTGTAATGTATATATGCCTTATATGTATACATCATGGACATATAATGTGTACTTGTGTGTAAGTGTGTATGTACTAAAGTGCTCACAAAGGCTAGAAGAAGGTGTCAGTTCTCCTGGAGCTGCAATTACATGAGATTGTGCATTGTCTGTCCTGGTGGTGGTAAATGACTTCCAGACCTCTACAAGAACGACAAGTACTCTTTAACTTTTAAACTCTACTTTTTTTCTATTTTTATTGTATATACCAACCCCAGTTCCCCCTCCCCCCCTCCCCTTTCCCCAGCCCCCAACTCCTCCCTTCCTACCCCCAACCCACCCATTCCTATGAGGGATCAAGCCTTCCTTGGGGAGTCAACAAAGTCCAGCATATGATAGAGTCTACATCCAGGAACTGTTGGAAGCAGTGACCCCCCACCAAACATGAGGCTGAGCTCCATGTGTTCAGTAGAAGAAAGGGAAGACCCCAGAGAATAGGTGCTCATGAGCTCTGGACTGTAGGTGAGGAACCTGTACGGGACCTAACTAGGCCCTCTGCATGTGGGTGGCAGTGATGTGGCTTGATCTGTGGGAGGCCCCTGGCAGTGGGACAACAGGCGCTCTTAACTGCTTACCCATCTTTCCAGTCCCAATGCTTTTGAAATTTTTCTCAAGCAAAGCATTTTTCCATGAATGGATTTAGTCATAAATTCAACAGTTGTATGTAATAGAAGGAATTCTTGTTTCGTATGAGGGCAAATGCACAAGCACAGGCGCTGTCATGGTTTCTCAGAGAAGACATCATACTATATATCAGAAACCTGTAGGATGTCATAGTAAGCTTGGAATTGCTTAGATGAGAGTAGCCAGATTCCTCAAATCCAACTTCTTGAGATACTTTCTATGATTAACTTCTTTAAATTAACCTCACATTATGGATTTGTATTGTCCTGGATCTTGATTTGTTTTCATGACATCTTTCCAATTTTAAAACTTCTATTCATCCATGTAAGCATATGTTACATTCTTACAGCCAGCACTAAAAAGATGAAGGATTCCAAATTGAAATGTGTGTGTGTATGTGTGTGATTGCATGCATCGGTGAGGGCATATGTGCATGTGTTGCATGCATGTGTGCAGGCATGCTTGTGTGCATGTCTGTGTATGCATGTGTGCGTGTATGCGTATGTCTGTGCATGTGTGTGCACATGTGTGTGCAGGCATGTAGGTGTACAATTGAGTGTATGTGTTGTGCGTGCATGTGTGGATGTATGTTTGCATGTGCGCATGCATGTGCGCGGGCATGCATGTGTGCAAGCATGCTTGTGTGCTTGTCTGTGTATGTAGGTGTGCGTGCATGCATTTGTCTGTGCATGAGTGTACGTGCATGCTTGGGTGCATACATATGTGCATGTGTGTGCATGCATGTGTGCAAGCATGCTTGTGTGCTTGTCTGTGTATGTAGGTGTGCGTGCATGCATATGTCTGTGCATGAGTGTGCATGTGTGTACGTGCATGCTTGGGTGCATACATATGTGCATGTGTGTGCATGTGTGTGCAGGCATGTATGTGTGCAAGTGTGTGTTATGCATGCATGTGTGGATGCATGTGTGCATGTGTGCATGCATGTGTGCGAGCACACATACATGGGTTCAGGCATGTGTGTGTGCATGCATGTGTGCAAGCATGCTTGTGTGCTTCTCTGTGTATGTAGATGTGCGTGCATGTGCATGTCTGTGCATGTGTGTACATGTGTGTGCGTGCATGCTTGGGTGCATACATATGTGCATATGTGTGTGCAGGCATGTGTACGTGAGCAAGTGTGTGTATGTGTTGTGCGTGCATGTGTACATGCATGTGTGTGGGCATACATACATGGGTGCAGGCTTATGTGTGTGTGCATGCACATGTGCAAGCATGCTTGTGTGCTTATCTGTGTATGTATGTGTGCATGCATGCATGTCTTTGCATGCGTGCATGTGTGTGCATGCGTGTGCATGCATGCGTGTGTGCAAGTTTGTGTATGTGTGTGCAAGTGTGCAGGCATGTACGTGTGCAAGTGTGTGTGTTCATGCATGTGTTCGTGCACCTGTGTTTTCATATGTGTATGTGTGCAGGTTTGTGTACATGTATGCATGAGCATGTTTGTGTACATGTGTGTGTGTGCATATGTGGGTGTGTGTATGATTCTGTGTAAAATAGAGCTGTTACATTTACTATGGATACCTCACTGAACCTAACACCTAGAGCTCTATGTGGGGTTTTTGTTATACAGGGGATGCCTTTACCTCACAGAACTTGGTAAATAGATGTGTATGTGGGGCATTAATTGTATGGAAGCTACCTTTCATGATCCGATAGCAAGCTGTAAATTCATTGAGTATGTGCATGGGTTTGTTGGAGTCTGTGTGCCAAATGTGTTTCTGGGTGTGTGACTATGTACCTGACATTTATTATAGGGCAGGGTGTGCATTCTGGTAACCTAGCTGTGTATAGGAACTTCGGGAATAGGGGAAGCTGTGCCAAGCAGAACCTGACACCTAGCCCTGAGTAGACTGCTTTCACACTATGGAGTATTAACAATGGACCCGACAAAGACACTCACTCTCCTCTCCCTCTCTCATTTATCTATCTATCTATCTATCTATCTATCTATCTATCTATCTATCTACCTACCTACGTCGTATCTCTGTCTCTTTGATTTCAGTCTGTCTTTGTCATTGCCTTTATCTCTGTCTTTCTCCTCTCTCTTTGTGTATGTACATGCTTTGCTGTAGGGAGATGGGAACCTAGTAAGAGGAGGACATAGATGGTCTGTGTGTAAACAGAGCTTTGAGGAGCATGTGCATGGTTTCATACAAGCATGTGTACCTGAGTCTGTCTGAGTGTGTGGCTGTGTACCTGGCATTTGGCTATAGGGAAGAGTGTATATGAATAGTAGTAAACTAGCTGCAGGGTCTGTACATCTCCTGTTCTTAGCTCTCATTATTCAAAGGTGAGTATAAAACACAGAGGAACAGAAGGGGAGAAGCTCCCTAGCATGAATGGATATCTTGATCTATGTGTAAGTGGTACTTTTACTGTGGGTGAAGGGGTACTAACCAGGAGCTGAAACCTAAGTCTTATGTTTCTGTGGGCTTTTGGATGTGGTAGATCCTGACACAGGATCTGACTACAGGGGAGGTGGTGTCTAGTAGGACGTGTGGTGTCTAGATTCCTGTGTGGGACACTGGTTATAGAGGAGGATACCCAGTACAAATTCAAGTCAAACAGTGGGTTGGTGGTAGGAGGTGTGGGTGAGTTTGCACCTATTAGACCACACGAGTATCCTTGTTTGGGGGAGTTTTGTCTGCAGGGAGGAATTAACATGAAGATCCTGAACTTTGACTGTAGCGCCTAGACTTGCCCATGTGTATGTACTGAGCATTTTGTCACTAGGGTGGGGGTATCCTAGCAGTACTGATCATGTTCCCATGTTTGTGTATTGACCTTGAGATTACAGCAGGAGGTACCTATCATGGCCTGACACCTAGTCCTGTGTACGTGATCTGTTTAAGAGAGGAAGTGCTGAACAGAACCTGAAACATAGGCCTGACTATGGGGCTTCAGCTATAACAGAAGTGATATGTAATACAACCATACACTTATCCCTTTGTGTATGTGAATACATGCATGCATGCCTAGTGTTCTAATGCAGGGAGAGTAGTATCTTGCAGGATCGGACATCTTGCCATGTACATACATGGCTTTATGTTTGTGTGTGAGTGGACATGGGTATATGTGGGGATTGTGCTATAGTGAAGTTTGTAACTTTAGCTGGTGCACAGTAGGATCTGACATACATACAAGCAACCACAATCACACATGCACACAGAAGCACACACAGGCACACATACATACAAGCACAGGCACACATTCACACATGCACACACAAACAGGGATAAGTTTCAGGTTACATTATGTGTTCCTTCCCTCATGGCTGAAGCCCCACACTCAGTCCAATGTTTCATGTACTTCTAGGTATCTCCTCTGTTAAACAGATCACACAGGATACCTAAATAGAACCTGACACCAATCCATCTCTCTGTGTGAGTGTGTGTGTATGTGTGTAAATATTTATATAGCTGGTCTTGAGAGCTAGTTATATATATGGGATCTGTCTGTAAGAGAGAGGGGTATATAAAAGGATACCTAGATGTGTGTATGTGTGTTATGTGTGTGTGATATGTCTTTAGGAAAGGAATACATAAAAGGATACTTACATACTTGTGTGTGTGTTTGTGTATACTTATATAGCTGGTCATGACAGCTAGTTATGTGTGTGGGATCTCTTTTTAGGAGAGGGGGTGAATATCAGAATTCTTAGGTGTGTGTGTGTGTATGTATGAGTGTGTGTGTGTACTAATGCAGCTGGTCTTGACACCTACCTACGTGTGTGGATTTATCAGTAGAAGAGGGGGTGCCCATAAGGATTTCAGGGTGTGGTGGGGTGGTGGGTGGGTGTGAGTGTGTGTATACTTACTCAACGTGACAGCTAGTATAGATCTTTCTTTTGGAGAGAGGCTGCCAAAAATGTGTGTGTGTGTGTGTGTGTGTGTGTGTGTGTGTGTGTGTGTTATATACCTGGTCTTGACAGCTGATTATTGTAGGCAAGGGGGTGACTAAAATTATAATTAGATGTGTGTGTGTGTGTGTGTGTGTAATTACACTGCTGGACTTGAGAGTTAGTCATGTGTGTGGGATTTGTCTGTAGGAACTGGGTAATTAAAAGGGGACCTATATGTGTTGGGGGGGCATGTATTGAGAGAGATGCCTAAAATGATATTTAGGTGTGTGTGTGTGTGTGTGTGTGTGTGTGTGTGTGTGTGTGTGAATATGGGTACTTTAGTTGTAAGGTAGAGATAACTTCACATTATCCATCATACTCCAGACGGTAATGTGCCATTCTGGTTTAGGAATTGGGTTTACCATGGTCCAATAACTAGCAGTACAACCTGAGATCCAGCACATTGTGCATCATAGGAAGGGGTTCAGCCGAACCTGATGCCTGGCATTGTAGCTGTGTCTTCAGAAGAATGGCGCCCAGCAATGGTAATTCCTCCCAAGTATGCAAGGCCTGAAGGTGGGATAAGGTCCAGCATGGTGTGACAGCTGTCGATTAACGTGTAGTAAGAGGTCAAACAGAACTGGATACCTAGAAGTGGATGAGCGGTCACAGGGTTGGGGTCTGTCCAATGTGTTTTGATGAATAGCACTGGATGTCAGAGAGTAGCAGTGGAAGAAGGGGATGTCCAATTGGGCCCCAATGTTAGCTTATGGGTGAACTGGTGTCCATCAAAGTCTGATAAACCATACTGTAGCAGGTTGGCCGTGTGGAATGTGAGTTCTGGTAGTGTTAGACACTTCTGAGTGTGGGTGAGGCAGTTAGGGTGTCAGCAGAGCCTGAGACCTGGCAGTGCATGTTGGTGCGCCTATATCTCTGGTCAGCATGAGCCCACACATTGTGCAATCTGTCAAGCTTTTCATGACACGGCCTAAGTCCCAATTTCATCAAAAAGACCTGATAACTAGTGGTGAATACGGGTGGCATCATTGGTGTGTGTATGAGGGCCTCATTCCTACAAGTTTAGAAGTGTGCTGGGAATTACGTCCAGCATGCCCTCTTCTAAATTTGTAGTATAAGGCTCTATACCACATACAATTGATGATAACTATATTCATTTCTAGGAATATGACCTGCTTGATATCTCCTCCCTGACTATTATAGGCTCACATAAACTGACATGGCTCCCATCACACGTGCAGTGAACGCCTCTAGTAGGGAACAGAACTGTGAGACCTATGAAACAACAGTGGGCAATGAATGTCAATGAGGTACAGTTTGTGTCCAGTGGGTCCTAAGCAGTGGCTCTGCAGGAGGAATGGTTGAGGGTGTTCTAAAAGGATTTGATATAGATTCTATGGAGTGCTTCATAGTTGGTGTGCAATAAGGACTGACATGGAGAAAATCACATGAGGATGGTGGGGAGCTGATTCTAATATGGCCCGATGTATCTGGAGAGGTGTAAAGAGATGTCACATCAACAGGTGACAATCACTAGCAAGGATGTTCCAGCATAGCAGATGATGGGGCCACATCAGGTCTTGACTCCTACTGTTGTGTGGTGGTTGGAAAGGGACATCCTGAACTGATATTTAATGTTAGAAGACATTGATATATGAGTGTGTGGGGGTAAAGAAAAGTATCAGGTAAGGCCTGATTCCTAATGTATTTGTGGTTTGTGGGCTGCAGGTGTCTATCAGGCCCTGATATCTAGCAGTTTTTGGAAATGTGGACTGAACACCACAATCTGGGTGTGATGTATTCATTGCAGGGGAGGAGGGGGGTGATGTGTTCTGTGTGGTAGACATCTAGTTGTGTGTCTGGAACAGGCATGGAGAGTGTGCAACTCTAGGCTTTCTGGGCTCCAGGAGCAGCAGCATGGAGACTCGCCAGCTCCAGCAAGTCCTATGTATTTCCTATGCTCAATCTCCCTCTTATACTGGGCCGAGGTATTTGAGAACCAAAAGCAAAGCAGACAGAGCTGGAAGTGGTCCCCAGCTCTGGATAGTGATCACTCTGCTTCTGGTCCATATCTTCATGCAGTAATCTTGAGCTGCGAATGGGTGTGAAGGAGAGGTGAGCAGAGCCCATCAGCCTGTCTGCCTAGCTTTCCCTTCACGCTGCCTAGCATTGAACCACCGTCTTGTTGTCTTCTGCGGTGTGACAGTGTCCAGGCTTCCTCCAGATGTCGTAGGTTGTACTGGTCCTCCAACCATTCTCCAGCTTCTGTGTTTTCTTGACTCATGTCATCAGAGCTCATCTGATCCCAATTCGTCTTCTCTCTGCTGTTTCTGGTCTTCCTCCATATGAAGCAGAACTTTTGCAGGTCTCCTCTGTAACTCTTCCATGAACCTTGCAGTGTTGGGATCTGGAGTCAGCAGTAATATTTGAGAGTCTTTTCTTTTTTCTCACAGGTTCCTTGTTGTTTGCTTTTGCATACTTGTCCTGCTGTCCTATAGGACAAACCATTTTCTCTGCCCTGACTTCCTGGGTGCTTAAGACAAATATCAGCTTACATGATACTGGGATTTGGTTCCGTGTGTCTAGTCTCTGTTCCTCCCCTGCCAAACCTTATGGATATCACAGTGTTTACATGATGTTACGAAACCGGAAGTGCAGACTCTACCATCTCTTCTAGGATTATACCCAGTAGGTTGTTGTTTTTAATGTCTGGGCATCAGATGGGCATTTTTCTGAGCCTATCTGAAGACAGATCTGTCACATAAAAACAGTGACTGCTGGTGAGGAACAGGGGTCTGAGAGTTTATATTCCTTTGGATTCCTCAGAAATCTTAAGTGTCTTGAAGGCCAATGAGTATAAATACTGTTAGAGCTCTCCTTCAATACTTCAGTAATTGCTGCACCTGCACACAGTGTCTATTCAACACCAGTGAGAAACAGCCCAATTAGATGACCTCAAGTGAGCCGTGTCCATGTTACTGGTGGCCTGGCCAACAGGGTCCATGGACCCTGTGCATTTCATGCATCCCAGTATAGTTGTCATGTAGAAATTCACACTGGCTTCACAATTCACTGCTGAGGCTTGTTTTTATCTGATCAGGCATCTGTGAGGAAAGAAACGCATAAGTATCCTTTTTGCACTGTCAAAATAGACACAGCTCCACAGTATGGTGGATATACTGCACTAAAACATGCACTGGGAGACTTTCATCAAAGGGGATCCACCCGTCCTCAGCACATCTTGACAAGAATTGGGCCCGGGCCTTCTGTGGTGGCATGCAGAAACTGTAGTCATTTCATTGCTCTCCATAGTACGTCCTGTCTGTGGAGCCCCTTGGATCCTCAACCTCAGGAAATTTCCTGGTGGATTTCTATAACCATCAGCTGCACTGAGTGTTCAGATCCTCTGGTCAAGAACTCCCTGGGGATGTGATTCAGGATGTGGCCAAGCACCTACAAGATAAAGAATATTATAGAGCAATGTAAAAGCTGAATGACAGTTCCACTTTCCCCAAACAGAAGACCTGTGTTCTTGGCAGGTTTTATTTTTGTGCAATTATAGCCCTAATGAGGCAGTTATAATGCCCATTGTCTTCCAATGTGACCTTCCCTAGGCCAACATGATTAGGGTCTCCTCAGAGATATCTGACTTCATCGACTAATTTCTCATGACTGCCCTGGTACTTTGCAGGAATCAGGCTCTAGGAGAAGAGGAGGAAAAGTATTTTCCCAGAAACATGTCTACACATAGGCACTCTGCTTCTTGCACCCAATCTCATGTCCTCTGTCGACATTAGACAGGATACAGACTTGGTGAAAATGAGCCTCCACAAAGATCCTGTCCAAAAGATCCTGTAAAAATTAGGAGAGAAATGATAGCCAGTAAGAGATCTTGGTTGGCAAACTGCGTCCATCCCAGCCAGGTGAGCTTGGGTCTGGGGGTGGCGATCCTCCCCATCCTCTGCCAGACACCCATTCACTCGATCTTGCGGGGCTGCTCCTGGCATCCAGAAGTCCCACCCACACAGGAAAGTCATCAGCCCTTGCAGGCCCAAAACTCCAGGAATCCCAGCCAGCCAGGTGTGCTTCGGTCTCTGGGGGGACACTCCCCATCCTCCACCTGACACCCATCACCTCGATCTTCCGGGGCTGCTCCTGGCATCAAGAAGACCCCCACACACAGGAAAAACATAAGACCTTCCTGGACCCAAACTCCGGTGATCCCATCCAGAAAGACATCAGTCCTTCCAGGCCCCAAACTGCAAAGAACCCAGCCAGGCCTCAAACTCAGGTGATCCCAGCTTCAGCTTCAAGAAGGAAGGAGACCAGAGGAGACAGAAAGACCCCACCAGCACCTACTGGAAGAAGAGATTGGAAAAAGACAGTATTAGACCTCACTTAGCATTCTAAAGACCAACATGACTCCACCAGAATCTAGGGAAGCAATGCCAGCAGGACCTGAAAAGCACTACATAGATGAAGCAGAGGAGACGGACCTTAAAAATCATTTTATGAGGATGATAGAGACCCTCAAAGAAGAAACAAGGAAACCCCTTAAAGAAATAGAGGTAAAATAACAAAAAAATCCATGAAATGGGGGGGGGTGAATTCAAGAAATAAACAAATCTCTCAAAGAATCTAAAGAGTACCAAGAAAAAACAACCAAACAAATGAAGGAAACAACTCAAACAGTTGAAGGATCGAAAGCTGTAATAGAAACAATAAAAAAAACACAGAACGAGGGGATGCTGGAAGTGGAAAAGCTGGATAAACTATCAGGAAATACAGATTCAAGTATCACCAATAGAATACAAGAGATAGAAGAGAGAACCTCAGGTGTTGAATACGCATTAGAGGATATACAGATGTCAACCAAAGAAAACCTCAAAACCAACAAATCCCTAACACAAAATATCCAGGAAATATGGGACACCATGAAGAAGCCAAACCTGAGAATAATAGGTATAGAAGAAGGGGAGGAAATACAGCTCAAAGGCACAGAAAACATATTCAACAAAATCATAGAAGAAAACTTCCCTAACCTAAAGAAGGATATGCCTATGAAAATACAAGAATCTTACAGAACACCAAATACGCTGGATGAGAAAAAGAAGTCATCTCTCCACATAATAATCAAAACATCAAACCTACAGAATAAAGAGAAAATATTAAGAGCAGCTAAAGAAAAAGGCCATGTAACATATAAAGGCAGATCTATCCGAATTACACCTGACTTCTCATTGGAAACGATGAAAGCCAGAAGATCCTGGACAGATGTCCTACAACCGCTAAGGGAACAAGGATTCCAGCCCAGAATACTATATCCAGCAAAGCTCTCAATTACCATAGATGGAGAAAACAAAATAGTACACGACAAAGCCAGATCTAAACAATACGTATCCACGAATCCAGCTCTACAGAAAGTGCTAGAAGGAAAACCTAGATCCAAGGAAGATAACTACACTCACAAAGACACAGGCAATATATAATCCCACTTTACAAAACACCAAAAGAAAAAGGGAGGAGAAACTACACAAAATAACTTCACTAACAATAAATCAAGCACAAACAAGAATCATCAATCAATGGTCATTGATATCCCTCAATGTCAACGGTGTCAACTTGCCTATAAAAAGACACAGACTAGCAGAATGGATACGAAGACAGAACCAATCCTTCTGCTGCATACAAGAAACACATCTCAACATCAAAGACAGTGGGTATGTCAAAGTAAAGGGTTGGGAAAAGATTTTCCAATCAAACGGACCCAAGAAACAAGAGGGTGTAGCAATCCTAATATCTAACAAACTAGACTTCAAATTAAAATCAATCAAAAGATATGAAGCACATTTCATATTCATCAAAGGAAAAGTCAATCAAGATGTAGTCTCAATGTTAAACATCTATGCCCCAAATACAAAGGCACCTACATTTGTGAAAGAAACATTAATAAAGCTCAAATTTTGCATAAAATCTCACACACTAATAGTAGGAGACTTAAACACTCTGCTCTCACTGCTAGACAGGACCTCCAGACAGAAACTTAACAAAGAAACAAAAGAACTAATAGAAGTTATGACCCAACTGGGTTTAACAGACATCTATAGAACATTCCACCCAAACACAGAGGGATATACCTTTTTCTCGGCACCACGTGGAACCTTCTCTAAAATTGAGCGCATAATAGGAAACATAGCAAATCTCCACAGATACTAAAAAATTGGAATAACCCCCTGTATCTTATCAGACCACAATGCATTAAAACTAGAATTCAACAATAACACAAATCGCAGAAACCCTACAAACTCATGGAAATTGAACAATGCACAATTGCACCATCCCTGGGTAAAGGAAGAAATAAAAAAGAAATTAAAGACTTCCTGGAATTCAATGAGAATGAAGACACAACATACGCAAACTTATGGGACACATTGAAAGCAGTGCTGAGAGGAAAGTTCATAGCACTGAGTGCCCACATGAAGAAACTGGAGAACTGTCATACTAGAGAATTAATAGCACAGCTGAACGTTCTAAAACAAAAAGAAGCAAACTCACCCAGGAGGAGCAGATGCCAGGAAATAATCAAATTGAGGGCTGATATCAATCAAGTAGAAACCAGGAAAACATTGAGAAGAATCAATGAAACAAAGAGTTGGTTCTTTGAATAAATCAACAAAATAGACAAACCTATGACCCAACTAACCAAAAGACAGAGAAAGAGAGCATGCTAATTAACAAAATCAGAAATGAAAAAGGGGACATAACAACGGACTCTGAGGAAAGCAAGAGAATCATCAGGGCATACTTTGAAAATCTGTACTCCACAAAATTTGAAAATTTAAAGGAAATGGACAATTTCCTGGATAGATATCACTTGCCAAAACTAAATCAAGAGCAGATAAACAATCTAAACAGACCTATAACCCTTAATGAAATAGAAGCAGTCATCAAAACTCTCCCAAAGAAAAAAATCCCAGGCCCAGATGGCTTCAGTGCAGAATTCTACCAGAAATTCAAAGAAGAGCTAATTCCAATACTTCCTCTAAATATTCCACACAATAGAAGCAGGAGGCTCACTGTCAAACTCTTTTTACGAGGCTACAATTACCTTGATACCCTAGCCACACAAAGACACAACTAAGAAAGAGAACTATAGACCAATTTCCCTCATGTACATTGATGTAAAAATATTCAATATAATACTAGCAAACTGGATTCAAGAACACATCAGAAAAATCATCCACCATGATCAAGTAGGCTTCATCCCAGTAATGCAGGGATGGTTCAACATTAGAAAATCTGTTAATGAAATCCACCATATAAACAACTGCGAAAGAAAAACCACATGATCATCTCACTAGATGCTTAAAAAGCCTTTGACAAAATCCAGCACCCCTTCATGATAAAGGTCCTAGAGAGATCAGGGATAACAGGAACATACCTGAATATAATAAAAGCAATATACAGTAAACCAACAGCTAACATCAAACTAAATGGAGAGAAACTCAACACAATTCCTCTAAAATCAGGAACAAGACAAGGCTGTCCACTCTCTCCATGTCTCTTCAATATTGTACTTGAAGTTCTAGCTAGCTAGTAGAGCAATAAGACAACAAAAGGAGATCAAGGACATACAAATAGGCAAAGAAGAAGTCAAGCTTTCACTATTTGCAGATAGTTTCCATAAGTGACCGAAAAACTCCGCAAGGGAACTCCTAGAGCTGATAAACATCTTCAGCAAAGTGGCAGGATACAAGGTAAACTCAAAAAAATTCAGCGGCCCTATTATATACAGACGATGAAGTGACTGAGAAAGAAATCAGAGAAACCTCACCTTTTACAATAGCCATAAACAGCATCAAATATCAGGGGATAATATTATCCAAGGAAGCGAAAGACCTGTATATCAAGAACTTTTTGTATTTAAAGAAAGAAATCAAAGAGGATACCAGAAAATGGAAAGATCTCCCATGCTCTTGGATTGGTAGGATCAATGTAATAAAAATGTCAATCTTGTCAAAAGTAGTCTACAGATTCAATGCAATCCCTATCAAGATTCCGGCACAATTCTTCACACACCTGGAAAGAACATTAATCAACTTTATATGGAAAAACAAGATCGAGTCCAGCTTCAGGTGAGATTGGGTCTCCGGCAGGACCCCCTGCCCATCACCCATCCCCTTGATCTTCCGGGCTGCTCCTGGCATCCAGAAGACCCGCCCACCCAGGAAAGTGATCAGCCCCTCCAAGACCCCAACCCCAGCGAGTCCAGCTTCAGGTGAGATTGGGTCTCCGGCAATCCCTATCAAAATTCCAGCACAATTCTTTACAGACCTGGAAAGAACATTAATCAACTTTATATGGAAAAACAAAAGGCCCAGGATAGCAAAAACAACCCTATACAATAAAGGAATTTCAGGAGGCATCACCATACCTGACTTCAAGCTCTATTATAAAGCTATAATCCTGAAAACAGCTTGGTATTGGCACAAAAATAGGCAGGTTGAGCAATGGAACCGAATTGAAAACCCTGATTTTAACCCACACACCTATGAACACTTGAATTTTGAAAGAAGCTAAAACTATACAATCGAAAAAAGGAAGCATCTTCAACAAATGCTGCTGGCATAACTGGAGGCTGGCATTTAGACGAATGTGGATCGATCCATGTTTTTCGCCTTTTACAAAACTTAAGTCCAAATGGATCAAAGATCTCAACATAAATCTGGCCACACAGAAACTTTTAGAAGAGAAAGTGGGAGATACTCTTCAACGAGTTGGTACAGGAGACCACTTCCAGAGTATAACACCAGTGGCACAGATACTGAGATCGACAATTAACAAATGGAACCTCCTGAAACTAAAAAGCTTCTGTAAGGGAAAGGACACCATCAACAAGACAAAAAGGCAGTCCACAGAATGGGAAAAGATATTCACTAACCCCACATCTGACAGAGGGCTAATCTCCAAAATATACAAAGATCTCAAGAAGCAAGTCTCCAAAACAGCAAAGGATCCAATTAAAAGGTTGTGTACAGAACTAAACAGAGAATTCTCAATAGAGGAAGCTAAAATGGCCAAGAGATACTTAAGAAAGTGTTCAGCATCCTTAGCCATCAGGGAAATGCAAATCAAAACAACTTTGAGATACCATCTTACTCCTGTCAGAATGGCTAAAATCAAAAACACCAAATACAATTTATGCTGGAGAAGATGTGGAGAGAGTGGAACACTCCTCCACTGCTGGTGGGAGTGCCAACTCATACAGCCACTTTGGAAATCAGTATGGAGATTCCTCAGGAAAATGGGAATCAATCTACCACAAGACCCAGCAATTCCACTCTTAGGCATATATCCAAAAGAGGCATATTCATACAATAAGGGCATCTGCTCCACTATGTTCATAGCAGCATTAATTGTAATAGCCAGAACCTGGAAGCAACCTAGATGCCCCTCAACGGAACCGTGGATAGGGAAAATGTGGTACATTTACACAATGGAGTATTTCTTAGCAGAAAAAACAATGGAATCTTGAAATTCGCAGGTAAATGGATAGCACTGGAAGAAACCTTCCTGAGTGAGGTAACCCAGTCACAAAAAGACAAACATGGTATGTACTCACTCATATATGGATTGTAGACATGGATCAGGAGAGTCCCAGTCTGCACATCCAATGACAGAGAGTCTGGGAAACAGGAGAGAACATAAAAGATATGCATGGTACCCAAGAGAAGAGAAATGAGGCAAGATCCTTTGAACAGATGGGGAACAAGGCAAGGGGAGAGGGAGAGGGGGAGCTGGGAAATAGAGAGGGGGAGAAGAGGAAGAGAGAGTAGGTCATGGGGGAACAGGTAAGTTGACTGGGGGGGGGAGGGTAGGATAGGGGGAAGAGGTTAGAAGACAGACCAGGCCCCATTGTGACCTCTAGTGTTCTAAAGGGATGACACCAATTGGCAAGCTAAGCAATAGTGTGGAGACCACCCCGAATGCCCATTCCTGATAATGAACTTGATGTCTATAACCATCCTGGAGCCTTCATCCTGTGACTGATGGAAGCAGAGGCAAACACCCACAGTTAAACACTGAACTGAACCCAAGGAACCCAGCGACAGAGAGAGAGGAGCGATGAGCAAATTGGCAAACAATGGGCTGGAAAAATCAGCAGAGACAGCAGATCTGAACGTGGGGAGCTCTTGGACCCCAGACTGACAGCTGGGAGGCCAGCATGGGACTGATCCAGACCCCCTGACTGTGACAGTCAGTGAGGAGGCCTGGGCAACCTATGGGGTCCAGAGCAGTGGATCAGTGTTTATCCCTCGAATACTAACAGACATTGTGTGTCCATAACATAAAGAGGGATGCTCTCTCAGCCTGGACTCTTAGGTGAGTGCCTCGACCCTACCCTGAGTGAAATGACAGACTCTAGATATCCCCTATGTGGAAGGAATTGGCAATTGTGTGGGAGGATGGGGGGATGGTGGGGGAGTGTGGAAGGAGGGGAGAGAGAGGGACCTGGGATTGACATGTAAAACAAGCTGTTTAAAAATAAAATTATATATATGAGATATTGGTTGACCATTGAGGCTCCGTGTGACCCACCCATACCAAACTGGTCACCATGTCAGTGTCCATAGGCCAGTCGGTGTAATTTAAGTAGTGTTCCAAAGAGCATCTCAAAGACTCATCTCTGTGAGGAGGATATCCATGGACCACTCTGAGCTGGTGTTTATGAGGGTCCTGCTCTAAGTAGCTGGGAATGATTGCACTTGCTCCTGCTCTGTCCAGTAAACAGACAGTGAATGAGGGAGGTGCTGGCAGTGGGGGCCTCAGCTGTCTTCTGTTCTCTCAGAAGAAAAGTCTAAAGGCAGGAGCATGCCTTTCATTGCAGGGACACAAAAGTTCCCATCAGGCTGAAGGGAAATATTAGTAAACAGAAATAAACATCACATCTGTTCATACTGAGATTTAACTTCTTAAGCACCATCTTATGAAGCCAGTGATTTTCTTATTTTGTCTCTCCTGGGTTAGAGTGACCAGGCCACAACACCCAGGCTCCCCTTTCCCCCGGTGCTGGCTTCAATAAAGCACATCAGGACAGAAACTAGCCTTAGTAATCACCAGGGATGTAGAGCAGCATCGCCCACAGGAGCAAGAAGCTCTGTAGCTGTGTGCTGGTTTCCTTGTGAGGCCGTGTCCACCCACATATTTGTGGTTCCTCAGGCCAGTACAGAGTCTGTAACTGGCCAGTTTCAGAGTGACTGTCCTACCATTCAGGGGTAAGGAGATGTTCACCCTTTCTACAAATACTGTTTCTCCATAAAGGTTAGGGTATAGTGGGTCAGAGTGGAAACAAGCTGTACTAGCCACAAGTTATGCCAAGGTCCCTCTCAATGCATGGCTGTGTTGTCTCTCGTGATTTTGCCCCTCTGCATCGTGAGCTCAATGACCATTTTCCTTGGAATTGAAAATGCCTGGCTTTGGCAGCCTCATGCTTATTTGTCTGTAGACCAGTGTCAAGGATAGACCAGATCACAGAAACATCTCTCATACAACAGGACTAGATAGGTAGTTTCAAAGTTGTCTTTAGCCACATGAGGCCCACAGATAAACCCTGTGGCTTATCGGTCCCTTCTGAGCGGCCACTTTTCATTGCAGACAGCAGTGATCTGTCTCCTGTGTGTCTAGGACTTCACCAAAGACAACTCTAACAGTAAGACACCCAGGCAGACAGCCTAGCCAGACGCCTCAACTCTATGGTCACAAGGTTCTGTCTATGTTTAACCTCTGATCTAAATAAAAAGGATTCCCAAGACTGTGGACTAAGTCATGAGTCTGCTGTGCTGCAAGACAGGCAAGCAATACCCACCTTCCAAAGTGGAGCCATATCCCAGCTTTCCATCCACAGTGGTACCCATTTCCTTCCAGCGTGCTGTCACCTTCCTGTTAGGAGAGAAACATGCTTCTGACAAAAGCCCCATAGTAAGGGCCCCTTTACCAAGTGCTAGACCAGTCCAGCATCATGCAGTGGGACTGTGACTCCTGTGATAAGAGGGACAACGGGATTCAGGCAGGCTGCAAAGGCAGCAGCAGGGAAAAGAGGAAGAAGGAAGAGAAGGGTCACCTCTCCTCCAGTGTGAGAAAACATCTCCCTTCTACCTTATCTTTGTATGGAAAGACAAAAGACTATTGCTGTGGTCTATCCATGAAGACTGTACCATTGGGACTTAATTCATGGGAAGTTTGGAGGTGTATTTTGGCACAAGGCTTCCCTCTGAGAAGAATGCTATGGAAGGACATGCTTAGGACTTAGCCTTGTTACCTACACTTTTCCATGGAGAGTCCTGTGGTAGATGATGGCTTACCTCCTCCTGTGCTGGACTTTTCTCCTGGGTTAGTGGACACTGCAATCTGGACTTCCTGCAGGGCTCCCACTTTGGCTGTCTCAGTCACACCAGGAAAACTCCTACCCCATGTCTCAACCTCCATAGATTCTTATCACTTCAGAAGATAATGATGTACGCAAGACACAGTCTTAATAACTTTGAAATATATAGTTCAGATTCTAGACTCTTACTTCATTCTGGGCTATTCATTTTCAAGTGGTAGCCTTTGGAGTTTTATTACCCCAAACCTTGATCCCCTCCTATGCTTTCCTATTTTTACTAAATTTCTCCGCCTCTGTTACCACTGCTTCTCATCCTCTGTTGTTTACCTTCAGGTAAACCATTTCATGCTGATGGTTATGGTGGTGCTATAGGACTGTTCCTTTAGAAATAAGATTTGCTAATTTTCATATTCATGACTATCATGCGATGGTTGCAGCAGACATTAGAAAACATACAGATTAAGAAACACAGGAGTGCATCTTGGGCACCCCATGCAGCTGCGTGTGTGCGACCACACCGCTCTCCGCTTCCACCGGTTCTGCTTCCTCCTGAGAAACATGGCTTTTCTTGCAGGCTGGCACGCAGCAGCATAGTCGTCTCAGACAATTTCCAATTCTCTTCTTAATCCTCTTCCAGCCTCGGGATAGACGGTTGGCAGAGGCTGCAGTTACATCTTCAGGTGGGACATCGTCAAATCTGTTCTTCGATGTTTCCTGACAGGAAGATCTCTGGATTTCATTTATGTTTTCAAGAGGGACATCTTCAAAGATGTTGATGGATGTTGCCTGAAGGGATAATGATTTCTGGATTTCAGTTATGTCTTCAGGAGAGACATTGTCATATGTTTCCTGAAGGGGAGATCTCTGGATTTCAGGAACACCTTCATGAGGGACATCATCAAAGCTGTTCTTGGATGTCAGACGAAGGGAAGATATCTGGATTTCAGTTAGGTCTTCAGGAGTGACATCATCAAACCTGTTCTGGATTTCAGTTAGTTCTTCAGGAGTGACATCATCAAACCTGTTCGGGGATGTTTCCTGAAGGGAAGATCTCTGGATTTCAGTTAGGTCTTCGGGAGTGACATCATCAAACCTGTTCGGGGATGTTACCTGAAGTGAAAATCTCTGGATTTCAGGCGTGCCTTCAGTAGGGACATCATCAAAGGTGTTCTTAGATGATGCCTGAAGGGAAGATCTCTGGATTACAGTTAGGTCTTCAGGAGTGACATCATCAAACCTGTTCTGGATTTCAGTTAGGTCTTCAGGAGTGACATCATCAAACCTGTTCAGGGATGGCTCCTGATGGGAAAATCTCTGGACTTCAGGTATGCTTTCAGTAGGGGCATCATCAAAGGTGTTGTTAGATGATGCCTGAAGGGAAGAAATCAGGATTTCAGGAATGCCTTCAGTAGGGACATCGTCAAAGCTGTTATCTGATGTTGCCCGAAGAGAATCTTTCTGGATGTCATATGTGCCAGTGGCATTCACAATGTGAGGTACCTCCCTGTAACTCCCTGAACTCTGAGTGCATGAGCTGTTGTTGGGGGTGTTCACTTCCTGCGGTGTCTTGCAAGATAAAGATTTTGAAGAAGAAATGCTCTCAGAGGACAGGGATCTTGAGGATCTTGACGAATAGCAAATCATGCTGCCCACTGCCAAACATCTGCTCTTGACATAAGTAATCTTACGACCAGCCAATTTGGAGGCTGGGTGTGGACCTTTGTTTCCCTTCTGCTGACAGCACAAGGTGGCAGGCATGCTCAGACTTCTCGTGGTCTTCTTCCTTGATCCCTTCTCATCATGCACCCGGTGTTCCTCCAGCAATGTGAGAAGAGCAAGCTCACTCAGTCTCCTCTGAGAAGTAAAGCCAGTGATAGCATCTGCTCGGGACATAGCATCAGAGTCCGGCAAAAACTTCTCAGCATATTTAGAGTGGTCGCGGTGTGACTTGTGGTTTAAAATTAGGTATGTGGCCATTATGTTATTGAATTTTTTCTCACGTAGACAAGCAGTAGTGGCCTTTGGGTCATAGCCCATCCTCCACATAGCCACCAAAATGCTGGGATTTGGGTTGTTGCAGAGTGCCTCTAAGGGTGGTGTGATTTTCCATATATCTTCCTTTGCCTTGACCCACTGGTGCTGCCTAATGTCACCTATCTTGGGCCTCTGCTCAGGCTTCACAGTGAACAACTGCTCAATGATGTCTGCTATGTTTTCTGAAAGTCTGTAAGGGAGGTGGTACTTGGGGTCCTGCATCTCCTCCTCCATGTATGAGTAGGTACTGCCTTTGAATGGAAAGTCTGCCGTCACCATTGCCTACAAAACCACTCCCATGCTCCAGATGTCCGCTGCCTTTGCGTCGTATTCTTTGTCAGAGAACAGCTCTGGAGCACAATATCCAATGGTTCCGCAGAACCCCTTGGTACCTTGGCCAGGGCTGACACGGGTGGCCAGGCCAAAGTCACACAGCTTGATGTTGCCTTTGTCATCAAGCAGCATATTATCCAGCTTGATGTCTCGGTGTGCAATGTCATTCTTATGGCAGTAGTGAACTGCACACGCTAGCTGGGTAAAAATGTGCTGGGCCTGCTCCTCCTGCAGAGAGCCCACCCTCTCAACGTGGCTCACCAGATCTCCACCAGCAGCATGTTCCAACACCATATAGGTGTAATCTTCGGTGTTGATGACATGGAACAGCTTGATAACATATGGGTGGTTCAACGTTTTCAAGATGTCAAGTTCGGTTTGAATGCCGGAGTCATTCCTTGTTCCATTTTGCAGGACCTTGATGGCAACTTGCTCCTCTGTTTGAAGGTGGCAGGCAAGCTTCACCTCAGCAAAGTTCCCTTTGCCAAGGGTCCTGAGGATGACATAGTGATCGCGTAGTGTCTCCTTTTCAGAGGTGCTGGCCTTCAGGTCCAGCTGCATCGTCACCTTCTCACTGGTCTTGTTAGTGAGGTTCTTGGTAATATCCATGACAACACCAACTGAAAACAACGAAAGTAGGTCTTAGGGAAATTCTATAGCTTTCAGTTTCTCCTTGGAGAAGTGTGACAAATGTGAGGCAACTTACAATGAACCTGTGAGTCACACAAATAAAAATGAGAATAAACTTAACTCCAAAAAGTAGTGTGGAAAATGTACTGAAGATGAGAACTGAATGTAAGGAAATAGACAATAATGAACATTGCAAACGCATAAAACATTGCTTTTTAAAATGGGCAAACAAAACAGTTACAACCTTACCAAAAGTGGTTAAGTAGGAGAAAACACAGTTTAAATCTATTGCCAAACTTTGCTGCTGTTACAGCCAAAGTGGCTGGAATGTAAAGAATCCCTTGGAAGTATTTATTTTGGCAACTAACATGACCATTCTTGGGAATAACTTTTTCTTCACTACTAAGTTCTCAATAAACTAAACAATGGAAATCATATAGTCATAAGCTCTTGAAATACTTTCTTAATGAAAGTATAGACTACAAATAGTAACAGAGAATCAACATTTCTGAAGAAATAACTAAATCAGAGGGAATAGAAATAATCATGGTACAGAATTTAACAAAATGCAGTTTTTTAAGGAAAAGATTTCCATTACCAAATTGTAAGGTAGTCCTTTAACAACCATCAAATTTACCTATGTTTCCTGTCCCCAAATAGTGCATTTTACTCTAACATAATTTGGTGAATATAATGATATCATATTTGTCTTTCAGTAATGTAGAACATCATTCTGCATTAATTAATAGTTATTTGCTTTCATGAAAACTCAATTCATGAAACATTTCTCAGAAATCCATGATATCTATCACATATTTAAACCACAAATACATTTACATCTTATTTTGAACGTTTTCTTCTTTTAATAGTTTCATAACTTGGCACATAATTATTCAATTTACATTTAATTCTACTTCTTTGTTTTCAGATCTGATAATGTTTCTATGAGGGAAGATATTACAGGTATGATGTTTCCTGACTACATGATAAGTATGAATAAAGACAATGTTCTAAAAGTTCTGTTCTGTATATAGTGATAAAATAAAAGGCTTTCTAAGCAAAGAAACTGGACTCACTTACTTGTCCTAATTTAGGCTGGATGCTCACATGAGTGGAACATTTTATTTTCAGAATAGCCCTGACTTTCTCTTTCTCTTTTTGTCTCTTTTTCTGTCTTCTTTCTTTCTTTCTTTCTTTCTTTCTTTCTTTCTTTCTTTCTTTCTTTCCCTTCCTTCCTTTCTCACTACCTCCCTCCCTCCCTTCCTTCCTTCCATCCTTTTTTATATTTTCTTTTGACCAGAGGTATCTTAGTCTTTATAATGCTCATTTCTCTTGTCATTGTATTAGCTTTCACATATCATTATAGAACATCGCAAATTCAGCATCTTAATAGACACTCTCTCAGCCTCAATACAGGGAGGAGAGCCTAGGTTCTGTCCCAAATGAGGTGATAGATTTGGATGATCCCCCATGGGAGGCCTCACACTGTTTTAGGAGTGGATGTGGGGATAGAATATGGGGTTGATGGAGAGAATGGGATGAAGAGAGGGATTGGGAACTGGGGTTGATATGTAAAATATGATTGCTTTAAATTTAAACAAAAATTAATTAAAACAAAAAAGGCTTTCTAGGAGTCAATGATGTCAACACATGTCTCACGGAAATTGCTCAAGTTTCCCAGTATTTTTATCCTATTCTCATATATTATACCCTGGCCATATTTTTCCCTCATTGCCCTCCCCCAGACTCTCCCGTCTCATCCCCAGATTTACCTTCTCTACATATCCCCTCAGAAAAAGGTCAGCCTTCTCAGGAACATCAACCAAACATGGCATGATATGCTACCATAAGACTGGGAAACATAGCAGCAGGAGAAGGGTAGCACAAGTAGGCCAAGGAATAAGTGACCATCCACCTCCCACTGTTAGGAATCCCACAATACCATTAGGCTACTTAGCAATAGCATATATCCATAGGAACTGGGTAAGACCCCCTACAGCTGCCTGATCTCTGTGAACTCCTATGAGTACCAGACAATTTCTCTGTGGGCTATGTTCCTGTGCTGTCCCTGACCCCTCTGGTTCCTGTGATTATTCATTTGAAGGACTTTAAAAATGTATACTGGCATGAAATGGAAAACTGGAGCAAATGGCAAACTTCTAAACTTGTGTGAACTACCAAAACTGAAAAGATAGCATATAAAAACCAAAACAGACCAATAAAGAGAAATATAGTTCAATATTTATTGAAGAAAGAAATCTCTATAAAAAATTTTGGTACACTGACATGATCTGATTCTACCTTATTGAATAGCTGAACTTGGGACCCATGAAAACTCCCAAAGCTCACATAGACTGCTAAGACTGCTGCTTATCCACAAACTTATTGTTATGTCTTATTGCTGAAGACAACACAAGTGTATGTTAGTCAACATGGAGAAGTTGAGTGTATGAATAACTAGAAGCTTCACCACTACTGACTGACAATCATGACACAGGAATATACTCTGCAGCGTAGAGAAGGAGAAAGACAATCGTCAATATCACCCAGCTACACACCCTAAAACAACAATGACCCACTTGCAAAATAGACTGAAAGAATAATGGCAAAAACACTCTGTGGAATTCACCCTGTCTGCATTTGCATTTGAACTGCTGTTTCATATTTGTCTTGCATTTGTAGTCACATTATTGAGAGGCAGAGCTAACCTGTACCGTAAAAGATACAATTTCACCTGTATCAATCTAGATTTAGCATGGCAGAATCACATCTCTGCATTATGACCAGTTGTGGGTCTCTGTAGTAGTCTGGTGTGTCAAAAGTAAGGTGTTTGATCAGGATCAGCTGCTACATTTATATGTCGGTACAACAATATACTTTTGGAATACAGTTAAATATTACATTTCTCTAATATAATGGTAGTAGTTTTCTTCTGTTCTCTAGGCCATGACCTCTCCAGTCAAGGTTAATTGTCTAGGTTTATAAGGCCAAACATGTATTTCCTTAGACAGATATGCAGTGAGAACAAGTACTTCTAATTAAATGTAGGGTTTTCCTTTTTTTGCACACCTGAGCTCAGCAGGTCTACCATTGAAGATGAATGGATACTTCCTTAGACTTGTGACTTGGATGAAACAAGAGTAGAACACCATCCTGGGCACATGGGGCACTTCCAAACGATGAGAAATCGAACAGCAGGAGCTGACTGGTGAGCACACAAGCAGCCGTGGTTTCAATTCTGAGGACCACGTGCACCAGGGTTAGTGGCATATGCCTGTTTTCCCAGCTCTCATGGGAGTTAGAAGGAACAGAAGTTCAAGGTTGTCCTCAGCAACACAGAGAGTGTGGGGTCAGCCTGTGCAACAGGAAACCCTGTCTCTAAATAAATGTACTTATGCAAACATGTAAAATCATGGAGGACAACTGGGTCTGATGAGTGTGAATGCCATTATCTGAGGTGTCAAACATGGCAATGACACAGCTCCTACTTTCTATGAATGAGATAAGAACTTAGATTTCACAACATCTATGACTGGGAATAGCTGGATAACGGTCCATTAAGTGAGGCTTTCATGTGGTGAATGCTAGTTTCTGCATGCAAAGTCCTTATGCAGCCACCTACACATGCACTATGCAGCCTTGCAACATTTGACAATTGTCAGAGAACAGCAAAAACCTGTCAGAAAATGGATCCAGGGGTGAAAATGTAGCCTTATAGAAGAGCCATCCTGAGATAGTGAGAGAGCCAGAGGATTAGAGAGTCCCTGCAACCAGGAAAGCTTCCCTAAGGAGAAGGCACGAGCCCAGCAGAAGGCTGGCAGGGAGTGACAGGTAGGAGGCAGAAGGTTCAGGCTCAATAAAGGGTGGTGCAGAGTGGGTGCTGACGAGAAGCAATGGGAGAGAAGAAGGAGTGGAATTGGGAGCAGGAACGGGGCAGGTCGTCCAGGATCCAGGGAGAGGGAAAAACATGGTTATCAACAGTGAATTCTTTGGGTAAATTTAGTACCTAGTATTTAATACACACTCATTAAGTTTATATACTTGAATAATGAGTATTATTAAACAATGGTTATCTTTTATAATGTACTCCCCCATGTATCTAGGCAGAGGGAGTATCCCCCATATGGAATGATCTCCCAAAACCAATTCATGCACAGGAATAAATACTGGTTCCACTGCCAGTGGCCCCATAGCCTACCCAGGCCTCCCACACCAACAGCCATGTTCAGGAGACATGGTTAGATCTTATGCATATACCTTTTATTGGAAATTTTACAGTAGGGAAAAGGCTACCCTAAATGTCTGATACCTGGCTTTTATTTGTATTGGGACTTTTGCCTCTAGGGCAGGGGATACTTAGTAGAAGCTTAATCCTGCTATATGATGATATTGGCTGTGCAGGAGAAAAATACCTGGTAGATACAGGCAGAGCAATGTATTGTGTGAGGGGCTTAGTTACAGAATATGAGATAGAAGGACCTGCGTTTGTTCTGCCCCTGTAAGAGGGGCTTTGGTTGAATGGAATGATGTCTAGCAGTAAGAAACTGACACTTCATTATGGATGAGTGTGTGTGTGTGTGTGTGTGTGTGTGAGTCTGTGTGTGTGTGTTTGAGAGTGTTTGTGTTTGTGTGTGGGTGTGTGTGAGAGAGGGGGAGAAAGAGAGAGAGGGAGAGGGAATAGAGAGGATTTTCATGGTCATTTATAATTCACAGGACTAGGAAACATGGTGTGTGTGTGTGTGTGTGTATGTGTGTTTATAGTTATTTTATTTGCTAGGTAGGGCTAAACTCAAAGCACCTGTGAGCTCCCATGTGTCTATGTTCATATGTGTGTCACTGGCTATAGAAGAAGTGATTGTGAGCAGTACCTTCCTCCATCTCTGCATGGGGAGGTTGTCATTGTAGGACTGAGGACACATTGAAGGACATGACACCTTGACACACATAGAGGGATTTGGTTGTAAGGGAATGGGAAATATGTTAGTATCTGTCATCATGATCTGGTCTGAGTGTATGGCTTATGGGGTTTTGACTATGTGTGATGCGATACCTACTGGCCCCAACACCCATCTTTTTCTGTCTTGCCCTCAGGCTCTTCTGTTTCTACCTCCTTTCACTCTCCCTGTCCCTGTCCCTCCCCCTATCTCTCTTCTGTGTTTGTGTGAATATAACTTGGTTATTCATGATTTACAATGCAGCAGGTCCTGATATTTGCTGTGTTTATTTGGCTGTAGGGGAGGCTACAACGTGCTGAATCTGATACTTACCCATGTGTGTGTGAGACTTTACATTTGAAGGGGAAAATCAGGACCTGACACACAGCATATGGTCCTGTGTTTCTGTGCAGGGACCGAGAAGGCTTTGGTTGTTCTGTGCCTTTTGTGCACTGAGATCACAGTCAGAACATCTTTCCACACTTCTTCTCTGCCATGGTTGTGAAAATAGATGGTTTCAGGGGGTCTGGTTTGTGTTTGCACTGTTTCTATTCCGTCCTGAGTGAAAGGGCCATCAGGAAATATCTGTGCACTATAATGAGATTGACTACTACCTTAAATGCCATCATAGAGCCTTCATCCAGTAGCTGATGGAAGCAGCAGCAGAGATTCACAACCAAGCACTGAGCAGAACTCCTGGAATCCAGTTGAAGAGCAGGAGGAGTGATGAGCACAGGGGTCAAGACCATGCTGGCAAAACCCACAGAAACAGCTGACCTGACAAGTTGGGGATCACAGACCACAGTGTGACAGCTGGCAAACCAGCATAGGCCTGAAACAGGCCCTCTGAATGTGGGTGCCAGTGGGGGCCTTGTGCAGTGTATGGGACTTCTGGCAGTGAAACCAATGTAGATATATGGGGAAGGACCTAGGTCCTGCCCCAAATGATGTGACAGACTGTGATTTCCACCAATGGAGGCTTCACCCTTCCTGGGGTGTGGATGGGGCATTTATGGTGGGCATGAGAGGATGGGTGGAGAGGGAATTGGGATTCATTTGTAAAATAAGATTGTGTATAATAAATACAAATTTATTTTTAAAAATCATCAATGATGTAATGTCCAAAGGAATAAAAGACTGGATGATATATTCATATGTGCATTCTACCCAAGTTTTAAACTAATTGACATTGATATTTTACAACTATTCAATAAGGGAAAAGGAAAGAGACACTTTCCCATATCTTCTACAAAGCCTACAGTAAACCTCTACAGACCTGGTAACATGAGCTTTCCTTCCTTGATTCCACATGCTGAAAAAAAAACACTGACATCCACCCATCAGTATTCAATGAGATCCCCATGTGTGTGTTTTGGCACCCACAGACAAATAACATAGAATAAAATAACCCTAACTTTAAAATAAGCAGACTATAAGCCAACAGTTGATGCACGTAAACATGACAATCCTTAGTGAAATCACATGAAAATTTGAGTAAATTAAACGGAACAGAAATCTGAGCCTCCGCAATGCTTCCAAGCTTTCCTTCCTTTATCCCAAATGTTGGAAAAAGAGCACTGACCTCCACCCTCCAGTTTTCATCTTACTTGCCAAAGTGTGTGTTGTGGCACCGAAGATAAATAACATAGAGCACAATAAATACATAGAACAAAATAACCCTAAATGAAAAATAAGAAGAGACTATAAACCAACAGTTTATATACCTAAACATGACTATCCTAATGAAATCACTTGAACGTTTCAGCAGGTCCAAGAGAACATACAAGAAGTCATATCCATGCTGAAGATGAGTTCATGACTGAGGAACAGAAGGGCATACTAATAAAAAATTGGCAAATAAAGCATATGAAGAGAAGGACCCAGGCAGTGGGGCCTAGGGCCTTTAATCCCAGCAATCAGAAGGCAGAGGATGTTGGATCTCTGTGAGTTCTATCCCAGAGTGGTCAACAGAGCAAGTTCCACAGGAATGGATCCAAAGCTCACAGAGAAAACTTGTCTCAAAAAAATAAAATAAAATAAAAAACAACCAAAGAATGAAACAAAACAAAAAAACTCATAAAATAAAAAATGAAGATCCAGGGTAAAAAACCTGTAGCTCCAAGAATGTAATTCAGTTATTTTCCAGAAAACAGTTGCAAATGAAGATGACTTTGTTATGTGGGACATGTCAGTCTCAAAATATAAATTTTCAGGGTACATGACTGGCAGTTGTAGTGATGATTGTCTTTAACCCAGTACTTGGAAGGAAGAGGAAGGCAGGTCTCTGTGTGTTTGTTTGAGGACTGCCTGGTCTACAGAGGTAATGTGAAGACAGACTCCATAGCTTCACAAAGAAACCTTGTATCAAAATCAAAGTTAAAAAACTAACAACCCCACAAATATTGAGGGAGGGAACTTAACATATGTCACTGAGGACAAGGAATAGAACAGCTGTCTCCCTGGGATGGTCCGCTATATTCTGAGAAGGAGCCTGAGTGTCTCATCAACCACAGACTCTATGGACAAAACGGAGACCTGGGTGGTTTAGAATCCAGGCTGGTTTTCCTGATGAGTCAGCCAATAGGAACAATGTCCAGTGGCCCAATCCACGCTCCAAAATGTTTTTGACAAAGAGAGCATTCTGGGTCCCATGAAAACAAAATAGCCTTGGAAGACAGCAGCCAATGAGGCTGTACCTGGTGTTGCTTCGGATGATCATAAAATTGTCTTCAAATTCGCGGCTTCAAGCACTGTCTGTGCGCACTGGCACTGGTACTGGTGTCAGCGAAGTGAACGCTCTGCCTTCACTCGCAAGACTGGCACCAACTGCCTCTTGACCACTCAGCTCGTGCTGTGTGCATCCTGATCGGCGACCTGATTGGTGACAGTTAAAGATCTGAGCCAATCAGATTGGCATACCAATCAAGACACCCTCATTGGTTAATGTGAAGTCACAATGACTTGTGTCAGCTCCAAAGTGATCTAGCACGTGCCTACCCATGTGGACAGTAGGTAGGGGGCCCGTGAGAGCAGGCTTAGAGCAAGAAGGCTTTGCTTACTCTGTGCCGTTTGTGCAATGACATCCCAGTCAGCACGTGCCTCCCTGCTCCTTTTCCCTTCCTGGGTCTCCTGTAAGTCATGAAATAGACTTGGTTTCCTCAGCCCCAGGCCCCCACCCTCCTGGTCACCTGGACTCCCACAGCCAGCGTTTCCCTCAGGGCAGATTGCACAGGTGGTGTTTAGCATGCCACAAGCAACACAAACAAGCTTGCCTTCTCAGCTCTGCCAGCAGCTTTACCCTAGCCGGGCCCCGCCCCCGAGCAGTGCAGCCTCCAGAGTGCACAGTGCAGTCCCTGCCCATCCTGACCCAGGTGCCCATGTCTACCCTTCTGGATCCCAAGTAATGATGATCCCTTCCCAGATCTCCTATTCAGCCTCCCGAGGAGTCTAGTATATCCCTGGACAGGGGCGTTCTACGTATGTTTTCCCAACACTGCAGGACCCCGTGTAGCCAGGAGCCCCCATTGCAAGCCCTACCGAGTTTGGGACCTATGTTGGTGCCTATCATTCAGCCCAAGGTGTACAGCAGTTTCCTGCTAGTGTGGCTCCTGCCCCAGTTCTGATGAACAACCACCCCAGATTGCTCCTAAGAGGGAGCACAAAACTATCCGAATCCGAGACCCAAACCACGGAGGGAAGGCTATCACAGAAGAGATCATGTCTGGGGCTCACACTGCCTCTACACCCACTCCTCCTCAGATGGGAGGCGGTCTGGAGCCTCAGCCTAATGGGGAGTCGCCTCAGGTTGCTGTCATTATCCGGCCAGATGACTGATCACAGGGAACAGCAATTGTGGGTCAGTGAGGACTGTCTTTCCCAGAGCACAGCCCTGGCACAGAATCTCAGCCTCCATCGCCTTCTCCAACCCCATCACCAACCTCAATTTTGGAACCCGGGTCTGAGTCTAATCTTGTTGTCCTCTCTATTCCCGGGGACACTATGACAGCGGCGATTATACAAATGTCTGTACAAGAATCGACTCCCATCTCTTGTGAAACTGGAGAGCCACATTGCCTGTCTCCAGAGCCCACTCTTGCTCAACCAATTTGGAAGCAGAAGTGACTCAGCAGACCCATTCCAGAATCTGAGTTCTCTTCCAGTCCTCTCCAGGACCTCCCCCTTGACAGCCCCCCCTATCCCAGCCCAATTGTCTCAGAGTTTAGAGGTGGCTGCAACCACCCAAGTGGAAATATCTGTGCCAAAGAGGAGGCAGAAATTTAAAGAGGTAAATAAGGAGGCTGCGGGTGACCTTCTGGATGCCTTCAAGGAGGTGGACCCAGCAGTGGACCCAAGGGGGTAGAGAATCAGCCTCCCACAGGCAGCACCCCAATCCCAGAGTAAGAGGGCAGCACTGTGTCCCCACAGCCTGAGGAAGCAGATGAAATCCGGGAGTGTAAGGAAGACAAAATTCACTATGCTGAGAATATCCAGCCTGGGGAAGAGAAGTACGAATACAAGTCAGATCAGGGGAAGCCTCTGAACCTTGAGGAGAAGAAGCGCTACGACAGGGACGTCTTGCTGGGCTCTCAGTTTATCTTTGCCAGGTGCAGGAACCAGAAGCATTGCCCCATATCACCGACGTGGTTCTGGACAAGGCTAATAAAACACCACTTCAGCAGCTGGATCCCTCCAGACTACCTGGCATAAACTGTGGCCCAGATTTTACTCCATTCTTTGCCAACCTTGGCCGACCAACCCTCAACAGCCGTGGGCCCCAAGGGGTGGACCAGGTGTGGAGCTGCCTCGAGGGCTGCAGGCTGGCCTGGGACCTGGTACTCTCAGCAGGGACCAAGAAACGACATGCCCACGATGATTTCCTGCGTGATAATGACTGAAGACATAAAACTGAACAAAGCAGAGAAGACTTGGAAACCCCGAGCAATCAGACAGCTGCTGATGGGGATCGAGGGGAAGACGATGCGGATGGAAGCAAAACCCAGGACCTGTTCCACAGGATGCGCTTCATACCAAAGAAGCTGACACCCCAGATATTCCAGCAGCTGACGAAGCAGGTGACACGGCTGGCCACTGTCACCGAGGAACGCCCCACAGGATTTACTGACCTCATCTTTGAGAAAGCCATTTCAGAGCCGTTTCTCTGTGGCTTAAGATGTTAACTGAAGCAATAATGCATGACTGTGTGGTCAAACTGCCGCTGCGGCAGAAGAACGGGGTCCCTAGAAGGAAGAGCTGGGAGAGGCTCAGACACAGTTTGATGGCGCTCTTTAGGGAACATCACAGTCACTGGAGAGTTATTCAGGCTGAAGATGTTAACTTGAAGCAATAATGCATGACTGTGTGGTCAAACTGCTTAGGAACCATGATGAAGAGTCCCTGGAGTGCCTCTGTCACCTCCTCACTATTGGCAAAGACCTGGACTTTGCAAAAGCCAAGCCTTGAATGGATCAGTATTTCAGCCAAATGGAAAAACTCATTAAAGAAAGGAAGACCTCATCTCGAATCCGTTTTCTGTTGCAGGATGTACTGGATCTGCGGCAGAGCAATTGGGTGCCTCGCCGAGGGGATCAGGGACCCACGACTATTGATCAGATCCACAAGGAGGCTGAGATGGGAGAGCCCCAAGAACACATCAATGTGCAGCAACTCTTGGCCAAGGGCAGTGACCAGTGTCAGGGTGGCCCTCCAGGCCTGCCCACCAGCCGTGGTCTTCAGCTTGTGCATGATGGTGGCTGGAATACTGTCCCCATTAGCAAAGGCAGCCGCCCCAGTGACACCTCGCAGCTGACCAAGATCACCAAGCCTGGTTCCATGGATTCCAACAACCAGCTCTCTGCACCGGGAGGGCGACTGAGTTGGGGCAAGGGCAGCAGTGGGGCTCAGGAGCTAAGCCCTCAGACACAGCATCAGACGCTACTTGCCTTGAATCGCTTTCTGCTCTTCAGCAAGCATTGCCCACAGAGAACACAGACAGCAGGCGTGTTGCACAGAGGAGTAGCTTAAGCCAGGAACGAGGTGAGAAAGCCGGGGACCGGGGAGAATGACTGGAGTGGAGTAAGCAGGGGAGGTGACCGTGGGGCAGACTCGATCGTGCCAGAACACCAGCCACCAAGACAAGTTTGAGCAAGGAAGTGGAGGAGCCGAGTAGAGAGCGGCCTTCCCAGCCTGAGGACTGCACATGGCAGCCAGCCTCACAGAAGAGCGGGGTTGGGGTCCTGTGAAGCAGGAAGCCACTCTACCTCCAGTGAGCCCTCCATGGCTGCACTCTCTGTGGAAGAGGTGGAGAAGAAATCTAAGGACGTCGTTGAGGGATATCTCCATCTCAGTGACGTGAAGGAGGCAGTTCAGTGTGTCCAGGAGCCGGCTTTGCCCTCCTTCATCTTTGTGCGCATGGCATTGAGTCCACGCTGGAACGCAGCACCATTGCTTGTGAACAGATGTGGCGACTGCTGCACCAGCTGCTCTGTGCAGGGCGCCTCTCCGCTGCCCAGTACTATCGAGGGCTGTATTTTGAATAATGGAATATAAAATAGAGATCTTGACATATGAAGCATTAAACATGAATTATGTGTTATATATTATAAATTATTGGATACAAAATAGGAATTGTGAAAAAAGAAGTATGAAATGTGAATGATGAATCGAGAATTGAGAATTATAAAATTAAAACTCACAAAATGTAAAATATGGATCTAGGACTCCGAATTATGAAATATGAATTAGTTGTCCTGAAATATGAATTATGAAATATCAACTATGGATCGTGAAAATGCACTATTAAATATAATATTGGATTGTGGATTATGAATTATGGAATATGAATTTGGATCATGATCAATGAATTATAGAATACGAAAAATGAATTAAGATATATGAATTATTCAATGAGAATTATGAATTGTGAAATTTGAATTGTGGAGCAAGGATTATGAGTTGTGAAACATAAACTATGTAATGAGGATTTTGAATAATGGAATATTAAATGTGGATCCTGACATGAATTATGTAATAGCAAATATAGATTTTCAAAAACATACACTATGAAATACAAATTATGCATCGTCAATTATTAATGTTTGAATTTGAATTGAGGATCGCAAACCTAAAGTAAAATATATGAATTATGCAATGTGAAGTATGAATTATGAAATATGAACTATGGAACTTGAAACATGAATTTTGAAATGTCAGGTATGGATTGTAAAATATGCATTATGAAATATGAGTTATGTTCTGAATTATTTAATATGATTTATAAAATTGGACTTTTTTAATTTTGAAATATGATTTACAGATGCAGTATTTGAATTATGAAAGAAGAAATATGGATCTGGGATTTTTAAATATGAAATATGAATTATAGGTACTGAAATATGAATTATGAGATGTTTCATAGATCTTGAAATATGAATTACGAAATATGAATTAAGTATAAGAAATATGAAGTATAAAATATGAATTATGAATTATGGATTAGAGAATATGAATTATGAAATGACAGTTATGGATCATGAAGTTTGAACTGTGGAAAATGAAAGATGGATCCTGAAATATGAATTAGGACATATGGATCAAAAATTGTGTATTATGTAATAGGAATCACTGATTATAAAACATGAAGTAGGAAATATGAATCATGTATCGTGAATTTATTTATAAAACATGAAGTAGGAAATATGAATCATGTATCATGAACTATAAATTTTGAAATAGGAATCATGAATCAAGGAGAATGAATTATGAAACATGAATCATAAATCTTGAAACGTGAATTATGAAATATGAATTTTGCATCAAGGCTTGTGAATTCTGAAATATGAGTAATGGGCAGTGGATTAAGATTTATAAATATGATTATGATTTGTGGAATATGAATTATGATATATGAAGGATGTCTTGTGAAATATGAACTAAGAAATATGAATCCCATTGCATTCGATAAAGAGGAGACTGATCACAATCTGCACATGCAATGAAATCCCAGCTGGCGAAGGAAAGCATGGCATGTCAGTGTGCAGGGTGACAGGCACAGGGATAAAGTAGGGGTGAGGTATGCCAGAATTGGTAGGACACAAAGAACAGTCAGTAAACATCTAACCTTGTAGAGGAAGCAGCCTGAGACATGAGAGAAATTTGGGGGTGTCTATGAACACACAAAAGTGAGAGAATCACTCCTAAGTGGTCAGAGATTACCAGAAATAGAACCAGTAATAGTGCGCTTCCATAAAAATACATATTGGTTTTCCTGATTGCTGTCATGTTTTCTCCTAATTTATTTTGATTATCTTGACTAGTAAGACTGTCTTCTGTAGCTAGAGAGATTATAGGTAGCTAGCAGAATGCACAAGACAGAATTAGTGGTTTGGAAGTTTTAACTGCAACCGCTAATCAGTCTCTGAGCTGGGGACAGGAGCTGGAGTGTGAGCTAATTGCTAGTGGACAGGGAGTAGAGTGCTCGTGTCTACCTAAGGAGACTATTATACAGTGTTGTAGGTAGCACCGTAGAGCCTCTGCTGGTGAACATTTTAAGTTCTGTGTGGTGGGCTGCTCAGAAAGGGCATGGAAGGACTGTGTGGTATTCAATCCTCATTCCTGGCTCCATGCATCCTTTCCATTCTGCTCGTCTGAAGTTGTATTCTTTATAAGGAAGCAGTAAATGTGAACAAAAGAGTTTTTTTCTGAGTTCTGTGAGCAATCCTGGCAAATTAATAAGGTTGATATGGGGTCATGGGAATGTAGAATTTTTGTGATATGGGCAGTCTTAGTGACACTGGGCTCCTTCACCATGGAGATCTATGCTAAAATGGGTAGTTTGTGTCAGAGATTAGCTAAATTGTAGGTTGGTGTCTTGACAGTTGGATTTTAGTTTGCGTGAGGAAAAGCTCCATGTGTTTGGTTCAGAAGTGTGAGGGAAGAGTAGATCAGCCCCACTCACAACAGAAGGCAGATCCCTTGAACTAAGACATTGGCAGTGGATGACTGTATTGGAATGTTGCTGGCTCTATCAAAATTCATGCTTGAACACAATCCCTAATGTAACAAAATGTAGACTTTGGATACTGATTGGGTCAAGACTCAAAACAGAAGTTAAGTTCCCTTACAAAAAAGTTTGCAACAGGGAGTGTACCTCTGCTCTCTGACTTTGTCTACTACAGGCTGCGATGCTCTTTCCTTCTGGTGTTCAGGTAGTATCTGGGGATGAGGAATAGTCTTGCCTCAAGAGCCAAGCTTTCTCCATCTATGGTAATTGAAAGCTTTGCTGGATATAGTAGTCTGGGCTTGCATCCTTGTTCCCTTAGCGTTTGTAGGACATCTGTCCAGGATCTTCTGGCTTTCATTGTTTCCATTGAGAAGTCAGGTGTAATTCGGATAGGTCTGCCTTTATATGTTACATGGCCTTTTTCTTTAGCTGCTCTTAATATTTTCTCTTTATTGTGTAGGTTTGGTGTTTTGATTATTATATGGCGAGGTGACTTCTTTTTCTCATCCAGCCTATTTGGTGTTCTGTAAGATTCTTGTATTTTCATAGGCATATCCTTCTTTAGCTTAGGGAAGTTTTCTTCTATGATTTTGTTGAATATGTTTTCTGTACCTTTGAGCTGTATTTCTTTGCCTTCTTCTATACCTATTATTCTCAGGTTTGGCTTCTTCAATGTTTTCCCATATTTCCTGGATATTTGTGTCAGGGGTTTGTTGGTTTTGAGATTTTCTTTGATTGAGTACTGTATATCCTCAAATGAGTCTTCAATACTTGAGATTCTCTCTTCTATCTGTTGTATTCTATTGGTGATACTTGCATCTGTAGTTCCTGATCGTTTACCCAGCTTTTCTATTTCCAGCATCCCCTAGTTCTGTGTTTTCTTTATTGTTTCTATTTCAACTTTCAATCCTTCAACTGTTTGAGTTGTTTCCTTCATTTGTTTGGTTGTTTTTTTCTTGGTACTCTTTAGATTCTTTGAGAGATTTGTTTATTTCTTGAATTTTCCCCCCATTTCATGGATTTCTGTTTGTTTTTTTCTTCTATTTCTTTAAGGGATTTCCTCAGTTCCTCTTTGAGGGTCTCTATCATTTTCATAAAATAATTTTTAAGGTCTGCCTCCTCTGCTTCGTTTATGTAGTGCTTTTCAGGTCTTGTTGGCATTGGTTCCCTAGATTCTGGTGGAGTCATGTTGCTTTTTCTATTGCTGAGTGAGCTCTTGTTCTGTCTTCTTCCTATCTCTTCTTCCAGTGGGTGCTGGTGGGGTCTTTCCATCTCCACTGGTCTCTTTCTTTCTGAAGCTGAAGCTGGGAACACTGACACTGAAGCTTAAGCTGAGGCTGGTGTCGCTGGAGGTTGGGGCCTGGAAGGGCTGATGTCTATCCTGTGTGTGCGGGTCTTCTGGATGCCAGGATCAGCCCCTGGAAGCTCGAGGGGATGGGTGTTGGGCAGGGAATGGGGAGTGTCACTCCAGGGACCCAAGGTCACATGAAGCTGGGATCGTCAGAGTTTGGGACATGGATGGGCTGATGTCTTTCCATGCTCTAGGATTGTTAGGATCAACATAATAAAAATGCCAATCTTGCCAAAAGCAGTCTACAAATTCAATGCAATCCCTATCAAAATTCTGGCACAATTCATCACAGCCATGGAAAGAACAATAATCACCTTTATATGGAAAAACAAAAGGCCCAGGATAGCCAAAACAACCCTATACAATAAAGGACCTTCAGGAGGCATCACCATACATGACTTCAAGCTCTAATATAGACCTATAGTCCTGAAAACAGCTTGGTATTGGCACAAAACTATGCAGGTAGACCAATGGAACCGAATTGAAAGCCCTGATTTTAACCCACACACCTATGAACACTTGATTTTTGACAAAGAAGCTAAAACTATACAATGGAAAAAAGAAAGCATCTTCAACAAATGGTGCTGGCATAACTGGGTACTGGTATGCAGAAGACTGCAGATAGATTCATGTTTATCACCTTGTACAAAATATAAGTCCAAATGGATCAAAGATCTCAACATAAATCCAGCCACATTGAAACTCTTAGGAACTCCACCCACCAGCTTCTTGAATATTTGTGACTCATGCACCTTATGAGAATGGTTTTGAAATGAGAATCTGGACATTTCACTGCCCTAAAAAACCCTTAATGGCTTCATGACCCACAGGATGCAAGTCTAGATTCTTATTAGAAACTTAGGCCCATTGTTTGGGGGTTCGGCTGCCGGCTCCTTTGTTGTGTTACCCTATTCCCTGGGCATGCTGCATTCTAGCTGCCAGGCCCTCCTCAGGCCTCTCCACAGTGGCTTAGCTGTTGCTTCTGGAGGGTCTTACAGAAGCTCTGTCCCAGGAGACTCTTGGTTTTTCAGACTTGCTCAAGGGCTACATGACACCCTTCAGTAGCTCTTTCTGCTTCCCAGCCCATCTCATGCCCCTCCTACAGTGGTGACTGGATGGTGGTGGGATTGTTTACCTCACCAGTGCTGTGAGCTCTTTGAAGCTACTGAGCAAGGCTCATATCCCTGCCCTGCTGTGTGGGTGACTGCTGGGCAGAGTTCCTCCTTCTCATCTGTAAGTCCTCCCTCATCTCACA
This sequence comes from Mesocricetus auratus, assembly GCF_017639785.1. NCBI lineage: Eukaryota > Metazoa > Chordata > Mammalia > Rodentia > Cricetidae > Mesocricetus > Mesocricetus auratus. Next base: position 149,165,770 of record NW_024429266.1, on the reverse strand, counting down.
GGGACTCACGTGACGAAATGGGCACGTAGAAGCTTTTGGCACTTTCTCCTGCCCCAGGAAGAGTTCTTGTGAGTGGTGGCTGAGTTGAGGCCCGGCTGAGCATGCACCGGTGCTCGGAGGGGTGAACGAATGGACCATTGAAGTGGGCACAAGCTTCCAGCCCTTGTGCTGTGCTGTGAAACCCTGAACATATAGCTTGATTGTGCCCAGCTTGTCTTTCTGCTCTCTCCTGCTGTTCCTCACTGTTGTTCGCCTGGTGGCCTGTGGCGCTCTGGTTATGGTCCTGAATGCTGCAGGGCTGTCTGTACCCAGACCTAACCACCTGCCTGTCAGGTGAGGAACTTGCAACCCAAACTCCTGCTGTTACTTTGGCCTTCCCAAGGATGTAGGCTGGTCCTCAGCTCTGGGCATAGCGAGGTCAAAGTGAAATGTGGGCCTTCTTGGTAAGGGCCTTCTTGGTAAATCAACCAGTAGAGGAGCCATCAGCCAAAGATGGCTTTTGAGCATGAAATGTGGCTCGTCTGTGTAGAGGCATTCTGTCATTGTAAAACATACACACTATTTCAAAGACCAAGCACTAAAACATAAAAACACAAGCTAAAATAAAAGAATGGAAATACAAAGATTTTATATTGATCAAATGTTGAAATAATAATATTTTGGGTATATCAGGTTAAATAAAATCAATTGGAACAAAAAAAAAGAGAAAGTGAGAGATACTCTTCAATGAGTTGGTACAGGAGACCTCTTCCTGAACATAACACCAATGACACAGACACTGAGATTGACAATTAACAAATGGGACCTCCTGAAACTAAAAAGCTTCTATAAGGCAAAGGACACAGTCAACAAGACAAAAAGGCAGTCCACAGAATGGGAAAAGATATTCACTAACCCCACATCTGACAGAGGGCTAACCTCCAAAATTTAAAAAAAAAACTCAAGAAGCAAGTCTCCAAAACACCAAAGGATCCAATTAAAAGGTGGGGTACAGAACTAAACAGAGAATTCTCAATAGAGGAGGCTAAAATAGCCAAGAGACACTTAAGAAAGTGCTCAATATCCTTAGCCATCAGGGAAATGCAAATCAAAACAACTTTGAGATACCATCTTACTCCTGTCAGAATGGCTAAAATCAAAAACACCAAAGACAATTTATGCTGGACAGGATGTGGAGAGAGGGGAACACTACTACACTGCTGGTGGGAGTGCCAACTCGTACAGCTATTTTGGAAATCAGTATGGAGATTCCTCAGGAAAATGGGAATCAATCTACCACAAGACCCAGCAATTCCACTCTTAGGCATATATCCAAAAGAGTCAAATTCATACAACAAGGGCATCTGCTCCACTATGTTCATAGAAGTATTATTTGTAATAGCCAGAACCTGAAAGCAACCTAGATGGCCCTCAACTGAAGAGTGGATAGAGAAAATGTGGTACATTTACACAATGGAGTATTACTCAGCAGAAAAAACAATGGAATCTTGAAATTCGCAGGTAAATGGATAGCACTGGAAGAAACCTTCCTGAGTGAGGTAACCCAGTCACAAAAAGACAAACATGGTATGTACTCACTCATATATGGATTTTAGATGTGGACCAGTATAGTGCCAGTCTGCACTTCCACTAACAGTGAGTCTGGGAAACAGGAAAGAACCTAAGAGATATGAATGGTACCCAAGAGAAGAGAAATGAGGCAATATCCTCTGAACAGATGGGGAACACGGCAAGTGTTGGGGGGGGATAGTAGCTGGGAAGAAGCGAGGGGAAGAAGAGGAAGAGAGAGTAGGTCATGGGGGAACAGGAAGGTTGAGTGGGGGGGGAAGAATAAGGGGAAGAGGGAACCACAGGTTAGAAGACAGATCAGGCACCAGTGTGACCTCTAGTGATCTAAAGGGATGACACCAACTGCCAAGCCAAGCAATAGTGTAGAGACCACCTCGAATGCCCAATCCTGATAATGAACTTGATGTCTATAACCATCCTGGAGCCTTCATCCAGTGACTGATGGAAGCAGAGGCAAACATCCACAGTTAAACACTGAACTGAACCCAAGGAACCCAGTGACAGAGAGAGAGAGAGGAGTGATGAGCAAATTGGCAAAGAATGGGTTGGCAAAACCAGCAGAGACAGCTGAGCCAAACAGGGGAGAGCTCTTGGACCCCAGACCGACAGCTGGGCGGCCAGCATGGGACCGATCCAGACCCCCTGAATGTGAGAGTCAATGAGGAGGCCTGGGCCACCTATGGGGCCCTGAGCAGTGGATCTGTGCTTATCCCTGGAATACTAACAGACATTGTGTGTCCATAACACAAAGAGGGATGCTCTCTCAGCCTGGACTCTTAGGGGAGTGCCTGGACCCTACCCTGAGTGAAATGACAGACACTAGATATCCCCTATGTGGGAGGAATTGGCAATAGGGTGGGAGGCTGTGGGGGGATAGTGGGAGGGTGGTGCGGGAGGAGGGGAGGGAGAGGGAACTGGGATTGACATGTAAAACAAGCTATTTACAATTTTTAAAAAAAGATTTAAAAAAACCCACAAACTCAGGTAATGCTGGAAATTGAAAGGCTGAATAAACAATCAGGTACTACAGATGGAAACACAACTAACAGAATACAAGAGATGGCAGACAGAATCTTGGGCACTGAAGATAAACTAGAGGAAATAGATTCATTGATAAAAGAAAGTCTTAAATCCAACACATCCTTAACACAACTTGTTCTCTGAGGTCTATCAGCCCCAGAACTGATCTTTTATTTCTCAATCATTATTGTTTCCAACTCCTGTGCATGATAGCATATTTGCTTTTGTATTATATTGCCCCCCGACCTAATATAGAATATGAAACTGACCCATGAAAGGATAGCTTCAAGCCAACAGAAGAACAGGAAATGGTGGGTGTACTGTCCTACTATGGCAGGTTTTTTTTTTTACATATTAATCCCAGTTCCCTCTGCCACCCCTCGTCCCCTCCTGCCCACAGACCCCCTATCCCATGCCCTTTCTCTTCCCAAGGGAGGTTGAGGCCTTCCATGGGGGATGTTCAAAGTCTGTCATATCATTTGGCACAGGGCCTAGACCCTCATCCGTGTGTCTAGGCTGAGAGAGTATCCCTCTATGTGGTTGGGCTCCCAATGTCCATTTGTGTACTAGGGATAAATAAATACTGATCCACTACCACAGGCCCCGTAGATTAAAGACAATGCTTTTCTTCCTGGAAGACAGGCTCTCTTTACACTTTCATTTACTCTGTTCTTGAATTCTTTTCAGCTGTCCTGTTCCATATATAACATCTAAACAATGGGATCTGATTATTTCCTGTGTCTTTGCCAATCATGACCCTGAACTGCTGGGAAGATCCTAAGATAACCACCTAAGGGGAGGCTTTCTGCCAAAGCACTACACACTGGTACCCTTCCCTAAGAGACCTTCCATTGTGGCCTGTCAAGTCTCTCAACAGGAGTCCACATGACTTGGCCTATACTCAGAAATTAATCGACTGAAGAGAAAAGGGAAACACTGAGGGACTCTTACGGGGTGGGCAGGAGGCTGTGAGAACAGGGAAATATGCTCCAAGTTTTTGTACATCAATGTAAATGGCACTGTGATAATCTTGTGTAGTTAATATAAACTGATATTTTTAAATGGAAAAAGAAGGAATGGGTCCAGATAAAATGCCACATTAAAATAGAGTATATTCTAATAAAAAGATAAAATTTGCCCTGCCTTGTACCACAAACCAAGTAAGAAGGAAGGTAGATTTAGTTCAAATCCAGAGAAACAAAAGCTCTAAACCCAGAATCTATAAACTACAGGGCACTCACTGTGTTCAGACTCACCAATTCAAGAATTTCCAAGTACAAGTATCTCACTAGTATACAAATTTCAATAATCTCCAACCAGCTAACAGCTTCTACACTCTAAGGACTGGAGTCAGCCTCAGCCAGTGCTGTCAGTGCAGAGGAGTCTGTCATTGTGAGGTCACAGCAAGAAATGGACCAATGATGGCTCAGCATACCTCACTGGTGTTCTTACCTTCTGTCACCAAGGGCAGGAAGGCTAGTCTGCTCAGTGAGGCAGTAGGAGCCTCATTAGAGTGTCTACAATCAAATGACTGTCCCCAGTGTGCCCAGTGAGACTCTTCTTCCTGTAAAGCCAACTTCCCTGGGGTTCACAAGTTTTCCCACATGATGTCACCTGGTGGGAACTATGTCCAAACACGTGATTATTTGTGGGCATTGACTCATAAACCTTAACCAGGAGGTGTTTCACTTTTATGATGAAACAAGGAATCATAAGAATGACAAAGGGACCCACAATATTGGGCCTCTCTGGTTATGGACTCTGACATTCTCAGGGTAGTAGGTGCACAGTGTTTTGCTTTTCTTTTGGACCCTAGCACCCTGTGACATGTAATAACTCAGCATGTCTATATTCAATATTTTCCTTTTGTTTTTCTCTAAAGACAGATATCTGGGTTCTATAGGATGATTTTATTTGGATGCTATGACAAAATACTAAGTTACATTGCTCCCTAAGGCCTTGAACTATCATCTATGGTGGTTAAAGATGATATCATTCATCACATGATATCCTTTAGGCATGAGAGTTCTCAACATAGCTCAGGATCCCAGATCCAGTTGCCTGATATGTTCAAAATAACCCAGGTATTGCTTTTCTGCAAGAACACTAAGACAACAGATGTTGGAGATGGAGCCATATCCTGGCACCCTAAGCTCTATGATGGCTTGGCATGCCTCACTCACACATACTTCCATGTCCCCAAGGACAAGAAGGCTGGTCTAGTTATTGGGGCAGAAATTTCAAAGGAGAATGTTTGCACTCAGCATTCTCTGTACCTCCATGACCCACTTCCTCATCCTTGGTTTGATTTCCCAGACTTTCCACAGCTTCAAACACAGGGAACTCCAGTGCTAGGGACCACTGTTCCAACTCAGCAGCATTCCATGAACATTTGACATCTAAACTCTAATGCACACCCTCTCATGGTTAATATTTTTCGGTGGACTCATTTGAAGTATAAGAGGCTGCAGATTTCCTTCACTGGGTTATGGATACTATGTATCAGCTCCTGTGATAAAACATCATGACAGGTTCCAGTGCCTGGGGATTGCCTGGGAACTGCACAGAGCTTCCAATCCCAGCTGGAGCCAAGCACCCCAGATTCCAGGTCTTCTCTTTTTCCAACGAGACCAGGAAACGAGCAGATCCAGCAAAGGGACCAGGGGCCCAGGTGGAAGGCTAAGCACCCCAGATTCCTGGTCTTCTTCTCCACCCATGGGACCAGAACCAGGACAAGGAATAGAAGAACTACCAGATTATTGGACTTGCTAGCACCCACCAAAAGGGAACTCTGGTCCCCTAACCACCAGACCAGTAAGGGGTTCTTTCTGCACCCACTAGAAGAAGAGATGGGAAAGAGACAATACAAAAACACACTCAGCAACAGAAAAACAAATATGACACCACCAGATTCTAGAGACTCCACACCAGCAAGACTCCAACATTCCAATGCAATTTAAGCAGAAGTGAATGACCTTAAAACCACCTTCATGAAAATGATAGAGGCTCTAAAAGAGGATATAGGAATATCCCTCAAAGAAATGAATGAAAAAACAAACCAAAAATACAAGAAATGGAAGAAAAAACAAAGCAAAAAATGCAAGTAATGGAAGAAAAAACAAACCAAAAAATGCAAGTAATGGAAGAAAAAACAAACCAAAAAATGCAGAAAATGAAAGAAAAAAACAAAGCAAAAAATGCAAGAAATTGAAGAAAAAAAGCAAAAAATGCAAGTAATGGAAGAAAAAACAAACCAAAAAATGCAGAAAATGAAAGAAAAAAAACAAAGCAAAAAATGCAAGAAATTGAAGAAAAAAAGCAAAAAATGCAAGTAATGGAAGAAAAAACAAACCAAAAAAGGCAGGAAAAGAAGAAAAAAACAAACCAAAAAATACAAGAACTGGAAGAAAAGCAAACCAAAAAATGCAAGAAATATAAGTAAAAACAAACCAAAAAATGCAAGAAATGGAAAAAAGAACATACAAAAAAATCATAAAATGCAACAAATGGACGAAAAGATAAATCGAAAATTGCAAGAAACAATGCAAACAGTCCAAGGGTTGAAAACTGAAATAGAGACAATAAAAAAAAACACAACCTGAAGAAAGGCTGGAAATAGAAAAGCTGGGCAAATGGTCAGGTACTACCGATACAAGCATTACCGACAGAATACAAGAGATGGAAGAAAGAATCTCAGGTGTTGAAGATACACTAGGAAAAATGGACTCATCAACCAAATAAAATCTTAAGTTCAACAAATGCTTAACACAAAACATCCAGGAAATATGGGACACCATGAAAAGACCAAACCTAAGAATAATAGATATAGAAGAAGGTGAAGAAAACCATCTCAAAGGGGCAGAAAACATATTCAACAACATCATAGAAGAAAAATTTCCCAACCTGAGGAAAGACATGCCAATGAAGGTAAAAGAAGCTTACAGAACAACAAATGGAGTGGATCACAAGAAAAGTCCCCTCGCCACATAATAATCAAGACCCCAAATATACAGAATAAAGAAAGAATATTAAGAGCAGCTAAGGAAAAAGGCCAAGTAACATATAAAGGCAAACCTATCAGAATTACACCTGACTTCTCCAGGGAAACTCTGAAAGCCAAAAGGTCCTGGATAGATATTCTACCAACACTAAGAGACCATGGATGCCAGCCCAGACTACTATACTCGGCAAAGCTCTCAATCACTATAGAGGGAGAAAACAAGATATTCCATGACAAAACCAGATTCAAGCAATATATATACACTAACCCAACCCTACAGAAAGTTTTGGAAGGAAACTCCAACCCAAGGAAGTTAACTACAACCAGAAAAAAATAGGCATTAGAGAATCCCTCTCTACCAACAGCCAAAAGAACAAAGGGGTGAAATTCCACACATAATTCCAACAAAAACAATGATTCCAAATCAAAGAAGTATGAGCAATCAATGGTCATTAATATCCCTCAACATTAATGGCCTTAGCTCACCCATAAAAAGACGGAGGCTAGCATAATGGATTTGAAGACAGAACCCATCCTTCTGCTGCATACAAGAAACATACCTCAACCTCAAAGACAGACATTACTTGAGAGTTAAAGGTTGGGAAAAACTTTTCCAATCAAATGGACCCAAGCAACAAGTAGGGGTAGCAATCCTAATATCTAACAAATTAGACTTTAATATAAAATCAATCAAAAGAGATGAGGAGGTCATTACATACTCATCACAGGTGAAATCCACCAAGATGAAGTGTCTGTCCTGAACATCTATGCCGCAAATACAAAGGCATCCACATTCAAAAAAGAAACATTACTAAAACTTAAATCACATATAAAGGCCCACACACTTATAGTGGGAGATTTCAACACACCACTCCCACCACTAGACAGGAATACCACACAGAAACTCAACAAAGAAGTAAAGGGTCTAATAGAAGCAATGACCCAACTGGGATTAACAGACATCTATAGAACATTTCATCCACATAAAGAAGAATATACCTTCTTCTCACCACCACATGGAACCTTCTCAAAAATCGATCACATACTTGGCAACATATCAAACCTCAGCAGCTTCAAAATATTGGAATAAATCCATACATCTTATCAAACCACCACGTTTTAAAATTAGAATTCAACAACACAAATTGCAGAAAACCTACAATCTCATGGAAATTGAATAATGCACAACTGCACCATTCCTGGGACAAAGAAGAACTAAAAAGAGAAATTAAAGTCTTCCTAGAATTCAATGAGAATGAAGACATAACATACCCAAACATATGGGACACTTTGAAAGCAGTACTACAGGGGAAGTTCATAGCACTAAGTGCCCACATGAAAAAACTGGAGAATGCTTATACTAGAGAATTAACAGCACAGCTGAAATCTCTAGAACACAAAGAAGCAAACTCCCCCAGGAGGAGAAGACACCAGGAAATAATCAAATTGTGGGCTGAAATCGGTAAAGTAGAAACTAGGAAAACAATACAAAGAATCAATGCAACTAAGAGTTGGTTCTTTGAGAAAATCAATAAAATAGACAAATTTACCAAACAGCAGAGTGTGAACATGCAAATTAACAAAATCAGAAATGAAAAGGGGGACATAACAACAGACTCTGAGGAAATTCAGAGAATCAACAGGTTATATTTTGAAAACCTGTACTCCACAAAATTTGAAAATTTAAAGGAAATGGATGACTTCCTGGATAGCCAAAATTAAATCAAGAACAGATAAGTAATTTAAATAGACCTATAACCCCCATGGAAATACAAGCAGTCATCAAAAGTCTCACAACCAAAAAAAGCCCAGGTCCAGATGGCCTCAGTGCAGAATTCTACCAGAAATTCAAAGAACAGCTTATACCAATTCTTCTCAAAATATTCCACCCAATAGAATCAGAAGGGTCCTTGCCAAACTTTTTCTATGAGGCTTCAATAAACTTGATCCCCAAGACACACAAAGACGTAACTTAGAAAGAGAACTTCAGTCCAATATCCGTCATGAACATTGATGCAAAAATACTCAATACAATACCGGCAAATCAGATCCAAGAACACATCAAAACAATCATTCACCATGATCAAGTAGGTTTCATCCCAGGAATGCAGGGATGGTTCAACATATGAAAATCCATCAATGTAATCCACCATATAAACAAGCTGAAAAACAAAAATCACATGATCATCTCACTATATGCTGAAAAAGCCTTTGACAAAATCCAACACCCCTTCATGATAAAGGTCTTGGAGAGATCTGGGATAACAGGGACATACTTAAACATAATAAAAGCTATATACAGCAAACCAACAGCCAACATCAAACTAAATGGACAGAAACTCAACGCAATTCCTCTAAAATCAGGAACAAGACAATGCTGTCCACTCTCTTCATACCTTTTGAATATTGTACTTGAAGTTCTAGCCAGAGCCATATGACAACAAAAGGGGGTCAAGGGGATACAAATTGGGAAGGAAGAGGTCAAACTTTCACTATTTGCAGATGATATGATAGTTTACGCAAATGACTCAAAGAACTCTACCAGGGAACTCTTACAGCTGATTAACACCTTCAGTAAAGTGGCAGGCTACAAGATCAACTCAAGAATATCAGTAGCCCTACTATATACAGATGATAAAAATTGCTGAGAAAGAAACCAGAGAAACATCACCCTTTACAATTACCACAAACAACATAAAATACCTAGGGGTAACGATAACCAAACAAGTGAAAGACCTATACCGCAATAAATTTGAATTTTTAAAGAAAGAAATTAAAGAAGCCCTCAGAAAATGGAAAGATCTCCCATGCTCTTGGATAGGTAGGATCAATGTAGTAAAAATGGCAATTCTGCCAAAAGCAATCTACAGATTCAATGCAGTCCCCATTAAAATCCCAGAACAACTCTTCACAGACGTTGAAAGAACAATAGTCAATTTTGTATGGAACAACAAAAGACCCAGGATAGCCAAAACAATCCTGTTTAACAAGGCAACGTCCGGAGGCATCACCATCCCTGACTTCAAGCTCTATTATAGAGCTATAGTCCTGAAAACAGCTTGGTATTGGCACAAAAATAGACAGGTAGAACAATGGAATCTAATTGAAAACCCTGATATTAACCCACACATGTATGAACATCTGATCTTTGACAAAGAAGCTAAAAATATACAATTGAAAAAAGAAAGCATCTTCAACAAATGGTGCTGGCATAAGTGGAGGCTGGCATTTAGAAGAATGCGGATCGATCCATGTATATCGCCATGCACAAAAGTTAAGTCCAAATGGATCAAAGACCTCAACATAAATCCCGTCACACAACCTCTTAGAAGAGAAAGTGGGTGGTACCCTCGTACGAATTGGTACAGGAGACAGCTTCCTGAACATTACACCAGTAGCACAGACAGTAATATCAACAATTAATAAATGGGACCTCCTGAAACTGAGAAGCTTCTGTAAGGCAAAGGACACAGTCAGCAAGACAAAAAGGCAGCCCACAGAATGGGAAAAATATTCACTAACCCCATATCTGACAGAGGGCTGATCTCCAAAATTTACCAAGAACTCAAGAAGCAAGTCTCCAAAACACCAAAGGGTCCAATTAAAAAGTGGGCTGCAGAACTGAATAGACAATTTTCAATAGAGGAGTCTAAAATGGCTGAGAGGCACTTGAGAAAGTGTTCAACATCCTTAGCCATCCGGGAAATGCAAATCAAAACAACTCTGAGATACCATCTCACTCCTGTCAGAATGGCTAAAATCAAAAACACCAATGACAATTTATGCTGGAGAGGATGTGGTAAAAGGGGAACACTCCTCTACTGCTGGTGGGAGTGCGAACTTGTTCAGCCACTTTGGAAATCAGTATGGAGATTCCTCAGAAAAATATGAATAAACCTACCACAAGACCCAGCAACTCCACTCTTAGGCATATATCCAAAATGCCCATTCATACAACAAGGATGTCTGTTCCACTATGTTCATAGCAGCATTATTTGTAATATCCAGAACTTGGAAGCAACCTAGATGCCCCTCACCCGAATAGTGGATAGAGAAAACGTGGTACATTTTCACAATGGAGTACTATTCAGCAGAAAAAAACAATGGAATCCTGAGATTTGCAGGCAGATGGATGACACTAGAAGAAACCATCCTGAGTGAGGTAACCCAGTCACAAAAAGAGAAACATGGCATGTACTCTCTTATATATGGATTTTAGACATAGATCTGGGGAGTGCCAGCCTACAATCCCATGGCCAGAGAGTCTGGGAAACAGAACCTTCATTCAATGGCTGATAGAAGCAGAGGCACACTCCCACAGCTAAACACTGAGCTGAACTCAAGAAATCCAGGGACAGAGAGGGAGGACTGATGACCAAATGGGTTAAGACTGGGCTGGTTTAACCCCAAGAAACAGCTGACCTGACAAGGGTTAGCTCTTGAATCCCAGACTGATGGCTGGGAATCCAGCATGGGACTGGTCAAGACCCCCTGAATGTGGGTGTCAGCGAGGAGGCCTAGGTAATCTATTGGGCCTTGGGCGGTAGATTAGTATTTATCACGGGTACATAAATCGATTTTGGGTGCCCATCCAAAAATGAGAGATGCACTCTCACCCTGAACTCTTGGGGGGAGGGTCTGGGCCCTGCCCTGGATGAAATGACAGAATATGGTCACCCCCATGGAGGGCCTCACCCTCCCTCGGGAAATGAGGGGATATTGGGGTGGTTGGTGGGAGGGCATGGGAGGAGGGAAGGGAAAGGGAGAGGGACCTGGAATTGATATGTGAAGCAACCTTGTTTCTAATTTAAATTTAAAAATAAAAATTAAAAAAAGAACTTTCTGGATATTCAGTCTTTTCTCTTTGTAGACTTACAATTTTAAATTGTTAGTTTATCTTGTCTAAGTGTTCTAATGGTGCTAATGTAAATGATGGTGGTGAAAAGAGCATCACTATAACTTTATTCCTGGCTCTAGTGAGAAAATGTACTTCATCTGTAAAACTTCATTTGGGTGATTGTGACACACAAATGTATACATATCTCTGAGAACATGTGTAAATATTTGTACATACACATTTCTATACATAAATGCAACATAGTGTGCATTAATTCCCCCTTTGTGATCTCTTAAAATATAGATTGCATTTTGTCAAATGTTCTTCCAGTATCTATAGAAATGATGTAAAATTTCACCTTAAATCTGTGTAAAATTTTACTTGTCATTTTAAGTGTATACTTTGGATATCAGAACATCTTAAGGTAATAAAACACATCTGGTTATGATGTTATTCTTTTACTATGTAACAGGGACCCCCAGACTTTACTTGGCCCCCAGACCTTAGCACAACTAATTCCATGATGAAAGTAATATTCAGTCCATAAAACTCAACACCTAGAGAGCCACAGCAGCCAAAAATGGAAAGCAAAGACTCACTGCCTTCACTGTCCATAGTGCTGGGAAAGTCTCTGCATGCACTAACCTGGCTTTTTAGCTTCTGTAGCCCCATTTCTGGGTGAATGCTATTCCTAGTGAGCAATCTCAACGCAGAATATGCGTTCAAAAGTTCTCCCTGCGAAAGGCTCAGTGCTAGGCTGGGAACCTGTCATAAGTAACACATTCCAGCCTCTCTTACAGCTAGGGCTACGTTCTGGGTATGTCTTGATGTCAAAAACCTTGTAGTCTGAGCTCTAAGACCCAGAGTGAGCAGAGACACTTGCTCCATCTCAGGAGCTTAGGTTCTGCCTCATTTGGCTTCTCCTGTCCCCATATTGTCCCCTCTGTCTATTTATTTTTAAGGAAATGATAGCCTTAGAATATTCTTGGAGAATTTACTACAAGTGATCATATCCGTGCTTCCAGGTCATTTTCAAAGAGGTATTTACTGTTAAATATATCCTAGGGGGGTTGACTCTAACACTGTAGTAAAAGCCTTTCCGTGTCTGGCTATACGCAGCATCATGCACAGGACTCTCTAAAAATATTTTTGTTCTTTTGCAGGCTGCATCCCCAGACATAAGTCCAGTTCACTTCACATATTTGAAGGCAGACCAATAGCAGTATTTTTGGTAGGTCTACCTTGTGTTTTTTTAATGAATAATAATTAGACTTACCACACACCCTCATCCACATGGAAAGCAGGTATGTTACAGTAGATATGTGGAGCTGGAAAAGGAACCTGCCTTTTAGGGGCAGAAATCTGTAGATACTGCACTCTGACAAGCATTTCAGGGAACACTGTAGTTCTTTGGAGATGCAGTCTCTTAAGCATCACTCCTTAATATTCTAATAACAAATAGACATTCTGTTGTTTACCCAAGGAAGAATGAAGAAGTGGTATATGACTTTGATATCTTGGAGATCACAGAGTTGCTTGAGGTATTGAAGTGGAACCCTCACCTCAAGGATCCAAAGAGCTCAGAGCCACTGTAGCTCAAGATGCCCATACTCCTGTCACCATGGCCCTGATGGACTAAGAATGCCACATTCTATTCAAAGAACAGGAGAGTTAGGACAAACAAACAAGCAAAAACTCCTCTCTGTTGAATGCACGTGTGCCGTTCCAGAAGTGACTCAAAACAGGAAGAGCAATGCAGTTCTGTGATGCTCCCAGTAGGAATGGAAGAACTGTCATCAAGGTGACAGTGAAAAAAGTCTAGTGACTTTCTCAAAGTAAGGGGGAAGATCCAAGAGCAGAATGCACAAAGGAGAAAAACCACAGAGCAAACAACTTCAGAAGATACTCTCTGGGACTCCAAAACCAAGTGGTTCACGGCACGACACAGAAAGACATAATGTAGATTCAGGTATTGTAATATCATTAATGGCAGAAAGCCCTTCCTGACTAAAAACCATTCTGTTTCTTTCATGGATTGACTGCTGCATGGGACAGGGCAGGGGAATAATTACTCAGTGGCAAGTGAGTGATTTCTATGCATCCTCCATGCATTTTTTAAAAACATGGTACATTGGGTGTGGAGGCTCACTCCTGTAAATCCCAATGATCCAATGTCTGAAACTGAGTCTCAGGCCAGCCTGAGTCACAAAGCAAGTTTTAGACCAGCTTGAGACTACAGAAATTAGACTGTGTCTCGAAAAGTAAACAAAGAACAGGATAAAATACAGAATTGGTGACAAACAATTGTAACTTTACATGACTGTAAAAGTTAACACAGACAAAAGCTGGTTGGTTAACACATAACATCAATTTCCAGAATGCTGGTGCATGTTCATAATATTCCATTTACTCCGTAACACATTATTTTTATTATTGTGGAAATAAGATCTCACATCATAAATATAATGTACTATGTCTTTATGATTTTGTGATTAAATTTAAAATAGAATAAATGCTAATTGGAAAAAGACTAAAAATAATCAATTAAAATGTTGTGAGTGTAAAAAGTCCTATGAGAGTAAAATAATAATAAAAACAAAAAGAATCCCATTATGTCTATGCATAAATTCAACACAGGGAAAAGACTTGTGACTGCCAGGTGTACAAATTCAGATTTCATTAACAGAAATGGGACATTATCCACACTTAGACTGCACTTTAGAGGGTGTGGAGTCTGTAAAGTATGTTGTAATGAAACATTTCAAGGATGTGAGGTGTCTGATTTGGAGCTCCCAAGACCTGGCTTGTTGTAGTAAAGTTTTGGATATTTTAAAGGATGTCATAATGAGAAAGTTGATGTCCCATCCCCATGGAGCAGTTGTTGCTGTCTCTAGGCTAACTGAGGAAAACAGAAACTCAGTGCATTAGTAATTAGTAATAATAATTAGAACTGCTCAACCGTGAGGGCTTCTTAATGCCCCACACTGTTCCAGGTTGAATGGTAGTTTGGCAAGTGTCGAAGGAGAAATCCCTTCTAGAATCACTGTTCTGGAATGTGGGTTGTTTTTTAACAAACTATTAACATGTGTAATTCTCTTTGACTTTTTTATTCGGATATATTTGTTAGCCATAGTAAAACCCAAATTGTTACAAAACTGTCTTTGGTGATTAAATATATTCCCTTTATTTTTATCATTTTATGGATATGGGTGTTTTTCCAGCATGTATGTCTGTGCACATGTGTGTGCAATGCCCAGTGAGGCCAAAAAGTGTGTTGGATCCCCTGGGACTACAGCTACCGATGGCTGTGAGCTGCTAAGTATGTGCCAGGAATTTAACTGGGGCTTCTGAAAGGGCAGATGGTGCCTTTACCTGCTGAGCCATCTCTCCAGATTTGGTGTTTTTATTTTGTATAAGTTGTAACTACTGATGAGCAGTTTGATATGAAACTTAATGATATCACAAATGAAATGTTCTCATCTGTTTTGAGTTTCAGCCTGGATGGTATAAAAGATCACCAATTGAAGACAGCCTAAAAGTTGTGCATAGAAAATAAGATATTTTACAATAGTTAGGTAAAGCACATTTTTTTTCTTTTTACTATAGATTTGCCCACCTCACAGACACTGAGCTGAAGTGACAGATAATTATTACATGTTTACGTTTCTGTGAGTTACCTGAAGAGACTCTAGCCATTCCAGTAGTATTTTTGCCTGTATTTTAAAAGTGGCTATTTCTGACTGAAAGGGCCTTATGTGGGCCACAACATGGACTATAAATTGTTATAAAATACAGTTCATCATTCATGATGAACATCTACAAATTAAGTAGCCAGTACTTATCCATTACTTTTTAAAACAATATTGGATTGTTTTCATTTGAACAATATTAAAAGGTGTAACACGAAAAATAAAAGACCCAGAGACAGAGACTAGGTTCAAGCTTTAAGGTGAAGTCCAGAAAAGCAGAGCTGCCAGCCACTAGCTCTCACCTCTACCTCCAAGCCACCAAGCCTCAGACGGCTGCCTCTCCTCCCCCTGGCTAGGGAATAAATCTCTAAATCTCACCTGAAACACTGGGCTCCTGTCCTTTATGTAGCTCTCTAGGGCTGGGATTAAAGGCATGAGCTCTAATTCTCTTTTAGACTGATTCACTCTTGTATAGCGCTGGGTGGACTTGAACTCAGAAAGATCCATCTGCCTCTGTCTTCTGAGTCCTGGGATTAATGGTCTGTAAAACCTAGCTTTTATAGCTAACTAGTATGACTGGCTTGCATCCTGAACCCTCAAGTAAACGTTACTAAATCAAAAATAATATATCACCACAAAAGGCAGCTCTTTAAAACAATAGGGTAAAACACAACAAGAAAGCTTTTGAAGATTTTATGTTACATAATTGAGAAAGAGAAATGATTTTGTCTTCATACATCATAATTTCTCCGGTTACTGAGGGAGTGTACTTTCAGAATAATTGAGAAGTAACAGAAAACAGGACAGCAAATGGTTTTAGGGATTAGGTTAAATTTCTCCTGGAGACCTGTAGTATTCTTTCTTTGACTGGATCATAATTCCTGACAGTTTTATTTCAACCAGTGGCGGTGCCATAGTTGCCCCTCTTCCTACACTTTTATTTCCTAAGGAAATGGGCTGTTGGGTGAAACATCCATACATTCCATGCATATGACAGCTACTGACACAAATGGAGCACAGCATATAAACCAGCCTTTACTGTGGAGGGTTTATAATGTTTGTCATTCAACTAGACTTCTTGTTTACAGTCTCTGGGCACAATTGGAGATGCACTTTTCCCCCATTAGCTTGACTGTATTCCTTTACATTGTAATCATCCCTTTGCGGTTTCAGCTCTAGTCCTGAGGTTACAGCTTTCATTTTACATTAGCAGCTCACCATTTATGATTTCAGGTTATTGACCATCTAAGGAAAAGGAGTGTTTTGTACATATACATTTTAACTTGCTTTATTTTGTTTGTTTAAAGACTGTCAGCCTAGACAGCCCTGTTTTCCTTTTGCAAGACTTGGAAGTTGGTCTTAAAAAAGGTGACATTTGGCCTGCTTAATGAGTCTCAAATTTAATAAATGCTGAAATGGGTCTTAATTTAAAATACTTTACCAGTAACATAATCCAAGATGAAAAACTATGAATGACTGCATCTTGAAGATCGGACCACCAATTTTTGCCCTGCACATGTAGTTACTTTAAAATGTGCAACTGTATTTACATTGCTTTGCTGTGAAGCCAGCATCCTACTACACTTACCATTTTGTGAGATTAGCTGCATACTTGACTTGTCCAAGGATGATGAATAGACCTCCCCTTCCTTACCCACTGTATGCTACTCTGCTGCTCCGATGAGGTGACTCTTATGTTTGCTCCCTTTGGGGGACCACTGAGTTGTTTTGTTTGCAGTTTTTCGCTGTAACCATGTACAGCTGACTTTATCAGTTACATCTGAATGTCAAGAACTATAGTATCAAAGCCAAGTGAGATTTTACAAACCTTAATTTTCTTTTAATGAGGCAGATTCTACCTCTTAAAGAATCCAGGAGAGAGTACCAACCCTTCGGCCCACTTTGAGACTTAGGCATATGGAACTAGAAAGTTTTCTGTTCCTTTTATATGTGCCTGGTCCAACTGCAAATATTTCCTACTAAATGTGGGCAGGGCTGCTTCCAATAAAGGTCCTACATTCTGAAACCATCTTTCTGTCCAGAAAATTACTTTTACAAACTGGCTCACTTTTACATGTCTCCTTGAATTACCATTCCATTTTTTAAGAAGAGGTCCCTTCTAAGCACGAGTGGGGGGAGTTCTTTATTCTTTTGCTAAATTGGTCAGATAAAGAATAGCTTTTGGTGAATAAAAGATATTCTCATTTTAGCAAATGAAGGGGGCAGTTCTATTCCCTTCAGTCCAACGCAAAATCTTGTGTTTCCTTAAAAGTGTTCTAAGGGCTCAAAGTGCTGGGAACTGTTCAGAACACAGCACAGAAACTGGTTCCTCCCCACATTCAAAATTTTTGCATTCTAAAATGACAAGAGAAGCAAAGTCGGGAAGGTAGCTAGACCCGGAGCAGAGAGGCACATGTGTCCTCTCTCCTCACCAAACGCAGCCCTATGGATGGCTCAACAGTTAATGTAGATTGCTCTTCACTAAGTTTTGTAAGTAACTCTGCTGAGCCCAGCCCAATGACTTGAAACGTGAAGATGGATGCTCCTTTCCTGTGCCTTGCTGTTCACATGTTCTCAGCATTGACAGTTTACCTCGCTGGAGAATGTCTTCAGAATGTCAGTCCCTTCAGCTCCCATGCTTTCCATTTGCATGTTGCGCCCTGGCTGGTATCCTTGGTGGTGCTCTACTGTTAGCTCTCTGTGGGGGTGGGGAAGGCAAAATATTTGCATACCTGGAGTTTAGTTTGAGTGCAATTAGGAAAAGTTGCTGTGAGTCCAGCTGTTATTATCAACATCAACGTCTCCTACAAATGAGTGTTTACTGAGTGTCTGGTGAAATAGAGGTGAAAGGAGAACAAAATTCCTTGTCCCAAAAGGATTAGGTAAAAATAGACATCATCACATAAACTCACTAAGAAGTCCTTACACATAAACCATCTAAGATAGAGCTGCTCATGTAACTTTTAAGCCTACATAATTAAAACTATGTGTAAACACTGGTAGCCTCTTAGAAGAAGAGAGATGGGGACATGAGAGAGCTGTGCCCTTTATTCCGTTCTACTGTTCGTTTCTCAGTGAACATACAATATATTGTTTCAATGGGTATGCAGTTAATTGTTCAATTAAAAGTAAATAAGTTAAGATGGCAACAAAATAATTTTATATAACATGGTATCAGTGGTAATTGGCTTTGATAGAATGTCTGTTAAAAAGAGGAACTGATAAGACATTTGTTGCTTGACACGATAAAATCAAGAGTAGCGCTTTTTACACTTGTGAATGCAGGGCCTGGACAATGAGATCATTCATTCATATTTGTCTGTTCTCTGCGGTACCCTGAGAAGTCACTGCCTCCGTTTTCGCAATGCTTGTGAGGAGAAATGGGAAGAGAAAGCAGTGTTTCTCATCTCAGGGGCTCTTCATGTCTCTAAATCTTCCAGTTTTAGAAAAGTTTTGAGCATGTACCCTTCACCAAGCCTCAATATTTATTTTGCCAGCCTATTTCATCTATTCTTTCATTATAATTTTATTTCACAGGAGGCTCTTAAAGCAGGCATCACATTTTATAATATTTAAGCTGGCTGTTTTGTCATCTAAGGAAAGCTACACTGTTATTATCATCTGTCAAATGCATTAGACTTATGAAGGAGTGTTGCACAATTTTTCTTAATTAGCTAAAGTAAGATATTTCATTCTGTGGTGGTTTAAATGAGAATGACCCCATAGCTCATATGTTTTAATGCTTGATCTCCAATTTGGGAAGAAGTAAGAAGTGTGGCCTTGATGGAGTAGATGTGTCTCAGCTCGAGGAGCATGGTGTGAGAGGATCTTTTGTCCATATCAGGCCCAGTCTCTCTCTCTCTCTCTCTCTCTCTCTCTCTCTCTCTCTCTCTCTCTCTCTCTCTCTCTCTCTCTCCTCCTGTGAATCAGGATGTAAGCTCTCAGCTACTGCTCCAGTGCCACACCTGCCAACCTCCCTGCCATGATGGACATCAACATAGCCTCTGAAACTGTAAGCAAGTCCCAACATATATGATTCTTTTCACATGTTCCTTTATTCATGGAGTCTCTTTACAGTCATAGGATGGTAACAAAGACACAGTTAATGCAATATTTTTGTTTGTTACATTTGTTAGAGATGTCTTTTAACCTATGACAATGTCATCTCAATTATATTGTTGAAACAAAACTAGCCTTTGTTTAATGGGTTCATATGTTCTTTGTACTGAAGATGCAGGGACATCTCTAGCAAGTAGATAATCAAAATGTGTTACTTTCCACCTTCATGTCACTGTTACCTCATTAATTTGTTATTATTAATGTTATTTTGCTTTACTCCCACAAGTTTAAGCCTTACTGCCACTCTGATCACATTTTCGTTTATTTAATTCTGTATTTTTACATCTTGTACAAATTGATTATGACTTGTATATGACCTCAACACTATGACTTGTATATGACCTCAACATTATGACTTGTATATGACCTCAACATGTTACTGATCTTTTTCTGCTTCAATGGCCTTTTATGTATGACACTGTCCCCATCTGAATGCATTGAAGAGCTCTTGACATCAACGTCATCTTTTCTGTGACTTACATTTCTTTGTGGTAATTGTATTATATGATGTAAGCATAGAGAATGCACATAAAGTAATTTTAGCATAGATAAATCATTTTTCCAGAATAAGGGATTTAAAATCCAAGTTAGTTATATATAGCTTCAAATGGGGGGATGAGATTAGCACCAACTTAATATGCTCCTAATGCTTTGATGTCCTTTTGCTACAATGTAAGAGTCATGTCTTGAGAGCCTCAGGCCAGATTCTTCATTGGTTTTTTCACATATTTTGCTTGTAAAAGATCAGAGTGACTGTGAAGCAAGTTTGTGTGGAAGAGCAAAAGAGAATATAAACAAGAGTGTGTTATGTGGGAGAAGACAGCAAGACATACAATTCTGAGGGAGAGACAAACTCCAAGTCCTGAGAAGCTAATGTGCATATAATACACACATGCATATGTATACATGCAATAAGGGTGAAGACTATAATTTTAAAATGCTTTGTTTTCTATCAGGCTAGGCCAGTCATATTGTCTGAACTTCAAATCTCAAAGGGGAATGTGGGGTTACAATGCTCAGGGGGCCCTCTAAGAATGCCACTTTAGTCATGAGATCTTCTAGTTGTCTTACTTATTTTTCTAAGATCTAATTGCTCAGAATTTTTAAAAAGTGCTTTATAACAATCTTTAGATAAATTGTTTCTTCTTGTGAGTATGTGTTGCTATTTCCCAGATGAATCTGGCTTGTGTGAAGTTGTCATAAACTGAACAGCTCAACACACACACACACACACACACACACACACACACACACACACGGGTGGGAGAGAAAGAGAGTTAAAGTATTTATGCTTAAAGAGCAAAATCATGAAGAGAAGTGATTGCAGATCTGCATGTTAGGTAAATAAGCAAGGCTCAGAAAGGCAAACACCACATGTTCTCTCTCATGAAGAAAAGCTAGGGAGTAAGGAGAAGGAGAGTAGAAGATAGTTATTTGGGAAGAGTGAGACAGCCAGAGATAGGATAAAAAATGTAATAATGGGGTAAATGTGAAAAAGCATTCAAGATGTCAATGTGAATCCCTTTATTTTGTTACAACTCATGTATGCTAATAAAATATTCTGATTTGCCCCTTTTATATAATCAGAATAGTTTAAATTAAAAATTAATTAGGCCCAGGCACTGCTCAGAAAATTCCAGGCAGCAGCATTCAAAGGGGATGCACTGCAGGGGGCATTGTTCACATCCCAGGGCAACATTGCATGAGACATTACTCACCTCCCAGGGCAACATTGCAGGAGATATTACTCACCTCCCAGGGGCAGCATGGCAGGAGACATTACTCACCTCCCAGGGCAACATTGCATGAGACATTACTCACCTCCCAGGGACAGCATTGCATGAGACCTTGCTCAGCTACCATCATTGCAGAAAGCATTGTCTTGGTTTTGGGAAGAGACTGGCCAGAGTAAATGCAAAGCTGAGACTTGCTTTTGCAAAGCAGTATTTCCTGATGTGTTAGTGAGATGTGTTCACAGACAATATCAATTTTGACTTGCTTTTATTACAGGCATCTGGTTATCTGGCTGTTGGAGCAGGACCAGTTGCTTCAATGTGAAGGAGAAGGGAGATGCTCTAAAGACACCCATGAGTTCAGTCTTGCCATTGGTGGTGGACTTACACATAAAGTATGTTGCAGTTATTAAGGCTAGAAGTTGTAATGTTAGATCCCCAGTGAACTCTGCTTATATTATGTGTATCTGTCTCAGGAAAATAGAGATTGGATCTATAGACCAAGAAGGAAGCCTTCATTCTGAACTCAAATATAAATAATATTTTATCGAACCCATCCCATTTCTATTAGTCCATAGCATGGAGCATGTTGAAGAGTGCCCCATAGGTACCAGAAATGCAGCTTAAGCTTTCATCTGATGAGGTGCTCTGTAAATGCCTGTTAGATCAATTTGATTGACATCGGTGCTCATGTTCTCCTTGTCCTAAACGACTTTCTCTGCCTTTCTTCCTTCCTTTCTTTTTTTTTTACAGCAAAAGAACGTAATTCAGTTATAATTTTAAATTTCCCTCATTACCAAAACTTATCCTGTGGTTATATTAAGAGATAAATGGAATTTTCGGTTTCAAATTAAACATCTTGAAGACTTATTTCACAGGAACCTTTGTCCCTATGTCAAAATTACACTGAAAGCTATTTTGTCTGTTATCTTAAATGGTAAAAAGTAATGAAAGAAGGAAGGACAAAAACATGTTAGATGGGTTTCGCACGGCAAGCCTCCCTCCACCCCAGTCTGAAACCCACATAACCACCACAATTGTGTCCAGAGTTGCAGTAGGGACTGCAGCAAATCAGGTGCACTAACTGGGAACAGGTATAGAGTGGCCACAAGGGGGCAGCAAAACATCAGAGGGTCTCAGCTTCAAGAGATAGCTGCATTCTGACTTATTGGCCCAGGACTGAGTCTCCATGCCCTCCATTCCTCCCTTTCCCCTCCTCCCACATGATCAATAGGAAGCACTTACTGAACAGCTCCTCAGTACACTGCACAAGAGATGACTCAATGCTCAGCCAATTCCAGATGTGAATCACAGGAAATATTCACTACACATCTGGATGCTGTTTTCATCTCTCCATGGGAAAGGCATTGTGATTCTCGAGGAATATGAGGTTGTGGTGGGCTTCCATGGCATTCTTTTCTCAGATATGGGCATTAAGATTTGGGAGTAAGGATTGTTTATTTAAAATAGTGTCATTCCTCCTAGACTGGCCTCAAACTCTCTGCTTTGGAAGATGACCTTGACTGCCTGATCCCCTCTTGTTTCTACCCCCAATACCAGGCAAACTCCACCTGGTTTTAATTTGTGCAGGGAAAGAACCATGACCAAGAACCGCTGTGCACTCTGGACACACTGATCCCTAGTCCTCCTGTTCACATTCTGTTTTTAGAGAGAGATCTCACACTGCCACCAAAGCTAGACTACTGCTCCTTATATAGCCCAGGCTGGCCTTGAGTCTATGGCAAGTCTCCAATCTAAGCCTCCAGAGTCCTGGAATTATTGGCAAACACCTTCTTGGCTTTGCCATCTAGTCTTAAGAGAAATCCACAAAGTGCCTAGAAAGGGCAAATGGAAGGGAATGAGACCCCAGGGGTGAGGGGACTGAATCTCCAAGCTGTGGGGTTGAGGCTCCCAGACCTCCAGGTCTTCCTCAGCTACACAGTGAATCCCCGGATAGGCTAAGATACTGGTGTGACTCGGTTGGGACAGCTCTTGCCCAGCATGCAGGAAACCCTGGGTTTTGTCCGGAGGACAAATTACACCAGACTTGGTGGAGAATTACTGGAATCCTTGTATTTGGTACATGGAGATTGAAAGAATCAAAATTTAAGGATATCCACTGAAACATGCATCATATAAAAACAAAACCACAAAACCCAAAGGGATTAGGTTCTGACCTGAAGCCCCAGCACTCAGTTGGCTAGTGGTAGGAGGCCGCCAGTCCTTGGCAGCCTGGACTGCATACAGAAAACCTGTGTCAACATACGTGGAAAGGGGGTAAAAAGGTTTCTCATTTGAGGGGACTGATAGTTATGTCACTGTGGGGTTTAAGAGTCAGGAATTTTGGAAATGACAATAAAATACCAGGAATATAGGGTCTAGACAGTACTGAGGAAAAACAGGTAAGGCACAATTGCTGAATTATACATAATGAGTATGTGTGTGTATGTTTGCATGGGTATGTATGTGTGGACAATATAGTTGTGTTACTATTATCAGAATGACAAGTCAGATCTTCCTCCCAGCGTGACATAGTGCCCTGAGAAGTTCTCCTCAGTGGTGTCTGAGCACCTCAGCCTGGTCCAGTGGCTGAGGCCAGAACAGGATCCTGGGGAATCTCCTTTCCCAGGGGTGTAGATGGTGGTTAAGAAAGCATAGGGTTCTGGGGTGCTTGGGCAACCTAAGAGTAGAAGAAGACACTCCTTTCTTCTCAAATTCAGTTAAAAATGTCTTTCCAATGAGCTTAGTGTTGCTCAGAGGACATGTCAAAAAACGTGTTTCAACTTCATGGAACACGATAGGACATGCTGTGGAGCACAGATGATGTCCAAGCAAGATGAAGATTCCAAGAACCTTCTCTTCCTGGGTTCAATTTAGGGACACGCTGGACATCCACGTAAGTCACACAGACTTCTCTGTTCGAGGAGCCATGATACGTTGGGACAGTATAGGGATAAAGAGGACACAAGATGAGATCATGCCAGTGTGACTGTAGGGTGGACAGGGATGGTTTCCTGGAAGCTCTCCCACACTATATGCAAAAGACTGCTTACCTGTGGGAGAACAAGCCACTTGAAAAGACACAGAGAAATGGAAGCAACCCATGGAAACAACCATAGCCCAGCTGAGTGCAGACTTGGACTTGCAAGGAGTCAGAGAAATGGAAGCAACCACCATGCGGCAGAGAGCAGACGGTGGATGGCACTAGGTGGGGTCTATACAGCAGTGCTGGCCCCTTTTGAAAGTTTCAGTTTTTCCATGTTCAGGACACCCATCATTCCCTCACGCTGTGGCAAATGGTGTTGTTTACAGAATTCAGTTCCCAATGTGAATGGTGGCCTTGAAGAAGCAAGCATGGAGAGGCAGTTGGTGAGTAACTAGAGGGCAGAAGTGGTGGAGAGAGAGGACTCATGGCATTGAGTCACGCCCCAGATGAGAAGTTCCAAGCTTTGCTCTGAGTGGGGTCTGCGGGTTCAGGCAGTGGAACTTGCTGTGATGACTTTTGTGGTTTTTTGCAAGTGTTTGGTAGGAGGTTGCCCTCTAGAACGTTCTATAGGGCTGCCTGAAGGCCAGATTCTCAACCTGAGAGCCCATCTTGGGGATGAGGGGACTGGCTGACTAGGAATACTCTCCCTGGGGTGAAAAGTCTCACCCTTTGGAGAAGATCATATTCTCTGCCAGGAAGCAAGGAGCATAGGACAGTCATTAACCACAGTGCAGTCTGTGATGTTTACCCAGGCAGGGGAGAGGGGAAGGGGCTGTTGTTCCACAACACGGTCTGGGCCACCTTTGTAACTCTGCCCTGCCCTCTGAACAAGACCCCATGTAAAGCCTGCCCTTCCCGCCTGGGTTTTCACCTGGTGAGAGCTGAGCTGGTGTGGACAGCTGTTCTTCCTCTGCAGGAGGAGCCTGTGGACACACTGCCTACTGGACGTCTGGCCTGGCTCTCCTATGGGATTGTCTGTATCTCAGCCAGGCCCATCCCCAACCTGTGGCTCACAAGCCACGGAGCTGGGTCTTGACCCCTTCAGGACTACAAAGCAGAAAGGCACAGGAAGGGCACTCTTAGAGACTTTCGAACACACAGAACTTACTGTGCTGGCGATGCAGCACCTAAGCACCCCTCTGCCTGCTTTACCGATGCCCCCTCCTCCTGCACTCCAGGCTTTGATCAGCATCTCTGCTGTCCAGTGCTACCTCAGCAAGCCTGAGGTCACACTGGGGTTGGTCTTTATGAAGGAACAGGTTATTAAGTTCACAAGTGTGCCACCATGGAGGGTCTCATCCTCACTTGGGATCAGAGCAGAGATTGGTTGGGGGACTGGAGGAGTCTGGTGGGAGGGATGTGGAGGAGGGGAGGTATCTGTGATTGACATGAGAAACAAGCTTGTTTCCAACTTAAATAAAAATAAAGGAAAACAAAAACAAGTGTGCCACAAGTGTGCACTGTTAAGGGAAGCTTTTTCTTTGCTAGCCGCTTTGGTTTATCTCCCGCCAGTTGCCTGGCCTCTGCCGCTTTGTAGTCCCCAAATAAACACACAAGATGCCTTATTAATTATGAAGCTGTTGGCCTTGCTTGTTTCTTACTGGCTAGCTCTGACTTAAGTAATTACCCCATAATTGTTAATCTAAGTATGTCTCTTACCGGAGAGGTTTCCGGGCTTCCTACCCCAATGGTGTTACATCTCGACTCTCTGTGTTTCTCCTTCCCAGAATCCTCCTGGACTCCTAGTCCCTCCTATCTAGATTCCCTATTGGCCAGACAGTGCTTTATTGGCTTAAGACTTCCCCAACATCTCCTCTTTTCTGTTTAAACAAAAAGAAAGGTCTTAACTTTAACACAGTCAAATTGTGTATAACAGAACAGTTATCAAATAAGAACATAGTTACAATATTTTAGCAAGATTTAAAGAAAATATCATCCATCCTATCCTTGTGAGTTCAAAGTTCTTTATGTAGCTTATCTTTTATCATAACTAAGGAGAACTATAACTATAACTATCTGCCTTCAACTCTATCAAAGACCACAGAAGGATAATATATAAACACCAGGATTGACAGGGACATCTTGCTACCTGGACAGTCACCCAAAGTTCCTCTGTAGCGTTGGGGCATCCATCTTTAGCCCATAGGCCACAATGTATCCAGAAGATTTCTTAGCAAAGCAGGAAATTTCAAAACTGTCCATCTGCATCAGCAGTCTGTCAATCATATTTCTGTGTCCTACAGAAAGTCTGGTAGACTCTTCCATGAAGCAGGAACCCTGTAAGACTGAGTTCAGTAGTCACTTTTCTGTGGGTCCTGCATGTCCAGTTTATCCAACAACAGTCAAGCAGTACAGGCAAGAGCAGTTTCTTGCCCAAATGGCTAATCTTGCCATGTTGAAAGCAAACTCCATAACAAGTTTCTTCGATGCCCATCTTCCTCTCAGACGTAATTGGTGCTGCCAGGAGCAGACATTTCTCATTGTCAAGAAAAACCCTAAACCATTTTAAATGCCATTTTCTGAAGGTCTTTGAGAGGTTTGAAGACTATCTATCTGTCTCAAATACATCTCTATATATCTAGAAAACCTAACTTACCTAACTATAAGTTCTAAGTAACTATCTATAGTCTGTATTCAATTATGCATTATGTTTTAAAAGAGCAGTATAAGCACAATACTTAATCAAGAGGAGAAATATACACATCACAAAATTGACCTTGAATTTGTGTCAATAAATGAAAAACAATACCTATACCATAATTCTCTTTTTTACCATTAAAAAAGATTGGCTGTGATCACTAGCCAATTATAAACAATCCCATTTAAATGAAAACAAAGATTTATAAACAAGATGGGAATTGGGGCGTCGCTCATTCCAAACTGCTTCCTGCTGGAAAGGGGCGCTGTTTATACCATGGGGATCATGACAAAACTCAGAAACCTGTATAAGTCCATATTTTCGGGGTCTGTAAAGCTGCATCATCTTAACTGTCTCAATTGTTGGAACACCTTGTCCACTGCTTCCGGGGGTCTTGGTTCGTCGAACCACTGAAGCCTGGAAGGAATCCTCAGCTTTTCATTTTCTGTAGAAACATAAGCAAAAACTCTTTTTCCGAGTAACATATCCTTATACTTAAATTTTGAAGTCAAGGCATTTTCAAAAGATAGAAGCTGAATTCATTCAGCAGCATTTATAATCAAGTGTACTTCAGTAGCAGTTCCTTCCTTAGCAATCAAAAAGCTGAAAAACACAATAGCATACAGTATCTAGACTCTCTGTGTATTTTCCATCTTTACGTGGCTTATTTATTTATTATTACTTTATTTCTTTCACTTTTATTTATTTTTCTTTGAGACAGGATTTCTCTTTGGAAATCTGCCTGCCTCTGCCTCTGGAGTAAATCCTACCGGCGTGCGCCACCACAACGCCGGCTTTTGTATTTATATACCACTTTGTCGTTTCATTTTCTGTCTCAATCTCACGTATATTTTTAAACACACTGTAAACCTTTAGAGGTTTTGTTCATCCAAGTCTGACTTTACTGTAAAGCTCTATGTTTTTCTGGCCACGTGTCTTATCTGTAAAACCGCGGCTGTTTTAAACTGCCATTTCAAGATGGCGGGCATAAGCGTGATTCCAGTTTACCGCCTCAGTCCATGCTGACATCCAGCAAAAGCTGCCACTTCCAGCTGTATGTACACCCCTTTTAATCGTTAGCAGAGTCTCTTAAAACAACCTTGCTGGCTGTTTTTTTGTTTTGTTTTGTTTTATGCAGAGTCAGGAAGACTCCCGTAAGCCAGCCGCGTGAATCTCAGCTTGTGGCTAGCAAAACAGAGCACACCTGAGAAAAATGTTGCTACCAAAATCTGTGCTTCTCTCTGTTCTTCTGTTTCTAAAATTCCTTTAAATCTTGTTATTTTGCGTGGAAATTGACACCATTTTGTTAAGGGAAGCTTTTTCTTTGCTAGCCGCTTTGGTTTATCTCCCGCCAGTTGCCTGGGCTCTGCTGCTTTGTAGTCCCCAAATAACACACAAGACGCTGTATTAATTATGAAGCTGTTGGCCTTGCTTGTTTCTTACTGGCTAGCTCTGACTTAAGTAATTACCCCATAATTGTTAATCTAAGTATGTCTCTTACCGGAGAGGTTTCCGGGCTTCCTACCCCAATGGCGTTACATCTCGACTCTCTGTGTTTCTCCTTCCCAGAATCCTCCTGGACTCCTAGTCCCTCCTATCTAGATTCCCTATTGGCCAGACAGTGCTATATTGGCTTAAGACTTCCCCAACAGTGCACAGTCACCCTCTGTCACAAAGGACAGGAGGAAAAGTATGAGTAAAATGAAGTAAGTGTCCCCACGTGGTTCTGTGGGTGACTCCACGATCCTGTTTCCTTGGAGCCAGGTTCTCACAGGAGTCGTGGCTTCTCTTGGCAGGGCCCAGGCAGCAGCACAGGTGTCTGAGGCAGTTCACCATTGCTTTCTTGACCCCCTTCCAGCTGTGGCGCCTATGGCTTTGGGAGGAAGCTGGGCCGGCAACCTCAGGCTGGCCATGGGTGATGGCATTCTCCTCTGTGATGGTGTCATCCTGAGTCATGGTCGCTGCCTGGGTCCTCCTCACTTCCAGGGTGATGGTGGCTTCCTGAAGGATGTCCTTGTGCTTGCATTATGGTCTCTTCCTCTGTGATGGCCTCAATGTGAGTCATGGTCATTTCTTCTGTGATGGTCTCATCCTGAGTATTGGTCACTTCAAGTGTGATGTCCTCTTCCTGGGTTATGGTTGCTTCTTTGTGATGGTACCTTCCTCATTCATGGCCTCTTCCTGTGTGATGTTCACTTCCTCACTAATGTCTTCTTCTTGTGTCATGGTGTCTACCTGCCTTGTATCCCCAGAGGAGGAGCCTCTGAAAGTTACACTCTGAACTATCTCCACTGAGCTCCAGAATTCCTCTTGGTAACTGCAGGAAGCTCTGTTGCCTGTGTCACGTGTGGTCTCATTGTGCTCTGGACTAGAAGAAGCAGTGTACATTAAGAGTGATGATGGGTGGACACTGGCCATCAGGCTGCCACTTTTCCCAATCATCAACTCAGAGAAATTCTCGCTCATTTCCTCGCTACTGCACATGAGGAAAAGAGCACAATGCCTGTTCAGGTAGACTAGGTGGGGAGGTCAGGTCCTCTCTGAGTGGTGGCACAGGGTGACAGACATGCTATGCCTTGTGCCTGGCATTCTTCTCATGCTCTCTCTCCTGGGGATTGGATGACAAGGTGAAGGTCAGGGGAGCAGGCTCGCTAGCTCGCCTTAGGGGCACAGGGAAGGTGTGAAGATCACCCAGGTTGAGGACAAGGTCTGGCTGCATGGATTTCACCTGGTGATGGCAGCAGTCTCCCCCAGGAGACTGGTGTTGGAGAATCAGGGAAGTGGACATCACCTGGTTGTAGTTTTGGTCTCTCAGAGAATCAATGATTTCCTCAGACTTATACCCCATGACCATCATGGAGTTGACAATGCTTGGGCTCAGGGCGCCTGGGGGTTTCTGTGTGGAAGAAGGTGGCAAACGAGCCTTGCTGTCCCTTATCATGGGGCGCCTCATGATTTGGTCAATGGTGGGCCTCCTGCCTGGGTTGATCATAAGAAGTCAGGCAATGATTATGGAAATATCGGTGGAAATGTGCTGAGGTATGCTGTAGTTTGAGTCAAGGATCTGATGTGTCACGCCTTCAGAACAGCTGGCCTGGAAGGGAAAGGGCCCAACTACCATGAGGAAGAGGAGCACACCTAAACTCCACATATCAGCGGCAAACCCATCATAGGCTTCTCCTAAAAAGAGTTCTGGGGTACTGTAGTACGGAGTACCACAGAAAGCTTTCAGCATGTGCCCTGGGACCACTTTGGCAGCAAGGCAAAAATCACAAAGTTTGGCTTTGCCCATGCTGCCGAGTAGTATATTATTGGCCTTAATGTCCCTATGGGCAATATGGTTGTTATGGCAGTACTGCACTCCAAGGAGAATCTGGGTAAATAGCCTCCACGCCTCGCTCTCCTGTAAGGACCCCATTTCCAGAATGTGTCAAAAAAGATCTCCCTCTGATGCGTGCTCCATCACTAAGAAGGTGGTATTTTTGATTGGAACATATCAAACAATTTAATGATGTTCGGGTGTTTCAGAGATTTCATGATGTTAACTTCACTGGCAACAAGCAAGGCATGCTTCTTCTAATTTCTAATAACTTTTACAGCCACACAGGTTACAGCAGGAATGTGGAAGGCCAGTTTCACCTTGGAAAATTTTCCCTGGCCCAGGGTCATCATCATCTTATAGTCAGCCATGAAAGACTCCTCAGAGGAGTAGCAGGCCTCCCTGCCCTGATCCATTGTCGGGTCCTTGGTGATATGTCTAGAACCGAATTCACAAGGGGGAAGTTTAAAGAAACTGTTCAAATCAGGCCCAGGAGAATGTGCATAGATATACATTCCTATGTCCTAAAGGAAGACACTCAGAGACAGTGCAGACAGCCTAAGCAGGTACTTAATTCTCAGGAAGAGAAGAAAGCATCTTCCACAGCAGTGGACTGCAGAATATGACACCAATAGGGTATGCAGGAACTGTCCGGAAACTCAGAGAATAAAACAAAGGTCACAGAAGCTAAGAGCCACTCATTGGGGAGGATCATGATCCTCTTTCTGCACCCAACACTGACAGAGGTGAGGTTCTAGTAAAACCAGATTCAAGAGCAGTTGCCAAGACAACAGACACTTGAAAACCCAGAGTATCCATGTGGGGAGATGGCTCAGGAGAATTCATTCAGAGAATAGGCAGCCTCTGACTACATCGGGATGTTGTGACAAAATGTTGTGTTCCTTCGAACCCCAGGGCACCTGTGAGGGTTAAAGATGACGTCATTCAACACATGATACCCACTAGGCCTGAAACTTCTCACCAAAGCCCAGAATCCCAGAGGCAGTAGATTGATATTCCAAATGGTCAAGAAAATATTCGTCTGCCAGAACCCTAAGACAACATGTGGAAGATGTTTCTTCCTCTCTTAAACAAAATTCCTTTGTTTTGTCACTTAAAACAACAGAAATTGCTTCCTTGTGTATCTGGACATTCACAAGATAAGATCAAGTGCCTGGGGGCTGAGTGTATAACAGGGCTGTGTTCTAATTAGAATTGGTGTGTTTTCTCACATGATCAAGGAAAAGCATGAACTCAGTCTATGAAGCTTTTTCTTAAAGGCCACATTTTCTTCTGTGTGACAATCTCTACTGTACAACCCAAGATGGAAATTGGCTTTCATTCCCTGACAGCTGTGTTAAGATGTCACATGAACACTTCCATTTTATTTTCTGACATTTGTTTCTGTCCACATTGGTTGGTAGGAATAGGATCGCCACCAAGTCTTTTCCTTTGTTGGTTTTAGTGTTCACAGAGTTTTGCCCTGTAACTCGGGTTGACTGAACACTGTGTGTCGTCCATGCTGGCTTTATTTCCCTGTGGTGCTGCTGACTCTGTTCCTCCTTAGGTGCACTGGAACACTGCTAGAATTTGTGTTTTAGTCAAGGTCTCATCTGTCCCAGACCTGGAGCAGGATCTTTGTCTTCTTGTGCAATTCCCCAAGGCAGAATTTCTGGGTCTGAACCCCTCTGCCCTGCTCAGGAGGAACAGCTCAGGGTCAGTGTAGGGAGTTCCAGGCTGAATGTAACCGTCATAAAGAACATGCACGTTCTGATTATTTGAACTCTGAGATGAGAACACTGATGCTTGGAGCTGTGTGAATGCAAAGACTGAAACCAGGCTGTGGCAGCATCCTTGTCTCATCTCAGGCCTGGTGGAGGAGAGAGGCAGGAATGGCAGCTTGCTGGCCTGAGATCAGTGAGACACCTCATTTGAAAAGTAAGGTGGATGTCCATGGTCGTGGACCCCCCCTTTAACCCAGGACTGGGGGAGAGCAGCCTGATTTCTGAGTTCTGGTCTGGTCTGCAAACTGCCCTACAGAGAGAGTTCAAGCACAGCCAGGTATATTCAGGTATGTCTCAAAAAACAAACAAATGAATTAAGGTATAAAATCACTGGATGAATATTCCTGGTCTACACATGTGCTCAAAGTGTGAGAACAGATAGACACGACCACACACACACATACACCCCTGTGGTCATGGATGTGTCATACAAACATACATACATACTCATTATGTAAGTTCTCCAATCCTGCCTTACCTGTTGTTCCTCAATACAGTCTAGACCCTATATCCATGGTATTTTATTCTCATTTCCAAAATTCCTGACTCTTGAACCCCACAGTGATGTAACTCTCAGTCCCCTCAAATGAGAAACCCTTTTCCCTCCCTCCTCTTATTTTGACACAGGTTTTCTGTATGCAGTACAGGCTGCCAAGACTGGTGACTCTCCTACCCCCAACTGAGTGTTGGGGCTACAGGTGAGCATCTAACCCTATTGGGTTTTGTGGTTTTGTTTTTAAATGATTCATGTAGGTGTGGATATCCTTAAATTTTTAATCTTTCTATCTCCATGTACCAAAAGCAGGGATTTCAGTAATTCTTTACCAAGTCTAGTTTATTTTGTCCTGGAGACAAAACCCAAGGTTCCCTATATCCTAGGCAAGAGCTGTCCCAACGGAGTCATACCTGTATCTCAGCCAAGCCTGGGATTCACTGTGTAGCTGAGGAAGACCTGGAGCTCTGGATCATCCCTATCCCTATTAGAGATCTGCATGATTGACCAGGCCTTTTCTCTTTTACCATTTCTAGATGACCTGTCTTTCTACTGAGAGTCTTCTGAAGGACCACAAACACGAGCTGTGGCCAGACACCACTTTTCTTCTGAAGCTGGTGAGTTGTGACCTGGCTGGGAGGGAGGTAAAGGAAGCTGTCCCCATCCCATGCCATGTCAAGGACACTCAGGTCAGTGTGCAGCAGCCCAGGTCATCACCTGTGTAGCCAGTTATTTTCAAAGCCCCGTTCTGATTAGCAGTCCTCAGGCTGGTCTCATCTAACTCTCTACGCAGCTCCGTGGGACAGAATGGAAGGCAGAAGCCTCCTCATTGCATGTCCACAGCAGCAGCTGATGACAGTTGGAAGATGGAGCCTCAAACCCATGGCTTGAAGGTTCAGCCCCCTCACCCCTGGGGTCTCATTCCCTTCCATTTGCCCTTTCTAGGCACTTTGTGGATTTCTCTTAAGACTAGATGGCAGATCCAAGGTGAAGGTGTATGCCAATAATCCCAGGACTCTGGAGGCTTAGATTGGAGACTTGCCATAGACTCAAGGCCAGCCTGGGCTATATAAGGAGCAGTAGTCTAGCTTTGGTGGCAGTGTGAGATCTCTCTCTAAAAACAGAATGTGAACAGGAGGACTAGGGATCAGTGTGTCCAGCGTGCACAGCGGTTCTTGGTCACGGTTCTTTCCCTGCACAAATTAAAACCAGGTAGAGTGTGCCTGGTATTGGGGGTAGAAACAAGAGGATCAGGCAGTCAAGGTCATCTTCCAAAGCAGAGAGTTTGAGGCCAGTCTAGGAGGAATGACACTATTTTAAATAAACAATCCTTACTCCCAAATCTTAATGCCCATATCTGAGAAAAGAATGCCATGGAAGCCCACCACAACCTCATATTCCTCGAGAATCACAATGCCTTTCCCATGGAGAGATGAAAACAGCATCCAGATGTGTAGTGAATATTTCCTGTGATTCACATCTGGAATTGGCTGAGCATTGAGTCATCTCTTGTGCAGTGTACTGAGGAGCTGTTCAGTAAGTGCTTCCTATTGATCATGTGGGAGGAGGGGAAAGGGAGGAATGGAGGGCATGGAGACTTAGTACTGGGACAATAAGAAAGGCAGAATGCAGCAATCTCTTGAAGCTGTGAGACCCTCTGATGTTTTGCTGCCCCCTTGTGGCCATTCTATACCTGTTCCCAGTTAGTGCACCTGAATTGCTGCAGTCTCTGCTTCAACTCAGGACACAATTGTGGTTGTTAGATGGGTTTCAGACTGAGGTGGAGGGAGGCTTGCCTTGCTAAACCCATCTAACATGCTTTTATACTCCTTCTTTCATTTGTTTTTTCCATTTTTGATAAAAAACAAAATATCTTTCAGAGCTGGGCTGTCCTGATGTCCCTGAACCAATTTCATAGACACACTGCTGCTCCTGGACATGCCCTCCACAATAGAGATGACTGGGTTGTGAGTCAAGACTGTGAAATCCATACCTGGGTGAGATTCAGAAGCACAAGAGGGCTGGGACGGTGCCTGTCTGTCCATACAGTGCCTGCTTTCATTGTGAGATATGAGGTCATGACCCAGAGTGCCAGGGAAAACCAGCTGGCTGGCTGAGGCTTGTTATCCCAGAACTTGGAGATGGAGGGACGTGCATGTACCTTTTGTGTTGTCTTTGTTTTGTTTTATTATGTTTCTGAGACAGGGTTTCTCTGTCCTTCCCTGTCTCTCTAGAGCAGACTGGCCTTTGTCTCACAGACAGTTGCCTGCTTCTGTCTCCCAAGTGCTGGGATCAGAGGCGTGCACCACCACAAACACGACCACACTTGACTGCAGGTGCTTCAACCTTGCTGGACTTGAGAGAGCCTGTGTCCAAAACACAAGGTGTACATATCTGTGAGTTAACATTTGAGGGAATACATGTGCTACATACTTAAAAGTTAGAGCACACACATGGATATATACAAGGACACGGATGCACAAGCACACAATTGTAAATATATTACATGTGAATGTGTCTACACACACACACTCACACACACTCACACACTCACACAATGTAAGCATAGTGATAAAGAAGCGCTTTATTTGAAGGGCTGCATAGCCTTTGGTAGTCCTGACCTTCATGCAGGAGCATCCTGGTGGGCAAGACCAGGAAGTGAGACAGGGTGATACTGCTGAGAACACTAGGGCAGTCCTCTCTGGATGCTAGGATCAGAATTCCATGCTTTGGGATGTTTATTACTGCTGAGTAGACGCAGGTGGTGTGCTGACAAGGTGGTCCTAGCTTTATTAGCACCTGGGTCACTTAATGTCTCTGCTCTAGGCAGCTTGGGACTAGGCAAGTATCAGAAGCCAAGGCAGATGGCCCTGCACTAGGAGAAAAGAAGACCACCTCCATCAATTCTACTAGCACACCACCCCCAAAGCACTGAGTTATGTTTGTTACGTTGGAAATAAAATTCATTGTTTAATGAGGTTTTTGGGTTTTTTGTTTTTGTTTCATTTATCCTTTGTTTCCATACCAATCCCAGTTCCCCCTCTCCCCTCCTTCTGCTTTCCCCTTATTCTGCCTATCCCGTCTGGCGTCTTCTCCTCAAACGGGGTAAGGCCTCCCATGGGGAGCCAAAGAAGTTTGTGCCATCACCAAGTTGAGGCAGGACCAAGACCCTCACCCATGTGTCTAGGCTGAGCAAGGTATTTCTCCATAGGGAATGGGCTCCAAAGATCCAGTTCATGCACTAGGGATATATCCTATTCCCACTGTCACTGGCACCACACACTACACAAGCCTCTCCACTGTCAATGGCATTGATGGGGTGTGTGACTAATTTGGTCCTATGCAGGTTTCCCAGTTGTCTCTCTGCAGACAGTGAGCTCCTGCTAGCTCTGGTCTGCTCTGTCTCTGGTTTTCCCCATCCTTCTCTTGACCGCTTTGCTCATATCGTCAGTCCTGCCTCTCTTTAACTGGTCTACAGAAGCATGGGCCAGTGCTTAGTTGTGGATCACTGCATCTGCTTCCTTCAGTTACTGGACGAATGTTCTATGATGACAACTGAGAGAGTCCTCAATCTGATTATAGGGGAAGGCCAGTTCAGGTACCTTCTCCACTATTGTTTAGAATGGAGTCATCCTTGGGGATTTGGGCAGTTCCTGAGTGCCAAGTTTCTTGCCCATCCCTTAATGGCTCTCTCTTTCCAAGTATTTCTTTTCTTTCTCACCTTCTCTGTTCTTCCCCCCATATTGACTATCCCATTACCTCATGTTCTCCTCCTCACTCCCCTTCCCTTCTCTGCTCTCCCCTTCCTACCACCACCACCACCACATTCTCAATTTCCTCAGGAGATCTTGTCTATTTCCCCTTCCTAGGTAGATCCATGTATGTCTATCTTAGGGTCCTCTTTGTTACCTAGCTTCTCTGGGGTTGTGAAATGTAGGTTGGTTGATCTTTGCTTTATGTCTAATATCTACTTATGAGTTAATTCATACCATATTTGTCTTTCTGGATCTGGGTTACCTCAGTCAGTATGGTTTTTTTCATTTCTTCCATTTCCTGAAAATATCAAGATGCCATTTTGTCTTTACCAGTGAGTATACTCCATTCTGTAAGTGTACCACATTTTCTTTATCCATTCCTGTGGCATCTAAGGGCATCTACATTGTTTCAAGGATCTGGCTAGTGCAAATAATGCTGCTATGAACATAGTTGAGCAAATGTTCTTGTGGTGTGAGTGTGCAGTCTTTTTGTATGTGGCCAAAAGTTGTATTGCTGGGTCTTGAGGTAGACTGATTCCCAATTTTCTGAGAAACAGCCATACTCACTTCCAAATCAGCTGTACAAGTTTGCAGTCTCAATAGCAATGGAGGAATGTTCGCGTTACTCTACATCCTCTCCAGCATAAGCTGTCATCAGTGTTTTTGACCTTAGCCATGGTAGTTTTGGTTTGCATTTCCCTGATGACTAAGGATGTTGATCAGTTCCTTCAGTGTATTTCAGCCATTTCAGATTCCCCTGTTGAGAGTTCTCTGTTTATATCTCTAGCCCAAATTTTAATTGAATTATTTTGGTCCTCTGATTTCTAGTTTCTTGAGTTCTTTGTATATTTTGGGGATTAGCCCTGTGTCTGATATGGAGATGGTGAAAGTCTTTTTCCTATTCTGTAGGCTGACATTTTGTTTTGCTGATCAATTCTTTACCTTACAGATCCTTCTCAGTTTCAGCAGGTCCCATTTATTATTTGTTGTACTCAGTGTCTGTGCTACTAGTGGTATAGTTAGGAAATCGTCTCTTGTGTTAACGTGTTCAAGGCTACTTCCTGTTTTCTCTTCTATGAGGTTCAGTGTGGTTGGATTTATGCTGCAGTCTTTGATCCATTTGGATATGAGTTTTGTACGTGGCAATAGGTATGGATGTATTTGTCTTCTTCTACGTGTTCACATCCAGTTATGCCTGCACCACTTGTTGAAGATTCTTTTTTCCCCCATTTCATATATGGTAGCTTCTTTTTCAAAACTTCGGCATTCATTGATGTGTGGATTAATATCAGCATCTTCTATTCAATTCCATTCCTCCATCTGTTTTTTGCCAATAGTAAGCTATTTTCATTACTACAACACTATAATATAGCCTGAAGTCAGGGATGTTGATGCCTCCCAGGCTCTTTCAGTGTAAGAGATTGTTTTGGATATCCTGTTTTTTTTCCATATGAAGTTGAGTATTCTATTTTCAAGGTCTGTGAAGAATTGTGCTGGGATTCTGTTGGGGATTGCATTGAATCTGTAGATTGATTTTGTTATGATTTTTACTATGTTAATCCTACCTAGCCAAGGGCATGCTTGATCTTCCCATTTTTCTGACATCTTCAATTTCATCTCCATAGACTTAAAGTTCCTGTCATACAGGTCTTTCAGTTTGTTTAGAGTAACCCCAAGATGTTTCATTTTGTTTGTGTCCGTAGTGAAGGTGATGTTTCTCTGATTTCTTTCTTAGATCATTTTTTATCTGTATATAGGAGGGTTACTAATTGATTTGAGTTAATCTTGTATCCTGCCAAATTACTGAAGGTGTTTGTCAGCTGTAGGCATTCCTACAACAAATATCAAAAGTTTCCCATTAGTACCTCCTTGATCCCCTTTTGTTGTCTTATTGCTCTAGCTAGAACTTTGAGTACTGTATTGAATAGATATGGAGAGAGTGGATAGCTTTGTCTTGTTCCTGATTTTAGTAGAATGGCCTTGTGTTTCTATTTAGTTGGAATGTTGGCTGTTATCTTGCTGTATATTGCCTTTATGACAGTTAGGTATTATCCTTGTATCCCTCATCTGTCCAATTTTTATCATAAAGGATGTTGTATTTTGCCAAACTGCCTTTTACTTAATTAGATGATCCTATGTCTCTTTTTCTTTCAGTTTGTTTATAGGATATATTACATTGATGGATTTTCATATGTTTAACCATCCCCCCATATGGTGAAGCCTAGTTGATCATGGCAGATGATTTTTCTCATGTGTTGTTGGATTTGATTTGCCAGATTTTTGTTAAGCATTTTTGCATCAAAATTCATGAGGGAGACTGGTCTGTAATTCTCTTTCTTAGTTGCATCTTTCTGAAGTTTGGGTATCAGGGTAACTGTAGCCTCCTAAAAAGAGTTCAGCAGTGTTCCTTCTGTTTCTGTTATGTGGAGCAATTTGAGAAATATTGGTATTATCTCTTCTTTGAAATTATGCAGTGAAAAAATGTGGCCCTGTACTTTTTTGGTTGGGACACTTTTGAGGACTCGTTCTATTTCCTTAGTGGTTATAGATTTATTTAACTCATTTATCTGGTTTTTATTTAATTTTGGTATGTGGAGCTTATACAGAAAACTGTCCATTTCCTTTAGTTTTCCAATTTAGTTGAGTACAGGTGTTTGGAATTATGACCTGTTGAATATCTAGGTTTCCACATTGTTTTTTGTTATGTCCTTTTTAATTTTGGATATTGTAAATTTGGATATTCTCTCTCTGTGTTTTTATTAGTTTGGATAAAGGTTTGTCTATCTTTTTTCTTGAAGAACCAAATTTGTCTCATTGATTCTTTGTATTGCTTTCTTTGTTTCTATTTTATTGGTTTCAGCCCTCAATTTGATTATTTCCTGCTGTCTACTCCTTCTGAGTTTTCTTTTTTTTTTTTGTTCTAGAGATTTCAGGTATTCTGTGAATTTGCTAGTGTTGGATTTCTCCAGCTTCTTTATGTAGGCACATAGTACTATTAACTTTCCTCTTAGCACTGCTTTCATTGTGTCCTGTAAGTCTAGGTTTGTTGTACTGTCATTTCCATTCAATTTAGGAAGACTGTAATATATTTCTTCCTTGACCCTGTGTTGATTCATTTTGCACTGTTCAATTTCCATGCTTTTGAGGGCTTTCTGCATTTAGTGTTATTGTTGAAGTCTAACTTTAAGCCATGGTGTGCTGATAAGGTACAGGGGATTATTCCATTCTTTTGTATCTGTTAAAGTTTACTTTGCTATTGAGTATATGTTCAATTTTAGAGAAGGTTCAGTGAGGTGCTGTGAAGAGAGTATATTCTTTTCTGTTTGAGTGGAATGTTGAATAGATGTCTATTAAGCCCATTTGAGTCCTAACATCTGTTAGTTCGCCTATTTCTCTGTTTGTGTCTGGCAGACTTGTCCAGTAGTGAAAGTTGGGTGTTGAAGTCTCCCACTATTAGCGTGTGGGGCTTGATATGTGATTTAAGATTTAGTAATGTTTGTTTTACAAATGTGGGTTTCCTTGTATTTGGGGCATAGATATTCAGAATTGAGTATTCATCTTGATGGATTTTTCCTGTGATGAATAGGAAGTGTTCCTCACTTCTATTGGTTAATTTAGTTTGATGTCTATTTTGTCAGATATTAGGATAGCTACACCAGCTTCTTTCTTAGGTCCATTTGAGTGGAAAATGTTTTCCCAATCCTTTACTTTGAGGTAATGGATGTCTTTGAAGTGGTATGCAGCAGAAGGATGGATTCTGTTTCCATATCCATTCTCTTGGTTTGTGTCTTGTACTTTCATAGGCATATCCTTTATGTGCAGAACATTTTCTTCTATGATTTTGTTGAATATATTATCTGTTCCTTTGATCTCCTGAACTACTTCTCCTTCTTCTATCCCTAGTAATTCTTAGCTTCAGTCTTTTCATTGTGTCCCTAATTTCCTGGATATTTGGTTATAAGTGTTTGTTGGATTTAACATTTTCTTTGGCCCGTGGATCAACTTCCTCGATGGTATCTACAACGCCTAAGATTCCCTCTTCCATTTCTTGTATCTTGTCATTCCTGATCATTTACCCAGATTTTCCCTTTGCAGAATTCCCTGTGCTTGTGTTTTCTTTATTATCTCTATTTCAGTTTTCAAGTCTTGAAACATTTCCTTCATCTGTTTGACTGTTTCATCTTGGTTTACTTTAAGGTACCTTGTTTACTTCTTCCAATTTTTTGTTTGTGTTTTCCCCTACTTATTTAAGTGACTTCTATCATTTCCTCTATAAGGGCCTCAATCATCTTCATCAAGTTTTTTTAGAGTCATTTTCTCTTTCTTCATCTGCTTTGGGATATTCGCATCTTGCTGTTTTAAAACCACTAGTTCCTGTGGTTGCCCTATTGCTCTTTATGTTGTAAAGTGTATTCTTATACTGTTGTCTACCCATCTGTTCCCCTATCAGTACAGGTGGAGTTTGAGCTTCAGAGGAGGTCCCTCTTCCTCCGATTGGTGCAGTTGGAAGCTGTGTCTCCATTGATCACTCCTCCTGATGCAGGCAAGGAAGCATTCTGCACATTGCTGCTCCAGGTGTAGGCAGGTCCAAGGCTCAGGGGTTGATCCTCCTGGTACAGGCTGGGTCACAGGCTCCAGTGGACATTCCTTGAGGTGCAGATGGGGCCACAGTTCCTGTGATCACTCTGGTAGGTGCAGGCAGGGCTAAGTATCTCCTGGTTGTTGACACAGGCACATGTCATACAGAGAGTGGCACTCGATGCTGGCTGGGACACAGGGGCACTTTCCCAGAGGAAGTTCTTAGCTTCTGGAAGCCATGCTGTGCACATGTCAAATCACTTCCCACTTTGCTGCTTTTTGTTGTTTTTGAGACAACTTCCTTTCTGTTGCTCTGCTTTGGCAGGCCTGGTGCTATGTAGCTCATGCTGACTCTACATTTGAGCAGTCTGGCTTCCTGAGTGGCTGGGATTATAGTTGTACTTCATCAGTCACTCCCTGATCCTTATGGGCCTGTTTTTACTTCAATTTTTTAAAATAGGGCCCCATGTATTTTAGGTTTGCATTGAACTTGCTGTGTATCAGAGTCTATCTTGATCTCCTGATCACCTTCATCACTTCTTCAATTCTCATTATCATAAACCTGGGCATGACATTCATTACTTGAAGCATCCTAAGCAAGCCCTATTCAAACTGTACTACATGTGTAGCCCCAAATGTGTTTGTTTTCATGAACCCTTCATTTTAAACATATATGTATGGGTGCATCTAAAGACACAACTCTATTGGTGCCTGGTAACATTGGAGGCCATAAGATGGCACTAGATCTCCTGGAACTTGAGTGAACTATCATGTGAATGCTGGGAATTGAAGTGGGTCTCCTGGTATTACAACCAGAGCTCTCAATCACTAATTCTTTTCCCCAGCTCTTAGTCTTTTAATAATGTAACTTGTTGTGTGCATCATCTTTTAAAAGAAAATGCATATTTGGAATGCAGTTACAAGCAAAAGAGCCACCATTGCCATCAGATAACACAACTATCTCACAAAACACCCTCAGAGCTAGGTTTGTTGTCTGTTGACATTCTAGATCAGCATGTCCTGTGGGCACATTTCTGATTGCCTTCATTGTTGAGCACAGACTCAATCATCTCATGTGTCTGTCCCTGGACTGCAGTGTTAAGACAGAATACTGAAACTTAATAGCAAGCAAGAATGCGTATATTGCCTCTCTGCTCT
Organism: Mesocricetus auratus; assembly: GCF_017639785.1. NCBI lineage: Eukaryota > Metazoa > Chordata > Mammalia > Rodentia > Cricetidae > Mesocricetus > Mesocricetus auratus. Next base: position 149,124,092 of record NW_024429266.1, on the reverse strand, counting down.
GGACTATGGCAGTGATATGTGTAGGTGATTAAATTCTTGCCTTGAATCCTGCTCTATGACAGCGACCTGGATTGTAAACCAAGTAAACTCTCTCTTCCATTGCTTTTTGTTGTCACGACCACCTCGACCAGCAAGGAAGACGCGACTCAGGAATCCTTCTCACAAGCGGTTTATTCAGGACCTAGAGGGCAGGGTTATCTTTGCTCTTTTTTTTTTTTTTCTTTTTGGTTTTACGAGACAGGGTTTCTCTGTATTGTTTTGGAGGCTGTTGGGCCAGCCCGGCCTTGAACTCACAGAGATCCGCCTGCCTCTGCCTCCCGAGTGCTGGGATTAAAGGCTTGCGCCACCACCGCCCGGCCCTTCTCTCTGGGCAAGGTGTCTCCAGAAAGAACCTCCAGAAGGGAGATCAAATTGTGCCTGTCCCTCAAGTCTTCGTAGAGATCATTCACATGTTTGCGAACCTTCATGAGGTGCTGATTTATCCATTTCGTAAATGTTTTCTTTTGAACTTTGTCCCGCTCATCTTTGTACCTCTCCAGGACGTCCTCGTAGGCCTGGAGGTACTCCTGCTCCTCCACGTACAGGTAGGCAGCAGGGGACAGGTACCCCGCCATGCTGGGGTCCGGGGGGCTGGCCGCGCCCGCGGGCCCGTGACCCGGGAGGAGGCGTCAGAAAACCCAGGCTGGAGGGACAGCGCGGAGGCAGGCCCGGGGCAGCGTCCCCAGGGAAGGCTTCGGGTGGCCACGGGCGGTGGCGTGGAGCAGGGAGCCTCCTGACCCTGCGCCCCGGGCCGCGGCGCTGCGGAGGACAGCGCTGCCCCGCCGGGATGCGCCCCGTACGGGCCACCAACTGTCACGACCACCTCGACCAGCAAGGAAGACGCGACTCAGGAATCCTTCTCACAAGCGGTTTATTCAGGACCTTGAACAAATCTTCTGACCCCAGGGAGTGCCCGCCCACATCTTAAAAAGGCCCTTGGGCAGCCAACCCCGGTAAGCCATGTGGCAACAGCAGATAGGTCCACATACGAGGAAGCAAGCCTGATATCCAGCCTTGACCAAATAAGGAGTTGTTTATCACAGAGAGCACTTGCTGTTGGGCTAGCAGAGGCGGAAGCCAGCACCATCTTAAGGGTGCGGCATTTCGCAGCTCTCTACAGTTCCCCCTTTTTTGTTTAAAATGCAACAGGCAAGAGTAGAGGTCTGATCTCTGACAATGACAGGGACATTGTACTGATTTTTGTTTGGCGTCATCCACCCAACAAACATCAGACCCGTCCGATACCCTTTTTTTCCAGAGGCGGGACTCTTGGGTACCAACCCGCATGCAATCAGACATGCTCTTCTCTGGGTCATTATTAGCTGACTCAGAGTGCAGTGCTCTGCCTCGCATCCTGAGCGTATTTAATTAGTTCTTAAGGTGGCTAACCATGCCTGTGGGGGACTGTCCTGCTTCAATAGTGGTAAAGGCCTGAATGACCATGGCTGCATTGTGTCTCTTTGTGTGACTCTAATCTTACATAGAAACCACAAGCAAACCAGGGAGACCAACACCAAGAGACCTGTTAATGCTCCTATACCCGCCCACTCCTTAAGATGGTTCATTGTAGAAGTCAGCCAGGATGATAATCCTGATGCAAAGGAAAGGTCCACTCTGGTGGAATTCACATGGACCACTGCCATCCGGAGTTCTCTCATGGTGTCTTCAAAATCAGACGTCCAATTCTGTAGCAAAAACTGAGACAATCTTTTAGACAGGTTAGCTGCATGAGTGAAATTTTGATATTTTCTGGTTACAAGAGGATGAGGCTGCAGCATCAAAAGCAGCTGATGACTCTAGAAAATAAACTAAAGTCAGAGATGGATGAACACCGTCTCAGATTAGAAGGGAATTGGGCTACAGCCCACACCAGCACTGGCCCTGAGGAATCAGAAAATGAGGATGATGGCTACGATGTGCTTAAGCCACCTGTGCCGGCTGTCTAATGTTAGCTCCTCCTTTGGCTGGTTACCTCTGGATGGTGATCCTACAACAAACTTCAATGAGAGTTCCCAAGTTCCTGAGAGGCCCCTAAACCATTCCCTCGGAGAATCAACTCTGAACGAAAAGCAAGTAGCTGTCAGCAAGGTGGAGGTGCCACTGCTAACCCTGCTTCCACGGCCGCCTCACCACAGCTCTCGAGTGAGATTGAGCGTCTCATGAGTCAGGGCTACTCCTACCAGGACATTCAGAAAGCTTTGGTCATTGCCCACAACAACATTGAAATAGCCAAAAACATCCTCCGGGAATTTGTTTCTATTTCTTCTCCTGCCCACGTAGCTACCTAGCACATCTCTTCCTGCCGTGACTTCAGAGGACCCATGAGCCAGGCCTCCACTCAAGGAGCACCCAGGAAAGCAGTGGCTTCTTTTGGGATGTCCACAGTGAGGTCCCACCTTTTCTGTGGGTATTGATCGACACCCTGGTTCCAAGATTTCAAAGCAGTAGAATGACTATGGAGCAGCTAGTGTGTTTACTGTTGTGTTGGTCTTAAGAGTGTGTTTGTAGTTCTTTAGTCCCCATTAGGAGAGGGTGGATTTTTCAAAAAATTGAAAAACACAATAGCATACAGTATCTAGACTTTTGTGTATTTTCCATATTGTTCCTCAGTCCCATGCAAAATCAAGATCTCTCCCTAACTTCCAAAAATCTTAAATTCTTAGAATGAAGCAGCTCATTCAGAGCCAAAAAATTTGGGTGCAACTGAGAAGCGCCCATAGCCAAACTAACAATGTTTTTACTTTCCGGTTGCTGCTAGCCAAACTAACAATGTTTCTTTTAAGCTTCTAATGTTTCTTTTTAGCTTTTACTTTGGGTTCCCTGCTAGCCAAGCTAACAATGTTTTTACTTTTGGTTCGCTGCTCCACGAACCGTTTGTCCTGCTCTCTCTTTACCTTCAGAGAGGAGCAAACCAACTGCTCTTGTCCCAGTCCTTTTTTTGCCCCGCTCTTGTCGTGGTCCCTTTTTTAGTCTAAGATTCTTTGATCGCAGCAACTCGTTGAGTGCCAGAAAAATTGGGCAGGATGTGGAATTACCCATGTTTTAATAACAAACAGTGAAAAGAAAACCCAAAAAATAAAATTAAATACCACCCAAAGGGCCAAGAAAAAAAGAATAATACCCTTTGTTTCCTTTTACTCCGTCCGCTTTGACGCGGCTCTACTACTTTCCTTTTTGTCCCGTCCGCTTTGACGCGGCTCTACTACTTTCATTTTTATCCTGTCCGCTTTGACGCGGCTCTACTTTCATTTTTGTCCCGTCCGCTTTGACGCGGCTCTACTACTTTCCTTTTTGTCCCATCCGCTTTGACGCGGCTCTGCTGACCGTTCTCCCCTTCTCTACGGGTGAGAACAATAATCCCGCTCTTTTTGCGGATCCCCGCCTTACCTGGGGACTTACCGGTGCACCCCCTGACTGCTGTGAGTTCTGAATTCCTTTCTTCGTACGAGCGTCCCCGTACGGGCCACCAACTGTCACGACCACCTCGACCAGCAAGGAAGACGCGACTCAGGAATCCTTCTCACAAGCGGTTTATTCAGGACCTTGAACAAATCTTCTGACCCCAGGGAGTGCCCGCCCACATCTTAAAAAGGCCCTTGGGCAGCCAACCCCGGTAAGCCATGTGGCAACAGCAGATAGGTCCACATACGAGGAAGCAAGCCTGATATCCAGCCTTGACCAAATAAGGAGTTGTTTATCACAGAGAGCACTTGCTGTCGGGCTAGCAGAGGCGGAAGCCAGCACCATCTTAAGGGTGCGGCATTTCGCAGCTCTCTACATTTTGTCATGGTACTTTATCACAGCTATGGCGGTGAAAGAAGGATGACTTTCTTGGTTTTGTTAGACTAGTCCAGTGTGCTAAGGTGATCAGTGATGCATCAGTGGTCTCCAAAATCAACTGACACAGTGGCTCTACAGTTTGCTCTGACATTGATGAGGGATAAGGGATGCAAAGGAGTGAGCGAGGGGAAAGTTTATTACGGGAGAGTGAGACATGCTCCCGACTGTGCAGGTAGCCAAGGTGATGGTAATGCCCAGCTACAATGTTCTGAGCTGGAAGTGAAGTTGGTCATTTCGTACTGAGATTGGTCATTTTCCAGGCATAAATGTGGGTTGAGTCATGAGTGCCAACACTGATTGTATATCACCTTGGCCCTGTCTTGAGACAATCATGTACCATTTCCCACACAGACAAGGCATGGTCACTGGCTGTGGTGGTCATCTCTGTTCTTTCTTCTTTGCTTGTTTTGCTGGCCATTAATTAGACCATGTTCTCTTGGTCATGTGATCAACTTGTTACCACAGACCCTTATCCTTATTGTTCACCAGATGTCTCCTAAGTCAATACTTATTTCTACTGATTTCCCTCTTAGAAATATTCTCCATGATTGGGACAAATTCATCAACAAGTTCCAAACAAATAGGTGAAATCGGTCATGTTAATGTTAGAGAGTAACCAATGAGAGACAATTTTAGTTCTATACCATTCTCCAGGTCTCTGCCTACATCTGTGAGTGTCTCTGGGCATAGAGGAGTATACCTTACTCCCAGCACTCAGGCTTCAGACTTCTGCATTTCAAGAGTTAAGGAGGTGCAATACATTAAGATCAGGAGGTCAAGGACACCCTCTACTACATAGGAAGTTCAATAACAATTGCCTACATAGCACCAAGTCTGCCAAGCAGAGCTACAGAAAAGACCCTGTCTCAAAACAACACACTGGCCTCTCTGTATCCAGATAGCAGTCTATTGCTGCTTGAATACAAATGCTAGCCCCAAACAACAGGTGGAGGACAATGAGGAGGCCTTGTGTCTCACAAACACACACTCCTAGCACTAAGGAGGCTGAGGCATGAGGTTGGCCTCAGGTTCAAGGCCAGCTCCCATTTTGAATTTTTTAATGGGATTTTTGAAGACAGTTTCTGTGTGTAGCCCTGGCCATCACAGAACTTGCTCTATAGACCAGGTTGGCCTCAAACCCAGAGATCTGCCTGCCTCTGCCTCCTGAGTGCTGGGATTAAAGGTGTGCACAACAACTGCCCAGTTCCATTTTGAATTTTGTTTTGTTTGGTTGTTTGATGTTTGTGTTTTTGTTTTCATAAAACTGGGTTTCTCAGCTCTCTGGCAGTGGGATTGCATGCTGGCACTCCCCTGATTAATGTCTAAAATCCATATATGAGTGAGTACATACCATGTTTCTCTTTTTGTGACTGGGTTACCTCACTCAGGATGGTTTCTTCTAGTGCCATCCATTTGCCTGCAAATTTCAAGATTCCATTGCTTTTTTCCACTGAATAGTACTCCATTGTGTAAATGTACCACATTTTCTCTATCCACTGTTCAGTTGAGGGGCATCTAGGTTGCTTCCAGATTCTGGCTATTACAAATAATGCTGCTATGAACATAGTGGAACACACATCCTTGTTGTGTGAATGTGCATCTTTTGGGTGTATGCCTAAGAGTGGAATTGCTGGGTCTTGTGGTAGACTGATTCCCATTTTCCTGAAGAATCTCCATACTGATTTCCAAAGTGGGTGGATAAGTTGGCACTCCCACCAGCAGTGGAGTAGTGTTCCCCTTTCACCATATCCTCTCCAGCATAAACTGTCCTTGGAGTTTTTTTATTTTAGCCATTCTGACAGGAGTGAGATGGTATCTCCGAGTTGTTTTGATTTGCATTTCCTGGATGGCTAAGGATGTTGGGCACTTTCTCAAGTGTCTCTCAGCTATTTTAGTCTCCTCTATTGAGAATTCTCTGTTTAGTTCTGTACCCCATTTTTTGATTGGATCCTTTGGTGTTTTGGAAACTTGCTTCTTGAGTTCTTTGTAAATTTCGGAGATCATCCCTCTGTCAGATATGGGGTTAGTGAGTATCTTTTCCCAATCTTTGGGGTGCCTTTTGTCTTGCTGACTGTGTCTTTTGCCTTACAGAAGCTTCTCAGTTTCAGGAGGTCCTATTTATTAATTGTTGACCTTAGTGTCTGTGCTACTGGAGTTATGTTCAGGAAGCTGTCTCCTGCCAGCATACAATCCCACTGCCAGAGAGCCTAGGAAACAGAATCTTCATCCAGCGACTGATGAAAGCAGAGGCAGATACCCACAGACAAACACTGAACTGAACTCCTAGAACTGATGGGCAAAGGAGTTAAGAGTGGGCTGGTTTGACCCACAGAATCAGTTGACCTGAACAAGGAGGAGCTCTTGAACCCCAGATTGATGGCTGTGGAAAACATGGGACTGAACCAGACCCCCTGAATGTGGGTGTCAGTGAGGATGCCTAAGTAATCTATGGGACCTTGGGTAATATTTATCCCTGGTGTACAAATAGACTTTGAGTGCCCATGCCACAATATGGGAGGCTCTCTCAGCCAGGACTCTTGGGGAAGGGCCTAGGTCCTGCCCTGGTTGAAATGACAGTTACTGGAAATCCACCATGGAGGGCCTCACCCTCCTTGGTGATTGGAGTGGAGACTGGGTTGGGGACTGAGGGACCTGGTAGGGAGGGCAGGGGTGGAGGGGAGAGAGAAGGAGCTGGGATTGACATGTGAAACAAGATTGTTTCTAACCTAAAAAAATAATTAAAAAAAAGAAATCAGAGAAACACCTCTCTTAAAAAAACTGGGTTTCTCAGTGCAACAGCTATAACTGTCCTGGAACACACTCTGTAGATCAGGCTGGCCTTGAACTCACAGAAATCTACCTGCCTCTGCCTTCTAGGTGCTGGGATCAAAGGCATGCACCTCAACCACCCCACCCATTTTGAAGTTTTAAACCATAGTGTAATTATACTTAGGGGAGGGACATGCTTGTGAAGGTCAGGTCAAACTATGCAAGTTGGTTGTGTCTTCCATCATATGGATGCTAGGATGGAACTCAAGTGGACCATTTGGTAACAGGTGTCTTCCCCACAGAACTCTCCCTATACCCACATTGTGTTTATGCACACCTGTCCCAGTCTTTGACCCTCACTGGGTCTGCTTTGGTTTCTGTATCTGAATTATCAGGAGAGAAAAGTGGTGTTTCCTCTCCCTAACATTGCCCCTCTTCCCTTTTGGGTCTCATGCAAGTTTGGGGTTTGAGGAGATGCCTCATTGGGAAAACACTTTCTGCTTGACATTACAACTTGAGTTCAGATTCCCAGCATGTTGTAAAAATCTGGGTGCAGTGATACAATTGGTAATTCCAGTGCTTGGGGGTTAGAGACAGGAGGATCCCAGAACTCTCTGAACTGGTGAGCTAGAGTCAGTGAAAGAACACACCTCAAAATGTAGTGAAACTAAGATGCCTGACTTGGACCTGTGGCCTCTGTTTGTGCAGGTGGGCATGCATGCATGCTTGAGCTCTGCACAAGGTTCAAATCTCTCAACACTTCCTTCATGGATCCTAGTTCATCCTCCCTTCGGCAGACCATGAGCCACAGGGAGGTGTCATTAGGGGTCATCACAGCAGCCAGGGCCTGTTTACAGCACTGCCAGGTAGGCAAGAGGTAGAACTGGAAATCCCAGCACTCAAGGGCTGTTGCTGTACTGGGCCCTGAGCATGGATACTCATTAACTAGCTCTAGGACTTTAGAAAATGGCAGTAAAGTTGGTCAGTATGGACAGAAGCATGACAAAGGCATAGACATCCTGGGAGATCCATGTTGCTGACTTTGGACCTACACTTACCACTGGGCCTGGACACCAGGAGACAGACAGCTGTCTGGCAATGCTCTTGGAAGTGACAGTAAAGTTCTCAGGACACCCTAGCTAAGGAACTGCGGTGTCACTCCTCTAGAGGAGGTCAACAGCCATCCATGAAGGGCAACCCACATTATTGCATCTGCCTTATACCGATGTGTTTGAACTATAGTCAAGGGGAAACAGTGGATACAGAGGAAGAAGGCATCAGAACAATCGTAAGCAATTCAAGGAGCATTAATATGATTCTCTTGGTCCTCTTTCCGCATCAGATCCCACCCTGCTCACCCCACAGACAAGACACTTAACCTCCTCTGTCCAGGGTTTCAGCTTCTCCTCCTCTTCCCAGCTCTAAAGTTCTCTTCCTGGGGATAGAGATCCTACTCCAATACACATCACCCCTCTCTCAAGGCCTTCACCAGCCATCTGATGACTGGTAGTGCCAGCCACTCCCTGCCCGCTGTATCTGAGTGGTTATATTTGTGTTAGGTCAGGTTGGAGGGGTCGCTGTGTCATGACATGGTCTTAACAGTCATAGAAGTCAATGTAGGCTCCAGACTGGAAGGTTCCTTTTGCAGCAAGGTCAGCAGTTTCTGGGCTGAGGTCCCACAATCCACCAGCTCCCCCTTTGACTTCAGCTCCTGCAGTCTGGTCCTTAACTCTGGGTCCTTGGAGGTTTCTCCAGCCAACTGCTCCATGTCTGTGTCCAGGGGACCTAGTGGATGGAAAGTACAAGCCAGGGACAGAGGTTGAGGTCCCACTGTGTGTGGAGGGTGGAGCTGAGTCAGGTCTGGCCCAAGGCTCCATTATGTTGTCTGTTTTTTGTTTTTCTGTTTTTCTGTTCTCTATTGAAATTCAGGATCCTCCTGCCATAGCATCCCTAGGACCAGGATTATAGGAGAGGACCACCATGCCCAGCTCACATGACTACTGAGTTCTGAACTCAAAGCTAAAGCGTGGTTTACAATCAAGCTCATCATCTCTTACCCACGTGACACCTCTTCCCGACTTTCCCAATCTATCAATAGATACTCGGACCCCACAGGTGTCTCACTCCACCTGCAGCCAACCAGGGACCAGGTGAGACGTCAGCTTGGTCTCTATCAGGTCTATGCCATAACCTTGCTTTCTCCTTATTTCATCATCTGCTCCAGCCCTCTGATAAGTTCATCTGGCTGCCCTCTGCTGACTCACATGGTTCCTCAAAACCCTGGATGGGATCTCAGTTGGTAAAGTACTCAGTGTACAAGCATGAGGACCTGAGTTCAGATCCCCAGTAAAAAGCTGAGTGTAGGGGATGGAAGAGGGCATGGCTCCATGTTGACAGACCTTGCTGTTCTAGCAGAAAACCAGGGTTTGATTTACAGAACCAGCATGGCAGCTCATAGCCATCTGTGACTGCAGTTACAGGTGAGATGATGCCCTCTTCTGGACTCTTCAGGTACTGCATGGGATGAACAGACACATTCAGGCAAAATACCCATAAACACAACACAAACTCTCTGTCTCTGTCTCTCTTTCTCTGTCTTTGTCTCTCTGTGTGTGTGTGTCTCTCTGTCTCTGTCTCTCTCACACACACAGAGAGACAGAGACAGAGAGAGACAGAGACAGAGACAGGGCCAAAGACAGAGACAGAGACCAGTCACTAACCACCCTTCTAAATTTACTGCATTTCTGGAGAATGTCTTCCACATGCTAATAAACAGCCCTCAAGGAATTGTGTAAACTTTTAATTGTGTTCAGGGACAGAAAAATCGTGGAACCCAGGACTGGATGAAGAATCACTTTGCCTCATTTGAATGTCCTCTAGCCTGCCCTCCTGTCTCATTTTGAGAAACAGGCTCCTTTATCCTCTGACTTGCTGTATGGCCAGGGCTGACTTTGAATTCCTGCTCACACCTCTCAAGTGCTCTACCATGCCCAGTTTTATCTCCTTGAGCACCTCTGGGAACAAGCAAGCTATCTGTTCAAACAGACTTCTCTCTCTTTGGAAACCTGTTAGAACATTCTTACTAGAGAGGTTCCTGCTTGTCTATAGGGTCTGGGGACACCTAAACCTCTTAGTTAGTTCCTCCATGATGCCAGAGGCAGCCTCCAGAGAGCTAACTTTGCTATGAGACCATCTGCAAACAGCTTCCCTCCTAGCTGTGGCTTACATGTGATCACTGCTGTCTGAATGAGTCTAGGCTGAGCTCAGAGCAGGTGGGCTGGAACAAGCAATATCATGTATGTGTGAAAGGCAGTGCCAGGTAATATGAGGAGACCCAGGTAGATCAAGAGTTAGAAGCTAGTTTGGATCCTGGCCTGCCCACTCAAGTAGTAGAACATTTATTGTGGCTGGCCTACATGAAGTTTTGCTAGGTGTTTGGGATACATGGCTGGATATTATGTGACCCTTGAGGGATAAAAACACATAACTAAGCATATAAAGGTAATGCAGTCTTTTGTTTTTAAATTGTAACTTATTTATTTTTAGGTGTATGGATGCTTTGTCCCACCTGTTCGTTAGACAACTCCTAATGCTTAGTACCTCTGTCCCTGAAAGCTCTAAATTCTGTAAGTTCCTTGCAAGATGAGGAGTCATGGGGTCGGGGTGCAATACATTCTTTTTCTGGGAATATAGACAAGTTCTCCCACCTTTCCAGCCCCCAGAAAGGAAGCAGCCATGTCTGGGGCAGCAATGGCCGTATCACCCACCTACCTGGAACACCCTCAGCACCCTCACACTGGGTTCCTCAGCAGCTACGACCTGGTACAACATGTCCTGGGCAGCCTTCCCGGCACAGTACAGCCCCCAACCCTTGAAGGGCTGTAGGGCACACAGAGATGAGATGTTAACCACAGTCTTGCTGAGGCCAGGCCTATCTGCGAAGGCTTTCAGGGTGCCGGAGGTCAAGCAGAGCATGGAGGTCAGGTTTAGAGCCCAGTAGTCGTTCACCTCAGCTGGGTCATTCACGTTCAGGAAGCTTTTGGAAATATCCCCAAGAGTACCTGAAAAAAAACAGGACTGAAGAAATGACACAGCAGCGGGGACTCTCCTCTCTTCAGCCTTCCACAGTTCCTCCTCATATCCCTTTTTCCCATTTATCTCAGCAGTTAAGAGCACTGATTTGTCTTCCAGAGGACCTGAGTTTGGTACAAGCAAATATATACAGGCTGTAACACCACTTCCTTGGGATCTCATCACCTCTTCTGACCTCCACAGGCACACACACAAGCAAACATTCACTCACATTAAATAAATAGAATTTATTCTCATTATTTGAAAAATTAGGCTTATTTTTATGTGTGTTAGTGTTTTGCCTGAGTGTATGTCTCTCTCTATATATACCACTTGTGTATGTTATGTGTGTGCATCCTATACGTATGTATGTATGCACACCACATGTGTATGTATGTACACCACATGTGTTTGTATGTATGTATGTGTATATATGAATGTGCACCACAAGAGTATATGGATGTATACCACATGTATATGGATGTATCTTCACCATATGTGTTTGCAAACACTCTGCTCCAAACACCTTTCCCTTTTGAAAAATGGGGACATTTTGTGGACAAAACAGTTTTCCAGATTTTCCCAAGCCAGAATTTAATAAAACTCCTATTAAACATTTATTTGTTTGTTTTCCCATACAAGGTTTCTCTGTGTAGCCCTGGGTGTCCTGGAACTCTCTGTATACCATGCTGGCCTGGATTTTAAAGAGATATACCTGCTTCTGACTTTCAAGTACTATTATCAAAGGCATTTACTACCAACTCCAATATTAATCTTTTTATGCTGTGGGGAGAAGTGCTGGCTAGCAGAACCTTCATTGTTCAACGGTGAAGTCCTTCCTTTTCCTTCCTAGTTTCCCCAGGTGTTGATGATGAGGAAGGGGCTACTTCTGGGACTTTCAAAAATCTAATGTCTGATCTAGAACTGGCAAGTAGGGATTTGGTGCCCATTGCTGGACAGTACCCATGTCTGTCTTACACCATGTGATGATTCAGCTTGCTAGAATTGCAAGCCAGTGCTTGTGTGTGAAATGTGTAGACACGTGATGCCTAAGTCTTACAGACAGAAAACATCCTTCTTGATTTCTTGAAAAGTCCATCCAGTTTCTGTGGTTATGTCTTATAGCTGGTTCAGGGTGGGCCCTGTGAGGTCCATTTAGTGTGTTCAACTGATGACATCTGATGGCAGTTGACAGCAGCCAAACTTCAAGAAGAAGGAAAAGGCTGATCACAGCCCTCCAAACTCAGTAGTTGACGTCACATACACACTTGCATCCATCAGCAGCATCTCAGACAAAATGTTATTTTTTTAACGTTGAAAACCTTAGAAAAATGGAAATCAGTCTACCACAAGATCCAGAAATTCCACTCCTAGGCATATACCAAAAAGATGTACCTTCATACAATAAGGACATCTGCTCAATTATGTTCATAGCAGCATTATTAGTAATAGCCAGCACTTGGAAACCTAGATGCCCCTCAACTGAAGAATGGATAGAGAAAATGTGGTACATTTACGCAATGGAGTACTACTCAGCAGAAAAATAATGGAATCTTGAAATTGGCAGGCAAATGGATGGCACTAGAAGAAACCATCCTGAGTGAGGTAACCCAGTCACAAAAAGACAAACATGGTATGTACTCACTCATATATGGATTTTAGACATGGACCAGGATAGTGCCAGTCTGCACTTGCACTGACAGTGAGTCTGGGAAACAGGAAATAACCTAAGAGATATGCATGGTACCCCAGAGAAGAGGAATGAGGCAAGATCTTCTGAACAGATGGGCAACACGGCGAGGGGTCGGGGGGACTGGGAGCTGGGAAGAAGAAAGGGGAAGAAGAGGAAGTTGACTGGGGGGGGAGGGTAGGATAGGGGGAAGAGGGAATCATAGGTTAGAAGACAGATCAGGCACCAGTGTGACCTCTAGTGATCTAAAGGGATGACACCAATTGGCAAGCTAAGCAATAGTGTAGAGACCACCCCGAATGCCCATTCCTGATAATGAACTTGATGTCTATAACCATCCTGGAGCCTTCATCCAGTGACTGATGGAAGCAGAGGCAAACATCCACAGTTAAACACTGAACTGAACCCATGGAACCAAGTGACAGAGAGAGAGGAGTGATGAGCAAATTGGCAAAGAATGGGCTGGCAAAACCAGCAGAGACAGCTGATCTGAACATGGAAAAGAATGGGCTGGCAAAACCAGCAGAGACCGCTGATCTGAACAGGGGAGAGCTCTTGGACCCCAGACTGACAGCTGGGAGGCCAGCATGGGACTGATCCAGACCTCCTGAGTGTGAGAGTCAGTGAGGAGGCCTGGGCAACCTATGGGGCCCTGGACAGTGGATCAGTGTTTATCCCTGGCATACAAACGGACTTGTGTGTCCATAACACAAAAAGGGACGTTCTCTCAGCCTGTACTCTTAGGGGAGTGCCTGGACCATGCCCTGAGTAAAATGACAGACTCTAAATATCCCCTATGTGGAAGGAAGTGGCGATAGGTTGGAAGGCTGGGGAGGATGGTGGGGGAGTGCAGGAGGAAGGGAGGGAGAGGAACCTGGGACTGACCTGTGAAGCAAGCTATTTAAAATTAAAATAATAAAATAAAAAATTTTAAAAATGGAAAAAACACTGAGAACCTCGATCATATACAAAACAAAAGCAATACTTTCTCTTCTGCTCTTTTGCCTTTGTATTTTGGTTTGGTGAGACAGGGTCTCCTGTAGCATAGGTTGGCCTCAAGGCCACTTTGTAGTCAAAGATGGCTTGAACTGCTAGACCCCTGTGTCAACTTTCCTAATGTAATAATTGCCACGTGCTCACCTTTATGAAACCTTTGTTGTTTCCCTGTAGGCTTACAGTTGAACCTACATCTACTGATATTTTAACAACCATCCGTGCCCCAAAGACCAACAGTCGGTGCCCCAACTCTTAGACCTAGGCCTAACAGGATTTCTGGTCTTGTTGTCACCAGCTTGTCTGCAGCCACCAAACGTAGGTTTAATTAAGACTCTATTGTTCTATTTACCAATACACTAGGAGTCAGATATTGGGGTGAAAACCTTCAAACTCTGAGAGGCCGAGAAGCAATCAGCTAACCTTCCTATTTGGATTGATACCCAACAAGCAAAGTGTCTCTCTGTCTATCCCACAGCAAAGGACCCTGAATCTCTAAGAACCCCCGTACTCCTTCTGTTTCATCTCTTTATCCCTATTCCTGACTTCTCCATGCTCTCTATATCTAATTCGTATTAACCGTTTGCTGGTTTCACCCTCTGATTCAAGGTTATTTGTATGATCACAGACTCTAGGTATGCTGGCTTTCCCATTGAGCTCCTATACAAGGTGCATCAGCTGACCCTGCAGGACTCTCCTCAGGGTGGACACAGCTGGTTGAAGCATGTCTAATTGCAGGGTGTGTGTGTGTGTGTGTGTGTGTGTGTGTCTATGTGTGTAAATATGTGTCTGTGTCCTGCAAAGTTCCTGTTGAAAACTTCAATCCTAATATAACAGTAGTAACAAATGGGGACTCAGGAGCACTAGAGTTTGTCACACAGCAGAACATGTGGCCTTTAAGAAAAGGCTTCATAGACTGACTTCATGCTTTTCCTTGATCATGTGAGAAAACACACAAAGTACCAATTAGAGTTAGAGTGCAGTCCTGCTGTACACTCGGGCCCTGGGTACTTGATCTTAACTTGTGAATGTCCATTGATCTCATCTTGTGAATATCCAGATACACAAGCAACCCATTTCTGTTGTTTTAAAGTGACAAACTAAGGCAATTTGTTTGAGAGAGGATGGGCCTACAGGGCCAAAGTATGGCTCCATCTTCCACATTTTGTCTTATGGTTCTGGCAGACAAATATTTTCTTGATGATTTGAATATATCAGTCTACTGTCTCTGGAATCCTGAACTTTGGTGAGAAGTCTCAGGCCTAATGGTTATCATTCGATGACTGAAGTCATCTTTAACCTGCACAGATGTTACCCAGGCCCTGGGTTTCTATGGAACACAGCATTTTGTCACAGCATCCCAATGTAGTCAGAGGCTGACTGCTCTCTGAGTGAATGCTCCTGAGCCATCTCCCCACAAAGACACTCTGGGTTTTCAGGTGTCTGTTGCCTTGGTAACTTCTCTTACATCTGGTTTTACTAGAGCCTCATCTCTGTGAATGTTTGGTATAGAAAGAGGATCATGATCCTCCCCCAATGGGTGTCTCTTAGATTCTGTGATCATTGTTTTATTCTCTGAGTTTCTGAATGGTTCCTGGTGTCATATTCTGCAGTTCACTGATGTGGAAGGTGCTTATGTCTCTTCCTGAGCATTAAGTACCTGGTTCTCTGAGTGTATTTCTTTAGGACATAGGAATGTATGGCTATGGACATTCTCCTGGGCCTGATATGAACCTTTTCTTTAAACTTCCCCATTGTGAATTTGTTTCTAGCCATATCAACAAGGACCAGACCATGGAACAAGGCAGGGATACCTGCTACTCCTCTGAGGAGTCCTTCATGTTTGACTATAAGATGATCATGACACTGGACCGGGGATATTTTTCTGAGGTGAAACTGGCCTTCCACATTCCTACTGTACCTGTGTAGCTGTAAAAGTTCTTATAAATAAGAAGGAGAACACCTCGCTTGTTACCAGTGAGGTCAACATCATGAAATCTCTGAAACACCCGAACATCATTAAGTTGTTTTACGTGCTTCAATCAAGAGTACCACCTTCTGGTGATGTAGCACGCATCAGAGGGAGATCTTCTTTGACACCTTCTAGAACTGGTGTCCTTAGAGGAGAGCGAGGTGCGAAGGCTCTTTACCCAGATACTCCTTGCAGTGGAGTACTGTCATAACAACCATATTGCCCACAGGGACATTAAGGCCAATAACATACTACTAGACAGCAGGCGTGATGCCAAACTGTGTGATTTTGGTCTTGCTGCCAACGTGACCCCAGGACAGCTGCTGAAGGACTTCTGTGACACTGTGCTCTACTGTGCCCCAGAACTCTTTGCAGAGGAGGCCTATGATGTGTGCGCCGCTGATATGTGGAGTTTAGGGGTGTTCCTCTTCCTCACGATGGTTGGGCTCTTTCCCTTCCGGGCCAGCTCTTCTGAAGGTGTGAGCTGTGAGATCCTAGCCGCAAACTTCAGCATACCTCAGCACGTTTCCATGGATATTTTCAATGTCATCGTAGAACTGCTGATGATCAACCCGGGCAGGAGGCCCACCATTGACCAAATCATGAGGCACCCCATGATCAGGGACAGAAAGGCACATTCACCACCTACTTCTACACAGAAACTCCCAGGCACCCTGAGCCCTAACATTGTAGGCACCATGATGGTCATGGGAAATAAGTATGAGGAAATCATGGATTCTCTGAGAGACCAAAACTACAACCAGGTGATGGCCACTTCCCTGATTCTCCAACACCAGTCTCCTGGGGGAGACTGCTGCCATCACCAGGTGAAATCCATGCAGCCAGGCCTTGTTCTCAACCTGGACGATCTTCACACCTTCCCTGTGCCCCTAAGGCGAGCTAGCGAGCCTGCTCCCCTGACCTTCACCTTGTCATCCAATCCCCAGGAGAGAGAGCATGAGAAGAATGCCAGGCAGTGTGGCACAAGGCATAGCATGCCTGCCACCCTGTGCCGCCACTCAGAGAGGACCCGACCTCCCCACCTAGTCTACCTGAACAGGCATCGTGCTCTTTTCCTCACATGCAGTAGCGAGGAAATGAGCGAGAATTTCTCTGAGTCGATGATTGGGAAAAGTGGCAGCCTGAGGGCCAGTGTCCACCCATCATCACTCTTAATGTACACTGCTTCTTCTAGTCCAGACCACAATGAGACCACACGTGACACAAGCAACAGAGCTTCCTGCAGTTACCAAGAGGAATTCTGGAGCTCAGTGGAGACAGTTCAGAGTGTAACTCCCAAAGGCTCCTCCTCCTCTTGGAATACATTGCAGGTAGACACCATGACACAAGAAGAAGACATTAGTGAGCAAGTGAATATCACACAGGAAGAGACCATGAATGAGGAAGGTACCATCACACAAGAAACAACCATAACCCAGGAAGTGTCCATCACAGAGGAAGTGACCATACCCCACGAAGAAGCCATCAAAAAAGAAGCAACCATATTCCAGGAAAAGGACATCATACCTGAAGAGACCACGACTCAGGATGACTCTATCACAGAGGAGAATGCCATCACCCTTGGCCAGCCTGAGGTTGCCGACCCAGCTTCCTTCCAAACCCTGAGGTACCACAGGTGGAAGGGGGTCAAGAGAGCAATGGTGAACTGCCTCAGACACCTGTGCTGCTGCCTGGCCACCTGCCAATAGAAGCCACGACTCCTGTATGAACCTGGCTCCAAGGAAACAGGATCGTGGAGTCACCCACAGAACCAGGTGGGGACACTTACTTCATTTTACTCATTCTTTGCCTCCTGTTCTTTGTGACAGAGAATGACTGTGCACACTTGTGGCACACTTGTGAACTTAACAACCTGTCCCTTCAACAAAGTGCTTTGCAAATTGGTAACCTTAACCCTCAGCTGTCGCCTGTGGAGCTCTGCTAAAACATAAAAACCAAGATGGTTTAACTGCTAGAATTTTAGGAGATTTTATGGATTCCAGGCATATTCCTTGTTACAGGTTAATCAGTGAATGCCCTGGCCTACATCTGATGCCTGGACTTTCCTCATATTCCCCACGTTCCAGGAACCTGCAGCATAGCCTTTGTAAGGCAGTGTGGGGTGGGGCGTTGGTGGGATACAGGGGTGGAGAGATAGGAGGTGAAAGGGTGAGTGCACTGAGTCATGCATCTTTACCCAGAAGGCAATGCACCTTCTGGAGATCTGTGGTGACCCATCCCCACGATGACATTGAATGATCTGATTTCTCCTGGATACCAGACTCTGCCACAGTGTTTATGTCAGTGGGTCAGCAGTGGACATGGAGGGCTGCTCTTCTATGGAGTATGGCTGGGAGGATGGCAAGCAGGATAAATGCGAGCTGAAGAGCTTGGGCTGGTCCTGACCTCACACCACAGCCTCACCCCAGTGCTTAGGTAGGGAGTGCCAAATAGTCTCTAATTGTATTAATACTGCCTTAATGAAAGGTTATCTTTGGAACTCATCTCTTTGACTTTAAAAGACAAGTTATTTGTTCGAAAACTGAGATTAAGCAAAATATATACCAGGCATCCTTGATTACCTGTTGGAGAAATTTACCTCTTTCGCCTGTGTTGAAAGGTAAGTACTAATTGACAGGAGATACGATTTAGTTGCTTGGTAGGTCTAATTAAGAGCTGCAGATCATGCCTGATAGTCTTCATAGATACAGTGCTTGTTTCTAACTAATGGCTGACATCTCAAGATGCTGCTAATCGCTATGTCTAAATATTAACCATGCCACCTGGAAGACATGGTACTTTCATGGCTTAGCTGTTTTCCACTCTAGAAAATAGCTTCTGGGAATTAGCAATCTGGATTCCCTAGCCAGGGTTCATGTTTGTTGCTGAGATAAAGTTAACATGGGTCTGACTATTCGACTATTTACTGAGACAATGTCTAGGAATTTGTATGATCATTCAGGCACTTTGTCAATATCCCCCTGAATTCCAAATACACATAGAAACTTCATGTGGAAAAGTTCCTTGGATCTGCAAGCCCTGTGTGCAGCATGCTGAGCCAATGTGTTTAGCTTGTTACAGATTTATGTACAGCTGGAAGCTGCAGATGTTGGAGAGAAGTTTTACATTGAGTACATACTGCAAGGAATGGAAAGCTTGACTCTGAAGGCAGGAAACAGAGCAAAGGCTGCACAAGTTACACTTCTTGGCATGCGGAGCCTTTCCCAAGAGATGTCCTTGATACTTCTAAAGAGGCACAAGTGGGACAGGCTATGGCAACACACATTAGTGACAGGACAGTGAATCCTGCCGTCCCATAACTTCCCATAGCAACTGCTTCCCTTCTAGTGTATGAACTTGGCCCTGCACAGGGCCACTCCTGGGTTTGTTCTAATCTGACCTAAACTCATGTCTGTACAGGGTGAGTCGCTGTCTCTTGCCATCCTGGAAACTGTTGCTTTTCAACCACATTGTATATAAAAATGCAGTAACTAACTTCTTGGGCCCAGAGCCAGATTCAAACACTGAGGTTGGAATTTCTCAGAGCAGACAACTAAAAAATGAGGGTAAAATGAAGTTCCAAGCAATAGAGAAGAATGACTATAAGAGTAGCTAGTATGTATGGCATACATGCATTTGAGAATTTATTTCCCTTAGCTGGGTGGTGGTGCACAGCTTTAATCCCAGCACTCAGATGGATGTCTGTGAGTGTGAGGCCACCCTGGTCTACAGAAGAATAGAACAGGGTGTGATACTTAATAGTTGTTCACTTGACAGGGTCTAGAATTGCCTAGGAGGTCAGCCTCTAGGCTCCCTGTGAGGGATTATCTTAACCAGAGTAACCAAGGTGAGAAGACACACCCTAAATGTGGGCAGCATCGTCACCTAGCTAGTGTTCTAGATTACATAAGGAAAAATTGAGCCATTTTGTGTGATATTTTATGCAAGAATCATGATTTATTCTGCCCATACCCTGGGAACTTGAGTTAACATTGAAGGCTGTGCCATGGCTACTTCTTAAGGCACTTTTCCAAGTCTACAGGGGAAAAATGCAAAAAGCTGGGAAGAGAAATACATAGTTTTTAAAAATACAGAGGAGGAAAGAGTGTAAAAAGTTAAAAGTTGAAGCCAAAGAGCATTAGAATAGAGGCTGAAACTATTAAAGAGTAGCCTCCTGCTAAGCAATGGGACAATAGCAAATGTGCCCCCAGGGCAAGACCCTACCCAAAGTGGGGAGCTCTAAATCATGAGAATGCAAATTTAGTTAAAAAGAGAGAGCCTGAGCTGAGAGTGTAGGCAAAGGGCCCTCTAGCGCCTCAAAAGCCAGTGTCCAGGGAAGTGTGTCCTCAGGTCCAGCACAGACACAGAGAAAGCTGTGGTCGCAAGCACCCAGGCCACATCTCCAGCTGATGTTGGAACTTAGAATCATCTGGGCAGTGCTAGCTATTCAAGCACAAAAGATGCAAAATCAGGACCTCAGGAAGTCTTGCTCCATGGTTTCAGAGCATCTGAGGTCAGGTTATGCGTGGCAGGGTCAGAGTTCCTTCAAGGATGCTCTGAGAGGTCATTGAGTGAAGCTGTGGGGCCTAAGTAGCAGTGGAGAATCCAGGATGTTGGAAATGCCAGAACCCTGGGGTATCCACCAAGGAAAGCTCCATGCACAGAATGGAGCCATCTCGGAGATGCTGTGTGTACTCCAGGAAGCAGAGCTGGCAAGGCTGCTCAGGACCTTTGGTCGACTCCAGTATAAAGCCCAGATGTTAGCTAGAGAGCTGTTACCGGTGGTCGACATCTGGACCAGATGTTTTCAGGTTCTTGGCCCCTTATTGAAAACTTGAAATAAAAGCACACAGAACACAATGTCACAAGAAAACCATCCAAAAAAAAAAAAAGAAAAAGAAAAAGAAGAAGAAGCAGTGCCTGCACGCCCTTAGTCCCAGCACTGGGAAGGCAGAGGCCCAAACCAAAACAACGAAAAAGAAGAAAAGAAGGAAGAAAAGAAAAATCAGTAGAACCAATCAGGTAATCCTGTCAGGAGTGAGACTACTCAAAGGCCCAGGTTATTGTTTGTGGCTTCGTTTTATGCTGTTCAAGACCAGGAATTCAGTTGCTAAGGGGTGTAGTGAGCATGGCTGTTGGATTGGCAGGCGTGGATTGCGTCAGACTTTGCTCACTGCACATGTTCATGCGGGGATGCATCTGACGCTAATCATGCACACTCAATTGTGCATGCGCATAAGACATATGTAGGGGATTCACCCTGAAAATTAACTTAAAGGACACATTTTATCTTACTGTTCTTGTTCCCCCACAAGCCAGTTCAGGCCAGATCAGCTCATCTCCTTATTTTAGGGACTTGTTCTAGGACATGCTTGTATAGAAAGTATCAAGAGGTTGCTAAAGGGTGTGACTTACTTCCATTGTTTAAAGTAGGTATGTGTACAGACTGATGCAGGTGGAGGCATGGGTCATACTGTAGGAGAAGATGTGTCCACTCAGTATGTGTAGCTGAGGGTTTAGGTTGCCACATGTACTGCTATGGGAGCCAAACCAAGTGGAGTCCTAGCTTATTGAGCCCTTGCTTAGAGCTACCTCAGAGCTTTGGAATTTGTTGTTTTCCCTGTTGCATTTCAGTCTTGACTTCATGTAACTATTCCTTGATGTGCCTATTTTTCCATCTTGGAATGGCAATGTTTACTTGGTGCTTTTGTGTGCTGGGACTATGCAACTTGCCATTTGATGATAAATATGTTAAGAGATCTCTTTGAGTCTCAGAAGAGACTTTGGGATGCTAATGGATGTTGCAGTTCTTAAAGGCTATGGGGATGTAGATGGAGTTTCTGTCCTGACTGGTCCTACTGCCGTTTAGTCCCAAATAAACACACTGAGGCTTATATTAGCTAGAAACTGTTTGGCCAATGGCTTAGGCTTTTTATTGGCTAGCTCTCTCTTAATTAGTAATCCATTTCTATTAAACTATGTATTGCTATGAGGCTGTTTCTTACCCGTAATGTTACTCCTTTGATGGCTATATGGCATCTCCCTCTGGAGATTGCTCCCTCTTCCCCTCTTGCCAGAGTTCTCCTTGTCTGGTAGCCCTGCCTATACATCCTGCCTGGCTATTGGCCAATCAGCATTTATTCATCAACCAATAAGAGAAACATATATTCACAGCATATACAGAAAGACATCCCCCATCATTGGTACTTTTGGAGTTAGACTGAATGCATTCTGCCTTTTATGAGGTGGCCATAAGCCTGTGGAGACAAGGGGTAAACAGTTATGGCTTAAAGATGAAAATTTGGGGTGTCAAGTTGACAAGGGATGAACCTGTAATGTTCAGCATTGATGGTCAACTTGGAACATTCTAGAATCTCTAGGAGACAGACCTTTGACTATACTCGAGGTATTATCTTGATAAATGTCATTAAGGCGGGGATACCTACCCTGAATGTGAGAGGTACCATTCCCTGGGCTGGAGATCCGCACTGTACAAAAAGAAACGTAGCTAAGCACATTTCCAGCTCTCTGCCTCCTGACTGTGAAGGCTCTGTGACCCACTGCCTAAGGCTCCTACACAATGACTCATTTACTATAATGGACTGAACCCTAAAATTCGAGCCAAAGTAAAGCCTTTCTTCCTAAGCAGTTTTAATAAGATGTTTTGTTGTTACAACTTATAAAATATCTAGGGTGGTAGCTTTGGAGGGACAGTTCAGAGTAAAACAATACTTTGTAGAAAGATTCCTGTCAATTGTAGGAGTCAAGCGTGGTGTCATACTGGCTGTCTCCTTGTAGCTCTGTTAACACCAGAAGTCCAGTGGCTACCAAGACATCATGTTTATCTTTTCTCAGTGAGCTTAGACTACTGAGAGTAGGAGTCTGTTCCTGGTCTAGGAAAGGCGAGAGCAAATGGCAGAAATGAGAAATACAGAGTTACAGAGGGCTGCCTGGAGGTCACTCCCTTCCTAGAATATCCCCAGCAGATTATCATTCTGTACGATATTTACAAGTGGATGCAAAGGAAGAAATTTTCAAAGTGCTGGATTCAGCTGGACTCTCATTTTGAGGCAGGCCATTATTATAAATGAACATGTAATGTGAATCTTTAACACCAAGAAAGAAGAGTAAGTATTACTGAGGACATTTGCTGACCTTTAAGGACCCCTGATTTCCAGTTGAGGGGCCTGACCCAATAGGTGAAGGATGGTTGTTTGTACTACCTATGTCACCAATGGTCTAATTTTCCTGAGGGTGAGGGATGTCATTATTTTCTCACAATGTTTAACCCAGTGCTGTGCACACATCCTATTCATAGCCAATAAAACCCAGGACCCTTTTAGCTAAGTGATAGATTATCTGCCACACAGGGAACACTGCAAACATTTCCATCATAACTATCTGTGACACATGAATTACTCAGTATTAAAAACAAACTCCAGCTGGGCATTGGTGGCGCATGCCTTTAATCCCAGCACTCGGGAGGCAGAGGCAGGCGGATCTCTGTGAGTTCGAGGCCAGCCTGGTCTACAGAGTGAGTTCCAGGACAGCCTCCAAAACAATACAGAGAAACCCTGTCTCAAAAAACCAAAACCAAACTCCAATGGGAGATACTGGATAACTTGCATACATGGTGGTGGAATGTGTTTTTAAGTATGCCTGCAGCATGGATGACAGCAGTAGAGGACTCTTGCCATTCATAGGTGTCGGGTGCATGCTTGGCTATTTAATTTTCAAGTTTTTTGGCTTTTTTTCAAAATTTTATTGTGTTTGTATAATTCAAGCTAATTTGGAAAAGTATTTCTTCTCTATACTTATCACTGTATCTGAAAAAACTTGAAAATGTGACTGATTGTGCTGTAAGTGATTTATTAAGAGCTGGCTCATTTTTCTGGACTTTTCTGTATGACTCATTGGCTTTTAGTCAGGCATCAGCCACAGAGGTGTTTCTGTTTCATTGTGGTGACCGAAGATGTGTTGGGCAAGCGTGATTTAGGACATCATCACTCAGCTTCGCTTAGACTGAAGAAGTACGACGGACTGTCCCTCTAATGACCTCCTATATAAACTATCTTCAAAAACTAAGGAAGAGGGCTGGTGAGATGGCT
Organism: Mesocricetus auratus; assembly: GCF_017639785.1. Lineage (NCBI taxonomy): Eukaryota > Metazoa > Chordata > Mammalia > Rodentia > Cricetidae > Mesocricetus > Mesocricetus auratus. Next base: position 149,100,610 of record NW_024429266.1, on the reverse strand, counting down.
CAGCAGGTAAAGAGACTTGCTGCCAAGCTGATGGCTTGAGTTTGACTCTTAAGTCCCACACGGTGGAAGGAGAGAACCAACTCCCAAAAGTTGTCCTTTGACTGCTGCATGTATGAGTGCTCCCCCATGAGTCAATTAAAAACTGTGAAAATGCACAAGAATGTTTGCTACATAATCATACAACAGGATACTAAGGAAACTGTAACATATACTAGTGAAGGAACATTTGAATATTTATAGTATACTGATGATTTCATTTCAGTAAATTCAGAGGAAACACAGAAGTGGAACAAACATCATATAAACCATGTATAGCCACTGTCACTGTCAACTCACCAAGGGTGACTCCCTTGTGTAGCTATTCCTATTTTGCAGTTGGCAAGTTAGACTAGTGTAAAATGTTGCAAGGGGAAAGAGGTAGCAGGGGTAGTCTAAGAAGGGAGTCATGTGACCATAAGTGGCCCCCTCACAGGCTCGTTAGCAGCTGTCATGTTCTTTTCAGCTCCTGAACCCGACCCCAATTAGCGATGCATTCTGGAATAGATTTAGTACTCTCACATGGACCACACCCTCTCGGACCTACACTTACAAAGTTTGTGAGGTCTGGCTTTTATCTTGTGCTTTGATTGTGCTCTAAGGCCCCACTGGCATCCAGAACTGACACCTCATTTGCTAGATATGCTACTGAAAAGAACAAACTGCCTTAAGATGGTAAAATGGGTGTACAGTTGGGATCATTCCTCCAGCTATAAATGAAGTATTTTGAAAGAAGAAATTCAAGTTAGAGACACAAAGGCCCCATTATGCTAATTGTAGCTGATTTCCTGCCTTAAATATCTTCCTGTCTCTGTTCCTGGCAGTGAGTGAGTGATGGCCAACTCAATCAAATTCTAGCACTGTTTGCTTTCCTTGACCTTTACCAAGAGACACATTTTGAGCACTGGACATAAATGGGGCGTTTAATGTGGGGAGAATAATGCACGCATCACTCTTGGCAGAAGGGGGATCTGATTAGCTGTGCCAGCTATAGCCCACTCCAGAGTGGGATGGGGAGTGGCTGGATTGTTGCAGGTCACATCCAAGCCAGGTCGTGATGGCCTCTGGTTGAGTTAAGGAGGCCTCTAGCTGGCTAACCACAGCCACAGCTCCCAAGTGATTCCCAAACTCATTTGTTTGAAACATTCCAGTTGGTTGCAGTTTTCTTTGTGCTGGTTGAGTTGAACAAATCTTTACCTTTTGTTTTTGTTTTTTTCTTCTGCTTCCATACGGGCCCTGTAAGGTGTGGCCTGCAGACCACTTTGCTTCAAGTGTTGCAAGGATGAGGCCAGAGGACCTTCCATGTGTCCAGTGTACGCTTGGTTCCTGCTGTGGCGAACAGGCCACTCTGCGGCTTTTTACTTGTATATCCAAAGTCGTGTATATGACCCCTCTTTCACTTACCGTGTGGTCTTTTAAATTCCGACATATTTCCTGAAATGAAATCCTTCATAGAAAATTGCCTGGGAGAAAATTTCCTTTCCACATCAGGATTAGTCTGGCTGTACCAGAACTGGCTAGGGGCATTTTCTCTACCTGGTTGTCATCTATTTTGACATCTCCTCAATCCTCCCCTGGCAGCAGTAAGCTCAGTCTGTGGGTGGCAGCCTCCTCTGGGGACAGAGCCCAGGAAAAGTACTCACAGTTCCGAGGCATGTGCTCAGAGCACAGGTATGCCTGTAACTTATGTGCACAGAGCCTGATGTTTAGAAGCAAATGATTTTGAAAACATGTATTTAATAACCAACTAATTGTGTTCTGTTAACAATCTGTAAAATTGTTGTATTCAAAGTGTTTTTTTCAAAAACAAAAAGTTAAAGCTTAAGATATCGATATGCACAATTGATCAAAATTGCATATTTTGAGATTAAACGTTAGTATAATTATTGTTTGTACCAGTTCTTGTACTTGAGCCAGTTTCTTAGCCATAACTGTTTTTTATTCTGCGACACAGTATTCTACTGAAGAAAACATTTTTTAAAATGTGCCCTTATTTTGACATCTTCATTGTTACTGTGTATGAGAAATCAAACTGAAATCATTTCACCTTTCTTTGAAGAACACAAAGTTGTCAGTGGGGAAAGTACCTACTGTAGATGCTGATGTAGCCAGTGAGCTTAGAGTAAACTTTGCTAATGAGAGCTATCCACAAATATATTTAGCTTGTATTGATAGGGAGCAATGTCAACCCAAATATTTTTAGGGCCACTATCTTGTGCCTCTATTCAGAATGTCTTTCTATCATCTATTTTTATACAATAGACCCATCAAATATATGCTCAGCAAAGAACTGTGGATGCCTTAAAAATCATAGATCTATTCAATCTCTAATTTCAACATTGGATGTGATTATAAATAGGAGCTCCATCAAATATTCTTCTGGGGGGACCAAAAAAGCTGCAAGACATAAAGAAAACAAAAAAAGCCCACAACGATTTTCCTTATCTACAAGTACATCAAACATAAGTAAGATTAAAGTCCTCTATTAATGTAGACACACGAGTATCTCTTTAGGTGTATGCACAAGGGTGCTGTGGCTGGATCACATGCTAGATCTATTTCTAGCATTTTGAAGAGCCTCACACCAATCTCCATAGTGACTGAACCAGTTTGCATTCTGACCAGCAGTAAGTGTTCCTCTCTATTTTCAGTACCTAGAATGGAAACAGCCTGGATATCCATCCTCTGATAATGGATAATGGAAATGTGCTCCATTTACACAACAGAGTATTATTTGGTTGTTAAGAAACATGGAAGTTATGAAGTTGCAGGTAAATGGATCATGCTGGAAACAGTCATTCTGAGTGAGGCAACCCAGACATATGAACATCATATGCTTTCTCTCATTGGTGGGCATTAGCTCTGAATCTTCAGAAATTTGTAAGTCCATTGGAATGCCCATAAATGTCAGGAATTAGTAAAGTGTTTGGGTAGATTTCAAAGAAGGTGAGTTAGAATGAAACAATAGACAGGGTTAACAGGAGATGGTGGAGCAGGAAGTGTTAAATGGGGAGGGAAGTGGGAAGGCAGGGTAGAGGAGGAAATACAGAAAGGGATTAATAGCAGTTCAAAATGTTATTTGGACAAAAGACACTTCATAAAAGTCAGGTGAAAGACTAGTAGTGTAGAATCTTCCTAAAAAACACACCCATATAGAAAGGGTTTAGATGTAGTTACCCTATAATGAGGTGACACAGACTCTGCTAGACACCATAGAACATCAAATAAGAAACCCAGTGCCTGGAATGGGTTACCTCATCTGGAGTTGTTGGCAAGTGAAGTCCCATAGACACCCAAGCATTAAAGCTATGCCACTAGTCACCATCCAGAACTCAACAGTAAGACTGTATTGCGGAACTCAGCACAATACTAGGGTTGTAGAATATGGAGAAATCAAATTGGTACTAACTTGGAAGCTTTACCCCTACTGGTTAGCTTTCATAGTGTTAGAAGGGGCTGCACATGCTACTGGAGGAATACAGAAATCATCAATCTTACCCAGGTGTAAACCCTGTGAGCTTGAAAAATGACCTGCCTGGCAATATGTGTCCACTGGTGCACCGGTGGCATGATCATCGTGGGAGTAACCAACCACCTTCTGATTGGATTTAAGGCCTGCTCCACAAGATGAAATCCACCCCTGGCACCATTGTCAGAGCCAATAACCTGCAGATAGATGGGTCATAGGACCTAGGGGAGAAACTGCTATTCCTATTCAGCTGTATAGAAATAATATTAAATGGACTCCTAGTGACAACATTATACTCATAGAATAGTGCATATTTCGACCCCCACCAGTAGTTAACAATTAACACAGAGACATACACAGAGGATAACAGATTGTGGAATACTCAACCCTCATGGGACATCCGTATCACCCCCGCCCCACGCATGCAAGGAACAGAAATCATTGAGGAGGAGCTGGCAAAGACAGTGCAGGGCAGTTGTACATAGGAACTCATAGTAATTGAGACAGCATACCCAAGACCCACACAAGGTCAAGGCTGACAAAATTCTCGCATGGAGAGTGGAGGTGAGTGCAAAGTCTCAGTGCTAGATAAGGAGCTATTGGCAATTGACAGCTGCATAGAGTGAAGGATGAAGATGTTTTCTTTAAGGGTGTGGATCCTCATTGGCTGATCATGCTCCAGCAAAAGCCATACATCTGAGAGTATATTGACAGCACAAACTGTACTGATGTATTAAAAAAAAGAGCACAAATTTGGGTGGGTAAGGGAAGAGAAAGGGAACTGGGAATAGTGGAGTGGATGAAGTGAATATGATTAAAATATACTATATGAAATTTTCAAAGCACTAATAAAAAACAAGAAAAAAATGTCCCTCATCAAAACTCACTTTACACCTAAGGACATTAAAATGACTAGATTGCTTAGTAGCAAAACACTCACCTAGCACATGAAAGAACGTAGGTGTGATCTTCAACATAGCAAAAGTGAAATGGTAGGAAAAAAATCCCACAAATATTATAAGCATATATACTAATACCACACAAAATATACTTTAATTTAAAGACTGTTATAAAAGGCAAGCACAGATATTATATAATGATTAAAAGATTAATTTACCATGGAGATAAACTAATTCTGAATATATATGTATCAAACATTAGAGCTTCTAAATGTATAAAACAAATGCTGGTGAAATCAGAGGGAGAATTAGACAGAAGCACAAAAAAGGTAGGAAACTTTAATGCCTCCTCTTTTATAGTGACTAAGTAACCTCACAGAAGCTCAATAAGGAAGCTGGGAAAATGGATACCACCAAAGATCAGTTATAGCTAACCAACATGTAAAGAACATCTACCCCACAAGAGTAAAATGTACATTATCTTCAGGTGCACACGGACAGACCATATGTTAGGTCACAACAACTCTCAGTTTAAGATTAAGAAGATTAAAGTCATACCCAGTCATGATGGAGTGAAACTAGACATTACTAGCATTGAGAAACTGGAAAGATAATATGAATACTAGAAATTAGGCAAAATACTTCTAAACAAGCAGGAGACTGGAGAAGAAATTACAAGAGAAATTAGAAACTAGCTTAAGAAGATGAGGACACAGCAGATCAGGTCATGGAATAAAATCAACAAGAAGAAAATTGTATCTTCACTAAAGGAGAAGATAGTAAGTAAAAATGTGAAGGTACACTGTATAGGACCAGAAAAAGATGAACCAAACCTGAAATAGGAACTAATCAAGACTAGAACAAGACAATAAAATGAGAATAGAAAAGCAACAGAATTAACAAGGCAAGAATTTGTTCTTTGTAAATATCAACAAAATCATTAGACTGTTAGTTGTATTATGAGGAATAGAGAAAGTAAAAGAAAAATGGGACACTACAACTAATTTTAAGGAATACCCAAGGGTGATAAGCTTATGTAAACTGGCAATGAATGTGTTACTTTCTAGAAACACAATCTACCAAGACTATGACTATATATGTAACTAGCAAGTGGGTGGAGCCAGTCATGAAGATCCCACACTAAGAAAAGCCCACTACCCACTGCCCCCTAACTGTAAATCCCTCCTAATACCAAAGCCAGACAAACACAGCAAGAAAACATTTACTTTCAATGTCCTCAATGTAGATGCAGACAAAAATAAAACATTTGACCGTTTTATGGAAAGAAATAATGAAAAGAGAAATAGAAAGAAATCGCACGAACATAATATATAATTCTTATGAAGAACAGACTGCTAACATCATAGCCAAAGATGAGGACTATAACAAGAACCCCTATTTTTATCACTTAGATGATTCCCAGACAGGAATAAGACAAGAAAAATAGAGAAAAGACAGAAATTTGCTTAAAACATATGTAATAATCTTAAAATCATACATTCACATACATGTACTCACATGAATGTAGGGACATATCTATGCATCCTGTTTTTTTCATACACCCTGTTTTAACCTATAAACAAATTCAGCAAAGTTGAAAGATATAAAACAAACACACAAAATTCATTTTCTCTTCATCAAGATAGAATAATCTGAGAAGGAAGCTAAGAAAATAATTCAACTTAACATAGTATCCAAAATAGTAAAATAATTTTATGCACAATCAAGTGACATATGCAATGAAAGCTATAAAACATGCTGAATAACATTAAAGACAACAAAAGTTCATGAAAAAGCATTGTAAGATCTAATGTTACACAGATGTCAATGCTTCCAAAAGGATCTACAGATTCAACAGAAACCCTACCAAAATTCCAAGGATATTTTCGAAGATATGATATCACCTCACACTTACTGGGAGATTAGAATAAAAAACAAAATAGAAACTGACAAGTGTTGGGAAAGGTATGGACAAACTGGAACCTTTGCCATCAATGGGAGTTAAGTAGTGTAGCTACTGGGCTGAAGTGAAAGTAGGATTTCCCTTTGATTCACAGTGCCACTTTGGTACACAGCCAGGAAAACTGAAAAGTACAGCTCAAATTCATGTTCACAGAAAGCATATTCAAATCTCTAAAAAGTAGAGTCAACCCATGTGTCTATCAACAGATGGTTGGGAAGGCAATAGGGTACACACACTCAGTGGAGTCTCGTTCAACATAAACAGAAGGGAAGCTTGGACACAGGCTACATCATAGGTGAAACCTGAGGACTTTGTGCTAAGTGAAACAATTTAGTCACAAAAAGACAAGCATAGAATTCCATAGAGGAGCTGTAGAAATCAAACTCTCAGAGATCGAGAAATAGAATGGTGGTTGCCAGAGAATATGTATGGAAAGGAAGTCGGTCAACAATGAGTATAGAGTTTCAGTTTTGCATGAAGACAAAGTCTGGAGGTCAGTTACCAAACAACAGAAAAGTAGCTCATATCATCAAGCAGTGCACTTAAAAATGGTGAAAATGGAAACTTACATTATGTGGTGTTTGTTTTGTCAGTTTTTTCATGACATATTCCAAAGTACCATCAGAGTTAAAACTGTGTTGTTTGATTTTTTCAGTTCTTTAGCTTTTTCCAATATGTAAATGAATGTTTCTATTTAGGACCTTTGTTTTTAATAACTTGCGATTCTTTTAAAGCCACAATATTTAAGTAATCTTTTGTAGTCACTGAGTGCATTAACTGAAAATTTTACATTGTTTATGCTCAAAAAGAAGGCAAAAGTTAGAGAAACTTAACCTTTTAATATAATTATAAGTTACATTAGTTGAAAAATCCTTCTTTGAAGGCATAAACTGTCCTCAGCTTTGAACTTATTAAGTTTTAATAACAGTCACAATAATATCAAATGCTTTGCTATGTTAAGATCAACTTCCAGAAGCTTATGACAGAGTGGGCAAAAGTAAGTTACTTATTTGTTAGCATCAGCTGGATTGACATTCTGTTACAACCATTTGATTCTAATACGATATAATTTTCAGTATTGTATTAGAATATTCTAATACCAATACAAAATGCTTCTAAGAAAATGTTATTTTATAAAGGGAGCCAACACATCAATAATTACTATTGTAATTAACTGCCCACATTTTAAAAAATGGCGAATTAGAGCAGTTTGGTCTAGAAGAGTGGCCATTTGATGTTATGGAGAGTCATGTGTTGGAGTTGTATCTCATCCCATAGTGTCCCTGTCCAGCCTGTCTGAGGTCTACTTCTCGGTTTCCTCCACTACCAAAAACTCACATGTCATGTGAAACCTTTTTAAAATAACTCCTGTTGGTAGCACACATGCTAATGCTTTTGTGACGTATGTGTGTCTTCCAGCTTGTGTTCTGGTAGATGACTGCCAGCGTCCCTCAGTTGCTTGAAGCCAGCTGGCTTGTCAAGAAGCCAGCACAAAGGCTCACATGGAGCTCTTTTCAGTCTGTGCTGGAAGACCTGAAGAGGAGAGATGTCCCCTGAGTCTGTCCTCGCCTGTTCCTTACAGATTCACCCACTTATATGTGACTTTCCAGGTAGGCATTTGAATATGTGGTCCTTGGTTTTAGAATGTTTTGCTCTCTAGCCTCGGTAAAGCATAATTTTGTTGCTAATCTTTCAGCTTCTTTGGACAATTTCAAAGACCTCAGTATGCACCAGCCTGTGTTCTCGGCTTCCTGTGGCAGGCTCAAAGTTCTCTTCCTGTATTGAAAATTTAGCTAGTAGAAGGAGGCATGGGAATGTAGACCAAGATTCACATTCTGCCCAGGACTGCCTCCTATACCAAGGACTAAAAAGCAGAGGTGGTACAATCACAAAACTACCTTGTGTTTTGTCCCCCAAATCCTATAGTCAGCACTTAAGTCTCAAGAATCACCTAGCTCCTTTCAGGCTTGGCCTTAGCAGCTGTGGATGTAGACACGTCTTTGCCATGGAACTTATATTCACAATACTGAGAACAAATGAAGGAAAAGACATTGTTTTTGGGAGAAAGTAAATGCTCAGAAAATAGAAGGCAAGAGAAATAAAGATAGGCCTCAGGAGACAGAGAGTTGTTTCAGGCAGAGATGTTCTTTATGAGCAGACATCAGACAAAAGTATGGGTGAGATGAAAGCCGGGGCATCTGGGGACGTGGGGTTGTTCCAAGCACAGGGGGCAACAAGTGCCAAGACTGAGGAGGACGTGGGGTTGACGTGGTCCAGAAGGAAAGGGAAGACCACAGAGTCAGGGACACGAGAGCAAGGACAGTGCACTATTCAAGAGGCCAATGGAAGTCAACACAGCCTTGCCATGCAGCATCTTGCAACTGCCACTGTGGTTCAAGAAAACATTTGAGTGACACCTGCTTCATTTTAACATTTGTGAAACTGTATTTGCTGGTTTCTTCCTTCCCTTCCTTTCCTTTCCCTTTTACCCTTTGTTCCTTTTTTCTTCCCTCACTTCTTTTTTTCTTTTCTCTGCCAACAGAGATCGGATCATGTTTTACCTGAGATTAGCATAGCAACTGACACATGGAGGCACACACATGTTTCTTTGAGTGAGGGGGAACACTGAGACTCAGAAAGATGAAATAACATTTTCAAGGCCATGTGAATATTTAGTCATAGAGTCAAAGCCAGATCTATTTTCAGTTTGTTTCCTGCTTCTTTACCACATCAGGCACACGAAAATCAAAAGCAGCTCCAATGAATTTTATAATTAGTATGTGTGGCTTATTTCCTGTCACTGGCTCTGAACATAATCCAGAGTCACACAGTTACCCAGATAGGACATGAGCTGAAGGGCACTCACCATCTCATCTGAAAGCATTTGTCGATTCACTGACTTAAGATGAATGGTTTTGGGGTGACTGTGAACCTCAAAGATGTACCGTTCTGTAAAGAGCCATAGGGTGTGCTGGCAAGAATGAAGGGGCTAGACCATTGGTAGTGTCAGGCATAGGTACTTTGAGCTCAACTTTTCATTAGCAAAGAGATAAATGATAAGAGGAAATGGGGGGGAAGGCCAAAGCAAGAAAGGGAGCATATCTAGCTGCCAAAAAAGCAGCCAGAAACAGAACACAGGCAATCAAGAAAGACTCACATATTGAATAGGTATGGAGAGAGTGAGCATCATTGTCTTGTTCCTGATTTTAGTGGAAATGCTTCACTCAAGTTTCTCTCTGTATAGGATGATGTTGGCTGTGGGTTTCTATACATCATCTTTATTATGTTGAGGTATGTTCCTTATGTCCCTAGTCTCTCCAGGACTTTTATCAAGGACTTTGTAAAAGGCCTTTTCTACTTCTACTCATACGAATCTGTGGTTTTTGCCTTCCAGTCTGTTCATGTGGTAGATCACATTTATTGATTTACATATGTTGAACCATCCATGAATCTCTGGGATGAACTCAACTTGATCAGGGTGGATAATCTTTGATATGTTCTCTTGAATTTGGTTTGCAAGTGTTTTATTGAGAATTTTAATATCTATGTTCCTAGGGGATATTGGTCTCTAACTTTCTTCTTGCGATGGGTCTTTGTGTGGTTTTGGTATCAGAGTAATAGTGGGATTCCTAAAAAATAATTAGGAAATATCCTTCAGTTTCTATTTTGAGGAATAATTTGAGGAGTGTTGGTATTAATTCTTCTTTGAAAGTCTGGTAGAATTTTGTGCCAAATTCATCCGTGGCGGGCTCTTTTGGATTGCAACATTAAAAAATGTTTTTGAGACAGGTTTTCTCTGTGTAGCCTTGCATGTCCTGGAACTTACTCTGTAGATCAGGCTGACCTCAAACTTTGAGACTGGCCTGCCTCTACCTTCCGAGTTCTGGGATAAATGTATTCACCACCATGCATAGCTTGTTTGCAAGATTTCAAATGATTGTTTCTATTTCATTAGGAGGTGTGGGTCTTTAAAAAATGTTTAGTTCGTCTTGATTTAACTTTCGTAGTTGTTTCTAGTTCACTTATTTCAGCCTTGAGTTTAATTATGATAACTAGAGCAATAAGACAACTGCAAATAGGAAAGGAAGGAGCCCAAGTATCTTTATTTACAGATGAAATAATGTTATAGGCAAAAGACCCTAAGGACTCCACCAAAAAGCTTCTACAGCTGACAAAGCCTTGCAATTAAGAGCAAAATATAACATTAATACTCCAAGTCAGGAGCATTCCTACATATAAATGACAAACACACTGAGAAAAAAAATCAGGGAAACCATATCCTTTACAACAGCCTAAAAATAAAATATCCTTGGATAAAACAAGTGGAAGCTTCTATAATTAAAAACTTTAAGACACTGAAGAAAGAAATTGAAGAAGACAACAGAAGATGGAATGATCAAGTCACTTTACCAAAAGCAATTTACAGATTCAATGCAATCTCCATCTAAATGTCAACATGACTCTTCACAGCAAGTGAAAAAGCAATTTTCAACTTAATATGGAAACACAAAAAAGCCCAAGATCATCTTCTCTGATCTCAAGTTGCAATACATAGCTATAGTAGTGAAAACAGCATGGTATTGGTATAAAAACAGACATGTTGATCAATGGAATAGAGTTAAAGACCATGACATAATTCCACACATATACAGACAGCTGATTATTGGCAAAAGAGCCAAAATAAACACTTAAAAAAGACAGCATTTTCAACAAATAGTTCTGGTCACATAGACAACTGCATGTAGAAGAATGCAAATGATCCATACTTATAGTCCTGTACAAAACTCAATTCCAAATGAATCGAAGACATCAGCACAAGACAAGACACACTGAGCCTGGTAGAAGAGATAGTGTTTATTAGCCTTGAGCTCATTGGCACAGGAAAGAACTCTCTGAACAGAACACTGATAGCACAGGCCCTAAGATCGACACTTAGTAATGAGACCTCATGAGACGGAAAAGCCTCTGTGCAGCAAAGGATAGCATCATGAAAGAAAAGTTGTAGCCTATAGAATGGGATAAATACTTACCAATTATGCATCATAAAGAGCGTTAGTATCTAGAATACATAAAGAACTAAAAAAGTTGAACATCAAGAAAACAATTAACCCAATTAAAATGGATTATAGAATTAAACAGAGATTTCTCAAAAGATAAAAAAACCACAAATAGCAATAAAATACTTTTGAAAATGTCCAACATAGTTAGCCATCAAGGAAATGCAAGTTAAAACTACACTGAGATTTCATCTTACTCTGATCAGAATGGCCAAGATCAATAAAACAATTGACAGCACATCCTGGCAAGGATATAAGAAAAGGGGAAGAGTTGAACAGTTACTTTTATCCAGGAGGAGTGCCAACTGGTACAACCACTGTAGAAATCAGTTAGAGTTCCTCAAAAACCCCAAAACTGATCTATTATAAGGTCCACCTATACTGCTCTTGGCCATATATGCCTAAGGGACTCTAATTCTTACTACAGAGATACTTGCTCATCCATGTTAATTGCATCTCTATTTATAATAGCCAGAAATGGGAAACATCAACTGATAAATGACTAATGAAAGTGTGGTACATTTACACAATTGAGATATTATTTAGCTGTTAAGAAAAGTGAGATTTGCAGGTAAATGGATGGAGCTTGAAACAATCATCCCGAGCGTGGTAGCCCAGACCCCAAAAGACAAATATTGTACGTTTTCTATTACATGTGAATGCTAGCTTTTAAGCTTTAGGTTACTGAGTTTCAAGTAACCATAGATGCTAGGTAGCTAGTAAGGAACAAGGGAGAGAAGGGAACTCTCCCAAAGAGGGGAAATTAGAATATAGTGTTATAAAGAGGTAAGAGGGAAAATATAATAGGGAGATAGGTGAGGGAGGGGAATGGGAGGACAGGTTAAATGAGGGGCTATGGGAACAATACTAAAGGCCTTTTGAAAAGCCATATGGAAGCTTAATACTGTGTAAGCTTCCTAAAATATACACACATATGAAGATAATTTAAATGGAGTCACTACATAAAGGGGGAGACAGACAGTACTTCAACTAGACATCTTATGCCATCAAGTAAACCTTCCAGTGGCAGGAATAGGTTATATTTTGATGAGCTGTTGGCTAAAGGGGTTCCTAGAGCCCCCAAATGGGCTACTGTCAAGGCTATTGGTTACTCTCTATAACCTAAGTCCCTATTGTTGAAGACACAACTTACTAAGTCATTGAACATGGAGAAATGGAACTAGTGCCCAACCAGAAGCTTCACTCCTATTGACTAGTGCTCATTGTACTAGAAGGCACTTTGTATGCTTCTAGTTAGGGGTGGAACTATATGTCTCTGTTCCCTTCTTAGTGCTGGATTTTGTCTCATTTGAACCTGTGTAGTCTTGTGCATGCTGTCCCAGTCCCTATGCGTTCATGTGAATTATCCCTGTCACATCTGCTATTTCCTTGGAGTCCTCCAAGACCTTTTGCTTTAACAATCTTTCTGCCCTCTTCCATATAGATCCCTGACCCTTGATGGGAAGAGTTTCATAAACACATCCCATTTAGAGATAAGGTGATAAAAATAGAGGTTAGAAAAATAATCACCAATTCCACCTAGCTACAAACCCTATGACCTCTTAAACCAGTGGTCCTCAATTTATGCATAGTGCCCGCTTTAACAGGGGTCTCCTAAGATCATTGGAAAACATATATATTTACAGTACAATTCGTAACAGTAGCAAAATTACACTGATAAAGTAGCAACAAAAATAATTTTATGGTTGGGGGTCACCACAACATGAGGAACTGTATTAAATTGTTGCAGCACTTGAAGGTTGAGAACCACTGTCCTAAGCAATGGTTAAGTCCCCTCCATCATAGAACCCACACCTGATACGGCTAAAGTGGCTAAGAACCAGGACTGGATAGGTCATGGTCCTAGGGGAAACCTACTATTACTCTGCCAAAGGAACACAGCAATAAAGTAATGCCTAATGACATATTTCTAGACCTATAGATCAGAGCATCACTCAACACTCATCAGAGAGGTTTGTTGAAGCAGACGGTAACACAGATACTCACAACTAGGCAATGTGCAGCTCTGGATGGGATGTTGTTGTGAAACTCCTCCCCTCAAGGCTCAGGGATGTGGTGACATCTTGTTTATACTCTAACAAATAAAGCTTGCCTGAAGATCGGAGTGTAGAGCTAGTCACTAGTTAACCATACAGGCCAGGCAATGGTGACACACACCCTTAATCCCAGCACTCAGGAGGCAGAGGCAGGCAGATCCCTGTGAGTTAAAGGGTTCTTTAATCCTACTACTTGGGAGTCACACACTTCTAATTCTAGCACCAGGATGGCAGAGACAGGAGTGATGTGACTAGGTAGAGAGAGGAATTTAAGATGGGAGGAGACAGGAGCTCATGATTTGAGGATTCAGTAGAGGTAAGAAGTCTTTCTAGTGGCTGGCTTCTTTTGTCTCTGATCTTTAAGTATATGCCCTGATATCTGACACCAGGTTTTTATTAATTAGAACTTGAACTACACAGGGATCTATATGGAAGAGGGCAGAAAGATTGTTAGAGCAAGAGGTGTTGGAGGACTCCAAGGAAATAGCAGATGCAACAAGGATAACTCACATGAACGCATAGAGACTGTGACAGCATGCACCAGAATACACAGGTTCAAATGAGACAAATTCCAGCACTGAGAAGGGAACAGAGACATATAGTTCCACCCCTAACCCAGAAGCCATTTGCAATTGATACCTGCTAGGAAAGAAAAATTGATTTTTGTCAGTGGAATGTTAACCACACTCCAGGACACGCCCTATGCCCAGGAGTAGTTGACCAAAACACACTTTGTGGGGTTTGTGTGTGTGTGTGTGTGTATTTTTGTCTTATTTGGTAGTTTTTGTCTTACTGGATTCTTTTTTGTTTGGGGATTATTTTTAGAGAGAGAAAAACATGAAGTTGGATGGGTAGGAAGTTGGGAAGATCTGGGAGGAGGAGAGACAAGGGAAAGAATATAATCAAAATATATTGTATGAAAAACTTAAATAAAAAATGACCCATATGCTTTAGAAAACAATAATGCAGATGGTCAAGGCTTGAAGCATTTCATCTGGGACACTGGAAGGAGGTCAACAGTGCCTCCAAAAGACATGCAGGAAATTCAAGCTGACCTAGAACTGACAGAAACCTGGAAAGCCGGACTAGGTGACAGATTGATGACATCCAATCCGTGCCATTTCTTCATGTCAGCTTCACAGTCGATCTAAATAGCACCCAAGCTTTCTCAGGAAGCAGAGATCCCAGGGTGGGTCCTGCAGTTGCTGAGACTACTGGCCCAGAGGGGGTCTGGCCAGGAGGTGGCTGTGAAGGCAGCCCAGGTCACCACCTCTGCTGCGGTAATGATGACCTGTTTGACTACTTCATGCTGACCAGAAGAGTTGACTACAGCATGCACAGAGGGAATGATTGGAAGTAAATGGTCTGCTGCAGGGCAGGGCCCCCAGCACCGACATCACCATTCATGGACTTCAGGATGGATACAGCACCAGGCACTTGAGGCACAATGACTGCTCTTCTCTAATCCCCAAATCTTGAAGCTAGGGAACAGATAAAGAGTGCACAAATAGCTCACAAAATGTCAGCAAGTTCTTGAAGCTTTCCAGTGGGGCAGGCTGCCACACCCAACAAGTCTTTGAAAAGAATGAGAAACTACCCAAACTCATGTAGCTGCAAATGAACTTGAATGATGCCAGTGGAAATTCTGGGAAGTGAGGTAGGATGGGAACTATGGAAACTGTGGGACAACTTTAAGCACAGGTACAAGGCAAAGGCGGCTGTTTTTTGTGAGGATTTGGTCTATGTCAAGGTAATTCTCCAGCTTCTCCTGAGCCACACATTCAGCAAGCCTAGCAAGGACTGTAGAAATGGACTAAAAGTTAACAGCATTTGATGCTCTTGCAGGGGGCTGGGGTTCAGTTTCTCACACCCACACTGTGACTTACAACCATGTTCCAAGGAACCCCATGTTCTCTCTTGGCCTCCTTAGATACTGTGTGCACAAAGATAAAACACTCATAGACAGAAAGATCTAAATTAGTTAATTGCAGGTGTGGTAGTGCCCATCTTTAATCCCAGCATGTGGGAGGGGAGGCAGGTGCATCTCTGTGAGCAGAAGCTTTGGACCCACTTGGGCATGGACAAGTGATGTCATTCATAGGAAGCATGTGGTGCAAGGGATCAGGAACATCTGCTCTGCAATGTGGTCTGTTTTAGCAACTTCGATTCCTTTAAGCTTTTTTTTTATGAATGGGATTTTCATTTTTCACCTGTTTGTAGACAGATTTAGTCCTTTTGTGTCGACATTTCTAAGCATTCCATTTTCCCAGTATGCTTTAATTACTGATTAATTAGTGTTGAGTGGGGTTTTATTGAGTCAAATCTGTTTCTCTTCCTTTCCTTGGTTTTGGTCACTAATAAAAGTATTTCTACGTTGTCTTATCCTGGAATAAAAAAGGCATTAAGAAGTTTTAATAATGGGCTTTCCCATTCATATCTCTACCCGTCCCTCCAACACACATACACTTGTGCACTTACACACACACACACACACACACACACACACACACACACACACTCATTCATGCAACTTGAAAATTATATACATATGAGCCAGTTTTGTAATGTGCTTGGTAACTATGTGGAAGATTAATTACACACTTTAAGAATCCCTAAGTATCCTTTGAGTTCATCTTCTCTGGTGCATTTCCTGAGACTCTGTTGGTTCTCGAGGACCTCTGACACTCCCAAGCTCTTTGAATGATGTCATCTTTCTGGCCTGATGCCCCTGGCTGTTTGACTACTGGCAGTAGCTGAAACAAATGTTAGGCAGACCAAGAACCAGGAGATGGGAAAGGCTGTGTGGGATGCCCTGAACAGCTTGGATGCATCACAAAGTAATCTGGGCAGCACTCAGTACAGACCGAAGACTTGAGAGAGCTCAGGCGCCTCCAGACTAGACTGTTTATGTGATTCTCCAATTAAGATATTAATCCAATTTTCATTTTTAGTTTATGTTCTTACATGATCTGGACCAGCAGTTCTCAACTTTCCTAATGCTGTGACCCTTTAATACAGTTCCTCATGTTATGGTGATTCCCCAACCATAAAATTACTTTGATGCTACTTCATAACTATAATATGGCTAATATTATGAATCATAATATAAATAACTAATATGAAGGATATTTGATATATGATTCCAAAAGGGTTTTGAACTATAAGTTGAGAACTGCTGTAAATGAATAGTAGCTTATGTTTATTGGTTGTTTTTGTTTTTTTAAATCCTGTTTTGTTTTCTGTTTGTTTTTGAGGCAGTCTCTCTGTGTCCTAGGCCAGTCTGGAACTCATTCTGTTGCCCAGACTAGTCTCATACTAATGGCAATCCTCCTGTCTCAGAATCCCAGTTGCTGGGATTACAAATGGGTACCATCATGCCTCATGCCTGATTTCTTGCTGTTTTTAATGGCACAGTTTTGATTATTGGTGAGGATAAACTTTTTTTTTGTTTTTCAAGACAGGGTTTCTCTGTGTAGCTTTGGCACCTATCCTGGCACTCGATCTGTAGACAAGGCTGGCCTCGAACTCACAGAGATCCACCTACATCTGCCTCCCGAGTGCTGGGATTAAAGGCATGCGCCACCAACTCCCAGCAGAGGATAAATATTTTTATTATTTAAAATTTAGGTGTTTTTTTCCAATTGCCTATTTGGGATATTTGCCTATTTTTCTTTTATGGTGCCAGTATTTTCTTTATTAAACTGTAATACCATTACATATTCTAAGGATCTTGCCTCTTCGTTTGCTATATTTTTCATAAATTTTTCTAGTGTTTAAAAATTTTATTTATTTGTTTGTTTATTTGTTGGATTAGACAGGGTTTCTTTGCCAAATAATCCTGGTTGTCCTCGAACTTGTTTATAGACCAGGTTGGCCTCCAACTAACAGAAATCCACCTGCCTCTGCTTCTGAGTGCTGGGGTTAAGGATGTGCACCACTATTACTGCCTGACAAGGGTTTAAATTTTAATGTGGAAAAAATCTATCCATTTTTCCTTTGGGATATTACCTCTTTTGTTGCTATTGCTTAGTTTTACCACTCTGAAATCAAATATAGTGTTATTAATGTTCTTTGTAGCTTTTATTTTTTGCCTTAAACTCTTTTAATCTTTCCATATTGCAGTTTGGAATGCTGTTTTCCCCTTCATTGTTTTTTTATTACTTTACTCGATTATGAAATTTAAGCCTTCATACAAGAACAGGAGTTCATTAAACACTAGAGAATGTAGATAACCGAAGGGAAAATATTTGTAGTTTCTCTCCTTTGACTGGAGTTCAGGCAGCTTGCCTCTGCCCTCCAGACCTTTCCTGCTGTGAATGTAGGCTGTGTGTATTTCCCCTCCAAAGAGAACCAAACTGCAAAATGCTTTCATAGCCTGATGTTTTCCATTTAGTATTGTATCCTGACGGCTTTCCATGTCAATCACTGCTTTATAGCATTTGTATCCTTTTAGTGAGACACACTGGGTATTCAGAAGAGCGTATTCTCATAAGGGCACAGCTGGATAAACTTAAAAACCAAAGATCTCTACTGAAGCGAGCTTCAGTGGTTACCATCCAGAACGGGGGTGTGGCCTGTAGCTCCCACCCTGCTTTCTGCTCACTCACTCTCAGAAATCCAGCCACTGCCCTTCTATACCGAATCTAACAGCAGCAGGTTCACTTCACGTGTGTGTCACTTGTTACAGTTTGCTGCTGGGTTTCAAACGCTGGACAAGCGGCTGAGGTGCCTACATAGACGTGGACCTAGCTGCAAGGTTCTCCCATCATCCCTTGTTACTGGGCCTTCCTGGATGCATACTCCATGCCCTACCCCTGCCCTGCATAATCCACACATTTTGGTTATGCTCTCTCTGTACCTTTGGGCCTCCTAGTTGCTGCACCTGGTTCCCCTCCCGGGTACAGCTCAGTCTGGACATCTCTACCCTGGACTCTCCAGATGTCCCTACCTCTGCCTCTGGCTACACTCTCCACATATCTACAAGCTTTCCCTCCACCACACCTAGGAGCAGTTTTCCTTTTTATTGTTTTCACTGAGCTGTGTTGGACTCTCCCAGAGGATTGGGACCTGTGAATGTATGCTTTGGAAATCAAGCGTTTGCCCACATGATCAGTGAATGACATAAGGACACTACTGCTCCAAGAGAAGGATTTCCTTGTAGATATGGGGGCAGCAACAGTCAGAGGTGTCTGGAATAGTCCAGGAGCCAGGAGAGAAAGTAGTAACCTAAACATGGCCAGCTGACTGAACTGGGCCACGAGAGGAGGGGGAAGTGGAGAAGGATGGGGGAGGGGACGACAGAGACAGAGAAAGAGAAAGAGACAGAGAAAGAGACAGAGACGAGGCAGAGGCAGAGGCAGAGGCAGAGGCAGAGGCAGAGGCAGAGGCAGAGAGGCAGAGGGGTCTGAAGAGAAGGGGCCAGGAGACTGCACAGACAAAATGGCGGGGTTATATAGGAGTCAGAAGCTGGGGAGGGAAGCAAGGCTGGCTGGAGAGGTTGGGGGAGGGGAGTGAGAATAACTGAGAGGAGCCATGACACTGGGTGAGCCTGGGGGCAGTATTTGCTTTGGTGTGCTAATAATCACCCCAGTCATTTGTCTTGAGTTTCTTTGGGATCTGACAGTGGGGTAGAGATGAAACCCTTGGAGTGCATCTTGATCCAATGCGACCATTGTCAACCCAGAGAATAGGCTCAAGGAGGCCAGGTGACAACAGAGGAGTGAAGCAGCTGTGAGCCACAGATTACCATGAGGAAAGGGTTCAGTCCAGTCTCGGGGGGCAGGCAGAGACTCCCAACGTGCTTTGGGACTTTAACCTGCAGATTACATCTCTGTTGTTTGTGATACTTCCTTGCAATAGCCCTAGGAAACTGCAGCAATGTGATTTTGAATGCTACTGTTTTCCCCTATCATCTTATTATCTGTTGAAAGGTTATTTGTGAATATTTCTTTCACTTTTTATTATCTCAGAAGAAAGCGTATGAACCATCTACATAGAGGGACGGAATATGGGTCACCAAACCTCACCTCTGAGTGCCACATTCTAGGTGCAGATGCCACAGCTGCAGATTTGATGCATTCTCAGCTGACTCCTGCTCTGTCGTGTCCCCCAGCCTGTGGGGACACAGCTGTGGCCATCTGACTAGCGCAGAAAAGCAGCCCCTAAGTCTGAGATTGAAGAGGGTTTTCTTACCTTCTATCCACTTCACCTGTCAACACTTCTTCCTACAATCTGCCTGGGGTGCTATCCCCCCCAGATGTTAAGCATCAGAGGGAAGGCCCCACCTTGCAGCATTAGGACCCTCACTGGCCTGCTGCAGGCTACGTATCTCTCCCAGGAGAGAACTTTCTTCCCTGTTCTGCATTAGAGGCCTCCAAACAGCATCCCCTGGCCTCCTTTTACCAAGCGGCTGAACCAGGGGGGCTGGAGTCAGAGGCACAGACCACTGTCCCTCCACTGTCCCACGCAAAAAGTTTTTCCACAAAGTTGACTGTGGTGGGACTTCAGCCTTCACACACACAGCTATGTGCTGAGCCCCTGTGTTCAAGTTTATGGTCACCCCACTGTTGCTCAAGCATCCATAACATTTAATATTAACAAGACAAATTTCTTTCTGTTGTACTTCCTTTTCAAAAAATTTTGCTTGCTATTCTCTGTTTATTCTTCAAATAAATGTAGGGATATTTTCTCCACCTTCTAAAAGAGTCCCTTGGAAACTATGTTTGGGACAGTATTAAAGAGGTGAGATTAATAAAAGTGTCCCCATTCTTTGCATGTCACAGCTTCTGTTCCAGGTCATGTCTCTTTGTCCATCTGTATCGCCTTTCACACCCCCTCCAGCAAGGTTCAGGGAGTGGAGGAAGGGGAGCAGTCCCAAGAACCTGCTGAGTGGGCTTAGGGAGGCACTCAAGCGTCTCTGGCTTGCATTCTAGAGAGGTTGTTGGAACGGGAGGCAGGATGAGCTCGGAGCCAGCTCTGGAAGAGGGTGTGTTGAGCGTAAATCTGGTGGAAGCAGAAAAAGAGCTGATTTAGTACATTTGCCAGACAGGAGGAACTCAGGCTGTGTCCTGGAGCCAGGGATGGTGGAGAGAAGAACAGAGCAGGTGGGGACAAACAGAGCAGCCTGGGCAGAGAGGGGAAGCCAATCATTGGCTGGCATGAGACAGGGGGCCTCGCCAATGAGGTCTGAACAAGTCCACAGGAGAAGCACCTTTAAAAACTTGTCAGAACACAGTTTGCTGTCTTAAGTGCTCAACATGGTGCATTAAATACGTTGACAATGTTCAACTATTGTCACTATTCGTTCCCAGGACCTTTTCATCCTATCAAATAGAAAGTCTAAACTCATTCAACAATATTGTCACTCTCCCAGCCCCACCATCCTGCTTACGGATCTTTGTCTGCTCTTCCGCACACATGTGGAGTGACACAGTGTTTGTGAGGCTTTGTGACCAAATAATTTCACACAGTGATGTTGTCAAGAGCCACACGTGTAATAGCACATGTCAATCATTCATTCCATCTATTCCCTGTTTAAAAAGTATGGAAAAATTGCAGGACATGGTGGCACACACCTTTACTCCTAGCACTCAGGAGGCAGAAGCAGGAGGAATCTCTGTGAGTTTGAAACCAGCCTGATCTATACATGGTGTTTCAGACAATATGGCGAGACTACACACACACAGGCACACACACACACACACACACACACACACACACACACACACACACACAGGCACCAAAAGCAACAACAACATAAAGGAGAGAGTCATTTGGAGCAGGCGAGATAGTCCAGCAGTTAAGAGCACTGGCTGCTTTTGCAGAGGACCTGGGTTCAGTTCCCAGCACCCACATCAGGTGGTTCATAACCACCCATAAATCCTTTTCTGGCCTCTCTAGGCACCTGCTTACACAAGTTGCACATACATGTACTCAGGTACCCCCACACATAAAATAAAAAAATGAAAATTTTAAATATGGAAATATGAGGGGGGGAGAAGCCCAGGTCTGGTGGCACACACCTTTAATCTCAGCATTTGATGGGGGGTGGGGGAAGGCAGATCTTTGTGAGTTTGATATCAGCCTGGCCTGCATAGTGAGTTCCAGGACCATCAGGGATGCAAAGAGAGACCATGTCATTTAAATTGTGGGAGCACACACATTTACCGTTATAATAATTTTAAGTTAACCAGTCAGTGATATTAAGCAATTCTCAGTGCTGCATCCCCGTTTACCAGCGCTCATCCTTCATAACTCATTTTGTGAAGTTAAAATTCTGTACTCACTAAGCAATAACACACTATGTTCATCAGCTGTCTGTCACTGTAACCTTCTCACTAACTTTAAAAAGAGAAATTCTCCATGGCTCACTACTTCTGAGGTTTACACCTGCTGGCTCCTCTGTTTTGGGCCTGTGGAGAGGTCAGACCATCATGGCGGGAGCACTTGGTCGGGCGAAGGTGCTCACCCATTAAAGCTGGGAAACAAAGTGAGAGAAGAGGGCTGAGGGCAACCTCGAAACAACTTAACTTCTTGTGAGTAGGCCACACCTCTTAAAGACCACACCTTGTTTCCATAGTAACACAGGCTGCTGCCAAGCTTTCCCCAGATTTTTCTCTTTGGAGTCTGGGAGGCATTTAATTTCATGCCCAGCTACCCACTTCTCCATGTTTCTCTCTGTTATTCTACTTCTCCCTCCATGAGTTTGACTCCCTTTGGTAGCTCATGTAAGTGGAGTCCTACAGTATTTGTCTTTTGGGGCCAGGCTTCTTTCACTTAGCATGATACGCTAATGGCGATAAGCGAATATCCATGCTTAAGCATATGTTAGAGTCTCCTTTTTAAGGCTGAATATTATTCCATTACACTTCTCTCTGTGTATCCATCTGTGTCACATTCTGTTCTTCATTCTTCTACCCATGGGCACTTGGATTGAAAACTGGCACTAAGAAGTGGGAAGTGTTGCTGTTGGACCCTATGCTTTGAATTGGTTTTGTGAGAAGGATTTGGAAGAGTTTGGACCTATGAGTTGGAGAACCTCTAGAACTCTGTAAACAGAGCTTACTGGGTTATTCTGGAGGGAGTTTGGGAGCCTGGCAAGCTGACAGGTATGTAAACAGTGGAGACCTGGATTGTGAGGTTTCAGTGGAGAACAAGGGTGCTCTGAAGGATGGGGCTATGGGCTATTCATGTTACATTTTGTGTGTGTGTGTGTGTGTGTGTGTGTGTGTGTGTGTGTGTGTGTGTGTGTGTGTGTGTGCTTTCAGTCATTTTTGCAGTCTTATATTTCAGAAGGGATTGCTGACTGTGTAGTAATTTGTATTTAACATGTAGAGACCAAGTCATTCTGAACAGGCATGGGCGTGGAGGCTTCCTCCTGGCACCCATTCTCCAGAAAGCCCTCAGAAAGCCTATCCCAGAGGGCAGGCAACTGACAATGTGCTCAGCTAAGGGCTGCAGGGGTGAGGTCTGAGCGGTCCCGGGTGCTCAAGCAGAGTAGCTGGGGAAGAGCTCTCTGTCCTTTGAAGGCTCCAAGCTCCCGTGACCAGCCCGCCCACTTGTGGGGCAATGGGCCAGAGAGGTGAACCCGAGGTGCTCAGTGCCCAAGGCAGGCGCAAACTGCTCCTCCGTGTGTGGAGTTGGCGCTCAGGAGACACACGGAGCCACCCCCTTTGCATCCAGACACTTTCAGCAGGCTCGACTCAAGTCGACTCAAGGGCTCATCTCGGAGCTTAGGGGGCTTCAGAGTAATGGGTAGAGAGTGAAAGGTGGGGATAGGAAGGTAAGCAGTTGGGGGGACGGCGGGAGTGGGAGGGAGATGCCGACTATGGGCAGGAACATTGGCTGGAGGCGGAGTCAGCGCTCTGTGGGCGGGGTTGGCTGGCTTCAGCCGCTGCTCTGTGCTTCTCCGAGGTAGCAGGAACCTAACTGCCACCGGAGCCTGGAAAGACCCCCCCAAGAAGACAGAGGGGGCTCTTTTCTCTTGCTGCAGAGCTCCCGAGGAGCGTCTGGTCTTCGCCTTGGTCCACAGGTACTGACAGCCCCGGAGACACTCAGAGAACCATACATGGGGAGTGGACGGAGATCAGACTGCCCCCAGGTGAAGCAGCAGAGGGTCCCTCAGGACTGAAGTCCCAGCAGCAGAGGACAGTGGGTAGTGGGCTTCTCCACAGAGCCGAGGACAGTTCCAGGAAAGACCGTGGGACTAGTCCTCCAACTGTCTATCTCCCCCTTAGGCGATTCTGGACCCTTTCTTTAAATCAGTTGAAGCACTGCTGGCAGCATGCTTATGGGGTACCGCTTGGAAGGGATATATGTCTGGGCTCCCGGCAGGGTCCACTGGCTCTCAGCTCTGGCTTCTGCCTCTTATCTGACAGGAACAGAGCTGGGGACTGAGTTGGCCAAGAGAGAAGGGCAGAACCCAGGGATGGGCTGTGAGATGGAGCAGGTGGGATGAGCCCCCTTGGGTGCGGAGGGATGTCAGCGTTACTCCTGGACAGCGGGATTCCGGGGGAGCGGGGAGCTCGTCTGGGAGCAACTTCCTTTCTCTGTTTTCCAGCATCTCAGGTTTGGCCATCTTCCTCCCTTCTGACATTTAGGGTGCTCTCCAGACCCCAATCCTCTCCCATATCCCGTTCCCTGGTCTGATACCTTTATGTCTTGGAAGGGGTGTAAGGGAAAAGTTGCGGGGGGGGGGAATAAGAGATTCACTACTGACAGACCCTCTCCCTCTGCCCTGCTCTGTGGTATGCTGGTCTCTGATCCAGGGTCATCTCCCTTCCTTGGAGCTGGCCTAGAGGCCTGAGTATTGGCTGGTGTGGTTCTGGGCTGTAACACTACCTCCCCAACAGCTCTGAGCTTTACAGACAGTATTGATCGACCGAGAGGATGTTAAAACCCAGCGTGTTTAAGCTATTAACTGGAGGACACACCACTCACCCAGGGATTTTGCCTTCGGGTCTTCTTTCTAACCCTCTAAGTTAAGTGACAGCCTGTGACTGTGCCCCTGTGACCACTGCCTAGGACGAGCCTTGGCACATACTGTGCCAGTCTTAGAGAGTCCCAGGAGATTTTTACATGGGCACAGGGATCTTGGTGAGGAGAAGTGGCTGCTGGAGGGCTCTGTGGAGTTCTCTGTAGAAGGTTCTGGGTTCAGGGCTCTGTGATTCTGCAGTTGTGTTTGGCTGAACCCTGTGATGTGTCATTTCTCTCCAGATGTGGGAAGCAGCTGCTGTCACTGTAGAATGGGAGTGTCCCGTGAAGATAGTGTTCAGGCTGTCAGACAGAGAGTGGGGTTTGGAGCCGGCCTCTTAACTGATCCACCTTTCTACACTTGCAGCTTTGGCCTTTGAGGAAGAGCACAGTTTTTCAGCCTCCACTGGAGGGGAAATAAGTGGTGTTAGAGTCTGTCTTCCCAGTCCCCCAGCCTTCCCCAGCTGAGTGGAAATGTGGTTTCCACTCTGTGCTCGCCCACCCCTTTCTTCCATTCCATTATCTGTGTGTATGGTGAGCATGTGGATAATGGATATGCACAGGTTTCACAATGATTTTAAACTCACCCAGGTTCACTCTAACATGTAGCCAACCATGTGAATGTCTTTCAAAGGTTTAAAATGGAACTCAGATACTGTGCCCCTGGGATACTGGTTAGGAAGATCTGATTTGCTGAGGAAGAGCCAAGAGCCTTGGAGACGCTGCTCCAGAATAGCTCCCAGTGGTGTTCATGGCCCCACCTGCCTGGATGGAGACCACCGTGGGGACTCTGGGTGAAAACACCACAGACACTTCTACCAACTTCCTTACTGCGCTTGAGACCCACGGAGTCCAAGCTGCTTCCTTTCCGTTCACTTTTAGCTATGGTGACTATGACACACCCTTGGATGAAGAGGAGGATGTGACCAATTCTTGGACTTTCTTTGCTGCCAAGATTGTCATTGGCATGGCTTTGGTGGGTATCATGCTGGTGTGTGGCATCGGCAACTTCATCTTTATCACTACCCTGGCCCGCTACAAAAAGCTTCGCAATCTCACCAACCTGCTTATTGCCAACCTGGCTATCTCGGACTTTCTGGTGGCCATTGTGTGCTGCCCCTTTGAGATGGACTACTACGTGGTGCGCCAGCTGTCTTGGGAACACGGCCATGTCCTGTGTGCCTCTGTTAACTACCTGCGCACTGTCTCGCTCTATGTCTCCACTAATGCCCTACTGGCCATTGCCATTGACAGGTGAGTGCCACAAAGATGGACACAGAGAAAGGTGTTGGCTTTGTCCCTTTCTTTCCTGTAGTTGCATACTGATGGCATGCATCTGTATTCCCTATAGATGGGACCGTGGGGACTCAAAAGCCCACTGACGGAACATCTAGCCGTAGTCAGTGCTGGAGGCAGCTGAGCCCTAGAGTTGGGCAGCAGGAAAATCTTTGATCACTGTCTGTGGATGTTCTCCTAGATATGACTGATCACAGCTTAGACTGGTAGGAGGAAGCATCAAGGGGTGGGGTTAAGCTATAAGGAGTTACTTCTTGGGCAAACGTGAGAATCTGGAGGGATTCCCTCTCTCATCCAGATTTCCTCTATTAAATTATGATATCTCAGCACTAACTGGTTTTAAAAATAACATTGGGGGAGTTGTTTTGAATAAAAAGGTGGGGGGACAGAAAGAGAGTATGTGGTTGCTCACTCTTGTTAGTGTTGTCTTAATGCCACCTCACTTCACACGCATGTTACATATAGTACAAGACCTTCTCTAGTGATGGAGAGTGAGGTCACGTCTTTCTTATCCTTCGATGTTTCACTTGATATAAGCTTGTGCTGATGATCACCATGACTTCAGGGGGTCTTTGGAAGCTTCCTTGTGTGTTTGCCTCTAAGTACAAAGCACCTTGTTATGGTCTACGGACAGCTACCCCGAGGGGCTAATCAGACTTCCATGTACCTTGACACAGCTTGGGGCCCTCTTCATCCCAAGAGTGGAAAGCACTGGCTCTCCTTGTTCCACGGCCTCAGGGCTCTGGGGTGTTTGAACTGTGCTCAAAGTCGGAGCAATGGAGCAAGTTTGCTGGCAATACAACTGAGAGTAAGATGGTCTGTGGAAGATTTCTAAGGAAAGGCACAGCAAAGAGTCTGTCTTTAAGACCACTGAGGGTCAGAGCCCATCCCTCTTTTCCCCAGAGGATGATTAATGTCAGAGAGTCAGCAGCTGATGGGCCCTTGGTCTGTCACCCATAACAGGTATACTGAGGTCCTCAATATAAGTCACCAACCTTGGGACATTTGCCCACTTACATAATCAAGGAATCCAAATAAACCTAGCAGCGGATAGTGTCAGCCGAGGTGTCTGCTAACCAAGTGACTTTCAGGGCTGCCCAGGGCAGGCCCCTGCAGCTTTGTCTCTGGCATGCCCTGAAAATGGAAAAGCTGCCTTGTCTCTTAGCACGGGAACAAGACAAAATGTATGGGGTTGTGTCCTGGGTTTTCACATTAGTGACACAGCTTTACCTAGGAGATGCTCTTGGCCACTAGAAGTAGGATAGATGGGAGCCTGCTGTGACAGAGTCCTGGTTCTGCATGAGATCCATTCACCACTGAGGGGGCAAAGAAGCTGGAATAAACCAAGGAGGTACTATTAACAGGGATATTGATCAACCACGATGCAGGACCAAAATCCTCAATACAGCTCAAGTACATATCCCATTTTCACACCAAACTCTGCTGCTTTTAAATATGGTGTATATCTCTCTCACAGTGCAAACTAGACACACTACGAAAGATGAGTCAGATCATGCTCCACTCTGAGTGGGCTTCTGATTGGAAATTTGCACACATGTATGGGAGAAAGCCCCCAGGAGCTGGCCTATGGCTTCCTCAGTCTAGGTGACTCACTGCCCCGGCATGCTAAGTTTTTGCTGTTTAAACTGATATTTGTGATCTTTGTCCCAGATGGTTTTTCTTTCCCTGTGCCGCTGTCATCTAACTTCAGTTTTGAGGCTCTGCATGTCTTTCTTATCCTTCGATGTTTCACTTGATACAAGGTGTTAGTCTTTTTTTCTTGTGAGCTGTTCAAAACACAGTGATTTTTTTCAGGTTTGATTTTCTTAGCTTGGGGCAACTACATCTTATTGTCCCAGCCCACGAGGTTTTTCTACCACCACTGCCCTCTGGCAGGCTTTGTTTGTTGTTCTCTGGGAACTGTTGGCTTTGAGTGGATCTGAATTTAAACCACTGTAGCTATGGACACAGAGCAAGCGAAGCCATGCTCATAGAGAGAGAAACGTTGCTGCCAATGGTCTGATTGCCTCAAGGAATGGTGTAGGTAGAAAACAAGTCAGTGGCAGAGAGAAAAGAGATGGGCTGCTAAGACTTGGTGAAGGTCAGAGAGAAGGGGGCATGCCGTATCCTGCTGGGAAGGGAGGCAGCAAATGGCATATCAGAGAGAACATGGGGTTTGTGGAAAGCTGAGGGTCAATGAACTGTGCAGCTTTTAAGAAGTCATTCCATTTTTTCGTGCTTCAGCTGGTTTCTCCAGCAAACGTGCATCTTTGCTCTATTGCTCCTTCAGTAGGATTGAGATTACCTAAATGAAAGGATTTGCTTGCTATTATAAACTTTGTACTAATACAGAGTTCCAGAGCCAAGGCTGATGGAACAGTTTTCTGAGCTTTTTCATATATCAATGATGGTAGTCTTAACTGGGTGGGATCATTGATTGGATGAGGATTGACTGTATAAAGTAGCTAACACAATTTGAGCACTGGCATTAATCACTCTACTGGTTAGGTATGCGATATGACCAGCTGCTTTACACTCCTGACATGACTTCCCTGCCATGATGGACTGTAGTCTCAAACTAAGGCAAAATAAGCCCTTTTTGTCTTAAGATGGTTTTGTCTGAGAATTTTAATCACAACTCAGTAACTAAGAGATGGTGTGTGTGTGTGTGTGTGTGTGTGTGTGTTGATGTGACATGAACCCAGAGCCTCTGCACGCTAGACAAGTCCTCTACCTCCGAGCCACACTCCAGCCAGTATGATGGCTGCTATGAAGGTCCCATTATGCACAACGCCAACAGTGCCCATGATCCTGTTCCAGTTTTCCAACACTAAGGAGTTGCTTCGAGTTCCAGGGATGCATGCTGGTGGCCAGCAGCAGCCACCTGGGGGTTTCAGAGGGTAAAGCCTTCAGACTCCTGAGAGCTGGAAGAGCACAGGACTCTCCCCCCAGTGACCCTCCAGGCTTGCCCTTCATGGGATGACCTTTGTGAAATTCAATCAGAAAAACACAAGAAGGGATCTTTCTTCCATCAAAGTCCCAAGAAAGATGACCTCAAGGGGGCTGTCCACAAAGGGAACAGAATGGGCCCGGCTCTCCTTCAGGGCCCTGTCACATTGCCATGGACTGCCTGGGATCAGCTTTGGACACTAAAGAGTTTGTCCCAGCATGGGTAAGTCCTCTCCACTCCACTCCCATCTTTCTTCCAACTGGGCCAGCTGTGCAAAGCCTTCCGGGAAGCGGGAGCTCTCTGCACAAGTGTGCACTCTGGGAAGGGTGCCATCATGCTCCCCGGGTGACTCACAGCCTCATAAAGTGCTCTCTGCTTCCTGGACCACTGTGGTAACAGTGTAGGCTCTTTGGGAGAGAACAAAAGCAGCACTTTTTACTGCCCGATGCTTTGTGGTTAAAAAAAGAGTCACGTGTACACTAATTGATTTTCACATCAGCCCCATGAGAGGGAGTCTAAATGTTTTCTGTCAAGGGTCTTGTGTCATATAACCCTGAGAAACCTCCTCATCTTTCAACAGCCTGTATCTTTCCAGGTGGAAAATGAGGTAAACACACTTCCTTCTCTGCATGCAGAACAATACTTTCTAAAACCTGGAATAAAAACAAAACCTTGGTCCATGATTTGGTTGGAGCTGTCAGGCCTACTTAACTTTGAACCTTGCAGGCCTTAGGAGAAATGATGGACCAGTGCCTGGTCAGAGACCTATGGGAACTATAATTACTACATTGAAAAGTAATTTCCCCCTAGTATATGTCAGGTTGGAATATTATATTCATTATCACATTTAACCTTGGGCAGATGAGAAAGCTGAGATGGGGAGTAGTTAGAGGTGGAGCTGAGGCTCGCCCTGTGCATCTCCTTCAGGTAACATCCGGTATCACAGACCGGCTCCTTCAGAGGCTGTCTCCTCTTCTGTGCTTGCCCAGGTACCTGGCCATAGTCCACCCGCTGAGACCACGAATGAAGAGTCAAACAGCTGCGGGCCTGATCTTCCTGGTGTGGTCCGTGTCCATCCTCATCGCCATCCCGGCCGCCTACTTCACCACGGAGACCGTGCTGGTCATCGTGGAGAGCCAGGAGAAGATCTTCTGTGGCCAGATCTGGCCCGTGGACCAGCAGGTCTACTATAGGTCGTACTTCCTCTTGGTCTTCGGCCTCGAGTTCGTGGGTCCTGTGCTCGCCATGACCCTGTGCTATGCCAGGGTGTCCCGGGAGCTCTGGTTCAAGGCAGTGCCGGGCTTCCAGACCGAGCAGATCCGCCGGAGGCTGCGCTGCCGCCGCAGGACCGTGCTGGGGCTTGTGTGTGTTCTCTCGGCCTATGTCCTATGCTGGGCACCCTTCTATGGCTTCACCATCGTGCGTGACTTCTTCCCCTCCGTGTTTGTGAAGGAGAAGCACTACCTCACGGCCTTCTATGTGGTGGAGTGCATTGCCATGAGCAACAGCATGATCAACACGCTGTGTTTCGTGTCGGTCAGGAACAACACCAGTAAGTACCTCAAGAGGATCCTGAGGCTCCAGTGGAGGCCCTCTCCCAGCGGGAGCAAAGCCAGTGCCGACCTGGACCTCAGGACCACGGGGATGCCTGCCACAGAGGAGGTGGACTGCATCGGACTGAAATAAGCCGAATGGTACCACTGCGCCTGGATGCTCACAGAAACGATGAACTCGTTTTTCTGCAGAAGGCAAAGGAAAGAGACGACCACTTAGACACACTATTCAAGAAACACCGAAGTGTAGAATTTCTGAGAGGGATATCTGTGACACTGTTACCAGGGGTCAGCGTTTGTTGAGTACCTAAGTTTTACAAAGAGTAGACGCCAGTGAAAATCATTTACATGATAAAAATGAAGCGGTGATTATAGCAAGGAAATGTAATGCAGAGTGTCTGGAAGAGAGTTTCCAAACAGAAGGCAGATCAGGCTGTGTAGGACTCACCTGCGCCACGCGTGGGCCTAGCTCACCCCCAGCAGTACCCTTGGGATTTCCTTCCTTTCCAGCATTAGCAAGCCTGGAAGAGTACAGAAGAGGTTCCAAGTCTGCCTGTGGTCCTTCTCTACCCACCCCAGCATCCAGTTCCCACCGGGAGGGGTCACAGATGCATGTGTGGACACTCCAGGACCCATGGCCAAGTTCTGACCACCACTCCCTATGGCCACCTCTTAGGCCCAGGGTTCTGCATTAGACAGTGGGCGGGGAGATTCTTTGGAGAATGGAGTTGGGGGAGGAGCCACATGGACTCTGGGTACCATTTGCATAGGGAATTTGGAGTTCTGAGTCATAAAGAGAGGGGAAGTCTAGGTTCATGAGAACATGGCTCCCTCATTTCATGGTGTCCTCACTAGAGGGGGGAAGGAGGTGAAGAGGGAGGGTCAGCAGGGACCCCTGAAAGTCTGTGCAGGTGTGGTGCTGTCCTATCTCTCAGTTACTACGGCCTGGACCACTTATGCTTCCCCTGGAGTCCTCATGCCTCTGTGTTTATGGAGCATAGAGCCCTTGAAGGCAAGCATAGCACCTCACTTTCCCATTCCTGTCAGCTCTCAAACACAGCTGTTTCATGAAGCTGCCCACTGGTAAGACTGGGAGAGAGATTTCTACTGGTGCCAGAATCTTGGCCTGGTCATGATTCTGAGGATGAAGACTTGCTGCTCTTTTGAAATGCAGGTGACCTTGGGGGAAATCACCACATCTCTGTTCTTCAGTGAGAACGGAGACTTGCATGTCAGTGGCACAGCCTGGATAGCCAGAAAAAGAGATTGGTCCAACAGGGAGCTCTCATGACCCCACAGACTTAAGGAAGTTTCACCCATCTAGTAACTTGCCCCCTTAGCTTGGCATTTAGACTTCTGTACTGAGAAGATCTGAGGTCCAGCTTTGACTGTGTTGTCGACACCAACCTGAGATAAGCATTCTGAAGACAAAGGGAATACTTAAGAAACGTTCCAGAATTGTCATGAGAGCAACCAAATAATACATGGAAGATTTGCTTCTCACCATTTGAATAGAAAATAACAACTGCCACCACCACCACCACCGCCACTGCCACCACTGCAGAAGCAGTCAACTCAGCAGTTGCGGGTGCCTGGACAAAGGAAAGCTTGTACATGTACCTTGCTTACAGATCCATTGGCCTCACTAGCATCCCCCCCCCATGTTCTTCATGTGCATTATTTTCTTATGCTTCCGCATAGTGTATTGCACCAGCATAGCACACTGATGCAAACAAGACCATGAACTTTCAAGGCAGATACATAAAGGAAGTGGTACACGGTCTCCAGTCAGGAGATAAGCACAAGGTTTATAAACTCCAGATCAGAGCATCCTTCTTGTCTGCCTTCCCACACCTGCTCCCAGAATCAGATCATCCTCATAGACCATCATCCCACACATGTTCCCAGTCAGCATGAACAATGCCTCTCAGCCTGCTTTGTTCTCATAAGCTCTCTTTCCTCAGATTTCATTATAGGGCAAGGCGTCAATAATCCTGGGCGATACCCATGTGTGGTTTCTCTCCAAATACAGGCAAGTCTATTTTTGACCGCAAAGTTTTTTTTAATTGTCCATGCCCCCCAGAAAACACATTTCAAAGACCCATTTATTTATTTTCATTCAGTACCCAACAGATTTAACCTAATAACAGAATTCTCCCAGAGGATAAAAATTCATTAAAGTACAAACCTAAACCAAACAAGAGGGGGAGGAAACCCTATTTTTCAATTGAAACTTTATTACAAAAAATACAAAAAAAAGAAAACTATATACCAAAATTAGTCAGATCCAAAAACTGTTATTTTTTTAGAATGAAACCACAGATCACAATGACTAAATTAATTTGGGGATTTAGAAAACCTTAGACGGCATAATTTACTGGGATTATGTTTGCTGTTCCTACTACTAAGGGTAGACAAAATTTGACTCTGTTACATAGTTATTTTTAATTATAACACATGGACTTTCCTGCCTTTCAGCCTAAAATGTATTAACATTTCATTTCTATCTGCAGTACTTCTAGATATTAATGTTTGCCTGTGATTTTATGATGAATGGTTGTTATACAATGGAATACCAATAGATGTACACATGTGATCACTGACTGCACTGAGCCTGTCACTTCTCCCCACCCTCCCATCCTTTTCCAAGTTCTAGTGTGATGATCTTCGAGGTAACATGGAGTAGATTCCATGATCGTGGGGACTGTGGGAACAGTGCTCTCTCACGCTGCTCTCAGCTTCCCATCTCCATCATGAGCCATGGCCGATTGATGTGCCTTCTTCCTTGAGTCTGGGCTGATGGAGCCAAGAATGATTTCCAGCACCTGAGTACTAAGATTTGATGCCTGTGGGCCCACTTTATGCCAACTCTAGGAGCAAGCCCAGGAGGAGGCCCTGTGTCCACATGTGCAGGGAGAATGAGGGAGAGACTGAAGATTTGGTGCTGCATGCAGATTCCCTGCACTAACAGCTCAGAAAATGGGCTTCTCAAAAGCAAAATCAGCCAAGCAAGCAAACAAACAAAAAAGCAAATAGTGGTAAGCCCATGACAGATATTTCTTTTGTGTTCTCTAGTGTTCAAAGAGACATGCAGATATCCTATGCAGAAGGGTATAGATGTGATTTTGAAAAATCACACCATTTCCATGACTAAGAGAAGAAATAAAACATGAATTCTTAAATCAAAGACATGAAAACAGGTGATGTGGTGGGTACCACAGTGTGCTCTGCAGGGTGAAGTAAGATCCATGTTCACTCTGGACAAAGATCCTGGAGCATTTGTGAGATGAGCCAATTTCAAATCTGACTCCTGTTCTTGAAAAACACCACCCTTTGGAGTCTGGCTGCAGAGAAGAGTCAGGTTCTCCTTCCTAGAGTGTGAGAATGACACGTTCAAAACTTGGATTCTACAGTAGTAGAAACTGAAGTGCAGCAGACGGGTGAATTGGGGGAGGCAGGGCATGAGGAGGATGGACAGGATAGAGTTCAGTGTCGAACAGTTGGACACTGTTCCTGAAACTGAGCCGAGCATTCTTCTATCACAGAATTCCTTGGTGCAGGGTGTATAACATCTTAGAGTGGTGGGATTCCGTCCAAATATCCTTGAGATGTCTATTCAACCTGCCTGGCCTTCTCTGGAGACCCTTAAGGAGTTTAGCAGAGACATTCTTGGCTCCTCTGCAAGCCAAGTTTTAGCTCATTCAACCCTCTGGACCTTACAGCCAGCCACAGTGGCTCCAAGGCTCAGGGAGAATAGCTCAGAACTGTTCCTGATGGCTCTATTTACCTAGCCTACCCTGAGCCCTCTAGGAATGCAGCAGAACAGAACTTGGCTTCCCTTCCCTAAGATGCAGAATGAGCAGGATGCTATGCTTGCCTGAATGTCCACACAGCCAGGATGCTGGAGTTTAGAGACTGCACAGAGCCAGCTTATGTCCTTCCATGGAAGGTCAAGACTGATATGTTTGTGAATGAGGCAGGATTTGAACTTGAGGATTGAACCACAGAGAAACAAAAGAGAACACTATGTCACAGGCCCAGAAACATTTTCCTGCTCCCTATGAGCAAAGGTTTTCCCCACAGCATTGAAATTGTGGTTCCTGTGAGGAAAAATTTAAAACCTGAAAAACATGTAAATATAGTTTAGGTCTATCACATACTCCCTTTTCCCCCATGCTGCTTTCAAAGGCTCGAGTGAGAACCACTTCAGAATATATGCAGGAGACTCCTTTGTTTTTGGAGTTTGTGTGACAATTTAAATTATGAATTGATTGTATTAATAAACACTGAGAAGACACACTGTGGTTTGTCTGTGACAGCTTCCTAGAGAGGATTAATTAAGGAAAGAATGTCTGGAATGTGGGTGCATCATTTAATGACTTGGGGGCCAGGACTAAATGAGAAGGGGAAAGCAGAAAGTGACTTTAAGCACCAACACCCACCTCTTCTTGCTTCTCTGCCCATTGAGACTCAGTTTCATATTCTGACTGCCACGCACCTCTAGCTGCCCTACCTTCTTGACTACAGTGTGTTTATACTCCCAAACTGTGAGGCAGAATTAAAGCCTTTCATTCTTAAATTGTGTTTGCTGGGCATTTAGTCACAGCAACAAGTCAGGGGATGGACAGAGTCTAAAGACAGTTTATATTTTCATCTATCACATCTGTATCTTTTTCTCTCTATCTTATCGTTGTTTATCTAGTTACATTTGATAACATGTCTTCTTTTCCATAATCCCTAATAGAAATGTCGGTTCTCATGTGCTATAAGAAAACTATTATCTTGGAAGGTGTCTTAATTAGTGTTCTGTTACAGTGAAGAGATGCCATGACCAAGGCAACTCTTATAAAAGAAAGCATTTAATTAGGGCTTGCTTTCAGTTTCAGAGTTAGTCCACTATCACCATGGTGAGAAGCATGGTGGACCACAGGCAGCACTCCAGGAACACCATGCAGGAGAAGTAGCTGAGTTTTATATCTGGATCCAAAAGCAGCGGGAAGAGAAAGAGACACTGGGCCTGGCTTGGACCTTTGAAACTTCAAAGGCCACCCTCCAGTGACATACTTCTTCCAACAAGGCCACACTTTCTAATTCTTCTCAAGTAGTACCACTCCCCGGATGACAAAGCATTCAAGTATATGAGCCTATGGGGGTCATTTTCCCTCAATATATGTTTTTATTTAAATTAGAAACATGAATGCTTCACATGTCAATCCCACCCCTCCTCCCTTGGCCCTCCATTAGCCCCTTTAGCCCCCCCACCTAATAACCACATCATTCCCCAGGGAGGGTGAGGCCCTCCTTGGGGGGGAATCTCCAGAGTCTGTCATTTCATCCAGGGCAGGATCTAGGCCCTTCCCCATGTGTCCAGGCTGAGAGAGCATCCCTCTATTTGGAATGGGCTCCCAAAGATCATTCATACACCATGGTAAACACTGATCTACTACCCAAGGCCACGGTGATTTCTGTGGCCTCCTCACTGACACTACATTCATGGAGTCTGGATCAGTCCCCTGTTGGTCTCTCAGCCATCAGTCTGGGGTTCAACAGCTCCCACTTGTCCGGTCAGCTGTCTTTGTGGTTTTCACCATCATGGTCTTGACCCCTTTGCTCATGACTCCTCCATCTCTGTCACTGGGTTCCAGGAGTTCAGTTCAGTGGTTAGCTGTGGGTATCTGTCTCTGCTTCCATCAGTCACTGGATGAAGGTTCTAGGTTGTCATCAACCCTATCATCAAGGAGGAGCTCTTAATGTAGTCTCTCCACTATTGCTTAGTTTGCCAGTTGGTGTTATCCTTGGAGATCTCTGGAGATCTCACTAGTGTCAGCTCTCTCCTCAAGCCTATAATGACTCGATCTATTATGGTATCTCTCATCGTGTTCTCCTCTATTCTTACCTCGACTCAAACTTCCTGCTCCCCCATGCCTTCTTTTCCTTCTTCTCATCCCCCTCTCTTTTTCCTGGTCCCCTCTCCCCTCCCCCGATGTTCCCAATCTGCTCAGGAGATCTTGGCTCATTCCACTTCTCTAGGGTATGATGCATCTGTCTTGGGAAACTCCCTCTTTCCCAGGCTCACTGGCACTGGGATTTTAGCCTGGCACTGCCCTGATCCATATCTACAATCCATACATGAGTGAGTACATACCATGTTTGTCTTTTTGTGTCTGGGTTACCTCACTCAGGATGTTTTCCTGTAGTGCCATACATTTGCCTGCAAATATCAAGATTCCATTGTTTTTTCCAATGAGTAGTACTCCTTTGTGTAAATGTACCACATTTTCTCTATCCACTCTTCAGTTGTGGGGCATCTAGGTTGCTTCCAGGATCTATCTATTACATATAATGTGGCTATGAACATAGTGGAACAGACATCCTTGTTGTGTGAATAGGCATCATTTGGGTATCTGCCTAAGAGTGGAATTGCTGGGTCTTGTGGTAGACTGAGTCCCATTTTCCTGAGGAATCTCCATACTGATTTCCATAGTGACTGTATGAGTTGGCACTCCCACCAGCAGTGGAGGAGTGTTCCCCTTTCTCCACATCCTTTCCAGCACAAACTGTCATTGGTGTTTTTTATTTTAGCCATTCTGACAGGAGTAAGATGATATCTCAGAGTTGCTTTGATTTGCATTTCCCTAAAGGCCAATGATGTTGAGCACTTTCTCAAGTGTCTCTCAGCCATTTTATACTCCTCTATTGAGAATTCTCTATTTAGTTCAGTCCCCCACTTTTTAATTGGATCCTTTGGTGCTTTGGATACTTGCTTATTGAGTTCTTTGTAAATTTTGGAGATCAGCCCTCTGTCAGATGTGGGGTTAGTGAATATCTTTTCCCATTCTGTGGGCTGCCTTTTTGTCTTGTTGACTGTGTCCTTTGCCTTACAGAAGCTTCTCGGTTTCAGGAGGTCCCATTTATTAATTGTCGATCTCAGTGTTTGGGCTACTGTTGTTACATTCAGGAAGCAATCTCCTGTATCAATTCGTTCAAGGATACCTCCCACTTTCTCTTCTAACAGGTTCAGTGTGGCTGGATTTATGTTGAGGTCTTTGATCCATTTAGACTTAAGTTTTGTACACGACGATAGAATGGATCTATCTGCAGTCTTCTGCATGCCAATATCCAGTTATATCAGCACCATTTGTTGAAGATACTATCTTTTTTCCATTATATAATTTTAAATTCTTTGTCAAAATTCAGATGTTCATAGGTTTGTGGACTAATCTCAGGGTTTTCAATTCGATTCCATCGGTCAAGTTGTCTATTTTTTGTACCAATACCAAGCTGTTTTCAGGGCTATAGCTCTATAATAGATCTTGAACTCAGGGATGGTGATGCCTCCAGACATTGCTTTGTTGAGCGTGGTTGACTTGGCTATCCTGAGTTTTTTGTTTTTCTATATAAAGTTGAGAATTGTTCTTTCAAGGTCTGTGAAGAATTGTGCTGTAATTTTGATGGGGATAGCAGTGAGTCTGTAGATTGCTTTTGGCAGGATTGCCATTTTTACTACATTGACCCTACCTATCCAAGAGCATGGGAGATCTTTCCATTTCCTGGTGTCTTCTTTGATTTCTTTCTTTAAACACTCAAAGTTCTTTCAAAAGAGGTCTTTCACTTGTTTGGCTAGCATTACCCCCAGGTATGTTATGTTGTTTGTGGCTATTGTAAAGGGTGATGTTGCTCTGATTTATTTCTCAGCCCTTTTATCGTATGTATATAGTAGGGCTACTGATTTTCTTGAGTTGATCTTGTATCCTGCCACATTGCTGAAGGGGTTTATCAGCTGTAAGAGTTCCCTGGTAGAGTTTTTTGGTTCACTTATGTAAACTATCATATCATCTGCAAATAGTGAAAGTTTGACCTCTTCCTTTCTAATTTCTATCCCCTTGATCTCCTTTTGTTGTCTTATTGCTCTAGCTAGAACTTCCAGTACAATACTGAAGAGGTATGGAGAGAGGGGACAGCCTTGCCTTGTTCCTGATCTTAGAGGAATTGCCTTGAGTTTCTCTCCATTCAGCTTGATGTTGGCTGTTGGTTTGCTGTATATAGATTTTATGATGTTTAGGTAAGTTCCTGTTATCCCAGATCTCTCCAAGGTGTGTTGGATTTTATCAAAGGCTTTTTCAGCATCTAGTGAGATGATTATGTGATTTTGTTTCTCAGTTTGTTTATATGGTGGATTACATTGATGGATTTTCTTATGTTGAACCATCCCTGCATCTCTGGAATGAAGCCTACTTGATCATGGTGGATGAGTTTTCTGATGTGTTCTTGGATCCTATTTGCCAGTATTTTATTGAGTATTTTTGAATCAATGTTCATGAGGGATATTGGTTTGAAGCACTCTTTCTTAGTTGTGTCTTTGTGTGGCTTGGGGATCAAGGTTATTGAAGCCTCGTAAAGAGTTTGGCAAAGACCCTTCTGCTTCTATTGCATGGAATACTTTGAGGAGAATTAATATAAGCTGTTCTTTGAATTTCTGGTAAAATTCTGCACTGAAGCTATCTGGCCCTGGGCTTTTTTTGGTTGGGAGACTTTTGATGACTGCTTCTATTTATAGTTATAGGACTATTTAACTATTTATAGTTATAGGACTATTTAAATTGATTATCTGTTCTTGATTTAATTTTGGTAAGTCATATTTATCCAGAAAATTGTCCATTTACTTTACATTTTCAAATTTTGTCAAGTACAGCTTTTCAAAATATGACCTGATGATTCTCTGGATTTCCTCACTGTCTGTTGTTATGTCTCCCATTTCATTTCTGATTTTATTAATTTGCATGTTCACACTCTGCAGTTTGGTAAGTTTGGATAAAAGTTTGTCTATCTTGTTGATTTTCTCAAAGAACCAACTCTTTGTTACATTGATTCTTTGTATAATTTTTCCTAGTTTCTACTTTATTGATTTCAGCCCTCAATTTAATTATTTCTTGGCGTCTGCTCCTCTGGGGTGAGTTTGCTTCCTTTTGTTCTAGAGCTTTCAGTTGTGCGGCTAATTCTCTAGTATAACTATT
Organism: Mesocricetus auratus; assembly: GCF_017639785.1. Taxonomy (NCBI): domain Eukaryota; kingdom Metazoa; phylum Chordata; class Mammalia; order Rodentia; family Cricetidae; genus Mesocricetus; species Mesocricetus auratus. The sequence goes on along the minus strand of NW_024429266.1, from coordinate 149,061,345 downwards.
CCCCAGTTTCTTCATGTGGGCCCTTAGTGATATGAACTTTCCTCTTAGCACTTAATTTCCATGAGTTTGCAGGGTTTCTGCGATTTGTGTTATTGTTGAATTCTAACTTTAAGGCATGATGGTCTGATAAGATACATGGAGTTATTCCAATTTTTTGTACCTGTTGAGGTTTGCTATGTTGCCAAGTATGTGGTCGATTTTTGAGATGATTCCGTGTGGAGCTGAGAAGAAGGTATATTCTTTTGTGTTTGGATGGAGTGTTCTATAGATGTCTGTTAAACCCAATTGGGTCATAACTTCTATTAGGCCCTTCATATCCCTGTTAAGTTTTCTGTTTTGTGGTCCTGTCTAGTGGTTAGAGTGAGGTGTTAAAGCCTCCCACTACAAGTGTATGAGGTTTTATATGTGCTTTGAGTTTTAGTAATGTTTCTTTTACAAATGTGGATGACTTTGTATTTGGGGCACAGATGTTCAGAATTGAGACTTCATCTTGGTTGATTTCTCCTGTGATGAGTATGAAGTGACCTCCTTCATCTCTTTTAATTGATTTTATTTTAAAGCCTAATTTGTTAGATATTAGGATTGCTACCCCTGCCTATTTCTTGGGTCCATTTGATTGGAAAATCTTTTCCCAACCCTTATCTCTGAAATAATGTCTGTCTTTGAAGCTGAAGGACGGATTCTGTCTTCGAATCCATTCTGTTAACCTGTGTCTTTTTATGGGCAAGTTAAGACCATTAATATTGAGGGATATTAATGACCTTTGATAGCTCATTCTTTTTGTTTTGGAATGGTTGTTGGTGGTGGAATTGTATGTGGATTTCCACCACTTTTTCTTTTGCCTGTTGGTAAAGTGGGATTATCTATTGCCTATGTTTTTCTGGTTGTAGTTAACTTCCTTGGGTTGGAGTTTTCCTTCCAGAATTTTCTGTAGGGCTGGGTTAATGGATATGTACTGCTTAAATCTGGTTTTGTCATGAAATATCTTGTTTTCTCCATCTATATTGATTGAAAGCTTTGCTGGGTATAGCAGTCTTGGCTGGCATCCGTAGTCTCTTAATGTTGGTAGAATATCTATCCAGGACCGTCTGGCTTTCATAGTTTCCATGGAGAAGTCAGGTGTAATTCTGATAGGTTTGCCTTTATATGTAACTTGGCCTTTTCCCCTAGCTGCTCTTAATATTCTTTCTTTATTCTGTATGTTTGGGGGCTTGGTTATTATGTGTCGAGGGGATTTTTTGGGAGGTCCACTCTATTTGGTGTTCTATACGCTTCTTGTACCTTCACTGGCATGTCTTTCTTTAGGTTGGGAAAGTTTTCTTCTATTATTTTGTTGAATATTTTTTCTGATCCTTTGAGGTGGGTTTCTTCACCTTCTTCTTTACCTATTTTTCTTAAGTTTGGTCTTTTCAATGTGTCCCATATTTCCTGGATATTTTGTGTTAGGGATTTGTTGGACTTACGATTTTCTTTGGTCGATGAATCTGTTTCTCCTAGTGTATATGCAACACCCGAGATTCTCTCTTCCATCTCTTGTATTCTGTTGGTTATGCTTGCATCTGTAGTACCTGACTGTTTTTCCAGCTTTTCTATTTCCAACAAATTCCTTCAGACTGTGTGTTTTTTATTGCTTCTATTTCAGATTTCAGCCCTTGCACTGTTTGAATTGTTTCTTGCAATTTTTGCTTTGTCTTTTGCTCCATTTCTTGCATTTTTTGGATTTTTTTCTTCTATCTCTTTAAGGGATTTTCCCATATTCTCTTTAAGGGCCTCTATCATTTCCATGAAGTTGTTTCTTATGTCATTCTCTTCTGGTTCATTTGTGTTGGGTGTTCCAGTCTTGTTTGTGTAGGGTCTCTGGACTCTGGAGGTGTCATATTGGTTTTTCTGTTGCTCCTTGTGTCTTTATATTGTCTCCTTCCCATCCATTCTTGCAGTGGGTTCCAGAGGGTGCCTCTTCCTCTCCTGGTGGATGTGGGACCAGGGTTCCCTTCTGGTGGGTATAGGCAAGTCCACTGTTCTGGTAGCTCTCCACTTCCTGGTCTTGTGAGTAGAGAAATAGACTAGGATTCTGGGGTACTTTGGATACCATTGGGATGGATGGGAGCCCCAGTGGTCTACCCCAGGCACAGGAGTGTGGCCTGGAGACAGGCCCTCATAGTCTTAGTCACGTGGGTGGAGCAGGAGACTAGGATGCTGGGGTGAGTTTGCTCCTGCCTCTGGGATGGAAGCCACCATGGTACTCCCCAATCACTGGCAGCTGGTCTAGTCCTAGTTCCGTGGGTGGAGCAGGAAACTATGGCACCTTGGCTCCTGTGGCTGGCTGGGATGGAAGCCTCAGTAGCAGAGTCCAGGCCCAGGCATGTGGTCCGCAAATGGGACCTGGTTTACCTACCATGGGGGTCATTCTTATTCAAACCACCACAGAAGGATGAGTGGCCAAGACAGGAAGCAGAGAGACTGATTTGGAAGCACAATAACAAAAGAGATAGATGGAGTGGATCTTATGTGTAAGTTTAGCTTTTTGACATGGCGATAGGATGGTATCACCCACAAGTGTTTGGGCACATTATATGCTATCCCGGGGTACATGTGAACCATGAGCCTCAAGTAAGCATAAGTAGGGAAGAAGGAAAGGACTGTGGCTTTAAACCCGGGTAACTGGAACTTCTGGGATGACAGCTGATTTAGGAGGCATATGAAACATTTGATGTATTGATCTGAGGTATTGATAAAATATTTAGACTGCAGTTACAGCAAGTAGCTAGAAAGAACAGTTAGAACTCAGAGCAAATTGTAAGTCAGAGAGTTTTCATGCAGGGATCACATTGTCAGATTAGACTCATGGGTTAGAACATTCCCAAATCATCAAGCTGATAGCCTCAAGAAACCCAGAAGTATTGATAAAGCAGAGGTCAGCTGGTACAATCCAAAGGTTGCCAGGTCTTCTCAGATCAGACACAATCGTTGCTCCAAAAGAAAAGCTGAGTAAATGTAAAAATGTAAAAAAATATATGTGTAAGGCAGGAAACATCTGGTTTCTTAAATCCTCTTAAAAGTGGATCATCTTAGGAATTTACCTAAGATCTCAGTCATTCTCCCCACAGAATACCTGAAAGAAGCAACCGAAGAGGGAATAGTTTTCTTTGTCTCAGGCTTTGAGGGGGTGGACTCCATCATGGCAGGACAGGCACAGTCACTGTGTGAAGCAGCTGGTCATACACACCGGAAGTCAGGAAGCAGAGAGGTGAATGCACACATCAAGGTGGCTTTCTTCTTCTCTCCATTCCATTCAGTCCGAGACCCCAGTTCATGGTATGGTGCTGCCCACATTCAAGGCCTTCAGGGACATGACCAAAGGTGAGCCTCACTAATGCTGGGGAGATTGGGGTCCTTAATCCAATCAAATTGGCAACAGAAATCGACATCACAGTGAATAATCCTGAGAAGGGCTATCTTGCCAAGAGAATTCCACAGATAAGGACTCCTAAGTCAAACTATTAGAAAATTCCAGAAGATCAAGGGGCCCACAAGTTTCCAAGGAAATAAGACTGAACCAACTGCCTTTCCACCCAGACAGACTCCCTCTGATCTTGTCTGTCTATCCCTGGATACACTTTTGTAGTGGGTCACTGTCTTAGTCAGGTTACTATTGTTGTGACGAAACACCATGGCCAAAGCAACTTGGGGAGGAAAGGTTTATTTGGCTTGCACTTCCATATCACTTTTCATCATCTACAGAAGTCAGGACAGGAACTCAAACAGGGCAGGACCCTGGAGTCAGGAGCTGGTGCAGAGGCCATGGAGGGATGCTGCTCACTGGCTTCTTCATCAAAGGAAGACAGGACAGGAACTCAAACAGGGAAGGAACCTGGAGTCAGGAGCTGGTGCAGAGGCCATGGAGGGATGCTGCTTACTGGCTTGCTCCTCGCGACTTGCTTTGTTTTGTTTTGTTTTTTCATGATAGGGTTTCTCTGTGTAGCCTTGGTCGTCCTAGAACTCATTCTTGTAGACCAGGCTGGCCTTGAACTCACAGATGTCTGCATGCCTCTGCTTCTCGAGTGCTGGGATTGAAGGTGTGAACTACTAGAACCCAGAACCCCCACTCCCCACAATGGGCTGGACCCTCTCCCACAAGTCATTAACTAAGTACATCTTGTGGAGGCACTTTCTCAACTGAGGTTCCCCCCTTTCAGATGGCAGTAGCTGTGTCAAGTTGACACAAAACTAGCCAGGACAGCAACACACTAGCTGCCTTGACACTTTCCTCCCTGTGTAATTAGAAAGAGTAGAAAGTTGTAGAAATGCTTAATAACTGTTTGAGAAACCGAAGGAGATAGGGGAAACAGGGATGGGAAAGAAGAAAGAATACTTTTTAGAATGACTGGGAAGTTAAGCTTCCTTCTACTATCCAGTATTCTATTTTTCTTTGGTGAAAATAAATCAACTTTTTATCTCATAGTAGATAACTTATTTCCCAGGTTCCCTTGCTGTAAAGGTGATTACATGTTATCTAGAGCAAAATCTAGGAGACTTAGTAAAGCATTCCTTTCTTTCTTGAGTGTAACGAGTACAGTTGTGATGGTCGGAGCTCTAGCAGCCTTCTCTGATAATTAAAATGAGGTTTGCACTAGACTGTGGGGAGAAAATGAGCCAACTGTAATCCTGAGGCATCCACACCAACACTGACCTGACCTTCTCAGACAGAAACTAACTTCCCTTTAGTAAAGGTACTTTCGAAGGAGTTCTATTTCCTAGTGGCTTCCCCTGAGGGAATTCTTTGGCTGCTCCCCAGAATAGCTGTTTCAGCTAGTTAGAATGACATTTTGTCTTCCATGGGAACTTCCATTTGTATTCAACAAAAGTTATGTGGTCAAACCAGATGACTGGGATATCAGTATTCTCCAGGATACGAGTGCCACAATGAAAATCTAATCATAAAATCTGATTTTACCAAGTCTATGAGGAAGACTTAAAAAAAAATTCAAACCTGACTTCAAAGTGCATCTTGTCACAAGCAAGTTCTTCTTTTCTCTCTCTAGTGTGTGCATGTGTATGGTCTTGCTCTGTTGTGCTGAGGAAAAAGGGCCCTTCCCTGGGGCAAGGAATTTTTGGGGAGTGAGATGATTATTTGTGATGAGATGAGTTATTTGGATCACCACTGGGTTTCTCCTTGTTGTTCTCCTACATCCCTCATCATAGTGGAGATGTTCCATAAGAGCCACAGTCTAATTGCTTTTCTCCGAAAACCCTCGTTCATGGCTTAAAAACACTCCTGAACCCAGCTGTGGTCCCCAGGACTTAGAGAAGCAGATTAGCCCTGGGACTTTTCTTCCTCAGAAGAGTTTTCCCTGTGCCCCTGGTCAGGAATCTCATTGCTGGGGTGGATGTGGCTCATTTGTTGGCGAGCAGGCCTCTCCCTCCCTGTTGTCCTTTGTGGGAGTCTTGTGTTCAAGCAGACTTGGAGCTTTGGACTTGTTTACACCCTCAGCTAAGATCAGGGCTATGTTAACTCCCTCCTGTGCTTGAGGATCTATCTGCCAGGAGGGTGGGATCTGTGGGGCTCAGAGAGCTGTTAGCACACACTATTCAGCCCAGATCCTATGCTTGTCACTCACTCCAGGGTTCATGGGCGGAACAAACAACATGAAACCCATTTCCTTCACTTTGCACAAACTGTTACTTTATTATCTTGCAGATTAAAACATTTAGAAATTCTATTCAAATGTTCACCCAGTGTTACTCAACCATTAGTTCACAAACGTCTGTTTGGTGTTTGCTGTGTATTCGGGCACACTGGGAATTCAGCAACCAACAAGGCAAAGCTATTGTCTTCATGTTGCTCCACAAACTCAACATCAACCCAACAACCCAAAGAAGAGGATACAGACAGAAATCCTCACAGTGTTTTGAAGGGGTGTCGTGAAGGGCTAGCGTGTGGCAGCTGGAGAGAAGAGACTGGAAGGAACTGGGGGTGCTTTGGAGTCCTGGACAACTTAGCGTCTTGGAGATGGCAATGAAGAAGCGAGCCCTGCAAAGACCGAGGCAGTCTTTTCCAGAGCTGCAGCTTGCGAAGAGCAGAGGCACCGAGGACCAAGACGCTGAGGTAAGAAACAACAAGGAGCTAAGCGGTTGGAGCAAGGAAGGGATGGGCCGAGAGTCCACTTACTGACCAGCCACGACCTCACAGGGCTCAGGAAAGAGAAGGGCTTCTCAAAATTTGAGGGTTGCTGCGACTCTGATTTAGTGTTGTGCATTTGTGCTCAGTGCCTGCACTGAGAACTATGTGTTAGTGTGGGAGAGTCAGCCAAGGGTAGCAACCCACGTGTCAACTGTGGGGTGAGCCATGAAGCTCAGACTCCGTTTCTGGAAAACTTCCATTCCTTTGAGCTTTTACTGATACTCCCAGAGCTCTGGCTGCTGAGACACTGGTGTTTCATTAAGCATTCCACTTAATAACATTTTGTTGTTTTTGTTTTTTGCTTATTTTTAGGTAAGTCATCTTTTAGTTTACATAGGAGAGTATTATAATTCTTGAAGTTTTCTTCTTTCTGAATGGTCATTATTGCTAACTAGTATGCTTTGTTTAGTTTATTGGCCACTATATTTTAGGCTGTGTGCTGAATTATTTTCTCTCCACCTGACACAAGCTAGAGTTATTTGAGGGGAGGAAACCATACTCTGGAGAACTGACAAGACTGGGCTGCAGTCAAGCCTATAGAGACTTTTCTTAACTAGTAATTGATGGGGGAGAGCCCAGGCCATTATGCATGGTGCCATCCCTGGGGAGACGGCCCTGGGTTCTATAGGAAAGCAGGCTGAAAGCAGCTCTCCTCCTTGGCCTTTGCATCAGCTCCTGCTTCCAGTTTCCCTCCCTGTTTGACTTTCTGTGCTAACTTCCTTCAGTGATAAATCATAGACGAGGAAGCCTTAGCCAAATAATCCCTTTCCTCCCCGTCTTGGCTTCGGTCATGGTGTTCATCACAGTAACAGTAACCCAAACAAGGGCAGGTGGAACGGTTACAAGCTAGCTTGCCTAGTTAGAAAAATAGCTTCTTTGCTTACAATGCGACTCTAGGCAAGTTCCTTTATGACTGCATGACAATTGCTTTCTCCTTCTTCATGGGGATGATAACAGCATTAATTTCTGCAGACATGTGGCCCAGGCTAGTAATCTCAGCACAATGAAGGTTAAGGCAGGAGGATTGTGAATTAGAAGCCAACTTGTACTACACACTGAGATCTTGTCTCAAACAAGCCAATCAGCAGACAATACCTGCCTACCTCAACTTCTTGTTTGTTCGTTTATTTTTCCCCAGACAGGATTTCTCTGTGTAGCCCTGACTGTCCTGGAACTCAGTCTGTAGACCAGGCTGGCCTCACCCTCACAGAGATCCTCCTGCCTCTGCCTCCCAGAGTGCTGGGATTAAAGGCGTGTGTCATCGCCCCCCAGTTCTACCTTAGTACTTTAACCTAAATGGTGTTTACGAGGACTGGTTGTGTAAATACACACACAGTCTTTAGCACAGTGTCTGGCTAAGGTATGCACAGTGAATGCAGTTTTGCTCGTCTTTTCTGTTTTCTTTGTCTGTCTGTGGCAGTACATGCTTTTCTCAAATCCTGGGATTTCTTCATCTCTGCTCCTGCTTAAGAGAGGGCATCGAGAGGGTATCTCTAAGGCAGCTGAACTGTGGGCGTGGCTCTAGGGTCCTTAGCTGGGCCGAATGCCTTCTTCGTGACATCCTCCCTCAGTGCTCTCACCTGTGGGGCTCAGATGTCCAGAGAAGGGGTGCTCCCACCCTCTGCTCTCTCAGCCTTTAGAGCTGTCATGTACCGACCGCCACCCTCCCGCCCCCGCGGTCCCCTCCCTCCGCTCCGGGCCCCCCTCCCCCCGCGCCCTGTTTTACAGCAATACTTCCTCCATCAAATATGTTTCATGTCCTGAGTGGAGAATCCTTCAGTTTAACCCTTTCCCCAAACCAGTCCTCTAGTTTTCTCCTACGGTCAGAGCAGGCATCGGCTCATTAGAGACGGGGGATCTGGAGTCGAGAATTTTTTAACAGGCTTTTCCATCTTCCAGTGCTCAACCTCATCTCTAGTGTTACTTCCAAGGATCCAGGACTTGACAGATGCTCGGAGCTTTGAGCATGGTGCAAACACAACTTCTCATCTGTCTACACGGAGTGTTGAGATGTGGCTTTCCTGGACAGTTAAGCCTGTTTGGTTTCCAAGTTGCAAACTTTTATTGCCAACTTTCCTCTTTTGATTCCTTTGTTTAAAAAGTCCCAGAACAGTGATTCTCATGGGTTTAGAAAGGATCAGAGGCACATGCACAAACGTGTCATGTCTAACTGGGGGGTAGCCCTTTATAACATATGGGAGGTTTGGAGTCCAGGGGAGTCACACCAGTGATGGGAGACAACACAGAGAAGAGATGAGCTCCTCTGATGTGTGGCCAAATGTCTTCTTAAAACTTTTCCCTTAGCACAGGAGCCCTGATGTAATAACATTGGAAATATTTTCTTCATTACCTCACTCTTGCCTCCAGAAGTGCCCCAGGATCCCAGAAACTCATGAGATTGTATCTCTTCCTTTCCCCCAGCCCTCACCTGTGAAGCTGCTGGCTGTACCTGCAGAACAACAAAACATCTCAGAGCAGCTAATCCCTGGTGGAGGCTCCTCGTTTTAATAAGTTAGTTTTCATGAACAGAGACAATTTCTTGTGATGCTTGGGTAATGTGATGGAAATTTCTACTCAAGAAAAGCATGGGCCACAGCTGGTATGTGGCTAACTGCAAGGAGTTGGTTCTTCACAGGTTCTAAACTCTGGGACACCTCAAGACCACGTTTCACCCTTGGTCACTGGGCTATGTGGATACTCTTATTTACTTAGCATTTCAGTTAAAAAGTGTTTCTACTACTATCCATGGGGCTGGAACTCGACCAGGCTGGAGGTGACAAGGGGATGGAGAAATGACACACACACACATACAGAAAAGCTGAGGTCAGGGGTCACATGCTCTGATGGATTTGCACCAATAAACCAGAACCTCGGTGCTTTAATTATGTCAGTACTGTGGGGAAGAGTTGGCTAGTCTCAGTAGGAGGATTTTAGATGAGCAGTGTCAGGCTGTAAGCATCAGGAGGAGGAAGCTGTGGCTGCTAGATTTTGCACGCATTATCAACATTTGCACTTGGACCACACAAAGACTTTGCCATCCCTCTGAGCCTGACCTGAGGGAAAGGCTTTGCCAGTTGCTCCTGGCTTCCAGGCCTTGGTCCTTGACTTGACAGTGCCCGTGTCAGACAACACATATTCACTCAGGACTTCAGCAAATCCTTACACATCAGGGCTCCCAGGACTCCCACACATGTCCATGAAAACTTCAGGCCCGCACACACACTACACAACCAGAAAGAGATCTTAACAATGTCTTAATCTAAAGGCCCTATTTTTTTGGAAAAGTTGGTTTGACCCTAGAAATGTGCTTAAGGTTGTACAAACAATTATTATGTTTTTGTTTGTTTTTTAAGAAAAAAATATCACCTTTCATGCCAGATTTCTAGGGTTCAAAGACATCAAGCTGCATGTTCTTTTCAAGCAAATTCACTCCATGTCTGCTCATCGGCAGACAGTGCTCTAAGCACTGGCGACCCTGGGATGAGTAATCACACAAAGCTTTGCCTTCATATTCTGGTTGAGATAGGAAGCTTTCTGACTACACATTCAAATAAAAGAATGAGTGTTTATATATGACTTCCAATATACCTAAAGTAAACGAGGAAACAGATGGAATGCATATGTACATGCTCATGTGTGTAAGCATACACACATTCATGCCACAGAACATGAAGAAAAGTAGCAAGAACTAAATGCCATGAATGATGGCTTTTAAATGATAGTTGAGAAAGTTCTCTTTGAAGAGGTGACATGTGAACAGACATCTTAATTTGAAGGTGAAACTGCTGATATCTGGACTAAAGAAAACTCCACATTGAAGAAACAGCAAAGAGGCCCTGAAATTAGAGAGTGGAAGGGTTAAGGAGGTGGTAGAGGCTGAACAGAGGGGAAAAACATAAATGATGGGTCAGAGACCAAAAGTCAGAGAACCCTGATGGCCACTGAGGGGTTTCAACTGTTCTTCTCAGTGTTTTAGAAGTAAGTGGGACATTTTTGAGTAAAAGAGTGACCAAGCAAGCTGCCTTTGAAAATGTTCCCTCCTTCATAGTGTATAGAATGGACTATAATATGCAAGGATAAAGAGAGACCTATTATGAGAGTAGGTGATTTATGTGAAGATAATAAATATTTTAACAATATGAACAAATGTGAGCCAATATTCTAAAAGGCTAAATGTCCACCAACTGCAAAATACACATTCAAGTGACTTACCGAAGAAGACTACGTGCTAGCCCACAAAACAAATTTTAATACATTTTAAAGATCTGAAATGATCCCGAATATGTTCTCTGAAATTACAAATGAATATCAATATTAAAATAATTCTCTGAAGTTTGGAGATTGAACAAGACATTAAAAAATGACCCAAAGAGAACACTATGGAAAAAAAGGACAGAAAGGGTTGGAGGACAGGGAGGAGTCACAGGAAACGCTGTCTTTTGGATGTGACATTGTCAATGTAGTCATAAACACAGAGCGGCTGTGCCTACCCACATAGGGCAGGAAAGCAACAGAGAGGATACAAGAGTACAATACGGTGACTGTGTTCAGAGTATATGGCATACGTGCACGGAATCATCAAAAATTAAACATAAAAAGAACTATAAGAATAAATAAAATTAGCCACTAAAAAGTTACAACAGAAATGTAATAATATTTTGAACTGGATGATAGTATATTGTGGAGTACAGCAGAAGCATTTCTTAGAGGGAATTTATAGTTTTAAATTATTAATTTGGTTTCTACAAAGATGCTAGAAACCAAAGAGAAAATTAAATCTAATAACACAGAGGAAAGGAGGCAAAGATGAGAATGGAAGTAAAAGAAATAAAATAGGTAAGAATGAGAAAAATCAAATTAAAAGACTGCTTTTTTAAAGGATTAAAATTTTTAGATGCTAAAAATTTCTTAGCCAGACAAACCAGTAAAAAGTGGGAAAAACAACAACAATAAACCAATAACCATGCATTTCCAGGGTGAGATAGGAGACTTCAGGAAAGACTCTACATAGATTCTACACATTAAAAAAACATAAAGGGTGCTAATATAAACATTAAATCTCATTAAATTTGGAGTTTAGATAAATGGACAAATTTCTGGGTCAATACAATTTATCAAAAGTCACCCAAAAGAAAATGGAAAAAAGTCTTACTAACTTCAGATCACTTAAAAGCTAAACTTGCAATAAAAATTTCTCTCCTCTTTTAATACTTTTCCACCAAAAGCAACAGCAACAGCAGCTGTGGCAGTCCCCAAACTCTAGTCTGGTACTTTGAAAGACACCAGTCTGGCAGAGATTGTACAGTGGAAGGAAACTACAGCTAGTACCCCTCGTTAATCCAGATGGAAAATGTAATAAAATGACAACATGTAATTCATCTCAGAATTGCAAGGCTGGCACAGCACTCACAGATCAACCAACTCAGCTCAACGCATTAACAGAATAAATGATCAAACCTTATGATCAGCTAAATAAAACATCAATTATCGATTCAAAGTTGGAGAAATTGCTGACAGAAGGAAGCATCCCCAACCTGAGGAAGGGCATCTACATGAACACCTTTTCTCTTTACACCAGGGTCATGACCTGGTCACTTATCTTGAGGTGTTTTACTCAACACTGCTACGAACCCTGCTGGCTTCACTGAATCAGGACAGTTTTACAGAAGGCATCAAGAATGCGGAGGAAAAATATCATTTCTATGGTAAAGTGAGTTTTGTGTGTAGAAGTCTCAAGTAACCTATAAGCAGCCTGTGAAGAGTTAGCAATTCAATTTAATGAATTTGCAGATTATTAGTCAATCTGAACATAAAGTCAATTTCTTAGGTACATCACAGCAACAACAACTGGAAAGTAAATATTTAAGTACTACTGTCTACACTTAGGAAGAAGAGTTGTATACCTGACCACACTTATAACGACAAAATTCTATAATCATTAAAGGAGGGATGAAATTTGGCCGGGTGTTGGTGGTGCACACCTTTAATCCCAGCACTCGGGAGGCAGAGGTAGGCTGATCTCTGTGAGTTTGAGACCAGCCTGGTTTATGGAGCGAGTTCCAGGACAGCCTCCAAAACAATACAGAGAAACTCTGCCTCAAAAAACCAAAAACCAAAACAAAACACAGGAGGGATGAAATCTAGTTAACTAACTACAGTTTAAATAAGCCCATTCAATGAACAAGTCAATGTTAATGGATTAGAAGACTTGTTTTTTTTTAAGTATTATTCTTTCTACTTTTGTAAATTCAATTAAGTGCCTCTTAAAATCCCAACAACTCTTTTCTATAGAAATTTTCACGTTCAGTCTCAAGATTTACTTCTATTGTGATTTTTTTACTTGTGTATGTCTCTGTGTGGGTATCTGCACCTGGGTGCAGGTGCCTGTGGCGTCCAGAAGAAGGCATAGGAGCCCTTGGAGCTGGAGTTAGAGGCAGATGTGTGTTGTCTGATGTTGTTGCTAGAAACTGAACCTAAGTCCCCTGCAAGAGCAGCACAAACTCTTAACCACTGAGCTGTCTCTCCAGCCCCTGCAGGCTCATTCTAAGATCCATGTGAATTGTTAAGGCTCTAGATATTGGGAGAATTAAAAAGGAGAAAGGGTTAAAACAAAGTTAGAAGATGCATGCCACACCCCTCCACTTCAAACAGCACACCACCACACTAAGGAATGCATGCTGCTGTTGGCAAGGGTGGGCAACACAATCAAGGGAAGAGAGGAGGGAGGGGTCTAGAATTACACCCCCACGGGTCCATGTAGGCAATTCCCATTTAAAGGGTATCATCAAGAGAACTTAAGGTGTGAAAAGAGCTGTTTGTTTGCTTGTTCTTCAACAAATGTTGCTGAAACAGCTGAACAGTCAAACATCAAGAAATGACTTTCAAATGTTCTCTCTATAGATCCAACAAAAATTATTGTAGATTAGTCAAAGACTTAAAAACATAGGCAAGAACAGCAAAGAAATATCAGGGACTGTCTTCAGAACCTTGGGCACAAGAATCAAATCATCACACAGATCATAAAAAAGCATAACAGAAAATATAATTTTGATATATTAGAACTCTCTGAAATTAAAGTTTTCTGTTCATCTGAGATACTGAGAAAACAGTATGGAAGCCACTTATCAGGAAAAAATATTTGTAATTTGTACTTCTGGCAGGGATTTAAATCCAATTTTTTTGTTTTGTTTTTTCAAGACAGGGTTTCTCTGTGGCTTTGGAGGCTGTCCTGGAACTAGCTCTTATAAACCAGGCTGATCTCGAACTCACATAGATACACCTGCCTTTGCCTCCCAAGTGCTGGGATTAAAGGCATGCACCCCACCCGTCCTAAATCCTTAAAACCAAACAACAAGAATACAAATAATCAAAGAAAAATGACAAAGACTCAGACACATCACAAGTGAAAATATAGTACAGCCAGGCGTGGTGGCAAACGCCTTTAATCCCAGCACTTGGGAGGCAGAGGCACGCAGATCTCTGTGAGTTCAAGTCCAGCCTGGTCTACAGAGCATGTTCCTAGGTAGCCAGGACCACACAAAGGAACCCTACCTGAAAAAAAAGAAAATATAGTATAAATAAATAATTTCATGGTACATCTCAAGATCTTAGAGAAACAGAATAAGCCTAAAACAAAACAAGTGGAAGGCAAGAATAGGAACAATAAAGACCAAAACTAGAATTAGTAAGAGTCTAAAAGGACAATAAATACAAAGTACAAAGGACTGCTGAACTAAAAGTTGGTTCTTTGGAAAGATTAACAAGATTGACATGGGCAGAAACAAGTTAGGAAGGAAAAGATTTGATAGAGTTAGAGATGAAAAAACTGATAAGATAGTGGATACCACTTAAATCAGTGGATCCTTAGGATATTTGGAAATTCTATACTCCAGTAAGTTGGAAACTCTAGAACTAGATAAAATTTTAGACTCTGGTGACTTTTAAAAATTGAACCAAATGAGTGTTTCTTAAACTTAAACAGATCAATGGATAACAATTCTTCCAACCCATCCAAAAAATGAAAACAAAGAATTGTTCTTGAATCCATTCTCCAAATTCAGTATTGCCCAAACCAGAAGAGGACTGGATATGATCAGAAAATATAGATCAGTTTTCTCGATGAACATAGATGTAAATTTTCTCTACAAAAACCTTGCAAACTAAATTTAACAACACATTTTAAAAATCGAACCCCATGAACAGGATAGTTTCACTCCAGGATAAATGATGTGTCAATAAGTGCAAATCAATAATACAGCAATGAATCAAACCAAGGATGAAAGTTTCAGGGTCTGCTCAACAGAAGAAGGAAAGTCATTTGAAGGAACAATAAATTGTGCCAACCCCTCAAGAAACTGGCCCTGTAGAGTTGTATCTCCACATAATAAAAGCTCTATGCAACTCTCGAACCAGCAACAGACTGAGAGTACCTTTGTGGTACTGACTGCAGTGAGGTGAACTTGCTCCAAAATCAGGGATGAGACACGGAAAGACAGAAGTCAGCCTATCCCCATTAGAAGGTGCAATGATCTAGAGGAAACCAAAAGATGCCAGCAGACTTGAAAAATGCAGCAAAGCAGGAGAACACAAAATCAACATAAAAAAATAACAGAAAGAATAAGATAGCCAGGAATAAGCCTAAGGAAGGAAATGGGGACATTTATAATAAAACATACATTAGATAAAAGACAGCTTCTTTAACAAAGGGTGCTGAGGATACTGGGTATCCACATGTAAAAGAATGAGGCTAGGTCCATATTTTTCAGCTTGCACAAAAATGAATTAAAAGTGAATCAAAGTCCTAATCACAACATCTGAAGTTAAATCTGCAAGGGCAAATACTTCTAGGCAGAGACAATGGCTTTCTGAACAAGATTCCAACAACGAAGGAAGCAACCTTCAGGGCTGACTAATTTAATTGTATCAAATTAAAACACAGATCCAAAGAAACAATTACTGGAGTGGAGAGACAATCTACAGAATGGGTGGAAATCTCATTCAGCTATTCAACTAGTGTGGGACTAGTACACCAAATACATAAAGAACTTTTCAAAAAAGTACACACACACACTCACACACAAAACAATAAATCAAAAACCCAATCAATAAATTGAGAACTGAACTGAACAGACAATGCTTACAAAAATAGAAAATACCAGGAAATATATGAATGATAAATACACGATAGTCCCAATGGCTGTCATCGGAGAAACAAAGCAGCGAGCTCTGAGAAGGACGTGGGGAAAGAGGGACCCTTCACTCTGCTTGAGTGAAAGCAAATCAGTGCAGTCATGATAAGAATTAGTATGGAGGCCTCCAAGACAACTAAGAATAGTACTGCCATATGGACCCGCCTTACCTTTGCTACCACAGTCCCTGTGGAATCAAAGTTGACAGAGAACAGAGGTACTTGCCTGTCCATGTCTTTCTGTACACTGTTCACTGGACAGAACCAGCCTACAGGACCAGAGAATGTGGACCAGATCCTCAATGAGTGTCATCCAACCACAAAGAAGAACAAAATGTTTGCAGGGAAATGGATGGAACTGACTCAGGAAGAGCGCTGTCATGTGTTTTCCCTCATATGTGGGATCCAGGCATCTATGGGTAGGGTCTGGGAGGAGGGGAGCCTGAGGTGTGGGAATAGTGGACTGACTATGATCAAAGATAGTTGAACATACTATGAAAATGTCACAGTGAAACAGTAAATATGTGTAAATACAGTTGCTTACAACGGGGAAAACATGAGCGGCTAGAAAGTGTAGCAAAAAGCTCTCAACATCATTGAGAAATTAAAAGTCAAATATCAAGGAGATTCCAGTTCTCACAAATAGGAATGGTCAAGATTTAGTGAAAACATTAGCAAGAATGTGAGGACCATCTTTCACATGCTTCTCGAAAAAACACAAAATGTTGGGGTGACTCTCACAAGATGATGACTTCCATTATCCTTTTCTGTTGTTTTCTGTAGTTGTGATCTCCCAGAACATACATATGCAGGGTCTCACATGAGCCATCAAACAGTTGACACATATCTGCTCAACTTGTTTCTACTTGGTAGTAATTTCTTTCTTTCTCTTTTTTTCTTTCTTTCCTTATTTCACTCTTTCTTTTTTCTTATTTTGTCAACTTGACACAACCTAGAGTCACCAGGGAAGTTTCAACAGAAGTTTACAACTGAAAAAACAATCACCTTGATGAGACTGGCCTGTGGCCATGTCTGTGAGGAATTGTCTTGACTGAAGATTTATGGGAGGGTGGGAGGCAGCAGCATCCCTAGGCAGGTAGGTTTGGCCTGTATAAGAAAGCCAGCTGTGGTGCACACCTTTAATTCCAGCACTCTGGAGGCAGAGACAGGTGAATCTCTGTGAATTTGATGCCAGCCTGGTCTATAAAGAGAGTTCCAGGACAGCCAAGGCTGTTACACACAGAAACCTTGTCTTAAAAATGGGGGAGAAAAGGAAGAAAGAAAAAAGAAAGCTATTTGAGCAAGAGGCAGTGAGTGAGCCAGTGAGCAGCGCTCTTCCGTGGCTTCTGCTTCTGTCCTTGCCTCCTCCACATTCCTGTCCTGATGTCTCTCAGTGATGAGCACCCTGGAAATGTAAGCCAAATATGCCCCTCCTCCCCACATTGCTTTGGATCAAAACGTTTCTCCGTAGTAACAGAAAAGCAAACTAGGACAGCTGTCATGAGTGTTCTGGCCCTATCCTACCACACACACTCAGCTACTGTGTTTGCTAGAGAAAGCATTCACGCACATCCAAATTTGCGGCAGCCATTTAAAACTAAGACGGAGAACTACTCTACTACCTTCTGTCACTTGCTGTGTCCTTTCATCTTGGGTCATCAACCTTTCCTGTGTTTCCAGAGCCCTAGTCAATGCTATGCTGCACTACAACGAGGCAGAGGAAGTTTGGTCACTTTCACGTGACACTCACATAAATGGCAAAAAATGAATTGGTTAGAAAATATTAACATTGTTCCTGTATCCCAAAGCAATTAAAAATGTAAATATTTGTGTGTTCCCGTGCACACATGCATACATATGTATATACATGTGAACTCTTGCCATTGCATGTGTGTGGAGGTGGGACCATAACTTGCTGGAGTCCTCTTTTTCTACCATGTGAGTCCTGGGGATTGAACTTAGATAATCAGGCTTGGTGACAAGTCCTTATTTCCCCTTTGCTGAACCATTGTGCTGGCCTGCCAAGCAAATTTTGAGCTGTTATTTTTTTTACTTCTTGAGTGAGTTAGAAGAAATATCACAAATTCATATACTGCCTAGCTACCTGGCAGAATGGAAATCAGAAACTTGAATTGTTTTATGTGCAAATGTATAGTCAAACCAATGTTATAGCTGTAGTTGAAATAGCATCACATTCTAAATAAGAGGAGGGAGTATTTTGTAAGGATATATGTCTGCCATGAAAATAAAGAACTTATCAATAACATTTACAGGAAGCCATTTCTAGCCAACAAACTATTTGCTTTGCATGCTGGGTTGCTAGTGGGCTCAAACCCTGGGAATGTCAGATCATGAAAACTCTTATTCCTGGTAACTCATGCTGCCCAAGAGGGCAAGGCGTCGTGGAGACCAGCCTCTTTGCTTTTTAGTTGAGGGCTCATTGGAGAGATTTGTCATTGAGGCAAGGGTCACACATTTAGTTAAAATTTGGAAGAAGACCCTGGTCTTGCAACTCATTGGTCTTTCTGTTTCTACAAAAGGAGAAATCATGATGTGCCTTATTATCAGGGTCCTGGGGGATGCAGAGTGCCAGTTTCAGGGAGAGTTGGTTCATTATAAAAGCACCATCCTGCAGGAACCAAATCCTGCGCCCTCTCCCCGCCTGCACCAGCCATGGCTCCTTGTGCTGCTTTGGGTCAGGGAGGTGGGAAGGGGACTGGAGACCAAGAGCCCAGAGAAAATTCGTTCAGCCAGGAGTCCACAGAAGCTGAAAGGAGATGACAAAGGAGGCACTCGCAGCGGTAACCCTCTTAGTCAAGGGGTCTACACTCTTCGAAAACCCACGTGAGAGCCTGGGTCTGCGGCAGCAGATTTTGAATATTGCATGTAACGGTCTGTGGGCTGTTCCCCTGACTCCCATGGGGCTATCAGTTTACTGACTGATGAATCAGGCAAACAGAAAGTGGTTTGGGAAATGAACAAATGCGGACAGGAAATAAGGTCACCACTCATGGCTCATGCATTTCTGTATGGCTCTTCTGGAAGTCCTTCATTGAATGATCTTTTCACTTTCAGTGATGGAGCAGGATTTCATGTAAACTGTATGACCGTGATGAGCTTTCATTGTGAGAAATATATTCCAAGCAGATGAGAACAAAGCCTGGGCGGCTTTGTAATGTCTTCTGAGTCTCTATTTCCAGGTTGGAGCCAGTCCTTAGTACTGAGAGGGGGCAGTGCTGACTTCTGTTCATGTGAAATAACATAACACGTGCCTAGCAAGAATGTACATCCTAAAGTTAACTATCATTTTCACCGCCTTACATTTAACTATTATCCTCACTTAAAAGTGAAATTAGTTTTTCTTGTAAAATTTTCAGATTTTCTTTCTAGTTCCCCTAAATTACTTCCAAAAATAATTCCCTGGTTA
Source organism: Mesocricetus auratus (assembly GCF_017639785.1). Taxonomy (NCBI): domain Eukaryota; kingdom Metazoa; phylum Chordata; class Mammalia; order Rodentia; family Cricetidae; genus Mesocricetus; species Mesocricetus auratus. The sequence goes on along the minus strand of NW_024429266.1, from coordinate 149,042,550 downwards.
AATCATTTGGCCTTACCTGTTCTTGATGTCGGGCACGAACGCCACCTGCATTTCAACTCTGGTGAGGAAGCCATATAAAATGAATTTAAACGTAGTAGCTTCAGTTGCACTTAAACATCTTGTGCTGCTTGGCATTTTCTAAGACACTTTGGGGAAAAGCATGGTGCTGATGTAAGTTGTTATCAGAACAGAGTGGTGGTGGCAGGGGGTGTAACCTGAGAAGAGTTTGGATACATCTGGTCAGCTAGTGACCAGACTGCAGGATGTGAGTTTAGGAGAGGGTTTGGAGATATGTGGGGGTCAGTGTTGGTTCAGACACATTTGGGTATTTCTAGTGAACTGGGGAGACGGTCTGAGACGAGCCGGCTGTGGGAAAGTCATGGGAGTCTCAGCCTGCAAAAGGGTAGGAACAGAAAAAACACAATTGCTGTTGAAGAGCTCTCCCTTAGCTTAGATGCCCCACATGACTGCAGAAGAGCAGAACTGACGGGAAGCAGGAAGTTGTGTAGCCTCCGTTAATCCAGCTTGAGATCCCTTAGCTAGGGAGGACCCATTCATCAGTCTTCTGCAGAACACTGGCAGGCTCCTTTGTGTGTTGGAAGAGACCATGAGCTTGGTTTGCACTCACCCCTGGGAAAACATCTCTCCATTTCATCACCTGGAGCTCTGGAGTCCCTGAGACTTTCCTATTTGCTTCAGGCCTGATTCCAGTGAGGCACCAAACCTAGAATCCCACAGAGAGAGCTCAGGTGGCTGGAAGTCCAGCAGAGGGAGCTAAGAAGCAAGAGTTTTCCCTTTGCCAAATAGTCTTAGCAGTTATGGATACAAAAACAAAACAAAACAAAACACTTTCTTCTGCATGGCTATAGTGGGGAACAGATTTAAGTCAAGCTCAGAAGTCCTGTAATTTGGTTGGTGCTCCTGTGGCATTGTCTGTCTCACCTTGCCAGGTCCTCTTCCCTGAGGATCAGGAAGAAAAATGCTACACCCACCAGTTGATGGGGACATCTGGCCTACCTCATATGCCTCCTCAGAGACAAGAAGAAGAGAATTCAATTGAACTTTGGATTATGAGGCTAAACGGCCAATGCATTTTTCATCATGCTTTCCCCCTAGTAAGTTAAAAATATGGATTTCTTTAAGGTAATAGCATTATGCTTTCTGAGAGATGCTTCAGTGTACGTCCTGTGACAAGCCTAGTCATCAGATCTGTAAAGGAGGCAGCTAATTACCCAGAATGCATTGTATGAACTTGCTTTTATGTTTGTGCACAAATGGTCAAACCAGTAATTGAGAAATGAAAAAAGAGAATTGGCCACAGGAAAGATGGAAAATTATTAATGTAACCAAGTATTGTGGCTGTAAAGAGAAAAGAAATACTCTTTAAAAAAGACATGGGCTTGAATTATTTAAAAAATGTTAGAAAAAAAGAAATTGAAGAGAATACATTCAATTTCTGAGCGAATGGAATAATAATGATAGTTTTGTACTAATGGAGGATCTACAGATCCATTCTGGGTATTAAGTGGATGATAACCAGAGCCTAATGGACCTAAGTAGCCTACGAATCAGTCACTATTCCTCTGATGGTAGGGAAATAATAACTATGGCACAAATCTGCCTGGAAACTGCTATATAGTTTCTATTTACTTATTGAGAACTCTTCCAATAGGTTATATTTAGCTTTTCTGACTAGTTTTATTGGTGAACTCCTGCCCAGGAGCCCTCAGAGTTGTTCTCTTTGAGTGTACAGTGAACTGATGGCCATCAGTGACTTCTAGGACAGGTGGATTTGGACACAAAGGAGGATGCCCCACCCTGCAGCCTTCCAGACAGGGGCCTCTGCAGCAGATAGATGACGGGGCATTTCAGGTCAGACTTCTCCACGGTCGATGCGTGACCTCAGCAGGCACACTTATATAACATGTCTACTTATATATCTTGCCCGTAGCTTGTCCTCTCTGCTACAGACATATTAGATAAGTAGGAGCCAGCTAAGATGGAAATGTCTGTCACTCTCTAGTAACTGGTGCTTGGTGCACCCAGACTTCTGCTGTGTGTCCCATAGCACAGGGCCAGCCCAGGGTAGGCAGAGTTTCCTACGCCTCCTTGGTCCTCTTCCTCTTGGGCTGTCTGGATCATGTCACACTTGACACTTTGCTTCTTAGTTTCAACCACAACAAAATGACTTAGACATGCTGCAGCCTTCCTTGTCTTCCTCAAAGACACCAGTGTCTTCCCCTTTGCTTCCCTGCTCTTGGGGCCACAAGGGGGCCCAATGGCACTCTCTGTTTGCAGGTTATTCAGCTCCTTCTCAAGGCTTGGTGCTGTCCTTCATGATGGTTCTGGTGGCTTAGGGAGGGGTGGAGGTGAACGTTCCCCCTATACCTTCTTACAATATTTTTCTAGTGGGCACACGTGCCTTCCTAAGATAAATTTTGGTGCAAGTCTTAAGTCAATATTTTTTCAATTGTTATGAGTTTAACTAAATTATTTGTGTCTTTGTAAGACACTCTGGCCTATAAAAGCTCCACTCATATCCTTGGTCTTGATGTAAAGAAAAACCTAAAGAAAAGAAGAAAGCTCCTTAATAGGAAAACATGCTTTACAAAAGTATTTCTAACCAAGCAGATCAAAAAAATCTCACTGGCTGGGATGGGCATAGCACAGCAGCAGAGTGTTTCTCGGCTTTCCTTCCTTTCCCACACAGGGCCTTTTTTGAGCACTTCAGCTGTTCTGATGGTTAGACAACTTCCCTGACTGAGAGCAATGACTAAGCTCTGAGCACGAGAGCCAGATGTGTGTACCGCAGAGCATAACCTAAAGTCTGCCTCAGGAAGTCCAGGCTTTGAAATCCGGGGAAGAGGGCGGGCCCTTTCACTGCTGGTCCCTCCCTCCTCAGATATCCTCCTCAAACAGGAACCATCCGCACCGCCTAATGCTCTGGAGAGTTGCCGATCCACTTCCCTGCCCCCAAACTTAGCAGAGCTTGTGGGTTGAAGCCAATGGAGCCAGGCTTTTGTTCTGGCTGCTGGGGATTACACCAAGGGCCTTGGGCATGCTGGTGAGAGTAGGGTGACTGCCCCCGTGATTCTGAGGTGCTCTCCAGTTTGAGAAGGTCTGCTTAAAGACAGTCCCCTTCATCTTGCCAACCGTTGGTTTCTCTTGCCAATACTTGGTTTCTGGGTGGGTAGGTGACCTTATTCTGGTCACTGAGGCTCTGTGGAAGGATTATTGTGGGGGCTTCTAGACAAAGAGTACTTGTTGCTGGAAGGGGTGGTGGTGGAATGATGCAAGGGCCGCTCTGCCTCAGTTTGGCTGGTTTCCTGTCTGGGCAAGGACAGACCTGTCACCTTCCTGCATCATGGGGGGGAGCTAGCATATTGAACTAGTCCAGCTGAAATGGCATCTGAGAGCCCCTAAAGTTGGTGATGCTGTAGCCAAACCACTAGGGGGATTTCTTGTGTTATATCTGTATAACACCAGATAGTTGAGTTGGATTCAGCACAAAGCTCTATGATAAAATTCTCTTCTGGAGCTCCATTACCTCTGGGTATATGAATAAGTGGCTGCTAAGACCTGAACTCTAACCCTATGTTGGAACATAAATTTACTAAATTTACTATTTCTACAGCCCAGGGCTCCTGCAGAACAGGACTGGGCTCCCACAAGTCCATATGATGTATCTCCACATGGACTCCTAGCAACTGAACAAGGCCACAGAATTTTTTGTTGCAGAATTAGGTGTGTAGGATGGCTGGTGAGGTGTGGCAGACATACTTGCCCCAGTCTAGATCGGTTCAACAGTAAATATATTCATATATTCACATGAATGAGTGGGGAGAGGCAGCTAGGAGAAAGTCACTCACACCTCTCATTTCTGAGGCTAGGGCCGTTTCCAACTCTTTCCATGCCAAAGCCTTTGCTGAGCCAAGTTTTGATCATTCTCCTTCTGCTGCTGCTCATCCCTTCTGCAATTGCACGCATTCTCCTTCTGCTGTCATTCATCCCCTCTGCAATTCCACCCTCCAAATCACATACTCATTTTTAAAAAATGGTAGTAAAACGTTTTATTTCTCTTTTTAAAAACATATTAATTCTAGTTCCTCCCCCCCCCCCCGCTTCCCCTAACCCCACTCCCCTTCTGCTCCTCAGAAAGGGTAAGGCCTTCCATGGGGAGTCAATGAAGTCTGTCCCATCACCATGTTGAGGCAGGACTAAAGCCCTCCTCCCTCCTGTGTCTAGGCTGAGCAAGGTATCTCTCCATAGGAAATGGGCTCTCAAAAGCCAGTTCATACATCAGGGATAGATCTTGATCCCACTGCCAGTGGCCCCACAAACTGCCCAAGGCACCCACTGTCACCTGCATTCAGGGCAGGTTCCCAAGCTGTTAGTCCAGAGTCAGTGAGCTCCCATTAGCTCAGGTCAGCTGTTTCTGTGGGTTTCCCTATCCTGGTCTTGACCACTTTGCTCTTATTATTGCTCCTCCCTCTCTTCGACTGGACACAGGGAGCTTGACCCAATGGTTAGTTGTGGATCTGTGCATTTGGTTACTGGATGCAGGTTCTATGATGACAATTACAGTAGTCCTCAATATGATTACAGTTCAGGCACCCTCTCCACTATTGATTAGAGTTTTATCCGTGGTCATCCTTGTGTATGCCTGGGAATTTCCCTAGCACCAGATTTTCAATAATCTCATAATGGCTCCCTCTATCAAGATAATTTTTCCTTGCTCTCCCTCTCAGTCCTTCCCCCAACTTGATCATCCTGCTCTCTTATGTTCACCTCTCCATCGCCTGAAGATGGATGTTTCTGTCTACCTGTTCCCACAGCCATTTAGCCCCAAATAAATACACAAAGATCTATATTAATTTGTAAACTGTTTGGCCAAAGGCTTAGGCTTTTATTGGCTAGCTCTCACTTAATTATTAACCCATTTCATTAATCTATGTTTTGCCACGAGCCTATGGCTTACCCATAATCCAGCATGTTACTCCTTCAGTAGCATGGTGTATCCTGGCTGCCTCTCTCTCTCCTCTCCCCCACATTCTCCTAGTCTGGTAGCCCCACCTATATTTACTACCTGACTCCTGGCCAATCAGTGTTTTATTCATCAACCAATAAGAGAAACATATATACAAAAGGACATACCCCATCCATTTCCCTTCCTTCTGCCCTTTCCCTTGTTATCCTTCCCCTCCTTCTCATACTCCTGACTTACTTGGAAGATCCTTTCTATTTCCCCTTCCTTCTTTGTTACTTAGCTTGTTGGAGGTTGTGGACTGTAAGCTGGTTGTCCTTTGCTTTATGCCTAATACCATATTTGTCTTTCTGGGGCTGGGTTACCTTACTCAGGATGAGTTTTCCTAGTTCCATCCATTGGCTTGCAAATTTCAAGATGTCATTGTTTATTACTGCTGAGTAGTACTCAATTGTGTAAATGTACTACATTTTATTTATCCATTCTTTGATTGAGGGGAATCTCGGTCATTTCCAGGTTCTGACTATTATGAATAATTCTTCTTTAAACATAGTTGAGCAAATGTCCTTGTGGTATCAGTGTGCACATCCTTTGAGTATATGCCCTGAAATAGTTTTACTGAGTCTTGAGGTAGATTTATTCCTAATTTTCAGAGAAACCACCATACTGATTTCCGAAATGTTTGCACAAGTTTGCACTCCCACCAGCAATGGAGAAGTATTCCCTTACTCCACATCCTTCCCAGCATAAGCTGTCATCACTGTTTTTGATCTTAGCCGTTCTGATCCTGTAAGGTGGAATCTCAGAGCTGTTTTAACTTGCATTTCCCTGATGGCTAAGGATTTTGAGTAATTCCTTAAATGTCTTTCAGCCATTTGAGTTTCTTCTGTTAAGAATTCTCTGTTTAGATCTGTACCCCATTTCTAAACTGGATTATTTGGTGTTTTGGTGTCCAGTTTCTTGAGTTCTTTGTATATTTTGGAGATCAGACTTCTGTCAGATGTGGGGTTGGTGAAGATCTTTTCCCATTCTATAGGAAGCCATTTTGTTTTGTTGACTATGTCCTTTGCCTTCTCAGTTTTAGGAGGTCTCATTTATTAATTGTTGTTCTCTGTGTCTGTCCTACTGGTGTCATATTTAGGAAGAGGTCTCCTGTGCCAATGCATTCAAGGCTACTTCCCACTTTCTCTTCTATGAGGTTCAGTGTGGTGGATTTATGCTGAGGTGCTTGGCTATAGATATGGATCTATTTGCATTTTCTACATGTTGGTCTCCAGTTATGCCAGCACCTTTTGCTGAAGATGCTTTCTTTTTTCCATTGCACATACTCACCCTTTAAATTAGCCTTTGGTTCCTCTTTGCCTTTCTTTATCCCCATTTCAATGGGAACTGGAGAAATTAGAGAATAGAGTTATGGTTTGCTAGCCAAGTTGGCATAGTTTTTGCTTTTATTGAAATACAGCATTTACTGTCCCTGGTGACTCAATTCAGAGGAAGAAAATATGCCATCATGGACAAAGAACAGAGTCTCATTGAGTATACATGTTCTGTGAACTGATAATTATTAAAAATAATAATTATTAACTCTTGTATACCATTAGGAAACTTTAAGATAGACAAGAACACTTCAGTGTGTCATGTGGATAAGGGATGGCTTCCAGAATCCCCTGTCTATAATGAGTGTCTTTCACCCCCTCCTCTGGAACTTGAGTGATTAATTTTCTCTCTTAGACAACTCAGAAGGTGTGGAATGTGGATCTCTTTATTTTCACAATTTTATTTTAAAATTGAAGTTTCAGTTATCTGGCACAGATCGAGGAAGAACATATATACAAGATATGTGAGTGGAGCATTAGACAAACCCTCACCATATGATAGTATCTTTAGGTGGCACTCACATTGGTGAAACTGCCAAAGTCTCCAGGGCCATGCAAAATAGGCACATGTATTCTACCTTATAGCATCTTGGACCCAAACATACTTTAATCCAGTAAGATTTTACCCCAACCTACTTTTCTCTTTGATCATAGCTAAACAATACATGCATATCCTACCCACCCTCCAAATCTATGGAATTCTGTGTGTTCAGCTGCATTTCTTTATGTATATCCCTCAGTGCTTCTATTGTAGTAGAGTTATGTTAATTTAAGTTCTCATGCTACATGAAACCAAGGCCACCTCTATAATATAGACCCATGATCTGGCCCAGAGCCAAAACACGGAGGCTTTAATTAGTTCTACAGTTGAGCGAATTCATTGCTTTCTTTTTGGGCTTTAGCCTCTTTCCCTGCAAAAGACCAGACATTAATCACATCCTGAGAGATTTTGCGCGTACACACCTCACATCACTGCCCCAGGCCAACAGCAATCACTTGGTCTTTCACAGTTTAACTTAAAAATCAGATATGCATTCTTATCATTTTCCACATACAAACTGCGTCCAGCAGGCATTGGCAGGGAAGCTTTGTTTTTTTTTTTAAAGTGTGAGTGAAAACTGAGGCAGGTCTTTAAGTTCTTCCACACGTGGAGATTTTTCTGACCTGTGTGTGGACCAACTTATTTTATAGTGATCTGCATTCCCTCTCTCTTTCTAAAGCCATTGCCTTAGACTTCATTGAAAGAGCCCTGGTTTCTTCTTTGCACTCATGTTCACTGGCTTAAGAGATCTACTTAATCATATAATTAGAATGCTGAGTAATTTATTTCACCCAGGGAAGCATTAACTGGGGACCAGGTACAACTAAGTTCATTTATGCAATCCATGAGGTTCATCTGATGGGAATAGAAGCGTATAGCAAGCTTACTGTGAGTACAACCTGGCATCTGTCTAAACGCTTTAAAGAGGAGACTTTAAAGGGGGCTTAAAGAAAAGATCTGATAGATGGAATCTCTTCAGTACCACCGAGGGGACCCTCTAGACCCTGGTTACCAATGTGCAGTCTGGGCACATAACACCACGCCATTTGGGAGATAATGAATCATGGATTGCACTGAGTATTCTTGAAACAGAATCTTCCTTTTTAAACAAGAAGCCTTATGGTTCAGATGCACAGAGAAGCTTTGGTGTAGGGTCTGGGTATCAGTTACTTTTCTGATGCTATGATATAATGTCATGACCAACAGCAACTTAAGGAAGGTTTATTTTGACTTATTGTTCCAGAGATTTAGAGTACACAACAGCAAGGAAGGCATGACAGTAGGTAGGAGTGGGAGAAAAGTTATATTTCATCTGTATACAGGAAACAGAGAGAACAAACTAGAAGTAGGTGGGTGGGGTGAAACTATGCATTCTCAACCCCCCCACATACTTCCTCCAGAAAAACATCAAGTTCTACAAATCCATAGCTGCTGCCAACAGTGCCAAGAACTGGGGACCAAGTGAGTCTATGGAGGATGTTTCTCATTCAAACATAGCTTAGAACCTCATTTCTCACTCTGTGTCTTCCTCCTTGATAGACTCACCAACTTTTGAGTTTGGCACAAAGTAAATATGTAATAAATAGAGGAAAAGAACATTGTTGAAAATTGCCATAAGACCCTTGAAGCAAGTCAGTTTTATAACATTGTATGAGCCTCTTCCTGCTGCTACAACAAAAATCACAATGTTGAATGTCTCAGGCCACAGCTTTATTCTCTGGTAGGTTTGGAAGTTGGATGTTCAAAATTAGTCTCACTGAGATAAAGTGAGGTTTCACTGGGGCTGATTCCTTGTGGAGAACATGAGGGAAGATGGACTTCCTTACCATTGCCGTGGCTAGAGTCTGCTACACTCCTTGCCTAATTGCTCCTTCTTGGCATCCCTTGGACCTCTGTTCTGTCTCACACCTGGTGCTTCCACAGTCAGACATCCCGTTCCCCTTTGGGATATTTACAATTACAATCAGGGCCCGGAGGATAATCCAGGGGAATGTTGCCATCACACAGGATCCTCGGCTTACTCACGTCTGCAAGGCCCCACCATGCTGTGAAATCATCATCATCATTAGTGTGTGTACATACATGCGTGTGTGCATGTCTGTGTGTGTGTGTGTGTGTGTGTGTGTGTGTGTGTGTGTGTGTGTGTGTGATGCGGTGTGTGTCTTTTCCTGGTTCCTGATAAACTCCTAAAATCCTCTGTGGAAGGTTATTTTGATTAGGTTACTTGAGATGAGAAGCTCTCCCCTTTGTGGACTGCGCTGTTTCCTGGGCTGGGAACCTGGACTACATAAAAACGAAGAGGGCAACCATGGAAGTTGTTCGTAAGAGCTGTTTTGGTTTTTGTGTCTTTTACTAGCCTGCAGCTCTTCAGGCAGGATTGGCTGACTGACCACTGAGCCCCGGAGGTCTACCTGTCTCTGCCTCCCCAGCGCTGGGTCTATAGGTGTACACCACTTCTCCTAGCTTTTGCACATGGTTCTGGTTGGACTCTGGTTCTCATGCCTGTGTGACAACCACTTTATCAATGACTTATCCTTGCAGCCCCTTCAAATTCTTTTGTGGATTAACAGCCTCATTGCTGGTTTCCCCTCTTCCTCAAGCACAGCTATCAAGACCCACTCATGAAACTTATTGGGAGCAATTTTAGCTAATGCAATTCAGGGTTCACAGGGTAAATAGTTATATTTCAAATGAAGACGAATATGAGTTTTAATTTTATGGTTACTTCAGACTTCATAAGCAAAACCTTTTGCATAATAGATAAACTATGATGGGATTCTTTTATCAAAATGACCAGAAAGCATTTTCTCTTTTTACCATCAGAACTAACAATCACAAACTAATTCCTTTCCCTTTAAGATTGTATTGCATATTGTGTGTTTCAGGGATCATATTATTTATTTTTAGGGGTCCCTAAAACTTTCCAACAAAATACAGATTTCTGACCTGACTTACAAACAAATTGTTCCTCTGTCCCGCATGGTTCTGCAAAGCAGGAGGAGCAGTGTCTGTAAGAGGGGAAAGGCAGTTGAGTGAAGCCAGTGAGTTGTCCCTGCCAACATGTGAAATTTCCTGCTCCTGCTCACCCTTCCTCCCCCAACAGGTCGGTCCTGTGTGTAGTTACTCAACTGGGACCTCAGAGTTTCATATCAGCTCTGGGATCAGCTGCTGACACTTCCTGTTCCAGCAGAGCTTGGCTGTGAATCTCATGACCACAGGACAGTGAAATTGGTGCCGAACAGTCCAGATTGTCTCTGCAGCATAGTTCTTGGGTTGGAGGCATGGCTCATGAGCTGGGAGCACCTGCTGTTCTTACAGAGGACTAGGGTGCTGTTCCCAGAACCCACATGGTGACTTGCAACTGTCTGTTGTAACCCTGGTTCTAGGGACTCTCATACCGTCCTCTGGTCTCCAAGGGCACTGGGCATGCATGACATATATGTGCAGGCAAAGCACTTATACACATGAACAAAATGTTAAACAAACAAAGCAACCACAAAAGCCAAAAACAAATCCTACAAAGCATAGCTCTCCAGAAACTGGAGACATAGCTTAGTTGGTCCACTGCTCGTGTAGCAGCACAAGGCTCTGGGTTCAAGACTCAGCTCCACCTAAACTTGAACTGGTGCTGCACACCTGCAATCCCAGCACTTGGGAGGATGAGGCAGGAGGATCAGAATTTCAATATCACCCTGAACTACATAGGAAGTTCAAAGTCAACCTGGGTCACATGAGACCCTTTGTCAGAACAGAATTTCAGTTCTGCAAAACATTGCACTGGATATCCTCACCATGGAGCCCGAGGGAGACGGGGTTCCAGGCTTGCATTTCTGAAGCTCAGATCTCTTCCCCTCTCTGACAGGGTTTGACTGTCATCTTCCTGACATCCCACATCCTCTTACCCTGTGTGTCCGACTAAATCAAGTTGGGTGTGTCGTTGTCTGCACATGTGCTAGGCCATTGGGCAGGCAAAGAGGGGAGCCTTAAACCACACGAGTGGTTTGTGGTCTAGAAGTAGCCACTGCCTGAGCACCTCAGCACTACAGTGCTTGGTGAACAGCCAGCGCCCTTCCTCTTTCCTATATGTGTCCTTCTGCGTCTGGTTCAGGGTGGCTTTGGTGGGAAACAGGAAGAACAGACTGTATTCCTCCAGTTGGAGCAGAGATGGTGCACTCTAGTTTTCTAGAGAGGAAGTCGCGTACAAGGGAGCTCGAAGAGATCTTCATGATTCATAATTTTACCAATGAGTATTGTTTTCTTATTTACATTTAGAACCTGCTAATATGCCACAGACTATATTTAGTACTTTGCACTGAATATTTCACGTGACCCGAGGATCTCTAAGCCAGTGGTTCTCAACTTTTCTAATGCTATGACCCTTTAATATAGTTCCTCATGGTATGGTGACCCCAACCATACAATTATTTTTATTGCTACTCATAACTGTAATTTTGCTACTGTTATGAATTATAATGTAAATATCTGTGTTTTTGGATGGTCTTGGGTGACCCCTGTGAAAAACTTGTTTGAGCCCCAAGGGGGTTGTGACCCACTGGTTGAGAACCACAGCTCCAAGAGCCAATCAACTCACTGTTGCACAAGAAAATAGTAAAGCTTAGAAAGGTTGATCAGCATCCCTGTGCCATGCGGACAGAAGCTGAAGGAAAAGAGTTGGAGCCCTAGAAGTCTGTTCTCGGACTCCTGGTCTCTGATTTCTCATTCTAGCTCAGGTTTCTAAACTCCCACCCTTTCCAGATCAACTGTGGGTTCAGTGGTGCTCAAGTACAGCTTTGCAAAGCACTGTTCACAAGGGCAGGCATAACTCATGATAGGCTAGCAGACAGAGAGGCCCTACTCTCCAAGCCAGGGAGAGGAAATTTGGTCTGGGCTTCACCAGAGGGACTCCAGCCATGTAGTTATGTATTTCTTCTTGAGGGGCAATGTCAATGGGTGTTTACATGCAGTGTTGATGTCCCAGAAGGAATGAAGAATAAGTAGAAGATACCCTGTGGAACAGATCACCATCCACAATTCTCGAGCAATCAGCACATCTCTGCCAATCAGACCCCTTGTGGCACTTGCAGGCATTGTACTGTGTTGGTCCCAGCAGGGAATCTGCAAGTCTTTGTAGTCTGGTGTGCACTATGACGGCTGATGCGTCTAAAACCTCCTTAGGTTTTTGTGATTCCAAATGCTTTTCTAATCCTGTGCTCCTCTGTGGAACATAGGCTTGAATTCATGGATGAAAGGCCAGAGTCCACAGATGCAGGCTGGTTCTCTGCCCTCCCCCCCATCCCAGCCTGTTTAATGACTGGCATTATTTGTTGTACCAAGGTGAAATGGATGTTGCCTGTCATGGATTGAATGAAAATGGGCCCCACAGGCCCATAGCCTGGTTGGAGTAGGTGTTACCTTGTTGGAGAAAGTGTGTCACTGGGGGGGGGGTTGGCTTTGAGGTTTTCAGATGCTCAAGCGAGGCCCAGTGTCACTTCTCTTCCTGTTGTCTGATGATCTAGATGTAGAAATCTCAGCTACCTCTCCAGCCTCATGTCTGCCTGCATGCTACCATGCTTCCTCCATGATAATAGGCTAAACCTCTGAAACTGTAAGCCAGGCCCAATGAAATAGTTCCTCTTTATAAGATTTGTCATGGTCATGGTGTCTCTTCATAGCAATAGGAACCCTAACTAAGACATTGCCCAGACAAGCACAGGGGAGGCAATGGTAGACCCGCCAGGGTGGAAGATGGCTCATAACAGACACATGGCTGGCTTCCAGTTGCCCCTGGAATACACCAGTTCACACCCACCTCTGTAGAATGCCCGCTCCTTTGCTCGCCCTTTGCTGCACCAGGAGGCTCGTCTGCACGTGTACCTGTCCCATTCTCGTTTTCTTCAGGTCTTTTCTGCAGTGCTGTTGTGTCAATGAAGACTTCATCACCCAGCTACTTAGAAATGCCATCGTGCTTCCTCTCCCGCCAATCTGACAAGACTCTCTCCTCATACAGCATGTCTTTTCTCCCACAGCATTCTCCACTGGCTAATACACCATACTCAGTCATTTGATTCATTGCCTGTCTCTTCTCACTACAACAAACCTCCCGGGAGCACGAGGCTTTGCTCCGCTTGCTGTTGGCTGCAATCTCAGCACCTGGCCGGCACCTGTGGGACCACATGGGAAACAGTCGCTTAATATTTGTGGTATGAATGAATCGTAGACAGCCCAATCCCATTGAACCATTGCAAATTTTGAAGACAATAATTCAGGCCAAAAGCTATTGAATATTGGCAGTTTTGTGTGGCTTGACCTAATACAATGAACCCGTAATAATTGGTTCAAGATAGCTGTGTGGCAGGGGCATTTTCATCATTTCAAAACATTGAGATCTGTTTTTAAGCATGTATTTTCCCTAACCCTGTGGTCCACAGAGCAATCTTTTTTCTAGAAGACTGTTATATCAGAGGCAGAAATGCTAGTATCTTCAGACCTCCACGTGTAGTTTTTCTTGGCTGTGAGTTAGTTAGATAAATTAGGGGTTAATAGCCCACAAAATTGATCAGAAATGGTGGCGGTCAGTGATGGGACAATGTGGACAGGAGGAGCAAGGCTCTGTGGTAGAGCCGAGAAGGCTATCCCTGGTGGTCACAGTGTTCAGAGGGCAGAAATTTTCCTCTGCAACATGGTGGGTTTTTGATCTTGCTTTTTGTTTTTTTCTATATAGCCAAGGGAAAGGGAATAAAAACCTAGAACCTCCTACCTTAGAATCCCAGCTTTCTTAAAGCTAGTTTGTTAAAATCCAAATGGAAAAAACCTTAGTTTTGGTGTCTCCAACACAGTTCAGAAGACAAATGCTGTCAGTCTGTAATTCAAGGGACCAGATCAGCTGTTAGCCCCCAACACATAGCATTGACTCTATAGTTATGTCACCCACTGTTGGAAGTTCCCACAACACAAGGGGCCACCTTTAATATCTGCAGGAGCTAGGAGTGAAACACAAACAAGCTGGGCAATGGGTTCACGAGTATTTGATCCTACTACATGTGACCCCAGGCTACATTTTTCCTCACTTTGGAGTGAGATATGGACACAGAGCGTTCACCTGTCTCATAGTATCTTAAAGAAAACAGCAATGAAACATGTTTGTAAGGACCCTTGGCCTTGCCTCTCAGGACTGTGAGGGTTTGGCCACATTAGTGACCCACAAGGTCAGCTTGACTGTCTCCATCAGCTGTGGCACTCCATGCTGCGTTCAAGTTGCTGTCAATCATTAATAATGCACCTGAACATAGGAGTGGTGATGCTTTTGTAGTAATTGTCCTATGCTATAGCTAGGGGTGGTTGCTAACTCTCATCATGCCTCATTCATAAACTGAACCTTACTGTAAGCTTGCATGTAGAGAATTAAAACACGCCATATGAAGGGATTAATACTATCTGAAGTTTCAGGAACTATGTAGGGTACTATATTGTGTCAAGAGGCGCCACTATACTCTTGAAATGGAAACAGCCATTTTTGCCAATACTTATTTAAAATGCCGTGGGAATCTGTAACCACAGATAAAAGAAAAACATCAAAGTGAAAGGCATGGCATGTTTGAAAGTTTTGTTACCTTGTTGGGCATGGTGACAACTGCCTTTAATCCTGACACTTGAGAGACAGAGGAATGTGGAACTCTGTGAGTTGGGGCCTGGTCTATACAGTGAGCTCCAAGCCAGCCAAAGTTGCATAGTGAGGCCTCCCCTTTCCCCTTAAAAAGTCTAGTTCCTCAGCAAATGCTTGAGGTCTCCCCGTGAGCTCTGGCCACTCGTTCCTATCACCTTTCTGGATTCTTCCCTGACTGCACACGGTGGGGGTCACATTTTAATAGCTGCTGCTGCTCCTCTTGTAGACTGTGTCATCCTCCCTGCCCCTTGCTTCCTCGCCACTTTTGTGGTCTCATTTCCAGGGAAAACTCCCCAAGCAGACCCGGCCACCCCCGTCTCCACCTTACCCTATGAGAACCCCACTCTTGTACCTGGAACTGCACCAAGTCCACAGCTGCTGACCCCTGACCTCACAACAAGCTTCATTCTTTGTGTGCACATCCCCTCTCCGTGGCAGCGACTGCCACCACCCCAGTCAGTCACCCCCAGTCACCCCCAGTCACCCCCAGTCATCTGAGTCAGGGTCAGGACGCCTCTGCCTCTTGTGTAACAACCTCCAGGGTTCTCATTTCCATCATAGGCTCCTGTGTGTCTTCCCTCAGTTGGGAGGTTGAGTTCAGCCTCCTCACTCTGCCAAGCTGAAGAAGGCTCCTTGCTGATCCTCAGTTACCTGGAAGAAGTCAAAACTTCACCTAAGCCTTCTGGGCCTGCCTACAGCAGCCTCTGGCCTGCCTGTCTTTCCTCTAGCTCAGACTTCACAGCCCCTTAGGAACAAGCAGAGGAGGAGGAGTTCTTCCTATACACGCACATTTGCTGTTCTAGAGCATGTTTTAAAACCCTCAGTCCCCCTCTCCCTCTCCTGCCTCCTCCCTCCTTTTCTTTTTTGTGATGGAATCTGTCTCTGTAGTGCAGGCTGCTCTTAAACTCAGGGCAGTCTGCCTACCTCGGCCTCAGTGCTCAGAAGACAGGCGCGAACCGCCACAGCTGGTCCTTTTAGAAAGCTTCTCATCTCCCTAATACATTTGTCAAGTCAGAGTGAGAAAGCTGCTTCAGGAAGCCTGCCCACCCCCCACCCCCACCCCGCTCTGTGAGTCCCACTCACGCCCCTCCCACATGAACTTTCACAGCCCCCTGTACTTCCCCATCATATCCCTTCTCCTGTTATATTTAGCTCTTCACTCAGTCAGCCTTCTCCTTTCCATGAGCTGCATCTGGGAAGTAGGAGAAGAGAGGTGGAGGAGAGAGGCAGAGACCAAGTTGCTTGTTCAGGAACTTTCCTCCAGCAAACGCTAAAGCTCTTAACGAATGGTTAGAGTTAATAAACAAATGCATGGATGTTCGCTTTCACTATTGCTGGTGCTAACTCAGACTCTACTATTAATCAAGACATCTGACTCTTCATCTTCTAAAGGTCAGAGAAGGTGCAGGAGAGGCTACACCAAGTTTCTCCCCCAGCTCAGAAGCATCGGCCTCTGTGGCTGCCATGAACAGCCTCTCCATAGCGGCTGCTTTTGCTGATTGACTTCCTGAGTGTGCACAATGACTTCCCCATGGGTCATATGTTTTTCCAAGACTCACGGGAACTCACTCCCAAGAGCCCAGGAAGTTCCCCATGAGCCTCTAAATGCCTTCTCCAGAATTCCTAAGTTAAAGGTCCCAGGACTGAAACTTTGGATGTGAAGTTCTCCTGGGTGTTCAGGAGGGCCGTCAGCATTTTTGGGGCTGCATAACTGTGTTGGGTCAGGCAGAAAGCAGTGTAGATCTGGGACTCCAAAGTCCTCAAGAGCCTAACCCAAAGTTAGGGGGCCCAGCACTCCTGTGACACTGGGTGGCCTCCAGGTAAGTGGGGCAGCCCCTTCTAGTGCTTATGTGTGCTTCCTGTCACAGACTTTGTGCTTGTTCATGTGACTTGGGGTGGGACAGTGGAACATAAGCAGACAAGATGAACACAGAGGCCTGAAATACTTTTGTTGGCTCATATACTCCTTAGCTCCCAGTGAGAAGGACACACTGTGGGTCACCACGTTTGATCCTTGGATATCAACTTTGCATTAGTCTGTGTTGCCTCTTGGAGATCTAAGCAAAGATGTACATAATGTGGAATTCAAAACTGGCCTATTCTGAAGACACACAAAGGGGTCATTATACACATGGGATAGCTAAAGTCTTAGGGCAGCCACGCTTGGCAAGGTGATGAAGATGGAGAAGGAGTCTGCTGGTGGAATCATGATTTGCAGACTAGAGAAACGAGAAGGAATTAGAGGGGAACCGGAAACAGAGCAAAAGAAAAGGAGGCAGAAAAGCAGGCAGCCACAGAGGGGTGGATAGAGAGGGCGTTCAGAGCTGTCCAAAGTAGCAGTGATGACTCAAGTCACCTCGCTGGTAGTTGAGGACAGAGACCTGGCCTCCCGGTTCAGTGACAGAGAAGCCACTGGTGTTCTTAAGAAACCATTCTATAGGGTACCGGGGGACAAGAGCTTCAAAGGAGGAATCCAGGAAACAGGAAGAGGAGAGACAGCAGCAAGTTAAAGAGTCCTTATTAAAAAACAAATTCTCAAAATCAGGCTGTGGCCAAAGGAGGAACGGCGTCAAGAGAGTTTCTTGGAGATGTAAAAATGATGTTGTAATGCTAACGTTGATGGGGAAGACCCAAGAGAAAGAAGGAAGAGGTGAAGAAGTGGAGCTGGGGGAGGGGAGGTGGCCCATGAAACAGTGGGCAGGAAGGCCCTCCTCAGTAGACACCTCATGAGGGGCGAGGAAAATGCACGAGCGTTGTCCAGGGGAAATGAAATGAATGGGTCTGGATGTGTGGTGTGGATGCGGTGATTATGCGGAGAGGCCTGGGTCCGCAGACACCTGCACAGGAGCCCTGTGAAGTCCCTCTATTAATTGCTGCACTTACTGAGGAGGGCACTGAAACAGGAAATAGTCAAGGAACAGACCCAAAGTCACACAGCAAGAAAATGGGAAAGCTAGAATTTGAACACAGGCAATTTGGTTCTCCGGACTAGAAGCTTAACCGCTAGGTTAAGCTGACCCAGTTAAAGAGGTAAAGGCCCACCACAAGCCGAACTAGGTACAGTGAAGGTTGAATTTGTGTTTGTGGGATAACTACTGTGTGCCAAAAATCTGTACCAGAGGCCTCTGCAACACCTCTGCACACATAGTCGTGAAGGGGCCCACTTTTCTGAAAAAGATGTAAGGCCCAGGAAGATTCTTTCAGAGGGGAAGGAAATCCTGGGTTTTTAACCGTTGATCCGGTTGTAAATACCACAGCATGTCCACAAAGTGGAAGAAACATTAGCCCTTTTTGTGGTCCTGCCTAGCTGGAGTCAACTTACAGCAGAGTGCATCCAAACCTCCATGCATCAGGTCACTAGGAACCTTTATCCCAAGCAGGTGAAAGCTGCGTGGCCTTTACACAGCCAGAACTGTAAAGAAGATAACTTGGGTACCAAGCTGGCTGCCTGTCTGACCTATTTTACAAGCTGATTGTTTGAGGCAAGGAGGGGGAGCACAGGAGTCAAGGCACATGGGAAGGGTCTTGGGGTTCTCTTTCTTTTTTAGTTAAAACCACACCTTATATCACAAACACGCTCAAGCTTTGCAAAAATTTTCTAAAAGTCTTCTGAAGAAAGTGTGCTCATAATGCCACAACGCTGAACAGCCACCCACTTCCTCAAAATGCAAGGAAGCAGACAGTTAAAAAAAAAAAAAGCAGTGGCTGTTTATCACAACTTCACTTCAGTGAGGCCTGAGATTCTTCCGAGCAGGGGCCCTGCTTCCCACAAGGCCAAGTGTCAACTGGGATATTTCTGGTAGAAATCGAACGCAAAGCAGGGTGCCAACCCCCGGGGACTGTGGGTGGGATTAGGGGAGCTTGGGTGCCATCCTCAAGTGACAGATGGGTGGACCTTTCCGTCTGAGGGAAAGGAAGAGGCACGTGGGCAGATAAGCCTGGCATGTACAAGTGCCCCTGAAGCAAACACCCGGCAGAGAAGACAGACGAACGGAAGGGAAGACCAGAAAAGCAAGAAGGGCACAGACTGGGACACACTGGCCACTAGACCAGCTACTCACCCAAGTCGGAAGCAAAATGTCCCTGAAGTTACCAAGGACCTGGGATTTCAACTTGAAAGCGGAGGCTGCGAAAATAGGTAAGGTCAGGGTCCAGGTCTCCTCCGGGTGCTTTTGCTTGAGCACTATTTGCATGCTGGGCGGTGGGAGCTCAGTCAGTGAGAGCATAACACTGAGCTGGGCGGAAATTTGCATCCAGGTTGACTAAAGTTTCAATGTGCTGGGAGGGGGCTCTCCTGTTGGGAGGTGGGGTACGTGGATCAAGGGAACTTTGGTCTCTGGAAAGTTGTTTCTGGCTTGGAAAGTCATCTATCTGTTGAGTGGCCTTCAGTAAGAGCACAGAGATTGGAGTATTTTGAAGTGATTCATCCATGTGTGAATTTAAGTGAGTGTCAAGTATGGGAACCCAGGGGCCAATGGGGGGAGAGTGGGAGGGTTATCAGTAAAAAGCAGACATGGAGAACGAGGTGAAGGTATATAGACTTCTGAAGTATGAGAACAGTATTCTAGAGGAACAGAATGTGGGAGGGCTCAGGAGAGGTGGTAAAGACAGACTTTAGTTAGTTAGCAAGGATAAGTCTGAAATGTTCTGTTCTTCACTTCACACAGTTTTCCTATAATGAAAATGGCGATACATTGGTTCAAATCTATTGTTTGTTATTGTGTGTGTGTGTGTGTGTGTGTGTGTGTGTGTTGTTCATTTTTTTGAGACAGGGTCTTGCTATGTAGTTCTAGTTGACCTGAAACTTGTTATAGAAACTCACATCCACAGATACCCATCTGCTTTGCCTCAGTGCTGGGATTATTGACATGATTATTGACATGGTTTGTGTAACCTGATATTTCTTTTATTATTAAATTTTATTTTTGAATTGATCACAGTCAGATGAAGTAATTGGCTTAAAAGTGATTCACACACACACACACACACACACCATCTATATAATGAGATAACTTCTTGATTTTAGACATTAATGTGGAGGTCTTGCAACAGCTTGGAAGGATTTTGCTTGGAGGAAAGGTTAGGCCAGATGCTTCATAGTTAGCTGTTGTTGTGTTAAAATAGTGGTCCATTGAAAATTCACAGATGGGAAGCAGGTCAGAAAAGAGGCTTTGAATGTAAACTGAAAGTAACCAAAGGAGCCGTTTATGTTGGTGGCCCCAGAGACCACATCACCAAACCAAGCTGGTCCTGTGTGCTGAGGTCCTTTCAGAGATGAGGAGCAGGCTAGAGCTCTCTCTTCTGTCCATACAAACATCCATGTCTAATGTTCACTCTAAGTTACCCAAATCCAATTTAAAGTAAAATGTCCATGACTGGGTCCCTGTGTAAATGTCCTGCCTCTCCTGTGTAAAGGCATCCTGCTCCCTCACCATCCATGTTTCAGCTAAAAAATGGGAAACTTGAGAGAATAATGTTAGATTTTTTCAGAAATACAGAAAATCACCACATTAGACTCTCAAGCCGGGAATAGGCTAAGAGGATTTTGTGATTTCTACCAGTGCTTCTTACAGGTAGTCCCTGGATAGCTTGTGGTAGAGCAGCCTCTACTGCTGGCTAAAAACACAGACTCTCAGGGTTCACTGTGACTGGAAAGTCAGAGGGAACCTCAAGAGGGGACCCCAGGACCCTGAATTTTTATGAGCATCCACCTAGTGAGCTTTAGGTTCCAGGACTAAGTGCATAGGCTAAGGGTCACTATGCAGGCAGCACTGAGCCTAACGCCTGCACCAACAGGGCAAGCAGGGTTTCTGACTGACTGAAATCTGATCACCAGAAAGCAATGTTACTTAGTACTACTTAATACATATAATAATAAGTACATAATGTTTGAAGAGTCTTCATCATTATCCATGACATCTATGGTTTGTCACAATATTGCAGAGTGTCACATGGACTGGCATTCGTTATCATAAGTAGATCCCTCGGAAGAGAAAGTGCTTGACTCAGTTGCAAGATCTTCAGCCCCTTCTCCCAGGACCAGACACAGTCTGTCAATATGTTTACCTGTTTATCAACATGTCAGAGAAGACACCTCCATAGGAAGGGCCATGTAATTGGGAGACCCCACAGGGAAGTCAAGGACTGTGATTTTCTATCCTGGGTAGTATAGTGGAGAAGGATCAGGATTTCTCTGTCTGGCCACTGCCGATGTTTGTGACTGGGTAATTCTTATTGCAGGGGTTTTCCTGCACATTATAAGATGCTTAGCAGCATCCCTGGCCCTTACTGTCTTTAGGATGGTAACACCCTTCCACCACCACCGACCGTAGCCACCAAAACTGTCTGAAAACATTGTCAGATGTCCCCTGGGGAGATGTGGCTGTAATATTTTCCCTAGGCCACTGTACCAAAGGATTACAGTTATAAGATCATGGGGATTGGAGCCCACACATCACATAGTTCAATTTTTAGGAGGCTTTTATTAAGATGTGACTTGAAGAGGATGGGAGAATGTTTGAGAGCTCCAAAAAAGGCATTGGTAGTGCATGCCTTTAATCCCAGCACTTGGGAGGCAGAGGCAGGAGGATCTATGTGAGTTCGAAGCCAGCCTCGTCTACAGAGCGAGTTCCAGGACAGCCCCCAAAACAATACAGAGAACCCCTGTCTCGAAAAACAAAAAACAAAAACAAAACAAAACAAAAAGGCTCTTGATGGGAAAATACAAGACACAACCACTGTGGAGTCCAACAAGCGGCTGCTTTTCCTTTTGGTTCCTCTAATCTTGAGTGCTAACCCAGGACTGGAGGGAAAGCCAACACCTCTGAGGCTGGGGAGGGTTCTGCAGCTATGCTCTCTCTCAGAGGATGGAGGGCACCCTCAGAGTAAGCAGCAGAACTGCAGGAGATCCTCACCATGGCCTGGATGTCTCTGGTGCAGGGACAAGAGAACAAGGATGAAGCCACCTTATATCCGACCCATCAATCCTAACGGGGAAATGGAAACCGAAATAGAAGGGAAAGGCAGCAATCCGGGCTTGAGGTGGGGTCAGCAGCACATCCTTCTTCCGGAGACGTGGCATCACCTGCCATTTTAGTCCAGCCACTTGAACCATGACAGCTGCCACTGTGTTCACGTTCACACCTGTTCTTCTAATGCTGACGTGTTGGTGCTACCTCCTCTCCCTCTCCCTCCCTGTGTGTGCACGTGGGCATGCACATGTCATGTATGCGCATGTGGGGTGAGAGGGCACCCTCAGCCCTCATTGCTCTCGCCGGCCTGGGCTCACAGGCTAGTGAGCCCCAGAGACGTGCTGTCTCTGCCTCTCCAGTGCTGGGATTATAAGCACCAAGCACAGATGGGTACATAGACTCATGGAAGTGAGGGGAAAAGACATTTATGGATTATTGGAAAGTAGGTGGACAGCCCAAGCAGTGACACTTGACCAACAACCGTATGAAAATACACAATCTTCTTAGTCAGGGGGTGCAAATGAGAAGCGCTGTGGCACATGTGTTCTCATCCACCAAATCAAATCAACTGAGAAAAATCGGATAATTCCAAGTGTTGTCCATGACTCAGTGCAGGGAGGACTCACAAGCCAAGCATACTGCCATTGTGGAGATGCACTTGACATAGCTCACCTGAGACCACATCCCAGAGATTAAATGTGCAGGAGAAGTCTGCATGTTCATCTGTAAGGGGATGGTTTAGTGCTTGGTGGCATCTTTATAAGATGTAACAGGGTACAAGAGCAAATGATGACAGCTATGTACAACTGAGACTCAACAGCAACAACTTATTTTGGAATTCCCAGAAGAGAGAGCGCAGTCATTCATATTAAGTTTAAAAAGGACATATGCTTATAACAAAACTACAAAGGAAAACAGAATTGCATGATGTAAAATCCAGCGTTATTGCTCTTTTGGGAGAGAAGGAATGGAAAACACATGTGTGAGGCATCAAAGTTCCTATCTCAGCAATCCGCACATGTGTGGTTCTATGTCAAATGAAGAACAGCAACACATCCAGATTCACAGTAAACCATCAACAACACATGCAGGGTTTGTTAATAGTGGATAACTATGGGAAAAGACTTTATCAGTGAGATGTACCATTTGGGGCTACATAGGTAACATAAGATATCAATGGGAGAGCACAAAAATCCCCAGCTGTGGCCATGGCAACTGAGACCAACTGGCTCCAGGGGGAAGCAGGGAAATCATGGACCCCCAAGCAAGGATCAGGCCACTTAGGAGGCTCCCATCACGGAGGACAGCAGCAAAGCTTTGCAGAAGCTCGGGAAGAATTTAGATAAGAAAGTCACACAGAGAAAAGAGAATTTGCCATCCCCCTTTCTTCAATCCCCACTTTGCTCTCTGGAAGAAAGGACTGTCGTAGGATTAGCAGCTAGGTGTAGGCAGCTGGCCTGTTCCTCAGGAACCCATTGGTAAGTAGAGGCAGACAGGGAAACAATTCCAAAACTGTGCTGAGACTAGCTACATGGGTCACAGGGGACATCACTGAGACAGAAATCTGCTGCCACCATCTTCCTGTCCCACCATATCCTTCCGTAATATGCTAACCATTATTTCCCAAACTTTCTCTGATTGTGAACCTTTTTAGGCCAGGGAATTTTTGTGCAATTCCGGGCACATAAGTATTTTTAAATAGTATACAAACCAATATCTATTGGTAATGATTCATAGACAAATTTTCAAATAAGTCTGTGATATGCATATAATTTTATCTTGTATCGAAAATGAGAGCACATTTACACAATAGTGAGCTGAAAATGAGGGCACATTTACACACTAGTGAGAAGGATGCATTTGCTCATTTTTTGCACAGGGAGTTCAGTCTTGGCTGAATATTTGACACTGCAGAGGGTCTTCAAGAGTTTTCAGAGCTGATTGATATTTTGGCTCATAACTGTCAATGCCAAGAACACTACTTTGCATAAACATATAATATAAAATGTCACGGGGCTGGGAAGGTGGCTAAGTGGTTAACCAAACTCTCTGCTCTTGCAGAGGCTCAGGTTGTGTTCCCAGCACCCACAAAGCTATTCACCAACCATCTGTAACTCTAGTTCCAGGAGACCAGGTGTCCCTCTGGCCTCTACAGGTACTGTCCATGTATATGATGCACACCAATACATGTAGGTAAACACTCCTACACAAGAAAAATAAAAAAACCAAATCTTTATAAAAATAAAAACGAGATGGCAAAAGTATGTTAGGGACATTTCAGAAATTGCTAGGAATTCTGCCCCAGTTATGAGCCAACATTCACAAAATGATTTCTTTTAAATGAAACTCAAGTAAGCAGCTCAAACAATTTTCAAAACCAAACCTTCTAACACAGTTCAATCCAAAAATATACTAGCTTGATACGTACATGCTGAGGAATGACGGTAGGAAAGTGGTTTTTTAATTGAAGCATTTTGCCACTATGAAATTTTTTGTTTGCGTTGTAGAATCCCTGCAGTCATTCTGTGATACTCTGGAGTCTGAGCCGGGGTAGCAGCAGTGTGTGTTGGTTGTGTGACGGCAGACACAGTGCAAAGTGTACATGTTGTGTGTTCAGAACCAAGATCCTGTGACATAACATGGGTGACAAACACCTCACATTCATCGTTTGTTTGTAAATTCAGAAACCTTTTACTGTTGCCGTGTTTTCCACAACTCCTACATCAGTTACATGAACCTCCATGGGGCTACCGCCCATGGTTTAAGAAGCTCTGACCACAGAGGTTTATATTCTTCTGTGAGTCTCAGACTTCCCTTCGGTCCTATTTTAATTTTACTGTGTGGTCTCTCCTGCATATTTTATACTGTTCCTCTTCAAGAACGGAACCAAGCTAGAAGGGCTTGTGAGCTAACCCCGTACCCACCCCTTCTCCCTGCACTTCCCAAGCATTCACACCCGCTGCAGACTTCAGCCGACTTACTCACTGGCTCACTCTCCCTCTTCATGGCCCTGTCCACTGGAAGTCAGCTAGTGTCTGGAAAGAGGATGCAACAGTCCTTTACAAACAGTTTCAACAGAGAAGTTAACTCCTTTGAGAGGAAATCTGTGCGCGCTTCTCAACTTAAGTGTCATAACTCAGCCCTGCCAACTAACTGGTCGCTTTTACCAAAACAGTTTGTTCTTTCCTCTGTGGACCCACTAGTGAGGATGGCTCCAACTGCCTGGAAGAATTGGCACAGGCTTGGACTGTCCATTGATGACTGATAGACAGGGAGGAGGCCAGCAAGGCATGAGGTGTGGAAAGAGCATGGCCTGGACGATGCTGACAGTTGACTGCAGATCTAGACACATGGCAAGTAAGACTTGTAACACCCGTGTGCTGTGAGAGAGGGACAGTCTTTCCTACACAGCCATATGTGAAGCGCTCAGCAAACATCACGTGCTTTGTGCATAGACAACCTCGTCTTTAACCTTAGATCAGACCAGCAGCCGAGCAGCAGCTTGCAGAAGAAAGCCTGCTGAGTGTGCTCTTTGTTACACTCTTGGGATTTATTTTTACTACAAAACTTGGTGAAGGTTTCCCGGTTCCGAAGTAAGACTGGCAAGTGCCAATAGCTCTTCTATCACCCCACATGAGAAAGTTTTCTGAGTCTCCAGTGCCCAGAGATCACCCTATGCACTCCCTCTGTCTGATAAGGCACCCACCAGGACCTACCTACCATGTTCCCCCTTTCATCTTGGCTTCCAGGAAGCTGAGTCTCACCCACTTCTACCCATGGATTAGCATACTCGCCTTGCTGGGCCTCAGAGAGAATTTGTATTCTTTGAAAACGATTGTCTGTGTGAACATGAATGTCTCATAAACCCCTTTCTCTGAAGACAGCATGTAAGAACCTTCGATGCACCAATCAGTACATCATATGTCCTGTAGACAGAGCCCACATTTTTCAGTAGCAACTGAACATTGTGACCTATCTAAGATGAGTTCAAAGACCACATTAGTGGCAAGGACCATTTCTTCCAGTTTTGGGTGAAAACACAGCTCCAGACACACTCCTTCTGTCTTTAGAATTCCACAAATCAGTGGCATCTTCGTAGATCCAGGTCAGCGATTTCATCCATTCACCTGCTCATTCATTCACTCACATTGCCCATGACAGGTGCTCTTCAAAAAGTTTTCTTGCCTCTCTCTCTGCGTGTCTTCTGTGTAGAAAGCATGTCTCCCCCCCCCACCTTACTAAAGAAAGCATTCCTTAACGAGAGTCCATCCCAGTCTCCATAAACTGAGTAGATTGTGTCTGTGGGGCTGGCTGCATCCCTCAGCCCCTCCCAAGTGTGTCTAGCCAGAGTTTGTTTCTAGATGAGGCCAGGCGCCTGGCTGCTATATTCTGGCCAGGCATTTCTGCACCTCCTTACACACGAACTGCAAGTTACCGTGATGATGTCGAGGTCCTGTCCCCTCCACCTGTCACCTCAGCCTGTCACCTGAGTGCCCTGTGCTCCACTGAGACCCACATTTCTTCTCTTTCCATTCTTTTTTGGGGGTCACAGAACTCACCCTGAGCACTCCAAGTTTCCTCCTCCATCAGCTATGTCAGTTTCCCTTGGACTGGGGGTTGGGGAGGGTTTCAAGGTGAATTTCCCACAAGGTCACAGCATATGGGGATAAAAACGGAGGAGGGAAGACATTTTAAAGCAGGAATCATTCCTCTTCTAGGATGAGGGAGTCCCTCCAGATTCTTTGCTCGGCCTGTCTGAAACTGTGGCTCTAGCCTCTTCCATTTGCTTTTAAGAAACCTTTCTCCATCTGCTGGCAGGTTGGAAGCCGCATCTGTCACTGTGTTGAAGACTCTTCCAGAATCACACCAAATCCCTTCCCTTGTGAATCTCCTACATTTGTCACTCTGGCTTGGGTGTGCTTCCAACTCTGCCCCTCCACCCCCATTGCCATGGTTACCAGCCTCTTCCTCCTGGGAAGTCTAATCAAGTCCCCCAGGTGGGGTGGGATCAGTTCCCCAGGAAGTTGTTCCAGTTTGACCATTTTTCTTTATCCTGGGTGTCTGTTATGTTCTGGGCACTCCATTCCGCCCAGGACTCTTGGAGATAAAAGGATTCAGATTCTGACACTTTCCAGAAGGTGGCTGATGTAAAGAGTGGTTTCTGGTCATGACAGGGATGCTGCACATATGACCTTACGGTGGTGTGACTGCATCCGCAAGACCGGGCCAGCCTTAGCTGCAGCCTGGATCCCGGAGGGACTCATGAGGTCCCACCCCTGCCTGAGGAGCTGGCTGCTGAGGGAAGGAAGGCCCATTTCCTTCATGTCTCCCTGTGCCAGTAGGACAGTCTGACACCCATGCACACTCTGGCAGCACTACGTGCACTCAATGGATTTAAAAACCAAAACATGAATCTGGGAAGTAAAAGTGGTGGAGAGTGCGGGACGGGAGGGTAGACTTAATCAGAACGTTTTAAATTTCTCAGAGAATTCATTTTGTTTAAAGTACTCCAACAGTATCTTTTATCTGAGGAAGAGGCCAACCCCACCAGAAAGCGTCAGACGTAGTGTGGAAGTGTGATTCTCATTACAACATTTAAAGAGCCAACACAGACTTTGTTCTGTGAGGCCCTGATGACGATGCATTCTCACTGTCAGCCAGCAGAGGGCGCCCACAGCCATTGTTCTGTCCGTTGTTACAGAGACACATACTTTCCAGAAAGCCTTGGATTTCTCTGAACAGCATAAAGCTCCCCAAGTTTCACCTTCCTATGACCAGAAATGCTCAGCAGGATTGAATGGAAAATATAACTGTCTTCTCAAGTTAAAGCAGGCTTCCCGATAAAATATTTCTTGAATGAAAAGAAAAGGATCTTGATTTGGGAAGCCATTCCTAGCATAGAGGTGGGGTCGGGATTGGATTTGAGATTAGAGTCCTTGAAGACACGTACACATGGATTGGATCACAGTATCTACACTTTGCCACTCCTGACTTTGGGCATTATTCATCAGTGTCTGAAGGGGAGACACTCTGCTGCTTTGTAGGCCATTAGGTAGAGCCTCCTCTAACAGGGTCAGGCCACTCACCGTCCCCTGTGCCGTTTCTGACCTCACCTCAGTGACCTCTGCCTCCTGCACACTGTTTACCTCTCCTACCCATTCTCTGACGTCACCCTTGCCACTCTGGACATCCTGGAGAAAATCTAACCATTGGGCTGTCTGGTTCTACTTCAGGCTGCTGCCCATCACCCTAGGTGGGCACTCACAGAGCCACTGAGACCCTGACTGAACTCTCTGTGGTACAGTTGCAAAATATCTGTGACCAGTAATGGTAAAGAGTTGAGATTTGCATCTCACAGCGCTGGAGGCCAGGAAGCCCAATGCCGTGGTTTTAGCATGGCTGCTGTTGGTGAAAACCGATTGCACAGAGATAGCGCTACCACGGGCATGATGGGAGGCGTATAGGGCGCCACCCACTGTGACTTAAGAGGGCGAGCCCACTTCCTCACAACATTCTGTCAAAGCCCTGGGTCAGTCAGCTGTGTGCTGAAGAGTCAAAATGTCCAAGGAGGTATCTGAAGGAAAACAATACTAATTCACCGCTGTTCTGAACATCACCTAGCCTGTGCTCAGCAGATGCCCAGGAACAGAGGCATGTTTTCATGGGTCGTGCAGTGTTGTTCTGTGTTTCTTGGACTGTGGGGAAGCACAGACGGTTTGGGCTTCTGGGCCCAAGAGTCCGTGCGTGGGCGTGGTCCTCAGTGTGAGAAATGGGCTGGGGTCGGGGCATGGGCTTCAATAGGGGACCTCCACTTGTGTTCTGGTATCTGCAGGCTCTTGAATGTCAGTCACGGATGGGTTCACTTCTCAAGCAGCCTAATGAAACACTGGCTCAGCCACCCCACTAGAAGGTTCTCTCACCATAACTCCCAGTCCATATCTTTGCCCAGCCGTCTGTTCTCAGCTCACGCCATCAGATGTCTTCACCTTGAAAGGGGCTTTTCAGAGCGCCCTCACTACCGCACCGGTGACTTCCCTTGACCTCAGAGGCCACTCTTCATTAGATACCACACCTCACAATACTCAGGTGTTCCAGGCAGCGCTGGCTGTGTCGGTCACGGGGAAACGTCGGGGTTCTTTTCAGAAACCATCAGGAGCTATAAGATGTTGGCCGAGCATCAGGCCAAGCGCAGGAACTTCGTCAGGGTGGCCCACGAGGCTCCACAGGCCGGGTGTCTATGAAGCTGGCTTTGACCAGGACTTAGTGCATCAGGCTCGCCACCCATCCAGCCCCACTAGCTGGGTGGTGTCCGCCCTTCCTGCGGCTTTAACCTCCAGCTTCCTTCTATCGTCAGCTGCACGTCTCTCGTGAAATCCGCTCCGCTCAGTCCTCCGCTCGGACGCCTCAGTGGCTTCCCTCCCCTAGCTTGGCTGCCACAGGATTCTGAATTCTCTTCCCACCCACTTGACTTGGCTTTAGGGACAAAACTTTAGTCTGAGGCTCCACTACCACACGGGTACTGTAGCAAAACACCTGTAACTGGCTTCCTTCTTTTTCTCTCCTGTCTCACACCGAATCCATCAGATGAAGGGCCGGGCTACCCAACCCGTGTCTCTGACCCGACCCTCCCCACTGTCCTTGACACTGGAGACCCTGGCCTGTCTCACCGCTTCACCACAGCAGTTTGCTCTCCAGTCTCCCTCCTCCCACTGTCCCCAGTCTCCCTCCTCCCACTGTCCCCAGTCTCCCTCCTCCCACTGTCCCCAGTCTCCCTCCTCCCACTGTCCCCAGTCTCCCTCCTCCCACTGTCCCCAGTCTCCCTCCTCCCACTCTCCCCAGTCTCCCTCCTCCCACTGTCCCCAGTCTCCCTCCTCCCACTGTCTCCAGTCTCCCTCCTCCCACTGTCCCCAGTCTCCGTCCTCCCATTCTCATAAGTCTCCCTCCTCCCACTGTCCCCAGTCTCCCTCCTCCCACTCTCTCCAGTCTCCCTCCTCCCACTCTCCCCAGTCTCCCTCCTCCCACTGTCTCCAGTCTTTCTCCTCCCACTCTCTCCAGTCTCCCTCCTCCCACTCTCTCCAGTCTCCCTCCTCCCACTCTCCCCAGTCTCCCTCCTCCCACTCTCTTCAGTCTCCCTCCTCCCACTCTCCCCAGTCTCCCTCCTCCCACTGTCCCCAGTCTCCCTCCTCCCACTGTCCCCAGTCTCCCTCCTCCCACTCTTGTTCCATGCCACACCAGGTCCAACTCAGCAGTTTTGAAAAATAATCAAATCATGTCATTTGTTCCTTCAAACCATCAGTGTACTTATAATTAAATAAAAGAATCTGAGTCTTCATCTGTAGGCTAGACTTGCCCCTACCAATCCAGCAGCGAGGGCTCTGGTGCTGTCGCCTGTGCCCTGACTTTTGGTTCTGGAAGAGCTCTGCTTGGGGTAATATCAAAGCTGGGCCTCTGTTCTCCCTGAAATGCCCTTTCTGAGATTTTACTGTGGCCTCTCCCCTGCTGGTTCAGCTGTAGTGAAAACGTATCTTTACCGGGAGCCTTTGCACACGGCCTGATGAGCTCCAGGGTGTCAGCACCCCACTGGCTCAGTGTCTTCCTGACAGTGTGACTTCCAGTCTGAAGTTACCTCACTTGTTTCCACAACTGCACTGTAAGTTCCCCAAAGTCAAGGCTTTCACCACTTCATTTACTCTCAGATCCCGCGGGAGTCAGGCTACCTCATCCCACAGTGGCTACCACAGGAGATGCTGTGGGATAGCTAGGATTTTCCTGACTTTCCTTCATCATGGGACATTAAATTAAAATGAGGCCAAAGCATATTTATTTTTGTTATCTCTAATTGCTCTTCTTATCGGGACAGAGCTGTGGCTTGATGTAGAGCTTGTTCTGGCATCTTTAGAGAAAGAGGTAGACTTGTGGTTTGGGAAGATAATTTGGATACTGCGAGGGGGTGGTGGTGACTGAGTGTGTAGATATTCTCAGTCCTAGTGTCTGTTCGGCTGGCTAGGACCATGAGGAATACTTCCTGTTCCATCATCTGAGCAGAGTGTGAGCAAGAATTCCTCCACTTGAGCCTCTGGGGTCGGGTCTGTGGGTGTTCTCACCTGCCTTCCCTCCCCTGCTCACCTCTAACTGGGCCTGGTTTTCTTCTTTACTATCTAGGAAGCAGCCAACTCAGGAACTGAAGAGCAATTTTAAACTGAAGGCTAGGGGTAAGATGAACAAGGTTGCTTAGTTTACCTCATCGGAGAAAAATCAATTCACACTCACTACTGGGAGAAAAGTGACTCCCAGGAAGTACAAACACTGTAGGAGTTTTGTAGTAGTTAGAATTAGTAAGTATAAATGAGCAACTGAGAGGGGGAGTAAGGGTGAGCCAGGGAGAGGAAGATGGGGGAAGGGAAGGAGAGAGCAGAGCAGGGAGAGAAACTCAGTATAAGGAGGGGTGAAAAGGCAGACCAAGAGGGGAAGGAGGGAAGGCTGTGATATGGGCAGAAAGAGGTGTCTCTGTGTGTTTTTTCTATTTTTTTCTGTTTTTTAAGGATCCCACTTAAAACCCTGCAAATTTCACCTTGAAAAGGCCAGTAGCCAAATAGAGCTTATCAACTACATATCTAAAATAATTTCATTGCCTGCCCATTATGGATAGCATGGCTGCTACTCTAGATACTTCATTAGGACTTCATTCCACCTTCCTGTAGAGAGGTTGGGAAACTAACCAGGGACTCCCTTGCAGCTAGGATTCTGCAACCAGACTACTTGTACTGCTTAAACTAGCTAGATTAGCTCAGTTAAGGGAAGGTGTCTTCCTGTGGTCCCATCATGGCTGCTGTTGGTACTGCTGGTGAGTCAAGCAAGATGTCTCAAAATTTCCTAGCAGCTAAGCTTCAGATCCAGCATAACTTTCAAAGGCCTGCCTCTTGGGACTTCTCTGTGCACATCAAGCCCTACCTACTAAAGGCTCCACAGCCTTTGAAATGGCAGCATGGCTTGGTACTGGGCATCAGTTTGCCGGGACATCTCAGATTGAAACTGAGGCGTCCTCCATCCTTGGTCATGCCAGGCACTGCCTCTGTGGAGGTCTTCTTCTTGTCCAGTTAGTTCCTCTCCTAGTGCCAGCTTTGCAGTGTGCACCCTGCTCCACTGTGTGGGACCCATGATGGAGCTCATATTCTCTTGCCACTGTCTTGGGTCTCTCCATAGTTTCCAAACAAGGGACTCTGTATTTTCACTTTATGCCAAATCCTCATGTTATTCTTCCCTGTTCTTCTGGAAGCCAGGTCATCTTTGAGCCTGCTCTTGACCTTACGACCTCTGCCTAGTCCTGTTAGTGCACTATGACTCTAGTGGATTCTGAGTCCCACATGTGTCTCTCTCTACCCCCTTCTCTCGTCCTTCTGACAGGCTGGACCACACTGCTAGTCTCCTGGCCACCTCCAGTCTAGAGTGTTTACATGCCCCTCTCCTCTGTGAGAGTCTGTTATGTATTAACACTTTCACAGTTCAATGCAATCACCTCCGGCACCAGCAAATCAAACAGCAGTGACAGCTTTAGGCTTGAGGGATGAACACCCTCCACCTCTTCCCTGGGTAGCTGCTTTGCAAATTTGGCTGCCCTGGAAGTCTCTGGTAACTTTCCACACCAGAGTGCCAACTGAAGTGACCCTGGGTAGGAGCTAGAAACTTAAGAGATTTTAGGTTTTTTTTTAATTAATTGTGTTTGTGTGCATGGGTGTGTGTGTGTGTGCGTGTGTGTGAATTGTGCCACACACACACACACACACACACACACACACACACACACACACACAGAGCAGAGCTTTCAGGCATGAGGTCCAGGGACTGAAGTCTGGTGACCAGGCTCGCACAGCAAGCATTTTTACCTACTGGGTCATCTCACCAGCCCTGGAAACTCAGACTTTCCTCAGCTCAAGTGATGAAACATGCAGCAAAGTTAGAGGTTGGCTGCCATTGGTGCAGCACAGGCAGCCTCAGCACCATGTAGTGCTTATGTTGACTGGAGGGACCTGGAGCAGAAACTGTAATCATGTTTCTTCATTGTAGTGATTTTGACTTTTGAAATCTTTTCTAGCAATGGATATTCCACTAAGGGGTTGCTTGCTGAATAAAGTTTCAGTAACATGTACGGCCAATGAGGTAACAATAGCAGAGTTTTGTTAAAGCCAAAGGTGATGGGTTCTTTCTCTGTGTGTGGAAGGGTATGGAGGGACAATATGTGTCAACAGGTCCAGGGAAAGGAGGAGGCTGCACCCTCTTTCCCTGCCTGGCACTCAGGTCACCTGCCTCAGGGCCTCTAAGAACTGCAATGCAGACCCAGACCATGCATTCCATTTGTGACTCTTACATTGCTTCTCGCTTGTACTGGGAGGGGGCTGCACCATGACCCTAGGGCTGCACCATGACCCTAGGGATTAAGACATGTTTGTCCTCAGTTTTCCAGAGAAGCCAGAGGGTTAGCTCATACACAGGGTGGTCAGGGCTGCTAGCTGTTTTCTGAGTTTGGTTTTCTCACTCCCAACACAAACTTCACGGCCAATGACTTTGGATGGAGATGAACGGGGAACTCCAGTGTGTAAAGCTGGAAAGTGGCGCTCAGGGCAAACAGAAAAGACAGAGGGTAGTCAGTGGGAATAAACACAGTTAAGAGCCACACTGGCATTACTGCCTAAGAAGGCAAGCACTGCCCCCTAGTGGGCAACAGTTTTCCCTTCCTTTTCTTACATACGACCTGATAGCTTCCCTTCACGTTCCAAATGATGTCAGAGTAGCTTAGTAACATTGATATCAGAGCCTACAATCAAGATATTTCCCTTTCTGCTCACGGGCTAGTTTCAGCGAATGACGCCCCTAGAGGTTGTAAAAAGAAATGCATGTGAACATGCATATTCCCAATGAGGTCTGGAATCTCACCTAGGCTAAAAACACTGCCGTACGTTACTGCGTGCAAAGAAAGCCCTCCCCTTTATGAAATCTTGTGACAGCTGGTCCAGACATTAAAAGGTGGGCAAGTGGTTCCCACCTCTCATCCAGGATGTTTTCTGGTTATGTGTAAAGGGATGCAGAAGAAACGACCAGTCTGGTAGGAAAGCATGACACAGGTCGGCTAGCTTGGTCTTGTTTTCCCAGCCCAAACCACATGGGCTGGGCCAATGCAAGTGATGGAAGTTCCTAGGGCTGCTTTTGTTGCTAGAGTTCAGGTTTCTACAAAGCCACTGCTGGCGGCCCTGATGAACTGATGCCGACCGGAGCCACCAGGTGGCAGCAAAGCCCAGCCAGAGTGACATGACTCCTGTTGATATACCGTGCAGGTGGCCAGCAGCCTCTTTAGTTAAAATACTGTGGTAGTATAGACTCCATTTTGAATTTCATTTGTTGTTGTTTTTCTCTTCCTTATCGTTGGGGGGGGGCTTGTACTGCTCTGTGGTCACATATTTGACCCTTATAAAAGGTGGCAGAAAAAAAAAATCACCCTCTGCATCCTCACGATTAGACGGGAGACACTGGGGTTGTTACTGGCTGACAGAGATTAATGCATGAACTGCTACACATATCTTTCTAGAGGCTTTCTTGTGACCATGATGTGCCACTTCTCTTAGGTAAATGCTGACGAGTGCGACTACTGATGATTCTGAGTTTAACTCTGTAAGATACTTGTCGGTTGTTTGCTGAAGTGGCAGTGTCAGGTCCTGTCTGACCAGCCTCCTAAGGAGACTGACAGTCTGTCTTTAAACTTTACCATATCCATTCTGATATATTTCTGTTGGCATCCTGCTGTGGCTTTATTTTACATTTTCCTAGTGACAATGATGTACGGCATCTTTTCATCTGACAAAGTGTCACCTCAAATAGCGACCCTTTTTTAAATTGGCCTGTTTTCTCAGTGGTGAGTTTTGAGAGGTCCCCCCTCCCCTCATCCCTCTCCTCTCTTCTTCCCACTCCCTTCCCTTCTTCCTCCCCCCTCCCTTTTTTAAAGAGAATATTTTATTGAAGGCAGCCGACTGGGAAGTAAGTGCAGTATCATCAACATCAAGGGTCTGCAAAGTATATGCTAAATTCAAGTCTTCAGTCAGCTGTGTCACAGGAGGTGCTTCCTCGAACTCTGTTACCTGCTTTTCGATCCTAATGGATATCAAAGGGTGAAAAGCATTGACCCTGGTGGAATCTAGTGTCAACTTCCTCCTATGTGGACTATGGTTTTGATGTTGGGGCTTGGTCTTCATCATCTCAGCTCAGGGAGTAACAGATAAGATTCCATAAATATGAGGAATCTGAGCCCTTCCTTCGCCTTGTTCCTGCAGTGGCTTGTAAACAATTTCTTCCATGTTTTCCTCCCTAGTAATTCCCACAAGAACACATCACAATTAGACATAACAAATACAGGTTTCCTGTGTCTGAACGTGCAGCCCTCCTTTCCCAGGCCTCCCAAAGATCATAAAGGCAGCATTTTCCAAAGTATCTTCTATCCCTCAGACAAATGTGATGGAAGATTGGGACAGCGAATGCAAATTTTATGGCGGAACACTCTGGAATACCACTCTGCATCCTCTGGAAGCTCATGTCTCAAACGCTTCTACTCCCAAAATAACAACACTCAGTCACATATCCACTGGCATTTCCCACCGAAGGCAGTGAGCTGTCTGTTTGTATTTGTGTCATGGAATGTCTTCCCACATACTAAAGGTGCAGCTACCCTTGAAGGCTTTTCCTGAATCTAAGTGCAACTCCTTCCTACTTCCCTTGGATCTGATTTTAAGCTAGCCCCTTTCACCGCTGAGATGAGAGGGAAATGCCAAGGAAAAGAAGCAGAGGGGACACTGGCTGAACTAAGTCCTCAAAGGAGGAAAAGATTGATTCGTCCAGAAGCACATGAAACAGTTGCTTTTTCCCTCATTTTATTTTCTTTTTACGGGGCCATCCGGATGGCTCCTTGGTAAAAGTACTTACCACATAAGCCTGATGGCCTGAGTTTGGTCCCCACCCAGAATCCACAGTGGAAGGAGAGAATAGTTGACCTCTGACCTCCAGTTATATGCACTGTGGCATGTGCACACATGCTCGCACTTATGCATGTGCACACACACATACATCAGGCACCCAATGATAGTAAATAAAAATTAAACATTTGCTGTTTTTATAAATGAATCCCAAGTCAGTTTACTATAAGTTATATGTAAGCTATTTTATTTTTGAAAATTTTCTGTTTTTTTGGCTAGATTTAGTTGAATGGAATTATTCCCTAAAGCATAGCCCATGGAGGATACTGGGACAATGACAGAAGCACCAGAAATCTGTATTGCTGCTGCGGCATCAACCTTGCAGAATCCACTTAGTGCCCTTGTTTTGGAACTCTGAGTCTCATGGAGGCTTCAGTTTTCCAGGAGAAGATTTGGGTGCTGAATTGTGTTTACATGGGTAGTCACCTGTCTCTCATTACCAGCCTGTGCCAGCAACTCTGAATGCATTCCCTGAGCCCCTTGCTGAAGCCAGGGTGGACAAAGAGATTGAGTCACCAAATGATAGGGATCTGTGCTCTGATCACAAATGTACAGGCAGAAAACCCTGGAGAGGGGGACAATCTCATTTCCATAGTCACATTATTAGATTCAAATGTGGAGTCTGTCTGTCTTTCTTCTCTCTCTCTCTCTCTCTCTCTCTCTCTCTCTCTCTCTCTCTCTCTCTCTCTCTCTCTCTCTCTCTCTCCTTCCTTCCTGCCTTCCTTTCTCTCTTTTTATTCCTTCCTCCCACTCTCCCTCCCTTTCTTTCCTCCCTCCCTCCCTGCCTCCCTTCTTTCTTTTCACAGGAAAAGAAATCACAAAGTATATAAAGAAACATGAAACTATGTCCCATTTGAAGAGGAAAAATAGATCAGCAGAAATTGTCTGTGAAAAGGAGATAGAAAATGTAAAAGAAAATTAAAAGAAATGCTGAAGCTAAAAATTATTATAAACGAAAATCTTACTAGAGGGTTTCAAAACCAGACACGAGGAGGAAGAAAACAGAATCTACAAACGCAGGAGTGGGCAGTGGAAATTATAAAGTTTGAGGAACATGAACCAGATGAAAGAAAAGTGCTCAGGACCTAAGAGGTCCATGTGACATGAGGCAACAGAGAGACTAGTCATCGTGAAAGTCCAAGGGGAAGAGAGAAAGGGGAAGAGGGGATGTCTGAAGAAATAATAACCAAAAACTTCCTGCACTTGATGAAAGACATGAATAGAAAGATCCAAGATGAGTTAATTACACGTGTCAGGAACTCAGGGCCCCAGAGAGAGGCATTGCAACCAAACTTTCAGAAAAGAATGATGAAGAGAAATTTAAACGTAGATGGGAGAAGTGACAGATAAACTACAAAGGATTCTCAATAAGATTATGAGAAAATTTCTCATCAGAAGTTTTACAATCCAAAAAGCAATGATCTGATGATATATTCAACCTTCTAGAAGAAGACGAAATGTTGACCAAGAATCTTATATCCAGCAAAATTACCCTTCAATAACTCTAATTCAACCCAGATAAAGGTGCTTTCCACCAAACCAGATGACTGGAGTTCAGACCCTGGTACCTACATGATAGAAGGAAAGACCTGAGACCAAAAGTGAGGTGTGGTCTTGTTGGAGGAAGTGTGTCACTGTGGAGATGAGCTTTGAAGTCTTATTCTTAAGCTTCACTAGTATGACAGGCAGACAAATTCCTGTTGCCTGCAAGATGTAAGGCTCTCAGCTCCTGCAGCACCAAGTCTGCCTGCACCCTCCATGCTCTCCACCATGATAACAGACTGAACCTCTGAAACTGTAAGCAAGCCCCAATTGAATGTTTTCCTTATAATATTTGGCGTGGCCATGTTGTCTCTTCACAACAATAGAGACCCTAAATAAGACATCCTTGCGAGTTGTCCTCTGATCTCCACATGTGTTCTACAAAGCTTGTGTGTGTGTGTGTGTGTGTGTGTGTGTGTGTGTGTGTACACTCTAAATAGATAAGTGAATTAAAGGTCACTTTAAAAAGTGAGGGTGAAGGTAAGACATTCCTAGAGAAACAAAAGCTAAGGGAATTTGATAGTCTTACGCTGAAAGCACTTCTGAATGAAGCCCTGCAGGTCAAATGGAAAGTTATTAACTGTAACTCAAAGACAATAAAGACACACAGACCTCAGAAAATGTGTGTGTGTGACCTATATTACTTAAGCAAGTTGTAACAGTGCCATGAAACTCTACCCTTTTTCTGCATGATTTAAATTTTAAAGATTAGATGCTAGCATAATTATAATTTCAGTTTATAAACTATATAATTTTCTTAATTTAATAGATTAAAACTTTTAAGATTAAAAATTGGTAATTTTCTTGGAATTACAATATATAAAAATGCAATTTGAGGATATTCAGAACTGAAGAAAGGCCTAGGGCCACAGTCATTAAAAAACAGCATTTTCATATTATTAAAGTTAAATTGGGATAATTCAAATTAGAATGGATAAGTTTGGACCGTTAAATGCAATTCCAATTGTAATTAACATAAAATAACTAAATAACACATGCAAGAGAAAATGAGAAATTTAAACCTTTTGCTGTAAAGGTTCAATTAGATCGTAATACAGAAAATGAGGGACCAAAATGCTATAAAGAATGTGAAGAATGCATAGCAAATATACAGAATTAAGCCTGTCATCATCAATGACTTCTCTGAATGTAAATGACAAATATTTTTCCGAAAGAAGACGAAAACATGACCTAACTCTATGCTGTCTACAAGAGGTTCACTGTGTGTACAAAAAAAAAAAAACACAGTAGACTGAAAGTGAAAACTTTAGGATGCCTTCCCTGCAAATACTAACTGAAGGAAAGCAAGGACAACTACGCTCCCAGCAACCAAAACACACTGGACCTGTAGCAGGGGCTGCAGGAAAGACTGAGTTACTGAAATAAAACACACTGGACCTGTAGCAGGAGCTGCAGAAAGACTGAGTTACTGAAATAAAAAATAGAATTGGAGACATTATCACCTGTTGCACAGATACACAAATAATATAAGTTAGTACATTGTATAGTTATATATCAGCAACTTAATAACTAGAACCAATGGAAGAAAATCCCAGATATGCCACACTACCAAGACTCAACCAGGAAGAACTAAGGAATTGGAATAAACTTCCAATTATGGTCGAGTTTGAATCAGTGATCACAATTTTGACAAAGGAAAGACATGATACTTCACTAGTGACCTTTATGTTTTAATTTTTATTTTACATTTTATGTGAAAGAATAAATACGTTTATTTTTCCTGCATGCATGTCTGTGCACCTGGTAACCTTGGCAGCGAGAAGAAGGCATCACATCAGCTGGAACTGGTGGTGAGCCACCAGGTGGGTGCTGGGAATCAATTTCGGGTCCTCTGGAAGAATAGCCAGTGCTTTTAACCACTGAGACATTTTCCAGTCCCTCCATCCACTAATTGTTCTCTTTTCAAAAATACTGAAGAGAAAAGAAAACTTCCTGGCTTGTTTTACAAGCTAGCATCACCCTGAAATCAAAGATAGTAAAAAATACTACAAAAAAAGAGAAACTGTTATATTTTATAGTGTTGTTGTAAAAATTCCCAACAAAGCACAATCACGCTGGGCCCCACAATATCAAAGGCCACGCATTGCCATGATGGAATTCATTACTGGAACTGCAGGCTGACTCAGTCTTAAAATGTCAATCATTATGACAAGCCACATAACAGAAGGAAGGGAAAATACTCAGTTAAAACGCTGTAGGAGTGCTCCAACACATCAGGACACATGTTCTGCAACACTCGAGAATGGAGTCTG
Organism: Mesocricetus auratus; assembly: GCF_017639785.1. Classification (NCBI taxonomy): domain Eukaryota; kingdom Metazoa; phylum Chordata; class Mammalia; order Rodentia; family Cricetidae; genus Mesocricetus; species Mesocricetus auratus. The sequence goes on along the minus strand of NW_024429266.1, from coordinate 149,003,185 downwards.
CCTTCTTGATTTTGATTCTCAATAAGACGGCTACTGACTGTATCCAATACAAGTTCACAGTCTTTTGAGAACACTGAGCTTTTTAAAGTTTGCCTTACCTAGGATGATATAAACCAGTTACTTAAGTATCCCTGCATTCATAGGATAGTCTAGACATTTGGCATAGGCAAGTGACGCGGCAGGCAAAGCTGTCTAACTTGGTAACTTTGTTAAAGTATTTAACTATAAACTGCATGAAAGTCACCCTTTTACTTGTAGACTATTTTTGCTCTTCCCCATCTCCATTGTATTTTGTGTATAACAGGTTCCCTCCCTTTCTCCCTCTCTCCCTCCCTTCCTCCCTCTGACTCCCTCTCTCCCTCCCTTCCTCCCTCTGACTCCCTCCCTCCCTCCCTTCCTCTCTCCTTCATTCTCTCCTCTCTTTCTCCTCACCTACAACTTCAGGTTTTGTTTCACTCTTTACAGATTTTTTTTATTGCTGCTGAAATAGCTTTAGGCATTTCAATGGCAGTTTGTAAAGGAAAGCTGTCCTTGGAGGTCAGAGACCTAAAAGCCAGGGCTAAGGCTGGGGTAGGGATGTGAAAGTTGTCCCTAATTGTTTTCCCACTTGGGCCATCTGTGCTTGAGCTAGTGACTGTGCAGGAGGTGTTCTTCATACCAGTAGCTCCAGTGGCTCCGTGCTCCCATTCATTGCCAGCAACTCCAGCATCTCAGTGCTCCCATTCATTGCCAGCAGCTCCAGCAGCTCAGTGCTCCCATTCATTGCCAGCAGCTCCAGCATCTCAGTGCTCCCATTCATTGCCAGCAGCTCCAGCAGCTCCAGCAGCTCAGTGCTCCCATTCATTGCCAGCAGCTCCAGCAGCTCCAGCAGCTCAGTGCTCCCATTCATTGCCAGCAGCTCCAGCATCTCAGTGCTCCCATTCATTGCCAGCAGCTCCAGCAGCTCCATGCTCCCATTCATTGCCAGCAGCTCCAGCAGCTCCAGTGCTCCCATTCATTGCCAGCAGCTCCAGCAGCTCCAGCAGCTCAGTGCTCACAATCATTTTCCGATAGAGCTGGGGGATGGACAGACCCATGTGAGGGAAAGGTGACCTGCTTAACGTGACATCTGGGTAGCCTCGCTGATTCAAGGATGAGTAGTAACCATCAGGCCTGGAAATGCTGAGTTGGAGAAATAGCCACGACGAAGCCCACAGCAATGGCTGATTGCTGTGGGATGGAGGAGAACCTAATATGATCTTAAAAGAGTGAGTGTGCTCGCCCATACACTCCTGAACATACCACTTTTGAAAATCAGTGTTTATTTATTTTTAATTTTTATTTTTATTTATTTTTTGGTTTTCGAGACAGGGTTTCTCTGTATTGTTTTGGAGCCTGTCCTGGAACTCGTTTGGTAGAACAGGCTTGGTCTCGAACTCACAGAGATCCGCCTGCCTCTGCCTCCCAAGTGCTGGGATTAAAGGCGTGGGCCACCACCGCCCAGCCGAAAATCAGTGTTTATTGAGGTTGTCACCTTTGAATCTATTCTTTTATTTCTTCTTTGCTGAGATACATTGTAACCATTTGCTTAATGCTAAAATAAGCATCTTTAAAAATATGGATATTTTATTTCTTAACCACATTGTTTTGACCATGCATAACAACACTAATCAATATCTTGGGTTACCAGCCTTCTGGTCATGCATAAGTTAGTTTAATTTCTAATGAGGTATGGGATCCTCTCATCACACCAAGGGTTGTTCATACGCTGGGGACGGTTCAAGGCAGAAATTATTCTTCCCCAAGTCCAGTGGTGGCCCCAGGAGCCAATTAGGGGCAATGTCTAGGGAAGGACAAAGGCTTGTGGCCCCCAAGACTCAGGTCTCAATAGGCCTGGAGGATTGTTTTCCTGGAGAGACTCTGCCTGTGCAAGGTAGGGCCCACCCGTGTAAAAAGTGAGACTTCAAGCACCCTATGGCACTATTTATTTATGAATTTTAGTGGATAATAAAGTAAAACCCCCACCTAAAATGGCAGGTTTTGATGCTGGGGGAAGGGCGTAACTCTCAACTCTCGCCGCTGGGTAGCTCATGGCTCTGCTTATGCCGCGGTCCCACAGATGTGCAGCATTCTCCCTCACATTCACACCTGGGGAAGGAGGAAGCTTCTAGACAGTCGGAGCCATAGCTTCAAGGGCTCGTTTGTCACCCATTGCCAAATCTCCCCCTTTGTCTGCACAGAGGAAGAGGCGGTGCTCGGCAGAAAGAGCTCATGACTGTGCAAGGCTTCTTGTTATTACACTTGGTTTCCTGTTATGCAGAGATGGGAGAGAGAGAGAGAGAGAGAGAGAGAGAGAGAGAGAGAGAGAGCGAGCTGTAGCAACTGATGCAGACACACACAGACCCAGGAGAGTCAATGGCAGTCTACAGTCTTAAGAAACACGAAAGCCCTAAAATGCAGACACCACAAGGGCGTCCTGAGAGATACCCTAGACGAGGAGAATTGTCCTGAAGGCAGGTAAACTTTTGAGGCTGACACTGGTTCATAGCCTGCTAAATGTGTAAAAGCAGCAGAAATCCAGCCCCCCCAGTCCACACACACACGCGCACAGGCACACACTCACACACACACACACACACACACTCACACACACACTTCCTTTCTCTGTCAGCACCCCTCTTATTACTACTTAGACAACATCCCTGGCTTTGCTGTCAGAGGTCATCACTATCTCTACCTTAACCTGCTCTTCGCAGTTGTCATGGTCACCCCACTAACATGAAGGACATTTCCATCCCCCGTAGAAAGTGAAATGCCCTCCAGAGCTGGGCAGCGAAGGCGGGCATTCAGGGAACAGTTCTGGGTGTTACATCAAGCTGTTCTCAAGGGTGAGTGTTCAGGGAAGGTCCGTGTACCATTTCAGAGCAGACAGCAGAAGTCCCTCTGCTGCCTCCAATCTCACAGATTGTCTGTCTGCGTAAGCGGTAATACTCTTCATACCAAAGTAAAATGGAATTGCGATGACTTCGTTGGTTGTTTACAACAGGAGTCAGCAATGGCTTTGCTGCTCAGAAGGCACCTCACCCCCCCCTCTGTCTCTCTCTCCCTCCCTCCCTCCCTCCCTCCCTCCCTCCCTCCCTCCCTCCCTCCCTCCCTCCCTCTCTCTCTCTCTCTATCTCTCTCTCTCTCTCTGGGCGGTCTCAGCACTCCCCTTCTTACTGTATGCCCACACTAGGCTCAATTAGCATGTGGTTCTTCCCATGAGCTTGGGCAGGGAGCTGGCGAGACCAGCAGGATTACCTAATATGTCCATCTTCCTGTTGGTGTCAGGAAAGCCTGGGTGGCTTTGAGGTTTCAGTGCCATTTCTCTGTCAGTGTTTTTTTCAAGGTCCGATGAGTGTCACATGTGACACCCTGGGCGGAAGCAGAAGCATGGGGCTGGTTATATGAAATGCTTGTCATCTAACTTGGGTGGGGGCCGGGGTTGACCTACAGCTTGAGTCTATCACCCAAAGTTCACATATTGGGAATTATTCTGCAATGCGACAGTGTTTAGAGGTGGAGCCTCACAAGAAGTGATTATGTCACAAAGACATTCCTCCTGAATGGAGAGATGCCATTATCTGGGGGAATAGGCTGTTGGAAACGGACTCCAACCGGCTTTTACACGCCTGCTCCTTCCTCTAATCCTCTCACCGTGGGGCACTGTAGCTCAAAGGCTGGTGCCATGTGCAGCCTTCAGAACTGGACAGAAATTACTCAGCTCCCAGTGCTCTGTTAAGTAGGGGAGACTAACCAAGACCAGGAGCTTCCTGTGGTCGGGCCTCATGCTTTGCTCCTGCCCAGCCATGGTTGTCTCTGTCCTCGGCACACTTTCTTACTCTTTGATTTGTACTGTGGGCAGTTCTCTTCACCACAGGATGCCGCTCCTTTCTGGTTGTGTGGCCTGAGCATGGATAGTTGGCTTTAAAATCAGATTTCCAGAAGCTGGAGATAATCACTTCAGCTGTCTGAGCTTCAGACCCTTGTCTTGTAAATGGAGGTCCATTCAGGTGCCACCTAAGGAAGAGTGGCTGTGGGCATGGACGTTATGGAGACATATAGAGTGCGGTGCCAGAGCAGGTGCTTGTGAGTATGTGCTATGTGGTACGTACCTGGCAGTTTATTTACTGGAGTGGACATCTTTCCTTGTACTGGGACAGGGAACACACCTAGATGTCCCCCAAGTAGGAAAATTTGCCATTATTTGTTACAGATATGAATGTCCTTGATGATAACTGTCAGTGCCCTCTCTTCTAGGCTATATGACACTCTCACTGTGACACTCTCACCTGTGACACTCTCACCGTGTGACACTCTCACTGTGTGACACTCTCACTGTGACACTCTCACTGTGACACTCTCACCGTGTGACACTCTCACTGTGACACTCTCACTGTGACACTCTCACCGTGTGACACTCTCACCGTGACACTCTCACCGTGACACACTCTCACCGTGACATACTCTCACTGTGACACACTCTCACTGTGACACTCTCACTGTGACACTCTCACTGTGTGACACTCTCACTGTGACACTCTCACTGTGACACTCTCACCGTGTGACACTCTCACTGTGACACTCTCACTGTGACACACTCTCACTGTGACACTCTCACTGTGACACTCTCACTGTGACACACTCTCACTGTGACACTCTCACTGTGACACTCTCACCGTGTGACACTCTCACTGTGACACTCTCACTGTGACACTCTCACTGTGACACACTCTCACTGTGACACTCTCACTGTGACACTCTCACTGTGTGACACTCTCACTGTGACACTCTCACTGTGACACTCTCACCGTGTGACACTCTCACTGTGACACTCTCACCGTGTGACACTCTCACTGTGAAACTCTCACCGTGTGACACTCTCACTGTGTGACACTCTCACTGTGACACTCTCTGACACACTCTCACTGTGACACTCTCACTGTGACACTCTCACTCTGACACTCTCACCGTGACACTCTCACCGTGACACACTCTCACCGTGACATTCTCACTGTGACACACTCTCACTGTGACACTCTCACTGTGACACTCTCACTGTGTGACACTCTCACTGTGACACTCTCACTCTGACACTCTCACCGTGTGACACTCTCACTGTGACACACTCTCACTGTGACACTCTCACTGTGACACACTCTCACCGTGACACTCTCACTGTGACACTCTCACCGTGTGACACTCTCACCGTGTGACACACTCTCACTGTGACACTCTCACTGTGTGACACTCTCACCGTGTGACACACTCTCACTGTGACACTCTCACTGTGACACTCTCACTGTGACACACTCACTGTGACACTCTCACTGTGACACTCTCACCCTGTGACACTCTCACCGTGTGACAGTCTCACTGTGACGCTCTCACTGTGACACTCTCACTGTGTGACACTCTCACTGTGACACTCTCACTGTGACACTCTCACTGTGACACACTCTCACTGTGACACTCTCACTGTGACACTCTCACTGTGACACTCTCACCGTGTGACACTCTCACTGTGACACTCTCACTGTGACACACTCTCATTGTGACACTCTCACTGTGACACTCTCACCATGTGACACTCTCACTGTGACACTCTCACTGTGACACTCTCACCGTGTGACACTCTCACTGTGAAACTCTCACCGTGTGACACTCTCACTGTGTGACACTCTCACTGTGACACTCTCACTGTGACACTCTCACTGTGACACACTCTCACTGTGACACTCTCACCGTGTGACACTCTCATTGACACTCTCACTGTGACACTCTCACTGTGTGACACTCTCACTGTGTGACACTCTCACTGTGACACTCTCACCGTGTGACACTCTCACTGTGACACTCTCACTGTGTGACACTCTCACTGTGACACTCTCACTGTGTGACACTCTCACTGTGACACTCTCACCGTGTGACACTCTCACCGTGTGACACTCTCACTGTGACACTCTCACTGTGACACTCTCACTGTGACACTCTCACTGTGTGACACTCTCACTGTGTGACACTCTCACTGTGTGACACTCTCACTGTGACACTCTCACTGTGTGACACTCTCACTGTGACACTCTCACTGTGACACTCTCACTGTGTGACACTCTCACTGTGACACTCTCACTGTGTGACACTCTCACTGTGACACTCTCACTGTGACACTCTCACTGTGATACTCTCACTGTGACACTCTCACTGTGACACTCTCACTGTGACACTCTCACTGTGACACTCTCACCGTGTGACACTCTCACCGTGTGACACTCTCACTGTGACACTCTCACTGTGACACTCTCACTGTGACACTCTCACTGTGACACTCTCACTGTGACACTCTCACTGTGTGACACTCTCACTGTGTGACACTCTCACTGTGACACTCTCACCGTGTGACACTCTCATTGACACTCTCACTGTGACACTCTCACTGTGTGACACTCTCACTGTGTGACACTCTCACTGTGACACTCTCACCGTGTGACACTCTCACCGTGTGACACTCTCACTGTGACACTCTCACTGTGACACTCTCACCGTGTGACACTCTCACTGTGACACTCTCACTGTGACACTCTCACTGTGTGACACTCTCACTGTGTGACACTCTCACTGTGACACTCTCACTGTGATACTCTCACTGTGATACTCTCACTGTGTGACACTCTCACTGTGTGACACTCTCACTGTGTGACACTCTCACTGTGACACTCTCACTGTGTGACACTCTCACTGTGACACTCTCACTGTGACACTCTCACTGTGTGACACTCTCACTGTGTGACACTCTCACTGTGACAGTCTCACTGTGACACTCTCACCGTGGATCTGACATGGTCTAGGAGCTGACACTGACCTGCTGCCTGCCAAGGGCTCAGCGTGTGGCCTGTGAGCAGTGGGAAGGTCAGCTTTCCTGAGCCTCACAGACACTCCTGCTTCCTCCTTGCTCATTCTGTTCTTGGCCCGTCTGTCCGCTCTCAGTTGCATCTCACTGTGTCCCTTCCTCCGAGCATCTTCATAATCCAGACCCATCGGTTGCATCCGGGACACTGCAGTGCCCTGGTAGCCTTCCTCTTCCACCTCCCCCCTCTGTCCTTTGCTGTCTCAGTCTGTCATCTCGTTTGACACTAAATCGGCTACATTTTACATTACTCATGTTCACAACTCTAGCTTCTTTTCAGTTCTTGGTTTGTTATTTTGTTTGTTTGGTTATTTGGTTTCCTCAAAGTCACAGAGATCTGCCTGCCTCTGCCTCTCGAGTGCTGGTCATTCTCGTGTCTTAAAGGTAGGAGCTAGCTGAGATACGTCCATTGTCATGGTTGGTTAATCACCCACAAAGTGGCCCGACACTTACAGTCACACAAGAAACATGCCATAGAGTAGACTGAGACTCAGCCGTGGCCACTGTTACAGAGGCCTGTGAATTCTCCATGGCCACTGTTACAGAGGTCTGTGACTTCTCTGCCTCCTCCTGCCTGCTCTTCCCCGGGACCCAGGGTACAGGATGAGCAAGGACAATCACAGACTCAGCATCCTTGTCCTCGTACCCTGCTGGCAGAGAGGGAGATAACTGCTGGGCTGTGTATGTGCCCCTGGTGAAGAGGGGGCAGGCTTAGAAAACTGCCAAGTTTAGCTGTTGGGTCATGGAGGCATGGCCTGATGTGAGTCTCGAAGGGTGGACAAGAACGTCTTAAGAGGAAATTCATGCAAGGGTAATACCAGCCTGAAGTTTGGATGTGTAGGAAGGACAGAAAATGTGTAGAAAACCACAAAGACCCTGGGTTCATGGGCAGGGTGTTTACATTTGATCTTCTAGGAGAGGTGCTGAGGTTCCTGAGAGATTTGTAGTCAGGAGACAAGCATAGTCTGTGCCTAAGAAGGTCACAGGATCAACAATCTTGTCAGTACTGACTGCAGGAGCCGTAGCCTATTGGGTCAGACATCGAGACAGTCATAGGACAGCAGTTATAGAGGCCAGAGAAGGCCGGCGGGCTGGGGTATGTTGTGAATACAAGGCAGGAATGGTAGATGATGTGAACGGGCGTGGGGTGAGTTTGACTACCAGTGAGGTGAACTTGAGAATGTCCCTGGTGCCTGTAAGCAGCCGGGTGATGGGTCTGCAACTCAATAGAGCAGAATGGAGGGGCATGGTAGGAATTCTCCTCCCTTTCTAGTTCATGCAGACGGGTTTCCATGGCGATGCACAGATCACTGTGAGAAAACGCCTGGCCCTCCTAGCTTTCAGTCCTGGAGAACTGTGCTGTGGGCGTGGTCAGCGCTGCCGGTGGGTAGATCTCTCCTCCGCACACACTCAGGCCCCTAAAGCAGAGCCTTGACCAGGCTGCTAGAGAGCACAGGGTAGAGATACTTCATAGGTGGGCCCTAGGAAAGTTTGTGGTTATTTTTCAGGTCAGTGGGTCAGCAGATGGGAGATGAAGAGGAAGTGACAATGTTTCCGAGGCAACTTCTCTGCTCATACTTCCTTCTTTAATTTTCTCTTGTTCCAACTCGGGGCAAAAATAAGTGAACTTCTGTGCGCAAATAAAACCCCGGGTTCACCATGCATCTTCTATTTCTCTTCTCTCGCGGCAGACTAAAATTCATCATGGACAATCAAATTGCAGATTATACTTACATTTTTTATGGTCCCTCCCTCATTCAGTAACATAAAATGGGTCCCTTTACCCTTCCAGAAGAAAGCTGTAGCCTCTCCCTACACCTAAGGCCACTTGTCTGGGCCTACTAGTCCATCGGCTACTGTGTACTTGAAATATGGCTGGTGAAAATGTATTTTTACTTAATTCTATTTGTCCTAATGCATTTGACTGCCTACAGCCACGCACAGTGACTGCTGTGTTGTCCAGCACAGTGCTAGCTGGGGGCTTGGTCTTCTCTCTTCTAGAATAAGGCTGGGCTTCTGTACCAGGAAGAAGGCACACACGGGAACTCTGCAAACACCGAATAGCTGCGGTCTCATTCTTCTTCCCTTGTCCTGGAGCCTGCTCTGAAGCCCGTGCCTACCTAGCTCACACCTCCTCCCTGAGGGGGAACACTTGCCAGGGGTGTGAGGATCAGCTCATAGCAAAGCCTGTCGCCATGAGCGTGCTCATCACAAGGAATTAACCATTGACAGTAGCAGATCACCTACCAAGAGGGGCTGTTCAAAGAAGTAACAAAGAATGTTAGTCAGAGCCGAGACCCACCAGGATGCTTCTCTCATACTTGCGTTATCCACAAGAGGCCTGCCTGATGACCAGGACTGGGGCTAAGACAGGGCAGGAAGCTCCTCATGGTGCCCAAGCTGTCACTGTTCCCCAGTACTGGGATTGCCTTCCAGCTGTGTAGAATGTGTACAGATCTCTCCAAACGCTCTAACTTAGAAGGACGACCCTGGACAGATGATCGTATCAGGATGGTGGAGACAGCAAGCACTCAGGGAGCACTGACTGGATACATACGGTGAGAGGTATCGCTCTACACCAGGTCTGCGTGTTATGCTGTCTCCTGTCTCACGGCTGTCATGTCCTGTTTTGGCCATATTTAAGAATACCAGGTATTCACACATCCTCCTGCTTCTCTGAGGCTATTCTTCAGGACACAGATGGTTTTAGGGGTGATCATTTTGGGCTTGGTTATTGTTTTTCACCCTAAAGAACCATGAAATTCCCCCAGAACTAAGTATAAAAGAATACCCTAGCCACTGGGTTCCAATCTACAGCATCTTCGCCTTTTTGAGTTCTTCTGATCCCTGTCTCTAGAAGTGATCCTAATCAGGTCTGTGGGGTTCTGGGAGTGGCTCAAGAGACCTAAGTTCTCACAGACACCATATGGCCTTTGCCCGATATCTTCCCTTTCCGTGTTGGCTCCATTTGGTCCTATGGAGGCTCCTCATTACTCTGCTGCAAGAAAGGGGTCCTCCTCCATATCTGATGTTGCTTTAGATTGGTGTCCACGAGTTGCACTGGAATGGACTTACACTAAGGTCATTACAGCAGGAGAAAGTGCCCATTGCCTCACTCCTCCATCCTCTTCGAAAGGTTTGTGTGTGAACGACACTTCCCCTTTTGTCTGTGCGTGCAGATGAGTCTTTTCAAGGTACGCTCCTACATAGAAAGACAGACACAGATGTTGCACAGAGTCTCCAGTCTCCCACTCAGGCCCACCCCTCCTCATTGCTCGATGACGGAACCTGCTCATCTCCTACCACCCTGGTGGTTCTTTTGATTGGCTCCAGAGAAAGACTTGGGAATGAACAGATAGCTGGGAAGAAAGGTTGGAAGTAAAGGTTTTTTGTTTTTTGGTTAGGGTGTCAAGACACACTGATACAAAAGCAATCTCTTTACAAACCAAATGGACACCAAGCTGGAACGCTATCTTCCACAACTACTGACTGTACGCTCGCCTGTGTTGATGATTTCCAATGGAAGTCTTGATCAAGCATGTGCTGCAAACCCTCCAGTTCCCTAGTGGGAGTGAAGGGATGAAGTCAAGTGTCTCCTAGGAGCACAGAGTGACTTCGGGGCTGAAGGGCGCAGAGTCCTGTGCACGCAGCACTCTGCATTGTTCAGGTGATGGGTTTTGATACAGCTGGAGTCGGCGGAGTAAAGACTGCCGTTCTGTGTGAAGTTCTGGTGTTTAGAAGGATGCCGTGAACGTGAATAAAGGCTGAGAACCACGGGACTAGGGGGAGACAGGAGAGCACGCATCAAATGCAACAGGGAGAAGTTGACAGGAATGAGTGAAATCAGGAGCTTTAAACCTGGAGTGAGAGAGAAACTGAGGATGCTCTTAAAGACAATCTCCATCCTTATAGTTAGACTAGTCACCATTGACAAAAAAATAAGAGTGACATATACTTAACTAAAAGTATACTAACTGGTTTGTGTGTGTTGTTTGTTTAATCTTCACAATTCTACATTGTAAGGACTATCCACAACCCAGTTTAAGTAGTATGGACTCCGGGGCTTGGAGAAATCTCAGTTAAAAACAAGGAAAGGACAGTTCTCTGGTCAGGTAAGAAAGGGGTGAGACTAGGCTTGATAACTCAGCCATGCTATCGATGTCTCAGGGATCAACAATGCTAACTAAAGGGGAAAGGAGCTAGAGACCTCTTCAGCAGCAGGGCCCAGCACAGACACGGGTGTGGGAAAGTCCAGAACGACAGCACAGGGACCAGGCGCCAAGGAGCAGTAGCTGACTGTAAGGTCACTGCGGGGTTGGCTAGAGAAGAAAAGAGGCAGGTGTTAGAGGAAAGAGTTGGCTGGAGGCCCGTAGGGTGAGTGGGTCGCTCTGGAGGTACAGGAAGGAAGGAAGGAAGGAGATAGTTGTTCTGGGTGGGAGTCATCCTGGAGGCACAGATGAGGGCCCGATCAAATGACAGGCAGAACTCGGTAGGAAGCCAGAAGCCAATGATAGCATGCAGTGGGTGGAGGGGTCTGGCTTCATGTCCCACTTCCGCCTCTGTTAGTGGTGACAGTCTGACAAGGTACCAACCAAAGCCCCTGGCCCAGCAAAGTGATGTAAACACTGTGGGCGGGCGACCGGAGGGCACACGGTGACACTTGACCAGAAGCTTCAGGAGGTGCCAAGTCTTGGGTGCTGGTGTGGGGATACCGTCTGTGGGGGAGACAGTGTGGGACACTGGGGTTCACTACAGGCTGGTTCCTCAGAAGGGCCGCCGAGGAAAAGCAGGCAGCTTCTGGTGGTCCCTGCAGCTGTGTGGCCCTTGCTCTGGACACAGAGCAGGGCATTATTTTGTCCTCTGTCAGATACTCCCACGCAGGAAAAGGAAGTACCTTCTGTCAGATGCTGTGGCCACTTCCTCTTCAGAAGCCCCAGCCAATCTCCGCTTTGCAGCTCGCTGGGCCGGAGGCAGCTGGACTGCAGGCGCTGGTTGGTTTGGGCTCTTTTCAGGGGCAGGGCCCCAGCATCTCTCTGGGGTGTGGGGGACAACAGGGCTTCCTCTCAGCCCCCCACCCCGCTCTCGACTCCCTGCTTCATGTCCCTCAGTCAGCCTGCCTGTCTGTTCCTCTCTGTAGCTCGGTCAAGGAGTGTGATGACTGGAGAGCAGATGGCGGCCGTTCACCCAGCAACCACCCCCAACCCCCTGGAAAGGCCAATTAAGATGGGCTGGCTGAAGAAACAGAGGTCCATCGTGAAAAACTGGCAGCAGCGGTACTTCGTGCTCAGAGCTCAGCACCTCTACTACTACAAGGATGAAGAGGACTCAAAGCCACAGGTACCTGCTGGGTTCGTGTCCTTGCTCCAGGCCCAGAGGAGCGGGCAGGGTCCCACTGGCTGCTTTCACTCCCATAGGCCTCCTCAGTGGGGCCAGACGCCTCCACCTGGGTGGTGCGATTGCCCTGTCACAGATTTTCTCTGTATGCCCTGAGTGTGAAGAGGGTAGGCATGTTCCCACTAGCACAGCAGGGCTCCTAGGGCACCCCAAGTCCAGTCTCACACTATAACAGCGGTGCTGGGATGGCAACCCACCGTGGGATCTCAGGGGAGCTGGTGTGGGGGCCTTGTTGCTGTTGTTGTTCAATAAATATGCATTGAGCAGCTATTGTATTTAACACCTAATACATTCATGCGTGAATATTCTCACGGCCGCTACCACTGCAGACCCACGAAGTAAATCAGCGAGCAAAGCAGGGGAAATGTGTGCTGAGTGGAGCAGGGAGTAATCACAGTGGATCCATGAGGGAAGCACGCAGCTGTCAGAGAAAAGCTGAGGCTCGTGAGGGAAGAGAGGGCAGGCTGGCTTCAGGCAGGTGGAGGCCATGCTAGGGAGAGGGGGTTTCCAGGTGGATCTCTGGGACCAGAGCCTCCTGGGCCAGGGAACGGCCACACACAGACTAGCAGAGCATGTGTGGGGAGCACCAGGGGCTCCGGGTGGCAGGAGCAGAGCCCGTGCTAAGAACCAGAGGGGAAGAGGTCAGAGCGGTGAGGACAGGGCTTAGGGGGCAGGTTGTGGGTGTCACTGCAAAGACTTGGCACTGAGTGCCACGGCGGGCTTCTGAACGGGGAAGCAGCCTTTAGCTTGCTGCAAACAGACGGTTCTGTGTGTCCTAGAGCAGACTGGAGCTTGGGTGGGGAGCATAGGTAATACAGACAGTGGTTAGGGCTAGGAGAGAGCTGTGGGCTGGAGGTCAGTGGTCAGAGTCAGGGTCCGTGAGAGCAGACACATCACCCCTGAGGGTGAGGCTATGTCTTCAGAACAGCTTTGATTCTCAGGCTCAGGTCTGTGTCTTCTCCCTGTCCCCTCTGTCCTGATGCTCACAGTGGGGAGTGAGGGTGTGGCAAGCCACCATTAGCCGTGACTACGGGATCCTGAGTATAAACTGAGGTCTCTAGCACCCAAGACTGCGGCATGCCCACATAGAGTTTATATCTGAGTTGATGGAAGCAGGGTGAAGGGCTTTACTAGAACCTATTAGAGAAAACAGTACAAGAAATATAGACGGCCAAGATGAGACATATATGGATATGGGCGTGGCTCAGTAGGTGACCGGACAAGCAGATGGGTGGAACCAAAACGAAACAGTCACCGAGACTCCGCCTCGCCAGGCTTTTTCGGACATCTGTGTGTGGTGACTGGACTTCCTGTTCTTTATGAACAACACAGACCGAATCAAGTCTAGCAAACACAGGACAAGATCACGGTGGCTGGTGCATCAGTCTGATGTGCGAACCCTCCGGGAGGCGATGCCGCTTGGGCCACCCCAAGCCCACCGAAAGGGCTGCTGGGTAGTGGCTGTCTGGTGAAACCTGGGAAGGGGGTGGTGCCTCCCACGGAGCGCTGAGCTCTTTTCCTGGCACTGCAATTATCTGTGTCTTTTCCCCCTTTCTTGTTTAAAATGAGGCAGTGCTGCCCGGTGTGTTTGTCACATGATCTAATAATAAAAAGCACACATGAAAACCTGCTTTGTGAAAGCAAACTAGTGACGAGAGTAGCACAGTCACTCGTGAGCCCTGGCTTCTTCCCTGTGTGAGAAGCTCACCTCAGGGTTTCTCATGATTAAACTGACCAGAGATGAGTAGGCGATTATGTCCTAAGTCCGCAAGGACAGTTTATTATGAAATCTGTGAATATAGTAATCAGATCAAGAGCCAAGTGATGAAACTGCACAACCCCTACCAAGAGGCTGCAAAAAAAAAAAAAAAAAAAAAAAGATGCTGATAAAACAACACATTTCAGGTCTAAGAATATAGATTGTAGGAATAGAATGGTTATTCCTTATAAAGGGTGTATTTTACTATGTGTTGCTCTGCATATTTAATTGTAAAAGTCGTAATTACACATGGTAGGAAATTTAGACCATCAGAAAAACACAAATAAAAAGTTATTCACAATTCCAATAAAGAAATAGCTGCCTAAATCCAGCATTCCCTGTCCACAGACACTTAGAAAGTTGTCCCAAAGTGTAAAATAGGGATACCATTTAATAAAGGTGGCAATATGTCACAAATATTGCTCCTTAGTGTTGGATATTATTCTACAATATAATCAATAATCATGGAAAATAATATATTGTATAAATATTAATACATTTAAGGTACTTTGTTGTTGTTTTTTCAAGACAGGGTTTCTCTATGTAGTCCTGGCTGTCCTAGAACTCTCTCTGTAAACCAGGCTGGCCTTGAACTCAACAGAGATCCACCTGCCTCTGCCTCCCAAGTGCTGGGATTAAAGGCATGTGCCACTACTGCCTGGCAAACATTCTAAATTAAAAAACAAACAAGCATTCTTGCTGTTAGAAATCTAACTGATGGTCACGTTATTATCCCAAAGCACAGATAGTGGGTGCCCTGCAATCTTTGTGCAATCTTCATTGTCTCATTCAAATAAATATCATTTTTATTCTGTGTTCTTCTAACTACACTATCATTTGTCACCACTTTGGGGATCCCTGGAACTATCTAGAAATGAACTGGAAGTATGGTTATAGTCTAGGTTCTTGAAAACAAGTAATGCTCTATTTCCACATTCCTGAATGAGTAAAGACTTAAGTAGGAAACACCCATTTGCAGAAATGCAGAAGAAACATCAGCTGTCTGCATAGGCATAAGGGAGTTGGTTTTTAAAGCAACAAGGATGGCTTATTTCATAATTAAAAATCAGTGCAGGAAAAGAAGACTTTAATCAATGGGAAACTCTATGTGTATATTTAGTAAACAAATGTTCTTAATATTTAAAGTATTCTTCCAAAACTGTAAGAAAAATTCAAACAAATCAGTAGAAAAAAGAGACCAGATTTACCAAAGAAATGCATTGCCCAATAGACATCTATTAAAACTTTGGTCTCAGTAATAATCAGTGCTATACAACGGACCTTTATGATCCACCATGCCCTCTTGCCAGTGTAGGGAAAGTGTTCTAGATGGTAGCAGGTGACGCCAGGAAAGAGGAGTGTGCACAGCTGGTGGAGTGTGTGACACCCTTACATTACAGAAAACCTTTGTCCCAGATGTCCAAGTGCAGGGATTTAACCTAACAGGCCTGTCAGTGGTGCGCTAGTCAATGTATAACAACAGACTCTCTGATGGCAAAATTTGTGCAGAACTTGCCAGTTTCTGTGGTGTAAATACTTGTTTCATGATTGATTCAAAGTATCACATGAGGGTTGGAGAGATTGCTCAGCAATGAAGAGCACTGGCTGCTCTTCCAGAGGACCCAAGTTCGATTCCCAGCACGCATGTGGTGGCTCATAACTCTCTGTAACTCGAACCCCTCTATGCTTCCACAAGCACTAGGTGTGCACGTGGTACACAGCTATTCATTCAGGAAAAACACCCATACACATGAAATAAAATGAAAATGAAAAAAAAAAAACAAAGCACTCCATGGTGTCACTAAACACAGAGTTGAGAAGATTTGCAATAGCGCAGTGTTACAAAAAATTTCTACTACAGGGATAAGTCACACCACAGGCATAATAGAAAGAATGGGAAATGATGAGCTTAGGGGTTGTCTTTTTCTTATCTTACTTTTTAATTATGCGGAGTGTGGGGAGGGGGTATGTGCACGTGAATGCAGGTGTCCAAGGAGGCCCCTGAGGTTTCAGATTTCCTGAAGCTGAAGTTATGGGCCACTGTGCTGGGAACCAAAATTGTGTCCTTTAGAAGAGAAGTCGCCACTCTTAACTGCTAAGCCACCTCTCCAGCCCCGCATTGTTCTTTTGAATACTAAATCATATACCATGCATTCATATAGTGTAAGTTTTAGGGATGGCTGTGCTTAGCACCTGGGGCACACAGGTTTTGAATGTGTCTCCATCAGCTCTCTTAGGAGCCATGCACTCTGGCTGTGCCCCATCTCCACTCAGAATCCATCCAGGCCAACTGGCACCTTAGTGACAGGAGCCACAACTACTTGGGCCCTTCCCCCTCTTCATTGTCCTACCTTTATCCCAGGGGCGCCTTCCTCTAGTCGCCCTCCTGTTTGTTTATGATGTGCAAGGGTCTCCTGCAGAGTGGGAGGGAGGGTCTGCGGGCACTGTGGAGTCCAGTGTGAGTAACTTGAACTTTGTCCCTTCTCTGAACTAGGTCTAGTAGTTCTGGTTAGGAAGTCCTGACCAGGAATCCTGATTCTCGCTGTCCAGTGTTCAGGACATCATTTTCCGGTTTAGTGTGACCTCCTGTCTGAGGCCAGCTAATCAACCTCTCGAAGCCTTGATTCCTCACCTGTGCAGTCAGCAGAACAGTCTTTCCGGGATTTCTAATGAATTCCATTGGGAGCAGGGAGCAGAGCTTGGCACCTGGCAGTTGCTCAACAGATTACACATCTATGTAGCAGCACTAGTACTCTGTCCTTACAGTTTTGTGATGACGTGATTTGGGGTATCTAGTGACAGCTCAGAGTGGCACCTCTGAGAGTGACTTCCCTTCCTGGTGGCATTCCTTCCCAACTTGTGTCTCTGGAGCTGCACTAACTCAAGCTAGTACAGCAGCCATGTGACAAAAGGACTGTGTGGTGAGACAGGGGGCCTGCAGACAGTGAGGACCTGCAGGTGACAGCATCAAAGACTGCAGAGGGACTGACTGCAGAGCTCCGCTTTATAGACAGGAAGCTTTTCCTCCTTTTTCTTTCCTGCCCCTCCCTGCCGTCTCTCTACCTCCTCCCACATCATCCCTCCTCCTCTCCCTCCTCCTCTCTCTCCTCCCTCCTCTCCCTCCTCCCTCCTCCTCTCTCTCCCTACTCTCTCTCTCCCTACTCCTCTCCCTCCTTCCCCCTTCCTCCCACATCCCTCCCTAC
Organism: Mesocricetus auratus; assembly: GCF_017639785.1. Classification (NCBI taxonomy): domain Eukaryota; kingdom Metazoa; phylum Chordata; class Mammalia; order Rodentia; family Cricetidae; genus Mesocricetus; species Mesocricetus auratus. The sequence continues at coordinate 148,985,904 of NW_024429266.1, read as the reverse complement.
TCCTCTCCCTCCCTCCTCCCTCCCTCCTCCTCTCTCTCCCTCCTCCTCTCCCTCCCTCCTCCCTCCTTCCTCCCACATCCCTCCCTCCTTCTCTCCCTCCTTCCTCCCACATCCCTCCCTCCTCCCTCCTCCTCTCTCTCCTCCCTCCTCCCTCCCACTTCCCTCCCTCCTTCTTTTGTGATTTTTCCAGACAGGTTTTCTCTGTGTAGCTTTTTAGACCAGGGTGGCCTTGAACTCACAGAGATCCGCCTGCCTCTGCCTCCCAAGTGCTGGGATTAAAAGCGTGCGCCACCACCGCCTGAATCCCTCCCTCCATCTTGACTTCCTTCTTATTCTTTCTTTTTCTCTCTCAGACATCTTTATTCCTAGACCTCAGGAAATATTCTTCTTCCAGGCTTCTGATACTACTTTAGAAATGTCTTAAGCTTCTAATCCTTTACACTTTCACTGCGGCTGAGTTTTGTTTAGACTGTTTGGAATAGCAACATTAGGACCGGGTGTCCAACCTTCAACCTCAGTGACATGTATATAGTTAGGAATAGCTGAGTCTAGAGAAATCAGCTTGGTCATTGAGCTCCCAATCTCTTCTCATCTGAGTGGTGGGGTGACAGTCCTTGCCACTCAGGGGCTGTGGGGATCTAGTGAGCTGCTGTGTGGGAAAGCCCAACGTGATGCGGAAGCGCCTTGTGCACTCAGGGGAGAGGTGACCTGACTCTCCGACAAGCTGTCCCCAGTCAGGCCCTTGCCCTGCTTCCCCCAGCTTACTCCTCTGTTAGCGTCTCATTTTTTTTTCTGAATCAGCTGCTTCCCAGGTAAGAATTTGCTGATTGCATAAAAGAGCATGACCTTTGATCTTTCAGGGCTGCATGTATCTCCCAGGCAGTACAGTCAAAGAACTCGCCACAAATCCCGAAGAAGCTGGGAAATTTGTCTTTGAAGTTATTCCAGGTAGGTAGCCTGCATTTCCACCCCACACCTAGAAGTCAAGGCAACGGTCCATCATTCTACCATGCTATGAGCTCATAGTGACTCTTCATATAGCTAGTGAACACATCTAGCTGATTGACTAGCATCAAGGGCTTAAGGGACACCCATGACAAGTGGTGCTCATTTGGTGCAATCCCTTGAGCATTTCAGGAGTGCCTGGAGCCAGGAGTTGTAGCATGAGGCTCTGGGACCTCACTGTGAAGTCATCATCCATGTTCCCTCACCCAGATTGCAGAATACTACCGCTGCATGAATATACATTGAGCTGTGTGATTCTGACACTTGAATGGTTTGCAGCGGTAGAATGTCAGTGGTCCTATATGTTCCAACAGGACCTAATAAAAAATGGAATTCTCTTTTGACAACTTAGAACGTGCCAGCTGCTGCATGACACCTGAGTGCACATGATCTGTATGCTGGAAAGTACCCGTTCTCCATGAAGAGTATATTAGGAACGAAGGGGAATTTAGCATATATCCCTGCACCTGCCATTTGGGGCTGATTTGCCCGCCCCAGTGTCTCCTGCTCTGAGGCTGCCCTGCCCAGCCAGGAATGTTAGTACTGTATGCTGTCTGGCTTGCTACAGCCCTGATACCCAGTAGGGAAGGCCACAAGATCACTCCATCTTGCTCACATAGGCAGCCATGTACAAGGCCATGGGTGAGGAGGAAACATGGCAGAGGAGTAAAGTACCCTGTCTAGAGTTGACTACCCATACCCAAATCCTGACACACCTCTCACAGTACAGCAGCCCCTCTAGTTTCTCCCTGATGTTTCTGACTTGTCTGTAATGAGGACAAGGTTGACAGCGAGGATTACGTGGAAATGTCTGGATAGAACATGTGCTATGGTGCCTAGTATATAGTAAGTGCCAGCCATGCAAATGTTTGCTATTGGGAACACCTGGTAGGAATTACGATGCAGAGAAAAATCCTAATGTTGACTGACAGTTTCCACCAAAGAAAAGGAAAATTAAGTGATTTTCGTGGGTTCTCTCTTGTATTCTAATCTGAAGATCTAGCCCCTTCTTCCCACGATTCCAGTTGCTCCTCGCCATCTAGGAAAGCTCCATCGATTTCTTTCCTGAGTTGTGATTTCTCTAGGATCTCTCTCTCAATGCAAGTCCTGGAATACAGCTACCCACAACAGTGTGCCCCAGTGACGGCATTTCCTACCCAGAAAGTTCCGTGGAAAACTGCTTGAAAGAGCATTATGAGTTTGCCCCATAAACCACCACTCTAGAAGACGGCTCTATGGGAGGGAAGGGGAGAGGCTGTCCTCATCACTTTGCAGATATATATATATTCCTGCAGAAGTTCCTGCATGCTCACCCTTCCTCACTCTCCCCCTCTCTCCCTCCTCCTTCCCCTTGCCTCCTCTCCCTTCCACTCTGTTCTATCATTCAGCCTCTTTTTCCCTGTTTCATTGTCCGTCTGTCTCTTCCTGTCACAGAGCATACTCTTCTACTCATATATAAGTGATCACATAGCAATCCTAAACTCAGAACCTATGTTCCTGATGCTGTTTCCAAGACTCCACCCAGCCTGGACTAAGCTACATAAGATTTTCAGTTCACCTCTTTGTCCTCCTCCTGCAGAAGGCCATGCTGCCATTAGAAACAGGATTTCCAATCAAGGTCCTCTCTCTTTGGTGCCCAGGTTCAGGGGCTCACAGTAGTGTGTACTTATATTTATGCCTTTAACTTACAGCAGGCAGCTGTTGAGGGGGGCATCCCTCTCTGTCCGACATTTAGCTTGAGACAAGTATGGGGTTCTCCTTCTACTGAGTAGCATCTCATTCAGGCTTCATACATAGCACTTTGAGAGAAGCTGTCCTTCATCCAACAGCAAATGTGTTGAGCATCTGCTAACAGCTAGTGCTGTCGTAGTAGAGCTGGTGGTCAAAGAACAGAGACAGCCACCTGCAACTTGCAGTCCAGCCTCAGACCAAATAGAACAGGTGAACTGTATAATTTTCCTGATAGAATAAATTTAAAGCAAAGAGAGAACACATTCTGACTGTGGATATTGGAAATAGTTGCTTTGCCATTGATGGTGGAGCAGGCGGAAGTCGTGTCACTGAGAACATGGAATTGAGGTCAACTTATGAAGATGCTAACTGAGAATGTTAAGTGTTCAGTTGGAAAAAGCCTTCCACAGGACAGGGATGGCCAGGACAATGTCCCTAAGGCTCCACATGTCAGAGAATTCCAAGCGACCAATGTGGTCATGATGACATTATTACAATTATAAGAAATTGAATGTCTATGTCAGATTCATGTGATTTGAGAGTAAAATGTAAGTTATAGGGATGAGGACAGAGCAGTGATGGATATCAGGGAGGAGACTTGTGCACCGAGGCAATTCAGAAGTAGTGACTGAAGGAAGTGTTTCCCAGTGGGACTTCTTATGGCCGAACCAAAGGAGTTCCTGGAACCAGTAAACCAAAAAGTATTTTGATAGTTCAGTAGACTGACAGAGAAGGACACCAGATAGATCTGTCCAGCAGGGCATCCATAGGAAGGAGGAGAGCAGCAGCCTTGCCTGGTGTTTGGTTGGGCAGATAACTGGCATTTCTGGGCTTGAGTCCTAAAACCTGTAAGCTGGTAACATCAAAACTCCCCACTCTATCTCAAAGGGGCCCTGTGGTTACTCAGGTAGCTTTTAGTTCTTTCCTGAGAACATTTTTGTTCCCGTTTTACTCCTGGAGATACCCACAAGAAAGGCCTTTATAGAAAAGAGACAATAACAAGATGGGTTTAGAATTAGTTCACCCCAAACTGTGTTGGAGGTCTTCTTGGTGATGCTAAGTCCAGGAGGCCAGGACCATAGGGGTTGGAAAGCTGGTTTCTGAAGGAAAATCCAGGCCTGGGCCCCTAGGACAGTTGGAATGGGCTCTTTCAGATGACCTGGCGTTGTAGGAAGAGGGGGTGCTTCAACAGTGCCCAGTGATCAAAGGGATTACTATTATTTTTGTCCCTTATAACAGCTTTACCAATGAAAGAAAATTCTCTATCTGCAGATTCCTGCCTGCCAGGAGATGTAGGAAGATGTTAGGTTCCTCTCTCTTCCTCATTTCTTCTTTTGTCACTTGTCCTCATTTTTGTCCCTTCCTGTGTCACCTGTCCTCCTTGTCTTTTCCACCATCTTTTGCTCACTGATACATTTAAAGTGAGAATGGTAAAGGAGACTCCATGTGCCCCTTAACCAAGTGTTGGAAACCCACCATCTTCAAGTCTCTGTGTGGACCCAGCATCCTGTGCCGGGAGACACCAGTTCTATGATAAAGGCACTCTAGTACCCATTATCTCTTTTGCCTGGGGTTTTTGTCCCTTCCAGATCTCTACAGCTGAGCTCCGGCTGTTTTGGGCAGCGCCCCCTGTGGGCTTGGAGACCAGAAGTCTCCCTGAATGCTGAACTGAGCTGAGCGCTGTAGTCGCTCTTCCTATCAGTAACATATAGCTTCTGGCCTTTGTGGAAGCAACTCTCTGCCACAGCCCGGGCACTGTGAGCCCCGTGTTCAGTGATTTGTCAATAGAAATATGCCATTGGCTAAAGCCATAAAAGTGGGCTAAGATCCAGGGACACTGAGCAAGGTCAGACAACACTGTTACTTGACTCTCAGGGCTTCACTGGACTAAGAAACCAGGTTTACTACCCCCCCGACCCCCCACCCCCACCCCCACTCCCACACCTGCCCCTGGCTCTGGCTCCTCCCACTCTACAACCTCCCCCATGTGCTACTCTTTCCTCCAGCCTCATGTGACCAGAACCGCATGGGACAAGACTCCTACATCCTCATGGCCAGCTCCCAGGTAGAGATGGAGGAGTGGGTTAAGTTCCTCAGGAGAGTTGCTGGCACGCCCTCTGGAGGTAAGGACTCGAAAAAACCATTTCTGAGCAAGCCTCTTAGGAGAAGGAGGAAGCGGGCTCCAGATGCCACCTCTCTCTGCAGGGATCAGAGGAGGGACCAGAGAAGCCACTGGCATGGCCAGGTCCTCTGATGAGTGTGGGAGAAAGAGGCTTCTGGGTACCTCTCCATCCTCCTAGCTCAGCACAAAGAGCCAACTCCGGATCAAATAGAATCATAGTGAGTCCTTTGCCTTGGCCAGCAAAGGAGTGTGACACCCCAAAGTAGAGCCTTCTCCACTTTGGCTAAAGTGCCGTCTCTGAGCATGTCTGTTACGGATGTGAGAAGTCTAAGGACAAGATGCACAACCAAGGCTGAACAGTACAGAAGGACAGCTGCTCCGGGAGCCTCTGCAGGTCTTACGTATATGTGGTAAATTCTGAATCTAGCCAGCCCTTTCTCTTTTCTTTTCTGAAACAGGGTTTCTCTGTGGCTTTGGAACTAGCTCTTGTAAACCAGGCTGGTCTCAAACTCACAGAGATCCACCTGCCTCTGCCTCCCTAGTGCTGGGATTAAAGGTGTGCACCACCAACACCCGGCTGAATCTAGCCCTTTCTAGGGTGTACAAAGTGTTTAAGGTCCTGGGCATCCTAGTGATATTTTCACTCTTAGGAAGCAGCCTGACTACAAAAAAGCAAACAAGCAAAACAAACAACAAAAGCCTGATGCAAAATACATATGGTATCAACAGATGTGCATTCATCAAGTTTTCTTCATTTTATAGAAACATAAAGTAACTCAAATGGGTAAGTTCACAAAAAGCCATTTTCTGACCTTTTACAGAAATGAACTACTTGTGTTGACTCCAGGAAAACTATAAACACGGAATTAATTATTGATGTTGTCTCTTATTTTAGAACTCATTTGTGGGAGTGTCCATGGTTAAATATTGATTGGATTTCCCAACAGTTTCTTTCAGAAATTATAAGAATACCAAAATAATTTTACATAAATTGAAAAAAGTTATTTTAGTGCTTCTTTGTTCCAACTGGGGTTGTGTGTACACATACTTTTTTTCTGAAAGACAAATGTAGAATGTATGAAATTTTATATGCTTTACAACTTAGTTATTCCATGTTACTATAAAATCTTTCTAAAAGTTCATGTTTATTATTTCTGCATGCATGCATGTGTGTGTATGTGTGTGTGTGTGTGTGTGCACTTGTGCGTTTGCACATATGCATGTGGTGCCTGTGGAGGCCAGAAAACTGTGTCAGATCTCCTGGAGCCATAGCTACAGGCAGTGGGCAGCCTATGGATGCTAGCTCCACACTCTAATCCTCTGCAAAGAAAGATGACCTCTTAACAGCTGAGCCATATCTCTAGTCCCTATCGTAGAATCTTACTGAGTCATTGCAAAGATTGTTTTGATACACAATGGAAATGACATGCAATGATGTTAAGTAGCAGAAAGGGTTGCTGGGTAGAGGCTCTGAGAACAGGGACTGCCATGGGACCCACAGAGAAAAGGAATTCTATCAGTTTCTCCATGCCTTCACCCATTGACTTTCCTTTGCACGCCTGCCTTGTTCCTGTCTGGCCAGCATTCCCTCATGCCCACGCTTGTCCCACATTTATTCTTATGCCATCTATCTTTTCTGTGCCTCTCCTGCCAGCACTAGCTCAGCCTCTGCAGCCCCATAGTTAACTCCGGAGAAAGAAACTTCACCTGGCTCAGTTGAGGTCAGGATTCCATCTGGGGACTTGGGTCCTGTGGCCTACCAGGAGGAGGTTGAAGGAAGAAGATACCAGAATAGGAGTGTTTCTGCCAAGGCTGTCATTAACATCTACATCAATGGACAGAAAGCTCTATGACTCCATTGGCTGTTTTCCAAGTCCTAAACACAAGCTTTTATTATGGTATCTGTGCCAAGAAGGGCTATCTATCTATCAATGTATCTATGTATCTATGTATCTATGTATCTATGTATCTATGTATGTATCTATCTATCTATCTATCTATCTATCTATCTATCTATATTAAACATAAGAAGGCTTGATCCTGCACTGTTTCCCCCGGGAATGTCTTCACCACGACCTTCCTTAAGCCCTGGACTGCAAGATCAAGAGCCTGCTGAGACATCCTTTTCCCAGTGAAGGGCTTTGGTCGTTGGCAGGGGTCGTGGGTGTTATCTAAGTTTGCATCTGCTCTGTCTCGAATTTATCTCTGTGTTCTCACTGGTGCCTTCTGCCAGCCTATGGATGCTAGACCCACACTCTAACCCTCTGCAAAGAGAGACACCCTCTTAACAGCTGAGCCATATCTCTAGTCCTTATCATAGAATCTTATTGAGTCATTGTAAAGATTGTTTTGATTCAGAATAGAAATGGCATCTCTATTTATTGAACAACATAGCAAATTCTGCATCAAAAAGGAATGAAGAGCTCCTGTCTTGATCAATCTTTTCTAGGAGTCTCGAAGGGAGGAAATTGTTGTTAAGGCCCTGCTGATCCAGAGCAGCACACGAAGTCACAGCCAGACAGACCTGAACGCACTTTGCATTCTTTTTGTTGGGACGTTGCCTTCAAGGCCTTGCTGCTTTTAGCAAATGATCTTCAGTCTAGTAACCACATCTTACATGCACATTTGTTGTTCCAAGGTAGGGGCATGACTGAGTCTCAGAGGAGAAATTGGTAGCATGGCACCCCAGGAGTCCAAAGTACAGTAAGATGGATTGGGTTGCTTTTCTTAGAAGTCAGTCTCCACAGGCTGGGGCCGAGGTATGCAAGCAGAATGAGTATGTAGCTCTGAAATATCTCAAAGCACAGTATTAACTTGGTTACAGGTGAGGGGAAAGTTTGATTTGTAAAGGCAAGTATCACAGCACTTCTTAGAAAAGTCGTCTCACAGACCAAACATGGATTGCAGACAACGAGCTTCACTGCAATCATGGCATGGCTCATTGGCTCTTCCCCTGTTAAATTATGGAACTTCAGACGTGAAAGGGTAGACGGCCACCACCAGGAGACTATCTGGAGAGGGTCAGGGCCAGAGCCAGGCCTCTCTATATAGTGTTGTCAGCAAACTGCCATTGGCTCACAGGATGTGCTCCCAAAACTGTGGCATCACCAAGACGCATTGCCATCTCATTCCAACCCTAGGGCAACTGTGCACTCTCCACGTGTAACTCAACCACTTCTCACTAGCTCCTCCAACTAGTCAAAAAGAACTCTTCCTGCTCAAACCCACTGCTAAGCTTGCATATCTGCCCCCTGACAGGCATGCTGATGTCATCCATCAGAGTGAGCCTGATCAAGTGCCCCCCAACCCTCCCCCACTCTTCCCTTCTCAAAGTAAAGGCTATAAGTTTATACTGATTCACAATGCACAATGCTCCCTTAATTACCTTTGCCCTTGTTTTCTAGAACCTTCTTTCGAACCCATCCCACTCAGCGTGACCAGCCGCCTCAAACACCAAAGGCATGCGGCTGCCTCAGGACCCTTGCACACTCGGTTCTCAGTTTAGAACCCTTTCCATGGCTTGGCTACTTGTGCATTGTTTGTTTGTTTGTTTTTCTTCAGGTTTTTGCTTAATGATCACCTCAGCAATTCCCTTCCTGGTCATTCTGTTTAACATTTGGTAGCTTTCTTAATCTTCTCCAGCCCTCCTTATTCGTCTGTTCCTCATTTTTCTCTACAGCATAACCCCTTTCTAAAACGATAAATATTTGTTTATCTACAGCATACCCCTTTCTAAAACGATAAATATTTGTTTATCTACAGCATACCCCTTTCTAAAACGATAAATATTTGTTTATCTACAGCATACCCCTTTCTAAAACGATAAATATTTGTTTATCTACAGCATACCCCTTTCTAAAACGATAAATATTTGTTTATCTACAGCATACCCCTTTCTAACACGATAAATATTTGTTTATCTACAGCATACCCCTTTCTAACATGATAAATATTTGTTTATCTACAGCATACCCCTTTCTAACACGATAAATATTTGTTTATCTACAGCATACCCCTTTCTAACATGATAAATATTTGTTTATCTACAGCATACCCCTTTCTAACACGATAAATATTTGTTTATCTACAGCATACCCCTTTCTAACATGATAAATATTTGTTTATCTACAGCATACCCCTTTCTAACATGATAAATATTTGTTTATCTACAGCATACCCCTTTCTAACATGATAAATATTTGTTTATCTACAGCATACCCCTTTCTAACATGATAAATATTTGTTTATCTACAGCATACCCCTTTCTAACATGATAAATATTTGTTTATCTACAGCATACCCCTTTCTAACACGATAAATATTTGTTTATCTACAGCATACCCCTTTCTAACATGATAAATATTTGTTTGCTTGTTTCATAGTTCCCCCCATACACTAGAATAAAATCTTCAATTTGCATGGCAGGAATTGGTTTTCTCTGTGTATCCCAGGACTGAAACAGTACCTGGCTTGTGTTAAATGGACTGGTTAAGGTAGAACCCCTCCACAATAGAGTCACTCTGGGTCATTCTTCAGGGCTGTTCTTGCCATTGGCTGATGCCCAGCCAAGAAAGGACTTACTGAAGTGAGTTTCTCCTTTCTCCTTCTGGAATTATTTCCCATGGGGCATGTCAACAGAAAGCCTTGCTGAAGTTCTTTTTGATCCAAAGACATTGTTAGAAAATCCAACGAAGTATGGAAACTAGCCAGAATGATAGCTGGACCATGAGGAGCTTGCCTCCCATAAGAGGGTGTTGTCTGACACCTGTAGCCTGCCTGAGTGCCAGGGCTGAATGAGAGAAGACGCTCTGGGTAGAACTGACTACTGCTGCTGCTCCTGTCACTGAAGAGGAGGCCTCTAGGCCTCCTGGCTTCTCAGAAAGCCCTCTTTTCTGGCAGGCTCTGCATGGTTCTCATATCTCCTTGGGAAGAAGTTCCTTGGCATCTTCTCAGCAGGGTAGCTGTTTACAGAGGACCAGCAGGGTAGACAGGGTGTAACAGTGGTACCCTGGAAGCTGGGGATGTGATCCCAAAGTCTTGCCAAATTAAGCAGGAAAAGAGAACAGAGGCAATCAACTTCTAATAGCTCATTCCAGACCTCAATTCTGGGGTGTGTGTGTGTGTGTGTGTGTGTGTGTGTGTGTGTGTGTGTGTGTGTGTGTGTGTGTACCTGTATTCACCAGACTCCTTGCCTCTAAGCATGGAGTCCACACCCTCAAGTCTTCATAGTGGAATCTGGTTTCTGTCCCTTGGGAACAGGCAGCTGGGGCTGCAGATGGCGTCTCTGTTGACTGCTTTCTCTTGCCCTCTGGACACTTGCTCAGAGTGGCTCCTGGCCACAGGAGTTCTGTGTTTAGTTTCATCCTTCTCTCTGATGCTCCAGTTAGAAGACAAGTTTCAGCTCCTTTGTTTAGGTTTCTTTGTGGATTTGCCAACACAAGGCTTATGCCATGTAAATATTGACGTACTCTTAGCCTCAAGGAGTTTTCCTCTGGCCTTTTATTTCTTTACACCCTTCAGAACATGATTTTACAATCCATAGCACAGTGCAGCTCGTGGGATGTGTCATCCTTTATTTCTGTGTGATCCCATCTTTCTTTCTAGTGAAGCCTGATAATTTTGTTCATTTCCACTGACTCCCTCATCTCCCCTCCCCCAACTTCTAAATATAAGACAGACATGCATTCATTAATTTACTCTAAAACTCCCTGTTGATCACATGCCAATACTAGGGAGAAAGACCCACTGGTCCTCCCCATGGGGGAGGAGGAGGAAATTGTTCTCTCAAGGAACCCACAGTCTACTAAAAGACACTAAGGTTCTCACTTAAAAACCAAGGGATAATATAAAATCGTAATTTTGAAAAACACTATGAAGGCTGGATGTGATTGCTCATACCTATAATTCCAGCACTTGGGGCCTGAGGCAGGAGGTTCACAGTGCGCTTGAAGCCGGCTTGGGCTACAGAGTGAGTTCTAAGTCAGACTGGTCTAGAATGAGAACCTGCCTTATAAAATAAAAATGAAAACGTATCATGGAAGAAAAATGCTAGAAGCAAAGTTAATTTTCATGAAGGAGATTGAGGCAGGCTTCCCTGAACTAGAAATGACTCACTGACCAGGCAGGGGAGGTGAACAGTCAGAGAAGCAGGAAAAAGGAATGCTGTCTATATCAAGAGGAACAGCAGCTGCGAAAGTCTTGAGACAGAAAGGTGAGTGTAAGGTGGGGGTCGGGTGGGCCACTAGGACCAACAGGCAGCCATTGGGGAGAAAGGTTCAAGGAAGAAGGTGATAAAGTCAGAGTATAGTTAAAAGATCATTCTAGTTGCTGTATGTATCATAGCCTGGGCTGGAGGCCCAGAGAGAAGGCAGCAGACCAGAAAGGGAACTGAAGCTGTTATCCAGGCAAGAGTGGATGGGTGGCCGTTTGTACAGGAGGGGGCGGTGGAGCTAGGAGAACCAAGCCGGTTTGCACAGCCTTCTAGAGGTGGCACTGCCGGGACACGGGTGTGAATTCCTGCGGAGGGAGAAGGTGGTGTCAAAGATGAGTCCCGATTCCTGGCTGGGGAGTGAACACTTGGTTGGCAGTGTGGCACTGCCCCGGGGCCCTGCCTGCAATTCTGTCCCTGCCTGTACTGCTGCGAAGGTCTCTAGGATGCACGGGGTCAGTAGCAGCAGTCTGTTCAGTCTTCTCAATGGGGGGTGGGGGGGCTGGCTCGCTTCACCCTGCAGCCTACCTCTGAGATCATTGTCTCAGAAGACCCTGACTGAGCCATGTGTGTCTCTGAAAGCCTTTCCAGGAGACGGTGGGCTGGCTTCATAAAGGCTAAGTGGCATTCTGTGTTCCTGCCAGACAGCTTGATATATGGTGCAATGCTGGTAAACGCTTGCGTGTGGGGTTTGCTTTCTTTTTCTTTTAATCCACCTTTGAGCTGTCCCCTGAATGGCGGCTGACAATTAGCTGCTAAGTAAAAGGAGGCACTTGTTTTTATTGTGTTCTGACAGCTTTATGTTTACTCTCTGGAAGCCAAGGGAGCTTCTTGAGTATAAAGGTGAGTAGGAGAAGTGTTGGCAAAGGGCCGGGCAGGTGCTGACACATCCCCAGGGTTCTGCCCAGGAGTCAGAACCCAAGCAGCCTTTGCAAGCATGTGCTGATCTGGAAGCCAGAGAGGACAGTGCAGGAAGAGAGGCCAGACTGGCTCCTCCAAGGCAGAGTGCTCCGCGGCCATGCCTCATGTCCCCAGGATGCCACACTGGGAAATGGGGTGTGGCTTTCCCACTCTGACCCTCCTCTTTTGCTGGGACTACAGGAAGAGAGCCCCCAAGCTCCGAAAGAAAGGTATTTCTCTCCCGTTTTATCGCTCTTCCAGGGCAGGACACTTTTCTCAGCCGCTCTTGGCTCTCCTGTCAGGATAGGGTATGCAGCTAAAACGGTGAGCACGGACACTCGGGGAGTGGCCAGAGAAGTTGAGTGGTGACAGGGGAGGGACAAGATAGAGGGGGAGGTCACAGCTGATCTCCCTAAACCACTCAGGGCCCTGGGGTTTTGTAGCCACTCTGGGGAGAAGTCTCTCCGGCTGGGGGTGGAAGACGGATGGACAGGGAACGGAAGGGGCAGCTGTGCTGTCTGTCAGAACGAGGCGCACTGTCGTGGGGCTATCAGGACAAGGCATCGTCTGTTCCAAGCCTTAGGTCTGAGGACTCGGGTAAATGGGGGGAGGGTGTGAGAAAAGTCGGATGGCATAGTTGGCGCTGGAACACTGTGGGAGAAACACCGGGAGGACCCTCCCAGACATGGATGGTGTCCTAAATACCATTACAGTGACTTTGGGGGGTGTTGTGGTGTAAAACCCAAGACTTCATGAATGATAGGCAAATACTCTGAGCTATATTCCCATCCCTTAAAAAAAAGCTGTGTGTGTGTGTGTGTGTGTGTGTGTGTTTGTACGAACATGAATGAAGTGTGTGCACATACATTGAGAGTGTGCACAGAGAGGCCAGAGATCAACCTTGGGTACGATTCCTTGGGATCCATCCACCTAGTGTTTTGAGATGTGGTCTCTCACAAACAAGCCTAGGACTCAAGTAGGTTAGGCTGGTGACCAGTGAGCCCTGGGGTCTGACAGTCTTCACCTCACTGGGACTAAAGCTGGTGATCAGGCCCGGGCACTGGCACCTGCACAGCAAATGCTTCACCCACTGAGCTCTCTCCCCAGACCCCGTTGTGTTAGCCTCTTCTTTTTTAAAGACAGTAGCTTGACTTCCCATCGACTTAAATAAAGACAGGTTAAAATGCTGCACAGAGGGTCCCACAAAAAACATGGTGTTGGGCAAATTTCTAACCTGAGTCTAGCGTCTCAGTTTTCAGCTTTGAATTAGTCCAAGTAAAATCAGTCCGTTTTAACACTAAAAAGCTTACCAGGCCAAAGCCCATGCAGCTTAATGAACTGATATACAGTGAGAGCTGGCATTCACCAATTGAGAATTTCCTAATCTGAACCCAGCTTATTTTGGTATGTGATATTTTTAATTCCAAAGTTTTTAATAATAAAGTTTTAAAAAATAAACCAGTCAATTGCTGTGAAGATGATATTGCATTTAGCAATTATAAAATTTACATTGCATAAAACGATTGTAATTAATAGGTTGAATTTTATAACTATTAAGATAGAAGTGCTTTTTCTAAATTGCTTGGCTCAGAGTGACAATGAGCTCTGGTGAATGAATTGAATGGACCTCACACTGCTGCCAAGAGCAGAACTGTTGAGTCCCGGTGCCCTGAAGGAGCAGGCACAGCCTAGGCAGGTCAGAGCAACACCTACCTCACTGGCCTCTTCCTTCACCGGCCTCTCAGGGTTTGTCCTTAGGCTGCCTCTCTTCTGGTCCCCATAGTCAAGCTTTTACATGTACACCTAGAATCAAAGATAAAGACAAGGGCTGGGTGGTGGCGGCACGTGCCTTTAATCCCAGCACTCAGAAGGCAGAGGCAGGCAGATCTCTGTGAGTTCAAGGCCAGCCTGGTATACAAAGTGAGTTCCAGGACAGTCAGGGCTGCTAGAGAAACCCTGTTCCCTAGAACAAAAAGCAAACAGAGAAGATAAAGACAAGGACCCAGAGAACAAGACCAGAACAGTTGATGCAGTTGTGGGGGGCAGATATTAACCTCTGGGGTCTGTTTTGGATGTCACACTCCTATGTGGTCTGCGATGAGCAATGATCAAACCTGACCAAGGCAAGCATAGGGTACGTTCTTTCACAGAAGAAGTAGGGCATATGTCTCTAGGGCATATGGTGAGTTCTCCATGGAGGGAATGGCTTTGCCTGAGTTCTAAGCTGCAGATATGAAGTTTGGAGATGTCATCTTGGAGCAATTACAGGGAAGTGAGCAAGGACAGGGAAGAGAGTGCCTGGGACAAGCTAATCCTTGGAGGTCAGGGAGAAAGGAAGCAGCATTGGAGGAGGGCAGGGAACTCAGAAAGGGTAGTTCCAGGAGCCACTAGGAAGTGTTATAAGAAGGGGGTGTGACCTACTGTGTCCCAAGCTGTTGACTGAACAGCTGAGATGAGCCCTAGAAATCTAACCCCACAATTACAAAATGAAAAGACCACCGGTCTCCTTGACAAGAGGGAGTTTGGAGAGTGCTGAGCGGAGGGAAGTGAGGGGAACATGGGAGACAGCAGGTGGGATGTTCCTAAGGTCTCAGGCAGCCTCTGCTCCAGGAGATAAAAATAGGTGCACCAGACGGACTGTCTGTCTCTGAGGCTCTCGCAACCCATGGAAGAGTGCTGCGTAAATAAATCATCACAAAATAGAAAGAGGCGAATAAAAGAAGAGCTGAATGCTGAGATCTGGGGATTCAGAGATAGCTCCTCCTCTCCAAGTCTTCCAAATGCAGGAAGACTGGGTGTCTAGGGGCATAAGAGAAAGGGCTTTTAAATACAAGAGTTTTTAAATACAAGCCTACTTTTTATTCTAACAAAATCACAAGCTTCCAAGATCCTGCAGATGATTTGCTGAATGATTTTGTTCATTCTGCAAAAGAGATTTGCAAGAAACTCTGATGTCCCTCCCTCCAGACAGTAATAACATAGATAGTGGCGATGAGGTTGGAGTGACTTAACGTGTTTCAGGTGGCTCAGTCTGTTTGGAGAGAGGGAGTGTTTAGGGATAACTCCAAAGTGATGCTCTAAGTCTTGCCAATTGGCATTAGGCACCTGTTGTGGTCTGATGGCACTTGGTTAACTATCTAAATGCTGTGGGTTGTGAGAAATGCTGTGGGGGAAGCAGGGACTGAAGAGGAAGCAGGAGGAGAGTGGGACTGAAGAAGACACTGGGAGAATCACTGTTCTGTGTGTACTGAGGGAAAGAGAGAGGGAGGGGAAATAGGAACAGCTGTAATGGTTACTGGTTTTTAGGTGCTACCCAAATAAATGTTCGAAGACATGTAAGAGAGGTACGAGGAACCGTCAGGATGAGAAGGAGGTTTTGTAGGCAATGGAGAGGAATTGAAAGGAGAGCAACACACACTATCAAAGTGTGGAGAAGACCAGCAGGTCCAGGGTCATCCAGAGCACTTAGGCCACTGGAACAGCATCAGAAATCACCAAGAAGTTTTAATGCAAAGAGACGAGAGACAGAAACTAGACTATGAGGGTTGAGAGGTTGGGAACTGAGTAAATTCAATGGGCTGTGAGGCTGGAAATACCTTTGGAAATAGACACACATTTTATGAGTACAATGACAAATAGAAAAAGGTAAGAATTGCTCATTTGCAGAACCGAGGTAAAGGATAATTCTTCATAAATTGGCAAAGGTGTAGATTCTCCTGGCTCTTCATATCCCAAGGGAAAATGTTGTCACACAAGGAGTAAGAGGTAGAAAGAATGGAGCTGATGGGCTCAGAAAGCAGCAAGTGAAGGAAGAAAGGGCTCCGAGAGAGAGAGAGAGGGAGAGAGAGAGAGAGAGAGAGAGAGAGAGAGAGAGAGAGAGAGAGAGAGAGAGAGAGAGAGAGAGAGAGAGAGAGAGAGAGAGAGACCCTGTTGAGGAGGAGCGTGGAGAGGCAGGGCCTGGGCAGCCAGCTTTGCTTACCTCTTCCCTCCTGAAGGAGTCACCTGACCTGCTGAAGCCGGGCGGGACAGTGAGCACAAGGATGGAGACACTAAGAGCAGTGAAGATGGAGAGCCAAGGTCTCACAAAGGCCAGAATAGCGCAGTTCTAGTACACAGCACCAGCCCTGGAAAATTTGCCCTCACAGTTCTCAGTGGCCTGACCAGGTCAGACTGACAGGGTAGGAGGAGAAAGTAATATTGAGAAATGGGTATCTTGATAAGAACAACTGAGTGTGGCAAAGGGGGTGCCCACTGGGCACACGGGAGGACTCTGAGGAAGAGAGAAGTCAGACTTCTCTTGGCTTTTCAGTGTACTTGGGCTATTTGTCCCCGTCTGGATCCAGTGGCCACCTGTGTCCACAATCCATGCTCCAGAAGACATCTGCCTTCCCCTCCGACAGTGGCTCTCTGCACCTCTCAGAATTTCCCAGTGTGCCACGGCAGTCTGAGCTTTAAGTCATATCATTTCCAGCATGATCTTCCGGCACGGTAGAAATACCCATCCAGCACCTTCATAGCAAACAGAAGCCCAGTTCTGTGTGGTCTTGAACATTCTCATTGTCTTGGCATTTTTTTGTGTGGTCCATTCATTTTCATAACGGGAAGTTGGCTAATTGGAGGCAACAACAAGGTCTTTGGGCTCCTTGTCATTCCACAAGGCTGCTGCTGGCTCGTGTCAGACACCTGATGACTGCTACAGAGAAAACTGGATTAATTTATGTGATGACTGCTAGAGTTCCAACTAAAGAAATGCCAGAATAACCATGAGTTTTGGAAAATACTTGTTTAAAGATATAATCCCAGGAAGTAATTCAGAAAAATCTGTTGCTCATTCTCCTTGTGCCTTGTTCAGTGGGGGAAGAAAAGAACCCTCACCCATGTTTTCTAATCACGGGAAGCTAAGGTGGCATTCCCAGACAGACACACAAGTCACCATAGCCTTGCGTGAGAGGGGGAAATAGGCAGAGAGAAAGAAGGGCACACACACTGGGGAGGTGTTCTCTCTACCTGACAGCAAGAAGGCCTGGCAGAGATGATGGTGTCGGAAAAGTCTCAGGACAGACAAAGAGAATCCCAGGAGTCAGGGAAGGGGGCAGATGCGGGAGGAGAAGAGTGTTCAAGGACAGAAACTGGGGAGTACTATGTTTTGGGAGCATCGGTGCAAGGTGCCTTTGAATACAAGTTAGTGGGACGTACAAAAATGGTAGGTTGGTGTCAGGCCAGCTCTGAGACACACTAAAGCCAAACAGGCAATGTCTGGACAGATTGAGGATCAGAGCCAATACCCTCAACTCCCAGAACCAGATGCCACAAGAGAGGAGCCATCAGGCACGGAGGGCCAGTTGAAGAAACAAGGAAGAGATGTATGACCTCAAAAGCCGGGCAGTGGCATTCTGACAGACCAGTGGGTTTGAGAAGTAAGCACCAGAATGTTTTGAAAATGCCAGATACTGGAGCAGCAGCCAGAAGGATGCAAGGATTCAGGAGTCCAATACTGTTCTTCACAGGCAGAATCCATATTAACCAATGTCTGGATAGAGAACAGCCAGAGAATCATGGGAGAACCAAGAGACTTTGCAAAGGGCCGGCTTCTAGGACACAGTCCAGGTGTGGACAGACTGAAACCATCGCCCTCTGAACCTGAAGGGTACAGAGTAGCCTTGGGCCTTGTGGGAGGAACAGGTAGGCAGTGGCTGTGTTCATTGAGATCTAATCAGGCTCAGGGGTGGGGAAATTACAGAGCTGGGTGCTGGCAGCACCAAGGTGGAGCTGGCCCATGCTTGCTTTACTGGCGGCTGTGTGATTTGGAAAAATAGTTTTGTAAAGCAATTTGCATACCATTGAGTGAAACCACTTGACCCTGTGTCGTTCAACATGCAGAGAGTTGCCCCAAGAAAGTGGTTCAAAGGCATGAAAGAGCTGTGCTCATCTACCCAAACACTAATTAATTAATCCAACAATAGCTGAATGTTATGCCTTCGTGTGTGGACATTCCAGTGAACTTGTTCACCGTGACTGGGCTTTAGAAAGTAGAGGAAGAACTCTGAATTCTACAGGAGGCCTTAATGGCTAAACTCAGTATGAGAAAACCCAGTGATGGGCTCTTGTACCTGGATACTCCATGTCACCAGCAGAATTCGGTTCTTGATTTTTCTGTGTCACCTTTAAAGAATTTAGAATGGTATTAAACAAGGCCTGAAGACAAATCATTTGAATTTCCCCAGGCTGTTTCTGTCAGTCTCCATTTTAAGCTCCCCCCCCATTTTTTACATATCTAAGATAACACCCAACTTCTTCTGGGCCCCATGTGCCAGGAAGCTTGACAGGTACTCTGCTAACCATTGCTCATTCATTTCCTTTTGACAGCAGCCCTGAGGTGACAACACTGTCACAGTCACTTCACTGTCAACCACACTGAGCCTTGGAGGCATTAGTAAACTTGCTATATCAGTAGCTGGGGCAAGGCACATTCAGAAGCCATGCCTGGCTCTGAGGCCCTGGGATGCAGTGAGCTGTCTGTCTAATGTCTTGGAAATAATCTGCTTTTTCAGTAAGAATCACACTTAGAGATGAAGGAAAGCTCTTTACTAGTGCTTGGCTGTCTGGGGCTAATGGCCAATGAAGAGTCGACTCCCCAGTACAGGGTTTCATTAGTTTACATGCACCTCAGGGTTATGCATTTTACATGCACAGCCATCCCTACATCTCTCTTAGGTCCAGGCCCCAGGTTACATTTCAATAGCTTAAACAGAGTCAGGAGACTGCAAGTCTGCCTGCTTAGGCAGACAGGAGATTTATATACCAAATATGTTACATATTGCCAGAATTATTTTAAGCATGCTGCTGTTCTCTTTCAAATAGTTGTTAGCCATCTTGCCCACCTGGCAGGACTGCATCTTCCCTGATAAGAGCACAGGGGATTTAATGGCAAGACAGGACTTAATGGTGGTTGTGGCTCTGCACCGCCTCCCTTGTGCTGCCCCTTGGAGGTATGTCTTTATTATGGGAGTCGAGTCTGTCTTGATCACTGTTCTGTTGCTGTCAAAAGAAAATGGTAGCTCTTACAAAATAAAGCATTTAATTAAGGCTGGCTTATAGTTTCAGAAGTTTAGTCTATTACCATCAAAGTGGGGAGCAAGGCAGTGTGCAGGCAGACATGGTGCTGGAGAAGTAGCTGAGAGTCCTACATCTGGATTTGCAGGCAGCAGGAAGAGCAAGTCACTGGGCCTGGCTTGGGCTTCTGAAACCTCAAAGCCCACCCCAGTGACACACTTCCTCCAACAAGGCCACACCTCCTAACCCTTTCAAATAGTGTCACTCCCTGGTGACCAAACATTCAAATCTATGAAGCCATTCTCTTTCAAACCACCACATAGCTAATGACTGGCCAGTTCCAGTAAATACATATTTACATCCTAGCACCTTAAATTTCTCTTATCTCTAACAGGCTGGTTAGCACGCTACTCATTTGGGGGCGGGGTGTCTTAGAGGCAGTGCTCCTGCTCCTATACCTAAATTTTACTTGTCTGACTTAATGTCTCCTAAGCAAATCTATCAGTAAGTTCTTTATAATAGCAATTAAATCACTTTGAGTTTCTTCTGTATCAATAATACTCCCTCCAAGAGCTGCAAACTGTCTAACAAAATCCCCAGTGCCAGTCAGGTATAAAAAAACCTCCTGTTGAGCTGTTGGCCAGTAAAAGAGACTCCCCCAGTCTCTAAGGCTATTGCCATTGTCCTTAGTTTCCTCCCAGCATTTGAATGTAAGGCCCTATTGCTGAAGGCACCACATGTGCCAGACATAAGACTTAGACGAACTGAGCTGGCACTGACTTGGAAACTCTTCCCTGAGGACCAGCTGTCTTAGCAGCAAAAGGTGTTATGCAACCTGCCAAAGGAGAAAAGTAACCAATAGTCCTGCCCAACTGTAGAGCCGCAGCAATGAGCAGGACAGCAAGATATCCCCGAGGGTACAATCATGGCACTTATATTTTGGGGGCAACCAACGGCTGTCTAATTAGATTGAAGACCTGCTCAATAGGAAGGAATTCTTGCCGGATAATATACAGCTAGCCAGCTGCTCATGGCTGGTGAGGTATTGGACCCAAGAGGAAAACCCATTACTTCCACTTTCCCACACCAGTACAATTCCTAACTGCATTCTAATACTTAACTTTTTATCCACAGATGAGTGTAGTTCTTGCCCCTCATCAAAGAACTTCCTTTGGCAGCAGCTGGAGATCATTACAGAAGTTCACATCTGGTCAAAATTCAGAGAACAAGTGACTGTGTGGTGCCTAACCCCAATTAATACATCAAAAACACAACCCTGAAGCTTAGGGAATGTCATGAAAGGGGGAGGGGCAAAAGACTGTAGGAGCTGGGACGCCAGGACCTCGGCTGTGAGATAGTGCCAGCTGTCTATGACCTTGTGCCCATGAATGTTCAAAGATGTGGTCAAATAAACATGGCCTGAACAGTGACAATACCAGTTGACATGCCAGTGTTGATGGAGGAAATCTCTACCCCTAGATGAAGAGCTACAGGCAATCAATGGCTTCTGAGAGAGAGAGAGAGAGAGAGAGAGAGAGAGAGAGAGAGAGAGAGAGAGAGAGAGAGAGAGAGAGAATTAATCTACTTGCTAGGGACAAGCCCCCTGATAGATTATGCCATCCCAAGGGGTTAGCCCTAAACAAATACATAGAGCGACACTAAATGGATTTATCAGTGCGCGGGCGCGCTCGTGTGTGTGTGTGTGTGTGTGTGTGTGTGTGTGTGTGTGTGTGTTTACTTGCACACATGCATGTGTGTATATAAAACAATAATGAGAGCTGAAGTGATCATGAGTTTGAGGGGCACATGCAAAGAGCCACAGGTGGAAGAGTGAGGGATGGGAATGATGCAAATACAATATCCATGTGTGCAATTCTCAAAAACTTAAATTAAAAACGAACAGTATTTTTTAAAGAAAAAGGAACTGGAGAGATTCCTTAGAGGTTAAGAACACTGAGTACTCTTCTAGAGGAACTGGTTTTGATTTGATTCCCAGCGCCAACATGACAGCTTACAACCATTTGTAACTTGGGTCCCAGGGGAATCTAATGCTCTCATCTGGCCTCCAAGGGCACTCGTGCACGTGGTGCACAGACACACATGCAGGCAAAACCCCCAAGTGTAAAATGGCAATGATAATAATAATAATAATTTTAAAAGGAGAAGAAATGTGCAAAGCCTCTGACTACCCATTGACTCAAAGGTCACAATAACTCAGGGGTCCCACATTTCTTCTTCTCAGCGGTGTTCGGCCAGCGTCTGGATGAGACTGTGGCCTATGAGCAGAAGTTTGGCCCTCACCTGGTGCCCATCCTGGTGGAGAAGTGTGCAGAGTTCATCCTGGAGCATGGTGTGAGTGAAGAGGGCATCTTCCGCCTGCCTGGGCAGGACAACTTAGTGAAGCAGCTGAGAGATGCTTTCGATGCGGGGGAACGGCCTTCTTTTGACAGGTATGCTGTCCTTACTTGCACTGTCCCATCTGCCTCTTACCCTGCCCAGATGACTGAGGACAGAGGACCTAGTTAAGCCAGGAACCTTCAAAAGCTTCAAAAGCACTGGATCACAATAGGAAGGGAGCTCTGTTCATCACACCTGGGCACAGTTAGGAGAGTGTGCAGACGATTTATACGATACAGTATGTTCTGGGCAGATTCAGGGAATGCTTGGGACATGAGGGAGGGGGAGATACAGAGCTTGGGGGAAAGCTGAGGCTTTCCTAGGAATGCTCAGCATCCTCATCATGCAGACGAGAAACATGAAGAACAGAGCTATCTACGCCAACACGTGAGAGGATCACCACATCTGTGTCCACAGGGACCAGCAGTCTTCTCCAGCATTCCAGAAGTGGCCAGACCTAGAATTCTCCTTAGTCTCCAAGTCCACTCAGCTCTGAGTCTTCTGAATGGAGTACACACCACCATGGCAGCCTGGTACTCACTTTATCCTCATCAAAGGTTTCCAGCCCTGCATGAGGCATATCTGGTGTGGTGACAACTCCTGCAGTCAGTTTCTCTTACTCTCCAGGCACGCAACAAGGAAGTCCTTCTCCACACTGCATGCTCAGCTGGTACAGGCCCACCACACACTGCACACTCTGTTGACTGTGGTACCTGTGCCTGCACACACTTGTCCTGCTGGCTTAAGACTAATCACTCTTACCAAGTTAGCAGCTCAGCAAACAGGATTTGGTACAATGGGCCTGAATGCTCCCCAGTTTACAAATGTTGAAATCCCCTAGAGTTATTTAGGACAGAGGGGGAAGTTATGAAGGTCTGAGTCATTCCTGTGCAGAAGTCTCCTTACTTTTCCCCTTCAGTTGTTTTCCCTCCAACCATCTCTAAACCCCATAGGTTTCTCTCCATGCCCACTCTGCCATCGTCTTAGTTTGACCAACAATAGGACTATCTCTTACACCCTTAGTAGTCTATAGGCTAATTTACCCATGAAGTTTAGATAAGGAGCAGTATAGTTTCCACTGGAACCACAGCAAGTTACGGGCCCTTTGAACAGCACAGTCAGTTACGGTTCATAAGCAGGTGCCTATTCCAGAATGCTCACTTTCATTGCATTCAGTTTTCTTCTTCATTTTTAAATTATGTTTGTGTTGATCAAAAGATGTAGGTGGGTTATTGCTTAATGAATAAAGTCAGGATGCCAAAGGATAGAGGTTATTATGGACCTTGCCAATAACTCCCTTGGATGCCAGTTTGAGTTCTGCCAGATAGGTGTGGGGGATTCCCATGAAATTCGGGAGCTTAGAAGGGGGAGGAAAGCTGCCCCCTCACACACACACACACACACACACACAGATAGATAGATAGATATATGCAATCACACACACACACATATAACACAATCACACACATACACAACCACACACCCATATAATCTCTTTCATACCCACACAGAGGGAAGGAGAGAGGGAGGGAGGAAGAGGGACAGAGAGAGAGAGACAGACACACACACACAAACGAGAGAGAGAGAGAGAGAGAGAGAGAGAGAGAGAGAGAGAGAGAGAGAGAGAGAGAGAGAGAGAGTCCTTCCAGGGACAGTTCCTGGATCCATATGCCTCTTGAGTTCTTGAGTGGACAAGCCTTATGTGGAGAAGAATACAGGATTTTTTGTTTGTTCTTGTCATTTAGCTAACTTCTAACATGTTTAAGGCCAAGGCTAAGAGAGTGTCTCAGCACCTATAGGTGACCATGGCTTAGCACCTTGCAGGGTTTTGCCACAGGCATAGCTGTGGAGTAAGCTACACCTCTTCTATAGTTATAGCTTTTCTAAATCTTGAATATATTTTTCTTTTGGGAGATCAACCTCCGGAGACAGGAGCAGCAGGAGAGAGGAGCAAGGGAAGAGAGGGAGAGAGAGGAAATACGGGGGAGAGGAACAGACAGAGAGGTGAAAGAAAGAGAGCTGAACATGATTTTTATCAATCAGTCACAGGAGTTGGAAAGTCAAGACAGCCCTTCCTGGCATCTCTAACATGGGGCCAGTGGGTGGTCCCTAGGTCTTTCACAAAGTTATTCTGTCAGATGATCTGCTACTTTTTCACCTAAACAAAAGAAACATGGGTCTCTTGCTTGGTGGTATTCTCACCAAATAGAGAAAAACAAAAATAAAAGCCTCCTGTATGGCTAGGGCAGGTGACTCAGTGGCTAAGGAAGGAGAAAAGTTGAGGGTGGGGTTCAGATCCCCAGCAATGAATGGTAGGGACATGGTGTCCTGTCTATAATCCAGTCCTCCAGAGGCCAGGACAGGAGATCCCCTGAGCTATCTGGATAGCTAGATTGCCCAAATCTTCAAGCTTTCGTGTTCACGTGAAGGACATTGCCTCACTACATAAGGTGGGGAGAAATCAAAGGCAGGCACCCATGTCAACCAACGTCTGTCCTCCACAGAAACATGCACTCACATGTATGCGTACACACACACACGTAACATGAATAAATACACACATCACACACATACATATGAAAAAACTGTTTTAAAAGTCTCCTTGTCTGTTTTTACCGGGCACGGATGCCTCCTGGTTACAACACTGATGTCCATCCCATCCCTGAGGCGCTCTGTGAAAATGGACAGGTGTGCTGCGTGGCACACAGGAGAGCTCAAGACAGCCTAACAGGGCACCTAAGATGGGTCAGAGCTCAGAACTGACAAAAAAGTCATTTAAGGTGGATTCTTTGGTTTGGAGGAACAGCCAACTCAAGAGAAGTGATCCTGGAGACTTAGACCATAAGGGTGACCCCTGAGTCAGCACTAACACAGCGGGGATAACATTATGCCCTCAACACATAGAAATCCACATAAGTTCCACTTTGTTATTGCTAAAAGTGACAAGCAGAGATAACAGAACTTAGAGAGAGGGAGCCTTTCATGGTCTAGTGGAACTAGAGAAGTCCTTGAGAAAATGACATTGATGATGAGACCTAATAAACCAAATCCCTATTCTATCTGGCTATAACACTTTTCCTCCTGCTCCTGCTCCTCCTCCTTCTCCTGCTCCTCCTCCTCCTTCCCCTCCCCTCCCTCCTCCTCCTTCTCTTCCTCCTCCTCGTCCTCCTCGTCCTCGTCCTCCTCATCCTCCTCGTCCTCGTCCTCCTCATCCTCCTCGTCCTCGTCCTCCTCGTCCTCCTCCTCGTCCTCGTCCTCCTCCTCGTCCTCCTCCTCCTCCTCCTCCTCCTCCTCCTCCTCCTCCTCCTCCTCCTCCTCCTCCTCCTCCTCCTCCTCCTCCTCCTTCTTCTTCTTCTTCTTCTTCTTCTTCTTCTTCTTCTTCTTCTTCTTCTACAAGGTTTCTCTGTGTAGCCCTGGCTGTTCTGAAACTCACTCTGTAGACCAGGCTGGCCTTGAACTCACAGAGATCCGCCTGCCTCTGCCTTCCGAGTGCTGCTCTTAATGACATATGCCACCATCATCCTTCCTTTCTGTTTATAATGTTGGTTTTCTTTGCTGTCTTAGTTTCTTGTGATAAAATGTCCCCCTTTAAAGCTGTAGTTTCTTTTTACAGGTCTGTTTTTCCCCTTATCACTGCTGCTATTTTTCTCACTGAAAATTGCCCCTCTCCATTCATTCCATGGGTGTGTTTGGTGTGTTGGGCCATGCCATCCGTGGATAGGAGAGGATGGGGGAAGGGAGGGGGAGGCTGGGGAAGGCAATGGTATCTGAAGTCAGGTATAGAAGGAGAGGGGATGTGAGCAATTCACTTGAGATGATGGTTAGGACACGGGATCTTCATTAAGCATAGGGTGGAGGAGAGGCCACAAACAAGCAGAGTCCCTAGATGCCATAAAGACACTGGGTAACTGTGACACTGTTATGTGATAGGTCCAGGTTTCATTTCTCTTTTAGCAGAAAAAATGCAACCACTACAATTCAGGGGCCAGCAGACTTCCCAGGCTGGGTCACAGATCACACTCTTAGGCTCTTCAGGGCTTTGTCACCATCTGTATTCTCTCCCAGTAAGGAATCAATGACAGTCTGTAAGTGAACACGCAGGCTTGTGTTCCTCTACAAACTATTTCATTGATAGTGTAACTTTGAGTGCATATGATTTTTATCTAATGAGACAGCTTTGGCTTTTTCCCTGTAAGCACTTAAAAAGTAATCATTTTCAACCAGCAGGCTATAAAAATGCAGGTTCCAGGCCAGATCTGCCTCCTGAGCTGAGACAACACTTGTTAGAAACGTCAGAAGCTGAAGCTCAGAGCCTTGCCTTGACACTCATTCAAATGTCACAGGCCCTCAGTGGGGACTGCTGCTCCCTCTCTAGGCTTACACACCTGCACTTTCAGATCTCCTCCACTACACGATGACACCTAAAGAGTTCCAGTGGCTCTCAAGCTGTCCCTCTCTACACTTGTGACCTACTGAGTCCTGCGCTTCTCACATGCCAGCACCCAGCACAGGGTTTGCTAACATTTGTGTGCTCCAAGTGTTATGGCCTGATGGACTAGGTAATCCCTCAGGTTTATCACAGAAATAATAAAAAGAATGAAAAAAGGCAAGATAAAAGTAAGCTTACTTGTTGGTTATGACTAAACAAACTATTGATGAACTATATGACTGGACTTCAGAGCTGCTTTGAATACTCTGGGAGCCAATGAGAACAGTGGACCAAGGATATAAAGAAGTTCACACGTGCAAAAAAAGAGAGACTAATTAGACATGGCTAACTGTGAGGTGTTAAGTGGTCTGAAGAAAGCAGAAAAAGACCAAAATAATTAAAGAGCATTGAATGAAAAAGTGAACCTTAATGTTACCTTTGAGGCAGCTGTGTGGAACAGAGGAAGTGGCTGGAGTTGTTCCCGGAGCTGGTGTCAGGGTGTGGGACTTTCCCGCCTCTGGTCCTTTGTGAGGCGTCCCTCTGTGGTTCATGCTTTGACTGGGTGGCCCGTTAGGGTAAGTGAGAGGCCTCTTGGTTCTGCTCTCTGAGTGAAGCTTGTTTTCTTTCAGGGACACAGATGTGCACACCGTGGCCTCCCTGTTAAAGCTCTACCTCCGAGACCTCCCAGAGCCCGTAGTTCCCTGGGGCCAGTACGAAGGCTTCCTGCTCTGCGGGCAGCTCATGAACGCCGATGAGGCAAAGGTTGGTGTCTCTCTAGCTGACTGTCCTCCTTAGCAGTGGGAGTGAGTCATGGGGGCCAAACCCCTTGGTAGGATTGTCGCTCTGAAGCTTCAGCAGCAGTGCCAGACCAGTGGCGCCATTCTCATTGGCAAAACAGTACAAATGGATTTGACTTTCATTCTTTCTTTTGGCAAATTAGGCACTGTATTAGTTACTACCACACTGGTGTGGCAAAATGCCAACAAAAGCAATGTAAGGAAGGAAGGGTTTATTTGAGCTCAGTTTCAAGATACACTGAATGGCGGCAGAGAAGGCATCGGCAGGAGGGCACCGGCAGCTGGTCACACTGCATCCAGTCAGGGTGCAGGCAGAGATGAATGTCCAGGCTTAGCTTGCTTTCCTCTTTTTTTTTTTTTTTTTTTTTTTTTTGGTTTTTCGAGACAGGGTTTCTCTGTATTGTTTTTGAGGTTGTCGGTCCAGCCTGGCCTCGAACTCAGAGATCCGCCTGCCTCTGCCTCCCGAGTGCTGGGATTAAAGGCGTGCGCCACCATCGCCCGGCGCTTTCCTCTTTTTACCAAAACTCCAGACTCACAGTCAGGGTGGGCCTTCCCACCTCCGTTAAAGCTCTCTGGACACACTCTTGCAGATGTACACAGAAGTCTGCCTCCATCGGTCATTCTACAGCCACCTCGTACGTCGTAGTCTGTGAGGCTCAGTATATTTACTTAAAGCAATAGGATTTCTGTAGTGATGTAATCATATTACCGTCCCATGTGCTAACCTCTACTCACATGTGATAACATGTCCTCAAAATATGGCTAATATACCAGAAGAGTCAGATTCTTAATTTTAATTAAATTGAGTGGCTACATGTGGCAATTAGCACATGTGTTGGGCAGCACAAACTTAGACAATGCTCTTGTCAGCTTTACCTGGGATTGTGCAGAGGACCAAGGCATGTGAAACTAACTAGTGACTTCAGGGTTTTTCTTTTGTTTTGTTTTTTTGGGTTGGGTAGTTCTCTATTCTTCAGTTTTTATGATATACCCTGAGTCTTAGGACATCCTGGGCAGTGAGGAAATAGCTTTCAGACTTCCCTGTCTGAACTGCTGATGGGGAGCCATGGTTATGAAGATCCTGGGACATATGAGGAAGAAAAGTTTGATGATGCAATCAACGTGTAGCTGTTTTCCAAGAAAAAAAAAATAAGGCCGCACAGTCCACCTGAGTTGTGGGTGCTTAGGGGAGGAAGAGGCTTTTGGAAACCCTTGATTTACAGGGGCATTTCAGATCTCCTTTGTGAATGACATAGAATAAAACTTGAAAAACACCTAAAAAAAGAGTCATGCTAGATGCCATCCCACACATCATCAGAGGGTGATCACAGGCTCTGCAGGCAGCTGCTGCTGGCAAGAGCAACGAGCCCTTCCTCCGTCTCGCTGGCACCTGTGGTCTGTGGATGGGCACTTCTGACATCTATAGCTTCTGCAGAACTTGAACCTCCCATCCCAGTGTGTGCCTTCCAGCTAGGCCAGTCTGGCCTACGTCCCAGACGTTCTCAGCAAGACCACAGGGCTTTAAAGCCACCACAGAAGAATCCTTTTCTCATCATTTCACAGTCACTCTGAGATATTAGATTGTGGTTTGATTGTTTTTTGGATCATTACACCGCATTCATTCAGCAACCCATCATGAATGTGAGTTTTCAGATAGTCTGTTCTTACAGGTACTCAAGGTCAGGAGTGGGTGGGCGACAGTCTGCTTGCCTAGCATGTACAGAGCCCCCGGTTTGATCCTTAGCCTGACACACACTGGGTATGGCTGCACACACTTGTAATCTCGGCACTCAGGCAGGAGGCTCAGAAGTTCAAGGTCATCATTGGCTACATAGGGAGTTCAAGACCAGTCTGGGCTTCAGTTTATATTTTTTGAATTCTCAGAGTTTTAATTTCAAAATAGTTTAATTCGAAGACCTGTATGAGAACAGGAGTGACAAACAAAGTGTTTTCCCTACATAGATGCACAGTCATGTCTCTACATACATTGCTGATGAACAGGCAGCAGGATTGCGTACTAGTATCAAAATTCTCTTTCCAGGCTCAGCAGGAGTTGGTGAAGCAACTCTCTATCCTTCCTCGTGACAACTACAGTCTCCTGAGCTACATTTGCAGGTGAGTCTCCCGTGTGGAGCCACAGTCTCCAGTCATAGCAGGAAGGAACCCTGGTTAGAAGAGGAAGCCCTTTCTCTAAGACCACAGATTCTGCTCCAGTACTGTAGGTCAACTCCACTCACAAAGCACTGAGAGGGTGGTCTGTCTACATAAAATCATCGGAATCCCTAAGAACCTGCACACAGAATGAACATATTCCTTCCTGCAGACCTGTCCCA
Organism: Mesocricetus auratus; assembly: GCF_017639785.1. Lineage (NCBI taxonomy): Eukaryota > Metazoa > Chordata > Mammalia > Rodentia > Cricetidae > Mesocricetus > Mesocricetus auratus. The sequence goes on along the minus strand of NW_024429266.1, from coordinate 148,956,929 downwards.
GAGCATGCAAGAGAACCTAGAATCCTCATTGTCACTAAAATGAACACCCTGAAGACATTCATTCTAGGCCATCATTTATGTTTTCCCTGAAGCCCTTTCTGAGGATCTACTGCGTGAAGTGCTTGTGGTAACGCCTTACACGTGGACCAGCCCAGATCTGCTGTGCTGGGCATCTTCACCCCATACACACCTCAATTTTGTCTTTTATTTTTCAAAAAAAGTTACTGTGATATAGTTTCTAAATTATAAAGATGTTTCTGACTTAATCTGGAAACCGCAAAGATAGAAGAATTGTAAATAAGAATCAAAACTAGATGCAACACCCTGGGCAGTGACATCTCCTCTTGAGTGTTTTCTCTTCTGATGACTCTTTTCTTACATCTGTGGAACTACAGAGGGATGCTCTAAACCCAACTGAAAAGTATGTCCTTTATCATAAAATAAATTATCCCATAATATGTCGTTTTTCATCATGTGAATATATAGTTTTTTTCAAATTTGGTGTTTTATGATATTTCAGTCTATCCACTTTCAAAAAATTTTTAAATCCAAAATTCCTTTACTGATGTGCTTAGTCATTTTGTTTCTTCAACCAATCTGAGGATTTCAGGCCTCTGATGGGTCATGTATAGTGGAACTTCCTGGTTAAACACCGGGCACCTGCTGAGAGAGAGACACTCCACTCTCCAATCAGAGGATGCGAGTGAGGAGGCCCCATGGATTCTCTTGCCATCTCTAAGACCTCATCACTGACACATTTTTTTCCTCTCTGGAGACGTGGATGGGGTGGATACTGAGAAGAGAATGGTAAAAGCAAGACACTGAAGCTGTTGAACCATCTGAGTCTTTCTCGTCACCTCTTATTCCCAAACAAGCCCTGCTGTGAGATTTTCCGCCTGTAGCCCACCCCACCCCTGGCTCCTCACACTTCCTTGGTCTGTGAAGCGCCAGGTTCCAGTCAAACTCCTGCAGGCAGAGTCAGTTCACTCCATTCCTGAAACAGGGGAAAGAGCTAGAATTCAACACATGTACCGTTGGGTCCAGGGATTGCTCTCTCCTGGCCACTTCCTGTTGTCTAAGGCGGGGTTTCCTGGCTGCCCACAGATTTCTGCATGAAATCCAGCTGAACTGCGCCGTCAACAAGATGAGCGTGGACAACCTGGCCACCGTGATTGGAGTGAACCTCATCAGGTCCAAGGTGGAAGACCCAGCTGTGATCATGAGAGGTACATAGGCTGCTCCTGCAGTGGAGAGGTGCCCAGGGCGTGACAGCGAGGACACTGCCCCTAGTGTCTGTGTCTTGCTTTGCAGCTTACCAAGCTTGCCACTTGCCATCTCTTCTCACTGGTATTAACAGCCTCACCAGTAGTGTAGGCATTATATCCCCTGCCCAATGGTCACAGAGCACAGCAGTGTAACCTCAAACCAATTAACTGGTGTTTCCCAGTCTTTTGTATGACTTTAAAATACCCTTAGCCAAGAAGGGCAAGCAGGGTTTTGTTTTATAAGCCTGTTTACAAAAAGACTGCTGTAAAGCTAGACTGAAAAGCGTTCCAAGGTTGTGTCTTGGCTTGATCAAAAGTCCTGGCTAGGAGGACTCGTTGTGGCAAGGAAATGTCCCCGACACATATTTGTTTGGGGTGCAATGAGGGGACAGACATCTCACTGAAGACCACAGCAGGAGAGAAAGATGCCGTTCTCTTGACTGTTTGTATTACCTACTGCCTGATAAAACCCGATTCAGGCAATATAGATGGAAAACGTCCTCAACAGCTCCTTATTGACCCTTCCCCTCATATATCTTTATTTTAGTACATCTTCTCACCAAAACTATTCTAGTCCAAATAATTAAGAAGAGTCTCATGAAGTGCAAATGTGGTTTTCAGGCTAGCGTGGGAGCATCCTCATGGAGGGTAGCAAGCTTGAGTGCTTCCACTACAAGTCTCTTGTTTCCTTCAGGGACTCCTCAGATCCAAAGAGTGATGACCATGATGATCAGGGACCACGAAGTCCTCTTCCCCAAGTCTAAGGATGTGCCGCTGTCACCCCCTGTCCAGAAAAATGATGCCAAGAAGGCTCCAGTGCCCCGGAGCTCTGTGGGATGGGATGCCACGGAAGATCCGCCACTCTCCAGAACAGACAGCTTCAATAACTCGGTAAGGCGCCTGCTGCCCTGTCAGACTCTTCCGCTAGCCTGGTCGTTCTGGGGCAGTGATGGATGGCACTGGGGCCATGGGTGGAGTTGGCACAGACCCATCACAATACATTGGGAGAACCTGGGGCTAGTGACATGTGTGAAAACTGCCCACAGGCTGGGTCTTGGGAGCTTTCCTGATATCTTCTCCAAGACAAAACCCCAGGGAAGTTCAACAGGAGAAAACAAATGCAGTATTGCGTGTGTAAGAACTGCTGGACATTCTGAGGGCAAGACCAGAGGGGGCGGGTGTCCTGATGATTCTGAACGTGATTCCTTCCTCAGAGCAGGGGATGTGTTCGTGTAGTCATCCTCATTCCCTGATAAGCTGCCTCGGCAGTGTCAGCCCCTGGCCTGCACAGAAGGCTCAGAGCTCATGTTCTCAGTGTTGCCAAACTCTGTAGGCTCCAAAATATAGACTCTTAGAGGGTGACGACTGACAAAGGTCAAATATTTTCATGTATTTATAGGAACAGATGTTTAAAAAAGGATATGGAGACTTTTTATAGCAGCTCAGCTTTTTTTAAAAATGTGTGGTCAAGAAAAAAATTTAATTTTCTAGTTGACCAAGAAAGCCACTTATGATACTGTTAAAGATGAGAGAGAAAAAAGCAATAAATTGTTGTGGTTGGAGGGTTTTGGGTTGTTTGTTTGTTTTTTGTTTTGGTTGTTTTTGGGGGGAGGCTGCATCATCTCACTAACATTCTAAAACTAATTATAATTTAAAGCCATGCAGGCTCTGTTAGTAAATCCCCCACAGTCCTTGACAGCCACAGCTCAGCTCTATTACAGTGGCCTGTAATGACAGGACAACCCACCCGCTGTGCTGAGAAAGTAATTGTGTCAGCTCTGGAACCCTGCACGTTCACTGTGGCTGAGGATCAGAGGCCAGAGAGGTTGATCAAGGAAGCAACACTAGCGTGCTCTAGAGCAGGGCGTCAAGTCTGAGGTCAAAGTCCCACTGCAAGACCACGTGCTCCTCCCAAAGCTGGGGATTGGCTAGAGGCTACCTCAACCCCAGACTTTTCCATCTTAGATGGGACTCTTTTTTCTCTCTCTCTTTCTTTTCAATTTGATTTTACACACAGCCACATGGTTCAAAACCACCAAATCATAATAAGTTAGCAGCTGAGAAGTCCTGCTCCCTTGCCTGTGTTGGTTCTTACATGATTCCTGTGAGAAAAACCTGGTAAGAACTCCTTAGGGAAGTAAAGGTTCAGTTAGGTTACTGTGGTTGGATATTACAGTCCACAAAGGCAGAGAAGCCATGGCAACAAGGGCTTGGGGTAGCTGGTCACAGTGTATCCACAGTCAGCAGCAAAGAGATGAACTCTGGTGCCAAGCTCCCGGTCTCCTTTTCCTTCAGTCCAGTATGCAAGGCCCTGTGATGGTTCTGCCCCTGTTAATTTACTCTGCTTCCCACAGGCGTGCCCAGAGGATCGTCTCTGTAGTGGTTCTAGAGTCTGGCAAGTTGACAGTATTGACCACCACACTTCCCTTCTCACACACCTCCCTTTCCTGCTGTGTTAGGTTTTTAATCAATCTTTGGTTGTTCCTTTACGCAAATATAAGAAGATGTAAGTAGAAACTGTTTTCTTTTTTTTTCTTTAAGATTTATTTATTTATTATGCATACAGTATTCTGCCTTCAATGTATGTCTGCAGGCCAGAAGAGGGCACCAGATCTCATTATAGATGGTTGTGAGCCACCATGTGGTTGCTGGGAATTGAACTCAGGACCTTTGGAAGAGCAGTCAGTGCTCTTAACCTGTAAGTCATCTCTCCAGCCCCGAAACTGTTTTCTTATCTCTCCCTTTTGCACAAAATTATATTTTCCTATTCTGTATCTCACATTTAAAAACTTACCAATATCGTAGAGACTATAGCACATATCGGTACATATAGCTACCAACATGACCTTATATTTGGCAGTTATGTTCCATTAATTGACTACACTGTGATCCCCTCCCCAGCCCTGGAATGAACAGGTTTGCACCACAAACAGGGCTGCCGTAAATCACCCTGCCCACACTTCGAGTTGTATTCAGACAGATACAATTCTAGGATAAATTCTCAGAAATGGGAGTAGTGGGCAAGAAGATAAATATATTTAAATATGTAATTTTCATAAATGTAATTAGCATCTGTGACATTTTACACTTTCACAGCAATACATGTAAAAATCTCTCATCGAGTGTGCTGTCAGAGTTAGAGCTGTTCCTATCTCAGAAAAAAACTGCTAATTTAGTAATTTCGACCTGAGTTTCTCCTATTATTATGAAAAGAGGCTAAGCATCTTTTTATTGAAGTGTCAGGGTCAGTTCATTTTTTTTCCTTTGTGAACTACTTGGGTTTTTTTTGTTGTTGTTGTTCTTTAAATATTTATTTATTCTATATGCATGTATGCAAGCCTGCTTGAGTGTATGTGCACCAGCCGCATGCATACAGGAGCCCGCAGAGGCCAGAAGGAGGCATCAGAGACTGGGAACTGGAGTTACAGGTGGTTGTGAGCTTCTTGTGGGTACCAGAAACTGAAGCTGGGTCCTCTGCAGGAGTACTAACCGCTGAGCCACCTCTCCAGCACTAACTAACTATTCCTGAAGTTCTTGCCCACTTCTTCTTGGTCACTGATATTTTCCTTTGCAGTCTACATAAGCTCAGGGGTATGGCCAGCAGGAGCCCATCACCGTCTGTGGCGTGCATCACAAAGCCGTTGCCAGCTTGCTGTTTGACTTTTCACGTAGTGGACAGCTCCGTGTCTGCTTGACTTTGTTCTTCATTATGGAGGGGGTGGAAATACACTCAGTGGAGTTTACTGAGCTTCACTTATGGGTCTTGGGCTTTGAGTCACAGCTGACAAAACCTCCTAAGTTCATGAAAGGATCCTAGCTTAGGATTTTCACACCAATGGAACAAATGATTTTAGTTCACACTTCCTCTCCAGAGTTTGAAAGAACCCCTGAAGTGTCATATCATTGAAGTGATCCACTAAGGGTGTCACAGGAATGTGACTGGGAAAATCTTCCTTCCAGGTCTCTAACCCTTATCTTAGGGGCATGGCACACAGAAAGGAAAAAAAAAAAGCCTTATATAACATCCATGATTATTTTTTGCAGGCAAGTAGTCCTGATGCCACCAGCCCCACGGGACCACAGCCAGGTGACCAGCGTCAGGAGGAGAGTGGGAAAGCCCCCAGGGAAAACCCAGGAGACTGGAAGGTGCAATCTCGTAAAAGGACTCAAACGCTACCCAACCGGAAGTGTTTCCTGACGTCGGCGTTCCAAGGCACCACTAGCAGCAAACTGGAAATCTTTAAAAATGAGTTCTGGTCTCCATCTTCAGAGGCTAAGACGGGGGAAGGTCACAGGAGAACTATGTCTCAAGACTTGCGCCACCTCTCCAATGACCAGCGGACTTCTACCTACGATAATGTTCCTGCCCCACTAGGGCCCCCAGGGAGTCCAGCAGGTGTGCTCTCTCCTCCTGCCTGTGACTCCAAGAGAGATGTTCTTGGCAGCAGGGACTCTGAAATGGAATCTGGGAGCAAGAGCTCTGGAGAGGACGACCTTGACTCTTTGCAGAGGATGGTCCAGCATCTACAAAAGGAGATAGAAACCCAGAAGCACACGTATGAGGAACAGATTAAAAAGTAAGTCCTGTGAGAGGGTCACTGGGTGCGCCTGGCTTCTAGGTTTAGAAGGAAGTATATATTTTCTCCACCTTCTAAATTGTCACAGCATAAAGTGTTTCAGGGGACAGAGCAAACTGTAGCAACCAAACCTAATAAAGGAATGGATAAACGGAGAAGAATTAGATAGGAAAATCCTACCCTGCTGAAGAGATCCATGGAAACTTAAAAATGATGCCCAAGATGCCTTAAGGGTGAATATGCTTAGCTGAGTTGAGGGGAGCTTTCAGAATACCTCGTATTAAAAAGTATGTTTTCAGGGCTGACCATCTGGTATCTGATGACAATTGGGAAAACTGTTTCTCCACTCTCAGCACTCCTTAGTTGCCTGTTGTTCTTTGTGTAGGTTTGAGGCTGTATGGGCTCTTCCCCGTTTACTTTGGCTTGCCTGTGTTTGGGTAGTGATGTTGCTGAGGCTTTATGGGTTTAGCTTCTGAGTGATTGGAGACACAATTAGAAAATTCCCATTTACTCTAGCTCTTATAATCTGTCCACCCCTCCTTTTCCAGTGTTCAATGACCCTTATGTGTGGCAATGTTTTGTAGATGTATCCACTGGGAGTAGACTCCATAACTCTGCGTTTTGATTGGTTGTGGTTTTATGTAATGGTCTTTGTCTGTTACAAAGACAGAAATTCCCTTGATGAGTGGTGAACACTTATCTGTGAGTGTAAGGACAGATTAGATGGTTGTTAGGGATTATGCTGGGTTAGTAAAGTGGTGGTTGTAGGTTCTGCTCCAAGATCCACAACTTCGCTAGTCCTGAAGTTAGCTGGGTTTCTCTGTCTGGCATGATTTCCCTCTTGTTGAATGGGCCTTAAGGCTCCTTAGCTGCAGGTTACCACCAATGAATGTATGCCACCACTACATCCTTAAGGTTGTCAAGCCATGCTGGTCATTGTTATGGTTCCTTCCCCGTTCTTCTCCCTTGGCAAATTCTTTCTCAGAGAGGTAACTTTAGTCCAGCTTGACCCACAAGAACATCTGTCATAATGAGAATAATGGGCTTTCATATTCATGGATACTTCTATTAAGATTTAGATACCAGAAAGAAAGACTATTGTGAGTCTCCATCCATTGTTCCATACAGAGGATTGGCCCTCAAGCAAACCATGTCCTTTGTCTGATAACCTGAAATCAACCACTAGATTTATAAGACTTCTCTGATATCTTATCAGGGAGCAAATCATTTCCAGAAAGACTCTCATTGTTCCCTAGCCTGAATTAAAGAGCAGGAAAAGGACCAATGACCATAGAGATGTCTAGTCCTCCTGGATACAGCAGTCTCTGAGACACCTGTTAGCCCATCCATGATGGAGGCAGGAGAATTAGCAACTTGACAGAGCCTTCTAATTGAATCCACATAGGAGCACCCCATTTATCAGAAGAATTGGGAGCCCCAGAAGTATCAAAGAATTCTTGAAGGCCATACAGTTGATTGTTGTGGAGCTGGGTTTGAACCTTGAACCCAGGTCAGTCTGGCTCTCAAGTCCTGTCGATTCTACTCTCTACTGCAATCAGTGTCAAGGTCCAGCGCAGCATCTCACTCATGTTCTCTCTAAGCCAGAAGGATCTCACTCATGTTCTCTCTAAGCCAGAAGGATCTCACTCATGTTCTCTCTAAGCCAGAAGGAATGGGAAGCTGGAAAAGAACACCGAATTTGGAATGCAAGGGTCTAAAGGAATGAGAAAAAATACTGTAGGAAGAGAAAGACAAAGGAGCAGGCAAGGCTCTGAGGGGAGTGTTCCACATAGAGACAGCCACAGCTCTTAAACACAGAACCCAAGACATGGGCTTAGATGGCAACTTATGCCTGCAGATGAGCACAGGCAAGCTACTCAGATGAGGAATAGCAGTCACAGAACAAGCTTGTGAGGAGGGACCACTCACAGAATGACCTTGGGATGAGGGATGAAGCACTCACAGAATGATCTTGGGGAGGAGAGAGGCAGCACCCAAAGGATAAAATTCTGAAGCAAATTCCAACCACATAATCTATGTTTCACCCATAGACCAGAATTTCCTCCTTATGCTTAGATAACGGACTATGTTCATTCATTCCTAAGGTTTAGTTCCACATAGTTTGGCAGGGCACCTGTGTTACAGTAGAATTTTAACCAGGAGCAGCAAATGTCATGGGAATCTAGGAAGCCTATAGTTCATCACCTAGAGAAGGATTTAGAATTACAGTGGGACCCCAGAGCCCCTGGCCCCCAAAGTATGTTTCTCTTTGCTTTTCCCAATCTTGATCCCAGGGGGTTCTTAGCTAGGAAAGGTTCTGGCCCAGACTGTCCACTGAAGCAAGGTTAAGAGCTACCATGTGCACAGAGATGTTGCAGATCTAGAATACAGAGCATTTGTATCCTTAGCTGAACTAGCCAAACACAGGTGCTGCAAGACGGAAACACAGCTCTGTTACAGGTGGTGCCTTCCTTCAAGTAGTTTGTCTGGTTAAAGATAGGACACAATACATAAAGGGACTTGAAACACAACAGCACTAGAGATGTCACCAGCGGGTTAAGTGAGGCCCTGAAGTGCCTTGGGAATTCAGGTCTTCTCCTGGAACAAAGGCAATGGCTAGATTGGCACTTCACCAATTGGCATTGAATGTCTCAGAAAGGCAAATGAACAAGAGCTTGTGAACGTGGGTAAAGGGTTGCGAAGGAAGGGTTCAGAATTAATACTCTGGTGTTCCTCTGATTTGCCTTGCAGCCTGGAGAAGGAAAACTACGATGTCTGGGCTAAGGTGGTGAGACTCAACGAAGAGCTGGAGATGGAGAAGAAGAAGTCTGCAGCCCTGGAAATCAGCCTTCGGAATGTGGAGCGCTCCCGGGAGGACGTTGAGAGGAGGAACAAGGTCTTGGAAGAAGAAGTCAAGGAGTTTGTGAAGTCAATGAAAAAGCCAGAGACAAAGACTGAGGCTTGAGGCTCTGAGATGTGTGGCAGGGACAGTCAACTCCACTTCATTTCTCCATGCTCCTGATGACTGGGAAGCAGGATCACCTCCTAAGATGGACCAGATATCTGAGAGGAAGTGCTGCTGTCCTCAGCAAATAAGTAGAAGATGGCGTGCTGGGGCACTTGTGAGCACGTGCTGTACTCAACGGACTGTGGGGAGAGTGAACTGGAATCTTCCAGTGCATGACGAGGTCCAAAGGAGACATTTAAGGTGTGTGACATCTCAGGACCCCAGGCCAGAGCTAGGCCAAGGCCTCAGGTCTTTGTTTTCTATGTGGCTAACCTGCCTGGTCAGATGATTGGTTAGTTCTGAGACATGCGCAGAGCATGACACTTAACTCTCAAGTACTAACTCAATGAGGACTCTTTGCGGAGGCTGGGCTGTTAGAGCCTGAATCAAAACCATGAGGTGTATTTATGAAAACAAAATTGGCGAGAAATTTATGTTCAAATAAAGAAAAAGGAAAACAAAAAATTGAGCAAGGATATTGACAATCTATCAAACACTTTCATAAGAATTAGTAAAGGGTGGCTGGAGAGTTAGCTCAGTGACTAAGAGCACTTCCAGAGGACCCAGCATCCCCACAGTGGCTCACAAACATCTGTAACTCCAGTTCCAGGGGATCTGACACCCTCCTCTGACCTGAGGGCACCAGGCATACACACATGTACCTTCATGTGATCAAAACCCCCATACACATAAAATATATAAATAAATAGATAGATGGATAAATAAAATAACAACAACAAAGAAAAAGGAATTAGGAACGGACACCTGTTGGTTGAAGCAGGTGATTCTCTCTCATGGCACATGGCTGCGTGAGCAGGACTTATGCTGGCTAACCCTCCAATGGCCCAAACTATGTCTGGAAAGCCTAGAGCAGAGGGTTCCTACTGTGGGATGACCTCAGGAGTATGGATCTGTATATCAAATAGTCAAGATTATTCATTTATATCATTATTACTATTATTATTTTACTTCACCAAAATGAAAATGAGTTTACTCTTTAGAGAGGCCTCTGTTATTATTCTCTGTTTGTTTTCTTAGCTACAGCTAACACTGCCCGCCTTTGGCTGTGGCCCGTTATTCAAAGTGAAAAAAGTGCCGGGTGTTGGTGGCTCACGCCTAGCAATGCCTCCCCCCACCCTTTTCCCACTGGTGCTGAGACAACAGAACAGCAACGTCAGAAACAGGGCACGTGAGAGAGGGACAAGGACTCACACGTCAGTGCTGTCGGGTGTAGACGACCCTGCCTGCACACAGTACAGAATAATTACAGTAAATCCTCGTCTCCAGCCACACCCCCACTTCTCCTTGCCCCCTCTGCCCAGTTGGGCTTCCTCTCCCTCACAGAACCGAGCCTGGCACGCATCAGTGCATATCTGTCCTAAGTGGAAGGCAGATGTGGTGCCTCGGCTCCAGAGTGGATCTGCTGATCACACCCAAGGAAGGCCCAGCAGTCTCCTTCCTCATGTGGCAAAGGGGAAAACGTCGCCCCGGAAGGAGGGCAGAGAGCGCTCTGTGTGATCCCTTCTCTTCACACCTCCCAGCCCTGCTCACATCTCCCTGCCGGCGAAGAGTGGGAGAACCAGGAACGGAACAACGGGGTGGTGCCGGAGGGTTGAGGGCTATGGGGGAAGGAAGGAGTAGGTGCATGTGCCTGTGAATGTATGTAAAGGTGGTATGAAAAGAATCAATTGACGTTACATTTCTGTCCTAGACATGAGTCTTTGAAGATCCGACAATGAAGAGACTTTCATAAAGGAGGAAAGGTAGCCATTGTTCCCCAAAAATCCACAGAAATGACCAATATTTATAGCTGTCCCTATAGAATTGCTTAAGCTAAAAACTACTGCTGCCACTAGAGGGAGCCCTTTGCCCGTGCGGCATGCTGGCTACGCCCTGGAGTGCAGAGCCAGGATATCTATCTATCTGTCCTTCTGGATCAGAGGTCAGTGACAACTCCCCAGGGTTTGAGCGCTGGGGGTCCTGTGACCTGACAGCTAGTTTGGCATAGGCTTCTGAAGTCACTGCTCACCTTTCCTTCCCTAAACACAAGTGTGAAGAACAGGAACACAGCTGTGTTTAATAGAAAGATCATCTTGTTAATGCTGGTCTCATCTGCTTACCTATAAGACCTAAGAGGCACAGAATGTGTCTGTCCGTGTCACTGCATTAGATCCAGTACTTTAGAGAACTCTAGACACATGGAAATTAACAGCTCTGGAGATTTCCAAACTGTGTGTCAAAGCAAACTTACAGGGGCATAGTGCTAGCTTACATTACATTTTAAAATTGAGCATATGTTCCACAGAACACGTGTGGAGGTCAAAGGGCAGCTTCCAGTTATCAGTTCACTCCTTCCACGGTGGGACCAGAAGAGCGAACTCAGGTCACCATGCACGCATGGCAAGCACTTGTACCTACTGAGTCATCTCACCAGCTCTATATCTTACACTTCTGGGGGAAATACAGGGGTCTTTGGCACCCACAGAAGCCCAGAACTTTCTGCCAGCTGTAGCTTCTTATAGCTTGGGTATGAGGTCATCTGCAGTTCCTTCCAGTCACAGGCAGCAAACACCACACACAAAGCAAGACGGACAGAAAACAAGAGCAGCAATGCTTAGTCTAATTTCTAGGTCTGAGAAATCACACAGGATGCAACAAGAGCTCACAGCCCATGAGTGATTGTGATTATTTACAGATGGGATTATAAAAGCATTGTTTTTCTTTCAGTTTCTACGTGTCCTGTCAAACAGCTACTAAGTTACCTAGGCCTAAGTTACTGAAGTATACATGCCTCCAGATCATCTGAGCTGTGACAGAGACCCCCGGAAACGGATCTCCTGGAGCTGATAAAGGGGCTGCTGGGAGAGGGTGATGCTGGAGAGCTAACCCTGTATGTGGAAGATGACAGGACCTCTCAGAGAATCAGAGCAGAGGCGATGAGGTGCACCAAGCAGAACCATCAATCAGTTCAGGGCCACCGCTGGTCCAGCCATATGGAACCAGCTCACAGAGGGCTCAAAGAAGACTGACTAGACACCCAGGTGGCAGAGGTAGACACTAAATGCCCTGAGCTCACTTCACAGCCTCGAACAGGTACATGCCCTTAAATCTAGCACAAGTGTTTGACATTTTTCCCCTTGGGTAGACTGATGCATCTCTCTATTGGGAATTTTTTTTCATTAACCACATGGAGTTTATTAAAGGGGGGAGAGGGGAGGTGGGGAGAAGACAGAGAGAGAGAGAGAGAGAGAGAGAGAGAGAGAGAGAGAGAGAGAGAGAGAGAGAGAGAGGAAGGGTGAGAGAGCAAGAAGAGAGAGAGCGGGAAAGAGGAAGGGGCAAACATGTGGAGGTGCTCACTTAAAAGGGGAAAATTGCACATGTGTACTGAGTCCTTATGCAGCCCCATAGCGAGTGATGTGACCACACAACACGGGGCCCTTTGAGATGCCTAAGTATCTGCCTGAATGCCGATATGCATGCCCCACCCATTGTCAGGGGGCGGGGTCAGCATAATACCAGGTTCCAACAACCTCACATCTTATTATTATTAAAAATGTGTCTGAGTTAGTCGTGGCAGGTTAGGGAATAAGAGCATTGAGTTCGCAAGACTATTTCTTGCTGACATGGGCTTGTTGACCATCTTTGGGGGATGTGACAAAGGTGGGGTGCTGCCACGTCCTGGGGTAGCTAGTTGCTCCATTGCCGTCCTAACTGAATGGAACTCTGGTGCCCCTTAGACCGCTGGCTCAAGCAACGTGGAGAAAGTCAATTCCACTGTCCTCTTGCCCCTGATCCAAAGAGCCCTTTGCAGTGGTTGAGGTGAAAGACAGGATTGCTCAGTGGCTAGTGTTACCACTTTTGTGGGTGGAGTTTCTTCAGTGCCCACCAGTCTTCTTGGAGGAAATGGGGCGGGGCCAGCTGTTGACCTGGCAGTGGTGGATGGAAGAATCCAGAGTTACATAGTAGCAAAAGTGACCGAGTTGAAGTTTACAGAGTCCCGGCATATCTCAGACTGCCACAGGCAGGAGTAAATGGCAGGAAAACCTTCTGAGTCACGTGCACCAAATGTTGTTCTTTTGCTTAAGTTTGCATCAGGCGATCGCAATTGGAACATGAGCCTAGAGATTCGTGAACCACATGGAGTTTACTAAGGTGGGGGAGTGTGGGAGGGGGAGGAAAGAGAGACAGAGAGAGAGGGAAAGGGGCAAAGGGCAAGAGAAGAGAGACTGGGAAAGAGGATGCCTAGAATGTTTGTAAGTGGCATCTCTCTGGTGACATCTCTCTGGTGACATCTCTCTGGTGACATCCCTCTCTCATCTGCTCCTCCTCTGAGCCACTCGCTCATGCTTTGGTTCCACTCCACACGGCAGTGGGTAGAAGAGTTATAGAGTCAGGCAGGGATTCACAGCGGCTAGGTGGTTACTCTGGGTGACATTGTCAAACAGAAACTCCTGGCCTTTATTCTAATGTGATTTACTGTGCCCTGGACCAGGATCTCACTGCCTGTAGTCTGTGCAGTATTGGAGACAGTGTGAAGAGACACATCCATTTCTAAACGACAGAATCCCTGTCTTGCTTCCATACTTAGGGGCACCCCATAGAAATAACATTTTTTTAGAGACTGAATCTCATGTATCCAAGGCTGACCTTGAACTCACTAGGTAACAGAAGTTGACCTTGAACTCCTGATCCTCTTGCCTTCACCTCTGGAGTGTGGTTATTACAGGCATGCACCACCACACCTGGTTTAATGTGATGCTGGGACTGAACTTAGGAATTCTGGCGTGCTAGGTAAGTAGTCCACCAACTCAGCTGCACCCTCGGCTATACCCTCTACTCCCTCAGCCACACCCTTTATACCCTCAGTTTCCCCTCAGCTACCCCTTCAGCTGTACCCCCAGTCTTTCTCAACTTCAGTTTCTTAATTCTCCCTCACTGGTCTCAAAACCCGTTTCCCAGCCTCCCCCTCAGAGTCGGTAAGTTTGTGCGTTTAATCTTGGTTCCTTTGCCCTGCCATGGGGATGAACTAAATTGAGATCTCTTAGCAGAGAATCGCCAATAAACAGGGAATCTGTTTTACCCACTTCATAAAGCTGTCATGAGGATTAAGCAAGGTGTCACCCTTGGAGCGCTGCCTGGCACTTACTAAGAACTTAGTAAGTGTTAGATACTATTTTTTATTTTTATCTTAATCATTTTTATTCTGTCTCATCACCTCTTGCTGTGGTGGCACAGTCACTGTGTAACCCTTTGTGTTCTCTCTGGGATATACATGCCACCTTCCATACAATGCAGAGAAGGGGATCTTATTTTTCCTGAGAAACCACATGGGGCTTTTGGGTTCTACAAATGGATAAGGGCCCCAGAACATGAAAACACAAAGGATCTGCGATACCCGTTAATGAAATGGGCCGCACAGATGGCCAGCGATGCTCTGGAGGAGTTGGAGATAGTCTCCCGGGCACAGTCTGTAGACTTTGAACTACAGAGCACCTGCTTGGATCACTTGGGGAGGGTAAAGAAGGCAGGAAGTTAACAGAAATTCTGCAAAAAGAGTGCCACCAGCTATAGGACAAGCACTTAAAATATGACCCTGTAGGGGGAAACTTCAGATCCACAGTCTGACCATGTGTCGCCATTCATCAATCTTGGTCAATAGACTCTCCATTCGGAACCTCTAGGAAGCTACACACCCTGATCTTTGTTCCAATGAAATCCACTTCTTCTTGAAGCCAGCAAGATTTGCTTCTGGATATTTCTTGAATGCATTCTTTCCAGACCCTGGCCATGTATATTGCTTCAGACAAGATCTTTACTTCCCTTTATTCTGCCCACCTTCCTTCTCTCCCATCCAGGAAATCTGGAAATTCTAGGAAAGAGATGGACAGAGACCCCGAGTCACAGCGAGTGCTGCTGGGTCTGAAGACTCACTGGCCTGCAACTGTCTGGAAGGCGGGTAGGTGGGAAACACTGTCCAGTTTCCCATGATGAGAGGGACTACTTCTATGATAGTAGGCATCTCCACCATTCTGACTAACTTGGGAAATTAATTCAGTTCTGTTTTAGGGGAACAGTATGTTAAAGACCTTGACGAGGTAATAGGAACATTACTTAGGCAGTACGAGAAGCTTAGTGTGTATCTGGGAAGACAGACTTGGGTCTAGTGCGTGGCGTGTCAGAGTGGAAGGGTGCAGAGGAGCATGTACCCCAGACTGACCCAGCCTGGGGGTTCAGAGAGTCTGTCCCCGTGGATACAGAAAAGATAGTACAGGTCTAGAATTCCTACACTAGGGAAGGGAAAGAAAGAATCCTGTCCGGGTGGTGGTGGCACACGCCTTTAGTCCCAGCACTCGGGAGGCAGAGGCAGGCGGATTTCTGTGAGTTTGAGGCCAGGCTGGACCGACAGCCTCCAAAACAATACAGAGAAACCCAGTCTCGTAAAACCAAAAAAAAAAAATTAAAAAAAAAAGAATCCTGTCTCAGAGAGAGGACCAGGTGATTCAGCTTCCTCACTCAAACAATTTCAAATACACTGGACACTGGAAATAAGCAGAAGGGTTTCCCAATGAGACGCCTTGACCTAATGCCAACAACTTCTTTGAGGCCACTCGCTAGTTTTAGTGCCAGCATAATTATCCCAGATACTCTCACTGATGTCATTCTAATGCCACTGGAGTCCTTTGCAGGGTAACATTTTTGAGGAAATGTCATATTTTATTCTTTAATAGCCATTTATTTATCCATTGAGCAGAAGTTATTGGCTCCTATTGTCCCAACACTGTGCTGGGCATGCAGTGGCGTACGATAACTGTCTTCAGTATCTTCAGACTTAGGGCAAAACCAAAGGTTTAACTGAATGCTCCAAGTGATCCCCGTGACTTGTTTCCCAGAGAACGTGTGGGTTCTGACTTCAATAGTTAGCTCAAGCTTTAGCGGTTCCCAGTCATCGCGCTGGGAATATGTTTCCTGCTCTCAGAGATCCAATCAGCCTCTTGAGGGCAAAACTAGATGGATTCCAAAGCCGCACCTAGGACATCTGCAAAATCACAGGATGAGAAAATACCCTAAAATCACCTAGCAAACACCCGTAACCCTCTTAAACTGGTCCTGGTGGAGTCCTGAGGAAAAGCGTTGAACACCAAAACAGCTGAGGAAGAGGAGTGAGAGACCAGGACCAGTCACTCCCTGTCGTCTGTGCAGTGCTAAAGGAATAGCCACAGCTGTCCCGATTTTCTCTCTGTATGTGGGTTAGCTGGGAGCCAAGTCACACACAGGTCCACGATGAGCCCAGAGGTGGCACCATGCTTCTTGTCTCCGTCACTCTTTCTTTCGACAGTCTGAAAGTAAAGAGTCTCGGGTGTCCACAAGGAACAGAATGGGACTATGAACCAAACTTGCTTTCTGGAGGATCCAAACATTGTGGTGACAGGAACATACAGCAGATAATAGCTGTTCACATCAACAGAGAGCGACAAGAAGTGGCCCAACAGTCATTGGAAAGGCAAAAATAGCAGAAATTTCACTTGGGTCTCTTTCTATGGGACTTTCACTGCCAAAGAAGACCATTTCAAACCTATCTGCTCCCCTCCAGGCTGCCTTCTCTGAGAACTGGGAAATGTCTTTGATGCCACCAGAGGTGTCCAGAAGGAGCTCCCTGAAACCCCCCAGGGCTGTCTGATGAACCTTGTCCATTAAAACCAACAATCACGTTGGAGATATCACTAGTTCAGTTGGGTAGAATACCTGCCTGGCACGCATGAATCCCTGATTCCATCCTCAACACTACAGGAAGCAGGTATGGTGCCACACATGTATAACCTCAGCCCTTGGGAGATGGAGGCCAGAGCTCAGAAGTTCAAGGTCATCTCCAGCTCTATAGTGAGTTTGAGGTCTGTCTAGTCTACACAAGACCTTGTCAAAAACAGATAAATAAATGTCCAATAAAGTCAGCTTCCAACTAAGCCATTTTCTGTGGGGAAAAGAATAAAAATATGTCACAGGGAAAAGTGGACATGAATCAGAGGCAGCCAGAACCTCCAGAGGAAGGAGCGGGCTTCCAGCGTTGGTGCTGCTGTGAGGTGGCTACTGTGGTCCCTCACTACCTTCATACACTTCCATCGAGGATTATCACCAGTAATCCTCGCAATTGCCCACGAGGACTATCACCATTAATCCTCACAATTGCCCACGAGGATTATCACCAGTAATCCTCACAATTGCCCGAGAGGCTGACACTTGTGTTATTTTGACAAGTAGAGCAGCTAGGACCCTTCACTTAGCTTCACATCTCAGAACAGGAAAGACAAAATGAGCCAAGGCAGTGTGGCCATCTGTAAGGTTCCTGAAGCTTGGGGACTGGTGGTGACTCTCGCTCTTCCTCTCCACCCCTCTGACAAGATAAGCTTGGTAAGACTTTGGGAAAAATACTGTCATTTGCTAGAAGTTTCAAGAATCCTCGGTTTGTAATTCTGTGGCCAGGAGACTGAGGGTTGTTTCCTCTCATTTTCCCTTCTCAATCCCACTTCTAGTTCTTTCAATTTTGCTACTTCCCATGAGGTCACAAACGATTGTCCACATCAAATATATTTAGGGACACCAACAACACCTAAATAGATAAACGCAGAGGAAAAAGAAGAAATTCAAAATACACTCTACAATGTGAGAAACTGTCATTTTCCCAACTTTAATGGCACCGTCTTCAGAAGTATGCAATGATATAAGCGTGGATCTGCTAGGTTACAAGGAAAGACAATATTGCTTTCCAACGTTTCCCTCAAGGGTTCTGGGTTTGTCCCATGGTGGGTGGTGGGCGTTGGGTGGGTGGTACTTGCCAAAGGAGACTGAGGACATTGAAAACCAGACAACCTGGGTGACCATTCATCATGGCATCTTTGTCTGTCTCAAATGCCAACCTTGTTCCTGTAGGTAAATGTAGATTCAAGTTTAAAACATCCGCTTAAGGATTGGAAGCCAAACTACAGGGAAATGCAGAGTCTCTGCAGGATTGCTTAGCTCAGTGCGCAGCCTGCAGCTGCACCAGACCCTCTTTTACCAAGAAAGGGCTCTTTTGTTGTATGGGAAGATCCACAGATTCACATTTAATTTTGTTTCAAATCATTTGCTTTTATCACTTTCATTCTCTCACAGATTCGGCAGTGGAATGTTCCAGACTTCCCATGGCATGTGATGATAATAATGAAATATGTCAATGTTTAGACTGCCTATAAGTAGACCATTATGCAAGCGTCAAATACTTGCTGTTTTGGAATCATGCCTGAGTTAAGTATTACAAAAGGATGAATGGGCTTTATTGTAACAAATGCCAAGAATGCATCCTGAGTTTTAAGATTCCATCTTGCAGTTAGCATTTGAGGAGCTGTTGTTCACTAAGTTTCAGTCTATCATTGAGAAATATATGAAGTTAACTAAGCAGACCACTAAAATATTTCCTTTTGTCAGCTGCAAATTTATACAAAGCCAAATTTTCTTCATATACTGTATTGAAAATAACTGACTGGGGTGTGTTGGCTGCTACAGCAGCTGGGAGAGAGGAATTGTCTCCCAGCCAGACATTTCCGAGATTTGCAAAATCCTGAAGCAATGCGGATCTTTATAGCAACTTTTTTTGAATATTTTATGTTTCCAAACTGAATTATTTATATATATGTGCAATTAATTTGTACATTAACAAGTACATTTAAATTTTTCAGCTCTTGGCATAATAAATATCAAAGGAAATACTCCTCATAAATGTGAAGTCTTCAAGATGAGTACTTTGAATTTTTAACAGTTAAAAGAATCCTGAGAATAAAATGCTTAAGAACTTCCTGCCCTGTGTCATATGTCCTTGATTGAGGGATTTTCCTTGTATGACCAGCAGTCCACTCTGAACATTCTCCTCAGAGTAAAGTGAGGGAAGACAGAAGGGTTAGAGGGAGGAGGGACGGGGGAAAAGATGCAATCATATAAAACATGATTTTAAAGCATTGGAAAAAGAAAAGGAAACTCTTCCTCAGACAATTCCAATACACAAACTAGCTCAAAACCCATGGAAGTGGTGTGCCTAGTTAAAGGAAGCCCCCCTCATGTTAGGAGTAGGAGCAGGGCAAGAATTAAGGATCTCAGCAGATTCACTAGGGGCTTCAAGGATGCTATTAATAGCACATCGCGATGTGAAGCACAAACAAAATGCCTAGAATGGGGTGGGGGTGTCAGGAAAAATCCACTCCGTGCCTGATTGCCAGCTAAGAATCTAGCAGAGGCATGAGCTATGACAGCGGGAGGGGCACAGTTCACCACAGCCACAGCAGACCATGCAAGTAAATCAGCCGATAGATGTTTCCTCAATGTGCTGGCTAGTCTCACATCAACTTGACACAAACTAGAGTTATCTGAAGGGAGGGAACTTCAATTGAGAAAATGCCCCTTTAAGATTCAGCTGTAAGGCAGTTTTTTAATTAGTGATTGATGGGGGAGGGCCCAGCCAATGGTGAGTGGTGCTGTCCCTGGGCAGGTAGTCCTGGGTTCTATAAGACAGCAGGCTGAGCAAGCCAGTAAGCAGCAGCCCTCCATGGTCTCTGCATCAGCTCCTGCCTCCAGGTTCCTGGCCTTGAGTTTCCTCAGGATGAACTGTCATCAGGAAGTGCAAGCTGAAATAAACGCTTTCCTCCCCAGGTTGTCTTGGTCATGGTATTCCATCACAGCAACAATAACCCCAAATAAGACACTCAACCTCAGAGAAGAATAGTTACACTGTTTGCAAGAAAGTGAATGAAACTAGAAGAAATACATATCAACACAGTAAGATTTTACTTCACAATTATTAGGGTTATTATAATCTTGAAAATGAAATAAAATAAGTGTTGGCAGGAGTTTACAGAGAAAATCTTCTGCACTGTTGATGAAAATGAAAATGTACAAATGTCATTACAGCTTGTAGTGACTTGAATGGAAATGGCCCCACAGGCTCATAGGGAGTGGCACTGTTAGGAGGTGTGACCTCGTTGGAGTAGGTGTAGCCTTGTTGGAGGAAGTATGACACTGGGGATGGGCTTTGAGGTCTCAAATGTTTAAGCTAGGCCCAGCGTCTCGTTCTCTTCCTGCTGCCTCCCAATTCGGACTTAGAACTCTCAGCTATCTCTCCAACACCATGTTTACCTGTGCGCCACCACACTTCCTGCCACAATGATAAACCTCTGAACTGCGAGCAAGTCTCACTTAAATGTCCTCCTCTGTAAGAGTTGCTGTAGTCATGGTGTCTCTTCACAGCAATAGAAACCCAAACTAAGACACAGCTCTTCATAACACTGAAAATAAAAGTACTACTGTGTGATCCATCAATTCACTTCTGGATATATATTCAAAAGAATTGGAAGCAGGGTCTTAAAGAAATATTTGTAAGCTCATGTTTATAGCACCATGACTTATAATAAGTAAAATATGAAAGTAACCCAAGTGCCCATCAGAAGATGAATGGGTAGTAGAGAGTGAAGTATACAAATGTGGTTTAGACCTGAAAAGGATTGGAATTCCGACGTGCTGGGAACTACACGAATGAGCTTTGAAGACATTACTAGAAACAAAACCCTGTGCGGTCACATTTATATGAAGAACTTGGTGCAGTCTAAACAGGGGTGGAGAGACGGCTCTATTAGTAAAGTCCTTGCTGGGCAAGCATGAGAATCTGAGTTCAGATCCCCGCACCCCACATGTCTGTAATCACTGCACTGAGGGAGAGGGAAGGGAACAGGCAGATCCCAGAAGTCAGTTTAGACACGTGAATAAGATGTTGGCTCTGTGAGTGATCTATAAGTAACAAGGTCGCTCTATCTTTGTCTCCACGTGCAAGCACACATGTGCACACATACACTACATACACACACACACACAGAGAGAGAGAGAGAGAGAGAGAGAGAGAGAGAGAGAGAGAGAGAGAGAGAGAGAGAGAGAGAGAGAGAGAGAGAGAGAGAGAGAGAGAGAGAGAGAGAGAATAATAGTTAACCTTCAGTGCCAGGAAATAGAATGGTGTACTACAGCAATTGGGTAAAGCAGAACCTGAAGAGATATCATCTAATGGGCGTATAATTTTTGTTTCACAAAGTAAGTAAAGTTATTGAGGACAGAGATGATGGTTCTCTTTATGATTGTGTTTAACATCATTGACCGCACACCTACAAATGATTAGGATAGCAAATTCAACCAGGTGTGCTTCATCATAGCTTAAAAGCTGGGGAAAGAAGAAACCATGCAGTTTGATATATAGCATCAAAATTAAGAGGTGAGTGTGAACAACTGAGATAAGTCAGCAGGCGGGGGGCCGGGGGGTGCTCTCCCAGTGCTCACCCCAGACCCAGATGGAAAGGAAGACTTGGAATTCAAACTGAGCTCTCAGATTTTCACTCTTGTTCATTGCAGAATTCTACTTTCTGGAATCAGATTGAAAACGTCTCAACTTTTAAATCTTCTATTCCTACTTCAGATCTTGGCATTTGGCTGAATTGCACACCCGAGCTCTCTAGGGACCACAGCCACAGGCTTCCTCGCTTCTATTGCCTGCCTGGTTCCTGGGGTTGCCTATTCTGACAGCCCATAGAGCCCCAGATCCTTTGATGGTCTAAGAAGAGGTAAAAGCTGTATTGATGGCAGGAAGACAACCGTGCAGTCTCAGAGCAGCAGCAGAGAAGAGCCCAGTTTGACAACAGGACCTCACATTGGTCTGACAGTCACTTAGGAGCAGGAGTTAGCTGGTGGCATCTAGTTCTACTCTCCACTCACTAATTTTAAGAGTCTGTGTAATATCCAAAGTGAGAACGTTGATGCATTTGAGTCAGCTACAGGTCTGATGAGTGGATGTGATTATTACTTTGTAGTAATCAGATTTCCATCAATGCCGTATTTTGGTATCACTTGGATGGCCTTGAAACCCTGGTTACAATGCACCCACTGTATCTGCCCTACAGAAATCTATTCCTCCATTGCTGGCTTTTCATATCCAGTCCCCATTTGTTAAGCTAGTCAAGTGGAGCCACTTCCTCAAGTGTCAGCTCTGGATCCAAAAACATCCATCAGAGATAAGAAGTTGTCATGGCGAACCACAACAAACCAAAGGTGGCAGATCATGGGACTGGGTTACTGTAGGTTCTGGGGGACACGCAGCTTTCCGTCTTTGCTTTCTCTGCACACAGCTTTTCAACACCACATCCTGGGCTGTCTCAAAAGCACTGTGCCCTTCGCTTTGCAGCTCCTCAAGCAGATGGCATCCAGACACACTGTGTGGCTCTTACGTAGAGCAACGTGTAGCTGGATTCATGTTGATACCTGGCATTTGTTCAAGCATGTTCATCAAAGTCTGGAAAACTCTAAATGCAGTACATAGAATCTGGAGTTCTTTGTTTTAGGTCTTGTAAAAAAAAAAATAAGGCATTGGGCAGATGTCAGAGTAAAACTTCACTGAAACACGTTGTTTGAATGACACTGAGGCCTTGTATTAGATGCTAAGAAATCTAGTGTTAGCATTGATACTTCCACTCATTGGTAAGGTAACTTCAGATAGGTTATGTTTATTGTTGTTGTTAGGTAGCTCCAAAAGGAAACGCAATAGATATGGATTTAAAATATGCAAAAGGGGGTGGGGGCTGCAAGGGTCTATATCTCTGGCTTGAATGTGTAAGGTATTTTGGGTTACTAAGTATTTAAAAACTAAAAATGACGTGACTTAAGGAAAACGATTGTGCTATTAGAAAATATTTTTCATGCATCAAATATTCCATAAAAGTTGATTGTAGTGACGGCTAGCTCACATCTGATGTATCTTAGTTTACTTAGCTGGCTGTTAAAATGGGGCTGGGTGGGGGGTGGGCAGCTGTCCATCAGGTCAGATGTAGTGAGGGCTTCAGAGGAGAGGTCCAGGAACTCTGGGATCAGCAGAGGTCTGTGACCTGGACTGGTGGAAAAATGGAGGGACCTTAGGTCACTCCTTAAACTCAGTCATAGCAACAAACTCACATGTGACCAACGTGCCTGATGCATTCATCTGAGAATTTAGCAGCATGCCTGTCTGTCAGCAGGCGGCAGAGCCTCCGTGTCCCACTGCAGTCTGAACCGGTTAGTGACTCACATTTGCCCAAAGGGATGTTGAAAGGGAGGGCACATTTGAGGGTAGAAAACGCACTCTGGGAGCGTTTTGGCAGCCCCAAGGTGAGAGAAAATGGAGACCCACAAGGCTGTGTCCCAGGTGCCTTTGCCTTGATGGTATCCCTGCCACCATCAGACCAAGGGTATCTTACAACTGAGTCAACCCAAGATTTATGATCAGAATAAACAGTTGTCATCACCCAAAGAGCTTCCTGCATGTGGTTTGTCACACTGCAACGGTAGCAATAATGAGTGAGATACTCTTAGAGGCAAGATTTGAACATTAGTACACAAAAATCTGGGCGGATCATTTCAGGGGTCAAAAACCAGCCCTCAGGTCATGGGCCTGCAAGTTTCCAAAGAATTCACTAAGAAGACAGAGGCTCGGATGACGCCATGAAATGACCTGGCAAAGTGTTAGGAATGCCTGTGATGGGGCAGGTGCAGTTCTTCAGCCATGAGCCCTGACTGGGTCCTCTGAGCAGCCCCTTCAGGGATGCACAGGCAAACCTCTCTCCCCATCCTGTAACCTACTGAGCTGTCATGTACAGGCTGCCAGATCCTACAAACAAAAGCGTGCAATTAAGTCTGAACTTGAGGTAAACACCAAAGACTTTTAGAGT
Organism: Mesocricetus auratus; assembly: GCF_017639785.1. NCBI lineage: Eukaryota > Metazoa > Chordata > Mammalia > Rodentia > Cricetidae > Mesocricetus > Mesocricetus auratus. The sequence continues at coordinate 148,933,324 of NW_024429266.1, read as the reverse complement.
AAGAACGTCTTGTACAATATTTGAGAACTGTTTATAGTAAAATCATATTATTTATCTTAGGTTTAAGTTTCGCTAACCAGCCTGTGGAACTGATGTCTGACCTCATACTGCATCAAGAAGGGGGCCCTGGGACATTATGCTTTGAGTCCATCTCTGAACCTCACAGGCTTTTGTAATTGTATTTTTGCAAAACCTTCAAAAAAGAAAGAAGGAAAAACATAAAACATAAGATGGTTGCAGCAAAAAAAAAAAAGGCAGAACAGAATCGGGTCCCATGTAAATATTATGTTAATTAAAACAGACGGAGCATAAACAAAATAACTTTGGGGGCTGGTTTCTGTTTCGCCTGGATTTCTTAATATAGTAACTCATCCCATCTTGTTAGCGCCCTTTCCTTATCAAACATTGAACCGGGTGTAAGGAAGTTTAAATTCCCAGGGATGGAGAGTGTTCTCTAAACACTTGGAACAGATGGTCTCTTGCCTGAAAAGCATGCTTCCTTTCAGGGAATGGAGGGTTGAACTTGACTATTTCAGGAAAATGTCTTGCGGTTCATTTTTAGACACCAGGTTTTCCCCACTGGAGAATACTTCCCCCATCCCATCCATAGGCAGAGATCCCATGTGTATACTTTCCACATCACAGCAAACAAAGAGAAGCCTAGACTACCTCCGGCACAGCTTCTCAGAAAAATTGCAGTTGCCTTACAGATTTGTAAGATAAATGTCCATTTGGGAGGGTTTAATTGATAAAGTCAGACATACCACCAGGCAGCAGAGAACTAACAAAACAAAACGTCCTCTCTGCCCTCCAGAACATTCTCGGTTCCACTCCAGCAGCACACATGGCGCTGTTTTCTTTTTACCTTTATCTTTGAACAGAACTGTCTGTTTTGCTGAACGTTCGTCACACGGATCTTCTGGAGTTTCCTCGTCTTTAATCAGGCTGTTACACATTTAGGCAACAATACTATTTAGAAGTTGGGCTTGCTGAAAACATTCCCCGGGCCATCAAGGAAATCACCCAGCATTCTGCTTGTGAAAATGTGATTTATGTCTCTTAATCAGAAAATCTTAACTTCAGCTAAGTGGTCTAAACTGTTGTCAGACTTTAAGAATCTCGTTTCCTGGCAAAACTAGGTTGTGTGCCCATGCATTTCCCAGCTTTCTCGGGGTGGATGAGATACTGGAGGTCTGTGTGGACAGCCAGAGGGAGGGCAAGAGATGGCAGGAGCCGCTCTTTAAGCCCACAGTTGAGGAGACAGAGTCCAAGATAATCACATAATCCATTTATAACCACCAAGTTAACAAGCTCTCACCTCCAAATATACCCCTTATTTACAAACAGCCACTTTGGTGCAAAAGTGGGCTCTTGTCACATAGCTGGGGTCCCACATCTTCTTCTCTCAACATCACAAAGATCAGTTCATACAAGTTCATTCTTAGGATTTTAATATAATATAATATAATATAATATAATATAATATATACATGTACATGTGAGCTCTGAACATAATTTTCTCACCTTTTACTATATGCTATCTCCTAAAATTACTTGCCCCTCTGCTCTGCCCAGTGCATCCCAGTTGCTTCAATTTAAAAAACAAAGCCAGCCAGAATGACGTAGCCAATCAGAGCGGCCTTGCCCAGGTCAGACCACATGTGGAGAAAAGCCCCAGGCCTCACAGCAGGAGCAGCATCTATAAGTGGAATTATTTACAGAAGAATGGGTAGGCTGCTAAAGAATTCAAAGCTGTGTCATGGGGACAGCTTCTCTAGCCCCTTTAGTCCAGGCCTGGCCCAAGTCCTTGAGGAGGACTCTGCTCTCTCCCCTCAAGGACTGAACTCTGCCTCACCTTGTCAGTGCTCATCCAAGGACAAGGGCTGTGCTCCCTATCACACCTGCTGGATGTGTCCTGCCAGCCAGGAGGCTGGAGTCCACTGGAGAGAGGCAGAAGAAGGTCTGAAGGGAGGAAGCGTGTTCTTCCATAGGCTGTCTCCCTGCCCTTCAAGCCCAGCGTGCTGCCACAGGAATGAACTTCCTTCCAGAACACTCACCATTCTTCAGCATGCTTTCGTGCATAACGGAGCCACATGTCTCACATGCTCAAATCCTCCCCGTGTATTTCCTGGGGCTCTAGAGATCCTCTGTGCTTCCCTAGTGGCTTTTACACAAAGTGACCCAAACTACCTGTTAAACTGAGCACAGAACAGCAGTAGAGTTCCCTAAGAAATCAGGACACCCATCTTATAACTAACATTTGAGGGCAGGACACACTAGGCAGCCATAAGGATCCCCTTTTAAATTTGATATCATGTGACCTTCAGTAATGAAAGGTCAATCAAATTTAACCTAAATACTTTCCAAATTAATTCTCTTTAATATAATACAATCAGGATTCAAAGAAATAGGTTCCAGTTATTAGCAAAGAGGGGCCAATCCATTTTCCTTATCTGCTGCTAGTATTCCTGGAGTTTACAAGAGTCATGTGCGATGAGAAGAAAACATAAAAACAGGAGCTCAGTGCAGTTTATTGTCCCTTCAAATTATTTTCCACTGATTAAGCAAGAAGTTTTCTTCCATCTGGGTGTACTGTGATATGGAAATATAAAAAGAGGAGGGTAGAAAAGAGGGCGAGATTGCATCTTAAAAAAAACTGCCAAAGGTTATTGTCAAAATAATTTTTCCATTTTATTTAACAGGATGACTCTAATATACACATTTGTTTAATGAACAGAGTGTAAAATATTTATTCCATCTTCCTTTTTGTCTGACTTCTGAACATGAAGTCAGTATATCTGAACATGTCAGTATATCTGAACATGAACAATGAACTTGCTTTACCAAAGAACATGGCTGTGCTTAGCTGATTCAGTGTGTCCAGGAATCAACTAATTTCCTGGATGCCCCCAAGCCTGCTGGATGAGAGCTAGCATCAATTCCCACACGGCAACTAGGCAAGTAGCTCACAAACACCAGTGCACATGTGAGATAGAAATGAACTGATTACCGCAAATGGTCATTCTCCAAGCGGTGTTTCCATGCAGATATGTTTCCCTGCGTGGAAACATCGTTTTTGGGCTGATATGGTACAAGGTTAGCTTTCCCCCTTTCACTAAATGTGTAAAGTCAAATGTCTTTGGGAACAAGAAGACACACAGGAACCCAGTGTTCCTTTTCCACCACACATGAGCTTACAGGGTTGTGGAGGGGATTAAGTGGGCAGGTTTGAAGCTCAATGACTCAAACAGGCTACACTGCAAATGAATGACAAAAAGTTTCACCTAAACACTGCTGCACCTTATGAATTTGGTAAAACTTGAGAGATAAATTCCTTCATATGAGCATACCTTTCATTGGAAGAATATAAACTATAAAAAGATGATAAAACTCTAGCAACCATTTTAAAAAAGTATTTCATCATTAAGTTTCCAGACTAAATGTTTCACACTGGGAAAGGGCAGGCTGTAGAAGGTTAGTTTGGATGAATCACTACTTTAATGCCCTTGGCTTTTTTTGGTACAATTGTGTGTTTGAGTTGGTGGTTCAGGTAGGTAATGGATATTTTTAGAAAAAAAAGGGCCCTATTTTGGGGGGTCCAATGAAATGCCACTTCCGTTTACAGATTAATAATTGTTTGCTTATGGCTGACCATGTTTCTCTCTTGTGATGAAATGGTCAGGTTGATTTAGGGGATGGCATACCATTTACTGATAAAATATATTTGGAAACGTCTGCACTTCAGTTTTAAGTCTGCTATTTACAAATCAGCAGATACAGGGAGGGGCTCACAGCTTGCCCACAAGACACAAACACACAAAGCTATGGGCAGATCCCTTAAAATAAGTTTGATGCAAAAAGCAGAGGGCAACATACACACTTTTCTATTCTAATTGAGCTAAACCCTGGGCAGGGTACACTATGGGCTGCAAGGAAAGCTATTCTTTTAAGAGGGAGTCACACACACAAAAATAAAATATTCAATATTCTACACTATATTACAAAAATAAATATAACGATCAATAAATAGTAAGAAGCCTAGAAACTTTTACATGGTCGTTCTGATGCTGGGATGCCCAAGTGCCCCTGCTAGAGTTTCCCTCAAGAGATATTAGGTTTATCAGCTTTTGCCATCGAAGCATAAGAAATAAAAATAAAGCAAGACTGGTATGGGCTGGCCATAGTGAACGATTTGTCATCATAGAAAGTTTTAATTTCCTGATAGCCTACCCATTCTGTGGCTTCAGGTTAAGGCAATGAAGTAGACAGGCTGCACGCAGCTGCTGGGAGAAGCAAGAAGAATGCTTCTATTTATGGCTTTTGTCATTTCACTTTCTGATAAGGCAGCAAAATTCATAACAATAATGAAAACAGAAACACCTGAATATCCAATATGTGACTATTCAACCTTTCTACAAGAAGACCATCATGAAAAATACAGCTCATAATTGCACTCTAGCAAATGGAGCAGCATGTAAGATATGCAGACAAGTCTCAACTGTCACCTCTCTTCAATAGCTCAGCTAAGTCTCTTGAGGAGCTGATTGGGTGAGCAGCAGTGAGCATGGTGGGATACAAGAGCTGACACCTCTCGTATCAGATGTTAATGTCAGTGGTGTTCTATGGCCAGAGAGCATGCACTTTCCCAGCTCTGGCTGTCATGTTTTCCTGGAGTTTGCAAGTCATTCGGCATCACATGACACATCTAAACTATTGAAATCACAAAGCTGAGCTTCTATCTGCCCTAGTCTGGTTCTAGAGCCATGACTAGAACCTAAGAAGAAACTATTTCTGCCAAGCTGAGATTTTATAAATGTCTATGATAGTGTCCTTGAGAAAAAAGGACCGGCAGTACCGTGGAGTATGAGTATGTGTGGTGTACCATAGAGTATGAAGGCTGTACCATTTCTTCAGGAGATGCTGGCATGGCTATTCAGTGCCAGCTGTATGTATACAGATTTATGCATGTGCTCAAACATATGATGTTACAAAGAGGCTATGTGGATGCTTCTTAGTTGAATATCCATCTCAGCCAATTCAATGTCCCTCACTGTGCTCCCACTTAGGATCAAAGAAGTTGTTCCAGGGCAACAACTTCTCTGAGAGTTGCATTTTGACCAACTAGATATCCGGAGCTGAAGTTCAAATTCAGAAAATACCTTTCCTTGAGAGAACAATCTGAATGTATAACCCAAAGAAGTTTATGGAAAGGAAGTTGATAGGTAGTTTGAAATTAATATCTATAACCAATAGGGCAGGGTTGGACAATAGTTTCAAACTGCAAGGAGAGCAGAGTGGGAAGAATGGAAATGCTACAGGGTTCCTTCCAAGACCAAGGCTGATTTCTAAGTTTAAGCTCCACATTTGAGTCACCTGCTTATGAGTCTACTAATTCATGGGTTTGAATGTATTTGCTCCAACTCTAGTCTTCTTCTATTCTGTGTTCTTCACAAAAATCATACCTGAAAGGATATAGCTAAAATCGAGTCAGGTTAAATTTCCAGAATAAGTCTAGAAATCAGATCACTAACTGATTTCACACTGAGTGAAAATGCTTTCAAGTGCCTCCTTCCAGCCCAGGTCATGGGTGATGAAGGGAGAGAAAGCAAGAGGCATGATGGACAGGAAGTTCAACAAAGGAAAGAAGGTGAGAGAAATCAGAGGTGGCCAGCAAGAGAGGGAAGTCAGAAAATGAAGACTATGTTCGGTAGAGTCCATCAAATAGCTCCCTTTCCATAGTCCTCTTAGTCTTGGATCATTTTATTTTGTTCCAAAAGATTTAGCTATTCCATTCGAATTGTGATTATTTTACCATCACACCTGAGGACAGCATCTGTGCCCCCACCACCACCTCCATAGCTCTATATGGCAGTAAAGGCTGGCACATGTGGCCTTGCTCCTGTTGACTGAGGGGGAGTCAGTCCTGACATTCCCCTACCCTCATATTACTTGATCAGGCACTGTCCTTTGGAGTACATGGCTCAGGGGCCCATTCTTTGCAAGTGCATCTCTGGGACCATTGCCTGTCAGGGCCATTTACTTCATGTATCTGACAACGCCACTCTCCTCTTGAGCCTGCAGCTTGCTCATCCAGCCTGCTGCTCTGAACCATGGCAGATACAACTGAAAAGAACTATGTTCACATTCCCAGAACATTTGGAAAATATGCTTCTCTAGGTTAAACTCCTGATATGAACTTTCTTATCCCAAATCCTATACCCTGGAGGAAGCCACTCACATGTATCAATATAGTCTACCTCTGTTGGACAAAATGATTTCCATAAGTCCATGTGCACCTGCATGGACATGCACAAATGTATTGACACTATTTCCTTTTAGAGACTGCTCTTTCCAAAATGACATAGAGGATAAGTGGTACGGGCCTGTGTTTTGTTGTTAGAGATGGTATCACTGGGAAATGAGAGTCCAAAGAAAATAAGTGGAAGGGACTGGATTGTATAGCAAAATATGAATTTTCTACAGCACACTGACCTGTCCACTTCCCTATGGTGGCAACCTCTATTATCTGTACACCTTCATTAAATAGTTTCATTAAATAAAACACAAAATATACACATTTGCAGTTATTAAATAAGCCATGGGACTCCTATCTACAGCCACATTCAGACACAGCCATTCCTTCATATTTAAACTTGTAGGTGACAACACCTTTATCTAAATAGAGAATGGAGATAGGATCCAGCTTCGTGGGCACACAGCAGGCTTTGGAAGCCTTCTGGGAATTCTTGAGGTGGACTAAAGACTGGATAATAGCATGTTTTGTGGGTGTGAGGTGCTCTGCCAGAGGGTAGTTACAGACACCACGGCATTCATAGGCTTCATACCCAGGTGGTGCGATGATCCAGGAGTCCCAACCAATCTCCTTGAAGTCAATGTAGAGTGAGGACTTCTTGCAGTAGTTTCCCTTGGCATTCCTTCTGATTCGAGCAGTAGAGTCATCAATCATGTTAGACCTCATCTGCAGCAAGGCCTCTTCATCAGGCCTGCTGGAAAAACCATCCATGTCCAGGTCCAGGTCCAGATCCTGCTCGTGAGTAATCATTTCACTCAGTTCCTCTTTGTCCTCCTTGTCATTGCTTTGGTCGTCAGAAAACACAACAAGCAAAGGGTCGTGTTTATTCTGGGCACTGATATCTATTTCCAGTTGTCCCCTTCCAGTGTCCTCAGCTTGGTTTTGTGTGCTCTGGATGTGGATCTCCAGCTGATGGGTAGATGGGCCTGACTTTTGCCACCGTCTGGTGGCATCCGTGACATCGAATGTCTCCCACTCACTGCTGATTCCATAGATCTCTGTTGACACTAAGACCAGCATGCTCCTTTCATCCTTGCCACCCTCGACATTCTCCAGTACTTCAAAGATGGTGATCTTCCGGTCCACACCATCATACATCACACGATCTCTTTGTACCAGTGTGTACAACCTGAGTTCAGCCATGATGACCTCCTCATGGTGCGGGATGGACACATTGAAGAGGAGAGGGTATTTCCGGACCCCATTAAAACTGACCGGTTGAGAAAACAGATCTAAAAAAGAAAAATATTTATGACAAATCAGACTCACTAGATATACTACAAAATAAAGCAAGGGCTTATTTGTGAAGTAAGAGGAAAGAAAACATGCCCAGCCTGAGCTACCTCGCGGGGACAGAACTGGAAAGAACCTGGGCACTGCAGAGAAGCCCTCTTTGTCCAGCCAGCCATGAGCCATGAAATGAATCATGGAGATTGCTCTGAACTAAAGACTTTGAAGCTTATGTGTGTGATGGGCAGTGTTCTCCATGTGGTTGACTGGCCACTGGTCTTCATGGAAGATCTCCACAGACCAGGATTGTGACACACACGGGCCAAACTGGGGCTGTCATATGTTGTTGGAAATAAAGTTTCACCAGAGCACAGACCCCTTCGTGTATTGCCGGATCATATCTGGCTAATTTTGCCCTGCAGAGGCGGAATTAGATATGGACTATCTGGCCTTTACGGAGGAAGTTTGCTGACCCTGTCCCTACCCACGTAACAAAGTTCAGCAAGGTCAGCAGAACCTTGCTAAACTGGTTCTGGCGCATGTGGCTGTCCCCAGTGAGTGAGAGAAGATGCACCTTGGGGGTAGATGGATTGCCTTCCTGCTATTCACTAGCAGCCAGCATGGAGTTGGACACACACAAACCACCAGAGATCTATATGAAATAGCTTGTTAAAGGTTCTTTAGTATCAGAAATATGCCTCCAAATGATTCCATATTGCTTTTCTTTTTTTTACAAGATCTGGTGTGGCCCTGGTTGGCGTGTCATTCACTGTGTAGAGCAGGCTGCCCTATAACTTGCAGAGTCTTCTAGATCTCTGCTCCCTGAGACACTTTGCTGTAATGTGTCACCATGCCAGGCCTGATAATATCTTTTTATGTGAGAATTTCACAGAGAACCAAGAGCTCCTGTGTACTCACCTCAGGCAGTTTATCTCTACAAGGACTGAGACATTTGATGTCAGAGTATGCAAGGATTGTGACACCAAGATACTAGGGACTTGCAACTGAGGGTCCTCTATTCTCCTAGGCAAACTTTCCCCAACTGTATACCCAGTTGGTGATCTCAGTGGAATCTCTGGCCCACACTATCTCAGCACTCTTCTCTAGCTGATGGCTTTATACTCACTCTCAAAAGGCTTAAAGTTTGCCCTGACAAAGTACACAGAATGCTGCAGTTGCCTAATGGATTGATCAGTTGAATGAATACTTTATCCTATTTGGTGGATAGCTTTCCCACTTGGAAAAACAAAACCAAAAGCGGTGCAGCGTTCTCTGTATTCTGTACCTCTGAGGGCCTTCTTCTGGAAAGCCCTCCTACACCACTTCTGCTTCTCCATCTTTGGCCCCCCTGGAGACCTTGGCTCCTTTGAGTCTCTCTCTGGAAGTTCATCCCAATAGGGGTCACCTGTGCACTTGCCGTCTTGGAAGACCAAAAATGGGAAGAGCAGGCTATTGCTCCTCCGTGAGAGAAGTACAGAGAGTGCTTTCTGGAAGGAGAAGCTTTGGAGGATATGTATGCTCCCTGAGGTTGGGGTCTCAGTGGACGTTTACACATGTAAACTCTTACATTATGCACATTAAATACATGCAGATTCCCTATATATCAGCTATACAACAAGGAAGATGTGCTTTTAAAAAATAAGCTAACATTCAAGAGGTTGAGACAGGAGGATTGTGATTTTGAGCCCAACCGGGGATACATAGTAAAATATTGTCTCAAAAGAAATTAATAGTTTACAGTTTTTAAAATCTAAATGTATTTCAAGACCAGCCTGGGCTACATGTGGTGAGTTCAAAGCCAGTTTAAAACAAGACAAAACACACATACACACATACACACACCCCTTAACTAAATAAAACCATACACAGTTTTTGCATACGTGATAAGAGATTCATAGAAGAGTCACATTTTGGAGCAAGAGAATGAAGTCTGACAGATTTCCCATGTCAATTGCTCTGCAAATTGTGTGACTGTCATAATGACACCCACAATGCATAGATGGACCTGATGCTAGTTCTGCATCGGAAGACGCCAAACCACCATGTATAGATCTGACTTCCTAGACAATACAGAGGATGAAGTCAGGCTGAGAATTGAAGCCACATTTTCCACCTTGCATGTGACACCCATTCAAAGATGATTTAGGTTTGGCGTCTTCTTGGTCTTTGCCTCCTAGGTCATGTCACTGAGCAAACACAAAAGGTGTACAGATGGATGACAGCAGCCAGCAGGGCAAGTCTGGTGAGGGGGATGCATACCCTCTGCTATATGAGTCTTCCTCTGACAGAAGTGCAAAGGGGTGGATGACTAGGTGTCCCCAAGACTGATCCTCCCCCATAGATCTCTCGTAGTGGTAAGCTTGCTCACATTCTCACCCTTATCACCTGATCTTCCACGTGAGAAGCAAGAAATAAAAGTGGAATAATTTATTCCCACCAAGCCTGAGCTAGACCGCATCCCCTCTGTACCTGAGCTAGAACACATACTCCCTGTGCCTGAGTTAGACCGCATTCCCCCTGTGCCTGAGCTAGACCGCATTCCCACTGTGCCTGAGCTAGACCGCATTCCCCCTCTGCCTGAGCTAGACTGCATTCCCACCTTGCCTAAGCTGAATCATGGCTCAGAGGAAGATGCTGAGACAAGCTCCTTCAGGAGGTTGCTCTTTCCCTCTTAGACTTGCCTTCAAAGGAATCTGGAATCTCTGCTTGCAGTTTCCACCAGAAATATTAGTAAATAGAAATGGTGGTGATTAGTTGAATTTTAAAAGCAAATACTATCTTGGTGTCAGAGGAATAACCATTCAGTGTTTACTCTAGCACCTAGAGTATTAAGTAATTCATTAAAAGTCATCATGGTTTGCCTAGCACTCCCTAACAACAAGCCCTCTCTTGCCTCTAACTGCTGTGATTCACTCATCTGTCACACAGTTTCTGTTTACAGTGGGAAATTTGGACTCCCATCTCTTAGTCACATCTTCCCAAGGCGGCTAGCTCTCAGCAGTCCAGAGATGTTTCAAGCCACTGCCTTCTGCTTCCAAGAGTGTCTGGCAAACCTTGACCAAACCTCATTTTCACTCACCCAGTGTCTACAAAAGCACAATTGGTAAATAAGAAAGAACCAGTTTCTCTATATCCACAGCCTCTATCATCAATATCATATTCTTTCTACAAGTACCATATGACTGTAGGGTTAGCTTGCTGACTCATTTAAAGATCTGAAGTGTAGGAATAACAATTTGAAATTTGTACATCACTTGTCATGAAGACACAGTCACAACAAGATGAACTGTTAGCTGTGTTCTGTGCACTTCCTGGGGTCTTATCATGGCTCATTAAACACAAAGAAGCATTAGAAGAATCTCATAAATACAGTACCATTCTATCAGAACACTACTTAAATGAAGTCACAATTGGAAACTTACTCAGAGTTTGATAGAAACTAACCCAGAATTTGGATGAACCACAAACCCCACATTTCTAATTTCTTTTTATTGTTTTCACCATTTTTGATCTAAGGAAAAGCTGACAAATTTTTATCAACCCCAGATAGAAATCAAGTCCTGTCTAGAAAGTAGCAGACAAGATAGAGCAACAGATCAACATTTACGTTTTTGTTTTGTTTTGTTTTGTTTTTTATATACTCAGTGTCCAGATTAAAACACTATCAAGAACCAGTTCTGATGCCAGAATGAACCATGGGCATTTTGTGGTTTTTTTCCTAAATAGACATTTTATAGCATTTTTGAATTCTAGAATGGCCAGGTGGAACAGTTGCTGTTCTGTGTCTGAACCACGCATTTCCATGAATTCGTTCTCTCCTATATCATCTCCACATAGATGTTTACTAACTGCTTCTTGAGAAAAAGCAAAGCCAACGTCTCATAGGTGAAAACACAAGCCAGCTTACCTTCATTCTTGAAGCTCCGGATGATGTTAGCAGATGGCATGGAGGTCCGGTCCGTGGCGAATTTGTTGTAGAGTTCTAGCATGTACTCTGGCGGATCCACTTTGGCTGTGTCCTGCTGGGGAATGTCGGACAGGTTCAATGTCTTGAGAAACTCGTCTTTCATACTCTGCAGCAGTGTATTGAAGTCCATACCGTCTTGCTCCGTGAAGACATCATCGAAGAAGGGCATGTCTTCTTCCAGGGGAGACTGCTCAAGGCCCATGATGGGGCTGCCAGAAACCGAGCGAGCCATCAGGCAGAAGACAGCGCTCAGCTGCAGGACCAGAGAACCCATGACTCTGCTCAGCTCCCCAGCTCAACCTAGGAAGGCTTAACTCCTCTGGGCTCTAAGTGGCAGTTTTATCTTGTGGAGTGTAAATGTCTTATGTCACTGGACACGACACAAGTATGGAAACTCTTCCTCTCTCTTCCCCTCCCCCTGCACTATTCCCCACCCCCCACCAAAAGTCAGGTTGCAGTAATTGAATAGCAAAATCCCCTATAGGGCCTAGCCTCTTCTTATCTCCCTAGTGTAAACTTGTACACCAGATTTCATTTTTATCTTGCAACCCCTCTTGCTTTTAATGAGCATTTTGTAAACACTTCCACATTCTGACACTGGTGAAGGATAAGACAATTTTCTCTTCACAAAGGCTCTGCTACTCTTTCTCTCACTTGACTTCCTTTTGCTAGGAATGTCTGGATTCTGGCCTTATGAGATTCAGTTTTGCACGTGTGTATGGCAGATATTAAAAATCAACAGAATGCGTATTGATTCAAATGATAGGGGCTTTCATGTCTAAAGATGGACTAAATATCCAAAGACTTCAAGTTAAGTAGATGTAAATGACTCAGAAACAAAATTTGAAGGGTTTGCTTCTAGAAAAAGGAAAGACTAAAAGTCACAGTCATTTTCCTACAGACTTGATCAGGCTGAAGTAAAGCCAGCGCCTGATCATAATGAGGTTTGGAGTGTAGCATTGTGAGGAGCTTTGCAAAATCATATGTGTCTCATCTAATAACTCCGTTTTCATTCCTGTCGTGTGTGTGGACTCCTGAAGTCATAGTTGGTCAGAAGTCACTGAACTGTGTGTGCAGTTGGGAAGCCCCAGGTGAAGCCCAGGCCTTCTGATTACTGTGGAATAGAAACTGACCAACTTTGTAACCAAGATTCCACTAGAACAGGAATTGGGGGTGATAGCCACTTGACTCTAGCCCAGCCTTGGGTAGGCAATGAGAAGGCAGGTAGCTAGGTGTGGATTCGGGTCCTATGCTTGTGGTACCAGATATATACATGACCAAGATCTCTGTCAAGTTCACCTCTAAGACTAAGTCCAAAACTCTATCAGCTTTGCCAATAGCATTACTAAACAGATAAAAAATGCCAAGTATTTTGGTAAGGGGGTGGCGGGGCTGGTATAATTGATTGTGTGTCCACTTTAGGAATAATAAGCCAGGCTGACCATACAGTCCACACTAATTGGTGGTAGCAGGAGTCATAGTGCTGTCACAGTGGCTCTGTAGACAGCTCCAAGGGGTGATTTCCTGCAGGGACAATTATAATGGAATCTCTTCTCCTTGCTCGGTTTGTTCCCTATGCAACTATACAGGCAGCCTTCGGTTCGTTCTGAGGACACTAAGATACCGTCTTAGCTTCTTGGTTAGGTTTTTCTACACTTTTTCTAATAGGCCAGCTATAGTATCCCCATTTACCATTCTTACTGGTTCCCTAAGCTTCTAATCACCTTTTGATTCTATCGCCTCCTTCCTCGTTCTTTCTGAGTTGTCTTAGGAAGAGTCTTATCTTCTTAGCTGCTCATTGTCCACTTGTCTGGTAGTTGATTGAAATCCAATGTTTGATCAATATTTCTGCTTTTGTAGCAAAATGGCAACTGCGGATTAGAAATAGATTGCACCTGAGCAGGCCCACAAACAAGTGTGTCCTAAAGTCGTGGCCCACTCTACCCTGGTTAGTCTTAACCTGAGGTTCCTGTATCATGTGCTGACCAGAACAAGCACCCAGTTATCTTCACACACACACAGAAGCACACACAGACACACACACTCTTACACACACTCACACAGAGCTGTGTAGATATGGGAAAATTAGATGGGAGACTTGTGCCAAACATTAATATCTATCAAAACTCAATGACATTAATAACAGCCTCACATTGAAGGAATAGATCAAAATACAGAAAGAGCCTAGGAAAAGATTCACAAATAAGAAAATTAGTTAAAAAGTAGCTGATATCATGGCTCAATGAGGAAACAACAAACATTTCATAAACGACAAGGGATCACTTACTGGAAATATCGATTGTCTATGTCATTCTTTACACAAAAATATCAAATTCAGATTGGTGGATGATTTTTATAAAAGAGAAATTTTGAATACTCTGGAGAAGTCCCTTTTGCCCTCACATCTGAGGCCACTTCAACCATAGAGGAGAGCAAAGACAGGAATGATTTTCCCAGTCGGCTTAGAAAACGAAGAAAAGAAAGGTCACCTTTAGAGAAAAAGGTGCACAAGAACTCCAAACCTCTGACAGGGAGGATGTCCCTTGGGACAGTGAGCGGGACCCTCCCTGTTGACTATGCTTGCCATCCTTCCAGAAGCGCACGCACAGCCTACGATGAGGCAACCTTCACATGTGACAGGAGGTTTCATTACCTGTAGTTTAAAAGATACTTTTGCTGTTCTTAGAGCAAACACTCATTTTTCAAGTATGCTTTTTAAGTAAAAATATGCTAAAAATGAAAATGCCCACTGATCTAGGATATCCTGGGAGTGAAATGGACAGCCCATCAGGGTGCTCTTCCCACACTAGAGGTGTTTGACAGCTGCACCGAGCGACAGCACAGAGAGCAGTGACAAGGATGCAGGGCGCTCTGCCACCATAGGAGATAAGCCAAGCCCTTTAACACCAGGGACCGCTAAGGGCTTATTCCACACTCCCAGCGGCCAGATAAGCTGCCGTTCGTGCCTTGCAGTACACCCCAGTCAGGAACGCAGCTCAGAGAAAATCTAAGAGAGGCAACTAGGCACAGGCAATCATTTTAGGGATGGAAATAAGCAAACTTCAAGTTGTTTGGCTTTTAGTTGCTTGAGGATCTGTCAAGAGCCTGTACTTCAGAAAGACTGGTGTGGAAGCATGTCATCACCACAGGCCTTACCCAGAGCCTGCCTGCCAGGTACTTTCCACTCAGTCCAAGTCCCAGTGCCTCAAAGGCAGTTTGTTTTCTCATTTTGCACAAGCACCCGAAGCCCAAATGGTTAGATGAAGTGGCTAGGTGATACAAGTTTGGAGAAAGTTGGAGTCACACTTGCCACTAATTCCTCCTGGTTCTCTGACCCACTTTCATTAGGCTGATAGCTCTTAGGGCTGTTCTGATTATACACCTGGGTTGGATACATTAGAGGACTCTCTGTGCTGTCTGCTAAGCTAATTTCCTGGAGGCTAAAGAACCCTCTGTTCGCCGGGCATTGGTGGTGTATGCCTTTAATCCCAGCACTCGGGAAGCAGAGACAGGCCTGGTCTACAAGAACGAGTTCCAGGACAGCCTCTAAAACAATACAGAGAAATCCTGTCTCAAAAAAACAAAAAAAAGAAGAAAGAAAGAAAGAAAGAAAGAAAGAAAGAAAGAAAGAAAGAAAGAAAGAAAAAGAACCCTCTGATCTTCTTGCTCCTCCTCATTCAGATTCAGTTCCAAGTGCACCCTCTCTACTTCAGAACAAGTCGGATTTGAGTCTACTCCCACACCCCTTTCTTTTCTTTCTTTCTTACAAAACATACTGACATTGTCTGTATAATTCAGTGAAAACAAATTTTGGAAGAGCAGCGTGCATCTTGACTTAGAGGAATCATCAGCAGGACCCTGTCCACAGAGCCACAAGGTCAAGACTAGCCACCCTTATTATTACAGAAAGAAAAGACTAGTGGCCTTGTAAAGAGATTCAGTCCAAGTGGATCCGCCTGTGGATGTCAGCGCCGCTGCCTGAGACTGTATCATGGTAGAGGGCATCACAAAGTAGCCTCCACTCCCCATTTCCACATCCCCTGGGCAATAATGTGATTAGAAAGCTTTAGGCTTTGAACGCTGGAAGGAAAAGGAGAGGTCCACCTGGCTAGCCTCTAGCCCCGCACAGGAAGAGGGAAGCAGTAGGAGAAATGAACGGGACCTGCCTTATCAGTTTGAATGCAGACGGAAGAGATGAGGTGGATTATAGATGAGGCTCTTCAAGTAACCTAGTTTTGATCTACCTTATATTGTATGTGTCCAGAAAATCAAAATCACGAATTTGATCATCCACAGGTACTCCCAAATTATTAGCAAATGGTCTATCATGGCTATGTTTAAGACTCATCATTAATTATTTCTGGGACTTGGAAGGGTTGGTATTGATAACAGTACCTAAGAGGAATTCTAGTGAGTGATAACAGCAGAGCTCCTTATATAGACAGCCAGGCAGTGAAACCGTGCTGAGTCACTCCATAATGTGTGTGTGGTAGGGGTCGACTCTTATTCACGAAGATTTCTGCCGTTGCCTTGATCCTTCTATCTTGCTACTCGGCAGTTGTTGGCTTAGTAAGATGAAACCTCCCAGTGCAGTGTGTAGTAGAGCCAAATGGCCAGATCTGTGATAAAAATGATTCCAAATTTTGCTCCCAATCTATTATTCCAGACATGAGAGTGACCCTTGTGTTGCGTGGTTGACATAGTTCTGAGTTGTGTCAGCTTCCACACGATAAGGTTAGAATGTCCGTCTTCTCAAATAACACAGACAACTTGAGGGCAGGAGTGTTTCCATTCATGTATCCCTGGAACCCGTTAAGGAGGCTGGCACACAGAGGATGCTGTGTGGTCAGTAAACACAGATGTTGCGATGCAATACTGTCACTTGATGATTTGCTCTTTGTTCTGTAAAGTGCCTTTGGAACCATCAACATTCCGTTCTGGCTGTTTCTCTTTAGACAGTGTTTTAGGAACACTGGCCAAAACTTGTTTCATGGGATTCCTGGTCATTCGAGTTACTGATGTGACAAGAAGGGTAGAAGAGCACATTCCCTTATCCAAGGTTCCCTCTGAACCGCTTATTTCTTTCCGTGCTTACTCTAACCTCTGTCTTCTTAATTGGACAAAGTACTAGTCTGAAGAAAAGAACCATGGAGATAGCTGCTGCCTTGGTTCTAAGCCTTGAAGTTGCTTCCAGCCAGAATGTAGTTGTTCTACTGTGTGGTCTGGTCCAGGTTACCAGGGGACCACATGTTTGGGGAAAACTTCATAGTAACACAATGACTGCCCAGAGCACCCACTCCGTCATAATGCGTGCTCTGTGAAACCATGATGAGGTGAAGTAGCCCCAAGAAGGTCAGGAATCTTGAGCCTCAGTCAGAGGCGACCTTATCATAGCCAACAGTTTGCCATTCACCGCCACCACTGAACAAATGTTCATTAAGCACCTGCACTATGTAGTGCACAGGGCCACGGGGCTGCCAGGGAAGATGCTCCAATGCCAGCCAGTGTAACAATAGAAAGTCTTCCATTTATTCAGGTCTGCTTTATGCCAGACACCGGAGCTTAGGCTTTGTGTCTGATGCCTCATCCAGTTCTCCTCCAAACCTACGACTTTACGATTAGCATCATCAGAAGGGGATGCTGTAGGAAAGTCAGGAAGGTGAAGAAAGAAGATTTACCAACCCTAAAGGGTTATTCTGTGGAAGGGAGCAGAGCGGAGGGAATGGTTTGGAGGGGGAGAGTGAGTATAGAAAGTGACTCTCTATGGACCTTTGAAGCGATAAGAGAAACTGAGAAACTTCCTTTCTAGTGCCCTGAGCTCTGTGTAGGAAGTAAGACAACTCAGCCCATCTATTGAAAAAAGCAAGTGCAGAAATGTGGAGAAGGAACAGTGGAATCACAGGATGATGACGACAAGAAGTATCAAGCACATGTGCTTGGCTGTGCACTGAACTATTTCCATGTATGTCCTATTAATCCTCACGGTTTCTTGAGGTCAATACTATTCTGCATCCAGGGAAAGTGAGGCTCAATGAAGACCATAAGATGTCCAATGTAGAACACATAATCTGACTAAGATTCTGACTCAGAGACCCAGGGCTTGCTGGGGGGCAGAGAAGGTGCTCAGAGGTGTGGAAACATGGTCCCTAGCTGACTCTTTACTTAACGGGTAAGAACTGGAAAACCCGTGGTCTAAGGAGTGGTTGGTGGGGAAGTTTTGAGTTTGGACCATTAGAGCGGAAATGAGAGAGAGGGAACAAAAAGTCAAGAGGCAGAAATGCAGAAAGTGAGGCTCAAGAAACTGGGTGCAGAACTTGAACAGTAAGAATAATCAACTTAGTGAGAAATGCAGACATGTCACCACTTACAGGTGGTCCTAAAACATAACTTCCCCCAAGCAAATTCAGTACCATATAGCAAATAAATATAGCGTGGGAAGCAGTGACTGCCTGCAATGAGGTTCTCCCTGTGAGTGAAGCAGAGGCCTGGGAGAAGTAGTGTGTTCTCAGAAGAGAAGGTGGGTGTCTGCTCCTCTCAGAATTGCTTGCCTCCAGAGAAGGGAGTGTCTTCCTCTCACTGCCGAGTTGCTTCTAAGGACAATGCTACTCACTGAAATGTCTCAAGTTTGATGAATATCTCGAGATCGCTGGGGAAAGTCTGTAACCCCATCTTCACCATTCTTTAGTTAGCTTTCTAGACTTCTACCCATTCCTCTCCAGGATGCCAATCAAAGTCTGTAACCCCATCTTCACCATCCTTTAGTTAGCTTTCTAGACTTCTACCCATTCCTCTCCAGGATACCAATCAAAGTCTGTAACCTCATCTTCACCATCCTTTAGTTAGCTTTCTAGACTTCTACCCATTCCTCTCCAGGATGCCAATCAAAGTCTGTAACCTCATCTTCACCATCCTTTAGTTAGCATTCCTCAAACTTCTACCTCTTCCTCACCAGGATGTCAATCAAATTCCATTCTCTCCCAGCCCCATGATCTGGCTACTCACCTACAGGACACACATTCCCCGATCCATAGGAGGGCACATCCACAAGGACTGAACTTCAGGTCTCTCAATCAGAGGTCCACTGGTGGGAGCAGGGTGGGTCCTCTAGAGTATCTTTAATGTTCACTGTTCAGGTAGAAAGTGACATTCCCACTTCAGCTGGAAATTGAATGTGTAGATAAATTTCTATTCATTTGCCCCCCAGTAAATAACATGAAACAAGCAAACATAAAATCAGTTTAACAGTATCAAATAAAACCTATTGCCAGAATTTGATGGCCCAACTTAGGGCTCTCCACTGTTTGGATTGTAGCCCTATGGCTAGGATACTGGATCCTTGCTCCAATAGAGTGATTACTTAAAGCTTTCAAAGCCTTCATTCTGTCACCTATAAAGAGGGGTGACATTACTTAACATACATAATGTTTGACTCTGAATACTTCTTACAAAAGCAGAGATCTAGTCAGCTTTGGGTTTTGAAAGTATTCATTTTCCCTTCAGGAGAAGTTTTCTTTTTAAGTTTAATGCCTTCTATATGTTTTGTCATGTTTTAACCCGTGATTCAAAAGGATTTGAAAACTGCTTAGAACTTTAAAAAGAACAATGGTTGAATGACTACGCAGTGAAGTCTCACTCGGCGAGAGGGTCAAAAGGATTTGAAAACTGCTTAGAACTTTGAAAAGAACAATGGTTGAATGACTACACAGTGAAGTCTCACTCGGTGAGAGGGTCCTATTCCTTGGCACAGTCCACTCACTCACACTGACGTGCCATTTTGAGAGAGGGAATCTTCATTAGCTGTGTCCACAAGGGGGAAGACATGAAAACAGGAATTTGAGAAACGTGGAGATACTCAATACCCACCTGCCTGTCTTTTCATGGATGTGAAGACGTGAGTGAAACAACCAGTGTAGAAAGAGGAAAGTGGGAAAGGGCCCAGGAAACTCCCAACACCGATGATAGGGGTTTCCAACAGTCTAATCCGCAAGTCCCACGAATTAATTGTGCCCAGAGAAGGTTTACCAGACACTCCTTCCTAACAGTGGTTGGGGAAATGGCTGGAGCCTGATGGTTAAACCAGGTCTCAGATAGTGAGGAAGTCAGGCAAGAGGTTGTTTTCAAAGGAGCAATGTCCTGGGTTATACTGTAATGACAAAGCCAGTATTTGGTTAATGGGTTTAAAAGTTTCTGATGCCTGGGTCTGGAGAGATGGCTCAGCAGTTAAGAGCTTTGGCTGCTCTTGCAGAGGACTCAGGTTCAGTTACCAGCACCCATGTGGTAGCTCACAACCATCTGTAACACCAGTCTCAGAGGATCTAATGCCCTCTTCTGACCTCTGAGGGTACTGTATATACATGGTGTGCTTTCATCCTTACAGGCAAGACTCACACATAAAATAATAAGTGAAAATCTTTAAAAATAATTTCAGATGGTCAATAGACTGCAGAGTGTTTCCTAATAGTTTGAGAAGCTGAAATCAATAGCTCAAGCAAAGCTAGGTATGGTGTCTCTTGCCTGGAATCCCAGCATCCAAGAGACAGGTGCTGGAGGATGGCCATGAGTTCAAAGCTAACCTGGTTATTGACACTAAAAAGAAGGTTATCAGAACAGCAGCGGAGCTGGGACATTGTTAAGTCTCAGGCACAGAGTTCTTACAAACATCCTGTCTACATCTGGACCTCGGTGCAGCAGCTTCTGGACAGCTCTATAGCTGGGGGAGAGTTTTACATTTTGCTTCTAACATTAAACTCTGACCTTCTGTGGGGCTGCTGATGTGTGGTAATAGAAAGGGTGGAGGACTCCAATTTGGGAAGGAAATCAGCTTGCAGAGCACGCCTGTGCATTTGCAGCATGGCTTTACAAGGCCAGGTGGCAGACTGTTCTTCAGTATATGGCCATGGTCCTCTCTGGTTTCTTCCTGGTAGTGGTGACAAGATTCCACAGTGTCTGTTTGGAGAGTTCCACATTCATTCACCATCAGAATTTCAGGGCAGTTGACATTTAGACCTCTGGTTGGAGATTCTTTCAGAATGGACCATGTATGGGAAAAACTGTGTATGGTTCCAGAGAAGGAAGAAATGAGATGTCAGATTGGAAACTAATTTTAGTCACGATGCACATGCCGGTCCCTGTCACACTCCTACTATCTCCTCTCACTGGGCACACGGTGTCTGATAGCAGTGATGGGCAGCTTCATGATGCTCTTCCAGAATGCTTTGGAAGGACTTAGCATCACCCGGCAGTACCCATGATTTACAAGAATGACTTGTGTCATTCCATTGCCCAAAGGGCAATGACAGATGTCAGGATTCCAAGATAGCTTCAGAAGCAGTTGCCAACACACATTTTCCATTCAAAACTTACAGCATGATGAGTTATAATGTCAGAACTTTGGGAAAGGGTATTTGTCACAAGATGTGGTCAAGGAATCACATGCTGGGATTTTGTCATCTGGTGACTATTGTTGGTAAACCCAAAGTACCTTACCAGACAGAACCCCTTACAGACTGTCTGAATAGATGCATGACAAGAATTCTTACTAGAAAATATTGGGCCATAACCTATACCAGGGCTTCTTATTCCATTTTTTTCAAGTTAATATCTTCAGTAGCTGATGGTGGATAGGACACTATGAGGTCCTGTTAGAAAGAAAGGGATGTAAGAGGGAATTGAGGGGTGTGTTCAGCAAGGTAAAGGTTCCAGGTAGAAATTACTTGATGAACTGAAGGTGAGTTAAGCAGAGGGGACAGCTTCCTAGAACTTGCAAATACAGAAACAGCTTTGAGTCCAGTGAGACTTGTCACAACATACAGGTGATGGGCCTGCCTTTCCTGGATATAAAAGGAAGACACAGAAAGTGTTTCATGGTGATGTGCCTAGTCATTCACCATTTCTTCTGCAAAGGGTCTCAGTGATAAGATCACAGTATTAAGATCATAGGTATACCATATTTGAACTTTACAGAATAATCTCTATTTTAAATTTGGGTTTTTTTTATTGGTTACAAAATTCCAATTCTGATCTTTATGATCAACTTGACAAAGCCATTTTTAAAAAAAACAATGCATATCCACTGTTCATGATCCGAGTCAACTTGCTTGGGTTTAGAAAGGAAAGAGAAATTTCCAAGCCTAAGCTACACAAACCGACAGTGCCATTCAGTTCTCATGCAGCCTGTGCTGGGTGGATTTATATCACTGACACAACACAGATTTAGACCCATCTGAGAGGAAGGAACTTCAACTGAGGAATTGCCACCATAAGATAAGGCTGTGGTCAAGCCTGTAGGGTGTTTTCTTAATTACTGATTGATGTGGGAGAGCCCAGCCCATTGTAGGTGGTGCCATCCTTGGACAGGTGGTCCTGGATTCTATAAGAAAGCAGGCTGAGCAAACCATGAGGAACAAGCCAGCAAACAGCATCCCTCCATGGCCTCTGCATCTGCTCCTGCCTCCAGATTCCCTTTCAGTCTGACTTCCTCTCTGTTTCCCTCAGTGGACTGTAAACCAGAATATGTAAGCCAAATAAAACCTTCCTCCTCAAGTTCCTTTTAGTCATGGTGTTTCTTCACAGCAACAGTAACCCTAAGATACCACCTGGGTCATTACTGATGTAACACTGGCTCCTAATTTGGGGTCACAGAAGAGAATGTTCAGGGTTAGTGGCTTAAAACATGATCATTATATGGGCTCTCTTGAGTGGGTCTCCCAGGGAGAAACCCAGCATGCCTCCACTGCAGTTAGCCCAGCATGACTTTTAGATCAGAACTAGGGGCAATCCTCAGCTTCTCTAAGATGCTAAGTCTATTTTTGCCCATGCCACTGTCACGTGAGCTCTCTGGAGGCTTCCTTCATTGCTAACCTCACAAGTTCCATTCATTTATTTTTAAAAACTAATCTATGTACAGCCTGCAGGCTTTGGACCTGTTTCTCTAGCTTGCAGGAACACCTCTTTTCTTTCCAGCCTCACCCTTGCTTCAGGGCTGAGGTTAGAGGTGGGGGCCAAGGTAACCAACCCAATGCCCAGCTGCATCCTCCTTCTATGGGGAAACTCTTGCCAAGGATCCACATTCTCTGCCCAGATAGAAAAGTGCCATACCTCCCTTCACTCTGACTGTTTAAATGTGACTAGGTTTTTTAATGTGTTATTACTTTATTTTTGTGCTGCAGCTAGATACTAACAAAACTGTATAAGGCCTATGGCAGCTGATAAGATTATAGAATGCTATTCGATACCTGATTTTAAGATGGTGCATATATGTAGATAGGTAGATACAAGGATGTTTGCCAACATTTGAAGGTGCTCTATATTAATTGGCTACCATGCTCTGTCTGTGGTTATGGCTGTTAAACATCTAGATAAACTTTAAGAAGTTTTAATTATAGAACATAGTTGGTCTTTAAAGCAACTGTATATTATATGTAAAATCTATTATATGCAAAATCAAGCCATTAAAATTTAAAAGATATAAAGCACAGAGTTGATAAATGGTTAAAGAAAGAAAATTTCAAGACAAGGTTTCTCTGAGTAGCCCTGGCTGTCTTAGAACTCACTCTGTAGACCAGACTGGCCTTGAACTCAGAGATCCACCTGCCTCTGCCTCCTAAGTGCTGGGATTAAAGGTATGTGCTGCCACTGCCTGCCAAAAAGAAAATGTTTTTATGTAAAATATTTGTATAAAAATTTATGAAAAGCCGGGCAGTGGTGGTACACGCCTTTAATCCCAGCACTCGGGAGGCAGAAGCAGGCAGATCTCTGTGAGTTCGAGATCACCTTGGTCTACAGAGCAAGTTCCAGGACAGCCTCCAAAACAATACAGAGAAACCTGTCTCGAAAAACAAAAAAACATTATGAAGAATGCTTACAATGTAGTTTTAGCTTAACTATTTATAAAGCCTGAAATCAGAATTCTGTTATACCTATGTGAAATGTAAGCACAGCAGCATTTCCTAAGGACTGATCTCTTCTTGCTAATGTTCACCAAATGTTTACTTTTTAGCAATGTTTACAAAAACTGGCTTGTAAAAATTAGGGTTTGTTTTATGCTTTTGCTAAATTAGACATTTGAAAACTAATTAGGTTTTTCTAAATACTCTTTTTAGGTGTTATCATTGAGTAAGTCATACAGTTTGACCACCTTATTTTACTGAACAAGATTTAAGTCTATAAACCCAACCTATTATAGACAATTTCCCTATGCCTATGATCTCCTCTCCTGGAGAGACACTAAACAGCTGCCATTAAGAGATTGTGACACCCTCTAGCTCAGTGGTTCTCAACCTTCCTAATGCTGTGACCCTTTAATACAGTTCCTCGTGTTGTGGTGACCCCCAACCAGGAAATTATTTCATTGCTACTTCATAACTGTAATTTTGCTACTGTTACGAATCAAATATTTGTGTTTTCCAGTGGTCTTAGGTGACCTGTGAAAGGGTTTTTCAGCCTTGTTAGGGATCACAACCCACAGGTTGAGAATCATTGTTCCAACTTAAACAGAAAGGCCCATAATTCTGTATTTCTTGAATAGTGCTTTGTTTGCAAGTTATTAAAATTTTACTAGGTTATCCCTCAGTGATAAAAATGTCTAACCTTGACTCTCCTGAGACTGCAAATAGAGACAAGATGGAGTCTTTCTGAGACAATTGTTAGTCTATGCAGATCCCCTGCCCTAGTTAACATTTTTGGGGGACACCTGATTTAAACTCTTCTGATGTGAATTAGCACATCTCTCCCCTTCATTGGTGACCATTGCTTCTTTGAAACACATTGGTCTTTATTCTTTAATATTAAATACAATGCATCCATGCTACATCTATGTTAAAACACCAACAAGCCGTACCTGTGTTGTCAAAATGTTAATGATAAGTATAAACATTTAAACAGTTACAGGCCAAAAGCTGTAATTATCCTGAACTATCTTCATCTTTTAAAATACAAAATCTATTAACTTTAAAGACATCTATAATAACCTATAAAGCCTGTGTTTTCTCTGGTGCCTTCTCTACAATCATCTTTGAAATCATAAATTCAGATCACACAGACACTCTCCTATTGCTGCCTGTTTTATCATTAGCCATTATGTCATCTTTGACCCTGAAGATGCCAGGTGTGCCCATCTACACGGTGTCTCCCACCCTCACATTCTGGCATTCTCACCAACCTTACTCTGGGTTTTGGCGACTTCTCTGGACTTTGTCCTACTCCTGAGGTCTTAGTGGTCTCTGTGGAATTCTGCCCTACTGTGGGGTTTTGATGCCCCTCCTCTTTCCTGAACTTTTAACCCTGCTCTCAGGACTCTGATGTCCTCTTCCCTGGGTTCTTACAATGACCTGGACTTGATAAGCTTCTGAGTTTTTCTGGAGTCCTAGTCACTGTTCACTATGCTGCTGTCTGAGTCCACCCATTTCCAGGAGGTAAACTGTGACTTGCAAAAGACATTTGTCTGATCTCTTCCCGTTTTCTGGACCCACTTAACTTACCAAACAAATATTCTTTCCCCAATGGGCACCACTCAGTCTTGCCCATCCAAGGACCTTCCTTGGTGGTCTTCTTCTACACTTATGTGATGTTTTTTGGGTGTCTCTATTGCCATGTAATAAGGCTAATGCTTTCCCTATATCAGACAAAGGAGGCAATACCAGACCTTCATGATTGATTACCTAACCTCCACAGTTGATTCGTTTAGCTTTACATAACATATCTCTTGTAATTTAGGAAAAGCGGTGCTCGAGAGAAAGATGCCATGTGACAAGGTTCAAACAGAGAGGTTTTGTATTTGGGAAAATATATATATACATACATATATATGCATACATATTTCTCTGTGTGTGTAATATACACATATTATATAATATATATATATATATTTTATATATATATTGGTAAATTAACACGTACCTTTTAAACTCATAGAGAAGCTGGTTCAGGAATTAGTATTCGATCCTCCCACATCAGAGCCAAGCATATTTGTCCCAAAGTGTTTTCAAAACTTCCTTGTCCTGGGTCAGGGAGGCCCCTGACTCTGTAACAGGAAGAAAATTGCACAAAGTAAAGGCAGTATGCCTTTGAGAGCCACCAAGAGGTAAAATATTTCCAACCCAGGAAATTGCTTTTGATTAGTTATGGTATGAAGTGTTACAATGGGGCTCATAGGAAGCCACTGCAGGTGAGGACTCTGCCTAAAAGTCTCCAGTCGTAGCCCTAGCGTCACCGTGTCCAGGGCTTCTGTAGTCAGCTCTGCTGGGTGTTGTATTCATCAGTTGGATGGTTGACTATTGTCAGGGACTATATCTATCTGCTATGCGTACACATTCACAACTTATTTGATTTACAGATTTATATCTATCTGCTATGCGTACACATTCACAACTTATTTGATTTACAGATTTATATCTATCTGCTATGCGTACACATTCACAACTTATTTGATTTACAGATTGGTAAATTGTTCTACAGACCACACAGAGCACAAAACTCTTTTGATGTCTTATGCTTTCTGTGGGGTTTGCCTAGGTACTTACAAAGATCCATAGTTTAACAATGAACAGGTAATATTAACTTACTACATTACTCTCTATTAGGATTCAGTGCCCTTTTAAATTAGATGGTACATTTATTTCTTGCTGTTACTTTGTCTCATGGTATCACAAAAGGAAACAAAATTAAAAAAAAACAGTACATAGCAGAAAGTGCTGAAGGTGTGTAAGCATGAAGGTGTGTAAGCATGACTATGTGTAAGCATGAAGGTATGTAAGCATGACTATGTGTAAGCATGAAGGTGTGTAAGCATGAAGGTGTGTAAGCATGACTATGTGTAAGCATGAAGGTGTGTAAGCATGACTATGTGTAAGCATGAAGGTGTGTAAGCATGACGGTGTGTAAGCATGACGGTGTGTTAAGCATGAAGGAACTTTGTGTGATGTGACGTTGCCCTAAAAAGACTGTGTATTTTTCCAAAGTGGGAAAGAGAGCTGCAAATCCTAACTAAGCTTTCTTAAGGTCAAAGTTCAACTCAGCTTCTTTTTAAATTAATTGAGTTATCATAGGTTAATGATCTACTCTTGGTGGCACTTGCAAGAACAGAATCATAGTTCTCACCAGGATTTATTCAAACGTGTTTCGTTTCTGTCCAAGCTTTATCTAGATATTATGCAGGACTTCAAACTACCAGATTGGTGTGGCTGATGTCATAGGTACTGTACTGATGTAGAGAGAGAGGTTAAATGTTTTGCCCTTTGCCTTCCAAGGATAACTAATTCCCAGGGACCTGATGTCATGGGCCTGTACTGCTGTGGACAGAGGGGTTAAGTGTTTTGCCCTTTGCACTCTAGGGTTAACTAATTCCCATGGACTTGTGGGGAATAGCTGTTAAGTCACTTGTCCTCTTGTTCAAAGAGGCCATGAAGATCCACTGGGTAGACATAAATCAGAGTCCATTCTACAAACATGAAGGCCAACATAGAGGAAGCCTTCTTCCATTCTCTCAAGTGAAGTCAAACAAGGTAGAAGAAGAAGAAGAAGAAGAAGAAGAAGAAGAAGAAGAAGAAGAAGAAGAAGAAGAAGAAGAAGAAGAAGAGGAAGAAGAGGAAGAAGAGGAAGAAGAGGAAGAAGAAGAAGAGGAAGAGGAAGAGGAAGAGGAAGAGGAAGAGGAAGAAGAAGCTGAAGAATCCAGAGGGTCCTTCCTGAGGACCAGTCTTACCTGGCCTTAACTCTTTTTGAGAAGTGATTAATTTTGACTACTTACATGGTCTTAACCCAACAAGAATGTATAACCAAAGTTTAACTAATTTATATTAATATAAGACAGGCAATTGATCAGGCTTTACAAATATATGAATGGGCAATTGACATGCTAGATGGAAAAATGCAGCCATCCCAGCTTTAATCAAATTAAGGTTTTTCCAATTCCATGATTTTCATAATAATGAACATACTGATATTTGTATATTTCTGATAATTCTGCTGGTGTCTTGTTTGCTTTACAAAGTCTACAAAGTCAGACTAACAGCATCATCCCATTGGTGGATGGCTTTAAACTGGGTCCTCTGGGACTTCATAGTGAAATGAGCCAGATCTAGTATAATCTTAGTTGTAGTGCTATTCCTCTCTGGACCTTGTCCACTCAGTTGCTGTCTTAATTTTTGTCTCCTCTTTTTACACTCGACCATACTAAGATGGTTCTATAGCAGTCTAACTCCGTCCATCTGGGTCACTTAGATTGCTCTCCAATGTGTGAATGTCACATCCCTACTGTCAGCCAGAAGCAGTCAGCCTGATTCAACGTCTATCTCCCAAATGGATTTTAGGGTCTCAGCTCTTGAGTGGAGAATGTCAGACAGATACTAGCAAGCTGGGGGAGCAAAGAGGAAGGCATCCCCCTTCTCCAACATTTCAAATACCAGAGAATGCCTCAAGACCAACCGGTCCCTCCCTACAAGGAAGGGATGCCAGCTACTTCTTGTTCCACAGAAAAAAGCAGTTATAGATTGCTTCTCTACTACTGTACAGACATTACAAACAAAAGCAACTTGGGGAGGAAAGAGTTTATTCAGCTATGATCTGCTGGAGGCGATCAACTGTTGAGGAAAGTCAGGACAGACACTCAAAGAACGGAAAGAGATATCCTGGAGGAACACTGCTTACTGGCTTGCTCTCATCATCAAGTTAGTAATCAAGAAAACACCTCACAGGCATGCCGCAGAGAAATCTGATTTGGGAAATTCTTCAGCTGAGCTTCCCTCTTCCGAACGCCTCTGGGCTACGTCCGCTTGACTGACATTAAGTCCTAGCCTTCTCATAAGCACACAAACTTGCTCCCCTTTTCTTGTGTAAATGTTAGCCATGGCCACCTAGCTTTGAAAAGTGCCATGTTGGAAAGTTCCAGTGACTTCCCCCAACATCACAGTAATTAGCATTGTGTGATTATTACTAAGAATTAGCCTAGATTCCTGCCACACACCATCTGTAGACCCCTGATAATGGCTGGCCTAGAATCCTCCACACCCACCTCTGGGTTCCTGGGGTATGTTTTTTGATCACCTGACTTTATTTTACTCATTACTCACCATTTTTTTGATCACCCCAGCAAAAGCCAAAAAAAAAAAAAAAAAAAGAAAAGAAAAGAAAGAAAGAAAGAAAGAAAGGTTTCATCCTCCTACACTTCAGTCCCCAGCCATGCAAACCCAGGACAGACTCTTCTTACACCCGCCCCTGCAGATGTTACCCCATCCCTGCAGATGTTACCCACATAAATATGCCCCTGACTTAAGACACTTGGTCTTTCTTTCCTTGCCACTGACCCTTTAGGTCGCAGGGAGCCCCTTGATGAGAATCCTGACCTCACCCAGCAGGAAAGAGCTGGCCCCTCCCTCTGCCCTGTAACTACCCCAACATGTAATTCTTACAGAGATGCCCCTCTACAGACTTCCCCACAATTAAAATTTAATACTATCTAAAAATAAGTAAATGACAAAAAAGTATGAGTTCAAAACACAAATCAGGAGTGGATTTAAAAACCTCAAGAGACAGAAAGCAGGTCACCAGGGGGTGGTTAGCAAGGGAGGTGTGGGCAGAGCACCTGCTGAAAGCCTGTGAGATTTCTTCCCCTGGTGACTAGAAAGTTCTGCAAGTAACTGTGGTGGTAGCTGCACAATTCTGTGACTTACACTTGAATGGTGAGGTTTTGTTTTCATTTATTGTACATTCTGACCCCAGTTTCCTAGGCCCTCGTCTCCCATCTGCCTGTCCCACCCACATCTGTTCAGTATGGGAGTCAACAAAGCATAGCACCCTAAGTTGAGACAGGACCAAAGCCACCCAGCATGGGGAATAGGTTCCCAAAAGCCAGCCAAGCACCAGGGACAGGTCCTTGGTGCTAGAAGTCCCACAAAGAGACCAAGCTATACAACTGTCACATATGAGCAAGCTATGCAACTGTCACATATGAGCAAGCTATGCAACTGTCACATATGAGCAAGCTATGCAACTGTCACACATGAGCAAGGGCCTAGGTTGATCCCATCTAGGCTCCCTCCCATGAACTCAGGTCAGTTGCCTCCATGGGTTCCCCTGTCATGGCCTTGACACTCTTCCCTTTCTTCAGGAGGACTCCAGGAGCTTTGTCCAGTGCTTGGCTGTGGATCTCTCATCTGCTTCCATCAGTTACTGGATAGAATATCTCTGATGACAATTATGATAGTTACTAATCTGACTACAGGAGAAAACCAGTTAGGCACCCTCTCCATTATTGCTAGGAGTCTTAGCTGGGTGATCCTTGTGGTGAAAGGTGAGCTTTATTTGTCAGCTTACACATCAGCCCATCTCCTAAGAACAAAAGGAAACAAGAAATTTAGTTCCTAACCTTAAACACTGAAGTGGGAGCACACAGACAGCCTCTGTCAAATGTTAGTGACTTCTGAGCTTCAGGAAACCACTTCATCACGTGACCTGAATATACTTCACATCAGTGTACACTTGTATAGTCTTGTTAAGTGACTGAAGAATCCTCCACATATGTACACACACACCACACACCACACACCACACACACACACACACACACACACACACACACATATTTAGCCAGACTCTTACTTTGGGGCTGGGGCGGGCAGTTGTTTGAGACAGGTAGCTCTGACTGTCTTGAAACTCACTATATTGACTAGGTTGGCCTCAAACTCACAGAGATCCATCTGCCTCTGCCTCCCAAGTGCTGAGATCAAAGGCATAAACCACTACATCTGACCACTTAGCTAGACTCTTATTATTAAATATCTAAGTTATTTCTTAAAAATAAAAGGAGAAAAATTAGCAGAGAAACTGTCTGGTAAACAGAAAAACTAACCTAACACATAGCTAGTGGTTCTAGTAAGAGTCAACGTCAACATCATAGCCAGGTGGTGGTGGCACACACCTTTAGTCCCAGCATTTGGGAGGCAGATCTCTGAGATCTAGACCAGCCTGCTCTACAGAGTGAGTTCCAGGACAGCCAGTGCGACACAGAGAAAGCCTGTCTTGAAAACAAAACAAGAGTCAACATTGTCTCATTCTTGCAGGTGACAGTCTCCAACTGGTGGAAAAGTTGAATCCAGCTCTGCGAGGCGGGAGCATCCCTGCCACAGCACTCACAACTGTCTTCCTGACAGCTAGCCAGAGTGAACCTGTGCTTGAGGTTGTCCTAAACTAAGTTCTGATTTCTCCACTAATTGTTGAACTAGTGCAATTAGAACTAAGGAGTAAATATTATTTTATTTATGTGTTTGGATGTTTGACTTTCATGTGTATCTGAGAACCATGCACATGCCTATTGCCTCAGGCCAGAAGAGGGTGTTGGATTCCCTAGAACTGAAGCGACAGATGGTTATGAGACACCATGCAGGTGCTGGGAATTGAACCTGTGTTCTCTGGAAGAACAGCCAGTGATCTTAACACCTGAGCCAACTCTCCAGCCCTAAACCCTGGGACTTAAAGAAGCGGCTGCTAACAATACTGCTTGCTAGCCACTTTTGTTTTTTGTACAATCTCTGACTTCTGCACAGACAGCGGATACTTATCATATAAGAAGCAGAACCTCGGGGGAGAGCATCTCTTTCTCTAGACAGGACCAGTAAGTAGCAAAGTTTAGGCAATGTCCCCCAGATTTTCAACCACTCGGTCTAGTGCTTTTACTAATACATGATCCAAAAGGATGGGATCGCATGCCTGTCAGGGTATTTTCATTTATTAGTTTAAACTTTCCCTCCTTCTAAGGATAGGTGACAACCCCAGCCCTTCACTTCTGGGAATTTGCTGTTCCAGCCCATCTCTGCTAAGTTGGAGCCTGTGGGTTCCTGGCCCTTCTCCAAGGTCTCGGTGTCTCCAAAGAAATGGCACTCCGTTGAAGCTTTATTTGCATTTGTGTTGTTTTTATGGGAGGTTGTGACAGTTTAAAGTGAATCAGATAGGAAAAGTTAAGAAGAGAAAAACGTGTGTTATACTTCCTTCGAGAACCAGTGAAGTGTGCCGCCCTCCCCTCTGGCCGCCCACATTCTTGTCCTCGGCCATCCCTTGTAGCCCATGGAGATGCAGACCCTTTCATCACCAGGGATCAGCTGCCCTGACACTTCCTGGGTTCTGCTTCTCTTTCTGACCTTTCAGCACCAAATACTGGGCACGCATTCCTTAGAGCCCGCAGCAGCCTCTGCCTCGTACAACAAGTGGCTGCACAGCACAAGCACACACCAGGGTTCTTCCAGAGCAGCTCAGATTCCAGAAGCAAGCCACTTCCTCTGCTTATCACTGGGGTTCTTATGAAGGCTGGGATGGAAGCCCTTCCCGTGCCCTGACTGCATGAATACACTCAGCTCTGGGACATGGCACTATCTGGGGTTTCTCCAAAGAGGGTCGGGCCATTCAGGGCTGCATTTATTCACCCACAAAGACCCCTGGGCTACCCACACTTGCCATACTGGACCAGCCTGTGTGTCCAGACTGAATATAGAGACACTTGTTCTCCCCTCTCCGGTGTCAGACTGTTTGAAAGAGGGTTCCCCAAGAAACAGAATTTCCTCTAGAATCTCCTGCTAGGAAAGGAAATGGAGCCTGAGGCATCCCAAGGTAGAACTTGTCTCCTGGGGAAAGATTTACAAAATCAGCTTTGGGGTGGGCTAATGGGTCTCTTTGTTCCTCTTCCCAGTGTGGATGCATTAAATACTGTTCTCCTGCTTTTCCACTATTAATTTGGCTCCTTAATTGCCTTATTGAGGATGGGTGACCAAACCCGACTTGATGTGGCACAAGCTGTGAACCCCAAGACCTGTTACAGACAGAGCTGCTCAGTGGAAACGCTCATATGAACCCCAAGTCCTGTAACAGACATGAACAGTGGAAACACAGACAAGACCAGCCCCTGCCATCAAGGAGGGTAGGGCAGACAATTAAAACAAGTGTTATGGGGGATCTAGGGCTGTAGACTGTAAGAGGACCGCTTGCAACCAGGTTACACTCTGGATGAAGAATTTGTCTCAAGGCTAGGGAGATGGCTGTTGGTAAAGAACCTTCCAAACAATCATGAAGAACTGAGCTCCTGTCCCTGGCACTCATCTAAGGGTCAGACTTATAGTCATAGAGCTGGTGGGCCTGGGGTGGAATGCAGCTCACTGGCTAGCCAGTCTGGTCAACTTGATTAGTTCTGGGCTCAGTGATACATCCTGTCTCTAAAATAAATGTGGAAATCGATGGAGGAAGATGCTTGACACCCACAGCTGGCCTCCTCGTGCATGAGTGCCTGCAAGTGCACACACAGACACCGGCACACTCATACATCTTCACAACACAACAAACAAACTTTTCTCATGCCTCTCCAGCTATGAGAATTGAGAGCTAACGGGAGCCCTGGTGCCCCCAGAGTCCTCTACACGATCTCATAGGATAGGGGACAGTCCGCAGAGGTTTTCACAGAGTTTGTTCTAGGCCACAGCATTACAGCTTGATGAAGTTGTTCTTGAACAATGAATACCTTCTTGGGAGGGAGTCTTAACTTTTAGACTTAGTTTCTTCAACTCCAAGGCATTTGAAAGGGTTGTCATAAAGAACATTCCCACTATACAATGTGTGGTATGACAACTTATCTCTCATTTAGAGTTGGTGGGTTTGCAAGTCTCTTCCTGAGAAACTTGGTAACAATTTCCTTCTGGGTTAATCATAAGGAGCCCCTGAAGGGCGTTGAAGGCCCAGAACATCAGGATCTGTTGACCCCAGGGGCCGGAAGGCACGTGCTAGAAACAAGTATTGGAATGAGCTCCAAGCATCTGCAGGTAGCTCCAAGTGTCTGCAGAAGCTCGGGCCAGCCACTTCCTCCCCGTCACCCTCACAGGAAGGCTGACAAAGAATGAGCCTTGGTGAATCTTGCTAAGTCACTGAAGAATTAGACCCTCAGACATGCCTCTCAGCACCTCATGGAATTAGAAGCTCCAGCGTTGCCTGATAAGGTCTACCGAGGCCCATGGGGGCCAGTCTTTGGGAAGCAAGCACTGTCTCAGGAGGTCTGCAGAGGGGAGGGAGACCTGGCAGGGTATAGACCGGAAGCTTACACACAAGTGACTGTGTGCCGCTTGTGGAGGGTGTATGGGGGTGGGATAGAGTGAGCATAGCAGCCATGGTGATCCAGAGCAGGGTGTCTGAGGACATCAGACAACGGGGAGGGGACAATGGCCTGGAAGGTCTTGCAGGACAAACAGTAAGGAGGTGTACAAAGAATGGTGGATGTATGTGGGACACTAGAGTTCATATCCTAATACCTGTGTCAACTTACAATCACCTGTAACTCCAACTCCAGGGGATCGAACATTCCTCTGATCTCCATTGGCACATGGAGACACACACACACACACACACACACACACACACACATGCACGCACATGCACATACACAGATAAATAGTACATCTTTGTTTTATAATTACAAGGCTACTTTTCTCTGGAATGGTGCCAAGTTGTGTAAGAAATGACTTCCCAGGCATGCATCATAAAGCTAGGACCTCATGTCCTCTGAGTTATGCGGCATGTCCGGCACAACTCACTGGGTACCGTTTCTTGGAGGATGGGAGCAAACACCTGTCCGGCTCCCCACCACTATCATACTAATAGAGAACCCACACCCTGTGGCTTATTGGATGGCTCTGGGAATCAAACCCAGGGCCTTAAGCATATCAGACAAGTGCTCTGTCACTGGGCTACTTCCTAACCCCTGTTCTGTTTCTAACACGTGCCTTCCGGCCCCTGGGGTCAACAGATCCTGATGTTCTGGGCCTTCGATGCCTTTCAGGGAACCAAGGTAAGTGCTGTGGTGTGTCCTTGATGTCATCAATCACCCACCTAGCTTTTGATGACCCAGTTTCTGACTTAGCCGCAGGGATACCATCTTGAAACACTAACTCACTTTGCTCTTGTTTCCCTCCTGAACAGTAGAAATGCACGCCCTGGTTAAGGGATGGTTTGCAAGGGAAGCTGAGGTCCATAGTTAGCACCCAGAGGGTGGGTGAGGATGACAGCATTGGGAGGAAGACACGGATGTGAGGTTCACACTAAAAGACCAGGCCCAGTGACCCCTACATGCTGCTCGGAGATGAGAGTGGTGCCCAAAAGGGAGTACTAACAATGGTTTCCCTCTTGTTTGCTTTGAATTTTAGCTTCCAGTTTGCTTTCACTTCTTTTGGATACCAAAACTGACACAGGCTTTGCATCTTCTCCAGATCCCCGGAAAGCCTTTTGCCTGCCTGGGCTCACCTGTTAGTCTATAAAATGAAGGAAAATCACCTGTTCCTTCTACCCTGGGAGAGACCATGTGAAGAAAATGTTGTAAGTTGCATACAGTAAGGGTACGATGGAGTCTGCAGGTGCATAGCCAGCCCCTCCTTTTCTCTTTACACCCCTTACTGGGTTTCTCAAATGTACCTGAGGAATGGCTTGCTCCTACACCACCTGGTGGCCACTCAGAGAATGGCATACTACTGTTACAGAATGGTGAGAAGAACCAGGAAACACTAAGGTTTACAAGGAGAAATGATTTGTTAATTCTCCAGCAAGTTAATTAATAAATTCAATGTATTGTCAATCAAAGGTCCTGGATAAGATAACCTAGAATTCACATAAGAAAAAAATGAGCAAGGAGAGAAAAGACAAATTTAAAAACAGGAAAATGAGGAGAAAAACACGGTATGTGGAAACTATGGCTACAAAAACACTATTAAGAGGGTAGACAAAATACAGAAACAACACAATGAAAAGTGTGCAATCAACGTATATGTAGGAATATAACATGTAATGAAGGTAACATTTAAATGATCTGGAAAAATAATTGTATTAATAAATAGCATTGAAAATAAGGCTGCCTGCTAAAACCTAAGCCATACATTTACGAAAGTAAATTTAGTATTTAAACCATTTAGTATTAAAGAAAATTGTTTCGTAAATATAAAAGGCTTTTACCAGTTTGGAGCAATGGCCTCACAACTGCCTGCAACTCCAACTCCAGGGCATCAGATTTATCTTCTACCCTCAGCAGACACCTATACATACATGTAGCATGTACACACACACACACACACACACACACACACACACACACACACACGCAGGCATACACGCACGCACGCACGCACGCACGCACGCGCTTAGGCACAGAGACACCTTTAATCCCAGCACTCAGGAGGCAAAGGCAGGAGGATCTCTGAGAGTTCAAGTCCAGCCAGGTCTAAAGAGAGAGGGAGAGATTTCTATAATAACTGATTTAAGAGGGCACAGACTATGAACACAAGCAATACTCATCAAAGGAAAAGGACCCCTTAAGTATAAAAAGATGCAAATTTTCACTAATAATTCAGACAATGCAAAGTAATTGTGCTACTTTCATCAATTTGACTGACAGAAGCAGTGCTCCTCTGGGGAGAGGACTCTGGCTTTTTGTGGATAAAGAAGAGAGTTTACAAACCACTGAGCAGAAATACAGGAGGACGAAACAGGCCTCACGAATGGCAGCACCCTCAGCATCACGAAGGGAAGGTGTATTGAAATTAGTATAGCATGATTCTGTTAACCTGAGACCCAGAAGCACTACAGGCTACATGGATATGTGTGAGAATGTGTGTCAGCCGACCACGGGGTGGCCTTTGGGTCACAACTGAGGGGCTAGTGAAAAGTCAATTGGAATGATGACCCAGTAGTTAAGACTGCCTGTTGCTTTTGCAGAGAACCTGAGTTCAGTTCCCAGCACCCACAATGAGTAGCTCACAATTGCCTGTAACTCCAACTTTAATAGGGGTCATCCCCTGTACAATTAGACATTTGTTTGAAGACAAGCGATTGCTGCCATAAGTGGCATTTTTCAAAGATAGACACAATAGCTCCAATGTCATCTGCTCTTGACAATATGACCCCACCACCCCTATCACCTTTCAAATGCCAGGGCCAACCTCCAAAGCCAGTGTGACGGTGCCCAAGGCAGGCCTG
Source organism: Mesocricetus auratus (assembly GCF_017639785.1). NCBI lineage: Eukaryota > Metazoa > Chordata > Mammalia > Rodentia > Cricetidae > Mesocricetus > Mesocricetus auratus. Next base: position 148,896,830 of record NW_024429266.1, on the reverse strand, counting down.
TGCTTGTGATCCAACACCGATCTTTCTAGTCAGTTCCTAAACAATCCCACCCAGGCAGTACTGCAGACTCACAGTGTCCATGGACTTTTACTTTAAGTAAAAAGAGAGGAGGGAATGCCGAGAGGGAAGGAGGAAGGAAGAAAATGAAGGAGGAAAGGTAGAGGAAGAGAAGATTGTTTTATAGAAATATTTGATGTCATTGGTAATTTTGTTAGTTTCTTCTTGGTTGGACAAGGTCCTGAGCAAAAGCAATGTTAGCTAGCAGATGTTGTTCCCAAGCATGGCTTCAGGGGTCACTCAGTTACTTCTGGGCCTTGGGAGAAAAACAACATGGCTGCAAAACAGTGGGTTAACTTTACATCTCCTGGAAGTCAATAAGGAGAGAGAGGAAGGGGGAGTGAAGAAGAGGACTGGGAAGAGGGGGGAAGGGGATAAAGAAAGGGGAGGGGGAGACAGAGTGGGGACAGAAGGAGGGGAAGCCAGAGAAAAGAAGACTCTGACCTAGGATAGGACACAGCTCCAAAGGAATGACAGGCTTCCCGGGCCACTGCCTCCAGTTGGGCCTTCATCTCCTAAGGTTTCCAATTGCTTCCACCCGCTACTGAAGAAGCCCCAACTCTTGAGACTTTTGATTTCATATCAACATCATAACAGTGATCAAAGAAGTACAACTGAAACAAAGATATGATGTCCCGCCTTCTAGATAAAAAAGAATGAAAGGTAAAATGGTTTTTAGATAAAGTTTTTATACTAATACGCTGTGAGTAAAGGGGAAGATCACTGCATTAGAAATTAGTTGTCGCCGGGCGGTGGTGGCCCATGCCTTTAATCCCAGCACTCGGGAGGCAGAGGCAGGTGGATCTCTATGAGTTCCAGGCCAGGCTGGACCGACAGCCTCCAAAACAATACAGAGAAACCCTGTCTCGTAAAAAAAAAAAAAAAACAAAAAACAAAAAACAAAAGAAATTAGTTGTCAGTATATGGTACATGCTGGCTTGTATCTGCTCTGACTTGGATCTACTTCTGGACTGTGCCCCATAGCTCTGTTTTCACACAACAATGCTAATCGTAATGTCACACTCCTAGGTATGCTAACAGAAGAAGCAAGTCACTCGGGAAACACAAAGGAAGACTATGTAAAAATAACCACAGCATTGTGGTAGCCCCAAAATACTTAGCCATGCCACCATTCTGTTTAAAATTTGATGTGCTTCAGACACTGACAACAATGAATCAATGGGACCTCCTGAAACTGAGACGTTTCTGTAAAGCAAAGAATGTGGTCAACAAGACAAAGTGGCTCTCTAGAGAATGGGAAAAGATCTTCACCAACCCCACTTCTGATAGAGGGCTGATCGCCAAAATATACAAAGAACTCAAGAAACTAGAAATCAAACTACCAAATGATCTAATTAAAAACTGAGTACAGATCTAAACAGAGAATTCCCAACAGAAGAAAGTCAAATGGCCAAAAGACACTTAAGGAAATGGTCAACATCCTTAGTCATCAGGGAAATGCAAATCAAAAACCACTCTGAAATTCCATCTTATACTGATCAGAATGGCTAAGATCAAAAACACAAAAGACAGCTTATGTTGGAAAGGATGTGGAGAAAGGGGGAAACACTCCTCCATCGCTGGTGTGACTGCTAACTTGTACAGCTATTGTAGAAATCAATATGGCAATTTCTCAGAAAATTACGGATCAACTTACCTCAAAACTCTGCAATACCACTGTTGGCCATGTACCCAAAGGAGGCACTTTCACACCACAAGGACATTGCTCAGCTATGATCACAGCAACATTATTTGTAATAGCCAGATCTTGGAAACAACCTAGATGCCCCTCAACTGAAGAATGGATAAAGAAAATGTGGTATATTTACACAATGGAGTACAACTCAGCAGTAAGAAACAATGACACCCTAAAATTTGCAGGCAAATGGACAGAACTAGAGAAATCATTCTGAGTGGGGTAACCCCAAACCAGAAACACAAATATGGTCTGTACTCACTCATAAGTGAATATCAGACATAAAGCAAAAGATACCCAGCCTACAGTCCACGGCCCCAGAGAAGCTTCTGGAGTACAATCAAAGTCAAGGAGCAGCAAAAATATGAATAAAGGCGACAAAGACCATGATGGGGAAACCCACAGAAACAGCTGACCCGGGCTAGTGAGAGATCACTGACTCTGGTCTGACGAAGGTGGAACCTGCATAAGACTGAAGTAGACTTTCTTAATATAGGTGACAATGGTGTGATTGGGACAATATATAAGGCCACTGGCAGTGGGTCTAAGAGCTAACACTCATGCACAAACTGACTTAGTGGAGCCCGTTCTATATGGAGAGATACCTTGCCCAGCCTAGACACAGGGGTGTGGGGGGTGCCTTGGTCCTGCTTCAATGAGATGATGGGACATACTTAGTAGACTTCCTAGGGGAGGCATTACCCTCTCTGAGGAGCAGAGGAGAGGAGGGAGGGGCATCTGGGATTGGAATGTAAAAAATAAATTAGTAAAATAATGAAAAATTTGTGCCCTACAAAAATTTGTTATGATTTTACTTATCTCTGTGTGTGCATGCACATGTGTGCATGTATGTGCATTCTTGTGGAAACAACCCATGGGTCAGTGCTTTCTCTCCACCATGCTAGTTCTGGGGATTGAACTCAGATCTACAGTCTCAGTGTTAAGTGCCCTCCACCTTAGAGTCATCCCTCCAGAATCTAGCTTTTATTACTTATTCATTCATTCATTCATTCATTCATTCATTCATAGACAGGGTCTTTCTATGTAGCCTAACTGACTTGAACTCACTATGTAGACCAGGATGGTCTCGAACTCACAGAGTTTTTTTGTTTAAATGGGCTGAGGATGCTTATCTGCCCCCTCATCTTTCCTTGGGTCACAGGATTGTTCTGGTTTTGCTTATTTGTTTTTTGCCTTTAACAGTTAGAGTCAGGAAATCTCACCCTATGATCAGAAACAATGCTGATTGCTAGTTATTCTCTTGGGATATGATGGCAGTGGGGATAGGGTGGAGATGAAATATTCAGAGCCCTCCTGGTCCCTCCTACTCTTACCATGGGGAGGAGCCAGTCCTGAACTATCTGATCCCTCCTGCATGATTCTGCTGGACCTCAGCAGCAGGGCCTGCCTGACAGTAGCCACTGTAGCAGAGTTCAGTGCCAAGGATTGTTATCTAGATAGAGGATTAACACCTCTATTGGTTTGATGGAGAGAATAGCTCAGAAATCCCCTCTGGTGAGCTCTTGCTTTATCAAAATCACCCACTTGGCCATCCACAGCTGTGTCTGTAGTCACAGAACCATTGGGATAAAGCCTGTGTCTAGTCGCAGGACCAGGCAGTATTATCTCAACCTCCATACACATTCCAAAGCCCCGACTGGGATGGACGGAACCAGATATTCACAGAACCCAGACCCAGATCATCACACTCATGCCCTGAAGACATACCATGTTGGCCACTTTTCTCACTGTCGTAGGATGATCATAGAAGAAAATACCATGTGGCTCACTTGGGCTCAAGGCTTGGTCATATCCAATCCATTATAGCAGGAAAGACAGGAGTGGAGGCAGCTGCTCTTAGTGTGGGTGGTGGGACAGAAGGCTGCTCCCTGGGTTCTCACCTGACCATGAAAGAGAAAAAGAGGAATGCTAACTAAGGCCGCTCATTTCTCTCTCCTCCTTTTTATTCAGTCCTGGGTCCCAGCGCAAGAGCTGGGATGATGTCATCCACATCCAACTTAGGCTTTACCTCATTAGTTAATCCTCTCTGGAAAAGCCTCCAGACACATCCAGAAGTATGGCTTCACTAAAATCTTAGGCATTCCTTAATGCAATCAAACTGACGAGGGAAACTAACCATCATTGAACCACCTCCAATCAATTATCCTTACATAAGAGTAAGAAATGGCTTTGCGCCTGCCACCGAATCCCCCAGAGAGACCTGGAGGCAGATCAGCATCTGCAGCCATTGCAGTCTTGGACCAGAACCCACTGGAAGAGTGAGTGCTAGGCCTTCTCTTGCCTACCTTTCCCTGTTGGAGTCCCCTGACCCATCCTGCTATTGAATCCCCCAGAGAGACCCAGAGACTGAACCATCCAGCATCTGCCGCCATTGGAATCTTGGACCCACTTGCACTGACAGGGAGAGAGCCTTGGGCCTTTACCCACCGGGAGAGGGAAAGACCCTACCTGTACCCATTAGGGATTCTACAACAGCAAGACCTGAACATCCCCACGCAGATGAAGCAGAAGAGAGTGATCTTAAAAACAATTTTCTGAAGATGATAGAGTCCCTCAAAAAGGAAATGAGAAAATTCCTTAAAGAAATGGAAGAAAAAGCAAACAAAAATTGAAGAAATGGAGAAAAAGACAAACAAAAATGCAATAAATCAACAAATCTCTTAAAGAAAGCAAGGAAAGTCAAGAAAAAGAAACAATCAAACAGATGAAGGAAACAATTCAAACAGTTCAAGGCCTGAAAACTCAAATAGAGACAATAAAGAAAACACAAACTGAGGGAATGCTGGAAATAGAAAATCTGGGTAAATGGTCAGGAACTATAGATGTAAGCATAACTGTGGAGGGCCCTAAATAAGGGTAGCATCTTATATTCCTACTGTATTCTAGAGACTAACACTTAGTTAAGTTTCTGTTTCTCTGTGCCTGCTTATCTTCCTGTACAGCATACTTTCAAGGCCTGCAGTCCAGGCTCTCTCACCCTTCTGCCACCTGGCATGCACCACAGACTTACCCAGCCACAGACTTGAGTCCTTGGAACATATCCTGCCAAGGAAAACTTCTGCTCCCCTGCCCTTCTGCTATCTACCTTACTTAAGTTCTATTGGTACTTTCAATAAATGAGACTTGATCAGAATACTGTCTTGTCTCTGTCTCTTGTCCCCTCCTCCTCACTCCCTCCCCTAGGGTCCCCATTGACTGATCCCAAGGGCCAGGGAACATAACCAACAGAAAACAAGAGATGGAAGAGAGAATCTCAGGTGTTGAAGATACACTAGAGGAAATAGATTAATTAACCAAAAAAATTCTTAAGTCCAGCAAATCCTTAACACAAAATATCCAGGAAATATGGGACACTGTGAAAAGACCAAACCTAAGAAGAATAATAGGTATGGGAGAATATGAAGAAGCCCAAGTCAAAGGGGCAGAAAACATATTCAACAAAATCATAGAAGAAAACTTTCCCAACCCAAAGAAGGACATAGCTATGAAAAAACAGGAAGCTTACCAAACACCAAATAGACTAGATAAAAAAGTCCCCTCAAATAATCAAAACACCAAACATACAGAATAAAGAAAGAATATTAACAGAAAACAGTAGCAAAGGAAAAAGGCCAAGTAACATACAGAGGCAGACCTATCAGAATTACATCTGACTTCTCCATGGAAACTCTGGAAGTCAGAAGGTCCTGGATAGATGTTCTACAAACACTAAGAGACCACGAATGCCAGCCCAGACTACTATACCCAGCAAAGTTTTCAATCACTATAGGTGGAGAAAACAAGGTATTCCGTGACAAAGCCAGATTTAAACAATACATATCCACAAATCCAGTCCTACAGAAAGTACAGGAAGGAAAACTCCAACTCAAGGAAGTTAACTACAACCAGAAAAACATAGGCAATAAATAATCCCACTTTACCAACATTAAAAAGATTGGGGGGAAATGGTTTTTCAAAGGTTCTTCCAACTCCTACCCATATCCCTAACCATACACCCCCATTCCCTACACCTCTATACTCCAACTGTACCTCTCACCCTCCATTACTCCCACCCTCAATTTAAGACATTGCCTGAGTGAATGAAGGACAGTCCATCTGCTGGAAGATGGGAAGATAGAGGGTAGCAGGTTGGTGTGTGTGTGTGTGTGTGTGTGTGTGTGTGTGTGTGAGAGAGAGAGAGAGAGAGAGACAGACAGACAGACAGACAGACAGAGAGAACCATTCAAATATGATTATGCTTATATAATTGAATATCAAGTAGAAAGTTAGACTTGTGAATCTGGAGGTCAAGAAGGAGGATGGGATGGGAAAAATATGGAATCATCAGACCAGGAGCTGAGTTGAAAGGCAGACATTGATTGGAATCACTACGTGGGCTACACACAGATGAGTGGAAAAAAAGACCAAGTCTTGGGTCTGGACACTGCTGCACTTTAAGGCTACAGATTTGGAAAAGAGAAGGAGCAATGATGGGTGTAGTGTCTTGGAGTCCTACTGAGGGTCCAGGGGCTCAAGGGTACCAAGTAACTCTGGCTGCTCAGCTCAGAGGAGCCCGAGAATCAACCACTGCACTCACTGTTGTGGGGGTTGTTTAACGTGTAGGATCCACAAAGAGCTACTTCATTGGGTGTCTAGGGATAACCTGACTGGGGTGGGCTCAAGGCAGAGAAGGAAGAAGCATGGATGGTGACTCCCAGAGACTCCATGGCAGTGAGATGAGAGAAAGGGGCAGTCGTGCTGTTGTGGAATATTTGTTTCCACTGTGAAGTCGCATCTTTGACAAGGCACCTTCTGATTGGTTTAATAAGGAGCTGAATGTCCAGTAGCCAGGCAGGAAGAGATTAGGCGGGACTTCTGGAGAGAGAGAACTCTGGGAAGAAGAGAGGCTGGGAGACACCAGCAAGACTCCAAACAAGTCAGTCATACAGGACAGAGGAGACGTAACCAAGCCACATGATAGAATGTAGATTAATAGGAATAGATTAATTGAAGTTATAAGAGCCAGTCAGAAAAAAAAGACAAGCTAAAGACAAGCTTTCATGATTAACAGTAAGTCTCTGTGTCATCATTTGTGGGCTGACAAGAAAGTACTACCACCACATGCTGTCAGGAGAGGGGTTTGTTTTGCTTTATTTCTATCGTGACTGTTATATTTCTTTCTTGGAATGTAGGGGATGTAATAGCGTGGTTTTGCTCACAGGAATAACCCAGGTAAGAAGTGAGAACAGACAACACAGTGGAGATGGTGCTGTGTGTAAGAGGAAGGGGAAGGATGAGGATGAGAACCAACCAGGTCCTGAGCTCACCCTCAGACATGGGAGAGAAGGTGGAGTCCGCATGCTCAGAGGCTGGCTGTGTGTGAACATGGAGGGAGGTTTGGAAGCTTTTATCAGATAGTTTCCACAGTCTTGATGGAGCAAGATCCGCCAGGGTTTGGGAACAGGCAACATTTTCAAGCAGAGAAAAGATTAATGGAAGGAATCACTTGCAAAGAAGCCAATGGAAAGTGGGGTGTTACCTGTAAGGGGATCACAGGGCTGCTGATGGTGCCCCTGTGAACACTGGACAGGAGCCACCGCTCTGCAGGTGCCAGAGATGTTGCTGGGGTTGGAGCCTGTGACCATCCAAAGACAGCTGCCATTACCAGCACCACAATCGGAGTGAGGGCTCCTCCTCCTGCTTCCTGCCCTCTACCTGTTCCTGTTCCTGACCTGAAAACATTCTAGGGGATGTAGGGATGCTTGTTTGAATAAAGAAGCATTCTTCTGAAACTTTCTCTGCTAGAGGCTCTGTCCCCAATACAGGCCCTGGATGGAAGAATCAGTCAAGGTTGAGTGTGCCTTTGGATGGGCATCTTGCATCTATCTCTGCTTCCTGGTTGCTATGGGGTGAACATTTCTCCACCACCCCCTTTTGTCACAGTGTTCTACCTCACACAGGCTAAGACACAATGGAGCCATCTGACCATGAAAGAACCAAAATAAATCTTTTCATAGGTGAACATCTAGCAGATGGTGGTTTTGAAACTCCGCGTCCACTAAAACACTAGCACACTCTTCGAAGGTGAGGAATAGTCAGACACTTGCTTCCTGGAAGGTGGTGCTGTTTTAGGCGACTGTGGAACTTTTAGGAAGTAGGGTCTAGCTGGCAGAAATAGGCCATCTGAGCAAGGCCTTTGAGGGATATCCCCACTCAGGATTCTAGTTACCTTCTGATGTGCTTCTGACCCACATGACACAGCTTCCACCATGTTCCACCGCCATGGGCTGGGCTGCTCCAGCTGCCTTCTCTTCCATACTGAGGTGAACTCTGGAACCGTGAGTCAAGATGAACCTGACTTTCCTTGAGTTGTTCCCACCAGGTCTGCGGCGACAGCAATGCAGGGGTAACTAGTGCAGAAAATTGGTTTCAAGAGTGGAATTACTGTGGCAGCTATACCTGATCATGTGCTCTTGGCCCTTTAGAACTGGTTTGTGGGAGAAACTGGGAAAAGATTGGAAATGCAGAATATAGACACTCTAGAGTGTTGTGATCAGGGCTTAATGTGTGATCTGCTTAGTTTAGAAGACTTTGAGGCCAAGAGAAATATGAACGGTGAAGGCCAGGCCCTTGGGGTTTCCAATGGGAACAGGGACTCTATTAAGAACTAAGCCAGGAACCATGAGAGGCATTTCATGACAAAGATTTTGACTATATTTCTCCTGGGTCCTGAAGCTTTGCATGAATTCAAACATGAATTGATTAATCTGGTTGGGGAGATTTTCAGGCAGCATAGTCAGGTGTGGTTATTGGCAATTGCTTTAACCAGGACTAAAACGAGAAGTGGGGTAAAAAACAGAGGAGAAAGTTGTGGTAAATTTATAATTTTTTTTTCAGAAAAGGAAAGTGAGCATGTTTAAAGTGGCAAGAGGACTCTTGTCGCTAATGAGAGATTCTTGTTGCTAAGGAGAAGCTGAACATCGGTGACTGCAAAGGCAGGAAATGTACCTCGAGGGCCTTTCAGGAAGTGATGAGTAAAACCCGAAAGAATTTCCTTTTAAAGAGGGTCCCAGGGTGCCTTATCAATATGTGGCCATATAAGGTGCTCTGGGTTCAGCCACCACCTGGTCACTCAGAGGCTGCAGCCACAGTCCATAGGGCCAGACAACTGCTTGAGCCGATGACACAACTTAGCAGCACACACAGTCCTGGTTTTTTAGGTGTGCAGAACACAAGAGCTATTAAGTCATGTAGGCTTGCATCCAGACTTTTAAGGAAAGCTTGGAAACCAGGCAATAACTACCTTGTCAGATCCCTGCAGGGGGCCCTGGCAGGGTCATTCCTGTGAGGGTGAAGTCTAAATTACAGTGGAAGCCCCAGGGTGTTGGAGATGCCAGGAACATGGCATGTCCAGGGGGAAAACTGCAGGCCTTGACTGTACCATCCCATGAAAGTGGTCATTGTATACTTCAAATACAGGTGTGGCTGCTCTAGCCTTAAAGCGGAGGGGAAGGATTTAACCTTTGCCCTGCTGGGTTTGGGTCTTGACTTTGGTCCTATCCTTCGCATCTGTGACCCCATTCCTCCTTTGCAGAATAGGAACATATACTCTGTGCCCTTGTGCATTGGAAGTATGTCACTTTCTTTTTTATTTTACAATTCACAACTCGGAGTTGGCCTTGAGTCTCAGAAAAGATTCGGGTGTTTGTATTCTTGAGCAGTGTTGAGAATGCTCCAACGTTGGGGACTCTTGAAGTTGGACTATGTGAATTTGTGTTATGAAATGGCCATGGGTCTTTGGGGACAATGTGGAATGTTGTGGGTAGCATCGGCGGTCTCCACAGTCACACTTTCCTTGTTTCCTGGTTGGCAGAGCTGTTTCAGACTGGGGAATCTTTGGGAGGTTGGGCTAATGTGAGTGGTCACTAAGAACATCAAACCTCATCCTTGTTTGTGTCACTGCCTCGGCTTCCTGGTTCACAGTCCCTGCCACCCGCTTTCCCGTGAACTGAGATGCTCCACCATGTCTTCCCCGATACAATAGAATGAGCCCTAGAAGAGACCCTTTCTCCATTAAGGTGTCTCTGTCAGGTATGGTGGTCTTAGCAAGGCACGAACATCGTAGCCAGCATCTGAGAATAAGGTGAGGGAGAGATATTGCAGGCCTAGGGAGAGACAGAAGTCACACAGCAGCCACACAGTTGCACATTTGCCCAGGGTGTTACGGGCCACACCGGAAGTAAGTGGATGTGAATTAAAAGTTGAATTACTGAGCATGGTTGTATGGTCTCTATCCAGCTGACGGGCAGGCAACAATGTGGTTTGATCAAGAGAGTTCTCCAGAACAAGGATAGTAATGGAGTTAGGGGTGCGCTCAAGAATGCGATGACACAGATTGGCCACTATGGGGGGCTCAGAGAGTGGAGGAGCACTAGGGTGCTGTAAGCCCAGCAGGTTCTAGTGGCCGTGACGTGAGGGAGGAGCAGACGACAAGTTTACGTGTTAAGTTCCTATCTGCCCCACCAGTTCAAGAAGCAGATCCACCATCTCATTGCTAACACCTGGACTCCTGCTAAGCAGCCAGCAGCAACCCAATAAATGTTGGTTGCATAAGTGACCAACTGAAGAAGTGGATAGATGTTTTCTGTGCTGTATCTCATCCTAAGTCGCCAACCCCACCAGGTCAACCACCACGTCCAAGCTGCTCATTTTTGTCTCTTTAGTACTAACATCTTGCTAAACACATTGCAGATTCTCAAATATATCTGTTAATGTGACATAAGTTGAATAAATTCGAAGAAAAAGAAAAGTGAACTCAGCACAAACCAAAGCAAGTTATGTCATTAAAAATGTAGGGCCAGCCACATATAATTCTGATGAGAAAGGAGAGGGAAACTAATCAAGGTCTGCTGGTAATTAATTAGCAAGTTCAATTAGAGCATCTGTTATAATCCCCAATCCTGCATCAAGGAACAAGCAGAACTGCTCAGCATAGACAGGCGGGGCCCAGGACTGTGCTGATGCCAGTGAGGGAAGTCTGACACGAGCCCAGCTCAAGTTTCAACCTGAGAGTTGATGGGGAGAAGCTCCCCCAACTCCAAACCTACACTAAGGAACAGTGGGTGTGCCGGCAGCTAGACTGTCCTCCAAGACTGGCAAGCAGGTAGATCCTCAGAGGAGCATGTGCTGAGACGTGAAGACGAGCTGGGAAGCCACCAGCAAGTGTTCTTGGGTGTAACTGAAGTTGAAACCCTCATTTCATGAACTCTCAGAACCTTGGCTCTTGGATCCCACCCATGTCTTACATCTTCCTTCCTCGCGGGAGGCCAAACCCTCTAACACTGCAAAGCTGCTTATGGTAGAACAGACCTCGAACTTGTGCTGAGTGAAACATCTTACGCCCTAAGCTGGCAAGAAGCTGTCGGTGAACAGCTTCATCTCACATCCTGTGTGGTACCCAGGGCCTACGCTAGGAAGATAAAGAAGATGATCAACGAATGAGTGAATCCATGGCCGGACACACCAGTGTGTTAGTGCTCACACAGAAAAAGTTCACACCTCAACAGACCATGTTTTAAACATATCCCTTCATTAGTAAAATGTAAATAAACACGTCAGCACAGATGAACGGAAAACATACTAAGTAGTAAATACTCTAGACACAAAAGTTACGGAGTGCCAGGAGTCATTTGTGTGGGACATCCTAAATAAACAAGCCCTTATAAACAGGAAGCATGCTTGTAGTTACCAGAGGCTTCTGGATGCAGGGAGGAGAAGCTTCATGGAGGGCACAGAAAGAGGAATACAAACCAGGCGGTACTCCTATGAAGGCAAGCTACACTGTACACCCCGGTCCCGTGGGGGGAAAGTATTGATTGAAGGAAAACCGCAAACAGTGTGCTGGTGGCGGCGGGACAGGGCCGGGCTGGAGATTTACACTGCGCTCTCTGTGAGGAACTGGGGAGCAGTGCGCACCAATAACATGGGAAAGCCTCGCTGGCGATGACTACTCGGGTTTGCAAAGGTGAAAAGACCAGCACGGGCAGCACGGCAGAGGCCAACGTAGAAGCCAGGATGGATCTGGAAAATACGAAGCGCAGATGAGGAAGTTTCTGGGTTTGCGGCAGGCAGTGAGTGCATCAGGGAGAAGATCAAAGTGTGCTGAGCAAACACCACACAGCATCAGGGATCCGGCAAAGGAGTCTGGCTCCTGCCAATGCTCCAGGATGCAAGATAAAAGGCAAACAGCTCTGCAGATGCCTGGCCTTCCCGGCCTTCCCCCTTACTTCCCACCCGCGCGGCTACAGACAAAAATCTTACTGATGGCTCTCAGATAACCCGGACTGAACCGTGGCTGGAGGCTACAAAAGAGGGCTGCTACATTCAGATTTTAATTGCCTTCTTTGTTCACATTGTCATTAAATAATTGATTCCTTTATTTGCCATCGACTTACACAAATATTTGCTCCATTCCATTCACCAGACGCGGCTAAGAACGCCAGGAGACGGAAAGATGGTGCCTTAGAGTTTCTGTTGCTGGGATACAGCGCTGTGACCCAAGCTTGGGAAAGAAAGGCTTTGTTTCGCTTGTTCTTCCCCATCACAGTCCATCATCAAAGTCAGGGCAGGAACGCGAACAGGGCACGAACCTGGAGGCAGGCGCTGATGCAGAGGCCATGGAGGGCTGCGGAGGAGTTCCGCTTACTGACTTGCCGTCCAGGTTTTGCTCAGACTTTCTTATCCCACACGACCTGCCCAGCAGTGGCATTGCCCACAATGGGCCGGACCCTCCCATAGTCTCTGATTAAGAAAATGTTCCATGGGCTTCCCCCAGGTCAACTGAGGCTCCTCTTCCCAGGTATCTCTAGCTTGTGCCACACTGGAAAACAAAACAAAACTAACCAGGACAGATGGGTAATGAATCTTACATAAAACCCGTTTATTTAACTATATATCATATGGATTCCCAAATACCCCCTCTGGGGGTAGGTATTGCTCTAAATATTTGATGCTGCATTTACATCAGAAAACAAAATTGATAACTTTATGGAGTTGGCCGTTGAATGACATAGGTGTACAATTTAATGGCCTGGTTGCACAACTATACAAACAAATAAGACTCAATGGAAACATATACAGCAAAGAAGATATTTGCCTGGGAATAAGGGAAGGCTGGGGGAAAGGATACTGTTCAAATTTAACAGGAAGAAGGCAGAGAAAGAAGAAATCAGTGTCTCCAATCACAAACTAGGGCTAGCCAGGAAAGCCAGGGGTGAACACGGGGAAGGCAGAGGGCCAGATGTGATTAGTGTATGTGACTCACCAGAAAGAGGCTGGAAACAAGAGGTAAATGTAGCAGGCTTTCTTTTGGGCCACCAACCAGCTCCCAAATCGTGACACGCAGACTTGGTGTTAGTTCTGAAAGTTTGGCCTTATCTTATAATGGTCCCATTAGTTCTTATAACTTAAGTTAATCTGCTTCTCTTCATGTGTGTTTGTCTCGGGGCTTTTGACCTCTCTTTCATCCTGTATGTCGCACTTTCACTGCCTCCTGTGTCTGGCTGGCTGGTGGCTGCATGGCTGTCATGTATCAGGTGTCTCCCTCTCGTTTCATTGTGAAGACATCCCAATCTTGTTCCATTAGTCATCAGTGACTCCAATCAGTTAAGGATTGAAAACCCAGAAGCTGGTCTCACTGAACATTTGAGGAGAAAGTTGAATGACTGCCAGACACTCCCATAGCTAGAGTCCCTCTCTTGACAGATCCTGCATGGTTTTCTGAGCCCCGGAGGCCCTTTCTACACATCTCTTGTGGACTAGAACCTCTTCACTCTCTGAAACCCTGCCTAGGTGTCCGCTCAGATCTTTCCAGAATAGAACCTCATTTGGGATCATCTACTGGTTCTCCCTCTAAGACACAGCTGTCTGTAATTTTGTTTGTTCTTTGCACCCAGATTTAGCATAATGGGGGGGTACCTAGCTGCCTGTTGAAGGGCTTCTGGTCCCTATTTTCAGGAAGAGAGACTCAAACAAAATTAGTTGTTCACATAGTAATACTAGAAACAGAAGGCCTTGCGTGCTGACATAGAAGTGGAACCGTTGCCCCCTCCCCTTTTGGTTATTCGAGACAATGTTTCTCTGTGTAGCCTCTGACTGCCCTGAAATTCCCTTTGTAGACCAGTCTGACCTCAGACTCACAGAGATCCGCCTGCCTCTGCCTCCCTGGGTGCTGGGATTAAAGGCGTGTACCATGAAAACCTGACACCATTACCCCTATTCAATCTGCAGCTTGATATAAATGAACTCCAAAAGGCAACACAGTTGGAAAGAGATGCATAAGTTAAGCCTTTGGGGTCCAGAGATTTGAGCTCAAGTTTTAGCTGTGCAGTCATAGATCTGGCTAGTGCAGAGGTAGGAGTTGAACTTGGTTTGCAAAATGGCCAACAGTACTGTTGCTCCTGACCCATGCAGTTGGCAGCAAGAAACTGAAATCATAAATGTGACAGTGATTTATAAGTTCTATGGAACTTATGAACACAGATGATTATATTTCCTTTTAATCATCTTTAATCTATTTTACTGACTTGGTGGTGGCTGTGTTGTGCTTTGTCAGTGCTGAGAACACTGGAGTTAGGATTTTGGTGTTAGCTAGAACTGTGCCCAGTCAGGACTGCTCTGCCTGGCCCTCCTTTGATCACACTGGTGCCTGGGGTCATCTGTGTAATTCCTCTCAGAAGAAATGTCTGACTCGTTCTGGCCTTATGGAATTGGAATCTCACACAGATGTCTGGGCCCCCGCCTGTCAGAGTTTGAGAGAGTATGATGCATGGAAACACCTGCATTGGTGTTGCTGTTTGGAGGTCAGGTATCTCATGTCTCGGTAGTTCTGGGCTGGTCAAACGGTTTTTGTTTTCTGTTTTTTCTGGAGAAAAGTGCTCTGAAATGAAAAGGGAAGTCATAAAAGCCATGCAGAGGGACTGACTGAACATCAGAGAGTTCTTTGGGACCTGAGCTAAATCTGCCAGAGTGGGTGTTGGGTGTTGACGCGATGAACAGAGGTCATCTTGGTGGAGACAGAGAGCGGTGCAAAACAAACTTAGACTAGATTTGGATGAAGGGACTAGACTGCTTGTCAGCCAGTCCAACCTTGTCATTCAGTTTGTCTCTTGAGGTTTTACGAGGTTTCTTCTGAACCACCCTCACTGTTGGAAAACAATACTTTTCAGAAACCAAGAAGTAAAAGTGACGAGTGTCTTGGTTTTGTATCAGGAATATTTTGTGGGGTCTACAGCTGACAACTCCTTGCATAATGGCTAAGGTCACCAACATGCCAACCACAAAGAACTGTTCTTATCTGGTGTTTGCCTTGGAACCTGTAGGGCTGTTGGGAGAAAGGAAAACACTCAGATGTAGTGAAGGGAACTGATAACTCTAATCACATAACTAGCTTTCCCCCCTAATGGTTTCTGGGTCATGAATAACTACTCCCAAAGTCCCTTATCACACTGAGACCTGAGAGACTGAGAGCTATATAAACTGGGCTTAGGAAGTCAAGGGGTCATAGAAAATCCTATTATGCATGCTGTTGCATAAAGCCCAAGAGACACGACATGAAACGCCTTGTGAGTACATTTTTAATTTTGAATGTGGATGATTATATTCTCAGAGTCAAAACAGCCAAGGAAGTCTGTTTTCTCCCCTCCCCTAGGAACTCTTCAAATTCAACCCAAATAGGATTTTCAAACTATGATTTGGCATATAATCTTCTACTGGCAATTGCCTATTTTGCAGAATCTGAGTGAATGGTGTTTTCAACCAGAATCGATAACTAATTTCTTAAAGGTCAAGATTCTTTTGGGACTAGGTGGATATTCACATTTTAGAGTCCTGTCTTCAGTGGCATTTCTTACTTATGAATTGTTGGTGGAAAAAAAAAAGGCAGATATATGTGGCGCCAGCTGAAATAGTGTATTTTTGTTCCTTGGATTTTTGAGACTAGGTCTCATTCTGCTGTCCGGGCTACCTTGCACTCCCTGTGACTTGCCTCAAACTTTTGAAATCCTTTATCCCAGCCTCCTAGGCACTGGCATTAAAGGCACGCATGGCCAGTCCGGCTCCCAAGCAGCTCACACAGCAGTCTTGCCCTCAGCTGCTCCCGGGTCTTGAGGCAGGTTCTCATTGCACAGTGGTGATCATGATACTGTAGGACAGCCATTTCCTTTGCCTCTGAGGTGCAGCTCACCTTTTATTACTAAACGTGAACGCAGACTTTACGTGGGTGCACAGAGAAGGGAAGATCTTGTTAGTTCCGCTTGACATGATGGCTGCACTTGAGCTGGGTGAGCCTCAAGTACGTGATAAGCTATGGCTGACTTATCCCAGCCCCCAATTCTTTCGTTAATGACTAATCCAGAGAATTCCCTCAATGGGCAGGGCACAGCACACAGAAGAAATGAGCAACTCAAATATTTTAAGGCCTAAGTATACTCATTTTCTAAGATTTATTTTATGTATGAGAGCTCTGTCTGCATATGCACCTTTATGCCAGAAGAGGGCACCAGATCTCATTACAGATGGTTGTGAGCCTGAATCATGTGGTTGCAGGGAATTGAATTCAGGACCTCTGAAAGAGCAGCCAGCGTTCTTAACCGCTGAGCCAATTCTTCAGCCCTGGCCTAGGTATAATCTGACATAATTTTTCCCCAAATAGTGTGGGGATGGTGGTGAGTATCTTTTCTTCTTGGACAAGGAAAGAGACTCTGGAGGAAAGGAAACTTGGCAGGAGTCAGTCTCCAGAGGGGTGGAGGGTGGGCAGGGGGTAGAGCATGGCCAAATGTGAGCTTTGGGGTTTGGGTGAAGAGCTGGAGCAGGGGCCATGTGCAGCCATGGAAGCAGAGAGGATGGGCAAAAGGAAAAGTGGGAACCCGTGCTATCACGGCCCAGGCTGGTCCTGTCCTGTGTGCCGACCAGTCCCCAAGGCTGGCTAAATCCGTCCCAGCGGTTGACGCTGGACGACACACAGGAAGTATCCTTGAATAACTGATAAAGCTTTGCCTCCTGAGCAGCGGGCATGCCCTGTTTGAGCATGGTAAACTGTGGTCTCCTGGCACACTCAGGGTCCCGGAGGGATAAGCGAGGGCGAGAGCTGTGGACCCTCATCAGAAGGATTTGTCCCACAAGGCAGACCCTGCAGTCCAAGCTCATCCAAGGCTAAGGACAAAGCACACTGACCTTTGTGTCATTTCAGATTGCATCTTCCATTCTCGTCAGCATCTTTCTAGTTCCGTCTCTGGCCCTGATGGTGAGTATGGTGGAGAGGGCCCAGTCTGCCTAACTCTCTTTTAGCGCAAGCATTTCGAAGCTAGCAACCAAGGTCGGCATTCCCATAATTCCTCATGGATCCCCCTTGACCCTACCAGGAATAGATAGGTAGACACTTGGGGCCACTGACTTTTTCCACTGTTGATTGTGTTTTTCTAGAACGCCAGTGACAGTCATCTTCTGGATGGCTCTGTGGGGACCCAGACCATCCATGTTGATCCCCTCCGAGGTGTGGTCAGCATCCAAGACAACAATGCTTTGAGTGAATGGAATGGAATCCTGGACTACAAGAATGTAAGATGTGAAACACACTTATTGCGATGCCAAAGGGACTCTTGTGTGGTCCAGGTGCACCAGGGTGCCTGTCCATCTTCCTCATCCTCCTTTGAGCCCGGGGTGTGCTTCAGATGCTATTTTAATGTTGACTTCTAAAGGAATATTGGCGGAACTCTAATAGAATGTTCTGTGACCACAGAGATATTTTTCTGCCTGGAATGCCTCAGTTACCATAGCTGTAAAACAGCTCCAACACTGCCTTCCTACCTAGTGGGACCTTGAAGGATAAAATGAAGTCAACTCCAACACTTTCACTCTGCCTGTCGCTACACAGACCCTCCCCACCCAGATGTCACATTCCTGCCATGTCCTCTTCCTTAAACACTTTCTCTCTCTTCACCTCCCCACTCCTAATTCCCCAAGGAGATTCCCTGGGTCCTCCCAGAAGGATCCCAGTTTACAGATTGATTGCCTCTGACGGATGCAGGTGTAGCCCAAGTAAAAATTGCCTCACACAACATTCCACCGTAGACCACTAGGTGGCGCAAGGAAGGCAAAACTCACTAGAGGTTTAGCTTCTTGAAGCAGCAAACCGCAGCTCTGATCTAAGCCAGGAAGGGACAAATAATAGGCTTTAAGGAAGGGACTTCCAGGACAGACCTAGCTCTAGAATCCAAATATCCTGGTCATGATGCAGGCCTCCTGACTGCCCTGGGTTTCCGGAGAACGTCTCCAGCTTACACAGCATTCTCCCAGGAAGTGGGGAATCTCAGCTCTTCCATCATCGCCCTCACACCTCTACGGAAGAAAGGCCATTCCCCCCTGCTTTACAGATACAGAAACTGAGGCTCAGGGAGGCCTTTGAGGATTCCAAGAGCTGTTGAGTAGCAGGCCAGGCCCATAAGGTCGTCAGTATTGTTGTGTTGTCATCCTGCCCGTCAGGATGTTAGCATCCCTGAACACCCTGGGAGAGAAAGCCTTCACCATCAGGAGCAGAGGAGAGGATAGCACGGGGGGCCGGGGGCGGCTAGGGAGCAGCAGGGTTCAGTACCACAGTGCTGCTGATGCTGCCGTGTGCTCTGGCATCCAGGGAGCGGAGCAGGTGTGTTAGTGCTGAGACTGATTGAATGCCATGTTTCTGCTCTGTTGTTTTAAGGCCCTCCTGGCAGCTAAACTGTTTAGTAAGATGGCCTGTGTCCTGGCCAAGATGGACCTAACAGTCTTCCCAAGTTTGGATGATATTAGCCAGGCCCTGGGCAAACAGGTGAGTCCAGTTCTCTCTGACACACATCTTCTTTGGGGGTTTTGAGCTTATAGTCAGTGTCCTGGGCAACTCCTCACTCATCCATACCTGTTCTTCATGCAATGAAATCACACCATTTGCAAAGAACCCACGGACAACAGGTGCTCACTCAAGGTAAGTCACAGTTGAATCAATGGCCTCATTCCCAATGGGTTCAAGCTATGCTAGAGAAGACAAACGGTTGGATGCAATGGTTTCATGTGCCTGCTTTCTCTCCTTCCTGCCCCTCCTGACACACGCTCACACGCACGCTCACACACACACACACACACACACACACACTAGTACGCCCATACACACTGCTATCATTATCATCATCTTTAATTGCAATTAATCCCAAAACTGTTGAAACTCTTGCCTGTGAGGCAGGAACTATTAATAGGAATAAATTTAAAAACCAGGAAGAAGTTGGCAGCTAATGGAATCTGCTCAAACTTTGCTTAAATATCCACACATTTGCACAGCACTCAGGACAGTGGTGCTAACTCTAGGAAAGAAATAGAAGTGCGTTAAAGTAATGCTATTTTTAAAAGAAGCTGGGGTGAAGCTGAAGAGATGGTCAGAGGCTAAGAGCACTTTCTGTTCTTGTAGAGGAACCTGGTTTATTCCCAGCCCCCACAAGATGGCCCATGCCAGTCTGTAACTTTAATTAAACACTCATACACAATACACATAAAATTAAAATACATAGATCTCTAAAGGAGAAGTTGAAAGTGTCAAGTTCATCTAAATTGACGAAATATAAACACGACAAATGTTTTAAACTACTCTCTGTTCTGTTGTTCTGGTTCAGAAAGCACCTAAGGCTAACAGGAAAACATAATAACGCTGGGACCCATACAGATTTTTTATTAGAGTCTCTTTCGCCCTCTTGTGGCTTGATAAGATATTGCATGTTGAGGAAAGCAAGTCTGGGTTCACAGTGGGTACTGTTACCCGAATCGCCCCCACGTACCTTCACAACTTTTCTGTGAACCCCTTTTTGATATGTCATGTCTGAGACGCCCCTTCTTCCAGGCTTCCGGTCATTATCCACCCACCCGCGGACTGACCTACACGGTTTTACCCAGTCGAGTCAAAAACTTGGCCCAATACGGAGTGCCTGTCAAGGACCTGTGCAGAGCAGTCCCCGCCTACTTTGCCCAGCAGCAAAAAGAAGGTGTGTTCAAAAAGCAAAAAGAAAGCAGTGTGTGAATCAAAAGATGCAGGAGGAGTTTCAGGACCTATGAGCAAGCTGTAGTGACAGCTCATTCCATTGCTTCCGCGGTGGAAGGACAGTCTGCGTGGCCTGGGATGTATTTCCTCGGCTGGTACAGGGGATTCCTTACGGGGCTTACGTGGAAGGGAAACAGCCTTAGCCTCATCAGAAGGCCAGTTGTCTCCTCATGGGTCTGACGGCTGATGGCCATCCTGCCCTGATTCAGGCTTTGCCATGCCCATGGTAGGGAAAGGTCTGTGACTTTGGAGTCCTGGGTTCTACTCTTTCTCAAGGCACCTGGAGCCTAACAGCTTTAGACCACACTGGGGAAAGATGGCTGGCAGTCCTGCTGCGGGTGTGAGGGGGATCAGTGACCGGAAGAGCCTTGCTAGTAGGGTTAAGACTCCAAGATCTGCCTGTGAGTCCAGTTGCAGTCAGCAACATGGCTGTTGCACTCTCTTATACCTTGGTCTAAGTTTCCCCACAAGCCAGAGTTCTTCAAAACATGAGGGGATTAAGATGCATAATAAAGGAGAAGGAAAGAAAGAGAGAGAGAGAGAAGGAAGGAGGGAGGCAGAAAGGAAGGCAGGAAGAAAGGAAGGAAGGAAGGAAGGGAAGGAAGGAGGGAAGGAAGGAAGGGAAGGAAGGAAGGAAAGGAAGGAAGGAAGGAAGGAAGGAAGGAAGGAAGGAAGGAAGGAAGGAAGGAAGGAAGGAAGGAAGGAGGGAAGGCAGGAGGTTGCTTTAGGTACTGTAGAGAGGACCAGGGTGGACCTGCACTGTCCTGGGTATCCACACAATGCAGGCCTGATGTACCCGGTGACTCTAGCCTTGTCTCTAAAGTAGAGTTCCCTCCTCTTGAAGGTACCGCCCTGGCGAGGGACCCAGACTCCTGTTCTGAGCTCCAGCTTCTCTCCTTCATGGGACTGTCCATCTGTGGTGAGATTCCTGGGCTCTGAGCCTCCATGTCAGCCATGTGAAGACTGCACATGCCTGCTCAGTCTCCACCTATGGGAAGCAGCTCTTTCCAGGCCTGGCTTTCCACACAGCAGTAGCCCTGTAATCGGGAGGGGGGGGGTGCATTTTCTACCTTCTAGGAAGACATAATAAAATTCCACGTCACTGGTCTAGCAGATCCCCTCATCCTCTGTGCGCCGCCAGCCACGGGGCAGCACAGAGCACCCTGCAGCATGGAGGTGACTCCACCAGAGCCTCTCACTCTGAGTCTCTTTAGGCTATCCCTTGAGGAGCTTTGGCAACAAATGATCAATGCTGCCCAGTCTGGGTGGGCAGGCCTGGGGCTGCACTTACCTCCTGAAAACTAGGACTGGGCTCCTGGGATGTCTCTTTCTTATGCCAACCCAGCTGCACAGTGACAATCTATAGACTGGTCTTGGAGCCTCCTTCTAGAACTCTCCGCCAGGAGCAGCATCCCTTAGATAAATGTCCCCGTTGCAAGTTAATGAAGATCCATATATTCAGTCCTCATTCTGCAGCTGTCCCCCTTGTGAAGACAGCCTTTTCCCTATCATTAGCCCCTCTACCCACGTGGTGTCACCTAACTCTCCCCATTACTCCTGCTCCTTGGGAACACAAGTTCCTTCTAGAGTGAGGTCCATTTCACAAAGCAGACCTCTGTTGTTCCCAGAAAGGGACTCCCCACAGTTGTCCACGGCCACAGCCTCCTCAGCTCTGTGGAAGGACCGGAGCCTGAGGCCTCCAGTCCTGACTCCGATCAGGGAGCCAGAGCACAAGTTGCTCAGGGCTGTTATGGGTGACAGGAATGGCAGCTCATTTCCTGAGACTGCAGCATTCCAGATGGCTTCCTTTTCACTCAGCTGTATAAGTGTTGACAATAGATCGAGATTTCTTTTGAGGCTTAAAGTGAGGCATAGCCCTTCCTTTCCCGTCCTGGCCTTCCTGAGATTGTTACCTCATGATCCCAACATGGCAGGGACAGCTCTGGACATCAGTATCACATCCCCTCATAGGAAGGAGAATAGGAAAAAGCAAAGAACACACTTTCCAGCCGTCTGAATCTGTCTTTCTTTACCTGGAAAGAACATGGTTCCTAGAAGCCTCATGTTGAAACTTCTGCCTACATGTAATTGGTCAGAGCTTTGGTCACCTGACCAGCAGAGGCCAATCTGCTCCTTGCATTCTTAAGAGAAAATACAAGCTTGTTTTCTTGGGGGAGACAGAACTGACTTAGCTCAGACTTTGTCCACATTTAACTGTTGACACTTGGGGCCAGGAATTCTTCACTGTGGAACCGTACTGTGCACTGCAGGGTGTTGAGCACCACCTGTCCTGGCATTGCCGGAGGACAGGACCTTCTCTGGCTGTGACAGCAATGATTGCTCATCTCCTGGGGACAGGAGATAAGTCGTATACCGTTGAAAACTAACTTGATGACCATGGTTAGTCCCCTACAACTGAAGGAATACACAGAAGTAATGCTTAACCTCTACTCACATCACCAGGGGTTATGCTGGTAGAAAGAGGGGTCTGGGGAAGACGGGTTGTCAGTGAGCTCCTTTTGAAGAGGAATATTAGGCATCTGTGACAGGCAGCAGATAAGTGACCCTTTCTCTAGGTTTTCTCTGCAAGAGTCACCCCCATGCCTTTAGAAGTCATTTTTCATATTTTGCTCAGGTGCATAACTGTAATGGTAGGAGAGCTAGACAGATTTAAGTTATGTCATCATTATCAGAAACCAGAAAGCTCGCTCAATATTAATTTTATTTTTTAGCTCACCATGAATTCATTATTTTTGCTCAAAAACACTGAATTCATTCACTGAGTCAATAATACTAGCAGGTAATTCTGCAATGAAATACTGGGGTCTACATCTTCTAATGTCAGCATCTATGAAAAAATGCAGTTTAACTCCCTTAGATGAGCAAATGAGTGTGTAAGGCACATGGGGTTTTATTCACTCTGAGGAGGAACATGGAGGAAATAACAGTCCTATCTAGCCCTCCACCCAACACTGGCTCCTTCAAGGACTCCCTTGGCAGGCTGGCTCCATGCATGGCTGATCTTTCTTTCCTTTTGAGACCTCTTGAGACCGTTAGTCCAGGCTCCTTCTTCTTTGCTCTTGGCCCAAGGAGGGCCTCAGGCTTGAGCACCCCAGAGTTAAAAGGTTGACATTTATTTCCCTTAGAGCTTAGAAGAGGCTAACTATGAGGAACTGTAGCAGGGCCCCAGCCTCCCTAGGAGGGAGGGGAGATTTAGACAAAAAAACAAAGTGAGGAAGCAGACCTTTGGCTCTGCTTTAAAAATGGAACCAATATGGTCAAAGCAAGAGGAATCATATGCGCACACCCCCAAGGAGGCCGCCAGTGCTGAGGCTCTCCCTGCGCCAAGCCGCCCATTCCGGCCATGGAGCCAGTCGGGGTCATCTCTAGAGACTTTGGCGCTAAAAGCATCTCATAACCAGAATGAACAGAAGCCCCTGCCTCTTAGGCAATGAAGCTGAGATGGGGACCCGGTGGCCGACCATGGTGCTGGTTCTCACCCCTCATGCAGAAAAGCCCTGAGGATGAGGAGGCTGCCATAGAAAGAACACAGCTGAGAGGCAGGGAAAGAATCTAGTCACGCTCAGCTTACCCTCAACTGCAACAGATGTGGTTTGGATTCTGTCACTCGCAAACACCTAAAACACTGTGCGCTTTACTTGGCAGTCTATAATACACTCAATGCTACTGTCATCAAACTCTCTATAGACATGTCCCATTTCCCCACCAAGAAAGTAGCATCGGTGACTGGTGGCTTGAGCGTCTTATCCCATCATGCCCTGGTGCCGTGCACACAGAAGGCAATTCTGATACATCTGGGGATGGACCCGTGTGAGGGCCAGAAAGACACAGTGGCAAAGAGGGATTCCTGTTGAAGTCTCCCTTGACGCTGAACTTGCATCCAGCTGCCCAGACAACATGAGACCTGGCTAACTGGTCTGGGAATTGGTCCACACGATGTGATTCATTTTAAGCCGTGGATGCTTTTCCTGCAGTGAATAAGCAGTGAATTATCTTGGATTCCCATCTTTACTGTTTCTGTTCCTGATGTTACTGCCCCTCCCTCCCTGCTCACTCCAGGCCAGCACTAAGAGAATATTGCTCCCTGTGGCTAAGCTGCCACCTCAGCAAATTAAAACACATGCCCTAAGAGGCATCTGAATGGCCCTCACAGCCTAAAAGGCATCTGAATGGTCCTCACAGCCTAAAAGGCATCTGAATGGTCCTCAAAGCCTAAAAGGCATCTGAATGGCCCTCAAAGCCAAGTCATTGGTCAGAAGAGGGAACTTCCTTCATTAGAGCAGTGAGGTTGTTTGCCAAGACTATGCCAAGAACCACTCTCTTTCCAGTCAAAGCCATTGCCACCCAAGTCCCTGTTCAAGCCTGCTGTCTTGAGATCACAGGCGAGCAGCTGATCTGCAGGCAGCTACAGAGGGAAATAGAGGCTCACACCCACTGGGTAGACTGCACGTGGCTCGTCCCAGCATCTGAACATTTTCATACATTGTATTTGAAGTCCTTCTATATCTTAAGGTCAACATTGTTTGGCTCTCCACTGTGCCCATGAAAGGAACAAACACACAGATATTTGTAAATATATCATTTATGTGTTATTGTTGAATCTCATAAGTAGATGGAATGTTGGCTTCTGAGTGTAAACCAAAGGTGTATTTCTTTGCAAAGATGAAGTCAGCTGATGGACCACCTTAGATGTGAGCTCCTGCACAGATGGAGATTCCCAGGATCCCCAGGAGGCCAACCTTTGCACAGGCTCCAGTAGCTACCTCATCTGCAAATGAGAAAAATGTGAAGAAATGGTATTAAAAATGCATTCCAAAGCAGCAAGCCAATCTTTTCAAAAGGTCCTGAAGGGGAGGGGCTTGTAATTTCATAGCACCAAGATTTTAGCCAAACTATATTACTACTACTGCCACCACCACTACTACTAAGTTTACATAAGACCGACAACTCTGCAAGTGTTGGTCTGCTGGACCTTGGTGTGTTCATTGTCTTGTTGAGTTCATTGTCTACTAGTTCTGGACACTTTGCCATAGACAGTGCAAAATCCATCAATGATCACAGCGCCCCGTGGCACCTGACTACCATCCCCTGATTGTCCACTCACCCTAACTTCTCTATCCTGGACCACTTCCGCCGGATCCCGGCAACACTCCTAAACATCTCCAGAGAACGCTGTTTGAAAGATGCTCTGGAGGCGTTTTTCCACATGGAGCATTTACATGGGAGAAACAGGGATCCCAGGGCTTTCCTTGAGGGACCCTTCCTGACCCCATTTATCATTTCCACTCCTTCACATTCCCACTGCACTGAACCCCTACCCATCTCTGCACTCCTGACATCTCTCACAGTTCGTTCACATAGTAGGACTTCAATTCCTAAAGTAAACTTAACTAAGTCTTGTTTTCACTCATGTGTATTTCACACAGCTGCCCCACCCCCACCCCCACCCCCGCCTGACCCTGACTGCGTGGCACACAGCTTCCAGAGCTTGCTTGGCCTCCTCGGTACTCACTTGGCTTCGCCACCACCTCCGCCTCATACAGGGGGACGTGCTTGCACAGCTGCTCAATAGGCGACCCAAACAGGAACCAATCCACCTTCATGAACAGAGACTTCAAAGGGTTGTACTTGACCCAGGTGTACTCTCCGGAGTCCATGGTGTTCATTGTCTAGGTGACGTAACAGAGAACAGTGCTGAAGAAGCTGGTGATCCCAGTGGACCTTACTCTAAGTTGTGAACGGCTTTCTCTTTCCAGCTGTTAAATAAAGGGCATCCAGAGATTTCAAGTCATGGTTTCCTGTGACTACTCTGCCTGGAGGAAAAGCTCATTGTTTTACCCACAGTATTTCACTGCAATGAACCCACAGAAGGTAAATCTCCTGAAAAGGTAGACACAGATGGGGCAGCGTAGACAGGGCCAAAACTATGTGTCTAGCCTCAGTGCACTGTGTGGAGACTCCCGTGCTTTGGAATTGGTCTGGATCTTTTCATCCTTGAACATTATAAATGTACTCCATTTTCAACAAAACGCTGCATCTTAGATCTCACCTCCAAGAAGAAGGGTTCACCAGCTCCCTCTCCAAAGATAGTTCGTTTAAGTTCTTATAAGTTCATGTTTTCAGGGCTCTATGATGAAAACTGAACCGAGAAGAACTTCTACTCCTCCTTCCCCCAAATGTGAAAACACATTAAAAAGTTGAGTGTCATATGCATGGAAATATAAGTTATGGTCTACTGTCTCATTCACATCTCTCTGTAGGCAGCAGCATGGCTGCCTCAGGAGCAGACTTTCCAAGGAATCCCAAATTACCTGCTTCTCGTAGAGGAAGCGTTGGAGTTTGTCCAGGGCAGGGATGGCTTTGTGGTCCATCTTGAGGACGTAGCAGGCTCTTCGAGAGAGCACCCGGGATGCAATGTAACCCTGAGGGAACAACAGCAGTTACCGACCGTGAAGTTTCTGGGCTTCTGATTGGGTGAGATTAACGTTGAGACTTAAAAGAAAGGATTGAGTATTGTCTGTCAGTCTGAAATTCTGTCCACTCATCTGTCCTGAGGAGTTTTTTGTTCCCCTGCTTCTCTTTGCACACCCGTGAAGATGGCCCATGTTCTTTGTGCTCTGGAATCAAGGTCTACATCAGCAGGTTTAAAGACTGAGGAGGAATAGCTCTCTGCCTCTTCCTTTGCGTTCTATCTAGCCTGTCCTTCAATTTCGACTCACTACAATATCCTTTAGAACTGCATAGGTCAATACCATAAGGACTCCACATGTGGCTGTTTAAATTCAAGTGCAATGAAGTTTACAATCTATTTTGTGATTTATTTTGGGTACACAGTAGCCACAATGACTAGAGGCTTCCTGGGAAATTCAAACACAGAGCATCTCAACCTGACTCGACATTCTAGAAGTCTTCTAGGCATGCGTACACCTACCCTCTTCCCACATGCTTTACCTGTTCTCCCCTCCGTTTCCTCTTCTCCATCCTTCTCTACCTTAGACACTATCCACCACATGGAGGGGGTGGACTGAGGAAGCTGGAGAATACAGGTGTGGGGGAGTTTGACGTGAGGAAGGCTCGCAGGCCATCACACTTTGACCTTGAGTGGACATTTTCTGTGATGATTCAAACACTTAAACAAGATTATACTTGCTATTTTTCAATTCTCAAAAGTTCTTAGTACCTAAAATTTAACACTAGATTGAGGCTCTGAGGCTGATGAGAGGGGAAGGGGCTTACACAAAGTCTCCACAAGTCAATTTATTTCAAAGCCACTTCGGGGATTTCCATGAAATCTATTTAAAGATAATTTTAGTTGCACTTCTGTAGAATATTTCAAAGATTGTACACTCAAAAGTAGCATGGAGTTCCCAGCAGCTCCAGGAAGAATGCATGTGGGGAGTTTTGAGAAGAAAAAGGAAAAAACCAACTTCAGATACCCATTGTTGGTGTCCATGCTGGGTACCTCTGGGTAAGGCAGCCCATAATAAGTGCTGGAGGAAGAAATTAGTAAATTAATCCAAATCAGTAAATGGATGGAGGACAAAAGGCTTTCAGAGGAACTTTCTAAGACTTGTTACTCTGATAGTGAACATTGGGAAGGCCTTATAGCAAGTATACTGTTGTCAGGTCTAAAGAAATAATTTAAGCTTGTGCATCGTTCTGAGTTTCTGCTCATTTTCTGTATGTTTTGTATCAGAAGTTCTCATTTATTCATCCAATAGACACTTTCTTGTTTATGTTCTAAGCATCGCTTTGGATCATTCTTACAGTCCATGTCTGGGCCAGGAAAGGGGTACAACATCATCACTGTTGAGTAAATGTATATTTCTTTTTCTTAGAGATGGTTTTATTTGCTTGCTTGATTACTTCAAGGGAAAGGAAGAAGTGAGGAAAATTTGAAGGACATGTAAAGATGGATAGATAGTATAATTTAAATATGTACTAAATGGCTGGCCCCTCCCTTTATAAAACCAGTCTTATATAAAGTTGCCCTTGCTGCTTACATGCTTGTAGTCAAAAATAGTGGTTGAGGAGCATGACCCTGCATGGATATTGATGGTGGCAGTGTTCTTCTGGTTGTCGATGGCCACTGTCTCCTGGACACTGGCACCATTGCTGCTTGGTGTGAAGATGTTAAAAACCTAGAATTGGCAACAAAGACAAAATGAGTTTTCCATCAAAAGCAGCTCCTTCACTGGAAGCCCGTGGTTTATTATGCTGGGATAAAACTTTCACTGGGAGCCCGTGGTTTATTATGCTATGCAGGAGAGACCTGAAGTGATGCCATTGCAAGGGAAATGGGACTCAGTCTGTTGTAGTGCGGTGAGTTACATTGTGAAGGCACTGCAGGCAGAAGTAAATGTCCCCCTCATCTTCCCTTCACCCGGATTCCATCTCAGTGAAGACACGAGGACTATCTAGTCCTTGGGATATCCAGGTCTCTCAAAGCTCTCATCTTCCCCCACAGCTCTAAGAAGCCAACTCACCTCATCTGCCTGAGACTGGATTCCAAAGACGGTCAGCACCACCAGAAACGCCACCTGAAAAACACGTCAGTTCTCTGTGGGAGCAGTCGCTCAATGAGGGGCGGTCAGAGGGAGACAGTGGGCACCTAAGGACAACAGCCAGCTATTTCTTATAGGTGGCCAGCAGTCTGCTTTTCTACTCTAAAAGGTAGAAAACACACATCTGCCCACTCAGCAGGCACTTGCGAATTTGTGTCATTAGACACACAGTGGGCCGGTGAGCAGAGAAGGACTCTTGCCAGGGGAAGATCTGGTGGGAAGATCTCCCCCTTTGGCATTAGTGGATAAGTTATGTCCTCTAATCTAAGGGGAAAATGTCAATCTCTTGAGCCTGAGGTAATGAGCCATTTAAAATGAATCTGTGAGTGTCATGGTCACAGTGGGCATTTTAGGACAGTTACGGAAGGAGGATACTGGGACCACAGTTAACCTTTGACCTCAAGGAAGGCATCCATCTGCTCCCACAGTCCACATCTCAGGGATGCTGTGGACTCAGCGGGGCCAGCGGGCCATGGGCCTACATGCAGCTCTGATGCTGAGCTAGCTTGTTTCCAAGTCTGACCTGACATCGTCTACAGGTGTCTGCTCTCTGCTGATCGCCGTAGTGAACTCTACTGCCAGTTAAGTTACTGGTGTGTAGGAGGAAGATCTCGTGAGGAGGGCAGACACTTCCCAGACCTGCCTGCGGGGCTGCTACCCTCCTTTGCCCCCCTTCCTCACATCTATCTCCTGGTGCCTGGGGTGGAGACTAACACCCGACATGCAGACAACCTACAGTCCATTTACACGGGGCTCCCCCACCCCACCTCAGGCAGCTCAGGAGCCTCAGACTACAAGTTGGGACACGTAAGTCAACTAACCATCTCAGTGGATGCCTAGGAAGCACAGGAAGTGTCCTTGGCCCCCAGACCCCTCCTACCCACACCAAGGTTGGTACAGCTGAGCTGTAAGCTTGTACTGCAGGCTTAGATCTCCTTCTGCAAAATCAAGAGGCTTTGAGAGAGGACACTATTCACCTGACAGTCTTTGACTCTTTAGGGCTGACACTTGGTGTGCAGCTTTCTCGATTAGCTGAGTGGAAACAAGAGGCAGACACTGGGGGAGGGTTTCCATCCTGCATCCGAACACGCAGGGTGGAACCATGGAATCAGGTGTCTGATGGGGAAAATGCAGTCTCTAAAGGGTCGTTTTACCTTAATAAAGAGTTTAGACAGGGGGTCGGGGGCACTCTGGTTCCTTGAAGTTTACCTAGTTACTACTGCACACAGGGCCCTCGACAGAGAAACCGTGTCCTGAATCCCACGTTTACAGACTTGGAAAATTCAATCTCCTCAACTTCACAACCAGGGCGACAATACCTGGTGTGCACTGTGGGCACAACAAGCAGAGGTGATTGTCCGTGACAAAAGCTGGGGCTCAGCACGTTTGGGGGCAGTTGCTATCATTCTTATTAACGTTGATTTTAGAGTACCGCTTCTCTTTCAGATGGCAAATGCAATTGCTCTCCAATTCCTACGCCCCTCACAAAGCAGGGAGAAGGGATTACTATTAAACACCCTCCAAATAAAATCTCTACATATTTCCATTTTTTCTTTGTGCATCTTGAATGAACCCAAGAAATATAGGCAACAGACACACAAATATTCAACATTATTCCCGCCCCAAACACTGTGAGTTCTATCCCAGAAGCATAGAAGTGCACAGTGCTTGTCTAAGACCCTTGAGATCCGCGCACATTGGGTACAAGCAGCAGCAGCGAGGGCGCGGAGAACACGAACAGATACTCACAGGGGTTTTCATTGTGCCTGAAGAGAAGGAGCTGGAGTGAGCGTGGATGCCTGTGCAGCGTCCAGCCTTTATATGGGGCTTAAGATGTAGAAATCTCTCTCCTGAGTGGTCATGTCAGAAAAGAGCAAGTCTATCTCAGACACACCCCAGCAAACTCCCTTATCAGGACGGAGACCTAACCACATCCCAGGTATCAGTGAAGTTTGTTAGTCAGTGCTGAAAACTCCCCATTGGTCACTCTGCAAACACTCCCAGCTTATCCAGCCAGCCTGGGCTCCCGCCCTGTAACAACACTGTAGACTCTTGCTCTTCCCACATAGACACCGAAGGAGCATGCTAGCCCTCTCCCCAATGTCTGCATCGGCAGCAGATAAGACAACAGAGGTGAGGACAGTGACTGGGAGCTTTGCTTGGAATATGAACAGCCCGATGGCTGTCTTCCCTTCCTTTAGAGTCAGCAGCAGTCTGCAGAGGTTCACGAGGAACAAGGTTTGGGAGTCTACCAGCACCAATGAAATGTTTCCGGTGGGCCTTGTCTAGGGCACCATGAACACTGGGTGACACACTGCCTCTTACCTTAAGAAAGTCTCAGATTTTAAAAAACATTGCGAGGGAGAATCAGAGCTTAGTTTGAGTAATTTTTACTGCACAGTTAGAATTTGCTAGTTGGATTTTGATGGGGTGGGGAAGGAGTTTTTTTTAACACAACTGTGAAATATTAAGCAAGGAGCTAAAATGAACAATGTTTTAAAGAAGAGAGTTTTTAGAAGTGGGCCACTTAAGGGTTCCTCAGTTCTGTGGAACTCTGCTGCCTTGGTTGCTTGGCTGGGATGAGGGGAAGGGTGTGTCTTTTTTCTAGGTCACTGTGGCGGCAATGACGACAGTTTTGTAGGACATCTGCCAATGCTCTCTCATCCCTAACTCCAGTGACACGAAGAAGGCCACGGATCTCGACAGGGTTGCTTCCAAATGTGTAGGTGCCCTCTGCCACATATTGTCCATCCCCAGGAGCTCCATGTCCACAGGCCTAATGAGGACACTGTTACCATTTATGGAGCATATCCCAGAACTCCATGTCCACAGGCCTAATGAGGACACTGTTAGCATTTTTATGGAGCATGTCCCAGTGCTTTCTAAACACATTGTACGTATTAATTCAGTTGTCCTGATGGTCCTGCTCCCATTTCCTGGGGGCAATGTCAAGGCGCTGGGAAGCTAAAGTGACTCCTTGCAACTACTCAACTTCCAAAGGCAGGAGCTGAGGCTTGAGCGTGGTCTGATGCCAGAGTCCACTCTCTTAGCCCCAAGTCCTCTCAGAGTGTGTGAGACAGCACAAGTTCTCACCTTGATGAGGAGGGGGCATGAGCAGGCTTCTGAGTCTAGATTGCTCCCAACTCAAAGACATCCTTGGAAATTGTGAGACTTGGCCACAACTCAAGTGAAAACTTCACTAGGGGAATGTGAAGCTAGCTGCATTGAAAAACATTGCTAAGAATGACACCCCTGCCTATGCTTCCCGGTTTCAGAGGGAGTAAAATCACAGACACAGAGGGACCAGTGCCAAGCACATCCTGGGATCTGCTGCAGCTCAGCAAGTCTGTGAGGAGTGTGGGCGTGTGGGCCTCCAAAGCTTGTACTTACAGAGTTGTTTCAATTCCTGCAGGCATCATTCTTTATAATTTTTACTTTTGGTTTTGCTTTAAAAATGTTTCCAATGTCCTTAATGCATTTTCCCACATTTTCTTAAAGTCCTGCTTTTCACATTTAATTTTACTGTTACTTCTGAGTGTAGTGTGAGGTTCCAATAAAATTTTTTTTCACTTAGACATCCAGAAGTTCCAACATCTTTTAGTAAATAGTGTAGCTCTTTGCCACTAACTTCTAAGGTTACGAAGTTTCCATGGAAATAGCCCAGGCCTGCTACCTCGATGCTTCATTGGTTCATTTATTACCCAGAGATGATGACTCCCAGATCTACAGATGGGTTCTGACACCCAGTAGTCTGGATCCCGCAATGTTGATACTTCTGATGTCCCTGTCTGCTCTGTGAGCTTCCTCAAGTGCCTGCTTGTGTTCCTTTTTGTTGTCTCTACCTTGGTTGTGACAGAATTGCTGTGTTCTTTGTCTGACGTCTTGAGCTGGACATTGTTCTGTCACAATGAGTCTCTTGCTATGTTAAATGGAAGCATTGATAAATAATATGTCTATCACTAAGCACATTTTATTTTCATCATGTAACTATTTTATCTTTTAAAAATTTTTCTTAATTCTTGCTGTGATTTCATTTTCTTTAACCCAGTTATTAAGGTATTTTTGAATTTCTAATATAAAGTTTTGTTCTCTATTTTCTCTCTCTCTCTCTCTCTCTCTCTCTCTCTCCTCCCCTCCCTCCCTCTCTCCATTTTCCAGCTTCCACAAAGTGAAGAGAACTCATCTCTTCACAATGAACTGGATCACAACATTTCTAAAACAAGGAGGCAGCAGCATGAACCCATGTCACAGTGTGCTGAAATGACCCTTTCTTCCCTCCAAGTTATTATCTCAGGCATTTTGTCACAGTGACAGACAACTGAATAACACAGAAAGAAATATTCTAAATAAAGGAAAGAAAAGGAGCCTGTAGGAGCAGAAAGAGGCTCCTGCACTGAGCTGGTCCCCAAAGCCACGCCTTCATGCCCTTTCCCAGCATGCTGTGGGCTCTGATGGCCTCTCACTGTCCTCCTCCCATGCTCCGTCTGTCATTTGCCTTTCCTCTCCTTCTCTCCATCCTGCATTTATTTCTTTCCATTCTCCAATTCCTGACAACTATCCGTCTAGTGATAATCACTGAAGAAATGGTCTGATGCCCCAAAACAAGGATATCTGAGAATTTGCTGCCTACCAGAAAATATAAATAACTACTAAAAACAGCAGATGTGAATGCATGGGAGTAGAATTCCACAAGCATCCAAAACATAAACTGTACTGGCCGGATGTATCAACTATAAACAAGGAAGATTACATTTATAATGTCCATTGTTTTCTATGAAAATAATAACTCATTTCTTATGATGGCCATAGTCTCTCTCCTGACCCTCAGCTGGAGAGAAAGAGCAGAGAGTTCCTCAAATCACCTTCAGACATTGACAGGATGACCAACAGAATGCACCAAGAGCATCCGGCCAACATAGTAAGCTCGGAATGGAGCCCCCTAGAATCATTACTATTATTGTAGACAGCGTAACCTCATAAATCATTAGAGAATTTGGGACCCAGGCAGCATTATTAACATTAAATAAAAATAAGATGTCTGGAACAATCTCCAAGTATGTTAATTTTAGAAATCAACTTTATTTATTTTATTTTTATTTATTTTTTTGGTTTTTCGAGACAGGGTTTCTCTGTATTGTTTTGGAGGCTGGGCTGGAACTTGCTCTGTAGACCAGGCTGGCCTCGAACTCACAGAGATCTGCCTGCCTCTGCCTCCCGAGTGCTGGAATTAAAGGTGTGCACCACCAACGCCCAGCTAGAAATCAACTTTAAATAAGTCATGGGTGAAAGAGGAAGCCATTAAAGAAATTAAGGAATATTTTGAATTAAATGGACATAAAAATATGATGTCAAATGCTTATGTCAGAATAGTTGTGTTAAGGAACTTGAGAAGGGGTGCCAGAAAGATGGCTCAGTGGTTAAGACCACATCACTGTCTGCTTTCCCAGAAGACCCAAGTTTGATTCCCACATGGCAGCTCACAACTGTCTAAAACTCCAGTTCCAGGGGATGCAGCGACCTCTTCTGGTGAGTGGGGTTCAAGGCCAGGATCAGGACAGGTAGCAGCTATCTTCTCTGGGAGGTTTTGCTGGTTCCCTATGAGGTTCACAACTGTGAATCCTGGTGTCTTCTCCCAGCTTCCAGGCTCTTAGAAACAGGGTGTGAAACAGGATTCCTGTTCTCTGATTTCTGGCTCTCTTTACTTCTGGGGATATGGATAGAACATACCACATTTAAAGTTGGATATAGTCATGTAACTTGGGTTAATAAATACCAGGAATAAAAAATTAAAAAAAAGAAATTTGAAAACAGATATCACAGTTACTCCAAAATAACCTCAAGCAGAGAGTAAGGGAGAATATCAAAGACAAGAGGGGAAGCCAGTGCGGCTAAAAATGGAAGGAAGAGGATGGAGCATGAGAAACGCTGTGACTTGTTTAAACTGTCAGCGAGGCTGAGACCCTGAAGCCAAACCCTCCATGAGAATAAAAGGGGAAGGTATTGACTCTTCCCGCCAGGAACGAAAGGAAAATTACTTACAAAAAAATCTACACAGAAATGAGGTACATACTTAAGGAAGATTCATTGCGGGGGGGGTGTTGTGGAATGTAAATTAAAACCGTGATGTGTGTGAGGGTAATCTTGGTTGTCAATTTGATGAAATTTAGAATCACCTTGGAAACAAATCTCTGGCAAGTCTGAGGGCTTTGATTATCCAGGTTAGGTTAATTAAGGTGGGTGGGAGCCTTTCACGGACAGAGGTCCCAGACTGAATAAAGAGAAAGTGAAGTGGGCAAGGGCGGTCCCAGGCTGAATAAAGAGAAAGTGAAGTGGGCAAGGGCTTTTACGACCCTGCTTCTGCACTGTGAATGCAGTGCAACCAGCTGCCTCAGGCCCCTGCTGTCCTGCACTCCCTCCATGGTGGACTGCATCCCCTGCAACCACAGGGCAAAATGAACCCTTCCATCTGTTTATCAGCAGAGCAATGAGCCCTTTGAGCATATGCCGAGGACTGAACTAGGAAAGGCCACATTGAGAGAGGTGGTTCAGACCCAGGAAGACAAGCAATACGTGTGCTCTCTCTCTCTCTCTCTCTCTCTCTCTCTCTCTCTCTCTCTCTCTCTCTCTCTCTCTCTCTCTCTCTCAGCTGTGGTTCCTAGCTCCAAATATTCACTATTTTACCTGGAGTCTGCAGAAACAAGCAAAATGAAAAGGGACCATGGGTGGGGTGGGGCTGGTCAATAGAAAGGAGAATGGCGGGGTTGAGTGATTTGGAGGGGAAATGAGGATGCAGGGGAGGGAGCCTTAATTAGGGAAAGGGGACATGCATAGAGAAGAAGGGTAAAATAGCAATAAGATGAAACAAAATAAGGAATCATATTATTTTCTACCTAAAATTACATATATGTCTGTGTATTCATATAATATATAGTTTAATTGAAGGATTTCCATCTGGGCTATCAATGTTTCCCCACAAGATCTGTAAGCCATCTAATAAAAGCACCATGCATAAGAAGGCCCCTTTTGAGTGTTGGTCAGAGTTGCCCAAGAGACATTATAGGCTTTTGCCATTGCCCTTGGTTGCCTGACTTCCAGAAGTTGAAGGCAAGTCCCTATGACTGAAAACTCCATGTACCTGAGGCACAGGACTCACAGAATCCAAGTTGGATCTGGCCTGACAGCCTCCTCCCTGAGGACTAGTTTCCATAGCACCAGAAGACAGCATGCAAGCTTCCAAAGGAGGAAAGTGACCGATAGTCCTACCCAGCCTATGAACTAAAACAACAACCAGCCTGAAACAATATCCCTGAGGGTGCAATAGTGGTATACATGCTTTGGTAGTGGTAACCAACAGCACTCTAATTGGATTTAAAGCCTTATCAAGAGAGAAATCATGTTTGGTATGGGAAACCCAGCCAATTACCATGAGCACTGGAGGAAAGCCTACAACTTCCACTTTGCTAAACCAGCACAATTCCTAACTTCATTCTAAGTATTTATCCTTATATTCATAGATAAGTATAGATCTCACCCCTCATCAAAGAAATCTGCTTGCAATAGATGGAGACCATTAGAGAAAACCACAAACAATAAAATGCAGAGAAAAGTGACTGGGTGGTGCGTGGCCCTAACAATACATCGACAAGACAACAGCCTAAGGTTCAGATGTCATAGTGGAAAAGGGGGCAGAAAGATTGTAAAAGTTAGGGGAGCAAGGAGTTTTCTATGGCATTTCATCTCCTAGAAATGTCAGAGAAGCTACATCCGTGAAGTCTAGTCAACATAGCTGCCTATGTAAGACTGGAACAAGGACCGTACCAACAGATATGCTGACCCGAAGGGAGAAATCTCATGGGGCCTCAACCCTAGACAAAGAACTGCAGGCAACTAAAAAAAATTGTTGAGACTGGGAGAAATAATCTTTCCCAAAGAAGAGTCCCCAAGTTGATTATCCAGTACTAAACTCTCAACCCTGAAGTCATTTGTCTGTGTGTGTGTGTGTGTGTGTGTTATATGGACTGAGAAATTTGTAGTTAAAAATTTAGGGGTATATATTCCTGGCCAGCCTGTACTGCATAGCAAGATCCTGTCACCAAAAAACAAATGAAAGAGAGAGGGTGCGTAGATAGGAGTGACTGAACAAATTTTAGGCAAAGCAGATTTCATAGTATTGTCAGCAACAGAAGAACTTTGCTGAGTTATAGGCGAATCATCCTCCCACAAGCTATAGTAATCCTGAACATTTATGTGTCTAACAATTGGCCACATATAGTCTTTTCCATCTACATCTACATATACATCTACATATATATCAAATATACATATACATATGGGAAACCAATATAATTAGAATTTTGCTATACTGTCTCATCATTTTTTGCTATTAGACAAACCATAGTTTGTTATTAGACAAATCATAGTTGGATATTTCAATACTTCATATTCTGTCATAGATAAATCAGGTAGTCAGGATGTGGTAGGAATACAATTAAACTACACAGCACTATCAATAAATTGGTTGTGGTTGACATTTATGGAATACTTCACTCACCAACAATAGAACATCCATTTTAAGTTCCTTTGTGGAAATGTTTTTCAGTGCAAGTTCTGGAACCCAAGGCCATTTTCTTCCTTGGTAAGTGTACTCTACCCCTGAACATAACACAGCCCTGAGTGCCTATAAAATATTCACCAAGGTAGACCACCCTAGAACCCACAAAAAGTGTATACTTAGACCACAGTAGAATTGTTGGAAGTCATTACTAGAAAAATAACTGGAAAACTAGGCCTAAAGAGTTGGTGTGGTGGTTTGAAGGAAAGTGACCCCTATAGAGAGTGGCACGATTGGAGGTGTGGTTCTGTTGGAGTATGTGTGGCCTTGTTTGAGGAAGTATGTCACCGTGAGGTGGGCTTTGAAGTCTCTCCTGCTCAACCAATGCCAGTGACACAGTTTGCTTCCTATTGCCTATGGATCAAGATGCAGAACTCTCAGCTCCTTCTCTGGCACCATCTCTGCCTGCATGCTACATTGTCCCATCATGATGATAATGGGCTAAATCTCTGAAACTGTAAGTCAACTAATTAAATGTTTTCCATTATAAAAGTTGCCATGGCTGTGGTGTCTCTTCACAGCAATAGAAACTCTAACTAGGACAGAAGTTGGTACCAGGTACTGGGGCATTGATGTGATAGGCCTGACCATGCTTTCGCATGATGGTATATGGAACTTGGGACTGCAGGTTAGAAAAGTAGTTAAATGCTTTAAGTGCTGCTTCATGGAAAATACTAGTAGGAGCATGGATGAAGTCGTGCTGGGTGTGATTTGATGAACTGTGGGGGCCTGCTCAGAAGTTTCAGGGAAGAAATTTAGTATGCTGCCTAGCGATCATTCTTATATTTTGGTGAAGAGCACAGCTGCTTTTTGTTCTTGTCTGAAAAGTTTGTGACTAAATTGAAGAGTTTTGGATTAATGTTGTTGGTAGAGGAAATCTCAAAACAGTATAGTATATACTCGGTCATGTGGTTATTGGTATTAATTCTAATGAAGATGTATAATAAAAAGGAGCAAACTGAATAAGTAAAAATACAAAATGCACAATTTGAGGAGAAAAGGAGCACCAGGAAGTAGAATGGAGTTAAGTCCTGTGTTCAAAGAGATAAACAGATCAATAAATGGAATAAAGGGAGTGGTGACCTCAGGGCAAGATCCCATGAAGCTAAGTTTCCATCTTGTGAAAAGGAATTAAAGAAAAACTTGGCACCAGGCATGGTGGTACATGCCTTTAATCCTAGCACTCATAAGGCAGAGGCTAGTTTTAGGCCATCCTGGTCTAGAGAGAAAGTTGCACAACAGACAAACTTAGGCAGTAAAGGAAGCCATCAAAAACAGAAAGCTGGTGAAAATGTAATTGAAAGTTCTCTGGTCTACAGAGCAACTTCCAGGACAGCCAAGCTTAGGCAGTGAAACCATGGGAAAGAGAAAGTTGATAAAGACGCAATTGAATGAGGGAGCCAGGCTCCATCCGTAGCAAGCAGCAGACTTGGCAGCTTTAGCCACACAGTTCTGGCTTTAGAGTTAAGGGGTGACTAAAAGAAGCTGGTGAAGCCAGGAATGTGTCAGTGATGTCCCTGAATGGAGGCCTAGAGAGGCCAGTGTGTGAAGCTGTGAAGGTGAAGCCTGGATTGCTTTGAAGACCCCAAGATATTGGGGATGCCAGTGCCGTGGGATACATAGTGAGGAGAGTTACTAATAGGGAGTGGAGCCAGCCCAGGAGAAAGAAGTGTGTTACAGTCAACAAAGCTGAAAGGAGTTGGAGATCTAAAGAGTGATTTGACATCAGAGATGCAGTGTTTAGAGTTTGCACAACTGGGTTTTGGTCTTGCTTTAGTGCAGTATTTCCTCACTATGCTCCCTTCCCTACATTTTAGAATAGTACTGTGTATCCTGTGCCATTATATGTTAGAAGTATGTGATTTTTCTTTTTGATTTTTATTTTACAGGGTAAAAAGTTAAGGGATTACATGAGTCTCAGAAGATACTTTGAACTTTAGACTTTTAAATAAGTTTGAGATTGTGATAGACTATGAGAACTTTTAAAATTAAACTCAATGCATTTTTGCATTATGATATTGCTACGAGCCTCTGGGGGCCAGGGAGTGGAATGAGGTGGTTTGAAAGAAAATGGCCCCCATAGGCATGGAGCTATTAAGAAGTGTGTCTTTGTTGGAGTAGGTGCGGTATTGTTGGAGAAAATGTGTTGCTGTTGGTGTGGCCTTTGAGGTCTCCCACACTCAAGCTATGCCCAGTGACACAGCTCACTTCCAGTTGCCTACAGATCAAGATGTAGAACTCTCAGCCCCTTCTCCTGCACCACCCATCTGCCTGCATCCTGCGTTGTACTACCATGATGATAATGGACTAAATCTCTGAAACTGTAAGCCACTCAA
Source organism: Mesocricetus auratus (assembly GCF_017639785.1). Taxonomy (NCBI): domain Eukaryota; kingdom Metazoa; phylum Chordata; class Mammalia; order Rodentia; family Cricetidae; genus Mesocricetus; species Mesocricetus auratus. The sequence continues at coordinate 148,857,430 of NW_024429266.1, read as the reverse complement.
TTAAATGTTTTCCTTTGTAAGAATTTCAGTGGTCATATTGTCTCTTCACCACAATAGACACCCTAACAAACAATATACTTCTAAACAACACACATAGATTAAAGAAGCCTTAACAGAAATTATAAAGAAATAAGCTCAGAAGTTATTATAAATATTTCTTTCTAGTAGAATATTACATATCAAATTTTCTCGTATTTTCTACAACTTTCTATGATTTCTTTCTTACCAGAAAGCAAGTGTTATTTTATATTGCTCTTTACAAGTAATATTTAAAAGATAGAATTGAAGGCTATGGCAAGCAATTGTGCTAGAGGAGGGTGTGAAGACAGAGTTTTAGGTTGGCAGAAGCATCTTTTGTGATCAAAATTCATATTTTAAAATCCATTAACATAAATAGAAACTACAGAAAAATCAGCACATTTGAGAGCTAGTGAGGATGGTCTGGTTTGGAGCCTGAAACATGGTGGTGGGATCTGTTTCTTTGCTGTGTTGAGTGACTCACACAGGATGAAGGCAACATGTACAAAGAAAGACCAAAGAGAGAATCCAGTGGCAACATTGAAGGGACCACCGGAAGAAAAGAGTCAAGTTGTTCATGGGAAGGGGGCGGCAGCCACTGAAGGGAGGAGACTGCAGAAGTCAGAGGAGCCACAGTGTAAGAAGATAGTGAGCAGGGGGGCAGAGAGGACACCACCTTATCAGGGATTCCAGGACAGAGTCTCCCCACTGCAGCTCCTCTGCTTACCCTGATGCTACACTGCAGTAGATGGAACTATGAAGAGAGGAATCAAAAGGCATGGTTCTTTTGAAAGTCTTAGTGTGTGTGTGTGTGTGTGTGTGTGTGTGTGTGTGTGTGTGTGTCTGTGAGTGTGTGTTGGGGTGGGGAGGTCATCCATTTATGAGGAAGTTAGAGATAAGGGATGGTTTCTCTGTTCATTCTGTTTTCTTAGAGTTGGGGCTCTTTGACCATACACAAACATGAAGAGATGGAAGTTTGAAAAGGAAGTTATTGGACAGAGAAAGTCAAGTCGAAGATGGAGGTACTGGTCCAGCAACGATATAAGAATACATTTCCTGGAGAAGTTGTCATGGAGACTAGCTGAATGGGGAGGCTGGAGAGGTGGCAGCTTAAGCCTGATGCTTTCTATTACCTTGGGGCAGTGGCAACTGGACGGGGGTAGGGAACACCAGTCATGAAAAGAAGAGGGGAGACCTGGGCTACAGGTGGTGAAGGATGGGTTCTGCTGGTACAGTTGCTGGTCTTAAGTCTACTTTTTCTTTTCTATTTTAATCCCCCCATCCAAGAAGAGTGAAGGGATTTTTGGAAAGTTATTTGGTCTAATGTAGATGTGGGGAAAATGGACCTAATGCTTTGGGTCCATTTTATTTCTGCATGTTTGATGAGAGAACCCTTTATTGAGCTCTAAGCATGCAACAGCAGGTGTAGGCTACAAGTCAAGCCATAGGGACTGTTGGGGAAGTCTTATGCCAATAAAGCACTGTCTGGCCAATAAGGAATCTAGATAGGAGGGGCTAGGAGTCCAGGAGGATTCTGGGAAGGAGAAACAGAGGAGAGTCGAGATGTAACGCCATTGGGGTAGGAAGCCCGGAAACTTCTCCGGTAAGAAACATACTTAGATTAACAATTATGGGGTAATTACTTAAGTCAGAGCTAGCCAGTAAGAAACAAGCAAGGCAAACAGCTTCATAATAAATATAGCCTCCTGTGTGTTTATTTGGGACTGATGCCGCTCTGGAACTAGGCGGGCGGGAAGGCTCCTCTCAAGGAAAGCTTCTCTTAACAAGGGACCCTCAGCCTGGGGACACTCTAGACAGCATCTACACCTTTGTTCCTCACTCGGGCAGATGTACTTTATTCTGTCTACTAAGGTAGACTTCCCTTTATTTGGTCCTGACATCCCCTTATGACATCTAAGGGTGTGTCATTTATGAAAAGGTTAAGCAAGATTGCTTCTTTCAGAGGTAACACCCATGGCCATAAACTAAATAAAATATTAATTTAGTGGGAGGAACTGCAGCCTGCCAGAACACGGGTGTGGAGAAGAGGAAGGAGGGAGCCACACTTGGGGTGGCGCTGAAAGGAAGGGCAGGATGTTGGCAGAACTTAGATGCTGTAATGTCTCTGGTTCGATGTTTAGGGAACTGTAGGATCTTGGTAAGTTGAATAGTTCTGACTCCATTCCCGACCCCCTCTCATGATTGAGTGAAATAGTTAAAGGTTATGAAGTTGAGTCTGAGACAGTCACGAATGTGATGCTAGGTCTCCTTAGGGCCGTTGAGCCTGGTTCACATCACTGGCTCTGTTATTACTCCATGGAGCTGTGCCACAGGCCTCAACCGCAGGTTAATGTGCTGCGTGCAGCTCTCTGAGCACACCAGCGCAGGGGGCTACATCCCTGTGAGCCTTTGTCTTACAGCGCATGTGAAGGAGCTCTGAGGAATAAGGGGAAAGCATGGGTTTTGTGAAAGGCTGTTCCAGTATTATCTGCTGTGTGCCTTGTGCAAGTTAGAAGGGCTCCCAGGATCTCTTCTTGTTCTTGCATTTCAGTAACCATCCTATGCACATGCTCCGCCTCTCATCAGGACCTGTCTGTGGGGCCCAGTGCTTGATGGGAGACACGATGCTTTGTTGGGTGGGGGTCTTCTATCTCCATTTTTTCTTGTGTGTGTGCATGTATACATGTGTGTGCATGTGTGAGTGTGTCTGTGTGTCTGTGTGTCTGTGTCTGTATCTATGCCTGTGCCTGTTCCTGGAGGTCAGAGGTCAATGTCAAGTGTCTCCTCAATTGCTCTCCACTTTGTTTTGCATGGCAGGGTTTCTTGCTGAGCCTGGGGCTCACTGATTGGCTAAACTGCTGGCTAGAAAGCACCAGAGTGTCTCCTGTTTCTGCTTCTCTGGTGTTGGAGTTGTAGGCATGCGTTGCCACTTCTTGTACTAGAATATTGGCCCTGGAGGACCACCCTGGCCCTGTGGCACTAACACAGCACAGACTTTCAGGCACATCTCAGTGTGGAGTGATGTAAACATGGGTCGCTTTACAACTTGAAATCTTTATAGCACTTAGGCTTACACAGGGCTTTGCCTCACCAGAGTAGAGTGAATCACTAGTCAGTGGCTTCCAACACAAGCATGAAGTTACCAACCCAGAAACCCACTGTGGGGGCAGTAAATGGAATTGCTTTCTAGAACTAGATGAAGGGAGTTGCTTTCTATTAGAACCCAGTGGAAAGTGTGAGGGAAAGCACCTCAGAGTACAAACCTGTTTCACTAAGCACTTTCAGGAACTGGAGACTATGGAATGGGGATAGGAGTAGGAGGAGAACATTGATAAATAACTGCAAATGTCAAGATTCCCTGAGGCTCTGAGGTCAGTATAGATTCCTCCAGAAGTGAAAGCACACAGATATGCATGTCTAGTGGAGATGAAGAGAAGGAAAGCAATGCCAACCAGTCATCCTGCAGAAAACTGACTTACAGAGCCATGCCTCGCTGTTGCTGTAGCACTGGGGTCCTATCCTTCGTGTTCCTCCACTAGGGAAACTGTGGAAGGCAGACTGCTGTGGGGCACCTGACTCTGGCTGTGGCTCTGCTAGCTCTGGTCCTTTAGATCTAACAACAGATGCTCATCTTTCTATGACAGGCTCATTCCTCTAGACCTGATGGCTAAAACTGGGTGAACACACTTTATTCATGAGTTGTTTTACACGTCATCATTAAACTGTTCCAATATGAATGATTGGGGAATTGTGATATTGCTTCCAAATGGTCAAGAGGTAGTTACAAACAACACCCTTGACACTGTGGTGTCCATTCTTCACATGGGCATCTCATGCTTTCTTGAAACTTCTTTTCAGAATCCTTAAGTGAATGGCCAGCTTCAAGCGGTTTTCACAATGATGAAAAACAAGGCTATTGACCAATGTTCTCTTTGTCTGTATACAGATGATGAAATTACTCACAAGACCTTTCTTTGCCATTTTCCCCCATAAATCCTTGTGTACAGCATTCAAACACTCCAGTAACAACTAATTTGAGGCATGCATAGAGGCTTTCAAGGACACAGATGATTTGGCAAATGCATCTGGATGGACTAAGACGAGCGGCAGTGGCGGCAGAGCTGTGCGTATTTGGAAGGTGACAGTCCCAAGAGAAACAGCTGGAGATGCCTCAAGAAGGACCGTCCCAACACTGCCGTAATTTGGAAAGAATTTCCCTCCTGTACAAAAACAACTATGTAATAAGTTTGGATCTTCTGGAATTAGAAACTTTCTAGAAATAATTATTCAAATGTTATTTTATACTTCCCTGTTACTGTTTTCTGGGTGTATTCTTCTTGGTCAGAAGTACAAATGGAGCAAGCGATGAGTGTAGACCATCCCACAACACAAAGGCTATTGGCACCTGAGCTTGTGTTAAAGTCTTAGCAACAATAGGGTAAACAAAGGCACAGTATAGCTCTTTCACAGGAAAGCAACGTGTTCAGATTTCACATAACAGCTAATTTTGGGCTGTCACAGGACCCGTCTATCGAGCCAGCTTCACAGAGAAACAGCAAGGAGCCAGAGACAGAATGTCTACATGAAGGGCCATTCCTCACCCAACTAATACATAACAGGATTGTCATTTTCATCAACAAGTCCTAAGTCCCAGAAAATAAGAACATGTCAGTTGTAGGCTTCTAGGGTGCTAATAACATGAACTAGTTCACACAGAAAGGGGGGGCTTGAATATTTAAGAATGAAAATGCGTCCTGGTGGTAAGCACTCCACTCAAAGAGGAGGGAAAGACACATGCAAGAAGCCTGATTCTGTGTGAAACTCTCCCTCCTTGTGGGAGCGTGCTGTACACAGAATGCATCTAGATTATTCCAGACAAAGAGGGTTTTCATTCAGCCTCACGTGGCAGGGTGTGGGCTGGAATGAAGCCATGGGTGTGTGCACTGGATGATAAGGGATGATAGGGGCTTGCTTGGGGGAAAGCCCAGCATTAACCTCCACAGGAGGGCAGACTCTATTTACCCATGACCTGACTTGCTGCACACTAACCTCAGGGTAATGGGGTCACACTATCTCCCAAGACTCCCCCATTGTGTCACTATGACGAGCACACAGCAGCAGTTCTCCAGATACGGATGAATATGGTATACACTGTAGTCGCTAGCTAGGTCATCTCCAGCTACTCAAAGAATTTAAAGGCACCTAGAAAGCATCGTGTATGTGTCACTCTTAAGTCCTACGGAGGTGGCAAAAAAAATATCGCCATGCCTTCCTCCCCTGAGGAGATACAAGCCTCAGAAAGCATAGCTCTCAGGCCGAGAAGGAACAAGAACCTTGCTACTGCTGAGGAATTTAGGTCTTAAAGGAGACCAGAATTGAGGGGAGTTCGTGTGTGTGTGTGTGTGTGTGTGTGTGTGTGTGTGCACGAACAGAAAAAAATTGGTGAGACCAGTTCTCCAAATCCTAGCCAAAAGAACACCATCACGCAGTAAAATACTATTTATGTGTTCTATAAGCTGGCCTGCAACAAGGCAAACTACCTTTGCTACAGCAGGACAGTGTTTTCTGAGACAACAAGAATCCCCATAAGGGCATCGGTAGGGTACCCTTAAACACAAAGCTTTCCCAGAGTCTGGCTTTGTCCATGGCTTGTGTTGTCTGAGCCTGCTGTCACCTCTGGTGTCCCAACATAGGATAGCACTCTGAGCCCATACATGAATTGATTCTGACGCAGACTCACAGTCTTATAAATAAGCATGTGGCTAGAGAGGTGACTTCTGGAAATTGTGGTTGTGCATTCACCCACTGCTCCATTAGTAACTCCTGATAAAGCCGTTTTGCTCATTGGGATGAACTTGTATGAGCTGCTTAGTTACTGGTGCCATCCCAGATGGGAGGTAGATAGCAATTTTACATCTCCCTGGGTAGCCACACACTCACACCACAGAGGCCTCGGGAAGAACATCTTCTGGCTTTGAAGCTAGCTGATTAACAATACTGCATGAGAGGGGAATTCCTTCTCTTCTACCCATGGGAAGGGGAAAGCCCAAGCAGGAGGTGATGGGAGCAGATCTGAATCTCCTAGCTCTTAGCTCCAACAGTAGCTCTCCACACAGATTTCCAAATCCAAGGTACAACCTAGGGACAGCGCTTCCCCCAAGAAATGAATCTTTATAGAGGCTAAAGTGTGTCTGGAAAATAATGAATAAGACATGAAGTTCCATTCCCATTTACGTTTAGGATGTTATGATGTGGAACAAAATGTATACATAGAGATCATTTGGCTCATTTGCCATGTGAATATAAATTGTTCTTATCCAAAAGAGAGACCCTGAACATCTTTGTCTGTCTGTCAATCTATCACCCATCATGAGCATCTACAACACCAGCCTTTCACCAATCCACATGTCACTTTGGGTCCTTAGTAAGGCATGACACACAACAAAATGTGTGCTGGGAATTGGACAGGTACCCCCAAATCACCATCAGAGGCCTAATCTAAAAGCAGGGCAGACATTGCCCCTCTGACCTCCACAGAGCTGTGACTGCTCGAAGTAGAGGAAGACCTCTCCACAGCTCCCACACCAAGCCCCAGGCTCCTGGACCTTGTACAGTTAAAGAAAGAACTTGAAACGCTTTGAGGATGAATTAAAACAGCAGGTTATATTTCATCCAACTGTCCTGATCTAGCTGTTCCAGCATTGTGGAAGACATACTGAGTGAAGTGAGCTTCAGAACCATGCAGCAGCCTCTTAAGCTCTGGCCCGTGTAGGAGAGAAAGGTGGCACAAGAAGGTTTTCAGAGTAGAAACCTGTGGATCAGTGCTGATGAAACACACTATTCCTCTTTATCAAATCTGAACCACCAGCTTCAGCTGTTGAAGACAACAGTGGGGGGCAGGGATTAAGTGCTAATTCGCCTTCAAAACTACTTAGACCATTTCCTCATTTTCCCAGGTGACAATCTTGTTGGGATTTTTGTTGTTGTTGTTGTTTGTTTGTTTTTGTTTTTTTCAAGACAGGGTTTCTCTGTGGCTTTGGAGGCTGTCCTGGAACTCGCTCTTGTAGATCAGGCTAGTCTCGAACTCACAGAGATCCACCTGCCTCTGCCTCCCCCCAGGTGACAATCTTTACTCTCTCTCTCCTTATAGAAATCTTACCTTATTTTAATATGATATCCGAAAATGTCCTTGTCTAGAGGCAAATAAGTAGACAGAGTTCTTTGATAGCACCCATCCACAATGAAAGAACTTTCCATGTGGAAAATGAGGAAGGTGTGGTGGAGGCAGCAGTATGGAGCCTAGACAACAAAAGCATTCCCAAGCCACAGTCCAGGAGAAGAGGCAGGGAGCGAAAAGGCTGAGTACCCGTGGGATGATGGCATGACAGTGTGGGAACTTTGGTGCCTGCAGGGCACCCAGGACACAGGCAGCCAGGGGAGCTGGAAACCCATTTAGGAAGTCCCATGGAGGCCATCCCAACACACTTGAACTTTTCCTTAAGGACTGCCAGTGACAGTTGCTAAGACCTGGAGACTAATGTCTGTTTACTTTCCATGCTCTGGGAAAAGAGCCCTGGGGAAAATGAAGGGCACACATTAAAACATCAGAGACCTGGGGTGAGGCCAGCTGGTCCTACAATGCTGGCAAAAATTCATTAAGGAGTGCCTGACAAAGGCCAGAATGAAGAGGCATGGCAATAGGATCAGGTCAAGGGAAGGAAGAGAAACTGTTCACGCATTCCCACAGGCGCCAGTATCTGACAGGGCAGATATGCACACAGACCTCATCTGTAGTGGTGTTTGGTTTAGGGATTACTCTTTTCTTGAATCTGAGCAGTGGCAATGCATAAAATACCCACACCCATGGCTTCGATTGGACCAGAACTTATCATGGATCACATTAAGTTTACTGAGGTACCTTCAGCAGGTGATGAGTCAGATTGCCTCTGGGCCAAGCGCTGTGCTGACCAGGCAGCTAAAGGTTTCCAGGGACTCTGCTGCTGTGCAGATACAGGAAGGGGCATGAGATAAGTTGTGGACTCCACCTGAGCACACCTAGCTTGAGCAAAGCTGATCAGGTACAAATACCAGAAGGCTGCGTGTCTGTAGACATTCCTGCCTGTTCTCACTCCACCACACCGCTGCCAAGATGAAGTTCACAGTAAGTCGGATCTTCCTTTAAACCATTAGTAGGGGTGAGAGAAGGGTCTGATTCTTGTGGCACTGTTACCATAATGGAAAGAATTCTTTCCTTCTCATGTACTCATGGCGTTTATAAGTATGTCCACAGAGAAGAGTAACTGCACTGGGAGGGCTCAGCACAAGCTAATTGTGATAGACTTGCCTTCCACAGCACTTACTCCGGGGTTCTACTCAGGACAAACAGTCTCTGGGCTCCAGAAAGTGTCTGATCTTTCTTATACTTGATTCTACTTTTGTCAAGAGTCCTGAGCATGTTCTGGTCAGCCCAGAAGGTCACTGTTGTCAAAACCAGTCTTCACCGCTCTTGGCTGTTAACTGACCCTCCAAGAAATGAGCGTCCTCAGGCCCTATCCAGCATTTCTTTGAGAAAGGGTGTGAGGATGAAACAAGCTCAGTTTTTCCTCCAAAGTCCTAGGATGCAGAGGAGCTGAAACCAAATGGACATTTTCTATTGCAGCACACTCCATGTATTTTGATGGAATCATAAATGCAAATTATGCAAAGTATGACCTGCAAGTGTCCTCCCCAGAACAGGTTGGACAAAAGCAGGCAGATCACCAGCACAGGCCAGAGGGCTATATTTCTCGTCTAGTTCTACCCTCAGCAGGGGCATGCCTTTGTCTAGAGCAGTGGTTCTCAACCTTCCTAATGCTCAACCCTTCAATACAGTTCCTCACTTTTTTGTGACCCCAACCATAAAATTATTTTCATTGCTACTTCCTAACTGTAAGTTTGCTTCTGTTATGAACCATAATGTAAACATCTGTGCTTTCTGATGGTCTTAGGTGACCCCTATGGAAAGGTTGTTTGACCCCTGAAAGGACTGTGATCCACAGAACGAGAACCACCGGTCTAGGGCCCTTTAGTCCTTAGCAGCCACCTTGTGTACAGGGGACGACACTTCTTCCACATCTGTTTTTTTAAGAGACAAATTTTAACTCTTTGTAAAGCTGACAATAAGAATAATAGAAACACATAACCTACTGAGAATGGCAAAAGGTTTCTTTCTGTTGGGAAGAAAGCACCCCAGGTCAAAGAAAAGAACAGTTTCCAGAGCTTTCATTACACTGTGTATGCACCCATTTTATATTCTATTAGTCAGTTTTCGGTGTCTAATTCAAAATTCTAAAACTACATATTAGTATACTTACAATAAATCAACAAGTCTATATTATTATTAAATTCTCCTGTAGTTAAAGACATGGTGGAAGGAGAAAACATGGGTGGTTTGGGACACTGGTACAATTGGTAAAGATCTCTGACAAGCTTGGTGGGGGGAGCGGGTGCTGTAAAGAGTGTGACCCCCAGCCCTGTTGTCTGTGATTTCAGGTGGTCTTCGCTGGCCTGCTCGGGCTCCTCATAGCATCTGGCTTTTCTTACGTAAGTCTCGTTTTCTGAAGCCTGTTACCAAAATGCATTTACAAAGAAGAGTGATCTTAAACCAGTTTCCACTTCTTATGCACTTCAGATAATCAACAGCAACAATGAAAACAACGTGGGCGGAAGTGGCTCGCAGACAGTAAGCATCAACAACCAGCACAATGTGGCCAATGTCGACAGCAACAATGGCTGGGGCTCCTGGAATACCCTCTGGGACTATGAAAACGTAGGTATTGGACACAGGGGGCTAGGGTATTGTGCATTCACCAGCCATTAAAACCTTCAGTGTGAATTCTAGCTGTCCATGAGCACAGCAACCAGTAACAGCGCCCATGTTGCCCATCCGATTTTATTTCTTACACTTAACTATTGGTGATAAATGTTACACACTAGGCTAAAATTCAAACCAGCGGGCAATAAGGAAACTATGTTCAAAGACAAATACAAGGATCCATTGGCCTTCCCTGTAGAGAGCCTCTATGATATGAAAAGTCCAACATTTCATCTTTAACTCAAAGAGACTAAGTGAAATAAGAATGACAATATTAGTTGTGAAAGGAGGGAAAGCTAACACCACTTGATCCCACTCTGCAATGCCTACATTTGTATTTAAATTTGCACCTTTGGAAACAAAGTCTATCTTCTCTGCCTCCTACAAACGTCACGGATGGAAGTAGACTAACATGCGACAGCCAAAAATGTTTATTTCAGCAACACACACATGTGCATGCATGTGCGCACTCACACACATGCACTCACACACACGCACGCACACACGCACGCACGCACACAGCCTCCTACCATGTTAGAACTGAAGCCAAGGCAGTGCTAGATCCCTATTTCTAAGAGTTTGCAGGACTATCTCTACGTATTAATCACAGGCATAACTGCAGGCAGCAGGATCCAGATCACTCATCCCAGCTCCTCATGATCTTGGAGTTCGATTTTCCTCAGCTGTGACTTGGGACAGAGCTTCTGGGGAACCTGTGTCTCACTGCCTTCTCCCTTCTTTAACAGAGTTTTGCTGCGACCAGAGTTTTCTCCAAGAAATCATGCATTGTGCACAAAATGAACCAGAATGTCATGCCCTCCCTTCAAGAACTCGACAGACTGGCCAAGGAGCAAAAGGTAAAGGCAAGCCTTGTCATTTGGAGTGAGAGGTCTTCTGGTCTTCAGTAAACGATGAAGTCACGCCTACTCCTTCTTTGCACAGCATGCCAGCATGTCTGTCATGGTAAACGGCATGGTGTAAAGAATGCTAGGTGACTGCCTGAGTGGAGGCAGTTTCCCCTATACCAGATGCTACGGCTCACACCTGCCTCTTCAGGGTCGAGCCAAACAAAAGGTCAGCACACCTCAGTGCAAGCCCTCATCACTTCAAGGACACACCCCTATGGTAGCTATGGTTACCAGAACTGGCCAGCATAGAGACTGCCTAGTTAAGCTGGATTTCAGATAAAAAGAAATCATTTTTAAAGTCTAAGTATGTCCTATACAATGTTTGTAATATTCTTAATTTTATCTTTTAAGATTTATTTATTTATTATATATACAGTGTTCTGTCTGCATGTGTGTCCACAGGCTAGAAGAGGGCACCAAATCTCATTACAGATGGTTGTGAGCCACCATATGGTTGCTGGGAATTGTACTCAGGACCTCTGGAAGAGGAGTCAGTGCTCTTAATCTCTGAGCCATCTCTCCAGCCCCTAGATATTCTTAATTTTAATGGGATTTGTTGCTTTCTTGAAAATCAAATGTAATCAAGTATCCTCTATCCTCTGTCAATCATAGCTACAGTAGATGCAAAGAGGGAATCCATGGTTTTCACAGAGATGCCTGGGATAAATTGGTAACTATAAGCCACAAGGTAGAGAATGTAAATAAGGTCCATCCTCAGAAGTTATCACATAGTCCTCCCCTAGAGTCTAAGGAAGTTATCACATAGCCCTCCCCTAGAGTCTAAGGAAGTTATCACATAGTCCTCCCTAGAGTTTAAGGAAGTTATCACATAGTCCTCCCTAGAGTCTAAGGAAGTTATCACATAGTCCTCCCTAGAGTCTAAGGAAGTTATCACATAGTCCTCCCTGGAGTCTAAGGAAGTTATCACATAGTCCTCCCTAGAGTCTAAGGAAGTTATCACATAGTCCTCCCTGGAGTCTAAGAAAGTGGTTGTGCTTCACATTTCAGGATACATTTTGTTTCACACTTCTGTTTTTATTTCAAATCACCTAAGTCCCTCAGAGCACTTAGAAATACCAAGACATTCAAAGCTAGAATTCTCTATTCACCTTGATTTAAAAAAATGGTAGCCAAGAAATACCCCTACTGTCCTTGTCCCCTTTAGACCAGCAAATCCCTGGACTCATCGCACACTCATTTTCTTTCTCTCCTCTTCACATTCAACCTCAGGATAAGGAGCCTGAAGGGGCGCCTCCCAAGGAATTGATGTTTTCCATCAACCCTACCAGAGTGGAGGACCTGAGTCCCTTCGGGGCCAAGATTGCTGGAATGTGCCAGGGCATCCCAACCTATGTAGCCGAGGAGATTCCAGGTGTGTACCCCGACGCTGTTCACCCCAAGTCAGAGCTGGTGGAGCGGTCAGGCTCTGAAGTGTGACCACAGATGGTACCAACCGTGTGGGGTTGAGCATCAGAGCAGACATTCATCAGTGCATGTTTCAGAAGCGTTAGTTCATAAGCTCCCCAAAGCAATCTTAGAATCCACAGGCTCTACTACTTATGAGTCTTACTTCATGGAAACTGAGGCACAGAGAAAGGGCCCAAAGCCTTTGTTGGGGTTAATCCAGGCATTTGGCTCAGGTTCTGTGTTTAAACATTACAGAATACTGTCTTCCTTGGGTGGGTGGGATGTAGAAAAAATGCCAAATGTGATCAAAAGAGAGCACAAATGTATGAGTGGCTAAATGAAAGGAGACTTCCAGTAAAATCTTTGACTTCCTATAGCTCCAGTGCTTATTTCTTAGCATTCAAAGAATGCTGACCACAAGGTAAGAACTTAATCTACCTGCAGCTTTCCAGATCTCTGAGGTGGGCAGAGAGACAGAGACAGAGACAGAGACAGACAGAGATACAGAGAGACAGAGAGAGAGACAGAGAGAGAGGCAGGCAGACAGACAGAGGGAAACAGAGACAGAGATACAGAGACACAGACAGAGAGAGAGACAAAGACAGAGAGAGAGATCTTGAAGCTAGTGTGTACCTTAGAAATTATGTGACACTCCCCACAGTCCCCAAAGAGTTCCAGGACAGCCACTGATCCAAACTTTTGTTTTCTCATAGGCCCAAATCAGCCTTTGTACTCACAGAATTGCTTCACTGCTAACATACTGTGGATCCTAAAGCTGTCCTTCTGTGGAACATCAGAGGAAACTTATTAGAAGTCACCATGGATTTGATCATCAGAGAAATAAAGTGTGGGCTCTGACCATTGCTACACCCGACTATAAGAATGCTCTCTGAGAGTTGATTACCTTCTTTCAGGCTCAATAAACCCACCCAGCACTACATACAGTTTGTACTGACATTCCTCATGGTTTCTACGGGAGTACAGCATGGTGTATGTCAGACCCACCTGTCAGGCTGTATCTAAGACCTCTCCCCTAGGAAGAACCCTTTCAGAGGCTTCAGATACCACAAACCACAGCCTTGAGGTTGGGCTTAGATTATGCCATCACTCTCTTGCTGGTATATGAAATGCCATTTCACACCAGCAAGGACAAACATCTACTCAAAGTGGCCATAATCAGAAAGGGAAGTCTTCTACAAGGACCCAGGAGCATCTTTAATAACCCAGAGAGATGCTGGGAATGAGAGCTAGAAGCACACTCCTGCTGATACTGAGAACCTCAGATTGCCTCTTTCCCCAGAATGGCATGCTCCATCCCTGTAAACTCTGCCCCTTTCCTTCATCTGAAGATGAGCTTGCTTTTCTCAGAGGACAGAATAGCTAGACCAGAAAGTCAGCCTCAGTTATCATGTTCATATGCCTTCCCAGATCAAGAAACATTGCCTAATGTTGAATCCCACTTCCATATTCATACCCTTCATCATATCTTGTTCAATAGTCTACAACCTCCATTCCTTGACAGACCAAGAGTGAGATCATATGGTACCCAACCACAAAGGTATCCACCAAAGAGAAAAATCTGGAAGAAAATAGTTTCTCCGCATTGTGTGTAGTAGCAACTTGCACTTCATTTTAGAAGTTGCTTCCATACATTTTTGTATAGTTCCTGGAACTCATCAGAAAATCCTTACTCCATTCCTTTATCTTTGTATGAGAGATCCCTATGTAAACCTAACAAAATTAAACAGGATACTGAGTTCCACCACGTAGACATTATCTATATTAGTTAGTGCTTACTGTGAGGAAGTTATAGTAATTATTTTTACTATGTTGTAATTTCATCACTTTTTGTAAATTAGTGTTACTTCTGAAATATTCTGAAGCCCATAAAAGCAAAAACCCTGTCAAAGATCCATCAAAGATCACAGTTGTAGTGGGTTGGAGAGATGGCTCAGTGGTTAAGAGCTCTTGCTGCTCTGCCAGATAACCCACGCCCAAGTCTCAGCATCCCCGTGGCAGTTCACAATCATCTGTAACTCAGGCTCCAGGGAATTCCATACCCTCTTATGACTTTGGTGTGCACCAGACATGCACATGGTATGCAGACAGACATGCAGGCAAAAATGCATACACATAAAAAGACCACACTTGGAGACTTTGCTTTGATGAAGACAACAAAGAAAGAAAACAAAGTTCCAGAAAGTGTTCAGTGTCATGCGCCTGACTTTGGGAAGTGGTGGAGTCAATGTTTTATAGAAGAATTATCTAGTATCTATTTTAGGATTAAAAACAAAACCTACTGGGAAGATAAAAATTCTAGATTATATAAACTTACCAAAATATACAAAGGAAAAACTACAAGAACTTCAAAGAAAAACAGTTTTACTATCCTAGTTGAATATTTTACATACCTATCTTTTAATTGCTTATGTATGAAGAACTAAGGACAGTGATACTTAGATAAATTGCCTTATTTTAATAAGAATATATAGGATACCACAAAATACATATTTCCTCTAAGTACATATAGAAGTTATGTAAACACTATGTGCTAAGCCGTAAATCAGATCTGATTTATTCAAATCATTAGCATCATACATGACACATTTTTCTAGTTTTGGCTTAGTTGAGACAAAGAATATTTCCCCAAATGAAACAAACTAATTTCATTTGTCCTGAAATTGTGCGGTATGTTTCTTAATAAGACAAGAACTGAAGAAAAGTTAATGATTACAAGTAGAGCATACATTATAGCATGAAATAATGAAAGCCCTACACAGAAAACCATGTGAGTAGTGTCCATAGCCATGCAAAGAGGAAATCTAGAGCCTTAAATCTTCATTCTGTATAGGAGAGAAGGTTGACCATTGACTCGGACAGTCACCATTAAAAACGAGAGAAAAGTGAGGCTGAAGAGACGACTCAGCAGTTAAGAGCATTGCTTCTCTTCCTAAGTACCCAGCCCCAATTCCCAGCACCTACAAGGCGGCTTACAACATCCATGACTCAGGTTCCAAGAGATCCAACACCTTCTTCTGGCCTTTGCATACACTGGACATGCACATGGTTTGTGACATTCATACAGGAAAAATACCCATACTCACTAAAATAAATAGTAATTTTAGTGTGGGAAAATGTGCTATATCCAAAGCAAAAATAAAGATACTCACTAATATCACAAATAATTAAAATAGAAATCAAATATAAAATTCTGAAAAATCAGACAGAGCCTTGTTTAGGTCTACTTTAGTTGTATAGTTAGCCTAGTTAGAATGAGTCCAGGGTTTCTTCTCACATAAACTTCCCAATACTATTCATTGATAAGGCATGCATGGATCTTGGAAGACAGTGCTGTGATTCCATCAACATTGCAAACTAAGCCTTAGATCACAGCTGTATCCTTTAAGCTTATTGCAAGGATGATCAAAGGGCAGAGTTGTAGGACACACACACACACAATCTCATTAAGATCTATGCCTGCCCAGAGTCTCTGAATCCTTTAGCTAAGCACACAGGGAGACCAAATTGACAATACTGCCTTTCATGCTCCAGGGAAGCAAGTGGCTCCTCCTTTCTCTGTTAATTCATTCCATGGAAATTGCTCAAAGAGACAGTGAGATTCAGCGCAAACATCCCTCCAGCAATTTGCTAAGAATCTCCTAGAGAAGAAATACAGAGAAGGGGACTTCCCACGGAGAATCTCGCCCCTTCCTGCCCCCTCCCCACAAGGTTCATCTGGGCAGTGTCAAAGCTTGGGCACAGCCAGAATAGTCTGTCTCCTGTAGTAACCACTGAATACAATAAGCACTGGTGTATTGAGCAAAGCTGGAGTCACAAACTGGTTCCTGCATAAATGAACTAACCGTATCAACCTCGTTAGTCAACTACTAAAGCCATCACAGAATCCCAGCAGCATTCATGACACAAGTAAGCGTCTTCAACCAGGCGCCATCAGCTAGCCAGGAACTGGCAGACTGAAGCCACACGGTCAAGCTGAAGTACAGATGAGGGATGTGACTCTCTTTGCCCTTCTCAGGTGACAGGAACTGAACAGTGTGCTCATCACTGGAACCAATGGTGAGAAGAACTCGTGTAACTTTGTTCTCAGAATCTCGCTAAAATCAAAGTGGGGGCAGTAAGAGCAATTAAATTCACCACAACTGGAGAGGTGTGGGTTTATTAAGCTTACACCTCAGGACACCAGTTAACAGTCAAGGAAGTCAGAGCAGGAACTCGAGCAGAAACCACGAAGGAGCACTGCTTGCTGAATTGCTCAGGCTCATGATTAGCTGGATTTCTTCTGCAGCTCAGGACCACCTGCCCAGCGGGATAATGCTGCCCGCAGTGGGCTGGATCTTCCTACATCAATTACCGATCAAGACAGTTCCCCACAGACCAACCTGACACAGACATCCTCCAGCTGAGGATCCCTGCATAGGTAATTCTGAGCTGTGGCAAGGTGACATTTAAAACCAACCACCACACCTCCTCTACCTGATGCTGTGTGTTGGTTTATATCTGCTGCACTGTGGGTTTTTCTCCCACACCATCCATCACCAAAGAACTTGTAGTTCTTAAGTCTAATGAAGACCTTACAGGGCCCTGCCTCTGTGCTCCAACTGACACACATGACTGTTTTCTCCTGTTTCTTCTCTTTCTATACCAAGTTCCTTAAAAAACATCAGTGTTCTCCTGGGTTCCTCCCCCAGCCCCTCATTTCTTACTCCTCCTCATCACCCAAGGCAGCACTTCAGCATACACATAGCTCCAGTTCTCATAAGTCATGAATTCCAAAGTCCTTCCACGCATGCATCGCTCCCAATTGTAAAATACACAGAGCTAGTTTCTTGATTATGATTTCGTAATTAAATGTGAAGCTGTGGTATTAATTAGGAGGGATGGAGAATGTATTGGAATCTTTGGAAAGAAGATAGATGAAGGGACATCTTAGAGCAGGGGCAAGTCAATTCAACCGGGGAGCTATACTGCAGTTCATACAACTAGATTCAAGTGCAATGAAGACTAGAAAAATTTAATTGTAACAGTCCTATGTTAGGAAAACATGATTTATGGGGAGCTATCAACATGTGGGGAAAGCATTACAAAAATATCTACTGTATGTGCCTGAAGCGCCGCTGCTTCGCTAAGCTTCAATGTTCTTTCCCCCTCTTTCCCACAGTTCCTGCATTGAGCGCACGATCAAGAATTGTGCTTTAAACTGACCCCATTGCTTAGGAAGTATGTAATGAATTCCCATCATGTTTCTGCTTTGTAAGTTTCTGTTCCATCATTAAATCACGGCTCCTCCTTATCTGCCACCCAAGGTTTTCCTTCTGCCTCTGGGTGGATCTGACTGCTAAGAGACAGTTTTCTGACTATGGGTCTTTGTTTCTTCCTTATTGGCTCTCAGATTTGTAACAATTCCATTGAGTGTTCTGTCTATTTCAACACAAAGATAATAATTCCCCTTGGCTTTCTTTATATGTTTATTCATTGACTCCACTGTTTTCTTTGGGTTTAAGGCACAAGTTAATGTGCCTAAATTTATAAGATGATCAAGATTGCACAGCAATCATCCATGATGAGAAATACAATGGAGAAGGAAACAAAGGCTGGAATCACAGCACCCTTCCTGCCTTGAGTTCTCCATTTTGACAAGTGTGCTCTGGCTTCAGAATTGATCCCTACTCAGGAAACTAGCTGACCCTCATGCATAACAGGTGACATGTGATATCTCTGTTTTTACTTTGGCCACGGGAAAGAATGATGCTTTCAAATACGAGGATCCAGGATGAGTAAAGTCTTTGCATATTCACAAGTTGATAATATGAATAGCCTACATAAGAATGAGCTTTGATTCATTGTTAGAAAAACCACAGGATCTGTAAGTGGCTCCAGGAGAAGGTCAAGGCAATTTTTCAGACTCTCCCAATAGCAATAAAACCCCAAATCCATTGAGTTCTTCCTGAGGTTATGGATGATATCTTGTTGAACTGTTGAACAACACAGTGAGGTAGACAACATTATTCTCTATTATGCAGGGAATTGAGCTAAGGGTAGGCCAAGGAGCTTGCACAGCCATCATGGGAAGAATTGCTTTGAGTTAAGGGTTGACCAAGGATCTTTCACAGCCATCATGGGAAGAATTGCTTTGAGCTAAGTGTTGACCAAGGAGCTTACACAGCCATCAAGGGAAGAATTGCTTTGCCTGAACAGCTTGGTTTGAGACTCTGCTATTCACTTGCACATCACCCTGACTAGTTCTAACTTTAATTCTGCCTGTTTTGATAGCTTTCATCAGGAAAGGAAAGGATATCTGCCAAGGAAGGAAACAAAATGGGACACTAGTATTTGTACTCCTCAAACCCCTAAGCCTGTTCCTGGTATTCTGCAGATATTTCTACCTTGAAGGGCTCCATGGGATTGTTCTACAATGAGCAAGCCTCCTTTACAACATCAATCCACACATCCCATCCATACATTGGCCACGGGTGTCCACACACTCTGGGGGCCACTTGCATGCAATTTAGAAGGCAGTATAACAGGCCCCCAGACCTTAGCACAACTGATATCATGATGGAAGCATCATTCAGGCCTTGAAACCCAGCACAGAGGCAGTAAAACCTGACAAAGGAAGAACAAAGACCCAATAGATTAATGCCCATAGTTCTAGGAAAGTCTCTAAAGGAACTACGCTTGCTTATTGACTTTCTGTAGCTCCAATTCTGGCTAACTGTTCTTGCCGACTGATGTGTGTCAACCCAGGGTGTGGCTTCTGTGCTTAAAAGCTCACTCCGAGAAAGGCTCTGGGCTACACTGGGTTATTGAGCACCTGGTGTAGTCACCTGCTTGCTAATAAAGACTTTCTATCGGCTTGAACCCATGTCTCTGATGGAGAAATTCACAACATTGGTCATTACAAGGATCAAAACGATTATGGACTGATGATTATGGTATGGAGAGATTTTCCCTGCTCTCTCACCAGTGTGGACTGGTCTGGAATCTGTGACTAAGACCCTTAAATATGCCAAAGTTGAGCAGAATTGGCACTGAACTGACCTGGTTTGCGATTAGCTTTGTGTTGGCTTCAGCTTATCTAAGATAACTTTCCCTCATTCATATGTAAGTTCCAGGCTTGTCAGGACCCTGCACTGTACTGACCTATTTCAGTTTGAGTTTTGAGTTTAGCTGGCCTGGTCTCTACATGAAACGAACTGTTTGTTCAGCGAGGGCCGGAGAATGAGTTCTTAAGAAGACTGGGTTAATAATGACGGTCAACATTACAGAATTACCTGGTAGCCAAACCTTGGAGTTAATCTGTGAGGGAGTTTTTATATTAAGTCATTTGGAGTAGGAAGCCCCGCCCTGACTGTGGGTGAGACCTTTCCACAGGCTGGGGACCCAGCCGGGTCCTGACATTTATTGCTTTCTGCTTCCAGACCTTAGATGCAATGTGACCAGCTGCCTCAAGTTCTCACCACCATTAGAGACTACATCCCTTCCTATTTAAAGACCCCCCCTTGCTGCTTTCTTGTCCTATTGGTGAGAGAAGTAACTAATATATAGATGGTGTGTAGCCCTAGCAGAACTAGCTTGTGAATCGGATTAAATAGGATCTGTCTTGGACTGATAATTGACCCATCTACAATATGAGTTTATTCTTTGGAGGGCTCTTGTTCAGTCAGCGTCGGGTTCCATTACATCCTGAGTGGGCCTCATCCCTTCATGGCAAGGGTTGTTAGCAGGCCCCAAAGGCTGGGGCTTTGGAATGAATCAAAATCTATTTTATACTGAACTTACTTGGAGCTAGACCTAGCTTGGCTTTGGTGGGAGTATTAATGTTCCTGAGTTGAACAGCTCTGACCATTTCTGGGCTAAAATTGAGGGTTGCCTGGCCTCTGGGATACCATCATGACATCTTCTTCAGATGACTTCAGCGCCTGGGCTTTGCTTGATTACTGGCATTTTTGTTTATCCCATCCCCAAAGCCAACATGGCTCAGATTCTTCAGAAATTCTGTTGTTCAAGATAAATACTCTCCTGACCTTTGTACACACGGTGTGTGGTCCGGGTGACCAGGGAGACATCCAAAAGCCTACAAATAGTGGGTTTATCCGATCGACATGAAATGTACTAGAATGTATCAGATTGTTGACAACTATTTATTAGGGAAATAAATTTTATTTCGTCTGCATTGTCTGGAGCCTTTTTCAGAGCCTTGAATAATAGCCCAAGGAGCACTTTGGTGCCCGGTGAGTTTCTGGGAAGATGAGATGGCAGTGGGATAGATGGTGTGATACAGCACCTAGCAGGTGTCTGAAGCTTGACGGAAGGACCTGGATCAGGGGAGGGTAGTGTCAACAAGGGAGTGAGTCAGTAAGAAGCTGATAGGCAGGCATGTCACATTTAATAACTACTGTCTCAATGAAGAAAACTCTGGTATGGTGATTGCTGTGTCAGACTGAAGTCTTGGCATGTCAGTCTAGTGGCAAATTCTCTAATCTCTTGAAAACCAACGAGTTTGAGATATATGGAATCCTTAAATATCTTGGTCCTTTTCCTATTGCAGATAGACCATCTGAAGAGTCACAAACTACCTCCTTATTCTCTTGCTTCCCAGAAAGGAGGTATTCCTTTGCTAGTGACAGGGCGCAGGAACACTCCTTAGTGAAACTGACACTTGTCAAAGCAATGGGGGCTTCCTGGGGCTTATTCGCCTGACTTCCGCAGCATGTGGTACTATTTAGATTCCTTCACACCCTGGTTTCTACCTGTATAGCTGCAGTGGCTGAGGTGGTAGCAAACTGGAGATGAGCAGCTTGTACCAAAAAAAAAAATGGGGGGAGCTCTTTACAAAATCCCGGAAGAAAGGCAGGGGCGGCTGGTACACTCCACTACCTGAGTGACTCCAGCTACTTCTCTGCCCTCTTGAGGGCCATATTTGTCCTGGGAGTGGGGGGCATACTCTCCTACCCTCCCTGCTCCTCTGTGAGCATATTTTAAATGGGCCCTCCTCCCACTCTGGTGAATATGCCTCTGCCTGTGCTCCATAGTGGTGTCTTTAGCTTTAGAGAGCTCTGTCACGACCCAATGCTCTCTCCCAGGTTGACTTCCTAAACCATTGTCCTCTGCCACCCAAACACTTAGATACCTCAGAGGATCCCGAGGGCGTGTAGATGAGAGGAGACGTTCCCTCCCTGGTTCCTCCTGTCCCTCAGTTCCCTGCAGGGGCATTAAGCTTTCCCTGCCAACCTCACAAACATGTTCTTTGTTACACTGTCCTCGAATTCTTTCTCTTCCTGGACCAGCATCCCCTGGTTTTCCAGACTTCATCGGTCCAGCTGGTTTCTCTAGACTTCCCCTCCTTATTTCTTATCACAGAGCTTGGTGGGGCCAAGATGGGTTTTCCTCTTTTGAGGCAGGAGAAAGTACCGAAAAGGCAAACTTAGACTAGTTAGAGTATTTTTACTCCCCCTAATTATTTTATCTCGCAAACAGAAATTTCCAAAATATGGGTGCCAGTAGATGTTACCCGAAAACAGCTTCATAGACAAGCAAGTCTGGGAAACTGTCAAATCACCTTTGTCCTACAGAAATTCTCCGAGGGTTAAAGTGACAACAGGCAGTTGTTAGTTACCTATTGTTGCATAACAAACTGCCCCCAAAGCTAGCAGCCGAGAATGCAGCAAACACTGTCTTCTGCTTGCATGGGCCAGGAGTCAGGGGAGGGCCGGGTTAGGTGCTTGTTTGGGTCTCAAAGGCTGCAGTCACCCGAAGGCTTGACAGGCCCTGGAGAATCAGCTCCCAAAACACCAGGCTGGTGACTGATGTTGGTTGTCAGTAGGGATGGCAGTGTCCAGCCACATGGCTGGGGTCTGGGGTTTCTCATAATATACCAGTGTATTAGTCAGAGTTCTCTAGAGTCACAGAGAACTTGTGGAATGAATGAATGAATCTCGCTCTCTCTCTCCTTATATAGATATGGAACTTATTGGAATGACTTACGGGCTGCAGTCCAACTAATTCAACAATGGCTAGCTGTGAATGGAAAGCCCAAGAATCTAATAGCTGCTCAGTCCATGAGGCTGGGCATCTCGGCTGACCATCTGTATATGCTGAGACAAAGGCAAAAAACGAACCCTTCCTTCTTCCATTGTCCTGATATAGGCTTCCAGAAGAAGGTGTGGCCCAGATTAAAGGTGTCTTCCAGTTTAAAGATCTGAATTAAAGGCTCCGTGTCTTCCTGCCCCAAGATCTGGATCACAGGTGTGCCCTTAATTCCTGGATTGTAATTCATTCCAGACATAGTCAAGTTGACAACCAAGAGTAGCCATCACAGCCACTGAGCCCCCTCAGAGTAAGTGATCCAAGAAGCGGGGAAGCCTTAAAACTCAGATGCCATCAAATAGGCACTAACAAATAAGTCACTTCCTTTATGTGGGAGGAGTATGAACTGAGGTGGGGGTCACTCTGGAGATCACCCTAGAAGGGAGCTCGTGTGATCCGCTAATAATGTGCTTATTTGAAAACACAATCAATGGTTAATAGAGCATTCCAAGATGCTGGAACATGATTTGGAGGAAAAGTACCAGGATGGCCATGGTGGGGAATAAAAGTCTGACAGGCTCTTGAGTGGAGGGCAAGAAGTGTGCCTGCCTAGAAGAGCCTTGAAGCGTTGACAAGAGTGTGCATGGACCGGTGACTTCTGGAGTGGTGGAAAAGCTAGACCTTGTGTCCTGTGGGAACTGGGACTCAGACTAAGGAAGACCCACCAGTCCAGAAAGGCAAAGGCAAGACTTGTAGGACAGCGCCTAGTGACTTGAACTGTTGACAGCTTTGAAACTGTTTACTTCCTCAGTGCTTCATCAAAGATGGGGAGGGATAACGTTCACAGGCACAAAGGAGGACCTGTCATCACAGACTCACTGATCCATGAGGCAGAAACAATCCCGGGGCCTCAGCCATTCCAAGCCCGTGCGAGGCTCAAGGCAAGCCTCACATTTGGTGGCCTTGTGTGTGCAGAGTTCAGCCCTAGCAATTCATGATAGGAAATAAAACGATGCAAGGTTGCCGGATGGCTCAGATCACAAAGACCTTGTTCTTCCCTGCCTCGTTCGCACAAAGGCTCGTGTTTGAAAAGTCCTAGTCTGGGATTGGAGCCACCCTGCTTGAAGAAAATGAGTTTTCATCAAATGTTTACAGTGACTGCATCCGCAGATTCAGAAGAGGAAAAAAAAAGAAAAAGAAAGTTTGGAAATGCTAGAGAGAATACAGAGGTGGCCGTGCGAAAGGCAAGGAGCAAGACAAAAGGGAAGGATTAATTACAGGCTTACACCTCGTCTGAAGATTCTGAGATGTATTTATCCCCTGCCACCAAAACTCCCTTCACACTCCGGCCTCAGTCTGCCAAGGTCTAGGGGACCCCAACAACACTTTCGCCGCCCTTGGCCACAAGGTGGCACTCTTTGGACTTTCTTCCTCCCGCCACCACCCCTCCCATCCCCCCCCCCAAAAAACCCAAAAAACTAAGAAAGGAGCGGAGAGGGGAGGGAGCAAAGACACCGCACTGCCCCAACCAAGAACAATTTGAAAACCCACCCCATCATACTTAAAATCTAGGACAAAGAGCCCTCGGGACGGAACTGCTTCGACTGCAAAGCTTCAAGCTTAGCCCGGGATCGGCCTGACGGCCGGAGCCCAGCCCCTCCACGAAGTAGAGCGCCCTGGGGTCCCTGAAACCCGAAACCCCAGCGCAGAACCGGCGGAAACCAGAGCGAAACCCTTGAACTTTTCTGGACAATTGCTTCCGGGCGTTTTCAGGCAGCCAGGGGACCCGACGGGAACCCGGGCCGCGTATGGCGAGCCCCTGAGGTCCTGCAGACGCAAGAGAGGCCAGCTCTCCGGCTGCAGCATGGACCGCGCGGGGTGTCTGGGCGCGGGCCTGCGGGGACTCTGCGTGGCTGCGCTCGTGCTCGTGTGCGCCGGCCACGGGGGACGGCGCGAGGACGGGGGACCAGCTTGCTATGGGGGATTCGATCTCTACTTCATCCTGGACAAGTAAGTGCCTAGAGGATGCTGCTCTCTGTCGGGTGGTCCCCAGGGACGCCACTGCTGGGATCCTGTCCCCAGATGCGGACAGTCCCTGCTGCTTTGCCCGATTTCCTTGCTGTCCCTGGTCCCAAGCTTGAGAGTCCCAGAAGGATGCAGTTGACTCTATTTCTCTGATTGCTTCCCACCTTGGTGATAAGGGATTGCAACCAGAAGTAGAACTTACAGACACTTCCAAAGTAAGAGGCGAGGGTATTCTTCAAAGCTAGCCATCTCCTTTTACAAATGTCCGGCCACAAAATGCAGTCTTTGTTCTCGTGGCTTGATGACCCTGGGCACTTAGTGGAAGTCCAAGTCACGGAGTCTCTACCTCTGGGACTCCAGCTGGTCCTTTGTGGGGACCTCAGCCTTGTAGGGGCTGAGTACCATCCCTGCCCCCTACCCTACAGACAGATGTCAGTCTACTGTCACCCTTCCTCCTGAGTGGTGTCAACTGGCAAATGTCCTAAGCGCCCTTTGCCTTCAGAGCTGAGATGTAGGTAAATTTGGGCTGTTGGCTTTTTGACGGATGGGCTGCCAGGGAAGCCAGCATGGTTGGCCTTCTGACTAAAATGGACTTTGCTTTAAGGGAGAAGCGAGTTAAGACCAGTTCGACACTTTCCAGATCCCCACAGGGCTGCCAAGCCACAGTCACTCAAGTTCACTTATGTGCGCTCAAAAGCAGCTCCAACAATAAAAGGTCCCTCAGGATCCGGGCTCCTTAGATCTGCGCCAGTGCCAGGAGAGGCGCTTGCAGTTACAGTGGTGGGGAGATGAATTTCACAGACTGGAAAGTATTTGGGAGCTGGAACAAGAGTCCTGAAAAATAAGCTGGCCGCTGGACACCAAATGTGCTTCGCAGTTGCTGCTGGGGTTTGGTTTTTCCGTAGGGGCTGTTTTGAACTCCAGATTCTTTGGATAAAAAGTGAGATCTCTTTCTTACAGATTTATGAGAAGGTGGATACTTAAAATTCAGGCCCAGGCTAAGAAATGGAAAATCTTTTTTTGCTTTAGCAGGTGGGAGCCGGAGCTCCTGGATCAGAGAAACTCTGGGATTCTGTCTGAAACCAAGGGTGCTCCCCATTGTGCTCTTTAAAGAGGGCTTGGGGGCTGGGCCTGTGTCTCAGTAGGATCCTTGCCCAGAATGCCCAAGCCCTGGCCTTGTTTCCCAGCACCACAGAAACCCATAAACTGGGGGTGGTGCATGCCCGTAATCCCTGCAGTAGGGAGGTGGAGCCTGGACCATCAGGAGTTGAAGGTGATCCTGGGCTCCTGGGCTACATAGTGAGTTCGAGACCAACCTAGGTTACCCTAGACTGTGTCTCAAAAGAAACAAAAACCATAGCAGCACAGTTTCTAAGGAACTCATGAGGAAACTTGAACAACAACAACAAAAATAACCATTTCCCCAGAGGACTGCCACGTGCTGTGAACATGACCAGGTGTCCTAAATCTATAATTTGAGCTCAACTTTTGGTCCAGTTTATAAACGAATTTATTGAGGTGATAGAGGAATTTTGGCAAATCATCTTAGAATTATTTCTAAGGTGGGGGGAACCAAATCAAAGGCTATACAACATTTTGGGGAAAGAATAATGAAGACAATTTCTCAGCAAATACAGAAATGTATTAAAAAGCAAATTAATGAAAACAGTTTGGTGAAGTTCAAAGTGTGTGTGGACAAAGCAGAAGACTATATAAGCAACCATGAACACTTGGTGGGATTTCAGATATGTGGGGAATGAGTTTCTTATTTCTAAGGATGTTCTTTGGCAAATGGTGAAGAATGTCTATATAGCCTCAGGTTTACACCTTATACAGAATGACAGGAAGAAGAACAGAGGGGGATTTGAATATATAAGCACTTTAGGGGGTAAAAGACAGCATAAGTGAAATATGGTAAGCTGAAAAAGCTTTTGCAACCTAATTTACTCTCTGAAGTCTGACCTTAGTATGGAAAAGCTAGTTAGAAATTAGCCTTATGTCATAATTTCCCAAGAAAAAATATATGTGAAAGTTAATACACAGACAAAAACATTCCGTTTCACTAGTAATTAAAGAAATGGAAAAGACCAAACACGATACTGTTCTTATTAGGTTGGCAGAGACTTTTAAAACATCACAGTGTCCAGTATTGGCCACCTGTGTCTTGTCTTGCTAGGGACAGTGTAACTGATGGTCTTTGTGGACTTGAACTGCAGGTAGAATTTTCTAGAAGGACAGAAGTGCTCTGTGTTCCTGCTGTCCAGAACAGTAGCTACGCGCCATATGTGGTCCCCATGCAAATGAGGACGTGAACTTTTAATTTTGTTTAAATTTAATGGTCACATGTGGCGGCCATGTGAGTGGTGTGGGTGAGACGAGCTTCGGCAGGAAGTAGACAGGCTTTTTAACACAGCTAAGGGTTTTCTTTTCCACCCAACAAGGCCTTATCTTAGACAGACAGACAGACAGACAGACGAAAGAAAGAAAAAAGAAAGAAGCGCAACTGAGAAGGAGCCCTTACTATGTGTCTACGGTGTTGTTGAGGTTTAGAGTAAAAAGCTGAGAATTACCTAAATGTCTAACGATGGGATTTAAGTAAGGCATGAAATATGCAGAGTACTGTTTATTCATTGCAGATTGTGCAGGTTTACAAGATATTTTAGGAGAAATATATAATACTTATGCTATTATGTTTCCAAACATTGTATGCATTCCACCTTTGTAAGCAGTGAGGCCAGGCTTGATGCCAGCATCTGGGAGACCAAGGCCAACCTAGGCTCAGTAACTAGATACCATCTCAGAACAGAGCAAGACAAAGCTGCCACCTGCATGTGCATGTCTGGACTTCCTATTAGGCCAGAATTCCTCTCTAGAAGACAAGAGTTTTAACTTCTGAATTTGCAAATTTCTTTTTCTGGTTGTTGTTGTTTTTGGGGGGGTTCTTGCTTTCTTTTTTTCTAGAAACAGGGTTCCCCTTTATAGGCTTTGGCTGTCCTGAAACTTGCTCTGTAGACCGGGCTGACCTCAAACTCACAGAGATCTGCCTGCCTCTGCTCTCTGAGTGCTGGGATTAAGGGTGTGTGCCACCACCAGCCAATTTTGAATTCGGAAGGAATGTGTGGAGAGGAGCTCTGGCCAGTGAACTGAGTTCCCAGCCCCTCGCTGTTTAATTGTAAGCCTCTGCCTTCCCACCAGCATCTTTCTGGGATATCTTTGTGCTGAATGAAAAGCTCATTAGAACTTTTACATTGTGTGTACACCTCCAGCTTGTCAGCTACACTCAGGCAAGTTGATGTGATTTCCAAGTCCAGAGCTGGAGGATGGGCCACCAGGCAGACATGGCAAACAGGCCGCAGGGTAGTCCCTCCAGACAAAGTCCTCTGCCCTGGGAAGGAACTCCTCAGACACCGCTGTGCATCACCAGACCACAGCAAAGTGGGAAGCAAGGAATGCTGACTTGGTTTGTGCTTGGGCTTCTGAGCCCCTTGGCTTCTGGGGTGCTAGCTACAGGCAGAAAAGCCGGTCACAGGGAACCCAGTCTGCGGCTGCTCTCTCCACCCCAGCAATTCCCTTCCCTCCTACAGTCAGTTCACTTTCCTGTGGCGTTAAAGCTCGGCTCACTTCAGCTTTGGATAGGGTGCATCTCTGGCCTGGAGAGAGCCCAGACTGTATAGTTAATGGAACGTCATGTTTCTTCAACCAGGAGCAAAGACTGTATAATGATAACCCAGAACACCACAGTAACACAATAGGGCGTTATTAGCGGCTCTGGCAACTGGGCTGCACAGGCTTTACACTGATGGAATTTCATGTTTATATAAACATGCTTTTCTGGTTATAGCTGGGAAGAGTAATTTGCTGGGAATTCAATCAGGGATTTGAAAAGTCAGATTTGGAAGGCCCCTGCCAGGAGAAGAACAGTTGAGCATCTCCTAAGTCTCCCCGGGGGTCTTCAGTACCCACCATGGACATGGTTGTATTTTTCCTTCCTGGCAGGGTTCTTTGTCACTGCAATGTGCATTTACACACCACGTATTAATCTTTTTATGTAGAAGGAGAAGGAAGATTTTTCCAGCTCCAGTCTCAGGGAGCTGTTGGCTATGATATGTGTACCATAAGGACTTCAAAAATAGAACAGTAAGAAAAGAGCAGGGCGGGGGGCTACAGGGTGAGACTTAGTTTTTGCTCAACCTATGTCTCTATCTCCTTTCCCCAAACAAAGGAAGCCCATCTTGGCGCTTTCTCAGACTTACATTGGGTGTTCTGAAGTGTGCTGATTGCACGGTTGTGAGGGAGTGTAGCACCCGGGAACGTAGACACTTGAGTAATGGATACAAAGAGATATTTGTCATCCTAGACTGGAACCTGCCTACATAGTGTATTGTTTTTCTGGAGAAAGATCTGGGTTCCTAACGATTAACTTACAAAGGAAATTTTGAAAGTCCAAGTTCAGGTGAGCACCCCAGCTTCTCAAGTGCTTTCACAAGGCCCAAGGTAGCCGCTGGTAGGTAGATGGATGGTCCCTATTTTGTAGATGGGAGAAACTTTTGTTCATCCCCCGACCGACCCTCGGGTTAAAACTGCCTACAATCAGGACTAGATCTTGACGGAACTGCAGAGCAGGACCTTGTCTGCTCTGGCCTCCCAGCCTGACCCTTTCTGCTCATCTTTACCCTGTGCTCTTGGGCTGAAATGAGAAGCACATGGCAGTACAGCCAGTGAGATCCTGTAGGTTCCAGAAGTTCAGTAAATCATGGAGCCCAAGCAGTTAAGACTGCTTAATTATAGAGCAGCCACTGGACCACTGCTCATCAGCTACTGCTGGTAGGAAATTCACATGCTCCTGCCTCCACCCCCTCCCACCTCCCAGAGACCTGGGGCTAGCGACTCTCACTCTGGGGTGTGATCAGTGCCTTGGAGTGTTCTGCACTTCGAGGCCCCATAAGTTAGTGGTTTGTTCAGACTGAATTTGATGGAAAGGGGAAATTCAAACTTGCAGATGTGTCAAGGCACACAGATGTAGCTTGTTTTCTGGAACGCCTTGGAAAGTCGTTTACAGTGGTGAGAATGCAAATCTGGCACCGTGTGAAGGAAGCAGAGTGCCTTAGGGGATACCTTGAACACGCCTCAATAGTCACCTTAAAAGACACCAGGACAACCATTTCTCAGGGGCCAGGATTCTGTTTTGTTCAAATGTTCCAGCAGTTTGGTTCCAGGTTTGAGGAGGGCCTATTGGGCCAGGCAATAGCTGGTAGGACTGCCTACAAATAGGAAGGCTTGGTGTGTAGACAAGAACCAAGTAAGATGAAAGTGTTCGCTTTGTGTTTCTGTCTGGGTGAGTAATTTATCTCTATGTTTACCAAGTAAATTACGTCTGCTTTTCTTTACTCTGGAGACCTGGGAAAAGTCAGTGTTACACTGAGACTAGAGACAAGAGTGGGGGGTGGGAGCGTGGGAGGGGCTGGAAGAAGGCATCTGTCCTATAATTATAACCTGCGATTACCTCCCAATGTCTAGGGACAAACTGTCAGCCCTTGGACAGGCAGAGCTGACACATACATACAAATTAGACTTATTTTATGCTAGTATAAATGGGTGTCTGTTTGGGTGTCAGAACTAGAGGCCAGATCTAGCTGCTTGTACTAATTTAGTTATTCCCTAACACAAGACAAAGAGGATATTTAGACATTTTGACATGTTTCTCAGACATGCCAAGTTCTCATTGAGAAAGTCACTCGATTTCCTCCGTTACACTTGGCTTATTCTTTGCATGTACTTGGCATAGGTATGTTCTCAATAGTGATCAAAGTGATTGAAGCACTTGGCCCCCGCAAGGAAAACCCGGACAGCACGGTGCCTGCAGCAAGCCATGTCCTGTCCTGGGAGGTTCGAAGAAGGCTGAAGCCGGAAGCCGTCTGGACTGGTGGCCTTTTAGGCAGAGGACATGAGATGGCCTCTGGGAAGCCAAAGCTGAAGAAGGCTCCAGTGAGGATCTGGGGCAGAGCAGGCAAAGTCAAGCAAAGTCAAGTTTAGGTCAGCAGGAAAAATAACAAGTGGCTGTCACAGCCCTGGCTCCCTGCCAGGAACTATGGTATAAATGGTGCCCGTACAAGCCTGTTTAGCCTTTGCTGTCCCGGTAACATCTGTACAGTCACCATCACTGCTTCGGTGGTGGGAAGACTGAAGTGTAGAGAGGCTGGCCGAGACCACTTTCAATGGTAAAGCCAACCTCAAACCCACGGTTTACTTGGAAGATGCAAGACTGAATAGTCAAAAGAACATGAAATTAGTCAGGGCAAGCTACCCTATGCTGTGGCGACAAGCAACCTTCAAGTCTCAGTGACAGGCTACACTCATGGCTGTCCTGGGTGCTGGGGCTGTAGGACAGCCAAAGTTGTTTCTTCTCTGTCACAGCTACAGAGGAAGCAAATGCTGGAGGGGGGAAGTGACTCAAATCCTTCCACTCACAGCCCACTGGCCCATACTGGTCATGTGCCCTCACCTTGTGGAAAGGGATAGAAGAAATGTATGCCACAGGAAAGAAGCGCCAGATATGTGTGGGCACTTGCTGCCTCTACTGCAAACATAATTATACACTCCAGTGGCCTGCGTAAGCAAGAATAGCAACTGAGTGGGACAAGGAGCCAACACATGTGGAGGGGGTCAGTTTGGAGCTCATCTAGAGCATGTTAACCAATCAGAAATTACTACAAGGCGTAGCATTTCAGATCTACCTGGGAGGTGGTGCCACACTCTCCTTTCTTTCCTTCCCCCCTCCCTCCATACTTGAGAGAAAACCTTTAATGCCATGTGCAGGAGTAACCCTGAATATATTGAAAGACAAGAATTTCTCTTCATGTAGTTGGTGGAACCCTAAGGGAATCTGACAGGATGCACAGTGAATACAACCCTGGTACACTGAGGCAGCTGGGTTAAGAGTTCCCACACAGAAGCAGACCCAGAATGTGACTCTGGGGTTTTAGACTCGCACCAGTGTTTCTTGAAGGACATGAGATCGTTGTATCGAAGGAGACAGGTTTTCATTATGAAGAGCGCTTAGCGTTCCTAATCTTGTTATCTAAATATCATGATTCTTCCTGACCATTGTGATACCCAAAAATTAATAGATGCCTCTACATTTATTTTTAAGAGCCACTAGGGCTGGTTCCACTTTGTTGGTTCCATTTTGTTGAGAATCCCTAATAAAGGCTGTAGAGTACAGTAACACATGCTAAGCTTGTTGCGTCCGGGGCTGGAGAGATGGCCCCGTGGTTAAGAGCACTTGCTGCATTTCCAGGGGATCTGGGCTTCACTCCCAGCACCCACATGGTGACTCAAAGTCACCCCCAACTCCAATCCCAGGGATTCTGATGCCCTCTTCTGACTTCTACAGGCACTACTCATGGGGCACAGACATCCATGCAGAAGCAAACCCCCCTCAGCAAAACAAATTAATTAATAAAATTTTAAAGTTTGTTTATTCCTAGTGCCCAAGGATCCATCCCAACAGAAGTGATTGTTGAGTCGTGGGTGGTGGGTGGGGGGTGGATAGAGAACCAGTGAGAAGCACTGACCTTGGCAGTGGATATGCTAAAGCAGTAGTTCTCTGTCCAGGCTGGGTCCAGGCTTCATGGGGACAGGCACTTATGTTTAACAAACACTTCTCAGATGATGGTGGTGTTACTCTTACAGTAAGCTGTGAGGCCAAATGTAATGACAAGAACAGCTGCCATTCTGAGACAATGGCCTTCCTCCTCCCTGGAGAACAAATGGTAGCTGGGGTAGCATGCTCCTGCAAACTGAACTCCAGGGAGAGTCCTTGCTTGGGTGGTGATGAGGAAGCCAACATGATGTGGAGGACGGAGAGCTGAGGTAGCAGGTGGACCACTTCTTGTCCGTCAGTATTGACAAGTATTATCTTGTACACACACATACAGGCTATGATGCTCACTAACTAGGACAGACTTTGGCTCCATTTCCATCAAGACTCCAGAATGAACTGTGCTTCAGTGATGTGTAGGGATAAACCAAGCCTCAATCACAGGGTCTATGAATGCCAACTTTGGGGGTAGACAGCCCCAGTTTTAAACCTCAGCCAAGTACTATGAACCTAGGGAAATGATTTTAAATCAGTTAGCTTCTCCGATGCTTCTTGTTAATAGAACAGGCATTAAAATTTATGCTCATGGAAATGTCCTAAAAATTAATATCTTTAATCAACATTTGGCAAGTACATACCAGACAATGAGAGAGATGAAAGTGGTGGTAACTGATTGTGACCAGGATGATAGTGACAGGGATGATGGTGATGGTGACAGATAATGATGATGGTCGTGATAATGACAAGGATGATGGCAGTGGTGGTAGTGATAGAGTTCATGATGATGGTGATGATGATAACAGGGATAATTGTCAAGGTGCTTTGACGGCGACAGGGATGATCATAATATTGGTGATGGTGAAAGAGATGATAGTGGTCATGATGCTGACAGTGATGGGTGATGGTAATAGTGATGATGGTAACAGAGAGGATGGTCGTGGTGGGCATAACAGTGATGATGACATTGGTGCTCATGGTGCTGGTGGTGATTGCTACCCCTAGAGAAATGTTGTGGTCCTCTAACAAATGATGCCTCCCTGTCTTCCAATGAATACTATCTGGCGAAGTGAGGTACATATCATATCTGTTTATATCTCCTCCTCTTCTTCCCACTCCTGTGTGAGTGTGTGTGTGTGTGTGTGTGTGTGTGTGTGTGTTGTGACAGGATCTCATGTAACCCAAACTGGCCTTCAACTCCTTCTGACGTGCCTACCTCTGTCATTCAGGTTCTGGGTTTCAGGCATGTACCATCATGAACCTGGCTCAAGTCAGTATTTATGAAACTGTGCTAAGCCTTAGGAATTATAACGAGGTGTCCATTTCTTAAGGACTCAGGGTTCAGTGTAAGAGACAAAGCAAGAGAAATGCAGTGAAACAGTTTGGGAGAGAAGTTTTTGCAGTCTTTAAAGAGGCAGTAACTTTCAGCCAGGAACTTGGAAATTGAGCAAGATTTTGCCAAATTATAAAGAAACAATGTACAGGAATGCCGAGTGACATTATCTGCGTGTGAGTGTGGCAGGGAAAGACCTTAGGAAGAGTTTGGATTTTATCCCTCTAGCAATAAATTTGTAGATTAGTAATTTCTTTTTTTAAGATTAAGAATTTCTGAGAGCAATGGTGGCGAGCTTCTGTCTATCGGTTTTATATCAATCACCTGTTCTTGTGGTGGGGATGGAGACAAGAGAATGAGTGAACCCAGAAGCGTTTTGTTGTGAGAGGAAGGCGAGCAGTGGACTGAGTGTGTGGGAGGGGGAGGGGAAGCCGCCTCGGGAAGAAGCAGGTTGCAGGATGCTAGAGAACCTTGTCGTGGATGGGGAGCGTCTGAGCATGTTAGGGCATTTGGGTGGAGGCACTGAGTAGGTGACTTCATTGGAGCCTTGGAACTGAAAATAAAGCCCGAATATTGTTAGCCCAGGGGCAGCAGTTGAAAATGTAGGCATGGCTAATGACTAATATAAAGATAATGATACAAGGATTTTAAAATGTCAAGAAGAGGTGGGGTTTGAAGAGGAAGATGGCCAAGGTCCAACCCAGAGGACTTGCCAATAGCTGTTGTCGAGGCAAAAGAAGAAACTGCACTCAGAAGAGCAGAGCAGGGAGAGGGGCATTGCAGGACTGTAGCCCCCGGGAAGGAGGGGGAGAGAGCCAGGGGAAGGATGATTATCTGCACGTTTGCTCTAAAGCCATCTGGATTCAAGGTATGATGCTTCTGTAAACCCGGCACTTCCACTGACCAATCCTTCCTCGTGCTGCAACACCTTGTGTGTGTATACCTACATCTGTCCTGGGTCTGCCTTCTCCACCTGACCATCACTTTAGCTCAGGACTCCACTGTTTTTACCAGTTCAGTGAACTCTTCCCCAAACTGATCTCTTTTTATACCTCATCCATCTTGTCTTCTGGCACTCTGTCTTCTGGAACTCTAATACCAAATCAATATTTAAAAAAAATAATGAAAACTAAAAAAAGCCCAAACCCACAGATCTAACCTTGACACCAACTTCCACCTCTCATGCACACTCTGAACACAGTTAAAAGCTCCTTCAGGACCGAGTGTGGATGCCTTGGTAAAATACTCAGGACTTTATTGCTGTGCACACTGTGTAGTTCCCAAGTTTCGCTTCTGACCACATTCCACACCTTTTGAACTTAAATGAAGCCACTGTGTGTGTCCTATAAGTAAGCCACACCCTTAGCTGCAGAGCGGTCACCCACCCCACCCCCACCTAAGTGATGCCCACGTGAACTGTGGGCTTCTTGTGGCCCCCAACCAATTAAGAACCATCGCCCCTCTGCATTGCATCTTCACCTAAAATCCTTCTCTTGTTCAGAATCTCCCAATCCCAAACAACGCCTCCCCTCTGACAGCAGTGGGTTGGTCCACGGAGGAGAGGGAAAGTGCTTAGTGATGGCCATGAAGCATCTCATGCAGACCTTACCTTGTCCACTGTCCTCTGTTCGTTGATGTAGAAGCCCCGTTGGTGTACAAAGGACCTCCAGGGATGGCAAACATTTATAAGCAGCATGCTGATCAGTTTGCTGTCACCCTGCCCATAAACAACAAGCCCAGGGTTGCAGAAATTGTAAAGTAAATGAGAAAAGAGCAAGACATCCAAGTTAGAGCTATGACACTCCAACAGCCAAGCAACAGGGCAAAGGGAGATACAAGGGTTGAATCATCTAGCACATCTGAGGTGGTAGGGACCCTTGGATGACCAAGCATCCTGGCTTGTCCAGGAGAGGCCTGATGTGTTTCTGTTGACACAGTGTAATGTAATTAATAGCTTCCTCTTTGTCTTTCAAAACTGGCTCCATTTGGGTTTTCAGTTATAGGGTAATTGTGATTAACTGTCCTCAAAGAGGGAGCAGATGGACGTCAAAACTGCAATTAGTCTTCCACCCTTTCTTCTGTTAACGCGGACAACCGTCAGCCATTTTCAGTGCCCCAGGTTTAAGCCTTTCCTGGGAGCTCCACTCCCACAATTCCCATATCAATGTGTGGAAATTCCCCATCCTCACCAGGAACTGCAATTGTACATTTCCTAACCCCACCATGGGGAGGCAGTATTGCATAGTGATCACAAACACAGGGTTAAATGGTGACGACTTAGGATTTGAGGCAAAATTGTGGATTGTAAGGCTAGACTAACTGGATCAAATCCCGAGTCTACCACTTATTAGCTGTGCATCCTTGAAGAAGTTACTTGGTTTCTCTATGAACTCAGATACCTCCCCTGTAATCGGGGAAACGTATGGATCACAGAGTAGGGCAGAGGGAGCAGAGCTGACCACACCCAAAGTGCCAACTGCCATTGCCAAACGACAATTAATGCCAAATGCCAGTACAGAGCCCGCCGTTTGTAAATACTCAGAACACAAGGAGTCTTGAGTATTTACGTCTGTTGATTCCAAAGAACACATTAGGCATGTCTGACTGGCTGAATGAATGTGTGTATTCTGTAAAGATCCTCAAGAAGATGAAGACAGAGAAGATGTTTTAGCAGAAATGAAAGCATTGGGGCCCGGAGAAGATTCAGTCTGGCCTGATAACCTGAGTCTGAGTTTATTCCTTGAGACCTACAGCAGAGGGATAGAACCGACTCCAGCAAGTTGTCCACTGAACTCTGCTCATGCACTATGGCATGCATGTCCTCCCACAAATAAGTAAATGTAATGCATTTTTTAAAATGAAGATATTAATGGCTCTTAGGAGTGTTATTTGGGGACATCACGAGTGCAAAAGGTAAAATGCCATGATCTGAGGAGTTTGAGGACAGGAGACAGGGAAGAAAGTTGTGACTTTAGGACAGGAAGTTAGACATAGACAGCTTCACCCGGCTCTTGCCACCGTCTAGAGATGCCCCATTCTCTCCACAGAGGTCTTGGGAGGTGACTAGGGAAGCCTACATCACATCTGGGGGAAGGTGACTCGCAAAGCCTATAAAAGCCTATAAGGTTAATATGAGACACAAAGCAGATGAACTGAGTTTAAAAAAGGTCTGCCAGCCCTGTGGCCATCTTCAAAAAATAGAGAAATACTTCCAAGGGTTTCTTGAACAGTTTCAAAGCTACAAATGCATTTCAAATATGGAATAATAAAGAATGGAACCTGAGTATGACAAACTATCCCTTGGAGCCCAGATGCCACTGCCTGCCGTCACTGCACAGCACAGCTGGATGGGAGAGCTGAGGGGAGGTCATGGCACAGAGGAAGTGGCCTGGGCATCACTAAGTCAGGGCTTCTATACAGTGTGGAAATGGGAGCTTCTGTCTTTGATTATGTGGCTGTAATAAGATCCCAAATGGGGCCAGGTACATCCTGAGAGAACCTCAGGCAGAGACCAAGAAAACAAGGGAAAAAGTGGGAGTGGTGTAAATGTGTCCAGAACCAACCAACAAACCTAGCAAGGATGATGTTTCCTTGTATCAAGGCCAAGGTCAAGGGTCAATTCCATCCCCACCTCTCCCTAACCTGACGAAGACTGTCATCAAGACCAGTTGCATCACCTAGATTAAGTTCTCAGTGGAGCTTAAAGCTGTAAAAGGACACAAACTCTTCATGTACAGTCACTTGTTGTGTTTTGGAGTTCAGTTACACTTCACATTCAAGGGTGAAGATGGAACCTAAAGAGTTTAACACCTTAAAATAGGTGATTAAATGAAGTTGTTGAGGAAAAAGTAGTTAAAGAAAGTCGGTTAGCACCACCTGGCTTTAGTGAAATAAATAAAACAAGAATTTGTGAAGCAGATAAAATATGAAGTGGGAAGCAAGGGATCTGGGACAATTAATAAAGCATAAAACAATAAGGAAACAGTTAAAGGCACCCAAGAAGTAATGCAGGGCAGAAAGTGAAACTGTGAAGGCCGCTTGAGGAGGCTTCCTTTGAGGAGGCAATAGATGTCCTTAGATGAAAGCAATCAGGGGGAAGATAATAACAAATGACAGGAATAGACATCCAGAGTGCCAGATAGTTCTCACTGCTGAAGAGCATTCTGGAAAAATCGTTTAGAACTTAGTGGGAGACAATGTTTCTGGCTTAAGGAAAGCTTGAAAATACAGATTGGACAGGTCCCTGAATTAAGAATCAAAATTAATCATTTATTGGAAGGGACTAATATGCAGACATTTTCTGGCTAGAAATTAATTTTCAAGGAAAAGGAAGAAAGAAAACACAGGTTACCCACAAGGGCTCCCGGACATTAAATGCAAAGGACTGTGATTGCTAACATTCATCTTTTATAATGGGTAAAATTATTTTGGTGTCACTTGCAAGTGAAGAAAACATGAAAGTATTTTCAGATAGATACAGATTGTCCTAAAAGGGGAGTTTTATTGTCTTTTTTATGAAGATTGTCCAATAAGTTAATTGAGATTTACAGAAACATTTACACTATAATATTGCGTAAAAGAATAGATGATGTATGTGGGGGCGTGCACCTGTGGTTGTAGCTCTCAGAAGGCTGTGCCAGAGAACTGAGAATTCCTGGCTGGTCTGGGCTGTACAGTTAGACCCAACTCTCAAACTAAACAGTAAATAAATAATGAGAGAAAGACAGACAGACAGAAAGACAGACAGACAGAATGAAAGAAAGAAAGAAAGAAAGAAAGGAAGGAAGGAAGGAAGCCATGCCCTTTGAAGTCTTTTAAGGGAACAAAAGGTTCACTGATATTTTCAATGTTGAATTGACAACTGTATCGACAGACAAGAGCAGTCTATCATGAGGAAGAAAATAGGAAGTCTTTGGGGTGGGGGAAGCTTACACCGTATCTAAATATTAAAATACTTGGAAATAAAAACCACTCCCTTGAAAAGTGCACAAAGTAGGGTAAGTTCATCTAAAGACAGTTTGAGAAACTTTTCCAAGAACGTAAGCAGAAAGTATT
The DNA here is from genome assembly GCF_017639785.1 of Mesocricetus auratus. NCBI lineage: Eukaryota > Metazoa > Chordata > Mammalia > Rodentia > Cricetidae > Mesocricetus > Mesocricetus auratus. Next base: position 148,819,187 of record NW_024429266.1, on the reverse strand, counting down.
CCAATACTAAAATTGTGAGGGAGGGGTTTAGAATACTAATAGTGAATGAAGTATATTGTGAATGTGTGTATGCATGTGCATGAGTATACACATGTGTATCTGACATGAGCTCCTAGGAAGAGAAATTATTTACAAATAGTACAACAAATAAATGGATAAATATGATCGAAGACAATTTCCTTGAGAGAGAGATTGACTTCTTCTGTCTATGATTCACCAGGTACTCTGCCAAATTAACTTTTCAATGGTCTTCAGATTACCTGATCTTAGACAAATTCTTAAAGCATATGAGTAGGTAGAAAAAGCCTACAGTCTTCCAAAAAGAGAACAAAAGATTTCCCTACCCCCCCAAAAAAGTAAGACTTGGATTGACATTTATTTTTTAACTCTAGAACAACAATTACTCTAAAAATCTCAGTAATTATAGCTCTTGAGTGAGTGTGGCTTTTAAATTCCTTAGCTAGCCCTCTCAGACGTGTAGTTTTCAATGTGTGCCATTCATGGGTACCCACTGAAAAGATTGTTTGAAGATAGTATCAAAGTGGAAAGTACATTTAAAATAAGATGTAAAAAAAGCACAGTCCGCCGGGCGTTGGTGGCGCACGCCTTTAATCCCAGCACTCAGGAGGCAGAGGCAGGCAGATCTCTGTGAGTTCGAGGCCGGGCTGGACCGACAGCCTCCAAAACAATACAGAGAAACCCTATCTCGTAAAAACCAAAATAAATAAATAAATAAATAAATAAATAAATAAATAAATAAATAAAAGAAATGCTGTTGTCTTCTTGCTCCCATCCTTCTCTTCCCAGACTCGCCTGCTTGGGTCAGAGATAACTAGAATACCATACATTTTTATGATAATCACCTCGTGTTACAGGTTTTGTTTGGTTTTACCCAAGACCCTTTCAAGTAAGATGCTCTACCTTTTATACATGCATTTCCTCGAGGGAGACCTGGAGACTGGGGCCCTCTGGTCTTGGACACATTGGCTCATGTCCTCAAGGACTGCGATTTCTGTACTGAACTCTCACAGACGACACAAGGGAAGATGGATGTCTTCTCAGTTTGTTTAGGGATCTACTGAAGATAGCGTGATCGGGGACAAAACTTCCAACCAATTTTGAATAAAAACCTTGAAGTCAAATAATAGGATCCTGACCCTGATAAAATCCTGGGCTGCACAAAGCTTTTGACTCTTACAAAATGTGCCAAGATGGTTCCTGCTTCCTGCGTGAAATGGCATCCTCTTATCTGAATCTGAAAGATGTCTCTGAGTACTTACACCTTCTGAAGACAGGATATGAATAATAATTAATGAGGCTGATTTAATAAGTATATTTTAAATCCTATACCCCATGGAGAATAAGCTTTCCTTTCAAATGCCCATGAAATATTTATTAGGTCACAGAGAAACCCTTATGTATCTATCCCAAGACACAAGGTTTTACAATCGCATCCTCAGTAACAAAAAAAACAGAAAATGAGCAGCAAAGTACCCCAGAACTTCAGCTATGAGGAAGATATTTGTGTTTTTCTTACCAGTATGAGGAAGACAAGACAATAAGTTCACAAAAATTAGAAAGATCCAGAATGGAAGAAAGTGGCTGTCTAGGGCAGAAGTTGGCAAATTATGGCATAGTCCCTATTTTTATAAATAAAATTTCGTTGTAGTATAGTCATGTTCATTTGTTAGAACTTGATGGTTGCTTTTATGCTTACACACAAACACACACACAAAATGAGTCATTGACATGAAGAACATACGTCACCCCCCCCAGAGGGCCTAAAATAGTTAATTTCTGTCTCTTCACAGAAAAAGTTAGCTGGCCCCTAACTAAGAAATCATCTGAAACCCAGTAGGAATGTGCAAAGAATATCATTAGTGAGGTGGCTTTCTGGATGTTTGCCTGTGTGGCTGGGACCCGTGCCCTAGGTGAGAAGGGCTAGCATTTGGCCACATGCTCTGTCTGCTATTACCATCTTGAAATTCTTAGTAACTTTCCAACAAGGGCCCTGAGTTTTCGTTCTGCACTAGTCCTAACTGCTAGCAAAGGAAATCAAGGGAACAATAAGCATTTCTAAAGTTTTCTGGTTACTAACTATTTAAACTATAATGAAATCTTTGACCCTCTCTTGTCTCACTGCCTAACACCGTGAGGTGGGTGCCTGATAAAGGGTAAGGGCACTTGCCCCCATTAGACCCAACATAACTCCTCCTTTTTAGCATCTGCCCTTCTTTTCTCTGAGGTTCTCAAGGAACAAAGGGAGGCTCCATCAAACTGCCTCTCTCAGGTGCACGTTTTTTTGGGGGGCAGGGGAGGCTCAAGGCAGGGTTTCTCTGTGGCTTTGGAGACTGTCCTGGAACTAGCTCTTGTAGACCTGACTGGCTCAAACTCATAGAGATCCACCTGCCTATGCCTCCCGGGGGCTGGGATTAAAGGTGTGAGCCACCACTGCCCAGCAGGTGCACATTTTTTAAGCAAGTGATGCAAAGAGGATCACTTCCTGTGCAATTGCAGAAAGAAATGCAGTGCAGAAAGAAAATTCACATCTTCCGTTATGTGTAAAGGACATTGTATAAAAATGCTCAACTTACTGATGCTATAAAAATGAAAAGGAATGGAAACCGGCCAGTGTGCAAAGTGAAGAGATTCTATTACTGTCTGATATTTGTATTGCATGGAGAAGATGCGGACATGACAGATGATGTGGGCAATGTTATTTAAGGAAATGAAAATGTGGTCATATGTGAAGAGAGCAAGGCAGTGCCCATGTCTAACAGTGGGGAGAATATATATATATATATATATATATATATATATATATATATATATGCCCGTGTCTAACTGTGGGGGTGTATGGTGGGCAGTGCCCGTGTCTGACTGTGGGGGTGTATGGTGGGCAGTGCCCGTGTCTGACTGTGGGGGTGTATGGTGGACAGTGTCCGTGTCTGACTGTAGGGGTGTATGGTGGGCAGTGCCCGTGTCTGACTGTGGGGGTGTATGGTGGGCAGTGCCCGTGTCTGACTGTGGGGGTGTATGGTGGACAGTGTCCGTGTCTGACTGTAGGGGTGTATGGTGGGCAGTGCCCGTGTCTGACTGTGGGGGTGTATGGTGGACAGTGCCCGTGTCTGACTGTGGGGGTGTATGGTGGGCAGTGCCCGTGTCTGACTGTGGGGATGTATGGTGGGCAGTGCCCGTGCCTGACTGTGGGGGTGTATGGTGGGCAGTGCCTGTGTCTGACTGTGGTAGGAAATGAACCTTGTGGTGATCTACCATTTGCTTATCTTCCACACCTGCATTTCTGACAGTGATGCTTTGATGATGTTGTATTTTAAAGTCCTGCCCTGTGGACGCTCAGTATATGCCACTTCCTCACAAGAGACAACATACCACAGTAGCAGTCTTTGAGTGACATTGGTCCATCCCATTTTAGCCTTCTGGGGGATCACTGCAACTCTTGACGGAATCATCCCTGAACCTGAATCGTGTGAGAAATGGATCCAGGACTATGAAGTTTGGCCACTGAAACACCTTTTAAGACAATTTAATACTTCTGTCTTAATTAACAAGGATGTCACTTTTGTGTTGAGTCTGTGCCAAAAGTACCAAGAGCTTATGTCAAGAAAATGTGTGTAAGCTTTTTTGGTTGTGTGCATATGTGTGTACATTCATGCGTGGGTGCTTATGAGTGTGTGTAGTGTATGTGCATGCATGTCTGAGTGTATGTGTATACAGACATGTTAGTGTGTGTTATGTGCATATATTTGTGTGGGTCTGTGTGGTGTGTGTGTGTATGTGAGTCTGTGTGGGGTATGTGTGTGTGTGTGTGTGTGTTGGAAAGGCAGAGTGGAGGGAAAGGGAGTGCCTCTCTGGTTAAGATATCTTCTGAATCATGATCCACAGAAAACCCTGATATCCTAACGTGGCGCCCGCACGATGCTTACAATCCACCAGAAGTTCCCTGCAGCACTGTTTTCAGTTACTTTCAACAGCACATTCTGGTTTTTCAATCTTATTTTGTTTCATTTCTTTGAGGAAGAAAAAAAGCTGGCAGTATCCCACTAGCTGATTTCCCAACTCCCTAAGTGCATTCTGCAGTGTACACGTCATTGTTTTCAAAGCCATCGGTTGGACTGACTAAGGGGAAGTCATGTGGCGTAGAAGAGAACATCACGACTGGTAGAGGCTTCACAGCACTAGAAGGAGGAGCAGGATGGGTGTCCCCGGACAAAGGACACAGAAAGATGTTCAGTGACAGGGCTTGGATCTGAACTGTGTTTGAAGAAGGGCAATCAAGAGTCAACAAGGTCCGGGAGGGAGATTTGGCTGTGGCCACAGAAAGCAACGGATAAGGCCTGGGCTGGAATGGGCTCCAGCTTCTTAGGAAGAGGAGAGGAGAAGGCGGGGAGGCTGGGAAAGAGTACAAGTGGCAAGTGGCCTTGGCGCTAACTTTGGGTCCACCCAATGTCCCTGAAGTCTACTGAACATATCCATACCCACCCCAAGAAGGTCACTGGCATCAGTGTCTTAAGTCAAGTGGGGCTAAGGATGAGTGGGGCCTGACCATTTTGTAATCTCTATCTTAGTTACTGTGCCCTCCCCGGGGAAGCGGTTGCTGGTGGTGGGTTCAGCCAGACGCTTGCTTGCTCTCCTCTTTCATTATCTTTTGGTTGCTTGTATAGAAAATGTGTTTTCTAAGTCATTTCACCACAGGGGGGTTAGAAATTCTCAGAAACAGAAAAGAATGCAGTTTTGTTCAGAAAACAAATGATAAAATTTGAGGTTCTGCCTTTGCCCCCTCTTTGCCTATGACACCTTGGAAGTGACTGAACAGTCACCTGAGAGCAATTCCAGGTTGTTCTATATAGAATCCCCCACGGAGGGCGATGTCAAATATTTCTTGACTTCTTAGCATATCTCAAATGCTGGAAACAAACTAGAAAAACAAAAGTAAATAAGGAGCCTTGATCGTTCTCTAAGAGTGGACGTCGGTGGCTTCTCTCCCCAGGGGATGGTGAGCCCATTTGCGGAAACCCATACTGGAAGAGGACACTGATCTCAGCTCTGAATGGATCCCAAGTGTATCAAGTGAATCTCCAACAGAGAATTCTGTCAATGCTGCCTCCAGGCAGAACTCCTGGGAGGTTATTTTAATTCCAAATTTTGATGAAATTTGTACTTGCAGAATAGACACACAAAATGCTGAGAAGAGACCCTTCACTAGTCCCCAGCCACTCAAACCCAGCAAGTCTGACAGAAAACGTCTTTTGGTACTGTTTATATTTGAGGTTAGAAGGAAGATTTTGTTTCTACCTTGTAACATGGATAGCAGTAGCTAGGTTAGTCCAACACGGCTGGGATTTAGGTACCAACTCTTAACCAGACCAGTGTGTGATGAACAACACACAGCTGGGTGGACAAAAGCTGATTTGAATGCGCGCTGCCATGTTCCCAGCCAACACCTGCCTTCTCCTTGTTGGGATCCGTCTGAGCTCTAAGAGAGAGTGACCACTTCTGAGCTACCAGGGGTCAGTTATGCTGGGAGTGGCCAGCCTCTGTGGTAGTTTCAAACTGGAAAATCAGCCAAAAGGCCAAGGGCAGAGGCACAGTAGGCAGCCTGCAAAGTCAAAGAATCTGCATTTTGTACTACTGGAGAGGCAGGAGCCCCCTGCCACCCTCACTCCCACCCCCGGGTTCCCTTTGGGCATTTTCCAGAAGGGAGGCGGAAGGACAGTAAGCTATGAGTGCTGCGGGCTGGGGGGGGGGGTTGTGGCAGGTCAGCCTCCTGAATTGGAGTTTGGGTTCAGCTAGGGTTGTTAGGTATGAAACCCTGTTTTGCACAGTGTGTACTGAAGGGCTCCTCTCTCCAGAGCCTGACTCTCCACTCTCTCGTGGCCCGGTTTCTAAAGGAGGTCTGATGTTAATGTGACACACTGGAAAGATTTCCTGGGGCTCATGGTTTAGTGGCCATTCCTGGGGCAGCATGAGAAGTGATGGAACTTTAACAAGAAAACATCTAATTGGGGCTGGTTTATGATTCTCATCACAACAGGGAAACATGGCAGCACACAGGTTGAGAGTAGCTGAGAGTTCTATATCTGGATCTAAAGGCAGCAGGAAGAGAGTGTGACATTGGGCCTGGCCTGAGCATCTGAAATCTCAAAACCCACCCCCAGTGACACACTTCCTCCCGCAAGGCCACAGCTCCTAATAGTACCACTCCCTGTGGACCTATGGAGGCCATTTTCATTCAAACCGCCAGTCATTCTGCTAACTTCATTCAGTGGAGTTGGAATAGGGTCTCTTAGAGGAGCACACAAATGTAACAATGCCATCAAGACCTGGAGCCTGGAGCCAGCCTGTGATCTGTTTGGGCCCCAGGTTTTTTTGTCTGCTTGCTTCATTGTTAAGAGTTTGGAGTGGAGGGCAGGGTAGCAATGGGAGATGGAGTTGGAGGAATTCTTCAAAAATTTTAAAAGAGCCTTTTAGATAATTTCCAAATTTGCACTAGTTTCATGTAATGAACGAACCCAGTTATTGGGATTGCTCTGCACAGAACTGAAAAGAAACGGCACAAAGTGCTAACAGGAGGCTGCTTTGTCTCATAGGTCAGGAAGCGTGCTGCACCACTGGAATGAAATCTACTACTTCGTGGAGCAGCTGGCTCATAGATTCATCAGGTGAGTGTCACTCCGGAGTCCCTTCTCTCACTGCTGATAGTGAGTCTAGCCCTTCTACTGTTCTGATAACTCCCAGACACTGTGGGAGTGCACACTGAGCAGACTTGTGAGTAAGGTGTCATAAAATGCCAGGTGACCAGCTCGTGCCAATATACTTACAAACCTTCAGGTTTTAATATGAATACGCCACAGCCCTGAGCAAGCCATGGCTGGTCACATAACCCCTGCATCCTCTCTCTGTGGGCTTGACCTCCTCTTCCCAGATGGGTTTGAACAACTCATTATGAACTGTGGAGGTGCTACTTAAGGACACCCATTAGTAAAGGAGGTGACATCATACTGTGGGATCACACAGCATTCATGGATGCATCCGCAGCACATTGCCAAGGTCATTGTGGGTGTTGATGCAGTCTCGCTGGTGGTAGATGGTTTCCATGGAGACCAATGTGAGTGAGCCAAAACCCTTCGGTCCATTTCTATAGTACAGGGTCCTCTGAGCCCAGGGTAATGGCACAGTCTCCTCCCATACTTAGTTATCAAGCAACAGATTCTTACCTCCCTTACAGGAAAGGAATGGTGGCATCGAATCTGCTACAGGAATCACCTAAACCCAGGTGACTTAGGAAAGTGGGTACTGAGAGGAAAACATGGAGAATTACAGATGGGAGAGACAGGTTATGTGTGATGTTACACAACATTTAGACAGATCATTGAACTTCGAATTGATAGGAGAGACTTCCTAGTCTATCTTGAGAGCCATTCAAGAGCCTCATGTTGAAACACTTTGGTGAGAAACTTCTGCCTTTTGGATCATTTCCGTTTAAAGCCTTTTTTGTTATGGAGCCAAACATCCTAACCTGCACTCATACCCAGTGACCCTTTGAAGTGACGTAGGCAAATCTACATCCAAGTCCTTGACAGCTTCTGCTCTGTCTCCGCTTGCTGTCCTCATTTCTCCCTGAGCAGAGGAACCAGGGGGGAAGGATCCAGTTGGGAGAGATAAGTTTTGAATCCAAGCTTCCTGTGCAACCCTAGCCATTGGCTTAACCTTGGCTGAAGTTGAGGTGTCATGAAAGGAACATACAAAGATTACATGTGTGTACACACCCAATTGCCCAATATCTGTGTAGAAGTGGGCCCCCAGCACTGTCCACCAAGCCCATCAGCAGCTCCAAACTCTTCACTATATTAAAATCAAAGACACAGGTGAGGCTGTTGAGAGACCACTTACCCCAGCCCCTGCTTTACAGATGAAGAAAGAAAAAATCAGGAACATCTATCTCCAAGGTTTACTCTTAGACCTCAAGGTGCTCTCCTGTGGTCTCCCCCGTCTAGATTCCTTGGCTATGGACTCTGTGGCAGTCATACTTCTTGTCTCTGTGACAAACTCCTGGAGAACAGCCTAGAAGGAGGGAAGTTTGTTTGGGCTCATAATTGCAGAGGTTTCGTGCCATGCTAACTCACTGTTCCCAGACTATGGTGTGGTAGAGCTTCCTCAGCCAAGCATGTGGTGTAGCAATGCTGCTTCCCTCATGGTGGGCAGGGGCTGGAGACCTAATAGAACTTCCAGGGAATGCCCCCAGTACCCACTTATTCCACCTTCCACAGTTTCCCTATCCCTTCACAGACTGTTCAAATGTTGAAGTAGGATCGTGTGATCCAGCCCAATTGATTCTCTGAAGCCCCACCTCTGAACATTGCTTGCATCAGCTTCAAAACATAAGTTTTCTAGGGAGATACTTCATAACCAGACCATAGCAGACCCTTGTGTGCAGGGGCCAAGACTGCCATCAAGTTTTGCTTCTGCAACAGCTCAAGGGCTGTTAGCAGTGCCAGGTACAGTCTTGAATAAGTGCAGGGAAAAATAGCATTGTCAACAAATGATTCTGGGGAAACTGGATCATCTGCATGTTGAAGAATAAAACTAGATCCAAATCTCTTACTCTGAAAAAAAGTAAACTTCAAATGGATCAAGGACCTCAACTGAAGACCTGAAACTCTGAAACCACTACAAGACATAGGCGTAGGTAAGGACTTTCTGCACAGGACTCTAGTTACTCAAGAGATAAGGCAAATAGCTAACAAATGGGACCTTGTGAAATTAAAAGCTTTTGAACAGCAAAGGAAGCTGTCAGTCAAGTGAAAAAGCAATTGATAGAATCAGATAAAGCTTTTGCCAGCTACAGGTCTGAAGGAGGATTACCATCAAAAGCATACCAAAAAAAACCTCAAAAATTAATCATCAAGAAAAAACTAAGAAAAATGGAATTGAACAAAGAGATCTCAAAAATCAGAAAAGGTATCAGGGAAATACAAATCAAAGCCTCTTTGAGACTCAATCTCATCCTAGTTGGAATAGCCATTACCAAGAAAACAAATGCTGGTGAAGATGTGTGGGAGAATCTGTGAATACTGTTGTTGGAGCATAAACTGATACAGCTACTATGGAAATCGGTGGGAATTTCTCAAAATGTTGAATGGATGATTTTATTTATTCCTTAAATAGCATATTGTGGAGTAGAGGGAATCTAAACAGCAACAGTAGTTGATGCTATCATAAATATGTCACTACTGACTGCAGAGGATCCTTCTGAGTTGAAATCCTTTAATATTCATTTATTCTGACTTCTTTACCTTCCTAAGAACAATTATTTTTCTTCACCCTTTCCTTGGACTCCAGACTAATACTCATGTCCATCACTCTCAGAAAATAACCCCATTTCCTGGTCACTGAGAGCCTAGAAGGAAGCAGACAGATGTTCCCTCAGCACCCAGTCCTGCTCCTAAGGGTTGCATGCATGTCCTTCCTGCCATCCATGAGGGCCAGCTGGCCTCCCTTGCTTAAGGCCATTCTCCTACTTTGTCCATCCCATGCCATTGACGCTAGACTCTTGGATGTCTTTGTTTCTCTTCTAACTTCTACTTTCTTGCTGGCTCCCTCATCCCTGCTCCATTGCTTCTCCACTCTGCTAAAACAGTCACAGAAAAACTCCAATCAAAGATATGTCAGGCACATAGAAGTAATGGAAGTTTCATCCTAAGAGTAGGCAAAGCTTTTATAGCAGACCTATTTATGTTTCATAAGTAATTTGGGGAGTGGCATGGAGACTGCAGCAGAGTCAGCACTGATGCTAGGAGACAGCTGGGATGGTCAGGTGATTGAGACTCAGGCCCAAAGCTAAGTGATGAAAAGAGGTCTGTGTGTACAAGAATCAGAGCCAGCTCAGCTCTGTGAGGTCAGTGCCTTGTGAAGACACAGGTTGGTGCTATGCTGGTTGACCAGTTGGCCTCCCCATGAGGGCCCACAGGATGGCAGTGAGTTGCCAAGTCCTGTGCAGATTACTGGTGCTTCTTGCCAGTCCTCAGATGAGACTGCCCCATTACCCAGAGAGTGAATTTCACACTGAAAGCTTTTGAGTACCAATTAAGCCATGTAGCCACTGAGCAGAAGAGACTCTGTGGTCCAGCAGCCCCTCTTCCCTCAGAGGCAGCCGAGAAGGAACTAAGTGAGCAGTGAGTCTTCTGAGATACTCCCTTCTTTTGGAGATGCTCTCATACTAATGTGACAGGTTTCCCCATCTCAAAGACACTTTGTAGACAGTCTTGAGTTGGGATAGAGTTAATCTTTCTTACTGTGATATATCCACTCTGTGACAGTGTCCTAACAGAAGGGAGACACAGCAGGCACCTTTGGTTCAGAGCTTCAAGTTGGCCATTGGCTAAACTCTTGCCATACCCTCTGGGACTCTGAGAGCTATGATACAAAGCAGGAAGGAAGCTGGGAAGGGACTGACATGCCACCAATGTTCTGTCTGACTTAACAGAGTTTCCCTCTTTTCCAGCCCACAGCTAAGGATGTCCTTCATTGTCTTCTCTACTCGAGGGACAACCTTAATGAAACTAACTGAGGACAGGTAAGGAGACTCCACAAATGTCATTTCAAAGTCTGTTTTCCTGAGTAACCCTAGTGTCTCAGCAGTCCATCACTCATCTAACAGCTCTCTCTTAATTTTAGCTTGATCTTTGCATCTGGGCCCTTCTGTGGGCTCACTCTGCAGTGACTTCTGATGACATTTCCTGACACTGGTGAAATGTTTTAAATGACTAGACCATGTTGAGATGAACCTTGTGTTTGAATGTTAACCCCATCTGCTGAGTTGGAGGAAAATATTGGTAAATTAGGTTCTTCAGGGATTGTGTTTTCACCTATTTGAATTGGATTTATTTTGTAAACTAGAGATTTCAGAAATGCTGTAAACATTTCACAAGGGAGATAGGAGCCTGAAATGTGACCTTGTGTGATTATCAAGGATGGGAACAGGAAAGGAAAATTGTGGCACCAAATCAATAGAAGGAAATTTTAATCGAGTATGGGAAATGTCAGCTTTCACAAGCATTCTCTGGAATTTCACCATATCCCACAGCACACATGAAGACCATTGGTGACAGGCACATGCCATTTGTTCATAGTTATCATGACACATGGGAAGGACAAAGAATTATCTTCTTGCATTTGTGTCCCTGCATGCTGTTTCTGAGAATTGAGGCATGGTTCATATGAGGGAAGCACTGTAGGAATGTGGGTATAGGTATATTGGAAAAAGAAACAAAGTGGTACTTTATGAAGAGGTGAGGTTTATTTAGCTCACATTTCTGGAGAGTCAGGACTATATGCTAGTGTCTATATAGACATCAGATGTGACACACAGCTTCACAGCAGCAGAGGCCACATGGTGAGATGGGACCCAGATAGTCAACTGCTAGGCTCCATCTTCATACAGTTAAGTTGGTGAAAAGTCTGGGTCCTGCAAGTTGGGAAAGAGTCTGGGTCCTACAAGAGCCACTTTAATCTCCTCAAGGCTCATCCTCCAGTGATACAGTTACTTCCCCTAAGCCCTACCTCCTGGTGGCTGGCTCTCAGTGGCACCATACTAAAGACTGAGTGTCCAGGTCACAGCCCTCAAGCCAAACAGTAGCAAGGGTGAGAAGGCTGGAAGACTTCAGCTGATAACACCCTTTTCTAGAGAAGACAATAGAATTAACAAGCTTTCTGGCTCAGACCAGCAAGTCCACACCAGTACCCATGGCTCTCCATCCTGTGTTTCCATCTACAACTCCACTTTCAAATCTTCTTCCTCCCTCCATCAGTGTGCATGCTGCCAAGATGCCCAGAAAACCCATTTCACAGAAGAAGTAAGACCGTGCCTCCTTCCCATGAACACCAAACAGAACCCAGACTAGGCCCTGGCTCCATTGTTTCCCCTTCTCCTTGCGCATTCCCTCTACAAAGAGAACTCTGAAGTCCGAGAGGCCTCCTTCAGGGTTGACCAAGTACTTTGAGAAACTCTGAGGAAGGACCTGGCCTTGTGTGAGAGTCATGAGCCTGCCCAGTCTTTGTATGCCATCCTCCAGCAGACCTGGCTTCTGCTCAGAGATGAGGAGATAAACAAAGAGTCTAGCTGATCCTGCTACACCCTTTCTTCAACACTAGACCAGGTGCCTCTGAGGCACACAGCTAGGACAGTGTGATGTAAATGGTTCATGGAGTGTGCTGAGGGTTAGTACAGGAACCATAATGAGAACAATGACATTCTCTTCTCCAGTTTCTCACCGTGTGTCCTTAAGTTCTTACTTTGCATGCAGTTTCAGCAGGGATTCCTTGTAACCACTGTAAAGGTTTCTCATCTTTAGGTCTCAGCAGTCTGGTTATGATGTGTGGGGCTGGGCAGAACTGATTGAATCTGTAAATCCTAGTCTTTCACTAGAGTTTACTACCACTGCTGTGCAAGGTTTCTGTTTGTTTGTTGTCTGTTCTGTGGCATTCACGTTCTGCTTTCTGGGAATCCCACAGTGCAGGTGAAGACATCTCCATGTTACCCCACATGGCCCTGGAGTGGGTTGAACTTTTCCCCAATCTTTCTGTTCTTAGTGGATGTTTTCTGCTGCCATCTCCTGGGTCAGTTTTCTCTGAGCTACTTTGCTTAATTACAGATATTTACACTTTTGGTTCTAAAATTTCCATTTGGTTCCTCTTGAAACTTTCATGCCTCTGTCAAATAATGTTTAATCTTTATCTTCGTCCCAAGTGTCCCTGTGACCTCAGAGGGTGGTCACTGTAACTGCATTCATGTCTGTCTCGGGCCCAGGCTCTCGCGATTGGTATCACAGTCCCTATGAGAACTGATCATACATCTTTAGATGTATGTATTTATTGACTTAAGTTTTTAGGGTATGGCTTTATGTTTGCATTGCTTAAACCTTAGGGTTTCTTGGTTTTTTTTTTTCCTTCTTTTGCTTCAGTTTGCTGTAACCCAGGTTCAGGCCACTCTTCTATCTCTAGTGTGGGTAGGCTTCAAATGATCTCTTACACAGGCTGTTTTGGAACCACCCCTCTTCAGCACGGCAGTGACCTGAGACCTCCAGCCTTTGGCACAGAATTGGGAGCTTCCTTCTGCAGCCTCTCCAGAATCACCCCCAAGAATCTAGCCAGAGGGGTGTCTGCTGGCATTCTGGTCAGATAAGCTGCCCAGAGGCAGCCCCTGTCTGAGCCAAAGTCAGAGTAGGAGGGGCCCTTCTCCCCAGGATTCCCAGAAATGGGGATTTTTCTCAGCCTTTTGCAACACCATGAAACTTGTCCCCAGGTTAAGACCACGAGAGAAAAGAGGGAGTGAAAATTTGGAACTCACTTGTGTGGTCCACCTTCAGGGATTTGACTTCTCACAACTTTGTTAGATTTCTAGGCCTTCCTATAGCTGCTATTCTGTGGCAGGCCGCGGCAGGTTGGACTTTCCTTCCCTTACACAAATGAGGACACTGAGATACCAGAAGTACACTGAGGTCCAGTGACAGACCAATGGCAGAACTCATTTCTGATCTCTGGATTCTGAACTTGGTTGAGTCAGTCTTTGTCAGATCATGTTCCCTTCCATGGTTTCTCAGTTTATGTAAGCTGAGATCTGTGGGCCACTTCATTAGCATAGTAGAGTGTATAATGCTGGCTGAAGCATCATTATAATACAGCAGTGTATTGTGAACTACTACAGATGAGTACCTGAAAACTCTAAGTCTTAGTCGTGATTTATTGTCTGAATATGAGATCAGAGTCTAACCAGCACTCTATGGAAATCCAGAGAGTTGATGGTTTAACCAAGTGTCCATGCATCGTCAGTTAACGTGGTCATATATTTCTTCTTTGTTTTTACATACCATGGGAGCAGAAACCACCAAAAAGATTTTAAAATGCTGGCTGATTTTCATATTTCTGGTTGTATTTGGTTATGGTGTATTCTTTTCATGTGAAAGGAAATCCTGTTTTCTGTATATTATTCAGAAAGTTAGCATTCTTATTCATAATTGTCCTGTTATTACTACTTTTGCTTATGGCAATTTGTATTTTTTAATTTTTAAGTATTGCCACAAGTTATTACCATGTAAGATATGGGGCCAACATTTGACACTTCCCCTGCGCTGGGAACTGGTTTTTCCAACGCAGCTGTAGAACAACCTTTTAACCACTCACGTAAAAGAGACCTGGGTGGATTCAGGCACTGCTTTCTGCTCTGTTATGGTTCCATTTTGTTTTTCTACAGTTCTACACTCAAAACACATTGTTTTAATTAGCTTCAATATCTGGAGGACCAGTCTTTCCTCATTTCTAATATTGAGCAAAAATCTCCTTGGTCTTGAGTGGATTTTTCCAACCATGTGCTTTTAGAATTTTTTCTTTAGTGTCCCAAATATCCTTGGGGTTTTCATCCGAGTCCTTGGAAAGGTTTGGCCTTGGCACTGATGGCACCTCATTCTTATTGCTCAGCACTCACTGTTACTGGAGGCGCTTATCTCTTCCGTGCTGTGTACCTCAGGAAGGCTTGTTCTTTCCCTTAGTTGCATTTAATGTTGGTTAACTCTGTTCCCTCTGTGAATGGAACATCTCCGATACATCACCTAGGTTGTCAGCGTTCACAGGCATGGTGGCTTGGTATCTGGAGCCCACAAATTTCTATTAAGCATCATAAAATACTCATAAGGACTTCAACATGGGTAATCAGCTCAGTCCGTGACTCCAGAAGTAGCTGAAGAAACAATGTTTTGGGGGAAAATTACTAGTTTTTACAGAATTTTTTCCTCTGTCTTCCTCTGTCTCTTTGTCTCTGTCTCTCTCTGCTCTCCCATCCCTGTCCTTCACTCTTCTTCTCTCCTTCTCTTGGGTATTATGTGACTGGAACTCAGGGCTTGGTCACACTAGCCAAATGCTCCTTCACTGAGCCACACCCCCAGCCCTGTAGAGTTGTACACACACACACACACACACACACACACACACACACACACACACACCATTTTAATAAAATATTTTATTAGTTCTAACTTTCTGAGTTACTTAATGGTTTATGTCTTAAATTTATCAACATTTCCAGTTGTATGTTTTCAAATTTTATGACTCATTATTTTATATTACCATTATGGATTCTCATTCCTTCTGAGTTTTCATTGAGATGAAGTGTTTTTTTGGGGGGTATCTTATCTTTTTGTCGTAATAAAAACTGCTGTTGATGTAAATTGAACTTCAGATCTGTTGAAGTTGACGCTCATTCTCACTGATGTGTCTTGTTTTCAGTGCTAACTTCTGACTCAACAGTAGTTAGAACTTTACTCTTGCTGTAGAATGATTCAGGAAGGTGTTTCCCACATGGTTTTTATTTAACCTCCACTCAGTTTTCAGAATCAGCTTTTTAGAAGAAAACCGTTAGGATAATTTAATTTAGGGGTGTTAGTTTCTGGCTTTATTAGTTTTGCTGACAGACTGCCATGTGATCTGTGAAATGTACTCCCCACCCCCAAACCCCCATGATTTTCTTTCTTAGAAGTTTTGAGACTTTTTTCTTTATTTTAAATATCTTAAAATTGTTAATGTGATATATGTGGGTATGAGTCATCTCATTGATTCCATAAGTGACTTTGTATAGTATCTAAACCATTCTATCTGATACTTAAACTTCTCCAACTTAACACCGTTTTCTTTATCATTACACCCCTTCTATTTGCTTATTAGCATTCTGACCTGCTTAAGCTCTCTTAGATGGTCTCAGTATATGTTGAATCTGCTTTTTTATGTGTGTGTGTATGCACATGAATGTAAAGGTCGGGGGGGCACTGGGTGTCCTTCTCCGTTTCGCTCCAGTACTATTTATTTAATTTGTTGAGATTCTTTTTATTTTCTGTGTATGGGTTTGAGACAGACCCTTTCCCTGAATCTGGAGCTGGTTGATTCAGCTAGTCTAATCGAAAAATCCCAGGCAACCCCCATCCCCCCATCCCCCCACCCGCCACCCCACCTTCATGGAGCTGGGATTACAGCTGCATTTCAACATGCCTGGGTCATTTTTTTAAAAAAAACTCATGTGTTGCTGGGGTTTGAACTTGGGCCCTGATGCTTACATGGCAATCACTTTACCACCTGAATCACTCCAGTCCCAGTCTATCATTTTTACTGAAGTTCTCTGAACACATTTCAGACTGATCCTGTCATCATGGAGTCATTGTTGTCATCATCATCATCATCATCATCATCATCATCAGTGGCTGTTACAGCACTCAGCTTTGTTTGCACTTTCTCCTTTGCATTTTTCAACTACAAATATTTTCATCTCTGTGGATGCTTTTTGGGGGCTGTAACCTTCCATTTTAGAGACAGGGTACCTGCAGCATCAGTAGGAACTGTGATATTCTCCCTGTACCTCCGTTTCTCCTGTGAGCTATTTCACGATCCCTAAAATTGACGCTTGTCTTTCTGAGATTTCCTCTGAGCACAGAGAGGGAGAGAAGGGATTGGAATCAAGTGGGTTTTCATCACTGAAAATGTTAGGATCACAAGACAAAGAAAATTGTGAATATTGAAGTAATGTTTTTAAATCTACACACCCTCCTCCTTGAGTAAGAGACCTTGCAGTCAGTCATTCTGAAGAAAGGAAAAGGCAAGTGCCAGAAGCAGAGGGTCTGCTGCAAGTGGCTGGTTGCTGACTTAGGTTTCTCTTCCACACACTACAGGGTGGCTGGGTTAGGGTCCCCTCTCCCCACCCACCACTGGGTGACTGAGTTAGGAACCCCTGACTCACCACTGGGTGACTGAGTTAGGAACCCCCGACTCACCACTGGGTGACTGAGTTAGGAACCCTCTTGAGACCCCTGACTCACCATGGGGTGACTGAGTTGAATCTCTCCCATGACCCACCACTGGGTAGTTGGGTCAGGACCCCTCTCCTGGCCCCTCACTGGGTGACAGGTTTAGTATTCCCTCCCCTGCTCAGGCCATTCTCCTGGTGACCTGGAATGAGAAGATGTGTCTTCCTCCATCTCAGCAGCTGTTTTCTGCGGGGATGTGAGGTCTGGGCTTGACACCGCTGCTTGCTTACCTTCAGGAAGTGAAATCCATCGCTCAGTCCTGGTAGCTCAGCTGCATCTGGGATGGTTTGGAAAGGGCAGTGAGAGTTAGATGTGCACTCCCGAAGGACTGATTTGGACTGGAAATTTCACCTTTCTTCCAAACTTTCCAAGATTCAAACACAGAGCCAACAAAACAGCTGTGGGTCAAAGGATTATCATATCTTATTCAACCCACTGACCTCGTTTCCCTAGTAAGGAACGGATTCCCAGAAGAACCCGGTTGTTTGTGCTGATCCATTCATGTACTCAGTACAAGATTTTATGCACAAATTTAAGATTTTAACTCAGATATTTTCCCTACTTCACTTCTCAGTCTACCTGCATCTGCTGTGTACTGCCTTCTTTCTGGTCTGCTGTCTGTGAGACACTCACATGGAGCCACATATGTGCATACATGCGAATATGTGGGGTGCCTGCATATATTCTCTAGTAAGGGCTTACCATGCACCAGTAAACAGACTTTCTTCAGCTATGACGAAGAAAATAATGACTGCCTGTCGGGCTCTGTTTAGAACTGTATTCTTTATTATATCGTATTGTAGGTGGGGATACTCAGGCAGAGAAGACTCAAGGCCACTCTGCTGTGTAACTGTGGGAACCTGGATTGAAGCCCAGGAAGCATGGCCCTTGTGTCCTTGTATTTGATGACTATACTTGAGAATTTTCCACAATTTTACTATTACGTACAGTTTTAAATTTGAGAAAAGAGGATTACACAGTTCACCACCCCACACCCCTGACTGCTTCGGGGAAACAGTTCCCTGAAGCCTGCACACTCATTTCCTCATGGCCCTGAGAGCTCAGTGCCCCTCAGAGGGAAGAGCTGCATCACTGAGTCAGTGGGGGTGTGAGGAGGGCAGGCCGAAGGTCTTGCTGCTGCTTCTGCAAGCAGGAGAGATGCCAAGAACATCCGGCGTGCAGTGTGAGTGGAAATCTAGACCCCTCCTGTGCCCCTCTCAGTTACCTTCGCTTGATGTATCAGCTAGCTTTGCCATGTTCTGGAAGCACGTCTTGGTCTGGAGCTGACTCCACATTGCTCTTCCTGAGGGACAGGGTTCTAAACCCCTTTATAAATTTCAAAATAAGAGGGGAGAGGAGGGGCTGGAGAGATGGCTCAGAAGTTGAGAGCGCTGACTGCTCTTCCAGAGGTCCTGAGTTCAATTCCCAGCAACCACATGGTGGCTTACAACCATCTGTAATGATACCCTCTTCTGGCCTGCAGGCATGCATGCAGACAGAACACTGTATATGTAACAAATAAATAAATAAATCTTTAAAAAAATAAAGAGGGGAGAGGAGTCTCGGATATTTAGTGTTTGGAAGAACTTGAATATGCCTCCTTTTTTCTTTCTTTAAAATGCTGGGAGGATTCACCATGCAGATGTGCCATAAGTGCTTGGTGAACAGTGGTTACTATTGTGAGTGCTCAGTCAACAGTGGTTACTATTGTGAGTGCTCAGTCAACAGAGGTTACTATTGAGAGTGCTCAGTGAACAGAAGTTACTATTGAGAGTGCTCAGTGAGCAGTGGTTACTATTGTGAGTGCTCAGTCAACAGTGGTTACTATTGTGAGTGCTCAGTCAACAGTGGTTACTATGGAGAGTGCTCAGTGAACAGAGGTTACTATGGAGAGTGCTCAGTGAGCAGTGGTTACTATTGTGAGTGCTCAGTCAACAGTGGTTACTATGGAGAGTGCTCAGTGAACAGAGGTTACTATTGAGAGTGCTCAGTGAACAGAAGTTACTATTGAGAGTGCTCAGTGAGCAGTGGTTACTATGGAGAGTGCTCTGTGGACAGTGGTTACTATGGAGAGTGCTCAGTGAGCAGTGGTTACTATTGTGAGTGCTCAGTCAACAGTGGTTACTATGGAGAGTGCTCAGTGAACAGAGGTTACTATTGAGAGTGCTCAGTGAGCAGAGGTTACTATTGAGAGTGCTCAGTGAGCAGTGGTTACTATTGAGAGTGCTCAGTGAGCAGTGGTTACTATTGTGAGTGCTCAGTCAACAGTGGTTACTATGGAGAGTGCTCAGTGAACAGAGGTTACTATTGAGAGTGCTCAGTGAACAGAAGTTACTATTGAGAGTGCTCAGTGAGCAGTGGTTACTATGGAGAGTGCTCTGTGGACAGTGGTTACTATGGAGAGTGCTCAGTGAGCAGTGGTTACTATTGTGAGTGCTCAGTCAACAGTGGTTACTATGGAGAGTGCTCAGTGAACAGAGGTTACTATTGAGAGTGCTCAGTGAGCAGAGGTTACTATTGAGAGTGCTCAGTGAGCAGTGGTTACTATTGAGAGTGCTCAGTGAGCAGTGGTTACTATGGAGAGTGCTCAGTCAACAGTGGTTACTATGGAGAGTGCTCAGTGAGCAGTGGTTACTATGGAGAGTGCTCAGTGAGCAGTGGTTACTATGGAGAGTGCTCAGTGAGCAGTGGTTACTATGGAGAGTGCTCAGTGAGCAGAGGTTACTATTGAGAGTGTTCTGTGGACAGTGGTTACTATGGAGAGTGCTCAGTGAGCAGAGGTTACTATGGAGAGTGCTCAGTGAACAGTGGTTACTATGGAGAGTGCTCAGTGAGCAGTGGTTACTATGGACAGTGCTCAGTGAGCAGTGGTTACTATGGACAGTGCTCAGTGAGCAGTGGTTACTATGGAGAGTGCTCAGTGAACAGAAGTTACTATGGACAGTGCTCAGTGAGCAGTGGTTACTATGGATAGTGCTCCATGAGCAGTGGTTACTATGGAGCGTGCTCAGTGAGCAGTGGTTACTATTGAGAGTGTTCTGTGGACAGTGGTTACTATGGAGAGTGCTCAGTGAACAGTGGTTACTATGGAGAGTGCTCAGTGAGCAGTGGCTACTCTCATGAGGGCTCAGTGATCAGTGATTACTAACATGAGTGCTCAGTAAACAGTGGTTACTCTCGTGAGTGCTCGGTGAACCGTGGTGACTATTGTGGTTGTTGCTAGGAGTTTGACCACCAGCTAAAGGTCATCTTAAATCCTCCCCACCTTCCATCATCACAGCATGTCCAAGAGCAAATTCACAGTGAATCTTGGATCTCTCTGGCTTATCCTTTTCTGAAGCATTGAACTGGTCTATCTCTGTGTACAGAGATACAGGTAGAAAATAATTCATCAGCATAAGGCAAGATAAGCACCATTGTTTCCTTGCCTAATGGCTTTAGTGGGAGTTCTTCACGAGAAGAATGCACAGGCCTTGTCTTCACAGCATGTTTGTCTACAGTTCCCCCAGTCTGAGTCGCAGGGATGCTGAGTGGACAGAGTCCACCTTGGAGCCACGAGACAGACCCTCAGATATGCCTTTGGGAGTACCATGGACCAGTGTTTCCCGCTCTCCTTCTGGAATCCTGTGAATAGGAGAAAGTAAAATCACCCTCTCCAACCCCAAGTTGACATTGATATAGCAAAACATTGCCAAAAGCAAGACATTCTTCCAAGTTTTTCACCTAAAAATGTAATATGCCAATGCTTGAATCCATATAAGATTATGGTGGATAGCTTTTCAAAAATTGGAAAACCATGCTTCAGGGGGAAAGTAGTGTTCCCCGTGTCTTGGCTGCAGTGCTCTGGGATGCACCCAATCACGGTACTGGAAGTGAAATCAGGAGAATAACTGTGCCCAGAGCCTCATCTCTAGGCCCTAGTGTGTATCTGCTAGCATCTGCTTTCTCCTGTGCCCACCGTAGGATGCAGCTATGGTGCTACTATAAATTCATATATAAAAAAATTCCTATTGGGGATTCTAACACGTTACAAATACTCGACAAATGCCACTTGTCCCTCATGTCTGTAAATACATAAAGGCTAAAAGTGAACAGGAACATTTCTGATGCCTGGATGAAGGCAGGAAGACCATGTCAGCATGGTCAGGGGAACCTGAGAATGTCACACCCCAAATCATTCATAGTCAGACACACTATCCATTGTGTCACTGACCCCAGCTGTGGCTTCACTCTCATATTCAGGGACAGATGCTGAATCAAGGAGTTTCTCTGCCCCACACCACCTCACTCCCCCCAAATCCTGGTTACACCAAGCAGTGACGCTGTCATCTGAGCTGTCACTCTTGCTGCGGTTGGGAGACCTGCTGAACCTTGCATTTAGGGCTGCCTCTGACAGGACCCGATCACAACCCCCAGGTTCTTCTTCTGCTGCTCATCCCAGCAAGTGTTTAAATGGTTGAACATTTGGGGTAGGAAAATGTATAGAGAAAAGGATCATAAACACCAATGCCATACCTCTAGGCTTGTGAATAGAATGTCACAGGGGATACGTTCTGAGAACACAATCTCTGTCTCCTTCCACAGAAAGAATTGGAGTTTATCATCTCCATGAACACATGTACTTTTATATCCCCAGAAACAATATACTTTCATATTGAACTACTTCTTTAATAATAAATTTGTGTGTGTGTGTGTGTGTGTGTGCGTGTGTGTGTGTGTGTGTGTGTGTTTTCTGTTTTGGGGGTGGCAAACTGGATACACATGTGTATGTGGGTCCAGGCCAGAGGTCAACTTTGTGGGTCCTTCACTGGTATCTGGAACTCTAACCAGTGAGCCCAAAGGACTCATCTGTTGCCGCCTCCCCAGCATTTGGATTACAAGTGCATGCTGCCATGCCTAGCTTTTGACTTCTGTTCTGGGAATCGAACTCAGGGTCCTTATTTGTGTAACAAGCACTCAATCAACTGGGCGTGCTCTTCTCCTTGTGACGGCTGGGCTGGACAGAAGCAGGGACTTTTGTGCTCTATGACAGGGGAGGGAGTGAATGAATGGGTTGCTCAGTCAAAATGGGTTTTTGGCATTACTAGTTGTTCTTCAAAGGCGATATGGTGTGTGAGTCTAACTCACACTGTGATTTGAGATCTCAATGACCCATGTCCCTTCGACATCTTGGTACTGTCCTCTAATTCTGTCTTTGCAAACCCTTCCTGCCCACATGCGCCTTGTGTTGGGTTATCCAGTATAGATCTAGCATACCTCTACCCACTCCAGCTCAGCATTGCTATAGAGTGTGGACAGAAACGTACTTTGTATGGTAGAGAACTATAGCATTCCCTGTTGAATAGAAAATTATACAAACAATGTGTAGGATTTAAGTTGTGTTCATTTCTCAGTACTGTGACAGAGTCTAACAGCAGCCTCTGTCTTTCCCCATGAGTCACTGTTCACCCAGTGTGTCTGTGCTGTGTACGTTACCCATCCACTGGCCACCTAGTCAGTGGTAGCTGTCTCTGTCATGGCATGGCTGGAGAAGGACCATCTTGCTTTTGTTAAAATAGTTCCTGTTTTATTTACTGTGGCCCCAATGGACAGAAATGGTGATGCAGCTATCTGAATATTCCAAAGAGAAGATCAAAGACAAGAACAAATCAATGAATTGTGAAGAAAAAAAATGTTGCTGGTTTTCTTATCATACCTCAGACTTCAAAAGTTATAGTCCTGCTTACAGTGCACTGAATGGGGAGGACAGTGATTTTGAGGGTGGCCGGCTAGACCTGAAAGGTGTTCCAAGCAATAAGGATATGCTGTGCCAAGAAGCGCCACACTTCTATGATGACTTCAGCAAAAGATATCCTCAGGCCAGCGTCACCACACCTCACAATTAGGAAGGGATGATGTCAGACTGGACTGCAACTGTAAATGTCACTGGGTGATCTGGGAATTGCACACATAGGAAGTGACAGTGCACAGAGGGACTGGAGTTATCTGAGGTTTCAGGCATCTCCTGGGAGTTGTGACATATCTCAACAGAAGTAAGGTATCTGCTATATATATAAATGAAGTATCTTACAACAATAGCAAAAGATGGAGTGGGAAAAGGCATAAGATTAATAAAATGAGGATGTGTATTGAAACCCAATGGTCAACTGGGGGAAAAATGCAGATGATGGAGAAAGAGATACCCACAACAGATAGCTATGTTTTTAAGGTGAATGGTGTTTGCTGACATAGCTGGGGATACTTGATCAAACAAAAGAGTGTAGAAGAGAAACCAAAGAACCAGCCATTGCAGATAAATAACAAGACAGCAGACCTCATCCCAGCTGTGCCGATGTTTACAGTAAACGAAAGATGACCAACATATTCAACCAAAAAACCAAGAATGCCACACTAGAGAAGGAAGGGAGAGCCAACCTACCATTAAACGTGCTGCGTGTCCTAGACTGTTCACGCAGCTGCATTTGGACTGAGGAGTGGCCTTAGTTGCAAAGGGTAACACATCTAGCTTTAGTTATAGTTTCCATTGCTGGGATAAAGCACCATGACACAAAAGTGTCATGGAGAGGAAAGGATTGATTCCCTCTGAGAACCCTTGGGTCATACTGCAGCACTGTGGGAAGTCACAGGAACTGGGGAGGGAAGCCGGAGGCAGGAACTGAGGCAGGGTCCACGAAAGAAAGCTTCTTACGGTTTGCTCAGCAGGCCTTCTTATACCCTCAGGACCACCCGCCCAGGATGGCACTGCCCACAGTAGGCTGGGCCTTCTGACATTAGTCAAGAAAATGCCCTACAGACTTGCTTGCAGGGTGGAGACAGTTTCCTCAGTTGAAGACTGAGGCTATTCTTCCCCAATAACTCTAGGTATAAAAATAAAAAACCAACCAGGATCTGGGACATTCTCTAAAGGCTGGGAGATCATATGCTGTCCTCTGAGGCTGCAACATTTGAAGATGCCAAACGCACAGAACAGAGCCCTGGGTGTTGTGCTTGCTGATGTCTTCCAGGCTAAAGAGAGTCACAGAGCCATGTACAAAGCAGAGTGGAAAGGGACATGGGAGCATGGGGTACCCAGAGGTTGAGGACATCGTTAGAGCAGCCTTCTATACACAGTTCCATAAGACTCACAAGAGATGCATGAAATAAATAACAGCACCAGACTAAGGGAAAAAATAGAAAATATGCATTGTATAAACATTAATCATAAAACTTGTGGTAGCAATATTAATATTACACAAAGTAGACTCCCGAAGAAAAACTGTTTACTAGGCAAAGTCCAAGACCATTATGTCAAAGGCGAGCTACTGATGAAGAAGGCAGCAGAGGGGAAGTTAGATGGCGTTGTCAACGGAACCACAATGAAAACCCAAGTATCAGCAGTTGTGGGACACAGCTAGGGTCAGTGTGTGGGAGGAGAAGGCAGCAGCAAAGGTGTCTCTTAGAAGAGGTAAAGGGATTGACAGCAGCAACTAGCTTTCCGTTTTATGAAGCTAAAAGGCAAGCGCTTGCCTAGCTCAAATAGAAAAAAAAAAGTTAAAAATTCTGAGTTGAGAATACTAAAAGAATGACCTGCTAAACATTTGACAAGCTTTTGAGAGTGGAGAGAAAATATACCTTACAGGCATCATCAGTAATGAAAAGAGGATCTTGCTGTAGAGATAAAACAAAGGGATGTTGCCCTTTTTAGAAATAAACTCAGCAATAGACGGGAAAGACCTTTCTTGAACAAGTGTTTCATAGCTCACCACCAACCCTCACAGATGCCATGGTCTTGTGCTCTGTAAGCAAATTGTTACCGCTCACTCTAGACCTTGTGGTGCCAGAGTAACAGCAGAGTGTCTTGACCTGTGTGGGTCTGTTGGTCACACTGCAGCCACAGGCCACCTGGGAATGCTGGGAGAACTATTGGGTAAGGCACAGTCACATGTGTGGCCGTGTCCCTGTGTCCCCAGAGCCAACCACTATGAAGCATTTGAGAAAAGCCCAGTTCTATAGATTTTCCTTCACAGCCAGCTGCTACACCGACAGTGCAGACCTCGTATGTTGGGTTATCTCTGTGTGGTGGAGGTTATTTTTACAGCACAAAAAATAAGACAGGCAGAGCATAACCCCAAGGAGGATTTCCTAGTGGAGACATGGGAAGTACATCCTGGTGTGCTTGTGTGTGTTGTTCCTTAATACTTTATCAGCAGACATTATCAAAACACCACAGCATGACTACGGCCCCAGAAAGTCAACCTCACATCCACAGGGCACTGTGACTGAGTCGCTCCCACCATCACCCTCCAGGCCACCACTCTGCTGCGTGCAAAGACTCACTGCACACTAACAAATCGGTGTAGGAATGGATGATGTATGGAAGCTAGACTCGCTCACCTAACAGTTGCCAGCACTACACCCGTCCTTCAGTGCTATGTGTTGCAAAAGGAATGTAAGATGTGTGGCTTGAAAACCCCAGCTTCTAAGCAGGAACACTGGAGGACAGAGAAACCACCAAGGAAAAATAACAGCCTCTTATGGAGGATTCCCAGCCTCTCTTTTCCCAGGAAATTAATGTTGCACCAATAATTGAATTTCCAGAGGTCTTCAGCCTATACAAGTCTGGCTCCCTACTCCTTTAGGTTTCTAAGATGACATTGCCTCCTTAGTGCTAGCTGTCCCTGGGTCAGAGCAGACCTATGGGTCCCAGGCCTCTGTTGCTTCTCAGATTTCTAGATGTTGTGGGTACTTGGAGAAGGAAAGGGAGCTTTGAGAAGGCAACAAAACAGGTGCCCAGTTAAAAAGCCAGTGTATCAGGGAAGTTTCTAGAAGAAGGAAAGGAGGGAGGGAGGGAGGGAGGGAGGGAGGGAGGGAGGGAGGGAGGGAGGGAGGGAGGGAGGGAGGGAGGGAGGGAGGGAAAGAGGGAAATCACTAGATCAGGAAAAGAAATGAGCTTAGAAGAAAAGTTCCCCCGGTTCCCGTTCCCATACTTTACTTGGCAGAAGAAAAACACGGTAAAGCCAAGGAGCCTTTTCCACACCCACAACATGCTATTTTTTAAACTTTCTTTTTAAAACTCAGTGTTAACATAATATTCCAGTTTTAATGCTACCAAGAATATTCCAGGCTTTACTAGCGCATGACCAAAGAACAAGATCACATTCATGTTTCCATTTGCATTTATTAAGTTTAAAGTGACAAGCTTCGTCAGGACATTTTCTTTCTTGCATGCAACACACCTTAGCCATGTGTCCCCTCTATTGTGCCTTCTGATCTTCCTCCCCCTTTACCTTTATCCCCTTCCACAGCCCTAACACCCACATTGTTCTGTGTTCAATTTTTTTCTCCTCCAGCTTCCACATAGAAGCAAAACATGCAGTGTTTATCTCTCTGGACCTAGCTTATTTCACCTTTTATTGTAATCTCTGTTTCTGTCTGTTTTCTTGGTCGTGACATCGGTGTTTATGTATTTGCATGTGTACACTGTGTCTTCTATGGACATCCATCTCTTGGTGCACATCTGAACTCGTTCCCTCTCCTGGACATCATGAATGGCTCAGCTATACGCACGGCTGCACACGCATCCCTGCTGCAGGCTGACGGGATTCCTCCAGGTGTTACCCAGGTGTGATCTGCTTTGTCACTGGCGGCTCTTTTCAGATACTGATGTCCTTGGTGGCTTCAGCCGTTACACTCCCACAGCACTGGAGGAGGCTCCTCTTTTCCCACATCGGCGTTTGCCGTCTTGGAGATAACCATTCTCTATCTGTGGTGAGATGGAATCTCAGTGTAATGTCATTTGTATTTTCCCAGGGGTTGAGGGTGTGTGCCTTGGCCTTCTGAATCTCTTTGTTTGTAAAGTTCATTTGCCTGTTTTTTGTTTGAATTATTTGTTATTTGGGTGTTTTGTTGTCCCTGTTCTTTACAGATTCTAGATATTCATCTCTTCTCCCACTCATAGGCTTTCCCTTTGTTTGGTTGTTTCCTTTGCTGTGAAAATTTTTAGTCTTGAAACAATCCCATTATCCAGTTTTTGTTATTATTTCCCGAGGTGCCGACGCCTATTTCACAAGGTTCCTTGTCTTGCTTATGCTTAAGTGTTTTGCCTCTTCCTCTAGTAATTTCTGAGTTTCAGGTATTACAATTAAGTCAATGTGCCATTTGGGGTTGATTTATGTACCAGGAAAGAGGTAGGGATCAAATGACATCCTTCTATATGTGGATAACCCGTTTTCCCAGCATCATTTGTGTAGAGGCTGTCTTCTGTCTCCAGTGCATATTTATTTTCTTTTTAATTGTATATGTGGAGGTGTGTGTGCAGGTGTCCTCAGAGGCTTGGAGATGTTAGATTCCTGGGAGCTGAAGTTACAGATGATTGTGAGCTGTCTGATGGCAGCGCTAAGAAACCAAACTCCAAACTCTTAACCAGTGAGCCATTTCTCCAGTCCTCCAATGTATGGAGGTTTTTTGTTGTTTATTTGTTTGTTTTAACACAGTCAAGAATCAGGTGACTGTATCTCTGAGGATTTATTTCTTAGTCTCCTATTGTATTCTATTTTTGTCACTATGGCTCTGTAGTGTAGGTTGAGGTCAAGTATTTGCTTTTTTTGCTCAGGATTGCTTTAGACTCCCAAGATGTTTTCTGTTTGTGTATTTTAGGATTGTATATTTACTTTCAACACCAAATCTAATTTTCAGAGAGTCTTTGTCCCCATGGTTGCCCCTCCTCCCAGCTATTTTGAAGGATCCTGGCACTGCCATCTGTGTGTGCTCAGGAACAGACTCTGATTTCCCATCCCTGTCTTTGCTGCTGGGAACTCATGGATTGCCAATCCACAGGACATTATTCTGCCAGGTGGTGACAGGTACCTTCCCCATCCCTGCACCTCCTGTAGCCTTGTTGGGGAACAGCATTCTTGTCTTTTCTCTTTTACTAAAGCATATGTTACTTCTTTCTCATCAAACAACCAAACAACACAGTTGAAATTGTGTTTCTTGACAGAATGTTGAAATATGGGAGGTGATGGAAGAATTGTAGCACAAAGAATGGCTTCCGTCCACCACAAGGGCCCAGACCTGTCCTAGGGTCAGTGACCAGGCCAGGCCTTCCGCTACATGGTCAAGTGAGGCCATTGTCTTCCAGAGGTGACTGACAGAGATGGTGCATGTTCCTCTTCCTACTTCACAAGAATCTGTTGAATGTCAGTTAAGTTCCAGTCACAAGACCCAGAAGACATAGCAGGGATCCAAACAGGCCCAGCCCAAGGAAAAGTCAGGCTGTTGGGGTTGATGGTGCAGAGAGGGTCTCCAAGCCTAAGAAGACAAGTGCAGCTGAGGCTGGGACAGTGGAGGCAGGCGAGTGAAGGTGAGGTTGGACAGGGAGGCAGTGGTCATACCTGTAGGTGTCGCAAAGCCACAGGGAGGTGCCTCGGACACAGTGACTTGCTATGGGAGGGTCTTGAGCAGAGGCAAGAATGGTATGATTTGATCTTCACTTTAAGAAGACTCTAGCAGCCTCACACACAGTGAGTGGAGGAAGTCGAGGTCCAGGTGTTATTCCAGTGGCCTCTGCCAGGTCAGACGGTGGTGTAGCCCCTGGTGCTGCCTGGGTTGGATGTGGATCCATTTCCAGATTTTTTTGGAGATAAACAAAGACAATTTACTGATGAGTCAGGTAATGGTCCAGTTAGGTCTCCAATTCTTGAGGCCACCTTGGGCAGCTGGGTTCTGATGGGATATCCAGATCATAGTTTGCACTTTTCCCAAAGTTTGAGTGGTGTGGTGTTGAGTGGGAACCTGTGCCAAGCTCTTTCAGCGTGCCATTAAAATGTTCCAACAGCCTGGTGATCCACCCCCCCCAACACCAACCAGGCCTCCTGTCACATCAATTTTCATGCAGGATTGGTGCTTTTCATTAGAACTCCTACCCAAACAGTTGCTGAGATAAACAGGTTCATTAGTTAGTCCATTCAAGAAAAAGCCTGGCATGCAGCTATAATAGTAGGACCTCTAGGATCCTAGTGATGGGGCCTTGGACAGGTTCCCGGGATTTTTTGTGATTCAGTGTCCTTAGCTGTGGAATTGAAGAGCCGTCACAAGGCTTGAGTGCGTGGGAACGTCATATCAGCCTGTACTCAGCAGTCTGTCCGTGGAGAGCTCCTGGCAGGTGTGCGCAGTGGCCGTCGAGGCAGCACCTTTGACTTCCAGTCTCTGCTCTCCCTCTTGCCCTCTTTGAACCCAAGGGACAAGAGCACCCACTTTGAGAGGTTATCAGGAGGCAAAGTCAGCATCCTTGAACCAGGCTTGGTGTACCGTGTTCCCCAGGAATGTTAATCTCTTCTGACTTGAAGGCTCTTTCTTCCTGGTTTAAGTTGTGCATTTCCTCCTCCACCACGAAACCAAAGCAGGAGGAAGGCCATCCTGAACCTCTCACAGGCTTGTGGTTTATGAGTGAGGTTAGGCCTCAGAAGTTCCGGCAATAGCGCAGTGCTGTTGCTGCTGCTGCTGCTGCAGAGCTGGGAACATGGATGTGTGTGTCTTACCCTGCAGAGAGCGTAGTCTGCAAGACCACGTGGCTCCGAGGCCACCCCAGCTCTGGCCCTCTTCCTATTCCTGCCCCCACCGTTACCTTGGCCAAACAGAGGAACAGCACACAAGCATCAGCCACCACTCGCCCCTGCTTGCGTGGGAAGTATGGATGTCATGCGTTTTTTGCTTTCAAAGCTGACTGTGCGGTTTCCTTTGGCATCATTTGCTCGGATTCCTCCCAGCTGCAAGCTTAAGGTGGCCTTCCTTGGTTCTAATGGTTTCTTGGTGCTCATCACTCTCTGGCTTACGAAGCCACCTACCTCTCCACCGGTGTGGCTGTGTGTCACATTGGGAGCAGGAACATTGCAAGGCTCATTTCCAGTGTAGAAAGAAAGCTTTGTCCGTGTCACCAAATCTTAAAAGCAAGTGGAGATCCTTGTGAAAGGTTCCAGAAATCTAACTCATCCCACTCTAGCTGTGGCTGAACCCGGATGGATAATGTAACCCACAGACTTTCCCACTGGTGGCTTTGGGGAAGTGCTGGAGCAATACAGTATGCACAAGAAAAGCAAACTGGTGTGCATGACTGTCACCAGCAAGGGGAAAATACTCTCATGTAACACGATACTTTTGGGTTTCAGGGAACAGATCCGACAAGGCCTAGAAGAACTCCAGAAAGTTCTGCCAGGAGGAGACACTTACATGCACGAAGGATTTGAAAGGGTAATTAATTTCAAGACAGTTTTAAACTCTCTGGTATAGTCACATTGGAATATCAGCGTAGAGATGGCTGAGAGACAAAGCATGTGTATTAAGGGGACTAATAATGCCCAGTGGTAAGGGAACACGGTTTCCCCCATAAGGATTTTTCCTTCTTAACTGAAACACACAAAGGGTTTGTTAGCCAGGACTTAGATGCCACTCAGGACTGTGCCACATGCAAGTCCCCTCATTCTCCCAAGTGTCCTTTGTGACCGGCAGCCACAATGGCTGAAGTGGAATTTCAGTACCTTTGGCTGTAAAGAAAAATCTTTCCAAGTCTCTGAGAAGATCTCCACCCATGTCAACAGTCTGTGAGAGTCACTTTACCTGAACATCAGCACTGGCATTTTGAGTGAGACCTGTGCAAGTCATATTAAGGATCTAGACAGCCCTAGCTGCAGACAAGCAACAGATCCTCGGGCCTGCATGCATGCTACTGGACTGGCGAGCAGTGTTGTGTGGCTAACGGTCTAATGGCTTCTTTGTCTGTTTTTCAGGCCAGTGAGCAGATTTACTATGAAAACAGTCAAGGTAAGATTGTAACATAAAGCCACATTATAAAGTGTTTCATTTCTCCATGTTTGCTTCTGAAAGAGAATTTTTACACTTCAAAGTACATGTGTGACATGGTTCATAGGAATATTAAGGAGTGCTTTGAAATGTGGCTTTTATCAGGCCAAATTCTGCCATGCTGTGCCAGGAAACATTATCTTAAAACAATTAAGATCCAATTATGGCTACAGTTTGCAAATTGCATGAGTAGTTTTGCATGATGAATTCATTAAATTAATAAACACTTGAATGGGCTAGTAAGGTCTTGGATTTTGTGTCAGATTTAATTGTCTTGTCTCTCTCTGAGCTCCTGTGGTTGAATCTGATACTTCGATCAAGTTTTAATTAAATATCCCTTCACTTAAATATAAATGCATCAGGTGTGGTTAAGAAAGTCCTTAGAAAGAGGAATATAATGCCATCATTGTTCTAGTTACTATTAGTCTCCCTCATGGAGAGTGTTGCAGTATGTCACACTAGTCTCTTCAGTGGGATTCCACATAACTGTGGGGACTTTCCTCCTGATAGTCACGTCCTGTTTGATTGTAATTAAACTGCTGCAAATAGGTCAGGCCCCAAACTTGCTGAGCAAAATCAATTGTAAATACTGTTACTGGAAGTCTAAGTAGCATTGGAAGTTCCAGGAGATTTTGCCAACAGTTGTAACACTTCTGGTCATCTTGCAAGTTCTGATAAATAGTATGTTTTGGCAAACTGTCTTCCAAGTGTGGTGTATGTGGTCAGCTATGGCATTCAAGGACCAATACAGTCCAAGTGTGGAATTTGCCCCAGGCCTGGGGACCGTTGGTCACTGGAACTGTTCGCAGTGACTGACTGGTTCAGCAGACATGTCACGGGGTCGGCCTATATGTTGAGATGAGGTTGAGAAATCCAGAAGTCTGACCCTACAAAACTCATGCTGGAGTCGCTTCCACACCCCAAATCAAGACTGGCGATTCTCACCATGTTCGTTTTCAGTGATCGAACTTATGAGAGATAGAATCTCAGGGATTCATGGGGGTGTCCAGGGGGCACAGGGCAAGTGAGAGGGTCTCTGTGGGGGTGTCCTGGGGGTATTGGACAAGTGAGAGAGTCTCTGTTGCTTTGAACAGGATACAGGACAGCAAGTGTTATCATCGCACTGACGGATGGGGAGCTGCATGAAGATCTCTTCTTCTACTCAGAGAGGGAGGTGAGTAACAGCCCCTGTGTCTGTGTGGAAACGAACTGGGTGTGCAGCTCAGAGTTAGAGTGTGTAGTGTGTGCCTGGGTGTGTGAGGAGAACAGGGCCTTTCTCTGACATGATCCAACTCGGTATTCAGGCAAAACAATAGTCATTCTTGGAAAAAAAAAACCTGAATGGGACTGGTTCATGTGTAAAAATAATCATAATGATTCATTTTAAAGTGAATTTTCATGTTTCCTACATGGTAAATGTTTTTCTCCTTTCAAAATAAAATCTACTATGCCTTTATTGAAGGTACTGTATTACTTTAGCAGCTTAAAAACTATCATATCTGTTTTAAAGAAAAAAATGTTGGTACCAATTTTCTTCCTTTTTCACTCATATTTTCTACTAAAATGTTAGATGAGAAAGAGCTTTTTGAGGTATATAAGAACCAGTCCACCAGAGTGAAAATTCAGATTCTCAGTCCAGCTGGGGGTGTGGGGGGCAGCGGTTGATGCACATCTTTAATCCAGCACTCTGGAGACAGAGGCAGGTGTATCTTTGTGAGTTCTAGGCCAGCCTGGTCTACATGGTGAGATCCAGGATAGCCAGAGCTACACAGAGAAACCCTGTCTCGAAAAACAAACAAAGCAAATAAACAACAACAAAACAGATTCTCAGCCAAGGAGACGGAGCTTCACAGAGATGGTGGAACACTTGCAGTCTTCTGTATTTCTTCTTCCCTTTCCCTTTCTAAGGGTTGTCTTTACCACATATCAGAAAACAAAAACAAAAAAACCACAGCTTTATTTTCTGTGTGCATGTGTACTATGTGTGTGCCTGGCACCTGTGGAAGTCCAAAGAGGGTGCCAGATGCCCTGGAACTGGAGTGATGGATGCTTTGAGCAACCTTGCGGGTGTGGGTGCCCTCAGAGGCCAAAGGCATTGATTCCCCATGGAGCTGGAGTCTCAGTTGGTTGTGAGTTGTCTGGCATGAGTGTTGGGAATCAGATCAGGGTCCTCTGGAAGAGCATTTCACACTCTTAACTGCTGAACCATCTTTCCAGCCCTCCTTTCCTTTATGCTCTCAAAAACGATTCCCCCAGAGGAGGGATGCCCAAGGCCTCAACCCCCCCCCCACGCTGACCCAGCTAAGGAGATATTGGCGTCAATGGTTGTTTGGAGAGAAAGTTATTTTTTTCCAGAGGTGTGGTTATTGGTAGGTGGCCTGTGTCCTGGTGCATGAGTCCACAGACACACTGAAGTCTTACTGCAGACACAGGCTCACTCAGGCCCAGGCAGAAATTCACACAGAAGGAAAAAGATACAAAGTGGAGGTGGGCCAGATGCTGGAAGACATTAATGGCAGCATTGCAATTGCCTGGGTCTTTTGACCACTATTTAGTTTAAACTGAACTCCATCCACAGATGTGAAGCAGTGCGCTTGTTCATTATGAACTTGGACTTGGCTACACCCTAGAGGCACACACGAGAGCAAGGCCCAGCTGCTGGGCTCTGCCATGAAATGCTTTCCTTTCTTCCCTCTCCCACGAGCACAAGCCTGGCATGGGAAACACAAGCTAACATGACAGATGCCCTGAGCATCTGGGGAGTAATACGTTTCTGTATTCTAAACTTAACACTATGTGATGGAATGTGCAGTGGCTTATTTAGGCACTAAATAACCATCAAATAAAGTAAAACCCCTAATAAGGAAAGAACTGGAATAAAACAAATGATGAGTGTGAGGGACTTGAAGCAGACGTTAGCTGGAAGCAATTTTAGGTATGGCACATACAGACTTAAGCGCTCAGCATCCTGATGCCAACAGAAGAAAGCGTTCCCAGAGAAGATGCAAAGAACATGAACCCTCCCCTGTCCGTGACTCTCCAGAAAGCCCAGCTAGAGGATAGGAGTCTGGAGTTGATGGAGATGAGTGAGGGCTAGACTGTATCTCAAGGTTCATCTCATTCTGAGTGTAGCAGGAAATACTTATTCTGTCCCTGCTGGAAGTCAGTGGGAGAAACAAGTGGGTTTGACTTCTCATAGCGGGAGAAATTACAACTCAAATCAGTATGCTTATATTGGGCGCTTTATACTTACTGTTCATTAGTTATTGAGCACCTGTTCCGTGAGCCAAGGAGTTCCTGTGTTCTGGCCTGAAACACAGGAAATCTGGAAAACAAATACCAAAGCAAATCAAAATACCTTTAATACATCAAATATAACACCAAGCCAAAACCTGAATATTTTTCAGTATGTTGCCTTCTCAGTGTAGAAAAGATCCTGGGATCCTATTCAGATATGGACTTACCATCAAACTGCTTGGCTCTGTGTCAGTGAGGTAAAGGCTTGTAGTTCACAAAAGATGCTGACAATAGGAACATCACAGTGCCAGTGAGCTCTGCACATATGACCACAGTTAATTCCCCAAACACTTTACAGAGTGAAGTCAAGCGTCTGCCCAGGGATATCTGGTGCCAAAGGCTGCATTCCTTTGTAATACTGTGTTATCAACCCCCAAAGATGAAAATACGCCAATAAAACCTGCTTCACGAATAGCAAAGGTGGACATTTTTCCCGGATGTGCCATGTGGTTTATCTGCCCTGTCATCCTTCCTCCTCCCATAGCCTTCCAGGACTGTCACTGAAGTCTGTTTTGGTGGGTGCCTCCTAATCTAACCACTGCCCTCTGAGCCACACGCTTCACCTAGCCTTTCATGGTCACTAGAGCATGGGCTCCTTGGGATCTGGATTGCTCCTTCACTGTGTCACCTGCCACAGAGTAGGTACTCAGGAAACACGTCAAGACTGGTTGATAGCAGTCTTGAAATCAAGAGGGAGATACTACACCTCTGTTTAATCTCCTTTGTCTCCTCACCCAGGCGAACAGATCCCGAGACCTTGGCGCGATTGTTTACTGTGTTGGTGTGAAGGATTTCAATGAAACTCAGGTATGGGCCTGGATCTACCCCTGTTTGGAAATGTGCTGAGCTCAGGAGCGATGGACAGCAAGTTCATTCAGCGTAGCGGGGTCATCTGTGGAATACATGCCCCTTAAAGGATGTTTCTCTGGGAAGCTAGGCAGGAAGAAACTTTTGGCTGTGTGAAGGATTTGACATCATCTTTGAGCTTTCTGGGGTCTTAGCACAGACCACCCAGGGCACATCTCTTTTGTTTAACTTTCTGGGTATCATTAAGTCGCCAAGGTGTCAACACAGGTCTCAATTAACTTAGAAACCTTTCTAAAAATTTTAATTTGACAAATACAATTTTCTTTTTTAAATGACAGACATCCTCTTTTGCTTATTAACAATGTAATGCACTTTCAATATAAAACTGTAGGGCTAGTTGGAGAAGTGTGCCCAGAAGTAGAAGCGTGCCAGCGTCCTTTATAATAAGAGCTCTTCCGTGTGTCTTGTGCTTGTTTTGTTATAGCGACACAGAGTTCTCAGTAAGTCATTGAGTGAAAAAAGATAGGGTTACAAAGCGGTGGGAGTAGTACCTGCCCACTTCTGGAATAAATGCATGTATGCTTGCATTGAAAGAGTACAACAGTTTATACATAGCCAGTTGTCAATAAGAACAAAGTACACACACACAGGTACAGATCTGTTATGAACA
Source organism: Mesocricetus auratus (assembly GCF_017639785.1). Classification (NCBI taxonomy): domain Eukaryota; kingdom Metazoa; phylum Chordata; class Mammalia; order Rodentia; family Cricetidae; genus Mesocricetus; species Mesocricetus auratus. The sequence continues at coordinate 148,783,715 of NW_024429266.1, read as the reverse complement.
GGCTTTGTTTTTCTTCCATTTTAACTTTTATATTTTTCTAAGTTTTTTATAATGAGTATGTTACTTTTGCAATCGGTAAAAACGATGTAAATCAATTTTAAAACTGGCATGGCCTCTATGGCAGTCCCAGAACTGTGAATGTTAAGGGTCATTGGTCAGCCACTCCTTGTCCTCTGTCTCCTGCTTCGTGAAGGAAGAAGCAATGAGCCTGACCCTCATAGCATTTGGGGTGAAAGGTGGGACCCCTTTCATCAGCCTGGTGCTATAAGAATGCCTGAATTTGGCTCTGATTGCTTTGGAAGGACTCCAGTCTGTTCGATTTCGATAAAATTACCAGCAGATATCTGGGTGAGAAACAAGCCAGTGGTCGCCCAAATCTACAAATACATCAGCCCAAGTCATGTGTTCATCCAGCTGAGCAGCCTTACCTCTGCTCCGAAACAAAGGCAGCCTGCTCCAGGGGGTCCCTGGTTAGCTTGTTACTGCTGAGGGGCCCTCAATGAGGCCCTGAGCCTGGTGAAGGCTCCAGATTCCTCTGGGTTCTGAACATAGGTGCCACAAAACCATGCAGCACAGCATTGCTTTCCTGAGTCTCCCGTCCGTGTCTGACACGCCCCTTACATGTTTGTGTGTCTGTCTGTTCTCAGCTGGCTCGGATTGCAGACAGTAAGGACCATGTGTTTCCTGTGAACGATGGCTTCCAGGCTCTTCAAGGCATCATCCACTCAGTGAGTAGGACTCCTTCCAAAGGGCTGATCTGCAGTTAAGGCTGCTGTCTCTCCCCTGAATCCCCTCCCCCGCCATGCACGCTCTGTTTTTTGTGCTGCTTGAGAGAACATTCCTTCACTTATCTTTTCGTCTGCTATGTCCTGGGTCTGCCTTCAGCCTTTCAATCACGTTTCTTTTCTTTCTCCTGTGCCAACTCCATCCTACAAGTTGAAGAGGACCCTGCCCTGGCAGCACGCCAAACCACAGGCAGCCTCTGTTCTCAGAGTCTGCACTTGACTGACTCCCAGCCTATCCAGCCATGACTAAACATAGCTGCTTTCAGAGACATGACACCTTTTTTTGTAAAAAAAAAAATCTAACTCATAAATTACAAATTAAATAATTACAAAGTAAAAATCAGGTAAGAGTTCCACTTGTGGTTCTAGTCAGCTCTGAGATCATCCCTCAAACACCCCACTGTAGTCAGCCAAGGTGCATCCAGAAGCAGAAGTTTGGAGAATTATGAAAAACTTCAGGCTGGGAATTCCTGTCTTGGATGTGTACTGAAAAGGCAGAAAGAAATAGGAAAACGGAAGGGTATCAGACCCAGCTAAAGTCCACAAAGGAAGAACTCCCTGCATGTTTGTATGGGCCAGCAGGATGGCTCAGTAGGTAAAGGCACTTGCTGCCAAACCTGACTACTTGAGTTCAATCCCCAGAGAACCCACATGGTGGAAGCAGAACCAGTTCTTTCTAACTGTCCTGTCAACTCTGCACACGTGTGTAAAAATGTCTGGGGTCGCTGTGACATGCTTGGTAATACAAGACCAGAACTAAAGCACCACATGGACCAGCAACCTAGCACTGTAAAACGTTAACAGTGGGGTTTGGGCTGGCCTTGGATCCTGTGGAAGCTGTGTGGGAGGGAACGTTCCATGAGAAGGCGGACTGACCTGCTGAAAGACCCTGAGGAGGTGGTTGGCATAGAGGAGAAGTAGCTATAGAAGTGTGGAATCTATCTACAGGATGACAAATGATAATGCTGACTGTGGGTGGCTTCAGGAGAAATGGAAGATAAGCTAGCACATTGGCCTGGATCAAATTTGCAAAAGCTTCCAAAGGGTTCTAACTGTACCTACAGGCAGTGGGTGGTGTCACTGAAACACTTGTTTTTATTTTAAATTAGCATGTAATAATTGTATGTTTCTGGGGTCTAATGTAAGATCTATTTTCTGAGTTCTAACCAAGTCCAAGCCTGCTTAGCTTAGGAGATCAAGCACACTCATTGTGGGGTGGCTGTAGGCATTCGGTGTCTCAGTACAGACACAACTGTAGACATGTGATGTCTCAGTACATACACACGACTGTAGGCAGTGTGATATCACAGTACATTCACACAGTGTGCTCTGATCAAGTCAGCATAATTAGCATCCCTATCAATTCTTTGTGTTGGGGTCTTTGAGCTCTTCTCTGTCCATGTACATAGGAGCGTAGGGACACCAGAGACAATGTCCAACCAGAGACCCAACAAGGACAGCTTCTGGACAGGGTGGGATTCTTTTCCCTGTTAAAGCTCTCATGAGCCACATGCCCAGGGTCCTTCAGGAGTTAATTCTTACTCAAATAATTGGCCCTTCTATCTGTGTGAATCAGCCTTGTCCTTGAATATCTCAGCTCTAACGACTCAGTGTGAGCCAGGGTGTTTGTAACCCACTCCCAGCCCCAAACTGGAATAAATCCAAGGGTGTGTTACAAGTTCTAGCAGGACAGTGACCCCCACTGCAGACTCACGTCTCCAAACTTTAACTGAATGGTGGCATTCTTATGAGCATTTATTTGGGAGTTACATTGGGTTGGATCCTCCCAGGACTGAAAACCCATGTTTATGGCTGTGTTAACTGGTTCACTTGGACAGAGAAAGAGACAAATATGGCAGGGTTCATCCTTCCCAATTCAGACAGAAATAATTATGGCCTAAGCTGACTGGCTGCTTTTAAGAGGTGGGTTCTGTTCCCTTTCCAGTATCAGAAACGAAAGCCATCATTTCCCCCGACCCGAGGAACCCCCTCCCGCTCAGTCCCATCTCTGGCCTGTGGCTGGTTATCTTGTAATAAAATAGGACTGGACTTAATTATCTAAAATAAGATTGCAGAGCAGCTTCTGATGGCTCGAACAGGTCACAAAGGTTTCTGCTTTCCTGAGCCCTCACTAAAGGTGCAAGAGCAATATTGATTCATGAATCCAGTACTCACTGAGAGACTGGACAGGTGGCTCACAGCTGCTTGTCTGGCATTTGTGAAGCCCTGGGTTCTGTACCCAGCATTGCTCCCCACCAAAAAAGAAAAGAAGATGCTGACTGGAAACCTCTTATTGTAGATTTTGACCATTCAGTTATAAGTGAGGTAGAAAGTGACTCTGTCCCAACAAGGCAGGAAGTCTGTGGGAGAGGCCCATAAATATATGAAGTTAAATTGTAACAAATGGTAGGAAGAAATAGCGAATGCCTCGGGTGACTACTGAAGAGGGTGGCAGTGATTCAGCATCCTTTAAGAAGATAACCGGGAAGGTAAAACGCAGTCGTCCTTAAAGTGCAGATTTGGAGCTGCGGAGCACGTGGTCCAGAGATGGTGCCCGGTAGAATGAACAAGCAGTATGTAAGGCAGAGGTTAGCACATGAGATGAAGCAACAGGTAGCCTTGAAGGCGGTGATGTTTGCTCTAAGATAATCATGTGCAGAGGCTGAAAATAGAGTAGCCATTCCCCAAGGCTCAAGAACCAAAGTCACAGTGGCATCTTACCCACAATCCCCTGGGAGATGACTAAGTACTCAGAACCAGCCGTGACAAAGTCTGTGCCTGGGTGAGGAAAAAGAGATGTCACTGGCTGCTGAGCTTCCCAGGGACCCTTTATAACTCTTCTCTGGAGGCCCACCTCTTATCCTAAGTTACAGGCCAGGGGTCCACCGGCAGGCTGGATAAACTGACATATGTCATACTCATAACGCCGCTAGGGAACTTGAACCCAGTGGTGTCTCTAAAAGCCCCACCTTCTCCATCTGAGAAGTACAATGGACACTGGATGCCCAGGAGCTCTTTGCCCAGAGGACAATCATCCCCAGGTCCTCTGATGCCTCTCATGCCTAATTTGGTCATTTCAACACACTTCAAGCCTCCTAATACTTGCCAGAAGTGCTACCTGCCAGACTTACAGAATCTGTCGTGTCCATGTGTGGGAGAAAGAGAGCAGAAGGAAGTCAGCAGTCGAAGTAAATCTACTTTAACAAATGTCCCCTTTCCCCCCTTAATATTACACCCATTTTAAATCCTATCCATTTAAAAACCCTACCATTGCCATACAGTACATATTCTGTTACCATTTACAGATGATGAAGCTGATGCCCAGGTAATGTTTCCGTGGGCACAGAGCTGAGGTAGCCCACAGTTCTTCCTCTCTCTATGACTTTAAGAAAGTAAAAACAAAAGCCTCTCTGTGCAGTCACTAGACTAATTATGTCATTCAACCCTCACTGGAACCGTCAGTAAACTGGATGTCGTGTGGTTGGAAAGGTTCAGTGAATTGACCAGAACCATACATCTCAGCAAGTGAGCGGCAGTCCAGGAGATGCTGCCGGTGTCTACTCAGGAGAATGGTCCCCAGCTCTGCTGAGCAGTGTAAGCCAGAAACAGCTCCACTTCAGACTGAAGACCAAACACAGGAAATGTCGCAACATAACTCTCATGGCTACACTAAAGCAACAGAACCCGTGGGTCCCGATCTTGGAGCACACTGGTTGGGTGGGGAGTCCTTTGCCTTCTACCACTGCATTAGGAGTACCTCCATAAGCTCAGCTGGTGTTCAGTGGCTCATGAGACGGGGACAGGTTGACAATTGGACTTTGTGGTCCTTTCGGGTAGGCATTCCTCCTAAGCTATTATTTCTTCCATGGCGTTTCAGACAGCCGCAGCTCTGCCTAGCCTCCGAGGTCAGGAACATTTGGATTGTAGGGCTCAAGATGTAAACTATCACTTCTACTCAGTATGTTTAAAAGTCCCAAGGTAATAAAATCCCCACATCCTGATGAAAAGTGCAGGGGGAGGAGCCATTCGGGTGGAAACGTTTGAAACCTCACACCTAGGCAAGACTCACTCTCCCAGGACCCTCGCAGCATTTCCACTTGCTATTTCAGAATATGGAGATGAAATGTAAAGAAAGAGCCCACTCCTTCGTTTTCTTTCAGTGTGGTTCACTGGGGAATTTCCACTGGCCACCACTTGAATTTGTCACTGGTTTCCAGTGAAACCGTGATGCAATGATCCGACCGTACCCCTGGACCTTCGTTTGCCTTTTCAGAATGCTGTGGGCAATGACACCAGAAAATGCAGGAGAGCAGGATTCCAATAATACTCAAACGGTTGACAGCTTTGATTCCTGACACTTGACCCAGTTACGGTGATGTTTTGTCCCCTGCTGTCCCCACTCGCTGCAGCTGAGGGGGAGTCTGGATGGGAAGGGGAGTCCAGCTACTGGCTCCTCAGCATCTGCTCCTCAGAGGTTTCCCCTCCAATAGATGTTGAAGAGTCTGCCTGGCTTCCTATTAGTGGGAGTGAGTCAGCGCACACAGCCTGTGTGTTTGATCAACAATAAACGAGTGTTGAGCGAATGTTGGCAGGAACCTCCTCTGAGGAAATCTGTAGGATCAGCAAACTGGGGACACATCTGCCCTATAAGTATAGTAAAATTTATTCCTATTTATGGCAACCAGATCCTGTGCTGATTTCTCCCTCTGTTCATAGGAAGGCAGAAGATGTAACCCCCAAACCTGGCCTGGAGCCTAGCAACTATGACAAAAGGCAGAGTTTGTCTTCTAAGCCCCGACAGGGAACTAAGGGTTCCTCTCAGTCAGAGTCCACAACGCAGCCCTGCAGTCCTTGTCCTGCTTCAGGGAGCTAAAAGCTTTTTCCAGAGCGAGTGTCTCCACAGCAGTAGCCCTTTCCTTAAGACAGCTCATTTCTCATCTTCAGAGCTGCTTCCCTTCCTGGCCCCACCCAGCTCCTGCCTCAAGACTCATCCCAACCCCAAGGCACTGTGGTGTCTCTTCCTGGAGACTGCCCTGGTGTCTCCTGCAGCATGAGCTTTCCCCTCCCGAAACCCTAGTGGCAGCCATTCTGGGAGCCTCTCTCTGATCTCTTCCCTACCATAAGCCAGCCCCTCCCTCCACAGATGCTAAGTTGTGCGGCCCCAGAGGCTGCCGGTCTGTCCTGTTTCTGGCACCATGCCTTACATATTTACCCATTATAAAGCTGCCCAGATGGCTGCATGACATCCGTGACCCATGGAAGACCCACACTGAACAACAGATGGACATTTTGTGGCTGAGCAGAATGCCCTCAGCCCTTCCCCTACCCTGGCATCCAATAGTGCAGCTTAAAGAGACAAGAGACAGCCTTCTCTCCCCTGTTCATACTGACAGGCTGGAATACAAAATAAAAATAGGATCAAACTATAGTCGCTGGAGTAGAGCAGAAAGACTTTTTAAAAAATCACTTGCCTCAGCAGTCACTAATTACAGCAGCTTTGCAGACTTTGGGGCCAGGCATTCCCCTGCTATTGTTTTTATTCTGCTTATTAAAAAGCCCCAAGTCACACAGATTCCCACAGCTGCAGAGGCTATAGGAGCCCTTAGCAAGTCACAGCTACCTCCCTGGCCTCTGCAGTTTCCTCTCTTTAGGAAACAGCCGTAATTTCATAGAAAAATGGCTTCTGAAAAGCAAGCTTGCTGTACTAGTGGGGTGCTCCAATGGAGGGGGGCGATAGTGAGCAGATTCTCCTGCTGAGCAAACTGGGATCCAGTGGTCACAGCTATGTGAGCTTTCCTCCTGAAGACATGGTGGGAACACGGGTTAGTGGGAGAGCTAACAATGTCCTCCGTTTCCCAGGCTTGCCCTGTCTGCCTCCAGACCAGATTCCCACTGGGCAGTAAAGTTACAAAGAATGACATGCTTACTTATACAGGCTGGAGATATGTCCCCAAACTTCCACATGCTGTAAGCTTATGCTTTCTTTACTTGGTATATTGTATCAGAGCACATAAAATCACTGTGTTCCAGAAAGACACATGTACAATACTCAGCATTTATTTTAGAGATCGACATGAACCCTGGCCCATTTCTGCTGTTACCAGATATGTGGCCACTGGTTTAAAGTGTGGGGAGGAATTTGATTAGGAATGGTGTCTGGCTTTGTTCATATTTAGCTCATAAATCATGGATTAAATCATCGGAGCTCACAGAATGATCTAGAATTCATGAATGAACCAGTTTGCATGGGTCAGGCTGTCGGCTCTTTCTTTTTTTTTTTTTTTTTTATTTATCCGAGGCTGGGTTTCTCTGTGTAGCTCTGTAGACCAGGCTGGCCTTGAACTCACAGAGATCAGCCTGCCTCTGCCTCCTGAGTGCTGGGATAAAAGGCGTGCGCAATCACCACCCAGCTTGTCGGGCTCTTTCTAAAAGCAAAGAGTCCCAGGCTTACCCGACATGCCTTCTGCCATCAGCTGTGACACTGTATGACCCTTCTGGGGAAGCCCACCCTCTAAACATAGACCTCTGTGGTCTTCCCAAGCAAAGAGAGTGAGGTCTTTTAAAAGTAAGCTACCCTAGATCAAACCACCTACAACATTATGATTTGAAGATCACCCATTAAAGGGATGGAGGTGGCAGAGCCGTCTCCTGGGAGGGACTCAGTAAGCAGTGATGGTGTAGACAATGGCCTTGTATTCAAAGGTCCAGGAATTATACAGAGAACAAAATGAGAGCACATGACGGGTTGCTGTATTAGGGGCATAGAGAAAGTGTTCTTGAATCCCCTTTTTAAATCTAATATATATTTAGCTCCTCCTATGTGCCAGGTAGTCTTTGTGAATATAAGCATGGGTAAGAACAGATCTGATCTTAACCTATGTAGTGCATATAATCGGAAGGCAGCAGCCTATTGCAAACAAGCATAGTTATAAAATGTGATACATCTGTGAAGGAGAGCAGCTGATCTACATTGTGGGTAGGCACAGATTTGTTCATGTTCGGGTCGCCTAGATTCAGCCAGCCAATGGGAAGTTATCCTCCCACAGATCCACCAAACTGGACGGCTCCATGGGTCTTAAGAAAGGTTTATTATAAATATCAAGCTGCATGGCTCTTTCTCTCTGGTGGTAGAGAGAGAGAGTAGTCAGAGGCATCTAGAGGAGCCTGTAGATAGTCATGGCTATCTCCCAGGAACAGAGAGGAGCAGACTGGCTAGTGCTAGGGCTATCTTTCAGGAGCAGAGAGAAAAATCAAAGCAGGGAAAGGCCTCTCAGGTTATAAAGAGAGCCTTTGGGAAGCCTGTAAACTGAAGTAGCCTAGGAGCTAGCATAGTAGAGGCTGAGGGAGGAAAGAAGAGCCAGGAATATAGCACGGGGCCTTTGGTATGCATAACGATGTGTGTTCGTAGGGAGCCAGGTGCCCTATTTGTCCAGGTAAGAAGGGATAAATGAAGTGGGTTTTCTTGGCAGGAACCCTTTGGCCGATTTCTGAGGAATGCTGCTTGTAAGCTTTTGTCTGTCATCCAGCCATCCCTCTGTGTCCAGCCTGAACTGAGTCCAGATTGTCATAGTTAGTGACACTGCCATTTTAGGGAATATGGAACTAACAATATATCCATATATTCTCCATGGCTACTACTGCCTGTGCGGAAGGGGGGCCTCTAGCTCCTACCTTTAGCCTCCAGTCTCTGCACTGACCTGCTGTTGGCTACAGTTCAGGCAGACTGATGACAATAAAGTCTGGGCTGCTGATAATCAAGGGGTCACCACACCCCCAAGAGCCACCAGTACTATTAAGACTTTCCTATCTTTTGAAAGCAGAGATTTCAAGCTAGCAGGAGCTATAATCCCAAAACAAACCCTGCCTATCTCCCAACTGGTGAATTTTACTCTACTGGCTGTCATGGCCCCTTCCAGATGTTTTAAATTAAGGTTGGGAAAGCTGTGTTTTTACTTGATTGGGTCACAGCGCTTGGCTGACATTTTTTGGCCTTTTATACGCTCCTTAGAGTTATCAGCTAATTGCAGACACTTCAAGGAAATAATAAGGTGTGTGTTTATTATGACAGACCCTGTTAGTGTGTCTGTAGTCAAAGATTCATGGAAATTACTTTTTACCAAATTCTGATTACATGTTACAATTGGTTACAAGTGTTGATGGAAACTCAGGAACTTACATGAGCAGACATGTTATGTACTCGTTTTGGAAAATGGGATAAAAAAGACAGACCCAATAACTTGGCTTTATTCTTATACTGTTTTGAAATAGATCTTCAGTTGTGAATGATTAAATTATTGATATGACTTTCTAGAGAAAATCTGAGGAATTTTTGCAAAACATCCAAACACAGCTCTGTGTTGTTCTGATGCCACTGTTTACTGGGGCATCCCTTTGAATTTGTTCCATCTCTTTAAACGTGGTCTGTTTGGAGATCTATCCCTGAAGACTTGTAAAGTGATCCAGGAGGTGGGAGAGCCAGCAAGCAGTATATAGTAGGGGAGGGTAGTCATTACATTCAGGTAGGGTGCCAGCTGAGGAAGATAGTACCTTGTTCTAGGATACTACTAGGCCTAAGATAGATGGACCATAGGATGGGGAAGCCACATGCCTGTTCCCCAGATGTAGAATTGGGGTTGTCCCTGATGTCAAGTCACACTGATGACAAAGGGGAATTAAGAGTTCAGCATTGAAACGAAGTGTCCAGAACCAGGTATGTAGGGACTTCTAACTCCAACAGAGATGCATGAGAGAGAGATGTGACATCCAAAACATTACATGGTCGCTGCAGGGATTAACAGGGATGAGGCACTGAGGCCACACCTGTGTGGGTTGGGGAAAAGAGAATAAATGAATGATTAAAAATAAAGTTGACAAAGAAATGCTGCTTTTCATGACTTGCAGGTGTAGCATTTCCTAAGAGTCACACTTGTAACTACTAACATACCTAAGCAATTTTACTGTTAAAAGTCACCCTTGTAACTACTAAGGTATCTAAGTAATGTTTACTGTTAGAAGTCACACTTGTAACTAACTAACATATCTAAGTAACTTTTTTATCATCTGCTCTCCAGATACATTTTAAGCTTGTTTGTTCATTTCCTTTTGTACTGCTGCTCTTTAAGGACGCCCAGATTTCTCCCTGGAATGGGTAAATATTGTCTTTCTTGAGAAACTGGTGTGCTTTTATTCCATGGACTGAGTGGTTCTTGAGTACCTCTTCGGCCGTTACTACTGGAAGGCTTGGCGCTGACTCCATTGCTACAGGAGATAAGCCCCTCCCTGCACATCTTTCCTGAGCTCACTCCTCATGCCATCTTTCATTCATTTACCCTTGAGTCCATTCTCTGAACTGTAATTTATTGTCCTTTTGATCATATATTGGGGAGGGTGGATTGTGTATGCTGGAATAAGAAGTTTACCTAAATAAACATCCATGCAGACAAATAGGCATCTCCCAGTTCTAAAAGACACTTCCGTCTGTCTTTTACAAACTGAATTCTATTAATTACACCATTAGTTGATTTAACATACACCCTTTTACAAGTTCAGAAATGGTACATTCCAGCTCTCCGAGCCATCTCAGCTTTCATGTTAAGTAAACCCCAACCATATTTGACTGACAGATTAAATCAGTGCCCCTACTTCTTTAAAATACTTGGTTGAAGTGTTAGTCAGTACTCAGCAGGGGGGTAGAATGAGTAGATGGTGGAGAGAAGCTTCCATGACCCAGTCAGAGCCTTCAGAGTTCCCCAGGCTCTCCTTCAGTCCTGCCTGACTCAGCTAGAGGACATGTTCCGTGTAAACAAGGCAAACATGCAACCTGAAAAGCACACCAGGTCAACTTTCCAGACTTTGTCCATGAAAGGAACTCTGAGCAGCGTGACCACCATGCCTGTGGCAAGAGGGCCATTCCATATCTCTCCAGCCATGTCTGTGCTCACACTTACTCCTCTCTGCTGTTCACTCTTTTTGTGCCCTGTATTTCCACTGTGCTCCCTACTTTCCCCAACTGTACCCCTGCTGAGCCAACTGCTCTCTGTTAAAGTCCCATGCTCAGCTGCCTTTTCTGGGAACCCTTAGCATATTATCCCCACAAATGTCTCCCCATAAACCCTCTGGTTTGTCCCCTACCAGCTGCCCCTTTAGCTTTAGTCCTACCTAGGACTGGCCATTGTTTATTATGCCCCATGAAAGTCACATTTAGTTGTGAGAAGCTATATCCTCTGAGCAAAACTGCGGCCATCTTCACAAGATGAGCTATGCCTCCTTTGAGAATTCTTCTTGGTAGGGTCTCCCAACTGTTGACATGCTCACATCTCCCCCAGAGAAGGAATTGTAGAGATAACATTTGTAATGCCATATTGAATCTCTTGGTTCAAAACGGGACTCCTGTATAATAGGTTCAATAAAAACCTAAAGTAAGTACTGAAGGACCAAGTGAATGAATGGTTTTTATGTCTGTTTGGGCTCTCAGCAGTACCTGACACAGCTTGGCTTATTAATGTGTGGCATTGACAATAGTGTGTCACCCACAGTTTCTCCTGCACTCTGATGTCCTTGAACTTCTCTTTCTTGTATCTGAGAGCACTGTCTTAGTTCTCTCTTTTAGTAAAACAAGCCCGTCATTGACTGTTTTATTTCTTCTCCACCTAGATTCTAAAGAAATCCTGCATCGAAATTCTAGCAGCTGAACCATCTACCATATGCGCAGGAGGTAAGTTGAAATTAAGTGCTAATTGCTATCATCCAGTAGGTGGTATTTTTTAGCTCAAGTCTATATTTGCTTTAAGGGGATGGGAGTAGGAGTGGGGCAAAAGGCAGTTATGCTTTAAAAAATTATAAATTGCTAATAAAATCTGCTGTGGGGAAAGGAAAAGGGAGGAAAAACATGTCAGTTGCTGGAAAACCTGAACTAAACTGTTGAAATCCCCTTCTCTTGTGGGATATGAATATGAGGAAAGTGTAGAAATACTGGAAATACCTTGACGTAAGGCTGATCCCAACACTGTCCTGTCTGTGAGTGGTAGAATTGTCCTTCCTTGTGACAATCCAGATCACACCAGAAGGTCACAGTTAGCCTTGGGTCTCCCCTGAAATGTTGCTCTTAAGTATTCTGTGTGCTTCATATATTACTTTATCTTAATTGTTCCATCTACCAGGACTTACAAAATGTGGTATAGAACTCCAGGCATCATTGTAAAGTCTGTTAGAATTTATCATCAGGGGGCTGGAGAGATAGCTCAGAGGTTAAGAGCACTAGCTCTTCTTCCAGAGGTCCTGAGTTCAATTCCCAACAACTAGATGGTGCCTCACAACCATCTGTAATGAGATCTGGCGCCTTCTTACAATGTGCAGGCAGAACACTGTACTCCTAATAAATAAATAAGTAAATAAATAAAGAATTTATCATCAGTGGAGGACATGTCTAGAGAGCAGCCTTTTCTTTGAGTCACAATATAATCTCCAAGCGATGAAAACTGGGGCTTTGCCCAGCCTTGTGTTATAATGGCCTGCCTATGGCTTCAACGTTTGCTTCTCTCGTACACAGGTGTCAGTCTTCTTTCCTTTAATAGTCTTTTTAACCTGCAGAGGGCCAGGCACATTGATGGGTGCTGGAGACACAAGGATGGACTCTGTGAGTTCCTGTCACTCACTGTTTTGAGTCCCTGTCAATGCTCCATCTTTAGCCTCTCTCAACACCAAATGCCAGTCATTAATTATCAACAGAAATATGTCATCCAACCCAGATGAGACAGTAGATCCTGCAGGAAGAGCTTGCTTGTGGCATATTTCACTGGTATAATCGAGGGGCTTGCTCAAGGATTTCCTTCTCAATTCTTGATTGCATTTGAGAGCAATTGAAAATAGCCAAGAAGGTAGACACTAAATCTGCATCAGCATCACAATAAATACAAATGAACATGTTAGTGAGATTCAATGCCTATGTGCATGCCTCTGTGCATATATATGTACATGCATATGTGCATACATCTGTGCATATGTATGTGCATATGTATTGCATGCCTATTGCATACCTATGTGCTTGTGTATGTGCATACATGAATATATATTAATGCATATGTGCATACATGAATATATACATACAGGTATACATACGCATGTGTGTGAAGTTGTTAGCAAAATACATGGTGGCTATTCAGAGACATGTGTTAATTTCCCAAAGAAAAGCAATTTGAAAAGATTTCCATCCTATGTTCATATAAATTATTGTTTGGCAACACAGATGGCAGGGGAATGTGTTCACCACAGGTATCACTCCAGGAGAACATCTCCAGAGAAAGCCTGGTGTAGTAATTCACATGTACAATCCCATCACTTGGGAGGCCGAGGAAGAAGGATGGCCAATCCAAGGCCAGCCTGAGCTCCATTGCATACCTTGTAAGAAAAAAGAAGTGGGTGGCCCCGAGAGACATTCAGGGGTTAAGAGCACTGACTGTTCTTGCAGAGGACACTGGTTCCCAGCAACCACGTGGTGATTTACAGACATCTGTAACTCTAGTTCCAGGGGGTCTGATGCCCTCTTCTGATGAGATTCCAAGGATATCAAGAATATATCAGTTGCACACACACACACACACACACACACACACACATACATATATATATATATAATTAATAATTCAAAAACACAGGGGAGAGAAATTTGTCAGATATGACCAGGTGAACTCATGCCAGGGCCATGTAAAGGGCCTGTGCAGGGCAGAGCCTAAGCTGGATTCGACTTTACTGACTTAAGGTCAGTCACTCCTGAGCTTTGTGAGCTTCCCGTAAGGAGTGGACTATGCAGAATACTTAAACTTCGTGTATCGTGTGTGAATACAATATGTTTTTTGTAATCCTGAACTTTGGAGCAATTAGAAGACAAGGAAGTCCCTTGATTGTGCAATTATCTCATGCATGAAGAAAACCAGGCTTTGGCTTTGCAGTCTTGGATGTGTAGTAACCCTGCAAAGCATCAGAAAGCATCAGAAAGCATCAGAAAGCCTGCAGGGGATGGGCACTTTCCAATTCTCCAGAACCATTAGCTCCTTCCCCTAAGCACCTTAGTGCTCTCCATGTCCTCCTGCCTAGCAAAGCACCTGGCACTAAATAGGCAATCAATAAAATCTGATGAGTGTCTTCATTTATGTATTCCTTTAAAACACAATACCATTGACTTTTCTATGTTTGATCATTTTTAACTCCTTCCATACAACTGTAAGAGGGTCTTACACTTTTTTATCTGTTTAGCCAGAACAAAACACAGTTAAAAAGCAATAGCCATTTAGACAATAGAAAAAAAAACCTCCTCAATAATTCTAGACTCAACAAATTATCCAGAGTCTTCCTCAGATACCGCTAAGGTGTTGGAGACAATTTGAAAAATTATACACATAAACTTAATGTGTACTAGGGCCCACGAGATCTGCCAGATTCTCTGGGTGGGTTGTCCAGTGTCAGGAACTGTGTGAGGCAGCGGGGTGTGGAGAGGAATAAGGTTCTCACAGGATAAATACTAAGGGAAGAATCTGGGCTCAAATAGCCAGCTTCATATACAAGCAGGTTTAGGGAGAACCTGATTTCATTGATGCAGGAGAATGAAAGTACGTGTCACTAAAAGGTGTATCACTAGTCAAAGTATCAAGGGAGCAGAGCCTTTGCAGAATGCCACCAGGCTCAGAGGCAGAAACTGCTGGCCTGCAGGCTTTGAATGACAGTCACATGCATTCTTTTTTATCCACACTGCAGTTGAAAAAAATACAGTTATTGTTAATATGCTAAAACACCAGTATACTTAAAGATTCCAATTTTCATACTATCTTGGAAAAATCAAGTCTAGTGACGGTGGAGCTGTATTTGCTCAGAGTAACTGTTGTTGTGAATGAGTGACTTGAGATGCACGTATTCCCTCCCATTCTATAGTCCCTTTCCATTCCCTGTTGTCACCCCCACCTCAGACCAATATGTGGTGGTCATTCAGCATGTTGCTTTGACTTGTCCCTGTTACAAAGCACACAGTAGTCACCTGCTGTGTGGTAGCTTTGACACCACCTTCACTTAAATAGCTTTGCTTTCTTCCTTTAAAAGTTCATATTAAACACCCTTGCATGTCAGGCTCTGTGTAATTAGGAAAGTTGACCCTTCCATAGGCTGGCTCCACCTAGCTGAACTCCTGTTTAGGAAACACATGTTGTGTGTGCTGAGCTCAATGGGCCTCAGACTCAGAGTTCACCACGTGCTCCATAAGCAAGGACTCCAGGCAAGAACTGATTGGGATCAAATCTGGTCTTCATTTAAAGTCCTTAACAGCACTTCCAGAAAGGAAGTCATACTCAGTCCCTCACACGACATTTCAGAGGCAGTTGGAGTATCCCACTGTTTGCCACTGCTTCTGATGAGGCAGGAAAGGTTCATACAAAAGCAAGTCATACAAAAGCCTTCACATTTGCTGTTGAAATGTAGATGCTTGAAATAGACTCATTCGGGAGAAGTCAGGCAGTGTTTTCATTTCTTGACCTTCTCAGTGTTTTGCAAGCACTCGTGTTTGCTGCTAGGCCTTCTTCTGAATGGAATGTTTCATGGTCTTCTAGACACACACACCCTTAATTTAAGATAGTTCTGATTGGAAGAGCTCTCATATACTGTCGGTGAAAATGCACAGCAGGAAGCCCACAGTGAAAACCAGTTTCTCAAAAAATTAAATACGCTGACCAGATGGACCAGCCTTGTCATCCCTAGACATTTACCCAAAATAAAAACGGAAGTGAAATCTATGACCAGCCAAAATTAATTATAGTTGCTCATATGGCTCTATTTTTAATAGACCCAAAGCTGTAAACCTCTCACATATTCATGAGCAAGTAAATGGGCATATTTAAGTTTTCTGTATGTTGGAATAATACTCACCCCTGAAACAAACCTGTGTGAACCTCAAAGTAATTACAGGCAAACCTTAACTACACTAATGGAAGCACCAAGAAAAACAGCTTGTTTGTGTGATTCCATTCCCATGAATTTCTAGAAAGTTCTAACTGATGCTTTATTAGAGAGCAGACCAGCAGTTCCTGAGACAGAAGGAGGAACAGAGAGAGAAGTCAAAGGCAACAGAGGGGAACGTTGATGGTGGCCAAGAGGTCACCATCCCGTCTGCTCTCCTGAGCCTCTCATGTCAAATGCTAGCAAATGCCAGTTATGTCTCACAGACCTTGTTCTAAATCAGAATGTTCTAAAGTTTGTTACATGGTGCAATGAGCATTTATTAGGAGAGAAAACACGAACTGACTTACAGGATGAAGTAGTCCTGACCATAGTCAGACACAGCAGTGCTGAGAGAGCAGAGCAAGGGAAACATATGCAGATGTCTCTATTTCAGTCCAGTGAGTGACAGAAAACATGTGCTTTAACTGAAAACACAAAAGTAAAGAAAACTGAAGAAAGAAAAGGAAAGAGTAGAGGATGGAGTAGGTTTGCCACACCCTTTATTTTTTGCTCTTTTTAATTCACAAACTATGGAATTCACTTTTTTAAAGAATACAATTTATTTGTTTTTTTTAACATATCAGTGTTGTGTGACCACAGCAGCATCCTAATTCCACAATGCTTTCAGCATCCAGAAAGAAACTGTACCTAGTGTGGGCAGTCACTCCCATCCTCCACCGCAGCAGCCTCTAATCTGCTTCCTGTCTTTGCTAACTTGGGCATTTCACAAGAATAGAATCCTGTCGTGTGAGGCTTTTTGCATCTAACTTCTCTCATTTAGCATAGCTCCTGTGTCACAACATGCATCAGAACTTGGTCTCTTTTTATGGTTAGGTAATATTCTATTATGTAGAGAAATCTTATTCATTAGTTAATGGGTATCAGCTGTTTCCGTTGTAGGCTCTTAGGAACAATGCTATTGTTAGTTCTTGTGCAAGTTTTTGTGTGGACAGAGTATTCATTTCTCTTGGACAGATAGCTAGGAACAGAAAGATTGGTTCATGGAGTAATCATATTTAAAAATTTGAGGAGTTGCCAGATTATTGCCAAAAAGTTTGCCTTTCCCCATATTGTTCATCCAATGAGCTTAAATGGAGGTAACCCCACTCCAGGTTAGCACAGGCAAGCATCTAGAAGAAATAGAAATGCTAACTTCTGTCATCAAGAACCTTAAATTATCATTAGGGAGAAGAATTACACAAGGATATTAATGTCTTGAGGAAGCATACCTTAAAGGGTAAATATCACAAAAGAATAATCAAAGACCACTGCACACAGTCCCTGAAGGTCCACAGTCCATTCTGAAACTTCCTGAAGGAGCTGGGATCCTGCAGAGGATCCTGTATTCATATTTCCTGTAGCACTGAACTATGTAGGCTGTGAAGGGTAGATTGTAGGACTCTGGGGATAAGGGACATTAGAGTGAGATGTCCTAGGTGGGGTATGTCCTGGTTCCTCCTTACTACAGATTCCTTATACAGAGCTGGATTACATAACTTCTTTGTACAAGGATCTGACATTTCAGTGAGGTTGCTGGGTCAGACGTTTGAGCTGTTCTGGAAACCAAGTGTGTGTACTGACATGGAAATTTTGCCAGGCAGGGTAAGAGCCTGCCTCTCACTCCAGCATCTTCTCCCCAGGCCTAAGTGGTTGCATGATTTGGTTCCCATCATGGGTCCCTGCTGTCTTCCTTCCTCAACTTCCTGAAGCTGGGCCAACCAGACATGTGGGGAGCTCCTTTTATAGAGGGTTCAACAGCTGAACTGGCAGTGCTGAACATGGTGTTAGAGAAGAGAGCTTGGCATGCAGCCTGTTTCCAGCATCCCCACTCTCTTTGCTGATCTGTGAGGAAAGCAGGGGGTGGGGGGGGGCAAAGGCAAGGCAGAAAACATGTGGAATCGGCCGAAGTGTGGACCAGATGTCTATATGTCTGGTGTTCAAACTGGAAACACAAGATAGGCTTCCCCAAGCTTTGTTGAGGAAATGCAGTGCAGTGAGAATCTTCCCACCCATCGAACCTGCCGAGGATCAGAGATGTGCCAGGGAGGGAAGCATCTAAGGTTTTAAACCCAGTTCTCTAAACTCAGCAAATGTGTGCAGCTATCAACGTGCTTGTATACATCCTCACTGCCGTGCCTGCAGCCCTGGGAAACCACATTGGTTAATAAAGTTCCCAACCAAGGTTCTGACTCTGAGGACACCAGTCCAGCTTTGCTGGTCCTGGGCAAATCATCCAAAGGTCAGAATCTTAATCCCCTTTCTCTTCCGGCCCCAGTTCTTCTGAAGCCTTCCTTCCTAGCTGTACTCTCCACCCATGGCACTCCTGACTTCCTCACAGCTGGTCTCTTGTTTGGTGCGTAAGTCAGCCCAACACGGATGACAAATGAGCATACCTGTTCAAAATTAGGATAAGATGAACTTTAAAGAAATCATAGTCCGGGCTCCTAAAGGACTCCAGGTCACAACACAGGGAGCGTCCATTTTCTGTTTCAGCCAATTAGTGGATGACAGCTAAGCTAGTGGCCCTTGGCGCCTGACTGACTGCCCTGGATTCCAGATCAGGTCTGAGGGTTTTATTGGTGTGATCTTGAGGAGTTACATAACCTCTCTGAGATCACTTTCTCAGCTACACTCCCTGGCCTGCAGGGAGATGGAAATTACATCAGATCCATACACCGCTCACCACTGGGCGGGCATACGAGGGACCATTAACTATCAGTTATAGCTTTGGCAAACAAGGTCTCTGAATTCCATGGAATGAAAGTGACATAAGCTCATGGCATTTAACTTTGAAAGAGTCCCATATGCGAGCTCTTCCATTCCCCATCCTGTGAAGTCTCGATTTGGATAGTTTTTACTTTAGATCCACTTTCACAAACACTGCAGTTTTTCTTCTGGATTAGAGATCAATCCCCAGGACACAGGTTGAAGGAAAATAAGAACCTTTCAGACAGTATGGTGTCATACACATTAAATTTTAGCAGCTGGAAGGCAAAGTCAGGTGAGGCTCATTGGCCATCCAGCTCAGGCTACTCAGCAAGCCTAAAGTCAAAGGTGACCCTGCTTCAAAACTCAAGGTAGACAGCTCCTGAGGGAAAAAAAATGCCAAGGTTGTCCTCCGGCCGCTGTAGGCAGGAGCACAGTGTTAGATAAAGCGAGTGGGGAACCTTGGTGGACTCCATGGCAGGCAAGGGTGACCAAGGCAGGGGACAAACATGCCAGGCAGACAGAAGTTAGAAAGGGAAAGGGGGAAAGGAAAAAGAGAGAAAGAGACTCAGAGACACAGAGATAGACAGAGGATAGGAGAGAAGAGGGAGACAGGAAAAGTCCTGTTGGCCCCAGGGGAACAGCAGGGGGTGGTAAGTGGGTGGGGATCTTTCTTTTAAAGGGATCCTTTGTACCTGCCTGCTGACCAGGGTACTGCCTGGGTATATTCTGCCAGGTGTGGGGTCAGGCCAGCACAATGCCTGAGTCCTTACACATAGACTCACATAAATAAAAGTAGATAAACAGAATGAATCACTTGATATCACCAAACATAAGTAGGCATTCTTAAGCATTTCACTGATTGACTTTTTTCCTTGGTAGGACAATATAATGAAGAGTTTTTAAACCTATAATAATGTCAGTCATGCATACTAACAACTGGACTTACATTCTACCAGTGTGCAGTTGATATGCAAGCCCCTGAGGTGTTTCCTAGTCATAGAAAAATGGCCCTGCCCTGAAGGCCCAGTGTCAGTTCAAGCATGACATCTGACCTCCACAGAGCGCTGTAGCTGAGTACAGTGACTCGGGCACCATGCTACACAGGACAGCGGTGCACCCGGGAGAGAGGAAAGCTGCAAAAGTGTCACACCACTACTAACTAAAGGAATACTTTCCTGGGTGAGGGAGAAAGACAGAAGGACACTACCAGACGCTACGAGGCTGCACGCCCAGCAGTGATTCCCCGTAGGCTCTGAGTGCCACGGCCCATAGTTCCTAAAGTTTATGCGGCATCTTGGCCTAAAAAAAATTCTTTCAGGAGGTTCCAAAATGAAAATCAGACTGAAGGAGGGATGTGGGGAGGAAGTGGAAGACCCTTCCCTGGGTCCCCTCTGGCTGTTTTAGAACTGTCTAGACTTGAAAAGTGGGTAAGATCTGAATAGAGAGGGGAGGAAGACATTGCAGGCAGGAGCAAAAGTCGGGAGAGGCAGTTCTGAGCAGGAAACCTCGAGTCTTCCCTGATGACATCGGAGAGAAGGAGCCAGCGAGTGGAAAGGAGCCTAAGGGTTGCTCTCATTCCTGGCATTCTGAAGCCTATGGAAACAGCCGCCACAGGTTCTGTAGTGAACAGAAAGCAAATTCACACATGGGTAATGATCAAGTAACGTGCGCCTTTCTTCCCCGTTTCAGAGTCTTTTCAAGTGGTTGTAAGAGGAAATGGCTTCCGACACGCCCGAAACGTGGACAGGGTCCTCTGCAGCTTCAAGATCAATGACTCAGTCACACTCAGTAAGTCCTGGTGATAGTGTGTGGGGGGGGGGTACCAGCATAGCCACTTACAGTGGTCCTCAGAGAATTGTTCGGTGCTAGTGAGGCCTCCAGTGAGGAACAGATGCTCCTGTTGATGCTCTTGCTTCTGACCTGAGTCTGGACTCCACTGGGTAGGAACAGTCCAAGGACACTCGGCTTGGGGATCAGGACAATCCTTGACAAGAGCTTTCCGTGTCCCCCAGCACAGAACCAGCCCTAAAGAGGCAGGGAGGGCCTGTTTCCTTCCTATGGTCTACCAAGTCCCTCACTCCCTGTAGGCCCTGCTTAGTTAGGACCTGTGGAACTTCAGGCTTCTCAGCAAAGCACTAGAGATTCTGAGGTAAGAATGAAAACAAGATGCTCTAAAGTGATTAATCCTGAATAAAGCAAAAACCAGAATCCTGGGCTTGCATGTGTGGATTCTGGAACTTTCTTCAATCTGGAAGGTTCTTGTTTAGAGTCGTCAAGAAACTCTCACTGTGGTGAGTACTTTACATGAAATAAGGACGATGGAACTAAAACTAAACGCATTTCATAAGAGAAAATGAACTGCCATAGCAGTGGAACCTCCGGGAGACGTTTGCAGCAGGCAAGATCTGAATTTAAAGACGTGTGACTCTGGCTGTCCAGGAGAGATGGGAGGTCTGGTTCCAGAAAGGCAGATGGCGGCAGCCTGGTTATTATTTGCATCTGGCGTCCATCACATGGACAATTACTGGCTCCCTGTCTGCGGTGATAAACAACAGCCACACTCTGCTACATTTTCCATCGTGCTGCGCCCTCCCCGGCTTTATCCTTTCTGCTCTGCAGCCCAGAGGCTTAGGAGGGAAGGAAGGCAGACCCCTACCCACAGGCAGCTCACGGCTCACTCTGGAGTTTCTCCTTAGAGCCCCAGAAGACCGGAGGTCTGAACCTGTTTTCAAATTAGGAAAATTGAAGGACACACCTTTTTTTCTCTCCTTGACAACTTTGAAACCCTCTTGATAGTTTAAACACAAGTGGTGGCTTCCTCACAGACATCTGGAATTTCTGGCTTGGGATAATATCAAACACTGAAAACATTCAGTTAGCTTTATTAATGTCTAAGATGCGTGTGCTGTTTGAAACCATTTTCCAGTGTCCCTGAGCAGGCACAATGTGGAAGCTTCTTCTCAACCGCTGTAAATCCCCACTTTCTCTTCAGAGCCCAAACCCCAAGAAGTCAAAAGCTCTGAGGATTTCCAGTCTTTGAACTTGCCTCTGTGGAGCAAACCGTGTGTGTGTGTGTGTGTGTGTGTGTGTGTGTGTGTGTGTGTGTGTGTGTGTGTGTCTTACAGGAGGGCACACAACACGCAGTCAGACCCACCCTGCAGCCAGCACTTGCCAATTGATGGTTCTAATGTCACCATCTTGTAAATGGTGGGAATGTTCTGAAGAGCTAACCGATGTGGTTCCCACATGCAGAAGGTGGCTCTTGGTTCTTGAAACCTGGCTAGTGTGATTGAGAAACTCAATTTTAATTTCACTTGGTTTTGTTTAAGTGTTCAAAGCTGCACATGGCCCATCTCTGCCACATTAGACAATGCCGTGACATCATTAAAGACATGAGGACCTAATGATAACACCAGCACTTTCAAATGCTTTGGAATGATCTTGCATTCCTAAAAGACTAGGCTTGTTAGTTTATTGCCAGACAGTATTGCTAGACAGTAAGGGAGTCATTGAACTTAATATTTCAGAATTGGCACCTCAGTTATTTTTTTCTAATTTTCAATTAATTTTTTAGTTAACATACAAAATAATGGGCTTCATTGGGACATTTTTCATACCCATCATTATTCTCTGCTTGTGTCCACCCTAACCACACTATCCCCAGTTATAAACAATTCGACTTTTTTTTGGTTTTTACAAGACAGGGTTTCTCTGTATTGTTTTGGAGGCTGTCGGTCCAGCCCGGCCTCGAATTCACAGAGATCCTCCTGCCTCTGCCTCCCGAGTCTCCTGAGTGCTGGGATTAAAGGCGTGTGCCACCACCGCCTGGCACAATTCGACTTTTTTTGATGCCCTTGTCCAGAGTTCAACAGCAACCATTAGAAATTATTACAGGGGATTGGAACGATGGCTCAGCAGTTAAGAGCACTGTCTATTCTTCCAGAAGACCTGAGTGCAGTTCCCAGCACCACATTAGGTGGCTCACAACCATCTGTAACTCCAATTCCAGGGCATCAAACCCCACAATCCCCCCCTCCAACATGTACATATAAAAATAAATAAATAAAAACTTTTTTAAATAAAAATATTCAGGGAAAATGTCACAAACAAAACCTATTGAGAACAATTTATACAAACATGCAAAAATGGCATATGAGTGGCATATAAGAATCTTTTGAAGAATATAAAGAAAATGAGAATAAATACATGGTCTAGGCTCCCGATACAGTGCAGTATCTGGAGACAGACACCAGGGTCCTGGCTCAGTCCCCTCCAGCTGTTGTTACTGTAACAAGTTATTCAACATTCTGTGCCTTGGTTTTTCTCTGTGAAATGCTCATGACAATAGCATCTGCGTCATAGGCTGTTAACAGACTTAGCGTGGCAGGTGGGACTCATAACAGGCATGGCCGAGGACAGTTGCCCAGTCTCTGCTGCTGGCATTGTTTCATGATTACCAGTGACCGTGGCACTCTTACTAAACAGAGAAGTAAATGAGCATTGTAAAGATATCACTTGTTTTAAACTTAACATTGATTTTTTAGTACAATCCCAGTGAAAATTCCCATGGAGCTTTTTAAGTTAGCAAAATAATTTTATACTTCATGTGGAAGAATAAACTGTAAGACTAAACCAAGTAAAATGCAGAAATTGCCCAAACTGACTTTAAGATGAACAAAAAGAAAAGTCCTGAGCATGCAAGTAATGTGTGGCTGGATTAATTGGCCCCCAGCAATGAGGCAGAGCCCCGAGCTGAGCCAGACTCCAGTATGAACTTAGTGTTAAATTAAATGACCGTTCAGGTCATGGTGCTGGAACAGCTGGCCAGCTGATTAGAGAAATGATTACATTTGATTTTTATCTTTCACTTTACAGTTAAACAAAATCCAGATGACCTGAAAACTTTAATGTGGACATGAAAATATAAAATTTCTAGAAAAGTAAATGTTTGCATAATTACCCAGTGGATAAAGATGTTGAGCAAAAAGGGACTGGGCACCAAGGAAAAAACTGATAGTGTAAGCACACAGTTTTAAATTCTCCTGTTACCAGCCCCAACAAAAAGAAAAAAGAAAAGGAAATAAAGGAAAAGTATTTATAAGACATATCAAATAGGGTCAAAAAGCTTAGTATAAAAGTATCTGCTGAAGTCAGGCGTGTTAAAAAAAAAAACAAGGTAGAAAAATGAGCTAGTGCGGTAGCTCTGCAGGTAAAATTACACGCCTGCCAGTCAACCCCTGGGTCCCACATGGAGGGAGAGAAAACTGCTCCTCGGAGTTTTCCTCTGACTTCCACACACAAATAATAAAATAGTTTACAGAAGTAAAAACAGAAACAGGTGAAATTATGGAAAGGAAACTTACAAGAAAAACGGTGGTCCATAACCGCACAGAGAGTTCTCAGTGTGAGCGTGTCCAGGTAAGCATGGACATGCAAGAGGAGGCTGTCTTTGTTTCTCCTTTGCTTCTGGTCTTGCCACAAGTTCCCATAAGCTCAAGCTGGCCTCCAGCACACCCCGTAACTGAGGGTGGCCTTGAACTCCTAATCCTTCAGCCTTCCAAGCACTGGGGTCACAGGCGTGTGCCACTGCATCCAGCCTCCATCGCTGATTTTGCCTTAGCAAACATGAAACCTCAGTGCCCAGAATGGACAAGGACACAGGCGAATGGCATTTTCATCCATGGTCAGTGAGACACCGTCAGAAATCTTAGAAGGCAATTCTTAACATGAGCCGACTACTTTTACACATTAGTTTTTATGAAGCCGTCCAGGTTTAATAGAGATATCTTCATACAGACATAAGCAGGAGGGTTAAGAGATAGAGAGATGCTAGAAAGTAAGACACCCTTGCAAGCATGGAGGTGGGCTTCTCAAGGGAGAACCTCAGAAAGTGAGGCACACACCCGAGTGTGAGTGTGGATGGGCTCCTTCCTGACCCACACTTTAATTAATCCAGGTCTTTCAAAGGAAATGGTTGGGAATGTCTATTGTAGCAGTTCTTACTCTGTGGGTCACGATCCCCTTTCACAGGGATCGCCCAGGACCATTGGAAAACACAGATGTTTACTTTACAGTTCACAACACTAGCAAAATTACAATTATGAAGTACAAAAATATGAAGCAATGAAAATGAAGTTGCAAAAAAATAACGCTGTGTAGGGTCACCACACATGAAGAACTGTGTTAAAGGGTCACAGCATTAAGAAGGTTGAGGACAGCTGGTCTACAGAGACAAGGGTCACATGGCTGCTTATCATGCTACTGCTCATGATGGCAAAGGAAGACAGAAATGGGGGTAGAGGGCATTTAACTAACAGCATAAAGGTTTCATGGTAGAGGAGCCACATGTAAATTACAAGTCAGCCTTCGTAATTAGCTAATATTGTAGAAGAATGACTACTGCTGTGGGAATGGTACATCTTGTGTTAAAACAAAGTTACAAGAAGCACATAACATAGAAGCTGTGTTTGGATCTGTTTTTCTTCAGACACATTCACATGCAAACTTGAAAGACACAACTTGAACTGTTAGCATCAGCCACCCCTGAATAAGACTACAGTAAATTTATATTTTCTTCTCCCTGTCTGCTTTCACAACCACACTTGCCCTGTGATTAGAAAGAACTCAGTAAGGTTATTTTTAAGCTTAATTTAAATTGACTTAATTATTTAGACATAGCATACTTATTAAATTTAGCATTTGGTTGGCTTTCTGATAACCAGGCTAAGGTCCCTTCTGGCCAAGAACATACCTTGGAAATACCACAAATGTTATCAGTTTACCCTGGGTGCACAGTCTCCTACTTCAGCATTCAGTGTACCATGCCAAGAGAAGGTCTGATTCCCCTTGCATAGAGATTGCGATGCTGAAGTGGAGATACTGGGGTATGAGCTGAGAAACGACCCATTTATGCATGTTAAATAAAACATGCACAGTTTACTAATGTAATAATAATAATACATGTTAGCCTGTCCTTGTGCTGTGTAACAACAGCTAGGAACAAAGACTGATATTTTTACAGTCTCACTGCAGTTTACAAGGCTCACTGTATGGTTTCACAGCCATGCTTTATGTTTTATATAAAAAGTTACTTCCCAGCTTGATTTCTTATTTAACAGGCCTGGCTATGGCTTACTTTTCCATACACCCCCAAAGGATGGTGCACAGTCCCCTTGAAGATACTTTCTCCAACACGCAGTTTTGAAAGTTCCCCTAAGATACTCGGCTTCCCAAAAAAAAATGCCCATATCGGGATGTAGATGGACCAGGGTGTTTGCTTTTTAAACTTTGTCTTATTATCCAGAAACTGTACTTCACCTTAGAAGACATCTGGGAGCCAGAGCCGTTGTGGGCACCCAGACGCCATCACCAGTGTATCTGTGACAGTAGATGGAGGGAAAGGCAGAGGAAAAGGAAACCTTAAACTTCCCAACAAAAGCCTTTGCTGTGAGTGAGAATATTGCGTGTGCTGGTCAAAGGCACTGTACACTATTTGGATGAGTTCCTGAGGACCTGACGTACCATGAGAACGTCACTGTGTCACTCAGAATGAGGAGATATGGCGTCTTGATGCTTCCCCCAGGAAGCTTCGTCTAAGAGGTAGCAGCTCCTGAGCGCAGAGCACCTAGCTGGCCCTGTGCTGTCTGTCCAAGGGCTCTCCTATGGCATCTCCTCCCCATGCCATCCCATTTCCGTGACAGCCACGCTGTGAGGGAAGACTTATCCGTGTCCTCATTCTTCCTGATGACTAAACAAACTCAGAGAAAAGAAGTGTCAGGGGTCACCAGATGGCACGGTTAACAACTTAAGCTTGGGAGATCTCACACCAAAGCTCAGGACCACTTCTCTGCTTTGCTATGAAACACGGATTCCCCAGGATCCCAAAGTCCCAGCTCTAGTGCTCAGATGCCTCAGAGGGATTGAACTGCCCATATCACACAGAGGAGAGCAGACTTGAAACCCAGTGAAGGGAAGCCAGATCCCAGGGTGCAGAGCCTCATCTTGGTAGCTGGCCGTGTGACCTCGGCGAGGTGGCACCTCTTTCCTACATGATCCCTTGAGCTTGAGCCTCGACAGCCTCTTCCTTTCTGCTTGTGAAATCCCATCACTCCTGCTTTCAAAGGGAGGGTGGATTTTGTCCCAGTTTTGAAGTGGCTCCTTGAAAGAGTATGTCACCACTCGTTCATGTCATTCAACTCCAACAGCAGATAGGTTGGAATCTACCATGGGAATGAGGACTGGTGAGATTGGCCACCACAGACACTTTCACAGAGGCAGGTTGACAGAGTTATCTGCAGGGGCCTGTGTGCAGTCAGACTTCACATGGGACCACCAAGTGCTCAGTGGTAATCCCTGCATGGACTCAAGCACAAAATATTCTTCTCTGTAGGCAGTGTTGAGGCAAATTTATGAGTGCCCCGAACCCTGCCTTCATCCTTACCCTTCTGCTCTGTGTGTGAAGTTGGCATCCCCTCCACTTCTGCACCTTTGTGGACGCTGCCCATATGTATGTAGTGATGGATGAGGACGTGGTGCAGCTCTGCCCCTTTGTCGTTTCCATAGGATGATTTGCGAGAAGATCCTGAAAACAGAGCCCCAGGCAGGCTGTTAGTCTGTGCTGTTTACATGTCTATTCAGCATTCACTTGGAGAGGATGGGTTGGGTCTGCTGAAGAGACGGAAGAAAGTGCATTGGTGCCTGGCTCCCTGGGCAGTTTAGGCAGCAACCCACATGCCACGGCGGCACATGCCATGCATGTACATGCCACACAGCTCAAGTGGGGACTAGGGCCCTCCTTCCCTCCTCTGCCCTGGGTTTCTATGAAGAGTTCATCCCTCAAGATCTTGCTGTGACATGTGGTTCATGGCTTCAGGCTTTTGGGTTGGGCTTGCCTCTTAATCTCAACTCTGAAGGTAAACATTTTCTGAATCTAATTACGCACAGCAAGAAGAGTTTGTGTATCACAAGGCACATGCTTTGGGCATGAATCCTCGATTGTCCTTTATGGGGGAAAAACAAGGTTTTTAAAAGCATATTTATTCTTAGCAAATTACAGCTGTTTAGAGTGCAACAATGATTCTGACCTCAGGATTACAACATTTTAAAAGGCTGATTCCTTGTTGAGAAGATAATTTGTATGTTTTACAAATGTCAAGAGTCAAGAATTTTTTTGGTGTGGATTTATAGAGAGGAGAAAACGCTTTGTGAGAACACTGGGACCCATTACCTTCGTTTAGTGTTCTTGCAATACCCAAAGCTGCTCTAATAAATTCAGAGAGACATGAGTGCCAAATCCCACAAAGTTATGTGTAGTATGATCCTAATTCTATTAAAAAAATACTACACAGAGAATGAAATATTATGCCCAAAGACCTCCATGATGTTTATCAGCTGGCTGTGGTGGTTTACCCCCTTAATAATTCTAGCACTCAGTAGGCTAACATGGGATAGCCAGCCTAGGCTACATCAAGAGTTTAAGGCCAGCCTGAGATGTATAGGGACAACTTGTCTCAGGTACATACAAAAAAATTTTATCACTGGGAATTAGGATTATCAAATATTTTAAGAGTTTTATCAACTCAGAATTTTTACACTGCACACATTACTTTTGTAATAGATAAAAATAAAATTTTATCCTGAGAATTCAGGAGAAACATTCTGACAAGCAGTTTTGAACACTGATGTGTCAATAGCTGTGGAGACCAAAACTTGTGCATAAGGTCCGTGGGGACCATCAGAGACCATCGGAGCATCTGACTCTTGCCTGGGTCACCTGGCTTCTTTTGCCTCTTTCTCTTATGAGGCAGTGATGTAATCGAGTCACACATCCCTCTTCTCAAATGCAGTGACCATGGCAACCCTGATTCCTTCTGTAATTCTCACCTTGAGCCCTGTGTGGGTGTTTGTATAACAGGTGCCAGATTCACAGCTCTCCCACCTCCATTATGTCATGACCCGGACAGCAGTACAACACCCGTAAGAACCACACTTATATGATGCACAGACGCTGTACCACCTGCCTGGGCCCCACTGAGCCTACTTGAGAAACATGCTCCCTCTCCCTCCTCTACTTAACATCTTATACAATTCTGAACTTTCTGGACATTGCGCAAGCAACCCAGAGGCACTGAACTCTGCAGTGATGCCTATAGCCTTGCTGCCATGGACTGAAGAACCACATTGAGCCACATCAGACATTAACACCAGACATTTTCCCCTCAGCAGTGCTGAGATTCGGAGCTGATAATTCTTGTGGAGATGTTCATGCCATTCCTCATCCTATCTAAGATATTGCCAACTGTCCCTTATAGAGCAGATCCCCCTATTTGAGACATATTTCGATAGGGGGGTCTCATATATGTACATGCACGCATGCGCGCACGTGCACACACACCATAACCTGCTATAACTTGGTGACTAGGTTGCAAGAGCCCCTCAGTTTAGAAGCACTTACCCTGTGGTTCACAGATGGAGGACCCGGCAGTAGTCCACCTTAGTACTGCAGATAATGTGTTGAGTGTTTATCAAATGCTAAGCTTTTAATAGTGATTCCCAATCAGATTTATAAAACAAGAGCCGAGTACTGTTGCAATCTAAGTTGTGAACAGGGTAAAAGGCATTGCCCAGGGTTATATCCCCACAAGTGTCAGAGCTGTGCTGGACCTCTGCAGCTCAGCTCTTCATGTGCTTATGACTCTGTCCTGCTCCAGTCTGCCCCACAGAACAGGATGGAGACATAGCGAGCAGAGCCTTACCCTGGAGACCCATGTGCTGGAATGACTGACTTTGTCATCTGTTGATCCAGGACCTGTGGCCAAACCCATCCTCTGGTCTTACAGCATCTGGCTATTGAGGGCTCCATGAAACCCTCCAGCTCCAGGCCTGGGGGGTTAGATAGCTCTGGGTCATGTGTAAGCACAAGGTTGGGCTCCCACTTCTACCTCTTGGAAGGTGTCCCCCTGGTTCCTGATGAGCACAGGAGGACATTACAGTGAGGGACACATATGAGGTTCTGAAGTCTTGGCCCACATGCAGTTACGGTGCTCCCCACATTGGGTTTTGACTCCTCTTTCCCTTGACTTCACCGTTACTGCTCAGCCTTTCTCAGTAGAAGTCACGCCCTACTTTTACAGTCTCCACTTTGTCCCATAAAGCAGGACTGATGTCCTCTGTTAGAATCCTGAGCTGTTGTCCCCATCTATGAAAACCTTCCAGCGTAGGGCCCACACTCAACACTGCCCTGTAGTGTACCCCTCCTCTTCTCAGTAGTGGGTCCCAGTGAGCACCGTTGATGCCTGCCTCCCAGACTGTGCTCAGAGTTCAAAGTAATGGCATGGTTCATAAGTGATAACTGAGGCAGCTAGACACTTGGCCACCTCTTCTCAGCCTTTGGCTCCATAAAGCTCAACCCAGATGTTTTGAATTTCACCAACTTAGGGTTTCCCTGCCTGTAATTTCCCTCAAAACTGTTAGCTCTTGAAGGCAGAGACCAAGGGAGGTGTTTAGCCCAACGCTAACTTCTGTTCCCCCTTAATTTGGACCAGTGTTGACAAAGCAGCTGATAATTTGGTACTGAACCCTTTTACTTGGCTCAGAAAAGCCTCATAAATGCTTCCTAGACCCAGGGGGTTTCTGAGAGCAACAGTCTGCAGCCCAGCTAGCTCTTCAGTCCTCCTGCCTCGTGCAAATAGCACAGCAGGAATGTAAACTCCTTTCAGGGGCTTATGTCAGTTCTTTGAGAGTTAGATAAGACTAGGGACTATTTTTCTGTTTATTTGTGCCAGAACACACATTTATAGCAGGAAAAGTTGCCAAGACTTGAAAAGGATTCGAATTATTTCATCAGTCTTAAAAGAACGCACTGATTGTTGTTTGGGTTGGCTAACGAATTTTAATCTTGGTTTTATCCCAAATCCATAGACAGTCACCAAACTGTAGGGAAGAGTACTGGGATCCTCTCCCCCAACCTGAAGAATGTTATGTTGTTGTGAGATTAGAACCCTGAGACGGGCTCATTTGTGTGATTGCAGATTCTTAGTTCATTGCCTTTATAGCAGGGACTCTAGGGAGACTCCTGAGGCCACGGGTTTCCATGGAGACTCCTGAGGCTCGCTATGGTACTGGACCCCTCATCCTCTGCCCTGAAAGGTGTGCTCACTGCTGGGGGCCAGTTTTGCCTATTCATTTCAACAAACAAAGATTCAAATTCCAGCTCTGACCACTCTGGTAGTGTAGCACCAACTCAATTAACTAGCATTTGGGATAATTAGCATTTGTGACCACCAAACTATTGTACTAGTATCTATTTCCCTTCTGGATGAGTGTGGAAACATTTTATAAGACTATGGCTGTTCAGTGTTGAACAAAATCATCATAAACACGTTTGTGTGTATACAAAGGATGGATGAACCCTTATTCATATTTATTTAGACACACACACACACACACACACACACACACACACACACACACACAAAACTTCTCCATAACTCCTAATGTCTAAACGATGTTAGTATGGCCAGAAAATGTGAATAAGCAACCAGGCGTTTTGAAAGTTGTGGTCCTCGCATTTGCAGTGGATTGTAAAGTCTTGGGTGTCATGTGATAAAGTGGAGGGAAGCTTCTGGAGTCCTTATTGAACCTCACATACTGTACTTTGTGCTTTAATTCATTCTTACTTATTTGCACACAACAGCGCAATGATGTCATAGTTACCATGAACCTGACCCCAGTTACACAGAGAAAACCTCGGTTTTGAACCTGAGTCTGTTGGGCCAGCATCTCCTCTGTCTTCCTCACACCTGTAACCAGCTCCCAGGATGTCTGCCTCCCAGATTGCATTCAGCACATCAATGTAGTGACAGTCATTGATACTTACATGTCTAACTTAAGTCAAATTTCTGTCTGATTATCAGACTCCTGTGACAAAGGATTTAGGCTAATATGTCATAGGTGTGCTTAGAATCCTTAAATACTTGTATTTTGAATTCAAGAAGAAGAAGACCACCTCTGGTCTCCAACGCCTACCCCTCTCTAATTTTCTCCCTGGTTGCAAACGCAACCGTGCAGAGTGCCCCAAGCTCCTGGTCTCCATTACCATTTCCGACTTGGTGCCAGTGAGTGGTGAAGTGAAATGGCCACCCAGTGAGCAGAGAAGCAGATCCTGCATTGTCCTCAGAATGGACCGTGGCCCCATAAACAGCGCAACACACTGGCATTGGCAGAGGCTACAGTGAGGCTGGCATGGCCCCCAAAGCAGGCACGGGCCCCTCTGTGGCAGAGGACTGAGTCTATGCCCTGCTTCCCAAGTGGCCGTTCCAGGAAAGAGTCAGATGACTTGAATTATGGAAACCAAATGGCCCTCCTTTGTTTAGAGAGAGAGGGAAAAAAGCCACTCATTTTTGTGGTAAAGTGAAAACAGTCTCCAAACCAAACAGTCCCTCTCAGAGCAGAAAATGCCAGCTCTTCAGAGCTAGGCCACAGCCTTCCAGCCTGGGTTCAACCTCAGGGACATCAGAGCTGTACCCCCAAGCAGCCACAGCCCTCTATCCTCCCGGCTGCTTTGCCCCAGAAATATTTGGTCTCCCAACCGGGAAAGAAAGATGAAAAGAGGAGGAGAACTAGAAATGCCTGCTGCCAAGGCTGAGGTCTGCCTCCCACTTCCCGCCCCTGGCCCTTGTTAGCTAGGACAGGGAGATGAGACAGGAGCTCACAGGACCAATGTGTGGAGCCCTTGCAGGGCTCTGACTGCCTAAATGGCCACCTCAGAAGCCCTCCAGCTCTAACCACGGCATGCAGCCTAGAGTCACAAGGCCATTTTATGGCTGCCTGTTGTGGCTCTGTGGATGGGGCTGCACCACAGGTACTGTGTGCAAAAGTCGTGGATAAAACCGCAGCCACAAGGAAATAAGTACAGGTTCTAGTCAGGCATGGTTCTAGTCAGCCATGCCTGGCAGTTAAGGCTTCTTCCTTCAGACAGACTTCCCTGCAGCAAAGACAGAATGCTGCAGAGTTTGGGTCTGAACTTGGCTTTGCTTCTGTTGCTGTGCAGCTGAACTTCCATTTTTGCATCTGAAAAATAACTCTGGGATGGGGAGGTGGCTCAGTTGGTAAGGTGCTCCACAGAAGCATGAGGACCCAAGTTTGAATCCCTAAGCACCCATATAGGAACCAGAAATAAATAGCTGGGCACAGCAACATGTGCCTATCATCAGTCCAACACTGGGGAGGTAGAGCCAGGATAACGAGGGCTGGCCAGACAGCCTTACTGAATCAGGAAGACCCAGCTTCACTGAGAAAACCCATCTCAAAAACTAAAATGGAGAACCATAGAGGAAGACAACACATACACTAGTGGTAGGGAAGAAAACCCAAGATCCCTCGCTGCCTTGGTTTCCTAGGATGTCACTAGCAGAGTGCTATCAAGGTGGCAAACAGCTTATTTATTGGATAGGCACCTAGACCCTGCAGCCATCTGCCTACATGCCATCCAAGAAGGAAACAGTGATTCAACTAGTCTGGTGAGTTAGGGAGCTCCAGGGATCTGTCTGCCTCTACCTCCTCAACAATGGGATTTCAAGTGCCCACCACCCTGCCTGACTTTCATGTGGATGCTGGAGATTTGAACTTGGGACCTCATGCTTGCACAATAGTACTTTATTACTAGCTGCCTTCACAAGGGCTATACTTTGTACTAAAGATGAAAGTATTGAATAACTTTCTTCTACAGTCCCTACAATGCATGCTGACCTTCTAACCTAGGGCACACTACCCTAGGGCTGAGCCAGGACCCACCCCTTCCTAGTTCCCCAATTTTCCCAATAAAGTACAATTCCTGTTTAGATTTTCCTGAAACCTGACCACAAGGTCATGGAAAGGAAGCTGCTTGTCTTCTAAAACCCAAGGATACTTGGTGTACCTGCTTTTGTTTGCCTGCACATTTTCTCCCTGAAGATGGCCTCTCTCAAACTGGATATAGATGTGTATCTCCTTAGAACCCCTCAGCTATCCCTAAGAGAAAAAGAAACTCAAACTATGTTGAAGGGCTATCTCAGCTGGACATGGGACCAGGAGACTAGCATCAGGAAAGAGGCCTTGAGTTCTCATCTAGTGGACGCTGCTCTACACGTTGGAGTGCTACTGTGGGGGGGGGTGTCTAGCACATATGTCAGCTTTCTGCTGCTCTGACAAATACACGAGGTAAACAAGGACAGCAATCAGTTCTTAGACATTTCAGTCCATAGCGTTGAAAGGGGTGAAGGAAGAAAGGTCCTCACCTCTTGGCAGTCAAGGAGGGCGGGGTGGGACATGGGCAGAGACAGACAGACAGACAGACAGATAGAGAAGAGAGAAGAGAGAGAAATGGAGATAAGGAGTACACTACCAGAAAGAGGAGAGAGATACCAGAAGGGCTATGGCAATATCTAGCCTTAGACACAACCCCTCAGTGACTGCTTCCCCAGCTGGGCCCCACCCCCACCAGCATGGTACTTGGTTGCAATAGCAAGCCCTCCAGGGACATTTGATATTCCAACCATAACTCAGTGCAAGAGGAGTTTTTGTTTCACACAGTTCTCTGCTTTCATCAGGTCCCTCTGGACTTGGTTGATGACCTCCAAAGATGCAGAATTGGAAAGCATAACCTTGTGACTTCCTTCTTTCAGATGAGAAGCCCTTTGCTGTGGAAGACACTTACTTGCTGTGCCCAGCACCCGTCTTGAAAGAAGTTGGCATGTAAGTTTTCATCAGCCACAGAGCTCTACAGCCCGGGAAGAGAAGGCAGAGGGGATAGAGGGGGCAGCAATATCTTTTGTTGTTGTCATTGAGGAATCTTCCTCTGCCAGTGACAATGGTGACAAAGCTGTGGCAAAGCAGTCACCAGGAGTGTGATTGAACGTCCTCTGTGGTTCACAACAGAGGAGACGCTCCCATGCAGGCCAGCTGAGGTTCACAGCAGAAGGGACACTCCCATGCAGGCCAGCTAGAAGGGTTGGAATACCTTGCTCAGGGTCACACAGAATCTGGGCTCCAGCCTGGGTCTGCTGACTCAACCTCAACCACATTTCTAGAAAGTTTTCACATGTATTACCTCACCCTGTCATCATCTGTGTCCTGGAAAGTGGCTGTTATCTGTTCCTTCAAGACAAGGAAACTTAGGCAAAAGAAGTGTCATGGTTGGTTCATGACCTTCAGCACCATTCTTAGTCCTCCACAGAGCCCTGGTGTTGGCCTGTGTTCCCTGATCTCACAGGGACATCTCATGATGCCATTAAAATAGGTGCTGGCGAGATGGCCATGAAAGAGAGTCAACACCGTGAGCTTGGGTAGAACTATGGGGCACAGATTGCCCAAAATGTTACAGAGAACAGAACCATGCCTACCAGTCAGGAGATGGCTTCCAAGGCAAACATTAAAGTCTTCTTTCATCATTTGTTCCAACTGGGTGTCTGCAGTCAGATCATGACACTGGGTCATGCTACCTAGCCCAAAATCATATAGCATGACATGAGTTCTTATCTCAGTGAGACTTGATGGACGGAAGCTTGGAGAAGACAAACAAATCTGTCCATGGCTGTATTTCCATGAGTCTTACAGGGCCCACAATTCTGTTGCATCAGATCACTGAGTCCACATTACCAAGAGCTGAACATGCAGCCTACAGTTTGTTCAATTATCCCTCTTGACTTGGATGGCTCTTGAGAATGCTTTATCCAATGGGATACAGTAGTGTACAACTTTAATCCCAGAACTCAGGAGGCAGAGGCAAGTGGATCTCTAAGTTCAAGGTTAGCCTGCTCTCCAGTGCTGCGTTCCAGGACAGCCAGGGCTTGACAAAGTTAAAGGAAGGAAGGAAGGAAGGAAGGGAAGGAAGGAAGGAAGGAAGGAAGGAAGGAAGGAAGGAAGGAAGCTAACTTTATCTTATCACAGAGTATAGCAAACAGGTCAAATAGAGACAAGTTTCCTTGTCCATTGCAGTTCACTGCAATGCAAAGCTAACATCCTGCCTTGACACATCAGCTGGGCACATCCCAGCATCTCCTGGATGTCACAGGTGTGTGGCCCTGAGACTGTCCTCTCTATGTTGCAAGGAAGACTCTCAGGCCCCACAGGGAAGTAACCAAGCTCTGTCTGGCTCTGAAGCCATTGCTCGCAGCACTGCATGCTAAGGGTATCTGGTTCTCTTGTCACTACAGGAAAGCTGCACTGCAGGTCAGCATGAACGATGGCCTGTCCTTCATCTCCAGTTCCGTCATCATCACCACCACACACTGTGTAAGTCAGAACCTCCCACCTCATCGCCATTTTATCTTTTCAACTGCTCTTCCCAAACCCCAGTCATCTCCAACGTCAAACAAGAAGTGTTTTCTGATTCTTTGTTCTGTCCATTGAGCCCTCATGCCAACTGGGTTGTGTCTGTGATACATGTGTCAGGTCCTCAGGCTGTCTGTCCCAGGTATTGGGAAGGAGCCCTGGTTGTATCAGCCTGCACAGGTGATACGATTGGCTGTAGTGAGGGTAGGCCCCGGGTCAGATACGCATGACCAGGGAGACAGGAAGGAACTGGGCAACATAGAAAATGTGTCTTAAAGAGTTTTGGTGTTTGGCTTTGTGTTGTTTTAAGGAGCGGTAAATGGGTACCAACTAAAGAAAGGTATATAATTTATAGAGGATTTATTATTTAAGGATGGGAAAATTGGAAACTTGTTTATGTGATTGTAGAAATAAACTACAGGAAAATGGAAAACTGATGAAGTCAGAGAGAGAGATCGAAGGACACAAAGTATTCTCTGTTGGCTCCTACCACATGGATCCTCCGAGCAGTTTTCATTTCTGGCTACCCTAAAGTCACCTGAGGATCTGGGTTTTGTTGTTGTTGTTGTTTTATGTGATGCCCAATGAATCAAAACCGTATGTTTAAAAGAGAGGGAGTATATGTGTGATGCCTTCACCCCATGCTACATAGACTGAGCATGAACCCTGGTGTTGTTGAACCCAAGGCCTTCTTGAGGAGATAATTTGGGGAAGGGAGACTTGACAGGGAACACTTGGGCCTATGAAGTCCCTCTGACCAGGGTCACTTTCTCAAAGCTCAGCCTACCTGGGCAGTTGGGGCTCAGTTCACTCATCTTAAGAACCCATCCCCCAATAGGAGTGTTCCTAATACCACCTTTATTTGTATATTTTCTTTCTTTAACTAAGTGCATGCCCTCCATTAGATCTTTCTAGCAATGAAGTGAGTATATTGACAAAGGTCCTTCCTGGTTAGCCACTGGGAAACACGTTGGTAGTATTCTTTAGTAACTGGTGTTGTTTCCTTAGTAGTGTCACAGGTAAATGAGAGATAGCAGTTGTGCTCTAAAGCCAAATGAGGTAAAAATGATTTGCCTTGTAAATGCACAAGAAGCCGAGTTTCATGAGGGACATGACTGTCCTTCCTAATTCCTGCCTAGAAGCACTCTCCATGCTGTGGAGCTAAAAATTTTTTTTACGTCTGACCACACCACAGACAAATAGTCCACAAGGACAAGGGAAGTTGGAAAGCGAACAATCTTAGGACTGACCTAGCTTGTGGTATGAAAATACAAGACTACTAATTTAAATTTGAGTTTCTGAAGAAGAAGGAGTAGCCTTACCAATGTTTTGCAAGCTTTAAATAATTCCTGGGGAAAGTTCACTGTATCTTCTCAACTCACTCCAACCTCCATCTACACCTCCTATTGCCTTTGTCCGATTATGTCACTAAGTTTCCTGTTCAATAGACTCTTGATTAAAACAACCTTCCATTATATTCTGCATTGCTTCCTTTTCACTTGAGATTGTTCTATTAGTCTATAAGAAAATTATCACCACCCTAATATTTGAGATACAAGTCCATTTGTTCACTACTCAACAAACAGTTGTTGATCGTAAGATGTTCCGCTCTAGGAACTTAGGGTGCATCAGTAGACAGAGGGTGGGGGATACAGAATGAGCAATAAAGAGAAAACAGATGATTCCATGCTATGTTAAAACATAATATATGTGGTAGGGGAAAACTAAATGGCAGAGTTTGGTACTGTCTCGGTGAGTGGGCTCCAGGGTAAACACTAAAGGGGACACACTGAGAAGGTGGCATCTGAGTAGAGCCATGGATAGTGAGGAGGTTAACTGTGAGGACACAGGAGGGTTGAGGAGAGTGGAAAGTTCCAAACCAAGAGCCCTAGTTGTAAGACCCTGAGGCCAGAGACTTCTGACATCTGAGGCAAACTGAGAAGGCTAGCAGAAGCTCTCTGCAAAGGATTAGATGAAGACAGCAACAGTCAGGGAGGTGACCAGGGACAGAGGATGTGGGATCTTGTGAGAACTTGGACTTTGGAGGGGTAAGCTACAAGATCTGACTTACATTTGAAAGCCTGCTCTGTGGAGCTAGCCAATGAGTAGACTGGGCAATGGTTGGAGTACATGGCTGTTGAGGAAAGTTCTGTATTGACTCAGTGGCATGGGAGGGAAGCAATGGGTTTCCTGAAATGTTGAATATGAAACTCAAGAAAGGAATGATCAGGATGTCCCCAAGAGCCAGACCTTGTATCAGAAAGGATGGCATGAGCTCTGGCTGGCAGCAGGAAAGCTGAGGAGGAGACTGGGGGTGAGGGGAAATTAGGACATCCATTTTGCCAGTTACTTGTTGTGTGGCCTTGACTAGGTTTTCTGTCCCTCTTGTACTTCTGCTTCCCAACAAAGAAAAGGAAGGTGGTTAAGAGTTTACACACTGACACTATTGCCAGTGTTATAACATGCAGTGTTATATGTTGGTAATGTGCAGAAGGCCTGACAGTCAGCACTCTAAGTGTTTACCATGGAAACTTAAACAAAACTTTGGAGCTAGATGGGTGTGGTGGTCATGCCTGTAACTCCAGCTCCCTGGAGACTTAGGCAGGAGGATCTTGACTTCAGCATTAACCTAAACCACACATGCAGTGTGGATTAACTGATTCTCTCTAGAGAATTGGGTCCCCCATCCTGGGTTCCATCGTAACAGAGGGAGAAAAGATACCTCTGTGTTGTACATGCTTGCCACCCAACACACTTAAGTGGTAGGAAGGAGACAAATGACTAAAATCTCCTAGTTCAAACATGGAGCTCCAATCCCCATGAGGCCCAAGCAAAAGCTCAGATCAAACACTAAACTGCCTGAGGCGAAGCCGAGGTTTAATGGAAGGTGGAAGGCATGGTCATCTAGGGCTGACGAAGTCTCAGGCTAGTGCTTGTCTGGAGGACGTGGTTTTTACATCAGAATGGTCCCTGGGGCCTGAGCAAAGGGTTAGCCCTGCCCGTGCCTGTCACAGCCTGCCCAGCCCGTCACCTGGAAGCAAAACTCATTTTAAAATATGAAGCTAAGATTTTTCTCACTTTATTTGGTGCCCATTTGGACAAGTGTATCCCAACATTTCAAGAGCCACCGTGAATAACCAGTGCCCTGGCTAGAAGCAGAAATTCCATGCAGTTTTACAGGACAGAGATTTTTTTTTCCCACTTGGCACTAAAAGAGTCTACACTCAGGGTGAACTTGGCAGAGTTGCCCGGCTATAGAAAGCGCCGGCATTCAGTCCCCTTCCCCAGCGTTTCCAACACACCTCAGTTGTGTTGTCTAGCTAGACACTCTTTCCTCCCCAAACTGTAGCCTACGGGTGAGGGGGAAAACCACAGATTTGGTACAGTACAAAGCAAGTTTTGGAACCTTGAGGAGCTTTCCTTTCAAATAAATATTTTCTTTAAGTCTAGCATGTTTTGCCCAAAGAGGACAGAATTCAGGATGTTGTTCAACCAGCATTTCTTAAATGCTTACTGAGTATCTGGTACCCTGTGAACAATCCACAAGGTTGCTGTTGGAGGAAGGAGCCCACCAGGCTTGTGTGTAACAAGGAACGAGGATGGGTGGGGAGTGGAAGACAGCTCAGCCAGTGCTTGAATTTGATCACCACAACCCAGCTTAGAAAGGCTGGGCGTGATAGCGCACACTTGCAATCCCAGCTTGGGGAGGTGACACAGGCAGACCCCTCAGGACCTCTCACGAGCCAGCCTGGCCTCATTTACAAGTTCCGAGTCAATGAGAGGCACCTTCAAAAAGGATGAAGTGGACAGCGCCTGAAATGGCCCCACACACGTGCATACACAGAGAAAAGAGGGTTGCATGAGTCAGGTGTAAATGCTGGAGGGTTTCTGAAAGGATCAAAGAAGAGGGTCAGGAAGGGTCATAAGTGTCCGTGGAGGAGGTGATGCCACGGGGGTGATGAGCAGAGGCTCTGTTCTGAGGAAGACAGCCTTGGCAAGGGCTCGGGGCCCCTGGCAGACGTGTAGCTTGTATTTTCTCCCCCCTCTGCTTCTGTTTCTATGTCCGATGCCTTTTGATGGGGGCCATTTCCTGACTTTACAACTGCTCTTTCCTGGGACACATACCCACCCTTGGTCTTGTCGCCTAGTAAGTGACGCAAGACCAGATTCTCTTTGATCACACTGTGAGGCTTTGTTTGCCTTTCTTACCAGGGTTGTAAAAATCATAATCTTCAAGGAAAAGTAGGAAACATAAAATTATACCTAAGGCTCTAAGTCTAATTTACCACTAAATAAATGGAGAATACACTTTCATTTTTCTCCCTAGTTTATATGTAAAAGAGCCTAGCTGTAAACAATAATTAATAATTCAAAAAAAACACATGTGGTGTCACTGGTCAGATAAATTGTTTTTAATGAAAAAAAATCAATGCTTTCCAACTTGAGACATCAAAGCAAGAAACCCTGGGTGTTGTGGATATGGAGGGATTCATTCATGCTACTGAGTTAGTAAGTCAGAAGATCAGCCTCCAAAGTCAGGCTTGGTGATGCACACTAGTCATCCCAGCTCTTGTGAGACTGAGGCAGAAGGGTCAGGAGTTCAAGATCATCCTTGGTTACGTAATGAGTTCAAGGTCAACCTGAGCTACATGAGAACACGTTTAAAACAAAACAAACAAACAAAAGAAAAATAGTCCCCGCCCCTCTGGAGTGTGATCAGGGTAGGTAATCTGTCTGTTTTCAGACCCCACACTGTACGACTGTAATCGAGATAATAGCTTAAGGGACTGGAA
The DNA here is from genome assembly GCF_017639785.1 of Mesocricetus auratus. NCBI lineage: Eukaryota > Metazoa > Chordata > Mammalia > Rodentia > Cricetidae > Mesocricetus > Mesocricetus auratus. The sequence continues at coordinate 148,743,139 of NW_024429266.1, read as the reverse complement.
GCCGCAATCATCTATCAGAGAACGAAGGCCTCATTAGTTCATTGACATATCTCCCTACCACCTTACAGGCTCTGCTGCACATTCCCCATGGCAGCTTCTTCTCCGCCTGATAAAGAGGAATACTCCCTCTTGTGGCATAATAAGCCTGGATTTTAGGATCAGGGAGGAAAAACCTTTGAAGATGTTGTTTACAGGATAACTAGGAGCAGGAAACCAATAAGTCCTGTTTACTGATAAGTCAAACAGGGCTGGGCTGCAGTCTTCCTTTGCTACTTTGGTATAAAAATGTTTCCTCTGCAGGAATAAAGTAAACCGTAGCCTTAGGGCAGCAGTCAAGCTGCAGAAGCATGAGAAGCTGTGTTCTCTAGTGCAGAGGGCTTCTTTCTGTCTGCTCTGAAATCCCAGCCAGGCAGGTAACATCTGTGTTCCTACCTGTGTTGGCACCACAGGTCGCTGTGGCCACACTTAGGGTACAGTTCCCTTTCTGTGAATACAATCCAGCTTCCAGTCTGTTCTCCAAGAACTTTTATTAATAAGGAATTGTCTGGCTCAAAGTGTCCATAGTACAATATTTGGAAAACTCTAAGAATCAGAGTTAGCCAGGAGTCCACGTTTTTAAAAGCTACCCAACTAAATCTTAAACAGGAAAGACTCTTACCTTCTTATCCACATAATTCTTACTTTTTCATACAAAGTTTACAAAGAGAAAAAGCCACTAAAGTCCATTTAAGAAATAGGAATTCTTCTCTTGACTTAAGCCTAGTGCATTCATGTACCAGTCAATGACCCTCCATTCAGAGCCCATCCTGCATGTTCCTTTTAGAGCCCTCTATCTGATGTAAATATAGATATTTGCCTGAGTGGACAGTCTGCCTTGCTGATCAGAAAGTGGTGTGCCAGACAGGCCACCGTGGCTTCAGGCATGACACAGAAAGGACAGGGTCCACCACCCAGCTGTCTGAAGAGTTCCATTCAGCTGCAACCACCCAGGCCCATTTCCTATGTCAATTCCGATCTGTTACCAATGGCTTTAAAAGAACTTGGGAACACACAAATTCAGCTTGGTTTTATGGTCAGCTCTCTAGGTAAACAGATGCCTGGCATGACCACTATTGCCAGAGCTTCTTCAGTTTCACCAGCCGGGTGGAGAGTGAGTCCAGTAGCCTGGGCTGAGTGGCAAGCTCATCTTCCAACATAATAAAAAATAACTGCGCTCTTCAGAGTACAAATGAGAGCAGACAGTTTCCCTTCTGTTTTCCAAGGTCGCATAAACAGTCCATATATCAAAGTCTGCCTTTGTGATGGGCCGTGCACACTGCAGCCAGCAGCACGAGGAGCCCCTGGTGAAGAAGCCGAGTCCAGGGTAGAGGCCACCGGGGCACATGAAACCAGAGATGTCATATTAGGACTGGTGTGTGTAAAACCAGTACTGTGGACAGTGGGTCAGAGAGTCTGGAAACAGCGGCCAGCCCCTAACCTCCAGAAGCTAAGACACAAATGCTCTGGTGGGAAGACCCCCAGAGGCAAACACTGTACAGTCTGGAGTGCAGTAGGACACAGGGCCTGCAGAATTCCCACATTACTTCTAAAGACTAGAGGCTCCCACGCCTGTGCATCTTTAGATGAATAATGAGTTAGCACAGAGTCGCCACAGCAGGGGTTCCTTTCCAGCCAGCCACTCCGTGCCCTTCCTGCAAAGTAAAACTGGGCTGCTCCTTCCAGAAGCACTGGGAGAATGTGCCAGAGCACATATGCAGCTTGCCTATGAGTGCCTTTCACCCTGTTAAGAGGCTTCCCAAGTCAACACCTCTGAAGGGGGGAGGCCCTTGTAAATGCCAAAGAAAGGTAGGACCAGGGCTCAAGCTCCGACCTCCCCACAGGGTTTTACAGGCCAGCACCATCTCCTCTTGGGCCCAGCTCTCTCCCACAGCCACCCTTTTCCTTAACCTTCAGCTCATCTGGAAGAGTGGGGCAGTTCTGCACTGGAGGAGAGGCAGAGAGGGGTCTTGGGAGGGACTCTGTGACAGAATGTGGAATTTTGGCAAAGGGAAGCCATAGAAATCAAGCCCAAGGCATCGCCTTTGCATGCTGCAGATGTACAAACTGTAGCCAGGAGCCATTAATGTGGAGATCCCAGGTTTGTGCACTTTGTCAAAGAAAGAATGAGCCCTCATTTACTTTCCATTATTTAGCCGAAGGAGCTTAGTGCCTAGGGTGACCAGGAGCCCTAGGATCCATCTTCAGCCTTGAAAAAGGATGACCAGTGATACGCTTCTCATTGCTATATTTATAGGTGGTGTGTCCTCTAAAGTATTTTGGGAAAACGGGGAAGACTTGCTTGGAGAGGACAGTAAAAATAAATGCAGCCTTGGACCAGATGGATCTGTTGCCATCCTGATACTGGGTGTGTGGTGTTAGACTCGGGATAATGTGTTCTTGTGCTTGGGCTGTGATCTCTGTGAGACTGGCCTAGTCATGGGGTTTATGAAGACATTCTGACTTCTGGACACAGTAGTGAAGTGTGCTTCCTAAAACTAAGGTGGTGATGGGCCCCTGGAACCTGACAAAAGTAAAACACCCATTTTAAGTTTAATGTTCAGTGTCCAGAGTGTTCTTTAGAGCCCAGAGAAGCAAATGTGAGAGAAACATTGCAGAATCTATTGTATTGTGCAGAATATGGACTTGGAGCTCATTAGCTTGGAGACTCATCTGGCACAGAGAGAAAGGGCCGTTCTAAAGCAGGTGGAGATGCCTGTCTCATGTGGGAGTGAGTTTTCTGTCGTGGTTCTGTTCTAGCCATTTAGCATCAGATTGGTGACTGGGCTGGCAAAACCTAAATATCCCTTTCACAGCTGAGAGCCTGCAATTGTGGATCTAAGCGCACGTGAGCTGAGGAGGGTAAACACAGCCCTTCAGAGTGCAACCGATGAGCCTGGCTTTTACATGTAGGAAATAAAATTGAGAGACCTTTGCTGTTGCTGTTGGAGGGGGTCCCCTGTGAGATGCAGGTCAGCCAGCCTCCACCTAGTACAAGTGAGGTCATGTTTCAGCCACAATGCTCCAAGCACACCTTCTTGTTTTCAAGGTATGCTACCCGCTTGGCTGCATTTCTGTTTACTCAGTTGTCCCCCGAGAGTCACCCAAAACTCAAAAGCTTTGTTTGGTTAAGCAATGTCCTTTCTTTTTTTTAAGTTACTTTAATAATATACCTGTGGTCTGGTGCACCGTCATCAAGAGAGGGCAGAGGACCGCAGGAACACAGGAGTGCAGAGCTCGGATCTCAAATACCGCTTACAAGCTGAAACATAAGGAGTTTGCCGGCTCCTCTGTTTTAATAACCCTCAGATGCATAAAAATATATCTTAAGATGCTTGGGACGACTCATGCTGGTTTATTTTTCTTGGATAGTTTAGCAATTGACTCTTCACTATTTTATCTCTAAGTATTTTAAAGAATGTTTGCCCTGACTTTGAAATTTCCTTGTTTTGAGAGTTGATGAGAGGAAAAAAATGTTTTTTCTGAAACTATGCTTTGGAAAACTCTGAGATACCCACACAGAGAATGGTAGACATGCAAGTTAAATTCAATAATTCAATAGTCTATAAACAAAATGGATATGGTGGGACAAACTTAGCCACTAAGAAACACAGAGAGATGGCTTGTATGGCCAACCCATCCGACTATCTGCTGTTTAAAATAAGGCCACGTTCCATAAATCATACGAAAATAAATGTTGAAATGAAAATATGAGAAAAGTTATAATAAGCAAAAAGCAAAAGGAAACTAGTATGGCTATCCAATGAAGGGCAGATTAAACTGTATAGCAAAAGGAAGAAGGAGAAGAAGGAGACAAAGATGACGTATTACTGTCATGAGGACCACAGCATGATGTGGGTGGTAGTGGTTCACCCGGAAGTTCCCATGATCCTAGTCCACATGTAATGACACACCCACACCACGTAGAATATAAATCTGAGACAACGACAGAGAGAAGTTTATAGACACATACCACCTTCTGTTCAGACAGAGTTATATGCATCTCTCAGCAGTTAATAGGTCAACCATAAAAAAATTAGTAAAATGTAAATGATATAATATAAATGAATATATATATATATAAATGAATAATGCAGTGAAAATAGCTGCTGGATAGATTATGGATCCAGAAAAAAATCCTAAATAGTGATTAGAATTTGGGGGCTATATAAGAAGAAAGGCTGAATAGTTAGAAATGACTGCTTTAGTTAGAAGATACACACACTGCTTTGCCCATACTTCAACTTCTCTGAAATTAAGACTATTCTGTTAATCAATAAAACATTGTGAATTAATGGGCAAATGTTTTCTTTTATGGCCCATAAGTAATGAGGCATCCTAGAGTGAGTGACTGGGATCCTGTAGAATCTTTTCCATTCATCTGTATTATAAAGGCAAAAGTTAAAAAAAAGAAATATACTTGGAGAAGATTCTGTTCAGTCACTTCCTCTCTACTGTACACCTGAGGACTGGCATCATACAGAACACATTCATGTTCTGAAATAAAACACAAATTTCAATAGCCAATCAAGTTACCAACCAATTTTTAAAGTCTTGTATGCTTCAAAATTCAAAACACGCATCGGAGTAATTTGTGAGCCCATGTGAGTTAAAATACACTTAGGACTAATCGATTACAGAGACATCACATATCAAAACTTCAAGTGTAGCCAAAGTGGCTCTCAGAGGGAAACTCATAGTCCTAAGTGTTTGCATAAGAAACAAAAAATAGTTATAAATAATTTCTGCATAGAACTTGAGAAATCAAAGAACAAAATAGTAAGAACCTAGAAATAGTATTTTTTTTCAAGGGCAGGAGCTAGGGAGATAGTTCACCTGTTGGGAGCACTTGCTGTTCTTTCAGAGGACCAGAGTTCAATTCCCAGCACCCAGGTCAGGCAGCTCACAACCACGTATAACTCCAGTGCCGGGAAATCTGATGCCCTCTTCTGTCCTCCATGGGCACCCAAAAGCATGTGCACATCCACACGTGTGCACATAATAAATAACAAAATAAGTCTCTAAAGCAAGCATGACAAAAATAGTAAGACAAGGATGGTGCAGAGAGCAAGGTAGCTATTAGCTGAGCACAGCAGACATGAAAAGGGAAGCAGAAATGTATCCTCAGAGCTGTGTTCTTCCTGCAGGGGTCCTACAGGAAGATGAGCCAAACCTAGTGCTGTCACAGGCTGGGCTGGAGTGAGGTCACTAACACTGCGGACTGAGAGAGCTATGCATGCTGGGATCACTCCTCCCCTTCTCAGTTTCCTCCCTTCTCACGAGGAATGTTACAAAATATTGTAGTTTACATTTCATCTCCTATTTTCCTCCCCAACTAAAATTTGTCAAATTGCTCTGAACCCCTGGAGTGGGGAGCCTGTGTGGGCCTAAAGCAGTCTCTGACTACTGTGCTTTGTTAGGATTTGCTTGTCTTAGCGTTGGGGAGTCAGAAGGCAGGACCTTCTGCATGCTAGGCCAAGGCTCTCCTGCTAAGCCTCTGCGCTATTTTAGCTTCACTGGTCCTTGTCTTTTGTTTCTTGGTCTCTCCCCTGTTCTACTTTGATATATTAAGCTTTCGGGGGTCCCGATCTCAGATAGCCAGGCTCGTGTAAACTGTGTATTTAATAAGCCCAGTCTCTGGGTAAGAGCCTGAGGGGCAAGTGTGCATGCCACAAGTAGACAGGTCTTAGTGAATGACCAGTGTTCCATTCACACCTGCTCCTGGGTGGCCCAGGCTGAGCCAGAGGGTTGAGTCTTGGGTTGAACATTCTGGATTAGTGACCAGCTATGAAAGACTGTTGATTACATGGCATGCACAATTTATAGAGAGCTCAAAAGCCGGATCAGTGGGAAGAAACATCAAAAGAAATAGGAGGAGAAGGGGAAAGAGGGGAGATTAACTGTGAGAAATGGGATCAAAGTGGAGGGAGCCTGAGATGATCTTCTCCCAACACTAAGATAACTGACTAATATTTAAACACAAAATCAGTAGGCTTATTCAGAGGCTGGTGAGATTTTTATTATTATTATTATTATTATTATTATTATTATTATTATTTAGAGGCTGAGATGGCTCGGTGGGTAAAGGTGCTTGCCACTGAGCCTGATGGCCAGAATTCCATCCCCAGAGTCATCACAGAGGAGGAGAGAACCAACTCCTCAAAGTCGCCCTCCACCTTCACACACATAGACACATGCACATGTGCTTGCACACACATACACCACACTACACACTGCACACACACTACATACACACACACCACACTACACACTGCACACACTACATACACACACACCACACTACACACTGCACACACACTACATACACACACACCACACTACACACTGCACACACTACATACACACCACACACACATGCACATACACACCATACTACACACTGCACACACTACATACACACCACACACACCACACATACACAACACACACCACACCACATACACAGCACATTACACACACCACACACACACCACACACACCACACATACACAACACACACCACACCACATACACAGCACATTACACACACCACACACACACCACGCTACACACACACACACACACACACACACACACGTATTTTTTTAATTGTAAAAAGATCTTATGTGGGACTGATCATTCTATTCCCCCAAAGCAAGCAAATCTTCCCTTTCTCCCTTACAGAATAGCTAGCTCTCACAAGGGTAAATAAGCACCTTTTAAGGAGCAATGGTCTCACCATATTAACTATAGCACCAAGGAAACTCAGAAGGTGAGAGTTCATTTCTCCCTAAACCCAGTGCCACAGCGGCAGGACTCCAGCCAGAATTCCTTTGCCTTCATCATGGTTGCTAAAGCAGATGTTCATTTACTCAGTGCCCAGAGCAGTGACCTCAATATTTTGTTCAGTTTCTTCCAAGATTAAAAGGCACTTGAATAAGTGACAACCAAAAATATTTCCTAGGATTCTTTTAAACACACCCAATACCATGAAAGTGGCTTCGCTCTCAAGCCTGAAAGTATGAAAACAGTGTTGTTCTGTCTGTATCACCTGAATTCATGGGCTTAGAAAAGGTACCCGGAACACTGTGATGTTCCTAAGATCATCACAGATGGTTCAAGGACAACCTAGATATATGTCAATCTGTTTTCAAGAAGAAGACATGGTGACCCTTAAAACTGTAGAGAGTCCGATCTCCAGCAGAGACTGTGTGGTGAGCTCCTGCATTCCATACGCCCCCACTATCCTACCTGGATCTTTGATTATGGTCCATCTCCTTCTGGAATGCCCTCCTCTCTTTCCACCCACCCAGTTTCGCTATGCCTCCAGGGCCAGCCAAGGACTGTCTGAACATGCCACAGATTGTGCCCTGGCCTCGGCTAGTGTCTTATCTGTGTCACTGTGCTGTGAGCTCTGACTTAGTTATCCTCTACAATTGAGCTGCCTACAACCTGGTGTTTCTCTCTGAACCAGGCCTGTGCCTCTTCCCTGCCTTCCTAGTGGGCTAGGATTCATTTCAGGACAGATAGATAGATAGATAGATAGATAGATAGATAGATAGATAGATACATACATACATACATACATACATACATACATACATACATAGATACATAGATAGATACATAGATACATAGATAGATACATAGATACGTACATAGATACGTACATAGATACATACATACATACATAGATGGTAGATAGATAGATAGAAATATTAAACTAGAGTTTACACATCTGCATGATTTCTGAGTACTTAGAAAGCCACAGACTTCCTTCAAAATACTGAAAATATTGTCATTATTCTGGGCTCCTCTGCTTTGCTTAGGAACTGCTAGAATTTAAAGACATCCTATTTTAATATCCTTGGTAAGGACAACAGAGAGGTCGTCATTGTTTGAGTTTTAAAAACTCCATCAGTTGGGGAGGGAGGTGGTGGCTTTCAAGCTGGGAATCACCCGGTAGAAAGCACATGGGGAGAACCCTGTGGTGGGTTTCAGAGTCTCCAGTAGCTGTATCCTAGAGGGAGTCTCAGCTTCCAAAGCACCTAGCTTACGTGACATCCAAACCATTGGATATGGGAGTTCTCTTGTGTTCCCATGGGAACAGCCTCCTGATTCCCAGAACTGTATTTGAAGGAATTCTACAAGGACTAAAGTAATATACCCAGGGAGTTTCTGTGCTGCCCACTTTTCCAGTTGAAGACCATGGTGTCTCCAGTGCTGTCAATGGCATTGTCATTATTGCCTCTCAGCTGGCATGAATGAATCTCCCTGTTTAGTTATGCCACGCCCCACTAGTATGCAGTCAGCCTCCACAAGAGCCCTTAGGTTTACCATCAGAAATCCCCTTGGGTTGTGTTTTCATGGACACCTGGGTGGCAAGCTAGGGAGGATTTCTCAAATATGTAACCAAAGACCCCCCCAACATACACACACACACACACACACACACACACACATGCGCCTATGCACACTGTAGTTCCAGTCATAGTTAGCATGAGGTTGTTCACAGGAATCAAACTCGTCCTCCTGAGCCACGCCCAGGCACAGCAGTAGAAGCCCGTGGGCATGGACGCGAGGAGAGCACAGGAAAGCCAGCCATAGAGACTAAAGGACAGCTGTGGCACTTGCACAGACTTGTCTCGGGTAATCAGTCAGGCCTGAGAAGGAGTGCTTGTCTTGGTTTTATGTTTGCAAAGAAGGTAGAAGGGGTTGGATGGCCGGCCAAATCCCCCACATTTATTTGAGGGGATGGTACAGCATTCCCAGCAAGAGTCTGCAGCAGGGGCACAGCTTCAGGAGACGCTGTAACAGGCATTAACCTGCTACGTTCTCATTTCTTCCTATCTAACCAATAGTTAAGTGACCATCTTGAGTCATTCCTTTCGACAGGTCCTTCCATTTGAAGCACTGGACTAGGCTTAAAAGTAGAAAAGTGACTAAATCAGATGTATGCCCTGGTTGCTTACGGTCAGTGAATGAGGGAGACAGGCCCCTGGAAGACATAGGAAATTCTCAGACAGAGCTGAGGTGAGCACAGACGCACAGATTTAGCATTGACACCGATTGCCCTGTCTCCTCCACCCAGCTACATGGTTTGGGGCTGCAAAAACTATAGCCATCTTTGTGTTTTTGCTGTTTCCTGAGACGGCCAGGCACATAGTAGGTGCTTCATTAGTGTCGGGTCTGAAAGTCCTAGGGCTCAGCTAGCAACGAAAATCAGTCGCCCAAGCAATGAATGTTAGAAAGGGTGTTTCAGGAAGAAACAGCGCCCAGTGCCACTGAACATTGTCAAAGCACCAAGTAAGGAGGGAGCTGGGGGCATTAGAGAAATGGGAAGGGGCTGGTGAGGAGTAGCCAGAACCATGCACCTACATGTTCAGGACTGGGTCCTAAGGGTTTGGTGGGCTCCCTGAAGCTTTAATAAGAAACTTGTGAGCTTGTATGTACACGAGATGCCCTTTTCTGAAGGAAGGGGCGTGTCATTCTCCCACATTAGAAACATTTGTAAGCATTGACAAGTGGCTAAAGAGGAACAGGTTAGGTGTCATGGTTCTGAGTAGGGTGGAATGCTGAAACCCTGGGGTTATACTGTATCTGTGAGGCAGGGCCCTTGGAGACTCCAAACCTCTCCTGGCAGTGGGAGGGGCAGAGGTAGGCTGGATTAGGGTGTGGGTCAGAGAGGCAGGATCCACTGACAAAGGGCTTGGTAGTCGGGGAGAGGAAAGGGTTGAAGAAGATTCACTTGACTTCAGGTTTGCGGCTGAGGCTGACAGAGGAGGAGAGCAAGCAGGCTTGAGGGGCAGTACAAGCTCAGCCTGGACCACTCTGCTTACGATGTCAGCGGAAGGTAAAACGGGACCAGTCTAGGCTCACGATAACGACTTGTGTGTCTATGTGTAGATGAGGGTTTGAACCAGGAAATAAAGCGAACCACTTGTGGAGAGAGCTAGAAAGAAAGCAACAGCCCAAGACGGGTCCATGAGTCACACAACACTATAACCAGACTCCATGCCAACCCAACGCCACCAAATGAAGACGAAGCTATGGTTAAGCTAACGGTTAGACGTTTTCAGTGGGGACAGTGGGGAAGGATGGCTCCACAGGACATGCCAGCTTTTCCAAAGCCACATGCCAGTAGAAGCCAGTGAAGAAACTGGGAAAGAATGATCAGCGATGGGAGAAGGGGCAGGGCTAACCGTCGCAGGTGCAGGGGAATAGAGTTTCGGTGAAGTGAGGAGACAGGTGTGGCAGATAAGCCAGAAATAATATGAGAAGATACAAGCTTCAGGCAAGAGGATTTTATTCTCCAGCCTTGCCCATCCAGAACTTCTCAGCGGCAATAAAAGGACTTAAATTTCATCTTTCAAAATAAAGCTTGCCCATGCTCCACTGGCTCTGTCTGGGCAGGAAACAGGGTTCTAAGCAGCCAGCTATCAAGGCCCTACATTCCTCAGAACCCTGGAATGTGACTGTTCCAGAGCACTGGCCAAAGGGAGAGGAAAGCAGGGTGCAGCCCTCCTGCACCCCTGCCCTGCAGCCCTCCGCCGCTGGTTTTTCCAGTGTACCGCTTGAAACAGGGATAAGCTGACACACTCAGCCCCTGACTGAGAGCAGGCTCCTCTCACCAGCAACAGCCCCATTTACAAGCAGTGACATCACAGGTGGGTGACCAGAGTGCCCTTGGCTGGAGGGTCTCTTTCCCTTCAGGGCTGTCAGCGTGTTTCAGAAACAGCTGGCTTAGTAGCAGAGAACGGAGGGCTGTGGGATGGAAGGGAAGAGGGGAACATTGGAGCCCCAAGTCATTGGCCTGTCCCCAGATGCCCTGTGGAGAGCCTGGAGATCAGCTGGATATCCTTCAACCAGTCAAACATTCAGGGATAAGAATCGTATCGATTTTGAACATTAGGTGTTTGCCGGACAGCCCAACCCTCTGAAAACACAAGTGGCTTCAATGATTCTGAGCATCAAGACTGCCCAGCTTAGCAGAGACCACAGAACTGCTGCAAACCACGGCCCATGAGTGCAGGCCCTTGCTGCCGCATCTTTCCTACAGAACGCCATTGCTGCAATTACCAGGACTGGTGCTAGGGTTAGAGATGCTAGGGACAATAAAGTGTGCCTTTCTCCTGCCTCAGTTTGTAAGTGAACTGACATAGGAGAATCTCAGTGTTGTCTTTAGGACTATGGGGTAAGCTTGGCAGGATGTGGCCCAAAATGGGCTGGAACTGTGTTGAACACGTTTATCAACTTGAGCTGGACATGGTCCTGGCCAGAAAAGACACTAATCAGGGGGTGAGTTAGCCAAAACTGCTTAGTTAGAATTTGGGGCCCCTTGCTTTCTAAGGTCCTAGGGAGACTTTTCTTCTCTTATTTTAGAGAGCCCTTCCTCAGATGGTGGAAGCATGGTTCACAAAACCTGCTGAAGTAGGGCGGCCTGGGCAATCCACCCTGGGGCGCACACGCCCCAGAGACAAGGCAGGGCAGACCCAAGCGTTCCCTGTGCTCTTGCACTATTTGCTGAGTGAATAGAGAGGAAGCGACAGAACTGGAGTCACACACACTCCAACATGGGAGGAAACCTCAAGAGTAGGGAAGGAATGGTTGCCTTAACTGGCACAGCCCCAGGGCCTGCAGGGAGATGCTTTCTCCTCTGCACCCCAGGCCAAGGCCATCAAGCAGATTCCCAGCACAGCCCAGCTTGAAGACTGGGTTTCACATTTCTTTACATTGAACAAACCCAGCCTCCTGCTAATTCCTCCTCCCTTCACTATGGCAACCCCCAAAACAAAACAGAATAAGGCAGTGGTGTTGGGGTTTGTATCATCCAGAGGCCTCTGTCTCCTATAGCAAACAAGCCCGGGCATGATCCCACACTCCTCCCCCATGCCGTGCTGTGTGTAAGAAATCCAAAATCCCGGGACTCCACCCACCAAGACACTGTTCTTTTTTTTCTTTCTTTTTTTTTTTTTTTTTTTGTTGTAAATCTTTACCTTTGAGTACAGTGCCTTCCTTGTCTTAAAGAGAGAGGATGCCCTCATTTTGTAAGCCTGGAGAGGCCAGATGAATCTGACATTCAGAGAATGCCACCCCAACCACTGTGCTCCTCCCTCTGAGAAGGAACAGGGTCGAGGACCTCTCACCTTCGGAGTTAATGCCATCTGTCTGCACGTTCAGTAGCAGCTCTGTGTGAGTGTAGGGTTGGGACAGGCTTGAAGTTGCTTACTGAGACTCAGCACTCTCCAGCTGCACAGTATACCCTACAGGCTGTCGCCTTGACCTGCCTTGCTTAGGCAAACAGTTTTGTGTGTTCCCACCGTGTCAGCATTTATTGAATAACAATAATTCACATGGTTTAGCTGTTTCAATGACAGCAATTTGTCCTACCATCTGCCTACCCTGGTGGCCTGGGTGAGACAAGTTCAGGTTCTTTTACGTCAGTCTTAATGACTAATATTAACTCTCATATCACACAGCACACAATCTGCATATCTACATGCAGATATGTGGTTTACAGAATAAACACAAGTTAAAGAGCCCGCAGCAGCCTCCGGGAGGTGTCAGGAGTGAGCCAAGAGAGAGTCTCTTGAAGAGCAGGACCAGTGGTGGGAGGAGGCTGCTGCCAGCATCAGGCTGTGAGAGCAACAGTATTGCAGCAGTGAGTGAGTGACTGAGCGAGCATCCAGAGCTGGAAATGGTGGGTTTAGGTCCAGGACCAGCTGGGTGAACAGGTGGATGGGCAGTTGTATAGACAGTGTCAACCAGCTCCAGCTCCAGGGACAGTCAGGGAGTCCTTCGCTTGCCGGTTTGTGATACTCTCAGCAAATATTAGGTAACAGGTTGGTATGGAGCCATGCCATCGAAGTATTATGTGTTCATGGCTTAATGGGGTCCGGATGCAGGAGTTACACCCTTTGTTTGGTCTGGTGTATCTAATAACTTCTTGGACCTGGTTTCCATGATATGATTTTAATCTATCCATGTGCCTCTATGGTCGCAGTTCGCTCCCAATGAACTTATAGGGTGATTCCGTCCCTGCCCAGGAAGATGTCACACATTGGTCTGTGCTGGGGGGGGGGTGGTGCCGTTCCCCATGGTGCAGTTCACGATCTACCCAGGAGTTGCATTCCTCCTTCTCCCTCAAAATGAAGTAAGGAGATACATGTAAAATGGAGTCTTCTCAAGCAATGTACAGCCTTTTAACAAGTACAGTTGTATGCAATATGTAATAACTTATGGTAGGGCATAGTCAAGGACACAGCTAGCCAAGACAGGGCGTGGCAGACACAGTTACCAAATGGCCTCGATGAACTGCAGGCTATGTCCACATAGGCCTGGTGGACAGGCAGGGCAGAGGCCCAGCACACACTGGTCCAGAGTCAGATTGCAATGGCAGCCCATGAGCCTCCTGGATGCCCACCCAGGAAAAAGTCTTCTGTAGCTGGTGTCATTTAAAACAGAATGGGCCTAGAGGGAGCTGGGAACACTGAGGGCTATTGGAGGTCAGACCTAAAGGCAGTCAGGCAGTCTGCCCCAGAGCGAGGCACAGAGCACAAGACAGAGCACCTTCCATAGTGCCAGGCCACAGTCTGGTGTGTATTCTGGAACATTTCAGACAACTCTTGGCCACAGACAGAGCCTGCCCCTTGGCTTGTGGGGAAGAGTGGAGATGCGAGGACTTCCTGTGGGACATTGATGAAGATGGAGAAGGAATGACTGGTTTAGAGCAACTGAGATAGTTCTGAACCTCAGGCACTGAGCCCCATGACAAGAATCTAGGAAGCACAAGGCACTGGCCAGCCACGGTCAGTAAGGTGAGCACTGAGCACTAGCTTTAAAAGGCGAGCAAGCACCTTGGGAGTGACCTTGTCCAAAGTCACCCATAAGAACCTGGCAGGCTGGGATCCCTAAGCTTCTCCCCAAACTCTAGAACCCTACAGATTAAACAATGTTGATTTCGCAGAAAACAGACTTGACCACGGGGTCACAGAACCCCCAGGTTAAAGCAACCCAGAGATCCCCTTGGGTGTAGACAGAACCCATAGACCTCCATTTGCCCTGAGTGGCCTCTCACGGCCAATCCAGTTGTCTTCCACCTGCCCCCATGGCCCCTGAGTTCCTGCTGTATGAAACCCCACTCATACCTTCATGAGCAAACTTTGTGCTTGCCTCTGAGCAGGAGTGCCAGCCTCTCCCTGCCCCTGCAGCGTAGCTACTCACCCAAGAGTCACCTCCTGTGCGTGAAGTACTGTCCCCCAGGTACTGTCCCCAGCTAATGGCAACAGCTGTGGCTTACACCTGGGAGCCCCACTGCCCACACTTGACTGAATTCTGGCTTCCCTAGCACTCATGAGGCTGAGGTGGGAAGACAGAAATTTAGGTCAGTCTAAGCTACAGAGAAACTGTGAGACTACGACTCTGTGTAAAAACAAAACAGACAGACAAAAACCCGGGCCTTCTTGTAAGCCTTCACAGTTTCTCTGGATCTCCCTGCTTCAGTATATTTAACTATAAGGGAGGGAAGATAAAAAATAAAGTTTAGATTTCATCCAATTATTGATAAGAATGAAATGTACTAGTCTAGTACACAGAAAGAATAAAGATAATCCCTGCACATAATTGCCCAATAAATATTAGCTATTGGTAATTATTATCACCATTATTATCGTCAACCCATCAGAATGTGAGAAGAAGAGTGAATGTTTAGTTCAATGCCAGGTATTCAGGCATTGAGCAGCCATGTCCTCCTGTACTGTGGGTTAGATCACTTCACAGAATATGAGCACTTGGGGACTGTCTAGTCAGTTGGTCCCGGGTCCCTCTGCTCTGTCCACTAAGCACAGAATAGAGACACAACACATGCTTGCTGTGCATGTCAATTCCTGATGAACCATTAGCTCCTGGTCTGTTTCTAGAAAACAAAGTGCATACTTTCTTATTTAGTAGTGGCATTTATGAACGTGGCACCGATGACTTCAGGAAGCCAGGCAGCAACTTTCTCCAAGGCACAAGAAAACATTTAAATATCTCACCCTGAGCCTTGGCATGTGTGTAGGGCTCCTTGCTGAACCACCTCCTCCTCCTCCACTACAGCTATGTGGAATAGACTCCTAAGGGCTGCAGCAGAACCAGCCGACAACGTCCACTCCAGATGTCTCGGAAGCTTCTTCCCCTGGCTGCCCACAGAATCTGCCCCATGAGAATGTAGAAGCATGCTGCACAGCGTCTTAGCCTCTGCTTCAGTTTATCTGAGACAATAAGGGAGGAGGGTGTCCTGTACAATGTGACCAGCTGTAGTCTGCAGTTTTATAAGCCTCTTGGTGACCAAACCACTTATTATTCCAAGTGCAGACAGGTTTACGATCTGAAGCATTCACTGTGTTGGTTGCTATGGGGAAACCGAGGAAAGTTCCAGCTCAGAGTCTGAAGTGCTCACTTGTATGGGATGGTCTGGCCTTCTCCTCTCCACTATCGGCATGTGCTCCTTCTGTCATTAGTTGATATAGGGGAAGCCTCTTTCTTACTTCTCTCTGTCATCTAGAATACAGAGACAGACAGGCCACGAGACTTATGCTTAAGTAACACGAGACTTCTCGAGACACCACTAACTGTGTGCTCCATTCCAGACTTCTGTGCGTGGGTCCAATGGGCCCTTTTGCGATGGCCTTGTCTGCTGTTGGACCCTTGCTTGCCCCCAAACCCACACTCTGGCTGCCCAGCCCTGCACCTGAGCCTGAGGCCTGGCTCCCTTGAGGGCCATCCCACATTCCCAAACCTTGGCTTCTTGGCTAGAGCCAAGGGTGTTTAGTTCCCTGGCTTTTTGGTCAAAGACATTCCAGAGAGTTCCAGGGAATGAGAGTTGCCTTTAAACCTCTTCCAGAGCCCTATTGAGCTTTCAAAGTGGGAGTGACTCATGTCCTGGCTCTGCCATTAGCTTGGGGGGTCACCCTAGACAGGCCACCCAGCCTCCCTCCTGTGTAGCTGTGGGAGGGGGACATCCCGAGAGCCTGGTAGAGCTATAAATGGTCTCCCTGAAGATCATGGTGGTGATACGCCTGGGTCACAAGCCTCCATCCTCCTGAGTCCAACTGTGGATCCCACAGACCACCTTCCACATGTTCCCACTCTCATGTCCCAGAGGAGACCACCACATGAATACTCTAAAGAGGCCTCTTGGGATATTTCTCATTAGATAGAAACTTTAAAGGAAAGAGAAAATACAGATTTTAAAAAGAAGTAAATCGTCCTACCAGTGAAGGTACTTTATCATTTCAGTACACACCAATAAACTGTCAGTGGGGCAGACACCTGTAATCTTAGCACTCTAGCATTTGGGAGATGTGTAAGTATTTCGGGCGGATCGGGATGGGTCAGGTATTCTGGCATTCGGGAGTCACAGAATACTGAGCGTTACACAGCTCAGGTGGAAAGGTATCCTGGAGCTCGGGAGCCAAGGATACTGAGTGTTACACAGCTCAGGTAGAAAGGTATCCTGGAGCTCGGGAGCCAAGGACCACCACAGGTTGCAGTAAGCTTAGCAGCTTACAGCCTTGCCTCAGGGAAAGGCTTTCACAGTGTATACGCTCCTCTCTGGCAGGACAGGGTCTTCCAGCTGGGGATGTTTGCCCAGTGTAGCAGTTTTGCTCGGGGCAGGAAGTTGCTACAGTTCAGAGTTGCTACAGTTCAGCTCTGCTCCTGGAGAGCCGAGAGCAGAGAGAGCAGGGAGCTGAGTGTAATAACTCGAGCAGAGAGAGCAGGGAGCTGAGTGTAATAACTCGGCTCTGCCAAGGGAAGGTTTCCCCAGCAAAAGTGTTACAGCCCTGCTCGCTCTGCCCAGGGTGGCCTCTGCTTGGTCGCCACCTCTGCACAAGAAGATCTTCACCCAAAGCTCATTGAAGGGGTTTATTGAAAGGGAAGAATCCAGAGTGGCAGAAGACAGCCTGGTAGCATGAACAGACACCAACTGAACAGACACAGGGTTTATATAGGGCTTCCAGGGTAGGGATTGGTCAGATTTTAGTGCTGAGCTCAGATTGGCTAGAGCTCTGCTCGAAGATTGGTTAGTTTTTTGCACAGGATTAGGGTCAGATTTGCCAAAGTGTGTTTCTTTCTCTGGTCCTTTTTAGCCTTTTGGCTCCAATTTTAGAGCCAGGGTGCATTTCTCTTACTGACTCAGATTCCAGGGACAAAGTGTATTCTTTTGGCACTGGTTTCAGGGTTAGGGTACATTTCTTTAGTTCTGGTTGCAGGGCCAAAGTGTGTCTTTGGCTGGTCCCTTTTCCCTACAAGATGGAGATGAAAGGATCAGGAGTTCAAGACCAAATGCTGAGTTCAAGGCCAGCCTGAGCCACATGAGACCCTATCTCTCTCTCTCTTTTTTTTTAAAGATTTATTTATTATGAATACAACATCCTGCCTCCATGTATGTCCGCATGCCAGAACAGGGCACCAGACCTCATTATGAATGGTTGTGAGCCACCATGTGGCTGCTGGGAATTGAACTCAGGACCTCTGGAAGAACAGCCAGTGTTCTTAACCTCTGAGTCATCTCTCCAGCTCCCCGAGACCCTATCTCAAAACAAACAAAAAGCTACCAGTGAAACTGTTAATAAAGAGCAGAGACAACCTTTCTTCCCCTCACTCTTGACTAGACTGTACAGAAATCTCTTTATACCAGGAATTGTTACTACTGTTTAAATATTATTTGACAGTGTATTCCAGCATTATAGCTGATAGCTTGATATTGTATATTAACAATTTGCACAGCCGTCCTTTTTAATTGTATTATTTAGCTAAGCAAATATCTCTGATGGTTCTTAGGTCAGATATGAGGCTACCAGTTTCACCCAGGTGGCTGTTGATGTACACAGCCGAGCCCCATGCCCCCAGGATGCTACGGTGCTGTGTAGCTGGTAGGGAAGGACTTAGACTCTTAATCCCAGGTGCTTCCCAAATCAGCAGTCTAAGAACCTGACAGCTGATGACAAGTGGGATTTGTGTCTGCTGTACCTCAGGCCGTGCAAACGTTGCCTTCTGCAGGTCTGGTCTGTGAACGCGTAGAACTGACCTTGGCTACCTGGCTCCCCCAGTACACACGGCCACGTGAGCTGACTGCCAGTCTCTCAGCCACTCTACCCTCACCTGCAGGTTGGCAGAAGTGGCTCTGTCCCCTTTCCTATGTGGCCTCTCATCAGGGGTTCTAGACTTCCACCCACAGCCGAGGAGGCTGCTGCCCACACTCCTGTGCAGGGTGTGGGGCTGAATGCTAGGTGGGATTGCTCTGAATCAGCCCAAGTGGTGGCTTGGGGTCTGAAATCTGTCTCCAGGGTGGAGACTGTGCTCAGAGAAAAGGGGCCGTCTTTAGCCACCTCTGCACCTGTAAGCTGGATCGTTCAGAATGGTCCCACAATAAAGAAACATCAAACCCGTTTCTCTTGAAAATCAGCCAGAGAAACTGTGTTGACCCTGAATGATGGGCAGAGCCTTACTCGGGTATGCATTGCACTGTGATTTTATCTAGGCCTCAAATCTGCCATCCTTGTGGGGGAGGGGAGCTATGGAAGGGACGACTCCAATCCGTCCACCTGTCACTGACCGCCCTCTCTCCACCCACAGTCAGACGGCTCCATCCTGGCAATTGCCCTGCTGATCCTCTTCCTGCTGCTGGCCCTGGCGCTGCTCTGGTGGTTCTGGCCCCTCTGCTGCACAGTGGTAAGTGGGCCAGCCTCAGGCCACAACAGGCAAGGGTCACATGAAGACCCCAGCTACATCAGTGTGTGTGTGGGGGAACAGGCAAGGGTCACATGAAGACCCCAGCTACATCAGTGTGGAAGGGGCAGAGTACCAGGAACTGTAACAGTGGGAGATAAATCTTGCATTTTTTAAAACAAATTATACAAAAGCAACATAAACCAGGCGTGATCACTTGGACCTAAGAGCACGAGAGGTCATCACGAGCTGGGGCAAGACCACCGAGGGCAAAGCCTTTGGGCACAGACGTGTAGAATGCAAAGATGAAAGCATATGTGTTCGGTATTTGAAAAGCACACAGACAGTGCTGGGTGTTGTCACTATCCAAAAGCACTTTGCTGGAGTTGGGATTTATTGATACATTGTATGATACTGGGTTTATATCTGTCGGAAGTGTTTACCAAAATAAACTTTTCATGACAGGAAGCAGCAGCATCCAAAGCAGGGTTGTTTTGCAATTTTCAAAATAATTTTAAATGAATTTATCTGGTTTTTGAGTGCCCGTTGGCTGGGAAGGTAGCCAGCGTGTCTTCTTCGTGTGGTCCCATTCTGTAAGTCTGAGGGTTCCTGTGTGAGGAGAGATCCTGAAGACAGGCAACCTCTGCTGTTTGTGATGCTGTTGACTGCCCTGCCCCTTATTGCTGACCCTTGGCCTGCACCCCAGTGTTGGACGTGCCCTCCAAACTCTGTCCAGGGATGCTGACTGGGGCTGGGTGAAGTCATGAGTTTCCGGAATGGGAGTGTGGTGTGCAGGAAAGAGGGCCTCCCCACAGAGGCCCATTGAGAGGATTCTGGAAAGTTCCTCCACCCTGAGAGACTGCACCCCACAGTCTTCTAACTAACAGAAGGTGTCTTTGTGAGCCACAGTTCCCAAACCTCCCTCTGTCATTCTCCTTGCTCCTCCTCCAAGTGTGAGAAATGTCACTTGACCCAGTAGCTAAGCTGCATCCATGTTAAGGAAACAGCTAGAGCCGTGGAGGACTTACAAAGTGTGTGCACATGAGGCCTCTCCCTCCCCAACAGCAGCACTCTCTCCAGGAATCAGATTCACAGTGTCCAGCAACCCGCAAGGTCTCCACCCCAGACTGACCAATCTTAACCTGTTAGTCACTGCTTATCCAAGGTAAGGACATAAAGTGGGACCAGACATCAGGCCCTTGAATTCTCTTTCTGAAAACACAAATAATGCACCCATCCATACCTGACCTCCATCCCTGCTGGCCAGTGTCCAGTGAATTTACTGCCCCAGCCCCTGCTCTCTGTTCACAGCTCCCATGGGTCCCTTGTCGAGTAGGCGTTGTGTTCCCCGGTTTCTGCTCATGCCTCCAATGTCTCTGCCCACTTTTGCTGGTACCCTGTGTCTTTTTCTCTCCAGGGTACCTCCAGCCCTTCTCTCCCCAGACAGTGTCACTAAACTCAATGGCTGGCTGCTTCATGTGATCACCCATCCTCAGTGCAACTGCAAGCCACCAGGCCAGGCCCCATTACAGGGAATCACTGGGCAACACATTTACAGGCGTCTTGTTCAAAACGTCCAAACTAGACTCATCACATTATCTTTGGACCTGCTTGTCCCCAGTGGCTGTGCCAGTGACCTCCAACTGCCCAAAGTGAAGCCTGCACTGGCCTCCTATGTCCCCCATAGGCTCATAAGTCTGAACATTTGGTCTCCAACTGATGGCATTGGTTTTGGGAACTTGTGGAATCATGCGTGCAGATACATGTGTGTGTATGTTCATGTGCATATGGAGGCCAAAGTCAACCTTGAGTGTCATTGTCAGTAACATCATCTCTCTCCTTTGAGACAATCTCTCATTGGCCCAGAACTTAGCAATTAGGCTAGGCTAGCTGGCCATGAGCTCCTTCTGTCCCTACCTTCCCAGCACTGGGATCATCAGTACTTACCTCAGTCTTTTTGAACGTAGGCCCTGGGGATGGAACTCAAGTCCTTGAGCTCTCAAGTCATGTGATTTTCAGCTGAGTCGCCATCCAGCCCCACGTGTTCTCTCCTACCACAACCACCATGACCATCCTGTCGCCTCTTGCTGAGATTTTTTTGGGTTTTGCTTTTTAGATTTTCTTTCTCCACTGCCATCAGTTCCTCTGCCTTCGAAACATAGGTCACTGGTGCTCACTGCATCATAGACCCCCCATATCCCGCTGCCCCTCAACCTCTGCAGCAATGTCCCCTCTGTCCTCCCATCTCAGGGCGGCATCGTTCGCCCCTCCAGTGCATACTTACATGTACATTTCCCCCACTGCATCCAACCAGAAAAACAGCCACAGAGAGTAACTCCAAACAGGAGAGCGGTGCCCAGCACATGATTTGCCTATTTCCCAAACTGCATTATAAAAAGCTGACTCATCTTGGGGGGAGGGTCCCACCCACAATCCAAAGAAACTGCATTGGACGGTGGCTTCTTGAGTGTTCCAGTTATCATACCATACTTGTATGTTAATATCATATAACAAATGATACATTAGTTTATGGGGAATGTGTTTGTAACTTTGCTGATACTGTAACAAAACTCTCAACAGGAAGTGGCTTCCAGAAGGAAAGGTTTATTTTTTTTTTTTAATTTCCAGTTTAAATTTAGATAAGAAACGAAGTTGCTTCACAAGTCAGTTCCAGGTCCCTCTCCCATTCCCTCCCCTCCTCCCGTGCCCTCCCCCCAACCCCCCCCCCCCGTTATCCCCTCATTCCCCCAGGGAGGGTGAGGCCCTCCATGGGGGCGTCCATAGTCTGTCATTTCATATAGGGCAGGGCCTAGACCCTTCCCCAAGAGTTCAGGGTGAGAGTGCACCTCACATTGTTCTATGGGAGTCCAAAGTCCATGTGTATACTTGGGATGGGTACTGATCTGCTGCCCAAGGCTCAATAGATTCCCTAGGCCTCTTCACTGACACCCAAATTCAGGGGGTATTGATCAGTCCCATGCTGGATTCCTGGGATTCAAGAGTTAACCTTTGTCTGGTCAGCTGTTTCTGGGGGTTAAACCAGCCCAGTCTTAATCCCTTTGATCACCAGTCCTCCCTCTCTGTTACTGGCTTTCTTGAGTTCAGCTCAGTACTTAACCAAGGGAGTCTGCCTCTTCTTCGATCAGCCACTAAATGACGTTTCTGTTTCCCAGACTCTCTGGCCATAGGATTGTAGGCTGGCACTCCCCAGATCTATGTCTAAAATCCATATATGAGAGAGTACATGCCATGTTTCTCTTTTTGTGACTGGGTTACCTCACTCAGGATGGTTTCTTCTAGTGTCATCCATTTGCCTGCGAATCTCATGATTCCATTATTTTTTTCTGCTGAATAGTACTCCATTGTGTAGATGTACCACATTTTCTCTATCCACTCTTTGGGTGAGGGACATCTAGGTTGCTTCCAAGTTCTGGCTATTACAAATAAAGCTGCTATGAACATAGTGGAACAGACATCGTTGTTGTATGAATGGGCATCTTTTGGATATATGCCTAAGAGTGGAGTTGCTGGGTCTTGTGGTAGGTTTATTCCCATTTTTCTGAGGAATCTCCATACTGATTTCCAAAGTGGCTGAACCAGTTGGCCCTCCCACCAGCAATGGAGGAGTGTTCCCCTTTCACCACATCCTCTCCAGCATAAATTGTCATTGGTGTTTTTGATTTTAGCCATTCTGACAGGAGTGAGATGGTATCTCAGAGTTGTTTTGATTTGCATTTCCCTGATGGCAAAGGATGTTGAGCACTTTCTCAAGTGCCTCTCAGCCATTTTAGACTCCTCTATTGAAAACTCTCTATTTAGTTCTGCAGCCCACTTTTTAATTGGGTCCTTTGCTGTTTTGGAGACTTGCTTCTTGAGTTCTTTGTAAATTTTGGAGATCAACCCTCTGTCAGATGTGGGATTAGTGAATATTTTTTCCCATTCTGTGGGCTGCCTTTTTGTCTTGCTGACTGTGTCCTTTGCCTTACAGAAGCTTCTCAGTTTCAGTAGGTCCCATTTATTAATTGTTGATCTCACTGTCTGTGCTACTGGTGTTATGTTCAGGAAGCTGTCTCCTGTACCAATTCGTTCAAGGGTACCACCCACTTTCTCTTCTAAGAGGTTCAGTGTGGCTGGATTTATGTTGAGGTCTTTGATCCATTTGGACTTAAGTTTTGTGCATGGCGATAAACATGGATCAATCCGCATTCTTCTACATGCCAGTCTCCAATTATGCCAGCACCATTTGTTGAAGATGCTTTCTTTATTCCATTGTATATTTTTAGCTTCTTTGTCAAAGATCAGATGTTCGTACGTGTGTGGGTTAATACCCGGATTTTCAATTCGATTCCATTGGTCTACCTATTTTTGTGCTAATACCAAGCTGTTTTCAGGACTATAGCTCTATAATAGAGCTTGAGGTCAGGGATAGTGATGCCTCCGGACGTTGCCTTGTTGAACAGGGTTGTTTTGGCTATCCTGGGTCTTTTGTTTTTCCATACAAAATTGATTATTGTTCTTTCAAGGTCTGTGAAGAATTGTGCTGGGATTTTAATGGGGATTGCATTGAATCTGTAGATTGCTTTTGGCAGGATTGCCATTTTTGCTACATTGATCCTACCTATCCAAGAGCATGGGAGATCTTTCCATTTTCTGAGGGCTTCTTTAATTTCTTTCTTTAAAGATTCAAAGTTCTTACGATACAGGTCTTTCACTTGTTTGGTTAGCGTTACCCCAAGGTATTTTATGTTGTTTGTGGCGATTGTAAAGGGTGATGTTTCTCTGATTTCACTTTCAGCCCTTTTATCATCTGTATATAGTAGGGCTACTGATTTTCTTGAATTGATCTTGTAGCCTGCCACTTTGCTGAAGGTGTTAATCAGCTGTAAGAGTTCCCTGGTAGAGTTCTTTGGGTCATTGATGTAAACTATCATATCGTCTGCAAACAGTGAAAGTTTGACCTCTTCCTTCCCAATTTGTATCCCCTTGATCCCCCTTTGTTGTCGTATGGCAATAGCTAGAACTTCAAGTACCATGTTGAAAAGGTATGGAGAGAGTGGACAGCCTTGTTTTGTTCCTGATTTTAGAGGAATTGCGTTGAGTTTCTGTCCATTTAGTTTGATGTTGGCTGTTGGTTTACTGTATATAGCTTTTATTATGTTTAAGTATGTCCCTGTTATCCCAGATCTCTCCAAGACCTTTATCATGAAGGGGTGTTTGATTTTGTCAAAGGCTTTTTCAGCATCTAGTGAGATGATCATGTGATTTTTGTTTTTCAGCTTGTTTATATGGTGGATTACGTTGATGGATTTTCGTATGTTGAACCATCCCTGCATCCCTGGGATGAAACCTACTTGATTGTGGTGAATGATTGTTTTGATGTGTTCTTGGATCTGATTTGCCAGTATTTTATTGAGTATTTTTGCATCAATGTTCATGAGGGATATTGGTCTGAAGTTCTCTTTCTTAGTTGTATCTTTGTGTGGCTTGGGGATCAAGGTTATTGAAGCCTCATAGAAAGAGTTTGGCAAAGACCCTTCTGCTTCTATTGTGTGGAACACTTTGAGAAAAATTGGTATAAGCTGTTCTTTGAATTTCTGGTAGAATTCTGCACTGAGGCCATCTGGACCTGGACTTTTTTTGGTTGGGAGACTTTTGATGACAGCTTCTATTTCCATAGGGGTTATAGGTCTATTTAAATTGCTTATCTGTTCTTGATTTAGTTTTGGCAAATGATAGCTGTCCAGGAAGTCATCCATTTCCTTTAAATTTTCGAATTTTGTGGAGTACAGGTTTTCAAAGTATGACCTAATGATTCTCTGGATTTCCTCAGAGTCTGTTGTTATGTCCCCCTTTTCATTTCTGATTTTGTTAATTTGCGTGTTCACTCTCTGCTGTTTGGTAAGTTTGGACAAACTATCTTGTTGATTTTCTCAAAGAACCAACTCTTCATTGCATTGATTCTTTGTATTGTTTTCCTGGTTTCTACTTTATTGATTTCAGCCCTCAATTTGATTATTTCCTGGCGTCTACTCCTCCTGGGGGAGTTTGCTTCTTTGTGTTCTAGAGCTTTTAGCTGTGATGTTAATTCTCTGGTATAACTGTTCTCCTGTTTCTTCATGTGAGCACTTAGTGCTATGAACTTCCCCCCGTAGCACTGCTTTCAAAGTGTCCCATAGGTTTGGGCATGTTGTGTCTTCATTCTCATTGAATTTGAGGAAGTCTTTAATTTCTTTTTTTATTTCCTCTTTGACCCAGGGATGGTGCAGTTGAGCATTATTAAATTTCCATGAGTTTGTATGTTTTCTGCAATTTGTGTTGTTGTTGAATTCTAATTTTAAGGCATGGAAAAGTTTATCAGGTTTATCTTGGCTCATAGTTTGAGGACTCAGTCCACCATGGCCCCTGGCTGCAATGTGAGGCAGCTATCACAAGGCATTCTCTGTCGGGGAGCAGAGAGAGATGAATACTAGTGCTCGACTCAACTTCTCCCTTTCCTCGCTTTATTCAGCCTGAGGCTCCAGCCCATGGGATGGTGTGGCACACATCCATGTAGATCTTCCCTCCTCAGTTAAAATTCTTTGGAAACACACCCAGAGTGCGTCTTCTAGGTAATTCTAAGTCTACTCAAGTTGACAATGACTAGTAATCATCACAGTAGGTCGATGGTATATCAGGAATCTAAGGAAAGAGATCTTGCTATATTCTTCAAGATAAACTCAGGGGCTGGTGAGATGGCTCATTGGTAAAGGTACTTTACTACCTGGGTTCCATCCCCAGGACCCACATGGTAGAAGGAGAGAACTAACCCCACAAGCTGTTCTGACCTCATACACACACACACACACTCAGTTTTAAAAAAAGAAATTCTGAAATGAGTTGCATAATGGTTTGAGTATATAAATTGCTGATCTGTGCTCATAAAAATACAGTAACGGAGAATCTTATGTCTTGTGGTACTTACCACAATTAAAGAGACAAACAATAACTCTGTACAATTGCAGCTCTTCTGCAATTACTCATTAATTACATCAGATGTCCTTTAGATCAAAGCAAATCATTACATTTGGGTCCAGGTAGGAATAAAGATAAAGACTGTATTATTTGGTTTGTTAAAAGAGGGTGGGGCATGTTCATTCATCACGTTCTTTGTACAAAACCTGTTCCCTTTGGTTTCCAAGTGACCTTGTGAGCACTTTTCTAGTAGTCTTGTAAAAGGTCACATTTAATTCACTTTCTTGAATCTCAGGGACATTTAACAAATCTCAGGGGCATCTCTAGTGACCAATTAGAACTTGATGTGCCTTAAAGTGAAACAAGAATAAAGTCTTCAGATACTGCTCTCCATCCATATCATAACACTGAATTGTAGAGCCAGACACTCACTCCCAGCACCACCAAGGAATTGTCTAGTGGTTTGTGTGATTGAAACGCAGTGTAAACAGACAGTGTTGTGGACTTGGACAGGTGTATTCTCTGATCGCTCTCCAGCCTACGCCTCCATCTGGATCTTCTCACTCTGCTACTCAGGAAATTAGTTTTCACTATTCAGGTTCCTGCTTTCCCCTCTGCATCTCTTCCCTCCCTTCTACATCCCTGCTTTTCACTGCATCCTTGCCCTCCTCTCTGCATCCCTGCCCTCCACTCTGCATCCCTGCCCTGTACACTGCATCCCTGTCCTCCACTCTGCATCCCTGCCCTCCTCTCTGCATCCCTGTCCTCCTCTCTGCATCCCTGCCCTCCCCTCTGCATCCCTGCCCTCCTCTCTGCATCCCTGCCCTCCTCTCTGCATCCCTGTCCTCCACTCTGCATCCCTGCCCTCCTCTCTGCATCCCTGCCCTCCCCTCTGCATCCCTGCCCTCCTCTCTGCATCCCTGCCCTCCTCTCTGCATCCCTGCCCTCCCCTCTGCATCCCTGCCCTCCTCTCTGCATTTCCACCTTATCCTGCCAGATTCCTTCCACCTGAGCCCTCCTCATTGCTTACCTTGAAATCCACCCACCCATGTTTCTCCTACAGGTACAGTGGAAAGAGGCTGGCCATCACACACTGTCAAAGCCTAGTCTTCCCCTGTCAGTTGAAGGAATGGGGAAATCCTTTAACTTCAGATCCCCATGCAGGAAACCAGGAACTGGGAACTGTGCTGTTTCCCATTGACCTCCTTGCATTCCATCTCCTCTGAGTCCCTCTGGAGAGTCCCTGGTTCGGGCTCTTAGATCAGGCTGCATATTGAAACCATGTGAGGATTAGATGATTAGGAACAGCTCTTGTAAACTGCATCCCCTGGACAGTAACGCCCCTCCAGGTGGAAACGACACACCTCAAAACAGGAGGGGTGTAGGCAATGGCTTGAAAGATGCCATTTTGAACTAGGCTGAAGAATGCCTCCATGGGCCTTATTATAATGATGTGTGTAGTGAATCTCCAAATATGCCAACCCTGGAACTCTTCTTCGGCCCTTTTTTGTCTGCAATCCCCAATACCATGGCATGCTCACACCAAGGACACTGGCATTCTACCAGAAATAGTGAAGAAATACAATCCCAGAGAAGGTTGAAGCAATTCAAAATGCAGAATCTGGGACAGTGAGGATGGCCTCTGCCCTCTCTCCTAGGAGGCTGCCTCAGTGTCTCCCAGCTTAAAAAAACTACAGCATCATCAACACACTGACCTCTGTGGCCTTGCTCAGACTCCACTGACCATGCTGGCAGCTGGAAACAGCTGGCCCATAGCCCAGGCAGAGGCCAGATATACCCCTCCTCCAAGCCATTCTGAGTTCATGGATTTCTTTTCCTCTGCCACTTCTCAGAGTTCCTCAGTGACCCTGACACCCTGCTGTGGCCACTGTGCCCAGATGTTCTGCTAAATCACCAAGTCAGTCACTTAGACCTTGTCTACTCCAGTTAGCATTCCTACTGTGGCTATCACTTTAGATATCGATAAACATGGCCTCTTAAATAATCCAAGCCATAGCCAGGTAAAACTGTTTCAAGTTAGAATTCCAAAAGCAGAAAGAAACCCAGAAGTTCTCATTTCTTTAAAAAGATCTCATATCTTTGAAGATGTGTTGTGTTTCCTTCCAAACACCTCAGCACTGGCCTTTGCTAGACTTGTGTGATGTGAAAGCTTGAGGCTATGCTAGCCAGCAGTAATAATTTCACAATCAGACATGAGGTTCATGTTAAACTCAGCTAGTCTGTATGTATTGTGGGAGGGGTCATTGATCTGTCTGTCTGGGTCTTGCATATAGAGTTCCCCACTTTCCTATGGTTTCCTGGATTTGATGGGAATACTTATCTTAAGGCTTGGGGATGAGAACAGAAGGCGAGAATGTGAAAGGCAAGCGCCCCTCCCATCTGTAGTGTTAGTCCTTGGGGATGCCTTTCTAGTTCCAGTTCAAAGGGATCTGACACTCTCTTCTGGTTTCTTTGGGTACTGCACACATGTGATGTACATACAGACAAGCAGGGGCACATAAATCTTAAAAATCAAATGCACAATCTTATGGAAACAATCTTATGCTAAACTCAATAAGATTTTCGTTCTTTTCAATATCTTGAGTGCTTTAATTTTTTGTTACATTTTTTTAGTGTGTGTGTGTGTGTGTATGTAAGCTAGCTAACGACATGCAAGAGTCAGTTCTCTTTCCATTATGTGGGTCCTGGAGATCAAATTCAGGTTACCAGGCTTGGCAGAAAGCATCTTATCCATCTTTCTGGCACAAGATAACACAAATTATTACAGAAAATATATATCTTTGATCTGGTGTATAAAGAGTGAGCACACATGCTGTGGCTTTGAGCATGAACATGACACAGCAGTGCTCATTAGGGCAGAGATTAGCCAGCAAGAAAAACATAATGGCTGGGGATCACTGTCTTCATATTGCCTCAGCATTGTCTGAGATACAAAATCTGTTGTTATATTGTCTGGTTATTCAGTCCATTAAAAAAAAATCACCAGACGTTATGATGCATGCCTCCAATCCTAGCACTCAGGAGGCAAAGGCAGGTGGATCTCTGTGAGTTCAAGGCTAGCCTGGTCTACAAAGTGAGTCCCAGGACAGGACAGGCTCCAAAGCTACAAAGAGAAATCCTGTCTCAGAAGAAAAAATGTGTGTGTGTGTGTGTGTGTGTGTGTGTGTGTGTGTGGTTCCCTTGAGGCCCAAGATTCACCCTGCTCTCAGCACTGTACCTTCACGTGCCTGTGACCCATGGAGAGCAAAAGAGAGCTGCAGACCACCACTGTCTGAAGCCCCCATTGCCCTCTCCCTGGCAAGGTCTCCCATGAGGCCCCGTTGGGCTTCTGCACAGCTGTGGCTCTCCCAGTGTCCCCCTTCTTTTACCTCCATCTAGGCTCCTTTCCCACGTGCTAAAGGTTTCCTTCTTCGTTCAGTCCTTGGTTCATATAGCCAGGACACCCGTCTCATGGTGCTGCACACAATTCTCCGTAAGGAAAACAGCACACTAACAGGACCGCTGTCCCTGCTTGATTGCACATGTGTAAATGGAGGCAAGGAAGCAGATGAGGTGGGCGTCCCTGTGTGGGTTGTGCATTTCCTGCCCAGTTCACTATCAGCCAGTCAAGCACTTCCCCTCAGTAACACTAAACATCGTGACGTATTTCTCTACATCTGATGGTAAACATTCCATGAACTCTGCTACCACTACCACACACAAAGCTGAAATAATGATAATTTATCTTGGCCTTTGAATATCATCTCCTTGAAGCTAATATAATTTCTTAATTTTGTGATTTATTTATTATTATTATTATTATTATTATTGGTTTTATGAGACAGGGTTTCTCTGTATTGTTTTGGAGGTTGTCGGTCCAGCCTGGCCTTGAACTCACAGAGTGCCTCTGCCTCCCGAGTGCTGGGATTAAAGGTGCACACCACCACCGCCCGGCTGTGATTTATTTGTTAAAAAAGAACTGTTGTGCCTACTACACATAAACAAATATGCATGTGACAGACCTGTATTGTAACAACACAGATTGTGTAGGCAGTGTTCAGTTTGTCAGTTCACTGTCCAGGAAATCAGTTTGGGACCCAGGCTGAGAATGGAAACATCAACCCACAGGGCAGTGAATGGACTTGGAAGCTGGGATAGAGAAACAGAATGGGCCTGAGTGGGGTCTAGAAAAGCATCAGTTAGCCCTCAGTCCACCCCAGATGCTAGATTTCCCACCACACATCAGGGTCCCAGGCTGCTGTGGTATAAGGAGAGACTTTGAATATCTTAATTACCCCCCCCCCCCAAATTACACCAGAGGATTGACAGGCCAGGAGCAAGTCTTGCAGCACTAAGTGTCCAGTGTTTCCTTGAGAACAAAGATGTTGCAAGCAAGAGGAAATGCTGCCTGCACCTTCTCCTTTCGGGAGGCACGTGCTCACACTTTCCAGAAACAGTTCCTGAGTAACATGCTCAGAGCTGCAGGGCAGAGACAAAGCTGCCTGCGCGTGTTGTGTCTCCTAGATCAGGGTCCGCTGTAGTAAAAAGAGGTGTGAATGCAGCTCGGAGCTCACCTCCAACAGTGTGGACCACAACCTATGAGATCTGAGTCCCAGGAAGCCACGGAGATGACTTGGCCCAGGCCAAGTCAGTTTCGTATGCAGATGAGCCCAAGAGAGGAGGCAGAGGCATGCCTTCAAACGGAGCCAAGGAGGGAGCTAAGGGTCTTGTGTCCTCACCCCTGAACAGTAGAGGCATTTGAGAGGGGGAGCAGGGCATGCACACTGGCACTGTTAAAGCCGAGTATCTAAAGGCTGCTGGGTTTGGGTTTATGTATTGGTTAGTTCCTGCCCTAGTTAACTTTAGTTGTCCTCTTGAGGCAGCCTAGAGGTGTCTGAGAGGAAAGTCTCAACTGAGGGCTTGCCCAGATCAGTGGCCTATGGGCATGTCTTGACTGTTAATTGATGTGGAGGGCCCAGCACACTGTAGATGTCACCATTCCTTGGACAGGTGATCCTGAATTGTATAAGAATGCTCACTAAACATGGGATTGTAGCCAGCAAGCAGAGTTCCTCCACGGTTTCTGCTCCAAGTTCCTGCCCTGACTTCCCTCAGTTAGGAACTGAGGCTTGAAAGTATAAGCCAACTCAACCCTTCCCTCTAAGTTGCTTTTGCTCAGAGTATTATATTACACCAACAGAAAGGAAACGGTTACAGTTGTTTTTGAGACAGGGTGTCACTGTGTAGCTCATACAGGCCTCGAACCTGAGATCTCCTTCCCTTGCCTTCCAAGCACTGGAATTACAAACCGAGTCACATGGGACTTAGTGCTGGTGTTTCTGTTCGCCATAGAAATCCACAGCACAGCTGTGGGAATATCTGACTTAACACAAAACACACCCCTGCCCATTGCAGATTGATGCACACAAACTGCCCAGAAATCCGCTGACTCATGGTCCTCAGACACTGGGGTCAGTATTATTTGGGAGCCTGCTAGAAATGCATCTCTCCCATCACCATCCTTCCCTGTGCCCTCCACCCTCTGTAACCTCTTTTCTGCTTTTGTGTCACATGATCCCTATTGCCCCTCCTTCCTCAACACCTCTGTCCCCTCTAACATAAACATACTCCTTTTAGCTTCATAGCCAATACCCACACTCGCCCTCTCTCTCTCTCTCTCTCTCTCTCTCTCTCTCTCTCTCTCTTTCTCTCTCTTGGTTTTTCAAGACAGGATTTCTCTGTATTGTTTTGGAGGCTGTCCTGGAACTCACTCTGTAGACCAGGCTGGCCTTGAACTCACAGAGTGCTGGGATTAAAGGCGTGCGCCACCAATGCCCGGCCTTCGCCCTCTCTTATATATGTATGCTAACTACATAAAGGCATGAAAAGCTACATCCACCCCAAGACAGAACATGTACTACTTATCTTTCTGGGTCTGGATCACCTCATATAATGTAATTCTTTCAAGATCCAGCTACTTTTCTCCAAATTTTATTACTTCATTTTTCTCTAAAGTTGAATAAAATTTTATTGTGTAACAAGGGTTTTCACGAAGCTATGAATAGCATCTCCTCCAGGAATAGAGTCTCCCAGTGGGGGAAATACAAAAGGATGGGCATTTCTCTGCTCAGAGCAGTGCTCAGGGTGGCCCACGTGCTGCTCTTGGCATAGGATGCTGCTCTCTGGCTATCATGTCCCAGGCCAGGCTGGGCTCACCAGCTCAAAGCAACTGGAGGACCGCTGCATTGTCCCTGCCAGTCACTCAGCAGGCAAGGCCAGGTTAGAGGACCACTTTCTGTTTAGCTGAACACAGTGGCTTGATTTTCAGAAATGGAGGTGCCAAATTTACTGTGTATTCATGTGGAATCTGCATTACAAACTAGTCCCTTGTAACCAATATTAGTGAATCATGTATGATGGAATTGTCTTTGGGGCTCTGCTCATATCTGGCCCTCTGTAGGCTATGGAGTAAATATTCAATAAGTGTGGAGTAAACTAAATCAGAATCACTTTGAGTGGTGGGTTCCCTGTGCTGTGTGTCCTAGCCATTGTCATATGTTGAGTGGTGTGTGTGTGTATGTTCATGTGCATGTA
This sequence comes from Mesocricetus auratus, assembly GCF_017639785.1. Classification (NCBI taxonomy): domain Eukaryota; kingdom Metazoa; phylum Chordata; class Mammalia; order Rodentia; family Cricetidae; genus Mesocricetus; species Mesocricetus auratus. The sequence goes on along the minus strand of NW_024429266.1, from coordinate 148,710,847 downwards.
AGTATGTGTGTGTGTGTGTGTTCATGTGCAAGTAAGTATATGTGTATGCATGCCTGTGTGCATGTGGAAACCAGAGTTAGATGTTGAGGGTCTTCCCCAAAGGCTTCCCACTTTATTTTTCGGACTAACCTGGAGCTTGTGGATTAGTCCGGGTTGACTGGCCAGCAAGCTCCAAGGATTGTCTCATCTTTGCCTCCCTAGTTCTGAGATTACAGGCACCAAACGCCACATCTGACTTTTACAGGGGTAGATGGGATTGAACTCATCAATTCGCATGCTTACACAGCAAGCAGCTCATCAACAGAGCCATTTCCCCAGCTTTGGTGTGTACTAATTCACGTGTATTGTGGTGCCAACCATACAGCCACCTGGCTTATGCAGGGGATTATTAAAGATTCGATAAAGGAAGAAGCTGACGGGGGACGGGGGTGCTCTGATCCATGCACTGTCTTCACAGCACTGCACGTGCAAATCCTCAGAATGGCTCAACTCCTGCCAGGTTTATGTCTTTGGCTGTGCTTAGTTGATGGGGCTCCAGGAGACCCAGAGGCTTCTTAGATCCTCACAGTGTGACAAGGCAGGTCGGGATTTACCTTTGACAAGGTGCTAGGCTTCCATGCAGTGAAGGAGCAGCCTTGAGCCTCTTCAGAGCTGAAGACTTTGTCTCATCCGCTGTATCTGCCTGTTTGCAAACATCCTGCCATGCCCCCACCTCCTCACCCCTTCCTCCAACTTCCAGCCATTTCCTGTTTTAAAATAATTCGATGTCTCTGGAATGATGCAAGTCAGCCTCCAGGCAGTAGCGGTCTTCCCCAGAGGTTCCCCGAGAGGTCTCAGAAGGGAGTTGAGTGGGTGAGGACAAACACAGCTTCCCACAGCAACAGGAAGTGGAAGCAGATGAAACAGTAGTTGTAAACCCCAGGGTACCTTCAGCTCTGCCTCTCCAATTAGCTACTATTGTGCTCAGATGCTTGGAGTCTCTTCAGGCCCCTGGCTGCTGTTGGTAACTGTCTAATCAATGGGGATAACACTGCAGATTACAGTAGGGTGGAGACAGAGATGGGGACCAGAGCCCTAGTGAGCACTAGGTATTGTTAAATTAGAAAGGGCACCCACTTAGTAAAAGCTGAGGGATGCTCAGTGCTCCTAGGGGAGTTCCTGGGCTAAAGGTTGAAAGGCGGCTGAATGAGCAGCCCTGGTGCTGAGACAGCAAAGGTTACAGGACAAGCTTTGTATTCGCTAGAAGTCACCTAAAGAAAATGCTCTGTGTGGGGCCCCAAAATTCCAACAGTAAGCTTGGGTGAGGGTAGCAGGTCCCCAAGGAAAAGACAGGATCACAGTAGTTTATCGCCAAAGTGCCCTGGAAAGGAATTCAAATCTAGTTAACTGCCAGACTATCCTTTTCTGAGTGCAGTTATTAGGCCAATCACAGTGTCGGGGAAGGGACTCCCAGCAACTTGATGGAACTGTGTCTGTCTTTCTCCGCACAGCAGACAGAGCAGTTGAGGAATAGTCTTATAGTTACTGAAATATGTTTGCCTCTGCATTGTCTGTACCTGGGAGAGACCCCTCGGCCTTCCTCCTCACTGCCTTCCCTCAGGGGCTACTCAAGGGCTACCCAGGCCCCTTCCTGTCTCTGCATGGACCCACTGGGGCCAGTGATAGAGGACCTCCTGTCACATAAGCCTGGTCTGAACCTAGCTGGTCTCTGCAGCACCCCTTACCTCACGTGCATCACCATCCCTCATCAATGTGTAGACGGCTGGGTGGAGGGAGCAGTGACTTGAGGCTTGAGTGACCAAGGGAACAGATGAATGGAACGAGATGCCACCCCCGTGAGATCAAACAGCTGTGGGACATGTTTCTTTACACAGGACTATGACACTGAGGTCTCATCCCAGTTCCTGCTCTCATTGGGCTACTCTGTCCAGCCAGGTCATGGCACAAACTTCAGTCCCCAAGCTCGGGACTGTTCCTGTGGTGATTGTGGCAGACATCTTAGGAGGCAGGAGGCTAGAGCCCCCCACTGACCCATTCTCCTTTTCATTTACAGATCATCAAGGAGGTCCCTCCGCCCCCTGTTGAGGAGAGTGAGGTAAGTGGCCCAAGCAGGGTGCCTGGGGCGGGAAGGTGACAGAGTGGGGCAGCATTGGCCGGTTATGTAGCCCCTTGCGAGCAGGGCTGGGCGCCACTACATGTGGAACAGAGTCTTTGGGCCTTTCCTAACCAGGGTGAATATGAATTGAGCAACACAGGGAGCCAGAGACCGGGTGATTTCTTTCCACAAAAACAAATTTTAAAGTGCATACATCCGTCTGCTCTATTGTTTTCAAGGATTTGGGAAGATTTTCTATTGAGGCGATGTATTTGACTGTTGGCTTTTTTCTGTGCTTAGATCCAGGAAGTCTCACATGCTGCATACACTCCCCACCTAAGCCACAGACAGCCTGAATCTTCCTCCCCACTCCCTTTTGGGAGACAGATCCTCATGTGGTACAGGTTGGGCTTGAACTCATGTTGCACCTGCCTCAACCTCCCCAGTGCTGGGATTGCAGACATGTCTCACCACACTCAGTATAAATGTTTTTTATCCGTACAATGAACAATGTGGGGTTTTAAGGGTCTAATTTTTCCTCTGAAGCGTATTAGAATTCTTGTCTTCCTGCAGACATACACCTCACATGTATAGGTTATGGCAAGTTTGCCACACTCTGCAAATAATCGCTGCCTCTAAGGCTGGTGCCAAGTATCCCATTTTTCTTTAATTTGAAGCAGTATTACATAAAATCTGCCAGGTGGTCATGAATCTATGCTGGAGCAGGATATACTAATACCCTGGCCTCACTCTCAAATCCTCACGGTCTACAGACAAACTCTCAGACTCTTCCACTCAGTGGGCCAGGAAGCCTCCGTGGTGCAAGGGCGGCTCTAATAAACTAGCAGAGGTGTTAACAGCTGCTGGTAGGCGGGAGTTCCCAGCAAATGGCTTTCCCAGCCTGGGGCAGCAGGATCCTTAGGAGTAACACTACCAGGGTAGAAGCCCTAGATTTGAAAACTTACTGGGACAAAGAGGTGCTAAGATGGGGTTTCAGGTTCTTAATTGGGTCCCTGTAATCTGTCCGTATGTACCTCAGATACCACCTCTCAGCCGTCCCTGTCCCAGCTCAGCCTCCCTACACAGAAAGAAAGATGATTAGGTTTAAAATTCCATGTGTCTCTCATGTGCTGAATGGTGCATGAATGCTAAGAGACTTAATAGCTGCAATCAATTAAAGCGCATCTTGCAGGAATGCTAACTCTCTGCCCAGAAACTGAGGGAGGAAATTGCATCTCTGTGCAGAGAGGAGAGAGAAGAGAACCCCGTCTCTGTGTTGAGTCTGTTATTAACCCTCTGAGAGCAAGAACCGCAGCTAGTCCCGCAATTCCATGCTGCTTTGCCTGTGTGTGTGCGTCTGTTTCTTGGGATCCCAAAACAGAGAGTCAAGCTCCCTGATGGGCTGCTCTGGGGTGGAAAATGTCCCCTCCCTCAGTTGCTCTTTTGGTGCTCATTGCTCTGAGTTGGCCTTTAGGAGAAATGCTGGAGATCGTGGTGCTGGGGGCCTGTGGGGTCTGATGTGCTTTACATCATCTAGTACAAGGGTGCACAGACACCATGGGTGCACAAACATGGGCTGAATGCAGGGGTGGAGCACAAACAAGGAAGAATGGATAAAAGCAAGGGAAAGGAAGAAACTGAGTTGTTTTAGTCTTCACTAATATTCTTTATGGAGATCGTACTTGGACTGAAAAAGGCAAACGTAGTTTCTGAAACATAATGATGACCATGGACACTTGGGACCTGAAGGCTTGTGGGAGGCTTAAGGCAACTTCTTCCTGCCAGGAAGATTACTTCGGCATGTGCATTGGCTCTGGAGCCCTTGGGGCCCTGGTCCCCTTCCTAATGTGCTCTGGCAGGAAGAAAAGAGAGAAATCCTACAGAAAGGAAAAACTTAACTTAGACCATGTTAGGTATTCTATTCAGTGCTCTGAAAAATCACAGTTGGAATCTAGATGCTTCTCCAATCCAGCCCCATGTGAAGATCCCGCTGAAGCCTCAAGTACAGCTTGTGTGCCTGTCTTCAGAGAGCGCCCTGGAAGTCCTCCTGTCAAAAGAAGCTGTCCTAGTCAGCATTACTGCTGCTGTGATGAAACTCCATGACCAAAAGCAGCTCTATAGAACAGGTCATCATCAAAAGCAGTGAGGGCAGGAAGCTGGAGGCAGGAGCTGGTGTAGAGGCCATGGAGCATGCTGCTGCCTGGCTGGCTCCCCATGGTTTGCTCAGCCTGCTTTCTTATAGGACCAAGGACACCAGATTAGGGGTGGCATCACCCACAATGGACTTGGCCCTTCCCCATCAATCACTAATTAAGAAAATGCCCTACAGGCTCACCTGTAGCCCAGTCCTGTGGAGACATTTTCTCAATTGCGCCTCCTTCCTCTCTGATGACTCTAGCTGGTGTCAAGCTGGCATAAAACCATCCAGCACAGAGGAGATCACTGTATAAATAACTAAAGTAGGATGAAGGCAGCTCAAGGACTCTGTATAGTGATCCCCTTTCCTGTGGAATCCCTCTTTAACAGGAAGTACAAAATGCAGAGTGCAAAAGGCATCCCTTTCTGGGATTCCCTGTCACTGGAGGTGAAGTCACCACCTGAGCCCTTCTTTTCTGACCACCCCCTGCTGATTTCCTACAAGGCCCTTCCTGCTGCTTGATATTATGAAACAGTTAGGCTCAGTCAATCCTTACCTCCAAGAACTATGAAGGTCACCAAAGTTCATTTACCAAAAAAAAAAAAAAAAAATCTGTGCTAACAGTTCCTCCTTCCATCTTCAATGAGATGTTGAACTGCACCCTCAGATACAGCAGCCTGCCAAGGGTATGTGCTGAGCTCTGTGAGTTTACTCAACTTTTGCCCAAGTGAAAAGGCACATCAAAGGTTCTCCTGGCTCCCTGGGATTGCGCAACTCTGCAGGCTCTGGTGCATAAACAGAGTGGTGCTTACTGCAGGGAAACACTGACTCTCCTTTGCCCAGACCTTGGGCTCAGTGTTGACTTTCTTCGTGGCTGTTGTTTGAGTTTGGAGTGAAAGCTCAGGTCAGGCACTAAAGTGGGGCTTGGTGGAGCTGAGCGTATTTCCTGTTGTGAAACTACATGGAGTGGGGGTGCACCTGTCACTGGATAAACCGCCCTCCTTTCCCAGGGTCCCCACACACAAGAGTGGAGAAGTGGAGAGAGGGGCGCCTGGAGCATGCCAGGAAGTCAAGAAAAGGATAGAGAGGAGTTTTTGTGTGTTCTATACATAAACATTCAGAGTGTCTCCGAATTCTGGGTGAAAAAACAAACACAGATGTGAATCAAGTTCTTATACTAAGGGGCGGGTCATCCAGTGGACAGGGTACCAAGACGCCAAATCAGAACCTCACCTCCACTGCTCCCAATATGACAGCCATTTTATCACAGGACAGCTGGAGTAGATGGTGTCCAGCGTTTGCACTTCTGTAATTAACAAATGATGACACTCATAAAACCATCTCCTCCTAATGCCGACCTTCTATAACACAATAGCCAAGGCCGGATGATTTATGGGGAAAAGAAACTAGTTTCTTACAGTTCCGGGAGGTCCAGGGGCAAGGGGCCTGCAACCTTCTTACACATCATCCAGAGCAGAGGTGGAAGGGCAAGGAAGTTTAGCCAAAGAGAGCGAGCGAGCCACGGCTCCCCCGTTGCTGCTCACTCACGACAAGGCCAGTCTCCCATAACTCCCTCTGTGAGGACACAGCCAGCCCTCAGACCACTCACTTCTTTTCAGATAGCATCTGCTCACACTGTTGCCTTAGGGGTTACCCTCCTGACACATGAGGTTCAGTGACACATTCAAATAGTGCCCTGCTGTGAAGGAAGGACCTACTTCTGGGGCTGTCCACTCCCATTCCCTGGATCAGGACCATGGACTGAGAGAGGCTGTGTGACCCCCAGAGTCAGTGAGCGGGAGGACTTAACTGTGCTCTGAAACTGTGTGGTTTGACTATACCAGCTTGCTCCTGCCCACCTCACCATAGTAGACACACAACCTTGGGAGACTTTGTCTTTATTGTCACTATCTCTCGGCAGGAAGAAGACGACGATGGCTTGCCAAAGAAGAAATGGCCGACGGTAGATGCCTCTTACTACGGAGGACGAGGTGTCGGAGGCATTAAAAGGATGGAGGTAAAAACTTGAACATCTCACAGTTGTCTGTGTGGCCAGCCACCTGGTGACAGACCAGAGCAAATGCTGGTGGTCCATGCTTGAGGGCCAGGGAGAGGTGGCTTATGAGATACGAAACTGGGGAGGTGGCGTGGTACAGCCTTTAGCTGCATGCCTGCATCGTGCCCGCCATGAGTCAGCAGAGGTCACTTGTCTGCCAAACCCCCACCCCGTGGTTTCTGCTTTCATTGGACTAAACCCCACTTCTGCACCCCACCCAGACAGTTCCCCCTCTAACTCTTCCGGCCCATGGCTCCCACTTTCCCGCGCACACTACTTCTCTGGCTCACGATCCTAAAGGGACCGAGGAGCTGGTGGCGTGCACATCCCCCGGCACTCTGCTTCTTAAGGACAAACTGTGCAATCCTGCAACTTAGTTTTGGGGGATTTCACTTCCATTAGGTTCGCTGGGGAGAGAAGGGCTCCACAGAAGAAGGCGCCAAGTTGGAAAAGGCAAAGAATGCAAGAGTCAAGATGCCAGAGCAAGAATATGAGTTCCCGGAGCCCCGCAATCTCAACAACAACATGCGCAGGCCTTCTTCCCCCCGGAAGTGGTACTCGCCCATCAAGGTGTGTCTCTGCCCGGAATCCTTTCAGCTCCCCCTCTTCCCATCGTGAGCCAGACTTCTTTCTTCTCCGTCATCTCTCTCCTCTCAACCCCACCACCAACTCCAGGCCATAATCGACTCTGGCTTCTTGAGAAGTTACAACCCCGGGAGGTGACACATGCAACTAAGCCTTCTGTCACATGGGTGCACCTGGCTTTGAATTCCTGTCAGGGGTGAGCCATCTGCTCTGTGCCCTTCCCCCTTTGTACCTGCACTATGGCAGCCATCAAAACACCAGAAACTTATAGCTAAGGACTCTGCACAAAACCCATCCCAACTCCTGCAGTCTTTTCCCCACGGTTCCAGCTGGACCCACTCCTAGCCTCAGGTAGAAGTGGGAGAACCAGCTAGTAGTCTCCTTTCCCGAGCACACACATGCCTACAGCCTTGACACCTTCCGGAACGTTTTTTTCCTCCTCCTCCTCCTCCTCCTCCTCCTCCTCCTCCTCCTCCTCCTCCTCCTCCTCCTCCTCCTCCTCCTCCTCCTCCTCCTCCTCCTCCTTCTTCCCTTTCTGTGTATTTCTTAGTTTTAGAGCCGCCCTTATACAAATCAAGAGAAAATGTCAGGGTTGGGGAGATGGTTGAGTCTGGAAAGTGATTGCTACATAAACGAGGATCCCTGGAGCTCGCTGGAGCTCACTGGATAAAGAGTCTAGCCAAACCAGCGCACTCTGGGTTCAGAGAAAGACCACGTCTCCAAAAGTAAAGCAGAGAATGACTAGGAAGGACCCACAAGTCAGTCTCTGGCCTCCACATGCACATGCGTACGCTTCTAGATCGACTGAGACTGGACGCACATGCGCGTGCTTCTAGGCAGACTGAGACTGGACGCGCATGCGCATGCTTCTGTAGAAAGTGATCCGACTAGAAGCTGCTGTTTCTCAGCGGAAAGAGCTCAGGCTCACACGAACTCCGGAGCAGTTTCCATTTAGGCTCGTTTAAAGCCATGAGTTTCTTTTTTTTTAGGATAAGCCTCCCCGAGGCAAAGGGTGAGCTGAGGGTGAAGCGCAGCTGACTGGAGGAACGGCTGTTGCTGCTAATTCTTTGCCAGGGAGGAACGTGCAGTGGCGTGCAGACATGTGCAGACAGGAAGGAGCCGAGAGGATCCTCGGAGATGAGCCGAAGTGGGGTTTTCTGTCCTGCCGTTTTCAGGAATCTACCTTGTGACTAACGCCACATCCTTGGTTGTAGCTGAATTTTCATTTCTGGAATCTTCGAGGTTGGAAGGGCATGTTGTTTCTTTCTTAACTGGTGGCTTCAGACTGAGTTTTTGCTAAATGAATCAGGATGTGGACAAATACATTTAGAAATCTGAAAACGTTGCCAGCACCCTCCTGGAATCTGCGTCTGCACAGTGGATCTTGTCAAGTCCCTTGTGGGCCGGGCACAGATACTGGATAGTGGGGCTTCTCAACCCTGTATGAGCCAGGTAACGGTGGGAAGAGGAGGTCAGAATGAGGATCCCAGGCTTGGAGGCCCAGTCTCACAAAAGACCTCCAAGATGCCCCCGAGCCTCGCCTATTTCATCTGCCAGCTCAGAACTACCCCACCTGCCAAGCCTTAAGATTCCACACCCGTCCAATACCTTTCTGTTGCCCCAAGAACTTAATGGCTGGTGCTCCTTCCTCTTTGAGAAAGAGGCTCCCTAAGTTACACAGGATGCCCTGAAACTCATGGCAGAAGGATCACAGGCATGGTCACAGTATGGTCCCCAAACCATCGGTATGGGCTACACTCATGAACTTATTAGAAACACACATTGAGGGATCCCATCTAAGACTGGCTGTATCAGAAACTCCAGCATAGGGCCGGCCCAGAACCTGGGTTTTAATAAGCCCAGAAGACAGGCTGTCACCAGAGGTCACTGACAGCATTGCCTGAGGCAGGGCTGGGTCTCAGAGGATAGGAGCAGGGCAACCTGGGTTATTGCAATGAGCAAAGAGCTTGACCATTTCTCTGTGGTATGTCAGGAGCCTCAGCAAGGAAACCCCAGCTGCATTTCACATCATTTAACACCCACCGCATTGATATAAAGTGACTTGGAATCCCAGTCTTGGAGACACCTTACGGGACAGATGGAGGAAGCCTGTGAGACTGGTGCCTCTTGTCTGGGCATGATTCTGGTTGAGTGAAACAGCTAATGGCAGCCCTCGCACATGCCCGCTGCTAGATAGGAGACGGATGGGTCGCAATTAAAGGAGATTATTAGGTTTATGAGCCTGCTCACTGCATCTCACCCACTGCGGGCTTCAATTATGCTTTGAAGCTCCAGTGAACAGCATGGACCTGACACAGAGCAGGGACTCCACCAGCTCCCACTGAAGAGCTTAAGCATGGGTTATGGCCAAGAAACCACTCCCAAGCCTTATAACGTTAGGCCGCACAGTTCCATTGCCATGCTCTGTCCAGGAAGAGGAGGATATTTAGTGACAGATTTGTGATGGAGGCCAGAGTGCAGAAAGGACGTGAAAATTCCAGAGGAAGAGCCGCTTTTCCACCAGTGATCCGTGTTTAACGTGCACGCTTCGTGCTGAGCCTTTCCTAGCTAAGATGCCGGTGGGCATCAGCAGGACCTCACTAAGTAGTAAGTCCCAGGGGGCGCTCTCTCATGGTGTCTGTCACAGTTCTGCACTGACACAGAAAGCACACTGCAAAAGGTAGGGCTAACAAAAGGTGACCTGGGCTCAGCGGCCCCACAGTGAGGCCACCAGGGACCAGCTACAAGAGGAATTACTACGCCCCTAGGCCTGCAGGGGCCCAGTGACAGGAGTGCAGCCGTCGAGAGCTGTGGCGAAGGGGCAGAGTCAGCAACCCTAATCCACCCCTCCACCTGTTTCCTCACAGCCCAGGAGCAAAAGATGGCTTTGACATTTGTTTCATTTTTAAAAGTGTTATAAGACATATTTTGACCATTCTCTCTCTCTCTCTCTCTCTCTCTCTCTCTCTCTCTCTCTCTCTCTCTCTCTCTCTCTCGCAACTAAAAAAAAACAGTAAGACAAGAAACAAAAGAAAAGGCACACCAAAAGCATGTGCTGTGTTTTGTGTTGGCCAATTTCCAAACCTAGGGCCTGCCCTGGAATGTGGTTGATAGACCCAGTGACATTCCATTAGAGACGTTTTCTGATTTTCCCTTTTCCAGCAGCTATCAATTGCAAATGCTTGTTGGCTAGGGATGGGATTTGTGCCCACTTGCCCTCCTCCATGCTGGAATTTTGGCTGGTTTGAACTTGTCCAGGTCCTGTGTGTGCAGTCACAAGGGCTGTGACTTTGTATGTGTATCAGCTCTGTTGTGTCTGACACACGTGTGAGCTCCCAGAGACTGGGCTTTGACAGTATTAACTGGTTCTATAAGTTCTTTCATACCCTCCTCAGTTTTCCTCTTCCTGAAGCCTCCAGTTCTTTGACCCCTTCTAGAAGGTGTGTATAGACCCCTGCCCTATAGAAATGCAGTTACTACAGGGAGACAGGGAAGTAGGAAGAGGACAGGGGAAACAAACACCCCCACTCACCCTCATCTCACTCTCTCATATCCGTATGGTTCCCCTAGGGAAGCTAGCTGGTGCAGAGGCAAAGAAAGGCACACAGTAGGTGAGGACAGGCAGCTCCTAAAGGATGGTCAGTCCACACTGTGTCCGCTGTGAACAGGGAGACCCCTGCAGCCAGTACAAAACTCAGCAGATCCTGGGGCCATGTCTAGGTCTCCAGCAAATTGGCTGCAATCGTCTACACAAAGAAATGGACTGCAGCAGCCCCACCTTCTTCCTCCGTTCTTGAGAGCCGAGAAGCAGGTGGGCCTGCTTGCTGAGCAGTCCTGCAGGAGCCGAGGGGAAATGGTTCCTCTTCCTGCGCCCCCATCGTATCCCATGCTATATTAAGACACTGACCACACCAACCACACTTCCCCCATCCTCATTCCAGGCCCGTGCTGGGGGAATTTCCCCTGGTATTTAGCTGATTTTCCTTTGCTTGGTTTTTACTCCCTCAATTTACAGCACCCCGTGCTTCTCATTAAACAGAATTGGTCATTTCAGACAAGTTAAGTCATGCCCAGATACATGGCCACCAGCTGGGTTAAAACTAGGACTGACTGCAGACTGCAGAGAAACTGCCCATCTCTCTTTCCAGTAGCTTCTCCACATGTCGGGAAGTGAGAGAAATGACAGCTACAGGGCCAAGCCTTGAAAGACAGACAGGCTGCTCCCTGCGAGTGGCAGGCTGTGAGTGATAGGGTTGTGGATTAAACTATGTTGTATTTCAAAGCATAGGAATTCAGAGCAGCGCTATAAATTGAGCTGTCTTGAAGTTCCCATCCCAGAGCCAAATCCACTATCCCCAAAGAACAGCCAGTGAAAGAAGAAACACAGCAACGCGCTGGGGTGTTTAGAATGGTGATCCACTCCTCTCACCATTATAGAGGCCAAGCTGCAGAGACTTTTACCTGTCTCCATGCATGTAAGTTATCATCTGAGGCAGAGGGACGTGTGCTTGTGGGAGCCCGGCACTGGTAAATTTCCCATTTTATAGTCAAGCTGTGTCAACTTCATATGGAAGAAGCTATTTTTAAATGTCAGCTAACACAGCGCTGGCTGGAGCTCCGGGGTTTGTGGTGGAGTCTTTGTCATAGTTTCACAGAAGCAGCTGGCATTTAGCCTAGGGGATGAAAACCAGAGTCTAAAGCACACGTTGTGTACAAGTTGTGCCTGATGGAAACACCACACACACACACACACACACACATATACAACATACCCCCTCCACATACACACACACACACCCCACAGAAAAACCAAGTACCAAGAGATTAGGTGATTACTTGAGTGAACACTGCTTGTAAGATGGTCTGAGATTTATTTTATTAGCCACCATGCACCCATTTGGATTAGTAGGGAAATCTTACGTCAGCACACACAGAGAAAGAGGACAGGAACCTGAGGTAAAAGACCAGGCAGGGAGTGTTTCACTGACTAAGTGGCATGTGACAAGAGCCCTGGCAACACCAGGGGCTGTGGGAATAGTGGGATGGGAAGAGGTGACCGGGGAGCGGGGGCTTGAGAGCACTCCCAAAACATGGCTGATGTTGGGCCTGAAGCAGTGTGGAGAGGGCAAGCCCATGCTGTATAGCTTATACCTCCATGAACTTAGGGTGTAAAGGGCGGGGCACATGTGGGTAAGAGAGCTCACTCATTCACCATGCTTGCTTTTGGCTCCTGTTCCGAGTCTGTACGTCTCCATCATAACTAAAATTTGACAGGTCATTCCATGCCTTGATCTGGACCTATATAGGTCATGCTGTGCCTAGATCTGGACATCGAGGGAGGCCCAAGATGAAGACAGAACGCATGAAGCCTAAGACTAGATGGGGGAGTCAGGCCAGGTACAACACAGATGGGGCCAACAGGAGCACCATGCCCAAGTCAAACACAGGCAGAGGGGGAGGAACAAAGAGGCGGAAGGGACAACGCAGGAGGAAACAGGTCAGCCCTTCGAAAGCCAAGGCCAAGGGAAAGGAAGGCCCCTGGGAGACAGCCCAGTGATCTCCAGGATATGGATGGGTCTGACCATCAAGATGTCCTGGGTAGCCTAAAAAGAGCCGTTCTGAGGGAGTGGCTGGAGCCAGAGCACAGCTGGGGTGTGATGAAGAGGTGTGCGCCTATGGACGTCCACGAATTGGATACACTCTGACTTACCCTCCTCCATCTTCGTACCAGGGAACCAGTGTCACTCTCATGACTTTACTTTGATGACAGATAGCATGTTATGAGTACTTCTCCTGAGATAAGGAGATAACTTCAATGCTTAATTTATAATTTAATCTATAGAGGAGACAGGAGACAGTATTATTAACTCCCCCCCCCAAACACACACATTAAGAAGAACAAGCCCTGGGGAGTTGGGACAGCTCCGTGTTGCAGGCTGGGGGAGAGAAGGCCCAACTACAGCTTCCCAGGGCACTTGAGCACTCCGTGCTTAGGCTCTGTGAGGCCACCAGCTCCAAGGAGCGTGGTTCACTTTCTCCTGGACTGCATGGCTAAGCTGCTCTCGGTGTGCATGGAGCTTTCCCTTTCTGCTGAGCTCATTAATTCCTTTCTTCAACAGCCACGCTTTCATGCCCTTGTTCCTCATCCGTCAGGGGTTGAGTGATTATCAAATAAGGGGATATAGGTGGGCTGATGCTCCCTCCTAGAAAACAAAGCCATTCACCCACCTAATATCCTGAGCTGTAAGGACTTGTCCCTAAGAACCTTCAAGGAAACACTTAGCTGACACTTAGCATAGCCCTCATGCAATAAACTGTTGTGAGCACAACGCCAGTTCTGTCCAGCAGCAGACTTGGTTTCCTATCTCTCTCAGTTATCATAAATTATAGACTCCAAGAGGTTAAAACAGCACAGATTTATCTCACAGTTCTGAAAGAGAAGCCCATGGGTCTCACTGGGCTAAAATCCTAGTTTGAGCCAGGCTGTTCTTCTTTTGGAGTTACCAGAAGAAAATCTGTTTCCTTGATCCTGGAGGCTGCCTGCACTTAATTGGCTGGAACTCCCTCCCTCCCTAAGGCCAGTGTCCCTGGTTTGGGTCCTCTAAATGAGTCACCCTGAGACACATCTCTGATCCTGGCCTTCTTGTCTCCCATGCTGAAGGACCTGTGTGGCCTTCTGGAGCCACCCTGGGTGGCCCAGGCTGGTTTCTCATCTCCATCATTAGTTGTGCTTTTTGAGGTGCACTTTTATCACAAACTGAGCACTCTATAGCTACTCTACAGCCTGGCCATGGGCCTCCTCTAGAGGCCTTTTGTTATTGTTGTTGTCGTTTCTCCTGATGGGGAGGGCAAGAAATTGTCCTATAGTTGTCATCATCATCTTCTTTTTTCGGACCACCAAGTGGTTAGTGAAAATTGAGAGGATTCCTGTGTGATGTGAAGATACAGCCCCAGGAATACAGTGAGAGCAAAATCCAAGAGACTGGATGTGCCTCACTGTGGACTGACCTTTTCCCCACCTCCATGTATGTCATCTGTGTATCTGTGTGTGTCTCTGTGTATACATATGTCTCTGTATGTGTCTGTGTGTTGTGTATGTATCATGCGTGTGTGTCGTGTGTGTGTGTCATGTGTGTATGTAGGCAGAAGTTGACACTGAGTGTCTTCCTCTGTCACTGTCCACCTTATTTATCAAGGCAGAGTCCCTTGCTGAACCCAGAACTCATGGATCAGTTAATCAAGCTAGCCAGCCTGCCCTCCCGTACACTGGGAAGACTTACCTGTGGGAGACATCTGCACTTGGGTCCTCAGACTTGCAGGGCAAGCACTGTATCCTCAGACTCATCTCCCCAGCCCTATTCTCAGCTCTTAGAATGTATCTCTTGCACTGAGGATGGAGAGTCCCTAACCCATACTCACCATGTCACCTGAACCCTGCTTCTAACATGGCGGGAGGACCTGGAGACTTCTTCATATCTACAGTGGCTGGTTTTATATGTAATCTTCTTACATTTGTTTTGTTTCAGGGAAAACTCGATGCCTTGTGGGTTCTGCTAAGGAAAGGCTATGACCGAGTGTCTGTGATGAGGCCACAGCCGGGAGACACGGTAGGATGTGCTAACGGTCTTATTCTCTCTCTCTCTCTCTCTCTCTCTCTCTCTCTCTCTCTCTCTCTCTCTCTTCACAATAACTGCTCATGTACAACTCCAGCTATTGCTTCCTGTGATGACAAATCAGATGCTAATTTCTTAACTCCTGGTTGTTGCGAGACCTTGTGTTTGGATTTGCTTTTCTGAAAAGGACTTTGACAGCAATACACCAAGTTTTGCTTCCTAGAACTTGAGATTTTCAGTCTAGAGTGAAGTGAGTAACAGTTCCAGGTAGGCTCACAGGCAGCCTCCAGTGGGAGGCCTGTGGTTGTCATCTACACAGAAACATAGAGGCAGCTCCCCAGGAGAGGCCCAAAGGCTGCAGAGAACTCCAGTCATTTGACAATGGGTGTTGGCCAGCTGTCCAGGACTCTAGGGGGATGGGCTCTACTCTGATGGGGTTTGACCAGGATCTATCAGAGGCCAACCTGACGAGCCTCCCACTAGGGGAGTTATACGGGTAGTGCCACCCTATAAAACCAGGCAGCCAGCGTCTTTTCTTTGTTAATGGAGACAAAAGAAATAAATAATGCCCCGTCTTAGGAGAGGTCTCACATACAGGCTCAGAACAAAAATTCTCTATCTCTCTCTCTCTTTTTTTTTTTTTTGGTTTTATGAGACAGGGTTTCTCTGTATTGTTTTGGAGGCTGTCGGACCAGCCTGGCCTCAAACTCTCAGAGATCTGCCTGCCTCTGCCTCCCGAGTGCTGGGATTAAAGGCATGCGCCACCACCGCCCGGCTAGAACAAAATTCTCTTAGCTTCCAGCCACCTGCATCTTCCTTGGGAACCTGTCCCATTTACCCACACACAGAATAAAGGTGTCTCATTAAGGACTCCTTTGAGTCAGGCAGATTGATTGTGAAGTAATTTCCTGGCAAGAAAAGCCTCAGGCAAACCCCCAGCCTCTGTGTTTCATCTTTGTAAATTTGATAATGGTAACCATGTCATAGTACATCTGGCAGGTATTGGTAACCCCTTGTCTGTATTAGTTTCCCTGTTGCTATGATAAAATACCCCAAGAAAAATGACTCAGTGTGGGAGCTAAAGAGAAGGCTCAGCAGTTAGAGCCCTGGCTGTTCTTTCCGGGAATCAGCGTGGCTGCTCACAGCACCTGTAACACACCACGGCCCTCTTCCAGGCTCTGTGGGCACCAGGCACACATGTGGGTGCACTTACATACATGCAGGCAGAACACCCACACACATGCCAAAATAAATAAATAGCAAGTTAGGAAAGAAATCATGTATTCTAACTTGCAGTTTGAGGTTAAAGTCCATCATAGAAGAAGTCATGGCAGCTGGTCAGATTGCACCCACAGTCCAGAAGTGGGGAGGAGTCAATACTAGAGTCAGCTCACCCCTCCTTCTTGTGCAGGACTCAGAGAACTGGGCTGCTCATCTTTAGTGTGGGTCTTCCCGCCTCACTTAACCTAGTCAACATAGTCCCTCATAGCACCTGAGGCCAAGAACCCCCACAGGTGTGCCTGAGACTAAGAACCCCACAGGTGTGCCTGAGGCTAAGAACTCCCCCACAGGTGTGCCTGAGGCTAAGAACCCCACAGGTGTGCCTGAGACTAAGAACCCCACAGGTGTGCCTGAGACTAAGAACCCCCCCACAGGTGTGCCTGAGACTAAGAACCCCCCACAGGTGTGCCTGAGACTAAGAACCCCCCACAGGTGTGCCTGAGACTAAGAACCCCCCCACAGGTGTGCCTGAGACTAAGAACCCCCACAGGTGTGCCTGAGGCTAAGAACCCCACAGGTGTGCCTGAGACTAAGAACCCCACAGGTGTGCCTGAGACTAAGAACTCCCCCACAGGTGTGCCTGAGACTAAGAACCCCCACAGGTGGACCTGAGACTAAGAACCCCCCCACAGGTGTGCCTGAGACTAAGAACCCCCCCACAGGTGTGCCTGAGACTAAGAACCCCACAGGTGTGCCTAAGACTAAGAACCCCACAGGTGTGCCTGAGACTAAGAACCCCCACAGGTGTGCCTGAGACTAAGAACCCCCCACAGGTGTGCCTGAGACTAAGAACCCCCACAGGTGTGCCTGAGACTAAGAACCCCCCCACAAGTGTGCCTGAGACTAAGAACCCCCCACAGGTGTGCCTGAGACTAAGAACCCCCCACAGGTGTGCCTGAGACTAAGAACCCCACAGGTGTGCCTGAGGCTAAGAACCCCCCCACAGGTGTGCCTGAGACTAAGAACCCCCACAGGTGGACCTGAGACTAAGAACCCCTCACAGGTGTGCCTGAGGCTAAGAACCCCACAGGTGTGCCTGAGGCTAAGAACCCCCCCACAGGTGTGCCTAAGACTAAGAACCCCCCACAGGTGTGCCTGAGACTAAGAACCCCCACAGGTGGACCTGAGACTAAGAACCCCCCACAGGTGTGCCTGAGACTAAGAACCCCACACAGGTGTGCCTGAGACTAAGAACCCCCCACAGGTGTGCCTGAGACTAAGAACCCCACACAGGTGTGCCTGAGACTAAGAACCCCCCACAGGTGTGCCTGAGACTAAGAACCCCCACAGGTGTGCCTGAGACTAAGAACCCCACACAGGTGTGCCTGAGACTAAGAACCCCCCCACAGGTGTGCCTGAGACTAAGAACCCCCCCACAGGTGTGCCTGAGGCTAAGAACCCCACAGGTGTGCCTGAGGCTAAGAACCCCACAGGTGTGCCTGAGACTAAGAACCCCCACAGGTGGACCTGAGACTAAGAACCCCCCACAGGTGTGCCTAAGACTAAGAACCCCCCACAGGTGTGCCTAAGACTAAGAACCCCCCACAGGTGTGCCTGAGACTAAGAACCCCCACAGGTGTGCCTAAGACTAAGAACCCCCCACAGGTGTGCCTAAGACTAAGAACCCCCCCACAGGTGTGCCTGAGACTAAGAACCCCCACAGGTGTGCCTGAGACTAAGAACCCCCCACAGGTGTGCCTGAGACTAAGAACCCCCCACAAGTGTGCCTGAGACTAAGAACCCCACACAGGTGTGCCTGAGACTAAGAACCCCCCACAGGTGTGCCTGAGACTAAGAACCCCCCACAGGTGTGCCTGAGGCTAAGAACCCCACAGGTGTGCCTGAGGCTAAGAACCCCACAGGTGTGCCTGAGACTAAGAACCCCACAGGTGTGCCTGAGGCTAAGAACCCCCCCACAGGTGTGCCTGAGACTAAGAACCCCACAGGTGTGCCTGAGACTAAGAACCCCACAGGTGTGCCTAAGACTAAGAACCCCCCACAGGTGTGCCTGAGACTAAGAACCCCCCACAGGTGTGCCTGAGACTAAGAACCCCACAGGTGTGCCTGAGGCTAAGAACCCCCCCACAGGTGTGCCTGAGACTAAGAACCCCCACAGGTGGACCTGAGACTAAGAACCCCTCACAGGTGTGCCTGAGGCTAAGAACCCCACAGGTGTGCCTGAGACTAAGAACCCCACAGGTGTGCCTGAGGCTAAGAACCCCCCCACAGGTGTGCCTGAGACTAAGAACCCCACAGGTGTGCCTGAGACTAAGAACCCCACAGGTGTGCCTAAGACTAAGAACCCCCCACAGGTGTGCCTGAGACTAAGAACCCCCACAGGTGGACCTGAGACTAAGAACCCCCCCCACAGGTGTGCCTGAGACTAAGAATCCTACAGGTGTGCCTGAGACTAAGAACCCCACAGGTGTGCCTAAGACTAAGAACCCCCCACAGGTGTGCCTGAGACTAAGAACCCCCACAGGTGGACCTGAGACTAAGAACCCCCCACAGGTGTGCCTGAGACTAAGAACCCCACAGGTGTGCCTGAGGCTAAGAACTCCCCACAGGTGTGCCTGAGACTAAGAACCCCCCCACAGGTGTGCCTGAGACTAAGAACCCCACAGGTGTGCCTGAGACTAAGAACCCCCCACAGGTGTGCCTGAGGCTAAGAACCCCCCACAGGTGTGCCTGAGACTAAGAACCCCCCACAAGTGTGCCTGAGACTAAGAACCCCCCCACAAGTGTGCCTGAGACTAAGAACCCCACAGGTGTGCCTGAGACTAAGAACCCCCCACAGGTGTGCCTGAGACTAAGAACCCCACAGGTGTGCCTGAGGCTAAGAACCCCACAGGTGTGCCTGAGACTAAGAACCCCACAGGTGTGCCTGAGGCTAAGAACCCCCCCACAGGTGTGCCTGAGACTAAGAACCCCACAGGTGTGCCTGAGACTAAGCACCCCCCACAGGTGGACCTGAGATGCCAGACGCTAATATTCCCCCACAGGCATGCCTTCAAGAGTTCAAGGACAGCAAAGACCACTGTGGCTGGCCATCCTCCTCCCCTGCTTTGTTTTGCATAACCTCAGGACACTCACTACAGATGTGCAGTGGTGACTGCACAAGATTTATGGGGCTGACCACATTTTCCATCAACTCAAAGTCACTCCCACCAGCCATGTGCCTGTGAACAAGAGTCACAGGTTCTGAATTT
Organism: Mesocricetus auratus; assembly: GCF_017639785.1. Classification (NCBI taxonomy): domain Eukaryota; kingdom Metazoa; phylum Chordata; class Mammalia; order Rodentia; family Cricetidae; genus Mesocricetus; species Mesocricetus auratus. The sequence goes on along the minus strand of NW_024429266.1, from coordinate 148,691,871 downwards.
TCCTAAAGCAAAACAAAAACAAGTCTCAGCCACACTCGGAGCTGCTACAGTGTTGTAACTCTGAAAGCCTGGCGGCTCCTCCTATTGGCTTCTGTCCAGCGCTTCTCCAGTCAACCCACCTGGAAAGACAGACAGGTGTAGGCCCAGCCTACCAGTGCAAGGACTATAGAAACTTGAGCCCATCACCTCAGAGCTGGTCACGCCCCACAGAGCAGATATGACTGCATCCCCACCTGACACCCTCTTTCAGCCCTGGGGAGGCTCACAGTCCATGGTTCCTTGAATCCCACCAGGAAATTTCTAGGTCAGTGTAAATGAGAAAGTGACAGAACTATTTAATAGCAAGCCAGTGCCCCAAAGGGTCCTAACATTTTAAGTTTACTATGTAGGGGTCCCTTGCTGGCAGCAATCCCTGCTTCCAGTAAACAGCCACGGGGCTGCCCTTACTAAAACAAAGCCTTCCTTTTTGACTTCTGACTTGCAAGAAGTGGGGGGAGAGAAGCTTCAATATCTTGGATTGACCGAGAAAAGTCTCCTTTCTATTTCATCTGCTATTCACCCTCATTCCCTGAGCAACCCCAGATTCCAGTCACATGGCACTCACTGAGCCCTGAGCATGCTAGGACCTTGCTGGCTTTCCAACAGTCCTGTTTCTCTGTTTGCTGTGTCTTCCCATCCCCTCCATTTAACAAACTTCTGTTAGCTTAGCATCACGGTTCACCATCTCCATGGTGACCCTCTCAACACAGAAAGCTAGACCCATGCTTCCAACATGGCAGTGCCAAAGCAGAACCTATGTGACACACAATGAAGCATCCCTTGCACATTTGGTAGATTGTACCCAAGGCTTCCTGCACAGGTGAGCAGCTCACCTTGCACATTTGGTAGATTGTACCCAAGGCTTCCTGCACAGGTGAGCAGCTCACCTTGCACATTTGGTAGATTGTACCCAAGGCTTCCTGCACAGGTGAGCAGCTCACCTTGCACATTTGGTAGATTGTACCCAAGGCTTCCTGCACAGGTGAGCAGCTCAGACTTCAGGAATTTTACTCACCTTCCAAGGACAAATGGTTGGAGGAATTCAGAATGTTTAGCCTTAGAAGAAAAACTTAGAAGGCTCATGAGAGATTTTCTTCGTCTTTATGTCCCATGTAATAAACCTGTTTTTAATCCCCTTACTATGTCCACAGAGTGACCTTTCCATACAATTAATCTCTCCTAAGACTGCCTTAAAGAGCCTGTGCCATCTTTAGTTGTGTGTTTTTCCTTCTGGGATATTTATTCCCAGGTAATGATTATTATACTGAAACTGGGAAATAATTCTTTGGATAAGTGTCTGACTCTTGACCAGATCAGTCGCATGCACAGTACTGAAGCTGTCATAGGCAATCCCAAGTCACGGCCCTAAAAGTTTCCATGAATTTATCTTACTGGGAGCATCTTCAGCAAATTCATGGGACTCAGGAAAGCCACCTATTTGATACAAGCTCATTTGAGAACAATTTTGCAGATGGTACCTTTCTCTTTCTTTAATTATCTGTATGCACTTTTGATCCACCTTTAAGATTCATTTTATTTTTGAATTAATGTATGTGTGGGGATAGCTGTATGTGGCTGAGGGGTGCCCCCAGAGGAGCATCAGATCTCCTGGAGCTGGAGTTACAGAAAGTTGTGAGTTCGATGCTGGGAACTGAACCCAGGCCCTCAGCAAGCGCAAATAGTCTTAACCATTGAGCCATCTCTTCAGCCCTGTTGATTCAATTTTCTATTGAGCATTTTAAGGCTGACTTTTCCAAACATACTTTCTTGAGTGAGGTTACTTAAGGTTGGCACACAGGAATAAAGCAAGGTGCATCAGCAAGTCACCATCGATCCAACAGAGCTGGGGGTCCCAAACAGACCAGTGGCTCTCAGAGGTGGGCTTCAGAACCACTTTGAAAGTTTAACAGGTTGCTGGGTCCCATCAACCTGATTCCCACTCAGTCCCTATGACAACACTGGGAATTAGCATTTCTCGGGTGACTTCAGATGACACTAATGCTGCAGGGCTGGGGTTCACACTTAGCGCCAGGGAGATAACAGAATGCAGTGCCATCAGAACCCCGTACCTCTCTCAATCCTGAGAGCTTGGATTCTAACAAGATATCTATACATATGTGACTGCCGAGTCATCGCTTCCTGTATTTCCCCACGACCTATTTCCAGTTGCAGAATATCTTATCTAGATTAATAAGAAATAACTAAGTCCTGATCTGCTGCCAAGAAGTCTCCCTAGCTGGGAGTCCTGTGCCTAAGTCACTAATTTCAAACACATGGGTGAGAAAGGCTTGGTGAAATGTAGGTCAGGGTCTCTGACTACTGATTTCCAGGCTGGCACCAAGGCACATGGGTCCCACCCAGGAGTCTGTTGAATTGCTCTGGCTATAGTCTGGGCTCTCTGGGTGGTTCTAACAGGCATCCAGGGCTGAGAACAAGTGAATCCATTCCGCATAGGTGTCATCCTTTCTTTAGGGAACAAAAGGCAAGTCTCCACATTCTGAAACTCAAGTGTGCCGTAACTAGGAAGTAGACAAGTCACAATCTCCTTCAATCTCATAGCCCCTTTCCTCCCAGGAATGGGTGGCTAGACTAGATTCTGGGGGCTGATGTTGTGGTGTTTGGGTAAGGATAACCCCACCTTGAGTCTCTGTGGATGGAAGCCATTGCATATTTCTACAGCCTAAGCTCCCCCCTTCCTTCTGCCCCGATATGAACTCCAGTCCCTCACGTGCTCCTGGATGACCCATGGAGCTAGACCTTTGCTTTGTTTTTAGCTCCTTGGTTGCTCTCAGATCTGGCATTTAGGGGCTGGTACATTCCATTACTCCAGCAAACAACACACTCTGAGCTTCTTTGGAACTGGGAACTCCTTGCAACCAGAATAGGTAGGAGGAAACGCACATGTAAATGCATGTAAACAATGTCTGCCACTCATCGCAAGTGCAGCCAGCCCTGGAAGTTAAGCAATCTGAGCTCCAGCCCCAGGGTTGTCTTCTGCACAGCTGTTTGCAACAAGGGACCAAGGTTGGTTGTGTGGGCACTGTGTCTGCACTGTCACAGAGAATAGAATGGGCTGAGTAGGATGGTTCCCAGAGTGTCCTCAGCCTGCTACCTTCAGAACAGGTGAGCCTCCAGTGCAGACACTGGGCAAGCTTGCCTGCCTTGTCTTCTTGTTTCTTCTCCATGAAGCCTGCTTTCCTTCCTTTTCATCTTTCCATTTTCTTTTTAACATTATTTCTTTCACTTCCAATCTCTAATGTTTTCCATGGCTGCTTTTCCTCAATTAAACAGCTGCCATATTTCCACAAAGGATTCATTTTGGGGATGGGCACTGGTGATGCCCAGTAGAATAGCACTTCATTCTGGCATCTGGAGTTCAGTGCATGGTCACTGCTCTAACTGTAAATGGTTACCGGAGCACAAAGCCGTTCATGGTCATGTGGGCACCTGTGACATCCATTCACAGGGCGGAAGCTAAAGCTCAGGACAAGGGCTCAGCTCTCAGGCACAGCTGGAAAGAGCATCTGGAGGATGAATTTAGAGCTCCTAGATTTAACATGCACTCGGGTCTGTGTTCCTTCTCTCATTCAGCAGTTGAGCCCCTTCTGTGAGTTGAGTAGGGAGTGGGAACAAATAGGCTGTCCCCAAGCACAGCCTGGTGTGAACGGCTCTGGGATGTGCCCGAAACTTAGGAAGGCATCTTGTGTGCGGTGAAGTCAAAAGTGGCTGCTTAAGGTGACATCTGAGCTCAGAAGGGATGTGAGAGAGACGCCAGGCAGAGTGGAGGACAGTGAGCCATGTAGGATAATGGTCACTCACAGGACCCCAGCCAGGGACAGTGGCAATTCCCTGCAAATGTAAGCAAGTTATGTTCATAATTGTATCTAAGGAGGGGCGCACGGCAGTGGTATGTACACAGGGGCAGAGAGGGATGACAATAAGGAGGACTGACTCTCGATGTAGGAGACTCTAAGGCAGAGTCGTGAGGTACCAACTCTGTGTGGAAAACAGAGGACCAGTGTCAAAGGCTGGCCCACATGGCAGAGCTGCCTCTGCTGCCAGCTCCAGGAGAGCGCTGGGTAGAGGTAGATGCTAGAGTCCAGGTGGGAGTAGGACAAGGAAGATTCAGGGAGAAACAGGTTAAAGCTGGAATCCTCAGGGTCAGCACATGTCCTTTAAGTGAGACAGAAAAAGGAAAGGAGAGGGATCATGGAAACTAAGAAGGAGGGAGAACCAGAGGAGAAGACTCTCTCTCTCTCTCTCTCTCTCTCTCTCTCTCTCTCTCTCTCTCTCTCTCTCTCTCTCTCTCTCTCCCTCCCTCTCTCCTCTCTCTTCTCCCCCCTCTCTCAAATAAGTAATTTTAAAACTTTTTCTGAGAATTATTTTCCTACTTTCAAATCAGCAATAATGAGAATAATCATGTTGTCTGAATTAGGCTGTAGTGGCGCACGCCTTTAATCCCAGCACTTGGTGGCAGAGGCAGGCGCATCTCTGTGAGTTCAAGGCTAACCTGGGTCTACATAGCCTGGTCTACATAGTAAATCCCCAGAAAGCCATAGCTACACGGTGACATCCTGTCTCAAAAACAACAGCAAAAAGAATCTTGTTGGTGAAAGTCAAGTTTTTCTTGCACAATAGATAATATGTGTATGTTGCCTGAGACTGAAAAGACATCTTGAGATTTTCGGTGAGTATCTGAAGATCTGAAACAAAAGTCCAATGAGTTGGCAGCTGGCTCTTGACTCTTACAAACTTTTGTGCGAAGTGGGTCACTTTAAAAAAAAAAGGAAAGAGAAATGCAAATTATGGGAACTCTTCCTAGAGGGCGTGATTTGCTTTGGCTTGAGATGTGCTCTGGAAGCTGAATTCTCAGGAGGATGGCTTGGGTTCTCACCCTTGGAAATCTTTTCTTCTGTCTTCGGAGGGGGAGACAAGTACTTGGAATTCTTGGCTTACTTTCCTGAGTTTAGAAAGAACACGATCAAAACATTCTCTCCCCACAGTAAAAACCGGACTGCACACAAAACCTGCAAAGTTAGCTTTCTTCAGAGAAATCAGCCCAAAGTTGGCTGAACGTATTCCATCTTTGGATTTTTCTGTGCCAACTTCCTTCCACAGTAGCAAGTATCTGAATGTGTGTGCCGAGGGCTTTCTGTCGCCCCCCTTTTCTCCTTCCCTTCCAGTCCCTTATTAAAGCTCCCCTCTCCCACAAGCCGGTCCATGGACACTCACACCCTCTTCCTCTCCGTCCTCCAAGCTCCACCCAGGACTTCAAGTTCACATTGCCTCATCTCCCCAGCAGCTGCAACAACAGAGGGTGGATTTCTAGCTTCAGGTTGCAGTCAGCAAAAAGGGAAGGCGAACAAAGGAGACTGAGCCAGAAAACACCCTCCAAATTCTCTGACCTCGTGTCTCCTTTGTTGCTTCCTTCCAATCCGAACCGTACTTAAGGGAAATGGGGCTTGACTCTAGGGTCAAAATTTCACCCCAAGTGCACAGGAATTCTGGAAGTTTGATGCTTGATCTAAGCATACTGTGTCTGGCAGCTTAGCTCTCCTGGTTTCCTTCAGCTAATGTCACTGAAAAGTCCTGTCTAGGGACATGCTGGCCTCTGTGATGGATCTCAGTCAGGAGTCACCGGCAGGAATCTCTGCTCTGGCTTAAAGGTATTGGGTTGGATCATAGATGGCAACCCCTGACTTGGGAGTTGGACTTCCAGAACTCTCTGTGGAACCAGCCAGGCCGCTATGGACAGCCCATACAGCCCATTTTGTCTTGTGTCTCCATGACCATGTGTCACGGCAACCTGACCCTCAGTCTCGAGGAGGGGCTGGCTGTGAAACCTATCCCAGTCCCTTTCTTTTGGAGGAGGGAAGTTGAGAGCTAGGTAGTTCTGGGGTCTCAGGTCCCCAGCACCCCACACAGTCCCAGCTCTGCCTTACCTGGCCTCTGCAGATAGGTAAGATATAAGAGTCCTGCAATGTTCAAATCACAAAGGGTACAAGAAGAACCCACTCGTTCTGCCCTTCCCAGTCCTTCTGGAATCTTCCCCTCAGACTGAGGGAAGGAGAGGGCTTGGATATCAGTATTCATACGTTGAGAAGAAGAAACCTGGACCAGTTTTGGAAGACAGAGTGAATTCCTTCCTGTCCTGCTTCCTTCTGGCACCTTCTCATTTTTTTAGCCTATCTAACGTGCCCTTCCTCCTGCAGGGCAGACTTGGACCTGTTCTCATTTGCTGTGTTTCGAGGCTACACACTGTCTTTTTCTCTCCCTGGTTCCCACCCCTCGCGGCCTCTCTTCTTACCACAGCACTGTCTAGGACAGAGCATATCCATTCATTCAAAACACAACTCTAGGTCCCTCCTCTCTGGCAGGCAGAGACCAAGCAGACAGCGGGACAGGAGAGCCCCTGCCTTCTGCAGTGTACAGTGGAATAGTTGGGAAAGCTCATGGAATCGCAATTCCAAATGGCAAATGGTGTAAGCTGAAGCTTGGGGCTCTTTGAGATCATAGGATATGGGGATGTAGCCCAAGCCAGGGGCTCAGGGTACAGTTTGAAAGAGAAGGCCTTCTGTCTGGGACTTAAAGATGAACTTGCAGTGAAGGGAGGGGGTGACCTTCTGTCTAGAGAGAACGGGGGCGGGGGGGCAAGTTGGCTTGGAGCTGGAGGAGGAGGCACTGAAGGGGAGAGAGAGCAGCCACACTCTGCTGCAAGCTCTGCCCTCTGCCCTTAGTCCCTTGAGCTCCTCCAGCACTGACTGCGTGGAATTCCCACCCCTAGGATCCCATCCCGCTCTCTGCGCATGGGTGGCTCCTCCTCCTGTACTTGCAGCTTAGGCCACAGTGCGGCTTGTTTCCTCAGCTTGTCTTCCCTGAAGCAGCCAAACGCCTTTTGAAGGAAGAGATCGCAACCCATTTTTCACTCTCCCCACACTCCCCTGTGGAAATAGCTCACACTGTTTCCTGTCCTGAGGAAGGCTTTGCAACACCCCCTTATATGAGACCCTGCATTTCTGTGGCAAGCCAAGGAGAGACTCTCACACAGGGCCCCGTGGGGCAGCTAGCTCTGGGTGTGGGGTTATTAAAGCACAGAATGTTCATTATAACCACTACTGACATTTTTGTAGTGTCGGTTATTAACATGACTTATTTAAGTTTGTAGTTTCTAGTGTTTTCCTTGTTTAGGCCATACCTCTGAGAACAATGTCACATCCAGAGCCTTCCAGTGATGACAGTTAGCCTTGGGGGTGCTCACCCGCTCCTAGACTTCAGCACCTCTTCTATTTGTGAGCTTCACCCAGCGTCTGGGCTGAGCTGCCCGCCTGGCTCCCTGTGGTGTGGCTCTAACAGCTGTACCGGCCCCTGGTTTTAGTCCCTGACTCCGGGCTCCCCTGCATGCAGCTCTTTGACTCTTGTGTGAACTTTGCCAAATGCCATAATCCCACTGGGAAATCCCACAGTCAGTCTAGAGAAACAGTCTCAGTGGTGTCCCCAAGAACACGGGCCAGACAGCAAGTCCACAGTCCACAGAGGGCTTATTCCTTGGTAGGACAATGGTTCTCCTTTCTCCTCCCATCTGGGGAGCAGTCCTGGCCAACCTAGACTGGGGTTCTCAGGTGTGGGAGCGGGGAGAAACGAAAAGAAACAACTGAGCCCCGGGCTTCGGGGCTAGCAGCTCAAAACCCACTCTGCTGTGGGCCTCACCCAGCCCAAGGCAACTTCAGAAAGAAGGCCACCTCCAGACAGTAAGCCCCCCAAACTAGCGCAAAAACCACAGAAGCCCCCAGAACCCGCGGTCTTCACTGTGCTGTAGGCTGCCTCACCTGATCTGAACCGGACCTGTGCTGGGGGCAGGGCTGTGTTGCAAATAAGTCTGCTAATTGCTCAAAACAATCTCCTGGCAAAAGCATGTCCTTGCATATGATTGGCATCACACCAGCACCCCATGTGGGCCACTAATAAGCAGCACTGAGGTTTCCAGACGAGCCGGAGTGCCTGCGTGGTTTCACCAGAAATATGGCTCAGATTCCCTAGAAACCAGTGATGAGGCAAATGCTTCGGCCATCAGTGTTGCCGCCACTAGGCTAAGAGCCCTGTCCTCTTAAAGCTCACCCAGCCTGTGTCCAAAAGTAGGTTGCTAATAGATTTATGAGTCAAAGGAGAGCCAGCCTTTTCAGACTTAATTCTATAACAATTCTCTTGCCCTCTGCAGCCCATTCCTTTGACAGCACATTCTGTTCTCATCCAGCCCCAAATCTGATTTTGTTTCAATGGCAATAGTTTGACTATTAAAATCCTTGCACTTTGTAAACCTCTGGCAAGAAAGTTGTTCCTCCACGGAGAAACAACTTCTAATAAATCTCTCCAGAGATACTGAGGCTACAGGAAGAAGACAGTGTTTGGTCCTAAGTGAATGATCTCCCTAGCCATCACTTCCAGAAGATGGGCACACAGGTAGGTAAGTAGATAGATTTGTGTTTTAAAAATCGATTGTGGGCTACAGCAGTGGCTCAGCAGTCAAGAGCTTGCTACTCTTGCTACTCTTGCAGAGGAGCAGGGTTCAGTTCCCAGCACCCATAGTTAGCTCCTGCTCCAAGAGATATGATGCCTTCACAGGCTCCCGCACACATGTATCCACACGAACACATACAAGCATTCACACATTACACATAATTAAAGCTTTTTATAGATAATTTTATAGAATTACAAGAGATGACTGAACACTTCAAAAGAACAGTCCTACCACTTATGAGAACCTACAAAGAGCTGTTGGCTCCGAGGTAGCATGCACTATGGATGCAAATGTGCTCTGGATTGTCAGAGGTAGATATATTAGGTGGGTATAAGATATTAGGTTAGATACAATATTATTTAAATGTATTTTCCTGTTCTCTATATGTTTTATAAATGTTAACCACTACCATACTGGAAACCAACCCTGTGGCTTACGTTATGTCTGCATTGGATGTCACAGGTCCAGATAGCCCAGGTGACATGATTTTAATCTCTCCCCTGTTTATCTTTTGTGAACACAATGAGAATTCCAGAAGTTTCTTCTCACCCTCTCAGATTTCTGCTGAGTCAGCTATGACTTTGCTTTTCTGGGTCAGTTCCTACCCGATTTTCAGTCCCAGCCAGAAGCCCTTCCTGCATCATTGTTTCAGAGGAGAAAGCATGTATAGCCTGTTAAAACTTTGCTTTACACATTTGTACATCTACTAGAGCCTGTGCTCTATTTCGTCTTCAATTTTTTTTCCCAGAAAGCAAGTGTCTTCACTTACCAAACGGAAATCCACGTGACTCAAGTAATTAGAGAGTTGTGTTTATAAGGGGCCATGGACTGTGGTTCTCTAGTAACTCACTTCCTCTTTCTCTATGATGTAGGTATTCTCATTCCCATATTACAGAGGAGGGAAGTCACTCTGTAGAAGGTTCCAGAACTTTTCCCTATAGCTGATCAAAGGAAGAATTAGCAAGGAAGCGATCTCACACTCCTTTAATCCCAGCACTCAAGAGGCAGAGGCAGGTGGATCTCTGAGTTCAAGGCCAGATTTATCTACAGAGTGAGTTCCAGGACAGCCAGGGTTACACAGGGAAACCCTGTCTCAAAAAAGCAAAAACAAAAAAAGAAGGACTAGAGTTTACTCATTCAATATGCATTTATGGTGGTTCTCAGCATTGATGGGCAGTGTGATCCTTCCATGAAGTTCAACCCCTAGGTTCACAGCACCCAAATTCTGAGTGTTACACTAAGAATTGGAATAGTGTAATGGCAGAAAGAAAATGGATGTCTAGCCCATATGGTCAGAGGAACCCCCACTAAAGATGGAACGTTGTAGACAAGCTCTGGGGGACAGAAAGGAGCTGACCATGTCAAGATCGGGACAGCCAAGCAAAGCTTGAAGGCTCGAAAGAGCTTGACTTGCTGGGGATTAAGGGTAGTGGAGCAAGGGAAGCGGGACGCAGAGAGGCAAAGGCAGGGGCCAGCGTGGGCAGGGCTCCTGAGCCAGGGACAGTTGTGTGGCTTTTCTTCTATGGCACATGAAAGTGGCACACAAAAGTGTTCAGAGTGGAAGGCAGCAGAATGTGATTTAACTCTAGATCTGCAAAGGCCTCCCTGGATATTGACAAAGGGGAAAGCCAACGACAAGGAAGCTGGAGTGGGAACCAGGAGTCAGGAGTTCAGACTGGCACAAGTGATGGGCAAGGGCCATGGTCATGGGCCAGCGTGCATACAGCAACCGTAGGCAGAAATGGATGGGTTCTGGAAGTACTGCGGAGACACTGACTGGTGGGTGGCTCGCCCCGCTAGACACTTGGAAGTCTCTTTGGCCCCCTTCTTTCCCTGCAGTGTCTGTCCCCGGACATTGGATCCCGGGTCATCTAGTCTTCCCTCCATGGTAACTCCTGAAGAGCAGGAGGAGCCAAGGCCAGGCTGAAGGTTTGTGCCCTTTGGTTGTGCTTTGTTAACTCATTTCCTGGAGTCATTGCCTTCTTAATCGACCTTGAGAAAGATGTCTGTCATAAACCCTGAGACTCTGGTACCCAAAATCATCTCCATAGAGATCAAAGCAAAGGGCTTCGTCTTTGCTGGCAGGAGCTGGCCGTTCATATGTTCAGTTGTCCACCTCCTCTGCTCCTGTTTGCCACACAGGCTGGTTATCAGAGTGCACGTGCACCGAGAGGTATGACTCTTGAGCAGAGGACATGGAGGAGAATCGTATTTAGGAACCAGGTGTTGTATCAAAGTGATTGCTTAACCCTGACAGTAAGACGAGGGGACAGGGGCTGGACACATGGCTCAGTGGTGAAAATCACTTGGTGCTCTTGCCTAGGACCCTGGACCAGTTCCCAGCACACACCTGGCAGCTGGCAGTCATCTATATAACTCCAGTTACAGGGGATCTGACACACTCTTTTGGCCTCCACAGGCACCACACATGGTGCACAGACATATGTGTAGGCGAACACTCATACACATAAAAATAAATCACTTTTTTAGAAAGATAGGACAGATAGTTCATGGGTGGAGGAAGAATGCAGGTCACCCCAAGGCCTAGCTGTGGGAGCTACAGAAAGGAGGTGTGGCTCAAGCTTGCCCTTGGAGGCATGTGCTCAGGCTTTGGCTAAACAAAGGAAGCAGGGAGGGTCAACTCAGAAGGCTGCCAAGCATCAGAGGCTGTGTGTGCTACATATGCATTTGCAGCCCCTCCTCGGGCCAGCTCAAACAATTCTTTGGCATATGGGCTAAGCTTCATAATCCCCATGGGCTGTAGATGTGCTCAGTGGTAAGGAATGAGGGCTCACCCTTCTGCATGCAGCCAGCACAGCCAGTTTCTTAATGGAAGGAAGAAAGGGATGAGCCGTGGCTGCAGGTGTGAGGCATATCTGTGTCCATTCCACACCCTCCTCTCTTGGGCCTCAGGGAGCCTCCACTCCTAAAATCAGCCAACTTCATCTACTCCCTCTGAGTCTATCTCTGGCTCCCTCTGTCTGCCCACACAAGGTGTTTTCTTGAACACCTGTTTTACAGTTGCTCACAGGTGTCAAATGAATTTGGGGAATGCCACACTTAATAGAGTAATATGTTCTCTCTCTCTCCCTCCCAAAATGCTCTAATGAGCTGATGTGCATTGGAATCCTCAAGGAAAATCTATTACACAGTGTTTCCTAAGCAGGCACATTTCTGTTCTCACGGAGCATCACCTAGGACTCATGCTCTGGGGAAGGCACTCTGACAATCATTGGGCTCCACAGTTAGTCCATCAGTTTGGCTCTGGGGACTCTGCCTCCTGTGACCCTGCTGCAGCCTACAGACCTGTGTAGTCCTGACTCTTGACTCCTGAAACTGGCTGGAGTCCCTTCTTCTCTCAAAAGCTTTGCTGGTCTGGTCCTGGGGCTGAAGATGTTAGTGCCTTAGAAGCATCCTCAGGTGACTTCAGGTCACACTTGCTTAGGGTTGGACTAGGCTGTTCTGTCTCTGACACCTGGAATATGGCGTCATCCAAGAAGTTGTTTTTGAGGCAGAGAAGCAGGAGGGCGGGGAAGAAGGAAGGAGCTGGAGAGGTAGGAAGGAGGGAGGAGAGAAGAAATGAGTGTGGCAGAGGAAAGTAAATTGTCAGGTCTTAGACAGCCGACCTCGGCCAAATGTAGCTGGGAGGCAGAGCCCAGGGAAAGCAGGCTCCACTGCTTTGTGACAGAACGGGTCCCGGAGGTTCTTCTCATAAAACCAGTCATTTCCACTTCCTGGAGTGGACCTGGCCTCTGGCCATGCTCTACTGATAGGCAGGGCACATTTGCAGGGCACCAGCTCTGAGGGGTGGGTATGCTAAGACCATGACCCTTAACATAATCAGAGCTTTTTAATAATTATACGCACATTTATACTATTATGAGGGTAGCCCAAGTATTGATTTTGTGGGTTTTATAAGCAGTGTAATACACAGTGTACAGTGGTACTAAATGTGAAAGTAATTACCTGAGGAATACAAAGAAATCAACTAGGAGCTGCTGCTGCTGCAAAGGCTAAAGCCTGGCTCTGCCTTTCTCAGAGCCGAGGCCCAGAGCAATTTGGGCCAGAGTGCGCCTACGTGGCTGCCTGGAGCTCTGCTTCTCAGGGCTGACTGGGCAGTCCACAGCCTCCTCCTCAGCCAGATGGCCAGCTGCCGGAGATGGAGACATGAGAAGTGTCCCCACACTGGCTTCATGCTGCTAAGGCACATGCAAGTGGCCATCCCTTTTAACAAACCTGGTTTCCTAAAGGGGCCAGGCTTCTATTCCTGTTCATTTATTTTTAAAAATACCAACAAAAAGCACGTTGTCAACAGGGCTAGGCAGATATCCTCTGGAGGAGTGCTTCTTTGCACAAAGTCAGTTGACGTCTGTTGACGTGGTTACCTTCTGCACAGGCCAGTACCCCTGCCAGGGTTCCACCCTGGAAAAGCTGGTCCTATGGAAGCCCAAGCTAGGCGGGTCCCTCACTCCTTTCTCCAGCAGTCCATTAAGTGCCCAGATGTATTTCTTTTATGCATATGCATAAATTCCATTTCAGGGTGTCAGAGCAACACCTAAGTCAGTCTTCTAAATTTGGTTTATGGAAAACATTAGGGCCTGGTGTCAGGGGCTAGTTTCTAATCCACATTCCCTATAACCTTTACAAGCAACAATCCAATGGCCACAGCTCAGGTGCCAGCAGTGGACAGCAGCACTGAATGAGGGGACAGGGCATGAAGAAAGACCAATTCAATTCCAATTCTCCTGGCTTGCTCATCCCTAGAATGACCCGCAATCATGTGCGCTTGGGGAGATGGCTGGATGGGTAAAGTGTTTGCTATGCAAGCATGGGGACCTGAGGTTACATCTCCAGCGCTCACAGAAAAAGCCACCCCAGGTGACATATGTCTGTAACTGTAGCACTGGAGGAAGTGGAGTGGAGATTGGAGGTTCCCTGGAGCTCACTAGCCAGCCAGGGTAGCCAAATTGGTGAGCTCTGGGCTCAGTGAAAAACCGTCTCAAACAATAAGGTGAAAAGCATAGAGGACCTCTGATCTTCACAGGCATGCACACACATGTACACTTACAGCCACATGCACACACGTGTACACTTATAGCCACATGCACACATGTGTACACTTATAGCCACATGCACAAACGTGTACACTTATAGCCACATGCACACATGTGTACACTTATAGCCACATGCACACACACATGTACACTTACAGCCACATGCACACACATGTATGCTTAACAGCCATATTCACATGTGCACATAAAATGTAAATTTGTGGGACAGACCAAAATATGACCTGAGGCCAGGCAGTGTTGGCACATGCTTTTAATCCCAGCACTTGGGAGGCAGAAACAGGCGGATCTTTGTGAGTTAAAGGCCAGCCTGGTCTACAGAATGAGTTCCAGTACAGCCAAGGCTACACAGAAAAACTCTATCTTGAAAAACAAAAAACAAAAGCTTAGTTTTATTCATGCCTTATACACTTAATTCACTGAGACAGATTTTTTTGTCCCAGTTCTGAGCAGGATCAGCTCAGATGTATCACCTCTTCCTTGGAGGACCACTGTTAGAAGCAGTCTGTATTCGGTCACTAGGAAAACAAAACCTCAACCTTGACCCAGTGTTAAATCTTCACTCCTCGGCTGGCTGGGCTAGATGCCCATGTGAGGAAGGCAGGTTGGCCGGCCTATCCTGTCTGTGCTCTCCTCGGCCCTGCCACTGTCTGATCTGTGAGCACGGCCCCTCCTGCTTCCAGACAGGCAGGTAGTGGAAGGCCAGCTAGCTGAACAACAGGCCAGCCACAGTTAACCCTGCCTCTTTTCCTGTGCTCTGTAGAGCTCTGAGATCCTTCTGGGCGTGGGCAAGTTCCCCCTAATGCTGCTTGTGACCACTTCCATAGCCTCTGGGTGCAGGACTTACCACTTGCTTCTGGCTGCTGAAGCTCCTGCCCTACTTAATACCCTCTTGGCCAGTTCGACAGTGCCGCCCACTGGGTCCCCTTCCACATGGCCTACATGGGCCCACAGGTGTTCACTCTTACAACAGGCAGGTGGCTGTCTCGACCCTGCCCCTTCTGTGTCCACTCTTCAGAGCACTCATTCCCAAGTGCTCTGAGTCGCTGGGTAGGTGCAGTCCCTCTAGTTCAGGTGAAGCTCATGGAGCTCTCCTTTGCACCCCTGAAGGAAGAACCATTGGAGACACACAGCCTGGCAGTGCTGTCCCTGCAGATCCACCCCACCTACTTCCCAGCCTTCCCCGAGCCTTAGAGGCCATGCATTTTGGGGCCAGTTGCCAGTTGCTTAGTTCAGCATCTCGTTAATGCCTTTTACATCGTGGAGCCCAGTCAAAATGTCCATTTTAACATTCATGACATCCATCTCAGATTTCAGTTATTCACATTTAAATACAAGTTTCATGGGGGTTTAGCTTCAACCTATTTGTTCCATATTCCAGCATATAGTAGGCACTCACTGCATAATCACTGAATTCATGAATCAACAGTAAGTAGAGAAGTCGTGTGTCCTCAGCCTACAAGCATTGGACACAGCCCTGCCCTCAAACTGAGAAAGGAACTTGCCCAGGGCGCTTGCTAGGCAGGCACTTTACCACTGAGCTGAATCTCCCACCTCCAAAACCATTTTTATTCAACATTTGCTGTACCTCTGAGATCTGGCAGAGTGCTGGCCACAGTCAGGGGCTGGAGACTGAACCCCAGGCTTTGTGCATGCTAAGCAAGCACTCTACCCGCAGAGCCACACCTCCAGCCAAAGTCTAGGCAGGATCCAAGACACCACAGTGCCTCTCCTGTTCTTCCGAACCTTCATTTGGCCATATTATGTCAAAGTGCCAATCACAGATCCTCTCTGCTTGATGAGTTCTTCTTGGTAATTCAGATCTGTCTACCCAGTACAAGGCAGCCATCAGCCACTACCCTGGACACAAGAAAGAGACAAGAAGGCTTGTCTAGGGCCTTCAAGTCCCAAGCAAGGAGCTGGCAGGGAGGGGGCACCCTGAGAGGTTGGCAAGAAGGTAAAGAGAAAGGCAAGGTAAGGCCAATGTATCTTAAGAGCTTCCGGCTAGCACTTTAATACTCCCACGCAACTGTTAAGACCCGGTTTGTTTTCAGAGCTAGATGGAGTCATAAATGTTATCAGAGTCTGTGGTTTTCAAACAGATCTGAGCCAAAGAGAAAGATGCTTGTTTAAATGAGTCTTTACCAGGCAGCCAATAAGAAAAACAGATAAATGATGTTGATCTAATTCTAAGTGGATAATGAACGCACATACAAGAACACACATATATACATCATCTATGCAAATACATACCTACACACTTAGACACACATATATAATACAAACATTCACATATACATATCCACATATACCACCATATGTATGACACAGTTTTCGTACAAGGTCCTGGGTACTCATGAAATATTATGTCCAGACATGGTAAGTAGGCCGCCTTGAGTGCCCTCAACCATCACCATGACCAAGGGATATGCAGAGGTCAGGAGGAAATGAGCAATAGATGCAAACCTACCCCCTTGATCACAGAGTAACTGTCCCCTCCACTTCCCAAAGGTCATCTATTCTATAATCATTTGCTGAATCAAAGAAAGAACCCTTTCATAGGGCCACTAAGAGCTTCCCCATAGATTTAGTGCTACGAACAGCTATTTACCCGGCTCACAGAACAAATGCCCATTGTCATCAGTCACTCTTACATGAACCAACAACACTCAGGCAGTGCTGTTGTTGACCCTCCCCAGAGCCATGTGGGTTGTAGCTAATCGTGCAGCCGCCATCACTGTCCTCCCCTAACTGTGCTTTGCAACAGTGTGGAATGATTTGCTGAGGTACAGATAAACTACATCTGTCAGCCAGTCTGGGAATCCAGTAAGATCTGCAGGAAAAAAAATGAGGTTTGGCACAGTTTGTTCTCTGCAAACCTTTGCTCGCAGGGCGACCACCGCTTCCTGTCTTTGGGACTTAGGAGCCATCTGTTTAATAATGTGTCTCGGCTCTTGCCAAGGACTCCAGTCAGCAGTTCCCACCAAAATTGCTTAAAGTTTCAGGACCTCCTGCCCTTGCTGCTGGGCCGTGTCCAAGTCACAGACATGGCTTCTTCATCTCTGCCTCTCTAGGTCTTATCAGAGGGATGGGTTATTCCTGCATAGAGAGTTCAGTTCCATGTAGGTATTTCTGTATTGGCAACACCCAGCCAGAGCTCCAGGTGGCTCAGAGAGTGTAAGAACAGACTTCCCAATCAAGCCGACCTCCTCACTGTGTGCCATTCTCTAATTACCTCCCTGATCCTGAAAGATGCGCTCACGGGAGAGCTTCGAGGAGTCGGCACAGTTCTGTACAGGAAGTGTTCGCGTGGCGGCTGGCGCATCTCTGCATGGCTGCTACTGTAAGGAAGAGATCTCATCCATCCACTCCTATAAGTCAGAGCTGGGAGAAGGCAGGGCAGGCATGGATGGCAGCCCACATGTAAAGAGAAACATTCGTGGGCACACAATTGGGTTACTTTTCTAGGTCCTGGGAAGCATGAAGCCAAGACTGTCCACTTAAGACAGCTTCTGTTTTCATAGAAAAGAAATCCTGAGAGGTTATCTGTCCCCTTCAGCCTCCAGGACTGTGGATCTGCAGCCCCAGGTCAGATGCAAGTCTTAGAGGGCAGCCCCTGCTGGTTCCTAGAGGAACACACCTTTCCTGGTATGCGCCCACTGCCCACCGAGTGTCTCGTGGGCAGAGATTTCCAGGCAGTTGCTAGCCCTTAGGGAACTAACTCACCAGGGGAGGCTGGTGTTCCCTGAGAGACAGGAACAGGTGTGAGGTTACCATGGAAAAGACAGTCCTTGTATGAAGAGTGCAGAAATACCACCCCAGGCATTTCAGGCTGATTTCTAGAGCCAACTTATTTTTAAAGTTCTTGAGTAAGGGACTGCCTGGGAGTTCTTTTATTTTTCAGTTCTAATATTGTGGTGATATCTTGTTTGTACAAATAAAGCCTTCTGAAGGTCAGAGAATGGAACTTTCTGTTAGCTAACCATAGAGGTCTGGAGGTCTGTACAAACAGACAGGAAGTGAGATAGCTGGGTGGAAACCAGATATAAACAGGGAGAAACTGGAACTTGCTCTCTTGTCTGCTGAGACTCTAAGGAGGTAAGGTGTGGCCATGGCTTGCTCCTTCTCTCTGATCTCTCAGCAGTTTCCTCTATATCTGACTCCAGGTTTTTATTAATTAGACTAATTAAGAACTCCATTTATATAATATGTACATATATGGAAGTTGGGGTTCTTCTCATAGTCTCATGTTAAAGATTTGTCAGCACCAACATCTGAAAGCAACCATTCCAGTGTGCCATGGGTTCAGACCATCAGAGAACTCTGGCTGAATACTAAGCAGGGACTGGGTGGGTGGGGCCAGGTTGCTTTTTCCTAAAGTACCTAACTCCTGTCTGGATGATCTGGCCTGACCCAGAAAAGGCGCCATTCCTTGCTCTAACCCTGACCAATTTTCAGTTCTTGTGTCACATTGAGAATGAAACCCAACAGCCAGGAAGCCAGCTCCAGAGATGAAACCCACCCAACACATATGGCCTCTGTAACTCACAGTGTTAATAAAGACTTAACAGAAACCCACAGCTTGTTAATTATCCTACCCTACCTACACTCTACTTCTAACTGGGGCAGGGACCCTCAAGGCAGGAGCAGTGTAATAAATGGTGCCAAAGGCTGGAAGGCCCCAACTCAGGTAAAACAAGCCAGGCACCTTACTAGCTGCTCAGTTTTGACATCCGAAAGCTGCCCTTGGTCTGCGCATGCTGTCGTACAGAGACTGTGCATGGACACAAATCCTCTCAGGTGCACGCACTCAAGGCACAGCACAACCTCCTCACTAGCCATGGCAGGTGCCTCCCCCACCAGCCTTTAATGGAAAGAAACCTGGTTCTTACCAGGTCCTGATGATCCTGTCATTGCTCTGTGTTCATTCAGAAGGTTAGATTCTCTTGCTCACCCTGACTGACCACGGCGCTCTGGCCTTTAGCAAGCAGTCCAGAGGAGGTTTGTGCTCCAGTCACTGTTCTGAGAGACTTCATAGTTTGTGCAAAGCTCTCTTGACTGTGGTACCCACCTTGGGGAGATGCACTGATCCCCCCTCAGGGTGTCCTGAGAAGACACTTGATGCATGTGGGTAGTCACCCCACACAGCTGCTCTTAGTGCAGGCTGCAACAGGACATGGGTTCCCCATGTTTTCCCAGGGGTTACTTCAACTGATTCTCTATGTATACACCAGAGCTGGCTTTTCTTCCTAAACACTGTTGTGTTAATGAAGCCTCTTGTCCCACCCCTGCCCCGTGCTCCCATGTGGCAGGCACCCGTAGCTAAGCAGGTCATTAGCATGGGAAGTCAAAGCTAGCCCTGCAGTCTAGCTGAGGCCAGGGCTGCCTAGACAGAAGTAAGCTCATCCCAAACCCCACCATGGGACTTGTGGTATTAATACATTGAGACCCTCAATAAGCATCTTAGTGCATGTGTCATTTATTTGGGAGCAAAAGTGGAGGCCAGAGGACAACTTGTGGGAGTTGGTTCTTTCCTTCTACCACGGGGATCAAACTCGGGTCACTGTGTTCTGCAACAAGTGCCCTGACCCACGGAGCCATCTCACCAGCCCAACCCTGTGTGTTTTTCTAAATAGGCTTTTTGTTGAAAACAAAAGCCAGATATTAGAAGGAAATTTTTATTGGTAAGTTGTCTCAAACTGTAGACAGAATCTGTTTGCATTTTATTAATCCTAGAATTAGATCCTTGGTTCATAAATGTGTGCAGCCAACACATTAGTATGTTATTGTTTTGCCTATTAAACAAGCATCCAATTTTAACAGATATTAATATAAGGATCTCCAATAGTGTTGTAAACTTCATGCTGTGCCTAAACTATCTTCTTAGTGGCTCAGCTCATAGATACAGGAGAGTTGAGTTTCCTAGGAAAATATAAGCAGTTGCTATGGGACCATTATCATCTTCTGGAAGTCTTTTCTCATCCATCAGACACTACCATCAGCACCTGGAGGAGTGAGAAATTAGTAGGGTGTGGGCAGACAAAGTCATCTTCCTGTGGGTGGTGAGTGCATTGAAAAGTATTGTTTGAAATCTCTGGCACTGTGACAAATTATAACTAGAACCTGAAAAGGCCTCTTTGCCGTTTATGCTTATTACATATTGGGGTCATTGTTCTTTTTTAACATTCATGTGTTAGTGTGTGTGCATGTACACTCGAGCACATGCAATACATAGCAGCCTGTGGAGGTCAGAGGACAGCTTACAGTAGTAATTCTAGGGAAGGAGTTTCAGTCATCAGACTTGGTAGCAAGCACCTTCACCCACCGAGACATCTCAAAGGCCCGGTCATTGCTATTAAAATATGCATGGGTGCTTTATTCTTTACCTCTTTGAAATGACTTTTCAGAATGAGCATTCCACATCTTAGCTTAAGTCAAATGTACACCATAGAATGAACGTATGCAACACGGTCACTCTCCTGGTGTGTGGTAGTGACAGAGCCCATTGTTCTGTCTTCTGAACAGGGACTATTGGGAGCCTATTCCAACCAACCGTGAGACTAGAGAATGGAGTAGTTGACCCCAGAGGATGCCTGTGTAGCAATGATTCCTCTCCTGCACCACACAGGGAGAATACTGTTATTGCAAATATAAAGTGTGACTTTATTTGCTATATGCCAGGCACAGTTCATAAGAATGGCCTCGATAAAAGGAAGACCTGTTAAATAAAGTGTCACTTAAAGGATTGAAATGAGGCTGTGAGATACTTGGTCAGTAAAGCGCTTGTTGCATAAGTAAGAGGACTTGAACCCTGAAACCCATGTCAAAGCATGGCAGTGGTGTGAACCCCAGCACTGCAAAGGCGATGAGAATTTGAGGCTTTGGGGGCAGATAGTCTAGCTGAATTGTCAAGATACAGTGAGAAACCCTGTCTCAAAAAACAAGGTGAGCAGGAAAAGGGAAAGATACCTCAAATTGATTTCTGGCCCACACATGCACATGTACTTAGCATGTACCCATATGTACCCACAAAAAGAGCAGAAATAAATGAATGTCACAGACATGGCAATATTTATTCACTGAGAAGTGGGAACGTGAAGGAGACACCTTTTGCAGGAGTATTGGCTCTAAGACCTGCTCCTAACAACAGCCTGTGGAATGAGGGCTATTCAGGGACTCTCTGATTAGAAGACCAGAACTGAGTGAAAACAGTCATCACCAATTGAGACACACATCTTTCAAAAGTAGCTGTGCAATTTTATGCACCTGAAATATAGTCAAATGTCACATAATGCAGCACCACACACCTGTATGACAGATGATTAATTTTGTATATGCTTGGACATCTTACCTGCATGTATGTCTGTGTCCCATGTACATGTCCGGTGCCTACAAAGGCCAAAAGAGGGCATCGGATGCCCTGGAACTGAAACTGCAGATAGTTGTGAGCAACCACATGGGTGCTGAGAATCAACGTTGGGTCCTCTGGAAGAGCAGATGGTGATCTTAACTGAGCCGTCTCTCCAGCCCTCACAATTCAACTTTTAATGTAAGAGCAAAAGGAGAATCTACAGCTAAAATATAAGTGAGTCTTTAGTTCTGATTATGCATCAGCTCACCAAAGAGAGACATCCTCAGTCAATGAAATTCTTCCTGAGGGAAAAAATCATGATTCCCACTCCATCACCTGGAAATGAGGGGCCCTGAGAAACCTGGGGAAAGATACGGGGATTCCAAGCACTTTCCACAGCTGAGCAGTGAACACGGCTTCCTTTTTCTTCCCTCCATAAATGTTTAATGCCCTTAATTGCTTTTCTCTGATGAAAGAAGTGGTCATTTAAAGGGAAAGAGGAAGAAGATTCGGGCTTACAGACATGGTCTAGATCCAGAGAGCTGATGTCTGCGTTAGACCCTGGAGGATGGAAGATCTCAGACCAAGTGAGGGGTGCTGTGGGGCACTGGGGACGTGCAGGGACCTGTGCAGTGACCATGTCTGCCTCCCGCCTCGCTTCTGCAGCCAGGTCCCACAGAGAAGGCCACATCTCGCCAGAGACTTAGTGCTCCTCTGCTCTGGCCACTCTCCTTGCTGAATGACTGCCCAGGGCATGGGACTCTGGGGGTTTGGTATGATGCTGTCTTCATCTGGTTTATGATCTTGCTCTTCACCCAGTGACAGAGCACCATGAGGTAATACTTTTGGAGCACCATGAGGTAATACTTTTGGCAGAGGGAAGATTCCATGTTCACTGTTCCTTCAGTGGTCTTGAATAGATGGTGATGTTTCCCCAGATGCTAGCTCCTGTGTGAGAGGCCATCACTGTCCCCAAGTGTCTCTACTGCAAGGTTTATGGCTTCTTGTTCTCTGAAACAATGGTGACAATTCTCTAGTTACAAAGAGACAAACCTAGGGTACCATTATTTTCCCCAGAAACTGTTTGGGAGGCTTCTCTAGGATCAAGCAGAATGCCCAAAAGCCAGAGGGGTGACAATGACCTTGGAGTTAATTTCAGTGTGCAATGGATGAAGGGAAACAGGCCCTGGGGATCAGGCCCCAATCTCTAGGCTCAGAATAGGGTGAGTGCCCTGCACAGACCCAGACGGTTCCTGTTCAGGAGGATTGGCTGAGCTCTGGAATAGTGGGATTGGACTACTTTGGCATGTCTAGAACCTTCCACATGGTTCCATTTTGTTTAACTTACAATTTTATAGTCACTTTTACAACTGGTTCTGTTCTCACACTAAGACATGAGGGGAAAGGAGATCCACTTGTATATTCCAAGAAAGCCTCTGTGACTAACCTTTGAGAGGAGCCTTGCTCTGTTAGCATGCTCCACAACCTGCAGACCCTGTGGACAATGAGGAAAGGGCTCTAGGAGCTAGCACATACTCAGTTGCTAAAGTCCCTGCCTAGCATTCATAAGGCCCTGATGCCATCTTGAGCATTGCATAAACCAAAATTTGTAGCACACACCAGAGATCTCAGAACTCAAGAGGCAGAAGCAGGAGGATCTGAGGTTCAAGGTCATCCTTGGCTACATAATGAATTCAAGGCCAGCTACAGGAGAGCATGTCTGGGAGGGAGAGAGGCAGGAGAGAAGAGAGGAAACCTGTCTTCCACTTAGTTTAGGGCAGCTGTGAACGGGCATCTGGTCCCTGCAGAGCTTGAGTAGGTTAGGACATAATCCGGAACTGAGTGACTTCAAGGGTGCAGGGATATCAGGGAATGATGTTCACAATATTATGTGACCAACAATGTGGACATTAACAGACCATTAACATTTAAGATTTTCTAAAGTGAAAAATGTTAGTTTTCATTACATGTTGCATTCTTAAGATAGGAATAACCACACTGAATTGTTGAGTAAAACCCATCTAAAAATCAACAACTTAGCCCAAGAGGAAAGAACTGAAGTTCACAGATGGTTTGTTTAGCCCGGGAGCATGTAGGTGAGCCCAGAGCTGTTAGTACTGAGTAAGCAAAACCCATGCTCTGTGCCCCTGTGAGCTTTAAACCCTGGCACATGAAGACTGAGGGTCATCACCTCCACCATCACTATGGCTGCTATCGCTGTGACAGTATGGCCAGGGTCTCTGTCTCTGCGGTGGCAAATACGGTGATAAAAGCAGGCCACTGTCTGCAATGTTTCACAGATGACCTGTGTCAGCAATGTTTGACTCCGGGTCCTCTCTGCAGTAACAAGCCAAAACTAAATACAGTAAACTATGCTAAAATAAATCAGGATCTCCTCAGAAGATCTGCCAATGCCTGCAGACTTTGGAGATTGTCCCTTAATTCCCATTTTAAAAAAAGTCATCCGTGGGCTGGGGAGAGGGCTTAGTTAAGTACTTGGCATACAAGGATGGAGCCTTGAGTTTGATTTCCAGAGCATGCATGTTTGTTCTTTTTGTCTGTTGTTTGTTTGCCAAACACAGCAGTGCACACTTATAATCCCAGCACCAGGGGATGTGGAAACAGGTAGATGCCCGGGCCTAACTGGCCAGCCAGCCTCACTGAGTCGGTCAGCAAACTCTAGGTTCAGTGACAAGGTCTCAAAAAGCAAGGTGGAGAGCAAGCGAGGAAGTCAAGAGACTGGCGCCCACCCCTGTGCACATACAGATACCGCCCCATCGGGAGTCAGGTTGTGTCTGACTAGTAAAGAAGCAGCACACTTTATATGACTCTCCTCCCTGAGGGCTGTACCCTGAAACTGCAAACCTGGCTTGTTCTGCATCCCAGTGCCCACGGCCCCGCTATTAGATTAGGTTCTCTGCACAAGCGTGCTAGATGGTAGGATATGCTGGACAGCTATGGAGCAGTGCTCAGACTCATGCAACACCCAGTTCAGATCTCACACAGCTGCTTCTCCATCCCCCAAAGCATATGCCTGGCGCTTCTGGAACCCTTAAAAGCATCCCTTTTCCAGGCTGGCAAGATAGCTCAGCCCCTGTGCTAACCACCCAGCCTGCCTTCAGTGCTCCATATACCTTGATCTCTTTGCCTGTCCCATC
Organism: Mesocricetus auratus; assembly: GCF_017639785.1. Classification (NCBI taxonomy): domain Eukaryota; kingdom Metazoa; phylum Chordata; class Mammalia; order Rodentia; family Cricetidae; genus Mesocricetus; species Mesocricetus auratus. The sequence goes on along the minus strand of NW_024429266.1, from coordinate 148,667,736 downwards.
CCTGTGTCCCTCTCCAGGGACCTCTGCCATCACTAAATCTGAGAGTCCTCAAAGTCCATGGCATGGCCTCAAAAGTGTGGGTAATTCCTCTGATAGCTCCCCCACTGGCCGATGCCTGTATCTAGGGACTTGCCCTTGCTAATGTCTGGCACCTTAAGAGGCATTTCGGTTAGCTTCCCTAAAGGACTCTGCAGTTTGTAATTATCAAACCAAGGGGTGGTCAGAACCCGTCATATGTATAGGGATGGGAAGAGGGTGTCTCAGGACAAGAGTCTGCTTTCATTGTCACGACAAAACACCTGATGAAAACACCTTAAAGGAGGAAGCGTTTGTGTTGGCCCACTGTTTCAGAAGTTTGGATCTTAATTAGGCTGTCCCTGTTGCTGAGTAAAACACTGTGGCCTCTGGGGCAGGGCAGGCTGTACACCTTCTGAACAGGGCTATATGAAGGGACAGGACGGAAGTGGGGCCCAAGCTGAGGGCCCTGAGGGCCCTCTGCAGCTCCATAGCATCGTCCCTCAGACGGCCTATAACTGCAACCGAGAGGCGCCTGGTGCTGTCCCGGAGGCTTCTTTAAGGCCAGATGCCATGCCGAGGTACCAAGCTTCAAAAGGAGAGGCTGGAAAACACAAAGGCACCAGGTGGAAATAGCTATGGCCCACAAGGAAGCCAGGCGCCCACTTTGCTGTTCATTCATAGTTTCACCTCTTCACAGCAGAAGCTTCCAGATAGCCAGGGAGCAGCTCAGGACCATCATGCCCTTCTCACACCGTCACACAGCTGCGTTCCTCTGCCTCCTCCCCAGACACATCTGTCAGCCTCAGGAACCTCCTCCTTAGTTAGACAGGAGGGAGTCAGTGACCATAGCCTCAGCAGGGACAGTGGGCCAAACCACTCCCTCCCCCAGCGGAGTCTCTGGAGGCTGAGCAGCCTTGGTCTCAGGAAGCATGAGGTCACCTTTCCTCTCCCAGGAGTCTCGGGGTTATTTGGGTTCACTGGCTGAATTCACTTAGGGCTGATCTCTGTGAAGCCCTGTGAGGCCCTAGCTCTATCTCTGTCCCTTGTGAGTCAGAGCCTGGTGAAAGGCCAGTCATTTGAAGAAGGCTGTGGAGTTGGACATAAAGGCAAGGAGGACACACAGGTCACACTTGTCCCAACATCTTGGCTCACTGGAAGAGGAGAGTCTGGGAGCCAAAACAGTGACCAGAAAACATGGGAAACTGGAGATTAAGGGGGGGGGGGAGTAGCCACAGCCCAGACAGGCGCCTGGATTGACTTCTGCCCTCCTCCTAAGGCCTTCTGCAACTAGGAGGGACCAGGCAACACCACCCGTTTAGGTGCATTCATTTAAGTTATCCAGACTTAAAATTGTTTTCAGGCCTCCACTAGGCTCCAATATTCTTCCTGATTATGAAGCCAGGTAAAGGGCTGGGCCTGCAGTGAGCCTGTATCGTAGTGCCCTCACTTCTGTGGTACAGGAGACGCCAGCAGAGTCCTTTCCTGAGTCTGGTACTAATGAACAAATCAGAGTAATTAGGGCTGGGCCCCTAGCTCAGCAACTGAGCCCTTGCCTAGCATGCCTGCAGCCCTAGGCTTAAATTCTGCTACCCATCCACTCACCCACCACCACCCAAACTGTTTTTATTTAGTAACTATAAAGACTGTTTTCAGTTTTAAAATAACTTTACCGTCCTTTACACCCTGCCCCTTTCTGAAGGGTTTGAGTCAGGTCCTCCTTTGAAAGAGACTTGGTGTAATCTAACTAGGAGTGTAACGAGTGAGTTCTCCCCGGGCTCATAGGGAACATCAGCTCAGCCTGGGCACCACAGCTTCTGGACTGGTGAGATGTCTCCTAAACCACAGAAATGAGGCTGGCGGGCACCAGCGCAGGTTCGTTCCAGGCCCGCCTTTACATAGTTTCATATTAGAACCTAGTGGAGGCCTGAAAACAATTTTGAGGTTGGATAGTTTAAATTAATGCTCCTAAATGAATCCCAGATTCTTGGTTCTATAAATTTTCCATTTCTCTGACCATGCAATTGCAGATGTTGTCTGTGAGCCTACAGGGCTCTGGAGTCTTGTGTCTTTGGTTTCAGTGTAGGAGGCAGGCAGGGCCACAGCAAGCCTCACCTGGGAACAGATGAACCCATGGGATAGTCAAGGGCTCCTGCTCGACAGCCAGCTACCTGGTCAAAATTGGGAAGCACCCCCAAAGCTCTGCCTAACCCCAGGGTGTCACTGTGAGAGACGGCCATTGCCCCCAGATATCTAGTGCTATGGGCTCTCCTCTGCAACAGAACATTTTCTTTAGGAGTGTCTTTCTTGAATTGTATAATTTCCGATAGAGAGTCAGCTGATCCAGCAAAAGCTCAAAATAACAAATCCAAACAAGATGGTCAATATGGGGTCCCTATGTGGGCAGGGGTCCAGAGGCCTTCTGCCTTCCATCCCAGCAGCTCCTGTGTCCCTTATTTTAAGACACCGCCTAGAGTTGTATATCTCACTTCTGCTTTTATCCATATGTTGTAAAGGAGGCCACACCCATTCACCACCAACTAGGTTAGTTTTCTTGGCATCATTTACTCCGTCTTAACCACCTTGTACAAGGCAAGCTGGGAAACATGGTCGCATGCCCAGTGCAACTCAGTCTCTACTGTTAAGGGAGAAGAGGAAAAGAAACAGTAGACAATTGTCCAGCTCTGTCCTTGTAATCTTTTGTGTCCACAGAAAGATTAAACCTATGAAGAAACCACCAGCATCAATCTCGTGGACCAGTTTAGGGACTTGACATAATGGAAGCACAGAGGATTGTGAGGAAGAGGCATGGGGGGGGCAGACAGGTTTTTATTTAAAGTGCCCAAGGCTCTGTTCCAGAAAAAGTATCTGGAGTACACTAAAACTCTTAAGGAAGAGCAGTGGCGTGAATAGCTGGGAGAGGAGGGAGGAGGCTAAGAAGCTCTGGGACCAAAAGGAGACAGATTACTCAGGGTGGCTGTGCGGTCCCTTCATTCCAGTCTAAAAGATAAAAGATTACTCAGGGTGGCTGTGCGGTCCCTTCATTCCAGTCTAAAAGATAAAAGATTACTCAGGGTGGCTGTGCGGTCTTTCATTCCAGTCTAAAAGGAAGATGGTGGAATCAGAGCTGTATTCAATCAGACAGAGCTGTATTCATCCGCTCGTGTGCCCCTCACTCATGCAGAGACCCTGGCACGTTATTTAGGCCTGCAGAGACTTTTCTGCCCTTCAAGTCAGGATAGCAGTATTTACCAACAGCCAGAGGGACAGACGCCGTGGGAGACTGGTGCCAAGCAACAAGGACCAAGCCTGGCCCAGTGTCGAGACCTAGTGAGTGGAGGGTCAATGAGACTGTAACTCTCTATCTCATGCCTGGTCCCTGTGTGGGGCTGGACATTGGCCTGTGTGTGAGGTGCCGAGACCTTAGCCAGTACATTCCCACCAAGAGTGCCCATCTCTGCCCCGTCCACCATAGCAAAACATTGTGAACTGGGTGGAGTAAACAACACACATGTATTCCTTCCCATTTCTGGAGGCTGGCAGTCCAAAACCAGGATGCTGATGTGCTCGGATTCCTGTGAGGGCTTCCCTTCAGGCTGTGAGCTCACATGGTCTTTCTCCAGTGTCACATGTAGAGAAAGAATAGACTTTCTGGTGCCCTTGCTATCAAGGCACTGAGGGCCCTGCCTTCAAGACCTCATGAAGCTCTAATTGACTCAGGAACTCCATCTCCAAATGTCATCCTATTCAGGATTTAGTCCTTCATTGTGCAAGTTTGAAAGGAACAAACCCAGAGTCCATACTGAAGTCATTCACTGACAACAGTATAACAATCACAAATGCAAATGTGTTCTTTTTCTTTTTAAATCAGTATTATCACTGCTTTGGGAGAAGTGTTTTTTATATCTACAGGCATAGGGAAAGGAGCTATCCTAAAGATGGCATTGCTCACCCTGTGAGAAGGTGAGGGAGAGGGAGGAGGAGGAGGAAGAGGAGAAGAAGAGGGGGAAGAAGAGGAAGAGGAGGAGGAGGAAGAGAAGAAGGAGACACTACCTCCCTTCAGACACAAGAACATAAGAATGGGAACAGATCTGAGCTATGTACCCAATGAATCACAATTTTATAATTTTACATTTTCATATCCAAGCTAAATAATGCTCTTGGCTAAGCAATCTTAGTTTATCTCTGGCACCAACATTTTCAGGCAAATACTGCAACATAAATAAAATAATAAATAGAAACACTACACTAATTATGGGTCTAAGCAGTTAGAGGCTGTCAACTGGACCATAGGGGAAGACAGGAGAAATAGCAGAGACACTTGACAGTGAAGAACAGAAAATGAGAGAAGGAAGACAGAGCAAAGTCCATGCATCCTGGCTCAGATTCCACTTAGTACACTGTGCCATGGTGTTTTCTTAAATTGTAGAAAAGTACATTAAAGCAATGGCATTGCTGAGACCCATCCAAATGACAATCAGAACCAGACTCTTTGGCAAAGTAATCTCTGCGCTGCTTGGCAGGACCGATGGAGTTCACATTGAACTTCTTGTCTCCAATGAATAGATGATGGTTCAATGCCAGTGCTATGTTTTACAAGAGCAAAGTTAAGCAGTGTTTAGGGTGTACCATGCTGGGTCACCATTCAATACAAGTTCCTCCCTCCAGCAAATGTTGTCAACCTAACCCTCCTCCAAAATACTGCCCACAAACCTGCCCGAGCCCTTGTTTTCCTACCCTGAAAAGTCTGAAGTTTTAGACATGATCCCTGTTTAGTGGGTCTCCCTTTGGTCTGTTGATCACAATCCCTTGACGACCTCTATCTGATGATCACGCTCAAACACACATTCACACACACACACACACTTTTTCAGAACTAAGATCTATAAATAGGACTGGAAAGATAGCTCAATGAATAGAATGTTTGCCTTGCAAGCATGAGGACTTAAGTTCAGTTCCCAGAATATACATTTTAAGTAAAAATCTGAGGGGCTGGAGAGATGGTTTATTGGTTAAGAGCACTGGCTGCTCTTGCAGTGGACCTGGACTTGAATCCCAAAACCCACATACATGCTCACAACTGTCTGAAACTCCAGTTCCAGGAGATCTAGTGCCTTCTTCTGCAGCCAGTCCCACAAGTGGTGCACAGAACTACATGTAGGTAAAAAAATGCCTATACACATAAAGTAAATATTTTTTAATCAGACATGCTGGTGCACACTTGAAGACCCAGGGTTACGAGTGTAGAGACAAGTAGATCCTTGGGTATCACTAGTCAGCCAGCCTAGCCTACAAGTTGAGTTCTGGGCCAGTTTTCAAATAAATAAATACGTAAAAAGGTACATGGCCTGGCTCATGGGAACTCACAGAGTCTGAACCGACAACCAGGGAGCCTGCATGGAACGAATTTAGGCCCTCTGCATACATGTGCAGTTGAGTAGCTTGGGGCTCCTGGCAATGGGAGTAGGAGCTGTCCCCAGTGGTTTGGCTGGACTTGGGAACCAATTCCTCTTGCTGGATTGCCTTGCTCAGCCTGAATACAGGAGGAGCTACTTGGTCTTGTGGTAGCTTGATATGCCATGCTTTGCTGATGCCCATGGGAGGCCTGCCCCTTTCTGAGCAGATACAGAGGAGGGGTTTATTGGGGTGGGGGAGGGGGAGGGAATGGAGAGAAGGGAGGGGAGGCTGCAGCTAGGATGTAAAAAGTTAACTTTTTAAAAAGGTGCCTGGATCCTGAGGATGACACCCAAGTTAGTCCTTTGACCTCAACAACATGTACACACACGTGCACCTGCACACACATGAATACACACACATGCACCCACACATACATGAATACACACACATACACCTGCACACACATGAACACACACACACATGTACCTACACACACATGCACCTGCACACACATGAACACAGACATGGGAGACTCCGACTACAACAGAAAATGCCACAGTTTCATGTATTAATGAGATTTGGAGAGTCTAAAAACATTGTATGCCATTTGATACATTTTATCTTTCTTGTTTACAATTGTTTTCTGGCTGTCCATCAAAGTCCTTCGCAACTTGGGCATATGAATACTTGAATTTATATGAGAAGTGATTTATTGTAACGTAGGCATAGGTCAGACATGGATAGGCCAGCCTTTCATAAATCTATGACACAGCTCACTTGCCTGCTTTGGGGTACCATAACCTCTCTCTCTTCCTACACTTCCTGTACTTCAGCCAAGCTGGCACTTCAGGCACAAACGCTTCCCATGACTACAGTATTGAGGGAGCTGACCCTGAGCTGCTGCTGTGCTGGTGACATGGAAGTGTGGTGCTGAGTGCCTCAGGCTGTTTAGAAGAGTGAACTTCCACTGGTAGGTTTCAACATCACAGCTTCTTTTCCAGCCCTGCCTGGGGTCAGTGTTCTTAGCTTCCAAATGTGCACTGCAAGGTGGCATCAAGGGAGCAGGAGGAATTTAACATGATTACTGTCAGGGTTGGAGCTTCCAATTATGGTCAGGATTGCATCTTCTGTTAATCATTGGGTTTGTGTCTTCTGGAGACTATCAGTGTCAGAGTCTTCTGTTGCTGCCAGGGTCACACCTTCTGGTCATTGTCAATGTGTCTTCTTCTGTTTTCAGGGTCACACCTTCTGGTCATTGTCAATGTGTCTTCTTCTGTTTTCAGGGTCACACCTTCTGGTCATTGTCAACGTTGCATCTTCCTTTGCTGTCAGGCCTGCATGCTGTTTATTGTCAGGGTTGTACTTCATGGTTACCACTGGGTTGTGTCTCCTGATTACCTCTGGAGTTGTATTTTCTGGATCTGTTGGGATTGTCTTTTCTGGTAACCTTTAGAGCTGTGTCTTCTGGTTACCATCAAGGCTGCATCTTTTGTCGTTTGACAATCTTACCTTCCTCCCAGGGATCAGGGGTGTAAAGTCCCACCTAGTCAGGCAGTGGTACCTTGAGAAGTGTTGAGTTCAGAGTCCACAGGAAAAGAGAAGCCAAAGATATGTGACACCAGCTCCCTGCAGCTGTGCCTGTGCCTGCTAGGCAAAGATGAGTGGCTGTCACTTACGTATTGCTCCATGATTAACTATTCTAAACGGTACTAACCTAACTAAAGCTTACAATTGTTTTATTCAAGTTGTCTGGTTTGAGCAGGTGTGCATTAGTTAGATAACTGTCCTCTGAGATTTCGTGTGAAGCTGTGACCAGATAGTGGCTGGGACTGTTCTAAGATACCTGTTCTAAGAATCCCACGGGGTGTCTTACTCACCTATCTGTGCCTCAGTGTGCCTCATATGGCTACCTGGAGTAGACTAGCGCAGAGCTAAAGCCCAGTATGCAGAAACCAGGAAAAGGAACTTCCAGGCCCTTAAAATCAGACTCAAGACTAGCACGACACTTCCATCACATGTCACTATTCAGGTCTGCCAAGGCAATTAGGATTTGAGGAAGAGAGGTGTGGTGGCATCGGGCCTTGAAAGAGTGGTAGAATATAGGAAGGGAAAATAAGGGTAGTGTCTTCTCAGACAAGTCAGCACCACAGAGAGCAAAAGGAATCCTCTGCCCAGTTGGCTCTGAGAAGTCCCTCCCTGCTATTCTTGGGTGGCCCAGTGATTGGAATGACAAAGTCAAGTTTGAGCAAGTGTAATTGTGTAAAATATTAGGAGAGAAAGTTGCTGTGTCCTTACCACCCCTGACAGAAGTGGAAAGGCTTTCATGGGGGAAAACCATTTGCCAGCACCCCTCAAGTAGAAAAGAATACACATTTTTAAAAACTTATTAAAATTGACTATAGCATAAGCCATACAAGAAATCTGAAACATAATTTTTATAAGCCACATTTTCCCACCATAACACATACACACACACACATGTACACACATTCACACACAAAATCAAAGGTTAGTGTTATGATTCTAAAACTTTTAGTTTACTTCAAAATATTCAGATAATTTTCATTAGAAAAATTATAAAATTTATTAGTAGATCAAAATAAAGAAAAATATGAACCTGAGTCATCTCAGAAATATTTGATTAAATTTTTATTACTTGTTGGTGGCTTGTTTCAAGATAAGGTCTCACTACACAGCTCTGGCTATCCTGGAACTCACTATGTAGACCGGGATGGCCTCAGATTCGTAGAAATCTGCCTGCCTCTGCCTCCCAAGTGCTGGGATTAAAGCCATGTGCCAGTATACCAGGATTAAATATTTCTTTGAAAATCATCAGTTGAATAGAAAATTATTTAATGTGATTAAAATATAAATATGATTATCTTGCTTTATATCAAAAATCCTTATTTGGACATTTTTAGACTCCTCAAACTAGGACTTAAAAGATACTGTTCATAAACTCATAAACCTGTAGCTGTGGTTACCTGTATACAATCACATCAGTCCATGTTCTAGTACAGCTGGAGAAGAGCACAGAGCCTATACCCCCAACTTGTCAGTGCCAGTGTCCATGGCCCCCAGGGGAGGACAGTTGTTTCCTTGAGCTCTGCAGGACTGACCAGGCTCTAGAAGATGACCCTACACCTGGGCACATGTGGGTAGTACGATCTGGACTCAGTGAGTTATTTAAAAAAAGTTAAGGGAACAACAGCCCATTAGAGAAGTGAGCAGGGCTTGTGAACGGCTAGTCACTAAGGGTGTGGATAGGGATATAGCTTCGAATGTATGAAACAACCACCATAGAAATGATTCCGTTCCCTCCGACCCTTACCCTGAAAACCTTCCCCTCAGAAAACCGTAATTGAAATAATCGTTTCTTATCCATTTTCTAGACAAAAAGTCTACAATCATATCAAAATCTAACGTACATTAGCTAATTCAGTGACTTCCTTTCATGACTGATGAGTAAATAAAAATATGCCTACCACTTAACCACAGCATCGTTTGTAGTAGAGATAGTTGGGTTCCAACAGCCTCACAATAAAGACCTTAGTACCTGTTGCTTCTGTGTGACAGAAGGTTGAAAACGTCAGAGAAACACAGGACCTGTGCAAGATGAGTAAGAAATCTCAGCATGGGGGGGGGCTCTGGAGCCACACCCACGGCTGAGGAGTGATTGGCTCTGGGGGAAGGTAGACTCACTCCTTTTCAGAGGGGAGGAGGGGCAGATATGGTTAAGGTAAGTGGTAGACATCTATGGAAGTTTCCAACAATAAAGCAAGAGAATAGCAGGGAAGCAAAGGGCTGGCCACCTAGGTCAGTGGTGGAGCCCTTGCCAAGCATGCGCAAGAGACAGGAAAAGGAGAGAGAACCATAGCGTGGTATTTAATTTTTACACAGCCTGATTCGGCTGTTGTAAATACATGCATTCCATGGGTGTCTGTACTTTCTAAAAAGGAAAAGCACAGAGATGATTTTGAATCCTGTTACCCACGTCTTTTTCTCCCTTCCTCTTTTTCTCCTTTCTTTCATGTATTTTCCAAGTTTTCAGCAAATATAGAACACATAAAGAACTTTGTAATCGGATGAAAAGGGGATTTATATTAAATTACTGACAAATCATATATGTCTTGCTAAAGATAGGCCAAATTTTATTTCCACCCTTTCCTTCATTTCTCTAACTTCCTTGTGTTACCAACTATTTCCTTCATTCTTTCATCTTACCCTTAGTTTTGGCATCAGAAGACCTGATTACAGCGAGCACGCCAGCTTGTGTGTCAGCAGAATGAATCAAGTAACCAAAAGAGTTGACCTTGGCTCCTTTTCCCGGACAGCACATTAAAAGCAGGCTAGGAGAGGAAATGTGTTACAGACCAGTAAAGTTTGGGGGGTAGGGGTGTGAATGTCTGCTTCACCCTGACAGCCGGGGCTCATGCAATACCTGTACTGTTTATCTCTGTCACAGAACTGAACCTATGATGTGAATGTGGTCATGAGAAAAGCCAGTGTGTGGTGTCATCTTTTGAAATGATGGATCAACATTAAAGTGTAGAGTTCAAAGACAGAGAAGAAAGTAGGCCAGAGAGATTCAGAGGAGCCAGCCACAGCTTGTGCTAAGAGCTTGGATATCCTGTAGGCAGGAGACACTGAAGGTTAAGTTTAAGCAGGAAGAAAACTGAATGTGTGTGCACACTACTACATGCACATTTTATACGTATGTGTGTGCATACATGTATATGTATATTTATATATGCAGATTTATATGGAAGTCAGTATATCAAGGAAAAGGCGGGCCCGGGAGACCTGTCTACTACCTGATGCCAATTTTAGAGGTGCAGTAGTAAGAATGGGGGAGAAGCCAAGCATTGGTGGTGCACGCCTTTAATCCCAGCACTTGGGAGGCAGAGGCAGGCGGATCTCTGTGAGTTCGAGGCCAGCCTGGTCTACAGAGCGAGTTCCAGGACAACCTCCAAAACAATACAGAGAAATCCTGTCTCGAAAAACCAAAAAAAAAAAAAAAAAAAGAATGGAGAGTTAGAGGGTTTTTAATGTCCTCTCTGCTTCCCTCTGACACAGAGAGACATGCCCCTACATACCCCATCCTCACTTCCCTTCACTCTAATATCGGGGTTGGTTCTACCTGCCTGCCTTTCACTACTTGGATGTTCTGATTCTCAGGAGAGAGAATCTTACTGACCCAGCCCAGGTTAGGTGCCTACCTCTGTTCCAATCAATGATGGCAACACCGTAGATCGCAGACATGGCTGCTAGGGTCCATCTGTTTGTGAGTCTTTGACTCTGTCTCCACCTCTAGTCTATATCCTCATGAGGGCAAGATCTTGATGCTTGTTCAGTGCTATCTGAAGCCCCCTGTGACTGACAGACAATACAGCCACTTGGGGACGAGTGCAGTGAGTGGAGAGAGGCATACGTGGGAAGATGTCACTCTGATGTCATCTCTCCTAAGGCATCACTAGAGCACCAACTTCATCAGTTACATCAGTGAACCAACGAGCTTTGTGGTCTAGCCTAAGAACCAGACTTTCTTTACAAGATTGATTTTCCCCAACCCCCGTCCCAAACAGCCAGCTCCAAACAAACTTTGGAAGGTTAATCTTTTTGTAACTTGAGGAACACCTTCAACCCTCCCAACAAGACCGTGCATGTGAGAACTAGATCAGAGAAAAGGTATTTGTAGAAGAAACTTGGCTTGTATGTTATTTTCCATGATTGCTTTAGTATTCTCTGTGAAATCCAATTTCCTTGAATGACCTCTGTTCATAGGAAACTATTTGGTTTAATTTGTGGGAGCCGTGGCATATTTTTAACCATCTCCAAAGGCCAGCTCCATCTCTGCTGAGCGTGCCTGATAGCCAGATGTTTCCTAACACTCAGCACACATGAGCTCACCCCTGGCGCATTCTTTGCTCACAGTCACCCCAGAGCTCTTCCCCATCTCCCCAGCATCCCACAGCTCAAACTCAGAACTCAGGGGCCAGCTTGAATTCTCAGCAAAGCTGCCTAAGAACAGAAGGTGAAGCCGCCAATGCTTAAATGTCCAATTTCCTAATATTTCAGAAACCTAACAAACAGCTGGAAGATATGCAGTACAAAGGACTGGAGCTAGCCAAACTAAGCAACATAAAAAGATGTGCAAACTGGCTGCCCAACAGATTCCAATTAAACATGGAATCATGGAGCCCCAGGATAAGGACCCTGCAACACATCTAGCCAGTATAGAAGACCAGGGAAGTGAGGACCTCAGAGATGGTGACTTTCCCCAGGTTTCACAGCAAGAGTGTGTTAGGGACAAAACAAAGCCCCTGTCAGACCACAGTCCCATACTGCCAGCTTCCTGTCTCCATACCTTCTACAGGTCAAGGGAAAACCTGAATGTGGCCAACAAGACCTTAATCCCAACCACACCATAATTAGGCAAAGGGATTTGTTAGGGGGACAGTTACCATTAAAAAATTAAATAAGCCCTGGGTTCCATCCCCAGCATGACAAAAAAAAAACTGAGTGTGACTGTACATGCTTGTAAGCCCAGTATCTGGGAATAAAAACAGAGTCATCCATCCTTGGCAATATAGCAAGATCAAGGCTAGCCTGAGCTACATGAAACCCTGTCAAAAGAGGTAGGGAGAGACCAAAGAAAAAGAGTATATAGGATCCTCAGAATGTCTCCCCCAAAACTGGTGAGAGCCTATGGCAAGGTAACTTAAGGATGTCTACGTAGCCCTGTTATCATAGCCTGCACTTCTAAAAAGCTAACTTATGAGGGCTATGTGTCATTTTAAGAATATCCTGCTCAGAGACTCATGGCTATATAGGGATAACTTGTCAAGAAACAACTTGGACCTTGAGATCTTAGTAGGCTCCCTGGCTTCAAGGAGAGACCATTAGGCTGCCTGGGAGATATTTGAAAACAGCACCAAGTTCTGTGCTGTTCATGTCAATGAAAAGCATCCACAGAACTTAGGGCAGGACCAGCTGGATGTCCGCAGGTAGAGTGAGGCCAGCATCACAGGACCTCATGTCATTGGAGGCTGTGGACTATCTTGAGTGGAGCCATTGAAGAGCTCTGTACTAGAGATGAACTGAGCAGACAGTCTTGCATTCTGGAACAGCTTCTCACACTGTGTAAAGCTAGCCATTGGTTCTTTGAGAATCTTTTTGCACTTATTATTTGTATCCAGAATAATAGTAAAAAGAATGTATTCCTGGGTCATGCAGAACTAGGCTTTAGTCCCACCCAACCTGTTGCTGCCTGGGTAGTTTTGAACAAAGTATTTAAATAAGCCTGAGCCCTCCCTTTCATTTCTCCCCATGGAGGTAATGATGTCTAGCTCATAGGATTTTGAAGTGCTCATGGATTCTTCATAGATAAAGATGATGGGGGGGACTTCTGATAACTGTCCCATTGTATTAGAGGATATTGTCGCATTTTCCTGTTGGACTTTTTGTGTGTATGGTACTGAGGATTGAGTCTAAGATCTCATGCATGCTAGGCAATTGCTCTACCACTCAGCTTCTGCCAAAGGGACTAGAGAGGTGGCTCAGCGGTTAAGAGCACTGGCTGCTCTTGCAAAGGACCCAAGTTTAATTCCTAGGACTCATATGGCAGCTCAAAACCATCTGTGACTCCAGATTGAGGAAATCTAACAACGTCTAACCTCCAGACATACACATGGTACAGAGACATGTGCAGGCTAAATACCCATGCATACAAATAAACTTAAAAAATAAAATTCTACCAGAGCATGTGCTACTAGTGTGTGAAAAAAAAATGGCACTCTTATTTTGTTAATGAAGGAGGCAAGGTAAACTAAGGTCAAAGCCAGCCTTGGACATGACTCAAACCACCCAGAAACAGCGCTGTGGAGAATTAAAATGACTTGCAAAGGGCCAGTATCATGAGAGAAAGCTTTGGTCACCATAGCAACCTTTTTAACCAAACACTGGAGATCTGCTGGCGTGTACAACGCTAACAACATCTGGCCTTTCTATTATCCCCTCACAAGCAAAAAACTAAGAGTGAAACGGGAAAGAAAATGCCCTGTGAACTAATCTTTAGGCCAATTACGCATCTCGTGTTTGTGTTGGCGCCTCTGGCCCAGGTTTTTAGAACTCTCCGGAGCCATGCCGCTGTTTGAAGAGCCGTTTCTTACTGTAAATGCCCCAGGGCACATTTGTGCTGAGTCTGCACCTTTTCTCAGTAAGATAAATCCAGATGTGTCATCTGTCAGCTGCATGAGCAAAGCACTGTGGGAGGTCCTGCATGAATGAGTGACAGCGGTTATGTAGCAACAGGAAGACAGGAGGGGCCGCTGAGGCTGCTTCCATCACCTCCTGTGCCTCGTTTATTCCTGTTCACTAATGTTATCATAGAAGCCCGGTGTGGTGTGCAACTCAGCGCTAAACCAGAGTCAGGCCTGATGCTACTTCCATTGTCTACCACAGGCGAGGCCAGTTCTGTCTCCGACATGTTTCCCCATGGTAGAGGGCAGCCCTAAATTCAGCTGTTTCCCAAATGTGATACAGCACCACTATTCTAGACCCTTCCCTGAGGGTAGTAAAGGACTCTCACAGTGCCTGTAACTGGCCAGTGTTCCCAAGAGCCCCAGTCCACATCACAGATTTGACCTCCCAAATGGGCTCTGAGCAGACATTGGTGGAGGGCCAGGAGCTCCTGAGCCTCTAGACAGAAGAGCCTCTGGGGACAGCTGTATGCTCAGTTTCTTACAGTGAGCATGTGGACCTCTGGACTAATTGACTCAGCGGCAACTCTAAGATCTGAAGGCAGAGGGGACCTCGCCTCATCTCCCGCAGCCCAGAATCTCCATCTTTAAAGGGACCAAGGTTCCGGATGCCATTTGTGCTTGTTAGGTGTCTAGGAAGGAAGACAGAGAAGGTGGACTCTGAGTTGTCAGTGTGGGATTTTCTCACAGACGGCCATAACAGAAAAGAGCCCTATACACTGTCATTGGAAAAATCAACTGGAAAAGAGAGCTGCCTGGCCAGTGGCGACTGTACAGTTGCATGTGTGGCCTGCAAGCTGCCTGGAGCTGGGAGCTCTGGGAGGGAAAGTGAGAAGATGCCAGGTGGTTGCTGTCATTAGTGGAGCCCCAAAAGAGACCCAGTTAAGCTTGGCCATGGCTTCATCTTGTGACATGCCCACACCAAGGACCCCGGTGCTGGCACCTGGGTAGGACATCATAATTCCTAAACAGATACAGTCTGGCTGGGTCCGGCCCTTTCCGACCCAGACACTCTGGCTAACATGATGTTTCAGAAAGGCATTTCCAGACAATTGCTAAATGCTCCCAAAGCCTCTGCTTTTCCCAGGTGGCTTCAAACAACTCCATTCTGACTGTAACTCTCCTGACCTCCCACGCAAAGCACCCTGGGAGGTTTCTTCTTGTAGAAAAGCAAAAGTGTCTCCTCTGTCATGAAAGGCTAAGCATTTACAGATAAAACAACTGCAGTGTGCAGGCTGCAGTGTGTGCTAAAGACAATGACTAGAAAAATACCCAAGAAAGCAAATAAAGCGCGGAGGCCAGCGTTATCCGGAGGATGGACATAGGACCTGAAGGATGGTTCTCTTGGCCTCCTCATCTCCCAGCCCCCACAAGCTTTGGGCTTGTTGATTCATTACAGGCCAAGTGTCAGGGGAATCACTTCCGTGGCCCCTCTCTCTCACACACACACACACATTGTTCCTTAAATTCTACAACCTGACCCTCCGTGTTCCCCTTCTGGCCCTTCCCTGGGGTCTAATGTGGGGAACTGGGGGCTCTCCAGACACGCCTCCACCTAGACACACAGGGTCAAATTACAGGCTGTGTGTCAGTGTGGAGAGAAGTCTAGGCTGTGCTGTCTGCCAGCAGTGGATAAACGAACAGCAGGAGAAAGACAAGGGCATACTCAGAGGTGTCACCCCCCCCCAGATGATTCTGTGACACACGGAGGACACAGCCAAGGATGCCCATGGGAAACCAAGGGAGGCCAGGAGCACACAGGGCGGCCGTATCCTGGCCTGGCTGGGGGCGTGGGGGAGCTTGTCAGGGACATGGAGTTCATACAGCTGGTGACATGCAGATGTGGGGTGGGGTGGAGTGGAGAGGCTGGGCACAGCAGGAGATGAGCTGCCTCAGGCTCTGTACTCTCCAGAGTCTGTCTGGGGAGAGAATACAGGGGTCTCTCAGCGTTGCCCTAATAAGTCCCTAGGAAGCCACACATGGAAAAAAGCCACACATGGAAAAAGTGGGTACATGCCCACTTAGCAACAAAACATCTCTGTTGAATTTCTTACAAAGGCAGGTGTGGGGAGTCCTGTGACCAGACCCCCCCAAAAAAAGGCAGCATGATGTGAAGGCCTGGGGAAGAGGTCTTGTTTCTCAGCTTCAACCTGTTTCCAGGGAAGGGAATACACGTCACACCCTACTGGCAAGGCTAAAAGTCAATGTGATGCCCTCCATAATGCTGTGGTCCAGCTAGTGTCAGCCCTCTTTCCTCTCCCCACCCAAGAGGGTGAGAGACTATAAAGGAAATGAATTGTGACATTGTGAGGCCCAGCCAGCCCAGGAAGGGAAATGAATTCAAAGGGACCTGTGGCTAATGTGGTATCGGGTCACCAGGTCAGCAGCAGCATGTCAGTATGTCCCTCACACATTCTTTCAAGGGTCACTGTGCTCAGCACCTGCTCTGTCTGAAGGTGTTCATTCATGGTCCTCCTCTGATTTTCTTCCAGGGACGCTGCATCAACTTCACCAGAGTGAAGAACACTCAGGCAGCCAAGTACCCACTTAACAACGCCTACCACCCCAGCTCCCCCCCTCCTGCCCCTATCTATACGCCCCCACCCCCTGCTCCCCACTGCCCTCCCCCAGCCCCCAGCGCCCCCACTCCTCCCATCCCCTCCCCACCATCCACCCTCCCCCTCCTCCTCAGGCCCCACCCCCTAACAGGGCACCACCTCCCTCCCGACCTCCTCCAAGGCCTTCTGTCTAGAACCCAAAGTCTGTGCTCTGGGCTGCCTGAGAAACTCCAAGGGGAGGCTCCTCTACTGTCAGAAAGATCTTCCCAGCCCAAGGTGGTGAGCGGTGACTGACTTGCAGGATTTAAAAGTCATGATGGGCAGAACAAAACGGAAATTTTGAACTGCCTAAAGACAAACAATGAGACAATTGAAGTCACATTTCTAGCCCTCACCTCTAGAAGAAGGTTCCAGAGATGGCTACACTGCCAAGATGCTCTCAACCAGATCGTGTCCCATGGAGACCAGGAAGAAGGTAATTTCCAAAAATGGAATGCAGCATCGGATAAGAAATAACCTGGTGAGATTCTGAATGCCGCCTTCCTCCATGACTTGGCTCTTGACTCTTGGACTGGGAACCAGGCCATCCTTACCCCTGGACACCGCCCAGCAACTCCAAAAAGGTGCGGTGTCCATAGGATGCATCAAGCAGGTATCCGATGGGGATCTGCAGGTTGTCTTATATAAGAACACATGCTCTATTCTCCTTCCCAAACCTCCCAGTTTCCCAGTGAGGAGGGAAGCATTGTTTGTGATGGGGAAGGTGTGTTGCCATGCTGAGACATTAGTGGAGTCTGTCCTTAACATTGATGGGGAAACGTTGATGGGAGCATCCAGCTGTTACATCTAGAGATGGTTGGCTTCAACCAGGCACAGACACTAAACCACCAAGTCATTGTCAAAGGCAACCTCCTAATGATTCACCTTAAATACTGAGCTGATCACATGGCGCCTTCCACGTGAGCTCACAAGGTCCTTCTTCATCAGTGAAGGACCAGATTCCAAAGTTGAGGGACAGTAGTCCTGACTTGATAAGAAAACTACTCCCAGTTGATTCACTCTGGAGCAGGCCACTGTGTGTAGAGGCTGGTGTATTTCTCCTTGGCCCTCAGTCTACTCACAAATATCACCAGTTGTTAAACAAGGGGGAAACACACCCTGTGTGTAAGGAAAAGCTCTGCCTGAAACTGTCACCCCACCCCTCCATGTCATTCTGAAGCTGCCTGATCAGCGAGCCCTTTAACCTCATGTAAAAGCTGCACATTGTCGCCCACGAAAATCGAGGTTATTGTCAGAGGCAGTGTGCAGCCCATCCACAATCATGTTTCCGCCCTCAGTCTCCCACGGGCCCTGAAATGCCTGTCTCAGGCTCCTAAAATCTCAGCCCTCCCCTGGATCAAAAGATAATACAAGATTTTTGTGCTTTGGGCTCCAGTCTACAAAGATCCCTTAAGAACTGAAGTTAGCCTCCTCCTTTCAGCTTGCTTAGAACAGAGGCATCAGGTGTGGTGCACTCCGTAGGCACCAGTTCTTGTTCCCAAGGCAGACATTGCTAACCAGTCTCAGCGCTACTTCTCAGTTTAGCCCGAGGATGCTTTTCTACAGTACTTCAAACCACAGCTCTAATGACCTGTCAGTCATCATTTGGAACTAACAGAGTTCAATACTATTTGCAATCCCAACCTTAGAGAAGCAGAGGAGAATGGGGGAGTCACCAGCATAAAAGGTATTGTCTGGGGAAAATTGACCTGGGAGTGCCTAAGCACCTGTGGTGCCAATACCAAAGTGACACTTTCCCAAGTGTACCTCAGACTTCACCCTTCTCCCTTCTCCCTGTGGTTGCCATTCCCTTCTTTTCAGGACTTACGACAAGTGACCTCCCTCACTCTTACTGGGCCCTGCACCATCTAGTTGTAGAACCAAGCTTCTTTAGTGTAGTCCCTCATTAAATAAGGACCGGAATGTCTCCGCCACCTGTGGTGACATTGCTGGGCCCCAGAAAACCATTCCTAGGAGAATGGACTCCCTAGGCTCACAGCATGCAGACAATGAGCCCTCATGGCAACTGTTTTGACTGCTGGCAGTACAAAACAGGCCACCCCACATCACTCCTGCACCATTGTGCACCATTAGAAAGTCCAAACCAAATGCTGGCATTGCTGTTCAACAAAAGTGGGCTCCAGGGAAGGCAGCCTGCTCCCAAGAAGAGGCCACCCTGTGCCCTGTGCAGTTTTCCAAGAGGTCGTTGTGAAGTGTATAAGGAATAAGGAATGTTGATACATGGTGATTCTGAGAAGAATTTGCAAGGTTTGACCTTAGAATTGATCCAGTATGTCTTCCCTGGCCATTCAGAATTATGGTTAGAAGTTTCTAGAAACTGAACAAGGTTACTACCTTTCATAGTAGGTTACTTGGGCAGGAAAAGTCTACATAGCTTAAAGTCCATCGGTTCTGTGTCATTCCCTGTAAGCAAAAGGAGATAGTGGTTGTAACTAGGAAACTGTGTGTTATTTGTTTGACCCCTTGTTATTGTCCTCATGAAGTTTTTTTATATAGAAACCAAATTTTGTTGTATATATTCATATTCCACATGACAGATGGAAACACGTCCTATAGGTGTGAATAAAACGAACAGTTGTAGTAAATTATTAAAGCCAGTGATATTTCATGGCAGGCTACTCTACCAAGCTGTGCTTGTTGATATCCCGTGACCATACCGCTTTAATGTACAAATAGTCACTGAACTGACGACGCCCTCGTTTACACAACATCAATGACACCTTGCTGGGAACTGCAGTCAGTTCCTGTGCTGACAGCTCGCTCACAACCAGGGTCCTGCCTGGAGCTTGGCACACACTTCTGTGAGACGGATAAGAGTGGTCTTTCCCCAGCATGGGGAACACAGCTACCCATAAACTCATGGAAATGCTGGCTCTCCAGCCAGGGGTGGGGTCTCCCCAGGACCCTTAGGAGGAGCAGACGTGGTCCTCACTTACCACCTGCGCACAAAGAATAATCTAACAACAGTTCAGGAGCAGAAGGAATTAATGCTGTGTAAAATGGGTGGAATTTGTTTGTAAGCTATATAAAGCCTGTCCATACTCACCAGGAGGAAGGGAAGGGAGCATTCTGGTCAGTTGTCGTCTTAGTTAACTGAGTCTGGCTACATTATCAATTTAAAAGAATTAGAATATGATTTCTGAATGCACATAACATTAAACTCTTCTCTTTTTCTATGGTAATTTAGTTATGGATGTTCACCGTCTCCATGTCATTGTATGAAAGATCTGTCATCACCATACCATGCTGTAGGAGACTGGGCTGAACCTGTACAATGGTATACCCTGGAAGTTGCTTTTTTTTTAAATAATAACAATAAATACCTAAACCCAACTCTTTTACTTGTTATTTGTGTGCTTGTCGTAAAAATAAAGTACATGTTTTTCAGGTACTTGCCAAGGGGTCATAAGAAAATAGTTAACAGGCTGGTGGATGAGGTGGCTCAGCTTGTAAAAAAAAAAAAACAAACCTGAGTTCAATTCCCAGAGCCCACATGATAGAGGGAGAGAACCCACTCCTAAACGTTATCCTCTGACCTCCACATGCACACGGAAGCATACAAGCATCCACATACACGCAAGCACAGACACGAAATGAATGTAAAATACCTTCAACAAAATAGCTAGCATTCTGTATACTGAAATAACATCTTTCTTCAAATTAGTCTCTATCCACTAAAATTTCTACTGCTTTCTTTAGCTCTAAGATTCAAAATGGTCTTCATTTCCAGTAAGAATTTTCAAATTTAAAAGTGAATTCTTGGTAAATGAAAAATAAAAAGTGAAGACAGAGAAATTCAGACAAAAAAAATAGACTGAGGCAGAGACAGGACGATTGCTGCTAGTTAATGACTAGCCTGGGTCACATAGTCAGCTCCTGTCTCAAACAAACAAACAAACACACATAAATACTGTGTTGGTGTTATGACTTGAGTCTGAACTATGTCCCCATGGGCTTCTGTGTTTGAACACCTGGTACTCCAAGGTTTTGGAGGGCTCCCAGACATTCCGGAAGTGAGGCATGGATGGCAGAGATGAGTCACCCGACAGCATTGAGGGTTAAAGCTGTGGGTTTCCCCATGTGAGAAGCCACCACGTCCCTACCACCATGGATTCACTCAGCCATGCCCTCCTTGCTATGACAGATGTGACTGGACCCAGTCTCCCTTAAGTTGCCCCTGCCAGGTACTTGACCTCGTAGGGAAGTAACCAATATAGCCAGGGAGTACTTGACCTCATAGAGAAGTAACCAATATAACCAGGGAGTACTTGACCTCATAGGGAAGTAACTAATGTAGGCAGTGTGTACTTGACCTCATAGAGAAGTAACTAATATAGGCAGTGAGTAGTTGACCTCATAGAGAAGTAACTAATACAGGCAGTGAAGATGGATTTGGTTGCTGAGGCAGAAAGGAAATGAGTTCTTGTCACAGAGCAGCTGACTAGAAAATGCTGTGATGATTTCATGTCCATCACAGAATATGTCACTGTCTTTACCCTGTCTCTGCTCGTGGCCCCAGGCATGCTGTTCCCTCTAGCCCTCCCAGTGCAGCTGCTTGCTTTTAGGGAGATAGTGTTTTCCTAGGTTCCTGGTTTATTTCTTATAAGACTTCATTGGGCCTAAATTAATCTTAATCAGAATAAGAACATCATGTAAACACAATCAGACCACCATTTTTCCCAGGTTTTCATTAATATTCACTTTAAAGTTCTGGGTAATGTATGCATTTTAATTGCATCCTTAATACAAAACCTGAGATAATTAACTAGCAATATGAAAGGAAAAAAGGAAAGCTGGAATCCTATCTTACTCCTTACACCAACATTGAGTCAGCAGTTAAGAGCACCTGCTGCTCTTTCAGAGGATCTGAGTTCAGTTCCTAGCACCCATGTCAGGGCATCCACAAGCACCTACAACTCCAGCTCTAGTGGGATCCAACGCCCTCTTCTGGCCTCTGAAAGCACTGTACTCAAATACTCACAGACACACAGACACACACGCGCACACACACATAAACATAAATAAAGGCAATAAAAATAAATCTTTTTTAAATGGAAAAGTGTCTTCTGTATGGTACAAATAATTATAAATTTTTACATTCTACTTACATGACCTGTCAACTTTCTCCTAAAATCGCTTCTAGTTCTCTGAATAGTGTCACAACGCATTGAATTGAATAAGCAAAAGAATCATCAAAACAGGAATGAGATTATGGACTGTGAACAAGAGCTTGGGTCCCAGGGGTGCTCACTACTTGATCCCATCTCAACCTGTCTGAGTTAAGGTTTCATTTGCTGTGATAAAACACCATGCTGAAAGCATGTTGGGGAGGAAAGAGTTTATTTCATTTTATACTTCCTCATCAGAGTCCATCATCAAAGGAAGCCAGGGCAGGAACCTGGAGGCAGGAACTGAAGCGAAGCCATGAGGAATGCTGCTTGCTGGCTTGCTGAACTTGACTTGATCACAGCGCTTTCTTTACCTGACCAGAGGTGGTACTGCCCCCTATATGCCGGGCCCTCAATCATTAATCAAGAAAATGCAATGTAGACTTGTCTGTAAACAAATCTATGGAAGCATACTCTCATTTGACACTGCCTCTTGCTTGTGTCAAGTTGACAAGAAAAAAATAGCCGACACACTCTTTTGAAGTGTTTGTACACAGGTATAAAACAATGAGAATACTGTAATACATACATTATAATGTAAATAATATAAAACATGTACTATATTTTCTGTTGCTGTGGTAGAATATCTTAACAAAAAAAACAACATGGAAGAGAAAGGATTGATTTTGGCTTGTAGTTCCGGGGGCCATGCAGCCTATCCTAGTGGGGAAGGCAGCAGGAGCATGCGACTAGCCTGGAAGGGAGGAAGCAGAGAGGTCACACTTCCTCTGCACACAGGAAGCAAACAGAGGGAACAGAAAGTGGGGTCAGGTACAAAACCTCAAAGACTGCCCCAGCAAGCCTCCACTTCCCAAAGGTCCCAAAACTTCCCCAAACAGCACCACCAACTAGGGACAAGTGTTCAAACCCGCGAGTCCATTAGGGACATTTCTCCCTCAAATCACCACATGTGATATACAGGCAGGGTTGTCATACACCGAACACGTGGTTTTCATTTTGACGATTGCACTGTGATCGTTGGAACCACCACAGCTCGTGCCAAAGCTGAGCTGACCACATCTAAGAAGCCTTGAGCTTCCCCCATGTGACCTGACTCCTCTCTTGTCCCCTCAACACTCACATGGCCACAGAATTAGAGGTGCTGTCTTCTCTGCTTGGTAGGACATGTTATTTTAATATTTGGAAGTCAAAATTGCAACATTTTCATCATTTTTCAAGTGCCACTTCATGGCATTCTGGTAAAGCAATGGCAGCAGTCCACAGAGCTTTGCCAGTCCGAAGAGAAGGCCAAACAAAGCTCCTTTGAAAACTGCCCAACTAACAACAATCAGGACTTCTAACACATCCTTAGCGGGGAGTTTACTGTAAACATTAAAATAGGAGGGACTTGTAAAAGGCGGTTTCTCTCGTGTAACCGTTTGCATTTTTGTAAAAGATTTTAAACGCCTGGGAATTGTTAGCTGTGTGTGCCACAAGTGCAGAAAGTGTGCTTTCTTCTAACAGAGAGTGCCACAAAGCAAGGGACCTGTCTGTTATCCATGCTTCAGTCCCATCCAAAACTGTCCACCCTGAGAAAACCAGAGCCTAGTCTGCCCCCTTCACAGTCTTCTAGATGCAAGCATATTGACACCCCCGTCTGTAGATGCTACCCCAACTCTGCAGGATTCACAGTTCATGGGCTTTTGCTTAGTTTTACTCTTTATATTATTTACAGGATACCAGCAAATGCTACAAAAGATTGGGGGTTAGAATCATGGCTTCCTGCTCTTGCAGAGGATGGAAGTTTGGTTCTCAGCACCATCCGTGTCAGGCAGTTCACAACTGCCAGGGAATCTGATGCCCCCTTCTGACTCCTTGGGCATGTGCATGCATGTGTACTTTTCACACACATACACACCTGCAGGCACATGTCAAACACACAAAGATGATTTAAAATAATACCCTTTTTAAAAAAACGATGAACTGTACTTAATGATAGTCTTATGTTTCCAGACATGCTTTCATGTAGATAAGGGTTTCAGGCAAATCCTGTGTGGTCCATCTATAAGGCAGAGCTTAGCCATTCCATCATCTTGGAGACTGGCTTCTGCCTGGGCTCCACTGCACCCCATTCCCTGGGTTCCCGATGACCGAAAAGACTGCAGGCCTCAAGCATCCAGTGGGCAAATCACCTTGCAGGGGAGTGGTGCAGGTCGCAGTTATCTCTCCAGCAAGAGAGGATTTCTTTGGCACTTCAAACTGGCACGTGGTTGCTACAAACAACTCTCCTAATGCCAAACCCTGGGTTGTCTTCTTCCCTCCAGACAAAAGCTGGTGCAAGGAGCAATCCTAGGCCAAGTCTAGCATCTCGTCTGTCTCGGTGCTATGATCACATGGCAATTAGATATAAGGTAGAACCCCCATCTCTGCTGCACTGAAAATTCCAGATGTACTTAAGCTGCTGCAAAAGAAGATTTCTTCTAATAGCAATAACTGTC
The DNA here is from genome assembly GCF_017639785.1 of Mesocricetus auratus. NCBI lineage: Eukaryota > Metazoa > Chordata > Mammalia > Rodentia > Cricetidae > Mesocricetus > Mesocricetus auratus. The sequence continues at coordinate 148,643,839 of NW_024429266.1, read as the reverse complement.
CATTAGCAAACCATCCTGTGGACGCAGAGTCTCATCATCTTGCCAACCGCACAGGTCTTGCCTCCCAGGAAGAAGCAAGAAAAGGGTAGAGAGGCTGGGGGTGGTGGCGCACGGCTTTAATCCCAGCACTCGGGAGGCAGAGGCAGGCGGATCTCTGTGAGTTCGAGGCCGGGCTGGACCGACAGCCTCCAAAACAATACAGAGAAACCCTGTCTCGTAAAAACCAAAAAAAAAAAAAAAAAAAAAAAAAAAAGAAGAAAAAAAGAAAAGGGTAGAGAGGAGTTGCTTTGTCTGTGGCTAAAATGGGAATTCAGATAAGGCTAGATCCTGCTGCCGCTATCTGTCCCACAGTTGCAGGACCTTGGTGTGGCCCAGGCACCAGCAATCCCACACACAGTGCCTGTCACACAGTTACTGCTCAGTCAATATTAGTTGAGGAACACCTGGGATAGGAGTTCCTTTCGGGAACTAAGAGACATCAGGTGTGGTGGCATATGCCTTTAGTTTCAACAGAGGTAGGGAGATCTCTGCCAGTTCCAGGACAGCATGGTCTACAAAGTAAGCTCTAGACTAGCTAGGGCAACATAGTGAGACTGTTTCAGGAGGAAAAAACAAAACAAAAAACAGACAGAGAGTACTTGTCATGCAAGCATGGACCTAGGTTTGGATTCCCAGCACCCACATAAGATCTGGACAGTGTGTACCAGTAATTGGGGTACCAGACAAACAGAATTAGAAGGCTTACTGGTCAACCTATCTAGCTGATTTGGTGAATATCGGGTTCAATAGGGGACCATATCTCAAAGAAAAACATGGATGATCTGGTGAGATTTCTCAGTGGGTGAAGGTACTTGCCACCAAACTGGACAGTGTAAGTTTGATTCCAGGGACCCACAAAGTGGAGGAAAAGAAATAACTCCAAAAATTTGTCTTCCAGCTTTCACACACAGGCTCTGGCAAGCACACACATGTATCTGCAAAGTAATAACATAATTTTAAAAATAAGATAGAGTGATCGTGAAAGACACCTATGTTGATCTCTGGCCTCTACAGAGGTACACAATTGTGCACACACACAATGAGAGAGAGAGAGAGACAGACAGACAGGCAGGCAGGCAGGCAGAAACAGACAGACAGAGAAAGACAGAGAGACAGAGAAAACGGGAATACAGAGGCAATAAATAAGATCTCAGTGGCCACTTCCCCATTCCCTCCAACCAAATAACCAAATATTGTAAAGTGTGTGCTCTCCCTGGGTGGTACTGAATGGGTCCCTCTGGCAATTCAGTAACCCTGTCCTCTGTGAGTCACTATCAAACTGTACATACATTCTGTGTCAATTGGGCTCAAGTCCCTTTCTGCTTTTGGCTTGGAGAAAAAAAATGAAAACAGATTTAAGGGACTCAGTGTGGATGGCAGCCAAGAATGCTATCCCTGACCTTCACTAGAAGAATCAACTTTATTTTGCCTCATTGTTTACCGAGCATCCTTGTCACGGGACAGGATCCCTGTTGTCCCCTAACTGAGTAGAGTAAGCTGCATGTCTGTGTCAGTCATGAACCAAGCTGTGGTACTGACAAGCATGTTTGTGTGTTCAGAATCTAGCTGTCCACAACTGCCAGAAAGGACCCCTGTCATCTGCAGCCGTTAATCCGATCACATGACTGCTTACAGACACTAATGCACACTTGCTCTCCGTTTCTCTCTGAATCAATCAAACTCAGTTTTGAATATCTTCAGATATGCATAAAATTAAGATGGTAGAGAGAACCTGACGTCGGTCACCCCGACTATCCCTGTAGTCCCCAGCCTCCATGAGCCTGGTATGTTTATCATCCTTCACCTGCTGTCGGTGCCCTGTTGTATGCTAATGCCTACAGTTACAGTTTGCCCTGCTCTCTACAGTTCTGTGGAGCACGAGTGCTCTGGTATGCACAGGCACCCACTAGGAGCCACACAGTGGTAGGTAGAATAATGGCATTGCCCTAAGGAGCCCCCATGCTTCACCTGTTTATCCGTCTTCCTTTCCCCCACCCCTCAGCCCTATAGACAAGAATTCTCCAAAGGGACAGAGTCCATATGCATGCAAATGTGCGTCTATGTAGAGATAGGACAGGGATAAATTTCAAGCTGGCAGGTGTTCGCTACAAACAATCCTTCCTAATGCCAAACCCTGGGTTGTGATCTTCTCTCCAGACAAGAGCTTAGGGACTCCATTCATGCTAACTATCTATGATGACTGAGAAATCCATCTGTCCTAATTAGGTTTCTATTGCTGTGAAGAGACACCATGACCACAGCCACTCTTATACGGAAAGCATTTAGTTGGAGCTGGCTTACAGTTCAGAGGTTTAGTTTATTATCATCACGGTGGGAAGCACAGCAGTGTACAGGTAGACATGGTACCGGAGAAGGAAGCTGCCACATGTTAATATGCAGGCAACAGTTTGAAATAGACTGTGACACTGGGCAGTATATTGAGCATAGGAAACCTCAAAGGCCACCCCACACACTTCCTCCAACAAAGTCATACCTACTCCAACAAAGCCACACCTCCAAATAATGCCACTCCCTGTGAACTTATGGGGGCCAATTACATTCAGACTACCACACCATCAGCCTGAAGACACAATGGAGGCCTCAGAACCAGGAGAGAACCAAAGTTGATCTCTGAGTTCAAGGACAAAAGTCTGAGAACCCGGAGAGGCTGTGCTAAGTCCTGGAGTCCAAACTCTGGGGTGCCTATGGGATACTGCTGCTGAGTACCAGGAGAAAGTGGAGCACTTTCAACACAGGGACCTCGTGGCTCCAGGAGTACAGCAAATGGACAAGAAAGGCCACACCGGCTTGGGGAAAGAGCTCAGAGCCTACAGGCATAAGGATCTGAGCACTTCATCAGGATGTGGATCTAGACAAGTCGAGGATGCTGGCTGCAAGTGAGAAGGTAGCAGAAGATGAGGGTAACCAAGACGCACAGCAGCTGCAGCATCAGCTACGGCAACAACTGAGCGCAACCCACCAATTATTTCTCACATAAGTTCCCAAGAAATGGGACAAATTAGAACCTAGAAATAGAATACGCACATTCAAAGGTGTGACACCCAAAGCATCCGTAGCAGAGTGGGTACTCTGCTCGGGACCCCTCTGCAAAGCCAGCGCATTGCTCCCAAGCTGCTGGGACTATCAGGGCTAACGGCTCCTGGCTGAGCCCCTTCTGAGACAACTCCCTCCCCACCACAGAGGACTCCTTAGTTGCATTCGCATCCAGGAAGACAGACAAAAACCACAGTCTAGCTGGTCAAGTGCCACCAAGACCTCCCCCGTGTCTCAGTTTCAGAACTTTCTGAAAGGCTCCCAGCCCTGGAACTCCCCTGCATCAGCCGTCACCTCTTGTACCTACATTGCACATCTACTGCCCCTTGCTTGTTTATACCAACAACCTAACGAATTACATACCAGCCATATTTTAAAAACCGAAAATATAAGATTGCCCAAACTTTTATCATTTCAGTATATACTCAATATTTTAAAACAAATTTAAAAGAGACAGTTTAATTATTTTCTATTAACTACTCACAGCTCATTAGGTGTTTTATATTTACAGTGTTTCAGTGCTAGCTAGATGCATTTCACAGATTCAAGACCCACATGTGGCCAGCAGCTACCACATTACACAACAGTGGTTGGGAACATTCCAATAAATAGAATTGGGTCATAAGACACACACTTTTCAACATCAATCAACGTTGACTGTTTTTTTCCAGATTTTGTACCAATTTACACTTTTGCCAAAGCCTTTGAGAGTACTGTTATCCACACCCTAGACAAAACATGGCTTCACTCAGAACCTTTAAGCTCTGGATAGGGGTGAGAGGGAAGCAAAGGAAGAAAGAAAAACATCTAGAAAATACTGCCAAAGCTAAATGACTGAATAATGGTTGAAAGGGCAAACAATATCAGGACAACCTGTGTTTCAACAGAACCTGTAAGGATTTCTCTCATTATCTTGACTGTGTCCAATAAATACCACCTCGTGGGTTGTCCTACTTAGGGTTACAGTGCTGTGATGAAACACTGTCACCAAAGTAAGTTGGGGAGAAAGGAGTTCATTTTGCTTTCATTTCCATAGCACTGCTCACCATCAAAGGAAGTCAGGACAGGAACTCAAGCAGGGAAGGAACCTGGAGGCGGAGCTGAAGCAGAGGCCATGGAGGGATGCTGTTTACTGGTTTTCTCCTCATGGCTTGTTCAGCCTGCTTTATTATAGAACCTAGGACCACCTGCCCAAGGATGGCTCCACCTACTTTGAGTTGGGCCCTCTCCCATCAATCACTAATTAAGAAAATGCCCTACAGGCTTGACTGCAGCCCAATCCTTTGGAGGCATTTCTTTAAGGTTCCCTCCTCTCAGATAACTTTAACTTGTGTCAAGTCAACATAAAACTATCAAGTGTAACAATTTCTACACTCATGAACACTGTCATCACAAATATGACTATCTGAGAAAAGTATCCTATGATTTCAAACACTCAGTAAAGATCATAAGTACAAGGCGCTAGAGAGACGGCTCAGTGGTTAAGAGCACAGTGGCTGTTCTTCCAGAGAACCTGGGGTTCAGTTCCCAGTTCACAACTGTCTGTAACTCCAGTTCCAAATATATATAAATTAAATAAAAATTTTTTAAATGATCATAAGTGCTATGGTGGGAAAGGGGGGGAACTCTGTGACACTGCATGGAACATAATGGTGCAATTGGCAAAGCTTAAATGAGGTCTTCAAACTCAATATTAATTCTATGGTCTGTACCACTGCTGTATAGTTACGAGGGAGAATACACCTGTCTGAGGGTTCCACACACATTCTTAAAGAGGGCTGTAGACATGATCATGGATGGAGCTGTGTCTGTAGGCATGGGCATGGATGGAGCTGTGTCTATAGACATGATCATGGATGGAGCTGATTATGTAGACATGATCATGGATGGAGCTGTCTCTATAGACATGATCATGGATGAAGCTGTGTCTGTAGACATGGGCGGGGATGGAGCTGTGTATGTAGACATGGGCGTGGATGGAGCTGTGTCTGTAGACATGGGCATGGATGGAGCTGTGTCTGTAGACATGGGCATGGATGGAGCTGTCTCTATAGACATAGGCATGGATAGAGCTGTGTCTGTAGACATGGGCATGGATGGAGCTGTGTCTGTAGACATGGGCATGGATGGAGCTGTGTCTGTAGACATGGGCGTGGATGGAGCTGTGTCTATAGACATGATCATGGATGGAGCTGTGTCTGTAGACATGATCATGGATGGAGCTGTGTAGCTGTGTCTGTAGACATGGGCGTGGATGGAGCTGTGTCTATAGACATGATCATGGATGGAGCTGTGTCTGTAGACATGATCATGGATGAAGCTGTGTCTGTAGACATGGGCATGGATGAAGCTGTGTCTGTAGACATGGGCGTGGATGGAGCTGTGTCTATAGACATGGGCGTGGATGGAGCTGTGTCTATAGACATGATCATGGATGGAGCTGTGTCTATAGACATGATCATGGATGAAGCTGTGTCTGTAGACATGGGCATGGATGGAGCTGTGTCTGTAGACATGGGCATGGATGGAGCTGTGTCTGTAGACATGGGCATGGATGGAGCTGTGTCTGTAGACATAGGCATGGATAGAGCTGTGTCTGTAGACATGGGCGTGGATGGAGCTGTGTCTATAGACATGGGCGTGGATGGAGCTGTGTCTGTAGACATGATCATGGATGGAGCTGTGTCTGTAGACATGGGCATGGATGGAGCTGTGTCTGTAGACATGGGTGTGGATGGAGCTGTGTCTATAGACATGATCATGGATGGAGCTGTGTCTATAGACATGATCATGGATGAAGCTGTGTCTGTAGACATGGGCATGGATGGAGCTGTGTCTGTAGACATGGGCATGGATGGAGCTGTGTCTGTAGAGAGCTGTAGACATGGATGGAGCTGTGTCTGTAGACACGGGCATTGATGAAGCTGTGGCTGTAGGGATACTGGAAGATGCAGATATTAATAGGATGGGGAAAGAGTGGAGCAGACACATGAGTAGCTTCCCCTGGGCAGCTGGATTGAAGAATCAGAACTGAAAGAACTAAAGGCTTGAGGTGTGGACCAAGGGAGCAGAGGTGGGGGCCCTAGGCAACAATGGGGTATAGGCAGCTGGACCAACAATGCCTGGTGCTCCACACCTACAAAAAGCACAAAGCTTTGCTGACTACACACAACAGAAGAAGACTCTAGAAGAACAGTTCTCATGTAACAGTATCCAGAGGAAGCAAGGATCCAGGCTGTGCAGTTTGCAGCATCTACTTTGCATGTGGAATAATGGAGCAGACAGTTTAATGGGAACTCATCTGATGTGAGACTAGAAATTCTGGCAGCAGGTACTGGTATAATGCCTTTGGACCCACACTATCCAATACAACCTCACTAGCCACATGTGTCTATATTCTAACTTAAATATGTAAAGCTTTAAATCAGTCCCTCAGTCCTACTAGTCACATGGCAAGTGACCATCAGTGACTATGCTCACAATATAGACAGAGAAATTTCCATCATTGTGGAAAATTCCAGACATTCTGCAATTCTACAGGAAACCCTGGACATCAAGTTTGCAAAGGACATTTAACTATTTTAACCATTTGCAGATGTAAGCAATGTTGTCCTCAGAGGGTCCTTGAAGCCTCAGAGTCATCCAGATAAGTCCCAGAGAAATCAGAGAGCTCCATAGGCCAAGACCTCCATACAGGTGAAGCCAGGTTCCTGTGTTTCTGAATCAGTGTGGGGCCCTGCTGGAGTTTACTGAAAAGACAGCTTAACATCAGTCCAACAAGGATGCTAACAGAGGAAGGGCACATGGGGGAAACCACACACCAGAGTTGAGTATGGCTTCTCATGGAGACTCTCGAAGCTGCTTTCGCCTTTTGAGTGTTTTGTAGAAGTGGCCAGTCACATCATCTGTTCCTTAGGTTTCCATCGATGAAGGATGTGTTGTTATTACCAATTGAATCTCTTCTTTCACAATCATTGGCCTATTAAGATTTTTCCCCTCACTTTCCATTTTGATGAGGTGGAAGTCAGAAAATCACCCATGTCTTTGAGGCTATCCAGTTTATTAGTGTATAATTATTCATAACTCCATCGTGATAATTAATGTTATCCTTTTTTGCTCCTGAGACTTCTGTATTTCTTAGTTGGTCTAACTAAAGGTTTGTTGACCTTGAAAAGAAAAACAATTTTACTGGGTGTGGTGGCACCCACCTTTAATCTCAGCACTCAGGAAGCGGAGGCAGAGGGATCTCTGTGAGTTTAAGGTCAGCCTGGTCTGCACAGTGAGTTTCAGGGCAGCCAGAGCTAAGTTAGTGACTCAAAACACAAGACAACCCCCCAAAAAAAACCCTGAAAGAAAGAGGAAGGAGACAGGGGTATAGAGAGACTGAACTTCAACACTGTACTAAGAGTTTATTGCTGGTAAAGATGGCTATAGATTTTTATTTCATAGTCCTTGATTCATGGAAAATATCAGGCAAAACATGAGAAACACCATTCCACAAAACCCAAACATTCCACTTCCTGTTGGGTTCATACCAGGAAAGTTCTTTGTGCCAAATGGGAGTGCTCTCCTCGTTGAGGAGAAAGACGGGCAGAGAGAGCCTCGGGAGCATCCCAAGCTGTGGAGTCCTGCGGAACCTATGGTGGAGCTGTGTGTTCCTCCCTCTCCAGCCACCCCACCTCTGCACTATGGAAAATATTGCTCACAGTTTATCCATTACACAGAATGGCTTGGCAGGAATAATTCTTGACCAAGACAGCTTCCAATAATACAGCCTGTAATATTATCCGCGGAAGTGAGGAAATTGACCTAAACATCCATGTTCAAAACTAAAACGTTGGAGCATTGACTCATGCAGACAGAACTGTGAGACACAGAGCCCTCCAGAACCTGTGACCACCTCATGACAGAGCTGACAAAGGCTGATGGCTCGGCCCAAGTTGAAGATGACACCAGCTACATCGCTGGGGTAGAGACCAGAGATAAATACAAAGCTTGAGGCTATTTAGTCACTGTTTGAAAACATGAAAATGACCCATGTGCTGTTTCTCGTGTGTAGTCACTTTAGCGGGAAAGACGGCTCCGTCAGCAAAGTGCCTGTCACCCAAGAATGAGGCCCTGATTCAGATCCCCAGCACTTATGTAAAGCAGGAGGTGCCAGCACAGGTCTGGCATCCTGGCACTGCAGGGGGGGATATAAGCAGGTCCCTGGGACTCACTGGCCAGTCAGCTCACCTCAATCAGCAAGCTCAGTGAGAGACCCTCTAGAGAGCAGTTCCCAACTTGTGGGTCACGACCCCTTTGGTAAACCTCTATCTCCAAAAATATTTATATTACAATTCATAACAGTAGCAAAATCACAGTTATGAAGTGGCAATGAAAACAACCCTCTGCTTGGGGATCGCCACAACACGAGGAACTGTATTAAAGGGTTGTGGCACTAGGAAGGGTGAGAACCATTGAGCAATCAATGTAGACACCTGACACTGATGTCCAACCTCCATGCATATGGGTACACATACACACACAAACGTGTACCCACAATACACAAACATACACATAAATAAATGTTGACACATTCATGGAAAAAATTAATATCAGCATTGAATAGTAGCAATTCCTCAAGAAAAGAAGCATTGGGAAAGGGATTCAGAGCCTGCACAGGATAGTTTTACATCAACCACATAAGTTAAAGTCATCGGAGAGGAGGGAACACCGATTGAGAAGATGCCTCCACAGCATCAGGTTTTAGGCAGGCCTATAAGGCATTTATTAATTGGTGATTGATGGGGGAGGGCCCAGCCCATCATGGATGGACTCTGCATCAGTTCCCGCCTCCAGATTCCTGCCCTGCTTGAGTTCCTGTCCTGACTTCCTTTGATGGTGAGCAGTGCTGTGGAAGCATAAGCCAAATAAACCCTTTCCTCCCCAGCTTGCTTGGTTATAGGGTTTGATCCTATAACCAAGCAATAGAAATCCTACCTAAGGCAAAGCCTCCAGCTGTGCATGTTAATATTTCATTCTCCCTTAAGAAAATCTCATGCAGAAATGACTTCACGTTGGAGTCTTGTAAAGCTATTGGTAGGTAAAGCTGTACCCGTTACCACAGTCATTGAATGTTTGTTTAAAATATTTCATAACAGGGACTGGAGAAAGAGCTCAGTGGTTAAGAACACTGTGTATGCTAGTAACAGAGAAGGCCCAAAGGGGGATGCATGGATTCCCCTGGGAAGGGGAAATAAGAGATCTCCTGGGCAAACTGGGGGTGGAGATGGGGGATGGGAACTTGAGGGATTGGGTTGGTCGAATTGGGGGTGGGACAGAGTGAGAGAGTAATGAAAGAGATGTCTTAATGGGGGGTGGGCATTTCAGGGTTAGCGAGAAAACTGCTGCCTGAGAAACTCCCAGGAATCCACAAGGATGACCCTAGCTAAAAAGCCTAGCAATTGTGGAGAGGGTGCCTGAACTGGCCATCTACTGTAATCAGACTGGTGACTGCACTAATTATCATCTGAGACCCTTTATCTAGTAACTGATGGAAGCAGATACAGAGATCTACAGCCAAGCACAGGGCGGAGCTCCGGGAGTCCTGCTGAAGAGGGGAGGAAGGACTGTATGAGCGGGGTGGGGGAGAATGGTCAAGGTCATGACACAAACCCACAGAGACTGCTGACCTGAACTTGTGCGAGCTCATGGACTCTGGACCAACAGTTAGGGAGCCCGCATGGGACCAGCGTAGGCCCTCTGCACGTGTGTGACGGCTGTGTAGCGTGGTGTATTTGTGGGACTCCTAGCAAGGAGATCAGGACCTGTCCCTGGTGCTTAACTGGCTTTTGGGAACCTGTTTCCCATGCTGATTACCTCGCCCAGACTTGATGCAGGGGGAGGAGCTCGGTCCCGCCTCGACTGGACAAGCCATGCTTTGTTCAAGTCCATGCCTGCCCCTTTCTGTACGGAGGAGGAGTGGATGAGGAGGGGAGTAGATGGGTGGGAGAAAACTGTGGTCAGTATGTAAAACATGTGAAAAACATTAATTAATTAAATAAACTTAAATAAATAAAAGTAAGTTTAAAAAAAAAAGAACACTATGTACTGCCCTTGCAGTGGACCAGAGTTCTGACCCCGGCACCCATGTCAGGTAGCTCAAAACCACTATAACTACAGCTCCAGGAGACGCCCTCTTCTGGCCTCTGCAGATACTGCATTCACATGTACAAGCACACACAGAAACACACATACACACACACACACACACACACACATATATATATATAACTTTTCTTTTTAATCTTTAAAATATTTAAAACAGAGGAGTCTTGTTTTGTCTTGGGTTTTAGTTGCTTCATTTGCTTTGTAGTCCATGCTGTCCTTGACTCTCTGTGAAGCTCAGGGTGACTTTGAACTTCTTATTCTTGGACATCCACCCCCCCAGTGCTGGGATTACAAGCCTGTATCACCACACCCAGGTCACTCACCGGGGATCAAATGTAAGGCCTTCTGCAAACTAGGCAAACACTCCACTAACCAAGCTATATCACCACTCCCACAAGAGAAAAGTTTAATAAAATAATGCTCACTTCCCCCTATTTGTGTGGCCTGAGCTTCCCCTTTTCTCCAGTTTCAAGTCAGAAAAAATATACTGCCTACTGGACAAGTTGTCAGAGTATCTTCAGGGAAGGTGTGACACACACAAGATGCCTGGAAGCCAGCCGACACCCTCCCAGACTTACCCCACTGAAGTGAGGCCACCAGTGTGGCTGTGGCCCCGGGTATGTGTGTGGTGGCCTACACAACGGACACATGGCACACCTTGGTATGCTTTGCCTCAAGTGAGATCCGGCAGCAGCCCACTTCCCTTGGGTCAGAACAGATAGGGGGGTGGAGCCGGTCCCGGCGTTCCAGCTGGAACAGAAGGAAGGTGTACGCTGGAAACCTCTGTTTACCTTACCTTTCCAGCCAGGCTTGCTATTTCCACCTCTGTCCACAGGGGAGAAGAGTAAGATACACACCACCAACAGAAACAACGGCCCTAGTGTGCTGGCGCTTCAGGACTTGGGTTCCACCCTGATGATCTGTGCCTTTCACAGTCTGAGCAGATTTGTGGCCAGGAAAAGCCAAGAGCACAGAGGCCAGTTTGGGATACCTCCTACCTTGCCCCACCCACCCTCTAGTCAACCAAAGGCCTCTCCTCACCTCAGAAATTCTCTGGAATGCTACCTTCCTTGGATATCTGATAAAGAGGATTTCAAGCCAAAACAAGTAAGAAGGGATAATTACATATCAACAAAGAAAACAATCTAGCAAATACATATACGCATACGTGTGTGTGTGTGTGTATGTGTGTGTGTGTGTGTATTAGGCATATATGCACTGAATCCTGGGACTCCCCATTTCATAAAGCAAACACTAATGAACAAAAACTGTGGAATAATGCCCAATACCATCACAATGGAACCTTCAGCACCCCACTCTCATCTTCCTTATTTTAAATTATGTGCATCTGTGCGTGTGTCTCTGTGTGGTAACGAGCACCTAAGTGCAGTGCTCTCAGAGGCTGGCGGAGGGTGTGCACTGAGCTGTAGACCAATGTGAGCCTCCCGACGTGGAGAGCAATTGGACTCTGCAAGAGCAGTGTGTGCTCTTGACCAGAGGGCAGCTCTTCAACCCTAAGCCTGAGGTTTCTTTGTTGATTTTCAGTTTGGATGAGCTATCTATAATGAGAAAACAGCTCACCAGCCACCACTGCCCTTTGCTTCCTGACTGTGGGCACAATGCCACCAGCTATGCCACGCCCCTGCCACCTTACTTTCTCACCTCTGTGGGTACCCTCTGTGACCTCCAAGTAAACTCTCCTTCCTTAAATTGCCTTTTAAGAGACAGGAAAAATAATACACTAACATTTCACTAAGTGAGAAAAAAACTGAGAGCATCTCCTTTAAAATGTGGAGTGGACAAGGATCCCCATTCTCTCCCTTATCCAAACTCATGGTGGAAGTCCTCGATACAGCCATAATAAAAAGCAAGAAATAAAGGGGGTCGTGTTACATGCTAACTAGTAAAAAATTAATAAAAACAAAATGATAAATAAATCTCTAGAAAGGATTCCTGCAAAGAAGAAGAATTTGGGGAGGAAAATGATAGTATGAGAGGTGTGGTCCTGCCATATTTTCTGCTTGTTCATTCCTTTTTAGACTACATATACATAGTCTAAAATATATATAACTTATATATATTTATAAATACATGTATTAAATATATGTACATAAGTATACACATACACTTTCAATTTTATAATTTTCTTTAAAAGTTGTAATTCCATGAACAAAAAATGTAGTGAAAAATGGAAGCTTAGTTTTAGCAGCCTTTGCAAAAGCATGCTGGAAGTCTGAGGTGCCCTGCAGATTTGAGGAATGATTGGCACTCCAGTTTTGGACAGGGTTAGATGGGAAAGGACAGTTCAGCATCAGTAACTACATAGTGACATCTGCAGGAGGTGTGGGTACCACCTGGATGGTTGACCTACAAGCAGCATTGTTGAGGTACTTGTGGGGTGTCCAGGGGCGGAGCTCCAGGCTTCGGTGAGGATGAAGGAAAAGCACCCAGGATACATGCCACGGGTGTTCACAATCACAGGCAGATGCTTCCAAGTGCTGGGATGGTTGGCATGCAAGCACGGGCCAACATACCCACCAGTGTCCTTTTAAATATTCTGTTTTCCTACACTTACTAAAACGATGGCCCCAAGTTGGGCTTCCTTTTTCTTTCTTTCTTTTTTTTTTTTTTTTTTTTTTTGCATTCCCAAGAATCTGCTTCTTCTCTGGCTCCCAGGAGAAATAGCTATCACAACGCCAGCCCCAGGTCTCTGGGAAGGGAGGAACAGAAAATGGGAGGTTTCAGCCCAAATCCTGACAAATCCTTGCTCAATATAACCAGTGAGAATTAAACTCCTCAAGAAACCACACTGGGACTGGGGAAAAGTTGAGATTTAATCCCCCCCACCACCTCTCATAGCACCCAGATTTACAGCAAGACATCCTTTGTAAATTCCAAATACGTTATCCAGCAGGACAAGGCCTTCTCCAGCTAGACTGCAGAAGTAGGTGTCAGACTGAGGGCTTTGTGTAGAATCCTACAGAGACAAGAGGCTCAGAGTGGAAAGGCTCCACCTGACCTAGCCTGCCCTGCCTGACTGCTCTCAACTGTAAAGAAGCTAAACCCCTCCCCAACCTGGGTCCAGCAGGGTAACCAACAGGAAACCATGCCAACACAAATTATACACCCAGCGAAACTTAGTTCGTAGTTTTGAACCAGGGTGTCAGAGAACCAGGAGGCATCAGGACTGGGGAGAAGGCCCAGTGGGTAAATAGAGCTGAGTTCAGATCCTCAGCACTCGTGGGATATGAGTCACCCCAGTTCTGGAGACAGGATCATCCCTGGTGCTCAAATACAAAGCAAACGGCCAGGAATGGCAGTGCACAACTAATCCCAGCATTCAAGGGGCCGACCGATCTCTTTGAGTTCAAAGCCAACCTGGTTTTCATGGCAAATTCCAGGCCAGCCAGGGTTACATAGAGAGGAAGACATTTGAAATTCACCTCTGAACTCCACATGCCTAAATACACACACACACACACACACACACACACACACACACACACACACACACTATGTTTTTATCATAAGCAAAGAAAACGCATTAAGACCTTACAAGAGAAGGCACCCTGATAAGGAGAGGCAGGCTTCAACTCTGGGAAAAACCAGGCAGAGGAAATCCAAAGTGAAGTTGGGAAGCTGGGTTGGTGGGTAAAGTGCTTCCATGCAAGCCTGAGGACCTGAGTTCTGATCCCAAAAGCTCATGTTACGTTGGGCACAGAGCACACAGCAGTAATACCAGTGTGTCCCTATGGGGACATGACAGGGAGGGACAGGAAAGCCCTTGGCATCTCACACACCAGCTACACAATGGAGAGCAAGAGATGCTGAGACAGTGGGGTGAGGTGGGAGGGAAGATAATACCTGTGGTTGTCCTCCAGCTTCTCCGTGCATGCTGTGGCATAATAATGCTTGAACCATACAGAAATGCATGCATATACATACACACAAAGGGAAACACAGTACCTGAGATAGGATATAATAAATAAGAGAAAAGAAGAGTAAAACAATGTAGCTCATTTTTCCTTTATTTCACTTCATTCACTAATGATCACCTTATCTGAAATTTAATTTATATGTGTGTGTATATATATATGTATATATATATATGCAAAGAATATGCAACTGACTCTTGTGGGCGTGGGGGGGTGAGTCTTTTTCTTCCTTGGTGTAACCACTGGCAAGTTCTCCACACTCCAGTAAGTCACCCATTGGTGCTCATGGAAGCAACACTAATTAAAGTCAATGGGTCACAAAATAAATTAATTAAAAATTTTAAAAAGCAGGGTTGGTGAGATAACGTGTCCAGTAAAAGCTTGCCATGCAAGGCTGATGGCCTGAGTTCAACCCCTGGAACCCAGTGTGAAAGGAGAGAACTGATTCCCAAAAATTGTCCTCTGGCTACCCCATGCATGCCAGAGCACAAGTACCCACAAACCCACATTGTATGCACACACAGAGAAATAATAAGAAATTTAAATTTTCAAAATAATTTAAACAACAGTGGCTGGAGCAATGACTCAACAATTGAGAGTGCTCACTGCTCTTAGGGATGACCCAGGTCAGTTCCCAGCACCCACATGGCTCATAACTTTCTGTAACCCCAGTTCCAGGGGGGTTGACCTCTGCCGGCTCCTGTACTAATGCAGTACATATATGCACACTTAGGCACACACACATACACATAAAATTAAATTAAAAATGTGCTTTAACAAAAAGAACAAATGCTAGTCCTTTTTTTTAATTGACAGATATGGTGGTACATTCTTATAATCCTAGCACTTTCAAAGCTGAGGTAGAAGGACACCATGAGTTCAAGGCCAGCCTGGACTACATAGCAAAACACTGTCTCCAAACACCAAAAAGCAAACCAAATAACTCGCTACTATTTTTAGTTATTTTCTTCTGGCTTTCTGTTTCATTCAAGTACATTTTATTTTCAGGTAATTGGCTACACATTAAAAACACCTAAAAAATAACTGATGCTGGTGGAAGCAGAGGCAGACTCCCACGGCTAAGCACTGAGCTGAACTCAAGAAAGCCAGTAACAGAGAAGGAGGACTGATGACCAAAGGGATTAAGACTGGGCTGTTTTAACCCCCAGAAACAGCTGACCTGACAAGGGTTAACTCTTGAATCCCAGGCTGATGCCTGGGAATCCAGCATGGGACTGATCAAGACCCCCTGAATGTGGGTGTCAGGGAGGAGGCCTAGGTAATCTATTGAGCCTTGTGCAGTAGATCAGTACCCATCCCAAGTATACACATGGACTTTGGACTCCCATCCAACAATGTGAGATGCACTCTCACCCTGAACTCTTGGGGGAGGGTCTAGGCCCTGCCCTATATGAAATGACAGACTATGGACACCCCCATGGAGGGCCTCACCCTCCCTGGGGAAATGAGGGGATAATGAGGGGGTTGGGGGCAGGGCATGGGAGGAGGGGAGGGAAACGGAGAGGGACCTGGAACTGACTTGTGAAGCAACCTTGTTTCTAACCTAAATTTAAACTTAAAAATAAATAATAAAAATTAAAAAATAAATAAATAAATAATAAAAAAGGTTAAAAAAATAATAACGGATGCGGGACCTGGATTCCATCCATAGCAACGGGGGCCAGGGTGGAGAGAAACGATGCATTCACGGCCATTTGTGCAAAATTCTGTTTCCAAGCCACAAATGAAATCAGCGAAACAGCGTCCCAGGTCTTCCATTTGACACTGCAAGGAGAGTAAGAGAACAGGGCTTCAGACTTCAGAAAACTCTACCATGAAAGAAAGGACTTGAAACCTGTCTTTCAAACGGTAAAAGGGAATCTCACCCAGTTCACAGTCAGATAAATGCCAGTTCCTCTAGCTCTTCTGTGAGCCCTTTAAAAAGGACCGGAGAGGTATGTCGAGTCGCACTGTCGCCAGTCTAAAGCTGAACGCAGTGTCCACTCAGCCCTGGCAGAGCCAGAGCTTTTGCTCCCTGGAAAGAGAGGTTCTTAAAAAGCCCAGCACCTATTTACGCCTCCCTGGAGTCTCTCAGACCCCCGGAGAAGCTGGGTTAGTCACAGCAACCTTGCTTGCACTAATCTGACCGGTCAGCTTTCTGCAAACTTCGTTTCCTGAGACGAACCATCCAGACAGGTGAGACCAGGATGCACGTAGCGTCTGATCTTTTCATTTTCAGAGCTGCAGACTGCAGCCCTCTTTCCTCAAGAGAAAAGCAAATGGAGTTGCTCACAGCCCATAAACTGGCTCCCGGACCCAAAATCGGAGGATCACGTCTGCCTGGTTCTAGCACTCCATCTTCTTGCTTAGCTGAAATTGTTTTCTCTAGGGGACAGCTAGCTGTTTCTGAACATCTGCCACTTGCCTGTTTCAAGGACACAGTGTAACTACGGAACTTGTTTCAGGCACGCAGTGAAACTAGGGAGCTTTTCCCAGTGAGGAAAGGCAGCCATGACAGCATCACGTGGTTACCCAGTTGACCAGGGGATGAGAGTAGAGAGATGCAAGCCTTTGTTAAATTTCACATTCTATGTTTAGATCATAATCCAGCTGCATGCGTGTGTGCATGTGTGTGGTGAAGTAGGTAGGTATCTTTTTTTTTCTTACATCATTGCCTACGACAGTTTATTAAATGATCTGTTATGGAAGCGGAAGAAACAGCTCAGTGGTTAAGAGGGCTTGCTGCTCTTGCACAGAACCTAAATTCAGTTCCCAGCACTCGTATAGGGCAGTTCACTATCACCTGGGACTTGAGCTCCAGGAGAGTCGGTGCCCTCGCCTGCCCTAGGGCTCCTGAACACACATGCACATATTCGCAGACATACACACATACACAGAAGTAAAATGAATCTCCAAATGACCTGTTATAATCACTACATCATCCTTAAAACAGCGAAAGAGAACTCCTCCCCTAAAGCGAGTTGTCATGAGCCCAGCTGTCCCCAGAGTCTCCATCTGTCTAAGCCTGAATCACTCTGCCAGTGCAGCTTGGCATCAGTGCATGAAATCTGGCACGGCAGATCTCTCGTTGCCATAATTGTATTTTTACCTTGAATTTTTGGATATGTTTTTACCAGTTCTGCCATAATTATCTTAAGAACTTTTATTAAAATGGAATAAACGTGACCTCAAGTTGAGTAAACTTTATTCTGATATCTCCTATTCTGAAGTCTTTCTCTCTGTGATATTTTTTTCTCTAACTAGTTAGAACTGGCTTTATGCCTTTTAATATTTACTCTTGGGCTGAGGGTGGAGTTCAACTGGTAGAGGCTTGCCTAGCATGTCCAGAGGACTAGATCTGATCTGCCAGCACCACATAAATCAAACTTAGTAATGACTTCTGTAATCTCAGTACTCGGGAGGCAAATGCAGGAGGATCAGAAGTTTGTCATCCTCATCTGTTAAGACAATTCAAAGATAGCCTGGGCTGCATGCGACCATCTCTAAAGTAAATAAATAATAAATAAATCAGATCACTCTTACTTTTGCATAAAAGTCTTAAACTCATGCATTTCCTTCTAGAAGATCGTGGCTTTAGCCTCTGCTATTGCTATCATAAATATGTTGTAACTATAGTTACTGGTTGTCTTAGGGTTTCGATTACTTTAAAGTGACACCATTTAATTGAGGTAGTGGCTTACAACTCAGAGGTTCAGTCCATTACCATCATGGTGGGGAGCATAACGTGCAGGCAGACATGGTATTGGCTACATCTTGATCAGAAGGCAACAGGAAGTGGATTTAGGGAAATGAGCAACAGAGACT
This sequence comes from Mesocricetus auratus, assembly GCF_017639785.1. Classification (NCBI taxonomy): domain Eukaryota; kingdom Metazoa; phylum Chordata; class Mammalia; order Rodentia; family Cricetidae; genus Mesocricetus; species Mesocricetus auratus. The sequence continues at coordinate 148,625,834 of NW_024429266.1, read as the reverse complement.
TCAAAGCCTGCCTCTACAGTGACATAATTCCTCCAACAAGGCGACACCCACTCCAACAAGGCCACACCTCCCAATAGGGCCACTCAATTTGGAGGCCATTTTTATTCAGACCACCACATTCCACTCCCTGGCCTCCAAAAGTTTGTAGTCATATCATAATGCAAAAATTTATCCAGTCCAGATTCAAAAGTCCCCATAGTCTATGGCAGTTACAAACTTTATTTAAAAGTCTAAAGTTCACCGGGCGGTGGTGGCGCATGCCTTTAGTCCCAACACTCAGGAGGCAGAGGCAGGCGTTTCTCTGTGAGTTCGAGACCAGCCTGGCCTACAAGAGCTAGTTCCAGGACAGACTCCAAAACCACAGAGAAACCCTGTCTCAAAAAAACAAAAGTCTAAAGTTCAAAGTCTCTTCTGAGATTCATGTAATCTCTTAACTGCAATCCCTTGTAAAGTCAAAATAAAAGAGATCACATACTTCCAACATATAAGAGCACAGGATATACATTAGAATTCCAAAATGTATAGGGAAGGGAGGACAGTGAGGAAACACTGGATCTAAGCAAGTCTGAGAAAGAGCTGGGCAAACTCCAAACTCCCATCTCCGTGTCTGATGGCAAAACACTTGCCGAAGGTCATTAAGAATATACAGAAGATGACAACTGATATTCCTAAGTCGCCCTGTCAGATGAATGATTCTCTGATAGGGAGCCCCCACTTGGAGAGGCCATGGGGGTCACTGGCTCTGTATCTGTTGGTTTCTGCTTGTAATTCTCTCATGTGCTGCCATGAGTCCTCCCTGTGGGTATTTTCCCACTGCTGTGTGCTTATCTCATGAAAATATTCCATCTACTGGGCACGCAAATGGCTGTGAATAGTCAGGAAGATGATTTTTGCTTAACTGTATACTTCTGATAAATAGAAATAATACTAGGATACTTCTCATGACTCAGACTAACATAGAAAAGTAATAGTATTCTCAGTCACAAAGACAGCTAATTTTATATTTCAGCACAAATTCAAAGCAAACTGGTTGGCCCTGGTGACGAATACACAAAGGACAATTTCCCAGGAATTTAATCCTGATTCAAGGTCAGGCATGAAGCAACTTTAGTAGACATAACTTTCTCAGCAATGGACTTTTTTTTGTTTTTTGTTTTTTTGTTTTTCGAGACAAGGCTTCTCTGTGGCTTTGGAGGCTGTCCTGGAACTAGTTCTTGTAGACCAGGCTGGTCTCGAACTCGCAGAGATCCACCTGCCTCTGCCTCCTGAGTGCTGGGATTAAAGGTGTGTGCCACCACCACCCAACCTCAGCAATGGACTTTTTGCACATACATCTAACCTCATTTTTATGTTACAAAATTCAACATTCAGCCAACTAACTCTTTATGCTGGATAGAAGAATATCTTAGGATTTGGAATACTTTCTAGGTAGATATCTCTTGCTATGTGCTTTCCTTCTTGCTTTGTAGACTGTACATCAGGGAAACTGGCTGACAGCCAAGCATTGCCATGGTTATGGTCAGCATGACTTTTCTAGCTGGAGAGAAAAGTCGTGTGATTTCTTATATGTTTATAGAACGGCTCTGTCTCTATTACAAAAGAAATGTAATATGACCTTCGAAATGCTGCTCATATATATTGTCCAGAGTTCTTCTGGGGAAAAAGAAAATTTCAAGATTCAGTAATAAAGTTATCTTCAGAACCTGTGAGTTTATTCCTAAAGACCCTCAGATAGATAACTCTTGCTACTTTGAAGGGATTCCTTGTGCAACCCTGGTGTAATTCTGGGAGACGGACACCCAGAAAATGTTCAGATCTCTGACACCTTTCAGCTTTGCTGACTGTAACACACTTCTTTCTCCTGGGCTCAGTCCACATCCTATTAGCAGCTCTCCTCAGCAAGTGTCCCAAGGCTTCAACATCTCTAACATCTTGGGGTCTCCAAGGCAATCAGGGTTTCAACTTCACAGCCTCCTGAAATGGCCTGTCTAATAGATCTCCATGCAGACACATGTCTGGTCTCAGTGGCTTTCCTTAGACACGGAGGCATATTCCATAGCCCCCTTCTTCTGTCCTTAACTCTAAAGCCAGAGTCTTTGGCTGAAGCTGCGGAGTTCTGCTGCTTGCTGAGGCTGGAACATGGCCCCTCATTTAGTGACGTCTTCACCAGCTCTTCTGTTCTTGATGGTTTCCTTCACTGCCTAAACTTGGTAGTTTTGGAACTTGCTCTGTAGACCAGGCTGGACTCAAATTCAGAGATCTGACAACCTTCCGGGTGCTGGGATTAAAGGTGTGCACCACTACATCCAGCTCTGTGATTTTCTTTTTTTTTTTCTAGAAACAGGGTTTCTCTGTGGCTTTGGAGGCTGTCCTGGAACTAGCTCTTGTAGACCAGGCTGGCCTTGAACTCACAGAGATTTGCCTGCCTCTGCCTCCCGAGTGCTGAGATTAAAGGCATGTGCCACCAATGCCCGGCACTCTGATTTTCTTTAGGTCCTTTCCCCAAGTTGGAAATTTAGCTGGATGGTATCTTGCCCTGAGGTCACCACTCCCTTTATTTCATCTCTTAATCCATTTATCTCCTTGAACACAGGATTTAGCTCTATTCTACTTCCTGGTGCCCCTTTTCTCAATCTGTACATTTGCATTTTACCCTTCTCAGCTTGTTCCTTTTCATTATAAATCTTCACTATAGTTACCACTAATAACCACACAACAGCGTCTGTATTAGGCTGTTTTGAGAGTCCCTCTGCAAAGGGAATTAATTCAAAACTCTTCACTTTACCCTCAGGCTGGCTTTTTGGACAAGGGCAAAAGGTAGCCACTTTCTTCACCAAAATGCCACAAAACAATCTCTAGGTAACAAATTAAAATTCTTCTCTGAAACGTCTTGAGTGGGCCTCTGACAGTTCAAATCACTTAGCACCTCTGCCTTCAATGCTTCTGCTAGTGTGGCCCATTAAGTAGTGCATTCCACTGCTTTCTAAACCCAAGGAAACAAAGTCCAAACTCCTGCATAAATAAATAATAAATAAAATGGTCAGGTCTATCACAACAATAACCCAGTCGCTGGTACCAACTTCTGTCTTAGTTAGGGTTTCTATTGCTGTGAAAAGACATCATGACCACAGCAACTCCTATGAAGGAAAATTTTGAGGTGGCAGCTTACAGTTCAGAGGGTTAGTCCATTATCATCATAGTGGGGAGCAAGACAGTATGGAAGCAGACATGGTGCTGGCTACATCTTGATCAGAAGGCAACAGGAAGTGGACAGAGTGTCACACTGAGGGAAGCTTGAGCAAAAGAGACCTCAAAGCCTCCCTCACACTGATGCACTTCATCCAACAAGGCCACACCTACTTCAACAAGGGCACACCTCCTAATAGTGCCACTCCTTTTGAGGGCCATTTTATTTCAAGCCACCACACTGGTGATCAAGTTTCCAGCAACACTGATGAATTCTGGTGTCATTTCTATGATTTTGCCTGTAGATGTCACATGATCCATTTTTCTCATCATCTCACATAATGGTAACCTTTTATTCTTTTTAAATATAAGTGATCCTGATTGTCAATTTGATGAGATTTAAATTTTGTTTTGTGTGAGACAAGGTCTCACTATATAGCCTTAGTTGGTCTGAAATTCCCTACGTAAACCGTGCTTGCCTCTAACTTACAGAGGCCCACCTGCCTCTGCCTCCTGCATACTGGAATTAAAGTTGTACACTACCACTCCTGGCAACTTGATGAGATTTACATTCTCCATGGAAACAAGTTCTAGATATGTAAACTTGCAGGAAGTAGAAGACCTTGTCTCAAACAGAAGGTGGAAGACATCTGAGGACCAACACCAGAGACTGACCACTAACCTCTACATCCACATCATGTGTGTGCACTCGTACCTCACACACACACACACACACACACACACACACACACACACACACTTTTCCATCCCTTCCTTCCACCTTGATTCTAATTGCCTCCTATGATCTCATGGGGCAGCTGACCTGGAAACCCTATAGCTCTTATATCCCCATCCCTACATTTATCACATCATTATAACAGAAAGATCACTTGGTTTTATAGACGTTGTCTCTGCCTCATGGGAAGCCTGGAGCTAGTGGGCAGATGTCACGGGGTACACAGACCATTATGAGCTTTAGTGGGTGAGATACTCAGGGTCAAGCATATGTTGGAGACTTCCAGTTTTTGCTGTCCAAAGCCTGGATTTGGGGAGGGGTGGTATGTATGCTTGCATGTTTGGGTCTTGTGTTTGTTTTCAGGGTTAGGTGGCATCTGCTGTCCTTGTTTTTTTTTTTTTTTTTTTAGCTTGGTTATTTCTACAATTGAGCTTGAACACGTGTTTGTTTCATTGTTGGTGTTTTTCTCACTTTTTTTCTGTTGTTATGTCTCTTTAGTAATTACAACACTCCTGCATGCTGTAGTCTGCTGCCATTTCTTTTCGACTGTTTTTCTGATCTCATGTTTGGAGCTGCTCCTACTTCTGCTCAGTGTGTCTACAAATGCCTGGGTTTCCCACTGACTTTTTGTAAAAACTCATCTTCAACTGAGCTTTTACTTTTCCACAGAAATCTCTCGTGATCAGTGACTTCCAGTCAGTGTCTACACGTATACCATGCATATCATTCTTTATGTGTTTAAAGAGTATCATCCATGGTACGCACGCAGGCTTCAAAATCTCTCAGACAGGAGAGAAGGCTCAGTGGTTAAGAGCATACCCTGCTATTGGAGAGGACCTGAGTTCAATACCCAGCATCCATACAAGTGGCTCAGAACTGCCTGTAACTTCAGCCCCAGCTTCCCAAGGCCTCCACAGGCACTACATTAATGTATACATACACATAATTTAAAATAAAAATACATTTTTAAATCTATTTTTATTATACCTTAACATATAAATTAGGACTTTACTTTCTTTTTTTCTTCCAAGACAGGGTTTCTCTGTATTGCTTTGGAGGCTGTCCTGGAACTCACTCTGGAGACCAGGGTGGCCTTGAACTCACAAAGATTCACCTGCCTCTGACTCCCAAGTGCTAGATTAAAGTCGTGCAACACCAATGCCCAGCAGCAGTACTTTACTTTCTTTCTTTCTTTCTTTTTTGTTTTTATGAGACAGGGTTTCTCTGTATTGTTTTGGAGGCTATCGGTCCAGCCCAACCTTGAACTCACAGAGATCTGCCTGCCTCTGCCTCCCGAGTGCTGGGATTAAAGGCATGCGCCACCACCGCCCGGCTAGGACTTTACTTTCTTACAGAAGTTTTATTTGGGGGGATGGAGAGATGGCTCCACCACTAAGAGCATTTGTTATTCTTTCAGAGGACCTGGGTTTAGCTCCCAGCACCCATACAGAAGCTCACAGCCATCCATAACTCCAGCTCCAGGGGATCTGATGCCTCTCCTGGCCTCTGCAGGAACCAGGCACTGTACTTATACTACATGCAGGCAAAACACTCATACACATAAAAATAAAGCAATCTTTAAAAAAAGAGAGAGAAAGCTTTCCCCACTGGAAAAACAAATAACAACTCAAAAATTACAGGAAAAGCTTTTTTGACATCTTTCCATTCAATTCGATGGGTGCTTTTGTTTGTAACCCTGGGCCCCTTTCACTAAGCATTCAGCCCCATATTTGTCCAGCTGTTTGCTTTCTTGCTCTGATCCTGTAGAACTGGCCCAAGCCCTTCACTCTCATCTGCTCAGTCCCCACCCCCACCTAAGCAGGATAGGCACACCCTCATTCCAGTCGCTGAGCGCCTTGCTCTCCTCCAAACTCTGCTTTTCCATTCTCTGGGTTCCAGCAACTTGTCTGATTTGGTTTCCTCTGTCCTACATTTCTGTTTTCATGTTAGTCTGCTTCTCTTGGGTCCCCCTTTCCTCCATAGAGGCCCTCAAAATTAACCAGCTCTTACAGCCTCTGATTGAAGCCAAGATCTGTGGGTCTAGGCAAACACTGCCAGCAGAAACTTCTCCAGAAGTTGGCCAGCATCTTCTGGGGAAGAAAGGACTGGCTCTTTTGATTGCTGACTGGATAACTTGTGTTTAACAATCACCTTTCTGTGCCTGTACTGAACCAGATCGGAATGCTTCTTGCCTGCCAAGTTCAAAGGATGAGCTCATCTTCGCTGGGCGCTGGGGAGACGCTCAGGCAAGGAATCTTTTATAAAAGAAGCACACGTGGCCTGTAAGACTCAGGAAACGCAGCAGTGGACTCTTGAGAAATCATCCCTATGGAGGGCTGCGGAAGCCGCGGCTCCTGCTGGTAATGCCACTGCTGGTGGTGATGCCACAGCTGCTAGTGGCGTTGCTGTGACTGTTGGCGGTGCTGTGGTTGGCGGTGTTGCTGTGACAGTTGGCGGTGCTGTGGTTGGCGGTGTTGCTGTGACTGTTGGCGGTGCTGTGGTTGGCGGTGTTGCTGTGACAGTTGGCGGTGTTATGGTTGGTGGTGTTATGGTTGGTGGGGGGGCTGCTGCCACTGGCAGTACGCCTGCTGCAGCAACTGCTGCTGCTGCTGCTACTGCTGCTGCTGCTACTACTACTACTGCTGCTGCTGCTGCTGCTGTTTGGCTGATGCTGGTGCTGCGGCTGTTGCTGGTGTTGCTGGTGTTGCTGGTGTTGCTGGTGTTGCTGGTGCTGCGGCTGTTGCTGGTGTTGCTGGTGGTGATGTTGGTGACAATGCTGAGGCTTCAGCTGCGGCTGCTGTTTAGGAAAGGAAACATTTCAGATTTTTTGTTTTGTTATATTATTTGCCCCCCCTCTTTTTTTTTAAGCAGCAAGCACACATCTCTTCAGGGTTGAGCAGGCTTAAGGGTGACAGCTGAACTCTCAGTATTTGGAAGTGTCTCTTCCAATGTGTGATGCCAAGAGACAAGTCAGTATTTCAGGGAAGAGGCTTTAAAACCTGGGCTCCTCACAACTCCTCTTCCCTACCCTGCTGCTCCCAACACATAACCCTCAGTCTCTTCAAAGCAGAGAGGCAGCCTTTCTTTCCAAACAGCAGGGGTGCAGGATGAGTCAGGTGGGGTTTCTTGCCCCTTTCCAAGCAGACTTTCCAGAAAGGGTGATTTTCACCAAGATGCCTGGAAAGTGCTGGCATCTTGGTGTCCCCATATATAAGAGCAAGGTCACAAATGAGCAGAGAAGGCCAGTGTGAGGGGAGGTCTGTCTATACCAGTGGTTCTCAACCTTCTTAATGCCACAACCCTTAAATACAGTTTCTCATGGCATGATAACCCTCAACCATAAAATTATTATCATTGCTACTTCATAACTGTAATTTTGCTACTGTTTTAAATTGTAAAGTAAATATCTATGCTTTCCAATGGTCTTAGGCATAAATGGATTGTTTGACACCCCCTCCCCCAAGGAATCATGACCTACAGGTTGAGAACCATTGCCTTACAGAATCTCTACAGGACTCTGTACTATTCTCACAGCAAAACATCTGATAGGAAACCTTTAAAGCAGGCTTGGCCCACAGGCAGAGAACCTATACCATGGCTGCCTGCAGGGATAGGGCTGTTCTCTGCCCCACCAGCTTCTTCTATAGTATGGCCTGTTCCTGAAAGTATCACATTTACAGTTATTTGTGGACAGTTTGCCATAGTCAGACATGGTATTAGTTACTTGGAGAGGGCCAGAAGGAAGCTCAAGTTCTCAGGGTCACATGGCTTCTCCCCTCCAGCATGCTCCCCAGGGTTGTGGGTGAGGGAGTCTGAAAGAATAAGATGGCAATGCTTGGGCCAAAACCAAAGATCCTTTGGTAGAGTGCTTACCCCTAGCTCTATCCCCAGCACAACATAAACTGAACATGGTAGTGCATATCTGTGCACATTGTAATCCCAGCTCTCAGGATCAGAGGTTCAACACTGACCTGGTCTACATAGTGCATTCAAGACCACTCTGGGCTATGTAGACACTTTCTGAGAGGGAAGCAGTTCTTGCCCTGTATAGCTAGAACCCACTGGAGACACAGACATGGACAAAGCTGCTCACAGATACCAACTAGTTCAAAATGTCAGAGAATAAAGGGGCAGAGGTGTGTGGTCAGGCCTGGAAAGCTCAGAAAAGGGGAGGCTGGGAGGATGGCCAGAGAGATAGAAGGGGTCTGTGGGGCAGGGGCTGGCAGAGTAAGGTTATGGCAGAATCTACAAGTAAGAGACTCTCCACACAGATGATTTGAGTTATGACTCACTGTAACAGACAGCTCACCTAGAAGTGAGCCCAGGAGAGAGTGTGTTTGACACCCTGTCCCAAAACAAGCCAGATAATCCAGAAGACACGCCAGTCAGAGGCAGATCTGGGGCAATGCAGGACAAGGGGAGTATGAGTTTAAGAAGGGGTATGAAGAGAAAACAAAACTGTAATCAAGTTTTTCTATGGGCCGCCAGCTCACTCACACACACACACACACACACACACACACACACACACACACACACACGCACGCAGAGACTTAAATTAATTATGAAAGCTCAGCCTTACCTTAGGTTTGTTTCTAATTAGTTCTTATAACTTAAATTAACCCATTTATATTAATTTACTTTCTGCCTTGTGGCTTTATTACCTCATCTATGTACTGCCCATCATGTTTGCTCTGTATCTCCACCTTCTTTGCAGCATGATCCCTGCCTGGAAATCTTACCTAGCTATTAGACATTCAGCTTTTTATTAAACCAATCCAGAGCAACACATCTTCACAGTGTACAAAGAGATAATCCCACAACATTTCCCCTTTTTTGTTCAAATAAAAAAGAAAGGTTTTAGCACCCTCCCATCACACAAAGACTGAACAACATTTTCACCTTTTTGTCTAAATAAAAAGAAAGGTTTTAACCCTAACACAGTAAAACTATATACAATAAGAACAATTATCAGGTAAGAATTACATTTACAATGTCCAGTCCATTTGCAATCTGGCAAATTCAGAGAAAATACTCCATTATCTATTCCCTCTTGATGAGTCCAAAGTTTTGTACCTATTTTACTTTCTATCATGACTAAGGAAAACTGTAACTATAATTATCTAGTCTTAAACCTCATCAGAGACCTGAGGAGGATATAATATTACCTGAGTAAACAGGAAGTAAAGAGCAAACAGCTTTCCAAAACTACAGAAATGACAGAAACAGCTGGCTGCCTCGACAGTCACCCAAGATTCCTCTGTAATGTTGAGCATCCATCTTCAGCCTACAGGCCTAGAATATCTGACAGACTTTTCTGTGAAGCAGGATTTTTGAAGGACTGCTCTACCTTGTCTTGGAAAAGTTTGGCAGTTTCCTTCTTTTGTGTCCTGCTGGTACAATTTGGACAGCATACTGTCAGCAGTTGAAGCAAGGATAGTCTCTTTGCCTAGTGGCTAACTTTACCACAAATGAAAGCAAACTCCATATGGGGGGTTTTCAATGAATGTCATCCTCTTTTGAAGTAAATTGGTACTGTCAGAAGCAGACAGATCTCACTATCATGAAAATCCCTATGTTATTAAAACATTAAAATGCCATGTTCTGTAGGTCTCTGAAGTGTTTGAAGAAATCTATTTAAAGTGTCTTTGATTGACCTTGGAAGTATACCTAACATGGCTATAAACTTGAATGTTACATATGACTAACTAACTTGTATGTCTTTATTATCCTAAATAGCTTTCAAGGACTAGAAACATATTTTTATTTTTATTTTATTTTATTTTTGGTTTTTCGAGACAGGGTTTCTCTGTGGCTTTGGAGGCTGTCCTGGAACTAGCTCTTGTAGACCAGGCTGGCCTCGAACTCACAGAGATCCACCTGCCTCTGCCTAACCAAGTGCTGGAATTAAAGGTGTGCGCCACCAACACCCGGCTGAAACTTATATTTTTAAATGAGCTGCATAGGTACAATACCTTAAACAAAAAAATAGAAATATATAATACAGTATAACAAAAATAACTTTACATTTGTGTCAATAGACAAAAATCCATGCCAATGTAAAATATTTGAGACTAGTAGTTGTTCAAAAGTAGACTCAACAATCTACCCTTTTATCCCATCATTTCTATACTGTATCTCCCTTTCTCCCTTCAGAAAGAGATCCCTGAAACTAGTCTCCTTTGTTTACCTTTCTCCCTAACCATCACCAGTAACAATTTGTGACCAACCCCCCTAAATGATGACAAACATCCATGACCCACTGAATGACAAAAACCACCCACCCCACCTCTTGGGAATGTGGGCATCGTGTTCTCTAGCCTGCTTCCTGTTCTCTATGAGTGATGGCATCTTAATGGGACCTGAGAAAATTAAAATAATGGTCAAGTCCTGGGAAAACTAACCATAACATTTGTTGTCCAGTTTCTGTGCAATGGGAAAGTGCAAGGCTTATCTGTAGTCCTAACTAGAATAGTCTGTGAGTCTGGACATCTCAGTCAGCAGCCTTGAAGGTATTCTGAATGCAGAACTCTGAGGAAACTGCAACAGAGGCACTCTGAGAGACTGAGTCACCTGGGCCACCCATTTTCATTGGTGTCTGGTTCCCTTACTCTGAAAATACACAAACTTTCAAAAGTAGCATACATGTCTGTACTAACATAAGTATTGACTATGAGTTTTGCACAATCCAGCCAAAGATGATTTTTTGTCTTGTTTAATTTTTGAGCAGGTAAAATATATTTCACCTGTCTTGTAGTTTTTCTAGGTTTATTTTTCTATGTCTGTAACCAGGATTTTCAGGGTGTCCCCCCCAATCAAACCTGATCCTCGTTAACCTTGAAAGAATCCACAGCCTTTTGTTTTCTGTGGAAACAAAAGCATGACCTCTTCCCCAAAGCAATACATTTTTTACTTCCATTTTAAAATTAAGGCATTCCTAAAATATCTATGCTGTCTTAATTCAACAGTCCTTTCCACAATCCAATGTCTCTCAGCAGCTGTTGTTCTCTGTTCATTACTATTCAAAAAGTTCAAAATCAACAAACAGACACCTTATAGGATCCCAACTCCCTGTATATTTTCCATCTTTACATGACCTATCCTTTTTATATTATTTTATTCTCTCTTTAAAGACTTTATTCTTTTCTATGACTGTACCCATTATCTTTTCTTTTTTAAGTTTATGCACATTTTTAAAATACTAACAAGTTTAGAGACTTTGTCCACTGAATCTGTCTTAACTGAGCATCTGTTGTGTTGACTAATCATTTGAGACAAATCAAACTATTATGTCAGCCTCCATGCAGCTTGGCTTAGCACAAGGTACTGGTATCTGGCTCCAGCCTGCAGGAAACAGCCAGTAGCCACATGTCTTTATATCACTGAACCTACCCAAGAGATCACAGCCCTCAGGTTTTATGTGGATATATGTTATGGACATTGGGTGCCATGTGTAGTCAGGCTTCTCTTTGGGCCTCCAGCTCACAAAACAAGTGACACAGAGACTTATATTAAATAATGAAAGCTCAGCCTTGGCTTAGGCTTGTTTCTAACTAGCTCTTATAACTTAAATTAGCCCATTACTATTAATTATGTTCTGCCTTGTGGCTTTATTACCTTATTGCCATAATGCCCATCATGCTTGTTCTGCATTTCCTGGAGTTTCTGCCTTCTTTCCAGCATCCTCTCTGCCCAGAAATCCTGTCTAACTATTGGCCGTTTGGCTTTTTAATAAACTGATCAGAACGGCACATCTTCACAGTGTACGAAACGATTGTTCCTTGACACAAAACCATTACCTTGTCCCATTAGAGGGTAAACTGAAGTGAAAGATGAGATGGGTTCCCCAGTCATGCATTCCAGAGTGAACTTGCCATAGCTTTAGAAGGCCATTTTGTGAGGGAAGTTCAGAGAAATAAATGGGAACCTAAACAGCTTTCAAGCAGGAGGTAATAGGTGGCTGGCCACTGCCTTGAACAGCCAGTCTCCCTAGAAATGCGTCTGGAGCCCAGCCACTACCAGCAGCTACCTCCAACACCACAGTGCCAGCATCTGCTGTCTCAAGAAGCCTGGAGAGACACAGAGTCTACAGCCTCAGTGATGTCATTGTTGACATCACTAACAACCTGAGCAAAATGACAATGCAATAAAGGGAACTGTGACATATATAATGGTCTTTCCAAAAACCAGGGCAAGTGAATCTGGAATCGCAGGCTGAGGCTCATGGAAGAAATATTGTGACAGCTGTTGCAGAATTGCTGATGATTGAGATGCAGCAGAACCTGGGCAGAACTAGGATGGTTCATCTCAAGGAGGAGAAGCAGCAGGCACTGGAGGGACCAGGAGGAAGTCCTGGTGCCTTGGCTGCAAGAAAGTAGCATCACCCATCTTTTAGAAAACAGACAAGTGCTGCAACTGAGAGAAGGAAATTATTTTAGTTAGTTAGGGCTTCTAGTGCTGTGGTAAAGCATCACCAAAAGCAGCTTAGCAGGGGGTGGGGGAATAAGTTTATTTCATCTTACAATTTATAGTCCATCATCCAGGGAAGTCAGGGCAGGAACCTGGAGGCAGGAACCAATGCAGAAGCCATGGAGGAGTGCTGCTTACTGACTTTCCTCCTGGCTTGCTCGGCCATCCAGGACCACCCGCTGGGGTGGTCCCGTGCATCAGTTACCAATCAAGAAAATATGCCACAGCCTTACCCAATCTGGTGGGGCATTTTCTCAATTGAAGTTCCCTCTTCCAAAATGACTCTAGCCTGTGTCAAGTTGACATAGGAACTAGCCACCTAAGGTCCTAATGGACGACCCCGAGCCCTATTCCTAATTAAACAGCCTGACACAGTATTGTAAAATCCTCACCCCAATTTTTGTCATGAAGCTTCATTTTAAAAGATGATAAAATATCTTAACAGATAGTCATGAAAACATTGGACCATGATGAGTTTCAAGAAGTTTGATATGAGAAAACCAAGCAAGCTACAGCTACATCCTGGTGACTGTGTCTCTTGAGTGTCAGCATGCCCCTGTGTAAACATCCTGATGATAATGTTTTCCCAGATCAGGTGGCTCATAGCTGCCTGCAACTCTAGATGCATCGTACCTGAAATCTTCTTCAGGCCTCCATGCTCACTGCACTGACGCGCGTGCACGTGTGCACACATTTACACACACACACACCTTCAAGGTCTTTCTATCATCTCTCTCATCTCTTTATTTTCTTACCTCTATCCAGATGTATCCCTTCAGTGTGTCATTAATTTTCCCCTTACAGACATTCTCCAGAATGTGGAGAGATAGGTTTGGGGCATGGGCCTTCTCTGGTGTGTCAGGGAAGGATGCCAGCGGGGATAATGGGTATAATGGGAGGCTTTTGGAGAGGGGTGGGCTTTACCACCCCAGGTGTGGAGAAGGAAGACAGGTGTGACGAGGACAGCTCATGTAGTCGTGCTGTGGCTGGGACCTGAACCCAGAGAACTTTTGAAGCCACACACACTGTATGTCAAGGTTCCAGGTAGTCTGTGTCCTTAACTTAAACCTACACCATCGTCAGGTTTGCCTTTTCCTGGGCAGGGCTCCACGTTAGGATCCCTGCAGGACACATGGCCCCTGAATGTGGATGTTGTGCGCAGCCATGAGCTCCGCCTGCTGCTACAGGCAGAGGAAGGGGCACACTCCCTTCCCTATGCCGATGGTGCACTGTGGTTTCATCTGAGCCCATGGATGCTGTCCCCAAGCAGTGGGTGAGCAATTCCACTGCCAAGAATCCCAGCTGAGGCAGATCTCCACACAGGAGGTGAAGACTGGAACCCGCCCTTCTCTCCATCGTCATCATTCATGGAGAAGCCAGTACTCCTCACCTCCCCACCCCCACCCCAGAGCTCTAGGGCAGGCAGCCTGCTTACCTCAGTCACTGACATTCTTTGTGGGTCCCTAATGGGCTGTGGACTGGGAACTGCCCCAGCCTCCCTGACTTCAGCTAGTCTCCTGGTGCCAAAAGGAGTAGAAGCCCAGAAAGCGCTGTGAGAACCAAGTCCTCATGAGAAAGATGGGGGGGGGGGGACAGAAAGGCCCAGTCCTGCCTTCAGCCCTTGCTCTCCAAAGCCTTAGGAAGAGGCAAAGTTGCAATCAGATGTCAGATGCCCCCTAGCTGGAGGCCACAGCAGCCAGTGTCCTGGGTTCTCCTAAACCCCAGTCCAAGAAGAGCATACAAGTGACCCCCACAAATCGGGGAAGAGGGGCCTGAGCTGGCTGCTTAGGAGTGCTCCCAGCCTCTAACTTTAGGCCCCACAGTCTGGAGCAGGCTTCCTGCTGCTCCTCTTCCCAAGAAGTCAGACTTTCCCAGGGAATGGTCACTTCCTGCTCTAGTTAAGGAGGCAGAAAGAAACCTACAGAGCCGGAAGGGAAGGGCCTTGGTCCAGGTGCAGTTTCTGCCCAGAGTTGGATGGAAATGGCAGGACCTGCAGACTGCTGGGTGGGTCTCTGTGCTCTGAGAACTGGGATGCTCTGAGCCAAGGGTGGGTCCTTCCAAAGGCAAGCTGGCCTGTTCTGCTTCTGGGACGGTGGTGTGTGTGTGTGTGTGTGTGTGTGTGTGTGTGCACATGTGCATCTTTTAAAACTAGTATGATTAGCTAGTTTGTTGTGATATTTTTATACACTTATGTAATTACACATTGTTTTTATCATCCTTCCTCGCTGTCTCCCTGCTCCCCTAAATACCCCCCCTTCTGCTTTTTATTGAAACCACATACATTGAGTGTCAAGGCTCCAGGTAGTCTGTGTTTATAACTTAAATCTACTCCAGAATGAGATTTGCCTTTCCTGGGAAACCATTTTGCACAGAAACAAATGCTCACCTTGGGTCCCCTTCCGGACACTGTGAAGCCACATGGACCTTGGATGTAAATGTTACGGGCAAACACAAGTTCTACCTGATGCTGGAAGTAGAGGAAAGGGTATACATTACTGTGTACATGGTATGCTATGGCCTCGTGTTCCATTACCCTCTCTCGGTGTCATCCTCAGTACCCAGGTCTCTCCCTTCACTGTTACTAGGAGACCTGCTCCTATGTCCATGTCCTATATGTTTGTATCAATTTAGATGTGGATTTGTCTTTCGCTTAACATAATGGTCTCCAGTTGCACCCATCTTCTGGCAAGTGTAATAATTGCATTTTTTAAAACTTTATCAGCCTTTATTCTATAAATATTGTTATAAAAGCATTTCATTTAGCCGGGCGTTGGTGGCGCATGCCTTTAATCCCAGCACTCGGGAGGCAGAGGCAGGTGGATCTCTGTGAGTTCAAGGCCAGCCCACTCTACAGAACGAGTTCCAGGACAGCCTCCAAAACAATACAGAGAAACCCTGTCTTGAAAAACAAAACAAAACAAAACAAAAAAAACATTTTATTTAAATAACAATTCTGTTAAATTTTTTCCTTCTCTTACATGCAATAACATTGGATATTCTTATTAATGATTTTATTAATAATTATAGCATTTTACTTTTTCTTTTTATTGAAAATAGATTATTTTCTTATACAATAATTTCATTTTTACAGCTGCCACGGCGATCTCCATGAGTCCCAAGGATTCGGTCCCCCAGGCTCGGGCGCCGCCTTGCGGCCATACACTCCCTGCACCTCTCGGTCCCCGCTGATGTGCGGGATCTAAATAGTGCCAGGCTGCGGTGCCCCCGACCCTCTTAAGATCACCTGAGGCTCCTGTGCAGGTAAAGAGGAGACGGGCGAGCCTGAGTTGCGGGGACAACTTTGTTCCTCCCGGCAGAAGGGCGCTGTGGCGCGAGGGCAGCGGGCCCAGGCTGTGTTCTTAGCCGGGTCCGCTGCCCCAAGTACTGGACAGGGTTCCTTCGAGGTGGGTCCGCCTGCCCTGGGTGGTCCAGCAGCCCCACTTTTCGGGGACAGGCGTCCCAGATGCTTCAGCGGGGGTCAAGAAGTGCTGTCCCCCTCCGCAGTTTCCGGAACTGGTAGGGTGCTGCCCCCTGCTGGCCACCCTACCATGAACAATGATCCAAGCTGTCCCTTCTGAGACCCTGTCCAAGGCCGTGGGTGCAAAAGGGCCCCCAGAACACCAGGAAATAGCATTTGTCTGGGTGAGCCCCAGCTGGGGAGCTGAGGTTGCTGAGGCCTCCGGTACAGTCCAACCCTCCCTCTTTCCAGAGCTCAGGTCTGAGCAACACTGTCCCAGCAACCCAGCCTCCATCACCATGGCCAGGGGCGCTTTCCTCACACCAGTGATAGTGGCTAGATAAGGGGTGCCAGCTGCCCCTTCCTATACATAGCTCCCTGGAGACATCTCAGACCCCCTACTCCCACCTCCCAGCAAACTGCTCCTGTACAGTTCTTAGATTGGCCTCTCAGAGAGTGGGCTGCTCCTGGATTCCAGACTGCAGAGAGATAAGGGCTATTCTGGATGACTTGCAAATGGGTTTGAGATTTCTGGCTGCTTTGTAAATTCCCAGGTCAAGGATGCCCCAAAGACTTCCCTCAGAACTCAAATTTCCAAAACACCTAAGCCGGAATGTGTAGCTTTCTGGCAGGGTACCTACTTACACAGTGTATATGAGGCCCTGACCCCTAGAAGTGAGACAGGAAAACTGTCTTAGAGACTGGAACTAAGAATGGTAACCAATGCAGACGAGGCAGAAGCTGGGGATCTCTGGATGTGCGGGCGCTGAGGCAGGAGCCACTGGTTCCTGGGTCTTCCTCTGCCTTCTCCAGCTATGTGATCCAAAATAAGGCATTTCAGCTACAAAGACCCATCTCTAACCTCTGCTTCAGTCCAGGAGAAGAGTATTATTACAACGGCGTGTTCCCTCACCACACTGGCATTTAAGATTTCACAGATAACCAGACAGGGCTTGAAACAGGGAAAGGGGTGTACGTCTAGACGGCGCCCCATGAAAGCTGCAGGGCCCTGGAGGGAAAGAGGGATGAGCGGAGTGCGGGTTTTGAACAGCACACGAACAGAATCAAAGGAGAAATTTCTATTTCTGAGTGCTCAGTTGGGGACCAGCCCAGTAGGCACCGCCAGCTCTGCGAAAGGCCTGCCTTGTGTTTTTATGTTCCTTGGCCATCGCCCACAACCCCTACCCCAAGCACCCCTTGCTCCGCCCTTCTAGGTATCGGTACTTAGCACTCTATTTCCAAGTGTTTTGGGTGTTGGAAAATAACTCAATAATAAAATTCTTCCCAAGTTAAAATGGCATGAAGAGGCCCCTGTGGACTAAGGTTTATTAAATATGAAGTATGCTTGTCGGGGGAGGGGGGACTTTGTTTTTATAAACAGTAGAAGTATTGCTATGGTAACACTGCTTGGTTTGCTCTGCAACCCATAGAAGCCTCAAAGCAAATTATGGCCACTTTTCTCTCTGCTTGCCTACATTTCTAGAAACATTGAAGCCAAAATTCCACGATTTGCCTGCCTGCTTTCCAAGCCCAGAAAATATCATTTTAAAAGTCTTAGGGACACAGTAGAAACCACTGCCAAAGTTTCTAAATGAAAGTCATTTCTCACACATACACAAAGATCCACAAAGATACAGTCTGTCTGCCAAACTACAGTATGCCTCTCCCTTTTAAAATTTTTTTAATTTTATGTAACTCAAGTGTCCTTGGGCCTTACAAGTTCTCAGGGTCAATGAAAGCATTAGAATGTGACCCATAGTGTCGCCTATTTCCTGCTCTCTGAGTTTTTCTCCCACCTGCTCACAAAGGCTATGAGCCTCCTACATATATCCCTGAGAACTTGGGAGTAATTTGACATGGCACTGACAAAAATCCCAGGAGCAGTGTGACCTGTGAGCATCAATGTCCCCAGTTTCTCCCATCAATGCCGAGATCTTCCCAGAAGGTAAGCACTTAATGACATGTGAAGCAGCCTGGAAAAGCCCCTCCCATTTCTGTGTGTCACACTGTGTCCTCTGCCGTGCTGGCATTTTTCAGTGGTAGGCTTAAACTGTTCTCACACACCCCTGCCATGCAGAGAACTCAGCACCCATCCAATGGCCAAGATATAGTAACACCTCTTAGGACTATGTCCCCTCCACATAGAGAGGCCCATGAGATCTGGACCATGTAGTCATATTGGAAGCATGTCTATACCCTCAGTGCCAGGCAAGGATTCCCTTGTCCATGTGACAAGAGACCACTAGAGAATGCAAGAGTGACAGCCACCCTGTGGTCATCTGATGGAGTGGAGAAGAGCTGGCACCTAGCAGCGGAGGGAAGGGTTGCTCCACTCCAAAAGAAAAGCAAATTGACAGCAGATTATTTTCCTCTGGCGTGTCCCGCTTCAGTATGTGCCACATTGCACTCCACAGTCCAACTCTGCAGGACGAGAGTTAGTAACAAAGTCAAAGGGATGGAGAACTTTATTGCTTTCAAGCACATAAAGTGTGAGATTTACTGCTGAGTCTGGGGGATGGCTTTGACCTGAAGCAGTCTCAGTGATACCAGGAGATGTCCTGGCCTGAGGTTAGAGTTGCAGGCTCTGATGCGGCAATAAATCAAGTTACAGTTGTTTATCAAGTTTGGGCAGATTTCGGGTTTCTCTGTTTTTCTTATTTGGGTCACTATAACTGTGCTTTCTTTTTTAATGTTTTAAAAGTTCTTAATGAAGAAGCAGGCCATGCCTCTCAAATGCCTACTCCCCATTCACATCCTGAATGAGTGATGTATGTTACACACATTACTACGCTGAAAGGCCTTTTTTTTTAGATTTTTTTTTAGATATTTAAAAGCTTTAAGACTCCAGTTCATTATTTATTTTCAGTATCTGCACAGGCTTCAAGTCACACATCTCTTGGGAAGCTGGGAAACAAGATGGCACAGAGAAGAGTACATTCTGGAGGTTCTGGCCAGCAGAGAAGGGAAGCACAGTTCTGCTCTGATGCTACCCAAAGAGCAGGAAGAGAGACACTAGACTTTTTGGAATCGGTTAGGATCTCTGCATCACTATTCTCCTCTAAGTAAACATTTGAGCATTAAGGGCAACGAACTTCTGGCCTCATTTCCTTGAAATCTAGCTCTGCAGGTGCACAGGCTCCCTCCACACAGAGGTCTAGAAGGTCAAGTAGACTTAGTAGACTGCCCATGCATGTGAAGAGATGACAGTACAGACTGGACCCCAGCAGTAAGACCTGGAGCTGACACTCCTGCACACTCTTGCAGCAGGTGTATGGTGAACTCAGTCAAGTTGGAGACCAAAATGTGATGTTTCTCAAAGTGTGTGCCTCTGCCCTCTGTGTCTGCTCACCATCAGAGATTGTTAAACATGCAAATTCCTGGTGGGGCGTTGGTGGCATACACCTTTAACCCCTGCACTCAGGAGATAGAGGCAGGCAGATCCCTGTGAGTTCAAGGCCAGCCTGTTCTACTGTCAAGTTCTCTATAGCTGCACAGGGAGACCTTCCTTTGAAAAACAAACAAAAATGCAAACTTCTACAACCCAGTGCACCTGTCTGCTAACCAGGAGTCTGCTCCTTTCGATGGTCCCTCAGGCATAGCACCATCTATAAGCTAGGTCTCTCTGTGAAGCTGTACTCTGCCGGGAACCAGGGATGGCAAGGACACCAACAATCTTTGAGGAGCCAGCAGTGTGCAGATCTGAGACACAAACTAACATCATCAAATGTACAGCTGGAAGTCATGATGCAGAAAGCAGCTTTGGGCTCCAGAGTCTCTGACACATCATAGAACCAAAGCAAATGCTCTCAATTCCCAGAAGTCATTTCCCAAGAATAACAAAGCACACAAGAAACCAAACACTAGGTTCCAGTGTCAGATAGTCCAAATACCAGAAATACCTGTTACTAGCAATACAGCCATCATACTTAAAGAAGTAAAAATGATGACGCTCAGAAACACACAAAATAATAATAATAATAATAATAATAATAATAATGACTGAGATGCACTTAACCAAAATGAAAGTAAGGTGTGAAAGGTGTGAGAGACTATGACAGAAGGATTTCAAGTTTGAGACTAGCCTAGACCCTAGCTCAAAAAATGCAAGTGTATATATCCTTGATAACTGACATTTGAAAGTCAGTGTATGGATTTCAGTACAGCACCATGAGGATACTCACAGGTCACAATACATGAAGTATTTCTTCATAAGCCTGTTTTAAGGTTAGAGAGAAGGCTCAGCAGGTAAGCACACATACTGCTTTTTAGAGGACCTGAGTTCAGATCTCAGCACCCACACCAGGCAATTCAGAACCATCTGTAACTCCAGCTCCAGGGGATCTAACACCTCTGACCTGTGGGAGCACCTGCACCAAGAGCATCCAAAGGAAGCCATCCCATATAGGAAGCATAAGAGACAGGGCAAAATGAAGACAAATGTGGGGCCAGAGAGATGGCTCAGCAGTTAAGAGCCCTGCCTGCTCTTCCAAAGGTCCTGAGTTCAATTCTCAGCCACCACATGGTGGCTCACAACCATCTGTAATAAGGTCTGGTGTCCTCTTCTGGCCTACAGGCATACATGCAGACACAACACTGTATACATAACAAATAAGTAAATCTTTAAAAAAAGTAAAGACAAATCTAAATGAACACTGACAGCATGTAGTGATTTTGTGATATTAAGTAGAAGTATAGTTTATATGTGAAGAATGACACATGAGTAAGGAAGAGATAAGGGAACACTTTCTAAGGCCACCCTCTCTGGGACATGTCATGCAAAACAGTGAAGTTCAGATTTGGATGTGTTTATCTTGTAAATTTCTACTGACCCCAAGAAAAGAGAATCAGTAGATGGGAGAAAGAGATGATGAAAAAGGATACAGGCCTGGGGTCCAAGCAGAAAACACAAATAAGATAACAGATGTAAACTATTTTTAATGTAAAGATATTACATGTAAAAGATAATTTCAAACTCTTTTCTGTCTAGTAATATATTGTTTATAAGAATTCATATCTAGGATAAAGAGTCAAAGGCTGAAAATAGAGATTAAAAGTAAGTATTAGCTGGGCATGGTGTGGTCATGCCCGTAATCCCAGCCCTTGGGAGGTAAAGGAGAAAGGGTTTCTGTAAGCTCCAAATCCAGGCAGAGCTATATGGTGTGAGACCCATCTCAAAAACACAATAAATAATAAAAATAAGTATCTGTATACAAATGTCAACCAGAAAGAAGTTAGTGGATTACATTCCTAGTCAGCAAGCTACATTTTAAAGTTAAAAATTATAATTAATGGATTAAATTAATCTGTTTCATAGGAAAGAATTCATAACAATTTTAAAAGTGCATTTACTGAAAAACAGTATCAAAATTAAGCAAAAGGAACACACAAGACAGTAATGAGAAGAAATGAGACATGTCCATATGGAAGCATTGAAGAAACCCTCCAGTAGCTGATAGAACAAACAAACAAACAAACAAAGGAATTCAATGACAACAACAGGATTTCAGGAACACACAAATGACAGGTGATGTAGTGGGCATTAGTAGAACTCCCATATGAAATCTGAACACAAGAAGCACTTGAAAATCCTGTCTGTCCACCACACTGACTGCAAGCTCCAAGAGCAGAAAGATGACAACACCCCAGAGCATGTGCCCTGGTCATGCTAGAGTTCAGAGACAAAGAGATAAGCAAAACCACAGGTCTGGAAATTAAGAAACACTTCCAAGTAAGTATGAGTCAAAATCTCATAACGCCAATTTGAACGTATCTTGGACTGAATAATTCAAATATCTTACATTATAACATAAAGCAACTCATAAAGGAAAAATTGCAGTCCCAAAACAACAAAACTGATTATCCTAGAAGACAGTGTCATCCAACTCACAGATAAAAACTAGGCTTGGCCAATATGACAGTTTGAATACAATTGTCCCCCATAATCTCATAGGGAGTGACACTATTAAGAATTGTGGCTTTGTTGGAGTGTGTATGGTTTTGTTGGAGGAAGTGTGTCACTGTGGGGGTGGGCTTTTAGGTTTCCTATGCTCCGCATACCACCCAGCGTCTCAGTCAATTTCCTGTTGCCTGCAAGAAGCAGGACTCTCAGCCACTACTCTAGCACTGTTTGTCTGCATACTTCCATGTTCTCCGCTATGATGATAATGGCCTGAACCTCTGAAACTGAAATTGAGCTGCAACCCCAATTAAATGTTTTCCATTATAAGAGTTGCAGTGGTCATGGTGCCTCTTCACATCAATGGAAACCCTAATTAAGACAACAGCACACTGTATAACAGTTTCCCACATTGTGTAACAGTTTCCTCTGAGATTTAACATTCCATCTGGAGGGGAAGCTCTTTCAACAAAAAGTAAACAACTCAAAATAGCCTCAGGAAGCCCCTGAAACTGACCAGAATTACTACACCCTTCTCTGCCAGATGAAATGAAGCTGAGCTGAAAAGAACATTCTCAGACCAACTGAGCTGCCAAGAAGACTCTAGAAGCTCAGCTGCAAATGCAAGCCAAAGACTACTCTCAGACCAGAACAGGTGCCTGGAAGAGGTTTCAACCAGAGTCAGTAAGAAAGGACACCCTCCAACCTGTTAGCTGCCGGCAGGTTTCCCAGCTTTAGTGAGTTTTGTCACCCAGGCTGGGGCTTGGGTGGGCCTTGGTAATGCAGCTGCCATTTCTGCTCTTGTAACCCCTCACCCATACTCCTGTGACTCCAATAAAACTAATTGGCTCACCAACTTGGATATTGGTGGTATCCACACTTGGGTCTGTCATAGGATTCCTATCTGGAGTGAGTTGATGAGTGTTGTATCTCTCCAAGGAAAATTTTGTCGAATAACACCCAAGCACTAGGCTGGGAGATAAAGACAGAAGGATCCAGCAAACCTCCACAAAACAAAATAAACCACAGAACTCCAGGTTCAGTAAAAGAACCTGTCTCAGAGGAGTAAAGTGGAGAGATACCCAACACCCTCCACTACCTCTGTCTGTAAGCATAGGCTGAGGTGTGAAGACACACACACACACACACACACACACACACAGAGATAAAGAAGGGCTAGGGGTACCCCTTTGTTAGTAGAATGCTTCCCTAGCATTCTTGGAGCACTGCATAAACTGGATGTAGCTCTGTACACCTGGAATCCCAGCAGGAAGATTTGAAAATTAAGGTCATCCACAGCTACAGCTTGAGTTCAAGGCCAACCTGCGACTCAGAAATTCTGTCTTTCAAACAAACAAACGTAAGCAGAGAATGGGAGGAGGGAGAAGAAACAGAAAGAAGAAATCAAAACAAGTAACAACAACAGCAACAAAAAAAAACTTTACAAAATTCTAGACTACAAAAGGATTAAACAAAAACCAATACCCTGAAACTGAAGGTTTGGTTCAGTGATACCCTGCTGGGGGTGGGGGGTGGGGGTGCTTCTGGTGTTAAGACCAAAATCCAGAGCCTGAATCACCACCATGAGACCAACTCCCATGCAGAAACAGAGTCTTCATTTGCCAATTTTCGGGTCCCTCAGTCTGTCAATGAACAAAAGGGCAGCAGCCACAGGGGCAGAACAGGAGAGACTCAGAGAGCAAGGGAAAGGGGGTTATATAGCATCCAGGCAGGAGGGCGGGGCTTGGGAAACTCCAAACCTGCCTAGTTACAGGTTTGGGATTGGCTCAAACCCTCCAAAACTGCATGGTTACAGATTTAGGATTGACTAAAGCCCTGAGAGAGGGAATTTAACATTGTTGTCACAGTATGAGGGCACCTGGAGTTGTTTACTCATTTCTGATTGGCCTCTCCCTGTGTTGCTCGTTTCTGATTGGGCCCTCCATGGCTAAAGACGGGGAGAGGTCAGGGGCAAGTCATGCCTTGCTGACTGGAAGAGGATGCCTCCTGCTCAAGTCAGGGGGACAAAGGGACATCTCTAGGCCAGGGGCTACTACTTTCCTAGACTTAAGACCTATGGGGAGTCTGCCCCCAGACTAGAGGGTACTACTTCCCTAAACTGAGGTCTGGAAAAGGTAGTGCCTCTAGACTAGAGGTTACTACTACCCTATTTCCCTGGGCCGAAGCATCACACTCCCAGGCTGGCAGTTACTACTGTACTGGTCAGGGATTGGTCGGTTTTTCCAGCTCAGTGATTGGCTGGTTTTGTGTCAGGGGCAGAAATGGCTCCAGTTTCAGGACAAAATTGTGTTTCTTTCTATAGTTCTTTTTGGCTTTTTAGGCACCAATTTTAGGGCCTGGCAAATTTCTTTTATAGGCCCCAATTCTAGTGCAAAGTGTGTTCTTTTGGTGCTAATTTCGGGGTAGGTGTTTCTCTCCCTGGCTCTAGAATTAGGGATGAAGTGTCTCTTTCACTGGCTCAGGTCCCAAATCCAGGGTGTGTTTCTTTCACTGGGTTGGGGCTTGGAGCAGAGCTGTTCTGGGTCTGTGAAGGGGCTGTGGATCAGGGATCTTCTGGGGCCTGGGTCTCTCACTGGGTAAATTCAGAGCCAGCCTTCAGTTCAGAGATTCTCTTCCACTGATATCCTCATACATTCTTATTGCAGTCCTAGGTTTCCTTTCGGCTGTTTCTGAAGTTTCCCTTACCTTTTTACTCCCTGCCATGTTTGAAGGAGACTCCTCTCCACCCCCAGACTTCCTCCCAGACCCCGGATTAGGCACAAACTACACCCAAAACAGTTTTCCTTTATTAAGCAGGAAGGAGAAGTTGAAGTGGCTGCTTTCTGACTCAGACAGAAAACAGCAGCACATGACCTTGCAGAGAAGGGGAGGTCTGTGTTAGGATGGGCTGGGATGCAGTGGTAAAGGAGGGAGGGGGAGGAGACAAGGGGAAGGGGGCAGGGGTATTTGTCCCAGAGGGACAAAGGACTGCCTCTGGATAGAGAGGAGACAGACACAGCACACAGGAAAATGGCAGTTTATAAAGGTAAAGGGTGAAACCCTGTATTAAGATTTGGTGTTTAGTTTTAATTGGGTGCATTAATTAGGTGAACCAAAGGGGAATCTTGATTGCTGGACTTTGGCAGTTGGTCCCAGGAGGAGGAAATAAGGAAACAGACCTTGGTGGCAGCTTTAGGAATGTAATCTAATGGTTTTTAGCAAGGCAGAAGGAATGGGAGAGAAGGGCAAGGCCTGCCAGAACCATGCTCGACACACTCAAGCTGGTCAAATCCCCTCAGTGTTAGCCTGCTGTTGCTTCTGGCACATTTTGGAGGCTCTGTAAATTTGATTCTGTCATTTGCCATTTTATGTTCTGGATTCTAGCTTATGGGAACTGCTCTGAAGCTTTTATTTCAAGTACATTATACTAGAAAGGGTTTGGGTTTGCTTTTGATCAGGGCTTGGGGCACTACCGAGGCTTTTTGGGACACAGGTTGGGAAATGTCACTTACAATGGGAAGGGAACATCTGGGTAGACTTGTCCCACCCTAGTGTGGAGGCCTGCATTCTCCCTATCATATGTGCATCTCTGAAGAGCTTCATTTGTAACATGACCTTGCTAGGATGTTCTACTTTGCTAAGGCTTCCTGTCTTTAACCAGCTTTCATCTGTACCCTGTCTTGGAATACAGCTACTAAAACAGACACCTAACAGATGCCCCTCCAGCACAGCCAGTGGCTTCTGTACTTTATTTCTTCACAGATCACCTACTTAATTTGAATTTGGGGGGTTCAAGGTTGTTTTTGTTTTCATTTTTATCCAGCCTAAGTTTTCTGAGTAAGTTTGTTGGGCTACCTGCCCATCAGACATTCCTTAAGACACTCTCTCTCTCTCTCTGTATACTCACATCCTGCTCTGAGTCATAACCACCTTGTGTACAGTAAAAGACACAAAGGTAACAGAAGACAAAGTATATACACTTGGGCATTTGTGTCTGTTAAGTAAACACTTGAAAAATTAGGACTTTACTAGCAATGCATAACTTTCTTCTCTTACTTGAGACTAGCCCTCAAAGTACTAGAAGATGCTATACAGACTGCTGGGGGAGAGCTGTCATCAACAATATTACTCAGCATTGGACCTGGCAAACAACACTGACCGGCCAAGCCTGCTGCGCCCATTGGTGCAAGTGGCAAGTCTGTTGGTAGAGGGAAACAGAAATTCTTTTTACTGGATTAGAGGTTACTAAAGTCATTCAGAAGCCCAGGGCTGGGGAAGCCATATGTCCCAGTGTGGAACCTACTGCAGTTAGATCGCCTTCTATGTAAGTATGCTTATGTCTACCTATTAGAGCTGCTGCCCGCTTTGATAAGAGAAGCTTCTTGCAGTGGCCAGAGTGATGAGAAGTGACGGCATTAAACAGGTCATCTAAGCACCCTCTTGAAGGCTCAGGAAATGGAAGAAGGGTAACAAACCTGGACGCTGAAGGGAGGGGGAGAGGAAGTGGCTGGAGCACTGATTTCTGGACATCACTGCTGTGTCACTCGAACTCACAGCAGCAGTGATTACCTGCACAAGACTTGATCTACCAACATCTTATGGAGGGAGAAGTTACTCATAGGACCCCACCCTTCCCTTAATGATTTATATGTAGTGATGGCTGCTGAGATAGGAGACATTTTCTCAAGTGGTGTGACCACTGGTAAGGTGACCATGTTTGTGTGAGCAAACCCTCGTCATGCTCCTGTAAACCCTAAATTGAGTCACACACACACAAAAAAAAGACCCAGAGGTAGAAGGTAAGAGGCTAGTTGAGAAAAGGGCAAGAGACAGTAATTGGGGGGAAGAGGGGTATATGATCAAAATACATAATATATACAACAAAAATGCCACAATGGAACCCATTATTATGTATAATTAATATATAATACAGACCACTTTAAAAGTATCTTGGGGACTGGAGATATGGCTCATGAGTTAACTTGCTGTTCTTACAGAAGACCTGTCTTCAATTCCTAGCACTCACAACAGGCCAAAGTCACCTGTAACTCCAGTTCTAGGGAATCTGATCCCCTCTTCTCTAGTCTCTGCAGGTACCTGCACAGGTGGGATACAATCACACAGACACACAGATACACAAAAGCAAAATGTTTCTAAGTTCCATGGTATAACTTACTTGTGACTTTGGTTTTTGTGCTAGGTACTTTTTTCCTCAAAGGATTTTGCTTTTGCTTTTAATAATAGGCATAAAACATACATATATACATAAATGTATATATACATCTATACATAAATACACACATATACACATAGGGGCCTATGGAGGGTAAAAAGGGTGTAGCATCCCATGAAGCTGGAGTTACAAGAGGTTGTGAGCTGGCCAACATGGGTGCTGAGAGCCATGCTCAGGTCTTCAGGAAAAACAATACAAGCTCTTAATCACTGAGTCATCTCTCCAGCCCATTAGATATGTCTAAACCACACAGCATACCACTGAAATTAACAAAATTAAATGTTCTCCTTTTCTCACCCCAATGAGATTGATCTTTTAAATGTACTTAAAACATATAGAGGAGGTATACTGGTAAATGAATGGGAATAGTAACTGTATGCAGAAAGTTTTCTAATTATTTAAAGGCCTTTTTTAAAATCATATTTTCTTTTTTTTTTTTTTTTTTGCTTGATTTTTTCGAGACACAGAGGGTTTCTCTGTGGCTTTGGAGGCTGTCCTGGAACTAGCTCTTGTAGACCAGGTTGGTCTCAAACTCACAGAGATCCGCCTACCTCTGCCTCCCAAGTGCTGGTATTAAAGGCATGCGCCACCATCTGGGTAAATCATATTTTCAATTACACATCCATACTTCATATTCAAAATATCCTGAAAAGGAATACTATCTAAGCATTAATTCCTGGGTGTGCCCTTCAGTCTTGGACATAACTTGTTATGCTCATATTCACTCAAGAAATGGCAAACAACCACGTTACATGCTCACTTCCTGCAAGCAGCAGTTGGGAAGGCCACTCACAGTCTGATAACTTCCCTTTGCTGTAGCAGCATATTGAAAAGGAGAGACTAATTTACCTTCAGACCTCTGCTGTGTCCCCTCATCCCAGCAGCTGAAGAACTATTCTGTTCTCAGTACCATCCCTGGGCAAGCAGACTCTTAACTTTTAGGACTTCCTGACTCTTGTAAGTGCTCAGTAAAACCAACAAGAAATTGAGGCAAATTTAAAGAAACTGAGTTTTATATCAAAACCATGATGGGAAGGTGAGGAGGTATATGGTCCTTATAGCAGAGAAGTGAGGAGTTAGAAGACCAGGGGAAGAACAAATCCAGAGGTTGAGTGTTGCTGGTGTTTTTTGTCCCTTCACAGCCCCAAATAAGCACACAGACACTGTATTAATTATTAAACTGTTGGCCAATGGCTAGAGCTTCTTACTAACTAGCTCTGTCTTAATTACTAACCCATTTCTATAAATCTGTGTATTTCCATGTGATCTTATCTTACCAGATAAGGGCCTGGACTTGTTACTCTTTCTCCCACTAAATGGTGTCTGTCTGCATTCCCCCTCTGCTAACTTTCCCCGAATTCTCCTTGTCTCCTAGTCTTGCCTATCTTCCTGCCTCTATTGGCCAAACAGTGTTTTATTCATCAACCAATAAGAGAAACATATATACAGGACATCCCCCATCAGTTGAGCTGTGTGAGTGGCTCAATTATACCATCTGTAAGCATTGCAGCTCAGATGGAAAAGTATTCTGGCACTCGGGGGCCAAGGAATACTACAGATCACAGCAAGCTTATTCTGGCACTCGGTAGCCAAAGAATACCAGAGGTCACAGCAAGCATAGCAGCTTACAGACCAGCTCCAGGGAAAGGCTTCCCAAGTATAACAGCTTTGCTCTGGCAGGAGTTTTCCCAGCAAAGTTGGAAGTTGTTACAGTACAGTTCAGCCCAGGTCCCCTGACTATAACAATTCTGCTTCGTTGGGGTAAGGTTGCCCTGCTCGGCTCTGCTCTTCTCTCCTCTGCTCCATTCTGGTGAAGGAAAGTCTCACCCAAGCCTCATTCAATAGACTGATTGAGAGGGAAGACTCCAGGAGAGTGGCGTTGGGTTAGGGTTAGGGTTGCCTCTGCCAGAGTGGAAGAAGACAGTCACAAGCTGAACAAGCACAGGGCTTATATAGGGCTTCTTAGGGCTGAGTTTTTCTGGGGAGATTTCCAAGGTGGGGATTGGTCAGATTTCAATCCCTGAGCTCAGATTGGTTAGATCTTGTGCTCAGAGATTGGTTGGTTTTCTGCTCTGGCTCAGGGTCAGATTTAGCTCTGGTTTCAAGGCCAAAGTGTTTTTCTTTCACTGGTCTTTTTTAGCCTTATGGATCTAATTTTAGGGCCAGGGTGCATTTCTTCCACTGGCTCTGATTCTAGGGACAAAGTATGTTTCTTTGGCTCTGCTCAGGGTGTGTTTCTTACACTGGCCCTTTTTCCCTACGCCATCTACTTTGGCAGCCAACCTGGGACACATCAGCATGGACCTGCTGTTTCCAGCTCTGTAACAGACATCTAGGATGTGCAAGTGCCAAGCCAAGTATAGCAGCAACACTCCCTTACTCCCTTCACTCTTCCTACTCTTGCGGCTGCCAATGCAGTTTACCACTTCTGATCACGTTGTCCAAAAACCTGCTAAAAAATTATTGTTTTAAAAATGTAAAGTATTATGTGAAAGTATATGTATGGGCTGTGATATCAGAATTTTATCTAATGATTCTTCATAAAACAACTGGAAAGCTGGGATATAGACATGTGGTTCTGGATATCTGCAAATTGTTTGTTTTTTAAAGCAACAGAAATGAAATGAGCAATATTTACTAACAATGAAAGTAAAACACTGGCTGTATTAAAGTCAGCAGAAATTTTAAAATGTTACATGCATGTGTGTTTCAAACACTGGTAAATCCTTCAAAATGAAATACTATGAATTGTGGCCTAGTCTGTGAGGCCTGGGGTACTGTCCCAAGCCCTGCCAAAAAGGAGTACATACAGCAAGGTTTTGGGTAATTTATTCACAGTTCCGGTATAGTCGTTGGATTTAACAGGACATGAGGATGAAATAACCATATGGCTCAGAAAACTAAACATTCATTTAAAAGAATACAAAATCAAAACAGAGCAATGATTATTCTAACCCCCCAGTCCCACAGAAGTATAATTTAAACAAATATCAAAACTTTATTAAAGGAAAAACACATTCAACCAGTGAACATTCAAAAAGACTATTTCTATACCCACTCTGGAAACTAGTACAAAAAACAAGCTTATGTGAGAATTTTCCTAAGATGTCCTCATCAGCCTTGTGATATGGTGTCTTTTATAATACAACACTCTCAGGCTAGTTTGGACTTACAGTTAACACAGCAGAACTTAACAGTCTTGCTTAATTATGGACATTATTATGTGAAGCCAATGTTGTCAGTTTTATTATGTCACTATCCCAGATCTGAGGGTGTTTAAATTCATCAAGCTATGAAGATACTGAAATACTTATTAACAATCTTTAAATACAGTGAGAAAGACCAACTTATATGTTGAAACTTTTAAACTTGAGAGTAAACAAAGTCATGAGAAATCCGTCTCGAAGTTTAAAACACTGTTGTATTCTTGGAGATACAACTCACCAAATGTGGATGTCATGAACCAAACTCTCTTTAACATTCCCTTCCATTCTTTGGCCTTCCTAAATTCAATATGAATTATGAATTCTTTTTCAATAAACATATTCCAATGACATTGTGCTTTTAATTTTTTTAGAAAAATCATACCAGTTATATAATAAACAGGTAACCTTGGTTTCTTTTATTGCTACAGAATATCCTAATTGTAAAAAACGATAAAAGACTGACCCCCAAAATTGAAAGTGTGTTTGTTAAAGTTCAGCTAGTTTCCTTCTCTAAAGAATGACAAAAATGACTTTCAGAGGAATATTACAAGAGACCAAAAACGGGTTCCTTTTCTCTCATCTTCAGAACTACTCAGGTAAGAGCCCTGGATTCAGAAACAACCTGCTACACAGAAATGCTCATGTTAGCTTTCTAAACTAACAGCCTCCTGCACAGCACC
This sequence comes from Mesocricetus auratus, assembly GCF_017639785.1. Taxonomy (NCBI): domain Eukaryota; kingdom Metazoa; phylum Chordata; class Mammalia; order Rodentia; family Cricetidae; genus Mesocricetus; species Mesocricetus auratus. The sequence goes on along the minus strand of NW_024429266.1, from coordinate 148,594,971 downwards.
CTGTGACGTCCCTCTGAGGAGCAGGGACACACAATGGCTTATCATCTTGGCATATTATTAACTGCCATTCTTTCTAGTACCATAGATCCATGTATTAATTGTAGACAGACTGGAACAACTGCTTATGAACATGTTCCAAAATGTGGATCACTGTTTAAGTAAACAAATCTCTTCACAGCATTTAACACCACCTCAGTCCAACTCCATCTTTCCGCTCTCCCACCGGAGTCTTCATAAAAACCAGGTTCACCAGGGACAATCAGAGCTGCCCTGAAGATTTAGCTCTGCTGCCCAGAATAGCAACCTGCTCATAGCAGGTGTTCATGCACAGCTGCTGACACAGTCACAAACTAAGAGTGAGCAGTGCACTTTCTATAGCCTTTTTACTCCTATGGCATTGAGGATTTTCTTTTTTAAAGCTGACTTCAAAGTAATCATTAACTGGGCCATGTGTTGGGTGCCCACCCCATAGTTCTCCCTGTCTAGCAAAGGTTCCCAGGAAATGATATAAGTGTGAACTTAAAGTTTAAACACACTATAAGAAAGAACTTTTATAGAAAGTCCCCCCTTTGCAGGGTATTTCTATTTTGAAAGATTAAATTTCTGTGTTCTGTATCATGCCAATTTTAACTGGGCTTACTCATTCACTCAGTAGCTTGCCTCAGTAAAACATTGGGATGTTAAGGATTAATTTAATAGAAGAATTTAAATTTATATTAACCAGGGTAAAGCAAAACAGGATAGGGAAGAGAATAATATTTGTTTAGGAAATACTACTCTGGTCTTCATTTGGGCTTTTGACTGTTTGGTCTTTAGGATTTGTCCTGGTTTGGAGTGTGTATGGAAGGGAAACTGGTGAATTGCTTCAAAGTCAGAGCCAGACAGAAGAAAGTTCTGATGTTCCATTACATAAAGGGTGATTAGCAAAACTGAACTGTGTAATTCAAAACAGCTCCAAGAGGACTCTGGATTAGTAACTAATGACCTAAGAATACTGTGGTGATCATTTCACAATGTCTCAACGTACCAACACCATCCTGTACTCTAGAGCAACACATTGAGGGAAAATAAAAACACCACCAATACACACACACATACATACATACACACACACACACACACACACACACACACACATACACACACACACACACCCATAAGTAGCGATCCTATTACATCAAACAAGAAATGACATTACACACATGCTAAACTAACATGAAATCTTGGAAATCATTAGAACAGAGAAACATAACTAAAGCAGCTACATGGGATAGAAACTGTGGCCCCGTCTTACGTTTTTAAAACTCAGATTTCCAGTCTCCATCAATGAGAGTGAAACCACATCAACTCTGTCTTCAATCCACCTTCACAAGAAGCCTATACTTCTATCATAGCATGAACTGCTTAACAGCAAGTTCAAACACAAAGAGTGAGTTACCAACTCCACTATTGTACTTTCACAGTGTAAAAGTGAAAGCTTTTTTGAAAGAAATGGACCTAACCTGAATAAAACACACTTTCCTAGAGCCCACATGATCTGACCCAAATATCTCTATGAAGAAATTATTCTACACATTTTGGGGTGTAAAACTAATGTTCTATTTTAAATACTTTATCCCAATAGTTGACTTCCATTTCTGATACTATCAACATGAATGCATGTCAATATCACCTATTTATATTGCAATTGATTAGTCCAAAACAAGAGTCAAGACAATACAAAGTAAGATATCTAGAAAGCAACTGTAAATTTCATGTCATTCCACAGTGGGAAGTATGTGATATTCTAAGCCTCATCTATCACATCCACTGAAGATCAAATGACCAGTGGAAGTGTGCAAATCTCACAAGTAATCAAAAAGAACCTCCAAACTCACACCGAGGAGATGCTTTCTGCAACAAGACAGGGAAGGAAGAGAAAATGAACCTGCAGGAAACTCCTGGGACAAAGCTCAAGAGAGAACTGAACACACCAATGCCAATTTGAGACGCTTGATAGCAACTCTGTGCTGTGATTTCAAGAGCAACAAAGTATGTCATTCAACAGTATTCTTTTTTCCTACAGTTTCAAGGAAATGTGAACTACTCTTAGGAGATGAAGAGCCAAGGAGTAGGATGCCAATGTCCTATCTTCAAATATCCAATCACACTGGCAGTACAGATTTGCAGTGTCACAAAACTGCATGGGCTTCTACTCAAGTGTGGAGGACTCAAATGCACTGTAACACACTGCCCACTATGTCCCTCTACCTAGAGACGACAGCCATGTTTAAACTAATCTAACTGAACTTAGATACAAGTCTCACCAGGTTTTTTAGATGTATAGTTTGATTTTAAAAATAAAACAGAGATGAGTTTCAAAATAAGCCACAGCATCTTCTACTTACAAATAATGTAACAAAGCCTTCAACAGGTGTCCAGAAACTAACACACACTGGCTTTTGACTTTTGACTATTCCAATGAAATACACTGGTCTTTCATCAGTCTGACTGAATCAAGGCATGGTAAAACAACAATCATCTCAAAAACTCAACAATCCTCCTTGAATGAAGTGGAGGACCCAGAAATTCATTATGCAGTTCTTTAAACAACACCATAGCTAAAATCTCTTTGATTTTAGGTTTAGATTTAAATTCTATTAATCAAACTCCCCCATGTATTATTGAAAATGAGGCAATTGCACAAAAATCATTAATTGAGTGGATAATTATAACTGATATATAAATAAGAATTTACTAAAAAAAAAAAGCTTTCAGGAGGCAACAGTTTAAATCAAAAATTTAAATACAAAAGGTATCTTATGTTGCTTAACTGTCTTAAGTTTCAGATGCTTTTTACTCTACAGTTACAGATTTGGCAAGATTCCGTGGGAAATCAACCTGCAAAAAAGAGAATTATATTAGAAAATATAATCACATAAATGTATCTTGGAAAACAACCAAAAAACAATAGAGGAAGGTGCTAACATATACAGAGAGAGCTACCTCAATTCCTCTATGGAGGTGGACCTCACAAGGAATCCTGGAAATGCATCCGGATATTTTAGTTCCTATAGTAGCAAGAAGACTAAGAATGCTACAAGTCCTGCAGCCCTCATGGTGGGGGAGATCCAAACATAGACTTGTTCCACCCAAAAATGCCAATCACTTCCTAGTAAGAAAACAGCCCCTTCCCCCAGTAAGTCTCAGGCTTAGAATAAACACCAAGGTTTCTTCAAGTCCTAGGGTAAGAAGAAACCAATGTGAACTATGAAGTGGGCTGTGAGACGATACAGGTGTAACACAGATGGGATAGATTTTTCAAGTGCTACTGTTAAAAAGTTGGGAGGGGCTGGTGAGACACAGAAAGCAAAGGTGTTTGCTACCAAACCTGAGTTCAATCTTTAGGACCCACAGACAACCAATTCCTACAAGTTGTCCCCTGACCTCCACCCATGAACATGACACAAGTATACACACAAACAAGACAAATAAATGTTTAAAATAAAGTTGGGACTAAATGTACCAAGATGTACCATAGTCAAAAGCCACCCCATAGTTTTACAGAAGTAGTCACTTACATCGTAGCCTCTCAGCACAGCCAGATGGAAAGCCAGCAACTGTAAGGGGATCACACTGAGAATGCCCTGCAAGCAATCCACTGAGTGGGGAACCTTGATTGTCCTTTTTGTGTTCTTAATGGTTTCAGTATCCTCCTTATCACAGATCACGACAGGGCGCCCCTAGGAAAGAAAACACATGAAGACACAATAACCAGGAAGCCCATGCTGAACAAGTGGGCATGTACTCCAAGCTGCATGACACACAGACATGCTCTAACTGCTCATGTAGACAGGCAGAAACAGGTTTTGCGGAATTCAGTAGATTTTTTTCAAAAAATTTACACAAGAAACACCAAGCTTAGTACTTGAATACAGGTCTGCATTTCTTTGAAGTTCAACTTTATTTCCAGTACATTGTGCTTAGGGAGAAATATCTTCTGAAATTAAAATATAAACCAGCTGATGGAGAGGAGAATATAAGCAATCATAATGTTTGTGTAAACTCTAAACACAAGAGTTTCTTTTAAAAGAAATAATAATGTTAAGGTAAAAAGAAAGAACATTGTGTTAACTGACAGAAGAAAGAATCTGGAGACTAGGTCCTAGCTGGGTTCAGTTCTTATGAGAGCTGATCATGAGAGAAATGATTCAGGTTAGGTTACATCAAATCTGAGCGTCTGGCTCCCTATACATAAATGGCAAAGCAAAGGAGTTGACAAGCTAGCATGTTTTGTGGTCATCTACCAGGCCCTGGTTCATCACTGTTAGCTTAAATTCACCTTTGTTTTGGTAACTCCACTCATAGACCGCTAGGCTATCCTCACAACACTTGACCTACCTGCCGTGCAACCACTTGCTGTAGAGCGTTCTGGCACTTGGCATAAGTGTGGTCTCGCATGATGATCATGATGACAGGCATCAACTTGTCCACCAAGGCCAGAGGACCATGCTTTAGCTCACCAGCAAGGATGCCTTCAGAGTGCATGTAAGTAATCTCCTTGATTTTCTAGTATGAAAGAACCAGGTAAGTCTTTAGTTCATTTTTCAAAATTCTACTTTTAAGGAAGTATTACACAGGTCTACTGAGAAGTATTAGAGAGCTACTGATCTGTTCCTATAGCTAACGAATTAACAAATCATTACTTCCAAAACACCAACAACAAGCAGTGTTGAAGGGTGACAAGAGTATTCTTAAGGATTCCGACTATCAAGAGCAGCCATGCTGTGCCTTATATTTCACTTTAATTTCTTTTTTGTTTGTTTGTTTGTTTGTTTACGAGACAGGGTTTCTCTGTATTGTTTTGGAGGCTGTTGGTCCAGCCTGGCCTCGAACTCACAGAGATCCGCCTGCCTCTGCCTCCCGAGTGCTGGGATTAAAGGCGTGCGCCACCACCGCCCAGCTTCACTTTAATTTCTTATCTGATGAACCTTAAATCTGTCATTAATATTTCAATAGCCCGTACACCCAATTTAAGATTGCTAATCCCAAGTTACCATGTAAACACTCTTCTTGGCTCTCACTTTTGAATTAAGTTCTGTGGCACCTTCTTAAGGTAAACAAACTTCAACGAATACATACGGAGGCATGTTAAACATTCTACAAGTATGTGAGGAATCAGCAAGATAAGGATGCTTGCCACAAAGCCTGACAATCCAAGTTCAATGTCCAGGATTCAAATGGTTGGAAGGAGAAAACTGACTCCAGCCTAAGCTGCCCCCGATTTATACACATGCACTGTATCATGCCATCTCTCCCATGTGTATACACACACACACACTCTCTCTCTCTCTCTCTCACTCTTCCCCCCCCAATGACTGGCAAGGCTCAGTGATATGTTGATTGCCTGGCTCTCTGTGGGTTAAATCTCGACCACTGCAGAATAAATAAAAGTATTTTGTTCCCTGTCCCTAAGTCATTACAGTAAAATGAGCTTGTAAGTAAGAAAACACACCAGGGCTCCTTCAAGACACGTAGCGTAGTGATAGCCTCGCCCCATTATCAGGACTGACTTCTGGTGGTAAAGCTCTGTTGCCAGCTTCTGAATTTCATCATCCATGCTCAGCACTTCCTTAATCAAGTCTGTTAAGATAAAGAATAGCCCAGAGTATGAAAAAGGAGCAATACATTGAACAGATAAAATAACAATGCTATACTGGAAACAAACAACAAAGTGACTAGTATTTCCTCTCTTCTGTGGTATCAGCATGAAATTCTTTTAACACATGGAGGTAAAAGTGGAAAGATCTTTTTAACTATGAAACTACAAACCACAGCCTCAAGAGTAAGATGAAAACTTCATCTATTGTTCACTCCGTTCTATATCAAATGTATAGAAAACAAAATACAGAGCCTTGGTTTTAGGAGGGTGTGCCAGAAGCCGCTTCCTGTGACAATTAAGGAGAAAAGTCAGAATTAAAAAAAAAAACAAACAAAACAAAAAGACTGGCCGGGGAGTGGTGGCACATGCCTTTAATCCCAGCACTCGATGTGAGTTCAAGATCAGTCTGGTCTACAAGAGCTAGATCCAGGACAGCCTCTAAAGCAACAGAGAAACAGTGTCTCGAAAAACAAAAAAAAAACCAAAACACACAAACAAATAAAAACAGACTGAAGGGATCAGAGATGTAGTTAGTTCAATTGGTAGAATGCTTGCCTAGAATGCACCAATGGCTTGGGTTCCATCTCCATAACTGCATAAAATTGGGCACAGTTGGTAACACCTATAATCCAAGCACTCAGGAGATAGAGGCAGGAGAATCAAGAGTTCAAGGTCATCCTCCCCTACATACCAAGTTATAGTCCACCTGGGATACAAGAGACCCACTCTCAAAACCCAGAAACAAAACCAAACATAAAAATGAACAAACAAACAAAAACCCACTTTTTCAAAAAGAGAGATCTTCAAAACACAAACAATCAGAAAAGCCACAAAACAAAAAGTAACCAAATGGAGCATAACTCTAGACCCATGGATCCCTTATTGGGAGAAGGGAATCAGAAGTTTCATCCAAAAGGTAAGCCAGACAGCCCTGAAGAAGAGATGAGAAGTCCTACACACAGGACAAACTACAGTTCTCAAAGCCTCAAGTCAGGTCCTGCCTGGTCTGCAGACAGTGAATCCTCCAGCAATGGGGTTCCATCTGTTACTTTCTATGGCCAGACACCATGTTAGAAAGAAACATATTTCTTAAAATGAGCTGGAGAAATAGCTTATTGGCTAAGGGCACTGACTGCTTTTCCAGAGGATCCAGGTTCAAGTCCCAGTACCCGCACAATAGCTCACAACTATCTACAACTCCAGTTCTAGGGGATTCCATGTCTAAAACTCCAGTTCTAGGGGATTCCATGTCCTCTTCTGGCCTCTATAGGAACCTGCGTGCATGTAGTGCACAGACAAACATGCAGGAAAAATACCTATACACACAAAATAAAATAATTAAATTTAAAAACTACACTACTTTAGACCTTGACACAAGTCAAGGAGCTGGAGTTCAAGGTGCAACACACTGGTGGGAGACAGCTGGAGAGGGAGGGGACAGACTCTGACAAGACAAAAAAGGACAGGCAGCAGAAGGCTCAGCCCCAGAAGTGAAGTATGGGAAGACTGTTCTAGGTACCTAGAAATAATTCTGGAGTGGATAGGCCTGAGCCAGCTCTGAAGTTCTAGCACAGCGGTTCTCACGCTGTGGGTCATGACCCTTTGCGTATCAAAGGACACTTTCACAGGGGTTGTTGCCCTAAGACCATCTGAAAACACAGAGATTTATATTATAATTCATAACAGCAGCAAAATTATAGTTATGAAGTAGAAACAAAAATAATTTTATGATTGAGGCTACCACAACATGATGAACTGTATGAAAGGGTTCTAGCATTAGGAAGGTTGAGAACCACTACTCTAGCAGAACATAAAAATCACAAAAGATTCCAACTTCCCAAAGCCATCCTAAACAGAAAGGGTAATACAGGAGGCTTTACAACACCCAACTTCAGACTACAATACAGGGACAGTGACTGTTAACATGTGGCACTGGCATAAACCCAACAAGTAGACCAACAGAATAGAGGAACCAGGGGTAGACCACATGGTTACAGCCACCATTTCTAACAAAAATGTTGAGAAAAACTGACTTTAAAGAAAAATAACCTCTTCAATATCAAACATGGATATGGACAGATTCATTATTTTTCACCCTGGAGCAAAAACCAAACCCTGAAATTACTGGAGAAAAACATATTGTGAAAATATCTCACAAGAAATTGGCACAAGCAAAGACAAGGACTTCCTCAAAAGGACTCCCACTAATACTGGAAATGATCACAAGAACTGGCAAGTAGGACTGCATGAAATTTAAATCTCCTCAGCTTTGCAAAGTGCAGTATGGCAGCTGATGAGGCTTACCCAGAGTGTGACTATTGCTAATTAAGAAACTTCTGCACAGCAAAAAAACAATTAACAGGGTGAAGAAACAGTCTATGAAATGGAGTCTTTGCCAACTGTGATCCAATAGATTAATATTTATCAGTTTATAAAGCACTCCAGGGCTGGGGATGTGGCTCTGGTGTTAGAATGTTTGTCTAACATGTACATAGCCCTGGGTGCAATCTCTAGCATTGTATAAACCAGGCATGATGACACACCTGTAATTTCAGCACTCAGGAGGTAGAAGCAGAAGGATTAGAAGTTCAAGGTCCCACCAGGCATGGTGACACACACCTTTAATTCCAGCACTGGGGAGGCAGAGGCAGACGGATCTCTGCGAGTTCCAGGACAGCCAGAGCTACACAGGGAAACCCTGTCTCCAAACACACACCAAAAAAAAAAAGGACAAAAAAAGAAGTTCAAGGTCATCCTTGGCTAAATGGTTAAGTTTGAGGCCAATCTCAGCTATGTGACACTGTCTCAAAACAAATAAAAACCATAAAAGAAAGAATAAAAGGAAAGAAAGCTATTATCTGCTATGCTAATAAAAGTTGTTTTTTAAAACATCTCTAAAAATGAGTATCTTCATACCTGGCAGCCGCTTCAATCCAAGCATGATCTCTTTACGCCTCTCTTGCATGGAGATCCTGTCATCACACATCATGAGAGCAAACATCACAAGGGACACAAACTGGCTGGTATAAGCCTAAAACACCAGAGAAAACAAATTAATTCCAGGTGCATCTTAAGAACCTGGAAAAAAAGATGAGAATTAATTCCAATCCTTCACAGTGTACACTGTTCATCTTTTAAAAGCAACACTGTTGACGCTGACCTGGCTCAGTGTCTTAACTCTATTCTTAATTACAGAGCACTTAACTTGTGTCTGAGACTCACACAGCCTCTCATAAAACACCAGCTTATGAGTCTCGAACAGCCCTCAAAAGGAAGGGGAAAGAAAGACTGAAGGAAGGCACAGCTATCTGAATGTGCCTAACCACAGTGAGGAGAAAGGACACTAGAGATCTTTGGATAGCTATAAAATGCCCCACCCCTGCTCCTTAACCTTTGCCTACTGGCTGTTCCTCATTTTCACTTTTTTTTTCCTTTTAAGATAGGTCATACTCCATATGCTGGGTTAGAGTCAAAGTAATCCTCTTGCCTTGGTCTCCCAAGTGCAGAAAGTACAGCTGTGAGCCACACATTTAGCTCATTCTCACTTTGCACTAGAGTTATAGGAAACAGGCACCTTGTTTAGTGGTGTGCATGTGGAAGCCGGAGGTCAACCTTAGATATTCCTCAGGAGCTGCCCACTTTGTTTTTTGTTGAGACAGTCTCTCATTTGGGATCTAAGGCTCACTGATAATGCTACGCTGGAAGGAACATCAAGCCCTAGGAATCCACTCATCTTCATTCCCCAGTACTGAGATGATAAACACACTGCACTGGGCACAACTGCTTACATAGGCGCTGGATCTTAACTCAGATCTTCATGCTTGAGGGTAAAGCATTGTCCAGACAGTTATCCTCTGCACAGGTCCTCATTCTTACTTTTTTAACAAAGAAAAAAACAACTAAAAACTACAGACAAACCAAAACATATGTAAGTAAATAAAAATTAAGCACCTGCAAACCCATTATGACATATTTGTATTTATAATTATGTGTACTTGTGGGGGGCATGCATGCCACAGAGCATATATGGAGGTCAGAGGACAACCTCTAGGAGTCAGTTCTCTCCTTCTACCATGGGGGGGGGGGTCCATACTTAAGTTGTCAGGCTTGGCAATCAAGCACCTTTATTTACTTAGCCACCTTGCTAGCCCTAGATTTTCTTTCTTTATATTAAGTATGAAACAATATATTTTCAATAAAAAAGCTAATTATGAAGCTGGGTATGTTTGCACACATGGTGGTATACATCCATAATACCAAAACTTGGAAGGCAGGACCAGGAGGATTAGGAACCCAAGGCCCTCCTTAGTACAGAACAAGCTCAAGGTTAACCTTACATACATGAAATCCTGTCTCAAAAACATTTAATTAAAAAATACACATTAAGTTACAGAATTTTATAAGGCTCTTTTACACCTAACATCTTAACATTTTCCTTTGTTTAGTGGTCATTTTTTTCCCTATGGCTTCTGATGCCCTATGTGTTACAGGTTCAAGAACCCAAGACTGTCTTGACAATTAGCTCAGGCACAGAAAGCACCCAGAACAATTCCTGACACACAGACAGAACACCCCAAATAGCACTGGCAGCAACTGCACTGAAAGACATTTCTTCTACTATGACACAATGTTACAGGCACTGCAAGCAGCTTTCTCATTAGCTGCCTGTAAATACAAGATGCTCCTATTCTGTAACACTTTGTCAAAAAGTCAGACCTGTCTTATAGACAAATAGCTACCACCGTGACTTTTTTTTTTTAACATTTATTTATTTGCAGTTGGTGGCACACATGCTTGTCCTGACTGGCATGTGAAAGTCAGAGGACAAATTCATGTCAGTTAGTTTTTTCCTCTCATGGTATGGGTCCCAACGTTCCCCTGTCACTAAGGGTTTGCCTTTCAACAAACAGAGAATCGCTAACAGGATCTTGGTCTCCTGAGAAATGAAGCTGTTCCAAATCCAAAATGACCTGGCAACAAGCACTCAGTTTAGTCCCTCCAGACTACCACTAAAACGTACTCCACCACTGAGTGTGTATCCAGACACCACATTTTTCATTTCATCTGTGCATACAAGAAACTCATCATGATAAAAATAAGCTATACCTCATATTTACAGTCTACTAAGGTCTGAAAAAAATTTACCCAGAAACTGGTGATGGAATTTTTCAACTTGACTCTCTTTTTGTTCAATCCAAAACAAAATTACTTGGGTACATTAAAAAAAAAAATCAACCCAAGTCAGAAGTGTGGTAAAATTTTAGACACCTACAATAACAAAAACTGCAAATTCTGTACATTGACACCATCAATTGCTAAAGAAACACCAAATTATCTATGGTCTCACATTATGTAAAATTCAGTGATAGTCTTCTAAACCAACCATTTATCCAGGCAGAGTTGGAAATTTGTACACAGGCTCACCACCGAGTCAGTGATGGGGAGCAATGATTAACTTCTGTGATTACTTAAAACATATACTCATATTTACTATTCAGAAGCTGCTTACAGTTTCCCAATAGAACTCCAAACCAAGAATATCTAAGACAGTTGAAAACGAAATTACTTTGGAATCCAGGAAAAATGAAACTGTTACACTGCCATACTTATTAAGTACAAGTGTGGAGGTTAGAAGACAACTAACAGAGTCATTTCTCTCCTTCCCCTATAGAGGTTCTAGGAATCAAACTCAAGATTATCAGGCTTGGCTGATGTTGGTAGTGGACACCTTTACCTGCTAAGTCATCTTGCCATTACTCACTCTTTTAAAGCTGACAGTCACTTTAAAAAGAAATTACATACTATAAAAGATGCTTGCTTCCTTATCAAGATATAAGCACTGGGGAACTGGGTGAAGAGTATATGGGACTTCTCTGCACTGGGGCTATGACTAGGGTACCAGTTCATGTGTTAAAGGCTTGGTCCCTAAGGTGGTCCTCCTGGAGGATTACAGACCTCCTCCTTATGGTAGTAGCTGATATCTAGTAAGGGGTCCTTTTGTTACCTGGGAAAATCCTTGAAGGACCTTGTAGGACATCTGAGTCTCAGATCATCACTGCTGGCTCATTCCCCCAGAATGATATAACTGCCTTACCAGAGGCACAAAACAACGAGGCTACCTAATTTTAGACAGGAACCTCCAGAGCTATGAATCAAAATAAACCTCTTTCCTTCAAAATTAGTTGGCTCAGCTATTTTGTTATTATAATGTAAAGCTGACCAATATCACAACTTTGCAATTTCCTATAAATCTGTATGTTTCAAATTTTTTAAAAATTTAAATGAAGATTTGCTTTCAAAGAATGCACTACTGATACAACATGATGAACAAGCTTCAAAGGCTTCATGCTAAATGAAAGCCAGTTACAAAAGACTTGTATCATAAAACTCTCATTCATGAGAAAAATCTGGAAAATGACACAATAGTTAGTAAGAGAAAGCAGTAGTTATGACCATGAGGCTAGAGTTAGGAGTGAGCACTTACTGGCAAGGGCACAAAGGAATAAATGTTGTTCTGTGAATAAAGTCTCCTAAAACTATGTGTGGTGACAATTGCACAACCAAATAAGTTTACCACATGACAGTACAAGCTTCACCTTCATCAAACTGCAGAAAAAGATTAACGATGGAAAGTAGGTGGTGGGTAAATGAATGGGTGTTAAATCATTGTAACTGTTACATAAATGAAAAGCTTCATAATAAAATTTTGGAGGAAATTGAAGCTCTCCTAAAGTAAAGAATTAAGATGTTTTTAAAGTATGTCTCTTGCAACTCATCACCCTGTAACCCCACACATGCTAACCTGCAGTGGTTCATGAGGTGCTGTGGGTTAGGAGCCCTGTGTTTCCACACCTGACCAGAGCTGTCTAGACACTACTACAAACAGCTAGTATTCCCCACAGGACGGCCCTAAACACAAGCATCTTACATATTTTAATCACCAGATGGGGAAAATCCACATTTCAACTATGTATAGATTACAGTAATAGGAAGACTCTTAATTAAAACAAAATAAAAAATCAGAGTTTTTAACGTAAAAATCATAAACTTTCCACAAGATTTGGGGATTAAAGCTTAAACCACTGATACATATCAATCAACAAAAAAATATTAAGCAGAAAAACAGGTAAGCTGAAATTTCAAAAATTGTAAAAAGCAACATATTTGTAGAGATAAACCTTCCATATTTAAACAACTTACGAAGAGTTGCAAATCTCAACTTCAGAGAGCAAAGCTGTTTTATACAACTGTAAAACAATTTAAACTTCTGCAGATGCAGTATCTAAAGAGAAACAGATACTGTCCTGTACTATCTACTTTTATTGATCTGACTGTGTGGGGAAGGGAGGTATGTGCACTGTGAGTGTGCAAGCATGTATATCCATGCATAAGCAAAGGCGAGGAGGCCATAGGTACCCTGTTCTACCACTCTGACTTTTTGAGATATTGAACCTGGAGCTAGGTTGGTGGCTAACAAGCTCCAGGATCCTTCTGTCTCCACACAACCACCCCATAATCACAGCAACACATCACAGGCAGACATGATCAGGCTTTTCACATGGGTGCTAGGGATTTGAACTCAGGTCTCAAGATGACACAGCAAGCATTCTTAAATAAGGAACATCTACTCAGTCCCCATCAGCATTTTTTTTTACTGACAATTTTACAATGTATATTCCTTGTTAAGGTTTTTCAAAAGTAACATCATATTCTGACATACTTAAGGAAACCAGGAATACATAAATTAAAAAATAAAAACATCAATAATTATTAGGATTAAACTGCCCACTTCTAATTTACTGCTTTTCTAATTCCAACTACACTAGTACCAGGGTGATGTTATGACTGCTTGGAGCTATTGTGCTTGGAGAGTAGGTTGTGCAGGATGAACAAGAAAAGCTATGGGGATCTTTTCAAAGCCAACCTCTTAAACACCTGTCATCTGTTAGCTTGAAGACTACAATAGGGAAAAGAACACATCAGCTGGCCCACAGACCAGCACCCCTCACCAGCAGTGTGATTAAGTAACTTCTGTGAAAAAACCAAGGATTTACCTTTGTACTGGCCACACCAATCTCAGGACCAGCATTAATGTGAACCCCACAATCGGTCTCCCTTGATATAGAACTGCCAACTGTATTTGTGATCCCCACAGTCAAGGCTCCTCTCTCCTTACAGTAACGAAGACCCATCAGGGTGTCAGCTGTCTCACCTGTGTAAAATGGACAAAAGTAACACACAAAGCAGTTTCAGAGTATGCTGTTTCTTACATGAAAAACTGACTGGTCACACTTTCAATGTTATCATTTGTTTTAAATAAAGCATGAGGCATGTTCTTATTAAACTTATATAAGATATAGCCAGGCAGGGTGACACGATCCTTTAATCCCAGCACTTGGGTGGAAGAGACAAGCAGATCACTGAGTTGGAGGCCAGCCAGGTCTACCTACTGAGTTCAGGCCAGCCAAGGCTACACATTGAGACCATATCTCAAATAACCATACATTTACAAGACAGGGTTTCATCGAATTTAAGTTTCAGTTTTTACAAGATATGCTAGAATTAAGAAAATTGACTTACAATGACTTTTTTCCCCTTTGAGTCTAAAATGAACCTACCTGACTGACTAATGAAAAAGCAAACATCATCTCGAAAGACTGGAGTGTTTCTATCCAAGAAGTCACTAGCAAGCTCCACCATCACCGGCAACTCTGTCAGCTCCTCCAGAACCTGACGGGTCTACAGAAGAAAGAGAACACAATCTGCCTTCAGACATTCTTTTTCATTGAACTTCTTTGGTCTTAATGTACAGTTTGTACTTTTCTGATTATAAAAATAACACACAGACTAGAGGTATAGCTCAGTGGTGAGCACTTGCCTAGCATGCACAAGGCCAACCCCATCACTGGTTCCAACCCCAGCACTGCCAAAAGAAAAACAAGGCATAAATTTGGAAAACATTAAGTAATATAAACTAAAGAATAAAAAACTGAAAGTATTCAATAGCCTACTTAAAACAACTACCAATGTGTATGTCCTATTTTGTATTCAATACTAGAGTCGTCTGGAACTCACTATGTAGTATGGCCTCAAATTTGCAGTAAGGGAAAGGAAGAGAGACAGATTGAAACTAAGACCCTTGCAAAGTTGTCTTTACAGCTCTGGAACTTTTGCTTGCCCATAAACTGAAACAGAATTGTTTTGTTGTACTTGGTTCCACAATGATTCTAATTTGGCAGTTTTTAGCAACATTGCAGCAACATGATGATAACAATATTACAGCAACATGAATGAATGTCAAGTATCTGAAAATTAAATGTTCTTACTTTTAGTTATTTAAAAATTAACATAACTTTCCAGGTGGTGGTGGTTTACACCTTTAATCCCAACACTCAGGAGGCAGAGGCAAGCAGATCTCTGGGAGTTTGAGGCCAGTCTGGTCTACAGAGTGAGTTCTAGGACAACTAGGGCTACATAGAAACCCTGTCTCAAAAAAACAAAATGGAAAAATATTAGATTCCACAAGGTAAGAGATAAAAATTTTTGTTAGAGCAAATAAATTATTATCACGAACTTTGAAAATCAATCTTAAAGCAGAAACTGAGTGCAAGAGATCAGAGTACGCCAGCATGCAATATACTTCCTTATAAGGAAACTACAGCTGGATCCAGTTTACTACGAGGCCATGTTTCTTTACTGACAACCAATATAAGTTCCTAGCACAGAACTTTCAGCTTTTAAACCCTAATTTGACAAAGTCTGGGCTGGAGAGACAGTTTAGAAGTTAAGAGCATCAGCTGCTCTTACAGAGGACTCAGGTCCAGTTTCCAGCTCACAGCCATCAGTAATTCCAGGAGATCCAATGCCCTCTTCTGACCTGCAAGGGCACCAGGCACACACATGGTGCACAGACAAATTTGCAGGAAAACAAATAAATCTAAAAATTCAATAAAAACAAAAAAATAGGTCTGTTAACAAGCAGACTTCCTTTCTTTGCAGAAATGTACCCATGAAGCAAACCCTGCTGAGGTTAACACAAGTCACTGGCCATCTGTCTGAGTCTAGTAGGCAATTCTAAGCAAAATAAGCAAACCTCAAGAGCTATTAAGAGGTTGAAGAAGGAGGATCTTAGACCTGGTCTTAACAAAACACCCAATGACAATAAGAAGGAATGCTCTGTGGGCCACTTAGGACAATGCAAAGCCCCTCCCCTCTCTGTTTATGATGTCAATCAAAGGCAGCCTATATGTATATGTAAAGACTCCATATAACAAATCTTTCATTAAAAATAATTCAAGCAACTAGGACCTCTCTGTCCCTTTCCTGAAATGTCATGTAAAAAATGACACAATAACATGTTTTAACAAAAGATAGTTTTACAAGGCTAAAGCAAGATGGTTCAATAAGTTAAAGCACTTGTCATACAAGCCTGGAGACCTAAATTGAATCCTCAAAACCCACATAAAGGTAGAAGGAGAAAACCTACTCCACAGTTGTTCCCTGACCTTCACATACATGCCTCTCTACACAAAAGGTGCATGCATACAGTAATACTTTTAAAGTTTTAAACGTAAGTCTTACATGGTATGTTACTAGAAACACTACTGATCTACAGATATCCCGATTCCAACACAACATAACTAAAATGTAAAGAGGTCACTTACTGCCATTCCAGCGTGATAACTTGTGCCACAAGCAATAAGAATCAACCGCCGACACCGCTGGATCTCCTTAATGTGATCTTTTAAACCTCCCAAATTCACTGAAATAGAAATTTATGTTTATAATTACTTAGGAAAGAACCATATAAACAAGCAATCCTTTTCCTAAGTATCTACTGTCAATTTGAAAAATCAATACTATTGTTTTAAGCAATTCATATTCCTTTTTGGAAGACTATTTTGCTGTAGTTATGTAAATTAACAGTTCACAGCTTAACTGGCCCCTCACCAAACCTGCACTCACCTCACTAACTACCAAGGAGTACAAACAGGCACTGATTCACTTTAAGTCACTTTCATTCCTCTCTGTAGAGAAAAAGTTACCTCAAAGGAAAAATCATAGGGACAGAACCAGCAGATCAACTGGCAGCAAAAGCTGGATTTGGAGAGAAGATGACAACAGGGGCATAATGAAATTTCCAGAATGACAGAACTGTTCTATGTCTTGATTCTGTTGAAGTCATAAGTATGACTGTTACAAAGTTCTGTCAAAACCAAGAATTTTGCTGGGTGGTGGTGGTGCACGCCTTTAATGCTAGCACGTGGCAGAGGCAGGCGGATCTCTGTGAGCTCAAGACTAGCCTGGTCTACAAGAGCTAGTTCCAGGACAGCCTCCAAAGCCAAAAAGAAATCCTGTCTCGAAAAACAAAACAAAAAACAAACAAAAAAATTCTTGTCTTCAATAAGATTAACTACTGCCAGACCCTACAACCAAATTAATACTATGCATTGAGATCATTTAAGATTATGTACTCAACTTGCTATCCTACTGTATGCTCAGCCTGCTCAACCTCCCTTTAAGAGAACAACATAACCAACTTGACTATGCTTTGGATTTCCCATGCAATCAGCTTTTACAACTTAAGCTAAATGCATAGTTTTAGTCTTAAATTTTATACTTTCCATGCCTCTGACCCAGAATAATGCATGTGTGTTGTGGTAATCATTTGCCAAAAGTAGCAAATAGGTTGAAAGCAACCTTAAACAAAACAAATAACACATAAATGTCAGAAGCAATGTGTGCATATAGGTCTGTTTGTGGTTTTGAGTGCTGTTATGGGTCAGTAAAGTAACTTCTGCCCTTGTAAAACTCAAAGATTTTTATGAAGAATTCGTCATTTCTTTCCCACACCATGTTGTTCAATAGAGAGCAAAGCTCTGTGTTAGGGACAGCACAATACACAGATCAGGCACAACAGAGAGGCAACAGGGACAGACAGATCAGTCATACAGAATAGACATGCTACCAACATGCCAGTAACCACAGATGGAAGACACAGGGAGAGAGGCACAGAAGTCAAAACTGAGCTCTTTCTTGGTCAAACTACTTCAAGAAGAAGTTTCTGTTCTCATTCCTTAATGCAACAGTGATACATTTTGATCCCCCCTCCCAGGGTTTCTTTAATATGGTATCAATGAACTAACACTGCAGTACTGTTTGTATACAAGTCCACTCTTCTCTCAGTTTTTGCCACTGCCATCTATCTAACTGCTCCAGGTCTGATGTTGGCATTACCTGAATTGCTTATACACCCCCCCCCCACATCCCTTTACTGAAATCCCTTTGGACCATCATCTTCCTGAAGATCATGACAGCAACGTTCTCTCAACTCTGTCTCTTTTTAAATTTCCAAAACAGGTTGGAGATAGCTCGATGGGTAGTGTTTGCTGTGCAAGCATGAGGACCTGATTTTGGATCTCTAGGACTCACATAAAAAGCTGGAGGGGGTGGGGAATTCCAGCATTAAGAAGGTAGAGACAGGCAAATTCTAACATTAGGAAGGTAGAGCTCAATAATGAGCCAATCTAGGCAATCAATGAGCTCCAGATTCAGTATAGAGACATTATCTCAAAAAATAAGGTGGAAGGCAACTGAGGAAGACACTTGACATTGACCTCTGACCTCCACATATATTGTGCAATATTAGTTTAAGATGTTTTACATTTGTTTATGCTGTGGCGTATTTGTTTAATGATGCAAAGATGTGTTGCATTCTTTTATGTAGCCTTTGTTACTTTGTGTTACTTTGCCTGCCTAAAACATCTGGTTGGTATAATAAAGAGCTGAACAGCCAACAGCTAGGCAAGAGAAGGATAGGTGGGACTGCCAGGCAGAGAGAATAAATAAGAAGAGAAATATAGAATTGAAAAAAAGAGTGAGCAAGGAGCAACAAAATGAAAAGAGGAGGATGCCAGGGGCCAGCCACACAGCTAACCATGGAGTAAGAAGGAAAGAATGATATATAGGAAAAAGAAAAGTAAAAAGCTCAAAGGCAAAACATAGTTAAAGAGAAATGGAATAATTTAAATTAGAAAAACTGGCTAGAAATAAGTCAAGCTAAGGCTGGACATTCATAAGAATAAATGTTTTTATTTGAGACCTGGGTGGCAGGCCCCCCCCCAAAATATATATGCACGCCAACACACATGCCCACTTTCTTTCATAACTCTTCAAGTACGACATCTGGAACATACCCTAGACTATAGAGTTCTCCATGAGCAATCTCCTGATGGTTTTCCCACCAATGCACTTAGCTAATGCTCTTCCAGCCAGCTGAGCATTCCCATCTGACATCTACTTATTTACATCTTCCAAACCCTTACCTTCTTATTTTATGAGGCCTTCCCTCATCCCAAGATCCCTTTCTACAAACAGACTCATTCTTCGTATTTCCTAAATTCAATATTAAACTACAAGCATTTTCTAGTGCCAGGATCACATTTTCCTTTCCTTGAAATTATTAATTATATATTGATCTCCTTTACAAAGGATTAAAATCTTGAGGACAAGACTACATTAGAAACTTTACTATAGTAGTCTACTCCTATGACATGAGTTGAAGACTAAGAGTCTATGGCCTTAAGATGTCTGTAAGATCCTGTGATGTGTGTTCTAGAATCTAATGTTGCCCTTTAACTTCTACCTTAAACATGGAGTAGGGTACAAGCATCATGAAAGACCTCTGTGGAAGTCCATGCTTTTGCTTGCTTCTGAAAGAAACACAAGGGCTAGAGAGATGACTTGGTGGTTAAGAGCACTGCTGTTCTTGCAGAAGACTTGGATTCTGTTCTCAGGACCCACACGATGGCTCACAGCTATATACAACTCCAGTTCCAAAAGATCCATTGTCTTTTTCTAACCTCCAAGAGCACCAGGCACACATGTGGTACACATACACACAGGCAGTCAAAACTCTCTCACACACAAAACAAATGACTCTGAAAGCACAAATATATCCTGGCTGATTCATGTAACCTGAGCAAGCAGACAGGTAGGTTCTTTCCAGAATCCACAATGCCCAAGACATGCTAAGAACTGCCCCTGACAGCCACAGCAAGAACCCATTATGTGACAGTCACTCCTTTACCATTTTTAAATATGCCATTCAGTGGGGGTGACTCCACCCTGAAGTGCAATCACACTTTGATGTCTGACAATCTCAGCTGTTCCACAGATCTATATAAAGGACAATAAGCTTCAGGTTGCTAATGGCAGTCCTACAAGAGACTGAAATGAAACAACAGTAAATGTCATTACCAGTATAGTCATCAAAATTGACTCTTCCTCTCATTGTGTTCACAACAGATTCTGGCTGCTCAAAAATTTCTTTCTGCATAAATGAGCTAAAGTTACCTACAAAAAATAGAAATTACACAATTAAAACAACAGTAAGTGAGCTAAAGAGTAAGAAATCTGTACACAATGAAGTTATATTTTTTCAACATAATCTTGATACATAAAACAAAAGGTTATGCAATAAAGACATCAGGTTAACATCCTAGAAGCCTCCATGTTTGAAAAATGAACAAGAAAAAAAGTCACTTTTATTTACCTAATAGCTAAAATGCATAGTTACACAAAATCAGAGGCATAAGATAAATTTTTAGTCAAAGTTAAGTTCAGACCCATAAAGCTACCCTTTACTATGTTGACTACAAAAAGTTCCTCATTTATAAATAAAATCAGTGTATACTTCTTATTATGGACTGTAGTATGGCTCATGGGACTTTGCAGACAGTAGTTGTAGAACTACACAAGCCAATCAGAAAGGAGAACAAAAATCCTAACAGTTACTGGCAGTAAACATTATGTAGGGTACACTGATATCAGGTACTGTTTTAAAGTCTTATAGTGATCAGCTTTATTGATCTTCAACACAACCTTAATGAGATGGAGTCTGTTTTTCCCTCTTAAGACATGAGATGGCTGATGCACAGAAAATACAAGAAGTGTGCTGGACGAGCATCTTTAAACATGTGGTACTATCTCCTTACAAAGTTAAAAACAAACCATGAATCAGTTTCAAGAACTATTCTAAGACTAGCAGATAATTTCTCCAGAGTCATTCCTTTCCCTGGATTGACCATCTACTCATCATATGGAAGCTTCATAAGCAGGGTAGGAAACAGAATGATTCCTTTCTTTAAGCATCCTAAGTCCAAACATTGCAAGATACTCACCCTTCATGATCTGCTGGAGTTCCATCTGGAGGGTTTGCACAGCTCGGCCAGGATGGTCTCCTGCAGTTCGTTTAATTCGATGGATAGAAAGACGGCCCTCCACCACTGCTGCAACATCGTCATCTTCAAGAAAGATGACACGATTGGTGTGCTCTATCACTGCACTACAAAATGGTCATGGAGATGTTATCAATAACCAAGATCACTGTCACCAAGAAAGCTATCATTAGAGCACACAGACCATGCTCAAACACCAACTCTCCTTACACCTCATGTTAACTGTCAATGTCCTCACTTCCTACAGGGCCACACTGAAGATGTGGTCATTGTGGAAAAAAATAAAGTGGATATCTGCACAGCAACCTAACCAATCAGACAAAATCAGAAGGGATGGTTATTTCCATCTCACCAAAACCTGTCATTTTAACCCCTATTAGTGAACAGTTCCGTTCACTGGCACTGATGAACACAAGCTGCCTCCAGTTCTTTGGCTGGTTTCTGCAGCACCCTCCTAACTGCCCACTACTTCTCTTACCTCCCTACCCATCCTCCTCTTCTGCTCAAGTCAACATCAAAAGGTAATGCAAATCAAAAATTTTCCTTCACCCAGCAAATCACTTTCAGCTCCCACTGATTCTCAGAAAATCTTCAAATTGCCATGCATATCCCATCAAGCATCCTCTCATTCTACTCAAGCTGTCTAATGCCCTTCCCAAACTCTCACAGGTGGGCCATCTGCACAGAGCAAATCTTCTTCTCCCAACCTTTCCAATTAGCTCCTGACTGTCCCTTAGCTCACTCTGAGCTTCATTCCCTTAATCCTGCTCATGAAGGATTAAATGATCTTGCTATGGGCAAGTGTTATCTCCTCTGTTATAGCAGACCACATAGTATTTTTATCTTACCATTCTCCTGAAGCTAGCATATGGTGTTGCTCAATAAGCATTAAAAATGAATCTGTGGTGATATATTGTTTATGATCTAATAAATGCACTGGAGACAAGTTTGCAAAGCCAGTCACACTAGTTAGCTATAGAAACCAGACAGTGATGGTACACATCTTTAATCCTCGGACTCAGGAGAAAGGTAGATGGCTACTAGAAAGTGAATCAGAGTTCATGCCTTTAATCCCAGGACCCATGAGAAGTATTTAAGACAGGAACAGGGTCTCAGAGTTAGCATTCATTCTCCAGTCACATTGAGGATAGAAAGACATTGAAGTCTCTAGCCACAATGAGGAGAATATAGGAGTCTGAGTGAATCTGAGGAGCAGTCAGGTTGGGAGCAGTTTGAGGATCTCCCCTATGGTCTGTGCTGAGGTAGAGGTAAGAGCTAGAGGCTAACTGCTTTGCTGATTTTCAGCTTGAAACCTGAACTTCAATATCTGTCTCTGGGTCTTTAATTTTTCGTGATGCATGAATCAAAAGCTGATAGGCTTCTGTAATTCCTAGTTTAGGTCATAACTATCAACTGTCTATAGTAAACTCACTTACTGACAGCAAAGACAAGCTTGCAAAATCTAGTAAACAGTAAACCTTATTTCTCACTCAGATAATACATTTCCAGAAGTACTAAATGGTATCATTTTCTCATTCTTATTTCCTCTTATTTATAGTCACAGTGAATGAATCAATCAAGTATCTGAGTGGTTCTATTTTATCCCCACTCCTACAGTATTCGAATTACCAATGCCTCTAAATATTCCACTGCATTTTCTTTTAAAATTTCAGTCTTCCTTTGTAAAAGGATTACGATGTAAATTAACACTAAATATAAAAGCTAAATGTCCACATGAGTTCCAAACTATAGTTTCTCAGCAACTGTAACTGCTTGAAAAACAATCCCTCCTCTCTATAATACTTGGGTACACCTCCTGGAAATAAAACAAAACAAAGAAATAAACAAATACTCCAAAGGAAATGCATTAGAATAGGTCTCTAAGAATATATGAGGCTTGGTAAAGTAACCAACATGCTTTGGAGTGATAGGAAAAGTGTCTTATTGTCCCATGTCAACAAGGTGACCTCTAATTTCTCAATTAGGTTCTGGAGCTGAGACATCACTAGTAATGGATTGCTTGTTAGAGTCAGAGGTTCTGTTCTCAACACCTAGATTTTTGTAAATACCTTCATGGTTTGGGAAGATTTTCCTAAAAATTGTCTTAACTCAATGAAGGGAGCTCACCTTGCATCAGAAGCAAAGTAATATTCAACTGCCTTTTCCTCAACAGGGAAAAGGCATGTTGTGCTGTCCACACGGGAAAGATTACAGCTTCCTTTCTTGTCTTTGCCTAGGGCACAGAGATAACATAAAATCAGCAAGCACAGAAAATCATGCTACAATTTAGAAATAGGCAGTATAACTGTTTATAAAGTCAACAACAAAAAGAAAAAAGAGCAACACAAACAAATTCAGCATTTCTCAAACTTGAGGTAGCTCACTGGATTTCCATGCAGTAAGCCAGTAAGGGCAGACAGGAAGTGCAGTGAAACAACTACAAAGACTGTACACACAACAGTGCTACACTGTAAACTCCACAATGTTACTTCTTTTCAGGTAGAAAACAATCTATTAATAACAACTTTTAAAAATCTACAGGCTGCAAGGCTAGAAAAAGGGCTCAGAGATTGTGGTGGTTTGAACAGATATGGCACCCATAGACTCATGTGTTTGAATGTTTAGTCCATAAGGATGGCACTATTCAGACGTGTGGCCTTGTTGGAGAAGGTGTGGCTTTGTTGGTGAAAGTAAGACACTAGGTTGGTGGGCTTTGATATCTCAGAGGCTCAAGTCAATTCTCTGCCTACGATCCAAATGTAGAACCCTCAGCTTCTTCTCCAATACCATGTCTGCCTGCATGCTGAATGCTCCATGCCATGAAGATAATGGACTAAACCTCTGAACTGTAAGTCAGTTCCAATTAAATGTTTTCCTTTATAAGAGTTGCTATGGTCAATGTGCCTCTTCACAGCAATAAAACCCTACCTAAGACAAAGATAAAAGAGCACTCAATGCTATTGCCAAAGGACCCAGGCTTGGTTCACAGCACCCATATGGTGGCTCACACCCATTCATAACTCCAATTCTAAGGGATCAGACTCATTTTTCTGCCTCCCTAAGTACCAGAAACACTTGTGATACACATACATACATGCAGGCAAAACATTCATCATATAAAACATTTAAATTAAAAAAACCCCAAAACATAATATAGTACAACGAAGGGTAAAGGCAGACTAGTGCCAAGTTAGTTTCTTAAATAAAATTTCTTGAGATTTTAAAAAGCAAATCAGGTCTATAATATTCCATTAAAATCAACGCAAAGGGGACTGATGAGATGGCCCAGCAGGTAAAGGCACTAGCCACTAACCCTGAAAACCTGAGTTCACTTCCCAGGTCTCACATGGTAGAAGAATACTAACTTCCACAATCTATCCCTGACTGCCACACATATGCTGTGGTATGTGCAGTATGTGTACTGTATATATACACATACATGAATAAATAAATGTAATTATAAAGCAAAACACATGCCACTTTAACCATGTAATGCCGATATGGCACATAGTCACAGGTAATGCTATAAGTCAAGAATCTCGCCTGTCTCAGTAGTGCATATCCAGTATCTTTTTAATTCTGGCACTTAATTCTTCATCAGTAATAATTGTTTTTGTTTTTCCTTCTCACAACTAACATAGAAATGAAGAAGTATGCTGGTATGACAAATTCTTTAAATTAAAGCCATGCTTATAGTTCTAGTACCTGGGAGGTCAGAGGCAGGAAGATTACATAGTTTCAGTTACATAGTTTGAGGCCAGACTGGGCTACCAGGAACAGCTATGTCTTTTCTCCAATGCCTGAGCATAGTAGATCTTTATAAATCAAGGGCAGAATATCCACAGAATACCACAAGTTACTTGCAAAAATTCATATCTTATCCTCTAAAATGTATGTACAATGACTAGATAACTATTCTTAGAAATATGCATCCAAGTTCTACCTTTGGCTATCTGGAATGATTTAAGCATGAAACCAAAATATTACTTCCCAGCCAAACCCAAAAGCAGAGATGGCCAGGCGTTGGTGCACGCCTTTAATCCGAGCACTTGGGAGGCAGAGACAGGAGGATGTCTGTGAGTTCAAGGCCACCCTGGTCTCCAGAGTGAGTTCCAGGACAGCATCCAAAGCAATACAGAGAAACCCTGTCTCGAAAAACAAAACAAACAAATAAAAAAAAGCAGAGATGATAGTCAAACTTTAAAACATAACTATGTGGGCTGGAGAGATGGCTCAGAGGTTAAGAGCACCCTCTGTTCTTCCAGAGGACCTAGGTTCAATTCCCAGCACCCATATAGCAGCTCGCAACTGTCTGTGACTCCAGTTCCAGGGGAATCTCACACAGAAAGCAAAACACCAGTTCATATAAAATAGAAATAATTTAAAAAACTGAGTAAAAAAAAAAAAAAACAGACACACACAACTATGCATTGACATACTATAAAAAGGTAGCAACTGCTCACAAAGGCATATGCCAATGAACTCCTATGCAATACTAATTTAACAGCTACTTGCTTTTGGCAAAAATCTTAAAACTGTCCATCAAAAAGTAAATTCCAAACCAAGGAGCTTAGTGGAACACAACTTTTATCCAGCACTGAGTTCAAGGTCAGCCTGTCCTATAGAGTAAGTTCTAGGTTAGTCAGAGCTACATAGTAAGATGTTGGAGAGATATCTCATTGGTTAATAGCACTGGCTACTCTTACAGAGGACCTAGGTTGGATTCCCAATGTCCACATGGTAGCTCACAACTACTTGTAACTCTAGAGTCAGAGGATCAAATACCCTCTCTTCTGGCCTCTGCAGGTAACTGCACACGTGTGGTGCAAATACATGCAGGTGAACACTCATATACAAAAATAAATAAAACCTCAAAAAATTGTTCAGTAACTCTTAAAAAACAAAACAAACAAACAAAAAACACTGAATCGTTTGTTTCTAAAAAGATTACCATCATATGTGCAAGCCAGTACTCTGGAAGTTGATGCAAGAGAATCAACAGTTTGAGGCCAACCTCAACTATATAGTAAGACTTTGTCTCAAAATACACAATCTAAATTGAAAAACAAGTAGAACTAAAGCCCAATACCAACATTTAAAAAATGTAACCAGCTTTGTTTCTAAAATGCCCTAAAGTTGAGTATAACTCCAAATATTTGTAACTTTATTGTTAAGATAACAGAAGTATATCTGATTGAAATATTTGAAAGAATTTGAGGCATCACTGCCTATAAATGTCTATAAAATTCTTTTCCATTTGAGGATTCTTTTGTTCAACTGAAATGAAATACTGTATCACCCATTTTTCAGTGGGAAAAGGTGACTTTAAGTTGGAGACAATGGCAAAAACCTGAAATCAAGCCCAAAGTTCTCTCTACAGCCCTTCCAATAAGGCTGTCTCATGACATCATGGCACTGAGCTCCACAGCATCTAACTACTAGAATTAGAGAAACATGGATATCAAATGTCATTTCCCAGGATAATGTTTCTCCAAACTTTTGAAGACCTTTCCAAAAGCCACCTAAAATAGCCTACAAGATAGCATTTATGACACACAATAAGCAGTACTGTCATAGGAATCTAGAACTGTAGAACCAACTTATGTGTTATCATTGCTAGACTAGTCTTTCTTTGGGAATGGACTGGGAAAAAAGTAATACAGCAGGAAAAAAAAAGTATCATAAAGCATTGAAAGTTGTTTAAAGAAATAATTTTCTTCCCAAGTAAAACATGAAAGCAATCATCCAAAGATGAAAACGCTCAGCATTCTTTGGTGACTGTTATTCAAGAAGCCAAGAATTACATATTCATAACGAAGTTTTCAATTTTCTGAACCCAGCAGTCCCCTACCTTATACATGGAAAGTTCATAGCAGTAAGTAAACTAACAAAAAGTACACTGTTGTTTTTAGTTCTGTGTAATTCAATAAAATGGTTCCGAGTTTGCATAAAGACATACTAAAAAATCCATCATGGCCATGTGTGGGGCACACTGCAGCACTCAAGAGACATGGGCAGGGTTATGAGTTAAAGGTCAGCCTTGGCTACACAGCAAGTTTGAGGTTAGTGTAGGCTATGCAAGATCCTGTTTCAACCTCCTCTCAAAAAATAAAAATAAAGGAAAGAAAGAAATTGGTGCCAGAGAGGTGGCTCACCAGTCACTAATATTTCCTGTTCTTTCAGAGAACCCAGGTTTGGTTTCCTGAACCCCTATCAGGCAGCTCACAACAATATATAACTCCAGCCCCAGGGGATTTGAAGCCTCTGGCCTACCAGGGTACCTTCACTGTCATGCACATATTCACATGCAGACATACATGTCTACATATAATAAGAAAAAGCAAATCCTTAAAAAACAAAACCAGGGAGCCTAGGATACAAGCCAGCAGTAAAACATTTGCCTAGCGTGTTTAAGGCTCTGTGTCTGAATACCACCCCAGAACCAATAAAGAATAATAAACCCCAAACATAAAGACTAAAATATGACTCCAAATTGAAATAAAACCAATCAAGACCTAAAAGTAAAATGTCATGCATCTAAATCTAGCTTAGCTGACAGTGAGGCTAAATCACTTAGGAAGTGATGCTTAGTTCAGTGTTCCTTCCCTAATCAAAGCATGCATCCTTAGTTTTGAAATATTCCTCAAACCTCTCATTTTAAGAAAATAGTTATGATATAATGCAACTTTCAAAATGGCAAAAGCAAACAGACAAAATATATTCTGCAAATTAGAAAAATGTCAAAGCATCTCCCCACAAAATAAGCATTTTTAGAACTTTGTACACTTCAAAAACAAAGAATTAGTAAATGAAGGGGAGCAGGTGAAATCCCTCCATCCATGCAGAGTGCATTCCCACCTCTTTCTGCCTGTGATGCCCACCATGTGAATTTTGATCCAATCTGAGTCCTAGCTAAGGATGCACAACAGAGAAAAATTCTTCTTGTCAGTGTTCACAACAAGTTTTTCATGTCTACATACAACTATGTAATTGTATGCACAGGCACACACAGATCTGACTGAACAGCATTACCACAGCATATAGAACAGGGTTCTCAGCTGCACTGTTCTTACAATGTAATGCAACAGCTTACCTGTTCTGTACAGAATTGGAATGTGATCTGTAGAAAGCTTATGTTCACTCCGCACACCAATCAAGAGGGGGCTACCTCTCCTGAAATGCAAGATGAGTCACAATCAAACCTTTTGCATAAATAACGTACTAACAATACAAAATTCAAAATTCATTTTAATTTGAAATGTAATGCTCTTCAAATGATTTAATTTAGAAATAATCACAATGTTCTTAGACCAATAAGAACATTTAATGTCTGCTAACAGAAAGCTATCTTTAATCTGAAAGCAGGATCCTAAGGATATATTGGTGTCTGTATAAATGAATGAAAAGTTCCACTTCACATTAAAAGAACAATTTAAAATACAATGCTATAAAATATGAGTTACACATATATATTTGTGTATACATTATACAATATAGTTTATATATTACATATATACATGTTTATAACATGTTATCAAAAATGAATTGAACTTCAGGTGTAACAAAATAACTACATTAGAAGACTGAGTCCTTAGGCCACACCTGAGTACTTCTAATAAATAGTTTTCAACTGGCAAACTACAATCGCACTAAGGTTTTACTGAGACAGTAAAGCCCTTCTTCTGCAGCTGCTTCATGCCAGCACTTTAAGAGCTAGCAAGGAGGCCATGTGGCCCAACAAACTCAAATATTTGCTATCTGACCCATTCTGGAAAAAAAAAAAATCACCAACTCATATTTTATAACACTGAATTTTAAATTGTCCTCTGCCCTAAGAACTTCATGGTCATTTATAAAGCATTTTAGCAAAAGCCTAGCAAAATCAGTGGTGGTACAATTACTTAAGAATGTGGCATGTTTCCAAAAAATATGGAGAAAGTTAATGCTTTGGAGCTGAAATTAAAGAATATTCCATATCCAAACTCACCACCATGCTCACCAAAGACAAGTCACAATGCCTAAGTGTATTTGGTTTACTATGAGACTCTGTTAAAGAATGATACAAGGAATGAGTATACAGAAATAAACACAGGCAAACCTCTAAGAAAACAAAAAAGGGTCATTCACAAACTAGTGAGAGTTATCCTGTAGCCCGAATGTTTCAAAGTGCATGTCATGTTAGTCTTAAATCTCTTGTACCTTGTGACAACTGCTTGCCCAGGAAAATGAACACTTTTAAACACAAGTGCAAAAGCACCTTCCTATGGAGGAAAAGGAAACATCAGCAATATTTCTTGGGAATAATTATCAAACAAAAACACATTTAAAACATACTGGCTTCTGCATGGACATTTCTTGTTCACACTAGTGTTCTTTTGAACCAGTTTTTTTTTTTTTAAACAAGCCTCCATTTTAGATGTTGCAGCAAGATCTCTCTAAGATACTGATTCCTGAGCTCTGATCGGAGCAAACTAACTTTTACCATCACGCTTACTTTCAAATACTGCTTCTAAAGGCAGACCACCTGGAAAGTCACCTGTGTGCATAGCACATTTCTCACAGACATGTATCTTTCAGACTATTAATTTGTTCAGGAGGTCAGAATTAGCAAGGATCCCAAACTCCACAACCAAAACCCATCTTTGGCCCTCATCATTGTATTCTACTACTAACCTCTACTCTTTCTGCCCTCAGTTTTGGGCTTAACAAATATACACAATCATAATTATTAAATGAGATGGAGAAGCCAGGCAATGGTGGCACACGACTTTAATCCCAGCACTCAGGAGGCAGAGGCAGGTAGACCTCTGTGAATTTGAAGGCCAGCCGGGTCTACATAGAGAGCTCCAGGATAGACAGGGCTGTTACACAAAAACAAAAACAAAAAACCCAAATAAATAAATAAATAAACGAATGAATGAATGAATGAATGAGAAATGGCTCTCTGTTAAAAGCAATGCTGCTCTTGAAGAGGATTTAAGTTTGTTTCCCAGCACCCACACTGAGCAGCTCACAATCACCTGTACCAATGCTATCTTCTGGCCTCCACAGACACTAATACTGAGATCTGACTCTACACACATACACACACACACACACACACACACACACACACACACACACAGAGAGATACTGACAATAAAATACCTTACAAATAAAGCTGTCTATTGTTAGAGTCCTTTGAATTAAAAAAAAAAATGAATCAGCATAGAATCTGCTCATCAAACCTCATTTTAAGAAAGCTATTCGGAATTAACATTAGCACAACTATTTTGCACATGTGTATGTATTGGACATGCATGTTAGTATGTGTGGACACACATGGTTGTGGTTATAGATGTGGGTGTATAGGCACATGTGTGAATATAGGCAGAGGCCAGAGGTTTGATGCTGGCTATCTTATTCAATTGCTCTGTGCCTTATATACCAAGGTGGGGTCTCTCACATGACCCCACAGATTCAGCTAGTGCAGCCAACCAGACAGCTTGCTCCAGAATCCAGTTGGCACTACAAAGAGGCTTCCATATCTACCCAGCATTTCTGTGGGTGCCGGGAATCTGAACTCTGGTCCTCAAACCTGCATTGCCAGTGCTTAACTGCTGAGTCATTATCTCAGTCCTGACATAGTAATCTTAAAATGTATGGTTTTATACCAGTTGTTGGATAACTCTCTCCACCAAGGTAGTAAAACTGACGTCCTGACTTTCCCAGTTGTCATACATGTACTTGACAAGCTTAGCAATGGTTTCTGTATCTGTTTCAGATTCAAAGTCATAGCCTTTGCTTTCCTGCAAGTAGAAAAAAGAAAAAAGACATTTAAATAAATACAATGTTCAAGTCTTTTCTAACTTAATGGCTCCTTTGTTAGCCTTTTAAAAATTTTTATTAGATTTATTTTGTTTTATATGTGGATGCTTTGCCTGCATATATGCCTGTGCATGTATGTTGATTGGTGCCCTTGGAGATCAAAAGAGGGTATCAGATCCCCTGAAACTGGAGTTACAGACAGCTGTTAAACACCAGATGGGTAATGGGAATCAAATCCAGGTCCTCTGCAAGAGCAACAAATATTCTTAACTCCTGGGCCATCTCTCTAGACCCCACGCAAATATTTTCTAGAATTTTTCACTCAAAAACCAAATGAATTCCTAATTGCATGTGTGCACATAATATATGTGTGCTCATGTATGGTACATGTGTTACAGTGTGTGTTTGGAGGTTAGAGGACAACATTAGGAATTAGTTTTCTGTCTCCACCATGTAGGTTTCAGGTAATAAACTCAATGTTGTCAGGTTTCAGTGGCAAACATTGAGCTATCTCACCAGCCTCTAAAATCTTACTAATCACTAACTTTTTTGGATGTCATACTGAATTTACATAAAATCTAAATT
Source organism: Mesocricetus auratus (assembly GCF_017639785.1). Classification (NCBI taxonomy): domain Eukaryota; kingdom Metazoa; phylum Chordata; class Mammalia; order Rodentia; family Cricetidae; genus Mesocricetus; species Mesocricetus auratus. Next base: position 148,563,699 of record NW_024429266.1, on the reverse strand, counting down.
AATATTAATTTAGTTAAAATTAATTTTTCAATTAATTATTCAATTAATTTAAGGTTATTTTGAATCAAAATTAAAGTCTGATTATAGAGAAACAAAATACTACTGAGTACAACTCAATACGTTTAACATATATACTTCATATGAATTAAATCATAAATAATTAAAATATAGTGGGAATATATAATATTCTAAATACTAGATTCATAGTGAGTAACAATTCTTTGGTGATCCTTAACTGTCCAGTAAAGTCATTGGTTATACATGGCCATGTAAACATAAATTTAAAATCTAGTTTCTCTGTCACAGATGTTCAGCAGTACCATATGCACAGCTCCCACTATGTTAGATACAGATAGTTTCCATCACTGTAGAAACTCAACAATGCTGAGGTGGTACTGTCTCAGTACAGCACACAGTTAGCCCTCAAAACGCCCCACAAGAAATCAGAGCTACTCCACTGTCAACAGAGAGAAATACAATAAGCCACACACCCTGTGATTATCTTGGGAATTACTTGAGCAGTCTAAATAACGTTGCACGTCCCTGACTCTCAGAAGTATTCTCAAAGATGGTTGTCTCTCTGAGGTCACTTTACTTACCAAAAACTTTTTCAAGTCTTTGTAGTTGGTGATGATTCCATTATGAATAACAATAAATTCTAGAAGAGATTAAAGTATTGACAGAATATAAGAAGTCTGATAAATGTTATGACTATAGACAGATTTTCCTTCATATTTTCCCTTTTTGTATTTGTGGGTTGAATCTAGGACCTCCTACATGTTAGGCAAGCACTCTGCCACTAAACAACCTCCTGGCCCTGGTATTTCACATTTTTGAGACAAGGTCTGCCCCTATGTAGTCCAGACTAGCTTTGAACTAGTAGAAACCTCCAGTTCTGTCACTCACGTACTAGGGTTACAGGCATGCACCACCACATCAGGTGGTGGATAGATTCTTATCAAGTCAAAAAGTTAGTATACTAGTTAGTGTCCTCCAGGTCATGTGCTTCTTACTGTGCCTTGACATCGGGCAACAGCACTGCTTCTGCACTGATGCACAGTGTTAGAGGGCACGTACATGAGGAAATACACCAGTTCTGATTTCTGCTACACTAAACTACCACTACCCTAACACTAGAGAATGAAAGGAACAGAGCAAGTCTCCTGCACCTGTTTCCTCACTTGCAAAATGCTACTCTACTTGACCACTCTCAGTCTCTGTTCATTTATTTGCTTAAGTTTAAAAAGAAGTCTTTTACAACTAAAACAATCTCAGTGACACTAAATAAAGTTTCAGAACTAATAACTACATAATCACCAAGTTCTATAAATTGATTTGTGTAAGGTCCAGATGACTCCTGGAATGTCACATGAAAATGTCAAAGTAGCATTACAAGAGCAAATAAATATAATGCTGAGAGATCAATTTATCTATTTTTATTAAATAATGACTGAAAAATATTAAAAATAGATAACCAAGAGTTAACAGTATTCTGTGCAGCCATGATAGTATACAGTATGGCTTTAAATTCACAAATCAAAAGAATAATTATGGCTGGGTATGGTGACATATGCCTTCAATTCCAGCACTCAGGAGGCAGAGGAAGGGGGATATCTCAGTTCAAGGCCAGTCTGGCCTTCATAGTGAGTTCCAGACCAGCCAGGGCTTCATAGTGAGACCCTGTCAAAACGACAAAAAAGAATAATTATTAGTAAATACAATAGTTTTGTTACCTTGGCTGGTCTCAATTCCTAGACTTAAGCACTCTTCCTACCTCAGCCTTCTGCATAACCAGAACAACAGGCATGTGTCACTACACCTAATGTAAATCTAATTTTATATTATAGCATTCAAAATGTTCTGTATACCTAAAGATCTCACATTTGTCTAAAAAAAGAAAGTAATCAAGACTACTGAGCCTACTGGGGTCACTTCAAAAAGAAACAGGAACCAACTCAAATAAGCTCCCAGTGTGGCAAAACAAAAAAAGTGCTGCAGCAATACAGAGCACTACCTCAGTACACCGAAATAAATCAAGTATCTACCACAAACTACTTAGAGGTATCTCAATAGTGCAGCACATAGCACTTCGGTCTCATGAACTGTTTGGAGGAAAGGAGAAGAGGAGCAAGAATGGTAAAGACAGAGTGCAGTGTGGGACATGCAATGACATGTGTATGTCATAAGAAAATGCATTCTTTGTGTGCTAACTCGAAAATCAACTTTAAAGACACTCAAAATAATTATCATGAGTTTATAATAATGAAAATAACACATTGCTCAGGATAACATTAAATTCACTTCATGTCTGAAAAATGGTAAATAAAGGAAAATAATCAAGCATTCAGCCTGCCTTTCCTATAGAAGCTATACCTCAGGCTGACCAAGCAGTTGTAGACATATCTGAGCTCTAACTGAAAGAGGACTTGAGGCACTAGACTACTGGCATTTGACAATCCCTACAATCTCAACAGTAATCACCAGTGGCTAACATGACACTGTGACCAGCTGTGGAAATAATCACAATCCTCATTTATGAGAAATACTCAGGGCTGCAGACACAGCTCATGGTGGAGACCTGCTTAGCATCAGTGCTCCCTCGGCTCAATGCCTAGGGCTGGAAAAATAAAATAACAGATCTGTTTACCAGTGCATGATGGCACACAGCTATAATCTCAGTTCTTGGGAGGCAAGGAAAGGAGGATCAATCCAAGTTCAAGGCCAACCAAATCTACAGAGTAAGACCATTTTACAAAACAAAACAGACAAAAAAATCGAAGACATGGGGAAACATTAAATAACATAACAGGAGTAGATATAATTAGCAATACCTAGACTACAGGAAACTTACAGATAAACAACACATTAAATTACAAGAGGTAAAAAGACTGGCATATTGCACCGGGTAGTGGTGGCGGCATACGCCTTTAGTCCCAACATTGGGAGGCAGAGGCAGGCGGATCTCTGTGAGTTCAAGACCAATCTGGTCTACAAGAGCAAGTTCCAGGACAGCCTCCAAAGACACAGAGAAACCCTGTCTCAGGGAAAAAAAAGGCTGGCATATTGAAGTTGTCAATCTTTAGTACTGGAATTCTAAAATAACCTATACAAGGAGGATTGTTGAAGTTTTGTGATGGGATCAAGTTTTATATACACCCTGAATACATTTTGAAATTTCCAGATGAGAATCTAATTAAAATAACAACATAAGCACCTTGATTCTCCTTCCATCACTGGCCCACTAAAATCATTTCCAATTACACATAAGCTATTCATACCATTATTTTTATCAGAGCGTTGGGGGTGACTATTGACAGGACTAGGTTCTCCATGTGTTGCCCAACGGGTATGAGCTATTCCAAGATGTACATCAAATTCTATATCCAAGTCCATATCTTGTTGTTCTGTGAAAGATAAAATTTAAAACTAGTATTTGTTAATGCTATAGATTAAATTATATTAAATATAACCAGTACCCCCTTCCACAAGGTTTGTGTTTCAAGATACTCAGTGGATGCCTACAACTGCAAATGGTATAGAGCTCTACATACAGCATGTGTTTTCCTATACCATGTCATTATGGCCTGTGGCCACAGGGTTTCCTGCTATGAGACGTGACAGCAGAATGCAGAACTAGTACTAACTTGTTTTTCTTCTCAGTTTTAGATAAAAGGTCATTCTTATCATATCTCCTAGCAGACTCAACATTTGATCTTCCTTCTTTCCTTGTTAATTAAGAACTTTCACCTTCACAAGAAGCACCTTCTGGATTTTCTGATAGATCAGCAGACCAGCATCAGCATCTTGCATTTGGGGTCATTATCAAGCAAAGTAAAAACCATGCCAAGTGGAAACATATGAGCAGACTACCTATGCAAGGCCTATTCTCAGGATGGCTTTTCTGAAGCTTCTTCATTAGAAGTCTGAGCTTGCCCTAAATCCACTGCACCTAATTTCCTTCCTAGTTGCTACGATCATGTCTGAAGCTCAGAGACAATTTAAAGCCAAGCAGTTAACAAAATTACTTTTCTTCCTTCTCTTCAACCTTTAAGTCTTCCTCAAAATGGATTCCACAAAAGGAGAAAATGGGAAAAAAATCAAATTAAGTACATTACTGTGAACTTCTTCATCCAGTGCCTTAACTTTTCCCTTCTTCTTAATGAGCTGGATTTTGCCGGCATTGGCTTCCCAGTCTTTGTCATTGCCGCCATCAAGTCCCACACCTAAATTAGTAAGAGGTAGATAAGAAAACAAGACTTAGAAACTGATTGTTAAGAGTACCAATATGAGGCCAATAATAATAATAATAATAATAATAATAATAATAATAATAATGGGAAATTATATATTCATCTAACTAACTAACTTACCAAGTAGATTTTCTGAAAATCTATTATGTGTTAAGTGAAAGCTGCTTAAAACAATAAATGAAAATAAGGCTGCGGGGACAGCTCAGTGGTAAAGAGATTATTTAGCACACATGGGACCTTGGGTTCAAACCCAGCATCAGAAAAGAGGGTAAGAGAAGGGAGGTCAAGAAAGGGGTTAGGAGAGCCCAATTCTTGTTGAGAAAACAGAGAAAGAATAATGATAATCAAAATTATTACTTGTACAAGCAATTGCCTCTAGGCAGTGGTGATTCATGCCTTTAATCCCAGCACTGATCTGAGTTCAAGGCCAGTCTGGTCTACAGAGTAAGTTCTAGGACAGCCAGAGCTACACAGAGAAACCCTGTCCAAAAATACAAAACAAGCAATTGCTATATATAAATTATAAACGGTGAAAAGGTGCCATGGGCACAATGGAGAACTGCAGAAGAGAGGCATGCCCCTCTGAAGGGGAAAACAAGTGATAGTCAGGAAAGCATCTCTTGAAATTTTACTTAAGTTACTAAGGAACTTGAAAAACTTTCTTAGACCCTGAAGGTCATTTCAAACAAAATAATATGGCAAATGCTCTGAAAATGGCAGAGAGGAGGATGAGTTGGCGAGGGAGAAAGAGGATACTACTGCAGCAACAAAGCAAAAATGTAGAAGAACCAACTTAACAGGTGAAGGAGATGAATGAGAGAAACACAAGGGCCTGGATGGGATTTGAGAAGGCAGTAAACAAAGTTGTCTCCTGGGTTCAAAGGATCTGTAGAATGATTACTGATAGAAGGGACACAGAACAGAATGAGGTATGTAGTGAGGGTCACAGTGTCCAATTAAATTATGAACCTGCAAAGTGCACTACATTATGATCTACTCAGGAAGATAATTCTAGAAGGCACTTGGAAACATGGGTCTACAACATAGGAAGCACACTAGGATTAGAAATACATAAGACAAATGTGGTAGCACACACCTGTAATCCTAGCACTCCACATACTGAGGCAGGAGAATGATAAGTTTGAGACCAGGTTGGTTTACAAAGAAAGACTGTCTCAAAAACTTAACAAAATACATGGATTGTTAAGTCCCAATGTAAAGGGTTGATGAAGTCATTTCACCATGAAAACACAAAGACAAGTGAGGTGAGGAAACATTCTGAGACTGGGAATAGTGGTCATGCTTGTAATCTCAGCACTTGGGAGAAAAGGTCTATCTGGGTTATAGAGTAGGACCTAATCTCAATAAATAAATATAAAATGAAAAACTCTTCAAGAGCATTCCTATTTGAGACATAAGAAAAGGAGCCTCCAAAGCTGACAGAAAACATAATCAGCATTCTTATGAGAAGATATATTGTTGGAAAAGCTAAAATTGGAGAATTTGAACAACTAAGGAAGAGGACTGGGTATTAGCATGCCACTAAAACAGGAAATGAGAAGCCAACACTGTTATTCCTAGAAAGACTAAGGTTGGCCCTTGATTGGCATCTAGGATCTTAGATTTCAGAGGGATGCCTGCCACATGAAGGGGTAAGTGTGGTTCCTGTACCTGGACTGTTCATGAACAGTGTGTTCCTCTGGGATGAACTGCTACTAGGTGCTGGGCCCTGAGTCATCAGAGGCTTACCCAGTAGACAACATCCACATGGACCATCTCAACCTGTGGCTAGGGAAGTTAAGTATATCCTGTTAAGAGAGACCTCTTGGAAGCTGTCGCCTGCTTCCTGCAGACTTCATCCTACACACGTTCCTGTTCCTGACAGTGATCTGGATTCTTCTGCTGTAGTGAATCACAGAGCTATGCAATCAACTCTCTGCCAAGGCTCATGAGTCACTCCAGGAACCATGGAATAGGAGCTTCCGGTAGACCCCAACACAGGGAGCTAGAGTGAAACTGACTCTGCCAGAAAGTCAGGTTTTTACTTGGCTTGTCATTTACATAAAACAGAGAATCTTGGCTCTGTATATCACTTAGTAGTAAAGTGATTACCCAGCATGTACAAGACCCTAAACTTGAATCTTCAGCACAAAAAGAAAAAAACATTTCTTCATGTTTAAATGACATAGAATAAGTCCATGGAGAGAAAAAGAAATGAAAGAAAAATGGATTTATAGGGGCTGGAAGAGATGGCTCAGAGGTTAAGAATTGTTTTTGCGCTGGTGTTGGTGGTGCATGTTTTTAATCCCAGCACTTGGGAGGCAGAGGCAGGCAGATCTCTGTGAGTTCGAGGCCAGCCTGGTCTACAGAACGAATGCCAGGACAGGCTCTAAAGCTACACAGAGAAACCCTGTCTTGGGGGAAAATTTTTTTTAAAAATCAATAAACACTTTTAAGAAAACAAAGAATTTATAGGGTAAGGTGTCCTATAACTTATTCCCATAAAAATGTCCTCTGACTTACGTTTTTTTAATTATTATTTTTTTATTTAATGTATATTGGTTTGTCCATATGAGGGTATTGGATCCCTTGGAACTAGGGTTACAGAGATTTGTGAGCTGCCATGTGGATACTGGGAATTGAACTCAGGTCCTTTGGAAGAGCAGCTAGTACTCTTAACCACTGAGCCATCTCTCCAGCCCCCATGATTTATGTTTTTATAGTCAACTTTTGCTTTGTTTTATGAGACAAAGTCTCCTGCAACCCAGGCTGGCCTCAAACTTAATATGTATCTAAGGATAACTTTGAATTTATCTTCTTGACTCTACTTCCTCAGTGCTAGCATTACAGGTATGAACATCAAACCCAGTTTGTGCGTGGTGCTAGGGATGAACGAAGGCTTCAAGTACTCTAACAAGTAAAGCACAGACCCAGTCCTATAGCAACACTCTTTATAAAAGAAACTACTATGAGAACCAATTTCCACATAAATGATAATACTATTGAAATGACATAAGGAAACCCTTTAGACATAACTTGCATTTACAAAACAACAAAGCAAACACAGAGTTAAGTCTCCTAAAAATAATAAAAACACTACTTAAGAGTCCAGAATCAATGCAAACCCCATAGTATATTTTTAAAGAAAATACCAGCAGAATCATATCCTCTGTACTCCAATCTCTGAAGGCCTTTGATTAGGGTCTCCAAGATTTCTCTTCTTGTTCGGGGAACATGGTAATTTAAATAAGCAAATATACCTAAAAAAAAAAAAGAAATATTTAATGGGCAACTCTAATGAACCAAACCTGACATAATTATATTTAGGCTATACAAATATATAAAGCTAGAGTTCATTTTTAGAAAATAAATAAACCCTCATCTCAAATTATTTAGAGTCCACAAAACTTTTTCAAAGAGGATCTTCTTATAAACACAAAAGATTAACAAAAATATGTCCAAATAAATGTCTAGTTATTTTCAACAATGCTTATAAAGCTAATCATGTATTTCCTTAACTGACATTTTGTCAACTAAATTTATTTCTTAAAAATTAAGCAAATCCATGGGCTATCTCTTAAATCCTATTACATTAAATACAGACACACACCTTCTAGTAAGTATTTTAAGCCACTATAGTTCCTATAACTATATAGTTAAAATAACTGTTTACTTCCACTATCAATAATGTTTAGGAATAAACTATTTAAAATTTTTATTTTGGTTTTTCGAGACAGGGTTTCTCTGCTTAACAGCAGCCAGGACTATATAATATAAGATGATGTTTTTGTAAATTTAGTATAAACTGGAATCACCTGGGCAGAGACCCTCAAAGCCTCCATTAGACTGGACTATGGAAATATCTGTGAGACATTTTCATGACTAATGACTGATGTGGGAGAGGCAAACCCACTGTGGACAGTACCACCCCTGAGCAGGCAGTCCAGTGATATATAAGAAAGAAAGCTGAACAAACCATGAAGAGCAAGCCAGTAAGCAGCTGCTTTTTCTCCATCGTCTCTGCTTCAGCTCCTGCCCAAGCTTTCCTTAATGAGACTCTAATGTACAAGATGTAATAAACCCTCTCCTCTTCAAGCTGCTTTTAATCATGATGTCTTATCCCAGTAACAGGAAAACAAACTAGCTTAGGTGTGTGCCTCAAAAATAAAGAAATAAATAAATGAGAAAGGCACAAATCGAGAGTAAAAGACAAAATAACTAAAAATAGGCACCCTATTCTCTGGAAGTATAAAATACTCACATAAGGTATTACTGGGTTAATATATTGCTTCCAAAGTTTGCTTGACTACAGGATCTTGATGGCACAAACATATAGTAAACATTTTGACTGTTTTATTAGAATATTGAATTGAAAAACACAAAGCATGGAATCTTAGTTCTTATTCTTTTGCTTTAACACTTTACAATACTGAAAATCAGTATTTCAAAAAAACTTAATTAGGTAGCTTTTTCATCAATATCTCTGCCTTGTTGGGGAAGTCCTATGCATTTGTCAATAAAGCACTGTCTGGCCAATAGGGAATCTAGATAGGAGGGACTAGGAGTCCAGAAGGACTCTGGGTAAGAGAAACACGAGAGTCAAGATGTAATGCCATGGGGTAGGAGCCCGGAACTATTCTCCGGTAAGAGAAATACTTAGATTAACAATTATGGGGTAATTACTTAAGTCAGAGCTAGCCAGTAAGAAACAAGCAAGGCCAACAGCTTCATAATTAATACAGCGTTATTTGGGGACTACAACGTGGCAGAGCCCAGGCGACTGGCGGGTGATAAACCAAAGTGGCTGGCAAGGAAAAGCCTCTCTTTACACTGCCTAAAAATTGTATTTCAACAATTAGAACATCAAGGTTATGTTACTCTAGTTCTGTCATGGATTGTTCAGGTTTGGTGGTGGGTAAGTGAATAAAAAATATATTCAATAGTGATAGTGTAAAATCTAATATGGAACCTCACAGCTGGAGAATGGCTACTGTAACTACAGAAATTCATTGAGATATATAGGCTTTGGGCAGCGTTAATTTTGATGTGTGATATTTATTTGCAAGTTTTTTATAATAAATTTTATAAGATTAAAATAATTCTAATAAAATTTTTAAAAATTTGAAAGGTTTGGGAGGTAGCCATTCCTATAATCCCAATACTTGAGAAGCTGAGATAGGATATCAGGAGTTGTGGTGGTCTGAATAAAAATGGCCCCCATAGACTCAGAAAGTGGCACTATTAGGAGGTGTGCCTTGTTGGAGTAGGTGTGGCTTTGTTGGAGGAGGTGTGTCACTAGGGGGTGGGCTTTGAGGTCTCAGAAGCTAAAGCTAAGCCCAGTGGCTCACTCTCTTCTCCCCCTGCCTGTAACAGTAGAACTCTCAGCTCCTTCTTCACCTCCATGTCAGCCTGCACACCACCATGTGTCCTGCCATGATGATAATGGGCTGAACCTCTGAAACTGTAATAAGAGTTGTCATGGTCATGATGTCTCTTCACAGCAATAAAACCCTAAGAGGTTCTCAGCCTGAGATACAGGAACAAAATGATACAGAAGAAAAAAGAACTCTCATCTTTTTAAGTTTCAAATTTTAATTTAAAGGAAACGAGCTGAAAGGCATGATCTTAGACTTCAAATACTGTGTGCTAGCATGTTTGTTCTTCATAATCAGTGGAACTCAGTTTAACAGCTGTCCTACACTAGAAGCCACTATAACAATTTCCTCTTACAAAGACTTCCTTCATGAACTAGATCTGATTTCTTTTTTTTTTTTTTCATTTTGTTTTACACTTTTCTTCCTGGAACAAGATGAGGAAATAACCTGCAACCAGAATGTCAGGCACTTCTCCAACACAGTTAATTAGCTGGGAGTGGTGGCAGAGTCCTTTAATTCCAGCACTGAAGGATCAGGAGTTCAAGGTTATACCCTGGCTACATGACTCCCATCTCAAAAGATAAGAGAGAAAATACTTAGCTACCAAATGCAACACACTAGTAGTAATCAACCAGCTTGAAAATTCACTACTTACAACTCCTCCAAACTAATTTGTTTTGCAAAACCAATCTATTAATTCAACAGTAAAAGCTAATTGATTATGAAGTCAATTCTACTCCAATAATTTCAATATTCTATAGGTGTTTCTGTTTTGATGTTTTAGAATCTAGAATCTCTAAACTTACACTCGCTCTTCATTTTCAAAAGGTGAAATGATTAAACACAAGAAAAACCACACTAAAGAGTACAACCCACCTCCTGTTCAATTTTTTTTCATGTAAAAGACTCCAAAGAATGTTTCTCAACAGCTTCAATTCTTACAATAATACGTCTCTTTAAAAAGTGAGCCAGGCATGGTATGGAGGTTCATGCCTAGAATCTCAGCACTCATGAGACTGAAGGAGGAGCTATAATCTAGGCCAGCCTGAGGAGCAACATTAAGACAGTATCTCTCAGAGTGCACTTTCTTCTAGTGGTAACGTCAAAAGGAAAGGTAAGAGTATAACTCTTTTTATGGACTTTTAATGGCTCATCCCATTTTAGAGCATTATTAGTCATGGCACATAATTCTCACAGTAACACTTTCAAATAATAATCTTAAAACATGGAATAAAAGAGCCTGACTTTATTTTTTAATGGTTCCAGTAAAGACATATGTTGAACATTTGTACATGCCTGATGTATCATCTCTGGCCAGGACTCTTGCCCTGTCTCTGAGCCCATTTCATCAAGTAACTGACTTAGTAATGGTTCCTCCTGAGAAACTTAAAGAGTGGCAGGGGGTTAATGTGCATTATCATTGTCAGAGCTCTAACTTGAGATCTATTAGGCCTGCCTAAAAAAAAAAAAAAAGTGACTATAATTAGGTATTTTTTAAAATGCAAGATAAATTCAAGAAATGCTACCAGCAAGTTGTCATTCATATTTGTAATCTCAGCACTTGGGAGACTGAGGCAGGACACTGAATTCCAGGCCAACCTAGACTCAGCTACAGAAAGAAAAAAAGATGGGGGGGGGGGGTGAAGAAAGGCTGGGGGTGTGGCTAGGGACAGGGGACTCTCTTAGCAAGCTGACTTTATGAGTTTAACCCCAGGAGCACATAGTCCGTGCACAGGTTGCCTCACTCTCCCGGTGGACCCTGCTGCGGGCATCCCTCCACACCTCCTCGGTGGGCGCGCTCACCCCGCACTTCCTCTAGAAGGCAGACATTATCTACCCTCTGAGCGCTACTCAAAGGAGCCCCTAGAGCGCCGAGACACGCTCCCAGGAGCCCGCCCCAGCCCCTTCAGTAGCCTCTGACTCCCGAGGGCCCCACAGTCTCCGCGGCGGGCCCCTCATCTGCAGCATACTAACTCCAGCCGCCCCCTCGACCCAGGAATCCCCATCTTGGAGTCCCTACCCCCACGGACGCCCTTCTCCCCAGACACCCTTCTCCAGATGCCGGCTCTCCTCAGGACCCTCGCTCTGCTCAGGACTCCCGCCCCACAGGCCACCTCCCTCCTCAGGACCCCGGCCCCAAGGCCGCTCGTTGACTCGCGCACAGTCCACCTCTGGCTTCGCGGCACGGGCCCTGCGGCCGCCACACGCCCCCGTCGCGGCCCTTACCGCACATGATGCTGGTCGCGGGGCGAGGGCCGAGCGGTCGGGCGCGCGAGAGCTTCGGGAGGGAGGACGAGCTCCGGCCGGGGTGGCGGCGATGAGGCGGACTCCGGGATGCGACAGCTCGGACACGACAGCGGCACTCGCGGCTCGTCCCTCAACTGCCGCCCCGCCCCCCCGGCAACGCGCGCCGCCGCGGCTCTCCCATTGGGTCGCGCCCGCGCCGCTCACGCGCAAGCCTCGCCCCCGAGGCGCGCAGGCGCGGAGCTACGGGCGGCGAAGACGTGGCAGGGGCTCGTCCCGCATCCGGCTCAGGTTCCTGCAGCCGCCCGCCGAGGGCGAGCCGTGTGGTGGAGGCGGAGTGGGAATGTTTACAAAACTATTTGCATCCGGCGAGGAGGAGAAAGAGGGGGTAGAGAGCCGGAGGGCGGAAGGGAGAGCCTGAGACAGACGCGTCAGTGTGCCTCAGCAACGGTGGCCGGAACTGGGCGGTGGCACAGAGGTGTGCGAGCCTCTAGGGCTGCCTTTCCGGTGATGACCTGAGCTGTAGACGAAGGTGCTCGGCGCCCCACCCCCTGCCTTCCTCGCTGTTCTTTGACTTTGGTACCTTGGCTGGGCGGCCCCAGCACTGCGCCTGGACTCAGAAAACTGCGGGCGGCGTCTAACTGCCCACCTGAGAGGACTAGAGGAAGCCCGTGGGCACGGTGCACCCGCGATCGCTCATGCCATAAATGAGCGAAGAGAGGAGACGTGTCCCTGAGAAGTTAGCAGGCGTTTGCTTCTGGAAGGTTTAACTAGTACCTTCGGGCAAATGTAGCTGGTTGATAGCTCTAAAGGAAATAAATGGTGTAGGGCTAACGGGAGCAGGTGTGCTGACCGCTGTTGAGTACTCTCAGCCTGTACCCCCTTCCTACCACACGTTCGAGCCCTGTGTGCTCTCTGACCGCACCGACATTCAAACCTGCACACCTGCATTGCTCTGCAGAGTCCCACATCCCTGCCACTTTTAAAAGCGATCTCTTGTCTTCGCCAGAAGGTTTTAACTTCTCACCCTTTGGTCTGCCTCAAACAATAGCCTTCTGTATTAACGGCTTTTCTTTTCTTCCTCCCCACTAAGTTCTAAGTTCCTATATGAAGTAGTGGGTTTCGAATAAACTAGTATAGACCCTAACAAGAGGTGGTGAATCAACTCTTCTGGTGACTGGAACGATGACTCAGGATAAAGACACTCCCAAGAAGCTTGAGTCCCATCCCTGAACACCACAAAGGTGTCTTCTCGCCATACACACACACACACACACACACACGCACGAACTCACGCACGCACCAGTTTTACACCCAAAACCGAATAAATGTTTATTTTTAATGTGTTGGGTCTTTTTTTAAGCCATAGGCACGAAATTGACTGTCACCTGGTTATAGATGCAAGGAAACAATGGCTTTTTTCAGTTTTTCATTACCTACCTCAAATAGAAGCTAGAAACTGTAGTCAAGGTATTTCTCATCTAAAAGTGCTTCATTATTCCAACTCATTAAACATGTCCCTGGATGATCTTGGCAGAGTTAGCACAGTGGACTGTTGGTTAACGTGCAATGCTTTTCTTAGAAATGGACCCCCCCTGGATAGACACGGTAGCCTAAGGACCAACTGGGAGACGACTAGGATGCTGCCGCCCCAGAGTGCAGGCGTGGTTTAAGTGCCTTGCATCTCTTGTTTGCTGTCAATAAACCTGTTGATGCCACAAAGAAAATGGCGACAGTGCTAGTGAAGTGTTCCAACTATAGTAATACGTCCTGCCGTTTCTGCCTGCTACTGGCTCAGTCTCTGATCCTCTCCATGCGGCTGCTATCTCAGTAGGTGCTGGGCACCAGCTGAAAGGAAACTGTAAAGGCCCAAAATGTTCTCCAACCCAGCCTTGAACAAACTCACTAAACCACCAGGACAAAGAATGCTTTGTCACAATGTGCCAGCTGAGACACTGTCCCTCCTCTATGTAGAGCGCTGCCTTCGCTGCGCCTGTAAAAGTAAAGCCTAGAGGAGAAATTAAATGATGTGTGAAGAGGGCTTCTGAGTCTAACTTGAACATCTGAGCCCATGGAAAGGATTTTTTTTCTCCTAACCCAACAGCGCTGAACAAATTTAAGGAAGGAAGAGGAAGGGAGAAAGGAGGGAGGGTCTTTGTCTAAGGGTTTCTATTGCTGCAGTGAAACACCATGATAAAAAGCAAGTCGTGGGGAGGAAAGGATTTATTTGGCCTACATTCCACATCACGAAAGAAAGCCAGGAGAGGAACTCAAACAGGGCAGGATTCTGGAGACAGGAGCTGATATAGAGTCCATGGCGGGGGTGCTGCTTACTGGCTTGCTCCTCATGGCTTGCTCAGCCTGCTTTCTTATAGAACCCAGGACCAGCAGGCCAGGAGTGGCACCATCAACCATGGGATGGGCCTCTTCTAGCAATCATTAATTTTAAAAATGCCTTACAGCCAGATCTTTTTTTTTTTTTTTTCAGTTTTTCGAGATAGGGTTTCTCTGTGGCTTTGGAGGCTGTCCAGGAACTAGCTCTTGTAGACCAGGCTGGCCTTGAACTCACAGAGATCTGCCTGCCTCTGCCTCCCAAGTGCTGGGATTAAAGGCGTGCACCACCACTGCCTGGCTACAGCCAGATCTTACGGAGACTTTTCTCGATTAAGGTTCCCTCCTTTCAGGTAACATTTCAAGCTGACATAAGATTAGCCAACACAGTTTTATTTGTCCTCTCTTCATGAGAGCCTACTTCACTTAAACCTGGTGGCTCTGTGCTGTGACCCTACTATGCAGTCTGATAAACTGAAGGCCACAAGAGCTCCTGGTCACTGAGTCTAAAGAAAGGGATCCTGTGAGGTGGCTTAGTTGAAAATGGCACTTGCTGCCAAGCCTGATGACCTGAGTTCTACCCCAGAACTCACATGGTAGAAGGAGAAAACTGACTCCCCAAGCTTATCCTTTGTCCTCCACACACCTGTGCATGCAGACAGACAGATATAGAAGTAATGTTTCAAATGAACCATCATATAAATAGCTCTAAGATTTTTAACCTTCCTCATCTTTGTGATTGTTGTTACCCCTTATCCAAATTCCAATAAATACCAATAAAAGTATTATTGTATAAAGTGAAAAGATAGGTGCTAGTATACATGTTTGAAATTTTAGGGAGTTTTGTAGAAAATCGTACCTAGTGGGTACAAAAAGATGGTGGCAGACAGCAAAGGAAAAACATAAACTCAGCCTGAGGCCCGTGAGAAGTAAAACACTAAGACCAGAACTCAGGCTGAGGCAAAGTGTCAAGAGTCTATGATCATCCCTGACTGCAAAGAAAGTTCCAGGCTAGCCTGAGACCCTGTCTCAAAACACACACCAGGCTGCAGAAACAGCTCAGAGATTTGGAGTGCTTGCTGTCCTTCCAAAGGACCAGAGTTTAGTTCCCAGCACCCAAGTAAGGTGGCTCACAATGACTGTAACTCCAGCTCCAGGGGATGCAGTGCCTTCTCCTGGGTTTCACCCTAACACACACGCATGCATACACACACACACACATACACACACACACACACACACACACACACACACACCACCACCACCACCACCACCACCGCCACCACCACCACAGTCAGCTGCAGAAAGACCCCCGGCCTTTGGCTCCACTACTGCCCCAGCTTAATCTTGCAAGAACAGGGGGTAGACTGGGAACAACTGAGGAAGAGAAGACTGGCTTACACATGGTTCTGCCTGACAAGCAAACACCACCCCAACATAGACACCCAGCAAGAAAGACCCTTCCTGATGTGCACCTGAAGAACAGTGGAGAGAGAAATTCTCCCAGGGAGCAAAACTTTTCGTAGCCTGCAGTCGATGGTTTGGCTATATGGCCATGGTCACGGGAGAAACAGGATTGGGAAATTGGAGTCAAGGATGTATGGAGAAGAAACATGTGGGCAAACCTTGCTGATGAGTCACAAGCTGTGAAGATGTGCCCCATGGGGCAGTTCCTGGAGTCGCAGCCTAGGACAAGTTAATAAAGCAGGGTAGATGACTGTCTCTAAGGACAACAGGCAGCCTCTTTCCTATACATGTGTCATCGCCAGATGGGCTCACACACAAAATGACTGCCATGGGTTCAGGAACACAGACACTGCTCTTCATGGGTGACCTGGTTGCAGGGGCTTCTGTGGACCCACTAAACCTGTAAGATGGCACCAGTGCTTTCGTCATGGAAGTCATGGTGTTTTATTACTGAAGTCAACACTCCAGGTAAAGATTTGCCTTCCCTGCATACAACACTTCTGCCAAAACCTACCACCCACAAATTTACAACCACCATATTCACACACAGCAGCTCTTTGATCAGGGAACTCTCCTCACAACAACTGAAGGGCAGCAATGGGCCTGGATCATTGACCTCACTGATCCATGTTCCCACATGAAGCAACTGGCTTGACAGAATGGTGAAATCACTTTTGAAGACTGCTAGGCCAAGGCAAGGGGCCTTGAAGGCTGTGTGACCCTTTCTACCATAGCCAAGGCTCAAAGGTCCAGAGAAGGGGCTCCATTTGGGTGTGACTAGTCACTATTACCCCCAGTGACCCACAAGCAAAATTATTGCTTCCTTATGCTCTGTTGATCTAGAGATCTTAGTCCCAAAGGAAGGAAAAGTTATATGGAGACACACAACAATGACTCTATTGATTCAGGAGGTGACTGCCACCATGCTGCTCGGGGCTACTCATGCCTCCAAATCAGCAGGCAAAGGAGTTACGGGGTCAGGGAGAATAGAAGATCTTATTATGCAGAAATTGAATTACTATCTCACAAAACTAAGAAAGACGGCATCTGGAAGGAGGACATCTCTTTCATTTCCCATCCCCTATGATTAATTGCAACAGGAAATTACAACAATGCAATCCAGACAGAACCGCTAATAGGGCACAGCAGCAAGGAAGAAGGTTGGGGTTGCCTCACCAGATCACGGCCACACCCATCTGAGTTGTTTGCTGAAGGCAAAGGAAATATGATCTATGTAATAACAGGAGTAAATGCCAGCCACAAGCATGTGACCAGTCAGAGAACCGAGATACTCGGTAAGTTTTATTCCCTCATATCTCCTACAGGTAACATAAGGTATGTCTACATTAGTATAAAGCTTTGTTAACTTTACATTATAGCACTCAGGCTACATACTATCAAAGAAGGATTTGGCATCCTGTTCCAGAGCTAGAGTTCCAGCTGTGCATACCAAGTTAAGTGGCAGTATGACTTCGTTGTGGCTCTATTTGAAGATTATGATTTAGAGAGATTCATAAAGATTCAGTGTGGACAAGAGGTAGACTTGAAATGGTTAAATGTGTGTATCAACCTATCTGGACCATTTTATACAGTTGGTTAACCAAATATTCTAGACGACTCTGGAAGCATGCCTTGGACAAAATGGACATTTGATTCAGTGGACCTAGAGCAGACAGCTGGGGGTAGACTTCCTCCAGTCAGCTGAAGGTCCTACTAGAATACGATCTATCTCCCTAAGCTAGACCTTGGGAGCCGCTAGGCTTCAGATCTGAACGTCTGCTCTCCCCCAAGTCTCCAGCTCAACTCCATCCTTCAGGTTTGGAATTTGCCATAGCTGTATGCAACTGTATGTGCACAGGAGCTCTTTCTGCATATTTTACATATGCACACAGCACACTCGGAAAACCAATCACTTTATTGATTTTTCCCAAAATTGAATGCATCATTTTTTAACTTTACAAATGACAACAGAAACCTATGTAAACTGGAGGAAGAGGGTATTTGTTAGTTGACATTAAGTGTAAGAGGCAGGGACACAAACATCTTTGATTGCATCTATATAGAAACCAGTCAGTGCTGTAGAACTCTGTCACCTGTCACCTTGAGGACAGAGAAGAGTGACCTCAGTTCTGGAAACATACCTGCAGCTTCCAAGACTGAGGTTCCTCACTTCCTGCCTTCTAGGTGAGGGTTCTAGGCTAATGTGAGACAGGTGCTCCAGTCCTGTGAAGAAGGAGGGTTGGGAAATAATGATTGACAGCTCAATTTTCCAGAGGAAACAGGGAGATACTGCTAAAAGAATGAGGAAAATAAGAGCAAGAGGCTACAAAGGCTGCCTACTGCCTTAGGTAGACATGGCCTGACTGTGCCTCCTCATTCTAGAACAATGGATGCTCACTCCCAACTACAAGCAGAATTTACCTCCATTTTCTCCTGCAGGAGGCAGATGCTAGAAGAGTTTTCTAGCTTTGCTAAGAAGGAACTTAATACACAGAAAACCACAAAACTAACCTGTCGCTATAACGATAAACGGCACACTTGTTGAGGGGGTGGAATGAGCAACGTCCAAATTCCCAAATATTGTTTATAAATCTTTGTTTTCATTTGAATGGGGTTGTTTATAATTGGTTAATGATCACAACCAATCTCTTTTTAAAGGTAAAAGGGAATTATGGTATGGAAATGAATACTTTGTATTGGTATGGTTTTTCATTTATCGATACAAATTCAAGGTCAATTTTGTGATATACTTCTCCTCTTGTTTAAGCATTGTGTTTATACTGATCTTTTAAAATGTAATGCATAATTAAGTACAGATTATAGAGAGTTACAATAATCAGAATTTATAGTTTTTCTAGATATACAGAGATATATTTTAATAGTCTTCAAACATTTCAAGCCCTTCAGAAAATGGTATTTAAAATGGCCGGGCGTTGGTGGCGCATGCCTTTAATCCCAGCACTCGGGAGGCAGAGGCAGGCGGATCTCTGTGAGTTCGAGGCCAGCCTGGTCTACAAGAGCAAGTTCCAGGACAGCCTCCAAAGCTACAGAGAAACCCTGTCTCGAAAACCCAAAACAAAAAAAATTAAAAAAAAAATGGTTTAGGGTTTTCCTTGACAATGAGAAATGTCTGTTCCTGGCAGCACCAATTAAGTCTGAGAGGAAGATGAGCATCAAAGAAACTCGTTATGGAGTTTGATTTCAACATGGCAAGATTAGGCATTTGGGCAAGAAACTGCTCTTGCCTGGACTGTTTGACTGTTGCTGTATAAAATGGACATGCAGGACCCACAGGAAAGTGACTGCTGAACTTGGACAGTCCTTCAGGGTTCCTGCTTCATGGAAGAGTCTACAAGACTTTCTGTAGGACACAGAAAGATGAGTGACAAACTGCCAATGTAGGACAGTGTTGGGGACTGCTAAGAACCTTGAACAAAATGGAGTCTGTCAGCCATTTCTTGGCCTTCTGCCTACGTGACTGCGGGCACGCATGCCCTTGAGACAAAGGAAAAAGTTAACCACAAAAGTTAAATTTACTCAGGGCAGCCTACCCGCCTAGCCAGGGGGAAGTAACCCTTATAGAACAATTGCCTTTGTTGGCAAAGGGTTAATGTGTTCCTTTGGATGCATTTACCATAATGATAGGCAGAAGTAACCCTTATAGAGCAATTGTCTTTGTTAACAAAAGGTTAATGTGTTCCTTTGAATACATTTTACCCCTCCCTAATTCCTGCACCTGGCTTACACTGACAAGCATTTGTGGAATGCAACTGATGGAAAATTACAACTTCGTCTTTACCTTATTTGGTGTATTGTCGCGTCTGCTGCGAGGCCTGTGTCTGAGAACAAGTGGAGGGTGTCGGGGATTGACAACACAGAGACTCGTTCAACGATGTAAAGAAAACTTTAAGCAGGCTCCAAAAAGGTTTAAGGAAACTTCCTAAGAAAAGCTCCCACCAGAGAAGCTTCTGCTCTCTCCTCTACCCTGGCTGGTTCTGCTCTGACTCCAGAAAACTGATCTGGGCGTGGCAGAAGAGGTGGTTAGTCTTTGGACAAGGTCGAGGTCAGGGTGGTTTCTGCGGGCAGGCCTTTTCCAGGAACTTAATGCCCCCAGGCATTGTATTGTTTTTAGTAAACATGTTTTTAGTAAACATTGTCTTACAGCTGCCTACTCCCAGGCAGAAGGGGAAGTGGGTCTCTGCTCAAGGTCTGGTGTTCCCACAGTGTATATTTGAGTTGAGACTTGATTGGCATGCTTGTACCGTCCCCTGAGATTCTCTTCCTATAAAAACTATCTCACCCCAGTAATAAATGCTCTTGATCAGCAAAAGTTGTCTTGAGCCAGTTTCCTTTAACCTCTTGAAGTTTGCTTTTTAAGATCGGATCTGCTCGTGAAGACCCACCAAATTAGTAGCGACCCTCATCACTTCATCCCCGAGGGTCGGGGGTCCCCTCCGGGGGTTGCAGGACAGTTTAAAATTTCCTGCTTTGCTGAGAAGTCTTCCAGACATACTGTGGCCTATGGGCTGAAGATGGATGCCCCAACGTTACAGAGGAAATTCTGGTGACTGTCCAGGTAGGGAGACGTCTCTGCCAATTCTAGTGTTTATATACTATCCTTCTGTGGTCTTTGATGGAGTTGAAGACAGATAGTTATAATTATAGTTTTCCTTAGTTATGATAAAAGATAAGTTCATATAAGACTTTAGACTCACAGATAGGATAATAAAATATTTTCTTTAAATCTTACTAAATGTTAATGGACAAAATATTGTAACTATAGTTCTTGCTTGATAACTGTTCTGTTATATATAATTTGATTATGTTAAAGTCAAAACCTTTCTTTTTATTAAGACAGAAAAGAGGAGATGACGGGAGATGTCATTCTGTAAATTTGTCTCTCTTATTGGTTGTTGAATAAAGCACTGTTGGTTAATAGGGAAGCAAGAAAAGTGGGACTAGGAGTCAAGGAGGATTCTGGGAAAGAGAGGAAGAGTCAGACACGCTGTAAACTGCCAGAGTAAGAGGTCTGGACCCTTTTCTCCAGTAAGAGAAATACTTAGATTAACAATTATGGGTTAAGTACTTAAGTCAGAGCTAGTCAGTAAGAAACCAAGCAAGGCCAACAGCTTCATAATTAATATAGTGTCCTGTGTGTTATTTGGGGACTACAACTGTGGCAGGGCCCAGGTGACTGGCAAGGAAGACTACACTCTACAGCAGCTGGTCCTACATTTACTCTGCCATTTCTGTCCTGTTGCATGCATTAGAGACAGAATAAGGGGTGGGCTATCCAGGGAATTTCTGAGAGCTGAAAGAACACTAGAAATGTAAGGAGACGAGGATAAAATAACTTCTCTCTGGAACTTTAAAAGGTTGTTTGCAGACAGCTTGTGAGCCCATGAGATATCACAGGTAACTCTGGGTGGAGAAGTGGAACATAAAGTGAGGGTTTCCAACAACAGAGGTAGACTCCCACTGCAGAGTAGGAACCTCACATTTGCTGGTGAAACAGACCCACACGCATGCCCTACTGATCTTGTCTACTTTGAAGACAGGCAGGGATGATCCTTACCCAGCAGGCAGCACTAGTGCCTCCTCCCCCTGGGATGAGGGTCCAGAACCCCGAAAGCAGAAAAAGCAGACCAAAACAGTGGCTATGCATATGGCAATGGAACATGTCTACCTTGTACCTCCACCATCACACCTATTAAAACAGGGGTAACAGTTACCTACCTAATGGGATTTAGTAAGTTTCTAACTGTAAGGAGCTGTTGCATAGTGAACCATCAATGGGAATTTACTACTTTTGTGTAATTACTCCCATATGACCTTATATACAAGCCCTCTACCCAGTATTTCAAGTTAAATGGCTAGTGAAAAATCTGTGAGTGTGAGAATTCTGCAGAGCACTTTACCCCACACCATCAGCAAGGAATCTAAGAACCTATCTTGCTATTAACAAATAATTCTGGTTTCAAATACCTATTAAATTGTCCAACATTTATTGTTTTTCTATTCTGGGCTGGGGAATCAAACCTAGGGCTTTATATATATTAGACAAATATCCTATCAGTACAATATCCTCAGTATTTCATTCTTTCTCTCTCCCATCTTTCCTCTCTTGATTTTTTTTTTTTTGAGACATGATTTTACTAAGTAGCCAACTCTGGTCTTGAACTTGTGATCCTTTTGCCTTCACTGGTCTGAACCTGGTCTTTATAAAGCATTTTCAATAATATTTACATAGTAATAGCTTATACATTTCTGGGAAATTCTTGTTTCTATTTTTATTTTAGCTAAGCACGACTAATGAGTGTTTATTACCAATGTTTTGGTTTCTTTGAGACAGGGTTTCACATAATCCCCATGGACCTGAACACTGACCTTGCTGTCCACCCTGGAATGCTGGGATGACAGGCATGCATCATGCCAGGTACAACAACAAAAACTATTACCTGATTAAATTATACCTTATAAAGCAACCACTAACAGAACAACTGTTTCAACCTATTGATTTTATTTTCTAGATCCAATTAATTGAAAAATACATGTCAATTTGTCTAATTTGAAGGCAGACTTAGCAACCCACCACAAATCATAAACTAGTAAAACTGCTGACCAAGGGCTCAATGATCTGCCTCCACCTGTTAGAGTGAAGTTAATTCAGAATTCCTGGTGAGAGGCTCACAGGGGGAGCCAGGGCCTCAAGAGTTGAGCTGTCCATGGGCTGCTCTGGGCTGGCCTAGGCACTCAGTCGGCTCTCCCTCCCAGAGGCTGTACTCATGAGACTGCTCTCCTGCCCCCAGTGACTGTATTCAGTGCACTGCTCTCCCCACCCCCAGTGACTGTACTCAGGGCACTGCTCTTCCCCCCAGTGACTGTACTCAGGACACTGCTCTCCCCCAGTGACTGTACTCAGGACACTGCTCTCCCCCCATGACTGTACTCAGGACACTGCTCTCCCCCCCCCCAGTGACTGTACTCAGGACACTGCTGTCCCCCCCAGTGACTGTACACAGGACACTGCTTTCCCCCCAGTGACTGTACTCAGGACACAGCTCTCCCCCCAGTGACTGTACTCAGGACACTGCTCTTCCCCCCAGTGACTGTACTCAGGACACAGCTCTCCCCCCAGTGACTGTACTCAGGACACTGCTCTCCCCCCAGTGACTGTACTCAGGGCACTGCTCTCCCCAGTGACTGTACTCAGGACACTGCTCTCCCCCATGACTGTACTCAGGACACTGCTCTCCCCCCAGTGACTGTACTCAGGACACAGCTGTACCCCCAGTGACTGTACACAGGACACTGCTCTCCCCCAGTGACTGTACTCAGGACACAGCTCTCCCCCCAGTGACTGTACTCAGGCCACTGCTCTTCCCCCCAGTGATTGTACTCAGGCCACTGCTCTTCCCCCATGACTGTACTCAGGGCACTGCTCTCCCCCAGTGACTGTACTCAGGACACTGCTCTCCCCCAGTGACTGTACTCAGGACACTGCTCTTCCCCCCAGTGACTGTACTCAGGACACTGCTCTCCCCCAGTGACTGTACTCAGGACACTGCTCTCCCCCCAGTGACTATACTCAGGACACTGCTCTCCCCCAGTGACTGTACTCAGGACACTGCTCTCCCCCATGACTGTACTCAGGACACTGCTCTCCCCCAGTGACTGTACTCAGGACACTGCTCTCCCCCCCAGTGACTATACTCAGGACACTGCTCTCCCCCAGTGACTGTACTCAGGACACTGCTCTCCCCCATGACTGTACTCAGGACACAGCTCTCCCCCCCAGTGACTGTACTCAGGACACTGCTCTCCCCCCAGTGACTGTACTCAGGGCACTGCTCTCCCCCCCCAGTGACTGTACTCAGGGCACTGCTCTCCCCCTCCCAGTGACTGTACTCAGGGCACTGCTCTCCCCCAGTGACTGTACTCAGGACACTGCTCTCCCCCCCAGTGACTGTACTCAGGACACTGCTCTCCCCCCAGTGACTGTACTCAGGGGACTGCTCCCCCCCCAGTGACTGTACTCAGGGCACTGCTCTCCCCCCAGTGACTGTACTCAGGACACTGCTCTCCCCCCCAGTAACTGTACTCAGGACACTGCTCTCCCCCTCCCAGTGACTGTACTCAGGACACTGCTCTCCCCCCCAGTGACTGTACCCTGGACACTGCTCTCCCCCCAGTGACTGTACTCAGGGCACTGCTCTCCCCCAGTGACTGTACTCAGGGCACTGCTCTCCCCCAGTGACTGTACACAGGACACTGCTCTCCCCCCCCAGTGACTGTACTCAGGGCACTGCTCTCCCCCAGTGACTGTACTCAGGGCACTGCTGTCCCCCCAGTGACTGTACTCAGGGCACTGCTGTCCCCCCAGTGACTGTACTCAGGACACTGCTCTTTGTGTTTCTCATGGTATTATAGACTCCTGCACCTGGGCTACTTATCAGCTGCCATTTTAAACCAGAATTATGTAGGGCTTTTTTTTATTAAATAAACTAAAAACTGCAGTAAAAATAATTTTGTATAGCTCATAGAAAAAACTAAGTCATTTTAGTATATTTTAAAAGCATTCTGTTTATCTCTGTATATTAAAAAAGGCAAATGAGTTAAATAGGAAATGTATCTTAAGCTGTTTCACATAGCATGCAAAGGACGAACCATCAGAAATGAGGAGTTAAAAAAAAAATACCCTGGATAAAATCCACATGTGTGGACAATAACTCAGGATGTTATAAATAACTTGTGATGTGCAACAATTGCATTTATATTATTCTGGAGGAAGGAAACATTTTATTAACCAACTTCCATAGCAGAGATTAATAAGACTCTGTACAGTTAAATCCAAAGGTTGTGGTCAAAGAAAATGCAGATTGTTTAAGGTGAATTTGCTTCTTTTTCATCTGATTCGTCATCCATCACCTAAAGCCAGAAAACAAAGAATTCAAGAGTCAAAAAAATGGTAGAAACTGTAATTTTCCTTAATTTAATGTTCCTTGCCTGCCTGAAATACCTATGACAATGCACAGCACTCCAACAGGAATAAAGCCATCAACAGCCCAAAGCACAAGATTCAGTCAAAACCTGGGACCCTAAGATAATCAAAGTGTTAAATACATATAAAAGAATTAGGCCCTTTGCCTTGTCTCAAAATAGAGGCCTCTGGCAGCAGAGTCTTAGCTGGGCAGACTAAAAGTGACTGGCTCACATTCCTCTTGAAAACCGTAAGGTAACTTATTTTTATCTTTTCATAAAACTGTGTGTGTTTGTGTGATGGATGTGTGTGTGTGTGTGTGATGGATGTGTGTGTGTGTGATGGATGTGTGTGTGTGTTTGTGTGATGGAGGTGTGCGTGTGAGATGAGGTGTGTGTGATATGGATGTGTGTGTGTGATGGATGTGTGTGTGTTTGTGTGATGGAGGTGTGTGTGTGAGATGGAGGTGTGTGTGATGGAGGTGTGTGAGATGGAGGTGTGTGTGTGTGTGAGATGGAGGTGTGTGTGATGGATGTGTGTGTGTTTGTGTGATGGATGTGTGTGTGATGGATGTGTGTGTGTGTTTGTGTGATGGAGGTGTGTGTGTGAGATGAGGTGTGTGTGATATGGATGTGTGTGTGTGTGTGTGATGGATGTGTGTGTGTGTGATGGATGTGTGTGTGTGTTTGTGTGATGGAGGTGTGTGTGAGATGAGGTGTGTGTGATATGGATGTGTGTGTGTGATGGATGTGTGTGTGTGTGAGATGGAGGTGTGTGTGTGATGGAGGTGTGTGTGTGAGATGGAGGTGTGTGTGATGGAGGTGTGTGAGATGGAGGTGTGTAAGTGTGTGTGAGATGGAGGTGTGTGTGTGAGATGGAGGTGTGTAAGTGTGTGTGAGATGGAGGTGTGTGTGTGAGATGGAGGTTTGTGATATGGATGTGTGTGTGTATGATGGAGGTGTGTGTATGTGTGTGTGATGGAGGTGTGTGTGTGTGAGATGGAAGTGTGTGTGTGTGTGATGGAGGTGTGTGTGTGAGATGGAGGTGTGTAAGTGTGTGTGAGATGGAGGTGTGTGTGTGAGATGGAGGTGTGTAAGTGTGTGTGAGATGGAGGTGTGTGTGTGAGATGGAGGTTTGTGATATGGATGTGTGTGTGTATGATGGAGGTGTGTGTATGTGTGTGTGATGGAGGTGTGTGTGTGTGAGATGGAGGTGTGTGTGTGAGATGGAAGTGTGTGTGTGAGATGGAGGTGTGTGTGTGTGAGATGGAGGTGTGTGTGATATGGATGTGTGTGTGTGTATGTGTGTGTGTATGATGGAGGTGTGTGTATGTGTGTGTGTGTGTGAGATGGAGGTGTGTGTGTATGATGGAGGTGTGTGTATGTGTGTGTGATGGAGGTGTGTGTGTGTGAGATGGAGGTGTGTGTGTGAGATGGAGGTGTGTGTGTGTGTGAGATGGAGGTGTGTGTGTGTGAGATGGAGGTGTGTGTGTGTATGATGGAGGTGTGTGTATGTGTGTATGATGGAGGTGTGTGTATGTGTGTGTGATGGAGGTGTGTGTGTGTGAGATGGAGGTGTGTGTGTGTGAGATGGAGGTGTGTGTGTGAGATGGAGGTGTGTGTGTGTGATGGAGGTGTGTGTGTGTGAGATGGAGGTGTGTGTGTGAGATGGAGGTGTGTGTGTGTGAGATGGAGGTGTGTGTATGTGTGTGTGTGTGTGAGATGGAGGTGTGTGTGATGGAGGTGTTTGTGTGTGTGTGTGTGTGTGTGTTTGTGTGTGTATGATGGGGTGCTGTGCATGCCTCGTGCTTGTGGAAGTCAGAGGATGACTTTCTGGAGTCAGATCTTTCCTGACATCTTTAGTGGGTTCAAAGATGGAACCTGGGTTGCCAGGCTTGCATAATGGTACTTTCACCTGTTTAGCTATCTTGCCTTGTTCTTAAAAGCATCTTATTTATTTAAGCATGTTCTCTGAAGTTTAACTAAATTATTCTTGCAAACATACTTAATAAAAAAAATGAATCCTGTCAGGTGTGATAGTGCATGCCTACAATAACAGAATCTAGAGTTCAAGGCCAGCTTCAGTTACACAGCAAGTTCTAGACCAGACTAGACAACTTGACACCTTGCCTTGGAAAACCAACAGGCCCAACAGAAAGATGACTCCAGGATAGAGATTTTTGCTGCTGGGTCTGAGACCTGAGCTGGATCCCCATGATCAACATGGTGAAGAAGAGAACGAACTTCTGCAGGTTGGTGTAATTTCAAGGCTCCTTTTGTGCACTGTGGTATGTATACATACACACATGAACATGATAAATAAGAATAAATATAATTAAAAATTTTAAACAGGGCAAGGGAATACATGCCTTTATTTCTAGCACCTGGGAGACAGAGGTAGACAAATCGCTGAGTTCCAGGCTAATGTACACCACCACCACTTGGAGAAAGAATATTTTTTAAAAAAGGAATTCCAAGGAAACAAACAAAAAACCCACTTAAAACAGAAAAAAATTGCTGGGCGGTGGTGGCGCACGCCTTTAATCCCAGCACTCGGGAGGCAAAGACAGGCGGATCGCTGTGAGTTCGAGGCTGGGCTGGACCGACAGCCTCCAAAACAATACAGAGAAACCCTGTCTTGTAAAAACCAAAAAAAAAAAAAAAAAAAAAAAAGAAAAAAGAAAAAGAAAAAAAAAGAAAAAAATTACTACAAACTATTTTGATTTTATTCAAATAAAAATTATTTTAAATCTAAGGAAGTATGAAGACTTTCAGGGAAGAAAAATGGTAACAAATAATACTTAAAGGAAAAAAAGGAAAGACTAGTCTTTTGGGAATTGACGAATTATTGGATAATAAAGGCCAACACCTCTGAAAAGGAAGAGTTATAGAAAGCTATGAATGTTTCTTTCCTTACCACACCTACTACAATTATGTGGCAATTAAAGTTTCTAACAGTCAATTCTGTACCCACCCAGGATATGTGAATACAAAGCTTCCTCTTGGTTAATCTACTAGCCCACAACTAATGCTATTTTTTTCAAAAGGCATCAGGGACAAGGCGTGTGTTCTGGATAGCTTCTTAAGTGGCGCACGCCTTTAATCCCAGCACTTGGGAGGCAGAGGCAAGCGGATCCCTGTGAGTTCAAGACCAGCCTGGTCTACAAGAGCTAGTTCCAGGACAGACTCCAAAGCCACAGAGAAACCCTGTCAAAAAGCCAAAACAAACAAAAAAACAAAACAAAACAAAAAAAGGAGAGAGAGAGAGAGAGAGAGAGAGAGAGAGAAAGAGAGAGAGATACTTAACAGAGAAATTCTCCCCTCCTACTTTCTCTTTGAGGTTAACTAAAAATGGATATTTTACTTTAAAAGAATAAATGTTTGATCCAATTTCAGCAATATCCAAAGCAAAGCATTCAGTAAATCAAGTTCAATTTAGGCAGAATCATTCTTAAATTTGGAGTAAGTGTCCCAAGAACTTGTTCACTGTCAATGTGCAAATGACACTGGTGACCCAGCCTAGCTGTTCACTGTCAATGTGTAAATGACACTGCTGACCCAGCAGAGCTGCTGCAGAGAAACAGAAGGTACAGACGAGGTTTCTAATCTTTCAGGCGGCCCATGCATACATACAATGTTGACACACACAGAAAGTTTTGCACTAGCAGAGAACTAATGAGAACTTGCACTGGACCAAAAGGCCAGCCTTTAATACTTCTCAGAGATAAGTTAGTCTCTAAGCAACTGGAAGACGACACCTTCTAAAGTCACAGAACCAGAGTTTCAAATTTCTAACCTCCATAACTGTCTTCTCCGTGACAGTCTTTCTGAAAGGCCTTGCTTCTGAGCTAGCATCACTGCAGTCAGTCACTGTGACAATCTTGCACATTTAGAGAAAAAAGATTCCAACATGCTACAGCCGAAGCCCAACTGAGTACTACTTCACTGTACGACAGTATGTTTCCTTGATGGCGCATGCCTATAATTCTAGCTCTCAGGAAGAGAATGAGTTTCAGGCCAACCAACCTGAACTACATAGCAAACTCCAGGCCAGTCTAGATTTTAGAGAGAAATGTGTCTCACTAAACAAAAACTGGGATTAGCAAGACTGCTTAGGGGTAAAGACACTTGCTGATGACCTGAATTCTATCTCTGTAATCCACACAAAGTGGAAAGAGAGAACCAATTCCACAAGCTATCCTCTGATCTGCGCATGCACACCAGTGTGCACAGCCACATACGTAAGCATGCATGTGCACACACATACATAATACAATTTTTAGATAAAGGTTAGGTATGGTGGCACATAATCTGCAATCCCAGCACTTGGGAGGCAGGAGTTCAAGGTCATCCTCAGCTACATAGGAAGTCCAAAGTCACTTCGTGTAGCACAAGACCTATCTTAAAAAAAAATAGGGTGTTGGGGGGGTGGAGTAAGGGACGAATAAGAGGTTGATAAATTATGTGAGTTCCTCTACTCTTACTTTCTTCTATATAAAACTGCACGGTGTTTTGAATCCCTTCATAACATCTGCAATCAGAACAGAACCACCTATGGGGCTTTCCCAAGGAAAGACAGGTAGATTACAGGCTTGGTCCCCCCTTTACTATTAAAACCAAACTGCCACAATGTTGCCTACCTGCTCTACACCTTCCACTTCTGGAATATAAAACTGCAACATGTTCTGAATCCCGCTTTTCAGGGTGATGATGGAGCTGGGGCAGCTGGTGCAGGAGCCCTGGAGTTTCAGCCGCACGATGCCATCTTCAAAGCCTCTGTAGATCACGTCACCCCCATCCTCCTGCACAGTAGGCCTGTGGCCACAGAACATTCAGAACACATTTAAAACAACAGATGCATGCCTTCAATGAAAAAGATTACGACAGTTCATTGTTTTGTGTGTGCATGCGTGTGGTTCATGGATCAGGGTTCATGAATATGTGTAATACAGAGGTCAGAAGCCAACTTTGAGTGCTGTTCCTTAGGCTCTGTCCACCTTCGTTTTTGGGGAAGGGTCTCTTGCTGAACAGGACTCCATTTGTTTGGCTAAATTATTTCTGCCCCAAGCACTGGATTACAAACACATAGCCCATGCTCAACTTTCTTAATGTGGGTCTTGGGGACTGAACTCAGGTCATCATGTTTACATGACAAATACTTTACCATCTTGGCCATCTCCCCAGGCCCATAACTTTGATTAAATTTGTATTAAACTCTGTGCATGTGCATGGTGTATGTGTGGTCAGGTGAAGCCATCCAGAGTCACCTCCTTCTCCACATAGGCTCTGGGAATGGAATTCAGGGCAGGAGGCTTGACAGCAAATGACTTTCCCTGCTGGGCATCCTCACTGGCCCTGAATTCTAATTTTAAACCCCTCTGTAGGGTTTCTTTTCCTCTCTGTAGGACTTGTTCTTGTTGAGTATGATAAGAGTCTGTCCATCTCATGGCTACATTAATATGTCAGCATTGATTACCCATCCTGTTGCAGATAAGTGTTTGACTTGTACGAATAATGTGGCTCTAGAGATCCACCTGTGTGTCTTTTGGTGTGGATAGGTATTATGACTGGGTATATACATGAGGGTAAAACTCCTGGAGCAGGATTCTGAATGTAAACCAGGGGTGGAGGCTCATGTCTGTAATCCTAGAACTGGAAGGCTGAAGCAGGAGGACTGGGCTACAAACTCATTCTAATCTAGTCTGAATTACAGAGTGAGAACCTGTCTCAACAAAAGTGCAATGATTTAAACAGTGCCAAATGTTTTCCTAGAATTACCCACCCTTACACGCCCCCAGAACAGGCAAGCACTACACCGCTTCCTGCTCTCTCCAGCCACTGGGATCACCAGAATGGCCGAGTCTGTCTGCTGGCTTTGAGTGACCGTTTATGGAGTTTAACTTGAATACACATAATGAGTAAGAAGGGTGTGCACACTTCACTCTTCCACATTCAGTGGCTGTCTGGTTACTGTCTTCTGCATGTTCTTGTTCCAGCCTCTACTTTTTCTTTGTCAATTTGTAGTTCTTATACACTCTGCCATACATACACTACAAAGTCTTCTAAAACCTTGAACAAAGATACTTATGTGTAAATCGATGTGCCTGAGTATTATGTATGTGCTCCACATAGAAGCAGGAGCCTTTGGAGGACAGAAGAGGGCATCAGATCTCCCGGGATTAGTACTACAGGTGGTTGTAAGCCACCACATGGATGCTGGGAACTGAACCTGGTTCATTAGGAGAGCAGTAAGTGCTCTTCACCACTGGGCCATCTCTCCAGCCCTCTTAATTTTGTTTTACGTTTGTTTTGTATGTGTGTGTGCTTGCACACATGTTGGCTCTCTCCTTCTACCATGTGGGATCTGGGATACAACCTCGGTTGCCACACTTAGCAGCAGCTACTTTACCCACTAAGCCATCTTGTCAGCACTATACACGATAAGATCTTCTATTTTGGCCCGGAAATGGTGGCACACACCTTTAATCCTAGCACTCAAAAGGCAGAGGCAGGCAGATCTCTGTGAGTTTGAGGTCAGCCTGATCTAAAGATCAAGTTTCAGGACAGGATTCAAAGCTACACAGAGACACCCTGTCTCAAACGAAACAAATAAAAAAAACCCTTCTACTTTGCCTTTTCATGAGAAAGACAGAATTTTACTATTGTCTAATTTGTCTTTTCCTTGATTTTTCCGATTTTCTTGTATCTTCATGAATAAAAATCAAACCTGCCTAGCAAAGGTCATACAGATATTAACTTAATATAGTGTATTTATTATTGTATTTTTTGTTTGGGGATATACATATGCTGCTGTGTGCATATAAAGACCATAGGTCAACTTTCAGGAGTTAGGGTTCTCCTTCTATCATGTGGGTCTCACATATGAAACTCAGGTCACCTGGCTTGGCAACAAGTAACTTAACCCAGTGAACCATCCCACTGACCCCATATTATCCCATTTTATGTCCACCGTGATTTCTCTGTTGACCTAGAATGATGCTGATATTGATACCCCACCCTGGACGTTGGTATTCTCAGTACTCTACCACTGAACTACATTCCCAGCCTAACCATAAGCCAGTCTGAAGAGCACTCAGTCCCACTGTGGTCAGGAAACGGTATTCCCAGGCTGGGGATGTAGCTAAGTAGGACAGCTAGGACCAAATAACAAAACCTGACACTCTCAGTGAATTTGACTCTGAAACTAGGTAAGGGCTGCCTTGTGAACACCATGTAGGCTGCTTTAGTGCTTGCTAAAGGTACCCATGAAAATATTTCATTCTTGCTGAGTGCATTACATATATGCCAACAGCTAGTCAATTGTTAACCACATGTTCCCTTAGACTGGGAATGGTAGTTTATGCCTTTAGTTCCAGCAATCAGAAGGCAGAGGCAAATGGGACTCTGTGAGCTAGAGATCTTTTTCTGGTGCATATATAGCAAGTTTCAGGCCAGCCAGGGATACATAGTGAGACTTCGTCTAGAAAATAAATAAATAAAAATAGTAAGTTGTAAAACTCTCTTGCCCAATTACTTTTTTACTTTGTTAGATAGAGGTGTTAATTACCTCACTTAACTGTGGATTATTTGTCTCTTTTTATCTCTGTCAGATATTCATTTATTTTGAATCTGTGTTGTGTTATTATATGGTTAGCAAATATTCTCATCATTGTGTGGTGGCATCTACAGCGTTGGGCACACTGTATTCGGGTGTCTGTGTAACTTCCATAGCTCTCCTGTTCTCACTGCCTGAGTGCTCTGCATTTCTCCAGCTTCTTTTTTGTTGTTGTTGGTTTTTGGTTTTTGGTTTGTTTTTCAAGGCAGGGTTTCTCTGTGGCTTTGGAGGCTGTCCTGGAACTAGCGCTTGTAGACCAACCTGGTCTCGAACTCACAGAGATGCACCTGCTCTTCTTCCCAAGTGTGCGCCACCACTGCCTGGCTTCTAGCTTCTTTTATACTTAAGCAGTACAACCCTTGTAAGGAACATGTAGTTGGTTTTCTCACATTTTGACAACTCCATCCTCTGTTAGCCATTCTATGTACCTTTAAATGTATCTGCCAAATCCTCAGACATATCCTGTCATTTGTTTCCAATCTGCATTCTTTTGCACTAACCAAGTACTTTTTTGTCTGTTACTTTTCTACACAGCTGTCTGTTATGTTTCACTGCTTGTGGTCACCTCCAACATACCTACTACATATTTTTCATTCTACTATGAATGATTACTTTTACCATGTCTCAAATAATGCCAAGACCCAGAACACTTCTGTACACACTCACCTTCAATTTAGGTCATTTATCTTGCTTGTATGCAATTAACTCTTGGACACTATACTATATTTGCTTTTCTGCATGCACAATGCCTTGTGCTTTTTTTTTCTTTCCCTAAATTCCTCCTTTCTGTGTGCTTCAACCTGGGTCCTTACTGCTGTTCTATATTCTAACACGAGTCCACTCTTCAGCTATGTCACATTTCACATGAAAGTAATCTACCGGGTTTTCATTTCACTGTATTTTTAGTTCTATCAATAGTCTTCTTTCTTACACACCTCACTTCCCACTTAGTTTCTTTTGTTTGTTTTTTGAGACAAGGCTTCTCTGTGGCTTTAGCTCTTGTAGATCAGGCTGGTCTTGAACTCAGAGATCTGGCTGCCTCTGCCTCCTGAGTGCTGGGATTAAATGTGTGTGCCACCACAGCCCGGCCCCACTTAGTTTCTTTAACAGTTTAATCACCTATCTTAACAGTAGTTGCAACTTTACATCTTCAGTATTAAGGATCTTCTTCAGTTTCTCTTTGTTCAGTTTCAAGGTAAGACCAGTAGGTTTTCTGGTTTTTGTTTTTTTGTTTTGTTTTGCTTTGCTTGTTTGTTTGTCTTTTGAGACAGGGTTTTCTGTGTAGCTCTGACTGTGCTGGAACTTGCTCTGTAGACCAGGCTGGCCTTGAACTCAGAGATCCACCTGAGTCTGCCTTCCTAATCCTGGGATTAAAGACATGTGCTACTACATCGTGCCGCTTAGCCAGCCTCTTATTAAATATCTAAATTTTTTCTTAAAATGCCTAAAGAAGGAAACACTTTCTTAAAAGTCCAGACTTAGTGGCCTGCTATGAGAAAAGTAGAGACAGGCTGTACACTAGTCTTGTCTTTATCTTTGGGTTTCTTTCTTTTCTTTTCTTTTTTTGTTTAAGACAAAGTCTCACTGTGTGTACCAAGCTGACCTAAAACTTCCCTAGGGACTACAGTGAGGGTCACCATGCCTGGCTTGTCTTTATTCTTTTTTGGGCAGTTGCTAATATGTGTGCTATTCTCTTACAGTGTTCACAGATATGAAGTCCACTTTCTTTCCACACACTGACTATGAGGGAAAATTCCTTTACCCATGTCCATACAGAGTATACAGACTATATTGTTGTTGTTTTCTTTTAAAATTTATTTATTATGCATAGAGTGTTCTGCCAGCATGTATGCCTGCACACAAGAAGAGGACACCAGATCTCATTATAGATAGTTGTGAGTCACCAGGTGGTTGCTCTTAACTCCTGAGCCATCTCTCCAGTCCTCCAGACTATAGTTTTAACAATGTGACTGAATAGCCAGGCACAGGCTTTAAGTGCAACTGCAGTAATGGCCTGTGTTGGTTTGCACTGACTATTGACCTGTCGCCCTGCTCCAATCTCCTGTGAAAGCGTGCTCCTTTAATGAGGGCAGAGGGGATGGAGGGTTAACACATACCGTATTCTAGTATCCAACAGTTCTTTAATCATTGCCACCACTTCATCATCTTCTTCAGAACCTAGACAAAATTATAGATAAGACTCAAGAGCAACCATTCTGTAGTTACACAAGCATTAAAACAGGAGGGTTTTCACATAAAAGCACAGCCAGGCATAGTCACACTCAAGCACATACAGAAGATGAGATAAATTCAAGGCCAGCCTGGTCTACACAGTGAGCTCCAGGCTGGCTAGATTGGGTAAGACCTTATCTCAAAATCCAAAACATAACAAAAGAAAAAAAAATAGAACACATAACTTGGTAAAGTGACTCAAAATCCAAAACACAACAAAAGAAAAAAAACAAACAAAATCATAGAACACATTACTTGGTAAAGTGACACAGCTCATGTGATTCACAAAAGAAAAACCAAGGAAAAATGGTCACCCAGTATTCAGTAATGCAGGGGAGTACATCCTACACCAAAGCCTGATGGTGCTGGGGCTGAAATAAAGGAGGGGCCTGTGAGGAGCAAACTAACACTCTCAGGGACCAAAGAGTAGACAGAAATTCTCCACCTGATATCACTGTAAGTGTGAGATAGAATGGCCCAGCTACTTATGAAGTATCTTTCTCATCTTCAGCTTCTCCAGTTAGTGACTTTTCAAGATAACTATACCAAACACAGATGTAGGCCTTCTGCAAAGTTCTGAATTCTTTACAAAGCTGAGCCAAGAATCTGTTTCATTTTGGCTTTGCTTTATCATATGCGTGCATGTCTGGGTACATGTGTACATGTACACATATGTACATGTCTGAATGTGTGCATGCATGTGTAGGTCTGCGTGTGTATGCATGTGCATGTGTGTGAGTGCATATGTGTGTAATGCTGGGAGGAATCCATGATGGCCTTGCACATGGAGCACATACTCTACCACTGAGCTATTCCCTTGGCCATTACTTGAATTTTGTAAAGCTATATGTAAGTTTTAATGATGCCTGCATTAAAAATGTAAATTTTTTCAAGAAATATATTTATCTGTGAGAAAATACAGGGAATCCACGCTGTACTGCAATAAATATTAGAATCCTGGCAACCCCACAAGTAATTTATATTAAACTGTACTAACCTTGAGTTCAAATCTCTTAGAGCAGCAATCCTAAGCTGCCTCCCTTCTGCATTACTCCCAAGTGCAGGGATTCCTCTGAGCACGTCTACATTTCCACGTGTGCATTTACACGGGTGTGGTCAGACTGCACCTGATCCACACGTCACTCCTGGAGCCCTTCACAATCTCGATCAGCACACGAAAATAGGCTCATTATAAAGTGATTCTGGTAGAGCTTTGCCTCACTGACTTTTTGACCATTTCATTCTCTAACCCTGAGTAATGCCTTTGCTTCTAGGAACATATGTTAGCACACTTAAGACACAC
The DNA here is from genome assembly GCF_017639785.1 of Mesocricetus auratus. NCBI lineage: Eukaryota > Metazoa > Chordata > Mammalia > Rodentia > Cricetidae > Mesocricetus > Mesocricetus auratus. Next base: position 148,527,903 of record NW_024429266.1, on the reverse strand, counting down.
TTATGGGATAAATTCCTTTGATGGGGTATCTGAGCCAGTGAGCCTGTGGTTTCTTTCTTTCTGAGGCACTGGGGACTGAACACAGGGTTTTGTGTTTGCTATGCAAAGGCTTTACCTCTGAGCTAAACCCCAAGTCAAATTTTGCATATTTTTATTTTTGGTAGGCATAGTTAAATTGTTCTTTGTTTCATTTTAGTTTTTTTGAGATACTGTAGCAGTACTTGCTGTCCCAGAACTCACTTTGTAGACCAGGCTGGCCTCGAACTCTGCCTGCTTCTGCCTCCCAAATGCTGGTATTAAATACGACTTTTGATTTTCACTTTGGGGAGAGAGAGAGAGAGAGAGAGAGAGAGAGAGAGAGAGAGAGAGAGAGAGAGAGAGAGAGAGAGAGAGAGTGTGTGTGTGTGTGTGCGCGCGTACACGAAACACTGAGGAACAACTGCGTTTGTGCACAGGCTAAGGATGTACTCCACCACTGAGCTACCTCTGGCCTCTAGTCATGATTAGGGAGAATTAGTAATAACTATTTCACAGCCCAGAAAACACACACACACACACACACACACACACACACACACACACACACACACACACACAGAGCATTTCTACAGGTACATGTGAGCCAAGTAGGCTAAGATGGATGGCTAGATAGCCCCAGGGATCCGCCTGTTTCCACCTCCCCAGTGCTGAGCTTATGTACATAAGCTACATGCCCAACTTTATGATGTACGATCTGGGGACTGAACTCAGTCAGATTCTTGACTAAGCTATCTCCCCAATCCACCTAGACTATTTAAAAAAAAAACCTACTTAAATCAATATTTTAAAAAGGCATATGACTCACTTTTTAAAAATTAGCAAAGACAAGGTTTTGGTGGTGCACGCCTTTCATCCCAGCACTCAAGAGGCAGTGGCAGGAGGATATCTGTGAATTCTAGGCCAGCTTGGTCTACAGAGCGAGTTCCAGGACAGCCTACAAAGCAATATAGAGAAACCCTGCCTCGAAAAAAACCAAAACTAAACAAAACAAAAATTAGCAAAGAAAACGAATAAGTAATTTACTGACATGGAAACTTTATAAAATGATACAAGACACAAAAAAACAACACAAGAATGAAACTAAAACAAGATGTTGCCAGTCTGGTGACACAGATCTGTGATTTCAGCTTCCAAGGAGGCAAAGGCAGGATGACAGTAAGTTAGACCTGCCTGGACTATAGTTAACTATAAAGTTGTTGGCCTGGGCAGCCTAAAGACACAGCCCCAAAAGTAAAAGGACTCAATGGTAGAGCAAATGAGTTCAATCCCTGAACTGCAAAACCAAACAAACAAACAAACAATAAATAAAATACCATTTTAGACCTAACATACTGTATGGTGGTTTGAAAGAAAATGGCCCCCAGAGACTCACAGAGTAGCACAATTAGGAGGGGTGGCCTTGTTGGATGAAGTGTGTCACTGGGGGGTGGGTTTTGAGGTTTCAAATGCCAAAGGCACATCTGGTATCTCTCTTCCTGCTGCCTGCTGATCCAGATGTAGAACTCTAAGTTACCTCTCCTGTACCATGTTTGCCTGAATGCCACCATGCTCTGAACTGTGCGTCAGCCCCAATTAAATACTTCCTTTTATAAGAGTTGCTGTGATCATGGTGTCTCTTCACAGCAAGAGAAACCCTGACTAAGACATACCGGTTTAAATAAATGTAGCTGGCTGGAGGACCACACTCATTTAAACCTAGCACTTAATGGGCTGAGACAAGAGGATTCAAAATTCAAGGCCAGTCTGCCTTATACAGCAAGTTTGAGACAAACCTGGAATACAAACTGAGACCCTGGTTCAAAAAACAAAGCAAAATGCAGGCAGTGATGGAATATGACTTTAATCCCAGCACTCAGGAGGCAGAGGCAGGCCGATCTCTGTGAGTTCAAGGCCATCCTGGTCTACACAGTGAGTTCCAGGACAGCGAGGGCTACACAGAGAGACCCTGTCTTGGGGGTGGAGGGTGGGGTAGGGGAGCAAAAGGACTGGGAAGTTGGTTTGGCAGTGGAACGCAGGTCAAGCTTTCTTAGAGTCTCTCAGCTCCGAAGGAGAAAAGAAAGAAGACATGAAGTGAGACCACAAGTATAAGAAAACAGAAACTCTTAACACTGCTAATGAGCACAGTAATATGCTGTTTCCCCACAGGAAAACTCGACGCCCTGCACCCTCCCCACCACACACACACAGAAGCCGTGTGTCCACAGCAGCCGTGTTTGTAACACACATCAGCACAAAAGTCGACATAGTAAAGAACAGCACACAGAAGCCTGCACCAGATGTTCACAGCAGCATTTGTTAACACATCAGCACCGGCAGTGACACAGTAAAGGGACAAATTAACTGTACTTTATTCATTCCAAAATGGACTAACACCAGGCTTAAAATGAATAACTCAGATCTTCAAATAAGATTATACTCAGTGAAAAGGCAAGCTGTGGGCTGGAGAGATGGCTCAGCGGTTAAGAGCACTGACTGTTCTTCCAGAGGTCCTGAGTTCAATTCCCAGCAACCACACAACCACCTTGAATGAGATCTGGTGCCCTCTGCTGGCATGCAGGCAGAAGATTGTATACATAATAAATAAATAAAATTTTAAAAAAAGAAAAAGAAAAAAGAAAAGGCAAGCTGTGATAGAACACAAGTTACTTGAAGTTTAAGAATAAAAACCAGAAACTGGGTATGGAGGTTCATACCCATAATCTCAGCATGGAGAAGGAGGCAGGATTGTAAATTTCAGGCCAACCTGGACTACAGGGCAAGATTCTGTCTCAGAACCACTAAAACAAGAAAAAGAATGGAAACCTGTTGTGGAAATTCCTTTACACTATGTGAAGATAGGTCCCTTTTAATAAAAAGCTAAATGGCCAATAGCTAGGCAATATTTTGGGGGCAGAGAGAATGCTGGGAAGAAGAAGGTGGAGCATGGACAGAGTAAAGGTAATAAAGCCATGAAACAGAAAATAAATTAATAGAAATGAGTAGTTTAAGTTATAAGAGCTAGTTAGAAATAAGTCTAAGCTATCAGCCAAGCTTTCATAATTAATAATAAGTTTCCAAGTTGTGGCTTCCTAATCCTTCAGTTCATACAGGCTGTAGTACAGAGAAAACCCAGGCTTGAGAAACCAAAAACAATTTGAGAAAAAGTATAACAGTATATACAAAGCTTTGTTCCATCTAGCATTGGTTCCAGATGTGCCCACTGGTGAAACAGTGGTAAGCCTGCTTTGGGAAACCAACTGCTCTGCTGGGAACCGAGGCCAACTCTACAGGAGGAAGTCAGACCTGCTGCTGTAACCTGGTCAAAAATCTGTAACCAGGGCCAGAGGCTCCTGCAGGGAATCCTGCTTCTGCCCACAGGTTAGTACTGCTATCTTTGTCAAAGAAGCTTCTTCACACAGTAGGTAGAAGCTACTGCAGACTCATAACTTGTCAGTGCCGAGACTAAGTGACTGTTGAATGCTCAGTCCTAAACGGGATGTCTTTACCAGCAGGATTCAGCGAGCATCATGGAGACCTGTAGAATGCCATCTGGCTGTTCTTCCAGATGACCTAAGTTCCCAGCACCCACGTGGTGGCTCACAACTGTCTGTAACTCTAGGTCTGGGGGATCTGATGTCCTCTCCTGGCCTCCTCTGGCACCAGGCACACACATGGTAGTACACAGGCAAAACACATACATGTCAAATAAAAAATAATTTTTATCTCATATCATGGAAGGAAGTAGGTCCCATGAGGCTCCACCCTCCCTGAGGACCTCCACAGAGTTAATGGTTGCTGGGGAAGAAGGATATCATCTGCAGTGTGTAAGCACTGGGAAGGTGTCCATGCTCCAGCAGTAATATCACCTGTGCTCCTGGAAGCAACCCTGCCAGGCCGCAATGACTCACTCACTCACACAAGGGCATGAGAGCAGAAGTGGAGCTAGGCGGAAGAGGAAGAGGATCGTTGAGAGAGAGGGAGACAAGGAAAGAGTAATGGAGGGTGACTGTGATCAAAACACAGTACACACATGTAGAAAATGCCACCCACAATCATGTATAATTAGTATATTCCAATAAAAACATTTAAAATCTGTATTCTGGCCACTTCTGAAATCAAGGCAAATGTGAATGAAGTAGGAAATCCAATAAAAAATAGGTAAGCAGTGATTACCCAACATAACACTACCTGCTTCTCCTGGAGGTGTTTCCTCAGTCACTAGAGGTAAGCCAGACGCAAAGAAGTCCATAATTGTTGCATAAATATCTGGTTTCAGCAAATTCCAGTCTAATTCTTCATTCTCCTACAATCATGTTGAAGAAACATGTTGCATTTCCAGTCAAGTGCAAAACAAATCCAGACTACCATCTCAGATCTTTCAAGAATCTTTTCTTTTTTCTAGTGAGACAGAGTCTCATCATGGATCTCTGACTGTAGACCAGACTGACATTGGAGTCACAGAGATCCCCCTGCCTCTGCCTCTTGAGCATGTGCGACCATGGCCCAGCTCACAGCATTGCTGTAGGACAGTGAACTATGCAAATAACACACATGTATCTGAACTTGGTCTTGTGTGCATATTTGTCAAAAGAACGAGCAAGTACATCCCCTTCAGAGAGGACATGTACTTGTGTACTATGGCATCTGACAGATGCGTACGTAATTTGTTCATAACATGGACTTGATCCCCTTTTTACTCCATCAACTCACACAAAGAATTAGTAAAAACAGGACTTAGGGGCAGGCAGGTCAGATTGCACAGTGGGTAAAGCACTTGTCACCAAGCCTGGCAGCCTGTGTTCAGTCCCTGGGAGCCACGTGGTGGAAGGAGAGAACTGGCTCCTGTGAGCTCTCCTCTCGTCTCCATGTACATGACTGAACACAAACACACACATAAAGTAAGACACATAATTCAAAATTTAATTCCCTTAAATTTTATAAAAAATAAAACGAATTTTATTCTAGTGGCCTGGAAGCTGAAATCCTAGTCCTACCAAGGTCTCATCATACTGGGGGCTAAGGTCTCACCCTGCTGGGGGCTAAAGTCTCTCCTGATGGTGGCTAGCCCTATGACACTGGGCACTGCACTGAGTCCGCTGAGGTTCAAGTGTTTTATCTGAGTAGACAAGGCTACTGCATTATAGTTATACCTGAGTCATAATTAACTGCAGCTAGGAAATGCCCTTCATTAACTTGACAAATCTAAGATGCAAGCATCACCTGAGCTTTTTAAATGTATTTACTTATTTTATTTTATGTGCATGAATGTTTTGCCTGTATGTGTGTCTATGTACCAAGTGTGTGGCCGGTGCCCACTGAGGTTGGAAGAGAGTACTAGGTCCCTGGAACTGGAGTTATAAAGGGTTATAAGTGGCCATGTGGGTGCTGGGAATCTAAACTGGGTTCTCTGCAAGGGTAGCCAGTGCTCTTAACTGTGGAGCTATTTTTCCAGCCCCTCACCTGAGATTTTAATATTAAATATTAAAAGCCACAGTACATTAAGAATGAAAATTCTAGGGTAGCATGGTGGTACTTGTTAGGAAGGAAGGAAGGCCAAGGTGTCAGGTCAGCCTGGACTACACAGCAAGACTGACTATCTATGAAAAACCATACAAGTGAAAACTGAAAACCAACATAGCAATGAAAATTCTGGAGATGGGTACTGGACTCAGAAAAAGCTGAAAGCCAGCTAATCTAGCTTTATACTTATAACTGTACCTTTGTGACTGTGATGAAATCTGGTCCAAAGAAAACACTTTTCACACCTTCAATCCTGAATAACTGCCTGTGAATACAGAAAAAGAAAAAAATGTCATGAAAGAAGATAAATATATGCAGACTGTCCCTGGCTAGAATGACTCAAGATGGCTTTGTTTCTTCTCGCCCTACAGTCACCTGCCTCATTCTAGGTAGCAGCAGAGAGCCAGCTGCTAAGTAGGAGAGCCATAGCTTAAAAGGCAGCTACAATCAGAAAAGAAAAACAACATAGCATAGCCTATAATCCCAGAACTCAAGAAATGGAGGCAAAAGGATCAGTAGTGCAAGGCCAGCCTGAGCTAGTGAGAACCCATCTCAAAAGAGCAAAAACACCAAAAAGTTAAAATCAAATTAATCAAGAAATCAAAATCCTAGGTTGTCTTTCTGGTGTGCATTTCTCCAGGAACTTTCATGGAGTCATGTGCTATTCTTATTTAGGAGGAGGGTTTCTTCACTTAACACCATGTTATGTCTTGGGCTAGGACTGTAAACCAGTGGTAGAGCTCCTGCCTGGCATGCCCAAGGCCCTAGATCCAACCTCCAGTATTGTAAAACACAGAGAGAGACACAGAGGATGTATGTCTTTTTGTAAATGTTAGTGTTTAGACTTATTTATATGTGTGAGTGTTTTGATTGCTTGAATAAATGTGTGTACAACTAGACTAATGTAACTAGACTAATAAACTCCCATAGGCAAACATTGTATGCTTGTATGTTTCCTGAAGTTATGTTCTTTAAAAAAAACAAAAACAAAGTATGGAGCTGTGAAATCAAATAGTGATGAGGACTTCACTATATTTAACAAAATAAAACTAAACGAAGTAACAAAAAGAAACGAAAAATATGAGAATGCCTATTACCTACTGTTACTTTTTAAAGAAGTATTTATTTTATTTTAATTTATGTGGACACATGTGTATCTATGTGTATGCACATGAATGCAAAGTCTGAAGAGGGTATTGGATCCCCTCAAAGCTGGAGTTACAGGAAGTTGTGAGCTGCCAAGTACTGGAAACTTGAACTTGAATCCTCTGCAAGAGTAGCAAGTGCTGTTAACCACCTCACCTTTTACCTATTGTACAAATGCAAAGGATGGAAATACCTTGTTTTACACGTACATACACACAGGTATGTGCATTAAATTACAATATATACATTTCTTACTGTTGTTTGTATCAAAAGCATGAAAAATAAATGTTCTACCCATGCATTCTGAGAAATGGCATGTTTAAGTTAGAAAACTTATATATATTTATCAACTAGAAATTTGAAAAATTATTTCTGGGCTTCACTTTTGCCTGCCCTCAATGAGGTACACAGAATGCTGGCCATGCACAAGAAGTTATCTATGCTGATTTCTAAATGTGCTCGGCAAGCAGTATGAGGACAGAAATTTAATTTGGTGTTAAGGTGCAACTAAGTGGCAAACACACATTTAGCATGTAAAAGGCCCAGGAGTCAGTCACTTTCTGGCACACAACAAGGAGGAAGAAAGGAAGGAAAGAAGGGAGGGAGGGAGGACGGATGACGGACAGACAGACGGCAGGGAGAAAAAGCAAGCAGGAATTTAACTAGCATTTCTCAGTATAAATGACTGCTCTGGCCCTAGGTTCAGAAGAGGCTTGGTGTACTTCCTTTATTCCTCTGACACACATTTAACATTTTCTCGTGAACTGTCCTCAAGGATTTTAAAAGGTCACGCCACATCTGAAAACTGTCATCATTTACGGTTCTGAATGAAAACCTAGAAACTTAATTACTCTTTCTTAAGAAATTAAAGGAGCACCTTCGCATAGTTCTTGAAAATCAGAGTTTTCAGCTGGGCACAGTGGCAGCCATCTGTAATCCCACACCTAGAAAGTGGAGGTACCAGGAGTTCAAGGCCAACTTCAGTTACATGGTGAGCTTGTGACCAGCCTAGACTACAAGAGACACCCACCTCCCATCTCAAAGCATTGAAAAGTGATGGAGAAAATGGCTCAGTGGATAAAGTACACAGCGCATGCCCAGGAGGATCCAAGCTCAAATCCCTAGCAGACATGGCAGTGGGCATGGCAGTGAACACCGTTAACCCAAGTGCTTGAGAGGCAAACCTCTGGTCACCAGTCTAGCTGTGTAAGTGAGCAGCAGGTTCTGAGAAGGACCCTGTCTAAAAACTAAGATGGAGAGTGACAGAGGACACTCAAGAACAGTCTCTGGACTTTGTGTGTATGCACATTCACACATCCACACAATCTAAAATACCTCCCACCTCCTCAACACACACACACACACACACACACACACACAATCACACACTTTTTTTGTAGCTTTGGAGCCTGTCCTGGAACTCACTCTGAAGACCAGGCTGGTCTCAAACTCACTGAGATCTACTTGTCTCTGCTTCCCAAGTGCTGGGATTAAAGGTGTTCACCACCACCGCCTGGTCATACACAAATTTTTAACATTTAGAGTTCTAAAGGTTTGGATTAGAAATTAATCATAATTGCCCAATTGGTGAACTTCTTTCTTAAGAAAAAAAACTTTAAAAATTAAGTATTCATGCTATCGATCTATCAAATACACTCTCAGGAAGGAAGTTGTTGCAATTTCAACTCAACTCTTCTAAATCCAGCCTGCAAACAAATGTCCCAGCTCTTTGCAGCTGTCTAAACCACAGAGGGCCACTGCGCTTCTAGCCAGCACAAACAATACCTGGCCAGAGGGGAGCGGAAAGCTGCAGCTGGCGTGGGGAAGTCCATGGTCCTCGTCTCAAGAACCGGCTTTCCTGGTATAAACTTTAAGCTGTTGGGATTTGGGGTGTCTTGTGTTTGAATAAACATGAACCGTACTGAAAAAGAGAAAGAGTGTTATGCTAGAAAAAAACAGTTTAAGTTATGGACAAAAAAGTGCTTTTTTAAAGATTTGTTTTTTATTTTAAATGTGTAAATGCTTTGCTTGCATGTATGTATGTGTAGCATGTGTCTACAGTGCTGTGGAGGCCAGAGGAGGCCATCAAACCCTCTAGGATGGAATCATGGATAGCTGTAAGCTACCATATGGAATCAAACCTCACCTTTTCCAACAGTAGCAAGTGCTCTAACCTCTGGGCCATCTCTCTAGTCCCTCAAAGTGTTCATTTTTAGATAAATAGAAGAAAAATTAGGGGAAAAAAGACCCCACAAACTTTATTTCCCGAGTTTCTGAGAGAAATACTAAGAAGTTAAAACGCCTGAATGCTGACGCTCAAGCATGCCATTAAAAGGCCTGTGCCTCCAGTCAAGAAATCTGCTTTTACAGTGAACAGTTTCTGAAATAAAACTCTAAAGAAAGGCTGCCACTGCTTTCTGTTCTGAACAAGTCATCTTCTGTAGGTTTGTTTGATGTTTGTTTGAGATAGAGTCTCACTACGCACATCAGGCTGTCCTTGAACTCATAGAGGTCTGTCTGCCTTGGGCTACAGAGTGCTGGGATAAAAAGTGGGGGCCAGCAAGCCTGGCTTTTCTTTTTGTTGTTTGAGTAATTTACTGGTACTCATTAGGCACTCTACTGAATATGAAGGGTTAAATGTGGCTTTTTCCTACCTAATACACTGGAGTAATCATGTCTACAGAAAAGAAGGTTTAAGAAATACCCAAAGATGAAACTATGCATTTAAAACAAAGACCAAACAAAATTTTATTTGAAAGGTAGACGCAGATCAAAGTAGTTGCCTAGTGCCTGCAGCCACAGCTTGGGAGGCTGAGCAAGAGGACCCTGAGTTCATGCTGGTCTCAGCTACACAGCAAATTCCAGGCTAGTCTTGGAACCTTAACAAGATCCTCTCAAAAAACCAAACCAAACAGAACAACCCATACAATCTATATACACCAGGGGATTAAAGATTAAGAAAACCAGAGTATCCACATACAGCTTTTCTCTTTTAAGTGAGCTGCCTCAATATTAATCTGAATAGATATTCAAGAAAATCATTCCAATTGTATTTTAAATTTGGCTTAATTAGATATTTTAAGAACAACTCCACATATATACAAATATGGACTCAACAGGTTATATTTAAGAATATACATGTATGTACAAATACATATATTCATGCAATTAACTGATGAAAAAAGAGATCATGAATTTGAAGGAGAGTAGAAAGAGGTATATGGAAGGTTTGTAGGGAAGGGAGAAACACTGTAACAATCTCAAAAGTAAATAACAAATAAATAAGTCTACTCCTAGCTCTAACATCCAATGGACACTCCTAACAGTGTCCTGAGTTAGGACAAGATAAAGACTCAAGTGATACACTTCTTTTCCTATGAGGAGTGATGTTACACAGATCCCTAAAAAGGCAGACACCCGCTCCTGCACAACATAGACAGAAACTGTCAAAGACCGAAATCACTGGTGTCCAAATGGAAAAGACCAGAAAACCACAAACTGCAGCCCCACAAAATTTAACCAATTAAAGTAGCCTGACCTGCTGAGTTACTCAGTATTTACATCTAAGGCATTTTGAGATTCAAGGAAACACACAGGCCATAGACAACCCTAACTCATCTCCAGTCAACATAAAGAGGCAAGAGCTCTTCCTGACTCAAGTCATGCTCTCAGCCGCCCTCAGCCTCACCACAGAACATGGCCACAGGTGTGCAAGGTAGCATGAAGAGAGAGAGGCTAATCTGTGACCACGCCAAGCCACGCACACCCACCTCTCTGCAAGCTTCCCCAATTACACTGCAGTGTTCACATTTCAGATTACATTCAAAATCAGATGCTAGGTTTCAATAAAAGGCAGGAATTTACAGCTGTACAGATATCCCTATAGAAATAGAAAAAGAAAGTAATAGCTTAAAATGCACTTTTTTTGTTGTTGTTGCTGTTTTTTGAGACAGGGTTTCTCTGTGATAGAACTCACTCTGTAAACTAGGCTGGCCTCAAACTCACAGAGATGCACCTGCCTCTGCCTCCCAAGTGCTGGAATAAAAGGCGTGCGCCACCACAGCCTGGACACATGATTCTTTCAAACACAAATTCACTTGTAACTTCTTTTTTTCATAATATTTCATTTTAGAAATCATTTACTGAGCAACCCATGCTCTAAAAAATGTATTTGCAAGACTTAGAGATTACACAAGTCTACAGAGAACATCCTCTGACTAATTATAGTGAAATACGGTTTTACCATGGAATCACTGGAATTTTTAATAAGCCTCTGAATAGAAGACTGACAAATTCTTGAGCTGGTGAGATGGCTCAGGTAAAGGTGCTTGCTACGAAGGCTAACATCCTGCGCTCAATCCCCAGAATCCACATGGCAGAAGGAGAGATCTGCCTCAAGCGGTCCTCTCACCTCCACACAGGCAATGTGGCATACTCTCACATGTACAAACGAATATAATAAACAACTTTTAAAGAAACCTTTAACGTTTGTCTTTTACGACCTTTAGCTCTAGCACTGTTCCATTGGTTTCTGTAACACAATGTTCTCTGAGGTTAAACTGTACCTGTGTTAAACAAGGGTGCACGCATCGGGAAAGGTGGTCTTCGGACATATTGGTGCAGAGGTTGTTTCTGAAAGGTGTACGGAGTCACATGACAGAACCTACATTTAAAACAAACAATGAATGACTAGGTAAGCAATCGAGAATCTGTTTTGTTGTTGTTTTGAAACAAGGTATCACTGTGTAGCTAAGGTGACTTCATGAACATCTGTGACATTCTTGCCTCTGCTTCCCTACTTCTGGAATCACAGACATGAGTGCCACACCCAGCAAGCAACCTGACCTTTTAAAGTCAATCTATACTTCTCTTGTATATATAAAACAGCTAAGATTTAAACATAAGCAGCAATAAAAATAGAGAATTAACTTTCTATTTCCTATCTGCAACATTGTTTCTACTTCAGCAAATTATACAACATGTAAAAACAGAGGTAAAGGGCATGGAGAGTGTCTCAGCAATTAAGAGCACTTGGTGCTCTGTAAAGGGTCTGGCTTGGTTTCCAGCATCTGCATGGTAGCTCATCATGTCCACAGCTCCAGTTTCAAAGGATCCAAAGCCCTCTTTTGACCAGGCATGCATGTGACACACATACATATGTGCAGGCAAACACTCACACACACAAAATAAAAACGCTGGGAAAACCACATGGAAAACCGTTTGGTAGGTAACTGGAAATACACATTAACATCTGGGCATCAGAAACAGAAATAATGTACTGACAAAGCAATTTAAATTTGCAGCCCCAGACCCTCAGCCTCTCTGTGAGTTCGAGGCCATCCTGGTCTACAGAGTGAGTTCCAGGACAGCCTCCAAAACAATACAGAGAAACCCTGTCTTGGGGAAAAAATGTTTAAAAACTAGGCAGCAGAGTTTCGTGACTAAAAACAGGTAAGGGCTTCGCGCTTTTCTGTCTTTATTCCACTGTCATCTGGAGAGAACGGGGCCACCAGTTAAAAAGCAATGGCTGGGAATGCAACTCGGCAGCATAGGGCTTGCCTAGCTTTTGCAAAGGCCTTGGTTTGAGGGTCCCAGCTTTGGGAAGAAAAAGAAAAAAGAAAAATGAAAGGAAGGAAGGAAGGAAGGAAGGAAGGAAGGAAGGAAGGAAGGAGGGAAGGAGAGAACAAGCAACCCTGAGCAAAACTCTGAAGTAGTCTAAGCTTTGACCCATCCCAAACCTGACCTCATGTAAGGGTTCTATTCCATGGTATCTCATGAAACAGAAATGTCCTAAAATCTAAAGTTAGGAACTGTCCTGGAGGAAATACTTAAGATTAAGGACAGTTACTTCTATTGTAACATTTCAGAGTCTAAAGTCTGATGACAGAACACAAACCATTGCCTCTACACTGCAAGGGCAGTCAACAATCTACATGCTTTTTTTTTTTTTGTAATGTTTTTATTTAAATTAGAAACATGAATGCTTCACATGTCAATCCCAGCTCCCTCTCCCACCCCTCCTCCCTTGTCCCTCCACCAGCCCCCCCAGTCCCCCACCCAATCCCCACATCATTCCCCAGGGAGGGTGAGGCCCTCCTTGGGGGGGATCTCTAAAGTCTGTCATTTCATCCAGGGCAGGATCTAGGCCCTTCCCCATGTGTCCAGGCTGAGAGAGCATCCCTCTATGTGGAATGAGCTCCCAAAGTTCATTCATACTCCATGGTAAACACTGACCTACTACCCAATGCTTAATGGGAAACATTAACCCAGTAGTGGAACTTCATTTCTCTCTGTGAGGGAGCATTGACTGGGCACTTTCAAAGCGTCATTAAAGTAAAAACAAAGAGAGCTTTGAAAATAATGACTGCTAGAAAAGGAAATAAAAGAGCATTTTGGTAGTGAAAAATGTTCCAGCTTTGACTTCAGTTACTTTTTTTTTTTTTTAATTTTGAGACAGGGTCCCACTGTGTAAGCCTGGCTGCCTGGAATTTGCAGGCTGGCTTTGAACACAGGGATCCACCTGCCTTAAGTGTATACTTAAATTGTCCTCCAAGACTCCCTGTTGGGGAAAGAACAACAGAAGAGCAAAATAGCCCAAGAGTGAAAACATCATGTCTTTGAAACCAGAAGAGTAAACTGTAGGAGTAAAAAGTGTCCCTTGAACGGAGCTTCGAAGTAAATCTCTCCCAGGCACCTTCCAAAATACAAGACTCAGCTACTGTTTAATCAGATGATATAAAAATGCCTAAGAGCCAGGCAGTGGTGGCACATGCCTTTAATCCCAGCACTTGGGAGGCAGAGGCAGAGGCAGAGGCAGAATTACAAAGAGCTAGTTCCAAGACAGACTCCAAAGCCACAGAGAAACCCTGTCATGAAAAACCAAAAGAAAAAAAAAAAAAGAAGCCTAAGATAGAAATGACTAATTAAAAGTCTTACCCAGGAGAAGATACTCTCTGCCTTGGACCTCCTTTGTCCACTAGAGTCCCCAGGTAACTGTTGTTTCCCAGGGTTTCCCCAGTCTGTTCTACTGGATGGTGTGTCTGCCGTAACTATGTCTTCTTGCTGCTAGCCGTCTTACTCATTTACTGTTTGCTGTACACTTAATAAACACACTCAAAACAAAAGGCATGTGGGGCATTGCAGACAATTCTCCCTAAGGAGCACTAACAATCCAGGGACACAGCAGGCCGCACAGCAAGTGCTCAGTTATCACTATGCAGTAACCAGTAACTACCCATTAAGTGAGCGGAGTAAATGTTCCAGAATTTGGAAACACCCAGGCATTCCAGTACTACTACTGTTCCTTCAACCCTGGGAAAAGCAGTGGAGTGGATAACTCAGAAGTGTACTCTGGCAGGAAGATTTGAATTCTAAAAGACCTAGAGCAAAGTAATTCAAGGAAAGTAATCGAAAACAGGGGTAGGGGGCAACCACAAAATCCTTTTGTGAATCTGCTACTTTTATGAGATGCTTTTAGGAGTTTTAAAGCAGGGGTCTCATATAGTCCAGGCTGGCATTGAACTCCTGGTCTTCCTGCCTTCAGCTTTCAAGTGCTAGGATGACAGGGGTGGGTCCATATGCCCAGCTCATGAAATGCATTTGAAACTTCAAGGTAGCCATCAGCATTCTGTTAGGTCCTTTGCTACAGGAGTCACATTTGGGTCTGACAGGTATCTGAGGAAGTCAGAATCAGGGTGGCTCTAAAACAGGACTAGGACACGGCCGGCATAGGCCTGGGCGTTGGGTTCGCCCGAGTCGCTTCCCTCCGGGCCGTGACCTTGCATGTGCCTCCCGGGAAAGGGTAGGGGACGACCCCGGGACGTTCTTCCCTTCGGGGCCACATCCCCGCGGGGTTTACAAGGGGACCGGACGTCGGTGGAGGGTGGCCCGACCTCGGGCTCCGGAGTCAGGACAAGACTCTGTAAGACACCAGTCCCCTCCCCGTGAGAAGGCGGCGACAGGGAACTTCTGGCCCAGGCGCCAACACCTACCGCCTGCACAGACGAGCTACACCAGCTACAGCTCCCCACGCCCGCTCAGCCGCCGCCATGTTTCCAGGGCCAGTGCGCCTGCGCGGATACGCCTCCTTGGTCTCCAAGTCCTGTGCAGGCTCAGGCCTTGGGAAGAGGGAAGTCACAGGGAGTGCGCCCCCTACACGTGGAAGGCGGTGCTGCGAGTGAACCAAGGAAGGGCAGGGAGAACAGGCTGTCTGTTTATTTCCTTCTTTTCCCGAAAATAGACATTTTTCTTCTCACATAATATATCCTGATTACAGTTTCCCCTCCCGCTACTCTCAGTTTCCCCACCTCCCATGTAGCTCTCACATCCTCAGGTTTTAAGGATTAGGACACTCATATGTGGGTAAACTATGAAGTAACTCCATTAAGCCAATTTAAATCTTAATCAATTGCCCATAGAATGCATGTTTGGCTATCATCATCCTTTTCTTTGAGACATATTCTTTCCTAGATGCAATGCAGACTTATTAGTCAACTTTTGGTTCATTGCAAATTTTACAAACGATGTGGTGCCACACATTCCTAATCCTAGCACAAAGTAGGCTGATGCAGGAGGATCACCCATGAATTTGATGTCAATCAGGTGAGATCCTGTTTCAAAAAAATTTTTTTTGTTTTAATACTTCTTTGTGTGTGTGTGTGTGTGTGTGCGTGTGTGTTTTCTTCGAGACAGGGTTTCTCTGTGACTTTGGAGGCTGTCCTAGAACTAGGTCTTGTAGACCAGGGTGGTCTTAAACTCACAGAGATCTGCCTGCCTCTGCCTCCCGAGTGCTGAGATTAAAGGTGTGCACAACCATGCTCTGTATTTACTCTCCATACTTAATAAATTCAAAACTCCCAAGTCAAAATTTGTATTTAAATTTTGTCAAGGAAAAAGTATGGGTTCACCAGCTCTGACTTTAGGAGTGGTCCACTAGAGCCTGGAACAGTGTGCTGGAGAGACTGTGGACGACCTCTGGGACAGGCTTACATGTGGGCACATCAAGGAGACACGTCTCCTTACACATGATACACTTGAGCTTCACCCCGGGCCTCACTACTCCAATCTAAGGTGAACTCAAGGAAAAACACAAGGAAAGACAAGTCTAGAGTCACAGGCTTTTACTTGGCTTCCCCCTGTCCTGTCCTACTCCTTGGTAGAAAGCTCAGTGGGAGTCTGTCTTCCCCTGCAGTCTTAGGTAAGAAACAAAGCAGCTTTGGCGGCTGCTGCAACCTTAAAACAGTTGAGTTTTTGTCTTGAGTTTTCATGACAAGGTCTGTGTCTGTGTAGCCCTAGCTGTCCTGGAACTTGCTCTGTAGGCTAGGTTGGCATTAACTCACAGAGATCCACCCACCTGCCTCTGCCCCCAAAGCGGTGGGGTTAAAGGTGTGTGCCACCACCACCTGGCAACACTTAAGAACTTTAGATCATAAAACTAGCCAGATGTGGTGGTTCATGACTTTAATCATTGCACGCAGGAGACAGAAGCAGGCAGATCTCTGTGAGTCTACATAGTGAGACCCTGTCTCCAGAAACTAAAAAAGAAATCTTAGAAGAAGTTAGAGGTTTGGATTTAGATAAGTAAGTTCTCAGGAAATTTGGTTTCACTCATGTATTACAGCAGGGCTCTGGGGCCCTGGATTGTGAACACTGGTTCTGGACACAGCATATCGCCAGTTCTTGAATCCTGTTAAGTCAAGCTCAGTTAAGTTCAGTCAAATACCATCCTGGTTGTTTTCTTCACAGTTGGAAATAAGTAGGCAGGCTCTCCCTCGTGACAGGGAGCTTGGAGAGAATATCCTAGGTTCATTTCCTGTAGGTTTCTCTGTGCCAACACTGGCTTCTGTTCAGGAATATTAGAACCTACCCCAGGCTCTGTGCTGGTGAAAGGTGCCTAGGACACTGTCATCCATAGAAGAGCCCACAAAAGGAAAAAAAACACCACTTAGTCACTTAATTAGGTTCATTTTAATAAAGAGTATAGGAGTTTACAACCCAAACAATTATCCATAAAAACTATCAGATACTTAAGATAGATCACATCCAGAATCAACAACATAAATCCAACAGCCTGCAATGAAAGGTATCGCAAAACTGGTAGGAGTGACCTTCTGGCTTCCCCAAGATTGTTTGCATGTTAAGGAGTCCCGAGGCCTGCTGACCTCAGCACTCCTCCCAGGCTGTGCACAGATCCTCACTCAGTCAACTCCAAACACTGCCAGCAGAGGGTGCTCACCTTCCCTCCTGGAAATATGCATGGTCCTTGGCCTCTGTTATTTGGTTTCTGTTCCCTAAAAAATGACATCAAATGCTCCACTCAAAACAGTATCTTCAGGCCCTGTGGTGCCAGTCACCACTGTCCTCCCAGTGCCACCCACAGGAAGGCGCTTACGTGGGAAGGCGGCAGAAGCAATGGCTAGTCAAGTCCCTCACCACAGATGCAAGCAACTCTGATGCTAAATTCAGAGGTTTGGGCAAAGGGGAGTGAGTTACTGGTGCCAGCTGCCTGTGGCCCCTCCCAGGCCTCTTTATGTGACTAACCGGAAGGGCTAGAGTTAACACAAGGAAGCAGGGGGATGCATGTACACGCACACGGACGCTAACACTCTTCACACAAGAATCTTTGGTAGACTTGCAGAACACAGCAGGCTCATGATTTCTGAAGGGAAAGATTTTACTGTCTCCCATTACCTCAGCGTGAAGGTACTAGAGACAGTATGTGGGTCCTCACACAGCCAACCCTGACCTATCCTTACGGCTGTTGAAAACTCCGTTCTGAAATTCCTTGCCAAGGGAATCTGATCTCCTTGGTTCTTCTTACCACAAGGCAGCACAGGTAATGTTTACAATGTACTCACAACTGTGTAACACTTTCCTAAGTTAGAGGTTGCTGAAATACAGCTGACAAAACGCATGGAATTACAAGTTACAGAAACTTTGGCCTAAGCCATATGTAGCTAATATTTAGCATTTTGTGTGTGCGCGTGTGTGTGTGCGTGTGTGTGGAGACAAGATCTTGTTATGTAGCTAATATTTAGCATTTTGTGTGTGTGCGTGGGCGTGTGTGTGTGTGTGTGTGTGTGCATGCGTGCGTGTGTGGAGACAAGGTCTTGTTATGTAGCCCAAGCAGGCCCTGAACTTCCAGAGAACCTCTTGCTTCATTACAGGAAGGGCCTCCCTGGCCAGCACTTAGCTATTTTTGCTGTTCTAGAGTCCTCAAACATATATACTCATTCTAGAGCCATGTAGGGATCAGGGTGGAGAGTGCCCTCTGGGTTACACCCCCAAAGAGGAAAGCTGGGTCCTGCCCACCCTCTTCTGTCCTTTATTCTAGGGGAATTGTTAGATTGTCAAGGCTGGCCTGAATCCTAAAATGAAATTTTACAGTAGCAAGGGAAACAATTTAGTACGACAGTTCACTACCCACTTATTGGTGTGGACAAAACAGGAGAATGTTGAGGGAGGAAATTAAGGGGGAGCAGGAATGAGGGAGGGGTCACAAAGACCTCTGGGGACAAAACAAAAACAATTTACAACTAGACACTACATTTTATTTTTAAACATTTTGAAACCTTTTGTGAAATTTTTATTAAGTTTTCAAATGTTCTGGTGGTTACAACAAAACGAAGATTGATTGACAAAGACATAATTTCACTGACAATCCAGTTTACTCTCTTAGGCAAGCACCACAGGACTAGGAAGCAGGGTGGCCTCGGAAAGTGGCAAGATGCTCCTGCCTTCTACCACTGCACCCCTGCAAACTACCTCTCATCAAAGTTTGTTTGCCTCTGATAAAAATACCATGACCAGCAGCTGTTTTGAACTTCACTGGGATGTGTTCTCAAGTTTGAAATCCAAAGACACAGCAGGGAGCAACATCTTTTTACATTTGAGGGACCCAAATGGCCTCCACAGAAGTTGCCTTGTTCCTGCTGGAGAGCTTTCCACTTAAGTTTCCTATTTAAGTAAGGTATACATATCATACAATTTGATACATGTTTTGATTATTTTCATTTACAGAGCAATTCTTATCATCAGACCACCCTAATACTTTATGCACCAGTGAAGAGAAGCCGACAACACTGACAAGCACATGGTCCAACATGGAAGAAATACACAACAGGTCAGTAAGACAGCATTGTTTGAACGTCTAGAAGATCTCAGTTGCCACATGAAACGGAGACACAACATGGGTTAGTGAGTAGGAGACTCTGTGTGTGTGTATCACGCGCGCACACACACACACACACACACACACACACACACACACACACACACGCTGGGACATGCAACGGTACCTAGGCCTTCAATCCCACAAGTGAACCAAGACAGCCTGTATGAACTAAAATCTGCATTTCAGCACCAACTTCTGTTCACTTTCTTGACTACATTGCTCGTGATGGAACCATCTGTCTCCCAGTACCAGAGTTAATTAAATCCAGTGGTTGCATATGCTAGGTAAGCATTCTACCACCTAAATACAAAACCAACCTTCTTGAAATTTCAATATTAAGAGCTTGCTAAGCTGCCCAGGCTGGTCTTGAACTCATAATGCTTTTGCCTCAGCCTCCCAAGTATTGGGTTCTTAGGTGTTCCTGCCACAGATATTCATTTCATTATTTTATTTCATTTGTTTTGGTGCTAAAGAGCTGCATTGTAAGCCTAAGAAATTGGTGAGACGTTTTCCATCACACAGAAGTTAATTCTGTTAACAGTGCTCATTAGTCAGCTAACATGGAAGAACTCAGGCCTCACTTATGCCAAGTTCCCTCTCTGAGCTACGCCCCCAGCCTAGCACATCACTTAGGAGTTCATTAGTACATGATAGGCTTAAGGCTTTGTCTAAGGATATTCC
Organism: Mesocricetus auratus; assembly: GCF_017639785.1. NCBI lineage: Eukaryota > Metazoa > Chordata > Mammalia > Rodentia > Cricetidae > Mesocricetus > Mesocricetus auratus. The sequence goes on along the minus strand of NW_024429266.1, from coordinate 148,508,366 downwards.
AACTTACCTCTTTCTACAGAGTCAAAAGTTCAGTTTCCTGTGTTTCCTATGAAATATACAAAGCGACTAACACATAGCAGAAATGAAAACAAAGCACAGCACTTTGTTGACAATGCTCCCTCTTCCTTATTATTAAGCTATTAGAGTATGGTCACTGGGAACCTGCATTTGATTCATAGACTTTCAGCACTCTTAATTCCCCATAAAACAACTTTTCCGTATGTCCACGCAGGATGGCATCCAACCAGGACCCCGGATCTTAAATCACCCACTGATCCTGTCACCCACACTCTTCCACAGCACCTCCTTCAGAGCTCATCTGTCGGCTAGTCTCTTGTCAGATTTCCTTCACAAACTGCTACGTTAAAAAAAATCTGCATGTGGCCACATTCATTCCTATTCAAAGATGGTAGGTAGACTTTCCACTCAGTAGATTAAAAAAAGGCCCTAAAGCCCAAATGATTCAACTATATAAAATAACGAGTCCACGATTTTATCCTCATTTGAACCTTGTGAATTAAAATGACTGTTTGATTAGATGGAGTGATACAGTGATCAAAGTTAGAGCATTTTGCAGCGCTGTTACATAGCTGATGTTGACCTTGCATTCTCAAATTTCTATTCAGGAGATAGGTTCTTGTATGTTGCCAAAGCTGGCCTTGAGATCCTGGGCTCAAGCTGTCCTTCTGCCCAGCCTTCTAAGAAGCTGGGACTACAGGTATATGCGGCAATCTGGCAAGAGCTTGTGACCTCAAGGGAGGACTCTGAACATTCCCATCCTTTCTGCATGACTTGGAGGACTTCACCTGACAACAAGCATGGGAAGTTTGGTTGCGAAGTTCCAAACTACTCATTTAACAGAAAGACCAGTTTGTATCCACTAGTATAAAAGAATTCAAAAATAATAACTGTGAGAAATCAAATTCCTAGAGAGAATAGTTAGCCTTTACTGAAGTGAAAGTCAGGTTTCTGGTGGGGAGGGGCCCTCACCAGGCAACCACTGCTGGGGGAGGTGGCACTGACATATGTCTGTTATTTAAACAGGTGGAGAATACCAAAAAGAAAAGTACTGAAAATAGGTTCCTTTTTCCCTTCTAAGACAGGCTTTCACTCACTGACTGTCCTGGAACTTGCTATGTACACAAGGCTGGCCTCAAACTCATACGAATCCACTTGTTTCTGCCTTACATGTTCTGGGATTAAGATGCTTGTCACAGCAGGCAAAAAGTAACCATTCTTATGTTACTGTCAAGAGTCCTGGGTTTTATCATTTTTTGTGTGTGCCGAGGACAGAACCCAGGGCATGGTGCATACAAAGCATGTATTTTTCTACTGAGTTGTACACCAAAATCCTGACTTTCAAACTTAGGACATCACAACTAATTGAGTGCAAGTGCAGCCTGGCATTTAGGCTTCATCACTGGATGAATTTTAAGTAATTCTTTTATTTTTTTGGGACAGTGTCTCGTGGAGTCTAGGCTGGCCTTGAACCCCTTCTTCCTGCACCTCCTAAGTGCCCTGCTTACAGGAGTGTGCTACCATGCCTGGCTTCTAGTAATTTTTATATCACTAATCTAGTCTGGTGCACAACTCTCTCAACTTTTCCAAGCACGTGGAGGAACTGTGTGCTAGAAGCTGTAAGAGTGCACAGAGTTTGGTGCAGACTCTTCCCATTAAACTCAACTTCCTCAGCAGAAACCTCCCCGTAGAGTCATGGGTTTTCTTTTAAGGCACTAAAAATGAAGGGTATGAGAACACTAGGAATGAGTCAGAGCTTTCCAGAAATAAAAACACACTTCTGAAAACACAACCAGTCACCTGTCTATTCTACTTTAACATCTGAGACAACTAACAGATACGTAAGGACAGCTGACCAGTTCTTTTTCATTTGCAACTTACTTCTAGTTATCAGGTTTGTACCCACTCAAGAGGCAACAGACTTGTATGGGAAGAGGGGGGAGGGTGCAGGGGACAGCAGGCAAACCTGGCTTGTAGCTTAGGTTCCCGATTAATGAATTTCATAATAATGGTACCCAGGAAGGATTCCCAGTGACTGGAGTGCTAAAGACACTAAAGACATTCTTCCCCTGTTGCCAGGGGAAAACAGAAGGGCCGGTGACTTTTTTGGATGGGAGGAAAGAGTGTTGGGATATGGTGGCTTGGAATTCAGTATTAAGTCCAGGCTAGCCTCTAACGTGTGGCAATCCTCCTGTCTCAGTTTCCCAAGAGCTACAAGTATGAGCTACTATGTCCAGTTTTGAAAATGTGAGTTTTCAAAACCAAGTAAATGGAATTTTAAAAATCCACCCTGAAACCTCAGTTCCAACAGGATTGCTCCATATGGTCCAACAAATTCAATTTTACCATGAGGAAAACATCCAAATAAAGCCAAGGTTCAAGTCAGGTCAACAGGCAAACACAAGAAAATGATTTGATAATGGAGGTAGGCATGGTGGTTTCACTCAAAGGAAAAGGTTTCTTGTATGCACGCATACGCATGTATCCTTACTAGTCTAAAAAGTGGACCATGGGAAGGCAGACTAAGCTTTTCCCACCTGTGTGCTCTTTTACAAGACAGAGAATCTGAGCCACATCATGCACCCAGACACTTGTGCACAAGGGTCAGCTGGGCTCATAAGGAATCAGTGAGAGATCCCAGAATCCTTTGAGAGCTGCTGACTCCACAGGAATGAATGATGAGCGGCCGAAGGATTAACTTCTTCAGATGTGCAGTAGGTTTATATTGCTTTTTTTTTTTCTAGAAATCTCTCTGTTCCAAGAGTATTGTCGAGTCCTGGAGGGAATTCAAAGTCGTGGTGTAATACAACCCATGGTAACTGTGGGTAACATATTCCTTGATTAAAAAGGTTTCTGGGCAGGAAAGAACCAGAGTTCTGAGTGCAGGTGGAAGGCCTGTATAAAGGACCAGAAATACCTATAAGTCCAGAAAAGAGTATTAACAAAAAAAAAAAAAAAAAAAAAGGAAGTGTAACATAAAGAGCAACCTTGCTAGTTGCCTTGAAGTGGTTCTGCTCTGAGGCAGTGAACTACAAGGTCACAGTGGATACTCCCTGGAAGGCCTGCCAGGAGTGGTGTGATGGGTGCTGGTGGGGTGGTGGAGGCAGACCTCAGGCTGGCCTCTGCTCCTAGGGTTTCTGTTTGCCTGCTTTTGAAGGAAAGGGTGCTAAAGCAAAAGGATCAGCAGCGGGCAGCTCTGTAGTCCTGGAGGACAGAGACGAGACAGATACAGAGCCAGCCAGCAACTGCTTATTGCTTTGCGAAACAATCTTGTAGGCAGCGATGGGCTGGGCTTCTGGACTTGACTCATCATCTGGACTATAGTGTCGGGAATATTTGGATAAAGCCTGGGGGCGGAATGGCTTGCCAGCTACTGGCCCGGAAAAGGCTTCTTTCTGGGGCTGCAGGCCTCTGTTTCTGTCACTAGGATGACTCCCAGATTCCATGGGAGAACCTCTGGGAGAGCTGCTGTCAAAATGGTCTGCCACCTGGACAGAGTGGGAGGGGAGACCGGCCTGCTGCACAAAGGCAGCCACAGGATACTGTGTCTGGGCAGGCGTGTACATGGCTCTATCACGGCCTGGAAGCAGGGGCCCTTCACCAGGCTGACTGAGGCCAGCCTGCACTGGCAAATCCTGTGAGGAGCCCTGCACCGCCAGTAACTCCTCCACACTCCTCTTCTTGGTAAAAGGAGCTCTGGAGAACACGTCCACCTCCTCTGTCTGGGAAGGAGCTACACTGCCCTTGGATACAAAAGGGGCTTTGGAGAAAATGTCCACGTCATCTGCTGGAACCAGCGAGCTCCTGAAGGGGGCTGTGGCAAAGACATCAGGCTCCCCGAGGCCATCTGAGGCCTGCTGGCTGATTGGCAAGAACTGGCTCTTTTCCCCGCCTTGTCCCCCCTTTTCTGGCTTAGCAGACACCCCAGGTTCAGAGAACAGAGTGGCTTCTCGCAGCTTCTCCTGGGGAGGCCTGCAGCTCTCATCCTCCTCTTCAGACTCCAGAAGGAGAGGCCGAGACCCGCTGCAGTCCAACATGTCCCCCTCCAGGTCGGTGCCCTCCTCCTCACTGCTGTGGAAGGAGCTATTGCTGGAAGGGCCTTCTCGGGCCAGGGAGTCAGATTCTAAGGTGTTCTGGGTCTTTGTTCCAGGAACTCTGCAGGGATCTGGATAGAGGGCGAGGCCTTTGACACCCACGGGTTCTTTAAAGTGCTCTACAGTAATTACAGGACAAGGACTGGGCTCTCTCTGGAGACCTAGAAAAGCACAAAATTTAGAATTAATGTGGAGGCTAGGTCAGAACTTTTTGGAACATTTAATGGTCAACCGAGGCAGATACATTGTGGAACCAAATGATAGATGTTGAAAATGAAAAAACAGAAAAATAAAAAGTCAAGCAAGGTAAATGCACACAGACTGAAGACACAACCACCATCTCACACTTTGGATCATGATAGACATAATGAGCGGGAAAGGTGACAATGTTAGGCACACGGACATTCAGGGCAACTAGGCAACACTCCTACTTGTAGGCCAGGCACAGACACCTGCTCTACCTGGCTCAGAGCCAAATGGAAACAAGCCCAGTCATTCCTCTCCCCATCCACCAGACAGTCTGGGGCTATGGAGAACCACTGCCTGGGATGAACTTAACTCGGCATTGGCATGTGCCCCACATTCAGAAAGACAGGCCCTCTGACAGGCAGAGCTTGGCTGTCTACTTGATGACACTACGAGCAGTGCTCACAGAACACATGGTACCTGATGCAAATATGGAGGGTACTTTCTGAGTCATACTAGATGACAGCAACTTTGGCTGGAGTGGTCCTAGAATTTTGTTTTTAGTGTCCCAAGTTAGCAAAGATCTCTGTTTAATGAATCCACCATTAAGTTCTTTAAGCAGAAATACTAGCAAACTCCAATGTACTAGCACAAGTGGTAATGTAGGTAGAGGGGCCTCTGGGTGCTCTGGCATTTAAAATCAAATAGACAATTATCAGAATTCAATAGAGCTTACCTTCCAAGAAATATTAGCAGGTTAGAAGTATGTCATTGGGCACATGTTAGCAAGAGGGTAGGAAAAAGGCATATATAACTAAGCAAGAAGAATCCAGAGAAAGGGTGAGGGGGGTGGGGGACAAAATATATTTCATTATGGGCTCAAAAAAGACATGCCACCAGACTGTCCCAACCCACCAGGACACTGACTGTTGGCCATTCCTTCCTGACTGGGCCCTCTCCATCTGATGAATGCCTGACCAGAAGGACGTCTGCTACACAGTGCCCTCTACCACATTCTTGCTGGAACCAAGCACACAGCACAGAGGAAGGGGCTACAAAGATGATTTATTGGAAAACTAGTCACTTATCAAGAATTTACACTGTAGAGAACACAAAGAGGGGGCTGAACATTTGATTAAAAGACACTATACAAAAATACTGTTTTTCTGAATCCTGTAACTTTTTTTAAAGCAGTGCTTCATTTTAATCAGTTGGCAACTAGCAATTTTTAGTAGTCCCCCTGCCCTGGTTTTTATTTTCCTATCTAATAGTTTGAACATAATGAATTCTAAACTCAAATTTTAAGCTGAATCCTGTTTGGTACAGCATGGCTTTTTAAATAATAGTTGAAGAATGTGATTTTGAAGAGAATAAACTTTTCCTTGCATTATAGCTTTACTACATGCAGTTAAGTGTTGATACAGAAACCAATAGGGAATGAAGACTTCCTGCTCCCTCACAGTGTACATGGGCACAACCATCATTTCTCAGGCAAGACAACTGAGATTAGATTTATCTCAGAGACACCAGGTAATAATTTCTTGAGGGAACCTAAAATGAAGGGGGAAGAGGAAGCCATTAACTTTCAAAATAAAACTCACCAAGAAATGTAAGAGGTTCCTAAGATTCCATAGGCTATTTCCTCTTAGACAAAATTAAGGTGTACTTCCTTTCCTTTCTAAAACTACCTGAATGTTACTGCTTCTATACTGGCTATGCAACAGAGCAAAGCATCCTTTAGTACAGAGAGAGAGAGAAGATTGAGTCAAGTCAGTGATTACTCCTGGTGCTGCATAGACTGATTTGATAATAACACTGCTTTTACTGTAGTCAGTGATTTGAAGGATCTGAAATTGGATTCATTCAAACAAAATCATGTACAGACTACAAAAGGTATCTATATCTACCTAGAGACCCAGGTCTAATGCCTTCAAAGCTAGATTACATCCTGAGAGCTATGGGGCAGCAAGGGGAGAACTCTCTCATCCACAATGGGACATGAAGAACATGTTTACCCCATGTAAACTACTGTCAAGTAGCAGGCTTTGAGTCAAGGACCCACTAAAAAAATCCACCAACACAGGACATCTCTGAATTTTGAAGTGAATAGTAAGATATTTTTTATATTTAAACACTGACAGTTTGAAAAAGGTCAGAACTGGCCTGATGTGATTGATGGCTCATGCCTTTGATTCTAGCACTCAGAAAACCAAGGTAGATGGATCTCTGTGAGTTCAAAGCTAGCCTGATCTACATAGTAAGTTCTAGGTCAGTCAAAGATATAAAGTGAGGACTTGTTTCAAAACAAACAAAACAAACAAACAAAAAACAAAACACCACAGCTCAAATCAGTTTCTCATTGTTTAAAAGGGTCATTGCTATTTCCTCTATTTCACTATGAACCTCGAATGCCCATTCCTGATAATGAACTTGATGTCTATAACCATCCGGGAGCCTTCATCCTGTGACTGATGGAAGCAGAGGCAAACACACAACTAATCACTGAACTGAACCCAAGGAACCCAGTGACAGAGAGGAGTGATGAGCAAATTGGCAAAGAATGGGCTGGCAAAACCAGCAGAGACAGCTGATCTGAACAGGGGAGTGCCCTTGAACCCCAGACCAACAGTGGGGAGGTCAGCATGGGACTGATCTGGACCCCCCAAATGTGAGTGTCAGCGAGAAGGCCTGGGCAACCTATGGGGCCCTGAGCTGTGGATCAGTGTCTATCCCTGGTATACAAACTGTCTTCATGTGCCTATAGCACAAAGAGAGATGCTCTCTCAGCCTGGACTCTTAGGGGAGTGCCTTGACCCTACCAAGAGTAAAATGACAGACTCTAGATATCCCCTATGTGGAAGGATTTGGCAATAGGGTGGGAGGGAGGGGGGGAAGGGGAGTGCGGGAAGAGGGGAGGGAGAGGGGAAAAAAAAAAAAGACTGGAAAAGTGCATCTAAGAGGGCTTTCCTGAAAAGTCTGTCTCTCAGCCTGTCTTGGCGGTGCAGTGTGACTAAGGAAGAGTGACAGCCAAAGAAATGCTAGAGAACACAGAGCCCCTAGAAGTCTACATGACTCCAGGGAGTCCTGATGGTGGTAGCCCAGGAAACAACAGAGTTCAGGGGAGATTTGTAACATCTTGCTGGCAGGTAAAGATCTTGTTGCCACTCATTTCAGTGTGTGAATGTGCTCTTACAAGTATTTTTAGGGTGAACAGCCCTTGCAGTGGAAACGAACTTGAGCCAATGGCAGACTACCTCTTACGCAGCCTGGCTCCTAGGGATCTACCCAACACACCCTCATGCCATGGTTGAGTTCTTTGGTAGCAGAACTTTGTAGCCAAAGTACTAAATAAAATGAAAAAATAAAAAATTCTAGCCTGTTCTCCTAGGGCAGGACCCAGCCTCAGTGTGTATAACGCTTTTGTTCATCATGAGGCATTCTCTTACAATTCCATCAAACTGGGTCATGTTTCTTTTGTTTTCAAACCTTCTAGAAATAACTCCCTCTGGGTTCCATTTTGAGGCTGTAAGTACACAGATTTCAGTACAAACTCGCACAAACTCACCACCCCCTGTACTAACCCAGAGATCAAAGTGTGGCATTCTTGGGGATGACTGACCCTGAAAATACTATGTGATTGGCAGCGAGGTCATGAGACTGTTCTCTAGGGAAGCAAAATCTAAGATTAAAGAAGTGTTATTACTAGCATGGACATACAAGTATGTGTCACAGTGCTAAAGCACTGTTTGCAAAGTCAGTCCTCTCCTTCCACCCCATGGTTCTAACTCAGGTCATCAGGCTTGGCACAGGCACTTTTATCCAATGAGTCATCTGGCTGTACACACTTTTCTTGTCCACTGGTATTTGCAGCCACTAAATAATGTGCTCAAGTCCTTTCTACAGGAATATAACAGCTACCTTATGCTATTTATACATCTAAACATCATGCACTTGTTTGAACAGATAAAAGCTTTATTCCTCTGTATGTTTACATAAGAAATTTGTTTACAGACTTATTTATACAATACTTGCGAAGCAGTGTTCATTTTTCACATTTTACTGCACAAGATAGCTTCATTACATCACTTTGCTTTGCTTCCCTGGGGAAGACAAGGTAAAGACCTAAGGTAAGAATCCATCCAGGTGACAAAGGGGTGTAAAACAAGGCAGAAGAGAACACCCACAGACATGAATTCAGGACACTGCATCAAAGTGAGAACCAAGGAAGGACTTGCCTCCTAGCAACTGTCACCCTTTGGGAACTCTGCATGAGTTAACATTACTCAAGCGGCCTCCAGGCCTCCTCCCTCCCACTTAGTGAAAGGAAACCCAGGGGAAACTATAAAGGATATCTTGTTACAGACTGAAATGGAGACCATTTGGGATTCATTCAGTTCACAAAAGCCAAACACATCCAACTTGGGGAACATTATCATTGTGGAAAGGAAAGGTCTAATTTTGCACTGGCAAAATTAGTCTCTGGAGAGGGATATAAATTAGCTTGCAGTAACTGAAGTGTTTCACTAAACACTCCACTCTGAACATTCTATCAGGCAGTCTCTGATTTGCTTAACTCAATGTTGCTCTGGGTGATCCTGTCATTCACATCCCCAAACTCGATGTCAGTGGCATCAGAATGCGGGGCATCTTGCAGACCAGGAAGGCTAAAGACTCTTGATGCCCGTGGAACCTTGTCATGGGAGGTTTTAGCTTGGTCCAAGGTGTCTACAGCATTTGCTTGTTCACTAAGCATGAACCCCACCCCCATCGCAAAGGTCTCCTCATTCTTAGGGCACTGCTGAAGACAGAACTAATCCTGACCTGGGGGAAGTCTTATCAGGAGTACAGGAAATGAGAACTGCAAACCACAAAAATACCATGTCTTAAGAAAAACAGATTCCCTTTTGGGTTTGTTTTCTTCTAATTATTAGAACTCCAAGTTCTAGAATTCCAATCTGATCAGGAGGAGCCAAGTCCAACATGAAATGCCAATGAGCAGAGTGACAACCTCTTTTAGTGAAGTTTAAAAAGCTGTATCTTTAAATTTCCTAAGGACCAGAGGACTGCAAACCTCCTCTTCCTCTGTGTTGGTGATCTCTCTCAGCCATGAAGTCTTCTCTAGTTAGGCACTGCCTGTGGAGTTTCAATGTCTTCCTCTTACCAGAGTGCTTTTGCGTTTTGGAATATTCAGCATTACTGAGAGGCAGAGTTGTCAGAGAAAAAAACATAAGAAAGAGTATACTTGTGGATGCTGTGAGTGAAGCTACTGAGAAAACACAGATATATTCTTGCTACTTTATCTGGAGATGTTATATCTAAGGACAAGAGTTTAAAAACAACTCAGGTGACACTGGCCTGCTTTGCTAGGGTTAGCATTCACTTTCTAAGCAAAATCAGATGCTTCTGGAGGGAAAAATCAAACACACAAAACATTTCTGATCTGTCTATTTCAGGAAATACTGTAACAATTACAATGCTACTTAGAAGTGACTGCTTAACCCTTGTATCTTCTGAGGACCATATTTTTAGAAACTTAGGGAATTAAATTTGGTTATCTGTGGAGGAAACACCAATTTGTAATATTTTCTGGTGGCAGTAATTACTTCCACTCAGCAGAGAGAAGATCAAATAAAAAAATCTGTGCATTGTATTTGCCCATATTTTAATGGCAAATACCTGATTATACAGATTAAAATAATAGAAATCTCTGGATTCTGTTTGACTGTAATAGGTAAGGTTGTGTGTGCTTAATATTACAGAAGGAAAATCTATCTCCAAGTTTTTGATGATGTTGGCTTTTATTCAGGTAATCTGAATAAAGCTGTAGGAATGGCAAGAACACAGAAGTTACCTGAAGGACATCCGGATTATACGATCCTTCACAGTCCTTCTAAACACAACAGTGTAAAATGCTATGCTTCTACTATCTCAGACATCACTTATCCAAACCCATCCTGTGTAAAAATCCAACATCAGTTCTGAGGGGTCAAATGCCCTTTCAAGGTCATTAGCCAGGATCTGGATGAGGCCCAGAAGCCTGAGCTTCCCTGGCCCCTTCTCTCACCACCCTGCCTTCACCAGTCAGGCCCATACCAGTGAGATAAAGTAAATGGGCTGGCAGACAGTCTCTCCAGCCCCTCATATAGTTCAGTCCTGTTCTGTGCATCTCCAGTTATCACACACCATGCTCTCCTCAAGCCACTCCCTCAGCTTAGGATGATGCAAAGGAAGGCTGTGCTGACCAAGCCACTAGAATGTATTTCTCAACAGAAAAATAGCTCTGCCCACCGAAGCCTTACTCACGCAGGATTAGCCCAGGTCTCTTGTCACTATCTCACCCAGGCTTTACCATCTTCCTTGGCAAGAGTCTGTTAATTTTCATTAGTGTCTCCATTAAGTCTTACTGAGCCAAATGACTACACAATATATCTCAATATAATTATGGGTGATGCATGAAAGGATGGTTTAGAGACACTTAACCTAATTTCTAGACTGCACTCTTCATAGCTGCAATTAAACTAAGAAGTAGACATTTCATTATATCGCTAACATTTTCATGAGGAGAAAAAAAAACAATATAAAACACAGACCTAAAACAGTAGCCTTATTTAAAAATAAACATTTCCTTCATTAGTTTATACATTCTTTCTATGTCCAGGAAAGAGGACGCAACCATTTCCTGTCCACCAAGGGGTTCCCCAAGTCCTGCTTCCCTGCAGCCCACTTGTGGAGAGCTCTTCACGACATCTCTTCCGTCCTCGGCTGCTGACCGTGCCCTTGTTCACCTGTGGAAACCATCTCTTCTAGCAGAGGCCTTTCCTCAGCTCATCTAGGGTCAGCGGGTACAGGAAGGATTTAAGGTCAGAAGGAAGACTGAACGTCCACTCTTCCTGCTGTCACATGGCTGGAGACAACGGTGGCCCTCCAGAAGGCAGTGCTTGTAGGCTCGTGCTGCTGCTGGATCCCCACCACTTAAAGTGCAAATGTGAGCAAGAAACAAAGTACTAGTAGAGAACACGCAAATAGATTTGGGGTTTTATTTATACAAATCTGATGAACTTAAGCTTCCCTTCCAACCCTGGAGGATGGTGCTCGAGGAAGGGGGGTCTCTGTGCCCACTCTTCCACAGGGTGATCTGACAAAAGTGCTCTCCATATAAGGAAATGAAACACACCTTGATGAATAAGTACACAGAGGGTGACTGGGAGAGCATATTGTAGGGCCAGTGCAGGGGTCTTTAGTTAAATCTATGAACAGCAGTCCAAGGTTAGTGAAGAACTGCTCTTTGTTTGGTCTTTTAAATCTAGGAAGTCAAGGAAAGCCAACTGCACATATTCCATCAGCTTCAGCATTCTATTTAAACACCAGAGAGAAGGTAAGTAGCCACAGTCAAACTGTGCCCAGCATACTTATTTCTGATTATCTGAAAATAAACAACATGCTTATTCTACAGAGACAGAGGCCTGCTGAAAGCTTAGAGCAAGACATACACTCTACTTAAAACAGTTCCGTGTTTACACTGTGGGACTGCCTATGTGATTATACAAGCGAAGATCAAAACCCTGTACAGACACCTGATGTCAAACTTGAAATGCCAAGTGAAAACAGGACTATTCAGCATCTTCATTTATACACAATTTACAATATTTGATTCAAAATAAAAAAATCACAAGAAAAATACATCTGTTTCTGCTACAATTCCTTCCCTTCCCCATCCACCCCCCATGAAAAGTCTTCTAGTAAAAGGTATCATGTTCCCACCACTGTCTTGTTTTGGTCTAATTCTGAGATCCCAGCTTAGGCCAGATAACATGGAAGGATGGCAATGCTTGGTATTTATATCACATACGCATTTATTCAAGGATCTCAAGCACTTGCAGTCACGCCTCCAGATTTGAGAAATCACAATTCAATGGAAGCCAGATAGCTAGACAAACTAGATAGCTGGGAAGATTGCATGGGTGTAAGATCCCTTGGCTCAGTCTATTACCAAACAAGGCCAAAGACGGGTGGCTAGAGCTGAGCCCAATTCTCTTCACAAACACATCCTATTAGTTTTGTCCTGCTTCAACTGCACACCTGTCTTCAGACTACTGCCTGGGGGTTAAGACCAGCCACAGCTGCCATGTCCTCATGATACTGTATCAGGATAAAAAGTAAGATTGGACACATACTCATCAGCAGCTGGGAGACAGGCTATAGGACTGACATGGGGCCATTCCTAGCAAGAATGAGACAAAGTGTCCATCACAGGCTCAGTGACAGTCAAGCTTCTGTGAGTGGATTCCAGCAGAGGTGAAGCTCAGGGCAGCTAGCGCTTGAGTTAAGATAGTGCTATTGAAGATGGGGAATGAGAAAACACAGCAAACTAACGAGAGGAGCCAGCCAGGAACGGATCTGGAGGGTCAGAGATTTTTCTTTCCTTATCATTTCTATAGGAGAAGGCAAGGGGCAGGAGAAAGGGGCTTGAGGGCCCCTTTTATTTGCAGAATTTTTAAAAAATCATTTTTCTCATAACTCCGTAATGAAAATGTGTATTACGGCATGAAGGTTACAGAACTGCGTCTGCTACTGGCTCACGGCTACAGGTCAATGAGCTGATCCACCAGCAGCAAAGACCTGGCTAGGTTGGGAAGACTGGACTCAGAGCTCCCACTGCTGTTTCTAGAGTGCCCACCTGGAAGTGGAAAGATAGGATTCAGTACAAAGCACAGAGGATTAGGGTTAGATGTGTAGATCAAGCAAAGGAGAAAAAGAAAAACAAAGATATCCAGAGAAGCAACATTTCACATTTCAAAGGTCTTAACATGTTGATTTCTAAACATAACCATTGGCTAGCCACCACCTCCCACCAGAAGTTCACTCCATGCACACCACAGTAGAGGCAGGACACTGCAGAGATACCGCTGGTTCCAAACCAACTCGTTTGCCTAAGAAGTCCTGGCTGTTCACTAGCCTACCAACAGCAAGCCATCTTTTATAAAATACAGATCAATTTCTGCTGTGGGGAGAATTAGTTTAGGATACTATAATAAGAACATGCTTTTAAAAATAAGTAAGTGGTGTGTTTAGTATTTGGGGCATGCTCAAATGATTCAATCCACCAAAGAGGAAACGAACAGTCCATAAAGTTTACAGATGTAGCAGATACCAAAATATCATTGTTAGCTCTCTGGGAAGAACATCTATTACATATTTTCCCATTATGATAAAAATGTTCAATACTTCTGATATATACCTTTAGACTTATACCAACTAGAGAGCATTTTCTTTTTGGGTTGACATCTCATACAAACTAACTCTTCTCTAAATAAACCCCAAGTAAGTGAGGTTTTAAGCTACATAGATCAGCATCTCCACCTGCCTCTCATGTTGGCCCAGCCTACACTGACTGCCATCATCCAGTGTCCTTTACCAAGTGGTGATGCTCCCATGCACCATGCAGGCTAGGGACAGTGTTCTGATGAGACCTGGTATCAAGCTCTTCTCTTTTCTCCAGCCTCTTTCTTACCTTGTGTGTTTTTGGTTATCAGTACAGGAATAGGGTCAAACTCATCTTCTGCCACCTTTTCCGAGCCCTCAGCGACACCGAAACCTGAGATGAGATTACTATCTTCTGCAGCTTAATACAGAGTGCAAGCATACAAGCAGAAACAACAGAAGAAGAGATTAGCAAAGGAGAGAGCAGGAAGGAGGCATCAAGCCTTCAACTATGAGCAATCATTGTTCTTAAAGGTGAAAGCACTTATTTTTCTGAGTTGAAATAAAAGTAGAAAACTGGAAAATACAGGTATATAGAGGTAAAAACCTTTAGAACTTATAATGCTAAGATTTCATAAATAGTTAAGAAATAGGCTATTAGAAGAATTCTCTACTCTGTAGAAGACCATAATCACAGTTGTGAAGTTATCTCTGAAATGTCACCATTTTCTGAGTCAAAAGAGACCTGACTAACAACACCTGAAACACTCGAAGTCTGGGGCAGAGATGAGAGAGGAGCAACCATGTAGAAGTTGGGACATGGTTCAGTGGCAGAGCGTGCTTTAGCAAGTGCAAGGTCCCAAGTTTGACCCCATGACCCTAAATCAACAATGGAAGAGAATTAACCAATATGTACAAAGCAAGTAAATGGCAAGACTTCCTGCTCTGTGGGGGAAAAAGAGAAGACTTTTTAATAACTCAGAATTCTGGGGTATGAAAGGCCACCTGGATAAGTTTCTTAGACGATGCTCCCCCACTTTTGGGGTGGCTGTTGTTCTTTTGTTTTGTTTGAGACAGTGTCTCATTATGTAGGTCCAGTTACCCTGGAAATCACAGAAATCAACCTGCTGGGATTAATGGTATGTGCCACCATACCCAGTGTATTCTCCATTCTAATTAAAGCTATCTATCCCCAGCAAATGTTAGCCGAGCACTTATTTGGCAGAGAATGCTTCTGTGTGGTTACACATTGCTACCGACACACTTCTGCAGCTGTCGGTGTCTATACAAGTAACTTCCTGTGCCACCCATAAAACAAAACTAGCTATCATCACTGCCACCATGAGCTCATTGTTTTTAGTCATCTTTGGAAAAGGCTTAACCCATTCATTTTCTAATGCTCCTCAAACACAGAAATAAGCTTGCCATGTGTAAGCAAGCTATCACCACAACAGACCTCAGAACCCAGCCCAAGCTACTCTGCCTGCAAAATCTCAAACCAGACTGAGCCAAGACTAAGAAGTGAAAATGACAGATTAGAGCAAGAAACTCAGTAGTCAATTATGACCCAAAGGAGAAATAATATTCAAAGCTTTCACAAGTTCAATTTTTGAGGGATGTGCTTCTTTACATTCAAAACCTTGAGTCAGACTTGATGAAATGACTTTACTTTCTAAGGCCATGAGTATCATATTGATAATCACAATCAATCAGTGGGCTCACCCATCTACATGGTTGCTCCTTAAGGCACGTGATTCTCAAAGGTAACATGGAATATCTGCAACACTGTTCTTGTCAAAAAGCAATCCCTGCACCTATCTGTAGCTGCTAGGGCTTAGTAACTACTCTGAGAAGAATTCTAACAGTGCCTAAGAATACAAACCCATGTTTCCCACAGAAGTGGACAGCTTGAACACCTTACTAACAAAGACTTTTGACAAAAGGGAACTCCCCAGGGTACATGTGGGCCCAAGAAAGACTTTACCTTTGTGAGTGGGAGCAGAGAGTGCTATGGGAGCGAACTCTTCCAGAAGGTCAGCAGTGGGGTTAGAGAGCAGAGAGCAGTCAAGCAGGGAGTCGTCCCCAGTGAGAGAGTCTGAGTCCAGTCATCATCATCCCCGAAACAGCAGCATTAAACAGCACACAACAACATTGTGAGGTTATATCTTGACTTTTAAATTATTGCACTTATAGGCCATATGTATAAGCCAAGGTGCAGAAAGAAAATCAAAAGAAACATGTTAAGCTCTCTGAACCTCTAACCACAAAAACATGTATCCTAGATTCTACTTGATAGTAAAGATAAATGCAAGATTTTTGGTTCAGAAGCTGCTGGAAATGTCAATATAACTTGACAACCCAGTCTCAGCAAATAGCATTGGAAAAAGGATGTTGTAACAAGAGTTCCACTTAATGTTTCCCCACTCAGGAGGAAAGTTCTTCTTAGTGAAGTGTGGAAACTGATCAGGAAGGAACCCGCCATGACTCCCAGGTTCCCATGCAAAATGCCTCTTTCTAGTAGTCTTTAAATTTGAATTCTCCTTTGGACGTAGTGTATTCTTCCATGTAAAGAACTGGGGAAGGTAGAATTCAGAGATGAATCATTTGAGCAGGGAGTTTCTCCAAGTGAGGGAAAACAAGAGGAACCACATTGCCTTTGGGGTGACTTTTCCCCCCATGCATTAGTTTATTAGCTCCCGAAGGCAGAGAATCAGACAATCTTATCAAGGTAATTAGGACTCATGGAAAATGAATACAATCAGATTTGTTTGGGCATGGCTAAGGACTTGTACAAAGACTGAAATTTTCAATTAAGAGCGAAAGCGAAACTGGATCCCAGGACAATTCCAATTTTGCCTACAAGCGAAAAGAAAATCACCTTTAGATGGAAGCCCTGATCTGGAAAAGAATATCAACATCAGGAGATGAGCTGAATAGATCCGGACGCCAGCACTGTGTATGCTGAGGTGGAGGACATGTCTGCTTAACAGCTGCAAGGGTTAAGGCAGCCATTTATCGAGCAGACTTGTGCTAAAGAGGTAGGGGGAACCTGACACCAGTGAAGAGAATCTTTTTTTCTCTCTCTGGTGTTGGGGATTGATTGATATGCAAGTACTTGGTCACTGAGCTATATCTCCAGGTCTGGAAAAAGAATATTGAATAATAAAATTCTGTATTCAGAGCAAGTCCAGGAATCACTCTTAAGAAAACTGTGGCTCCAAACAGTACTCAGTTATCTAGCACAAGAACACACTCAGCATTTAGAAGCCAGGACTGTAAGAACAATTCATGGCATCCACTGTAGAAGCAACCAGAGTGCAGGTGAACATCTGTCACAGTTGGGAAGAACCGCTCTGAGGTTACTGCACGGCCAGCTCTGCAGCTACATGACCCTGACTGACCTGTGCGGTTTGAGGTCACAGACTCCGTCTGAGATGGGAGGCGCTGAGCAACAGGCGGCTCCAGTCCAGGTATGAGACTCTCAACAGCAACATCAGCCTTTTCTTTTGTATGAGGGGCATTAACAGTGGAGAGGAAAGGGTAAGGAAAGGAAGAAGTCAGATGCTGCTCAGGAAAACCTGTGAAGGCTTGCTTCCCAAGTCTGAGGTGAGCTGCAGAGCACAGCCTGTGACCTTACTTCTGCACTGTCTGGACTTCGATAATGGAGCATGCATGCACAAGGCTAGTACCAGGAAGGTGCAGTGATCACCAGTTCCTATGAGTAAGTGCGGGATACTAACAACTTTTAATACCAGGAAGGTGCAGTGATCACCAGTTCCTATGAGTAAGTGCGGGATACTAACAACTTTTAAGCAGCAAATTCTTCCATTCAGAAAAGATTGGATACAGACAGGCACTGGTGACTCACACCTGTAATTCAACAACTACAGAGGCTGAGACAAGAGGGCTGCCATGAGTTTGAGGCCAGCCTGGCCACACAGTGATGCCCTACTTCAAAAAGCCAACAACGACCAAAATGGCTTCATTCATTTGTTTGGGCAGTTTTACCCTTTTAATGGGCCAGCCTTGGTGTAAACATCCTCATCTCATGCAGAGCCTCAAGTGGACCTCACCCCATCCCATGATAGCAGGGAAGTGCTCTGCACACTGTGATGACTCACAGATGGAGGCCTACCTTCGGTGAGACCATGGCATTCCTGAGTGCTAGCATTTCTTGTCTAAAGCCTAACGACTGAACCCTCCAGGAATCCAGACAATTTAAAGCTTTTGCTTATATAGCATAAAAAATACAACAAACTAAGCAGACTAAGCCACTGCGCTGGACTACCATGGGGCTGAACAGCCAGGCAGACTTCCTGGTGTAGGTATTTGTTACAAGCATTAACTTTCTACAGAAGAATCAGCTCAAGTCTATTTAAAGTTCAGGGACGCTCCTAGGGACAATTAGAAAACATCTTTTTTCCACTCTTCTTCCTTAGTCACAAGAAATTTACTGAGAAATAATAGGTCATCAATAAAGAACAGTTAGTTACAGGCTGTACACATGGAAAGTAAAAAAAAAAAAACACTCCATTTGGACGAACAGAAGCAGAGCTAACAGCATTGCTTCAAACCATGCACAAGCACTACAGAGGCCTGAGGGCGCTTCTGCCCTCCCCCGCTTCCCCACGCCAGAGCTACCCCCCAAAACACACACATATATAGCAGGCATGATTGAAGAAACAGACAGGGATTTTACCAATCACAGCATCAGAGGTGCTGCCGAAAGGATCTGTCATAGGCAAGAGGTCAGGGAGCAGAAGAGAAGTATCAGGAGATTTGAGTCCCTCGATTAGTTTTTCTAGGTTGGGAAAGAGGTAAAGAAAAGGCAAAAAATGCAATGAAATCATAAAGCAAGTGGATCATTTTCTGTTCCATGAAAACACACTTTAGAGCTCCCCACTTTAAAAAGAGGCACCATGAAAACATAGACCAATAGTATCTTGCTAACAATAAGCTTTTCCAGAGCCAGCAAGATGGTTCAGTGGGTAAAAAGTGTTTGCTACCACACATGAAAAACTGAGTTCAATTCCAAGGACCCACCCAGACTTCTACAAGTGACCATCTGACTTCCACATATGCATCACATACATACAAAACAAAATAAATAAATAGATGTAATTTTAAAAAGCCCCTCCCAAGACCTTCCAAATGAGAAGGTTAAAAGGCTACTTCCCCAGGTAAAGCAGAACTCAAGGCTCACCAGGGTGAGGGAGGCCCTTGGGTCTGTTTATTGATTGTTTTCATTTGAAGCATAACATATAATAACCATCACCAATTTTAAATGTGTACAACATGGTGAATGTTGGCAAATTCATACATTCGTGTAATCTCCACTGAAGTAATGATATAGACCATTTCTAACCCTTTCAGACACCTGTACCCTTTACAGTAAATGCTTTCTTTTCAGCACAGACACTGGCAACAACAGGCCTCTCCGTACATATAGTTTTGCCATTTCCAGATTGCCACTTCCCCCCAATTTTTAAATACATGGTCTCATATAGCCCAGGCTGGCCTTGAACTTGTTATGTAGCCAACAACGACAGTGAACTTCTAATCCTCCTGCCTCTACCTCCTTAGTGCTGGGATTGTAGGCACTACATGATGCTAAGATTGAACTCAGAACCTCAAACTTGCTAGGTAAGCACTCTACCAAGGGAGCTAAATTCCAAGCTCCAGATTTTCCATTGTATTTTCTGCCCTTGTTGTTTAGTTGGTTTTGTTTGTTTATTTGTTTTTTAAAGGAAGTTTCAAGCCGGGCAGTAGTGGCACATACCTTTAGTCCCAGCACTTAGGAGGAAGAGGCAGGTGGATCTCTGTGAGTTTGAGGCCAGCCTGGTCTACAAAAGAAGTTCAAGGACAGCCAGAGCTACACAGAGAAACCCTGTCTAAAAAACAAGAGAGAGGCAGGGAGGAGAGTGGGAGGGAGGGAGGAGGAGCCAGTTAGTCTTTGCTGGTGGTTGTGTCAGGGGAGCAGAAGGTGGCAACTGACTTCAGAAGATCTGCCCACCAAAACCCAAGGCACTGGGGGGTGAATCTCGGATAGGAAAGGCCCTGATGGCTTCAGCTCCAGAATGTCTCTTGTTACTGCTGTTTGCAATTGCCATTTTTCTCTGGTATCTGGCATGGTTTGAATGGGTGTGTGGGGAGGTCCCTGCTGCCTTTAATGCAGAGTGACTATCTCATGGACATACCCTGTTCCACTGGGCATTTTT
Organism: Mesocricetus auratus; assembly: GCF_017639785.1. NCBI lineage: Eukaryota > Metazoa > Chordata > Mammalia > Rodentia > Cricetidae > Mesocricetus > Mesocricetus auratus. The sequence continues at coordinate 148,488,649 of NW_024429266.1, read as the reverse complement.
ACCTGTGGATTATTATGAAGCTGTACTGTTTAAGTGAAATAAAGACTTTATACAATAACAATGTTAATTTAAATAGATTTTTGATGATTAAATATTATTAATAAATACAGTAAGGGATTATGATAAAGGTTAGTTTAGAGGAAAAAATTAATATAGGCAAATGTAGGATATAGTGTTGACCCCACCCCTGATAAAGTAGAGGCTATAGAGCGTAGAAAATAAGAACAAAGAAGGGTCATGCAGCTGGGACTAACAGTTTCTCTTGAGGAGCCATATAGACTATGGTTTACTTAGGTTAATGATGAAGAAAAACAATTGTGTTCCAGAAGCTAGGCTAGCTCAAGTTGGGAGATGTGTTCCCAGGTTTCAGTGTGTATCATAGCAAAAACGAAGCTTTAAATAATGACTTAAGGTTAGGTTAAGTTAGCCAGGCGTTGATGGTGCATGCCTTTAATCCCAGCACTTGTGAGGCAGAGGCAGGCGGATCTCTGTGAGTTCAAGGCCAGCCTGGTCTACAGAGCAAGTTCCAGGACAGCATCCAAAACAATACAGAGAACCCTCTCTCGAAACCCCCTCCAAAAAGGTTAGGTTTTTGTTAATGGTTTTGAGGTAGAAAATCTTGGGGAACAATTTAAAGTTTAGAAAGGCACAATGAGGGACTCACTGAGGTCAAGTAACAAGAACCATGACAGCCTTGTTGTTATTATTAGCTGATGTGCCTTTCTTGCTAGGATGGGCTGATGATCAAAAGTGATGATTAATCCCTTGTATCCATTTCTGCCCTCAGCTTCCTGACATAAAAAGTATTGATGAATGGGTACACACCCTGAGGATTTAAAGTAGAACTGATTGATTGCTTTTCACATATAAATGTTTAGATTTGTGATTCTTTTAAGAATTTTTATAAGATTACCTTTTGAGTATAATAAAGAGATTAACTCTTTCTTTGTAACTGTAAAATGCAGCTTACCAGTAAAAGAACTGGCTGAGAAAATACCTTGTTTGCTTTTACTCTGTTAATCTATAACAAGCTGCTTGGAATTGAATGTATGTGGATTCTTAGAGATAATTTGTTTTTCACCTGTAATACGCAAAATGTTTAATCATGTAAGGGACATAGGAAATACGATGTTATTTACTTGTATTCATTGTAATCATTCACTTGAAAAATAGAATATAACCACATTGTAATTTTTATACTACTGGGGTAAATAAGCTACAAGGGAACAATTAATGGCACACTGAAGGGATACATCTGGATGGAGGTAAGAAAAGAAACACATGAGAGAGATGATAGAAATACCCTGAAGATGCATGCGTGCGTGCGTGCGTGCGTGAGTGCGTGAGTGCGTGCATGTTTCCCTTTTTTATCGGCCCCACAGAGTTAAGTTTTGCCCTACTTGTGGTCTCCAGAGAATTAAGTTTTACTCCCTCAGCTTTCCCTCAATCCCGACCCACTGAAGGCTGGTCCCCACAGAAGCCGGTTTCTCTTTGCAATCCTGGCTGTCCCAGAATGTGCTATGTAGACCAGGCTAGCCTGAAACTCACAGAGATCTGCCTGCCCATGTTTCCCAACTGCAGTGATTAAAGGCATTTGCAACTACACCTGGGCCAGATTCTCTGATCTGAAAATAGAACCATGCAGCTTTACTTGTGCTGGAGTTCCTACTCTTAGCACAATCCTGACAATCTTCGCAGTTGCAGCCTAGACATAGTAGCAGTGCTACTATGTTGCACTGCTGAGCTGTGTTTCACAGTGTGGAGGTGCCAGTTTTGATCCAGTTCCCAGTTGACAGACATTTATTTTTTTCTATTATTCCTTTGTTAACATTTGCATAGGTATGGATTCATTGTCCTTACTTTTCAACCTATTTTTATTTAAATTTGCACTTAGAAACAGCTTATAATTCAACAAAACCAATTCAGTCTCAGGCAAGACCCTTCACCAATGTCCTGCTGCCTGCTGACCTTCAGACTTACCTATGATTATGGAACAAGCATTTAGAAGCTCCTCACTCAAATATTAAAAGTGAGGTAAAAGCCTAGCATCTTGCTTTTGTTTGTGTTTGTTTTATTTTGGGTCAGAATCTTATTAGCTTTGAACATAAGCACACTAATCGCTGAATGAGTGCCTATCTAAAATTAGTGAGACAAGGTTGATTAGCCCTAAATATACCTAATCTACCTCATCCTACTTCAGGCCTGAGGCACAAACATAACAATATGTCTATGTGACATATTGTGAAGGTGTTTCACTGTTCAAATCCATGAAAAGCCTCTAGAAATCTCTCCATCATCTTCCTGCAGCTGAAGTTCCCATGTTCCAGAAACAGAGGTCACCTTGTAATGAGATCACTCCTAAATGGGAGCAATTACCCCACGATGTAAACTGAGGTTGTCCCTGTCCCCACCCAAGCAGGAATGATCACCTGAGGGGAACCAGATTGGCCCCCCAAGTACTGAAGATGGTGAGCAGCCAGATTACAGTTTGGCCAAGCCTTCTGGCTGGGCACATTCTCACCCTACTCCAGTGTGTCCTCTGTCTGGATCTAAGGCTCATGTCAATGTCCTGATGCTGGGCTGGGAAACCCAACCTCCACCTTCTCAACAAGGCCTCAGCGACTCAAATAATTTGCCTTTTTAAGGGTGAGTGGCAGGACCTAATTTCTTGGGGACACTGTCTACTGCCTACCCCCATCAGACTCCTGGCCTAGGATTCTGGTTACAGCTTCATCTTAGGAGATTCACTTGACCCCCAATTGATAGGTATTTGGGCATGCTTAGGAGGAGTGGTCTTGCTGGAGGAAGTATTTTACTGGATGGTCTTGAAGGTTTCAAAAGACTTGCCATTTTCTCTCTCTGCTTCCCATCTGTGGTTTGACATGTGAGTCCCCAGCTCTCAGAGTCTAGTTCTAGTTGCCATGCCTGCTTGCTGCCATGATCCCTCCCTGCCTTAATAGTAATGAACTCCAACCCTCTGGAACTGTAAGCCCAAAATAAGCTTTCTTCTATGCATTGCCTTGGTCATGATGTTTTATCACAGCAACAAGAAAGTAATCAATACAGTTTTGTGGCTTTTGAAAAGTGTGACTTGCTCAATATAGAGCAAACAAACCCTGTAAGACTAATAATGAGAAATGCTGTTTTTAAATTTTAGTCACTTTATGGAATGAAAGAAACATTGATTACTCTGATGAAATCATTACACACTGTATAAATGAACTGAAATGTCATGCTGAACCTAGTTCATAAACAGGATTACTATCGACCAATTAAGACTAAAAATAGAGCCAGGTATGATGATACAAGCCGGTAGGCTTAGCACTTGGGAAGTAGAGGCAACAGGCTCAAAAATTAAAGGCCAGCTTGGGTTGCAGAAATCTGTCTCAACAAAACACCTAAAATAAAAATAGAAAATAAAAAATAAAATCTAGTCTCAAACACATTCTTTATTTTTAGAAATACTCTTCTTTACATATCCATCTTCCTTTTTCCCTTACCCTCCCATCCTCCCACACTTCCCACCGACCCCCCTAATGATCACTTGGTTGTGTTAATTTGATTTAAACCCCCAAAAGCAAGACTATCTAAATGCTAGCTATGTTTGATATAAACCTTATTTTAAGAAATAAATGAATTTACTGACTTAGCATTCTGAATTAGTACAGCATTTCTAATACCAAGTAAAATAACAAAAGTCTGTTACAGATCAACATGGACTTGAATTATTGCTATTGGGAAGGTAACATAAGGGGGGAAAGGACAGTGTTGTTGGGGACTGTCATCATCTCTGCACTTTCACAATGAGAAATAAATATATTTTAACACACAAAAAAATAAAAAAATAAAATCTAGTCACTCTAAATAGTTCCTAAGAGAACAGACAGTAAACTGCCTGCAGCATCATCAAGTCAGAATCAGAGCAGGCACCATGCCCCGTTCTCACTCCACTTTAGAGATTGTAACTACAGGAAGACAATTTCTAAAATAAGGCACTTACAATGAATGACCTTGAGCTTTTCAATATCACAGGGCATGAACTAGAAATGAAGAAGATATCAAGCCAAAAGGGGAGAGGGCTACCCATTCTGACACACAGCTCCTCTTGCCTGTCTTTTTCAAGAAAAGATAGAGGGTCATACAACCAAGAAGGACTTTCAAAAGCCCTTCAACTCCATGAAGTAGCACTTGTAGGGCAGCTAATATGTGCTCTTTTAGTCTTGTAGAGCTCTAGAATCAAGAGTTCAGAGCCGAAGAGGTAATGTCAGAATTGTTTTCTCAAACCTTTACGTAGGGTGGGAAAGTATGTAAAAGAAATGGTACAGTCTCTCTGAAAGACAGGGTGATGGTTTCTCAAAACTTAAAAATAGAATTACCATATGACCTGGCAAAAGAAGAAAGCCCAGTCACAAAGAGATGCCAGCACTAAGTTCTCAGCAGCAGCATCCACAGAGGGAAGCAGCTCAAGTGCCCATCAAAGGAAAACTAGACAAGCAGCACGTGGTCTTCCACACAGTGGAATACTAACCTTAAAAATGAAGGAAATTAGCTGGGCAGTGGTGGCACACACCTTAATCCAAGCACTCGGGGGACAGAGGCAGGCAGATTTCTAAATTCAAGGCCAGCCTGGTTTACAGAATGAGTTCTAGGACAGTAAAGGCTGTTATAATTTTTAAAAGTAGGACAGGAGAGACTGTAAGCAAGCCACAGTTAAATATTTTCCTTTATAGAGTTGCTGCAGTCGTGGCGTCTTTTCACAGAAACAGAACCCCTAAGACAGGTACTTTGGAAACAAAATAAAAGTCCTACAAACAAACCACATTTCTCTAATGCCCTTTCACCCACAGCCTGATAATTCGTAACCAGAAAGTCTATTTCAGTGGCTCTCAATTGAGTGAAAGTTAAAGGTTGAAAAAGCACAAGTAAGCAAGAGAAAAATATGACTTCATAACTAAGCTTTCCCAGTTGGGAATACAAACCTACAATTGAGGTCAGAAAAGCATTTCTCATCTTTATAGTAAGTTAAAGTTACATAGCAATGCCAAACACAGTTTCAATAGACACTCCTTCATATTTCCAAAGGAAAGTGTTACTATTTCAAGTTTCTAGGATATGCAATTCTGAATTCAAGTGATCAGATCACAGTCATCTAGTACTACATGTCCATGGTGATAACCAGGCTTTTAAGCTCAAATCCATTTTTATACCCCCTAACCAACACCTTCAGTCAAAGGCTTTACCGATTTCAAGTTACAAAACCCAAGGACAAAAGCACTGCCTACAACTTGGGGGATTTGATAAGGAAGAAGAAGGTCTCATTTGCCAGCTCACAGGTAAGGACTTGACATCACTACCACTCACCATTCAGGAGATCTGTAAGATCAAGGAACCTTTTAGAAGAAAAGTCACTCACAAGGCATGGCTTCTATCCACTAAGACTCCTAGATTCTTACCATGGGGACCACAGACAGGGGAAGATAAGCAAACACTGCTCCCTCATGGGGCCTGGTGACTAAAGGGGGCTGAGTACCTGCAGTGTGTTCAGGGGCCAGACACTGAACACGAGCTCTTGGCTCACTGCACATTTCAATTGCTAAAGGAGGGCCTTGAAGGATGAATGGAGCTGGGAGTCTATTGAGCCTCACCACCTCTTTCACCAGGGTCTGGCAACTTGTCGGCACCATGAGCTGTGCCTTCTTTATTCACTCTCAGCATGGGTGGATGGTTTGGGTTCTCACAGGCACAGGTGGGGGCAGGCTGTGAACATCAATCTAGTGTCTAGGAGGTGGGAACAGGAACGGAGGCTGAATGGAGGCTAACAGCCTCAAGTTTAATTTCATCTATCCATCTGACCTGCCAAATATTTAGACCGCCACTATGTGACCCCGCCACTGACAATGAAGCACTGAAGCAGACATCCTAACACGTGTCATGAGAACAAAGCCAGGAGGGATGACTGACGGTGCCTTTATACCACACAGGGCCTCTCTGACACAGGAGTGGAGCTGAAGGAGAAGCTTCCCAGGTGTTAATACAATACTGGCAAGTGCTAAGGCTCCAAGGTAGAAATGAATTTAACTTGTAGAAAGAAAGACAAGACTTAAGTCTGGTTTTGTATTCAGTGATGCAGGAATTCATTTTACATTTTTAGCAAATGAAATTGGCCAAACAGATCAGAAAACAAAACCCTGAAATTCTTTATTAAAACATCTCATATGAATGGATTTTCCACTAAAAACCAAGAGAGATCATAGCTTCCTTGGTGTGGTAGTTTTTGAATGAAAATGGCCCTCATAGGCCCATAGGGAGTGGCTCTATTAGGTGGTGTGGCACCGTTGGAGTAGATGTAACATTTTTGAAGGAAATATGTCACATTGGTTGCTAATTGTTGCTTGATAAATAAAAGACCCAGAGACTGGTTCAAGTTTCAAGCTGAAGATCAGAAAAGCAAAGCAGCTGGTTACTAGCTCTTACTCTACCTCAGAATGAAGGGCAGTCCTAGCTCCACCAAACCTCTCCTCAGTGTGGCTGGAGAATGAATGCTTGACACTGACCATGGAAGACCCTGCTCCTATCTTTTAGACCCCTCTGGTGCTGGGATTAAAGGCATGTGATCCTAGGTGCTGAGATCATCTTTGTGTGAGCTGTTTCTCTTTAGGATTAGACCAATCTTGTGTAGATTTAGGTGGCTTTGCACTCACAGAGATCCACTTATCTCTTAATCCTGAAGCCTAGGATTAAAGGTGTGTACCACCACCTCCTAGCTTCTGGCTACTGGGATTAAAGGTGTGTATCAAAACTGACTGATCTCTATATCTTGAGGCTGACTTTGCTTTCTGAATCCTCAGGCAAGCTTTAACAAATCATAAGTAATATATTACCACACTTAGCTACAGAACCATCTTTCCAGCCCCTCCCTCTCAATCTTGAGGCGGCCGATCAAATATCTTTCACCACTGGGAGAAAAGAAAACCTAAGCAGATTCTGTCAGATGAAGCTCAAGACTTGGAAGACATAAAAATTGGGATGAAGCAAAACAGCTGCCAGATGTTTCTAAGGAGTCAGATTTAGTTGCTTTTCCACAAAAGGAGACCTCACTCACACCATCCACAATTCTGTCCCCTGAAAAGGATACGGGGAAGTGAACAGGAAGCAGCCTTTAGCATCCACCAAGTCCAGATGAGTGCATCCACTCATCATTTTAAAAGTCACTCCAATGGGAACTAACCAGCTTCATTTTCTAGCTGCTTCCTAAGAATCAATAATAGGGACACAGGAAAGATAATGGAACTCCAGTAGTCACTTCCTTCACTGATGGGGAGTCTGGCCCAGAGGCTTCAGGTAATGGCAGAACCCCATATCAACTTTCATTATATATTATTGTATTATAAAGTAATAAAGTACTGACATCAAATGGGAACCAGATGGGTCATCCACAGCTCTACCATCACAGCTGGCAATTACGTATACCTACTCTTTATCATATGTTTATGGTTTCTATTACTGTACTTAAATCATATTGGACTATACATAGGCCTCCCAAATTATCATAAACACAAACCAGATATGGAGGTGCATGCCTATAATCTGGGTACTTGGGAGGTAACAGCAGGAAGATCAATAGCTAAAGGTCATCCTTGGCTACACAGCAAGGTAGAGACCAGCTTGGCTTCAGTGAAAACCTTGTCCACACTCCCCCAAAATATACTAACAATAATTTTATTAAGCATGGTAAAAAAATACTGATATGATTCAGAACACAAGTGGTGTAACCTGAAGTGATTTATTCTTTGTAAGAGTTAGTACCCTCCAAAATAAGTTTGTCTATCTCTTTAAAAATAATTTATCTTTATTTTATGTGCATTGCTATTTTTGCCTGCATATATGTCTATGTGAGAGTATCAGATCTTAGAGTTACCGACAGTTGTTAGCTACCATGTGGGTGCTGAGGATTGAACCTGGGTCTTCTGGTCCAGCAGTCGGTGCTCTTAACCACTGAGTCATTACTCCAGCCCCAAGTTTGTCTATGTTACTAAGAAACTTAAAATATACAACAGCATCCAATTACTGGGACTTAGGATTCAGGTCCTTGCCACCAAGAGCTTAAAGTAGGTCTCCCCAGAGGCCCTGGAGGTCCTGGGATAGAAGACTCAAGCTGCTAGTGCTAAAATGAGTCCTATGTACCTACCTGGAGCATCAGGTACTTGAAGAGGAATGAAAGGATCAGACACACTTAGAAGTGGGATGCCAGAGTCCACAGCCTGCCCACCCTTCCTTTTTTCAGCTGGGTTAGGTGGAGGGGAAAGATCAGGAGAGAAAAATGAGAAAAGCAGAAAATATCAAGTAAATATTGATACATTTGCCATCTATTCATACAAGAGTCAAATAACAGAGAATACACAAATTTAGACAGAAAGGAGGGGGTGAATGGAAATAACCCAACTAATAGAAAAGCACCTATAAGTGCTTTCAAGGGGTTCTGTAACACACCATGAGATGCAGTGAGGTAGATACAGCAGGACAAGCATGTGTTTGAACTTGCCTTTTTTCTCATTTTAGTACTCAGTTTGATAATTAGAATCTCAATCTGAAAGTCAGGTATGGTAATGTACACTGTAGTTTTTGCATTCTAGAAGCTGAGGCCGAAAGATCTATGTACATAGTGAGTCCTGTACCCAGCTTCCACAACAAGCACGCTTTCTGAAACAGCAGCACAGCACCACCCACACCAACACTGTGACCTGAACTATTTGATTTTCTCTTGCACCCTGCTAGAGTTTGCATTTGAGATGCCCGCCAAAGTCCTGCAATGGTTATAGTTAACTGTCAACTTGCATAACCTAGAATCACCTGGAAGATGGGCATCAGACATGTCTGTGGAGGAATATCTTGATTATATAATTAAGGTGGGAAAACCTACCCTGACTGTGAGTGGCGCCACTTCTTTGGCCCGGCCCTGGACTGAGTGAAAAGGAGAGTAAGCTACACACTAGCATCCCTGTAAGATGCTGCAGCAGTTGTGAAGTGGGTGTGCTTCTTCTTAATTTTTTTTTATCTCTGATCTATTTGGTATGTGTCCATGTACATGTATGCATGTGGAGGTCAGAACACTTGGAGGTTGGTTCTCTCCTTCCATCATGTGTTTTCTAGGGATAAAATTCAGGTAATTACATTTGGTAGCAAGTCCCCTTACCTACGCCCCTTTACATATTTTTCTTTTCTTTATTATGGTATGTGTACAGTGTGTTGTGGGGTGTGTGTATATATGTGGGTGTGTGTATGTATGTGTATGTGTATGTCTGTGGTGTGTCTGTGCAGGCATGTGTGTGTATGTGTGATGTGTCTGTGTAGGCATATGTGTACAGTGTGTGTGTGTATGTGTGATGTGCCTGTGTGTATGATGTGTTCGTGTGTGTGATGTGTCTGCAGACATGTGTGTACAGTGTGTTTGTGGAGTCAGTTATCTTCTTCCATCTTCAGGTTCCAGGATGGAACCCAGTTTTCCAGACTTTCATGGCAAGCACCTGTATGTGCTGGCCATCTTCCCAGCCTGCAGGGTACACTCTTTGACATTATTCTGTCCACCCTGAATCTTATCTCTTCTGACAGCAGTTGACTTGACTCTTCCTTCCCAGCTTACTTCCCTCTGAGAGTTTGATCCCCCAGTTTTTTGCTCTCTCCCTATTTTTTATGATCCTATGTTCTTTTGACAGATTCCATCACTGTCACAAGAGCCATACCTATGTCCTATCCAATGGCAGTTCCTCAGGGTCAACAAAGTATAGTCTGTGACATAGGATAATGTGAAAGGCAAAGATGGCATCATTAGATGAACTAGCAACACCCCAGGACCTGCTGCTTCACTCACACTCATAGCTGGTACTACTTCCACTGCAGAAACCACCAACATGAAGGAATCCAGACCCTGAAGCCCTGATGTGAGAACAAGGGCATATTTGGCCCTTCCTTGGGCTGGCAGGGGCTGATCCTAGGCAGATCAGATCTATAAGCGTCAATGGCAGCAGGGAGAGACTGGGGTATGGAGGTCCTGAAGTGACAGGAAGTACAGGGAGCTACAGTGGTAGCCTCACCAAGGTAGATCAGCGTAGGAAAGTGTCTTAATGTTTCTACTGCTGTGATGAAACATCATGACAAAGAGCAAGTTGAGAAGAAAAGGGCTTATTTGGTTTAAACTTCAGCATTGCTGTTCATCACTGAAAGAAGACAGGAACTCAAAATAGAGCAGAATCCTGGATGCAGAGGTCATGGAGGGCAGCTGTTTACTGGCTAGCTTCCATGGCTTGCTTAGACTGCCTTCTTATAGAACCCAGGATGAACAGCCCAGGGATGGTACCACCCAAAATGGGCTGGTCCCTCCTGCACTGATCACTAAATGAGAAAATGCCTTACAGCTGGATCTTACCAAGGCCTTTCTTCAGCTGAGGTTCCTTCCTCGGATGACTCGCTAGCTTGTGCCAAGTTGACACACAAAACCATTCAGTACAGAAAGTGTAGCAAGGGTGCAGGAGCTTAGGAGGCACCTGCCACCATGTGGGTTTTGAGGCTCAAACTCAGGTGGTTCTGCTTGGTGGTAAGTGCCTTTATCCACTGAGCCACCTCACTATCCCATGCCAGACTTTGTTGGTGGTGCATGCCTTTAATCCCAGCACTTGGGAGGCAGAGGCAGGCGGATCTCTGTGAGTTCAAGGCCAGCCTGCTCTACAGAGCGAGTTCCATTACAGCCTCTAAAACAATACAGAGAAACCCTGTCTCGAAAAACCAAAAAAAAAAAAAAAAGAGAAGAAACAGATAAGCAGGTTTTAAAATATACAGATGGACATCACAGCATCACAATCTTAAACCAAAACCTAAAATTGTACAAACTTGTGGTCACATGTATTTTGGTGAGGAAGATGTATAAACTTCATTAGATTCACAAAGATGTCTGTGACCCTACAAAAGTTCAGTGCAGACTGTGCACTGTGGTGGTTTGAATGAGAACAGCCCCATAGGCACATACATTTGAATGCTCAGTCCCCAATTGGTGAAACTGTTGCGAAGGCTTAGGAAGTGCGGCTTTTTTTTGGAGAAGGTGTGTCACTGATGGTGGACTTGGAAGTTTCAAAAGTCACTCCAGGCTCAGTGTTTCTCTGCCACTGCTTACAGATCAGGATGTAAAACATTTAGTTACTGCTTCAGGAACATGCCTGTCTTCTTCCCACCATGATAACCATGGACTAACCCTATAAAACTGTAAGCAAGTCTCCAATCAAATTCCTTTTTGTATAAGAGTTGTCTTGATCATGATGTCTCTTCACAACAATAGAACAGTGACTAAGGCATACATCAAGATGAAGTTACTATGTTATATCTAGGTGATGAGATCATGGATGATCTGGATTGTTTCTATACAAATCTGTAACTTTTATATGATAAATACGGATAATTTTTTACTAACAATGAGGAAACCAAGTCTCAATGCTTTGATTTTTAAAAATGCACGTGTACATATTTAAATAGACTAGTAAAATATCAAGTATAATACAGTTTCTAAATCTTAGACTATTTTTTTTTCCAGACAGGGTTTCTCTGTATTGTTTTGGAGGCTATCGGTCCAGCCCAGCCTCGAACTCACAGAGATCCGCCTGCCTCTGCCTCCCGAGTGCTGGGATTAAAGGTGTGCGCCACCACCGCCCGGCTTTTCTTAGACTATTTTAAGTCATCCCAAAGGCCCTAAGAAATAACAAAACCTTGCCAGAGCACCGATCATTAAATTAGAAATTTCTACATAACGCACATCCTGAACTAGGTTGGGCGATTCCTACATATTCACCAGATCACTCCATCACTTGAGTTCAAAGTGATTTTAGATGGTTCCTAAATGTTTTTTTTACTGGACAACTACTGAATGAAGCAAAGTGATGAGTTACTATCAGAAGCTGGGTTCTTTGTATGCTAGAGCTCTCCATTCAGTGGAAACCTGAAGGTAACAACAGTGAGCTTCAGGTCTCAGGCATGTGTCACACTCACCAGTTCCAGCAGAAAATGAGGACGTGGCAAAAGCATCTCCTTGCGTTGACTGGAAGCCTGGGATCAAACTCTCTGCGGAGCCACCAAGCTTCTCAGGAAGCTTTCCTAGAGGGACAAAATACCACTTGGTTCATCCTTGTAGATTCCTGGGTACATAGACACATAGTAAGGTGAAGAACACTCTGGTTTGACTCTTCTTACCACATTTATGGCAAAACCTTTACCACCAAAAAGTCCTTGTCTGTGCTGATGCTCAAGACCGTTTTCCAAGCTGATGGAATGGCAGTAAGAGAACTGCTGAAGGCTATGAAGAACAAGTATAACAGCAGGACTACATGAAAGCTGACAACCAGACCAAAATCAAAAATAGGCAAAAGAGTTAAAAAAATCCAAAAAAAAAAACCTCCTCTGGGGCAGGACCAGAGAGAAGAGATGGTTCATCAGTTCAGAGTCCATACTCTTGTGCTTCCAGAGTACCAAAGTTCAATCCCCAGTACCTACATCAGGCAGCGCACAACTGCCTGTAACTCAACCTCCAGGGATCTGATGTATCTGATTTCTATGCACCTGCACTCAGATGCACATAGTACATATGGACATACACATACACATAATTTAAAAACAAAATATTTTTTTATTTTATTTAATTTATTATGTATACAGAGTTCCACTTGCATGTACACCTGCAGGCCAGAAGAGGGCACCAGATTCATTATAGATGGATGTAAGGCACCATGTGGTGGCTGGGAATTGAACTCAGGACCTCTGGAAGAGCAGTCAATGCTCCTAGCCTCTAAGCCATCTCTCCAGCCCCTAAAAATAAGATCTTAATAAAAGAACCCAATAGCTCATTAATTAGACACAAATATACTAATTTTCAATAATGCATGAAAAAAAATTCTGTTTACAGCACAGAATAAGAAGTGGCAAAGAAAACAATGAAAAGGGCTTGTTAAAGAAAGTCAAACCCTATACTCTGTCTTCTATTTAAAGGGCTGAACCAATCAGCTTTAATCGTAGCACTCAGAAGGCAGAGGGGCAAGTGGATCTCTGTGAATTTAAGGCCATCCTGGTCTACATAGGGAGTTCCAGACCAGCCAGGCTACATAGTGAGATACTGTCTCAAAATAAAATAAAATGGTAAAAAGTATCATTTTAAACATTGCTGTAAAGGAAATCAGTTCATAACATTCATCGGCTCTGCTCATTCTTTTGATCTGTGTTTTTCTCCAACTCAACCTTGGAGAGATTTCCCAGAAGTCTGTGTGGTATGTGTATGTTTGCCTGGTCTGTGTGGATGCACCTGTGTCTGGCTATAGGTATTTTGGATAGAGCCACACTCCTAATTAAATAATCTCCTTTTGATGGTCAGTCAACATGACATAGACTGTTATCAGGACCCAGCATCCTGTGAGGCACACCCTCAGCTACTCTTTCTAGGGCAAGCCTATTGAGGATGAGTGGGACATTTACACTTCTGGAAGCAATCACTCAGTTCCATGAAATTGTCCCAGTTTATGCCACTAAATCTTTTCTAAGTTTCTCCTCTATGCTCACACAGTCCCTCCTGCCTCTCACAGTTGGTCAGCATTTAAGAAAGAATTAGTGCTCTGGAAAACATGAAGATGAAAATCAGTCTGCAAAAATCAACCTGTCCTTTTCAAGACAGGTCCATGCTGACCTTTCCCAAGCATATCCCCCTACAGCTACAGCTAAGACACAGACACACTCAAGTTTAGTCTCAGTCAACTTGTAGCCAAGGACAGAAAAGACTCAGCTTGCTCACCTTCCCCAAGCTTGGCAAAGTCCTTGTTCAGCAACTCTTCAGCTGTGAGTTTGGAGAAGTTGTCATCATCAAAAGGGTTCCATGTTGAACCTTCTGAAGCACTGGAGACATTCTGCTGTGAGGTCCGTGGAGAGCCTGAGGGAGTGGTGGTTGCAGACCTGGGAAAGTTTCCCCCAAGGGTGAGGGACAAGAAACTATAAAAATGCAGAAGGGTCCAAACAATTTTCTCTTACTTATAGCACCAATTCCTTTCTCAATCAAACCATCATTTTCCACAGTGTTTTCTAAAGGACGTCCCATAGAAACTGAAAAGTCTAGTCTTTACAAATACTGTTTCCTTCACTTGAGCTCTCATGAAATCCTGCAGTTTGCCTGTCTCTTGCAAGGCCCTCAGGTTAGGATCCTCAGCAACCTATCCTGAAGTCCATGGATGTAGCACAAGCAACCCTTGCTAGGGCTGATTCCCAGGCCTATCTCAGGTGGTGCTGACCTTTAGGATCTAGAGTGTATATTACTAAACTATCATCACATGTTCAGAATGTTGTTCAGTGGTGGAGTCACTCTATCACAAAGAAAAATTAACAGTCACCACTAACTAACTTTGTATGCCGAGATCACCTACTGTTCCTCACGTCTCTCTTGGATTAAACATGTTTAACTTTAGAGGGCATGGCTTCAAGGAAGCTACGGATCTAAAATGACACTGACTTAACAATGGTCACCAAGACTGACTTTATGTGAAGTACAGAACCAGAAACCCTACCAGATTCATGAAGGTTAGCTAAGCATCTGTCTTTGGAATTCACAAGCCAGGTTGGCCAGACACACTAACACTTCATGCTAAACTATGTGAAGTATGCTTTTAAAAAAAGTCCTAGACAAAATACTGCATGAGAGGAAACAACAAAGTCTGACATGGAGCTAAGGAGTCAAAGCACATCCTCTATGAGAGGGGGAAGCAGCAGCTCCAAAGATGAGCCAAGTCACCTGAATAGACAACACTTGCTGAAGTAGCCACCTCCAAGTGTTGCAGGTCCAATGAGTCGCTGTCAGTACAGGGGTACTTGGTCAAAGGGTTTAGAAAACACTACAGAGCACAGAACAGAAGGGAGAATGGAAACTGAAAAGACAGGATCTGTACCGTGCCCACACTGTGGGCACGTTCGTGGTCTCTTATTAAATATAGACATGCACTGGCACAAACATACTTCCACACCTCCACAAACGTATGCAAAGATCATACAGCAGCAACCCAGAGCAGACCTTGCCCACGTGGTAAGAGCAAACATACTTAGATTTATTAAGACTGGCCTCAGCTGCAGCAGCCTGGAGCAGCTGGGTTGATTTGCTGGCAGGAACCCCAAAGACTGCACTGTGTGTTACATCGCTGAGAATCCTCCTGTGCCCAGCACGTTGGGTTTTGGGGGATGATGGAGGAGTGAGAGATCCAACTTTCTGACCCTGGATGGTTGGAGGTGGAGTTGTCTGAACCTTTGGCTGTTGTCTTGCTGGAGCTTGAATCTGCTAGGGAGACAGGAGTGCAAACCTTCATTATGAACAAACAAAACAGAAGAGGAGGAAACAGAAAAGAAAAACAAATCAACAACCAAGTATAATAACACCTCATTTGTTCATAAAAGATTTGAATGGCTATGATTATCAACAGCACTAGGAAGAAAACCAAGGCATCAACCATCTGAGCTGCATCAGAAACTAACATCGCCAAGGAACTGCCTGGTTCTTATACACACTCAGTTTCCATTAGCTTCAATACACAAGTGAACCAGATGTAATGGAGCTACCAGTCTAGGACTGTAGAAGCCATATTCAGCCTGAAGACCTAGAAGATCTGAGGACAAACAGCACCTCATCAGGAATGCTTCCACAGGACAGGCAATAGATTCTACATTCTATTACACCTAGAAGAGAAGACATACTTCAGCCAAGATGCTTTGGAGCACGACAGTTTCTGCTGAGAGTTGTGGACTCCACCTACACTAAGTAGAGTGAATCAGACAATCCCAGGGTGACTGAAAAACATGGTAGTTCTTGTTTAATGTTGTTAAAGGCCTTCATTTCACTGATGGGAACTTTTCCGTTTCAACCCCACAGCAAAAGTGCATCATTGGCTTAATAGGATTTACTTGCTCAAATCTTCCTTGAGAAATGGCACTGAAGATCAGTAGAAAATACAGTGAGACAGAAGAAAAGTCTTAATTATAATTATGCTAATAGAAGGACTCTTGAGAAGTAGTCCACAGAACAATAAACAAGTGGGAATGTAGTTATGACCATGTAGGTGGTCCTTAGCACAAGTCAGTATCAAGCAAAACAATTTTAAAAGCATTCAGAATGTCACCTAAGCCCTTTCCTTAGTTTTGCTAATCTGGAAATAAAAAGTCTAGATACTGAGTACCTCAGGGACTTAACTATCCCTTCCTTCCAATCCCTTCCCTCAACTGAGAGCTACCTCTCCATACTGAAGCTCAGCTCCTATGTTGTGTCTCTGAAGACAGACATCAAGAATTTAAGAAAACAGGGCATAAAGCTCAGTGGGTCAGGATGCTTACAGCAAAGAAGAGTGTCCTCATGTTGTCCTTAGGAGTTGGAATTTTTTTGAGGCACACTAACTACCTGTGTCTGTATGCCAACCACCACACCAACAAGATGAATGACAGTACAACTATTAAGGTTCTACTGGCAACCAAACTAAGCCAGGAAGGATGACAGCCCACCAGGAAGCAGAGAGCTCTGTGAAGGTCAGAGCATTGGCACTGCATCTTCCTTTGGGAGCAGAGAGCTACATCTGAATGCCAGTATCCACACAGGTCACTGTGGACTGGCTTATCTCATTGGAAAGGGTATTTTACAGTTTTGATGGATTCTGAAGAAGCATCCCCCCTATTGAGAGAACACTGTCTCTTTTCTTACATATCCTGCAAATGCAGCACACCTAACAGACACCTCCAGTGGGAGGATTCTTCCTCTGACAGGTGAGCAATGTACACTGAGCCACAGCAAGAGTTGATCATCTCTAATCTGAAAACCTGAAATCCTTAAGACTCCAAAAACCAACACTTTTGAGCCCTGACATGATGCCACATTGGAAACTTCTACAACTTACTCCATGTAGCAGGTCACAGCACAAAGGCAAAATACCATATACAATTATTTCACTGTGCAAGTGCCTATGAAATAATTTAATTTTTTCTATTGATCTGGATTTCACCTCCAAGATCTCTCCTTGTATATAAGTATGCCAAACTCTCAGGTACTTTTCGGTCCCAAGCACTATGGACAAGGAACTCTCAATCTGTAATACATAGTATCTCCATCCATCAGCTGCTTTGATAGCAATTCCACAGGGCAAGTTTAAGAACATTGAGAATCAAAGAAAACAAGTGGAAACAGACCTTACACAACAAATACAAGAACCTTCATTTCCGAGAGAGAAGAGGATCTTTATTTAGTCCACTAGGGCTAATAGGTCAACAAAGGTCATTTCATCACTTGTCCATAGAACCTGACTATGGCTGGGACCCTTCTGCATCACAGAGTCTCCTCCGCCAAAGGGGCAAAGAGTCAAGAGATCTTGGTGAGTGACATTAATCTGTGCTTGGGAAGTGGAGACAGATAGATCTCTAAGGATTCAAGACCAGACTGGTCTACACAACAAGCTCCAAGCCAGAATAGACTACACAGTGAGACCCAGTCTCAAAATAAATACATTAAATTAAAAAAATTAAAAAGGGGCACCAAGGAGAGGTACACCATAGAAGAAATAAAAGGGTGGAGTCTAGTGTCCATTTTTGTCAGAGAGGTTTTTAAAAGTATTTTAATTGTGTGCGTGTGTGCGTGCGCGCCTCCTCAGGTGCCTGAGGAGACCAGAGGCATGGGATCCTTTTAGAGCTTAAGTTTCATATAGCTGCTAGTTGCCCAACATGGGTGCTGGGAACAGAAGCTGAGTCCTCTGCAAGAGCAGGAAGATGTGTAAACACTACCTCACGGGCATTTTTTTATATGCCAACACAGACTTCAGTTGGCTTCCACCTCGTGTCCATCACCCAGGGCACAGAGCTCAGTGCTGACTCATCCAGGACTATGAGAAGGCTGAGGCTGACCTTGTTAGAGTAGGTGCAACCTTGTTGGAGGAATTGTGTTACTGTGGCTTTGAGGTTTCAAAAGCCCAAGCCAGGTTCAATGGCTCTCTCTTCCTGCTGCCTGCAGAGCCAAATGTACAACTCTCAGCTTGGCCCTGAAAAAGGAACAGGGACCAGCTCAGCTTCCAAGTCCCTGGTTGTTCAGTAGTAGCACTGACCAAGACATAGAATCACTTTTTCCACCAGCATAACTTCAGTGTGAAAAATAAGGTTCTTTGTAAATAGTCTAGACATATTCTTTCGATCTCTACTTTCTACAGAATACCGTACACTTGGATCTGTCAAGAAAAAGTGAAATATTCTAGCAACTAGGGTAGGGGAGCATCGTTACCCTAACTCATACCCCTTGGGCTTCTGTTACCTCTCCCCTTCCCTTTCCCAGTCTCACTGCACTCTATTCAGTCCTGAGCCAACCACCCCACCCCTCACCCCCGGTTCTTACCGCAGGTTCCTGGGCAGCAGCTGGCTGTGCGGCAGTGGCTGACTGTGCCTGAGGCTGTGGTACTACCACAGCAGTCTTCTGCTGCAGGGCAGCCTGCTGAGTCATCAGCTGCTGTTGCTGCTGCTGCTGGTAGAAGTTCTGTATCAGCTGCTGCTGAGAGCCTCCCTGGGACACCACAGGGAACTGAGCAGGAACTGGTTGCTGGGCTGTTGGATGTCCTGCCTGAAACTGCACAGGAGAGTGGCAACAAATGAACCTATCACAGAGCCACATTCACAAAAGACTAATGTCTCAATAACTATAAAGACAACGCTGAACCCAAAGGGAGGGCCCAGCAAAAGCCTGGTAGCTGGGCTAAGTAGTTCAGGACAGGACCCAAGCATTAGAATCATACCAGCAACAACTGTACTGCCAGGCCCTTCCCACTGTACCAGACTGCTTCCCAGGAACAGTTCTAGGGAAGCTCACTCTGAGGCCTGGAGTGAACAGAAGAAATGCTTCCCTGCATGAATAGAATGCCTCAGTGATGTTGCTGAAAGAACTGAAATGTTAACCAGTGACTCCCTTTATGAAATTCTGCAATCTCAAATACCCTATCACTAGTGATTCTCCTCCTCTATGTGTTGTATGTGGAGTCTCACTACATTGCCAAGGCTTGTTCCAAAGACTTGTGGATTCAAGCCATCCTGCTACCTCAGCTTTCCAAATATCTGGGGCTAAAAATGCACCCCCTACCCATCTTTCTGGCACTTCTTTTATATCTCTCTAACCAACACTGCTTCGAACTACATGCTAGGTACTCAACAAAGCTCAAAATAAAAGTGAAGTCTTGGAACATCCCCAAAACCATTACTGAGTTAATTGGGATAGTCCTGGATTCCACGAGTCTACTAATGTAAAAGGTGAGCAAAAACAACACGTAAGAGTATAACGGCCTGTTTACAGCAATAACCAAGACACACCCAACTGGGATTTCTAAGTATCATTCTCATTAAAAACTTGAGAGAAATGGATGACTCAAAGTTGAAAGCAGAATGAATGATCCTGGGACAATCATTACTCTGGCAAAAAAAAAAAAAAAAAATCATTGACCACTGGGAGTCACATCCAAAGGATCTAAAAGTCAATCAGAAGGGACTCAAACACTCTGAGCATGTTTAAAAATGGTGACATATGCAAACCCATGAACTTACAATGATACAAAGCCAAACACTGTTGTCTCTGAATGAACACTGGTGAACAAAGAGCCTTACATTTTTCTTGCCCTTTTCTGTACAAAATGGACCTCAGGGTAACTACATAGATGATAAAAACCAACTCTTAGAAGCTGGTAAGATGGTTTACTGGGCAAAGGCACCTGCTGCCAAGAAGCCTGATAACCTGAGTTTGAGATCCAGGACCCAATTAGGAGAGCATCATTTTGTTATCCAAAGTAGGTTTAAGGATTTGGGAAATATCAACAATGGTTAATAAGCCAAAGAGAAAAATTGAAACAGGCAACACCTAAGCACACTGATGGTCAGGAGACAGCACTGGCCACCCAATGGAATGCAACAGGAAGAACAAAGAACTGACCTGATACTGAGCATATCTCTAGAAATCCCCCATTTAGGTCTGCTGAGAGAGCTTAGCAACTAACTGCATTTGTTCCCACATCTGGCAACCTGAACTCTATCCCTAAAACCCAGTGGTAGACAGAACAGACTCCTGAAAGTTGCCCTTTGACCTTCACATGCATACCATAGTACACAAGGTCACACAGACAGACACACACACACACAAATTAATGAAATGTGTTTTATATATATATATAGTATATATATACACACACACACACACACATATATATATATATATATATATATATATATATCTTGTTTGTTTTTGTTTTTTGTAGACAGGGTTTCTCTGTATTGTTTTGGAGCCTATCCTGGAACTCACTCTGTAGACCAGGCTGGCCTCAAACTCACAGAGATCCGCCTGCCTCTGCCTCCCGAGTGCTGGTATTAAAGGTGTGCGCCACCGACACCTGGCATTTAATTTATTTTTAAAAACTAACAGTTTACATAGTAGATGGTGGAATATACCAAATGTCACCAAAGGGTAACAAAGTCAAGTTCAAAATACATAAAACTTCAAAGAACAAATAGTCTCGTTCCTTCAAAAAATACATGTCAAAAGAGATAAAAGAAGATGTAAAAGATACATAAACCTCTCCCTGTGGTCAGAGGGTTCGCTCAGAGGTTAAAAGCACTTGCTGGGTTTCAGATTCCAGCATCCACATAACAAGTTAGGTGTTCCACAAATGCCCGTAACTCTAACTCTGAATGTTCACAAGTGTATACACTCAAATATATACATGTGCATACACTTATCCACATACACACATCCACATTTTTAAAAAAGAAATCAATCATAAAATAAAGGTGTTCAAAGTTAAAAATACTGTAATGAAAAAATACATAAAAATAACACATTCCTGGTTCAACCAAGAATATCTAAAAGGCTTAACACTAATGAATATTGTGTGCTAATAGGACATCGTTATTTTTCCCACTGTATCTCCTTAGAAAGTAGCTCCTTCATTGAGTGTACTAAGTTGGGGTAAACTCTCCAAAGTTTGAGGACAGAACTGAAAGTCCTGAGAGTTATTAATCTGCACCTTGATGCTTCGGTTTCCACGTCTATGAGAAGTGATGATGCACTGGTCGGTGGCTCTTGGCCATCCTAGCACTTTCTAAAACAGACACCTGCCCTAGCAGGCCTTTCAATAGTAACAATTCCACTCTGCAAAGCAAGGGTCCTATAGACCTCCTCACCGGCTGTGTCTGTGCCTGCTGCTGCTGCTGGTAAAAGGTGCCTGCTGGCTGCTGTGGTGCTGTCTGCTGCTGCTGTGGCTGCTGCTGCTGTTGCTGCTGCTGCTGCTGCTTGAGGAGGAGCTGCTGCTGGTGCTGGGGAGTGGCCTGGGCCTGGGGAGGCAGACCTTGGGGCTGGGTAGAAGGTGTTTGCTGTGGGGTGGGTGGAGCTTGCGGCTGCTTGGGCTGAGATTGTTGAAGAGGTTGACTGGGTGCAGGTTGGGCTTTAGATTGGGGAACACTGGCTAGAAGGCCAGGCTGATTGCTGGGTCCTGCAATGAAAATAAAGTCCATGTAAGGGTTCAAAACTCTACTAGACAAAAATGGCTTTCTGATTTGCCACTTGAGAAATGGTAGAAGCAGGCAGACTGTCCCAAGCTTTGTCCACTCCTTACCATTTTGCCATTTGTGATGTTCCATTTGGAACAGACTTCCATTTCTTGCTAAACCACGTGCCTCCTTCAGAGGGGTTTCCCTTATCCATCATCCCATTTAGCCAACTAGTCCTGTAGTCAGCACCCTTAGTCACTCTTATACACACACAGTTAACCATTCACTTAACATAGTCTTTGTACCAGCTTGCATAGCCACAGCAAAAGCATTCTTTGGTATTTTAGGAATAGCTTTCACAACTAGCATCTGAATGTCTGGCTGTATATAGATGGCCATCAAATTTATCAAAACTTGTTCCTGGTAAAGGCTGTAATAGTTGTGGTCTATGACTTATTATTTTGTATCAATTCCTGTTTAAACAAAGCTCACTCCTCTCATATAACAGAAGACAAGGACAGAGAATGATAAATACTCTAATAAATGTAGCATTAATGAGATGCTATTCTTCTATAGTTATCAAAAAGAAGTAAGCCTTGTTCCTTTAAAGGAGGGAGAAATATATAAAGTAAAGAAATAGGATTGGGTAGATGCAGACAGCAGGCTTCAGAAGTCTTGGAGATAGATCCACCTGAGTACAGAAAGAAGTTCTTCCTTGTGCAGTCACTTGCCATACACATTCATCAGCAACTCAGCCCAGGCTGTGCCTGCAACATTACCATCAAGAAGCACTGAAACGGGCTGGAGAGATGGCTCAGAGGTTAAGAGCACTGGCTGCTCTTCCAGAGGTCCTGAGTTCAATTCCCAGCAACCACATGGTGGCTCAGCACCACTGTAGTGAGATCTGGCGCCCTCTTCTGGCCTACAGGCATGCAGGCAGAACGCTGTATACGTAACAAACAAATCTTAAAAAAAAAAAAAAGCATTGAAACAAGCTGCAAGCAGTCACCGACCTGCGGCCTGAGGTAGGGGCTGGACAGTGGCCCTCTTACGAGGAGTCAGGGCTGGCTGAATGGGAAGGATTCCTGGGTTTGGCTGAGTCTGCCCAGCCTTAGGTCTCTGGCGTGGAGCGATTGAAGTCTCTGTGGTGGGAATGGGATCTGTCAGTCTAGAAAGGGGAAAACGACATTGCTGTTAAAAATGTGGGAAAACATGGCAGATAGGCAGAACACATGATGTTTTACCCTCAGCATTCCTTCAAACCATTCAGATTTGCTTAATCAACACTTCCCCAAATGCTAACTCACCTATAAAGGCAAACACATCAACCTAACAGCTTATCTCTTATCAGCAACCTTAAAGCCAGAAAGCACAGAATGATACATTTCAAACTCTGAAAATACATAACACCCAACCAAAATTACCATACCCAGCAAAGCAATCTTTAAACCTGATGAAGATTCAAGGACATGAGGGGAGGTGTGTATGTGCCATGATGCACATGTGGAGGTCGGACGCCAACAACTTCAAGTTTTGGTTCTCACCTTCTACCTAGTTTGGCACAGTCTCCCACATGCACAGAACTACATAGACCAGGCTAGCCAGTCTGTCAGCTTCCTGCAGCACTTCTCCTATGTCTGCCTCCCATCTCCTGGGAGCAGGACGGTGCTATGATTAGAGACACATCCAGCTTTTACATGGGTCCTGCCAAGTACTGCCTTAATTGAGGATGGGCCATCTCCCCATCCTCAATTAAGGATATCTGAAGACAAGCACAAACTAAGAGAGCTCATGACCACCAATCCAGCAACAAACCCTGTAATTTACAACCGGGACCTGCCCGCATAATACACTGGTACAACGGAGGCGCAAACATTGTGGGAATAAACAACTGCTATTTGATTGGATTTAAGGTTCACTCCATGAGACAGAATCCATGGCTGACAGGTGGCCAAAACCTTGAGACTAGATAGGCCTTGGGTCTAGGGGTACACAGCAACAAAATGTCTACTGGTGATATTTTATGCTTTATTTAGAAATCAGTGTCTTGCTCAGACATCATGAGAGAAGCTTCCTCTTGTTGCAGCAGATGGGAACTAAGAGACCCACAACTGGACACTGCACAGAGTGAAAGGCTTTGAAACATCAGTCCTAAAGGAAATGTCTTCATCAAATCTCTCCCCTCAGGACTCAGAGACAGGCGGAAGAGGAGGCATAAAGATTGTAAGGGGATGGAGGGCACCAATGAAACATCTTCAACAAACATGAACTTATCTATGGCAGCATACACAGGGTCTGCACAAGTTCAAGGTAGATGAGGAAGTAGACATGATTTTCCCATCCCTAACTAAGAAGCTATCTCCAACTGACAACTACTTGCAAAGGAAAAATACCAGGTATAAAAACTACACTTAAAGGTAGGCACCAAGGCCAAGAAGATAACCAAAAAAATGTACTCATTGGTGCTTTTCAAGATTTTTTTTGTCTCATATTGCTTTGTTTGGCATATTTTTATTTTTATGTATTTATTTATGGTTTTTTTTTTATGAGACAGGGTTTCTCTGTATTATTTTGGAGGCTGTCGGTCCAGCCTGGCCTTGAACTCACAGAGATCCGCCTGCCTCTGCCTCCCGAGTGCTGGGATTAAAGGCGAGCGCCACCGTCGCCCGGCTTGACATATTTTTAAAAATCTTACTGGCTTTTTGCTTGTATAATTAATTATGGTTTTCAATTTTGTGTTTTTAATGGGTTTTGCTTTTTGTATATCTGTGTATATATGTGTTTCTTGTGCTTTCTCCTTCTTATTATTCATTTATTTGTTTGTTTTTTATTTTTTTGTTGTTTGGTGTTTTTTTTTGTTTGTTTTTTGAGATCAGGTTTCTCTGTGTAGCCTTAGCTGGCCTCGAACTCTTAGAGATCTGCCTACCTCTGCCTACTGAGTGATGGGATTGAAGCCACGTGCCACCACTGCTGTCGCTTCTCTTACGCTCTCTCTCTCTCTCTCTCTCTCTCTCTCTCTCTCTCTCTCTCTCTCTCTCTCATTTGCTGAGGTTTTTTCTAAAGAGAGAGAGAAAGAAGGTGTGGAGTTGGATGAGCAGGGAGGTGGAGAGGATCTGGGAAATGAGTGAAGGACACAGTGACCAGAACACACTGTATGAACTTCCAATAAAAAAATAATAATTGAGCTACCTCCCCAGTCCCCGAATATACTGTTGAATGACAAGTGAGTTCATTGAAGAAATTAGGGGGAAATAAACAAACTTTTTTTCCTTAGCAATAATTCTTTTACACTTAAAAGAAAAAGTAAAAATGTGACTAAATGTTTCCCCCCACCCCAAAAAGCTGGATGGTAATGGCACATGTATTTTATACCAGAACTCTGGAGGAAGAGGCAGGTAGGCCTCTAAGTTTGGGGTCAGCCTGGTCTACAGAGCCAGTTCCAGGACAGCCAGGACTACACAGATAAACTCTGTGTAAGAAAAAACAAAAATAAAAACAAACAAAGAAAGAAAAACACCACACCCACATACACAAAAAGATAAAAAAGTATTTGGTGGACAAATAAGTTGTAAACACACTGACCAAAGACTGCGAACAGATTTCTTAAGCATGTCAATGTGCCGAGATTGATTTTACTCTATTTATTTGTTTGTTTTTCGAGGAAGGGTTTCTTTAACAGCTCTGGCTGTCCTGGAACTCACTTCATAGACCAGGCTGGCCTTGAACTCACAAAGATCTGCCTACCTCTGCTTCCCAAATGCTGGGATTAAAGGTATGCACCACCAAAGCCCGGCTGACTGTTGAGATTCCTATATAGAAAACAGTGTCCCTCAAGCTGATTCCATCTTGAGACTCTTTTACCAAACCCAGGATTTCCAAAATACACTCTGAGTAATAGTGGGGCAGTGGTTTTGCAAAGAGAACTTAAATTTGGTTAAAACTAGCTGTTATAATGGGCTCTCTAGGGGCTGGAGAGAAGGAGTTATGAGTGCTTGCTACTCTTCCACCCAACCTGAGTTCAGTGGCCAGCCTCTACACAGAGAACAGACAATAGCCCATAACTCCAGCTCCAGGGGATCTGATAACCTCTTCTGACCTTTGTACTCAAAGGACGTATTATACCTATGGACATACCACCCCCCCACACACACACATAAACAAAAATAAATCTTTTTAAAAGGTAGGGAGCTCTCTACAGTGAAAAGTATGCAGATGAACTTACCAACAGGACAAATGGAAGAAATAAGCAGTCCAAAATAAAAAAGAGTTTAAAATTGGGGTGACAGGAACACCATTTCTCAAATATGCACACTCTTTTGTTTTCCACAATAATACATTTTCAGTTGGACACAGAGTTACCAAGGTCAAGATCACATAGCACAGCCTCTTCTGCAACCTGATTATATACAGAACTGGCTACAGGTGACTATCTGTAGACAGGTGACAATCTGGCATTTTCTAGAAACCTTAAGGAATAATCGTCTCTTTGACTACTTCTTGATATTGCTGCTTTGAATATGGGTGCTGCCACATTAATCCATGAGATCATGGTTATGTCATAAGGTAGGAATGTTAAAATCATGAAGAAACCTGGGACCCAGGAGCTTCATGGAGCAGAACAACCCGACTACCTTTGGTGGTCTGAATAGATGTTCCCACAATCTCAGACATTTGAACACTTGATCCCCAGCTGGTGATGCTATTTGCAGAGGAAGTATGTCACTGGGGTGGACTTTGAGAGCCTAAGGCCTTGCCTTCCTTACAGTTGCTCATGCTTGCAGTAAATGATGTGAGATCCCAGCATCTGGCTCCAACCACCATGCCTCCTGCTTGCTGCCATGCCACCCCATCATGACGAACTCTTATCCTTCTGGTACCATTAAGCCTGAATAAAATACTTTCTTCTATAGTTGTTTTGGTTGTGGTTCAATGGATAAAAACACATACTGCTTTTGCGGAGGTGCTGAAAGTTAAGTTCTCAGCACTCATGTTGGGTGGCTCACAACTCGTGTAACTCAAGCTCCAGCAGATCCACTATTCTCTTCTCACCTGGGGGAGGGGGCAGCGCACTTACCTTCATGAGCACATAAATCACATTTACACTTAATAAATAACCAAATAAATATTTTAAAAATACACATAGTTATCCAGAGTCTTTGTTTACAGTCTATTACTAGCATTCCCTTGCCATGGTAGGAAAAGGAGGGGCAAAGAACCTTCTGGTCACCCATAGAATTTTTCATTTGGAATCCATGTAAAATGTGTCTAGCAGACCCTGAGCTGTGACAGGTGTGAAAACTAATGTAAAAGTCCAGCCCGGTATGTCTTGAAGCCTTCCTTCCCATAGACTCTCAGGCCCCAATTCCCAAGTGCAGGGAGTCTAGTAGGAAGGGACTCCTCTGCTGCCAGCTCTAGGATAAGAACTTCCGCCATCCTTCCGGAAGTGGTACAGTAGTCTGGGTCATATCTACCTTCTCCTCCCCTTCCTCTCTGAAGTGAGATTTACACCTCCCAGTTACCCTCCTAGGTTTTTTCTGGTTTGCCCCCTGTCTCCTCTAACTTGGGTACCTTCCTTTACTTGTTTAATCCTTTCTTGCTATCTGTTCTTGAAGACCCTAGGTGACTCCTATGTGATTAGCTAGGACCTAGAAGGATCTTTTGTTGTTCATGGACTTTCATTTCAACCACACTTTCCTAATATGGCTGGAGCCAGAAAAGAAAGGAATGTGTCAGACTAGGGTATAAACATGGCTAACCACCAGCTCAGAAACAGGTTAGGTAAATTTTCTACCAACAACCCTTAAAGTCTGGCATTGCCTCAACCTAGAAAGCCCCTGTATCTACTAATAGATTCATCTGTGAGGTTGCTGAGTCCTTTGAAATGTAGATCTCAACATTTTATTATATCCCTCTGGCGTTCCAAAGAACAGTTTTTGCATAGGGAGACAGAGTTTGCTTTCCTGGTACGGAGTGCTTCTAGTCACAGAAACAGGATTCCAGCAGCAGGCACCTCCACTGAGGCTGGCACCAAGGACAGTGCAAGCTCTTGAGGGTGTTTCTCACCTGGCCTTTGGCTGGGTCTTCTTTACAGCTGCCTCACTGGCTTTCACTGGTTCAGGAAGTTTTGCAGGAATGGGAGAGTTCTAAAAAGTTTAAAGAATAAAACATATGAATTTCTTCATAAATAATAAGCAGCATGAGGTCAGGTATGATGACCTATGACAGTAATCCCAGGACCTGGGAGGTTGAGGTAGGAGGATCATGAAATCAAGGTCAGCCTGGGCTACACAGTAGGATCCTATTTTAAAACATAAAATAAAAATAAAAACTCTAAACAAGGAACAACTAGTCTGGGGTCTTCTACTATGACTTCTAGGACCTCATCTCCCTGAGGGAAGGGAGGCTAGAGAAATGCATGAGATGTATCAAGGAAGGAAAATGCCCAAGAAGAGAGACAGAGTAGCAGGGTGAATAGAGTCTTGTCTCAGGAAACAAGGCAACTGATCTCTCTAGGGAATCACAACAGACATGAGTCTCTCAGTGAGCTGTGCAAGTTGGAACTTGGTCACTCTACTCATAGCTCAATTCCTAGGCATTAGAGGAGGAGGTTGTTAATGTTCAGTGCAGTTGTCTCACTCACATAATTAAATTCCATGGGATTTATAGTAACTACTTTACTTGAATGTTCTGTAGTTGGTAAAGCAAGGGACATAAATATTCTTTGAATCCAGAAATTAAAACCCACAGTGACTCAAAAATAACAACTAGTTGATGTTTATTTCCTTTAAATAGCACCATTTTAATGAACTCATGGCAGCTGTGGTTACATGCACAAGACCTACCCAAGATCTAGTTAATCAAAATTCTAGAGAATCATGAAGCCCCACATCTTGCTGAGGAGTTGAGCAGTTGATGCATGTTGAGGGAGGGTTATTTGTTGTTGGAGATGTAACGACAGTAGGTAGCCAGAGCTCAGGTGGATAGCCCCACATCTTTGGGCATACAGACAGAACTAATAGGATTCAGTAAGTTATTTAAAAACAAAAAAGAAAGAAAGGGAAATGACAATTTGGGAAGGGGTAGGCTAGAGAATGTCGTAGAGGAATTAGAGGGAGGAATCGGGATATATATGATCAAAATAGATTGTATATATGTATGAAATTATCAAAGAACAAATAAAAACATCTTTAAAAATTATAAAAGCACCATTTAAAAAAGCACCAGTCACATACCTGTACATTTGGAACTGGGCATTCTTTCTTGAGCAGTTTAAACGAGAAGTAAGAAACCTGGTAAATATCTGGCCTTTTGTCAGGGTCTGGTTCCAACATATACCCTAAGGCAGACATACAAAAACTTATTCCATAATATCTTAACAGTTGTTGTATCAGCTAGATAACTAAGACTTTTCTACTATCGAAGTTGAGTTGTGTTTTAAGTATCAATTCTCATAAAAGCCAGACAGTTCAATTAACCCTTTTCCTAGCAACAAAAACAAGAAAACTCCTTGAGCTGTAGCAAAGTTACTTGAGGTTCATATCCTGTGCCTTCAGACATGCTGAACTCAGAGTTTGGTGGAAGACAATCCCCTAGGTTCTGTTTCCAGGTCTAAAAAAACAAACTCATGAATGTATTTACTACTCTTGCTGGAGAAATGAGCTAGTTTTTAGTTGGAGGAAAATTAAGAAGCTAACATACTCAGCTCTATAGACTGCCTGTCTATTTACAGATCCTTTAAGTGTCTCTGACACTGGAAAATTCCTCAGGAGAAATCTTTGAGAAGATGCAAGCACATGTGTAAATACATGCAAGAATCAAGACAATTTACTGCTTGAGGAACAAATGAACTGGGAAGGAAGTTCAGAAAACATCTGTGAGGCTGAGCCTCAAATGGCCTGGCCAAAGAGACAGGACAAAAGTTAGTCATGGGTGGGCAAAGAAAAAGGCAGTCAGGCAAGAGGACAAACGCCAACAAAGGCAAGCTTAGATAGAGGTCAGAAAATGAACACTGCTACGTAGAAACAGGAGCCCAAAGGCAATATGTCAAGATGGCTGCCTGGGCAGGACAAAAACAGAATACAAAGTACCCTAAACACCATACTAAGAATCAGAGGCTAATTGTGGGACCACTGGCAAGCCACTCAAGTTTACTCAATGGGACATGAGAAAGTGACATTTCCTAGGAATAATCTATGGTAGAAATATACTGGAAGAATGAAGAGAGAGTGGAGAAGCTGGGGACAGTGTATCAGGCCATGATCCACCAGAGTCTGTGCATACTTTGATGACAATAAAGAGAATCAAGACAAGTAATTGAAGAGAATCAATGACAATAAAGAGAATCAAGACAAGTGATTGAGGGACTGGAGAGATGGCTCAGTGGTTAAGGAGCACTGGCTGCTCTTCTAGAGGACCTGAGTTCAATTCCCAGCAACCACATGGTGGCTCACAACCATCTGTAATGAGATCTGGTGCCTTCTTCTGGCCTGCAGTATACATGTAGAGCACTCATACACAATATCTAAACAAACAAATAAATAAATATAAAAAAAAGACAAGTGATTGAAGAGAACCAATGCAGCATAGGTCAGCTTCTTCCCTTTCTCTGCTCTTTCAGACCCAGAGAAAATCATATGCTATCTATCCAGGCATGGATGGCAATGCCAACAAAACAAAGTAAAGAAAGGACAGTCTGAGGAAAGGAGTTGGGGAGGTAACAAGAGACTGAATTTGAGGCCTTTAATTTAGAATCTTCAAATGATGGGGGATATCCTTCTGTATGCTGTGAATATATGGTTCTCTTATTGGTTGGTGAATAAATGCTGATTGGCCAGTAGTCAGACAGCAAATATAGGTGGGGCTACCAGACTAGGAATGTTGGGAAAAGGAACAGAGACAGAGTCGCCAGAGAGACTCCATGTAGCCACCAAAGGAGTAACATGCAGGAACATTATGGGAAAGCTACAGCCTCATGGCAATCTGTAGTTTATTAGAAAAGGGTTAATAATTAACAGAGAGCTAGCCAACAAGAAGCCTGACCCATCAGTCAAACTAATATAAGCCTCAGTATGTTTATTTGGGACTAAACAGCTACAGGACCTGGCTGGAAAGAAACACCATCTTCCTTCAATGAGCTTGCCCACTAAATACAATCCAGAAAAGTGCTATAGTCACTCATAAAGAACTGTTTTTCCAACATGAATGCACTGTTACAGATGTTAGAAAGGAAAAGTAGGAAAGAAAAAGAAAAGAGCTATGAGTAACACCAAGACCAGCTCTTCTGTCCCATTTCTTTCCATACCTGCAGTCCTAGGACACACTGCTTTGATTATAAACAATCTGATAGTCCTCGAGGTCCACATTCCTATCCTATAAACACCCTATCCTCCTGCTCATTGAGAAGTGGAACAATGGGAACAGCAGTTGTGGAACTTGAAAATCATTTTGTTTCTTCGGTGGGTAATATGGACAATGACCCTTAAAAATCTACAGGTTTTGCCAGGCTTAGTAGAGCACACCCTTGATCCCAGCACTTGGGAGGCAGAGGCAGGCAGATCTCTGTGAGTGTGAGGCCATCCTGGTCTACATAGTAAGTTCAAGGACAACTAAACCTACATAGTGACATGCTGTCTCAAATTAAATAGTTTGATTAGACAGACAGAAGTCCACCAAACCTACAGCTTTTGAGAATAGGTGAGGAAGAGGTAGGCCTCAACACAGGTCAAACACCACCTCACTTCTCTTTCTCTCAAACTGGGTAGCTCAGGATTTATGGTCTATGATGCCTTTTAAAACTTGGTTGCTAAATGTCTTGTCTAGCATTTTTAAAGATGAGTTTTTAATAAATCTGTTTCTTTAGCATTTTGTACAGGTTCTGGTACAAAGTTTACTTTTCTGCCATCTGGTTAGTGGATGTTAGTACATATGCTGGCTATAATAACACAAAGGAAGGAAAATCTTCAGAATTTTAAACAAAACACTCAATGTAGATTCTTGCTGTAAAAACCTAGTGATAATCTAAATAAGAGGAAAAACCTGGCTCCATGGAATTATATGCCTTAATTGCACATTCATTCTAGTAGCGCAATCATGCTCACTTGAGTTGCTTTACAAAGATGAATTTCTTATCCCTTGATGTGAGTCAGCTGGATTCGGAGCTCTTATGCAGACTGCAGAACACAGCAGCATCATGCTGCTCGGAGCACAACTACCATCCCCATTTGTGTGGCTGGCTCAACCATGAAGCAGAGCTGTTTCCCAGCAAAAAGACCAACTTTTCTAAGTGAACACTGCCATGCTATCACCATTCCCAAAGTATCAAATGATTTCTTTACCATTGCACTCAATCTTATTTCTGGAATTTAATCACTTATCCTCCAATCTATTCTTAGTGATTAGAAATAAAAATATGAAAATGGAAACTTGAAATACTTACTAATAAGGCAGTGCATGTCTTGAGAATATCGGGAATTATCGGGAATTGTGAAGCTTCCATCACAAATTGCCACCTGGCTCTCCCCAAATGGCAAAGTGAAGTAGCATAATTTATACAACAAACATCCAAGAGCCTAAAAAATAAGAAATCAGATTGCAACTAGTGATTTATTTACTGTAAAGCCAGTGATCTGCTTAGAGAAGTCAATACCAGCCATGTTTCCAAGCAGAAACAAACCCCACATAATATTATTACCTATGTAACACTTGAATTTAGAACCCAGGGTGACAACCTAGCATCTGAGTTACATTTTATCTATGAGAAATAAAGATTGTTTCACCTGGTTTATTATTTAGAAGTATACCATACAAATGAAAAGCACTGGAACAACATGCAAAGCAGGTTTGTTTTTTGTTGTTATTGTTATTTGTTTGTTTGTTTTTTTTAACCCCATATTCCAAGAGGCTATGCCTTCCCCTCACATCAAGAGTGCTGGAGAGATGGCTCAGTGGTTAAGAGCACTGGCTGCTCTTCCAGAGGACCAAAATTCAATACCCAGCACCCACATGGCAGCTCACAACTATCTGTAACCCCAGTTTTAGTAGATTCAACACTGTCTTCTGAGGACAGACACTGCACACACATGGTACACAGACACACATGCAGGCAAACACACACAAAAAAAAACCCAATAAAATAAAATAAAAAGATTATTATCAACAGTGGGCAACACGGTGTGCTCAGGAATCAGCCAAGGCCTGCTGACATCTGGCGTGTGGGATGACTTAGTTGACACATACCCAAATGTCTGCCTTTGTAGTGATGATTTTGCCACTGTACAAGTTGACCATTTCTGGGGCTCGATAGGACAGCGTTGTGTATCTATAATCAAGAGATCCATGGTTTGTTAAAAATATCAGTGTTATAATTAAAATCAAGGAGAAGCAACTTTTTTCACATTACTAGAATCCAATTCTCTGGTAGCAATCTGCAGAAAAGCAAATTAAATATTAGTACAAATAAAATGAAAGACTCTCCTTGGTACAATGATATTATTACATCCTCTCACTCCTAGGACTTTGGGTATTAAGGTACTCAAGACATAAAGGAACTAAATAAAGTCCTAAAAGCACCCCTTTTGGGGGGTCTTCACATGAAAAAATTCCCCTATAAATCATCATAGTCTAATGTTTTGAAATTAGTTTTTAAAATAGTAAGCCCTTAACATGAGACTTAGAGATGCAATGTAAGCAGCATATCCTGAAAGTGAGCCCTGCCTGGGGTAGGGTTTCATGTGTTCTCTCTGGGGAGGGTAATGTATGCAGTGTGCATGTTCATGTGAGTGGGGAACAGAAGCTGATACTGAATGTCTTCCTCCATTGCTTTCCAATTCATGTCTTGACACTTGCTAGTGTGATGAAGCTAGCTATCCAGCTTGTTCCAGAGAATCCCTGTCTCCACCTCCCAAGTGCTGAGGTTACAGACAGGCCATGGTTCCCATCAGGCTTTTCTATGAGTGCTAAGGATCTGAACTTTAGCCCTCATGCTTGCATGGCAAGCATTTTATACATTGGCCATCCTTCCAGCTCCATAAACATGGGTTCTTTGAGGCTAAAACTACAGTGTTGTCTTTGGCTCAAGAAACAGTAGTGTAAGCACTTGTCCCAAGTGAATATCTTGACATTACTAAACACTCAACTAAGCTGCTCTGGTATCTGGCCCCAGGGAGATTTCTTTGGGTGCTTTATCAGGGCCTTGGAAGCAGTCTTGCCTGAGGCATGGTTATCTGAGTGATACACAAAGGGGACAGAAGCTCGCCGTCTACAAGTTCATGATGGACAGCTGATTTACTAGAAGCCATAGTAAGTGTATTATGCCTAGGAAACCTAACATTATAGGCACGAGGTTCCTATAGGAGTCAAAAATCTAAAGAGACTTCCTGTCAAGTCCCTGATTCAGTAACTGCAGAGGTTTCGGTAGCTCTCTTTACCACGAGGTACTCAACCATTCTCTAGTGGTTGAGTACCTCATGAAAAAGGAAGTAGCACTTTACAGTTCAGTAAAAACCACACACCTGTCTTAGTCATGATGCCATCCTGTGACATCCCTTGGAAATATCATGGTACTTCAACAAGTATGTACCACCATTTAGCCTCTAGTTTCCCTTTGGGTTTTTGAGACAAGGTCTTGATATGTAGCCTAGGTCAGCCTTGAACTTAAATTCTCTTGCCTTAGCTCCTGAGTTGCTGGGATTATAGGGATATATCACAACTTCTCCACCCTCTCCAGCTACCACTCACATTTTTATGGATGTGTGGCACTATAAATTAAAATACGTGAATACAGTGACCACAGGAGCATTGAGAAAGTTCTAAGATTCTTCTGCCAGCTTCCACATACAATCAAACAAACAATGCCACAGTGAACAGTCACTTTGGGAAAAGGGTAACCAGCCAGCACCATGTTCTTCTCACTGCTTCACCCATAAGCTGAAAGAGAATGTGCTCATCTGATAAAGGACAAAACTCCAGGAAAGGAGAAAAGGCTTACTTCTTAATCTCATCTTCTACTGCATTGACTCCCTCGGCCTGTGGGTTCTGGAATTTGTTGGTGGCACTTCCAAAGTCACACAAGACATAGTGGCCTCGGTCATGCAAGAGGATATTTTCAACCTGAAAAACATCCCCAAACCACCCAATCCAAGATGCCACTTAGTAATGGAAAAAGGCTAGTTTCAGTCACATAACAAAAGGTTTCACTTTCACAATCATATTAGTGTGCACAGAGAAGTATTCCTCACCATGTATCTTAAGAGGATTCACCCCAACAAAAGCAAAAAGAAACACAGAGGAACATGGTAAAATGTAGGCAGAGAGCAAAATAGTGGGAACTACACTGTTGGAAAGCCAGGGCCCCATTTCCATGCCTAGCCAGCTACAGCCAGTCACATTTCTCACCTCCATAGTAACAGTGATCATGCTTTCAAACTCTTGCTATACTTTCAATTTAGCATGCTCTCCATGATCCTAGACTCTTATCCAACTACCAAATAATCATTTGCCCTTCAAATCCCAGTACAAAGGCTACCTCCTTTTGGAAGCCTCCCCAAGGACCCAACTCAGAAAAATACCATTTCCCCATTTCCCTTCAGTGTTTCATTTTCCATGCTGTCAATTGCTTCACTTTTAAGTGGGTATAATGATGTCTTTACTATATTAGGTTGAGATCTTCAGAACTGATGTTTTTCATATTAGTTACTTCTCAAAGTGATAAAATGCCTGGTGATAAACGAACTGAGGGTTTGGGTTGTTTGTTTGAACTTTTAAACAAAGGAAATCTTTGGGTACTAAGTTTAGAGTTTTAACTTAGTAGAGGATATAAGAACCAAGATCTAGGGCTGGAGAGATGGCTCAGCCGTTAAAAGCTAGGCTCATGATCAAAAACATAAGAACTAAGACCTAGAGAAGCACTTATGCCCATGAAAAGAACTCCAAAACAATGGGCACAGGCTGAAGAAATGGCTCTGCGGTTAACAGAACTCACTACTGTTGCAGAGAACCCAGGTTCCAATCCCAGCACCCACATGGTGACTCACAACCATATGTAAACCCAGTTTCAGGGGATCTAATACCTTCTTCTGGCCTTAGTAGACACCAAGCATGCACATGGTGAACAGATATACAGACTATACATATAAAATAAAAAATTTTAATTCAAATTTTTACTTATTATTTCTGATTTTGGTTTTTGAGTCAGGGTTGCTCTGTATGACAACCTTAGTTGCCCTGGAAATCTCTCTGTAAACCAGGCCTCAAACTCACCGAGGTCTGCCTGCCTCTGCCTCCCGAGTACTGGGATTAAAAGAAACACTGAGCACAACATTGTCATGATACACTGATTAGCTCTTGTTGTATGGAAATGAGTGGATTAGAATGGGGGAAGACAGACCTGGTTATACATGGCAATAAAATAGCAGCCAAAGCCTAAAACCCTTGGTACGCCCTTAAAACTGTAGACTCTATGGTCCTTTTCTTCATCCCCACAGACTGACCACCTTGGGAAAACAAGGCAAATAGACTATAAGCTCCTCAAAGACAACCACCTCTCAGTCACAGCTAGAATCTTCTTTGCCCAATTATACTACAATTTTAGTACAGAAACTATTGAATAGAATTTAAAAAAAGACACATTTAATAATCTGGTTGGGCATGCTACATTCAAGGACCATTCATGTTCCAGTCAAGACAGGAGTTAAACACTCAAGCCCTACTGGTTCTTTACAAATATCTGAATGAGTAGGAATCCTCTTGTTTCTATTGTTATATCTAAATTTTTCTCTTAATTCTTCTAAAAACTGAATTAAGTGTATTTTTAGCCTATATTTTCTAATTCTAATTATTTGAAATCTTTGCTGCAAACTGACTACAGATTATTGTTTCTTATTGAACTTCATATTTGGTGCTACTGTGAAGAGTTTTAATGTTGTTTTTAGGTGGTGTCCTTTGACCTTCGTGTGTAAGGAATATTTTAAGTCTGTGGTTCTGCTAGAGAGGATCAGAACAGCAGTGCTAACGACACTCCGCCTGTACTGCTCACCTAGAGTTATGGAAAGGCGGCAGAGATGGCCATGAACCTAAGTAAATAGGTTCTTATGATGAAGAATTCTTCATCACAGAATTAAGAATTATGAATGACTGGGGTAGATATGTTCCCCTGAAATTAAAGCTAGGGCAGAAAGTATTTTTACTACCTTATCTTTTTATAAAGGTCACCAATTTAATCTATTTACACAAAGAGAAACTATCAAGCTATACTAAGCATAAACTCACTTTAAGAATCCAAAATAATAATACCAACAAAGCAACACTCAGAAATAACAGACACCATTTGATAAGCAGTAGCTACTGCCAGTATTACTTTACTCTGCAAAATTGTGATTCCTGTCTTACAGCTGGAGAAAGTGAGGCTCACAGTAATTTAGTCAATACTATAACATACCTAATAGTAATAGAGCTTGGAGTGAACCTAAGCCATGTAACTCTAACAAAATACAGGCAACTCCATTTGCTGCCAGGGCAGGAAAGTCAGAAGCAGATCACTCAAGATCACCATGTCCACCTCCAGCTCTGAGCTGTGGTAGGGGTTGTGGGGACATGGGATTGGGCTCAGGGGCAGACTTTCTTAACCCTTTATATTCAGAAATGCCCCTAGAACGGGAATCTAGACAAGAAGTCAGCCATCCTTCCCAGCCGGATGTTTTTGCTCACACTTGCCTACGCTTTCTTTATACTGTCTAATCTGTCCCTTTACTCCATTGCTCCCTTTCCATTAGCCAAGTGTCGGCAATTCACGAAAACTTTGCTGGCAAAACCTTCCACAACTACCCTAAAACATATGTACAATCTATTACCCACAGGAGGGAGTTGGAAAGGCCTTAAGGCCAAACCTAGTCATGACCACAGGTTACTTATTCTGTAGTGCACATGTTGCAGTTTGTTTACAAAATGCCCATCAAAAGGTTCCTGTGTTAAAATCTTGGCCTGCAGCTAGTACATCCAAGCATGAAAGTGTTGATTTCTTTAATGAACTGATACACACATGAGTTCACAGCTGAATGGGTTTTTAGGAAGTAAATTACTAGTTATGCAACCTTATAGGTTCTCTGGTCCCCAGTCCCTTCTTGTTTCCTTCTACGTCCTATGTAGGGTCCCCATCATGATATTCTGCTTCACCTCAGCTCAAAACAATGAATCAGGTGACCCTGGACTGAAAACTCCTAACTACAAACAAAAATATTTTTTCTTCCTTTTGTTTTTCTCAGGTACTTTTCTCAGCAATGAAATCTGGCCAACATAATATAGCTACCTTTTCTCCAGTGGCAGAGCCAAGCAATTCAATGAGACTATATGACTATCATGTCTAAAACATTCCTATCTACCCTTCTGCTGGCAAAGTTTGCCAGTGTTTGATCTGGCTGATGATTCAGAGTTCTCCTCCAGATCTGTAGCTGACTACTGACATATTTATGATTGCCTTCCCCAGTACAGTGCAAATCCTTTGGGCCAGGGTAGTGTATTAGCCTATGAATCCCTCACAGATCCTACACCAGTGCTGTACTTCAGCAAGCACTCTTAAAAATCTGCGAAATCACTTGATCTGCATTAGGTAGAGATGATTTTCCTCCCAGCCTCATGTACCCTACAGGACCTATGTGAAATCATGCTTCTCCCAGTTTATGCGTCCTCTCCCTTTCCAAGTCAGATTCTATACTTGTAACATGGAATGTTCATCTGTCTAGAAAACTAAAACAGTTCATTCGTAATAAATGCCACAGTAATTACAACATCAAAAAACCCACTGGGGAGTGAGGAATTAATCAGACAAAGCAGAGTAAGATGAGGTACATTATTGGCCTGAAATGAACAACACTAGACAACTACCTACTTTGCCCACCTGAGGGGAGGGTCAGAAACTCTGAAGGTGAAACTGCTTGTTGGCACCCCTGTATTTTCCATATCTTCTCAGAGTGTCCTGTGAAAACCTGGCTACTCTCCATCATCACCGCCACCAAAGCACTCAACAATGACAATGGACCCAGAGTGGAAGACTTCAAGAGTATTTCTGATGTTTGACCTTAGTTAAATCCTCAAGTCTCTTTTGGCTTGTTTCTTCTCTGCAAAGAGGGACTGATAACATTTCCATCACTGTTACAATGAAGTAAGTAAGGGAATATATGTCAAAATAAACTGTAAGTTCCCTGACAAATATATTACTCCCATTCACTTATGAAAGAAACATGTTTGAGTTCCTACAATATGTCAAGTACTCTTCTAGGTTCAGGGATACAGCTATAGGAAAACAAAATCAATCCAGTCTCTTCTGGAGCAGTGCTAGGCTGGAAATGTGGGACAGGGGTATTAAACAACAGTGCTGTCACTTTTGGGGAGATATGTGTGGCTTTGGAACAGGTAATGAATTAAGAGGTAAAACTAGGCAGAGGAATAAAGTACTGAGGCAGGACTGACGTTACTGTCAATGTCAGTACCACATGCCAGAAATCGATACCCCATGCACTTTTACTTACAGTGATCATGTAATCCTTAGTAAGCTTTGCTGTCCCCCTTAACAGATTAAAAAAAAGACAAGCCAGTCAAACACTCAATTTTCCTGGGGTCTAGATGACAGGGCAGGATTTAGCACCAGGCTTGCTGACTTCTGAGACCACACTCAGTAACCATGCTGATGTGTAGCATGCGGTTAATGAGCACGGACACTTCAGGCTGCTAAGAGAGAAGGAAGGGGGCAGAGTACGGACAAAAAGACTGGGGAAGACTATGTAGGAGGCACTTGGGATTTCTAATTTTAGGAGCTCAAGAAAACCACCATTTCTCTCATCTTTGCAAAGAGAAAGCATAAAAGAAAGTGGACGATGAGGGCAGAGCATGAAGGAAGAAGAATAGGTCCAAGCAAGGGCAAATAGCCATGGGAAGGGCAGGTGGAAGGCAGCAAGTTAAAGGAGCTTAGTGAGGGAGAGAGCTGACTAGCATTCACACACACTAGCAGAGTGCGAGCATTCACAAGCTCAGGCAAAGCCCCAAGGATGCAAGCTTGAGACTGGTTGCCATTTGTAGTCACCCTTATGTTGATATGCCCACAGTATCTGACAGAAACAACTTAAGGGAGAAAAGATTTATTTTGGTTTCCTGTTTCAGGGTATTTTCATCTATCCAGAGGGGAAGGATTGGTAGCAAGCATTACATCACAGTAAATCAACCAGGAAGCAGAGTGGCTGAAGCCAGGGCCCAGGCTCTATCTGTTAAAAGGCTTACCCCTAGGGATCTACTTCTGTCAGCTAGGCTCTTCCTCCTAAAGGCCCTGCTAGCTGGGGGAAATGCATTCAGAACAGGAGCTTGTGGGTGACACTTCAGATCCAAACTACTTACTGCTGGTCAACACTTCAGTTTTCTGAGAGTCCAAGCTGCTGATCTTATGCCCAGCCTAACAGCTTAAGAGCCTTATTGAAGCTGTCCCTTCAGATTCTCACAGAGCTTTTGCTGGGGCCTCTCTTTGCCTCAGCGTTACTCTAAACAGCTTGGCACTGAGGCATTTCAGAGAATTGAATACCTCTGAGAAACGTGGAGGATTAGAAGAACACATCTTCAAGAATGTGCCTTTAAATTTAGGGTAAGAGCCCTTACCTTTCTATACTCCATGAGATCAAAGTCTCTTTTGTGACAAAAAAAAGTGAGCTCTAGGCTTTTTCACCTTAATATATTTGTTCATCCTGAACTCTTTCTTGCTTTTCCTTAAGAACACGGACAACTAGCATAAATTAACACAAGACAAATTTTAAAAAGAATAAAACAGGAAAAACAACCTCTATCTCTATTCTGATCTGATAACTTAATTAGCTGTTGGTGTAGCAGTCATGGTTTCTCTGGCAAGGTTCTGGACTTGCAAATAGTAAAGGCTGGAATAGGTGATCTTCCCAGATTTGACCCTATGGTTTGCAACAATGACCTTTATCTTCCCTCAAAGAAATGAAAATTAAAATTGTGAGGAAGTAAATGAAGCATTTCAATAACATCTGAAGAGAGCTCTTGCTTAGCACAGTACCTCTACTGTGATTATTTTCAGAACATAAACAGTCTAAGGACTAGAACACTTTGGGTTCGTATGCCATAGAGAAATGGAAAGAGAGGCCACACTCATGCTAGGCAGGGCAAGTGGCGCTTTCCTCAGTTTTGCCTGTGAATAAGCAGACCCCACCCAGATTAGCCCAGGTTCACACAGTTTACCAACAGGCATTGCTATCCAGTTTAGAGAGGACAGAACCACACAGCTCGGAGAGGTCAAATAATCTGAGCTCAGGAGCTTGAGCTGATACCTCAGAGTCTGGGGAAGGCAGGGTATTGTAAGGTCAAGTGCTGCAGGGAGACAAACACTCAAAAGTGCCCTTGCATTTGGCACTGTCACGCAATGTTCCTATGGTCTTACAGTTCTGCTGCCACTGCCCACGTGGTGGTACAGAGGCAGAGAGTAATATGAAATCTCACATGGAAGAGCTGGATTTAAATGCTGACACTACTGTTTCCTATTTGTAAGGCCGTGGGCAAGACACACAGTCTCTCTGCTATTTAGCTTCCTTACCTGTAAAATGTAATGGCGAATGTCTAAGTACACATAAAGTTCAGTAGAATATTTAGCACACAGTTGCTACTCAATAAATGCTAAGCTCAATACTAATCAGGTGCCAATTCTATTGTGCAAATGCTATCATGTGACTTCAAAATGAAACACAGAGAAAGGTGATGGCAATCAGGATCAATTATTAAAAATAATTAAATATGAAAGAGAGCTGGGGATACAATTCAGTGGTATATTACTTGCCTAGCATGTGTAAGGCCCTGGGTTTAATCCTTAGAAATAACAACTCTGTGTGTATGTGTAATAAAAAATAAGCATAATTATGTATAAGCTACTTAAATTAACATATTAATTTTCAAAACCATTAAAAATTTAAAATACAGTAATAAAAATGAAAACATGTGAGCTCAAACATTTGAAATTTTAAAAATTCTAGAGGCTAGTTAATAAGTTGATACTTGTATTGTGCCTTTGCTTTCTGTTTTCTCTCCCCAACTTCATTGTGAGCCCCAAACTAGAAACTGTGTCCTTCCTACTCCTCAGTATGTGCTCCATCCCAGGGACAGACATAAATTCAGTAAAAACACAATCCACAAGCAGTCTGTTACCTTCAGGTCCCGATGGATAATAGGAGTTTTGCACTGATGTAGCCGGGCAACAGCCTCACAGGTGTCACAGAATATTTGCAGTACTTCATTCTCTGTAAAGCCTGTTTGTAGACGCTGGTTCATCAGGTTTACCACCTGGCCTCCTGAGACAGGTACAGAGCAAGGGAAAGGATATTAACAGGCAGACACATCACTTGGACGAAGGCACTGACAGCTGTCCAGACAGAAGTGGATCACTGCCCAAGCCAGCACTAAACCCCAGGAGTCTCAAGTCTCTGCTTGAGATTTGTTTTCTTACAACCCAATGTCTCTTCTGACGCATCAGAACCAGATTATTCTATTAAGCACACAGATGTGAACTTCCCTCGTTGTATCCCCAAGATTAGAAGCAGAATTGACATCATAGTCAGTTATTGCTGCCTGACAGTCATGTCTCCACAGTGTAGGAGATGAGGCCAAGCCTGTCATGTCTTTCAGAAAAAAATTAGACAGCACAACAGATCCAGGGAGTGGGGGAAAAGATGGGGCTATTCCCACTTTGAAGTCTTCAACTCTGGGGGAACTTGGTCTCTCTGGGAACAAAAGACTGGTTACCAATCTTTTTTTTTCCGAGACAGGGCTTCTCTGTATAGCTTTGGAGCCTGTCCTGGAACTAGTTTTTGTAGACCAGGTCTTGAACTTTGTGGTCTTGAACTCACAAAGATCCACTTGCCTCTGCCTCCCAAGTGCTGGAATTAAAGGCATACGCCCAGCTCTGGTTACCAATCTTAAACAAAATTATCCAGACCTGAGTCCTCCTACTGCCTGGCATCTAAAAGGTCCTATGCAAAAAAGGAACGGTCAAAAGGGAATAAATTGTCAAATTCAAATTTGGTAGAATTTTACAAAATCGGATTAATAGTCAACAAAAGCCAAAACTACTGGTTAAAGTCACATTTATAGGGTAAGGAACAATTTATGGACAATATCTTTTAAAGTCATAAAATGTTATTGGCACTAAGGGCAATTACAAAACAGGGCATCAAACAGTAAGGCAATGACCCAAACCTATAAAGTCAGCTGCTTAGGCCAAAAGAGCCAAATCTCCAAACAATGGGTGCATGGGATGTCATCAACTCAACACATTTGTGCTACAGTCTCGATTTCTCAGGACAAATGCATGAAACTTCGAGGTTTCATCTATTTACAGTTGGAAACAGTAGCACCTAAATGTAGCTTTACTGGGTATTATAGCCCCAGAGCAATAAGAGGGTCACAGACAAAAAGAATTTTTCTACTCCATCACAGGATGTCAGTGGTGTGAGTGGAGAAAAGGTAGGGAAGCTGCAGTTTCTGCACTAGGCTTTTATTATGTGCCTTCACTGCTAAAGCCTCATAAAGAACCCATTTTTTCTCAATCCCATGTGGTTCCATTTATATACACAGCTAAGCCTTTCTATACCTAATGAAGACAGAGTCTGGAATTACCTATCATTTTCAATTCTTTGTACCATAACCCTTGTAGTCATGAAAATAACCAAGAGCAGCAAAGGACTGCATAGCTTTCCCATCTGTGAAACCAGGGCATTATCTTTGGGGTGCAATGGTCCCCATGCTCTTGACCATTAAAGTGCCAGAAACAAGAGCTTCAGTAGGCTCAACACACACCTCTGCAGAAGTCCATGAGAATGAGAACTTCCCATACGTCGCCACTGCTTACATTGTTGATACTAGAATCAATGTAGCCCACAATGTTCTTGTGCCCTGATAGGTCCCTCTGTGAACAAGAGTGGAGAAGTACATTGTCAGTTATGGACACAGTAGAGCAGAATTAGCCAGCTTGGTTCCTTTAGCACAAACAATGTAAATATATAAAAACAACACTAACAGTGTAGAAAAGAGAGAGTGATATCAAGAACAAGTTTCTGGTGGTCTGGTGGCCCGGACAGATCTCCAACAGCAATTCCACTGTCCTGATGAACCACAGCACTCTCCAGAGCTGCGGCTCTAGAGTGAACCACACACAGAACACTGACTCGGTCACCACATAAGCACTCCACCTAAACCAGCAGCAAGGACTCCTATAATATCCAGAAATACTGCAGAGGACACAAACCACAACAACTATTCAAATGTAAAATTTTAATACAGAAAAAAAAAAAGATTGATGCTTCTGTTTACGGGGGCAAAAGTGAATTCAGCTTGAATTTTTATTCTCTCCCTCTCTCTCCCTCCCCCCTCTCTCCCTCCCTCCCCCCCCCCTCTCTCTCTCTCTCTCTCTCTCTCTCTCGCGTGCGCGCGCGCGTGTGTGGATAGGGTTAGAGAAAGATTTACTACCTGCAGCATTTAACAAGAGTTCTTTCCAAAGCAGTGTCTTCCCTGAACAAAGGAATAACAAGGGCTTTAGCTGGGAAGCCTGCACAAATTCATAAAGGAAAGGGCATATTTCTGAACATGCTCCAATTTGACTTTTTAGCAGTTTCCCTTTAGGAAATAATATGAAAAGAAAAACTGCCTTGCAAGATTTGAAGGGATTACAATATCATCTAAAACCGATCCAACATTTCGCTCATAATGAAGCTGTTCCCGATGACCAACTGGAATAGAAGATGCAGCATCTGCTGAACTGCTCACCAGCTCTCAGGGCTGTCACTCATGGGTTTTCATCCTTCTAACAGGTACCTACTAAGCACCACCCAGGCACTGGAAATCACCTCACATCT
Source organism: Mesocricetus auratus (assembly GCF_017639785.1). Taxonomy (NCBI): domain Eukaryota; kingdom Metazoa; phylum Chordata; class Mammalia; order Rodentia; family Cricetidae; genus Mesocricetus; species Mesocricetus auratus. Next base: position 148,444,214 of record NW_024429266.1, on the reverse strand, counting down.
TGAACCCCAGAACAGATATCTATGGTGATGATACTAAAACACGTGGCCCATGTTGCAGATATCTATGATGATGATGCTGAAAACCAATGTCATTAAAAACTAAGTTGGGGAAAGAAAACATGAGGAAATTGAATATGATTTTTATACAGATGCAAGGTAAAATTAAGATTTGCAAATTAATTGTAACACACTATTTTACCTCCATTTAAGGGCTTAGGGGACAGTGTAGAAAACACACAGTTCCATAAGGCTGTGTGTTTGACTGAAGCTTAGGCTCTGGAGTGGTCCAGTGGGACAGTGGAATTGCTCCTGGAGATGTGGCTGGGCTTTTCGGAGTCCTTGGGAAAGCTGTTCCTGACTACCCTAAGTGCAGATTCCAATGCTCACAATGACAAAGCTAGCACAGAAAGAAACATCAAGCTGTCATGTAAATACCTGAACCCTCAGCATCAACAGGAACACCCACTCCACTTTCTGTGTTGTGGACTACAAAGCAACTCTGACAGAACAGCAGACCCCAAGAAAAACAGACAATGGTAGGTATGTGCCTACAGGAAACTTCTGGAGACTGGGGTGAGAAAAATTCTGGAGAAAAGATGGGATGGGATGAGAATATAATGAGTTGAACAATGTCTGTGGATCACTTTCTCAGAATATCTGTGTTTCAGAAGAGGCTGTCTCAAAGGAAGAATTGCCAGGAATTGTGAAAACCATACTGGATAGTGAGAACCGTAAGAAGATACAAAGACATGGAGAGCTGGTGGGACCATTCTACAGGTCAGAGAGATGAGGTTAGGATTACAGTTAAGGGGTGGAACAGATATTATTTTCCTGCAAAGGGGGGCAGGGCAAAGGTGGTTGTTACACATTGTGCTAAGGATGAAGAAAAGGGGAATTCAAATGGGCTCAGAGCTATGGTTTTGTTTTTGGTATAGAATAAAGTCATCTTCAAAATAGGATGAGAAAGAAACTTTATGAGGCAAAAGCCTCAGTGAACCTGCCTCACTCAGGTCACAGATCAGAAAGATACAGAGGCTAAAAAATAGACTCCAGAGCTCAAATTTTATAACCCAGAAGGCATTCAGACCCCATCCTTCCCTCTACTTTTCTTATTGTGGACCTTTTTAGAACTCATTTCCATTTACATGGTCCAAAAAGCAGGGATAACTGCAAAGAAACTTCTTTTTAAATTACGTGTATACGTATATGTCTACATGTGGGTGTGTGCATGTGAACATACATGCCCAAGGGTCCAGAAGACCCTCTTGATAGACTGGAGTTTCCTAAAGATGAAAGAGGGGATAAGTTTTTTACTTTGGAAAGAGGTACTTGGTGCAGTGTGGTTTCATTTTACTCTTCCTTTCACCTCTTCATAACTCTGTATTTATTTTCTAAATCTTCTGGGCAAACAAGCACATCTCTAGTCACCAGTCAAAGAAACTGTGGGCTGGCCCTCAGTTCTAGTGGAGACCTTGCTGAGCATCTGCCACCTAAGAAGTCCAAGATACTTTCTCTTCCCCACACTAACATGTATTCACCCCTTCCACACTGCTTAGTTTTCATTGTCAACTTGACACAAACTAGAGTTACCCAGGAAGAAGGAACCCCAAATGAAGAACTGTTTCTCTTGGGTTGTACTGTGGGCATGTCTGTAGGGCATTTTCTTGATTGCTCGATGTGGGGGAAACCCCACTGGGGGCAGTACCATTCCTAGACAGATAGGCCTGGGCTGTGTAAGAAAACTCGCTGAATGTAAGCTTGGGAACAAGCCAGTAAGCAGCAGTCCTCCATGGTCTCTGCTTCAGTTCCCACCTCCAGGTTCCTGCTCTGACTTCTTCCCTATACACTATAACCTGAAAGTGTTATAATAAAGTGAGATAAATCCTTTATCCCTCAAGCTGCTTTCGGTCAATGTTCTATCAAAAATAAAAGAAAATCAAACTAGGACACTTTTTTTTTACTCAATTAATTTTGCACTTACTGAATAGACTTTAAAATGTTACCTATAGTCCTACTACACCTCAGACTTTAATAGGACTATGGATCACCAAGGGATCACACTGTAAAGCAGAGTCTGATCTGGTAGGCCTGGGCAGGACTGTTATCAGCTGTGCACCATACTGCTGTTCAGTGGCACTTACCTTAGGAAGGCCATATAGCAGCACTCCAAGTGTGGTTAGTTCACAGATGCTGGCTTCTCAGTAGACTGCTGCCAGTCCACGAAATAAAGAGCAAGTTCATCAATCAACAAGCCAGCTTCCACCCTAAAGAGCTTTTAACCTTTGAAAGAGCAGATCATCGATTTCACCTTCTGGCACAAGACCCTTTTGGCAGCAACTGTACGTTTACATCAACTACTTCTTACGTGTTCCAAGGCAACTCAACCAAGTAAGAATGGTCTCTTGAAATGGTGGTAACAGGACATTCTCACTTTTTTTGACATAACTTTGAGGTCACTTTGGCTGCCTCTTCATTTATAGCTGTGTTGCTTTGCCATGGTGTTTCTTTGTTGTTTTGAATAGGGATTTCCCCCAAGATTGCAGGTCTAGTCTGACTCACGAGAAGTAAACTAGCTATGCCATACTCTGCATTGTTATCCTCTGCACTGCCATCCTCTGCAGTGCCATCCTCTGCACTGCCATCCTCTGCAGTGCCTCCTCTGCACAGGCATCCTCTGCAGTGTCATCCTCTGCAGTGTCATCCTCTGCACTGTCATCCTTTGCAGTGTCATCCTCTGCACTGCCATACTCCGCACTGCCATCCTCTGCACTGTCATCCTCTGCACTGTCATCCTCTGCACTGCCATCCTCTGCAGTGTCATCCTCTGCACTGCCATCCTCTGCACTGTCATCCTCTGCACTGCCATCCTCTGCAGTGCGTCCTCTGCACTGCCATCCTCTGCACTGCCCTCATCTGCACTGCCATCCTCTGCAGTGCTATCCTCTGCACTGTAATCCTCTGCAGTGCGTCCTCTGCACTGCCATCCTCTGCAGTGCCTCCTCTGCACAGGCATCCTCTGCAGTGTCATCCTCTGCACTGTCATCCTTTGCAGTGTCATCCTCTGCACTGCCATACTCTGCACTGCCATCCTCTGCACTGTCATCCTCTGCAGTGTCATCCTCTGCACTGCCATCCTCTGCAGTGTCATCCTCTGCACTGCCATCCTCTGCAGTGTCATCCTCTGCACTGTCATCCTCTGCACTGCCATCCTCTGCACTGTCATCCTCTGCACTGCCATCCTCTGCAGTGCCATCCTCTGCACTGCCATCCTCTACACTGTCATCCTCTGCACTGCCATCCTCTGCACTGCCATCCTCTGCACTGTCATCCTCTGCAGTGCCTCCTCTGCACTACCATCCTCTGCAGTGTCATCCTCTGCAGTGCCATCCTCTACACTGTAATCCTCTGCACTGCCATCCTCTGCAGTGTTGTCCTCTGCACTGCCATCCTCTACACTGTCATCCTCTGCAGTGCCATCATCTGCACTGCCATCCTCTGCAGTGCCATCCTCTGCACTGCCATCCTCTGCACTGTCATCCTCTGCAGTGCCATCCTCTGCACTGTCATCCTCTGCAGTGCCATCCTCTGCAGTGCCATCCTCCGCACTGCCATCCTCTGCACTGCCATCCTCTGCAGTGCCATCATCTGCACTGCCATCCTCTGCACTGTCATCCTCTGCACTGTCATCCTCTGCAGTGCCTCCTCTGCACTGCCATCCTGTGCGCTGTTATTCTCTGCACTGCCATCCTCTTCAGTGCCTCCTCTGCACTGTCATCCTCTGCACTGTCATCCTCTGCACTGTCATCCTCTGCACTGCCATCCTGTGCACTGCCATCCTGTGCACTGTCATCCTCTGCACTGTCATCCTCTGCAGTGCCTCCTCTGCACTACCATCCTCTGCAGTGTCATCCTCTGCACTGCCATCCTGTGCACTGCTATCCTGTGAACTGCCATCCTCTGCACTGTAATCCTGTGCACTGCCATCCTCTGCAGTGTCGTCCTCTGCACTGCCATCCTCTACACTGTCATCCTCTGCAGTGCCATCCTCTGCACTGCCATCCTCTGCACTGTCATCCTCTGCAGTGCCATCCTCTGCACTGTCATCCTCTGCACTGCCATCATCTGCACTGCCATCCTCTGCACTGTCATCCTCTGCAGTGCCTCCTCTGCACTGCCATCCTCTTCAGTGCCTCCTCTGCACTGCCATCCTCTGCAGTGCCATCCTCTGCACTGTTATCCTGTGCACTGCCATCCTCTGCAGTGCCATCCTCTGCAGTGCCATCCTCTGCACTGTAATCCCCTGTACTGCCATCCTCTGCACTGCCATCCTCTGCACTGCCATCCTCTGCACTGTCATCCTCTGCCGTGCCATCCTCTGCACTGTCATCCTCTGCACTGCCATCCTCTGCATTGTCATCCTCTGCAGTGCCTCCTCTGCACTACCATCCTCTGCAGTGTCATCCTCTGCACTGCCATCCTGTGCACTGCTATCCTGTGCACTGCCATCCTCTGCACTGTAATCCTCTGCACTGCCATCCTCTGCAGTGTTGTCCTCTGCACTGCCATCCTCTACACTGTCATCCTCTGCAGTGCCTCCTCTGCACTGCCATCCTCTGCAGTGTCATCCTCTGCACTGTCATCCTCTGCACTGTCATCCTCTGCACTGTCTTCCTCTGCAGTGCCTCCTCTGCACTACCATCCTCTGGAGTGTCATCCTCTGCACTGCCATTCTCCACACTGTCATCCTCTGCACTGTCATCCTCTGCAATGCCATCCTCTACACTGTCATCCTCTGCACTGCCATCCTCTGCAGTGTCATCCTCTGCACTGTCATCCTCTGCACTGCCATCCTCTGCACTGCCATTCTGTGCACTGACATCCTCTACAGTGCCATCAACAGAACTGAAAACTGCATTCTCTTTCATCAGCCATGTTACTTTACATACACATTCATATCAAACTAACTGACCTTTGAAATACTTGTTTTTTTCTACTCACGTTGTTTCTAATTGTGTATATTCTAGTCCACATAGTCTACTAATTTCTTTTCTCATCGATGTGATAGAATGTCTAATAAAAGCAACTTAAGGAAGGATTTGGCTCCTGGTTTAAGAACAGTTTCAACTGCCATGGAAGAGGGCATGGTGGCAGGAGTATGTGGACTAGAATATTTTAAAACATTCTGGGGAAAATATGAGAGAATCTTGTTTGACAGTTGGGTGTGATAGCATATATCTATAATACCAGAACTGGGAGGATGGAGGAAAAAGGATCAGGAGTCCAAGGCCAACCTTGACTACAAAGTTTAAGATACCCCAATGCTACAGCATGAGACTCTGACTCAAAAAAGACTTGCTATCTAGATACTGAAACAAGACTATTAGAATACTGGTGGAGATATGCATACAGTTGATAAGCAGATAGACAGAGAAAGAACTAGTAATGGGCCCCTACAAATTAAGTTCCTGTGGGTGGTAGGGATGGGGGATAATCAGGAGTATGGGGGCCTTGTATATATAGACAAGTATGCTGCAACTAAGCTACAATTCCAGTTCAAGTGATAGTTAACAACCAGCAGAACAGAGAATACCTTTTTGGATCTGATTCTAAAACAATTTGCCATCCATAAGCAAAGAGCAGACTGTCAACAAACATCTCACAGCTTATATAATGGTTCATGGACTTTAAGTTTAAAGTATAAAACTATAAAATTTTAGAGAATTGAGGGCTAAATAAAACCATCTTCAATTTGACCCCAAAAGCTCAATGCATAAGAAGAAGCTGTCGTGTGACCACCTCCACAGAAGGAGGGGGGTAAAGCAGGAAGAGGGGGTGGAAACTTGATAAGAAGTGAGGCCAAGGAGATGGAGCCTAGGGAATCCCACAAGAACAAGCTGGCTCCAGAGAACACCAGCCAAGAGTCCATCACCAGCTTGAGGTACATCCAGTCAGAACCCATGACAACTCTTCAGAGAGTTACAGCAGACAAACAGCTACATCTGCACATGAAAACATGACTTGCATAATGGAGGACAGTCCAGGATCACATTGCTGAGAGCACTGAGAGCAGAGTCCTGGTAAGAATGGCTGTGCAGGGAAGAGGCAGTGCTTACAGCCCAGCAGCAAACTCAGCAGGAGCAGTTCCCCCCACCAATGTGAGGAGAACCAGCACTACCACTGTCAACCTACTGCCCAAACTGACTGGTATTCCAATGAATTCAGGCTAAGAGTAAAACTAATACTAGAGGTGGGCTGTCCTGCAGGGTGAAAGAGCTAAATCCATATTTCCCATGGGAACAATGCCTGAAATAAAGTGAAAACCAAGAACTAGCATGGTTTGGGAAGTGCATTCAAAGAATCAACAACCATGATGACTTCTAGGACCCTGAGATGGCACAGGAAAATGGTGTGGGGCTGTTTGATGTTTTCTTATTACCTAATGCATTCCTGGGTTCAAACTGATCCCATACAACTGAACTCTTAATTGGATCCATTGTGAGTTTTCAGGCCTGTGCTTCTTGGTTTCTCTACTAGCACAAAACAAGCCTTCATGTTTCCAAATGAGTGGGAGAAAATGAAAGAAAGGGGTTGTTTTTCTAACATAAGTAAAAGAATGGGAAGACCATTCTGGGCAGAAGAAAGAGCAAGAGCAGAGATAGGAAATGAAATATGGACAGCTGAGCAAGCATGGAGCAAACAAGGGGGGAGGGGATAGGGAAGGTAAGGGGAAGAAAGAGGGGCAGGGAGGAAGAGGAGCTGAAGGAGAAAGAGGAGGGGTGAGAGCATGGGAAATATCCAGGAGCCTCCTGTGTGTAGGAGATGGCAAGCAGAGTACCTTAGGCCCACTGCAGACAGATCCCTGCACTCTGGAGCCTTGGGGGTTAGCTTGTTGGTTCAGCAGTATTAGGTTATTCCCAAATACTTTCAGCTTAGGCTCTCACCACACCTAACTTTTATTTCTGCTCCTTTCCAAGGCTTTAAAATCTAGAGCCCAAAGGAGTCACCTCCAGGTGAACATTTGGATCTACCTCCGCCAACATGCAGACACTGTTTTATTGAACTGCTTTCTACATGTTAAGCAATGTGTCAAACATTAAGTTTCTGATTTTAAATAACTCACCTTGTGATGGCAGAACTGCCTAAAACGTAACAGATAAAGCAATATAATTGGTGTAAACAAAAGCTGTGGGAGTACCAAAAATAACAGTGTACATATTTTTTTCTATGTAAAGTATGAATATTTATTTCAGGCTTTAGATCCCAATCGATTCCAAAAAACAAAATCTGATTTCTCTCCTCAGAGTAGCTGCAGCCTCCATGTTGGGATGATGTCATAGAGGCAGAAGCAGCACATTCATCAGGCTCAGCAAGAGGAAGGAAGTCCCTGATGCCCACCGCATCCCAGCCTCAGGAAGGGAAAGGGACAAAGTCACCACACGGGGCTGAACCAACGTACATGCACTAATGGAAGGAGCAGCTAAATTGGCAAATTGGCCTTTTTTTCTTCTTTTCTTTCTTTTTTTTGAAGTTTGTTTTCTGGGTTTTTTTTGTTTTGTTTTGTTTTGTGTTTTCCCCCCATTTTCTTTTGCTACCCAATATTTACAGCACTTGTGGACTCCCAGTGGGTCCCCAGCTTTAAACACATTGATGTCTTAAACAGACTAATTCTTCAAGAATCTACAAACAAACAAACCTGCTTTGCTGTGAACATTCTGCAGAGATGAAGTGAGGTGGGAGTTTTAGGGCAGTGGTGTCTGTCTGTTTAAAAAGAATCAATACAGCGATGGAAGGGGGAAGAATTCGAGAATTCAGACATTCTGTGGGGGGTGCTTTCTCTCCAGTAAAAGTCCATAAAAAGGAGCAAACTGAGATCCGCAGGGCAGTCGGCAGGAGCTGTGTGTGTTCCCACCCCATGAGTAAGTCTTCGCTGAGGGGCCACCATAGATCCCCATTTGCTCCCTCCCTTTGGCCTGAGACGTCAGGGCAGTACAGGGCACTGAAGGACCATGTCACGATTCCTCATTCCCAGAATCATCATCATCATAACAGTCGGCATCTTCTTCCTCCTCATCTTCATCATCAATGTTGTCGTCATAAAGTAAATCTGAGCTGTTGTCATTGGAAGGCACTTTAGATTTGATGCAGTTTTGTGGGGACCTTCACTCCGTCCTTCTCTGCTTCAGCCTTAGTCGCCGAGACCGTTTCCTAATAATCTTGGCGTACTCCTTGTCTTTTCCTTTACTGTCCCTCCATTTCCTGAACATAACTGAAGCATCCACATTGGCTGGGGAAAAGGTGTTGGGCTCATTAAGCAGTGAGATTACACTTAAGAGGATAGTCCTCACATTCTGAGTAGGATTCCACCTTTCAGAGGGCAGTTCTCCTCTCTGTGAGTCCTCTACAGGTGGATGAAATGCATACATCTCCATTCTCATAAATGTTGGGTTGCCACATTTTGGTCAAGAATCTGAAGGTAGGTGGTGAATATGGGTAGTCAATAGAAAATTTAATATGTGCCTTGAAGTAGCTGCCTTCGTAGAGGATGTTAGGGGGTCCAAAGATGGCCACTTCCCAGTTGTAGAGGTCGGACTCATCCACCAGGGTGATCCGGAAGCCCTCCACGGGTTCCTCCTGCAGGGATTTCAGCTCAAGCTCAAGGCTTTTTGTGAGCTGGTCATCTGCTGCTGGGCCATCACAGCGGCGGCCATGCAGGACCGTGGCCCCAGTAAACAGTGTACATATTTAAAGGTTTTTTTATTATGCATAATGTCAAATAGAAGCAAAAATAACCAAGAAGTCGTCACTTTGCTCTGATTATCAAAGCATGGTCTTTTAACTCTTTCATTTAAATCTTCACAGTAACACACCATTTCACCATAAACACATCAGCTTATACTTCTGATACAGACTCTCTAATGATGAGAGATTAGTAAGTTTTTTAAAGATCTGCTTTATTTTTAATTATGTGTCTCTTTGTATCTATGTGCATGACATACAGGGGCTCTGAGAGATCAGAGGCATTGGATTCTCTGCAGCTAGAATTATAAAGGTAGCTGTGATGAGAGTGTGGGGAATTGAACTTGGGTCCTCTTAAGTGCCAAGCCATCTCTCCTTAGTAGGTTTGTTTTTTAAATGAAGGTATAATTTACAAAATAAAAACATACAGATCTTAATGTATTTGAGTTCTGACAGCTATACATTTCTGTGTGAGAAATACACAAAACAACAAACTTCCATAACCCAGAAGGTTCCAAAAATACATTTCCTGGCCCATTTCCCAACCCAAATAATTATTTTCTGACTTCTATGCCACAATGAATCCTGCTATTCATGGACTTTTATAAATGGAATCACAAGGCATTATGAAATATTGACACTGTGGCCAAAGCACAGGAAGTGCTCCAGCTGGAAACCCTGTAACAGACGTAAAGCTGTGTCAGGGCATATTCGCAGGAGGCAGAAGGGCTCAGAGGGATTGGCAACCAGAACAAGGTGCTGGTAACTGAGGGAAAGCAGAAAGAAAGAAAAGCTCCCTAGAGAGTTGGGCTTTCCAGATTAAATGCTTTCCCAAGATCCCAAACTATTTTTCTGAGTTAAACTAGTCAGTTCTCCCAATAACTTCCCTTTCCCTCAATCTCCAAGTGAGGGTGATCAAGGCAAGAACAGAACCCTAGACACTCTGGTTATTGGTCCCACCTTATGTAAGAGCTTGCTACCAGCTCAAGGAAGAGTGTCAGCCATGCCCAGTGACTTTCCTAGGGCAGCATAATATACCTGTCTTAAGAAACAGCCACAGTAGATAAGTCATGGGACTGAGGGTAAAAGCCACTATTGACACAGCAATGAAATTGACTCCTAAGGATTTACTATTAAACTCACATATCAGTGCATTGCTCAACACTCATCAGAGAAGCATCTTGCAGTAGACAGCAATTAATACAGAGACTCACAATTGGTCAATGTGCAAAATGAGAGACTTTGTGGAGTGCTCAGCCCTAAATGGAATGCCCGTATCACACCTCTTCCCTTAGGGTTCAGGGATTTAAATAAAGAAGAAGAAGCAGTCATAATCCACAAAGTCTTACCATGATCTGAATTTCCCTCTTGCACACCTGGAGATCATGCTCATTGTTGACAAACATACGTTTCAAGGCACATTTCACCCCATTGCTTGTTCTCACCAGAAAGACAAGAGCAAATCCACCTGTAAGAAGAACAAACAGAGAAACTCTTTTGAGTAAGGTGCAAAGTCAGTCAGGAACTCAAGGTGCTGTTGTCACCTCTCATGGCACTGATACCACTATCAGCCAGTCTTCAAAGCAGCCTGGTCTAGATAGCATTCTTAAACTTTTGGAACTTACAGCCAGAGTCACAGACGTCCTGCACATCTAACCCAGAATCAAGGACGGACAGCAACTATTTTCTAAAGAAACTACAAGGTATTTTTTAAAATTAAGCCCAGTACTTTCTTTCTTATCAGAGAGGCTAGAAAATTCTTTTAGTGCTTGCTAACATACATAGTTGTCACTTTATTTCAAGACTCCCCTTTTCCTTTCTTCTTTCCCTCCCCACTCCACCTCTCATTCAGGTGGAGCAGGAGACCCTGAAGACTCCTGCACCTGTCACTGAATGTGCTGCTACAATATAAGACCCAGTGTGAGTGAACTGCTCTGCAGTGGACATCAGACTCCTTGATCAACACCTCACTTTCCTTTATCCAAAGACAGCTCACAATTCATTAACAGACACTTTCGTAACTTTCACTGGGATTTTCAACTGTGCTAAATTAGTTCATTCCTGGAGTTCCACATAATCTTACAACTAACTTCTACCTAACTCCAGAAGCACTATCTGCCTTGAAGGCCAGATAGACAAGAGTGGCAAAGCAGTCACAGGTCAAAGTCTTGAAGAAGCAGCAGTTCTAGTGAACAAAAAGCTCAACCACTTAGTTCCAATGACCTGTTCACCAACCCCGTGTAGCAAAAACATCACTAAGCTGTTCTTTGCACAGAGTTGGCACAAGTCAGACAGAAGTGAACACAGAGGGAAGTGATCAGTATGAGAACTTAAGTTGAGGTTGTGGGCCATTTGCAAAGTTGATACAAACCAAACAGCAGCCAATACAGAGATCTTAGGCCTCTGAGAATCAGGACTCAGGATTCACTGGCACCATTTTAACTGCCCTGAGGCTCAGTGACACTTCAGTGCCTGTCTGCTGATGTTCCCAACACTTGCTAGCTTTATAGTTACTATTCAAGCTAACCTGGGTAGGAATCTATTCCCTGCAGCCCCTAGAGCCTTACACACTTATTTTCACAAAACACATGCATCATTCTGTAAAAATACATTAATGGACTCAAATGTTTCCAAACCTACATTGTGATCATGATTTTTCAGAGACTGTCTGTCTCTCTATTAACTATCACTACATACTTCAATATTACAAAACAGTGGAAATAGCCATGGACTCTATAACACAGACTACTATGTTACTTTTATCAAAAAAAGTTTTTATTTTCTTGCAATTCATTAAACTGTTTCATTGCCAATTTTAAATGTAGATTTCTTAAGTACATACTTTTGTTTGTTTTTTCAAGACAGGGTTTCTTTGTGTAGCCCTGGCTGCCTTAGAACTTGATTTGTAAACCAGAAATCCACCTGCCTCTACTTACCAAGTGCTGAGATTAAAAGCGTGTGCCACCACACCTGACTGAGTACTTACTTTTTAAAAAAGAACACACAACACCAAAAATTTAGGTCTTCTCTCTCTTCTCTTCATTCCCATTTCTTCCTAAATTATTTTTGTTTTTTGAGATAGGGTCTCATGTGGTCTTGGCTGGCTTGAACTGATTCTCTGTCTATGTCCTGGTAAATGCCAGGATTACTAAATGTGTACCATCATCCTACAATTCTAAATTCCAATATGCATATTTTTAGAATATATAATTTGTAGGAAATGAAACAAAAATTAAATGAAAGAAATATATATTGGATCTTGTCTAGCAGTACATATACATAATGTAGCACTATTTATCTTTTCTCCTCCCCCCAAAAATTATTGAAACCATGATGTATCTTACAATTTATTAGAATTCGACAAAGTAGTTGCACAAATTTCAAACACTCCATTTATAACCATGACTGTTTTACATACAGACTAAGAAGATATTTATTTTGCCAGATATTTTGAATACTTTATAATTTCATTCAGCTATAGCCTGGGCATAGAATCACCACAAAAACCATGAAGTCCTGAACTGGCTTTTTGGAGCCCATTCTCTTTGGAGGGATACTTTGCTCACCCTAGATATAGAAGGGAGGGGCTTGGCCTGCCTCAAAGTGATGTGCCAGACTTTATTGACTCTTCATGGGAAGACTTACCCTCTCTAAGAAGCTGATAGGGAGCTGGGTGGGGGTGTGGGAGGAGGGGGGAGGGAGTGGGAAATGGGATTGGTATGTAAAATGAAAAAAGATTGTTTTAAAAATGAAAAAAAAGCATGAAGCCCAAGAAACTTATTTATGAGTAAAGAAACCAAAAAAAAGGCTTTAAGAGTCTCACAGTCAGTTGTGGGCAGAACCTGGAGTGGTGTTATTCTCCTGACTGTCAAAAAACTGGTTCCTTCCACTTCACCTAGCATGACCAAAAAACATACAATACCTCTTCATATAGCAAGGCAAAGAACATGGCACTGCTGAATCAGTATGAGTATTTCCTCCACTGGAAATAAGTAACCCTTCATTTCATTGACAGTCAAAGACCAGAAATGACAGCCTTAGATCCACAAAGTTTTAAAAAATTACTTGCAAATAACACATTACCTCATAAACTGTTAATCACAGTTCTTGCCTTTCCTGCCTGAAGAGTTGATGAATGTTCTCCTTCCTGAGAATTTGTGTAACATGAAAAAATAAAAGACCCAGAGACTGATATTGGGGTTCATCCTGAAGATCAGGGAAGCAAAGCACCAAGCCACTAGCTCTCACCTCTAGCTCAGGCTGAAACAGCCGACTCATGCACAAGCTCTTCTCCAAGTCTCAAACTGCTGCCTCTCCTCTGCATGGCTGGAGAATGAATGCCTCATACTAAGGACTGATACTGACTTATATACCTCTCATGAGTCCTGGGATTAAAGTGTTAGCTATAATTCTCTTTTAGGCTGATTCACTCTAGGGTCGATCTGGGTGGCCTTGGACTCACAGAGATCCGTCTACCTCTTAATCCTGAGTCCTAGGATTAAAGGTGTATACCTCCACCTCCTAGCTTCTGGCTGTTGGAATTAAAGGTGTGTGCCTGACTTCTATGGCTTGTGGCTGACTTTGCTTTCTGAATCGTCAGGCAAACTTTAATAAATCATAAATATCACCACAATTTGTATGTGACATATTTTAAAGACATTTTAATGTGTGGTACCTAGCATCACTGAAGGACAAGCTACTCCTTTTTGAAGCATGTCATGCTGCTGCGATTTGAGATAACAGCCACCAGATGGGAGCAGTGGTGTAGAAAGATGACCGCCCGGCCAGGGCTGAAGACAGCTCAGCAAGCCAGTCCAGATTTGTCATACCTACAATCGGTAAAACTTAAAGCAAAACAAGGGGTTACTACACCCAACACAGTCAGAACCACACTACTCAGCATCTATGCCCATAAAAGGCCCATCTGTGAGTAGGAAGGCTTTAACCATGAGATTGAAATAGAAACCTAGTAATATTTGTCATCCTAAAGACGCCAGCCACTCCCAGTGCACAGTGGACCAAATGGAGATGTAAACTATCAGGTGAGAGCAAGAAGGGAGGCAGAATCACCTTAGCTACTTCTCCAGCACAGGCCCAACTGCAAGAGCACTGACAGCACTGCTCCAGCACAGCCCATTTCCCACATGGGTCTGTCTCCAAAGCTGAACTGAGGATGGTCTACTAGACAGAGGTAAGACAATCTATGTGGCCTGTGCTGGGGTCAGCATATAGGCATTTACATTTCACAAAGAAAGGGGACTCCATCTGTGAAGGAAAGCAGACAAGGCAGGCAGGTAATTTTCATACAGCCACACCTGACCTCTTAAGAATGTGGGCTGCTTTTTTTTTTTTAATTTACAAAAACAAACATGTTTTCCAGTCTTTCTAACTTGGGTTTTTTTTTAAATACGGTGTATTAATTGTACAGAAGAATGAGTTACACTATGACACATTCATACATCATATAATATGCTTCTTTCATATCCCCCAACATTGCTCCTTTCTTATCTTTTATTTGTTGTTTTGTTGAGGTCAGTTACAGGCTAACCTAGAACTTACTCTATAGCCAGGAAAGGCTTCAAACTCATAGTAATTCTCCTGCCTCAGCCTCCTGAGTTCAGGGATTATATATGTGAAATATCACACTCAACTTTGGTTTTTAATTTTTGATGGGAAAAGAAATTACTATTTGCAATTCCCTGTGAGTTTAGTACTGTATCTGTGTGGTTGGTTCCCTCAGATCATCACACTTTAGAACAAGGCTTAACATACAGTGAAAATTCAATAATGAATTAGCTTCTCTCAATTATTACTACAGAGAACAGACACTATGGGAAACTGAGTATGGATGGCTGTAAAGGCACAGCTACCACACATATAAAGATAGCTGTTATTGTGCAGGAATATGGAATTGGTCCTATCAGCATTGTGTGTGTGTGTGTGTGTGTCTGTCTGTCTGTCTGTCTGTCTGTGTTCATGGAGGTGCACATGTGTGCAGGTGTGCATGCATGTGTGTATGGAAATCAGAGGTAAGTCTTGGATAAAGTTCCTCAGGAGCTGCCTACCTTGTTTTGTGAGACAGGGTCTCTTGATGGTCTGGAGTTCACCAATAGGCCAAGGGGCTCCAAAAATCCTCCCATATTTGCCTTCCTAGTGCTGGGATTACTAGCATGCCCTCCCACGCCCAGATTTTTCTGTGGGAGTTAGGGTTTTAACTCAGCTCTTCATATTTACCCAGCAAGCACTTTACCAACTGAGCTACCCCCAACACGTGGCTCCAATAAGCAACATTAATGTCTAAAGATAAGGTAAAGGGCCAGAAAGATGACTCAGCTGGTAAAGGTACCTGCAGCCAAGCCAGACCAAACAAGTTCAACCCCTGTCACCTACAAAGAGGAAGGAAAGAACTGATTCCTACAAGCTGTCCTCTGATCTCCACGTGCCCCTTCCCCAAATAAATAAATGTTTAGAGGGAAAAAATTACAATAGAAACTCAAATGTATTTGAAAACTGTTTTTAAACACAAGTAGTAAGTTTATATATTAATGCTGAACAACCCAACACTCCCAAAGCTAAACAGTTTACAGACTCTTGAATTTCCAGTGTTCTGCCTCTGCCTACTCTAAACCCTTCATCTTACTGATGTGCAGAGATGGGAAGTCACACCGCAAACGTTCAACAACCTTAAAAGAATACTTGCAAGCAAACTCCAACGTATGAGCATACATTAGTTAACATGTTCTTTGCTAGAAGAGCTCATGGATAACCCCCACACCCAGCATTATTGTGTGGCTATTTTCTCTACATGAAATAGATTAAGAAAGATTAAGTTCCTTATTCAAGAACACAGAGAAAGTCAGCAGGAAATTCCACAAGACCCCTCACCTTTCTGTAGTTTTCTTGTTAAACCAACTGTCCATACAACACAATGACCTCACAACTTTATGCACCCCAGGAACCATGACAACAGTGACTCCATCACTGCAGACTGTTAATTTTGCTCAGCCTAAACAGAATCACACAGTATTGGCTCTTATATATGACTT
Source organism: Mesocricetus auratus (assembly GCF_017639785.1). NCBI lineage: Eukaryota > Metazoa > Chordata > Mammalia > Rodentia > Cricetidae > Mesocricetus > Mesocricetus auratus. The sequence goes on along the minus strand of NW_024429266.1, from coordinate 148,428,432 downwards.
CTTCACACAGTGCATTTCTAGATTCATTTTCACTGTTACAGGTATCAATTTGGGGCTTGTTTTTTCAACTGTTCCACAGTTTATCCACTTACCATTAAACAACATGCAATGTCTCTAGCTTTGGGCTATTACAAATAAACATCTGCACAGAAGATAGGCCTTTTGCATAGACACAGGTAGTCATTTCTGGGCCACATGACAAGGTTAGTTGCCTTAAATGTCCCTCACAGTGATTATCAGTCATATGGAAATTCTAATGCCATGTCCTCACCAGCATACGGTTACAGGCCTTTTCACTGTAGCCATTCATTTTCATGTGTCCTCATCTGACTGTGATTTTCACTTGCATGTCCTCATGTATCCTGCACCACTGAAAGTCCCAGGATGAGCTACTTCCCAATGCTTTCCTGAAAAAGGTTTAATTCACATAGAATCAAGGAGTCATAAAAATTAATGCTACAACTAGGACCTCTATTTCTCAAATACAGAAAGATGTGAGAATTGTCAAGTCTCTGCTGGGAATGAGAATTTAAATATAGGTATCACTCTGATACGAGCAAGGACAGAACTGACGAACCCACTTCCACCTTTGTAAGGCCTGTGAAGTGCCCAGGGCATGTATTACAGCCTCCACTTGACTGGGAAGATTGTAAAATCTTTGAGAAAATCTCTCAGTCCTCACATTAACAGGAGATCACAATCTCCAACAGAAACTTTTCCAAAATAAAGATACAATCTCCCTGGGACCTCACCATGATAGTCATCATCCATAAATGATACTGTTGAAGAGGCAAGCAGGACCTCTACTGCCTCTTCATCAAACACCACATCATGGAAGGTGGCAGCAGGCTGGGGTATCCTTCCACAGGAGGCCCCTAGGTGACTTCCACTCAAGAAGAAAAAGGTGAGCACTGGGCAGGTTAGGCAAGCAAGGAAGAAACCCTCCATGCTGGTTACCCAAGCAGTGATGGGTGCAACTGTGCAGACATGAGAAAGATGAGACACGGAAGCTGGATAGAAGTAGCCCGTCCTGGTTTTCAGACAGGGTTTTTGAAGCCACTGCCAAAAAAGACCTTGCTGTTATTTTTAAGTGGGCCAAAATTCTAGGCACTCAAAATCTGGGATCTGGCACCTGCTTATGTTTTATAGGTAAAAGGAAACCTCACCTCCCAACCTAAGTTCTATCTACAGCTTTGGGAACGGCATCCACCTGCCTGAGATCAGGAAAACAAAAGTCATGGGAACAGGGATCCTAAAATGAGGAATGATTCATCCAGACCCATTCTGTGCCCTTCGCTCTCCCTGCAAAGGTACCTTCTTTTGCTTTAAAATAACAGCAAACTCAATAAGGTGCTTGCTAAATGCTTTAAAATAACAGCAAACTTGGTGAGTGTGCTTGATGGAATTCAGCTTCACCTTGATTTACCCAAGAAAGAGAAAATAAATATGAAGTAAAAGTCTCTGAAAGGGTCAGGCAGAAGCATAGCTGGGATGGAACTGCCCCAAATGGGGACTTATGAAAGGGTAGCCCGGGCCCAGGACTGTTTCTCTGGTCTCAACTCCCTCATCTGCAGACATGAAACCGAGTCACGGGTTTTCTGTTGAGTTCCTCCAGGCCCTCAATTACAGATGGTTTTGTGCACACAGGTGGGAAAATTTGACTTGAAGGAGTTGGGCTTTGTACATAGCCTCTTTCTAAGCTTCAAGCAAAGCAACTCAGCCTTCCCCTGTTTATTAGTTCTAGAAAATATGCTAGGGGGAAAAATAAAGGACAAGTAAGTTCCAAAGCAGGGAAAATTTTGCCCCTAAATATCCCACAGTTCCATGTGAAAGTAATTCACAAGGACAAAAGGACTCTCCTGAAACTCCTGTATCTTGCCCTTCTCCCCTTGCCTACCAGGGTCTCAATGTGTCCAGTCAGGTTCTGGGGAGGAGGCCAAGCCTCTTCACTCACCTCACTGTGACGGCAAGACAGGCATTCCCTCAGACCTAAAAGATTAGGTTCATACACTGGCTCAGGCACTCCTTGTCTCCCCGAGGCCATCCTCCACCTGTCAAGGGCATCTAAGACCTCCCTTGCATTGTCTCAGACAGGGAAGAACAGCACCAAGCACACACAGAAGGCAGTGAAGAATAGAGTTCCCTCCTTCCCCTCTGCCCCTTGCCCCCTTTTGTGCCTACAGGAAACATCAGTCATCCTGGAGGTCTACATCTGTAGCATCTTCCGAAAATCAAGGCCGAAGCCCAGATGTCTAAAGAGGTCCCAGACATCTCAGGTCTTGCCAGATGACACACTCACTGTTGGGTAGATCCCCTAAGAAGTGGGGCCTGTGGCAGAAGAGGAAGTAGCCTGCTCCTGGGATAACTACTCCTCAAGCTTAAAATGGTTGCCATGGAACCCTTTAGGGCTAAGTGTAGTGAGATATGCCCCTCGCATAAAGAGACATAAAGAGTCCGAGCTGTGGCTGGGGCCAGCAGTGGCAGTGGCAGTGGCAGTGGCGGGAGTAGTGCTGACAGACTTGCTGTGGGGGAGGGGTGCCCCGCCCGCTGGGTGAAACTTACTTCCCCAGATCCAGTGAACACCCCACTTCTGGTACCAGATGTTGCATGGGAATCAAGATTCACTAGACTCAGTACAAGTTAAATGAAGTTTATTTGGAGAGATTACACCTATACAAGAGGTGGATGGCTGTCACAGGCTCCAGCTTCAAGGATCCTCCCAGCTGTTCCCCGTGACCCAACCAGCAGCAAGAGAGAGAGCTCTAGGGTCTCCCACCCCAGATATAGTCCTGTCCTCCAACATATCCTCGCCTGTGACCACACCCATCTGGCTCGGTCAGTGCTACAGGTATGGGTGAGGGGGATATCTCACTACTGCTAAGGGATGCCAAATCATCTGATTTCCAAAAGAAGCTATATTTTTTAGGTGATATCTGATTTTTAGATACAGTATTAGAGAAAAAAAAAGGTCTCTAATCAAGTTAGGCTCCAGATTAGGACTGTGCTATATGCACGGTCCTGTTTCCACTTTTCTAACGGTGTTTCAGGTAAGGAAGCCATGCTTTACAGCCCCCACCTGACCACCCATAGTGGCAGAGTCCTCTGGGCAAGCACACTTCATGTTCTGTCCACAGTGTTTCTGAGTCCCCACAGGGATGGCCAAGAAGCTAACAAGCATCATCCCCCACTTGACTCACACTGAAGACAACTTTGCCAGAAGTTTCACAAGGAGTGACAATTTTTAAAGCTCCAGAACAGATGGCAAGAGCACAACAAAGCTTGCACAGGAGAAAGGTCAAAGTGATGCCTGTCTTGGCACTGACTGCAGTGGAGAGTCAGGGCTTATTTTCTAATGTCAGTCTCTCTCTTGCCTCAGATTAGAATCACCATGTGCCAGGTCCTTCTGGGGGAACATTATCAAAGCGGTCTTTTCCCCAGGCACAAAGAACATCCAGATGGGGATACTTGAGGTAGTCAGCTCCCACTCCCCAGAAGGGCTGTGGGCACAGGACCAGAAAATGGCAATACTGTCAGTGGTTCAGAAACATCCACCAATCCCAACCATGTCACAGCCCAGATGAAATATGGGGTCAAAGACAAGAGCCTCCTCCTCTTCAGGCCTGCAGTGACCAGGGAACATCTCTAGAGCTCCCTGAGCTCTCTTACTGGTTTGGAAAGAATTCCCCTCCAAATCCCACCTCTACAAAAGGTTTGTAACAGAAAGGAAGAGTTAAAGAAATCAAGAGAGTTCTATGTGAGGATCCAGAGCACACTGGCCTGGCTTGTCAGCAGCTAAGTATGAAGGAGAGGGGACCTTCTTCCTATAATTTGGCTGCACCTTCCCTGCACTGTTGTCATGAAACAGCTACTGGGAAAAGATAAAAAGAAGTGGTGAGGGGGCAATGGTTGAGTCATATTCTGTTCACTGAAATCCACAGCTGCTTCCCCTTGTCAGAAGAGCCATGTTCTATTTTCTCCACTGCAGCTAGGTGATCTGGAACCTGATACTCAACATCATTCATCGACCTGAAACTCCTCATTAGTTTCTCAGCAATCCTAGAACAAACACTGCCCAGTGCCTATAGCCTGCAAAGCTCAAACAGAAGTCCCCTCCATTGCTTCCTCGAGCCTTCCGACCCGTACTCACTCACCCCTATCCCAGGAGGAGTGTTCCCGCTTCCTCAGTGTTGTGCACACCTTTAAGGCCCTTTGCATATGCTTCTCTCTTGGCAAGAGCAGCTCCTACTTATCATCCTAAGTTTCTGGAAGTTCCTTCCTTGGCTAAGCCTTCTCTGGTTGCCCTGGCATGAGTCCCTTGCCATGTCCAGCATCCTTTACTTTTCCTTTGGGACAAAAGTATAACTAAATGCTTCAATGATACCTGGTCTGATCCCTTCTTCCCCTGTACATTATAAACTGCCAAGGGCAGACATGATGATTGATTCACTGTGGCATCCCTGTCACCCAGCCCTGGGCCTGCCACATAGCTTTGTTACATAACTTGTCTGCCTACTACTATAAAGACTTCAAACCAAAACAGCAGAGCAACAACAAAAATCTCTACCTAGTCCCAGTCATTCAGTGTCTCCAAATCTAGAATTTGGTAGAAGAACCAAACTTAAGAATACCTTCTTGTCAGGTGGTGGCGGCTCACGCCTTTAATCTCAGCACTCATGCAGCATAGCCTGGCAAATCTCTGAGTTCAAGGCCAGCCTGGTCTATAGTGTGAGTCACAGGACAGCCAGGGGTATCCTGTATAGAATATCTTCTTTGTGGAAAGATGATAAAGTCCCAAAGGGAAAACACTTCTCTGCCCACCCTCACACCTACAGTCAGCATGAGACAAGAGCCAGGGCCACCTACACCCTTCTTGCTCAAGCAGTGTGCTGACAGTGCAGCTCACAGAAACAGTAACTCACACCCATTCTGCCTATAAATGATTTCTTCTTGCAAACAAACAAACAAACAAAAACAAAACTTGTGCTGTAAATGAAAATCCATTTCAGTTAAGGAAAAGAAAGCATCATCTCCACGCTCAGTCCAACAGCATGCTCAGCTAGAGGAGACAGGACCCACTCCATCGACAATCTCCTTGGAAGTAACGGGGGTGCCAAATGGGCAGTTAAGGGAACCATGTCCACCAACAAAAGGCAGCTCTCCAAGCTCTGGCTCTACCATGGCCCTGTGAACATTACTGGTTCATATCCTCCTGAGGGCTCTGCAAAGATAAAAATCTGTCTGGCATTCTCACTGCTACAACTGTTCATTCTGGAATACACCAGCTTAATACCTTGCTTGAAACTTTCTAGGCTTGCCACATTACTACTGCTCCAGAAAGAGCATCTTCCAATGTACTGATCTGGTTCAGTGGTCAGGCAATGGCATCAAAGGTATGTGATATAGAGCCTTTGAGTTCTCTTGGTTTCGTTACAACTGGTCTCTTCCAGCTCATCCTGCTCTATCCATGCCCTCCTAGTTCCAGGAGACAAGTTATCCTCCTGGAAAGCACTGACATATTCTTAGTTCTTAGCTATGCATTCCAGTTTAATTCCATGTTAAACTTTCCATTTGAGCCTCAGGCCACCTGAACATTCCAACCATTACCTTCATTCACCAGTCTCTAAGTCACAGTTGTTCACTGAGCACCACATGCCAATTGGAGGTCTTTTTCTTACCCTAAGTCGTGCTGTCACTTAAGTGGGGTCACTAAGTCTTGATCTCTACCAGACCCTAACTTCAGAAACCCTTCACCTCCATCCCTCATACTTCTCCCTTAGCTCCTGCTTTATCTTTTCCTCCAGAAAAACTGAATCCTAAGTTTCTTTTCAAAGATACATATCTTTGATATATAACCTCTTAAAAGCATTAATGAAGCCCCTAAATGACATGTTAAATTCCTTAATACAACAGTAGAATCTTTATATTTTTCTCATCTTAAAAAATCATTTTATGGCTGGGTGGTGGTGGCACATGTCTTTAATCCCAGCACTCGGGAGTCAGAGACAGGTGGATCTCTGTGAGTTCTAGACCTGCCTGGTCTACAAGAGCTAGTTCCAGGACAACCTCCAAAGCCACAGATAAACCCTGTCTTGAAATTGCCCCCCCAAAGTTAAAGATAAGATGAGTTGATGCTTGCATAGAGAAAGAGATGGTAGACCTTAAAGAGGTTAGTACAGTGACAACAGTGGACTGTAAGTCGTGAGCATGTGGATGTTTGCGATATGATCGTTTCAACTTTACAATCATTTCATTTTTAAGATTTTAGTATTTATATTCATTTGCTGGTTTACTTATTTATTCATCTTGTGTGTGTTCAGGTGCAGGTTCCCAAGGAAGTTTGGGGCACTGGGAACCCTGGAGCTAGAGTTGCAGGCAGTTATGAGTTTTCTGATACAGGTTATGAGCTTCCTGATGTGGGTTCTGAGAACCACATCTGGCCCTCTGCAAGAGCAGTGTGCACTCTTAGCAGCAGAGTCATTTCTAGCTGTCCTGGAACTTGCTCTGCAGACCAGGCTGGCCTCTAACTCACAGAGATATGCCTGCCTCTGCCTCCTGAGTGCTGGCATTAAAGGCATGCGCCACCATCGCCAGCTAACCTTTAACTTCTAAGTCAGTAAAGACCTAGGGGATTTCACTGTTCCAGCATACATGTTTTTAATATAATTTGGGACAGCAACCTTTTTTTTTCTCTTTTGATGCTGGGAACAGAATCAGCACCTCCAGCATGCTAAGAACACTCTCTGCCACTGAGCTACACCCCCAGGCCTTGGGTGTGGAATAGACTAGGGGGTAAACAGAAAACTAGTAAAGCATATTTCTGGGTATGTGTTACAAAGAATAATGATGTACAGGACAGTGAGCTGAATAGGAAAGGTCAACACTGTCCAGTAAGTCTCCCTTCCTCAGGTTTCTCATGCCCCTGTGCCCACAAATATGTTCTCTAGTGTTGCTGCCGTGAACATCAAATGCCATATGCCATGTTTTTCTGCCTTTTAGACTTGGACTTGCACCAGTGGTCTGCCCAGAAAGCCTTGGACTAAAGACTGAAGTGCTGGCTGTGCCGCCCCCCTCCACCCCCACTAATAAGTTCAAGGTTCACGGGTTGTTTGGGGGTAGGAAATAAATATGGCTCATTTACAATGAAATATATAAATCTTTAGGATACTATTCAGTGGTGTCTGAGAAATGCATACATACACACAACTCAAACCCCATCAATATATAAGACCCTCTCACCACACAGAAAGTCCTTGGGCTCCCCTCCATTCTCCCCGACAGCAACCGCTAATCTGGTTTTCTAAATCTGTTACAAGGTTTACCTCATATAAATAGAATCAAACAGTGAATCTTTTTTCTTTCTTATATTTATTTACTTATTTTTGAGGCATTGTATCACTCTGTACCTCACGCTATTTGTTTGGTTTTTGATTTTGTTTCTTTTTTTTTTTTTTTTTAAGCCTACAGCACCTGGTAATCCGAGGCAGTCTCTTATCTGAGTACTAACCAGGCCCAACCCTGTTTAGCTTCCAAGCAGGCTGGTTCAGGGTGTTACAACTGTAGATTGTTTTTGTTTTTGTTTTTTGAGGCAGGGTATCATTCAGCCAGTGCCAAACTCTAAATCCTCCTGTCTCAGCCTCGAAAGCTTTGGATTGCAGGCCTGAGGTCTCACATCCGACTCAAGAGAGTGTATGATTTGAGTACTTCTCTCTCCTCACCCAGCCCTGTCTCCCAATACTCTCTAGCAACCTCACCTTTCCTCTGCACCATTAAGCCTTGAAATGATAACGATTTTCAACTTTTCTCCCAGAAGATTCACTCATAGTATTCCTGCTGGAATATTCGACGTCCAATTTTCTGCTTTGTTAACGTTTAAACCAACACCTCTTCTATAAATCTGACCTTTCCCTGCCGGCCACTCTAGTTTTCTTATCCCTCCACATTTGGCTGATACGCCTGTTTGCTTTTAAGTGAAACGTGTTATGATAATTTGGAATACATTAAAGCCAAAATAAAGAAGGAACCACTCTTCGTAGAAATAGTACTTGTCATTTTTACATCAGTTTAAGATGTCTGCATACTTTGAAGGCAGCACTGTAGACTGTCTTCCTAAATCACCAAAGAAAATAAAAAGGGAAGAAGAGGCTGGGTATACTGGCGCACACCTCTAACACCAGCACTATGGAGGCAAAGGCAGGAACTTCTCCTTGAGTTCAAGGTCAGCCCGGTCTACACAGTGAGTTTCAGGCTAGACAGGACTACATAGTGAAGGCTATGGGTAGTCTCCAAAGGATTAGGGGCAAGAATTTATTTCTCTTAGGATCCTTAGGGCCCAGAAGAATCCTATGAAAGATAACTAGTAAATGTTTGATAGACTAAAAGCAAATCATGTTGTTTCTCCATTTAAAATTCTCCTCTAGTTCTTTACCATTTGCAAGATGAATCCATATTCACACTGAGCCAGACCAAGAGTGTCTGGCAGAATCCTGTGTATCCATGCTTTTTGCATATGCTCTCTGTCAAGAGAGCCTGTCCTCTCTGTACCGTGTAAAACTGCAGCTCTAACTCCAAGGGGAGCTCAAACTATGACTTCCAACAGAAAACAGTTTACCCTACAACCACCTTGACTTTCCTTCTCTGGTCAAATTGGCTTCTCTTCGGAGCAGTCAGTCTCACTGGGACTGGATTTTCTCAGAGGAAAGGATACTTTGGTCTAGTTTACTGTGTCAGGTGACCCCCCCCCCATTCCAAAGCTAATTAAGCCAGGAAGGGAGAGTTGGTCCATGCTCTCCCTTGAGAATGTAATGATCCAGGAACTATAATCAGATGGCACTGTACAACCCCATAGATGAGACTGGTGGCTACAGTCAATCATTAGAGTACTCTCAAATTAGCATATTCTGCAAATAAGAGATTTCTGCAAAAAAGGGGAGGAAGAAAATGGAGACAATTGGAAGAAGATGTAGTCTGAAACTGAGGCTTCAAAGGGAAAGAGCCAGACAGAAGAGCCACCTAGTGACTTTCCAAAACCCACAAAAATCTAGCTGCACTTCCTGCTGTTGTGTTCTAGAAGGTACCCCCATATTTATCCAGTACATTACTTTTCCTTTAATCTAATTTAAACTAAATTTCTGTTCCTTGCATCCAGTGCTCCTAAGATACCTTGAACCAATGTTTGCAAAATATATGGCAGTTTTAATAATTTTAGCAATTACAGACTCTTTTCACACACAAAAAAATCCAGAACAGAGCAATAAAACAGAATATTAAAAACTGCACTAGATGAGTTAGAATTCTGAAGTAGATTCGGCTAAAATAAACTTACAGTAACATACAGAGACCTAAGAAGAAAAATGGCCAAATCTCTTGGGAAGGAAGCAGTGACAGGGAACTGTACAATGGTCTGTGTTGTTATATGGATCAGGATGGAAAGTGGGAGACATTTGATGATTATAGAGATGATTATAATGCTTCCAACACAAAGAAACGATTACTGTTTTAGGTGATAAATATGCCAGTCACTCTGATCTATCTGATCATCAGACACTATTTGCATGTACCAAATGCATCACTAGTACTTATAGCTACATGCAATTTTTTAAAAATGTATTACATTGTGTGTATGTATGTGTGTGCTTGTGTAGTTTTACCTACTTTAGTATGGGACATACCACAAAGTGTGTGGAGATCAGAAGATAACTTGTGGTTTGATTCTCTTCTTACCCTAAGGGTCCCAGGCATAAAACTCAGGTGGTTAGGCTTAGCCACAAGCACCTTTATTACTGAGCCATCTTGCTTGCCTCTGTGCAATTATTATGTTTTAGTCAGACATATTTATAAGAAGTATTTAACTATTTAACTGGATTATCAGAAAGAAATAACAGGAAATGGCATTTAGCCTTCCAGGCAGAAGAAAAGCACTAGTTAGAATCTTTCATATCATGTTATAAAAACCCAGCTTTAAAGAGGTCTATCAAGGGCTGGGATCAGGAGCACATTAGCCACACCTGATGAGCTGAATTACATCAAACAGAATGTCCTCGTTTTTCCTGGTGGGTGAGGGTGGAGAGAGGCACTTCCCTGGGGCTTGGTGGGGCAGTCAATATGCTGGCACAGAGCTGTTACTGCCCGTTATCATTAAGTCCTGGGATTTTTGTTCTCCATGGTTTTGTGTAATAGCTTTATTTTTAAAGTACTACACATAAATATTTTTCTCTTGATCACTGAGTGTTGAGTGGCTCCTTCAATTTGTATGAGAAGCAATTGACTCCTCTAGTTCTGGCCCTCTGTGAACAGAGCAGAGCAGTCACCCTGGCTATGGGCCCCCATGTGGTACTTTCACTATGTGCCACAGAATCCCTAAAAGGTTAGGACACTCTTCAAGTGAAAACAGAAACTTTGAAAGTGACTCCAGAGGAAGCAGGAGCTGGGGCAGGAAAAGAAACCATCCTGAGAAGTGATTCTGGCTCCCAGTGGGATTCCAGAAGCAAAAGCTCCAGGATGGACCCTCCTCAAAGGCACATCTCAGACCACCCTTGACTTGGGCTCCAACCAAACATAAAGACAGCAAGCTTCACAGAAGCAGAGTTCAGACAGCCTAGGAATCAAATGAGCATGAACTCATTATGACTGACAACAAACAAGTACCAACCCAACAACGGGTTGGATGGAGGGTGATTTTTGCAATAACCAGAGTCCTGGGTGCCTAAAAACAAACAAAACAAAAGCGAAACCCAGCTAGGAAGGAAGTGAGGAGGTCAGAGTAGCAGCTAGAAAACCTGGAGTAAAGTATGTGAAGCTAAACCAGGAAAGTGCTCACTCACTCCAAAACCAGGACAGGGGCCAGGAGGAACCAAGATAGCTCGGGGATTAAAAATTCATGCCAAACAAGGAAGCCTATCTGAAAAGATCAGAAGATCCCAACAGACTTCTTCCAGAATATCCAGCACCCGGGTCGAGGTGCTCAAATTGAAGGAGAGAGAGGAATGAGAGCTGAGAACCCCACAAGCTGTAGTCCTAAGACAGGTAACCATGCCTAGTGCAAAAGGTACCTGGAAAGCAACAGGCAATGTGTATGAAAAGCCTAAGAGTACCTTGACCTCAAAATTCCACTTCTAGAATGCTCTCTTAAGAAAATAATCTCATGCATGAGGCCCTGGTTTCAACCCCCAACTCCACAGAAACAGGGTGTGGAGGTGTACGCCTGCAATCCTAGCATATTGGAGGCAGAAGCAGGAATGTGAGAAATTCAAGGTCATTCTTGGCTACATAGTGAGTTCAAAGCCAACCTAAAGTACATGAGACCATGTCGCAAAAAAAAAAAGAAAAAAGAAAAAGATAATCTGAAATATCAATGGAATATGTACAAAACATACATACAAAAACCTATAAACACAAAAGTAGTCATAATTATTTGGTTAAAAAATAAAGTTTATAGCCGGGCGGTGGTGGCTTTAACCTTTAATCCCAGCACTCGGGAGGCAGAGGCAGGCGGATCTCTGTGAGTTCGAGGCCGGGCTGGTCCAACAGCCTCCAAAACAATACAGAGAAACACTGTCTCAAAAAACCAAAAAAAAAAAAAAGTTTATGTTGTCAAAGAATAAATTTAACACAATATTTTTTAAAGTTTAAAACAAGTAAAATACTAAACAATGTAAATATGTTGGTATGTTCTCAATATATTATTAGTCAAAAGGAAGAAAACAATGTTCTATTTATCACAAATACGGCTATGTAACAATGTGTCTACAAAAGGCAAAAAATAAACACATCAAAATTCTAACCAAAACACACAAAAAATTCTTAGAATAATTTACCTGAAAATGATGAAATACTGGCTATTTTCTCCCTTATCCTTTTCTTTTTTTATCTTTTGTGGTGTGTGTGTGTGTGTTTCAGTAATGACCATATATCATGTTTACATTATCTTTAAAAAAATTGGTTTGTTTTTAAACAAAGCCTGTCCTCCATCTTTTTTTAAATTTTTATTTATTCTCTCATACAATACATCCTAACTGAAGCTTTCCCTCCTTCTACTCCTCCAAGTTCCTCCCCCATCTCCCTCTCCCCCAGATCCACTCCTCCCCTACTTCTCCCCCAAGAGAAGTGCAAGCCTCTCAGGGACATCAACCAAACACAGCACAACAAGATATAAGACCAGGCACAAACCCTCACATCAAGGCTGGATGGGGCAGCCCAGTAGGGGGAGACGGGTCCTGAGACCTGTCCTCCATCTTGAGGAGAGTTGTTATCTCCAGACAAGATCTGGGGCACAGGAGAACCTACTAATGAGCAGAGTTACTCCAAAGAAACTTCCCGTCTTTGCTGTAAAACAAAGGCTGGGACTAGGCCAGTGTGGACAGTGCACTTAGCCAAGGCAGGTAAAAATTTGACGATGCCTGTCAACAAAATAGGTAGTATTTTACTGGAAAAACCCTTTAAAACCAAAATTAGGCTGGATTTGGTCAAGAAACATGCCCATGATCCTAGCACTTAGATTACAAGTAGGAGGATCAGGGAATCAACGTCATCCTCAACTATAGAAGTGAGTTCAAGCCCAGTCTAGACAAAGGAATTGAAACCTCAAGCAAAACAACAAATAAGTAAAGCCAGCAAATTTAAGCCAGGCATGGTGGCACAGGCCTTTAATTCCAGCACCCAGGAGGCAAAGGCAGGCAGATCTCTGTGAGTTGGAGGCCAGCCTGGTCAACAAATTTTGTTCCAGGACAGCTAGGGCTGTTACACAGAGACACTCAAAATAAAAAGCAAACAAAAAAAATTAATGAAAAAAATTGTACATTTAGATAAAGTTGGGAATTGTACTTGTTTTTCCTCTGGTCTGCTTCCATCCACTATAACTGGGAATAGTTCTGTTACTGACTCTTGACTTTCTTTTAAATTCAGATCTTTTGTTTATCATGGAGTTTTGCCTTAATTAGTTTCTATGCTTATTATACTTCCACATAACTAACTTCATGGAATATGTTTCCACCGTGGTTTGGCAGTGTGCAGACCAATACTTTGCTGGTGCTGGTAGCTCTAAGTAGGAACAGAGAGAGAATGCAAGCAGCTAGGCAGGAGAGGAATCTGGAGTGGAGATTCTTTCTCAACCCCAAATACAGCAGGGCCACAGTTACTACAAGGCCCTCCTCACACTCCATTAGCTCAACTCCCTTCCTTGGTGATTTTCAGGGATCAAAACAGAAAAATACACTGGGCAGTGGTGGCACACGTCTTTAGTCCCAGATCCCAGCAGACAGCAGAGGCAGACAGATCTCTGTGACTCCCAGGGCAGCCTGGTCTACAGATCTAGGTCCAGGGCATACAGAGCTACACAAAGACACCCTGTCTCGAAACAGAGAGAGATGAGAGATGTGAGGGGAGAGAGGGAGGGAGGGAGAGAATGAGGGAAGAAGAGAGAGAGGGAGAGAAGGAAGGAGGGAGGGGGAGAGAGAGGGGAGAGAACGGTGTGGTGGCAAATGCCTTTAATCTAGTACTCCAGAGGCAGAGGCAGATAGATCTCTATGAGTTTGAAGCCAGCCTAGTCTACATACCAAGTTCTAGGCCAGGCAACCCTGTATAGTCATACCCTGTTGTAAAACATGCCCCTCCCTACAAAACATAAAAAATAAAATAAAAAATCTGTTCCAGGAACTGGAGAAGTGGTTAAGAGCACTTGCAAATAACCCAGGTTTGATTCCCAGCACACACATGGTAGCTACAACCATATGTACTTCTAATTCTGATGCTCTCCTCTAGTCTCCCCAGGCACTGAGCATTCACATGAAACACACATCACACTTGCAGACAAAGCACTCATACACATAAAAATAAATAAAAGTGCTGGGTGGTGGTGGCGCACGCCTTTAATCCCAGCACTCGGGAGGCAGAGGCAGGCGGATCTCTGTGAGTTCGAGGCCGGGCTGGTCCAACAGCCTCCAAAACAATACAGAGAAACACTGTCTCGTAAATACCCAAAAAAATAAAAATAAAAAATAAAATAAAATAAAAAATAAATAAATAAAGGCTTTAAAAGAATTTGTTTCAGCTGAGCCTCATTGACAAGATTGCTCTGTGGTGCTAAGGCCACATGGCCTGTCCCCCATTAGATCCGCACATCTTCCAGCCTCTTTATAGTTTATCTGTTTAGGACACATTCAAAAATAGCACTGATGAGATTCAGCTCTGTAACAGCCACTTTCATGTGTATTATCTAATCGAATCCTCATGACAAGCCTGAGAAGCAAGTATTATTAAACCCTTCTGGCCAGAGGGCCAACCACAGGTTTGTTATGAGCCAAAGAATCCCAGTCTTCTGCCCAAACACTGATGTATGCCCAATGCTATTGGGCTGTGCCCAGCAGGCTGATTTCCTAAAGGCAACCACAAGACAGGCTTCCAAAGTACCCTTCAGCATTGGTGCCATTGCTTAGCTGGTTAAAGCGCTTGTCTAGCAAAGCACTCTTCATGACATTCCTATCATCTAGTTGACTTTTCTATCCAGCATCCATCAGAGACTAAAATCACACAAAATGGAACAGTAGGGCAAGAAATGCACTGAATTTTCTGTTGTCTGACCTCAGACCCCATGTACTTTTAAGAGTGGGCCACTACGCAGGCCACTGCACAGCTAAAGAACTAAAATCCTGGGTGGGATTTACTGCCCCACTGTGAGGAAGAAACAGTAGTTAACATCCCATCTGATGTGTTCATTCTAGATTACCCTCACCTCAAGGACAGGGAGAACATGAGTGACAATATAGGGGAGTATCAAATAACTACTAGTGTGCTGGCTTTTGGCATATCATGTTCTACCTCCATTATAATTTTCAGACAAGACAATAGAAGAGATTTCATCTTGACTCACAGGTTTCCTGACTCTGGGCCCTCTTCTCTTGCCCTCTGTATTGGCTGTAACAGCAGAAGGCAGGGGTAATCTACACTGATGAAAGGAGCCCATGTCCTAGCAAGACCTCTTCTTACCCTTGCCATGTTTATCTCCATAGGAGGAACCCAAAGCAATAGCAGCACACTCTGATGGGAACCAACACTGACAAGGAGAGCCTGAGAAGTGAAGATGGGACTCTCGTTTTCCAGTTTTCCACTTCTCTATCCCTTCTACTTCTATCATCACAAAGCATGCTGGGAGATCAGATTCCAGTGTGGTGTGAGCTGATGGAGGGGCAGTTAGGGAAGAAGAGTTAGAATCTAGTGCATTCCTCCTCATCATTAACACTTTCCCTTCCCAGGGCTATAAAGGGAACACAGCCTCCTGGATTCTCAGCTTTCAAAAAGTAAAGAACTGCTCTAAATCAAGAGTTTCAGATAAAGCTAAAATGGGTAGAATTGGATAAAAATCAGACCATGCACACATCCGATAGACTCACATTAAGACGAGTATGTGAAGGCAGAGGGATGAAAAATATTTTCTATGAAACAGTACACAAACACACAGAAAGATGTCTTTAGATTTTTCTCTGAATGCCGAATATTAAGAGATGCTGACTGAGGTAGGAGTCGGCTTCATTGCAATCAGTGATGCAATCCTAGGGAAACCTGAGAGTCCAACACTAAGCACATCAGCAATCTGGTGCAGAACACAGTTCAAATGCAGTGAGATCCTGTTCCCAGGTCCCCACCTTCTTCCCATCCCCATCCTGATCTGTACAGCACTGCTACCACTTTCACACTAAAGACTACATTCAGGGTTAATCAATGCCTTCATTTCTAAAAGTCTCAACACCCAAAAGGGGTTTCACTCCCCACCCTCCATTCCTCAAACTAGCAACTGTTCAAATTTTTAAAAGTCCTGACTATAACCAGCATCCCTACCTCTCCTTTTCCCCCTTAGAGGCTGCTTCAACCCCAATACCCCTTCCATCCCTTGTCAATCTCCTGAGCCCATCATGCCTCCTTTAGGAACTTCAAGCCAGGCACTGTCCCCTGTCCCCCTTCTCTTGTATTTTTTAATTGTTCCCCTCCCCCTTCCTCTTCTTCACTAATATTTACACAGGATCCACAGCTCTCTGAATTACAAAGGAAAAAACAAATCTCATTATTCCTCTCTTGATTCAACTCCTGTTCCTTTCTTCTCCTCACAAGCAGACAGTTTTAATTGCCTGCTTTCTTTTCTTTTCTTTCTTTCTTTCTTTCTTTCTTTCTTTCTTTCTTTTTTTTTTTTTTGTCTTTCCAGGCAGGGTTTCTCTGGCTTTGGAGGCTGTCCTGGCACTCGCTCTGTCGACCAGGCTGGCCTTGAACTCACAGAGATCCGCCTGCCTCTGACTCCCGAGTGCTGGGACTAAAGGCGTGCGCCACCACTGCCGCCCGGCCTAACTGCCTGTTTTCTTGTGCCCATTCACTCTTCTTTATTACACCCTCCACCCCCAGCCATTCAGAAACCTCCTGAAATCCCCGTGGCTCAGTTCAGGGGACACTTTCCAGGCTTCGCCGATGGCAGCTGTGCAGCTGTTTTCACGCGTCTTTCTTCAGTCCAACACTCTACTTTGGAGCGCTCTGCTTTCCTTCTGCATCTCTGCCCACTTCATCTCAGGAGGGTCCTATCTTTCTGTTCCCTAAGAGCTACTGTATCTGCAGGACTCAGTTAAGAGTCATCTTATCTTACTCCACAATGCTCCCTGGGTGACCCAACCCCTAAAGCACTTAAGCAAACTTTCAGGGCATTGCTAATACTGACAACCAAAGGCCCAGATCTGAACATTTCTCATTGACCTGGTAGAATTTCCAACTTGTACTTTTCACGGAGACCTCCCCTCCTCTCTATCCCCCAGCCTCATTATGGCTGTGAATGTAACCGCCATCAACCCCATGCCCTACTCTCAGCAATCCCACTCGTTAATGTCCGAACAATGGCAAAGCATGATTCTCATGTCGGTTTACTCTGCCTGTATTCACTACCATACTGTGCTCCCAAGCCATCCCCTTTTTCCTCTAGAACACAATTTTTAGTGCACTCTCAGTACAGAAAGAAGGCAGATACAACTGCCCAACCATCCAGTCACAAGTGAGTTAAATATACCATTTGGAGCATCTGCCCACAGCTAGGCCACCCTGATTCTCTTTCCCTAGAACATAGAACCGGATGGCCTAAATCTTTGCTGGCAGCAGAACCTGACAGCAAGGAAGAACAGGAACTGCACAGCTGCCCCCATGCTGACCACAGGAGCTAGCTAATGGAGAAAGAGAAAGCTGTGCAGGACTATACAAGGCACAGGGGCCAGGGACTCCAACAGCTCTGACTCCCAACATCAGCCACATTGAGTATAGTATCCTCAGTAGTTTTTTTTTTTAATAACAACAACAACTCTCCGGTTCTTTCAAAAGCTTCTAGATAAATTCACAGCTAGATGCTGATATAGGGTCTGATTCAGCAGGCCCGAAAGAAGCTCTGAGATGCATGTTTTTAAAAAGCCTCCTAGACACAAATATCATCAACAATTAGGGGAACCAATGTTCAAAGATCAAGAGACAGTTGCTGTTTCCTGGGCATAAACAGTAAAAACTTCAGTATACTGAAAACCCTGAGCACAGAACCAGGGTATGTCTTGATTACACACCCAGCAGTGCAGGGTGGCCATGAGGAGTTCTGGTGTGATGACTATTGCCTATAGGAGGGAGCTAAAGACTTTGCAAATTCCTATTCTCCTGAAAATATTTGCCACTGGGGAAAAACACAATCCGCATTTTAAGTGGCTATTCAAATATTCTACAGAACAGAGACCTCTCTGGCAGATGTCTGCTCAATCTAGTTTGAATGTCAGGGAAAGTGAAAAGAATTGATTGTCCCAGAGTTACTTCCAAAAGCTCTAAAATGGTGGTCAAAGAAAAGAGAAGAGACAGATCAGTGGTAGAAATAAATTTCTATGTCCCAAAGTCTTCAAGACATATAGAAAATAATGCTGCTGTCTAATGTCTAATGTGGCTGGGGCTGGTGCTGGAGTGTCCCACATCGATTCCATCCATCCAGACTTTAGAGCACACACCCACTGTCAGACTGTGCAACAGCATTCCCAGATGACCTGGCACTGGCAACCTTTCCAACAAATCTCCATGTGAGATATACCCAGGAGTAAGAGAAAGAACAGTGAGTTGGAAGTCTGGAATCCTAGTTCTGGTTCAACTTTCACAAAAGACAATCTAGCCCTGGGCGAGCCACCAGATGTTTATGAAAAAGCAGTTTCTTATCTGTATAATAACGAAAGTGTGGAGCTGGCAGAGAGGGGAGAACACTGACTTTTGGGACACCTGCCACAGTGTGGTGACTCTACTGGGATGTGAAATACATATCTGAGCTCTGCATAGGGGGTGAATAGACAGTAGCACTGCTGTCTGTGGAGGTAGCAACAGATAAGCAGCTATGACCCTCAACTATGGGTGAGAAACTAACAGCAGCCCTTCCTGTGGATGTCCCCTTGACTCCAATCACTGATTTCCTCAACAGCAACACATTTTCAAAACCTAAAGGTAAATAAACTTTCTAGTATACGTCTTTCTGTAGAGTGTTCAGGAAACTGGAGGGCTCCCTTCGAAGCCATTCCCTATGTCCACCAGACAAGCACTACAGCAGTGGACAGTGTCCCAGTGGCTGACGAGACAAAAGACCCTTACAAACTGAGGGCCAAACCACACAGGAGGTTCAGACAGTGTCCCCTCACCTTCCTGACATCCTAGATATATTTTGTGTTTGATCCTCGGCCCTACACCCTGTCAAAGGCTCAGCAGGGGTGGCAGCTTCTGTTTCAATTTAACTTCAGTTCATTTTTTTTTTAAAGATTGCGATTTTTTCAAAATACAAGTTTTTCTTTCTCATCTATGGTCCAAAACACCAACATTTTAAACAGGGAATCTCATGGCTGGGGAGATGGCTCAATCACTAAAGTGACAGCTGCAGGAGCATAAGCACCTGATTTCAAATCCCAATACCCATGTTTGTAAAACTCTGGGCAGTGGTGTGTGATTCCTGCACTGAAGAGGCAGAAATGGGCAGATCCCTTGAGCTTACTAGTCAGCTAGCCTAGAATCCATGTGCTTCTGGGTCAGTGAGACCCTAACTTAAAGTAATGGTAAGAAGAACAACATGAAGAATGATTAAAGGAGACACCTAGCATCGACCTCTGGCCTCCAGAAACACACATACCCACCAACATGAACATACACACAAAACATGATCTCTCTCAAAATCTCTCCTGATCTTCCTTTTGCCTTATGAACCCTTATACATATCACCATGCCTATCTTTGTTCTTTATCTTGAATTTGGAAAAGAAGGAAAGAGAGGAGAGGAAAAGGGAGGGGAAGGGAGGGGAAGGGAGGGGAGGGGAGCTCAGCTGGTCCTCAAAGCAGATGTGGAGTCTCATCTTCCTTGACCACACAGATCTACACCATGGTATCCTTCACAGCTTCATTAACCTTCTGCCACTGATATCCAAGCCAATGAGAAATCTCTGCTCAGGCACCCTCAAAAGCTATTTCATCTTTGTCCCCCCACAACCTAGCAACCTAGTTCAAGAAAGGCACTAAAGTTTTTAGTGTCTTCTCTCTCTCTCTCTCTCTCTCTCTCTCTCTCTCTCTCTCTCTCTCTCTCTCTCTCTCTCTCTCTCTCTCTGTGTGTGTGTGTGTGTGTGTGTGTGTGTGTGAGAGAGAGGGAAAGAGAGAGAGACAGAGAGACAAGAGACACAGACACACATGAGAGAGAGAGAGAGAGAGAGAGAGAGAGAGAGAGAGAGAGAGAGCGCTCCATTAACAACCTAGCCTCCTCCTTAAAGAAAAAAACAACACCACAATTAGGGGCTCCTAACCAGGCAGGCGTGACTCCTAAGCAGATGGCAGGCCTCATAATTAGGTCATTACATAATACTGTCTCTAACCAGCTTCTCTGTGCCTCATTCCGAGACTCCAGGCTGATGAGCTTTATACTGTGGTTACTTTAATTATAATTTGCTCTCGGGAACACAGTAATACCATGTTTTGATAAAAGGAAAGAATCAAGTTGGAGTGCAGAGGAAGTAAGATTCAGGCGGTTGCTCTTACCATCTGTTTAAAGTAATCCAGACTTGTACTAGTAACTACTGTTGGTTTCTTGGTTTCTCAACTGTCACAGAGAATGAAGTGAGTACCTTGCCGTATTTACTCTAATACTGCCTTTAAAACAGTCTCTTAGTTGACAAGCAAGGTTCCACTGCAGGATTCAGGTATTAATATTATCTCTCGGGTTTGACATACTTGGCTACTACCTCACATTTAGGCATGATAGAAGGCACTTAGCATCCCACCACTGAGCCAACGGTTACATAAGATGTAACCACATGCACAGAGACAGATCTTACATCAGCACCAAATCAGGGTCAGTCTTTGGTTTCCCTCAACCTCCCACTACAGGAGCTCAGAGACCTCACTGAGCTCCAAAGAAGTTGAAAGCTTCCTATCCAGCTCCCAGTGCAGGCACCACTCTGCTCTTCCTTCTTATTCTGGAGCTGTCCACCCTACAAATCACCATTCCCTTTTCCCAGGTCAAAACTGCCATCCTACATTCGGTTGGCTTTAGGAACCCTGAGTATCATTTCTGGTATGGGAAATCTTCCATTTATAAGTTCTCATTTCCTCATTACAATCAACATGATTACTGTTTTGAGGATACAAAAATGAAGGCCCCTGTTAGAGCTGCTAGGGAACTTGTGTGAACATTCAAGCTGTGATTCGTGATTAAAATAAGAGACTATCAAAAGAAGAGGTTGGTGCTAATACACACAATGGAAAGTCTATACCTCCATGTCACTCCTTGTTCCCCTACATCCTTATCTTAACATTTATACTTTGGTCCATTTGGGTTTCCCAAGTTATGACACTGGTTTGGGACAATGACAATATGAGACTCAGTTCCAACAGTCAGCCTAGGAAGGCCTGTGACTGCCCTCACTCCAGTTCTTACACTACAACACCCACTGACTCCTGACCCAGGTCCTACAACTCTCCTGCATTATGGCTAATGCCAAGTCTTATGATCTAAAAGCCACAAAAATGACCAGAAAACAAATTTAAGTGCCATTTACCCAACAAGTGTGCTTGAACAGGGCATATGCTTTACATCTTACATGATCTGTGTAATAGGGAAAAGGTTGTGACCTTTCCTCCAGAAGTGTGTGACCTGTGAACCTCCAATGTTGACTGGGCAGCCAAATACCAGGCTGGTACTGAGGCAGAGAGGCAGGCAGGAGACCTCAGACTGAAAGAGACTCACCAAGGTGATAACAGGAAGTACTTACACAGATTAAATGACCCCAAAAAGCTCCTGGCATCGATAATATTCAAAAGGTTTAACAACACAAAAGAAGCTGAGGAATCTAGGCCTCAATTGTGACCTTACCCAAGGATGAAATCCTAAAGTTAAAAACTCTTCAAAGGCAGCTGAGATTTTTTTTTTTTGCATTTTCTGAATCACCTATAATAATAGTCAGTCCTAAATAAGGACAGAAGGAAGCTGCTGGCAGCCCCTGAGCTCTGACCTGTTACCTTCCCTACCACAAAACCTTTGGAAAGCCTATCCAACCACTCCAAGGCTCTTATTCACTCTGAAATTCCTTATGCACAGAGTTTTCTTACTGGTAACAACACAATGGTACCACCCTCAGTGGTGACACACACCTTTGATCCGAGCACTCGAGAGGCAGAGGCAGGAGGATCTCTGTGAGTTAAGGCCAGCTGGTCTACACAGTGAGTTCTAGGACAGCCAAGATTACACAAAGAAACTGTCTAGAAAAACAAAAACAAACCAACCAACAAACAAAAAAGGGTTGTACCATAGCATCCATGAGGGACTCATTCAGAATTCTTAGGCTGGAGGGTTTGGAGCCTCACTTCTCCACAGGTGATTCTAATAGGCAGCAGGCAGTGAGACACAGCACACTACTCTCCACTAAGGGAAACATTTGCTGTGCTGCAAATCCCCCTTCTATGTGCTCTGGCTTTCTGCCCAAACCGTCAGACTTTGTTCCCTAAAACCTACCTCACTCAGAAGCAAGGTTCTAGAGTTAGAGAAGGGCTCTAATTCCACTACAAATGCTTGGTAGTGACATGACTTGGATTTAGTTACAAAATGAGCAGCCATCACCTATTTTACAATTACCTCAAGATTACATAAGAAAGTGTCACAAAACACCTGAGACATATACACCAAAGAAACACCCAGCAAATGCTCAGTCCCAACTCCCATCAACCCCTCCTTCCTAAGTAACATCCATTTGGTGTGCACCTGACATCACCAGTACCTCAGAAAAACTCAACTGTTACAAGAACTTTTGCTGACACATGATACACTCTACTTGAAGTTCTGGTCATGGGTATCAGGTTCCTATCCCTTAGATTAAAAAAGACAACTAGCTATGCTCTTCTTAAGTAATGGCTCGCTAGGTTACAAGGTAAAGAAACAATCAATGGCATCAGGTAACACAACCATAGAGAAATCCTCCCCTCTGAATGGTCAAAGCAGGCGTGGAGTCTGGGCAGATGGATGTTATATGATTTTGTTACTCCTCAATTCTTATGTTTATTTTATGCCTGCTCTCACAACCATGCTTTTCCTCATGCAGATTTTTATGATGATTCTAGTAAACAAGCTGGCCTGAGTTCTGCATTATTTATTTCTATCAAACAGCACATCTGATCTATAAAGATCTAGTATTATTAGAACCATCCCAGTACACTATATAGGAGAGCAACATCTCAGAGCTCAATCTGGATCCTCCAATGAGAGAACTGCTACTAAAAGGATAGCCTCTAGTTTCCCAAAACCCTCTGTTGTGCTTTAGACAAGGCTTTTAGGAAAATGGATTCAATCCTGAGAGACATATATACACTAAGCTCAATCTGTTTTCACAGCCTTACTGCAAAGCCATTTGTTAGCTGGGGTAAATGTCAGGGTACAGATAAGAAAAATGAGTTTTCATCACGGAATTCTTTGATCAGAGCAGTAGTTGAGATGTGTCTGATTAGACAGGGCCAGTCTTCACACAGACAACATATTATGACCAACAAAGGTATCAAAGTTGGGAAATAAAGCAAGTGGAATCAAGATAAGCAGCACACTGTAACTGACAGGATGAGAAGGTTGGGATCTGAAAATAGTCAAACCCTGGCATAGAGTCAATATCTAGCTGGATGTAGTGATAAAGGCCTATAATGCCAGCACAGAGGCACAGAGGCAGGAGGACAGCAAGCCTCAGGCCATCCAGGAATTCATAGTGAGACTCAAACATTTCAAGTTGGCTAAGTGGGAAGACTGAGCAAATCAGCATCTATATGCCCAGTCCATTCTGCAGTGCCCATTCTTCCTGGAGGACACAGTCAGGGCAGGAGTGACTCAGCATAAGCCACCCCACTAGCCTGTGCACAGCTCCTCAGCAGAGCAAGCTCAGACATCTCAACACACTACAGTAGAGGGGTAATCGAGTGGTTGGTAGGTTTGCACAATCTCTAGTTAGAAATCTGCTGCCTAATAGGTGCTATGTTGGCTTAACTACCTATTAACTGGAAACATCTCCACTTCTGCAAAGCTCCATTTTCACAGTTTTGAAACAGGAATCATTAAGTCCATCCTAACAATCTCAGTAAGGTCAAATGAGGGAGCAGGACGTGGTGGTGCACAGCTGAAATCTCAGCATGCAGGAGGCTGGTGCAGAAGGCAGCTGGAGGTCAGCCTTGACTACACAGTGAGACTTGTCTAAGCAAAAACAACAGAAAAACAACAAGAGAGATTTTCATTTAATATGAAAATATGACATTTGCTCAAATACTTGCCCCCACTTCCCTCGTGTACAATTTTGTTGGAAAAATAAACATGTAAAGTGTAAAACATATGCAAACATGTAATACCTGATACATGGAAAGATAAATGTCACTTGGAATTTCACAGGTAAAGATATTTGAAACAGATTTCAGTGAGACTCTGAAGGAGCAAAACTTTTCATGTCTACATTTTACAGAGCATTACAAGTGTGGTTAGGATTTTCACAGTCAGAGAATTAACACAGCATCACTGCATTCATTCTTGGAGACCTGGAGATAAGGAACAAAACAGAGTGTTCACTTCAAAAGGTCAGGAAAGCTAATGAAGAAGCCCAATTCATCACCCTCACTATAGCTCAATCCTCACAAAATAGCTGGAAATCAGTAAAAACCAGTAGAGTGGGTCAGCTGGTCTGCCACTGATCAACCACCACTTCCATCTACCCAAGGAAATTTACCATGTGCTCAAGATATGGCAGAAGCATTCCTACAACCCACAGTGACCCATATCAAGGGAAATGAGACTGCTTCATGAAGAAATCTGTTAATGACTTCAAAATCACTTCACTCTAGAGCCAAGGGGGCTACAGTTGATTCAACGTTTTTTAAATCACAAAGACCATAGAGAGAGAGTCTAATGGAACTTAAATGGGAAAGTTAAGGCAAGACATTTTTATTAACAACTCGCAGATACCCTCTCCTGGCTCTCCTATCCTGAAGCTTCACTAAGAGAAGACAGAAATGAAGAAGCAGAGAAAACAAAGTGACCAGAGCAATTCACAGACTACAAGGGAAGGCAATGCCTTCTCTATAGTACCCGCTTCTCCAATCTGCATGAGAACACAGTGCTCAGCTCTACCCAGAGTCACTCAGCCAGCCTTTGGTCTCTTGTCTACCAGCACTTCTCAACTGGAAATGCCCAAATCCATTTCAGGATCCAGAATGCACTGCTTCTCAAGAGATGTGCCTTGGGCCCTGAGGAACCTGTGACAATATCTTTGGACACTTTTACTGCTACACCTATGGAGACCAGAAATGTTACTGGCCCTAAGTGAATAGAAGCCAGGAGGCCAATATCCTACAATGCAGAGGATAGCCTCCCACAGAAAGGAATTACCCAGCCATAAATGTGAACAAAGTGGAGATGGAAAGCCCGATGTAGGCTGTGACTTCTCACACAACTTCTCTCATCATACAGTTACACCTGGTAAATCAGTACTGGCACAGCTGTGATAGGAGGATGGCCCCTATTTAAAAGAGCTAGACCTAAAAAGCAGGATTCGGTAGATGTTATAATCCTAGCTGTTATAATAATTCGAGAGGTGAACCTTGGCAGATTCCATAGCAGGCTAGGGTGACTGAGGCGGAGAGACAAACATACCAGGCAGACAGAGCTTAAGTGAGAAGTGTATTAGAAAGGGAAGGGAAGAGGAAGGAAAGAGAAGAGAGGTAAAGAGACACAGAGACAGAGAGAGGACTGAAGAGGGAGACAGGAAAAGTTCTGTCTGTCCAGGGGAACAGCAGGAAAGAGAATGTAAGTGTGGGGGGGTACTTTCTTTTAAAGGGGTCCTTTGCACATTTTGCATGTGCAGACTACACAATCACAGAACCCTGGACTGACCACGGTTCTGCCTGAATGCATTCTGCCAGGTGACAGGGGCAGGCCAGTGTAATGCCTGAATCCTTGCATTAGCACTCAGGGAGCTAAGGCAGCAGGACTGCCACAAATTCAAGGTCTGGTCTACATGCTAATGTCCAAGCCAGACAGGGCTATAGGATGAGCTTCTGCCTCAAAAACAAATAGAAAACATGAATGAACCTCAGATAGGCTATACTGCTATAAAAGCAGACAGGGTGGTACACAGCAAACACTTCATTTAAAATGCAGACTTTTTTTAAAAGAGAAGAGAAAAATAAGTAAATAAATTACAGAGTCTAGAGTGAGGGAGAAAGCCCAGTCATAAGGTGCTTCTGTGAGAGCATGAGAACCTCAGTTTGTTCCCCAAAGTCCACATTTTTAAAAAAGCCAGGATAGGCTGGTCATCATAATATATGCCTTTAACCCAGCATTTGGAATGTAAAACAGGCAAATCTCTTAGGTTTGAGGTCAGCCCAGTCTAGACAGTGAGTTCCAGGACAGGGCAGGGCTACATAACAAGACTATGGGGTAAAAAAAAAAAAAATTTTGTGCAACAGCATGTATCTATAACCCGAACATCAAGGGTTTGGTCCCAGCCCCCACACTGGGTGACTTACAACTACCTGCCTGTTACTCCAGTTACAGATGATCCAATGCACATACATACATGCAGGAAAAGCATCCATACACATAAAAGAAAATCTTTTTAAAAATAAGTTCATTCAACACAAAGGCAGTCTACATCACTCTGGTAGCATCTTAGAAGCAAAGACAAGGGCCAAAATGGTAAAGACAGACAAGAGCTGAGGCTCAAGATCCAGTAGGTTCTTGGAACCAGAATAAACTGACTGGAATCAACTTGGACCCAAGTGATTGAACCAAGGAGTCTAAACATTCAGGTTACAGCCAGTCAACATTGTAGCTAAAATTACATTAATGTTACCAAAGAAAAAATTCAAACCACATAAAGTAGTAAGTTTTTTCATGTATGATAAGCTTAGTGAGCTGAAAGCCTCACTTTCTTCTGGCTTCACTTGGCTCCAAGGGTATACTCTATATTTACATTAAGTACCCAGTTCCTTGCCTTAAAAGACTTGACACATGCAACAGTAGTGGGTGAACATTTGATAAGAAACAGAATATTTATACAGTCTCAAAATATCACCCAACAAAATACTAACTACAAGTAGAAAAAAGCAACAACAAAAGCCAGTGGCCCTATAGTAGAAAAGCAACAGCATTTAGTCGAGTGGCTAATCATGGATAAGCACTGAGTGCCTGAGAAGGAGACAGTGCCAGCCAATGAATAGGCATACCTGCATGTGACCAAAGGAAACAGCAGACTACCCTAGTAAAGGGCCATCCTACAAAAGGAGCCACCCAGTACTCTGTGAAAATGTCAGGTCACGAAAGACAAAGCAAGATTAAGGGGTGCTCCAAACTAAAGGGGATTTAAGAGACAACACAACTAAACATTTGATCCTGATTAGATCCCTGACTCAGGGGAATGTTGTTTTCATTTACTATAATAGGTACTAATGAGACAACTGGTATGTTGGAATAAATTTTATCTGAAGTTAATTTCCTTATTTTAACAACTGGACTTAGCATGTTTGGGGAAATACTGAAGTATTTTGGGCCAAAGGGACTTTTATTTTCAAACAGTTTAAGCAAACAAACAAGTAAATAGTAACTATAGACTAATAGCAAAGCAAATGTAGCAAAATACTAGCACTTTGGAACTTGTGGGTTAGAAGATATGGGAATTTGTGTTTTTAACATTTTTTGACTTATCAAACATACTATATTAATCATTCTGAGTAAGATTTTTGTATTATATTTGAACTGTTATTAAACTACTTCAAAATAGAGGGGTTAATTTAAAAATGAAAGGACAAGAAATGAAAAGTGCTCCTGGAGCCCTCTTTGTAGGTCTAGTTTTCTTTCCCAGATGCCAGTCCCAAGTAACCACACAGGGGCTTATATTAATTACAAATCCTTGGCCAATACTCGGGCTTCTTACTAGCTAACTCTTAACATTTAAATTAACCCATATTTCTTATCTATGCTTTGCCACGAGGCTTGGTACCTTGCATACCCGTATCTTGCTGCTCCAAGTCTCCTCGAAACTCTCCTGACTCTGCCCTTCTTCCTCCCAACATTCTCAGTTTGGCTCTCCCACCTCTACTGGTCAGTCAACTTCTTTATTAAACCAATCACAGCAATATATATTCACACAATGTAAAGGAATGGTCCACATTTCCCCTTTTGTCTAGTTAAAAGGAAGGTTTTAACTTTAACATTGTAAAAGTATATACAGCAGAAACAGCTATCAAGTAAAAATTATCATTAAAATGTCTGGATTATTTGTATTTGGCAAAATTAGAGAAACTATTTTATTATCTATTTTATCTTTATGAGTCTAAAGTTTATACTTGATTTACCTTTAACCATTACTAAGGAAAATTTTAAGTCTAATTATTTAGTCTTTGACTCCAACATAAACCCCAGAAGGATGAAATGTTTCAAAGACAACATAACATACAGTATCCAGATTCTCTGTGTATTTTCCATTTTTTATGTGGCTTCTTTTTACATTACTTTACTCCATGTTTAAAAACTTTACTACTTTAAAACTATATCTTTTAATCTGACTGTATATACACTTTCTCATCTCTCTTCCAAGCCTTTGTACATTTTTTAACATGTTGTAACCCATTTAGAGGTTTGTTTGTTTTTTGTTTTGTTTTGTTTTTTTGTCTGGATCTGATTTTACCAACATCTGTATTTTTTTAATCTAATGAGACAAATCTTAAACTGCCATGTCAGCTACAGGCATTGCTCGCTTAGCACATAGTGGTAGCACATGGCGGTTTGCACCAGGCACGCAGCTATGGAAGACACATCTTGGTATTGTGGCTGACATGAGAGACAGGAGACTAGGAAGCCTCGTTTGGCTCTGTTTCTGTGCATTTAGAACCATTTTTAAACTTTCTCGGGCTTTTATGTTGATGTACATGGTCCTGGATGTTGGGTACCATTTGTAGGTAGTTTTCTTCCTCCACCCTTTTTTTTTCTTTTTAATTTACAAGTAGATTCAATAATCTATCCTTTTATCTTATCATTTCTATATCCTTCCTTTTTCTTTTCCAAATGAGATCCCTGAGATCTAGTCTCCTTTGTTTAGTTTTTTTTTTACCATTAACAATAATAACTTGTATCAATAATAACTTGTAACCAACATATTTTGGGAATGTGGGTGTCATTCTCTAGACTACTTTCAGCTGTTTGTGGGCACTTGCGTTATCTTTGGGAGAACCTTGAGAAAATCAGGATAATTGTTAAGTCTTGGCTAGAGTATTTTGTGAAGCTGAGTCATCTCAGCCAGAAGCCTTGAGTTGTTTTAGATGCTGGGTCACCTAGGCCATTCATTTTTATTGGTGTTTGCTTCCATCTACACCTCTTGGCCACATACTCAGTTCTAAGTCTATCTTCCTTGCAAAGGAGGTACATCGCCTTGACAAGCAGTGACTGCGTGGCTGAGCAGACTGTGTCCTGCATGAAATAAGCTAAAAAAAAAAAAAAGGTGACATTTATTATTTCAAAGAAATTTATTTGTGTGTGTGTGTGTGTGTGTGTGTGTATGTGTGCATATGTCACAGTGTGCATGTAGCAGTCAGAAGACAACTTGTAGGAATTGGCAATCTCCTTCCACCATGTGAATTCCAGGAACTGACTTAGTTCATGATGCTCACAAATTGAATCTGGTGGTATATTAAAAGAATAATTTTGTATATCAAAATCAAGTTGGTTCAGGAAGGCAAAGATATGTGATAGATGAATATCAAAAACTCACTGAAATAATTGTCTAGTTATGGAAGTTAAAAAAGACAAACTGAATGAAGATGCAATTTCACTATTTCCATTCTTGCCTTTATTTTTAAATCTTTAATTTTTTCAGTGGGAACATTAATATTTCTGATTATAAAAGTAATTTTGATTACTGTTTCAAATAGACTGTTCCAAATAATGCAAAATCGAATAGATAGTTTCCTGAACAATCTGCAACAATGTGGAACCCTCCCAATTTGTGGAAGCTGACTGTAGATCAACCTGCTGAGGAAATAGTTATCTACTCAACAGCAGTTCCATGCTTAAGCATGCACAAGATCCTCAGTTCAAATCCCAACATCAGGGTGTGGTTGTAACACAAAACATAAAAACCCAGAGATAGATATTGGGGTTCAAGCTTCAAATTGAAGATCAGAAAAGCAAAGAAGCTGGACACTAGCTCTTACCTCTACCTCACACTAGCTCCTACCTCTACCTTAGGCTGAAAGAGCTATCCACTCCTCAGCATGGCTGGAGAATAAATCTCTCCACCAAACCTCAGACTGCAATCCCAGACTTCTGCCTCTTCCTTTTATACCTCTCAGATCCTGGGATTAAAGTCATTGGGTTGGAGAGATGGCTCAACAGTCAAGAACATGTACTGCTCTTGCAAAGGCCCTGAGTTCAATTCCTAGCACCCACATCAGGTAGCTCACAACTTCCTGTAATGCTAGTTCCAGGGGATCTGATGACTCTGTCCTCCTGGGGCACTTACACTCATGTGTACATACCCACAGACACAGACATATACAGAATTAAAAAGAAAATAAACCTGTTTTTAAAGATGGAGCAATTCCTTGTTTATGCACTTTGATGAGGAAGCTTTCACTAAACATTCTTTCCAGTGGAAACAGAGCATGAAAAGCAGCCTCCAGCTGCTCTGCTCAGGGCCTGGGTTCCCTTTTGCCTAAGTGGTGAGGTGGAAGGGTGTATTTCCCCTCTGTAATTAGTTTATCCCACTGCCACTTGATGCAACCCATACATGTCACTGTTTTGTAGCAGAGAAAACATCTTCAGAGTCTTCATTCTCTATATTGTTCTCTTTTTGAGCCACGATAGTATCAATTCCACGTGCACATTCTATCTACTCTTTTTCAAAGCATGGCATCGTGGGGGAATCTTGAAGAGCTGTTCAGCATTTTGATTGTTAAAGGAGGATCTAGGCGAATGCCCAGCCTTTTCTGCACATCAAAGAAAGGCTGGCATCCCACAGCAGTACCCTTGTCAGCTCTCAGGGTGCAGTACTTGACCGAAGGGTTTGGAGAGACCATAAACCAACCATTTAATTAATGGAAAAACCAATGGACTACAGAGACTGTGTAGAAGAATCTAAACTAAAATTATCATCAACTGCTGTGAACTCTACATATTATTTAGTGTATAATATTTAAATTATTGGGCAGTTCAAGGGTTAGCAGCACTTTTCAGAATTCAACAGAGACATATGAATCATAGATGGAACTGGGAGCCTTGTTCACTGAAGCTGTTTCCCTCTGTAGCCAGATAAGAAGGCATTTATCAAAACCAGAGGGCACAAAGCCCTACAAGAACATACCCCTTCCCCCAGAAGCTAGAGAAGTTAAGAGAGTGATCTCATCCTTTCAGAACCATCAGAGCTCAAGGTGACAGTACCCTGACTCCCCTGTCACTCTGACCAGTTTCATAAAAACACAAGCTGTTTTGCTGCACTTCAATGCCAGCCACTACACCAGAGTCAAATATTAAAAATTAATAGGCTGGCAAGGCAGCATTCAACACAAAACAACTGTACATAGGAAATATATTCTAAAGGCAGTCTCAGAATACACACATCTTCTGTGTTGTCCCTAAGACCAAGGCCCATTTCTTCACTGGTCCTTCTAGCTTTGGTAGGTAGGTAAACAGCTTTGTTGTGGCTCAGCAGCCAGGCTTCACTCAATGCTTCCATGGTTCTTTGCTACTTTAACTCCTCCCCTTTACTAGGGCACACTCCTCTAGAAGCAGGTGACTGATTTACCCTCTTCTCTTCTTGCCCCACAACAGTATGCATCAACTAAATTAACCCACTCGAAAGTTCCAACCATCACCCTTAGTCTTGAAATAAATAACAAAAGCACATGAGCTGATGCAGAAGGAAAAATATTTCAGGCTGAAACAGAGACATGAAAACCCACTGAGGACCAAATATACTGTTCCACACTTTTAATCCCAGCACTCAGAGACAGAACCAGATCTCTGTGAGTTCAAGGCCAGCCTGGTCTACATAGAGAGTTCCAAGACATCCAGGACTACATAGAGAAACTGTTTCAAACAAACAAAAAACACTGAGGAGGGAGAGTAAGTATGGAGTCTGCTGGGGTTCTGCTCTCTCCCAAGCTCCATACCCCAACTGCACAGCAGCCTCTCCATGCCAGGCCCTTTAACAAATGTGTTCTGGCACAAGCCTTCCCTTCCTTTGCCCTCAATTTTCATTAATAGGACCATCGTGCCTTCAGTCATTTTCCAGTCTTTTCAAAATCTAAACTGCATATCAGCACCTTGCAGTAATGCTACCCCCACTACCATGAATCTCAGCACCAGTCCTCATTCAGGCTCTCCCAGAAGTCCAGCATCTAGATACAAATGTTCCCAGTCAACCTAGTCAGGGTATCACCAGATGCCTTCTATACCATGACCCTTGGGTACCCTTTGCACCTTGTTCTCAAACCACTTAACACCTATTTTACTAATCACAAAATAATAATTAAACATACCAACCTCCTCTGTTTCATAACAAATTCCTCAAGGGCAGGCACAATGCTTTGTAACTTTCCAAATGTGTTTAAATGAACACACTCGGGGCTAAGAAGATGCCTCAGAGGGTGAAGTGTTTTCTGCAAAAGCATGAGGACCTCAGTTCCAGTCCCCAGAACCCATGTAAAAGCTGGGTGCACCAGCACTTGGTTTCCATGCCCCCTAATCACTCTCTTACAGCCCTTCTCTGCAGCACTCAATCACAGAACTGTCACATGCCCACTTCTTCCCCACTGAACAAAAACTTACACTTCTGTCTTTACAAGGCACAGCAGTTTGATTCAGCTGTTTGTCATGAATCCTTCCTGTGTGCTATGTCACTAGCTGTACAGAACACTGGAGGTACAAAGCCAGGGCCTGACCCACTAAAGACATGTAGGGAAACTTCTTGAATAATGAGCAAATGAATAAGCCTGAAAACTTTGAAAATACTTTAGGCTCAGTGATCTGCAACAGATATGTAACACCCATGTCCCTGACATTGCTGAATGGCATTAGAGGCCACCACTATCTGATCATTCATCAAATGCTTGCTCATTGTACTGGTTAGTTTTTGTCAGTTTGACACAAGCCTAAATATATTAGAGAAAAGGGAATCTCAATAATTGAGGATCTGCCCCCATCATACTGTCCTGTGGGCATGTCATGGGGCATTTTCTTGACTAATGATTGATGAGAACATACCCCTACTGGGGCCAGTCCCCTCTCTGGGCAATGTCATCGCTAAGCAGTGATGATACCCCGAGGCAGGTGGTCTTGGGTAGTTTAAGAAAGCAAACTGAGTAGGCATGGAAAGTGAACCAGTAAGCAGATTCCCTGAAACTCCAGCTCTAGGTCCCTCCCCTCCCCCAAGTTGCTTTTTGATCAGTGTTTTATCACAGCAACAGAAGCCAAACTAAGACACTCAGTCACTACCACATATCAGGCAATTCTCTAAATACCAAGGATACAATACTAAGCAAAATGGACAAAAGTCTCTGTCCTCATGGATCTTGCATGCAAACAGGGAGACGGACCATAAAATGCATATATATATATACATTTAGGTACAGACTGGATTGTGACAAAATTTGTATAAAAAAAAACAAGCAGGAAAGGTAGTAATACTATGTACAAAAGGGTAAAGGGTAAACAAGTTTAAAACAAGGTTTAGGGAAGGACTCCCTGAAAAGGTGATATGTGAACAGAATTGTTAAGAGGGGCTAGCTGGAGTTAGTCTATCCAAGGCAGAGGGCAGAGAAGGCAGGAGCACACCTGGCATATTGAGGGACTACTGAAAAACTAAAGCAGGTGGTCATTAGAAAACAACCTCAGAGAAACACAAGGTTGTGTTATGAGCAGGAAGCGTGCAAGGCTTTCTACGGCCCAGGAAGAAATCTGTCTTGGTTACTGATAACATTTTAATCTCCTATGATTATCTGATGACTCATCTCTAACTCTGAAAAGTGCCCAAATGGATAAAATAATTTGTCAAACACAAACTAATGACTACTGCAAACTACCAGGACACAAACCCTAACAGACAAGGGAACAGATCAAAGCCTTCTAGAGTATACTTACACTAAGCTAACTTTTTTTGTTTGCTTGTTTTTTGAGACAGGGTTTCTATGTGAAGCTTTGCAGCCTATCCTGGCACTCGCTCTGTAGACAAGGCTGGCCTAAAACTCAGAGATCCAGCCTGCCTCTGCCTCTGCCTCCCGAGTGCTGGGATTAAAGGTGTGCACTACCAATGCCCAGCCATTTACTCATTTTTAGCTCAGTAATTTTTTATGTCTCAAAAGCAAAGATTTTTCACCTTGACTCCAGAGGATACAGTCTGGGCATGGGGAGCATATGCAATTAATCTTAGCATTCAGGAGGCAGAGGCAGGAAGATCTCTGGAATTAAGCCTAATCTGCATACTGAATTCTAGGCCTGCCAGGGTTGCATAGTGAGAATCTGTCTCCAAACAAAACAAAATGAGTGATACAGGAGGAATTCTGTGTCCATCCAGTTAATCAGGCCAGTAACTGACTGAGCATTACAGATTATTCTTGACCACTCTGTTGCTGTGAATAGCCACATGACACAGAACAGGGGAGAAGACTAACACTCTCATCAGGAGGAGTAGTTTAAGAGAATTATTTTAGAGGATATTTAGGTAAGATGGCAATAGAAGACTGACTTTTGCTCATAGTTACCATGGGGTTTTTTTTTTTTTTTGAGACAATGTGTCTTGTATCCCAGGCTGTCTCTGAACTCTGGATCCTCCTGCCTCCCAAGTGCTGGGATTATAAGTATGTGCCACCCTAGCTACAGTTTCTTCTAAAGTAAACAAAGGGAACACAAAATAGAACAAACCTGTATTTAGCTGAAAACCAGAAAATATGGTAGTCCACCTGCCTCTAACTTTGAGGAATGTCTTACATCTGGTTAAAATGGAGCAGGAGGCCTCGCAGGCTGTCAAAGGAGAAGCAATGTACTTTGGCAATAAATGCAGGTAACCCAGCAGAAATGTGAAAGAGGATTTAGACAGCAGACACCAAACCGTTCCAATAGGACCAAAGCCCACACCATAGGACCTTGCTGCTCAGCACTATGAGTGGATAATTATCCCACCCAACGACCTGTCCAGACCAACTGGCAGAATTGTCTTTGAAGGGCTGAGTCCTGTCATGGGCAGTTCACTATAAACACCACCAAGTTAAAATGTCCCCCTATTTTTTGACTTAAATATAAATCATTCAGAGAATCACTACTGTCTATGTAAACCCAGGCATGGTGGCTTCATATCTGCATTCTCACCAACTGGGATGCTGAGGAAAGAGGACTGCCATGTGTTTGAAGCCAGCCTGGTCTACAGAGTGAGTTCCAGGACACCCAGAACTGTAACACAGAGAAACCCTATCTCGGAAAAACCGAAAGGAAATAAAGTGATTCTAAACTAGGAAAGGCTAAATCTGAAATTAAAACCCTGAATGATGACTTAAACAACAAAGACGGCCAACTAAGGATGACAAAGCAGTGAGATGGAACTTAATTCCTCCAGAGCTAGAGAAGCATAAGAAAATAAAAGCAAAGTGGGGACTGATTTTAATAGTTGTGGTGGTATGAATGAGAATGGCACCCCCATGGGTCCATATATTTGAGTACTTGGTCTCCAGTTGAAAGAACGGTTTAGGAAGGGTAAGGAGGTGTGGCCTTGCTGGCTAAGGTGCGTCCCTGGGGGCAGGCTTTGTAGCTTCAAAAGCCCATGCCAGGCCCAGTCTCTCTCATAAGACACAAGCACTTGGCTACTGCTCCAGGGCCATGCCAGCTGCTGCCGCGTTCCCCACCATGACGGCCATGGAACCACCCTCTGAAAACTGTAAGCAAGTCCTCAAAGTTAATTAAATGTTTTCTTTAACTAAGTTGTCTTGGTCATGGTGTGTACTCATAGCAACAGAACAGTAATTAAGACAGAATTGTATGATAAAGGGAACAAAATTAAAAACTTAGGCTCAACAACAAAAACCTGTTTGTTAATAAATAAATGTAAAAAATTCCTTCAAGGAAAAGCAGTAGCTTACCCATGGGCACACAGTATACACAGAAGCCAATGTTCAACACAGACATTCTATAACCAGAGCCCAATCTCGTCTGTGATTGTAGATGTAAAGAAGATGACATAAACATGAAAGAGATAACAGGAAATAAATAATAAAGAACACCAGGCTGGAGAAATAGCTCAGCAGTTAAGAGCACTGGATACTCTTGTAGAGAACCCAGGTTCAATTCCCAGCACCCACATGGCAGCTCACAACCATCTGTGACTCCAGTTCCTAGGGGAGCTGATACTCTTTTCTCTGGGCCTTTGTGGGCACATAGCACATAGTATGCATATACCATATATACAAAATTTTTAAAAATCTAAAAAAAAGAGAAACACTGCCTACTTTCTAGTCTTTTTTCTATTTGTGGGACAGGGTTATTGCAAGAAGCACAGAAATGTACATAAATTATAAAAATTATCTATTAGATAAATAGATAACAAATTCATCAAAATTACAAGCTACAAATTAACACACAAAAATCAAGTCATAAACAGCTGTGGAGGTGCACACCTGTGAGTAACGCGAGAGATTTCAAGATTTTTGAATACTCTTGGATACACAGTCAATTCAATGCCAGCCTGAGTTAGACAGAGACCCCTTCTAAAAAAAAGAAAAAACTAAAATAAGATAAAATAGCAAGCACTGGCAGGGATGCAGAATAACTGGAGAGCCTGTGCACTGCTGATAGGAACACAAAATGATGCAGCTGCTATGGAACATGGTTTGCCAGTTCCTCAAAATACCGAGCACAGAATTACCATATGATCTAGCAATTCCCATCTGGTTATATAACCAAAGCGACTGAAAGGATTTAGGCAAAGTATTTACACATCCACTTTCACAGCAGCATTATTCACACTAGCCAAAAGGTTAAAGCAATCTAAGCACCTGTCAAGAGCTGACTGGCAGAAAATCTGGTACATACAGAATCTTATTCAGCATTAAAAAAGAGAAAACATAGACACATGTTCAGAATGAACAAACCTTAAAAACAGCATGCTAAATGAAATAAAGCTGCCACAAAAGGTGAAACACTGAATGATTCCACTTACATGAGGCATTAAGAGTACTCAAGTTCATAAAGACAAAAGGGGAATGGTAGCTGCCATGGACAGGGAGGAAAGGGACACAGGTTTCAGAGCTTCTGCTGCAGATATGGAAACAGTCTGGAAGCCAGTGGTGGTCAATGGGGATCAAAATCAGGTCATGAGGCTTGGTAGAAAGCACCTTTACCTGCTGAGCCTCCTTGCTAGAGCCATGGTGCCACATTATTTTTTTAAGTTTATTGCTTAAGATGAACAACCCATCATCTACTAAAAGACAATATGGTCTCAGTAAGTTTGCTTCTTTCAGAAGTCAGGTAACAACAAGAACTACCCTCATAGGGATACTGGGATAAAAAGGACTCCAGTCAAGGCACTTGGCACAGAAGCACTACCAGTCAGCTATTAGTATGATAATGACTATGGGAGTAACATAGCAGATGCCACATATTTTACCAGCAAAACACCACAAATAAATTCAAAATCAAACATGCAATGAACTTGAGGTGTTTCTGGCATCACTCATCCGTGTTGTATCATTCACTTTACACTTCACACATTACCACTACATAATGCCAACTGAAACATCTTTTCTGCACTTATAGTAACATTTAATGGTTTAATTATGGTAACAAAGACTTTTAATAATGTCCCATTGTCATTCCTCAAAATATATCAAATTAGTATAGCTGTGGCTTACATTATGTTAGAATATTAGGTTTTTAAAATTACTCTTTGAAGGGCTGGAAAGATGGCTTAGTGGTTAAGAGTACTTGCTGTTCTTGCAAAGAACCTCAGTTTAGATCCCACATCAAGCAACTCTCAATGGCTTACAACGCAGTTCTAGGGAATACAACACCCTCTTCTAGCCTCAATATATACACATAGTAAACAAACAAACAACAGGTAATCATAAGTAAACATAAATTTTAATTGTTTTTTGCATTGCTGATTTTTGAGTTTTATTTTTTAAAATTGTAAAATGAATTTTGGCATAGAACAATTTCTAAAATGGCTCTATACATACTTACACCTGTAACTCCAGCTCCAGAGGGACCCAACACCTCTTCTGTCTACAGTCACAC
The DNA here is from genome assembly GCF_017639785.1 of Mesocricetus auratus. NCBI lineage: Eukaryota > Metazoa > Chordata > Mammalia > Rodentia > Cricetidae > Mesocricetus > Mesocricetus auratus. The sequence goes on along the minus strand of NW_024429266.1, from coordinate 148,390,638 downwards.
ACACACACATGTCATACATACACAAGTATTTTAAAAATCATATATATATATATGTATGCATGTGCCACACACAGTGTCTGTGTGTCTGTGTGTAGTAGTAGTAGTAGCAGTAGCAGTAGTAGTCTGAATGAAAATGGTCCCATGTGTTCACAGAGAGTAGCACTATTAGAGAGATGTGGCCTTGTTGGAGTAGGTATGGTTTTGTTGAAGTGGGAGTGGGCTTTGAGGTCTCAGATGCTCAAGCCAGACTAGTGGCTCACAGTCTGCTCTTGCTGCCTTGAGATCCAGATGTAGAAATCTCAGCTACTTCTATAGCACCATGACTGCCTGCACGCCACCATGCTTCACAGAATAAACCTCTGAAGTGTAAGCCAGGCCCAGTTAAATGTTATCCTTTATAAAAGTTGCCATAGTCATAGTGTTTCTTCACAGCAATAAAATCCTAGCTAAGATAGAAGTTGGTTCCAGGAACTGGGGTATTGCTGTGATAGGCCAGACCATGTTCTTGTTTGAGAATTGTGACCTTTGGGACTGTGGATTAGAGAAGCAGTTCAACACTTTAAGTGGGGCTTGATGGGACATCCTAGTAAGAACATGGAAGACAGTTATACTGAGGGTGATTTGAACTGTAGGGGCATGGCTTAGGAGGTTTCAGAGGAGAATTTTAATATGCAGACTAGACATTGCTCTTGTAATATTTTGGCAAAGAATGTGGCTGCTTTTTGCCCTTGTCCAAAAAAATCTGCGTGAGGCTAAATTTAAATTTTTGGTTTAACTGCATTGGCAGAGGAAATCTCAAAACAGCCTAGTATTGACTATGTTGTGTGTTTATTAGTGTTCACTCTTATGCAGATTCATAATGGAAAGAAGCAGGCTGAACAAGCAAAATACAAATATACAGACTGAGGAGAAAGGGACACCAGGAAGTGGAAAGGAGCAAGCCCTGTGTTCAAGGAGATAAACAGATTAAAGAAAAGCCTGATGCTAAATGGAATAAAGGGAGTGGTCACCTCAGGGCAAGAACCCATTCAGCTAAGCTTCCAACCTGTGAAAAGGAATTAAAGAAAAGCTTAGGTCTAAGCAAGGTGTTACACACCTTTAATCCCAGCACTCAGGAGACAGGCAAGCAGATCTCCTCCCATTTTGAGCCCAGCCTGGTCTACAGAGCAAGTGCAGGGACAGCCAAGCTTAGATAGCATAGGAAACCATCAAAAACAGAAAGCTGGTAAAGATGTAATTGAATGAGAGGGCCATGTTCCAGTGCCAGCAAGCAGCCAAACTTGGTAGCTTTGGCCACACGGTCCTGGATTTAGAGTCAAGGTTACAAACAGGAAAGGTTATGGAATCACCCTTTGTGACTAAGGAAAGTCACTGAGGCCAGACATGTGGCAGGAGTTTCCCTGCATAGGGGTCTGGGGGGGGGGGGCATTGTATGAAGCTGTGAAGGTGAAGCCTGGATTGCCTTGGAGACCCCCAAAATGTTAGAGGTGCCAGAGTCATGGGATACCTGCCGAGGAAAGCTGCTAACAGGGAGTACAACCAGCCCAGGAGAAAGAAGTGTGTTACAGTAACAAAGCTGAAAGGAGTTGGAGATCTGAAGAATGCTTTCATATCAGACATGGAGTTATAGGGTTGGAGTTCACCTAGCTGGTTTTCGGTCTTGCTTCATCCAATATTTCCTCACTATGCTACCTTTTAGAACTGCAATGTATATCCTGTGTCACTAGCTGTTGGAAGTATATGATGTGCTTTTTCATTTTGATTTTAGAGGAGATTACAGTTAAGAGATTGCATGAGTCTCAGAAGAGACTGAACTTTGGACTTTTAAACAATGTTAAAACTAATATAGATGATGGCGACTTTGGAAGTTGAAGTAAATGCATTTTCCATTATGATATAGCTATAAATCTATGGGGGCCAGGGAGTGGAATGTGACAGTTTAAATGAAATGGCCATATAGGCTCACAGGGAGTGGCACTACTAGGAGGTGTGGCCTTGCTGGAGTAGGTGGGCTTTGTTGGAGGAAGTATATCACTGGGGACAGGCTTTGAAGTCTCAGATGCTCAAGCCAGGCTCATGGCTCATGGTCTGCTCCTGCTGCCTGTGGATCCAGCTTTAGAATTCTCAGATACCTGTCTCCTATCCCAGCTACCTCAGTACCATGTCTGCCTGTACACCACCATGCTGCCCACCATGAAAATAATGGACTAAACTGAATTATAAGCCAGTCCCAATTAATTTTTCCTTTATAAGAGTTGCCGTGGTCATGGCATCTCTTCACAGCATTAAAACCCCAACTAAGACAATATATTTCTGCCATTTATAGTGTGTGCTTGCTTATTTAAAGTGCATTCACAGCATTGACAATTGTAACATCAAAATACCAATAATCTATTTAAAATGCTGAAGATACTCTATACACTACAGTATTAAATACCCACTAATAAACACATTCACTTATGTAAAATAGTCTTTTACATAAAATTTTATTTTTATGTAAAATAAACAACATACATCTCACTTTGTTTTCATCTTAAATATAAACAAAAATGCTTTCATATAAATTTCTCTATGATTTATCATCAGTAAATGTTTCATTTGAATACTGATTTTGCTTAAAAATTTCTTGGGTAGCCAGGTGGTGGTGGTGCACGCCTTTAATCCCAGTACTCGGGAGGCAGAGGCAGGCGGATCTCTGGGAGTTCGAGGCCAGGCTGGACCGACAGCCTCCAAAACAATACAGAGAAACCCTGCCTCGAAAAACCAAAAAAAAAAATTTTTTGGGTAATGGGGCTGGAGAGTTGGTTCAGCATTTAAGAGCATTGGCTGCTCTTCCAAAGGACCCACATTTGATTTCCAGCCAACCACATGGTGGCTAACAAACATCTGTAACTTCATCTCCAGGTGATCTGACACCCTCTTCTGGCCTGTGCACAGGCACACAAGTAGACAAAACACCCATACACATAAAATAAAAAAATCAATATTATCCCCCTGGGTTTTTAGTTAAGAAGCCCTGTGCTGGAAGCATTGTGCCCAGAAAGAACACAGAAGATTTCAATACCTTCCTCATCCTTGCCTCTTGTACCTCGTTTTTTGGATGTTCATTTATATCTTTTATTAAAAACCAGGAAATTCAAATAAAGTGCTTTCCTGAGTGTTAACAACAAGCTATTTCTACCAAATTGTTGGGCATTAGGAAGGAATTGTGGAAGCCCTAATTTACAGCCAGGTAGTAAAGGAAGTAATGAAAGCCTAGGACTTGCGAGTGGTATGAAGTAGGTACAGGCTCCTGGGTCTGAAGCTTACTACGGATACAGTCCAGATGAAATTGGATTGTGGGACATCCAGTTGGCAACCTGAGTCGGAGAACTGGTTATTGGCGAGGAAAACCACCCAATATGTGTAGTATTAGAAATTCTGTGAGCACTATCATTTGCACAATTAGCTCAGAGGGGAAACAACAAAGAATTTATTTAACAAATACTAAAAGCTATCAAAACTAATGATTTTGTTTCATTTACTATCCTTAATGAATGGAGAAGAGAAAAATACTAAAAGAAGGCAAAGCACTGGAAAGAACATGGACAGGAGACACCCGATAGCAAAGGTTCATGAAAGGCAGTCAAAAGTGCAGTCACCAGGCATGGGTCCCATAAGCTATGTGGGGCCTGGAAAACTACCACTGACAAGGGCCACTGGGATGGGCCACGACAGTCCTTCCCTATGGAGCTGGCATTTCAAGCCAAGAGCTTCCAGCAAGGTGGCAGAATAATGAAGATGGCCAGATGAGCAGGGCTCACTCATGCCGCTCTCCACAACACTTCATCTCCTTCACCACTGCAATGAGTTGAATACACTGTTCCCTACAAATGTGAACTCATTTGGAAAAGTATCTGTGAAAGTGCAATTAAGGATCTGTGTTGAGTAGTTTTATGTCAAATTGACACAAACTAGAATCATTTGGGAAGAGGAACCTTAAATTGAGAAATACATCCATAAGACTAGCATATTAAGAGGCAAATCTATCAAGCATTTTCTTGATTAATGATTAATGTGAATGGACTCAGCCCACTGTGTGTGGTGCAAACCCTGAGCTGATGAGTAAGTAAGTCATGAGGAACAAGCCAGTAAGTAGCATTCCTCCATGTCCTCTGCTTCAGTTCCTGCCCTGACTTCTTTCAACAATAAACTGTGATGTTGAACCGCAAGATGAAATAAGTCATTTCCTCCATAAGTTGCCTTTGAACATGTTATTTTTTCAAAGCAATGAAGACTTAACTGAGATGGGTTAAAATGAGATCATGTGAACAGACCCTACCTCTAAGAAATATCCAAAAAAGGGACACCCACAAAAGCTGCAAAGAGAAGAGAAACTGGAGGCAGAGACTAGACTGGCAATATCAACCCAAGGAACTCAGGAGTCAACCAGGAACAGAGAAAGGCAGGGACCAATCCTCTACAGCCTTTCAGAGTACAGCCCTGTCAGCTGACTTTAGGCTTTTCTGGCTTCCAGAGTGATGGGAGAAAGCAAAACTTTTTTTTAATCACTGTAGCTCTAAGAAACAAATGGGACCCCATATGCAAAGAAAAGCACTCCTTTCTCACACACCATCAAAATCCTTCTGTAGTCTGAATAATACAAACCCAGAGACTGATACTGAGGTTCAAACTTCAAGTTGAAGATGAGAAAAGCAAAGCACCTGGCCTCTAGCTCTTACATCTACCTCAGGTCAGAATAAATGTGCGATCCTCAACCTGCTCCCAACTTCACTGCTCCTCAGATTCACTCAGACTGCTGTGCTCTCCTCAACATAGCTAGAGACTAATAATTTAAGACTGACTTTGCTTCTTCCTTTTATACCTCTCAAATCCTGGGATTAAAGGCGTGTGATCCTAAGTGCCAAGATCACCTCTGTGTAAGCTGTTTCTCTTTTGGACTGGATCAATTTCATGTAGGCCTTGAACTACCAGAGATCAATCTGCCTATCTCCTGAGTCCTGGGATTAAAGATGTGTGTCATCGTTACCTGGCTCTATGGCTTGTAGCTATCTTTGCTTCTGTACTCTCAGACAAGTTTTAACAAATCATAAATAGCATATCACCACACTCTTCCTCGCTGCAAGGCATGGTGATGCATGCCTTTAGTCCCAGGGCTTGAAGGCTGAGGCAGGCTAATCTCTGTGAGTTCCAGGTTAGCCTAGTCTACACACAGTGAGTTCTAAGTCAGCCAACACTACATAGTAAGACGCTGTCTCAAACAAACTTCTTCCAGGGAAATTTTCACTTATACTGTCTTCTAGAGAAATTTCATGCTCACAGGTTGAGTGCTCTCTGTGTAGACAGTGACCTCAGCATAGTCTACCTCTCAAGGACTCAGAGAAGACTCCAAAGACCAAACACTTCACTTCTTCTGGGTACCCACACCTGATCACACATAATCTCAGAGTCTTGGCAGGTAACCTGGAGGATGAGAGGCAGGGTGTGTAATTTTCCATTTTCTCATCTATATAGGTAAATATAAAGAAATAGACTATGGAAGATCTTTTAAGAACCAATCAAAAAAAAAAAAGAACCAATCAGTGAGTCTGTATGGGAACCTGAAACAGTGGGTTTCTAGTGGACCACATACCTGGCAGGGATAAAATTAACCTCTCTCCCTTTCCCTCTCCCTCTCCCTCTCCCTCTCCCTCTCCCTCTCCCTCTCCCTCTCCCTCTCCCTCTCCCTCCCTCCCTCCCTCCCTCCCTCTCTCTCTCTCTCTCTCTCTCTCTCTCTCTCTCTCTCTCTCTCTCTCTTCTTCCCCCTCATTCTTTTAAACTCTGAATTTGTTCTTACATGAAAAGAACTATATTAATCCACAAAATTATGAGGACCACCATCCAGCACCAACTATGCATCCTGCAAACACCTTTAACTCTAATCCTGAGGGATCCAACACCCTCTTCTGGCTTCCATATGTACACACACACACACACACACACATACACACACATACACACACACACACACACTCACAAAGGTACATATCCACACAGCACATACACAGAAGTAAACAAAATTATCTTTTTAAGTTAAAGCCAGTAATGGTGATACATATCTTAATCAAAGCACTTGCCAGGCAAGGACAAGGAAGACAAGTAATTCAAGGGCAGGCTGGGCTACATGACACTTAGTTCAAAAACTAATTAAATACCTAATTAGAGATACTGCTTCATGTCTAGTAGCATGCTATTATCAAAAAACAACGAAGTTTCCAGAACAGAGTCATAGTAGTAGCTATGACTGTACTGAACAAACTGAGCTGTTGGCTGTAAGAAAGCTAACTATATGAGTTTTGCCTAGATTTTCTTTTGGGGGGGAGGTTGAAAGGTCAGGTAGAATCTTGCTATGTAGCCACACTGGCCTCAAACTCAAGATCTAGTGTTTCCACCCTCAAATGCTAGGATTACATGAGTCATAGTCCAACTTTGCCTTTCTTTTTGAGACAAGGTCTCATACAGCTGGGCTACCCTTAACTAATGACCCTCCTGCCTCCATCTTCCCAAATGTTGGAATTACATGCTATCTACCAGGCCCAGCTTCAATTTTTAAGAGTCACAAACTCAATTTTGCCATTACCCATGAAATTCAAGTATGCTTTGCATGTGCAATCATTTCACTAACAACTTAAGTAACCACTAGGGTAGAGCTCGTGGGGCCCAGGGCCAAGCATGGTTGCCTTTTAGCTACAGACTTATGGGGGCTGACCACAGGATATTTAGAAGTGGCTCTGGCTCCTGCCCATTTTATGTTGGCAACACACTCCATCACCCCACACACTACCCCCAGTTTGTGACAACAAAAAACATCTCTACACATTGCCAAATGTCCCTGGGGTCAAAACAGTCCCCTTATTGAGACCCTCTGTTCTAAATAGAAAAAGGGTTCCTAGTAATTACTAAGAATTTCTTCTTTTTCAAAGCCTTGTCAATGTGCCAGCATGACTCACTGCTTCCTGCCAACCCTATGGGCCACAAATGACCCATCTGTGTGAACCTCTGGCACCTGGTTACAAATGTCTTTTCTTCTAATCCCAGGCTCCCCCAAACCACCCACAAGTGCCCTGAATGTTGTACTTCCTGCTTCCTCTGCCTGGCAGCCACAGATGGCCCAACACCCTCGCTCTGTCCCCAGAGCATGACGCCATGCCTCCATCAGCATTTATGAAATAGAGAGCATGTCTTTAAGGTACAGATCAAGGAAAAGCAAATCTACCCATTCTACAAATAAAACAGAGCTTCCCTGTGTTTAGGCCTTCATCCTCCAACTCAATAACAAACTCCAGACCATCAGCCCAAACAAGCCAAAGGGTTGAAACGAGACACTGAAAGTTCCTGGGAGATGAACCTGAATCTGTAAAGGAAGTTCATTACTTCTAACTTTGGGGAATGCAATCAAGTTAGGACTGCTTTCTTCACCATTAGTCTTTTAGAAAGCACCAAACACTTAAGAGGAGAAACAAAAGTCTACTCCATTTGAACCTAGCTTTGTGACTTTTAATATAATTCCTCCTTTATGTGATTTTGGCTGTTTGAAATCTGACTTTAATGTAGTAATTCAATGTTTACTTCCTAGGAACCTACTTACTTAGGGAAAGCATAGAAAAAAAGGCAAGCACAGCTTGAAAGCAAAGAGATGAAATAAACTGGTAAAATAAACACTAAAAAGAGGTATGTACTGAGAACTCATAGTGTGAGAGGGTGAAGGCACCTGAAGCAACTACTCAGACACAGAGGTCAACAGGTGATCCAGCAGCCCCCTCCACTGAACTTGTCCAGAGTGAAGAATGAAAGCACTGCTGGCCCTTCACATCCAAACAACGCATGTTCTCAAGAGTCAGCCAGTATAGATAGAGAAACTGGGAAACAGTCAACTGTGTCTATACTGAACAGGTACAGGCCATACTATAATAGAGAAGAGTTGATGGACAGGACAGGCAGAATGCCACATTCCTATCCAAAACTCAGGAGGCTGGAGCACGAGGGTTTTGAATGAATTCAAGGCAAATCTGACCTACATAGCAGGACTTGTCTAAAAAAAAAGGTATATGAGAGGATGTGCTAAGTTCTATGTAAATATATAAACACTATGCCACTTTTTTCAGACTTCTACACAAGTGGATTTGTGTACGCAGGGTCCTGCCCAAAATATCGAGGGGTGGCTAAGTTAAGGAAGGGGCAGCCTTTGATGGAAACTTCTGTGCTAACCATTTTGGTTCATGAACTGGAAAGACCAGGCAGGATAGCATTTCTAATTCACAAACTGAGCTTTTTATTTTTTGTCTGCCAATGCTAAACCTACCCTTTTATCTAAAGACAACAGAGTAGAAATTCAGGGACATGGTCCTCCATCAGTCAGCAACTCCTGAGGTAAAAGGCTTCCATAAGTGAGACAAGATAACCAAAAGCTACGACTGATCTGGCCACTAGGCCTGGAAAGATAAAGGTGAATAGAAACTTCCTAAATAAAGCACACACAAAAAGTAGCAAATTAAAAAACAAGTGCTAAAGAGGTTTCTATAAGTCTATGCAAAATCTTTTTTGGGGTGTGGGTAGGAGGATGTGTGCACGCACATGCTCTTATGGATCTCCCATTGGGCCTGGAACTCATCAACTTGGCTAGACTGGCTGGCCACCAAGCCCCATGACTCCCCTCTCCACCTCCCTAGCACTGGGATCACAGGCATAGTCCACCACACATCTATCTTTTCACATGGATCCTGAGGATCCAAACTCGAGTCTTTACACTTGTGTGGCAAACACTTTACCAATTCTATCATTTCCCCCCCCCCAAATCTTCTTTAAAGCCCAAACCCAAAGAAAAAATAAACAAACAAGCCAGTCAGCCAGGCATGGTGGCACATGTCTTCAATCCCAACACGAAAGGGAAAGAAGAGGCAAGATCTCTTCAGGTTGGACACCAGTTTGAACTACGTAGTGTGTTGCAGGCTAGCCAGAGCTAGGACAAAAGAAAATATGTATGCGTACAAAATATCTGATAGTAAACATAAATTATATTAAGTAGAAGGAAAAAATTAATTCCTTCTAATAAACACAGTGGTCAAGTGAATACCACAAATGATATCTACATAGCAATAAAAACAACTGAGCTCTGTAATAAACCAAAAAACAATAAATCACCCATATCCTCAGGCCTGCTCCTACAGCAGCACACAGGGTCTACAGTAAACACCCTTAGACACCCCTCAGCACCTCAGAACAGGTCACCCCTGATAACACTCAGCAATTCAGGACAGGAGGTCACCTCTCATACCCCCTCAGCATCCCAAAAAAGGAGTCACCTCTGACACCCCTAGACATCTCAGAAAAGGGGTTCACCTCTGATACCCCTAAACACCTCAGGACAGGAGGTCACCTTTAACATGTTCCAGCACCCCAGGACAGGGAGTTAACTCTGATGTCACACCTTAGGACAGGTGTGATTTTTCCATATTCTCCTTGTTAATTCAACCATCACACTCCTCCACCTCCTGTAAAAATTCCTACTCCATTGAGTTCGTGGGGCCTGGCTTCTCTGGCCTCCACCCTCTTTCTCATTCCCCAGCAGTTACTGAAGCCTTTGGTGTACTCACTTCCACCTCACCACAACTCATTACCATCCTGGTTTCAAATACACGAGGGCTATTTGTTCCTATGATGCAGCATAACTTCTTAATGTTTCACTACAATGACCTTCGGTACTTTTCACCACATACATCAGAGCCACATCCTAGACCTTGTCAATACAAACCCTACCAAATCTAAACTTTCCAGTCTCTCACACTTTTACTTTGGCCTGGTTCAGACTCATCCAGTTCTATTTTGTTCTAGTCAATCACTCAATCACTCCTGGATTACAGACAGAAGGATTCAAGTGAGCTATGTAGAGAGATACTGAACTTTTATCTGAAAGAATGGACTTACAATTTTAAGAGGTAACCAAGCAGAATAGCTCAAAGGGTAAAGACACCTGCAGTCAAGCCTGACAGCCTCTGTTCACCCTAGACCCACAGGGAAGGAGGAGACAGCTGACTCCTGACAGGTCTGTCCTCTAACCCCACATGTACACTGTGACATGCACACCCAAACACACACATAATAAAAAATTAATCTCAAAATAAAAAGTAAATCGTCACCAGGAAGCCAGACTTGTGAGGATATGCCTATAGAGGTTTGAGTAAGAATGGCTCCCACAGACTTGTAAATTTGAATACTTGGTCACCAGGGAGTGGTACTATTAAGAGGTGTGGCCATGTGGAACAGGTATAGCCTTATTGGAGTGTGCCACTAGGGGCGGGCTTTGAGGTTTCCGAAGCTCAAGCCAGGCCCAGTGGATCACTCTCTCTTCCTGATGCTTACTGATCCAGATGCAGAACTCTCAGCTACCTCTCCAGCACCACGACTGCCTGTGTGCAGCCATGCTTCCTGCCATGATGATAATGGACTGAAGTCAGCCCCAATTATAAGAGCTGCTGTGGTCATGGTGTCTCTTCACAGCTACGGAACACCAAGACAGTACCTATAATCTAAGTATCATAGCAGTTGAGGCAGAGGATGTTGTTCTATTCAGTCTATCTCAAAAAAAGAAAGAAGGTTAGATAGCAAAGTGCTTGCAAGAAAATCTGGGTTTGATCCTCAAAACCTACTTTAAAAAGGCACAGTGGCATACTTGTGATCCCAGCACTGGAGAGGCAGAAACAAGCAGGTTCCTGAGCCTTGACAGACAGTCTAGCCTAATCAGCAAGCTCTAGGCCCTATAAGGGCCCTGTTTCAAAAAACAAACTAAATGGTTGGGCATGGTGGCATTGTAGTGCATGTATTTAATCCTAGGACTCAGGAGACAAAGGCAGGAGAATCTCTGTTAACTTGAGGTCAGCTTGGACTACATGGTAAATTCCAGTGCAGACAGGGTGACACAGTGAGACCCTGTCTCAAAAAACAAAACAAAAGAAGGCAAATGGCAAAAGTTCAGAGCACAGCCACGTAGGGTAGTGACTGTGCTTGCCTTTCTGAGTTATTCCTTTAACTCTTTCTATTTCTTCTTTAAGCATGCTCTCCTTAACACTTTAGGTTTCCTCTATATTTTAGATTACCTTACCCTTTCTCTGAGGCTTCTCTCCACACCTTGTAGCTGCTTGTCAGTCATGTGTCTGACCTCCATGCCAGCTTAGAATGTATGGCTTTTCCCCTTTCTTCCTCCATTTTCTTCCTCTGTGTGCATCAGGTTTAGACAGGTTTAACAACTTGTCTAAAAAGTGGTTGAAGGGGAAGTCCTGTGCATATATCAATAAAGCACTGTTGGCCATTAGGGAAGCAAGGTAGGTGGGACTAGGAGTCAAGGAGGATTCTGGGAAAGAGAGGCAGAGTCAGTCATGATGTAGCCGCCATAGGAATAAGAGGTCCGGACCCTTTTCTCTGGTAAGAGAAATACTTAGATTAACAATTATGAGGTAAATACTTAAGTCAGAGCTAGCCAGTAAGAAACAAGCAAACAGCCAACAGCTTCATAGTTAATAGAGCCTCCTGTGTGTTCATTTGGGACTGATGCGGCTCTGAAACCAGGCTGGCAGGAAGGCTGCACTCTACAAGTGGTTTCTTTTTTTTTTTTTTTTTTTGTCTTTTAAACTCTTAATAAAACTGTACTTGTGCTTCAAAAAAGAAAACCAAGTGGATGGCTCCCAAGGACCTACACTCAATGCTGACCTCTGGCTTCTGTGCGTGCACCTGGGCATGCACACATACATATGTGCCCACGTGAACACACATACAAAGGAAAGAAATAAAGGAGAGGGAGGGAGGAAGAGAGGAAGGGAAAGCCAGACGTGGCCTGTTATCCCAGCCTGAGCTACATGAGACCCTGTCTCAAAAAAGGAATGGAGGAGAATGAAAACAACCATCTCTTCCTTTCTCACAGAAACCTGGTTCCATCAGAAACTGCCTTCATCTTCATTTGAGTATACCAACTCCTCTGCCTGCTCCTCTCTCCTGGTGCCCTTCTTGTGACCCACTAATATGCTCACGTTATCTCCCTATCTAAGCTAGTGTGAAAGCTCCCTCTTTTCCCTATCCAAACTTCTAGAAGAAACAGTGTAGATGAAGTGCTCCTGTTCATTGCCCACTCTATTCATGATTGCATTCCCATCACTCTGAAACAGACTTGGGAAGGCTGATTCTATAGGACTGCCCAATCCTGAGGACTTTTCCTGTGTGTGGTGCAAACACTGAACTCCAGGATAGCTGGCCTGTGACACACTGCCAGCCACTGATCATCCTCCCACCTCTCCATTCTGTCCTTCTGGGGTATCTTCTGCTAAACTTTATTTATCTGGTTTTTCAAGACAGGATTTCTCTGTCATCCTGGCTGTCCTGGTGCTTGTCCTTGTTCTGTAGACCAGGAAGACCTCAAACTCAAGAAATCCACCTGCCTCTGCCTCCCAGTACTAGGATTAAAGGTATGTGCCACCAATGCTAGCTTCCTACCTGATGCCAGATTCCTGCTAAACTTTAAATGCTGTTCCACTTAAATTTCATGCTCGGCTCACTGCTCTTCTAACTCTTGACAAGTTTGTGTATACAAACTATATCTCACGGACAGCTTCAAACAAATCAGTCCCATGCAGGACATCCCTTAGGCTATGAAAAACAACAACAAAAACAATCCTGCTTCTGCTGTGTTCTGTTGAGGATGAAGCATGGTGTTAGGAACATGGTACTCTGGTCCATGCTGGGATGTTCTGAATTCAGGTCTACATACTGTAGGGTGGAGTAGTAAGAGCAAAGGCAATTTTAACAGGCATTAGTGTAATGAGAAAAAAAATCAGAGCAAGAGTCCGACTGAGCAGTTGGTCAACTGGAGAAACAATAAACCACAGTTAAATTGGGTGTGCTGAGGCATGGCTTCAATCCCAGCATTCAGAAGAACTGTGAGTTCAAGACTGGTGTGGACTATGTAGTGAGACCCTGTTACAAAAAAAAAAATGGGTGGGGGGGCTGGAGAGATGGCTCAGTGGTTAAGTGTACTGTCTGCTCTTCCAGACGTCTTGAGTTCAATTCCTAGCAATTACATGGTGGCTCAAAACTATCTATAATAGGTATGATGCCCTCTTCTGGTGTGCAGGAAGACATGCAGAGTACTGGTACATGAATATAAATTAATTAATTAATTAAAAAAAAAGAGCTGGGTAGTGGTGGCACACACCTTTAATCCCAGCACTGGGGAGGGAGAGGTAGGTAGATCTCTGTGAATTCGAGACCAGCCTAATCTACAAGAGCTAGTTCCAAGCCAGCCTCCAAAGCCACAGAGAAACCCTATCTTGAAAAACCAAAAAAAAAAAAAAAAAAAAGACCCACTGAAAACAACAACAAAAAAGGGGGGGGGAGCCCTGTAGATTTAGGTCACCACAAGGTGTAGGGTAGTTTGAAACAGGCAATACCACAAACTGATCATGACTGCAAAGCCTTACACTTTTCCCTTTCCTGCATGACACCTCAGCAGTGTCACCTGAGTTCACCAGAGACCCTCAGTGGTTCTCCTTCATTCTCTGAATCCAATCAAGTCCTCTATGACTCCAGAACGTTCTCATGGTCACTCCTCTCTGTCCTCTCTAAGGACACTGCTGCTCAGCCCCACCATCCCTCAGAAAAGCTCAGGAAGGCTTCAAGTGTTCTCAGAGACAGCCTCCAGACCACAGCTCTCGCTCAGTAAACTAGGCCCTGCCTTTCCTCTGGCCTTTCCAACTACTACCCTTGGAGAGATCATTAAGGAAAAAAATAGGCAAGTTTGACTGTATGAAAATGTAAAGTATCCACAAAAACACACCATTAGCAAAATGCAATTAACAAAATAGAAGAAACAACCTACCATGCATCCAACCAAGGATTAATGCCTTATACATGTTAATAATTTCTGCCAATCAGTAAGGGATAAGCATCCTAGCAAGAATGTGAACAAAGGATCATAAAAATTTCAGCATAGAAGAAGCAAATGACAAAGAAGAGAGAAGCATGGAGGGGAAAGGAAGGAAATGCATCCAGTCTCCTAAACAGGAGAGACAAGACAGATGTCTACACAGGTTAACCTTCCTGGAGAAAGGCTTATAGTCTACATTGAAAACTAAAATATGCCCATCTTTAGAGGCAGTCACTTAACATTCAGAAAGTTATTTTAAGGAAGCATCATAACAAATGCTCAAAGCCTTAAAAAACTAAATTCCTGGTCCCAACCATTAAGACACTTGCTGCCAAGACGAGAGTTCAATTCCAATCACCCAAAGAAAGGCAGAAGGACATATGCTGTAGTATGTACACACAAGCACACATGCACAAACAATAAATAAATAACAAAAAATTGAGAAAAATTCCTGCCAGGGGTGGAGGTACATATCTATGTAATTAATCTCAGTACTCTGGAAACTAGGGCAGAATAGTGAATTCAAAGCCTGCCTGTGACTATACAGCCAATACTCTACCTTACGAAGACAATAATAAAAGCTGAAGAAAGGTCCTATAGCAGTTTTATAGAAACTATAAAGTGATCTAATTGTCTAAGAATAGGAGAACCATTAGGGAGATTGCAATACAACAAACAACCAGCTCAGATGCTGCTGCTGCTGACCAGGGGACATAGCAAACAGCAATCTAAAGGAACATGACTAATAGTTCCTCTCTTTGCCTGGCTATATATTTACTCAGTCTACTTTGCTAAGGGTTCATTTGTGCACCAAAAGAAAATTTTAAGACTTCTTGGTTGCTTTCTTCCACATCTATAAGGATTTGTTTGTTTTTTAGACAAAGTCTCTGTGTGGCTTGAGTTAGCTTCAAGCTCATGATCCTTCTGCCGTGTGCACCACCACACTCAGCTCAACCAAAGACTGCATTTGAAACTAAAACTCACTATGTTGTTTCAAGTCTTCTAAACAGCCAATACCATTTTAAAGTCCCTAGATGAGACAGTACACCAGGCCCCGACCACTGGATGATAGCCGTGGCTTTAATAAATACAAACCGAGTGGAGGAGTAGCTGGGGCTATTACTCAATGGTATAGTACACATTTAAACATACAATCCTTGGTTCAAACCCTACTGCTCAAGAAAAGAGAAAGGCAGGGAGGAAATAACTAAAACAACATATAACAGTGCCTAGAACACCATTTTACATCAAATGCATGAAGAGTCCAAGTACTGACACTCAACTTTTCCACACCCATGCACTTTCCTCTGCACATACTCTTCAATCACAAGCCAAACCCTCAAATGACGTCTCTTTTTTTGTGGCTCAGAACTCTAACAAGTTTAGTCATCCAGTGTCTAAGTCCATAGCAGACTAAAAGCAGTGAGGTTAAGGAGTGCTGTTAATTGAGAAAGGTATGCAGTCAACATCAAGAAGTAACAGTTGAGAGTCTCAAAAGAACCAAGAAAACTCCACAAACTTCAAAAAGAATAGAATACAGAACCATTTCCCTCAGGAGCAAACTGTCTTGCTTCAAGCAAACACACAGCTCCTATTTCTAAGGCAGAGCTGTGGCACTCTAGTTAACACTGTGCTTGATAATAAAAAGACTTGTCCATGTGTTAGAGCTGGGTATTAAGCCCACCTTCATACAACCCACACTACACGCACATCAATGTGGAGTCCATGCAGTCTTCCTGACCCACAGGGCACAGCTGCTGCCAGACAGGCTCAGGTAAAAAGCACTTCCCACATACGCAGGCTGCCTCTGTGGCACACAGTCCCACATACAGCAGGCTGCCTCTGTGGTACACAGTCTAGACGCAGGAATAAGAGACCTACTTCACAAAAACCCTATCCAACTACTAAAATGCCAGAAACTGATAAACACCAAATGACCAGGAAAATCGTACCCTAATGATAAGAGTGTGTGTGCACACAATTTAAAATTAAATGCATCTTTAAAAATAAAACAGCTCAATCAAAATATTTGCAAATTTGAACTCAACACAACTTATAAACTAGCCTCTAGAAAGGTTACAAATATGTGCACGTCATCTTGTTTATAAAGCTGAATGTTTCCTTCTCTCTTCCCTCCGTTTGCTCCTTCCTTTCTGACTAACATACTCAAACTCCTTAAAATTACAAAAATAACCTATTGTTATTAATAAATATTGTTAACTAATAACAGTAATAAAAATCCTCCATTGTGACTTGGCATCTGCGTTCCTCCCATGCAATCATCATGTCACTGCCACCTGGACTCACTGCACACTTGCATTTCAACAGCTTTGACAAACACTCTCAGTCCAATCCCAGGAACACACAGCTATCCTGGTCCAGATCTCATCTACCCTTCCCTCCCTCTTTCACTTTTACCTGGTTTTAGCGCGTATCACCTCACCCTCTCTTGACTACATCTTACTCTCTGCTCATTCTGCTGCTTCCTTCACATGCTTATCCATTCACTGGGCTGCTTTTCACTCAGCTCACAGATGTACCAGCACTATAACAGCAATAAACAAGCCAGAGATCCTGCTTCAGGCAGCTGAAATTCTAGTGGGAGGAGATAAATAAAAAGCAAGAGCATTAGCTAACATAGAGGCAACAAGCCTCAGCTGGTGTGTGTACAGCAAGGCCATTCTGGGGTGACGCTGCAGTGAGTTGAGTGACAGGAACCAGCCAGGGGAGGGTCAGGAGGAAGAGAGGGGCCAGTAACTAAAGAGGAAACAATACAATTGCTCAAAAAAAGAAGAGAGCAGGATGGGGTGTTGTATGGTATTTTCTGTTCTGACTAAATAAAGCTTGCTTGGAGTCAGAGGGTGGAACTAGCCACTACTTAACCATAGGAGCTGGGCGGTGGTGGCTCATGCCTTTATTAATTCCAGCACTCAGGAGGTGGAGACAGGAAGTGATAAGGTGGGGTGGAGACAGGATATCAACCCTTTTGGTCAGAGGAAAGAGACAGGTAGGAAGCAACTGGTGGCTGCTCCCGGTTCTCTGATCTTCTGGGTTTTTACCCCTATATCTGACTCCTGATTTTTTAATTAAGATTAATTAAATTAATGCTGCATGGGGTGGCACACAACTTTAATCCGAGAGCTCAGGATGCAGAGGTAGATGGATCTCTGTGAATTTGAGGCCAGCCTGGTTCACATAGAGACTCCTAGGCTAACCAATACTACCCAATGACACCTTGTCTCAAAAACAAATGAAACAAAAAGAGAGAGCTAACGATGAGTCAGAATGACTAACAAGCACACTGGTTAACCTGGGTGTGGTGGTGTATACCTGCAATCCTAGCACTTGACTGAGGCAGAGGGACTGAAAGTTTGAAGCTAGCCTGGGCTAGAAAAACTGAGATATAGATAGGCAGACAACAGCAGAGCTAGATCAGGGGTCAGCAGGCCAGAGAGGAGGTGGGGTTGAATGCCAGGTGTGCTCTTCCTCCATCTAGCCTATTGCTGGTCCCAGGAGTCCCCCCATGCCCATTCTGCAGTCAGTCTCCCTGTAAGTCTCCACCCCACCTTCCATCCTGTCCTGTGTTTTTCTGCCAGTCACACCCAAGCTCTTCTCTAACACAGGCCAATCCTCTGGCAGTATCTAGAACTACATCCACACTGGAGTTTTGTTGGTCTTCCTGCTAAAAGGTCCCCAACTAGCCAGTTATAATGGCTCACGTTTATAAACCCAGAATATAAGAAACTGAGGCAGGAGGATTGGCATGAGTTGTGGGGCAGCTTGGACTACAAATTAACTACAGATCAGGCTGGAGACAATGTCTCAAACAAAGCAAAAGCACAACAAAGCAAAATGAGACATCCCCCAAAAAAGTCATTGTCATCACTCTGAACACTATTTTTACTTTTTAAAATGATTTTTATTATTTTTAACCAATAACAATAACATTCCATCATGACTCCGCATCTGTCTTCTTCCCAGGAGAATTACAAATGAATTATATAAATATATATTGGGGGGCAGTTTGGGCAGGTGAGTGCTAAGAACTGACCCCATCCTCTGCAAGAGCAATCTGTACTTAGCCATCTCTCCAGCCCCTCTCCACCCTTACTAATGCCATTATCTACCCAACCACATGAGACACAGGCCCAAGCTCTAGCTCAGCTTTCTCCTACCTCTCACATCACCTAATGATTAACATCAATTTTCCTAAGTTTGTGGGAAAGTGAGAAAAAAATAAGTTCAATGGACTCTTTGACTCACCCCCACTAAGAATAGTTCCCAGTATCTGAAGCTCGAACACAAGGCCACAGCTAATAATTCATCTCAGTAATGTTGTCTTAGTCCTAACTACACAGGTCTATCACCTCAATCCAATCAGCCCCACCCTCTCACCCTGCCAAGTGGCCTTAACAGAAACCCTATAACTTAAAAAAAAAAAAAACAACTAAACTCTTAGTTACAAGAAGCCCTTAGCAGGGGGGGGGGGGACCTTTAGTCCCAACACTCGGGAGGCAGACAGGCAGATCTCTGTGAGCTGGAAGTCAGCCTGGTCTACAAAGTGAGACCAGGATGGACAACCAGGGCTACACATAAACACTCTCAAAAATACAAAAAACAAACAAACAAACAAGCCCTCAAGATCATCCACAAGCTCAGAGAGAAGGTACAATGTGCCCTAGACTGCTAGAATGGGCCAAGTGCCCAATTCCTGGCCTCATACAGTTGTCTGTTCATTCTCTATGAGCCAACCCTGGGATTTGAATGCAGACTCGGCACTCCATCATGTTAGATTTCTAACATCCCATCACTGTAATTTCTAGATAAGGATATAGCCACTAAAATGTTGCATTTTATATTTACTCCAAGGTACAGCTCCAAAGCACAAGACCACCTTTTGAGAGAAATCTCTATCACAAAGAAAGAAAACACTTTACAAATGAATTGCCATAACTGGTCAGAGTGTCCCGTGGAGCTGATCTTTCAACAAGGTCATGAAGTTCACCAGGCAAGTCACTAACCCAGGTTTGCTGCTGACCTTCTTTCCATTTCCCTCTCCAGCCCAGAAGGAAACAGAAGTGTGTGCCCATGCTTTGGGGGCTGCATTCACTGAGTACAGGTGCTGATTTCTGGAGTACCCACTGTTACATTGTTAAATCAGGAAAGTCTCAACTTGGATACAAATTAACTTACAGCCCACACCCTGACCCTAAGGAAGTGATTATCTAATACTTTAAAGTGGACACAAATTAAATATATTAAAAAAAAACAACTCAGAGATTACAGGTCCCACACAGCCAATACAGCCAGCCAGAATGATGGGCTCCCCCAGGGGTCTATGATTTAAATGGATGGATAGGAGAGAGAAACATATCCCAGTACAAGGAACACTGAGGTACTCAGGCATTTGGGAAGAGTTCAATGGTGTAAGCCTGTCTTCTCAGCTACTAAGCAGGCTGCAGAGGCAGATCCCAACACCAAGGCCCTACCTTGGCTGAAGAGTGAGCTCAAAGCTACCCTAGGCAACTTAGTGAAACAAAAAGAAAAGCAAAAAGAAATTTGGAGTGCTATAGATAAATTAGTTAACAAGCACATGAACCTAAGTTTTATCCCCAAAATCAACATTTTAAAAAGCTGAACACAGTGAAGAGTGTTTATAATCCCAGTGGAGGAGAGAAAGGCAGATTCCTGGGACTTGCTGGCCAATAAGCCTAGCCTACTTGGTAAACTCCAAACCAATCACAAACTCTGAGTATAAGCAAATGAATAAATAGGCAATGTCAGAAGAATGACACCCAAAGTTGAACTAGGGACTCCACTTACGTGCACACACCAATGTATCTGCACATGCACACATGTGTATACACACACACACACACACACACACACACACACACACACACACACACCTAGCTTGTAATCCATGCTTGTAATCCAGGCACTTGGAAGGTAGAGACAGGAGAATCAAATTCAAGTTACTTTCAACTGCATAGTAAACCTGTCTAAAAGAAAACAAAATTGGGCTGGGAATTTATTTCAGTTGGTAGAATACTTACCTAGCATACACAAGTCCTGAGTTTAATCCCCAGAACTATATAAACTGGCCACAATGGCACACATCTGTTGTAGAATATTATTTTAAGATGTGTTACATTTGTTTATGCTATGGAGTATTTGTATAAGATGCAAAGATGTGTTGCAAAATTTTATGTTGCATTTGTTTGACTCTGTAAAGTTGTGTTACTTTGCCTGTCTAAAACACCTGATTGGTCTAATAAAGAGTTGAACAGCCAATAGCAAAGCTGAAGAAAGGATAGGAGGGGCTGACAGGCAGAGAGAATAAATAGAAGGAGAAAAAGATAGAAAAGAGGATCAAGGAACAAGAAAAGAGGAAGAGGATTTCAGGGGCCAGCCACCCAGCCAGACATGGAATAAGAAGGAAAGAAAAGATATACAGAAATAGAAAAAGGTAAAAGCCCAGATGCAAAAGGTAAATGGGATGGTTTAAGTTATGAAAAGCAGGGTAGAAATAAGTGAAGCTAAGGCTAAACATTCATAAGAAAGAATAAGCCTCCATTCGGCTTATCTGGGAGCTGGGTGGTGGGTCCCTCCACAAGAGCAAAGAGTTAAAAGACAACAACATATACCTGTAATCCCAACACTTGGAAAGTAGAGGCAAGAGAACTAGAATCATCCTCAAATACACACTGAGTTGGAAATTAACCTAACTACATGAGACCCTGACTCAAGGGGAGAGACACGGACGAGACGAGACTGGAGAGATGGCTCAACAGTTGAGAGCACTTCTTATTCTTGAAGACCAGGGCTCAGTTCTCAGCAGACCATCGAAACTTATAGAACTCCAGTTCCAAGGGATCTAGTGCCCTCTTCTGGCCTCTGTAGGCATTAGGCTACAAACAGTACACTTACATACAGGCAGATATAACACGATATTGATAAATCTTTTCTTAAAAGATTTTAAAAGGAGTTGGAATGTAGCTCTGTGAAAGCATTTGGGACCCTAGGTACAATCTCAAAGAGTTAAATTCATGGCAAAGAGAAACAAGGAAGCCAGGTGGATCAAGATCAAGGAAACCATCACGCTGATAATTTTCTTGACACAGAGAAGGATATCAAGAAAAGAGGAAATCAAATCACAGTGTTTCTCTCTCCTCCCTCTCCTCACCCAGAGGCTTATGGATATGCATCAAACTCCGGCTCTGCCAAGTTATATCCATACACAGTAAAACAAATATTCCCTCATGAAAACAAACCTTAGACAGCCAATATTAAGGATTACCTTATTCAGAGACTGATAACCAACTATATGCCAGACCTATGCTAAATGCTCTGCATATATCCTTTCAGCTTATCTCACAAAAACCCAGGTTTTGCATTTTAAGAGTGAGGAAAGTGAATCTTCAGAGTCAGTCACCATCACAAGGACAGGTCTAGTATTCAAACAAACAGCTGCCTACCTCTAGTGTCCCAAGTTTGTAACCCCAGTCCTCATGCTGCTAGCCAAAGAAGATGCAAAGGAAAAATCTAGAGGTACCCCCTCTACTCCAGCAAGGCATGAGGGCACAGAGCATTGGAAATCAAGTTTTCCCAATCACTGCTGAGCTGTATATACTCTCTGGCCAAGGCAAGGTTTTTCCATAGTCAAAAAGCCTAATAGAATCATCTCTTTCAGTACAGCTCCACCAACCCAGCCCCATTCCCTCCCACATCAAAGTTTCCAGAATGCTAAGGAGAAGGGGACAAAGGCCTGAGGAACGGGGTTAGGTTATACCCAGGGAAAACAAAACAAGTTTAAACACTTGTGATAGAAGCAACACTCTGGCACTGGCCAGATTAGCCATGCAGAGAAAAAGCCGAGTCAGCAAGAGCTAGAGAGCAGCCACCTCTCCAGCACCTGATTGCCATCTTCTCCCTGTTCTCCTAGGTACTAGCCACCTCCTAAACCTCATATTCACAGAGTACCAAAAGACATCTGTCTTTCCTTCACACTGACAGTCCCAGTGCAGTCACTACCATCACTTTCTACACAGGCACCAAGCAAATAGCACAGCACTGGACTGCTTTCCAGGACTCATGGCCTAGATGAAAGCACTGCTGTTTGAGATCACTCTAATTCCAGATGATAATCTGGCATCAATATCATGCTCAGCCCTCTCAACAATACAGGGTTGCCATCAGCTCTGGGCCCAACAATCTCTCAACTTTTCACAAGTCGTAAGTAATGCTTCAGTTGGTACTGCCATCCATTGTCTGTCTACCAGTGTGAATTCAACCTAAGGAAGAAAATGACAGCTCACACTGATTCCACGTCTTTTAAGATAATTTTTTAGTTTACATTATTATTTCTGTGCATGTGTATGGGCAGGTTGACCAACTCACAGCATGCGGAGGCCAGAGGACAACCAGCACAAATCTGTTCTCTCCTTCCACTATGTGAATCTGGGGACTGACCTCAGGTTGTAAGGGTTAACAGAGACCATCTTTATCTGCTGAGCCATCATGCTGCCCAAAACTCCAAGTTTTTATTATTTTCAATTTCATTTTAGCTCTGCAACTTGCCCTTTGGTAGTGTGGAGACCTAATTCAAAAGGACCCCTGTCTGTCACAGTAGGGCAGGTATATGTATATCTGTCATCTAGTAGAATATAGCTCCATGATAGAGTACTTGCCTAGGATTCATGAAGCCCTCATTCACTCTCCAGTAGAAAAAACTCAAAATGCACAAAACCACCCTACCCTCAACAAATAATTATCCAGCCCAGAATCTCATTTCTACCAACCTAGCACATGATGTGGTGACCAGTGCGCTAACAAAAGAGGCCGTATGGCTCAGAGCACCCTGTGTGTGCATGACTTTGGGCAAAGGTGTCTTTTTAAAATTCACTTTCTTAGAATCAATATACCAGCAACTTTTCTTATTTTTTTAAACCCTTAATTCTCTACATAAACTAAGCTCTTACAGGAATAAACCCTAATCCCAAGAAAGTAAGATGACCAGCCTTGGCAGGTCCTTGTTGAAGTCAGTGGTAACAGTATCCTAACACTCACTAATATAGACATAGAACCTAAACTTTCTCTCCAGATCGTCCCTTTTCAATGCTGAGGTTTGAACGTGTTCCTCCAAAGTCTGCAAGTCGGGTTCCAATCACCAGGATGCTGATGTAAAATGGTGATGACTCAAGGGAAGGCCCTCAGAAATGAGATGCATGCCCTTTAAAGAGGTGCCACAAGGCCATCCTGACCATGTCTCCCTGGATGCAGGCAGTCTGCATCCAGAAGCGAGGCCTGGCCAAACCCCATTATACTGGCTCTCTGGTTGTATATCTCTAGCCTTCAAAATCGAGAAATAAACTGACTTGTGTTTGAGCTACCTAGTTTATGGAATTCTGTTTCAGCAATCCAAAGAGATTTAGACAGCGAGTAACCCTGAAGTACTGTACAAGTATTCCCAGGCTTAAAAAAGCTCATAAAGAGATTTATTTGAGAAGGGTCCAAGAGTGTTATGGAAGAGGCCAAGAGTATATGTTCATTGGTGAAGAACATGCCTAGCCTAGGGTATACAGGACCTCTGGCTCCATCCCCAGTACTGACCAAATAAATAAATAAAGATGATGATGATATTATTATTATTATTATTATTATTATTATTATTATTATTTTAACAATACTAGGGCCAGGCATGATTGCCACACCTTTAATCTCAGCACTCGAGAGGCAGAGGCAGATCTCTGTGAGTTCAAGGCCAGCCTGAGCTACATAGTGAGACACTGTCTTAAAAAAAAAACAAGGAAGAATTTTCTGGAAGGATCCTGCATTTGCAGCTTGCAGACCTGGGTCAAGTTCTTTGGTCATTGTAGCTTTGGGATAATCATTTAACCATTCCAGCTACTGTGTTCTCACCTGCACAGAAATAATTGTCCTCCTTACCTCCTTGGGATGTTGTAAGAATGAATGAGAGACGGCAGTACACTGTTACTGTAAGAGCCAACAAGGCTTACTGAGCATCTCTGCTACATGTGAGCTGCCACACCTAATAGAGAAGTCATAAAGACTCAGCTTTCCTAATAGAAACAATGTGATTAATGCCCAAGAAACAAGAGAACATGCCACTAGACACACTGCATTGCAGTACTGGGTATGTGGCATAGTCTCTAAGTTCTGAAGGGGTTGAAGGAGAGAGATCAGTGAGTGCTGAAACATAAAGACTGATTGTCCAAGTCTTTGGCTGGAATTCGTCCTCTGAGGAACCTTGTTTTAAGTTAAGACCTCGAGTTCAGCAAGTTTGATGAGTTCAGCAAGTTTGATATGCTCTAGTCTTCTCTCTCAAAGCAGAGGCAAGTACTCTCCATCCCCTGAGAACAAAAATAACTGAGGACCACAGTTCTAGACCAGTGGTCTTCAGTGTATTGAAGACAATCCACTAAGGTACAGAAAGGAAAGGTAGACTTTTGGATATATTTATTCTCATCATAGAAAATAAGATTTTCAAGAAGTGGCAACCCAAAAACTACAGAAAATATTTGCAAATCCTCCTTTTGAAAAGATTAATATCTAGAATGCAGAAAATTTCTAACAAATTCAACAAGTAAACAATTGATTGAAAATGAACAAAAGATTTAAATAGAAAAAAAACAAAAAAGACTTAAATAGACATTTCCTCAAAAAGATACACAAATAGATAATAAGCACATGAAAATGCTCAACATCACTAACCACTAGGGAAATGCAAGTCAAAATGACAATAAGACACTATTTAACACCCATTAAGCAAGCTACCACTGCAAAAAGAAAAAAAAAGCCAGACTTGGTGGCACATGGTGGCATAGGCCTGTCCTTCCAGTTCCAGAAACTAGGTAAAGTTCAATGTCAACTTTGGCAACCCTGTGTCTAAAATAACAGTAATACAGCTGAACATAGTGTTGCACGCCTTTAATTCCAGCTCTGGGAGGCAGGGATGGGCAGATTTCTTTGAGTCTACCTGTAAGTTTAAGGCCAGCCTGTTCTATACAGTGAGTTCCAGGTCAACAAAAAGCCCTAGGCATGGTAGTCCAACTCTCTATGACACCAGCACTGAGAAAGTGAGCAGGATAATCCCAGGTCATCCTGAGTTACTTAACAAGCTCATATGAGCCTTGACTACAAGGGATTGTCTAAAACAAAAAGAAAACAAACAAAAACCAGAAAAACTAAGACTTTTATCTTTATTAATATGTAATGATTAATGCCCGAAACCAGTATTCCCATTCACTCCACCATCTCATACCAAAAGGCACTGGGAGATACTACGTTTCATGTAGGTTTGGGTAAGTGGATTTATTAATCATGTTGTTTTAAATGAATTAATAACCCTCACAAAACAAGGAGGCTTAACAAGATTTCTGGAAAGAAACTTTGGATTAAAGACAATGCAAGCATGAATGAACAAAAGCACAGAGACACTGCCACTTCTCTCTGGTGCACTCTTCATGAGGAACGATACAAAATGGAACAACCATGGCTGATAAAAAGGTTCACCAAAACCTTGCCATCGTTTAAAAACTAGATTTATATGCACTGCGCTGATGATGAATTACCCGCAGTTTCAGATACTAGTGAGTGGCAGCAGGACATGAGTATGAGGAACTGGCATGCTTTTAATGTATAGTGCTATTCTCTCCACAGCTTTAGAGACCACTGACCTACACCTACACCACCCAACAGGACTTCCTGTGAAGAGAAACAAGACTTATTGGCCTGTCTAAAACTGTAAGCACTAGTCACAGGTGACTTTTCAGCAAACAGCATTCAGCTAGTGTGTCTAGAGTGTTAAATCTTTACTTCGTTTAATTTTGGATGATTTAAACAACTGCCTCCAGTTAAGGCTACTTTAGTGGACAGCACAGGCATAGACCACAGTTAGATTACTACTTCAATCTCAAAACGTACAGCCATGGCTGTACCATGTTAGGCCCTCTACCTGTCCATCTGGCAGTAAGTTTCTTCAACACATACCTTAAATGTCACTGCTTGGCTTTCCCTGGCTGCTCACCCCACACAAGAAAACTAATCTGCTAGGCCTGAGGCCTTCACCCTTTTCCAGGCCCCATTTCAACATGTCCAGAGATTTCTCCCATGTCTCAAGACCATGGTGGCTGCGAGTCCCTGAAGGCAGACACCTGGCATACAGCGTATCTGTTCAGCAACACTCACTGGATAAGCAGTGAGTGAACAAGCTGGAGATCAGGTTTACAGAGCACTCAGCTTGGAAAGCAAGCTGCAGCAAGTGCTTGCTACTTCACTGGCTAGACTGCATCATAAGCAGGCTCCCAAGGCACCTGTTCCTCTAAGAGTACCACACAAAGGTGGACATTGGTCCTGGGCCCTTTTCTAAAGTGTCAACTTCCAAATACTATGAGTTAAATTAAAGTATCAACTGTTTAATTTTTATTAAGCCACCCACCATCTTAGCTATTGAAGTACAGGAGAGACCTCCCCACACAGTCTCCCACTTGAAACCCATGTGTTCTCACTTCATCTCTCATTAGACAAGCTTGATCTTGTCAGAAGGACCAAAGGAGAGCTCTGACCATAGCAACTGCGTACTCTGGACTTCATTCTAAATTCTTGATTTGTCTATATTTAGCAAAGCTATAACCGTCATCAAGCCCCAAACCAGGAAGACACCATTCACAAACCACCCCCTGAAAATCTGCATTGCCTGTAAAAAAAAAAAACAGACTTCGCAGCAGGCAGTCATCTGAAGTAGGAGGGATCAAAGTGGCATCTGAGTCAAGAAGGGACTCAGGAGCATCTAACTAATATCTCTGCTTGGTGCTCAAGGGTCCCATGAAACATTTCTTCCCCTTCTCACCTGCTCTACTAAGGCATCTTAGCTGCCCTGTGCATTCTCCTCTAACACTGGTAACACGCACACACACCTGCCCGATTCTGCCTGACTTCTTGCCTCTTATGACACTTCTAAGACACCTTTCTGTACTTTAGCACAGAGCTAGGGCACAGTAAGGGAGCAAGTACATACATGCAGCTGCTTAGTAATTCTTCAAAGAGCACAGAGCCACTGAAGAAAGTGAGTGGCAAACACATCCAAATATATATTAGGAAGCAAATACACAAGAATCTCATTCTATGCCACCTCCAAACACACACACCCTTGGCTTCCTTTCCTTGAGCCTGGAAGGGAAACTTGTACCAAAACAGTGACATCACACCAGGTCAGTATTCCTGAGATTCATCTTCCATTTCGCCACTCCACATTTTTGCACATCCATTCCTTCTAGCTACAAGGCCTTGGGTAACACGACTAGTACACTTGCGGGGTAACTGCCATTCCTGGTCAAACCTCCCCTTCCTCCCTATCATCGCTGAAAAACAGGACACTTATCCCAGGATTACTTGTTATTTACTTGTCTCAGTCTATGACCCATCAAGCTTTTTTCTGGTACTTAATACAGTGCCTGCCACAAAAAAGCACAAATGAATGGCTCACCAGATGAATGCACACATGTACTATCAAGACATTTAGAACTGTGCACTATATGTAGGCTGGGGAGGGGAAGGGGTTGCACACAGTTTTCAAGCCTTTCTTCCTTGATCTGCAGATAGTGGGAATTAGGAAAGCTTTCTCACCAGTCCAGACCTGGATTCTTTTTGTGCAGGTGAGAATGTTCTTAGAGCCTGTTAGTTCACCTTCTGCCGAACTGATACAGCTCTGGAATGCTGCCTTGGGCACAGTAAGTATTCAATATTTACTTACTGTTTAAAGTTTAGAAGTAAGGCTTTATAGAGCCAAGAAGTATGACAAAAGTACTGCTTCTAAGCACTGCTCTAATTTTCCCAATGAGCTCATTCTAGCAGCTTAAGCCAAATAAATCTTCCCTTGATATCACGTGTCTATTAACTTAGACATGGTTTATCATCTCATCCAGGCATCCTTACTAAGAAAGCACTTGGCCTAGAGATGGCCACATCCCTCTAATTCACAGCTGAGAGGCTCACCTTCCTCCAGACAACCAAGTACCTGCAGGACTAGAGAGCCAATCAAGCAAGGCTGCCGTGGAAATGGCAGTCTAGCGTTCTCCTCTAGCATCTGATTCTTGAGCCCTGGCAGGCCCTACTGTGAAACACACACTACTACCCACACTGGGGAAAAGGAAATTGTGAACAGGATGTGGTAGCAATCAGGTCTGTGTTTGAAAATTCTCACTGTCACCACCCTATACTGCCTGGTCACTGCTTGGGGCACTTGGCATATAACTCATTATTCTTGAACACCTCTGGCTGGACTCAGAGAAGAGGAGCTAGGGAAGAGGCACTGCTACCCAAACAATACTGCAAAGAACATCTGACTCAGCCCAAATACAAAAGGTGAGATTGCTTTAGATTGTCCCAACCAGGCAGGTTTTCACCTGCTCCCCACTCACCTTTATCTATAAATACACTGTTGCCGCTTAAATAATAGCTACCATGTATTGAATTTATCACTTTTGAAGTGATAAATTCTTTATATATACTATCCCACTATCCTCAAGACCACCCACAGGGCAGTGGATCTCAGACTTTAGCTTACATCAGAATCTCCCTGGGACTTGTTAAAGTCCCATAGCCACAATCTACAGAGTGTGCTGTGAGATCTTCATTTCTAACAAGCTCTCCTGTGGAATAGCTTGACCCAAGTCGTGTAACTGGCTAAAGAAGAAAGGGAGGGAGGGAAAGACCCAGAGGACCAGCAAAACAGCTCAACAAGTAAGACACTTGTCATGAAAGCCTAACAATGTGAGTTCTATCCCCCAACCCAGGTAAAGGTAGAAAAAGAGAACTAACATAACAATGTTGCCTTCCGACTTCTACATACTATGACACATACATACACATACACACACAAGTTGTAATAATAATAATAACATTAAATATGTTTTTAAAACCAGATCCACAAAATGGTGAGATGGCTCAAAGGGTAAAGACATCTGCTACCAAGCCTGAAGACCTAAGTTTGATCCTCAGGATCCACATGGTGGAAGGAAAGACCCAGTTCCTCAAAGTTGTCCTCTGACCTCTGCATGCACGTGCAAGCATTCGCATGTACACACACACACACACACACACACACACACACACTATAAAAATGTTTAAAAACAAAAGCAGATCCAAAAATTGAACCTAAATCTGATTATACAATCAGTGCCCATAAGCACACAACTATATTACTACTATTTCTTTTCTTCCTAAGTTGACTGGTAGTTTCCAAAGGCAGACATAAGGGCTGGGGACATAGCTCAGGGGTACATGCACAAGGCCAGCATGATCCACAGCACCTCAAGGAAATTTATTGGCTAATTAAAGGCAGGCATCATACTTTAGAGTTTAGGCCCCTTACCCCCTTCAAAACTTAGCAGTGTCTTTGAACTCAGTAGGTGCCACACACATACTGACTCCTACATATCCACATACTTCAGAGGCCACACACAATTCTAGCTCAATCATAGCCAAAGAAATTTGCCAGACCAAATTTTAAATGCTACTCTCACACAGAGCCTCAACCCATGCTGTCACCATACTAGCTCATTCCATAAACAGTTCTTGGCTCCTTAACAGTGAAGGGCACTAAGGACAAGATTTGCAGCTATTATACCCTAGCTTCTTTCATGGTGACACTAATCATATCAGTAACTGTCCCTTTTCCATCTCTTAAAACATCTCTGGAACTCTAGCATCTAGTTTAACATCACGTCCCTAGAGCCTAGGACAGAACCTGCCATATCACAGGTACCCTGTAACTGTTGGTTGAAGAAATAAATGCATGCACAGTTGCAAACCCTACATTCTATTTTTTAAAATATCAGAATGCACAATGTGCAGTTCTCAGGATGAATTCCAGGGCAGCCTAGAAAACAAAGCCCGATTTTGTGTTTTCTCTTTCCCATCACTCTTCCAAGACTCAGAGAATAAGCAATGCTTAGGGCAGCACATGATGAGACAACATCCTAGCTGAAAAGAAAAAGGAAACTGCTCCTGGGCTCTGAGGCCAGCAGAGGCCGTTTAGAGAGGAGGAAAGTGCTCTGTGCCCCTCATCCTCCTGCTCTCGCACTCCACCCACTGCAGTCAAGGACTTTGGCTACGATGAAAGAGTCAGCTCAGATTCCAAGGTACAGATCTGGCAGCAGACACAGAAGCATCTCCCACCATGCACCAGAGTCCTCAAAGAAAGGTCCAGAAAGGATGGTGACTCAGGCCCAGACTAAGTCCAGTTGGAGCATTACTAAGAATGAAAAAAAAGCAGTAATTTAAAAAGGAAATTCATTATCAGATATCTCTTTAAAATGGTGCTTTTTAAGTACAGGCTTCAATCCTACCCTCAGATGCCAGGCCCCACCAAATCCAGTGCTTACACAAACTGAGTCAAACACAGCTTCTCCCTCTTCCCACCCACCCATCCACCACCCTACAACACTCACCATGACAGGCATTTCCTAGGCCCAGGTAGGGATCCTTCTCCAACCTCAGCTTGCAAAGCCTCCTTTTCAAAAGGAGCCTCTTAGCTTTCATCCTCTCTTCCCTAGCTAATAAGCTATCCCCTACCACCATGTTGCCTTTCCCGAGACCTCCCCCATACCCAACCCCTGGCAGTCTGTAACACAACCTACAGTAGGCTGGCCCTATCCAATTAGTTTGAATTGCTTCATGCCAAGGAAATCGCTGCTTTTATTAAAAATAAAAGCACTCTAAGCAGGCAATGAGCTGTGCAAAGTATCAGTCTGGCATAATTATGAAGGTCGAGGTTAAGGTTAGCAGAGAAACACTCAAAAGATTTCCCTAAAGCCTGGGGCATGAATACAAATACACAAATGAGCACACACCAAGAGAATCCACACAGAGGATCTAAACAGCACCCTCTCCAATTGAGAGGAAACTAAACCAGAGCCACTGTTAAGTAATTCTTAAATAGAAACTAAAACAGGAGAAAGGAGGCCTAGGCGACTGAGTTCAAAACAGTCTCATTCACTTCTTATGATTTTTATCTTAGCTACATCCTGGGGACCTGGTTACAGTTGGGTGAAGAAACAAACCTAGTCAAACGACCAAAACATGCATTCCCATCAACCAGGAAAAAAAAATCCTCTTTGGATACTTACAGAAATGGGAAAGTTGGATAGGAGAAACTCCTCTTTTTAAGGTCTCTCCCCATCCCCACCCTTCAGCCCCCACATCAGAATTTAAAGTTTCAGAGAAACGGCAAGACCACCACCCTGCATTTGATGTCATTTCTACTTCACATACGTTTTCACATCTGATCCGCACAATTCAGTCAAAGGAGGAGGTTTTCCGAGCCTCGCCCGCCCCCCCGACCCCAACTAAAATAAAAAGGCCACTGAGGTAAACAATTTGGGCAATACCGCCCCGCAAGCCCTGTCAATTCCCAGTCTTAGTTTTAAATCTCTCAAGGACAATGACTCACAGGGAAAGTGCAGGGGGAAGGGAGGGTCAGTTGGTCAAAACCCATTCATACAACTGGAAACCAGAGTCTTGCCACATCAGCACATGAATTTAATTCACCGCGCACTGGCTTCCAACGTACCTTCCGCCAGCACCTCGTCCACGGTGACCTGCTGCCGCCCGATGCCAAAGACCCTTCCGATGTAGCCACTGCCCAGGCCTGAGCTGCTGCCCCCTCCTCCGCTGGAGCCTGAGCCCAGGCCAGAGCTGCCCTGCTCCCGCCTGGAGTCGAAAAACTTCTTCATCTTTCCAATAGGAAACGCCAAGGCAAAATGCCGATGGTTTCTCGGTTCGTATTTGTTGTAAAGAAAAGAGATCTAAGGATTTCTTCTCAGGTTTCAGCCCGGAGCAGAGCCACGGGAATCCGGCCGTGGGGTGGGGGCTAAGGGACGGCGCCTGCAGGAATATACTGTCAATCGCGCGATGGGTCCCCTCCTCCTCGCAGAACGATCGTTTAAGTTTAAACCTGCGATGACAGAGGCAGAGAGAGGATGAATCAGTAACACACTCCTGAGCCCAACTGCCGTGTCCTAGGGGAAGCAAAGGCCGTCATCCAGAGGAAACGCTGGGTGCATTTTCTTCAGGAAAGCCCTGGAAACACACCGGCCCCCAGCCCGGACCCCCGCCCCGGGCCCCGGACCCTGGACACCCACTAGCGGCGGCTCGGCGCCAAGCCCAGCTACCAGCCCCGCGACATGGCCACGGCCGCCGGCCTGCGACGCGGAGGAGGCGGCGCTGCCGCAGAGCCGGGGCCACTTAGGCGCCCGCCCGCCAGCTGATCCCCGAGCGCAGCGCTGAGGCCGCCCCTCCCCCGCGCGCGCGCCCGTCGGCTCCGTCCACCCACCCGGAAGTGACCTGCCACCGGAAGTGCCTCTCAGGGCAGCGTGGTCCCTGCTCAGGGTCGCCTCTGAGATACCAGCTGTAGTGACAGCCCGAAAGAAGTCGATGGCAAGAAGGGGACCAGAGGAGGGGGACTCTGGACAGAGATACTTGAAAGAGAACGTTGCTATCGCCCGGCCGCTGCGCACCATGGGAAAGGTAGTTCGGTGCAACCTGGCATCTGGACTATAATTCCCAAAATGCCCCGGGAGCGGGCGCCCCTTAAGACGCGGTCTCCGCGGCCTGGCGGTGATACTGGAGCGGTGCAGAAGTGGGGCTTCGAGTATTTAAATACATCCGGTAAAGACGCCGGAGATTAGTTTCCAAGCTGTATGTCCCACTCCCTGGGGCCATTTTATCTGGCTTGGCCTCGGGGACCGAGGCACTCTGGGAATTGTGGTTTCACACGGGTCCGGATTGACACCTGAAGGACGCGGCTTAACTGCCTCGCCCCCAGTTGTGCTTGGGAGTTCCCCGACGTCACGGGAGCAGAGGTACAGAAGGCAGGGGTGGTGGGAGCATGGTGTCATCAGAGAGCCGAGAAGGAACCCCTTCAGCACGAAGGAAGCAAAGCAGGTGTCTGTCTTACCTACCCGACCACGATGAGAACTCCGGGAAACCCGGGGGTCGGAAAAGAATGCTGGGGGGATCTAGGGACCAGGGCACGGTCCACCCTAAGGCTCCACACCCAATCCATGGCCCTCAGCGGACACATTCCTGCGGGAACTCTAGACACACCTACTCCGTTCTCTTCGATACTCTTTCAGAAGAAGATGTTGGGTTTACTTGGAATCGCCTGGGTGCGGATCGGGTATAGGGCTGTGTGATTGACACCTATCAACTGCTAAGGATTTGGAAGGGAACTGAGACCTCCGTTCCTAGATCGCCTCAAAGGCGATACTGATGTGTCAGATCTCTAACTCCCCCGACCCCTCCACCCAAGAAATGCATGGGGTTTTTTTTTTTTTCTCTTCTTTGTGTATAAATTTTTCTCCTCCACCTGCTCTCCACAGTTCTTAACCGCCCTCTTGACTTGCAATTTATCCCGGAATTTCTGCTTCAGGCACTTGAGGAAGATCTAGAAGGTTGCCCCCAGGAAAGAAAAAAAGATGGCTCTTGTTTAATCTGAATATTGAGATGGGCTGGGCTGGGGGTGGCTTCGGCGGTTTCTTGTTTCATGTGGTGCCATAGTCATCTAACTCCCCGGGAAGAGATAGCATCGTTCCTTCCGGAGAGAACCAGTATTGCCACCTCAGTTCACACCGTAGCCACCTTCAGGGTGAGACTCAGCACCTGCTGAGCATCCCCTTAACGCAGCCCACGAGGTGTTTTCGCCTCACCTTCCTAAAAAGGCTTGATTTCTGTCTAAAGAAACTTGGCGTGTATCTTAAAATAGATGGGAAATCTTATTTGGCTTATAGACTCTCATCTTTCTCAACACCCATTAACTTGGACTGACTTAAAGAATCTGTTAGTTACTCTATCCATCAGGCCCTGTTGCCTTATCAGGTTTTACTTTTCTCCACTTTCCTGGTACAGAGCAGGTTTCCACAAATCTCAAGCCTTACTTCAGACCTTCAAAGCTTTCCAATGGCAATAAAGCAGCTAACATGCATTTATTAGGTACTTTCCTGGATGATAAACCACTGTTTAACTGCCAGTAGGGACTGGCAACAGTCGTTCCTGTGATTTTATTTATTTATTGTGTGTGAGAGAGACAGAATGAGAAAGACTCACTGAGTAGCTTTGGCTGGCCTGGAACTCACTCAGTAGACCAGGCTGGCTTCAAACTCAGCGAACTGCCTGCCTCTGCCTCTGCCTCTGCCTCTGCCCCCACCTCCCAGGGGCTAGGACCCCTGGCCTTATTTATTTATTTATTTATTTATTTATTTGCTTATTTATTTGCTTATTTATTTATTTAAAGTATATAGCTTGATCACAATCTGAGAGAGGTTTAAAAATAAAATGACTACAAGACTAGATTTATTGTTTTGCATTCTTTTAGAGACTAAAATTAATAGCAATTATAGCTCAAGTTTTTCTAGCTTTACATACATTGCAGCATTATTTAATTCTCACAACAATCTATAAAGTAGAGTACTATTAAGATCATTTTAAAGATGAAGAACTGAGCCAGATGGTGTGGCACATGTCTTTAATCACAGCACTTGGGTGGCAGAGGCTGGTGGATCTCTGTGAGTTCGAGGCCAACCCGGTCTATAAAGCTACACAGAGAAAAATATAAATAAAATAATCAAAAAATAATAAAAAACAAAACAAAAAGATGAAGAGCTGAAAGCACAAAGATAAATAATTTGCCCCAAATTACACTGATAACAGCAGCAACACCAGGATTCAAGCCCAAATAGTTTGACTTCTGAGCTCAAAGCTAAACTGTCTGCTGAGGAGGAAGAAACTGATTAAAGACTTGAGCATAGGTAAGAATAGATGTGGCTCTCCACAGCTCTGACCATACAACACTTAGATCTTGGCACCCACCAACCACAAAGCCAGAACTCACTAGTTCTTGAGAACAAAGTAATCTCAAATGAGCCACTCTAATTCACAAACCTACACTTCTTGTAACTTTTTCCACCATGCCTTGGGTCTCTGTTCAGTTTTTCATGTATGTTACCACTGCAATGAAGTGCCTCAGAGTCCAGGAATGGCCTTCGGGTTACCTCCTTGGACACCCAACACAATCTTTTATGTAGAGTGTGTTCTTATCCGTGCTTAAGTGAACTAAATAATTATCGTTAGCTACCACAAAAGAGCAATCTGGGGTACAAACATGGAGACCCTATAGATCAGGTGAGTTTGAAATGGGTCTGAGAGACACTGGATATGTTCAATTAAACTGGCATTTACTATGCAACTGTAAGTCATTACTCTCAAAACACTTAGCACAATATCTTGTTCAATCCTCACAGTCGCAGTGCCTGGAAAATTGATACTGTTGGCTGTATCGAAGGAGATTCCGTTGCACTATTATCTCCTATTTTGTGTGAATACTGGAGGTGTAGAAGTAGTCGATGGGCATGTTTGTCTTCTTCAGTCTGGAGGAAATGATGTGCCCGGTGGTGTTGCTAAATCAGTCATTGTAGACTCTGTTAGAGAAACGGTATGATGCACCTTGTCTTACTTAGGTTTCTACTGCTGTGAAAAAACTCCATGACCAAAAGCATGTTGGGGAGGAAAGGGTTTATTTCAGTTTACAGCTCTCCGGTTGCACTTAATCACTGGTGGCAGTCAGGGCAGCAACCTGGAGGCAGGCAATGAAGCAGAGGCTGTGGAGGAACACCGCCTAGTGTCTTGTCCCTTCGCTAGTGGCTTCTGGACTCTCCAGGGATTCTAACCTTGCTACATGGTGTCAGGTCTCACCCCATGACCCCTTCAATCCTGGGGGCTTCAAATGCAACTGAGACTGTACCTTCATCAGTGGCTTCTGAAGTGAGAATTTACAAAAAGTATAATAACCAATTTATTAAGGGGTGCAATGGAAAGACAAGCTCATGAATGCAGATCCAGCCGCCACTGATTCCGTGCCACCTCTCTGCTGCTTGGTGTCCGAACACGCCAAGCACGAGTCAGAGCAAGAGAGCGGAAAGTGCCCCCCTTCTTTCCTTTAAAGGGGTCCCACCGAAGGCAAGAATCACTGGCTATATCTGATCAAATAACCCAAGGTCATGGGCAGAGTGACCCCACCCACTGCAGGCCTCTCCAGGAACTCCAGGCCTTCCACTCAGTTCCAAGCCTTAGCACTCTCAGGAACCCCATCATGCCTTCAAACATAATGTCACACAGGTGACTCCCACTTCATTCCTACTCTACCAAGTTCAGCTGTCACTATGACCCTGACCCTGAGAAAACTCCTCCCAGAAGATGTTGTCTCTTCTTATTCACAGCTGATTCTTCAGCCCCATCTGGCCAGTATAGATTGACTTTGGCAGTTCTTTTCTTTTCTTTTTGGTTTAGCCCTGGCTGTCCTGGAACTCACTCTGCAGACCAGGCTGCCTTGTACTCAGAGGTCCCCCAGCCTCTGCCTCCCGAGAGCTGGGATTAAAGGCGTGCACCACCACCAGCTGGCTGCAGCTCTTAATCCAAAATATCAAATGGCCCTCATAGAGTCTAAGAGACTCTCAAACTTTCCTCTGAAACTTCACAAGCCAGGCCTCCATCATCTGCACTGCTCTGACGTTTATCATTTTTGTTCCCACAGCAGTTCATTAAGCTCTAAACACTCAATGGCTTTCCCAGCCTAAAGTTCCAAAGTCCTCCCACAATCCTCCCCAAACATGGTCATGCCTGTTACAGCAACGTCCCACTATCCTAGTGTCAATTTCTGTATTAGTCATTTTTCTATAACTGATAAAACACCATGACCAAAGCAAAGAAAGGGCTTGTTTCATCTGACAGTTTATAGTCCATCATCCAGGAAGGTTAGGGCAGGAACCTGGAGGCAGGAGCTGATACAGAAGTCATGGAAAAGTGCTGCTTACTGGCTTGTTCTCATGTCTTACTCAGGATTACCACCAGCCCAGGGGTTGACATCATCAAGTCAAGAAAGTGCACCACAGCCAATTTGGTGGGGACATTTTCTCAGTTGAGATTCCCTCTTCTGAAATGACTAGCTGGTGGCAGTTTGACATAAAAACTAACCAGCACACATGTGAAAATAAGACGTGAAATGGAAGAGCAACTTTAGAAAAAAAGTAAAAGGACCAACATCAAAGGCCCAGCTAAGTGAGGCAGTGTGTTGAGATTTTACCTTAGCAAGAGTCTATGACTTCATTTTATCCATGTAGATTCAGAGGCCAATGGGATTAGGATCAGCCAATCGTTGTTACACAGATCCACAAAGGGCAGAGCCAGAATCAGAACCAGACTGACCTCAAAACCCACATTGGGATCTGTGCTACTGTTTCTGAGATGCTCCATTCTGTGGTGCCATCTCGAAGCCCAGTGAAACTTGTTAGAAATGCAAACTGTTGAGCTCCACCCAGACCTGCAAACTCAGAGGGCTAGATAGAGGCAATGTCTTCAGACATCCAGAACATTCCACTGGGTGTTCTGGTTAAGAACTACTGTTTGGCAGAAAGAACTGGTGAAAACCAGTTCCAACTTAAAAAAGCAAGCAAAACAAAAAACCTTAAATTGGTTTTGTTTCATCCTCTGGTTAAAAAGGAGCTATGTTTACTGAAAAAAAAGTTTTAAAAAGAAAACAGATTTTTTTAAAAAACAGATTTCTTACTCAATTTCCTTTTACTGTCTGTTCTATATAAATACAGACTTGCATATATTTGTATGTATATGGTATATGTAGGGTTTTTGCATGTTAATAGGTGCACATTCACTTAGGTGGTTCCAAATTGATGTGGGTATTATCCTCTATCACTTTCCACCTTACACACTGAGGCAGACAGCTCCCTGAACACAAAACTTGCCATTTGAGTGGTCTGGCTAGCCAGCCCGTTCTGAGGATTCCCTGTCTCCACCTTCTGCTGGCTGAGATTACTGGTGGACCACTGCACTTGAATACCTTCTACATAGGTTCTGAAAGTCTGAACTGCCGTCCTGGAACTTGCAGGGAAAGTACTTTCCCCACTAAGCCTTCTCCCAAGACCATATAAGCACACTTTTAGGCCATTGTTTTGTATGTAATCTACTGTTTCATATTTATGTATCTTGTATGTTTAATTGTGTTTTTCATGTCACTCGATATTCTCTGAAAACAATACTCTAGTGGATGCTTAGTCACCATTCTTTCACTATGCAATATTTTTTGTTTTATTTTAATATATTGCTGTTTTATATATATATGATTAGAATGAATGTCTTTTTGTTTGTTGCTTTGAGTTTTTTCTAAGGCAGTGTTTCGGTATATGAAATATCTGTGTCTAAAGGTATGATTGTTTTACAACTAGAGAACCAAAATTCCCCTAGGAAAGTTACCAAGGTTGCCCCAGCTCACTGATTTGGCTAACAAATAAATATTAAGTGCCTTACATGTGTTAGATCTAGAAATTTTGTTGATTATTATAATTGGCAAAATATATTTCCTTGAAGTTTGGGGGGGGAGGCCACAGCTATTTCAAGGATTCTCCTGGACTGATCAAAGCTTCCTAATTGATCAGAGTTAGAGTGTTTCATATCCAGAGCCAGTTTTCATGGGTTACCTTTAGTCCCCTCAGTAGCCATTCGCTGTCCATCTTCTCATCAGACATAAAATTCTTGTGAGAAACCCATTGGGATGTATTTACTTAGCAAACCTCCAACCCCAAAATTAAGATGTCATCAGATACCATCTGAAACCTGCAGCCGAGATTGCAGCCCTTCCCAGCCTTGCTGTAACCAACCTCACTGACGTTCCCATGTATCTGAAAAGCACCTCGTTTTCTGACAGTCAGCTCTGTTACTTCCATAATTTCATGAAACTGTTACACATTAGAATATGGTATGTGCACAACCTAAATCTGTGTCATAGGCACTCACATGTGGCTCTAGAATAAACCACTTCTGATTCCTTCTGAGGTGAGAGCTGTGTTTTGCATTGTGCGGAAAAGGTCTTTCCATCTCATTAGGTTGAGATTGTCCTCCTTGCGATCACTGAGCAAGGTTGAACACCTTCATGACTTTGGGTTTAAGTTTGGGTCTCTTTTAGACAATGTACCAAAAATAGCCTCAGACTCACTCCATACATAAAGCTGGCCTTGTATTCTTGACTCTCCTGCCTCCACCTCCCAAGTGCTGGCATTACGTCTGTGTTAATTTATTTATTTCTCAATTGTTTTCTGAAGCAGCTATTAGAAGCAGAGCTCCCTGAGCCTGGCAGTCACATGAGCTGCTCTGCTCCTTCCAGGAGGGGGTGTCTCTTTCAAAGGAGGTGGCTCCATAGCAACTCTTCCTTATTTTAATTACAAACACATAAACACTGGGCATGCACATGATTACAAATCCAAATAGCCCTTGAGCTGGAGAGAGGACTCAGAGGTTAGGAAGTGCTTCCAGGGGGCATTGGTGCGCACCTTTGATGCCGCTACTTGGAAGGAAGACTCAGGTGGATCTCTGTGAATTTGAGGCCAGCCTGTTCTACAGTCAGTCAGGGCTACACAGTGAGATCATAAACCAAGCAGCAACAAAAGAAATGTCTTCCATAAATCTCATTCAAACAGTAGCCTCTGCTTCTTTGGGTCTGTGTTCTCCTTCAGCTTTGGATGCTGTAGCATCTTTTCAAACACCTGGGAGATGTTTTTGTTGTTTTGTGGAGTGTTTTTCCAAGATTTTTTATTTTATGTATATGAATGTTTTGCCTGCATGCATGTGTATGTGCCATGTGTGCAGTGCCTCTCTGTGGAGGCTAGAAGAAAGCATCAGATCCTTGAAACTAGAATTAACAGATGGTTGTGAGCCACTTGTGGGGGCTGGGTACCAAACTCAGGCCCTCTGCAAAAGCAGACAGTGCATTTAACCACTGACATCACTCTAGACTCTTGTCAAATTTCTATTGTAATGGTGGTCTACATATCATTAGACAGCCATACTATGAGTCTTAATGTTTCTCTGAGTAAAATAAGATATTTTTAAACAAATGTGGTGGGAGAAGCTAAAGGCTGTCTAGTTGGTCTTAAAGGGGACTCATCCCTTTATGATGACATTGTTGTGGTGCCTGCTGGGCATGGTGACTAACACCTATAATCTCAGCACTGTCAAGGCAGTAAGATCAGGAGTTTGAGGCCAGTTATGTTACAAATTGGAGAAGAATTATATGAGACATTATTTTAAAAAAAGGAAAAAGAAGAGAAGGAAGTAGAAGGGAAAACAGAAAAGAAGAAAATAAACTCATATTGATTATTTGTCTGGGCACCTAAGACATTAAACTCAGACATGCTTGTTACAACCACCATAAAATGTAGATTGGAGTTCTTGAAGCAGTGGGCAGTGATAGGCTGTCCCTGTTCCCTGGAGTCATATAGACTTGAGATCTCTTTCCAGTTAGTCTGCACTTGGTGGGCACTTGTGGCTACAAGACACATTTTCATCTTGGGTCTGTGGTCTGTATCTAGGGAATGCCAAGAAGGTTTGCCTTAAAAAATATAGAGATCAAATGCAGGACCCTGTCGAAGTCCTGCAAAGGATCACAACACACCTGGGTGGGTGTCATCTCAAAGCTGAATGACTTCACAATTGTGCTTCTTCAGCATGCACAAGTACATACACAAACACATGTAGAAATACTTTTTCCTGTAGATGTGTGTTTTGTCTACATGTGGGTATGTGTACCACATGTTTGTCTCCTGCACTCTGAGGTCAGAGAGAATATTAGATACTCTGGACTGGAGTAACAGATGCTTAGATTTAAAACCAGGGCCTCTACATGAGTAGCAACTGCTTTTGATCTCTGAGTCATTTTTCCAGGGAGAAATAATTTTTTTATTAAAAAAGGTGGCAAGGGGGAACTGTTAATCATTATGCCTTTGATAGCAAGCATTAACTGACCACGGGCACACTGAAACCTATGCCCTCCTCACCCCGACACTAGTGCTGGAGCCATCTCCCCACTACAGAATATTTTGGAGGACCAGATGAAAGTCTCTTAGCTGTGACTTCCTAGATAGTCTTAAAATACGATGCATGCAAGAGATGGAGAGATGACTTGGAAGTTAAGAGAGCATAATACTGCTCTGGCAGAGACCCGAGTTCAGTTCCTAGTACCCTTGTCAGAGAGCTCATCGCCACCTCTGAGTCCCTTTTCAAGGGATATGATGCCCTCTCCTGGCCATCCACGTTGTACACAAACACATATGCAGGCAAACAATAGTACACATGAAATAAAAATAAGTGAATCTTTAAAAAATAAAATAAAGATAAATCTTAAAAAACAAAGTGATGCATGCTTATGACTGTTGGATTGCAGAATGCAACCCCAATCTCAGTTCTTTACAGACTTCAGTGTCTGTGGCCTTCCTCCAAGTATCTTCCCCAAACTGTCTTTTTTGCTGGTAGAATTGCAGAACAAAAAGACAGACATTAGACCCTGGTAGAAATTTAGTCATGCATTTTGAAGCTAACATATAGAAATTTCCATCGCAAGTCTAAATAATTGCACAAAGTATAATTTCTTATAGCTTAAAATATTATCATTTTAAAACATATCATTGGTTCAAAGGTATGCAATGAGAATTAAATACAACATGTATGAGCCTGGCATGATCACTTGGGAATGTAAAATCAGTAGTTCAAGGTTATCCTCAGTTTTGTAAACAGTGAATTGGAGGCCAACCTGGACTACAGGAGACTCTATATCAAGAAACAAAATAAAAACAAACAAAGAGAAA
Organism: Mesocricetus auratus; assembly: GCF_017639785.1. Classification (NCBI taxonomy): domain Eukaryota; kingdom Metazoa; phylum Chordata; class Mammalia; order Rodentia; family Cricetidae; genus Mesocricetus; species Mesocricetus auratus. Next base: position 148,348,965 of record NW_024429266.1, on the reverse strand, counting down.
CTACATGTGACAGGCTGCATTACCATCACCCATTTAAAAATCCCAGTGAATAAAGTGCTATCTACCACGCCTGATGTGACCTGAGCTCCACCCTCAGGACTTATGTGATGGAAGGAAGGAACCAGTTCCCACAAGTTGTTCTCTAACCCCCACACAACACAAAATAAATAAATGTTACATTATTTGAAATTTAAAATACCAAATTCTTTTATATTAGAAATTTCATATTGGAACATGTATTTCACTTCAGCCAAGGCCTTATTCTAAAGCAATATGACTTTATGTTACAAATTCTTTCATTGCCTGCATCAACATCATTCTCAGTAACAAAATAGGGACATGCATATAAATTTAAAATTTTAATTTCCTGTGAGTTTAGGTTTCTAAGTATTTAAAGAATCTTTTTTGTTGACTTGTGGCATTGGTCTCACAAGACTTGTCAGAATGGCATGCTGAGGCACACTGGGAAATGAACAAGATGTGCCAGAGATGCATCTTTGTTAAGATTAGGTTTTTTAAACTTCTAACCATATATAGTGTATGTGTTTGCACATGAGTGTGGGTACCCTCGGAGGCTAGAAGCATCAAGTCTTCTGGGACTGGAGTTACACATGCGTGTGAACTGCTTGACATGGGTGCTAGGATTAAATTCTGATCTCTGGGATAGCCATACAAGCTGTAACCACTTAGCAATCATCTCTCCAGCCCTGATATCTTTTTTTTCTTTAGATTTATTTTCTTTTTGTATTTATGTTTTTCCTGCATGTATATGTGTACGTAGTATGTCTCATGCCCAGGAGGCTAGAAGAGGAACATGAGTTACAAATGGTTGTGAACCACTCTAAGGATGCTAGAAATCTAGCCCAGATCCTCTTCAAGAGCAGTAGATGCTCTTAGCCTCTTAGCCATCTCTAGAGCCCCCTTTCTTGCTTTTTTTAAATTTGTAGATGTGTATACATGTGTTTGTGTGTGCGTGCACGCATATGAATGCCAGAGATCAACCTCTGGCTATCACATCTGAAGTCCTATACACCTTGTTTTTTGAGACAGAGTTTCTCACTGGCTTGTCTCTTCCTCTCCAAGCTAAGATAACCAGTGTGTGTTACCATGCCTGGCTATTTTTCAGTCATTCTAGAGGTTGAGCCCAGCCAGCTTCTTATATTTACACAGCAAGTACCTTACTGACTGATGTAGTTCCCCAGCTCCATTTATTTATTTGTTTTGGTTGTTGTTGTTTGGTTGATATAGTCTCTTGTAGTCCAGACTGACCTCTGACTTGCTATGTAGCCAAGGATGATCTTAAACTCATTGATTCCATCATCCTGAACCTTTTTGTTTGTTTGTTTTATCTTAGGTACAGTTGCTGCCCCTTAACCTACTGCTATTTCAGCCAACAATTGGAACTCCGAAGTTAGCGACCTGCTACTCTGGCAATGACCAGGCTACTCAGGCTATAGCCTGGAAGAAATTCCTTTCCCACGGGTACTGGCTCTATCACTGCTGCTAAAGGTAGCTTTAGCTAAATCTCTATCATTCTATTTATGAATGACTTGAGATTCAAAGGCTGGGATGAAAACCTGGTAGCTCAGAGAGACTGAATAGCAACTAGCTAACCTTCTCTCCTTGATGGCATCTGCCAAAAACCTTGTCCTTCTGCTCTTAAGAAAAAAAAGCTACATCACTCCAAATCCCTCCCTACTGCTTTTAGTGTGTTTCTCTCTCTCTCTTCCAGACACCCTCAGATGCTCTATAATTACTTTCTGTCAACTATTGCTAACTCAGTCTCCTGACCCAAGATTACTTTTATTTAATTAACAAAAATACTAACTTGGGATTTATAGTGTGATAGAACACCCCCCCCAACATTTCTTTTTATTTTAACAGATGTGAGCACTGGGAGGTTTGTTCAGTGTGTGAATGGAGAGAACTTGAGTCCTTCCTGTAAGCAACATCACTTACTGCTTTGTACTCCCAATGTGAGTTCTGTGAGTTCCAGACCAGCCTGGTCCACATGGCGAGACATTGTCTCTAAAAAAGCTCTATTCCCAAAAATTATTTTACCTGTATTTATTTATGTGTGTGCATGCAAGTGTATATGTGCACACATGCCACAGCATGTGTGTGGAGGCAAGAGGGCAGCTTGCAGGAAGCAGTTCTCTCTTTCCACCATATGGGTTCGAGGGATCAAACTCAATCATCAGGTTTGGTGACTAGTGTCTTATCTACTGATCCATCTTCACTAGCCCCTTAAAATTGTTTTAATAGTATATCAGCTTGTGCCTGACTGATCTTTTTAAAAGTCTCTCAAAAGCAAAGAAATGGAGACTCACCGTGCTGAGCCACCTCAGTTTCTGGGAAATGCATAAAAAAAGATATTTTCAAGATTTAGTACATGACTCCTATTGTTGCCCCTAGAGGTACCTCATTTAGTCCAATGTTCTGAGAAGGAGTTGAGAAAATAGAAAAAATATTAATTTCAAAGTGCCTTTGCAAATGCAGTATTTCTTGGTAAAACACTCTTGTTACAATGTGTTATCAACATATTTTTGTTCAAAGTGTGAAAAGATGAAGATTTTGCTCATTGTAATTTATAAGCATGTCTGTCATATAATCTGGTTAAAAGTTTTCTGTCAAGCCACCATACAAGTCAGAGTTCTGTGGGGAAAGAAAATTAATTATACAAGTTTATGTTCATATATGATTCAAAAAATGACAAACTACTGGGAAGTAATGAACTTCATTTGGCTCTATGTGTGTGGGATGTGTATATGTGGTATGATACATGCATGTAGTGTAGTGTATGCATGTGGTAGGGGAATGTGGTGTGATTTGTGTGTGTGTGTGTTTTATAGAGAGAGAGAGAGAGAGACAGAGACAGAGAGACAGAGAGTATGTGTCTAGGTGGGTATGCATGCCCATGTGCATGTATGTAAAGGCCCACGCAAGAATTTGGTTAGCCTCTACCACCCTCTGCCTTATTTCCTCAAGGCCTGTTCCTTTACAAACTGAAAGCTCCATTTGGTGTTTGCGTTAGGCTGAGCTGAGAGCAGCAAAGCCCAGCCTTTCACCTGAGTCAAGGGATCCGAGCTCGGGTCCCTGTGATTACACAGAAGTACTCTTACTCACTGAACTGTCTTCCAGCCTCTGTCGACATTTTTAAAGACAAAATCTCCAAGTGCAGTGGTGCAAGTCTGTGATCAGTACTCAGGAAGCTGAGGCAGGAGGACCTCAAGTTCCAGGCCAACTTCACCTACTAAGTCTTGCCAAAACTATAAATAAGTAAACAAAATTTTAAAATGAAGACAAGATTAAAATATTAATAATGTAATTTTTACATTTGCTATTTATCATGTGGATAATATGTGAGTATGGGTAAATAGAGTCTGCCTGTAGCAGCCAAAGGACCCATGCGCCCTGGCTGGGAAGTGCTTCTGGGAAACACCTGCCCACAGGCCAGGAACAGAGACATGAAAGTAGGCCTTGGGATACCTGCCCATTTGTTGTTTTGTCCAATACAGTTTGCAAGTGAGGCCAGTGCATGTTGGAATGAAGGCTTCTTCCCACCACCATGTTTTCCCACCCCCCTGCCGGGTTACTAGGTAAACACTATGCCTGGCACAGAGAAGTGTCTGTTGAGTTGAAGTCAGCCATTATCAACACTTGAGTGACCTTCTGGGAGGACAGGAACATAGCTGCTCAGGGAGGTGGCCTTTCCCAGTGTCTGCAGAACCCTCCACCTCTGCCAGCTTTCTACTCCTGGGTCCTGGAAGCATGGCGCCTTTGCAAGAGGCCAGGCACTGGGATTCAGTTGTCCAACCTTAATTCCAGGTTAGAGACTCCTCCAAGAGAACTGGATGTCTACCTTTTCAAATTGAATGCTAACCCATCCCTCCACCCATATGAAACTGTTTAGAAAGGTGCCTTAGCAGCTGGCAATATGCCATCTCAGAACTTCTATTTTTACCCCTGAGTGTAATCAGTGGGAACATACTGTGACCAAAAGGGCATATTATGAGTTGATATGGGCCAGCAACCACGTTGGCTTTTGTTCCTGAGTGAACTAACAGACGGCATAGGACCATGGCTATATCGTGGCCAGACTTTGGACAGTGATTCCTGATTTGTTTCCAGGGGCATAAAAAAATATGCTGTCAAGATTTAAATTGCAATCAGGCATAGTGGCACACACTTGTAATCCCAGCACTTGGAGAAGGAAGACACAGGAGGATTAGGAGTTCAAGTTCATTCTTTACTACAAAGTGAGTTCAGGCCAGCCTGGGCTACATGAAGTTCTGGGGGTAGGGGAGGATTCAAATTGGTTTTAATAATATCCGATTTTCTAGGAACAGTAAAATATACTATGTTCTCAGCCTTTTCTCCTATAAATGACTCATGAGTTTAATTTCAATCTTCTGCCATTCTCTCAAAACAAAAATAATCTGAGTCAGACATGGTGGCATAGGCCTTAATCCTAGCACTCAGGAGGCAGGGGCAAGCCGATTTCTGAGTTTGAGGCCAGCCTGGTCTACATAGAGAGACCCTATCTCAAAACAAACAAACAAACAAACAAACAAACAAACAAAACTGCTGTTGAATAGAGTGACCCTGGTCTGTAATCCTAGCTACTGGAACCTTGACTGAGGTAGATGATGGCAAGTGAAAGGCCAGTCTGGGTTACAGAGTGAACGCAAGGTTGGTGTGGGCAATTAACCAGACCTGTTTCAAAATAAAATGTTAAAGAAAGCTTGAGTGTAACTCAGTAAAGTGATTGCCTTGCATGCACAAGACCCTGAGTTCAGTCCCCAGTACTTCCAAAATCTGTTGAGGAGGGAAAAGGGAGGCACAGGGAAAATTAGAATGAAGTATAATGGTAAATATGAAAAATGTGATTAAATCAGTTGCTTTGTGTGCTAACAAAATTTTAAAGTTGAGGGAAAAAATCTATTGCTGAATGCAATAGCACATTTGAAATCCCAGATTTTAGGAACGCTGAGGCAGGAGGATCACTTGATCGGACAATGCATTGAGATCCTGACTCAAAAAAAATGATAACAATAATAATAATAGTAGCCTATTGTCCAACTTGATCACATTACTGACAGTGTTTAAATTTTCATTTCATAAGTTCCACCACTGTGATAAATAAGGCATTTTGACTGTCTATGGTCTTTCTTACCACAAAATGTGGAGAATGTTAAAATGTGTATATCTAGCTGGGCACAGTGATGCAGGCCTTAATGCCAGCAGTGGTGAGGTGGCGACAGGAAGATCAGGAGTTCAGGGGCTCCTTGGCAACAAAAGTTCTGGACAACTCTGAACCTCAAGAAATACTTTCTCAAAAAACAAAAGCAAAAATAAAGGCTGGAGAGACGATTCTCTGGTTAAGAGCACTTACTGCTCTTGTAGAGGACCTGGGTAGAGTTCCCAGCACACAAAGAAAACAGCTCATGACCTCTGTAACTCCAGCGCAGAGGATGCAACACCCTCTTCTGACCTTCAAGGACACCCAAATATACACATGTACACACACACACACACACACACACACACACACACACACACACACACACACAATCTTTACAGGCAACAGTGGTAGCACATGCCTTTAATCCCAGCACTTGGGAGGCAGGGGCAAGCAGATCTCTGTGAGGCCAGCCTGGTCTACAGAGCTATAGGAGAAACTGCCCTCAGCCTACCCGAGCTGCGGGTGCCCAGGTCAGCCTGCATGAGCATGCGCGGCAGGCACTTACTCCGAGCCAAACCTTCCTCTACACCCAGAGACTGCTGACAAAGAGACACCTGACCAGAGACACCAGTGAGGAAAGGACAGCACACAGAGTCAGCCACCTGAGCCAACAGGACCTTGAGAGGATGAATAAAGGCAGGTCTAACTTCCTTAATAAATGAGTCTGCAGCACGCTCTGCTACTCACTGACTCCCAATGCCTGAGTCATTGGTGCTGTGTCTTCTCACCCCTCCCCCAAGGGGTGTCCCAGTGGGGTCACCCACAACACAGAGCTTGTTCCAGCACAGCCAGGACTACACAGAGAAACCCTGTCCCAAAAAAAAAAATTTAAAAAATGAATGAATGAATGAATCTTTAATGAAACAAAACCAAAAGGATGTATACACTTCGGCATTTGGATTAACTATCCATACATTTATTAAGGAATATATTTTCTGGGGCTGGAGAGATAGCTGAGCAGTTAAGAGCACTGGCTGCTTCTTCAGAGGACCAGGGTTTCATTCTCTGCACCCACAAGGTGGCCCACAGCCCTCTGTAACTCCAGTTGCAGGGTATCTGATGCCCTCTTCTGGCCTCCAAAGGCACCAGGCACACATATAATACACAGACATATGTGTAAGCAAAACAGCTAAAAACAAAGTAAAAAATAAAAAGAATTTTTAAAAATAATTTTCTGAGCAACAAGGGCTGCTAAACTCTTCATGAATGTTCCAGATGAGAATTTGTAGTTGAGTTGTTCCGCATATAGTAATCCTCCCGGTAGCTTTCTGGGTGATGTCATCCTACCATCTTCCTGAATCTGGGACTCTTTCCAGTGGTTGAACCCAGGAGCTTCCCGTTTTTGTTCTAAGTGATGTTTACTGGAAATGGAGGGCTGCTAGTAAGATCTCAATTCGGATAGCTTTGTAGGGACAGGAAGAATGGTTTTGGATTTGGCTGAAAACCTTTACTTTCTCCTTTGTCATTATCTTGTTTTGATAGGTTGGCTTTGTTTTGTTTTGAAATTGCTTCTTGTGAAAAACCTGGGAGGAATTCTGTGAACATTCTTCCTCCTACTCCTCTACTTACTGAGAGCCCCCCACCCCCAGTTCAGCTACCCACACCACAGAGACCTGCACACTCACACATTTGCTGCAGAGAGTGGATGGAGACAGCCAAAAGCCACAGACTGGATGGCTGACTCTATACCGCTCCGTTCTCTGGGAATTGGAAGGAACTTACAATATTTGGTTATGAACAAAAGAGACAGGGAGATTTGTCCAAGCTTCCACAATTGAGGGCTGGAACCCACTCACATCATAAGCATTTTTCTTGGAAGTTGCACACAAGGCAACTTAAAGTGTCCCAGGTTCAAAGGGTGTCAGATGCCAAGAGATGACCACATAAAAAGCTTACCTTAGAGATCAGTCAGGAAAATGAAAAGGAAAGGCTCCCAAATACACAGACTTCCTCCTGCTCCCACACACAACCCTTGATTGACTGTGAGATCTCATAAGTATGTACAATTTTTCTTTAAAAGTTTCAACATGAAAAAAACCCTCAAAACTAATTAAAAATTCAATCATCATAGAAACACTATACCGTGCGATATGTCAGGAGGTAAGGTGTTTGTAACAAATTCACACAAGGATATGGTATCATAGCACCTGGAAGGTCAGCATATTAGTTCTTTTTCTCGGTACTGTGATGAGCTACCTGACGAAAGCAACTTGAAGAAGGAAGGGGTTGTTTTGACTCGTAGTTTGAAAGTGCTATCCATCGTGGTGGGGGTGAGGTGGCAGCAGGAGCGTGAGGCAGCTGGTCACACTGCAGCCACAGTCAGGAAGGGAGCATGAGGCAGCTGGTCACACTGCAGCCACAGTCAGGAAGAGGAGCATGAGGCAGCTGGTCACACTGTATCCACAGTCAGGAAGAGGAGCGTGAGGCAGCTGGTCACACTGCAGCCACAGTCAGGAAGAGGAGCGTGAGGCAGCTGGTCACACTGCAGCCACAGTCAGGAAGAGGAGCCTGAGGCAGCTGGTCACACTGCAGCCACAGTCAGGAAGAGGAGTGTGAGGCAGCTGGTCACACTGTATCCACAGTCAGGAAGAGGAGCGTGAGGCAGCTGGTCACACTGTATCCACAGTCAGGAAGAGGAGCGTGAGGCAGCTGGTCACACTGTATCACACAGTCAGGAAGAGGAGCCTAGGCAGTCGGTCACACTGTATCCACAGTCAGGAAGGGAGCATGAGGCAGCTGGTCACACTGTAGCCACAGTCAGGAAGAGGAGCATGAGGCAGCTGGTCACACTGTAGCCACAGTCAGGAAGAGGAGCATGAGGCAGCTGGTCACACTGTATCCACAGTCAGGAAGAGGAGCGTGAGGCAGCTGGTCACACTGCAGCCACAGTCAGGAAGCAGAGAGATGGATTCTCTTGTTTTCTCCTGAACCCCAGCCCACAGGATGGTGCTGCTCATATCAGGGGTGTTTCTTCCCATCTAGTCAAGTTGTTCTAGAAACCTCTTCACAGACACACCAAGAGGTGTGTTTCCATGGTGAATCTAAATGTAAGCAAGTTGGGAAGTCTCTCTTTGAACATCTACCATTGGATTGCCACACCTGTCATGGAGGGAGTCCATGTGGGACAGAGTTGTCACTGAAGGCTGAAGCTCTGAATGCATTCGAGTTATTCTGGAGTCACAAGGCTATGTCTCTCTAGTGCTCCATTCTAGTGTAGGTAATAATATGAAGCAAAGTGGGGCATCAAAAGCTCCAGGGTATGCAGACATGTAGAAGCTCTTAATTCTCTTTGTTTTGGGTTTTCAGGATGAGACATTTCTCCTCCCTGAATGAGGAGGTGCAGAGAGGGAACATATACTGGGCAGGGAAAATGGAGGTCAAGAAGTGAGAAATTGAAACTGTTCCAATGAGTTCAAGACTACAGAGTGAGTTCCAGAATAAGCTCCAAAGCAATACAGAGAAACCCTGTCTCGGAAAAAAAAAAGCCAATGAGTTCAAGACTCACTTGTTGGAGGAATAATGTCTTAGGGGTGAAGAACATGTAGTTTGGAGTTACCAAACAGATGTCATTGATATTTGGGGCATTACAGAGAATAGGAGACATACCAGAAAACTGGTGACACTATGATTTTCAGGAGAAAAAAATGGCAGACGCAGAAATCTAGAATTGTCTGTAACCTCAGCCCTCTGAGGCAAGACTAGAATGGGCACTTGGCAAAGTGACATGACCCAGGTGAAGTTACTAAGAAATTGAGGACTCAGGTTTCTCTTCTCTGCCTTGACTAGATCACCAGTACAGGATCTGGGGGACATCCAGACCACATTGCCATCGGTCAAGCATTTCATGAGGTTTTCATGACATTGTTTAGGGCAAGATGGAGAAGTGGAAACTAGATTCTGGTGCTGTGGATGAGGTAGCAATCAGTGGAGCTAATGACAGGTGCTGTCAGGATGTCTACAGTGTTGAGGCCCACCCAGGACTACAGCCTTCATTAGACCCTCAGCAATGCTTGGACAATAAATATACATGAGGCATGCCCATCAGATTTATAGGAGTTTGGAGTAGGAAGCAGGATGAACATCAGAACACTATAAAAATCAGTGAGTTAGGGGAATGTCTCAGCAGCTAAAAGCATTTCCTGTTCTTGCACTGGCCCTGGATTTGGTTCCCAGCACATGCACGATGGCTCACAACCATCCAGATTCCAGTTCCAGGGGACCCGACACTCTCTTCAGAACTACATGGGCATCCCAAATGCAAGTGCTGCATATATGTATACATAGGCACATGAAAACAATCATATACATAAGATAAAATTTAAAAAGCAGTGGTTTGATTTCAAAGGGATGAAATTTAAAAGGGATGGCTATAAGACCTATAATACACAAACAAGAGTGGGCTGTACCTGTTTTAGTGGGAGTCAAATGCTAACAGCATCAACAATAGCAAAACCCCTAAGATTTAGGCTGTTTTTGGTGCTGTATTGTATTTGATGGTGGTTGAGATGGGGCTTGGTTACACCCTTGTCAATTTCTGCATCCTAAATAGTACCACTATAGCCAAGGCTACCTGTTGGATGTCATTTGATAAATAGTTTCAAAGAGATGAACAATAGTATCCTGTGATACTTCCTGCATACATATATAATAATGTAAGTAGCCACAAGAGAAAAGACAATAAAATATACTAAAATATTAGAAAGGAATGAGTTTGGGTTTTTTATATTGTTTGTTTTTTTCATTTTTTTTGTTTTTGTTTTTTTTTTTTGTTTTTGTTTTTTGAGACAGGGTTTCTCTGTGTAGCTCTAGCTAACCTGGAACTCACTCTGTAGACCAGGCTGTCCTCAAACTCACAGAGATCCGCCTGCCTCCGCCTCTCTGAGTGCTGGGATTAAAGGTGTGCACCACCAACGCCCAGCTTAATGTCCTAATTTTTTTAAGACTTAATTTTGTGTTTGTATGTGTGGTATGTGTGTCACCTGTGTGCAATGCCTGAGGAGACCAGCAGAGGGTACCATATCCCCCGAGGATGAAGTTACAGGTGGTTGTGAGCAACAAGAGTAATGGGAACTTTTCAGGTCTCCTGGAAGTGCATGCACGCTTAACCTCTGAGCCATTTCTCCAGCTCCCAGGTTTTGTAATTGAACAGTACATGTGTGTAGATGCTGGAGCTCCAACCTGGGCCTTGCACAAACTAGGCAAGCATGTTCCTCTTTGAACTACACTCCATCCCACACTCTGGAAAAATTTCAAGATTTATCCATTGGCTCTTGCAAGTTTACATGTACAGGTTCCTACCATGGTAACAAGTGGTAATAGGTACAAGGAAAGTTTTACTGTTCTCTGCAGCTGTCAAGCCACACCCAGACTGAATCATTTTATTCCAAAGCACGTGACTCACAGTAAAACTGTTCTGAGATTGGATTGGACAACAGGGATGACAGGGCCCCAAAGTCATGAATGTGAGAATCCAGGGACAGTGTCAGGGCTTCTGAGGCTAGAGCTGAAGATTATTGGCTCTCAAACATGGTAAGATGGTGATGAGGGAAAGGAATCAGGGAAACAGATTTCTGCCCAGTGTGAGAAGCTTCTTAGGTGGTGGAGGACCCGCTTGGGTTGGAGACAAGCCTGGACTGTATCATGAGTCATGAGTTTCAGGCCAGCTTGGGCTTTAGAGTGAGACTCTGTCTCAAAAGAAAAAAGGAAGGGGGAGAGGGAAGGAGAAACAGGGGAAACAGAGAGCAGGGTAGGGAAGGGGCTGAGATTTTTCTTACAGACGAAGGAATGGGCTGAAATAAAATCCTGCTAAATGTGGACAACAGCCTGTGGGAACAGTGAGGAGGTTCAGATTCCAGATGAGGCAGGTAACCCTGAAGACCTCCTCCAGTTCCGTGATTTCTTTGTTTTTACCTGCTGCTCTCTGGGCACAAGCAGAGGCCCCCTCACACGTGCAAGATGTGGTATAGTACATCAGAACAAAGCCAGAGCCAGCCTTCAGCCAGACCGGCGACTTCAGCACTGTGAAGCAGAGGCAGGAGAATCACTGCAAGTTCAAGCCAGCCCAGCCAGGGCTTCACAGGAGACCCTATCTCAACCCCCCTCCCCAAAAGGTAAAAAGATTAGCAAAATGGGTGGATCACCAAGTAAGTGTCTAGAAGCATCTATTTTTTTCTGATTGTGTCATTTGTCTTCCCCCACCCCTCCCCCACTTCCTGTGTCCTGCTGAGATGAATCTCTGAATGGCATAGTCTTTCTTTTTCTTTTTGAGATTTATTTATCTTTATTTTCTGTGTATGAATGTTTTTCTTTCAGGTATGTCTGTGTACCAAACGCATGCCTGGTACCCTTGGAAGCCAGAAGAGGGCATCATATCCCCTGGAATTGGAGTTACAGACAATTGTAAACCAACACATGACTGCTGAGAATTGAATCCAAGTCCCCTGCAAGAATGTCCAGTGCTCTTAACTGCTGTCATCTCTCCAGCCTGTAATTATTTTTTATAAATTTCATTTATTTTTTTTTCCTCTGAGACATGGTTTCTCTGTGTAGCCCTGACTGTCCTGGAACTTGATTTGTAGACCAGAGGGCCTCAAACTCGCAGGGATCCACCTGCCTTTGCCTCCGGAGTGCTGAAATAAAGCCACTGCCACCTAGCTCAATACAGACATTTTTAGGCAGTGAGGAGTTTCATGTATGCCAGGTTACATGAAGCTCCCTGGTTTTCCCCAGGTTCTCTATTTTCGGTGGCTCTGGTCATTTGTCCTGTGAGTCTTCCCACTCTGGGTTTCCTTTCTCTGATCTTGTTCCTCTCTGCTGTTTTCTGCCCTAATATGTGTGTTCAGAAAGCCATGCTTCCCAGGTGGTGGTGCCCACCCTTTGCCCCAAGACAAACACTGTGTGTTCTCTCAGTGACCTTAGAGCTATCAGTGATCTGCATCTTACTAATTCATTAGGGGTTTCAAATGATGGTATTCTAATTCATTGCTCCCTCACTTACTATCAGTCTACAAGCGGGAGCAGGGGCACACCTGTCTCTTCCTATCTCCTCTCTTTTTTGTTGTTAGTGTTGTTTGTTTTTTGAGACAGGGCCCCACTATGTAACTCTGGCTGTTCTGGAACCCATACACCAGGCTGACTTTGAACTCACAGAGATCCTCCTGTCTTGGCCTCTCAGGTGCTGGCATTAAAGGTGTATACCACCATACCACACTTGTTTAATGTTTTAAAAACAGGGTCTTGTTATATAGTTCTAGCTGACCTGAAACTTTCTCTGTAGACCAGGTAGGCCTCCAGCTCACAGCAATCCCCCTGCCACTGTCCTCCCATCAGAACGGCCACCATGTACATCAGTGCAGCTGTGGTCACTGTAAGCAGTCCCTGAGATCAGGCTTGTTGTCTGCAGATGGTCCCTCACAGAAGGAGGGACAGGGAGAGTCATTGAATCCAACCTGAGATTCCAGCCACTCCTCCCGCACCTCCAGCTAACCACATGTACTGTTGCCCTAATTGCATGCGGCCTGGTGTGTCAGAGGCGCTTCGTATAAAACGTGGGAGGTTAGTGAAGAGGGGGCTCGTCTCTGCAGCTTCTGGGAGGCTGTTGTCTATGCTGGGGTGAGACTTCAGGGGTGCAGCTGCTTTGGGGTCACCCAGGCTCCTGAGAGTAACCTGTCACTCGTGCTCTGTAAGTACGCCCAGTACCTTCATGGCTTCCCAAGCTGGGCTTGGGTGGAAAGCAGCTCTGCCTGTGGTGGCGCCCTATTTCGGAAGGGGCGTTTATGTCGGCTCTCACAGCAGATGCCTCATGTCAAACCGTCTCTAAATGCTCAGCATCCTCACTCGTGGTAGCTAAATCTCTGAGAGCAGCATGTCCCACGGTGTCCCCAGTCCCCCTTGACCACGGGTAGGCCCCTCCTCCAGTGCCTTTGTCACATTCCAGAGCAGCTCAGGAAAGCAGTGGACTTCCCTGTGACCCGAGAGCTTCAGAAGGGAGCACGGGGGCGGGGAGGAGGGGGGGCCGGTGCTGGAGGGTACACAGGAGGCTCTAGAGGAGCTGGGGAGGAATTAGGTCCCATCCAAGGTGAGAGAAGGGTGGCAGATTTTTGGAGCAAGCAATAACATGCGGCCCAGGTGAAAGACAAGAGGTTCTGTGGGGACATGCAGCATGGCTCAGTCCTTGTCAACTCCAGGAGGCGCAGCACCCTGCCTGCATCTTCCCTGTTCAGCCTACTTCTTGTCCTCAATCCTCGGTGACAGGAGAGGAAGGAAATGAAGCCAGCACAAACAGCTGACTAGGTGGTTCTGTGAGCATCTGGGAGACCAGCCCTGGAGGGTGGATCCCGACACAACTGGGGTTGGAGTCAGTGAAGGGGCAGCTCTGGGGATTAAAGGCGCAGGTCAGAGACACTGTCGACTCCTAGAGATTTCTTCTACTTTCTTCCTTCTCTGCTTTCCCTTCCTTCCCCTCCCCCTTTTTTCCTTCCTTCCCTCCCTTCTCTTCCTTTCCTTTCCTTCCTTCCTTCCTCACCTTCCTTTCTCCCTCCCTCCCTTCTTTTTTCCACTTGTTTTCTGTCTCAAAACTCGCAGCAATTCTCCTGCCTCCACCTCCATGGTGCCAAGAATACAATTATAAAGCAGTACCTAGTGTAAGGATTCAGGCATTATACTGACCTGCCCCTGTCACCTGGAAGAATGCACTCAGGCAGTACCCTGGTCAGCCCAGGGTTCCATGATTGTGTAGTCTGCACACAGGTGCAAAGAACCCCTTTAAAAGACAGACCCCGCCCACTTACGCTCACTCCCACTCCTCTCTTTCCCAGTGGTTGCCCTGGGGCAGACAGGACTTTTCCTGTCTCCCTCTTCTCCCTCTTCTCTTCTGTCCTCTCTCTCTCTCTCTCTCTCTCTCTCTCTCTCTCTCTCTCTCTCTCTCTCTCTCTCTCTCTCTCTCTCTCCATCTTTTCTCTTTCCTTACCCCTTCCCTCCCCTTTATAATAAAACTCATTACTTAAGCTTCATTTGCCTGTTGTGTTTGTCTCTCTGCCTTGGTTACCCTCAACTACCACGGAATCCTCCACCAAGGTCCCCCAGACTCTTTATCATAACATCTGGTGTGCCCCTTTTAAAATGAAGAGTTCCAGGGTGGGAGTGTAGCTCATTGGTAGCACTTTTGCCTAGCATTCACAAGGCCCTGGGTTCTTTTCTTTCATTGTGACAGGGCCTCACTCTATCTAGCTCTGGCTATAGCCCACTGTGTAGACTAGGCTGTCCTTGAACTCACAGAGATCCTTCTGCCTCTGTCTCCCAAGTGTTACAGATGTGTACTACTACGACCAAAGTCCTAGATTCTATTCCCAGCACAGCATAGGCTAGGAGTGGTAGCATATACCTGAACCCTAACACTCAGAATGTAGAGGTAGGAGGGTCAAAAGGGCCCGGAGAGATGGCCCAGCCATCAAGCGTGTTGCTCTTCCCGAGGACCTCGGTTCCCAGCACCCTCGTGGTGTTCACAACCATTTGTAACTTGAGCTCTATGGGATCTGATGCCCTGTTCTCAGCCTCCCTAGGCTCCAGGCACACACCTGGTACACATACACACATGCAGGCAAATCCCTCATACACATAAAATAAATAAATCTTTCTTTTTCTAAGTCAGTTCAAGACCAGCCTGGGCTACACAAAGCCCTGTTTTAAAAGAAAAAATAAGATGAAATGAAATTAAGATTTTCCAGATTGCAGCAGTTGTGCCTCAATCGGACAGCAGCCTCCTGAGAAGAGCTGTGAGGTCAGCCCTGGCAGTGGTTGCTCCTCCCCCTGATGTCTTTGGCTCCTGTGGGTTGCAGAAGCCAAGTCATCCATGTGTAACTTCAACAGTTCTCCTTCCCAGACATCTACTTCTGCCGGGAAACTCTACCCACTGCTATGATCTGATGTTTGTAGCTCCAAAACATGCACAGGTGGAAAGCTGATCCCCAATGCCATGTGTGAAGTTGCAGGGCTTCAGGAAGCTATTAGGAGCCAAGGTGGAGGGGTGACTGAGGTCAATAGATCAGGGTACCCTTGTAAAACAGACAGGGGAGCATTACCACCACCCCACCCCCACAGTGTGCCCATACCTTGATCTCAGGGCAGAACTCATAAATATATGAGTTTACAAATGGCCAGGCCTGTGGTCTCTCTGCCAGGGCAACTGAACAGACTAAGTCCCCAGGCAGCCTGGTAAGCTTGACTTTTTTTCTACCAGGCTGTAAGCACACACCAAATTTCAGGGACATGAGTAGTGCAAACATGCTCACATCAGGAGCCACATCCCTCCCTATCACAGAGAATTCAGACAGGACGGTGACTGTGCAGCCAGGGGGTGGTGCCTCAGAGTGTCCTGGAGTTAAATACCCATACTCATTTGGTGCTGAGACAGCACTCCACAGCTGAGCTGATTTCTCTCAGAAGTGGAAAACAAATCAGGTGGAAAATCTGGGCAAGCAATGTGATCTGCTATTTTTGGAGATGAGAGAGAAAAAGGGAAGTCATTGAAATTGTGTAATAACAGTGCAGAACACAGGACCATGAGTGTGGAAGTCCAATGACTATGCCTTTCCCGAGGGGGATTAGGTTGAAGCTACGGAAGGAAGAATGGACCACTCTGGGACGGCTGATGTCCCCCTGCCACCACTCCCAGAGAGGTTATGAGCCTTTGGGGGATGTGTCCAACCCCAGCTTGCACAGGGACAGGGAAGGGTGTAAACTGGCAGTGGAGAGGAGGGTTCCTCACGAGGGGCCAGCACCAGCTTTGGGAATGACATACATCTCAAAGCCACTCCCTTTGCTGTACTAAGCTGGTCGTCTCCACTGCTGGCATCCTCCCTCATTGCTTCTGAGCTGTCTTTCTCTTGTGGTGATTTTTATGTAACACCCACACACACTGCAGTGCCGGGTGGAGCCCAGTCTGTTATCACTGAGCTGAACCACTAACCACTTTGATTCTATCGTCATCGTGCTGGTATAAGTATTCGTTCCATATTTAGCTGTTTGCTTTGTAAATGTAGTTTTTTTTTCTTGTGGCTATTTGTTTTTTACAATATATGAGCAAAATACATGGAAAGTAGAGAGACTATGTAAGAATTCATCACCAATCTTCATTCCCACCCTAAAACAATTGAAGGCTCCACAGGCGTCTTTATTTTATCTGTATTTCAGTATGTATCTCTTTCTTTTTACTGTTTATTTTTGACAGTGTCCAGGCTGGACTGGAACTATGTCACCCTAACTGACTCTGAACTCCTTCTCCTCCTTCTCCTCCTCCCCCTCCTCCTCCTCCTCCTTCTTCTTTTTAAGATTTATTTATTTATTTATTATGTATACAGTGTTCTGTCTGCATGTATCCCTGCAGGCCAGAAGAGGGCACCAGATCTCATTACAGATGATTGTGAGCCATCATGTGGTTGCTGGGAATTGAACTCAGGACCTCTGGAAGAGCAGCCAGTGCTCTTAACCTCTGAGCCATTTCTCCAGCCCATGCCTCAGTTTCTTGAGTGCTGGGCTTGCAAGTATAAGCCACCATACCTACTTGTTTGGATTTTCTTAATTGCTAGTACTTTGTGAGTATTGGAAAGGAGTCTCCTGTAGTCCAGGCTAGCCTCAAACTTCCTATGTGGTTGAGGTTGACCTTGAACTCCTTATCTTCCTGTCTCGACCTCCCAAAGGCTTGGATAACAGCCATTTACCACTCCACCCAGATCTCCTTTACTTTCATAGCTGCTTTTTTATTTTTTCATGCTTACTTACTATTAGAATGTATGTGGTGTTTGTGTGGGAGCACACATGGAGGTCAGAGGTCAACTTTGTGGAGTCATTTCTTCCCTTCTACCTTTGTGTGGGTTCCTGGGGTTGAACTCGGGTCTCCAGACTTGTGCTGCCAGCACTTTTATCTGCTGACATCTCACCTATCCCTTGACTTTTCATTTTAAATCTAGACTCCACATGAGAGAAAACGAAACACATTCAGTTTGCTCCATTTGACTCACTTTACTTAGTGTGGCTATCCGTTTTGTGCATTTTCCTGCAGATGACACAATTTCATTATTTATGGCTGACTACTACTCCAGTGTGTATATATGCCACATTTTCTCCACCCATCATCGTTGATGGGTACCACATCTTGGCTATTGTGAACAGTGCAAGCAGTAGTCATGGGTGTGAGCTACTTGGAATCCTTCAGTTGTGGATCCAGGGGTGGGAGAGCTGGAGGGTTGCATTTCCATTTACAGCATCTCTGAGAGCAAACTGGTTGGATTTTGACCACCAGACTTTTAAAAAGTTATCTATTGATCCTGTGTCCACTGGTCATTC
This sequence comes from Mesocricetus auratus, assembly GCF_017639785.1. Classification (NCBI taxonomy): domain Eukaryota; kingdom Metazoa; phylum Chordata; class Mammalia; order Rodentia; family Cricetidae; genus Mesocricetus; species Mesocricetus auratus. The sequence continues at coordinate 148,331,378 of NW_024429266.1, read as the reverse complement.
ATCAGCACTCACACGCTGTATATGTCTGCCTTAGGTAAGAGAGGGCCAGGTCCAAGGTCGCCTCTGACAGCGGCCAGTTACTACCCTCACTCTGCTGCAGGAATTCCCGTCATGTGAGCCTCTTTCTTTGTGGCTTTTAAATCCTCCTCTCTCTCACCCAGCCCAGTGGTAATTGTACTCTCTCACTAGTCTCCAGGGTCCCCCTAGAATTTCATTAGAATAAGAAATGAAAATGTAAAAAGACACACGTTTTTGTGCGATAAAGCTATGTGGGTCTAAAATGTACCTACAAACATAATTTATTCAAAAACCTGCTGTTTGTTTATACTCTGTTCTTGCCTCCAGTACCCCTTGCTGCCCTCTTTCTCCTTGTCTCAGTTGGAAGCAGCCTTGTTGCTTTCTCCTATGCTGCCCCGAGGCTTTCCCTCCACTCTGAGCCTGTGTTCGCTGCCATTTCCCATCCATAGAGACACAGACTCTTCTCCTGAGCAGTGACGACATGGATGCCTCCTTAAGATGATCTTCCCGGGTCACTGAGCTTAGAACCAGGGCTCCCACATACTTGAGTGCATACCTGCGAAGCAGCTCCCTAGAAAGGGACATTGCAACCCTGGGACTAGCACTTCAGAGTTCTGCAAACCTGCTGTAGTTTAAGGACAAGGCTGGAACCATGGCTCAGAGCTTTAAGGTGGTCTGTTATGTAATTAACCAACTTTACTATTAAACAGCATTAAAAACCATGGCAACGTCCAGACAAGAGTGTGACATGGTGCGGAACACTGCCTGTCCTCCCTCCCTCCCTCCCTCCCTCCCTCCCTTCCTCCCTCCCTTTCTTTTATAGGTGTTTCTATTCTCTCTCTCTCTCTCTCTCTCTCTCTCTCTCTCTCTCTCTCTCTCTCTCTCTCTCTCTCTCTCTCTCTCTCTCTCTCCATACTCTTGCCCTGTGGCACATGGCTTTAATCTCAGCACTCTTGAGGCAGAGGTAGTTGAATTGTTGAATTTCTGAGTTCTGGCCATCCTGGTTGGTCTACATACAGAGCGAATTCCAGCACAACATGGCTAGGACTACACAGAGAAAGAAACCCTGTCTCAGAAAAAAAAGGAAGAAGGAAAGAAAAGAAACAGGTCTTTGCACATCCCAGGCGTTTCCAAACTTGCTGCTGAAGATGACCTTGAGTGTCTGGTCACCCTGCTTCCACTTACTAATGCCGGGCTTTCAAGCAAGTACTTCCATGAGGTGCCAGAGATTGAACTCACGACCCTCTGCTTGCTACACACGTTCTTCACCACCTGAGCTACACCCCCAGCCCCTCTTCTGTGTTTTGTTTTATTGACAGGGTCTTACTGTGTAGCCCTGGCTGCCATGGAGATCTGCCTGCCTCTGTCTCCCCTGGGCTGGGATTGTAGTTGCCATTTGCTTCTTTGTGACATTTTTCCCTAAAACACATTTCCTGAACATCTTGAAAAACATATATAATTTAAGCAGCAGCTGTAATCTTACCCGGCAGATGGTGTTACTGTCATATTTGGAGCATATCCCCAAGCTTATTGTCACATTTTATGGGTATCATATTACTTTTTATTTTCTGCTTGACATTTTTATCAAGGGCAGATTTCACTGACTTTATATTTTAATATCATTAAATAACTATAAAGTATCCCATCAACTCATAAACATAATGAGTACTGCTTAAAGGATTTAAATTTTAATTACATGTATGTGTATGTAGACTTGTGCATGTGTGAGTGCAGGCTTCACATAGTCCAGAAGAGGATGCGGGTCCCCTGGAGCTGGAGCTGCAGGTGCTTATGAACAACCCGATGTGGATGCTGGGTACTGAACTCAGAGCCTCTGCAAGAGCAGTAAAGTTCTTAGTTGCTGAGCCCTCTCCCCAGTCCCGGGTTCTCTTTTAATAGGTTGTAATTTGTCTAGGATTTTATCATTATAGGTAGTAATTATGAAGAAATCCACATGCGTGTATGAAGACTATATACAGAACTCTTACAAATAAATCATTAGAGAAATAACCCAGACTTTAAAATGGTGAAAACAAGGCATCCGGTGCGGTGGCACAAATTCTTAATACAGCACTAGGAAGAGGAGGGCCAGGGGTTCAAGGTCAGTCTACACTACATAGTAAGAACCTATTTCAACACCCCTCCAAGCATCTCCACCCCCCCAATTCCCCTAAAATGTGAGAAGATAGTTTGCCAAAGAAAATATATTTGGGTCAAATAAACAAATATAAATACACCCAATCAGTTACCCAGGACATACAATAGCATTAAGAAAATGTTGCATAGCCACTAGAATAGATATTTTTTACTTTTATTTATATTGACATTTATTTATTGATTGATTCATTTATTATTGAGACAGGGCCTCACTATGTAGTCCCAACTGGCCTGGAATTCACAGAGACTCATCCTCCTCAGCTTCCCAAGAGCTGGGTTGAATATAGGTACTGCCATTGCCAGCTTAGAATGGCATTTATTTATTTATTTATTTATTTATTTATTTGTTGTGTTTGTGTGTATGTGCCAGCATGTTTAATGTTTGTATGGAAGTCAGAAGTCAACCTTGGGTGTTGTTACATAGACACTGCCCACCTTGTTTTTGTGCAACGTTTTACGTCTTGTACAGCTTTGCTGAAATGAAACCTGGACATTTAAAATGGGGCACCTTTAGAATATACATTAGCTCGATAATTCTGAGCTTCCAGATTTTGGTTTTTAGTTTTTTGTTTTTTTAGTTTTTTTTGTTTTTTTTTTTTTTTTACTTTTTTGGCTTGTGCCACTGCCCTGAAGGAGAACTTGAGAACAGATTGGAAAATTCAAGAAGACACAGAGGGCTCAAAGAGTGCGGGGGATGGTGTCAGGAACGCGGTCTGGTTTGGGAAGTGTTATGAGGTTGAGTTAATTAGCCAGGCACAAAGAGAGAAGAGTAAAAAATGGCGATAGCCAAGCAGAAGGATGGGAAATGAGAGATGGGAATTTTGGCAGGTTCCATTTATGTGTAGGAGAGGTTTTTTTCCTCTTTATTCTCTTGTCTCTCCCCTTTTAGAATTATTATTATTGTTATTATCATTATGTGTTGGGGAAATCTTACACACCATGGGTAATGATCAATCTCGATTGTCAACTTGGTGAGAACCAAAAAGCATCCGGAAGAGGGTCCTCTGGGCGTGTCTGTGGGGTTCTCCTGTTTGGGAGAGGGCCCTCTGGGCGTGTCTGTGGGGTTCTCCTGTTTGGGAGAGGGTCCTCTGGGCGTGTCTGTGGGGTTCTCCTGTTTGGGAGAGGGTCCTCTGGGCGTGTCTGTGGGGTTCTCCTGTTTGGGAGAGGGCCCTCTGGGCGTGTCTGTGGGGTTCTCCTGTTTGGGAGAGGGCCCTCTGGGCGTGTCTGTGGGGTTCTCCTGTTTGGGAGAGGGCCCTCTGGGTGTGTCTGTGGGGTTCTCCTGTTTGGGAGAGGGTCCTCTGGGCGTGTCTGTGGGGTTCTCCTGTTTGGGAGAGGGTCCTCTGGGCGTGTCTGTGGGGTTCTCCTGTTTGGGAGAGGGTCCTCTGGGCGTGTCTGTGGGGTTCTCCTGTTTGGGAGAGGGCCCTCTGGGCGTGTCTGTGGGGTTCTCCTGTTTGGGAGAGGGTCCTCTGGGCGTGTCTGTGGGGTTCTCCTGTTTGGGAGAGGGCCCTCTGGGCGTGTCTGTGGGGTTCTCCTGTTTGGGAGAGGGCCCTCTGGGTGTGTCTGTGGGGTTCTCCTGTTTGGGAGAGGGTCCTCTGGGTGTGTCTGTGGGGTTCTCCTGTTTGGGTGAACTGAGGGAAAAAGGCCTGGCCACTGTGGCAGCCGCTGTTCTCTAGGTTGTGACCCTGGACTGTATAAGGAGGAAGGGAGCTGGGCACAGGCACTCATCACTCTCTGTCTCCTCGCCCCATGGGTGGACACAATGCAACTCCAGCTCTGCTGTGTGACTCCCTGCCATGTGGACTGGGACTCGGAGCCAAAGAAGTCCTTCCTCCCTTGTTTCCCAGGTGTTTATCACAGAGAGAGGGAGACACCAGTGTCAAACTCTGCTTCCAATGCTCCGCTGAGCAAATCTCTCTCTCTCTCTCATGCATGCACACATGTGCGCTCACGCACAGACACACAGAAACACACACACACAGAGAAATAGAAATTAAAAATTAAGAAAAATAAGATCTGTGAGAGCCTCGTACAGGCTTCTCCCCAGGTGCACACCACCATCCGCTTGACCCCCACCATGGAACAGGGGGATCAGGGCAGGCTGGACCCTGGCAGTCAGGCTTTGAAGTCTTGCTCTCAACTTCCCCATTCTGTTTCCGCCCACATCCTTTTCTGAAATTTCCAGTGTGAGTATTATTGTGAGATTCAAATGGAGAAGAAAAAAAGGGAAGGAAAGCAGAGGAGCCCCGTCTTGCCATTTCCGTATATTTATACGTGGAGCTTCATCCTGTTTCTAGTGGAGAACACTTTCAGTGTCACACACCCTGGGTCTGTCTCTTGCCCCTGTCACTCATCCGCCCCTGGGAAGGAGCCATTCGCGTAAGGGTAAGCCTAGGTCAAAGGTCACTCATGCTCAGTGCTGAGCTGGCAATGTTGAGTGGTGGCTCTGAGGCTGGGGAGGGACCCTGAGCTCTCCATGAGCCCCCTCCATGGTGTGAGCGCTCCACTAGACTGGATGCCAGGCTCCCAAAGCAGAGGAACAGTTTGCAGAATTCCTGAAAATGCAGCCTTCCTCTCCACCATCTGTTCTGTGCTGGCTGTAGCCACAGGACACCCACATAACACAGCCACACGGGTCAAGCTCCCCGCTGTTCCCAAACCTAGATTCTTGTCCTCATTTGGGACTCTGATAAGGGAACATCGTACTGGCTGCTTTTTTCATAGCTGCGACCAAATGTCTGACAAGAAGCAACTTAGGAATTATTAATTTTCCCTTCCTTCCCTCCTCTTCCTCCCTCCTTGTTCCCTCCCCCTCCTCTCTCTCCTTTTTTTTTAAGATTTATTTATTTATTATGAATATAACATTCTGCCTCCATTTATGTCTGCATGCCAGAAGAAGGCACCAGATCTCATTACGGATGGTTGTGAGCCACCATGTGGTTGCTGGGAATTGAACTCAGGACCTCTGGAAGAGCACTCTGTGCTCTTAACCTCTGAGCCATCTCTCCAGCCCCTCTCCCTCTCTTCTTTCTTTGACAAGATCTCATGTAGCACAGGCTGGCCTTGAATTCCCTATGCTTAGGAGGATGGCCTTGAGGTCCTCCTGCCTCCGCCTCCCAAGTCTGGGGTTCTAGGCAGAGGCCACTGAAGCAGATATTTAGGGAGTTCATTTTGGCTTACAGTTTCGAGGCTGTATAGCCCACCACAGCAGGAAGGCTTGCTGGCAGGGACATAAGGCCATTGATCACATTGCATCTGAAAGCAGAGGATAGGCAGGTAGTGGGAGTAGGCTGCCCACTTCCCCCAGCCGGGCTTCTTCCAAACAGATCCAGCAGCTGGGCCCAAGTGTTCAAACACAGGAGCCCTGGGGGGTCACCTTCACCTTCAAACTGTCTGCCTTGCACAGGACCAACAGAAGGAGGTTCTGATGCAGAGAGACCCTCACATCCCACTGCCTGTCTTCCAGAGGAGAAGAGGGTGAATAAAGATGGTGTCCACCTCTGTCCCACAGCAGTGCCCAGCGGATGGTTCAGATCAGACCCCAGGTCCAGATCACGTTCCTGGCACCCTTCTTCAGAGGCACTTTTCTTCAAGGTTGGCCTTCTCACAGGGCCTGGCTCTTCTCTGCCCTGTGGTGGGCTGTGCCCAGGCCTGGGGTCAGTGTGGACACACAAATGGGCCGTGGTAGGCATGCAGGAGAGAACTGAGCTTCCCTAGAAGGGGCTGGCCTGTTGTCAGAAGAAGGAAGGGTACCATGAGCACTTGGGGCCCACACAGGATTCCAGGTCCAAACACAACCACAGTGCGGGGCAGCCTAAGACAGGCTATCAGGCCTCTGAGCAGGAGTGTAACTGAGCCTCCAGCCTTCTCCAGCACCATGATGTGTATGGTACACAAGTCCATTTACACCACCCCACGACCATGTTTTTTACTTAGTTCTTGCTAATGATGTCTCTGGAGACACATGACTTTTTTCTTAGGTGGAAAAACAGGAAGATGAGGATTACATTGAGATACTACCCCTGAACCCATCTACAGTGTGCCCCTTGATGCCCCTGTGCCACCCCATGAGTCACAGACTGCATCTGACATCAACACCTTGCTTCCTGGGACCCAGGCAGAGCTGAGAATCCAGCCAGACTCCCCCTGAACTTGTGTTGCCTATTGGGTCCTAGGCAGGGGAGACTGCCTCACTGGGGCTCTTTGTTTGTAGTTAGATGGCCTGTAAGGCAACCATGCTTCAGCCTGAGCTCAGTAAATAGCCAGGTACCTGGCCCAGAGGGACTTGGGACACCTGGTGAGACGCTAGCCTGCCCTGGACACTAGGTTCAAAATCATCGCAGTGTCCTTGATCTGCTAGGGCTTTTCTACAGCGCCCCCTGCTGCCCATTACTTTTATTTATTTTTATTTTTATTTTTACTAATTTTGCGTCATGGCTCCCTGGTCAGTTCTGCTTATGAAGCCTAGTGGAGTCCCCTCCTCTACAATGACACAGTGAGACCAAGTAACAGATACAGACAGACTCTGGAGAGCTCGAGATAAGAGGATCAAGGCAGGTATGGTGATCAGAACGCCTATAATGCCATCGTTTGGCAAGTAGAGACAAGAGGATCAGAAGTTCAAGGTCACCCCCAGCTACAAAGAGAATTCAAATGATGTGCTACCTGAGGTCCTATCTCAAAAGAAAAAATAGGAGGAGGAGGGAGGGGAGGAGAACGAAGAGAGTTATATAGATACAAGAGACCATTGTAAAGCCAAGAACTGTCTCCCTCATCCTCAAAACCTGCCTGACAATTGGCCCATTTCAGTGTCAGGAACACATCTAAGATATGCATAAACTCTGCTGTTACAACTGAGTTTTATTGAGCCTAGAGAACTGTTAATAACAGCATCTACTGTGTGTCAAATGCTTCAGTTGTCTTCAAATTCCTCAAAGATGGTACCAATGAAAGAGCCCAGGGAGGCTTCAGCCTTTCCCATGGTCACCTAGTCCCTAGAAATCCAATAATTAAATCTATGACCCTCTGACTCCAAAACCTATCTACTCCATGCCTAAGGGAACAGGATGGGCGTGGAGTGCACAGTTGAAGGCGGTTGTTACTGCTATCCGAAATCACTACTTTTCCTGATAACTGCCCTCCCATTTATCCAAGAACCACTCACTGAAAAGTAGAGTGCCCACTATCCCTTCCCAGGTCCAGAACGCCGGGCCAACACCTGGCTGATGACTCTAGCCACTGGTCACAGGTCAAGCATCGGGCTCATGGCTCCTCCCAATTCCCCAACAAGACCAAACTCATAAGCTGAGGCTTCCTGGTGTTGTGGAATATTACTTTAATTAGTGTGTTACATTTGTTTGTGCTACTTTTGTTTGACATGTAAGGGTGTGTCTTTAATTGTGTAAAGATGTATTGCCTCTGTTTCACCTTGCCTGTCTGAGGCACCTGATTGTTTTTAATAAAGAGCTGAATGGCCAATATCTAGGCAGAGAAAAGATAGGCAGAGCTGACAGGCAGAGAGAATAAATAGAACTCTAGGCTCGAGACAACGAGGGACATATGGCAAGTGCCGTCTTCTCAATGATTCCACCAGACTGGCTAGACTGGCTGCTCAGGGATGCTCCGGTCTCTCCTGCCCAGTGCCGAGGGTACAGCCTCATCCCACCACGCCTGACTTTTCCATGTGAGCCCTCAGAATCAGACTCAGGACCTTGTCACCCTGAGCCACTTCCCAGCCCTTATGCCCCCCTCTTACTGAAGCTGTCTGTGTGGGTTTTCACTCTTGAAGACTGAGAGTCCTGGGAAACACACACTGCTGAGCAGTGAGAATGAAGTGAGTCAGGGGTTTGCCAAGGCAACCTGCAGAGAAGTGGGGGCAGGGGGGTGGAGCAACTGCTGACGGTTCAGATGCCTGGAGCCCAGCCACACAGCTGGAGAGAGGGAAGACTCCATCAGAGAAAGGACAGTGGGGAGCCGCCAGGAGTTCACGCATTGATGTGACCTGATCAAATTTGCAATTCCGTTCTTGTTTTTAGTTGTGTGTGTGGTATGCGATGAGACAGGGTCTAGACATTTAGCCCTGGCTGGTCTGCAACTAACTACATGGACCAGTCTGTCCTCAAATTCGCAGCAATTCTCCTGCCTCTGCCTCCCAGGTAGTGCGATTACAAACATACACCATCAAGTCCAGGCAAGACAATGGATTTATTGACAGTGACCTTGAAGTTTTGACCAGGCTAGTGACCCTGAAGTTTTGACCAGGCTAGAGAAAGCCAGACTGGATGCCTTTAGGACTTTCCTTACCCTTCTGCTTGGGTTTTCTGTTTGTTTGTTTTTGTTTTTTCCCCCAGTACCAGGACTTGAACCTAGTGCCCCAGGAACGCTAGGCAAGCTGTCTACCACTAAGCTACACCTCCATCCTGCATCTTGCTACCTGTGATTCCTCAGCCTCCAGCCTTCCCCTCACCCCCCCCATCCTCCCTTTATCCAGCTCATCTCAAGTGCAACCTTCACTGTGACCTACATCTCTGTGGCTTCATGATAAGTGACAAGCAGGCTGAGGAATACGCACAGTTCACTAGATCCCATCCCTCTGGGGCGGGGGTACGGGAACTAACTGGAGTCTTCCTGTGAGAAAACTGTAAGTAAATGGAGTAGTTTTCATCATGGAGATACTGACCAGGGCTATGCTCAACCAAGTCTCCCAAAGCACAACTGGGCATGAGTCGTGTGCTCGGTGTTTCGTAGCAGATGTCTTATGTGACCCCAAGTGTCGTCTCACCATGGGACCCCACTGTGGGAAGACAGCGCATCACATTCCCCAAATGTCTAGCTCATGCTGTGAGTGACACAGAAGGACCTTGCTTGCTCTGTACATGACAGAAGAGCAATGTCCCACCCTCATCTGCTGCTGAGGTCTGATGCCCCAAGAAGGTCACTACGGGAAGGGAAAGCACAGGAAGATGTCACCCCTTTCTGACGTTTGATCTTCCTAACGGTCTCTTGGAAACCCTTAAAAGGGCTTTAAGACTCTTGCTGGGAACTTTCTCAGTTCCATGTTATTTCCTTGGGAAATTCTTAGTCTTGATCAGAGGAGGTCACAGTCTCTCTCTCTCTCTCTCTCTCTCTCTCTCTCTCTCTCTCTCTCTCTCTCTCTCTCTCTCTGTGTGTGTGTGTGTGTGTGAGTGTGTATGTCTGTTTGTGTGTGTGTGTGTGTGTGTGTCTTGTTGCTGTGACAGATGGAACCCCGAGACAAGCTTTCGTCTACAGAGTTATGTCCCCATCTCTACATTTTCTAACCATTGACAGTTCTCCACTGTTAGCTATTGGCAACAACTGGTTGCTGTTACAGTGCCCATGAGGCAGGCACCCACTGCAGGATGGGTAAATAGTACTGTGTCTGAGCAGATATGTAGGTTACCAGTGTTGCCACTGCACCATGGAGGACAGAGCCTCTTCTCAGAACCAAGCTCACTGGGGAGTGCTTCCTGGGAACAGAATTTCAATTCCAGTAGGAACTTTTACAGTTAGGACGTGCTCTTCCGAGGACTAGGGGTGGGGTTAGGGGTGACCACAGTCACACAGTTCTTCCACCTGCTGGCAGCGAGTACAACACATCTTGGGATATTTCAGAAACGCATTGGCAGGGAGGGATGGGGCTGGAAAGCCCAACGGGGACCAAAGCGTGCACGCATCCCAGCCACAGAGCTATTCTTTTGACAGGTACAGCCATGGGGAGCTTCTGAGTAAGGCTGTGACAGGTTCATGTAGGCTTTGTTATTGTGTTGAGACAGGATTTCAAGCATCCCAGATTAGCCTTCAACTCCTGATCCTCCGGCTGCCACCTCCCAAGAGCTGGACTTACAGGCCTGAGACACCACAGTCAGCTAAGTTTGTTTTCAAGGTTCCTCTGGTTTGTGGTGCACACCCACCCAAGGGTGCCAGGCTGGAGTCAGGAAGTCTTAGGTAATAGCATACACTCAGTCTGGCTGCATAGGAAAAACACCTGGACTGCTTCAAAGTATCGTGGGGAAGCGGCGCTGACATCATCCTCCCCTGTAACTCGGCAGGGATGATTATTACTGCAGTCAGGCTGAGGACTGCACTGGAGCCTCTGGAAGACACCCCAGCAGCTAGTGAGAGCTTAGCAGGACCAGGCTAGTCAGCAGTTGGGGTCGGGGAGCAGGGGGCAGGGGCGGGCCCCTTGATAGCTCCCGGCTTGTCTGTTTTCTCTGAGCCACACTACTGTTGGTCCAGCTGTTTGTGTGCTTGAATCTTTTGTCCGCATGCACATCTGTGCATCCTGTGAATCTCTGGTGCCAGTGGAGGCCAGAAGAGGGAGTCAGATTCCATGGAGTCAGCTTACATGTGAGCCAGCATGTGGGTGTGGGGAATTGAATGCAGGTCCTTTGGAGGAGCAGCCAGTGTTCTTAACTGCTGGGCCACCTATCCATCTGTTTAAGTTTGCATTTATTGCCAGGACCAAAAAGTCGGTAGACTAGGAGCTGAAGAGATGGCTCAGTTGTTAAAAGCACATACATACTGCTCTTATAGAGGACCTGGGTTTGGTTCCCAGAATCCATGTCAGGAAGCTCACAGCTTCCTCCAACTCTAACTCTAGGGGATATAATGCCCTCTTTGGTCCTCTGTGGGCCTTATACATGCATGCGCATGAGCGCGCGTGCGCGCGTGCGCGCGCGCGCGCGCACACACACACACACACACTACTGAAAATAAAGTCCTAAGGAAAGTTAAAAATGACAGAATAATTAAAAGCAAACATTCATGAAATGGAAAAAGAAATGATAGAGGGATTCAGCAAAAAATGACTTGGGGGGAGAGGAGAGCTAAGAAAAAATCAACATATGTAGTAAATATACTAGCTGCAGTAAGAGCTGAGGGAGACTGGCTCGTGGGTAGTAAGAGGTTCTTTGCTGGAGAGTGAGACGGGACAACAGCCGTAAAGATCAGCTTCTGGACTGTGAGCTCGGGAAAGCAGGCATGTTCTAGATGACACAAGGCAGGGTGCAGAAGAGCCAGCATGTTCTAGATAACACAAGGTGGGATGCAAAAGAGCTGGCATGTTCTAGATGACACAAGGCAAGATGCAGAAGAGACAGCATGTTCTAGATGACACAAGGCAGGATGCAGAAGAACCAGAATGTTCTAGATGGGTCAGGGAGGGGTCCGACAGGCAGAGGTGACTTGCTCCAGTCTCCACTGTTCCCTCCTAGCCTGGGAGCATCCATCCACGAATACCAGGCACTTAAGAAATGTCACCACAAATGAACACACCCTCCCTGTCAGTTCTGAAGTGTTTGTCCATGAATTCAAAGTGTGACATTTTCTACACTTTTGATTTGTCCAGCTCCACACTGAAGTCTATAATGAGAAGCTGTGCAGTAGCTATTCCCCTGGAACACAACACTGGGAGTTCCCAGGCTTTCCCCCCACATCACCTGAAGGAGACCGTCAACACCTATGATAGAAAGCTAAATTTTAAAAATTAATTGCATTTATGCATTCCTTATGTGTAGGGGGGAGCATATATGTGTAGGTGGGATTGGGTTCTTCTGTTATATGGGTTTGGGGATCAAACTCAGGTGATCAGGCTTGGCTGCAAGAGCCTTTATCCACTGAACCATCCCACCCACACAGAAAGCTAAAACTGATGGTGCTTGTTGAAAACTATCTGTAAGAGCACCATAAACCTATGAAGGCAGCAGTGTCCTTTGTGTCCCTCTTTTAGGAATATAGGTTTGTGGAGGGGGTGGGAGTGGCTATGGAAATTCTAAGAGGAAGATTGTTGCAGTACTAGGGCTGCAGGCAAGGCAGTGCAGGTTGGTCACTGTACAAGAGCTCCTGGCAGAGATTTAAGTTTACCAAGCTCCACGCATGTAGGGGCTCTGTCTACCCACACCAAATACTTTCCAGTGGCATAAATGCATGAAGAAGTTGGCTTTAAGGGAGCGCTTTCAATTCTCTTTAATTTCAAAGTGTTTTTTCCCAGGATCCTGCAGCACAGCTGGAATGTCACCTGCGGAGAAACCTGAGCTCTGGGAAAAGGAGATGAGCTCATTGCTCTAAGTGGCGCCCATCGCTGCAGTTTCCTCTCTGGTCACTAGGTGGCCGCACCGACCAGGCACCAGGGAGGAGGGTGGGAATTGAGATTACAAACTGCAGGCTGTTTTAGGGAAAGGACACTAGCTTTGCTGGCTCCGCAGCACACACCCAGCAAAGCTCTTCTTGTCCAAGAATCCAGCGGTTGTTCGGTCCACGAAGCTGATGTCTCAGCTGGTCTCCAGTAGATGCCAGAATCCGGAAGAAGTAAGCTCTAATGCCCGTGAAGGGATGGACTTGCCAGCGAGAGCAAGCAGGCATAGAGAAAGATTCCTTCTTCCCTGTCCTACATACCGGCTTCCAGCAGAAGGCATGGGCCGTATTAAAGGTGGATCTTCCCAACTCAAAGATCTGGATTAGAAGTGGATCTTGGGACACACATTTGTTGGGCTTTACCTGATGTTGCTATGCTAGGCCTGGTACAAGTCATACTCTTAAGAGCAGCATGTGATAAGTCATTCCAGTCTCACACGAGAAATACCGGCCCCTCTCACTTTTGACATTCTGGTGTGTGTGTGTGTGTGTGTGTGTGTGTGTGTGTGTGTGTGTGTGCCGATCCCACCAAACCTCTGGCTTACATTTGTCTGAAGACTGGTGGAGAAAGTTTTCTTTCCCGGGCCATTTTGAAATAATGTAAGACTTTAGTAAATAAGAATATTAAAAATAAATGTCCAGAGCCGGGCGTGGTGGCACACACCTTTAATCCCAGCACTCGGGAGGCAGAGGCAGGTGGATCTCTGTTAGTTCAAGGCCAGCCTGGTCTATCGAGCGAGTTCCAGGACAGGCTCCAAAAACAATACAGAGAAACCCTTTCTCGAAAAACCAAAAAAATAAAATAAAATAAATAAATGTCCAGGAGATCGAAGAGATGGCTCAGAGGTTAAAAGTGTGTATTGCTCTTCTGGAAGACTTCACATAATTCCTGTCAGATGACTCACAACCTCCCATAACTCCAGCTCCAGGGAACCTGACATCCTGGCCTCTGCAACACACACATACACACACACGCACACACACACACACACACACGTTAAAAAGATAATAAATCTTTAAAAACAACTTTCCCGGGGCTGGAGAGATGGCTCAGTGGTTAAGAGCAGTGGTTGTTCTTCCAGAGGTCCTGAGTACAATTCCCAGCACCCACATGGTGGCTCACAAATGTCTGTCACTCCAGTTCCAAAGGATCTGGCACCCTCATACAGATATGCATGCTGGCAAAACATCAACACACATAAGATAAATAAATAAATAACTTTAAAAACAACTTTCCCACACTGCAGATGTAGCTTAGTTGGTAGAGTAATTGCCTGGGGAAGGTGGTACACACCTGTAATCCCAGCTGAGGTACATCCAAGCTCTCTGAGAATTTATTTCTAAAATTGGTCATAGGATCAGCAAGATGGTAAAGGTCCTTGCCACCAGGACCCACATAGTAGGAGGAAACTGACTCCAGATTGTTGTTCCTGATCCTCACTTGAGCTTTCCAGATAAGTTAGTATTTTTTATTTTTTAAATGCTTGCATAAGAAGAGAATAGCGAAGAAGTAGCTCTCAGTGGGGGTTATCTTGTTCCCTGTGACACCACGGCACTGCCTGGAGATACATTATTTTTGCCACAGCCGGGGCATGTTGTGGAATAGAATATTTGTTTAACTATGTAAAGATGTGTTGCTTTAGTTTATGCTGCATTTGTTTAATTATGTAGAGATGTGTTGCTGTTTCACCTTGCCTGCTTAAGGTACCTGATTGATCTAATAGGAAGCTGAATGGCCAATAGTTACGGAAAGGAGGGATAGGCAGGGCTGGTGGCCGAAGAGAGAGGGGGAACCAGCCAGCCAGGGGCCAGCAAACCAGAAACAGAGGAAGCAGGAAAACAGATAGACAGTGTGTAGATGAGGTAAACGAGCCTTGGGCAGCACATAGATTAATAGAAATGGGTTAAGTAAAAAAAAAAAAAAGCTAGCTAGAAGCAAGCCGAAGATAAGGCTGAACATTCATAATAAGTCTCTGTGTCATGATTTGGGGCTGGAGGTCCAAGCAGCCTGCTACAGGGGCAGAGACGCTGGCATCAGATGGGTAGTCAGGGATGCTGGTGAATACTCTCCAAAGGCAAGATAGTCTCCCAACACACCCACTAACCCAACCAAGGCCTCTCCAGTCCAACCCCAGTGTGGATCAAGTTTTTCCTGTACTCATCATTTTTATTCATTGTTCATGGATTTTCATATTTCATATGACGTCATGATCTACAACGACATTTTCATGATATTAAAAGTTAGTCTTAAAAAATGAATCTTTATTTCTGGCCCATGAATCAAATCTGACATTTCAAAAGCTTAAAATAAGGGGTTACCACTGTCGAGAGAGAATTCCTCATCCAAGCAAGAGACACCAGTTTTGTTCAAAGTTGTCTGTGTTACCAGTCGGCCTTGGGGTGAAGCAGCAGCTCTGTGATATAGGCTGCAGCCATGTGTGGATGTGTATTGTTGACACGGGCACAGTCATATCCGGGACTCCGATGCCTCAGCCCCGTGGGAATGGGGAGCCTTACGAGGGTGAGGCTCGGGGAGATGGCAAAGCTTTCCTCAGGAGTCCAAGTGAATGAGTGAGCAGTGTGTGCAAAGACTAGCAGCCGAAGCTTCCTCCTCCTCCCTGATGCTTAGGGCTGAGGCTGCTCACCTACAGAGATCTTCTACCCAGAGTACAGTATATAACCCTTCCCGAGTGCTGTGCCTAACAAACCTGCTGAGGCTCAAGTTGCTGCTGTAGTGGACACCCTCATCAGAATGGGGGTACCTCTCCTTATCCCAGCTTACTTGTGTGTATGTCTCTTCTTTGTTCTCTCTGCCCCTGGTCAGGGTTCCAGAATCCAAACCACAGGGATCTTCAGCTTTGTCAAAGAAAAATATCCAACCAGGCAGTGGTGGCACATGCCTTTAACCCCAGCACTGGGGAGGCAGAAGCCAGCAGATCTATGAGTTCCAGGCCAGCTTGGTTTAAAGAGCGAGTTCTAGGACAACCAAGGCTACACAGAGGAAAATATCCAAAACTGCTGGTAGCAATGCCTTTAATCCAAGGATGCAGGCAAGTGGATCTTGGTGAGTTAAAGGCCAACCTGATCCACATAGTGAATTCCAGGCCAGCCAGTGCTACACAGAGAGTCCCTATCTCCAAAATGAGGATAAAAAAGTATTTCTCTTAGCTTCTGGGAAAACGGCAATGACTGGGTCTTAGTTATCCAAGGTTGAAGTGGTTGGTTCCTTCCTTTCCTCTTGCATGGTCACTTTTAGACTTCCCATAGACTCCCTGTTTACTGGACACACTCAGACTCACCTGACCCCAGCAGGGTCCCACCCTACAGCTCAAGGTGAAGTCTCTGTACAAAAATAAGCATTTAAAAGATGGATTATTCAGCCTGTCCTAGGTCTGAACTATTGTAGCCACTGGCTTAACAGCTGAACTGCAGTCACTACTTCAGGGCAAACCATACCCACCTGGAGCATTTGTGCAAACAAATGAGGCCACGTTTGTCTCTATAGTCTGGACTCGTTTTCATAATGATGGCTGGATTCCCAGGGCCTCGTATGTAGCTGCAGCTCAGCAGCAGGAGAGGAGTGAGCTAGGAGAGCAGGGGGGCTTGGTCGAAGTGCACTTGCCTAGTTTCTGTTGCTAGGATAAAAATAAACCTCCCAAAAAGCAGCTTAGGGAAGAAGGAATTCATTTCAGTTCGCAGGTCAAGGTTTTAGCCCATCACTGTTAGGAAGTCGCAATGGCAGGAACTTGAAGACAACTGGTCACAGCGAGGGGCAGAGAAATGAATGCACAACCATTTGCTTGCTAGTTTTCCCGCGCTCAGCTTGAGCTCCCCACCCTGACACAAGCCAGGACGCCCTCCCCCGTGTACAGAATGTTGCCACCCACAGTGTGCTTTCCCATATCAGACTTATTAAAACCGCATGACCACAGGCTAACCCAATACAGACAATTCCTCATTTAGACTTTCTTAGGTGACCCTAGGTTTTGCCAAGTTGACAACAAAAGTTAGTCATTCCAATTAGCATGCCCAGGCCTGGCTTCTGCCCCCCAGCACTGCAGCATAAACAGAAGAGCAAAAACAGTTCATAGGTAGAGGGACAGTGCTGTCCTTGCTGGCTGTCAAACTTCCAGGTAGGGAAAGGGGCTGGGCTGGAAAAGGGGCATGGTGGTGCAAAGGGCAGGGTAGCCCCCTTGCTGAGGGCAGCTGTCAGCAAGTGCAATTCATTTACATAATCATCAAACTTTGCTGAGGGGTTACTACAGTGCAACCTGTGGTCTCCCCTGGGTGAAGCAGGTTAGCTGAATTACAGCAGGTCATGGCATCCCAAATAGGTTTTTGTTGTGCTTTTGTTGTGGGTTTTGTTTGTAGGTGAGGGATGGGCAGAAAAGAAAAACAAAGTAGCAAATGCTGCTTTGAACTTTATCTTCTGGAGTTGAGTTCAGTGGCACAGTGCTTGCAGGGCATGCACCTTACCGCCAGCAAATCAAGTTGATTCCTGGGGAGGTAGGCGTATCTCATTGGCAGAGCCCGGAGTCATCGTGTGCAGGGGCCTACGTCCCGCCCCGAGCACTACACAGTCTCTGTAGATTATCCTTGCTTGCTGGTGGGCACTCACCAGCAATCTCTGATATTTAAGGATCCTGATGGAGAATGAGGTTGGGGAAGGGTGTGTGCACGCAAACCCGGAAGTCCTGAGGTCTTGATACTGGGCAGTGAAGAACAGTCTGCTATATCTTCTTTCCAACAGCAGGGGCGCACGGGTTGCTGATTATTACAGCACCTGTCAGCAAACATGCTCACTGATGACTGCAGTGCTGGGTTGAGCTTCAGGGTGCTTGGGGAAGCCTGGCTGAAGGGAAGTTAGCTGCCACACCAGGTCTCCACAAAGCAACCAGGACCTTCTCATTCCAGTCAGAGCGGCATGAGGCGGAGGAATAGCAGGAGGTTGGCTCTGGTCACAAAAGGCACACTTCCTCTGCCACTGGACCTGTGGAGGAGCTGCTCCAGACAGAACAAAATTCCTGTCTGATATAGCTCTGGCTGTCCTGGAACTCACTGTATAGACCGGCCTGGCCTTGAACTCGCAGATTTGCCTGGCTCTTCCTCCCCAGTGCTGAGATTTAAAGTGTTCGTCTCTGCTCTCAGCTGTTTCTTGCTTTTTATGAGATTTGAACCGACACTTCAGCATCCCTAACATACCGCTGTGACATGTGACAGGACACACTGTCACTCCTAGGGGACTGATAGTTTCATGGTTCCCAGGTGGGCTGGTGTGGAAATTAGTGTGAGCTACAGAGAGGAGGTGGAAGGCAATCTCTCTCCCTCCCTCCTTTCTCCCCCTCTCCTCCCCCCTCTCCTTCCCCTCTCCTTTCCCCTCTCCCTCCCCCTCTCCTTTCTCCCCCTCTTCTTCCCCCTCTTCTTCCCCCTCTCCTTCCCCCTCTCCTTTCCTCTCTCTCTCCCTCCTTCTCTCCCTCCTTCCCTCTCTCTCCCTCCCCCTCTCCTTTCTCCTCCTCTCCTTCCCCCTCTCCTTCCCCCTCCCTCTCTCCCTCCTCTCTCTCTCTCCCTCCCCCTCTTCTTCCCCCTCTCCTTCCCTCTCCCTCCCCCTCTCCTTTCCTCTCTCTCTCCCTCCTTCCCTCTCTCTCCCTCCCTCTCTCCTTCCCTCTCTCTCCTCTCCCTCTCCTTCCCTCTCCCCCCCTCTCTCTCTCCCTCCCTCTTTCTCTCTCCCTCTCTTTCTCATCTCTAAGTTTTCATTTTATTAATCCTGTTATTAAAAATTCACATGAAAGTCAGGGAGATGACTCAGTCAAGAGTGCATACAGCTCTTGCAAAGGACCTGAGTAGGGTGTTAGGAAGTTAGAAAACACTGAAAGACCACCCGACTCTATCCAGTTGTAATTAGCTGAATTGTTATTTTTATGCTGTAGCTGTACTCAGTTTTCATAGTAGAAGTTGGAACTGAGGCCCAGCTTAAAGGGGCGTCTTTTGAAGGCAGGTCACAATTACTTTATTCCTGTCAAATTTACAGCTAGGTGAGGAACGGCCTCACTTCTGTCCACAACAATAATGGAGTTTACAGAAACCAGAATACGCAGTTAATCATCTCTCAACAGTTTTAAAATTCTGGGGAGGAGGGCAGGGAGTCAGAGTTGCCAGGGGCTTGCTTGTCTTTCATGAATTTAGAATGGGTGTCTAGCACAAAGTGAAGTATTTCTGAGCCATAGCAAGTGCTCAGCACGCTTGTCAGGAGACTCACAGTCACCTCAGCTCCAGGGATCCAACACCATCCTCTGGATTCTGGGAGCCCCTGCACTCACGTGCACATGCTTGCAGACTTGCACGTTCATATAAATAAATCTCTTAGAAATCCACACAGCCCCCGACAGGCACCGCAGCTATGGGGTCCTTACTCTAGCTTTTGGCATCCACACTGACCTTCAGAGTCCCCGACCTTCTTCACACTGTCCCAGTCTCCCTTTCACTTTTTTGTGGTGTCACTTCTGTCCTGTAAACCCATGTATGGATTCACTTTTCTTTCCGTAATCCAAGAGATCGTGAGCCATGCCAAAGCCAGGCACCTCGCCACCACCATAAGAACCCTGAAGCCAAATGCAATCATGATGCTCATGTGGTCTTGCATGTTCTGGCTTTTTCTTCCTGAACTCCTGTCTTAGACTCAGTGTTCAGAGTCTCTAGACGTGCCGTTGCGTTACTGGTAACAATGAATACTGATGGTCGGGGTGGGGTGGGTAGATGGAAGCTTTATTAGGGTGGCAGAGACGCACAGTGGATAAGGGCAGGAGAGGTGGCTCAGGGGGTCCAGCACTTGTTGTTCACGCTTGAGGACCGGCATCTCAGTCCACACAAGAGCTGGACAGGGATGTGTGTGCTTGTAACCCCAGCTCTGGGTGCACAGAAACAGGCAGACCTGGCAGCTTGCTGTTCTGTGAGAGACCCTGTCTCAAAAAATAAGGGGAAGAGTGACACAGGAGAAAACAGATGTCACCTGGCCTCCACAGTCACATCTGCACAGCACACACACATACACACACACACACACACACACACCACACTATGCACATACACAATACGCATACAACATAGTTTTATTGTTAAATTTTTATTTTCTTTAACTGTGCCCAGAATAAAAGGCCACAGTAACAGAGTTTAGAATTTATCAAATTCTTCTCCAAAAGTCTTACAAGGTCATTTAATTCCCCACAGAGTCATGCCTATAAGGCAGGTGCTACCACTGTTCCCCTTATGCAAGTGAGGAAGTCTCCGTCCAGGAAAGACAAAAGCCTTTCTGACGGCTGCCAGAGAACATTGGAGCATGAATTTATTTTTTCAGTTCTGGGTGTTGAACCCACAGTCTTTTCCCATGCCAAGGCAGCTCTGTACCACTGAGCCACATCTCAAGATCTGTTTTGGATGTTTCTTTTTCTCTCCTAAAAAAAAAAGGCCGAGGGGCGGTGGTGGTGCACGCCTTTAATCCCAGCACTGGGGAGGCAGAGGCAGGCGGATCTCTGTGAGTTCGAGGCTGGGCTGGACCGACAGCCTCCAAAACAATACAGAGAAACCCTGTCTCGTAAAAAAAAAAAAAAGGCCTTACTATGTAGACCAGGCTGGCCTGGAACCCACTATATAGCCCTGGCTGGCCTTTAAGTCACAGAGATCCACTTGCCTCTGCCTCCCAAGTGCTGTGATTAAGGGTGTGTGCCTTCATGCACAGCTGAGGTTTCCTTTGAAATAAATATTTTATCAGTTTTTGTAAGTGTCCTGTAGATTATGGTCTCTGGCTCATAACTATTAATTTTACTTTATGAACAGGGTCACTCATATTAGTTCATGCCTTTGGCCTATTTCATCCACACAGGATAAACCAGAGGCTGTTTAAACTGACTTCTTCATATTATAAAACTTTTAAAAAGTTACTTCCACTTTGTGCTATATTTCTTTGTCATCAACTACCTCCTCCCTCTCCCTTCCTCCTCTTCTACCTTTCTTCCTTTTTCAAAATAATATTTTATGTTTAATTATGTGTGTGCATCTCCCTCTCTGTGTGTGTGTGTGTGTGTGTGTTTGTGCACACACGCGCATGCTCAGGTGTGTCACAAGAGGGCATCATATCCCCTAAAACTGGAGTTTCATGCTGCTGATAGCTGCCTGAGGTGTGCCTAGAATCAGCCTGACTCCTCTGCAAGAGCAGCGCCTGCTCACAGCATTCCAGGTTGCTTCTTGGTTTCTCTAAGGCAGAGTTGCATGTAACCCAGGTTTGTCTCAAGCTCAGTATGCAACCAAGGATAACCATAAACACTTCATTCTGTTCTCTTGTCTTCACTTTCCAAGTCCTGGAGTTCACTTTCATGTCTGGCAGGTGTTACATTGTCCAGATTCTAGAATTTTCTATTGTGCATGTGTATTTTTTCATGCTTACTCATCCTTAAAGGTGAAAGTTTTAAACATGCCTTGCATTTGTTCCCAAACAGGATGATGTCATTCTTTCCTGGCCCCTGCCTGTCCTTGTAGATTCTGCAGGAATCTTCCTCTCATGTTTTAACTGTAGCGTGGTCACCTTCCAGCAGCCTAAGCATTGTTTGGAAAATGCCATCCATAGAGGTTACCTCTGCAAGGTTCCTCTCTATGCTTTGTGAAGCCACTGTCCCTGGGAGCCAAAGGCTGCCTGGCCTCTAACCTTACTTCCTGGCTAGTAATCAGAATGGTTGTAGCTTGGCCATTGTCCCGGAACGTTGAAGAAGAGGATTGTCACTCAAGGTAAAAATCCTCTCTTCATATGCCTGGTACCATTTCAGTGACTATTGGAAGAGAAGACTTAACTCTGACCCGAAGTGTCCTTCATGTGGAGGTGTTCTAGTTGTCCTCAATACAAAAGTTATCCTAGATTTCATGGTGCGAAAAGGTCATTTATTACAATTATTTTGTTTTTGACATAGGGTCTCATGTAGCCCAAGCTATCCTCAAAACTGATATGTAGCCGAGGCTGACCTAGAAGGTCTTGATCCTGCTGCCTCTACCTCCCACATGCTGGGATTGCAGGTTACACCATTATGCCTGACTTGTTGTTAATTGAGGAGCCAGAGCCAGTCAAATCTAGTGCCTCACACATGCAGGCAAGCACTCTGCCATGGAGCTGTAGCACCAGTCACACATGTCACCCATGTCACCACAGCACACAGCATCACCACCTGGGGACCAGTGTACAGATGCAGGAGCCTATGGGGGACATTCTCATTCAAGCCAACACAGCCATCTCACTGCAACTGCCCATAATAATGTTTTTGACGCCTATGAAGATATCTAACGCAAGCCGAGTTAGATGACTGGCTGGTACTGTATATGGACAGTGCTGTGCCAAGTGGCTGTGAGAGATCCCAACTCAACATTTTTAGACCCCTAGTGACTAGCCCATCACAGAGTGACTTGCCCTTCTGCCCTCTCCTGAGAAACCGGAGACCTCAAGATAAACTTAAAAGATAACACTCCCTGATCCAGGAACTAGCTCGCCACATTCCTGCTCAATGTTTAACTGTACAATGCCCAAAGAATGCTTGCTTGAGATAACCTGTTAAGACATAAGCTATCATTTAACTTCTCATCCTTTATGATGTTTGCCTAACTCCCTGATTTGGTTTTTCCCTTTTAAAAACCCCCGACTGCAGCGACTAGGGGTCAATCTCCTTTGCCCCTGCAAGAGTCATGAGCTTGGCCCTGGTGCACTGGTTCCCCGAATAAACCTCGTGTGCTTGCATCAAGAACGGTCTCTCTTGAATTATTGGGGCATCGGCTTATCCCGAGACTTCAGTGAGGGTCTCCCCACTCTGGGGGTCTTTCAGCTGGAACACAGTAAGTCTTGTAGAAATGGTAGCTTGTCCCATGAGGTACCTGATTTTAATTATATGCACACCCAGTTATTCATAGGCATAAAACGGTGAATAGATTTTTTTCTATAAAAGTTCATTCAGAGGACACAGTTTAGCTTACTGTGAGTATACCCAAAATTAGTTCAGGATAGATCAACTCCCTGCATCCCTTACCCAGATGAATCCTGAAATATGTTTAAGTAAAACTAACCACGAAAGGAAGTTGTTAAAGGTTGCTAGGGAGGAACAACTTATTCTGTTTGAAGTATATGAAACCTGAAGTCTGATGTAGTGATGGGGAGGGGTGTCCATTGTTAAGAGAAGGGTGTGTTTATAGCCCAAGCTAAGTGGAGGCCCAGGTTTCTAAATTATCCCTAATCTCGTCTGCCTCAGGGCCACACCTAGCTTCTGTATGTTCTGCCTCTGCAGGTGGTCCTCTTCATCTGTGAGTTCACCGCTTGTAGAAATTATATAGTTTGTAGTTACAGACATATGTTCCTTGTTCTTGTTTCCCAAACGATACAGAATAGCAACTATTTACACTGCTCCTTGCAGTATAAGTAATCTAGAGATGGCTCACATCCAATGGGAGAGCAGGTTTAGGTATACAAATCCGTATCAGCACAAACAGGGTGAGGCAGGGGTATTACTATTTTGAGATAGGTTAGGCCACATAGTAATGTAGTGACCAGTGCCCCATTTTAGCAGCCATTACAGGCTAACATGTACTTGTATGACCTTGCCGCTCCTGTCCTGGTCACTAAGGTCAGATGCCCTCCTCGTGGCAAGGAGCCAATCAAAAGTTAGCTGGTGGGGCTGTGCTTTACGACTCTGGGTGTGCTTTATGGACAGTACACAACAGTGAGGTACAGAGCATAGCAACCGCCCTGGGAGGGCCTATGGGCCATAACAATCAGTTGACCAATCAACACAGGGCAGGTCACCCAAACCTGGAAGCACACCAATCCTGAGACTGTTTCATACCCCTAGACACTCCCCTTACGCTGCCCTTTAAGGTCCTTGCCTCAAGGTTGCTTGGGGTCTTTCTCCAGCCATCTGCCATGATGGTGGGGTGAAGGGCCCGAGCTAATGGAGTTAGCTCGTTAAACATCTACAATAAAAGACTCTTTGCTTTTGCATCAAAATGGGCCTCTTGGTGATTTTGGGGTTCAGAATTTGGCCACAACAGTAAGACTATGTTCCGACAAAAAAAAAAAAGAAAAAGAAAAAGAAAAAAAAAAAGAAAAGAAAAGGCAAAAAACAAAGATAGGCAAGGAGACACTGCGCTACATGCAGATATTATGCCATTGGAATAAGAGACTTGGAGGACTGGCAAGATGGCTCAGAGGGTAAAAGGGCTTGTCCCCAAGCCTGATAACCTGACTTCAGCCTCCAGGTCCTATATGGTAGAAAGACAAAACCAGCTCCTGCAATTGCACACACAGATAAACAGGCAACCAAACTAAATAAATAAATGTGATGAAATAAGGGAGGCTGAGCGTGGTGGCACATGTCTTTAGTTCCAGCACTCAGGAGGGCAGGGGCAAGCTGATCTCTATGAGTTCAAGGCCTTCCTGGCTTACATGGTGAGTTCCATAACAGTCAGAGCTACAAAGTGGAACCCTGTCTCAAAAACATCAAAATAAACAAATAAGTAAAATAAGGGACTGAGAAATCAAGAGATTTTAGTGTGACCTAGGTTCTGGAGAAAATCTCATGAGAGACTAGAGGATGATAGCATTTCTTTTTTTTATTAATTTATTTTTTACATTCTAATCCCAGTTCTGTCTCCCTCCTCTCCTCCCGATCCCCCCACTTTCTCCCAATTCCATCTCCCATCTGCTTCTTGGAGAGGGTAAGGCCTTCCCTAGGAAGTCTACTAAGTCTGTCCCATCATCTTCTTGAGGCAGGACCAAGGAACCTCTCCACCCCCCACACCCATGTGTCTAGGCCAAGCAGGGCATCTCTCCATAAAGAATGGGCTCCACTAAGTTTGTGCATTAGAGTTAGGTCTTGGACCCACTGCCAGTAGCCTCATATGTTGTCCCAACCTTACCATACCATTGTCACTTATACTAAAGGAGTCTAGTTTGGTCTTTTTATTTATTTGTTTTTGGTTTCTCAAGACAGGGTTTCTCTGTGGCTTTGGAGGCTGTCCTGGAACTAGCTCTTGTAGACCAGGCTGGCCTTGAACTCACTGAGATCCTCCTGCCTCTGCCTCCCGAGTACTGGGATTAAAGGCGTGTGCCGCCGCCGCCGCCGCCGCCACCACCACCACCACCACCACCACCACCACCACCCAGTGTGTCTAGTTTGGCCTATATGTCAGACCTGAGTCAGTGATCTCTCACTAGCTCTGGTCAGCTGACTCTGTGGGTTTCCCCATCATGGTCTTGACTCCTTTGTTCATGCTATTGCTTCTCCCTCACTTCAGTTGTACTCCAGGAGCTTGGCCCATGGTTAGTTGTGGATTCTGCATCTGGCTGCATTTCCTAATGAGACTATTTCTTAATGCTCCCTTCTCCCTTCTACTGAGTTTCCCTTTACAATTTCAATTTATTTATTTAAATTATGCATTTATTTATGTGTGTGTGCTCCAATCACAGCATTCGTGCACATGGAGGTCAGGGAACAACTTCCAGGAGTCATTTTTCTTTATCATGCTGGTCCCGAAAATCCAACTTGAGCCATCAAGCTTGGTGGCAGGTGCCTTCAGCTAATTCATCTCACTGGCCTCTTTTGTTTTCATAGTTTTTAATTTAAAAGATCTTGTTCTTTAAAACATGAAAGATCTGGTTTAGTTCCATGACTACCTTCTTAAAGGATGTCTATTCTACTTTTATTCTAACTTTATTTCCCAGAGATTAGTGATTGATCCTCTGAGTTTTCTTCTCTCTCTGAGTCTGCTTCTTCCCAGCTCCTTCCTTTCCTGTTTGTGTGTTTTGGGGTGTGTCTTTCATGTTAGACCCTTCCATTAAATTCTGATGGCCTTCACCTGCTCTTAAGCATGTAAAATTTAGTAAAGCAAAACAGGAAACCTACTTAAGTTGGGATTTTAGATGAACAGCAAATAATGTTTAGCATAAGTTATCCCATACGGAATTTAAGATTTTTTATGATATACAAATATGCTATACTTTGTAAAAAATGTTTGTCATTCATCTGAAATTCAATTTTTTTCTTTTTTGAAATAGGGTTTTATGTAGCTCAGGCTGGCTTTGAGTTTGTTATGTAGCCCAGGCTGGCCTTGAACTTCTGGTCCTCCTGCCTCTGCCTCACAAATGCTGGGATTACTGGCAAGTACCACCATGTCTAGCTGAAATTCCAGTTTAACTAAGTGTCCTAGATTTTGTTCAACCATCACACAAGCAAGATTAGCAGGCAGCCTGCCCTTGTAAGTGGGTGGAACTTGACAGCATGCCTTTATTAACCTTAGCATCGCCTTCAGTTGCTCTCAGTAACTGATGCCAGTGTCTTTATGTTTTTCATTTTAGATTCCCCGGAGTCTCCAGCCTCCCTGCTTGGTGGGTATAATGCCTGCACCAGCGTGTGAGGCACACTGAACAGGAGCAGTTCGATATTCACCATCTTAATGTCAATAGAGTAGCCCTAGGCTTGTGTACATCTCCTACCCTAGATTAAACATGGCCATATGCTCTCTCTCTCTCTCTCTCTCTCTCTCTCTCTCTCTCTCTCTCTCTCTCTCTCTCTCACACACACACACACACACACACACACACTCAGCAATGGAGACTAAAGTGGAACCATGAAGCCAGGTGGCCTTAGTGACTCTGTGTGTAAAGATCACAACAGGCGTGTCTGAGCTCCTTGCAGCCCTAGGCAGTTAGTTGCTAGATCTCCTACAATGTTCTTTCTAGAAACTTCCACAGGAAATCTGACTTTGGGTTGAGATGACTTATGCAGGTTGCCACTGGAGGTCAGTTTTCCATGTTTTGCCATAGCACCATACTGCCCAACACACACTGAATCTCCAGGTTGGTGACTACAGTTATCCGGCTACTCCAATCAGCCTTCATTGATGCCATACGGATAGAAAGCGTTGGGCATGCCAAGCCCAGTTCTGTCCAAATTCAGACCCACAAGATCATGAATTACAATGAGACAGAAATAAAGTGGTCATTGTTTTAAATCACCAAGTATTAGGCTGCCTTTGACAACCAGACACCCCGACCCCAAATACCCTTCTCCTACCCCTTTTGGAGAAGGCCTTTCCAACCTTCCAGCCCTCTACCTGGGTGAAAGAGGAGAGGAGGAGACAGAGAACACCAGCTGCTACCTGAAAAGATTCTGAGGAACCGCTTGACTTCAGTCTTACCTGAAGATCTACTTTCAGAGGCACCTGGTATGGCTGAGTCCTTCAGAACTTGAGAAATGAGATTGCATTTCATGCTGCCTCTTGGCTTTCTTCTGGCACTGGACTCTGCTTGCTCAGGCTGGCTAGACATTTGTCACCTGGATTTCTGCTTCTCAATTTCCAGAGGAGTTATATTGTTACCTTTCCTCTCTTGTTCCCTTAGCTTTGAGAGATGTTTATTTTTATGAAGTGCTGGGGGATTGAATCCAGAGTCCTGTGTATGCTTAGCGTGTATGTTTTACCACCGAGCTGCATCCATAGAACTGCTGAAAGTTTTGTTGCTGTTTCTCTTCTTTGAGACAGGGACTCCTGTATCCCAGGCTGGTCTTAAATTTAAGGAGCTGAGGATGACCTTGAATTCCTGATCCTTCTGCTCTACGCACCCCACCCCCAACCCCCCCAAGTGCTGGGGTTACAGGCGTGTACCACCAAGTCCAGTTTTGTTGTAAGAGTTAAAAAGAAAAAAAAACTACACTTGCTTTTGTCCAACTTCAAGAAAAACCTGAAGTAAAAATTATGTATTCATTTTGGTATATTTTAAAATGTGTGTGGCTATATTGTCTGTATGCATGTCTGTGCCCCACTTGCATACCTGGTGCCTGTGGAGGCCAGAGGAGATTGTTGGATCATTGGAACTGGAGTAACAGGTGTTTGTAAGCCACCTTGTGGGTACTGGAAATTGAACCTGGGGTCCACTGGAAGAGCAGCGCTGTTCTTTTTATATTTATAAAAACTATTATTTTATTTTATGCTTATGAGTGTTTTGTTTGCAAATATGTTTTGCATCCTGTGTGCCTGGTTATTCTTCCAGAAGACCTGGGTTCAATTCTCAGCACACACATGGCGACTCACAACTGTCTATACTCTACTCCCATGGGATCCAATGCTGGTGTGCAGACATACATGCAGACAAAACCTACATGCATAAAGTAAATTAATATATATCCATATACACACACACACACACACACACACGCATACATATTTTTTAAAGCCTCTGTCTGTGCCACCCCCACCCCACCCACCCCAGAAGGGTAGCACTTGGAAGAAGGGGCAGTAGGGGTCTGTGGCCTGGGTGCACTTGCTATAAAGGTCGCTTAGTTGGGTGCCAACAGCAGTTGCTAGGTACTAAGATTACTCTCCCCTCCCCTGCACCCAGTTATTTTTAAAAGGATGCAACAGCCTTGAATCTTCCAGAAGTGAAGTATCTTTATTTTGTCCTTCCTACTACCTTAGTTAATTTTGTCTCCTCCCTTTGCAGAACCTTAAAAACGTTTTGGCCTTCACACATGACAGGACAGGCCCAAGTCTAGATCACTTGTCCCCTCCTGAACCCGAGCTGTTAACCACACAATAAGCCACCTCCTCCAGCTACATGTTGCTGATATAATTTAATGTAATGACCATGTGGGCTTTGGTTGGCTGGATAGCAAACGTTGCTCAAAGCAACCCATTCTTTGTTACATGAAATTGGAGGTTGCCTGCAGAGCCACAGGCTCGGTTCTTCAAGCTTTCGTGCCACCTGCTGCAAGGGGTGTGTGCCCTGACTGGGTACACAGGCGTCCAGCAAGGAGAGAGAACCAGACTAACAAGCAACCAAGCAACTTTGCAGTAGGGAGTTCAGCGGGAAGGCAGGAGCTTTGTACAGTGCCTAATACCTGCCTCCCTGCACCCTTCTTAGGACTCTGGAGACTGCAACTGTCTTTTTTAAGGGAGGCGTGGAACTGCTAGGACTTTTCTGAAACATTAATTGTAGTGTGGGAGAAGGACAAGGATTGTACCCTCGGATGTCATTGTTAACTTTTCCAGCCAGTCTGGTCTGGGCGTAGTGACCCCTCCTCCCCCGGGCGCCCGGCTGGAGCGCTGAGGCTGAGGCCCAGGTGGGCCGTGTGACCCCTGCAGCACCCGAGGCCGAGATCCTGGGACTGGGGACCGGAGTGGGGTCTGGCAGTGCAGGGTCAGGGTCCTGAGTGGGATTTGGCGGAGCAGGTTGTGGGGGGGGGGTCAGGGTCCTGAATGGGGAAGAGAAGCCGAGTGCGGGATCCGTGGCCAGAGCCGGTGCCTCTTAGTGCAGGGGGAGCCTGGCGCGACTCTAGCTGTGCTTGGTCTGGGAGGTACTTTTCATCCCTTGGGCATCGGGACAACCAGGAACTCCGGCTCAGTCTCCACCCCAAGACGGGGCGGGTCCTGTCCGCCCGAACGAACGAGGGTGTGGCAGCCGCAGTACACTCACTGGCTGTCTCCGCGCAAGAGGTAAGGGGCTTGGGCCGGGGTCCAGACCTCTGCTGTGGGCTCTGGGCTCTGGGCTCTGGGCTCTGGGTGTGGGTCCTAGGCTCTGGGACATTGACCTAGGCTCGGACCTGGAGATCTAGATTTGATTCGGGGATCCTGGGTTCGGCCGCAGGTCCTAGGCTGGGGCCTGGAGACCTGAACTTGATCCCAACATCCTAGGCTCGGTCGCAGGTCTTGAGCTCCTGCTTTGGAGTCTGGGCTTCAGCAAGCTGTCCTAGGCTGTGGCTGCGGGTCCTGAGCTCAGGGACTGTGTGCTGCGACCAGGTGCGGTTCTTTGGGCCACCTGGCACTGCGCCCAGGACGCCTGCAGTCCCGAGTCAAGCCGGAGCGGCTACCTGGGAAGCGGTTGGAAGTAGCAGGCGGTGACGCCGCCGTACACAACACTGCCCAGCTCAGCCCACCACTCCTAGACCCCTGTAGTCCTTTGCTGAGTTCAAGTGCCTGGGAAAAACGACCGAGTTAACACTCGTTGAAGCTCACCCCAGCACCACTTGTGTTACCTTTTCTTTTTTTACAAGTAAGTTTGCTTTCTCTTATTCGCGAGGCACTCCTGCCCCCCCCCCCTGTAGCTAACGGCCTAGGCACAATGCCTGGCATACAGATCATCTTATTCTGAGCTGCGTGTCCCGTGTCTGCCTGTGGCTACAGTCTCACTCGGTCCTCAGAGCCTTGACCAACCAGGGACTTCGGCGCCTAAAAAGGGTGGCAGCTTAACACTCTGCTTGCTTGATGTGCACCCCAGGTGTGTGAAAGCTCCAGTTACTGGAGGAGCACTATGAGCTCTGAGTAACCGTGCCTTTCATTAAAACTGGGTTCCTGGTTCTCCAGCTGGTGCAGAAGGATGGATATCAGCCCCACTGCCCATCATTTCCAGACACCGGCTTTCTTAGATGGGAAGCGACTCTACCGGTGCCAGTGAATCCATGAGAACAGACAGAAGAATAAGTAAGGGGGCCAGAGACATACTAGTATTGATAGAGTGCCTCCTAGCATACCAGAAGACCTGGGCTTCGTCCTTGGCTCCGAATAAACCAGATGTACTCCTGCTTCATAGTGCTTCAGGACAGTTGGTAGTCAACTACTTGCAACTCCAGCTCCAAGGGATCTGACACCCTCTTACAGCCTTGGAGAACACACACACACACACACACACACACAATCTTTTTGTAAAAAACAGGAGAAGTTGGGAGCTAGTTTGGGAAGCGGTAACCACAGACTTCACCAATGGCTATCTTGTCAAAGTCAGTTAGAACAGGCTTTTGCTGATTTCCAGGGCATACTCGCATGTACACTCACCCACTGACACTAAAGACGCCACTCTTAGGTCAAGGGCAGAGTCCTTGCTTTTGTTAGGGATAGTGTTTTCCCTGAAAACAGCCTGGAGATTAGCATTCAGGGCAGGCTGCACCTGCTAGCCATCAGTACCCACAGGGTAAGCCTCTTGGCTTGAGTTTTGGAGGTCCCACTTTTTCCCAAACCAAGCCCTTGGGGGTTTGTTCTCATGCAGTTAGAGTATGGAGGGAGTTTAATAGGTACCATGATGGCCTTCTCAGAGTGTCTCTGGGTAATGGTCAGCCTACACTCTTTATTTCTAATTCTCTTCAGCCTGAGAAGGGCTCTTAACCTAGCTTTATAAGTGAAGAAACATGGCTTCAAGTCCTGGTCCTAATACTTCCCTAACTTCAGGGTGCACCAAAATCCCCTAGGAAGTCTAAATAATATTTAGAATCTTGCCCTTTTCTTGCTTGTTTCAAGACAGGATCTCATTATGTAACCATGGCTGTCCTGGAACTCACTATGTAGACTATGCTGGGCTGGACTCATCCGCCTGCTTCTGCCCCCCAAGTGCTGGGATGGATTAAGGGCGTGCACTACAATGCCTATCTTTCTTCTCAGCCTCCTGTGTGCTGGTTTTACTTACTACAAGTGTGCACCCTCATACTCTGGAGGATCCCTGTCCCAACTTCTGATCTGGTGTGCTGAATTGGGATCCCAGGGCCTCACTGTGAGAACATAGGCCTTACACACTCACACATGAACGTGCTCGCTAAGCTGAATGGAGTGAGAAGGCATGACCTTCCATGGGACTCTGACCTGCTATTACACACTCTAGGTGATGTACAGGCTAAAGTCCACGTGAAGAGGAGCACTCTGAACCTCCCGGTCCCAAAGGACAGTTCCCTCCACACTATACAGTCAGTATAGTAGAGCTCTGATTAACAACAGGCATTTCTCCCTCCAAGCTCAGTTCTGGGGGGGGGGCGTATACACAGGAACATGTGTGCTCATGGAAGCCAGGGGACAACTTCAGCTATTGTTCCTCGGGTGCTGTCCACCTGTTTTATTTTGAGACAAGGTCTCTCATCGTCTCACTACCAAAGCCAGGCTGGCTGACCAGTGAGCCTCCCCAGCAATGGGATCGTAAACACACCTACCACATCTCATTGCTTAAAAATACAGTTTCTGGGGGGGACGCTGTCATCCTGCTTACAAGACAGCACTTAACCAGCTGTACTGTTACTGTAGACCCTCGATGCAGTCTTACAGTGCTCAGCACTTCTAGGCATAGCTCCAGCTCAAGTTTTCTGTTGTTAACATGACTGAAGCTGAGCTGGATTAATACACTCTGCTAACTGCCTTAAAAACCAAGGGTCTCCTAAGCCTACTGTGGGTTACATGGGGTATAATTCCATGGTGTCTGGTTGTGTTTGAATCGAGCTGTGATTTTGCTGTGGGACCCTGAAACACAATTTTTGAAGAGCATTTTCTAAACTTAAAGATTCCCATTGCTTGAAGTCAGTAAATTGCTGTACCACCTCCGGAACTTCTCGTAAAACATCTGTGAATGTTATCGCCGCCATCAGCATAGGCAGAAATGGTCACTAAAGGTCAGACTGTAGGTGACCATGTAGAAATCCCAAGTGGGTTCCTCTCTGCCCCTTCCCTAACAGAATCTGAAGGATGAGATGCCAGAGAGCAGACACTTTCTGGCCCATATGGATGTGTTCTCCGTGTGAAGGGACCCTCCCCCTGGAGAGGGACCATGTGGCATTGCTATCAGAGGCTAACATGGGGTCTCATTCTCCTGCTTCACTCATGCCTGATCTCTCCCCTAGAGAAGGCAGCACAGCCTTTACAGGAATTGGGCCCCAACATCTTCCTCTCAGGAAGCAGAGGAACAAACACATTTTTGGAAGTTTTAGTGCCATCGTCTGCAGGTGCACCTTTCTGAGTCTCATGAGGACCTATTGACTCCGTGGTTCTCATCCTTTGTAGAGGCGCACCCCTCACCTCCCCACCCCCACCCCCTGCTATGAGAATATAACTGAAGTCATCTGTCCCTTCTTGAGAAAAATGAACACATACTTAACATTCTTCACAGAGTTTCAAGAGGCTTCCAAATACCCTTCTGAGACCAGGCAAGGATGTTTGGAGAGTACCTGAGGATCATGTGAAGAAAATTTGATAGCATTTATCAAAATTTTATAAGAAGACATTCTAGCCAGGTGGTGGTGGTGCACGCCTTTAATCCCAGCACTTGGGAGGCAGAGGCAGATGAATCTCTGTGGGTTCGAGGTTAGCCTGGTCTACAGAGTGAGTTCTAGGACAGCCAGGACTACATAGAGAAGCCCTGTCTTAAACAACCCCTGTCCCCCAAAGACATTCTGGCAACTTCGATTCTAGAATTGCACTTGGGATGTGTGTGGAGCTGTGGGCAACAGTGCCAATGTTGCAGGCTTGCTTTAGGAACAGAAAACTCTTATCTGTAAAGGATGGAGTGAGTGACAGAGCATTGGCAGCGCACGCAGCCCTGAGCTACACGAGAGCTAGTGTGATGGAGGAGTATAAATTCTGTAAAGTGAAGGATGTGATGATTGCATGAGTATGGGGAGCCAAGGGGCTGGAGAGGTGCTCAGAGGTGAAGAGCGGGTGCTGCTGGCACAGCAGACCAGCATGCATGCCAGGCGGCCTCCAACAGCTCCAGGGGATCTCTTCTGCCCTGCACAGTGTGCTCTCTCTCTCTCTCTCTCTCTCTCTCTCTCTCTCTCTCTCTCTCTCTCTCTCTCTCTCTCTCTCACACACACACACACACACACACACGTAAAAAATAACAATAAATCTAAAAACAGAAAAAATAAAGAGTAGCACACAAAATTAGTATTAGTGTTGTTAGATCTGACCAAGAAAAGAAAAGGGGGAAAACCCTTTAGATTCCCACACTAGATTGAACAAGAATAAGAGACAGTAGATTTACACTTTTGTGTGTGTGGGGGGTTCGTTGTTGTTGCTTTGGTTTTGGTTTTTTGGTTTTTTGATTTTTTCAGACAGAATTTCTCTGTAGGTTTGGAGCCTCACCTGGAACTCTCTTTGAAGACCAGGCTGGCCTCAGACTCACAGAGATCCGCCTGCCTCTGCCTCCCGAGTGCTGGGATTAGAGGCGTGCACCACCACTGTCCGGTGGTTTACATTGTTTAACGTGCCCTTTTCGGTGTTTACAGCTAATTTGATAATTTGTGAAGTCAAGTGAAAGGGAAATAGATTGTAAATGTCTCCAATCTCTACAATTCTCTGAGAGTTAATCTTTCCACTTGAAGGGTGGACAGATCCACTCTCTTCAGTTCCGCAGTGGAACATTCTTCCAGGCCCACAAGCTCAACTTATCAGCTCTCACAGGCAACAAAGTAGTGACAACTGAAGGGAAGTCACCGCTGAGAGAAGCAAGGTGACAAAACAGCTCCAGTTGCCAGAATACATCCTGTTGCAAAATCCCGAGGTCAATTAGACAGGAATAAAGTGAAATAATACCATTTCTGCCTGTATGTATGTATGTATGTATGTATGTATGTATGTATGTATGTGTAGATATATACAGAAGCTGAACGTGTATCTTAACTGGTGGAGTGTTTACCTGGTATGTGTGAAGCCCTGGATCTCAAGGGCAGCACAGAACAGGTATCCTGGCACACGCTTGTCATCCAACATAGGGGAGGTGGAGGCATAAGGTTCAAAAGTTCAAGGTCACTCTTTTCTACATAGAAAGTTCAAAGGCTACATGAGGCTCTGCCTCAAAATAAGTAAATAATAAACAAATATTATTTGTTTACTAGTATTTGTGTTATCTTTCCTGTGAATCCTGGATATGTGAGTGTTGAATTTTCTGTGACCCCTAAAAGAATCTCAACATCTTTTAGAGGAATTATAGGTTTTTCTTCTCCTCTTCCTCCTCTTCCTCCTCCTGTTAGTATTCAGGCATCTGTACTGGCCTGTCCTTGGATATGTCCTCAGGGGCAGTCACTAAGAGTACCACCTGTGTATATTCTCTACGTTCTCTTTTAAAAGGGCCCTGCCCACCTCCCATCCTTCTCTGTCTCTGTCTCTCTCTCTCTGCCCCTCTCCTGCTGCTCCTGTCTCTGGAGGCCAGTATTCCCTCCCTCCTTTCCCCGTTTTACAATCCTTTTCCTCTAATAAAATTCCCCTCTGCTTGAACTCTGTTGCATGGTGTCTTTCTCTCTCTGACTGCTTTTCTTAAATTACTACAACTACTACTACTACTACTGAGAGAGTCTCACTTTGTAGCCCTGGTTGGTCTGGAACTCACTACATAGACCAGGCTGACTTGAACTCACAACTATCTACATGCCTCATTCTCCTGTGTGATGGTATTTAAAGTATGCACTACCATGCCTGGAAAATTCCCCCTCTATGAAAAAAAATTAGTTGACACTAAACTAGAAAAAAGGATACAATTTGGGGAATTACATGTGCTTTGAAAATCTAAAATGTCTTATCACTTGGCCACCTCAAGGGGGTAGAAAAAAATGGCCACAGAAACTCGATCCTGGCCATCTTGAGTATAGGAAATCTGAGCAGGAACTCTTAGTCTCAGAGGATTTATTGATAATATTTAAGTCACCTTCCAGTGCTCTTTTCAAATGTTATGTTGTTCTAAGGTATATGGAGGTAAGTGTGTCAACACAGATAGTTACTGGATTATTTAAAATTAATAAACCATACAACAACCGCCTAGTTCTCCTGGGCCAAGAGCAAATTTTTTTTCTTTTTGGTTTTTTTTTTTGAGACAGGGTTTTTCTGTGGCTTTGGAGGCTGTCCTGGAACTAGCACTTATAGATCAGGCTGGCCTTGAACTCACAGAGATCCGCCTGCTTCTGCCTCCCAAGTGCTGGGATTAAGGCATGCGTCACCACCACCCGGCCAAGAGAAAATTTTAATGTATGTATTTGAAGATTATTATTTTCTGAGTGACTTCCACTCAGAGTTGAATTTTTCCTTTGAGATAAGGTGTCATGTAGCCCAGGTTGGCATTGAATTGTGTATCCCAGGTTGGCCTTGAACTACTGATCTTCCTGCATTTACTTCCCTAGTGTTGGGTTACAGTCATGTGCTACCACATCTGGTTTTATTATCAAGCAGTGCAGGGCATTGAACCCAGGACTTTGTGCATGCTGGGCAAGCATTCTACCAACAGAGCTGCACGTCAACTGCCTTCTAGCTTTTGGGAATGTGCCATGTAGTATTAATATCTACAGTTATACAATCCACACTAGAACTCCTCATTCTGTCTAACTGTAGCCCAGCAGCCACTAATGAATCTCTCTCCACACCCTACTCTCCCTTGCCTTCAGCAATCACCTTCTACTCTCAACTTCTATGATTGCACGTTTCATATTCCACATGAGTGAGGTGGTGTGGTGCTTGTCTTTCTGTGTTTGTCTTAGTTCAGTGACCTCCAATTCCATCCAAGTAGCTGTGAATGATGGGGTTTTCATTCTCTTTATGACTCACAGCACATACTGTATGTATTCTTTGGGGTTTTGTTTTGTTTTGTCCATCAGCTGATGCATGCTGAAGTTGGTTCCATCTCTTGTCTGTTGTGAATAGGGCTGCAGTGTCTTCTACACCCTGATTCACTTCCTCTGAGTTATACCCGCCAGTGGGAGGGTTAGGTCATACAGAGGAGTTCTGTTTAAATTTCCTGAGGAACTTCCACACTGCTTTCCATAGTGGTTGTAGCAATTTGCATTCCCACCAACCCTGTGCAAGGACCCTGATGCGACATTTTGCTTGCACTGGCTGTCCTTAGTCATTTGGACAGTAGCAACCTGTTCTAGGGGCAAGTGAGATCTCTAGGGTTTTAACCTGGTTTTCTCTGATGATTGGAGATGTTTAGTCTTCCACACGACACCCTGGTAGGTTTGGCCATTCGAATGTCTTATTTTCAGAGGTAGCTATGTAAATTGATTGCCCATGTTTATTGGAGGTTTTTGTTATTTTGTTTAGTTTTTATGGCACTGGAGGTTGGACTAGGGCCTCTTAGATGCTAAGCAAGAACTCCACCATGGAGCCTCAGCTCTAGTCTTCTCAGCTCTGGAGTCCTCAGGATGTCTAGTCAAGTGTCCTAATGTCACTCCCTGTATCTAAGATGAGTCGGCAGGAAGCCACATTCACCTGTCCAGGCAAGAAGTATGCTCTATGCCTGACTCTCTTTACCCTCTCTACCAAACCAGGATACAATTCTGTCTGGCCCATCTCTTTACTATTCCTCAGAACTGCTTCCCATTGTTATGTCCTCTCTCTGGCCCTTATTACTTTTCACCAAAGCCACCTCAGCTCTTTCCTAACCTGGGCCAGAGTGATAGTGATTAGAAAGCTGTTTTGTTCGTCACTACCACCCTCATCCTACCCAGAATTCCCTGCAGATACCCCACTGCCCTGGGATAAACGGCAGCTTCTGCCTTTGCCTCCCTCGCCCTCCTAACACACACAAGCAGATGTGAGGCTCAGCTCTCCACTCTGCCATCAGCGAGGCACTCTGCCTGTGTCCACCTAGCAGACAGACACCCAACTTTCAAACTCATCCACTCCAGTGAGGGCAACCAACCTGCTCCAAAGGCAGATTCAGTTCAGCACCTCTTAGTACCCTGCACTTAAGGGCTCAATAAGGGTTTAAATGGGTAGGCCAACTGGCATAGGCAGCAAAGTGGAAAGGGGTGTGTTCTGTCACATACTGAGGGTGTCCAAGTGTTCCAAGTGGTTTTTTGAAGTATATTGTTTCCAAGGACAAGCTCTCCCGGTGTTCTGAGTGTGTTATTGTCTTCCCTCCCTCCCACCCTCCCTCTTCCTCTCTTCTTCTCTTCTGTCTAACAGTGAGCCACAGAATGAAGGCACTGGGAAAATACACAAATCTTTGTTTTTGTTTTTCAAGGCAGGGTTTCTCTATGGCTTTGGAGACTGCCCTGGAACTAGCTCTTGTACACCAGGCTGGCTCAAACTCACGGAGATCCGCCTGCCTCTGCCTCCTGAGTACTGGTATTAAAGGCGTGCGCCACCACTGCCTGGCTGAAGCTAGGGATTTACCACAGTTGTTGAGTGTGGGCTAAGGGTTAGCAAAGGCCTGGATTCAATCCTCAGCATTGCATCAAAAACAAAATAAAAAACAATACTGGGTTATTTTACAACCAAAGTATGAACATATATAATCAATATAAAATTGTTAATGACTGCTTTTCAGTTTATGCTGATATTTTACGGTGATGACACATTTGAATTTCAATGTTTACTTGCCACCAGAAAAATTTACTGTATATTTGGATTTCATAGTATTTACAGTTTTATTATCAATTCGCATTCTCAGAATATTTTAAACATACTTAAGATTTTTGTAGTAGCTAAATTAAGTGTCAAAAAGTTATTTCATGAGCTGGGCATGTAGCTCTGTTGAGAGAGCCTGGTACTCACAGAGTCCTGGGCTTGATCTCTGGCACCACATAAAGTGTCTGTAGTTAGGCACGCCTGTGACATTAGCCCTGGGGAGTCAGATGTGGAGGACCAGAGGTTTAGGGTCATCCTTGGCTATATAGTGAGTTGGGTGCCAGCCTGGATTGCATAAGACTGTCCCAATTTTTAAAAAATTTCCATTAAGCATTTAAAACCTCGTTTTAAAAAGTGCTTGTCTTCTCCAGAAGAATTTGATTTGAACCAAAGGCCTATGACTTTGAGAACTGCAGGTGTCCTGTATCAACTCCATCACTTTCTCTTTATAGTGACAATACTGAAGCTTCTGTCGTCTGTCACTTCTACATGGGAACAAGCTTCCATTTAAAACTCTTAAATATCAGCCAGGCATTGTAGTGCATGCCTTTAATATGAGCACTTGGGAGCACAGGTGGATTTCTGTGGGTTTGAGGCCAGGCTGGTTACATAGTGAGCTCCAGACCAGCAGAACTACACGAAGATACCCTGTCTCAAAAAAAATAAATAAATAAAAGAAAACAAAAATATATATACATATATATCCACATTTGCCTTTTTT
The DNA here is from genome assembly GCF_017639785.1 of Mesocricetus auratus. NCBI lineage: Eukaryota > Metazoa > Chordata > Mammalia > Rodentia > Cricetidae > Mesocricetus > Mesocricetus auratus. Next base: position 148,293,175 of record NW_024429266.1, on the reverse strand, counting down.
AGCTAGAAAATAATTTAAGATAACTAGAAAATTCAAATTGCAAATAAGTACCTTGTGCTGTCTGTCTGTGAACCATATTCAAATGAACAACATTAAATATTGCTTACTACCTGGGAATAATATTCAAATTGAACAAAGCTGCTGGTACCAATTAGTAGTTACATGTAATACTAGACAGGACATGTTCTGCCTGGCAGGTGCTTTGTGCATGTGGCCAAGGTAAATTTCAGTCCTGCAAGAGCAGGAAGTAAATGCATTGTAAAATGTAAATTTAATGCAGAGGAAATTCAATCAAATTGATTCAGACTTTAAACAGTTACTATGTAGTTGTAGCTGCAACATCAGTTGCTCAGTAGCCACACGTGGTTCATGGCTACCAGTAGCCCAGTGCAAGATGAAGAGACTGGGTCAGCAAAGTGCCCAGTGCCATCCTGTGTGCTGACACCCGCTCTCCAGCAGGGGAGGGCTGTTTGCAAGAAGCCTGCTCTAATACTCAGTTTCTACCAGCTGAAACACTTACTGACAAGCAAAATAGTCCAAGCGATCCTCAAACTTATAGTCCTTGCTGCCGCAGTCTCCTGAATGCTGGGAATGGTTTGATGGGCATGCCTCACCACAGTCACTATGCAGTTTTCTCTATGTTCCTCTCTCTGTCTCTGTCTCTGTCTCTGTCTCTGTCTCTGACTCTCTCTCTCTCTCTCTCTCTCTCTCTCTCTCTCTCTCTCTCTCTCTCTCTCTCTCTCTCTCTCTCTCTCTCTCTCTCTCTCTCTCTCGTGTGTGTGTGTGTGTGTGTGATATATATTTATATATATGAAATCCCAAGTCTGTCCTGACTTCATGGCTTCCATCCCAACACCTCCTGTTGGGTTTGGGATCTAGTAGGGCCAGTCAGTCACCGGTGTCACCCCTCCTCTCTCGCATTTTCCACATCTGTCCTCTGTAAACTACTTTCAGTCCCTCTCAGCTCGACACAGCTGCCTCAGGTCAGTCCTGCTCCTTCCGGTTTTGTCAGGAAGTCTTTTTCTTAGTCCTGCCTTGAAGAGATTCAAATACGAAACAGGGGGAGGCTTCGCCATAAATAGCAAAGTTCCCTCCGTGACTCAGAAAGCCACAGTGGAAGGCTGGCCACTTCTGTTCCGTGCCTTTCTGCCAGACTCAGCTTGAATTCCGGAAAGATTTAGGAGCAGAACCCCACCCTGGCCCACAGGGGGTGTGGCTGACGGAGGTGCTGCCCACACAGCTGGCTGGATCTGAGGTCCTTGGCAGAGCTGAGACCTCAGAAGGTGTTTGCTCTCTGCTCGCTTTCCGCCTCAGTCTGTGGAAGAAAACACGCTGCTTCCCCCTGTTCATCTTCCCTCCTGGGCGAATGGCGGTGGCCAGGTGGCCGCCTCTACAGCCTGAAGGATAGGGCCACAGAACACCTATGTCGCACTTTGCGGCAAATGGAGCCGAGCAGAGCATCTGGAAGCCCGGTCACAGTCACGTGCTAGCTTACTGCGTCCTGGAAGGGCTGCACTGTGTGTATGAGTGTGTGGGGCCAGAGATGGAAGTCGGGTGTCTTTTCTTTGCTCCCCACCTTGTTTTTATTAACAGTGTGTCTCACTGAGCCTGGATCTCACTGATTTATCTAGGCTGACTAGCCAGGGAGCCCCAGGGATCCTCCTGCCTCCACCGACCCCTGCCCCCAAGCTGGGATTACAGGTTCACTGTCATGCCCTTTCCTTTTTATTATTATTATTATTAAACATTGGTGCTTGGGGATCTGACCATAGGTTTTCGTGCTTGGACAACAAATACTTTGCCCACTGAACCATCTTTCCAGTCAACCCTCCTGTACTTTTAAAGATACTTTTTTTTTTTTTTGGACTCATGTAGCCCCAGGATGGCATTGCCGTGCATCTAAGGATGACCTTGAGCTTCTGATCCTCCTACCCCTATCTCTGTAGCACTGGAATTATAGGCATGTGCCACCATGCCTGGCTTCAAAAAGCAACTTTTAAAATTGTATGTGGGTAAGTGATGATTGTATATATCTGGGTTACAAAGTGATGCTGTGGCTTATGGGTAGATAGCAAATAATTAAACCAAGCCACTTGGCATATCATCACTATTACTTCTCTTTGTGTGAGAATGTTTAAGATTCATTCTCAGTGAATTTGAAGTATGTGGAGTTATTTGTCACGTTCACCATAATGTATAGTGACTCCAATATAGAAAAATCCTGCCCTGTCTTCACGGAGGTACTGGAGCCTTTTGGGGCCATCATTGCTCCATTCCCAGACTCCTGGCTCTAGTAACTACCATTATCCTCCCTCAAACTGTCCACCCTCCTGCTGCCACTTCCTGAATGCTGGGATGACCATAGGTGCAAGCCGGCAGGCCCTGTGCACTCCCTGTGTTTTGAGTCCGTATGTACTGTCTGTCTTTTTGTGCTTGGCTTATGTCACTAAGCACAATGCTCTCTTCTTTGATTTGTCATCAAAGTGACCACATTATCTTCAAAGGTAAAAAGCAGCCCGGTAGGTATTTACTACATTCTTTGTCCATTCACCTGAGGATAGACACTTAGGTTAATTTTGTAATCGGCTGTAGCGAGTGGTGCAGACTTCTGTTCAACATCCTCATTTTCAGTCTTTTGGATTAATACTCAGAAATGAGGCTAGATCATGATATAATTCTGCTTTGTTGTTTCGGTTTTCTGAGACAGGGTTTTTCTGTGTAGCTCTGGCTTTCCTGGAACTTGCTCTGTAGACCAGGCTGGTCTTGAATTTACATTCTGTTTGGGGTTTTTTTGGGGGGTACGTGCCATGCTGCACGTCAATTCTCTCCCTCACCATGTGGGTCCTGAGGCTGGAGCTCAGGTCATGAGGCTTGGCAGCAAGTGCCTTTACCAACACACTGGTCTTAACAGTCCCAGTTAGCATTTTAAGGACCTCCATGCCACTTCCCATGACTGCTGAGCCGACTGATGTCTGTACCCCCGTTACACAGGATTCCCTTTTCTTCAAACCTCCTGTACCCCACTCTCTCACTTGGATTCAAACTATTCTATTATCCTGTGTTACCAGGATTTTGTAAAGAAAGATAGAATGATTTTGATCTCTTGGGGAAAGATCATGCTAGAGTCAGGTATCTGAGTTGGGCATGGAGATACACGCCTTTAGTCTTAGTGCAGGTGGAGCTCTGTGAGTTTGAGGCTAGCCTGGTCTACATAGTGAGTTTTCAGACAGCCAGACTGTGTAGAGACCCTGTTTAAATAGAAGGGTATGACACATAAAACGTGGGATCTGAATGAAGATCCTATCACTCCCATGCAAGTGACCTGGGACCCCATGCTTGATTTGTCTACAGTGTACATGATAACACCCACTTCTCTAGATCAGAGGGACAAATAATATAGACTTGATAAAATATGTTATTTAATGCAACTCCCTCTTGTTCCAGAGAACAGGGTGTGGACTGTGAGCCCAGCTTTCCTGATGCCTCAAGCCTCTCAGCAGTAAGGAAGCTGCTGTCACCTGTAGGCCTGAGGGCAGAAGCTGGTCGGTGACACTGGGGACGCTTGGAGAGTCCTCACCAAGAAGTGTAGTGAGATAACTTTCAATGGCCTTCAGGATTTTTGCTTTAATGATAAATTATCCTTGATCAGACGAGGCATGAGTGTGCACAGGGTAGACACACATTCCACTAATGTTGACAGAGTGACTAGGTGTGCAGGACCCCACAGTGAGACTCTGGTCTGTCTCGGAAAGTCTACTTCATGCTTCTCTTGACACTGGCTGGAGAGGGAGTGGCTTTCTCTGCAAGTTAAAAGGTAGAACCGTTCCTTGTTTGTTTGTTTTTTGAGACAGTTTCTCTGTGTAGCCCTGGCTGTCCTGAAACTCCCTCTATAGATCAGGCTGGCATTGAACTGTACCAGGTTTTTTTCTTTTGGGACACCAATCTGCTCCTAAATCATGACACAGAAACTTTTTATTAATTATGAATACTTTGCCTATCTTAGGCTCATTTCTGGTAGCTCTTTTAACGTAACCTTCGTTGATTTTGCCTCGGGGATTTTTACCTTTCTTCCTTTTGTGCATCTTATTTTTACTGTTTCTCACGTCTGACTGGCAGCTGCCTGGCTTCTAGTCCCAGGTGTGTCCTTCTCCTTCTCCCCTCTCTTCTTCTCCCTCATTCTTCAAGAACCCAGATTTCTTCTATTTATTCCCTCTGCCTGCCAGCCCCACCTACCGCTCTCCTGCCTAGCTATTGGCCGTTCAGCTTTTTATTAAACCAAGCAGGTGCCTTAGGCAGGCCAGGTGAAACAGCAATGCATCTTTACATAATCAAATACACATCCTTACATCGTTAAACAAATGCAGCATTAAAAAAAAAGTAACACACCTTACATGGTTAAAGTAATATTCCACAGCATAAACAAATGTAACACATTTTTACATAGTTAAATTTTCCACAACATCAACTCAGGGAGATCTGCCTCCAGAGTACTGGGACCACACCCACCTAGGACAATTTTTTAAGATCTCACAACCACCACCAACAAAACGATGCAGCCAATCTGAGTTTTAAAGGTCTCCAGTCCTTATGTATTACTGAGAGCTGTTGAGAAAGGGGCGGGGAGGAAGAAAGAAAGACTAGGAAGCACTGTGATGATTCCAGGCCTAAGAATCCACGTCACTAGCTACATTTATAAAGTTTGTTACAATAACCCCTGCTGTGTCCTATTTGAAACTTATGCCTAGCAAAACAGAGGCAAGACATTTAATAAGGTAAAGATTGAGCTAAACATGCAGGGCCCAACCAGTTTCCCTGACAACCACTATGCCATGTTGGCTCTTTTTATTTTAGTAAAATGTTAATTTTTTTCTTTTGCTTCTTAATACAACACAGAACTTAGCCCAGTCAGCTTTTACTATTGTGGCATTCCAATCAATCTGAAATATTTCAAACAGGACAGAAGAAGCTGGGCTCAATTGCTCATGCCTGAAACCCTAGAACTTAGAAGGCTGAAGCAGAACTGTGGAGAGTTTCAGGTCAGTCTGGATTACATAATGAATTCTGTGCTAGCCTAAGGTACAAAATGAGACATCCCCTCCTGCTCCTTAGAAACAAATAAAAAACACCAAGGGAACTAACAACTCAAGCCAAACAGCAGGATGAAGGGAGGGCTTTATCCTAGAATGGTCACAGGCTTACTGTTGACCTAAGATGGTTACACAGCATAGCTAATCCTCAGTTTTTGTCTTAGAAAATGAAGATGATGATGAAGATTCCCCAGGCAGATGGGAATGTAGAAGCCCATGTGATCAATGTTCCCAACTCCTCCCTCTGCGGTTTAGACAATGGAGACGTTAGAACAGAGTCCAAACTTTGATAAAAGTGTGAGAAGAATAGAGAAGGCGTAGGGAGGTTTAAATCATACATAAAATAATTGCTTCTCAATCTGTTAGCTAAGGGTAGTATAAACTGTATGTGATTTGTGTGCTGGAGATTGTGGATTGATACTCTTGTTGTGTCCCATGCTGCTTCAAGTGAGTGTCCAAGTTTTAGACACAGCATTGTATGCAGAGACCTGACGTGTCTTACTCAATTGCTCTCCACTGTATTTATTGAAGAACTCTCTCTGTCTCTCTGTCTCTGTCTCTCTGTCTCTGTCTCTGTCTCTCTCTCTCTCCTTCTCCCACCCCCCTCCAGAGAGCTAGGATTATAGACAGACTGCCCTGCCTACAAGACTTCTGTGTGGGTTCAGGGGGTCTAAAGTCCAGTCTTCAGGTTTGCATGGCAAACTTTTGTCCACTGAGCCCTCTCCCCATGCCAATCTTCCTGCTTGTTAGAGTTTCAGACTGCTCGAGTGGCATTAGAGCAGGAGACTCCATTTGAATCTGTGGGTACCCAATGCTGGAACTCAGCCAGGAACAATGACCTCCTGTAGATTTTATTTAATGAAGGTTTGTTTCTAAATTCACATTCACATAACTTATATATATTCTGTCTTTGAGTAAAGGGTTGGAAATACCTGTGTCCCTGTCTCAAACCCATCACTCCAATGACACTTGTCTCATGAAGGATGTACCCTCTGAGAAAAAGAGTAGATGGTCACTGTTGTCCTTCCACGTCGCTGGCAGTTTTGAAAACCTTCCTAGTTGGGTGGTGCCTGCTTACACTCTTCACTAACCCAAAAACCAGAAGTTAAATCTGTCCTTGTGGGCTGTAAAATGAAACTGTGTTCCAGTGAAGTGAGTGGGTGAGTCACTTGCATGTGACTTGCCCAGAGAAGCAAGAATGTGCCAGAGTTAGAACATGGAGCAGACAGTCCATTCCTGAAGAAGGCTTGAGTCGTCTGTCCTGGCGTGTGGGTCACCTTTCCTTGAGACAGGAAGACTCTATCATAGAGACTCTCTGCAGACTGTGAGAGGAGCTTGTGTGTTGATCGGCCATTCTCTTCAGATTTGCTGACGTCTTCCAGCTGGCCTGCTCACATGGGCTGTTCTTGCTGGCATGATGACTTTGCATATCTGCATTTTGATGTTTGCTGATTTTACTGTCTTATGCTTGGAGTGGGGGTGGGAGGGGCACATCTATTTTGCCTGTTTTCAGGGAGGAGGGAACCTCAGGCTATGGGCTTTCGTTTTGTTTGGATGCTTTTGGGGTCACTTGACTGCCTCAGAAATGTGTTTGTATTTTTCCAGAGCAAACGCTGAGGCCTGGCTGCTCATTTCTTTTACTGTCTTTGTGAGAGTAAAGTTTTTGAAACCCCAACATAATTCTGAGCCACTGAAAACATGGTTCCATAGTTGATCTTAGGGAATTCTGGGCAAGCCCTCAGAAAGAAAGGTCCAAGATATCCAGGAAGCTGAGAGAGCAGTCTATGCCACCCACAGGGAATCAGTGGGCATTGTAGTGAAGCTTTGGGAGGCCGCCCCTCTGGGATGCAAAGACGGCATTATCGTGTGCCACTAGGAAGACCTGATAATTCCGGCTCAGAACTTGAGAGCAGCCCGTCATGGAGTGGAAAGCAGCTGGAGCAAGAGGCAGCGGGTCACTCAGAGTCCGCAGTCAGGAAGCAGAGAGAGACGGACGCTGACGCTCAGCTCACTGTCTCCTTTGTGTTCAACCCAGGACCCCAGGCTGTGGGATGTGCTGCCCACAATTAGGATGCATCCTCCCCTCTCATTTAATCCGGTCTGGAACCCCCTCACAGACATGTCCAGAGGTTTGTCCCCTAGGGGATTCTAGGTCCTGTTGAACTGACAGTTGAAGTTAGCACCACACTTTACTCTCTGCTGTTTTTCTTCCCCCCTTGCCAAGAGTCTGCGCCAAGAGCCTTGCTAGGAGCCCGACACGGTTTGGAAGCAGGTTGGTACACTAGTTCACATTATCCACAGCCCTGAAAGAATCAAAGGCAGTAATTTCCACACTCTGTTATCTACGCATACACACACACACACACACACACACACACACACACACACACACACACACACACGGCACTGGTAAAGAAACACCACAGTTGTCTTAAGTAGATGGACCTGACGAGCATGCTGTCCACAGCTCCACATAAACTGTCTGCCCAAGACTCTGTCCTTGTTTTCCATCTTACTAAACTATTCCTGGCTCCTTGAGCGGTGACCCTCAAGATTCCCAGAGGGCATGGCTCTGGCACTTCCCATTCATTATGGAGTAGGAAGCTGTGGAAAAGCTCCTAGTCCAGCCCCGCCCCTTTGGGAGCTGCCCTCCTTCCCTGCCCTCTCACTTGCCATCTGCTCCTAACTTAAGTGATAGCAACAGCATGTGGGTTGAGCTCCCGGTGAATCTCCCTTTGGGAGGAATGCACATCCGGATACCTGGGGGGGGGGTGGCACAGGACAGGGGCAGGAGGCTCTGCTCGTGACATTTGGTGTTGCCTTCATTCATGTGTGTTTCATTCACCTTGTTTATCTTTCAATTACATATTTATCTGTTTTGCCCATATGATATGTGTGTGTTTGGGCACACGTGTGCCCCAGAGTGAATGTGGAGGTCAGAAGCTGCCTTATGGAGTGTGTTCTTTCCTTCCGGGGTGTGTCCCAGGTATCAAACTCAGGCCATCAGACTTGGCAGCATGCACCCTCACCCACTGAGCCATTTGCTATCACTCATTCATTTTATTTAAAAATAACCATTTAGCGATGCACTTCCCAGGTTGGGAATGTAGCTCAGTTGACAGAAAACTTGGCTAGAGGGTGCATAGCTCTGGGTTTAATACCCAGTGCTCATAAACAAACCATGGAGGTGTACACCTGTAACCCCAGCATGTCCAAGAAGGAAGTAGGAGGATCAGGAGTTCAAAGCCATCCCAAACTACATATGGGCAGCCTAGGCTAGAGATCCTGTGTTTTAAAAAAGAGACATGCACTGGTGGTGCACACCTTTAATCCCAGCACTTGGGAGGCAGAGGCAGGCAGATCTCTGTAAGTTTGAGACCAGCCTGGTCTACAAAAGTGAATTCCAGGATAGCCTCCAAAGCCACAGAGAAACCCTGTCTAAAAAAACCGAGAGAGAGAGAGAGAGAGAGAGAGAGAGAGAGGGGGGGAGGGGAGGGGAGGGGAGGGGAGGGGGAAGGGAGGGGGAAGGGGAGGGAGGAAGGGAGGGGGAGGGAGAGGGAGAGGTATGCCCTACTCCATGAAATTTACCAACCCTGAATGAGGTATGACTAAGTCAAACTTTCGTTTTTAGCCTAATTTTTATCACTGCTGAATCCCGCCAAGCAGGGGCTGCACTTGGTGATAGACATATGTGGAGGGTGACTATCTGGATTATCATGAAGCTGGGCCTGAGTGGCTTGCATAGCCAGCCTAGCCATTGCTTTGTCTGCTGTCTTCTACTGACATTTACATGGAGAGAGGGACTGCCCACCTTTCTCAGAGTAACCAGGCCTCACGGTGGCTTCGCTGCCATCCACCAGACTGGTATTCCCTCAGGAAAATCTGCTAGTCTGACCATGAATATCTGCTTGATAGTTCCACAGCTATGGGTTTCTGATCAACACAAATGTGCACCTCTCCTCTGAATCATTCAAAACCAAAGGCATTGCCCCAAGACCGTTGTCCTTAGTGTCCATTTCAGTGAGGGTTCAGGAAGCTGAGGGTGCCCACCAATGAGATGAAACTGCTCTCCCTGGTCAGCAGGTTCTTGGCCCTGCCCTCCTCCCACATGTGAAGTCTGCAGAGCAGAGTTTTCATCACACTTCATCCCAACCCAGCATAACTTCCCCCAGGGGTAGCTCTGAAGTTCACAGCCAAGCTGCTTCCAAGTCTAATTCTTTAATTCAGTTTCCCATAGTGTGTGTGTCTGTGTCTGTGTCTGTCTCTTTCTCTTTCTCTCACACTCTGTGTGCGTGTGTGTGTGTGTGTGTGTGTGTGTGTGTGTGTATTTGTGTTCATGTGGAGGCCAGAAGACAAACTCTTGTGTTGTTCGTTTGATACTGATCTTGTAAACTAGGCTAGCTAACCAGTGAGCACAGGTATCTGCCTATCTCTGCCACCCTAGTGCTGGGATCACAAGTGAGCACCTCTTCATGCATAGGCTCTGGGGACTAAGCTCAGCCTTTGTGCTTACAAGACAACCTTCCCAGGCTTGCAAAAGTCTCTTGATTTTGTTTTTCGTTTGTTCGTTTTTGGGTTGTTTTTTTTTTTTTTTTTTTTTTTGATACAGGATCTCAGGTAACCCAGACTGGCCTGACTCTTAACATCTGGTATCATATAGCACAGAAAGGTGTGATATGGCCAACAATCCAATAGCAAGAAGTTTAACACATAAAAAACTAACACATTTATTTAATCAAAGTTTTATATGAGACTGAAAACTTCATAAAGGAAGACCCTGAACACCCAAGGAAAATTCTGAGTCGTTTTTGTTTGTTTTGTTTTTTTAAAGACAGTGCCCCACTGTGTAGCCCTGGCTGTCCTGAAACTCACTGTGTAGACCAGTTGGTCTCAAGCTCATTGAGATCTGCCTGCCTCTGCCTCCTGAGTGCTAGGATTTAAAGGTGTGTGCCACCACACTAGGCCTGGGGAAACTTCTGACTTTATGTTTAGGTTCTATGGAGAATGAATGGGTGTGTAGAAATACTACTGAACAGAAGGCTTGATCCAATGGTGGTAACCTGACCAGGGTGGGGGTGGGGGTTGGGGCGGGGGTGGCAGCAACACCTCTGTGGGATTCTTCTTGGACTGTGCATTCCTCTCCTGGGTGTTATGCAAGAGCCACTTGCAATGAGAGTCAAATAGTGTCAAACAAGTCAGATAAGAGAATTTCCCTATGGCCAGCTCCTATACAGAAATATAGGGAAAGGTTAACTCAACATTCTAGGCCCTGTGTCTTACTCAAGGGGGAGGGGGAAGGGCTCTAGAAACCTGGGAAAGTCAAAGGGCAGAGATCAGAGGGCAGGAGAAGGCCCGAAAGACCTGGGTTCTGAGAATGTTTCGAGGCCTTCCATTCTCCATAGTTAAGGGATTCTGCCTGCCAGTTGAGTGCCAGCCACCGGATGTGGGGATAATAGGTTCCCACACAAAGCCATTCTTCAGTTGGCTGCAAGAGGGTACCCTACACCTTAATGCTGTTCTAATATTGTTAAGGGCTGAAGGCTGCACTGCCCATTTCAGGTGCCACTCTCAAGCCCAGGAAGTGCTTCTGACCCACAGACAATAAACCAGGGGATCCCATAGTTCCCTTGTGTTTGATTGCTGAAGTGGCTTGCAGAACTCAGGCAAAGAGTTTGCTGAATGAATCACCGGCGCTTTAGAAAAGATGTATCTCAGAAGCAGGCCCAGAAGGCAGGTGCAGCGGAGGGACAGGGAGTTCCCATGTTCCCTCCCTTTTATGGGTGTCTTTTTAGAATCCATAGAAGCACTGGCCACACACAATAGCTCATTTCTGCCTCAGGGTCTTTGCACAACTCTTCCTCCACCTGGAAGAGGCCTCCTAGAACTTGGTGAGGCTGCCTGTACCCGTGAGTAGAGCCTTATTCAGCTGAGCTGAGGCTTTAGCTCAGTGGGCAGGATGCCTGCCCAGCATGCACTGAACCCTGGGTTCAATCCTCAGCACCAGTTGAACAGGGGTATGGGTAGGTCTGTAATCCTAGCACTCAGGAAGTGGAGCCAGGAGGGTAAAATCAAAGTCATTTTTTACTATATAGATGGAGTTCAAGGGCAACCTGAACTCTTCCTTCAGCTTAGATGGCATTTCCTCAGAGGTGCTTCTGGGCTGCATTATCAGGCCTGCTCTTTCCTGGTATCCTGACCATAATAACCTCCATGTTAAATACAAAATAGCAGTGAACCTGCCTCTGCAGATCTTAATGGACTCTGTTTATGATCCTGGACCCAGGCCAGAGCCTAGGTCAAAATGGTCAGAACACCATTTCTGCAGCACCAGATTTTAATTAAAACCAGAAGAAAGGAAAGGGAGTAATGTGAAGAAAAGGGAAGTGAGGATAAGAGACAGCCTGATTGGCTACAGTTCTCATCTGTCTTATCAGAAGCTGGGTAGAGCAGCTGCCTGCTGCAAGAATAGGTTCCTTGCGGGGGCTCTGGCCCAGAGGTTCCTGCATACTACGTGAGCATTCTACCAATTGAGATACATTTCCAGCCATGTTGTTTTGAGGCAGAGTCTCACTATGTCAACCAGGCTAGCCTTGACCTCACAATTCTCCTGCCTCAGCCTCCTAAATTCTGTGATCACAAGCATGTTCCACCCAGCTGATTCTACAGTTTTCCCCAAGCTCCCAGATGTCCTAATCATTGGTTCCAGGATGACTCTTTGGGTGTTGAGGTGCCACATCCATATGATGGGAACTGGAGGTGGTAGGCCTGTTTCTCACAAGGGAACCCCTCAGAAGAATGGGAGCACATAAGGGATATTTTTGCACACAAGCTGTCCTGATGAAGGAGGGGGCACTGGAAACTGAGACCAAATGTGAATATGTGATGTGTCAGTGAGGGAAAGTCCTTCTAGTCCTGAGGTGGTCCACTAAGAATAGCCTCCGGGAAACAGAGACCAGTGCTGGGTGGGCTATCAAGACACAGGGACATTTACACATATGTATGCAGACATACATGCAGACTCAGCATGTACACAGATGCAGGGACACACATGATGCAGGTACATACACACACATTCATACACATGCAGGCACATGTGCACACATCCTGGGCAGTCCTGAGTGCTGTAGTTTCCTGGTTCGGATAGCTTATCCTTTCTCAACCCTCTTCTGACCTGCAGTAGTGTACAATTCAGAATCTCTGTCTGTCCTGAGGATCAGTTACAGCACTTCCCCTCAGCAGAACAGCAGCACAGGTGTAGTGCACACCTCCAAACACAAAAGCAGTTAGGAAGCTGCTGTTGGCATAATAAACTCAACTGCTCAAATCTCTTTAATTATTAGCCTGCTCCCGGAGTTCAGGCTCCTCCACAGGTGACCTTTTGATGAATTCATGTATCATTTCCTCTTGGCTCAGCTTCATGCAAACACTGTGCCTTAACTAACCATTAATGCCACATCCCTGGTCACAGTAATTTCTGCTTTTTTTTTCTCAGGAGCTTCTGCTGGAGTGACTGAATTCTCAACTTGACCTACAGCCATGGTAAGTGCCTTACTGAACCTGGTGCCTGCCACAGGCAGGTACAGGATGTGTACTTAGGGACCAGTGGCTTAAACAAGGCTTTGTTTGTTCAGTAGTGGGCAGGGAAGATATAAGGCAGGCAGACAGGCAGTTTCTCTTTCTGTCTCTCGTCTCTCTGTCTCTCTCTGTGTGTGTCTGGCTGTCTCTCTGTCTCTTTCTCTGTAGGGTCCCTCTACATAGATCTGGCTGTCCTGGAACTCATAAAGATTTTCCTGCCTCTGCCTCTCAGGTGCTAGGATTAAAAAGGCGTGCACCACCTAACCTGGCTCTTTCTTTTTCTTTTAAATATCATTTAGATTTATTCCAAAGTGGTAACTTGACCCTGAAAATTCAGTTCTCAGACTCCCTCACATGTTTGATGTCCAGAGAATATAGAAACAAGTGATGTTTTTCTCTCTGCAATACAACTGTTTTAGAACAACTATCCCAATTCAGAGGAAAGCCATTGTCTACTCCCAGCAGGGGGTCACTGGGGACAATTCTGTCATCTTAGGCTGACCAAGAGGGATGTTTCCTTTGTATTTTGTGGAGGTTAGAAGACAATTTTGTGGAGTTAGTTCTCTCTTGTCTTTACATGGGTCCCTGGGATCCAACTCTGGTCGTCATGGGGTAGATGATAATAGCCCTATACTTGCTGAGCATCTTGAGCCCGGCCTGGAGAGATGCTTCTTAGTCCCCGCTTGCCATCCGTCCCCTGCTCACAGCTGCTATCAGATTTCTTGGGACTTGGTGATCTGGTCTTCGGCACAGGCCTGAGCTTGGGTCCCTTTGGGAGTTCGGTGAAGTTAGCATGGAGGTAGAGGCTGGGCCTTTGCGCTACCTCAAGCTGGTCATCTGCTCTCGACATGCAGAGAGGTTTCTGAGTTGGCAGATGACTGAGTCAGAATGTGGACCTCTCCCACTTAGCACTGTTTTTCTCCAGTGTGCCTGGTGGATGTGCCTGCTGTCCTCTGGAGCTCAGCCGTATTCATCGTCTTATCTTCCGACCCTTCTCATCTCACATCTTCCTATTCCTGTAATCACCATAATGTTTCCTCCATTGTAGCATGGCCCCTGTTTCTAGTGTTCATGTGTCATTTTTCCTATGTGATTGTCTTAGATAAGGTCACTATTGCTGTGGTGAAACACCATGACCAAGACAACTTGGTGAGGAAAGGGTTAATTTCCCTCGCAGTTCCACATATAACAGTTCATTATCGAAATCAGTGAAGGCCCTACTCAAGTAGGGCAGGAACCTGGAGGCAGGAGCTCTGCAGAGGTCACGGAGGGGGCTGCTTACTGGCTTGCTCCTCATGGCTCACCATGTTTTCTTACAGAACCCAGAACCACCAGCCCAGGGATGGCACCACTCATAATGGGCTGGGCCCTCCCCCAACGATCACTAATTAAGAAAATGCCTTAAAGTCAGATCTCATGAAGGCGTTTTCTCAGTGAGGTTCCCTCCTTTCTGATGACTCTAACTTATGTCAAGTTGATGAAAATATCAGGACAGTGATGTTTCCTTTACTACCACAAGCTCTCCTGGTGTAGATGGACACCACCCCTCCCTATCTTCCCTGAAAAGATAATTGTGCTTTGTGACCTGGCATCTAATCAATACAGACACTCATAAAACTTACAAGGGAAAAAAGCTCCTGACCTTTCCCCTAGAATAAGAAAGAGTTGCTCATGATGTTAATAGGTAAATGGAACCATCCTGGCCAACTTCTCTATCGATTCTTCTTGTTAGACATTAATTTTCATCTTATAACAGTGTCATCAGCAATGCAGTTTAAACTTGCACTCGGTGTTTGAGAACCACCCAAAACTTTCAATACCAGAATTCCAAAGAACATCAGGAAACATTAACTCAGGAAGCTGAGGGTGTGACCTACCCTTCCATGGCTGCTGTAGCAAGTGCCACAATCCAGGTGACATTAAAAAAAAAAAAAGATAGCAGAAATGTTTTGTTTCATAGGTCTGGAGGCCCAGATTCTAAACCCTAGGTGTCCACCTGGCCCATTATCTCTGAACCTCAGAGTGTGGAGACTCCTCCTAATTTAGCACGTCCTCTGTCCCCCACCATGGGGTTTTCTGCATCTCCAGGGTGACACCTCTCATTGTCATGCTTGATGGCCGGTCAGTCTCTGCTGGCCTGGATGTATCCGGGCTGAGAGACCCAGACTGGTCCCAGCGCTGCTGCCCTCATGCTTCACTTCTCCTGAGGGTATTTTAACAAACCCCATCCATGTGCATTTTAGGCTAACCTCTAGACTTGCCCTGTATGCTCCTGGGAGCTTAGCATGACGCCTGATAGTAAACCTTTTGAGAGGAGAACTTCTAAAACCCCACACCCATCATGTCAGATACGGCCATCCTCCCTCAGTGTCCCCTCTAGATAAATGACACCACTCTCACAGTACTGTCCAAAATCTGAAGGCCATCTCTGATTTTTTTTTCTGTCTCCACCTCCACATTAATCCATCAGCAGGTTCTGTTGTCTTTGCTTGAAAATGAGTGTGCCGTCTGACAGCGTGAGTCCGTCTCCTTTATTCTGCCCTGCCCAGCATCACACCTCACCTCACTCTCTGGTCTCTAACTCCACAGCAGTATATTCTGGGCTAGTGTCAAACTCTGTGTTATCAAGGACGGCCTTGAATTCCTGGTCCTCCTGATTCCTAGAACCATAAAACCGGGCATGTTGTCTCATACCTGGTATCCCAGCACTTAGGAGCCGGAGGCAGAAAGGTTGGAGGTTCAGAAAGGTTGGAGGTTCAAAGTCATCCTCATTTCAAGGCCAGGCATCCTGGCCTAGAGACTGTCTCAAAAAAGAAAAAGGGAGAAAAAAAAAGAAAGGAAAGTATGTATATGTTATATAATTGTGTGTGTGTGTGTGTGTGTGTACATCTTGGGGTGGGGCAATAGCTCAGTTGAGAACCTGAGTTCAATCCCCAGAACCCATGTAAGAAGCAGGTGTAGCAATGTGCACTGGTAACTCAAGTAGAGGCAAAGACAGGCAGACCCTGGGGCTCGCTGGCTAGTCAGCCCAGCCAATCAGTGATCTCATTGAGACCCTGCCCTGTCACAGTGAAGAGCTCTTGTAACTCTAGTAGGATCCCGAGTTGGGTTCCTAACACCCACATCTGGCGGTCCACAACCACTTCTAACTCCAGCTCCAGAGGACCTGATGCTGTCTGTGGGAATTCGTGGACACCCAGGCACAGTACACATAAATTTTTAAATTAAAACACAAGATGGAGTAGTTGAAGTAACACCTGATGTCAATTTCTGGCCTCCTCATGCACACATACATTTAAAAATAGCTGTCTTTACCAGGAGGAAATTGCAGTTGTTTGCTGGACCTCAACCACCTCTGCTGCCCCCTCTCCCTGGTTCATCCGTCTTAGATGTTCTTCATTCAATGCTTTAAATCTTAAAGATGAGCTTTTGATATTTCCCCCTCCCTTAAAATCAGTGTGTTAACAGGGATACCAGAGGCGGGGCCGGAGCTGCCGAGAGAGGGATTGTCTTCAGTGACCCCCACGCCTGCTGGTGGCTAACCAGCTTCCTTTCCTTCCCATCCCTTTGGTTAATTACTAACTCACACTCAATTTTCTGTCCTGTTTATCTGCACTTCCTCCCACCTGCGTTGTTTTGAAGCTGATTGCAGATATCCTATCTTCTACCTCTGAGTCAGCTGTACAAAGGTAAACCTCTTAAAATGTAATCTGCAGCCACAGCGCCATTGTCAGACAGGAGAATCTCACAACTGACTCCCTAAGTCATAAAATGTCAATTGTCCAGCTGTCTCCTAACTGTCGTCTTTCCTTATTCGGCTCCTCCATCCAAATGAGGTTCGACTCTATGACTTTATTTTTTTTTTTTTGGTTCTGTTTGGTTGGTTGGTTTTTGGTTTGGGTTTGGGTTTTGAGACAGGGTCTCGTTAGCCTAGGCTGGCCTTGGACTAGGTATGTGGTTGAAGCTAGCCGTGTACTCTTGATTCTCCTACTTGGGTCTCCCAAATGCTGGGATGACAGGCATTCAGACTATTCCAGCTGCTGCTGGTTGATGTGTCTTTTAACCTCTTGACCTGTCACTCCTTCCACCTCTCTCTCCCTTGCAAGTTTATCAACTGGAGAAGCTATAGGATTGGTTTGGCAATTCCTTGTGAATTATATTTATAGCTAATGCCTTTGCTCTACAGACTTGAACTGATTGAATTCATGCTTTCCTCCCCTTTTTGGGAAATTACATCACAGGAGGTAGTGTGTTTTCTTCCACCAGCTTCTGGCTCCTTCAAAGCTTGTGACAGCCCCAGGGCCTTTGGGATAGCGTTTACTTTGGGATAGCACCTTCCCTTCATTGCTGGTGTGGCCAAGTGCCTCATATGAGCCATCTCTCAGCCTAAATGCCAGGCCTTCCTGCAGTCCACCAGGACTCTGCTTACTTTGGGACACCTCTCCTACCATGCTGTTTACGGGATGTGTATTTGTTGATGTGTTCACTGTCTGTCTTCCTCGGAGAAGGTGGCAGCTCTACCAGGGAGAAAGCCTTCATGGTTGCTGCTGTCGCCCTGGCACCTGAAGTAGAGCCTGGGACCTTGAATGAAAGGTCACTGTCAGTCATGCCATTTTCTGTGCTTTCAGGCAACCAAAGGAGGAACTGTGAAAGCTGCTTCAGGATTCAATGCAATTGACGATGCCCAGGCCCTGAGGAAGGCCATGAAAGGACTTGGTAAGTATCTGAGTGTGAACTGTCCTGAGTGTGGGATGTCCCAGTCATGAGGAGGGCACCATGGGCACTGATATTTATGACTAGGTCCTCTTTTAGGAAAATACATTGGGGATATAGCCAGGGATGTAGCTCAGTTGGTAGAATGCTTGCCTAGCAGGCCCAAGGAAGGCCCTTGGGTTTAGTCCCTGTACTACAAAACAATAGCAAACAAACAAAAATGATGGAAACATTGTCTACTCAAGGCAATTTGGATGCAGTGTATTACTGGTTCTGTTACTATAACAAAATACCCAAGATAATTACCTTTAAAAGGGGATCACAAGTCCATGGTTGGAGATATCAAGTCCATGATTGACTGGTTCATTGCTTTGGAGCCTATGATTAGACAGCACATCAAGAAGAAAGTTAATTCATAGTACAGTTAGAAGAGAGAGAGAGAGAGAGAGAGAGAGAGAGAGAGAGAGAGAGAGAGAGAGAGAGAGAGAGAGAGAGAGAGAGAGAGAGAGAGAGAGAGAGAGAGAGAGAGAGAGAGAGAGAGAGAGAGAGAGAGAGAGAGAGAGAGAGAGAGAGAACAGAGTGCACTGCACTACCAGCTGCCCTGGACACAGTTCTGCCTCAAGGCTCTTCTAGTTGGACATGTGGAAAGAGACACGTCCTCAGTCCCTAAGAATCTCTGAGATTTGAGTAAGGACACTTGGTTCTCAGTCTTTCCACCACAGATTCATTCCCTTAGACTGTCTAACAACAGCGACCAGAGTGGCAGGTGTTGGTCAGTCTCCATTGTATTAGCCTAAAGGCAGGGGCTTCACAGGGCCTATTGGCTTTTAACCCCAAGGGCCTGCTCATGAAAGGCAGGGTGTGGAGGAGAAGGGCTAGCGGGAGGTGAGCTGACTTTCCCAGGCTGTCAGAACCGGTGAGAGGCAGGAGGCTGGGAAGCCACAGGTAGGCAACCTCTGGCCATCAGATTTCACCACAGGGCAGGTCTAAGCATTGTGACCCTGCCACCCATCTCTGAAAGAATGTTGCCTTGCACTTATACACCCTTCTCATTTTCCTTTCGTTGTAAATAAAGCAGAAAATAGGTAGACCCCACCATCATTTTCAGTCTGCTTTTAATTCTGTATATTGTAAAGACAGCATAGTCCAGAGTGTGCAGCAAAGTGTTCAGAACTCCCAAAGCAAGAATCAGGAGACATTTGGCACAGCCAGGCCTTTTCCATGGCCTGCTGGTGTGGACTGATGAGGTGAGCTATTGAAGGAGGCAAGTCCATAAAGCCTATTCCTGGTGGTCAGGGACCCGTGGGCACTTGCTAGCACAGCCGAGAGTGTACAGTAGGGCTGGAGTGGCTCATCAGTGAAAAGCGTGTACTGTTCTTTCAAGGAATCCAAGTTCCGGTCTCATCACCACATCAGACAGCTCCAGGGGTGGAAGACTTTTGCCTCTGCACACACCACACACATACAACATGCACATGTGCGCACACATGCACAAAACTTAATAAAATAAAATTTAAAACATCAGATGGGCCAGGCAGTGGTAGCACCACCCTGTCTCAAAAAACAAAACAAAAAGCATGGAATGGGCATGGGAGCTAGGATTGTGTCTCAGCCGGTAGAGTGCCCTAACCTGCACAAAGTCCTGGGTTTGATCCCCAGTAAAGGTGGAGGGTAGGGAGTTCGAGGTCGTAGTAGTTTGAAGCCAGGTTTGGATGCATGAATCTGTTTTTTTTAAAAATGTGGTTCAAGGAGAGATCACCTTTCATGTGGGGCCATCAGGCAAACATTGGAGGTGTGGAATTTGAGATGCCCTTGGAAGGTGGGTGGAATTTTAATAAATAATGAAGAGAGAATGTGTTTCTGGAAGTGAAGTTGAGTTTAGAGAAGCCACAGTGAAAAGTTGCAAGGCAGGAGCCAGCCAGCCAGCGAGAGCTTCCTGAGATGGCCAGTCCTAAAGGGCGTCCTCCGGCTACCGCTGAGAAAGTCACCAATTGAATCATAGCCCTGAAAGGGTGGCCCGGAGGCACTGGCCAGGAAACCACAGGCATCAGAATTAGGATGCTAACTGGGGAGGCTCCAGGAGACCCGGAGATGGACAGACTGGTGATGAAGCGTTCAAGAGAGCCGCCAAGAGTGCAAGCGGGAAAAGCAGAGCAACCCAAAAGCAGATTTGGAGCTGGGCGTGGTATCCACCTGGAATCACCACCCTGGGGAGGCAGAGGCAGGATTGAGAGTCAAAAATCAGCCTGGGCTACTTAGGAAAGCCCCAAACAAGCAAGCTTATTA
This sequence comes from Mesocricetus auratus, assembly GCF_017639785.1. Lineage (NCBI taxonomy): Eukaryota > Metazoa > Chordata > Mammalia > Rodentia > Cricetidae > Mesocricetus > Mesocricetus auratus. Next base: position 148,273,514 of record NW_024429266.1, on the reverse strand, counting down.
ATCTGGCTGCCTGCTCTCCTTGTCCATCCATATATACCCCAAAGACCGGGAGACTGCGGGTACCCAAGATGGCAGCCCCGTGTGACCCCAGCTGACCACAGGGAGCCTTGTGAGTTTCTGAGCAGGCAAGGGATGAGCTTTGTTTTTCTTGTGGAAAAGATGAACTGAGCTAGAATGAGAATTTAGTGAGAAGGTTTTTACAGGCCTATGGGAAAGTCTTGAATTCTTGTGGTAATGTGTGGGTCAAAGCAGAGTGTGGGTTCAGCAAAGGTTGTGGGGCCACACTTTGCATGGCTTGGGAGAAAATTTGAATCTGGAGGAAGGTGGGGCACTGTTTTTTCAAAATCTCAAAGCTAATTTTAGGATTCAAAGCAGGAAGGGCTCCTCCTCCCAGCTTCAGAAGAGCTCTGAAGTTTGGATCTGAGAGTCCTGTGGTCCTCCCTCCAGCCTCTCCTTCCTGAATATTTAATCTTGTGATTCCCCACACATTTAAAACTTTCTCCATGAAGTACTTTAGTAGAGCAGTTTCTATGCCCCCCCCAGCTGTTTCTTCCAACAAATAAACAGAAAATTCTTCAAACACACTAATATTGAGCCGTGAGCAAGATGAACTCCTCCTGCCTGGGACCCCCACCAGACTGCTGGGTGATAGGGTGACTCAGGTTCTGTTTTCTTAGCAAGCATTCAGCCTTGGTGAGGTAACTCCAGTGGCCACAGGGGAGACCATTTTCTCATGCCAGCAAATCATGACCCCCTGCTGTCTCCATCTTGTCCCCAGGTACTGATGAAGATGCCATCATCGGAGTCCTGGCCTACCGCAACACTGCCCAACGTCAGGAAATCAGGACTGCCTACAAGAGCAACATTGGCAGGGTAGGCCCAGTTTCCCCTGATCTTAGGGGGACCAGCATGGAAGCAGAATCCCCGCCCCCCCAACTCCCATCCCCCACCCCTGTCCCAAACTAGACTCCTGAAGTGACCCAGTGCTTTAGGACTATCTGTTAAGTTAGGGGTTTCCAGAGTCTAGGAAGACTGGGAGAAGAGAGGAGAGGTAACAGGTATAGGGGAGCAGCTTGACGAGAGGGTAACTCCTGAGGCTCTGTAGCGTGGGAAGGTGATTGTGGGTAACAGTTAATCAAATACCTCACAACAGTGGTAGAGAGGATTTGAAATATCCCTAACAAAGAAATAACACCTGAAGCCACAGGTACGCCAGTCGCTTTACTTGATTATCACATTGTGTACAAGGATTGAAATATCACATGGAGCCCCATTAGTATTGCAACAGCTGTGTGTCAATGAAAAATAATGATATAAAATGGTGGCTCAGTGGGTAAGGGCACTGGCCCCAGAGCTCGATGACCTGAGTTCAATACTTAAGACCCTCCTGGTGGTAGGAGAGAACCAACTCCACAGAATTGGCCACTGACCTCCACATGTGAGGTCTCTCACACACTCACACACACACACACACACACACACACATATATAAAGAAACATGTGAAAAAATTTAAAGGATATTTTTGCAAAACTCAAAGCAAAAACAAGGTTTCCCCCATTTTAGGGAGCTGTTGACGCACAGCCTCATGGCCAGGCTGAGTCACTCCCCACCCAAGACCTCACAGGACTGTGGGTTGTGTGCTCAACCAGAAGTGCTGTAGAGCCAGGCACCTGCAGAGCCGTTTGGACCTAGTTCACGATCCCTGACTGAAATACTTAGAAGTCCATCCAGTTTGCCTTCTCTGTGCTTTCCTGGAATTTAGCACCGTGACTCCTCTGTATAAATGCACGTTTACACAGTCATCCCTTTGATGAACTTCAATTGAGAGATCGTCACACTCCAGAGTGGGGCTTTCTGTGTAAATTCACTGTTCTGTATAAACTCCCTATTCACAAAGCATGCTTTAGATTTTGCCGGACTCCCACACCCCTGAAGACTCCTTCACTAGAATTGTTCGGCCCAGTCTTTCCACATCAAAGCATTCCCAGCTCTTGCACTTATTGAGAGCCTCAGCCTGAGGAAACAGCCAATGAGCCTCTCTGTACATCAGTGCCCAGTGACTTCACACCCAGGGCGCCTATCTGTCTTGGGAGATGTCACAGCCAGGAAGACTGAGGCTGCTTCTCACAGATGGCTCCTCGCCGCTGGGCAAGGGTGGGGAGGGATGGGCAGGGCAGAGCTGATTAGCTGCTTTCCAGAGCATCTGCAGGTGAGCTCCAGGCACTCCTGTAGGGAATGGGACAGAGTGTCACCAACTATCTCCAGAGCGCCATAAACTGTTCTGCATCAAGTGAGGTGTGAACTGTACATCTAACTGGTGATGCAATCTGCATTGGGCTTAACCTCAGAACTCAGCTAACCTATGGTAGTCCGAGGTGACCAATATTAATGGATGGTCTGACTTCATTCCTTCACTCATCCATTCATTCCATATTTGTGGGTTTATCATAAAAATCTGCATGATATATATATAGTATAATGTATAATGTATATTGTATATATTATAATCCCAATGAATGGGAGGGGACAGGGGGTCTGTGGGTCAACCAGCCTAACCTACTTAGTCAATGAGCTCCAGGTTCAGTGAGAGACCATGTCTCCCAAAAAGAAGATAGAGGGAAATTGAGGAAGACACCAGACATTGACAACTGGCCTTTTCACACACACTCATGCTTATGTATGCACACCCATACATACACAAACACACACATACATGTACCTACACACAAACATGTACACACACACAGGTACCTACATACAACATGTACACACACGTTGTGTGTATGTATAGACAAAAACAAAAATGTGGGGCCAGTGACATGGCTTAGTGAGTAAAAGTGCTTGCTGCCAAGCTAAACAGGCTGAGTTCAATCCCACAGGGTAGAGAGAACCTTCTCCGTTGGTTGTCCTCTGACCTCCACCTGTGCAATGCAGCACAGCTCTGCACACAAATAAATGGATGTAATTACAAATTAAAAAGAGAAAAACAGCTGGGTGGTGGTGGCGCATGTCTTTAATTCCAGCACTTGGAAGACAGAGGCTGTGAGTTAGAAACCAGCCTGGTCTACAAGATCGAGTTCCAGTACAGCTAGGACTACACAGAGAAACCCTGTCTCAAAAAAAAATAAGAGAGGGAGAGAGGTTGTTTCAAAAGTAAAGTTTAATGAGAACAACAAAACAAAAACAAAGTTTAATGAGAAAGCTGGCATTGTTTTACAAATCGCACTGAAGTTTGATTTAATGGGAAATGGCCACTCGCTCCTTATTTGCTGTACTGTGTGGTTTTGGTTGAAGTCAAATAAAATCTTGTCTTAGATAGCTGGAAAATTGGGCAGTGTTTTAACAGCCTTCTAGTGTGACTGTGGATACGCAGAAATGTCAAATGGCCTAAGAAAACACCACTGCCTGCTTTCAGGAAGGTGACAGCACAGACAGAGTCTTGGCGCCCAAGACATCCTTGCGCCGTAATTAGAGAGGGGCTGGCATGAGAGACAACAGCAGCTAAAAGTAGGCACCTTCTTCTCATTCAGGACCTGATTGATGACTTGAAGTCAGAGCTGAGCAGCAACTTTGAGCAGGTGATTGTGGGGATGATGATGCCTACCGTGCTGTACGACGTGCAGGAGCTGCGCAGGGCTATGAAGGTCAGTGGTCCTCTGCATTGGCATCCTCGGTGCACATGCTGGTGTGCTATCCTTCAGAAATGTAGCCAGCGGAGCCGGAGAGGTGGCTCAGTGCCTAAGAGTGCTTACAGCACTGGCAGGACTGTAGCTAGCTTCCCAGCACACACTGGGCAGCTCACAACCACCTGTGACTCCAGCTCTGGGGACCTGACATCCTCTTCTGGCCTCCTTGGACATGGGACTTACAGGCTCAGACCCACACACACATAAAGTAAAACCTAAAAAACGAGACAAGAGCCGGGCGGTGGTGGCGCTCGCCTTTAATCCCAGCACTCGGGAGGCAAAGGCAAGTGGATCTTTGTGAGTTCGAGGCCAGCCTGGTCTACAAAGTGAGTTCCAGGACAGCCTCCAAACCCTGTCTCGAAAAACCGAGAGAGAGAGAGAGAGAGAGAGAGAGAGAGAGAGAGAGAGAGAGAGAGAGAGAGAGAGAGGGAGGGAGGGAGGGAGGGAGGGAGGGAGGGAGGGAGGGAGGGAGAGACAAGAAACTATGGCCAAGCCCTTTTGCGATGGGGAAGAAGAAAGGAGGAGAGACAGGTTTTTCCCTCTTGACACCCTGAAATATACATGGCAGATGTCATTAAAAAATTGTTCACCCCCCCAAAAAATTTGCTGAGTCATTTCCTCCTTCCTGGGCCTGATGAAGAGGGTGCCAGTAGAATCCAGGCAGTCTTATGCTTCCTCTATAGCTGAGCTGATTGGCAGCCTTGAATCTGAGATGCCAGTATGGTTTCTTATCAATAAATACACCTTGTAGAAGGTTCTGGGCTAGGCTCTGGGGAAATGGAGGTAACAAAGTTTTGCCAGAACATCTGACCTTCTGACCCTCAAAGAAAGAGAGCAGAGGTCAAGGAAAGAGCAGGACCACAGACAGCAGAAACTGCGCCTGACTTGCTATGACAAGCGACAGGTGACAACCAGGCTGTACAAGCGTGTGCTATTATGAATAATGATTATGGGGAACACACTGGGCTTGGGCAGACCAGTTAAAAGTTAGTAGGCCCTGCTCCTGGACCCTAGTGGGCTGGCATTACACCCTGCAGCTTCATAGCTACATTCCTCGGAGTGTGGAGCTCAGTTTTTAAGTTGTAAACTTAATTGTATTATTTTGTTTGTTTAACTCTGCATAAAAATTGCACATTAACTTGACACACTGATTCACACAATCCTCATCTCTGGCCTCACATTTAGGGAGCTGGCACAGATGAGGGCTGCCTGATAGAGATCCTGGCTTCTCGTACCCCCGAGGAGATCCGTCGCATCAACCAGACGTACCAGCAGCGTGAGTAGCATCCTCCAGTGTAAATGAAGTTCTTAATTGGTCTAGGTAATAAAAAGCCAAGTCAGATATAGAGGGAAATGCTGAGAGATCAGAGAGAAGGAGCAAGCCACAGCACACCTTACCTCCTTAGCATCTCAGCAGACAAGAGAGTGGTTTCTTCTTTCTCCCTGCTTATATCCTGTTTCTGCCCAGCTACCTCACTTCCTGTCTGTCTATACAGACCTCCAGACCTCTATGGTTATCTAGTGGCAAGCTCCATTCTCTAACCCTTAGACAGGCTTTGTTTGTACAAGCAAGATATCACCACACTCCAGGCCCTGACACAGGTTGCCTATGACTTGAAAACAAGACTGGTGACTTATATGTCATCTATCAGATTATGGTGGAGTTTTCTCTCCTTTATTTTACTTTTTATCCCTCAGTTTTCTGCCATATATATGTATCACCCACCAGGGTTCTAGGGATGGGCCCTGGAGTCTAGAGCTATACCCCAGCACAAGAGTTCCCTGTGTTTTCATAGTTAAAACGTATCACTTCTGTAGAGAAAACAGTCATGCAGTAAGGACTGTTGCTCAGGGTTCAGGGGCTGAGTCTAAACTGTGAGAGTCTGGAGTTAGCCCCTGACCCTGAAGGTTTTGGATTTAGCCCCCTAACCCTAATTTCAGCCCTGTAGGGGTTCTCTGTTATCACCACAGCCAGAAGAGTAAGGGGAGGCAAGAAGGCAATTTGGCTCAACACGACTAAGTAGGCAGTGTTGGTTCAAACTTTGACCCTGAGTCATTTATTTTAGGAATATTTAAGCACAGCACAATTTGATGAAAAATTTCCTGGTGATAATTAACCCAACCCTGTGTGTACAATAAAATTTAAGATATGACTACATTGAAACTCTTTGGAAAGTATCTGTGATGCCTTCCATAAAGATGGGTTCTATAGATTGATTACATGTGACACCTCCCATAAAGATAAGTTCTATAGATTGGCAGGCTCCCAATAAGGGTCTGGGAAGGATTGAGTATACTCTTTTCCACACAGACAGTGCAAAGTTCACCAGGCTATTAACCATGTCTGCTCCCAGATTTCTGGGTTGATAACAGGTTGAAGGAGAAATTCAGTGGGTTTTTTTGTTTGTTTGTTTGGTTGGTTGGTTTTGTTTTTTTTTATGACAGGGTTTCTCTGTATTGCTTTGGAGGTTGTCCTGGAACTCTCTATGTAGACCAGGCTGGCCTCAAATTCACAGAGATCCACCTATGCCACCAATGCCAGGCTGAAATCCTGTGTGTTTAATGCTCTTGGTCACCCTAGTACTTATCTGTGAGCATAAGAACCTCCATGCCTCCCCCACAACCCCACCTAGGGTTGGAGATAGCCCCTAACCTTGGCATGTACCCACATTGGCTTCTGGTGGCTATAAAGAGTGTCATTCTTCAGAGAGATTTGTTAGAACCTCTCTGGAGACCTCTGTCCTGTGACACTGATAATCTTCAACAGCTTCTGTAGCAGGCTTTTTCTTTCAGGCAACCAACCAATTCCCAAATCATGACACAGAGACTTCTTATTAGTTACGAATGCTCAGCCTAGCTTAGGCTCATATATGGCTAGCTCTTTTTCTTTAACTTAAATTAGTCTGTTTCTCTTACTCTACATTTTGCCTTAGGGTTTTTCTGTGTCCTACTCAGTGGCTGATGGCTGGTGACTGGTGGCTGCCTGGCTGGCCCCAGGCATTTTCATCTCTTTCTCCCTCATTCTCTCTCTAATTCTAAATTTGTCTTCCTACTAATTCTCTCTGCCTGCCAATGCTGCCTGTCCCTTTACTGCCTAGCTAATGGCTGTTCAGCTTTTTGTTAGACCAATCAGGTGACTTGGGCAGGCAAGGTGAAACAAATGCAACACATCTTCACATAATTAATCAGATGCAGCATCATCAAATGTAACACATCTTTACATCATTAACAAGGCAGCAGAAACAAATGCAACACACCTTTACACAGTTAAAGTAACATTCTGTAGCAGAAACAAATGTAATATATCTTTACCTAGTTAAAGCAATATTCCACAAGCTTCCATTCAGATATATACAGAGCAGAGTCTCAGACAAAAGGAAACCAAGGAGGACTCCAGCCCTGCCTTCTTGATCCGCATCATCTTAAAGAGACAGCCATAGCTCCTGTGAGGTCATATTTACTAGGTCATATTTACTGTTTGTTTTATTGTTGCCATTTTTATGAGTTAATTAGCTTCATTAGAATTGCTTACAGGAGCATTGGTGAACAGTTACCTACAGGATCATGGTGAGGGGTTACCTACCGGAACATGGGTGAACAGTTACCTACAAGATCATGGTGAGGGGTTACCTACAGGAGCATGGGTGAACAGTTACCTACAGGAGCATGGGTGAACAGTTACCTACAGGAGCATGGCTACCTTACTGATGATTACACTACTGAAGGAATTGCCACCCCTCACCCAGCAACCATTACCTACGTATAAACTCTCAAGGAGGCCTAGGCCACACAGAGTTCCGATTTTGAAAACCTCACATGGGGTAGCACCTTGGTTTAAGCTTTCTCCAGTGAGCGTGCTGGCTTGGAGAGACAGAGCTTGCTGGAGGGTGACAGAAATAGGCAGATTTCTGTTCTGATGTATGTACCATTTTCAATGTCTTGGTAGAATATGGAAGGAGTCTTGAAGAGGACATCTGCTCTGACACATCCTTCATGTTCCAGCGAGTACTGGTGTCCCTGACAGCGGTGCGTGACTTCCTTGGTCGCAGCTTCTGATAGAGGATGCTGGGTTGATTGAAACATGCACCGTCCTTTACCTGCCCTTCATCCTTTCAGCCTCCTAAACATGGGCATTCCCCAGGTGTCGTTCTCGGGCTGCTCTGTTCCTTTATCTTATTTCCTTTAGAGACCCTGGCTAGTCATGCATGCCCAGCCATTTCTTCTACTTTAATTCACTGTTCACATATCCCAGGTTCGCTCCAACTATTACAAAATGCATTGGGTTACAAGGATATGGAGAGATAACTTCCTGTGTTTTAGATGTTTATATGATGGCAGGACTGGAGAGGTTGAGAATGCTTCTTGCTCTTGCAGAGGACCTAAGTTAAACCCCACACCCACATTGGATGGCTCACAACCGCCGGTGACTCCAGATCCAGGAGATCAGTCACCCTCTTCTGGCCTCTGTAGGCTCCTGCACACACATGACACACACATGCACAACACACACAATGCATGTACTTTTAAAAAAATTTTTTTAAGAACAGTCTTCCAAACTGGAAGGCAGTGCCTGTCTATCATTCACTAGTAACCCTTCAGGGGTTCCCGTGGCCCTCCAAGCTGGAGCCTGTGTATTTGGCACTGGCATTGCATCAGTTTTGAAAACTCCACCTCAAGTCTATCTTGACCAGTGGAGACTTGCTAGTTAGAAGGCTGAGTCAGCTGTGTCAGTGCAGGGATGGGGCTGGGAGCGGGGAGAAAGATGTTAATGCTTTTCTACTGAAAGAGACAACTTTGCAACATCAGGAGTCACAGTGGGGTTCATGCTCCACTAGGAACATCTCCAGGGCATAGATCCAGGCCTTGGTGACACAAGACAGCAGTCCTAACTCTCTAACCTGAAGATCCAGCTTTTATTGCATCTTGTCTCCAGGCCTTCTGTCTTAAGAGCACCCAGGGTGGCAGGGATGAAGGGAATTACCTGGGTGATGTCATGGGTGCTCACTCTCGTCTGTTTCACCCGCAGGGTGGCAGGGATGAAGGGAATTACCTGGGTGATGTCATGGGTGCTCACTCTCGTCTGTTTCACCCGCAGGGAGGCAGGGATGAAGGGAATTACCTGGATGATGGACTTGTGAAGCAGGATGCCCAGGTTAGTAGACTTCAAATTCCTTCTTGCAGCTTCTTCTCTAAGACAGGCCTCACTTGGTTGGTGGGCAGCCTCTTCTACTTCAGGGTGTATCAGGCTGAGGTATGATATGAAAAAGACTCCCATAGACCATCTTCAATCATCAGGGTTCTTTCTGGGGTATGTGGGACTTGGGGTAGCTCAGGTCACTATCTACACTCCTGGATTCTCCTTCTCACACGGGAGCCACACGAGGATCCCAGAGAATCATCCTCTCTCTCTCTCTCTCTCTCTCTCTCTCTCTCTCTCTCTCTCTCTCTCTCTCTCTCTCTCTCTCTCTCTCTGTGTGTGTGTGTGTGTGTGTGTGTGTGTGTACACAGCATGTCCACCTTTCCAACCAACAAAATAAAACCGAGCCAGCTCAACTCTTAGAAATTTTAGCCCTATTTGCCCGGGTACTGGTACATCGTTTTTGGTGTTTAGACTCATGCTTTGTTTGGTACCAGGACCTGTATGAGGCTGGAGAGAAGAAATGGGGGACAGATGAGGTGAAATTCCTAAGCATCCTCTGTTCCCGGAATCGGAACCATCTGCTGCATGGTGGGTACCTACCTCACCACCTCTCTCAAACTCTGCTAAAATGGTTGATAGCCTTAAAATTTTAAGGTTAATTAATGTTATGTGCATGAGGTGTTTTGACTGAATGCATGTCTATGAACCAAGTGTATGTCTGGTGTCCTTGGAGATGAGAAGAGGGTGCTAGGTGCCCTAGAACTGGAGTTACAGACAATTGTGCTGAAAAGGGACCTGAACCCAGGCCCTCTGTAAAATAGCAAGTGCTCTCAGCCACTGAGCCATCTTTACAGCCCCTGATAACCTTAAAAAAAGAATAGCTTTCTGGTAGTGGTAGCACACATCTTTAATCCCAGCACTCTATCAGCAGAGACAGGCTGATCTCTGTGAGTTCAAGGCCAGCCTGGACTACAGAGTGAGTTCCAGGTCAGGCTCCAAAGCTACAGACAAACCCTGTTTAAAAAAAAACAAAAAAACATATTTTTCTTTGGCAATGCCAAACATGTATATAATGTGTCTTGATCCTAGTGTTCCCCCAGTTCATGATGACCTTTTCCCCACCATGATACAGAAAACAAACTGTTAGATTTTTACTGTGTAAATGTAGGAATCAAATGATATGAATGAAGGCAAATTTTGAAAGATTAGTTTGAGTAATTGACATATATGCAACACGTTTGTAATAATTTAGCATTCCTTATCCCAGGAAACCAGCCTTCCTAGTTGGTCCTTTCTCTAGCACAGCCCTGAAACAGTCATTTCTCATTACTTACATAAGAAAGCAAATTACCTGAGAAACCAAGTTAAGCAAGTGTCAGTTGATATTTATTTCTATTTAACATCACTGATAGATTTCTTCAGGGGTTACGTGGAGTAAGATGAACTGTGCATAATTTCACTTCTTATTTCCTTTGTGTGATGTCCCTAATTTGCTCCTGGTAATTTCTAGACTTTGCAATGTGTTTTTAACTGCACATTATAGAACATTGTTGTCAGGCTGAGTCTTCTTATAAACAGTAGTAAGGACTCAATAGGGCAGTTCATCTTCTAGATGAGCTCTTTAGACCTTCACAGGCATCATAATTTTATAAACTGCCATCTCCCTGTCAGAGGCATGGAGTTTCAGATCTTGTGGGGAATTTGAGGAGAATGGGTTTGCTAAATTGAAAACACAACCTAACTGCAAAGTTTGACACATTTACAAGTTGTAATTATTCTAGATATTCCTTAGTGGTAATAATAATAATAATAAGACATTATTCCTGCCCATAAATCATACATCACCATGAAACTTTGGGGCTTTATGCTTTCTTTTATTGGCTCCCTTTGCCTGTTTACAATGTGCGCTCCCCCTTGTGGCAGTTTCCCAGAACTGCAGGCCCTGGGAAGCATTTACTAAGAATTTGTAATTCCATGTCTGTAGTTGAGCAGTCAAAAATTACCTGTTCAGACTGGGCGCCGGTGGTACATGCCTTTAATCCCAGAACTCAGGAGGCAGAAGCAGGTGGGTCTCTGTGAGTTCGAGGCCAATCCAGTCTACAGAGCTATTTCCAAGACATCCAGAACTGTTAAATAGAGAAACCCTGCCTCAAAAAACAAAAAAATTACCTGTTCATAAGTTACCAAGATATTATTTTAAGTATTGTTTAGGTAGTGTAAACTGAATAATCTTGTCACCAACCAACAATAATGGCCAGACCGAAGAGTTTGTTAATAATTTTCTGTCTTGAAACTTTCATTCCAATTTGTAGCGGGGGTCTGATGAGCTTCTTTGATTCTGGACAAATATACACCCACAAAAAGGAAGCAGGAAGGTTGAGTCAGGGGAAGAATAGAGGAGAGAAGGATGAGAGATACCATAATTGAAGGAGTCATTATTGGTTTGAAGAGAGATCTGGCACTAGTGAGATTTCCAGAGACCTACAAGGATGACACCAACTGGCAATCTAACAATAGTGGAGAGGCTACGTTAAATGCCCCTCCCTGATAATGTGATTGACCACTTCCTTATATGCCATCCTAGAGCCTCCATCCAGTGGCTGAAGGAAGCAGAGGCAGACACCCACAGCTAAACACTGAACTGAACTTCTGGAAACCAGTTGCAGAGAGGGAGGAGTGATGAGCAAAGGGGTTAAGACTTGGCAGGTGAAACCCACAGAATCAGCTGACCTGAACAAGGGGGAGCTCATGGACCCCAGACTGATAGCTGAGAGGCCAGCATGGGACTGATCCAGACCCCCTGAACCATGGGTGTCAGTGAGGAGGCCTCGGCATTCTTTGGGGCCTCAGGCAATAGATCAGCATGTATTTATCCCTGACATCCAGATGGACTTTGGGAGCCCATTTCACAAGGAGGGATGCTGTCTCAACCTGGACACATGGGGGAGGGCCTAGGCCCTACCCAGGATGATATGACAGACTTTGAAGATCCTCCATGAAGGGTCCCACCCTCTCTGGAGAGTGGAGTGGGGATTGGGTGGGAGTTTGGGGGGGAGGGTTGAAAGGGGTAGGGGAAGGGGAGGGAGCTGGGATTGACATGTGAAGCAAGCTTGTTTCTAATTTAAATTTTAAAAAAAGAAAGGAAGAAAAAAAAAAGGAAAATAGAAAGTACCAGTGGCTCCCAAGAGTGGAGGGAGATCTGAAACCCTTCGAGAGAAGAGATCAAGGTGCTAAGCTGCTTTCAGCATGCACCAGTCTGGCTAATTACCGAGCTCCAGGTGCAGTGAGGCGAGAGCTATCTCAAAAAATACAGTGGTGGGCTGGGGAGATGGCTCAGTGGGAAGTGCTTGCTAGGCAGGTGTGAAGGCCTGAGCTCAAATCCCATACTCCCATGTGAAAAAAAGCCAGGTATTGCTGCATGTGCCTGTAAGCCCAGCATTGGAAGGCAGGGGCAGGTGGATCTCAGGAGCTCACTGGCCAGCCAGCGCAGCTGAAATGGTGAGCTTCCAGTTCAGTGAGGGACCCTGTCCTAAAGCAGTCAGACGGTGGGTGAGGGAGGAAGACACCAGTAACCTTCTGTGGCCTTTGTATGTATGAGTGCAGGCAAAAGGGTACATTCCATATTAATTAATTAAAATCAATGAGAAATAAGAAGACACCTGACACCAACTGCTGGCTTCCACATGCAGGCACACACATTAAAACACACTACACCATACCCCACACGATTTGTTTTGAGACAGGGTCTCACTGTGTAGAAACTCACTTGACTGGCCTGAAACTCACTACGAGACTGGGCTCAAATTCAGAGATCTTCCTGCCTCTGCCTTCCAAGTGCTTGTTTCAAAGGTGTGCACCACCTCGCCTGACCACACAAGATTAAAAAGAAAACCATCTCGTTGGAGGGCAGGCCACTCTGAGGGGCACTGTCAGGCCAAGCTGATGATGTGATTTGCTGGACATTGGTACCCTTTGAATGACAACAGTGATAATCACATGGATGAGGGGAGCAAGACAGTATGCCACTAAGGAGATAAACAAAACAGTTATCTGTTCTAAGAAGTCTCTGGAAGAAGAGAGGGAAACATTCATCACGTTCAAAAATCCTTTGGCAAAAAGCAAGAAAAAATTAATTATGTGAAAAATCTATTACCAACTGTTACCAGATGTGACTCAGTCTTGAGGAGGCTGAATTGTTCTCATCTTAATGAGTCAAATGGAAGAGGCGTACATAGGTGACATTTCATGTACTCGATGCTGGCCTTGATCCCATATGACTGAGGAACTGCCAACTCTGCCTTCACCTGCCAAGTGCTGGGGTTACAGGTGTGAGCTAGCAGGCCCTGTGTGCTTCGACTAGAAGAAAGCAAATGTACCCAAAGACTCTCCCAGTTCCTGATGTTCTCCAGAGATCTCAGCACTCTTCCTCCTAGTGGGCCTGGTCCACCCGTCCACCTGCCTGGCTCCTCAACCACAGTGCTAATTGGTTTCCTTCTGAAATATGCCAAAAAATTAAGTAGCATAAGCTTGTTAAAACTTGTTCGTTATCTCCATAAATTTTAGTTTTCTGTATTTAAACTTTTATTACACTTATTTATGTGTTTACTTATTTATTGAGAGAGTGTGTATGTGTGTTATATGTGCTTGTGCCCACATGCATGTTTACACGTGTATGGGTATGCAAATGCCACAGATCACAAGTAGAAATCAGAGGACAACTCGATCAAGTCATTTCTCTTCTTCCAATATGTGGGTTCAAGGTCATCAGGCTTGACTGTAAGTGCCCAGTTTTCCAAATCATATTATCTTGTTGTTGATTTTAGTGTTTGATGAATACAAAAGGATCTCACAGAAGGACATTGAGCAGAGTATTAAATCTGAAACATCTGGTAGCTTTGAAGACGCCCTGCTGGCTATAGGTAAGCTGGTGACCCACAGAGTTAATTCTGGTGCCATCCCTCCTTAGTATCCAGATGTTGTCACAGAGATACAGAACTGTATTTTTCTGAAATTAAAGTTGTTTCAATTGCCAGGCGGTGGTGGCGCATGCCTTTAATCCCAGCACTCAGGAGGCAGAGGCAGGCGGATCTCTGTGAGTTCCAGGCCAGCCTGGTCTCCAGAGTGAGTTCCAGGACAGCCTCCAAAACAATACAGAGAAACTCTGTCTCGAAAAACCAAAAAAAAAAAAAAAAAGTTGTTTCAATTACTGAGGGTACATTCTAGAATTTCCAAAAAAGGATTATCAGAAAGTTAGCCAGGCTGGTCTGGAACTCCTGGATTAATGTGATCCTCTCACATCAGTCCCCAAATACCTGACCCACAGCCTTGTGCCACCATGCCCAGATGATTTTCCAGAACTGTTTTTTTTTTTATTTTTTATGAGTATTTTGCCTGCATGTATGTCTGTGCGTCACATGTATGCAATGCCTGTCGAGCCCAGAAGAGGGTGCTGGATCCCCCGAAACGGGAGTTACAGAGTGCTGAGAGCCACAGCATGGGTGGTGAGAACTAAACTGGGGTCCTCTGTAAGAACAGCCAGTGCTCTTAACCATTGAGCCATCTCCCTAGCTCCAGACTTTTCCTTTTCTAGTCTCATTCAATAGCCCAGCTGGCCTTGAACTTATAGCAATCCTCCTATCTTGGCTAGGAGTACAAGGATCATAGACATGAGCCACCCCATCTGGCTGTTCTACAACTTCAAACAAGAAATATTTGCAAAGCTAGATGTTGTGCACACCTGTAATTCCAGCACTTGGGAGGATGAGGCTGCCCTGAGGATCAGTAGTTCAAGATCATCCTCAGCTGCATAGTGAGTTCAAGGCCTCCCTGGGCTATGTGAGAACTTACCTGAAAAAGCAAAGCAAAAACAGCTATTTTATATGACCCAGCTGTTGTTGTGCTAGGGAGCTTGTTTTTCCTTTGGAACTTTTCTATCTTATTATAGGAGAAAGACAATGCCATGCCAGCTGCATCTGGCAAGTCAATGGGTGGTTGGGTTTAATAACTGATTTTTAAGTTTTTTTTTATTGCACCAGTGTTTTGCCTGCATATATGTGTGTATACCATATGCATGCCTTGTACCATCAGAGATCAGAAGAGGGCTCAGCTCCTTTGAAACTCACAGGCAGTTGTAAGCAATCATGTAGGTCCTGGGAATTGAACCCCAGTCCTCTGCAAGAACAACAAGTACTCTTAAGCCCTGAGCCATCTCTCCTACCCCCTAGTAACTATTTTATATGACAGATGTAGTAATCATTTTGAAACTATGAGCCACCCTTGCTTTAATGGCCTTCATTAATGACTTCTCCAGGAACTTGATGAGCTGAGGATTCTGGGAGAGAGCCTGGGGCAGACTCTGTTCGGGAAGGGCCACTTGCCTTAAACGGGTCTAGCAAAGCAATCAGGAAATAGTTCTTGGGACTTTGTAGAAACCGTGAATAACTGTCAGCTTTCTTTGTTCTTGGATATTTTTCTGTAATCCTTCACTCTTCTTTTCCTTTTATGGAAATAGAGATCCCTCACTAAGAGAAAGGAAGTGCTCCTGGGGATGGGAGTGGGCTAGCGGGCAGGAGAGTGGCCTGTGCTCATTCTTTCGCTTGTCTTCTCCACAGTGAAGTGCATGAGGAACAAGCCTGCATATTTTGCTGAAAGGCTTTATAAGTCCATGAAGGTAAATGGCCTTGTTTTTACTGTTTGGAAGATTGTGGTTTGCCACCTGAATTCAACCCTGGAATGGACTCCGTGCTGTCTCACTCCCTGAATACTGCGGCCATTTATGCGGAGTGCTATCCTCTGTGTACTTGTGATGTGTGGAGCCTTGCTCCCAGGGCTTTACACATTGAATTAATTTACCCCCACAACAGGAACAGGGACACAAACTGTCCTGTTTTACAAGTGGAGAAACTGAGGCATACAGTTTGTTTACACTGTTCATGGAGGGAGGAGTGCCCCAAGGAGGCAAACTCTAGCTTCAGAGCTAGGTTCCCAAGCCTGGGCTAGATCCTGTGCAGGCAGCTCTGCCAGGAACCCCAAGGGGGACAGGAAACCTGGGATTTTGTTGCTATTCTTCTGAGACAAGTTCTCGTGTAGCCCAAGCTGGCCTGGAATTTTCTATGTAGCTGAGGATGGCCTTAAACTCCTGATCATCTTGCCTCAGCCTTTCAAGTTCTGGGATCACAGGCCTGTGCCATCATGCCTGGTGGAGAGTCTTCGCTCTTGAAGAAAAACCCAGCATGCAGAAAACACCAACAATAAGACAGAATGAAAGACAGCAACTCAGCATCCTACTATTATAGGAATGCAAAGGAGAGAGTGTAGCTTTCCAGTATTCTTAAGGGAGGATTTGAAAAGAATATATGAGGAAATTGGACCCAGGCATGCTGGCACACACCTAAAATTCCAGTGGGAGGCTGAAGAAGGAGGACTGCTTAGTTTGAGACCAGTCAGGGCTATACAGAAAGACCTTGTCTTAGTAAGAAGAGAGAGAGAGAGAGAGAGAGAGAGAGAGAGAGAGAGAGAGAGAGAGAGAGAGAGAGAGAGAGAGAGAGAGAGAGAAAGGGAGGAAGGAAAGGGGGAGGGGGGGAAAGCAAAAACAGCTTGTTCTGTTTAAGTAGAGCCTTAAGAGAAGCTTTACACAGGGTGGGGGAGGGGTCAGTAGATGATGCTCGTGCCTGAGCAGCACAGAGCATGTCTTTGGAAAGGCCCAGCAGTGTCTTCTGGTCAAGCACAGAGTGTTCTAAAGGTGAGCTGTGCCGAGCCTTGCATCCCAAGTTAAGTCATGAGGATGCTCCTTGGGCCTCCCAGGTCATACAGCAAAGGACACTGCGGCAGAGTCACTATTGCCTTGTCTTGTCTTGCTGGACTACAAAGAGCATCACCTGATGCAAGATCTTGCTTCCTCCCTCAGGGCCTAGGCACTGATGACAACACCCTCATCAGAGTGATGGTGTCCCGAGCAGAGATTGACATGCTGGACATCCGGGCAAACTTCAAGAGGCTCTACGGGAAGTCTTTGTACTCTTTCATCAAGGTAGGACACCACAGTGAAGACAGAGCCTGGCCTTGGTGTGCAGCCCACTGGTTCCTTCTGCCTTAGCATGTCATTCCCAACAAAGGTGGCCCTCTGCCTCAGCGATCCGGGTCCCTCCATTCTCATGGTGCACAAGTTTGAAGCATTTACCTTCTAAACACAGTAATAAGTTCATGTGGTCCCAAACAAGGATAAAATTCTGGAGCAATGATTCAGAACTGCTTTGAACAAAAATGTGTAGTGTAACGAGCCCTAACACTTTAAGTAATTGACCTGTTCAAGTGAACACAGAGTGTGGCGATGTCTCACCCTCTGACCTCAGTCTCAAATATCCTTCTACCCAAAGGCTAGAATACCAGGGGCTGGAGTTAAGGGCTAAGCAGTTAAGAGAACTGACTGCTCTTTCAAGGGACCTCAGTTCCATTCCCAGAACCCACATGACACCTCACAACCACCTGTAACTCCACGGGTACTGCATACATGTAGTACACAGACATATGCATAAGCAAATTACCCAAACACAGAAAATAAAGAATAAAGGAAAAATGTGTGTCAGCAATAACCTCACATAAGTTATTCCAGTATTTGATATTATGGTCTTTGAGACAGTAAGACCTATGTCTATAACTGGTGTGCACCCCATTATTTGAGGTCTCAATTGCTTTATTATTTCTCTGTTTCTTCCCTCCGAGGTCTTTCACATGCCTGCCTTATGGCACCCAATCAATGGGGAAACAAATTGGACAAAAGTTGCATGTTCTCATTTACTTTCTGTTGCTGTGTAAACACCAAAAGCAACTTAAGGAAGACATAGCTTATTTTGGTCTATCATTCCAGAGAGGGGAAGGGCTGGCAGCAGGCAGGGGAGCAGGAAGCCGGTTGGTCACATTTTATCTGAACTCTGGAAAGAGAGTGAGCAGCAAGTGGAGCGAGGCTACAAAACCTCCAAGCCTGCCGCAGTGACCTATTTCCTCCAGCAAGGCTGCACCTCCTAAAGGCTCCATGACCTCTCCAAACAGCACCACCAAAAACTTGGGGACCAAGTTTTTAAACACATGAGCCTGTGGGGACACTTCTCAGGAAATAACCCACCATGAATTCCTATAATCTACATGTTTCTCACACAAGATGCTTGTAAGGAATGGAAAGGTGCTCATAATTGGTCACATGTTCTCATGTGAATACCCTCTTCTCCACAGCACTGAGTTCTGTGACCTGTGAGGCTGACAGTAACTGTTCCCCAGGGTGACTACTTCCTCCTTAGATCCTTGCATACAGCAATTGCAGTCTCTTGTGTTTCCTCATTCTTCCTCTGAATATGGAAATCTAATGAATACGTGTGTGTGTGTGTGTGTGTGTGTGTGTGTGTGTGTGTGGTGTGTATGGTGTGTGTGGTGTGTATGGTGTATGTGTGGTGTGTATGGTGTGTGTGGTATGTATGGTATATGTATGTGGTGCATATGGGGTGTGTGTGTGTGGTGTGTATGGTGTATGTGTGTGGTGCGTATGGTATGTGTTGTGTGTGTGTGTGTATGTGTGTGTGTTGTGTATACATACTAGCTCACACTGAGGACTGAACTCAGGGCTTCAGGTTCTATATCACTGAATTACATTCTCAACCCTTAAAGAAGACTTTTAAGAGAATGACTTCCTCCCTGCCTGGTAATGATGGCAGAAGCAGCTGAACCTAGAATACTTTGCAGGGCCAGCAGGGTCTGCTGGAAGTGTGAGAAAACATCCTCCCTCCTAGCCCCACCTGTGTACTGTTCTTTACTTGGTACCAGACAGCCAGGAGTTCTAAGGTGGCGTGGGTGTGGTGAAAATTGACTCACCCCTCACAACCCTTCATTAACAACTTCGCTTCTTTAAGAAGCCTGGAGAGTCTCATAAACACGAAGCTGAGACTAGTTTCTGAGAAGCTTGGTTTGCCTACACAGCAAACTTCTCATCCAGATTTGAGCTATGGATTAAATATTAAATGCCCTGGACCATTCGAGAGCTGCTGTTAAGGAGAAAGAGTGTCGGGCATGGGGACACAGGGCTGGGGGTGGATGGCTCAGTGGGAAAAATGCTTGCCATACAAGCATGAGGACCTGAGTCTGGTTCCCCAGCACTCACATAAAAGGAGTAACAGCAAGCATTGATTACCCCAGTGCAGGCAAAGGCCGAGACCAGAGGATCCCTGAGGCCCACTGGTTAGCTAGTTTTGCCCAGTTGGTGAGCTCCAGGTTCAATGAGATAGATATCTCGTCTCAATAATGTGAAGTGATAAGAGAAGACACCTGATGTCAGTCTCTGGCTTATAACACACACAGACAGACAGACAGACAGACAGACAGACAGACAGAGACAGAGACAGAGACGGAAGAGCGAGAGACAGAGAGAGGAGAAAGGAGAGAGGAGAGAGGAAGGGAGGGAGAGAGGAGGGAGGAATTGAGAGAGTAAATTGTCACAAAGCTTTGGAACTCCTGCGGGTGTTGGTTAGTTGTCAACTTGACATGAGCTAGAGTTATCTGCGAATAGGAAACCTCAGCTGAGAAAATGCTCCTACCAGATTGATCAACAGGCAAGCAAGCCTGTGGCCGTTTTCTTCAATGATAATTGATATAGGAGGTCCCAGTCCACTGTGGACTGTGTCATCCTTAGGTAGGTGGTCCTGGGGGGCATAAGAAAGCAGGCTTAGCCAGTCATGGGGGACCAAAGCAGCAAGGCATCGTCCATGGCCTCTGCTTCAGTTCCTGCCTCTAGGCTCCTGCCTTGAGCTCTGCCTTGGAGTCCCTCATTGGACTGTGACCAAGGGTGTATATGCCAAGTAGACCCTTTCATCCCCAAGTTGCTTTGATTATGGTCTTTATCATAGCAATAGAAACCTAACTGGGACAGCTCCACAAGATGACAATGACAAAAATACTATGGCAATAAGTAACTTTAATGCATACTTATTTTTTCACAGATAATGGGACAAATTAATAATATATCCCTTTTCATTTAGACAGATATTAAAATATGAACTCTAAAATCAGAGGCTCCAACTGTTTTAGTGCCCAATAAGAAGCAACCCAAACAGATTTATTGAGCTTGGGGTATTGCTTGCTTAGCGTGTACACCAGGCCCTAGGTTCAATCCCCAGTGCCCAAATTATAAATAAAGAAAAAATAAATAGGAAAACTACAATATATTTATTAGCTCATAAAAATTTCCATGTAGAAATTATAGGACCTCTTTGGAAGGCTATTTTGCAACTCATATGAAAAGTATTAGAAAAATCTACCATTTTAATCTAATAATTTTCCTTTTATAAAAAGTTTTTGAAGCAAATTATGAGGAAAATTCATAAAAACTCAGCTTCAAGGTGCTTTATACAGCAAAGTTTGCTAAAATAAAATATTAGAGACCACATAAACATCTGATAATGGAGAGGGAAATGTCCTGTAATCATTAAATGATATTGTAATAAAAAATCAGGATAGTGAGGTTGGGTGTTTGGCTCATTGGTAGAGCACTTGCCTAGGATGAGGCTGGCCCTGGAGTCTGTCCCTGGGCACCACCAAAAATAAAAAGAACAAAATAAGGGCATAGATAATTACTGTACTACAGTCTCATCACATAGAGATATACATGCACACAGAAAAGACTGGGGGCTAGGAACATGTCAGAATGTAAACAACAGTGATCCATAGGTCATGGGGTTATGGGTGTTCCTATGCTCTTCTTTTAAGCGCTTTCTTAAGAACACAGAGCAAGTATTATTTTTAGTTTTAAAAGTTTATGTATATCAGCATATATGTTTGTAAATGTGTATGTATGTATGTATGCATGCATATGCCTCATGTATGCAGTGCCCAAGGAGACTAGAGGAAGGGGCCAGATTCCCCTGGACCTGTAGTTATAGACAACTGTCAGCACCAAGAACCAAGTTCAGGTTCTCTGTGAGAACAAGGAGCGATCTTAGTGCTCAAGTCATCTCTCCAGCCCTAAGTATTACTTTTGAAATAAAAAAACATTTTGTTGAGGACCTGAGAAAAATCTAGCCAAACTTGCAAATGAATTTAGGTGGTTTTGAACTGTGTAACCATAAGAACCACTTAACTTCAGTAACTGTGCTCTCCTTTCTCCCAGGGCGACACTTCCGGAGACTACAGGAAGGTCCTGCTCATCCTCTGTGGAGGAGATGATTAAAACAAACCCAAGACAGAGGCTTCTTAATGCTGGTTCTTTTTAACTTCATTTTTCTACACTGCTATTAACATTATCTTAAATGCTTATTTCCAATTAAAACGCCTCCAGTTGCCTCCTCTGATCCAGCCTGTGTTATTATCGTCTATAATTAGTCATTTTGATGTCTTAAACCTGCTCTTTCAAAGCTTTTAAGACCTAAATGGAGATTTAGAATTAGAAATTAAAATGTGCTCCATGTCTTTGACAGATTATTTCCTCATGTGTGTTTTGCAGAGATTGAATGCACTAAATCCTCTTGGATTTTCTTTTCAGTAAAAAATTTTACAGAAGTGGTTCTCTTCCCTGGGTAGCCAGTTATCTCTTCATGGGGGACCCTCGCATCTGTTTCCATCCGGTTTCCTATTTTACACAGCTGTAGATTGAAGTTCTCACGAGCCTCTTTTCTTTAGTTTTGTCTATCATGTTAGCTAATAGTTACGGTGTTTGGTATGGCAGACTTCATCTCCTGCATTGAAACTACTTTCTCCCGAAGAAGTGTAGCAAAGTCACCAACTCATCAAACAAGTTCAATTTCAAGTGTGGTTAAACAGAGCTCGTGTGTCTGTTCACCACACACTGAGCATTCGACAGTCTTAGGGTTACTGTCCTAATCTTGCTCCAAAGTGATGGGGGAGAGTGAGGTTCAGTCGAGGTTGTTCTGGTATGTATGCTCTGGGTTTTGGCTGACCTGAGGAATTTTTTTCTTCTAAAAATAATCTCTTTAGATTGTTGACTTGATTCCTACGGTGCCTTTTTGATCTTATAATCATTCAGAAACGGTGCTTGCATATTTGGAATTTTGGGTTGTATACAACATGAGAATTTTTTTTATTAAAAATGGAGACTTTAAGCCGGGCATTGGTGGCGCATGTCTTTAATCCCAGCACTTGGGAGGCAGAGGCAGGCGGATCTCTGTGAGTTCGAGGCCAGCCTGGTCTACAATAGCTAGTTCCAGGACAGCCTCCAAAGCCACAGAGAAACCCTGTCTCGAAAAACCAAAAAAAAAAAAAAATGGAGACTTTAAAGGGATGTGTGTCCTTTCTCTGGTTTCTGTAAGACCAATGTTTACACTGGGGAGGTGGAACTGCTCTCTCTGGCTACACAGCCAGTGTGAAGCCATCCCGAGAACAAGAGTATCTCAAAAAAGCAAAATAGGGGCTGGGGAGATGATTCAATGAGTAATCATGCTTGATGCTCAAGCATGAGGAGCCGTGTTTGGATCCCTGACACTAATGTGAAAGCCACATGTAGCCAATGAGTGTATGCTTGTAACCCCAAAGCTGGGATGTGGAGATGAACAGATCCCAGTGGCTCAGTGGCCAGCCCTTATAGCTGAATCAGTGAGCTTCAGGTTCAGTGGAAGACCCTGTGTCTGATGATGATGATGATGATGATGATGGTGATAAAGAGGATGTAGAGAGTAAGACACTGATAACAATTTCTGGTTTCCACATGGGCACACACAGGCACTCTCGAACACACGCCCATTCAAATAAATAAATAATAAATAAAATGACATTAAGATAGCTTAGTGAGTAAAGGTCCTTGCTGCCAATCCTGACAACCGAGACTGACCATCTGAGTTCAATCCCCAGAACCCACATCGTGGCAAGAACAAGGAATGCACCTCTCTCTCACACCAAAATAAACAAGCAAACAAAACAACAAAATCATTAACATTTATGTATGCCAAACACTACTCAATGATATTAAATAACATGGTAGCTTGCTCTCTGAAAATGAATGACATCCTATTCTACTCAGTGGGACACATAGTAAATGTTACACTTAAGGCCAGAGATTTAGTTCAGTGGGATAAAGCTATACCTTGCTTTTATTAGCACCACAGAGGACAAAAGCTACAGGCGTATAAAGAACACACACACACACACACACACACACAGACCCTTTTGATCCTTCTGTAATGGGCACCGCACTTTGGTGTGGGGATCACCAACAACATACCTATGTGAACAGTCATTGCAATTAGCATAGATTCAGAAATCAATGCCACCACCTCAGGACTGTGGAATCTCTACTCCAACTTCATTACATTTTTGAGCATTATGAAGTTCTTGGTGTTGGTTTTAGTCGACCTTCAAGTGATGTCTTAGCCAGAATTTTAAAAACAAATTTCAGAGGTTGGGACAGCATTTTGTGACTAAGTGAGTTCAGTGGACTGAGTTTTTCTTGTCTTGAGGTGTAAATTCAGAGGAAGAGGAGAAAGTCACAGTTTTGTGTTCATGATTAGCTTTTCGGAAGTCCTACTGTGTAGCTCCTTAAGGTCCCAAAACAATGTCATTTCAGTCACCAATATAATGAGTTAAAATTCCAAGTGTGATTTCAGACTTCTTCCCTCCTCTTTCTCCATCATTCCTGCCTGGGTTGTAGCAGCAGGGAGGAGAGAGGAGGGGATTAGGTACGTTCTTGCCTGACTGCCATTGCTGTGTGGGTGGAGGATAAGTCCTGTGTAACTGTGGTAGGTTCTTAGGGACATTCCCATGTGTCACCTCAGTAATTCACCACCAGGGCACCATTCACCTGGGGTTCCTTAGGCAAGACCAATATGGTTCTGTTTTACCGTCTAGGAATTTAGTGACATTTGGAGTCACCATGTCATAGTCTACTTGTCCATACACCAAGGCCTCTTGGACAATATTTAAGATGAACTCATGTATAAGTTTTGCATTTTGTGTATGCCAGTATATTCCCTTGTAGTCGCCATTCTCTACCTCCAACTTCTACTTCAACCTGGCTCAGCTAAGTGCCCTCAGAATTTTTCAGGGATGGATGGAGCACAAGTCCTCAGTGGCCTACAAAGTATATATACTGCCAAAAAGGAATACAAATGGTGCATCGATGCAGCCAGTTCTGGGAAAAATTTGGCAAGTTGAAAATTTCCTAGAAAATCTATTTCTGGGGATCTGCTTGATGAAGCTTTTGGGTATAATGTTCATGTCTGTTCTGAAAGCGCATTAAAGTAGAAATAACTGACGCCTCCCCCACCCCACCCCCGTGAGGAAGTAGGTAAATCATGGGTCTTACCATGAGTGGTGACAATAACTAAATATCTAATCCAAAGTATAGTTTAAGAGAGGAGAAAGGTTCTGAATCATAGGTGTGGGAATGTCTGATTCCATTTAAATTATATGTCTGAATGTGGAGCAGAAGAGCATCTATGGTTACGCGTGTAAAGACACGCACAGATATGGCATGGAGAGGGCAAGGATGTAAGCAGAGTGTGGGCACACAAGGGGTTTTCTCATATTTTTATCATTCTCCATTATATTCAATAAAACTGGGGGGGGTAAGGAGAATCAAAATAAGTGTGATAAAATCCTAAGCCCGTAGTGGGTATATTGCTCTATTTGAAATATTTCACTATAAACGTCTTAGTTTGAAAAGTATAGAAGGCCGGCATGGCAGTAGCTCACACCTTAACTCCCAGCACTCAGAGGCTGAGGTAGGAGGACTGCTTAAGTTCCAGGCCAGCCTGGGCTTCGGAGTGAGACCCTAAAAAATAAATTAAAAATAAATCAGGGGCTGGGATGTAGCTGAATTGGTAGTGCTTGCTTAGCATTCACGAAGCTCTAGGTCGGATCCCCAGCAATTAAATAGGCGGCGATGTGACATGCGCCTGTAATCCCAGTATACAAGAGGTAGACACAGGAGATCAGAAGTTCAAGATCATTCTACATAGAGTCAAAGGTCAGCATGTAATACAAGACCCTGACACAACAAAATACTAACCAAATCAAAACACGGCAGAAGAAAGGAGCCAGGAACTGGAGGCTGGCTGCAGCTCCAGACTGAAGTCTCTCAACAACTTTGGGTGAAGGCAGTCTAGCTGTAGACAGTCGGTCTCAGAGCCCGGAAAGGAAGCAAAGGCTTCGATGACATGTCCGTGCACAAACTGACTGCACAGAGCTGAAGAAGACCTCGGATTCGAGGAGCCTTACTGGAAGAATCAACGACAGGAGACCGCCAAATCCATCGTACAAAAGCACACAGCACCCATGCGCCTCGGTTAATTCCGGAAGTACTGAAAGTTCACCCTCAATCGGGCAGAGCTCACTGGGGGGCGTGCCCGACGCCCGAGCATGCGCGATCGTGCCGAGCGGGCTCCGCCCTCGAGGCTAGTCGCCCCTCCCCTTCCGGGGGCTCGCCGCACACATGCGCCTTGCGGCGCGCGCTTTGTTGCGAGAAGGAGGGGGCGAGGTCTTGAGGAGCCGGCCGGCTGAGGCGCTGCGGGCGGGGCGGAGGATGGAGATGACTGCGTTCTCAGTGACGGTTGGGGCTGCGCGCGAGGCGGCGGCGGAGTAGACGGTGGGGCGTCAGGCATGGCAGGGCGGCCCCTCGGCGCTCCCTAGGCGCCGGAGCTATGGGCGCGCTAAGTAGCCGGGTGCTGCGGCCCGCGGGGCGCGCTGATCAGCCCGAACCTACGCCCGGTTCTGGGGGCGCGGCCCGCAGGTCAGATGCGGGCGAGGATGCGGCCCACGGCTTCTGTTACTGTCCCGGCGGCCGCAAGCGCAAGCGCAGCAGCGGCGCGTTCTGCTACTGCCACCCGGACTCCGAAACTGACGAGGACGAGGACGAGGGCGACGAGCAGCAGCGGCTGCTGAACACGCCGCGCAGGTACCGAACGCCCGGTCACCGGTGCCCTTGACGGGAGAGTGCGGGGCGGCCGCGCGGCGAGGGTCGGGGTGGGAACTGAGCGCGTGCGGGGCAGAACTGGGGCCAGAGCGGGAGCCGGCGCGTGCAGGGCAGACCTAGGATCAATGCGGGAGCTGGGCGTTTGCACACAGACCTGCGGTCAGTGCGGGAGCTGGGCGTTTGCACACAGACCTGCGGTCAGTGCGGGAGCTGGGCGTTTGCACACAGACCTGGAGTCAGTGCGGGCTGGACGTTTGCACATAGACCTGGAGTCAGTGCGAGCTGGACGTTAGCACATAAACCTGGAGTCATTGCGGGCTGGGTGTTTGCAGACAGACCTGGGGTCATTGCGGGAGCTGAAGAGCCCAGGGTTCTGCACATTACCCAGAAGCTTCCTGAATGTCAGAGCCTCAAGCTGAGACTGAAAGGACTAGCCAGAGCTTCCGCAGACCCCAAGTGGGCCTTTGCTTTCTGAGTGGGTAGCCACAGGAAAACTTACCGTGCATCCACTAGCCTTCAGTCAGTGTAGAGAGGAACATGGTACTGCCTGGTAGGGATACCTCTCTGTGTTGTCCACTTGATGGACCAGTGAGTGATTGCACGCGTGAAGATGGGCAGTACTTAATTCCCCCGAATTAAGAACAAAGTCTTAGTAGATTCTGCTTTGTTGAGGTGGGCTGTGATCTGTGTAGGTTGCCTAAGATTTTTGAGGGAAGGGTTGGAAAAAAAATCATTGCTTGTGAAGTAGATGTGGTTTACACCAGAATGTATTTTTATATAAGGAATCTGCTTGCTCATATAAGGAATCTGCTTGCTCTTTTTTCTCATTTCTCAAGGTCATTGTTAGCATCACACATGTGATTTTTCATTAAAATTTTTAAAATCTTATCTGCTCAGTATTTTGCATTGCATTTTAGTTGCCAAAAATGTATAGGTGCTAGAGATGTGGCTCAGTGACCCAGCTAACATGTAAATATCACAGGTAGAAACTAGATTAATATAAATATAAAACCCTTTCATTAGGGTTTTATGTGTGAATGTATTTACAAGATGGATGCACAAAAAATATTATTCCCACTTCATAGAGTTCCACAGATTTAGCCCAGCAAGGCGGTATAAGCCTGTAATATGTACATTCTAATGGCCTAAGCAGGAGGATCTTAAGTTGGGCCAAATAGTGAGTTCAGGACCTTCCTGGGCTATTTGCAGAGACCGTAGACAGAAGGAAGAGGAAGGAGTGGCTGGGCGTGTTGAGAGAGAGCACAAACATCAAGACCTAAGAATGAGCACAAGTGCGGGGCCTGGCTCTTTCTAAGACTATTTGTACTTGTGTGTATGTCTGTATGTGGGTTTGTGCACATTCCTGCAGAAGAGGGTGCTGGATTGCCTGGAGCTGGAGTTACAGGAGTGTGTGAGCCCCCTAGTATAGGAGCTGGGAATTGTACTTGGATCCTGTGTGAGAGCAGTATGTGCTCCTCACCACTGAGTCACCTCTCTAGCCCCACAGTGCCTGCCTTTTGTGCACTTACTCACTATTAGAACTCTTTGATGAGCTGACCGTATGTCACAAGTTATGCATCCTTCTTTTTATGGCCTTAGTGATTTAGCCACTCCCACTTCCTTTTTGGTAATTATTTGATGTACCTGCCCCATCCTTTCCAATCTACATCCCACAACCCATCAACCAACCACTCCATGAGACTTCCCCTCTCATAATCCAGGGCCTTGTCCATTCTAAGTAAGCACTTGACGGACAAGCTATATCCCAGCACTATCTTTTTCATTTTTACACATGCATATATGTACAGGTGTGCTTGCTTGTGGAGGCTAGAGGTCAACACTGGAACTTTCAATATTGCTCTGCACCTTAACCTTTTTGAGACAGGGTCTCTTTACTAAACTGGCGGGTCACTGATTGGCTAATCTAGCCAGCCAGCAAGGTCCAAGGATCTGCCTGGTTCTGCCCCTCTACCTGCCTCATTGGAATTACAGATGCTGGCAGTTCCACCTGGGTTTTTATTTTTTGTTATCATCAGTCCCCCCATCCCTGCTCACCCCCATCCAAGTCAGGTCTTTTACTTGAAAAGAACTTTACTCTGTTGACTGAGTAATCTGTCCAGCCCCTGTTTGTGTGTTTTTATTTAAGGCATATATATATATATATATATATATATATATATATATAGTTAAGTCTTTCTTTTTTTTTAAATCCAGTAAGACAAAGTCTGTGCCTTTTGATTAGTATGCAGACCATGTATGTTTAATGTAATCGTTGAAACATTTTTTTAAAAGAGAAACAGTAATCTGTACAAGGAAATTTTAATATAAATCTTACTAACAAAGAACAGGAAATTAACTATTAAGAACAAAATATAAAGAGAAGAGGTCTTAAAAAAACAAAGTACAAGAATAGACCCAACATTGAGGCATATACCTAAGGTGTTAAAATTCACACT
This sequence comes from Mesocricetus auratus, assembly GCF_017639785.1. Classification (NCBI taxonomy): domain Eukaryota; kingdom Metazoa; phylum Chordata; class Mammalia; order Rodentia; family Cricetidae; genus Mesocricetus; species Mesocricetus auratus. Next base: position 148,245,331 of record NW_024429266.1, on the reverse strand, counting down.
GTGCTGCATCTTGTCCACAGGTTGTCTGTAAAAAATGGAAATGTAAAGCCAAGCAGGGGTGGTTCATGCCTTTAATCCCAGTACTCAGGAGGCAGAGGCAGGTGTGTCTCTGTTTCAAGGCCAGCCAGCTCTACAAAGTGAGTTCCAGGACAGGCTTCAAAAAAAAAGGGGGTGGGCTAGTGAGCAGTGTGTATTAGGACTGTGTAAAGGTCAGTCACTGATGTCAGACTGTAGACAAGGCTTACAGATCGTACCTCACAGGCCTAATGCCAATTTTCACCTTTTGGAGGAACAAACTGTCACTTATCCCAGGCTAGTTTCTGGTCTAGCCTCACACTCAATATAGTAGTGCTGGGATTCATGGTGCTTCATAGATGTTAGGCAAGCACTGTGTCATCTGAACTACATCCTTAGCCCCTGAAACCTTTTCTTACCTCCTGCCAATTACTTCCAGTTGGGCTGTTTCTGTTGTGTTTACATAAATATCTATGTTTATTGATGTTTGGGGAAGGCATGGGCTACAGTACTTGTGCAGAGATCAGACAACTTGAAGAAATCAGTTTTCTACTAGCACCATGTGGATTTTAGGGTTTGAACTCAAGACTTCAGGTTTGGTAGGCAAGGCCTTTACCTACTGAGCCATCTCACCCCAGCCCCCACCCCCTTCATTGCCTCACTGTGTAGCTCTGGCTGGCCTGGAAGTCACAGAGATCTTTCTGCCTCTGATCCACCTCCCTAGTACTAGATTTGAAGTCAGTGCCATCATGCCTGACCTGGCCCCCTTTCTTTTTTTTTTTAAAGATTTATTTATCACATATACAGTGTTCTGTTTACATGCCAGAAGAGGACATCAGACTGAATTATAGATGGTTGTGAGCCACCATGTGGTTGCTGGGAATTGAACTCAGGACCTCTGGAAGAGCAGTCACTGTTCTTAACCTCTGAGCCATCTCTCCAGCCCCGCCCCCTTTCTAAAAAAGTTTTCTTACTGTCCTAGAGATTCTAGCTGCCTTTTTTTTTTTTTTTTGCCTCCATTGATAAAATGACAATACGCTTTCATCTTGAGATTTTCTCAATCTTTTGAGATATCCATGCATGGAACCCATCTTTGAACCCTAGACCTCCTACAGGGTCCCACCCTTTTACTCCAGTCTGGGTCTGCCCACTTCTGATTATTATAACTTGGACTTTGACCCCATCTCTATGAATGGACTGTGGTTTTCAGTAGTTTCTCCCTTTTCTTTCTCATTTCAGTGAACTACATCTTCAAGTATTTTCTCATGAAAAAGTGGAAAATGATCATTTTTGCTTGTATAAATATAAACTTAGTCTCGGTTTATTTTGACTCAGGTTATGATACTTTATATGACTTTTCATATCTGTAAACATCTACTCTTTATAATTTTTATTTTTGAAATTAAAATATAATTACATCATTTTCCTCCTTTAACCTTTCCCCTGCTTTCTCTCAAATACATGGCTTCTGTTCCCTCTAAATATATAAGACAACCTGTTTAGTCTGTATAATGTTGCTTTTATGAATGTGATTTGGGGGCTGACCACTTGGTATTGGATAGATAATCTATTCAAGGGCTCTTTCCCAGGGAAGACTATTTCTACAGCTCTCAGCGTTTCATAGTTGCCTGTAGTTCTTCTAGAGTTGAGGCTCAGTGACATTTCCCACTTCCGGGTTATTGTGTCTGTTGGTATCTTTTCAGGTCTTGTCTAAGCAGCTGTGTTGGTGAGACTTCATCTTTGTAGCTTCTCTTATATTTCTAGGAGACAAAAATCTCTCAGCAAACTTCCTGTTCCTCTGGCTTCTACAATCTTTCTTTCCCTCTTTCTCTATGATCCCTGAACCGTAGGTGCAGAAGTGTGTTATAAATAAACATCTATTCTGTTTTTTAAGTTATTGGATTTTTATTTGGTGTGTGTGTGTGTGTGTGTGTGTGTGTGTAAATGTGTGTACACATGCCAGTGTAGAGGTCAGAGAATGGGAAATTGATTCTCCCATTTCACCATGAAGATTCCAGGCATCAAACGTGAGCCCTGAGGCTTGGCAACAGGTACCTTTATCCACTGAGCCTTTGATGATACTGGTTCATTGTCTTCTAGCCTTAAGTATGGACGAAGATTTTGACCCTGGTCTAAATCTATTTTCTTTTTAGGCGACCATAGTTTTTCTCCTCTGAACTTTTGAAAGTCTCCCGCCCCCTTTGGTGTTTTAGAATATAACGAAGGCCTCTAATTGTGAGTTTTTTGACAGCTTGGTAATTAGTGAATCCTGACAATCCAGAAAGACTCAAAGGCTTGTCTTTAAATATCTCTGTCTTGTTCTGAGTAATCCTTTGTCACTGCACCCCATTATCATTTTATAAGCACAGTCATTTGAGAATCCTAGGCATATGAATATACATTTTAAAAAATTCCTTCTGTCCCTGTGTGAGTTTCCCTCGAATCTCTTGCTCTCTCTTTTCTTTAACTTTTATGTTTAGTGGTATTTCTTCTAATTAGTTCCTACTGTCAACTTGACATCCCAGTGTTATGTGAGGGAGTCTGAATTGGAACAGGTCTTGATGCATGTGGGACATTTTCTTGATTGCTAATTGATATTGAAAGGCTATTCTTAGTTGTTAACTCAGCTACATCTGGAGTTAACTAAAACTTTGCAAGGAGCTAGGTATGCCTCTGAGGGATTTTTTTTTTTTCCGAGACAGGGTTTCTCTGTGGCTTTGGAGGCTGTCCTGGAACTCGCTCTGTAGACCAGGCTGGCCTCGAACTCACAGAGATCCGCCTGCCTCTGCCTCCCGAGTGCTGGGATTAAAGGCGTGCGCCACCAACGGCCGGCGGGATTTTTTTTCTTAATTACATCATTTTAAGTGGGAAGACCCACTTTTAATCTTTGATTTTAATCTTGATTTTTTTGAGGTAGGAAAATATACCTTTAATTTGGGCCATACCCTGTGGACAGCCTCATGAATTGAACAACTGGAATTTTGGACCTTTGGCTGTTAGATTAGCAGGACCACAGCCTGTAAATTACTCTAATAAGCAACCCCCCCCTCTCTGTGTGTGTGTGTGGGTGTGGGTGTGTGTGGGTGTGTGTTGCTGAGATTTGAACCAGGCCTTATATATTCACATCAATTATAGTTAAATATCAGTTTGCTGCAGCAGTATTGAATCTTCTGTAGCACCAGTTTCTTTGTTTTTCAAAACTGGATTTCTCTGTGTAGCCCTTGCTATCCTGGAACTCTGTAGACCAACCAGGCTGGCTTTGAATTTACAGAAATCTGCCTGCCTCTGCCTCCCTAGTGCTGGGATTAAAGGCCACCACCGCCCTCCTCATAGCACTGGTTTCTAAACAAAGAAATAAGCAAAGTGTACTTGCTGACCTGACTTTGTTTATTGAGCAAATAACTTAATTGATTTAGAACCAACAACTTGTAAAGGGTGGCTGGAGAATCTCCCTCCAGCCTCACTTGTCTGCTGTTATTAAGAGCGCCACTGCAGCTTCTGTTGTGTCTTTCCCTCCTCGGTGACACAGTGGGTAAGTTGGATCTTACAGAAACAGGACAGAAGGAAACTTAACAGTATATGAAAATCAATGAAACGTTGCATGTTTTAGTGTGTTGGAATTGGACAGAACCTGGGGATGCTAGTGCTCTACCACTGAGCTGTTTGCTTATATAATTTTGTGTTTTCTTAACAGGAAAAAATTAAAGAGCACATCTAAGTACATCTACCAAACGTTGTTTTTGAATGGTGAGAACAGTGACATTAAGATCTGTGCTCTAGGTGAAGAGTGGAGCTTACACAAAATCTATTTATGTCAAGTGAGTATTTCACTGTGTTAGGCACTGGGGAGCTGCTTAGAGAAGCTTGGGCTCTCTGGAGTGTGTTCTGCTGTTTGGTTGGATTTCATAGTGAGCTATCCCCTAGTGAAGTATCTACTGGAAGGAAAGATAGTGGACCCTTTGAGTGAAAGCTGGTCTCAGCCTGCAAACCAAGTTTTGAAATTCTTGGTCATACTACCCACTGTTGTCAAGAAGTTTTTTGTAGTGCCTTTTGCTGGAAAATGGAAGAATATCTGTTACATTCAGGTTAAGATTATTAAATTTCTTTTATAATGATTTGAATACATTTCTCTGAAATGTTGCTCTTTGTAGAAAGTGAATGGGAAGTTAAAATGTGCTCCCTTTCGTAGAAAATCCAGTGGAGTTAAAGACAAGACCTGCAAGTGGTGATAACATTTAGCTGATGTTCCTGTTGGACTTTTGTGCTAAAAGTTTTTCTGTCAGTATTTCACCCTTCAAAATGGCTCAAAATTTTCAAAATAGAACACAATGTGGCTCTAAGAGCTCAGTTTTTCTTTTTAAATTATTTATTGGGCCTGGAGAGATGGCTCAGTGGTTAAGAGCTCTGGCTCCTCTTTCAGAGGTCCTCAGTTCAGTTCCCAGCAACCACATGATAGCTCACAAACACCTGTAATAGGATCTCATACCCTCTTCTGACCTACATGCAGACAGAGCACCCATATGAGAAAAAAAATTTAAAAGTGATTTATTATTATTTTGTGTGTGTCTGGACATAGTTGCCATGGTGGGTATATGTGTCAGAGTACAACTTGTGGGAGTTGATCCTCTCCTTCCACCAGTCCTGGGAATTGAACTCAAGTTGTTAGTCTTGGCAGCAAGTGCATTAACCTCTGAGCCATCTCTCCAGTCCCTCCTCCCAAGCCCCTCAGATGTTTTATTTCACTCATCTTTCATCCATTCAGTGTGCTAGACCTTGTGAGATCTTACCCATGGATTTGGTGCTCCCTTCATTGTCAGAGAATAATGGGCAATAGAGCTAAAATTTTCCAGTGAAGATGTTTAGAAAGTAATTTTTTCCTTCCACATGTAATTAGATTTCTTTTAAGAATTTGTTTTTATTTCTGTCATTTACAATTTATGTATTTATATGTGGTTCTGTGTGTGGGTTTGTGGAGTGTAGAGAGAATATGATGCCTGTGGAGCCTAGAAGAGGGTGTCAGATTCCCTGAGGCTGTAGTTTCAGGCAATTGTGAGTTGCTTGATGTGGGTCCAGGGCAATGAACTCTGGTCCTCAAAAAGGGCAGCAAGTTCTCATAACTGCTTAGCCATCTCTCCAGTCCCTCCTCCCACATTTAAATCAAAACTTTTTTTGGGTTTGTTTTTGTTTTGAAATGGTTTCTCTGTGTAACAGTCCTGGCTATCCTGGAACTCACTTTGTAGACTAGGCTGGTCTCAAACTCACAGAGATTCACCTGCCTCTGCCTCCCAAATGCTGAGATTAAAGGCATGTGTCACCACTACCTGACTTTAATCAACTTTAAAATTTATTTTTGAACAAGTTTAATTTGATTTGATGACTATAGTCCAGAAATTTTTAAGAAAGGAAGGAAAGATATCCTTTTAAAATCTCAAAGAATTTAATCTGTGTCTATTTTTTGAATCCCTAAAAGAAAGCAGTCTTTTACTGACTTAAAGGTGAGGTGGCCTCTGTGAGACTGTATTAGTTATCACTGAAGTCTCACAATCCATGCCAGCACCTTCAGACAGAAAACATTGTCTGTGTCCTTGTTATGGGCCATGGTGAACAGCTGGCCCTGTGTATCTGCAGGTTCCACAACTTCAGATGTAACAACTCTGTGTTACAAATATTTGAAAAAAAAGACACTTGCATCTGTACTGAACATGGAAAGCTTTTGTCAACCCCTAAAAACAATGTGATTATTGTATATCATTTACATTACATTAAGCACAACAAGTGACCTGCAGGATGCTTAAAGAGTGTGAGAGTCTATGCACAAGTCAGAACGGAGCCGGGGTATTTGAGCATCTGATTTAGTGTTGACTGTGTTCTGGAGCCACAGATGCAAACAGATGAGCATAAATTCTGAAGAATGTTATATTTTCCTCTATTTTAATCATTTATATATTTTTGATCTGGAATAAACCTTTAATTAGTTAATATTTGATCCATTCTAAAGTCCTCCAGTGCTTTTTATGAGGAATAGGTCTGGCAGGTAATGATAGACTTTACCCATGTTGGAATTCAGAAGTCATTGTGGTCACATAACACTAAATTGTAGGTCTTGATTTCTTTGGGGTACATCATTTCTGTTCTGATCTGGGAATACTCTGGATCCTTAATCACTGTGGGACCACAGGAAGATGTTACTAGTTTGAGGAAGACTTGTTCCCTCAGCTCTCCTGAGTACAAAATAGTACATCCACTGTGCATAGTGATGTAGGGTCGGGACTCTGATAGTAGTTAAAAATCTGGTTTAGCGCCGGACGTTGGTGGCACATGCCTTTAATCCCAGCACTTGGGAGGCAGAGGCAGGCGGATCTCTGTAAGTTTGAGACCAGCCTGGACTACCAAGTGAGAGTTCCAGGACAGCCTCCAAAGCCACAGAGAAACCCTGTCTCAAAAAACCAAAAAAAAAAAAAAAAAATCTGGTTTAGCTGGGCATTGGTGGCACACGCCTTTAATCTCAGCACTCAGGAGGCAGAGGCAGGCAGATCTCTGTGAGTTGGAGACCAGCCTGGTCTACCAAGCGAGTTCCAGGACAGGCTCCAAAACAATACAGAGAAACCCTCCTGGGGGGGGGGGGAAGAATCTGGTTTAGTTTTGCAATATATCAAGTTGAACATTGATTCATTCTACCTCATGGTGACTGCATTTTAATTTGTAGATGTTTCAGTGCTCCTTTTATTTTGAAATGGTATGTTAGATTAGTTTTGAATAGGTAGTTTCTTGGAGTTAGAAATGAGAAAAATATTTGGAAGACAAAGTACTAGCTAATCATTGACTTTTTTTTTTTCTAGTCCGGCTACTTTTCTAGCATGTTCAGTGGTTCTTGGAAAGAATCCAGCATGAATACTATTGAACTGGAGATTCCTGACCAGAACATTGATATAGAAGGTATGATCTCCATAATTATTAGTATATAAAATCATAAGAACATAACCTTACTATTCTTTTCATGAGGAATATCCTAGCTGTATAGGCTAGAGAAGAGTTGTGTTATATATACTGGAAGGTGAAGATTTCCTGTTAATTTACTCCGTAGCTTATCTGTCTGTCTCTCCTGTCTCTGTCACAAGAGTCCAGTCAGTCTGCTGATGTGTCTTTGTGGATGTGAAGGATATGGGAAGAGAGAATAGAAAGTATGACTACTTTTTAAAATGATGTATTGAAGGTTGGGAATATAGTTACGTGTTAAGAACAAGTTTTGATCTCTAACGCCAAAAAATAAAAATAAGTAATGTGTGAAGATCTTTTATGGAACAATAAACATATGAATCATGTAGTAGGCTATGTCAGAGCTCAAAGGATCTGTGGCTGAGGAAACAAGGCCGGGGAGTGGGTAAGGGGCTATGAAAACAGCTTAATGAACCTCTGTGCAGACCATCCTCTCCTGTTCCTATCCTACTTCTCCTGCTCATCTCATTTGACAGACTGAGTGGAGAAACTCAAGGCCTGCTCCATAGGCAAAGAAACGTGAGGTGTTTACAAAGCAAACTGAAGAACATCCATGAGAGTGGCATTGGAGGAGGAGCAGTCGTAGATAGCTGTGAGGAGCTGGGCATGAGTCAGCACAGATATGGCCAGGAGTTAAACTCAGACCTTAGTGGCCTGGTGCCACTGTAATACTGTCACTGTGAGGCAGGAGGATTGCTGTGAATTGGAGACTAGCCTGAGCTACATAGTGAGTGCACTCCTTACCTACTCCCCTAAAGAAAATGCTGTCGTGAAGTGGTGGGCTGTGTACCTACACTTAGTGATTGGTCTACTCAGCAGTTCTGACAGTGTTCCAGGATGCCTTAATTCTAACTCTGACCATGTTAAGATCAGACAGAGAAGAATGTGACAGAGTGGGCAAAATCCTTTGCAGCAAGCACTATCAAGTATTAATACCATCAGTAATAATGGCTGCCATTTCATCTGTGACGCTTCTCTAGGAGCCTCACCCCTGCAGGTTGCATTTCATTGCATGTGCACTTTTGCTTTCAGCACTGCAGGTTGCATTTGGATCACTGTATCGAGACGACGTCTTAATAAAACCCAGCCGTGTTGTCGCCATTTTGGCTGCAGCGTGTATGCTGCAGTTGGTGAGTATGCCACCACTCAGCAGTGTCACAGTGCCTGGTATACCTTGGAGCACACCTCCAAAACCGAAGTGAAATTCTGCTTCTACAGTCTTTAAAACAAACTGTATAAACATGTCATTTGTTTGAAAATACTGACCAAACACTGTTAGTTAAATTGAGGGGCTTTGTTTGATCCCTATGTGAAGTGGATGGGAGCTATTTCTGGGTAGCTTCCTTGATGTGTAATTATTTGGCAACATTCACTTGACCACGTTCCCCTGCAGACTTCTGTCCATCAGTGACCTCACTGCTAAGCAGATGGTTTATCATCCGTAATTTAGTTCATTGGGGTCAAAGAAGCACTGAGTCTGTTGTTTAAGCTTCCTAATTATGATATCATCCTTTGTAAATGATGTGTGTCATCCAGTGACTATATGTTGCATATATTGTGCAGTGTGTGGGACTTGGTGAAGGGGGCCAAAGAGGATGAAGATGTAGTCCCTGAACATGGACAATCTGTGTGTGCCTTCAAGGAGCTCACAATACAATGAGGGTCAGGTGAGAGGTGAATACATAGCCCAAAGGTCCAAACAGTTACCCAGTGTTAAGAGTATAGCATAAATGCCTCATGGGTCTAGTGAACTTGTACAGGCAGGAAGGGCTGGTTCAACCTAGCACCCTCATAGGACACTGTATTCTAGATTGAGTTTGACGGATGCCTAGCTTGCACTGTGTGAAAAGAGGGGAAAAACAGCATTTTGGACCATGAACAGAAAGACCTAAAATGTGAGAGGATGGAGGATTAGAGAAGCTAAGTAGACTGAGTTTCCAGTGTCAATTAAATAGAGTTGGAGGACTGGCAAGACAGCTGAGCCTAAAAAGGTGCCTGCCACCAAGCCTGACAATTTTCCCTTGGACACACATGGTAGCAGGAGAGAACTGAGTCCCCCAGGTTATCCTTTGATCACAATGTGCATGCTGTGAAGTGTGTCCCACCCCTATTCATGCAACATAAATAAATAAACATCTAAAATATCCTGGTATGGTGGTACGCATCTTTAATCCCAGCATTCAGGAGACAGAAGCAGGCAGATCTCTGAGGTCAAGGTCAGCCTGGTTATATAGTGACTTACAGGCCAGCCAGAGTTACATGGTAAGATTCCATCTTAAGAAACAAAACAAAAAAAATAAATAATTTTTTTTTTAAAAAATGGAGAGAAATACCAAACCCAGCACATGAAGGTTCCTCTGTACGTTATGAAGTTTAACTTTCCCTGTGAGCATCTTTGGAAGATTTTAATAAGGAAAAGACAGTTTCTACTTTAGGGTGGCTGAGGGTGCAGCTCTGTGGTGGAGCACTCACCTGGCTTATGCAGGGCCGTGATGTGTGGGGTGGATTCTCAGCCCCACACCAAAATGACAGAAGATTATTGCAAGTACAGCGTTTGAAGGAAAGTGAGAATATTAGAGATACAAAGGTACTGCAATTGAACAAATGCCTTCTAGATTAAAGTAGCAGTAATAACCACAGAGAGGAAAAGGCTCCCAAAGAGGAAGTTGGGAGTTGGGGGATTTGCAGCAGTGAAGTTGAGGTGTTAGGAAAAGAAGGTTCTAGAATTGAGGCAAGTTCAAAAGCCAGTGAGTCAATGCTGTGCTTTAATTTAAGCTTATGTAGTTTGACTGGCAGATCTATTTAAAGTGCTAGTTATTAGCTTGTTTATTGTCCTGGTTGATAGTATCTTTTCAAGTATTTTTATCTTTCCAATACTTACTTTGAATATATTCTCTAACTTTGGTCTTTTTGGATTTGTTCTAAATCTGCTTTCTGCCTTATTTTTCTAACTTACTAATCCTAACTTAATAATATAGTTGCATGATGAATATATTTCAGAAATCTGAGTGAAAAATGACAATATACTTTCTTTACATAGGAGGTGCTGTATTTGAAACCTGTGTGAATCTTTTACATTAAAATTTTAATATGTTATTTAAAACTGTGATGTACTTGTTTAGAGGCATCTGTTGAGTATTGATGGTGCTTTAAACTTTACTGAGCGATGTTGTATACATCCATATTATTTCTTTGTCTATCCTGTGTCTTGATTAGCTGACTGTGTAAAGAGTTCTTAGATTAATAAGAGCAGGAAAAACTTATTGTAAAGTGCTGTTGGAGAACTTTGCAAACAGAAAATGAGACACGCAGCATCTCCTTCCCTGTCGCTGTGCCTCCCCTGCCCATTTCATTCTCAGTGCCAGGTGCTAAGTGGGTACTTGCTAGATTCTTTTTTCAGTATTTCTATTGAAGTTAGAAAAAGCTTAGGCTTGTTGCACTTCAATGAGTTTTCTTCCATCCTTCCTTCTGTTCTTCCTTCCTTGCTATTTTGATTTGTTTTTACTTTTTAATATTTGGAAGCACATACGAGAGCTTATTTTCTCAGGTGAAATGGCCTTTCCAGTGCTTGTTTATATTTACAGGATGGTTTAATACAACAGTGTGGTGAAACAATGAAGGAAACAATTAATGTGAAAACTGTGTGTGGCTATTATACATCAGCAGGGACCTATGGATTAGACTCTGTAAAGAAAAAGTGAGTCACTTTTCCTATTTTTTCCCCATCCCACTTCTGGGAATTTGGTTGTTTTGGAGTTTTACAAGAATGTAATAAGGAATTAGTGGGGTAAAGAATAGAGTAATAGAATTTGTTACTCTGAAAACTTGCTTTTCTTCTGGACTAAGCATTGAGTTGCTCAGAGTTGACACTGTCAGTGACCACAGCAGAGCTGAAATATGCTCATACAGCTGTGGCCATCACGTAAGGCCATCACTTTAGGCACCATAGATGTTATACTAATACAAATATGGGCAGTTTGGCTCCTGAGAATTACAGAACTCATTTTCTGCTTATACAGAAGGTAATGTCTTACAAGGTACTTAACTTGTTAATGAGAAATGATACTAATATTAAGGGAATATCCCATAATAACTACTGACTAAAGCTATACTAAATTTCATCACTGAGGTAAAAACTTTGAGCATGGCCTAACATGATTAATATCTTGTCTCTAAACTGTAAGACATCAGTGAGTTAGCAGTTCCAGATAAGACAGCTAACCGCACTTTACCCTCAGGTGCCTGGAGTGGCTGCTGAACAACCTGATGACTCACCAGAGTGTGGAGCTTTTCAGAGAACTCAGGTATGTGGGTTCCAAGGAACTGCACAGCAAATCACCCTAAAGGGTCACTTTCCACTCGCTCAGGTACTCCAGAAACTTTTGTAAAATACCAAGAATATTTTGAGCACCAGGCCTACTACACACACCTTTAATCCTAGCACTTGGAAGGCAGAGGCAGGTGGATCTCTGAGTTAGAGGGCAACTTGGTCTACAGATCAAGTTTCAGGACAGCCAGAGCTACATAGTAAAGACCCTGTCTCAAAAAAAGAAGATAAAGAAAAAAGGGCAAACAATTTAATGAAAGGCATCCTGACTATATACACAAACTGAATAAGCTCTGCAATCTGTCTTTGTTGTAAATGATAAAATGTACATTGTTGTTTTAACAATTGTAATAGAATGTACCACTCCTCTAAGACTATTAAGACTTTCAAGTGCTACCTCACTTCTACAAGCTTATAGAGCTTCAAAAGGGATAGTTTGGCTGGGCAGTGGTGGCACACGCCTTTAATCCCGGCACTCAGGAGGCAGAGGTGGGTGGATCTCTGTGAGTTTTGAAACAAGCCTGGTCTACAGAGTGAGTTTCAGGACAGCCAGGGCTGTTACACAGAGAAACCCTGTCTTGAAAATCCAAAAAAAAAAAAAAAGGAGCGTGTGGGGGGGATAGTTTGAAAAGTGTTTTTATCATAGAACATGATTTTGAAAAACAAATCAGAACATGTTTTAGGAGGAAAATGGGTTTTTTTGGTTTTTGTTTGTTTGTTTGTTTGTTTTTCAAGACAGGGTTTCTCTGTATTGTTTTGGAGGTTGTCCTGGAACTCGATCTGTAGACCATGCTGGCCTCGAACTCACAGAGATCCGCCTGCCTCTGCCTCCTGAGTGCTGGGATTAAAGGCGTGTGCCACCAACACCTGGTGGAAATTTTTTTTAATAATTTAATTTTCTATTTTATTTGCATTGGTGTTTTTCAGGCATGTATGCCTGTGTGAGGGTTTCAGACTTGTAGTTATAGACAGTTGTTAGCTGCCATGTGGGTGCTGGGAATTGAACTGGGTCCTCTGGAAGAGTAGTCAGTGCTCTTAACCACTGAGCCATCTCTTCAGCCCTGGGGAAAATGTTTTTTAAAGACTTATTTTAGTGTAAGGTTGTTTGCCTGAATGTATGCCTATCCAGGAGTCCTTAAAGAACAGAAGAGGGTGTAGGATCCACTAGAACTAAGTTAAAGATGTTTGTGAGCTGCCATGTGGGTTCTAAGAAGCAGTAAGCACTCTTAACTACTGAGCCACCTCTCCAGATCCTATTTTAAAATTTTCATGGAACAATAGATGACTCAGAGGATGGGGATACTTATAAATAATTTTTAAAAAGCCTGTTGACCTGAATTCTGTCCCCAGATCCTCAAGGACCAGTCCCTAAGACTTGTCCTATGACTTCCACATACATGACATGACCTGTGTGTTCTCTCTCTCTCTCTCTCTCTCTCTCTCTCTCTCTCTCTCTCTCTCTCTCTCTCTCTCTCTCTCTCACACACACACACACACACACACACACACACACAGAATAAAATTAAAAACAATATTTACTGAACCTGATGAAATTATACTCATAGTTAGCTTGGCCCTTTGAACTGTATCTACTTATCATTCACTCTTCCTCTCTTCTTGATGTCCCTAGAATATTAATGATACACCACTGAGGGGTGTGAATATTGCAGTTTGATTGTGCTGTGTTTTACACTGTCAGAGGGTTCCTCTATCAGTGAGACTGAAAAAATATGGATGGAAATGATATTTTTGAAGGTTCTAGGGTATAACTGTCATAAGTGTGAAGTTTTTTTTGTTGTTGTTATTTGTTTTTTTGTTTTTGTTTTGGGGGGTTTTGTTTTTATTTTTGAAACAGGGTCTCACTATATAGCTCTGGCTGCCCTGGACCTCACTATGTAGATCAGTCGGGCCTTGAACTCACAGATCCACCTGGCTCTGCCTATGGAAGCTGAGATTAGAAGCATTTTGATGAAAAAGAACACAACAAAGGTTTTAGTGTGTCATGGCTTCTGAGGTAGGAGAGATGTTAGAGATCTCACTGAACTTTGTTAAAAAGAAGGTATCATAGAGGAGTCATCTTAAAAACTTGCAAACTTTTCTGGTTAAAGGAAAGGGAGAGAAAAAGAAATAGAGTGAGCAGCCAATGACCACATTTCCATTCTAAATTTAAACTACTGTACCTCTTCATCTTACTCTGAGAGCAATAAAAGTTGTTTGTTTTTGGGACACGGTCTCACTGTGTAGCCCCAGCTGTTCTAGAACTCACTGTGTTCATCAGGCTAGCCTTGAATTCACAGAGATCTGCTTGCCTCTGCTGGAATTATAGGCATGAGTTACCATGCCTGACTTAAATGTATTTTCTGACTAAAAGTTCTTTCTTTTAAGCATAGATGTTAAAGTTACTTTGATTACTATGTGCTAGTGTATTGGTAGCATGCTGATAATCTTAGCACTGAGAAGACTGAGACAAGAGGATGGCAAGTTTGAGAACAGCCTGGTCTATATAGCAATTTCCTGCTTCAGGAAAAGAAAAAAGATTACTCTGAAGATGCAGCTGTTTTAGTGAACTTTAAATCTGGTTTTTATTGTTGTTGTTGTTTTGGTTTTTCGAGGCAGAGTTTCTCTGTATTGTTTTTGGAGGCTGTCCTGGAACTCGCTCTGTAGACCAGGCTGGCCTCGAACTCACAGAGATCCGCCTGCCTTTGCTTCCCCAGTGCTGGGATTAAAGGTGTGTGCCACCAACGCCTGGCCTCTGTTTTGTTTTTTATTTTTGCATAGAAATATGTAAGAGAGGAAGACGAGGTGGGGGTGTGTTTACTCAGATTCTTCAGTGCTTTTCCAGTGTCCGTGAATAAATTCAGACTCTGCAGATCCTTCACAAGCCAGTGTCAAAGTTCAGAGACTCATATGAGATGGAGTGCTAGTGAAGGTGCTCTGTCTTATGATAAAATTGCTGTCATTTTTATCCCATATTTTATTTGACAGAGAATCAAAAGTTTTTAGGGCCAATAAGATAGCTCAGCAGGTAATATCAGTTGCTACACAGGCCTCATGACCTGAACTCTACCCTGAACCTGTGGTAGAAAGAGAGAACCAAGTCCTGAAAGTTGTCCTCCAACCTCCACTTGCACACTAAGGCACATGTGTGCCTGCACTCACACATATCACACACACACAAATAAAATTTTAGAAGTTCTCCAGTCTTTTAGCTGTATGTGAAGATAGGCTCACTCCTTTGTTTTGTCTTTTCCAGTATAAACGTCATGAAACAGCTGATTGGTTCATCTAACTTATTTGTGATGCAAGTGGAGATGGATGTATATACAGCTCTTAAAAAGGTATTGGTGTGTATATACAGGAATATTACTTCGCTTTGCTCCCAGACTGAAAAGCTGTAAACAGGTGCCCAATTAGGCAGAGGAACTACACGTGCTGCTTGGTTTACAGTGGGTTGTGTCTTGGTAAATCCATCATCATAAACTGAAAATACCTAACCTACTGAGCACCACAGCTCAGCCTCACCCTTCTTAGATGTACTTAGAATGCTTATTTAGCCGATAGCGGCCACATCACTTAACCCAAGACACTTGCATCATTAAGTGTTGTGTGACTCCTGTAATTTGTTCATTTCTCTCCTGAAGTGAAAGCAAGTGATCCTTGGTGCGTTTCTCTATCACCACAGGTGCAAACCCTCAGTCAGTCCATCTGGCCATCTCAAGCAGGTGGCCCTATGCCCTAAGTCTTTATTTAGATAGGGGTTCAGACTGTCTTAGTCACTGTTCTATTGCTGTGAAGAGACACCATGATGAAGGCAACTCTTAGAAAGGAGAGCATTTAATTGGGGGCTGCTTACAGTTTTAGAGAGTTAGTCCATGGTTGTCATGGCAGGAGCATGGCAGCAGGCAGGCAGGCAGACAAGCAGGCATGGTGCTGGAGAAGTAGCTGAGAGTTTTTGTCATTATCAGCAAGATGAAGGCTGAGAGAAAGATTGGGCCTCTGGTGGACTCTTAAAACCTCAGAGCCCACCCCCATTGACACTTTGAAAAGGCCACCTCCTAATCCTTCTCAAACAATTTCACCAACTGAAGACCAAGCATTCAAATAAATGAGCCTGTGGGGGCTGTTCTCTTCCAAACCACAACAGTGACTTGGGTTTGCTTTATTTTCCTGGAAGCAGGACCTCATTCTGCATCCCACACTTCTGCCAATCCTTCTGCCTCAGTCTCTTTTGTGCTGTGATTACATTTAGGTGCACCTAGCCAGCTTCTTTTTCATCCTTTTGACGGTTTTAGGTCTAATTTTGTTTCACAATTGAAAAAAAATCAGCTTACTCTGATGGTTGGCAAGGGTTGGCATCTGTACTCAGGCAGGCATGCTTGAGGCAGAGGCCACTGCTCTTGCCCCACTGTGTCATATATGGTCCATTGTCCCTGTGCAGAATGTAGTGTGCACTTCACAAAGTCACAGCATTTCTGTGGCGATGAGACTAAGGCTGCTAGTTTTCTTCAGGGAAACTTAGCATTTGAAACAGTGTGTTTGGGAGGTCACACTTTTACCCGTGAGCTGCACTGGCAATTGTTCTGCCAGTGTAGCTTCTCCGATAGCAGGAGTGATGGGTGCTCATTCTGCCAGCGCCATGCTTGTAAACACTCAATACATATTCCCTTAGTGGCCTGAAGGGAAACACTCCATAACACTCTGGTTGCAAATGAAGAAGTTTAAACCCAGAGAAATTAGGTGATGTATTCAGCTCCTACATGACAGTTGGAGACTGAACATCTAAACTCTTCACTGTTTGTGTCTGTGTCAACATCACAGAGTCAGAAATTCCTCTTCCTGTGTTCACTTCTGCAGTCTTATGATCTTGCATCATATTTAGTGTTACTGATTTGTTAGTAATTAGACTATGTTGGTACAGAATTATCGATGTGCTATATATGTTAAAGCTGAAGGTGCTTGATCCAGTAAGATGTGCTTGCAACTATTATATGCACTGAGTTTTTATTATTGGAGCTCCATCTCGTGCCATGATAACTTGAAAGCTTTAATAGACTTCTTGCAGTTTCTTGTAAAATGGAAATTTTAGCTATTATCTTGGGCTGACAATGTAGCTCAGTTGGTAGAGTGTTTGCCTAGCACGTTCAAAGCCTTGGGTTCAGTTCCCAGCACCTCTTAAACTAGTGACTCCCAACCTCCCTACAGTTCATCATGTTGTGGTGACCCCCAACCATAAAATTGTTTTCATTGAAGCTTCATAACTATAATTTTGCTGTTGTGTGTCATAGTGTAAATATTTTTGGAGCTAGAGGTTTGGAATAGGGGTTGTGACCCACAGGTTGAGAACCACTGACTTAAACTGAGGATAGTGACACAGGCCTGTAATTCTAGCACTCTACAGGTGTTTAAAGTTATCCTCAGCTACATATTAATTTTAAGGCCAATCTGGGCTACATGAGACCCCATCTCAAAGAAAATTTTTTTAAATAGGACTGTTTGAAAATATAATGGTAAAGTGTTGAAGCCTTATAATTCTTTTATTATTTTTTTCTAACTAGTGGATGTTCCTTCAGCTGGTGCCTTCCTGGAATGGGTCTTTAAAGCAGCTTTTGACAGAAACAGATGTCTGGTTCTCAAAGTGGAAAAAAGGTATACTGAGAATCTCATACACACCCTTTTTTTTTTTTCTTTTAATGATGCTTTTTAAAAAAATTATTTGTGTAACAGCCCTCGCTGTCCTGGAACTAGCTTTGTAGACCAGCCTGGCCTTGAACTCACAGAGATTCACCTGCCTCTGCCTCCCGAGCACTGGGACTAAAGGTGTGCACCACCACTGCCCGGCTAATGACACTTCTTAAAATCAGGCCTTGGCTTTCACTTACAGACTTGGCTTTAGAGCAATTTCCTACTTCAGCCTCTATTCACAGCAGGAAACTGAGTGCTGAATGAGGAAAGACTCCTGAGCTGTTGCCATGTTCTGACCCCAGAGCTACCGTTCTCCTGTTGTCACCAATTCATCTTGGGAATTATACTTGTTTGATGACCAGATTAAAAGCTATGCCCCAACCCATCTCTCAGGCAGTGTTCCTGATGGGGCCTATGGCCGCTGCTGTGCATCACTAACTGGAAGTAGATGCAGAGGAGATGTGGGATGTGCACTGCTCAGTGTGTAAGCAGCCCTTCCTGGGGCTAGAGGCACAGCTCAATAGTTGTTAAGAGTGTGTAAGTTCATTCCCAGCCCACATCAGGCAACTTACTACAGCATGTTGTATCCTCACAGGTCCTTCTGGGTTCCTTGGGAAGGGGAGGGGGAGAGAGAGAGAGAGAGAGAGAGAGAGAGAGAGAGAGAGAGAGAGAGAGAGAGAGAGAGAGAGAGAGAGAGAGAGAGAGAGAGAGAGAGAACTTCCTTGAGTACACCTCTCCTACCATGCTGCCTTGTAAAGTCAACCACAAAAATAGAAGGACAGCACAAGGACATAATTACTACCAAAATTAATTTGAGAGATTTTTCAGAGTTACTCTAAGGTTTCTCACAACCTAAGTTTGTAAGACTGTTGAAATCCTTGAAAATAGCTTACTTGCATTCAAGCAGGCTCTGTGTGTGTGTCCATAGAAACATTTAGTAAAACAGCACATTTGACAAGAATGCTGTTTAATTAAAACTTTCTTAATAGACTTTGAAGGGACGACTTTCCTTGAAACTGAACAGGGAAAACCGTTTGCGCCCGTGTTCAGACATTTAAGGCTACAGTACATTATCAGTGATCTGGCTTCTGCAAGGATCATTGAGCAGGATTCTCTGGTACCTTCAGGTAAGGAAATCTGATATGTTTGTGATTTGAAGTCATGTTTTTCTGATTGTAGCATTTCATACTTGCATAGGAACGAACAGTAAAGAAACCAGGAAGTCGTCCTTGATCCTATAAGGTATGTATCTTTATGCCCACAGAGATGAGCATGTAAATAATGTTCCTGTGCTCACATTTCATACTGCTTTCTCATGTCATATTTCATTACTAAGTACCTGCCACAATATTTAAGTGACTAAGAAGCATTTTACAGTAGTGTTTTGATTAATTTCTCTACTGAAGATCAAGCTCAGGGCTTTGTACTGCATGCTAGGCCCTAGCAGTAAACTGTAGCTTCAGCCCTAGCCTGAAGCATTTGATTCCTGACTTCTACTAGTGCTGCTATTAGAAGCCTGCAACCACACTCTTGGCTCTGGGCATTTCTCAGATGGTTAATCAGCGCACTGTTTTGGATAATAGCCTGACAAATTACTTTTGATGTATTTAAAATGTATCACTGCTCTTTCTATTAGTTGCCCTTATATTTGCTTAGTTTCTGGTTTTTCTTATTTTGAATTCTTAAACATGTTGAATCAAGTAAACAAGTATTTATTTTTATAAGTCTGTTGTATTTGTAACAAAAAGTCTGTTGTATTTGTAACAAGTTGCATTTAGTAGTGTATAAGCACACTAGGGCATTTGCCTAGCATGTTCAAGACCCTGGTTTTGAAGCAAACTACAGCAAAAAGGAGAGAAGAAAAGCAGGATACTAAGCCTATAGTAGTTTTAGTGTGTACTCAACACCAGGCAGTGATGTAAATTAGATGCCAAAGCTATGACAGAGCCTTCGTTAAGGCTCTGTAGAGATTTATTCTAATTATGTATAGGTTTGTGTCTTGTATGTGTGCATTTGAGTACAGGTGCAGGCTTTGGATTCTTTAGAACTGAAGTTACAGATGGTTGGCTGTGGGTTGTCTGATGTGGGTGGGGAACCAAACTTGGGTCCTCTGGAAGAGTAGCAAGTACTCTTACACAGCCCTCTCTCCAGCCTCATCTTTATGGATTGTTAAGTTTAGAAAACAGTTTGATATGATGTACTTAGGAGTGTCTGGTACAAGTGGACAAGTTTTTTGTCTGAAAGGCAAATTGTATAAACATCTGGAGTCTGAAGCATTTTATTTGTTAAAAAATTAAATAGATTTATGACTAGATTTCAGGGTTTTTCTTCCTGGTGTGAAATGATATGAACAAATTTTATTCTATCTTATAAATATAAACAAATACAAAGTTAAAATTAAATGTCACCCTGTTGTGAAGAGGCAGAAAATGCCATGTTGCTCCTTGGCTGGCATATGCTCTCAGAAGGAAACTGAGGACTAGAGATACGGTCGGCAGAGCTCTTGAGTGCCGTGCACACAGCCCTAGGTGCCATCCTCAGCAGGAGGGGGGGTTTTCACTTTAGGTTGAGTTGAGGTTCGTTATTTCATGAGATCAGATTTATCAAGGTCATCTCATCAAATGTCTTATTCTGTAGCATGTTCCTCTTCTCTCATCCCTTCTTATCACCATGACTCTCAAACCTTGCTATATTTTTTTTCTGGAGTCGGGACCAACAAAATCTCAAAATCATCTGTCTCCTCTCTGCATGTATTTAGTTGTACTAAAAAGAACCTAATATTTCATCCTGGTGACCTAGGGCCAGAAGGTTATGGCAGTCACAGTCCTGACCCCTAATTCTTCCTCTACATCATAGGATTTGGATGCTTGATTCACCTTCTTCCTTCCTGACCAGTCAGTTTTTTTATATGATTCCTACCTTCTCATCATTTGACCTTGGCTCGGGAACATTTACCTTTGCAGAACATTATGCACTTATCCCCCCATGGAAGTGCCATGGACTTTGTTTAGCAGAATTGCTCTGCATCAGAAGTTTTCAGACTTTTATCTCACCTGCCATTCATTGCCACATTCCCTTTTCACAGCCCCTGTCTCTGCAGCCCTCTCTTTTCTGCTGGCCTGTGGAAGCTCTCCTGTCTTTCATCAGCTCCTGGCAATCTTAGATTTCATGTAGATGGTGATTGGTTACACACAGTTGCCCTTCCACTAAGTAAGGTTCAAAGCCAGTGAAACCTTCTTTGTTCCACACCATTGCCCTGGACACTCCTGCTGCAGAGCACTCCACAACTGGACAGATAGCTTTCCCCGCCATAATGAAATGTTATTACATATATAACTTAATAGATGAAGAAGCCATAGTTAAGTTCCCCAATACATAACTTTATTAAAAACTAATAATAACCAGGTGGTGGTGGTGCATGCCTTTAAGCCCAACACTCAGAAGGCAGAGGCAGACAGATCTCTGTAAAGTTCAAAGCCAGCCTGGCCTACAGAACAAATTCCAGGACAGCCACACCTACACTGAGAAACCTGTCTCAACCAAAATAATAATAATAAAATAAAATCTGAAAACACTCTTAGGAATGATGTTCATGATGGAGTCAGTATGCCACAGGAGGAAACGAAGTGCCAGCAGAGCCTGTTTTCTCTTCTGGAAAGGAGGTCACTCTTAAGTCTGTGAGCTCAGTGCCCTTTACCATGTAGAGAGCAGAGTCACATGGTTCCTGTGTGTTTATAAAGCAAGATGCCTGCTTTGTAAGTTGCTGTTTTAAATACAAGTTTAGAAATAAGTTTCACCAACTACTTGTTAATTGATGTTCATACTTTAGAATGGCTGTCCTCAGTTTATAAGCAGCAGTGGCTGGCCATGCTCCGGGCTGAACAAGACAGTGAAGTGGGGTAAGTATGCTGTGTTATGTTACTGGTTTTGCAGTGTGGGAGGCTGAGCCTAGGGCCTGGCATGTACTAGATTGAGTGCTCTACCACAGAGTCCCCAACCCAGAACAAATAGTAAACCTTGCTATGAATTTTCATTGTATTTTTAGTGGAGCTACTTAGGAATGGGTGTCCAGCAAAACAGGTAGGAAAGAGGACTGGAGGGAAAAGCTGAAAACTACTGGACGATTTTGAGAAGGCCTGTGAGCATGAACCATGGGACTTAAGAGACGTCTTCCAGGCAGAGCCCCAGCAAACTGAAAGCTGCAACTGACAGTGTCAGCCTGGCGCTGCAGTCAGTGCTGCCTCAAGTACTGCTACTGTCAGGCATGCAGCAGACATGATGTCATGTGTGCATAGGCTGTTTTTACCTCACATGATTGCCATGACTTTTTAAACACATCCATTCACATACTTCGATGTTATTTAAACTGACACTTTTAGAAGGTATGCTTTTTGTATTTATGTACAGATAAAGCTCATTTTCATATTGTGGTATGATGTCAAATTATGATTAATAAATAGGTTTTGAAGGTATTTGCATTATGTGAATTAAAGCCTTTGGGTTATAGCTTTACAAAAGAGGCCTATGAAAATGTCCTGGAACTCACTCTGTGGTCCAGGCTGGCTTTGAACTCACAGAGATCCTCTTGCCTCTGCCTCTGAGTGCTGGGATTAAAGGCATGTGCTGCTACTGCCCAGCAATTTTCTGTCCTTTTAAACTCAGTTCTTTCTTTTCAATTACTAGTTGCCCATTTTCTATGAGTACTCATGACTCTTGTATCATTTTAGGCCTCAAGTACTCATGACTCTTGTATCATTTTAGGCCTCAAGAAATCAATAAAGAAGAACTTGAGGGAAACAGCATGAGGTGTGGTAGGAAGCTTGCCAAAGATGGCGAAGTAAGTGTGGCTGTGGTCCGTATGTTCTCAGCTTGCCGAGGAAACTCTCTTACACTCTTTGCTTTACTTTCACGTGTTTGCAACTTTTCCTAATACGATATTTTAAAGTGTGTTCGCCATGGCACTCATACTACCTCAAGAATAAATAAATCCATGTTCTTTGAAAGTAGTTTAAGTGTAAGAAAGCAGATGTCTGGAGCTCCTGATCACTAGAATGTCATGGCTTGAGAACACCTTATTTGCTCTTTTCTGCAGCTTGATGTCCTGAACCAGGGTTACAGCCACCATGCTCAGTCTCACTTGAAGCCATGAAACTTGGATTCAGAGTCTAAACGGGAAGCTTGAAAAGGTCCCTCTGCAGGAGAGAAGTTGAGACTAATTGTGTGGGAGGTGTTATGTAGTCTTAGTGAGGTTCTGTTTGACAGTTACCCTAACTCAAGTCGTCCGTGCCTTTGCTGCTTATATAGGACTTGCAGATGTGGGAGCAACAGAAGGAATGTTTGCTGCTAACTCTGAAGAGCCTGCGCTCTGATGTTTTAAAATCTATCTGTGAGCCATTGATTATGTAGCCCAGCTTCATCTTTTCAACCTTCAGGTTCCAGCCTAGTTTTCACCTGGTTCTTTTTTCCCCAAATTTATCTCTGCTTCACGCTTCAGAGGTTGTTTCATGCTTGCCTGCAGGGCTGAGGCATGACAGAGAAGGGGTTGTCTTCTTCACTCCTCGTCTTGTAGCTTCATCCCTCAGTGACTGCAGCTCCTTCAAAGCAGATGCATTGGGTGCAAGATCACCTGCTAGCTGTCCTGTCACTGTCACCCTCAGAACTCAGTCTCCTCCACGGCGCTCTTGGTCACAGGCTGGACAGTATCAACATCTGTATCCTGACCTTCTTTGCCCAGTGATCTAGTGTTCTACCAAGGCATTCACTCGCACTGATGACATCACCTTCAAAATCTCCATTTCAAGTATCCATTGCAACTTCGACTTTTCCTTTCTCTTTCTAGCTCTCTGTTCTAGGACTTGAACATTGTTTTTACCCCCACTGAGATGTACAGTTAGTCCTTTTTCCTGTCACCGTTTTTGTCACCCCCTACTTTTTTACTTGACTTATATTTTGCTCCACCTTAAAACCATTCCCTTGTTTATATTCATCTACTTTTTATTTTCCCCATTTGAAGCTGTGAGACTCAACAAGTTCCAATTCCTATAGACTCTCAATGAGCACTTAAATCAGGCTGAAAGTCCTTTAGAGGTCTATCTTAGTTAGGGTTTCTATTGCTGGGATAAACACATGACTGAAAGCAACATGGGGAGGAAAGGGTCTATTGTTGTTGTTGTAGATTATAGTCCCATCACTGAAGGAAGTTAGGACAGGAACCTGGAGGCAGGAGCTACTGCAGAGGTCATGGAGGCTGCTGCTTACTGACTTGCTTTTCATGGCTTGTTCAACCTGCTGTCTTATACCATCCAGGACCACCATCCCAGGGATGGCACCACCCATAAGGACACCTCCCACACTGATCATTAATCAAGAAAATGCCCTACAGCCCCATTTGGTATGGGTATTTTCTCAGCTGAGGTTCCTTCTCAAATGACTCTAGCTTATGTCAAGTTGATGTAAAACCAGCCAGAACAAGGCCAGAGACAAGCATCTTTCCCAGTGGGTCTTCCTTAGTGTTATAACCATGAACATCACCCAGGTCTGTGGTGCTACAGAGTAAGCTGCCTACTTTTCTGCAGTGAACATGTCCTCCCTGTCTGGAGTGACTTCTCACCTTATGAGGGTCATACTGTTCATCTGACACTTACATGGTACCATGCCTTTCATTGTGGAGTCTGTAAACCTGCATTCCAGCAATCTGCCTGCCTTCTGGGTCTGCCACTGTGCTGAGCTGTCTGTCCTGTCCTTGTCCACCATCTTGATTCCATCTTTTTGTTTGTTTGTTTTTGTTTTCCAAGACAGGGTTTCTCTGTGTAACCCTGGCTGTCCCGGGACTCGCTCTGTAGACCAGGCTGACCTCTAACTGAGAGATCCACCTGCCTCTGCCTCCCAAGTGCTGGGTTTAAAAGTGTTTGCCCCACTAACTGCTGACATAGAGTCCATGTTTTTTAACACGGAGAAGTCTGCAGTCCTCAACTCCCATGCTGAATCATCCACGCTGCTCTTCAGTTGACCTTCTAAAGTCTCCTAGACTCTTCACTTCCTTAGCAATACTGCTGGAACTGAGGTTCAGTTCTTATCCCTGTCTATGCTCAGTCCCATGCTCTCTCATTTATTCCCTTGACATTACAGCCTGTCTGCATAAATGCCTCTTGACTCCCACTAGGCATCTTTCTCAGATACCTAGAGCATCTCACATAGAGCATCCCTCGGTTTTCCCCAGAATTCCCTACCTGGTCACAGCGCCTCTGTTCATCTGCCATGTATGCTCCAAACGGCATTTATATGGAGGCCTAATTCTTTCCTTCCACTCTTGGTATCCATGAGAAATCCCTCAAGAGTCAGTCCTTAAAATGCTCAGCCCAGGTCACCATCTATCCTACCTGGGCTACTGGAGGATCCTCACAGTATATCATTTCCAAATACAACATAAAAGTTTACAGACTGTTCCCAAACTCACTCTTATTTTTTTTTTTTTTTGCATCATGTCTCACACACAACAGCAAAAATAGTGTGAAAGTGTAAACTAGATCATGTTGCTTCCTTTCATAGAATCTTCTCTTAGTCTACTATACTCTCCCTTACCAGGAACTAGACTGCCTCTGTGAATCCATCTCCAATTCCTGTCCCTGACTGCCCTGACCTAGCCGTACAGCTCTTCTCACTGTCTCTCAGATAGGCCAAGCATGTTTTTACCTGCAGAGCTTTGGACTTACCCTCCCCAGCCAGATCCCCAGTCTGCTCCTTGGCCCAGTCTCCTCCCCAAATCTCCCTGGGCTCCTGTACACATTGTTCACCAGGCTCCCTAGTTGTGAGTTTCCTGTTCTCTGTGTCACTCTCCTGACCTCTTTTCTTCTGTCACACATATACCCATCCCTCTGTCTGCCATGTGAACACTCAAGAGCATGCTATAAATTCTACTGGGGCAGAAGCTTACTGACCACTGTGCCTCACTCCCTGGAGTTGAGCCTGGTATATAACAGATGCTCAGTACACATCAGTGAATACTGAGTTTACTGTGTAACCCAGGGTGTGCCTGCCTTTCCCACACTGCCTTACTCCCCTCTGATTAACTGGTAGCTGTGGAGATGGTATCTGGAGTGGCCTTCATGTGTCTGGTGATTGGTTGAAACATTTTAGAGAACTTCTGAGCCTTGTATACAGATGCCAGGTACCCAAGCTGTTCTTATTCAGAACTGCAGTGGCAGGGCTGGTTCCCTGGGACAGCACTGCAGTGTGAAGGGAAGTGGAGGATAAAGCTTGGGAGTCTGGCTATAGAGGGTGTCTCAAGGCCAGGGCTGTGTTTGGAGCAGAACCATATGGGAGAAGCACTGGCAAGAAGTGCTTTCCCTTGCACATACTTGAAGTGAAGGGGAAAAACAAAACAATACAAAAAAAAAACCCTTTTTTTAATGTCTGACTTACTAATGTGATGATCTGAAATGAATCTTTTGTTTCTCTTAGTACTGCTGGCGGTGGACAGGTTTTAATTTTGGCTTTGACCTCCTTGTGACTTATACCAATCGGTACATCATTTTCAAACGCAACACACTGAATCAGCCATGTAGTGGATCTGTCAGCTTACAGCCTCGAAGGAGCATAGCATTTAGGTAGGATGACACCCCTACTTCCTACACCACCGGGAAGGGTAAGAAATATAATGAATTGGGCAGTGGTGGCGCACACCTTTAATCCCAGCACATAGGAGGCAGAGGCCGGTAGATCTCAGTGAGTTAGAGGCCAGCCTGGTCTACAGAGTGAGACCCAGGTCAGCTAGGACTGTTACACAGAGAAAACCTGTCTCAAAAAAACAAAAAGCAAGCAAACAAAAAGAATGAAATGAAATGAAATCTTGATCACCAATGTAGGATTTGGGTAAGACACAGTGTATGGGAGCTGAGAAAACTTCATTTCTTTGAACACATCTCAGTAGACAAGAAAAGAAGGTCTTGAGTGTCAGGATAAGCAGCTAGAGTAGGAATGATGAACAACTTGATTCAGGACTTGAAACTGTCACCGTGTTACATCCCTAGCAAATAAAATGTGCAAACTAGAGTAAGTCAGATGCTCTTGGAAAGCACCTGCCGGGCATGCTGTGTCCACCTCTTCCTAGAAGTAAACTGGCATTCATTTCCTGGAGATGGTGCTGTGGACTGGCAGGAGCAAGTAGTTGAGTGATGCTATCTATTTTCAAGAATCAACTCAAAGGGGCCAAGCATGGTGGTGATGTCTTTAAACCTAGCACTTGGGAGACAGGGGCAGGCAGAGGTTTGTGAGTCTGAGACTATTCCTATCTATATATGTGAGTTCCAAGACAGCCAGAGCTATGTAATGAGACCATTGCAAAACAGAACCTCAAAGGGATTTTATGTAAGATCTAAAGTTGTTGACGTAGTTGGGAGATGACATGGGGCAAAGGCTTGATGACATTTGGTTTGGTGTAGCCTTCTTTGATATGATGCACAGGCTCAAAAGTCTTTATCTAAATTGTAAGCGTGTGTCAGTGAATACAGGGAAAAGGCAGCTGCAGAAGGGGAGAGAACATCTGCAAGCAGACCATATCCTTGATGGGATTAGCATTCAGAGTACACAGCAGACCAAAAACTACAACTGAAAACTGCCAGGGAGGGGGGCAAAGATTTGTAGTTTTAGCCAAGTTTGAGACTAATTACATAGTCCCAGCTAAAAAGGATGGGGCAGGTGGAAAGATGGCTCCATGGGTAGTTGTCTTGCAGAGGACCCAGGTTAGTTCACAGCCCCACATGGTAGCTCACAACCATCCATAACTTCAGTTCCAGAGTACCCAACACCCTCTTGACATTTGTAGGCACCAGGTATGTACACAGTGCACATTTTTACTATAGCTGGGCAACTCATACACATAAAATAAAATAAATTTTTATGATTGAAAGCATGCAGATTAAAAGTGGCCAAGGCTGTGGCAGAGCAGCCATGGAATGTACATGGCTCTGATTTACTCCTGCAGACCCAGAAAAACAAAGCAGCAAAGAATTCGCCCAAAATTCCTCCAAAAGGCTGGGGAGGTGACTCAGTCAATACAGTGCTGCCAGGCAAGCATGGGGGCCTGCTGTCCAGCCTGCTTAGCCAAATGGGTAAGCGCCAAGGTCTAGAGGAAGGCACCCCAGATTGGCATCAAGCCTCTGTGTATGTACATATACATACATATATTCTCACAAACACACACACTAATTCTCCAAAGAAGATACTTAACATTGTAGTCATTGGGAAAAGTGAAATAACAACCACAATAAAATGCTGCTGCACATCTTTTATCCAAAGCAATAACAAGGATGGACATGGCTATAGAATAACCAGATTCTTGTCCCCTGCTGATAACATTGTACAAAGTGGTGCTGCCATAGCACAAAATAGGACATTTGCAAAAGCATAAACTAGTGCTTTATGGCCCAACAATTCTGCTTCTGAGTACATCCCAAAAGAGTTGGAAGCAAGGGCTTAGCTATTTATACTCTTAGGCTTGCAGCAGCATTGCTCATGGGAGCTGGACAGTAGAAGCTTGACAGATAACTTGATAAACATGGGTGGTGATGTACACATAGCAGAACATGAGTCATCCTTAAGAAGGAAAACCCGACAAAGACCCTGTGAAATGAGTTAAGTGTGTCACAAAAGAACAGCAATCCCGATTCCACTCATGCCTAAAATAGAAAAGTTTATGGGGACAGAAAGTGAGCTGGGTACCAGTTCTGGGGGAAGAAATATGAAGATTCCCTGCTTACCAGGGATGGTGTCAGCTGGAGAAGGTGGCATGCTCTGAGAATGAGTGTGGTGGTGCCATCGCAAAGAAATCAAATAGTAAACTTCCTGTGGTGTATGTCTCTCCACTTTGGAGTTACTTTTATATAATAGAATAACACAAATTAGAAATCTGAATGGAGTAGAGTTTACATTTTGAAAAGACTTTAAATTCCTTTATATAGGACTCACCTTATATGAGGCACACTCTTGTAATCTCATCACTCAGGAGGTAGATGCAGGAAGATCATGGTTCAAGGCCAGGCTGAGCTACATAATAAGACCTGTTCCTAAAAAACAATGGTTGGAGCTGTATCTGTGGTAGCATGTTTGCCTAGCATACACAGGGCCCTGGGCCTGGACTCAGTCCACAGCACTTATTTCTATAAGACTTCCAACTGGGCAGTGGCGGTGCTCGCCTTTAACCCTAGCACTTGGGAGGGAAAGGCAGATAGATCTCTGTGAGTTAGAGACCAGCCTGGTCTACAGAGCGAGTGCCAGGACAGGCTCCAAAGCTACACAGATAAACCCTGTCTCAACCCTGTCCCCCACCCCCTGGAAAAAGACTTCCAGGGAATATAGAAGGGGAAAAAGTAGAGTAAGGAAGGCTTTGTTTATATTAGTCTTCACTTTAAGAATTGTATTTTTTTTTCATTCTAGATTGCGATTGGCTTCTTTTGACAGTAGTGGAAAACTTATATGCAGTAGAGCAACTGGCTACCAGATACTGACACTTGAAAAAGACCAGGTGAGAGTACTCGTGTGCTTGTCGCTTTGCCGCACGGTAAGAAGATGACCTTAAAATGACAAGGTTGTTTGTTTTGGTTTTTCGAGACAGGGTTTCTCTGTATTGTTTTGGAGCCTGTCCTGGAACTCGCTCTGTAGACCAGGCTGGCCTCGAACTCACAGAGATCCATGTACCTCTGCCTCTAGAGTGCTGGGATTAAAGGCATGCGCCACCAACGCCCAGCTTAATGACAATGTTTTGATGTGAAAACGTATTGAATTTTTTTCAAAGTAAGTGAAAATATCCTGATCACTTCTGCAGAACTCCATTGATTCCAGCACTGCAGATCTGGTATCCTGGATCAAAAACATGAAACCCAAAATGCTGTATTAAAATCAGAAGAATTTTCAGCACCACAGGTGCATAAAATTACCTTGAGTCTGTTTGCATGAATGTATGTATGAAATACACATACGGATCTGTGTATAGACTTAAGATGTTCTAAAATCTGGAAAAGTACAGTCTGACACTCTGGTCTCAGGGTTTTCAGAATTTCAGAAGAGAACTACTCTATGCTTTGAAACAGAATGGGACCACAGAAACAAAAAGATCATCTGGTCATGTGGTAGTGGCTCACACCTTTAATCCAAGCACTCAGGAGGCAGAGGCAGGTGGCTCTCCGTGAGTTCAAGGCCATTCTAGTCTATAGATGGAATTCCAGGACAGCCAAAGCTGTTATACAGAGAAACCCTGTCTGAGGGAAGGGGGGGAGGGGAAGGAAAGAAAGAAGTCATCTGAGGGAAAGGGAGAGTTGACAGTAGGGACAATGACTTTGGGTATCATCACACAAAGCTGCATAGTGCTTGCTCCACCCTGTACCTGGGTCGTTTATTCCCACTGTCACTGCAGACATCCTGAAGATGCCTGACGACACTCTAGTGCTCCTGAGTAGGAAGGAAGAGGGTAGACATCCATAATACTCTCCATAGCATCTCATTTGTCATGTCATACATCCAAATGTATGTATTCATTTTGAAATGTTAGGATGAGAAAGTAAATTGTTTTCAGATACAAAAATTAGAGTGCTAAATGGTGAGGAGATTTGTTTCTTTTAAAAAGCCTACCACATTGGAAACCGTGTCCTGTTTTAGCAAAGGACTTAGAGCCCTTCCTACCTCCAATGGGGGAGCCAGCACTGAGGGAATGTGGAGAATCAGTAGCTGTGCCCTCACGTGCCCTAGGGAACCTGCCACCACAGTCTCACAGTGTGCACTTGCACCTCTGCTGCAGGTGTGGGAGGGCACAGCTCATGGCAGAGGGCCTGGCCTATGCGAGAGGGTGCTGAGTGCTGTTGCAGATCCCAGAAGAAGAAATAGATGCAGGCATGGCGGGTAGAATGTGGGAATGTCCTTTTCAACAGATGTGGGATGCGGTCGGTCCTTCGAATCCCTGTCTTCCTGCACTGAAATTCCCTGTTGATCCTGGAACCAAATGAACAATGTCTGACCTTACTTTCTATCTTTGTAAAAAGCAGCCAGAAAACTAAAAGACTGCAGGCCAAGTTAATCATACCTACCCATTTTATTTGCCTAATGTCTTTGTGCCTGCTGCATAGTGAGTTCTATCCACTTGAGCCTGTGTTAATGTAGCCTCCTATTAGAAGCACTATGGCACAGTGCTGAGGGAGAAGCCCCCAACCTCCCACCCCCCTCCAAGCTTCAAAGTTGAAGGTGTATGTGATGACTGGCAGCTCAGGGAATATTTGTGCTGAAAAAGTGAGCATAAGAATCCTCAGGTGAATACTTAACCTGGCAAGGGAGGTACCATTATCATGAAGGTGGTTTTCCCAGTGCGAGGCTTATCTGTTGCACTCTGCATGTGCAGATCCCTGTGATTTCCTCAAATGCGGAAAAGTCCACTGCATAATTTGTGATAGTGAGGGGCTGCTTTTGCGCTCAGGTGAATGAGATAGGGACAAGTGCTGGTCACTTTAGAACTGAAAGGAAGTAGGGAGAATTCAGTACTGATCGATCTGGTGTTATGGACTGCAGGTGAAGACTGAAGGCTTTTGGTTAGTTACTTATGTGTTTCCCATGTGTTACAGGTATTTGCACTGGAAGAAATAGAAAATACTATTATTTAGATCATTCATCCTTATTGGATAAAAGTTGTCTCTTAATGTTTTTGGGTTTTTTTGTTTTTTGTTTTTTGTTTTTTTTTTGGTTTTTTATGAGACAGGGTTTCTCTGTATTGTTATGGAGGCTGTCGGTCCAGCCTGGCCTCAAACTCACAGAGATCTGCCTGCCTCTGCCTCCCGAGTGCTGGGATTAAAGGCGTGCGCCACCAACGCCCGGCTCTCGGCCTTCTAATTACTGGTATTGCAAGTGTATGCCACAACTCCTGGCAGCCCATGCATTTTCTAGTGGCCATCCTGCAGCCCTCTGAGCAGCAGAGAGAGCACATCCAGCAGAGTATTGCATTCCTTCCAATCTCTTACTAGATGTGGAAAGTGAGTGCAGGACCTGGAGAGGTGACTCTTGCAGAGGACGTAGGTCCAGTTCCCATCACCCACATTTGTCAGCTCACAACTGTCTGCAACTCTAGTTCCAAGGATCAAGTGTCCTATTCTGACTCCTGAGGGCACTGTATGCATGTGCATACAGTCAGGCACACACAGACATGGGATAAATAGATATTTACAAAAAAGAAAGAGAGTACATATTGTTTTGGCTTTAATTTTCATTTGATCACTGGTGTAATCGGATTTTTGTTTACTATGTGACTTCCTGGGTAAACTGATGAATTGGAGGGCATAGATTTGGTTTCATTATAAATCTGTTTGTGTCCGTGTCTCACTAAGCCCTGCTGTCCGGGCTTAGTGAGACTTAAAGCTGCTTCTCTCCTGAAGCTTCCAGTGGAGGGTAGGTGGGCTATCAGTCAAAATGCAGACAGTGTGGGTTCCTTTGTCTGGAAGCAGGTCCCAGTATAGAAGGATCTATGGTGTGTGCTGCTGCCTTTGCAAGGCCTCTACAGCTTCACTTCCAGAGTGAACCCAGTAGGGGGCACTTCAACCTGCTGGTGTTTCAATGGAGACATACAGGGTGGAGTTCAAAGGTTTGAGGATGCTGGAAGCCATCAGTGTGTTACGGATTGGAGACCAGGAATTAATATTGCTTACCCAAAAATTGATGTGTCCATTTGGCTTCAGTCAGTATCCACTTCAGCCTTCTCTTTTCCCTGGAGTTAGCTCTTTGACTTAGACCCCTGATGTGTGATTTTTATCAGAGCCTTTGTTTTTGTTAGTTTGTTTTTTTGTCAGTGCACAGTTGTGTTTTTTTTTTCATCGTCAGTGTGCATGGCTTCAAAGATTATCATCAAGTTTGGTAAATGTGATGGAAAAATTTAGTAAACCTATATTCAGGTTGAAGGGACAGGTTTTGCTCAAGGCAAGGTGGCTCAGATGTGTGCTGACATTCCTTTGGGCAACACTGTTTTCCCATCTGCCAGTAAGACAATGTCCTCATTTTACTCTCTGAGATTTTACTGAATACCACCTTCCATATTTTAATAAAATTTCTACACACTTACCTAAATGTATGCTCTTAACCACCACCCCGCATACAAAAGTTGTACCCTTAGCAGTGGTAGCACACGCCTTAAATCCCAGCACTTGGGAGGCAGAGACAGGTGGATGGATCTCTGTGAGTTGGAGACCAGCCTGGTCTACAGATTACTTTCCAGGACAGCCAGAGCTACACAGAGAAACCCTGTCTCAACCCCCCCCCAAAAGTGCTCTTTAAGCCTTCTTTGGTCCCTAAGTTGATCTTCATGAAAGTTGGTGTTCCAGGCTCTATTTCTTTCTTTCTTTCTTTCTTTCTTTCTTTTTTTTTTTTTTTTTTTTTTTTTTTGGTTTTTCGAGACAGGGTTTCTCTGTGGCTTTGGAGGCTGTCCTGGTACTAGCTCTTATAGACCAGGCTGGTCTCGAACTCACAAAGATCCGCCTGTCTCTGCCTCCCGAGTGCTGGGATTAAAGGCGTGCGCCACCAACGCCTGGCCCAGGCTCTATTTCAACAGTGTTTACAGCATCTCCAAAATGTATAGAATAACATGACCAGTACCTGCAGTGTATGGGATGTCCCTAGGGTTAGGTGTAGAATGTTATTTCAGTGTTGCTTCTTTAAGGATTTAGTTGCTGTCTGGTCCTAGGACAGATCTGTGAAGTCCAGAGAGAGCCAAAGTATCAGTGTTTCCCTTGTGACTCTCACCATCTGTCTTGGGGAGGTTTCATGTGCTGAACTCAAAATGCTTTTGCATGATATGCTATGTACTCTGTTCTAGGCACAGTGGGGGATTTAGATAAGGGCAGCAACTGTACTTGGTGATGACAGCAGTGACTTACTACCTTACTCCAGTGATCTGCTGTACCAGTCTTAAAAAGTGAAACCAAGTGAGCAGCAGTTTGGTGTGCACAGGGGACTTGGCTGTTGGTTGTTTCAGGGGTTGAGAATTTAAACTGGAGCCTTGTGCACGCTGGACTCAAGGTAGAGGCGAGCTTAGAGACACTAGCATGTGCTCTGCCTCTGAGCTGTGTCAGCCTCTGTTTACTATATGCTCATAAAATATGCAAGAACGTGATAGAGAATCTTAGAAAAGGAAATAGCTGCCCCTGCTGAGTAGCTGACCCTGTCTGAAGCTTTAGTTCTCAGTGCCGTCCTGTGAGCTAGGGGTAAACAATGAGGACCGTTCAGGTCACAAGCTCACCCACTCATCAGTGGGCTGGAGTCTATAGTTAACAGCTGTGGTGAGTGCTGCATCCACACTGTTCTCTTTCCTTCATTTTACTCAACAGCTTGACATATATGTTATAAAATGTTTCTGTCTAGTTGTCATTAGACCTGCCAATCTGTCTTGTAGGAACAAGTGGTGATGAACTTGGACAGCAGGCTTCTGGTCTTCCCTTTGTATATCTGCTGTAACTTCTTGTACATATCACCAGAAAAAAGAACTGAAAGTCATCGTCACCCAGAAACCCCAGGAAACTGAGGCACTCGTCAGTGGGAAGAGGAGCACTTTGAAAACTGTAGAGGCCAGTTTAAAGTACTGGCCTCCTGCGCTCACATCCAAGGTGACTAACAGGGATGGGCCTTATTAACTTTATGGACGCTGCAGGAGATGTCCTCATCCTCAATATGTTTCTATGCACATATGAAAAAGTGTCTGTCAAACCATGTATGTTAAAAGGATATCAACTCTTGCTTTAACTTAGTATCAGTAGAAAATTGCTGTAGGTAAATTTCTCAGTTCTTTGCAACAAAATATAGATTTAATTTTGAGCTTGAATTTTGATTCTACCTAGTGTTAGTGAACTTCACTTTTTCATCTGTAAAGTTGTTCCTATTTTGTTAAGAGAATGCTAAGGGCATAGTTTGAATGGCCAATTATAAACGCTCTTTCAGTTGGTGCCTTTAAAGCTGTCCATCGATTTTTTTTTTTCAGTCGCTCGTTGAGTCTTCTGTTTAGTCTGAGACCTCTCCATCTCTGCCTCTTTTACCATCAGATCCTTTTCATGGTTTGGGAGACTAAGCTTAGCACCTTGCTTGGTTTGATCTGTTTTTGTTTTTTTATCTAAATTTAAGCATTTTTCCTATTTTTTAAGCTTTAACTTTCCTATAATTTTAATTGACAACAACAAGCGGCTTTAGGACTTGAAGTAAACTTGAATAAGAGAAATCGGTTTGATTCTGAGGGTGCTCCTTTGCCTTATGTGTGGTCTTGTCTGACACTGTGTTCTCTGTTATGAATTATTTATATACAATGCCACATTTTCAAACATTTCCTGTTCTCTAGTTGTTGGGATTTATGTTCAAAATTTAGTTGGGAATCTTATTTCCTACTTGAGCTCAGGACTTTGTAACCTCTGAACTGAGTGCCTTTGAGTCACACACGCAAACAGATTTCGTGATGAATGCACAGGAGGAGCTGGGAACAATGCGCTCGTGTGAAAACAACGTATTTGTCAAGAATGAGATGTGTGCGTGTCATGGTTTGTATATGTTGGTGCCTTGTGTTCATTGCTATTTAAAATTGCCACTCTCATTCCCTCCAGTCAGAGTAAGTGCTTTTGCGGTTGATGTATGTTTTTAATATGTTTTAAATTGGAATCATTTTTATGTATCTGTTCAAATAAAATGCTCCTATTTAAAGTGGACTCGAAAACCTCACCTGAAACTACATTCTCTTTTTTTCTGAATTTCTGTGTTTTTCCAAGTACTTGCTTCTTTGTGTTTGTTTTGTTTTAAAGCAGGATTCTATTAAAGAAAACAAAAAACAAAAAACAGCTGGACTGAATGACTGGAAGTCTAAATCTCAGCAGCTTCTGGAAAAAAGAACTAAGAATGTCACGTCTGCTGCGCGGCCTGTGTCCGAGAACGTGCGGAGGGTGTCGGGTATTGAAAACACAGAGACTCGTTCAATGATATAAAGAGAACTTTAAACAGGCTCCAAAAAGGTTCAAGAAAACCTCCTAAGAAAAGCTCCCACCAGAGAAGCTTCTGCTCTCTCCTCTCCCCTGGCTGGTTCTGCTCTGACACCAGAGGTGGATGTGTGTGGGTTTTTGAAGGTGCGGTTAGTCTCTGGACAAGGTCGAGGTCAGGGCGGTTTCCGTGGGAAGGCCTTTCCCAGGAACTTATTGTATCGTTTTTAGTAAACATGTTTTTACTAAACATTGTCTTACAGCTGCCTACTCCCAGGCAGAAGGGGAAGTGGGTCTCTGCTCAAGGTCTGGTGTTCCCACAATTCACCCCTTTTTATTTTCAAATGAGGCACTCCTGGCTTAGGTCAAGTAGGGTCACCCTCCCTTTCCCGTCTTTGGGGGACCTTGAACCCCTGTTTTAGGTGGGAGGGGTCTTCCCCACAGGTTGCCCGTCATCGGAGATACCCCAACCTTAAATCATCTGTAACCAACCTTTATGGCTATCGGGATTGCCATGGGCTAAGCTAAGCAATACTTGGTTAATTGTGGGAACACCAGACCTTGAGCAGAGACCCACTTCCCCTTCTGCCTGGGAGTAGGCAGCTGTAAGACAATGTTTAGTAAAAACATGTTTACTAAAAACGATACAATAAGTTCCTGGGAAAGGCCTTCCCACGGAAACCGCCCTGACCTCGACCTTGTCCAGAGACTAACCGCACCTTCAAAAACCCACACACATCCACCTCTGGTGTCAGAGCAGAACCAGCCAGGGGAGAGGAGAGAGCAGAAGCTTCTCTGGTGGGAGCTTTTCTTAGGAGGTTTTCTTGAACCTTTTTGGAGCCTGTTTAAAGTTCTCTTTATATCATTGAACGAGTCTCTGTGTTTTCAATACCCGACACCCTCCGCACGTTCTCGGACACAGGCCGCGCAGCAGACGTGACATAAGAAGCTTTGCCCCGAGGCAGAGGGCACAAGGCAGACTCAGCTGTGGGTCTGTGGCTAGGACACTTGGCTCGGTGGAGCTCGAAGCTTCAAATTTGGCTGCTTGGTTTTTTATTTATTTTTGTTTGTTTTATTTTTTGAGACAGGGTTTCTCTGTGTGGTGTTGGTTATCCTGGGATTCACTCTGTAGACCAGGTTGGCCTCGAACTCACAGAGATCCACCTGCCTCTGCCTCCTGAGTGCTGGGATCAAAGGTGTGTACCACCACTGCTAGGCCTTGGCTGTTTTTAACAAGCAAATGAACTAACAAAAAGCATAGAAAACAAAAAGGATAAGTTTTCACACAGGCAGCAGACAGGCTGAGCTCCCGAGGATCCTAAGCGCCTACTTCTAGCTTTGACTTACTGATGGGTTTTTTTCCCCTGGCAATATGTTGATAGAGTCACAAATTATCTTTGTTTTTTTCAAAATGTAACTACTTTGAATGGCTTCTCCCTCCTAGAATGGTAATGTGAAGATTTCTAAAGCAGTGAATTGGGCCAGTGACAGCCTAGTTCTGCCAAGTTCTGTTTGTAAGTTTTGTTTTCTATTGACTGTTAGGACTAGAAAACTAAACACCTTTAACTGTGCACCTGGCTTAATTTTCTCTCCCACTATTTGTTTTGTTTTCTTTCAGCTGCATAAGAAATCATATATATATATATGGATTGGCTATATATAGCCCAGTAGTGATTGTGCACTCCTTTAATCCCAGTGCTTGGGAGGCAGAGGCAAGTAGATCTCTGTTCGAGGCCAGCCTGGTCGACAGAGCTAGTGCCAGGACTACACAGAGAAACCCTTGCTCAAAACAAAACAAAAGAAATAAAAGAGCATACAGTACACAAGAGGCTGAGGCAGGAGGATCACAAGATCGTGGACAGCCTGAGCTGCATTGCAAGACACTGCTTTAAAACAAAAAACTACTATACTCCAATATATCCTTATAAATCTTGGGAAGTAAAGTGTGAATATATCAACAAGGAAGACTACCTGCTTCCTCTCACTGGCCAGGTTCTCAGCGTGTAAAGTGTGGGCAGCTTCAGGTGACTACTGGAGGCCACCTTGTGCGGAGGCTTTGTACTGCCAGCTCTTGCCATACATACAGCCTCTGCCAAGTTCTGTTTGTAAGCTCTGTTTTCTATTGACTGTTAGGACTAGAAAACCAGTCACCTTTAATAATTTCTTTGTTTTTTAAATCAGTAAAAAACAGTATATTGTAGTTTCATTCTGAATTATTACAGAGGCACATGAACACACACACACACCTCCTATCTTTTCTGTGGATCTGACTTTCATTTTAGCAAAATGGGCAAACTAAGCTTGTTTCTAACTTAAATTAAGAAAAAAATAAAAAGATGGGAAAACTTAAGTGAAAACTCCAGTAGTCACCAACTTTTGGGGCTAGATTTTCTTTAGAAAGACTCTCACTGTGTGGTCCAGGCTGGCCTCAAACTTAAGATCTTTCTGCCTCAGCTTTTCCAGTGTCTCTCGCTCCCCAGTGTAGAGGTCACAGGCTCGCCCTGCCCTGCTCAGTGCTCACTGGAGATTTATTTCCTTGTGCAGTAAGGTTGACAAGTGTGGTATGTAAGCAGCGATTAAGCCCCAGTGTGGTTGTTTCTAGAATGGTGTCCTACCTTCTCCTTTGTTGCTTTCTCACCACATGATGCATTCTAGCACCTTGATCCTAGACTCCACGGCCTCCAGAGTTACAAGAAAGAAATTGCTTTTCATCATAAGCTACCAGTCTCTTATAGTCAGCAGACTAAGACAGCCACCTAGGTAAGTCCTTACCTCCAGTCAGTCCCCATATTACCCCAAAGTGTTCTATTAAGAAACCCAATTAGACTTCTCTCCCACCCCTAAAACTGCAGAGGCCCCACATGTACCCTCAGTGTGCAGACACCTCTCCCCCAGCACACATTTCCCCTTGTCTTCTGGCTGATTTCTGCTTGCATCATTTCCTTCCGGAAGCTCTCTGCACAGCCTTTCCCCTCAACACTGGGCAGGTGCTCACCATTTGTGCCTTTCTGCTGTCATGTACCATGTGACTGCACTTCGTAGTGCTTCCTTTTCTGTATCCCTTAGATCTTCAAGCCCCCCAACTCATGTGCCGTTTTTCACTGTTCAGTCTTTGATATATAAGTATTCAATAAATGTGACCAGTATGACTGATGATTGTGACATTGTATTTTCTGATGTTTCCACACCTAGGGCATTGCTGAGACCAGACTCCTAATAATTGAGTCCTAGAGTGTCAGTGGACTCCCCTTTCACATGTGTATTTACACAGACCAGCCAGTCCCAAATTCACCTCCCCAACCACTTTTTTTTTTTTTTTGGTATTTACGAGACAGGGTTTTTCTGTATTGTTTTGGAGGCTGTCGGTCCAGCCCGGCCTCGAACTCACAGAGATCCACCTGCCTCTGCCTCCCGAGTGCTGGGATTAAAGGCATGGGCCGCCACCGCCTGGCTCTTTTCACTTTTTAAAGGTTGATTTATGTGTATGAATGTTTTCCCTGTATGTGACCGTGTATGTCTAATGTTACTCATTGACCTCCTGGAACCAGAGTCATGGGTGACTGTGAACTGAACCAGATCCTCTTTGTTTTGTTTGGTTTTTGGTTTTATGAGACTGGGTTTCTCTGTGTAGCCTTGGCTGTTATGGAACTCTGTCTATAAACCAGGCTGGTCTTGAACTCAGAAAGATCCATCTGCCTCTGCCTCCTGAGTGCTGGGATTAACGCCCAAGCACAACAAGTGCTCTTGGAACCATCACTCCAGCCCTTTAAATAAACTGTCAAGCTAGGCCAGTATCACCTGCTTTAATCATTCCAGAGCCAGCTACCATATGACACAGATCACTCTCCTAAGACCTTCTGGGATAATTCAAAAACTAGCTGTCTATTGCATGGTTTGGGGAAAACATAATGGTTAGTGTTGATTGTTACCTTGATGGTGTTTAGAATCACCATGGAGACAAATCTGAGCAGATGTTTTTGTAAGGGATTATATGTGTGTGTGTGTGTGTGTGTGTGTGTGTGTGTGTGTGTGTGTGTGGTCTATAGAATGACCTATATAGACTATTCTGAGTTACGTTCTTGAACTGTACCAAAAGGAAAAAGGCTGAACACAAGCATCCACCACTCTGCTTCCTGACTACAGATGTGGCCTGTAGCCAGCCACCTCAAGATCCTGCTGCCATGATAGACTCTTCTGTGAGCCAGAACAAGCCCTTGCTTCTTTAAGTTGCTTTTGCTAGCCATTTTGTCACATCAGCAGCAGCAACAACAACAGTGAAAAATAACTAATACAGACATGAGCTGAGCAAGCATCAGCTCAGGCCAGATAGGGCACTGACAACAGACCAAAGATGCTACCTGAGTCTAACTTAGTGAACCCCTGTGGTGGGATGTTTGTATACTGTGTGAAGATGTATTGCTGTGATTGGTGTAATAAAAAGAGCTGAATGGCCAGTAGCTAGGCAGGAGGTATAGGCAGGATCTCCAGGAGAGAAAGGAAGAGGAGGAGGAATCTAGGCTCCCAGGAGACACAGGAAGCAGGAAGTGCAAGATGGAAGAAAGGTAATGCCACATGATAGAATATAGATTAATATAAATGAGTTAAGTTATAAGAGCTAGTTAGGAACTAACTTAATCTATAGACCGAGGTTATATAATTAATGAGAAGTCTCTGTGTCATTATTTGGGAGCTGGCTGACAGGATAGAAAAAAAAAGCTGGTTACAAACCACAGTAGGTTTACTGGGGCTAATTACAGGAATGTGACAGCTCTGAAAGTTCTGCGTACAAGGAGTTCCCGGCACAGCTCACAGCCACACCCAGGAGACTAAGGAAGATTCCATCCAATTCAGAAACAACTACATAATTCCAAGTCAGCCCAGGTTACAGAGTGCAGACAGATAGAAAATACCCAGTTAGAAAAATCACAACACATTGCAATTCACCATCATAGCTGCTGATGAGATTGGATCTGCTTTCCTGGCAGAGCCAAAACTGCAACCCAATAGGGATAGGAAGGAGCCAGACCATACAAACAGCAAGCAGTGGATCATGGGGCAGCAGCCAGGACTCAGAGGCCTCACCAGACAGGCAATGTTAGAGCCTTACCTTGGACTTCCCAGCCTACAAAACTGTAAGGAACAAATTTCTGTTATAAACCAACTTGACACAGCTGGACAGACGAAGGAAATTCCACAGACGGCCTGTGTTACCACCTACAGGTACAATGCCTTTGCATTCCATGTTTAAATCTAAGCTGTTGTGAGGGAGTGGGCAGCAGACAAGGTTTGGGTCAAGATTCGCCAAATCTTTTGGTGAATTCTGTCACTTTTCCTACATTTTATTAATATGGTTGTGGTTTTTATTTACCATGTTATTCAGATTTTTGTTTTGATTTGTGTTTGATTTGTGTTTTTTAGATAGAAAAAGATAATTGCAGGCAGCTCACTAGAATTCCTATCGTGCTCAGTTATTTTATCGGGTTCCCTGCTGTGCTAACAGGTTTGGTTTCCTGACCCTGTTGTAGTAAATTACCACAGACTATTGGCCTAAAACAACAGAAATGTGTTCTCTCCACAGCTGAAGAGGCCAGAAATCTAGAACTTGGTTCTGTGCCTGAGTCCAGGGTGTCAGCAGAGCTTTGCTCCCGCTGCAGCTCTCCTGAAGAATCCACTCCCTCCTCTTCAGCTTCTTTTGCTGTCAGTCTGGTGTCTGCCCCAGCCACTGGAGTCTCAGGACCTGCTCCCATATCACCCTTCTCTGCCTTTCTGTAGAACTTCAAGAAGGCACTTAGGCCCCTCCTGGGTCACTGAGGGCAGCCACCTCAGCTGCACATCGTTACACACAAGGCAACATCCACAGGCTCTGAAGATGAGGACCAGGCTTCTTTGCTGGTCTGTTCCCTGAATAAGCCATCCTTTCCTTTTCAGTACGCTGTCCCCGTGGGTTCTGATACACTGCGCTCCAGCAGTGTTTTCACACTTGACGACTGTAATTTGGTGTCCTTGCAGACTGCTCCTCTTCTGTGTAAGTCCACACACCCTTAGGGCTGTCCTTGATCTCAGGACAATCTCCCGGACTCCTATGAATCATAAATCCCTCACCTCTGTCTTTATTTCTGACCTCTGCCTCAGATGTTGGGTTCTGGCTGTATTTATCCAAATGCCTGCCCCAAATATCTATTTAGATGATCATCATACTTTTCTTTCTTTTGTGTAAAGTGTGAGTGTGTGTGTATGTGTGAAACAGAATCTTATGTATCCCATGTATCTTTGACTGACCTCAAATTTGGTATGTAGACCAGGCTGGCTGGAACGTACAGAGACACACTTGTTTCTGATTCCAGAGTGCTGAGATGGAAAACAGTTGCCACCATTTCTGGCTTGTGTTCATCATGCTTAATAGTACACTAACGAAGTAGGGTTCAGGTTTCCCTACAAACTACAGTATAATCAGGTTCTCAGACTGGAGCAAGTATACACAGAAAGAGTGCTGAATTGATAGGTGGCACTGAGGGGTGAGAGAGTACCCCATGTTGCTCCTTGCCAAATGAGCCCTCAAATAATAAAGGAAGTACCCTTTCATTGCCTTCTCCGTGTCTTCCGTATGGACACCCGTCATGTTATGAATGTTGCAAACAGATCAGCCCTTACTTTCTCAATAAGCATTGTCAAAAGGTGTATACTCAACTGTTGAGATGGCTAAGCAGGTAATTGCTGGACACCATGCCTGTGTGCACATGTGTGTCTATATATGAGAAAACTTGGATTCACACCATAGTGTCTAGCACATAGCACAGTGGGCAATCCTAGCTCTTAGAAATATTATTCCAGGAATATCAAATTAGGCTGGACACCTCTTCTCTTACCACATGATGAAAATGCCTGTCACTACGTCCGTAATTGAGATTGCAAGCCTGTCATTCATCATCTCACCCTAATGCTGAAGTAGTACAGTGGCCAAAATTTTGCAGGCATTCAAAAAAACGCTTATTA
This sequence comes from Mesocricetus auratus, assembly GCF_017639785.1. Taxonomy (NCBI): domain Eukaryota; kingdom Metazoa; phylum Chordata; class Mammalia; order Rodentia; family Cricetidae; genus Mesocricetus; species Mesocricetus auratus. Next base: position 148,203,346 of record NW_024429266.1, on the reverse strand, counting down.
AACAAACTTCTGTCATACTTCCCAGCCATTTCTGAGAGCCTGAAGATATTTCTTGAAGTGTTTTTGAAGAGTTCTAGAAGGATCAAACATAGCAAACATGGTGCCTTTTACCCTCTCCCTGGCTAAAAAAACAACAACAACAAAAACAAGAACAATTAAATAACATTCCTAAAGGTAGCCCCAAGGTCCAACAATCAAAATTCATTATTTGACTAATATGTACAATCAGGATTTACCAGCTCACCCTAGCACAGACTTACCCTTTTTCTCCTTAAAAGCTTACTCTCCAGAAACACCTGCTAGATGCTGCTGCTCCCCAACCCCCACCCCAGTAATAAATCTCCTTTGTGCTGAGACTTGAGTGTGTGGGTGTGTCCTGTATGGACTCTGGGGTAGGGGTGGGGTGTACGTCTTTGATCACCTGGAGCCACCGTGTTGCTTTTCTCTTACACCTCTGATGCCCACACAGTCTTTGGCTTCCTCTATTTCCCCTCTTCATTGTGGACAGTGACTTCAAGTGTTTATCCAAGAATATCCCGAAATCTTCTCAAAGACAGAGACTCCTTTGAACCCTCTCTTCCATACCTTGGCACATTTACGCCATAACCTCAAGAATATGGGAATCAGGTGGAAATTGTAGTTTAGTTAGGAACAGGTATTAAAAAATAAAAATGTATTATCTTTTCTTACATGATGACTAGTGGGACAAGTGTTTGCAAACTAAACCTAGCCTATTCCCAGCTTTTGACTCTGGCAAGACTAGCAAAAAGCACTAGTTCTGTCAGCAGCCTTTCCCATTTAGCACAAGGTCAAAGGAAACTTTTTCCTGTTTTCATGCGTCATAAAGCCTTTTCTTTTGAAGGTTATGGCAGTTTCTGGAGGGTTTTTTTGAGGGAATAGAACAGAATATTAGAGCCTTTCCTAGGGCTGAAGAGACAGCAGAGTGCAGGCGCCTAAGAGCACTTGCTACTACTCATGTTCTTGGTACCTACTGCCAGGGGGTTCTTTTTTTTGGTGGGGGGGAGGGATTGAGACAGGCTTTTCTGTAGCTTTGGAGCCTGTCCTGGAACTAGCTCTTGTAGACCAGGTTGGTCTCGTATTCACAGAGATCCGCCTGCCTCTGCCCCTGCCTCCAGAGAGCTGAGTGCTGGGATTAAGGCGTGCTCCATCACGGCCCTGCCTGCCAGGAAGTTCTTAACAGCCAGCTCCAAGGGATGCAAGCCCTCTTCTAGCCTCAGGAACACCACATACATACAAAAATAAAGCAAACAATAAAACTTCCGGCCGGCCGGCCGGAGTGGGGCGTTGGTGGTGCACACCTTTAATTCCAGCACTCGAGGGTCAGAGGCAGGCGGATCTCTGTGAGTTCAAGACCAGCCTGGTCTACAAGAGGAGTTCCAGGACCGTCTCCAAAACAATACAGAGAAACCCTGTCTCGAAAAACAAACAAACAAACCAAAAAAAAAAAAAACGAAAACAAAAAACCTCCCTGAAACTGTCATAGTAGTTTAGGACACAATCTCACTTTGTTATCTGAGAAAACATAAAGCTGACTTGCGACCTTTGGTGTATGCGTTTCTTATGAAAGTTACAAAAAAAACAAAAACAAAAACGGATTGCTCATGTCGTCTAGAATTCGTTGTGGTGCACGCTTTTAAACCCAACACTTGAAAAGCAAAACACAGGTGTATCTCTGTTTGAGGCCAGTCTGGTATACACAGCAAGTTCGAGGGCGACACAGTGGAACCTGTCTCAAAAAAAACACAACAAAAAAGAATTGGTGTAATCATTTTATACGTATGGAGAAACGCTGGGAGGAGGAATACTCAGCTAGGTGAGCTCTCCGTGAGAACAAGGAGGGAAACAAAACAAAACAAAACAAAACAAAACAAAACAAAAGAACCTGAAGAAACGGAAGCGACCGCCAGTTCCTCCTGGAATTTCAGGTCCTGGAGTTGCATCCGGAGCAGGACTTTTCGCCACCGACTTGCAGGAGCAGCCGGAACCCTCGCAGCACATCCCTGTAGGTTTCCAGGCGGTGTGCAGAAGTAACTTCCGGCATCTCCGGAAGTTGTGGAGTTGTTTCCGGGGCGGTCGGAGGAGAGGAACTCTGATGGGTCGTAGCCGAAGCCGCTCCCCGCGGAGGGGTGAGTCCAGAAGGTCTTGCGGTTCGGGAGGGTGGCAGGCGCTACCTGCGTCCTCAGCCCAGAGGGACCGAGAGAGTGCGGGACAGGGCGAGGCCGGGGTCTGCGGAGCTCAGCCCTGGCCCTCAAATTAGGGTTCCACAGTTCCTTCGCTTAGCTTCTGGGTGACCGTGCTTAAATCAACCCACCTTTCTTTTAGTTCAGTTCTCATAATCATCGTGGGGAACTTTTTTGGGTTTTCGAGCCAGGGTTTCTCTGTGTGACTTTGGAGGCTGTCCTGGCACTCGCTCTGTAGACCAGGCTGGTCTCGAACTCACAGAGATCCGCCTGTCTCTGCCTCCCGAGTGCTGGGATTAAAGGCGTGCACCACTAACGCCAGGCCATCGTGGGTAACTTGACCTTGAAGAGTTGATAAATGAGAATTAACGTCACCCTTCATAACATTCAGCATGTGGTTGCCCCGGCTCACAAATGTTTACTAAATGTTAGTGCCCTGCCCAGGTCATTAGTTGGAAGTGTTTAGAATTTGATACCGCCGTAGCCTAATTTCTTCTGTATGCCAGCCCCGGAGGGTACAGTACTGAGGTAGGTGTAAGGTGGAACTGTAGAAAACTGAGAGGGTTTCTGTACCCTTTGCCATGTTAAGGGATTAGAATCAGAATCTGTAGATGCTTAGAACAAGGCTCATCTTCAACTGGTGAATCTTGATTTTCTTACTAGACAACCAGAACCTCAAGCAAATTGAGCCCCTGAGTGCTGTAAATTTACAATAGACAGTGGATTTCTTTTTGGGGGAAAATAACTATTTTGTAGCATTATCCTTTACTTTGACCAGTATGCTACTTAGTACAAGAAATGGTAAATTGAACGTGTCAGGGAGGGCATGTCCTCATACACACCATATTTTCAAAACTTTGTGTTAAAAATATTCATCACAGCTGGGTGTTGGTGGCGCACGCCTTTAATCCCAACACTTGAGAGGCAGAAGAAGGCGGATCTCTGAGTACAAGACCAGCCTGGTCTACCGAGTGAGTTCCAGGACAGGCTCCAAAACAATACAGAGAAACCCTGTCTCAAAAAACTAATATCATCAGATAATATAGTTGAATATTAAGCTATTGTATAAACAGTAGAAATATGGAGCGATTTTAAATATCCCACCTTGCCTGACTTTAAAGTAAATTAAGTGAAATTATGTGTTGAAATGTTAGTAGTTTGGATATATAGGGGCAAAAAAAATTTTAGTATGATTTTTGGTCAATTTACTGTATGTAACCCAGTGCAGAGGTTGGTCTTGAACCATGATCTTTCTGCCTCCACTTCCCCAGTCGAGGTGTTACAAGTGTGATTTACTATGCCCAGGAATTACCTTTTGTTTGTTGATTTTTCATGACAGTTTCTCTGTTGTATAGCTGTGGCTAATCAGGAACACTGGCCTTGAACTCACAGAGATCTGCCTGCCAGTTCCTTCTGAATACTGAGCCACCAGCCTGTCTGACTTTTTTTTTTTTTAAGTTTTGATTGTGAAATAACTCTTATTTTGGTGTTTATATTAGAGCGTAGGCGGTCCCGGTCCACATCCCGAGATCGAGAAAGAAGGCGCCGAGAAAGGTCCAGGTCCCGGGAGAGGGACCGGAGAAGGAGCCGCTCAAGATCCCCACACCGAAGACGCTCCAGGTGAGTGTAGAGAACAAACTGGAAGTTTCTCTACAAAGCTGCAGAGAACCAAGAGCCTGGGAAGATGCCCTTAACTTTGCTTTTATAACTTAGAAGGGGGACTTCTAGTTTCATGAAATAGCAGAGTTTATTCACACATTATTCTAAAGCTAACATGTCAATTTACTCTTGTCAAATGGTTTAATTATGCTGCATAAGAGAGTAGTCTTTAAAAGGTGTTTACCTTTTATTTCCTATGTGTGGGTGTTTTGCCTTCGTGTGTGTTCAGATCCCCTGAAACAAGTTCCAGACAGTTGTGAGCTATAGGTTAGGTGCTATAAGTCGTCTGTCTCCTCTGGAAGAGCAGCTAGGGTTCTTAACCACTGAGCCGTCTCTCTAGCCCCATAGAGTTGTCTTGAAGAGCAATGAGAAATAATGAATGGAAAGCACTTAGCATGGTGCTTGGTAGAGTAAGAAATTCAAGTATGTAATCAAGAACAGGTGACCTTAGTGCAGTGGTAGAAATGGACTCTTCAAATAGTTATTTAGGAGGAATATGTAATTGTAAGAAACAAATTGTTTGTCATTACATTTGGAGGGGGTGTGTGGGTGGGTGGATATGAGAGGACAACTTAAGTCGCTTTCCTCCATCCTCTGCTTGGGTCCTTGGAATCAGGTTGTCAAGCACTGTTACCTCCAGAGCCATCTCAGCAGTCCCATTACATACAGACTTTCTGTAAAGTATTTTGTGTGTGAGAGAGACAGAGAGAGAGAGAGAAAGAGAGAGAGAGAGAGAGAAGGAGCATGTATGTATACCTGCATGCCTTTTACATGTATTATATGCATGCCTGTAGGTGCCCATGGAGGTCAGAGGGTGTGGAATCCCAGGAACTGCCGTGACAGGTGACTGGGAACCAAACCTGGGTCCTCTGCAAAAAGCAGTACTCACTCTTTGGCACTGATCCATCTCTCTAGTGCCTTTCAGAAACTTTGAAGGTAGATTTTCTGTCTCCCAAAACTTTTCTGACCTTGGTTGTTTTTCTTTCAACCATCAGAGTCCAGGCAGAACCTGCCTGCATCTGCTCTGCAGAATGTACTTTGGTCTCTGTGGTCTGGCTTCATCTGTCAGGGGCTCATGGGTAACTGCAGATCCATAGAATCAGTGGTTTGCATTCCTAACACCTTTACTTGATAAATACCAGGTCTCCGAGGCGACATAGATCCACATCTCCTTCCCCTTCTCGACTGAAAGAAAGAAGAGATGAGGAGAAGAAAGAAACTAAAGAAACAAAGAGCAAAGAACGTCAGATTACTGGTAATGATACTGGATAAACAGACTTGTTTACATAGTTTCATTCATGTGAAAAGTGTAAATTTGGCTGGGCGGTGCTGGTACACACTTTTAATCCTAGCACTCAGAGGCAGAGACAGGTAGATCTTTGTGAGTTTGAGGCCAGCCTGGTCTATAGAGTGAGTTCCAGGACAGTCAGGGCTACACAAAGAACCCCTGTCTCAAAAAAACAAAAGTGTAATTTTGTAAATATTAACCTTTTGTGGGATTCATTGTATGAATTTTTCTTGATAGATTTACATTTTATTTGTTCTCTGCTGGTGAAGTGAAATGTCTGCAAATCTGTTGCTCCTCTTTTCCTTTGTATATATGTACATGTCTGTGCATCCACACATAGAATAAGACTTCTAAAACTCATTTGTTTTTGCAGAGGAAGACTTGGAGGGTAAAACAGAGGAAGAAATAGAAATGATGAAATTAATGGGGTTTGCCTCCTTTGACTCCACAAAAGTAAGTAAAAGATGGAACCAATTACATGTTCTAGCTTGTTTGTCCCTTACACCTGTCACTAATACCTTCCACAGTCAACCTTATCTTGTTGTAGACAGTTTTTGAGGGTTAGACACATACGGAGGAAGTGCTAAAGTACATTACATTCAGGGAATCTGTAGCCCGGAGGATGCCGATTTTCAGGGCGGGCAGTGGTGAGGCAGACAAGGAGCAGATATGAAGCAGGTGCTGTTCTTTAAGTCAGCGTGACGACACAGGGTGCACAGTGCAGTGCGGGGACCAGCAACTGCTAGTGGACTGCCTGAGCCTATGCTGGGGGCTCTGGGACAAAACAGAGGGTTGTATGCCCTTAGCCTTGTTAGGGGATTAGAACCTACAGATCTTTAGATTTTTACTCTTTTTCAGCAGGGTTTCACTGTGTAGCACAGGCTGGCCTTAAACTTGAAATCCTCCAAATCTTCCTGCCTTAGTCACCTGAGGGCTGGGATTAAAAAGCAAGGATTTTAGTCACAATCACGGGGGGGCGAGACACGGATATCACTTAGCCCAGGCTGGCCTCAAACTTGTTGTGTAGTTGAGGAAGACCTTGAACTTCTGACTCTCTTGCCTCTACATCCCCAAGTGGTGAGATATATAGGCAGGCTGAGCTGTTGATAGACATCTGAGCTGGTTCTGTTTCCTGGCTATGAATAGTGTAGCCACAGACATGGATACGTTAGTATCTCTGTGATGAGAGGAACTTAGAATTCATTGCCCTGGAGTGGCATTGGTTTTAGTTGTTTGAGAAGCCTCCATATAGACGTACATATTCCCTACCAGTTTACATTCCCAGTAGCAGTGAGGAAGGGATTCCTTTTGCCCATATTCTTGGCAGTATTGATTGTTGTTGTTTTTTTAATCTATTTGTTTTGTTTTATTTTGTTTTGTTTAAATGTTTATGAGTGTCTTCACTATGGGTGTGTACTTGTACTACATGCATGCCTGGTGCCTGAAGATGCTAAAAGTGCATGTCAGACATCCTGGACCTGGAGCACAGACTGTTGGTATCTGCCATGTTGGTGCTGGGAACCAAACCAGGATCCTCTGGAAGAGCAGTAAATGCTCTTAATTGATAAGCCACCTCCCCAGTCCTTGTCATTTGGTTTTGATAATAGTTCTGACTAGGGTAAGATGAAGTAGTTTTAATTTACATTTCCATGATAATGAAAGATAAATGTTTATCGCCATTTGTGATTTTTCTCTTGGGAATTGTCTTCAGTTCATTAGCTCACTTATTGATTAACAAGGTTTTCTTCTTTCATGTTTGGTGTTAACTGTTGCAGTCCTGTGTATCAATTGATGTGAATACTCTTTTTCGTGTGTAGCTGTACGGATTCTTGTTTCTCAACTCTGTAGGCTTTCTCTTCAGCCTGCTAAGTTTTCTCCACCACAGAGCTTTCTTTCTAATATGTATCCCCATCTGCCAGTGTCTTGAATTATTTACTGTGCTGCTAGAGTCCTCTTTGGGAATTCTCTCCTGTAACTGTATCTTGAAACATTTTCCTCTCTATACACTTGTTCTTGCAGTGGTTGTGTAAACCCCATTTTGGAATTTAACACTATTAACATCTCAGCTTTTTGTCTTTGAATATCCCAAATCCTCTTATCTGTGTTAGCTTTGTTGATTGAGACAGTCAAGACTCTAGTGCTTCAACCTCCCGAGTGCTAGAAATCTGGGTGTACGGTATCCTCTTTCTTTTATTCAGAGTATTTTATAATATGGATTATTAATCATTATTAATGTACATCTAACAAATAACAATACTTACAGAATGAAGTAATTACAGTTTTATTATTCTTAGAATAGTAGCAAAGGAGCTTGGTTTTTGGTCTTTTTATTCCCTGGTTCATATTTGTAATTCCTGAGAGTTTTAAAGGTCTCAAGACACTGACTTCCTATAGTCAGAAGAGGTTTTCTTGTAAAGGAGACATTAAGTAAGCACTCTTAGATACTACTAAGTGCAGTGTAGCATAATATGAGAGCAGCTAGGGTCAGGGCTCTTCTCTGGTCTGCAAGATAGGTCATTTATGCACCACTGAGCCACAGCCCAAACATACATAGTTATTTTCTAATGACCCCACATAGGTATTAATTTAGTTTATGTGCAGTTGGCTTCATATCTACCAGTTTAAGTCTCTTGGCTCATCCATTTTTCTTTCTATTAAACATTCATAGTTTCCTTATTTTTACTAATGGGTAATTTTCTCTTCCAACATGTAATGTATGAGAATAGAGTTAGTAATATGCAGCTTTCCAAAAAATGAGTAAGCCTCTGGAGATTGAACTCAGTGAAAAGGTCAGCATAATGTTCCTTTGCAAGGCTAATCTTTCCAGATCCTGTCTACTGCCTGTTCCTGGGAGCTCAAGTGAAAGCACCCTCAGTAGTTGGTTCAGTATCACTGCTCCTCCCTGGAAATTTGAATAAAAATAGAAGTAGAAAATTAAGTCCAAATTGTGGCTTAGGAGATGGCTCAGTTGACAAAATGCAGACTGTGCAAGTGTAAGGACTTGAGTTTAGATTCTCAGAACCTACAACAAAAAAGCCAGTTTCAGTGGTGCACATCTGTAAACCCCCAAGTGGGACAGGAACAAACACAAATGGATAGGTAGATGCCTAGACCTTTTTGGCCAGCCATGCTAGCTAAACTCTTGAGTTCCGTGAGAGATGTGTCTCAAGTAAGATGAAGGACTGGTGAGCTGGCTCAGTGGTGTGTGCTGGTGAACAACATGCGCAATAAAGGTAAGTGCAGACAATTTTAAAGACATGCGCAATAAAGGTAAGTGCAGACAATTTTAAAGGCTGGGTGTGGTGGCGCACGCTTTTAATCCCAACACTACAGAGGCAGAGGCAGGTGGATCTCTGAGTTAGAGGTCACCCTGGTCTACAGAGTTCCAGGACAGCCAAGACTGTTACACAGACAAACCCTGTCTCAAAAAAAAAAATCAAAACAAAAAAATTTTTTTTAAGTGGAGAGTGCTTCAAGAAGACAACTAACATAGACTTCTGGCCTCTACATGAATGCACAAACATATATTTTCATGTATACCCCCATGAACATGCACACACACATAATACCACACACAAAAAGAAGGAAGGAAAACACTTGTCTTAGCTCCATTTCTAATGTGTGGACTCCCCTGTATACACCTTCAGTGGTAGATCCTTGGTTTTAGCCTAGTGCACTGTGCAGTGATGTTCCACACCAATAAGCCACATTCCTAATGGAAGAGGGTTGAAATTGTGCCAGCGTGTTTTGTTGCACTGGTTAGTTAGTGACTTTCATCGAGCTGTTGTTTTTCTGAACTTCTGAAAGTACAGTAGCCTAGTCCCTGAGAGCACAACCTCCATCAAGAAGCTGCAGCCTCCAGCCAGATGAGATAACACATGCCTGTAATTCTAGCACTTGAATAGAGGAATCAAAAAGTTGAGGTCATCCTCATTTACATATTGAGGCTGGCCTGGGCAGCTGGAGTCAGTCTCAAAACTAACAGACAAGCAAAAAACAACATGGTGCAATTTCAGGAGAATGAGCACAGTGTCGAAGGGTAACATATATGGTGCCTCAGAGAAGGCACTGTTGACATTGTTACTATTCAAGAATTAGAAAAGACAGTGGTGCTGTCAGCAGCTGGGTCATTTGAATTAGGCTTGACCAGTGGACAGCTCCCAGATAGCTAAAGGCTAGATGGGGACAGGGAAGGCAATTTAGACATGAGGAACAGCATAGGCTGCATAGAATCTGTACCACAGAAAGGAAATGCACCAGCTTTGGAAAAGCCAACAGCACCAGCTCAACTTGTACCTGCTCCAAGTTCCAATTCCTGGTGTAAATGTCAAAGAGTCATCTGAGCAAGAGATGGGAATTGAACTTGTAGAAAATTGTCCCAGCTTGATTTGAGAATATTACAAGCCAAGTATGTGACTATGAGAACTTTTATCTCATTTCAAAAGATTCTCTTTTTTTTTTTCCATTTTAATGTTTATGTGCATTGGATTCCCTAGAACTACAGTTATAGACAGTTATGAGCTGCCCTGTGGGTACTGGGAATTGAACCTGTGTCCTTTGGAAGAGCAGCCAGTGTTCATAACCATTTTGCCATTTCTCCAGCCCCTCAGAAGATTCTTTGAAAGAAGTTAGAATCTGCTTCTGTTTTCCAGCATGCCTGGTGCATCACGTGAAAACTGAATGCTTATTGTTTTTGTTTGTTTTGTGGTGCTAAGGATTGTGCATGCTAGGCAGGTGCCCTACCACTAAGTACATCCCCAGCCCCACATGTTTGATTTTTGATTGCTGTATTGATGCTTAGATGTGAGCAGAGTTGTAACACTTGAGAGTTCATGGGGTGTCTTCTAGGGCTACCTGTTCTTCTTTGAATGGTTCTTGCCTCTCAAAATGTCCTGCAGTATTACCCCTCTGTGATCCAGGTATTTAATGTGGCCTTTCTGTTTCTCTGCAGGGGAAGAAGGTGGATGGCTCTGTAAATGCCTATGCCATAAACGTGTCTCAGAAGAGGAAGTACAGGTATGCATGGTCCCTATGCCGGGTTTGTACTTAACTTCAAATTAGTTCCATATTTGCAAGAGAATTTTGTTACATGTTAATTGTGTGTGTTTAGGAAATATTGAAATTTTCCATACTGTTTGCACATGTGTGCTTGCTTCCTCACTTGGGTATGTTGGGGCCTAGGGTGTGTGTGTGTGTGTGTGTGTGTGTGTGTGTGTGTGTGTGTGTGTGTGTGTGTCGATTTTTTGAGATAGCTAAAGAAAACCGTGACTTAATGCTTGGGTCTCCACTGCCCAAATGTTGGGATTACAAACTTGTACCACCAAGATTGGCTCCTGTGAAATACACTGTCTTTGTTGTTTAGATTCTGATGTATTAAATTTCCTTCTCGTGTACATGTAAGCAAGTAGCTCTGCCATTATTGCCTTGAGGCAAGGTCTCTGAACTAGACGCTAGTATTTCTGCTCTCCCAGCTGGCATTATAGGCACACAGGGCTATGCCTAGCTTTTTTCATTCCTCATGCTTGGGAGTCAAATGCTCTGTGTACCCCAGGCTGAGCGTGAACTTGGGAGTCAAATGCTCTGTGTACCCCAGGCTGAGCGTGAACTTGCAGGCCTTGTGCCTCCACCCTGGTGCTGACGATTGTAGGCGCGCACCACCATACCCAGTGAAGCACTTTAAAAGGTGGTGTTAGTTTGAATTCCTGAAGTATGTTTTCATATTTTTAAAATAATCCCAAATTGTTAAAAAAATATATTTCTCTTTTTATCATAGGCAGTACATGAATCGAAAAGGCGGATTCAACAGACCTCTGGATTTTATTGCATGAGACTTGAGGTGCTGGAGGATTTCCTCCCCCTTCATCTGGGTCAGAGAGTATTTTATATTTTGTATTTAATACACCTCAAAACCGGATCTTTCTTATAAAGTAAGGAATTCTTATTTATGACACCCAGTGTATTTACTTTCATCAGGAGGTAGGTGACACTTTTTAAGGTGGTGTCCCTGCATTGGTTGCAGCCCGTTTGTCTTTTTCCTTTGAACCTGTGTGTGTTTTCTTCTTGGATGCTTATTAGGAATTCTGAAAAACTGAAAGTAACTTAGATGTGAGTTTCTCCAATAAAACAGTATTTCCACCCATTTTACATTTATTTGACAAATATCTTTATTACTAGATTAAAGAGTCTCCCTAGACATTTCCTTTTTCCACACACAATTTCTTTTGTTTTTGTAATCCAGGCTAGCCTTGAAATTGGGATGGTCTCTCTGCCTCCATCTCCTTGTTGCTGGGATTATAGATGTATCACCATGCCAGTTTAGATTTAGCTATCTTGATTCTTGGTAGTTTAAAAACCAGAAGAAGGATAAAGTTAGTTTTGGATTTTTTTATATTCCTTATTTCTCCCCAAAATATCGTTTACTGTGTTCCCTCAGTAACAAAAGCAATACACGTTTGCTATAAAAATACTTAGGAGAACCAGACAGCAAAAGAAAAGCCAAAACTCCTCTGCAATCTACTCCAGAAACATTTTGTTGTTCATCATTTCATGCTCCTATAGAAATGTATTTCTTTACTCCACCCATGAAATAATATGTAAAATGTACATTCAGAGGTCAGGTGATGGGGGCACACACCTTTAATCCCAGCACTCAGGAGGCAGAGGCAGGTGGATCTCTGAGTTCCAGACCTGTTCTCCAAGAGCTAGTTCCCAGGACAGTCTCCAAAGTGACACAGAGAAATCCTGTCTCATCAAACAAACAAACAAACAAACAAAAAATGCATGCATCCCTCCTCTAACCCTTACCTCATTTACTATGAATATTTTTACGCTCGTATTGTTTAGAGATAATGGCATCCTGTGGCTTTTTAGTTGTACTGTAATTGATCGACCTTTTTTGATACCTTGAGAAGAATATCTAGTAGCAGGTTGCATGTCCACTTAGAGACAACCCATAAGTGCATAAAGGTGTTTTTATATGTGTCTGCTTCAAGGCTTGTCTCTGCTTTTAGCAAAGACCTCATTGGACAGAGAATGTAAAGTCCTCTATTTTATTGTAATGAGCTGTGGTTATTTCAGCCCCTATTAATGTTAATATTAAGATTATTTCTAATCTTTTGCAATTTAAACAGTTCTGCAATTATGCTTGTGCCTCATGATTTTGTATTTCTTTAGCTGTGTCTTTAGTGCCCTTATTAATTTTTTGATTGGCATATAGAGTAATGAATCTTGTTGGACATTTTCATGGTATATATCATTCTGCTTATTTTAATTCACTCTCCCCATGTCTGCTTCTTCTTGTTGGTTTCTTTTGTTCCCCAACTAGTCTTCCCTCTGCTTTCATGTGATGCATATTCCAATGCCTTCTCTTCTCCCTTCCACCTTCTCAAGAGCTCTTCCTCCCTTTCTGTGGTCCATTTTATTACATTCATGACCCCAGTCACATGTATGTAAACATGTACTTAAATTTAAATCTAGATTTCACGTATAAGAGAAAATATGCGGTATTTGTTTTAGTCTATCTAATTTTACTACGCATAATGATCTCCATATCCATTTTGTTAGATTTTTAAATCTGGAAGGAGATGGGGGGAAATATGGTCAGGACCTTTTCCTGCTGTCTTCCAGTGGCACACTTTGTGTGAGATCTTCTGTTTCCAAATATCTGTGTGTTGGCATGCCCAGGGCTTTGTCCTTTGACCCTCTACCTGCACTCCATGTGACTTTAAATGTCTGCCATATGGCCTTGGGCGTGTCTGCCAGATTGGACCTCAACTAAGCTGAAACCGTGCTTGTGCCTACAGCATCAGGAACCTCAAATGTGAAGGTGACCTGCGGCCTTGCTTCCCTGCTGCACTCTTCCCTGAGACTCCCCCATTTTAGTTGATAGCCATTTCATTCATTCTGACGTGTTCTGGGGTCATCCTGTGTGATGCATCTGATTGACTGGAAAATCCTTTTGGAATGCATTTGGCCACTGCTTACCACCAACACCAGTCCAGGCTCACACTCTTGCCTGGACTACTTGGACTACTGCAGTAGCTCCAGACAGGTTCCTTCTCTGTGCTCTTGCAGCCTCTTTACTGTCCACCCCACAGCAAACATCCCGCAGGCTCCTGGTTTGGGTGATCATGAAGTAAAGTCCATGTTACCGCAGTCTCCGGCTCCTGTGTGACCTGTACCCACACCAGAGCGCACTGCACTTGGCCACATCTGCTCTGCTTATTGATAACTCTTCTCTGAAGCCAGCCATGTGCCTGCCTCGTCTTCCCACTCTTTCTCTTCCTCTGGAATGTTCGCTCTCCTAGATGTGTTCATGTCCCTTCTCTACTGGAATAAGATGCATAGAGCATAAAGCATACTCTTTTAAAGTTGACAGTAGTTTGAGTGTGTTAAGTTAGGCAGGCATCCAACTTCACATACAGTCTTTCATCGTCCCTCAAAGAAACCTTGAATTCCCTTTGTACTCTGTCAACTCTTTTTTTTTTTTTTTTTTTTTTTTTTTTGGTTTTTACGAGACAGGGTTTCTCTGTATTGTTTTGGAGGCTGTCAGTCCAGCCTGGCCTCGAACTCACAGAGATCTGCCTGCCTCTGCCTCCCGAGTGCTGGGATTAAAGGCATGCGCCACCACCACCCGGCACTCTGTCAACTCTTAATGCTCCCACAACTCACCAGCATGTGCTATGCCTGCTGTGGGTGTTTCGTGTAAATGGAGTCACATACGGTTTTGTCTGGCTGCTTTTACTTGGCATCATCCACATCGTGGCGTGTATTAGTGTCACCTTCCTTTTTATAGCTGGCTAATACTTCATTCTGAGGTTATACCATGTTTTTGCTTATAATTCAACAACAGAAGGTGGGCATTTAGGTTGCTTTTGCTTTTGTAAATAATATTCCATGGACATTAGTACACTTTTGTATGAACACATTGATATTTTATTTATTTTTTGAGACAGGGTCTTTCTCTATGTAGGCCTGGCAGTCCTAGAACTGGAACTCACAGAGATCTGCCTGCCTCTGCCTCCCCAGTGTTGGAATTAAAAGCGAGCACCACTGTACCCAGCTACAATGAACACATTTTTATTCTCAATTCCCTAGTCTATCTATGTAGAAGTAAAATTACTGAGCTATATAATGACTTGTTTAAGCATATCCATTCATTCCCTTACAGAGTAGGAGGGTGCCATCCCTGCTCTCCAAGCCCGCCTCTACTTATCTTCAGGCACTTAGTACAAGCTAATGTCCTCTGCTTTTACCAGCTGGCCCTTCCACTCTGAGAAATGGACCTTGCCTTGTTTGCTGACTTGGCTCCAGTCCTGTGGAGTGCCTGGCACCTTTTGAATTGGAATGTAGTGCTGTCAGCTTTCTCATTAAGCAACTTCTGATTTTTGTTTAAACCATATAATATTTGTTTTTCGAAAGTGTCTAAGACATTAACTTAAATAGGATTGATTCCCTTTTTTAAAGTTACCGATTTTTTTCTTTTTCTTTTTTTGAGACAGGGTTTCTCTGTGTAGCTTTGGAGGCTGTTCTGGAACTTGATTTATAGACCAGGCTGGCTTCGAACTCACAGAGATCCACCTGCCTCTGCCACCTGAGTGCTGGGATTAAAGGTGAGCACCACCAATGCCCAGCTAAAGTTACTGATTTTTAAATTGTATTTATGTATATATGCCTCCTTGTCTGTATGTACACCACATGCACGCAGAGACCAGAAAAGATCATCAAATGGACTGGAATGGAGTTACAGGTGGTTGTGAGCCACCAGATGTTGGTGCTGGGAACCAAGCCCAGATCCTGTGCAAGAGCTGCAGGAGCTTTTAACCAATGAGCCTGCTCTTCAGCCCTGTATTCCTTTTACATAGAAGTCACTGATGCCTGCCCCAATCCTGAGTGCTGGAATTACATATTTGCTATATCACAACCTGCTTGCTTTTTCTTTTTTTTTTTTAAACAAATAACATATAGAAATAATTTTACAATTTAATTAACATGGAGCCCTGTAGAGCTTTCTGTGTCTTTGTAAATTTCACCTACCTTTAGAGAATCCCCCCACCCTCCTCTGTGTGCTGTGCAATGTGAATTATATATGGCTGTATATACGTGTGTGTGTGTGTGTGTGTGTGTGTGTGTGTGTGTTTCTGTTTTAGAAGTTTTGGAGATTCTAATGTCATGATGAGAGAAGCCATGGCATTGCAGTTATGTCCTATTTGGATATTTGCTACTTCAAAAATTGAAATCAGTTCCTCAAAAGCTTAGAAAACAAAGTTCATCTCATAGTGGTTTTGTAAACTTGGTTGTGAGGAAGGTTTTAATTCCCACAGCCTTAGGCCTTTCAGACAGTTGAGGGCTGTGGCCATCAAGTTCTGAGGTGCTGACCAAAGCAGCCCTTCTTGGTCAGATGTGACCATGTGAGATGAGCTCAGCACTGGCAGCAACCTTGTGCCCAGCTGGGACCATGGGAGGAAAAGCCCCTAGACTGTAGGGACTAAGACACTAGACAGAGGTGGCCTGATAACCATGCCATATGTTTTTATATTTCTCCATCTTAATTACTCAGTTCTTATTTATTTTGCATGTTGTAAAGTGTCTTCCTTATGTTGTCACATGTAGCTTTTTTTTTTAAATTCTTGCCATAAAGCTGGGGCTCAAGCATCTTAGAACTCTCATGTTTGGGAGGCAAGGCCCTGTCTCCCTGTCAGTTCCTGCTTACGTAGCCACGGAGGCCCCTGTGGGATTGAGGTTGTAGGGGAAGTTCTGAAAGCTGGAGCACCCTTTGTTTTCCACTTACTGCTTTGCTGCCAGCAGATGGCACCAGGTGGCCTCTTCTTCTGGATGTCAAGTCCTACTTCGTGTCATTAATCCTTTTCTTCATCACCAGGAAAGGAAATTGCTGTATTCCTTAGTCTTACTCTATAGTGTTTATGTAATTGGGTATTTTTGTTTGAAGTTGAATTTAGACTTCTTACTTAAATTACTTGCTTTATTTGCTCTTTCTGGCTTGGGTTTCAAACTCTGACCACCCTTTTAAAAAGAAATGTGTGGCCGGGCATTGGTGGTGCACGCCTTTAATCCCAGCACTCGGGAGGCAGAGGCAGTCCGATCTCTGGGAGTTCGAGGCCAGCCTGGTCCACAGACCGAGTTCCAGGACAGCCTCCAAAACAATACAGAGAAACCCTGTCTTGGGAAAAAGAAAGAAAGAAAGAAAGAAAGAAAGAAAGAAAGAAAGAAAGAAAGAAAGAAAGAAAGAAAGAAAGAAAGAAAGAAAGAAAGAAAGAAGGAAAGAAAATGTGGTTTTTCATTTGGAGTAATTGTAGGGGAAGAATTATGATCCTGAAATAGGACTGAGTTGAAACAGGTTATTGAGAGCAAAGGAGAAAGACTTAAAGATGTCAGATAATTCTTGAAACTTGGGAGGAACCCAAAAAGTGCAAAACCCAAGATATAAAAATGGCCAAAACAGAGCATTTTAGGAATATTAAATTGGTTACTTTAATAGTTGTTTACATTACCTTCGTTTTTAACAAACAAGATACAGTTTTAAAATGTGCCAAATTGCTCTTTCCCACATCCTCATTTTCAAGTTCTGTGCCTTCAAGAAAAACTGCTTTTAGTGTGTGTTTCAGCATATAGTCCTTGATTGGATCCTTGCACATGCCAGGCAACATTGTGTGTTACCCAGTTTGAATTGTGTTCTGCGACTATCTGAAATTCTGTGTATCTGCCATAGGTTTTGTTTTGTTTATTTTTGTGCAGCTGCAAATCAGAGGGTTGCCAGGCCAGTTGTGAGCGATAACAGCAGGGGTTCAGGTCTTTGTCCAAGCTAAGGAAGAACAGGAAAGTTATTTGTCTCTGCGCCTCTTTCTTCAAGTTCGAAATGTAGGCAAGCATGACAACCCCTCGGGTTGTCCTTAGGGGTGGAAACAGTGTAGTTAGGTTACCTGACCTGTATGTATGTACAAAGAAAACTAACACTGCATACTGACTGCACTAATAGGTTTTATTTAAAAATCCCCTGCTCATTTCATTTTTTCAGACTTATTACCCTGTAGCTTTATTCCTGCTTTTTAAATTGGAGATGTTGACATTTCACTTCAGGTCTCGAATGAGCTCTCATTTCAAAAATCATGATTGCTCAAGGACCTGTGTTTACAGAGTGAGCTTTCCGGTGGGTACCTGTGGGGCACGGGCTGCTGTTTGTGGGCTGGGGAGAGGCCTGCTCAGGAGTGTTTTCCTCTGGGATGGAAGGGGCGGCCTTGGGTTCAGCCTTACTCTGTAGGCACCCGGTTACTCCGTGCGAGCATAGTCTAGGGGAGCCGGCCATTTCTCCCTACCCTTGGGGTGGGAGCTACGTGCAGCCATCTGTCCTAGGTCTCCTGCTAGGCCTGAAGTTCTCCCTGGAGACAGTGGGCAACAGGTCGGCGGCCAGTAGGCGGGACTCCGCCCGTGCCCTCCTGCCTCTTAGCCAATCAGCGGCTCTGAAGTGGGCCGCCGCTTGGCAGAGCGGTGACGTCATCGTATCCGGGAGGTTTCCGAGGGTTCGGCCAATGAGGCGCGGGTGCAGCAACAGTCTCTGTACTGTGCTTGCCCAATGATCGCAGAGCCCATGGGGGCCCGGCTGTCGGCATCAACCAATGGGAGGCAGGCAGGAGCACGAGGCGGAGTTGCGAGTCCTGTAGCCAATGGGGTGTAGGGGGCGGAGCCAGGGCCTTGTCAAGCCCGGCCAACCAGCGGGAGGAGCGGGCTTCTGGGGCGGGGCCTAGGGCACTTCCCCAATAGCGGCGGTCCGGGGGCGGGCTGTGTCGCGGGCGACCCAATGAGGGACACCGCCGCCGCGGGCCTGTCAAGGGACGGGGCCGGGGGCGGGCGGCGGCGAGTCGGGATAAACACTCGGCGGCCGCTGCTGGGATCCGGGCTCCGTGCCGTCCCAGCGCTGCCCCTTCTGGCTAGCCAGCGCGGCGGCTCCTCGGCGTTCCCGGCCCGCGACACGCGGGCAAGGAGAGGCGGCCCGCCGGGTGCAGGATGGCGACAGACGTCGGGATGAACATCCAGCTGCTGCTGGAGGCGGCCGACTACCTGGAGCGGAGGGAGAGAGGTGCACGGCGGGCTGCGGGCCGGGCGGGCGGCCGCTGGGGTGGTTGGGGCGCGGGCCGGCCGCGAGCGCCAACCCCCGGGCCCGCGCCCCAAAAGCCGAGCGCGGGGGGCGGCGAGCAGCTGGAACCTTCCACACCTGCTCCGAACCGAGGGCGTCCACGCCAGGAAAGAGCAGGCATTGTTCTCAGAATTCCGCCTGCCTGCGCCCGGCCGGTTCCCCGGACTCCGACAGACGGACGGACGCGGGGACAGGGTGTCAGATGCTCTGGGTCCATTCATTAACGGGACCCCTCGGTTTTCTAGAAGCTGAACATGGGTATGCCTCCATGTTGCCGTACAGTAGCAAGGACAGAGATGTCTTCAAACGGAGGAACAAGCCCAAGAAGAACAACACCAGTAGCAGGTAACTGTTCAATGTACCCCTTCTCTGTAGCTAATACGAAAGCTGATTGTTAGTTGACTGCGGGACTTTAGCCCTACAGATACATTGAGGGTCCGGTAATGCACAGATGGTGCTAACCAGCCTGCCTTTTTAAGTTGAGGAAACTGAAGAGAAAGTAGGAATGTTTTACATTTCATTATGACCTTTTTTTTTAATTAATCCTACTTTTCGCCCTCTGAACAAAGCAAAACTCCATCCTCCATGAGACTAACAGCAGGGTCACCACTTTTGCCTTCTTTACAAGCAACAGAGCTTCCACGTTTCCTTTCATTCAAAATTCACTATGTTATCAGTTGATTTTGCTGGTCATAGTGAAGATTTTATAAACGAGGTATCTGGCCTGACACAGGTGATAGAAATTTATATTTAACGTGTAAATTAAATACAGTAGTTTGTCTGATAACCTTTGTTTCTGATGGCTGAGCAGAGTGATTGAGCTTAGAGTCCACCTCTGTGAGAAGGTGCAAGTAACATTAGGATGTCAGCAAGTTACAGCCTTTTCCTGTTAGCCTCACAGATTACCTTCTAGTCCTCAAAAGCTGTGAGTTTCACAGCTAATGACGGAACTCACTGCCCCTGATCCACAATAACATCTCATCTCTGTTACTGTACCTATACCCTCCTCCTTGCCCTTAAAATACTAGTTGGAGCTGGGCATAATGGTCACATCTTTGATCCCAACATTCAGCAGGCAGAGGCAGGTGGATCTTTGTGAATTGGAGGCCAACCTGGTCTACACTGGGAATTCCAGATCAGCTGCATGTGAGACTACAGGATGATATAGTGAGACCCTGCATCAGAAAACAAAGACAAAATCCAACTTGTTGGTAGGAGTTCATGTTATTAGGCCCATTCAATTTAGGCCATCATTGACATTTTCATCAGCAATTTAGAATCCTAATCCCTCCCCCTCATGAATAACTTCCCACAAGCACATAGATTACCATGTAGGGCAACCTCTGTGGCTTGGTACAGACCACTAAACACTGGGAAGTTCCCACTCACACCTAAAACACCTCCACCTTGTCCTTGGTTCACCCTGTCCATAGACCGTAGTGTTGGAACCACAGACTGGGCCACAGGAAGGGTGAACCTGACCTGATAATTAATTACCTGGTGGGTTTTCCTTGTCCTCATCTAGCATAGCCTGGTGGTGATAGTCCCATGGGCACTGCAGCCTTTCAGGAGGATGCTCACACTGACATGAGTCCAACAGTGGCATCAGAAAGGCTCCGCTGCATTTCATAACAGTTTCACATAGAAGAACGTCAAAGGCTGTGTTGTTGTTTCTGTACTAGTGTATGCCACTTTTGCCTTTATTAGTACCACTCCTAAGTTAGGAGGAATTGTCCACCTTACTAGTCTTAGACTTTAATGCCTTAACACTGTTTTTCCTGCTTTATAGGAAGGTTGCTGGGGGTGTTGGGGAGTAGAAAGGCATAGTGAAGCGACTCGGTCCCAGAAGGATGATTTTAAAAGTATAGTGAGAACTTAAAATGCTAAGCCAAACACTAGAGTCCTTTTCTTGTCATTAGCCTCCTGGAAAGTGGCAACGGTTCCTCAGTTTTGGAAAAGCTGAAAACCCTTGTGTTAAGAGGCTTGCTCTCTGTTCTTAGAGATAGGGCTGTTGTAGCTGCCCGTGTGCTTCACCAACAGTGACTGGGTGTCATGCAGTCAGTGTGGGAAGACTCCCTCAGAGTCCAGGGTTAAAGTCTGAACAGGTAGTTTTATGTAGGCATGGTCTCTTCCATGGCTGTTGACGCATCCTTTGCCTGAGGAGTGAGAGCGCCATCAGAGAGTAGCTGGTGACCAGAAGTCAGCCTTATGCTGAGGGCCATGTGACCATAACCAGGGAAATACTAATTCCAGAGCTCTTTGCCAATAACATATTCATGTTCAGGTTGAAATATTATGCTCTTTGCTTGCAGAATCTGAGGAAGTTTGGATAATAAAAAATTAAGAATCAGACATTATTTCAAACTTCCTGGGAACTGAAAATGCAGTTTGTTTTAAAACTGCTTTTTGTCAAAAAATTTGATAATAATAATAATAATAACAACAACAACATTCATAGAGATTGCTAGTTGCTTTGGAATCATCCAGAGAACTAGTGGATTAGAATGACAGGATCTTTTTTCCTACTGGTTTTGTTGTTGTTGTTGTTGTTTGATTTTTCAAGACAGGGTTTCTCTTTATTGTTTTGGAGCCTCTCCTGGTACTTGCTCTGTAGACCAGTCTGGCCTCGAACTCAGAGATCTGCCTGCCTCTGACTCCCAAGTGCTGGGATTAAAGGTGTGCACCATCAGCATCTGACTCCTGCTGGTTTTTAAAATCACTTAGTTATTATTTAGAATTGAAATTAAAAGCTTTGTTTTTCTTTTTGCTTTTTTTTTTCTTTTTTTGGTTTTACGTGACAGGGTTTCTCTGTATTGTTTTAGAGGCTGTTGGTCCAACCTGGCCTCGAACTCACAGAGATCCGCCTGCCTCTGCCTCCCAAGTGCTGGGATTAAAGGCATGCGCCACCACCAGCCAGCGTTTTTGTTTGCTGTTGTTTTTAAAGAAAAACATCTCATGACAGAAGATATACCTCAGTGGTAGAGTGCTTGTCTAGTCCTGGGTTCAGTCCCCAGCACTGGGGGAAAAAAAGTAAAGACAGTCCTGTTGCCCAAACTCCTGGGTCTGACGTTCTTCCTGCCTCAGCTTTTAATTGGAACTGCACACACATGCCTCTGACTGTGGTAAGGTTTTTAGACATGTATGTCCTGAGTAAAAACAGGCTCTGCCGCTGATGTGAAACAGGAAGTCCGGGACTTGGTCACTGAACTGTTTTATAAGGAGTGGCTGTGGAGCCTAACACGAGGAGCCTCTCTGACATACTGCATTGGCTGAGTTATCTTTTTATTAGGGGTGCTGTTACAGGGAGGGATTGACCTTACGGCCGTTCCAGAGTCCTCAGGTCCTCAATGATTGCATGGAACATGGTTTGTCACAGACAGTATCCGTGCATTCTCCCGTACCTTAATTAAAATCTTGGTGTTCACCCAAGCCAAACACACTTCAGTTACATCTTTCAGATGGCCGTGCCCCTTTAAAAGGCACCATGTATTCAACAGTCTTAAGTGTCAAGTAAAGCCTGGCATTTCTAAAACTTGAGTCAAAAATTGCAAAGAGTTAATGCTTCCTGCAGAATTTGTAGATAAAGTTTGTCCTGGGGATTCAGAATGATTTTATGTAGATACAAATTGTCAGTCTGTCTGTCTGTAGCCCTTCAAAGAATGTAGAATTTATTGCTATTACCCCAGGTGCTCTTTCTCCTCCCAACCTTCAGGGACAGGGTGGGGGCGCCCCTTCTCTGTAGTTAAACAGGGAAGGCTTAACCAGCTCTAGTCATCCACTTTTATCCATTAGGGGAAAAAAAACCTCTCAGACTTTGAACTTAGAATTCCCAGTTAAAGGTAAAATGCCACGTGTTTGAAGCCACGTGATTCAAGCCACGTGTTTGCCAGACCCTGAGAAACAAATCAGACACATGGAACCAACTGAAAACTTTAAATGCCATCATTTTCTCATTTGTTTTCCTCATTAGCAGAAATTAATCTTCGGGGCCTTACTGAAGAAAAGTTTGTTTGAATCACATTTTTATTTATCTGTGTGTATGTGGATAGGTGCATGTGTGCCATGGCTGGCCTGTGAAGGTCAGAGGACAACTTTCAGCAGTTGGTTCTCTCCTACTACTTGGTGGGTCCTGGGTATCAAACCCAGGTCATCAGGGGTTGAGGAAAGCACCTTTATTTGCTGATCCTTCTCACCATTCCCTAGAAGAGAATTGTAATGCTGGACTAGAAGTTTCCTGTTTGAAGACAACCCTCTAACCCAACTCAGACATACTATCCCTAATCTATGCTGTGAGTGAACTTGGTGCCAATGATGCCATACATGGTTGAACATTTGTCATGGCTGCCATGGGGCTTTATCTCCTGGGCTCACAGCCAGAGCCAGGTCCAGATTCAGTCCATTTCCAAAGCTGGGCTTCCTCCCATTTCTGCCTGGTCGTAAAGAAGCTGCATGAGGACGTAGAAATGATCATATTGACTCTGTGGAATCCTGTTCATGAAGTCCAAGTCAAGGCCTAGTCCTCAAGGTCAGCTATAAACACTAATCATGGGTTTCTCACCCAGCATGCCTTTCATCCAAGCCTTGCCAGTCACTTTTATAGTTGCTTCCTCATTGATCCACGCTTGTTTAGTAAATTATCGGCAATTATTTTATTCCTGTGTAACACAGGGGTTAACCAAGGACAAGATAGTAAAATTATTACATCTATAGCACCATGGAGAGCAAAGATAGCCCTTTTTTTTTTCATTCCAACTCCTGCTTTAACCAAACATTGCCTTGGTGTTGAATTTGGAAACCCCTGCTTTATCTCACTGCTGTGGGGCTACAGCAGTTCTCTGGAGGTTGTGAATGAGGCATTTAATTCAAGGAGCTGAATTGGGGGGGAGTTATTTTACTGGTTAAAATTGGATTTTGTAACCAAACAGCATCATGTTTTAGTATATGCTGCCCGTAGGAGGTAGGACAGGAGGTATGACGCCACCCCCATGACTTTACAGATAACATAAAGAAGGCTTTGTAGTCTTATGCAACTCCAGGACACACTATACTGTACAGGTTTTGTAAGTGACCCTCTTCCTCCTTATAAAGGACTGCATGCCTTTTAATAAGTCACTGGAGTTCCTTGAGCTGAATTTATTTAGATTTATATTTTTGTGCATATGAGTGTTTTGTATGCATGTATGTCAGTGTGCATCATGTATGTAGCTGGTACCTACAGAGGTCAAAGAAGAGATCGATTCCCCTGGAGAACTGGAGTTACACACAGTTGTGAGCTGCCTTGTAGGTAGTAGGAACTGAACCATCTCTCTAGTCCCTTGAACTGTATTTTAGAGACTTTTAATTGTCTGACTCCCCAAGTAGACTCCTTTAGAAGAACTCAGGGCATCAACCCCTATCTACCTTCTGTTCACTAACTTTGTAGAAAAAGTTAAAATAGGGTTAGGGAGATAGCTGTATAGGTAATGTGCTTGCTGTTCAGCGACGAGGTAGCCAACATTCATATACAACTCGGGCTTGGGAGTAGACATCTCTGACCCCAGCACAGTGGGTATGGGAAAAGAGCCCTAGTCTAGCCAAAGCAGAGCTCCAGGTTCATTGAGAGCCCTTGTCTCAGAAAGGAAGATGGAGAGCAATACTAAAAAGACACCAACATTGACTGTGACTATTACACACACACACACACACACACACACACATACACACACACGTTCAGTTATGTTGGTGTTAAAGAGACTTTTTTTGTTGTTTTTTGAGAAAGGGTTTCATCATGTAAGTCTGGTTGTCCTGGAACTCACTATACAGACCAGTTTAGTCTTGAACTCACAGAGATCCACCTGCCTCTGCCTCCCAAGTGCTGGGATTAAAGGCGGGTGCCACCATGCCCAGCTTGAAGTTACTCTTTAACACAAAGATAATCGAAGGGGGAAAAGACAAGAATAATGGATATTTTGAAAGACAAAAGTAATCGTATTTTCTTGCTCCTCTTTCAGATCAACTCACAATGAGATGGAGAAGAACAGGTGAGTGGGGATCTTGAGTTTGATGCATGCATGTATTACTCATCACAGTTTTAAATATTCCCCTCCCCCCCCATTCCCAATGGTGACCCCTGAGTTAAGAGTTCACTCAGGCCCTCTAACCAGTGGTATGTCTGCTTTGCCTGTGGATGAAGGGCTTACTGCCCTCCCCTCATCCACGCACTCCTGGGAATGCCTTCAGCTGACTCCCATAGGTAGTGAGATATGCATGAGCTTGGGTATGCTTGATCATATGCCTTAATCACATGTACATGAATCTGTGCAGTGTGTGTGTACATGCATACATGCCTGCAGTGGTGAATGAAGACTCTCAATTCAGGCAGCTGTGCATATGGAAAATGGGGAGGATGATGCCTGGAGGTCTGGGTGCTGTTTGTTGTTGGAGGGTCCTGCCACTCTGTGCCTTACCTTGCCCCAAGCCCAACCTGACTGCTGCCTGCTGCTTGCTCCTAACGTAACCTCTAGTCTGCAGACTGGTGATGTTGCTTAGTAGTTCTCAGCTGTTGCACTTTAGACTTACTGGCAAAACTTTTAACTATGTTTTTAAAAATATGTTAAAGGCCTTCTATATACATACATGTTTTCTGGGGCAGAGGGCAGCTGTTTATTTCTACTTGTTCTGTAAAATAAAATTTTAATGGGAAAATTTTTAATGCATCACAGTAAAACAAACGTAGTGTTCTGTGTGTCCACCCAGCCTCCAGGTCCCTACACTTACAACTGCCCTTCTCCATGAGGTACTTAAAGCACATTTCCCATCTCCAGTAAAATCCTTTTTTGTTTGGTTGGTTTTGTTTGGTTGGCTTTTTATTTGTTTGTTCTGTTTTTCAAGACAGGGTTTCTCTGTGTAGCTCTGGCTGTCCTGGAACTTACTCTGTAGACCAGGCTGGCCTCAAACTTACAGAGATCCAACTCCCAGGTGCTGGGATTAAAAACCACCCCACCCAGCAGTAAAGACTTGTTTTAAAAAAAAAAGTAAACATAACCACAGGCCTCTACTATACTGAGAAACAATTAATACTAATACTTTGAAGAACTTTAAACAAACAGGCAATGCCAGCCCTCACGTAGATTTAATTGCTTTGGGCTGGTGCTCTGAGCCAGACTTCTTCAAAAGTGCCCCAGGTGACTCGCACGTGGAGCAACCCAGCATCCATCACTCAAAATGCAGGCTACCCTCCCAGGTGGAAAGGCCTCTCGTGCCTGTGTGAACAGGAAGATCTGCTCTGATGATGGCCCTGTTTCCGGCAAACCCTCTTGGGGACCCAGACTCTGAAAGTCAGGCCAGAATTGTATTTAAGTTTCACCCAGGAAAAGACATACCAGACCCTTACCAGACAAGCAGGAGCTGGGAAGGAAACCAAACCATCAGTCTGTTCCCTTGCAGGGTTTCAAGTGAGTGTGACGGTGTGTGGGCCAACCCACTGCTCATTGCTCCCTAGCTGTGCTCTAGGTCTGAGCTGCCTTTGTGCTTTGAGCGTTCACTCGTCAGGGGCTAGAAACTCAGTATTGTCTTCGGGTAGAAGATGGTGGCTGTGGCCTCCCTTCCTTGTCCTTAGAGACTCTCATGTCTGTATCTGCAGAATCTAGGTAAAGCAGGCTGTCTTCTGCCTCCAGTTATCCTCCTTTGAGACATTTTGTGTGGACATTTATTTGTATTATCCAGTTTCTGCCGTTTGGGCCAGGGCTCCGTGGTGGAGTGCATGCCTGGCATGCACAGCCTTGGGTTCCATCCCAGCACTGCAAAGGAAAAACAGATTGCAGCCCAGGTCTTCCCGGATTCTGTGCCTTTTTCCTCTCTGAGAGCATCACACAATGTCAGTGTGTGTGTGGGGGGGGGGGGTGCCTGTGTGTGGGGTGTGGGTATCTGAGTGTGTGTGTGTCTGTGTGTGGGGTGTGGGTGTCTGAGTGTGTGGGGGGTGTCTGTGTGTGGGGAGTGCCTGTGTGTGTCTATGGGGGGTGTGTCTGTGGGGGGGCGTGGGGGTGTGTGTGGGGTGTATGTGTCTGTGTGTGGGGGAGTGTCTGTGTGTGTCTGTGGGGGGGTGTGTCTGTGTGGGGTGTGTGTGTCTGTGGGGGGATGTGGGGGGTGTGGGGTGTGTCTGTGGGGGGTGTATCTGTGGGGGGTGTCTGTGGGGGGTGTCTGTGTGGGGGGGTTTGTCTAGGGGGATGTGGGGGGGTGTGGGGTGTGTCTGTGTGGGGGGGGTGTGTCTGTCTGTGTGTGGGGGTGTCTGTGTGTGGGGTGTGTGGGTGTGTGTGTCTGTGATTTGAAGTCAGCACTGGCTACATAGATCTCAGATTGCTTCCATGTGCCCTTCAGCTTGTGCTTTTCATTTCCACTCTCCTGCTTCCTGTTCCTTCTGGAATTAAGTCTTCCAATGTCCTAACAAGCCTTTGCCTGCTTTAGAGTAGGTGATCTGGAAGGGAAGGAAATAAGGCCTCCATCACTTAATTTAGCTCAACCTTGGTTACTGCAACCCAAGGGAAGAGGTTACAGTTTTCTGACCCTTCTCCCCCTCCCTTGTTGGTGTGCATGGCTTAAGAAATTGTTGAGTTTGGGTCTACAGCTACTCTTGTAGCTGTCTTTGATAGCTGACTCTTAAGAAAACCTCCCTCTTGGCCTCTAGTATGCTTGAGCCTCTTTTTCCCCCTTTCTTTTGAGAGGGGGTCACACATATCTCAGGCTGGCTTCATATTTACTGAATAGCCAAGGATGATCTTGAACTTCTGATCCTCCTGCTGGAGTGCTGGGATTATAGGAGTGCACTGCCACACCCAATTTACCTTGTGCTGGGCTAGAGCCCAGCAATCACCTCCTAACTGAGTTACGTTCCCCAATCCACATAGCCGTGTGTGTGTGTGTGTGTGTGTGTGTGTGTGTGTGTGTGTGTCTGTGTGTCTGTGTGTCTGTGTGTCTGTGTGTGTGCATAGAAAGATGGTTCAGTGGTCAATAGCACATGCAGGCTGCTCACAACTGTCTGTAATGCCAATTCCAGGGGATCTGACATCCATGGGTACCAAGCACACATGTAGTACACGTACATGCACACACTTAATTTTTCATCTTAAAAATATATATCACGCCGGGCGTTGGTGGCGCACGCCTTTAATCCCAGCACTCGGGAAGCAGAGGCAGGCGGATCTCTGTGAGTTCGAGGCCAGCCTGGTCTACAGAGCGAGTTCCAGGACAGCCTCCAAAGCCACAGAGAAACCCTGTCTCGAAAAACCAAAAAAAAAAAAAAATATATATATATATACATATATATATATATATCACATAGAAAGATTTTGAGGGCTCTTGATCCCCACACACACACACTTTGATATTGTAGAGTTGGATACACCTGGGTTTCCCTGGTACTTTAGACATTCAGAACACGCCTTACCCCAGGTTGGGGCTCAACAGTTAAATACCTGGCATCCATAAGAAGAAAGAAAGAAAGATGTGTAGAATGGCGACAGTGTTTGTTGAGTGCCTACAGTTCCACAGGATAAAGGATGTGCAGGAAAGACGCATCTGTCATGTAACCATCTCGTTTATCATTTACCTTCAGGAAACCAGTGTTCACTGAAGGCTCTTGCCCTGTGTGTACTTAACCTGATGCCATCCGAGGTTTTTTGTTGTTGTTTGGTTTTACAGACTTATTTAATTTATGTGTATGGGTATTTTACCTGCATGTATGTATGTGCACCACGTGTATGCCTGGGCCTGCAGAGTTCTTAAAAGGCTGTTAGATCCCCTGGAGCTGAGTTATGGACAGTTGTGCTGAGCTACTGTGTGGGTGCTGAGAACCAAATCGGGGTCCTTTCAGAAGAGCAGCCAGTGCTCCTAACCACTGAGCCTTCCCTCCAGCATCCATGGCCATGGTTCTTATGACAGTCTTTCTTTCCTGTTTTGAGACAGTGCTTCACTACTGTAGCCCAGGCAGGTCTCATCCATCCGCTGTGGATGACCAGGCAAGTATCAGGCTTGCTATGAATGACCATGTGCCCAAGATGACCTTGAAGTTAGGGATTTTCCTTCCTCAGCCTCCATGTATTGGAATTGTGGTAACCTGTTATAGAGTCCAGTTCCAAAAATTTTTAAATAAGTCCTCCAATTCCTCATCTCCCAAATTCTTAGAATTTCAAAAGTTGAAACTGCATGATTCCAATATAATTAGTCTTTAAAAGTATATGCTAAGCCAGGTGGTGGTAGCAGAGGCTTTAATCCCCACACTCAGGAGGCAGAGTCAGGTGGATCTCTGATTTTGAGACCAGTTCTAGAATAGCCAGGGTTACACAGAGAAACTCTCAAAAACAAAGTAAAACAAAAACAAAAAAAGAGTATGGGCTGCTAGATCTTTCCTTGGTGTGTTTCTTAATTTACTCAGGCCTCTTTTCTGTGTCTAAGCAAAGCTTTGTAGCATTTCCACATAAATCTTACACATTTCCGGAAGAAAAGGGGGGAAAGGGTTGTGTAATTTTGGGTGCTGTAGGTTCCTGTGGTTAACAGGTTGGTGATCTTCAGAACACAGGAATCCTTCCCGTCTCTCATTGCATGCCATGTCTGGGAACTGCCCTGGTGTAAGTGTCTTTCAGGAAGCCCTGTGGTGATGGGGCTGCTAACACAGCAACCATAGTGACGGGACAGGAATCAGGGCCACAGCAGGGGCCTGTCCAGAAGAAAACTCTGCCTTCTCCTTCAGTATGGGATGGTACAGGTGTGGACTTTGCCAGAGTTAGGGTCGTCTGACCCTGTGACTAAAGATTTTTTTTGTGTGCTCTGTGGAGATTCACAGCCTTGATCTGGACTATGATCATTATTTGTTCAATAGAAATTTAGTGATGCCTAGCCTAGCATAAGAGACTATTCCAGTAGTTTTCCTGGAGATTGTTCTGATCATTGTAGGTCTCTAGAACAGTTTCTCTAGACTTTTCAAATGGCTATATTCTTTATATCAAAAGGGTCAGACATAGTGTGCGCTGGACTCGGGCGTGGTGTGCACTGAGCCTGGGCATGCTGTACTCGGGGTCAGAGTGTGCTATACATCATGCTTCTCACTGCTTTTGCACACCCTTGACCACATTCAGATTTCATTCTAAGATATCATAATCAATTCTTGACTTAGCACATGGAGTGGAGGCAGTCAGAGGTTATCCATCCACTACAGGGATCTGTGTACAGCAGGCTGTGCTGACAGTATACCACTAGAACCTTCTCTCTAGTGCTTACCTCTGGTGCCATCTGCCTTGGGAGGCTGGAAGAAGAGGCCTTTGTTATCTGCTTCTCCAACTTCCAGCCCCCGTCTGGGTCTCTCTGACTTCATTACCAGAATTAACAGTCACAGGGTGAGAAAGAGCAAGCAGGTACTCACTAAGAGTATATTTTATATTAAAATCAAACCCCGGGAAGTAAATATTCAGAAGACACAGCTACGTAGTTCCCAGGTTAGTAAAGAGACAGTCCATGTCTTCTTGGAGCTACGGCTTGCTTGTTTCTGCACATCACGGGGTGTGTTGCTGCCTTGGTGTCTCTACAAAGATTTATCAGCGTGGTGATAAGAATTCTTCCAGGCTTCAATCACATAGTGACACACCACTACAGCAGTTGATGAAGACATCGCTGTAGAAGGAAAGGAGGAAAGTACACCTTCCCTTAATCATGGCTTGTGATCTTCACCCAGGAGTTCCCTTTAGCTCAGCAAGACTTTGTTCTCAATACAAAATCAGTTGAGATCCCTACTCACTTTCAAGAAGGCTTTGATTCCTTAGTAAGACTTGGTTCTTCTGACTCCACACAGGACTGCTTGTGCACATCTAGTGTCCCTGAAGGGCTCTGTGCACACACCAGCGTGGGAGAGCAAGCACCAAAGGCCCACCTCTCCTTTCTGGGTAGTAATCACAGACACCTTGTAATGAAAAAGCCAGCACTAAGTAAGGTCAAGTACATCGTACTCCGGGGACTCCTGTCAGCATGGACAGGCGCAATATGATCTCTGGAGTCCAGTGCTTGATGGGAAGCAGAAAACTTGGCACCTTTTTGTCTTTGGTAGTGAGCTGGCCACATAGGAAGTTCCATGTGAGTTAGTGAGAGAGTGAATGTGACCCAGTTAGAGGTAAGCAGATTATCACAGACCACTGCGGGGAGCTCTGCGGTCTTGTGGGTGAAGAGAAGGACAAAGAGGGCCCATTCAGACACTTCAGTGGGAACTGAGTTTGAAAGACTCAGAGGCAGGCACTTGCTCTTTTCCAGCATTGCCCCAGTGCCCAGGAGTCCCCTGAGAAATTCCAGGGAATAAAGGGTGGAGGAGTCCAGCATTTGCCACACAGAGGCCACCGTGAACCTGGTTAGGTGTCTGTCCCTTGACCAGCAAGTGCTCAACATGCTGTAGGGCTCATATTTACAAGTTAGGTCCTGCAAAAGAGACACTCAACCAGAAGCTTGACAGCTCCTACGTCAGGGAGCTCAGGGTGGGCACTGGAGGCTGCGGCTCCCTGTCTGCACTGTTAGTCTTCACACCGAGTCTGTCCCTCAGTATACAAGGTACCAGCATGTGAGACACCACTAGCCCTGGACCTTTCTCTTTCACTTGACTGTTTGGTTTTCCGTCCTTCGTGGCTGAGCAAAATTCCCAGCACTGTGTGGCACGTGTGTTTTACACTTAGATCTTCAGTCTGCTGGGATTTGTGTTGGTGGTGACCTGCCCACTCCCAGGCCAGGTCGTACACACTCCTCCTAGGGTCTGCAGCACTGTGCCCTTGTCGGCTAAATTCAGCTCTTTGTCTTGAGAGTCTGTCTGTTGTGCCGGCTTGCCATGTGTCTGTAACGCCAGTGCTGCTTTTAGTCATCACAGCTTTCCAATGTTCAGTATCTGTGCAGCACATTTCTCCTCGTTTTTTTTCCAAAATGCGGACAGACTCACACACGTATTCTTCTGGGCGAAGTCTAGGTTAATTTTCCAGCATTAAATGAAAATGGTTGGGATTTTGTTTTTGTGGACTTGGATTAAATTTGAGGAACACTGGCATTTTTGCTCTGAGGGGTCATCGCCAGGAATGTGTGGATTTTTCCATTCACTCAGATTTTCCTGTCCTTCAGCAATATTTGATAGTTTTCTTCCCATTAATCCTTCCCAAACTGTTTTAACTTCACTCCTAACTGTGGTACCTTTCTCGTCCTATGAGAGGGGTTTTAAGCTCTCCAGGTGTACTACGTGGTTCTCTAGCAAGGTCTTGCTTTTCGATGATCTTTGGAATAGGTTTGGAGGGAGAATGCCAGAGCCTGCAGCCTGGCAAGTGAGGCACATGCCTCCCTCCTGACCCGCGTGACACACAGGACCTCAGAGGGACCTCCTGCTACACTCGTAGCTTATAAACACTTTGTTAATCCGTGCAGTAAGCGATGCCTGCATTTCACAGTGGGGTTAGCTTGCTTTCTAGCTATTCCAAGGACAGAAGATGTCCATTTCCTTTGAGTGTTTTATCAGTTGGCCCCTGCCTGGTGAGGACCGTGAGCTTGCTGACAGTTATGAGGAACACTGCAGAACCCTGCTTGCCCGTATTTGCTCAGGGAAGTTACCTTGTGCAGAAGAGCTAGGCTTGGAAGAGTTACACCATGTCAGACCCTCTCCTCTCTAGGGAGCCTCTGTGGCCCTCTAGGGTCGACTCTTCAAACATTCTGCAGATGAGGAACTAGAGGCCTCGGAGTTAGGTGGCTTGTTCAAAGTCACCTGGGGAGTAAGTGACAAAGCAACCTCGGCTCCATACCACTAAAGTAATGTTGGCTTGTGTAGCAGTTGACTGTTGCAGGGTGGTAAAAATACTAAATCTAGGGCCTGGGGTCCTTGCCAACTGAGAGGGTTGTGGTTGATCTGTGTAGTGGACTGCTGGTTACAGGCCACTCCTGCCTGTAAGCAGCCTCAGAGCAGAGCAGAGCAGGTGAAAGCATGGCTTCTCATGCTTCTGTAACCCAAGCCTTTTGTCTGCACAGTTGGAGCACTCCTCCTGAAGAGCCACAGGGAAGCTGTCCAAGGTCATTACCTAGGTTCGAGGCAGTGTGGCTCTACTAGCAACAGGCTGGGGGGAAGGGGGCAGGAGAAGCCAGCGTTTGACACCACCTTCCCCTGCCAGGGTAGGAGCTAAGGCCACTCTTGGTAATAGAAGACCATCTAGTGGGGCAGTAAGATGACCCAGGGGGACAGGGACAGATCTGTACACTGCTAGTCTGTGTCTTTGTGTAACCACATCACAGGAGGATGGTGTGACAGACTTGTCCCCTGCAGTCTTGGCAGGCTGGTAAGCAGCTGTATATAATTAGTCTGCAAGCTTTAGAGTAAGTTAGTGCAAGCAAGTCACTAGTGATATTTTTTCATAGTTTCTTTTTAGATTTTTTTTTTAATTATGTTCCAGTCTGGGCAGTGGTGGTGCACACCTTTAATCCTACCACTGAGGAGGCAGAGGTAGGTGAATCTCTGAGTTCAATGCCAACCTGGTCTACAGAGTGAGTTTGTGTGCCTGTGTGTGAGTATATGCCTGTGAGTGCGGGTGCCTGTGGAAACTGGAGGCATCACATCTTCCACTGGTTTTGAGTTGCCTGCCATGGGAACTGAGAACCAAACCCAGGTTCTCTGAAGAACAGTGGTGCCCTTAACCACTGAACTATCTCCAGCCCTCGTGGTGTTTCCTTAGTATTGATTTTGTAGTGTGCAAGTAAATGTTTCACTGAGGCATTTTCATACAAATTCGTTGCATCTTGCTTCTGCTCATACAGCGCTTCTGATGGCATGATCTGTGTTAGAGTTTATCCACCACCAGTATCGTGCACACCGCTTTGGCTCCCCCACCCCCAGCAGTTAGCCAATGCTGTTGAGCAGGTCTCCACAGCCAGCATCCAGGCCTTTACATCAGCCAGCTCACATGTGCTCCTGGAGCTCAGAGGCCCTCAGCACACCATGATCCAGATGGGCTAGGGGCCTCAGAATGAGGTCCTAGCCACATTTCCCAGTGCTGCCCCAGGAGGCACTTCCTGTTCCCCAGCAGCTGGAGACACTCTGTCTAGCTGGCTGTGTGTGGGAATGGACACTGCCCAGGGCCAAACTCTATGTAGGTGTGATAAGTTGGACTCTGTCTTCCAGAAGCTTAAAGTCCACCAGAATGGCTGACACAGTCATTGGTGTGCATAGTGTCAATGAGTAAGCCTCAGCTAGGCTTCCCAAGGAGTCTGAGTGAAGTGTTAAGAGACAGACACCAAACCACATGGAGAGGCCCAGAACTGAGGATTCCCTGTAGGCTAGGATGGCTCAGGAAGGCACAGACACCTGAAAGCTGGCCATTTCTCATATTCGTGGAATCTGTTCCATTCTAGAGCGAAGTCCAAACCAAGGTTTCAGTGCACTGTAAACACCCAGAGTTGTAGGGCCTCCTATGCTTCTGGTCAGTCTGTGACACAGGATCTGTGTGTATGCGCTTGTGGTCCCTCCACATTAGCCTGTGTCCAGCACGCGTGAGATGGAGGGACAGTGCGCCACACATCGCCAGTGTTACCCGTGATGAACTTGTCCCATATGTGCTTCACAGCAGTGGTGGATTCCATAAGAAGAAAAACACAGGTTGAGGGCTCCCCTGGAATGTCATCCTCTGATTCAGGAGAAGCTGATGAAAGTGCCTGACACAAGCAGATGTTGTGCTCCCTCCCCAGAATTACACATGGAATCAGCCTAGAAGTCCTGAGTTCTGCTGCTTCTCGCTGGGTTTCAGTGTATTGCTGGCACCAGCCTTTGCTGGGTCTGGCAGTCATACACTTCAGAACCTGTGTAGGAGTCTCAAGTGCTGCTGTGGTTCTGTTTTCACAGGCGTGCTCATCTCCGCTTGTGCCTAGAAAAGTTAAAGGGGTTGGTGCCGCTGGGCCCCGAGTCAAGCCGACACACCACACTGAGTTTGCTGACAAAAGCCAAGCTGCACATAAAGGTAGGGGACTTGCCCTGCTCTGCTCTGCCCCTTAAGGCCTGGTGAAGGTTCCTCCACTACTGGGAGGGACAAACAAGGGTGTATCTCTAGTATGGTCTCTGAGCTCCTCCTACCTCACCTGCCTCCCCGGCGTCCAAAACCCAATTATAAAGGGTCCGCTCAGAAAGTCAGGCCCTGGTGCCTCAAGCCACTGGTATCCCCACCATAGCCGAGACCACAGTGTTTCACAGCCTGACATGTGCCCGTTTGCACGCTATCAACTGAAAGAGACTCCGCAGTCTCCTACATGCTCTGTACCCCCACACATGCTGTACCCTAAAGAGCAAACCTGCTGTAGCTCATCTGCACGCATTATTCTAAATGCCTCGGGGACTCTGGTTGAGCTGTCACCAGGTCTCTCCTGCCTCTGCAACAGCCACTGCAGCCTTGTCACATTCTGGAACCAGGGCCATCACAGGACCCCTGACTCATTGACTGACATGGTGCACATTTGTCACTGTCCTGTGTGGGTAGCTGGGTGTCTCCAGAATTGTCCTGTAGCTCCACGAGGGAACCAGGTCTTTGTAGATCGCGCATCTGGGAACCTCATGACGTCTGTCTGTGCTGACTCTCTGTGTACTGCTGAGCCACGGCCAGCATCACCATTCAGCCATAGCTTGGTTAGACAAATACCAGTTTATTAACGGTTAGCAGCCTGCATACAGGACAGCTCTGGAAGAGACCCTCAGTTGGAAGCAAAACAGCTACAATTACACACTCTCATTAATTATCTGTAGAATATGAGGAGCTGGGGGCAGATTTGTAAGAATAAGTCATCTGTGGAATTGTGCTTCCAGAAGCTTCTGCTGGACAATTCAGAGACAGGACTTTAAAAGGGCTCTCATTTCTGCTAGCAACAGAAGTTAATTGGGGTTTGGCATGACATGAGAATTTGCTTTGTCATTGGAACTATGCTGGGATAAATGTCTTTTTAAGTAGAAGTGTTTCGTAGCTCACATGCTATGTGACTTTCCAGTCCTGAGAGGTGTTCAGAGGGTTGCTGCAGATATGGAGACCAAGTCAGGGTCTGTAGTTTTGGGTTACCAAGGTTAAGGGCTATATAATTTAAACTGTCTAACTCTCCCTGCATCTGTGTAACAGGCCAGCCCCACAGTGCATGCAGAAGTTAAACAAAGCCCACAGTAACTGGCCAGCCAACTCCCAGCCTAGGAGAACAGCTTGACGAGAGACATGCCACCTGTCTCCTAGGGATATATAGCATATTTCTCTGCTGGCAGGACAGGTATAGGTTCTTTGCTGATGTACAGCACACTCCATGGACTTCAACAACCACTCTTTGACTTGCAGAAACTTGAGGATTGTGACAGAAAAGCTGTCCACCAAATAGACCAGCTTCAGCGGGAACAGCGGCACCTGAAGCGGCGGCTAGAGAAGCTGGGTGCTGAGAGGCCTCGGATGGACAGCGTGGGCTCTGTGGTGTCCTCAGAGCGCTCTGACTCAGACAGGGGTGAGCCACACCTGCTAAAGGGGCTTCAGGCAACAGAGCCAATCACAGAGCAGATAAGTCAGGGCACATAGGGGCTGTCATGGTGGTTCCGTGGATAAAGGTACCTGTCACTAAGCCCGAGTTTGGTCCCTGGGACTAATAGTGGAAGGAGAGAACCAACTCCTCCTGAAAGTTGTTCTGTAACCTCTGCTTGTGCACACACACACTAAATAAAAATGCAATAAAAGCTATAAAATAGACAAAGCTCAGGCCTTCAGGAGCCGAGCAACAGGACGGGTGTAGCCCCCTCTGCAAGAGTTAGATAGCAGTGCCCAAGAAGGAATAAGGGAAACTGAGGTGTACTGAGAGCTCTACAGCAGGTCTCACCCTGTGTCTCCCCCCTGCAGAAGAGCTGGATGTGGACGTGGACGTGGAGAGCACAGACTACCTCACAGGGGACCTGGGCTGGAGCAGCAGCGTGAGTGACTCGGATGAGCGAGGCAGCATGCAGAGCCTGGGCAGTGACGAGGGCTACTCCAGTGCCAGTGTCAAGAGAGCCAAGCTCCAGGATGGGCACAAGGCAGGTCTTGGGCTATAGGAGAGAGCCGAGGGTTCTCTCCGCCACACCTGGTTAGGTAGTGTACCAGACCTGCCCAGATGCCCTTGCACGCAAACCTCATGTACCACCTTGACCAAAATCAGCTCTGTCCATTCTGCAGAAAGCACATAGGTGTGGTTCCGAGTGCGGTCAATAGCTTCTCTGTCCATCCATGTCGACGCTGAGAGACCGTACATTCCAGTCAATCTGAAGCACCCAAGAATCCTTAGCCCTAAGCAAGTGTCACCTCTCAGTGGCCCCCTGTGTGCTGTCCTCCTGCAGCTGGCCAGGTCTGTCTTAGTTTTCCGGCTCATGATGGTACTCGCCCAGGAGAGAAGTTCAAGCTTTGTCTGGCACACAAGAAACCGAAGCAAACAAACTTCTCAAAGGGAACTCAGTTTCAGAAACCCCAAAGGAAGCTTTGAAAGCAAAACTGAAGAGCACTGAGAAGCCAGGAATACCTCCAGCAAGCCCTGCTGCGGCCCAGCCGCGATGCCACAGTGTCCCCGCTTAAGAGCGGGACTTGGCAGCTCAGGAGAACAGCATGCCCCCTGCGTGCTATTCTAGGGCCTGGCTGTGTGCTGTGTCTCAAGGCACCCCCACGCCCCAAGTTTGTTGATGCTACTTGTCTCTGGAACATTGTCCTACCTCAGAGATAGACGAGAGCTCCATTGCCCACATAACAAAAGTAATTATGCTTCTTTGTCCCCATAGCCCACTCCAACCTGTTTTCCTGTTGGACTCCCAGCAATAACTGAGTTTTGGCACTGGCTGAGCTAGTAGCCATTGTCTCTGAGAGAAAAAGGCCACATTTCTTCTCTGTGGCAAATAAACAGGAGGGATCCCCTGTCACCAAAACCCTCCTGCTGAGTTATTTTTGGACACATCTGGAAGCTTCCTTCTGGAGACTTCTAGGTCGATGGCTTAAAAGGATAATTTTTTCCCTTGTGGCATTTTTATTTAAGCTAAACCAGAGCACATGTGTATGTACATAAGACACACAAAACCTATAAATACTATTTATTCATTTTATATAAACTAATGTAATGGAATATAAATTCTTATGACTGCTTTTATAGATGTTCTAGAAACTTTGTATGTAGCTGTCTACAGAATGAGTTCATTCCCCTGACTATTTTTGCATTTGTATTTTGAGGTCTGGGTGTTTTCAGCCTCTGATGAATCTTTTTCATTGAATCCAAACCATTTGTAAAATCTGCCCTGCTCAGAGCTGAGCCTGTGTCATGGAGTAATGGAACATTCCTGAGATCCACAGGTACCACCTAAAGCCTCCGTGGCCGACTTGACAGCAGGTGGCTACAGTCACGCAGCTCTCCTCAGATGCAAACAGACATTAGCAGAGAAGTGCAGTCCTGACTATACAAAGCCACTTTGTGGAAGTCACAGGCTCCTTAATGATCCTGAAGTCCTGTTTTTGCCTTTCCCCTTGCTGGAGTGTCACCCCAATACCAGCTGAAAATTAGCCCCAAATACAGCTTGGAGCCATTCCCATTTGTAAAGCCCATTCTCCAATCTGAGCAGAGGTTCAAGGAGCTGGCCAGGTCTGTCCTTTGTCAAGAAGATACAGCTGTGCCTTGAGGTCC
Organism: Mesocricetus auratus; assembly: GCF_017639785.1. Lineage (NCBI taxonomy): Eukaryota > Metazoa > Chordata > Mammalia > Rodentia > Cricetidae > Mesocricetus > Mesocricetus auratus. Next base: position 148,165,377 of record NW_024429266.1, on the reverse strand, counting down.
CCTTCAGTCCCCACCAGACAGACCCTGAGTCTGCTCACTGTGTCCAAGCCTTCAGAAAGTCAAGACCACAGGAGAAGCTTGCGGGCTGCACAGGGTGGGTAGGGAACAAAATTGTGCACATGTTTCTTTCACTTAGAAGGCATCTGAGAGATGCCCTTACTTTCTGTGTTCTAATTGTTTCACCTTTGAGTTAAACTGCTTTTTTTTCTTTTCTTTAATTATTTTTTTTTATTTTTTGTCTTTTGGTTGAAATATGAAGTGTACTGTCCCTACATAAAGCAGTAATTATTTGACCTTTGCCCTGTTTGTCTGGTCCTTGCATCTATGTGTGGCAGATCTCTGTATTTTTTAAAGCACTTGTGACAGGCTAACTGCCAAGGTCAGGCCTGGCTTTGGAAGTTCGAGACTCACTGAGCCAGTATGATAGGCAGACTTTTTTCTGACCAAAACTGTAGCTTTGGGGGGACCTGCAAGCTCAGCCCAGGGCAGCTAATTCCCACCCCAATCTTTCCTTCACTGATCACCAGCACGTCAGCCAAGAGCTAGTCTTGAGGTGGCATTTGTTTTCTTAAGAAAAATGAAAAGCCTTTCTATTAAGATGGGGGCGGGGGGACAACATTAAAACTTAGACATTGTATATGAACAGAAATGTGTCAGTGAAAGTGCTTGCATATTTTTATGTGAAAGTTACTTTTGAAACTAAAATCGAAGCTGCACTCACTGACACTGTCACAATGCAAGTGGGAAAAGGGACTCGCCACCAACTTAATTCATGCCACAAGGAAGCATTTGCATCGGCCTGGAAAGCACAGGACTGGCTTTGGGTGCACACCCAGCATCCAGCATGCTTTGACTTGGGTTTTCTTTCGCTGACCAGGTATCTCGAATTGAAGGCCAGCCGCCTCTATCCTTGGTGACTTGCTGCTGCCTTAGCAAGGCCAACAGGGTCTCAACAGGACCTAGATTCTCCCTCTTGACCGTAGGCTGGAACAACTCCTGCAGGGATAGTGAGTTGGGCAGGCCCAACCTGTAGTGGCTGCTGGAGTACTTTTATTGTTTGGTTTTAAAGTAGTGGTTTTTCATCTACCCCTTGCTGTGTTCAACAGAAGCGGAGTTTTCCCTGTCTTTCCTGTGGCCTTTCTCCCCATCTTTGATGTGGCCAAGGGCATTTGGGGTCTAAGAACACAGGAGATGGCATATGATACTCAAAACCTTCTAGCAATATCTTGAGGACTTGACGATGAGTTTTGTGGACTTTTCCCCTCTTGCCTTCTTCCCTGTCCCTTCAAGAGAGAACTTATTTTTTGAAGAACATATATAGACACATTAAGGTTTTATACCATGCTGCATTGGCAGGGATACCACTTTTATTGTGCTCTGTAATTTATCACTGAAATTGGGTTTTCTGTTTCTTTTCTGGGGTGGCTACATGGTTCTGTCTTCCTACTTTACCATCCCTGTGTGTTTTCTGTGATTTCTCTGTGTCTCTGGTATTTCAGTAGCTGCTATCGTGCTTTTTGGGAGAAGGCAACCCTGCACCCTTTGCTGGGTGCAAGCTTCTCTCGTTCTGTGTGCCCAGGGCGCTGGAGTATGCAGCATGTGTGTTTTCAAAGATCCTGGGTTGAGGTGGTATGAAATATGATTCATCAGTACTTCTCATAATTTTCTTTTACTGTGGTCTTCTAAAAGAAGAGATAATTGATTGGCACCATTACATTTGGATCATGGATGGCCAAGGAAATTGAGTGTGTATGGTATCTCAAAATCCCACAAAGAGAAATTAGGAAGGCGCTCTGTCCTGAGATCTTATCTGGATTTCTTTCTTTGAGTTCCTACTCTATCTGGGAGGACAGTGGGCCAAGCAGGCAGTCTTCATTTTAGCTTTGATCTAAAAGCCATGCTTGCCTCCACCACGGTCCCTGGAATTGGTGCTCCTGCAGTGTTGCTGAGTGACTAACTTGGGGAACCAACTTTCTAAAGGTGAACAGCCTCCACAGGAGAGCCGCAGGTGAAGAATGGGAAGCGTTTCCAGATGTTTCTTTATGTAAATATGGTGCCAATGTAAACCTGTGTTGAGACTGGGGAGAATGGTGCTCTTTGGGGGGTGGGGGCTGCAGTTAGCACTTGTGTTTTTAGAAACCATCATGATTTAGAGACTCCTTGCTGTGTGTAAACTTAATGTGTCCGTTCATTAACAAATAAATTATTTCATTATTAAAGAAACATTGGTCTTCCCGTGTCCCACTTCTCAGGCTCCATGAGAAAAGGTGAGTTGATCAAATTTCCTGTTTCTTTTTCATTTTACAACAAGTTCATTGTGGGGATCTTTGGTGATGACTTTAAAGGTATGGCTGTTCAGTTGGGCTTTCTTCTTTCAGTTTTCTTTCTGCTTTTCTCTCCACTCCCTCCCTCCCTCTTCTCCCTTTCCTAGAGAGATTCTCTCTCTGGTGTTTTGAGATGGAGTCTCATCTATATCCCAAGCTGCCCTTAAATTTGCTAAGTAGTCAAGAAATAGTGCTGGAGAGATGGTTCAGTGGTTAGGAGCACTGGCTGCTCTTCCAGAGGACCCAGGTTCAATTCCCAGCACCCACATGGTGACTCACAACCATCTATAACTCCAGTTGTAAGGCATCCAACATCCTCTTCTGGCCACAGTGGACACCAGTCATGTATGTGGTACACAAACATAAAATGCAGAGAAAACTCCTATATAAACTAAGATAATTAATTAGGAAAAGAAAACAAGAATAACCTTGGCTTCCTGATTCCCCTGTCTCAGCCTCCCAAGTGCTGGAGTGGCAGGCATGTATCACCACACCCAATTCAATGAGTCATTTGCTGATAAGAATTAATCATACTTTAGTTCGTTGGCACTGCCAGAGCATGCATGTCCCCTCCCACCTGGCATTCCTTGCCATGCTCTTTGATAGCATCTGGTGAGCCAGGCACTGTGCTAGGGCCATGACAGCCATTAAATAATAGGAAAGCACTTGGGACATGAGAGCCAGATTAGAGAGAGTGGGATTTCTGAGAGTTGTAGGCCAGCCTGATCTACATAGTGAGTTCCAGGGCATCCAGAACTACACAGACAAGCTGGGCACACACCTTTAATCCCAGCACTCGGGAGGCAGAGGCAGGCAGATCTCTGAGTTCAAGGCCAGCCTGGTCTACAGAGCAAGTTCCAGGGCAGCCTCCAAAACAAAACAGAGGAACCGTCTGGGAAAGAAAAAAAAAAAAAAAAACACTACATAGACAGACCCTGTTTCAAACAAACAAGCAAATTCCTTTATGTGCCCCATGTGCATTTGTATGCACACATGTGCCGCATGTCCTTCCACCATGTGGGTCCTGGGATTCAAACTCATGTCATCAAGCTTGGCAGCCGGCAACTTTACCTACTAAACTGTCTCACCGTCCCTGCAGTGTGCTGCTAAGGGTAATAATTCCTTTTGGTGATTTACATCCTTTGAACAGCACAGACCTCTGGGCCAGGTTCCATCACCCCTGAAGACACAGCAGAGAGCAAGTCCCCTGGAGTCCTCAGGCAACACTCCTCCAGGAAGCCTGACCTGGAGCCCCACGCCTCCTGCTGTGTCCTAGCTCACCTAGCTGCACTTGTTCAGGATCAAGAGTAAAGAAACCAAGGTCTTGGGACTGGAGAGATGGCTCAGTGGTTAAGAGCACTTCCAGAGGACCCGGGTTAAATTCCCAGCACCCACATGGTAGCTCACGACTGTAACTCCAGTTCCAAGGGATCTGACATCTTCACACCCATGCACACAAAACAAAGTTAAAGTATATGTGCATGCATGCATGTATGTATGTATATATGTATGTATGTATGTTCTCCCTGTCACTCCCTCCCTCCCTGCTTGTAATCCTAGGGATGGAACTCGGTCCACACATACTAGGCAGGCACTCCACCTCCAAGGTATACCTCCAGCCCTTAATTTATTTTCTCTTTTGAAATAAGCCTCACTCTGGCTCAGGTGGGCCAAAGTCTTCTTAGCTGCTGGGATTGACAGGGATTCAACACAACACCCAGCTTGCCCTTTAACTTCTTATTCTTAAAAACCACCCAAAAATCGAGAAATGTCTTTAGGGTTCCCTAGAAGCCTGTAGATCACAAAGGAAGGGACTTTCCCGGTATGTGTCCTTGGGAAAATGGCCTAGGATGTGAGCTCTCTCAAGTGGGACAAGCTCGGCCTGTCCCTCTAGGACCATCTCCAATCAGGTTCCAGAATGAAACCAGCACCCACTCTGTGGCCAGCAGTGCCCACAAAAGTAGGGTTCCTCAGCATCAGGCTTACTGAAACCCAGGAGAGGAAGCTCAGAACTGGAGATAACAGCGGAACAACGATCACCCCACAACGGTATGCATCACACCAAGACATACACTGCTTCCAGCTCCCAACTCTCCCTGTTCACCGAGGCCACTCTTCCAGGGGGCTGTCACCAGTCACAGCACATCCAGGGAGGTGGGGCTGCCCCCATGTTGCAGGTAAGAAGACCAAGTGGGGACAGATCTGCCCCCCACATACAGCAAGGCAATGAGTGGACCCTCCGCACTCAGGCACACACTTGTACCGCACTGCCCTCTGGGGTCTACTGTCACCAAGTCCCCCAACAGAGCACCTGTCCTCGCCAGGCCTTAACAAGGAAAGCTGTTCTGGTTCCCGTGAACAAATCCCCAGGAGCTGGTGTTGCCCTCCATCGAAAGCTTCACCTGCCCTGCCTAGATCCCACAAGGGCTGCTGGCACCAGGACCCCGGGGTGAGGGAACACATATTTATTCAAACCAATTGCTCTCAGCTTCTATGGGTCTTAGCGTCCCCAGCTGCAAGCACTACTTTGGTCTATGATTTGACATTGCCTTAACCTCCATGAGGAGGCCTCCGGAAGGCTGTCCCTTTATCCATGGCTCCAGTAGCTGAGAACCTACCTCATGCTCTCCCAGAGGGAACAGGTGTCAACCCACACTATCCACCCAGGGTTCTGCTGTACCAGGGGGCACCACTGGGGAAACTGAGGCAGACGCAGCACCAAGTGGTCCCTAGACTGTCCAATCCAAAGGGTCTGAAAGGCCAGAGCTATCACAAGAGCCAAGGCCTTGCCAGAGTTCTGGGTCAAGATGGATTTGATAGGTGTGTGGCCTCCCTGGAGCAGAGAGGAAGGTAACGACCCAGACTGAGCTGTCAGGGGTATGTCTGCTTCCAGAAACTCCAAGAAGGGACAGGAGGAAGGTGTGGTGCTATCCCAGGCTGGACAACAAAAGGAGGTCACCCCAGCCATGCACTGGGGTCATGGGGGATGGGAAGCCAATGTGTGCTGACTGGAAATCCCCTGTGGGTAAAAGCAGAATGCTGGGAAAGCTGTCACCTCACCTCCATGACTGTCCCATCTGGGTGGTGTACTGGAGTGAGCCACTCTGGCTACCCAGACAGTATAACCGGACAGGTCAAGCCAGGGAGAGACTCAGGGCCCATACCCTTAGACACAGGAGTCAGGCCCGTATGACAGTCAAGTACACAGACTTCCTGGCCCCAAGACCACCTCTGCCTTCACCCCTGGGGACCTGGGGAGAGTCTTGAGTGCTGGTCCGGTCTGTACTGTGGGGGTAGTAAAGGCCCCTTCAGACATCGGGGTTATGCAAGAGGAATAGGTTAGGCCAGGGCCTCAGCCTGGTGCTCACAGTCTGACAGCACCATGCAGGTGAGCCACAAGATCACAGCCAAGAAGAGTCTGAGTGTGGCCACACATGCCACTTCAGGTTTGGGGGTGTGCTGTTTTCACTTGAGGATAATTTAGCCTGGAGCCTCGTGCATGCTAAGCAAACACTCTACCACAAAACCACCCCAGCCCACTTGAATTTTCAGAAAAGCAATGCCAAGCCTCGGTGAGAGATAGATTGGGGGGAGAAATTATATGGTGTGTGTGGAGCGGGCTTCACATATGTCATTCTGACTCTGCTGTTTAGATGACACAGTGGGCAGGAAGTGGCTAAAGGGGAGTGGAAGAGAGGGTGACGGGGGACAGGAACGTGGACACTGGCGGAGGGGAGGGAGCAGTGTCAGGTGGGACCTCACCTCTGAGACATTGAGAAAGGATGTCTCACCCTGCCTCAGGAAATGCCTACTCAGGTAGGCTGAGTCTCCAGATGGACACTCGGCGAAGCCTCCCCACCTCACGGGTGAACACGTGCGATTAGAGGCGCTGCGGGAATGCAGGCTGTAGCCCAGTCAAGAGCAAACTGGGACAGAGTGGAACAGCATGGGGCTTGGAAGAAACAGCCATGGAAGCATGAGCTGGACAGGGCCTGAGTAAGGAGAGAAAGGCGCTTTCTCATCCCCTCGTTCAGTCCCTCAGGGTTGGGACAGACTAAGCATGAGAATGCCGTGGCCGCCTGTGAAGAAGAGGTTGTGTTTACCACAGAGCACTGAGTCAGGAAGCATCCTCTCCTTTCGCTTTGGCTGCCAGGAAGCTGAGAGCCAGATTCACACCTGGCTTTAGGAATTTTCCTATGATGTGACTGTCAGCATCCTAATTCCCCTGCTCTTTTCTCTGATCTCGACTTTTATCTTTAAAATTTCCCATTTTAATATATGTATTTTTAAGTTATCTTTATTTGTTTACTTTTTGGAGACAGAGTCTCACTATATAGTCCTGTAACTCAGTATGTAGACCAGGCTGATCTCAAACTCAGAGGTCTGCCGGTCTCTGTTTCCTGAGTGCCAGGATTAAAGGCGTGCGCCTCCACATCTGGCACAGTATGTGTAATTTCTGAAGCTGTTTTAGACAAACCCTTGTGGAAAGCAGGGATCAGGCTGTGGAAGATGGGGTTTTGTTATTTTGTTTCAATTGTGGAAGGAGGGATGGCACTCCCTCCAGCAGAGGTCTGGGGATTCGTGGGGTGGGGGTAGTTTCCAAGAGTCCAGGGGTGTAGCCAAGTTGACCAGGGGCAGAATTACTTGTCAGAAGCAAGAAAGGACAACCCATTGCCCCACCTGAGGAGCTGCATAACCCCCAGCCCCCTCCCACTTCACCCCCCCAGCACACTTCACACACCCCTCCCCCACACTTCACCCACACACACTTCAACCCCCACCCCCGCACACTCCATCCCCCGCCCCCCACCCCCACCTCTGCACACTTCACCCCCCCCCCACACACACACTTCACCCCACACACACACACACACTTCACCCCCCCAACCCTGCACTGGGCTCATGCCTGCAAGTGCAACACTGTTTCAGTGCTAACTTGGTTCTGCTGTTACACACGTTAGAAAGCCTCTTACACCAGTAATCCCAACACCTAACACTTATAGGAGGTGGAGGCTGGAGGGTCAGGAGTTCAAGGCCAGTTTCAGCTACACATGAGTTTAAAGTAAGCCTGGGCTGCACCTCTCAAAAACAAGGGAGGGGAGGAAACGTCAGCATTTATTAACGTCACTGTGAAGCCGGTGCCTTCGGTAAGGAGGCCAGGGCCACAGCTGGGGTCCTGCTTCAGTCCTGCCCTGGTCAGTGTCACTTTGGGTAGAGTCTCCCATATCGGTGACTCCAGGGTGGCCATGTTGCACCTCCAAAACCCCAAAGCACAGGAGTCAAGAGTTTCCTTTTGACCAGGCCTGGTGGGAGCCAGAAGTTCACATCAAGGATTTTCAGTGGCTGCCCCCTAACCGTGAGGGATGGAGTGGGGTGGGAGTGGAGGTGGTGTACATGTTCACATGTCTGGACACAGCTGTGCACGCTCGTGTGTGCATGGGGGTCAGGGGTACATTTCTGGTGTCTGATGGCTTCTCACTGAACCTAGGCCTCACTCACCCTTTGGCTAGACTGGGCTGCCAGCAACCCTGAGAATTCTCCTGCCTCTACCTCACTAGCGCTGGGATCGTTACCATTGCCTGGCTCTTTCTTGTGTCCTGAAGTAGGTCCAAATGCTTGTGTTTGAGCATTTATCAGCTGATCCATCTTCTGACTCCCACAAAGTTCTTGACAGGACACAGTGAGGAGCCTCAGACAAGACCAGAGGATTCTCCTGTTCATATGAGAGGCCCGAGAGAGAGAGAGAGAGAGAGAGAGAGAGAGAGAGAGAGAGAGAGAGAGAGACAGAGAGACAGAGACAGAGACAGAGACAGAGACAGAGAGACAGAGACAGAGAGAGACAGAGACAGAGAGAGACAGAGAGACAGAGACAGAGAGAGACAGAGAGACAGAGACAGAGAGACAGAGACAGAGAGACAGAGAGACAGAGAGACAGAGACAGAGAGAGAGACAGAGACAGAGAGACAGAGAGAGAGACAGAGACAGAGAGAGACAGAGAGAGAGACAGAGACAAAGAGAGACAGAGAGACAGAGACAAAGAGAGACAGAGACAGAGAGAGAGACAGAGAGAGAGAGAGACAGAGAGAGACAGAGACAGAGAGAGACAGAGAGACAGAGACAAAGAGAGACAGAGACAGAGACAGAGAGAGACAGAGACAGAGAGAGACAGAGACAGAGAGAGACAGAGAGAGACAGAGAGAGACAGAGAGACAGAGACAGAGAGAGACAGAGACAGAGAGACAGAGACAGAGAGAGAGACAGAGACAGAGAGAGACAGAGAGACAGAGACAGAGAGACAGAGACAGAGAGACAGGGAGAGGGCCTGGCACTGTGTGCTGCCGTTTCAGAGCCCATCTCCGAGAATTCTGGGAAGAGGCTAGTGAGGAGCCTGCTGTGTTCCTGCCAGGGCCACCTGTCACTGCTTGAGGCCAGCAGGTCTTGCTCAGAGCTTCTCGCTGCCCTCCTGCCCTGCCTGGGGCTTGTCTGCCCTCTGTGATTCTTATAGCCGGTCTCAGACCTCAGTGTGCACATTTCTTAGCTTCCTGAAGAATGTCCTCCACATGCCTTCAGGGACAGACACCCACCATGCTTCACCCTGACCCCTCTGTCCCCTACGCCTCCCCCTTCCTGAAATTCCAGTGCGCCTCACCACAGGACCGTGACACAACTGTGTCTTCTGCTCCCTTATTTCATTTGGGTGCCAGTACAAATGTCAACTCACGGTCTTCCTGACCTGCCCATCGCTTTCCAGGCACTGTCCCCATGCTCTGAGTCACTCTGCTTTCTCTTATCTTCCCATGGCAGCTTGTATTTTTCTCAAGTGGATGTCCCACAGGGCTCTGATCACAGAAAAAAATGTCTCCTGAGGCTCTCCCTGTACCAGTCCCCAGAACAAAGCCTGGTGTACAGCAGTGCGGACAATCCCTGCCCGTGGAAAGAGACCTTAGGCTCAGCCCTGAGGCAGGCCAGTCTCCATGGTCACAGGGTCCAACCCAGAAAATGAGAGTGAGGCTTTTTTAAAGTCCTTTTTTAAGGACTTGCTTGGTGTGGTGATACACCCCTATGATCCCAGAACTCAGGAGGGTGGACCATAAGTTTGAGGGCAGCTCGGGTTAGAAACAAACAGACAAATTAAAAACTGACATTTACTGGGATGCCATGCGCACCCATAAAGGAAGAGGCAGCATTGCTGAAATGCCCCCAACCAAGAATCAAGACCCTGCTTTGTCCCGAGGCCACAGCGTCCTTCCCCCAGTGGCTCCCGGCAGAGCTGAAGGACATGCCAGCCTGCCCGGGAGTGGCCACGCTTTCTTGCCTTGCTGTTTTGCCTTCTGAGCATGCAGCTCCAGGCACTGTGGTTTAATTTTGCATAATTCATTTGGAAAATCGTGTCAGTGGAGTCACCGTGTACGTTTTGTGTCTAGCATCTTTGACTTAGCACATGAGATCTGCCTGTGTTGCAGGCAGTAGGGACACATTCCTTCTCAGAGGTCTGAAACTGGGAAGTAGTGGGGACCACCTAAGTATCCCAAACTAAAGAACGGGTTAAAAAAAAAACCTGTATGAAGAGGGGAAAGACAGAACAAAGAGGAAGGGAGGAAGGAGGAAAGGAAGAGAGGGAAGGAGGGAGGGAGGGCAGTAGGCTGTGTGTGCTGTGATCCCATCACCAAAGTAGAAGAATCAGGAAGTAAGGCTAGTCTGGTCTCTACAGCAAGTTCCAGGGCAGCCTGGGTTGCATAAAAGGAAAGAAAGAAGACAAACAGATGGGTGAACAGACAGACATATAGTGTCTACAGAGGAGAAAGGAAAAAATTTTCCACGTTTGCCCTACAGAGGGTGCAAGGATACAGAGCCCTTCATAGACTTATTTATTTATTTAGTGTTTTGAGATGCGGCCTCATTCTGAAGCGTAGGCTTCAGATTCACAGCTGTCTTCCTGTCTCAGTCTCCCAGGGCTAGAGATCTTTTTCCTTTTCTTTATTTTTCTTTTTCCCTTCCTTTTCCTTTCTCTCTCTCTTTTTTAACTAGCTGTGTTCTCTTTTAGTTTTCCTATGATGAACACTTAGTGCTTCTGTCACTGAAAACAAACAAAACCCACTAAGAGGAGTTTAAACCTCGAAAGAATTAACCCTGAATAGTAAGTAGTAATTAAAGGAAAGGATTTGGGATTTGGAAGGAATACTAGAAATTTTTTATGGGTTTATTTTAAAGCTAATTATGTCTCCTCTACTTGTTTAATTTTGATTTTTTCTATTTTCATGAATTGATTAAAAACAAATGTCTCCATCCAGAATTAACATGCTTCTGAGATTAACTCACCAAGGGCTATCTGTTGCCTGCTTGACTTTCAACTTCATCTTCTCTCACTTTGTACTGCCTTGCTCTACTTAGAACAAAAACGAGCAATCCAAGCTGGGCGTTGTTGGCACACATCTTTAATCCCAGCACTCGGGAGGCAGAGGCAGGCAGATCTCTGTGAGTTCGAGGCCAGCCTGGTCTACAGAGTGAGTTCCAGGACAGGTTCCAAAGCCACACAGAGAAACCCTGTCTCAAAAAAAAAAAAATCCAAACCCATCCCTCTCCACTCTGTCCACACTGCCCCAGCTGACCAACTTGAAGGCTGTAGCAAATAACCCCTGCTGTATTAATTTCCCCAGTTGTGGAGTGAGGGGAGAGTTGGGGCATAGAGTTGTGGAGTAAAACCTTCTCTGCTATGTTGAGAATTCCCTAAGGAGATACCAGTGCCAGGACCTAGCCCTCTCACCTCCACAGCAAATGACCTCTGAGTGCTCCTTCAATAGCTGCCTGCGCTGCCTGCCATCTCTTCAGCCTGAACCTGGACCTCCCCCATGACACGGACAACCTCTCCTACCATACAGTCTCCCCATCAGACAGACAACCTCTCCTACCATACAATCTCTACAATATCCCCCATCAGACAGCCTCCCCCATCAGATGATTTCCTTCAAATCGCTTCTTTCATCATCCTGTCTCTCCCACCAGACTATCTGCTCAAGCGTATGGCCTCCTCCTTCAGACTATCATCCCCATCACATGGCTTCCCTGAGCAGCGGGCCCCTCCCCCAGGCCTGCTCTGTCTCCTGTCCTAAGCTGTGGGACACACAATGGTGTAGCAATAAGAGGTGCTAATTTGCTTCTGTCAGGGTTTGCTGACTCTTCAACAGGGCAGACAGCCGGGTCTTGATGAGCTCCTATCTATTATGCCAAAAGCCAGTGCTGGTTCTAAGATAAGGATGCTTTCCTTGCCCTCTTGAATAAACTGAAGGCTAAGGGCAGAGCCTTTGGGTCAGGTTATACCACTGACATCTATACTTATGATTTGAACTTTGTTTTTATTTATGCCAAAAAATAAAATAAACAGCCGGGTGGTGGCAGCACATGCCTTTAATCCCAACACTCAGGAGGCAGAGGCAGGTAGATCTCTGTGTGTTCAAGCCTAGCCTGGTCTACAGAGCGAGTTTCAGGACAGGCTCCAAAAGCTTTACAGAGAAACCCTGCCTCAAAAAAACAAAAATAAATAAATAAATATTTAAAAATTTTAAAAAATAAAATAAAATAAATCTCACAAAATTTACAGCACAGGTCTTGGTCGAGTGGCATCTATGTGCCCGGACACCTGGACTTTCCTCAAAGGGCACAGGAGTCCCTATGCACTGGCCTCTGACTTCCCGGTCACCTGTTAGCTGTCAGCAGCCTATCTGGCCTTTGTAGAAGTCCACTCTAAGGAACCTCAGGTAGTCAGTGTGATGGTTTGCTGTCCCCAACTCCCACACAGATGTGAAATGAATGACAATCACAGTGGTCCCCTCAAAATCTGGTCAGGAAGGTCTGTGACTTGTAGACCTCGGCCAATCCTGTCAACTATCTCCGTGTCTTCTCGGTAGTGGCAGAGGACCGGCCAGGCCAGGCCAGGTCACTCTCTGGAGCACATAGGCTGGCCACTCCCTTAGCACCCATCGGGATAAGCACTTGTGGCCTTTGGTCTGGCTCCAGTCATCTGGGTGTCCTCAGATAAGGGACCTCTGTCTGCTGGCCCTGAAGCAAGCTCTGTACACATGAGGCCAAGCTCCTGTCTTGTGACAGCATTCAGATTTTGTCACCCCACCTCTGATTTGCTGCCAAGGGCCACCCATACCCTGAGGCACCGAGGAGATGAAATTAGTTGCTTCTAGGTTTTTCTTAGAACCAACACTGGCAGAATTCAGAAACTCTTTTCAGTATTTCAGGGTTGAGAAAATAAATAGCCTGGAATCGGGCTTCTCACTCTGAGCAAAAGGATTTGCAAACATGAAAAGGAAAGAGATAGACAGATGGATGACCGGGGCTTATAACACTGGGTCATAACTGGGGGTGCCAGTGAAAACCATATTCCTAATATACAGAGGAAGAAATAGAAATGCACCGGGGGAGGGGCTGGAGAGGTGACTCAGTGGTTAAGACCGATCGCTGCTCCTGCAGAGGACCAAGGTTCAGTGCCCAGCACTTACGGCAGGTGGCTTTTAGCCAGCAGTGGCTCCGGCCCTGGGGCGAGAACCTGTACATATGTGCACATGCCCACACGAAGACGCACGTACACATAGTTAATAGTAATAATTTTTCATCAAGAAATATGCCATGCGTGTTGTTTTTCTTTAGCTCCGACCACTGAGAGGACCTAGGATTAATGTGTAAGGCAAAGAGAAACTGACCCTAGATCCTGACTTCTGGCTTCTGAATACCAGTTCCTAAGGAAGGCTCTATTCTGTCTGTCTGTCTGTCTGTCTGTCTGTCTTTGTCTCTGTTTATGTCTCTGCCTCTCTCTCCCTCTCTCCCTCTCTCTCAGCAGGGCCTCATAGTCAAGGCTGACCTTGAACTCCCTGAGTAGTAGCAGATGAGCTTGAACTTCTGGGATTATGGCCTCCTCTCCCATCTCCACTGATGGGTGGTGCTGGAGATGGAACCCAGGGTTCTGTGTGGGCTAAACAAACATTTCACCAATTGAGCCCCTGTACCTCACTTTTCATTATTATTTATGTGTGCATTTGTACTTTTTGAAGCTCCAAGACAAATTTTATTGAAGTCTAAAGGAAAAACACTGTGAAGCATCGGGACTCAGCCACTGACGGCAGGAGGGAGAGAGAGAGAGACAGAGAGAGAAACAGAGAGAGAGAGAGAGAGAGAGAGAGAGAGAGAGAGAGGGAGAGAGAGACAGAGAGACAGAGAGACAGAGAGAGAGAGAGAGAGAGAGAGAGAGAGAGAGAGAGAGAGAGAGAGAGAGAGAGAGGGCCTTCTGAGTTAAGCTGGTGCAGAGGTCAGCCACGTGGTAGGCAAGCTGCCACGAGGCAGGAGGGGAGCTTTACAAAAAGAATGAAGCCCTTTTGTTTGGGAAAGCATGCTTAGTCTCTGGCCAGCATCTAAAGGAAAATGACAGAAGAGAAGGGGGAAAAAAGTTTACACACACATCAGCGAGCGGGGCAAGTCCACACAGACCCTCGTGGTAACACTGGGACAACCGCCTGCTTTTCTGTTTTCAAGACAAAGTCTTGCTAGGCAGTTGGCCTCAAACTCAGTGAGATCCTCCTGCCCCTGCCTTATGCCATCTAGGATTACAGGTGTGCACTACCACTCAGGAGGGCTCTGATTACAATAGAAAAATGTCCCAAGAGGATAGAGGCAAGTTATTTGAAACAATTCGACATCAAAATTAACCGTGATACCACCTGGGGATAACTCCATATTAGACAGGTACTGATCGGCGGTAGCAATGGAAACCAGTGAGTGAACAGGGACTGGTGAGTGGGAGAGCCCAATGCCAGCTGGTAAAGGACAGAGCTGGAAAATCCCCACCGGGAAGCCCTTCCAGGAAGAGTGGCCCAGCTTGCAGGATCATCAGTGACATCGACGACATTTACAGAGCAAGCACACAAGCCTGCATCACCAGGCCCGGGACAAGTGAGCACCCTGCAGCCCTGGCATGATGCCTGACGACACGCCATCTCTCCAGAGTGTTCTCCCGCCAAATTCATGATGATGAGAAAACAGGAGATTCGGCCAAGGTGAAGGGCATTCTACAAAATAACCAGGCAGGATCCCAGACATCTCAAAGTCATGAAGATGGGCTGAGTGCGTGGTAAGATCATCAATGCAAAACCAGTTATTACCTCAAAGGGAATGAGAGATGGTTTATTTTGGGGCTAAATATGAGTGGCTATGGCCAGGGACACAGCTTTAGGTTACCATGAATCCCACGTTCCAGTGAGGAAGCAGTTTCATGAAGATTTCATAGTAACAGAACAAGGAAAGTCATAGATCAAGACTTTTCACACACACTGGTGGAGACATTAAGTAGGCAGTTATGGCAAGGCTGAGAAATCTCAGCTATAGGTTCCGGATGCTGGGATGACACTCGTCACCCTTTTGATTGGTGGGAAACAGGTTAAGGTACTTCATTCCAAAAGATTTTTATCTATTACTCAAAGGATGTTGGGTCTAACAGTGGGTGATACGGGGTGGCTATCTAGTAGACAGAACATAGCCCAGGATAAACTGTAATTAGGTTCTGATCCTACAACATTCCAACCTCCCCGAGTCACTGAAGTTCTTTTAAACGGTCAATTAATTAATTGGCCTTTGTGGACATGGTTTCTTCTCAGGAATTCTGATTCACAAGATGAAAGGTGACATGAGGGCTGGGGTTGGGACTCTGTTGGTAGAAGGTTTGCCTAGATGCAAAAGCCCTCAGTTTGGTCCCATAAACCATACCTGTAATCCCAACACTGGGTGTGGGGCACGTGGAGGCAGGAGACCAGAAGTCCAAGGTCCTCTTTCTGGGCAGCTAGTCTAGCCAAATGACTGGACTCCAGGTTCAGTGAGATACCGTGTCAAAAAATAAGGGAGCGCCGGTGAGATGGCTCAGCGGGTAAAGGTGCTTGGCACCAAGTCTGATGACCTGAGTTTAAGTCCCAGAACCCACACAGCGGAAGCAGAGAATTAACTCTGCAGACTGACCTCTGACCCTCACACATGTACCCATAATCATCACACATACACAAAATAAACAAATAAAATGTAATAAACTTTTAAAAATAAGATGGAGAAAGATACCAGCGAGCTCCGGCCTCCACATACATGTGCACCCACACACACACACACACACACACACAAACACATGTACGCATGTGATTTATTGATTTGGGTAACTGTTAGGTTTATATGGGAGGACGTCTTTTTAAAATAAACAGCAGTTAGTATTTCCTATCTGCAGTTTTCAGAGGGGCCCTCTCCATGAGGGAAAATAATAAAGTTAATTACTATTAACATTTGAGTAACCACACGAAATTCTTTGTTTTATTGCAACTTTTCCGTAAGCCTGAAATAACTTCAAAAGTTTGTCAGTGCAGTAAACATGCTCTGGATAACAGCATGCAGCTCGCTCTGGCATCCTCTGGGGGCTTGGGGCTGATTGGCGGGTGGAGCTGTGATCAAAGGAGGTGGAGCTTTGCCAGGTGAGGAGCTGGCTCCTCAGTGAAGGGTGTCCCAGGCTGGGGCACTGAAGTTTTGTCAGGCAGGATGTTCCCCTGAGGACCTTGTGTAGTACAGCTCCAGCCTGGGTCTGGGCGGGGCCTATGGCAGCCAAGCTGCCAGGAGAGCGTGATGTGCCAAGCTCCGGTGTGGTTTGGTCCAGGCAGCTGCTTGTTGAGAGCACCAGGGAGCTGACTGCCATCACCCCTCCCATTGCCTCCAAGTCTCCGCCAGGGCATCCACACTCCCTTCTTCATTCTGCATTCTGTCTTACTCCCAAGAGCCAGATGAGTCCAAACACCACCTACAAATGAAGTGCAGTGCCTGGCTCCGGTGGTGGGTGCATCGCCCAGGAATACGGCCAACCCGATGGCTTTTCTCCTTGGCTCTTCTTTGGGCAGCTGGGTCCTGGTCCCTGGAGAGCAGCCCTGGGATTGTCCACCAGACTAAATTTGTTAATGTTTTTTGAGGTACTGTCTCATGTAGACCAGGCTGATCCCCGACTTTTGTAGCAGGGATGACCCTGAACTGACTCTCCTGTCCCCAATTTCTGGGTGCTGTGATTAGAGGTGTGTATGACCACACTCCGCTTATGTGACACTGAGGGTTGGATCCAGGGCCTCCTCCTGCATGCTAGGCAAGCTTCCACAACAGAGTCCCAGCCCCAGCCTCCTCCACCAATCACATTTAATTTCTCTCCGCCCACGAGGCACCTGCCCTAATCCACTTAAGCCTCCAGCAGCCTATGGTTCCTTTCTTGCTGTTCTGAAGGCTCTTCCTCTCAGAGGGTCCCCATTCCTCTTGGAGGGGCACATTGTTGGGAGCTGCCAGCCCAGGTCCTCCTTACTCAAAGCCAAGGTACAGTGACACGGGTTGCAGGGACAGGAATTTACCCAGCAAGGGCTCAACCCCTTTCTGGGTTGGAGAAGGGCAGGGGCATTTTGGGTAGTGTCCCAGAACTCTGGCCTGGCCAGCCAATTCTAGGTCCCTTTCTGACCTCCACCCACTCTTCACCGCCCTCCTTCAGCCTAGAATGCGGCTAGAATCTGAAGGACCTAGAGAAAAATAGGTCACAGGGCGGTGCCATGGCTCGCTCCCTGGAGAGAGGGCTTGGCCCAGAACAACTGCAGCATTCCTGAGGCCACCAAAGAAATGAGGGGGTGGAGTCTGGGACCTCAGTGAAACCACCCTCTGCTGACCAGGCCTCCTCTCCACACCTCTCCTTCACCCATGTTCAAGGGCTAATCCCAGTTAATTCTGGGCTTGGCAGCCCAGAGCCAGGCTTTAGTGAAGGAATTAGATCTTGAGTCACAGCTGGCACAAGGGAAGACAGGCCACCAAGGATGCTGTTGCTGTTATGAGCCACCAGAAAGTCCTCAGGTCTCTCAGACAGAGGGGTCAGCCAGGTGTCCTGCTCCTGCTCAGAGAGCCATGCAGGTGGATCCGGCAGTCATTTCTTAGCCTCGAAAAGGGGGCCCAGCAGGAAAACACCAGCCAGGTATGGGGTACAGGCCTGTTAGGCCAGACATTCAGGAGACTCACCCAGGAAGATCACAAGCTTAATGCCCTTTGCATCTGAGTTCAAGGCCAGCCTAGGCAACTTAATGAGACACTGTATTTAAAAAGGAAAGGGAAATATAGTTCAATAGTAGAACACTTGCCTAGCATTATGTGAGGCCCTAGGCTCAATTACCTGTATCACCAAGTAAAAAAGAGATTCCCTAAAACTGTGACCCCAGTACCCTGCAGCAGGCAGGCCCCTTGCATATCTGAATTTCTGACCTTGTGCCAGCCTTCCTGGGCCCCACAGTTCAGCTCCTCTCTGGAGCTTTCTTTGAACCCACTCCCCAAGACAGAAGAGTTTTCCGATTCTCAGAAGAGGCAGGAGGTTGGCAGAAAACCCAAGCTGGACAAGCGATGAGGCTCGTCCCGAGCATTAGGAGTGTCCTCACCTCCGTCCCGTGACCTCCCAGGAACAAGCTACCCCATCATGGCCAAGCTTCCCCCAGCTGCCAGAGTCCCAGACCTTCCCAGGGCTGCCCACACATGCCCATGCCTGTCTCCTGGCCTTATTTTCTACCTCTACCTCTGGTTCCCTGGCACCAGTAAAAACCTACTTGCTTGGGAGAAACACCTTGATACCCAAACTAAACACCTCACAAAATAGCCTTGGGTCACTTTTGAGCATAAGGGACAATTTGTATGCAAAAATATTGTAGATTAAAATGGAGGAATCAGAAGTAGTCAGAAGGGATGAGAGAAATTAGAAGTTGGATTAAGCGCACTTGAGTCTACCTTAGGAAACCAAGACCCGTTTTTACTATTTTGCCTCCCCAGACCAAGCACTCAGGGAATGCTTGTGTTTTCCTGACTCCCCTCCATCTCTGTCACGACTATTAAGCACATGACATAGGTTTTTTCCATGAACAGATCTTTATTGCTGTTTTGAAATAACTGAATTATCGACACAGGCTCCATGAGATTCAAGGACAGGAGGGAACACCATTGTGCAGTTGGGAGGACTCATGGGGAGGAATCCCAGAGCGGCTGTCACTCTCCTCCAAGTCATGGGGGCCTTAGCCAGGACCAGGCTCAGCTGAGCAGGCTTGGGGACCTGAAGGTGACTGAGTCACACCTCAGGGGATCTAATATTCCTTGAAGGTCTTTGCAGACCCTACTCTAGACTAGCAAGCTGCCCGCCCTCCCCCACCAGGGGCAAGGTAAGGCCCCTGCAGAAGGAGGGAGGTTGAGATCAAGTGTAAAGACTGGCCAGGCCCAATGACACCCTCCGAGGACATCTGCTCTCCACAACACAAGGCCCTCCCACCAATGCTGGGGCAAGGAAAGGGACTTCTTAGTGGGAGCCCTCCGAGGGCTCCTCCTCAATGAGCTCCAGGTCGAACTCATCCTCCAAGGGCCCCCCAACAGGCAGCATGCGGAACTTCTTCCCCTTCAGAGTGCAGGTACGGTGCTGGAAGTCCAGGACGGCGTTGTGGTCCTGCAGGACATCGGTGCCAATAATGGCCTCTTCTGCACTTGCGTTGGCCACCAGAAACTGTGCACTCAGCTTCAGCTTGCCCAGGGTCACTTCTGTGTCCCACACACCCAAGATCTTCATCTCTGCCCCGTTGGCCACTTTGACCACATTTTCAAAAGGCCGAAGGGTGTCCAGGTCACCATCAGTGACCTCCTCCCACAAGCTTGGGTGGACCACAGATACCTGAGCCCCAGAGTCCACCAGGAACCTCACAGACACTGAACCAATCTTTCCTTTAAGGTAGTAGCCCTTACCCATGCTGTTGGCAAACAAAATCTCTCTGGGTTTCTGACTGTGGGCCGTCCCGGAGCCCCCAAAGGCCCTCAGAAGAGCTTCCTTCACAGTACTGTAGTCACCCTGGGCCTGGGAATTGAGTCCATTGTAGACATCCAGGGCATCTCCTCTGAGTGACTCTTTCAGGAACCTCAGTTTGGTGGCATGGTCCCAGTGGTTAAGATCGTCAATGACTTCAAAGCGGTGCAGCCAAAGGCTGGGGACTATGTTAGCCCCGTTGAAAGGTTCTGGGATGAAGGCATGCTCCCGGTGGCCTTCCTGGCTTCTGGCTCTGCTGGTGGCCATCCCTCTACTCGCCGCTGGAAGTTCAGCAGTAGCACAAGCCAAGTAAAGAAAGACACAGAGCAGTGTGGGCGCAATCCCGCTGGAGAGCAAGGCCTCTGTCCACAGAGCTGTGTGCTTGCCCAGCCTGGGCAAGTTGAAGGGAGCAGGTACAGGGTGCCTTGGCTGCTGGACACAGAGGCAGGCTGTCTATGTTCTGCTTGTTCTGCACGCGGCCTTTTTGATGCCCAGCCTGGGCCCCCAGGGCTCCTCATTCTCCTTTGTTCTAGAAGCTCCACCCCCTGGTCCCGCCCTCCTGCCAGCATCTTGCCTGACTAGCAGGATGAGTGCCTCACCCTCGATATCCATCCGACACGTGACAGCAGCCAGCCCACCTGGGGAGAAAGGCAGTCTCAGTCAGCTGACGGGGCTGTGGGACCCTCCCCAGCCGGTAGCCCAGAAAAACCCAGATGAGGACACAGATGTAACGGCATTCTGGTGTTTATCCTTAGCCAGAGAAGGGGAGACAGGAAGCAGGTCTCCATCTGCTTCACAAGAGGGCACCCCTTTAACCTCACCCCTTACTGTTTGAGGTGGGCAAGAGAAGGCACTTGTATTTATTGCGCTCTTACTGTATACACTGGTCTCACTGTGTGTATTGTCTCTCACTGTATACACTGGTCTCACTGTGTGTATTGTCTTTTACTGTATACACTGGTCTCACTGTGTGTATTGTCTCTCACTGTATACACTGGTCTCACTGTGTGTATTGTCTCTTACTGTATACACTGGTCTCACCGTGTGTATTGTCTCTCACTGTATACACTGGTCTCACTGTGTGTATTGTCTCTTACTGTATACACTGGTCTCACTGTGTGTGTTGATCTCTTACTGTTTACACTGGTCTCACTGTGTGTATTATCTCTCACTGTATACACTGGTCTCACTGTGTGTATTGTCTCTTACTGTATACACTGGTCTCACTGTGTGTATTGTCTCTCACTGTATACACTGGTCTCACCGTGTGTATTGTCTCTCACTATATACACTGGTCTCACTGTGTGTATTGTCTCTTACTGTATACACTGGTCTCACTGTGTGTGTTGATCTCTTACTGTATATACTGGTCTCACTGTGTGTATTGATCTCTCACTGTATACACTGGTCTCACTGTGTGTATTGTCTCTTACTGTATACACTGGTCTCACTGTGTGTATTGTCTCTTACTGTATACACTGGTCTCACTGTGTGTATTGTCTCTTACTGTATACACTGGTCTCACCGTGTGTATTGTCTCTCACTGTATACACTGGTCTCACTGTGTGTATTGTCTCTTACTGTATACACTGGTCTCACTGTGTGTGTTGATCTCTTACTGTTTACACTGGTCTCACTGTGTGTATTGTCTCTCACTGTATACACTGGTCTCACTGTGTGTATTGTCTCTTACTGTATACACTGGTCTCACTGTGTGTATTGTCTCTCACTGTATACACTGGTCTCACCGTGTGTATTGTCTCTCACTGTATACACTGGTCTCACTGTGTGTATTGTCTCTTACTGTATACACTGGTCTCACTGTGTGTGTTGATCTCTTACTGTTTACACTGGTCTCACTGTGTGTATTGTCTCTCACTGTATACACTGGTCTCACTGTGTGTATTGTCTCTTACTGTATACACTGGTCTCACTGTGTGTATTGTCTCTCACTGTATACACTGGTCTCACCGTGTGTATTGTCTCTTACTGTATACACTGGTCTCACTGTGTGTATTGTCTCTTACTGTATACACTGGTCTCACTGTGTGTATTGTCTCTCACTGTATACACTGGTCTCACCGTGTGTATTGTCTCTCACTGTATACACTGGTCTCACTGTGTGTATTGTCTCTTACTGTTTACACTGGTCTCACTGTGTGTGTTGATCTCTTACTGTATACACTGGTCTCACTGTGTATTGATCTCTCACTGTATACACTGGTCTCACTGTGTGTATTATCTCTACTGTATACACTGGTCTCACTGTGTGTGTTGTCTCTCACTGTATGCACCAATGAGGTGACTCACACATTCTAAATTAAGTGTGGATTCCCTGGAGAGAGAAACAGAAGGGATTCCAGAGTCAAGAAATCTCAAGTCTATCACGGGTCTCTATCACCTGTCCATCACCTACCTGTCTATATCTCTACCTGTCAGTCTCCGTCATTTCTCATCACATAGCCATCATCCATCATGTATTTACCTATCTGTATCTTTATCTGTCTCTAAGATCTATCAATCATATATCTATCATACATGTATCTCTATCCTCTGTCATCTCTTTATTTTGCCTTTTAGAGACAGGGTCTTCCTGTGTAGTCCTGGCTAACCTTGAACTCACAGGGGCTCTGCCCCAGCCTCCCGTGCTATGATCACAGAAGCACACCCTCACAAGCATGGATGGAAATTGTTTCTGAGTGAGTTGGGACATTCCCCCACATAATAATTTTTTATAAACACATTCTACTGTGGTCATTTTCTTTGCCAGCCACTCCTAATTCAGAGTCAGCCCACTGTGGGGCAAGGCCTCAGTCTGTGGGTCCATGAAGACCCAGAAGTAGGTGGATACAAACATTGGACTTCAGTGAACGATGTCCTGAGTCCAGTAGCAGATTCCAGGTCTGAATGAGCCCCATGCCCAGCCTCTTGAGTACAGTATCCTCTCTCCCTGGTCTTCTTTCTTGCCTTCTAGAAGGCTTCCAAGAGCCCCTTCCTCCCATGCTCCAAGCCTTCTCTCATACACACCTCATCTGAAAAGCTACTGAGAACCTCACTAATTTGTTCTCAGTGGGAAACATCTGCAGTATGGGGCATGCCCCTGAAGAGGGCCTGGGAGGCTCTGGCTGGAGGAGATTACCATGGTGACACATTACCCTCTCCACTGCTGGGACCATGACAGTCTTGTCTGTTCCCCCAACAACCACAGAACAAATCTGTGGGTTCAAGGGCTCAAGTTGGCCTGTGTATGAGTTAAGGACTGTGAAGGGTTCCAGTTTTATGGCCGTTCAGATGTCATCTTCTCCAAGGAGCCATCTACGATATTCTGGCACGAGGACATACTTCTGGCTGAACACGTGTTCTGTACTCTCTTAGGCTTGTTCACAAGTCCTCCTGCAATGAACCAAGGCTGGAACACATGACATTGACGTTCATAATTGCCTCTGCTCCTCTAGAAACTTATCCTGGGACACAGAATGAATGGCCTGTGCAGGTCCCCAGTCCTACGTGCAATCACAGAGTGGGAGAGATTAAAGAAGGGAGGTCAGTGGGCACCTGTGGCTGTCGTGCCTGGCTGAGATCATGCCCCTGTCTCGAACTCCTTAGACTATTCATCACTCAGCACCTAGCTTAGGTCCCTGTCCTGCCTCTATTGTCCCAGGGTCCCCAACACTCTGCAAGCCCCTCAGCTTGTTCCTCCTGACACAGTGAGCCATCAGAGATGCATTTGGTTAACACAGTTCATCGCAGATGCCTGACTGAGGTGGGGCCAAGGTGGCATACCAGGATCCCAAGGAAGTAGAATGGATTGCTGGAACGGTATCAGGAGAAGGTGGGTCTCCAAGACAATTATGCAAAGAACAACACGTGTCCAGAGACAAGGCCCAGGCATGTACAGGACCAGAAAGCCCCTTCTGCAAAGAGACACTTCTGGATGGACTTGGAGCCCTGGGGATGAGTGTAGTCCCGTGGGCCAGGGCTTCCTAGCACCCCAGGATTTGTCGTCCCACACATCAGGTCCCCAGGAAGTGGTGATGAGTGAGGATGCAGCTGAGGGGCGCATGTGCACAGGTGGAAAGCTGTGAGGTGTCTGGGTCAGAATTCTCAGGCCACACTTCTTGATACAGAAGTCAGATCACCCGGTTCAGCACTGCAGCAGCCTGACACAAATGAAGACAGAATGGACGGGATGCTGGGAAGCCGCCCTGAAGACCCGAAGTCTATTGCTGGCCTCTATACAGGTCAGTGGACACGGAAGATAGTGAGGCAAGAGCTGACTATTAAAGGTTCAGGGAGTTTCTGAGTTGGTTGCTAAGCGAA
Organism: Mesocricetus auratus; assembly: GCF_017639785.1. Taxonomy (NCBI): domain Eukaryota; kingdom Metazoa; phylum Chordata; class Mammalia; order Rodentia; family Cricetidae; genus Mesocricetus; species Mesocricetus auratus. The sequence goes on along the minus strand of NW_024429266.1, from coordinate 148,141,863 downwards.
TTTGCAGCTTGAAATTGGGTGCAGTGGAGTAACGATACCACAGAAATTGGCAAATGCCAATTTTGGATCCCCCCCCCTTGAAAACCGATTTATCCCTGCATGAATTCACGTCAGTCTCCATCCCCACACTCAGTTACCACTTGGACCTTATAAAGGATCCCACCCCAGACCCCCAACTGCTCTCCTAGTCTCTGTGCTTGGGTGGCCATGGCTTGTGGCAGGTGGCTTCTGTGCAGAGGCCAGATCCTTTGCCCAGAGTCACTGGTTTCTGTGACTGCCAGCTGACTGCAGCTCCCATTTCTGGATAGTCGTGGGAACATCGTGCTCAAGCCCCTGGCAGTTTGTTAGGAACACCGGGAAAACTGGGGACCTAGGGGTAACAGGTGCTGCAGTGTGCTGAGACCCTAACCCGCCAGGAAAGGTGAGAGCCGTCTCCCGGAACCCAGGATCTCAAGAGTAATTATTGACCAGTATAGATAGGTATTGGGGCTAGGGTGGAACACCTTCATTATCACCGGTGAGTACCTCTGAGTGTACTTTGAAGCAGGCACCCTGAACTTGACCCAAGAAGAGACAGACCAGGACAATAAACAGGAAGGGCACAGAGAGCCTCCGCCCTCCGCCCCCTCGTGTAGCTTCTGCCCCAGCTCCTGGATTCTCTTAGCCATTTCTCTCTGGAGCAGAATTGCCAGCTTGACAGGAGCCCAGGACAGAGTTGCTCAGGTCCCCTGAAGGCCTTAGTGGGAAGTGGAGATACTCAATCCTGTTTTTATTTATATGTTTATTTGTTTTCCTTCTGAGACAGGCTATTACTCTGTAGCCCGGGCTATCCTGGTTCACTCTACAGCCCAGGTTGGCTTCAAACCTACAGGGGTCCCCATGTGAAACACCACACACAGCACAGAACCACTTTAAATGACTCCTGATTCCTGGTAACATCCGAGGAAACAGGCAGAGTCTGAGAGAGAGGCCTGCCTGAGTTCCACAGCACACAGGCAAGGGAGGCACAGGCTGTTTCCTGAACAAGACGCTGAGGACAAGTGACACCTTAGGAATGGTGGTGATCATTGCAGAGTCTGGCCTAAAGAAGGCGCAGGAAGGCGCCAGGCAATCCTAGGCTACGAAGGGCTCCTTGCAGCCCCTGTCAGACTGGGACTCAGGGCTTTTCAGGGCAGCAAGGAAGGTCTGAGGGAGCTGGGAACTGTGCTGTCTTCACCAGGCCCCCATGAGGGCTTCCTAAACTTCCCTCTAACCTGGGCTGGGCTCCGGGTTCCCACCCTGCTGTCCTGAGCTTTACACCAGGCCCTGCAAGCCATGTGGCTACTTTGTCTGTCATCACTTTGTCCCATCCAGTGATGGCCCCTTCTCTTCACACACACACACACACACACACACACACACACACACACACACACACGTGCACACGTATGCACACACCCCTACTACACACATACACGCTAGCTACAGAAGCATATGCTCCACAACACACAACACCATACACACTTCCCATACACACCACCACATCAGATGCGGGCTCTGGGAGGTGGTACCTAGCACCAGAGTCCAGACTTGTCCTCTCTTTCTCATGCCTACACCCCCATTTATAGGGAGAACTAAGAGCCTTTTATTGGAGGCACCTGCTGTGTGTTAGCCTCTAGGCATACTTGCCACTTCAGAAAACAAGGCAGGTCCCCATGGCTGAGGCTCACAAGCTAATGAAAACAGAATGCCAGTGTTTAACAGCTGTGTTTTGAAGAGTTTAAGACCAACGTATGCAAGTAAGCTAACCCACTTAAAGCAGCCCCTAGTCACAGGCACGCTGCTTTGAAAGGAGCCGGTTTTTAAGTGGGTCATCTTGTCCTCAGCTCCCTCCTACTCCATGAAGCCAAAGACATGCGGCCCATAACACGAGGAGATCCATTCTTTCTACCTCTGGGCACTTGACACCGAGGGCAAAGGGCTCCTGTCTGCCCGATGTACCCTGCACAAACCTTAGCTGACCCCAAGGCTCTTGTCCTGGGGCTGCTGTGAGCTGCACGGGTGTGGACCACAGGGATTAGCACAGCTCCTAGGTGAACCATCCACTGCGTGTCCCATTTCTAGGCCCTGCTTTGGGATGCTTGTGACATCGGGCCTTCAGCTGAAAAGAAAAATAAAGAGGTGATTTTGACACCAAAATCTAGCCAGGGGCCAGGAATGCGGCTCAGCTGGTGGAGTGCTTGTCTCGAATATCCAAAGCCCTGAGTTAAAAGCCCCAGTTTCGAATAAATCAGGTGTGGTGGAATTACACCAGTAAGTCCGGTACTTGGGAGGTAGAGGCAGGAGAATCAGTTCAAGTTCATCCTTGGCTATACAGTTTTAGACCAGTCTGGGATACAAGCGACCTCGGCTCAACCCAATACACTAGCTAGAGGTTCAGATTGGAACCCCGGGTTCAGGGAGGTGTCAACCAAAGCAGGGCATCCTAGGAATTTCAAGGCAGGTTCCTCGATTCGGAGCCACAGGCCTGCCATCACCAGGTGGGACTGTCCAGTGCTCAGGACAGCTGTGGCCAAAGGCACGAGGCAAGTCAACTCTCCTGTGAGCCATTTGGGGCCATGCCAAGCTCCCCACAATGAGTGTCTCCGCTCAGTCCTCCAAAATGCCAGTGAGCACTCATTGCCCATTGCGCCCTTCTTCTGAAACCTCCCTTCTGGTTTGGTTGTGCTGCCTCTGGAGCTCTGCCTCTGGAAACGGTCCAGCATGGCAACCTCTGCCAATCCAGCACACAGTGACATGCGGAATGAGTCACTGTTCCCACGGGGTACCCAAGGGTATGCGGAGCTCTGACTTAGGCCCTATTTCATCATGAACCCTTGGATCTGGGGTCAGCACCAGGAGCAACCAATAGGTCGATAGGTACAATCTGTGACTAAGCCCTAAGAGTTCAAGATACCAAAACTGGTTCTCTCCTGCTTTTACCTGTCAATCAAATGTAAAGATTACTAAAGAGTCCTGAGGCCTGCAGGTGTTCCTCTCAGAGCCAGGCTTACACTGAGTTTCCATATTTTTCTCCATTGTGGTTTCCCTTTGCCCTGGTCAGGAAGCAGCACCCAGGGGAGACCCTGAAGACCCCTCCTTCCCTCCCTTACGTCCCACATCTCACTCACCCATCTGAGCTTGGGAAGACTTAAAAACAGGTTCACACAACTTCAGGGACATTAACCACTTCCTTAGAGGCTCCACAACTTACAAAATACCCAGGCAGTCAAGATACACAGACTGAGAATGTCCATAAAAAGTGGGCTTCTAATGACACTAGAAACCTTGGCTTAGGGCGAGCCGTGTGGGAGCCTACCTCAAAGGCAGCTTTGTACCGGTCCCAAACTGTTTTAATTGCTGCTAATGCTAACCAGGGTGGTAAACAACAAAACCTATAGGGAACCTCACACAGGGCACTGTTTCTTTTGAATGTATTCCAAGACAGCTCTTTCCCATAACAGGAGCTGGGGTAGCCAAAGGGGCATCTTCTCTAGCATGACTGAGTGATCTTTCCTTAGGCGTCTGGAAGAATGTGAAAATCACCAGGAGATTGGTACTATAAGGCATTGTAAGGTGCTGCAAAGCATGGGATGAGTCTACCATGCAGCTGGTGATGGGTGATGGTAAACGGTGGCTTCATTCTAACACACACACACACACACACACACACACACACACACACACACACACGCAAGCACACACACACACACACGCGCGGTCCCTCTGAGGAACCCCTACCTGCCAGCTTCTAGGAGTGCCCAAGCCAGTGAGGTTGCAGAAGCAAACCCAGACTCTCTGAATCTAGAGAGATGTGTAGTGGCATCATGCCACCTTCAGAGCCACAGATGCTGTGGGATATTTGTACAGTGTGAAGATATATTGCTGTGATTGGTTTAATAAAAAGGTGGCCAGCCAATAGCTAGGCAAGAGGTATAGGTGGGACTTCTGGGCAGAGAGACAGCAAGTAGGAGACGAATCTAGCAACATGCTCTCGTGAGAGATGTGAGGAGACACGGAGGAGGCAGGATGGGTATAGGTGACAGGATGTAGATGAACAGAAATGAGTTAATTTGAGTTATAAGAGCTAGTTAGTAACAAGCCTAAGCTAAGGCCAAGCTTTCGTAATTAATAAGGCTCCATGTCATTATTTGGGAGCTGGCGGGCAGGACAGAGAAAGACTCATTACACACAGATCCGTGGAGTCTCTGGACAAGGTGACAACAATTCCAGAAACCAAGCAAGGTCATCGGAGATCACCAAAAATCAAAGGCACATTAAAAGAGAAACTGATGAGACATGATGGCTTGCACACACTGAAGCTGAGGCAGGGGGATTGAAAGTTCCAGGCCTGTGCCTCCACTACACAGTGAGGCAGCGTTTCAGAGGAAGAAATATACAAATGTTTCGCTAGGCATACTGGAGCACAACATTAAACCCAGCACTTAGGAGGCAGAGGCTGGCAGACCTCTGTGAGTTTGAAGTCAGCCTGGTCCACAGAGTGAGTTCCAAGACAGCCAGGGCTACACAGAGAGACCCCGCCTCAAACAAACAGACAAGAAGCTTATTATCACTGAAACTACGCACTGAGGACGCCCATAAACAAAAATGTTAGCTTGTTTTTATTTATCTCAGCTGACACGTGGCAAGGGGTCAGGGGATGAAGGCCTCAGGACTCTCAGTAACTGTGGACAAGGCAGACAGGAAAGCTCTGGGGAGAGGGTTAGCCCCTGGATAGCAGTCCGGTGGAGAATGTGTGTAAGCACAGAGAAACACATCCAATTACTCAGGTAGTATAGGGGGTGGTAGATCACGACTAACATTCATTTTCTTCTGTATATATTACTTGAATATGTTCCCTAATAAGAAAAAATTCTATACAAACAAGCACGAATCAAGGAAGCTGGCTCCCTGGGTAATGTAAGGAGCTGAGTTCAGGTAGCCACCAGGCACAGTGGTGTGCACCTATGATCTCAGCACTGGGGAGGTAGGGACGAGGCATCCCTGGAGCTCACAGACCAGCACAAGTCAGGCAAATCAGTGACCTCAGGTTCAGCAAGTGACCTTGTCTCAAAAATTAAGATACTAGGAGGCTGGAGGGGTGACTGGGTGGTTTGGGGTGCAGAGGACCCAGGTTAGGTTCCCAGGGGTCACATGGCAGCTTACAGCTGTCTGTAACTCCAGCTCCATGGGATCCAACACCCTCTTCTGACCTGCGTGCATGTGGCGCACAGACAGGCAGGCACTCTACATAAAGGCAGACAAACAAATCTTTAGAAAGGGTAGAGAGTAACTGCGGAAGACACCCTGTGTCAACCTCTGACTTATGCATGTGCAAAGGGTGTGTGCATTCACATATATGGACATATATGTGCGCGCGCACACCACAGTAAATTAATATAAAAAGCTATTTTAAAAAGTAAAAGAGCAGCCGGGCGTTGGTGGCACACGCCTTTAATCCCAGCACTTGGGAGGCAGAGGCAGGCAGATCTCTGTGAGTTCGAGGCCAGCCTGGTCTACAAGAGCTAGTTCCAGGACAGCCTCCAAAGCCACAGAGAAACCCTGTCTCGAAAAACCAAAAGAAAAAAAAAAAGTAAAAGAGCAGACAGGGACCCTCTACCCAGATCCTGCTGACTGGCTGTGTTCCTGGCCAGTTTCCATGGCAGCTTGCTTTGGAGGACAAGTGGCCTTGGTGGTGTCTCAGGTCCCTGCTCTGCCTAGCAAATTCTGAACTGGCCCCTGCAGCATCCTGGACTCCACCTCACATAGCCAGCAGCTGCCCCATCTCCTCCCTCCACCACCGCCCTAGGCCCCTATCCCCACCCCACAGCTCTTATTCAGCTGCCTGTTTGGGGCCCTCTCCTGTACCCTCATTTCCTGAACCCCCAAATCCTCTGTAAGTCCCATGCTCTTTCCAAAATGGTATGTACTAGTCTACAGACCTCTGGACCCCACCTCGGGGGTCAAAGATGAACCCTCTCCTCTTTTCCGGCAATCTCACCAGGGGCCGTGGCATGGTGTGGTCCTACTACAAGGTTATGGTGCAGCCTGTACCCATCTTGCCAAGCCAGTGTGCCAGGTCACAAGGCTGGATCTGCTGGAAGGGGAGGCGTTAGGTCGCCGAGACGCCCTGTGTTCTGGGCACAGCCTCACTGTCATTTCTATCACTCAAAGTGCTGGCTTCTGTGTCCACGGGCACCAGTGGCCTTTGACTGCACCTTCAGCCCATAGCTCCTGACGCGGCTGTCAGCTTGCTGGGCTCTGGACCTTCTGTTTCCTAGACAGTTCTCCGTAGTCTCTCCTGCCCCGCCTGTGTACCCAGTCTCCTTTCTCGCTGCCCTGCTTTCCTCTTTCCCTTGCATCTGGAGGTGCTTTTTTTCTTTTGTTTTCTCAAGACAGGGTCGTAGCTCTGGTTGTCCTGGAACTCTCTGTAGACCACAGAGATCCGCCTGCCTCTGCCTCCCGAGTGCTGGGATTAAAGGCGTGCTCCACCATCTCCTGGTTGGAAGTGCTATTTTATACTGTAAACAAGTTCATTTCTTCTCCCTGATGCTCTCAGCTTCCTGTGATTTCTAGCCAGCTTGCAGGGTCCTCCTCCCACAGCCCTCTGCCACGCCTCTCTCCCTTTGTACCTCCACGTCCCTTCTGTCCTAGTCCAGGCTACTCCAATGCCCACCACTGTCATTGGCTTCTCTCACCAAAACATCCTCCCAGCATCATCCGAGAACTGCTATGCCCTTCCATTTGATGTTTCCCAAGGCTCCTTGTCCCCACAAAATCTCTCTACTTGGACAGATCACTTGAAACTCCTGTCTCTTTCACCCGTGTGCCTTCTACACTAAATGGCTTGAAGTGCACCAGACAGGACAGCTCTCTCAGCCTTCTTCTCCCCAGTTACCCAGGTGAGCAGAGCCCTGCATCCAGGCAAACCCAGTGAGGCTCTTGGAAGTCACTGGAGGGGCTGTATAGGGGCCACCTGCATGACTCCCCTGCTTCCAACAGCAAACCTAGGGGCAACTGCCTCTCCATTTCCCAGGCGAGCTCAGGCCCTATCTCAACTAGAGCGCCAGGCTCGCACCTGGACGCCCTCCACAGTCACAGTTCAGTCCCCATGTTGGATGGTTCACAACCACCCGCAACTCCACCTCCAGGGGCTCCAAAGCCCTCTTCTGGCATTCATAGACACTTGTATGTGGACACATGCGCACGCGCGCACACACAACACACACACACACACACACACACAAATAAATAATAAATCTTTTTCAAAAGGTAGATGGCGCCTAAAGGATATGTGAGGTTGGCCTCTGGCCTCTCTTTATATATACACATGTACACATACACGCACACAGAGGAACATGAATACACACATGGAAAAAATAAGACATACATGTTGCCTAACACTAACGATTAGTTCCATGAAGTGTGGAACCAAGCAGATTCTGTTTGGCTGTTTCAAACCCTGTTAATGATACTTGAGGTAACCTCCCAGCACTCCCATGGGTCCCCACCAGTTTGAAAAACTGCCCAAGCCAGCTGGGAAAGGATCAGCTGGGTTCCATGAAACAGGGTAGGGGCAGGGCAGTATTGTAAAGGCTAACTTGTCACCTACTTTGTTTCTTAAACATGCAATAAGGATGAACTGTTACAAAATAACACCATGATGCACAAATAAATGCATGCACTATCAGCTACAAAGTCACCAGGCATGGTGCTGTGCTCAGAGCCTCCGGTGACAGGAAGTAGGGCAGGTGGAGCCTAAGACTTAGAGTGGCTTTGTCAGTGCTATCAATGCCCCTAAACCTCAACATGTGACTGTGTTTCCTCTGACAAACCCCAGCCTGGAGCGTGTGTCAGCCTGAATTGAGAAGCAAGGCACCTGTGTGCAGTCTGTCCTGCTCAACCCTGCCAGGCTGCCCACGTTTAAATCCTTACTCAGACAGTTGCCTTTGACAGTCCTGAATGAATGAGGGTCCTGATGCTTAAGTTTTCTAAACCTTGGGCCTCACCTAGGATTGTTTCATGGTTAACAAAGCAATCTGAATCTAGATGTGTTCTTGGACTCTGGTTCTGCTGTCCCTTCTGAGTCTCATTTTGCAGACTGCATTTCCTCATTTTCCTTGTCCCTCCCGCCTTCTCCTGGTCCCCTCCATGGACAAAACATACCTAGCTAAATATCTCTCTCTCTCTCTCTCTCTCTCTCTCTCTCTCTCTCTCTCTCTCTCTCTCTCTCTCTCTCTCTCTCTCTCTCAAGATATGTAGCTCAGACTGGCCTCAAACAATCCTCCAGCCTCTACCAATAGAATCCATTTACTTATTTTAAAACAAACATATTTATCTAATGTACTGTGGGTCAAAGGACAACTTGTGACTGTCTGTTGTCTCCTATCATGAGGTTTCCAGGGATTATATGTTGGTCTCTTCCAAAACTGGGTTTGCAGGCATCAGTCACGCCCACCCAGCCTTCACCTGTGTCCTGGCGATCAGAACTCCGGTGTCCATGCTTGGACAAGCACTGAGCCATCTCCTCAGAGCCCGATGCCTTGCTTCCCCACCCCCACCTCCCAAGAATGACAGCCGTGCACCACAGCGTTGACACTATGACTGGCATAAGCAAAACCGAGCTCTTCACGGTCAAGCAGCTCTTTTCTGGGTTCCTTGTGGAAGGCTTTCCCCACCCTCGAGGAGCGAAGACCAGAAACCAGAGCAGAGGCCTCCTGCTGCCTCACCTTCCCTGTGGCTCAGTGCGCTCAGGGCCTGCCCTGCTCTGTTCCGGGCAAAGACAGGCTCCCAGAGCCCAGTGCTCACTGTTTCTTATCTCCTCTTGCCTCTCCAGATGCATGTCTGGTACATGCTTCACCCTCAGCCTCTGCTTCTGCAGCAGAACTGGGATCGGGACTCCTTAACAGGTCCCCACCTTGAGTGGAATCAGAAAGCGGGCCAGGCCCCTCCTCTCAATCTCCATCTTCTCAGGCCTCCCTGCCCCTGCCTCCTCTGTGCCCAGCATCCCTCTCTATGAGACATGGCTTATGAGATATGGGGTCAGGTCAGCAGAGGCAGGACGGGTGACATCTTGGATGGTGGGCAGCATGGCAGCTCTCCCAGGTGGTCCATCTGCTGCTGCAGAGAACCTAGAAGGTTCTCTGTGGCAGACAGGCAGGCAGGGAAATCCAAATGACTGCAGGGGACTGTACAGCCAGGGTCCTGTCAGCACCTCCTAATGGCGGGGATTTGGTTGTTTGCTAGAGCGAGGTGGGAAGGTGATGGAGAGCTGTCTGGGGCAGGGCTTGGGTAGTGCCAAGGAAAGGCAGAGTTGTCAGCTGCCTATGGCTGGCTCTGGTCTGGGGAGAGTTGAGTGTGAGGACAGAGAATGGTGGATGCAACCCTCAGTAAGAAACCAGGCTTGAGGGGCTCAGGGAAGGCGGCAGATGAGGGGATAGAAAGAGCCTGATCCGGGGATGGAGAGACGGCTCAGCAATTAAGAGCACTGGGCACTCTTCCAGGGGACCTGGGTTTGAGTCCCAGCACTACACCGGGGCTAACAAGAAGTCTGTAACTCAGTTCCAAGGGGGATATGACACCCTCTTCAGGCCTCGGCAAGTATGGCACACACTTGAAACAGGAAGGATGCGAGGAGACAAAAGCCAGCCAGCCAGCCTACTCGGGAGGGGACAGGACAGTGGTCTGGGAGATTGGATGGCCAGGTGGCTGAGGCCTTGGAGAGTTGGAGAGGACATCTCTACACAGGCAGAAAGTGAAGATTCTGGAATTGCTTTGGAGAAGGGACAGTCCTTGAGGAAATGAGGTTGGATGGCTGAGGAGTCCCTGAGTATGTGGGACAAGGAGTCACAAGGCCAGGCTGTTTCCAGGCTAGTCTCATTGGCTGACAACATGCTTATATCTGAGGGATGCTACCCACAGTACCATACCTGGTACCCCAGATATGGCCTGGATCACAGCCCCTGAATCCCTCAGCATAGTTTCTGCTATGAATGACAGAGGGGAATGTTGTTACAAGTGCATGAGAATTTGATGAGACTTTGCCACCAGCATCCTTCCTATGGGCCCAAGGCCAGGCCCACAGCTTCCTTCCTATGGCGTCATGGTTTCTTTGGAAAGACATGGCTTCCCTAAACTTCAAGTAGAAGGGTGAGAGCCGGAGTTGGAGCTGGAGGAAGGCTGGATTCCTCATGAGTGAAGGCCCTCCTGAGGCCACTATTCAATACCCACCCCCTGCCCAGTGATCAGTAGCTTGGCTTTTGGTTTCTAACCTTCTTTGACTGAGCTGGAGTCCTTGACCTAGGACCACAGACCTAGGTTAGAGGCCACACATCGCAGGGCAAAAGTGGTTACACCTGTCCTTTCTCAAGAGTCGCCGGATGTTGCTAAAGTGTCCAAAAGAAGAACCTTGTAGTTACTGTCTTCCCTGATAGCTGTCCCCACCCCTGTCCCACACCCCAACCTGTTGCCTCACAAAGGGTCAAAACAGAAAAGATAAAATCCATCCCACTCACAGTTCCAAAGAAACAGTGTCAAAGATGTGACTTGAGGAGTCTGCCCCTCCTGGTCCTGTCTCTCATCATCAATATGACCCCCAAGGAGACTTTAAATAGCTATTTTTATAATTGTTTTTAATTTGTTATTGTCATTTTATGTGTATGGATGTATTACCTGCATGTATGTCTGTGAACCAGGTGTATGCTTGGTGCCCACAGAGGTCAGTAGAAGATGTTGGATGCCCTGAAGCTGGAGTTACAGATAATTGTGAGCTTCCGTGTGGGTGCTGGGAATCGAACTTAGGTCCTCTGCAAGCGCAGCCAGTGTTCTTAACCACTGATACCTCTCTTCAGCCCCCCAAATAAATATTTCTAAAGTCTTCTGTGATGCATGAATGAGTGGATAGGTACATGGCACTGACCCGTGAGTCACAAGCCTTCAAAACGTGTCACAAGCCTTCAAAACGTGTCACTGTGGGCTCCTGTCACTAAGAGACCCCACTCTACCACAGACAGGGCAGTCACGTTCTCAAGACATGACACTTGGACTTCGGTACTGCAGGTCCCGTACCCCACACTGCTGTCTTCACTTTGTACCCACTCAAAGCCCAGAGTGTAGCACAGATATCAACCTGAATGGAACAGACTGAGAATAGAAGGCACTAGACACACACACCACTGCAGAAACTCATGGGGCAAAAACGCCGGAATTCAAGTTTACTAGACTTCCTTATTTTCATTTATTTATTCATGTCGTAGAGATGTCATGACTCATGTAGTCCAGGATAGCCTCAAACTCAGTCCAGATGACCCTGAATGTCTCCACGTCTCTGGGACTAGGATTATTGGTGTGCACCACCACACCCAGTTTGATGCAGGGCTGGGGACCTAACTCATGTGTTCTGGACAAGCCCTCTCCCAACTCAGCCACATCCTCAGTGCCTGAACGTGTTTCCCCCCTCAGTTTTGGAAATCCCCAGTGTCTCAAAATCACAGTCCCCAGAGAAGAATGTATAGGTAAACACGAGACTCGCCTTGGCCACAAGCGGTGGTGGATGGGAAATCACCAGCAAGGGGAACTCTTCCCCACCCTGGTTCTGCAATCTTGGCAGGTTCAGCTCTTGATCCTCTGCATAGGGTGGGTTGTGTAAGATGCCAGCTGTTGAAAGACTCCGGGTCAAGACCCCTCCTCTAAGACTCTGTGACCTTGGATGAGGTGCTTTGAATATATGGGTTGCCCTGCCTCCATTGGAAACCAAGAGTGACCTTTTATCATCTGTGCCATGAGTTTCTATTCTCTCTCACTGCCTGCTCCATGTCACCTGGAAAGGACTTCATGGAACAGATGGCAAAAACGGTTCAACTCCCCTGGAGCTTAGGCTGAAATGTGGATAGATAAGGCCTTGCTTCTCATTGGCTCCTGGGGAGCCGTCTTCAGAGGATCAGGAGGTCTTTGGAATTCCTTTTAATGTTTGGCCCTGGGGTGAAGGAGAAAAGGCTGGAAGTTAGAAATAGGAGTGACTCTTGCACAGGACTGCTTGGCCCTCCCAAGACTGAGCTGAGCCATCCTGCACACTGAGAACCCCAGAAGTGGGTCCCTGTCCTCTGGTGACATCTGAGGTATGGACACTCCTAAGACAGGACCCAAGTATGTATAAACCTGTCCAGAAGGGCCCTATCTAGGAGGATCCTGTCCATGGGAGACGGCTGTCCAGGGGGGCCATGTCCATGGGGACTGTTCAGGGAGCCTGCTGGGAACGCTGTTGGGGCCTGCCAGGGACGCTGGTCCCTTCCATGCATGATCTCAACTAGGGGGGTGCTTTTCCTAGGCCACAGTCAGAGCTCTGCAGGGCAGATAAGCTGGAGGGGCCTCAGTACTCTGACAGGCTTACTACACTCCACAGAGAAGTGTCCAGTGGGGGGGGGCTATGCAGCCACAGTCTCTCTGCCCCACCAGCACCCAGTGAGAGGACACAAATGCCAGTTTACTCCGGCAGTGCTCCCAAGCTCATTCTAGAAGGGCTGCCTCCCGTTTCTTCTGTGCCTCCTCCTGGGGTCAGACCCCGAGGTCTCTAAAGCCCATCCAGTCAGTCCTGTCCCTCACTGCTCAGACCACTGTGGGAAAGTCACAGGCAGATGTGGCCTCCTCCCTACGATGAGAATAGCAGGTCCCATGACAACCCTGAGGGAAGAAGCTGTGACATCACGGGAACACCTGGCCAAGCCTAAAGCTTGTCATGATGTTAACAGAGAGCTGCAGAATCCTCCCCAATTAGACCAAAAGCAGGTCGCAGGAGAAAACAAACACCATCAGCACCCAGGTCCCAGGCAGGATCACCAAAGCCAGTGCTCAGAATGGCCTGGGGCTGTTGGAGGAGCCCTCCTCTCACTGCTATGGGATGACCACCAGGGTGGAAGTCACGTGGCAGTTTAGGGCAGTCAGAATACAGGCTCTGTCTCTCTGTTCCCTCTCCACAAGGCGGGATTATTTCTCGGGTTTTCACCACACTGAGCTGGTTGATATGTTTCTGTCCTGTCCCCAGGTATACGTGAACTTCAGGAAGCACCATCTCTCCTTCCTTGATTTTCCTGGAGGTGGGTCTTGATCCCCCTGCTTATGGGGAGGGCATGAGGGAGGAAGAATGGAGGGGATATCCAGAGGCTGGACAAGCCCTGAGCTCAGGGAGGCGGGGCTCCAGTCTGAGCCCTGAGATGGGACCACTTTTAGGGCACCCCCTTCCTCCAGCATCCTGCCCATGTTTTCTGGGCAGTGCCAGCAACCTCCTGGATTCAGGGGACCCTTGTAGTGACGGGTCCAGTCATAGCCAAGTGGTGTCATCAGGCAGCAGGAAGCTACCGTCAGGGCTGAAGTCAGTCCAGGGGTGTTCTAGTCACCCTGGGTGGGGTGTTCTCACCAGGCCAAGTTCAACATCAAACAGTGTGTGCTGCTGGCCCAGGACATCATGAAGTACCACAGCTGTCCTCTGGTCCCTGCACCAGCCTGAATTTACTTCTGTTGAACAGATGGAGACTTGAGCGCTCAAATGATGGGGGAGCTGAAGCCGGGAGGAGCCTGCCTGAGGGACTCGGTGCAGCATGGCCACAGACTCTGGAGGCCCACCTGACTCGGGTGTCACCTTGAATTTGAACTAAAGACCTGGACAATAACGAACCCCTAGCCCTGGTAGATGGGGAATCAAAATCAGGAAAAGAGACTGGCCACCAAACTAGGAAAAATGTCTATAAACTCACCAGCAAAGAAGGGCTTCCTAACAGGGCTGGGCCTGAGTTCTCATAGACTAGTAGCTCAGGCCGGGGGCTGTCCCCTTGCTGAACAAACTGGGTGTGCACTTCCACCTTTATAACCCCAGCCTATAGGAGGTACAGGTAAGAGACTCAGAAATTCAAGGTCATTTTTGGCTACATAGGGACATTGGGACTAGCCTGGGTTACATGAGACCCTGCTAAAAATAAAAAGCTGACTGAGGGAGCCTAGAGTTATTGCTGCTGTTGTGTTTATCACCTTGTTAGAGTTCCCCCAAATACTGTTATTGGGAACATAAATCCAAACAGCTAGGGCTGGGGGTATAGCTCAGCAGAGAGCGTCCATTCCCTGTACCCCCCAAAATAAACAAAAACTCACTTGCCTATATATACACACATTCATAGAGACATGTCCATACCCTAAATACAGCATGGGGTCCCAGATCAGATCTGCAGGCAAGAGTTGAACATTTGTGGGAAAACTATAGAAGCTCAAATCAAGTCTGGCATTTCAAACCAGGTCAGCTAAACTGTTTGCTCAGACAGGCATGCCCTGGGTAGGAAGGACTACCTTAGAAGTCATGGGGAGTGGTAGGTGGGCACCCCCAAACCATCGTCACTACTTCCCTGTAGATCCACTTATTTCAAAATAAAAGATTTCTTTAAAACCTGTTTACAATCTTTTACTCAGAATTTCACTTCTAAGATTTTTATCTCAAAACTTACCAGAGCCTAAGACGTTCTTCAAGGAAGAAATAATAATAATAAATACAGGAAACCCGGTGTGTCAGAGCAGCAGGATTAACCACAGGCTTGAGACCAGGCTGGACTACTGAGACCCTGAGGCAAAGAGTAACAAAATGCAAAGGAACGATCTAGGTGCTCAAATGTAGCAGGCTGACTGTGTGGCACTGGAAGGAACCGCACTATAAAGTGTTTATAGGTGTGAAAAACGCTTCCAACAGAAAGTCAGAAGAGCCGGCCAGGACAGCTCAGCTGGAATTCAGCCTGAGGAAATGTCACAGTGCACCACCGAGTCAACACTTATCATCAACTTACTTTTTCCTGAGCATACTTATATATGCACTATGAGTTTCTAGACAAATGGGTGTTATGTTTATCAAGACGAAGGATTAGAAATTTCCTACCCATATCAGTTCCTCAAAAAGCAGTTTATAAAAATTACCATATGACCTAGCAACTTTACTGCTCAGTGTCCCCCTGAGAAGTGAAAACTCAAGTCCAAAATACAAGTGCACGTGTGTTCTCAGGGACCTCAGTCTTTCTATCTTGCTGGCCGGTAACACTATTAGCAATCACCGACGAATAGAGGCAATCTATCAGGATAATCAGTCCATGGACTAGTATGCAACTTGGTACAGGTTACAACATGGCTGGACCTTGAAGATTAAGACACCAGACACAAAGTTGCATAGTGTGTGATAACTTTTATACAAAATGTCGAGAAGGACCAGCAAAGCTGGGCGTTGGTGGCACACGCCTTTAATCCCAGCACTCGGGAGGCAGAGGCAGGCGGATCTCTGTGAGTTCGAGGCCAGCCTGGTCTACAGAGCGAGTTTCAGGACAGCCTCCAAAACAATACAGAGAAACCCTGTCTCCAAAAACCAAAAAAAAAAAAAAAAAAAAAAAAAAGGACCAGCAAGATTAAGAGCATTTGCAACCAAGCCTGATGACCTGAGTTCAAATCCCCAAGACCCAAGGAAACTAGCTTCTGCAAGCTGTCTTTTGACCTCTAGAGAAAAAAACACGGCAGAGTGGAGCACTGTGGAGTTGAGCACTGTGGAGGAGAACAGTGGAGGAGAGCACCGTGGAGTGGAGCACTATGGAGTGGAGCCCTGTGGAGGGGAGCATTCTGAAGGAAAGCATAGTGGAGGGGAGCACTCGGAGGGAAAACACAATGGCAGGTGTGAAACCCTTCTACAAACACAAATAAACAGACAGCAACATGTGCTTCTCATAATTTTCTTAATTAAAAAGCAAAAAGATTGTCTTCCTTATAAACGATGCTCAGACCTACAGGCTCTTTAATGGGACCTGAATGGATGCCTTTCCTCAGAAAGGGCATAGGAACAGAAAGGGCTGGCAGATACACCCAGGCCCAACTTGAGCCGTCCCTCCATGGCCTGGTGGGGTTGCAGGTCCTGGCTTTCATTTCCCAGTAGTAAGTGTCCCTGTAGCTCTGCCCTGAACCCAAGGCTAAGCAGTCCCCCGGGCTTGGCCAGGAGTAAAATATAAAGAAGAGCCTGTTTGAGAAAGGGAAAGTGGGAGGATGGTGAGGTTTCAGGCCAGGGTGAGTGGGTGCTGGGGCCCTGAATGGCAGCCTTGAATAAAGGTGTCACCCTGCTGGCCAGGGCCACCTGCGAGAGTCAGCATGTTGATGGGATGCCAAGGAATGTGAGGAGGAAGTGAGAATTACACACCTCAGCTCCCGCAGCCAAACAGCCGGGAAACCAGCACCCCAGGGGAGCAAGCACTGTGTTGGGTCACCCTGTGGTGGCCAGTGGCCTGCTCCGACCTCCTGGATTCATGCCTCAGCTTCTGCAAGGAGCTTTATGAGCTCCTGACTGGGTGGTCAGCACAGGACACAGACCAGCCGTAGATCGGAGGATGAAGCCTACAGGTCACACAGGAGGCCCGCTGCAGCCCTCCTATCCTTCAAGGCCCAGGTGCCCCTTTCCTGGCTTTCACAAGCCCCTTTCAACCCTGAGAGTTAGGTGGCTTCTAATAAATGTCCCTTCTTTGTCTTAAAACGGACCCAGGGCACAGAACATGATGGCATGGTCATTCCCCAAGTCTCCACACAAGAGGCACAGAATCTGTTGATCTCCCCACCTAGGGAGAGAATCATCCAGCCTGAAGCACCACAGTCAGAAGAAACCGCTTCAGGTCCAGCTTGACCTGGCTTCCAGAGTCAGTCTTTCCCCTTCCTTTCATCTTTATGTCCTTCCTTCCGCCCTCTCTTCCTTCTGGAGCCAGAGCTTGAGAGCAGAGAAGCTGCTTAACAAGCATCTCTGGTTCCTGGCTTAGGTGCCCAGGTAAAGCCTGTTTGTTTTGTTTTGTTTTGTTTTTTTGGTTTGCTTGTTTATCTGGGATTTGTTTTTGCTATTCATTCATTTTGTGTGTGAATGTGTGTTTCATATGGAAGTCAAAAGACAACTTGTAGGAGTCAGTACTCGCCACGTCGGTCCAGGTATCGAACTCAAGCTGTTATTGTTATTGGTTTGCTTGATCGGGGGTCTTACTATGTAGCTCTGACTAGCCTGTAAATCAGCGTGTAGATGAGGCTGGCCTCAGGCTTGCTCGTATCGGCCTGAGTGCTGGGTCATGGGTATACACATCTACATATATCTGGTCACCCGAGCCCGACCCTCCTTGCTGAGCCACCATCACTGTGGCCAGATGACCCTCCCTTGTGGCAGGGCAGGACCTTTGGTTGACAGGCACACCAGACACCTGGTAGCATCAAGCCTTTTGAGTTCTTTTGGCTGTTTCTCACAGATTCAAACCCAGCATAGGCTGGGAAACATTCCAGCATGGCTCTCTGGAAGCACCACCAGTTGGCTGACCCATCAACCCTGCAACGTCCTGTTCTAGGCAGGGCTGAGGTGTGGAGGTGTCAAGAGGAAAAGTCTGGTCTCATATCCAGGTCCAAAGGCCAAGGGATGGCTACAGGGTCTGCTCTCCGAGAGGAAGAGCCTAGAAAATGAGGAGGCCACTGCTACTCTGTGCCATAGGGTGTGGACTGCAGATACAGTAGCAAGGCCTGGGTGTGGTGTGTCAGTCACTAACCACAGGTTGCTGAAGGACACACGGGACAAACGTATGTAAGTACCCCTAGGTGTTATGCAATAACAGTGGGCAGAGATTTTGACAGATCTAAAGGGGAAGTCAGAGTGGCCACAGGCCGGAGAGATAGCCCAGGGTAAAAGATCTCGCCACCTGAGTTTGATCCCCAGGTTCACATGGTAGAAAGAGCAAATAGGCTAGCACGGTGGTGCACGCCTCTAGTTCCAGAACTCAAGAGGCAGAGGCAGGAGGATCTTTGTGAGTTCAAGGCCAGACTGGTCTACATAGAAAGTTGCAGGACAGCCAAAACTACACAGAGAGACACACAATAAATAAATGTACTGAAATTTTACATGTGCTATGCTGCGTGTGCTTTTTCTCTCTCTGTGTATGTGCATGTGTGTGTGCATGTTTGAGTAGAACACAGACATCCCCACACCCTGAAAAAGCCATCAAGTCGTCTAATGTATGGGTGCAGGAATGTAGAGGGCTGTGTCCCCCAGAAAGGCTCATGGCTGGGCTACTGCTAACCAGATCACTCTGCCTGTGGCCCATGCTGAATGCTACAGGTGAGGAGGTGACACTGCTCCTCTGTGCAAAGTCCCAAGTGGATTTGAACAGAACCTGTGCCTAAAAGCTGCCACCTAAGGAAGGTCAAAGTCCCCCACACCAACAGGTGTATGGGCTAACTACAGCCCTTCCCTAAATTATCTGTGCTAAGTGAGGGGTCCCACCCCAGGTCCTCATCCATTCAGTGGGCCGTAAGTTATGTCCGAGGCTCCGACAGCAATCATCAGCCCCTCCCCACTGGGGAATCAGGCCCTAAAGGTCCAGGATGAGAGGGCCAGCAGACATTGGAGAGCCCTCAGTGGCTACTGGTCATTTCTGTGTATAGTGTCACCAATAGGGATACAGATTGAGATCCCACAAGTGTTCCTCTCTGGGAAGGCTCTGATTGTCCCCACACCCAAGGACAGTCTCCACAAGCTCTAGGCCCACCTTCACTCCTGACAGGCTTCCAGCCACACCAGGCTGGGGGAAGGGAGAGGTCAGTCTGGGAACTGAGTCCCCACAGTGAGGGAATAAGGAATGGAAAGGGACAGAATGCTTGCAGGGGAGGGGGTTCTATGCAGGGTACAGAGACGAGGCTGGAGAGGTTGCTGAGAGTCAGGGTTGAGTGGAGAGGATCAACGCGCCCTGAGGAACCACAGGACCTCTGAGCCACCCTCACCACCCCCAGTCACAGACTGAAGCACATGACACAGAAGATGAGGAGTGTCCCCAAAGGACTAGTCCTGGGCCCTTTCTGTCTCCCTTTCCTGAGCCCCTACCAGGTTCAAACAGCCAAACAGTCCACAGAGAACAAGACGGGCTTTACCAGCCTCTCAGCTCTGCTTCCTGTTCCTCATACCATCACAGCTCTTACCTCTTCCTGGATAGTATAAAAATCACACACACACACACACACACACACACACACTCTACTGCTTAAGACTCTCACTGCCTGCAGGTAAGCCCCTCCTCACCACAGATGACACACATGCCCATGCTGTAGTTGCTGTACAATGAAGCAGGTAATGACCTTCCCTCCTTCCCACAGACCTCTGAGCATCCTTGTAAGGTGTGTGGCAGGGGGCTCCCTGCAGAGAGCATTCTTTACACATTAATTTTAGCAGTAATGTATCCCTCAAAGCAGCCATTTACCCAATGCATGTAGATAAATTGTCACACTAAAGCAGAGTCCATCCAGGATATGTGTCCTTGGGAAGCTGATGAGATGTCTTTGTGGGTGAAGGTGCTTGCTGGTCAAGCCTGATGACCTGAGTTTGATCCCCCAGAACTTGCATGGTAGGACAGAACTAACTTGCACAGGTTATTCTCTGACTTCCACATGCTCGCACACATACCTACACATGTGCCCAATGAATGAATGTTACAAGAAACAAACAAAAAACTGGAGATATGACTTAGTGGCAGGATGCCTGGTTGGCATACGCAAGGCCCTGGGTTCAATCCTTAACACCGCATAAACTGGATATAATGGCCATGCCTACTATCTTAGCATTCAGAGGCAGAGGTAGGAAGATCAGGAATTCAAGACCATCTTTGGGTACAAGGTGAGTTCGAGACCAGCCTGGGCTACGTGGGCTAGTGTGTGTGTGTGTGTGTGTGTGTGTGTGTGTGTGTGTGTGTGTGTGTGTGTCTGTACTCTGTTGTTTTTGTTGTTAGGAAAAATAGCCTTGGGTGTGACACCCAAGGTGTTATAGCCACCTCATTTTGTCCAGATCTCTATGCAAACTTGTAGACCCATTAGCCATCAGGCGCTTTCCAGGAGGGATCTAAAGGCAGCTGGGGCTCCCAGGGCAGAACAGGGCTGTCTCAGTCTTTCTGGCATGCTCTACTCTGGGTGGTCAGCTATCAAATTCCTGGCTCCCTTAAGGGCAGGACTCTCAGCTGAGTCACCTTTACGTTTACCTGGGGCGGAGCACGGAAATGCACCTGATTTGGGCACTGGAAACCTTGGCTCTAAGTTGTGGCTTTTTATAAACACCTCATGTCTCAGGCTGTTTTCTTAGCTGTAAAGTAGTATGAGCCTGACACCATCCATGACTCAGGACGGGCTGTTTCAACATCGCCCAGCACAGTGCCGAGCAGAGGGCCTGTAGGCAGCTTCAGAACACAGGTGTGAGCCTGGATGGGAGCTGTGGGCCTTAAGCTGTTTGAGTGGCCCTGGGGTAAGACTGCTTCCATGGACCTGCCCAGCCAGCCCAGCCTGTCCTAATGCTACTCTGGGACCGGTCGGGGACACAAGTCCAACCACCCTCACAGCACAGAGCCCCAAAAGCAACATCATGGTTTCAGAAGTTGTACTCCACACCCCATGACCTTCCCCATAGGTGATGGTCAGCACAGGACTACCCCAGCTATCCCCACAGGTATTGTTCTGTGCCTGGCAGGCTAGACTGCAACATCAGAAAAGCAAGGACTGGACCGCGTCTTCCCCACCCACCACACACACAGGACCCCGGAACTAAGGAGTGAATTGGCAAAGCTGGCAACAGTCCAACTGCTGTCCAGCATGCAGTCTTGACCACAGGGTGGTGGGGTCCAAGGGCCTGAATTTAACTCTTTAAACCTCAAATGAGTTGGGGATATAGCTCGCTTGGTAGAGTGTTTGCCTAGCATGACAACGCCCTGGGTTCCATCTCATGTGCTGCTTGAGGAGGCACACATCTGAAACGCACACTGTCTAGAGACGAGCTTCCACTGAGCCTTCTGCAACTGTGGGTTGTCGCACAGAGGCAAGCCCCTGACCCTCAGACAGGATGAGCAGACGCGGATCTTTGCAGGGACGGGTGCTGGTAGACTTGGCCCTGCCTTGCTCTCAGCATTCCCTTGGTGACAGGCTGGTGACTCTGTCCATCTATGTACTGTGCTTCCCAAAGCCCCCGCCCAGGCCTAGAGATACAAATACTGGCAATTCTCCACCGAGAGCCCAAGACACTGTCACAGTACCCTCCTGCCCACACGATGCCTTCTCCTGCAGGCTCAGCCTGCCTCGTCCTCCACCTGCCAGCCCTCACCCAGGTCAGCACCCCATGAATCACTGCAGGCCCCTCCCCGCCCTCCCACACATGGGTGCCACCTTCTACCCAGCTGGGCCTCCTCCTGTACACCTGCACCCAGACAGGACTGCCCATTGATGTCTCTACTTCCTGTCATGGCCACCCCCAGCCCTTGGGTTTTTAATTTGTGTGAGTAACAGAGTGACCCAGATAGGTGTGTAAAGTCTAGATTCTGACTCAGCGGGTCTGGCCCCGTTGAGCAGGTGGGTTTTGTGAAAACTCTGATACATCTTTCATGGCCTCCTCCTCTGGTCACTGCTAACAACAAAACAACAATTAGCATGCTTCGTGCACTTACCAGTTCTGCCTCCTAGAATCTTCTTGAGAAGCCTAAGGTAGGAGCAACCATCTGCCCCCATTTTACAGCTATGGAAACTGAGGCAAAAGCTGGCAGAGAAAGCAGGGATCAGTGGAACATCCTTCCATCCTTCCTTCCTTCCTCCTCCATCCCTCCTCTCTCTCTCTCTCTCTCTCTCTCTCTCTCTCTCTCTCTCTCTCTCTCTCTTTCTCTCTCGCTGTTTCTTTCTTTCTGTGACAGAGTGTTGCTATGTCACTGTGCCTGTACTGGAACTTACTACTCACTATGTAGACAGGCTGACCTCAAACTCAGAGAAATCTGCCTGCTTCTGCCCCCAAGTGCTGGGACCATGTCTGGCTTGCAGAACTGTCTTCAGGCTTGGGACAAGGACCGAATCACCAGGAGGCCAGTGATGGTGAGATACTTTTGTGACTTGGGCAAGGGAAGACAGTCCAAGCCCCCAAATCCATTCCTTTTTTTTTTTTAAATAATTTATTCTTATTTTATGTACATTGGCATCTTGCTTGCATATATGTCTGTGTGAGGGTGTCAGATCTTGGAGTTACAGACAGTTGTTAGCTGCCATGTGGGTGCTGGGAATTGAACCGAGGTCCTCTGAAAGGGCAGTTAGTGCTCTTAACCATTAAGCCACCTCTCCAGGCCCCCCAAATCCATTCCTTAATTGGTGCTTTTGGAGTCAGGGTTCAAAAAAGCCAGCTGGGATCCCTTGTGCTCCCACAGCCCCTGGGCAAACTGAGTTGAAGTTCATCCCCAAAGAGCAACTGAACCGCTGGGAGGAGGTGTGGTGAGGCCCACAGTACCTGTCAGTCCTGACAAACATAGAGGGCCCAGCTGTGGGCACGAACAACACAAGGGACCAGCCAGAAGGGACTCAGGGAGATATGGATATGTAAAACATGGGACATGGCCAGTCAGAGGGGCGAGAAGACATTTTAACACAGGTGACTCTGGTTCTCACAGTTCATCAAAACCACACAAACGGCATCCAGACTCAAGCTCAAATGCACAAATGGCTCAGGCCTGTAATTCCAGCACTTGGAGGTAGAGGCAGGAGAATCAGGAGTTCAAGGTCACCTTCAGTTACGCTGTAAGTTCAAGGTCAGCCTGACCTACTTGAAATGCTCTCAAAAACAAAAAACAAACAAACAAATAAAATCCCCACTAAAGTCGGGACCTAGTTTGGGTTACTTTGCGATTCAATAGAAGACGCTCCTGAGTTGACAGGAGCCACTTGGTCTCTGCGATCCAGACCTCAGCTACTTATCCCACCGGGAACCTGTGCTCATCCTGCTCACGGGGAATTCTCACACCACTCCTGTCCCACAGTCCCGCAGTGAGGGCCCCCCTCACCTCCCCCTCCCCTCCCCCCAGCCATGGCTCACTGTCCTCCACCAGTTCAGCCCTTACCCAGGCCAGTACCCCTGAGTCACTGCAGGCCCCTCCCCTCCGCTCCCTCCAAGCATGATCACCACCTCCAGGGCCACCCCACCGGCCTCCCTGCTGCCAGTCACCTCTAGCCCAGGGCTTTGAAGAGCCTGTGTAGATATCCATAGCCACACAGACATTCTAGACTTTTGAATGTTTTTACAATTAATGAAACTAAATGGCAAATGATAATCTAGAATGAAATATTTGTGACATGAAAGGTGATGTATTAACAATCTGAAAAAGAATTCCAAGTTCTCTTATGAATGAATAGGGTATGTCCGGTAGTGGTGGTGGTGGTGGTGGTGGTGGTGGTGGTGGTGGTGGTGATGATGGTGGTGGTGGTGGTGGTGGTGGTGGTGGTGGTGGTGGTGGTGGTGGTGATGGTGGTGGTGGTGCACGCCTTTGATCCCAGGACTCAGGAGGCTGAGGCAGGCAGGTGGATCTCTGTGAGTTCAAGTCCAGACTGGTCTATAAATAGACTTCCAGGACAGCCAAGGCCACACAGAGAAACCCTGTCTAAAGAAAGGAAGGAAGGAAAGAAGGAGACAGGGAGGGAGGGAAGGAGAAGGAAGGAAGGAAGGAAGGAAGGAAGGAAGGAAGGAAGGAAGGAAATGTATGTGAGGTGTGAGGGGTAAAGGCACTTGCCATCAAGCCTGATGATCCACGTTCAGTACCCAAGACCCACATGATAGAAGAAAATCAACTCCTGGAAAACACACACACACACACACACACACACACACACACACACACACACCCCACCACCACCACCACCACCAACAACAACAACAACATTAAAAACAAATAAATATGCACGTGTGTATGCATAAAGTTACACAGGGGAAGAGATGTAAAAAGACCAGATGTTAGCGACACATATTTCTGGCAAGTGTTCAGGGTGTGAAGTTTATTTCCTTTCCTGGGTTTTCTTCCTGGTAATTCTGAGCCCTGCCTTACCATCCTTTAGGGCGTTCCCTTTGGCTCTGAGTGTTGCATTCTTTCTATGTGGCACATAGGATGTGTCTTCTGCTGCTGTTTAATTTCCTGTTTTGCTGTTTCATTGCTGGACATTGAACCCAGGACCTTGAACGTGACAGGCAAGTGCCCTGCCAACTGAGCTATTCCCCACCCTGCTATGTAACTTCTCAGGCCTAATCTTGTCTCAATAGTCATTGGAATGAGTAAATCTCCATTTCTGTTTGCTCCCCTGGTGCCTAGAACAGAGCATGGTTTCAGCAAATAGCCCAAGAAAGAATGCATCGCTCTGTGACCACACCCTTTCGGGGTGGCTGGCCTCACAGCTCTGGCATCTGGCCAGTTCTTGGTCAGTCTTTCGGCTGGGTGTTGTGGCCTCCTGTTAATCAGTCTGTGAAGGTTCGTGGTGTTGCTAATTGTCACTGAGTGACAGGGATGTCTGTTTAGAGCCCAGGTTGCTGCTCCACTCCCAGGGCATCCGTAATTAATGAGCCAGTAAGTGTTTCTTCTCATTTCTGATGCACAGTGGGCACTGGTCCAGCAGACACACCCGCTCCTGGCTCCCTCACCTCCGCTGTTGGAGGCTTCCTTCCAGAAACACTCCATCATCTGACCCCATGGCCTGCTAAGAACAGGTCAGCCCCACAGTTCCTCCTGCCCTGAGCAATCAAGTACACTTGTGAAGGAGACTAAGCTGCTGGGCGCTCGTTCTCTCTAAGAGACCCTGGAGGAGCCACAGCACCTATGCTACTCAAACCCAGCAAGCAAAGTCTCACGTTGCCCTTAGGCCTGGAAAGGAATGCTCACTCTAGTTTCAGTTTCTGCAGAAAAAGCACAGAAGCCACTGGGTTTCTGGACAGGTGGCACACACCCAAACTCCCGGCACTGAGGAAGTAGAGACAGCAGAAACAAAAGTTCAAGGTTCGCCTTGGCTACACAGTGAGACAGCCTGAGGCTTCTTTTCCTTCTTGAGGAGACACCATGTGCTGTGTACAGGGTCCTAAAGGAATGGAGAGAGAAGATCTGGAACTCGTGCTGCAATTCCAGCTCCAGGAGACCAATGCCCGGTTCTAGTGTCTGCTGGCAACCCCATATCCCTCACACACCCATACCCCCTCCACAGACGTATACTCGATTAAAAATAAATCCTTTTAACTGTTTGTTAATATAGTTTCAAGCCAGCTCCCTCGTAGCAGGCAGTCACCCATCCCTCAGCTTTTCTGAAATAGATTCTGGAGCCAGAGTATAGCCAAGTGATGGCGATCACTGCCACTCACATCTACCTACCTCAGCCAGGTGACAGCGTGAGCAGAACAGGTCTCTGCTATGGAGATGTCTGTGGGTGGAGAGTCCTGGCCTCTTTCTACCCAGAATATCAGTAGTGTGTGTGTGTGTGTGTGTGTGTGTGTGTGTGTGTGTGTGTGTGTGTGTGTGTGTGTGTGTGTAGCACCCCAAATTATAACAAACAAAAATGTCTCCAGAGCTGGCGAAATGGCTCAATGAGACCCACATGATGGGGAGAATCATCTTTATTAGCCCTCAGCCCTCTACATACGCACCATGGTGTGTGTCCACACACATGCACACACTAAGTAAATGTAATTTTAAAAGTTTAGAAATGTCTCCTAACATTGCCTAATGTTTCCTGCTGGGGGTGAGGAGAAAGTCACTGATGGAGGCTTAAGACAGCGGTGCGGAAGCCAGGTCTGGTAGAGATCATGGTTCCTCAGCAGTGCTCCTAGTGGCTAGATGTGGAACCGCAGGTGAGAAGGCCACCAGGGACCAGTTCTGCTTCTCCAGGCAGCTGCCTTTCTCTCGTCCAACCCTGGGCGGTGGGAGGGGGGCCACCCTCATCCTTGGGACACCAAAACTGTAGATGGAAGAGGATAGCAGGGCGAACTCGGCCGGCAGCCCATTGCCTTGGCCTTACTAGAAGGGCGAGAGAAGAAGCCCAGCTAGAACTCAAAGCTGGGGCCCCCGCAGCAGGGGGCCATTTCCTCAGGTTGGTAGAAAATCACCTTTCAAGAGGTGAGACATCCCTCATTCTGCACTGTGCAGCGACCCCTGACTGAGCAGGCACAGTGTTAGCTGGCTGCGTGCCTCTGGGCACAGCCCAGACGCTGAGGATCCACGGAAGACATGCTGTGGTCAGTCAGCACCAGACACGTGACCCGCGGAGGATTATTGACCTCTCTGTGACTCAGTCCCTTCTTTTGGGAAGTGGGAATGATAAGAGGCCCTGATTGGACTGGGACGAGATGTACGTGACTTACCAGATGTCAACAGTAATGTGGTCATCTGTGCTCAATAAGAGCTAGCTAGTCACATGTTCATTGTGTCCTTAAAGCTGAAACCTGGGAGCTTAAATGCTGATGGGCTACATACCTGTGGTATTTCAACCTATGGAATGCTGCACAGCCCTGAACCAATGAAGGAGAACCACATCTGCTTAGATAAGTAGATCCTACTTAAGTAATGAGCAAAGCTTCTGTTGTGTAATGGGAAACAGATGTAGATAAGTATACAGACTTAGAGCCTATGTGGTATTTTTACTGAGTTTTTATTTATTTCATTTTTAAGATGAGGTCTTCTGTAGCCTAGGTTAGCCTCAGGTAACCAAGGATGAGTTGTACTTCTGCCTCCACCTCCCAAGTGCTGGGATTGCAGGAGAGCACCACCATGCCTGGTTTATGTGATGCTGGGATTGCAGGAGAGCACCACCATGCCTGGTTTATGTGATGCTGGGATTGACAGCAAGGCTTCATGCATGCTAGGCAAGCACTCTACCAACTGAGCCATATCACCTGCCTCCACATCGGTACTTTTCCTTTCATTTATTTCTAATATGTTATTTTATTTTGAAATTATAATTGGATTACATCATTTCCCCTTCCTCTTCCTCCTTCCACCCCTTCCATATACCCATCCTTGCTCTCTTTCAAATTCACGACTCCTGTTTTCACTGATCGCCTTTTGGATACTCCTCAAAAGAACCTGCTTGTTCTGTCTGATATCGCTTGTATGCATGTGCCACAGTAGCACACATCTGTAATCCCAACACTTAGAGGTTGTGGAAGGCAGATTACAAGTTTAAAGCCAGCCTGAGCTGCACAGTAAGAACCCCGTCTCAAAGCAAAGCAAAGAAGCTATGTGCATAAACAGACATGGCATTATCTGCATAGAATACTTTTAGAACCTTCAAGAATCATTATGTCAACAGCCATCAAGTCTAGGGAGTGGGGAAGAAGGACCAGAGCACCAGCTTCCTCCTTTGTTACTGTCTGAATTGTCACCTGAACAGATACTTTTTGAAAGTTTGGTAGACCCCGCTGGCCTCAGACTAAGAACTGCTTCTGCCTCCCTAGTGCTAGGATTAAGGGCGTGCCCACCACATTCTATAGCTTCTTAGCACTATGAATTAATGACATAAACTGGCCTTAGTATATCTCTGACATGGGGAAATTTGAAGAGAAAGCACAGTGTTTACTTTTTTTTAAAAGATTTATTTATTTATTACATATACACCAGATTGAATTGTAGATGGTTGTGAGCCACCATGTGGTTGCTGGGAATTGAACTCAAGACGTCTGGAAGAGCAGTCAGTGCTCTTAACCTCTGAGCCATCTCTCCAGCCCCCACAGTGTTTACTTTTAAGAGCAAGATATAAATAGTATAAGCTACAGTGATGAATCTCAGTTTAAAAATTAGGTGTGCAAGAAATGCAAGCACCCAGAGTGATGGCTCAGAGGGAAAGACACTGAACCTGACCACATTGTCTGATCCCCAAGACTCACATGATAAAAGGAGAGAGCCTACTCCCATAAACTGTCCTCTGTTCACACACATTCACATGCATGAACTCACAACAATTTTCAAAAAGAAATCCAATTATAGCCAAGATTGGTGGTGCACACCTATAATCCTAATACTCAGGGAGTGGAGGCAGGAGGATCAGGAGTTCAAGGTCATCCTCTACTACACAGCAAGTTTGAAGCCATCCTGGTCTACTTGAGAGTCTGTCTAAATAATGAATAAATAAATAAGTAAATAAATAGCCATGCTACTTTTGCCTCCAAGCGGATAGCAAAAGGCAATGAAGGCCACACCTGTGTGGTATTCTTTTTTGTTTTGTTTTTGTTTTTGAGACAGGGTTTCTCTGTGGCTTTGGAGGCTTTCCTAGAACTCGCTCTTGTAGACCAGGCTGGTCTCAAACTCACAAAGATCCCCCTGCCTCTGCCTCCCGAGTGCTGGGATTAAAGGCGTGTGCCACCAACGCCTGGCTCTGTGCAGTATTCTTGTGGACAGTCCTTGGCAACCTTCTTTGTGTAAAGGGTAGAGAGACCCATGAGAAAAGAGCTTTTCTGGGCACACAAGCTGACCAGAGCCGCCACCTGCCCAGTGACAATAAGCTGATCAGGCTGAACAGCCATTTGTAAATTCAAATCTATCCATGGGGCCACCCTGCACCACCCCACGGCACTGCTCTGATCTGAAGCCAGCAGGAGTGCCAGCGACTGACTCTCAGAGATGTAAGGTGCCTGATGGGCAGGGAAATCACCAACAGAGCTGATGGCTGCTTTGGTGTGGAAAGGGGCAAAGGGAGGTCACAGACCAAGAGGAAGGAAGAGAACAATTGTCACTCCTTAGCCTTGTCCACTAGCACATGGAGACGTGCACCCTGGGACACCCTGGTGCTTATGGGAGCTAGCTGGGACCACACATGGACAAGCCCTGACCACATGGGACCTGTGGGAGAATTCAGGTGTGTGCAGCGGTGGAGAACACAGCAGAGGGAAAACCACACGGTCTACGTGGGAGGGCCCAGCTATCCCTGAGCCGTCGAGCAGGGGTGATTCAGAGCCCTCTGACAGGCAGGAGAAGCAGGTGAGGAGCGGGGAGGGCGTGGGTGCAAAGGCCTGGAGCTGAGAACAGGCTCAGGGGAACTGACAGCTGTGTGAGGAGTGTAGGCGATACCACAGGGCTGAGCTCCACGTGAGGAATGTGGACTCTGTCCCCTGGGCGGCGGCAAGTGAGAAAGATCGGCCAGGCAGGAAATGAGATGATGGCATTGACCTGGAAGCCCTGCTGTACCCCTGCTCGCTGACACCCACCCAGCCAGGAGTCTCTCAGCATCCAGGGGCACCAGGCACTTCCACACCTTCCCCCGAGTGACAAGTCTCCATGACCTGTACTGTCCTCTCCTCCTCCACAACCTGAGTGCCAGAGGTCAGGAACAACTTTCAGTATGTTCTATGCTGTTCCAACACACAGTACCTGTCTTGATAATTCCTCAGTATCCATTGAATGAAAAATAAAAGTGTAAGGAGATAGCCTGTGTGGTTTCCGATGGAGACAGTCTACTTTAGAAATGGACAGCCAGGGGGACCTGAGGTGAAGGCACTTTATAGTGGTCTAGGTGAGAACTGGGGACAGGTTAAGCTGAGGTGGTGTGGCTGGAGAGCTGGGAGGGGCTATAAACACTTAGGAGGCAGAATGAGCCGGCCTGAGTTGCTAAGGGTGCCTGGAGGTGATGGAACCAGCTTAGGCCTGCTGACGTGACAGGACGGGGGTGAAGAGGTCCCAGGTGGAACCATGAACTGCACACCTGGAGACAGGCATCCAGAGAGTCAGGACTTGGTGGTCAGCAGCGTGCAATGGTTAAAGACCCAGAGAGAAGATGAAGGTCCAGGGAGAGAAGGAGATAATGAAGAGAGGAAGCCAAACCACAAGGGTGAGTTGAGGAAGAGCGACGGGGAGGAAAAACAGAGGTGAGAGAGGAAGGAAGACACCCGGGAAGCACTGGCCACTAGAGAAGCTTCAGGGACTAACACATCCTGCAGGTGTGGAAAATGAGAGCCTGCGGGAGTTACTTCTCTCTTCACTGAGACAAAATGCCTGGTAAAAGCAATTCATGAAGGAAAGGTTTATTTTTTCTGGCTCACAGTTTGAGGGTGCAGTGCATCATGGCAAAGGTATGGTGGCCGGGGTGGGAGGCAGCCAGTCACACAGCATCCACAGTTAGGAAACAGAGCGATGGGAATGCTGGCGTTCAGTCTGCTTCCTCCTTCTTCAGTCCAGGACCACGGCATGGTGCTGCCCACATTAAGTGCAGGTCATCCCTTTTCACATCCGGAGGTGCCCGTGTCGATTCTAAGCTCAGTCAGGTTAACCATCACAGTCTGACCGTGTGTACCTTACAGCAGAGAAAACTCAGGCCCGGGGAAGCTGACCAACATAGCCAGGACACCGGCAGCTGAGACCCTTAAACATACAGACCAGTGGCCCTCAAATGATGGGCTCTGGGGTTCCCAAGACTCTCCCAAGGGTCCGGGAAAATGAGACCACCTTCATAAAACACTAAAAGATTTCTTCAGTGTCCCCTTTGTGGGTAGCAAGTATCAACAGTGACAGCAACTTGAGAGAATAGGAAGGAAGGAAGGAAGGAAGGAAGGAAGGAAGGAAGGGAGGGAGGGAGGGAGGGAGGGAGGGAGGGAGGGAGGGAGGGAGGGAGGGAGGAAGGAAGGAAGGAAAGGAGGGAGGGAGATATCTCGTGAATGGAAAGCTACTACAAAGCTATTGGAACCAGAGTATGGGGCAGGTGACACCAACAGCACAGTCACAGACTAATGGAATAGCATAGAATACTCCCAGATAGACCCATGGGTCTACATTTGGTGATTTGTGACAAAGGCACCAAACTGAACAATGGGAAGGCTGGATATGCAGAAGCAGGGAATGCAGTTAGACCTGAACCTCATAGTACACAGAAAACAACAGAACTCATAGTGGGTAAGATAAGTGTGTGAGACCTCAGGGCTGGAGGGATGGCTCAGTAGTTAGAGAACTTGGGGCTCCTATAGAGGGCCTGGGTTCAGTTCCCAGCACCCACATGTAACCCACAATCACCTATTACTCTAGTTTCAAAGGACTCAGTTCCCTTACCTGGCCTCAGGCACTGCACACATGAGGTGCACATACATGCCTGGAGGCAAACACTCATGCCCATAAAATAAAAGCAAGCATCCTGAGTGAGGTGACCCAGACCCAGAAAGACAAACACGGTATGTACTCACTCCTAAGTGGATACCAGACATAAAGCAAAGGATGACCCGCCTACAATCCACAACCCCAGAGAAGCCAGATCCCAGAAACAGATGGAAGCAGATGCAGAGATCTATAACTAACCATTGGGCTGACCTCCCAGAGTACAATCAAAGTGAGGGAGGAGCGATTATATGAACAAGAGTCAAGACCCTGGTGGGAAAACCCACAGAATCAGCTGACCCAAGCTAATGAGAGATCACTGACTCCACACTGGGGAACCGGCATAAGTCCTCTGAATACAGGTGACAATGGTGTGGCTTGGGCAGTTATGAGGACACTGGCAGTAAGACCAAGATCTAATGTATACACTGACTTTGAGGAGCCCATTCTCTACGGAGAGATACCTTGCTCAGCCTAGACATGGCGTGGGAGGACCCTGGACCCGCCTCAACGAGATGATGGGGCAGACTTAGTTGACATCCTAGGGGTGGCCTTACCCTCTCTGAGAAGTAGACGGGAAGTGGGAAGGAGGGAGACAGTGAGGAGAGGAGGGAGGGGGAACTGGGAGTAGAACGTAAAAAATAAATTTAAAAAATTTAAATAAATGAATCAATAACTAAAATTCAAAACGTAAATGAAAGTAAGCAAAACTTTTTGTTTTTCTAAGTGAGACCTGAGCCTATACAGCAGGGAGAAGTAAACAGCAAAGAAGCCGCTCTGGTCTGGGCATCTCTGGATTTGACAGCAAAGGCACTGGGGTCCTGCCGGGCTTACAACCAGACAGCACAGGAAGTGGTTAGAGAGTCACCCACAACACGAGAGAGTGTGGCTGTGAGTCATGCTCCATAGGAAACTGCTATAGGGCTGGAGAGTCGACTCCTGCAGTCAAGAACACTGCTGTCTTTGTGTGGGTTTGCTTCCCAGCACCTGCACAATGGCCTGCAACCAAGCGCAGCTCCAGTCCCCGGAGTCTGAACCCTCTTCTGGCATGCACAAGATACACACATGTACATGTAGGCAAATCATTCATACATGTAAAGTAATAAAATAAATACATCTAAAATAATTAGAAAGAAATTCCCATATAAAACAAACAAGAGCTGGGCAATGGCGGCACATAACTTTAATCCAGCCCATAGGCAGAGGCAGGCAAGCTATCCTGGTCTGCAGAGTGAGTTCCTGAACAACCAGGGCTGTTACACAGAGAAACCCTGTCTCAAAAAAAAAAAAAAAAAGAGAGAAAGGAAGGAAAGAAAGGAGGGAGGGAGGAAGGGAGGAAGGGAGAGAGGGAGGAAGGGAGGAAAGAAGGAAGGAAGAAGAAAAAAAAACAAGAATAGACATCTCTTAGAGGAAGATATGCGGATGACCAGCAGAGATGACCAGCAGACCTTTGCAAAGGCACACAGCTCCCCTAACCACCAGGGAAACGAAAATCAATAAAGCCAGGCCCAGTGCCTATCCATCCTCCCAATCCCCGACTCACAAAAGGTGGAGATTCATAAACTGGAGGTTAGCCAGGAATCCACAAAGAGTCTCCAAATTAATGTGACATAATAAAAGAAGTCACTTCACTTCATGCTGGGCATTGGTGGTGCACACCTTTAATTCCAGCACTCGGGAGGCAGGAGTAGGCAGCTCTCTGTGAGTTTGAGAGCAGCCTGGTCTGTAAGAGCTAGTTTCAGGACAGCCTCCAAATCCACAAAGAAACTGTCTCGAAAAAGAGGAGAAGGAGGAGGAGGAGGAAGAGGAGGAAGGAAGGAAGGAAGGAAGGAAGGAAGGAAGGAAGGAAGGAAGGAAGGAAAGAAGGGAAAAAGAAACCATGAACTGACCTAGAGGGTATCATGTTAATGAATAATGAATGACAAAGGAGAAATGTCATTCATGTGTTCATGTGGGGTGTGGAACAGTGGAGCTCAGAGTCACACTGGCAATCAGAAGAGAGCTTCTCCCTGGACTAGGTGAGGGGATGGGGGTAACATGACATTTGTCATACAGTAAAAGTAAGTAGAGGGGATGTGTGCAGCACCCTCTCCTCTCCCCCTGCTGTCCCCTCCCCACACATGGCCCTTCCCCTCCCCTAGCAGCCCACCTTCTGTTTTCAGGTTGCCATTTTCTACTTGCTGCTTTGACACAGGGCCTACTATAGAGCCTAGGTTGACCTCAAGCAAACAATCCTCCCGCCAAGGGCTTGGATTACAGGTCAAACCACCACATAGTTTTTCTATGAGAAAAAAAATACACATTGCTATATCCCTCACTACCTTTAACATGATAGTGTTACAGACTCAGGATTCATGGCCTGTGTCCCACCAAGCCAGGTCCAGCCACCCATCCTCAGTAAGCTAATGAAAAGAACCGAATTATTTGTGAAAGCAGGAAGAAAGGAGACTTAGTCAATGTAGCCACGTTGGGAAGAAAAACAGAGACTCTTCATCTTCTCGGTTCTGATGAGAGCACAAGAGTTTAACGGAAAGCAAGAGATGTGTATAACTAAACAGGACTGCAAGGTTCAGCGCCCTGCAGCAGCTCCAAGTCTCTCCTGTGAGGTCAGCAAACAAGGTCCTCCCCTGGGCGTCCCCGGGCTTCAGTCTTTTCCTTTCCCTACAGGAAATTCCTGACCAAATTCTCACTTCTTGGGGTCTACTCTTTCAACAGTCTGAAAGAATGGCATGGGAGTCTCTTCAGCCAGATCATCTGGTTACGCTTCCACTCCTTTATATATCATTATTTTTTCATGACTTATCATTAGTGTGTGTGTGTGTGTGTGTGTGTGTGTGTGTGTGAGAGAGAGAGAGAGAGGGGAGGGGATGGTAATGGCTACATTTTATGTCAACTTGACACAAGCTAGAGTCATCAGAGAGGAAGGAACCTCATTTGAGAAAAGTGATCAGGCTGTAGACAAGCCTTAGGTCACTTTTTAAATTGGTGATTGATGGGGAGGACCCAGCCCCCCAGCCCATTGTGGGTGGTATCACTCCTGGGCTGGTGCTCCTGGGTGCTAAAAGAAAGCAGGCTGAGCGAGCCACGAGGAGCAAGGGAGCAAGCCAGTAGCAGCATCATCCATGGCCTCTGCATCAGCTCCCGCCTCCAGGTTCCTGCTCTGCTTGAGTTCCTGCCCTCAGTGTTTTTGATGACACTGTTTTATGGAACTGTGAGTGAAATCAGCCCTTTCTCTCCAAGTGGCTTTTGGTTGTGGTGTTTCATCACAGTAACAGTAACCCTAACCAGGACAGAGGGACACTGCCACAGTGTGTCTATGGATGTCACGTGACCACTCTGGAGTTGGGTCTCTCCAACTTTGGTTGGTTCGTCTCACTTTTACATGGGAATTGAACTCAAGTCACAAGGCTTGTACACAAACACCTTTACCTGCTAACCCTTCTTTTTGGTTTTTCAGAGACAGGGTTTCTCTGTGGCTTTGGAGACTGTCCTGGAACTCACTTTGTAGACCAGCCTGGCCTCGAACTCACAGAGATCTGCCTGCCTCTGCTCAAGTGCTGGGACTAAAGGCGTGCGCCACCAACGCCCGGCTGCTGCTAACCCTTCTTGCTAACCCATCTTGCCAACCCATCAGGCATTCTTTTGTATGCTGACTTCATTTCTTTCTGGTATATGGGAGATAAAGAACCTGTTCTGTATGCAAGGTGAGTTCTAAAGATCCGTCACTCCGAGGACAGTATTGTGCGCTTTGAAATATAGTGAGAGGGTGCCTGTCACCTTAAGTTTCTGACCCACCAAATAGAAAGAACTTGACATTGTGTGTTTTGGGGGAATGACACATTTAGTATCTTTAGACAGGCCATGGAGATAGTAGCACAGGACATCTGCATCTCCAAATTGTGGGAGCACGTATTAAACGTATGTTGTTTTCTCTATGTCAAATATACTCCAAAGGCAGCATAAACTAAAGGCAGTGGGGACTAGGAGTACAGACTGGTCTTGCAACCAGACATCTGACACCCACTGATGGAGACCTTCCATTCCTGTCTCAGGTTCTTGGGCTGTTTCGGGCACACCTATCCTCCCATTCACCTCTCACAGAATACAGAATCATAAAGTCCTAAAAACAACACGGCTGAGGGAGAGGTGAGGCGGCGCACAGACAGCCACAGCTGCTAATGTTTCACATCCCCCTGCCAGCTGCCACCTGAGGGAAAGGCAGGGGCCTGAGCAGGAGGCCAGGTGTCTTATCTGTCCTTACACAGAAGTGAGGTGAGGTGGGTGAGATACAGTGAGGTAAGGCAGGGGAGATGACTTCATAGAGCCAGGACCGATGAGGGAAACTTTAGTCCACACCTGTACGGAAGAGATGGGGCTAGATGAGGGCTTTCTAACTGCACCCTGGAGTCCCTCTGCAGCTCTCTTCTCCACTCAAGCCTACAGGGGGGGAGCATTAGAGTTTGCTTGGTTGCTAATGACATCTTTTCTTGTGTTTATAGGTAGTGTTGGTTCTTTTTCCTGTGTTCCCTGGAGTTGGCTCTCTTTGTAAGTCTGAGAGAGACAGAGCTGGAGAGAAGTAAAAAGGGTACTGCCCCCCCATCTTCCTCACTAGCCCCTTCTTCCTTCCCTCCTTTCCTCATCCCCTCTGCACCTTCCATCTGAAAACAGAGTAGCTCTAGGTATGCCACGCCCCCTCTCCCTGAGTCCTGCCCTCTCCCACTCCCTCCCAGCACTTCAGCCAGAGAAACTGCAGCCGGTAAGAGGAGTCCTGATGGCTAACCTATAGCATATCTTGGCCACTCCCCAGACCCATCTCTCTCAGTGTGGTGTATAGTGAAGGAACCAGGCAGGCACAGATATGCAGTAAAGGCTGGCAGTGGTCTAACTCTGAGCTCAGCACTGCGGCTAACACAGCAGCCATCATTTGTGTCTTGCTGTTTGCAGCCGAAACAGACACCCTACGTATACAAACACAGCTGTGTCTCAGTTTCAACAATGAGAGCAGATGAGAAAAAAAAAAACGGCATATAGGGACTAGAGGGATGGCTTAGTCAGTAACGTGCTTGCTGCACAGGCATGAGGACCTGAGTTCAGATCCCCAGCACCTGTGTAAAGAGCCAGGCACAGCAGCATGTGCCTGTGATCCCAGCACTTGGGAGGAAGACAAGAGGACCTCTGGGGCTGGTCGGCAAGTTGAGCTCCAGGTGAAGTAAACACTGGCAATAACCAGCTTCCTGGCACCTTGTGTCTCTTCATGGTTTTGGCACTGAACAATGGGGAAGAGACCTCAGCAGAGCCCAGTTCAGATAGGAAGCATTCCTTTGGGGATGTGCCAGTGATTAGACCTGAGCTGACACTAGCCCTTAGCAGCCCCTACAGTAGGTGCTTCAGTGATGGACATCGTACCTTGCTTAAAGACTGGAAGATGGGATGGGGTATAGAAGGCAGATAAACTGTGACTTCCAGCATCTACTACGGGTGGTCTAGAGTAGCCAGCCAGTCCAGATAACAGAAAGACAGATGCAGTAAGATTTGCCACACCTGGCCGGGCAGTGGTGGCGCACGCCTTTAATCCCAGCACTCGGGAGGCAGAGGTAGGCGGATCTCTGTGAGTATGAGACCAGCCTGGTCTACAAGAGCTAGCTCCAGGACAGCCTCCAAAGCCACAGAGAAACCCTGCCTCAAAAAACAAAACAAAACAAACAACAACAACAACAACAACAAAAGGATTTGCCACACCTGAGGCCATGGTGGACATGGTTAATTGGAAAGATTAAAATTCAATCACAAAGCCAGACAGGGTAATGCAGGCCTGGAATCCCAGAATCCAAGAGTTTGAGGCCAGCCTCAGGTACATAGTGAGACAACCCTATCTCCAAACAACCCCAAGAATCAAAAAAATCTGGAACTCACCAGATGTTTGCTGGGTCTTAACAGGTGAGAGCATGGCTAGGAATCAGGTGTGAGAGAAGGAAATGCCTACAAGGATACGAAGGCTGCTTCCCAGGCCAGGGAAGGTGACTGAAGATGCCTAAGCAGGTCCCCAAAGCCCAGCCGTGTGCAAAGATGCAAAGAAGGGCCCTGAACATGGTTTTGATGGCCCAAATGCAGGAGTGGCCAGAGCATTCAGTCTCTAACCCAGCAAACCTGTGTGGGATCTCCTTCAAAGTCAGTTCACTCCCCACGGTAGAGAGCTTTCTGTGTGGACTCAAAGACTATAATCATCTAATGAGCTCAAAACTCCCCTCCCTGGGGGCCTCTACCGTGGCACAGTAAGAGGCCTGGGGTGTTTGAGACGCTGGAGCAAGCTGTCCAAAGGCCTCCTACTGAAAGGATCCACCCTGTTACATCTACCCAGTGCCTAAAGTGTTCCTTGTAGTGAGATATTCACCCCACCCGTGCCCCGCACCTGTAGTGATGACCACACCCATTTGGGAGTGGTCGCAGGTGTGGTTGTGACTGAGTTTAGGATTAGGTCTGGGGTCAGGACCCATGCTCTAGCTCTTGGTTCTGGTTGGGTCACAGAGAGCAGCCTGGGTGGATCCTTGGAGCAGGAACTTGCGGTAGTCATCCTGTTTCCTGTGTAAGTGCCTTCTCCCCAGATAAAATTATATTAACCTATGTTGAGCCTAGTCCAGTGAATCTTGATTCATTCGTCCACAGTTTCTCTAGATTAAAACATGAATATCCCTTAATGTACAGCAAGAAAGACAGAAGGACAGGTGCACTCACACAAGAACAAACCAGTGGTGGCCCTGGGACACCTGGGCTTTGAGGTAGCAACCCCAAGGGTAGGGGAGTAGAGTGAGGATAAAGGAGGACTAGGGATGTCAGTCTTGAAGCTGTGTTTTCATAGAGCACATTTTTAAAATTACATCAAAGAGTTATTTGGGGTGGGGGTGGCTGAGGCAGGACAGATAGAGATTTGGAGTACCAAAGACCCCATCAGCCAACTCTTGGCTCTACTGCTTAAATAAGACAAACCAGCTGACTAAAAAGACAACAGAAATCAAAAGAGGCATTCTGCTCGTCAGGGCTAGGGGTTACCCACAGGGGACCACACGGGTCCTCAGAAGGAATTCTTGGCAGATGCTGAAGCAGGCAGAAAAGCCAAAATAGAGGCACAGCCATCCTGTCCTGTTAGCCAGTCATGTGACACAATCCACAGCCTCCTGTCACATGATCTTTCCCTTCCCCACCTCCCTTCCCTCCCTTGGCTGTTTTGATTTGGTTAAAATAGATGCAAACCTTGGTCTTTTCTATTTTTAACACCCAGCCATTACATAATCTACCCCATAATTGCTGACTTGAAACACAACTGGCAACAGTAGAAAATCCCTGGAGTTCTTGACAGGAAAGGGTTGTCCAGCACAAAAGCCTCTGGCAGCCCCACTGACTGCCAATTGCCAGGAGAGTCACATGCGGCCTGGGAAATCCCTCCCCCCCGCCCCAGGGTGAGCAGGGAGAACCGGCTTTGGGGGAAGGGAACCAGCATCCTGGCTGGAGGGAGGTGGCCTTGTGAGATGGGCTCAGATTCCAACCGATGGTGCTGAAGTGTGCCCAGGTCACCAGGCACTTCTTACTGCTTGAGATTTTCTTCCTAGGGAGTGGCATCTCCAGAATCCTGGACCTTTCCCATCACCAATGCCTGGTCTCCCACCAGCCTCTGAAACATTACTGCAAGAGCAGGAGAATGGACACGAAGCCAGGAAGAGCCCCTCTGCAAAGCTCTGCAGACACTAGTCTGGAACACCATTCAGTTGGTTAAGCATTTTAGCCCACTAAAGAAGGAGGGCTGTGTACTACTGGTAGTGCATACTGGCAGTGTGGTACTGCAGGAGGTGCAGAGAGGACAGCCGCTCTCCCTGGGTTTGCCAATCTGGCTCTAGCCCTCACTGCATGAATCAAGGCAGCCAGTCCAATCTCTAACAACTCATTCAACATCTGTGGAGTGTTGGAGTGGACAGAGTAAATCACTGCCCTGGTAGAATATCATTAGCAACACAGGGAGGACAGAGGTGCTGAGGGCATACAGGGAGGGCAGGCAGCACTGATGGGTCAGAAGTCGCTCTCAGGCATTCAGGGTTCCCCCATCTCCTGCTTCCTTGGTTCCTGAGTTTAATATTTACTGGGTTTTCACTGTACTGATTGCTAGCCACTTTATATGTAGGGTCTCATTTGATAGTACTTTAAGACAATAGGATCTGCTGAGAAGACTACATCACACTCCAGGGAGGACTCTATGCAATTTAGACATTAACATTTTTGGCTGATGAAAATCCAAACCAAACTGTCATAAGGAAGCAAAGAGAGAGAGAGAGAGACAGAGAGAGAGAGAGAGAGAGAGAGAGAGAGAGAGAGAGAGAGAGACAGAGAGAGAGAGAGAGAGAGAGAGAGAGAGAGAGAGAGAGAGAGAGAGAGAGAGAGAGAGAGAGAGAGAGAGACCATAGTGGTGGCACACGCCTTTCATTCCAGTACTCTGTGAGGCCAGCCTGGTCTACAGAGCGAGTTCCAGAACAGGCAGGGCTAAACAGAGATGCATTGTCTTGAAAACCAAAGTTTAGCTACCTGAGTCTCTTTAATAAAAAAAGGCTTTAAAACTGAAACTCAGTTACCTCTCAGCCTGAATTGATTTCTTTGGTAAAAACTCAGGTTTTTGTTTTCCTGCTGAAAAAGAAACTCACAAAACAAGTTCCAATGTAAAAACCAACTCAGGTTACTGGGTGTCACTGACTCAAGGTTTACTTCTTACTATTCCTTTACTTAAAAGCCTTGCTTTTCAGTGACTGCTCTCAATAATCAAGCACCCTAGTCTCATGGTAAATGATGGGATATTTCCAGACTGGAAAAAAAAGTCTAAAATTTATTCAAGTTGTAAAGGTCTGAGGAGATGATTTAAGGTATGAGAAAAATGAGACTTAAAGATGACACTTGATGTTAAGACTTTAAAACTTGCCGGGCGTTGGTGGCGCACGCCTTTAGTCCCAGCACTCAGGAGGCAGAGGCAGGCGGATCTCTGTGAGTTCGAGGCCAGCCTGGTCTACAGAGTGAGTTCCAGGACAGCCTCCAAAAAATACAGAGAAACCCGGTCTCGAAAAACCAAAAAAAAAAAAAAAAAAAAAAAAAGACTTTAAAACTTGTCCAGACAGTGGTGGCACATGCCTTTAAACCCAAGCAGAAGTAGACAGATTTCTGTGAGTTCAAGGCCAGCCTAGTCTACAGAGAAAGTTCCAGGACAGCCAGAGCTACACAGAGCAACCCTGTCTCAAAACAAAATAAAAAACAGAAGAGTTCAAAGTTGAACATATTAATATAGACTTAAAAGTGCTGCTCACTGTGTTGACAACATCTCCCTTCAGTCTCCATCTCTCCAGCCTGGGCAGAGGGAAGAGTGTATGTGCCTACACCCCAGAACCACATTGTGGGCCCCCAAACTCCTTTTCTGATCTCTTTCCTGCCAGGACTTTCTGTCTCACCACAGATGAATGCTCATGCCTTCTCACACTGACTTCTCAGGCTTTGTTCTTGCTCTGAGGCCTGAGTCTACCCCAGCTGTCCACAGACACTTAACTGCTTTTTCTGAAAGGAGGATTCCAGTGCAGGTCACAGACAGCAGTCATGCTAATACAGTGTCCCAGCAGATTTCCACTCAGCTGACAGACACCATCCAGGAATCAACTGTGGCCTGTAACTGCTTCAAAACGGGCTCATCTCCCCAGCCTGGGTAGTCCTGCAGAACCAGCAAGTCCGGGATTTTGCTAAAAGCTAACGTGAACCAGTTCAGTCAAATGAAAAAGGACTGGCTTGCAAACTTTGGCCTCCAGGCGTGGATTCCAAGGCTATCATTTGGTCTCCCTTGGCCCCTAGTTCTACCCCTTCTCAGTATGGTCTCCAGCATTTCATAATAATAATAATGTGATTATGCCCTGTCTCTTTGGCTTCTTTCAGGTGAAATTACCTGATGGTCAACAAACCAGATGCTTCTGATGAAATTTTCACAAGTGTCCTGCCATTACCACACACAATACACACTATTCTTAATATTCTCGCTCTAGCTCTTCTTTCTTCTTTTGCAGATATCCGGGGCCAGTCAGTCTGGTTCTTTTTCTCTCTGCCCTGGACTTTTCCAGGTGCCTCTATCACTCTTTCTCCTAAATAAAAACCTTCTACCTAATCGTGGAGCAGCCATTTTGGTGGTTTCTTTACTGTGCCCTCCCCTATAGCTAGCACACCCCTCATTCTAACACTCAGGTAGATCTTTGTGAGTTCAGGGTCAGCCTGGTCTATGTAGTGGTTCCAGGCCAGCCATGGCTACATAGTAAGATCCTTTCTAAAAGAGAAGGAAAAGGCCTACTAGGAGGCTTCTCCAGAGAGGGAGGAAGGCAGGGATAAAGCTCCACCCCTCCACCCCCCATAAAGCAGCTCTGAACCTTGCCTTCCTGAACAGCCAAGTTTCCCTTTTCTTTTTCCTTTTCTCCTTCCCTATTTCTCCCTTTCCTTTCTCTTCCCTCCTCCCTTTCCCCTCTTTTTAAATAAAAAGTCATAACATGCCTCAAATGACTTCACAGTCATCCCAAGTGCTTGGATTACCCCAGCTCCCTTCCCTCTCTGGAAGGAAGGTGTCAGATAGGCTCTATACTACCGGCTATGAACACAGCAGAATATGCAGTGTCTGGCCTCATGGCCAGACAGCCTTACTCAGCAATCCTTCCAGTTCTGAGAAGACAGGGTTGATGAGAGGGCCCTAAATTCTTCTCAAGTGCTAAATCTTACCCAATTAAAGCAATGAAAAAGAGGAGGGTAAGGATGGAAGATAAGTTTCAGATTGCAAAAATCCAGCTTTAGGGATTTTGCTTGTTTTGTTTTTGAGACAGGGTTCACTATGCAGCTCTAGCTGGGCTGGAACTCAGTAGATAGACCAGGCTGGCCTCCAATTCACAGTGGTAGCCAGGTGGAATGACATGCCTATAATCCCAGC
Organism: Mesocricetus auratus; assembly: GCF_017639785.1. Lineage (NCBI taxonomy): Eukaryota > Metazoa > Chordata > Mammalia > Rodentia > Cricetidae > Mesocricetus > Mesocricetus auratus. The sequence continues at coordinate 148,099,968 of NW_024429266.1, read as the reverse complement.
TCTCAAGAGGCTGGGACTGGAATATCATATATTTCAGATCAGCCTAAGATCCACAGTAAGTTCTAGATCAGCCTGGGCTACATGGTAAACTCCTATCTCCCAAAAAATAAAATAAATAAATAATAAATAAAGCTGGGTGATGGTGGCCCACGTCTGTTGTTAAAATGTCTAAATTTCGGGCGTTGGTGGGGCACGCCTTTAATCCCAGCACTTGGGAGGCAGAGGCAGGCGGATCTCTGTGAGTTCGAGGCCAGCCTCCAAAACAATGCAGAGAAACCGTTTCAAAAAGACCAGAAAAAAAAAACCTTAAAATGTCTAAATTTACACAGTAATGAGACACAAATCTTGAGTCAATGGTCCCACGTAGAGTTGGTAGACAAGAAAGGAAGAGGGGTGAGAGGTAACCAACCCGTGCAGAGCTGGGGGTGGGAGGGGTTGACCGTGGAGCTTATAAAGAGGGAGTTGCACATGCGCACTAAGTCCCGTGACGAGTGATGTGGTGATGACGTAGCCATGTCACTGCAAGTAGCCATGTCACTGCGAGTCCCCGCGGGTTGTCAGGGGGCGGGTTAGTATAATGTCGTAGTTCCTATAATGCCTTTAGTCCCAGCAGAGGCAGATGGATCTCTGTGAGTTAGAGACCAGCCTGGTCTACAAGAGCTAGTTCCAGAACAGCTTCCAAAGCCACAGAGAAACCCTGTCTCGAAAAACCAAAATAAAATAAAAAATAAAAGAGAGCTTATGAAGCAAAGGCAGTATAACTCTTTCCCCATTGTGAAACCACTCCATGTCCCAAGCACCCCACAGTGGTACAAAAGAGCCAGTGAGATGGGGGTTACCACAGGAATGGCACTGATGCTCCTGCCCCCACTTCTCCTTGGAAGAAGCATATCTCTAATCCACACAGAGGCAAAATTACGGGCTTGGAGGAAGTGTGCCAAGGGTAAAAGGCTGGCCAGGGATACATGCCAGAAAACACAGGGCAGGGCCAGGTGACAGGCCCCAGTCCCTCTGGAGCCAGAGCCAGCACCTCCCAAGTTTGCTTTACCCTGGTAGAGAGTAGTATCATTTCCAGTCAACCTAAAAATCACCATTGGAATACATCCAGAAAACAGCCAGACCAGGTAAGCATGAGCCGGGGACAAGGCAGAAGGCCTGGCTTAGTACCTAGCAGGAGGATAGGTAGAGCCTCCTGCACAGGCTGGGTAACAGCTACCCACCTTGTCTAAAAATCTAGATGCCAGTGGACAGCTGATCCCCTTGGGCCTCCTCATTATCATTGGTGACTCTCAGTAGACAGATCTTCCAGGAGGACTGCTCTTTTGCTGAGGGGACAATGACACAAGTGAGTCAATTAGAAAAAGTGTGAGGAGTCACCTGCTCCCAGAACAGACACTTTCCTGGGGTTTGTAGGTTTTTTCCCCTCTACTGTAAAAGCTGAGGCTTGTCCTAAAACAACCCTCAAACTTCACACAAAGCATGGGAAGTTGTCCCACACCTTCACGCACCTGGGGAAGGACGCCTCAGGTGTTGGTCTTCACCTGTCACTGCCCAAACTGGAGAGAATGGACTGCAAGGTTGTCTTACATAGCAGTGCTGAGACACCAGTCCAGTGATGGGAAAAGCTACTTAAAGCTGAGCCTGTGAGCTCAGAACTAGGATGGAAGAGGATCCTGTGAGACTTAGCACCGTAACGATGGCTACTGTTGGGCAGGCCAGGTGACTTGAGAGACCTGATCTACTCTTTAGAGGAGATTTATCTTGGATCTGTACCAACTTGTGAACACACAAGTAGAGATAGCATGGGAATGTAGAAGTAAACACGCATCACGACTTCTCGCGTTTTCTTCTAACTCCAACAGGTCTTTTCTTCCCTGGTCTAAGTCAATATACTTTTACTGTATTATTTTTAAAGAATGAAGCCAGAATAAACTGAAATAGCCACTAAGCCACCACTAACTGCTGCAACCACACTGGGCAGCCTCACTTCCAAACACCTAATGGTTATTTAAGGACAGGTGAGGCCTTTCCCCCAACTTGAATTCAATGGAACATCCAATATTCTCTCTCCAGTTTAGGAATGTCTAACATCTAACAGGGCAGTGATGAGCATGCAGCCTTGCCCTGTTGCCCTTGACCACCCTTAACTTCGGCTGCATGTTTTGCTTTAATCTCTCTCTCTCCTTGGAAAATCCATTCCAACAAACAGAAAAATGGAAAAGGGAAATACTATATTAGTTCCACTTATGTCTGGTTTTTGGTTTTTTTTTTTTTTTGAGACAGGGTTTCTCTGTATTGTTTTGGAGGCTGTCCTGGAACTCCACCAACGCCCAGCTTGTGTCTGGTTTTTTGTTTGTTTGTTTGTTTGTTTGTTTTCTGAGACACAGTCTCATTATGAAGCCTGAGCTCATGGCAACCCTCCTGCCTCAGCCTCCAGAGTGCTGGAATTACAGGCATGAATCACACTCCTGGTTCCCCTAATTCTATCGAGTCTCAGCTCATACAAAGGAAAGATGTTGGATGCACACGGCTCCTTTAGTCCAGGGTGTGTCCACCGTGGGGCTCTTCAGTCTGGAGGCATTGAACATGCTGGAGGAGTTGCACTTCTCCTGAGACTCCCACTCAAGGGTTCTGACTGAGACATGGCTCCCTTCCTCCCCAGCATCACTCACTACCTACAGCAGGAACAACCGAGATGTCACATTCCTCCCTGCCTGCCTGCCAAGGCTGCCAGATTCCTAGGAGAGCTGTCTCTGCTTTAGAGAAACTTCTCCCAATGGAAATCTGCAGTCATAGAACAGCTCATCTCCTTCTAGAAGGGTGTTCACCTTTCTTGCTGTCATGGGTGGTAACTTGTTTTTCACAGGGTGGACACACACCAGGTTATTTCTATGGCTTCTTACTCTTTGTTCCTGGACCAATCCTCAGTCTTAATCCCAATGCCTGGCCTAACAGATGCCTTACCAACTCCAGACCTGTGCCTCTACTGCAGCTCATTTTCCGCTTCATTCATTCACATGCCACACCATGAAGTCTTCCGTGGTTCCTGCTTTGTCTCTGCCATCTGCTCAAGAGCCTATACTGGCTCTTCATTGCCTCACCCACTGAGTAAAACATTTGGTCAGGCCACTCTCAAGTCATAATCCTTTTTTATTTTTGCTGGCTTGCTTTTTTTTTGAGACAAGAGTCTCATATAGCTCATATGGCCTTAAACCCCTGACCCTCTTGCCTCTGTCTTCTATGCCCTGGGATTGTAGGCATGCACCATTACACTCAGCTAGAATCCCACTTTTTAGAAGCATTTTTTCCAAATCAGAAAACGTGTATTATACAATTTTTAATTTTTATTCTTTGTCTGTTTTTGAGACAGGGTTTCTCTGTGTAGCCTGGCTGTCCTGGAACTTGCTCTTTAGATGAAGCTGGCCTCAAACTCACAGAGATTCACCTGCCTCTGCCTCCAAGTTAAAGGCATGTGCCACATCAACTGGCTAATTTTTACTCTTATTTGTGTGTGCACATACAGAGTTAGGAGTCAGTACTCTGCTTCCTCTGCAGGTTACAGAGACTGAACTTAGATCAGGCTTGCATAGTAAGTTCCCACTGAGTAATGTTGCTGGTTCTGATTTTGAAAATGCATACCCAACTATGGCTATTTCAAGTAAAAGAGATTCCTATGTTACATATTTTATATATAATGTTGTAGTGATACTTCCATGTAAGTATTGATCTACTTCACTTATCAATGCATGGACATACCTGACCTGGTCATTCATGTCCATTTTGGTTGCATCTGAACTCTATGTAACAAAATATCTGTCTATATATATAGATAAACTAGACATAGATCTGCAGACGTGCCCTTGGCAAAAGTTCTCAGACACAGTCTAGCTGGTCTAAAGTCATTGCGCTTTAAACATTCTTAAGTCTTATTCAGTCATATGCACCCCCCAATTCCCCAGCTACTCTCCCTGAGCAGCTTGCACAGTAAGCGCTTTTACCCATTGAGTTATATCACCGGCTATTCTGCATTCCCCCCAGCTGTGCCCCCCTCAGCTGCGCCCCCCAGATGCACCCCCTCATCTACGCTCCCCTCAGCTGCGCCCCCCAGATGCACCCTAGCCCTTCTTTAATGATTGTTGTTGATCTACATTGAAATCCAACATTCCATTTTTGTTTGTGGTTTCTAGATTGAGAGTAAGACAGCCTTTTTCTTGTACTTCATTTGTATTTGTTCTATAACTTTGGCAAATTTTTTCAGAGGTACTGGCTTTTCCCTACTGATTTGTGAGAGCTGTGTATGTGTTAGAGATCTGTTCTTTAAAAACCTAATCATCACCAGGTGTGGTGGCACAGGAGGCAGATTCAGGCGGATTTCTGAGTCCAAGGTCAGCCTGGTCTACATGTCAGGTTCCAGGCTACTAAGAAATTTACAGTGAGCCAGTCTCAAAAAGCAAACAAACAAACAAAACCCCCTAATTCTCTTCTACATTCATTACTTTGTTATTTTTGCTCTGATTTTGAGACAAAGTCTCACTCTGAATCCCAGGTTGTCCTAGAACTCACAGGTAGTCCAAGTTGGCCTTGAATTCATGGCAATCCTCCTGCCTCAGCCTCCTCAGTGCTGCTGAAATTACAAGTGTGACCTCCCATGCCCAGCTTTATAAGCTTGATGTGAAAGTCTCGCAGTCATCTTGTTTCTTTTAAAAAAATAGTCAGGTTTTTCAAAATAGAACCTCAATATGAACCCAAGCTGGCCTTGTAACCATGGTCCTCCTGGCCTTACCTCTCAGTGCTGAGACTACAGGTGTGTACCACTGTGCCCAGCTCAATGATCTCTTCTGTTGGTGTTTTGGTGTTTCGAGACAGGCTTTCTCTGTAGCTTTGGAACCTGTCCTGGAACTCGCTCTGTAGACCAGGCTGGCCTCTGCCTCCCGAGTACTGTGATCAAAGGCATGCGCCACCCCCACCCGGCTCTCAATGGTCTCTTTTAAATTTAAGAGTTAGCCAGTTTCCAGTCCTGTTTCATTTATCCTGACACTGTGCTGGACTTTTCCTTCCCTCCATTCTGGTTGTACTGGTTCAACTGCCCACAGGTACATGAGCACCTTTCCTGGTGCTTGATTTCTTTTTCTCTTTTAATGTTACTTTTTCTATGGAATTCATCAACAGATTCCTTGCAGACCTCTAGAAAAGGAAGAGGAAATAACCACATTTTAGAGTTATTAAAGTTCTGGGATGGCTGGAGAGATAGCTCAATAGATAAAGGGACTTCTGATCACCTGAGTTCAATGTGGTGAAGGACAGAGCCAACTCTTAAAAAGTTGTCCTCTGATCCCCACAAGCACACCATGGCCTGTATCAACACACACACACACACACACACACACACACACACACACACACACACACACACACACACACACACACAGAGAGAGAGAGAGAGAGAGAGAGAGAGAGAGAGAGAGAGAGAATTTTATAATTTCTATTTCTAGTGGGAACAGTGGACAATAGCAATGGAAACACAGTTTACAAAGGGCCCTGATGATGATGTTCTAAGTGAAGAGCAAATGTGGAAGAGAAAGCAGTCTGGAGGAGGAAGATGGGTTGAGAGGAAACAGGAAATGTGGATGGAACATGCTGAGTTTAAGATACTTAATTGCTGTCAAGGTTACCATGCCAACAGTGTGTGGCTATTGTGAGTGACAAACACAGAAAAGAAATCCAGGCTGGAGACACAAAATCAAGAGCACCTGATAAGCCAAATGTGGTGGTGCATACCTGCAATTCCCGCACTTGGTTAGGAGGCAGAAGCTGGAGACTACCACAAGTTCAAGAGCAGCCTGGTCCACACAGCAAGTTCTAGACCAGCAGAGACAGAGGAATGACACTGCTTCAGAAAAAAAATAAAATAAAATGATATATTTGTGTTAGTTGAAGACATAGGCAGGACATCACTAGAGATACTACAAAGAAGGGATGGACTCTTAGGAAATGGCCTTGATCAAAGGTTGTGACTGGCTTCTGGGCACTAGCTATGCCAGTACTCTTGGTCACCTGTCTTGCAGATTTGCATGGCTCTGCCCATAGGTCACTGCTTATCTCTAAGGACTGAAGAAGCCTATAGAAGGAGGGAGATTTAATTGGGAAAGTGGGAATTTTATAGCATTATATATGCTCCATAAAAATGAGTTACCAGACTGATGACCCTGTGCAGTGAAGTCCTGAGTTCATCTTGGGATAAACAGCTCCCAACAAGAAGGCAGAGTATACCCATAAATCCTGAGAGGTCAGGGGGGAAAGGGTACAGGAGAAACCACGGTCCTGAGAGCAGGAGCTGGTGACACCTAGAGACAAGAAGGTGGAGTCCCATCATCACTCTGTCTCAGGGAGAAAACTGATTTCGGGAGCTCCACTCTAGCTCGGAGCTGCTCTCTCTCAGCAGGGAGTCAGGGCATTACTGTTTCTTGGCATGACTTCACTTGCCTGTCCTTTTGTGATAAACCTTTCCAGAACTGCATCCCATCAATACCATGTTCTAGTAGGTTTCATAACCATTCTGGGACTAGCTCAGTGGTAGGAGCACTGGGTGCTCTTGCAGAAGACCAATGTTTGCTTCCCAGCATCCACATGGCAGCCCACAATCATCCATAACTCCAGTTCAGGACATACAACCTTCATGGGCACCAGACATGCATGCAGCGCACATATATACATGTAAGCAAACACTCATACACAGAAAAATTAAATAAATAAAAATAACTTCCTTCTCTGCTTCCTTTCTGAGGATTCAGAGTGCTTCCTGACCTCTCCCTGCACCAAGGGCATGGACAGCATAAAATCCAAGACAAGAACCCAGTTAAGCCATGAACCTTCCTCCAAAAGAGCAGACAGACCAACATGACATCCAGTCAGCCCCCAAAGCAACAGGCTATCCAAAATGGCCAGCACAGCAGGCAAGACTTTCTCCCCAGTGAGGTCTGGCCACAGCTCCTGATGAGGGACTTACAAGTGGGCTACTAGACAAGAGTAAGGAGTCCAAGAGGAAAGGTGGATGGTGAGCAGGGCTTGGTACTATAAAAAGCACACTAAAGGCAAGATGGAGGAAAGTAGAGCCAGGAAGCAGCATAACACATGCCAGGGGTCCAGAAAGACTCTGGAGGAGGGCAGGCTGATTTGGGTCTGACTCTCAGGGCCGTTCAAAAGATCAAGGCACGGACAAAGGGACTGTGTGTAGGTGCCGGAGGTGCTTCTCACATGCTTATTTACTTTCCTGCAAAGCCCCTTCTGTCAGCACAGCTCACTGGGAAAGTCTGTGACAGCATGGAGGAAGTGCCCTGCCTTTGCTGTCACTAGCAGCCTCTTTTGCGCCATCACTGTGCATCATTTCTGGGAAGCTGAGCCTCCCCTTCCTGAGATCTGTGACAATATAAAGATGTCACAGCAAACCACAGGCCTAAAGATTGTGGACTCCTGGGTGTAGTCTTGACATCAGCCACTCTCCAGACCTCTGCATCCCAGCACTCTATGGAACCTCCAGGCCAGCATTCACTCTTAGGTCAAGAACCTTAATCCTCAGCAGTCCTCAACAATTCTCTCTCTGTAGGCAAAACTGAAGAACACAAAAAGTGTTCCTTTAGGGCCCAGCTTTTCTTTGTAGAGTCTTACCTCAGACTCTCTGGAGTCTCTCTCCTGTCTCAACCACTAAGGCACGGCATGCAGTTCCCCTCTCTATCACTTCCAAAGTCTAGTTCTGAGATCAATCTCATCTGTTCATTTCCAAGCCCATGCCCAGGAGGTGCTCCCTCCCTTCCTTTTCCTCCCTCTTCTTCCCTTTCTTTCTCCTCAGCTTTAATTTTCAATTGATTCCCAAAGATTTAAATCAAGAGCCAGACCTGAAAGCACACACCTAGCTACTTGGAAAGCTGAGGAAGGAGGGTCACAAGTTCAAGGCCAGTCTGGGCAACTTTATGGGACACTATATCAAAACAAAAAGTAAAAAGAGGATTGGGCGCCGGGCGTTGGTGGCGCACGCCTTTAATCCCAGCACTCGGGAGGCAGAGGCAGGCGGATCTCTGTGAGTTCGAGGCCAGCCTGGTCTACAGAGCGAGTGCCAGGACAGTCTCCAAAACTACACAGAGAAACCCTATCTCGAAAAAAAAAAAAAACCAAAAAAAAAAAAAAAAGAGGATTGAGCATGTAGCTTAGTGATGGAGTGCTTGACTAGCAGGTGTGACCCTAGGTCAATCTCCTATACTCCTAGGGATACAAATACCAGTGCACATGCATACACACACATATACACACGTGGACACAAATTAAATCGAGAATTTTCAGCTGTGGAATTCCAAGCACTAACAAAAGGCTAGGGAAAGCCAGGAAAGTCTTCAGAAACAGGACATTTTTGATCCCTCTGAAGTCACACCAACTTCTTTTTATCCTTTCACCTGACACCCTCTAGCTGTCTCCTCTGCAGACCCAGGGCTAGGATCCCTTGGACCTGTGCCATCATCCACAACCATCTGGTCTTCCTCAGAAAGGCAAAGGAGCGCCAGCCTTGTTTACTCAGGAACAATTCACTGTAACAGTCACAGGACAGGTGTGGCTGGCTCCAGCCCAGACAGTGTGGCACACCACACCCTCTCTGGTGCATCATGGCTTACTCACTAGGACACAACAGACTTCAAGTGAGACGTAACAGGGCCATTAAGCCATAAGTCAGTCAGCCGTTGGATTTCAACACTTGTGGGCTACACAGAAGTAGGGAGATGCACTGGCTAAACAGGTTGCTACCAGCAAAACTGTGTGATAGAGAAAGATGGCGTCTTCCCATGGCTCCCCAGCCTCCCTTCTTGAATCTCACCAGAGACAAAGGTCTGGGCAACAGCTCGGGCTTTGGGGCTGGCCAAACCAGAAGAAACCAGACCTACCTTAGCCTTTGCTAGCTGCATGACCTTGAGCAAGGCACACAATTCTTTTGTTTTCAGCCCACTCAACACAGCAGGACAGTCTTAAGGCAGTGGTTCTCAACTTGTGGGTGGAAACCTTTTTGGGGATCAAACAACCCTTTCACAGGGGTTGCCTAAGACAATCAGAAAACACACATATTTTACATTATAATTCATAATACTAGAAAACTTACAGTTAGGAAGTAGCAACAAAATAATTTTATGTTGGGGGTCACAAATGAGGAACTGTATTAAAGGGCTGAGCATTAGGAAGGTTGAGAACCACTGCTCTATGGCTTGAATTACAACTCAATGGTACCTGAAAGGAATGTGGACAATCTTGGCCAACAAGACCATGAGCTGGTTCTTCCCATCTCATCTTCCTTGTCTAGAGCATCCTTGCCTTGGGCTAGCAGAGGGGACAGCTTGAGGGTGTCAAGTGACAGGACACAAGAGACCTTAGCACCCCAACCTCTCTATTCTCTAAGCCAAGTTGTGTACCCTACAAACTTTCTTGTTCTTTTCGCAACCCCTATTAAAGTTTCTTCCTATCCCTTGCAGGAGTGAACACCATTTTTGTTCCAATACTAACTCTGCAAAGAAGTTCCAGAATTTAACAAAGGCAGGAGCTCAGTTGGTAGACGTTTGTCTAGGATACACAAAACCCATACCCAACACTGCAAAACCAGGGCATGGTGGCACATGGCTGTAATTCCAGCATTTGGGAGACAGAGGTAGAAGTACCAGAAATTCAAAGCCATCTTCACCTACATAGCAAGCTCAAGGCCAGGTTGGGCTATGTAAGATCCTGTCTCAAAAACACACAAGTAGAAACCGTTTTAAAAAGTTTAAAATTTTAAATAAAAGAAAGGATGTATACTGGTGAGGCTCTCCCAGAAGGTGAAGACATGAGTGCCACCTCCTTCTCTGCAAGCCAAGTTTCCATGACTCTGAGCAGGAAAAGAATCAAAGTCATAGAACGTCAGCTCAGACTGCTAGCTGTCACAACTCAGCAACAGGTCCAGAGTGAACTCAGGAGGTGGCCCCTACTGCTCTAGCCCGGAGTACTGTAGTACTGTTTTCCTGGGAGTTTTTCAACCAAAAGCTCTAACAGGACCTGGCTGCAGTCAGAGTCTTGCACAAGTCTTTGGGAGGCCTGGGCCCCACCTCCACTATCAAATTGTTTTCACAGAATGATCTCTGTGAGACCCAGTATGCAGGAATCTTGACCACTCTTAGTGATCCAGGAAGAGTCATCTCAGTTGAGTTTCTAGGCTTTCCACACACAGGATTGCAGGAAGCAAGTCATTATGGCCAAAATTGGCCTGGACATAATCAACTGAACAGTATTATACTGACTATAAACCACAACTCACCTGTGACACAAGAGGTATTTTGCAGCCATGCCTGTGTTCTGTATCACCTTGCTGGCATGCCCCCAGAGAGGCAGAGTTATTGACCCAGCCTGAAGTCTCAGAAGATGGATGCATCTTGGAGTGGAAAAGGCCAGTTAACAGTTCAGCAAGTGGTACAAAGAGGAACGGAAAACGTCTAAGCATCAGAGGGCCAGATCCAGGTGGAGTTACCCAGCAGAAGGTACTGTTCTGTTTTGTTTGTTCCATTTTTAAATGTTAGATGTATGGGTGTTTTGCTTGTATACATGTCTGTGCACCATATGCATGCAGAATCTGTGAGGGTCAGAAAAGGGTGTCCATCTCTAGGACTGAAGTAACAGATAGTCGTAATCTGCCATGTGGGCACTAGGAACCAAACCTGGGTCCTCTAAAAGAGCAGTCAATGCTCCTAACTGCTGAGCCATTGCTCTAGCTCCTCAATAAACATTTCTTAAGGGTGTAGCATTTCTAGAATTCCCATTGTGATGAAAGCAGGATCCAAAGGTGGAAGTCTAGACCAAGGACAACCTTGATGTCACTACCAACCACAGTTCCCAGAAGGGCCACTAACAAGTGAGGAGCTGAGCAGGGGCTGACTCCCTTCAGCAGCAGAGCCACTGTATCCCAACTCTCCCACCTCTGTATACACAGTGCTTCCAGAAAGCAGTTTTCTCTATTTAGAGCTGTGAGCTGCAGGCTACCTGCACCATCATGAAAGCTCCAAAGAATGCATGGCATGTGCTATGGGGACAGGAGTCTAGAAAACACAGTAGCCCAAAATGGGTAGCATTAAAACAAAACAAAACAAAACAAAAACAAAAAACAAAAAAACAAAGCCGGGCATTGGTGGTGCATTCCTTTAATCCCAGCACTCGGGAGGCAGAGGCAGGTGGATCTCTGTGAGTTCGAGGCCGGGATGGACGATAGCCTCCAAAACAATACAGAGAAGCCCTGTCTTGTAAAAACAAAACAAACAAAAACAAAATCCAACCTCTAGAAAGAGGGGCGTGGGGATCACCTTGTCACATTTCTCTGATAGTGAATGGGAAGGAAAAGGACAAAGCAATGGGAACTAGAGAGATGGTTTAGTGATAAGAGTACTTGCTGTCCTTGCAGAGTACCTGGGTTCATTTCCCAGGACCCATATGGTAGCTCACACCCATCCTTAACCCCAGTTCCAGAGGATTCATTGGCATTTCCTGACTTCCACAGAACTAGATGCACATCGTAAACATACACACAAGCAGACAAAACACTCATTTACATAAAAATAAAAGGAGCTGTGAAGAGACCTAGTATTAACAAGAAGAGCATCTACTTAATAGGGTGAAGTGGCCTGACATTAGTCATTTCAATAGATCAGTATACATGGTATAGGTGCACAGCCAGCAAAAGCAAGAACAGGAGCCAGACGGTAGAGCAGTGACCAAAGAGATGGCCAGTGTTTGGTGGCTTTGGGCCTCAGTTTTCCTTATCAGAGTTCAGAGGTGGTGGTGTGTGTTTTAGTCTCTAGAGATACTCTAACAGACTGTCAAGCTTCAAACAGCAGAAGCTGATCCCACAGCCTGGAGACTATAGACAGCAATCAGGTGTCAGCAAGGCCACACTTGAAAAGGCAGGGGAAGAATTTGTTCCTGGTGATAGCTAGTTGTCCTTGGAGTAGTGAATGGAAGCAGGGAGAACCCCAATGTCTGCTTCCATCCCCATTGATGTCTTATAGAACACCACCGGATCAGGAGCTGCCACCATATTCATCTTTTTTTTTGGGGGGGGGGAGCGGTTCGAGACAGGGTTTCTCTGTGGTTTTGGAGCCTGTCCTGGAACTAGCTCTGTAAACTAGGCTGGTCTCGAACTCAGAGATCCGCCTGCCTCTGCCTCCCAAGTGCTGGGATTAAAGGCATGCACCACCACCTCCCAGCTCACCATATTCACCTTAACTTACTGCACAAACTGTATTTCCTAGTTGGAGAGAAGACTCAGTGATTAAGAGCACTTACTGCCCTTGCCAAGAACTAGAGTTCAATTCCAGCCTGCAACCACCTGTAACCTCAACTCCAGGGGATCCAACACTCTATCTGGACTCTGCTGGCACTCATGTGAAAATACACACACACACACACACACACACACACACACACACACACACACACCATGATCTTAAAATAAGAAAAAAAAAACTTTAAAATCTACTATTTGCATTCACAGGCTCTGATCACATGCATGAGTCTGAAGAATGCTACTCAACCCAGACAGAGCACTTGTTCAAGAAGACCGAACTTATCTGGTGCTCAGCACCTTGCATACAGTGTTTCACTTCAAGGTCAGCTTCCCTTCATTGTTTGTGGCCAGCAGCAGCTGTACAGAGATTACACAATTATATCTGGGTTTTTCTTCCATTTTAAGTCCAGGCAAGAAACTTCCTGTAACTAGAATTCCAGGTGTTAAGGACAGAATTGGAGCCCAGTGGAGTTATTATCATTCAATACCCCTTCACCACAGTATCCACAGGCTGGAGAAAGAGTCTGCTATAGTCACTGGGCTGTTTCTGTGATGCTGGGATGAAGCTCAGGGTCTTCACATGCCCACGGTCTTGACATGCTAAACTAGTGCTTTCTGCCAAGCTATGTCCCTGAGCTTGTCATTTGTTTATGAACAAAGTAGAATATTGTATTCACATGAGTAGGTGAGCCCTGTAAAGTAGTACTTTATGAGTGAGGGTCTGCATGGGAAGTTTACAGAGCCTTGCAAAGGCTGGAGCCAAGGATAGCAATCTCCTCACCTCAGTCCACAATACAACTAATTACAAGCCAGCAACTATAATACTCTTGACCACATTCAGAGATTAAGCCCACTCTTTGAAACAGAGATCTGCTATCTATGAGGATGTGCTCTTCAAAGAGAAGGAGGACATCTACATATGCCTCTAACCCTAGCCCTGGACAGCTGGAGAAAGAAATATAGAGTGAGGAGTGTGGAACCAGCCAGGACTTCACAGGAAGACTATGTCTCAAAACAATCAAAAAAGGATCCTATTTTTGCTTCTTCTTCAGTGAAGATTTAAACAGCTACCCAAATGAAAGAGGTGGAAAAGTGGAGAGAGAGCTCAGCAGGTAAAGGTGCCTGCCACCAAGCCTCATGACAGACACACATGCTGGTGGCACCAGTGAGTATAGGTTGAACACAACTGCATACACACACAAACACTAACAAAAATATAAACAATTGTTTTTAATACTTCTTTTACTTTTATGTGTGTGTGTGTGTTTGTTTGTAAGCCAGATATGTGTGGGTACTTGAGAAGGCTAAGAAAAAGGCGTTGAATTCCTTGGAGCCACTGGTTATGGATGCTGGGAATTGAATTCTGTTCCTCTATTCTCCAGTCCTAGAAAGAAAGAGGGGGAGGGAGGGAGGGAGGGAGGGAGGGAGGGAAGGAGGGAGGGAGGAAGGGGAGAGAAAGGAGAGAGATCAAAACTCAAGACTTAACCACTCTTGACATCTAAATTCTAGATTGAAAAGTTGTTGAAATTTAAATATTCAAATTAATAAATACATATAGTACTCAAAAGAGCAAGAAGTCATGTTTTATAATTTCAAAATAGGAAAGTATGCTTTTTCCTAAACATTGGTCTCATGGCAGAAACGACTCTAAGGGAAAACATCTGAATGCCTAAAAATGAAAATCTACAGGCAGAAGGTAACTGCATAAACAATGCTAAAAGACAAATGGGATAATTTATAGTTTGTGTGTGCTAATAAGCAAATCAACCAGAAGGCTGGGATGTGGCTCAGTGGTAGCATGATCAACTTTTTTTTTTTTTTTTTTTTTGGTTTTTCGAGACAGGGTTTCTCTGTGGCTTTGGAGGCTGTCCTGGAACTCGCTCTGTAGACCAGGCTGGCCTCGAACTCACAGAGATCCGCCTGGCTCTGCCTCCCGAGTGCTGGGATTAAAGGCATGCGCCACCAACGCCCGGCAAAGATGATCAACTTTAAGACAAAAATGGTGGGGCAGGCCTATAATCCTAGCACTTGTGAGCTGATACAAAAGGATCAATTCAAGGCAGCCTCAACTTTTAGTTTAAGGCAAGTTCAGATAATATGAGAACTCCATTCAACTTTTTATTGTCAAAGAAGTGAAAACCAGTACATGTGAAGCCCCGGGTGGATGCCAGCACTACAAAAATAAATCAGTCCTACTGGAGTGACTGTTTCAATTACTAGTCTAAGCATTTTCCTTAGCCTAACTGATGATCCTTAATAAAACCCCTTCAAATGGTACCATTATTACCCTCCCTTACCAAGAAGAATTGAAGGACACAGGAAGGTCTAGCAGGCTAGCTCCAAGTCACATTCTGAAGCATGGTGTTACCAGACCATGTCTCCAACTGTCACCTGGAGAACACATGGAAACACAAGATTCAGTGTTCTTAGAACCACAGGAAAACCATCAGGCATAGTGGTACCAGAACACCTTTAATTCAAGCACTCAGGAGACAGAAGCAGGTAGATCTCTAGAAGATGGGAGGCCAATCTGGTCTACTTAGTAAGTTCCAGGCCAGTAAGGCTATACAGTGAGACCCCGCCTCACAATCAACAACTTTGAGTGCACATATTTATCATACATGATACTGTGTTATATATGACATTTTCACACAAGTACACTGAATACTGAGCACATTCCCCACTTCTACCCTCCAACTTCTTACCCCACTCTCATTAGAGCCTTACATGTCATACATACATATATGATTATATATATATACATATACATATATAAAACCTAGAAACCACAAATAAAAAGAAAGCACAGCATGGTTTTGTATGTCTGAGACTAATTGGAGAAAGAGTGGCTTCAATGGCACTGTACACCCCAGGCTAACTCAGCTTGATCTTCTTCCATTTGTTTGGGATTTTCTGTTTGTTCTGTTTCAGTTTCTGAGACATCACCTCATGTAGCCCAGGAAGGCCTTAAACCTACTGTGTGCAGAGGCTAACCTAGAATTCTTGATCTTCCTATCTCCATGCCCTGACTACTAGGATTATAGCTATGTGCCACTTGAAAGTTACATTCTTGTGGAAAGCTGGCTCCATAAACTAGTGTGGTAAATGTGCATACACTTTAACTCTGCTGTTCCATTTCTTAGAATTTCTAAGGTGACAGTAGATACCGGTGTGTGTGTGTGTGTGTGTGTGTGTGTGTGTGTGTGTGTGTGTGTGTGTGTGTATGCACACTGTGTACAGAATATCGAAAATAAAAGTCACATTAACCACTCAATGCTTAAGCATCATGTGCATATGAGGAACTGTTTCAAACAGGTGCTGAGAAATACCTAAAATGGGGAAGAAAAACTATTTGCCTGGAGCTTGAATTCTATTGGAAGGAGGTAAGTAATAAAAAATGAGAAAAGCAGCTGGACAGTGGCGGCGCACGCCTTTAATCCCAGAACTTGGGAGGCAGAGGCAGGCGGATCTCTGTGAGTTCGAGGCCAGCCTGGTCTACAGAGTGAGTTCCAGGACAGTCTCCAAAACAATACAGAGAAACCCTGTCTCGGAAAACCAAAAAAAAAAAAAAAGAGAGAGAGAGAGGGAGAGAGAGAGAGAACAGTATGCAATGAATCAAACAGTATGAAATGTTACTGATAAAAGCAAGATGGAAGAGATACAGGGACTTTCAAAATATTAAGTGCTGCTGACAACATGAAATGAATCGATTAAATATTATGAAATAAATGCACCATGATGCACCACTCAGTGAAATATTTCAGCCATCTATTGCTGCATCCCACAAAGCTTGGTCCCAGAACCCTGACCAGGGGCACTTAAGGAATGAAGAAAGAACATATATGTACAGAAAATCTGGGTGAGGCAAGCTGCGCATTCTCTGATAGAGTTGCCCTGAAACCACAGAGACTTTATTTGGTATAGTGCAGGAGGGAAGAAACTAATCTTGATGGAAGAGTCTGTAAGACTCAGTCTCAGCTGTAAACATCAGGAAGGAAGATGCTGCAGTTGCTAGTTTTTGCCCACATTGATCACTAGTAAACATTCTAGTACTTGGACCAGAGGAGGAAGGCTAAACCCATGCTGAGCCTGACCCATATGAGGAAGGGCTTTCCAATTTCCCATGGGTCCAATGCTTTGGTCCTTGCCCATGTCAGCAATACACATTCACTCAGGACTTTACTGGCTCCTTATGATCTATTCTGTACTTGTTTACATGAAAGTTTGTTTTTTGTTTACATTTATTCATTATTTGTAAAACAGGTTCTCTCTACATAGCCCTGACTATATCCTAAAACTGGCTATATAGGCCAGGCTGGTCTTGATACTCACAGAGATCCTCTTGCCTCTGCTTCAGGAGTGTTGGTATTCAAGGCATGTGCCATGATGCCAGGCATGAAAATGTGTATTTTTTTTTTACAGATTTTTTTGTTTTATTTTATGTATATAGGTATTTTGCCTGCATGCATGTCTGTGTACCACATAGTGCAGTGCACTAGAAGATTAGAAGATGATATCTGGATCTTCTGGAGCTGGAGCTGCAGCCAGTTCTGAACTACCTTATAGGTACTATAGGAAATAGAAACTTACATCTTTGGGAAGAGCAACAAGTGCTTTTAAGGGCTGAGCCATCGTCTAGGCTCAAAAGATATCTTTAACAGTCAAGTTAAATAAGATCAGCTGTCAAACTAGACAGGTCCCAGTGCTGAGAGTGGGAAGTGGACATAGGCTTCCGCACCTAACCAAGAAGCTACCTGCAACACCTGCTTGCAAAGGAAAAATTAGTTTTCTCCAATGGAGTCTACTGAGTTTATTAACCACACTTCAGGTGAGCCTTCATGCCCAGCAGTAGATGGCAAACAAAACAAAGTATTTTTTAGACATTTCATTTCATACTGCTTAGTTTGGGCTGTTGTTTGTTGTTGTTATCATTGGGTATGTGGGGAGGACCTGGGAGTAGTTGGGGGAGGGGAAATCATGATCAAAATATATTGTATGAATTGTATTTTAAGATTTATTTTTCGGATCTTTATGAGTTCGAGACCAGCCGGGTCTACAAGAGCTAGTTCCAGGACAGCCTCCAAAGCCACAGAGAAACCCTGTCTCGGAAGAAAAAAAAAAAAAGATTTATTTTTATTTTATGTGCACTGTTGTCTCACCTGCATGTGTTTCTGTGTGAGAGTGTCAAATAACCTGAAACTGGAGCTATACAAACAGTTGTGAGCTGTCATGTAGGTGCTTGGAATTGAAGCCGAGCCCTCTGAAGATTAGCCAGAGATAAACCATCTCTCCAGCACTGTATTTTTATTTTCTTTTTTTGTTCCCAAGACAGAGTTTCTCTGTGTAGCCCTGGCTGTCCTTGAACGCAGAGATCCACCTGCCTCTGCCTCCCACGTGCTAGGATTAAAGGCATGAGCCACCACAGCCTGAGAAAAAAATTTTTTCAACTAAAAAAATAAAACAGCTGGGTGGCAGTGGCATATACACGCACCTTAAATTGCACCACTTGGGGGACAGAAGCAAGCAGATCTTTGTGAGACCCAGGACAGCCTGGTCTACAGAAGGAATTTCAGGACAACACAAAGAAACCCCGTCTCAAAAAACAAAAATAAAAACCATTTAGAAGTGGTGATACTTGCCTGTGATCCTAGCCATCAGGTGGCCCAGGCAGGAGGATCTCAAGTTTGAGGACAGCCTGGGCTACACAGCACAACCTGGTCTCAAAACACGCAAAACCACAGACAGGTCTGTGTTCACAATCTACTAATAGCTGGGAGAAAGGAAAATCCATAAAAAGGCAGAAATCTAACAGAGGTCTAGGCAGAATGCCAGGCCAGTGGCCCTCCCACCTCCACCATGTTCCAGAGGGGACTTAAGGGCAGCAAAGGTAAATGCCTTCAAGTCATTTCACAGTCCCCACACTACTTCCTCTTGCCAGAAGTCAGGCTGCTGAAGATTGAAGTAGGAAACTGAGGAAGGTGAAGGCAACCATCAAGCAATCTGGACAGGATGAGGAAAACAGGTCCCAGGAAGCACAACTCCCTGAAGATCCCTGGGGTCTGAAGCCCTGCCATTTAGCTCCTTATTCTTCCCCTCCTGAGCTCCAGATGCCTACAGGAAGCAGCAACAGGCCACAGCAGACCAGAGCCCCTCCCCTAGCACATAAGTATCTAACTCTGTGGTGGTGAGCACAAGTATCAAGCCTAGCATAACTGCTCCTATCTTCCCCTCCTCCATACAAAAAGGGGGGACGGAGAGAGGAAGGAAGGGAAGAGGAGAGAGAGACATACAGACACTATTGTGAAAAAAAAGTTAAGGGGTTAGTGAGACATCACCAAGCCTGCCAACCTGAGTTCAATTTCAATCACTGTAATCCACATGATGAAAAGAGAGAACCTAAACAAGTTGTCCTCTGACCTCCACGCACATGTGTACACACATACACAAATAATAATTTTTTATTTAAAAATGAGATTAAGGATATAACTCAGTAAAGTACTTGCCTAGAATACATGAAACCTTGAATTCAATCCCCAGCACCACATAAAAGTGGGCATAATAGCAGCCACTTTTGTTTGTTTTGTTTTTGTTTTTTCCAGAAAGGGTTTCTCTGTATTGTTTTGGAGGCTGTCCTGGAACTCTCTCTGTAGACCAGGCTGGCCTCAAACTCACAGAGATCCACCTGCCTCTGCTGGGATTAAAGGCTTCACCACCAATGCCCGGCAGTAGTCACTTGTTAATTCCAGCGCTTGGAAAATGGAGACAAGATCAGAAGTTCGGGTCATCTTCAGCTAAACAAAGTACACAAAGAGTATAAGGCCAGTCTGAGCTATCTAAGGCTCTGCCTCCAAAAAGAAAAGAAATGAAAGAGAAGAGAACAAACAATAAAACCTACTGGGGAGGCTGGGCAGTTGGTGGCGCTTGCCTTTAATCCCAGCACTAGGGAGGCAGAGATAGACAGATCTCTGTGAGTTCAAGAGCAGCCTGGTCTACAAGATCTAGTTCCAGGACAGCCTCCAAAGCCATCCTGTCTTGAAAAAACAAAAAACAAACAAACAAACAAAAAAACCTACTGTGAAAAATGACAAAAATCACTCTACTCTACTCTAGGCTATTTACTGAACTTAAAAGCCCAAGGCTCATCAGGGTCTAGCTACTCTGCTGACCATTATTTACACAGGCTTGATTTAGGAAGAGAAACCAGATTCTCCCAGGCTGTGAAACAGAAGTCTCTATGTAGCTCTAGACCAGGGCCTCCGGCCCTATGTGACTTCTGCTCCCTTCTGTGGGCTTTCAGTAGGGACAGACAACAACAATGCAACCAGGCCTCCAACACAGTCAGCTGGAAGAAAGCGGCTACTGAGACAGGATGTGAGTTAGAAGGTGATATCAGAGAAAAACCAGGCACAATTCACTTCTTTGGCAGAGTTTCTCTCCCCTCTACTGTCTTTGTTGAAAATGTACACACTAAGCAGATATCATGTTCATTATTATAGGATAAAATCATGAGAAGCTTCCTTTCTTCAAGAATTCTTTCCAGACTACAGAGATGGCTCAGCAGTTAAGAGCACAGCCTGCTCTTCAAGAGGTCCTGAGTTCAATTCCCAGAGACCACAAGGTGGCTCATAACCATCTGTAATGAGATCAGGCAGACATGCTGGCAGAATATTGCATAATAAATAAATAAATAAATGAGTGAATGTTGTAAGGAACATTAAAAAAATCCAATAATGGTGGTGCACATTCTTTTTTTTAAGAGTTATTAATTTAATGTGCACTGATGTTTTGTCTGTATATATTCTGTGTGAGGGTATCGGATCCCCTGGAACTGGAATTACAGACAATTGTGAGCTGCCATGTGGGTGCTAGGAATTGAACCTGGATCCTCTGGAAGAGCAGTCAGTGCTCTTAACCGATGAGCCATCTCTCCAGCCCTGGTGGTGCACACTCTTAATCCCAGCACTCGTGAGGCAAAGGCAGGCAGATCTCTGTGAGGGTTTGAGGCCTGCCTGGTCTATATAGAGAGTCCCAGTCAGGGCTACATAGACTGTGTCTTAAAGACAACAAAGACACTTTTTGCTTTGATCCCTCCCAACCTTTGGCTCTTACAATCTTCCCAACCCCTCTGATATGATGGTCTCTGAATGAGTTGGGCCATGCTGTCTGATTGTGTTATTTTTTGTTTTTCTTTTTTGTGCATAGATGTTTTGCTTGCTTGTATACCTGTACATCATGTCCATGCAGTACCTAAGGAGGCAAAAAAAAGGGGGGGGGGATTGGATCCCTGAGACTGGAGTTACAGACAATTGCAAGTCACTATGTAGATCCTCTGGAAATTAATCTAGGTCTTCTGGCAGAGCAGCCAGTACTCTTAAAAGCCATCCCCCAGCCCTAATGCTGAAGTACTGGGATCAGAGGTGTGTACGTTCCCTCCCATCTAGCACTCTAGCTTATATGCACGCCACCTCCAGGACAAGCCCCTGCCACCCTTCTATGGTTTCAGGAAAATGATTCAGCGACTCTAGACAATCAAGTTAGGTGGCTCATCCTGGTAAGCATAATTACCAAAAGTGATCAAATAACATTGACAATAAGCTAAGGCCAATTCTAATTAAAGACTATAAGCAAATGTGCAAATAAGTCAGAAAATACTTTGTACTGACAAGTGCTATGCAAAGAATAAGGTAGTATGGGGCAGAGAAATGACTCAGCAATTAAAAGAACTTGCTGTTCTTACTGAGGACCCAGATTTGGTTCCCAGCACTCACACAGCAGTTCACTGTAACTCCAGTTCCAGGGGATCCAGTATCTCTTCTTGCCTGAAAGAACACTGCATGCACATGGTGTTATAACATACCTATAAGCAAAACACTCATACACATAAATAAAAACATTTTTAAAAAGAAGAGGAGGAGGAGCCAACAAAATGGCACAGATGGTAAAGCTACTTGCCTCCAAGCAAAATGACCTGAGTTCGATCCCTACGTCCCAAATAGTGGAAGAAGAAATCCTGAAAGCTGTCCTCTGACGTCTATACATA
The DNA here is from genome assembly GCF_017639785.1 of Mesocricetus auratus. Classification (NCBI taxonomy): domain Eukaryota; kingdom Metazoa; phylum Chordata; class Mammalia; order Rodentia; family Cricetidae; genus Mesocricetus; species Mesocricetus auratus. The sequence goes on along the minus strand of NW_024429266.1, from coordinate 148,078,591 downwards.
CTGCTATAATGGTGCGCACACATGCACGCCACACACACACACACACACACACACACACACACACACACACACACACTGAATGAATGAATAAATGTGAAAAAAACTTATTAAATCAAAGTTTAAAAAGGACAAATAAAGTAACAGACAGACAAGTGTATGGTGACTCATGGAACCCTCAGGTAGTCAGGAAGGTCTTTAAGGAGATGACTTAAAAACTGGGCTCTTAATGGAAGAAGACAAACCGAAGAGAAAGTTTTTTAGTTAACTAACACTATAAATGGCCAATGGAAATACCACCGATATCCTTTCATTTTAGATTTTTCAAGATAGGGTTTCTCTGTGTAACAGCCCTGGCCATCATGGAACTACCTTTGTAGACCAGACTGGCCTCAAACTCTGCCTCTGCCTCCTGAATGCCGGGATTAAAGGCATGAGCCACCCCTTTTTTTATTTTATGTGTATGATGTCCTTGCACCATGTGCATACAGTGGCCACGTGGACAGAAATGGGCATCAGATCCCCCAGAACTAGAGTTACAGGCGGTTGTGAGCTACCATGTGGGTGCTGGGAACAGAACCCAGGTTGTATGCAAGAGCAGCCAGTGCTCTTTTATTTTCACAATATTTTATATTTATTTAAGCACTTGGTATGGGATAGTTAGAATAGTTTTAAATGTGTGCACTAAGTGAACTTTGTATTTCTTAAACATTTACTCTTCTTGGGGTACCAAAAAGCCTCTTCAATAAAAACTGCTTAATTCATAAATGATACCTTGGATCTGTCTCTCTGAACTCCTATATCATTTATAGTCTCCATATAGCCCATTGCAGCTTTTCCTTGTGCCACTCTGTATGTCTAAGACATGTGGTCTTCAATCGATGAAATATGAAGTCATCCCTATTGCACCTAAGCTCTGATAGTCACTCCTCCCTTTCTGTTCACTAGTAGAATTTATTACAATTTCTAAAGGTTTGTTTAATTTTTAATGTTGTGCATGTGTCTGTTGTGGTGATAATTTGTTTATACTCTAACAAATAAAGCTTGCCTGAAGATCAGAGGGCAGAGTTAGCCACTGGTTAGCCATAGAGGTCTGTATAGACAGACAGTAAGTGATATACGGCTGGGCAGAGAGAAGAATATAAGATGGGAAGAGACAGAGCTCAGCCTTTTTGTTCTAGAGATTTCATAGACTTAAGAACTCTAGTGGCTTAATCCCAGCACATGGGAGGCAGAGGCAGGCGGATCTCAGTGAGTTCCAGGACAGCCTCCAAAACAATACAGAGAAACCCTGTCTTGAAAAACCAAAAAAAAAAAAAAAAAAAAAAAAAAGGAACTCTAGTGACTGGCCACTCTGCTTCTCTGTTCTTTTCAGCTTTCACCCACTAACACCTGACTCTGGGTTTTTATGATTAAGCCCAATTAGAACTCATGCTACATTATCTGTGTATGCACAAGTTAGTGTGGGAAGCCTAGATCTGGAGTTACAAGTGGTTGTAAGCAGCCAGAATAGATGCTAGGAACCAAACTCATGTCCTCTGCAAGAACAATCAGCAAACACTCTTAATACTAAGTCATATATCTAGTTCCTTTGTTACAGTTCCAGATACAATATTCTTTTTTTGTTGTTGTTGTTGTTTTCTTTTTCTTTTTCCTGAGACAGGGTTTCTCTGTGTAGCCTTGGCTATCCTGGAACCGGCTTTGTAGATCTGCCTACCTCTGCCTCCCAAGTGCTGGGATTAGAGATGTGTGCCACCACTGCCCTGCTTTTAAGTACAATATTTTTTTTCATTTTATTTTATATGCATTGGTGCTTTGACTGCAGGTATGTCTACATTAAGGCATCAGATTCTCTGGAAGAGGAGTTACAGACAACTGTGAGCTGCCATGTGGGTGCTGAGAATCGAACCTGGGTCCTCTGGAAGAGCTCTAAGTGCTCTCAATAGCTAAGCCATCTCTCCAGCCCCCCAAGTACAATATTCTTTTAAGGACACTCAATTTTTAAAACCTCAAATGCAAAATAAGATCAAAAAGTTTGACAATGCAAAATACACAAAGTAAATTTAGCCTGCACCTGACACAAAGTAAAATTAGCCTGCACCAGAAGTATGGTATTTCCCTCCAGTTCTCTCAGACTCCAGGTTTCCATGCCAGGAGGGCCTCTGAACCTCACTAGGACTCAGAGCAGTCTCAAAACAACAGAAAGTCAAGCCTGGAATCAAAGACAAAGCCAACTATAGGTGACTGCATCGCTACCACACATCACTCTAAGCACATTACACAGTGTTTAACCTGATAAATTAGAAAACCAAAGCATAAGGTAATGGCAACAAAAAAGGCAAGATCTAGGTCCAAGAATACTGAGATCCCATTCTGGTATTTGATAGTGATCAAACCAGGAATTTGAAGAAAGGATATCTAATAGCAGCAGGGCTTGGTTATCAGACGATAGTGCACCAGAAAGCTCATCATGAATGCAAGGTATCTGGGCTGGTGATGGAGCTCAATGGCAGACCACTTGCCTAGCATACATGAGGCCCTGGGTTCAATTCCTAGCACTGAAGAAACAGAAACACACATACACTCACCATTAAGAACACCCTGTGAACAACTGGAAAACACTGAGATCAATGCCTAGGAACAGAAAACCAACACTTAAATTACAATAATCGTCATCTAGAACAAACAGCTTCAAGTCTCTCAATAGGAAAGTGGTTAAATAAAACAAAGCATTATCCATTATGAGTAACTATACAATAGCCAAAAAGAATAAGCGACTATTTACTAACATGGGATACCGCCAATGCCCATTCTTTGTTGTTTTATTTTGCTTTTGAGCCTTGTAGACTTGCCTGACCCAGAGCTTGCTATGCATATCAGATTGGTCTTGAACTTAGAGAGATCCAGCTGCCTCTAACTCAATCAGTGCTTGGATTAAAGATATGGTTCCACCACAGTATCTGAAGGGCCATTCTTGAGACAAAAAAGGAAATATCAGAATGATACATAGCATCTATATTATTTGTGGAGATAAAATTTAAAGATGATTTTTTTATCCTTAAAATGGGAGAAGGAAGATTGCTATAATCCATGTAAATTACTGAATTCCAAGCATGCTGATACTTGTGGTACTGGGGATAAAGTGTTTCACCACTCAGCTGTACTCCATCCCCAAGGAGAATGAGCAGGGGAGAGGCTACAAAGGACACCTGCTTCAAATACTGCACTTCCTATCCCTCCCACCCAACTTGACCTTCATGGTTGCATGTGTTCACATTTCCCCACATCTGACCATAGCCTCCCAAGGCCATATTCTCTCCTGAATCTCTGGGCCCAGGCTAGTCTTGACTAAAAATCATCCACTGGGGTCACTGAATGTGGAAGACAAGGGAAGACATGCAGCATCCAGAACAAGGAGCAGTTGGCACTGTTCCAGCAAAAATCCCAAAGGAGAGACAGATTCTATGGACTAAAAGCAGTTCTATAATGCTAGAAAATGATTCAGGGGCAACCCAGTGAGGTCATGTGGTGACCCAGTCTTACTAGAAGAGTTAAGTGAAATGCTATGCTCTGGTGGGAGGTTTATGGTGAAGGGCAAGGACAGCAGAGAGGCAGAGAGAGGCCAGAGACTTGGACAGAAAGGAGGTGAGGCGGTCCTGTGGATGAGACAAGAAGTTGAAATAGAACCTTTTGTAGCAAAGCATGGTGGTGTACACCTGTAATCCTAGCACTAAAGGCTGAGATGAGAGAATTAGGAGTTCAATGGGGGATGAAGAGATGGCTCAGCAGTTAAGGGCACTAGCTGCCCATCCAGAGGTCCTGAATTCAATTCCCAGCAACTACACGGTGGCTCACAACCATCTATAATGGGATCTGATTCTTCTGGTGGGCATAAAGACAGAGCACTCATATACATAAAAATAAGCATTAAAAAAAAAAAGAATTCCAATTCAAAGCTAGTCTGGGCCAGCTACACAGAGAAATTGGTGTAGGGCACTAGGGGTGAGAGATGTCCTCAGGAAAGCAAGGCTGAGGTTGTGCAGCCCTCTGGCGACTGCACTCTTAACTTTCAGCTTCCTGAGCAACAAACATAATGTATTTGGTTGTGTTTTCCTGGTTACCCAAAGAAATGACACTACCCAGATCTTACTCAATAGCTGATTCATCACCTCTCTCATCACAAGCTCACATACCAGCTGGCTCTAGAAAAAAACAAACTGGTGTGAGCTGTCAAAGTCCTCTTGAAATTGACCTCACCCTGTAGAGCAGGTTTCATTTCAAAACTGAAAGGACTGAAGGCCTGGGGAAATCCAAAGCTCAACAGACCAGGAACAGGTGGTTCCCATCAGTAGAGTCCCAGGCTGGAACTCAAACAGAAACCAGACCGCTGATAAGACACGGTTTATGGTGTCTGTCTCCAAGCTTTGGCAGTTGATTAGGTTGTCCTGTATTTACAACAAGACATGATCACACTTATCCAGCTCCAGGCTACTCAAAACCTCTATTCTCAAAGCTAAAGCAATTATGTGGTTTTATTGAGTTTGAGAATTATAAGGTAGATCCATTAGCTGGCACACCAGAGCACAGGAATCCTCAATCTTTCACATGGGCCATACCTTGAGTTAAAAAAGTTGAATCTTCTTGATTCCTCATGAAATGCTGGCAAAATTCGTGTCTCAGTAAAAACCTTTCAATTTATTCCTAATGACCCCTTGCCGTGGAGTGACTGGAGCACTGGAGCACAGCTCAGCAGAAATTATGTGCTTGAGGTTCATCGTGGCTAACTATGACTCAAGGCACATCACTTCACTTTTCTGGGTTCAGTTTCAGTCTCCTTACCGATAAACATAAGGAGACTGGAAAGCACCAAGAAAAGGCTTATGTTCTTAAATTAGGTTTACTCTTAAAAGGCACACCTCAGCACTATGGTAAAATTCAAGGTGTAGATAAAATTCACAAGGTCTGGTGTTAACAAGTTACTGTTTACAAAGGACTAAGGAAGGACCAACACAGTCTACTGGCACATGCTGCTTGGTACTGGATGCCTCATCTGCATCTCTAGAAACCCAAGATGCCAAAACGCTTCTGACTGTGATCAGAAGTCAAGAATACTGAATGCTGTGAAGACACCATTCACACAGGGCCAAGTATGGTGAGATATGCAGATGATTCCAACACCTGACAGGCTAAGGCAGGAAGATGTAAGGTCTGAGAGACCAGACTACTCAAGTGAAACCCTGTTGAAAACAAAAAATCAACTCAAAAAAAGACATCAAGGTTTGGAGAGATGCTCAGAGACTAAGAGCACTGGCTACTCTTTCAGAGGGTCTGAGTCCAATTCCCAGCAAACATGGTTGAGATCTGGTCCCTCTTCTGGCATGCAGGCATGCAGGCAGGCAGAACACTGTATACATAATAAATAAATCTTAAAAAAAAAAAAAAAGAGCCTGGTCTACAGAGGGAGTTCCAGGACAGCCTCCAAAACAATACAGAGAAACCCTGCCTCCAAAAAACAAAACAAAACCAAATGAAACAAAACAAAAAAAGACATCAATGCCCCTATGTTAGCATTATTAACAATAACTACATAATGCAAGCTAGGGCTCTCTAGTAGAATACTGACCTACCATTCATGAGGACCTGGGTTCCATCCTTAGCTCAAAGAGAAACAAAATTTTTTAAAGTTAAAAAAAAAAAAAAGGAAAGGAAAGGAAATAGGATAGTGAGGAGGTAAAGGGGGAGAAAATATAAATCATACTACAAAATACTATTCAGTCAATAAAAGTAAACTTTTTAATAAGTTTGCAACAACATGGACTGAAGCAGGGGATCATCATGTTAAGTGATTCAAGGTAGGCACAGAAAGCAAGCACTGTACAATCTCCTCATACATGGAAATAAGGAACAATGATCTCATGACAGCCAAGAATGTAATCGTAGTCAAAGACTGGAGAGAGATGGAGGAAGAGGAGTGGAGAGGTTACAATTAGGAATATGCAGTTGGGTCATGCTATGTCAAAAAGGAAGGCTACAAACAGTAATAATGTGTCATATATTCAAGAAGCTTAAAGATGGAGCTTGAATGTTTTTTAAGGTTTTGTTTTGGGTTTTTTGTTTGTTTGTTGGTTTTTTGAGACACAGTTTCTCTGTGTAGTTTTGTAAACCAGGCTGGTCTCAAACTCACAGAGAACCACCTGCCTCTGCCTCCTGAGTGTTGGGACTAAAGGCAACAAACTGCTGCCTAGTCTGGTTTTGTTTTTTTGGGGGGAGGGATTTATGTGTGTGTGTTTTTTTCAAGACAGAGTTTCTCTGTATTGCTTTGGAGCCTCTCCTGTTCTGGAACTTGCTCTGTAGACCAGGCCAGCTTCCACCTGCCTCTGCCACACCCTCAGTGCTGGGATTAAAGGCGTGCTCCACCAACACCTGGCTTTTTTGGTTGCTTTTTTACCACAAAGGAAGGATTAATGTTTGATGGAATAGGTGCTGTTTAGCCAATTTTTTTGTTTGTTTTTTGTTTTCGAGACAGGGTTTCTCTGTATTGTTTTGGAGCCTGTCCTGGAACTCGCTCGGTAGACCTGGCTTGGTCTTGAACTCACAGAGATCCACCTGCCTCTGCCTCCTGAGTGCTGGGATTAAAGGCGTGGGCCACTAACGTCTGGCCTATTTAGCCTAATTTAAACAATCCACAATGTACAGACATGTGAAAACATCACACCGCCCCCAAGAAATATATCTAATTTCTGTTTTTCAGTTTAAAAATTAATTTAAATTTTATTATTTATTGGGGGGATGCTATGTAATGTGTATGAAGGTCAAAGGACAGCCAGTTCCCTTGCGACCATGTGAGTCCCAGGGATCCCTTTCTGAGCCAGCTTTCTGGCTTCCATTTAAATTAAGTCACATACACTTATTCCCCTCTTCTAAGAAAACTACTCCAACAACTTTTTCAAACTAACATTTAAAACTAGAACAAGGCTAAGAAAGACAAAGCATATGAGGAACACATCTCTTCACAGCACCTAAAATACCTTTCAGTGAGGTAAACTTATGTCTTCAGACAGCCACTGACACAGAAGTCCCTGCTGCTCAGGTCTGTGAGTTGCTCAACACCTAGTGGCCTAGTGAAGTAAATGCAGCCTGCCAAGAGTCCAAATAACTTCCAGCCATTTGTGATTTTCTCTAATTCACAGGAGAGCCTTCAATACAATTCCCTAGCTTCTGTGAAACTGAAGACTTCACCTCCATCCATTCTCCAAGCTAGGAAGGACTGCACATATTCCCAACTCATTCTCCAAGGTGAAAAAGGCTTTTTACCTTGGAGTAAATAATGACAAGAAATGATATAAATCTACTGGGTTGCATCTGTAAAGTACTTAGAGGTAAAAGAGCTTTTGTGCAGGTTGACCCAAGTGAAAGCAAAACAAACAAACAAAAAAAAAAGGTTATGGGGAGACTACAAGTGGGCCTAGAGACAAGCAAGCTAAGGCTGTCTGTGGAAGATGGACTAATCCTGTGGGGTTCCAGGTTACCCTAAATTTCGTAAGACGTCTCAATTAAATTTCAACTCAAAATAAAATATAAAGCCTGGCATCACGGTGACCCCATGTACTCAGGATGCTGAGGCAAGACTATAAAAGCTGAGCAGCAGGATCAACCATGTCTCAAAAAAAGAAAGAGAGAAATAATGTTTTGTTAGTGAGAACTATTCAACAATATCACCAGGATATTCAATATCCTAGGACTATGTATGGAGGCGGAGGCAGGAAGAGTAAGAATTTCAAGCCAGCCTGAGCTACATAGCAAAACCATCTCAAAAATAAAAATTAGGAGAAGTAGTAAAGTGATGCCCTTCCCTATGAGTGTTGGAACAGAATGGGGATGGGCGTCTGTCAAGGGAGGGTAGAAAGCACGCCTGCAGCAGACGGAAGATCAGGGACAGGTTCTTCCAAGCTCTAAACTATCATCATCTCGAACTAAAAAGTCACTGACAATACTAAAGACTCTCTCTTCTGCTTGTTTATCAAGATACCCCAGGCAATATAACCCAGCGGCTAGAGGCACAGACCTGACACTACAATATTAGCAAATGTGAACACATCACTGAACTGCTTTCCTCAGCTTTGTTATCTGCAAATTTTGTTTGGCAGTCACTACTCTCATAAGATTACTATGAAGTTATAGGACACTAGGTAGGTACTTAAAACTGCACTCCACACACACATGAAAAGGTGCAAAACCAACATTTTGAAAAGAAAAGGTTGCTTTAGGCCAACCTTACCCAAGCCTCAACGAAAATGTCCCTGGCTGTTGTTGACCAGAGGCTGAGTTCCCTTGGCAACTGGCCTCAAGAAAGAGCCAGAGCTGCTGTGTTCATGGAGTACTCATCCCTTGCCCTGAAAGTTGGCTTCTTCTGTGCGCTGAGACAGCTACCTTTGGCCTTACAAGTGCCTCACTCCAAATTCAGGTGCCCAGTAGTGCTATCCTCCTTTTTATGGCAAGTCAGCATTCAAAAGCACCTCAGAGACCCTCTAGACCCACACTTTCCTTAATACATGAGGGTATGAAGGCTAAAAGAAAGTAATATCTTATGTATAAGTTGGGGTAAAGTCAAGCATAGTCATAAGCACTTATTCCTGGTGGCCAAAATTTTCTCATTTTTCAGGAAAAGAAAAATGGTGACTTTAACCCACTGAGTCATCTCTCCACTCCTTATTACCTCTTAAATCACACAGTCATAGAACCTTTTTTTTTTTTTTTTTTTTTTGGTTTTTCGAGACGGGGTTTCTCTGTATTGTTTTGGGGGCTGTCCTGGAACTCGATATGTAGATTCACAGAGATCCGCCTGCCTCTGCCTCCCAAGTGCTGGGATTAAAGGCATACGACACCAACGCCTGGCACATTTTTTTTTTTAATTTTAGATTTTTGGTTTTTTTTGGAGGGGGAGGGTAGATGTTCAACTCGTTAAACAATGAAAGGAAGAAAGAAAAGAAAAAGAAACTTTGTAAATACTGGGGAAAAAAACTAAGAAATCAAAAATAAGTCGGGGGGAAGGGGGTGGTGGGGTGGAGACAAAGGCCTTTATTCCCAGTACTTGGGAGGCAGAGGCAGGCGGATCTCTGTGAGTTTGTGGCCAGCCTGGTCTACAGAACAAGTACCAGGATAGGCTCCAAAGCTACACAGAGAAACCCTGTCTCTAAAAACAAACAAACAAAAGATTAAAAAGAAAAAAAGAAACCAAAAATATTTTACTCTTTAGCATTTCAGATATGGGGTGTTCAATGAGCACTACACTTTCCAAGGGGGCAGGCAGCAAAGTGCAGGGATCTGGAGCCAGAACACTTTGCTCAAACCCCAGCTCTACCACTAACAGTATGTATGGCTCTAAGTGAGCTTCCTAACTGTCTTCAAAAATAAAAAACAAGGCTTAAGGATTAAAGGAGATAATTCCATGTAAAGTTCACACCAGAGTTCTCAGGGTGCACAATGATTGCTCTGCTTCTCATCATTACTAATTGCTTGTGCACTGTACTTGGTCATGCAATTTGCATGCCACAACAACGTGCAGAGGGAGGTACTATTACCATCATTCTACAGAACAGATCAAGGCCACACAGTTACTGGTAAAGTTGAACCATCTATATAAGAGGCTTGCTTCCAGAACCTAGGTCCCCCAGTCTTCAACTTCTTTGCCTCTCCAAGTACCAACAGCAAGTGGCTATATGTTTAAACAAAAGCAACTATTCCATAAAGTAGTCAGTTACAAGGTCTGGTCAGCCTTTCTTACGACAGCAGCTATCATCGCCTCTGCTAGTTAATCACACTTTCATTGAGAGAAAGTGATAGTTTGATCTTCTCTTGCTCTGACCAAACACTCTGAACAAAAACATTAGGAAGAAAGTTTATTTAGCTTCTACTTCCACATCACAGTCGATCATCTAGGAGAGTCAGGGCAGGAACTCAAGCAGGAGCTACAGAAGAACTATGGAGGAATGTGCTTGTTTATACATTTGCTCATACTCAGCTAGCTTTCTTATACAGCTCAGGTCCACCTGTCTAGGGATAACACTGCCCACTCTGAGCTGGGCCCGCTCCCATCAATCAAGACACACTCTCACAGACACAGACACAGACACAGGTCAACCTGATTCAACTGTGGTACCCTCATCCCAGATGATTCTACTTGTGTCAAATTGAAAATGAAACTAACCAGGACACCCACCTAGGTATTTGGGATTTGGTACTCTATTCCTTCATCTACAATACAAGAGCCTTTAGTCCCAGCACCCTGGAGGCAGAGACAGGTGGATCTCTGTGAGTTTGAAGCCAACCTGGTATACAGAGTGAGTTCTAGGATAGCCAGGGCTCCACCGAAAAATGCTGCCTAAACCCTCCTCCCCTAAAAAAGAAACAATAGAGGGATTGCTTAAACAGAGCAAATCTCTACTCCAGGAGCTGGGGAAATGGTTCTGTGGTTCAGAGCTACTGTGTATGCATGAGGATCTGAATTCAGATCCCAGTCTCTATAGCACAAGCTTGGCCCGGTCTGATGCAGACCTGTAAACTCAGTAATCTGAGGGGAAAAGATCAGAAGGAAGATCACTGATGCTAGCTAGCTGCCATCCTAGCCAAAATGAGCGCCAGGCTCAGGAAAAGACCTTGTCTCAAAGAAATAAGGCAGAAAATGATAAAGAAGAAAAATCTAAGCCCTTTTCTGGCCCGTGTACACATGTGCACAGGAACACATATTCCATACACACATGCACAAACATCACATACACCACACATGCACTCATACCCCTCCCACTCCATCTCATAGGTATGCATGGGTATGTACACACACACAGAGAGAGAGAGAGAGAGAGAGAGAGAGAGAGAGAGAGAGAGAGAGAGAGAGAGAGAGAGAGAGAGAGAAAATCTACTCCATAAAAAGCAGTATACTAGAATCTCTTTTTGGTTTTTTGAGACGGGGTTTCTCTGTGGCTTTGGAGGCTGTCCTGGAACTAGCTCTTGTAGACCAGGCTGGTCTTGAACTCATAGAGATCCACCTGCCTCTGCCTCCCGAATGCTGGGACTAAAGGCGTGCACCACCACCCGGCCTTAGAATCTTTTTAATTAAAAAAAAAAATCTTTATTATTGTTAGCCAGGTAGACATATGGAGGCACACATAATCCTAGCATTCAGAAAGCGAAAGCAAAAAGATGGAGCCTTCAAAACAGCCCAGGTTATACAACACCCTGTTTTGAAAAATATAAAGCCACTGATAGTTCAGAAGGTAAAGGCATTTGCTGCCAAGGCCAACAACCTGAGTTTCATCTCTAGGACCCACAAGGTGAGGGACATTATTGATTCCCACAAGTTGTGCTCTGACCTCCACAAGTATTGTGGCACCATATGAAATATGGCACATTTGCACGTGCACACACATGTAAAATAAAAGTCTTAAAAGAAAACACAGTAAACTAGGCATGGTGGTACAAGCCTCTTGGAAGGTTGATACAGAAGGAACAAGAGTTCATAGGCATCTAGCAAGCTCAATGCCAACCTATAGGAGAGCTGTATGAGAGCCAGTCAGTCTCAAAACAAAACCTCTTATTACAAGTTATAATAAAAAGCCTTTTATTACTCTCATAAGAAAATATACTTAAGCCAGGTGATGATGGGGCACGCCTTTAATCCCAGCACTCAGGAGGCAGAGGTAGGCGGATCTCTGTGAGTTCCAGACCAGCCTGGTCTACAAGAGTTAGTTCCAGGACAGCCTTCAAAGCCACAGAGAAACCCTGTCTCAAAAAAAAAAAAAAAAAAAAAAAAAAAAAAAAAGAAAGAAAGAAAGAAAGAAAGAAAGAAAATATACTTATACTTAACAATTTTTCCAAAACAAGGCAGAGATATATATTTTCTAAACATAATTTCTACTCCCGCCCTCTTTTTATTATCGTGTTCTCAAAACTGATAGATTCATCATTTAATCCTCACAAGAAGAGGGGTCTCATTTGCCATTATTTATATTTGAAAGACATAGAGACTGACATCAAAGAGACTCAAGACTACAACAGCAAATGAGTGAGTGTCTATGACTACTAGACAAGAATGTTTAGACCTGAGGAGAGGCCAAGATGGAGGAGACAGCAGTGTCAGAAGGGGCTCAAGATGAGTTAGGGTTGTTGGCACACTGCTGTTCTCTAGTTACATTCAAGGCTGAGACAGGAAGATCACTTTATACTCATCAGTTTGAGACCCATCTAGACAATAGAGTAAGATCCTGAATCCAAAAGAAAAAGAGGGTGGCCAACTGTGGTAGTGCACACCTTTAATCCCAGCACTCAGGAGGCAGAGGCAGGTGGATCTCTGTGAGTTCAAAACCGGCCTGGTCTACAATAGCTAGTTCCAGGACAGCCTCCAAAGTCACAGAGAAACCCTGTCTCAAAAAAACTAAAAAAAAAAAAAAAAGTCATAATAGGGGGAACGAGAGGATAACAGAATATAAGTGACATAAAAGGAGATAAGGACCGCTTAGAAAGTCCTGGGAAAAGATACCAACAGGGTTAGGCAACAGAAAAAACAGAAAAATAACTTCCCATCTATAATCCCAGTACTAGAAAACAGAATCAAAAAGATAAAGTTTGAGGCCAGCCTTGTCTACATATAGAGCAAGTCCCTGTCTCAGAATAAATAAATGAATGAATGAAAAGAAAGAATGAAGGTGATTAATAAAGGAATTGGGACAGGAAGACCATAGTGCGTACAGTGAGTACAAAATCAGCCTGTGCTACAGTGAATGCATATCTCAAAAAATAACAATTAAAGTTGGCATGATAGGCTAGGCTGTGGTGACGCACACCTTTTTGTTTTTTCAAGACAGGGTTTCTCTGTATTACTTTGAGGGTTGTTTTGCAACTCGCTTTGTAGACTAGGCTGCCCTCAAATTCACAGAGATCCACCTGCCTCTGCCTCCCCGAGTGCTGGAATTAAAGGCATGTGCTACCACTGTGTGGCAGGAGACATCCCTCTTACTGCTGATACAGTCTGTGAAATTCTTCTTACATTTATTTTACTTTTTTATATATATGAGTGTTTTGCCTGCATGTATGTCTATACACCACACTTATGTAATGCCAGTGGAAACCAGAAGAGGGCTTTAGAGCTCCTGTAACTGGAGTTACAGACCATTAGCTGCCATGTAGCTGCTGGGAAGCCAACCCAAGTTCTCTGGGTAAATAGTCAGTGCCCTTAACTAGTGAGCCATCTCTCTAGCCCTGGAGACAACACATTTTAACAATCAATAATGTTGAACAAAAGCTTTGTCTGGTTGAAGTAACTGTCTCTGAAAACAAGTCTCTGACAGCATCTTATTTGTGTGCTCAGTGGGTGGTGGGATCAGAGAAATGACCTAGTGAAACATATTTATGTTGTTCTGAATAAAGTAGCAATTTCTCTTGAATTCTTTTCCCTCCTTTCTAACTCAAATGTCCTCACCAATTATACAAAGCCCTAAGTTTACACATACATTCTTCCTTCAAAACAAAACCTGAGAGATGACTCAGTGATTAACAGCACTTGCTCTTGCAAAGGACTCTGGTTCAAACCCATATGGTAGTTCACAACCTTCTGTAATTCCAGTTCTAGATGAAAATCCCTCTTCTAATACTTTGGCACTGGACACATATGGTACACACCCTTACATGCAGGCAATGACCCATTTACTTAGAAAACAAGGAACAAGCCGAGCGATGGTGGGGCACGCCTCTAATTCCAGCACTTGGGAGGCAGAGGCAGGCAGATCTCTGTAAGTTCAAGGCCAGCCTGGTCTACAAGAGCTAGTTCCAGAACAGCATCCAAAGCCACAGAGAAACTGTCTCGAAAACCCAAAAAAGAAAACGAGGAACAAACCAAAACTCAAACCAACAACCATAAATTCCAGCACTCAAAGGCTAAGATAGAAGGACTAAGAATTCAAGATTATTATAGGCTATATAGCATGTTCCAGGTCAGCATGCACTACACAGTAAGACCAGTCTATACAATGTTATGGAGTAGAATATTTGTTTATATTTGTTTGTGTTGCAGAATAATTGTTTAGCTACATAAAGACCTGTTTCATTTTTTATGCTACATTTGTTTAACTATGTAAAGGTGTGTTACTTTTGTTTATGCTGCATTTTTTAGCTAGGTAAAGATATGTTGCTGTTTCACCTTGCCTACTTAAGGCACCTGATTAGTCTAATAAAGAGCTGAACAGCCAATAGCTAGGCAGAGGAGGAATAGGCAGGGCTGAGAGAAAAGGGGAACCAGCCAACATCCAATCAGCCAGCCAGCCAGGAGTAGCCAGACACGAAGAGGCAGGAAAGTAGGACACACAGAATGAAAGGTAAAAAGGCCCAAAGCAAAACACAGATGAAAAGAAACAGGTTAAATTAAGTAATAAGGCAGGGCATTGGTGGCACACGCCTTTAATCCCAGCACTCGGGAGGCAGAGGCAGGCGGATCTCTGTGAGTTCGAGGCCAGCCTGGTCTACAGAGTGAGTTCCAGGACAGCCTCCAAAACAATACAGAGAAACCCTGTCTCGGGGGGGAAAAAAAGTAGTAAGAGGTAGTGAGACAAGCATAAGATAAGGCCAAGTATTCATAACTAATAATAAGTCTCTGTGTCATGATGTGGGGCTAGTGGTCCAAGAAAGCCTGCTATAGTACAACACAATGACTATAGTCTGAACCATACAGTGAGGTGATCCTGCACTATACAGTCTCAAAATTTATGTCTCAAAATTTCATAAAGCAAGCCCAGCATGGTAGCACACACCTTCAATTCTAGCACTCTGGAGACAAAGCCAGGTAGATCTTTGTGAGCTCAAGGTCATTCGGAAATGCAGAGAAACCCTGCTTCAAAAACAAAAGATTCCAATGTCTGTCTTCTTACTAAGTACTGCTCTAAAATAAGCACTTTCTCTTTCTGCACTCTGGCAAGGGTAGTTCAAATGTCAATAACCCAGGGCTAGGGATATGATTCAGTGATCAAAGTGCTTACTAGAATGCACAAGCCCTGAACTGCATCCCAGAAACACATAAACTAAGTGTGGTGGCATATGCATGTAATCCTAGCACTCAGGAAGTAAAGGAGAATCAGGAATTCAAGGTAATCCTTCATTACACAGTCTGAAGCCAGCTTGGGGCTGAAGATCTTGGCAATAAATAAATAAATAAACAAACAAATAAATAAATAAATAAACAAATAAATAAATAAATAAATAAATGGGATTGGCCGTTCCTGGCTCCAAATAAATAAATAAGTAAAATAAACCATGCTTCTGAAAAAGCACAAAAGCAAAGCAATCATTAAAAATTAGGTAACATGCCGGGCAGTGGTGGCGCACGCCTTTAATCCCAGCACTCGGGAGGCAGAGGCAGGCGGATCTCTGGGAGTTCGAGGCCAGCCTGGTCTACAGAGCGAGTTCCAGGACAGCCTCCAAAACAATACAGAGAAACCCTGTCTCGAAAAAGCAATAAATAAATAAATAAATAAATAAATAAATAAATAAATAAAATTAGGTAACATAGAGCCAGGTGGTGGTGGCACAAGCCTTTTAAACCCAGCACTCAGGAGGCAGAGGCAGATGGATCTCTGTAAGTTCAAGGCCAGCCTGGTCTACAGAACGAGTTCCAAGACAGTCTCCATCCAAAACAATACAAAGAAACCCTGTCTCAAAAAACAAACAAACAAACAAAAACTATAATAAATAAATCCTAAAAAAAAATTAGGCAATACATCGGGGCATTGGTGGATCACACCTAATCCTTGCACAAGAGAGGCGGAGACAGATGGATCTCTGTGAATTCAAGGTCAGCCTGTTTGTTCTACAGAGTGAGTCCCAGGACACCCAGGGTCACTAAACAGAAAAAGCCTATATCCAAAAGAAAAAAAATTAGGTAAGACAAACACCACCCATTCCTTCCAGAAATGGCTGGCTTCAGAATGACTGTGTTCTTTTTTTTTTTTTTTTTTTGGTTTTTTTCAAGACAGGGTTTCTCTGTGGCTTTGGAGGCTGTCCCGGAACTCTCTCTGTAGACCAGGCTGGCCTCGAACTCACAGAGATCCTCCTGCCTCTGCCTCCCGAGTGCTGGGATTAAAGGCGTGCGCCACCAACGCCCGGCATGACTGTGTTCTCTATGCGTTTGTACTCTTAACCAGAATCTCCTTCCCTGACACCCACTTCACCTTTGATACTCTGAATGTCATCTTTCTTTCTCAGACTCATTCCAAAGCTAAATTAAAAGACCTTCACTACATTCCTACTGTACCCTCTGCTACTTTATATCCTAAGACTTAATGCTTGTCTATTTCCTCCCCTGAACCATAAATAGTTTGGAAAGCAAAGACAAAAATCTCATTTTTTTTGAGGGTGTATGACAGAGGGATAGGGGGGTGGTTGGTTTGAGAAAAAGTCTTACATCAACACGTAGCACTCACCTCAGTTTCTCATTGAAATTATAGGGGTGCACCACCACCACCACCACCTGGCTTCACTCCTCAGATTTCAGTGTGTAGGATATATCAAGCTCTTAGTGATTATATACTGACTGGATATGATGACTTTTATGATAAAATACCTTCTGTGACTTTTTTTCCTTGTTTTTCTGAGACAGGATTTCACACTGTAGCCTAGACTAGCCTCAAACTCTTCATCCTCCTGCCTCTCTCTCCCCAGTGCTAGGAATACAGATATAAAATTCCATTCCCAGCTCTCTTCTGAGACTTTTGTAATATATTTTCCCTGATAAACCAATTGAATTCAGGATAGTATTAAAATTATTGGCATGGAGATGGAAACCTATCTCCAGATGATAGCAAAAATTTAAAAAAAAATCCCCCACCTTTTAAAGGGAATAGAGAATTGGTTGCTAGAGAGGTGGCTCAGTGGTTAGGAGCATTGGCTGCTCTTTCAGAGGACCGAGGTTCCCAGTATCTATATGGTAGCTCACAACCATCTCTAACTACAATTCAGGTGATTGGTGCCCTCTTCTGGTCTCCATTGGCAACAGACATATGTATAGTACATAGACATACACGTAGGCAAAAATATCCAAACATATAAAAATTAATTTTTTAATCTTTTGAGACAGGGTTTCTGTAGCCCTGGTTGTCTTGGAACTAACTCCACAAATCAGGCTAAACTTAAACTCAAAGATCTGCCTACCTCTGCTTCCTGAGTGCCAGGATTAAAGATGTGTACTATCACAGTCACACAGTCGGCCCTAATAAAAAAAAAAAATTAACCCAGGAGTTGTCATGCCAGCTCCTGTCTTTGGTGCCCACACTTACTGACTAGAAGACTGACAGACTCCCATATAGTAATATACATTATTATAAAAGAAGATCCAACACCTTCTGGCGGCACTGTACACACATGGTATGTATACAACAGATAAGCAGGCATATACATATACACACAAAAAGTAATAATAATAAAATTTTTTCAATTTTTTAGGGACTACAGAGATGGCTCAGTGGTTAATAGTGTATATATTATACCACTTATTAATAGAAAATACATGGGCAATCATGTTTTCTTCTTCTTGCCTTATTTGAGCATTTTCCTTCCCTTCTCTTCCTTATTTTCTATGTTTTGTACGTACATTGTGTCTGAATCTTTCCCTTTAAGTTCCCTCACACACCTATCCACATGCCTTACTATTTGGTTATACTGTGAGCATCATTTTATCTAATAGGGAGAGCTTAGGCCAAGAATGTTACTGTATTTCCTGATAACTTCTGCATGACAATAACATCTTTCTTGTGTCTATCAGGGAATCAGCAAATATGTCCTAAGAGAAGACATATTTCTCTTGCCAACAGGACAAACTACTACATTCTGCAAAATAGATAGGACATGTTTCTAGACTGTACTTTCTCAGTTTATATTTTCTTTATTTGGGGGTTGGGTGGGAGTTGAAAGGATCAAACCCAGGGCCATGGCACATCAGGCAGGGGCTCCACCACTGAGCTATATGACCCAGCCCTACTATAATTATTTTATTCATGTTATCTGTATGTGCAAATACCACATGCATAAGTGCCCAGTTGCCTGAGGAGGCCAGAAATGGGTATCAGATCCCCTAGAGGTGGAATTACAGGCAGTTGTAAGACGCCCATGGGTGATAGGGCAGTCAGCAAGTATGATTAACTGCTGAGTCGTCTCTTCAGACCTTAATAATTTTTATTTTACTTTTTGGCCAGATGTAGTAGCACACATCTTTAATTCCAGCACTCCATAGGCAGAAAGGTAGGCAGATCTCTTAGTTCAAGGACAGCCTGATCTGCACAATATGACCCTCTCTGAAAAAATACAAAAAAAGAAGCTAGAGAAAGGGCTCAGGGAATAAGAGCACTTTCT
The DNA here is from genome assembly GCF_017639785.1 of Mesocricetus auratus. NCBI lineage: Eukaryota > Metazoa > Chordata > Mammalia > Rodentia > Cricetidae > Mesocricetus > Mesocricetus auratus. The sequence continues at coordinate 148,060,207 of NW_024429266.1, read as the reverse complement.
GCTCTTACAGAGGACCAGAGTTCAGTTCCCAGCACCCACAATATGCAGCTCACAGACTCTAGTAACTCTAGTTCCAGGAAACCCAATACCATCTGGCTTTGGCAGGCACTGAACATGTGCAGTATGCACACAGGCATTCATATACACACAAAAATATAAAATTTTTCAACTTTTTTAGGGACTATAGAGATGGCTCAGTGGTTAATAGTATATATTATTCTTCCAGAATACCTGAGTTCAAGCCCAGAACTCATATCAATGAGTACATAACTGCCTATAACTTTGGCTTCCAGGGATCCAATAACTTACTTTGGCCTCTGTGAGCACTACACTCGTGTACAAACTAACAGGTATACAGAATCAAAACCAAAAAAAAAAGTCTTTTTAGGAGTAATTTTATTTTAACTGTGTGTAGACAGGTATGTATATATGAATGTTATTTTTTTTTAAGTAAAATACAGGATAGAGAAATGGCTCCATGGTTAAAAACACTTTTGCTCTATCACAGGACCAGAGTTTAGATCCCAGTACCCACCCTGAAAGGCTCATAAAAGACTGTTATCTCCAGATCCAGAAGATATGACACCCTGTTTAGTCTCTTCTACAGGTACTGGAACAAACGCGAGCATGCGAGTGCACACACACGTTAATTATTTTGGCATGGGGGAGGATTTGAGACAGGGTTTTCCTGTATAGCCTTGACTGTCCTTTTACTCACTCTGTAAGTCAGATGGGAAGTCTTCTGAGTTTACAGTGATACTTTCTACTGTCAAAATCATAGCCACAGACATAAACAAAAAGGAACAATCTACAACCAGGAGCCCAGAAGCTTACTTCAAGTCCTCAAAAGCTGTCTAATCTTCAGCAAGTCTTTTCCCACCTACAGATAGCTCTTCTTTGAAGTGCACATTTAATAACATTTGAATAGCAAGGTTGTCTGTGATATTAATAATGTAGAATCACTGTGAAAGGGTTTATGCAGCATGTCAAGATAAGCTAAGAGGAAAAAAAAAATCATCCTCTGAATGGAGCATAAAAATCCTGTGGGTCAACTTACAAAGTCTAGGCCTAACTCATTTTCCCAAACTCATTAAGCCCCTTAACCAACCTGTGATCACTTGAATTCGAGAAGAATCATGGGTGAGAAATAGGGAACTTTCCAGTTCATTTTTCTATTGTCTCAGTAGCTTCATAGGTGGTGTCTCAGAACATGGAATGTGAGTCTAAAGGGAATAAAGAATTTGCTCGATGTTAGGTATAAATTCCCCCTTTCCCAAAAGGTTAAACAAGCAAGGTCATCAAACAGTACCATACCAGGAAAATCAGAAAAGAGCTTGGAGGTTAGTTGGCCTTTTGTTTTATAGATGAGAGCACTTAAGCCCAGACAGCTGGGTTATACAAGTCTCACAGCTAGTGGGTTCCAGAGTTGGACACAGATCTGGGGAAATCAACATCCTCTTCTGGCCTCAGCAGGCACTTCACAAACAGGGTGCATCTACATACATGTAGGCAAAAAAAAGATGAAATTAGCCTGGTGGTGGTGGTGGTGGTGGTGGTGGTGGTGGTGGTGGTGGTGGTGGTGGTGGTGGTGGTGGTAGCAGCAGCAGCAGTGGAGGCAGCGGCGGCGGTGCACGCCTTAGTCCCAGCATTTGGGAGGCAGGGGCAAGCAGATCTGTGAGTTTGAAGCCAGCCTGGTCTACAGAGTTAGTTCCAGGAGAGAAACCCAGTGTGTGTGGGGGGGGTTGGGGGGACGGGGGACGACAACAAACAAACCAAAAATAAATAAGCAAACAAACAGACAGAGGAAATACTTCCTGATTTAGAAATATATTTATAGCCAGGCAGTAGTGGAGCATGCCTTTAATCCCAGCACTCAGGAGGCAGAAGCAGGCAGATCTCTGTGAGTTCGAGACCAGCCTGGTCTACAAAAACTAGTTCAAGGACAGCCTCCAAAGCCACAGAGAAACCCTGTTTCAAAATATAAAAATAAAAAATTAAAGAAATATATTTATAAACATATACAATTAATTCATGTATAAAATACATACAAATGTACAAGTAAAAAATTTAACCAAATCAGGCTTTTTATCCTGAGTCTACCTATTTTAAGTCTTTTCTGCCTCAGTGGTCTTAATATATATTGGGTTTGTTTTGTTTTTTTCAAGACAGGGTTTTTCTGTGTAGCCCTGGCTGTTCTGGAATTCACTCTCTATACCAGGCTGGCCTCAAATTCATAGATCCAACTGCCTCTGCCTCCCCAGTGCTGAAACTAAAGGCATGCACCACCACCGCCCAGCTCTTTTTATAAATTTTTATTTTATGTATATGGGTATTTTTGTCTGAATGTACACCTGTGTGTCATTTGCATGCCTGGTTCCTCTAGACACCAGAAGAGTGGGTGTCAGATCCCCTAGAATTAGAGCTAACAAACTAAGCCACCACATGAGTTCAGAAATTGAACACAGGGACCCTGGAAGAGGAACTCTTAACTGTTAAGCCATGTCTCCACCCTGAGCTAATAGCTTTAAAATTGACAAATTCAGAACCAGAATTTTCTCAATTAAGACACTCCCTCATTATATTTAATTTCATCCTTTTGTTACACAATTTTGGTTTGTTTGTTTTGAGACAGAGCCATGACTGTCCTGGAACTCAGTATGTAAGCCAGGAAGGCCTCACACTCAGAGATCCTCCTGCCTCTGCCTCCAGAGTGCTGAGATTAAAGGTGTAGACCACCCAGCCTGCCTCTATTGCCTGACTTGTGTTTATTAATATTTTAAATACCTTTAATCTACTCTGCCACCATTCAAGAAGAGACAACCAGTAAAATCCATTTGTAGTTTAGGGGTTCAACATATAGCTTCTGAACTCAAATGGCCTACACTGAATTGCTTTACTTCTGTAAAATGGAAATATTACCACTCTCTCCAAGTTCTGTGAGATTAAACATGTGCATCTGTCATAACCTACTTATGAACTTATAATTACTTTAGTTATTACTCTTGTTTCCTTTGTATATAAAGAAACAAGCAGAAATTTCCAGTATATTCCAAGTAGTGACATTTTGTAATAGTTTTCTTATATATGTGTGTACATGTGTGAGTGGTATAAATTTCTTTAACAGGCGGTGGTGGCACATGCCTTTAATCCCAGTGCTCAGCGAGGCAGAGGCAGACAGAGCTCTGAGTTCAAGGCCAGCACAGACTATAGAGTAAATCCCAAGACAGTCAGAGCTACACAGAGAAACCCTGTGTCAAAAAAACAAAAAGAAAAGAAATTTATTTTTTTTCAACGCTTTCCTTTTCAAAATGTGAGATGCATTGAATAATGCTGTTACGAGCATTATTGGGTGCTTTAATAATGCCTAGCACATAATCCATGCTATCTATTATTGCTGATATTGTGTACCTATAAAGCTGTTAGCACAATTAAGTAAAATAATGTTAACCCAGAATGTCTGACACATCATCTCAATGTAAATCCAAACACAAAGCCCTTCCCTCTCTGATGTCCACGCAGTCAAAGGCACTTAGGTGCATGTTTGTTGCTTGGCATACTACCTGTTACACTGAAGAGTCCACAGATTATGATTTATCTAACACTCTACCATACTCTTGTCAATATGTGCAGAAAATGAAGGATTGGAGCCAGGCAAAATAGCATTTTATCTGTTAAGGTATTGGGATGGGGAAACCAGAAACCACCAGAGGAATAACCGAGTAAAGGGAGTCAGTCATACAGAAAACTGCTTGCTCCCCTGAAGCCAGGCAGATGAAGATGTACCACAGAGGAGGCCAGACTAACAGATACTTGACCCTTTGGACAAGACTGAATCACTTCCACTTCCAGAGGCTTCTTAAACAATGTCTGAGACTAAACAAGTGTCACTAACGTTAGGATAAAGCTTGAGTGGGGCACCATGGCAGGCAAGGGTAAAGGGAGGGGGAGGTTGCCCTGCCCCACTACAGACAAGACAAACAGAGCTTAGTGATAAATTTTATTAGAAAGGGAAGGGGATGGGGAGGAAAGAGAAAAGAGGCAAGGAGACACAGAGAGAAGACAGAAGAGGGAGACAGGAAATGTCCTATCTGCCCCATGGGAACTTCAGGTGGGGGTCTTTGTTTTAAAGGGGTCCTTTGCACCAGACTATGCAATCATGGAACCCTGGGCTGACCAGGTACTGCCTGAGTGCATTCTGCCAGGTAACAGGGGCAGGCCATCACTAACACCAGAAAAAAACTGGAAGGCACTAAACATACAAGAAGGGCTAACGATACAGCAATCCAGGCAGTAGTGGCCTAAGACTCCCAGCACTTGGGAGGCAGAGGTAGGAGGATCTCTGTGAGTTCTAGGTCAGCCTGGTCTACAGAGGTAGTTCCAGGACATCCAGGACTACACAAAGAAACCCTGTCTTCAAAAACCAAAATGCTCACCAGCAGTAGTGGCACAGGCCTTTAATCCCAGCACTGGAAGGCAGAGTTTCAGATCTCTGACTTCAAGGTCACCCTGGTCTACAAGAGCAAGCTCCAGGACAGACAGGACTATCCTATCTGGAAAAACAAACAAACAAACAAAACAAAAACAAGCTTATCTAATGTACCAAAAATAGCATTTAAATTTTTTTTTCTTTTTGAAACAAGGTCTAGCTATGTAGTCGTGACTGGTCTTAAACTCTCAGAAATCCACCTGTTTCTGACTCCCCAGTGCTAGTATTAAAGTTGTTTGTTATCATGTCCTGCAACGCTTAAATTCTATAATCCTGTCAGGGGTAGCATATGCCTATAATTCCATTATCTAAAAGGATGAGGCAGGAGGATCCTGAGTTCAGGGTGAGCTGGGCTACATAGTGATTTTGCACTGAGAAACACAGAGCTGAAGCTGTGGGGTTTGGCAAGTTTAAGACCCTATGTTTGATCTCCACTCTGCAAAAAAATACTCTGATTTAAATAAAAATCTGCAACAGGTGCTCACCAGTAAGGAGATCTGAAGGGTATGGAGTCCATCCGCCATATCGAGTGACCTTGAATCAGTCACTCATCTCTCTGAGTTTGTCTTACTCTGTTGGGGGAAAAAAAGAAAGAGAAATAAATGCCCACTCCGTGTCAGGTGAGTGTGATTTAAAAAAAAAAAGTAGTGAAATGTTTAGAATGGAATCTGAATTGATCCACAACCACCATCCGTTCCTCTTGACTACAAAAGTAGACATAACTGCGAACTTGCGGGTCACTGGACAGTGGAATAGTCACTGGTATTCTAATAGCTTCTTAGCTATAAAATCTTTAATCACTTAACACCGCAACCTGTTCAAGGTCTAGAAAAGCAGGTTTCTAGATGCTTGGGTGCTTGGCTAGGTGCTGCACGCACGCGCGCGCACGCGCGCACACACACACACACACACACACACACACCTGCCAGTCGCTATTCAATTAAAAAAAAAATCAATGTTAGGCCTGCGTTTTAGTTATTCACGTGCCCGACAAGGGAGGTGGAGGGCGTATATTTCTGCCAACAAACTCCGAAGTGGCCTGCCCATTTCCTGCTGAAGGGACCTGGGGAAGGATTGAGAATCATCAGACACGCGTTCTAGAGCTTTCGGACCCACCCCAATTTCTCGTCGGCGACACGTGTCGCCATTTTGTTAGGAAACATGGCTGCCAGCCCTCCCCACTGTGGGGATAGAAGGGGGCGGAAGAGCGCCAGATTAGTCCTGTCTCTGAGGTATTAAACACGCTCACACGACCTCCTCTAGTCTGGCTATACCCCTGGAGCCGGGAGAAGGCAAAGAAAACCATTGGACTCGCTCTCCAGCGTCTCGATGGCCATTTCCTGGCGTGAGGAACTCGGTCAGGAAGACCTCCCAAGATGGCGGCCGCGCCGCCTCCAGAGAGCGTGGCCCAGGAGCCGCGCGAGCTAGCGCGGACGTGCGGGGCCACGCCGGCCGCCTCTCAAGGCGCATCCCTGCTCTCGGGGCTAACGCGGCTGCCGCGGGAGAGACAGCACAAGGGCAGGAGGTGGGGCTTCTGAGGGCTTCACTGACACACACCGACAAAATGCAAACAAAGCATTATGTAAATGGACGCCATTCTCCTGGCGGCCCGCGTTCACCACACAACCCCAAACCCCCACAGCGGCCGCCCGCCCGAGCGGCGCATGCTGGGGTGGGCGAGCCCCAAGTCTCTCTGCGCACCGGACGCAGCCACCGGACTGAGGCCAAGGTGGGGGTTGGTAAGAGGCGCCCGGACGCCGGGGACGAAGGGGCCCCACGTGCCCACCAGAGCGCGTGCACGCCCGCCTGGCCGCGCCTCGCCCGGCCGCCCCTCCCCCCCCCGGAAGACGCCGTGGGCCTCACCCGCCCCCCCCGTTCCCGCGCATGCGCCCTGTCCACCTCGCGCGCACGTTTTAAACCCGCGGCTTCCCCAGCTACCGCCTGCAGTGGCTTCCGCGGATGCCTGTATCGCTCCGCGCTCGAGCCCTCCGGCGGAGAGGACCAGTGGTGTCTGTCTCCGTCACAAAACAGTAACTTCCCCAGCCCCCTGCCGGAGCCGCTAGAGTTAATAAAACACGTGCTCCCTCTCAAGCCCTGCCGGATCCCCAGGTTCGCGCTCGCGGTGCGTTTCCTCGCCTCCCGCTGAGCCACAGGGCTACTTTTCTCAAGTACCGCGCGCGCGCTGGCGCAGTCTTGTGACCTAAAAAAGCCGGTCCTCTTTTTTTTTTTTTTTCTAGGGGTCCTGCGCGGCAAGCACTTCCGGGGTCAGAGGGTACGCGGGGTTGAAAGCGGGCTTCCCGCCCCGCCCAGACCGCCGAGGCTGCCGCCGGAGTCGCCACCGCCGCGCCCTCGCCCACCCGCCCGTCCGCCGTTCCCGGCCCCGCTCGCCCCCGCCGCTGCCGCCGCTCGCCTTGCGACGCCGCCGCGGCCTCCCTCCCGCGCCCGCCCGCTCCCGCGGCCCCCGCTCGCCTCGCGCCGGCAGTTCGGGCCTACTCCTCCCCTCCCCCGCCAGCCGCCCAGGACTTGACCACGTAACGAGCCCAACTCCCGAACGCCGCCCGCCGCTCGCCATGGACGCCGGTGTGACTGAAAGCGGACTCAACGTGACTCTCACCATTCGGCTGCTGATGCACGGAAAGGAAGTAGGCAGCATCATCGGGAAGAAAGGGGAGTCGGTGAAGAGGATCCGCGAGGAGAGCGGCGCGCGGATCAACATCTCGGAGGGGAACTGCCCGGAGAGAATCATCACGCTGACCGGGCCCACCAATGCCATCTTTAAGGCCTTCGCCATGATCATCGACAAGCTGGAGGAAGATATCAACAGCTCCATGACCAACAGTACGGCGGCCAGCAGGCCCCCGGTCACCCTTCGGCTGGTGGTGCCCGCCACCCAGTGCGGCTCTCTGATCGGCAAGGGCGGCTGCAAGATCAAGGAGATCCGCGAGAGCACGGGGGCCCAGGTCCAGGTGGCGGGGGATATGCTGCCCAACTCGACCGAGCGGGCCATCACTATCGCCGGCGTGCCGCAGTCGGTCACCGAGTGTGTCAAGCAGATCTGCCTGGTCATGCTGGAGACGCTCTCCCAGTCTCCGCAAGCGAGAGTCATGACCATCCCGTACCAGCCCATGCCGGCCAGCTCGCCAGTCATCTGCGCGGGCGGCCAAGATCGCTGCAGCGACGCGGCGGGCTACCCCCACGCCACCCACGACCTGGAGGGACCACCTCTAGACGCCTACTCGATTCAAGGACAACACACCATTTCTCCGCTCGATCTGGCCAAGCTGAACCAGGTGGCAAGACAACAGTCTCACTTTGCCATGATGCACGGCGGGACGGGATTCGCCGGAATTGACTCCAGCTCTCCAGAGGTGAAAGGCTATTGGGCAAGTTTGGATGCATCTACTCAAACCACCCATGAACTCACCATTCCAAATAACTTAATCGGCTGCATAATCGGGCGCCAAGGCGCCAACATCAATGAGATCCGCCAGATGTCCGGGGCCCAGATCAAAATTGCCAACCCAGTGGAAGGCTCTTCTGGAAGGCAGGTCACTATCACTGGCTCGGCTGCCAGTATTAGCCTGGCCCAGTATCTAATCAATGCCAGGCTTTCCTCTGAGAAGGGCATGGGGTGCAGCTAGAACAGTGTAGGTTCGCTCGTAACCCCCTTCTGCTGTTTTCCCATGATCCAACTGTGTAATTTCTGGTCAGTGATTCCAGGTTTTAAATAATTTGTAAGTGTTCAGTTTCTACACTTTATCATCTGCTAAGAATTTAAAATGAAAATCACATTCTCTGTTCAGCTGTTAATGCTGGGATCCATATTTAGTTTTATAAGCTTTTCCCTGTTTTTAGTTTTGTTTGGGTTTTTTGGCTCATGGATTTTATTTCTGTTTGTCGATAAGCAATGTAAGAGTGGAATGTTAATAAATTTCAGTTTAGTTCTGTAATGTCAAGAATTTAAGAATTAAAAAGTGGATTGGTTAAAAATGCTTCGTATTTGAAAAAGCTGGGAATTACTATCTTAAACTCTTTTGTTGGTTCTTTTCTTCTCCCCTTCTCTTCCCCTTTAAGTATGGGGTTCGTGGAGGCCAGAGGAATAAGGGTGGGCCGCTCTTGTTACCCTTTGCAAGCTTTCCTTGCCTTATCGGCAAGATTCCATTCCCTCTGCTCCAACAAAGAAATGGCAGGTTGGGCCTGCTTTGGGATGTTTACAAAGACGGGGTCTCTTCCTGGGAGTGACATGTCTCCAACTAAGTTTCAGAGAGAGGCCTCTGCCCATTTCTCTGGTAGAAAATACAGGGTTTTCTCAGGTGGAAAAATTGCACATTCAGTAGGACAGGATGAATGGAGAGCATCCTGTCTAGCCAGTGGTTCCCCTGCCCCCATCCCGCAGGGAAAACTTAGAACAATAAAATATTCTGGGGAAGGGTTGTGGGGGTGGGCAGGGCCTAGGAGGAATGGGGAAAGCAGGGTGGGAAGGGAGGGCCACAGCTGCAGGGGGGGTTGGAGGGTCTTGGGTCAAGTCTGGGATGACACCAGCAGGACCACGTGGGGAGCATGCACCTGTGGCAAGGAGCCTGTCAGTGTTACACCTGTCAAGTAAGGGGGCCAGAAACAAAAGGGCATTTTTCTGATTTTCCTCAGCTGTGTGTAAAGTTGAGCTAATTGTCGCAGGAAATAATCCTGCCTAAGTGGGACCAGGAATGTAGACCAGGGTGTTAAAATGCAGATTCCCAAATCCCACTACACAGAAAACTGCATCTGTAACACCCATTAAAAGATCTCTGAAGAGTTCGTCTTCAGATTAAGATCAGCTGTGGCAAAGGGTTAGTCACCAAGACCCTATCGGCTGAGTCCAGGCTGGACACCGGCAACACTAGACACAACAGGAAGACAGTTAAGGTGCCTGAGTGGGCAGTTCGAAACCAAGCAAAGGAACCCTGTGGGAGGGGTCATCCACGATAAATGCTTGTTGAAGCTTCTCTGCTGGGCACCATGGCCTGGGCCTGGTTAGTCCCTGTAGATGAAACTTACATGCATTGCTCTGGGAGATGCTGAAGGAGTCCAGGTTATAGAGGAGAGTTAGGTTCTGCCACTTGTGGCTTGAGCAAAGCATTGAAAGTTGAAGGCGTTAAAAGAACACACTCCCTGAGCTTGGGACAAAACAGTTTTAGAACACAATAAACTAGATGGCAGATGGCCTATTTCTGGGAGTAGGGATTGCCTAGCTTACAAGGGCAGAGAAGGCCTGATTAAAAGATAAGGACAAAACTATGTATACTAGCCAGGTGGGTGTCTAACTTTAATCCCAGCACGTAGGAGGCAGTGGCAAGGAAAACTCCAGGCCAGCCAGGGCTACATGGAGGCCTTGTGTCAGGAGGGAAAAAAAAGTGCCATGTGGTGGTGGCACACACATTTAACTCCAGTACTCTGAAGTTTGAGGCTAGCCTGGTCTATATACAGTGACTTCCAGGACAGCCAGGGCTACACAGAAAAACTGTCTTGAAAAGCCAGAAAAAGGGAAAAATGATGTGTACTAAACTTGGCTGAGTTGACCAGGGGGGCATGGGGCCAATGAGGACCTAGAACAGTGTCTTCTGGAAACTGAGCACTAATTTCGGGGCAAGTGAACAACAAACTTGAGTCTTTAGACAAGCCAGTAGTGTTCCAGGAAGAGGGAAATTGTTCAGATGCACTGTGGGAAAGCAGTTGAACTTTCTCAGCCCTGCTCAACATGCCCAGTAGTTTTAAGATAATTTGGGCAGCAAAGCATAGGATGGCTCCCACCTTGAAGAAATGAAAGGCAGGAGCAGCCACTGAAAAGTCTCTAACAAAGGAGGTTTCCGACTGAGATGTATCAAGCAGAATACACACTGGGGAGGCTGACAACAGACATAAGGAGAACAGTGTATCCTGGGCATGGTGACAGTATAGTACACAGGCAGAAATATCCCACCAGTAACTAGAAATGAAAAGTCACAGCTACATGCCAGCAGGTAAGTATGGACCAAAAGCTGAGTGGTGGGGATGTGTCATTTTGATGATGAGGGACTTAAATAGTCTTGGGTGCTGGTGTCTCTCTGTACCTGTCAGTCACTGCCTGACCCAGCAAGGCCTAGAAGTAGTGTAGTAGAAGAGGAACTATGGCATGCACAAGGCCCTGTGTTCAGTCCCTGGCACCATACAGATAAATAAATAGTTAAAGCCAGGATAGTTTGCTAGATAGTGCCCTTGAGAAAAGCCAAAGTTTTGAGGCTGATGGAAGGACAGCAAAGCTGAAGAGAGACAAAAACAAAAAGGGGATGTGATGGCATAGGCAGGCCTAGCCCTCAGGAAGCTCATCAGTTTGAAGACCATACTGAGACCCCCCCATCTCAAAAAGAAATGGTGGAGGGGTGGAGGTTTCGCTTTAATCCCAGCACTCGGGAGGCAGAGGCAGTCAGATCTCAGTGAGTTTGAGTCCAGCCTGGTCTACAGAGCTAGTTCCACGACAGGAATCCTGTCTCGAAAAAACAATAACAAGACAAAAACAGCCAGGCATGTGGCCAAGCCTTAAATCTGGGCACTCAGGAAGCTGAAGCAGGCAGATCTCTCTGAGATCAAGGTCAGCCAGGTCTACAAATTGAGTTCCCAGACCAGCCAGGGCTGCATAGAAAGAACCTATCAAAGAAACTGGACGGATGGGTCAGCGGTTAAGAGCACTGGTTGCTCTTACAGAGGACTCGTTCAATTCCCAGTACTCACGTGGCAGCTCACAACTGTCTGTAACTTCATTCAGTTCCAGGGGCTCTGACATCCTCAGACCAATTCACATAAAATAAAAAATTAAATTTAAAAAAAAACTCTTACCTTCACACTCCCCCCACAAAAAAATACAGGTACATTTAACCAGGAGTAATGGTTCTTGCTTTTAACTCTAGCACTCCAATGAATACAGAAGCAGGAGCAGTTCAAGGTCATCCTCAGCTACATATGGGGTTCAAAGTCAACTTGGGCTGTAAGAGATCCTCAGAGGGGGGCTACAAGGTCCCACCCCTCCCTGAGAATTTTTCACACAGTTTGTGGTTGCTGTGGGAGAGAAGGACATTTTATTCAGTGGTGTAGATACTGGTAAAGTGCCCATGCTCCTATAAATACATCCTCACAATGAAAACAAAGACATGGCTGGTGGAGTGTTTGCCTGGCACTGTGAACACCTAGGTTCCGTCAGCACTAACAGAGCAGACCTGTAATCCCAGCCCTCGGGAGACAGAGGCAAGAGGGCCAGACCCACACCTTCTGGGAATCTTGAGAGTCACCACTTGAGAGAGAAACCATGAATAGTTTACCAAGACAAAAACAAGGGGGTGGAGGGATAGTGTAGAGGTTAAGAGCACTGGCTACTCTTCCAGAGGACCTGGGTTCAATTCCCAGCACACACATGGTGACTCACAACTGTCTGTAATTTCAGTTCCAGGGAGCTTGGCATCCTCACACAAATATATATGTAGGCAAAATACCAGTGCAAGACAGAAAATAAAGCCAGGCATGATGATGTGAGGTCCCAGCACTTTGAAAGCAGAGGCACTCTGATTTTGAGGTCAGCCTGGTATACAGTCGTTCAATGACAGCCAGGGCTTCGTAGGGAAACCCTGTTGAGAAAGACACACACACAGTTTTGTTTTGAGGTTTTTTGTTTGTTTGTTTGGTTGGTTGGTTGGTTTTTCAAGACAGGATTTCTCTGTGTAGCTTTGGAGCCTGTCCTGGAACTCACTCTGTAGACTAGGCTGGCCTGCCTTGAACTCAGAGATCCACCTACCTCTGCCTCCCTGGTGTTAGGATTAAAGGTGTGTGTCATCCACATGTTTTTAGTTTTGTTCTTAACCATTTTTTTCTTTTTTCTTTTCTTTTTTTTTGTTTTTTTTTTTTTTGTTTTTATGAGACAGGGTTTCTCTGTATTGTTTCCGAGGCTGTCGGTCCAGCCCAGCCTCGAACTCACAGAGATCCGCCTGCCTCTGCCTCCTGAGTGCTGGGATTAAAGGCATGCGCCACCACCGCCCGGCTTGTTACCATTTTAAACTTTTTAAAATCTCAAGTGGTGTGTGTGTGTGTGTGTGTGTGTGTGTGTGTGTGTGTGTGTGTGTGTGTGTGTGTGTGTGTGTGTGTGTAGAAGGTCAGGGGGCATCAGATCACCTGAGCTGGAATTTGGAAATACAGGCAGTTGTGAGCTGCCTGATGTGGATGCCGGGAATCAAACTCAGGTCCTCTACAGGAACAGTATATGCTCTTCACCACCAAGCCATCTCTCCAGCCTACAGTGTTTCTTATTGCAGCCATCAACTGTTAGGCCACAGCCACTCAACAGAGAAGCCTGGACAGGTTGGCAGATGACTGTTGTGTCATGGCCATAGGAGCTGTACCACATACCACAAGGTTCATCTCCCTCCAGACCACAGCCTCCTCTCTCACTTGTCACCCCTTACTACTCCGGCCACATGGAAAACCTTGGCCATCCCCAGTATGGACAGTGAGCTGCCACCTTCCACTGACTCTCGGTGACCCACCCCCCACACCTGCCAGCACTACGTACTGATAGCTGAGCCTCTGAGTTGAAGCAACCTCACCCCTACACTCTCAGCTCTCTGCTGCCCCACAGACTGTCCAGTGTCTTCTTTGTGCTTGTATCTCCCATGAACAAGATGGCAGTCAGGAATGAGCTATTGCAGGAGAAATTTTCCACATCTGCTCACTTTGCCTGACCACTAAATGGAGTTCCTAAAAGCCGTTTGTTTGTTTGGGGGACAGGGTCTCGTTAGCCCAGGCTGGCCTCAATCTTCTGATCCTCCAGCTTTTCCCTCCTAGTGCTGCCACTGCAGGCACTCACTGCCACATCTGGTTTCTCTTGGGCTCGGGGAATGGAACCTAGAGCTTCCTATGTGTTAGGCAAGCCCTCTACCAACTGAGTTACAATTGTTCGGAAAAAAAAATGAAATCTGGTTATATCTTTCTCCTACTTAAAGTAAATCCCATCCCTACCCACCAAAGCAAAAATCTACAGAGTCCAGCCTGGGCTAAGAAGAAAAGAAGGTGCCCCACTCTCCTTCCTTTCCAGCTTGCTATCAAAGTGACTGTTGCTGTGGGTCCCTTCAGTCCTCCCTGTAGTTCCCCTTCTGCTGGGCATCCTTGCACAGGGATGTGGGCGTCCCTGGCTGGGTGCTTCGTCTACACCTGCCTGGGCTTCTAGAGCCCCTGATCTTCAGGGACTGTTGGGCTCTCTCTGATAAGGGTTCTGTACTCTGCTGAGGCTCCTGACTCAGCTGACGGATCCCAACTCCAGTCCTGGCGCTGGCAGCTGCTTACAGTGACCGTGGACAAGTTGCTCTGGCTTTCTAGGGCTCAGTCTTCCAAGCTGGAAGACAGGATGAGATAATATCCACCATTCTCTGGCTGCCTTAGAATATAGTGCTGTGCCTTGGAATATAATGCTGCCTTTGTGGCTCCCATCTCTGCTCTGCCTGCTGACACTGGGCTGACTTCTGGCATACAAGCCTTCTGTCAACACCAGGGAGAAGAGTGGGAGAGAGAAAGAGAGCTGTCATTAACCAGTTTCAGCTTGGTATTCGGTGGGCTTATTTGTTTGTTGTTTGTTTGTTTGATTTTTGAGAAAGAATCTTGTGTATCCTAGGTAGACTCCAAATCACTATGGAGCTGAAATTGACCTTGAACTCCTGATTCTCATGCCTCCAGTTTCTTTTCTTTTCTTTTTTCCTTTGGTACAGGGTCTCTTTATTATGTAGCTCCAGTAGTTGTCCTGGAACTCACTATGTAGTTGGCCTATATAGTGTAGTTGGCCTTCATGAGTTACATGAGTTTCAGGCTGGTCTCAAAATCGCAGAGATCCATCTGCCTCTGCCTCTCAGAGTGCCGGGAGTAAAGGCACTGGGATTATAGGTGGCATCACCATGCCCAACCAGCTTGGCATTTGGGCAACTCTTCCTAGGTGCTTGATTGAAGAGAAAGAAGAAAGGAGATGATTCCAGGGAGATTTGTTCTAACATTGTTGGTCATGCCTGCTCACTTCAGAGGACAGTAGATGGAACAAAGAAAAAGAGACATGCCAGATAGAGTAGGTTATCTGGAGCAGTTGGTCCCCAAAGAGAGATCCATCCAAGGCACCCTCCTCTCCTTTCTTCTGTCCCCTGTCCTCACAGGAGGGCTCTGAGAGGTCTCTGCCTCTCTGGGGACCTCTTGGACCTTATAACCACTTCTTCCCAAGTGCTGAGATTATAGGTGTGTGCTTCCCAACCCAATTGAAATTTTGATGCCATTTTACTGGTGAGAAAACTGAGCTCCCTCCTCTAGTCCTGAAGGGACCACCAGGTCATAGCTGTTGGGATGTCTAGATCCAGAGAGACAGCGCCAAGCTATACTTTCAGTCACTCTGCTAGACTGTCTCATCAAGCTGGAAAAACTACCTTTAGGCACATTATCTTCTTTTGTTTCTAGTAAGTTAAAAAAAAAAAAAACAGGGTCTTGCTAGGCCGTGGTAGCACACACCTTTGATCCCAGCACTCAGGAGGCAGAGGTGGGCAGATCTCCGTGAGTTTGAGGCCAACCTGGTCTATAGATCGAGTTCCAGGACAGGTCTCAACAAAAACAGGTCTAACTATGTAGCCCAGGCTGGCCACGGGTTATCCTCCTGTCTCAGCCTCCCAAGTGATAGGGTTACAAGCATGAACCATCATGTCTGACTATACTTAGTAACTTTTATTACCCAACTTTCAATTAAAAAAAACAAAAAGCATGCCAGGCATGGTGTCTCATGCCTACAATTTCAGCCCACATTCCAACATGTAAGAGGATGAAACACGCTTGACCATTGTGAGTTCCAGGCCAGCCTGGATGGAAGGAGCCCTTGTCAAACATTAGAGATGTGGAGATGGGCACACAAGCATGAGGACCAGACTTTAGGACCCACATAAAAGCTGTATTGTATACCTGTAACCTTAGTTGGGTTGGGGGGATAGAGTCAGAAGGAATCACAAGGCTTCTTGGCCGGGGAGTCTGGCTAATCAGTAAGTGCAGGGAGAGACCTTGTCTAAAAGAATGAGGTAGCAAGGGCTAGAGAGAGACATCAGAAAGAGGACACAGGTACCCATGCCCTCACACATATAAATTAAAAAAAAAGATAAATAAAATAGATTTTAAAAGCTCTAAATAATAAATATCTTTTAAAAATGCTTTCAAAACTTTTTTTTAGACAAGGTCTTCCTATGTAACCCTGGCTGTCCTGGAACCCACCATGTAGATCAGGCTGGTCTCAAACTCACAGAGTTCCAACTGCTTCTGCCACCTGAGTGCTGAGATTAAAGGTGTGTGTCACCACACCCACTTTTGGGTGGAGAGGTGATGGAGAGGGAACACAGGAACTCATACACGCTAGGCAAGCACCCTACATGAATGTTGGGTACATATGAAAAGCCCCCCAGTGCTGCTAATGCCCCAACTACCTACTTGATATACAACTATGCAGGTTTTTTCTTTTTATCACATTGATACACCATAAAATCCATTTTATTTATTTGCCCCTTATTTGGGGGGATGCTAGGAACTGAGCCCTTACCACAGAGTTGTATCACTACCACAATCCGTATTCACCATTGTATTGATTTATTTAATGTTTTTTAACCAAGGTCTCACTGTGTAGCCCTGGAACTCACTATGTACATCAGGTTGGCTTCAAACCCAATTCTGCTTCTGTCTTCTGAATGCTGGTATTAAGGCCTGTATCACTGTGCCTATTTATGTTGTATGTCTGTGTTTGTGTGTGCGTGTGTGTATCTGTGTTTGTTTATTTATGTTAGCCTATATGTGTGTTTGTATATTTATTTATTTTAGCATGTGTGTGTCTGTATATTTATTTATCTATTTTAGTGTGTGTGCATCTGTATATTTATTTATTTTAGCATGTGTGTATCTGTATGAGTGTATGTGCTTCTGTGTAGAGGGGATGCCTGAGTCCAAGAGAAAGATAGGATCCCTTAGAGCTGACTTGTATTTTGCTCACTTTGCAGTGTATTACGGTATTCAAAACTGAAAGTCATCTCCGCTGCTTGTACCAGACATTCTCACCAGTAACCTCCTGGCACCCCATCCCCCACCCCACCTCCATTCCCCTCCACTCTACCCTCCCTTTCCTGTTCTGTTTTACTCTCATTAAATGGCACTGTCCTCCAGAGTAGCTACCATCTTCATAAGACAGCTGTGTCTGCTTGCAGACGATCATCCCTGCTGAGCTGGTTGATGTTGATGTTTGCTCACTTGAGGAGGGAGTGGGAAGGGTCTCCGAACCCTCACCTGAGGACAACCACTCCTTCCAGACATTTGCGTTCAATTCTGCCCTAACTGTAGGCAGATTCCTCTGGGCCTGAGACGGTGCTAGAGCATACAGACTTGGAAAGTCAGAGAAAGGGAGTTTCAGGGCCAGGCAGTGGTGGTGCACGCCTTTAATCCCAGCACTAGGGAGGCAGAGGCAGGCGGATTTCTGTAAACTCAAGACCAGCCAGGTCTACAAGAGCTAATTCCAGGACAGCCACAGAGAAACCCTGTCTCGAAAACAGAAAGGAAAAAAAAAAGGGTGAGTTTCATCTTCAGTGGTGGGGACGCACACCATCATCCAAGCTGGATGAAGACCTTCCAGTGTGGCTGCTTCAAGGTCACTCACGTGCCTGTCTGTACCCTTTCACACATGCTAAGTAAGCCCAATAGAGCTCATTGGTTCCCTAGGGTGAACTTTGGTGGAATCAAATATTGGGTTGTCATTAGGACCTTTGTCAAGGTAGACTTGTTCACATCTCCCATGGAAAAATTCTTACACGTTCCAGCCCCTCTCCCCCAGCCTGCCTTCCCTGGCAAATGCTTAGGTACTTGCCGATTGGACATTTCTTACCTGTAGTATTGCAGACTTGCCTTGGTTGTCTGACCCCTATCATGTAGTGTATAATTTCAAGGTTTATCCGTGCTGTGGAAGGATCCAGGGCCTCTTGCCTTTTTGTGGTGCATAGACTCAGATCCAAATGCTGTCAGGTTATGCAGCACACACGAATTTAGGTGTTGAGTTTTGGTGGCATGTGCCTTTACCAGGGGAGGCAAATCATTTCACAGGCCTCAAGTTCTTTTGTGTGTTTGGTTTATCAAGAAAGGTTTTCATTTGGTTTTATTGAAGCCAACACAGAACTTGCTGCTGTGTTTTTTCTTCAGTGATAAATAAAATACATAATTGGAAAAAAAAAACAAAGAAAGGTTTTCTCTCTGTAACAGCCCTGGCTCTTCTGGCATTCACTTTGTAGATGACAGTGGCTGGCCTCAGACTCACAGAGATCCACCTGCCTCTGCCTCCCGAGTGCTGGGAATAAAGGTGTGTGCTACCACTGCCAGGCTTTTTTTTTTAAGTGCAGTGCTCTTCTGGCTGGTTCTGTTTCTTCCGGCCCCTTCTCACAGCCATGCCTGAGTTCTGCTCACCTCCAATCTCATCCCAGCCTGGGGCTACTTCCACACCCAGCCAGGTATAGAAAAATGCAATTGTGTGCTGTCCTTGGCAGCACACATGCCAAAGCTTGAACCACACAGAGATGAACATGGTGCCTGCTCAAGAGAATCCATGAGGTGCCCCATATTTTCTATTCGCTGAAATAAAGAAAAGTGAAACTGTGTAATAAACTTTTTCTTTTATTGGGGGGGAACCACACAGGAGGGACAGAGGACAGGGTTTCTCTGTGCAGCCCTGACTGTCCTGCAACTCACAGAGATCTGCCTGCCTCTGTCTCCTGAGTGCTGGGATTAAAGGCATATGCCACCACTACTTGGCTGTGCAATGAATTTTTTTATGACTGAATTTTTTAAAAGGTTATATGCTAGGCTAGAGAAATGGCTCAGTGATTGAGTTTACTTGTCTACCAGAGTACTTGCATTCAGTTTTTAATAGCCACAACAGTGCCTGTAACTCCAGCTCCAGAAGATACAATGCCCTCTTCTGGCCTCCAAAGGTACCCTACTACTACACACACACACACACACACACACACACACACACACACACACACAAACACTACACTAAAATATTTTTATAGTCATGCCCTTAGCCTGTACTGTTTTAGTTCAAGATTGGACTTGAACTCTTGATCTTCCTACTCCCACCTCCACAGGACTGGAGTTATATGTATACCACACATACAGGCTTTTTTTTTTAGGGGGGGGTTCGAGACAGGGTTTCTCTGTGGCTTTGGAGGCTGTCCTGGAACTAGCTCTTGTAGACCAGGCTGGTCTCGAACTCACAGAGATCCACCTGTCTCTGCCTCCCGAGTGCTGGAATTAAAGGCGTGCGCCACCAACGCCCGGCACACATACAGGCTTTTAAAAGCTTGTTCCAAGCCAGGCGGTGGTGGCGCACACCTTTAATCCCAGCACTCAGGAGGCAGAGGCAGGTGGATCTCTTGTGAGTTTGAGGCCAGCCTGGTCTACAGAGCGAGTTCCAGGACAGCCTCCAAAACAATACAAAGAAACCCTGTCTCGAAAAACTAAAAGAATAAATAAATAAAATAAAAACTTGTTCCAGGGGCTGGAGAGATGGCTCAGAGGTTAAGAGCACTGACTGCTCTTCCAGAGGACCTGAGTTCAATTCCCAGCAACCACATGGTGGCTCACAATCATCCATAATGAGATCTGGTGCCCTCTTCTGGTGTGCAGACATACATGGAGGCAGGATGTTGTATTCATAATTAATAAATAAACTTTACATTTTCTATTTTAATTTTCTGAAGCTATTTGGTTGATCCTAAAGGAGGCTGGCCCTGGGGCAGGGTGGGAAGCTTGCAGCAAATCTTCACATCTCCAGCTGTCCTCACTGGGCCCCACCTTCTTTGATTGTTGCCATCCCATGGCCCTCCCAGCCCAGCAGCATGAGTCATAATGTCCCTTGTTAAAATCAGCTCCACACTCAGGGCTACTTTGATATTCAGTTCAGTAGGTAGCACATCTACGTTTACACACACACACACAGACTCACATACCACATACACTACACACACACACACATAGACTTACATACCACACACACACCATACACACACACAGACTTACATACTATATACTCACTACACACATACACACACACAGACTTATATATCACATACACACCACACACACATACAAAGAGACTTACATAACACATACCACGTATAAACAGAGTTATACTACACACACACACAGATGCACACACACACACGCACACACACTTATATACCACACAAACTCAGACTACACCACACACACTGAGACTAACACACCACACAAATGCACACCACATGCTCACAGATCTGCCTGCCTCTGCCTCCTTGCTGGGAGTAAAGGCAAAGGCCTGTACCACCATGTGAGGCCCAACCCTAGCATTCTTGTGAAAATATCTTTGTCCTCACATGCTGCAAAGTATCTCAGGAACCCAGGGCTCTCTCTAATCACTCAGACATTCTGTGTCCAAAAAGACTTCAACACACACACACACACACACACACACACACACACACACACACACAGGCTGAGTTGGAATTTGTTATGTAGCTGAGATTACAGATGTATACTTCCACACCTGCAATATTTTCTTTGTAAAGATTTTTATCATTATTGTCTTTAAGATTTAATTCTGAGCTGGGCGGTGGTGGCGCACGCCTTTAATCCCAGCACTCAGGAGGCAGAGGCAGGTAGATCTCTGTGAGTTCAAGACCAGCCTGGTCTACAGAGGGAATGCCAGGACAGCCTCCAAAGCCACAGAGAAACCCTGTCTCGAAAAACAAAAAACAAAATAAATAAATAAATAGAAGTAAAAATAATGGAACAGGAGCCAGCAAGATGGCTTGGTGAGAAAAGATGGTTGCACAAGCCTGGGGACCCAAGGTGGATTCCTGGAACCCACGTACTAGAAGAGAACCAACTTTCACAGGCTGTCATCTGACCTCCACACTCAGTGTGGCACTCAGAAGTCACACAAATCTAAAAAATATTCTCGGTGACATAGGCCGTTTGCTGAATTCTCAGTACAAACTGCTGAGACATGTAATTTCTGCGTTCCCTTCCACTAATCAAATGGAAAGTAATATGCTGCCCTGTGATTGGTTTGCTTGTGTGCTTTAACCTGCCAACCCTCAATGTGCTTAAGAATGTGGGAAATGAGCCAGGGCTACACAGAATGACCTGGTCTCAAAAGTAAACAAACAAAGATGCCCATCAAGAATGTGGGGAATGAATCTGAAATGAACAAAGTATCCATGCAGAGTCCCGTCACCTCACACGAAAACCCACTTTGCGATCTGTGTGTGATGTGTTAGTGTTGGTCTGCATGGAAAGGTCAGAGGATGATAGTCTTTCTTGCTTTTGCCACTGCACCTTGTACTCCTGGCTTGTGAGCTTCTGGGGGATCTTCCAGTCTTTGCTCCCTTCTCAAGTAGGATTGCCAGGGTAACAGAGGTCTAGAACCACAACTGACATTTCATATAGGTACCAGAGATTCGTAGTCAGGTCCTCAGGCTTGCACGACCAGCACCATTACCTGACTACCTATCTTACCTGCTTTTTGTTGTTTTGATTTTGAGTTTTTTTTTTTTTTTTTTCTGAGACAGGGTTTCTCTGTATTGTTTTGGAGGCTGTCCTGGAACTCGCTCTGTAGACCAGCCCGGCCTTGAACTCACAGAGATCCACCTGCCTCTGCCTCCCGAGTGCTGGGATTAAAGGCGTGTGCCATCAATGCCCTGCTTGTTTTGTTTTTTTGAGGGAGTGTCTCTTATGGCCCAAGCTAGCCTCCAATTTGCCATGTATCTAAGGATGGCCTTGAACTCCTAACCCTCCTGCTTGATCCTACCAAGTGCTAAAATAACAGGCATAGGCTGGGCTACCATGAACTCTGGGTCACTGTCCCTACTTCCTGAGTGCGGGAATTACAGACATGAAACTCCATGTCTGGCTGGTTTTGAAAAGGTCTCCCTCAGAAGCACTGACTGGCCTGGAACTCATTATGTAGCTTAAACTGGACATAAACTCTCAGCAATCCTCCTGCCTCGGCCTCCCAAATGCTGAGATTACAGGTTAATGCCATCAAGACCTTGAGCATGGTAGGAGGCACTGAATGGAAGGATCCTTCAAAAGGTGATAAAAGGGCTGTAGTCCGTCGTTAAGTTTGTGGTTAGCAAGAACATCCTGTTATACTGTCAACTTCTTTTTCTAAGACCATCTCTTGTCTAAAGAAATAGGTCGTAAGGGTTAGCCTCTCTGTAACAAAGCTTAAACTTCTTAGGTTCCCGAATCCCTTGCTGAAATTTTGGGTGTAAGCTGGTCTCACCCCAGTGTACAGAGAGAGACCAACTGGGCTCCACTTTGTTGGCCAAAGCCAGAAGACCCATTCAGTGAGCCAAATCTCCAGCCTTCTGGTGAGGGGTGCAACCACTTCATACTCTATCACACGTTAACATCTTGTTCAGAAAGAGCCCCTGCATTCTCCCCAAGGATATGGGAGGAATCACCAAAAGTCATCTGTGTTATCTGGATCTGGAGGGACATGTCTGTAAACCCAGCATTCAGGAAGTAGAGGCAGGAGAATGGCAGAAAAGTCAAGGTAAGAATGGTCAACACAAGCCAGGCGGTGGTGGCCCATACTTTTTTTTTTTTTTTTTGGTTTTTCGAGACAGGGTTTCTCTGTGGCTTTGGAGGCTGTCCTGGAACTCACTTGGTAGTCCAGGCTGGTCTCGAACTCACAGAGATCCACCTGCCTCTGCCTCCCGAGTGCGGTGGCCCATACTTTTAATTCCAGCACTTGGGAAGCAGATCTCTGTGAGATCAAGGCCAGCCTGGTCTACAGAGCGAATTCCAGGACAGCCTGCAAAACAATACAGAGAAACCCTGTCTCGAAAAACAAAAACAAACAAAAAAGAATGGTCAACACAATGAGTACCAGGCTATTATTGGAACTATTGAATGAGACCCTGTTTCATACACCCAGAGAAGTCATCTTCAAAGATGAGTGTGGTGTGGTGCGGGCCTGTAATCCCAGAGCTCAGAGATGGAGTCTGCAAGGCAAGACCCTGCTTCAGAAAAACAAAGAAATAACAGCAAAATCTCCTGAAGCCAGGCATGGTAGTGCACATTTGTAAGACCAGCACACTGGAGGCTGGAGCAGGATAGAATTTCTAGGCTATCCTAAGAAACCTAGTATCATCTTGCTCAAGGAAAAATACAAAGGACCATGAAGGTACCTCAATGGCAGAGCACATGTTGGACATGTGGAAGGCCCTGGGTTCAATCACCAGTAATTTTCATTACAGCTCAAAGGTGATTTCACTTTTAATTATGGAATAGCCAAAGAAGCCCTAGCTGTGTCAGCCATCTCTATAATCCCAGCAATCGCAGAAGCCGGATGTCCTCAGCTACATTGCAAGTTGGAGGCCAGTTTGGCTTTCAGACACCCTCTCTCAAAAGTGAGTAAATAAATGTTGTTCCGAAAGCCTTTAATCCCAGCACTTGGGAGACCGATCTCTGTGAGTTCCAGGTCAACCTGGTCTACATAGAGAGACCCTGTCTCAAAAACAACAAAAAGTTGGACAAACACACACATGGTGGGCATCCTGCTTGGTGGTGCCACACTCACACCTAACACTTTGAGGTCCCAGTACCATCTAACTACAGAAAAGATAAAGTAAGAAAAATAGAAACATCTCAAACAATGCACAGAAGGCCCAATGTTGTGGTAAGGGATTTTAATCCCAGCTCTTGGGAGGCAGAAGCAGGAGGATCTCTCTAAGTTTGAAGCCAGCTTTTTTAATTTTTGAAACAGGTCTTGCAAAATTGGCCAGTTTGGTCTAGAACTCATGGTGTGGGCCAAAGACATCAGACAAGGCCGGCAGTCAGGGCTGGTGATCTTGGGCTGTGGACCCAATTACAAGTGTATCTTCTTAGCATCAGGGAAGACATTACCAGAAAACTGGAGGTATCACCTCCCTTGGCTCATCACAATCCTCTCCCACTTTCCTTGTTTATAAACACACACACACACACACACACACACACACACACACACACACCCTCACACCCTCTCAGTGAAAGAGCAAGAGACTGTGGACTGTACAGTCTCAGTCTCTAGACTTAGTCTCCCATTCACACAGCAGAGCTCCTACCTCGGAATCCTTGCAGGCTGGGCACTACAGGATTTGGATGGGACTGGTCTGGGTCTTGTATTTGACTCTGCAGGAGAGAAAGATGAGCTTCTTTGCTAATGCAGAGCCTTGGCTGCTAGCTGGGATGGAGGCTCAGCCTTCGTGGGCAGAAGTTCCCATCCCATCCTCTCAGTGGGTCATCCTACCTTCCTCCTCCCCTCTCCTCTCCTCACATAAGCCAGTCTGGGGAATCAGATCTTGGGGAACTTTGATCTCTTTATCTGGAAGGCAGGAAGGTAGGCCTGTGAAGCCCGAGGGGTGTGAACTCATGCTCAGGAATGCTTCACATTTTTTTAGCAGTTTCATTCCTGCCATGTCTTCTAAGTGGGGCCTTCCCCACAGGAAGGCTGCAGCGGAAACTGCAAGAGCATGAACAGGAGGGAGGGGGTCTTTGGAAGGGACTAGAAGACAGAGTTTGGAAACATCCACCCTAGAAAAGGCCTGGAATGGGCCAGGCACTTACTCCTTCCTCACTGTGTGAGTGAAAAAGGACCCTAGGGCTGCGGATGCAGCTAGTTAGACGCCTGGGTTCTTCCTCAGACCTGCAATTCCAGCACTGAGGATTTAGAGGTCGGAGGATCAGAAGCTCAAGGTCACCCTTGATTACAGAGTTCATGAACAACTGGGAATATATGAGACTGACAAAAAACAAACTGGTTTTTTGTTTGTTTGTTTGTTTCTTCTTTGAGACAGGGTTTCTCTATGAAGCTCTGGTTGTCCTGGAACTCCTCTGTAGATCAGGCTAGCCTCAACTTAGAGATCCACTGCCTCATCCTCCTGAGCACTAGGACTAAAGGTGTGCACCACCATGTAGGCCTGCAACAAGTGTTCTTAAACACTGAGTCATCTTTCCAGCCCTAAATAAATCTCTGACAGGGCCTGAGGGTATGCTTAGAGATAAAGTATTTGTCTAGCAATAAGGCCCTGGGTTCTGTCCATAGCACTGAATGCATAAATGCATTAATTAATTAATAAGTCAGGGGTGGTGGTGTAGGCCTTTAATCCCTGCACTCAGGAGGCAGAGGTAGGTAGGTGTCTATGAATTTGAGGCCAGTCTGGTCTACAAAGTAAGACCCTCCCGAAAAAAAAAAAAAAACCAAACAAAAAAGAAAAAAGCTAAGAAGCCCAGCATGGTGGCTCATTCTTGTTATCCCAACACTCTAGAGGCCGAGGCAGGAGGATTGGCATGTGTTTCAGGCCAGCCTGGGCTACATAGTGAGTTGTAACCTAGAATATAGTGAAACCTGGCTTAATATTACCAAGACCATAAGTTCCATCCCTAGCACAGCCAAAAATAAACCAAAACCAAATAAAAAACCACTGAGACACAACCAACACAAATCAACTTCATGTTACACAACACAAATAACGCCCATGTTAAAGTTGAAGAAATTAAGATTTCATGGCAGAATTTTTCTAAACTTACACAGTTTGCAGTTGAAAACAATGATTTAAAACTTCTTTGGCACCTGCCATGGAGGTGCACCCTGGTAACCCCAGCGCAACATCCAGCAGTTGGAAGCAGGAGGGTTAAGAGTTCAAGGCCAGCCTTAGCTACATAAGGAGTTCTTGGTCAGCTTGGCCTACATGAGACCCTGTATTTAAAAAAATAAATAAAATATGCAGGTGGATCTCTGCAAGTTCACCGACAGCATGGTCTACAGAGTGAGTTCCAGGACAGCCAACGTTTCACAGAAACCCTGTCTCAAAAAAAACAAAACCAAACCAAAACAAAACAAAAAAAAACCAAGAGGGCAGGCATGGTGGACCATGCCTGGAATCCTAGTCCATGGGAGGTAGAAGCAGGACAGGTGTGCATGAGTGTGTGTGTGTGTGTGTGTGTGTGTGTGCATGTGTGTGCATGAGTGTGTGTAATCGAAGTCATCTTTGCCTACACAGTTCACACCCAGCCTGGGCTACATGAGTCCCTGTCAGAAAGAGAGAGAGAGAGAGAGAGAGAGAGAGAGAGAGAGAGAGAGAGAGAGAGACAGAGAGACAGAGAGACAGAGAGACAGAGAGAGACAGAGAGACAGAGAGAGACAGAGAGACAGAGAGAGACAGAGAGACAGAGAGAGAGACAGAGACAGAGAGACAGAGACAGAGACAGAGAGACAGAGACAGAGAGAGAGAGAGAGAGAGAGAGAGAGAGAGAGAGAGAGAGAGAGAGAGAGAGAGAGAGAGGGTGGGGGGGGGGAGAGTGGGTGCTCTCCAGAGAGGGGATGGTGTCTGAAAGACCTGCACTCACGACCTAGGGGCCAGCCTGGGTTATAAAGCCAGACTCTTGAGTCAAAAAAGAAAACTAAAATCAAGCCATGGAAAACACTACTTTGGGTATGAAAAGAGTTAAAACAAAACCAGAAGTCCGAAGTTCCTTCTTCCTCCACGCCACGCCTCCCAGGCACATTTGGAGTGGTTTCACCGGGCTTGCTTTGTTTGGGGCTTGGTGTTTTGTTTAATTTTCAGGACTGGGAAACGATTCGGCCCACCAAGACCAACTGCAGCTTATTGGAAGGACACTGGGGTGGTACCGAGGACGGAAGGAAGAGCTAGTGCGGCAGACAGGCAGGATCCAGGGCAGCCCAGACCTTTACAAAACACCATGGCTCCGAAGCTGTTGCTACGCTGGCCGCCAGGCCCAGGCAGGTTTCAAATTCCTGTGAGAATCTGAGTTGTCCGCCTGGATCAGGTGTCTGCAACCCTGTCTCTCCTGCCCCCCCCCCCCCCCTTCTATCTCTCCTTCTGTCTCTCCCTCCCTCCCTCTAGCCATTCTAACTTATGAACTTGTGATCCTCCTACCGCTACCTGCCTGGAGCTGAGGTGGCGGACATGCCCCATTAAGCATAGTTTCTGTGTAACTAAGCAAGCCAGGCCGGCCGGGCAAGCACTGTACCACTGAGCTGCACCCCCAGTCCAGATCTCTGTGCTCTCCTGAGACTTTGAAGGGAAGTCCTTTGTGGGCAAGGCATTCCCCCCCGTAGGGATACTTTCCGGCAGAAGGAAGGAAAAGTCATCAGGCGTGCCCGGTCACTCAGGAGCATGGAAGTGCCATAGCTATAAATTCAGCCTGGCCTTCAGGGTGTTCCATTCGGTTTCATCACGGTCAGCAGTTACAAAAGGCGGACCAAAGCCGGGCGTTGGTGGCGCATGCCTTTAATTCCAGCACTCGGGAGGCAGAGACAGGCGGATCTCTGTGAGTTCGAGACCAGCCTGGTCTACCGAGCGAGTTCCAGGACAGCCTCCAAAGCCACAGAGAAACCCTGTCTCGAAAAAAAACCAAAAAAAAAAAAAAAAAAAAAAAAAGGCGGACCAATCTGCAATGCCTATCACATTGTGTCCCTCGTGGTCCAGTGACAAGGTTAGGCTCAGGACTGGGCTTGCACCTCTTGCCGGGTTTCCAGGGAATCAATGAGATAGCTTAGGGAGTAAAGGTGCTTGCCAAAAACCTGAGGGACCTCAGATTCATTCCTGGGACTCAGGGAGTGGATTAGAACCAACTCTTGCAACTTAGTGTTCTGCACACCCTTCCATTTCCCATACACACAAACTAATGAATGCAATTCAAAACAACAAAACCATTAGACCTGGTGGAGTTAAGTCTTACATCTCACTGTACATGTATGGGGACAGTCCTAATGAGCAAAAAGCAGAGGTGTTGGCAGATGCTCAGAAACCTATTTTTATTTTACTTTACTTTTGGTTTTTCAGACAGGATTTCTCTGGAGCCTGTCTGAAGCTCACTCTGTAGCCCAGGCTGGCTTTGAACTCACAGAGATTCGCCTGCCTCTGCTTCCCAAAAGTTGAGACTAAAGGCATGCGCCACCACTGCCCAGCTTTTTGTTTTGTTTTGTTGTTTTGGAAGCTTTTTTAAGACTCTCAGAATTTTTTTTCTCTAAGGGTCTATGTAGAGTTAAAGCACAGGCACACAACACTATCTAAATTTACTAGCCAATAGCTCAACAACTTTTTTTTTCTGGTTTTTTCGAGACAGGGTTTTTCTGTATTGTTTTGGAGGCTGTCCTGGAACTCACTCTGTAGACCAAGCTGGCCTCGAACTCACAGAGATCCGCCTGCCTCTGCCTCCCAAGTGCTGGGATTAAAGGCATGTGTCACCAATGCCCAGCTTCTATTTTGAGACAGGGTTTCTCTGTGTAGCCTTGCCTGTCCTGGAACTCACTCTGTAGACCAGGCTGGTTTTGAACTCACAAATCCACTGGAGTGCTGGAATCTTTTTTTTTTATTATTTTTTTAGTTTAAATTAAAAACAATCTTATTTTACATACCAATCTCAGTTTCTTCTCCCTCCCATCCTTCCATTGCCCCACACTGTCTCCCCATCCCCCTCCCAATCTACTCCACCCAGAGGGTGAGACCTTCCATGGGGGATCATCAAAGTCTGTCACATCATTTGGGGCAGGACCTAGGCCCTCCCACATGTGTCTAGGCTGAGAGAGTAGCCCTCTATGGGGAATGGGCTCCAAAAGCTCATTCATGCACTAGGGATAAATACTGATTCCACTGCCAGTGGGCTCAATAGACTGCCAAGCCTCCCAACTGACACCCATGCTCAGGGGGCCTGGTTCAGTCCTATGCAGGTTCCCAGATTGGGGTCCGTGAGCAACCACTTGCTCAGGTCAGATGTTTCTGTGGGTTTCCCCAGCATGGCCTTGACCCCTTTGCTCATCACTTCTCCCTCTCTACAACGGGATTCCAGGAGTTTGGCTCAGTACTTAGCTGTGAATCTCTGCTTCTGCTTCCATCAGCTACTGGGTGAAGGCTCTATGATGGCATTTAAGGTAGTCATTAATTGTATTATAGGGAAGGGTATTTAAGGCAGCCTCTTCCACTATTGCTTAGATTCTTAGTTGGGGTCATCCTGGGACCCCCCCCCAAGAAGGGGAGAGGGACAAGATCTCCTGAGTAAATTGTGAGCATGGGAGGAGGGGGGATGGAGGGAAGAGAAAGAGGAGTGTGGAATGGGAGCCGGGAGGAGAATATGAGGGATCAGGAAGGTCCAGTTGGGGGAAGAACAGAGAAGCAGAGCAAGGAAAGGGATACCTTAATAGAGGGAGCCGTTATGGGCTTAATGCCAAACCGGGCACGTGGGAAAAGTCTTGAATCTTAAGAGAGAGAAGCCAGGTGGTGGTGGTGCATGTTTTTTTTTTTTTTTTTTTTTTTTTTTTTGGTTTTTAAGAGACAGGGTTTCTCTGTATTGTTTTGGAGGCTGTCGGTCCAGCCCGGCCTCGAACTCAGAGACATCCACCTGCCTCTGCCTCCCGAGTGCTGGGAGGCAGACGCAGGTGGATGTCTGTGAGTTTGAGGCTAGCCTGGTCTACAAAGTGAGTTCCAGGACAACCAAGGCTACACAAAGAAACCCTGTCTGAAAAAAAAAAAGAACAAACAACAACAAACAAACAAGACATAGAAGGATGGAAAAATGGAAACAAAACAAAACAGAAAACCCAGAAACAAACCGTGGGCAGGGTCCAGTCCCCTAGGTCAGAGCAATAGACCAAGTCCACCTCCTGGATTCAGGGGCCCCTCCCTGGAATGCTGTTTGCTATGTGAAGACTGGCTCAACAACCACTGGTGTGATAAGGGGTATATAAGATCTTCTGAGGGACAGTCAGGATGCTGCTGTGACCTGACAAGGTGACAAGTGAGCCCCAAGGATCCCTTAGGCAAGGTGGCTTGGTGGCAGAGCCTGCAGAGGACAGCCAGAGGGAGCAGGTGCCTTTGAGAAGCTGTAGTCACAGCCAAGCAAGCTGTAGCTCTTCTGCGGCTGTCCCTGGGGAGGGAAACCGGTTGCTAGCAGGCAGGCCTCCTGGCTAACCCTTTGTATGGGCACACAGTAACCAAGCAATTACAAAGGATTGTCAAACTGTGCAGCAGATGGAAGAGAAGCGCAGAGAGCCTTCTTTCCTCACAGGGCACCTTCAAGAGGATGAAATTGGAAGTGTGAGGGAAGGGTTCAGTTAATCAAGGACCTGCAGGAACTGGGGTTAGGGCTTCAGCAGGTCAGCAAGTGGTCCAGGTGCTCGGGTAAGGAGAACGACGGGATGAATGAGGCCAGAGCTTGCCAGGAAGCCTGTCTGGCCAAGTAGCACTACGGGGTGCTGGGGGTTGGAGGCAGACATCTTGCAGACCTGTGATGCAAGACCAGGAAACAAAGGGGCCTCCTGTGCTCACCAGGTTGCTTGGTAAGAGTTTAGAGCAAAAGGCAGGGGGCAGAATGCCTGCTTGAGAGTGCAAACTAAAGCATAACACCATGTGTTCGTGATGTGTGTGGTGCATGAGACTGGGTGGTGTTGTAGCTGTATGTGTTGTGTGGTTAGCTCTGTACACAGTGTTTCTGTGTGTATTCTGTCGTGTGGCCGTGCAGACATTGCGTGTTTACTGTGAGGTCCTCTGAGTGCTCACAGGAGGACCGTTGAGGCTGAGGAAGAGCCCGTGGGATCCTCAACGCTCCCGAAGTAAACTGGGTGGTACAGAGCCAGACCTACATGTTGGGTGCAGCACAGGACGCAGAAACTCCGCCTGTGAGCATACAGACACTCTGCGCCTGCGCTGTGCCCTCCCGGTCCCGCCCCGAGCCTTGAGCCCCTCCTCTCCTCCGTAGCATTTGTTACCCACTTCCTTGCTCTTGCTTCTACTATTAGGAATTTGCACTATCTGCACAGCGTGTGTACGTGGGAGCTTGCAATACTTGCCCTTGTTCAGGCTCATTTTACTTAGTTCAATGTTTCAGCTACGTTGTAACATTTGATAAGACACTTTCTTAAAAAATATACTGTGGCGCTGGGCAGTGGTGGTGTACGCCTTTAAACCCAGCACTAGGGAAGCCGAGTCAGGCGGATCTCTGAGTTCAACGCTAGGCGGATCTCTGAGTTCAACGCCAGCCTGGTCTACAAAGCTACGCAGAGAAACCCTGTCTTTAAAAAACAAAAAACAAAACAACCCCCCCCCCACACACACACAGTGGCAAACCTGATGTTGCATACAGGCTGGGAATCCCAGCATTTGGGAGGGCAGGTCTGGAGTTAAAAATTCCTGCTCTGGAATTTGGAGGCCAGCACCAGCTACAATGAGACCCTGCCTCAAAAGGCAAACAAAAAAGTAAAAAGATGGTTGAGTGATAAGAGCAGGGGTCCTAGGTTTAATTGCCAATATGGAAAATAAATAATTGGGTGAAGGCACAAGCCTGAGAACCCTAGTTCGATCCTAGGAGTGCATGTAAAGAGAAAAGGTGAGACTTAGCTCAAGTTCACATTCCCACCATGACACTGGGTGAATGGTCATGAATAATTCAGATAAGAAAGTGGCTTAGTCCAATTTAATGAAGCCTTTGTGGGTTTTTGTTTTGTTTTGTTTTTTTGACAGGGTTTCTCTGTGGCTTTGGAGGCTGTCCTGGACCTAGATCTTGCAGACCAGTTGGTCTCGAACTCACAGAGATCCGCCTGCCTCTGCCTCCCGAGTGCTGGGATTAAAGGTGTGCGCCAGCAACGCCCAGTGCCTTTGTGGTGCTAGTACTGAGGGAAACTGTCAGCACATGCTTAGCCCCTCATGGTTTGAACAGCCTTGGCAGGAGGGGGAACTCTGACCACATTTCTGTGGGTGACTCCAGGAGAGCCACCAGTGACGTAGCCTGCCTTCAGATGTCCAAGGAAGGAAAAGGCCTCTCCCCTATTTCTATTTCTCCTATTTCTTTTTGATTTTTTTGAGACAGGATTTCTCTGTGTAACAGCCTGGCTGTCCTGGAATTTACTCTGTAGACTAGGCTGGCATCAAACTCACAGAGATCAGCCTCTTAAAAACACCAAAATAAGCCGGGCATTGGTGGCACACGCCTTTTATCCCAGCACTCGGGAGGCAGAGGCAGGCGGATCTCTGTGAGTTCAAGGCCAGCCTGGTCTACCGAGCGAGTTCCAGGACAGGCTCCAAAACAATACAGGGAAACCCTGTCTTGAAAAACAAAAACAAAAACAAAAACACCAAAATAAATAACAAAACCAATAAAATCCTTGCTGGCACATGCTTTTTTTGTTTTTTCTTTTTTTTGGTTTTTCGAGACAGAGTTTCTCTGTGGCTTTGGAGGCTGTCCTGGAACTTGCTCTGTAGACCAGGCTGGTCTCGAACTCACAGAGATCTGCCTTCCTCTGCGTCCTGAGTGCTTGGGTAAAGGTGTATGCTACCACCTTCATGAGCACTTGCTTTGATCATAGTACACAGGAGGCAGGCAGATCTCTGTGTGTTTGAGGCAAGCCTGGTTTACATGGTAGTTCCAGACCAGCCAGGATTCCACAGTGAGACACTGAAGCAAAACATCAACAAAAACATCTTTCTCAGCCGGGCATTGGTGGTGCACACTTTTAATCCCAGCCTGTGAGTTCAAGGCCAGCCTGGTCTACAAAATTGAGTTCCAGGCCAACGAGGGCTATTATACAGAGAAATCCTGTCTAAAAAAAAATGAAACAAAACAAAAAAAAATATTTCTCATAGCTATTTTTGAAACAATACATTTGTTATCTGTAGTCACATAATTTGCCGCTGCACACATATAACTCTCCCTTGTACAACTACTCCCAGATTAAAAACTGGAAAAGGAGCTGGGCATTGGTGGCACACGCCTTTAATCCTAGCACTTGGGAGGCAGAGGCAGGTGGATCTCTGTGAGTTCGAGACCAGCCTGGTCTACAAGAGCGAGTTCCTGGACAGCTTCCAAAGCCACAGAGAAACCCTCTCTCGAAAAACAAAAACAAACAAAAACAAAAAACAAAAAACAAAAAACTGGAAAAGGGGAGGTATATACTAATTTGTTGTTTCATACAAACATTTGAAAACAAAATTAGAACAATATTTTGTTTTGTTTAAAAACACATCTTAGGGTGCCCTATGTCCCTTTTTATGCAGCTCTTGGTGACTTCCGACTTCCTTCTGGACAGCCAGCACTAACTGGCCACAAGCAGTCTCTCTTTTTCCCTGACTTGGGAAACCCCAGAGCACTTGGGCTGGGAAGCCTTTCTGAAGTTGATAGTCAACAGTCCTCTGCTTGCCCTTTGCTCTCCTTTTCCAGAAGAGCCCGGAGAGCTCTGACTATGTTTTCCTCTCCTCTGCTGGTGTCACCCTCCTGCAAGGCCATCCAACCTCTCTGCCAGCTCCACTGCTGATCATCGTCTCTAAAGAAAGCAAAAGGACACAAAAGCCTCTCTCCCACATTTTCACAGAATCTTCAAACCTCAGATTTGTCCAACTCCTGGCTTAGAGTAGAGTATCCACTGTGTACAATTAAGCAGGATAAATCAGTTTTAAGACACAGTTCTTTGGTTTCCTTTTGTCGACTCAATCAACTGGGAATGTGGGTCCTCATAAAATATCTGGCTCCGTGGAGAGTCCCCTGGGGCAGGTCAGTTTGTGTGAGTCTAGCCTCATAGAGAGCCCCAGTAAATTTCCATTCAGTGTTTCAGAGACTGGATCTACATGGGATATGCATTTGCAGCTGCCTGAGGCCAGGGATTGGGGACAGAAACAGACTTAATTCCTGCTCTGAGATCTCTGTGAGGGTTGTTCTGATGCCTTCAGCTGACTATCATTTGTCTGGAGTACTTTGCTAATAAAAATACAAAAAATCCATTTTCAATATACCAACAACATCACCAAGCTGTAGATATTTTCATAGTTAGCCATTTTATGGATACCACACTGTGTGTGACAATATAATTTATGGCTATGGCTTCCTCCCTTCCCACCATTTCTTTCCTTTCCTTTTTTTTGAAGACAGGATTTCTCTGTAGCTTTGGAGGCTGTCCTGGGACTTGCTCTGTAGACCAGGCTGGCCTCAGACTCAAAGAGATCTGCCTGCCTCTGCCTCCCCAGTGCACTACCACCACTAGGCTCCACTTCTCTCTAAGACTGGGTGTCACTATGTAGTCCCAGCTGGTCTGGAACTCACTATATAGGTAGGGCTGTCCTAGATCTCACAGAAATCTGCCTACCTCTGTTTCTTTGCACCTCTTCTTAGTGTTTTTGGGGAAATAGCTTTCATACTGCAAAGATCACAGATAGCTCAAGTATAAACTCTAAGTCACACAATCCTTGGTAACTCATTAAACCTCTCCAGTGTTAATTTAGCCCTGACAGCCATAGCTTGCAGCTTTTAGCTTTCCTTAGCTACAATTCTTGCTAATGCATGTGATCTGAGACCTCTTCTACCAGGTGTGCTCCTTGTGGCCTTACTGAAAGGAAGTTGTTTTCACAGATGCTAAGCGTCGCTGGACCTCAGACATTGAGAACAGCCTGCGGACTCCGGAGGATTTGCCCCAGTGCTTCCTTCCCAAGTGCTGTTAGAGCGCTGAGGACAAAGAGCAGAAGACCCTGGAGGCTGCCCCTCTCCCCAGCACATGTGCAGGGCTGAGCAAAGCCAGTCAGAAGCCCAAGGCTTCCAAGAAAGTGACTTGTACTCACACACACAACACTCAGGTTTCCTGTCAGGACATCCTGGCTTGAGACACTGAAAAATTAACTCAAAGATGTCAGAAGGTAGCCTTGAGACACTGAATCTTTCAAGTCTACAAAATACAGTTCAACAGCAGGTATTGACCCTCAGTCACACCCCAGTCCCCTTCTAGCTTGGTATGGTGTCCCATGTCTCTAATTCTAGGACTGGGGAGGATGAAGCAGGAGGACTCTGGGTTCTGGACCAGCCTGGGCTACACACTGAGACCCTGTCTACAAACCAACCAACCAACCAACCAACCAACCAAAAAACCAACCAACCAACCCAAAATCAAGCAAATGAAAACTAAGCTAAACAAACAACAAAACAAAGCCATCCCGTAAGGATTGTTTTTCTTTCATGACAACATAAACTAGACCCAGGAGCATGGTTGAAGGATCTGTGTGTGGATTTTGAGTTGATCTGACTGTGTTAAGGAGTCATGGACCACATTTGTCCTGAGGATGTGGAAAACCTGGGTCCAAGTCTACCTGCATAAGTGGCGACTTCCCACATCTGTGGGGCCTGCGTGCCACACATGGCAAAGAGCAGTGTTGGGCTATTCACTATGCAGGAGGGCAATGAGCCTGGGGTGCTGGGACCAAGGGTGATCTACTTTGGGCTTGTCAGGCAAGTGCAGAAAAACAGACAGTGCTCACCTACTCATTACCTAGTTACAAATCGATTCACAGAGATCACAAACACACCTAGGCTTTAAGCACTGTGGGAATCACAAAGGTGAGTAAGCAAAGTTCACTGTCTTCTCTTTTTGGGGGGATGGGGGTCAAGACAGGGCTTCTCTGTGTAGCTTTGGAGCCTATCCTGGAACTTGCTTGTAGACCAGGCTGGCCTCGAACTCACAGAGATCCACCTGCCTCTGCCTCCTAAGTGCTGGGATTAAAGGCGTGCGCCACCAACGCCTGACTGAGTTCAAGTCTTAAGCACAAGAGGAAACCAGAACTTCATGGCAGAAGAGCTAGAAAAAGGCAGAGGAAGAGCCCAGTAGAATCGGCTAGGATCCCATCTCCCGATCCTCTTCTGATAGGCCAGGGTATTTCCTCCAATCTTCAGGTAGGTAGGTGATACCAGGAATGTAAGTTACTGGGTAGAGTTTAGCAGACAGTCCTTCATGTGCTGTGCAGTCCCATGCTCATTCCCTACCCACTCAGCTTCAAAGAGAGCATCTGGGACCACAGTTCAGCAGTCCTACAGGTTCGTGTAGACACCTGATGCTGGGTAGGGTACCTCTTGGCTTTGTCACAGGATCTGTTGACACTAGGATTTACATTACCCATATTTGATCTTTTGTGCTTTGTCCACAAACCTGTCCTTCCTTGACTGTGTAAAGATGATAAAATGGAGCCGGGCGTTGGTGGCGCACACCTTTAATCCCAGCACTTAGGAGGCAGAGGCAGGCGGATCTCTGTGAGTTCGAGATCAGCCTGGACTACCAAGCGAGTTCCAGGACAGCCTCCAAAGCCACAGAGAAACCTTGTCTAGAAAAACCAAAAAAAAAAAAAAAAAAAAAAAAAAAGATGATAAAATGTCTGTGGATGGCACTGGTGTTCGCATCGGAATGACAGACATCACAGTTTGGAAGACAGCGTCAGAAGAGGCAGGTAAGGTGAGGTGGCCTTCCTGGCACAGGCTGCTGAGTGCTGGTCAAGAAGTATATGGGTTCCCTGGGCCAGAGCCACACTGTCTCAGTGCTGACCTCCTCCCTCCACGCGCCCAGTCCCACATTCTGGGGAGGAACGGCAGTTGGGAACATGCATCCTTAGCTCTTGTCCTGCTTACCCCTGCCACAGCCCACAAGTTAACATCATTCTCACAGAACTTGTGTTTACACACAATGAAATTCCCTTTTCCTGTCACTATACCTAGCTTTCAGGGAATGTGCTCCCGTTGGAGACCTTGGCTTATTTTTTCCTCAGTGAGTCATCCTTATAAATTTATCTCTAGAGATAACATGGTCAGCTCCCCACCTCACAAAGGCCATGGGGCTTCTTTACTTCTATATTTACTCACAGAAAACTCATGTAAAATTTGAAATAAAACTACAGGTGCCAAGTGTGTGCTCAGCACCCTTCTGCCCTGCAGCCTGTGGGGCTGCCTTAAGGTATATGGGAGCTGGTCTGTCCCATGCCTCTGACTTCCTGAGGTTGCAGTCAGGTACCTTTGAAAAACTGCAAGACAGTGTGACCTGGTCATCATGCCAACCATACTGAGTTGCAGAACCAGGAGCTTGGAGCTGTGGTTTTGTAGCGTGTGTGCAAGCTCCCTATCCTGGGCTAGGGCTGTAGCTGAGTGTGGAGAGCATGTTCAGAGCATGCACAAAGCCTAGCATTGCAGAGAGAGGCAGAGGTTCCCTGCTGGCTAGAGAAGGTCCCTATTTCAAAGGAACAGGATTATAAGCACTGATAATTTGCTTTAAACTAGCCTTGAGCTAATTACGCTGTTGATATCCTTGAACTTTTTTTTTTAAAGACTTGTTTATTTATTACATATACATTGTTCTGCCTATATGCCAGAAAGAGGACACCGGATTGAATTGTAGATGGTTGTGAGCCACCATGTGGTTGCTGGGAATTGAACTCAGGACCCCTGGAAGAGCAGTCAGTGCTCTTAACCTCTGAGCCATCTCTCCAGACCCCTATCCTTGAACTTCTTTTTTTTTTTTTTCTTTTTTTTTTTTTGGTTTTTCGAGATAGGGTTTCTCTGTGGCTTTGGAGGCTGTCCTGGAACTCGCTTGGTAGTCCAGGCTGGTCTCGAACTCACAGAGATCCGCCTGCCTCTGCCTCCCGAGTGCTGGGATTAAAGGCGTGCGCCACCAACGCCCGGCTTATCCTTGAACTTCTGATCCTTCTGATTCTACCTTCTCAGTGTGGGGATCACAGGTGTGTGCCACTGGGTAAGGATTATGGAGTGCTGGGAGTCTAACCCAGGGCTTTGTGTATACTAAGCAAACACTCTTACCAACTGAGCTACAGTCCTTTGTCCTCTTCTTTGTTGCCTAGGCTGACCTCAAACTCAGTATTCCTGCCCCAGCCTCCAGAGCACTGAGATCAGTCATGAGCTGCCATTCCCAGCTTACTTTGAAACCACGGTGGCTGAGAAGTGGGTAATCAAACAGATCTCTGATCACAACTACCTGGATAAGAAAGAGACTGAGGGCTTCCCTGTGCTGCTGTTTGTGTCCTGCCCACCAATAAGGCCCACATCCTGCTTTAAAAACAACAGAGAGGGAACCGGCTCTACACTTCCTCCTGCTCCCCACGGTACTTGACTTTCTCAATAGCACTGTCAATGTCTGACACGCTGCACCTCACCTCACATTCAGTCCCACAAGGACAGACACATTTTGGGAACAGAGCTTTCTAACCAAAGCCCAGCCCAATGCCAAACAGTTAATAACAGCTGCACAAATAGCTCAATGAGGACCATGCTTCCTCTCGCTCTGGAACTAGTACTTCCCTTTCCCGCTACAGTCATGCCTTTCCATGCACTCAGCAGCCTAGAGCTCAGATGACCACAGGTCTGTATCAGTTCCAGTGGCAGCTTTCCCGGTGTGGGCGGTAACAGTTCCTTTCCACCCTCCAGATACTGTATCCATCTGCAACTCCTCCCCAGGCAGCTCCCCTCCCCGACACAGAGGAGCCATCCCGTGCCTTCATCTAGAATTTCCTACTCTGCCTTGTCCTGATACCCCTTTCCTTAAAGTGTCTGCAAGAGGCGGACAGTAGACTCTGCTTAGCTTGCCCTGGGAGGCTTCTTGCTTTCCCTCTCTGCCCTTTCCCATAGCTCCCCAGCCAGCTGATTTGAGGGGCCCGGATGTGGCCCTGATCCATTCATGCTTGTCCAAGGTAAGAAAGTACGTTCACAGAACTAAGGGTGTGTAAACTAAACACTGGCAGCTGCTGCCATACTGAGGACAGTGGACTGGAGCTCCTCTTTCTTGCCACAGGAGCCACCAGGCCAAGGACATTATTTCATCCAGGTCCCTGTGGTAGAGACCTGGTTAGGTAATGTCAGCACGGGCCCTGGCAGGACTTCCTGCTGTTCTTAGGAAAAACCCTTTTTAGTTCCTCATGGTTCCTTTTTTAGTTTTTTTTTTTTCCGAGACAGAATTTCTCTGTATTGTTTTAGAGGTTGTCCTGGAACTCGCTCTGTAGACCAGGCTGGCCTCAAACTCACAGTGATCCGCCTGCCTCTGCCTCGGAGTGCTGGAATTAAAGGCATGCGCCACTCACACCCGGCTAGTATTTGAAAAGAATACTTTATGTGTGTACGAGTGTTTGTTTGCATTTATGTCTGCACCACATGTGGGCCTAGAGCCCATGAAGGTCAGGAGAGGGAACTGAAGATGCAGATGGTTGTGAGTCATCATATGCATTTTGGGGACCGAATTCAAGTCCTATGCAAGAGCAGCCAATGTTCTTAACTGCCCAGTCATCTCTCCAGTCCTTTTTATTTTTTTGAAGCAGGGTTGCCTCTAGCCCAGGCCTAAATAGCTGGGGCAGAC
Organism: Mesocricetus auratus; assembly: GCF_017639785.1. Lineage (NCBI taxonomy): Eukaryota > Metazoa > Chordata > Mammalia > Rodentia > Cricetidae > Mesocricetus > Mesocricetus auratus. The sequence goes on along the minus strand of NW_024429266.1, from coordinate 148,021,475 downwards.
CTTGAAGAGTCTGATCCTCCTGCCTCTGCCTCCTGAACTTTGGGATTACAGGCTTGGGGCACCACACTCACTAAGGGGCCAGCTGAGCTACATCCCCAACTCTCCCAAGGCAGTTTCTGACACAAATGAATATCCAGGTACATACTGCTGCTCAAACCCTCGATAGTCTGTTGCTGAGGGCCTGTGCCTGCAGGTCTCAGGGTGGTCCATTCAGGGTAGGAATTGCTGCTTTCCCAGCAAAGGCAGAAGGAAAGGTCTCTTCCCATCTACACAGGTTCTATCCACCAGGCTCAGAAAGCCCCTGGACATGACAAGGAGCCTCTGCTTGTAAAGCTTGGGATGGCTACAAAGAACCATTACAAAACACATACCCCTTCACTGTCTGCCTTATCCTGGGGTGTTCTCTGCTCCGCCCCACACTTCTACCAAGTTCTCCACGAGGGGGAAGTCAGGACACTGCATACCTGCAACCCCAGCACTAGGAGGGCTCAGGCAGGATACTGAGTCTGAGGCTAGCTTGGACTATATAGTGAGACCCTGCCTCAAAAACCAGACAACTGGGGGAAAATCTAATAAGTGTGTGAACCCAACATTAAGTCTGTAGTTTTCTCTTATCTCCAGCAAGACCTATGTACAGGCTGCTGTTCTCAGAGCATGGGGCAGAGTGCCTCTCATAGGCACTGTGGGTTTGTAGGAGTAGCAGGTGGGCCACCAGCAAAGAGGGCTGCTTCCCGTTTTTTCCCCTCTTAACCTCAAAAGCTGTCTTTCATCCGAAACACAAAAGTGGTCTTGTACTAATAAACATGACAAGAGTGTCCGAGAGAGAACGCATGGCGAAGGTCACAGCTAACTCACACCCACACGAGGTCCTGGGTACGCACCCTAGGGAAGACATCAACAGAAGTCCCCAAGACCACAGCTCAATTATGTCCCCGCTGAGAGGGAACCCACTTTCCCTAGTTAAGAGGGTGGTCACCAGACCAGTGTCTCACCTTCTGACTTTCTAAAGTCAGGGAATGTGAGGAACAGTTGCCTTATAACACCTTTCAGGAGACAGTCCTGTGTGACCCTGCCTGCCCAAACTTGCTCAAGCTACCCAGGGCTGGCTTGTCGCCGGGGGAAAGGCCGTTCTCCCAGTAATACCTTGGCACTGTCATAAAAGGTGGGCACTCTGGGAGGGCAGAAAGGGTGTCTCAAGGCCACTTGTGTGTGCTGTGCCCCCAGGGATAAGGAATTAGGTTGATGTTAGGGTAAACTCTGGTACCCACTTTGAGTTCTGAGCAGATCCCACCAGGAAGACTTGGGGCTTACAGGAGTGGGAGGAGAAGGTTCTGCTAACAGTCTTGATGGCACAGGAACACAAAGCCTTCCTTCATTTGGTTAGGTTGGGGAATGACAGAAAACACTGGACTACCAAGTCTGTGAGGTACCGATGCAAAGTCAAGTCTCAGGTGCCCGTCGCCCTGCTCAAGGCCACTAGTACCTGATGGCCAGAACCTAAACCGTGCCTTGGTCCTGAGGTGGTCCTCCGGTTATAGGAGGCCGGAAGTGGCTGCGCTGTCTTAAAGTCCACAGCAGGAAGGGGCCACGGACGCACCTTGGAAGCCTCAGGACTGAGCCTGTGGAGTAAGAGGGGGTACAGGACTTCTTCCTCTCTTCCACTCTCCTTCTCAAGGCCTTTTATCCTCGCCCCCAACTCTTCCGTCCTCCCCCTCGCCTCCACACTTCCTTCCTTCCCTCTCTCTCCGATATCCCCACTTTCTCTTCTCACCTCTCCCCGTCTCGAGCCCCTCTCCTCACCCCAGTTTCTTCCTCTCTTACCACTTCCACACGCTCCCCTGTCCCCCACGGTCCTTTCCACTCCCCTAGGCCCGTCTTCCTTACCCATCCCCCCCCCACTCGTCTCCTCCCTTCAGCTCCGAGATCGCGGGCGCCACGTCCCCAGCCCCGCCCGCAGAGCTTCGCGGGGAACCCCGGTGACGTCACCGCCCGCAGCGCCTTCCTTCCCGCGCTCTCCAGAAAGGACGCGAAGGTGGTGACGTGTCCTGAGCGCCAGCGCGGCTGCGCACAAGGAGGCGGGCGATTGACTTGCAGCGCCGCCTGGCGGGAGGGCCCGGCGGTGTGGCTGGAGGCTACGCGAGTCGGCAGCGCCGTGGCGTCATCTCGCGGGGCCGCAGGACCGCGTGCTGCGCTGGCCTCCTCTGTGTCAGTGTAGGCGGAAGCGTGGCTTCATGCCCTGATTCACTTGGTTTTCTGATACGGCTTGACCGCGTCGCGCTGCGAGTCATGGGAAGTTTTGAGGACCAGGAAACATGAAGACAGGACTGTGTAGTCATGCTCAGCCTAGGAAGGAACAGAAAGTACCATCTCTGGCAATATGAGCGGTTTCCTCCGTGATGCTGTTTCTCTATGCAGACGAGGAATTGGGACTCAGACGTTGATTTTGTTACTAGTCCATTTGTAGAGTTGTTCACAGGAGCACAGGCCAGGCTGCAGCCATGGCTGCTTGGCCCCCACCTCCAAGTCGGAGCAGGGAAGGTAGGAGACAGAGGTCCCGCATCCACCTCGTCAGGAACCGACCTTGTCTTTTGAAATGTAGTCTTTCACAAGACATTTCATGCAGTGTCTGGATATCTCCTAGAGATGTGGGTCTTGGACCTTTCCCCTGGAGCTTAGAATTCAGATATACTTTCGCTTTTAAGGCAGGGTTTCACCTCAGCTGGCCTGGTACTTATCATGTGGCATTTCAGCTAAGATCCCTGAGTGAGTCCCATAAACACTGGCGTTTGATAGTCTACCGTGCAGCAACTTTTACTGTGGGAGTTGTAATACTAGAACCACTGGCCTGCCTGCCCCAATTTAAGCTCCAATGGAGATAGCCTGACAAACCTGGCCACACCCCACAGTCACAAGTTGGATTGTCCTGCATTATCTCCATAAAAACAGTTCCTTTTCTTCTTTTCCTAAGCAGGTTGGAGCTGGGTTTCTGTCATTTATATTTGGAAGAGAGCTATCAGATCTACTTTTGGTTTCCAGCTGTTGAAAGACAATGAACTGTAATGCATTCATTATCAAGGGGCTGGATTCAGCAGTTAAGAATATTGGGTACTCTTCAGAGGATCAGGGTTTTCAGAGCCTATTCCAGTTGCAGGTGCTTCAACAACCTCTTTTGATTACCCAGGGCACTAGGTACCCAAGTGGTGCTCATACACACACGCAAGCAAAATATGAGAGAGAAAAAAACTTCATAACCAATGATATTTCAGGTAGAAAATATACATAGAAATAAACTAAACATCATTTTAGTAGTGTATAAAGCCAGATCTATAGCTTCAGGAGGCTGTTTAACTTTTCGGGAAGGAGTAATGCCTACTCCAGAGAAAAATGAAGACAAAGAGAATGACGGGAGTATCAGAAGTCATGGCAGGCGTGTAGGAAATGTTTCCTCTCCTCCTAGAAAGGAAGTCCCCACTTCATCCACCATCTGCATTATGTGATGAGTGAACCCAGAACTAGATTTTGAACTTTTATTAGATGGTGTTTTTTTTGTTTGTATTTTTGAAACAGGGTTTCTCTCTAGCCTGTCCTGGAACTCTGTGTCTGCCTCCTGAGTGCTGGGATTAAGGACACTTATCACCACAACCTGGCTCTTCTTTGTTTTTTTCAAATAGGTTCTCACTATGTAGCTCTGGCTGTACTGGGACTCATGATGTATAGACCAGGTTGGCCTCAAAGCCACACAGATTGGCACTACCTCTGCCTCCTAAGTGCTCAGCTGCTCAAGATTTTGAAGGAAAAAAAGTGAATTGCGTGTTGCTGATCCCTAAGTGACTACAAAGTAAGTTCACCCAAAGGTTTCTAATTGTGAAGTCACAGCAGCAATGGTACCATTTGGAAACACTATGACACTGTACTTTATTTGTCCTCAGGATAGAGTATTGGAGCTGTCAGGCAGATCCTTTGCATTCTGTTCTGCCCAGGGCATCATTAACTTTTTCACACTGTTGGCTAAGGTCCAACGCTGCTGACTTAAGAGAGTTACAGAAAAATGAGCTGCAGGTGAATCCACGAGAATACTGACGACCCACACTGTTGTTTTAAGTGCCCAGTTTATAATGAAGACTACACAGCAGTGCCAACAGGCTACACACAGGAGTTTCTTTTACAGAGCCCACATGGATGCTCAGCAGCTGCATCTTAGCTAAGTGCAGTTCATTAGCAGGGACCATATTAAGTGCTCCTAGGATTTACAGTGGTCAGGGGTGGGGATGTGCAAACTCTGCAAAATAACTCTTGATTTTCCTCAAGGGAAAGTGATAGTGGTCAGAGGGGCCAGCTCCAAAGGCTGGTCCAGGGGTGGCCTTGGGTCTTGGTAGTCAGCCACATGTCCATTCCGGTGGTGACCATACTCAAACTTGATTCGAAGCTCACCAATCTTGGATTGTGGGAGGATGTCCGGGATCCACTCAATGATAAAGGGTGTCGGCTCCTTTTGATCTGGGGACGTGTTACCTACAGAGGGGAAAAAAGGAAGCTAATTAGTATGGTCCACGTGACTTTCATAAAGACTATTCCTTTGTTTTTGAGACAGGGTCTTACTGGAGCCCAGGATGTCCTCATACTGTGCAGTATATAATAATTCTTAGGTCTAGACTGGCTCACTGTAGTATACAATTCCTCTTTGGTCTAGACTGGGGAGATGGTTCAGTGTAAGGGCACTTGGGACACAGGCCTGGCAACCTGAATTTAATGTCCTGAACCCACATGAAGCTGGATGGAAAGAACCAGCTCAATAAAGCTGTCCTCTGAATTCCATATACGAGCTGTGGCACACACAACTCCTCCACTGTCATGCACGTGCATGCATGCACACACAGACACACTGTAACCAGAAAATTAACAATATTTGGGTTTTATTGGTATTGCAGGCTAGACTGACAGCGGGATATGAAATGAACTGACTTCCTTTTTTCAGATAAAGATGGAAGAGTTTAGCTGGGCACTGCATATGCCAGCAGCCCCAGCTCTTGGGAGGCTGAGGCATGTGGAATTGCAGTTCAAGTCCACTCTGCAGAAGGCAAACAAAACAGGAAGCCTTTCAGGAGAAAAAGTAAAAAGTTGTTAAAGCCTTTAAATAGGGGCAGAAGAGGTGGTTCTGTGATTAGCAGTGCTTGCTGCATTTGCAAAGGACCTGTTTCCAAGTAGCCACATTGGTTGGCTCTCAATCACCTTACAATGCCACCTCCGAGGGAACGAACTTCTGATGGCAACTGAACACATAAACAAATAAACCTTTAAACATATGTAAATGTAAAAAGACAAAAGACCCTAGCAGTAACGCGTTCTGTCCCCATAAGCTAAAAACATTTTATGAACTTCACTCTTCATTTTATTCCAAAACACGCAGGCTTTCTGAGCCCTATCCCTTCACTGTGTCAGCTCTCCCTTCTCACAATGGCCAGGAAAGAGCCACTCCCATGAGGCTTATGACATGGGGTTGCAAAGCTCTGTGCCTCAGGTACCGTCTGCTGTGACCTCACTTAAATGTCAGTTAAGTAGAAATACTGGAAGTTCACCAGGAAGACTACAAGTTGACTGGTAGCATCTGGGGGTTAGCATATGACAGATGGCATTGAATGGTAGGTAGAGGGCGCCCCAAGGGCTCTGTTATCAACACACTTATTCACAAATGGTAGCTGTGTGGGAATGAAGGAAGAAACCCTATCCCTCCCATTTGTGCCCAGCTGGAACTTGTGTCAAACCAGGGAATAAGCAGCCCCAATCTCTGCCCTTTTTAAAGTCACACATCTGGCTTAGTCAAAGTTTCCTTCTTTTTTTGGGAGTGGGGGGAACAGGTGATTTTGAAACATGATCTCTCTGTGTAGCCCTGGCTGTCCTGGAACTCATGCTCTGGAGACCAGGCTGGCCTTGAACTTACAGAGATCCATCTGCCTCTGCCTCCGAGTGCTGGGATTAAAGGCGTGCGCCACTACTGCGTGGAGTACAAGTTTCTTATATTAAACGTTGGCCCTCAATATTTAATATAATACAAAACATGTTTTTGGAAGGGCCATCAAGATGACTCAGCAGGTAAAGGTACTTTCCACTAAGTCAGATGCCTTGAGTTCAATGCCCAGAACCTACTGGAGTGAACTGATTCCTCTAGTCTCCACATACATGTGCACACATGTACATAAAACACATACATAAAGAAAAAACTGAAAACTAATATTGAGTGTACATTTGGAGAGTGGTATAAGATCATGGGAAAAAGCAGCTTAGGTATGAGTCCATGTTTCAGAAACTTCTGATGAAAGAATAGTCTAGCCAGACATGGTATCACACCTTTAATCTGAGCACTGGGAGGCAGAGTTAGGCAGGGTGCTCTGAGTTCAAAGCCAGCCTGGTCTCTATTAGGTCTCAAGCGTGGGAAAAATGGCTGAGGTGCCTATTTAACATATCAAACAGAACCTGGCTGCCAGGTTCCCCTAGCATCTCCTGGTTGCGACCTATTGCAGAGCATGGCCAGCATACCCACCCCTTACCTAACCTTCTCCAGCCCAGGGGCTGGGCTGCTCCTCCCTCAGGTGCCCTTCCCTATATAATCCAGCCATTTTAATTACCCAGCCCTTTTCTACCCTTTACTCTCCTGGCTCCCCCACACAGCCGAGCTCAGGGTCATGTTCACTCTGGACTCTGTCCCTGCCTCTGGTTATGCTCTCCCCTTTATCTACAATAAACCTTCTCCTCCACCATAGCTAGCAGCAATCATGCCCTTCCCTTTTTCTTCTTTTCATTCAGTCTACATGCTGAGTTTCAGACCAGTCAGGGCTACACAGTGAGACAAGTGTGGGGGGGTGGTATTTACTGAAAATAACTATGATGCTGCCGTGAGGAAGGAGGGCTGCAGGGGCTCACTGCTTCTTTCATAATCTGTTCATGGCTTGCGTATGCCAGCTGCTGTTCAGAAATCACCAGCTCCAAAGAAATGAAAGCCTTCTCTCAGGTTCTTATAAAATGAGCGCATGTTCTTTGACTGAGGAGACCCAGAGCTTCTGACAACACTGAGAACAGGTGACCCTCAAGGGCGAGATGATTCTGAGAGTCACTTACCAACTTTGAGGAAGGTTTTCAGCTCCAAAGGTCTCAGCACTGGCTGCTTCTCTACCCGTCCGTAGGTTTCCGCTATGCTCTCTACTTCCACTTTAGGGCATTTGAACAGCTCATAAGTCCCATCGCGGTTCTGAATAAAGCTACGAGTGATTTCCAGGGGCATCTGGACATGGAGACAGATAAGAAAAGGAGACATAGAAAACTTGACATAATTGCATCTTGGGTGCCATTAGGTCTCATGGGTTTTTTATCTGTTAAAAATATCAATGTTGGGCTGGAGAGATGGCTCAGAGGTTAAGAGCACTGGCTGCTCTCCCAGAGGTCCTGAGTTCAATTCCCAGCAACGTCATAGTGGCTCACAACCATCTAGAATGAGATCTGATGCCCTCTTCTGGTGTCCAGGCATACATGCAGGCAAGAACATTGTATACATAATAAATAAATCTTTAAGAAATATCAATGTTATTATTTCTGTAGTATATGTGTGTGAATGGAAATGAGGACATGACTGTGGATATGGTTGAGAAAGGTTTTATTGTAGATATGAGGGAGAGAACAGCCAGAGATATCTGTAAGAGTCCAGACTGAACCAGGCCATGGAAAGAGAATGTGGAGAGCGAGAGAAGACGAGAAAAGTAGGGGACAGGGTGCAAGGATACCAAGGAGCACATGGTAATTAAGAGAGCCAAGAGCAGAACCAAGACAGTGTGTAGTCAAGATGGCTGAGTTATATAGGAAAGAGAAGCTGGGAGAAGGGGAGCCCAGCCCCTAGGCTGGAGTTTAGCATGGAGGCGAGGTACTGAGTTAGACTTGTCCCAGGCTTGTTTGGGATCTGACAGTATGTATGTATGCTGCCCATGTGTGTGGGTACCCGAAGAAACAGAAGGAAGATTGTTGGATTGATTGTCTGGAGCTGGAGTTACAGTTATAGTTACATGGCAGTTTTGAGTGGCCATGTGGGTGCTGAGAGCTGAACCTGGGTCTCCTGGAAGCACACTCAGTGCTTTTAACCTCTGAGCCATCTCTCTAGCCCATGATACTCTTTATTTATTTATTTATTTATTTATTTATTTATTTGGTTTTTCGAGACAGGGTTTCTCTGTGGCTTTGGAGGCTATCCTGGAACTGGCTTGGTAGTCCAGGCTGGTCTTGAACTTACAGAGATCCGCCTGCCTCTGCCTCCACCTCCTGAGTGCTGGGATTAAAGGCGTGCGCCACCAACGCCCGGCGATACTCTTTATTTTAAGTGCAGGGAAATCAATAAACTTTCTTTTGTACATTCTTTTGCAGATCTTATTTTGTATTCTTTTTTTTTTTTTGGTTTTTCGAGACAGGGTTTCTCTGTGGCTTTGGAGGCTGTCCTGGAACTCGCTTGGTAGTCCAGGCTGGTCTCGAACTCACAGAGATCCACCTGCCTCTGCCTCCCGAGTGCTGGGATTAAAGGCGTGCACCACCAACACCCGGCCCACTTTTCTTTTTTTTTAAACATGGGTGCTGAGGATTTGAACTTGGGTCCTTGTGCTTGCAGAGTTAGTGCTCTCATGTACTGAGCCATCATACCCTCTCTTCTTTGGTATTTAAGTAAGTCCTGCCGTCACATCTGTGTCTTTCCTTACATCAACTGTGGTTTTCTCTCACTTGCATCTCAGGCAAAGCATGTGTGGCTGAACCCATCATATCCACACTCAGTGACTGCTGGCCCTCTATTCCCCCCACAGGCAGCATCTGTTCCTAATACTCTGTGGGCACCTGAAATTCATCTCACATCCTGGTACTTCACTGTCCTTGGGATTCAGTCACCCAACTAGAGAATGACCCTGAGCAAACCAGTGACTTCTTAGGGAAAAAACCACAGTAAATATCAGTGTCACGTGGATGGAGGATGGGCCAGACAGCAAAGGACACTCAGAAACAGGTGCCCAGGCAGCAGCCCTCTTGTCCCTCAGGTGGCCTCAGGGTCTTTGGTGCCACCCTAATGCCACTGCCAAATGTCGTCAGTGCTACTCTAGGGCTCAGACATAAACTGCAGCCACCAAAACCTTACTTCTGAACACAATGATGCTTTGCTGCTAATCTAATCTAATCTTTTTTTTTTTTTTTTTTGGTTTTCTTTTGTTTTTGGAGACAGGGTTTCTCTGTGGATTTGGAGACTGTCCTGGAACTAGCTCTTGTAGACCAGGCTGGTCTCAAACTCACAGAGATCCACCTGCCCAAGTGCTGGGACTAAAGGCATGCACCACCACCACCCGTCGCTAATCTAATCTTTTTGTGTTTGGTTTTTGAGACAGTCTCACTATGTAGTCCTAGAACTATATAGATTTCTGCCTTTGCCTTCCAAAGTACTGGAACTGTAAGTGTGAGTTACTAAGCCTGGGTAAATTAACCTTCATCTTTCATAGTCACACTATGTTGAATTTTTTTTGAAACAGTCTAATTTGTTGGAAGGGAAAAATCTGTCAAAATTTCAGATCTGTTTCAACAAAGTATTTTAAAATGTACACTGTAGGGGCTGTGCGATGGCTGAATTGGTAATGGTGACAACCTGAATTCAATCCCCTGCTACCTCTACATGTACATACACACTCCAAAGAAACAAATAAACAAATAAATCAGCAAGTAAATGTAAAAAAGAGAATAATAGGCAGCAGGTAAATTACAGTTTGGGGAGGAGAGTTTAATTACCCTGGACACAGTTACTTTACAAATATTATTGATATCTGTTCCAGTGCCAACCAGAGAATTCTAGGGTCTTAATAGATATCAGCATATCATGAATTAATTCATAAGGAAAAATCCTGTTCCCGCGTGTTTCTTTTTTGGAGACAGGGTCTCACTTGGTAGCTTGGGCTGGTTTAGAACTTACCATGTAGACCAGGCTGGCCTCTGACTCCCGAGTACTTGGATCAAAGGCATGCGCCACCAAACCCTGCTTTCTGACCCCAAAGCCAGTAGTGTCCTTTTTCATATGGTCTCATATAGCTGAGGCTGGCCTCTAACTTGATATGCAGCTGAGGATGCCTTTGAACCCTTGACTTTCCTGCTTCCATCTTAGTGCTGGGACTGAAAGTGTTACCACCACCCCTTTTTATATGGTGCTGGGTATCATACTGAAGGTCAAACTCACTGGTCCTTTAAGTTACTTTCTAAAGCATGAATACCTAGCAGCTGGACTCAGAACTATACAGACAATGTCTAAATAATCTCTTAACATATAAAAAGGAACTTTAAGAGCTGGAAAGATGCTCAGTTAGTGAAGCACTTGGCACATAAGCAGAAGGACCTGAGTTTCGGGTCTGTCTATAGAAAGTCAGGTGTGGTGGGACTTGTTTGTAATTTCAGTGCTGGAAACATAGAGACACATGGAACCTGGGCGCTCACAGGCCAGCCAGCCTAACCTACTTGGTGAGCTCAAGGCCAAAGACACTTAAATTCAAACACAAGGTAGGACAGGAGACAGGTAGGTCCCTGGGGCTTGCTGGGCAACTAGTCTGACTGAATTGGTTGAGCTTCAAGGCAATGAAAGACCATGTCTCTTGCCAGGTGGTAGTGGCGCACAACTTGAATCCCAGCACAGGGAAACCGGATCTTGAAAAAACAATTAAAAAAAAAGGAAGAAAAAGAAAAGAAAGACACCTAACGTCCCAGGACAGCACCTTTATCCTCCACATCCACAAATGTGCATGTGAACCTATACGCACGCACGCGCGCGCGCGCACACACACACACACACAGACAGACAGGCAGACACACACACACACACACACACACACACACACACACACACACACACACACACACACACGCGCGGCTCCTGAGGAAAAAACTCTTACCTCTGGGGTGTCTAAAATTTGTTTAACTTGCAGAATATTAGTGATATGCCAGGTGTACTTGGAAAAGGTTCCCAGTGGCAAGGCATCTTTGCGAACAAAAGCTGAAATGAAAAGGAAGGACAAACTTCAATACCAGACAGCAACATCCTCTCAGTGTACTTACTGCTCAGTGCCTCTCTCACTGTAGTACAGCCATTCTCACAGATCTGAAGATCTACTTGTTCTGCAGGTGGGTGACACTTTGGCAGATACTGACCAACCATAAGGACCTCCACTACAGAAGTCTCTGAGGCTTCTTCAACATGCTCACTTTTAGACCTTAGGAACCTGTTCACAGTTTCTTTTCTGTAGTGCGAGGATGAACACAGGCCTCTGCACTACTGTTCCTACATCTAGTACAGCTATGTGTATGGGACTCCATTCTGCAAACCTCTTACGTGAGATATAATGGGTCAAACCACAGTCCTTTAAGGAGTCACACATGACTGCCTACCCACCACCTGCACGTGGGATCAAAGCGGCTCCACCAGAGGGCCCACAGCACAGCTGAGGGATTAACATGACTGGATGTGAGGCCTCTGGTTTGAGGACATTAAAATCAGACAGATAAGCTATGAGGATGAAGGTCTTTGGGCCTCAATATATCGTGAATTCACAGCTTGCACTATTCAAAATGGACTTACTGAATAACAACTTGCTGTCTGGTTGTAATCACTTTTGGCTATTGGCTACCTGGTGGTTCTTTCTCCCCCATGTTTTCTCTTTTTTTTTTAAATTAATTAATTAATTAATTTGCTTTTTTTGAGACAGAGTTTCTTTGTGGCTTTGGATGTTTTCCTGGAACTCCCTCTGTAGACCAGGCTGGTCTCGAACTCACAGAGGTCCGCCTGCCTCTGCCTCCCGAGTGCTGGGATTAAAGGCATCACCATCACTGCTCAGCCCCTCTATTTTTTTTTTTTTGTTGTTGTTGTTTTTACGAGACAGGGTTTCTCTGTATTGTTTTGGAGGCTGTTGGTCCAGCCTGGCCTCGAACTCAGAGAGATCTGCCTGCCTCTGCCTCCTGAGTGCTGGGATTAAAGGCGTGCGCCACCATCACCTGGCCAGCCCCTCTATTTTTAAAAAGTTACTCTAAAAATAAACTACCCCGTTTTCAAAGCTTAGGAGTGTTTTTTAAAATTTTGTGGTGTTTAATCTTTTGTTTGTAGTTTTTTGTTTGTTTGTTTGTTTTTCGAGACAGGGTTTCTCTCTGTAGCTTTGGAGCCTGTCCTGGAATTTGGTCTGTAGACCAGGCTGGCCTCTAACTCACAGAGATCTGCCTGCCTCTGCCTCCTGAGTGCTGGGATTAAAGCTGTGTGCCATCACAACCTGGCTTGTTGGTGACTTTTGAGATATGGTTTCCCTATGTATTCTTGACTATCTTGTAACTCATTATGTAAATCAGGTTGGCCTCACTCTCCTGGAGATCTACCTGCATCTGTCTTTTAAGTGCTGAGATTAAAAGCAAGTGCCATCATGCCGGGCATAGGGAATGGCACTATTAGAAGGTGTGGCCCTGTTGGAGAAAGTGTGTGACTGTAGGTGCAGGCTTGGAGGTCTCCTATGCTCAAGCTAAACCAGTGTGGACACAGACTCCTTCTGCCACCTGTGGTTCAAGATGTAGAACTCTCAGCCAGGGCTGGAGAGATGGCTCAGAGGCTAAGAGCACTGACTGTTCTTTTAGAGGTCCTGAGTTCAATTCCCAGCAACCACAAGGAGGCTAACAATCATATATAATGAGATCTGGTCCCCTCTTCTGGTGTGCAGGAATACATGCAAGCAGAATACTGAACACATATAAATAAATAAATAAATAAATAAATAAATAAATAAATAAATAAATAAATGAAGTAAAAAAAAAAAAAGAACTCTCAGATCCTTCTCTAACACCATGTCTGCCTGCAAATCATGTCCCACCATGATGACAATGAACTAAATTTCTGAAACTGTTAGCAAGCCCTCAATTTAACGTTTTTCTTTATAAGAGAGTGGCTGGGATCTGCCGGGCGTTGGTGGCGCACGCCTTTAATCCCAGCACTCAGGAGGCAGAGGTAGGTGGATCTCTGTGAGTTCGAGTCCAGCCTGGTCTACAGAGTAACCTACAGGACAGCCTCCAAAGCTAAAGAGAAACCCTGTATCCAAAAAAAAAAAAAAAAAAAAAAATCAGGGCTGTTGATCTGATAAATCTGACTGTGAGGTTCATAGGCCTCTGGAATTGGTTTGTTGGAAGAATATGGAAGAATTTGGCTCTGTGGGCTACAGAAGTCCTAGAGAGTTATAGTAGTGCTCAATGGGCCATTCTGGTGAGGAGTGTGGGAGACCAGAGTGCCAACATACGTCTGGCTCATGCTTTCAGAGGAATGAGGACTTTGTCAGGAACTAGGTCAGTTAGGCATTCATGTTATATTCAAGCAAAGAAACTGGCTACATTTTGCCTGTGTCCTGAGAGCTTGAGTGAGGCTGGATTCAAAAGGAATGGATTACTAGTTAATGCAAGACAGGATGGCAATAAGACTAGACATCATGGCTTTGGCTCACTGCTTATTCAGGTCCCCAGGGAGAGAGAACAAAAAAAGAGCAGAGAATATACGGAAAAATGTGCAGTTTGTCAAGAAAAAAGAGCATGAGTAAGAAGTTTAATATTAGAGACAGTGCAGGATTGAAAGCAGCTGTAACTTACGTTAGAGCCATTAAAAAGAAACATGGCACTCGGCATTGTGACAACTGGAAAGGGGTCTTGAGGGCAAGACTCCACATATCAAAGCCTCCATCTTGTGAAAGTGCAAATCCACTAGAAAGAATAGTCTAAATTGGGGATGCAATGGAAAGGGCTCTCTCAGAACAACTGCCTAGGAAGTGTTCCTCCAGAGTCAGCACACAACAGCCACTGCAACTGTGGTTGAAGGAGGCCAGGCCCATCGTAAGTTGGCAGCAATGTCCACAAAATATAGGTTTTGCAGGTATTAAAGATGAAAGATGGAAGAAGTCTTGTGCCATGGTTCTTGAGAGCCACTGAAGGCAAAGTTGGCATGGTTGGTGTTCCTGAGAGGCTACTGAGTAAAGGTAAAGCCCAATTGCAATTGAGAACCCAGGATGTGGAAGACAGCAGGATCATGGAACATTTGTGGCAGAAAGCTGCAGACATGGAGTAAAGCTGGCTCAGGAGAGTGACAACAGAGCTGGAGAGGTGGGGCTCCCCAGGCCCTTTGGAGCTCCACATGCCCAAGATGAAAGTATAGGACTAGGTGTTGCCCTGATGGGTCTTCGTCTTGCTTTGATCCAATTATTCCTTGCTATGCCTCAATGCCTCAATTCTTCCATTTTGGGGTGTGCCCAAATGGGTATGCCTCATTCCACAGGGATGCTTATTCTGTTATTGTTCATTACATGGTTCCCATTTTATAGGTGTTCACAATTAAGACTGACCAGTCTTAGATGAGACCCACTGGAAATGATAGAGCCTATGTGAACTTACGATGTTGAACTGAATATATTTTGTATTATGAGACAGCCATGTACCCACGGGAACTAGAGATGAATGTCAAAGTTTATAGTGATGTGCTTGGTGTCAAATTACCAACAGGTGGTCTTAAGTGTTAATATTGTCACCTTGATGGTACTGAAAATCACCATGGAAACAAACCTCTGAGTATGCTTTTCAGGGAGTTATAGATTAACAGAGGTGGGAAGACCACATCTAAATCGAATGGTACCACTCTATGGGTTAGTCCTAGAGAGAATGAACAGGAGAGAGCAAGCAGAGAACCAGTGTTCATGTTTCTCTTTCTGGTGGATGCCATGTGACCAGCTATCTCCTCCTGCTGCATGAATTCCTCATCAAGACTGAGCCAAAATAAACCTCTCTCTCACTTTTCTTTATTTTGGTCTTTCAAGACAGGGTTTCTCTTCAGAACTTGTCCTGGAACTCACTCTGTAGACCAGGCTGGCCTTCAACTAACAGAGATTCGCCTGCCTCTGCCTGGAGTCTTGGGATTAAAGGCGTGTGCCACCAACGCCCAGCAGAATACTACTGGAACTGCTTCCTCCAGACCAAAGTTTTTGGAAAGGTCCCCCCTGGAGTTCTGTTAGTTTGACACAAAATGCTCTCAAAGATGCTGGGAAGCAATCGTGTCTGAGAGAGTGGAATTCCAGTTCCATTTGCATACCGATGACATATTTATGACTGTACCTTTAGGTTTTGGCCTCTGGGCCTTCAGATGCTTTTGTGGAAACTATTCACACCTAGAAGTATCAAACAGTCTTTGCTAGTCATTTATGAATGAATTTCCATTCATCCTCCCTGGGAACAGTATCTGTTTTTTGGAGGGTTGGTCACTGTTCTAAGAGCTAATTCACAAAATTCATACTCCAGTAATGTACCCAGACTTGCTAACCCTGAAAGTCCCATGTAGATTTTTCCACACATAGTTCTCCAAGGTCACAATTGCTACTGCTCTTCCCAGGGAGACTCCGCACCTGTGGTGGAGTTGGGGAGCCGCTTTTTTGCACTTCCTATGGATATTCTCTGTTGCAAGGCATCGAAAAAGGACTGAGGGATGTGGAACACGAGGGGTTCTGGTTTGCCTGCAGAAAAAAGAAGGATGTCATTTAAAGAAACCTGGTTGTTTTCTTGATGTGTAAGGAGAGGGAAAAGAAAAGGAATGGAGGGGCAGTAATCAAAAGCACCTGATGTGGGCTGGGGACAGTTCAGTGCGTAAGGGCGTCTACCATTAAGCCTGATAACCTGAGTTCCTGAACCTGAAACCCACATGGTGGAGAGAACCAACTCCTGCAAGCCGTCTTCTGACTGACACATTGGCATGACATGAACGTGCCCCTCTCCCCACAAAATTGGGTGTAATAATCTTACAGAACTGTGGCTCACCTGAATTCACCGGAGAGAAAGACTTTCGTTTTGTTTTTGAGACAGGGTTTCTCTGCATAGCTCTGGCTATCCTAGAACTTGTTTTGTAGACCAGGCTGGCCTCAAACTCTCAGAGACACACCTGCCTCTGCCTCTGCCTCCAGAGTGCTGGGATTAAAAGCATGTGCCACCACACCTGGCTGAGAAAGCCATTTTTTAGACATGGTCTCACTCTATAGTACAGGCACAATTTGAATTTACTCACTATGTAGATCAGGCTGACCTCAAACCTGTAGTGAACCTCCTTTCTCTGTCCCATGAGTACTAGAATTACAGGGTGTGCCACCACACCTGGTGCTGAGAGAAAGACTCCAGTTGACTTGAAGAGTTAGTACATCAGTTAAGAGCACTTGCTGCTCTTGCAGAAGATCCAGGTTTGGTTCCTAGCACTCATATGGTGGCTCACAGTCATCCATAACTCCAGTTTCAGGGAGTCTGACTACTTCATCTGACCTTCAGACACCAGGGCACGCGTGTGGTGCACATACATACATACATGTGGGCAAACTCACCATTC
This sequence comes from Mesocricetus auratus, assembly GCF_017639785.1. Taxonomy (NCBI): domain Eukaryota; kingdom Metazoa; phylum Chordata; class Mammalia; order Rodentia; family Cricetidae; genus Mesocricetus; species Mesocricetus auratus. The sequence goes on along the minus strand of NW_024429266.1, from coordinate 148,005,055 downwards.
AAATAGATCTAAATTCTTTTCTAAAGTTAAAAAATATATTACAGTGAGTTAGGCAAGGTGGGGCACTATAATTCCAGCATTTTAGAGACTGAGGCAGGATTGTGAGTTTGCCACCACTCTGGGCTATATAGCTCTCAAAAACAAAACCCAAAAAGATAAAGAAGGGAGCTAGAGATGCGCTTCTACACTTGCTGCTCTTCCACAGGATTGGAGCTTGGTTCCTAACACCAGTGTCAGGTGGCTCACAACTATCTCTAACTCCAGATCTAGGGAGCCTGACACTGTCTCCTGGCCTCTGTGGGCAACTGCATGTGCACGCACACACGCACACCCGAACACACACACACACACACACACACACACACACACACACACACACACACACACACAGAATAAAACACATAAGCCCCAAACAAGTAAATAAAAATGAAGGATGAATTAGAATAGAAATACTTTGTACTCACTTTTGCCTTTTTTTGTTTTATCTTTTATGCTTTTTCAAGGCAAGGTTTCTCTGTGTAGCCCTGGCTGTCCTGGAACTCACAGAGATCCACCAGCCTCTGCCTCCAAGTGCTGGACTAAAGGTATGTGTCACCATCGCCTGGCTTGTCTACTTTTATTGACTGTAGAATTCGATGTCAAAACTCAGTGCTTGATGTATACAGATGTGTGTATGCGTTCATGTGTGCAGGTGCATGTATACTTGTATGCAAATGTGTAGAGGCCAGAGATGAATTTCAAGACTATATTCCTGTCTCTGTTGTCTATGTGGTTTTGCTCATTAATTTTTTTAAATTCATCTATTTATTTTACGTTTTACATTTTTTTTTGAGACAGGGTTTCTCTGTGGCTTTGGAGGCTGTCCTGGAACTCACTATGTAGATCAGGCTGGTCTCAAACTCAGAGATCCACCTGCCTCTGCCTCCTGAGTACTGGGATTAAGGGCATGCACCACCAATGCCCGGCCACATCATTAAAACATTTTTAAAGATTTATTTTATGTATATGAGTGTTTTGACTGTGTATTTATATATGCACTGTGTATATAGTTAGAAGAAGGCAGAATTGGGGATCTGGGGCTAACACATGGGTGCTGGGCAGTGAACTCAGATCCTTTGTAAGACCAGTAAGTGTTCTTAAGTGTGAAACCATCACTTTAGTCCTGAGTTTTTTTACTTTAGGGAGAGAAAGTGTGTGTGTGTGTGTGTGTGTGTGTGTGTGTGTGTGTGTGTGTGTACATGTAGGCTATGGTGCCCATGTGTGGGGTATGTGTGTTGAAGATAACTTGCAGAATTCAATTCTCTCTGTCTACTATTAAATCCCAGAGGTTAAACTCAGGTCATTAGGCTTGGCAGTAGGTAAGTCATCTCACTGTTCCTGTTCCTCCTCCCCATAACTGGAATTTTGGAGACAGGGTTTCTCATTAAGACCTGAGAGTAGCCTGGCGTTGGTGGTACATGCCTTTAATTCCAGCACTTGGGAGGCAGAGGCAGGCGGATCTCTGTGAGTTCGAGGCCAGCCTGGTCTACAAAGTGAGTTCCAGGACAGCCTCCAAAGCTACAGAGAAACCCTGTCTCGAAAAACCAAAAAAAAAAAAAAAAAAAAAAGGCCTGAGACTTGAGACTTGTCAATTAGGCTAGAGTGGCTGGCCACCCTCTTAGCATTGGGATTAACAGTTCACACCATGTAATCCAGTGTTCTAGGTGGGTTCTGGGGATCAATTAGTTCAAATGCCTCAAGAAGCATGGAGCTCTTCATCACCTGACTAATCCAGGAAGCCTACATTAGGAGCAAACACCAATGAAAGCAGCTTAAGGAAGAAAGGGCTTGTTTGAGCTCACAATGTAAGGGTATGGGTTCGTCACAGTGGGGAAGTCATGGTGGCAAGAGAGATTCTAGCTATGGACAACAGGAGTGTGAGGTGGCTGTTCCCCGTCACAACCAAAGTCAGAAAGCAGAAAGACGAATGCCGGTCCTGTGCTTCTTGTTCATAACTCAAGGGATGGCATCACTCATTGAGTTAAAATCTCTGCGTTGTCTTCCTCACACGAACTCGTGGTGTGTTTCTGGTCAAGGTGACAATGAAGAACCGCCACAGCATCCAGCTAGAATGTGCTCAAGGCAGTGGGCAAACACGAATGACTGGCTTCCATTGACTTCACGGGGTTCAGCATCACACTCTCATCCAGCCTGTGTGCCCCAGCCTTCTTTAGCCTATGTACTTGATACAACTATGCTGGTTTTCACAGTTTGGCATTCTTTGAGCCATCCTCTCCCTGATTTGATTTACAATACATCTAAAATATTGGCACCTGCCCCACAAGACACAAAGACAAAAACAAAGACCCAGGCAGACCAAGGTTTTTATCTGCTATTTTTTTCTTCTATCTCAATTCATTCTGTTGTTTCTATACTCCAATAATGATAATTATTTAACAACAATTGTTTAGTTCTTTCAATTTTGATGTCTACTTTCTTCTTCTTTTGCTTGTTTGTGTTTTCGTATACATTTACTTATTTGTGGGGGAGGAGAGGACATGTTGCCACAGTGCATATGTAGAGGTCAGAGAACAACTTGTGGGAGTTGGTTCTCTCCTTCTACCTCGTGGGCCCCGGGGGTCAAACTCATGTTGTCAGACTTGGCAGCAAATGCTTTTACCACTGAGCTATCTGGCTAGCTCATTTTTCTTCTTAGTACTGGGGACTGAACGCAGAGACTTGTGTATGCACAACACATGCTCTGACATTAAGCCATACCTGTATTCCGCTCTTCTTTAAAACAACAAAACAAGTCTCACTTTGTAACTCCGGCAACCCCCCCCCCGTACTGCCACACCCAGCCCGTCTCTTACTTTCTCGTGACTGTGCTCACTTATTGCTCCTACAAATCAGAGTGGAATTGTTGCACATCGCTTTGATGCTCCCGCCCTCCAGCACACTCACCATCAAACTGGTAGTGCATGGTTTGATGGATGCGCTCCGTGACACTCGCCAGCCAATCTTGGAAGGACAAGGTCACTTGTGCCTCATCTAACAGCTGACCACAGACTAGAAAAAGAAAAAAAAAACACATTAACTTTTTTTTTTATTAACTTTACTTTTCTTACAAATAATAATTAACTGAAGCTTGAAATAGTCAAGTAATTTATATGGGGGGAAAACATAAAAATTAGATACAGAGAAAATAAACTAAGTGAAATAGGTTCCAGGACTTTTTCTTTTTACTTATATAAAAACTATACATTTTTATGATGTCCACTGTGATAATAGGCTTGTTTTTTTAAAGATTTATTTTATGCATATGAGTGCTCTATTGACTTTATGACAAGGGGGGCATCATCCCACTAAGATGGTTGTGAACCACCATGTGGTTGCTGGGAATTGAACTTAGGGCCTCTGGAAGAGCATCCAGGGAGTGCTCTTAACCTTTGAGCCATCTTTCCAGCCCCTAGACTCTTTTGTTGTTGTTTCCAGACAGGTTTTCTATGTGTAGCTTTGTAGACCAGGCAGGCCTCCAACTCATAGAGATCTGCCTGCCTCTACCTCCCGAGTGCTGGAATTAAAGGCGTGTGCCACAAGCACCTGGCCCTAACCCCCAGACTTTAAAAAAAATATTTTTTATTTATGTGTATACAAGGGTACCTACAAATATGTATATGTATCTTGTGCATGCAGTGTCCTCTGAGACCAGCAAGACCATTGAATAACCTGAAACTGGAGTTATACGAGCTTGTGAGCTACTCAATGTAAATTCTGGGAACTGAACTTGGGTCTTCTATAAGAGTAGCAAGTGATCTTAACTGCTGAGCCATCTCTCCAGTCCCATAAAAAACATCTTAAAAAAAAATCCATTTACACTGGGCATGGTGGTATATCCCTGTAATCCTAGCACTTGTGAGATAGAGGCAGGAGAATGGTAAATTTCAGGCACACCTGGGCTATATAGCAAGTTTGAGGCCAGACTATGTTATAAGAGACCCTGTCTCAAAAGAACAAAAAGTAAATTCATTTGCAAAAATGAATGAAAGCCCTCAAGACTAACACATTTAAGACATTAACCAGAGCCAGGCGTTGGTGGCGCACGCCTTTAATCCCAGCACTCGGGAGGCAGAGGCAGGCGGATCTCTGTGAGTTCGAGACCAGGACAGCCTCCAAAGCCACAGAGAAACCCTGTCTCGAAAAACCATAAAAAAAAAAAAAAAGACATTAACCAGAGGTGGAGAGATAGCTTAGAGTTTAAGAGCATTGGCTAGTCTTCCAGAGATCCTGAGTTCAATTCCCAGCAACCCATATGGTGGCTCACAACCATCTGTAATGAGATCTGGTGCCCTCTTCTGGCCTGCAGGGATACACTATATACATACTAAATAAATAAAATCTTAAAAAAAAAAAAAGACGTTAACCACAGACTAGAAAGATGGTTTAGCAGCTGAGAACACTTGTTGACCTCAGCATTTACATCAGGTGGCTCACACTCAGTTCCAAGAGATCCCTCTTACAGAAATTACTCCCATTTCTGAGTATGCATTGTGCATTTGTATAATACAAATTCAGTAATGAAGCTATTTGTCTTCTACTAAGACTGGTACAGATGCCAGAAGTGTGATAATATGCCTATAATGATAGCATTTGGGAAGTAGAGGAAGGACAAGCAAGAGTTCAGGGCTATTCGTGGCTACACAACTAAGTGTGGTGGTGCACATCTTTAATCCCAGCACTTGGGAGGCAGAGGCAGGCGGATCTCTGTGAGTTGGAGACCAACCTGGTCTACCTAGCGAGTTCCAGGACAGCCTCCAAAACAATACAGAGAAACCCTGCCCTGTCTTGAAAAAATAAAACAAAACAAAACAAACAAAAAAAGAGCTGGAATATGTGGGGCTCAGTGTGAGTACACATGCCTAGCATGCCTGAGGTCCTGATTTAATCCTTTACAACACACACACACACACACACACACAACACACACACACACACACACACACACACACACACACACACACACACAGAGATAACTTAGAGCTTGAAAAATTCTGTTTTCCATGGGTGGTGGTGGCATATGCCTTTAATCCCAGCACTTGGGAGGCAGAGTATTAAATAACTGAGTTTGAGGTCAGCCTAACGTGGGATGTCTGTACACTGTGTGAAGGTGTATTGCTGTGATTGGTGTAATAAAGAACTGAATGGCCAGTAGCCAGGCAGGAGGTAGAGATGGGGCTCTTGGGCAGAGAGAACTCTGGGAAGAAGAAAGGTGGAGTTGCCAGTCAGGCAGGAAGAGGAAACCGGAAATACAAGACATGACAGAACATAGATTAATATAAATGGGTTAAGTAATAAGGGCTAGTTCAAGCCTAAGCTGAACACCGAGTTTTCATAATTAATAATAAGTTTCTGTGTCATTATTTGTGAGCTGTTGGCCGACAAAAAAACTTGCTGCAGCCTGGTCTACAGAGTGAATTCTAGGACAGCCCGGGCTACCCAGAGCAATTCTGTCTCAAAAAACAAAATTGTTTTCAGTAATTTTAAGGTTTTTTCTTTAAATGAATATATACAATTTTGTTATATAACTGTCTATCCTTACAGTTGTAGGGAATACAAAGCTTCCCTGGGTGTGAGAGTGTGCACCTATAACCCAAGTACTCAGGAGGCTAAGGCAGTTTGAAGGCACACTGAGCTACACAGTGAGACCCAGTCTCAAAACTTAAAACAGCAAGACAGCAAGAGTTTGTATACCTTTCACCTAGACTCCCCAGAGTAACATTTTAAAATGTACAGAATAAATACTCACTAAAGAAAATGACATGGACACAACCTAATGGCCTCTTTTGCCTTCACCAGCTTTCCATACACTTGTGAGGTGGGTGCAGACAGCTCTGCATTCCATCCTAGTTCAGCCACAGTCAAGACAAAAAACACTTCCATGGTAGAACACCTGTCTACTAACCCTGGTAAGCACTAATTCATTCTGTCTCTAGGATTATGGGCTTACTGTTGTTGTTACTATTATTATTATAATATTATTTCATCTTGAGTCTTTAAAGTATGTTCCAGGCCAGGCATGCAATCCTGCCTGGCCTGGAACTCAGTGTGCAAACCAGGTTGGCTTTTAACTGTGACGATACTTCTGTCTCTGTTTCCTGAGTACTGGGATTGCAGAAGCACACCTCTACATCTTTCCTTCTTTCTTTCTTTCCTTTCTTCTTTCCTTCTTTCTTCATTCAATGCTCAGCAGTCAGAAGCACTAGCTGCTCTTCCAAAGGAGCTGGGTTCGATCCCCAGCACGCACACTACACACTATAGCTCACAACTGTCTGTAATTCCAGTTCTTAGGGGGATCCAATAGCCCTTGTACCTGAATGCAGGTACACAGACATATATGCAGGCAAAATAACAGGTGTATATAGACCAAATAAATAATAAAATAATAAATTTAGAGATTTTTTAGGGGGATAAGGGCTTGGTCCCCAATCTTTTTTTTCTTTCCCCCCTTTTTTATTTAGAAACAATCATTTTACAAATCAATCCCCCTTTCCCTCTCCCTTCCATCCTCCCATTCCCCTACTAAGCCCCCAACCTTAGAGATTTCTTTTTTACATGGTATGTATATGCACCATATGCCTACTCAGTGCTCTTGGAGGCCAGAGAAGATGCTGAATCCCCTGGAGCTGGAATTACTTTTGAAGTTGAAGCACAAGTTCAGAACCAGCTTGGACTACATACTGAGTTACAGTTGTGAGCTGCTTGAAGTAGGTGCTGGGAATTGAACCCAGTTACTCTGAAAGAGCTTTAAACCATTGAGCCAATCTCTTTAGCACTAAGATTGTTTTATTTTTGTGTGTATGTGTTTATCCAAGACTAGAAGACATATCCCTTGGAGCTGGAGTTACAGGTGTTTGTGAACTGCTCAAGACAGTGCTGGGATCCAAACTCATGACAGAACAGCAAATACTCTTTCAACTGTTGGGCCATCTTCCCAGCCTAACATAGTTTTGAGCATGATTTGATCCTCAGCTTCTGTGACTCTATCCACTGCTGTTGTTTACGTTAGTGATACAACATAAAACATTTCTTTGATTATTCCTTCAGATTACCTCTGGATGGTTTCCCACCTGTGAAGCCCTTTCTAGGAAGGGAAACTTACCCTGCCTTTTTAGTGAAGAAGCAACCACAGGCTTTTTCAGGGCACTCTTCCTTACAATGCTGTTTACTGTGTCTTGCGGCATCACTGAGCTGTTCATCTGAGCACCTAGATCACAAATAGGTTAACAGTAGTTAACAGTACTTTACACACATGCCTAGGGAATAGGATGCAACTCAGCTGGTGGAGTACATGTCTAACATGCACCAAATCCTGGATTGAGCCTCTGTGCCCCATGAGGGTGGTGGCATAAGCCTGTAATCCCAGCAATCAGGAAGTGGAGGCAGGAGAATAAAGTCAAGGTCATCCTCCACTGCAAGGCTAGCCTGGGATCTGGGAGATCTTTTTTTTTTTTTTTGGTTTTTCGAGACAGGGTTTCTCTGTATTGTTTTGAAGGCTGTCCTGGAACTCGCTCAGTAGACCAGGCTGGCCTCGAACTCACAGAGATCCGCCTGCCTCTGCCTCCCAAGTGCTAGGATTAAAGGCATGCGCCACCAACGCCCAGTTGATCTGGGAGATCTTGTCTCAAAAAAACAAAACAAAGTCAAGCAGCAGTGGCTTATGCCTTTAATCCCAGTACTCCAGAGGCAGAGGCAGGCAGCATGGTCTACAGAGATAGTTTCAGGACAGCCAGGGCTACACAGAAACCCTGTCTCAAAAAACCAAACTGCAACCAAAAACCAAACCAAACTAAAACATGACATCAGCCGGGCGTTGGTGGCATACATCTTTAATCTCAACACTGGGGAAGCAGAGGCAGGCAGATCTCTGTAGTTTAAGACCAGCCTGGTCTACAGAGCGAGTTCCAGGACAGCCTCCAAAGCCACTGAGAAACCCTGTCTCCAAAAACCAAACACCAAAAACCAAAACTAATACAGAGAAACCCTGCATCGAACCAACCAACCAACCAACCAACCAACCAACCAACCAAGCAAACAAACAAAAAACCATGATATCATTTCTACAGCCAGATATGTAATCTTAGTACTTGGGAGGCAGAGGCAGGAGAATAAGAAGTTAAAGGTCATCTCAGCTACACAGTAAGTTCAAAGTTAAGACTCAGCTATTTGAGACCCTGCCTCAAAAATGTCAGTCCCAGCCTACTACTTTCCAGTCAAAGTCTGCAGGTTAGCAAGATGGCTCAATGGAGAAAGGTACATGTTGTCAAGCCTAAAGATCTGAGTTCAATTCCTGGAACCCACACAGTGGAAGGAGAGAACCAGCCTTCACCAAAGAAAACACACACACACACACACACACACACACACACACACACACACACACACACAGAAAAAGTAATTTTATTATTACATTTTTAATTGATTTTTAATTATTTATTTTTATTTTATGTATATATAACTGTGTGAGGATGCCAGATCCCTTGGAACTGGAGTTACAGACAGTTGTGAGCTGCCATGTGGGTGCTTGGGAATTGACCCTGGGTCCTCTTCCAGAGTATCCAGTGCTCTTAACTGCTGAGCCATCAATCCAGCCCTCAACATTTTATTTATTTTTGTATGTGTGTATGTATGGGTGTGTCATGTGGCACATGTGGAGGTCAGAGGATAATTTTGGGGAGTTAATTATCTCTCTCCATCATGTGAGTCCCAGGGATTGACTCAATTACTCAGGTTTTCAGGCTTGATAGCAAGAGAAATTACACTGAGCTACCTCTCCAGCCCAGACAAAAGAATCTTAAAACAAGTCTACAAACCTGGAGCTAGAGAAATGGGTCAGCAGTTAAGAGCACTAGCTGCTCTTGCAGAGGGGCTGGGTTTAGTTCCCAGCAGCCACATGGTGGCTCATACCTCTTGATTTCAGTTCCAAGATACTCATATTCTCTGGCTTCCTCAAGTACCAGATACATACACAGTGCAAAAACATACATACATGTATGTGTATACACATGGGCAAGATATACATAAAAGTTTTAAATTCTATAAAATTATAAAAAATGATTTGATAAAATGATTTCTAAAGCATCTAAAACAAAGTCTTTGCTAATATCTAGAATAGCTTTATAGTTTCTAGAAGGAACCAGTATCAACCTTTAACCACAAAATCTTAACTTTTTCTGATGTTTATGAGAGACAGGGCCTGAAAACAGAAGTAGAATGAGGGAATTTACACACTGTTTTTACCTTTCTCATAACCATCATACTTTCTGTTGAGTTCTCCATTTTCTTCTCTATGAATAGTCTTTTTTTTTTTTTTTTTTTTTGGTTTTTTACGAGACAGGGTTTCTCTGTATTGTTTTGGAGGCTGTCGGTCCAGCCTGGCCTTGAACTCACAGAGATCCACCTGCCTCTGCCTCCCGAGTGCTGGGATTAAAGGCGTGTGCCACCACTGCCCGGCTATGAATAGTTTTTTGATATTTATTTATTTGACTTACATAGTGGAACACTCTTGTTATTTTGTTTTGGTTGGCTTATAACTTTTTAGGTAGATCAGGCTGTCCTCAAACTCAAGAGACCGACCTAGCTCTGCTGCTGGAATGGAGCACCAGGCCTGGCCCATACTTAAAAAAAATAACTTGTTCTGAACAATAGTCCTAAGCAGGGTGTTGGTGGCACACAACTTTAATCCCAGGACAGAAGGCAGAGGCAGCTGGATCTCTGTGTTTAAGGGCAGCCTGGTCTACAAAGCAAGTTATAGGACAGTCAGGGCTACACAGATAAACCTTGTCTCCAAAAACAAAAATAAAACTACAAAACAAAAAAAAAGAACAAGAGTCCTTTCTCACAATTCCTTGGAGTCAATGACAGACAAAAGACAATTTCCAAACACCAAAGAAATAAGTGAAACTGTCTCACCAGATACTTCATCCTTCTTCCTCTTCCGTGGCTTAGAGGCAGCAGATTCACAAGCTGAGACAGATGACTCTGAGTGGCAGCCTAACTGAGGGACCATTACCTCTTTAAGACCTTTAAAAAAAGTTTCTGAATTACTACTACTATCCAAGAGAAAACATGGGCCCCTAACCAAAGAAAAAGTAGCCTATAAAAATCTGACTCCAGAAAACCAAGGATAGACCAGTTGCTTAATGTAAATAAGACTCAAAGAACTCTCCCAAATACTGTGCTCTATCCAGTACACACACACACACACACACACACACACACACACACACACACACACACACACACACACACACACACACACACACACACAGCTAAATCCATCGTCTCAATAAAAATGTTCGTCTCTCTTTATGCTGGCTGGAATTTAAAGAAGGAATGCTAGCCATGAGTGGTGGCTCTGGCCTATTATCCCAGCATGTAGGAGTGTAGGAGAGGCAAGAGGATTAAATTTGAGGGCAGCTGGATTACTTTAGCAAAACACTATGTTTTATTTATTTTGAAGGGGTGTTTTTTTTCTTTTTCTTTTCTTCTTTTTTTTTTTTTTTTGGTTTTTGAGACAGGTTTGCTTTTGTTTTGAAGACAGGGTTTCTCTGTAGCTTTGGAGGCTGTCCTGGAACTAGCTCTTGTAGACCAGGCTGGTCTCAAACTCACAGAGATATGCCTGCCTCGGCCTTCTGAGTGCTGGGATTAAAGGCATGCGCCACCACCGCCCTAAGGGGGTGTTTTCAAGACAAAGTTTCTCTGGGTAGTGCTGGCTACCCTGGAACTTGCTGGCCAGACCAGGCTGGTCTCAAACTCACAGAGATCCGCCTGCCTCTGCCTCTTAAGTGCTGGGATTAAAGGCCTGTGCTGCCACCACTGCCTGTCTAACATTATGGTTTTGTTGACACCTCTCTCTCTCTCTCTCTCTCTCTCTCTCTCTCTCTCTCTCTCTCTCTCTCTCACACACACACACACACACACACACACATACACACACACACACACACACACAGTGCTTTTCTTCTATACTATGTAGCACTGGAACTGAAGGGTTATTAGGACAAGTTCCAAAGGCATCTGTGGAACACCTTCACTGCCATGTCAGAACAACCAAGAACAATCAATCTTTCCACCTACCACTGGCATCAAAATTTAGGAAGTCCGAGAATTCCTGAGCCAGTGTTTCATCACTGGCAAAGGCACAGAGGCAAGCGAAGAAATGGATGCACTTTGGGGTTGCCTCAGCCTTGGGGACGTTGGGCTTGTGTGACTTCAGAGACTGGCAGGAGCAGAAGAAGCGACGCTCTGGCAAGCTTCTGGAGCCCATTTTCTGCATGAAGGACGTGTGCAAATAGCCCAGGCTGTGCTTCTGGCTGGCCTTGCATTTCACTACCATGATGTTTTTAGTGACTCTCTGTACCAGGGGACCTGTAGGTTCTGTGGCCAACTGCCAGATGGTCTGTTTGGTTTCTGGGGAGGCCTGCATAGCATTCAGCACTGAACTCTTCAGGGTCAGAGGGGTGGCCTCTGCCTGGCAGTTTACTGCTAGCTTGATGTGCTGACACTGGTTTTCCACCAGGCCTTGAGTGGCAGCTTTCAAACAAGAGGGGACATAACACCGGCCAGAGCTCAGCTGAGTGATGATTGTCCCATCCACTGTCTGGATTGTCGTCTCTGAAACACCCAGCTCCACAAAGCATCGGTAGTCAGGGCCTCGGTCTCTTTGTCGAACGGAGTAGACCTGTAGATCAGAGCCTGTGATAATTTTGACAGCTTCAATACTAGGCTGCTTCCGGGCACCATAGCGAAATATGGTTCCGCATGTCTTGTTCTTACAGCTCAACCCACGGGTTCCATTGTACGTACCACATCGGGGACATTTCCTGATTCCCCTCAATGTGGCCTTCCCCAAGTCAGATAAGAAAGCTGGGACTTTAGTCCTTTGAGAGTTTGGTTCCATTGTTCACAGCCCCTAGAAAGACAAGACTATCAGCAGAACACATTCACATAAAGTTAACATTGAGAGAAGAGAAAAGGAGAGGGAGGGATTTCTATTTATTTATTTTTGACATTGGGTCTCACTTTGTAGCTCAGACTGGCTGTTGGATGATTTCCACTTGATACAAGCTAGAGTGACCTGAAAGGAGAGACCCTCAATTGAGAAATGCCTTTATAATGTCTGGCTGTAAGGCAATTTCTTAAGGAATTGGTGGGAGAGGGTCTGGCTCACTGTGGGTGATGCCATCCCTGGTCTGGTGGTCCTGAGATCTATAAGAAAACAGGCTGATGCCAGGCATGGTGGCACAGCACTCAGAAGGCAGAGGCAGGCGGATCTCTGTGAGTTCCAGGCCAGTCTAGTCTACAGCGAGTTCCAAGACATCCAAGGCTGTTACACAAAGGAACACAAAAAGTATGCCTGGAAAATCCAAAAAAAGAAGAAAGAAAGAAAGAAAGAAGGCTGAACAAGCAGAGCAAGCCAGTAAGCAGCCATCTTCCACAGCCTCTGTACCAGCTCATGACTCCAGGTTCCTGCCCTGCTTGAGTTCCTGCCCTGACTTCTTTTAATGATGAACAGTGATATGGAAGAATATGCTGGTAAACCTCTTTCCCCTTCAATTTGCTTTTTGGCTGTCATGTTTTGTTGTAGAAATAGTGACCCTAACTAAGACAGTAGCCTAGGCTAGTCTCAAATTCTCACAGATCCTCCTGCCTTAGCCTCCCCACTGTTGGCACTAGAACGCAGCTTCAGCACTGCATAAATTGCAGATGGTGGTACATGCCTGTAACACCAGCACTCAGGTGGTAAAGACCAGAGGAACATGAATGTCATCCTCAGACACAAAGGAATTCAAGGCCAACCTGGGCTACATGAGAACCTGTCTCAATAAGAAAGGATCAGGGGCTGGGGAAATGGCTCAGTGGTTAAGAGCACCAGCTGCTCTTCCAGAGGTCCTGAGTTCAATTACCAGCAACCACATGGTGACTCTCAACTATCTGTAATGAGATCTGGTGCCCTCTTCTGGCCTGCAGGCATACATGCAGGCAGAACACCACACAAAATAAATAATTAGCTAATTAATTAATTTTTAAAAAAGGGAAAGGATCAGGAAAGATGGATTACTTTTCTTCTACTGGTCCCTGGAAGCCCCACCAAGTCGTTCCCAGTCCTACCTGTATCTGCTGCCAGGGCACCTGGAGAACAGTGGAGCCTGTGTCCATAGGACCTAAAGTATCTTTCATTAGTCTGTGCTGATCAGACCACACAGAGACAGGCATGCTCATTTGCTGTGAGATATGCCACTCGACCTAAGGCTTCTGAAGGCTGATCTTTGATGTAACAATGCAGACATTCTGCTTCTCCCTGGCAAAGCTCTTGCTCAGGGTTCCAGTCAGAGTTCCAGTCAGATTCCAGCTCCCCTAGGTAGAGATCTTGGCAGCCTAAAGCAAAACAAGAGAAGACAGCTGTCTCATGACCATCTTTACACTTAGAGATAGGCAGAAGAGGGGCTGGGAGAGATCAGCAGCACAGCACGCGCCCAGCCTACAGGAAGTCCTGGGGCCAGTCCTCAGTGCCAGAACAACACATGCTGGCCTCGAACTCAGATCTGCCTGCCTCTGCCTCCCGAGTGCTGGGGTTAAATGTGTGTGCCACCACTGCCCAGCAACATTTTAAACTTCTAACATGAAAGTAATACAGCAGCCGGGCACTGGTGGCCCACGCCTTTAATACCAGCACTTGGGAGGCAGAGGCAGGTGGATCGCTGTAAGTTCGAGGCCAGCCTGGTCTACAGAGAATTCCAGGACAGCCTCCAAACAATACAGAGAAACCCTGTCTCAAACAAACAAACAAACAAAAAAAGTAATACAGCAATAGTAGTGCCATAATAGAGGGCTGACAGGATCACCAGTCACAGTATAGAACTGGTCACACTCATCCTCCCTAATGGTAATACATAGTGAGTGCCTTCTGTTATTATTTTTCATTGAAAAAAATTTTTTTGAGACAGGGTTTCTCTGTGGCTTTGGAGGCTGTCCTGGAACTAGCTCTTGTAAACCAGGCTGGTTTTGAACTCACAGAGATCCACCTGCTTCTGCCTCCTGAGTGCTGGGGATTAAAGGTGTGTGCCACCAACACCCGGCCTCATTGAAAATTTTTTAAAATTTATTTTCATGTGTATTTGTTTGTTTGACCTGTAAGTATATCTATGCACCAATTGCATTCCTGGTGCCTTTGGAAGTCAGAAGGCACCAAATCCCCTAGAACTGGAGTATGGATAGTTGTGAGCCACAATGTAGGTGCTGGGAACCAAACCTGGGTCCTCTGGAAGGGCAGTAAGGGATCTTAACTGTTCCATCTCTCTGCACCTCCCCCTTAGCCTTCTATGTAGCCTAGGATGACCCTGAACTTCTCATCTTCCAGCCTCCAACTCTCGAGTGCTAGGGTCAGAGGCGTGTGCTGCCATCTTCCCATCATCACCACCACTTTTTTTGAGACTCTGTCTTATTATCCCAGGATGGCCTCAAACTCCCTATGAGGTCAATGATGACTCTGAGCCTCTGGTCCTTCAGCATCAACTCACAAATACTGGGATTACCGTATGTGTCATAATGCCCAGTTTATGCAGTGCTGAGGAATCAAATCCAGGGCTTTGTGGATGCCAGGCATCACTGACCTCCTTCCTCAGCTTTGTAAGCCCAACAACACTATTTTTTATTTTCTTGAGAAGGATCTTGCTACATAACCCCGGCTGGCCTGGATTACAGGCATGTACTTCTACACTCAATTCTTTGTTCTTTGAGACAGGGTTTCTCTGGATAACAGTCCTAGCTGTCCTGTAGAGCAGGCTGACCTTGAACTAACAGAGATCTACCTGCCTCTGTCTCTTGAGTGCTGGGATTAAAGGCATGCACCACCACTTCGAGACTACACTTGACTAACACACCGATGTATGTGCAAATTGTATGTGTGGTCCCAAATAAGGAGGCCAGAGGTTTCAGACAATGGGTGTCCTTCTCAATTGCTTCCCTCCTTCTCTCCCTTCCTTCCTTTCTGTTTTTGAAACAGGGTCTCTATATGTAGCCCTGGCTATCCTGGAGCGGTCTGAACTCCCAGAGATTTGCTTGCTTTTGTCTCCTGGGTGCTGGGATTAAAGGCCTGCACCACCCTATCTGGTCTACTGTATTTTTTTAAAAGAATTATATGTATGAAAAAAAAAAAAGATTGATGTGTATGACTGTTTTGCCTGCATGTATGTATGTGTACCACATACATGCCTGGTGTGTGTGAAGTTCAGAAGAGTGCATCAGATCCCCTGGAGTTACAGATGATTGTGAGCTACCATGTGGGTTCTGGGAACTGAACCCTGGTCCTCTGCAAGAACAACAACTCTTTTTTTTTTTTTTTTTGGTTTTTACGAGACAGGGTTTCTCTGTATTGTTTTGGAGGCTGTCGGTCCAGCCCGGGCTGGAACTCACAGAGAACCGCCTGCCTCTGCCTCCCGAGTGCTGGGATTAAAGGCGTGTGCCACCACTGCCTGGCCCACTAAGCTATTTCTCTAGCCTTACATCTTAATTTTTGAGACAGGGTCTTTCACTGAACCTGGAATTCACCATTTTGTCTAGACTGGTTGGCAGGCAAACCCCAGGGATCCTCTTGGCTCTGCTTCCCAAGCACTGGGATTACAAGTATGCACCTCCGTGCCTGGCTCTGTATGTGGGTTCTTCGGATCAGAACTTAGGTCCTCATATTGTCAGAAAGGAACTTTCCCATAAGAACCATCTTCTCAGCCGGGCATTGGTGGCGCACGCCTTTAATCCCAGCACTCGGGAGGCAGAGGCAGACAGATCTCTGTGAGTTCGAGGCCAGCCTGGTCTACAAAGTGAGTTCCAGGACAGCCTCCAAAACAATACAGAGAAACCCTGTCTCGAAAAACCAAAAAAAAAAAAAAAAAAAAAGAACCATCTTCTCTGCCCCTTAATGCTTTTTCATTAAAAGAAAAAAATAATCTGCTTGTGATTCTTTAAAAAATATTTAGGTGCAAATCAAAATGTATAATATACTGCCAATTATGCATTAAATCATGGAGAAACAAATTCACAAACACACATGTACATGCATATTTGTATTAGCTTATAAATAAAACAATTTTTTTGTTCTGTTTCTGGGAGAGCCTCACCATGTATCTCTGGCTGGTCTGAAACTCACTAGTAGACCAAACTGGCCTGTAACTAATGAGACTCACCTCCCTCTGCTTCTTGGGTGCTAGGACTAACTTAATCATTAAAGACATGAACTACTACACCCAACTACTGAAGACGTTTTCAGAGATTTATTTCTGTGTATCTGTATGAGTATATACACATGTGAATACAGATGCCTGTGGAGGCCAGGAGAGGGTATAGGATCCTCAGGAGCTGGAGTTACATGCAGTTAAGAGGCTGCTTGATGCGGGTGCTGGGAACAGAACTCTGGTCCTCTGAAAAGCAGCAAGCACTCCTAACTGCTGAGCTATTATTCTAATTCCTGTAAAATCTTTCTTTTTTTTAAATGCAGTATTTCAGTGTATTAGTAAGTCATGTTTGTTTATCTACTCATCAGTCAACAGACACTTGGCTTATTCCCAAGTTTTTGGCTACAATCCATAGTGCTGAGATCAGGAAGACAGGTAGTTGTGTAGTCAAATGTTTTCACATGAACTTCTCCTGGGCTGGAGCTAGTACACCTGAGTGACAGAGCACTGGCTCAGCATGTGTAAGACCCTTGGCTTTATCCCAAGATAGACCCTCATGCACGTATTTATTGGGTACCATATACTATTTCATTTATTTATTTATCTATATATATTTTTCCAGACAGGGTTCCTATGTGGCTTTGGAGGCTGTCCTGGAACTCACACTTGTAGACCAGGCTGGCCTTGAACTCACAGAGATCCACCTGCCTCTGCCTCCCGAGTGCTGGGATTAAAGGCGTGCGCCACCAACGCCTGCTTTCTTTTATTTTTTAAGACAGGGTTTTACTTTGTGACCTGGAACTTATTATGTAGCCCAGGCAGGCCTCGAACTCTTGAAAATCCTCTTGCCTCAGTCTTCTAAGTGATAGGACTATATATTTCATATATGTAAACATGGCTATCTCCTCTGAACATTTAATATTTTCAGAACCTGCTTTCCAAAGGGGCTGTACCCATTATATTCCCACAGGCACCATAGGATTCTACTTCTGCATAGTCTTCATTATAGCCATCTGATTGTAGTTTGTAGTGGGCATCATATGGTATTGTGCTGTGGTTTTTTTTTTTTTTTTGGTTTTTTTTTTTTTGAGACAGGGTTTCTCTGTGGCTTTGGAGGCTGTCCTGGAACTCCTTGGTAGTCCAAGCTGGTCTTGAACTTACAGAGATCCACCTGCCTCTGCCTCCCGAGTGCTGGGATTAAAGGCGTGCGCCACCAACGCCCGGCATTGTGCTGTGGTTTTATTTGCAAATCTCTACTGAATACTTAAGTTGAGCAAGATTTCTCATGATTAGCCATTTGAAATATTATGCCACATGAAAGGAGCTAAATTATAGAAGCCCATCCATTGTATGAATGAAACATCCAGGACAAGAAATTATGTAAGGCAGAAAGAAGGAGGCTAGAGGTGCAGGCCTGGGAGGAGGAGGGATTTAGTAGTGATGGTTACAAGGTTCTTTTCTCTTTTTCTCTTTTGTTTTTGTTTTTCCGTGACAGGGTTCTCAGTGTAATAGACCTGGTTGTCCTGGAACTTGATTTGTAGACCAGGTTGGCCTCAAACTCATTGAAATCTGCCTGGCTCCGACCCCCAAGTGCTGGGATAAAAGGTATATGCCACCACTGTCTGACTGTCACAGGTTTCTTTAGGGATAATGAAAGATATTATACAACTCTGCTCTGTGAAATGTTTTTCAGTTCTGTAGATTTACAAAAGCTCTTGAATTCTAATATTTTTAAAAGGTTGATTATATGCATATAGCATATCAATAAAACTATTACTACCTTAAAAAAAAAAGAGGGAGGCCGGTTGGTGGTGGTGCATGCCTTTAATCACATTACTTGGGAGGCAGAGGCAGACAGATCTCTGTGAGCTTGAGGACAGTCAAATGCTATAGGGATTAGAAAGAGAGAGGAGATGGCTCAGTAGTTAAGAACACTTGTTGCTCTTGCAGAGATCAGAGATCCTGGGTTCAATTCCCAGCACCCACATGGCTACTCAGAACTGCCTGTAACTTTAGCTCTGGAGGTCTAATTATTTCTTCTGGTCTCTAAAGTGATGAACAGACAAACATGCACACAAACATTCAGGCACATAAAATAAAAAATAAATCTTTTAAGAAAAATGGGGCCGGGCAGTGGTGGTGAACGCCTTTAATCCCAGCACTTGGGAGGCAGAGGCAGGCGGATCTCTGTGAGTTCGAGCCCGGTCTGGACCGACAGCCTCCAAAACAATACAGAGAAACCCTGTCTAGTAAAAACAAAAACAAAAAGAAAAAAAGAAAAAAAGAAAAAGAAAAATGGGGTGGGGCGGCTAGAGAGAAGGTTCAGCGGTCAATAGTACTTATTTTTCTTGCAGAGGGCCTGGGTTCAGTTACCATGACCCACATGGTCTCTCATAACTATTTCTAACCCCAATTCCAAGGATTCCAATGCCCTGGTCTCACTTCTGAGAGTATCAGGCATCTGAGTGGTGGTATACAGATGCAGGCAAAACACTCATGTACACCAGGCGGTGGTGTCACACACCTTTAATCCCAGCACTTGGGAGGCAAAGGCAGGTGGATCTCTGTGAGTTTGAGGCCTGCCTGGTGTACAAGAGCTAGTTCCAGGACAGCCTCCAAACCCACATAGAAACCCTGTCTTGAAAAAGCAAAAAACAAAACAAACAAACAAACAAACAAAAAAAAACAAAAAAACTTTTGCTTTGGTGATTTCACTTCTAAGATATTATTTGTAGTTATTTTCATTTTTACTTTTTTTGGCTTTTGGGACAGGGTTTCTCTGTGACTTTGGGGTCTGTCCTGGAATTGGCTCAGTAGACTAGGCTGGCCTCAAACTCACAGAGATACACCTGCCTCTGCCTCCTGAGTGTTGGGATTAAAGGTGTGTGCCACCAACGTCCAGCTCATTTTTACTTTTCATTAAACGTATATGCCTGCCTGAGTCAGGCTATGTACATGAGTACAGGCATTCCTGGAGGACAGATGCCAGATACCTCTGGAACTGCATACAGGTGGTTTTGAGCTACCAGACATGGGTGCTGGGAACTGAATCCAGAAGCCCTGCAAGAGCAGTATGCACTCTTAACCACTGGGACATTTTTCCAGCACCCCCTCCCTTTTTTTCAGATAGGGTCTCACTATGTAGTCCTGGGCTGGTCTTTAGGTTTGTGGACTAGGCTGGTCTCCAAATCACAACGATTCCTCTGTGAGACTTCCTAAGTGTACAATAGGAAGAGAATATCAGTAAAAAAATAAGCACAGTGTAACCAGGTAATATGCTATTGTAAAGGCACTAAAAACAAGTGAGATCTGCATACAGAGCACGTATTAACACGTGCTGTGGAATGTAAAAAGTGAAGCGCCTTGAGTGTGTTAATTTTTGTTTTAATAGGGGCATGTAGGCTGGAGAGATGGTTAAACTAGAGATCCCAAGTTCAGCTGCCAGAATCCACATCAAGGGGACACACAACTTCCACTTCTTCTTTTTTTTTGTTTTTTCGAAACAGGGTTTCTCTGTGGCTTTGGAGGCTGTCCTGGAACTAGCTCTTGTAGACCAGGCTGGTCTCGAACTCACAGAGATCCGCCTGCCTCTGCCTCCCGAGTGCTGGGACTAAAGGTGTGCACCGCAGCAGCACACAACTTCTTATAACTCTAATTCCAGGGAATCCAACCCCTTTAGCACACTGGGAACACACACACACACACACACACGTTTACAAAAAATAAGTAAACAAAGGACACAGTATAGATGTCTATTGCCTCAGCAGTGATTTGAGACCTGAGAAATGGAGATTTACATTTCATTTTTTACTATTTGAATTTTAAAACATGTACTAGTATGACTCGTTGCAGAGTTTTCTTCTTTTTCCTATTTTTCTTTCCAAGACATGGTTACCAAACCAGGCTAGCCTGAAACTCAGATCCGCCGCCTGGCTCAGTAGAGTGCTGGAAGTAAAGGTGTGCTCTACCACGCCCATCTAGTTCTTTTTTTTTTTTTTTTTTTTTTTTTTTGGGTGGTGGTGGTGGGGGAGACGATAAAGACGACGGGGTCTGCTACCTAGCCTAGGTGTCCTCGAACTCGAGATCCTCTTGCCACTGCCTCCCGAGTGCTGGGATGACAGGCAGCGCCACCGAGCCCGGCTTGAAGATTCTGCCTTAAAAGGATACACAAGGAACGCGACTTGTGAAGGAGCTGCGATGGGAACCTGAAGGGTCTCTGGATGGTCGTCTCTCCTTAGCAAGAGGATGAACAGGGAACACAGAACGAGGTAGGTTTCACCCTGGTGCCACCCAGCCGCAGAGCTGGTCGGTGTGGGGGTCGCTGTTTTGGGGCGCGTTTAGCGCTCCCCAGGTGAGCAGAACTGCTGGAGCACGCGCATCCACTGAATGCATCTGTGGAGGCGCTATTTACCCATTTTAGGGATGAGACTGTCGGATTGGACTGAAGCGTCAAAGCCCGCAGACATTTACTGAGAGTGGGGAAACGAGGCCGGTTGCTGTAAGAACGGAGTCTGGACCTCAGTCCTACTGTGTGTGTTGCTTACGTGTTTTCTGTACCTCTAGGTCAAGCTAGGACCTAGCCTAAGCGCAGCTTCCGGGACCATCCTGCTGCAAAACGCACTTCCCATGCGACCTGCATCCCGGCATCCTCGGCACAACGCTCACTTCCGATGCCAAGTGAGGCCCCAGCAGAAATGTAACCATCCGGACACGCAGTTCTCAGAACACATTTTCCACCATGACCGCCACTCTCAGCCGTGCCCGGCCACTGCCCGGCCTCGCACACAGGACTCCCTTACCTGCCTCGCACTTCCAGGGATTTCTCGCCGGCGACCGCCCTCGCCGCGTCTCTCTTTGCCTGCTGCAGCCTTTTACAAACGCGGCCAAACTGTTCGCTGTAACGACAGTCGTTATTGGTCAGGGTCGCCCACGTGCACCAGGGATCCGCCCACCTCCGCTGGAGGGGCACGATGGGACTTGTAGTGTTCTCAGCTCTGCCTTTCGAACATGATCTAGCGACGGAAGCAGCGGAGAAGAGTCGGTGCTGCCACACTTTCGTGGTCTTCCTAGCTTGACCTAGAGGTACAGAAAACACCTATGGTGCTTCTCCGTGGCCCCGACTATTTCGAGCGGAAACAACTACTGAAAACAGTACTACTGACGCTCTTATTAGCAGAAGCAGCTGCAATTTCGAGTTTGCGTCACTCTCTTACTTTTACTTGTATGGTTTTCTTTCCCTTAGCACTTGCACATTATTACTTGATCGCTCCCCCTCTTGGAATGAGCCAAAATAGGTTTTCTGTACATTTGTTTTCAGAGTCATACAGAATAAATCTAAGTTTATCAGCAATTTTTCAGTTACTCCAGAAAGCAGTACTGTTTTTTAGGTGAGGCTTGCGTGTTGGAAAATTCTGTAGCCTGGTCACTTACTGTTGGTGGCGCTGTGGGCAAATTGCTTTACTCTGACCAAATTTTACTCTTATCCGTAGTAGAAGTGATCTTTATTGGGATCAAATTTTCTAATACTGTTTTTAGAAACTGGAGGATCCTTCCAGTTAAAGAGGAAATGTTACCAGTCTCCACATTTTTCATTTGTTGTTACATTTAAATTCATTAATATTTATACTTGGATCACTTGATTAACTTCTAAACAAAAACATGCTTTTCAATAGCTAGTTAGTACCTAGCAATTGGCTCAAGTCCCAAACCCGAATTTTTAAAAAAAGATTTATTTTAGCTATATGTGCTCTATTTGCATGAATGCCTGCATGACAGGAGGAGGTTATCAGATCCCATTAGCGATAGTTATGAGCCACCATATGGTTGCTGGGAATTGAACTTTGGACCCCTGGAAGAGCAGCCAATGCTCTTAACAACTGAGCCATCTCTCTAGCCTTGAAGTCTCCATTTCTCCTTTGCCCTACTGTTCAATGCCAGGCTGTCAAGTACAGACACATTCAGGCACTTCCTTTCTGTGTCCTGTTTCTCTCCTTTCTCATTCATGAAAGACCCCTTGATGCTAACCTCCCTATCCTCAGAAACAGCTACATCCCATGTTCTCCCCTCTAAAGATCTTTTGGAACCCTAGCCTGCAACTCTTTCCAACTGACATAAAATACAGGACATCTAGCTAAGTCATTGTGTTGTATGTCTCCCTACTTGGTGGAATGTTTCTCTACCTGTATTAGGCCTGCATTTCCTGTTCCTGTGGTAAATGGACTTCTTGGAAGAGTCAGGAACTCAGCTGTGACTGCAAAGTGTTTTCCGTACTCTATTTTTCCTTCCCTCTTTGCCTACAAGTAATAGTTGTTTTTTTGTACATCTACTATTTAACTATTGTCTGCCCACTAGTCATTACAATGTTTACTTTGTTCCAACCTTTGTTAACAAATCTTTCATCATCTTTCTTAAAATTAAAACAACTTTTAAAAATGTGCTTGAGTATTTTGCCTGCCTGTACACACCTGGTGTTGGTGGAGGACTGAGAGGGCATCAGATCCTCTGGGATTATAATTACAGATGGTTGTGAACCATCACTTGGGTGCTTGGAGGCATGCTGTAGTTTCAATTACATTCTATGTGAGGACTGGAAGAGCAGAGAGAGAGGTGGTGTGAAGTCAGTCCCAGGGGCCCAGACACATTAGGAAGCAAATTTCAAAACAGGGGATCCCTCTGTGTAGCAAATGAGGGAGCCAGGGGAGCCCAGGACTAGCGCAGACTCTTTCTAAGCAGATCAGACCCTATGAGAACCTAGGACTGACTGCTACCCCATTGCTAAAGACTGAACTCAGACACCAAGCAGTTTGAACAAGGTCTACTACCCCTGAGCTTTAGCCTCCAGCTTCTGTGGCAGCTGCTTTTGTTTAGGATTATCTATCTATCTATCTATCTATCTATCTATCTATCTATCTATCTATCTATCTATCTATCTACCTACCTACCTACCTACCTACCTACCTAATTCGATGGCCTCAAAACAAGAGGGATTTCTCCTGCCTCTGCCTCCTGAGTGCTGGGATTAAAGGTATGAGCCACCACACCCGGCATTAATTTTTTAATTTTATATAAATATTTTGCCTGCATATACTAGCACACATGCTTGCAGGGCCCATAGAGGCCACTGAATCCACTGGAACAGGAGTCAATAGACTGCTGTATTCTGCCATGTAAATGCTGGGAACAGACTCCAAGTCCTCACAAGAATTAGCAAGTGCTCCAAACAGCTGAGCCACCTCTTTATCTCCCACCTTCTTTAAGACTATTACTAGATCGAGTTCCAAGACAGGCTCCAAAGCTACACAGAGAAACCCTGCCTCAAAAAAACCAAAAAAACAACAAAGAATCTGTCACTGTGATTAAAGGTGTGTACCACAAAGCTACAGAGGCACCCTGTCGGGGGGGTCATTACTGTACCCAAAAAGGAGGGAGCTATGCAACCTGGAGAAGGTCCTCTAGGGAGGGTATGGAAAAGCCCTGAGTGTATGTGAGCTGTTGACATGGCTGTCATGGGTCCTAGCTATAGACCCCTGGGCAAAGCTATTTATTTCTTCAGTCCAGGTGAAGGTCAAGGGAATGGATGTCAAAGCCTTCCTTGGGGGTCTGAGTACAGATGTTGATAGTGTGCACGGAAAATGTACACACCACAGCTGTTCCCCCTGAATTTACAGCTTGAAGACTACTCCCCTCAAAAGACTGTTCCTACCAAGATTAGCTAAACATGCCCCCTTAATCCCCCTGTATACCATAAACCCCTGCTTTTCTATTGGAGTGCATGTAATAAACACCCTGAGCTTGTTTGTTTTTTGAGACAGGGTTTCTCTGTAACTTTGGAGCCTGTCCTGGAACTCGATCTGTAGCCCAACCAGGCTGGCCTCTGCCCGCTGAGTGCTGGGAGTAAAGGCATGAGCCATCACTGCCTGGCCACCCCGAGCTTTTGGAGTACTGAGGTTTCAGTACTCCAGTCCACCAGACAACCAGCTTTTTTGTGTATCTGTGTGCTTGTTTTCACTTCATTCTCTTGACACCCCAGTCAGGTTCAATCCCTGGAGCTATGGCAGCACCTCCCTTTCACACTTGTGCTAGTACGAGGACCAGTTGAGCCAGCTTTCACACAGAAATAGAAGGTAAAGAGAAGCACTGTACAAAGACACACTAATAACAGTGTGGCAGCAGCAGAGCAACACCTGCCCCACGAGCACCTGCCGCAAGGGCTGGGGTGCCGCACAGGCCTTGTTCAGCATTCACAGGGTGCCTTTGCTCCTCAGGACTGCATAAACCAGGGAACAGTGGCACATACCTCTCATCCCAGAAAATGGGGTGTGGAGGCAGGAGGATCAAAAAATACTGTCTACAAAGCAAGTTTGAGACCAGCCTGGGATACATGAGACTCTGTCTCAAACAAAACCAATCTCTACCAAATTAAAAACAGATTCTAGAAGACTCCAGTTAGGGACATCTAAGTCTAGAACACTACCTGAATGCAGATTTGGGTTTATCCTGTAACTAAACTCTGCTTCACATAATTCACCCATCTGTTTAATTATGCTGTGAAATTCAGAAAGGTGCAAACGACTTGTTTTAAGTTCATTTTTTCATTATTTTTAAAATTTTGTGCATATATATATATATATATATATATATATATATATATATATATCAGTGGTTCTCAACTCTCCTAATGATTCAACCCTTTATTAGTTTCTCATGTGGTGACCCCTAACCATAAAATTATGGTTGTTGCTTTATAACTGTAATTTTGATGTAATGTAAATATCTGATATGCAACCCCCAAGGGGGTTCAAGAACCACTTGTATGTGCACCTGAATGAAGTGCCTGTGGAGGCCAGAAGAGGCCCAGGTCCTCTAGCTAGAACTTCCCAAAGTGGGTGCTGACAACCAAACCTGGTCCTCTCAAGAGCAAGTGCTCTTAACCACCGAGTCTCCTCTCCAGGTGTTAATCCCACTGATCAAGAATAAGACCACGACCACAGTTCGAAGCCAGATTTGAAGCAAGCTTTATGACCAGGTGGATGGGCTCTGGCCAGGCCCATACCCAGGTTCCCAGGAAATGGCCCAGACCAAGGATGGCAAGGACGTAAGAAGGAAAACCCATAAGTCACTGCATTTCCCATCAGGTCCAATTAGGGACAATTGTACCTTCAGACAACATCCAATCACAGGCGAGCACATATCCTGATCTGTTTTCTGCCCGTTAACCTCTGGCCCACATGTGATCAAGCACATCTGGTGCGGATAGGTCAGACAAATTTGTTTATGGAGAGTGAAAACATAAATAGTAGCCTCCAGTATTTCAGGAATTATCTGCCCTTGGGCAAGGGGCTTGCAGATCAGAGGCATTTTTTGTTTCATGGATCTCTTAGGCATAGTAATTAGAATTTAAAATGTAACTGGCTCTCACACAGCCCAAGTCCCTTCTTTTTGGTTACAACCAAAGCCTAGCCTTTAATGGCTGAGCCATCTCTCCAGCCCCAAGTCCCTTCTTTTTAAACTCTTATTGTACTGTAACCAACCAGGTGAGAAAATACCGCACTGATGGAGTTCAGAACTGTGGGTGTCTCTCAAAGGCATCTTGAGTTGCGAGGTGGTAGCACACACCTTTAATCCAGGCAGAGGCAGGTCAATCTGTGAGTTCCATGACAGCCAAGGCTACACAGACTACATAGAAAAACCCTGTCTTGAAAAAAACAACAAAAAAGAGGACGTTGGAGTCTCTGAAACTGGAGTTACAGAAGGTAGAAAGCTACCATTAGGAATTGAACCAAGGTTCCCTGGAAGAGCAGCCAGTGTTCTTAACCACTGAGTCATTTCTAGCCCCTAACACACATTTCTTTTTAGGAAAAAAAAATGTAACTCCCCCCCACACGTACTCACATAATTTAAAAATAACAAAAATAAAGCTTAACAAAAACGGAATAACAGTCTAATTATATGTGTGTCCTTGTGCAGATGCCATGGAGGCCAGATCTAGAACTCGTGGCCATTTTCCTGCCTCAAATTCCTAAATGCTGGGATTACAGGCATATATTACCATGCCTTACTAAAAAGCGGGCCTCTTTTACCATAGAGTCACATGACTAAGGTCTCAAAGTAAAGGGAGAAAATCCTGCTCAGCTGCAATACCTTCATTTCATTAAGACTGAAAACTCAAGGTTTTGGAGGATGCTGGCCAAACCTTAACTATATCAGTCAGACTACAGTGACTGGAAAAAAAATGAAATAGCTCTCTGTGGCAGTTTCAATGAGAATGGTTCAGTTGGTGGACTGTTTAGGAAGAATTAGGTGTTGCCTTGTTGAAGGTATGACCCTGAGGGTTGGCTTTTAAGGTTCAAAAGCCCATGCCAGGTCCTGTCTTCTTTCTGTCTTCCTTCCCCTCTCAGATATTGCTCAGCACCATGCCTGCCTGTCACCACACTCTTCACCATGATGATAATGAACTTAACCCTATGTAAGCAAGCCCCAATTAAAAATTTTCTGGTATAAGTTGGTCTGGTCATGGTGTTTCCTCACAGCAATAAAACAGTAACCAAGACAGGCCTTAATCCTAGCACTCATAAGTAGTGAAACCGACTCAAAACAAAATGAACAAGCAAAAAAATAGAAAAGAGGGGCTGGAAAGAAAGCTCAGTGGTTAAGGGCATGTACTGTTCTTTCATAGTTCAGTTCCTAGCACCAATGTCAGGCAGCTCACAACTACCAGCTCCAGGATTTCAACACCCTCTCTTCTGGCATCCATGGGCCCCTGCACTCACAAGCACAGATGCAAACATATATGATGCATATTAAAAAGAAAAAACAGCCGGGTGGTGGTGGTGGTGGCGGCGGCAGCAGTAGTGCACGCCTTTAATCCCAACACAGAGGTAGGCGGATCTCTGTGAGTTTGAGACCAGCCTGGTCTACAAGAGCTAGCTAGCTCCAGGACAGCCTCCAAAGCCACAGAGAAACTCTGCCTTGAAAAAACAAAGAAAATAAATAAATAAATAAATAAATAAATAAATATGTAAGTAAGTAAATAAAAGAAAACCAGTGGGTTGTGGTGGTGCATGCTGGGAGGATTTGCTGAAGGAGGCAGAGACAGGAGGATCACGAGTTTAAGGCCAGCCTGGGCTACACATTCCCAAAGCCACAGAGAAACCCTGTCTCGAAAAACAACAAAAAAGAGAAAAACCAACAGGTTTAAATGCTTATTTATATCTGTGGTCATGGGGGTGGGGGCTCACACATGTGGAGGTAAGAGGACAACTTGTTGAGAGTTAGTTCTCTACTTCCACTAAGTGTGTTCCAAGGATCAAACTCGGGCCAGCAGGCTTGGTGACAGTCACCTTTACCTGCTGAGCCAGGTCACCAGACCAATAAGTGATAGTTTTTTAGATTTTTAGAAATCATCACACATTTGAAAGATTTACTTTTTAAAATTTTCTATGCACACGTTTTGGCTTCTGGGATACAGTGAAAGAACTCCCATGAAACACCTGATTGAGTGTTAATAATAACCTGCACAAGGAAAAAAATCTCACACACAATAATCACTGCAAAAAGATCCCACAGGTCATAGAAAACATAAAGGAATTTTAATATCCAAACAGTCAGGATAAAGAATACTGGCTCCAGGACCCACTGAGAGTCACTCAGGTTCTTTACAGTACCAGAGAATAAAATCTGAATGCATATTGCAAAGAACTTCACTTTAAAAACCTTAATTTCCTTACCTGATACTTACACCAAGAGGAAGTTTTTTAGGTTGAAAACGATTTAAATGATTGAACATTGAAATTTAAACCAACACCATCTATGTTCCTGAAAATGTCAGTCTTTCAACAGGAACACGTCACTACCACAACATGAATTTTAAAATCTGTGCAATAAGAACATGCTGCTAGTAAGTCTCAGTACTGAGTCAAAAGAAGAAACTACACTTTTGCACAAAATAAATTACTTGTGACTAAATGATCCTGCAATCTGAGTTGCAAAGGAAGTAAAATTCTTTAATAGAGAAAAATTCTGAGGGTGCTAAAATAAAAACAAAAGTCAGAAGAAAAGAAATAAGATAGCTAAAAAAGAATTAGCCAAAATAGCTTCCTGATGTGTGGTTTTTAAATTTTTTTTATTTCATTTAAGCTGCTTTTATTGCCTGTCCTGATCTGTAGAAGTTTACAAAGAAATAAAATTTCCAAGTATTTTAAAAAATTTATTCATCTTCCATAAAGCAAATTTCAATGTATTAGTACTTAAAAATACACAGTGACTTAATGAAACATCAGCACAACTGCATAGAACTGAGCTCCAGAGAAGCACACATTTCAAGCTATCTTCCTGGGCTCTGTTTTTACAAGAGGACTGGCTTAGAAAACAGGTTAGAGTCATGTGCTCCTACCTGGAAGATACAGGCCAGGAAATGCTTCCAATTCCACAGGCCTAAGTAATATGCTGGGAGCTCTCTGCGGGTCTCAAAACCCACAATTCACAGGGGCTCCTTTCTCTCTGATGTCAAGGAGGAGGTTGTGGTCATCACTGAAACCAAACCAAACCAAGAGACTCTGAAATGTATTAGAAATCCCAAGGCAAGAACAATGCCATCAAAGAGCAAACCTCAAAAATAATAATGTGGAAGCTCCATGAGATCAGGTACCAAAGAACCAAAGTCTTGCCTATGTTGAGGAGCCTCTTCCTTGATGGCTATTTAAAGAGGTAGAATTTTAAGGGTTTGTTTGTTTGTTTGTTTGTTCATATTTTGGCCACTGAATATTTAAAAAAGTTTTGCCCAGCTGGTCCTACAGGCTAATTTTGGAGTTCTTAATGAATCCCAAGCCTGACAGAGGAATATTCTACAGTTTCACAGCTATCATTTGTACATAATGAAGTGGATTTACTCTTTCAAGTAAATATAACTAGAAAACAAATTAATATATTCCTTTACATACAACTTTGTGTCTCAAAATTCTTGAAAACAAGAACAGATGAGCTTGTATCAAAGACTACCAAAGTGTGTATGTGATATTCACATGCAAACGTAAAACCCGTCTCACGCCAACTCTTCATGACACCTTTAGGAAAGGAATGACATACAAAGGTTGCTAACTTCAAAATATTACTTGTGGAAATCTCTCAGAAAATAACACGTGTAAACATAGATGCTGATACATGAAGCTGATGTGGGTGAGGACTTAGCACGCTGCAGAGTCTCCTTAGTCACAAGTTGTTTTTATAGTTCTTGGTAGATGGCAAAGTTTATCACAGAAGATAAAAATCCCTTTAAACAAATCCAACAGGGAATCCTTGAGGCACCTTCTCATATAAAAACAAGATGAATGCAATTATCAGTCCATCTGAGAAAAGTTTTCAGTCTAAGTGAACATCATTTTTTTCATTTAACAATATTTTACAGAATTTTCATAAGGCAGGACAAGTTTGTGAAAAATGTAGATACAAAATGATATAAACTAATAATTTACATTTAAAAATTCAAAAGGGGTAACAGTGGAGATGGCATAGGTCATGTAATGCCTACTCTTTAAAACTAACACAGAATTGTGCATATGCTGAAAGTTATAAAGAACTTCTAGACTTTGCACAAGTTTGGCTTCTCTTTTTACATCTATATTACATATTTTAAATCATACCAGGAATGCAAACTAAACTGCACGCTACTTTAGTGGAAAAAAGTTCAACATTGTGCAATTTTCTGCCTCTTAATTTTTAAAAAGCGGCAGCAATCCCTGCATTTGTCTTTAAAACAAGGATCTGAGAAACTTTATCAAAAAGATAATGAAGGCAAAAATTGGCAGACATCCACCATTTTGTTCCTTTTTAAAACAATGTGGATGAAAGTAATTTCATGATTAAAAAAATGAATCTTTTAAATAAATACATTGTTATCTGGCATTTGTACTGACTGATTCCTACCCTCCCTGTAGCAGTCAAGCCACTGGCTTCCATTCTGTAGTCTGTTTTCACTGAGTTTCATACCCTGCCACTCGATACCCAGCAGGCTGATTAGGAAGCATGCTGCCATTCTGCCCTTGAGGTGGCGGCACACTGTAATTGGGTCCCATCCAGGGTGCAGAAGACTGGGTCTGACTGTTAGAAAAGTGAGAGAAGCAGAGGGGAGGGAAATCCATTGTTAAAACAATGTCAGGCCAGGAGTGAGTAACACATACAGAGGAGCATACCTTTTCTTAATCCAAATATGAGAAAAACCGTTAAGTCAGGAAAAACAAACAAAAGTATTTTCTCTTAAAAATAAGCATCCCCAGATGGATGGTGGTCTTTAATCCCAGCAATCAGAATGCAGAGACAGGTGAATCTCTGTGAGTTCCAGGGTAGCCTACTCTACAAACAAGTTCCAAAATACTCTCCAAAGCTACAGAGAAACGCTGTCTTGAAAACCAGAAAATTAAAAAAAAAAAATCCCATACATATATGTGTGTGTGTATGCATTTTAATTTTTTTTTTAATTACAGCTAAGAAAACAGTTTTAAGCTGGGTAGTTAATCCCAGCTCTGGAGAAGCAGAGACAGGTGGATCTCTATGAATTTGAGGTCAGCCTGGTCTACATAGTGGTTTCAGAACAGCCAGGGCCACACAGTGAAACAAACAGGGATGGAGAGATGGCTCAGAGGTTAAGAGTACTAACTGCTCTTCCAGGGGTCCTGAGTTCAATTCCCAGCAACCATATGGTAGTTCACAACCACCTATAATTCAATCTGGTGTCCTCTTTTGGCATGTAGGCAGTATACTGTATATGTAATAAATAAATAAATCTTAAAAAACAAACAAAAAAATCCTTGATACCAAGTATAGGGAGAACAAACATCTACAATACTCAAGGAAAACTATAAAGCAGCTTAGGTCTTATCTTTACTGTTTTTGTTTTTTAAGATTTATTTTTATGTGTTTGACTTTTTGCCTGCATGTATGAATGTGCACAGCATGCCTAGGACCTACTAAGGCTGAAAAAGGGTGTTGGATCTCTTGGACTGGAATTGTAGATGGCTGTGCTGTCATGTAGGTGCTGAGAACCCGGTCATCTGTGGAAACAACAAGTGATCTTAACTGCTCAGCCATCTTCCTAGATCCACTACAGAATATTTCCAATCTGACAATTTCAGACAGAGTATATCTTTTTTTCTTTTTCTTTGAAAAAAGGACTGTTGTCTGAGCTAGCATGGCACTTGCTATGTAGATCAGGCTAGCCTCCAAATTATAGAGATCTACCAGCTTCTGCCTCCTGAGTGCTGGGATTAAAGATATGTGCCACCTCACCTGCCTTACAGTATATCTTGATATACTGTACTTACAACCCCAGTTTGTTCTTTAGAAATGTAAATAAAATGGCATCATCTGGGGTATGACATAACAGTGTATGAACAAATCTTTGACACACACACAATGCACATCAAATCACTTGTACTGCTCCTTCACTTTATCTGCTCTTAGGGAAGGCCAGGGCCATGTGGGGATGACCAGGTCTGCACTGGCCAACAACAGAAATACCAGAGGCTGGAGTGATGCCAGAGTTCCACATCATCACAGGATCAACTTTGACAAATTTGATCAACATATGTGCGACATTGGTTAGTTACCTTGGGAATGAAGAACCAAACCATTTTACAAATGCCCTTGATAGCCGGGCGTTGGTGGCGCACGCCTTTAATCCCAGCACTCGTGAGGCAGAGGCAGGCGGATTTCTGTGAGTTCGAGGCCAGCCTGGTCTACAAAGTGAGTTCCAGGACAGCCTCCAAAGCCACAGAGAAACCCTGTCTCGAAAAAAAAAACAACAACAACAAATGCCCTTGATAAACTGTGAAACCTGTTTAGTGGGCAGACACAAGTAACACTAGCAAAAACACTGAAGCTAATAGCCTACATGGTGCAATTGAGGGACCATAGAGTTTGGGTCCCTCAAGAAAAGTTCCTAGAGCAGCCTTTCATCTCAGAGGCCAAATTCTTTGGCAGAGGAGCAGACACACAGAGAGAAGGGGTACTTTTCACAGCTGGAACCCATATAAAGGAAAGAGACCTTTTCCATGGGTGAATAATCTATATCTCATGGATGCAAGAGTTGGCTCACGAGTTAAGAGCAATTGTTGCTCTTGTAGAAGACCCAAATTCAATTTCCAGTACCCATATGGTGGCTTACAATCATCCATTCCAAGTGATTCAATGCCTTCTTTTGACCACTGCAGGCACCACAAACATATAGGTAGGCAAGAGACTCACAGACATAAAGTACATCTTTAAAACATGTATTGAAGAATAGGTAAGAGCTGGGAGTTGGTGGTGCTCACCTTTAATCCCAGCACTTGGGAGGCAGAGGCAAGAGGATCTCTGAGTGCAAGGCCAGCCTGGTCTACAGAGTGAGAGTTCCAGGACAGCCTCCAAAGCTACACAGAAAAAGAAACCCTGTCTCAAAAGACAAAGCAAAAACAAAACAAAACAAGGACAGGTAAAGAAGCTGCAGAGATGTCTTAGTGGTCCTGGGTTCAATTCCCAGCACCTACATGGCCACCTCAGTTCCAGGGGATTCAACACACTCACAGAGACACACATGCAGGCAAAATACTAATGTGCATAAAACAAAAATAAATAAAATTGAAAAAAGAATAGATAAGGAGCTACAGTCATGTAGCTATCAAGTACTTTTCACTAGAAAGTAGATTTAATTTGAGTGTATTGTTCAAACACTGTAACTGGGAGATAGAAGCATGAGGAGTAAGAGTTCAAGGTCACCCTCAGTTTTATATTAAGTTCAAGGCCAGTGTGGGCTTCCTAAGATCTTGCCTCAGAAAACAAAACAAAGGGACTGGTAAGATGAGTCAAGTGCTTGTCACTAAGCTGGAACCTGAGCTTGAACACCACAACTCATGTGGTAGAAGGAAAGAACCCCCACAAGTTTTCTCCTGGCCACCATGAATACAAAGCGGTATGTGTGTCACACAAATAAATAAAATACAATAAAAGGGGTCCACATGATCTATTCAACACTTGGTTTCTTTCTGATGTTTTCCAAGGTTAAGAAAGGCAAAGAGCAAATGTACTTACTTGAATGCCTGCTGGCTCCACGGCTGGCCATACATTCCATAGGCAGGTACTTGCCAACCATTAGGCACATACTGACCAATCTGTTGTGCATTTCCATACCACTGGCCCCACTGGCCATATGTTGGTGGTGGATATCCAATTTGATTTTGCTGCTATCAAGTAAAATTACAAGATAATTTAGTATTACTTGAAGTTCTTTCTATATACACTTTTAATATACCACACAGCCAAAGCACAGGGCCATCACCACAACTGAAATAATAGGTCAGGCCTGGGAGAATGTAACTCAGTGATAGAATGAGTGCTTTCTGAATCTATGTGAGGCCTGGATTCAACCCCAGCATCATCATCATCTCACAAGCGCACACACCCACCCCACTGAAAAAAGTGCCATTATACTGAAACTATTTGGTGATCTAAATGGCAGTCTTGCAAAGGCTCAGGCAAAAGACTAATGATCAACATTGACCTTGATGCTCATAACTGTACATGTTGTTTCGTCTAGATTGAGAACCTAAGAAGTCTATACATGTAATTTAGGGTTTTTCTTACTGGCACCTCTATGCTCCATTTACAATTCCCTCATAGAAGTCTCTGTGGGGTTAAGTTTGGACCACTGGAAGTTGCATAGAAAAAGAAAAAGCAGCAATACTAAAGTCTACATATACCTATAGCTTTACTTTTTGTTCAGTTGGGTCAAGCATGCTTGTGAGTTCTCCAAATCATTGTGAATAAATCTACCAAGTATTAAGAAAAGATTTAATACCCTGTTAGGTTTGGCGGAGCATTTTAAAATCCACTGTGTGAGCATGAGTCAACTGAGGCGGTTACACTCATCATGTCACCACTGCAATCCATGACACACCACTCCGGAACTATAATACACGTAGGAAGAGCCCTTATGTACTATGAAGTGAGCTAGAAACTCGTTAACAAGGATTATCAACAAGCTTCATTTTAAAGCAACCTCATTACTAGCCCAGCAAATCCATCCCAAAGTCAAGGACCCTCTCACCTGTTGCACAGGATTTATCATATCAAGAGTCTCTTTGCCCCAATAGCATTTCACCACATGCCCTTCAATGGTAGTACCATTAACAGAGACAATCGCATGCGCTGCACTTTCATGGGAACTGAACCTATTGGAAACAATATTAAGAATCACCAATATAAGTTCTCTAAGTATTTATGAACACAAACGTTTTTTAAAAATCATGAAAAATAATTTTGATTACCATTTGGGGGAAAAAAGCAAAATAAGCATGAAAAAAAAATAGAGGATTCTGAACTGATCCCTACCTACCCACCAAAATATTGGGACTTTTCTTTTGCTATCTTTTTTTTTTGTTTTGTTTTAAATATATGCACTTTAAAAATTACTTATAAGTCTGGCGTTGGTGGCGCATGCCTTTAATCCCAGCACTCGGGAGGCAGAGGCAGGCACATCTCTGTGAGTTCCAGGCCAGCCTGGTCTACAAAGACTAAGTTCCAGGACAGTCTCCAAAACAATACAGAGAAACCCTGTCTCGAAAAACCAAAATAAATAAATACCTAAAAATAAAAAAATTAGCCGGGCGTTGGTGGCACACGCCTTTAATCCCAGCACTTGGGAGGCAGAGGCAGGTGGATCTCTGTGAGTTCGAGACGAGCCTGGACTACCAAGCAAGTTCCAGGACAGTCTCCAAAGCCACAGAGAAACCCTGTCTCGAAAAACCAAAAAAAAAAAAAAAAAAAACTTATTATGTATACAGTGTTCTGCCTGTGTATATGCCTACATGCCAGAAGAGGTCACTAGATCTCATTACAGATGGTTGTGAGCCACCATGTGGTTGCTGGGAATTGAACTCAGGACCTTTGGAAGAACAGCCAGTGCTCTTAACCTCTGAGCCATCTCTCCAGCTCCACTCACTATTTTCTTTTTAAAGATCTTAAAGCTGTAGAGATTTAGCCTAGCGGGGTGGCACATGCCTTTAATGCCAGCACTCAGGAGGCAGAGGCATGTGGATGTCTGTGAGTTTGAGACTAGCCTGGTCTACAAAGATCAAGTTCCAGGACAGCCTCCAAAGCCACAGAGAAACCAAAAGAAAAGAAAAAAAGCTGTGGAAATCTTCAACCTCTCAAGTGCTATGGCTATAGATATGCACCACCATGCCTGTCATAGGGAATTTGTTTTAATGGAGGTCATCTTGTGTTGGACAGAGGGAGTTACAAAAATATATAATTTATCAAAAAACCAAAACATATATAATACACACACACACACACACACACACACACACACACACACACACACACCATTAAGTAGCCTTTAATCCCAGCACTTGGAAGGTGAGGCAGTTGGAGCTCTGAGTTTGAGGCCAGCCAGAGCAGTACAGTTGAAAGACTTCAATACACCCCCCCCCTTTTTGAGACTCCGAAGGTTGCCTCAGTGGAAAATTCCCCAAGGTCTCTTCCCCTAGGCAGGGAACAAGGTCGAATTAAAAAGAACATCTGGTCCAGAGTGCTGATGCAGGACACCGGCAGGCTGTTAAGATAAGTTTAATCTTGACCTTGTGGTTTCTCCAGGAAGGATGAGTTATGCCCGTGCTTCTTACAATATCCCTATTGCTTGCCCAGATCTGCACCTGCAGTGGCTCCGCTTTTTACAATACCCCTATTGCTTTGCTTGCCAAAATTATGTACATAAAAAGAAAACTGTCCTAAAGCCCGGGGCTCTCAGCTAGCTAAGGCTGCTGGAGTGCCCGCAGACGCCTGTGTAAACAATAAACCTCTTGCAGTTTGCATCCAACTGTCTGGTTATTGAGCTCGGGACGTCACGAGGCATTCAGCCTGACAACTTCAGGTCTTTCACAGTAAGACCTTGTCAATTAAAAAAAAAAAAAAGAAGAGGGGGCTCGAGAGATGGCTCAGTGGTTAAGAGCACTGACTATTCTTCCAGAGGTCTTCAGTTCAATTCCTGGAAACCACATGGTGGCTTACAACTACCTTGAATGAGGTCTGGTGCCCTCTGCTGGCATGCAGGCAAAAGACTGAATACACAATAAATAAATAAACTTAAAAAAAATAAATAAATAAATGAGCACACACAGCTATATGCTAAAGATGTTTCTCTCTCAGGTTTCATTTCAAGGGAATGCACTTGAGCTTAAGCAATCAAGGCAAGACAAATTCAAAAAGAATTTTTTCCCCTTTGGTTTTTCAAGATAGTGTTTCTCTGTAGCTTTGGAGCCTACCCTAGAACTTGCTCCAGACCAGACTAGCTTCGAACTCACAAAGATTCTCCTGCCTCTACCTCCCAAGTGCTATGATTAAAGGCCTGTGCTACCACCGTCCTGCAAAGCCAAGACAAATTCTTTTTTTTTTTTAAAGATTTATTTATTATATATACAGTGTTCTGCCTGCATGACAGAAGAGGGCACCAGATCTCATTACAGATGGTTGTGAGCTACCAGGTTGTTGCTGGGAATTGAACTCAGGACCTCTGGAAGAACAGCCAGTGCTTTTAACCTCTGAGCCATCTCTCCAGCCCCCAAATTCTTTTTTTTTTTTAAAGTTTATTTTATGTATCTGCATGTATATCTGCATGTCAGAAGAAGGTATCAGATTCCACTATAGATGGTTGTGAGCCACCATGTGGTTGTTGGGAATTGAACTCAGGACCTCTGGAAGAGCAGCTGATGCTCTTAACCACTGAGTCTTCTCTACAGCCCCCAAGACAAATTCTTAAGAAATCACAATATTAAATGCTCAAAATTATTTCTTAAGAAAATAACATAGAAAGAAACTACCCCTACCGAACAAATGAATATCCTTTATCTGGGAAGACTCGAATTTCCATTATTTGTCCAAATGGAGAAAAAGTCTGACGCATTAATTGTTCTGTTAGAAAACAAAAACAAACAACAAAAGAAGAGTTTACACTATTAAAAACATATAAATATGAAGCTTTACAAAGTTTAAGCTAGTTTCAAGAAGGCAAACTCCCCATACCTGTCAGTCCGGACGTCACACCTCCACAGTACACAGTGCAGTTGCTGGGGCTAGACTGACTTACAACCTCATCATATGACAGTTGTTTGGTATTCACTGGGAAGAGAGAACATTTTCTATCGTCAAATCATTACACAGATTTGGAAGGATTAACTCATTAACTACCCTACTATAATGGCAGTTTCCCTCAGTCAAAATGTCTATAACACATATTGTATAGTGTTTTACTAAACATTTAGTTTAGGATTAAGCCTCCCCCAAGAATGCATAAGCATTATTCCATGTGCTCTATTCAGCAGGAGACTTGACATTAGAGCTAATTATTTAAAATCACAAAAATGAAAACTAAGTACATTTTGAACAGTAGTCTTGATCTGCTTCTCATCTATTTCTGCAATAAGTCTCCAGGAACAGCTCTAACATTTAAAATCTAGTGTATTTTCTCTCCACAATTCCACATTGCTTCTCTTCTCCAATGCACCTACACTCATATGTACTCTTTGGAGCTGGAGGCTTTCGGGTTGCCCAGTTAGTTCTGATTTGTCTTCCACCAAGCCACTGGCCACCCATCTGCTGAATGGCATTTTCCGCATCCTGTTCCGCACATTAGAGACAATAAAGAAGCTGCAATTAGTTGATATTACAAATAACTTATAGCAATAAAGACCATGTGATGCTTTTTGCAGATTTTAAAAAATGAAAATGAGCCAGGCAGCGGTGGTGCACACCTTTAATCCCAGCACTTAGGAGGCAGAGGCAGGCAGATCTCAGTGAGTTCGAGACCAGCCCGTCTACAAAGTGAGTTCCAGGACAGCCAGGACCGTTACACAGAGAAACCCTGCCTGAAAAAACCATAAAAATAAATAAATAAACAAATAGCTGAATAAATAAATAATGAAAGTGCCTTATGAATCACAATAACCAAAAGCTTTTCAAAACTGCAACACTGTCTTTATCCACTTCCTGGATAATGAATTTGGGAAATGCAAAACAGGGGTAAGGATACATAGGCACAGCAGCAGTATACGTCTCTCAGTCTTTGGGATAACAGAGCAATTACAAATCATCAAAGTACCTTGACAAAATATTTTGGGCTTGTTTTTTTGGTTGTAAGCATTTTTAGTTTGCTTTGCTTGAAGCAATCAGTATTTTGCATGTATCAAGTGCTAAATGACTAAATAACCAAACAGAATAACAGAGACTGTTTTCTAGTAAAGATGCTAATTATCAATGAACTAGATAGACAGTAGACAAAAGGATTAAAACAACCTAAATATTTTCATCCTTCTCTAAGCACTGTGCATGCACTTCTGATTCTGCTCACCCATTTGTTGAAAAAGGAGACAAAGCCATATCCCTTAGACTTCCCCGTAGCCATGTCTTTTACCACACGGGCATCTCTGAAACAGAAGCCACCAGAAATTCAGTTTTGTAAACTGCCCTTTGGGGCATAAAATGAGAGGCACATACAATTCATTTTTATGTTTCACCTTCACTAACAGTAAACCGTTACTATAAAACCACCTTTTATTCTCTAAAACTTATTTATTGACCAGTGAGGGTTAATTTTATAGACATGCAAATCAATAATGCCTTAAATATAAATCTATATTTTAACGTTTCCTACTTCAGAACATTTTATGAACATCTAAATATTAAGCATGGTTAAAACAGATGTTCCCATTAATCACTTAATAATTACAAGATTTCAGGTATGATACATTGTCCTTCTTTAACCATGCAATTTATAATTTACTATTTGGTACCATATTTGACCTAATCATCCAAAATATTAAAATACAAAACTGAAAACTAAAGGATAAAATATGAATATCCCTTAAACTAATTACTTCATTTTCTCAGATGAATATATACCCCCATTTTGGGCTACGGTAAATTTTGAGAACTTGACATTTTCAGAAATGCTAAATCATTGAAGAATAAGAATACTACAAACACATTTTACTTTTAAACTAAGAAAGATTTTGTACTGAATTTTATAATAGCATTCATATTAAGATTGATTGGAAACTACAAGACATGAAACAAAGTTTTAAAAAGTCAAAAAGTAAAAAAGCACGCCAACATTTATCCACTGTGAACCGTAGCTTGTAGTTAGCCAGGGCAATTCTGTCCATTCTTCAGAGACACTCTGCAAAATAACCAGAGCCCTATTATTTGAGATTGAGTAAAAACCCAGCCACGATAGCTAAAACTCCATACCTCAAAAAATTGGACTCAAATTGTGCTTCACAGGCAATCTATTTTAAATTAGCCAGGTATGTCACAATGCTTGTTCTCTCAAGACACATGAACAAAACAGGCATGTTTACAAGAACCCAAGTCAGAAAGCCATGCAATGTAATTGTAAGTATACACAAGCATATTTTAGATCAGTTTAGAAGTGTCTTATTAAGTGCAATCAAAATGAGAGATTTTGATGATTAGGGAAAACTAATGTAAGCCCTTTCTCCGTAACTATTATCTACAAGGCACACATGCATTTAATTTGCTAGTTGATTTATTTCTATATCAAAATTTGCTATATGACCCTAAACTCAAGTAACACTTGAGTTATATAAATTAGGGAAAGAATTATTTTCACATTATATATTTAACACACCATCATGTACCTCACACCTTCTATAAATAAAGCATGGTATAAACTGCCTACAGAGATATCTACTGTAAAAACTCTTTAATATTCTTATCAGTCTGTTGCCTTAAGACAAGAAACAACACCAACAAAAACCGAATGTGTATTTTCAATTGTCAAATAAGTTTTTAAATTTAGGAAAGCTAACTTCCTGTATAAGCTAACATTTAAACACACCTCAACAGAAAGGCCTTATCAAGAAAAAAATTAATATACTAACAATTATGAGCCCTTAAGAAAATCCAAATACTGGGGCTGGGAAAACAGCTCAGCAGCTCAGCAGATAACGCGCTAGCATGCAAATGAAAGGACCTGAGTTCAGATCTCCAGCACATAAACATCAGTTCAGGGTGGCAGCCCACCTTGAATTCCAGTACTTGGGGGGCAGATACAAGGGATATTCAGGGTAAGCTGCCAGACTAGTGGAATTGTTGAGCTCAGAGTAAGCTGCCAGACTAGAATTGTTGAGCTCTCGGTTTTAGTGAGAAATTCTGCCTCAATGTATGACGTGGAGAGTGATAGAGGATGACATACGCACGCCCATACACACCCACACACATGTGAAAATACACAAATAAAAGTCCAGACTAAAAATATGATGTAGTCATATTTAGCAAATAGATAGACTAGTTTATAATATCAAAGTCATGAAACTTCAAAACTTGAAGGTCATTTAACTGTACATTTAAAAAAATAGTGTGTGTGTGTGTGTGTGTGTGTGTGTGTCTGTGTCTGTGTGTATGGATGTATGGAAGTCAGAGGACAATTTTCAGGAGTCAGCTTTCTCTGTCCACCATGTGGAGTTCTGGGATTGAATTCAGATTATCAGGCTTGGTAGCAAGCAACTTTATCTGTTGAACCATTTTATCAGCCCTTCAATCTTTGTCTAAATTTCTAACTAAAACTCTCACCAGAAAAGGTAATTCAACCAAAATTAAAAATCCACCAAAATAGCTATTCCACTTGTTCACAATGTTAGAAAAGCATTTTTCTTTTTTCCAGTGTCTCAGAAGTATAAGCCCCTGAAATATACTTAACCCTTACTTCCTTCTAAAATGACCTGCACAGAAAGCAGCATGGAACTCTTAAGCCTTCTGTAGTCCTGTGACTACTCTGAGGACAGGATGAAACTTACCAAGATTCTCTACACCAAATTGAAAATGTACAAGATTTGCAGAGAAGGACTTTTAGAGCTTGACAGAAAAAGTTAAAGTAAGACCTGCCTAGTCTAGATACTTGAAAGCAAACCAACCACTACTGAAATTCTAACACAGCTTATAAAAAAACAACCAAGAATTTAGAATCTTATTGTTTTCTTACCCAGTTCTCATAAAGGAAAGTGTCATTTAACAGAAAAGTCCATTTGTAAGCTCCAATCCTGTCTTACCCTCAAGGTGAGTCTTTCAACCAACTGCAACTCTCAATTGAAAACTCATCACAATGCTATGGGCATCTACTTTCTAATCTCCTCACCTTTATCTGCTGTTTTGCTCAAACTAGTCATAGCTAGAACTCCCTTTTTATTTTTGCTCTAGTGACACAATAACATAGGAATCAGAAACCCTATAAAACTTCCCCTAAACTCAACAACTGCTTCTGAATAAACACTGAAACTGCTTGTTATTCTTACTGTAATATGGCATGCTTTTCAGACTTCTCAAGCTCTTTTATGACGAATACTACCCTGAATTAATACTGACAAAGCTCCTGAAATACATAGCTACTATCAAATGTAATGTTTTCCAAAATAGTACAAAGCACTATTGCTAAGTTTTAAAGCAGGGTAGGAATTAAATGTCAAGGAAGTAACATTTAACAACTGCTTTTTCAATCAAAACTGTTGAGGTTTTATTTTATTAAATTAACATAAAATGCATGTAATCATACAAGTGCCTGAATAACTCTTTAATCACAGCACACTTTCAGGAGTTTAAAAATGTCTATGACAGCAGTCTGATGAAGTGCTGCTAACTGAGCAAGGGTCTAAGACAACCAAAGATCAATTAGTTACTCACTAGTGGGAGCATAACCTGCTGGTAAGACTCTTGGATGATTTCTAAATAATGGAATATGTTCTATTTAAAGTGTTAAAATTAAGGTTCACAGTCACAACAAAGTTACAGTTATTATTATGTAAAATCACTTCTAATTAAAAGTGTTTTATTTATCTGTTGTAACTTACGAAATTCTCCCAAACGGTGCAAAAGCTGCTTTGATATCTTCAGTTGTGATTTCTGGACTGAGGTCACCAACAAACACATGGAAATGATCTTACAAAGGAAGGAGGGGAGTGAAAAGAAAAATACAACTTCAGAATTTAAGTACTACAATTGATGCAATAAAGAATTCTTAAAATAATGCATAGACTACATAATCAGGTATAAAATACTGTCCTCGCTATAAAATCCTATCAGTCTTAAACATAACAACTCAGAGTTAGCAACACAGGAGTCTTCTAAAGAGACTGACAGATCCCAGAGCTGGCAGTCACTGTCTAATTACAGTCAGTCCTTAGAAGGGTCTAGGAAACAAACTAACAACATATAAAACTTTCAGTTCTGCAAAAAAAGTAAGACTTAGTTATCATTCTAATAGTAATTATTTACTGTTTTTCATTTTATTACTATATCTATG
This sequence comes from Mesocricetus auratus, assembly GCF_017639785.1. Classification (NCBI taxonomy): domain Eukaryota; kingdom Metazoa; phylum Chordata; class Mammalia; order Rodentia; family Cricetidae; genus Mesocricetus; species Mesocricetus auratus. Next base: position 147,962,509 of record NW_024429266.1, on the reverse strand, counting down.
CTTTACAAATTACAATTAAGTGGTAGTAATGCGAGTTATGAAGAACAGATTTACCTTATTTAAGGCAATTTACTGAAGCTAGCTAGCTATATGAAATAATTGGTTTAGCCACAATTTTGTGAAGAACAATCAAAGAAATACCTTGCAATGCAACAGTTTGATGTTAAAGTATTTGACAGTTTTCTCAAAAGCCAACAGTTTTGGTTGCCCAGACATTACACCATTCAGTTTATGTGAATCCATGTGCAAGTGAACTAAGACTGAAGGCAACAGAATGAAAACAGTAATCCCTTCACTTTATATCAGCACCATTAAAAGAGCATTGGTGAGAAATAACCATCCCATATGTGAAGCTTTGTTTTTTTAAGATAATTCTCAAAGAAACATTTGAAAAGCCAAACTTGCTCAAGAACACTTTAAAATGGACACATATATCAACTTTGACAAAGTAGATTTGGAAAGAAAAGTTACCCCTATTTGCAGGCCTTAAGCAACACACTGGGTTGCTCTTCCGGAAACACTGTTTCAGGAGCAACTTGAGCACTTGGAAGATTTGGGTATGAAGCCCAGGTGACCTCAGGGAAGTAGGGTATCTTGCCCTTTACGTGGTGAAAGTATTTCTAAGGCATCAGCTGCTACCAAGGGGGACAGAGAGCTTGAACTAGCAACAAAGTCGTGGACAAGCCACACTTGGTAAACAATGGGAAGAAGGGGAAAAATATTGCCAGAAACATAAAAATAACTATATCCTTCCACCCCACTCCCCCCAACCAATATCAAATAAAAAACTCAAGGTGGTTAGTGAATACCCTTTCAAGAGAGTTCATTTTATGTTTAAGAAGATACAATTACCTTGTGAACGCTGTGTGCTGACAACGGTACTACCTGATGACAAAGATTAGATTTGTTCTTAAATTTATTAACACAAACACATTAAATCATATCAGGATAACGATCAAAATATTACTGCAAACATGTATGATGCTATATGCTTTAAAATAGAACTATGGGGTATAATACAACAAATGCCCACAGGGCATCAAATGTACTTACTGCTTGTATCTTTCTTTTGACTGCTAGGGGTGGTTGCCCAATTCACTTTGACTTCCTAAAACAAACAAACAAAAAAACCCTAAATATTTATATTTCATAAAGTTAAAGCTCAAGCCGATCGGTGGTGGCACACATCTTTAATCCCAGCACTCAGGAGGCAACAGCAGGCGGATCTCTGAGCTCCAGGCCAGCCTGGTCTACAAAGCAAGTTCTAGAATAGCCAGGGCTACACAGAGAAACCCTGTCTTGAAAAAGAAACCAAACCAAAGCAAAACCAAAACCAAAAAAACAAAGAATGCTCAAAATGACATTTTCCTGTGATACAGGGCAAAGTGTAGGGGATGCCTGTATTAATTAGTCTAGCATTCACCTTCAGGACTAGTTTGACAAATTCTAACTGGTAAATACAAATTGTTTCCATTTTTTTAAATTATTTATTTTATGGGCACTGCTGTTTTTGCCTGCATGTGTGTCTCTGTGAAGGTATCTGAACTTGAGTTGCAATTCCAGAAAGTGGTGAGCTGCCATGTAGGTGCTGGAATTGAACACAGGTCCTCAGCCAGTGATCTTACCTGCTGAGCCGTTTTTCCAGATCCCTTTCTGTTCTTTTTATTTTATTTATGTACATAGATGTTTTGCCTTCATCTAAGTCTGTATATATCTGTGCCTAATACCTGTAAAGATTCGAAAGAGGGCAATGAATCCCCTGGACCCAGAGTTACAGAAGGCTGTGAGCTATCATGTGGGTACTGGAATCAAATCCAGATGCTCTGGAAGACTAGCAGGTGCTCTTAACCACTGAGTGCTCTCTACAACCTCTCAACATCTTTTTTTTTTTTTTTTATGGTTCTGGGTATTGAAACTAGAGCCTCACAAATTGTGCACAAACAATCTACTACTGAACTATATCTTTGGCTCTGCCCATCTCTATATTTTACTCTAAGATGAGTCACTAAGTCTGCCAGGGTGAACTCAAGAATTCACTCTATAGCCTTGAACTAGCAAGTTTCTTGCCTTAGCATTCAGGTCCAGCTAATATAGATATGTTTGGCAAACCCTAAGCTAATGTTCAAATAACTTATTTTCAAATTTTTGGTTCTGTTTTATTGTTCTTTTTTCTTTTCTTTCTTTCTTTTTTTTTTTTTTTTTGAAGACAGGGTCTCATTATGTAGCTCTAGCTATCCTGGAAATCATTATGTAGACCAGTCTGGCCTCCAACTCAAAAGAGATCCACTTGCCTTTGCTTTTGCAATGCTGGGATTAAAGACACACATCACTAGGCCTGGCTTTTACTATTTTTATTATGTTTAGTTTTTAGAGATAGGGTTTCTTTGTATAGTCCTGGTTTTTCTAGAACTTGCTCTGTAGAACAGGTTGGCCTGGAACTTAAGAGATCTACCTGCTTCTGCCTCCTGAGTATTAGGATTAAAGGCATATGCCATCACCATCTGGCCACATTTCTCTTTAAAATCAAAGTTACTCATACATGCCTTTTTATTAGTACTCCATATTATTATTATGTTTCATCCAAATTTGAGTAGCTCCATAACTATCTAGGGTTTATCATGTACACAGCATGACAGAGAAAAAGGAGCTAACACAGGTCTCTGGTCTCTAGAGGCTTTAGCCTATCAATTCATTCATTCACTCATTGAAGATTATTATAGCCTTGGCTGACTTGGAACCTACTCTGCAGACCAGGCTGGCCTTGAACTCATAGAGATCCACCTGCCTTTGCCTCCCGAGTGCTGAAATTAAAAGTGTGTGACACCATGGTCAGCTCCTTTTTTTTCTTTTCTTTTTAAAATGATTTACTTACTTATGTACACAGTGTTCTGCCTGAAATGTATGCTTGATGGCCAGAAAAGGGCACCAGATCTCATTACAGACGGTTGTGAGCCACCATGTGGTTGCTAGGAATTGAACCCAGGACAGCTGGAAGAGCAACCAGTAGTGCATTTAACCTCTGAGTCATCTCTCCAGCCCCAGATCTTTTATTTCTATTTTTATTTATTCACATTTGGGTGTTTGGTTTGAATGTACATCTATGCATCATGTGTGTGCAGTTTTCTCAGAGGAAAAAAGAAAACATCAGATTTCATAGGATTGGAGTTACAGATAATTGTGAGTCACCATGTAGGTTAACCCAGGACCTGGAAGAGTAACCAGTTCTCTTAATACTGGTCCATTTCTATAGCCTACTCCTACCGTTTTTTTTTAAATACAAATACAAATTGCTGAAACTTTGCCATAAATATAGGATATAATGGTTCTAAAGCAGAAACAAGGTAAAAACTAACTTAAAACTTTCTATTTCAAGAGGTGGGGATGCAGCTCTGTTGTGGAGTGCTGTTTGAAGCCCTAGCTCCACTACAAGCACTGCATAAAATTGGATGAGAGGCAGGAGGATGAGAAAGAAAAATGCTTTTCCAGTGCAAGTCACCTTCTGTAATTATGACAGCTTACCTTACCCATTATCTTCCGCCCATTCATAGCAGCCAGTGCTGCAGCTGCATGACGATGCTCATGAAACTCCACAAAACAGTATGGGTCATTTCCCGCCGTCTGTTGGAGAAGAAATACAGAAGTCAATTTTAAGCTTACTCTTTCATTTAAAAGAAAATTAACTAATCTTGTCCATCCTGTTCTTAAACTAGGTTATGAACACTAAGCAGACCCTGATCATACTGACAATGGGTTTTAAAATGTGGATTTCTGAAACTAGCTCTTTGCCTGTTGCAAAGCGTTTAAAAATTTCTTCACTTGGGAGCTGAACAGTTGCTCTTGCAGAAGACCCATGTTTGTTTCCCAGAACTCACATGGTGGTTCATAACCATCTGTAAACTCCAATTTCAGGGGATCTGACAGCGTTTTCTGACCTCCATTGGCATCAGGCATGCAAAACACTCATTATATGAAATAAAAATTTTAAATCTGACAAAAAATATCTGTTCAGGAATGCCGAGGACATCCTGGGTGAGTCTAAAGACTTTCAAAAGACAAAAGCAAAATGCCTCTTCTTTTCTGCTGGTTAACTGGGATACAATAAATAAAACCTGCATTTTTTTTTTCTTTTCTCCTAGTGCTGGAGCCCAAAACCCAGGGCCATGTGCCTGCTAAGGAAGCACTCCTCTACAACTGAGCGAACTTCTGCCCCAAAGCAAGATCTGTTTGTTTATTTATTGGCAGTTTTTCTATAGAGCTCTGGCTGGTCTGGAACCTACTATGTAGATTAGAGTGTCCTTCAAACTGCAGTTATCTTCCTGCCTCTGCCCGCTGAGTTCTGAGATTATAGGCATGCACTGCCACACCTGGCTTCATGATATTTTATGATAAATTGAAGCAGAAAATAAATCTAACAGTCTGAACTTACCAGTGCGGAATATTAAATGACTTTATAATCAGTTCAATTCTTTCTAAGCTTTCTAGGAATTACTAAAGGAAACCAATCCCAAAATTTCAAAGCATAGGGATAAACATAAAATTAAATTAAAAAACTCTCATTCTACAATGGAGGCTAAGGCAGAACATTTCAAGTTTCAGGCCTCAAAAACAAATAAGCAAACAAGCAAAACAATCAATTAATTGCCAGGCTGGGGTGGCACATTGTAGTATCAGCACCTGAGAAGCTAAGTCAGGAAAACTGCAGTCATCCTAGCTTATAAAGCAAGTTCCATGTCATCTTGGATTATACTTTAAGACCCTATCTACTGTTTATGCATAAAGAACCACCAATGTTGACATCTGGCCTCTACACACATGTGCACATATATATGTGTTTACCTGTATACATAAACAATGAACTTTGCTTTAAAAACTAGATATATTGGGGCTGGAGAGATGGCTCAGAGGTTAAGAGCACTGACTGCTCTTCCAGAGGTCCTGAGTTCAATTCCCAGCAACCAGATGGTGGCTCAACCATCTGTAATGAGATCTGGTACCCTGTCTGACCTGCAGGCATATATGCAAGGAGAATGCTGTATACATAATAAATAAATCTTTAAAAAAAATAAAAATAAAAACTAGATATTATTCATAGTTAACACCAACCATATGAATAAGTTTGATGTGTTTTCTATACATTAAGATCTGATAGACATGCAAGAAAACCTTTAAAAATGAAGCTAAAAATATGTTTTCATTATATTAAATGTCTACCCCAATTACCAATCTAATAAGTGGACTTGTAGATTATTCAATTTATTGACACTACATGTAAAACAATTCTGATGCCTGGATACATCTTATAAGAAGAGCACATACACACTATTTTTTTCTAAAAATGTTTAGTTCAACTTTCTTCCTTCAGTTAGCAAAAGAATTAAATTTGACTGTCTACTAGACAGGTTAATCACAGATTCACTAAGATCCTTATGAATTAGACATTAATGAAGAAGTTCTGAAGTAATGAAGGCCTTCATGTTTTAAAAAAATGAAAGAAAGAACATTGACTGAGTGAAATACCCTTACATCCATAATCATTTTGCAGTTTTTACAAGGTCCAATCTGGCTAAAGAGCTGAAGGATGAGAGCTTCCGTCACATCTCGGGAAAGGTTACCAACGTATCTGGAACAGAGGAAACAATTTACCATTTTAGATTTATTTGTTTTGACAAGCACGGTGGGCTCATACTTGTAATCTCAAGTACTCAGAAAGAGAAGGTCATACATCCAACGCAAAGTTGTTCTTTTTTTTTTTTTCTCGAGACAGGGTTTCTCTGTGGCTTTGGAGCCTATTTGTAGACCAGCCGGATGTCGAACTCACAGAGATCTACCTGCCTTTGCTTCCCAAGTGCTGGGATTAAAGGTGTGTGCCACCACTGTCCAGCCAATGCAAAGTTTTAATGCTGGTGCTTACTACTCCAAAAAGGAGAACTACAAGAGGAAAGAGAAGCATTTATCCTGCATTTTGAGCAAGAGCTCAGAATAGTCAGGGCAAGTAGACTTTAGGGACAGAAGGGCCACTCTTCTTTACAGAAGAATGCTTGTTAAATAAATACACAGAAAGTTTTAACAATGCAGGATTAAAACCAGTATGGAATTAGACATTCACAGCATGCCAACATCTGCAAATATACTACTTAGCAAATTGCAAAGGGATAAAGAACCTGACTTCAAAGTGAAAGCCTTGGCTGTTACCATTATGACTCCATAGCAAATGTAGTCAGCAAGAAACTATAAAATACAGACAGTATCACTTACAAAGGACTCATGTCATAAAAGTCTAACCTAAGTCTAATAAACTTTCTTTTATTAGACAGAATCTCACTATGTATTTAAAAGTGGACTAGAACCTGTGATCTCCTTGTCTCTACCTCCCATCCCTGGATTACTTGAATGTACCACCAAGCCTGGCTTATCAAGCTTAAAAAAACAAAAAATAAATTCAGATGCCAGACATTTTCTAAAACAACTTGACCCCTTTAAGAAATTGTACTAGAACAGCCTGGCCATGGTGGCACACGCTGTAATCCCAGTACTTGGGAGGCAGAGGCAGGCAAATCTCTGTGAGTTCAAGACCAGCCTGGTCTATAAGAACTAGTTCCATACAGCCTCTAAAGCCACAGAGAAACCCTGTCTTGAGAAGAAAAAAAAAGTGTACTAGATCTGGAGGTAGTTCTGTGGTATAGTACTAGCAGAGCTAGTACTAGTAGTACTAGTTCAGTAAAGGAGAGAGTCTGGGCTCATCTCTAGCACAAGCCAGAAACAAACTGTCTTTTTTGTTGTTGTTTTGAGACAGTCTCACGTAGCTTAGGCTAGCCTCAAATTCACTATATACCAGAGGAAACCTTAAACTTCAGTTTCAAAGAGCCAGGATTACAGGTGTGTAAAACTACACTTGGTTTCATTCAGTATGGGGAATTCGATCTAGGACTTTGGGCAAGCCAAGCAAGCACTCTTCCAACTGAACTACATCCCAAGCCCAAAGCCACTCTTTTTAAAAAGACATTTTAGGAGGCTGGAGAGATGGCTCAGCGGTTAAGAGCACTGATTGCTCTTCGAGAGGACCCTGGTTCAATTTCTAGCACCCACATGGCAGCTCACAACTGTGTGTAACTCCAGTTCCAGAGGACCCAACACCCTCACACAGACATACACAGGCAAAACACCAGTGCACATAAAATATAAATAAACAACTTTTTTGGGCTGGAGAGATAGCTCAGAGGTTAAGAGCACTGATTGCTCTTCCAGGGGTCCTGAGTTCAGTTCCCAGCAATCACATGATGGCTCACAACCATCCACAATTCAATCTGGTCCCCTCTTCTGGCATGTAGGCAGAACACTGTATGTGTAATAAATAAATCTTTAAAAAAAAAAAAACAACTTTTTTTAAAGATTTATTTATTTATTACATATACATGCCAGAAGAGGGCACCAGATTGAATTATAGATGGTTGTGAGCCACCATGTGGTTGCTGGGAATTGAACTCAGGACCTCTGGTACAGCAGTCAGTGCTCTTAACCTCTGAGCCATCTCTCCAGCCCCAATAAACAACTTTTTAAAAAAGGACATTTTGATGAAAAGATGCTGGAGAGTTAGAGCACTGGCTGCTCTTGCAGAGGACTCAGGTTTGGTTCCCAGCTCCCATATGACAGCTCATAACATCTGCAATTCCAGTTTCCCGGGACCCATTGCCCACTTCTGGCCTCTGTTAACATGTGGTGCCCAGACATGCACAGGTAAAAGACTCAAACATATAAAAGTAAAACCTTCTTTTAAAAAAGGCTTAAAATTAAAACTGGATAATAGAACAAGAAACCCTTCCTCGGATCCTAGATTGGTGAAAACAGCTTGTCCTTGATGTATACTAGTTAACAGAGGAGGAACAAAATGAAAAACACCATCTTAGTAATTACTACAGGCAACATGCACCCACAGAAGCTAAAATTAGTTGGTGAAATGTAAAGAAGAAACAGACACTGGCACAGTTTCATGGTTGCTTCCTCTAAAACATTACTGACAGTTTCATCATTAGACCACAGCCTTCTGATCTAAAAGTGTGCCTTAACTCAATAGCCTTAGGAGCTCTAATCTAAACAATGAACCATAACGAATACCCCTCAAAAGTATCATGTAAGACAATCCTCCCAGACTGAAGGGAAGATACAATGACCACTGGACATAGTATGGTATCTTGTATTGGATCCTGGGATAGACAGGGTTCTCAGTGGGGGAAAGAGAAGATTTTGGGGGGGGGGTTGTTTTGTTTTTCGAGACAGGGTTTCTCTGTGGCTTTGGAGACTGTCCTGGGACTAGCTCTTGTAGATCAGGCTGGTCTCAAACTCACAGAGATCCGCCTGCCTCTGCCTCCAGAGTGCTGAGATTAAAGGCATTCGACACCACCACCTGGTGAAAAAATGGCTAAAGTCTGAAGTTAACAGTATTTTCCTGTTTCAATTTATTTTGGTAACTGTACCATGGTTATGTATGATGCTACTTACTCTTAGTGGAAGTTGGGTGAACACTGAAAATGCCATAGCATCTCAGCAAATTTTGTGCCTACAAGAAATTCCAGGGCTGGAAATGGACACTGCCTGCCTGTTATCCCTACACTTGGGAAGCAAAGACAGGAAGACCACGAGTTCAAGCTACATGGTGAAATTCCATCTCAAAACCAATCAATAAATAAATATGATAATATAAACTAAGCAAAAAGAAAATCCCTAGGATACAAATCAATATAAATTAAATACTGCATTTTGAAATTTAATTATAGTATCTACCTTGCTGAAGCCAGAGATAGTGACAGGACAGTATTTAGAGTACAGTACCTTACTCTTTGCAAAATGGTATAACATTTTCCGATATGTTTGTTATACATACATTCTTTAGCATTATGTAGAGATAGTGGAGTCTGTTGTTGTTTTGACCAGTTCTCACTTTGATGTCTAGACTAAGCTGATTCAAACTCACAATCCTCCCTATCTAGGCTTCCCAAGTAGCTGCAACCATGCAACCATGCTCCTGAGAAATCTTCTGAAAGATATTATTTTAGTTTGCAGATAGTAATACAGAGCAGTATGAAGGGCTCAGAGGTTAAGAGCACTGGCTACTCTTCTAGAGGATTAGAGTTCGGTTTCCAGCACCCCCACGACATCTCACAACCATCTGTAACTCCAGTCCCTGTGAATCTGATGCCCTCTTCTGGCCTCCCTCATATGCACACAAAAAATGCACAGACATTCTTGGAGGCAACTTCCACACACTCACATCTACACAAACAGAATGAACATATTTAAGAAGAGATATTGCACTGTCAAATGTGGAAGCTCATGCCTGCAAACATGGCATTCAGGAAGGTGAGGTAGGAGGATTGCTCCTACAGAGCAAAATCTTGTCTCAATAAATTTGAAATGAGAGATACTATTTGTTCTGCCTTTACATTTATTTGTGTGCAGTGGCTTCTTATGTCTCTGACCTCTAGAGGCCTCTACCAATTAACCCCCACACAGCAAATTAAGCCAGGGGGTGGGGATGCAGCTCAGTTGATAGAATGCTTGCCTAATATGCACAAAATCCTGGATCCAAACCCTAGTGAACCATAGACCAGTCACGTACCAATACATTTGTATTTACAGCATTTGGAAGACAGGGGCAGAAAGACCAGAAATCCCTTGTCTATGCTCCCCCTCCCCCCCCAGACAGGGTTTCTCTATAGCTCTGGAGGCTCTCCCGGAACTCACTCTGTAGACCAGGCTGGCCTTAAACTTGCAGAGATCCACCTGACTCTGCCAGGCAAGAAATTCCTTGTCTAAACAACTTGAGGTCTGTTTGTGATATACAAGATCTTCCTTCAGAGGAGGAAGAGAAGAAGAGAGAGAGAGATGTAAGAGTCAGAGAGCCAGATGTTTTGGTGTAATCTCAGCCCTTCTGAGGCTGAGGTGTTCGAAGCAAGTCTGAGACAAATAGGGAAACACTGACTCAAATGTGGGAACAGCAAGAGCAATGAAATCAAAGGGTAAATCTTTCTTATGCAAATAACATAATGAGCAGCTCTCAACAGAAAGTGTAGACTAGTATGTAATCTGCAGATGCTTCCCATGCTTTTGCCATATTTTTCCCTTTTTAAAGATAGGGTCATGTGCCAAGTGTTGGTGGCTCACGCCTTTAATCCCAGCACTTAGGAGGCAGAGGCAGGTAGATATCTGTGAGTTCCAGGCCAGCCTGGTCTTCAGGGCAAGTTCCAGGACACCCTTCAAAGCAATACAGAAAAACCCTGTCTCAAAAAAACAACAACAAAAAAAGATAGGGTCATGATACGTGGACCATGGTGTCCTCAAGCTCCTGTTACATCCTTTTGCCTCAGCCTTCTGTGTGCTAGTTTACAGGCAAGCCCTACCATAGCTGGATGTAGTTTCTGTCCACAAATGTTTCTTTAGGCCACGTGTGACAGCACAGATCTGCAATCCTAACACTAAGGAGGCTGAGCAAGACAACAAACAGTGAGAAAAGCCAATCTGGAATACATAGAGTATTTCAGGCCAGGCTGGCTACTTAATGAGACCCTAAAACAACAAAGAAAAAAAGCCTGAAGAAAATGTATTTGGTGGCAAGTAACAACCTGACCCCAGTGGGAGATGTGTTGGCAGTGCCCTTCCAGGCGTGGGATGGGACAGACTATGATCTGATTCTGAATGGGGGCTATGATTTGTCTCTCTTTCCAAATTATTTTCTAAGATAAGTTCCACACTCTTCCTGCAGAAAGTTATATGTGTATATATTATATATTTTTGTGTACACACACACACACACACACACACACCCCTAAACAGGGTCTATGTAGACCAAGCCGGCTTCAAGCTCAGAGATCCATCTGCCTCTGCTTTCCGAATGCTGGGATTTAAAATGTGTGCCATCATACTCAATTTCAATGTATTTTAAATAAATTCCTCATGTGCTTACTATCCAGGTTTTCTTCCCCCTTGTGACTTGTATTTACTATCAGGACACAAAACTTGGAACTGGAGCAGTTACAAGCCAAGGTTCTACTGAACCAAAACTACAGAATCTAGGGCCTTTGCCATCCCCATCTCTTTAAAACTGTTTTAGTAACTGTAAGATGAGTCTTGTCAAATTGCCCAGGCAGGCCTTGAACTCGCAATCCTCCTGACTCACTTTCCAGAGTAGCCGGGATCACAGGCCTGGCTCTAAATACTCCAAACATCACTTTGGCATTTACTGTAACTGTTTCGGGATCCTGCACCAATCTTGTACAGAACTATAAAGTCAAGTCAGGTGTAGAAAAAGTTAACCAGTAAAGTCAGTGAGATGAAAATTGCCATCTTCAGTCTGTTGTGCTGCTATAACAAAATATATGAGGCTGGTTAACATCCAAAAGTTGGTTTGGCTTATGATTCTGATGGCTGGAAGTCCAAACAACCTGGCACTGGCATTTTTGAGATTCCCTGGCTATATAATACGAAGTGGAAAGGCCACATACAGAAATTCCCCAGCACCTGGGTTGATTTTGCTAGTAACAACTCAGTCTTATAAGAACTATATTCACCCTTTCCCAAGACAGTGTCCCCATGACTTTATAGCCTTTGCTAGGACTCATTTCTTTCTTTTTTTTTTTTGAAACAGGATTTTGCTGGATAGTCCAGACTAGTCTGGAACTCCTAATCTTCCTTCCTCCACCTCTAAATAATGCTGGGGTCACACACATATATAGGACCCACCCCTCAAAGGGTCTACCACCTCCTAAGATGATAAGAGTCCAAGCTTCCAGGGCATGAACTTTTTGGGAGGAGAATGATCCACATCCACATAGCCTGTCTTCTTTGGCAGTTGTAAATAAACAACATATCAGTTAACATTGTACGTGGAGCTGAGGATGTATCTAAGCTGGGAAAGTAGGCACTACTGGAACACCTGGTTTTGAGTGTCACACACTCACACTCACTCCAACTTCAGTGTATTACTGTTAACCTCAAGGTGAAAGCATATTATGGTTAACTAAAAGAACGCCCTTGTTCTTATACATTTGAGACTTAAAAAAACATCATCTTGAAGCAACACACTTGGAAGGAAGGAAGGAAGGAAGGAAGGAAGGAAGGAAGGAAGGAAGGAAGGAAGGAAGGAAGGAAGGAAGGAAGGACAGACAAAAGAAAAACATGGTTAGCTGGGTGTGGTAGCACATGCCAGTTATTCTACAACTTCAAAGCCAGTCTGAGTTACACAAAGACCTATCTGGAAAAACCAAACCAGAGTTAGCAAGATGGCTCAGTGATTTAAGGCACCTGCCATCAATTCTGACCATCTGAGTTTGATCCCTAAGACCACATGATGAATAGACTCCACAGTGTGCTTTGACAACACCCACACACATACCAATACACACACACACACACACACACACACACACACACGATCTAAAAATTTACAAACAAACCAACAAAAAACCCATGTGGAAACATAAATAATGCACAGCTGGCTAAATGATGATTAACTGGTAATTTCACAGTAAAGTTAATCTTCAGTGTACTGTTTTTGTTACTTTTCTGTAGCTTTTCAAAATGACTATCACCTAACAATTAAGATTTGCTTGAAAGCTTGAAAGGGTATTATTTCTACTAGTGACAACCTAACAGCTCCTGTCAGGACAGTTTCACTCAATTCAATTTACCAGGATTGAAGCTAGGATGTACTAAGCAAGCGATTTTAACACTGAGCTATATCCCTCAAGGAATATGGATTTTAAGAGAATAACTAAGTTTTCCAAAAGTTCTAAAAACCAGGTATAGTGTAGGAATTCTCCTGTAATCCCAGCATTTGGGAGACAGAGGTAGAAAGAAAGAAAACAAACAAAAAAACAACAGCTGTAAGAGGTCCTGTTTCAACACTCCCCACTCCTACCTAAACCAAATTGTTATAAAAATGGAATCCGTCGGGCGTTGGTGGTGCGCGCCTTTAATCTCAGCACTCGGGAGGCAGAGACAGGTGGATCTTTGTGAGTTCGAGGCCAGCCTGGTCTACAGAGCTAGTTCCAGGACAGCCTCCAAAGCAATACAGAGAAACCCTGTCTCGGAAAAAAAAAAGGAATCCAAAACTCTTGAAACATTCATCTTTATTAATACAGCACTAAACAGTTAACTTACAAAAGAATTTACAAAGCAGAACATTAGATTGGATTTGTTTTTAGCCACATCATATTAAAATATGTGTGATTTTATAATTGAAAAACTGAAAATTTGAGGGAAAAGCATAGGTAGATTTTAAACTAATGATAAATCCTTTATAAATAGAGATTTTAAAAAAAAAGTATTAGTTAAATACTGTCTAGAAGAACCCTGCCTGGAATATTTCAAGTGTTCTATAAATGCCCTGAGAGGCTGGAGAGATGGCTCAGAAGTTTAGAGCACTTACTGTTCTTGCAGAGGACACTGGCTCAATTCTCAGCACCCACATGATGACTTACAACAATCTATATAGCTCCAGGTATACAGGGGACCCAGGCCCCCTTGTGATGCACATACATGCACACAGGTAAAACATTCATACATATAAATAAATTTAAAAAATGTGTTAAAGAGTAGATGATTCCCTTTGAGACTTGTTTAAATTTTATTATTTCATAGATCTCTCTCTCTCTCTCTCCTCTCTCTCCTCTCTCTCTCTCTCTCTCTCTGTGTCTCTCTCTCTCTCTCTCTCTCTCAACAAAGTGTCATGTAGCCAAGGCTGTTCTTGAACCCTTGACCTTCCCAAATCTACATCTGAGTGAGTCACCGTACCTGGTTATTTATTCAGTGCTGAGGAAAGAAGCCTAGGTCTGATGCCTCTAACCCTCAGTATGATGCTTGAATGACATTTGTAATTTGCTAGAGAATTACATTTTGCTTCAATTACTAAAATTTTTAGTTGTCTTTTCTTAGTAAGAAACTGGAATGGCACGAAGGCAGACAGATTTATGTCTCTCTCCCTTCCCCTAATAAAACTTCCTTCCCATGGAAGGAAGGAAGGAAGGAAGGAAGGAAGGAAGGAAGGAAGGAAGGAAGGAAAGGAAGGAAGACAAACTGGCTGGAGTGGCACACTTCTTTAATCCCAGTACTTGGGAGGCAGAGAAAGGATCTCAGTGAGTTCCAGGCCAGCCAAGCCTACAGGGTAAGACCCTGCCTCAAAACAAACTAACAAACAAAAAACCAAACCCAAGAAACTGGGGCCAGGGTTGGCAAGATGGCTCAGCAGACAAGGATATTTGCTTCTAAGCCTTACATCTGAGTTCAATCACTGAAATTCATGTAAAAAAGAAGAGGACCTGCTCCACAAAGATGTTCTCTTCTACCCCCTCCTAAATAAAATGTCTTTAATACCAAACACATAGGAGGCTAGGCAGGAAGATCACAAATTTGAGGCAGCCTTCCTTACAAAAGTGAGACTTTCTCTCAAAAGAAAAGAGACTGTAAAATACTATCAACTTGAAGGTAAGTTTTTTTGTTTGGTTGTTTTTTGGGTTTTTCCAGGGTTTCTCTGTATTGCTTTGGAGGCTGTCCTGGAACTCGCTCTGTGGACCAGGCTGGCCTCGAACTCACAGAGATCTACCTGCCTCTGTCTCCCAAGTGCTGGGATTAAAGGCATGTGCCACCAACTCCCCGGTTTTGGTTTTTTGGGAGAAAAATGAATGGAATGTTCTACTGAAGGATACCAATGTTAGCCACTGCTACAACAGTTAATAGAATTGTAGGGATTTTGTGATTTTTTTTGTTTTGTTTTTTTGCTCTTCTTTTTCTTGAGACAGGGTCTCACTATGTAGTTCTGGATATCCTGAAAAGTACTCTGTAGACCATGCTGGCCTTGAACTCATAGAAATCTACCTGCTTCTGCCTCCCAAGTGCTGGGAATTAAAGGCTTACACAACTATGCCCAGTAAGGATTTTCTCTTAAAGTGCATGATTTTGAGTAAGCTGCTGAAACATTAAGCTTAACTTTACTTTGGCTTTAAAATGAAGTTTACTCTAGAATTCTAATGAAGACTAAATGAGCGCATAAAGCATTTGACACAAACTAAGGATTCAACAAACTCTCTGTGAATGAATAAACTCCAATACTTTTCCGGTCCCAATATAATACTATGTAAATGCCTACTTTTGTACACTGCTTTGGAAATTCATTACTTGAAATTTCCATGTATGTACTGAAAAGGTTGTTAACAGATATTTCTGGCAATTTTTGTTCATAAGGAGTAGCTGGAGATGGCTCAGCAGTTAACAGCATGTGCTCTAACAGAGGACCTTAGTTGGGTTCCCAGCACTCACCCACATGGTGGCTTAATCCATTCCAGACCCCAGGTCCAAGACAGCCAGTGCCTCCTGACTTCCAAAGGTTCCCAAACACAAATGGAGGGAAAATACTCATATAACTGAAACAATGCTTTAAAAAGTTTTTCAAGTGTCTTACAAGGACAACAAAAAGTGCAGCAGCATGAATTCCAGCATGCTAGATGAAAAAGGAAAAGGTTCCCACAAATAGCGTGTAATAGATTTTAAGAAGCATTCACTTACAGATACAATCTTTCCAAAAACAAGGTGTGGTACCCTAAGTATTACATCCTTACTAAAAAGCTACTTTAAGGTCCCATAAGCTAACAAAATATTTAATGTATTAAGAACACTGTAAACCTGGTGTGGTGAGGTGGTACATGCCTGTACTCCGGGAGCAGAATCAGGAGGAAATCTTCACAAGTTTGGAAACTAGCCTGGTCTACAAAGGGAGTTCCAGGCCAGCCTGCATGAGAGGGAGGGGGAAAAAATGTAAACTGGGCATGGTAGACTTTAATCCTGGTACTTGGGATTGAGGCAGAACCTGCAGTTCTAAGTCAGTGTAGTATGTAGCAAGTTCAAGCAACTGGGCCTACATGCAGAGGTCTTGTTAAAAAAAAAAAAGCAGGCGGTGGTGGTGGGTGGTGGCTGTACACACCTTTAATCCCAGCACTGGAGAGACACAGATAGGCGGAGCTCTGTGAGTTCAAGGTCAGCCTGGTCTACAATAGTGACTTTCTGGACAGCCACAGCTACACAATGAACAACAAATAAAACAAAACAAAAAAGAAACTGAAAACTGGGGAGGGGATTAAACAACAATTTATCTGTACTTCAGAACAATTTTAATATCTAGAAAACTTCAAAAAGAACCCTAAATGTACATAGCTCTAAAAGTGTAACCAACATCAAGTCGTAATCTTCAAATATGCAAAAACAAAACAAAACAAAAATCAATCCACAATTGCTTGAACTCTTCCTTTTTGCCCTGTGAAATTCAACAAAGGCAGGATCACCTCATCCAGTGCGCTGGAAAACAAAGACTGCGGAGAAGTTACCAGGACAAAGAAAAGTATCCTCAGCGCGGGTCACTCGACACTCACTAAAGATGCTTAGACTGACTTGGCTACAGTTGCTTCATCGATAACAAAGTCAATCACTATTAGCAAGTGTGGCAAACACGTTTTAATTAAATTCACTTTCCCTCAGCAGAGGCATTCCTCCCAGTGGGATTTCCATTTTTAAAGAGCGATTCCAACATCCTTGCGTGTACAGTTAGGCTTTTGGTCGAGTCAGGGAAGTGCTACAGCGGGAAAGCCAGACTTTCAAGAAGGATGTTTGGCTATTTATTTATTTCATTTCTCAACTACAAGAATAAAGTTCTACCTCAGCCTCAAGAATTAAAATAAGAAACAAGCCCTACCAGAAGTGGAAGGAAGTTCCAAAAGGGAATCAAGAAGAGATTCATCAAAAAGAGGGGGCGGGGGGGAGGGAAGCAAGCATGGGTCTACAGGAGGGTGTGCCGAGTCCAGAGGAGAGCTTTGAATGAAAAGTCCTTCCTCCAGGTTCGGGGGCCGCGGGCGCAGCCAGCCGAGGGGCTGACAGGGCCGAGCCCCTCTCCCGCCATCGTCCTCTCAGCCGTCTCGGCTCTAAGCATCCTGGCGTGCGCACGGGAGGGAGGAACCACCACAGCGCGGCGTCCACGGAGAACAATAGGCTGCGAGAGGCTCGGGGCCGCGGCCTCCCTCCGGGGCGACCACCATCCCCTCCTCCCTCATCGCTGCTCCAGACTCACAGAGTCTTGGGCATCTCGTCCTCCATGGCTGCTGCAGTCGCGGCGGCACCTCAGGATCCAGCTCCCTGCCCTTCGCTACCTCCTGAATCGCTGGGGCGGCTATGGCTGCGGAAGAGCGGGCCTCCTCGCTCGACTGGGGGTGACTTCGCCTTCTCCTTCGGCTGCAATTACACAAAAACGCCCGACCCACCGCGAACAATGAAGCCCCGATTCAAGATGGCGGCGAGCCGGGCGCATAGGAGCCGCCAGCCGAGTGACCCGCGCCGCGCGTGCGCATAGCCAGCAAGCACGCTCACGCTCCTAGAAGCCGGGCTAGGCTTCAAGCCGGAGAGTCACTTGTTGCGCAGGCGCAATGCCAATAGTTCGGAATTTGTGTAGTTCCAGAACGGAATGTTTCATTAATGAATTAAATGGTAAAATAAAAACCTTCGGGGAGGTTAAAACATTAAATCGTTCACAGCAGGAAAGGCTTCTTTTTTTCAAGCTATTTTGTTTTAAGAGAAACAAAAATAGCGTGCGCCGCCCGGGAATCGAACCCGGGTCGCAAGAATGGGAATCTTGCATGATACCACTACACCAGCGGCGCTGTTGATGCAACAGCCCTCCAGGAACTCATAGGAGATACTTAGTATATTCATTGGATCCTAGATTCTTTATGTACGTATTGGTACTTGTATCTTTTTCCTTGTTTTACGAAAGTATTCATCTTTTCTCATCCCAATGCTGTTGAGTGGGGTTTTTTTTTTGTACTTTTAGAAAAACCTAGATTAAAAAAAACTTTATTATTATTATTATTTAGAAGAGTAGCAGTAAGATCTTGACTTTTTTTTTTTTTTAAGGGAGAACCGTATTTTCAAGTGTCAATGTCTGGATTTCTTTGGTATACTCAATGTAATCAAAAAGCTTATAAGAAACAGTTACTATTGCAATTGGTGAGAAGAATCTCAAAGTCCATCCTTGCTTAGGGCTCAGAGTTAGGGCTCGGGAATGTGGTGCATGTATCCTTTCTTATTGCACTTTACACATGCGAAGCGTTTCCTAAAGAGATGAAAGCTTGTGTATCCAATGTCGTTCATTTATACCGGTGGTTCTCAACCTTCCTAAAGCTGCGACCCTAAAGGCCCTCATGTGGTGGTGATTCCCAACCATAAAATTATTTTCCTTACTACTTCATAACTGTAATTTTGCTACTGTAACGAATTATAATGTAAATATTTTTGAGAAAGATTTTCCAAAGGAGTTGCTACCCACAGGTTGAGATCCATTGGTTTACACTAATATGTTTGAGATTTTTATTTCTATAATTGTCTTTAGAGTCTGTCACATTTTCAGATAATATAGAGCTATATTATAGACAAATAACTAATGCCCTAGAGCCCACATTTCAGATCATAGAAGCAAAGAGGTTCAGTAATTCAAAGCCGACCAATGCTACTTAATAACAACCCCTTCCATTCCCCTTCTCAAAAAAAATAAAAATATATAAATAAAAATAACGGCAATAAATAAATAGCAATTTTAAGGGAAGAGTATAACAAATGTTTAAAGTGCATGATATTTCGAACACTTTTTTGGGGGAAAATCAATTTAAAGGGACTTTTAGTTTATCAACAGAGGTGTTCAGCTACAATGAACTCTGTGTCTCATCCTATTACCAGCCTAGTGATCTTTCTTTATTTTCTTTTTGTTTGTTTTTCGGAGAGAGTCTCACTACTATGTAGCCCAAGCCATCCTGGAATTCACTATGTAGACCAGGCTGGCCTTGAACTCACAGACATATACTTTCCTTTGCTGGAATTAAAAGTGTGTTCCACCACCAGTCTCTTTTTTTTTTTTTTTTTTAACAGCTAACATCAAAATTTCAGTACAAATATCCTCATACATTGATTTGTATTTTTTTTTAAGATTTATTTATTACATATACAGCATTCTGCCTACATGCCAGAAGAGGACACCAGATTGAATTGTAGATGGTTGTGAACCACCATGTGGTTGCTGGGAACTGAACTCAGGACCCCTGGAAGAGGAGTCAGTACTCTTAACCTCTGAGCCATCTCTCCAGCCTGATTTGTATTTTTTGAGACAGTACCTTGATATGTAGACTAGGCTTGCCTCAAAGTCCAATTCTCCAGCCTCAGCCTCCCAAATTTTGAGATTACAAGTGTGAACTATCACACCTGACCAAAGCTAGTTCCTTTCTTTTTCTTTCTTTGTTTCTTCTTCTTTTCTTTTTTAAACTTTACTTCTATAGGACAGATTCCTAAACATAAAATTACTGAATTAAATACATGTATGAAAATTATACTAGGCAGAAATTTTGTCCCCTGTGGGGACTCATACTTGTAATTCCAGCATTCCAAGGACTGAGACAACAAAGGCAAAGGTTGGAGCCATCATTCACATCCCACTGAGAGTGTTTAAAGTCAGGCCCCAAGTTGCTCTCCTCTACTTCCTGCATTTTTTCTTATACGGAAATGCTGTTAATTTTATTAGTTTTTGCTAATATAAGCATGGACATGGTGTGTCTGTCTCTGACTCTTTCACACGCACCGTTTGAAAACAGGGTCGTACTATGTAGCTTTGGCTAACTAGGAACTTGTTACATAGATCCATCTTTCTCTGTCTCTGATTTTTTTTGTTGTTGTTGTTGTTTTGTTTTTTTCGAGACAGGGTTTCTCTGTGGCTTTGGAGGCTGTCCTGGAATTCGCTTGGTAGTCCAGGCTGGTCTCGAACTCACAGAGATCCGCCTGCCTCTGCCTCCCGAGTGCTGGGATTAAAGGCGTGCGCCACCAACGCCCGGCTGTCTCTGATTTTTTTAAAGAGTAAATACAATCTAAAGTTTCCTAATTTTAGATGTTTCACTCCAACAATATTCAAAATTTTGATTAGACTGGTAAGTTTCAAATATTCCATAGTAGCTGTCACGTAGACTTTTGATCTTCAGGCATGCTCACTCAGTGTTAAAGGGCTCAATGCCGCTCTTTGCCAGAGGCCCTTGAAGATGAAGTTGTTCTAACCTCCAGGTGGCGCTCAATCTACACTATAGTGAACTTATACCACAAAGACCCGAGGTCTTTACAACCAGATGTGAGAAGACTCTGAAAGCCACCAGGCTTTGATAGCTCTAGACTTCCAGGGTTTTCTCAGCCTCGTATTCCTATTTCTGTTCTGGTCTGGAGGCCACGGACCTTCTCCCACAGACTCAGCTTAATGGCATATACGTCTTTCTGAGAAAGATCTTAAGAGAAAATGCACAATGACAATAGTCCAGTCACGTGCTCCAGAACCTAAGCGTGAAGCTCCTGAGGACCCGGCCTTTCAAAATCTCAGGTAGACTTCTGTTTTTCAGAAACATACATTTTCTACGGGGCTGGTTTCTGCAAGGCACTAATCCAGTGTTGCTCAAGTGGCAGCAGCCAGCTTGGATATTAAGTTGCAAACGTTTGGACAACATTTTGTAAAAACTGAGCCATGAAACAACTTACCGCTTCCTATCAATTGATAGAGCTCTTTGAGTTTTTTTTTTGCAAAATTAACAACACTCCCAATGATTGTTCAATTAGAAGAAAATACTTATTTGTGCATAGTTATTAATGTATTTCCTTTTAAAGTTCTACTCTTGGCAGGATGTGGTGGCGCATATTTTTAGTAACAGCATTCCAGAGACAGAGGCAGGAGGATCTCTGTGAGCAGTGGCAGAACTTTGGGTCTCTGCTTTCTCAAAGGCAAGCATGAAAGTGCACAAATCAGAAAAACCTTGTCTCAAAAAAAAATGCACAAACTAATAGAGACAGATTTTATTTCATCAGTAAGATATTACTGCAATAGGGAAAATTCCAACAACTCAAACTCAATTGTATAGAGGTGACTAAATACTTTAGGGCAAGAATGAGGTAACAGGGAAGGAGCTAAGCAGGGGATCAGTAGGGCAAGGGTATTCAAAACTATAGAAAGCAGGAAGTCAGTCCATGTGCAACCTGTGTTTGTTAATGACCTCTGCCCTGAAGTAACCCTCTTAACCTCCTACAGGAAAAGCCTGAGCTCAAATCAACAGTAAATTCTTTTAAAGAGATTAATTTTTTGTTATTTTATTTTCTGTGTGTCTAGTCTCTGAGGAGGCCGGAAGAACATATTAGATTCCCTGGAACTAGAGTTACAGACAGTTGCCATGTGGGTGCTGGGAATCAAACCCAGTCTTCTGGAAAAGCAACATGTACTCTTAGTCACTGAGCCATCTCTCCAGGGAATTCTTGGTGGTCCTAAATTTCTGAAAGAGACTGATTTTTCAGACAACATAGTCTGGGAGTGCTGGTACATGCAAGTGACCCCAGCACTCTCTGGGCTGAGACAGGAGGATTAAAAGTTTGAGGACTGGAGAGATGGCTCAGTGATTAAGAGTCCTAGTTGCTCTTACAGAGGACCTGGTTTCAATTTCCAGCACCCACATGGCAGCTAACAACTGTTTGTGACTCCAGTCCCAAAGGATCCCAAGAGGATTTGACAGCCTCAAACAGACATACACGCAGGCAAAGCACCAATGTACATGAAATTAAAAAACAAAAGTTGGAGACCTTATCCTCCAAACAAACAAAAATTATACTTTAGCCAGTCAGTGGTGTCAAACACCTTTTAATTTCAGCACTTGGGAGGCAGAGGCAGGTGAATCTCTGAGTTCGAGGCCAGCCTGCTCTACAGAGCTAGTTCCTAGACATCCAGAGCTGTTACATAGAGAAACTCTGTCTTGAAGAACAAAAAAAAAAAAAAAAAAAAAAAAAGAAAGAAAAGAAAAGAAAAAAAATATACTTCATATGGTAACATTTTCTCTGTTATTTTAATTGTTACTGTGTTTTGTTCTGTTGTTATTTTTGAAACAGGTCTTGTGTAAAACAGGCTGGCCTGGACTATTGATCTTCCTGCTATCTCTGTCTCTATCTGCTTCCAATCTGAGTGTCTTTGGGATTGTCCTTCTGAAAGGACGAGGGTACAGAATGAAGATGCCTTGGCTCCCACTTTCAGAGCACCTCACTGTCTCCCACTGAACTTCCTGTATATTCCTTCACATGACTTCAGTATTAGAAGCCAGTTTCCAAATATGACACTAGGCTCAAGGTCACTGACAGAACCAATTCTAATCAAACAACAAATATTTACCACTGCTCTGTTGCTTCTAATGCACCAAACTCCTGTGTGCAGTACAACATACACTGAAAAACAAAAGTAAAAGTTACAGCTGGGCTCTGTTTCCTTTGCTGTGTGTAGATGTATCGGCTCTGCATTTTGGGCTCCAAGGTGGTCCCCAGCCACCTCCACCCCTGCATTCCGGAACTGACCCACTGACCTCTCAAACATGTCAAGTTCTCTTTGCTCTCTCCACTGTTACTTACATGGCCTTACTCCCTCATTTCTTATCAGCTTCTGCCCAAATACTACGGCTCAATGAAACCTGTCTTGATGCAGGCCACAGTGCGTACATGGAATTCAGAGGACAACTTTATAGTAGGTTCTCTTTAACCTCCATGTGGGTTCAGGGGATAGGATTTTGGTCACCAGGCTTGGACCATGAGCACCTTTACTGGCTGACTCATCTAGCTTTCCCCAAGTTCTACATTTCTTCATATCCAACTCAGTTTCCTTTCATGAATACTGATATTTATGTGCATATACTGTTTCTTTCGTGTTTGTTTTTGGGGGACAAGAGAAATAGGATCAAGCTAGAGCCAACTGCTTTTCTCACGGGAGTTAACACTGAGCATCTTCCTCAAATGCATCCTTGCCTTATTTATTTATTTATTCTTAGTTTTTAGAGGCAGGGTTTCTCTATGTAGCTCTAGTTGTCCTGTAACTCACTCTGTGGCCCAAGTTCACCCCTCTAGAGGTAGTGAGTCCTGTGAGGATGGAGCTGATATGTGAGATGGACTAAAGTCTCATGCAACAGCCATTTTTGTTTTGCTTTGTTTTGTTTTTGTTTTTTCGAGACAGGGTTTCTCTGTGTAGACTTGGCTGTCCTGGATATCACTCTGTAGACCCAGCTGGCCTTGAGCTCGCAGAGACTCACCTACCTCTGCCTCCCAATTGCTGGAATAAAGGGGTGCACCATCACTGTTTAGCCTTGCAATAGTTAATTTTATTCAGAGCATTAGACAATTTATACTGAGGACTAAGAAAAATCACATGAGTAAAGTTCTCATGAGTTCAAGCTGTATACAATCACAAGGAGAGGTCACATGTGGCAAAAACATGTTTTTCCATAACATATAAAGGATGGATAGTTTAAACATGTAATTGAATAACAACAGCCAAGCAATGAGTAATATGAAGTAAACCCACTCCTATCTGATACATCTGGGAAGAGGAAGAAAACACATTCCAAGAATGGTTCTGAGTTTTGAAGAAAATCAAGACTTTTTTTTTCAGTGTTCTCACAAGCACTCAGAATGCTCTTCACAAGACTCCAGTCCTGAACCGTGTTCCCACAGACCAGGTCAGCTTCAAACTCAGAGATTTGCTTGCCTGTGCCTCCTGAGTGTAGGGACTAAAGGCATGTGCCACCACTGACACAACTGACCAGATTTCACCTTATTTTTTGAAAGAGGCCCTCTCACTGAACTTGGAGCTTGCCAATTAGGTTAGGCTGCCTGACCAGCAAGCCCTAGGGACCAGCCTGACTTCCAGCATTCTGATTACAGGCACATGCTTCCAAATCCAGATTTTCACATGGACTCTGGGGTCTGAACTGGTCCTCATGTTTGCAAGCCAGCGCTTTGCAGTCTGAACTGTCCTCTTAGCATCCAAACATTCTTTTCACTGTATGGGTATGTTTATAGTATTACATCAGTTTAGGTGACAGGAAAAAAAAAGAATACTTTTCCTTTGTTTTTATGAGTTCCTGTTTAAGACAGACCCCTATAACAAAGCCAAATTAGCAAGAGAAAAATATTCCTTTCATCTCAGCACTCAGGAAGCAGATCTTTTTGAGTTCAATCCCAGCCAAGTCTTGAGACTATGTCTCAATAAATAAAAGAAAATCAAATAGAAGTTTGGAAGATGCCCAAGGGAAATGAGTGACTTTCCAGAAGTCAGCTTGGAATAGAAAGTGTCTTCAAAGAATAGTCAATTTTGCATAAGATGAGGAAGAAGAGTTCGACTTTCTATGGCTGGACAACTGAGAGAAGGAAAAATAAATAGCCAGAGTAAGACCCTGGGGTCAAGTTTGTTATGTGAGCTTCTTTCTGGCTGATGAAAACCTGCCAAATCCCAACACAAAATCGGTGGAGAGGCAGGAGGGTGAGGAGTTCAAAGTCAACCTGACATGCAGAGTAAGTTTGAGATCACTAGGGCTCCTTGAGATTATGTCATAAAAAAAGTGTTAAAAAAAAAAACCCTACAAGAATGTGTGCTGTTAGAATTGGGAAGCACCTTGTTTTAGAAAGTAGCACAGCTCTTCCCCATGTCTGGGAGAAACCTGGGCCTCTAGGCTGACAAGGGCAGAGGAAAGTAGAAGCAGAGAAAGATGAGCAAATGGGTTTCAAGTTAACTTTCCTTGGGAAGGCTGAAGCAGAGGGTATTTCCTTATCTCGGGTGCTAGCAGAGCCATTGGCTGTTGTACCACTATCTCCCTTTTTCTATGAATGTCAATCAAAAAAACTTAGTTTTGCTTTGGTGGCATGCAACTTCACAATGCATCTCCCTTCTTTTCCTTATCATGCAGCTAAGGAGTCCCTGGAACAAAGCTCTCACTTCGGAAAAGTTAGCGGCAGGTTTGCCTGGTTTTTTGACTGAGATTAGCCACATGTATTCACTGCAAGCACGCGATTTGGGGGGACCGCAGGGGGCATTAGTGAAGAAGTGGGGGACTCTTTCTACAGGAGAGGCGAGAAGGAAGGAGGAAAGCTGAGGTGGGTCTCAAACTGGGCCTTGGATGTGTGCTTCAAGGGACAGAGTAGACTTTGGGGAGACGGTGGTCAGGAACACGAGGTAGGGTGAGACTTGGGAGCAAAGAACTTGGATGACTCGAGTGGGCGGGGCTATGCGCCCTGGGGCGGGGCATGGGCGGGGCGAGCGAGCGCAGACTCAGAGCTCAGGGTCCGCTGGCAGACCTACTGTCAGTCTGCAGCTGCTGGAGGCCATGGGGCGCATCGTCGTGGCGCTGGTGGGCTTGCTGCTTGGCCTGGGGCTGCTGCTGGGTGAACTGGGCAGCCTGGCGAGCGCCGAACCCCGAGCCCCGCCGGACCGGATTGGTAGGTGCGGGGGATGCGGAGACGAGGCAATGCTGAGGTCTGTCTTCCCGCAGCAGGATGGAGATCGGGGTCCTGAGGACCGGGCCGTGCGCTCCCGAGCGTGGAACGGTGCCACTTGGAGACGTGGGCAGGTTCGGGACCCGGTATCCCTGCAGCCTCAGCTTGAGAGGCCCTCAGCTCTAGGAGCTAGACGCCGTCGGGAGCCCGCCTCTGTCCCTGGAGCCGAGTTGATGTCTATCTGGCAGACTGAGGCGCGCCGACACCGCACAAGGATCATCCTGTCCCCTGCCCCAGCCCTCCCCTGAAAAAGCTGGACCGCCTCCCCGCACCTGCGCTCTGCTTTCGAGGCCGCTGCTGCTGCAGCTAACCAGAGGACCGGTTATCTTCTTGACTTTGTTTGCCTCGGGTTTTTACTTCCGGGCACTCTGTCCCCATCTGAAGCTGTGTCTTTCGGGATCGTTCATGGTGTTGGGACCTCAGAGAGACAAAGAACAAAGCTGGGCGAAGATGGCGGCCACTTTATTTAAAATGCATCCAAGAGTGGCCCATTCCTGCCTCCCCAGGAAGTGGGTACAGGAGAGTCCGTGGATCTGATGGTCTTTCCATAAAGATCTGTGAAGATGTTACGGCATCTTTTGTCTTAGTGTTAGCTTGTTATTTCATCTACAGCGCCTGTCCAAATTCAGAAAGAACCCTGCCCCCAAGCTCCCCCAAGTTGTTGGTTATAATCTTGAGTAATGTCTAGTATTGGTTAATAGCCTTTCAAAAACAAAAGGCACTCTGCAAAGGGGGGAAACAAACGGTTCCTCTTTTTCCCTCCTTATAGCAATCGTTGGCGCTGGAATTGGTGGCACTTCCTCAGCCTATTACCTTCGGAAGAAATTTGGGAAGGATGTGAAGATTGACGTATTTGAAAGAGAAGAGGTTGGGGGCCGCTTGGCCACTTTGAAGGTGCAAGGTCATGACTACGAGGCAGGGGGTTCTGTCATCCACCCCCTAAATTTGCACATGAAGCGTTTTGTCAAAGAGCTGGGTATGTGATTTTGGTCTTAGGGCTAAGCAGATTTGTGTGACTGGCTCTAGGTGTTTTCATCACACAGAGAACTGAGTTGTTTCTGCTTTGTTTGTCTTGTACAGAGATGTTGGTGAAACTGTTACTCTTGTGGAGTTTAGCAGTTGGTACCGGTTTAGTTTTGAGCCACTCTCCTGTAATGAGACTCTAGTTATCTGTGTGTCATCAGTTCACTGGAATTACAACCACAGGGTGGAGTGAGGATGGCTGTTGTTATTGATTCTTTAAAAAAGTTATTTAACAATTGTATTTTAGCTACAATTTATTGTGTGTGACAGTGGGGGTGGGGCATAGCTCTGAGCGCAGAGGGCAACTGGTGGAGTCAGTTGTTTCCTTCCACCATGTGGGTCCCAGGACTTGATCTCAGGTCATTGGGCTTGGCAGCAGATGCTTTTAGGGACTGAGGCATCTTGCTGCCCCCTCCACCCCCCATCAGTTCTTAAACCCCTAGGTTTGAGTTGAAGAATCAGGGTGTTTTGAGCTAGCAGAAACCTCAGCTCGTTATTCTGGTGAGACAATGAGACCCACAGGCTTCAAACACTTGGCATGAAGTCATTCAAATAGGGTACAGAGACATGTGCTCACAGGGACACATGACACACTGCCAGCAGAGGAGCAGAGCACGTTGTGAGAAAGTCTGGCAGGCCTCTGCAAGCCCTTTTAGGGAATATTGTGTAACGTTGGCCTTTTTCCATTTACCTGGAACTCCTAGTTTTGCAAGGTAAGATAAGCGTAGGAATGGAGTACATCTTACTCTCCAGGTGCCGTTTTCACCCCTGGACGATGCTTCGTTCTCCATTACTAAGAATAGTGGGGTTAATTTTGTACGTGTACACGATCTTCTGACCCATCTCCTAGTATGACAGTTTGTGGATTGAGCAATCAGTATGAGTGTCCACCCTGTTTTAAACATAGAACTCTAATGTGTCTCCTGAGACCTGGAGACAGCCACTAAGTCACTCATTCAGGATGTCCCTGAAAGGTCCCCCAAATTCCCTTTTCATTGCGCCAATGTAGAAGCCACTGGTTTACCTTTCCTCTGGATTTTTGTGTTTTAAGATTTTTTTTTTAAATTATGTGTCTGTGTGTATATAGATGCCCACACAGGCTAGAAGAAGGCGTCAGATTCCCTGGAACTAGAGTTACAGGTGCTGCCTGTGCTAGGCACTGAGCCCAGGTCCTCTATAAGAGCAGCAAGGGCTCTTAACCACTGAGCTATCTCCCAAACCCCTCCCTCTGTTTCGGCAGGTCTTTCCAGTGTTCCGGCTTCAGGTGGCCTGATGGGGGTGTACAATGGAAAGTCTCTGGTATTTGAGGAGAGCAGCTGGTTTATAATCAACATGATTAAACTGGTGTGGCGCTACGGATTTCAGTCCCTGAGAATGCACATGTGGGTAGAAGACTTGCTGGACAAGTTCATGAGGTAACTATCCTGCTTCTGTTGAATTTTAGACCTTCTGGCCTACTGAGCGCTAGAATGTTAGTTCTCCGAACTAGTTCACCACTGAGTCACTGCCTTGTTAGGCAAAACAGTTCACAGAAAGCATGCAGATCATCACTCCATTTGGTAGCTTATCATGTAGGTTGTTTTGTTTCTCAATTGTGTTTTGCAAAGGCTGAGATGTGGCTCAATGGTTGAATACTTGCCTGGTATGCCTGACCATCCCATTTAAGGAAATGACTTTTGTACAGCATCTAATCGTGTCTGGCAACACTAAAGAAACATTTGCAAAGCACAATTCAGAAGCTGGGGTTGAGAAAAAGAAGGCATCGAGTCTCATGGCAGCTGGCTTGGGAGCTGCTGTTGGCTGTTCTTTGCAGATGTGGAAGGTAGATGATGTCCAGGTTTTAAGTGTGGAAGGCCACCGCCCACTCACCTAGGAAGTGGTAAAGCTGGTGTTCCCACTCAGGCTGACTCAATCTGGAGTGTTCCTCTTAAGCCTGCATTGTGCTGGTGGGTAGGTGAATGAGATACTGAGCATAGGAATTTATAGTAAATGTAAAACTGAAGTGAGATTTGGCTATTGGTGGGTTGTTTGTTTGTTTGTTTGTTTGTTGGTCTTTTGAGACAGAGTTTCTCTGTAGCTTTGGAACCTGTCCTAAAACTCACTCTGTAGACCATGCTTGCCTCGAACTCACAGAGATCCACTAGTCTCTTCCTCCCAAGTGCTGAAATCAAAGGTGTGCGCCACCACCCAGCTGGCTTTGGATTTTTAAATTTTTATTTTATTACCATTGTGTGTTGTATGTGACGGGAATGTGGATGCACAGAGGACAGCTTTGTTTTTTTTTGTTTGTTTGTTTTGTTTTGTTTTGTTTGTTTTTTTTTTTGGTTTTTTGAGATAGGGTTTCTCTGTATTGTTTTGGAGGCTGTCCTGGAACTAGCTCTGTAGACCAGGCTGGTCTCGAACTCACAGAGATCTGCCTGCCTCTGCCTCCCAAGTGCTGGGACTAAAGACGTGAGCCACCACCGCCCAGCCAGAGGACAGCTTTTGTGAATCAGGTCTCTTCCCAATATGGGCTTTGGGCATTAAACTCGGGCCATCTGGCTTGTGAGGCAAAATGCTTTTTATCTGCTGAACCATCTTGCCATCCCTGTTTCTTTTTCTTTTACTGTCAGATTATGTATTCTAGACTTTAAGTGAGACTTAAAGCACAGATGTCTTGGGATGAAAGGCAGAGGGGAGGAACAGAGGTCTGTGAAAGATGAGATTAAGCAGTGCCTGGTAGGGGGAACTAAAACATCAAGCAGAGACATGGAAGTCAATTCATTACTAAAAAACAAAACAAAACAAAAATGAAAAAAACCAACTGTATGTATGTTTAGTCTGCATGTATGTCTGTGATCCTGTGCATGCCTGGTGTCTGAAGAGGTCAGAAGAGGGCATCAGAACTCTTGGGGAAAGAGTTGCGGTGATTATGAGCTGCCACGTGGGTGCTGGGAACAGAACTCTGGTCCTCTGCAAGAGCAGCAGCATTCGTCATGTTGTGGTCTTGTTTTTTGTTTGTTGGTTTAGTTTGGTTTGGTTTGGCTTTTCAAGACAGGACTTCTCTGTGTAACAGCTCTGGCTGTCCTGGAACTCACTTTTTAGATCAGACTGGCCTTGAACCCACAGAGATCTTCCTGAATGCTGTGATTAAAAGTGTGTACCACCAGCACTTGGTGATTTTTTTTTTAAAGACAGAATTTCACAAACTGGTGGTGGTGCACACCCCCTTTAATCCCACCACTTGGGAGGCAGAGGCAGACTGATCTCTGAATTTGAGGTCAGCATGGTCTACAGTTAGAGTTTCAAAACAGCTAGGGCTACAGGGAAACCCTGTCTTGAAAAACAAACAAACAAACAAACAGGACAGAATTTTACAGTTTATCCAGGGCTGGTCTGTGATTTGAAATCCTCCTGCCTCAGCCTCCCAAGTCTGGTATCACTTTCATCCTTCTGAGTCTGTTTGTGGCCCCTGTTCTGCATGGGGTTTAATGACCATTTCTCTTTCTTTCAAGGATCTATCGTTATCAGTCCCATGACTATGCCTTCAGCAGTGTAGAAAAGTTAATGTTCGCTATTGGAGGGGATGACTACCTCCGACTGCTTAACCAGACTCTCCGTGAAAACCTGCAGAAGGCAGGCTTCTCTGAGACGTTCCTCAATGAGATGGTCGCTCCTATCATGAGGGTCAATTTTGGTCAGAGCACCGACCTCAACGCCTTTGTGGGTAAGAGGCTATTGGAGGAAATCAGGGATGGCCTTAGCTAAGCAAGTTAGCCACTGACGAGGGAGCTCTGGCATCAGGCTTGGGATGGAGGATGCTGCCTTTCTTAGTGCCTCAAGCATTTTTGCCAACAGTTTATTTTTACCTGTGAGTTGTTAGGGGTAGAGGGTCATGTGCTTCTGTTAGTTCCAGTGTCTCTCACCTGGGCAAGACCTTTGCCCCTGAAGGTCACCTGACAGTGTCTGGAGGCATTGGAGCAGGACACCTAAGTGGATGGGAGGGGACCACTTACCAACCAAGACAGAATTAAAGCATGTTTTTGCCCCCTCCTGACAGGGGCAGTGTCAATGACAGCTGCCGATTCTAACCTGTGGGCGGTGGAAGGTGGTAATAAAGTTGTTTGCTCAGGGCTCCTTCAGGCTTCCAGCAGCAACCTTATCACTGGCTCCGTAGTGTCCATAGAGGAGAAGACAAGGACCAAGCAGACAGGTGAGGCTGAACTTTGTTCCTGGTGTTCTTGTAAAAATGACAGCTCAGGGAGAAAGTATCACACACACACACACACACACACACACACACTTTTTTATTTTTTTTAAAGATAGGGTTTTTGTATCTAAAGTAGCTCTGGTTGTCCTAGAACTCACTCACTATGTGTACTGTGTTGACCTCAGACTCACAGAGATCCACTTGCCTCTGCCTCCTAAATTCTGAGATTAAAGCTATATGCCACTAAGTCTAGCTTTTTACATTGGTATTGTAGATTTGAACTCAGATCCCATAATTCTATAACTTCTAATAGCATCTCTATGCTTGTAATATATCCAACTGTATTACATTGAGGAAAATTTCTACTCAGTAAGAACAAAATGTGGAACATTCCCTTTGAGAATGAGTTTTTTTCCATATCCCATGAGCCATGGTCATGCCCTTTAGTCTAGCTGGGAACATTTTTGCATGAGGATTGTGAAGTTTCGTTGTTTTGGAACTTTGTAAGAGATACCAGAAGAAAAGATTTTTCTGGCCTGGGGAAATAGTTCAGTGGGTAAGAGCACTTGCTTCATAAGCATGAGGAGCTGAGTTCAAATCCCTAGCACCCATGTCTAAAAAAGAAAGCTAGATGTCTCTCATATATGCCTGTAATCCCAGTATGTTGGAGAATATAGGCAGAAATAATGCTACGGTTTGTTGCTAGTTCTAGTTCAGTGAAAGACCCTGTTTCAAGAGAATAAGGCAAAGAGCTATGGGATATGATACCCCATGTCCTCTTCTAGCCTTCGTGGGCATGTCCAGATGCAGACACATCCATGCTTAAGTGTGTGTACATAACCTGTACTCACAGCACACATACATACTAGAATCATGGGTTGGGTGTGCATCTTGGTTGGTGGAGTACTTGCCATGGGTTTGCTCTCCAGCACTGCAAAAGCTAGGTGATGGCACATACCTTATTCTTATTTTATGTTTATTGGTGTTTTGCCTACATGTATGTCTGTGTGAGGGTGCCAGATCCCCTGGAACTGGAGTTACAGACAGCATGAGCCACCATGTGGGTGCTGGGAATTGAACCCGGGTCCTCTGGAAGAGTAGCCAGTGCTCTTAACTGCTGAGCAGTCTTTCCAGCCTCTGGCACATACCTTATAATTCCAGTCTTCCAGAAGTGGAAACAGGGAAATCAGAAGTTCAAGGTTATCTTTGGCAGTGTAGTGAGTTTGAAGGCAGCTTAAGCTACACAAGGCACTGTCTCAAAAATAAAAGCAGGGCTGGGAAGATAAGAGCCTTTTCAATACAATGCTTGCCACACAAGCATGGGAGCTTGAGTTTGATCCCAGGACCCACATATAGAGCTGGGCATTTTGGCAAGTGCTTGTAATTGTGGTGCTGGAGACAGTAGAGACAGGGAAATCCTTGGGGCTCACTGGTAGCCAACCTATGGTAGCTGGTGAGCTACGGTGAGAGGAAAGCAAGGTGGGAGGCTAGAGAGATGACTCAGTGTGAGAGCATTTGCTGCTCTTGCAAAGAACCTAAGTTCAATTCCCAACACCCACTTGGCAGCTTATAGTTGCCTGTGACTCCAGTTCCAGAGGATCTAACACCCTTTTCTGGCTCCACAGGCACCAGGCTTGCACTTAGTACACAAACATACACGTGGGCAAACATTTCAATACATAAAATGATTAAAAAATAAATCTTAAAAAAAAATAAAGACAAAAAACAAGATGGACAGCTCCTGGGGGTGGGGTAGGGTGACACTTGAGGTTCACCACTGGCCTCCACACACAAATGCACATGTACACAAACAAAGAAGACAAAAAAATGTTACAGAATGATTTTGAGAAGGCCTGATATTGAGTGTGTTAGAAGCACTTAGAAATCCATGCTTTCTTGTGCTCTCTAGGAAACCCCACAAAAATGTATGAAGTGGTATATAAAACAGGATCTGAGACCCGTTCTGAGTTCTACGACATTGTCCTTGTGGCTGCTCCATTGAACCGCAAGATGTCCGGCATAACTTTCCTCAATTTTGATCCGCCCATTGAAGAATTCAATGACCCATATCAACACCTGGTGACAACTCTCATCAAAGGAGAACTCAATTCCACTCTCTTCAGCTTCAGACCCAAGGACCAGTTTGGCCTCTCCACAGTTCTTGTCACTGATGACTCAGATATGTTTGTTAACAGCCTGTCCATTGTGGCTTCTGTAAAAGAGAAGGAGGGTCTTGCACGGTCAGTGGATGGCATGCAAGTGTGGAAGACCTTCTCTAGGGACATTCTCACCAAAGAGCAGATTTCAAAGCTCTTCCTGTCCTATGATTATGCTGCTCGGAAGCCATGGCTGTCCTATCCTTACTATGAGCCCCCTCAGAAGTGTCCCTCCATCATCCTCCATGACCGGCTCTATTACCTCAACGGCATTGAGTTTGCTGCCAGCTGCATGGAGATGAGCGCCATTGCTGGCTACAACGCAGCTCTCCTTGCCTACCACCGCTGGAATGGCAATGAGAACATGATTGACCAGGATGACCTGTATGAAAAACTTAAAACTGAGCTATAACTGAGCGCTGCCCCTCCCCAGCGCATCCTGCTCTTGAAGGACTGAGTCAGCAGGGATGATTTTGAATCTTTACCAGCACTCTTCATGTGGGTCATGAGAAAACACAGAGTTCTGTTCACCGGAGAACTTGACCTTCGGCCAGAATGTCTTCACTCTTCCGTTCTGGGGGGAGGTACAGGCGGATCGAACTAGGGCGCGCTAGGCAAACGCTCTACTATTGAGCTGAGCTACACCCAGCCCTCTTTGTTGTTTTTCTTTTGAGACTGAGTCTCGCTAAGTTGTCCAAGAGGAATCCTCCTGCCTCAGCCTCCCAAGTACCCCCAGGCTCTCATCGTTAGGTCTGGCTTTTAACTGTGTGTGGGACACTGGCAGAGTTTCCCAGACTTGAAGGTCTTTTTTTTTTTCTTTTTCTTTTTCTGTTCGTTTACTTTTTTTTTTTTTTTTTGACAGGGTTTGTCTGTGTAACAGTCCTGGCTGTGGCTGTCCTGGAACTATCTGTGTAGACCAGGCTGGCCTAGAGCTCACAGTTTGCCCTGCCTCTGCCTCTCAAGTGCTAAGATTAAAGGAGTGTGCCACCACTGACTGGTGTTTGAAGAGTCACCTGGAACTTGGTAAACATCTGGATTTGAATTCAGTGGGATGACTGTGGGTGAACCTGAGTTTGCTTCAAATTGTAGAGCAATTTTTTTCTCTATTTTTTTCCCCTTTGTGGGAGGGTGTTTAAACTGTCCTACTCACACCCCAGGCTGGAACTCATTATGTACCCTAGGCTGGGTACATCTTCCTGTCTCAGCCTCCCATGTGCTGGGATACAAGCACGAGGTCCAAGTCCTGGCAGTTTACACTTTGTTATGCAGTGTGCTCAAGTCTGAAGTCATGACTTTAAGAATGTGATTTTTTTTATTGTTTTTGTCTTGGTTTTATCATGGATAGATTCAGATATAGAAAGAGAAGATATCCTGTGAAATGGGAACAGGATAGAAACTATTAAATCAAGAAATTGACACTTTAATACAATGCCCTCATGTAAGGAGGTCTGTGTTTTCCTACTTGTGCTAGGAATTGAACCCAAGACCCTGAGTATTCCAGGCAAGGATGAGTGCTCTTCCACTGATCTACATTCCCAGCCCTAAGAGCTTCAAGGCCTCACATCCAGAAAATGGGATTTCCTGGCCTGGGTTGAGGATGGGGTCTTGGCACTGTAGCTTTGTAAAGTTAAAGTTCCTAGCCTGTAGCCAAAGGTGAGCAAGTCCTGGATGTGGGGTTAAACCTACAGAGAACTTTGAGTGCCTTAAAAGTGCTAAGGAACACAAACCATGACCTCAGCAGACTATCCTCAGCAGTGATCTCCATGGGGACTAGCACTGCCGCAGAGGCAGCTTGGGTGAGCCCAGAGCAGCTGGCCTTAATATGGGGTCTTCATGGTGACCTGATTCAGAGGGAATCACTCAGATGTCAGGCATTCAGAGGCCTGAAATCTTAAAACAGTGAGGGTCTCTCAGCTGTGGTTGCCTGTGGGAGTCCAGGCTTCTCCTGCAGCCAAGCTCAAGAAATCTAGCTTTTTGTCCACCAGTGACTAGTATTAAGAGAAAAAAAGTAATTTTGCCTGTAATCTCAGTACTTTTATGGCAGAAGCAAGGGGATCAAGAGTTCAAGGCCAGCCTGGGCTGTAACAATGCCCTGTCTCAAGAAATAAAAACCAACTCTCTTCACCGGATTATAGTACTACATCAGCAAAGTGTTCTAAGAAAATACTGATTCTTAAAAATTATTTTTCCCTTGTACTGCTGTGGGTATTAATAGTGTGTGGAGAAAGCAGCCATGATATATTTGGTATAGTGACAGGAATTAAACTTATAGTTTATCAAAAGGTTGGCATTTTTTCTGATGTGTTCAGAGACATGTGTATTTTTCCCTGTTGTGGTTTTAATGAACATGGTTTGTCAAGAATATAAGAACACTGTTGTGGATTTGGTACAGCAGCTCCTCAACTGAGGGATGTTTCATGACCCCCAGTGTGCCACCAGAGCTGGGAAGCAGTGAGTCCGTATGTTCTATTCTCCACATGTACAATATACCTGTGAAAAGTTTTAATTTATAAATTCGACACAGTAAGGGATTAACATTAATTGTAAAACAGAAAAATGGTAACAATTTACCCATAATGGAAATCAATTAAAACTTACAACTTATTTCTGGTATTTTCTTTCTTTTTCTAGATAGGGTCTCACTATGCAGCCTTGGCTGGCCTCAGAGTCATAGAGACAGCTTTCTTCTCCCTAACCCCCCTACCACCCCCTATCCCCCCGCCCCATGTGCTGGGTCTAAAGTGTGTGCCACCACACTCACCACTATTTCTGGTATTTTTTTTTTTTTTATTGGTTTTTCCATACATGGTTTCTTTGTGTTGCTATGGTTGTCCTGGAACTCGCTCTGTAGACAAACTGGCCTTGAACTCACAGAGATCTGCCAGCTTCTGCTTCATGAGTGCTAGGATTAAAGGCATCTGCCTCCATCACCCAGCTTATTTCTGGTATTTTCCACTGGGTATTTTTTGACCATTAACTGCAGACAGATCAGCAAAAGCTGCGCCACCTATAGGAGGGTTGCTGCAAATGCAGGAAATAGGAGATAATTAAATTTCTACACTTTGTGGGATGTATTTGGGTTTGTAATCTAAGCTATTGCTAGTGGGTGGGAGAGTTGGCTCTGTGGTTTAGAGCATTGGCTATTCTTCCAGAGGACCTCAGTTCATTTCCCAGCACCACATGGCAGCTCACAACTGTCTGTAAATCTGATTTCAGGGGTCTAGGCATACTCTTGGTGCACAGACATACATGCAGACAAAATACAAATGCATATAAGAAAAATTTTAAAATCAGTATGGTGGCACACACCCTTAATCCCAGCACTTGGGAGGCAGAGGCAGGCGGATCTGTGAGTTCTGTGCTAGTATGGTCTACAGAGTGAGTTCTGGGCCAGCCAGGACAACACACCGAGAGCTTGTCTAAAATAATAATAGTAATAATAATAAGGCCCCTGTTGAAAAAAATTTATTAAATCAAGTTTAATGTTAAAATGTATATGGCCCCATCTTTAGGCAGGAGGAAGATAGGCCATTTGGAGAAGGGTCATGCATTTCTCTGCAGAACAGCCATTATATAAACTTAGCTTAAGACTTCTGAGATGTTTATACAGTGCCTCAAGGAAGTTCAAAGCCAAGGCACAATCAGCAGAACATGGTACACTCCAAAACTGTGTGCTCTCTCCCTAGAGATGATAAGAATGTTCCAGGGCTATTTACATTTTCACACAGGGGATGCTTTGGGGGGAGGAAGGATGCATTTCTGAACATACTCAATTTAAGATGTAACTTACTGAGCTAGGTGTTTGTGTCACACACCTTTAATCTCAGCACTGGGAGGCAGAGGCAGGTGGATCTCTGAGGTCAGCCTGGTCTATGTAGTGAGTTCTAGGATGTCAGAGCTATGTAGAGAGACCCAGTCTCAGAGAGAGAGAGAGAGAGAAAGAGAGAGAGAGAGAGAGAGAGAGAGAGAGAGAGAGAGAGAGAGAGAGAGAGAGAGAGAGATTCAACATGGAAAGATGGTGAAGATTGACAACCTGCTCCCTTCCAATAAGCACAGCCATGAAGAGGCCTCAATAGATGCTGGGTGGAAGATCACATGTATTGACTGGTGTCACAACGGTCACTGGGAATGTCAGCAGCTGGAAGGGAGGCTATGGGAAGGGGTAGTGAGGGCTCAGAGAGGCTGGTTGACCAGGGGCTTTTACAAGCCAGCTTCTTGCCCTCAGCACCGCCCCCCCCCCAGTGTTACAGCAACTTGGCAATTGGAGCTGCCTCAGGCACCAGAGCTGGTGAGCTTGTGCGTTGGGTCCAGCTTGTTCACTTACAAGTCAAAGTTCTGCCTGGAGCTATAGGGACAAGTCAAGTGTAGCAGTAAAAGCATTGACTAGCATTATAAAGATATGCGTCTAGAAGAGGAGGAGATACAGGGAGTAGTTCCCTGTTACCCCCCTCTGAAGGGGAGTTCTTTCATAACAGTTTGATGGACCTTACACTGTCTTCTTTCTTAGGAGCTTCTTTTATTATTTGATGTGTATGTGTGTTTGTCTGCATAGATGTATGTGCACTGCATTTGTGCCTGGTGCCTGCAGAGGCATCAGAGCCCCTGGAACAGGAGGCACAGATGGTTGTGAGCTGCCATGTAGATTCTGGGAGTCAAACCGAGTCCCCTGGAAGAGCAGCCAGTGCTCCTTACCACTAAGCCATCTCTCCAGGAGTGCACCTTACAGATCTTTTTTGAGATTGCCCGTGGAGGGAATCTGGCGATGGGTCATTAGGAGTTAGGGTCTGAATGTTTAAGATATCACAAGTCACTTGGGACAGGCTCCAAGCTGTGGTCTGATTGTTACAGTGTGGGAATTTTTGCTTTGCTGTTATCCTGCTCCTTCTTATGCTAGTCCCTGACAGCTGCAATGTCAAATCATTGCCAAGGGAAGAAGCTAATCTGGAGCATCTGAACAGAGGCCTGGTTAGCCTTAGTGATCTGTCAGGGTTATGGGACTATAAGGCATTGAAGGTGGAGGGAACAGGCAAAAGCCCCTTGGCCTGAGCACTGCCATTTTGACTTCAGATTCCATTTTACCTGCAGGATGAAATAAAATTCAGGTTCCCAAGCCCTAGGGAAGCTGAGTGCTTTCAATGATTGACCTACCTCCTCCCTAAACCATGGAAATAGTCATTATGCATCTTTAGTTCTTTAGAAACATTATGCCTGTTCCTAATACAAGAAAGAACAAATGAATCTGATTGGCTGGACTGAAAGGCTTGCATTGTATATTGATTGACAATGGTGGAACATTTAAGGGAACCCCTAATCTCTAATCCTGATTGGTGAAAATTGTAACTGTAACTTGGCAACAAATGTTCATGATTTGTGTGCATATAAACCCTGCTTCTGCTCCTGCCCAGGGCTGTCAGGAGAAACAAGGCTGCAGAGTCCTTGTCCTGCAGCCCTGATTGATCTGTGACCACTTATGTGGTGATTTAATAAAATCTTTGGAACCATAAGTGTTGTCTCTCCTTCCTCGTGGCACATAATGGACTGGATGTAACAAGTGCTCCACAGGCATTTTGTAGTAGAAAAAGTTGTTACCACAAGAGGTTTAAGGCTGGAATAGGTCCTTGGTGGTAAGAAGCAGGCTTGATCTGGTGGTGGCTGTTGATATCCCTGAGACCATACCATCTGGAGACCACACCATAATGGACCACACCATTAAGGCCTGTGATCTGGAAGATTCTAGTAGTACCAGAAGAGTAAATAAGCAAAGGCTGGAAGGAAGAAAAATGTTGTTAGCAGACCCCAGAGTGGTCATAACTAGGAAGGCCAGCCCCATGGCTATTCCATAGGAGCCATTTCTCAAAGGCTCTCTCTTAAATCAGGTGTCTGTCATTTTAGGGTTCTAGCTGCAAAACTGACTGGCAGGGATACAGCAGTCTTCTACCAGGACCAGCCAGAAGCCCCTTGTGGCCCTGTAAGCATGTCCAGGACACGGTGATTTTGAAGCACCCTGAGCAGGAGGAGCAGCCTGGTCCTGAAGGGCCTAAAGGGTCACTGAGATGTGGTCTAGTCCCATAACTAATTTGGCTGACAAATTATGGCAAGCATAAGAAGAAACCCAAGTCTAAACCAGGATCCCTTATATACTATATGATCAGCTTATCTCTTCCTTTTTGTTTGAATATCTTTAGGTTTTTTGAGGATCAGGATATTCTTTTTTTTTTTTTTTTTTTTTTTTTGGTTTTTCGAGACAGGGTTTCTCTGTGGCTTTGGAGGCTGTCCTGGAACTCACTTTGTAGACCAGGCTGGCCTCGAACTCACAGAGATCCGCCTGCCTCTGCCTCCCGAGTGCTGGGATTAAAGGCGTGCGCCACCAACGCCCAGCTGGCTCAGGATATTCTTAAAATATTAGTTTTGGAATTAATATTTGGAAGAAAATATTAGTTTCTAAGCACTCTGATACCAATGAGAGTGGAGGAAAGAGATGTAGACTCCAGTGGACCAAAGCCGGGACAGCTCTTTAAAGGCCTCCACCCCAGGTCCAAGCTGTATTCTCATTTTATATCTAAAACCACTAGGAGGATGAACAAGCACGTGAGATTTTACAGAAGTATGCTTGGCAGTCAGACTTCTGTTTTTAGAGGCATAAATTATAGTTGACAGTGTAAGTTTTTGTGGCCAGGTTGTTAAGGGCAACAACACATTGTTTCGGCTATGACTCCAGGTCATTCTGTTCCAGATAGCAAGTAAAATCATGCCTAAGACAGAGCAGTTCAAACAGTGCTTTAAGAAACTCTAGGAGAGATGGCTCAGCAGTTAAGAGCACTGGCTGTTTTTCCAGAGGTCTGGAGTTCAATTCCCAGCACCCACATGGTGGCTCAGCCATCTATAGTGGTATCTGATGCCTTATGGCATAAAGCTGTACATGCAGATAGAGCACTCATTAAGCTGGGCGTTGGTGGCGCACGCCTTTAATCCCAGCACTAGGGAGGCAGAGGCAGGTAGATCTCTGTGAGTTCCAGGCCAGACTGGTCTACAGAGCTAGTGCTAGTTCCAGGACAGCCTCCAAAACAATACAGAGAAACCCTGTCTCGAAAAACCAAAAAGAAAAAAGAAAAAGAAACTCTAATAATTATATAAAAAAGTTATTCACCAGTAATTAGTCTTAAAAAAACAATTACTCGACGGGCGATGGTGGCACATGACTTTAATCCCAGCACTTGGGAGGCAGAGACAGGCAGATCTCTGTGAGAACACTTATTCTACTTCAATGTATGTGCTTGCATTTATGGGGATGTCCATGAAGGCCAAAAGGAGTTAGAGGCAGCTGTGAGCTGTCCAGTGTGGGTATTGGTAAATGAATTCAGAACCCCTGAAAGAACAGCAAGCCTTAACTGCTGAACCATCTCTCTAGCTCCTTAGGTCAAGTTAATTAATTCATTTACTTATTTTGAGATAGGATCTTTTTATGTAGCCCTGGATTTCTTGGAAGTCACTCTGTAGACCAGGCTGGCCTTGAATTCACGGAGATCTGCCTTCCTCTGCCTCCTGAGTGCTGTGATTAAAAGGCATACTCCACCATGCCTGGTTTTAGGCCATAATTTTTTTTTTTTTTGGTTTTTCGAGACAGGGTTTCTCTGTGGCTTTGGAGGCTGTCCTGGAACTCGCTCTGTAGACCAGGCTGGTCTCGAACTCACAGAGATCCACCTGCCTCTGCCTCCCCACTGCTGGGATTAAAGGCATGCGCCACCAACGCCTGGCGTTTAGGCCATAATTTTTAAAAGAGGAAATAGGAGAATTTCAGATTTTGGAACTAGGTCAAGAGACATAACATATACAGAGTTACCAGGGTGGTTTGGAGAGCCCTGATGTAGCCTGTAACTGACTGTCTAGAATACTAAGTCCAAACCACCAGGAAGGTCCCTGTGGGAAATCTTAGCTAACTGGTCTACTAAGCATCGATGGCTAGAGGAAAGTTACTTGCTGTTACACAACAAAGCCTGTGTGGTAGATTAAGGAAAAAGATGACTTTCAAATAGGTCATTGAGATCCCAACTCAGTTTACAGTTCAAAAAATTTCCCCAAAGATCAGAAAAACAACCAAAATACCACATGTTCAACATTTTTCTCTTCCCCTGTGACAGCTAGGGTGTTGTTGAAGACAGACTCCACAGGAAACGTCCTGGCGGCTCTGTGCCTTAGTTGTCTGTCCCACTGGCAGCCCCTTTCACTTCAGCCTGACAAGAAGAAGCTGTAGCTAAGCACACAGTGGTAGCCTTCAATCACAGCTTGGCAGAACCGCTGTGTTGTTCTAGAAGGAGCTCACTCACACCACATGCATACCCCATCTCCACTGCTCTTAGCTCAGGCCTTCTCCCAGACCACAAACACGTCTCAAGCCTTGCTTAGGATGATTGAAGGCTAGAAGGCTGTCACCTGCCATGCACCTCTCTTGGGTCTGTGAGGCACAAGTAAGTTCTGAGCTGGATGGCCTTCTGACGAGCAGCATCTGCATTACCTGTCTCAGGGGGAACTGGCACACATGTTTCTACCCTTCTTAGAGACTCCCCATGTCACACACAAGCAGCCACATTGGTACTTCCTGGGTGTCACTGGTCTTTTTTTGTTTGTTTTGTTTTTTTTGAGACAGGGTTTCTCTGTGGCTTTGGAGGCTGTCCTGGAACTCGCTCTGTAGACCAGGCTGGCCTCGAACTCACAGAGATCCTCCTGCCTCTGCCTCCCGAGTGCTGGGATTAAAGGCGTGCGCCATCAACGCCCGGCTGTCACTGGTCTTATACTGGAGAGATTTCTACTGTGCATGGGGCACATGGGGAGTTTGCTCAGTTTGAACCCAGGGCCTTATGCAGGCTACGCTTGTATTCTGAATTGCATCACAGTCCTGGTATAATATGATTAGGACATAGGAACAAGATGGCCGGAGGAGGATAAAGGCGAACAAAAGGCCTCTTGGAGGACATGAAACCACAGAGGCCTGTTAGAAGAGATCCATATCTAAATTGGAGTTATAAACTTTATGAGACACCAAGTCACCATGGCTCAAGCCTCCTGAGGACTGGGGTTACCTGCATGTGCCACTGTACCCATTTATCTTTAAAAAGGAACCATAATTCCTATCATACAGACAAGCTATTGTAACTATGGTGCTGAGATCCAGAGGACTGAGATTATAGGTGTGTACTGCTGGACTTTGCCTTGAAAGAAGTGATAACACGAACCGTTGGTTTCTATTTAAATCATTATAAGATCTTTTAAGATCTGAAGCTCTCCTATACTAGCCCAGTTTTGACATTTTCATTTCCATCAACAGTGTATAATATACTTCAATTTCTCCACATCCTCAATGCTTGTTATTATTAAAAATTTGTATTTAACTTGATTTTTGACTTTATTTATTTGGCTATTTCTGGTTGTGGTTTTGCATTTTTCTGAATAAAGGTTGTACTTTCTTGTACCCATTTGTTTGTTAGGGAAAAATATAGATTCAATTTTCTTGCCTGTTTTATTTTTAAAACTTCTGTACTCTAATGAACTAACTAATAAAAATGACACACAGCTAGATTAAGGTAAGCACTTAAATCCTGACATCAGGATCCCCAAAGATGTTTGCATTTCCAAGGAAGCTGAGCTTGAGTCTGGCGCCTTAGACCACTTGGCTACCCTGACAAGATGTTTGCATTTCCATAGTTACTACATTATTAACAATGATGCTGGACTGGAGAGAAGGCTCAGTGGTTAAGAGCACTGGCTGGGGCCGGGCGTTGGTGGCGCACGCCTTTAATCCCAGCACTCGGGAGGCAGAGGCAGGCGGATCTCTGTGAGTTCAAGACCAGCCTGGACTACCAAGCGAGTTCCAGGACAGCCTCCAAAGCCACAGAGAAACCCTGTCTCGAAAAACCAAAAAAAAAAAAAAAAAAAAGAGCACTGGCTGGTCTTCCAGAGGTCCTGAGTTCAATTGCCAGGAACAGCATACCACGTTGTAGCTCACAACCATCTATAGTGGGATCTGATGCCCTCTTCTGGCATAAAGTCTTACATGCAGATAGAGCACTCATACATAAAATAAACAAATATTAAAAACAACAATGATGCTGATCTCTCCAACAGATAAAAAAAAAATGGGGGAAGGCTCAATAGTTAAGAACACTGGCTTAGAGGACCTGGGTTCAGTTCCCAGAACCCAGATGTTGGCTTACAGCCATATGTAACTCCAGTTCAAGAGGATTCAATGCCCTGTGGGTACTTCATGCATGTGGTGTGCACAGACATACATGCAGGAAAATACCCATACACATAAAATCATAAAAATAATTTTAAAAGAATGACCTACAGTCAGCAAAGCAGACAAATTTCATAAATTATAAAAGAGGAAAATAGGGGGAAGATACAGATATGAATGTGATTGTCAAATAGACAGCACTCGGGAGACAGGGGCAGGCGGGTCTCTGTGAGTTTGAGGTCAGTTTAGTCTACAAAGCTACACAGAGAAACTCTGATTTGAAAAACAAAAACAAAACAAAAGAACACCTTGCTCTTGAAGAGGACTCAGGTTTTATTTCCAGCACCCACATAGGGCTCAGAAACATCTGAGACTCCAGTGCTAGTGAATTCAATGTTCTCTTCTGAACTCCGTGGGTACTAGGCACTCAAGTGGTGTACAGACATACATGTAGACAAGACATTCCACATAAAATAAGTGAATCTACAAATAAAATAGCGTGGGATATTTTGAAGAAAATATTATCATAGGAATAGAATAGTAAAAAAGAGGCCATCTTCACATCTCTCTAGACCTTGTACAGGCCTCATTCATCACTTGTGTTCAGAGGAGAGGTAGGGAGAACCTACATGGATTATAACGGACAAGACCCTTTTTATTGAAAGGAAAACTCATAGTCGTGTCACCAGGAAAGCAGGTGTCTGATCCAGCTACCATACTCACAATGACTTATTACCAATGAAACCCACAAACTGAATAACTAAACCTTAGAGGTCCAGAGTCACAGCAGACAGTAGAGGAAGCAACCCAGCTACCAGTTATGCACAAAACAACCCCCAATAGGACAGTTTTCCAGTGCTCAGGGGTCCCAACACATCCCTCTGGGAGCATATCCTTTTGAAGACTGGCAAATGAGTTTCAGCCAGATATCCGAGGTCATGAGAAACTACATACTGGTTTTGTCTGATCTTTTCTCCAGCTGGACTGAGGCACATCCTCGAAACCCAGAAAAATCTCCAAGTGACTTCAGTTTACATAAACACATTATTCCTAGCTCTGGAATGTCTGACTTCTTAAGGAGATAATGGTCCTACCTTCAACTCCATAATAAATGAATGGGGAGGGGCTGGAGGGGAGCAGAGCTCCAGTTCACTGGAAATACACACCACCCAGAGACCTTGATTGACAGCTAACGGAAAGGATAAACTTCAGAGACTGCAGGGGATGGGAAGATGACTCAATAAATGGGTCAGAGTGTATGCTGTAAATGTTGATATATGGTGCTAGGGAGACCTTGGTGGATCCCATGGCTGGTCAGACAAACCCGCTATGTAGGCAATTTTCCTTCCTCAAGGGGCGTGGTGCACTGTAAGCACTGAGCTGTTTG
Source organism: Mesocricetus auratus (assembly GCF_017639785.1). Taxonomy (NCBI): domain Eukaryota; kingdom Metazoa; phylum Chordata; class Mammalia; order Rodentia; family Cricetidae; genus Mesocricetus; species Mesocricetus auratus. The sequence continues at coordinate 147,918,125 of NW_024429266.1, read as the reverse complement.
ATAATTGTGACCTTTGTGTCTTAGTGGTTTTTCTTTTCCTTCTTCTTTCTTCCCATCAGTTTTTCGTCCTGTTCATCAGCTCCTCCTGCTAAGTTATCATGGTTAAGAAAATGTGAGGCCAGGCTACCCTGGGTGAGGCTCCTTCCTCAAACCTCCTATGAGGGAGAAGGCCTGACCCCTTTGTTCTACGCTATCCTGAGGGGAAGTGGGAGCAGGCTGAGCCTATATCCCAGGAAACCGAGCCTGGGTGTCTTAGTCTTACTGTATGCACCTGCTCCCCTCAGGGAAGGTCCCGAAGTCTTACTTTTTCCATTATACGGTACTATTCTGACTCCTCTACACTTATTAAGTGAACTCTTGCCCTTAATGGTTCAGGCTCAGGATCTGGACTGCAGGACCTTTATTTTCAACTTTTCCATTCTTCCTGTAATCAGGAGGGCACAGTGGGGATTCCTGTGTGTAGAGTCATCACACTTTATGGTTCCACAGTGGCAGGTATTTTTTTTCCAAAGAATTATTTGAAGAGGCCACCATTTTATACATTTTCTTGTGTGTGTGTTTCCTTTTGTTTTTTTCAGACAGGGTTTCTCTGTGCAGTTTTGTAGACCAGGCTGGCCTCCACCTCACAGGGATCTGCCTGCCTCTGCCTCCTTCAAAGTCAACACTAAATTTCCCAAAGGAAAAGGCATAAGGGAACTCCATAACACATAGTGAGAATCATTAAAATGAAAGAGGGTGCTGGAAAATCGTGATCCACAAAGTCAAAATGCTGAACTTTGTGAAGCAGTAATGGTCACTATGCAGTCCACACCAGACCCAAGATCACACACTGAGAAATGAATGGACCCTTATCACGTGCCCCTAACCACTCTCACCTACAGGGTTAGTTATGCTGTGGAGTGACATCTGAATGAAAAAGACCACCAGGCAGACTCTACTCCCAGGTTACTTGCAGGTCGAGGCTGGGTGGCACTCCTAGAAGGCAAGACTGATCTTAAGCCACCATGAATGAGTGAATGGATACGGCACTTCATTGAAGTCCATCATTAGATTGTAATAGGTCCCCTCCCCCCATAAATTTCTCCCTGATGCAGTAAGCTAGATCAAGCTGAATCGAAAAGTGTAACAGGTCTATTGAAAGCAACTCCGGGACAGGTTCTCTGGTCCCAGAGTTTGAGGTCAGAGAAGTCACAGCCCCAACTACAGCAAGATTTTATAGGTTGTAGGCAAAGGGTGATATGTCTGCCACAGCTGGGTTTGTGCCCAAGGATAGTCAAAAGCCGAGTTCATAGGCAAGGACTAGGACAGCTGGCAACTGCAAGGAGGGCCAAGGGAAGCTGCAGTAGCAGCTAAGTAGCTGTGCTTTTTAACACCTTTCCTTTTTTTTTTTTTTTAAGATTTTATTTATTATGCATGCAGTGTTTTACCTGCATGCTTGCCTTCACGCCACTAGATGGCACCATGTCTCATTGTAGATGGTTTTGAGCCACCATGTGGTTGCTGGAAATTGAACTCATGACCTCTAGAAGAGCAGCCCAGTGCTCTTAACTTCTGAGCCATCTCTCCAGCTCCCCAAAATATTTTTGTTTTTCTTTGTTTTTGGAGACAGGGTTTTTCTGTGTAACAGTCCTGGCTGTCCTGGAACTCATTCCCTAGACCAAGCTGGCCTTGAACTGAGATCCTGCCTCTGCCTCCCAAGTGCTGGGAATAAAGGCGTGCACCACCACTGCCTGGCTGTACCTTTTCTTTATTCAGAGACTCTCTGAGTGGGTGGGGTTTGGAGAGGTCGAGTGGGGGGGCAGGGAATGGGGCATTCCGAATTGTGCAAGGGTGAGCCATACACAGGCTTCAACCATAGGCTTGAAGCGAACTGGTTGCTCTAGAGAAACTGTAGTACTGAGAGAAAATTTCTATTTGGCTCAGGAATGTGAAACTTTTTCTCACTACTTGGTGAGAACTACCTCCTCTTTTTCAAAGCAGAACCCTACAATATGAGGGAGTCAAGAGCAGGTCAATGTCACTCACAGGAAAGACCTGTACCTGGAGGCTGACTTCAGACGAGCTTGGCTACAAAGGACGGCTGCCTATGTACTGAAAAACTAAATGACTCTGAGTTGCCTGAATAATGAGCTGTACTATCTAACAGATGTGTAATACAACTGTCACTGTTTCACAGCAGTTTCATTCCTGGGAGCCACAAACAAAAGTCTCACCATACCTTGGTTGGTCTGGAGCTCACCATGTAGACCAGGCTGGCTTTGAACTCTGCCTTGGTAGGATTAAAGCACTGGGCACCACATCGTCACAACTGGTTTTAGCTGAGGACTCGACAGCCACCTTTGATCATGGCTTCTTGGAGCCACTCTACTGTTCTAGAAGCTCCCTTCAGTTTCTAACTCAGGCCTTACCCAGACTCACAAAAAGGTCTCAAGTCTTTGCTTAGAGAGACTAAGGGCTAGAATGCAGGCCCCAGTTTGTGAGGTCTACTTACGTCCTGAGCTGGGTGAAACTGCCACATAAAGGAAGGTTATTCTCTGAGCATGTTCCTCCTATTCACAATTCCTCCTCACAAGCATGGCATGGCAGCATACACAATCCTAGTACTGGGGAGGCAGAAGCTATGTATGTGTTCGAGGATAGGCTGGTCTACATAGCAAGTTCCAAGACAGTCAGAGCTGTAACTTACATACCTTGTTGCAGCCAAAATCAAGCAAAAATTCTGTTCAGGCTAGCTGATGGGGGATGTTCTTCTGTATATTTGTTTCTCTTATTGATTGATGAATAAAACACTGATTGGCCAGTAGCCAGGCAGGAAGCATAGGCAGGTATACCAGCCAGAAGGCTGGGGAGAGAAAGGCAGAGAGGGGTTGCCATGCTGCTGGAGTAACATGCCAGATTACAGGTAAGCCATAGACTCGTGGAAATACATAGATTAATAGAAATGGGTTAATAATTAAGAGAGAGCTAGCCAGTAAGAAGCCCTAGCCGAACAGTTTAATAATTAATATAGTGGGGAGGACTGATGATCAAAGGGATTAAGACTGGGCTGGTTTAACCCCCAGAAACAGCTGACCAGAAAAAGGTTAACTCTTGAATCCCAGGCATTAGCCTGGGAAGCCAGCATGAGACTGATCAAGACCCCCCTGAATCTGGGTGTCAGTGAAGAGGCCTAGGGAATCTATTGAGCCTTGGGCAGCAGATCAGTACCCATCCCAAGTATACACATGGACTTTGGACTCCAATAGAACAATGTGAGGTGCACTCTCACCCTGAACTCTTGGGGAAGGGTCTAGGCCCTGCCCTATATGAAATGACACACTATGGACACCCCCATGGAGGGCCTCACCCTCCCTGGAGAAATGAGGGGATAACAGGGGGGGGGCACGGGAGGAAGGGAGGGAATGGGAGAGGGACCTGGAACTGACTTGTGAAGCAACCTTGATTCTTATCTAAATTTAAACTGGAAAATAAAATAAAAAAAAAAAATTAATATAGTGTCTGTGTGTTTATGGGACCAGATGGGACAGAAACTCCATCTTCAGCTAGCCAGATGGTTCATTGGTATACGTACTTGCTGCCAAACCAATGACTTGAGTTCAATCCCTAGAACCCAAATGGTAAAATGGTTGACTGCTGCCAAGCTGTCCCTTGACCTGTACACATGCACTGACAAATATATACACCCACAACAAAAATAAACACGGTAATATTATCAAGAGGCAACATATATAGTTATAGTTATGAATAAGAAATGAGCTTGTTTAGGTTTGGATCCTGTGGTAGCTTCACCGAGACCCGTGTATGGAACTGTTTGGGAAGGATTAGGAGATGTGCTGCTAGTGTTGGGCTTTAAGATTTCAAAAGCCCAGGCTATTCCCAGTTAGCTCTCTGTCTATAGATTATAAGCTGTCAGCAACTGCTCCAGCACCAGGCCTGCCTACTGCCATGCTCCTTGCCATGATGGGCATGGATTCATCCTCTAAATTGTAAGCCCCCAATAAACTTTTCCCCCCTATAAATCAGCCACGGTGTTTCTTCACAGTAATAGAGAAATAACAAAGGCTGCTCCCATCCTAAGATAGTTCATGACATATAAATAAATATTCTAAAATATGAAACCCCATTTGTCCTAGAATTTTGCATAAGGGACTCAACCCAAATTTGAAGTCACAGGAGGTCAAAGGCACTAGAAATAATGTTTGAAAGCCACACCTTTGCAGCCCATGTGCTCAGTGCTACCGGCTACTTATTACTGATACTCATCTCCTTTCGTACAGTCAAGAAGCTTCCACCTGAATGCAGGAAACAGCTTGGCCAAGAAGACCCAGTGAGAGAAGAGTAACCACTCAACTTCTACATTCAGAACTCCAGAAACACACTCTGAGTATCACAAAAGTTTATTTAGCAAAAAGTTTCTTATGAAAATGTACACGACCCAGCTCTACACCCCAATCAAACAGTCCTTTGGGGAATGATGTGAACTCCTCTGCTGAACAGCCATTGTTTAGACTCTTTCCAAAGCTTCTAACATGATGATGCTGTTTCCTCGTATGACCTAAAGAAATCAGTTGAAAAGAATAATTCATTTAAAAGACAAATTACAATATAATACCTTTTCAACATGACCCATTAGTGAGGCTCTTCTCAAGCCACAAAGACCAAGTATCTGTGACTTAGCTTTTGGGAACCAGAGTTACAGGACTGTGACAACCACCAGCTGTTTCTTCATCTTTAAACAGGGACATTAGAGAATAGCCACTATATAATGACAATGATAACAATGATAATGATAATAGCAATAATACATTAAGATTCTGAGGGGTGAGATTACAGGTATGCATTACCACACTGAACTCTGAAATAAGTAATACTAACTTTCCATCTGAAATGATGTAAAAGAATGATTTCAAATACACGAATAAAATAGTAAAAGGGGTCTACCTTTACCCTGCTACTACTCAACCTTAACAAAACCAAAGGTCCAAGGGGTTGGGCACTCAGCTCAGTGGATGAGGTCCTATTTTCACCATAGGAGGTGTGATGGTTTGAAAGAAAATGGCCCCCAGAGGCTCAAAGGAAGTGGGTTTTGAGGTTTCAGAAACTCAAGTCAGGCTGTGCCACTGTTGCTTCCTACTGTACATGGATCCAGATGTAGAACTCTCAGCTACTTCTCTGGCACCACACCTGTCTATATGCTACTATGCTTCCCATCATAACAGACTAAATACCTCTGAACTGTAAGCAAGCCCCAGTTAAATGTTTCCCTTTATTAGAGTCTCAGTGATCATGTTGTCTCATCAGTGCAATAGAAATCCTAACTAAGGGAGGGGTGTGGGGGAGATGACCTCATCACCACAAGTCCTTACATTTGAGGAATACAAAAACCTTTTATTTGTGGTCACAGAATGTAGGAGAGTCCATGTCTAATACAAAAAATTAGTCGCATATGGTGGCTTCTGAAGCCTGTAAACCCAGTCCTTTCAGAACTTGAAGCAAGAGTATCCTGAGTTCCAGACCAAATAGCCAGACCCTATCTTAGCCCCCATCCTGCCATTCAGGTTTACCTTATTCTTCTGTCATGAATGGCATGTTTATCGCCTATGCCAAGAATTCAAAGTAATGCCTGTGTGTGCTAGGTAAACATTATAACACCGAGCTACATTCCTAGGTCCAAAGCCTGTACTTTTCCTGATTATTTATTTTATATTAGTTTTTATTGTATGAGAGTGTTGACTGCATGTACATGCACCATGAGCATGCCTGCTGCCCGAGAGGTCAGAGGAATGCACTAGATTCCTTAGAACTGGGTTGAGGATGGTTGGTGGTTGCAGCATAGGTGCTCGGAATCAAACCTCACTCAGTCCTATGCAAGAGCAACAAGTGCTCTTAAGTACTGAGCCAGGGGTTGGAGAGATGGCTCAGTGGTTAACAGCACTGGCTCTACCTGTACCTCTACTTCTAGTGGACCTAACACCCTCTTCTGAACTCTACAGGCACCAGGCATACACATGGTACACAGACATACATGTAGGCAAAACACTCAGATATGTAAGAATAAACAAACAAAAACAGCCAAGTCATTTTCACCAGCTCCTGAAACCTGTATCTTAACAAAATATCTTGGGGCATCACATGGGTGTTAGAGAATTTTTATTGTCATCAAAAGTCTGGCTATGCATTCCCAACTCTTAGGACAAAGTTCAAAAATGGTTTCCAACAGATAGCTGTTTCAAGCCCTATGCTGAGAAGACTCTGAAGAGATGAGATCTTATCCACAGGTACCTGGAATATTCTCATAGCTGAATGTGTCCACAGATAAAAGGAAATGCTAAGTCCCAACCCTTCCTTTTACTTGCCTTTCAAAGGGTAGCTAACTTGGATTATTACGAGAAGTTGATATAAGGGAAGTGAAGACACCCCCATCCCCCCATCCAGCTTTACTCACCACCATGCCGATGTTATTCTGCTGCCCACTAGTTGCCATCTCCACACACTCATCAATCACAAGATTCATAAAGGGATCAAAGCCCCGAAGTATTCCTTGTACGTGTCTGCCACCATTTAGCTTCACTGTAAGAAGGAAAAAAGCTTCAATAAAGCCCCTAATTGTCCACCACCCATCACAGATCAGGCGAGAAAAAATAGGTTGTTGGAATCTGAGATCACTACTCCATACCCTCAGTATCTGCCCAATATACCAAGCTAATATTTAGTTATTCTTTCCTACATTTTAGCCTTTAAGACCCTATGAAGACATTACATGTGCTGCCCCATGACTATAATTCCAGCACTTGGCATAATGAAGGAGGACTGATTCAAACGGCGTTTGAGACCAGATTGGGTCATATAGCAAGACCCCATGTCAATGACTCCCCCACCAATAAAACCTCCCCAACAAATATAAGTAAAGCAGTATTATCTTTACACAAAGGAACCAAAATTCCAAGTAGCAGGGTTCAAGGTTAAGAGCTGTTATATAGTAGATCAGAGAACCAAATGAAGACTAAAATCCTCTTATTTTAAAACTCAATATATACTATATTGAGTGGGGCCAAGTTTTTATTTAAGTCTGTATTTCCTACACATTCACAAGAAACAGCAGTTGCTGCTTGCCTGACTCCTTGGTAGCTCATTTAAAGGAAAAACAGTTGATAAAGTTTCAAATATTACAACATAGGAAACTACCAATTCTTTCAATGTCAGGGATGCACATATGAAATAATCTGAAGTTTTAGCCATTGCAAATGGAAATTGGGCAAAAAAAAAAAAAGTTCAACTAGAACTCTAAGAAACATGATTAATCAGACTGTTCTGGGTACTTTAAATTTCTATTGTCTCCAAAGATTATAAACAGCTAGGACAGACAAAAAGAAACTGAGTAACTGAGGTGGTGGCAAACTTACATGACAACTTCTTGTCCATAAATCTGAAAAAGCAAGAGTAAAATTATGACTTACTTAAAAAATTCTAAGCACAAACAAGCACAGAATCAGTTAAAATAATATTCTGGGGCTGGAGAAGATGGCTCAGATGTTAAGAGAGCTTGGATCTGAGATCAGTTTCCAAGCTCCTATGTCAGGTGATTCATCACCCCCTTTAATTTCAGCTCTAGAACATTCCAAGGCATCTGTGCTCAAATGCACACCCTCTCTTACACACACACACACACACACACACAAATAAGTCTCAAAAACATTTTGCTTGGGGCAATGGTGGCACATGCCTTTAATCCCAGCACTCAGGAGGCAGAGACAGGTGGATCTGATTTTGAGGCCTGTCTGGTTTACAGAGCAAGTTCCAAGACATTTAGGGCCGTTATACAGAGAAACCCTGTCTTGAAAAACAAAACAACAACAAACAACAAAAAAAGAAACTAAAATCTGGGCTGGTGAGAAGACTCAGTGGGTAAGGACGTTTGCTGCCAAACCTGATTTTGATGACTGGAACCCACATCTTGGAAGCAGAGAACGAATTCCTTAAAAATATTCTCTGACTTCCATACCTGGTACATATATACACATACACAAACTAATGTAAAAAGTAACTCAGCAGAGGGCCTGAAGAGATGGCTCAGAGGTTAAGAGTACTGGCTGCTCTTTCAGAGGTCCTGAGTTCAATTCCCAGCAACCACATGGTGGCTCACAAGAATCCATAAAGAGATCTGGTGCCCTCTTCTGACCTGCAGGGACACAGGCAGACAGAACACTGTATACATATAAGCCTTAAATTTTTTTTTGTACAGCAGAAATACATTTAAAACAGTAAAAATCCTGTTTGTTTCTGTGTATGTTACCGGATCAGTTGTCATTAGCAGCCAGAAGAGTGTCAGATACCCTAAGACTCCTCACAGACAGTTGTGACTTGCCCAAGGCTGACGCTGAGAACTGAACTCAGGTTACTCTTAACTGCTGAGTAACCTCTCCAGCTTCCAAGTCCCATATTGTTGTCATGGACAAGTATATTTAATTATTTTAATAGGCAATACAGTGAATATTTACAATAATTAAATTATGAAGACTTGGTTGGTTATTCTAAAATAACAAAACTATATTTAATTCAGCAAGTACAGGTAACGCTGGCCTGGAATTGTGTAGCCAAAACTACCTCAATTTTGCAATCTTCCTGTTTCAGCCTATTTTGAAAATTTAACAGATTAAATATGAAAGTTTAATTCTAGAAAGACATATAAGACCATTAAGACATGCAGTCAGGTCACTTGAAACTTACTAATTTACATGTCTGTTTGTCTGTCTGTGTGAATGTATGTTCTGTATGAGTGGATACTCAGAGGCCAGAAAGAGGGTGTCAGAGATCTTGAGAAGACAGGAAGCACTCATAATCACTGAGCCATCTCCTCAGTGTCCAAATAGCTTTTTCTGAGATATTTCTCTCTATGCAGCCCTGGCTGTCCTGCCAGGTTAGCTTTAAACGAAGAGATCTGCCTGCCTCTGCCTCTGGGATTAAAGGAGTACAAAAGCACAGCCCTGCTAGCTAAAATTTATTTAGAATTTATTGTTTGTGTTCATCATGGTGCCAATATGCAAGTCAGAGGGCAACTTAAAGGAGTTGTCTTTGAACCTTCAACTGCTGTCTTCCAGGAATAGGCTAGAAAGCTTCCTTTTCTTCCTCCCTTCCCTTTTTTTCCTCACTCTACTAATGACTGAATCTAGATCCCCACGTATTCTAGGCAAATGCTCTAACTCAGTTATATCCTCATCTCTCTTATTTTTCATTTTGAGACAGTCTTACTTAGTTGCCCAGGTTGGCCTCGAACTTGCAGTTCTTCACCTCAGCTTCTTCAGTAGCAGATATTATAGGCCTGTACTACCAGGCCTTGCTTCATTGACTTTTAATGTATAGAGTATCATAGAAGAATCCAAATATACAGTTAAGCCACAGAGCCTGATGAAAGGGGGGAATAGATACATTTACAAATAATAGTTCTAAAACTAAAAGAAAAAATAATTTTGAGACCTTTTTTTTTTCTTCTGTGTAGCCCTGTCTGTCCTAGACTAGCTCTGCAGACAAGGCTGGCCTCAAACTCCTGAGATTCACCTGCCTCTGCCTCCCGAGTGCTGGGATTAAAGGTGTGCACCACTACCACCTGGTTTAAAACACTAAATCTTAATAGGAGTTATTTCATAAAGCAACAAATACAGGAACATATTTAATTCTTACAAGGCATGCACTATTATTACCATAATAATGGAGAACTAAGGCTCAGTGTGGTGGTTTGAATGAGAATGGCCTCCTCAGGGTCATATATGTGTATGCTTTATCTCCAGCTGATTAACTGTTTGGAAAAATTAGGAGGCACGTTCTTGTTGGAGTTTTCAACTGGGGTGCTGGTGGGGAAGCCTTTAATCCCAGCACTGGGAGGCAGAGGCAGGTGATCTCTTGAGTTTGAAGCCAGCCTGGTCTGTCTACCAAACAAAAACAACTAATGCCAGGCCCAGTGTCTCTCCACCCTGTCTACTTCTTAACATGGTAACCATGGACTAATCTTCCAAAACTGTAAGCAAGGCCCCAATTAAATGCTTTCTTTTAGAAGAGTTGTTCATGGTGTCACTTCACAGCAACAGGACAGTAATAAAGACATCAAAGTTTACAACTGCTCTCAGCATTACAAATGGGACAAGCTCAAGCCAATCAGTAGTGTCTGAGGAGACCAAAGCTTTAAATTGGGTCCTGCTGAACCGACATCTTACTGCCTGATTTTAATGGGTGAAGAATAAAACCCTGCAAAAACTAGCTTTCTCCGACTAGAAAAACGAATTTTCTTCCATGGACTTATTACCAGGGCAAGACACTACATAACATTCAAATATGACTTGTATGCAAGAAGGCAAGAAAGTGTACGTCTGACTATGCATCAGAAACCTAATTCTTGGGGCTTGGCTCAGGACCTTTTGCTGTTCCAGAGAACCCGAATTCACCCATAGTAGTCATGCCAGAGGGGTCACAACCTCTGGCAGATCCGGATCCAATGCCGTCTCAGCACCCACGTGCACAAACACAGACGCGCAATTAAACATGTCTGTGAGCATCAAAAAACAAACAAAAAAACCTCACCATAAACTTAAAAATGTTTGCAAGGGTACAAGAATGAGGAACGGTACTTCCAACCCCGCCTCCATACAAATTCATTGTTTTTGTGACACGGTCTCACTTTTTAGCTTAGACCAGCCTCGAACACACAGTAATCCTCTAGCCTCAACCTCCTAAGTATTGGCCCCAAAGTCAAGCGCAACCACGCCCAGCTGCAAACGCACTTTTCCCCTCCCAACCCCCGAGACAGGGTCTTTCTGTAGCTTTGCTGGAATTCTCTTTGTAGACCAGGCTGGATTCTGCTTCCCTAGTGCTGGGATTAAAGTAGTGAGCCACCAAGCCTGGCTTTTCAAACGCACTTTAAAAAATAACTTTTTTTATTTTATGTGCATTGGTATTTTGCCTGCATGTGTATCTGTATGAGAGTGTCAGATCTTGGAGTTACGGACAGTTGTGAGCTGCCGTGCAGGTGTTGGGAATTGAACCCGGGTCCGCAGGAAGAACAGCCAGCGCTCTTAACCACACTGAACCATCTCTCCATCCCCTCAAGTGCACTTTTTAAAGCTGTGAGTTTCCGGTTCCTCACAGGCAACCACGCGCCTGGGTGTCGACGGCTGCCTTGGTCCCTAACCGGGTAGCCCTCGGGTCGCCCGCTGAGACTTTAGCTTTGGGAAGGCGGAGGAACCGCCACTGCCGTAACCATGCCGACCGGACCATAGGGCCACTTCCGGCTCCCACGAGCGCCTGGAGCACGGCCGCAGCCTAAGCGAGGCGGGAGGATGGTTTGCGCGGCCGGGAGGCGTCGGCCGGACCGGCTTTACTCACTTCTTCAGTTCGGGAGGGTGGGCCTTACTCATGGCGACTCTTCGGCGGGCTCGGCACGATGAAAAGGAGCGGGCAGACTCACAAACGCACGCGCGGCAGGCCTGGCGCTAATGTCTGACGTCACAGCCACGCGGGGCAATCGTTTTCCGGCAGTCATTACCTTCATCTCGCGATACTGAGGGCACAGGAACTAGCTCCACGCTTCCGGTTGCGTCAGTGAGGGGCGACTACCAAGAGGCGGGGCCTCGGCTAGGCTTCCTTTGTGTAAAACCGAAGTGGCCGGTCCTGTGCTTCTTTGCGCGTCACTTGCTTCCTTAATTTTTCCCTTTCCTTTTTTCTCTTTACGTTTTCGTCATTTCTCCTTTCCTTTCCTCCTCTCCCCTGCCCTCCTTCGTTTTTGATGCAATTCATGCGGGCCTCGAGCTCACCGTGTAGTCGAAGCTAAGAACCCATCTTCCTGCCTCTGCCTCCTGTGCTAGGATTTAGGTGGCTGCACCACGCAGTCCTTCATTTCCTAACACCCAAGCGAAGGTTAACGGTTCCTGAAGCTCCAAAATGAATGGCTTCTCTGCACCAGCAGCGGGAGGCTGATTCTAGGATGTGAATCCAGAGCCAGGAGTATCCCTGACCTAGTCCTGCAGTTCAGGATCCACTGTGGCCAGAACTTCACTTAGCACATCGCACCCTCTGCTCATAAAATGTGAGGCGTGCCACACGACAGCCCTGAGATTTGAGCCCGCCTCTTTCTGAGTGCTGGGACTAAAGGTGTGCCTTTTCCCAGGGGTAGCACTCCCTCAGTTAACTAGGCTTTCTCCCATCAGTCATTAAGAAAACATCCCCAGACATGTTGTCTACAGACAGTGGGAAGCAGTTCTTCAACTGAGGTTCGTTTTTCGAGACAGGGTTTCTCTGTAGCTTTGGAGTCTGTCCTGGAACTCACTTTGTAGACCAGGCTGGCCTCGAACTCACAGAGATCCGCCTGCCTCTGCCTCCCCAGTGCGCCACCAACGCCGGGCTTCAACTGAGGTTCTTACCATGTGACTAGTTTGTGTCGTTGTCAAAACAAACCAGCACAAATAGTTTATACTCTTCCCCCACTTGATGCTAGGTGAAACAAGTAAAGGAACATACTAAAAGACTTGGCCTTTTTTTTTTTTTTTTTGAGGTCTCCAGTATGTAGCCCAGGCTGTCCTCAAGCTAGGGGTTCAATCTTCCTCTCAACCTTAGAAGTACTGAGTTTACAGGTATGCATTCCTAATCCTTTTTCTTTCCTGGAGGGGATTTCGAGATTGGGTTTCTCTGTGTAGCCCTGGCTGTCCTCGAACTCCGAGATCCGCCTGCCTCTGCCTCCCAAGTGCTGGACTAAAGGTGTGTGCCATCACTTCTCAGCTCTGGGTATCTTCTACATTAACAGACTTCAAGCTATGATGCCCTGACTTTCTCTTAGTGTTTTCCATCCACTACTATGCACTCTCAGGATGTCTTGAAATTCAGAGACATACTGATAGATCACTACCCACTAGGAAAAAGTTGGAGACAATGAAACTTTATTTAAAAACCAAACCACTTGGAAAATATATTGCAAACTGACAAGTATTATCGCTGTTTCAAGTAATTAATTGGTATAAATACAACATAGTACTTATCCAAAAGATAAGGTGTCATGTTGGGGCAGCAACACTGCACTGCATAGCCCCAAGCAAAAAAATGGCATTTGGTAAGAAGATGTGTGCCTGTTTTGCTCTATCGTGGTCCTGGCTTTCCTTGGGTCAAGTGGCTTACTTTTAGGCCTCCTTCTTGCAAGAAAATTATCTCTAAAAGGCTCTGTGAATTCAGGGGCTGAGGGAGTAATACTGGCTTTGGACTTTTGTTCTGTGAAGTCTGGGGATACGTTACTTTCCTACACAAGTCAGAGAAGGAAACTGTTTCCCATATACAGTATGATACTACCCTACTGCAGGGGCTTCCAGAATGACAGAATTTGAAGAAATAGGCTTTCCTATCTTAATGGCCAGAAAATACAAGGAACCTTTAGAAATCATTCAAACTACTCTCCTTCCTGTATCTTAAATCTACTTTGTGCCCTTTATATAAAACCAAACAGAAAAGATCTGGAAAGGAGACCTCTCCTCCCTCTAAATTACTAGCCTACTGGGTTTTATTTCAGAGCACATGCAAGGTGTGGTGACAGTGTGGTAAACAGGCGGTTGGCAACAGACACATCTCTCCTCAAACTTTACCAGCAGGTTGAAGAAAGCTGCCGGCTTGATGTCTATGTAGTAAGAATCTGAGCCCTGTGCTATCTGTGATCCATACTTTAGCACCAGCTTCTTTCCACTTCACCTTCTAACATCCAGATGCAAAGGAACTGGTGTCCAGAGGTGAGCGGCATTTGTCTGGAACTTGCTGTGTCCTGAGTTTTCCTCATTCACAAACATTGCTTAACAGACTAAACTTTCTTTCTTCCACAGTCACAATTTTATTTCCCGATGGATGACAGAGACTCCTTCATTTTTTTGGTCATTGTTGGGATGAGGTGCATGTGGTCATCCACACACTTGGCCACACAGCTGTCCAGCTGTCGCTTCACCTGCAGCTCCTTATTTCCTGCATCTATCGAGTCTTTGGCTTTATCATTGCAATGCATGGTGCACCGGGCCAGGCGGTCCTGTGGTGAGGAGAAAGAGAGAGGGGAAGGCTGAGACCCTGGCTTCCATCATCTGAGTGTTGGTCCCATATTAGGTCTTGGGCTACAGGCTTCATACAGATTGTCTCTCTGCCAGTTACTAAGTGCAGTATTTTCTTAGCTAAAACAGAAGATACCACTGGCAAGGCTCAGACTAAGCACTGTTAGAAAGCAGAGGAATGAAAAAAAATTTAAAGATGCTGGCAGCAAACAAAAGACTATTGTTAGGTTTTTCTTTTCTTCCATTTTCATGTGTATTTGTGGATGTGGAGGCCCAAAGTACATGTCGGGAAACATCTTCCATTGCTTTTCTACATACTCACTGAAGCAGACAGGGGCTTCTAACCAGACCCAGAACTCACTGATATGGCTAGTCTTGTTTGCCAGCCTGCTCTAGAGTCTCTGTTTCTGCCTTCTGAGGCTGGAATTGCAGGTGAGCTGCCATGCCAAAAAAGACAATGGTCTTTGGTAAACTGAACTCTGGGCATGTTTGTGTGGCAAATGCTTTCTTTAACCCCAGAACCATTTCTCTAGCAGACATTTTAATTCTTTTTTTTTTTTGGGAAGGGGGTTCAAGACAGGGCTTGAATATGGCTGTATTGTTTTGGAGGCTGTCCTGGAACTCGCTCTGTAGACCAGGCTGGCCTCGAACTCAAAGAGATCCACCTGCCTCTGCCTCCCGAGTGCTGGGATTAAAGGCGTGTGACACATTTTAATTCTTTAATGTCTGTCCTTGCTACAGGAAAACAATTCAAACATTTGTCAAGCATCTACTATGTTCCAGGCTGTCTTCTAATGTGAAATAAATACAGAAATGAATGAAGGATAAATGTTCCTGCTCACATGGAATTTACAGTCCAGTGTAAAGATGTTAAGAGAGCGGGATATGTTAATCAGGATCTCAGGAGAAGGGTCTGAAGGCAAGTACTATCAGGAGTATCAGATATCTTAGCTTCTCATGACCATACCGTTACCTATACTTTAAGATCAAGAAATGTAAAAAAAAAACCTACTAGGCGTGGTGGCACAAGCCTTTAATCCCAGTACTTGGGAGGCAGGTGGATCTCTGAGTTCATGGCCAGCCTAGTCTATAGAGAGTGTTCTAGGACAGTCAGGAATACACAGAGAAACCCTGTCTCAAAAACCCAAGAAAAGATAGCAATTACATATGCACAAATGTCTCAAAATAGTTTAAATAGGTTTGTAATTTTTTTGTTTTTTGTTTTTTCGAGACAGGGTTTCTCTGTGGCTTTGGGGGCTGTCCTGGAACTTGCTCTTGTAGACCAGGCTGGCCTTGAACTCACAGAGATCCGCCTGCCTCTGCCTCCCAAGTGCTGGGATTAAAGGCGTGCACCACCAACGCCCGGCGGTTTGTAATTTTTTTTAATGTTGTGCTGAATGTGGTTCAAAGGTCACCAGTTGGGCATTCCTGCTATAGGATATTAACAGTTATGAGAAAAGAAACCAGGACCAATGCCAGCCTGTGTACTCCACTGGGCAGAGTCTGGAAAGGGGAAAAAGTCAGCAAAGAAGGCAGAGATAAATGGCCTGGAGGGGAGCAAACCAGGAGTAAGGTGTCCTGTGTTCAAATGGTTAAAATGCTTGAAGGAGAGGAAACTACTGTGTAGACAGGTCAAGTCAAGGGCCGAGCACTGTTGGACCTAACCCCATGGGTACCCTCCTCCTCATCACCATGAGTAGCTCTGCAAGTGAGAGTTAGCATGGAGTGATTGTAAATCGAAAGAGAAATTGACATAGCAACCCAAGAACCAATTTTTTATTTTTGGTTTTTCCAGACAGGGTTTCTCTGTAGCTCTCTAGTTCCTATCCTGGAACTTGATCTATAGACCAGACTGGCCTCTGCCTCCCGAGTGCTAAGATTAAAGAGTGTACCACCACTTCCATTGGACAGTTTAAAAAACATTTTATATTTGTGTCCCTGAATATATGTATATGCACCATCTGCAGGGATCAGAAGAGGTGTCATATACCATGGAATTGGAGTTACAGATGCTGTGAGCTGCCATGTGGGTGCTCTTGTTCACTGAGCTATCTCTCCAGCCTTGAGCTACTGGTGGTTAAAGGCTGCTGCAGGAAGAAGACTGATTTTTCTTTAGTGATGACACCACTGTTAAATTGCCCATGCTGCAATGAAAAAAGTCCCATGTCCATGCTCATGCAATCAACCAATCCAGAGGAAACAGTTAAAAAAAAAAATAGGAGGAAGACTTGTAAAAATGGGTCCAGGAGATTGGGGGGGGATGTTTTCAAAATACATTCCATGTATGAAATAGCCAAAGAATGAATCAAAAATTGAGTTTATATGTTTTACTTTTCTTGGTGATTCTACCTGTTTTGTGTATGAGTGTTTGCCTAAACATATGTCTACACCACATGTGTATAGTGACCACAGAGGGCCAAGGAGGGCTTCAGATCCCCTGTTACTGCAGTTGTAGATGGCTATGAGCTACCATGCAGGTGCTGGGAATTGCCCCTCTGAAAAAGCAGCCAGTGCTCCTAACTGCTGAGCCGTCTCTACAGCCCCAAGTGAAGGAGTTTTATCCTACACAGCATAGAATGTAATTGGCACTCAGCACATCAAATGACAACCAAAGCAGCATAAGGAACTTGGCTATAAACTCCCTTGGTCACTTTCTATTACTGTGGAAAAACTACATTTAAAAAGCACTCAACTCCCAGGGCTTTTTCCAAAATTTCAAATCCCAAGAATACCAGTTAACCAAAGGACTGCCACCAGTTCTAACAGAACCAAGGCCCTGAAGCAGAATGCTTCTCATTTCCCGCCAAAGAGCTGTCAAGGACTTGAGAACTCTGAGGCATTCCTCACCTGGAACCTCTCCAGCTCACTGGTCACCAAGGCCTGGGCTTGAGCCAAAGGCGCATGGCAGCGCTCGATGCATTGGTGCACCTGCTGCATAGACGCCTGGTTGTCCTCACAGCAGTTGGCACTGCACCGGAACATGAGGCCCTGGGGAGCAAGGGCAGAGTCTGGTTAGAAAGGAGGACTCCGGGGACCGCCAGCCGCCAAGAACTACAAGGATTTGGAGGCTACATCTGTACCTGTATGTCCCTCGCCACTCTCTGCTTCACTTTCCCTGCGAATATCATCAGGGCTTCATAAGTCTGGGACGACCACCCGACCTAGCACTTGCAGGATGAGGTTATATGTTCTTCGGAGAAAGCTTGCCTAATTCTAAGACAGACCTGTGTTCCATCCCGCACCGCATAAACACCAGGGTGGTGTCTCATGCCTGTAATCCCAGCACTTCGAAGGTGGAGGAAGGTAGATCAGGGATTGGAAGTCAACCTGGGTTAAACGAGACGCTGTCTGTTGCTACTAGCTCACTGGTACGTAACGCACCCAAGACTGGGCGGAAGAAAACAAGTTCTGAAAACCAGGTATCTGCAGCAGAGTTCAGAGGTCGGCTTGGTTAGTCAACGCCCCACCAGGGGACAACCTACACAGAGGACGGTGGGGTCACAAGTTTAAGAGAAGCCAGCAAGGAAAGGGAGGCGGGGCCGCGCCCGTGGTGTTCAGGGATCGTGACATCTAACCCAGCACAGGACAGCTCGAAGAGACTTCGGCCTGGTGGTTCTCTTGAGCTGGGCCCTTCGGGCCTCGTGCTGGATCACTCAGCGGCGACCGAACACATATAACCAAAGCCAGGCAGGAAGAAACGGCCCCAGCGCGAAGACCCTGGGCTCGAACGTCACCGCCTCCACCCCGCCCGAGCTTTCCAATCCCACCCCAGTGCGGGGCCGCGTCGCTACCTGCATCTTCCGAATGTTCTCTCTCTCCACACTTTTCACCATGGCGTCCACAGCCTCCTGTACTCGGAGCTGCTGCACCTCCGCCATGGCGAACTCGAGCCGCGCCGCGCCGCGCCGGCGCCCGCGTGCACTCGCTGAGCCCCGCCCCCTACCTCACACCCCGCCCCTCTCCGCCCCCTGCGCCTGTGCCGGATCCTCTAGTCGCTCCGCCCCTACATCAAGCCCCGCCCCTCAAGCCCCGCCCTCCCTAGCTTCACCTCGTCCTCTAGCCACTCAGTCTCGCCTCTTCACACTGAACCCGACCCCCCGCCGGGTCACCGCGAAGTCTGTCGGGTACCTTGCCCCGCCCCCTGGCCATCGCGCAACTTGCTCTCAGCACGCACTCCCTTTCCCGGCCCTTATCGCCCCCTGGTGTCCAGACTGCGCACGCCGTAACTTCTTCATTAGAGCCACGCTTTTGATGGCCAGAGAGCTCCCGGCGGGTCTGCCTTCTTTTCTTCCTCCCTTTTCCTCTCTCCTTCTGTTCCTTCCAATTAAAAACAAAAAGAAACAAAAAATTAATGTAATTATCAGCTCTTGGGTGCACAGTTTCTTTTTGTTGTGGAGTAGAACTGGATGTATATACCACAATTTGTTTACTTAATTTCCCAGTTGGTGTACATTTTTGTACAGTTACTAGTTACTATGAATAAACGGACTCTTGAGGAAGTTTTTTGTAGATATGGATTTTCTTTACTTTTGGGTTAGGGTTAGGGCAGATATGCATTTCTGCATGTAGTTGTGAAAGGAATTAGCCTAAAGAGCAATGCGGGTATAGGGAGGCCTGTGGATATCGAGACTATAGAGTGTATATGCTAGCAATAGCGAGTTGTTTCTGAACTCCTAGATTGCTTTTATCAGCCATGTGCCCTCACGCTCTCATTTCTATTGTCTTATGCTGTCATCTGTCAAACACACGTGGCCTCTGGTCTACGTAGGGGCGGGGTGCAGAGAGGAGCATCCTAGGGAAGGAAGGGGGAAGCTGTGGCCTGTGTTGGAAGGGCTGGGCTGGAGGTGGTCCCACTGGAGAGAAGGGAGGAGGCAGTCCGAGTAGGAGGTGAGATTGCATTGAATCGTTGGGTTGAACCAGAAGTCCTTGCCTGACACTCAAGATGAGGAAGAGAATGCTAGACAGGCACGGTAAGCTGCAGTGAACAAAACAGAGAAAAAGGTTAAAGCTTTTGTGGAAATCTGGAGCGGAAAAAGAGGCGTGTGAGTGCGGGAGACTTTAAGTACTTACGGCCACTGGCCACTAGATGGCAGGATAATTCCGGTTTGAGGTAGGGAAAGCCTGCCACAATCCATTGTTCTTTGAGCAAAACTGGGCTTCTTTATGGCTGGACTGGGATTGGGGGCAGGACATGTTCACTATTTCAAGCCAGGCTTCCAGAGGACTTCCAGGAGCAGCTAGAGTCAGGACAATGACAGCGGTTACCAATAGTCCAGATGTTCTGCAAGTACTTTGTTTGGGGTCTGAAGTGGGTTCTTCACTGAACATTTTTCTCTCATTGGGCAGAGAATAACAGGCAGACAAGGTAAAGGTTCTAAAAACTTTAAATCCTAGTGGGGCAAGATGCTTCACCCAGCCAGAGTGACACCGGACTCTGTCATGAGACTGACTTCATGGTTCCAGAGCCCATAGAAAGTTCTTTATAATAGTCTAAACCTTCTCTTTTCCCTCTATTCCTAAAATGTATTGTGGAGCTTCAGCAGCCTCTTCTACATTAAGGCTCAGTTAGTCATACTGAACTGTGGTTGAAAGTCTTTGTTAACTCGACTTTGCAAGACAGTGTGACTCTGTAGTATTTATGGAAAGTGATTCCTAACATGTGTCACAACATGGGCCTGCCCTTTAGGACAGTGACCACTTTTTAAAGGCCAGATCTCACAGCCTGAAGACAGTAGACTAGGCCTCTCTGCAGCTATCTGTGGGACCAAGAGTTAAGAAGCTAGCTGTCTGTGCTGTGGCCTCTGAGTAGTCCCTGACTAATGGTCCTAACCAGCACTTGGCTCCTCCATCCTCTTTGTAATGGATTCTGTGTTGAACTAGTTTATGTGGCGTGAAATACCCCTCCATTTCCTCAAAACTTAGATAAAAAGCTCATACTTTCATTGTTCATGGGATTGCTTTGGAGACTTTCTCTGAAGAGGCTCATCTGCCCCCACCCATGCCTCTCCTGGCAGCTGTCTTTGTCTCTCCCTCATTTATTTATTTGTTTTTTTTTTGAGACAGGGTTTCTTTGTATTGCTTTGGGGCCTGTCCTGGAACTCGCTCTGTAGACCAGGCTTGCTTCAAACTCACAGAGATTTGCCTGCCTCTGCCTCGTGAGTGCTGGGATTAAAAACATGTGCCCTCTGTGAGTTCGAGGCCAGCCTGGTCTACAGAGCGAGTTCCAGGACAGCCTCCAAAGCCACAGAGAAACCCTGTCTCGAAAAACCAAAAAATAAAAAAATAAAAACATGTGCCACCACCACCTGGATTTATTCTCTTTTAAAATACATTTATTTTATGTGCATGTGTGTGTGCCTGAATACATGTATGTACACCACATGCATCAGGAACTCATGGAGGCCAGAAGAGGGTGTCAGATCCCCTGGAACTGGAGTTACAGTAGGTGCTGGGAATTGAACCTGGGCCCTCTGCAAGAGTGGTAAGTGCTTTTAACTGCTGAACCACTTTTCCAGCCTCATCTTGTACTCATTAATAATAAAGCCCCTCTCGAATTTTTTTTCTTTTTGAGACAGGGTTTCTCGGTAGCTTTAGAGCCTGTCCTGGAACTTGCTCTGTAAACCAGGCTGGCCTCAAACTCACAGTTATCTGCCTGCCTCTGCCTCCTGAGTGCTGGGATTAAAGGCATGCACCACAATGCCTGGCGTTATTTTTCAGTGTTTGAGACAGGATCTCACTATGTAATTCTGGGTGGTTGAAACTAATAACTGTGTGACCTGGATGTAGAACAGGTTAACTTCAAACTCACAGAGGCCCATCTGCCTCTGCTTCTTGAATGCTAGGATTAGAGGCATGTACCACACTTAGCTGCCTCTCCAGGTTTTAAAGGGAAACCTTCTTCTCTTCTGGGGTCAGATGAGGTCTCCACTTGCTCATATATTCAGTGACTGTATGGAAATGGAAAAGGAATGAAATTAAAACACAAATACTATGACTTGAGCAAGTCTGAGGGCAGAGAGGGGGGTTATTGACAACAGAGCCCTCAGATAGGTTGAATTCTCCAGGGAAGAGGCATGTACGCCTTTAGAATTCCAAGGTGATCGGACTCGAGGGCTGATGGCCTTGTGGTATATCTTGTAACAGAAGGACTCAGGCAGCCCGAGGCACTCCAGGGCTCGGGGCTCAGTGTGATTAGCAGCTGTCTCCCAATAGCAGGAAACATGCAGTGCCTCTGATGCCTCTGTGTGGGGTCTCCAGTTCCCACCTAGTGAAAGCAGTGCTGTAGGAATCGGAGCAGAACAGATCGTGATGGAGCAGAAGGCACTGAATTAGTACATCACACACAGTAAGGGTCAAGTAACTCTTCTGTGAGAGTTTAGTTCAGGGGTGTGTGTGTGTGTGTGTGTGTGTGTGTGTGTGTGTGTGTGTGTGAGAGAGAGAGAGAGAGAGAGACAGAGACAGAGACAGAGACAGAGAGACAAACAGAGAGAGGTGCACAGTTTTAAATGCAAATATCTCTCTGCTTTTTATGATTTTTGTGTGTGTATATGTATAAGCATGCATGAGCTTACTTGGACCAGATGCATACAGGAGCCCTTGGAGACCAGAAGAGGGTACTGGATCATTTGGAACTGGAGTCACAGGCAATTGTGAGCCACCATGTAGGCTCTGGGAACGAAACAGTGTCATCTTCAAGAGCAAGCCTTAGCTGGGTGTTGGTGGCTGTGAGTTTGAGGCCAGCCTGGTCTACAGAGTGAGTTCCAGGACAGCCTCCAAAGCAATACAGAGAAACCCTGTCTCAAACAAACAAACAAACGAACATAAACGAAAACAAAACAAAAAAAGAGCAAAACTTCTTAACTACAGAGCCATGTCTCCAGCCACCCCTTCTTAAATTTCTTTTTGAAATTAATTTTAAGTGTGTGTAGGTGTGTGTGTGTGTGTGTGTGTGTGTGTGTGTTTGTGTGTAGGGGCATGTGAGTAAAGGTGCCTGGAGAAGCTAGAAGAGGATGTTGGATTCTCTGGAGCTGGAGTTAGAGGTGGTTGTAAGCTGCCCATTGTTGGTAATGGGAACTGAACTCAGGTCCTTTGTAAGAGCAGTGCATGTCCTGAACTGCTTAGCCATCTCTCTAACCCCCCAATTACGGTCTTCTACTCTGGATTATGATCAGGGTTGATAAGTCCGGAGCTGAGCAAACACAGTCTGAAGATTCCATCGTGAGCTGAGCATCAAACTGCTCTGTGTTCTCAGCCTCTAACTACGCAGCCTCCAGTGATGGAGCCACCCTTACCCCCTTCTGTGAAGTGTGGACAGTATTATTAACTCCTAGGTGTGGTGATGGCTGTGAGTTTGTGTCATGCGGAAAAGGTAAACAGTTATTATTGTTGCTGGAAATTTTGTGTTTCTTTCTCTCACTCTCTTATTAGTGTGGCTGTCATAGACAAACAATGATGGCATGGATAGCAGTTTTGGAGTCACAGTGACCAGTACACAAGCTACTAGTCTTGTTGCTGTGACAAAATACCTGTCAAGAAGTGAATTAAGGAGCTGGGAGATGATGGTTCAGCAGCTAAGAACACTGGCTACTCTTGTACAGGACCCAGGTTCGATTCCTAGAATCCACACGGTGGCTTAAACCATCTGAAACTCCAGTTTTAGGGTATCAGATACTCTCTTCTGGTCTTTTTGGGGGCTGTACACTCATAGGGGCACAGACATACATGCAAGCAAACATTCATACACATGAGATAAAAATGAATCAATCTTAAAGGAAGAACTTTGCTCTTGCAGAGGACCAGGTCCATTCTCAGCAGCCACATGTGGCTCACAACTGTCTGTTACTCAGTTCTAGGTGACTCGGCTCTTCTTTTGGCCTCTAGGCTTTCCTCTGTCTGGAACTTAATTTCATTACCTGTAAAATGAACTGGTTAGCCCATCCCTATGGTTCCTATCAACTTTCTATCAAGGAGAGTGAAAGCTCCTTGCTAATTGGGAAACATACCATGAACTGAAGTTGGAAGAACTCAGTTCTGTGGCTGAGTCAGATTTCTGCTACTATAAATGGGTACCCACGCCCATCAACTTAGAAGGGAGGAAAAGCTTTACCTTGGCTGAAGGATTTGTAGGTTTCAGCCCATGAACCATTGTCTGTCACTTTTGGGAAGTGCACCACAGCAAAGTGTGCAGCTTGGGAAGCCACTTATTTTAGGGCAAGGGGGAAGCAGGGAGGAGGAGCGAGCCCCAATAGCTCCTTCAAGAACACTCAGTTTCTTCCTACTGGGTTCCAGCCCTTAAAGGTCCACCATCTCCCTGCAGTGCCACAGATTGGGGGCCTTTGGTGGACATGGATCCAAATCATGGCAGGGTCCTTCTGAAGACTGATGGCTGTGGTGGGGTGTTGGAGGCACAAAGGTCCTTGCATCCACAGATCACTAGGGAAACCAGGAATGCTAATCACACAGTGACCTCTTCTCAATGGAGGTGTTAGGATACCTGTTTCCCTGCCCAGAAGGCTGGGCATAGATTTTGTTAATGACCTGCTGACCTTTTTGTTATCTGTGGAGGCAGACCTCACCCACCTTTTGCTACAGAGGCAGACCTCACCAAATTCCATAGAGGGATTATCCCAGACTCTTCCCTCCCTGACCTGTTACCCATCCTTAGTGGAGATCTCACATGTACGTGTGACATACATAGCATATGTGACTTCTATGCTATAGGTCACAGACCACACTTATGGCTATAGAACCCACTCTCATGGTCACATGTACTTTGTAAAGGAGTTTCTAAGTTGTCATACCTTAAGCTTTATTGATTGATCCCCGGAAACCTTTCTGCCTGGCATTAGACTTCCCAAAGTCTGCTCCGGATTGAGACAGGGTTTCTTTGTGTAATCCTGGCTGTCTTCTTTAGACCAGGCTGGTCTTGAACTCACAGATATCCACTTGCCTCTGCTTCCCGAGTGCTGAGATTAAAGACATGTGCCACCATCATCCTGTTGAACCGGGTTTTCATTCTCACCTTTTCAAGGGTTCACTTCCTTGTCTGACACCTGTGGGTTGGATGAGATTCCTGGGCTCAAGGGAACCCAGGGTTGCTGGGGACCCATCTAATCTATTGTGAATACTTTACCATGCAGTGCAGACAGCACAAACACACTCAGCTCAGCAGGAAGAGTGACGGATGAGCGGATGGCCTTTCTTTCAGAGTATCAGGATGTCAGTGACTTCACACTGCGGGAGGTCTCTGATTAGACAGGATGAGAGCGATACAAAAAATAAAAAGCTGCCTTCCACTTTTGAAAACTATGTACGGATATGTGATGGAGAGGCAGGAGAGCGACACTCTTAGTAGACTTGCTTTTCCACTCAATAGTTTGAGACGTGAGAAGGAAGATAATGACTAGGAAGATAACCAGTGTGATCATCTTTCTTCCCTGTTGGGAGCATGGAGGATACTTAGCAGAGGGCAAAGAAAGTATTATGTGTGTGTGTGTGTGTGTGTGTTTGCATACTAGTATGTGTATGCATCTGTGCAGCCACACCTGGCTTTTTAAAAAAAATTAAAAATTTACTTATTTATTTACTGTGTAGAAGCATTTTGTCTGCATGTATGTCTGTGCACCACATGCATGCCTGGTGCCCAGGGAGGCCAGAAAAAGGCATTGGATCCTCTGGGACTAGAGTTACCGACAGTTGTGGGCTACCATGTAGGTGCTAGGAATGAAATCCAGGTCCCCTGGAACAGCAACCAATGATCTTAACTGGCTGAGCTATATCTCCAGTCCCAATATCTGGCTTTTCATGTGAGCACTCTGGATTTGATCTCAGATCTTTATGCAAACATGATAAATGCTCTCACCCATTGATCCTTTATTTAGTTTTTGGTGTAGCTCAAGCTGGCCTCGTTCCTCTTGCCTCAGCCTCTTGAGTGCTGAGACTGAAAGTGTGTACCACCTCAACCAGCTTAAGCATATTCATTAAAAATTTTGTAGCATTTTATGTATTCATTTTGAATACATGTGTGTATGGGTCCTGCATACCACAGCGTGTGAGCATGGCGATCAGAGGACAATTTGTAGGTATAGCAGGCTTTCTTTTGGGCCACCAGCATGCTCCCAAATCATAACATGCAGATGTTAGCTATGAAGGCTCAGCCTTATCTTACGCTTGTTCCACTAGCTCTTTAACTTAAATTAGCCTGTTTCTCTTCATCTGCATTTTATCTCTGGGCTTTTTACCTTCCTTTCATTCTGTAAGTCCTACTGTCTGTCTGGTGGCTGCCTGGTTCTGGGCATCTCCTTTTCTTTCTCTCTTGTTCTCGATCCTCTTCTCTCAAGCCTAGATTCCTCCTCCTACTTATTCTGTCTGCTCACCAGTCCTGCCTATCCCTCTTATGCCTAGTTATTGGCTGTTCAGGTTTTTATTAGACCAATCAGGTCTCTCTGCCCCACCTTACTACTTCCTGTCTCCTTTCTGTCTACAGTTCTCCAAATTTCTATGGCTAATTTAGGTCAATTAGTGGCCAGTTCTATCCTCATACTCCAAGAAAGCTTTATTTGTCAGAATGCAATCAAAATATCACACACCTTACAGGAGTGGGGCACAGGGTATGGCAAAGGCTAGGCCTATCACTCATATTGGAATAGTAAAGCTAACATGCACCCGACAGGCAGACACAAAGGCGAGATACTGTACCTGGACAAGATACTGTATCATGAAGGAATAGAAGGTGTGGGGGGCATGGTGAGGCATGTGGGGAATGTGGTGAGGTGTGTGGGGGCGTTATGAAGCATGGAGGGCATGGTGAAGCAGAGGGAAAGGAAGGAGCCTGCAGTAGGTGGTTGAAGAATTGTCTGGAGCATGGGTGATTATGTAAATGTGAATCTCAAGTGCATTTCAATGTCAGTCCTTTTGTTCAGTGAAGCTGCTGTATTCTGATGACAGCTGGCCACGTTGCCATGATGTGACTATGGAAACAGATTGTGATGCTCAGTTTTTTTTTTTAAGAGTCTCATTATGTAGCTCTGGTTGTTCTGGAACTTACCACATTGTTGCACCCTTCCCCCTTGTGACTAGGAGCTTCTAGCAAAATACCTCTTATCCCCTCCTCCCAGTATAGTCTGAATGCAAATTCCTGTTTTCCACCCATCCTTACGGTCTAAAGTCAAGTTCATGTTGTCCGCCCCTCCTTTGCTGGAGGGCCCTGGGAATGTGAGCTCCTGACCTTGGTAGACCTTGGTAGTTTTCCGCCATGCCTGGTATTGGTGTTTAAGGTTCCACTCTTGTTAAAATAAACACCATTCTCCTTGCAAGAATGAGCCACTGTTTTTGTCTTCATTTAAATCCTTAGCCCTTTGCCCGGATCATTGAAAAGTGTTGTAGCCCCGAAGCGCTGTAACCAAACATTTCACTACACCACATAGACCAGGCTGGCCTTGAACTCACAGAGATTTGTTTGCTTCTGCCTCCCAAGTGCTGGGATTAAAGACACAGTGGTCAGTTTCTAGGATCTCTGAGGTGAGAAGATCCAGCATTACTGTAGGTGGCACCATCCCATGGGCTGGTGTCTCAGACAGAATAAAGGAGAGAAAGTGAGCTGAGTGCTGACATTCATCTCTCTCTGCTTCCTGAGTGTGGATGCCATGTGACCAGCTGCCTCAGCTTCTGTCACTATGGCTTGCCCACCACGATGGGCTGTATCCGCAAACTGTAAGCTGAACAAACCCTTTTGAAAGTTGCTTTTGTAAGTTACTTTGTCACAGCAGTGAGACAAACAACTAAGACATGGACAAAGATCAGTTGAACCGGAAGAGCAAAATCCATCAGTGCTGTGTTTGCTAGAGGAACGGTCAGCAGAGAGGGGATGCTTCATCAGGGGAGCAGGAAGAAAGAACAGGTGTGTCCTGATTGGAGAGCGGCAGCATTGGGAAGTTGTAGGTGGACCTGCCGGAAAGAGAATAGAATGCAGAAGGGCACATACATGGCTTTCGCTGTCTGTTGAAAGTGGAGGTAAAAACTGGGGAGGCTTTCAATTGTTTATCAAGTCCTGGGCATCTGCAGCAGCTGTAGTTGCTTCTGTCTGTTGCTGCCATGACAGTCGCTTCCAGGTTGTCTGTTGAGGACAAGGGCTCACTTCCAGGCTAGGGTGCTGCCTATGCTCTGGCTTTATCTATTCATCGTCTTGGGGCTGTTCTGACAGTACTCATCATGGGTCTGCAATATAGGGCTCCTTCCCTGAGGCAGGATTTTCCTCTGGAGAGCAGAGCTTGAGTCCTGGGGCTGTGGCAGCTTTCTTTCTTCCTTTTAAAAGATTCACTTATTTTATATGTGTGAGTGTTTTACTAGGGTTCTCTAGAGAAACAGAACTGATAGAATGAATCTAACACACACACACACACACACACACACACACACACACACACACGCACGCACGCACACGCACGCGCACACACACGCACATGCACACACACGCGCGCACGCACGCGCACACACGCACGCACACACGCGCGCACACACGCACACGCACGCACACACACACGCGCACACACACACACACACGCACCTTATTAGAGTGGCTCATAGGTGGTGGGGCACCTAGTCCAACAATGGCTGTTTCTCATCAGAAGCACAAACAATCCAGTAGTTATTCAGTTCATGAGGAAGGATGTCTCAGCTGGTCTTCAGTATATGCTGGAATCCCAAAGAAGTAGGCTCTAATGCCAGGGAATAGTGAGGGCAAGCAGGCAAAGAGCGAAAGCCTCTTTGCTCCTGCCATGAGAAGATGAGGCTCAGACTTACGGTGGGTCTTCTGACCTCAAATGAACTGGATTTAAGATAGATCTTCCTACCTCAAAAGATCCAGGTAGCTAAAAATTCCTTACAGCTGTGCCCAGTGACTTGAGTTTTTAGCCAATTCCAGATGTAGTCAAGTTGACAACCAAGAAGGCATCATAAGCTTTCTGCCTGCATGTGTGCATGTGTACCGTGCCCATGCCTGGTGTCCATAGGGGTCAGAAGAGAGGACCAGATTCCTGAACTGCTGTTTGTGAGCCACTGTGTAGTACTGGGAACCGAACTTGGGTCCTTTGTCAGAGAAGTGAGCACTTTTAAAGGGTGAGCCTTTCCTCCAGTCCAGCATTGCTTTCCTAACTTGGAGAGGATGTACGAAGAAGCCTCATGGAAACTCAGTACTTTGTAATATTATTATGTAAATGTTGTAAATAATTTTTTAAAAGGAATTTTAATGGAGGTACCCTGCATGGGTGGACAATGCTGCCACCCGAAGATACCGGTTACTAAATAAACATCTTAGTGCCAGGCACAGGCTTCCTTTTTTATGAGATATTGGTCAGTGTGCTGAATAGTTTTATGTCAACTTGACATAAGCTAGAGCCATCTGAGAGGAGGAACCTCAAGAAAGTGATTCCATGGGATGTGGCCATAGGCAGGCCTGTATGGCATTTTCTTAATCAGTGATTTGTGGGGGAGGGGCCATCCCTGGGCTGGTGGTCCTGGGTTCTATAAGAAATCGGGCTGAGCAACCCATGGAAATCAAGCCAGTAAGCAACCTCCCTGGATGGCCTCTGCACCAGCTGCCTCCAGGTTCCAGCCCTGCTTGAGTTCCAGCCCTGACTTTCTTCAGTGATGGACTACAATGTGGAAGTGTAAGCCCAATAAATTCTTCCCTCCCCAGTTTGCTTTTGGCTATGGTGTTTCACCACAGCAACAGAAAGCTAACTAAAACAGTTAGGCAAGCCATAAAGTCCCTCCTAACAACACACGCTAGTGCTCACCATGGTAAAATGGTAAGATTCCTTTGCTGAAGACACCTTATGTTTGGTGGATAGGACATAAAGAAATGGTTTTTTAGAACATAGAGAAGTCAATACACTGCTCAGGAAGCTTCCTGTTGGCTAGCTTTCATACTGCTGGATGGTGCTCTGCAGGCAGCTGAGAGAGACGACCTCAATGGGTCATACCAAGCACTGACCTACTAGATGAGATGTGTCCACTTATGCAATGGTGGTTTGTGTAGGCGGAGTTTTCCTGTCCTTCAGTCACTCTCAAATAATCACTCAGCGGCTTAATATTAATTATGAATGTTTGGCCAATAGCTCAGGCTCATTACTAACTAGCACTTACATTTTAAGTTAACCTGTATTCCTTATTTACACTCTGCCACATAGCGGTACCTTTATTAGTATGGCACGTTCATTTCCTGCTCCCTCTGAGTCTGCTGGTGAGTCCAGACTCTGCCCTTCTTCCAGCATTCTCCTAGTCTGGCCCTCCTCCCAACTTTACCCTGTTCAGCTATTGGCCAGACAGCTTCTTTACTTAACTAATCATGGTGACAAATCTTCACAGCATTCAAAAGGGTTATTCCAAAGTAGGTTTGGGTACTATGGGGTAACCAACCATTTTCTGATTGAATTTGAGGCTTTCTCCACAGGAGAGAATTCAAGCTTAATACTACAAACCTGGTCAAAAGACTGAGGCTGTCACAGGTCCGGGGGTTGGGAAAAACCCGAAACTAGGCACATCAAAGCACAAGCTGGCTGTGGTACATGTCTGTGATCCCAGCACTGGGTAGATGGAGGCAAGAGGACCAGGAGTTCAAGGTTGTCTTCAGCTATGTAGTGAGTTTGAGGTTAGCCTGGACTACGTGAGATCCTGGCTCAAAAAATGGAAACAAATGTTTTTATAAATATACATAGATGAAGAGCCTAGAATTATACTACAATGTGTTAAGTGTGACCATGTATGGGTCACAGTATTAGAAGCAATTATAATTTTCATTTGAATGTTTACATGGGTTTCTAAGTTTTCTCTAACACATGAGTCTCGACTAGGTTGAAATTTTTAAAAATTGTGTTTTTTTGCAAGTGTATGTGCCTGTGCATGGTGTGAGTATGCATGTTAGATGTGAATAAACATACATGTATGTGTATGGGTACATGTGTAGTGAAGTTGACACTGGGTGTCTTCCTTGATTACTCTCCATTTTATTTATAGATGCAGATCCTCTTGATGAACCCAGAGTTCACTGATTTGGCTGATTTAGTCAGCCAGCTTGCCCTGGGGACCCCTGTCTCTGTCTCATGAATGTTGGGATTACAGGCAGTCATTTCACCTGACTGATGTTTACATGGATTTGGGGGATCTCAACTCTAGTTGTCATGCTTGTCATGCATGACTTTATCCATTGAGACATCTGCTTTAATTATGTACAAATGTTTCTGTTGCTGGGCAGCTTAGGTCAATGGTAAAGCACTTTTCTAGCATGTGTGAGGCCCTGCATTCTAACCTCAGCAATGAAAAAAATCATTATCTCAGAACATTCCATCCTGACTAAGAGCATGGATGAGAGTGAAGACTGACCAGTCTATGGGAAATGACAGCTCACTCAACAACACTTAAAATGATTATTATTTTTGCCAACAGTCAAGTTATCCACAAATACTCATGGCTCTGTCACTTGCCAAGATGCACAGCCTGCCAGAGGGTGGCATGGGAAAGGCAGCCCACAGCAGGCAGAAGCCATGTGGATTTATTTTCTATCTTGACAGGTGGACTACTTGCAGTCACAGCTACCTGACTGTCCTGATGACAGGCCTCACCTGGTCTCTTCTGCAACACATTCTTTCTATTTGGATCATAGAGCTCTGCCGGGTCTCTAGGTGTGGGCCTAAACCAGCTCAGAGTGTGTGTGCCAGCCTCCAGCCCTGACTCACTGTCTTTGGTGCTGACAGTCTGATTGCTGCAACTGGAATTTTTCTTCTTACCACCTTTAGCTTAGAGAAAGCACTCTCCCACTCCCTTCTCCTGCTGCTCTGCCCACACGAAACACTGAAGAGTTGAACAGGGATGTCTTTCTAAGGTGGATCAGAGTAGAGGGGGATGTTCTGAGGCATCCAGATTGCCTCATGAGGAAAAAACAATGGCAGAGGAAGACAGGAAACCTTACCCACCACTGACTGCAAGTGTCAAAACAGTGTGTGTAGAGAAAGAACTCCCACCAAAGGCCAGAGGAGGAGGGTCTATGTAAATTACCTATACAGATTGGAGACTCAGACTCGGGGGCCTTTGAGCCTTGACCTTGACCCTATTCCTTATCCTCTCCCACTCTCAGGAATGCCTTTGCTCTATTTCTCTCTCTCTCTCTCTCTCTCTCTCTCTCTCTCTCTCTCTCTCTCTCTCTCTCTCTCTCTGCATGTAAGTGTGGGTGCCTGTAGAGGCCAGAGGTGTTGGATTTTCTGGAACTAGAGTTACACTGAATTTGGGTCCTCTAGAAAAACAGTATTCACTCTTAACCACTGAGCCTTCTCTTCAGGACCCTCATTATCTTTCTTAATAAACTGTCTCTATTTCTCCGTTCATCCTTGGTCCAGCTCCTTGTTCTGTCCAGTGGAGTTTGGAAATATCGTCAAGTGATCCTTGGAGATTTATGACACAGTAGGTGAACTGGAGTTTGGACTGCACAGATGGTGGCAACTGGAACTTTGACTGCTAGTGTGTGTGTGTGTGTGTGTGTGTGTAAATACATACATACATTCATACATACATGCTTTACAGAATGAGGGCAGGGAGCTTATCGTGCATGGGAGAGTTTCTTTTGATGTTTGGAAAGTCTGGCTCTGCAGCCTAGGCTGGCCTAGAACTGTGATCACATTCTTTTTTTTTTTTTTTGGTTTTTCGAGACAGGGTTTCTCTGTGGCTTTGGAGGCTGTCCTGGAACTCGCTTGGTAGTCCAGGCTGGTCTTGAACTCACAGAGATCCGACTGCCTCTGCCTCCCGAGTGCTGGGATTAAAGGCGTGCGCCACCAACGCCCGGCCCTGTGATCACATTCTTGTGTATACTCACAGCCCCATGTGTGTGGATGAATGTCTGAGGACAACTTTTGGAAATGGCTCTCTCCTTCCACCTTGTTGAGGCAGGTTTTTGTTTCTTATATTTTTGGTTGTGAGCCTAGCCTTTAACGGCTGAGCCATCTCTCCAGCCTTAGGCAGGGTCTTGTTTCTGTTGTATTGTATACTCCGGCCTTGATGCCCGCCAGCTCCCAGGTGATTCTCTTGTCTCCACCTCCCATTTTGAGATAGAAATGCTGGGGTTATAGGTGTGTTTAACTACATTCGCTTTTTAAAGTCCAGGAATCAAACTCAGATCACCAACCTCCATTATTCCTTTTGAGATAGTCTATGTAGCCCAAACTGGCCTTGAACTTACTAGGTAATTGCAGCTGAGCTGGTCTTGAACTTCTGATCCTCCTGCCTCTACCGCCTGAGTGCTGAACATTTTAGGTATGTGTACCACATTTTATGTCCTGCCAGGATGGAACCCAGGCTTTGAGCCTGCTAGAGAAGCATTCTACCACCAGAGCCACATCTACAACCATGACTTCTTCTGCTCTCCGCTGTCCCTCTACTCTACAATTCTGTATCTTGATCACACATTGTCTTGTTGAAATGATTGTTAAGAGACACAAGACTAAAGGAAGTTCTGGGCAGACAGTGGACGAATGATTACTCAGCACTCTCATGGTCCTGCAACCTCTAGAAAAATAGAAATAAGATGCCCTTTGAAAAATTGATGAGGGCCGGGGAGATGTTTCAATGAGTTTCAAATCCATGATCCCATGGTCTCTGGGCTCAGGGCTAAGGTGCAGCTTTCCGTCCCAGGCCTTTGATCCTGTAGGTTTGAACAGTGACCCGGTAATCTGCATTTCTGGTAGGTTCCAAGTGATTCCTATATAGGGGGTTCAAGGAGAAACATGTTACAAAAATACCTCAGAAATCCCATAAATACAGCAAAGCTAGTTCTGAGAAGACCACAGCGCCGTGCTCTACAGTCTACCCAAGAGTCAAGGCAAGCACCGTCATGGGAGTCAGCTCTTGCTCTCACAGGCAGATGGATCTATACTTCTCCAAGTCTGCGTGATGAAGCTGGAGGGCTGACCTATGACTGGCTTATGGGATCTCTGATGGTTAACCTTGATTTCCAGCTTGACAGGATCTGCAGTCACCTAGGAGACAAATCTCTGGATTTGTCCTTACGGGGGTATCTCTATTAGGTTAACAGAGATGGGAAGACCCAACATCACTGCAGGAGGGACCACTTGACAGGATGGAGGCCCAGACTCATAGAAAGAAGAAAGCAAGTTGAGCATTGGTGTTCGTTCCTCCCTGCTTCCTGTAAACACCAGGGAACAAGGTGACCAGTTGCTTCATGCTCCCGCTGCCACAGTTTCCCCATCATAATGGATGGAACCCTCAAACTGGGAGCTGACGTTTCCTTCCTTAAGTGTCCTTGGCCAGGTATTTTTGTCTCAGCAATGAGAAGAGGAACCCGAGTACAGGGTTCTAGGGTTCGCAGTCTCCTGGTGCCCTAAGACAATACTTTGGCCTTGGTGGGGGTTGTTTTTTTGTAGCTTCTGGGATTGTAACACCAGTTTGAGTTCTCATAACTAAAACTTTAACATGAATACATTTCTGTTTTGTTTTTTCGAGACAGAGTTTCTCCATGTAGTTTTGGAGCCTAACCTGGAACTCGCTCTATAAACCAGGCTGGCCTTGAACTCACAGAGATCTGCCTGCCTCTGCCTCCCAAATGCTGGGATTAAAGTGCCAACCCACTGATCACCTTCACAGTTGTGGACTCATAACTGCCTCTCCAGCAGAGCCTCACAGTCTTGCATAGCCCTTGCCTCTCAGGGCAGCTCTCTCTCTCTCTCTCTCTCTCTCTCTCTCTCTCTCTCTCTCTCTCTCTCTCACACACACACACACCACACATACACACAAACTCAATGCTTTAAAATAATCATTTTAATTTTATTATCTTTCATGTTTTCTGTGGTACAAGAATTTGAAAATGGCTCAATTGGAATATTCTGACTTAGAGGTCTCTTCAATTTAGTAAGTAGCTAGGGTGGCACCAGAATGGCCTGAATCAGCTGTCTCTCTTCACTGGCATCTTCTGTGGGCTTTCTGCAGGGGCTGTGTTAGGCCTCCTCACAGCATGCCAGCCCAAGGGCAGTGTCACTGATGAAGGTGTGGCAGGGTACCAAGAACCTAGCAGAAGCTAGCCAAACCTTGGAAGTCATACAGCATTGCTTCTGCAATGACCTCAGTCCCACCAGATCAAAGAAGGGAACTCCATCTATGATGGCTGGAGTGACAAAGCCCCATTGTGAGCAGAGGGTTGGAATGGGAGAGAGCCTCACCCACTGAAGGCAGCAATGCGATTTGAAAGACATTCCTCAAGAGGGCAGTGTTGTCACAAGACAATCAATCATTCTGGCTGAGGAGGTGGGCACAGAGGAAATTTGGTGTTGGCCAAGGGGGAGACTTGGTCATCTTTCTTCTTGCCTGGGACTTGTGGTGGCAGGAACAGGGTATGTGGCTATGTGCTTGTCCTAGTGGAGGTGAGCCTGGTGAGTGGATGGCATGCCTAGAGGAGGACTTTGCACCAAGGATCTGAGTTGAAAGCTAGGAAACTGGTGCCAGTGGGTCCTCAGGTAGAGGTCTAAGCTTCGGGTAGGTAGGATGCTGCTTCTGCTGGTACCTCTGCAGAACCCAGAATCTGTGGAAGCGTGGCTGGAAGGGATGGCTTGAAAGACTTGATTAGGATGTGTGAGTGGATGGAATTGTCTAGTGAGTGTCTAAAGTCAGAAGGAAAAAGGGTCACAGAGAGAAAACTGGAGGCCATCAATGTTTGTAGAGAAGAGCAGGCAGGGAGGACTAAGACAGTGAAGTCAGAGAAGTGGAAGACCCAGTGTGAACAATGACTCGGGCTGAGGCAGTTTCTAGGAAAAGGGGATGGTCCTCATGGTCAAGTACATGTGAAAGACCTCGGCATCAAAGCGCCGGGCACTGAACCGAACCCTCTGCCCAAGAACCGGGGCCAGACCACTGGCTGCAAATGCAAGAGGTGATTTATTGAGTACACAGGCGCCTGCGGATGCTACTGCAACTCGGGTGCAGAGCATACCGGGCTTTCAGGGAGTACAATATTTATAGAGTTTCAATGGTTACATAAGTAACAGGCATTTCATTGGCTCATCTTGGGGGCAGGGGTAGTTCCCACGGACTAAGTTTCCTGGAATTACTTTATGAAAGACCCAGGCATACTTCAGCAATTATTATCCTGGTCCCATGACTACTATGGTGATCATAGACACAACTGGGAGCAAGGGTAGTTGCCAAGGACTAGGTGTCCTGGTATTGTCATATGAAAGTTCCCAGCACGCTTCAGCAATTATTATCCGGGTCCCATGACTGCTATCACAGACACCCTGTTTTGAGGGTGAGACACCTGGTCTGGGTTTCTTTCATTAGGCAATGGCCTGGCCTTGCTTTTCTTTTCCTAGGGATCTTTCACATGTACAAGATTTGGGGCTGGGAGTGTGGCTCAGTGGGTAGAGTGCTATCTAGCATGCACAGAACCACGGATTAAATCCCCAGTACCTCATAGTAAACTGGGTGTGATGGTGCAAAGCCTGTCACTCCAGCACTCAGAGAAGATGGAGGCAGGAGGGTCAGAAGTTCGAGGTCATCCTTGGCCTTGTAGTTAGTTGGAGGTGCACCATACCGAGTCTCAAAATAACAACAGAAGATCTGAAAACAAGGAGGCCACGATGACATTTGTAGGAAGTCAGGTAGGCTTCCATTAATCCAGATTATGGGGAGGACAGTAGCTGGAAAGGGGGCAAGGTCCACGGGGTTATTACCCTTTTTAGTTGGCTTACTTTTGCTTTTTGGGACAGGGTCTCTCCAACTCAGACTGACCTGGAACTTGCTATGTATGTCACAATATGTAGTCAGACTTTCTTTGGACTGCCAGCTCCCAAATAACAACACAAAGATTTCTTATTAATTATGAAAGCTTGGTCTTATCTTAGGCTTGCTCAAACTAGCTCTTAATACTTAAATTAATCCATTTATATTAAACTATGTTCTGCCATGTGCCTCTTTTTTTGTTTTGTTTTTTTTGTTTTTGAGACAGGGTTTCTCTGTATTTTTTTTTTTTTTTTTGGAGGCTGTCCTGGAATTCACTTTGTAGACCAGGCTGGCCTTGAACTCACAGAGACCCGCCTGCCTCTGCCTCTGGAGTGCTGGGATTAAAGGCGTGCGCCACCGGCACCATGTGCCTCTTTAATCTCTTCAGTACTATATGTATGACTTCCTCTGTCTCTGGCTGATGAATCCTCTTTGGCCGGAGAATCCTCTGACTCTCAGATTCTTCCCCCAAGTTCCTCCCTCTCCCTGGAAGTCTTGCCTATGCTCTCCTGCTTAGCTATTGGCTATTCAGCTCTTTATTAAACCAATAAGAAGGTGCCTTAGGCAGGTGAGATAAAACAGAGACAGCTTCACACAATGTGATCAATTATCTGGAAACAATGATGGCTTCAAATTCACAGTGATCTTTCTGCCTCAGCCTTCCAAGTGCTAGGATTACAGGAATGAGCTACTGTTGTGGAATATTATTTTAAGATATGTTACATTTGTTTATGCTGTGGAACATTTGTTTAATGATGCAAATATTTGTTGCATTCTTTTATGTTACATTTGCTTAGCTCTGTGAAGCTGTGTTACTTTTCCTGTTTAAACACCTCATTGAGCAGGGCGTTGGTGCCACACGCCTTTAATCCCAGCACTTGGGAGGCAGAGGCAGGAGGATCTCTGTGAGTTCGAGGCCAGCCTGGTCTACAAGAGCTAGTTCCAGGACAGCCTCCAAAGCCACAGAGAAACCCTGTCTCGAAAAACCAAAAAATAAAAAAATAAAATAAATAAATAAACACCTCATTGGTCTAATAAAGAGTTGAACAACCAATAGATAGGCAGAAGAAAGGATAGGTGGGGCTGGCAGGCAGAGAGAATAAATAGGAGGAGAAATCTAGGTTTCAAAGGAGGGAGGAGAAGGAAAAGGAGAGGAGAGGAGCACATCAGGGGTCAGCCACCCAGCTATATAAACAGCAACAGAGTAAGAAAGAAAAAAGATATACAGGAATAGAAAAAGGTAAAATCCCAGAGGCAAAAAGATAGATGGGCTAATTTAAGTTAAGAAAAGCTGGCAAGAAACAAGCCAAGTTAAGGCTGGACATTCATAAGAAATAATAAGATGGCTTGTGATTTATTTGGGAGCTGGGTGTTGGGTCCCCCAAAGAGTAAAAAAAACACACACACACACAAACCAAAACAACAATAAGCCATCATACCAGGAACAAGGGATTTCTGTGTTTTAAAATCTTGTGTAAGAGCTGGTGAGATAGCTCAGTGGGTAGTGTTCATTGCTAATACTTGAGTTCGAATCTTAGGACTCCTAAGATGGAAGGGCAGAATCAACTCTCACAGGTTGTCCTCTGACCTCCATATGTGCATTCTCCAACTCCAGTAAACAAATAAACGTAACTAAAAAGTATTTAGAACTAAAGCAAAAGCTTGGGGAAGACTGGGCAAGGAAGAGTCAGGGTGAGCCATCAAGGCTGGAAGAGGCACATTGAGGTGCTTTGGCCTGGGAAGGAGTGGGGTGTGACACCAGGGGAAGGGTTGAGCCTTGGGAGGGGTAGCAGATGATCTTTCTTCAAGAAGAGTCAAAGACTGGGAATAGGCAGCGATGTGGGGAGAGTCGACTTGCTGAGCCAGCTCAAGTGTGCAGGCTGAGCAGTACAGGGAGTGGGTACTGAAGAAGAGTTCCAGAGATGAGAGCAAATCTGTTTAGGCACAGCCCACACCCATGCTATATACCTAGCCTAGCGCTTATTCTATGTTGTGGTTCCACAGAAACGATTTTCTCCTTACAACAATATGGAAACCAGAAGGCATGGCTATCTGAGGCCCTGGCCTCTTTTTGGATGTACTGGCTGGTTTTGTGTGTCAACTTGACACAAGCTGGAGTCATCAGAGAGGAAGGAGCCTCAGTTGAGGAAATGCCTCCATGAGATTCAGCTGTAAGGCATTTTCTCAAGTATCGGTCCCAGCCTATCGTGGGTGGTGCCATCCCTGGGCTGATGGTCCTGGCTTCCATAAGAAAGCAGGCAGAGCAAGCCAAGGGAAGCAAGCCAGTAAGCAGCACCCCTGCATGGCCTCTGCATCTGCTCCTGCCTCTAGGTTCCTGCCATGTTTGAGCTCTTGTCTTGACTTCCTTCAGTGGTGAATGGCAATGTGGAAGTGTAAGCTGAATAAACCCTTTCCTCCCCAACTTGCCTTTGGTTATGGTGTTTCATCACAGTAATAGAAACCCTGACTAAGACACTGGATACGGTCCTTGCTTCACTGAGGCATGAAAAGAATTTGTGAGGGAAAGGGAGACATGACATTCCAGGTCAATCCTGAAGTGATGTAGCCTTCACCCAGACCAAACTCAGAACTGGAACAGAGGATAGATAGGCTTTGTGGCACACAGACCTGAGAGAGAGAGAGAGAGAGAGAGAGAGAGAGAGAGAGAGAGAGAGAGAGAGAGAGAGAGAGAGAGAGAGAGAGAGAGATTGAGAGAGAGAGAGAGCTGGGTGCAGATAATAAATCTCGAATCCAGAGAGATGTTATGAGCAGAACGTCTGGATTCTTCCAGGATCTGGAGTTTGAGAGAAGCCCAGATGGCTAATAACACCGCAACTTTTCTCTGGGGACCTGTCATAAGAGGACCAGGCCACTGTGGTGAGATGGGGGTGTGAACCAAGGTGGCTTCAGAATGGAACAGACATCACGCTGAAGCTCTGAGGTTAGAGTTGTTCTGTTACTACTGTGATGACATATTTGAGTTATGGACCCGACATCTTGTTTACTTTGTGTGCACACATGTGTACATATGCGGATGTGTGTGGAGATCAGAGGATAACTTGCAGGAGTTGGTTCTCTTTTGTACCATGTAGAGCTTGGGGATAGAACTCAGGTTTTTAGACTTGGCAGCTGAGCCATCTTGAAAGCCCTTATATAAGAACTGTTTTTAAATTTCATTTTTTTTCTGAGATAGCATCTAGTGTATCCCAGACTAGCCTCCAACTTACCGTACGTATGAGGGTGACCTAACTCCTGATTTTTCTGCCTCTGTCTTCTGAGTACTGAAATTACAGGCATGAGCTACCATACCTGGTTTTTGTGGTATAGGGAACTGAACCCAGGGCTTCGTGTATGCAAGGCAAGCACTCTACCAACTGAGCCACACCCTCAGGTCCTACTATAATTACACACTCTGGATAAGCCCACATTGTCGTCAATGAAGATTGAATTGTCATTAACTTAGCATAGGGGAACACTGTTAGCTGATGGCTTTCAGCTTCCAGATATTGTTCTGATATGGCATGATCACGTCAGGGTTTCTACTGACGTGATGAAACACCATGACTAAAACGACTGTGGGGGAAAGGGCTTATTTGGCTTACACTTCCACATCCTAGACCATCATTGAAAGTCAGGACAGGAACTCAAACAGTTCAGGAAGCTGGAGGCAGGAGCTTCTGCACAGGCCATGTTTACTGGCTTGCTCCATATGGATTTCTCAGCCTGCTTTCTTCATAAACACTTTAAAATTGATTCTTTGGGAATTTCACATCATGCACCCTAATCATACTCATTTTCCAGTCCTTCCATATCTATCCCCCCTTATAACCTCCCTGCCCAAAGCATCTTGCTAACCTCTTTAGGCGGTGACCTGCTCCTCTGCTGGCTGCCGCCTTCTCTCCCACCCACTATGGCTGTTGCATCTCCAGTTCTGCTGTGCATACACCACTCCACTCCTCCCTCTTTCCCGCCTCTCCATCACACATTCATTCACTGTTGTGTATCATGCAGTAGACTCTTTTGCCCAAACAGCTTTACTTGCAAATGTCCATTGCAATGAGCCAGTTTGGTTCGAGGCCTCTGGCCACGCCTCTAGGGCCAGCTGTCCCACAGGCAGCAGCTGGTGAGGGGCAGGGCCAGTTCAGCACAGCCCTCATATCAATGTGGCTTCAGGCTGCAACCCAGACCATGGACATTCATATGGCCTTTGGTGGTGACATGGGCCACGGACATCGACACAGATCTTGACTCTTGGAGGGTTACTTAGACGTGCCTCTTGGTGTCAGCATGGGCCTGGCAATCACCGTGGTCTTAGGCGGCAGCACAGGCCTCTCGTATCAGGCTGTTCCCCACCACAACCTCCAGCCCCTCCTCTGCTTCTCTCTCTCTTCCCCCTCCCCACCATATACTCACTCATTGTAGTGGCACCTGCCTGCCTACCCACACAGCATGGTGGGTGGACCTCTGGCTGTCTTCTGCCCTTCGGCCCACCTGCACTTGAGGTGGCAGGCAGGCCTCTGACAGCTTGCCTTCTTAGAGAACCCGGGATGATCTGCCCAGAGGTGGCCCCACCCACAGTGGGCTGTGTCCACCCACATCAATGCCCTACCCCTCCCTGATAATGATTTTGACAACTATCTTATATACCTCCATCCAGTGACAGATGGAAGCAGAGGCAGACACCCACAGCTAAACACTGAACTGCTAAACTCCTGGAACCCAGTGACAGAGACGGAGGAGTGATGAGCAAAGGGGTCAAGACTGGGCTGGTGAAACCCACAGAAACAGCTGACCTGAACAAGGGGGGAGATCTTGGACCCCAGACTGATGGCTGAATGTGGGTGTCAGTGGGGAGACCTAGGCTTTGGATAGTAGATCAGTATTTATCCCTGGCACGCAAATGGACTTTGGGCACCCATCCCACAATGAGGGATGCTCTCTCAATCTGGACACTTGGGGGAGGGCCTGGGCCCTTCCGGGAATGAAATGACAGACTCTAGAGATTCCCCATGGAGGGCCTTACCCTCCCTGGGGAATGGAGTGGGGATTGGGTAGGGGAGCTGGGGGGGCTGGAGGGGAGGCGGGTGTGGAGGGGAGGGAGACGGAGCTGGGACTGACATGGGAAGCAAGCTTGTTTCTAATTTAAATATATAATAAAAAAGTGTTTTAAAAAATGCCCTACAGGCCATCCTATAGCCTGATCTTATTGAGGCATTTTCTCAACTGAAACTCTCTCCTCTCCAGTGACTCTAGCTTGGGTCAAGCTGACATAAAGCCAGCCAGCACTACTACCTACACTATGGCAGGTTATTTCCTGTATAGTATAAGGGAGGGGGGGCATTTCAGAATTCTGCAGGACCTGAAGTACTGATCATCTGAAGAAGAGGAACAGTGTAGACTCCTGGACATAGTCAAAGACCAGGAAGCTACCAAATGTAGGAAGCCAGTCACTGTTCAACTCTCAGCACTGAAAATGGGAACAGGTTTTGCTGTCCTGGTTAATTTATTATTATTTTGTTTTTGCTTTTGAAGAGGCTAAAGTTGGTGAGAGCACCAAGTTTCTCAGGGAGTCCCAGGAAGTCAAAATAAGTATCCAAGCTGTCTGGTTGTCAACTGGACTACATCTGGAATGAACTAAACTCAAGAACTGGGCACACCTGTGGGGGATTTATTATTATTTTTTAATTAAGCCATTTGAGGTAGGAAGACCCACTTCTAATCCAGGTCTTTGAGGTGAAAAGAAACAATTTTAATCTGAGCCACACCTTCTGCTGACAGCCTAGAGTGCTGTGGTAGTTTGAATGTATATGGTCCCCATAAACTCATAGGGAATGGCACCACTGGGAGGTGTGGCTTTGTTGGAGTAGGTGTGGCCTTGTTGGAGGAAATACATCACTGTGGAGGTCTCATACATGCTCAAGCCAGGTCCAGTATCTCAGTTTGCTTCCTGTTGCCTGCAGGGTCCAGATGCAGCTCCTTCTTTACTCTCAGATCCTTCTCCAGCACCATGTCTGCCTGCACGCTGCCGTGTCCCACCATGATGATAATGGACTAAACCTCTGAAAATGTAAGTCACCCCATTAAATGTTGTCCTTTATAAGACTTGCTGTGGTTAAGGTGTCTCTTCACAGCAATAGAAACTCTAAGACAACTGTTCTACTTTTCTCATTCTTTTTCTTTTTAAAGGTTTTTTTTTGTGTGTACATGGATGCATATTTACATGTGTCTGTGTGTACCATGTTCATGCAGTGGTCCAGAAGGCAAGAAAAGGGCATGGGATCCCCTGGAATGGAAGTTACAGACAGTCTATGAAGGTCCTTTATAAGAGCAGTAAGTGCTCTTAGCTGCTAAGTCATCTCTTTAGAGCCATTTTTCTCATTAAAAGTTTTTGGATTTACTTATTTTATTGCTTTATGTGTATGAGTGTTTTGCTTGTATGTATGTATGCTCATAACATGCATGCTTTGTACCCTTGGAGATCAGGAAAGGGAGTCAGATTCTCTTATACTGGAGTTGGAAACAGATGTGAACCATCATGTGGGTGCTGGTAATTTAACCCCAGACATCTGCAAGAGAAGCAAGTGTTCTTCATGACAGAGGCAAGTCTCCAACCCTATTTTTTCTATTCTTAATGTGGAGAGATTTTTACTGGAAATATTACATAAGAGTATTACACTAGCTATCATGTATTAGTATATTTTAATTTAATTGGAAACAGTCAGTGCTCTAAGGGTCAGAGATATATTGAATAGTAAAACTGAATCTTTATGATTTTTTTTTTGGTTTTTCCAGACAGGGTTTCTCTGTGGCTTTGGAGGCTGTCCTGGAACTAGCTCTTGTAGACCAGAATGGTCTCAAACTCACAGAGATCCACCTGCCCGAGTGCTGGGATTAAAGGCGTGCGCTACCACCGCCCGGTCAGCTTTTTGTGTTTTATTTATTCTGTGTGCATGTGTATAGTGCATGGACAAGGGCATGCCATGGCAAGTGTGTGGAGGTCAGAGAACAACTTGAGGGAGTTGGTTCTCTCCTTACACCATGTGGTTTCTGGAGATGGAACTCGGGGCATATTGCCAGCCTTAAAACGGAGTCTTCTTATTTTTTATTTTTTTGAGACAAGATTTCTCTGTGTAGCTCTGGCTGTCCTGGAACTCAATTTGTAGACCAGGCTGGCTTTGAACTCACAGAGATCCACCTGGCTTTGACTCTCGAGGTGTTGGGATTAAAAGCATGTGCCACCACTCCTGGCTCCTAGAACCAAGTCTCAATCATACAGAGAAAGAACGGTGACCAAGCACCATAGACATTGCCTGCAATGGGTGTC
Source organism: Mesocricetus auratus (assembly GCF_017639785.1). Taxonomy (NCBI): domain Eukaryota; kingdom Metazoa; phylum Chordata; class Mammalia; order Rodentia; family Cricetidae; genus Mesocricetus; species Mesocricetus auratus. The sequence goes on along the minus strand of NW_024429266.1, from coordinate 147,874,967 downwards.
TTTCACCATCTTCCTCGTTGGCCACAGGCTTCCATCCCTGCTCCTTCCTGGCATTGACCAATTTTGATGGTCCAGTAGAAGGAGTACAAGGCAGATGTTTAGCTGGAATGAGTGTGTGACCTAAACAACATCCATCAGAGCCCTTCCTTGGCTCTTCTATACAGGTACTAGGAGAAGAAGAGGTTCTTTCTGCAATCCTGCTGCAAAGAGGGCAACTACCAGATGGAATAACAGGCCTGAAGAGTCCTCAGAGGTGGTGCTGCTTACCAGCTTCAACACCTGCTACGAGAACTGTAAAACCCCTGTCTTAATCAGTGCTCTCTTGTTGGGAAGAGACACCATGACCGCAGCAACTTTTATAAAAAAGAAAGCATTTGAAATTGGGGCTGGCTTACAGTGTCAGAGGTTTAGTCCATTTTTGTCATGGTGGGAAGCTTGGCAGCACTCAGGCAGACATGGTGCTGGAGAAGTAGCTGAGAGATCTGTATCAGGATACACAGGCAGCAGGAAGAGAGAGTGAGCTATTGGGCCTGGCTTGGGGCTTTTTGAAAATCTCAAAGCCCACCCCCAGTGACACATTTCCTCCAACAAGGCCATACCTTGGTGGCCAAACATTCAAAGGTATGAACCTCTGGGGGCCATTCTTATTCAAACCACCACAGGATCCATGCATCAAAAGGTAGGGAAGGGACCTCAGGTGGCTCACAACAGCCCTACCTGGTATCATTCTCCCAACTCACCTTTTTAATAAGAAGGAGCTAAGATTGGGAAATTTGAGAAGCCATTGACGGCTCTGCTGTTAGCACTGGTGGAGAGAAGGTTAAATCTAGGTAGTCAAGTCTCTAGGAGTCACACCATCATGTTACATTACCCTTCCACGGACGGCACCGGCACAGGGTCTAGCTCTGTGGTGCTCTACCTGGCAGGAGGGCAATCGCCGGTTTGAGTCCTGAGTAACACTGTCTGGGGGAGCATTTTGCTTGAGATTTGCAGAATGAGCGTGTTGTCAGCTCACAGACGGAGAGTTCTTGCTGATGGTGGCAGTGTGTGTCAAGCTGAAGGTGGGGCAGGCTTCTGGAAGCCTGAGGCTTCAGACCCAGGAGGACTGGCAGGAAAATGCTGTAACTCTGGAGGACACACGGGAATCACAAGCTTCAGGGGATGGATGGTGGCAGTGCTCTTTCCGTAAAGCTGCCTCTCCTTCGTTAATCAATTATTTTCCTCCGGGGAGGCCACTGTCTACTTTCCCCTTTTCTGGAAAGGTCAGGCAGTGGGAAATGTATTATCATTATTATTTTTCTTCAGGAGCTCAGGCTTCCCAATTCAGGGGGTGAAATTTATCTTTCTTCCTCCTCTCAGAGAGGGATGAGCTCATCAGTGGTGACAAGAGTGGCCTTCTGTCCTTCCTTTTCTTCTCCAAATGCTGAGGGAAGTGGGAGGTTAGCTTGCAAATGTCACAGAAGCCTATAAAATGCTGACTGTGGATGCCAGGAATAACTGGGGTTGAGGAGATGGGCGACATCATCATCTGCTAAGAATCTATTGTTCTGCAGCCGCCTGGGACACAATGGTAGGACTGAGGCAGGGGAAAGGGGGAGGTGGGCAGGGAGGGTACAGTGACTGGGCTTCTTTGCAAACCTTGGCTTTTTGGGGGGTGGCTAGAGGGTCAGGGCAGAGTCAACAGACAGTCTGCATATGGGTTTAGAATACCGAACAAAACAAAACAAAACAAAAACAGTCACAAAATCCCAATGAATAAAAGAAAGCAAAACAAAACAAAACACAAAGAAAGGGAGGCAGGAGGCATCTGTTTGGGAAGAGTTTGAAATTCATTGCTTAAAAGGAAACATTGAAGTTACCAAGGGGAAATCTAAAATTTTCCTCAGTGTTTTGTGTTTGAAGTTCCCAATGGTAGGTGGGCTTCATAACCTTCACAGAGCAAAGGCGATGTTTGGATTGTGAGTCTGTGTAGTCAAGGATGACCTTGGGCTTCTTTGTGCTGGGATTACAGGTGTGCATCACCATTTATGCTGCACTGGACTGGAACCCAAGGATTTGTACATGGTAGGCAGGTGCTCTACCAACTGCGTTATATCCCCAGCACAGGGTTTAATGGTGCAGGGATTCCCTTGTGGGCAGCGGATGGTTGGATGGTAGGCTGAGTAGCCCTGAACAGGCTGTGTGTGTGTGTGTGTGTGTGTGTGTGTGTGTGTGTGTGTGTGTGTGTGTGTGTCTGGGCAGAGATCTTTTATTTTAATTTCAATTTTTTTAGATTTATTTTATTTATATGAGCATTTTGCCTGTACACATGTATTTGTACCACATGCATGCCCAGTGCCCAAGGCCAAAAGGAGGCCTTGGAGCCCTTAGAATTGGAGTTAACTGATGGTTGTGAGACACCATGTGGGTGCTAGGAACTGAACTCAGGTCCTCTGCAAGAACAAGTGCCCTTAATTACTGGGTCATCTCCCAGTCCTGGAACACACCTTTGATCCTTTCCAAAATGACAGGCTGGAGAGGGCCAGAGAGCTGGCACTTCAGGTGGAGTTGGAAGCTAATTTTATTTTTACTTCATTCTGTTTTTCCCCTCAGATGTTTTGTATGCATATACATTTGTTAATGTCAAATTATACAGTTTGGGATTGCATTCTCCTTATGAAGATTACCATTTTAGGGACAGGGCTGTCGGTAAAACGTTTGCCATATAAATACAAGGTTAAGCTGCCTCCAGCTTTTATGTCTGTAAGCCTAGTGCCAAGGAGGCAGAGACAGGTAGATCCCTGGAACTCGCTGGTCAATCAGCCAGCCTAGCCTAGTCATTGAGTCCCAGAGGTCTCAAACAAACAAACAAAAGACCAGAGGGACTGGAGAGATGCCTTGGGTAAAGAGCTCTGGCTGCTCTAGCAAAGGACCCAAGTTTGGTCCCTGCACTAGCAGCTTGGTTCACAACCATTGTAACTCTAGTTGCAAGGGAGCTGACACCAACTTCTGACTTCTGTGAGTCTAGGCACACATGTAGTACACATATATACAACAGGCAAAAGAGTCAAACACAAAGATAAAAATAAATAAATCGTTTTTCTTTTATTGAAAATGGATTTTTTTTCATGCAATATATTCTGATTATGGTTTCCCTTTCCCTGACTTCTCCTAATTCCTCCCCACCTCTCCCTGCATTTGGGTATGTCCTTTCTGTCTCTTGTTAGAAAATAAACAGGAGCCAGGCATGGTGGCACACACCTTTAATCCCAGGACTCAGGAGGCAGAGGCAGGCGGATCTTTGTGAGTTCGAAGCCAGCCTGGTCTACAAAGCGAGTTCCAGGACAGTCTCCAAAACAATACAGAGAAACCCTGTCTCGAAAAACAAAACGAAACAAAACAAAACAAAAAAAGAGAATGTCATTAGGGGTAATTTTATTGCTCTTTAAAAAGCAGAATAGTAGTGTTTGGTTTTACCCTAGGTCACTGTCCTATCTAGTCTCATGTTCTTGGCCACACAAGCAGTATTGGTCATGGATTCCATCTCATGGAGAGGGCCTTGCTTTCAATCAGACATTAACTGGTTAGTTACTCCCATAAGCTGTCTGCACTATTGCACAGGTTATATTAGTGAGTGCCTTTAAAAGACACAAATGACACTGGGGCATTGGCGTTTTCGTTTCTTTTCTTTTCTATTTTTTTTTTTAATTTTTGAGACAGGGTTTCTCTGTGAAACAGCCGTGGCTGTCATAGAACTTACTCAGGAGACCAGGCTGGCCTTGAACTCACAGAGATCTGCCTACCTCTGCCTCCCAAGTGCTGGGATTAAAGGCACATTTTTTAAAATAATGTTTTTATAAAGAAGCTTACTGCTTCTGAGCTTTAAGATCTTTATTTTTTCATCTACATCCCCTTCCCAGGACAGTCGATGTGCCCTTCTTAGAGTCCTCCTTGTTTCACCTAGCTTCTCTGGAGCTGTGGATTGTAGTCTGGTTATCCATTACTTTACATCTAGAATCAACTTGTGAATGAGTACATACCATGTTTGTCTTTCTGGGTTTGGGTTACCTCACTCAGGATGATTTTTTTTCGAGTTCCATCCATTTGCCTGCAAATTTTATGATGTTATTGTTTTTTACAGCTGAGTAATACTCCATTGTGTAAGTATACCTCATTTTCTTTATTCATTCTTCAGTTGAGGGGCATCTAGGTTGTTTCCAGGTTCTGGCTATTATGAATAATGCTGCTATGAATATAGTTGAACAAGTGTCTTTGTGGTATGATTGAGCATCCTTTGGGCACATGACTAACAATGATGTAGCTGGGTCTGCCTCTGCCTCCCGAGTGCTGGGGTTAAAGGCATGGGCCACCAGCGCCCGGCTATAGCTGGGTCTTGAGGTAGACTGATTCCTAATTTTCTGAGAAGTTGACATACTCATTTTCAAAGTGGCTGTACAAGCTTGCATTCCCACCAGCAATGGAAGAGTGTTTGTCCCCCTTACTCTACATCCTCTTGAACATAAGCTGTCCTCAGTGTTTTTGATCTTAGCCATTCTGACAGGTGTAAAATGTCATCTCAGAGTTGTTTTGATTTGCATTTTCCTGATGCCTAAGGATGCTGAGCAATTTCTTAAATGTCTTTTGGCCATTTGAGATTCTTCTGTTGAGAATTCTTGGTTTAGATCCGTATTCCATTTTTTAATTGGATTATTTGGTATTTTGACCTGGGTAAACTGGGTTTGGGGGGCAGTAGAGAGGAGGGGATAAGGGATGAGAACATGGGGGAATGGGATGGGATGGAGAGGGAGAACAATGAAAGAGATCTTGATGGAGAGAGCCATTATGGGGCTAGGGAGAAAACTGGTTCTAGGGAAACTCCCAGGAATCCATAAGGACGACCCAGCTAAGACTCCAAGCAATAGTGGAAAGGGTGCCTGAACTGACCCTCCCCAGTAATCAGATTGGTAAGTACCCTGTCATCATAGAACCTTCATCCAGTAGCTTATGGAAGCAGATGCAGAGATCCATGGCCACGAACCAGACTAAGCTCCAGGAGTCCAGTCGAAGAGAGGGAGGAAGGATTATATAAAGCAAGGGGGTGTGGTTAAGACCGTGATGGGGAAATCTATAGAGAGCTGAACCAAGCTTGTGGGAAATCATGAATTCTAGACATTTGTGGAGCCTACATGGGACTGAGCTGGGCCTTCTGCAACAGTGATATGTCTTGGTATGTTTGGGGGTGGGGGAGCTGTTGGTTGGACTAGGAGCTATTCCTGGTGCACGAGCTGGCTTTTTGGAGCCCATTCCCTGTGGTGGAATGCCTTGCTCAACTTGATGCAGGGGGAGGGGTTTGGTTCTGCCTCAACTTAATGTGCTAGGTTTGGTTGACTCCCCCATGGGAGGCCTTACCCTTTCAGGGTGGTAGATGGTGGATGGGTTGGGAGAAGGCTGGGGGGGGGGGGGTGGTGGGAGGATGGGTAAGAGAGGGATCTGTGGTTGGCATGTAAGATAAGAAAATTAATAAAATTAAAAAAAAGATCTCCAATGGGTGTCTCAGACCATCCTCACCCTCCAGGGCCAAGCAGACCCACTGGCCACCCTACTGCTATAAAACCAGTGAGGATTGGATTTACTAACAGTGGAGAAGGGTGACCTTTGCCTCTTTCTCAGGCAGGAATGTTGCTTCTTTGTCAACCAATTGGATATAGTAAAGGACAAGATCTGACAACTCCAGACAGATCTCCAAAAAAACATGAGGAACAGCTTGATGCCTGTGGTCAGTGGATCACTGATGGTCCAATATGGAACAAGATACTGCCTGTTTGTTTTATGTAACTGCCCTGGCTGCCCTAGAACTCACTTTATAGACCAGAATGGCCTCAAACCCATGGAGAAACACCTGCCTTTCTCTGCCTCTCGAGAGTGCACCACCACCCAGTGATACTGCCTTTCTTAGCTCCCTTTCTCCTCCCTTTCCTAATCCTGCTAATTGCTCCCTGTCTTATAAATATCTTGCCTAGATATCTTCAACAACGAATTGAAAAGATTTCTAATCAAACCTTTAATATCCCTGTGTGTTTAACATTCCAGATTCCACTAGTGTTGATTGTGAGCACAAAGACCTCTATGTCTCCTACATTGGGGATGTAGCTCAGTTGGTAGACTATTTGTCTAAATTGGTCATGGTGGAGCACATTGTGGTCCCAGCTCTTGGGAAGAGGATCAGTAGTTCAAGGTTATCACTACCTACATGTAAAATCGAGGTCAGCCTGAGATACATGAGACTTTCTTTTAAAAAATCAAAAACCAGAAAGACAGATAGAGGGAGAGGGGGACAGAGAAGGAGAGAGGGAGAGAGGAAAAGAAAGAAAGTGTGGAGAAGCTAATTTAGGGTTCCAAGGTCAGTTAAAGTAAAGATTTGATTTCCATATCTGTATGACTTCAAAGAGAGTTTCATGAAGTTCTTTATATATTTATTTATTACTTATTTGTTTAGCATGGAGCATATGCTAAGCAAGCACTCTACCACTATGCTGTCCCCACAACCCCAGACTACTATTCTTCTCATCTTAATGTGAAAGCTCATTAGCTAACGTTTTTATGGAACATTACAATGTAACAGAATCATTTTCATACATACATCTTTGCCAAGAGAGAAGGCAAGTTGGTCTGTTGGAACATGTCTAGAAAGTTTATTAAAAATGTAATTAGATGGTGTTTCATGTAGTGATCACGTTTGACAGGGCAGCTGTTTGCTGAAGGGAAGCCAAGCTCATAGATCTTTTCCTGTGGGACAGCTTCTCAGAATCTCTTTCTTAGCTCTGTCCAACACCAGGTGCTCTGGGGACATGTTACAGCCGTCTGTGCTTTGCCTGAGTCACCGTGACATTAACTTTGCTTATGTGTCCCAGCACAATGTGAGATGAGGATCGGCTGGAGGATGACTAACCCTCTGATTACTGAAACTCAAAATGATTTAGGGAAGTGAATAATAATTGAGATAATGGACAGCTATTGTCCTACGGAATCCTTTCTTCTACCTTCATTTTCTCTGATATTGAGAAGCTTGAAAGTTCAAAATGAATAAAACCCACCTCATGCCTAGAGAAGCCCATGGCTGTGAAGAAAGATAGACAATGTGTAAATATTGGATCTTCAGGATGTGGCCAAAAGCTATTGAGACAGGAGGATGTGAACCAAGTGGGACAGTGAAGTACGTAGACATTGGAGGCCAGCCCAAGGGACTGATGGGTAAGTTTGGACATGGCTGAGGTGGGTAGTAAGCTCCAAGGTGACTCAGGTAGGAGCTGGCCAATAGGTAGATTTCCCAAGTAAGGAAACAGGCAGTGTTCACAGCATGGAGCCTAGCGGGTAGGTGTGGTCTGGCTATTGCTGGCTATTGCAGGCTTGCCAAAGGATGAGCTAGTGGATCTAACTCCAGCTTTGAGATAGTTTGTAACATTCAAGCAAGGTCAGCAGGGTAGACATGGCATTCCTGGGCTGGGGAGTGGAGGAAGGGAGGAGCCCCAGGACTGAGCATTTGAGTGATAGCCCAGGAGATCATTTTAATTAATTTATTGTTGCAGAATAAAGCACCCCAAAGCTGAACATCTTAAGATAGTCATTGTTTTTTTGTTTGTTTGCGTTTTGTTTTTGAGACAGGGTTTCTCTGTGTAGCTGTAGCTGTCCTAGAACTTGCTCTGTAGACCAAGCTGGTCAAGAACTCAATTTGCTTGCCTCTGCCTTCTGAGTATTGGGATTGAATGTGGGCACCACCATTGCTGGCTCAAGATAGCCACTGTTACTTGTTGTTTTGTGTGTGTGTGTATGTGTGTATATGCTTGTTCATACATGCGTGTGTGCATGTGCATGGTGAAGCCCTAGGTTGATGCCAGGTGTCTTCTTTGATACTATGTATCTTCTTTCTTTTTTTAAAAAACAAAATATTTTAGTTTGGAGTTAAAATTTAGTGGTTAAAAGCACTCTGTTCTTTCATTAGGACCAGAGTGCAGTTCCAAGCATCCATGTCAGGCGATGCACACCTTTAATCTCAGCACTTGGGAGGAAGAGGGAGGCAGATCTCTGAGTCTGAGGCTAATCTAGTCTATAGAGTGACTTCTAGGACTTCAGAGCTACAAAAACATTATCGTCATCATCATCATCAAAAAAAAAAAAGGCAATCAAGGCACCCAGCCAACAGCCAAAACCCATTGCCAGATGTGGGGATGGGACCAGGTTGTCCCTACTAGCTATGTAGCTACCATCTGTCCACAGCATTAGTGAGGAAGCACATACAAGAACTGCACAGCAACATAAACCTTTTGGAGTTAAGCAGGGTGCTAGAGAGGTGCCCAGCGAGGCACTCAGAATGCAGAAGAGGATGCTGGACCCCCTGGAGCCAGAGTTACAATTGCCCTTCACCTTAATTTCTTTAAAAAGATTTATTTATTTATTGGTTTTTCGAGACAGGGTTTCTCTGTATTGTTTTTGGAGGCTGTCCTGGAACTCACTCTGTAGACCAGGCGGGCCTCGAACTCACAGAGATCCACCTGCCTCTGCCTCCCGAGTGCTGGGATTTAAGACGTGCCACCAATGCCCGGCAAAAAAGATTTATTTATTTTTATGTATATGGGTGCTTTGCTTGAGAGCATGTCTGTACACCATGTGCTACAGTACCCACAGAAGCCAGAAGAGGACATCAGATGCAGCTGGAGCTGGAGTTAGAGATGATTGTAAGCAGCTATGTCGGTACTGGGAATTGATCCTGGGTCATCTGCAGGAACAATAAGCACTCTTAACCACAGAGCTATCTCTCTAGCCCTTCCACCTTAATTTTTTGAGACAGGGTCTTTCACTGAAACTGGAGTTCACTGGTTAGGCTCTGTCTCAGGGTTTCTATTGCTGTGGAGAGACACCATGACCACAACTCTTATAAAGGAAAACATTTAATGGAGGCTCACTTGCAATTCGGAAGTTTAGCCCATTATTTTCATGATGGGAAGCAAAGCAGCATGCTGGCAGTCATGGTGCTGGAGAAGGAGGTGAGAGTTTCACATCTTGATCTGGAGGCAATAGGAAGGAGTTTGTGTACCACACTGAGCATAGCTTGAGCAAGGAGACCTCAAAGCCTGCCCCCGTAGTGACACACTTCCTTCAACAAGACCATACCCATTCCAACAAAGCCACGCCTCTTGTCTTAGTTAGGGCTTCTATTGCTGTGAAGAGACATCATGGCTATGGAAACTCTTATAAAGGAAAACCATTTAATGGGGTGGCTTACAGTTTCAGAAGTTCAGTCAATTGCCATCATGGTGGGACATGGCGGCATGCATGGTGCTGGAGAAGCAGCTGAGTGGAGAAGGAGCTACATCTTGATCCCTCAGGCAACAGGAAGTGGTCTGAGATACTCAAAGCCCATGTCCACAGTGACACACTTCCTCCAACTAGGCCATGCCTACTCCAACAAAGCCACACTTCCTAATAGTGCCACTCCCTATGAGTTCATGGGGGTCAAACATTCACACTACCACAGGCTCTATTGGCTGGGCAGTTAGCTCCGGGGACCCACCTGTCTCCCCAGCTTTGGGATTATAGGCTTGTGCTGCTGCAGCCAGCTCTTTACATGGGTACCAGGGTTATAAACTCAGGTCCTCATGCTTGAGTGGCACACCCTTTACTGACTGAGCCATCTCCCCCTCCCCTGATGTGGATTTTAAACTCTCATGATCACCAAGGCAGAGGGGAGAGCCTGTCTGTTTTGCCTTCTTCCTGTAAACCCGAGTCCTCTTACCCCATTACTAACCACGATAGCCTTCTCCTGATAGCTGGATCTTCCTTGTAGAGGACTGCCTTAGTCCAGAGGTCCTAGCCTTCCCCCTAGCAAACATGACCCAGGTTTGGCTAGCTCTAGAGAGAGAAAAGCTGTTGGTAAGGGCTGTTCCCCTGCCTCCTCCAGGTATTGCCTTATCCCACCATGTGTCCCCCTCGACCCAAAGAAGAGGCAGAGGAAGCAGAGCCAGTCCTGGGTGGTGCTCCTCCAAGGGTTCAAATGGCACTTGTAGGCTGTGCCAAAGGCACTTCCTGCTTCAAAGAAAGGAGGCTTATTGTGGGATTCTGGCAGCTTGGTGCAGCCAGTAGAAGTGGTAAGTGGAAGCGCACACAGGGCAGTTGCCATGCAAACCAGATTTCAAAGTCCCTGGGATTCAGGGTGTGGTTAGCTTCCTGAGATTGGCTGAAGGTCAAGGCCTGGGTGGGTGAGACCGTGCAGGCTGTTGTGGGTGGACTTTGAGTGTGGATGGGCCTTGTGTGTGTGTGTGTGTTTTGCTGATGTGTATGTGCCTTGCTGGTGTGGGAGGACCTTGCTGGTGTGGGAGGACCTTGCAGGTGTGTGTGCGTGTGTGTGTGTGTGTGTGTGTGTGTGTGTGTGTGTGTGTGTGTGCCTTGTTGGTGTGTGTGTGCCTTGCTGGTGTGGGAGGACCTTGCAGGTGTGTGTGGGGGGTCCTTGTTGATGTGGGAGGGTACAAGGGTGGGAGGGTGACACATGGGAAGTGTGTGTAATCAGGGTGCACTGTATGAAATCCCCAAGTAATCAATACAAATATTATGTTGGAAAAAATAAACTGCTCTACTTCCTAAAAAAAGAGTTTGAAGGGGCTGGGGAGATGGTTCAGCAATTAAGAGCACTGGCTGCTCTCAGGAGGACCTGGGTTTGAGTTCTAGTGCTTAACACGGCAACTTACCTCTGTCTGTTGCCCTCTTCTGGCCTCCTGGGCCACAAAGCATAAAAGTGATACATAGACACACATGCAAACAAAACATCCATACACATAATTTAAAAAATTTTTTAAAAATGTTTATTTTTGGCATTGTATGGTGGCATACGCCTTTAATCCCCTCACCTGAGAGGCAGAGGCATGTGGATCTCTGTGAGTTCCAAGTCAGCCTGCTCTACAAGGTGAGTTCCAGGAAAGCTAGAGCTGTGAGACAAAGAAATTCTGTCTTGAACACCCTCCTCACACACACACACACACACACACACACACACACACACACACACACAGCGTTGGTAGGCCGTATATTGCTCTGCTAAATGGACAAAAAATATTTTTATTTTATTTTAGTTCTGCTAAGTATCAAACTGACGTTTGATGACTTATCATTAGTGCAGCCTCCGGTCTCATGGGAGAAGCTTCTTTTTGTAGTAGACGGTGATTACCACATAGCTTGTCAAGGTGCAAAGGATAAGAGACTGAAGCATGCTCAGTCCCAGATGGAACATCTGTGTCACGCCTCTCCTCCACGACTCAGGGCTCATGGTGGAATAGGAGTCAGAAAGACTGCAAAAGCCAGAAGCAGTAGACGCTACACTGAAGCCATGTTTTCTAAGCACAGCAGGGAAGCTGCGCATGTGGACTCACCGTGGCTGTGGTGGCATGCGCAAGACCCGTGCGAGCTCAAGCCTGGCAGGACCCCAGCATGCGGAGGGGAGGCAGGCACGAAGTCTTGTTTCCCTCTCCCCACCCCAGGAGCTACTGCCAATGGAGACCCGCTGGGAAGGGGGAGCCAGTCCTCTCAAAGCGGGCACGGCAGGCTGACTGCCCTCCAGTGGAGGACAAGGTACCCTGGAGTACACGGGCCGCACACATTGTGCTTAATTGGTTTTAAGAAGTGGGGAGGGAAGAACTGAAGGTAAGTGTGTAAGGAAAGTGACTGGGCTTGGGAAGATTTGTGAGGTGGCTGTGAAGGTGATTAAAATACATTGTATGAGTTGGGCGGTGGTGGCACACGCCTTTAATCCCAGCACTCGGGAGGCAGAGGCAGGCGGATCTCTGTGAGTTCGAGGCTGGGCTGGACCGATAGCCTCCAAAACAATACAGAGAACCCTGTCTCGTAAAAACCAAAAAAAAAAAAAAACCATTGTGTGAAATCCTCAAGGACTAATAAAAAGTGAGAAGAAAAGAATGTTCCAATTGTCATTGCTGTTACATGCAAATTTGAGAATTTTAATGTGATTCTAAGACTACTCTGAATTTTTTGGTGTGTGAATGTACATTGGTATTTTGCAATGTTCTCCTCTTTGTATTGAGTTTTCTTCTGACCTAGATTAAAAGCTCCGGGAGTAAACACTTAGCACACATACATAGGATGCCCAATAAATAGCTGTCTGTACAGCAAATATACAGGTTTATTATTTATTTTTATTCATGTATATGACTGTGTGTCTTTGTGCATGTGCATGTAGGGCCAAGTGCCTGCAGAGGCTGGAAGAAGGCATCAGACCCTGGAACCAGATTAACAGTGATCGTGAGTCACCCAATGTGGGTGCTGGGAACCAAACTCTAATCCTTTGGAAGAACAGCAAATGCTCTCAACCATTGAACCATCTCTCCAGTTCCCCGATTTTATTTTCTCAGAACTTCTGTACTCTTCTGTAATGGTCATATCAATCCCAGTGACAGTGGAGGACAGCCTCTCCCAGGACAATTAGAAGATCCACTGCCCATTGTAAATAATACGGCACTGGATAATACATTAGCTCCAGAGGATGAATCAATTACATCAGTAGGAGATACAAAACATATATTTTGGCAAACTTCTATACAATATCATAGACCCAAACTTCCGGTTAAGGTAAATAATAGGGTGATTTACGGATTACTGGACACCGGAAGTGACGTCACTATCCTTAATCAGCAGTCCTGGCCAACACAACTGGGCTTTAAAAGAGGTTAATGTTCAATTCTTAGGGATTGGAACCCTATCTGAAGTTAAACAGAGCGTTAGATGGATTGACTTTATTGGGCCAGAAGGACAGAGAGGAAGGTTAAAGCCATATGTTGCAGATATTGCTATAAACCTCTGGGGTCATGATCTACTCCAGCAATGGAATACGCAGATTAAAATTCCTCCTGTATCAGCTAGGAATTATAGACAAGCTCTTAGTGATAGTAAGAATATAGTAAGACACTACAGAAAACAGATGCCAAATGTACAGGCTGTACAGAAGCAAGATGCTAGTGCCAAACCTACAGAGCAACCAAAAGCTCTACCATTAAAATGGCTGACAGATGAACCCGTCTGGGTGGGTCAATGGCCTATGACATCTGAGAAGTTAGAGGCTTTGGAGAAGTTAGTTCAGGAACAGCTAGATGCTGGACATATTGAGGAATCAACTAGTGCATGGAATTCGCCTATTTTTGTTGTCAAGAAGAAGTCTGGTAAGTGGAGAATGGTTACTGATCTTAGAGCCATCAACAAGGTAATTCAGCCTATGGGGTCTCTACAACCTGGGATGCCGTTACCTTCTCTAATTCCTAAGGATTGGCCAATTATAGTTATAGACTTAAAAGATTGTTTCTTCACCATACCGCTACAAGAAAACGACAGAGAAAAGTTCGCCTTCACAGTACCTACCTATAATAATTCCCGTCCGGTACAGAGATTCCAGTGGAAGGTACTACCTCAAGGTATGTTAAACAGTCCAACTTTGTGTCAATATTTTGTGAATAAACCTCTAGAAATAATTCGTAAAAATTTTCCACATTCGTTAATATATCATTATATGGATGACATATTATTGTCTGATTCAAATAAGGATACTTTGGAAAAGATGTTTGAGGCAGTAAAGGAAATTTTGCCTCGCTGGGGATTACAAATTGCCCCAGAAAAAATACAAAGAGGAGATTCTATTAACTATTTAGGTTATAAAATAGATGCTCAGAAAATTAGACCACAGAAAGTACAGATCAGAAGAGATCGTTACTGGACTCTTAATGATCTTCAAAAACTATTAGGAGAAATCTCTCAATTACAGACGATTATTGGTGTAGAAGGGCATGATTTAAAACACCTGAAAATGGCTTTAAAAGGAGATAAAGACCTAAACAGCCCACGAGTACTATCAGCTGAGGCTGAAAAAGAATTAGAATGGGTAGAAAAGAGAATATTAGAAGCACATGTGGACCGTGTGGATCCAAATCTGGACTGTATTCTGGTTATTTTACCATCTAGAGAATACCCCTCAGGAATATTAATGCAGAGGGACGACATCATTCTAGAATGGGTATTTCTGCCACATAAACAGAATAAAAAATTGAAAACCTATATAGAAAAGGTCTCAGATTTGATATTAAAAGGTAAATTAAGGCTTTGTCAACTGACTGGGAAAGACCCAGCTGAAATTATTGTACCTTTAACGAATGAGGAAATTTCCTCCTTATGGAAGGATAATGAGTATTGGCAAATAGCTTGCAGTGACTTTTTGGGAAGTATTAGTAATAACTATCCCAAAACAGAGAGAATCAAATTCATAAAGAAAACAATTTGGATTCTTCCACGTATCGTGAGGCAAACACCTATTTCTGGAGTTCTTACCTTCTACACGGATGCAAACAAATCAGGTAAAGCAGGGTATAAATCAGGAAAAATAAGTAAAGTAGTTCAAAGCCCTTACAACTCCGTACAAAAGGCAGAGTTATATGCCATTCTCATGGTACTTAAAGACTTTACAGAGCCTCTCAATATAGTCACGGATTCTCAGTATGCAGAAAGAGTTGTCCTGCACATTGAGACTGCAGAATTTGTTCCTGATAATACAGAATTAACCTCATTGTTTTTACAATTGCAGGAAATCATCAGAAACAGGACTCATCCTATATATATAACACACATCAGATCCCATACAGGTCTGCCAGGTCCTCTGGCACAAGGCAATGATGAAATTGATCGTTTATTAGTAGGTAATGTGTTGGAAGCTTCAGAATTTCATAAGAAACACCATGTTAACAGCAAAGGTTTAAAGAAGGATTTTTCTATCACCTGGCAACAAGCCAAAGAAATAGTAAGAAATTGTCCCAGTTGCTCATTGTACAATCAAACTCCATTACCAGCAGGTTGTAATCCTAAAGGTGTTCACAGAAATGAACTTTTGCAAATGGATGTATTTCACTTCCCAGAATTTGGCAGTTTGAAATATGTACACCATACTATAGACACGTACTCAGGCTTCCAATGGGCTACTGCCCTCAGCTCTGAAAAAGCTGACTCTGTTATTACACACCTCTTAGAGGTAATGGCTGTTATGGGTATACCTAAAACAATAAAAACTGACAATGGTCCAGCATATGTCTCCAGTAAATTGGAACAATTCTTCAAATATTATAATATAAAACATGTAACTGGTATACCTTACAATCCCACAGGACAAGCAATAATTGAAAGGTCTAACCGAACCTTAAAAGAGATGCTTCATAAACAGCCAGGGAAAACAAAGACACCTAAACACAGGTTACACAATGCTTTACTAACGTTGAATTTTCTTAATGCTGATGAAAAAGGACAAACTGCAGCAGAAAGACACTGGACTACAGAGAAGACTTCTGAACTGAACCAACCGGTGTATTTTAAGGATGTTATGACCTCAGTCTGGAAACCAGGATATGTGTTACGTTGGGGAAGGGGTTATGCTTTTGTTTCCACAGGAGAAGAAAAGATTTGGGTTCCATCAAAATTAATTAAAATTCGATCAGAACAGAAAACATCTCAGGAGGAGGAAGATAACAGCCCATCTACAAATTCATAGTCCACCATGGGTAAAGTGACCTCCTAAAAGGAAAGAGAAGTGTTTTGTTTTTGTATTCACAGGTAAACTCAGCAAAGAATACTGGACTTATGGATTCCTGTAGAAGAATGAATAGCTACCCTGAGGACCATCAAACAAACAGTATCTCACTGTGTGGTATCAAAGTCTAAATCTCTCTATATTGTTTTTTCATAGTATCCTTTTATCTTTATTTCTTCACATACCTCAGTTCCCATTCATTTAACTGAAGCTGGCTTTGGAGTTGGATTGGCTCTCCTACTCTAAACCCAAGCATATTATTTAAATACAATTCAGAATTTCTGTATTATATCAAAGAGCCATTGATATAAGACAGAAGAAATAAAATGAGGGACTGTTATCTGTGGATTTCTTTTTCTGAACAGTCTAATTTCCTCCAGGTTTTCCATCTTCCCTATTGTCACCTCTTCTGTATGCATACATATGAAAGTTAAAATATTTCTTTGTTAACAGTAATGTTTGAGTTTTCCAGAGAACAAAGGATTTCCTGACAGCAATCTTCAACTGCTTCCAAAAGAGAATGAGGATCCACTTCCTTGACTTCACCTGATTCGACTGGAGGCATCTGAATTGCCCCACATCGTTGACTCCACCTGACAAGCACTATCCTGAAACTGGCTTGAAACTACATCACTTTACACATCTCCGGACCAAGAAACTGAAACAGCACATCTTCTACAATCTGACCAGAACTTCAAGATAAGAGCTTCAATCAACACTAGAACCCTAGTCAGGAACTTCAATCAAGCATCTCCTGCCATACTGAGACTGTCTGATCTACTGAGATTTTGTTATACTAACATTTTCTTTTCACAGGTCCCCATGAGATTATCATCGTCCCATCTCAGCAGGAAGTAGTTTTGAGAATTCCACGACCCCTCTCCCTACTATTGATATTATAAGATAGTACACCTGTTAGTGTTACTTTTCAATTATTTTAGAGTTGGGGTTGGAAGGAGGTGTTCATATTTGGGTGTTTCTTTCAGATAAGTTTAGGTTTAGATAGAAGTTTGATACATTTTGTTCATGGACACAAGTTAGTTGTCCTTTTTTAGACTAAAAGGGGAATTGTAGGAGGAAGTCTGATGCCGCCATTAAACATGTGACTTATTAGAGGCGCATACAGATGAGGTAATAAAAGGGCGGTTTACCACACCGCTAACCACACCCACTTTAGGCAGGACTAAAGACGTATACGGCTGGACGTAAAGACGGATACGTATGTAGGCGGAACTACGTCACTAGCCAGGCCCACTTTTGGGCATGGCTAGGGGCGTTACGGGGGAAGGCATAAAAGACAGCGCACAGGAAGTCTCGCTCTCTTTTCCTGGAGATCGGCCTCCGGTCCGGCAGCTAACTGAAAACTGCTCCTCTGGGTTTGGTATCTTGTGAGTAATTTTCTACATTAAATACTTAGCTTTACTGTCAGTAATTGTGTGTCGCGTATTGTTACAGCGTCCGTTAAAGCCTACACATATCAATCAAGGATATTTGAGCTCACTTCACAGCTAACATCTCTAGGAAGCTGGTTGTTCTTTATGGAAAAGGAAAAAAATCTACAAATTTACTCTCTGGCTGGGTGTCACTCTAGTAGAGCATTCTACCCTCATGAAAATAGGTAGGCAACATAATATAATTAATGAGTTGGTTCCCTGTGTTCTGGGAGAGCCATGACCAATGGTCTGTGTCTTGGTGGCCATTCCATGGAGAAAGCAGGTCAGAAGAGAAGTAGCAGTTGGGCCAGAATAGCACGTTCCATGTGGGAGTCAGGAGGAACGTGCCCAGAAAGGTGGAAAGCCAGCCTGGAGGAACAGTCTGCAGCCCATGAGCTTGTCAGACGTCATGAAAGCTGCCAGATTCCTTGCTACTTTCATTTTGTATCTGTGAAATGGCTTTGACAGGAAGACCAAGACCACATTTGCTACATGTTGTACTTTCTTTTCTTTTTATATCTATCTATCTATCTATCTATCTATCTATCTATCTATCTATCATATATTTGTTTGAGACGGGGCTTTTCTGTATAGCCTTGGCTTTCCTAGAACTCACTCTGTAGACCAGGCTGGCCTAGAACTCAGAGATCCACCTGCCTCTGCCTCCTGAGTGCTGGGATGAAAGACATGTGCTACCACCGCCTGTCAATTTTTCTTTTTAAAATTAGTTTATTTTTAAGTTTAAAAATGTTTATATTATAGTGTGTGTGTGAGAGAGAGAGAAGAGAAGAGGGAAGGAGAGGGAGGGAGAGAGCTAGCAAGTGCTTGTGCATGCCATGGCACTTTGGAGGTCACAGGACAACCATTCCCCCCCTTCTCCCCTGCACATGCGGCTCCCTCTTGTTTCAGCCCAACTGAAGACTAAATGGCCTGTGAGCTTCTGGCCCAATTCTCCTGTTTCGGCTTCCTGTCTCAGGATTTTTGGGATTAGAGATATGTACCTGCATCTGTTTTTTTATTTGTTGTTGTTTTGAGAAAAGGTCTGTGTTGCCCTGGATAGCCTGGAACTCGGTATGTGTGCAGAGGTCTGCCTGCCTCTGCCTCCTGCATGCTGGGATTAGTGCCGCTCACTTTGTCCAGCTGCATCTGTCTGTATATGGTTCTGGGGATTAAATTCTGGTTGTCAGGCTTGTGGATAAACACATTCAGCTGCTGAGCCATTTTCTTGGCTCCATGCCAGGTCCTTTTTTAAAAATCTTTTAAAAAAAATTTAAAACAATCTTTTCTCATTTTACATACAAATCCCAGTTCCCATTCCCTCCCCTCCTCCCCCTCTCCCCACCTTGCCCCCACCTCGTCCTCATCTACTCCTCAGAGAGGGTAAGGCTTCCCATGGGAGTCAGTGAAGTCTGTCACATCTCTTTGAGGCAGGGCCAAGGCCCTCCCCCTATATCTAGCATGCCAGATCCGTTAAAGAAAAATCAACGAAGGCATAAAGTATTTATTCATTCAATAGGAAAACTTTTTACCCCCAGCTCCACCTCAGCCTGAAGAGCTTGGTTACAAAGAGCTATGTAAGGTCTGTATGGCCACACACAAGAGAAATCGCAAGAAAAGAAGGCATGGCCAGCTTGACCTCAGGTAGAGGCAAGGGTTCCATTCAAAGCTGTTCTACTTACAAAGCAGAGAATTTGAGCAGGAGAAAGGAGCAGCCTCCACCCCCAGCTTGCCAGCGTGTAACAGAGATTTAGACTCCACTGTGAGGGCTCCTCACCTTCACAGGGAGCCAGGTCTGGAGCGGGAGAGCCGGGGAAGGCCACAGCCGCTTTGTTTCCTGAGGCGAGAGGCTGTTGAGTTGGGGAAAGGCAAGGGAGTGGTGTGCCAGAAGGGAAAGTTGGAGGCCAAGTGTGGGGGTGTGCTGGGAGCAGGCTGAGATGACCAAAACTGAGCTTCCTTCCTTGGAAAACTCCTGTGATTCAGCAAGATCAAAGCAGGACTTTGTCCATGCACATACATGGTCCATTACCTCCAACTGTCAAAAGGCCCCAGAAGCCTCAAGTCAAGATCAGTTCCCCCAAAGCCAGAGAATGGGCAAGCTTTAGGGACAGACCTGAAGACAGCATGGCATGGGGTCTTTTGAAAAGTGCAGTATGATTGGGGTGGAGTTCACATATTGCACATTTTATCCTCGAAAAGCATTCAGTTCTCTGGTCTTTGGTATATGACAGAGTTATAACCCATAATAACAGTCAATTAAAATTTTCAAATAATTTGAAGACCTTATTTGAAGTAAAAAGACTTATTTATTTTATTTTATGTGTATGAGAGTTTTACCTGTGCATATGTATTCACACTGTATATATGTGCCTGATGCCCACAAAGGCCAGAAGAGGGCGCTAGATCCCCTGAAACTGAATTAACACATGGTTCTAAGTTGCCATCTAGGTATTGGGAACCCTAAGTGGGTCCCTGAAAGAGCAGGAAGTCTTCTTAATGGCTCACTATCTCTCCAGCCCATTATTAAAAATCAATGAATTATGTGTATCCATGTGTCTGTGAATGCAGTTGTTCACCTGAGTAAGGTGCCTGAGGAAGCCAGAAGAGGGTGTCAGGTGCCCCAGTGCTGGAGTCACAGGTGAGCTACCAGAGGTGGGTTCTGGGAACTGCATAGACACGAACCACTGAGCTGTCTGTCCAATCCCAGTCATAGTCAATTTTAGATTACAGTTGTATCAGAAAGAAATCCCATCATCCCAATACCACCCCTAAACAACCACAAGTCTGCACACTCCTGTTCTGGGCTTTCATGGGGATGTACAGTACAGGCTTCTTTCTGCACATGGCTCCTGCCACTCAGACTGAAGACCTCAAGGCTGGCCCATGCCCTGGTTTCTGTAAGCACTTCACTCCTCTCTGTGGCTATTCCTTCATATGAGTGTGATGTTTTGTTCACCAAGCCACCTGTTGGACATCCAGGTTGCTTCTAACATTTGACTGCTGAATACTGTTGCTATGAACATTTGTTTGTGTCTCAAGAGGTGTGATACTTTGTTTTCGTTCTGACAAAGTTTGTTTGGAGTCAGAGGGTGGAGCTAGCTACTAGTTACCATAGAGGTCTGGAGGTTTGTACAGAGAGGAGTCAGGAAGTGATAAGGCGGGATGGAGAGAGGCTCTAGGCCTTTTTGGTCAGAGGAACCATAGAAGAAGGAAGCCACTAGTGGCTGCTCCCCTGCTTCCCTGATTTTTCAGGCTTTTACCCCGATATCTGAATCCCAGTTTGTATTGATTAATTAGATTTATGCTTCAGGGTCACATGGTAACTTCTTGTAGAGCTGTGTGAGGAATGGCCAGGCTGTTTTCTAAGCACCTGCTCCACGGTACATCTTCAGTAGCAACACATGTGATGCCTAATATTGCCAACTTGACAAGAGCAAGACTCACCTGGGAGACAGTCCTCTGGGCACAGCTGTGAGAGAGCTTTTAAACTGGGTTAACTGAGGTAACAAGACTCACCTTCAGTATGGATGGTGTCATTCCATGGACTCAGGTCCTGGACTAAATTAAAAGGAGAAGAAAATAGCATCAGCATCCATAGAGCTCTGCTTCTTGGTCAAAGATGTAGTGTGGTCTCCTGCCATGCCTTCCTGCAAAAATGCAGTGTACCCTCAAAGTGTGAGGCAAAACCAGCTCTCTTCTTTCCTTGCTTATCAGACACTTTAGCATAGCAACGAGAAGCCAGAATATTGGAACTTGGGGGTGGCCGATGCGATGAATCCCAGCATGTGCTGCATAGGCTTTTGGACTGGTTGGTAGAAGGAATGTGGGAAGTGATTGGAGCTGAGAGCTAGAAAAGCCATAGGATGCTGTAAATTAATTTCATTGCCACTTCATAACTGTAATTTTGCTACTGTAATGTAAATAGCTGATATGTAGGATATCTGATATTCAACCCCTGTGAAAAGGTCATTCAGCTCCCAAGGGATCCCAATCCACAGGTGGAGAATTGCTGTTCTACTGTGTGTGTGTGTGTGTGTGTGTGTGTGTGTGAGAGAGAGAGAGAGAGAGAGAGAGAGAGAGAGAGAGAGAGAGAGAGAGAGAGAGAGAGAGAGAGAGAGAGAGAGAGCTGGTAGTGGAAAATGTGAAGTTTGGGGTCGGAGAGTTGGCTCAGTGGTTCAGAACACAGTTCTATCGGGTGAGTCCTTGGTCAACTGCCCTGGGGAAGCAGGAGTTTTCCAGGAACCTGGTTTCCAGTGTGGGGAAGACTGGATCAGGGCTCTTCCTTCCCATCTGCCTGTCAGAGTTGTAGCAACTCACCCTTATGTGGCAGCGATGCTTTTCAGGTGGTTTTGGACCATCTCAAAGGCTTGCTTCTCTTTTCCCGAGTGTGCTAATTTAGAGAGCGATGCCATTGGGTTTCATAGCTGCACAAAGTGCCCATCAATAGTGAGGGGAGAGAGAGGGATGGAGGGAGGGACCAAGGGTCTCGGCCATCATAGTTTCTGGACTTGACCCACGATGTCAAAAACTGTTGGGATGAGTCTTTGGAAGTGACTATATTTTACAAAGGTCTCTTTCTTTCCTTTCTTTCTTCCTTGTTCTAGATGCTTTGTTCTTACATATATGACCTCTACTTGAGCTCCTGACCCCCATTTCAGCCAGTCACTGCCTTCTCTGCATTTCTGTGCAGTCAGGCCCTTCCCAGCACTTCCTCAGATGATGGCTTTCTGACAGTTTTCTATGCTGTCATCCTTTCAAGGTGGGGCAGGGCCTTAGCTACTTATCTCATCTATACACAGGAGGCTTGGGGCTGAGGCAAGGGCTCAGCTACCCACCTCATCTATACACAGAAGGCCTGGGGCTGGGGCTGGGTACAGCAGGAAGTGTGGGCTTGGTAGAATCTCTCTCTACCTGTTCTCTAGCAGGACTGGGACTTCTGCCCAGGTCTGGGCCTCTTCCTCAGTTCCTTATCCCAGCAAGTCAGGCTGATTCATCCTACTCCACTCATTCCTTACGGCTATCAAGTGTTAGGTCTGGGCTTTTATCCCAATTAGGATAATAGCATCCCGAGTTTGGCCAGTAGGCAGCTTTTCTTCAATGAATGAAAAATAAACTGGAAATAACTTTGGAGGAGACTTTACCCATCTCCTCCCTGTTTCAAACTCATCAATGTTCCAGGGCTCTGAAAGCCAGTCATGGTGCTGGGATGTTTAATTGCACGGATGTTGGCTCTATTTTGGCATCCTTTTGTTTTGATTACATGGGGTGGAAAATGAGCCCATTTGATTAAACCAATGCGGATATTAAATGTTATCCTTGGCATTCTGGCAGAGAAGTCTCACATTCAAGAGAGAGTACAGACACCTGTAGTCCCCTGGGTAGTGTGGAGCAGCCAGGGGGAAGCCCCCTGCAAGGGATAGGGAGGCTCAGGGGGCACATTATGGAGTTCCCCTTCTCCTGAGAGTCCTTATACAGAGAGGCACACCATCGCTTGGCATGTGTTCACATACAGGACTTCACACTTTCTTATCCTGTGTGTGTGGTGTGTGTGTAAGTGTGCGTGTGGGTGTTTGTGCGTGTGAGTGCCTGTGCCAGGGGCACTCACGGAGGTCAGAGGACAGCTGTAGGCTCAGTTCCCTCCTTCCACCTTTGTGTGAGTCCCAGGGATCGCACTCAGGTTGTCAGGCTTGCTCAGCAAGTGCCTTTACTCATGGAGACACCAAGCGCCACCTTGTTTTGTTGAGATAGGTTCTCTCACTCATCTGGAATTCTCCAGGGATCCTCCTGTCTTTGCCTCCCCAGTGCTGGGATTACAAGTGTGTCTCACCATGCCTGCTTTAAAAAATTAATTAATTAATTTTTGTTTTTCGTGATAGGGTTTCTCTGTGTAACTGTGTTGGTTGTCCCTGTAGACCAGGCTGGCCTCAAACTCACAGAGACCTGCCTGACTCTGCCTCCTGAGTGCTGGGATCAAAGGCATGCACCACCACTAAAGGCTCTTTTCTTTTTTTAGTTAACCCCCCCTTGTTTTGGAAATGTCTATATTTTTATTTTATTATTATTTTTTTATTTAGGTTAGAAACAATCTTGTTTCACATGTCAATCCCAGATCCTTCTCCCTCCCCTCCTCCCCTGACCTCCCAACCAGGTCCCCCAGTCCCCCACCCAATCTCCACTCCAATCCCCAGGGAAGGTGAGGCCCTCCATGGTGGATCTCCAGTAACTGTCATTTCATCCAGGACAGGACCTAGGCCCTCCCCCAAGAGTCCCGGCTGAGAGAGCCTCCCATATTGTGGCATGGGCACTCAAAGTCTATTTGTACGCCAGAGATAAATACTATCCAATGCCCCATAGATTACCTAGGCCTCCTCACTGACACCCACATTCAGGGGGTCTGGGCCATTCCCATGCTTTCCACACAGCCATCAATCTGGGGTCCAAGAGTCCCCCTTGTTCAGGTCAACTGTTTCTGTGGGTTAAACCAGCCCAGTCTTAACTCCTTTGCCCATCAGTTCTGTCTTTCTGACACTGGATTCCAGGAGCTCCGTTTAGTGTTTGTCTGTGGGTATCTGCCTCTGCTTTCATCAGTCTCTGGCAGTGGGATTGTATGCTGGCACCCCCTGATTCATGTCTAAGATCCATAAATGAGTGAGTACATTTTTTTTTTCCAAGACAGGGTTTCTCTGTATTGTTTTGGAGGCTGTCCTGGAACTCGTTCTGTAGACCAGGCTGGCCTCGAACTTGAAGAGATCCGACAGCCTCTGCCTCCAGAGTGCTGGGATTAAAGGTGTGCGCCACCCACACTCTGACTTTTTTTTTAAACATGGGTTCTGCTGAGAATTGAATTCAGGTCCTCATGCTTGCACAGCAAACACTTTACTGGATGAACCTTTTCTCTTGCCCATATTTCTTCTCTTTAAGTTCTAGTATAACACTGATTGGTTAACTGGACCTGTTCTGAGGTCGTGTGTAGTTGGACATGGTGGGGACTGTGTGTCACCTTAGCTAGATCAAGCAACTGGGCTCAGCCTCCTGTCTGAATCTGCCACACTTTCCATAGGGCAATGCTCAGTGGCCTGCTGGGAAGGCCCCAGGGCTGGATCACAATGTTGCCTCAGCAGGAAGCAAAGGTATCTTCATGTCCAGGTTTGGGGAGTCTCCTTCCATACCTGCTCCACTGCCTTTGCAAAGGAAAGTCCCTGGTGGGAGGAAGGGGGCTGAATGAGAAAGGTGTGGGCAGTTTTCAGCCTTTTGCTTCCTTGTCCTTCTGACAGACTCAGGCCTCCATGAGGCTGTTTGACCTGAAAGTCGGAAAGGAACTAAAAGTTTTATCCTGCTCACAGAGCTGTGTGAGGCCGGTGGGTGGACATGCTCATTTGCATAAGGTCTGGTGAGTCAGCCAAGGGCACTGGAGGCATTTCTGAAGCTCCCTTGATGTTTATTGTCCCAGTAGATTCTAGGCAAACTTGTCCAAGTCTCAAGCCCCTTGACAAGAGGGTATAGTTCCTTCCTTCCTTCCTTCCTTCCTTCCTTCCTTCCTTCCTTCCTTCCTTCCTTCCTTCCTTCCTTCCCTCCCTCCCTCCCTCCCTCCCTCCCTCCCTCCCTCCCTCCCTCCCTTCCCTTCTTCCCTTCCTTCCTTCCTTCTTAAAGATTTATTTATGTATACACACCTGATGTATGCCTGAAGGCCAGAAGAGGGCACCAGATCTCATTAACAGATGATTGTGAGCCATCATTTGGTTGCTGGGAATTGAATATAGGACCTCTGGAAGAGCAACCAGTGCTCTTAATGGCTCAGCCATCTCTCCAGCCCTGGATTTTTTTTTTTTGATGTGTATGCATCTGCCTCTGTGTGTGGATTTGTGTATGTGTGTGGTGCTCACAGAAGCCAGAAGAGGGTGTTGCCTCTCCTGGAACTGGAGATACAGACAGTTTATGAGCTTCCCAGACATAGGTGCTGTGAGCCGAATCTGGGCCCTCTGCGAGGCAGTGCATAGTCTTAACCCCTGAGCCATCTCTCCAGCCCTGGCATTGTTTTTTAATTAATTTTTTTCTTGCTCATCAATTCTTCTTTCCCCACAACACAACCCACTCTGCCTATTTTGAAACAGTACATACTTGGCTCTGTGTAGTAGGATTCATGTGCTATCTTTATCAGAAGACAGTTTCCCAGATCTGAAACAGCCAGGATGCTGGTGTTTGCCTTCGTGAGTTTCCAAACACAGGCAGGCAGCTGCAGATTTCTGTCTGCAGGAAGCTGCTGCAGATGTGTGAAGAATCTGAAGAAAGTGTAAAGCAGAGGGAGGAGCCCTCCTCCTGTTTGTCTCCTTGTAGGCTGGTGCCTGGACTGGCAGCAGCCCTAGAACCTTAGGTCCTCAGGGACCAGACCAGGCCAAGGGAGGAGCCTTCTTTCTTCTCATTGACTGTAGTCTCTCATGTAGCCCAGGCTGACCTTGAACTCAACGTATAACTGAGGATAACCTTGAGCTTCTGACTCTTTTTTTTTAATTGAAAAGGCAGGGTCTCATGTAACCCAGAACAGCCTTGAAATCCCTATGTATCCACGGATAACCTTGAACTTCTGAAGCTTCTGCCTCCAGTCTTCTGAGTGCTGGGATCACAGATGTATGCCTCCATACCTACTTAGTTGTCACTCACTCTTTAACCCACAAGTCTTACTCCATGCCAACAGAGTACAGATGAAACCCTATTTCTTCTAGAAAGTCCCCCACTTATTCAGTACTTGTACAACACTGAAAGAACCTGACAAGGGTGTCTGGACCAGCCAGAGCAGTAAGTACCTCCTGAGTGGTGGGTGGCTACTCCTTAGGGCTGTGTCCTGTTCTGGCTGTTGGACTTTAGGGACTCTCACCTTCACTGTAACTTCTAGACTAATGTTCAGCCACACTAGCCTAGACACCCTTGTGTGGTGGGGAGCATTCTGGCAACTTCTACAGTATATTCAGAGGAAGACATGACTGTGTGCTCTGGGCCAGCACCAAAGCCTGTGTTGACGTGGAGACACAGGTGCCTCAGGGTGTAGAGATGGAGACTTTGAGGAGATAATCGATGATGTGACGTTGTTATCACAGGTCCCTGTGCCTCGTGACTGGTGTCCCTGTAGGACACATGCATGGAGGGAAGAGTCTGTGAAGGAGTGGGGGCATCTAGGTTTCAGGAGAAAGCAGCCGTACTGTCACTCCTGTCTCTGCCTCCCAGCCTCTGGAACTTACAGGACTAGGGTCTCTGATGTGGGATGTCCTTCTGTATGCTGTGAATGTTGTTGTTTTTATTGGTTGATGAGTAAAGCCTATGGCAGGGAAGAATATAGCTGGGTGGGAAAGCTCAACTGAATACAGGGAGAAAAGAAGGTCAAGGGAGATGTCTGATGGGGGATGTCCTTCTGTATACATGCTTCTCTTATTGGTTGATGAATAAAACACCGATTGGCCAGTAGCCAGGCAGGAATCATAGACGGGGCTACAAGAGGCAGGAGCAAGGAGAGAGGGAAGCTGTGGGAGAGGCGCCATGTAGAGACCAAGAACATAGGACATTCCAGATATTCTCTGGTAAGATAATGCCATGTAGAAATACATAGATTAGTAGTTATGGGATAATAGTTAAGAAAAAGCTAGTCAGTAAGAAGCCCTATCCATCGGCCAATAGTTTATAAATTAATATGTCTTTGTGTGTCTATTTGGGGCTAACAGGCTGCGGGAAACTCCAGCTACAGACACCAGCAGCCACCCAGAAAGCAAGACATGTAGAAAAAAAAGATAATGCTATGTGGCAATATATATATATATATTAATAAAAATGGGTTAATTTAAATGTAAGATCTAGCTAGTAGTAAGCTTGAATAATTGGCCAAACAGTTATAATTAATATTAAACCCCTGAGTGATTATTTTATAAGTGGCTGTGGGACTTTGTGGGACACAGAAAAACTTCTGGCTACAGGTCTCCTCACAGTTGGTGGAGCCCATTATGTGCCTGCCTATGGTAACTTGGGCAAGCAATATAACTCTGATGAACATTCCATGTACTTCTGGTACCAAGAACTCCTTCACCAATTCTGCCTGATCTATATAGGGTTTCTTTATAATTTACAGTGAGCTTGCAATGGGATGTTTCCCCGGGGCTGGGGAGACGTTTCCGCTGGTGGAGGGCTTGCTTTGCAAGCCTGAGAACCTGAGTTTGAGCCCAGAATCCACAGGAAAAAAGAAGAGGTAAAAAGCTGAGCATGGTGGTGCCCATCTGCATCCTCAGCAACGAAGAGCAGAAGAGGTAGATCCTTGGGGCTCACTTGCTACTTGGCAAACACCAGGTCAGAGAGATAACCTGTCACAAAAAAACACTGTATTGGCCAGTGTTCTATGTTCTATAGAGGAAAAGAACTGATAGAACGTGCTATCATGCGCGTGCGCGCACACACACACACACACACACACACACACACACACACACACACGATTTATTAGAATAGCTTACAGGCTGTGGTCCAGCTAATCCAACAATGGCTGTCTAACAACAAAAGGTCCAAGAATTTAGTAGTTGTTCAGTCCACAAGGCTGTAAGTCTCAGCTGGTCTCCAATATGTGCTAGAATCCTGAAGTATGCTCTAATGTTAGTGAAGGGATGCCCTTGCCAACAAGAGCGAGAGAAAGCAGGCAAAAAGAGAAAACTTCTTCTTTGTCCTACATATAGGCTGCTAGCAGAAGGTGTGGACCAGATTAAAGGTGTTTCTTCTTACCTCAAAAGATCCATATTAAAAACTGGTCTTCTCACTTCAAATGATTTGATTAAGAAAAAAATCCTTTATGGGTGTACCCATCTGTTTGGGTTTTAGTTAATTCAGATGTAGTCAAGTTGACAATCAAGAAAAGCCATCATGTGACTCTTGAGGAATGACACTTGAGGTTGACCCCTGATCTCCAAACACATGCACACATGTATGCATACATACCCACACACATGTGCATACCCTGCTCCCCCCATCAAATTTTATCACAATGTTTATAATTTAGATTTTTATTCTTTTCTTTTGATAAGAGTCTCACTGTGTAGTACACTGGCCTCAAATTTGCATTCTTCCTGCCTCATCCTCTGTATTTCTGGGACTACTGGCATATGCCATCATGCCTGGATTTTTTTGCCTTCTTTGCTTGGGTGGAGAGACATCTAGCCTTGGAGCTGGGAGACTGAGGCATTGTTGCTGTTGCTGTGACATGGGGAGTCACATAGTTCCCAGAGCCTTGGGTTCCTGGTGCATCACCAGCAGGTGACTGGACATGCTTTGCCTCCCTCATTGATATGGATTAATAAGCAGTGTGGGAACCCACAGAACTGATTCCATTCCATCTTGACACAAGGTCGCAGAGTTCCAGCTTATTATTGCTCTTCCAAGGTGAAACACAACAGGATGTCTAGCCCAAGATGTCAATGCAATCACTGCACAACAAAATACTTAACTCAGAATGGTCACTGGATAGAAGACTCCCCAAAACTGGGTTACTACAAAGCAGCAGATCCCATGGCTGATTGAGGCTTTTCCAACCTGTAGCCTGGCTCACTTTGTGATTTAGTTTTGATTCTTCATCCAGATAACCTGTCAGCTGTGGTGATGTCTTGCTAGTACAAATAAAGCCTGTCTGAAAGTCAGAGAATGGAGCTTGCTGCTAGCTAACCATAGAGGCCTGTACCTGCAGACAGGTTTTATTTGTACAAGCAAGATATCACTACATTCAGCCATCCTCCTCCTCCTTTCTGAGCATTTAGACAGCCGGAGCCAGAGCTATACAGGGCACTAACTGCACATCTGCTGAAATGGGAACTCATCTGTGCATAATTCATCAGACATCATGGGTCCGTCCTACAATGACTCACCTGAAACTGGAAGGCACCAACCATTTTCCCAACCAGTGTCTGATGGTGTCATCTTTTGCTATTGTCTATCTTTAATTTAATTCTGTCAGCTCAGTGCACCTTCAAACACTTGGACAGTTCCTAAGACTTCAGAACCACAAGGGGTGCTCACTGCCACAAACAAAGGAAACAAAGGGCCTGGTCTTGGGCTCCAGGGAGCTCAGCTTCCCCGGGAACACAAGCTGAAAGTACACAAGGGCGTAACACAGAGGGAGGACGCTCTTAGGCAGGGTAAGAGCTGATAGAGGATCAGAGGTGGAAATTGGGCTTGAAGATGGCCTGTTTAATTTGGAGTGTGATGTGGTTTTTAAACAACCTCCCTCCCCTCGCTCCACCCCATGCTGTCTTCGGTTTCCAGACTGCGATGCCACCACTAGACCCAGCAGCAGTTTCATGCCTTCTCCTTTCCGTTTGACCCCCGCCCCTAGCCAAATGACGACTTTCTTGGCACCCAAACTGGAGTGCTCTGCCAATGGAGCCAATGTGAGGTTGACTTTGGAGGTCAGCCCTTCTGGAGATCTGAGGACGACCACGTGGCCTTCTCTGAGGAGGTCACTAGGTGTGTAGAGAGAGGGTAGAACTCCAGAAGCCCACACAGCCCTTCCTTGGAAAACACTCTTCCTAAACTAGTGAATTAGTCACTGACATTCCTGAATTGGTGAGTCTGTGACCCCTTTAGATGGTGGTCCCTAACCTAGTTTCTCTCTAGGTGGACAGAGATGATGTTGTTTTAGGAATTATTGGGATGGTTGGCCCAGTGAGTTTTGAGGGTTGAGGGTAGAGAGGGATGCTGGTTGAAGAAGTTCTCAAGCTGTTATGGGGGACTATAAACCTAATAGGAAAGAATTCTGAATGACTCTCCTCATCCCAGGAGCCTGAAGCATTTTCTGTTGCAGAGGTTAGGCACCTCATAAGGAAGAGGTGCTTGTTCCTCTCAAAGTCTGAAGGCCAAAGGTTTAAAACTGGGTGACCTCATCTGTCTGGAAGCTGATGAGGACCCCTTGGTTGCATCACTTTGTGGCATCATGGTACCTGCTAAAGGCAGAGATTGCATTGTGAGATGGAGCCAGAAGAAATGGAGACAGGGAGTCATGTTCCTTTCCTCCATGCTCAATACCCCATCTCTGAAAGATCTCACCACCACACTGGGACCAAGTTTCTAACACATGGGCATGGTGGGGCACACTAATTCATGCCCATCATGGCAGAGCCCACAGCATCATCATTACTTAAAATACCATGGGAAAGAATCCATCTTCCCTAGTGGAAGGATTGGACTTGAGACTTAACAAGGTCTTCACTAAGATACTTTGCTTGGGGAATCCTTGAGATTTGTGCCTTGAGATTAGAGCTCTGGACACTTTCCTAAATGCAGTCACCAATGAATATATCTTCCTAAGGCAGACAGAAGGAGAAGAGGGAGGACCTCCCAAGAGAAGATCACAGATTAGTTGAAAATTTGATTTTCTTTCAGCAGCCTGTGCCCTCTTGTTCCGTGGCAGGTAAGGACTGCTTCAGCCAGTCTCTGGCTTAGTGCTTGAACCTCTCTCATAAGGGAGGGTGAACACAGTGCCAGCTCCCTGAGAGAATTGGGACCGAGGTTGGTCCTTGTGGAATTTTAATAAGAGCAGACTCTCTCTCTCTCTCTCTCTCTCTCTCTCTCTCTCTCTCTCTCTCTCTCTCTCTCTCTCTCTCTCTCTCTCTCTCTCTCTCTCTCTCTGTCTCTCTGTCTCTCTGTCTCTCTCTCTCTCTCTCTCTCTCTCTCTCTCTCACACACACACAGAGTGAGAGAGAGAGAGAGAGAGAGAGAGAATATCTAGGCAAAGTTTTGTACCATCTCCAAGCTCCAATTTTTTCTTATTTTTATTTTTCCTTCTCCATTTTTTATGTGTGTATATGCATGTGGAGGCCCAAGGTTGATATCATTCTTCATCAAGTTTCACCTTATTAATTAAGGAGGGATCTTTCAGTCAAACCCAGAGCTGGCTGATGTGGGAGACTGGCTAGCCAGCTTGGTCTGGAGATCCCCAATTTCTGCCTTCCAGATGACCATTCAGATTTTCTTTCTTTTTTTTTTTGAGATAGGATCTCTCTATGTAGTTCTACCTTTCCTCACTTTGTAGGTCAGGCTGCCCTCAAACTCATATACCAGACCTGTCGTTTATGTGGGTCCTGGGTACTTAGATGTCCATCCTCGTACATGCACAGAAAATGCTTTGATCTCTGAGTCAGCTCCCCAACCCGAGCCTCAGTTCTTCTCAGTAACACACAGATCATAACACAAATCTAAGAAAAAGCTCAGTGAGATGATATGTGTAGGGTACATACCAACCACTCACTGAATGACAACCAATAGTAATTATTATGAGAACATTTAAGTCTTTTGGGCTGAGTGAACTGGGCTTTTGGGAAGATAAATGAATTATACTGTTTGTTATTTAAAGCAAACAAACATCAAATATGAGTAGGGTAGATACTGTTAAGCACTCTGGGCAGTAGGTTCCCAGCCCATGACCGAGGGAATACAGGACCATTTGTCTTGTTGGTGACTCACAAGCATCACTAGAGAATATTAACCAGTCACTGCTCTGTGCTAGACACTGGTGTAGGAGCAGAGGATTCAGCAGCCAATAGGCAACGTCCTTGACCTTTGGAGCAAACACAGAGGGAATTATGTGTAGCGATTAAACCAACAAAATCATTTCTGATGGTAATGATGGCTCTGGGAACATTTCCCCCTCTTGCAGAATGCAGCTGCCAAGCCCTTGGGGGCTGAGGCCACCGTGCCTGCCTTTGCACACGCAGGGCTCCTGGGTCGGTCTTCTGGCTGATTTCACCCTATAGCCTTCAGGCCCTCTGGGATACAGAGCACCTCTGAATGTGGGAGAGCCTTGGAAGGTATCATTTCCCCCCTTCTGGGATCATGCTAGCAACACTTACATTTTGAAGGACTTCTTTGCCATAAAATTCAGATGTTTCCGCCCCACTCAATGCTTCCTTGTGTCTCCCACTTGGGTTGGCCTCTGTGCTATTTGGAGGCAGTAATCACTTGCAGAGTCCTTGGGAATCGTATGTTTATTAGTTAAACAGAAATATGCTAACTCTTTTTTCCCCTCCGTGTAGAAAGGCAACTCTGGAAATATAAGCAGCCAAGTGCCTGGGGGTCAGGAGCAGCGAGGCCTGCCAGGTCTTTCAAGTTTGATTTACTGCCTTTCAAAAGCTGGCATCTCTGAGCTTCGGATGCATGGCACAGGAAGCTAAGTGTATACTGAGGTCAAGGAGCCCACTCTCTGGAAGCCACCAGTTACATGACAGCAGGCAAGTCACTATCACCCGGGCTCAGTTTCCTCGGCTGGCAAATGGGATGTTTTGAAAGTTATCGTGGAGAGAAATCAAGGGAAGGTGACTGTTCTACTTAACCTTTAAAAATGCATTTGTTTTTATTTTTAATTATGTTTGTCTTTTTTCAGTGTGGGGGTATGCACATGTGAGTGTAGTTGTCTGTGGAACTCAGAAGAGGCCATTGGATTCTCTGGGCTGGAGTGACAGGTGCTTGTGAGCCACTTGAGGTGGAGGAGCTGGACCTCTAACATGTTCCAGGTCTGGTCAAGTGAACTCAGAACTGGCTCGAGCTTTCTGGACCTTAGTCGTTGTGATGAACACCAACCAACATACATGATTATGGCGTGAATATGACAGTAATAAATAACTAATCCTCCTGAGTCCAGTGTTCTCAGCACCCAGTGTCTCAATCATATGTATATATATTATACATATTCTAGTTTTTTAAAATTTAATTTTAATCTTCATCACCTATTCAATTTCTCCCATTTTATAGACAGGGGAATTGAGACACAGTAGTAGATCCAAGATTTGAAACTGACTTTCTCTGATTCCAGAGCTTATGCTTTTATTAAAATTACTAGACACTATAAAAAATAACAAAACTGTAATAATGGTAGAGGGGGTGGGTGTTGAAGGTGTCCTAGCCTCCCCAGGTTCTAGGGAGTATGAGATTCTGTCTGCTCTGCACGTAAGCCTGGGACATAGGCATGGTTTCTATGCAATAACCTGGTGGGTAGCTTGTCTTCTCAAGGTCCCACAGGTGGTGAGAGAATGTCCTTTCTGTATCAGAGGCTGTCTTCATTGCTCCTGGAGATGGCTATGACAGCCACCTCCCTGGGAAGTGTGTGCTGGAGTAAACAGGCTTGTTTGTAGCAAACTAATGTCCCATGAAGGGCATCACAGGCCCGTGTTTCTGGCTTTCTCTCATTCAGTCTTCTCTCAAGGACCAACACTTTGAAATCTCCTTGTCCTTCAGTCTGGTGGGAATGTTGGACATTAAAACGATTTGAAAACCTACATTCTGTGTCTTTGGAAGGCTGAAAATGGAAATGAAAACATGACGCTTGCTGCTGCCGACAAGGAGGCCTTGTTTGGAAGGATCTGGGATGTCTTTGGAGAATTTATTTGAAAGGATCTCGGACTTCTTTGGAGAACTTGTCTGGAAGGAGAGTGGACATCTTTGGAGAACCATGGAAAGGTGTGGAGCAGCCTTCCCTGAATACTTTGTGAAGAAAGTGGGCGGAAGCCACTGTGCTGTTCCATCTTGTGGGTGTGGCTGGAACCCATCACTGTCACCCACTGAGATCAGATTAACCATTATTCTTAAAAGAGAAAACATTTAGATATATGGGTGTTTTGCCTACATGTAAGTAAGTTTAAGTGCCTGGTGGCCATAGAAACCAGAGGATTGCATCAGATTTCCTAGTACTGGGGTTGTGAACCACTGTGTGGATGCTGGGAGTGGGACCCTGGTCCTCTATACTAGTAACAAGTCCTCCTAACAGCTGAGGCACCTCTCTATCTCCTAACCAGTATTTATTCTTTAGAGACTTTTTTTTTTAAATTGTATGTGCCAAATAGCTCTTACCACAGAGGAATAGAGATGGGTTCATTCTGGAGTGTTGGCCTGGGGACACAGACTAGGTTTCCTTAAACTCCATGCTCCAATGAGGTAGCAATTCTCTGACATGTTTATAGTAGCAGAACAGAGAAAGTCATACAATAACACACTTTTCAAACACATTTGTGGGTACATGGATAGGTGTGTGACAGCAAAGTTGGAAACTCTGCTGTAGGCCTTGGATGCTGACTGCATTATTAGCCCTTTGGTTGACTGGGAATGAAGGGGTCTGTTCGTACATTCCAAATGACCTACCCAATGGGTCAAAAATGTTAGGTGAGGCACAGAGGAAGGCAATAATGGCTGTTAAGGGCACCAAAGATGGCCCAAGATGATATGGCTGAGGGCTGTGGCATTCCGTCTTCTCCACATCCTGAAGCGCTTTTTTTTTCTGTTTTGAGACAGGGTTTCTCTGTGTAGCCCTGGCTATCCTGAAACTTGCTGTGTAGAGCAGGGTGGCCTCAAACTCAGAGATTTGCCTGCCTCTGTCTCCTGAGTGCTGGGATTAAAGGTGTGTACAACCACTGCCCTGTTCATCCTGAAGTTCTAATATGTCAATCAATCTTTTTGGACACAGTTTCTCCAGGAATTTTTTGTTCACAAGTATATATGTACATCTGTGCTCTTGGCTGTGGAAGTGGTCCATGTGTATCATGGTGTGAGTGTGTGTGTGTGTGTGTGTGTGTGTGTGTGTGTGTGTGTGTGTAGGTCAGAAGACAACTTGGTGGAGTTGGTTTTTTTTTCCTTCCACCTTATGGGGCCCTACGGATGTAGCTTAGGACACCATCAGGCTTAATGGGCATAGAGACACCTCAAATGTGCCAAAACATTAATTTATATCATTGAGAAGAACTGACAAACATTTCACAGACATTACTTACCTATTTGCCTATTTGAGTGTGAAATCTATTCAGTCCTCCATATCTGTGTCAAACAAATGAAGACTTAAAACTCTGAAAAAAAGGGCCCATCTGTGTAGATATTTTTCTTTTCATTATTTTCTAAGCAATAACTATAGAAGGTCTGGGGAAAGCTCAGGAAGTGAGATGCTGCCTGCACAAGCACAAGGACCTGAGTTCAGAGCCCCAGCACCCTTGTAAAATACTGTGTGGCATTTGTAACTCTAGTTCAGGGTGCAGAATCAGAGGGACCCCTGGGCTTACCCGCTAGCCAGTCTAGCCAGTCAGTGAGCTCCAACTTCTGTAGGAGATCCTGCCCCCCCATAGTGTGGTAAAGTGACTGATAAAGACACTGACACGCAGTGCACATACACATGTACAATAGGCATAGCAACTATTTACATAGTGCTTACAGTGTGCTACATATTCTAACTGCTGTAAAAACGACTTAAAGTGAATTGGAAAGTCTGGGGAGATGGCTCTGTTGCTAAAGTGCTTGCTGTACAAGCATGAGGACTTGAGATCCATTCCCAGAACCCACACAAAAGAGTTGGGCTTGAATGTGAGCCTTGGGTTTGGGGGTGCATGCTTGTATCTCAGTCCTAGGGAGGCAGAAACAGGTGAATTCCTGGGGTTCCCTGGTTAGCCAGCAAAGCTGAATCAGTGAGAGTTAGGCCAAGAAGGACCCTAACTCACAAAACAAGGTGGATGGCACCTGAGGACGATGACCAGGTTTGTTCTCTGACCTCCAAACACAGGCGCGCGCACACACACACACACACACACACACACACACACACACCATACACAGACACACACACACAAACACACACAAACACACATACACAGAAACATAGCAAATAATGAAATAAATAAATAGGGCATACGTTTGCTGTTAGCAAATACTGTGCCACTTGAAAGAGTTAAGCATCAGTGGCTACCTGTGTCCACGAGAAGGTCTTGGAGCCCACCTTCTGCACATCTTCAGAATGGACTGCAGTTTGCATGTCTATGTGAGCAGTGGTTACTTTGTTTTATTGCTGTAATGATATTTAGTATTCCATGTCTACTTCAAAATAGATGTAGTCTTTGTTCCAAACTCACAGGGTTGAACAAAATATCCTTCCAAATACATATCTGGTCCCTAGACCCTTTGTGTGACCCCACCACAGAAACCACAGATGTGTTGGTTACCTGCATGGAAAAAGACAGCTGTCTTTAAAAAGAATGTGGAGGCCAAAATAAAGTAGTATTGGACTATAGCTCAGAGCATGAAATAAATAGCAGTCCATGCTGATGTAAATGAACAAATGATGACTGAATAAATAAAACTTGTGCAAAGAGACAAATTTCCATGAAGGACTCCTAATGGTTGATGTGGATATACAACCCTCTATGAAGTGCCAGGTAACTCTCTCAGCGTCCTGTGACTGTTGTAATCAGTGGAACAAACTGGTACCCAAAGCAGTAAGGATTTGCTCTCTTACACAGTCATGGAGGCTACAGGTCTGCAGCCAGCATCCCTGACCCAAAGGTGCCAGCATGCTGGGGGCAAGAGTGCCACGGTGGTTTCTTCCAGCTTCAGGTCTTGCGGGCACCTGCTCGTTCTCTGCCTCTGCGTTCTCCTTCCCGTCTCTTCCCAGTATCTGTCTCACCTCGACCCCTTCTACGAGGATACTTGTGATCACAGCAAGGACTCAGGGAGATGATTACGGGAACCTCCACAGTTCATTTAGCAACAATTGCAAAATCACTCTTGGGTCCTCATCACAGGTTCTGGGCATGTTTAGGGCTTGACATTTCAATGTCAAGTTGCCACAAATTCGGATCACCTGAGTAGGGACGTCCCCCGACATATTTCCCTGATTGCCTCAGCTGAGATGGGAAGATCCGTCCCCAGCATGGCAAGCACCTTTTGGTAGCGGCCCAAATAAAAGGGTATGGAGGAAGGAAGGTGATTTGCTTTCGGCTCCCTCTGTCTTTGCTCTTGTCTGCTCAGCCTCCCCTTCTGCCATTCTTGGAGACTTAGGCTCTCACTGCTGTTGTTGATGTCTCTGGGTTTCTGTCTCTGAGTAAGGATAAGCAGCTCTCTAGGAACCTTCCATACACCGGATTGTGGTAGCTGAGGCATACAGTTTTGTGGACTGAGCTATTACCATGCTCTTAGCTCTCAAGTGAGATTAAGTTGTTACTATTTTGAAACAAGCTGATACAATAATAATAACAGTAAATTCATCCTATCGGTTCTGTTTCTTTAGAGGGCTCTAAAGCCGGCTGTTGTTCAATCATACTCTGGCTTTCTCCCAAGTTGTGACTCTCTCTCAAAGCTGAGAACAGAATAGCTTTAAAGTAGAGAAACCAGACAAACATGACCTGTGCCAGGTGGTCAAGCACATTGTTTTTTGTTTTTTTGAGATAGGGTTTCTCTGTATTGTTTTGGAGGCTGTCCTGGAACTTGCTCTGTAGACCAGGCTGGCCTGGAACTCACAGAGATCCGCCTGCCTCTGCCTCCGGAGTGCTGGGATTAAAGGCGTGTGCCACCAACGCCCGGCTGGTTAAGCACATTGTTAATATGTCCCCGTGATGTGATGAGATGGGAATGGCACTCTACCTTGAAGATGATCCAGCCTAAACAACATATGTAACGAGAGGTTCTTTGTCCTGGCAGGGTCCCACCACACTCGAGAGACTCTCGCTGCTACCAGCCTGGCTAGTTCAGTCAGTAGAGCATGAGACTCTAAATCTCAGCGTCGTGGGTTCGTGCTCCATGTTGGGTGCCATTTTGTAATGAGAGCTTTCTGGCCCAGCTGGTTCTGCCCTGCTCAGCCTCAAATAAACACACAGATGCTATATTAATTATAAACTGTTGGCAGATGACTAGGGCTTCTTATTGATTATCTCTGTCTTAATTATTAACCTATTTCTATCAATCTATGTATTGCTGTGAGGCTGTGGCTTACCTGGTAATGCTCCGGCATGTTGTTACTCTTCGGCAGCATCACAACTCTGTTAGGGCCTGCTTACCTTTCCCAGAATTCACCTAGTCTCCTAACTCTGCATATTTTCCTGCCTCACTGAGTGAACAGTGTTTTATTCATCCACCAGTAAGAAAAACATATACAGAAGGACATCCCCTGTCACACATAAGCCTGGTTTCACTATGGGAAAAAAAAACCAGACCAATACTGACAGAGGCATTTCTACAAAACACAAGACCAATATTCCTTAAAGCTGTCAAGATCATAAAAAATGAGAGGGGCTGGTGAGATGGCTTAGCTGGTAAAGGGGCTTGCTGCCAGCCTGATGACCTGAGTTTGATCTGTAGAGTCCTTATTGTGGAAGGAGAGAACTGACTTCCTATAGTTATCCTCTGATGTTTATGTGACCGTCATAGCAAGTATCACACACACACACACACACACACACCAAACAAAGAAACAATAAATGTAACAAAAACAGAGAAAGTCTAAAAATTATTGAGGGCCAGGCCCAAGGTCAGGAAGCACAACTAATAAAGTAACTGTCTTAGTCATTATTCTATCGCTGTGAAGAGACACCATGACCACAGCATCTCTTATGAAAGAAAGCATTTAATTGGGGCTGGGTTACAGGTTCAGAGGTTTAGTCCATTGTCATCACGGCAGGGAGCATGGTGGCACACAGGTGGCCATGTTGCTGGAGAAGGAGCTGAGAGTTCTAGATTCAGATCTGCAGCCACCAGGAAGAGAGACACTGGGTCTGGCTTGGGCTTTTGAAATCCCAAAGTCCACACCCAGTTAACATACTCCTCCAGCAAGGACACATCCATTCAAAAAGGGCACACCTCTTAATCCCTCTCAAGTAGTGCCACTCCCGGATGACCAAGCATTTAAATATATGAGCCTAGAGGGGCCATTCTTATTCAAACCATGACAGTAACATGCCATCCAGAAAGGAGAGAGACAGCAGCAAAGCCTAAAGAAATCCAGAGGAAACAGGGTCCTCTGCAAAGGCAGTAATGCTCTTAGCTGCTGAGTCATCAACCCAGTCCTAGACAAGTCTACTCTAGACCAGCCAGGGTGACTTTGTCAGGTGTTCAATCTTAATGCTAACAGGTATCAAAGACACACAACCAAAACCTGGAATAGCGTCTTTTCTCTTCTGGGTGTT
The DNA here is from genome assembly GCF_017639785.1 of Mesocricetus auratus. Taxonomy (NCBI): domain Eukaryota; kingdom Metazoa; phylum Chordata; class Mammalia; order Rodentia; family Cricetidae; genus Mesocricetus; species Mesocricetus auratus. The sequence goes on along the minus strand of NW_024429266.1, from coordinate 147,836,001 downwards.
TTGTCCCCCCAGGGACTGGCAGGAGACAGGAGAGGCAGCAGAGGCAGGGAGAGGTGGTACCCAAGGAAGCTGAAATGAGTGTGGTTGAGTGGGTGTGGCAGGAACTCCCTCACTATCACACCATTTATTAAGTTGATCTGTAAGTCTTATTGGAGTCTCTTTCTATTTGCTTTCCCTCTCCTCTCTTCCACCCTGACTCCCTCTCCTTTTCCTTTCATTCCTTTACTTCCTCCTCCTCCCCCTCTCTTTCTCTCCCTCTCTCTCTTTCTCCTTCCTTTCTTTCTATAGCATGTCATGTATCCCAGGTTGTCCTTGAACTCAATAAGTAGCTGGGGATGACTCTGAACTTCTGATCTACCCGCCTTTACCTCCTGAGTGCTATCATTGTAGGCTTGTGCCACCAGTCCTGGTTATGAAGTGCTAGGGATTGAATTCAGGGCTTTGTGCATTCCAGGCAAGAACTCTTTTGAACTTGTCCTTGAATCTGTCCCTTTCTGTCCTCGCCATCATGCAGGAGGCCAGACGCAGAGCCTTCTCGACTAGAACAGTGGGCACATTCTCTCTTTCCACTGATACCTCCAGTGCCATTCCAGCTCACCTCTTTCCTGGAAAGCCGTCCTGCCTTCCTCTGGTCCTGGCTGCCCCACCCCTTCCAAGTTGCCTCCTGTCTCAACTGCAGTCCACGCTTGGCTACCATCTGTCCTGGCTGCACTCTATGTATGACACAGCTGCCCAGTCCTGCATTTTGATAATGCCCATCCTCAGCTTGAAGGGCCCTCTTCCATTCTGCAACCCCAGTCCAAGGCTCTTCCCTGGGAGAAGCATCCAGAGTTCCAGTGGTCTCTTGTGTGTATCCTTGAAGCAGCCCTTCTGTGGGAAATCCACTGGCTACTTTCCTTAGCTTCGAGCATTGTTGGGGTCTTTTTGCATTGTCCTCTCTATCTCTGTCTGTTGGTCTGTCTCTGTATCTCTCTCTGTAACTCTGTCTCTCTCTGTCTCTGTCTCTCTGTCTCTGTCTCTCTTCCTCTCTCTCTCTCTCTCTCTCTCTGTGGTACATTTTTGTGTGTGGAGTACAGAGACCCACCTTTGCTGTTGCTTTTTAGGAGCTGACCATCTTGTGTTTTGGTCTATCTAGTCATTTAGAGCACGAGTGTGAACCTAGCATCGAACACTTCAGCATGATTGGTTCTGGGTGTAGCTTGTGTGGAGGTGGGATTCGTGGATTGTGTGTGTGCATGTGCACACATGTGTTGTCATGCCTGTGTGTTTTCAAGGGGCATGTTTGAAGAGGCCAGAGGAAGGCATTGAGGTGCCCTACTCTAACACTCTCTACTATATTCCCTTGAGAAGGGTCTCTCACTGTTATGAGGCAGTTCTCTAGCAACAGAACCGATAGAACAAATCTATGTATAGAAAGGGGATTTATTAGAATGACTTACAGCCTGTGGTACAGCTAGTTCAACAATGACAGAAGGCACAAGAGCCCAGTGGTTGTACAGTCCACAAGGTTGAATGTTTCAACTGGTCTTCAGTATACGCTGGAATTCAAAAGGAGTAATAGACTTGCCCACAAGAGGGAGAACAAGCAGGCCAAGAGAGGAAACTTCCTTCTTTTGTGTCCTTAACATAGGCTGCCAGAAGAAGGTATGACCCAGATTAAAGGTGTATCTTTCGCACCTCAAAAGGTGTGGATCACATGCAGGTCTTCCCACTTCAAATGGTTTAATTAAGAAAAAAATTCCTCACAGGTATACTCAGCCACTTGTATTTTAGCTAATTCCAGATGCAGCTGAGTTGACAACTACGAGTAGCCATCATACTCACTGAGTCAGAAGCTACACTGGCAGCCCACACACACCAGTGATGCTCCTGTCCCGCATGGTACTGTGTTACCAGTGCCTACTGTAGGGTAAAAAGTCTGACTCACTTCCAGGTTTGAAAAATCCACTAATCCCTGGGCTCAAAATCCCACCAATTCCTGGACTCAAAATCTCACCAATCTCTGGGCTTGTCTCAAGCTCAGGACTTGAAATTCCACCAATCCCCATCCTGGAAATCTTCACCCTGGAAAACTCTGTCCTCAAGAAACCCCGTCTAAACCTGTTTCCTGCTCAGTTCCCTGCTGCTTCTTCCTTGAGCACTCCCTTGTGTCTTTCCCAATAAAATTCTTGTGTGAGGTTTGTTGTGCAGTGCGACTTTGTGATATTCCTTGACTCCCAACTGTCAGGATACCTTTCACCTCAGAGTGGCAACAATTAGACCTATACCAAGAGCTGGCTTTATATACAGCTTCTAGGAATCTGAACTCAGACCCTCATGCTCATGACTCAGCAAGCGGAGTCATTTCCCCAGCCCCACCTTGAGTTTTGAGACAGGGTGTCTCATTGACCCAGAGTTCACCAGGTAGGTGAGACTAGCCTATTGTTAAGTCCTGGGCCCTCCTGCCCATGGCTCCTCAGTGCCCAATTATAAGTACTTACTGCCATGCCCCACTTTTGCTTTTCTTTTTATTATTTTTAAATTTTATGTGCGTGTAGCTGAGTGTATACATGTGACCACATGTGTGCAGGAGCTGGAGGAAGTCAAAACAGGTGTCAGATGCCTGGGAACTGGAGTTAGGGATGGCAGTAAGTACTCCTAACCCCTGGACCATCTTTCCAGCCCCAACATGCCAGTCTCTAGTACATGAGTTATGGGGATCAAACTCAGGTCCCCATCCTTCTGTGTGTACGCCCCCAAACCCCCTTTTCATACTGTTAAATTCCAGAGAGTTGGAAAGAGCTTGGTAACTGCTGAGTGAATGGAGGAGGGGAGAGGCGACTGTGGCTCATCTCCAGTCTCGGCAGGAAGGAGTCTCTGTACCACGGGGAAAGATCTGCATCGAATCATCCCTGGTGAAGGGCATTAAGCCAGCTAGGGCCAGTTAGGGTCAGATTCAGGTTTCTCTCTGCCAAGAGTTGGCCTGAGATACAAGGAGCATTGTGGTGGCAAAGATGCCCAGCCTGGGAAGCTTCAAGAACGTGTCTACATGCAGGTGAGGTCATTTGGCTGAGCACCTGTAAAAATGGAAGGTGTGGTTAACCACAGCTTGCTTCTCCACCTCTTGCTGACTGCTGGTGGGCTGTTCCCAAAACACTGGCCCGAGGTTGGGTCACACAGTATTTGCTTCGTCAGTGCTGCAGAAACCAGGCTTGACACTGGCACTGTTAGTCTAGCTGGTTGAAAGTCTGGGATGCCTGGACCACCCTGGGACTTTGATTTGTCTGGGTGGAGATGGAGCATAGTGTGTGTAAAAGCTTCCCCACTGATTCTGATGCACAGTCAGGCCTAAGGAGCACTGTTCCTAAGAGGTTTGTTCCAACTCTGTTCCACTGGACTGAGGACTGGCTCCTTGGGGAGCTTTGGGTACAGGCCCACCAGTGTCTGGGACTGCTATAGTTTGGATTTTAATATCTACCAAAGGATCAGGTATTAAAGTTTCTGTTCCTTGCCCATGGTGCTGTTGGGAGGCAGTGGTGTGATGTTTCTTGGGGAGACAGGAACAAATGTCTGTCTACCACAGACAGTCACTGATGATGGCCCAAAGAAATGATCTGTCCAAGTATAGCTTAGTGAACTGATGACTTGATTGGGGTCACTTACAGGTGACTCAAGCTGTTGCATCATCAAAAACACCCCAGCATGCTGACCACTAAGAAAAATTGCATACTGAAGTTCTCTGTATGACTAGAAGGAAGTTCCCTGGAAGAATCTATCTCCCAGCAACATTAACTGCTTATAATTACAGAAAAAAATGATTAATTCTTTGAGAATTTCATACATCGTATTTTGATCATATTCCATCTCCTCCATCTTCTCCCAGGTCCATCTCCACAAAAAATATATAATATATAATATATAATGACTGGGGGCAAAGCACTCATACGTACAAAATTTAAAAAGTGAAGCACTATTTTATTTGTAAAGTGTGTGTGTGTGTGTGTGTGTGTGAGAGAGAGAGAGAGAGAGAGAGAGAGAGAGAGAGAGAGAGAGAGAGGCAGAGAGAGACAGAGAGAGACCTGAGTGCAGGTATCTGTGGAGGCCAGAGTTTAGATTCCATTGAGCTGGAGGGACTTGCTGCTGCGAGCTGCCCAGTGTGAAGCCTGGGAATTAAGCTGGGATTGTCTGGAAGGGCAGGACTTGCTCCAGACGAACACCTGACTCTTTTTTTTTTTTAAAGGAGATTCTGGAACTTGAACTCAGACCTTTATGCTTGCAAGGTAAGGCCTTTACTGACTGAGTTTATCAAATTGAAGATAACTGGGTCTACCCAAAGCTAACCTTTTGGGTTTCAGGTTTATAACCTTGAAACAGGTTAAGTAAGCTACAGACTCACCAGCTTTGGAGTCATAGGTTTGTTTCCTAAGCTGTCTCTTTTTATTGGAAGTTTTGCTGGTATCTATGAAGAAGTGAATATGATAAAAAACCAAACAAAGAAATGAAATAGTTAAGTGCTCAATATGTTTTTGTTGATTGACAGCTTGGTTTTGGGTCAGTCAAACCCACTGAACACTAACCCATTGAAAATGGCAGGAAAGCCTCATCTTAGAAGCGGGGAACTCCCCAGACCTTGGCTTTCATCAAAGTACAACATGAAAGCGGTTATTTAAGTTGTGTTTCTGAAGTGGTCTGGAGGAGACCAAGGCTTCCCATCCAGGAACTTCTCCAGGCCAATCCACACTCCCCCAGCTACACAGTTTCCTGGGAGAGATTTTTCCCAGTGTGGCTTTATTGGAGGCTGTGACAGGCAACAGGACACATAGAGCTTTCCTGTGTGGGCACAGACTCTCGGTCAGGCTGCCCTTCGGAGAAACCATAGGGCTGATGACCACACCTCTGTAGGGAGGAGGCTGGAGGAGGGTGAACCATGGCAGGCAATGTCAGCAAGGTACAGAAGCCAGGCGGGTGTTTTTTGCTGCAATGTGCCCTTTGTCTGTGTTTTGAGACAGGGTCTTACCCTGTAGTCTGGTCTGACTTTAAGTTGCCATTCTCCTGCTTCACTCTACTGAGATCTGGGATTACTAATGTGTGCTCTGTGCCTGGCTTCCTCTGTATATTTTAGACAGCACACACTGGAGAGCTGCATTCCTGAATGAGGGGCACCTTGTATTGCTGGGGGTCTGAGGAAGGCCCCTCCCTGGTAGCTGCTGCTTGTTAGCATACCTGGATGAGGGTCCTGTCGGAGTCCTCAGTGCATCCTTGTCTTCAGGAATGTTCTGGGGTTCTGTGGGAACTCCTTCCATTAGATTGTCCCCGGCTTATAAGCCTTACATGAACCTTGTGACGTGACTCTGCAACACAGTCCTTGGTCCTTAACTCTGGTCTAACACAACCCTGGCCAGCAGCAGAGGCTCTCAAGTGTCCCTGAGATCAATTCCCTTCCTTGCTCTTCCATGAATCTCTAGCCTGTAGAGATAAACTGTTTTGGGTCCTTCCTTAGGTGGCTGAGGACTGGACAGCATCCCAGGGACTTTTTTATTCAAATGTTTCCCTTGCAGGACCAGCTATGTGAATCTTATGTTAATACTCTCTGTGATTCCCATGTGTATGCACCATGTGACTGGTCAGTAAGCTTTATTAGATATCGCAAAATGGGACCAGTGAGTTGGGGCAGTTGGTAAAGGTGCTTGGCACCAAGTCTGAGGACCTGAGTTGGACCCCTGGGACTCCAGATGGCAGAAGGAGAGAACTGACTCCTGCAATTGTCCTCTGACATTCAACATTCGCATGCATACTGAGGCAGGCACGTGTGCACAAAAACACGAATCAAGGTAATAAAGTAGAAAAGTTGTAGTAAATGTTTGGAGTATCTCTTTTTCTTGTGTAATAATAGAGGCAGAGAAACTGTCCGTTGCTGTTCCTCCTGACACTGAGCAGTACCTCTGGGCCTGCTGGCTGACCACACAGAAATCATGGAAAACTGCAATGTTTGCCAGAAAAGGGGCACTGGAAACTGTCCAGTGATGCTTAGAAAGCATCTCTTAAGATCCAAAGCTAGGGCTGGAGAGACAGCTGAGGTGTTCAAAGTGCTTGGGGCCTTTGCAAAGGATCTGGTTGGGCTCCCACTGCCCATGCCAGGGGGTGCTCCATGGCATTTAACTCCAGCACCAAGGGATTTGGCACCCTCTTCTGGACTCCGCAGACAATTGCATTCACTTATGTTGGCACACACACACACACACACACACACACACACACACACACACACGCACACACACACACACTTAAAAAATAAGGTCTAAAAAAGATTGGAAAATGATCATATCATCAGCACAGCCTGATCAGGGCATTTTGTGCAGTTAATAAAATTGCATAGAAAGATATGCCTAACATGTTTTCAGTTTATGGTGAGTTCCTCCTGAATTCTATTTCCTGTCACTCTGAAGCCCAGGCTGCCTCCTTCTCCTCCTCCTCCTCCTCTTTTGGTTTTTCGAGACAGGGTTTCTTTGTGTTGCTTTGGAGCCTATTCTGGAACTTGCTCTTGTAGACCAGGCTGATCTTGAACTCACAGAGATCTACCTGCCTCTGCCTCCTGAGTGCTGGGATGAAAGGCGTGCGCCATCACTGCCTGGTGGAAGTCTTCTTAAAATACAGAAGTTTCACCAGCTCATCATTTACAGTTTTTGTAATGAGAAGACGCTGAAAAAGACACTGAGTATCTAGGAGTCCATTAGGAAGCTGCTGTCAATAGAGCTAACTAAATTCCAGAGAACAAACAGTCCTTCTGAGGACAGACAGGACATGGACACAATTTCAAGCTGGGTAGTACATGTGGGGAAAAAAAGAGGCCAGTTGGCCCCATCCCAAATCTACATATGCATACATGAAAATCTCACCTCCAAAGTTAGAACAGCCAGTCTCAAGCTATAGAAGCGGCAGCAGAAAGTTCTGATGGGTTCTTTAGGGCTGAGGGTGGACCTGGGAGGACTTAGACTTCCTGGGAAGTTCAGTTCAAAGGTGAGACCACAGCTATTGCCCTGTTCTTGAGGTGGTGAGGGCAGAGACCCCAGACCGCATGGTGCACAACAGGCGGCTCACTCACCTGCTTCCCCAGTTCTCTCTCTAAAGGCAATGGCCATGTGCTTTGTGGGGTGTGGGAAAGGTGGGTCTCTCACCCCCAGTCCTAGGGGAGAACTAGCAGTGGGTGTAAGAGTCAGGAGTGGAAGGGAACATGCTTGTTACATGTGTTGCAGTACCAAGAGAGAGCGGTACTAAGGATGGATGGAGGAGACAGACATGCGTAAATCCGATTGGTCTTTGGGCGTATCTGGGGATTGTCTTGATTGTTATTTTGCCTGGCCCACTGTGGGTGTAACTATTCCCCAGGCAGAGGTCCCTGGGCTATAAGAGTGGAGGGGACTGGCTGAGAGCAAGCAGGCAGCTTGGGTGCATTTGTCTCTCTCTGCTCTTGACTGTTGGGTGTGATGCTTCAAGCTCTCATCTTGGCTTCCTCTTAGTAACGGGCTGCAAACTGGCATTGTGAAGCAAATAACCGTTCCTTTTCCTCTAAGTTGCTTTTTTTCCCAGGATATTTAATTCCAGCAACAGAAATAAAACTAGCATACCCTCCTTATACCCAGAGGAGTGGCTATAATGGAGCTGAGGCTGCTGGTCACTGAGTGACTGAAAGGCCAGTAGTCAGGCAGAGAAGGACCTGGGAGGGCACTCTGTGTGGAGGCCTGGGAGTAACCAGCATAGCCGTGCTGGGCGCTGCACACACCTCCAGCCTTCCTACCCCTCACTGGCCTCCCAGGTGGCCCAGGCAGAGATTACCATTTCCATGTTGCAGTTGCCCAGGCTGAGGCTCAGCTGTCTGTCGGTTGCCCAAGGACATGTGCTGGTGCACGGCAGAGCTTAGATGGGGACCTTGCTGGGCTCCCCTCCCCTCCCATTCTGAGGGGTGAGAAGCCATGGAGTGGGGGCACAGGCACCTTTCCAGCTGTAGCTTTACTTTTTAGCTTTCACTCAGCCTAGACTAGGTCACAGTCAGCTTCACAACCTCCTCCTTATGGTGTCAACATGGTCATGGTGCCTAAAACTCCTGTCACACCACCTCATCCAACAGGCACCTTGTCCTCACATGCTCCCAAGCAGGGTGAGTGTAGAATATAAGGTATTTAGAGAGAGACCAAGCTCGTGCAACTTATGTTACATTATTTTCTAATCTATTCTATCATTGTTCATTAATTTCTTTTTCTTTTTTTTCTCTTCCTTTTTTATTTAAGTTAGAAACAAACTTGTTTTACATGTCAATCCCAGCTCCTTCTCCCTCCCCTCCTCCCCCACCCTCTCCATCAGGCCCCCCAGTCTCCCACCTAATCTCCACTCCAATCCCCAGGCAGGGTGAGGGCCTCCATGGTGGATCTCCAGAGTCTGTCATTTCATCCAGGGGAGGGCCTAGGCCCTCCCCCCACGAATCCAGGCTGAGAGAACCTCCCTCATTGTGGGATGGGCAGCCAAAGTCCATTTGTATACCAGGGATAAGTACTACCCAAGGCTCCATAGATTACCTAGGCCTCCTCATTGACACCCACATTCAGGGGGTCTGGGTCAGTCCCATGCTGTCCTCCCAGCCATCAGTCTGGGGTCATTTCTTTTTCAAAAAAACTTGTTTTTATTATTTTTAATTGTGTGTGTGTCTGTGTGTGGAGGGGGGATGGGCACATGAGTACAGTGCCCACAGAGGTTAGAAGAGGGTGTCAGACCTCTGGAGCTAGAGACACAGGGCTTTTGCGCCACTCAGTATGGGTGACAGGAACTGAATTCTGGCCCTTTGTTCCTAACCGCTGAGCCATCTCTCTAGAACACTGTTTGCTCCTCTCTTATGTAAAATTTATAAATTAAACTTTGTCATGGAATGCATTTGTAGAAAAATTATGAGTATGGCACACACACACACACACACACACACTTGCCCTTTGGTACTACCCCTGGTTTCAGGCATCCTGCTGGAATGCTTTCAGGTTGGCCTGGGCTCCCTTAGAAAGCATCTAGGAAAATCACAGGTAAGGCCCTGGTAGGAGGCAATATTGGCTCTGTCTGGGAGGTTTAAGGTTTCAAAGAAGGAGAAATACTTTAGATGTTTCTGGAACAGCTTCCTAAACCTGGCTACTCATCAAACTCATCTAGAAAGACAAAATGAAATAATTCTAAATCAATCCACAAAACCACAGAACCATTCCCAGGCCCCCTTCAGGCCTGCACAATGTCTGGCAACAGGAAAAACTGATTCTACCTGCGTCTCTCCCAGTAGCTTCCAGGGCTCCAGGTGGAGACTCTCGGAGGGCTTTTGGGCCAGGCTTGGGACCAGGCAGGGCACTACAGGGAGCTCTGAGACACACAGCTGGATCCAGAGGCATAGTGATGGGCACCGAACTTGTTTACTGTGTGCTTACAGTGATGATTTCTTTGTCAAAACACACTCCGGGGAGCTGCCGCCCCCGGGCCTCTGTGTCATCTCTCTTTTATTGGAACAGAAAAAAGGCCTGCATTATTGTTCTCCGGACGCTGGTTTTCTCAGGGATCAAGAAAGCAACAAGCACTTTGTGCTAACAGCAAAGCCGGCTTTGTTGTCTGAGGCCAGGGAGGTGAGGCTGCAAGGAGAAAGCCTTTCACAGACCATAAAAGAGACACTCGTACACACACAGCAGGCTGGCGGCGGAGGACTGGGGGATGGCTTGGAAACCATCCTCGGAGCTTCTCTGCCAGTGCAGTCAATGCTCTGCATGTTTCTGTGTGAAAGCCATCTTGGGGGTGGGGATATGGTTCAGCTGGTAAAGTGCTTGCTCTTGCTACACGAGCTCAAGGACTGGGGGTTAGGCCCAAGAGTTCACACTCCAAAGATGAGAATGGTCTGCTTGTGACCCTAGTCTTGGTGGGCAGCCACCCTCGTGTGCTCGGTGCCCTCCAGGTCAATGACAGAGTGTTCCCCAAATAAGAAGTGGATGGTGTCTGAAGAGTAACATTCAGGGTTGACCTCTGGCCTACACATGCATATGAACAGACAGGCAGACAGACAGACACATACCAAATATAATTTTTTTGCCATTGTGTAGCCTTAAACTCACTACATAGTCCAAGTTGGCCTGGAACTCACAGAGATCCACCTGCCTCTGCCTCCTGAGTACGGAGGATAATGAAACCTGGCCAATGTAACATTTTAAGCAACATGTTCATTAACCGTTGAGAATTTCACACAAGGTCATCTTGGCAGGCATGTGCCAGGGCCATTTCTAGGGGGCAGTGTTGTGACGTGATGCTTCTGGGACGTGGAAGTGAGTTGGTCTCACTGTGGTTGCTCTCAGGTGGGCATTCAGACAGTGAGCCCTGTGCTTTCTCTGCCACCATCTGCTCTCCTCATGACCTGCAGCTGTAGCTGCTCTCAACCTGGCACAGGCAGGTGAGCAAGGCTCAGAGAGGGAGTTCTTTCCTCCGCTTTCTGAAGTACAGGTTCCTGGCTCATTCCCATGACGTCAGAAACCGTTTGGTGTGCAGGCCCCTGCCTGTGGAGGCAGTCATGAACCTGAAAAAAGCCTTATAAGTTGGGTTTTTCTTCCCTCCCCTCCCCTTCTCTCATTTTCCTTTCTTCTCTTCTCCCTCCTTCCTTCCTTTCAAACTTAGTCTTGCTATATAGCTCAGGCTAGCCTGGCACTTGCTGTATAGGCTACAGTGGTCTTGAACTCGTGCCGGTCATCCTGCCTCAGTCTCTTGGAGTCCTGGCACTACAGGCGTGGGCTGCCGTGCCCAGTTGCATGTAGAATTTCCTTCGTGTGAAGCACGGAGGTTGAGAGGTCTCTGTGTGCTCCACACGTGTCTCAGTATGTATAAGTAAACATTTGTTTATTATTGCTGTGGTATGAGGTAGATGTTTGGGTGTAGATGTCTTTTACCAACTGAGTCATCTCTCCAGTCCCTGGCCGAGCTCTGGCTTTTGATAGATGACACTTTGAGGACTGTGAGCGCCACTGAAGTGACGCTTGGTAAAGTGGCAGAGTGGTGTCCCGACTCACCAGGCCTGGGATGGAGATAGGCAATTTGCTCTCTAATCCATCTCTAAATTCCTAAAACGGTGAAGCTGCTGCTGTAGTGGGGACTCTCACTGTAGAGGTCTGTGTATACTCTACCTCTCTCCAAATATATTTAAAATATTTACTTATTATTGTTGTATGGTGTGTGTGTGTGTGTGTGTGTGTGTGTGTGTGTACAGTGTACATACGGAGGCTAAAGGCTAAAGGCTAACTTCATGGGAGGAAATGGGTTATTTCATCTTACAGCTTATAGTCTATTATGAAGGGACTCAGGGCAGGAACTGAAGGGCTATGGGAGTAAGTAGAGGCTGCTTACTGTCTTACTCCCATGGGTCATTCAGCTTGACTGGGATGGTTTAACCCACAGAAACAGTTGACCTGAGCAAGGAGGAGCTCTTGGACCCCAGATTGATGGCTGTGTGGAAAGCATGGGACTGACCCAGATCATCTGAATGTGGGTGTCAGGGAGGAGACCTAGGCAATCTATGGGGCCTTGGGTAGTATTTATCCCTGGCGTACAAATAGACTTTGAGTGCCCATGCCACAATATGGGAGGCTCTCTCAGCCTGGACTCTTGAAAGAGGGCCTAGACCCTACCCTGGATGACATGACAGACTCTGGAGATCCACCATGGAGGGCCTCACCCTCCCTGGGGATTGGAGTGGAGATTGAGTGGGGGGCTTGAGGACCTTGTGGGGAGGGATGGGGAGGAGGGGAGGGAGAGGGAGCTGGGATTGACATGTGAAACAAGCTTGTTTCTAACTTAAATAAAAAAAAAGGAAGAAGAAAAAATATTTAATTCAAAACCACCTGTCCCTGGGTGGCATCACCTACAGTCGCCTGGGCTCTTCCACATCCACCACTAAATAAAATGTCATGCAGGCTTATCTACAGGCCAATCTTGTTGGACATTTGCTCAGGTGAGGTTCTTTCTTGCTGGATGATACTGCCTGTGTCAAGTTGACAAAACCTAACTGACAGCTGACTGTAGGAAGACTGCACTGTCTCTGTAGGCAACTCTGCTTTCATCATTGTGTGGAAGTTCTGACTCCAGCCAGGGTCTGGAGCGAGCTGCTTCCTTCTCTCACAAACTAAAAGGTGGATGGTGCCTGAGAAATGATGCCTGGGGTTGACCTGTGGGCTCATGCATGAGCACAGATGTGTACACAAACACACACACACACACACACACACACGCACGCATGCACGCACGCACACACACACACAGCTTTCTCAAACACACCTTACACCTTGTACTGTAGTGTTCTCACAGACCCTCCCTGCTTCCCCAGTGGCTTGAAATGCAGTGCTTTGGGATACTCATTTGGAGCGATTGACTGTGGAGAGAGCAGTTGCAAGCCCCTTTCTGTCCACTGGTCTTGGTCAAGTGTTTTACAGGCAGCAGTTTTCAGTGATAGGACATAACCTCATTTCAGCCCCACTGGCATGTATTTTGCACCCTGCCCCCACAACAATCTGCCTCTAGTCTTGTTACTGAACTCTTTTTTTTTCCTACTTCCTAGAGAGTATACTCATGTATCCCAACCCAGAGAGCAATGCAGTCAGAGAAACAGATTGCCAAACCCGGTTACAGGATCCGAGCCACAGAGCAAACCATGAGCTTCTTCAAGCTGTCCACACATCTGCAGGGGATGGGCTTAGCAAGTCTCTGAAGTCTATCCATTGAACTTCCTGCTGTCCCTGCCTCCTTTTCTTTTTGTCTCCCTACAGCTTACCTAGGTCTTTGTTTGTTCGTTCATTCATTAATTAATTAGCTAATTAATTAATTAATTCATCTGTTTTGGGAGCATTTGCTTTACCTTTGGCCAAACGTATTGAAAAATAGCATAAGACAATCAGACCTCTTGGCTCTGGGAGACAATGGGGTTCCAGAAGCAGATGAAGCTGAGGAGCCTGGGCGGGTGATGGCCCCTCTCAGCCATTCTCAAGCACCCGCCCTTCTTTATTGATGCTGTGGTGTCATTTGTTCAGACGTTTTCAGGTGAGTGCCACGGCCTCCTCTCTAGATGCACAGGGCACACGTTCCTGATTTAAACAAATCGAGGTCATTTTTTGTTGGTGAGTGATTTGCTTAGGCTGCTGGGACCTGGAGGGAAGGGTACTGGACACTGGAGGAAGGTTCTAGAAAGGTCTTTTCCCATGGGAGACACAAGGGGAAGAGTCTTTCTCATAGACGTTGCTCTCAGGCCAGTGACCTCTGAGACGCAGAAATGAGGAGAGATACAAGGCTCCAGGTGGGCAGAGCAGAAAGCTGGAAGACACTTGGGTCTTTTAAGGTATGGTTGGTCAACCCTGTGAATACAGCACCTCTGGACAGTGCCTGTCTTTAAACTCTGAGTGCATATGGATATCTTGATTTGCCTTTATTATTTTGTTTTCGTGTAAAGGGGAAAATAGTTATCAACTGAAAAAAATAAGCCTTCAATTCTCAGCCTCTAGATTAGGAAGATAGCAGGTGATGTTGAGAGTGGGGGGCAGTGAACTGGCCCTGTGCCCAGTCAAAAGGAAATGACTGCAGATTGACTGCTCTGTGTACAGAACGCTTAGAGAACTATGAGTGTGACAGGGTTGACCATCTCACCACAGAGGCCTGCAATCTGCTTAAAATCAACTATTGTGTGGGACAGCACATGGCTGTTCTCTTAGCACTTGGTAGAGGCAGGAGGACCAGAGATTAAAGGTCATTTTGACCGCACAGTGAGCTTGAGTCCAAACCTGGGCTACTCAAGACACTGTCTCAAAACAAACAAACAAACAAAAAACAAACAAAGCTAACAACAGGCAAACCCCTAAACCCCAAAAGCACACAAACAAAAGAAAACAAACAAAAACAGAACAATAACAAAAATCAAAAACCAAAAAAAAAAACTCGAAACCAACCAACCAACTAACCAACCAAACAAACAAACAAACAAAACTAAACCAGGACTAGAGAGCTAGATTAGCAAGATTACAAGCCTGTGCTGCTCTTGCAGAGGACTGGGGATTGTTTCCCAGCACCCACATGGAGGCTCATAATCGTCTGTAACTTCAGTTCCAGGGGCTCTGACACCCTCTTCTGGCTTCTAGTGGCACGGTACACACACACACACACACACACACACACACACACACACACACACACACACCGAAGAAGCAGCATACAGTATGGAAATTGCAAAGAAGAAAATGAAGTTTGGGTCATCCTTTTTATAGGAAAAGTGCTTGCCCTCTGTATTTCATCCTCCCTGCCCCCTCTCATTACAAGCTCCCTGAAAACTTATATAAATGACAGGTCATATGTCCAGAACCTGGCCATTCCTCCTGTAGCCCAGAACATCACATCCTTTTTTTTTGTCAGAATAAAATCTCCTCTGAGATCCTGACTGGTTCTCTGCTCCATTGGTCATCCTTCAGTGTAACCTCACCTGTATCCCTTTTGTCTAGAGGCGCCACAAGGAATGAGATTAGTTTGGAGAGAAGTCTGGAGGGAATGAGGCTAAACCAGGCATTGTAGATCTGGAAGTGGACCCTCAGCCCAGCTGCGCCCCGCCCGAGAGTGAGTCCTTTTGGATGTGTGTAGTTCCCTCAATGCCTTCCCAGATGCGAGCCTCGCATGCCCTGGCTCCTAGGAACGAGGGGAGAGCCTCTACACGTGCTCACTGACGCCTCCCTTTCAGGTGATCTGACGAGTGATGCCAGGCTGTGAGGTGGGCTGGTGCCGAGCTCTTTGAGTGGCGATTCCTGCTGTCGGCAGTCAGCCCTGCTAACTCTGGCTGTGGCTTCAGGGCAGGCGCCGCAGACCAGCTGGAAGGGGTGTTGTGAGGAGCGCTGTAGGAACATCTTGGGAAAAAGGTTGTCACACAGCCTTCTGAGCTCATCATTGTGTCTGTCATTCCTCACTGCCCTGTGGCACATACACTGTGCCTGCTTTGTGTGTGCCCGTGGCTCTCGTAGGGCGTTCCTACCCCTTGTGCAATGACTACCAAGTGGCTTGGCACAGGCCTGAATGCACGTCCCAGGCAGGTGGCGTGATGACACCTGGCTGGCACGGCTCCTTGTGATCCCTTGGCTACTCATGTCCCCACTGTATTCCCTTCACAGACACTTGTGGTCTAGTGGGAACTAGGCCATGAGCTCATTCACAGTTCACCTGTGATGAGTGAGTTCTTTCTTTGTGTGTGTATAACACAGCTCCCAGGGATCAATACAGCTGAAACCAACAAAACAGAGGAGCAATACAGACTACGTCACTATGTACACTCAGATCGAGCACTGTTTACTAAGCCTTTGCCTTGCACCCGTCTTCGAGGTTTTATGTGGTAATTCATTTAAGCTGATCAAAACCTCCCCACTGAGATATGGCCAATATGCTGCTCGCTTTACTATGAGGAAATTGAGGACAGAGTAGTTAATTCACCTATCCAGGATGCACAGTGTAGAGGCAGGATTTACTCAGAAACCCATACACATGGCCAAGACAGATTATATTACACAGTGTGTTTTTGGTATTTGTGTCACTGTTGTTTGAGGAAAAGTCCCCTTGACCTCTGTGCTTTTACTTATATCAGCGTAAAAAATCTAAACTGTTTACCTAGGTCTTTAAAATCATCATTTACAATAAGTTCGAGTTGTAGTCTACTTCTCTCTCTGCCATCCATGTCATTTGAATACTTGGACTTTGTTTCATGTTTGGAATGAATGCATTTTTAAAAAATGACAGTATTTATTTCTTTTTGTGTGTGTATGTGTGCACGTCTGTGTGTGTGTGCCCATGTGTGTATGACTTAGTCAGGAAGCAGAGGGCAGTGAAAAGCTGTGCTCAGGTTCCTTTTTCGTTTTTTATTTAGTCTAGGACTGTGGCACCTGCACCACAAGCACGGTTAACGTACTGGGTGAAAGCCTGGAGATTTAAATAAAAGACAAGGCTTCTGGCCGTTTGTGCTAAGATAATGCGCGCGCGCGCGCGTGTGTGTGTGTGTGTGTGTGTGTGTGTGTGTGTGTGTGTGTTTAATGTAAGGAGGGATCAGCCTTATATACAGACTTACAGCACAGTGGCAAAATCCCAGATGTAAGAGTCGGTGTTTTCCTTGTAGTAGATGATGTCAGTGGGGCAAGGCTGTAAGCCAGGACTAGAGAACAGGATGTACCTGTGGTTATCAGCTGACAAGCCATGCACAGAGACCCTGGGCTGGGCCCAACATTGGACTTCAGCCCAAAGGATATTGCCAGCCATGTTGAGGGTGAGTTTTCCCTCTTCAGTTAAACCTCTCTGGAAACATCCTTATTGACACACCCAGAATGTCTCCAGATGGCTCTAAATGCTGTCAAGCTGAGAACGAAGGCTGACACTGTGGTTTTTCTTTGAAGACTCTTCCTGATGTTATCTACAATGGTTGTATCCATTTACATCTGACAGCTGCATTTCAGTCTCCTTGTCATCCACATGTCTGTACTCTGACAGCTGTGTGTGGGTCCCCTTGCTCTGCTCACTAGCCAGCATGGCTTTTTTGTGTTCTTTTCCATATTAGCCATTCTGACTGGGTGGGATGTTTCAAACCCACTGTGGTTTTGACTTGCAGTTCCTTAACAGTGATGGTGAGCATTTTCACAAGCACTTTTTGGCTTTTTATGTGTCTTTATTTGAGGAATCTTTATTCAGATAGTTTAGTCATCTTAAAGTTGAGTTATTTAGTTTTTTATTGCTGGATATTTTGAGTTCCTTATAAACTCTGCTCATGAATCCTTTGACTGGTGGACATGACAAGCCAGGGAGAAGGTGAGAGCAAGAAAGGGGAGAATCTGGTCAGCTAGAGTGGACCTGATGCCCACCAAAGGGGATTGTGAAGAAGACACAGTCTCACAGTTTCCTTAGACACATCGTCTCCACTTACTTAAAGATTCTGCTTGTTGTAGAACTACTTTTGGTGACTTTTTTTTTTTTTTTTTGGTTTTTACGAGACAGGGTTTCTCTGTAATGTTTTGGAGGCTATCGGAGTTCCAGCCCAGCCTCGAACTCACAGAGATCCGCCTGCCTCTGCCTCCCGAGTGCTGGGATTAAAGGTGTGCACCACCACCGCCCGGCGGTGACTTTTATTTTTAGTGGGGAACTGGCCATTTTGTGGAAGTCTAGAAGTCATGAATGGAGCTGTGTCTCCTGGGTGATTCCAAACGTGTGATGTCTGGTTCTGAGTTTTGGGGATCTTTTGTCTTATTCATTCCCTGTTTGGATTGCATGGGTTTTTATTGTAAATGTTCATTTATTTATGTGCTTTTTGTGTGTGTGTCTGTGCACAAATCTGGTCAAAGGACAACTTGCAGAATTGAATCTCTTCCACTGTGTGGGATCTTGGGGTCAAACATAGGTTTTCAGGCCTGGCAGGAAGAGCGTTAACCCACCAAGCCACCTGGTTGACTCTAGAATTGAAGTTTTTTTTTTCCTCAAGGAGTTCTTGAGTTATCAGTTCAAATGCTTTTCCATATTTACTTACTTCTTTGTCTTTACTGTTTTCTTCTTTCTTTAGGCAGTTGGTCAGTTCTTTTTATAAATTACTGAGTTGAACATTTAGTTTTTTTGCTTTTCTTTAGTTAATTTAATTAACAGAAAAGATTTTACTTTTGAGCCTCAACCAGCTAGAGTGTTCTAATTTTGATTGTACCTCTGACTGTAGATGGTTAGCGATTGTTCTGACTGGTTTTGTGCCAACCTGATACAAGTTAGAGTCATCAGAGAGGAAGGAGTCTCAGTTGAGGAAATGCCTCCATGAGATCCAGCTGTAAGGCCTTTTCTCAAGTAGTGATCAGTGCGGGAGGGCCCAGCCCATGGAGGGTGGTACCATCCTGGGATGGTTGCCCTGGGTTCCATAAGAAAGAAGGCTGAAGGCCTGGGGGTGGTGGTGGCGGCGGCGGCGGCGGCAGTGGGCGCACGCCTTTAATCCCGGCACTTGGGAAGCAGAGGCAGGCAGATCTCTGTGAGTTCAAGACCAGCCTAGTCTGCAAGAGCTAGTTCCAGGACAGCCTCCAAAGTCACAGAGAAACCCTGTCTCGAAAAACTAACCAACCAAACAACAACAAAAGAAAAAAGAAAGAAAGGAAGGCAGGCAGGCAGGCAGGCAGGCAGGCAGGAAGGAAGGAAGGAAGGAAGGAAGGAAGGAAGGAAGGAAGGAAGGAAGGAAGGAAGAAGGCTGAGCAAGCCAGGAGAAGCATGCCCATATGCAGCTCCCCTCTATGGCCTTTGCTTCTGGGACTCTTCCCTGTTTGAGTTCTTGTCCTGATGTCCTTTAGTGGGGAGCAGCAATGTGGAAAGTGTCAACTGAATAGACCCTTTCCTCCTCAACTTTCTTTATGGTCATGGTGTTTTGTTGCAGCAATAGAAGCCCTAACTAAGTCAGTGATTATATATATATATATATTTTTTTTTTCTTGCCTAATCTATCTGACTAGACTTCATTAAATGCTGTCTACAAGCAATGTGAGTGGATACCTGACACTGGTCTTTTGCTTGATCAAAATTATTCACCTTTTGTCAAGATCTATTTTTACTTACGTGTAAGCATTTTTACTTAAGTGTAAGTGTGTACCTATGTGCATATATGTGCAAATGCCCACTAGAGGGCCTAAGATCCCCTTGAGCTCGAATTACAGGCAGTTGAGGGTGCTGAGAACTCAGCTGGGGTCTTTTGGAAGAGCAGCTGGTGCTCTTACCCACTGAGTCATCTCTCAGCTCCTATTGATCTTTTCTTTTGCCTTTTTTCATTCCAAAATATTTATTAGGTAGTTTACATGGTAGATGTTATTTTATCCCTTCGGATACAGTAGTGAATTAAGGCCCAAAAGTCTTGTTCCTACTAGGTGAAGCAATCACACACTGAATGGATGACTATACAGCAAACATAGCACAGTTACAGAGTTGGTAAAGAACATAAGGCAGAAAAGAATGATAGGACCATGTGGTTAGAGTTAAGTCTAACCATCCTCAGGACAGATCAGGCATAGCCTGAGGAAATTATAGCGGGTGTCTTAAGTTTACATTCTGGTTGGAATAGTAACTAATTATTAGAAACAATAGAGATCCTTTCTTTTTCATTATGGAGACAACATATAATTTTTTCTGAAAATATTTTATTTGTGTGTGTGGCATGCCATGACAAGTGAATAGATGTTAGAAGACAACCTGTAGGAGTTAGTTTTCTCCTTTCACCAAGAGGCTCCTACGTATCAAACCCAGGTTGTCAGAGCCTTAAGCCACTATGCCATCCCATAGAATCCCTGAAAATAGCTGATAGCTGAAATAGTCACTTTATACTTGACACCACTGCATTATAATTATAAAAAACATTAAGTTATCATTATTAGTGTTATTGTTGTAGTCAGTTAAATTCATATAATTTCTCGTTTCAGTTTATCTGTTCTAGAGAATTAAATTCTATTAGGGAGGGATATTATCTTTATAGTTTTCTAAGTAAATGGGCTAGACATGGTGGCACACAACTTTATTCCCAGTACTCAGAAGAGAAGACAGAGGCAGGTAGATCTCTGTAAACTGAAGGCTAGCCTGGTTGTCATAGTAAGTTCCAGGTCAACCACAACCTAGGGAGACCCTGTCTCAAACAAACAAACAAAAATAGGAGTGGTTTTGTGGAAATCATTGTACCAGGTTTTGAGATTTGCCTTATCTCCTACATTGGAATTTTAAGTAGCTGTTCAGGGAGCCCTCTATTTATAGACCTAATGCTTATGAGGCAGTTTGTGTCTTCTCAGAAGCCAACTAAAAGCCACAGCATTGAAATGGGAGCTTAACTGCCTCGTCCAGAGTCCAGGGTTCACACTTTCCTGCCCAGTATGGAAATCTCCCAGGGTGCATCCGAGTCTGCACTCAAGTAAGGCTTGGGTGCTGCTGTAAGGAAGCCCTGTTGTATGTGATCTTTAAAGCTACAGACCCTCAAGTGGACGGAAGGATGTTGTGGGATGCTTAGGGTGTGTTTCTAATGTACTTGAAGATAGCACTTGATGAGAGCAGAGGAAGGAGATGAAAATGAAGACCCATGCTGGCTGTGAACTTCACATAGCAGGTCCCTGAGCTGCCTGTGTGTATATGTGTGTGTCTGTATATATGTATGTGTGTGTGTGTGTGTGTGTGTATGAGTGTTCTGTATATATGTGTGTGTGCATGTGTATCTGTGTTCATGTGTCTATGTGCATGTATGTATGTGTGTATGTGTGTGCATGTGTGTCTATGAGTGTTCTGTATATATGTGTGTGTGAGTGCATGTGTATCTGTGTTCATGTGTGTATGTGTGTGCACGTGTGTGTGTATGTGTGTGCATGTGGTAAGTGCAGTCATGCTGCTTCATACTTCAGGCTACCTCACCTGTGAACTTCCCAAGATTCTGTGGGTTCTGCCTCCCATCTCACTTAGGAGTGGTGAGATTATAGAGACACAACTGACTTTATGTGGGTTTTGGGGACTTGAACTGACACCTTCACACTTCTGTGCTCATTGCTTCACCCACTGAGCCAACTCCTCAGTCCCTTAATCACTTTAACGTGTGACATGATGACACTATCATCTGCTTGTATGGCCCCACAGGTTCTGGGTTCTCTGGTCTTCTCCTGACACCCTTCCCCCATGCTTTCCTTCACCTTGAAGGTCACTGGAGGCTGGGGGCTTGAGTTGGATCACATCTTCCAGGCGTTTAGGAACACGTTTAGGTTTTTGCTCTAAGAACCAGACTGCACACGTGGGAGACTGTCCTAGCTCAGCGTCCTGAGCTGAGTGGGTGGGAACTGAACAAACAGCACTGGAGGCAGAATGACTAGCAGAGCCCCAGAGTGCCAAGGTGGAGAGAAGCGGCCTCAGGACTTGGCTCCCGGGTCCCCTTCCTGACAGGTACCCAGAAGCCCCACACCCTGGCTGGGAGTATGCACAGAGCAGGGGAAAGGCCACTCTTTCTTTGTTCTGGTGGGACATTTCAATGCTGCAGTGTCCTCCTGGGATGACACTCATACCCACAATCCTGTCCTCCTGTGTGTCAAATGCTAGAGGTGTAGGCTCTTGGGCAGTACTCCAGCTCTCCTGTCTTCCAGGGGGCCCTTGCAGTGCTTGTGGCAGAGGACCTATCCTGGGCACTTCAGTGTGCAATGTTCACTAGACCCAGTGTTCTTGCAAAGAGGCTGCCCCCCATGCATTTCCCTTTCAGTACAAAAGCTCTATTTTTTTTTTTTTTTTGGTTTTACAAGACAGGGCTTCTCTGTATTGTTTTGGAGGCTGTCGGTCCAGCCTGGCCTCGAACTCACAGAGATCTGCCTGCTTCTGCCTCCTGAGTGCTGGGATTAAAGGCGTGCACCACCACCACCCGGCGTCAAAATCTCTATTTTTATGCCCAAGAATAAAATTCCTGTAAAGCTGTGGTCCACTCATGCATAGCGTTTAGCACAAACCAGTGACCTTCCTTGTGGAAGCTCCCTTCTTTTTTCAAGGTAGGTTGATGAATATGGATCTGTTGGTCACACACACGGATCTTTATAGCTCTGTCCCTCGCTGAACCATGCCTCGATGCTGTCTGGCAACTCTTGGACTCCTGCTCCATGGCTGTGAATGGCTGAGCTGCACATGCAAGGCCCACGCACTGGAGAGACACGGGGATGGTTTGCCAAAACTAACAGGGACCGGGTGGACAGTTCTAGAAGTGCTCTCTGCAGTTAGAGGCCAACAGTGGGTTCCAAGGGATGGGGCAGAAGAGAGACAGATAGGCCTGTGTGTACTTCCACCAGGCACTGCAGAGGAGATCCAAAGAGATGCAGCCTTGGCGTTTGGGCTGTGTGCACTGCAACTCTCTGCTGGCTAGTTCTGTCAGCTTGACACAACCTAGAAGCACTTGGGTGAGGGTCCCAATGAGGAGTTGTCTAGATCAGGTTGGCCTGTGGGCATGTCTGTAAGGGATTGTCTTGTTTGGTCCTTAAGATGAGAAGATTCATTCAACCTGAATGTAGGTGGCACCAGAGCTGGACTCGGAACTGTGTAAGAGAGAAGAAAGGGGGGCTGGAGAGATGGCTCAGAGGTTAAGAGCACTGGCTGCTCTTCCAGAGGTCCTGAGTTCAGTTCCTAGCAACCACATGGTGGCTCACAACCATCTATAGTGAGATCTGGTGCCCTCTTCAGGCCTGTAAGCAGACGTGCAGTCAGAACATTGTATACATAATAAATAAATTAAAATAAAAGTGAAGAAAGTCAGAGAAGCGTCCTCAGGCCGGTGGCATATGTGCTTTCCCCTCTGTTCTTTTTTCTTTTTCTCTACTCTTCTCTTCTCTTTCTTTCTTTCTTTTTTTTTTTGCAGGAGGGTGGGATTGAGACAGTGTTTCTCTTTGCAGCTCTGGCTTTCCTGGAGCTTGCTATGTAGACCTGCTTGGACTTGAACTCCTGAGTTCTTTCTGCCTCCAGAGTGCCATGTCCAGCTCCTCTTGCTCTTGACCGTGGCCGTGATGTGATAAGCTGTTCCAAGTCCCTGCTTTGACATTCCTCATGGCCGTGACCTGGAAGCGGAGTGAGCCTTTTCCTCCCCTAAGGTGCTTTGTGTCAGGGTGTTTTATCACAACAGAAAGGACGCCAGAACAAACCCCACAGGGTAACTGAGTTTCACTGTTGCGCAGGACTCTGCAAAGCTTTCCCCAGAAACAGCCTCACTCAAAAACTGTCTCGGAGTCCTACAGCACAGGTTCTTAGTATGGGTCCTGTTGTCAGAGGGACTGAGAAGCAGAGGTGCAAGGGGCACCCCTGGGGTTTAACACATTGTACCCCAGGCTCTCCATTCCTAAGAATGTTACTGTAGACCACACAGCCATCTGCACACTCTTTACCTTAAATCCTCATGGCGACTATGACTGTTGTCAGGAAACAACACGGGGGCATTTTCTGCATGCGGTCTTACCTTAGTGTCCCTCAGTACAGGATGGAGTGTCACTGTTTTCCTCCAGGTATTAGGAAGAACTTCATTTCTTTATGCAGACAGGGGTTAGGTACAGTCAGACTTAGGATTCCTACAAAGATCATCTAGAACTCAAGAAATGGCTCCATGCTGAAGAGAGTTTACTGTTCTTTCAATAGCCCTGTGCTGGCATGTTAGGCTGGAACATGTCAGGCGGCTCATAGCCTCCTGTAACACTAGAAATAGGGGAAGTCCAATGCCCTCTTCTGGCCATTGAGAACAACTGCGCTCATGTGCATATATCCCTGCATAGACACACACGAATAAGTACATGTAATTAAGAATAAAAACAAATCTTAAAAAAGATTACCTACTACTTTTTCTTATTCACCTTTTCAGAGAAATCTTCGGTTAGCCACATTAAAGGAAAATTCCAGTCTTGGTATTTAGGAAATAAAAGAGTTCATTCCTTCATCCTTCCCAACAAGGTACAATACAACTGAGTAACAATACACATTTCTGGAAAACACAACAGTATCTTATGTTCTTCACTACTCTTTAAGTATAATTCAGATATTAAGGAAAAATCTTCTAATCACATTAATACATTACAGAACCAAAATTAACTTACCACATAAAATAAATTAAAACATTACATATTAACCTTCAGTGCATCATATACAGAAGTCAGAATGATGAGTTCTAAAAACAGCATCAGACTCTTATAATAAAGTTATTACACTATGGAGAGGAGTTGCTTTTCAGTACTTTGTGTGTGTGCAACACTATGTCTTCGAGACAAAACAATGGTTTTAGGGAATAAGTCTTACACCAGAACACTAAAAACAAACATAAGCCAGGTGTGGTGGCACACACCTGTAACCCTGGAGGCTGAGGCCGGGGAATCACGGGTTCAAGGCTAGCCTGGGCTATAGAGTGAAACCCTATGTCAAAAATGCATGTGTTATTTTGTATGGCCTCCCCTTGGTCCTGGGAGAGACAGGCTTAGAACTCACCAGAGGACTGGGCCTGTAGTGTCAGAATGTTTCTGGTCCATCCAGTGACTCACAGGCACTAGGAAACTTGGTTTGGGGACCCCAGGTGACTTTCTATACTTGAAGGGAACAATCCACTAACTAAACCTAGAGTCACAGCCTCCTCCCTCACACGCGTTGAGTGCTCAGGACGAACTCTGCCTCCTGCCCCCCTTCCCCTTTTTAAGGGAGAAAAGGGATCTTGGACTAGTCCCACCTTTTTCTGGGCTTGGTTCTGTGTATGTCCACCTGGAATCTAACTTACAGGTTGGAGTCACCATTGTATTTTTCCACAGAGAAAATGTGTCCTGTGGTGTGTTTAAAGTCACAACTAGAGGTGTGTGTGGGCCTTTCTAAAATTCATTTTATTTTTAAAAATTTGTGTGTGTGTGTGTGTGTGTGTGTGTGTGAGAGAGAGAGAGAGAGAGAGAGAGAGAGAGAGAGAGAGAGAGAGAGAGAGAGAGAGAGAGAGCATGTATGTAGAACAATTCTCTCTTTCCACCATGTGGGTCCCAGGGATTGAACTCAGGTCCTCAGGGTTGTTGGTAAGTACGTTTACTCACAGAGCCATCTCGATGTTCCTAGAATTAATTTCAGTTCATTCATTGGGGATGTTCATAGTCCCCCGAGTCACTGGAACAGCTGTGCTGTCCACTGTCCTGTGTGGTCACTAAGGACTACTCCTTATTTATAGATGCATAGAACACCAAGAGAGGGCCAGGAAGTACATTGTGGACTGACAGGAGGGTGCTGTGGGGAGTGCAGTGTGAGCTGACAGGAGTGCAGTGTGAACTGACAGGAGGGTGCAGTGTGAGCTGACAGGAGTGCAGTGTGAACTGACAGGAGGGTGCAGTGTGAGCTGACAGGAGTGCAGTGTGAACTGACAGGAGGGTGCAGTGTGAGCTGACAGGAGTGCAGTGTGAACTGACAGGAGGGTGCAGTGTGAGCCGACAGGAGTGCAGTGTGAGCTGACAGGAGTGTGGTGTGAACTGACAGGAATGCAGTGTGAACTGACAGGAATGCAGTGTGAACTGACAGGAGGGTGCTGTGGGGAATGCAGTGTGAGCTGACAGGAGTGCAGTGTGAGCTGACAGGAGTGCAGTGTGAGCTGACAGGAGGGTGCTGTGGGGAGTGCAGTGTGAGCTGACAGGAGTGCAGTGTGAGCTGACAGGAGTGCAGTGTGAGTTGACAGGAGAGCAGTGTGAACTGACAGGAGGGCACTGGTAGGCTAACCAAGGGTATCTGTGCTGTGAGATGGCCCAAGAAGGAAAATAGTATTTGTCTGACTTCCAAAATCAAAGTTACCAAAAAGCAGGGCTGTCATCTGCTGGGGCAGGGACGATGTCCAGCCAGACTTGTCTCAACCCAGTCTCAGCTTCTGACTGTTCAGACCCATTGTTTTGCAAAAGGCCTCACTGGGAAGGCACTTCTAGCGGGCGTGTGAGCCAGCTGCGTTTGTGTATGGGCACCAGGAGGGCTACCTGCTGCCGTGACAGGCTGGACCTGAGGACTGGAATGAATGTTCAGACACCAGGCTGAGGTCCTCCCTGGGATCCTCTGTCTCCACCATCATGTGTTTTTCCTAATTTCCCCCATGGGTCTTGGATGGCAATTCCTGGTAACATCTTTAGGATGGGACATTCCTGTTAATATTTTGATATTAGTTCAAGCTCCTTAAAAGAAGTCAGATGTCCAGGAGCAACCAACAGACCAGAAGAAGACCTGCTATCTGAAGATAACAGTGTGCACTAAACTAAAACAAGCCCCACACCTCCATTTATGTCGGTCTCCACGAGCAGGACTTCAGGCAGGGTCTGCTGAGAATGCTGGGAGCCAATAGAGGTCTAAAGTCCAGTGCAGTTGATTGGTCTCTGAGCAGCAGGCTACACTCGACCTTGACCCACATGAATGACACCAAGGAATGCAAACTTAACCTACTTTTAAAGATTGAAAAACTCTGCGGGGCATGGTGGCGTACACCTGTAAGCCCAAAACCCAGGAGGCTGCAGCAGGAAGATCTTGAGTTCAAGGCCAACCTGAGCTACACAGCAAGACCTTGTCTCACAAAAAGAAGCAAACGAAACACCAAAACCAAAATAATAATAATAAAATAATGAAAACGATGACCTCTGCCTAGAGCTGTGTCAGCTATGTAGTTAGAGGACAGCATTGAACAGACCCAGCTTCTTCTTTTGAGGTTGCAGGCATTGTGAACAAAGAGTGCAGGGCTAAGACCTAGGTCAGATCAATGCCTAGATCATATGAGAAGAAAAATTCCATAGGAAAAGGCAGAAGGGAGAAGAATGAGGAACAGGTAAGTCTTTCTGATAGAAACCAAACTGACTCGGTTCGTCAAACGTCCCTGTCCTGATGCCCTGTGAGAGGCTGAGGAGGGCTGACGGGGCTTACACTTCTGAGTCAGAGAGTGCCCTCTTCAGTAAGCAGCTTTGTGTGTTTACTGTCATTCTGTCTCCAGACAGTACCGAGCAGCCCAGGGATGGGGGGGGGATGGGTCAGAGCATCCTCAGGAGCTCAGGGAACACGTCTCCTTCTCCAGAGTGGAGTTGAGAGGCTTGGCAGCGATTTTGTTAATAATGCCAATGTTCTGAAAGGGAACAAAACAAAACAAAGCAAAACAACAGTGGGATATTTATCCCAGTGCTTGAAAATAAATAGGAAAGTTAAATTTCTCTTTCTAAAAATAAAGCAGAAACCAAGGCAACAGCGTGGAAAACAGGACTGGTCCCCTTCATGGATTTGGCCCACAGCTGGCTGCTAAAGCTGGAGCTGGGCTCACGAGGAAGTTAATCCACTTACTCAGGCATTGGCATGCGTGTCCTCCTAGGTGTCCACACAGGCTCTCGTGCTCTTGCCCTGGCCAGGGGGACTCTCCATGCCACTGGCCTGGCTAACTCTGCTACAGTGTGTTTCTGGGGGACTTTCCCGCTTTGTATCTTAGAGGGCACGACCTGCAAACAGGAGTTTTGCTTCCACCGGAGTGCACTTTTGAACGCTGTCTCTACAGCTCCTGGGAGGCCCCCTTCCCTGCAGTCTTGCTGTATCAAAGCGGCTGGACATCTCTATTTGGTGTAACTTCACAGCCAACTGCTTATGTATCATTAATGTGGATGCCTGACATTAACTTAAGATATTAAAAATAAAACCATTTATCCATCTAATAAATAAGACACACATCCTGGCAACAGCTTGAGGAGATGTCAAGGCGCCAGGGAGGCCACAGTGTCTTCATACAACAAGAGACGTTTCCCCTTGTCCATTTTGTACATCAGCCAAGGAGTCTCTGCTGGGGGCAGACGGCCCCATTGAGAAGAAACAGCCTGGAAACCACGGCTGGCAGGAGACACCACCCCAAACACATGTCCGGGGTGGGTTAGCTAGACGGCCAGCCCTTTGAGGTTCTTGTTCAGCGTGTCTAAAACGTGGTCTACTGGCCTCCTCTCTAGGGTGTACTGAGGAAGCCCAGCAGGCAGAGTTATCACACAGTCTTGGAGGCCTGCAAAGGACAGAAGGCTTCACAGGCGATTGTGCGGTGAGAGAAGGCTGGCCAGCATGTCCCCGGTGCCTGGGCACTGTCGGGGGTGTTGTCCCAAGAAGTTTTTCTGTCACTGGGATGCCATAGGCCACCTGGCCAGATTCCATCTCTGGGATCTTCAGACCACTGGCAGAAAAGAAAGACAGGATGAACAATGTGGGCCTGAGCCATGCTGGGGAGACAAGCTTGGGTCGGAGACTCAGAGGCAACATCATCCAGTGTCACTCACTGGCTTCTCTCAGCAGCCAGGCTGAGTTCTGGCTCAGTTTCAGGGGCATCGACTTCTGAAACTACGCTTTCAGTGACAGATAGAATGAGTTGCAGTAGAGGGAGTGGGCTTTCAGTGACAGAGAAAGAGGAGCTGGAGTAGTGAGTAGGCTGGGGGAGATACTTCCGTCAGGAGGGCTGCAGTTCAGCCAAACCCATGGTGAGTATCCCTGTCAGGAGTGGTAGGGGAAAACAGCCCCTCACTCCCCTCCTGCTTTGTCTCAGCACCTCTGTGACAACTTGGAAAATGGGGGCCATTTTCTCCACCTGGCAGTGCCTCCCCAGGAAGAAAAGGGTGAAAGTCACCCTGTACAAGCTTTCCCTGTACCTGTCTCAGAGTGGCAGCAAGCGGTCCTTCCTTTCAGGAGGGCGCTGGGCTTCTCGTGTCTGCAGACGAGGGCACGGCACCACTCACAGTGCTTGCGGACGTGACAGCAGCTGGTGACAGAAGGGACAGGCTGAGCTGCACCTGCCTGGCAGGAGAGTCCAGCTGGGTAGCCCTGGGAGCCCAGTCAGCCTCCCAGAGCATCAGTTACCTCAGGACCCTGAGGACCTGGACAGATACTGACATGCCTCAAAGTACCTGTTGGCTGTCACAAAGTGTGGGCACTACTGCTGTAGCTCTGCTCTAGACTCCCTGGGTCACCTGGCTCCAGGTCCCTTAGCTGGCTGAAGGGAAAGGCCATCTACCTAGTTGCTTGCTGTGTCCATAAAGGGCCAGCTGAGAAGTTCTGCCAGTGTAGCAATGGCCTTACAACAGACATAGAACTAGGACCAGCAGACCCTGGGGTTGGAGGCCATGATGCTTCAGGAGATGGCCAAGTCTAGGAGCGTCACTGGGTCTGTATCTCAGATGTCCTAACATAACAGCAGCAACTCCACTAGGACGGTGTCTTTGATTGGTTTGTGTGTAACCTGGTCCGTTTTGGAGGACAAAAGCCTGGCATTGCTTTCACACCCAGCCTCATTGAAATAGCCTTTGTAGGGGGAGATCATGGACCCCAGACTGATAGCTGGGAAACCAGCATAGGACTGATCCAGACACCCTGAACGTGGGAGGGGAGCATGAGGAGACCTTGGCAATCTATGGGGCCTCTGGTAGAGGATCAGTATTTATCCCCAGCATACAAATGGACTTTGGAAGCCCATTCCACATAGAGGGCTACTCTCTCAGCCTAGACACAGGGGGAGGGCCTAGGCCCTGCTCCAAATGATACGACAGACGTTGAAAATCCCCCATGGAAGGCCTCACCCTTCCTGGGGAGCAGAAAGGGGATGGGATAGGGAGTTAGTGGGGGACAGGGGAGGAAGGGAGGGAAATGGAACTGGGATTGACATGTAAAACAAGCTTGTTTCTAATTTAAATAAAAAATAAAATAGAAAAAAAAGAAATAGCCTTTGTGCTTTCTCCAATCCTAGCCTGAGTCAACCTGAACTGTGCCGATAGGCTACCCCTCTCTTAACTGACAAAGAGTGCCCTGTGCCAATTCAAACTAGGTAGGAATCCTCTGAGCCCTTTGACTTAGACTAAACCGTCCCAGGGATTAAGTCTGGCTTGGTGTCTGCTGCTGAGAATATAGCACTGTGTTCCCAGGGGCTCTGGTTATACTGGTCAGACCCTCGGGAAGTTCTGGGAAAGCTAATAGGATAAGACACCCCTGTCATCTCTCTTGACCTGGGGCTCAGCATAGCTTCCTGGAGGATACAATGTAGAGGTCGAGAGAGTAGTGGTGGAGAAACAGGGAGGGGCATTGTGGGTGGTGACTCCATGTTCAGTAACAGCATTGGGAGCCTCTGATACAACTTTAGGGTTTCTGCAGGGAGGAAGACTTCCGTTGTGGACCAAGGGCACTGGGAGCTGTTTCCAGCTCAAAAGTTTTCAGAAGGCTCTGGGTTCAACGGCAGTGGTGGAGCATGTCTTTGATTTGACATGACTTCTAGAAGAGCCCCAAACCACTGCTGGCAACTCCCCATGCTCCAGGCAATTGCACACATTGCTCGACACTGTGTGGAGAGGCATTAACTATCCTCTGAGATCAGCTGACATCACTCCCATCCCACAACAATGAACTCGTGGCCCTTTGATGTGGCCATGCTCCATCCAGATGCTCCTGGCAAGTCAGGCAGGTGGGGGACATGGACTCCGGGGTGGCAAATACTCACTGGATCAGCACACAGGTGATAATCAGGACAGCCAGGGCCACAATGGAGACCACCACCAAGGCAGTGATGGCCTGCTTCTTCTGGCTGGCAGCCACCACGGCCAGGAGGTCTGCATGCTCACAGCGAGCACCCACATACCCAGAGTGGCAGCTGCGGGAGAAAGGAACGTTAGCCTGCTTCCGACAGAAGGGCTGCTTTACCCAGGCTATGCTGGAAGGCTCTGGGGCCCGCTGGACAAGACGCAAAGGGCCGCTGCATGCTTTGTGATGGGAGACACAGGTGCGAGGCAGTGAGTCCCACTTCTTTGCCCTGATGCTGCTTGTGAGGGGAGGGGAAACTGACCCCCTTCATCACTGCCCTTAGGGTAACTCTTGAGTGCTAATAGCAGCATTGAGGACAAGAGCTTCATTTTGATAGGTGACGACACTGTGCGAGCACGTCCATGCGTGTGTGCATGCTGGTGCAGGTGCATGGGTGTGTGCACACCTGTGGAGGACAGACCAGCGATGGGTGTCTTTCTCTGCCTTATTTTGGAGCCAGTGTCTCTTGCTGTATCTGGAGTTCACCCATATGGCAGGGCTGGCTAGCCACTGAGTTCCAAGGGTCCTGCCTCTGTCTCCTCAGCTTTGGGGTCCTATAGGTTGCTACATCAGCCCCCCACCCCCCAGCTCCATGAAGCTGGCCATCTGGACTCAGGTCTTCATAATCTTATGGCAAGAATTTTACCAACTAAGCTGTTTCCTCAGCTCCAAATCTAGGTGTTTTTGTTTTTGTTTTTGTTGTTGTTTGTTTGTTTGTTTGCTAGAGACAGGGTCTCTCTTTGTAGGCTTGGATGTCCCCGAACACCCAAGTGAAACATGTCTGTCCTCTACACAGTGAGCAAAGGTATGGATGAGGTTAAGTATGAACGTGCACACTAGTGCGTGCATGGCCAGCCTATTCATTACTGGTCTTGCTGCACCCCAGCTTCTCTGGCTCCATCATGCCAAGGCAACCTCCTGTGCTCACAGGGTTGCTCAATGGGTGGTTCTTCAGGATGGACCTACAATAAGGAGACCTGGGACACTTGCTTTCCTGGCATTCCTCCAAGCATATGACCTTTTTTTTTTTTAAACAAAAGTGAACGAGGTGACACCCTGATCCTTTTTTTTTGTTTGTTTGTTTGTTTATCGAGACAAGGTTTCTCTGTGGCTTTGGAGCCTATCCTGGAACTAGCTCTTGTAGACCAGGCTGGTCTCGAACTCACAGAGATCTGCCTGCCTCTGCCTCCCGAGTGCTGGGATTAAAGGCATGCACCACCACCACCTGGCCTACCCTGATCCCTTTTTTTTTTAAATCTTCAATGTAAATATTAAGTTCCAGCCCTCTCAGACAGGAAGCTTTCTCGAGGAGCAGCTCCATATCACACACTGAATTTGAATCTATATTATATATATATGCATCTAACTAAGGCCAAGGTAGCTAATATTTTTAAGTCTATGCTCGTATTCCCTTGTAACTTGCAGTTGTCAGGTAAAAGGGCTTTAAAGAACAAAGAGCACAGAAAGGATCTTAGGCTTAATGGCCCTCCATGGGGACCTGCTGCTATGCCAGGCTGGCTCCACAGCCTCTCCAGGTGGGATCTCCGAGTCCTGTCTCCTCGGTCATCAGGCCCAGGTCTCAGAAAGGCTCATGGAGCCACAGGACAGACAGGGCATGTTTGCTCAGATCATGGCTTTTGCCCAGGGCTAAACACCAGCATTTGGATGGTGAAGGGACCGACGGTGTAGGGGTTTAAGGCTGATGGCAGCCTGGGATAAGGGTACACACCCTTCCCTGACTCGCCCAAAGGTGGCTATTAGCTGAAACACACATGCTTGAGTTTGTTGCTGTTTTGTTTTTAAACAAGGGCTGGCTATGTAGCCTTGTCTAGCTCAAACCCATGGTCTTTCTGCCTCAGCTTCCAAATGCCTCGATGATAACGGTGTGCAGCCAGGCTTGACTTCTTGCTCTTTGGCTGGGGTTATTTATGTTTGGTGTGTTTTCTCATTTAATCTTGTGAAAAAGTCAAGTCATGCTTTCCCTGCACTTGTTCTGGGGACTTGAAGGACATTTGTACCAAGTCCAAGACTGGGGTCTGGCTCCCTCTTCTTTACCAGGATGGTAGGCTTATGGTTTAGCATCTTATCTTGAAAAGTTGAAAAGATTGGAGTTTAAGTTGGACATGGTGCAAAGGGCTTGTGTCCTTGGTAGATAAGGAAGTCAGGCAGGGCTAACAGGGAAATAAAAGAATGCTCTACGGCTCTAGATAGACAGCCTGTCTACACTGACTTCCATGGGTCAGTGCAGTGGGATGGAGACAGGAATTTGTCTAATTAAAAAAAAAAGAAAACCTGGGGGGAGGCAGAGAGGATACACAGCTCACTGGGTAGCCACTGGCCCTTCCCCTGGTGGCAGACTGGGGAAAACAACAGTGAAGAGACACCCCCAGGCTGTTGGTGATCAGCTGGGCTACCCATAGTCTGAGCTGTCCATGTCTAGACAACATTGGATAGGTTCTCTCAGCCCCGTCTCAAGTTCTAATTCTATGCCCAGATGCCTTTACTTTCCAGAGTCCATCTGAATTATAGGTTTTCTTTCTGTGATGCTTGACATCTCCTCCAGGGTTTCTCTGTGTAGTTTTGGGGGCTGTCCTGGCACTCGCTCTGTAGACCAGGCTGGCCTCGAACTCACAGAGATCCGCCTGCCTCTGCCTCCCGAGTGCTGGGATTAAAGGCGTGCGCCACCAACGCCCGGCTCCATGCAGGATCTTAATCTACTCCCAACATCCTGCTAGTTCTAGTGGCCCACATGGTCCTTACTAGCCCCGGGGTAGGTGTGTGTGCAGGTGGCCACACATGGGTGCTTGGACACCTGGACTGCAGTCCCTTACTTTTCCCACACTCCAGAAACTATGTGCTTTCTATACTCACTCATTCACATGCTCACCAGCCTGTTCATTTCCCGAGGCTCACTCACTGCCTCCCAGGCCCTGTCCGTCTTTGAACACCTGCAGCCCCATCGGTGCCCACCCTCTTTCCCCAGCCCCTCGCTCCTTCAGGGCAGACCTTGACCTACAAAATGCCCATAAAGTAGTTCTTTATGAGTGGGGAAGACGAACAAAAGTGACATCTCATCTTCTCTTTAATTCCTAGTCTTCTAATATTAGACTTAATTATGCTGATTATTTTAAGCACAAGTCACACAAGGAGGGAGGGGTGTCACCTCACCTGGCCACAGATGAGTCACACCCTCACTCTGCTGCTGCCTTTACCTCTGGCAGGCACAGCAGAGTCACCTGGGAGTTCTAGAAACTTCTGGGTCCAAGGCTATACCCTCGGTCTGACCACCTGGGTGACTCTAGCATGCATCCAGGCCCGAAGTAGAACTGCCTTGGAATCTAGAGCCAAGTTAACATGCATTGGGTCTTCCTCTCCCTTCTCTCCTTTCTCCCCTTCCCTTCCTTCAGCACTCGCAGAGTGATAGCAGCAAGTACACACCCCAGTCAGGCACAAGAGAGACAGAGAGGGGCTGCACCTGCCTGTATGAAAGGAATCAGAATGACATGAGCTGTATTACAAAGGGGGAAAGAGAGGAGAGTCTGGCACCTTCACCACAGGACCATGCACACACACACACACACACACACACACACACACACACACACACAGAGAGAGAGAGAGAGAGGTCTGCTGGGACACACACACATACACACACACACACACACACACACACACACACACACACACACACACACACAGGTCTGCTGGGCCCGACACAGTTGCTTGTCAGATGCACCCTTCTGCAGTGTTGTCTGGTTTCTGTAATTCAGACCCTTTCCAGTTGCTTCTCTATAATAAGAACAAAAAAGGGAAGAGAAGAGAGGGTGGCTGGCCGGACTGTAGGATTACAGGGCTGCAGATAAGCACTGACAGCCCCCGCTCTCCTGTGCCCCCCAGGGGCTGGGGGCTGGTCTGTGCCTGCTGGTGGTTAAGGCTGGCAGGTGCCTTGGAGCTTTCCCTAAAGAGCAGTGCTGTGGCTTCAGGTCCCCCTGTTTCAACCGTCTATGACATCTCTCTTTCCCCTCCAAGGATAGCTTTTGGGTCACCCTAAGTTCCTACTCCTCCTGGCTCATAGTGCTCTTTAAAATATTGTGAAATATGAAAACCACAACTGCCAAATGCTAAGGTTTTCCTTAAGGAAAATTTTCCCCGACTAGAAAAGGAATGCTTTAAGCACCTTGGGAAGTATAGAAAATATAAAAAACATAGAGAAGTCCATACTACTGCTATGGTGCCAGTGTGTATGTACATAAGTGACTAAAATTCATTACATAAATGTATGAAACTGTAATACAGTAAAAGAGAGAGAGGGGAGAGAGAGAAAGAGAAAAACAAACAAACAAACAAACAAACAACAAAAAAACCAATAAGAAAAGAAACTTCGAACCAGAGCCTCAACTTCTACCAGACTGAGGATGTGTCTCAGCTCAATTCCCAGCAATACATGAAAAAAACCAAAACAAAACAGAAAGCAGAAATCCTTTGCAAAGCCACTTTAAATGGAGCACAGTAATTTCTGTGCTTTAGTTTCACCAAATTCTTTCCACCCAGACGGGCCGGGTGTGATATGTAACCAAGGCTGGACATTATCTCTGTACACAAAGACACTTTGCTTGTATTTCAGATTACACCCCCAGGACAGGAGCTCAAACTTGGAGCAGGTTCTGTAGCCACTTGGCCTGCATTCAAAGCCGTTTCTTCCCTTCCTGTCTGTGTAACCTGGAGCCAGTAACTGCTCTTCACCACAGACTCCGCATCTTGAAGATGAAGCGCAGGTAAGACCCGCCTCCCAGTTAAGAGCACCAAAGGAGCCTTGTTCATTGAGGTAAGCAGCACTGCAACCCAAGGCAGGCTGCGTCTCTGTTAAAGATGAAATTAAACAACAGGGAGTGGGGTGGGGCGATGGCTCAGCTGGAAAGGGCTTGCCCTGCACTCTGAGGACCCGAGTTTGAACCCCAGAATCCAGGTGTGGAATCCAGTCAAGGTGGTGAGTGCTTACTAGCAGACAGGCAGATCCCTGGGGCTCCCTAGTCGATTTCGATGGGCTCCAGGCCTGTGAGAGACGCTGTCTCAAAAATAAAGTGGGATTTGGAGAGATGGTTTAGGTGGTAAAAGTTCTTTCTATGCAGTCAGGAGGATCCGTGTTTGGACCCCCAGAGCTCATATGAAGCTGGGCCTTGAGGATTCTTGGGATCCTAGCACTGGGAAGGCACAGGTGCACCATGGGGCTGGCTGGCTGGCAAGCCTAAACAACTTGTTAATTAAGAAGCCTGTGAGAGACCTTGTCTCAACAAACAAGGTGGAGAGACGGTTCCCTTGGAAAGAGCACTTGCTGTTGTAGAGGACCCAAGTTTGTTTTCCAGCTCCCACACTGTCCCTCACAATTGCCTCCAGCTCCAGGAGATTCAACACCACTCTCTTCCAGCCTTTGAGGGCACACACACACACACACACACACACACACACACACACACACACACACACACACACACACACACACCATATAAAAATTATCTTGAGCAACAAAAATCCCAACCCAACAAGGTGGACAGAATCTAGGGAACAATGCTGAGGTTGACCTCTGACCTCCACATACATAAGCATACATGAACTCAAACCTGCCTATACATGTGCAAGCGTGGGCCTATGCATACACTCGCAAAGGGGACTTTTTAAGAATCGATAGCCACAGGCTGGAGAGATGGCTTAAGAGCACTGGCTGCTTTCAGAGGACCCGGGTTCAATTTCCAGCACCCACATGGCAGCTTACAGCTCTCTGTTATTCTGGTTTCGGGGATCTGACACCTTCATATCAATACAAATAAAATAAAGTGAAATAAATTATAAAAAGGAGGAAGAATCTTTAGTCACATGGTCTCTGTAAGCTGCGATGTGTTCTTTGGCAGGCAGCTACTGCACTGTTGACTCCCTGAGTCCTTCATCATTGGTCTCAAGGCAGACACAGGAGTCTGAGGATTGAGGACCAGGGTGAAACTGTCTCGAAACACATTTTGTATCATCTTGTGCTTAACATGTATCATCCCACAGGGCTAAACTGGGAGTGGATTCCCCAGGACCTGTGGAATGAGAATGGAGTTCACCTTTTCTTGCTCTCTGGAGAAATGGATTCAGGGCTGGGTGTGGCTCCGTGGCGGAGCACTTGCTTAGCTTGTGTGGGGCCTTGGGTTCCATCCCCTGCTCTGAGACAACAAAAAGAACTGGATTCACCTGGTCCTATTCTTTCTTCCATGGGGCTGGGAGGCCAGGGCTTCCTCTGCAGCTCAGAGTCAAGGGTCTCTTGAGACATCTTTGCTGTCCCTGAGCTTTGGGGAAGGTGAAGCCTGTGTGAGTCTCTCTGGCAAACCTTGTTTGCTTATGCTGTGCTGGAAGCAATGCCTAGGCAGTCTTCTAGAGTTTTTCAGTGATGACTACAGAATTCTCCCCCTGCCACCTCCAGGTGTATAGAGCTTAAAAGGCCATGATAGACCAGCAAACTGAGTCCTATTTAATTACATCAATGACTGTGAAGAGTTGCATGTGCCCAGAGGCACAACGGCAATTGCCACAGAGTCCTCACTGTGCATCTTTGAGGTACTGGTCTCTGAGGGAAATCTGAGGTTAAATGGGGTCAGGCCACTTGTGTGGGGCACTCATCTGGCTCTTAACTCAGGTCTAGCTGACCTCAGATCCAGAGAGACCTTTATTGTCTGTTTCGGATGGAGGTGGAGATAGAACAAAATCAAGGCATAGTCTTCTCTGGTCATGGGTGTGATGTCATGCTACCCCTCTCCCCACTGATGTTCAGAGGCTAATGGAGCTGCCTGTAGGGCCTCTTATGCCAAGAGCAAATCCCCCACCTGGATCTGATCTCTTGTGGCTGCAGGACTGCCTGCCTGCCTGCGCTGGAATGCCACTGTGGTCCACTCTCTCTAGGTGTTTGGCTATTTAGACCCACTGGTGTTCATTGTGGCCAGGGAGCGCAGAGAGAATGTTTCCTTGACTGACAGAGATGTGTTTCCCTGGAGTCTCTGTCAGGGATTTAGTCACCAGGAACATCCAGGACACGTGAGAAACTCCAGTCTCCTGTGGTTCCGCGCACAGCCACCTGTGTGGATTCTACCTCCTTCAGGCAGCAGACCCACCCCTGTCCGTGCTATCCTGGTGAAAGGGTGTGTAGCCCCTGACCTTGCATCTCCACAGTTCTCTGCTTTTGCGTATCTTCCTGCCATGCTGCTGGGCTCCAGTGAGATTTCACATGAACAGTCTTGGGCTCATCTGAAGCAAACACGGTTGAGGATGATTTTCTCAATGTCTGACTAGTGGCATCTTTTTTTTTTTCACTCTCTAGTCTTAGGGTCTGAAATGTCATTTTAGACTTTCTGAAAACCTAACGACTCTTTCCTTCCGGGAGAGCATGCTAAGAAGCAGTGCCCGCCTCTGCACGGCATTCTCGACTTGCTGGGGCTTCTTTACGAGGCCCTGACAGATGGGGCCCTACCTCAAGGTATGTCAGTTTTATTGACCAGAATGTTGAGTGTGTCAGCTCCTCAAAGCCGGCAGGTTTTTCTGAATGGGGACAGAATGTTCTGGCTTTCTCTGTAGAGACTCAGAGTTTCTGGTCTGGTGGGAATTAGGTAGCTAGAACATTCTTCTCGTTACTATAAATATAAAAAAGGTGCAAGGTGTGGTCCTGTCTCCTAGAGCTGATGCACCAGAAGGGGTAGGGAAGCAAACCTCACCAGGTCTCCAGGCCTGACAACTTGCCTTGTTCAGACACTCTGACTCTGTGGCCCCAGAGTACTGTGTAGAGGATCGGGCATGGCCCTTATGTCTCCCACGGTCTCTCTGCAGATTAGAGTCCAATCACTCACAACTTTCAGGGGCCCTGTGAATGGCTGGAGAGACCCAGTGGGTGACTGTAAGCAAATGGAGGTGGTGGCAGGTGACGGACACCAACATTCTGCTTTGGTGTCTGGCAACACTGGGGAAAGGTGGGAACCGGAGAGCAGGAGAGGAAAGCCATGGCAGGGTGAGATGTGGGCGGCCATGGCAGGGTGAGATGTGGGCGGCCATGGCAGGGTGAGGAGTGGGCAGCCGTGGCTGGGTGAGGAGTGGGCGGCCGTGGCTGGGTGAGGAGTGGGCGGCCGTGGCAGGGTGAGGTGTGGGTACACCCCTGGGAGACCAGGTCAGCACTGTGTCTTCTGTGCTGAGCACCTGCTGGGAAGCGTGAAGTCCAACTTCTAAGATGCACACAAGGGCTTAGAGCCACCAGAGAAGAACACACAGTGTCACCTGTCACATTAATATGTCTGAGGGCTGAATACTGTCCCTGGGTCCCCAACATCCAGTAGGGAAACTGAGAGAAGAGGGTTGTCACTGTTTTCCATGGCCTTAGCTTTTACAGGCTGGCAGAATGTCCTATTCTGGGGTCTTGGTCCTGAAGAAGACTCTTAAAGAGTTGGTAGGAGCAACCCTGACCCTTCTCTGGAATAGGGCTCACATGCCGGAGGAATATGCCCAATTCTTTTTTGGAAATAAGCGAACATGATGACTTGAGGTTAATTTTGGGACAGATCCATCTATGTCCATCTTGTCACAGTCACCACAGTCAGATGAATACCTGCAAATATCCCTTTCTGAACTTACATGGCTCCCATTGCCAAGAGGGTAAAGGCTCACTCCCAATGAGCCCTGGCCTCCAACTGCATCTGCTGCCTCCCTGCTGTGCACTCTGACCTGCAGTAGTCCCTAGAACCCTAGGTCTGGACACCTTTCTGCTTGCCCATTGGTCAGCCCCACACCTGCTAAGTGGCTTTCCTCCAAGGCCCTTCTCCCCTAATTAACTCCACTGTCCGTGGCAATTACCAGTGGCTGTGTGTGTGTGTGTGTGTGTGTGTGTGCACATTCGTGCCCGCGCGCCATGACACACATGTGGTGGTCGGAGGATGACCTTGAGTTTTGGTCCTTGCCAGACACGTACCCTACTGCATCTGGCTTTGGGGATCTGAACTCAAGTCACCAGGCTTAAGTGGCAAGTGCCATATTCTCTTGTCATTGGCTTATATCTAATGTGTTGGAGGGGTTCAGCGCCTACATGACACTTGGCAGTACTTTCAGAGGCTCCAGAGAGGTGGGAGCCACCAAGCTGTTACGTGTATACTGATCCTTTGCACGCCCTTCCAGCTGTTTCACAGGCTGGACACAAAGTGTCTGGTGTATGGAAACTTCATTATGGAGGTTCAAATGCCCAGGTGATGCCTTCCGATACTTTCCCCGGGAACTCAAAGCAGAGAATTAAACTCTAGTCAGGGTTTGTTGTTCCAAACAGACCCCTGCTCTGGCGTCCTGGGACTCCTCTTCCACGCTGGGCACTTGGTTGGCAGTTCTCATCATCCCTCAGCTTGCCCAGACCTCTGGGTCTCAGATCCCAGCCAGCCTCATAGAAGTAAATGTTCTTTTAACTGGGTGCCTGACCACTCGCTGGAGACTAAGAGATACTTACACACATGCTGGCTTCTCCTCCTGCACCAAAAACCTGCAGGTTCCATGGAAGCAGAACTGAGTGTGGGAATCTGGGCACTCGTTGAAATGAGACACCACTGCAGCTGCCACAGGAGAGTCTGCTGGGGCGAAGAGACATGGGTCAGACCTGGTACAACTCACCCCTTGCAAAACTCTCACTTCCCAATGCTCAGCCAGGGCCCAGAGTCTTCATTAAGAAATCTGGGTATTTATCTAAGATTATAAAAGAATTTTCCCAAAGACTTTGGTATAATTCAAAGATAGCTAGAGTCATTTTTTCAAAGAAGCTCATTTAAAAAATAACAGCCCTAATAAAAATTTGTTCACAGCTGGGTGTGTTAGCACACACCTGTAACCCCAACACTCAGAAGGTAGAGGCAGAAGGATCAGGAGTTTAAGGCCAACCTAATCGGTATACTGAGTTTGAGATCAGTTGGATCCCATTGTCTCCAAAACCAAAAAGGGGGCTACAGAAATAGCTCAGTGTGTAAAGTGCTTGCTGTGAGAACACGAGGACCTGAGTTTGAGCTGTAGTACCCCCACAAAAAGACATGGCAGCAGGGACTGTGATTCCGGCACTGGTGTCGGGCAGCGCTCTATGCTTTGTGGCAGAACAAACAAGGATGCTCATTGGATAGAAATATACTGACACACGTGCAGAATGGGGTCAACTTTCCTGCTTCCACGTTCAGAGAGTTTTTGAAGGAGACATTGTGAGCAATGGCAGATAACCTCCTCAACAATGTTCTAAAATTCCTGCAGGAGCATCTGCCAGTATCTTTTCTCCTATACCATCACATGGAGTCCACATCACGAAGAAACTCCTTGTAACAGCTGCAATGAGGGTGGGCGACACCTGATCTCTTTCCTCTGAGCACAGGGTGAGAATGAGAAGTCTGCTGCTTAGTGTGTACACTTCTGGTTCATTGGTTTTTTTAACCTCATGTAGCCCAGGCTGGCCTGAATTCACTGAGTAAGTGGGCTGACCTTGAACCCTTGATTTTTCTGCGTCCACTCCTCAAGTGCTGGAATTGTAGGCGTGTGACACCACACCTGGTTTATATAACGCTGGGGATGAAACCAGGCATGCACTCTACAAACTGGCTTTATTCCCAGCCCACTTCTGGTTCTTCATACAGCCATCTATCTGCTGCTCAGGATGCAGGCTTCCAGTCCTTTCTGATACCCTCTGTCTTCTTCAGGACAAAGGTCTCCGAAAGGATGAAGTTCATGTTACAACAACTAAACAATTTATTAAAAAAAAAACTGAGCCAGGTGGTGGTGGCACATGCCTTTAATCCCAGCACTCAGGAGGCAGAGGCAGGCAGATCTCTGTGAGTTTGAGGCCAGCCTGGTCTACAGAGTGAGTTCCAGTACAACCTCCAAAGCAATACAGAGAAACCCTGTCTCGAAAAACCAAAAAACAAAACAAAACAAAAAACAAACAACAACAACAAAAACCCCAAACTGTTTCATTTACAGTGATACTCTTGAAACTTTATCAGAAGTTTAATGAATTTCTGGATTACAAAAACAGTTCACTGAAACCACCAATATACAATAAAAACTGTAGAGAATAAAGCACATCTTTAATCCTCAGCTCATGGAGGCATAAAAAAGCACACCACACACTTGTGAGCTTACATTCCTGTTCTAAAAGTCAAGTGCAAACACACTGTACCTGGGAAACTGTCCTTGTCTGGGTCCTGTAGAAGTGCTATGGCCACTAAGGCACCTGCACTGCACTCAGATACACAGACAACCCATTCCTACTGATGTTCAAGGTGACAAGGCTGGGGTGATTCTGCTCTGTGCCAAGTACTTAACTCATAATGTCGAGGCAGGGCAGGCAACTGACCAAAGATGGGTGTGCCCAGGTACCATCGCCTCTTTGGGTTGGGGGGGGCGGTAACAAGGCCTCTAGCTTGTCAAAGTAAGTGTATGAGGAGACCCCAAGTCCCCAATATCTTTCCCCAAGGTTGAGCCTCTCAGCTTCTTTTTCTCCTTTTATTCTTTTAAATGAAAAGATGTGAATGCGTGTGCATGTGACTGCGATTGCTGGATACTGAATTCGAGTTTTCCGGAAGAGCATCTTAACCACTGGGTCACATCTCCAGTTCTTTCTCGTTAAGAAGGTGTTATGTAGCCCAGGCTGGCCCCAAGTCCATACCACTCTTCCTACTTTGGTTGAGGGCTAGGATTCTAGGTGTGTACCATCACACCCGTCACCCTTCTTTCCCTTGCTCCACTCCTCTTTATAAAAACTCAATAAAACTTCAAGAGACAGAAGGAATGCTTTTCCACCCAGGTAGAAAAGGTGGGGTGAAAGCTACTGGGCAACACCTGAAGAAAGGCCGTCCCTCTAGCGCACATGCAGGGCTGGGCAAGGCTGGCCCAGTCCCCTACCCTGGGCCGTCTCGTGCAGGCACCATGTCTGATTAGCTCTGGGACTGATAGGAAAAGCAAATGTTCTGGTTGGGGAGCAGCTCAGCACCAGGCACTTGCTAGCGGCTGGAGTTTCAAAGCTGCTCAGTTCCTGTTGTCGGGAAGTTTCTGGGAGGCCCCTACATCCTGGAGACCAGACACTCATCTTGCAGACATCACTATTCCCTGGGGAAGCTGTGAGAGAGAGACCACAGACCCACTAATAGGGCCTCGAGCCCAGCCCAGCTCACAGAAAGGGTCTGGAATAGTAATCAGGGGGTGAGGAAATCCCTGCTTCAATCCACAGGGGATTCAGGAGTCTGGGCAGACACCATCTGCTGTGTCTTTGGGAGTTGGAGTGGGGGAGCTCCAGGGTTGCAGCAGCCACACCCCTGAGTTGTCTTGAGGAACAGCCCTAATTGGCAAGGCTGTGACTTCACGTTTCCCCAGATGTAGTGTTTGCCAACTGTAAAGCTGACATCATTTACAGCCCTTTCATCACTTCCTCTGCTAGCCCAAGTAACTTTCCAACAGTTTCAACATGACATCTAGCAGGATCGTCTGGCCAAGGCTAGCAGTCAGAGGCAACAATAGCAGAGTGTCCGTGAGGAAAGATAAATTATTGAATATGAGAGTCCCCAGCAGCCCACTGCATAGCCATGGAAAAGCAGACATCAGAAGGAGCCTCCCTTGCAGGGATAGACAAGTATTTCACCCTGAGGCCAGGCTGGAAGCCCCATGGTCAGGGAGACTGGATTCAGGGCAGCAGGCTACAGGGCTGAAACTCCTTGCTCAGGACATGATATGGTCACAAGTAAAGGAACAGGAGAGGCCTTCCCCAGAGGGATGAATGACCCAGGTCTCTACATGTCCCCATTGGTGAGTGGGGCACTTGGGGGTGGGTGAGAGCAAGCCTTTGTTTTTTTGAGACAGCGTCTCATTCTAGCCCAGAATGGCTTCAACCTCAGGACAGTTCTCCTGCCTCAGTCCTTTAGGAGCTGGGATTATAGGCCATAAGTCACCATGCCCAGCTCAGTGGGACTCTACAAATGATCTTGAAGAAGAAGGATGCCATTGGCACTGTTTGGCCATACAGCTGACCATTCAGAGGAGCATCCCTTGCAGGAAGACAGCCAGTGAGGGCCACTCCTGCAAGATGGCAGGCAGGCCTCAAGGGAGCCCAACAAGTCATCAGAGGATGCGAAAGTGATCATGTCACTCCTCCTGCTGAAGCTGGTAATGTGTCTTTTTCTCAGGCTCTACCAGCTGGCAAGGGGTTCTCAGTACTGACAGACTTCCTTTACTTGAATGATAAGATGGGCCAGGGAGATGGCTTAGCTGGTAAAGGTGAGCCAAACCCAATGACCTGATTTGGATCCCCAGGACCCACATGAGGAAGGGGGGTTCCCCACACTGTGTAATAAACAAACATAAATAAATACATAAATACATAAAGGTAAATGTGCTTCCTGTAACTGGATTCCAGAACACAGATATTCTAGATCTTTCAACACTCTTTTCCTGTACTGGCTGATTTCATCCTAGCCTGGATCCATCAGTTCCCAGCCTGTAAACTGATTTTAGGGCACCCACCAAGCCCTATAGACTCTCATTTAAGAGACAGGACTCTTCATTCTAGCCTATGGCTAGAATCTTTCAGATACAGAAACTAGCATTCAGATAAGCTTCCAGACAGCTAGAAAGTGCTAGAACTAGACACTTAGCTTGTTTTTCTCTGGCTTTGAGCAAATGAAAAGCCATAGGAAGTCAGGATGCTGCCTGAGTCAGGATGGCAAACTCTGGGAGCATCTGATCAAAATCAACAGGTCCTGGTGAGCATTGGGAAGGGCATGCTAACAGAAGCAGCCCCTAGCAGCAGGTACATCTTTAGGAGAGACAAGAGGCAACCCTGCTGTTTGGAAAAGGAAACTGAAGATGGTGATTTCTCATTCCCACAAGGGAGCAGCAGCTAGAACCATACACAGGTGCAAAAGAGATTTCTAGATGCATGAGGAATGGTTCACTGAGGAGCAGCTGGGGTGTGCTGCGGGTCCCATCATGATGTGTGATCTGCCCGCCACTGGACCTCTGTGCAGTGTGGCATTCATGCACAAGAGGCCTGGAGCTTCTGATTTAGGACAGGGCTTGAGTGGAGTCAGATGCTTTCTGCAGTTTAAAGTAAGACCCCAGGGACAACATAGGGAACAACCGGACCAATTGGATTTCCCCTGCTCATTTCTAGCTCCAGACAAGATCCGAGATATAGGATTGAACCGAGTTCAAAGACAAGTGCCATCTTCTACAAAGATACTGGCTGCTTTGGCCCCTCCTCAGCTTTAGGAAATGAGACATACAGTCAAGGAGTCACTGTCACTAGTGATACCACGCCTGGAAGGGACGCCCCTGCTGTGCTTACTTTAAAGTCAGAGGCAGAGTTGGCATCAAGATCGAAGCCTATTTCTATCTCAAGAAGAAAATTGTACAGACATGCCTTGCCGAGACACCTGAGTTTACTTACAGTTTAAATGCAGCTGGATTTTCTGAGGCTGGGCTATGATTGTGATAGCTGATGTTACTAACAGTAGCCAATAATGCATTGTCTAACTATACTCAGCATGGCTACATGAGGGAACTTAAACACATTGGTTCAAGGCTGCTCACTCAATGAATGGCAGAGCTGAGACCTGAACTACTGGGTAGTCACTCTGGCTCTTCCTGACACCTACCTGCCTGCCTGTCACTTCAGGGGGTGGATACGTGAGAAGAGGGGCAAGAAATCCTTAGTGGACACCTCCACACACAGATGACTTT
This sequence comes from Mesocricetus auratus, assembly GCF_017639785.1. Lineage (NCBI taxonomy): Eukaryota > Metazoa > Chordata > Mammalia > Rodentia > Cricetidae > Mesocricetus > Mesocricetus auratus. The sequence goes on along the minus strand of NW_024429266.1, from coordinate 147,791,157 downwards.
TTCGGAGAATAAATGAATTTGGGATTACCAAGACATTCCAGGAGCATTTTAGGATTAAAGGGACTGAGATTCCCAAGCAATGGCTTTAGTTAGCAAAGAAAATTTAGGAGCCTAAAATAAAATGTCAGTGAGCTAACATGAAGTGTGGGGTGGGATCTGTTCATGCATCCCACTAGATGTCACAATATGCAGATTTCAGCTGACCACCTACCTGTACCCCAAGTGTTGCTGGGGGCTCTACATCCCTTGGAGAAGGGAAGGCCAGTCTTCTTCTAACCTGCATTCTAAATTATGGACTAAAGGGATGAAAGACAGCTACCTTCCCATAGCTCTTATTGCTCCACGAGACCCTGGGCTCTGCCTACAGGTTTTTCTTTTTGTCTATACCAAAGTCTTGGTAATTTTAAAGGAAAAAAAAGCAGGTCATAGTTTTGCTTTGAAGACATATGCCAAATATCCCCCACCCCAGCATTTTAATAATTTGATTTCAAACAGAAGGACTGCTTCTTTTATATCTTTAAACCAGAAAGCCCCTTATTCTAATTTCAAGTTCCTGGGCGTCAGTCAACGTTCTGAAAACACTTCACCTCTGATTTCCATTCATGCACTCAACAAGGGTATATCTGTCCCAGCTCTCAGGATCAGAACAGGAGGACCCCGGGAGCCACAGGTGAGCCCTGCCAGCTGGGAAATTCTGCCCCAGCTTTGTTGAAGGAAGAGTCCCGTTAGAGCCCAGGGCTACCTGCCTTTGCCAGCAATGTGGGTCTCTATTCTCTTTATAAATACCAAAATTGTTAGGTAGATTGGCTGGCAGGAAACCCTCTCTCAGCCCCGAGGAAAAATGCTCCCTCCTGCTAAGTCTTTGAACCCTAATCCCTTCAAACCCTCTGCATCAAGGGTTATAAACACTGCAGAGATGGTTGTTTTTCTAGAACATTTTGTGTCTTCAGAACTTTGGGAGATGGTACCCAAGGCCTTGTTCATTGAGGCAAACGTTCTACCATTGAGCCCCACCCTCTGTCTTCAAACTTCCACCAAATGTCTTATTTGTGCAATTCCAACACAAAGTCTCCATGGGTGGAGGATGAGCCTAATTATGAGTGAGGAGACTGAGGTAGTAAGAGGTGGACTTGAGGGGTAGGAGCTGCCGAGATGCTCTGTGGGTAAAGGTACTTGCTACTAAGATTGATGACCTGAGTTTGATCTCCAGGATTCACGTGGTGGAAGGAGACAAGATTCCCTCTGATCTTCACACATATCCCTCCATACATGTATACACACAGAGACACAATATAAGTAAAATGTAATATAATAATGACAATGAAAACTATAGGCGTAAGATCAGGCATGGTGACCCAAGTGTATGATAACCCCAGCACTCAGGAGGCTGAGGCAAGGTGGGCTGTGAGTTAGAGGCCAGTCTGGGATACACAGTAAGTGCCCATCTCTGTCTCACCAAGCTAAAACAATTATTGCAAGGGGAGAGCCCTTGAGTGTGCCACTGGTGTCAAGGACCTGTCTGAGATGCAAGCCCTTCTGTCAAGATCAGGTTCCAAGGGGAAGTGCTGAGATGTTGGGAGGGGATTATGGGTAGTTTTTGTTTCTTTTGTAGTTTTTTTTATATTTCACAAGATGATCACGTTAAGAGTTTGGAACAACACCGAAGTTTCAAACTTAGCAGGACTGGGGATACAAAGCCTGGCTTTATTTTTCTATTTTAATCACAAGGCTGTAGGAGTCTGGATTTGAATTTGAACAAGAAAAACCTTGTAACTCCCTCAGGCTTTATCACTAAAAGAGAGAGGTGAAGAATGGTACTGTATCTTCCTTGAGTTTCAGGAGCCTTAGAAACAATAAGACCCATGTGTGTGATGCTAAAGTTCCTTATGAACTCTGCAGCAGTTGAACATAACCCACAAATATCCTCTTGTGTGCTTGGATTGCTCCCCGACCACTCACAGTGCCCGGTGTAGTGGAAATGAGGCACAATTGGATTGTTGCTGTACCACATCCATTAGGGAGTAGTGACAGGAAGTCTTATGGGTGTAGTACACATCTTTTTCCCCCTAAGTATCTGTGAGTGGAGGCTGACAGAATCTGTGGTGCAAAATCCATGGATGAGGAGGATCTGTAATTAGCTGATGAAGACAGAACATGTTTGGCAATGGGGCAGGAGACATGACTCTGTTGTTAAGAGTCCTTGCTGTTCTTGGAGCAGCCACATTCTATAGCTCACAACCACATACATGTAACTGATGGGGATGTCCTTCTGTATATATGTTTCTCTTATTGGTTGATGAATAAAACACTACTCTGTTAATAGAGGCAGGAAGATAAGACTAGGAGACAAGGAGAATTCTGGGAAAGGTAGGCAAAAAGGGCGTGGGGACACCATGGAGGGACCGGGAGTATAGGACACACCAGATGTTCTCTGGTAAGATAAGGCCATGTAGAAACACATAGATTAGCAGCTATGGGTTAATAATTAAGACAGAGCTAGCCAATAAGAAGTCCTAGCCATGGGCCAACAGTTTAATAGTAAATATAATTCTCTGTGTGTTTATTTGGGGCTGAAGGGCAGTGGGACCTGGCAGGAAAATCCAGCAACATGTAACCACAACTCCGGGGGATCTGATGCCCTCTTCTGGCTTCTAGTGTACCTGCACTCATGTGATACACACACACACACACACACACACACACACACACACACACACGAGATCTTAAAATATAGACTTTGGCTAGACATTGGTGACACACTCCTTTAATCCCAGCACTTGGGAAGCAGAGGCAGGTGGATCTCTGTGAGTTCAAGACCAACCTGGTCTGCAAGAGCTATTTCCAGGGCAGCCTCCAAAGCCACAGAGAAACCCTGTCTCGAAAAAAACCAAAAAAAACAAACAAAAAATACAGACTTCGAAGAACATGGCACCTATGTGAGTCCATCTCTAGCCACACTTGTGTCTTGAGTGTGTGTGCATGTGTGAGCATGTGTGTCCGTTTGTGTGTGAAGGCCAGAGGACAAGCTTGAATGTTGTTCCTCAAGAGCTCACCATCTCAGATGGACTGCTGATTAGTCATCCCCAGTACCCCTCTATCACTGTCCTTCAGGCAGAACTAGTTTCAGGCATGCATCACTAAGCCTGGCTTTGACATGGCCAAACGGGCTCTGAACTCAGGTCCTCATGCTTGTACACCAAGCATTTTGCTCACTGAGCCATCTCTCTAAGTCCAGAATTTTTCTCTTAAAGAAAAAATATTGGGAGATTCCAGCCACATCAGGGACATGTAACTGCATAATCATTTCCAGGCCATTCGGGGTCTCACACAAAGACTGCATATTTTAGTGAAAGAACTTTCTACTCAAAGTCAAGGAACTGAAGCGGGGATGAGTCTTGGATTCTCTCGGGAATATCAAGTTTTCTTATCTATACGTTAAAGAATCTTCAGGCATTTTTATGGATTTAAACTCAGAAACATATTTGTCATTCCCTACTCTCTGAGCAATCATTTATATTGGCTACTTCTTAGAAATCACCAGTGAAGATGGCTCAGTCTTGCAAGTTTTTCTAGGGCACCTTGGCGAAGCTTGTCTGGACTCCTGATGAGTAAATTCTCTTCCCACTTTGGGTGGTCTCTTAATTGTGACCTGTGCACAGACTTCTATGTCTTAACCCTTTGTCTTGACAGAAAATATGAGAACAAAATTGTACTCAGGGGCAGTAGCCTTTTCCTGGCCTTGCACTAACTTTATCTTGCCTGCTCCAAAGAGTGAACTTACCTGTGTGTGTGTGTGTGTGTGTGTGTGTGTGTGCATGTGTGCATACATGTGGAGTCCATAGACTGATGTTGGTATCTTCCTCTATCGCTCCATCTTGTTTTGAGACAGGGTCTCTCACTGAAGCATTGCTCCAGCTTGGCTGGCTCGACAATGGACTCCAGGGATCTTCGCATCTTTCTCTGCTGCCCGCAAACACTGGGATTACAGACCTGGGCTGCTGCACACGGCTATCTTGTTATTATTGTGGGTGCTGGGGATCTCAGGCATGCATAGCAAGTTCTTTATTCGGGAGCCATCTCTTTAGCCCTTGATTTTTAAAATCTGTTGATGAACATTTGTCAGTCTGGGGCTTCCCAGCAGAAATTCCTGCGTTTCCTACCAGCACCTGGATTTTCCTTTAGTGAATCACTTCTTTCTCTGTAAGTTTACATTAGTTACAGATGCCTCTCTCCCTGGACTACGGATCTAGAGAAGAAAGGCATGCAGTGGATGACACAGTGCCTGGCAGGCGGGCATGTCGAGCACTGACTGTTCTAGAGTGGAATCTGTAATTCCTGACCCTGGCTCCAGCAACCACCCGGATTATCATTGTTCCCAAGCATGCTCCTCAGCACTGGCTGAGTCTGTGGCTCCCTATGGTCTTCCAGTGAGATTGTGTTGGCTCAAGGCGGCATGCTGTGATTGCTGTAACAAAAGAACCCTTACAAGGAGGTCTGACCTTGGGTTTCTTCTCGCCAAATCTCCACAGCCCACAAAGCTGGGGTATTACCTGTTCAACTCACTGGAATGATTTACTTCAATTTTTCAAAGACATCCCCATACCATGTCCAGAATGCAGAAGCTGGGCTAAAATTTCAAGTTGAATCTCTGTTCCTCAGCTCCGTTCTGGTGGCTTTGCACGGTCGCATCTCAGATGAACAGTCAAGAAAGACCAGATAATCATGCACTGTCATTAGCACTATCCTCTCTGACAGGAAGTCACATGACACAGCCACACTGCCAGCTTCTGGAGGCAGGATCATTTATGCTCTCAGGTGTCAAGGTGGCAGGCAGTATTTGGCAAATCTCACAAAGGGAATATCTTAATGTGTCCTAAGTTCCTTTTCCCCAGTTCTGAGTCAGGAAGTCTTGTTTTCTCCTGCTCGAAGAGTGACTCAATCCTTCATGGTTCTGTTTGTGGGACACTTCCTGCATCAGGAGAAGGGCTAGAGTATGTGCCCAGTCAATCCTGCATATGTAGCCTTTGTAGCCTGGTTGGTGACTCAGTGAATGTTCTAGCCTGTTCTGTGGTGGCCTTCAGGGAAGGGAGGTGCAGGAAACAAAGGACAGAGTGGTCTGCTTCCTCTGATCCTTGTCTAAATGCCGCTCAGTGGCGTCAGACCCTGACCATAGCTACCTAGATCTTCTAAGAGCATTGGGGAAGTCTCCCTGTGTTCTTATAAGTTCATCTCCTGCCCTTATTTTTCATTTTAACAACTTGAAAGTGTTAAGACAACATTTTAGTTCAAAGTGGAACACTCAAGAGAAAAAGCACAGAGGAGAAAAAGCCACAATCTCTTAAAAGCCCCTTGTCCCCAGAGAGCCACAGTTAACACTGAGGAAGACAACAATTGACTTTATTCTGTGCCTACTGAGGCTCCGACAGGAGGTTAAAAGAAATGACCTGCATTGCTGACTCATGTTCCTTGTCACGGTGCTGAAACACCTGCCTGAAGCAACCTCAAAGGAGAAAGGCTTATTGGGGCTCACAGTTTCAGTCACCATGGCCGTGAGCCTGTGTGACACAGTCTGCTCACCTCACAGTGGATCGGGAAGCAGACAGTGCTCCAGAACCAGGCGGGGGCTGTTCCAAAATCTTCCAAGACTCTCTCTTAGTGACTTATTTCATCTAGGCAACTCCCACAGATTCCACAGCCCCCAGATTACTGTCGCCAGCAGGGAAACAAGCACTCCAAGCAGGGGCACTCGAGGGGTGATTTACATTTAAACCAAATAAGCTGCATCCAACTCAAGTGTTAGAGGAGAGCTTTGGTGACCGACGTCACCCCTCGGCATACCTTCTTCTTTGGGCCCCATGGACCCTCCAAAGTACACACACACACACACACACACACACACACACACACACACACACACACACACACACTCTTTAGAGAGGGTCTTACTGAGTAGTTCCAGATGGTATGGAATGCCCCGTGTAGACCAAGCAGCCTGGAACTCATAACGATCTGCCTGCCTTTGCCTCCAAGTACTGGGATTAAAGGCGAACACCCAGCATTTGCTATTTTTGTTTGTGTGTACTAACGGTTATCTTCCTAGAAGTAGAGGCAGTGTGACAAGGGATCCTCCCTTCTAAGACTTCTGAGGTCTTTGGTCAAGCAGCAGCCTCTGTAGTGAGTGACCACCTCAAAGGGTGAAGTTATTTCTTCACCTTCCTGTCAATGTCGCCTGTCACCTTTCAGAACCTTTTTGGGCAATTTCTCAAAATAAAACAAAAAAGTTAAATATGTATATGTATGTGTATCTGTGTGTGGGTATGTGTACATGTATGTGGCCTTTGGAGACCAGAAGGGCATGTCAGATTCCTGGAGTTGCAGTTACAGGCAGTTGTGACCTGCCTGATGTAGGTGCTGGGAGCTGAACTCAGATCCTCCGGAAGAGCAATGCAGTGCTCTTAGCCAGTGAGCCATCTCTCCGGCCCCTTGGCTGAGTCTGTTTGGGAATCTTCACAGCTCCAGTTCTGTGGCTTGGGATGCAGAATTTTCTCATGATTTTTAGCTTCTCCATTTCTGACTTCAATTAGTTGATTCTATCTTTTGCCTAGTTTTATATGGACATACATATTCTTGTTTACTTAAGAAGCTCTCTTTAAACTACCAAGAATAACAATTCTGCATCCTGTTATGTATACTACAAATAATTTGTGGTTTGAATCTTCATTTTGCTGATGCGGAAGACACCTTGACCTTGTAATTAGATACCTTCCCTTCCCTGAGACTATATAAATATTTACCTGTGTTTCTACCACTGGGTTGCTTATACAAATGCAAACCCTCTGTAATTTGTTTTAGTGTTCAAAGTGTGCTTTATTATTTTCTAAGTGGCCCACCAATTACTCCCAACCACTTATTGACGAGCTCATCATTTCCTTACCGATTTTAACTGCTACTTTTGTCGCCCATCAGGACTCACCTTCTGGTTCTCCTGTCCAGTTCCACCAAGATTCTGTCTGCTCTGATATCAAACCACTTACTGGTTCTAACCTGGTAATACAATCTGTCACTGCCCCCTGAACTCACTCCTTATTTATTTTTGAAAATTGTTATTTATTTGAATGTGTGTGGGTGTTTTGCCTGCATGTATGTCTGTGAACCATGTGTATGCCGTGCCCACAAAGTCAGCAGAGGACCTCAGATCTCCTGGAGCTGGAGTTACAGGTGTCGTGTGAGCTGCCATGTGGGCGCTGGGAACCCAACCCTGGTCCTCTGCAAGAGCAGTCAGTCATCTGCTGAGTCACATCTTAGTCACACTTCTCCTTATTTTTTTAAATAGTTTGAATATTTTTGCCTATTTACTTTTTTCTACATCAACTTTAAGATTCTCCCCACTCTCCAAATCTATTTTGGGGAATTGAAACCACACATTAGGGACAACTGGCCCGTTTATCACTTGGGCTTTCCTACTTACAAGCAAAAGGTGCGTTTCCTCTTGGCCATGGCTCAGCTGGGCATCTACATGAAGCTCTGCCACATGGCTGGAGTAATTACTTCCAGGTCACAGCCTTGGAGTCTTGTTAACCATTTTGGCAGACTCTGCAGAGGCCTCTAACCTTCATGGCCACTGCAGTGCTGAGAACCAGGGCCTGGCAGGGTGGACCAGGGCCGCTGAAATAACAGCCAAAGGCCTGGCCTGGGGATGGCTTTGCTACACTCATCCTGATGATTTTGGTCTGTTTGTATCTTTGTAAAAATAAGGTATTAAGTCAATACAGAAGGTTCTTTACGGATTAGAAGTCCATCATAGGAGAGATGGGCCTCAGTTGGTAGAGTTCTCACCCTGCACGAAGCCCTCTGTTTCCTCCCCAGCACTCTATGGCAAAAACCTAATATGGTGGTACATGCTTGTCATCCCGGCACTTGGGAGGTTGAGGCAAGAGGATCAGAAGTTCAAAGTCAGTCTCTGCTACATAGGGGATTTATTGTAGGGAGAGACCTAGGCACCTGTGAGTGGTCAGCGGCACAGCCACCTAGGTCTCTCCCTACAGAGGCCAGCCTGGGCTACAACTATGTGGGACCATGTTCAAACTTACTTCTCTGTTGCTGTGAGTAACACTATGATCCAAAGCAACTTGGGAGAGAACGTGCTTCTTTGGTTTATCTCTCTCATGCTTCAGTTGACTGGGGGAAGCCAAGGAAAGAGCTGGAGCTGAAGCAGAGACCATGGAGAAATGCTACTTACTAGCTTGCAGCCTGATTTCCTACACAATCCAGGGGTGCCACCACCACAATGGGCAGGCCTTCCCACTTCAATCATTGACCAAGCAAACGCCCCATATGCTTGCCTACAGGCCGATCTGACAGAGGCAGTTCCTTAACCAAGGCTTCCTTTCTCCAGATGGCTCTAGCTTGTGTCAAGTTGGCAAACAACAACAGCTAACCAGGGTAGACCCTGTCTCAGAACCAAACAAAAACAAAGGTGGTGAGCAGGAGAGCCTTTTGAGGGAAGGCGAAGCCCCACAGGTGTGTATGTATTAATGAATGTCTAGGTTTTACAATGGTGGATACTTCAGAGACAGGTGGGGAGTGCGAATGTGGCCTCGGTCTCTCTCTGTGGAAGGAGTGTGCAGGGCTAAGAAGTGGGATGAGGGAGGAAAATGAGAGACCTCGTGACTGAATAACACAAATGCTTTTTTTGACCAGAGAGTGGATGCATGGGAAGACTGAGTTGGAATAAGTTTTCATAATCAGTCTCACCCGCCTGCCGTCTCTTCCTTCCTCCCTTCTTTCTTTCCTTGTTTTGTTGAGTCAGCATCTCCTTCTGTATCGAAGGCTGCCTTTGAACTCACTACATAGCCACAGTTTGGCCTTGACTTCATTGTGTAGCCCCAGGGTGGCCCCGAGCTTCTGCAGTGCTTACTGCCTTAGCCGCGAAGAGTGCTGGGGTTACCGTGTGCTCCTCTACACTGTCTGTTCTTTTCAGCAGCATCTTTGGCTGCGTTTCAACAGCTTCCACACACTCAAAGCAGTAAGGGCCTAATACAGAAAGCCCAGACCGGTCGTGATGTTTCCTTGGCTCGTTAACTCTGGGACATTGGTCTTGATTTCTCTCTCTAGGAGCTGAGAGGGTCAGAGATGCACAGAGGAGGATGGATGTCCCCATTTAGGAGGCAGACCAGGGCACAGACCCTCTGTAAGGGGCCAAGTGTGAACTTCTTCTTCCTTCCAGGCCCAGAGGGAAGGTTGGATGAGCCACGCACAGAGCTGTGCCAGGAGGCAGGTAGACTCCAGTGCCCAGTACTGCGTGCCTGACCTCGGGAAATGGGACCTGGCTTCACGGTCTAGGGCAGAGCTGCCCCAGCAGGTGAGTGTCTGCTCCCACCAGCTGCTAGAGAGAGGTGGGCGTTGGAATGTTGCTCCTCACTCAGCCTGGCATTTCACACACCCATTCCTTAACCTCATTCTCTGTCTATTTCATTCCTCTTCCCACGCAGTGTTTACTAAAATCCCTCCTCCACCACGAGAAGCACGGGACTTCGGTTCCCTGGGCCTCCTGGGAAAGTTCCCACAACCTGGCAGTCACCAAGCACGGAACCACTGTGTGGCCATCTTATACCACCCACTGTGGGACAGAAGGCCTCAGCTTTCACCTTTGAGGGCACAGACCTTGTCAGGGACAAGAAAACCACCAGGTAATGTCAGAGGAAAACTGGCTTTTCTTCTGAGGCTTCCAAACACCTCAAAGGAAAAGAAAAGGAAGACACAGGTTCTGGTGGCTTTGTTAGTTATCAGAGCTGGGGACAGCAGTCAAGGGACCAAATAAGAGCCTGTGAAGCATCTGGTTATGACTGTCTAAGCCTTGTGTCTAGCTGTGCGCTCTCATGTATAGTGTGGGGTCTTGCAGCTTAGATGCTGTCAGCAAGTGTCAGGTTTTCCCCTTAGCCCAGGTTAGCCACCCCAGAAACAATGCCATACGTGCTGCAGTCAGGGATGCGATGCCCAGGCACACTCAGTCTCGACTATGTGCATGTTGGAGAAATCACCTTGGAAAAGTACCCAGTCTGGGTCCACCCCCAAAGCCAGGATAATGACCTAATTGTTCCAAGGTACAGCTAGGACAATAGTTTGTTCCTTGGATGTCTACTATGTAGAAAAGTTTGAGAGCCAATGGTTTAAGATACATATACATAGACTAAAACAAACAGACAACAACAAGAAAAATTAAAAGGAGACCTTCCTTCCCAGACTCTAAATAGAATCACAGAAAGATGTGTGAACCATTATAACAAACCTCACTGAGAACCAACTGCATGTATAAGAAATAGCTCATCTGATACGACTTTACCATATGGTGTCAGTATAGGAAGAGCAAAATAAAATCACGGAAACCTGTTCTTCTGCGTAGTTCAAAGACAACATTGCCACCCACCCACATCCTTTCCTTGTGACTACATTTTGAAAAACTGCTTTTTCATGCAACAACTTTCAGACATGGCGAAACGGACCATTTTGGTGTGTGAGTGTTCTTGGCTTGATTTTCTTTTCCATAGTGGATTTTAGTCCGATAACATGCAGTGCACTAGGGTTCCCTGGGCAGAGAGGAAGGTCTAGTGTTCGCTCACAGTACACAGACTTTCCTTTGACGCACAACCTCCTTTACTGTAGTTGGACATCAATCTTTCAGGCTGAGAAAGGAGGTTTTATTTCTGTGCCAAGGGGCAGAACTTCCAAAAAACACAAATGCCTTTCAGCATCGTGTAGAGTAAATAATCAAGGGTCTGTGAATCAATTGCCCTCTCTACCTTCAACTCATCAGCTAGCTGTGGAAGGACACCCAGGCAGGCCGTCAGCCCCTGAGCCGAGACAGGCTTCCTGGGCTCCACAAGCCTCAGCTTTATCTGCTTCTGGGCTTTTCCAACAAAGAATGCATGTATGCAGATTAGTTAGTACTTTGCCTTTGAATTCCAGTCACTCAGAAAGTCTGGGGGAAGCACACAGACCCCCAACGGTGTTGAGTTTTATATAATCATTAATATCCTGTGGTCCATGTCCAGAGGCTACAAGGGATCGTACCCTATTGCACCTCTTACCCCTAAAGAAAACCCTGGGGGATCCCAGAGCCCCACCAGAACTTAGTAAGTTGTAGGAAATGGGATGAAGACAGTATAAGTTGTAGGAAATGGGATGAAGACAGTATTGAAAGTCTGCATAGCAAGTGCGTGGCTCTAACAACCCAGTCACACTCCCCAGAGGTCACCACAACTGTACACATGCAAAAGTAGCCACTCTGTTCAGGATGGCACCACCAGTGCCCACCAGGTCCCTTTGGAGGTCAAAAGACAACTCCAGTGTGGTTCCTCAGGTGCCATTCTCCTTTCTGTGGGGGAAAGGGAGAGAGAATGGACCTACCCAGTGGTCTGGAATGCTCTAAGTAGGTCAGGCTGAGCGGACAGGGAGTCCCAGGGACCCACTCAGCACCTGAATTACAAATGTGGGCTACCATGTCTGAGTTTGGAAAATTAAGTTAAAAAAAGTGTTCATAGCAGAAGAGAGTAGAAAGATTGTAGAGCCCGAAGAACAGGAAGTTTGTTGAGAGATTTTTGTCTCCTAGAAATGTCAGAGAAGTTACATCCATGAAGTCCCATCAACGTGACTTTGTAAAAATGACCTGTAAAGGACACCAACAGACATGCTAACACAGAAGGGGGAAATCTCATGGCAGTCTAACCCTAGAAAAAGAACTACAGGCAACTAAAGCTGCTGAGAGTGGGAGTCTTCCCCAAAGGAAGAATTCCCAAATTGGTTATCCAATCAATACCAAGGGGTCAGTTCTGAAATCTATACATACAGGTAACATGTGTACTGAGCAGGCTGTACTTGTATATTTAGGAATATATATATATGTATATATATATATCTCAATTAAAGAAATAAAGACTGTGAGTTTGAGGAAGAAGAAAAGGAGGTTCATGGGAAGAGTAGGAGGAACAAAATAAGAAGTAGGAAAATGATATAATTATATTATAATTTCAAAAAATAAAATGTTCGTTTCCTTTATTTTCTTAAAAATTCAAAAGAGATGAGTGTATATTGAGACAAGAACTTCTTACCCTGTCCACTAGTCAGGCCCCTCTGCCTCCCTGTTGGAAGGGCTCATTTTGCTGTGAAGGGCCCTGTCCACACACCACTATTCAGGACTCCGAAGCCCTGTTTAGCCCCACCCTCAATCCTTAGGAAGCCTGGGGATACCGCTCCAGATGGTGTTGAGGAGGAGCACATAAGACCCAAGGAAGGAGCCTGTGTATCCATAGGGTCTTGTAGATGAGACTTTCAAGACTATCCACACTACTCCCCGCCCCCACCTCAAGTCTGCCTCAGTACTGCAGAAGAGAAATGTGAAGCAAGCCTTAGACTGGGGGTGGGTACCTGCGCTCCTGCTGATGGAGATTTCAGGGAGAGAAAAGCAAACGGTTTGGGAATGGGAGGGAGAGAAACAAGACCAGAGACCAACACAAGGATTTGGGAAAGAGAGGACCAGAGGGTGAGTTGGTGTCACATTGATCCTAGCTGCTCCATGATCCTCCGGGGTGCGTTAACAGGTACTTGAACGTGAGATTTCCTTCTGCACACCTGGCCCAGGTGGGGCGCAGGGAGAGAGGATGGATGGGATGAATGGGCTCTGTGTTGGAGCATGGTCAGTTAAAAATGGCCCTGGCATCTTTGTAGCTGGACGGCATGTCCTCTGAGGTCAGGCGTGGAGGAGATGAGGTGGCTGTCTGCGTCAGTCTCTGCCCTACATCTTACTATCACTAGACAAGCAGGTATTACCTTCCCATTTCACAGACAAGGAAATAGAGAGGTGGGGTGACTCGTCTAAGGTCACTTTGCTGGTTGGCATGGGGGCTGGTCAGAGCCCAGGTCCTTGTGTACTCAGGGCCTGACTTTCCACCGTTTCTTTACGCAGCTGCTGCAAGCTTCATTTATCTTGCTGTTCTGTTAGATTATGAACCACGTTCACAGAAAGCTGGGGGGGTTGTTTCTACATCCCTACCTAATCTCACATCCTTTCTGCACGCTGGGCTAACAAGCTGTCTCTGCGCTCCCCTCATGCTTCTCAATCACCGTTTGTGCTACAAATACGCTCAAAAGACAAAGGTGTCTTTCACATCATTCCCTCATTAGAACACTTGGCTTTTGTGTGGATGCCGAAAATCTTCAGTCAGTTGTTCGCAGTGGCTCTAAGATTGATTAGGTCTGTTGTTAAGGAGCGTTCTGATTCCTGCAGACACAAATTGGAGAACAGTGCGTATATAATTATGTTTAACATTCAAGCTCCAATTGTAGTGAGTACTGATTATTATGACGGCTGTGCTTGTGTATTCAGGGAAGACATAGATATACAAATACTTTTTTTTATTTTTGAAAGTAAAACACTATTGAAGAAACCCCCAATGTCTCCGTACTGTTACCTAGCCCTGGATGGGAGCTCTTCTTTCCTGCACTGTTTCCTGTGGGCCAGGGAGGTCACGGAGCAGGACCCACCCTCGCTTCTGGGCAAGCCGCTTTTAGAGACCTGGAATGTCCTGTGGCCCTATGGTGATGCTAGAGTTTCAAACTTCTTTTTGAAAAGAGTTTTATTTTTATTATTTTTAATTAGGTGCATGTGTCTCTGTGTGGGTATATGCATGGGAGTGCTGGTGCTGGAGGAGCCAGAGGCATCAGATCCCCCAGAGCCGGAGTTACAGGCAGGTGTGAGCCCCCCCCCATGGGTGCTGGGAAGGGAGTTCAGGACCTTTGTAAGAGCAATATTCTCAGTTAACCCCCGGCTCCGAGTCACCTCTCCAGCCCCGAATCTCAAACTCCTTCCTTCATATTAATCTGCAGTGCCCTGGGGTATGAATTTGAGTAGGAGGGCTCTTCTAGGAAATATTTCTAGAAAGATCTAGGACCACCATGGGTAACCTGAAGTGTCTGCGTCCAGGGTCAGGTGCACCATGGCCTCCATCTATCTTGGTTCTGATGGCTTTTAACCTCTATATCCACCCTCTTTGCCTGAAGAGGAGTTTAAGGATCCACCATAGGAGAAATATGCCACTCATCAGAGCACACACCCCAAAAAGGAAAATGCCTCCAAGACAAATCAGCTAAAATTTCCTCCACAGCCACACCCACATTTATCAGTGCCATAACACCCAGGCACCTGATGGGGTAAACAGAACTCCAGAGCAAGGAGGGAGCCTGAGAGATGAAGAGAGAGACCAGAGAGAGGACTCCATCCATCTGTGATGGCTCTAGGTCCTTGAGCCTCTTATCAGGACCACTTAAAATGCACAGAAGGCTGGAATTCAAATTCAGTCTGTGCTGTCTATTTCCAAATGTCTTATTTATTGTTGCCACCATGACAAAATTTACAAATTAAGTGATTAAAAAACCACACACATGTACTGTTTTACAATCCTGGAAGCCACAAATTGACACAAATGTCAAGAGGCTGGAATCGCGAAGGCATAACCAACCATATCAGCCAGATCTCTCAACAGCTTTCAGAAGTTGCCTGGGTTCTTTAGCCTGAGACGCAATTTTGTTCCTGTTGCCACATCTCCCACTGAGCCTTCTGCTCTTGTTTTCCTATATTAAAGGTTATCGAGACTATAATTGATCTAGCTGCCAGAGATAATCCCACTTCCAAGGTCCTGCAGACTATCTGCAAAGCGCCTTTGGCCACAGAGGTAGCACAGTCACAGTTTCTAGAGCTTGTGGGTAGACATCTTTGGGGCTCAGTTTGTCACATCATACAAAAAGCGTTCCCCCTGCTGTCTGTGACAAGACATGCTCTATTGTGATGGCCCTTCTTTTAAAAACATACACTATTTATTTTTTATTTTATGTGTATGAGTGCTTTGCCTGCATGTATTTCTGGGCACCACATATGGACTTGGTGCCTGTGGAAGTCAGAAGAGGGCCCTGAAACTGGAGTTATAGATGGTTGAACTGCTATGTGGGTGCTGGGAACTGAACCCCAGTCCTCCGGGAGAGTGGCCAGTGCTCTCTTTCCCTGAGCCCTCTCTCCAGCCCCAAGACAGCCCCTTTAAAAGGCAAAGCAGCAAGAAGTGAATGAAGACTTAAGTTCTTGTGTGTGGATGATTACAGTCCACCCCAACAGAACCCAGAAATTCAAACACGTCACTCTCTGCTGAAACCACATAAACCTAAGCTGCAATGGGAAAACCAGACACCAGAAATCTGACTCCAAACTCAAAGGAACTTGAAAGGTAAGAACCTGAGAAGTTTCCACCAAGACTGTGGAAAGTATCCAAATCATAAATTCCCAAAGGCCTTAGTGCTATTTACACACAGCTGTTCTCTGCCTCTATCAGGGTCTCCAGCACACAGGCTCCCATGCCTGTCCACTCTTACATCCCACGGAGACCCCAGTCCTTCCCCTGTAGCAGTTATTGCCTCAAAACTATGAGATTTCTAAAATCATTACTATCACTATTGATGTTTTAGTGTGTGCAAGGTCCATATGTGTTGTGGTGGCACACACGTGGAAAGGACAACTTGCGGGAGCCTGTTCTCTCCTTCTGCCATGTCTGTCCTTGGGGTTTGAACTCAGGTTGGGAGCCTAGGCAGCAACCCCTTAGACCTGCTGAGCCATCTCGTCAACCACCCCAGCCCACCCCTCAGCTAGGCCTCAACATAAATCCACCCAATGCTTATTTCCTTAGGGTAAACTCTTACAAGTGAGTCAGTGGGTGAGAAAGAGAAAGGCTTCCCTTCAAGCCGTGTGACGAGCGTCGGCCAACCTGTTATCGTAAATTGTCAGGACTTACACCCCAACAATTCCTGTCTCTAACTCGATCCACTGTGCGCACCAATGCTACCTCACAATGATTTGCATCTCTTTGGAGGCTTCAAGCCTGGACATCTGCTTTGTATTTCTTGGCCCGAGAAGTTGTTCTTTTATATTGTGCCTATTCAGATAATCTGTCCATCCTCTTAGTGGGGTGTCAAGATTTTCCCATTGCTTTGAGTAAGTATTTCATATACTAAAAGTAAGAGTTCCATTTAGGATTCAAGTACCGACAGATATTGACTGTGGTTTTTTTTTTTTTTTCCTGTAGTGGCTTCTTTGGTGGTGTTCATAAAACTAATTTTTGTATATATTTCCCTATATTGTTTGTTCTTCAATGTTTTAGTTACTCTTTTTGGGGGGTCATATAAATATTCTTTTCCCCCTGGTCCTGGGGATTAAACTCAGGACCTCAAAAATGTCAGGCAAATATCCCTGTAATATATGATATATATGATATGTAACAAATTGACATGACATGGTAAAATAAATATAACAAAGTACTTTGCAACAGGTTCTCACATAACCCAGGGCAGTATGAGACTCACCATCTGACACAGGATGATCTCGAACTTCTGATCCTATTGCTTCCACCTCCCAAGTGCTGGGATCACAGGTATACACTGCTACTCCTGCTTTATGCCGTGGAGGATCCCACCATGGCTTTGTGCACACTAGGGAAGCCCTCTGTCACCTGCGTAACATCCCCAGCCTCTCATTTATATTTTCTAAGGGAAATTTTATGCTTCTATCTTTGAAATATTTCAGTCTGCCAATATTTATTTTAAAATGTCACCCAGATTCCAAATCTAAACCTGTTTTTCTCAGACGCTTACTCTCCTGTACCAATCAGAGTCACTGTGCCACGAACTGCTCTCTACCTAGAGATGTGAAACACCTCTTTGTCCTACATCAGCTTGTTGTCTGTGACTGGGTCTTGAAGAATGCTCAGTCAGGAGGAAGGTCAGCAGTTGCTTCAAAATCATGGTAACCAACTAAAACATGGAGGATTGGTGGAGGGTAAGTTTCTTTCTACCCATGGCATGAAATTGCACTGTGTAACATGAAAAGAGGCCATGACTGCTGTGCAACTTTGGGCTTGCAATTCCTGACACTGCTGAGCTGGCGAGATTGCTCAACAGTTGAGTTTGGTTCCCAGCTCCCACATGAGGACTCATAACCACCCTGACCTCAGCTCCTTTTTCTGGCCTCTATGGATACCTGCATTCCCACATGAAACACACACAACACACACACACACACACACACTTAAAGATAAAAATGATCATCTTTAAAGATGATAATAATTCACCATGTTGTATTGTATACATAAAAATTTAAGAGGGTAAAAAATTCCCAAAACATCCTAGGAAAGATAGACTTCAAAAATTTGAAATATAGATTCCGTATAACACTTGGGAAGAATCTTTAAAAGGTGTCCTTAGGATCTATTTGTGGAATTCCATTGATCCTTCCTTTTAAGGTAATTTACTTGGCAGAAATTCTGTCTTGATGAGGAAGCACAATGCTATAAAATTGTTCTCATTAGCACATTCATCATCCAAGGAAGATTCAAGTTTCTTTTTCAGAACCTTTAAGATAAAGGAGAGTTTGACTAGATGACACTAAGGTCACCTTTAAAAATAAGATATATTTAAAGTCACAATGTCCCTTTAAACATGGAGAGATTTTGTACCATCAAATTTCATAATAGACGTTGGGCAGTGGTGGCCCACACCTTTAATCCCAGCACTTGGGAGGCAGAGGCAGGTGGATCTCTGTGAGTTCAAGACCAGCCTGGACTACCAAGCAAGTTCCAGGACAGCCTCCAAAGCCACAGAGAAACCCTGTCTCGAAAAACAACAAAAAAAATCATAACAGATACAATGAAACTGAAATACCTAAAACATTTGAACACTGGCACAAGGAAAGGTACATCCGTAAGCCAGCAAGGGAAGTCCCCAAACAGACCTAGCTGCACACAACAAGCTGACATGGGATAAAGTGGTGTCAAGTCTTCTGGGAAAGAGCCGGTCATGCCACAGTGACTCTGAGACGGGAGGGTGAGCGCTGAGAGAGCTCAATGTGCTATGGCAGCATCCCCCATGCCGCTATCAACTACAGAGTAACTGGCTTGGAAGCACCCTCTCAGAGCACAGCCCAGGTGAAGTCAGGCACAGTAGCTCAAGAGCATCTATAATCCCGAGCTTCTGCAGCAAGATGGGAGGCAGAAACAGGAGAATCCCCCAGGCTTGTGGGCCAGCTAGCCTGGAATATATAGCATCAAGTAAAAAGAGACCCAGTCTCTAGCAAGGTTGTCCTCTGACTTCCACATGTGCACACACACACACACACACACACACACACACACACACACACACACGTTGCTCTTTTTAGCAGGCACTCTGGAGATCTGAACTCAGGTCCTCACGATTATATGTTACCCACTGAGCCATCTCCTCTGCTCTCCATGTCTTTAACAGACATTTTGAGGCTATGGTGTTTTCCTGATGTGTGATTATTTAATTTGTTAATATAGTAATTTAGCTCCTTTGCAGCCAGGGTAAAGTGAGCATAGAGCAGGCTGGCTGTCACCCTGGTCTTGGCGGTTCTCAGAGTTCCCTGTACCACACTGTGGATACTGAGGTGCTATGACAGACCCTTATCACTGCTGTCTGGTACTTACTTATGCCTTCTGATCACTGATCACTGTTGGCATATTTCTTTTGTTTTACATAAATCAGACTTAAAAGTTTTATGATGTGTCCCACCTTTTGGTTTGGTAAAACCATTAGTCATCTACAAAGTTCATGTTGGAGAACTGTACAGTTAATTTACAGAAAACTCAAAACTGCAAAAAAATTACCATAATGTTTCAAGTAAGTTTGCAGTTTTAATTGGGTGGTGTTCATAGCTGCCCTTGTCAGTGTGTAGCCTGCAGACCCAGTGGGTGGGCATGAGTGCATTTCTTCTCCAACAGGAATCACTGCAACCCTCCTGTTCAAGTCAATGTCTATCACTCTCTCCTTCCTTTTTACTTCCTAGTTCTTCTGCAGAAAACAGAGAAAGGACCCATCTCAAAGGCTGCGAATAAGAAGCTGTGTGCTATGGGAGCCCCTTTAACTGCTCTTCAAAGAAAGCCCACCAAAATACTCCCTACCCATGTGCCTATCAAGACAGAAAAAGGTAAACCATAGACTCAGACCTGAATCTGTCACAGACTGGTGCATGCTGGGAGGCCTGAGGGTAATCTCCATGCAGAAGGAGTTTAGGCTGCACCCTGAGCATGTGCTCCCAGAGCAGTTGCTTTGTAGTTGGCAGGCTGTGTGTGTGTGTGTGTGTGTGTGTGTGTGTGTGTGTGTGTGTGTGTGTGTGACGGCACACATGGCTATCGATCCTGTTTGCAATAAAGTGAGCCACACAGATCTAACCCAAAGCTTCCTGCAAAGCACCAGAAAGCCCTTAAGACACTTGTCACTCAGGGCACTGCCCCATAAGACACCTGTGGCTTAGGAGGCATGGCGCCTGGAAATACTGCCCCTGTCACTCAGTACACAGTGCCCCCACTGCTTCCTGTCTTTGAGAGGCTAATCCCCTTGGGTGTGTCCCACTCCAGCCTGGACTATCCATGTAGAGGAGGTTCAGGTTAAAGGCAGGATGACAGTCACCAGCTTTCAGGAAGACCACGGATTCACTTGCCATTGGAGTCGCCAGCATGTCCACTTACAATCCTCAGGAAGGCTGCATGTGCCAGCTGTCTAGGCTGAGCAAGTCTTCCCATCATCTTTGAAGGCCAGTCCATAGCAAAGTCCTTCATAAATGCTGTCGTGCTTATTCGCAGTGAGGGAAATTACTAGTCGCAAAAAGAAAATCATTAAGACTAACTTGTTTTAGCGTTAGTGCTCAGCTCTGCCAATGCTAGTGTCTTATATGTCTTGTTGTTTTAAATAATCAAGACTGACTTAGGGAGCGCTTTCCAGCTTACAGGACAGTAGCATTCCTGGAGCCTGTATAGGTGGGTAAGTTAGTTCTACTCGGGAAGCAGAATGTCACAGAGGGTGTAAGGATATGGTTGGTCACTGCTTCTGGGAACTGGCTTCCCTACCACACACTAGGCTGGAGCACATGGCAGGTTGGAGTCTACTGCCAGGGTCAATGCCCTAGGCACAACGTTCTGACACCACGTGTTAGTCTAGTCTTTGTAAACTTGATACAAACTAGGGTCACTTAGGAAGAGAGGAGCTTTAGAGGAATCGCCTCTATCAGATTGGCTCAGGGCCATGTCTGTGAGGCATTTTCTCGATTGATGATTGATACGGGGAGGGCTAACTTACTGTGGGTAGTGTCATCCCTGGGCAGGTTCTGGGTTGTACAAAAAAAGTAGTCTGAGAAAGCCATGGGGAACTAGCACTAGGCATCTTCCTCCCTGGTTCCCGCCTCTGCTTCTGCTTCAGTTCCTGCCCCGACTTCCCTCAATGTTGGGCTGTGATGGAGACTTGGAAGCCAAATAAACCCTGTCTTCTTCGTGGTGTTTGGATGGAAACAACCCCCACAGGCTCATATATCTGAATGCTTAGTCCCTAGTTGATGAGCTGTTTGGGAGGATTAGGAGGTGAGTGAGGCCTTGTTGGAGGGTAGTGCCCGTCTCAGTCTCTCTGCCTGCTACATAGATCAGGACAGAATGCTCTCAGCTACTGTTTCAGCGCCACGAAGGTCCGTTTCCCCCTAGGAGGCTCACGTGGGAAATGCTTTCTTTTTATGAGTTGCCTTGGTTGTGATGCCTCTTCACAGCAATAGAACAGTAACCAAGACACCAGCCCCCCACCCCAAAGTTGCTTTTGGTCGTGGTGTTTATCATAGTAGCAGATAGCAAAGTAGAATACACTATAGTGTTCTATTCCCCGTGCAGATGGAATCTTCAGAAAACTGGCATGGGGCTCCCATGAGCCAGGGGCACCAGTTGGTGAATGGGCTGCGGGGAAACAGATAGATGTGATACCTGCGTCAGGGTGAACAGGACCCAGGGAAGAGGATAGCTCTAGGTTCAGGGTTTGGAGACAGTCTACAAGGAAGAGGGTCCCTGACTCCTTGCCAGTTCATTACTATCTGGGTCCATGTTCACACCGGCCAGGGTGTGATAGCTGGTGTTTGCCACAGGGAGTAGATCTCTCACACTCATTGGCTCCTCATGGACACTGAAGTTACACAACTAAGATTCGGTCTGCATCCGTGTCAGGCCTCCAAGGTCTTTATTCCGCCCCACACTTCTCACTGTGGCTACACTCTTGGTGGGGGATCCACCCCAGACCTGTGAATTAGAGTCTCAGTGATGGAATTGATCTGATCCACAGTAATCAAAATAAAGATGACTGATGTGCACATTTATTCATAAGATATTCATTCTAAACATACTAACCTATAAAATCCACGATCTGTTGTTTATGACAACTTATCTCGGCTTGGACTAGCCATGTATCAAGTGCTCCCCAGTGGGAACAGTGTGTTTCTCACACACTGTCTGGAAGCTTTTAGAGATGTCTCCTTTTTAGGAAGGCTCACACATATAGCCTGGGCAGCAGGGGTCTTGGCTAGTGGGGGTGGGGAAACTCTCTTAGTTAAAAGAAAATGTTGACTGAGCCAGGTTCTCTTTCTTTTCTTCTTTGAGACAGGATTACTCTGTGGCTGTGGCTGGCTTAGAGCTTTCTGTGTAGACCAGGCTGGCCTCAGACCCTAAGGCCTGCTTCTGTCTCTTGAGTGCTGGGATTAAAGGCCTGTGCCCCCATGCCTGACCTGAGCCAGATTCTAAATAATGCCAGTCTTTGAAAAAGGAGGAGAAGGGAGTGGCTTGGGGGTGAGGGTTGTAGTTCACTAGCTCAGGAGTAGAGTGCTTGTCTGGCATGCCCAAGGCCCTAGATGTGACCTCAGTAATACAACCACGTATACAAAAATTACAAGATGCAGTAATGGTCAAAGTTCACCCTCGTTTTACAAGTGTCCTGAAATGGCTGTTTCATCAGGAGGTTCTGATAGGGAGTACCTGGGACCAGACCCCTGCAATACACTTTTAAAGGAAGAGACCACTATAGGACCTCAGCTGGTCTAGGCTGAATGGCAGGACAGACAGACAAAGGAAGACATATAGGTTCTGAGAATGGACACTCATAAAGATAATCTGGGTAAGTTTTTAAAAAGTAATTTACTGCACAGGCCCCCATGTTCCAGAGTTTAAGCACAGTGCTATCAAATGGGAATGATTTCCCTGCTTAGACATCTTCCAACAAGTATGAGGAAGGCGACCAGAAGGACTGATTGTCTCCTACTGACCCAGAAACTTCCTACACCGTGGCCACCCGAGGTGCCCAGCAGAGAGGGACACTGCACGCATTAAAGCTGAACCAGAAAAACACTACTTTTATCCCTGACAACAGACTTTGCAATCTACGGGGTCTCCTGACACAGTGTCTCATCAGGATCTGCAAGGAGGTTCTGTCAGAAAGCACCCATGATCAGACCCTGAAAACACATGGGAATCTTGACATCTAAGAACAAAATTTACCACAGAACCTGAGCTAGCCTAGGCTGAACAGTAGGGCAGACAGAGGAAGATTATACAGCTTTGTGTTAAGAAAGAATGCAAAATATCGAGGCTAGACACATGTGCTTACATGGTATTCCCATGTGCACATGCTATCCATACATATATATGCATATGGGATTACACACACATTTTGTGTTAAGATGAATATCTAATTTTAATTTTTATGATATTTTATATTCATTGTGTGTGTGTGTGAATGTGTGTGCAAGCAGAGGTTAAAATCGCAGAGGTAACATATTCAGAATCCTGCATTCCACTATCATCTAGGTTTGAACCCACACCCCCCACTTTCTGGTGATCTTGGGCAAGTTTGATAACTTCCTTTTTGTCAAGTGTAAGATGCAGCTGCTAAAATTACCTTCTTCTTTGAGTTGCAGACATTAAATGATGCTAAATAGAACAGTACACAGCACATAAATCTGTTAGTTCACCCTGGGACTATACATGTTGGGATTATAAGACTTTAACATGATGAATAAACACAAGTTCATTGTGACATATTGCTGAACTCTCACAGCAGCTTTGGCCATTATGTATATTGATTCAATAAGATGTAATTAATAAAGGCTCAGCTTCTATTTGTAGGGCTCATGCCTTTGATATTAAAATTAGATTTTTGCTGAGACAGGAAGATTGCTACAAATTCAGTCAGTCTAGGCTACCTATGGGTTCCAGGCCATTCTGAGCTACAGAGTAAAACACTGGAGACAAAATGACAGAGCCAGAGAGATAGCCAGAGACAGAGAGATTTATCTGAAAAGGCTGGGAAATACTGACCCAGGCTTGAGTCAGAAGCTGCCCACAGTGGTCCCTGTGGTCAGGACTTAGGAGTCTGCCTTCTCTCTGCTGGCTTTTATTTAACTGGGTGTCAGTTGCAAAGTGTGCTGAAAACTGACTTTAATAGAAGATACCAGACTTTATAGAGGCATGTCATAGCCTGTCACAGTATCGGGAAGATTCGTTTGTGGTGGATGTCAGAGTGATATGTGACACCTTCCCCTTCTGAGACTTCAAAATGCCTTCCTATATCTACTGGGCAAGGTGTGGAGGGGTGCTTGCCATAGTACCCTGAATAGAGATGAGAGGAGGCCCATAAAAAGGGCTGCTATGAGCTGCTGAGTGATGAAGGGGAAATAAAAGATGTCCCTTCTGGCTCAGGGCTGCTCCATCTCATCCCATTTCTCCTAGGCTCAGGAATTCAAGAAACACTGGTCACAAAAGGGTGAACCATCAGGGAACTGGGCTATGACTTTAAGTTCAAGATGAACTGCAGGTTTCAAGGCTCCACAGTGTAGAAGCTGTGACTCTAGCTTGAGCCCCCCAGAAACAAAGCCACCATCCTGCCTCAAAGTCACTGTGTACTTCCCATTATTCCAGATGGGCCAGTGGGGAGAGGGAGCTTTGAGGTGAGGGTCCTGGTTCACTTCAAATTCAAACCTGACTTGTTCCAGAAAGGGATGGGGGACTGTCACTCAAAGGCAAGAACATCTTGCTTTTAAGGGCAGGCACCACTCAGCCCCTGCCTCCCACCAAGCTCTAGAAAAGTGTGACTAAGACCTAAGTTCAAAGACTCATAGGACCTGTGCTGATGGGAACCTGGGTCTATATTTTTATTCAGTCAGATGACGGTCACAGCACTGAAGTGTCAGATTCACTGCCTCAGCACTCAATGACAAGGGATAAAAACCCTCCTAAAGACAGTCTTGCTCCATAGGACTTGCTTCTCCAGCAATGACACAAAGCATGGAGATCAGCAGTGGGTAAAAATGGACAATGTGTGAGGAACTCTTCCAGTGCACACACAGAGCAAATGCCTCATCCTGTAAGAGGAATCCCACCAAGAAAGAAGTTGGGGCACAGGGAGGCCACATCTCCCAGTTGTCCTCAGTCTGTCTTCACAGATGAGAGATGTCCCTAGGGTTGGCGACACCAAACGGTCTTCCACTTTTCTGTTAAAAGTGAGAAATTTCCAGTGTATACTTCCTCCCGGTACAATAAGGTGACCCCCAGGTGGCTGGTGCATGGGAAGTAGAAATTGAAAATGTATTTAATGCACTAAGCTGCTAAACACTTGAGCTTGAGTATGTTCAGAGCACTTTTCAGTTAGTCTACCACCAAGCAAAGTCATCTAACACAGGGCCCAATTTATAATAATGGGCTGAGGATCTTGGGGTGGTGAAATGGTAAAGAGCTTGTCAGGCAAGTCTGAGGATTGGAGTTTGTCCCCTGGGTCCTATGCAAAGGTGATCATTGAGAACAAACTCTACAAAGTTGTCCTTGGACTTCCACACACGAGCTCTAGCACATGTGTCTACCAGCATCATACATATAGTAAGTCAAATTCTTAAGAAGCGCCAAGTGCAGCTGGGTGGTGGTGGCACACGCCTTTAATCTTAGCACTCAGGAGGCAGAGACAGGCAGATCTCTGTGAGTTTGAGGCCAGCCTGGTCTACAGAGCAAGTTCTAGGACAGCCAGGACTACACAGAGAAACCCTTTCTTGAAAAACAAAACAAGAGAAGAAGAAGAGGAAGAGGAAGAGGAGGAGGAGGAGGAGGAGGAGAAGAAGGAGAAGAAAAAGAAGAAGAAGGAGAAGGAGGAGGAGGGGGAGGAGGAGGAAGAGAAGAAGAAGAAGAAGAAGAAGAAGAAGAAGAAGAAGAAGAAGAAGAAGAAGAAGAAGAGTTTGTGTGATTCATTCACTGCTACTGAGGTACAAGATGTTGTAAAGCAAAAAGCTAGAAACTGAACCATCATGACCCAGGAACCCCTGCAATTAGTTCCTGCAAAGAGGACTGCCATTTGAGAGCCACAGGGCCATGAAGGTATGAGGAGACACTCAACTGGATGCTAAGGCCACAGAGAGGGCTGTGCTGCCACCAGGACCTGGGGCTAGACTTCATTCAGGGCACAGGGCACAGGGCACAGGCACAGGCACAGGTGGGGAGTGTGCTGTGCTTGGAAACTGCGCAGCCTGACTAACCCTCCGTGACCACCAAAGCTGCTAGACACCCAGGATAAGGGAATGACAAGTTCTTCAAGTAGACATGATTACTGTAAGCTTGCTTGCACTTTAGTTTTTGCATCTGGTCATAACATTTGTAAATCTGAGGCATATCTTTCAATTTCATTTTTTCCTATGAAAACATCATGTGTATCTTCCTTTGTCATTGCACATTTCATTTCTTCATTAGCAGAGTTTTTAAAAGCATATCTGTGACTCTGTAATTTGGGAGGTGGAGGCAGGAAAACCAGGAGTTCAAGGTCATCCTCAACTACATAGTGAGTTTGAGGCTAACCTGGGCTACATGAGACTGCCTTAAAAACAACCAATGTTATCATTTTTTTGTGTGGCAGGGTTTTCTTATGTAGCCCAGGCTAGCCTCAAATTCCAGCCTCAGCTTCCCAAGTGCTGCAATCACAGGCATGGAACACCATGCCTGGCTCAATTACACAATTAAAAAATTAAAACAAAAAAATGTATGTGTACAGGTGTTTGCCTGCATGCATGTGCGTAGCTAGCTTTCTTATATACCCCAGGACTACTGGCCTAGGGATGGTACTGTCTGTAGTAGGCTAGGCCCTCCTATATCAATTAATAATCAAAACAAGCCCCGACAGACATGCCCGCAGGCCAACCTTATAACAACAATTACCCAATTGGAGTTATTTTCAGGCAATTTTAGGCTGTGGCCAATTGACATCAGGGCCTGGAAGATAGCAAATTGCTCAACAAACATATGCTGTGTTCCCAGGTCATTTTGGACCTTGGATGTCAAGCTCCTTTCCTCCATGTCTGACTAGGAAATCTACCCTCTTCCTCAGGCCTCACTGCCTTCAAGCCTCTTATCACCTTGGAGGTTTCCTGTCCTGCTTCTGTAGCTCCAAGGATCAAGGCAATCAGAATCCTTTTCAGATTTCACTAAGGCAGACACAGGACGGCTGGTTTTAGGATGTTCTTCATTGAAGACAGAGTAATGGCCCAGCCCATGTGTGACCTCTGGGTCTCTACATGTGTCCTGATGTCTGTGCTCCTTGGGTCAGCTGTGGCATCCAGTACTTTCCCAACAGGACTCTGGGGCCAACTCTTATCTAAGCAGCCACGTTTTGCATAGGTGGACAGAGGGAAGGTGCTGCTTCTGTAGGACATGGGTTCTGTTTTTGGCAGGATGGCTGCCTGAGAGATGCTCTCTTTGGCCATATCACAGCCACAGCTTGGGAGAGTAGCCAATCATATGGGAAGCCAGCTTAGCAGCTCTTTAGCAAGGTGCAACTGAATGAAATGGATGAAAACTATTTATATGGGAACTTAGGTTAAGAACACTGAGTCTTCATAGTTTACAAGTGTGGCTTCTTGAGAGAAGTCTATCATGGTGTGTCCTGGCTTTGTCTGTGTTTGGGATGTCACAATCATCACCATTGGCCAGGCATGATGGCACATCCCCATAACCCCAGCTCTTGGGAGAGGCAGAATGATTAAGAGTTCAAGGCCACTCTCAAATGCATATTGGGTCAAAGGTCAAGGCCAGTTTGACCCGTCTCCAAAAACCAGACCAGACCAGACCAGACCAAACCAATCATCATCCCGACCTGGTTGATCCGATGTGATTCTTTGGCACACTTAGTTCTCTTCAGGGCTGGTCCACAGAATGTTCTCAACAATGTGTGGGAAATAAAGGTTAAACACTAAAAACAACAATACAAAATTCTATGATTTTATCACTAGCCTTGCTTCCTTCAAAGATGATGGTTGCCCTTCCAGCTCATCCTGTGCCAAGCCTTCTTGA
The DNA here is from genome assembly GCF_017639785.1 of Mesocricetus auratus. NCBI lineage: Eukaryota > Metazoa > Chordata > Mammalia > Rodentia > Cricetidae > Mesocricetus > Mesocricetus auratus. Next base: position 147,763,927 of record NW_024429266.1, on the reverse strand, counting down.
AGTGATAGATCTGCCTCCACACCTGTAGCACTGACCACACCTTTTGGGTGTGGTCACAGGTGTGGATGGGACAGGTGAAAAAGAAAAGGTTCCGGGTCGGAAGCCCCTTCGGGTCGTGGAGAGTATGGGGAGCAAGCTCTGTCTCCTCGGAGCAGGAACATCACAGCAGTTACTTACTGCTTTCCGTGTAAGTTATTTACTAATAAACTCTGCTTCATTTATTGGTCTGGTGAATCCATATATCCAAGCCATTACCTTCTCCTTCCTCTCCTGGCAAATTGGATCAAGGCACTCAGCCAGCACAAGCTCAGGTAGGCGGCTTCCATAGTTGACGGCCTATTTCTGTTCTTACCAGTTAGATTATATGTTTACCAAGTGGCCATTGTGTTTGTGCTCAAACCTGTTTAAGTCAGTTGTACTCATTATTGTATTTGCGTAATTTAATTATATATTATGTAAATCAATGAAATATCTGCACGGAAGGAGAGCTACTGTTCCTGTGAGTTTAGGGTTTTGGAAAGGCCTGATGAAGATGAGCATGTCAAAAGTGATCTGCTGTCATGTTTCTATGTGGGGGAAATGGGAGGCAGACACAGGAGAATCTTTGAAAGCATACAGGCCAGTTAGCCTGGCACATAGCAGAAAAAAAACCAAGAGACCCTGTATCAGACAAGGATTGACACCCACGTCCTTGCACTGCGTCCTGAATGCCTCTAGGGATTCCCCAGATGCTTTAGAAATACTGGTCATGTTCCTACTGACAGGAAAACCAAGGTACAGGGAGACCTAAGGGTTCTGTAAATGTCTCTTAGTGAGCCTGGGGAGCAATCCATTCCCACATTTTGTATTCTGTTTTCCCCCAGAGAAGCCTCCATTTGAAAAGCAACAGATACAGCATGATTTGCTTTGCAAACAGTAGCAGGTAGGGGCCACCAGGAGATGACTCAACTGGGAAAGCGCTTGCTGTGGAAGCCTGGTGAACTGAGTTCCGATCCTCAGCACCCAGTCAAAAAGTCAGGCACAGAGGCACAAATCTGCAATCCTGGGATGCAGGGACAGGAAGATCCCCAGTGCTTGCTGGCCAGCCAGCCAGCCTAGCCATATAAGCAAGCTCTTGGCTCAGTGAGAGATTTTGTCTCAAAAATAAGGTGGATGGCTCAGCACTTAAAGTTGCTTACAGTCTTGTAGAGGACTGGGGGTTAAAGTCAGGGTTCAGTTTCCAGCACCCATATGGTGGCTTCACAATCACCTGTAACTCCAGTTCCAGGGGATTGACACCTCTTTTGGCTTCTGCAAACCATGCACACACAGGCAGGCACATACCCGAAAATTAAGAGAAAACGTTAAAAAAAAAATAAGGTGGCAAACAATTGAGGAAGACAACGCATGTCAGTTAGTCTTTAGTTTCAATGTGTACAAGTACACAAGTACATACACACCTGTACAGGCATGCACGCCACACACATACACACAAGTAGCAGATAAAATGAGGAAATGGATGATAACAGGGACACACCCTGGAAGGCAGGAAGGCGCTCATTCCAGCCCCTCGGCTCCTCTACGCAAGCACTAGGCAACCACGCACAGGTGTGTGCGGTTTTATCCCAAACCGTGGCATAGCAAGCCTCTTGTGCGAGAGACACTGATTTGAAACAGGTGAACCAGGTACCTGGGTCAAACACGTGAGCCTTCTAATTTTAGAATGACTTCAGCTTCACACGTGGGAAAACCATAGACAATGGAACGGGGAAGCAGTTTGAAGTTCTGAGAAGCTTTTGTTAAAGGAGGTGAGCCATGAGGAGAGTCCTGGCTGGCTGGCTGGCCCACGTTCCGCCTGCTTTGTAAACAAGAAAAGTCTTCAAAGGCTTTCCCCTCTAATCCGCCCTGCCCTCCTGTCCAGCCCAGCCACAGCTCTCATCTCAACAAATTGGAGTCTACAGTCCCTAGTAATGTCTGACCTGGCCACTATCTCCCCAAGCAAGCGAGAGTGGTGACATACCCTACAAAGAACTCCACAGTGAAGTTTCTGTGTTCATCACTTTTGAACAGCCTTCCAGATACTAGATTAAACAAGCCCTCAAACACACGAGGTCAGGCGGGTGTCCATAGACACTGGCCGAGGAGGAGTCCGAGGTGGAGAGAGCCACTCTGAGGAACATGCCAGCGGCAGGGGCCTGACTCCCAGGGACCCAGAGGGGCCCTCACCACACCTTCGTGGTCACTACGGTGAGTTTCATGAGAAAAGAACCAGATGAGCGGCCTGGGAATGTGCAGCTGAGGGTGAGGCAGAGGGCTGCCCAACAGCTTCGTGACTGGGTGCATTCTGTCCCTTTTAAAGGGGGCATCCAAGAGTGCCTTTTGAATATAGGTCCTGAGGAGGGTGTAGCCGGGGTTCTAAGCTGTGGGGGCCGACGCCCTCACCTGCCTCCAGCTGATGTTTCCTTTTGAGCTTTATAAACAGATACCCAACAAGGATTAAAGTTTATGCTCCAAACGTCAGAGCATTGATTTCACTCCTGAGGCAGTCTATGGTTGAAACGGAACACAGAGCAGCCAGTGACATGCCCAAGAAAGGTTCACAGACTATGTTGTCACCTGTCATGTAGGCTCCTGAAGAGCCAGGCAGAGATGTCCAATTCTTTGTAGGATTTTAGCAACTAGAGGCTCGAGACCTCAAGATACAAGAGCATCCTTGAGATGCAACATCCCAAGAGAATCAAATGCAGCTGTCCCTCTGTATCCAGCAGAGAAGGACCAGTCCATACTGAAACCCAAAGATGCTCAAGTCCTTACAGGAAATAGTGTAGGCTATACCCTGAAGCTACACACATAGTCCCACACATTTTTTTAATGTGTGAGTGTGTGGTGTGTGTGTGTGTGTGTGTGTGTGTGTGTGTGTGTGTGATTGTTCTTCACTGTATTTATTGAGGCAAGATCTTTCAGTTAGTCTAGCTAGCCAACTTGCCCCAGGAATCGGCCATCTTCCCCTCTTAAGTGCTGGGAATAAAGGGAACTACCATGCCTGTCCCTTTTATATATGGGTTCTGAGGATCTGAACTCTGATCCTCACAATTCCACAAAGTCATTTCCCTAGCTCCTCCCACATATTTTAAATGACCTCTGCATTACTATAATATGCAAAACAATGTATAAACGTTGCCATATTGTTGTTGTAAACATCTTGAGGAAGCAAAGTCTATACATATTTAGTATGCTTGCCATTTGACTTCTAAGATGCAAAACCTGTAGATATGGAGGGCCAACTCTGCATGACAGTCACACCATCACTCACTGCTCAACTTAGTGCAGGCATCTGCAAGTGATCACTGACTGCAATGCTCCCTAAAAACCTGAAGGCATTCTCAGAATCCCTACCAGGCTCCAAGGCCTCTCCTTGACCATCAGGACAGCCATGTGGAGATTCTCAGGCCATCGCTTGCTCGGTCCCACAGATGAGGAAACCAATCTAAGCAGATACTTGAGGACTAACCTGCTTAGGAACTTGGAAAGTCTGAAATCAAGCAGGCCCCACCGCAGGATTCTGGTCTCCTCCCTGAGGCCCATGTTCTCCACTGTTCCACCCAAAGTAAATGCCTGAGAAGCCTTTACTGATGCAACCCGTTTCCCACACCTCTGGCACCCTCCACCCTCCATATTTGGGGATCTAAGAGAACGAAACAAAATAAGATCTTACCAAGAATGGCCAAGGGCAACTGCCTGCCTGCTCTAATGGCATGGCCCCCAATCCAAAAAAAAAGGAACAAACCCTGTGTTTTTCTGAGCTGGGATCCCACCCTTGATGGGTACACGGAGCCTGCAATTTTCTCTCTGCAATGCTCTGTAATGCTGGAGTTTTACCCTAGGTCTGCAGAGGGCCTTGTGGCACCATTGTCACTCAGTAATGTATTAAACCAAATGTAGATCATTGGCTTCTAGTTCTGATCAACAAAGTGGACAGCTGTGCGCATTTGCTACTGTCCTGAAATTCCTCATCCTAGCCCTAATGGATGCTTCTGGAATTTAGTTTAGAAGCCCATCAATACTCAGGGAGGGGGGAAGAGTTCAGGATACAAATGAATAAATTTTCCAAAACAGAATTCATCTGAAAAAATTTATACTTATTGGGCAACATAAGAAAACACCAAAATAATCACAAATTAATACTGAGGGCTGGGAAGATGGCTCAGTCAGTAAAGTGCCTGCTGTCCAAGCATGAGGATCTGAGTTCAAGCCCTGGAACCCATGTTAAGAAGAAGGATGTTGTTAAGTGCTTTTAATCAAGTGCTTGGAGACAGAGGCAGGAGGATTCCTGGGGCTTGCTGGCCAACCAGTCTACCCTAATCAGTGTGCTTCGAAACATTAAGAGACCCTATCTCTAAAGGATGGACTGTGTTTCCAGGGGTGACATCCAAAGCTGTTGCCTGTCTCCACAGGCACATTTGAGCTGCCCCCGCCCCAGGATTTCAGGCCTGGGGGTGGCAGAAAGGGGCGGAATAGACTGAGCAGTCCTATAGGTAAGGTCACCTAAAGGAAGAGAAAGTAAGGCTGGCAAGCCTTACTTAGTCACCCAGCCTTGGCCTTTGGAGAGTTGACCATGACACTGTCACCACTGTTTGAACTTAACTCCTGGCCCCTCCCCCTGAGTCCTAGGACTCAGATTCTAGAGTGTGCAAAACCAAAGAGAGCTGGTCCCATATCTAGTCATTCACCCTACCAAGAGCAGCCAGAGTTCAGACAAGCAGCCACCTCCCTTGTCCCCAGAGGGGAAATGACTTTGGGGTCTTCTGTACAGTGCAGTGTGCCTCTGTTCTGGGCTGCCATCCGGAGCCTCAACAGGTGCTCAGTCATTGCAGAGTCCAGGGGGCATAGCAGGGGACAGACTTGATTTGGGGGCCTCTGTGTGAGAAGGGTCCATTCTAAACACTTGCTGATGTTGGGCACATTCCCTTAGGAGGAAATCCAGAAGGGAAAGGGGGAACTGGGGCTTCAGATGGGGTAGGGCCTGTGATTTTCTGGCTGAGGGATCAGGTCTGCCAAGAGAGCCTACAGTACTCCAAGGAGGCTCAGCAGGAGCCACTCCAGGGCCTTGAGGGAGCAGACCAAAGCAGGATATCGCCAGACTCTGTATGAATAGACTTGAAGGGGTAACATAGTCAAGGGCATCCTTCCCACTGAGAGTGACATCAGGATTTGCCACCATTCCAACTTGTCTCAAGAGTGACTCAGTAGCTAGCCGGTCTCCATTCCACCGGCTGACCCAGCCCCGAAGCCTGCATGTTTCACGTGCACAGTTTAATTTCGAAGGGTGCAAGGCACAGCAGGGTCACTCAGCCAGAGTCTCAGCTCCCAGAGCTGCCTGGAGGTACTTCCATCAGGTACCAGAACAAGTGGTGACTCCTGCCTGGATTCATGTCTAAGTTCCCTCAAGCCCAGGCTGTAAGTGTTGCAATGGCATCTGGTACTTGCCAGATGGCTTAGTGGGTAAGTGCCTGTCACACAAACATGCGTACCTGAGTGCATGTACACACCCTGTCCCAACACACAGAAAAGCAGGAATCAAAATTATTAAGACAACCATTACCATGTGCAAACACTAGCTAGGAACCTATGAAACAGGAGGGGTTTTCCTGAGACACAGAGTCAGTGAGGGCTTTGTCTCCCAGCACTCAGAAGTATTGAGAGAGGGCAGAAAAGGGGGTGTTGGGGTGAGAATAACTAAGCAAAGGTCACAGGTCACTGGGCACAAATGGACAGGAGCTTTGGAAATCTAATCATCACATGATTGGTAAAGTATGGACAGCATCAAGCTCAGCAGGCCCCATTTTACCTTCCACATTGGTTATCTAAACAGGTGAAGGACTCTGAATGGGCCGCCCCTGAGGGAAACATGCACAGTCCTCTTGGGCCATAGTGAAGGCTTTCCAGTATTTTCTTCTCTGCCTGCCCAGAGGAAATGAGACGGTTCGAGGACAGGCCAGTGTCCCCGGGAGGAAGCTTTCCAGATGTGAGGCTGGACCCATACCCCATCCACACCCAGGGAGGACGGACTCACCACTCAGGGGGGATGTGCTGTTCTCCAGAGCCTGGCACACAGCTAACAGGATACCTGTGGAGGAAGCAGAGAGCGTGGGTAAGTGTCTCCTCAGAAAACTACTGCCTTGGGGGTCAAGCAAAGACCTCAGGATTTTATTAAGGGGCCAACAAGTGTGTCTGGCTACCTTCTTTGAGGGGCTCAGTGCAAAATGAAAGCAGGGGCCCTTGTGCCAAGACTGGGGGAAATATGCTCATGGTGGGGGCATAGTACACAGGAAACTGTCAACAGTGCTTTCTCTGGCTGCATTTCTTTTCTCGTGTTGTGGGGTTTTCTGTTTGCTGCGTATGTTGTTGCTTTCTTTTGGGTGTGAGAGTACTCACAGGTTGGGTATACAGGGACAGATAGACGTCCCTTAGGCAGCAGCTGAAACAATGTACGGAGACATAGCTGGGGTCTAGTGAGGTATGTCTGCTTCCCTGGGACAGGCTTCCCCCAGCCAAGAAGGATGGTGACCCCAAGAGCATTGCACCACCACAGCCAGGATGCGTGAGGATCCTGACTGAGGATAGCTGAGAACTGTCATCACACTCTTCTTTGCTATGTCATGGGTGTATTCATGTATGTCCAGGTCTCAGTAGGTACAGAGCATGGCAGGGTCAATGACCCGTGCGTGGAAGCCCCCTGATGGCAGTAGACAGGACCCTGAGAACTAAGGCTCCCATTGATTTCCCTTATAAGACACAGACTCCAAGACAGCACAGCAAGGTCAGCATGGTTCTGTGATCCATGAAGCCACCTCTGCCAAGAGGTGACCTGTATGTGCCCTCGTGTTACAGTGGTGGACATTTCCGAAAACAGAGCAGAAAGCTCTTGCAAAGAAGTAAGCTCTTGGGAGCTCTGCCATCATCATGAATTAACTTCCTTGACCAGAGAGGCAGAGAGATGCCTCAGGCAGCCCTGAAGAGGAGGCTAGGCTCCAGACAGACTATTCTAGAAGGCTGATCCCCTCAGCCACTGCAGAAATCAAGGTAGGTCTTGTCTGTCCCTCTACCACAGCATAGGACCCACGTGACCTTTGAGGTGCAACAGTGGGCTCCTGTTCTCAGAGGAAATGTTTCCTTCCTACAGTCCACACGTTCATAGGAGTCTCCAGACACATCTGCCCCCCACACACCCAGGGGTTCATTCCTGCCAGAGCCAGAAAAGGTTGGGGGTTGTGCCCGCAGAGCTATGGCAAAGTCACGTCCTGATGCTGTGGGCACTGCCACAAACCACTCTGGCTGAAGTCGGTCAGTGACCAGTAGTTAGTCAAGGCTGACATGGAGATGCCTGGCATACCTCAGGACAGAGAGCATGACCAGCCTGTCAGCAACTGTCCCCAAACCACTGAGTGATCCTTATGCCTCCTCCCTGCCTGAAACCAACCTGTTAGGACAAACAGCACAAACCCAGCACTGAGCCTGGCCCTGCCAGCCTCTGCAGCAAAGGCAGGAGATCGGTGTGCACTGGGGACAGTCCCCCACCTGTCACAAAGCCCCTGCATCCTTCTCCTTCTCACCTGTCAGCTGCCAATTGCCAAACTCCTGAAGGCATTTCAGGAAGTAATTAATGGCTACAAAGAACGCATGTTCCTCTGAGGAAAGACTAACATTTTGTTTTTATTTATGATTCTAGAAAGGTAACGAATAATAGTTTCCTTCTGACTTCCCACCACGTCCTGGCTTCACTCTGGCTGCTATGGGCCTGACCAGGCAGAACAAGGCTCGGCCTCTCCTCTTAGGTGTGGTGTGCCACGGTTCCACAACCTGCACAGATTTCTGCAGACATCCTCATTGTGTGCTTTTCATGACCCTACAAGCAAGTTCCTGCCAGTCTTCCTGCCTGTGGGGATGCCCAGGAAACTGAGACTTGAAGTTTCAGAAATCTGCCCAAACTCTTACGCTACATTAAAACATGAGTCTACCCACTTGCAATGTGCAAGACATTGTAGCGTGAATGCGCCTGACTGGTCACGGCAGACTAGCAGATATGTTTCCACCTGGTATGACCCTCCTGGCTTAACCTGGCAGGCCCAGAGGCTACAACTTCACCTCCTGGGATTTTTCTCCTTGCCCTCAGTTTCCCCATAAGCCAGGCCCGAGCTGCTCCACTAGCATATGTGGGGGGAGCCAGCAGCGCCCCCCATGTGGCCTGGTATGAACATGTGGCCTTCTAGGCCTTCTAGGAACATGTGGCCTTGGTGGACATGAGGCTCTGAGAAGCCAAGGGGCCACCACAGAGCTGGCTTGTCAGCACCAGGGCACAGAAAGATACAGTCCAGGCTCAGGCTCAGCAGCAAGCAGGAGCCATGAGTCCCTCTAGGCTGAGTGTCAAAGCCACCTGGCACTGGTCCTGAGGATCGGAAGGCAGGCTGTGAGGCCACCCAGCCAGTACTCCTCCCTTGGGGACAGGCATCCTTTCAAGGCTGTCATGCCAGGGTCTCATTCTCATGGCTGTCTAAATAGCTCCAAGTTGGGAAACCCCGACTGTGGACTTCAAAAAGAAGAGGGCAGTGGGCGGTGCTGAGGGGAAGGCCTCACACAATGGAAGAGTGTGCTTGGGGAAGCCTGGTCCCTGTTCCCAGCACAGAGCTGGGACCCAGGCCTGCCCTCAAGGCAGAGTGAACTCACCACGCTTGTAACACAGCTGTCTGCCACTCAGAAACTTCAGACAGAAACAAGGCGATGAAGAAGGCTAACCCATGCTTTGGAGTTTGCAGGAGTGGACACCCCCAAGTCTATCTGTGATGGAAAAGTGGGAAATGCCATTGAGAGAGGCTGGGCAGCCAGTTCCCTTGGGTCCCAGAGCAGGGGCACCCACACTTCAGCCCCACTCCTGACTGAGATAGAGCCCTGGACAGGGACCGAAGCTGGGCTTTCAGCCTGAGACAGAACTGTGTCCTCAATTGCCCATCACTTGGCAATCACTTCCTATGGGGACATTCATCTGTAGTGCCAGGCCTGAGGGGGCATCTTCAGGTTCCTGGCTGCACCAGCTGAGGTGAGTGAGGCCTACCCTGGCCTCTGTTGCAGCCTGTGTTTGCTCCTAGGCTCCTGTCTCTCCCACTGAATGACTCAGTGGGAGCCTAGCAAGAGCTCCGCATGTTATCTGTTTGGACCTCTGTGCCTGGAAGGACAAGACTGAGTGAGGGTCTGGTGCTGAGGGAAGACAGGGAGGTGGATCATGGTCACAGCAGGCGCCTTTGGGTGCAGATGCTCTGGGTTCAACAACAGCACAGGGGAGAGGGGTGGGCAGGAGCAGGACTAGAGTGGGCCAGAAGGATACATGAGCCCTTGGGGGTGCTGCTAGCCTCCCTTTCTTCCTCTGTCTCGTTTGAGGAGCACAGAAGGAACCAGGTGTGCAGGGCTCCCAGTGGCACAAGAATTCTTGTGAATGGGTGACCAGGTCCTAGGCCCTGCTGGCATAGACCAGCAAGTGTTTTGCCTCACAAATTCCCCAGTGGAGAAGAGCCTCCCAGTCTCTCCTGGGAAGAGGTGTCAGTTTACACTTGGGCCCTGCTCCCAGAGGTGCTGTGCACACGCTCCAGAGGACACCAGGCAAAGCTGCAAAGGAACCTTGGAGGAACTGGCCAGACAGGACGGGGAGAAGTCTAGGGAGAGTGAGGCAAGGTGTTTGGAAACACAAGAGACCCAGGAATGAGTCACTAGACAGATGGCCCCATGGGACACAAGGCTCTTTCCTTAGTCACCCTACCTCCAGAGCAGGCTTCCAAATCACAGGCTGGACCTTGACATCCAGGAGGAGAATTTGGTGGGGAACTCACTGGCAAAGGTCAGTGCTGTGTCAGGAGATGGGTCCTGATACAGAGTGGAACTGGAGTTCTGGATGGTTGTGAGTGGCCAAGTGGGTCCTAGGATTGGAAGCCAGGTCCTCTGGAAGAGCATCAAGTGCTCTGTACTGGCCGTTTTTGTGTCAACTTGACATAAGTTAGAGTCATCAGAGGAAGGACCCTCAGTTGAGATGCTGCCATGAAAGGCATTTTCTCATTTAGTGATCAATGGGGCGATGGTGCCATCCCTGAGCTGGTGGTCCTGGGCTCTGTAAGAAAGCAGGCTGAGCAAGCCGAGGGAAGCAAGCCAGTAAGCAGCATCCCTTGAGGTCTCTGCATCCGCGCCTGCCTCCAGGGTCTGGCCCTGTCCTGACTTCCTTCAGTGGGGAGCAGCAGTGTGGAAGTGGGAGTTGAAAAAATGCTTTCCTCTCTGACTTGCTTTATGGTGATGGTGTTTCATCACAGCAGTAGAAACCCTGACTAAGACACGCTCTAACTGCTGAACCATCTCTCCAGCCCCTTGTTAGTTTGTGTGGTCATAAGGTCTTTTTCTGGAACTCCAGTGAGTCCCAGGAGCCTGACTCCACCTCCCTATGCTGGGATTACAAGCATACACCATTGGGCCTGACTTTTTCCATGGGTCCTGGGGGTCCAACTCAGGTCTTTATACTTATAAGGCAACTACTTTAATGATCAAGCAATATCCCCAGCCCATTTTTTTTAATTTTGGAATTTTATTTTGGAATATTTATATGCAGATGTTGAAATATTTTGAGAACAGGAGCAAAGTCAAAGCAGAAAATTAATTTGTTTCATATGTATGTCCTACAAATAGTCTCAGTGTCATTGGGCTCAGTAATCTTAGGGTACCTGCCTGGTGACTGTGACCCATTCCAGAAGGTCAGGTGTGAAATGTTCTGCTTGAAACCTCACATGGGTGCTCAAAACACTGCCGATTTTGGACCCCAGGTTTTCGGTCTAGGGTGCGCACTCTGTGCGGTGCTCCTGTTTTGGAAGTGAGAAGATGCCAGTGGAGCCGTGGGCTCCATTCCAAGCACTACATAAAATCAGGTGTGGCAGCACACACCTGTAGCCCCCAACTCAGGAAGTGGAGGTGAGAGCACCAGAGGTTCAGGGCCATCCTCATTACATGGGGAGTTGTAGGACAGATGGGTTGCTTGAGACCATGTCCAAAAAGACCCCCCTAAAAAAAAACCCACAAATCCCCTCCCTGTCCTTTGGCTAAGGCCAGGCATACTTAGTATGGCAATGCAGGCAGACAGGAGCCCAGAGCCTAGCTTTGTCTAGGACTTTTTTTTTTAAAGCAATTCCTTCTCCTCTCCCTCCTCCTTTTTTACGGCCATGTAGTTCAGGCAGGTCTTGAATTCACAGCAATCCTCCTGTCTCAGCCTCTTGAGAGCTGGGATTACAAGCATGCACCACCATGCCTGGGCCAGTTTCATCTGAGTAAGTCCTCTGCCTAGAACTGGGGACCAGCCATAATGACTGCCTGCACATAGTCTCAGCAAGGGGTGCTCTGTGATAATTTTATGTGGAATTATACAAATTATCAGGCTCTGGATGAGACATCAAATTAGGGTACTTCCTACGTCTACATCTTCAGTATGGACTTGATGGCTTTCCAATCTATCCAGAAATCCCAACCCATGAGAGTCAGTGAGCTTGGGTCCCTCAGCTGCCTGTCCTACTGACCTCTGGGATCCCTCAAGTAGCTAATTTCACATTGGCAAGTCTAAGGCAATATCTCCTGGTGACCTTCTGGTGACTGTATGGCACTGGTGTCACAGCTCATCCTCCAGTGTCACGGAAAACTCACAGGAATTTCCCACATCCCTCTAGGTCAAAGAGACCCCCAGGGACAGGGAGGTTTGAGAAACAGCAGAGGGGTTGGACATGGTAGCTTCTGCTACTTCTGAATTCTGATTGAGGTGTGCCTTGACTTTGCCACAGACCTGGGTTTGTGGCCTTGTTAGTCAGTAACCGGGACTTTGACACACTCTAAGCTCACTAAGCCTTGAAATCCCTCTGCCAAACAAGAACAGGATCTCCTCACAGGACTCTGGCAGAGGTGAAGGGGGCATGTTGCTTCCTAAGAATACAACGTGCCTGCCGAGCCTGGCAGCCGGTGCTGGTTTACCTGATGCTGCTCATCTCTCCCCAGAGCTCCCCAGAAGCCAGAGGAGGTGCGACAGTTGCCTACCCTGTCCTCCCTCAGGACTCCTGAAGGACTTCAGCAAGGGAGATCCACGGTCATGTGGCTAAAGCCCAAGGGAACTCAGGGCACTGACCTTGCTTTTGAGGATTAAAAGGGCACCGGCTACTTATGTTAATGAGCCAAATACTGAGCAAACACCTACTTAACAAGCCGAGGAAGAGGGTCAGATTGGGAGGGAAAGAGAAAGAAAAGGAAAGGCAGGAGGAAGGGCTGTGGGCCTGGAGATGGTACAGAGGTTGAGAGTACGCACTGCTTTCAGATGGGGGGCTCACAATCTCCTGTAACTCCTGCTCCAAGGGCTCCAAGGGGAACCAAGGGCACCTGGGTACCCATACTCTTTCTCTCTATCTCTCTCTCTCTCTCTCTCTCTCTCTCTCTCTCTCTCTCTCTCTCTCAGATGGGGGGCTCACAATCTCCTGTAACTCCAGCTCCAGGGGATCCAAGGGCACCTGGGTACCCGCACTCTGTCTCTGTCTCTGTCTCTGTCTCTGTCTCTCTCTCTCTCTCTCTCTCTCACACACACACACACACACACATACACACTTAAAATCACAAGTCTTTAGGAAGCAGAAAGGAAGAAAGGAGGGAAATCTGATCTCTGTGACCTGTTCTAAGTAACCGAGACACATGGGGCAGTGACAGTGACCCCATTATCACACTGCAGCAGAGGCCAATGATGTGAACTGTTGAAGTCACCGAGACCATCCCAAACGTCATCTCCAGCCTCACCCTCCACCAAGGCCTGCTCCCCAAGTCACAAGGTCAAAAATAAACTCATGTCCTCCTCCGCCACCTCCTGTTCTAAGCAGGCTGAAGACCAGGTCGGCCCCTCCTTCTACTTTGCAATCTAAGCCAAGCCCTCCTACACAGCCAGCCCACACACAGACACTTCATCCATCCCTGCATCCCAGCCTCCCCAGCCCAGGCCTCAGCACCTCTCTAGGCAGCCCAGCGGTTGCCAAACCGGTTCTGACAAGGCCTTCCCTCCTTTGCTCTGGCTGCTACAGCTATTGAGAGAGGGCAAAGGAGCCAGCACTCTGGACCAGTTTCCTCCCACTTAGCACAGTGCTTGGGGTCCTTGCAACTCTGACCTCTGTGGAACTGTTGAACTCTCTTTTCCTTCACAGTAAAAGGTCACAGATTCCACCCCCTGGATAAAATCATTGTAACACAAGAATTAGGGGATTTGTCAGAAACCTGCAGGGCACCACTGAGAGTTTCTTCCCATTTATTTTATTTTAGAGAGAGGGTTTAATTAATGTAGCCCAGACTGACCTTCAAATTACTATGTAGCCGAGGATGACCTTGAATTCCTGATCCTCCTGCCTCCATCTCCCTAGTGCTGGGATCTCAGGCTTGCCCCACCACACTTGACTGGTAATCACCTGGATCACAGCTGATACATGCTTCAAAACATCACACTGTGTGCTGAAACACATGTGACTTGTATATGTGCAGGGACAGTAGCCCTGTCTATAAAACTGTTGGCGCCCCTCACCCTCCTGTGGGAATCGTGTCTGCCTTCCAAAGTCCAGCTCATCTGTGGGAAGCAATCATGGCTTCTTCACGCCTCCTATTCCACCTTGTGGTTTGAGATTTTCCCACTTATCCATCTGTCCCAGTGGTGTGGTGTTTCCTGTGTCCACTAGCCCCATACTTGGCCTAAAGCCTGGTGTCTGCTTACACTCCTTCTTACATTTCTAGAGTTTCTTTTTATTCAGATTTCAGGGGAAATGAAACACACTTAAATTGTGACCATTCATTCATGTGGTGACTGAGTATTACTGTGGCCAACTAGAGTTGGAGAGATGGGGGACAAAGAGGTCTGTCACTCACAACCCACACCGTCCCTTTCCTATAGGAAGCCACCTTGAAAGCCATCACAGTGAACATTAGAAATGGTCTCTGAAGAGCTCAAGGGGGAGCGAGGTGATCAGTCTGCCCCAGTGGAGCTATACCTGTCAGCTCTTCCCATCCATCATCCCTCCATCCATTCCATCCATTCCATCCATCCATCCATCCATCCATCCCTCTCTCCCTCCATCCCTCCCTCCATCCATTCCATCCATCCATCCATCCATCCACCCATCCATCCATCCATACATTCATCCATCCATCCATCCATCCACCCATCCATCCATACATACATTCATCCATCCATCCATACATACATACATACATACATACATACATACATACATCCGTGCCTGTCTAAGTCTTTGCACTGCCTGTTGAGTGACTAGGCTGACGAGTCACAGATAAAACCTACTGTTGGGTAGAAATTGAAATGGATGTGTCTGCTACTCAATGGTGTTAAATTGTCTCATTGAAAATCATGATACAGAGGTCTCTGCTTGAGGACCCCCCCAATGATCTTCTCAGGGAAGTTTCCTGGTTCACTAGACCTGCTTTCAGGAGTCCCGAGCATATCCCATGGAAGCCAGTGTGACCAGTCTGTGCCCAGGCTCTTTGAGTAAAAGAGGGACCCCCAGATAGCAGACCCACAGTTGAAGCATCGGAGGCGTTCCTGCCAGGTCGATGAGGCTCACTCTCCATATTTTCTTCCCAATGGCATCCAGATGGTCCAAGTTGCCTAAATACACTAGCTCAATTGCCTTCCATGACATTATCCCACCCCGCTTTCTAAGCCCAGCTAGATGTTTACTTCTTACCACGAGACCATCACTCCTGTAGGCAGGCGGGTCCTTTGACTTCCCCGAGTTCCCTGCTGCTCATAACCAGGACCAGTGATGGATTCCACTTGGATCATACCCTTGGACCATCTGGAGTTCCCAGTTTCTCTTCCCTCTCACAGCCTAGACCTTGCAGTCTCAGATTTATAAAAGCTACTTAGTAACTGTCTTTCCCTGTGTCAAAGGTCAAGTGTGAATATTTGCAGAGTACTTTGAGCTGTTTAGAGTTTAGGTCCTAATTAATAAATGCCTAAAAGTGACATCACAGACATGAGGTCGGCAGAGAGTCGACCCAATTGCAAAAGGAGGTGGTACATCCTAACTTTCTGGAAAGGTAAATAAACAGTGAAAGCCAGCTAATGTGGAGAGGTGCTTGCAGGAGATCCACCCTGTCCCAACGAGACACTTCCATTCCTAAGGCCACACGTGTGAGCCGAGACTTGTATTGTCCTTCTCATTGTTCTGACCCTTCACCCACTCAGCAGCAGCAGAGCTCACTGACGCTGGCCCGAGGAGCGCACGGCGCGCGCGCGCGCGCGCGCACACACACACACACACACACACACACACACACACACACACACACACACACACACACACACACACACACACAGGTCTGATAGCACAGCCCTGGCTCATCGGTTACCCACCAGGATTCAGAGCCGTGTGTGTCCTGGGGCAAGGAAGGCCCTTGGCAAGGACTATCTGCAAGATCTGTGCCACACCTGTCTCTGCCAGGAGGGAGCCCATCTCTGTATCTGGGATAGGTCCTGAGTCAAGCTTCCTCTTCCTCAGGGGCCCCACCAGCCACCCCCATCTGAGTTCCTGGAACTGCAAGGTATCAGGGCTGGCTGCAGTCCTCAGATGCTGAGTCACCAACAGGCTCTACCAGGGCCGAATGGCAAAGACACTGTACCACACTGAGTGCTCTGAAAGCCTGTGCCAGCTGACTGCCATTGATTCAGACCTCAAGGTGCCTCTGGAAAGGGTCCTAGAAGGATGAAGAACAGTTTGGGGGTGTGGGCTGACACAGGTTTAGGTTCGAGTGGTACCAGCCATAGGGCCCAGAGCCTTGGAGCCTGAAACAGGCAAAGAATGAGGCAGGTTACAAAGACAGGGAAAGGAGCCCTTTGCTCCAGCATCAGAATCCTCTGGCCGAGCGGGAAGCAAGCATTCCAGCACAATGAACATTGCTGAGAGGTTTATAACATCAGTAAACAGAGCAGTGAGCCAAGCTTATGGTCTGAGCATGTATGATTTGGGCAGGGCCGAACTACTCTTCCATTTTCTGGGAATCTCTAACAAGTCTATTTGTTTACAGTGGCGATAACCTACCTTCCCGCAGCCCTGTGAGCTAGACTTTTCCTGGCGATAGCCTATCTTCCTACAGTCCTGTGATTTAAACTTCTCCTTTATCAAGTGTGATCTTGTCCTCAAGAACCATGTGTGACCTCACTCTGGTTTTTTAGCCATTTGAAGATAACAACTTCAAAAACACCCAATTCCTACATATGACTACTGTAAAAATTATGAAAGGGATTCTCTCTCTCTCTCTCCTCTCTCTCTCTCTCTCTCACACACACACACACAGAGAAGCCCATATCCCCATTCTCAGATGTGTCTTTTCATGAGCACCCTTCTCTTAACTATAGTGCTTAAAAGTCTGTATTTTAAAATATTGTTTAAAAAATCTCAGTTCTGCTTCCTCCTAGCTCACCCTGAAAAACCTTGCTTCACCTGAATTGAAAGATGGGCTTCTGAGAGTGGAGTTGTTCTATGTTCCTGCTGCTACAGATAGAAAACACTTACTGACAGCAAATGTGGAAGCCATTGCCAGTCTTTAGGTCCACAGGGGTGGTATGAATCCCTTCCCCATCTATGTGGTCCACAGGGACTTCGCAGCCTCCCTGGCTATGGTAAGTCAAATCATCCTTTGACCCCGACACCAACCAACATAATTAGCCTATTGGCAGCTTCAAGCTGGCTGAGCATATTTCCTTTTTGGTGGCTAGCCCATGTGTGGATATCCCACCTGGCTGGGGACTTGGAAGTCCTCAAGAATGTGCAAACAGTCCCTCAACTCTGCTCCATTTCCCAAGTGAGCAACAAACACATTTCTTCCCACCGCTGCCCAAGACTCAGGACACCCTGGCACCACCCTGCAGAAGGTGTTTCCGGCCAACACAGATCCAAGTGTCACTTGGCAGGATTAATATCAATGCAGTATTAGCCTGGGCATGAAGGCAATTGGGCGGAAGGGACAATGAGTTAAGTGGCTGATTAGGAAGCATGGTCACAGAGAGGAAGAAGCAATCCCTAGAAGGCCACCAGCTTGTGGCCTAAAACTCTGGGGTTCCACTTTCCACTGCAGATTGGTGAGGAGCAGGAATGATCCAGAAGAGAAAGGAAAGGAGAGACAAGCCCAGGGCGGGAAGGAAGCGTGGATTGGGAGTGTGGCTGACTTACTGCCTTTCACTAGAAGACTCTAACCAGCAAACCCCTCCCCTTCTAGTCAGGGCTCCTTCCCACTGGCAACACACCCCACCAGGGTCTTCTGAACCCCACAGGGGTTTCATTACTGTGGCAATGACAAGGTCCACTCTTGGTATTTAGTGAGTGGGCCAAGAGTACTAAATTTCTGTAGTGCCTGAGACTTTGCTCCTCTCAGGATGATACTGGTGCTTCTAACTGCTGAGACATTCTAGACCCCCACAAGGGGAGACTGCCTTCATTCTGGTCAGTCCTCCCCGAATGATGCCTGAGCAGAAATAGTCAGCACATAGTGGAAAGGAGCTAGGGACAGTCACATGAGCTGACAAGCCCTAATAGAACCCAGCAAATGGTCTTCCAGAGGTTAGACTGGAATTATGGGGAGGGTGTGGGGTGCCTTGCCCCTCCAAGTGCTGACCCCATGTCATGTCCACCTGTCTGCATCTGTCTGTCTGATTGTTTTTTTCATGAACCAAAGTATCTGGGTTGAACAGCACAAAGCCTGCCTATATAGTATCGAGGCCAATTAGCCACAAACAAAGGCCATTCCAGAGGCTATCAGACTCTCAAGGGACATACAATTCTGCTCGTCTAGTCCACAGCCAAGCTTGGGGACCCTAGTGCATTGTCCTCAGGCCACTTGGGTTGTCATGGCCACATGTAGCAACACAGTTTAGTGCTTTACATGCTCTGACTCATGCTCTCCAAGTCTCCTTTGTGAACCCTGGAGACACTGGTAGGGAATTGGGCACACTAGCCATTCAATTTGGGGACAATGTCATGTGCCTTTTGCTAAGGACATTTTAGAACATTGAAAAGAAAAATAGGGTCAAGAGTTGGAATCCTTCAGATTTATGGAAGACATCTTGGAGAGTGGGGCAGGAGCTCCCTGCCAGTCCACACCCCACCCCCTTCTCTACATTTACTCGTTCAGCTTCTGTTAGGGAAAAGCAGAAAGAAAAGAAGGAATAGGAAAATAGGATGCTTGCTGCTAAGAAGGTTCAAGTCTCACGATAACAGGGAGCTCTGGGGAAAAAGGAGGGAAGGAGATAGGATTCCATGTTGAAGCCCCAGAGAAGGGTGCAATGAGACAAGGGTCTTGGATCGCCCCTGTCTGGAGTGGTCTGTAGTACAGTCTAACAGCCAAAGCCATCTCAGAGAAGCTTTCTCTGAGATGGCGCTACTCTAGAGGACAGTCTGGGCACCTGAGTCCTGCCATGGGCTCAAGCCATAGCTCCCCTTACTACATATCATAGTTGAAAATGAACCTTCACCAGAGTGTCCACAGAAGCTGTCCATTAACTGCAGGAACCTAGACACCACTGTGACGTCCCTCATAGATAAGTG
The DNA here is from genome assembly GCF_017639785.1 of Mesocricetus auratus. Classification (NCBI taxonomy): domain Eukaryota; kingdom Metazoa; phylum Chordata; class Mammalia; order Rodentia; family Cricetidae; genus Mesocricetus; species Mesocricetus auratus. The sequence continues at coordinate 147,745,298 of NW_024429266.1, read as the reverse complement.
ATAAATAGTGGTGTGGTCACAGAGCAGGGCATTATATAGCAATGAAAACATGAAGCTACCAAGAGACAGGGGAGGCTGAACACCATGAGGCTCCAGAAGTAAAAGAAACTGGGCTGGAAATGGCTGGGAATCCCTATGAGATCCGAGAAAGACAAGTGTAGATGTGTGAGAAGATCCATGGCAGCTAAGACTTTAGGAAGGGGAGTAGGAGACAGGGGACTTCTGAGGCCTCGAACTCACGCTGAATGAGGCTTTAATGGCAAACTGCAATCATCATTATAAATCTTTCCTAACCCATGTAACGTACAACACCATGTGTGAGCCTTACTTAATGTCAACTAAGGGCTTGTAACTTATATTTAATTGCAGTTAAATTGGTGGTGGAGAAGTGGCTTAGTGCATACTGCTCTTATAGAGGACCTGAGTTTGTTTCTCAGCACCCCACTGGCAGCTCACAACTGTCTATAATTCATTCTCCTGGGGAACCAATGCCCTCTTCTGGTCTCTGAGGGCACTGCATCCATGTGCACATGCAAGCGCGTGTGCACGCATGCACACACACACACACACACACACACAGGCAATTAAAATAAAATAGATCTTTAAGGCAGCTTTAGCTAGATGCTAGTAACTTAGTAATAGCATGTCAGCTTTGGTTTGTCAAGTGTAACACACATACCAGTGAATGAAAGGAGAGACAAGAAAGTATGTGGGAGCTCTAGATTCTTGCTCCATTTTTCTTTAAACCAGAAACTTCTCTAAATAATAGCATATAAGCCAGACCAAGCAAAAACATCCATTGGTAATGATAGCATGGTGAAGGGGATTCCGCTCCCTTCCAACAGTCTAGTTGCTCCAGTCCTATGTTCAGACAAAATGCCCCTCTCTGCTACATCCTGAAGAGCTGGGTAGGCTTTTCCAGACAGGCAGAGACCATACTGAGCTTCAGGGGAGCTCCACAGGCATCTTGGACCATTGGCTCCCTGACCGTGAAGGTGGAAACAGGCCAGCCTGAGCTATGCCTAGATTCTACCTGGCATTGAACAGTGAACAGCAAGCAAGGCTGGGCCACCTGCTGTCAGTCCTGGGCCACTTTGGAGGCTGTGTTCAGCAAGCTGCTGCTGGGGGGATCCTGGCAAAAAGCAATGGCAAGCTTCAGCTGGTGACTCCTCTCCATTGTCAGGACCACCCATCCCCATACTCAGTCTTAATTGCAGAACATGTCAGAAGAGGGAGCAGAGTAAAACCCCAATCCCCAGGGACAGAGGGCACAGAAAAGGCATCAGAGGCTAGGGGGAGATGGGGTAGATGTGTTTGCAAGGAGTCTCCCAGAGAAGCCTTCCAATGTGGAGGCTGAAAGGCACAGACAGGTACCAAGCAGCCTTGGATGCGCTAAGGTAATCTAGCATCCTGGTCCAGGGCTGCAGATCTTGCAGGTCTGCGGCATTTGATACCACACAGTGGTGGCTGTTAGACACATTCCTTCTTGGGATCTGGTCAGTCAGCACTTTTGTGTCTGTTGTTATGACAATGTAACTGATATGGGATGTCTTTTTGTATGCTGCAAATATGCATTGCTTTTCTTGATTGATAAATAAAGCTGATTTGGCTAAAGGCCAGGGAGACTATAGCTAGGAGGAAAATCCAAACAAAAATACAGAGAAAAAGTAGGAGGAGTCCAGAGATGACATGTAGCCGCCAAAAGAGTAACATACCAGAGCATTACCAGTAAGTCACAGTCTCATGGCAATACATAGATTAATAGAAATGGGTTAATTTATAAGAGAGAGCTAGCCAGTAATGTGTCTGAGCCATTGGCCAAACACTTATATTTAACATTAGCCTCATAGTGTTTGTTATTTTATAAGCAAATGCTGGGACATGGTGGGTGGGAGAGAAACCAGTCCAGTGGGACCAGGAGAGAGGTGAGAAAAACTTGCAACTACATGTGACAAAGAATAGTGGAACAGCGGCTAGTCAACCCCTTGGTCTTTCAGCTATATGTGAGAAGGACTCCTGAGTGGACATCCCACGCAGCCTTCATCATAATGTGAACCACAGTCATGACACTTGTGCCACCTTCTCTGCCTTGTGAGATCCCCAGGGACAACCAGGCCAGTTCCCTATAGAAGAAGATGCCAGCCCGAAGCCTACACACATCTGGTAAGAGGTCATCTCAGCTAAGGAATTGTCTCCATCAGACTGGCCTGTAGGAATGTCTGGTGAGGGTTTTCCTGATTGCTGATTGGTGTGGGAGGGCCCAGCTCGCTGTGGGCTCTGTGGGCTATGAAATGCCTGGGCAGGTGGGCTTGGGCTATAGAAGAAAGGGATTGGAGCAAGCTTTGAGGAGCAAGACATTAGGAAGTATTCCTTTGCCATCTCTAATTGTTTTGAGTTCCTGCCTTGACTTTTCTCAGCGAAAGACTGTGATCAGAAAGTGTAGGCCAAATAAACTCCGCCCTCCTCAAGTTTTGGTCAGTGTTTCATCATAGCAACAGAGAAACAAACAAGGAAAGCATGAAAAATAAGAAGCACAAGTAACAATACCTTCAGTCCTAGGAAATACATCATTTTCTCACTCCAAGAAAAATCAGCCATCATCCTGAGCATTAATATAAATACGTTGCACTCATAGAGCCAACTCTATGCTAGATCCCCAGCAGACATTACTAATCAATCACAGAATTACTTACCACTGCATTCAACTACAGCTCCCAGAGTCATCTAAACAGTCACCTTCAAAAGATCATAGTTGGTCTAGAAGATGAAACTGTTTCCCAGGTGTGCCAAGACAAAAAACAAACAACAAACAAAACACCCCCCCCACCATTTGCTCCTATGCTAGTGGGAAGGGAGGCAGATGAAGAGAACCTCTGGAGGTAAATGATGGCCAACTGTGAAATATTGCCATACTAGTTGAGACTAGAAACAGAAGCAAAGTCACCTGTCCCCCCATTCTCAGACAGACTGGGTCACCCAGATACCTGTCAGTATAACTGCAAGCTGAAAGAAGGTTCTTCTAACCCTGCCCCAATACCGAGAGCTTTGGGACTGAATATCGATAGTGGTTCATGATGATTCCCTCATCTCCCCAAAGCAAAGACGTTTTTTAATAGGAACAAAGCTCTAGACATCTCTGAAAATAGCTCCTCGGGTGACAATCAGCAGAGACGAAGCAGCACCTGGACCATTTATGCACAAAACGGAAGCAGAGAAAGCAGACTTGGGGAGAGTGAGCAGCACACTGCTCTGTGCTTTGAAATCATCTTTCTGGAGTCTGAGCATGCTTTTCCACAAACGACTTTATCTTCAAGGCCAAAGGGAAGGCCACTTGTCCACTTCTGGCTACTCTCCGCTGAGGCAGAGGTCATCACGGCTCCAGAAAGCATCCTTGGCTAGACCAGCCCCAGTCTGTGGGATGTGGGGGTGATTGGTGACCCCAGGGAAGAGGACCAGACTGGTCAGGATGGGGCAAACTGCCAGTTAGACACGAGGCCCACTCACAAGCACAAACTGTGCCTTCCTTGTGTAAGGAAGTACACACATAAGAAGACATGTATCACATCATATATGAGGGGTGAGAAGCCCCACGTGACTAGAATCCAGTTCTCAAGGCTGAGGGCTCAGATAAAAGGTCTGTCCTTGGACATCCCGTCTCTATCCTTGGTCTATTGACTGTGTCTGGCCACAGGCCACTCTCTGGCCTCAGGCATTCCCCACAGAGGACAGGAGACGGCAGGGAAGCTGTGTTCTCCATCTTTCAAGCATCATAGCTATGAAGCCCGTGTCTTTCCTTCCTATTGGAAAGCAAGGTTTATTTCAGCAGGCCTTCTCTCCTTCTTAGCAGTCATCAGCCCTGTGCTATTTGGGCTCAGAAGTACCAGCCAAAATGATGAAAGGCTTCAACTAACGGTACTGTTCTATTCCAAAAAGTTAACCCCCTCCCAAGAAGATGTATCATTTGGGTTAGGGACAAGTGACAGGGTGTGGATCACAAAGAAATGCATAGATCCAAATGAAGACCATGGATGTTGGCAGGGTCATGAAGCAAGCCCACAGAGGTGGAGGGGGGTCTGGGGAGACCCCTGCTCTGGCAGAGCAGCATCTTAGGAGAAACTACTGTCTGTGTGCTCAGGCTGGACCAGCAGGGTGGACTCTGTCCACAGTCACCAGCAAAGCCAACTTCCTACCTCTGCAGTAGACACAGCCTACCTTAACTAAGTGCATAGCATAAAGAGAGATTGTTCTAGAAAACGATGCCCTGATAAGGTCCTTTAAATATTATACAAACCTTTTCTTTTATGATGTGGAAGGTCTTACTATGTAGCCCAGGTTAGCCTTAAACTGATAATGCTCTTTTCTCAGCCTCCTCAGTGCTAGGATGACAAGCATGTACAAGACTAGAATCTTAAAGGTTTGTTTATTTATTTAATGTGTGTACTGGTTTTGTGTCTATGTGACACAAGCTAGTGTCATCAGAGAGGAGGGAGCTTCAGTTGAAGAAATGCCTCCAGGATATCCGTTGTAAGGCATTTTCTCAAGTAGACCCAGCCCATGATGCGTGGTGCCATCCCTGAGCTGGTGGTCCTGGGTTCTATAAGAAAATAGCTTGAGCAAGTCATGAGGAAAAAGCCAGTAGGCAGCACTCCTCCATGGCTTCCGCATCAGTTCCTGCCTCCAGGTTCCTGCCCTGTCTGAGTTCCTATCCTGACTTCCTTCAGTGATAGACAGTGATGTAGAAGTGTGGGTCAAATAAACCCTTTCCTCTCCAACTTGCTTTTTGTCGTGGTGTTTCGTTGAAGCAATAGAAACCCTAAGACAATGAGTATGCATACGCCCAAGGGCATGTGTGAGCATCATATTGGCAACTTCTAATATTTTTCTATAGTTATCGCTCCGGAAATAGATTACTAGGTCCAAAGATCAATACTTTAAGAAAAACGATTTATTTTTTATTAGTTCTAAATTTGTGTGTGTGTGTGTGTGTGTATGGGTGTGGGCATGTGAGTGCGCTGCCTGCGGAAGCCAGAAGAGGGTATCAGGTCCCCTGGAACTGCAATTAAGGCCAGTGTAAGCCACCTGATGCCGGTGCCTAAAGATCTGAACATCAGTGTGTGCTCTTAGCTGCTGAGCCATCTCTCCTATCCCAAGATTCAGATTTGTAAAAACCTCAGGTTTTTTCAGACATTTGCTCATTGTGAAGAGGTCCATCCCATCAGTGGGTTTGTGTATAATCAATGATTTGCTAATGTGTGCTTAAAAGAAGAAAAAAAAGACAAAAACAAAAACCTGAACACTTTTAACAAACATCTGTAGAATGCTTACACGGGGCCCTGACCTGAATCAGATACTGCAGTGTCTGTCTACTCTGATATGCAAAGCCCATCAAAAAAAAGCAAATAAATAAAAAAATAAAAAAGCCACCAGCTGGATGAGGCTCCCGTGTAGGCGTGAGCAGCAAATGTTCCTTTGTTCTCATCTGCTGCTCAAGTAAGCAGCAGCGCCTGGGCCTTTGCAAGGCACATGGCATGGCTGGGGTGAAGACTCTGAGAGGAGGCAGCTATTAGCAAACCCGCGAATGCAGGCTCTATCTTTAGCTGGCCTGTGAGGAGCTGCGAGTGTTCATGTGAAGTGTTAGCGTTGCTTCTGGCTTCCACTTCGATTTGAGGAAGCACTAACTCAACATGTCTCACAGAACTTCCAGGTGGGGTCAGTGGGTTCTGTATGACAGCTAAGGCACTTCCAGAACTTCTAAGGGCAGGGTGTTGTCTCTTCAGTACTCTTGCAACACTCTTTTGAGCCCAAGGGACACTCTATACCTTATGCCCTTTTGTAAAAGCCCCTGTATCCACTTAAGTCACTTTCTGCAAAAAATTTCATGGCTGGGGACCAGGGCTAGGTCATGGCTCCCTTTGCAACATCACCAAGCCCAGCCTAACACAATTATATGTCAACTGCAGTGGCAACCCATGAGATAACCTGAAGAGAGGCCTCCCTTGCTTCATGCTGACTGACTGGCTGTATGTTCCTTATTAGCACTCTGGCTCTATAACACACCGTGGATGAAATAACTATGTTGAGTAAACTAAGTACCCAATGGGGCATTAGATTTGAACCACAAAAAAAAATCACAAAGGCTGCTTGCTTGATCGTGTAGATGAATCCCACCTGGGGTGGGAGCTGTGCGAACCCATTGCTTCCCTTTAATCTGAAGTCCAGAAAAGCCAATTTAGTTGAAAGCGCTGTTTTGTTTATTTTCCCTCGTTGCACACTATGGGAAAGAGGCCGTTCACAGGAAGCCAAGCTCACGTTACATAACCAGTTGATGTTGTTTTCTTAAGGGTGCGCCTCTCAGCTTTCAAGTGGTTCACTGGTGCAGAACTGGTCCGTTATCCCGCTACCTTAACCTGAATAGAGCCTTAGTCCAGGAAGTTGGAATAAAACCCTTTGTTCCTTTTTTTTCTTTCTCCACAATAAACATAAAAATATAATAGAGGAGGGAACTCAAATCACTGGAATTCCCACCCACTGGTGACTGTGGGGACGTGCATCACAGGTAGGACTCAGCGCTGACAGACCCTAAAACATCCCCTGAGTCATTTGAAGGATAAAATCACACAATCCCTAATATTGCCATGTGCCTAATAGTAGTGTCAGAGTCCATGTAGCAAAACTTCAGAGACTGGAACGGGAAGTAGAAGTTACCGTGGCTGTTGGGCACTTCAAAAACCCTAATCTAGAAACCAACAGAGACAGTGTTGATCTAAAATACCATCAGTCCGGCTGGAGATGTTGCTCTGTTGACCGAGTGCTTGCCCAATATGGTGAATCCTTGGTTTTGTTCCCAGTTCCGAATAAACCCGCTATGCTGGTGCTTGCTGTCATCTCAGCATTTGAGCAGGAGATGGAGTCAGGAGGACCAGAAGTTCAAGCCCACCCTCAGCTACCTAACAAATTCAGTGCTAGCCTGGGCTACATGAGATTTTTTTCCTCCCTTCCTCCCAAAAAAAAAACAGTTACCATCAGTTGATTGATATAATGAGCATCTATAGATGATGCTGAACACAGCAGCTAAATACACAACTTTCTCAAGCTTATGTGGAGCACTCACCAAGAGGGACTACATTCTGAGACGTTAAATGCAGCCTATGAAAAGCACTGGAAATCACAACCCAGTGGAACTAGAAATCAACAACAGAAGAACAGTAAGGGGCTGGAGGGACGGCTCAGTGGTTAAAAGTGCTTGCTGCTCTTGCAGAGGGCCTGGGTTCGGCTCCCAGAGCCTGTAACTCCAGCCGCAGGAGCTCCTACCCCTCTAGCCAATGTGGGCATAGCACTCATGTGCACAGCTCCTCTGTAGACATAATTAAAACAGATAAAAATATTTTAATAGCTGGAAATCTCCAAATTCCTGGAGATTGAACAACACGTACCTAAACAAAGCATGGGTCAAAGAAGAGTTATGGAGAGGAGCTACACAGATGCTGGAGCAAATGAAAACTCGGCTCACTGAAGTTTGTAGGATGCAGCAAACGCAGTACTCAGAGGGAGAACTGTGATGCTGCCTGCACGTCGCACAAAGGAAGATGTGAAGCTACACTCCAGGCTTTCCTCTCATAAAATGAGAGAGGGAGGAGAAAGATAGATGGATGGATGGATGGATGGATGGATGGATGGATGGAGGGAGAGAGGGAGGAAGGGAGGGAGGGAGGGAGAGAGAATTCCAAATGAACAGAAGAATTATTACCTTGTTTTGGTTACTGTTTCCCTCTAAATTTCTGAAAATTAGCCATTCATGTGGGATGAGATGTCTCCTAAATTTCCACCAACACTCCCCAAATTGCAAAGAGATGGGGTTATGTCTATTGCCCTGTCCTGTAACTAACCTGGCTAGGGAGGGAAATGACATTGTTTCTGAAGTCTTGTTTTAACCTAAACAAGTGAAAACACAGAAAACATAGTGTTTTCAGTCTTGCTTTCTGTTCACTGATGTATCTGAGGGTTTTTTGTTTGTTTGTTTGTCCATTTGTTGTTTTTATAAGTAATTTTAAAATTTATTTTTATTTTATCTTACTTTAATTATTGATTTATTTTGTTTCGAGATAGGGTTTCTTTGTATATACCTGACTGTATTGGAACTCACTCTGTAGACCAGGTTGGCCTTGAACTCACAGAGATCTACCTGACTCTGCCTCCTGAGAGCTGTGATAAAAGGCATTCATCATCACTGCCCTGTCCGAGTTGTTTTAACATAGAAAACAGTGTCATGACTTGAGTCATGAAAGAACTTAACCACTTAGGTTTCCTTGGAATTCCCAATTTATCCATGTTCCAGCAAGATGTACCAGGTTGGGACTGGGTATGCCAGGGCAGACACCACATGCTCTCAGCTGAGGAGGAAATGAAAAGGAAGACAGTCTCAGTTCTCCAGAATGTTCCAAGGAGGATGGCAGGCCTGCCACATGGCTTCCAATTCCCAGAAAACCCCAAAGTTGAGAATGACCATCAGGGGATGTAACCAGGCTCTTTGGGTCTTTCAAGGCAATCAGACCCAATGTCCACCAGACTCTGCTAAGTAACATGGTGAAGCGAGCCTCCTCTCTCCAGGAAGAGAACTATGGAAGTCACCAGAATGAGAAAGAAAGGGCATCCTCCATGACACACTATGACCTTCCAGTTCTCAGCCCCTGTTCCCAGGAGCAATCATACACTCTAGTCCCCACAAGGGTGGTGGTGCATTATAGCCCCAATCCTCAGAATTTCGGGACAGAACAAGCACCACAGACAGATCCACATCTCCTGCGAATGAATTGGCAAAGTGGAATTTGAAACCAATAAATGCAGAAGAAATTATCTGTCAGCCAAAGAACAGCTGAGACAGTATCTGACAAAAATGGAAAATAAAATCAGACTTTGACCTAAAATCCAAACACATTCTCCGAAAGAATTAAGATTCAGATCAGCAAACGAACATCATAAAAGTCCAAGAGAAAACCACGCAGAAGATCCATAGAAAACCCCTTCCTGCCCTTAACCCTAAGCTTCGCCAAAGCAGAAGCACTCGGAAATTATGAGCAGATTCCAAGGCCCCATAAAACGAAATAAAAATGAAGCCTCGTAAGTCTAAATATAACACATGAGTCTGAAAGGCAACATGGCAGAAACACTTAACGCATGATTTAGAAAATTGTTTACAGGTCAACAAGAAAATAACTAACCAACCCCATCGTGGCCATCAGAAAATGAACCATGCTAAAATCCAACATATTCCAAAGAAGACAACTTGATAACGTTTCACATGTTTAGAAAATGATAGTGCTCACCCGAGACAGGCTGGCTAGAACCATATAGGTGATGGAATAGCATCTTTGTTCAGTTTTTCAGGTTTTCAAATCATTTTAAGAAGAAAAAATGTGAATCTTGGGTACTGGAGAGATGGCTGAGCAGTTAAAAAACCTTTTGTTGCGTTTGCAGAGGACCTGAGTTGGGTTCCCAGTTCCCGTCTTGGGTGACTCATAGCTTAACTGCAAGAACTTTCAGACCTGCATATTTAAAAGATTCAAAAGAACCTCATGTCCATCAATAAGGGGCAGATAATCAAATGATTAATGTGATAGCATACCTGACAGCCATCAGATGAACATAGTGATGTGTTTATGCATCTGCAGTAGTATTACCCTTGTGCTGTGTGAGTGACAGATTTTAAAACAGAATCTCCCAGGCACCATTTTTGATGGAAAAAAATGAACTTACAAATGTCTCTACCGGTGTCCAGGAGAAGGGCATGTCTGAAAGTGCAGTAAGCTGGGGTCTCTGGAGAGTCACATTGGGTGTTTTTAGATTTCCTTGTTTGTGGGTTCCTGTCTCTGTTTCCTTTTGGAAAAAGACTCAGCAGGATTTAATGAGGATGGCAGAGGAGAGGTCCTGGCCTGCTCACTTGGGAGGTGACAGCCACAGGGACATGAGTACCATGGATCGGAAGTGGCCTACACCATCCATACACCAGGGGTGTGTGTGTTTGAGGGGTTTCCTCTAGAGGGCATGGATGATCTATGAGTTGACCTCACATCCCTGAAAAATGCTAAGGCTCCAGGACGGCTTTCATCACAGTGTAGGGACCCATGACTCATCCCCTTAAACCTTAATTATAACACCCAAGTCTGCAGTGTGCCAAAAAACATCTGTCATTGTTCAAATCTGCATCAGGAGTGAGTGTAGCTCACAAACAGGCCTGAGGACGCTTCCCCCAGTGCAAGACCAGTAGGTCAGGAACCAGCACCAGCAGAAAGCATTCAAACCTGAAGCTTCCAGTCAAGCCTGGTGGCGAGTCAGTGGACCATTCCTGTTATGCTGTGCTGTGGGGTAGATGAAAGACTGAAGCTTTCTCTTTAAACCCAACAAAATTCCCCTAACTCTGTATGTTCCCAGTCAGTTGCCAGTGGCCAGCACTGGGAAGCAAGTGGTGTACCTCTGCCAACCTCTCATTCATCAATGATGGCAGGTCCTGTGTCACTGTGTTATGAGTTCCATTTAGCCAGTTAATCCTTGGGACCTCTCAGAGACACAGTAATGAAACAGAAGATGCTTTAGCTTGGGCACGATGACTAATGGCTGGCGAAGACACGGCTATCCTCTTGGTACCCAGAGAACTGCTGATTTACCTCATTCAGACTTGGATTAAAGGCCCCAAAGAACCCAAACTGAAGACAGGCTCTTGCTTCCAGAACCTAGTATTTGCGTCTGGAAGTACTGATCAGAAAAATAAAAGAAATTAAACAAGTAAGCAACCCCAGCTGTGTCCTTGTGGCATCTAATAGACACGGCAGCGCTCAGAGAGGATACCACCTCTCTAAAGCTTAAGGTGGGACTGAGAAGATGGCTTAGTTGGCATCTTCTGCCTTGCAAGCCTGAAGACTCCAGTTCAATCAAGAACACCCACTGAAAAACAGCCAGGCATGGTAATGCACATCTGTAATTCCAGTGACTGGGAGGTAGAGGCAGGAGGATTCCTGGAGCTTATTGGCTACCAGCCCAGCGTAATGAGTGAACATCAGGACAGTGAGAGAGATTCTATCTCAAAATATAAGGTGAGGGCTAGAGGGATGGATGGCTCAGCAATTAAGAACATTTGTTTTCTTCCAGAGAATCCAGGTTCAATTCCTTGCACCAAAATGACAGTCATAACCATCTGTAAATCCAGTTCCAGGGGGATATGATGCCCCCTTCTGGCCTTGGCAGGTACATCACACATGTGGTGCACATGCAGTCAGGTAGGTACACACTCATACCAGAAGATAAAAAATAAAATCTTTAAAAAAAGGTTTTTAAAAGGTAGATGGCACCTAAGAAATGATACCAAGGTGACCTCTGACCTCCACATGTTCCAGCACATAGACATATAGGGTTCAAGAAACATCTAGATGTTATTTCCCAATCTTTGCTGGAAATCATCTTGTCAGAAACCCTCCAAATCAGAGGTGGTGTTCTGATAACAACTCCACTAAGTGCTTTCTACCAACAAAATCATTTTCCTGGACTCATGGAAACAGCACCAACTATGAAAATTTCCCTTGAATTGTATTCGATCATTTAAAAGAAATTTCCTTCCCCAGTATTATTTAAGAGAAACAAAATTTAAAATCTGTTTTATTTGGGGGCCCTGGTGTTCACTTTGTTTTACTCTGTAAAAGACTATTTGTAACTCTATCCTAAAGTTTTAGAAACTGGAGTTGAATAGATTCTAAGCAAAAGTCATAATTATCAACACTGACCTAAGAATTAGTGTCTTTGTCACTATTCTGTTGCTGCAGAGAGACAGCATGACCAAGACAACTCTTATAAAATAACCCATTTAATGGGGGGACTGGCTTACAGTTTCAGAGAATCTATTGTCATCACAGTGGGGCCATGGTGGGAAGACGGTGACACTCATGGTGTTGGGGCAGAAGCTGAGAGCTGCTTCCTGTCCCACGGGTGGGGGGAAGGGATGGGAGGGAGATTGTGTGTGTGTGTGTGTGTGTGTGTGTGTCTGTGTGTGAGAGAGAGAGACAGAGACAGAGACAGAGACAGAGAGAGAGAGTCTCGGCCTGGCATGAGCTTTTGAAACTTAAAAGCCCCCCACACACACACACTGACACACCTCCTCTAATAAGACTGCACCTTCTAATCCTTCTAGTCCCTTCAGACAGTTCTGCTCCCTGGTGACTAAGCATTCAAATATATGAGCTTATGGTAGCCATAACTCCCACAGATAGGAACATGGAACCAATCACTAAAAAAAGGCCCAGAGCCGCATCTGCCATTTACATCACCCTTTCATGAGATTGCCACTTTCTACAATCTTCAACATAAAAACAAGGAATCATTAAAACATTGTTTTATAAAGTTCACTCAAAGCTAAGGGCAAAATGTAAGAAAAGAAACAGGTAGCGGGCAGTGAGGCTGAAGAGCAGACTCAGTAATTGAGAGCACTGGCTGCTCTTGAAGAGGACTTGAGTTCAGTTGCCAGCACACACATCAGTTCATGACTGCCTGTAACTCCAGGGTCAGGCTACCTGATGCCCTCTTCTGGTCTCTATGTGTACTGCATATATGGCATACATGAATACACACACACACACACACACACACACACACACACAAAACAAAAACCACAAATAAATCTTTAAAAAAATGAAGCTATGCACAGACACCTCACAGTGGATCAAAACTAGCAATATTTACAGAGAATAATGTCATACTGATGACAACGTTTATTTCAAGATTTGAGAGATTGCTTTAACATAATTGAGTCAAGTGTCCTAAAAACACTTGAACTCAAATTATCTCCTCTTGCTTTGGAAACCAAGAAAAAATGCAGAATCTTAGTAGATTATAAAAAAGTGTATTTTATATGTATACATACATATATATAAAACAAAAAACTAATACCCATATTTAACTGTTAAATGCATAAATACTATTAGTAGACCCATGGAAAAAATACCCAAGAATATCTATTGTTTTTTAAAAAAAAATGTTGCCTTTCAGGGTTAGAGAGATGGTTCAGTGGGTAAATGTGCTTACTACCAAGTCTGGGAGGCTGAGTTTGATCCCCAGGATCCACACAGTGAGAGAACTGACTCCCACAAGTTGTCCTCTGACTTCCACATTCAAATCTGTCAAGTGAGCATAAATTTCTTAAAATTCGAGTTGGCACTATAGATTAAAAAGAAGATAGGAGTGGCAGATAAGAATGCTGGAAGGCATTATTCCAGAATATATTATCCTCTACTTGAAACTCTGAAGGAATCAACTGAAGGCATCTTAGAGTTGGCCGAGTTCGTTAAAACACAAAACAAAGGGAACAAAAGCTCTTATGTGTCACAGTAGACATCAGGGAAACACCTCACTGCTGTAACTCAAGGATGGGAGGATAGAGTCTGTCTTCCTCATGGCTGACCTTGGGGGGCTATCAGAATGCATACTGGTAAACAGAATAAAAAGTTTTCAGTTAGGGCAAGAATGCAAAGTTATGGAGTCAATCTGAAATTTCGGTTTGATGTGTGTGCTTGAAAGCATTTAGCAGATGATTTAAATAATGATCTTTCAAGATGAATTGTGATTAAAAAAGGGTAAATCAAAATAACTGCTAGGCTGTTTTTTAAAAGATGAAATATGAAATCAGGTGTGGTGGCAGACAGAGGTAATCCCAAACACTTGGGAGGTGGAGGCTGGAGGATCAGGAGTTCAAGGTTATCCTTGGCTATATATGAGTTTGAGGCTAGCCTGGGTTACATGAGACCTTATCTCAAAAATAAATAAACAAGTAAGTAAATAAATAAATGGAAGATGAGTCACACTCTCACAATCTACACCCTACCATAGAATAAGTTCTAGATCAAATATTTCAACCACTACAGAACTGGAAGGGAAAAGTAAGAAAATACTTGTTTTATCTTAGAATTCAGGAAGGTTTTTTTCCCTAAATATTCAACTAGAGCATCACAGGGGAAAGCAGACTGTAGATTTATAAAGACGCCCTCATCAGAACAGCAAGGGATAAATGATGGAGGAGAGAGCTGTAATACATGGCTGGTAAAGGCTTGTGGAGTGAAATGCTCTCTCCTGGGGCCCCATGGACCAATTCAAAGACATGGAGAGAATGATGAACCAATGTAAAGACTGTAAAAATGTTAAGTGTATGAATGCACGGATTTACCCTACTAAAGGGCAAATCTGAGAACTAGGCTGAGATCTTTTTCTCCAACAAGCCTGTCAAATGTTAGATTTAATCTGTGGTGTTCTAGAAGAATGAAGAAAGTGGGTGTCTGGGAACAAGGTGGAATCAAGGCCAATTTCTGGGAATTTATCTTAAACAATCAAAGATGAATTCAGCATTTCTGTGTAAACATGTCTGTTGTGGTGAGGTTCTTCGGTTTATGCATATGTGTGCATTTCTGTGTGGGTGTGTTCACAGAGGCCAGAAAAAGACTCTGGAGCCCTTGAGCTGGGGCTTGATGCGTGTACTGGGAACTGAACTCTGGTCCTCTGGAAGAGCAGCAAATAATCTTAACCGCCGAGTCATCTCTCTAGCTCTGACTTTCTAGATTTTAGACATTATCAGTTTAATAAATTTCATATACGGTTGTTAAAAAAAAAGTTAACAAGTACCTGAGGATGTAAGCATAAGGCCGTGGGTCCAATCCTCACTACCACAAAATTTTAAAGCCAAAGCACTGCACAATACATTCAGCTCAGGAACTCGCCTTTCAAGTTTGAGTGTATTATGAAAAGTCTCATTAACCAGCTGCCTAGTGAAACACCCCGGTGACAACAAAGAGGAGAACTCACTCAAATAACTCCAGCATCACGGCAATTCAACAAGCAGGATCTTTCACCTGTCTCTTCCTGTATCCTTACAAGCATTTCTGCAGCACAGGTGGAAAAGTAGACGGGATACATCCTTAAGTTATGTCTACTTATAACTGATTGGACACCATGGCCACAGTGACTTCTGAGAAGTGTTGTATCAGTTGATATTCCCAACACAAACGTGGATTCTTTGTTAATGGTGAGTGATAGGAAGTAATCCATGAGGTCAAAACCCTGCAAAGCTGGCTATGTTATAGTATAAATTCATTTGTGTGTGCTTCTGTTTGTGTGTGTGTGTGTGAGAGAGAGAGAGAGAGAGAGAGAGAGAGAGACAGAGACAGAGAGAGAGACAGAGAGAGAGACAGAGAGAGAGAGAGAGAGAGAGAAAGAGAGAGACTCTCAGCCATTAGACATCAGTATATTACCCAGGAGTCCTATAAAAGTGTTTACTACAAATGATTGAGCTCAAACAAATAAAAACATCATGAGCCCATTGGGATTCATACACATCTTAACACTGACCCATACTCCCCCATAGGGCTCTAATGCAGTGTTAATTGTGGTTTTGTTGTGGCGGCTACCTAAACATTTCTCAGACTTCCCTTAACTTTCCCAATATCACAGAGGAATAAAATAGGTTTATGCCATCATAAAGGTATGTCAGAATTTGTTTTTATGCATGTGTGAGTGCTCGAGTGTGTGTGTGTGTGTGTGTGTGTGTGTGTGTGTGTGTGTATGTGTAAGCCCGAGGTGCCATCCCCAGGATACCATCTATCTCCATCAGACAGGGTCTCTCACTGGCCTGGCACGTACCAAGTTGGCAGCGGTGGCTGGACACAGACCACAGGAGCTGCCTAGTCCAGACTCTCCAGGGCTAGCATCACAAGCTTACTCTGCTCATGCTACATAAGATCTGGGACTGAACTTGGGTTCTCATACTAGTAAGACAAGTGCTTTACTTACTCACTGAGCCATCCCCCGAGTTCCAAATCTACTTTTCATGTTTTAAAATATTTTATTTATTATTACTGCATGTGTGTCTATGTGCATGTATGTGTACGTGTGTGCATGCATGCAAACCAAAAACAAAACTTTCAAAAGTCGTTTCTCTCCCTCTTTTGTGTGAGTTTGGGGAATTGAACTCAGTTCATCAAGCTTTTGCAGCAATCACTTTTACCTACTGATCCATCTCACTGCCCCCCAAATCCGTTTTAAAAACAAGAAAACAACATCCCAAAGAAGAGTGGCACTAGTGACATGGGAATTTGCATGCAACCACCCCGCCCTTGATTATCAAATAAAGAGCTGTCTGGGGTGAATGCTGACAACACCGGCCGGTGTTTGGCAACTGAGGTATATTTAGAGCGTCCTGGGTAGACACTCCATGAGGTCATGCTGATAGGCTCTCAAGGCAGAGATGAGGAACATGGAGCTGGAGAGCAGCAGAAGAGAGGAATGAGGCCCCGGTCAGCCTACCCATGGCGGACTCTGAGGCGGAGGCGCTGCCATTTGTTTCCCAGGTAGGAAAGGTGAGGGCTAGAAGATGGAAATCAACAGCCAACGCCCGCAAGCTAAAGGACTCCACGTCTAAGTCCTTCCTGCAGAAGCCTGCACCATCTTTGTGTAATTGAAAACCCAAAGGCTCAACTGAGGAAAACAGAAACCCTTTTGGGCAGCATGCATTTGTAAATCTGGCTCCCAGGAAGCCGAGGCAGGAGGATGGTGTGTTCCTGGACTGGGCAGAAAGATCCTGTCATATTCTACCTCTCCAAAAATACTGGATACAGTAGAGCACAGAATTCAGTAGAGTAGGAGATGACTGCATGTTAAAAAAAATGTGCCAGGTGGTGGTGACGCACTCCTTTAATCCCAGCACTTAGGAAGCAGAGGCAGGCAGATGTCTGTGAGTTCGAGACCAGCCTGGTCTACAAGAGCCAGTTCTAGGACAGCCTCCAAAGCCACAAAGAAACCCTGTCTCGAAAAACCAAAAAAAAAAAAAAAAAAAAAACTAAAAAAAGCTTCCTTAGGCTTACGACAAATAAACCAGTAGTAGATAGAGCACAATTAGGTTTCAATAAATATCTGGCTTTTCCTAATCTCAGGTTAACAGTTTTTATTTCTTAAGTCTTGTTTAATACAATACATTCATGATGCTTCAAAAGAACTGGCCTAGGCAGGGTGGTGGCACATGCCTTTAAGCAGGTAGATCTTTGTGAGTTCAAGGCCAGCCTTGTCTACATAGTGAGTTGCACCCTGGAGGAGAGAGAGGGAGGGATGCCTAGACATAAGCCTGTGGGTCAAGGAAGCATACTCCCTTGCTTTTGAGCTGTTGTTTACAGGTGATCTGGTCAGCTAGATTTTTGGCTTTTCTGATTTTAGGAAAAATTTTTACCCTAGGAGACATTACACAGCTAACCATAGGGCTGGAGAGATGATGGCTCAGCAGTTAAGAGAGCCCACTGCTCTTACAGGGGACGTGAGTTCAGTTTCCAGTGACCACAATGTGTGGCTCACAACCACCTGTGACTCTGGCTCCAGGGGATTTGACACTGTGTTCTGGCCTCTGAGGGCACTTCATTCATGTGCACAAATCTACACACACACACACACACACACACACACACACACACACACACACACACACATTTGAAACAATCTTAACAAAGCTATAACCTAAACCAAAGCCAGTAGAAAAGGCTCCCAAGCCCCATCTATCTACAATTTTATATATACATATTTATATTATATATACATATATATAAATTAAGTTTATATCTTAAAATCATAAGACCAGGAATATTCAAAAAAGCTATATATCAAGTCATTTTCAAAATTAACAACAAAATGTAACATGGGGCAGGAAAGATGACTCAGAGATTAAGAGCACTGGCAGTTCTTGCAGAGGATACGGGTTCAATTCCCAGCACCCATACGGTGGCACACAATCCTGTCACTCCAGTGCCCAGGCCATCTGACACCCTGTGGCCTCCTTGGGCACTGTGTGCATGTGGTGCTCAGGCAAAACACTCATATGCTAAAAATAAATATAACTTTAAAACCAGAAAGCGTGAAATGGTTAGATTGTAAGCTGACGTTTGGTAACACAGGCTGCAGGCAAAGAAGAACTGTGAACTCTCAGCAAGGTTCCAACTCTCTCTTGGCCAGCAGCGCAGGCTGAAGTGGCTTTAATGACAGCTCCACACTTATGATCGATCTATAGGGAGGATGGCTTTGAGGCACACGGCAGTTGGTTAAGGCAGAAGGTCCCCACAGCACCATCTGAGGAGCAGGGGTTCTTGAAGCACCCCTCCAGCCACAGGTCACACCTGAGGCCTTGCTGAGCACGCAACCCCCTCCCCCACCTGTGTTCACCAGGCCTCCAGATGGTTCAGACATAAGCATATTGCTGCAGAAGATGCTAACAAGGTTTTTAGTGTGGGATGACCTGATGCCTGCCTGCTGTAGAGGGTAGTGTGGTGATGAAGGCCTTGTTCCAAACACATATTGCAAAGGTCCTTGGAGATCCATTCAATGGAAAAGTCATCTGTTTGTCATGTGTTACCATAGTAACAATAGTGCAAAGCATCATTTGCTCCTATAAGAAAAGTCTTCCTTGCAAGAGGCATTACTTACAAAAAGATCACCTTGTCCAGTGGAAACCAAATGTTGGAAGAGAAAATAGGGTCAGCAACCTTGCCAACATCTACCTCCACCTCTCCAGGCCTCACTCCCAGTGAGCACACCCTAACTGCCCAGTATGGAAGGCATGAGTCCTTGCAAGGTAGACAGTGGAGGCCTGAAAGATGACATTTCCATGTGATGGAGAAATCCCCTAATGAACCCTCAGCAGGAATCCAAAACAAGGGCACCTATCAGCTGCCCCCCTCCCCGCCATGCACGGCAGCCTCTTCTGGCGTCTATAGACAGTCTTCACCTATGGAAGTGCTGCCAAGACAGACTTTATCTCTGTGTTATAAAAGCCACCTCTGTCACAAAATCAATTTTATTTTCAGTGTAGCCTTCCTTTATTTCTTTTGCGGCAGTAGGGCTTTGGGCATGCCAGGCAAATGGCTTCACCCTGAGCTGCATCCCCAGCCTAATTATTTTTATGGTTTGTAAATCTGTTGACAATCTCATCTGCTTTCATAACAATCTGGAAGGCGGGGCTGGCTTTATTATCCCCACTTTACAGAAGAGAAAACAACTGGCCGTTGAGTGCTAAAGAGCAGACACAAATGCTTGACATAAAAAATGAAATGGTTTGTAATGTACGGAAGAATGTCTAGGCTTACCAAGTTTATTGTCTGCCAGGTGACCCTGACTAGAGATCACTCGGGTAGGCTTTCTGGCAGAGCAGGGCGGGAGCTTGAGACAAGCTCAGGTGGTGACCTGTGGGTCACAGAACCCACACAGCCTGCCGTGACATCCTGAATTCTCTAGGGCTCCGCGTGCTAACAACAGGGGATGGGTGGCATTGAGGTTAATTAAGCTCTTACTAAATTGCAGACATTAGTCTTCAGGCGTCAAGTCTATCCAGTAGACCTCCTAACATTCCCATTTCACAGAGAGGAAAAACAAGTCACAGGAAGGCTATCTACTGCCCATGACTTAACGTCTTGTTCCCTGGATACAAAGGGGGTGCCATGCCCAGGAGAAGAACCCTGCCTGGGATGGCAGTCATCGCAGGAACCTGCATCATGTTTCCAAAGTTGCCATCTGGGCCACATTCCCCACACTCTGTCCCCCAGAAAGTGGATACATGTAGGGATCCAAGCCTCTATGGCAGCGCTAACAGCCAGGTCTATCAGGCCAGTCTAGGTTTTCTGGACCGTGTTTATCGATGAAACACTTGATTTGTCCGGAGCTGTCTAAGAAAAATCAGAGAGGAAGGTAGCTTCAGAGGAAATGCTGCAAATTAAAGACATGTGGGAGGCAGCCATTTGAGTAAAGGCACAGAGCTAGGGGCTATGGTTTTTGTTTTTCTTTTAAAGAGTATTAAATAAAAAGAAATCCTCGCTGGTGTAAATTAATCCCCATCCACACGCAGTTTTTTTTTTTTTCAAGCTACTCCTCTTCAAACAGTACAAGTCAGCTTTTATAGATTGGTCAATCTTGTGTTTATAGTTTTTTCCTCTCTCAAGGAAGCAGAGAAGAAGCTGAATAGAGCACTCAGGCAAGGAGAAAATTATAGTGTGAGTGCTGCTCCATGCTGAGTGCGCTAAGGGGCTGGGGGAGCACAGCTGTCAACAGCTGGAGGCGGGAGGTGCTTGTGCCTCTCATTTTCACCGGGTAAGCAACCTTGCCGTCCTAGAGCTCACAAACAAAGTGAAGAGCGAGTTCTAGAGTTTTCTATACCATCGCTCTACCAAGCCCCACCAGAACCCCAGACTGGGATGCGGAGCACAAGGGAAGGGGCTTTCCACACCTGCGATCCTTGCTATTGAATGAGGCTGGTCCCCCTAGGCTCTTTGCACTGTCCTTTCTCCTCTGTAAAACGGGAACAAGTAGGCTCCTTCTTCATGAGGTGGGTGTACAAGCCTAACTAACGAGTGAACGAATTAGAACGGCTTGGCAACACCAGGCAAGTACTCGCGCGGGGCGGGGGTTCTAGCTAGTAAATACTGTTTGGGGGAAGGGATGGGTAAACAGCCTGCATGCTTCCCAACACCTCCACTTTTCACGACAATATATGCATGTGAAATGAAATCCAAAAGGTGGTTTTTGCAAAAAGTAAGGAAATCGGCCCATAACTGTCACTTCAGGTGATGGTGCAACTAGGAGCGTCTCAATGCGTCCCCTCCTGCCGCAGAGCTGGACTAGCCTTTCCAGGACAGGATTGAGGGGGACCTGTGAACCCTCCCTCATCTTGGCTTTGGCAGGTTACAGCTCTGTGCATATTTTGCAGATGGGAGTTCCAAACTTCCCTCTGGGCACTAATGACCCTGGAGCAAGCATATTGCTTTACAGGGCTTTAACTATTAATAATTAATTAGAACCAGATTCTCATGAGCTCAGGCTGGTCTCAAACTCTCTATGTAGCTGAGAGTGGTATTGCATTTATGAGCCTACTGCCTCTGCCTTCCGAGAGCGCTGGGGCCACAAGCCCGACTTTACACGGTGCCGGGGATCCTTCCCAGACTTGGTGCCTACTAGACAAGTAACTTTAACCACTGGCCTATAGCCTCAGCCCCTTTACCGGGTTTTTAAATGCTGAAGATATCAGGAAAGATTCACAAGGCGGCAGCACTGACCGGGACACCTGGGTACTTCAGTCCACCCTGTCAAACACCACAGACTCCGCACCAGACAGATGAGGGTGGATACTGCTCTTGGGAACACAGATATCAAGAACAGACCAGTCACCGGAGCACACATCTGCGAGCTTCGCAGTGGGAAATCTCTCCTGCCACCCAGACACGCGGGGACGCGTGTCCCCTCCCCCACCCCCGTTTATGTCCAAGAACCAACTCTGAGAAAACTGGTCACGCTCAGGTGTCACTTCTGCCTCCTCTGACTGGGATACCATGGCTTCCAGGGAAGCTCATTAACAAAACAATTAATCCGCATAAAAAGCCCAAACCCACCCCAACGCCTAGGAGAGCTTGAAGTCAAAGGCTGAGGGTATGGGTGCGCAACGTGGGCTCCCACCCCACCCCGGGAAGAGAAAGGGGCTCAAGCCAGGGCCAACCAGAGGGTCGCACTCAGACAACCCGCGCTCAGGCGGCTCTGGGGAAGCCCGGCTCCCAGACAGCCAGGTAGGCATGAGGGCGTGGGCACCGGCGAGCCGACGCCGCAGAGTAAAGTTCAAGCCGGATCTCACCGCCGGG
Organism: Mesocricetus auratus; assembly: GCF_017639785.1. NCBI lineage: Eukaryota > Metazoa > Chordata > Mammalia > Rodentia > Cricetidae > Mesocricetus > Mesocricetus auratus. The sequence goes on along the minus strand of NW_024429266.1, from coordinate 147,723,618 downwards.
CGGCCACCTCGCCAGGACTGTCCCCCGCTTCACAGTTCTTAGTGACTCCCGGTGGCTACCACGCTCCCACCCACTTCAAACACCCGCCTCTCTTCCCCTCTCCCAAGCGGACTCCCGAACGCCGCAGAGAGCAGTCTGGAGCGGGCTCGGGGACACCGGGTGTCGCCTACGTACCCAGCGCTAGCAGAGCGAGCTGTCCAGCCGCGGGGACCATCTTCCGAGCACAGGGCGCTGCAGCCACCGCACTCCCTGCGGTTGGCTAGTGGCCGCGCGCCGCCGCGGTGAGCGCGGGGAAAAAGGCGCAGGCGGCAGGGCCGGCCCCCGGCGCGCGGGCGGAGGACGACCGCGCCTCCCGGTGGCACTGGCCGGCACACTGCCCGCGGCGGAAACGGGAAGGAGGTTCCCGCCACCTCTCCGCCCCTAGGCGACCGGGGCGCGGCGGACCACCCTCCCGTGATGGGGCGCCCCCGAGGGCGCAGGGGTGGGGACTGGGAGCCGGGGGCGGGGACCCGCGCCCCGATCGCGACAGCCAGTCACCACCCTGGGCCAAGGGCCAGGCAGGAAGCGCAAGGCTTCAGACACCTCCCCGCAGTGCTCGTGCCCAGGGTCGCTGCCTGAGTCCCCTGCGCAGTAGCCGCGTCCAGGCTGTAGGCGGCGGAGCGGAGTCGCCCAGGATGTAGTCACCTGCGCCAGGAGCCTGGAGACCTTAGCCAGTCACCCGGCAGGGCCTGACCCAAGAAAAGCGCTGTCTCCATAGTCAGTCAAACACCCATCAAACTCGAATTCCCACCTGTGCCCCCATCCTTCGTGGTTTTGGGTCGCCTGCATTAACCAAGGGCAAAGCCACCGTATGTCCCCAGATATAGTGTGAAGATCAGGGACTCTGTCTTCCGTGAACTTAATCACGCGTCAGCCCCACTGTCCCACTGCTTCGGGGATGCGGGAGCCTGAACAAGAGCTGGCTATCATGCAGTTCAGCACAGAACAAAGGAGGAGTGGGTGGTGGGGGTCCGCAAGCTGGTACTTTCAGTGTTTGTGACTTTGAGATGATCCCTGATTGGTGGACTATCGGAGGGGAACACAAGGGGAGAGTTTCTGGGTAGAGAAAAGATGGCTCATGCATGTTTGGGGGACCATCCATGGGGAACAGTACCCCAAAGCGACTAGCCATTGTTGTCAGTCTGACCCCCTCCTGCTTCCTGCCACCTAGCTGCCCCAGAGAGGCCCCACTCTCTTTGAGTGTGGAGCGTTGGTGGTGGGGTGTGTTGGTCTTGGGATTCTCTTGCTGTCTCCTTAACTGGATGCTCGAAGTCTCAGGGTTAAAAATTCCAGTTTATTTCAAAAGGAGGCCCAAGCTATTGGACCCAACATGTGGCTACTTACTGTGCTAATCATCTTTCTATTGCTGTGACAAAATGCATGCGATAGGGAACTTAAAAAGAGAGATTTGGGTTTCTGTTCTAGTTTGTCACTTAGCCCTATAGCTTCGAGACTGAAGAGGAAGGACATCATAATGGGGTGCATATGTCAGCCCAAAAGCAAGGAAGGGGGTTCCAATATCCCCTTCAAAGGTACACTCCCATTGACCTAACTTCTTCCAATAGTGCCCAACCTACTGACGTTTCCACCATCTCTCACTAGCGCCGCCCCCTGGGGGTCCAAGCAAGCAACAAATGAGTTTTTATGAAAAGAGGTGTTAAATCAAGCGTCTTTTTTGCTTTGATTAATTTATTTTTTTTCTTTTGGAGACAGGGCCTCATTGTGTAGCTCTGTCTGGCCTTAAACTCACAGAGATCTACCTGCTTCTACCTCCGAAGTACTGAGATTAAAGTCCTGCACAGCTATACCCAGTTCCAAGCTTCTTTTTTTTTTTAAAGAAAAGATTTGTGTGTTTTGACTGTATATACATGTGTGTACTACATGCATGTCTGGCTGGCATCTGATACCCTGGAACTGGAGTTGCAGATGCTTATGCACTACCATGTGCAGGAAACTAAACCCAGAATCTCTGCTCTTAACCATTGAGCCATCTCTCCAGTCCCACCGAAAGAGGTTGGGGGGGATTAATATCTTAACCATGACATATGGGCTGTCCATTATAAAAAGGCACTGTGAAAGAGGTGTGAATCTGCACAGAAACCACCCCTTTCCTACACCGACTAGACAATACCGTGCTTCCTTCATCCCTTTATGCTGTGACTGGTAAGGGTCTCCTGTCACTCATTCCCTCCACCCATTTCATAGATCCTTGCTATGGCCTTCAGCACAGGAGCTCACTGCCTTCAGCTTGACCTGGACCTGCCCTGGGGCTCTCCTGATTTTTTTTGGCTACAAGAGGCAAGGAATAAGGGTTGGGGACTGGCTGTATCCTTCCTGGAACACGTGCAGAGCAGCAAAGGCTATGGTTGGCTGCCAGCTGTCTGGGAATCAGACTATCCTGGTCCACTGCTCACTGCCCACACACTGTTGGGGCTGGCAGAATCTAGCAAGTGGGCTGGTTCCATGAAGGGCTGGAAAATATTTTTAATCAAAAGATAATTTGTGGGGCTGTAGAGATGGCTCAGAGGTTAAGAGCACTTTTTTTTTTTTTGCAGAGGGCCAGAGTTCAATTCCCAGCACCCACATAGTGGTTCAAAACAATCCATAGCTCCAGTTCTAGGGGATCCAATACCCTCTTCTGACCTCTGTGGGCACTAGCATGTGGGTATGACACACATGGTACATAAGTGCAGGCAAAACACAATACAATAAATGAATCAATCTAACGTTAAAAACTTTAACAGAAAGATGATTTGCTAGTTTTCAAACTCAAAAGTACACAATTCCAAGTACATTCTATCTGTTTTTACTCCCTCCTTTCCACTTTCCCTCCCTTCTTCTCTTTCCCTCTCTGTCTTTCTTTTCTGGGGCAGGGACTCGTTATATAGCTGGGAGTTTTCAATTATCCTGCCCCAGCCTCTTCAGTGCTGGGACAACAGAAGCCATGCCTGGCTTAGAGTATCCTCTAATACTTGAAAATCACTCATTACCCCCCAAGATTTTCTTGAGCTGGTGCAATGAGGTTTGAGAACATTCCAGTTTGTTTTTCATTCGTGTGTGTGTGTGTGTGTGTGTGTGTGTGATGTGTGTGGTGTGTGCTTATGTGTGTATACATGTTTGCATGTGTGAGTGTCTGTGCATATCTGTGCATGCATGTGGAGGCCAGAGGTTTAATCATCATCTGCTGTTCTTCTACCTCAATTATTCATTGAGGTAAGGTCTTTTAATCAAACCCAGAACTCACTGATTGGGCTACTCCGCTAGTTAGCTTGCTCTTGGGGTCCCTTCTCTGCCTCCCAAGGTTGGAATTTCAGGTAGGCTTTCACACCACACAGTGTTTACATGGATTCTGGGGCTCTGAATCCCTGTCCTCAGCTTGTGTGGCAACTCCTTTAAGCATGAAGCCATCTCCCCAGACTCCTTCCAGTTTATTCTTGTGAGTAATCAGGTTTGGGAAGCAAACGACAAACGTGGTGTTGGAAACAAAATTTGTTCCAAGGTTTCTTTGCTCCACTGCCTCAGTTTCCCACATTTTATTGAAGATAATACTTAACTTATCGGGCTGTAGGAGAATTATATTAAACCCCCCCAACCTCTTTCGGTGGGACTGGAGAGATGGCTTAGCTGTTTCATATGAACAAAGCTAGTTATTAAAGTTCCCCTCTGTGAGCTCGCCCTCCCCCTTCCGTGTTCCCTACTCTTTCCTTGCTTAATCATTCTATGCCAATTTCCTTGTTCAGGAGTGCACACACACACACACACACACACCTTTACAAATACACACATGTACACCTGCATGCACACACACATACCCGTTTCAGTTATACAGAATTCACTGCTCTCTGAGTTGAGTGAATCCCATTGGTGTCCTTAAATCTGCAAGGCGACTCAGCGTCCTTCCCCTGCAGACTCTACACCCATCCCATGCATCCTCGAGGATCCATTCCCATGTACACATGGAGTCCTCGTTTACAGGAGTACACCCTGGATCCAGCAAGGGTGATTCACTTTGTAGAACCAATCATGCCTGTCCCTGAGCAAACAAGAGAACATTGGTGGCTGGGCAGAGGCCACCAAGTCATAGCCCAGGAGGCTTCTATTCAAATTCTGAGGGTGTGGGCAGCCCCCCTTCCCCTAGCTTCCCCTCATGCCTAGTTATGGGGCAGTCAAAGGCCCCAGTGCTTTCAGCCAGCAGGCCTGGCCTTGAGTGGACGGTCCCCAGATGCTTCGAGAAGGACTCAAGGAGGAAATACAATAATGGATGTGAGAGGAAAGATGGCTCCCGTGTGTTGTCTCAGAGCCAGTGACGTGCTGGCTTCAGCAGGTGCAGGACTTTTCCTTGGGAAGTGGCACTTGACAAGGGGAGAAGAGGTCACAGGGGCATCCACCAGAGGGCAAAGATCAGAAGCTGTTGGTCATGAGGGGCCCTTTTGGGGGACTCTGGGAAATGAATTCTTGGTGGAATGAGGAGATTCTACCACAACAAGGGATTTAGGGAGATAAATGATTGCAATGTGATGAATTGTCAAAGTTTCAGCCCCGCAGAAGCCTCAGCTGTCGGTGTGTTCCAGCTCTAGGGGAGGACAAAGAAGAGAGACTCATGCTGGGTTCATTTGAGTCTTCCTTTCGTGGGTGGGGAGGACCTCTTACCTTCGGCACCTGGGTGATTTTCATTGCCCATGCTGTTCAGAATTGGTGTAGCTCCTGCTTCCTGCCTCACACCTGGTGCTCAGCTGACCTCAGATGTGGACATTGGACATGTGAATTACCTCAAATCCTTCCACTCTAGACTACAATGTTCCCAAAGCATGGGTTGGAAGCTTGGGTGTTAATGCACCCATAGGTGGTGCAAGCTGGTCAAGGCACTGGGTTGGATGCTCTAGAGCTCTAGAACACCATTGGTAGAGTCATTGTCATCCAAAGCAGCTTGGGAACTTCCTAAGGACATGGATACAGTGCAGGCGAATCTACACTGTGTGGAAGACACCAAGCTTCTCTCCAAGCATGCACGGAGAGAGAAGAGTAATTCACCAGATACCCAGTTACAGGCTCACTCTCTTTGCTGTTGTCCCCTAGTAGTCATGAATACGCTGTCACACTTTTCTGGAGACTGAGAAGATGGCCTCTGGGACTCTTACACAGTTGCTACAGGAAAGTCCCAAATTCAGAGTCCGGAAACCCTGAAGCAGACTCGGCTAAGGATGCTGATAGAAGCAGCGGTGCTCAGAAGAAAGAGGGGAGGACAGAGGAAAAGTAAAGAGGATGGGGGCAATGGCTCAGTGGGAAAGCAATTGCTATACAAGTATGAAGATCCAAACCCATCTCTAGAACACACACACACACACACACACACACACATTTTAAAAGTCCCATTTGCCTTAATTTCTTTTTCCTTTATTCTTTGGTGTGTGTGTGTGTGTGTGTGTGTGTGTGCAAAGCCAGGTGTGATGATATGCACCTGTAACTCCATCACTGGGGAGAGAGAGAGCTGGATCCCTGGGGCTCTCTCAACAGCCAGTCTCTGTTTCAGGCCAATGAGAGACCCTGATGTCTCAATAAACAACATAGACAGCTCCTTAGGAACCAAGATTGTCTAGTGATAATCTCACATAGTTATGTGCCTGGACACACCACACACATGTACACATACACACACACACACACATACACAGAGAGAGGGAGAGAGGGAGAGAGAGAGAGAGAGAGAGAGAGAGAGAGAGAGAGAGAGAGAGAGAGAGAGAGAGAGAGAAATCAAGACAAATGGAACTTACTCATTTACTTTTCAATGATGGATCCCGCTGCCTGACAAACTCAATAAATTCTCCCCAAGGTCAGAGGAAAGGGGTAACGAAAAACAGGACAGATAAGAGAGAAGACAGAGAAAGACAAGAATAGTCAAAATATTTTTAACAGGATGCTCAGGACCACAGCAGAGGTTGACAGAGGAGAATCTGGTCTCTGTCCCACACCAGAGGGGGTGGGAAGGAGGGGAGAGTTGCACCCCACAGCTCTGTGGGAGATGGAGATCTTGTTCAAGGGGATTCTGCAAACACAAGGACATATCTACACTCAGTGACAGGCAAGTGTGCCCTCACAGTCAACTTTCAAACTCCGTAAGGAGTACAAGGGACATAGTGACAGAGTGGAGCCTGTAACACTGACCAAAGCAGAGAGAGGAGGGGTCCCAACGGCACATCAGACACCAGTGCCCCTAAGGGCAGCTGGAGAGAAGGCTTGGCAGTCTCCCAATTCATGAGAGAGGAGTGCTGCAGGGAACCCAGGAATGTTCCGAGTTCCTGTGGCAGGAGCCTGCGCAGGCAGCAACCCCTCCACTGGCTCTCATTTGGGACACAGCTTTCGCTGTCCCAGGCACCTGACATTGGACGAGCCCTTCTGCTCTGTAGGGGTCTGTGGGGAAGAAGAACCAGGGCGCTTCCAAATGAAACTTGCACTGATGTCTGTCAGATAAATGCCAAAGACCACAAAGTCACTGCCATGGAATTCTGAGAGGAAATGTCTGCTACACAAAATTGGGTTTCTTATCAAGATAGTTCAGATAAGACTCTATAAAAGTGTCAACCACCTGTGCACCACCTCGACTGAAAAATATTCCGCAGAAAATACCCCAGCCAAGAAAACAAAACAGACTGAACAACATGGAAGAGGTGAGCGGAAAAGCTGATGAATGATGACGGGCGTGAGCCTGGTGCCGGCCTCGCGTTCTTAATCTCTGCAGTGCCCGCTGCTGTTGCCGGTAGCGTGGACGGTTCCTTTCCCACAAGGCTGGCAGCAAACCTTGGTCCACAAGATGAAACAAGACGATCCCTTGATCGATGCTGCTGCTTGACTTAGGGGTAGGCACATGAATCAGCCTGGCCAGCAAAGTATCGGGGGTCTTGTGAAGCCCCTGGGGAAGGAATGTTCTCTTTTGGTAAAGAGAGCACTGAGGTGGCCTTTTCTCCTTCCGTTTGTGGATGAGATGTCTGCAGTTTCAGCATCCATTTTGTGAGGAGAATGTTAGATTTCTGGTGGAGAATGGATGGACTCAAGAGGGTACTGAGCTGGACTTCCGGGGATTACTAACACTGAACAGATAGAGAGGCAACATAATAGCAAGGGCTGTGAGAAGAGTTCAGGCCATATCACCGAGACACTGTGGCAGGGTCTCTGAAGAAAGAGATCAGAGCCCATGCAGTGGCAGAAGTGGGGTTCTATTTTTACAGCTTCTTGAGGATGGGGGAAGTTTCACAGTCTGATGCCCAGACTGGAGGCAGGGAAACAGCAGCAAGCAGGACGTGTGGCCTCTGATACCCCTTTGGTGTAAAATCATCTCCCCAGATGAGAGATGCTGACCCATTAGCTGAGGGCTCACACACAATGTCTCAGTTAAGGTGCCCGTGAAAGTACCCGAGAGGAGCCTAGATTCTAACATTATAACCAAAAGAATGTGACAGCATCTACACAGCACTGGGCATTGATTGCTATTAATCCATCCCTGCATCTTCTTCTCTTGCCTATGTGTTTGTGTATTTTGATGTGTTCATGTGGAGGGCAGCATGCATGTATGTGTGTGCATACATGTGGAGGCCTCTTGAGTGGAGACAGCATGCATGTATGTGTGTGCATACATGTGGAGGCCTCTTGAGTGGAGACAGCATGCATGTATGTGTGTGCATACATGTGGAGGCCTCTTGAGTGGAGACAGCATGCATGTATGTGTGTGCATACATGTGGAGGCCTCTTGAGTGGAGACAGCATGCATGTATGTGTGTGCATACATGTGGAGGCCTCTTGAGTGGAGACAGCATGCATGTATGTGTGTGCATACATGTGGAGGCCTCTTGAGTGGAGACAGCATGCATGTATGTGTGTGCATACATGTGGAGGCCTCTTGAGTGGAGACAGCATGCATGTATGTGTGTGCATACATGTGGAGGCCTCTTGAGTGGAGACAACATGCATGTGTGTGTGTGCATACATGTGGAGGCCTCTTGAGTGGAGACAGCATGCATGCATGTGTGTTCATATGTGGAGGCCTCTTGAGTGTCTTCCTCAACCTTCCTTCACATTAGTTTTTGAGCCAGGGTCTCCCATTAAACCTGGACCTTACTGGCTGGACTAACTGGCTGGCCAGTGAGCTCCAGGCATCCTCCCATGTCCATCTTCCCAGCGCTGGGATGACAGGCTGACGCCACCATGCCCGACTTTCTGTGTTGTTACTGGGGATCCCATTCGGGTCCTCATGCTTTCAAGATGAGCACTTTATCCACCAAGCCACCTCCCCAGCCTAGTCTTGCCATCCTTTTTGTGTAGTAAAACTGTATAATTAAATGCCCTTAATGTCTGAGATGATGAAAAAACCTTCAAAAGAAAATACACAATAAGCTATGTGTAGTGGCACACACCTAGATTCCCAGGACATGTAATCTCCCATGAGTTTGAGGTCAGCCCAGAGTCTGTACTGTTGGGATTAAATCTAGGGTCTCATGCATACCAGGCAAGGACTCTACCAACTGAGCTACATCCCCAGGCCCTAGGTCTCTTTTTCTAAATTTAGTTTAGTATTATTGTGTCTGTGTGTGCATGTGAGACTGTGGAGTTCAGAGGACAACTTTGTGGCGTTGGCTCTTTCCTTCCACCTTTATGTGGGCTCAAGGGATCAAACTCTGGTCATCAGGCTTTAGCAGCAAGCACTTTGACTCGCTGAACCATCTCGAAAGCCCCAGCTCTCCTTTTAATATGCAAAATCTCATCAGAGGATTCTAAGAAACATACCTAGTAAAAAAATCTTAAAGGCAAGAACAGATACTAATAAACTCATCATGGGGAACATGGGGATCAGAGACAAGTCCCTCACTGCTGAGCTTAGTTCTCAAGTGATCCATGCAATTGTGCTGTAGGATCAAACCTGCCAACCTCAGACTTTGAGAAACTGTAAAACATCAGTTTCAAAGTCCTGATTCTCAGTGTGGCTTACACACACAACAAATGAGGGACAGACTGAAGTCCCAGGGCTCCTCACTATCAGCAGTCCCCCAAAGGGATGGAAGCAGTAAAGATACCATGAAGTTGAATAATACAATTCCATTAAATTAGTATACACAAGTCAAACCTTTCTAGTCCATAAAATACAAGTACATTTTCTCTCTCTCTCTCTCTCTCTCTCTCTCTCTCTCTCTCTCTCTCTCTCTCTCTCTCTCTCTCTCTCTCGTTTTTTTGAGACAGGGTTTCTCTGTGGCTTTGGAGGCTGTCCTGGAACTCGCTTGGTAGACCAGGCTAGTCTCAAACTCACAGAGATCCACCTGCCTCTGCCTCGAGAGTGCTGGGATTAAAGGTGTGAGCCACCAACGCCTGGCACAAGTACATTTCTTTCAAGCATTTTTAGAAGATTCAAGAGAAGTGATTGTGGGCCATTGAGTAAAGGTGCTTGCTGCTTAGTCTGCTGATGTGAGTTCCATTCCTGGGGCCCCCATGCTGGAAGGAGTTTTCTGCTGACCCAGTTGTCTATAGGCCTCTGACCATGCATACAGCGCATGCATCTTGCACACACAGACTTGTAATTAAATAAATAAATAATAAATAAAATCAAAGTCTAAACTTGGAATTATCTCTAGAACCGCCGAACAAGTTCTTAGTTAATGAGACATCAGATACATCACTGAGGACACATTTTCCATCTTAAAACACTGGGAGTGGTTGTGCATGGTAGAGGTCAGCATTGATGCTGACTTAGCCACTGTTACACATTTTCCAAATAATTTGACTTGCTGATGACATCCTTTCTCTGATTTCTCCCCACTGCTTTGAAATAATACCTTCATCACATTGTCACCCCTCCCTTTACAGTTTATGTTGGCTTACTTTAAAAAAATTCACTCCAGCCTCCCACTGTTTTAACTTCATAATTTGGTTACAGTTATTTTTTTTCCTGCGGAAGACTTTTTCTAGTTAACATCCCAACAGTGGTTCAGATTCACACCAACTGTTAATTCTTTGGGTCATTCACATTGTGATAGTCTTAATTGTCAACTTCACAGAAGTTAGACTCACCTGAGATGGTAGTCTCAATGGTGGAGTGTCTACTTTAGGTTGGTCTCTGGGCTTGTCTGTGGGAGACTGTCTTGATTACATTGAGATGCAGACCCGTCCACTGTGGGTAGCACCATTCCCTAAGTAGGGGATCCTGGGTTGTGCAAGAATAGAGAAAATGAGCTGAGTTCCAGCTTGCTCTTTTCTCGACCGCCAATGATCTCATGTGGCCGGCTGCTCCTGACACCTTGACTTGGTTGCCACAATGGACTTCCCAGAACTGTAAACCTTTCTCCTTTAAGTTGCTCTTGTCAGAGTGCTTGTATCACAGCAGTAGAAGAGAAACTAAGACACACATCCTGGAAAATATGGAAAAGACTATGGACTGCCTTCCTTGCTTCCCTAGATTTGTATTTAGGTGTGTGTCTCCATCTCTACACGAATGCAGATTATTTTATCAGTGCTAAAAGGCTCTTTGAAGCTCATAGTGACAACTCTTAAAATCCATGTCCATCCATATTTACCCTAGAACCTTTACTTTTCTTATGGAGGATGGAGGGTAAAGTCTCACTCTGTGGCCCAGGCTGGCCTTGAACTCACACTGCAGGCCTGTCTGGCCTCAATCCTGTGACCTCGGCCTCCTGGGTGAGGGAGTATTTTATTCTTTAGTATGATTGGAATTAGTTTCAGTGATTATTTGTGATACATATGTGAAAAACATACCTTGTAGCTGCATTCTGTCCCTTTCTGTAAGTGCATTAATGTATGTACATGGACAAACAGAAGGTTATAAATATAAAAAACGTGGGCAGAGGGAATGTCTGAATTCTTCATTTGGGTTTTCCTTGTTTAATTTTCTGTAGCAAGCATCTCTTGCTTTTGCAAGGATTTTTGTTCAAGAAAGAAGGGTGGTGAGGGTCGTGGGTGGGTTTGGGTTTCAGGGAGTGGCAGGGGAGAGGGTTTCTTCTTTTGTAGACTTTCAGATGGTCCTGAGCTCAGGGACAAGCTGAGCTTGGGAGTCAGCTGTTGGCACTGCTGCCCGGCGGGGCAGAGATCCGAGGCCAGTGAGGCCACCTCTCCCCTGCACACAGGCACCTCAGTGTGAGCGGAGGCTGGGATGGCAGAGCATGCTCAGGGCTGGAACAAGAGTTCTGTGTCTGCCAGTGTCCGGCACAAAGGACAGAGGTCTCTTGTTTACTTTGGATTAGAAATGTTAAAACGAAAGACAGAAAAAACGTTTGAATTTCCTCTCTTTTTGGTTTCCTACAAAACAAATTGTCGTGAGTCGGGGATGTTTTTGGCGTCTTCTGCAAATAAAAAAATAATCAATCAGTCCCGATGGCCAAGGGAGCCTTAAAGAGTCTCCCTTGTTTACAGTTTGCTTTAGATTTAAGGCTTAAAGGTTAGGAAGTGAAAAGGACTGAAGAGGCCCCTGAATTGTTCATTCATTTCTCAGGAAGTGGGGCATTCCCAGCTCATTGGTCAGCTGGGCCAAGTGACCTTTGACCTTTTGCAATAAGCTCCTTGTAGGCTGAAGCAACACATTGTCACCGTCACCTCTCATGCTCCCTCCCTGTCTCCAGTCCAGTCTCATACACACTGTGATGCATGTTACCGATCAAACACCCTCTCAGAAAACTGGGCATACCACAGGACATAGGTTTCTTAGACACAGCAGTCCACAAATCGTGAAGGCCTAGGTAGTCCTAGGTTGAAAGACTGCCTGATACTCAGGGGAACAAGTCCTTGAAGACCTCTGTATCATGGTCCAGGGAGCCTGGCGTGAGACCGTAGGTCTGTGCTAATGGCCAGGGCAATGTTCTGAACCCTTCTTATTGGCAGTTCATTTACCACTGTATTATCCAGCACAGAGTCCCTGTGAAGATTACACAGGATGGTGGGAGTCAAAGGTTCTAAGTCTGAGTCTGTCACAGCAAACAGTGCATGGTGACTGGCTTACTGCCACCGTCTGTCATCACCACGAAGTGCTTCACTTGGGAAGATGGGCTAGCCCAGGGCACACATAGGCCTAGGAGAGAGCTCACCGGCGGAGCCGTGACATCAGAGATGTCTGTGGGGTTAGAAACAGAAGTGTTGGGGATGGGGCATCCATGCCTGATGCTGCCCGGCTTCTGATACTCCTAGAGTGTCTAGTGAGACATGGCTACCTGTGAAGAGAGACGGATGCTCTTGGCTGGGGCATAATGCACTTATCAGTGGGTGTTACAAGGCAGAGTTGAGACATTAATTTAGATCCACCATGTTTTTTTCTGTAGTCCTAGCTGATCCTGAACTCAACACAGACAGTATGTGAAGGGGCAGGTTTCTCAGAGTGGCAGCTAATCCCACGTGTACACTTGGCTGGATGAAGGGATGTTTGGAGAGCTTCTGGGGTGCCCAGTGTAGTCAGCCACACGAATCTGCAATCACCTGGGGGATGTAGGCTTCCAGGCATCCCTGTGGGGGAATTATCTTGTATTAAAAGAGTTGGGAAGACCCACCTACTGTGGGTGAAAGGGAGGTGGGCAGCAGCAGGCATGGTTACTCTGCATCCTGAGCACAGATGCACGTGACCAGGTGCTTCAGGTTCCTGCTGTGTTGTGTCTCCTTCACGATGGAAGAGGCTGGGACATAGCTCCGTTGGCAGAGCACTTGCCTAGCTTGCAGGAAGCCTGTGTTAAGTTAGTGGCACCATATAAACTAGGTGTAATTTTAGCACTTGGTAGGTAGATGCAGGAGGATCGGGAGTTCCAGGTTATCCTTGACTGCTTAGTGAGTTTGAAGTCAGCATAGGTTACATGAGATCTTGTTTCAAAAACAAAAGACAACTATATGGAGAGGTGGCTCAGAGGTTAAGAGGGCTTGCTGCTCTCACAGAGGACCCAGGATTATTTCCCAGCACCCATGTCGAGCATCTCACATGTGGCTGTAACTCCTCTTCTAGCCTCTGAGGGCACCCACAGGCAGGGGCACATGCATGCACACATATACATAAGTAAAACATAAATCCTTAAAGTAACAGAAGCAGGAGCTGGAGAGATGGCTCAGAGGTTAAGAGGGCTGGCTGCTCTCTTGGAGGCCCTGGGTTTGGTTCCCAGCGCCCTCACAGCAGCTCATGAGCGTCTGTAGCTCTAGTTTCGTGCTATCATGCCCTCTTCGGGCCTCCATGGACTGCATACACGTGGTGCACTGACATTCATGAAAGAAAAACACTCACACACATTTTTTTAAACAAGCAAACAACAAAAGGTGAAAGGGTTGCTCCCGTGTAAGCCAGGCACTCATCTCTGGCCCGTGGATGTTGTTGCTCCTGGTTGGCAGGTCTTACTGCTTCAAGAGGGAGTCCACCCGCAGTTCCCAGGTCTTCGGGTCAGACCAGAGCTTAGCACTTTTTTTCTGTTTCTTGGGCCTCTCAGTTTAGATGGCACCACTGGCTCTCCAGGACTGGCACTTCTCAGCTTCCATGGTGGTGATATGAACATTTAATTGGCTACAACTACAGTGACCTTTCGACGTCTTCTTCTCCTCCCTTTCTCCCTCTCCTGCTCCTTCTTCTTCTGTGAAAAGACTATTTTTAATTGCATATGTGTAATGTGTGTGTGTGTGTGTGTGCAAGAGAGAGTAGTGCCCAAGGAGGCCAGAAAGAGAGCATCAAATCCCCTGAAGATGGAGATATAGGCGGTTGTGAGATGCCTATCATGGGTGGTGGGTACCACACTCAGGCCCTATGGAAGAACAGTTCATGTTCTCAAATGCTGAGCCACCTCTCCAGTCACTTGAGTTCATGTGTGTGTGTGTGTGTGTGTGTGTGTGTAGGCCAGACATCAATTTCAATTGTCACTCAGGAGCTGTCACCATGGTTTTTTTTGTTTTGTTTTGTTTTACGAGACAGGGTTTCTCTGTTTTGGAGGCTGTCAGTCCAGCCTGGCCTCGAACTCACAGAGATCCGCCTGCCTCTGCCTCCCAAGTGCTGGAATTAAAGGTGTGCGCCACCAATGCCCGGCTTTTTTTTTTCAAGACAGGGTTTCTCTGTATTGTTTTGGAGGCTGTCCTGGAACTCGCTCTGTAGACCAGGCTGGCCTCGAACTCACAGAGATCTGCCTGCCTCTGCCACCTGAGTGCTGCGATTAAAGGCGTGTGCCACCAACGCCCGGCTGTCACCATGTTTTTTAAGACAGGCCTTTTACTTGTCTCCCCTTCCCCAGTGCTGGGATTAGACTCATGCCAGCTCACCAAGCGTCATAAAGTGGGTTCTGGGGATTGAACTGTGGTCCTGATGCTTCCACTGAAGCACTTCGCTCACGGAGCCATCTCCCCAGCCCAGCTCTTCCATTTCTTGACTGTTCTGGAGATACTTGAAGCTGCCTTTCATTTTTTGCCTTCAGGTGCCTGGACTTTGGGGTCTTTAGGATCTTTTCCTTGTGAACATTTGTACAAACTTGATTGGGCCAATTGGAAAATCTAGTAGGAAGCTACTCAGCATAATCCAATTCCTGTCATTACACAGCATTCCCAGTGGCCTGGAAGTGCACTGGAGCTGAGAAAAATGTGTCTGCCCAGCGTCCATTTTAATAGCACTGGAGGTTTGGCACTAGTGGTCACAGCCATGTGTCCATGCCAACCTCTATCAGTTAAGTAACCTGTTTCTCCAGTTGGGCAGGACAGAATGCTGGAATTCCCCCGGATGAGACAAGTCCCTCAGGGTGGCCGCTGGATCACACTGAGTGAGATAACCCAAATTCCCCTCCCCTGCTTACAAAAAGCTTCCGAAGGTTCACTGGCCTCACGTGATCTCACATCAGTGCAATGGGGGGCATTTTGATCCCCATTTTACAAATATGAGACCTGAAGCAAAGTGTCAGAGTGAGGATTTTACACCCAGGACAACAGGGATTCATTCATGCAGTGTGTGTTCAGGACAAATCTGATCCTCATGTCATACCTGCCTCAGACTCATCAAAAGACATCTGCTTGGGGGGGGGGGATCATCACCAGGATGAAGAGGAAGAGACACAGCCTGCGGTATTTCATCTCAGCCTCCTGGGTTCGGCACAGCCCCCAGCTCCTGCAGCACGAAACGAACCTGCTGCATTATATTCTTTCTGCAAAAGAGAAGAATCCCCATCTTTCACAGACGATAGCCGGCAGGAGGCTTGGCCACAGCTTCATGGAAATGTTAGGAAACGAGTTAGCCAGGCCCAGTGGCTCCGACCTATGATCCAGGCATTCAGGAGGCAGGAGAAAGCAACGGAACTGGTACAGAGGGAGCGGAGCTTGTGACAAGTTATAATAGGCAGCACTTTGAATGTTGTAAACCATGTCAAGTGTGCTGTATAATTTGTGAGGCTCAAACTTGTGATGTGATGCAAGTTTCCCATTTTAAAAAGTGGTGTGCATGTACACGTGTGTATGTCAATATGCACATGTGTGCATGAACAAGGATACATGTACTTATGCATGTACACACGTGTTTGTACTTGTGTCTAAGTGTGTGCATGTGTGTAGGTGGTACAGAGTCTTTGTGATCACAGATAAACACAAGGGGAACCTGGAATGTTAAACACACAGGGTTATTCCTTCAAGGGAAGGAATGCAATATCTGTTATCCACCCAGAATGCTGGGAGTGGACATGCTTACTAACATGGTGACCTTTGCATTATCTGTGTGGCCAGAGACTTTTCCTACACTGAATCCTGCCCAAGACTCTTATCATAAGCTTATTTTTCTCCATCAATATATGGAATCTATATTTATGGACTTTTCAAAGAGTTTCAATGTAGACACATCTGATCTGTATTTAGCTTACTTTGTTCCTCAAGGAGATTTATGTATGCGTTATTGTATACACAGGATTGAGTCAATAATCCCCAGGAAAATTTTCACCAAATTGTGCTGTGCTTAAATGTGTCTAAAATAAACTATGGGAGTCAGACTCTTGAAGTTGGAACCAGCATCGACTGCTAAGTCTTGTTGAACCAAACTACCTTCTTGCCTCCTACAGATCATCTACCTGTAGGGATGTGTGTGTGTACATGTGTGCATGTGTGTATGCATACATGTGCACCTGTTTGTGTTTGTGTTGATCCTCAGGAGCCTTCTACCTTGTGTTTTGAGTCAAG
This sequence comes from Mesocricetus auratus, assembly GCF_017639785.1. Taxonomy (NCBI): domain Eukaryota; kingdom Metazoa; phylum Chordata; class Mammalia; order Rodentia; family Cricetidae; genus Mesocricetus; species Mesocricetus auratus. Next base: position 147,707,430 of record NW_024429266.1, on the reverse strand, counting down.
ATCTTTTACTGCAACCTGGGACTTACCAAGTAGGCTAGGCTGGCTGACTACCAAGCCCCAGGAGTCCACCTGCCTCTACCTCTCCAGTGCTGGGGTGTCAAGAGCACAGCATGGTACCTGACTTTAATGTGGGTTCTGAGACTCAAACTCAGGTCCCCTTGAACATGAGGAAAGCATTTTACCAATTTAACCATCTTTCCTGCCCCAAGCTTTCTGTTTGTTTTGTATTTTTATTGTGAAAAGAAATTTGGTATCACCCACATCTTATTTTAAAACTTTGGAGGAGGAGAGAGAGGGGTGGGGGTGGGGAGGAGGAGGGTGTGAGGGAGTGGCCAGGATGATTTTCCTGTAAACATGACAAGAGGTAAGAGCAGGGCTGGGTAGCACTGGTGACTAAGGGATGAGGAATGGGGAGAATCCTGGAAGGTTCTCTGTGTGCTCACCAAGGGATGGCAACACTGGGCATGTTCTTGCATGTTCAATGTTGGTGACTGATTTGAAAAAATCCAATACAGTACATTCTGGAACATGCTTAATGATTTACTCTTGGATTCAGTCTGAATCACACAGAGTTTTACCTGATTCCATAGTGTTGGTGGGGGTGCCCACTGACATCAGGATCTCTTGCTAGGTCCTGAGGTTGTGGGCTTCATAAGTAGAAGACAGCTGGCTGAAACCACACAGAGAAAGTTGCTCATCCTGGGGTCTCAACTGCATAGCACCATTTTCCTTGTAGTGAGGAGACCCCAGATGGACAGCAGCACACACTGTAGCATTCAGACTTGGAGCCTGAAAACCAGGTCCTTCAGTGGGGGTCACTGTGGCTAAGCTTGGATCGAGGGAGAGGGCCTCCTGAAGCAGCAGCAGTAGGGATAATGGCATAGGCAGGGGCCAAAGTGAAAGCCACACAGCCAGAGAAAAGGGTCTGCTCCACAGCATGGATCATATTACCCAAGGATAACACAGACCACCTGAGAGAACTTTATCACGCACGTGAAGACACAGCATGGAAAACATAAAATAAAGGCACTTTTGTTTTAACCCAGCTTCCAGCTGCTGTTGTCCTGTGTCTTGGGATTTCAACTCAATCGGGGACATGGGTACAGAGAGAAGCAACATCTCAGCTACAATACCTTCTGTGGGTGACACGGTAAGGGCCTTCTCAGCGATTTGAACTCTTGCCTAACTCAGATTTCCAACATGGCATTCTCTCCTAATGCCAGATCTAAATACATGTAGACATAGGTTGTCAGTGTGGTGGGAGGGGTTAAGAGTATTTGCTACACAATCATGACGACCAGAGTTTGGATCCATGCATCTATGTCACAAGCTGAGCATCCTGGAAATTCCTGTAACTATAGCTTTAAGGGATCCATAGCCCTCTTCTGGTCTTTGAGCACACACAGGGAAGCACGTGCGGGTGTGCGCGTGCGCTCGCTCGCGCGCACACACACACACAAACACACACACACACACACACGTACGCACATTCAACTCAAATAAATAAATGAATGACCGAATAAATAAAAATTTAGGCCATCACAAATAAATGACTTCTGTTCTTAAAGGTCAGTTGCCCAGGAGTCTCCCAGTCCCTCCAACTTCCTTCCCGACATTTATGAAACGAAGACAAGAAGAACCCAAGTGTGGTGGCTCATGGCTGTAAGCCCAGTGCTCCCAAGACTGAGACAGGGGGACTGGGGATGGGGATGCAAGCCGAATGGTGAGTTTGATGCGTGGGACACTGTGCCAAATAAGCAAGAAAAAACAGGAATAAGAACTCAGCAAACACTAGAAACGTGGACCCCATGGTTGGCCTAACAGGAGTCTCACAAGCACATTGACAAGTACAGGTGGGACACATCAGATTAGTACCAACCTATCCTGTTCATACCTCATATAATAGAGGTCAGTGGAAACCAAGGGGCTCCTGGTTGTTACTACAGACCTAGGGATCCAAGGCACAGACAAACTAGAACACCAGGGAGAGCAGCATCCCCAGCATCCTGCCTTTCATAGGTACATCTGACTGGTGCAGAATGGACAGGAAATAAAGTCAGAAAGAGTGTGTATGGGGGGGGCAGACGGGAGGGGAACCAGCAATTTTGTGCTGCTTCCTGGGATGTATGGTATTTCCAAGCTAAACACCACAGGCCAGGGCGGGGCCAGGAAGATCCCCAATGGAAACACACTAGCAGTTTCAGGTTTGCAGGTGCCTTCCATGGGTCAGAAGAACAGAGAGCCAGACAGGGAATGTGCTGCCTTAGTAGAGTTCCCTTTCTACTCTGTTAGCTGCATGACTGCTGTCAGTTACAAAACTGGTCTGTATTCATGTATGCCTACTCAGACAGTGGGCTGGAAAATGGGATGTAGAAAATTCAACAAGATGTAGAAACAATTAGGAATAATAAGGGACTTTAGTGAGGATAATTATTTTCTTAGAGATTTATTCTACTTTTAAGCGTGTGTGTGTGTGTGTGTGTGTGTGTGTGTGTGTGTGTGTGTATGCAAGTGCCCAAAGTGACCAGAAGCAGATTCCTTGAAGCTGGGGTAGCAGGCAGCTATGAGCTGCTTGATGTGGGTCTTGGGAACTGAACCCAAGTCATCTGCAAGAGAAGCAAGTGCTCTCAACTCTGAACCCTTTCCTGAGGCCTTACTGAGGTTAACTGGTTTCTATGAACTATCAATAGATATTTTTAAATGAAGTAAAAATACTATATAAAGTAGCATAAGATCATCAAATATTTACAGTAAATACAACAAAATATATTGACGACCTCTACAGTGAAAACTATAACATGTTGATAAGAAAAATACCTAAAGACCAATGTAAGCAGAAACATAACATATTAGATTGTCATTCTGTCCCAATCCAAATCCTATGTGTTCTTCTGCAGTGCAACTCTGCATTTGCCTGTCTTCAGAAGTTTAATGTTCCTCACTGGACCTGGGTGGATTTGAGCATTGCAGGAATAACTAGCCATCCAGGAGCAGTGCGGCTCTACAGAAACTGTGAGGAGGCCCAACTAGCTTATGAGGAGAGAGTATAGAACCCCACATGGTGCCTGGCCAGCCCTTCATGCTCTGCTTCCATAATGGTCCAGCACCATCCATCCAACTGTAGTTGCCTGGGAGATCCCATGTCACAGAGAAAACCTGTCTACAGGAGCACTGAAATGTAGTAAATGGCAACTGTTGCAGCTAAGTGCCTGCTACACAGGCATAAGGACCTGAGTTTGGATATCCAGCAACCATGTCACAAGCCAGGTATGGTGGTGTGTGCCCGTAATCTCCCCACAGGGGAGGGGGTGGACACAAGAGAATCCCAAAGCCAGCCAGGAAGCCTAGCCAAATCAGGAAGTTCTAGGATTAGGGAGAGACCCTGACTCAAAAAGTGGAATGGACAAGTGGTGGCGGCCCTCACCTTTAATCCCAGCACATAGGAGGGAGAGGCATGCAGATCTCTGAGTTCGAGGCCAGCCTGGTCTACGGAGGGAGTTCCAGAATAGCCAGGACTACATAGAGAAATCCTGTCTTGAAAAACAAACACACAAACAACAACAAAATGTGAAATGGAGAGATACAGAGGAAGAAACTAAAAAGTTGAACTCTGTTCTACACACACACACACACACACACACACACACACTCGTAGAGTGAAGTCATTCCTACTGACCACATACAGCATCAAACCATTGTCAGGCAGACACCCTCTGTCTTAAACAACTAGTTGGCAATAAGAAGCATAACCTATTGACCATACAGAGAAATACGGACAGAGACCTCAAGCATTCAAGCCGTACTGAATAGAAGAAACTGGACAGGGGAGAATGCAAACCAAATGTTTCCATTATGTAAGTTCAAGAGCAACTGATGTCTGAGGACAGGAGTCACAGCCGGGCAGGGGCCTGTGAACCGGATGCCAGCAGCTCTGTCTCTGTGTGGACGTTGGTTCCCTAAGTCACTAAACTGCGTGTTGAGGATTAGTGTTTCCACTTTCGCTGCTGCTCGTGTCTTACACCCCAGTAGACAGGAAAGAAAAACACACAAGGACATTGAACATGGTCAGGTTGTTCGAGAAAAACTGGGCTGCACCAGTCCCTTAATTTTAAGGAAAAGGGATAAGAAAGATGTCAGGATATTTTTAGTGGAAACTAAAATGTAAAGTAAGTTTCCCTTACATTCAGTTAAAAAAAATAGACGCTGAATAAAGTTGAATCTTGTGTAAAAAATGTAATAGAAAAGAAATTTGACTCAGTTCAGAGGAACCAGGCAAATTATTACCATGGTGCGGGAGGTGATTGGCTCAGAAAGGCACTAGAGAGAACCAAAGGTAACAGCAGGAAGCGTTTGAACGCCACATAGGAATAGGAGAATCATCGGCCTCTGGCTCCAAATTCATGAATAGAGTCCTGTTGAGGAAAGAGCTCCTATTCAGCCTCATGAGGGACAGGGCCGTGGGTGGGAGCTATCCTCCCTGCTGGGGAACCACATCTGCCAGGCACCAATTCTCGTTATTGATGTCACTTGCTTTGTGTGTGTACATGTGTGTGTGCCATGCATGTGCCACAGCATTTGTGTGAAGGTCAGAGGGCAACTGTGCAGAGGCTAGTTCTCTCCTTCCACCCGGGTTCAAACGCAGGTGGTCGGGCTTGCCAGGGGACGACTTTACCTGCTGGCCATCAATCTGTTCCTAGTTCTCATTACTGAGATAACACGTAGTTTCCAGGCTATTGCAGTTAAAAAGTCATTATACCTTCTCCCTATCCATCAAGCTGGATAGTGATGTCCAGGGTGAACTTAGAAGCCATGACAGGGGGCTGGAGAGATGGTGCAGAGGTTAAGAGCACTGACTGCTCTTCCAGAGGTCCTGAGTTCAATTCCCAGCAACCACATGGTGGCTCACAATCACCTATAATTCAGTGTGGTGCCCTCTTCTAACATGTATGCAGATCACCGTATATGTAATAAATAAATAAATCTTTAAAAAAAGCCACAACAGGTTCCATCTGTCTTGATCTCTGAATGGCTGTGCCGCAGAGCTTTCCCCAAGTCCCACAGTAAACCAAGACCACCAGATTTAGACCCTGTGCCAAGCTACTGGAGTTTGGGTATTTGTTTATTTTAGGGAAGGTGAGACAGAGGGAATAATCATAGCCAAGACTGGGAGGCTCAGCTATGCTTTACCCAGCAAAGTTGAACATGAGATTCTAGGAGGCATCGCTCTAGCTTCTGCTTACATAGCCTGTGTGTAGTGAACATTGTCACAGCACCATTAACAGGGCTAAAGCACTGAACTTTCATTAGGGGAAGGTGGTGAATTAAAGCATAGTCATAGAATAAGCAAACCACAGTGAAAAACAAATCAGTTAGAACCATAAACAGCAATGTGTGTGGGTATCAAAAGCTGAATATTGGGTCTAGGAGGTAAATAAATCCTCTAAGTCCTGGCATGTATGGGATTACATATACTCGAAATGAGTCCATTTCTAAAACATATGAAGGTTGGATGAGACCAAATAAGACACACCCCCTCCCATTTAACAGCCAAACACATTCTTCAAACCTGAAGACAAATAAAAAGACTTACGTGGCATTTTCATCAACTATAACTGGAAAAATTATGACACCATCACATCCCGAAACACAGACATTTCAGAGAGAGGAAATACATTAATCAAGCAATGAAAAACCCAAGTTTTAAAAGTAGAAATCTCCAATCTGAAAGGAAGGAAAACCCACATACCCTAATTGAATGTAACTGATTCTAGTCACAGGCCATAGAGATATCAGCCAGGACATTCCTGTGTTGTTGTCTAAGCTGTTGTGGAATATTATTTTAGCCGGGAAAAGATGTGCCATTACATTTGTTTATGCTGCAGAATATTACTTTAACTGTATAAAGGTGTGTTACTTTTGTTTGTGCTGCATTTGTTTAACTATGTAAAGAGGTGCTGCTGTTTCACCTTGCATGCCTAAGGCACCTGGTTGCTAATAAAGAGTTGAACAGTCAATATCTAGGAGCTGGCAGAGAGAACAAATAGGAGGAGAAATCTAGGCTCAAGAGAGAATAAGAAGAGAGGAGACAATCAGGGAGACACCCAGGACCAGCCAAGCAGCTGCCAGCCAGCAGACACAAGAAGCAGTGAAAACAAGATATACAGAAAGAAGAAAAAAGCTTTGAGGCAAAAAGTAGATAAAGAGAAACAGGTTAATTTAAGTTTAAAAAAATGTTGGCCAGAAATGAGCCTAAGTTAGGTTGAGTATTGGAAACTAACGATAAGCCTTGGTGTCACGATTTGGGTTCAAACAGGAAAGATCGGAACATTTCTCCTGTCCTTCTTAAAGCTGACAGAACCCTGGAAGCAAGCCTGGCAGAATGTACAAACCAAGCAAATGCCACAAGTGTGGCGGCACGGTCCTGCCATCCCAGCACTCGGGGATCAGAAATTCAAGTTTATCTTCTGCTACATGAAGTTCAAGACCAACCAGGCTGCCTGAAACAATCAAACAAACAAACAGATTATAGACATTTTAAATCACAGTAAATCAAAACAAAAAGAATGGCATTAACTGATGTCGAAAGTGATTTCACAGAAGTCCAACACACGAGAGTCTGATGAGATGCTTCAGAGGTTAAGCAGGCTTCGCTGTTCAGAGCGCCCAAGTTCAGCCTTCACACTGGGAGGGTAACAACCACCTGTAACTCCAGTTCCAGGGAATCAAACGCAGTCTCCTGGCCTCTGTGGACCCCGAGTGCATGTGTACAGGCACATACAAACACACACACACACACACACACACACACACACACACACACACACACCAACTTTTAGAAGCGATTAAAACCCCAAAGTAGATATAAACGTTTGATTAATATAGCAAATGGGAAGTAAGGGCTTCTGTATTTATATAATGGGCTATATTAAAACAAAACCAACTGCCAATGTTGTTTTAATAATGAACCAACTGCTGATATAATTCGTAATGGAGGGTGTCCTGTCCAAACCAGAATCTTTTGTTCACTCCTCACACTTTGCTGAATGTTTAACTAATGTAATATTTAGAAAAATTAGATTCCTGGGTTGAAAAGACGGAGGAAAAATGATCAGTTTAAAATGTGTGATCAGCTGGGCCTGGTGGCGCACACTTTTAATCCCAGCGCCGAGGAGGCAGAGGCAGGTGGATCTCTGTGGGTTTGAGCTCTAGGCCAGATAGGACTACATAGTGAGACCCTACTTCAAGCAAACAAACAAAAAACAAACCCCAAAACAACAATGAGAAAAAAGTGTGGTCAAATTTTCTCCCTAGACAAGTGTCAGTTGGATGGGGTGTGGGAATGACCTTCTGGTACAGACAAGGTGAACGGCTCCTGTATAGACTGATAAACTGAACAGAACCAACTCAGCTTGGTTTGGGACTCACAACCCTCTTGTCTCCACTTCCAATCATGCAGACACAGACATGAAATCACCCCGTTATGCCTGATGCCTTTTTTATTTAAACAAATGAATGAACCAGAAAGCAGCAAACAACAACAAAATACCCAAATCCAAACCAAGACAAAATAGAACCCAAGCTATGTAACCCAGGCTGGCCTAGATTTCCTGGTTCTCCTGTCTCAGCCTCCTGACTGGAATGACAGGCATGGCCACCACCTGAGCCCCACTGACTTTTAATTATTACTTTCATGAACAGTTCTACATGACATCAGTGACAAAATATTCTTCTCTGAAAACAAAAATAGAAACAAGAACATTTTATCTAACCTCTAAGCATTGTTACAGTTGAGATTGCCTTTCTGACAGCATAAACTTCAAGCCAGCATGTTTATCTTTACCTTTATTCAATAAACATTGATTCTAACACAGAAAGTGGCGAGTCAGGGGGAGCCCGCTTAGCGTGCCAGAGGCCCTGGGTTCCACACCAGTACCATAGTAAGTAAAGAATAAACAGATAAGTGACGGAAACAATGAAAGTGAAGTCGATTTGACCATGTGACTGTTGTGAGAGCCTGAAGGAACAAGGCTGGGAGGCCTGTCATTTCATCAAGACCTAGACTAGTGTTCATCTAGCACTATGATATTTTAAAAAATTAACTTAATTTTTAATTATGTGAACATACATGTGTATGTGCTGGGTATGTGCACACAGATGTCAGAATCAGACCTCCTAGATCTGGAGTTAGGTCATTGTGAACTGCTTGATGTAGGTGGTCACACATGCGTGCACAAGCAAACAATGAGCAAATGCACACGCGCGCACACACACACACACACACACACACACACACTTAGTGTATTGCCTGGATCATACTCACACAACCGAATCTGAAAATATTGTGTTCTGGTACTGCTTAGATCCTGTAGCCCTTGCTACAGGATGTGGACCCATCAGGGAAACAAGCTGTGAAGTTTTTAATAGTATCCACCTATCCCAAGAGTTTGTTTTGCTTTCCTTTTTAAGAAAAAAAGTCACAAGGGCCAAGGTCAGGGCCAGAGCCATCTCTCAGCCTGTGGTGGCAGTGATGGACGTCCCTGTGGCGAATTTAGCCTCAGCCTTGAGCTCTTTGGCCTGCAGAGCAGGCAGTGGGAACTAGGGCAGATGCTCAGGTTACCAGAACAGTAGCTTGCAGTGAAGAGCGGCCTCGATGGTAACTTGGCAATGGAGGGAGGGACATGACCACCTGAGACTTAGGAATGCAACCACTTCCCACATTCCTACCCCTGCTCTATGTGGCCAGCTTTAATTTGCTGGGGGCGGGGGTGGGAGGAGTGGGGGGCGGGAAGGGCAAAACCAAGAACAAACAACAGGATTAAGAAACAGTGAGGCTGATGAGGCCCCCAGAATACCCACTGGGCGGCCTTATTTCTCCTTTGTCATGGGTTTTTCTCTGCAGGAGCGTGCCCAGGGTCGTTCACTCTGTGAGAGATTCTTCCTCTTGTTCTGCTCCATTCTTGTTTCTGTTTTTAATGAGAAAGGCTCTTACTCTATAGCACAAACTGGCCTCAAACTTGAGACAATCCTCCTGTCTCAGTCTCCCAAGTACCCAGATTACAAACCACTACCTGGTGTTTCTGCCCTGCTCTAAACTGTCTCCGAACACCCCCTTCTCATCCTCTCCTGAGCATTTTATTCTGTTCCTGGTGATAGTGTTCTGGTATGTTCGCAGTGACTCATTGGTGCCAATGAAGAAGGTATCAAACTTGGGGCTTCTGAGGGGTGACAGAAACCTACCAGAAAGAGACAAATGCTTTCGAGTTAGTCTAGGCTAGTATTAGCATAGCTAATGACAAGCAAGATACCACAAACCTCTAAGCGGTGACTGGGATGGTTGTGAAAGCAACATGGTTACCCCCACACTTCCATATGACACAGGACAGGCAGGGTCAAGCGGCATCTGTCCTGCTGTACCCATCTTAGGTCACTGTCACTCCTCTGATGCATGAAGCATCTAAACTGGCTAAGGTCACCTGACACCCCAGGGAAGGTGGTACTGTAGAATAGTCAAACAATGAACGAACATTCTTATCTTGTTCTAGAGATAGCCTGGGTACTGGAGCTTTGGGGCAATTTTTTTTTAAACAAGCCAGAACTGTATGAGACCTGAAACATCTTGGACTAGTTTTGGCACAATTGTTTGTACAAAGACAATTTCAAACCAGAATCAGAATACATGAGAGGGGTAGCTGATGATGGATTTGCTTGGTGACATCACATGAAACTGGAAACAAGATGAGCCGGCTGGATTCATAAAAACCACATGACTAATGGGCATGCTACATACATGTTTTCAGTGTTTAAAGTCTTGTCCTTAGAGATGAACTGTGAAATTATGCCCCAGGTTTCTCCTTGTCTCTCTGTATAGCTCCTGCTTTCTTTATTCTTAAAGACAACATATTTCCAGCTATCTGCCCTGAGGGAGCAACTGGGGTGTGTTGGCCAGGGCACATACCTCAATTCCAGAACTCAATCCAAAGGCTGTATCTCTATAGGATTCTCCCTCCAATGAATCGCCAAACATCTTGGACACGAGTGTGGGAAGACTTCCCTAGACTCCAAATACAGCACTTTGTATTTCTGTCAGTCACACAGCTCCCTCCTGGCTCAGTGTGACCTGGACCTAAAGTCCTATTGAGCCATTAAGTCATCATCTCTGATTACAGTGATAGATGCATAAGGCAAGAGATTCATTAAAACCAACCAGTCAGCCAGTCAACCAGCTAACCAGCCTGCCAACCAACCAACTAACTAGCCAACCAATCAACCAACTAACCAGCCAGTCAACCAACCAACCAACCAGTCAACCAACCAGCCAGTCAACCAACCAATCAACCAACCAACCAACCAACCAACCAGTCAACCAACCAACCAACCAACCAGTCAACCAGACAACCAACCAACCAACCAACCAACCAACCAACCAACCAACCAGCCAGCCAGTCAGCCAACCACAAAACCAAAAAACTAGCAGTGTTCAAAGTTGGATCCTGGATCCTGCCCTCCCCTGGGCTTTGATGACCCCTGGAAAACTGAGTAAATCATATATGGGACACTGTGTTCAAAAGTGTCCTATAAGGTTGTCGAGAATCCAGGCCCAGTGCAGTGGCTTCTAGATGTGGGATGGTATGGCAGTCACCTGGCCTTCAGCCTCCTTTTGTCTTTGTACCTGGGACCTTCAGGATTTAACCTGAGGGAAGTGGGAGTAGCTGGGACAACAGTGAAAACTATGGTCAAAAATGGTCACAAGGGCAGGCGAGACAGTTTAGTCTTAGTAAAGGGCTTGCAAGCATGAAGACCTGAGTTCAATTCCTCAGAATTCACTTGGAAAAAAACAAAATCAAAACAAAGAAACTCAGGCACAGTGGGTGTGTACCTGTAACCTCAGTGCTGGGGAGTAGTGACATTAGGATCCAGATTTAGTGGGAGGTTCTGTCTCAAAGAACAAAGTGGATTGTGACACCCAATGACACTGACTTCCACATGAATTTTCACACCTGTGCTTGTACATGTGTACCTACATCTGCACACACACAGGTACACCCTTCACAATTTCTCTCTCTCTCTCTCTCTCTCTCTCTCTCTCTCTCTCTCTCTCTCTCTCTCTCTCTCTCTCTCTCTCCAGTCTGTAACTGTGGCAAATCAAGATAGGGGAGAAAGGACAGATTGGGGGAAGATACCTGTGGAGGTAAAAGGATCTTTTGGGGTGAATACATTTTAAAGTAAATTATGGTTATGGTTTGTAGCTCTATTAAAATCATTAAAAATGATGATGGCGGATAAATTGCATGATGATAAAGCTGTTAATTTGGTGGTGGTGGTGGGAGCAGCCGTTACAGACATAGGATCCTCTTCTGGCCAGCCTGGCTGGGCTTCCAGCATGTTAGGAAGGGGAAAAGTCTTGCTCTTCCTGACCAGATCTCAGGCAGGAATTCTACACATGACACTAGCCCAGGGAGTAGGAGACTGCCTGTCCTCCCTGCCCGGGTTCAGCTGTGTGGTCCACCAGAGACAGTGCTCAGATCTCTGCACTGAGCAGGGGGCCAGGCCTCCAGAGATGGCTGTGCCCATTTCACAGTTTCTACCTTCAGGATGTGGCAAGTTCCTGTCCCCATCCAGAAACCCTGATGGCCCTGCCACATTACAGGATGGGGATGTTTGTAGGACTTGAGAGATCTGCTGATCAAGAGGCCCAAGCTCAGACTCCCAAAGACTTTGGCAGAAGAACAACAGGAACTCAGTAGCAGACTACAATTGCTCCTCTTTGATAACAGTAATTAATGCAAGCATAATAACCTCTCACTGTATTTCCTATTGACACTTCTGCTTCCAACCACTTCACAAACCCAACAGAAAAAAATTCTAGGCGCTTCTGGGGTGCAATACTACATACAGCTGTGCTTTAAGGTTTATTTGTGTAGCATCTATCATGTTGTTTTTATTTTTAAAAGTGCCGTGCTGCCTGAACGGAACTTAGAAAAGGCAGAAAGCAATGAAAGCAATGAAATGTGACACACAGACAGTGACAGCCACTCTCAGTACAAAGCTCTTACAGTGTGTATTGTATTTGATTGCTGTAAGTCTCTATGGTCTTCTTTTGCAATCACATTGAAATATATTGTTTCGGATACAGAAATAAAACTTTGAATCTGGGTCATTCTGATGTGTGCTCTTTTGTCTGCAAATTCTTTATACTGAAGTAATTTTTTTCTAAAAAATTAATAGAAAAGTGTTGATAACCTAATTTGTAATTTGGCAAGCCACTAAGCACACTTTGAAAATGTGTCTATCACAGTCATGTAGGATTGCAGTGTACAATATGTAGATGATATAAAATTAACATATTATCTCAACTGATTTATAGGCTAGCTAATGCATTATACATTAGCATATATAATTAGCATACTATACATCAATATGCAAGTTTATATTAATTTGGTCAGTCACTTCCTATTGTACATTTAGGTTGTTTCTATTTATTGTTTATTTATCAATTTGGTAGTTCTGGAACTTGAGCACAGAGCATCATGCTTGCTCGGCGAACACTCTACCACAGATCAGACCCCCAGCCTATAGGTTGCTTCCAACTCCTATTGACAATGAAATTGTTGAGACCAGCATTTTTAAAATAGAAATGTCTTACCATAGACATGATATTTCTGTTTCAAAATATGGAAATATCATTTGTTTTTCTTTTTCTTTTCTTTTGGCTATTTGAGACAGGATCTCACTCTGAGGACACTTTTGTAGTGCAGCCTTATAGGGCAGTGTGATTCTAGGAAGTTCCAAACTCAGAAGTACGTGTGCATTGTGCATGCATGTGTGTGAGCATGTGCATGTGTGTTCTCCACAGCACACACATAGAGATCAGAAGACAACTTGGTTTTCTCTTTCCACCATGTGGATCCCAGGGATCAAATTCATGCTGACAGACTTTGTGACAAGCTTCATCTCAACAGCTCTACAACTCATTTTTTACATTGTAGGCTCTTTGGTGCTGACACTGGGTTAGTATGTGAATTAGGGTCTTCATTTTTCTTCAAGTGGTTATCCACTGGACCAGAAACTGAAATTTTATTTATTTTTGTTGCTGTTTGTTTGTTTTGAGGCAGGGTCTCAAGTAGTCTAGACTGGCTTTGAACTGAATATACCAACCAGGATGACCTTGAACTCCTGATCCTCCCACCTCAATCACCCAAGCACTGGAATTATAGGCACTGCACCATCACGCCTGGTTTGCTAAGTGCTGGGGATTAAACCCATGGCCTCAACCCACACTAGGCAAGCATATAAATCGAACCACTGCCTGATCTGAAATTTAATTCTTCCTGTAACTAGTTTGAAGGGCTACCTTTATCTCGAAGTAAAAGCTTATGTAAACTTTTGTCCTTGGGCTTCCATTTCTTTTTCCTTAGTCTAAGAGCCTTAGCCCATTTCCTGAGTTATCTCAACTAATGCTGTGTGTCATGATATGAGCTATTGTATTAAATTGTCTCTTAGTTTGCTTCTCTGTTGCTGTTATGAAATATCATGATCAGAAGCAACTTATGGAAGAGAGAGTTTACTTTCGCTGTGGTTCCAGAGGAATATGAGTCCGTGAGTCCGTCAAGGTGGGCAACTGTGGCAGCAGCCAGGCATGGCCGCCAGAGCAGGAAGCTGAAAGTTCACCTCTTCATCCACAAGCACCAGAGAGAGGAGACTGGAAACCACTTCCGGTGACATATGTCCTCCAGCAAAGATGCACCATATAAACCTCCCTAAATGGTGCCATCAGCTGGGGACCAAGTGCTCACAAGCCTAAGCCTAGGGAGGACACTTGTCATTCAAACCATCACATAGGGTGCTAATACCTGATAGAACAATTGGGCTTGATTCAATGAAGTTTATAAACATGTGACTATTTCTGTAGCTGTGGCCACTGGAAACCTTTTAAGCATTTTCAAAGTTTATTTATTTACATGTATTCATGTGTGCCTGCATGTACATAGGTTCCCAAAGAGGCCAGACGAGGGTGTCTGCTCCCTTGAAACTCCAATTATAGGCAATTGTGAGTTGTGAGTCAGCTACTGTTAGGACCCAGATTCTCTCAAGAGGAAGTGCCCTTAGTTGCGGAGTCATTTCTCCAGTCCCAGGAGCTTCCTCTTCTGACCTCCACAGGTACTTGCTGGCATGTGCACATATGCCAACACACACACACACACACAGAGAGAGAGAGAGAGAGAGAGAGAGATTGCTCAATTTCTTTTTGTCATTTTTCTGAAGTAGTTGTGTAAAAAATTCTAATAGCTACTCATTGTTGACTCAGAGTCACATTCTAGAATAAGACCTTAAAATATGCACTGTGTGGTTTATTTACATATATCTTAAAATATTGTATGTATAACTAAAGTTCTTTCTTCCTCCCTTCATCCCTCCTGACCCTTCCTCCCTCCTTTCCTCTCTCCCTCTCTTTCTTTCTGAGACAGTTTCAAGTAGCCTGGACTGCTATGAACTAGGTAGCCAAGACCTTTCTGCCTTCAACTCCCAAGTGTTGTGACGATAGCCCTGCTCCACTTGCCTAGCTTACTAATACTTTATTTAGAAAGTTTCCCTCTATTGATAAAACAAACTGACTGCAATTTCTGTTGTCATGTTTGCCTTCATTGACATTCCTAGCTTTATGTTTATAATCAAGTTTTATTTTATAAATAAAAAAGATTCCTATTTTTATGTTCTCTGGGACAATTCTTATTTTATCTTACATTTAGCTTATGTGTATGTACTTATAAGGAGTGCCGCAGAAGCCCTGAGTCTGGGCAAAGCCCCTTGTGCCAGTGGGTACCACCGAGACTGCTCCAGGACAGAGCAGAGCCCTCCACCGTGGCTGAGGGAGGAAAACAAGGGGAGAGTTCAGTATCCCACACACCACAAAGAGGCAGAGTTTTCTTTTATCTTCACAGTGCCCTTAAAGGCTGGGATTAGCTTTTCCATTGCTAACTGAGTTTGGTTTGATAACATACCAGTTCCTTTGAAAATTAGCCCTTCTCATCAAAAGCCTCCAATCCACCAAAGCAGTTATTCTCTGTCTCTTTTCTTTTCGTTTCGTTTTTTTTTTCTTTTCTTTTTTGCTTTGTTTGTTTTGGTTTCTGCTTTTGAGACAGTGTGCCAGGTAGCCCAGGATGACCTGGGACTTCTTCTGTAGCCAAGAATGACCTTGAACTTTTGGTCTTCCTGCATCTACTTACCATACTGGGATTATGATGATATACCCCTATAATCCATTTATAAGGTAGTGGGGATAGAACCCAGGGTCTCCCGCACACCAGAGACACATTCTAACTGCCTGAGTACAGCCCTAGCTGAACTAAGGGTTGTAGTTGATCCTACTGTTTCATATTGTTTTCATAAGAACCATTGCTGATGTAATTATTAATGGAGTTTTTCTGATTCTTGAAGAGTTAATCACTTTCTGTTTTTATTAGACCAACGCTTTTTAGCAACTTTATCTTACTTTTTTTTACGTTTGAAATATTTCTTTTTGAGATGAGTAATTAACTTATTTTTATTTTTCCTTTAAAATAATAAAAGATCTCAGAGCACGATTTTCCTTCTGAATGTGGCCTTGTTACCCAGGCAGAGGTTTTGAAATCTGCGTTGTTATTATTGTTATTTTCCAAACAGCATCTAATGACAGTTCCCACTTCCTTTCTTACCCAAGAATTATTCTGAGGGATATTGCCCAACTTCCTGGTATTGGAATCCTACTATCCAATCCTTTTCTCACTGACTCTTTGTGTTGCTAGATGGTGGCCAAAGGCAGCTTACAATAAGAATTCACTGATATTCTGCTTATGGGCTCATTTTTTGAGTCCTTGTTTATGACTGATCCAAAGTATTTCTTTTTTTTTTCCAGATAGGGTCTCACTATGTAGCCCTGGCTGTCTTGGAACTCACTACACAGACCAGGCTGGCCTTGAACTCATAGACATCAGCTGCCTCTGCCTCCCAAGTGGTGAGATCAAATGTGTACTCCACTATACCTGGTGATCCAAGTCATTTTAAAGGAATATAAATTCAGGGTTTATTAAAAAACTGTTCCTTGGTTCCTTTGTTTTCAGGGGATTCATCCAAAAGTATTCCTAGTTCCTTAAAAAAATTTTTACTTATTATTATTGTTGTTGTTGTGGTGGTGGTGGTGTGTGTGTGTGTGTGTGTGTGTGTGTGTGTGTGTGTGTGTGTACCTGTATATGTATAGGCACATGTGTGTCAACCTCAGGAGGTATTCCTTAGGTACCATTCATGTTTTCTTTTGGAGCTAGGGTCTCTCACTGGCCTGAAACTCTTCAAATAGGCTAAGGCAGCCAGTCAGCTCACCCAGAGACTCCCTGCCCCCCACCTGCCCAGTGCTGGGCTACCAGCATGCACCACAAAACTAGCTTTAGGACATGGTTCTAGGGGTGAGACTGAGTCCTCTTTCTAGCAAGGCAAATATTTCCACCTTTTGGCCACTTCCCTAGCCCTTGTGTCTCCTTTTAATGAACTTTTTTGGGGTCACTTTATTTTATATTTCCTCTATGGAAACCACCAAGTTAGTCTCACGTGGGAAGGGATTTTACAAGGGCTTGTACTGACAAATCACTGAGGAGGCTGGAGTCTGGAGGAGATGGGCACCTAGTCTGCATTGGAGTGAACGGTGTCTGCCACCTTCAAGTCAGGAAGCCATTCAGCTACCGTCCGCTCCTGCCCCTCAAAGCTGACGAACCTTAACACAGACGCAGATGGCCCCATCTACCCAACCTTGTTTTCACCCCAGCAGGAGGGACATGGTCCCCATTCGTCTCTACCTGCCAAGGCATCCTTGAGGGTGCCTTACAGGTCCAACCTAATTTTTACCCAAACTTTCACATAGTCCTGGGTTCAACCTTGTGACCTCTGAGGGCCTTTTTTCAAACCGGGAGTGTAGCCACAACCCTCACAGCCACTGATAGTGCTAACTGACGTCTTCCCTTTTCTTACACACGCCTCCTTTCTTTGTTGTTCTTTTGGTGTGCAGGCCAACTTTTATATAGTTTGTAATTTTATATCCAATCTTATTCTACTATTAATTCACTTAATGGAGTAGATAGATATATTTAGACTGTGTCCGTAGGTAAAATACGAATATCTACACACACACACTCTATACACTCACATCACACACACTATATACACATGCACCTCCCAACCACATAGACACCTTTGTACACACACACACACACACACACACACACACACACGCACACATGTCTTTTTCAAGGGTAAGCATACATTTCTGTCTACCAGTTAATGCATTAAATGTCTTGTCCAGGGCTCTTGTTGGCCAGTTTAAGTCTCTGCTAATTTGAGTGAAAAGGGCTTTTGAGGGGGAAGCTTTGTTGGCCTGCCTAGAGGACCAGGCTAGTGAAGTGGGAAGGTGTCAGGAAGGTAATCAAGGGGACACTGAAGACTCCTTCTGAAACACCAGGACAAGGGTCTCTTTTCTCCTCCCCTGGCTACAGAACTATTTAGGACTTCCTTCTACCTGGACCCTTGAGCTTGGGGGCTGCAGAGACCATCATTTACATGGCTGACCTTCTCTCCTGAAAGGCCAGGCTCAGGTCCCACTAAGAGATTATAATTCTGCTCTGGACAAGGTAGAGACAGACTGAGGAGGCTTCCTCTCACTCTGGTTTTGACTAAAATGATCATTTTCCCAAACCTATATTGACATATGTGGATACAGGTGTCACTTCTCTTCCTGAAGGTGAACATGAGGACCCAGGGCCAGTTACGACTGGGGATTGCAGGCACAGCATCCCACTTCTTTGTCTGCAGGCTTTGGTGCCCTGGAGTGTTCAATGCTGAAGGGATACAGCACTTACAAGTAAGTTCCAGAGTCTTTTTGTTTGTTTGTTTGTTTTTCAAGACAGGGTTTCTCTGTATTGTTTTTGGAGGCTGCCCTGGAACTCGCTCTGTAGACCAGGCTGGCGTGGAACTCACAGAGATCCACCTGCCTCTGCCTCCCGAGTGCTGGGATTAAAGGCATGTGCCACCAACGCCCAGCTAAGTTCTAGAGTCTTGATAAGCTGTCAGTAAGGAAGCTACCACCCACAGAAAGCAGAAGTTTGGCCAGTAGAACTGGAAAGTGGTCACTGAAAAAAAAAAAACTCTTTCAGGTTAGGGGCTGAGGAGAAGGCTCAGCCTGTCACGTGCTTGCCCAGCAGTGTGAGGACCCGAGTTTGAGTCCCAGAAACCATGTGAAAAGGGCAGACATGGTGGTGTGCACTTGTGATCTCAGCCCAGGAGAAGAAGAGACTAAAAGACCATTCAACTTGCTGGCTACTCAGCTCAGCACACTCAGTGAGTAAGCTCCATGCCAGCAAGAGACTTTCTCAGAAAGGCAAGAGGGATAACATCTTAGGTTGACCTCTGACCTCTGTGTGCACCTACAAATACATGAACACATGAATTGCTTTCCGTTTGAGCCTTCAATGAGTGAAGTCTTCATATATATATATATATACATGGAAATATATATATATATATATATATATATTTTACCCGAATGGGTGTTTTGCCTGTGTGTATGGGTGTACCCTGTGCATGCAGTGTCCAAAGAGGTCAGAAGAGGGCGCTAGACCTCCTGGGACTGGAGGCACAGGCAGTTGTGAGCTGCCATGTGGGTGCCAGAAAATAAATTCTGGTTCTCTGCAAGAGCAGCCAGTGTGCTTAAGCCCTAAGCTATCTCTCCAGCCCTGAGCTGAGCCTTCTCGATGCATTTGACCTTTCCTGGTGGCTGATCTAGGGCAACCACACAGCGGGGAGTCCTCACTCCAGGAACAACAGGCTTGACTTCCCTTCCAGCAGCTGCTCAAATCCCCATTCCTTCTGTCCATCCCCTGCACCTTGAATTTTCTTTCCTCCTGAATATTCTCCTGTGAGGCGATCCCTCCCTTCGCTTCCATCGGGTCAGCCCCTCCCTCTAGAACCTGCCCGGCCAGGCCCTGACCTCAGCAGGCTGACTCACATCTGCATCATCGCTGTGAGGCTAGGTCTACATCCTGCTTGCAGCCCCAGTCCCACTGTTCCCTTCTCTAAGCCTTCCAGGAGGAACTCAAGGACTCTGTCTTCCCGCCTTCCTTCTGATCCACAGTCTCCAGCCAGAGCAAAGTTGGCTTCCAGGCTCATGAACCTGACCATTCCTGGATGCTCTCTTCAGAGCTAGCTTATCCTGTCTCTCCACACTGCTGCCAGCTGTGCCCTTGAATGAACCGGCAAAGAGGTCGGTAGTTGTGACCACACATGCTGTTGTCTGCCTGCCTTCCCCTCTGGAGCGGTGAGCTCCGAATTCCAGCATGTGTCCACTCAGCTGTGGGCCTGGCCGGCATGCTGCCATCGAGCTGCTCTTGTTGGCTCTGTGCCCACAGTAATTACTGGGGCTGGGCCTTGTGCATCCCTGCCTCCCCCCCCCCGGATTTCCAGCCTCTGGGATCTTCTGCAGAAATTGGAGCGGAGTCTAACCACAGGTTGGACGTGCATGGTCACAGGTATCTGCAGTTAAACAGGGATTCAGAACGTGCCAAGGCGCATCCACTTGGACCGACTCACTGCTGATGTTCCCACTGTCTGGGGGTTGTGCGTCTATGCACACACGATGATTCTACAGAATTCCAGCTCCCAGCACGGACACATGGTGTGCCTCCTTAGCCTCCCCTAGTCTAGCTTAGAAAAACCTCATGTGTAAAGCCCAATTAAAGAACTTGGGGTCACAGCCTGCTTCTCAACACACCAGATTTGGCTACCCATCTCAATAAACTAGTTAAAAAGGTCAAATTAGGCTGGGCAATGGTGGCTCATGCCTTTAATCCCAGCCCTTGGGAGGTAGAAACAGGCAGATCTCTGTGCGTTCGAGGCCAGCCTGGTCTCCAGAGTGAGTCCCAGGACAGCCAGAAATACACAGAGAAACCTTGTCTTAAAAAAAAGAGATGGCTCAGAGGTTAAGAGCACTGACTGCTCTTCCAGAGGTCCTGAGTTCAATCCCCAGCAACCACATGGTGGTTCGAAACCATCTATAATGAGACCTGGTGTGATGTCCTGCTCTGGCCTGCAGGCAAAACCCTGTATACATAATAAATAAATAAAAGTCTTTTTTTAAAAAGCCAAATTAATAATGAAAGCAGAAAAAGGAGATTTTTTCAATGTGGCTACATTGGGAAGATTGACGTGTGTGTGTGTGTGTGTGTGTGTGTGTGTGTGTGTGTAATAAATGGTTATGATCATTTTCAGTATGAGATGGGCTTAGAGTTCACCCAACTTACAGACAAGCAGGAGGTGCTTGGCCCAGGGTGTTGCTGGATCTCCTTCTCTCTTCCCAATGTGACCTCATGGAAATATTCCTGGAACAAATATCCAGGTGTGTAACTGCTAGATAACATAGTAGTTCAGTACTTAATTTTTCTAGGTTAGTTGAGTCTTCTCCCTTCCATCACCCATGCCTGAGCAATCCCATTTCTCGACATCTTTACAAGTACCTGGTGGTGTCAGCATTCCCTATTTAGCCATTCTCCAGGTGTGTATGAGCTCACTGTGGTTGTAACTTGTGTTTCTTTGACAGTGACAATTGTAAGCATTTTCTATGTGCTTATTTATACTGTGCATTCTCTTCGGTGACCTTATCTCTGTGGCTTTTGCACATTTACCCCTTCTTTCTGTCTTATGTGTGGGATAGACATGTGTACATACTACTGTGTGGGCATGCTCACTTGTGTGTGTACATGTGGAGGTTAGAGGTCAACACTGGATGTCTTCCTTTATCTCTGTCTACCTGAGTTTTGAAGACATGACCTCTCTCTGAACCTGGAGTTCACCATTTCAGTTAGACTGACCAGCCATGGAGCACACAGGATCCTCCCATCCCTGCCTGTACAGTGCTAGGGCTACAGGTGTGTGCCACCATGCCCAGCGTCTATGTGAGTGCCAGTGACCTCAGGACATCAGGCACATTAGCCACTAAGCCATCTCCACAGCCTGGCCCCTGCTGGTTTTCTACTAGAAATGTTCAATATTGAGAGTTTTTTTTTATATATATCTATCATAAGCACAGTCCTCTGCCACACACATAGTGAGACAATTTCTCTCCCATTTTGTTTCTAGCCTTTCAAGTCCACTAACACAGGACTGTCTTCTCTCACTGCTTCACAATCTTAGGATTTTTTTCCAAATACTGTCCATGGAGGAATGAAAAGCACAGTCACCTATTTTCCCAGAAGCAGATAGAAGTCACATAAGTCTCTAAAAACTTTATACTTAACTGCTGGCTGTCCCTGCCACACAGAACTATCACAGATTCCAGGAACAATATGATCAGTGATTTTAAGCATGACCAAATGGAATCCATTTCATTTAAACGATATTGACAGAGATTTTAAAAAAAGTCAGAGTTCTGGGAAAGGCTGCATTCTAGAAATATTTAGGGACAAAACTGTCAGGAGCAGAATTGGTTTTTGGTTTGTTTTTATGAGTGGGGAATGTGAACCAGGAGAACCCCACTGATGGCATTTAGTGGTTTTAGATTGAACATGGTGAGCACGTTAGGAGGTTAGGGATGCGGCAAGAGGCCTGTGGGTGTGGTGGGAAGAACACGCATGAGCTTTAGAGACCAGTGCTAGACACCTACGAGAAGATGCCTGGGGGGTACAGGGTTGGCTCCAAGGCTCCCCAGCAGAATTAGTAGAGAAATGGGGATGGGCAGAGAGATAGAAAGTTGACAGCAGTGTTCAAAACAAGGGACCCTAAGGAGACACTGGCCTCTTGCAAGCATCATGCATCAAATCCTGAAGAGGTCACCTCAGTAGGCCAAGGATACTGGTTCCCCAAGCATTGGCCTTCCCGAAGCTGTCAGAAATTGTCTATAGCCGATGGCATATGGTGCCAGGAAGGATCTGATGCTGAGGAAGATTCAGGTGAGTGTGTGTGTGTGTGTGTGTGTGTGTGTGTGTGTGTGTGTGTGTGTGTGTGTAGAGCCATAGCATGGACTTGTATCTTAGTGCCCAGGACAAAGCTAGGCAAAGAGGGTGTGTGTGTGAGTGTGTGTGTAAGCTCCCATTTGTGCTTATTTTTGTTGTGAGATACTTTAGTATGCTGTGGTGAAGGGAAAGAGCCAACAGGGAGAGGTGGTTTGAGGAGATTGAAGATATAAAGAATAAGGAGTTGACTGCAGAGCCAAGTGGCCAGTGGGGATCACAGGGGAAGCGGGGGAGTGGCTTTGATGCAAGTGCAGACTCCTGGTCCTCCAGGCCTGGCAGGAGGGTGAGATGCAGGCCAGGGATACATCTTCAGGTGGCATAATCATGCTGGACCACATTTCTTAGGAGTTGAGTTCAGAGTATCACAGCCGAGCTGGAGGTCCCCATCCTCTTGTCTTTCTGTTAGTGTCTGTTTGTCTAGGTGCTCTCAGGCCAAATTACAGGCAGCCTGCCACTTGACAGGGCTCCCATACCAGAAAAGGAGGGACTCTTGAGTCCCAGGAGTAGGAGGAATTAGGGGTGGGGACTCTGTTAGAGAGAAGGAAGATTGTAAATCCCCAAAGAACTCAGTGAGGAATTCAGGGGCTGGAGATAAGTGACTAGGGACAATAAAACTGTAAACAAACAAAAGAACACAATACTCTAAGGCTGCAAATCAGGGTGCCAGCCAGTATTGCCCTCCCTCTAGGCTGACACCAACCTTGCAAGGTTGTGAAACAAGCTGTTTAGTTTTTGCCACCGAGTCTCCTGTGCTTTTATTATGAAATTAAAGTGTCCAGGCCTCTGGAGGCTGGCTCTAGTGGTTGGTGTGGCCTCTGCTGAGAGTGCTGAGGACTCCGGAGGGAGGCCGATGGTGGTAAGCTGCAGGGCTGTCAGGTGTGAGCATCCAGCTGAGTCTGGATGCCTGGGTCTTCCAGCTTTCTCCATGTGAATCCACGAGTCAGTCTCACCCACATTTCCATGAGTGACATAAGAGTCAGAATAGATGTATGTTCTTGGCAAAAAGACATCAAGGAGAAACTATCTTGGTGAAGGTATCTTGGTGCAAAGGGAATGATTTTAATATGGGACTCACTCTGTGAGTGCCTTGTTTGCAAACACTAGTGGCAGGCTTGCAGGGTCTGAGAGCTGTAATTACTGTGTGGAAAGAAGGAAAGAAATTCCGTGAATTGCCTGTAGTTCACTGCTTGGGCACAACATCAACTGAGGTCCTGTAACAATAGGCAGTCCCACTAATAGCCTTCTCCAGCAAAACATCTCTCATGCTGCCCAGACAATGCACCCCTTTGTACGGCACGCAGGCCTGGCCTCTGTGACTGTACGAACTCCAGCCAACTCAGCACTTGGCTCGGTGACCCGAGGGTTCTTGGGCCACATCATCAGAGATGAACAGTGCTAAGGACACATCCGCTGTTTGCTCCCCACATCACAATCATTGAGGATTCCAGGATGAGGGACCTCCAGGGAGGGCAGGGCTGACGTCAGCCCAGGAGGTGAGAGTCCGGGCCCAGAGAAGGCAGGCTGTGTTCAGGGCATGACAGTTTCCGTGGAGACAAGATGGATGGCCCACTCCCCATCGAATGGGGCAGGGGCTGGAGGAGCAAGGGAAAGCCAAATCTCACCCACCAATCATTTGTGAGGAGCTTGCCTAGGAAGGCTGAGTTCAGGATGGTCCAACGTGACACGGTGGCCTTGCCCACTTTTCAAGCGGACATCTTGCCCCAGGAACTGTTGAGCAATGGAGGTCTACAACTCTTTTTTTTACCAGCAACCCTGAGCTACAGAGGAAGGAGGAAATGGGACGGGTTGTGTGTTCAAAGCTGGGGACTGCAATGCACTGTCCAGTCTGACCCAGCTTGTGGTCAGCTTGGTTGTACTTAGAACCACTGTGAAGGCAGGTTTTGGGCATGTCTATGGTAGAGTTCTTAGATTGCTTAAGTGAGGGGGAAGCCCATCCCGAATGTGGGTGACATCCTGTGGGCTGATGTCCTGAACTGAACGAAAAGGAGAAGGGGTGGGCATCAACAGGAATCTCTCTGCTTTCCCACTGTGAATGCAATGTGATCAGCTGCCTCCCACTCCTGCTGCCGTGATGGGCTGTGTCCCCCTTAAATGCGAGCCCAAACAACCCTTCCCCTGTTAAGTTGCTTCTCATCAGGTGTTTGGCTGCAACAATGAGAACAGTGTACTAACCACTGCTCATCCAGTCAAACCCAGGAGCCCAGCAAGGTCTGAAGGTCCAGGCTGCATAAGAACCTGTCAGTGATGCCATGGGGGCCTGTGTCATCTCCTCCTTTTACCAAAGAAGGATCAGGCTGCATTTGTCCTGCAACCATGAGGACTGGAGTGTGGGTTCCTAGAATCTGCATAAATGGTAGGTGGACATGGTAGCCCACTTGCAATCCCAGCACTCAGGAGGTAGAGACTGGACGGACTGAATCAAAGAGCTCCAGATTCAAGTGAGCCCCTGTCCTAGTGTATAAGATGCAGAGTTTTCCAGGAAGATGCCTGACATCAACCTTTGGCCTCCACATGTACAAGCACACAAGTGTACGTGCACCTGCATGCACACAATAGTCCCACACATGTAAATACCCATGTGCATACACATGCACATCACACGTGTGTGTGTGTGTGTGTGTGTGTGTGTGTGTGTGTGTGTAAAAGGGGGTCTTTCTTAATCCGCATCAACTGCAATGGTGAGCACACACCTATTACAGAAAATGACCTGGGTCATGTGATCTAGAGACTACACTGGGCTTTTCTTGTGACAAAGTGTCTGACATGAAGCAACTCAAGGGGAAAAGGGCTTAAGGAGCACCGTCTGTCTTGACTGGGAAGGCACTGTAGCAGGAGCCTGGGGCAGCTGGTTACAATGTATCTACCATTAAGTAGCAGAGAGGAGACTGAAAGCAGGGTATGATGATCAAATCTCAAAGCCCACCTCCCGGGATTCACTTCCCCCAAACAGGCTCCATTTCCTAAAAGTTCCTCCATTTTCTAAACTAGCTGACTGTCAAGAACCCACCTGTGTTCTTGTGGGCATATTTCACATTCACATAGCAGCAGAAACCCATGAGTCCTTCCTTCTATTTCCAAGACTCCACAAGGCAAATGCTTGGTGTTGCATTCTGTTCTGAGAGACTATGTAGATATCCTGAGAACCTAGATACCTTGCAGCCAGCCTGAGAGACCCCAGAGGGCACCTGGACATCTTCCTGATGGCCTAAGCAAGAGGAGGGGGCATTTCCACCTTCCCAGGATTAGAAAAGGGAAGTTCATACCTGGGGTGATGGAGAATGAAACAGAGAGAGAGAGAGAGAGAGAGAGAGAGAGAGAGAGAGAGTGAGAGACAGAGACAGAGACAGAGACAGAGACAGAGAGACAGAGACAGAGAGACAGAGGGAGACAGACGGACGGAGGGAGAGAGAGAGAGAGAGAGAGAGAGAGAGAGAGAGAGAGAGAGAGAGAGAGAGAGAGAGAGAGAGAGAGAGAAGAGCCGGGATCAGGCGGGCCATGCACTCTGATGGAGCAGGTGTGTTATATACAGTTGACTGAGGAGATGGGTTAGTTAATTTAGGAGAAGGCTCAGGCTGCAGTCACCCTGAGGGAGGAAGCTGTGGTTGATGCTTTGTGCACACACTGTCAGCATCTGTACTCACCTGCAGAAGGCCTTGCCATGCCAGTGGCTCTGAAGTGTTGGAGTCCTTGACATGGTTCTACTCATGCCCAATACACATTTACTCAGGACTCAGCCCTTCCTCACAACACACCCGTTTTCTTGTTGGTTTGGAACTCGCCAGGCTAGAATAGGCTGGACAGCAAGTCTCTTCTATCTGCCTCCTAGAGCTGGGATTACAAGCACATACCACAATGCCACCTTTCACAGGGGTTCTGGGGACTGAACTAGGTCCTCCCTCCCCTCACCTCTTCTCTGTGTAGTCTGTGTATTTGAACTCACAATTCTCCCTTCTTTGCCTCTCAAGTGCTGGGATAGAGATTATAGGCGTAAGTTGTCAAACCTGGCTCCATATCTTGTTTTCTCTGTTACTAGAGGTGTTCACAGGTTTTTCCCCTATTTCTTTCCCATTGACTATTTGTTAATTTGCATGAAGCTGTGACTTTCTAAGTTTACTTTTTCTATCTATTTCTAATTCTCCTGTGATCAGAGGAGTCATATGATTTCAAACACTGCCACGTACTTGAGAAAAATGTGTTCTGTTATCATTGAATGGAATATTCTATGGATTTTGCTAGAGTTGTGAATAGCATTTTATGCAAACATTCTAGTTCCTTGTTGACTTGTTTTCCACTTGTATCTGAAAGTGAGATGTTGAAGCCTCCAAATGCTATGACTAAATTATTTATTTCTTCTTTCAATTCTGTCCATTTTTGTTTCATGTATTCAGACTCTAAGTCTAAGTTTTTAGGATGATATGTATTTATAAATGTTTATCATCTTGATTAATTGCTAGCCCAGACTATTCTGAACCTTACTATTTACCTGGGTGGCTGTGAATTCAAGATCCCCTCTCGAGTACTAGACTATAGGCACACTGACTCTGTGATTTTAAAGAATCGCAGGGACACACTGTGCTTTTCAGTTATTCACTTTAAATTTACAGTCAACTGTTAGCCTCGGATGTTTATGGTGTTAAGATATTTGGCACTTGTCCTATTGTAGGAACAAACTGTTAGCATTGGGTGGGTTTGGAAGAAAAGTCAGTTATTTTTATTTTTTATTTTTAAGGGGGTCTTCAGTTCCTCAAGCACTTTACCCACAAAGCCTAGACCCCTTT
The DNA here is from genome assembly GCF_017639785.1 of Mesocricetus auratus. NCBI lineage: Eukaryota > Metazoa > Chordata > Mammalia > Rodentia > Cricetidae > Mesocricetus > Mesocricetus auratus. The sequence continues at coordinate 147,680,609 of NW_024429266.1, read as the reverse complement.
TATTTTCCTATGCACTCAACTTTCCCACATGGGTTATAGTTCACATTTTCACACAAGCTGAACATGGTATTTGGTTATTTTCCCTTTGTGATGCTTGTGGTCATTCATGACTTTTAACCCAATCTACCAACTCACTGACAGCTATCAAAATGATAGTATTCTAACAAATGTTTTTTTCATTTTTTCAGCTTCTGCTTAGCTGGAATATTTCATGGATAAAGTGCTATCTAGTGACTATTTAATTAACTTTGTTGAAGAAGGGACGAACAAATGTTTGCTCCTATTGGTTATTAGCTTCCCAAGTAATAAATTGATTTTTCCAGGATCCTAGGGATTTTTAGTATTACTTTATTTTATTTTATTTTAATGTCACTATAAACTTGTGGATTTAAAACTTCACTGAGATTTTCTAGGTGTCCTGGGAAGGATCCTGGTGGGAATTATATCATTTTGTCCTTATTCAAAATGGAAGGTCTACAATTTTTTTATTACACACACCTTTATTTAATACCTCTTTGTTAGAAGTCCTCACTCTGATGATTCTTTGGGATGAGAAGGCTTGTATATGAGGTCAGAAGAAAGACACATAGTAGTGAAAAGCTGGATAGCTCTTGTGACCTGACCTGCCCCATAAGTGCCCACCATGGAAGCTTTGTCTCCCATGAGACATAGCTAGTCTTGTGTGAGGCTTCACATAAGACCTTTAACTCAGTCACACTAGCAGGCAGAGGGGAGAGGAGTCCTCAAAACCTGTAGGTGGATAGGCGACCAGATGAGGGATGCCAAGTAGGGGATGCAGCCTCTCCAGTCCCCAGTGCCACCGGTATAGCCAGTGGTGTATCTCTTACATGATTATAAAACCAGCAAGTTGGCCATCAAAATTCACCGTCGCAGTGATGACCCAGTATTGTGGTGCATGGCAAGCACCCAGCTCCTTTGCAGTGCCAAAAACACCTCATTCTGGTTTGAAGACTCATGTTTTTACAGCGAGGTCTTTGGAGTCAGGAAGGGATGGGAGATTCTACGGGGAGTGGGGCACTGTGCCACCAGGGAAGACAGAGAAAGAAATCACTAATGTTCTCAGGATGACGACACACAGATTCATGCTGGAGGGGAGAATACATTCAGGGCATCATAGAAACTGATGAATCAGGAGTTAAAGGGCACCCCTCCCCTCAAAAAGCTCATGTGTTAGAGCACTTGGTTCCCGGAAAGTGCTGTTATTTTGGGAAGTTGAGGAACCGTTGGGAGGTGGAGACTAACTAGAAGAAGTAGGCTACTGGGCAGAGGGCCCTGCTTGCGATTCACATCCTGCTCCACAGAGAGGTGAGCTGCAGCCACAGCTGGGAGAGCCTCTCCATCCACCATGACTTCCCTGCTATGATGGGAATTATATTAAAAAAATGAAAAGCTGCAGTCAAAATAAAATCTACCTTTGACAAGGTAATCCATGAATAATAAGGGATTTGCTTCTCACAGTTCTGACGGCTGGAAAACTGACTTTGACGCCGTAGACTCTGGGTCTGTGAGGAACCCACTTCATAGCAGCTGTCTTCTGGCTGTGTCTTAGCTGGTTTGAGGAGCCAACAGAGAGCTTTGTGCACTCTTTTGTGTAAGAACATTAATCTCAGAATGGGGCATGTCCCAGTCAATAAAGTCCTTGCTGTGTAAGCCTGGAACCTAAAAAAGCCTGGCATGGTGGCTCATGCTTGTAATCTTGGTGCTGGAGAGGCAGAGATGGGAGTGTCTCTGGGACTTGCTGGCCATATCAGTGAGCCTCAGGTTAAGTGAGAGATCCTTCTCAAAAACTAAGGCGGAGAGCAATTGAAGAAGACAACTGTCTGTGCTTCTGAAGAACACACACACACACACACACACACACACACACACGCACACGCACACACACACGCACACGCACACACCAACACCACCATTAACTCTATCCATGAAAGCCCCACCCTGAGGATCTGCTAATTCCATAAGCCCCATTGCCCATGGTGAAAAGGGTTTCCATATATGAATGAAATGTTCAATGTCTTATCTGTGAATGAGTCTCAGTCATTCCCATGCGAACTCCAGTTCAGTCCCATCCATGGAGACAGTGTGTGGCCGACCTCCCCACCACCAGAACCTCCACAACCTGCCTGCTTGTGCGCCAATGACCCAGGAAATGCACTTTACCGACGCAGCTGCTTTCAGCTGAGCCTAAGCCTGCATTAGTGAGGTCCTGTGACTCATCTTGTGAAGGGTTAATTACTTCTGGGGTTCTGCTCTGCTTTGGAGTAAGGGAAGCCGGTGAAGGCACTGGAGGGGTAGTCTCCAGGCCCCTGGCCAGCTTGGAAGCCCTTACACAGTCTCAGCAGTGGCTTGTGATTGCCTGGAGCTGCAGAAATTGCCCCTTGTTCGCTATGGAGAGGCTGAGGGGCTCCCAGTGAGCACTGTCCTAGAGAAAAAGCCCGTGTGAGGGAAACCACGACTGTGGCTCAGGTGGTTCACACACGGGGAGACCACTTCTGGGTCTCTTCTACTAACTCAGCAGACAGGACTGGTTAGCTTGGTCCCGGTGCCCGTCAGAGCTGGACAGGTCAGCCTGATGTCACCTGTGGAGGCCAGGAGGAAAGCTAGAGGCACTTCAGGCCTTTGGGTTGCACGCAGTAAGTGTGTGGGGCAGGGTGGAGGTGCACTTGTGCTTGGCCCGCTGCTCTGAGGGGCTCACCTGACAGCTGCCTTCCTTCCTACACATGGCCTGGCCTGCTGTGAGCCTCTGCTCCATGGGTAGGGCAGAGCAGGAGGCTTGCCTCAGACACACCAGCAGGAGATACATGGAGTCTCTTGGCATCTGGGTGCTGTGAGTTTTTTGTTCTCACCCCCCAGGGGGTGAGAACACACTGAAAACAGAAAAGGAAGAAACCTATTTTTCCTCATGTTTCTTCCCATAGCCACACCCAACCCAGCCCTGGGACTTAAAGCCTGGGTGCCATAGTGCCATGGAAAGATAAGATTTCTTCTCATCACAGGAGACAACCGGGGAGAAGGCTTGCAGCTTAACAGCTCCTGAGGGATGCTCCCCTAGTAGGCTATTCTGAGCAGGACATGACCAGGAAGATGGTATCTTCTCAAACAGAAATTAGCATACCGGGAAATGACTGTCTCAAAAAGGATGGACTGAGGTGCACCAGGGCAGGAAGTGCAGGTGTTGTTGATGACAGAAGGGGAGAGCAGGCAGGACAGATTGACCATGGCCTGGGAGCAAGAGGGTGACTTGCTCGAGAGACTTAGGGAAGGCTGGCCCTTGCCTTCAGTGAGTCATGAACTATCGAATCTAAAGCAAATATGTTTTCCAGGTCTTGGAATAGGTTTGATAGCACCCAGTGTTTGGATGCACATGGGCTAATGACTGTTTATGGAGTGCTTTGAGATGCAGTTATATGGCACGCAGCCAAAAACAAGGCTGGCCTGTTTGGGTTGGCAGCGAAGAAGTTAAGTGTGCTTTCCTAATTAACACCCTATTAGTACAAGTTGCTCAAGAGCTTGTTTTTATTCTTCTCCCCTCTGAGCTAAGACCCAGCATACCTGACTGTGAAGCAACCAACTTCCCTTTAATCCAAAGCCAGTCAACAAGGAGATCTGCTGCCACAGAGGCATGCCAGGAAACCGCCAGCCCAGCAGATGACTGTTTGAAGAACCAGAATCACCAGAGCCCAGGACAAAGGGTTCCCAGTTTCCAGGTCAGAGCGCCCCAGAATCCTGAGCGGAGTTCCCCGAGGATCCTGGCAGGAGGAGGGCACCATCTGCTGGCCACAAGGCATCGGGAATAGAGTTTGAGCCAGTATCTCAAGGGTTCTGAGGATGTAGATCAGTTGGTAGAGCGCTTGCCTGGTGTGGGGCCCTGGGTTCAAGCTCCAGTGCTGGGGAGGTGAAGAAGCTAAAAGGAAAGCCATGAGGTTCATCTTCGTGTCTTTGGATAATTCATAGTTTTTTTTTTTATTTATGAGCATGAGTGTTTTGTCTTCGTGTATACAAATACACTGTTTATGTGCTTGGTGTCCACAGATGCCAGAAGGTGGCATCAGAGTCCTTAGAACTGGAGTTGCAGACAGTTGTGAGCAGCCATGGAGGTACTGGGAATCAAAGCTGGTACTTTGGAAAAGCAGCAAATGCCCCTAACCACTGAGCTATCTTTCTAGCCCTCACCTCCATTCCTATGAATGGCAATAGAATTAAATGCCATTATTATGAGAATATAAATTATACAAATTAAAGATTGTTTACATTTGTTTTATGTGTGCACACACATGAACATACATGCGTGTATGTGTATCATAGCATGTATGTAAGTCAGAGAATAACTTGTGGGAGCTGACTCTTTCTATTATGTGGGTTCTGGGGATCAAACTCGTATCGTTGGGCTTGGCAGCAAATGCCCTTACCTGCCGAGCCAGTTAACCAGTACCAAATGCTCAGCTTGGATAGGCCTCTGATACACTGTCTACCTGGAATAGTCTGGAAAGAGAGCACAGAGGCCACTTCTGTAGCTGACGACCTGTCCCATGGGTGGCATCTCCACCTTTGTCTGGTTCCACCTACCAGATGGAGTTAACTGAGAACCTCTACCTTGAATTTTTCAAGGTAATAAATTATGTTTGTCCAAATTTTCATCAAAATTTGATTTAGTAGCTTGAAAATATTTTGGGGGTACACTGTCACCCCTAAGAGACTAAGAAGTCAGTAGTGAAACTCTAAAGGTAGGTACAATGCCCTGTGTAAGGAGTGGATCATGGCTAGACAATAAATAGATAACAGTCAATTATCAACATTAGCCAAACTGTGCAAATAAGTTAGCCTCTGGATCAACTGTCACAGCTGGACGTGAAATGTCCCGACATTGTATAGTATTTAAACATGTAGTCCCTTGCAGGTTGTGTTGTATTGTAGAACTTCTGGGGCAGGAGGCCTGGCTGTCGGAGGTGGGCCACTGAGGGTGGGCCTCTGAGAGTTAGAGGCCAGCCCCATTTCCGGTCTGCAAGAGTTAAGCAAACCAAGTTCTTGCTTGCCACACCAGCTGCCGTCAGCTCTCACCACCCCAGCTGCTGTGCCAGTGCGTACTCTATCAAGATGATTTGTGCCCTCTGAACGGTGAGTCAAAAACCAACCTTTCCTCCCTAAATTGCTTCTGTAAGGAGTTTTGCCAAGAAAAGCATCTGATCCACAACCCGTCCTCACCTAGTCAATGAAGGAGGCATGGAGGGGGGCCATGCCGGTATCTGAGGGGAAAGTGTGTGACTTAGAGGGTGTGGCAAGGCACAGATTGGATGCTGTGACATGATGGGGAGAACTGGGAGGCTGGAGTGTGCAGAACAGTATGAGCAAGGACCATCCAACCTGGGGCCTGCAGGGCAGCTCTGAGCCCAAGCTGGTGCCTGCACATTAACCTGTTTAGCTTGCCCAGCCTGCCTAGCATGCAGAAACAAATTACTGTGGTTGTAAGTCACTGGAACTTTAAGACTCTTTGCTGTGTATTGCTATTATGGTGACAAGTATATTAATCATGGAATCCCAGAACTAAGCATAGTAGCCAATGCCATCCAAAAGGTGAAACCAGAGGAAGCACATGCTACATCATTGGTCTATATGGTTTTACAGTAAGGAGGAGAGGGCAAGGAAGCGGAGTCCAGAGGCTAAATGAAAGGTGATGTGTTAAGGAGGAGACGGCTGCGTGGGTAACATGGTTCAGTGGGTGAAGGTGCTTCCGCCGAGCCCAAGTTCAATCTCTTGGGCCCACATAGTATAAGAAGTGAACCAATTCCCCCCAAGTTGTTTTCTGACTTCCATACACATGTGGCACATATGCACCCCAACATGCAAAACCTGCCAGTCAATCAATCAACCAATCAAATGTATCACTTGCTAGGGACAGTGGGTGACAATATGCTTCCTCCAACATGTAACACTTCTGAGATCAAAAGAAGGCACTATTAGTAGTGCAAGGACGTGGATATAAACTAGAGCTACCTGGGCAAACAGAGATGCATGACCGACATTACTTAGGGAGTTAGAAGTCAGCCCTGGTAACCCAAACCCCTGCCTCAAAACAAAAATCAAAAACAACAAAACAAAAACAAAATGGGAAAAAATTTTCACACCCTAAACTTGCTATATAGCCACAGTCTTTTTTCTTTCTTTCTTTCTTTCTTTCTTTCTTTCTTTCTTTCTTTCTTTCTTTCTTTCTTTCTTGAAATGGAAAGTTGATGCCACAAGGCAATTAGCTACATGAATTCCACAAAGAGCAAAAACTCTGTGAGCAGAGCTGGGGCTCACTAATGTCACCTGTGGCCTGGGGGAGCGGGGGCGGGGCTAGAAGCTAAACAGCAGGTGCGAGTGGTTAAGAAGAAAGCAGCAAAATGCATAACCAGCTTCCAGAAGCCACGAGTAGGCTTGGGTGGGTGAGCAGGGGCCTGATACCAGTGCATAGGGACCCACAGGCTTCCCCACAGGCTCCCCATGCTCTTGGGAAAGGTGGAAGACAGAAGGGAGAGCTGGAGAAAGGCCCCCTGGTGGTGCAGGCATGGAAAAGGTCTTTGGTGAACAGGAAGAATTGGATATGAGAAATATTTTAAGAGGTCAAGAATTCCATTAAAATAATATGACACATCAAAGGGTAGATCCAGAAATTTCAGAAAACCCTAAATGTTAAACTGCTCCCAAATGCGAACAAGTACAAGTGAAATCACACCAGATCCTTAGCAGGTCTAACTGATAAAACCAAGATTAAAGAGAAAACCTTGAAGGGAGCTGCCAGGGGGGAGGGTGGGGCAGGGAGCACCGCAGGCAAAGGGATCATGTAGGAGGCACAGAGGACTTTCTTTTGGAGCCATACACATCGGCGGAGTGGGTCAGCGTCATTCAGATGCTGAAAGAAATGACTGACCCATAGTTCTACATCCAGAAAACGAAACAACATCATCAGCAACAAAAAGCCCAACCTTGCAAGATGGGGGGAGGGGATAAGGAAAAAGAGTGATGGAGCAGACCACCTGGGGTCCCCCTCTGGCCTCTGGCTGGGCATGAGTGCACCCCCACACACATGCAAGCACCACAGGTCTCCCCACACACTATAAATAAGTAAATATAATTTGTAAAATAAAATTAAATGGTCAACTTTGTGCCACTTAACAAGAAGCCTATTTATTTTGTTTTTTAAGAGATTTATTTTTTACGAGAGTGTGTGTTGTGGTGTGTGTGTGTGTGTGTGTGTGTGTGTGTGTGTGTGTGTATGTGTGTATGTACGGGGTGGGGGCGGGGGTTGGATGCAGGTGCCCAGGGAGGCCAGAAGAGGATGTCAGATCAAATCTGGAGATACAGGTGGTTGCTAGTCACCTGATGTGGATGTTGGACACTTGGAACCTCTGCAAGAGCATGGAGATCCCTTAACCTGGAACCACCTTTCCAGCTCCAAAGAAACACACATTGTTTGTTTTGGGTTTTGTTCCTTTTTTAATTAATTAAATTTATTCATTTATTTTACATCCCAACTGAAGTTTCCCCTCCCTCCTCTCCTCCCACATCCCCTCCCCATCTCTTCTCTGTCCTCCACCCCTAATTCACTTCTCCTCTGTTTCTGTTCAGGAAAGGACAGGTCTCCTATGGATGTCAACAAAGCATGGCATATCAAGTTGAGGTAGGACTAAGCACCTCCCCTTGTATTAAGGCTGGGCAAGGCAACCCAGTGTGAGGAATAGGTTCCCCAAAGCCAGCCAAAATGTTAGGGACAGGCTTTGCTCCCACTGCTAGGAGTCCCGCAAGTAGACGAAGCCACACAACTGTCACAGATATGTGGAGGGCTTAGATGAGTTCCATGCAGGTTCCCTAGCTGCCACTACAAAGTCCATGAGCTCCTATGAGCCCAGGTTGGTTGTTTCTGTGGGTTCCCTAGTGATGACCTTGACACCATCCCCACCCCCAGGCTCATACAATCCTTTCTCCTTCTCTTCAACAGGATTCCTGGAGCTCCGCCCAGTGCTTGGCTGTTGGTCTCTGCATCTGCACAGAACCCCACTTTTAAAATGAGCCTATACAGCAGAACAGGAAAAAGGATGAAAAGAAATGCACAAAGCAAATGTTAATCAAAAGAGCTGGTGTCATACACTGTTCAGTTCCAGATAGATATAACTACTGAACATGCATGCCCCTGGCAACATCCTCCTGAAAGCTGCCAGTGCTGAAGGAAAAATAGACAAATCCAGTCAGAGGCTTTGGAGGCCACTTTCATTAATGGCAAATAGACATGATCTGCAAGAGCGTTCACCTTGACCTCACCAACACAGAGAGAACATGGAGAAGAATATGCATCGCTTCCAGTGTTCAAGAAACGCTTACTAGGGTACAGCTGTTGCATTCTGGGTTGTAGAACAAACTTCAGCAAAGGTAAAAGAATCAGATTTGTGAAATTCCAGTTGCTGTGTTTTCATGCTTACAGTCACTCACCTCACCTATCTTGTGTGGTCATAAAGCTAAGGTGAAGAGTGAAAAAGATAGTCACCCAATGTCAACTGTGGCCTCCACATGTGCATACATGGGTGAGCACTCCTACACACACACACAGACACACACACACACACACACACACATATATATATATACACACAGACACACACACAGACACACACAGACTCATATACGCACAGACACACAGATACACACACACATAGACACACACAGACACATATATGCACAGACACACACACAGACTCATATATGCACAGACACACACATACAGACACACACGCACAGACACATACATACAGACACACACACACAGACTCATATATGCACAGACACACACACACACACACACACACACACACACACACACACGTTAGATGAATAAGTAGGGTAAAACCAAATATCCCGGAATATGCAGAGGGAACAGCAGCAAAGGAGGAAGCAAGTCATCATCGGGTCATCCCCTAACCTCCCACCCCTTGTCTCAGGCTTCAAGACCTGGCCACAGTTAGTGGGTAGGACAGAGAGCCCAACTGAAGGGATTAACCCAAAGGCCCCTGCTCGTTGGCTTTAGTGCATGGCCACTAGGAACTTGTCTATGGGAAGCCTAGCTGTCCCTTCAGGTCCTTCTAAGGAGACACTGACCTTACATCTGAGGCCAAGGATTCCCAGAGTGGGAACCCTTGAGAGCAAAGCTCTTTGTGTACACACTTGGGAAACTCCAACTTCTAGCTGGCAGTCTACAAGCAAGCTGTCTACCGACTCCTCAACTTTCAGTCCTCTGGACAGCATACCCATCACAAGAGAGCCTGGGGGAGAAAAACAGACACACCCAGGGAGGGAACCCCATGATGGCTCTGGAAGAAGACCAAAACCATCCTCTATCATTATAGGTGATGGGACAATCCCCAGGGAGGAGCCCGACACCCCGTGAGTGAAATGACAGAGGTGCACAAATACAGTGCATGTAAAGAAGAATCTCAACACAAAGCAAAACACCTGAAATGCAAAGCCTTCAATTAGGATCTGTTTGAGATGTTGTGAGGATACGGATTAAAAACAAGAGCAGGGTGCCCATAGAAGGGACAACAGGGGCGTTAATAAGAAAGACTAAAAGACTAGTTAAAAGATTATGCCAAAGGGATATCCCAGAACATAAGGCACAGGGAGACCCGTGGGAACAGATGAAAGGCTTAAAGAATCGGTTCAGAAAGTCCGTTATCCAGCTAAGTTCCCCAGCAAGGAAACAGGAAGTGTGTCAGATGCATGGTGGAAGGCAATTTCCTGGGGGTGAAAAACCAATTTTCCAACTTAAAAAGCCCAGGCTGTGGAGGTGGCTCAGGGAGATAAGAGGGTGTGTCTGCAACAGCAGCATGAGGACCCACGTTTGCATTCTAGCACCCACGTCAAGGCTGGATGTAGTACACACAGTGGTACCCGCAGTGTTGGGGGATGCAGAGGCAGGAAGATCTCAGAGGCTTGCTGACTGCCCGCCTAGCCAAAAAGCAGAAAGCTCCAGGTTAGATGACAGACCCTGTCTCAAGTTGGTGATGTGGAGAGTGATAAAACAGAGACTCAGTGTTGTGTGTCACCTACACGCACATGCCCACACACGTGAAGTTCACATGCGCTGTCAGTCACACACATCTTTAACACATTTCTGGAGTTCAAAGGTAGGGAATAACTAGAGGCAGAGAGACAGAAAGACAGACACACATGAAGATAGTCTTTGAAACTCAGAAGCCAGGTTGATATCAGATCTCTTATCAGAATCTGGATTCTTGAAGACAATGGATTTAAATATTTATTTTTATTTATTATGTGTATGCATGAGTCTCTGTGTGTATATGTACACATGTGTGGGAGGTCGGAAGAGTGTGTCAGACCTCCTGGAGCCAGAATGATAGGCAGTTGTGAGCCAGTCAGTGTGGATACTGGAAACTGAAGTTAGGTTCTCTACCAGAGCAACACATACTCTTAACCACTGAGCAGTCTCCCCAGCCCAAGACAATGGATTTAACCCTTCAAGGTTCTAAGGGAGCACTAATTTGAATCTAGAATTCTATATCCTGCTAAACAAGCAACAATAAAAAGAAGTTGGGGGCTAAAGTACAGCATTTTTGGAAGTGCAGAGCAGAGGAAGTGGGCTCCCATGAGGAGCACCTTTGGGTCTCTGATCACAGGTCGTGATGGAACATGGCCCCCATTGTGTTCCCTGAGTCCATCAACACATTTGTTTCATGCAGCTCCAGCCAGTGACTGGATGTAGCAGAGATGTGCTCCTGGGATGCACTCTGGGCTCTTGTGGAGGACCTGAGCTTGGTTCCCAGCACTTAATGTTGGGTAGCTCACAAGTATCTATAACCCTGTTTATAGGGGATCCAACACCTGGCCTCCAAGGACACCTGCACACACGTGATATAAATTCACACAGACATACATACAGACAGACATAGACACACGCTCAAAATAATAAAAACTTTAAAAAAAGGCATAACGGAAATGAAGACAAATAGACACTTCTGGAAAATAAATAAGAGTGACATGAAGTTAAAATGAGGGAATATCAGTGCTAGATTAAAATATTAAAGTAATGAAAAGGGTTAAAGAGAAGATGACTGATATGGACACAGACAAAGGAGATTCATTGTATAATGAAGATGAAACCAGAGTAAAGAGCCCTAGAATGTTTACTTTGCCAAGTGTTTAGACACAGGGAGCAGAGGCACACTTTGTTCTGGCCCTTTTCATCCACACTGCCCAAGATTCTGAGCATAGTTCAGAGTCTCCTTGGTGCTTTGCAGTCACATGATCTTGGATTTGAATCTTGTCTTCTCCACTCCCTTCAAGAACCTTTGGCAAATTCTTCAAGGCTCCCAAGCCTCAGTGGTAACATGCTTATTAAAAACAACAGTTGTTTCCTGTGTGAGATGTGGCGGATGGGAGCGCACCAACCATGAAGACGGTTTTTGAGTCTGTCCTCTCTACCCAGCAAGTGGGTTCTAGAGATTGAACTCCGGTTGTTATTCTTGGTAGCGAGCACATTTATCCACTCGGCCATCTTGCCAGCCCAGTATGTCCATTAGTAGCCACCAGGTAAAAGTGCTGAGGGTTGAATGGGGATTGTGCAGGACCTGACACTCAACAGCTCTGCTAAACAAAGCTATTGGATGAGAGGTGCTGAAGGGTATACTTTCGTGTCCTTCATCTTTTGGTAGCTAAATTGTAGAAGAAAGGAGAGGAATAGTAGCACTTCTTAGATGGGACAGGGTGCAGGTGTGGGGCTAAATTCCCAGGCTCAGACCCCAAGGCCACCTCTTCCTTTCCTAGACAGAAGACTTTGTACAAGTACATATCCTCTACTTGCCTTGACGTCCCTACCTAATCACGATACTCTCCTTCTGAGATTGGCACGAGGACCGATGTGGTTAGGATAGTGGTGGATGACCACTTAGACCATAGTCAATAATCAAGATCAAGTGTTGGAGAGACAGCTCAGTTAAGAGTGCCGAGGACCCGGATTCAGGCCCTAGTACCCACATGATGGCTCACAACTACATGTAACTCCAGTTTCAGGGGAATCTGATGCCCTCTTCTGGTTTCCAAGGGCACCTGTAGTTGAGTGGCACACAAAATAAATACAAACCATTAAAAATTAATTGATAGACGTTAGCTATAATTGGAGTTGGAAATTAGCTACAAGGTCCTCCAGGTTTAAGGTGCCCGACTGAATATAATACATCTAAAGTATTAATATGTAAGTGATTTTGAAAAACAAATAAAATACTCACAGGGGTAGGATGAATAAGATGATTCGAAAGTTATAAAATGTTGAAACTGAAAAGTGATGGGGAGTGGAAAATGAAAATTAGAAGACTGGATAAGGCTGGATGTTTTTTGTATAGAAAAGCATTTTCATTGTGTGTGTGTGTGTGTGTGTGTGTGTGTGTGTGTGTGTGTGTGAGAGAGAGAGAGAGAGAGAGAGAGAGAGAGAGAGGTATCCACGGAGACCAGCAGAAGGCATCAGATTCCTGGACCTGGGTTTATAGGCAGATGTAAGGAACATAACCATGACAACCACAGAACAACTGATAAAATTAAAATATGATGACAAAATGAGAACTCAGTAGAAACACTTGAAATCACATTGGGAGAAATTCTCTGGAAAACACAGCAAAAAGAAACAGAAAGCAGGAGAGACAACATACAAACATCAGAGGGCAAATAGAAGAAATCAGGAGGCCCCACACACAATCAGAAGAAACTTCAAAGAGAGCAGAGAAAATTGACAGGAACAGGAAATCAATAACAGACTAGGAAAATTTCCCAGAACCGAAATTTCCCAGAGTCGCAGGACCTTCTAGGCCTCAGCAGGTTGATTACAAGTAAACCTAGACGAAGACACACCATTATGCAGTTTCAGAACTGTGCAAACAGGAAGATCCTACAAGCGTTCAGAGAGAAAGAACACTGAGTAAAAAAGAGGGAATCTGAATCACCTTTTAGTAGTAACTCTAGAGACACAAAGGTTGTGTCAATCAGCTTGTTGTTGACATAGAAAAATGCATGGGGGAAGTTATAAAGAGAAAAAGTTCACGTTTCTCAGAATTTTATAGAAAATTATTCTGAGTAACTTCTAGAAGGTAAAAATCAGTACAAAAATTAAGTCAATAAAAAAGAAGGCAATTACTAACACAGATAAAAACAAAAAGTAAAGAAGGAACCTCACCATTGGGCAAGACTTGGCTGTGACTAACATTTGTCCAGGCACAACATCATAACAGAGGTCACTGATTTGATCCAGGATTGTAATAATTATATGGAGGGGAGCGGACAGGAAGTAAAGATCCTGAGACAGTGGAAGAGAGACAGATTCCCATCTACCACCACAGGAAGCCTGTGGCTGAAGTAGAAGACAGCAGCTCTCACACACTAGTTAGAAACACAGAGATGGGCAGCATCAAGGAGAAAGCAGTTCAAAGTGGCAGCCTCTAGGGCCGGGGGCATGAGGAGCAGAGAGAGAGGTAGAGCAGGGAATTGTATTTTATTCTATCAGATCAACTTGATGTTGAAACAATGTGCCCTAAAAAAACAAAAATTAAGTGAAAAGACTAAAAGATTACCTCTAAGGAGAGGCTGTGATGTGTGCCTCTGAGGCTGGGCTGCCTTTTGGGATGGCCGTAGCTCAGTGTGTGGCACAGGACATAATGGCAATTCTTCCCAAGTTAGCCTCTTGTTTTCTATATAATTTTTAAAATACGCCACTGTATTATATTTTAGTATAGTAGGTACCCTATGCTAAATATTGCAGCAAATGAAGAGAGTGATCCATAGGCAAGAAAATTAAAAGCAAGTAGAAAGCATTTAAATGCAAGTTAGACAATGACCTTAAATGTCAGTTGTATTAGTCAGCCCTCCACTGCATTGACAAAATACCCAAGATGATGAACTTAATAAGGAAAGATGTTTTCTGTGGCTCAGCCTTCAAGGTCTAGTCATGCTTGCTCGGCCCTGTTGCTTTGGGATTGTTGGTGTCATAGTTCAATGTGGTAAGAGTGTAGGTCAGCAAAGGACAAGGTATTTGCTTCACGATGGTCCAGAGACAGGATGAAGATGGCCTGGGTACCACTATCTCCATCAATGACACATCCTGATGATGAAACTTTCTCTAATGAGCTCTTTACTTAGAGGCTCTACCACCTTGCAACAGCACCATTGCTGTGGCCTCGTCATTAATACATGGGCCCCTGGGGAACATTCAAGACACCCAATCACTGTAATTTGTCATGTAGCTGATTTCCTTTTTGACTTTGTAAGAAACCTTTAGACTTAGAAGCCTGGCCCTCAGCCTAAAAGAGGCCATGGAATCTGCGACTCCAGGCTTCAGCCTGTGTCCATCTTGCCTTTGAGATATGAACACTGCTCCCTCAGAGCTGAGTCCTGTTCATCTCCCCAACCCCAGCCCAGGATGGACCCAACAGTTATCAGCTGATGAACTCAGAACCATCCATCCATGAAACTGAGAGTGAGAGGACTCCTGCCTCATTTCATCTTCCCCAAAATGGAAGCTAGTTCTCTTGCAGGGTGTGGAGGTGTGTGCATGTGTGTGCACGTGTGCGTGTGCATGTGTGCCTTCATGTGTGTGCACGCACGCATGCATGTACTTCCTGTGGGTTTTCTCTGCTTGCTGTAAAAGCCACAGCATGGTGGCTTTAAACAATGAGTTGTGTTCTCTAACAGTTCTGGAGAATAGCACTCTAAAATCCAGAGGGTGGCATGGCTGTGCTCCCCACAAATGCTCTAGAGCGGACCCTCTTTTCCCGTCCAGAATTCCCTGACACTACCCTGGTCTCCGTCTCCACCAGCAGGTACCTCCTCTTCTGGGTCTGGTGGGTCCCCCCTCCTCCGGGGGAGTGGTCTCTTGTGCTATGTGGTGCATTATAGGCATTATAGACACCACCTGCTAGGTTAGAGCCACAGCTACCCCACATGACTCCGCTCTGCCCCATTGCATCTGGTAGGACTCTATTTGAAAACCAGGCCATAGGTTGAAGTAGTTCAGACTTGAATGTATCTTTTGAAGGGGAGGCAGTTCAACTTCGAGGTGTGGAAAACAGATTTTCTGTACCAGGACTGGCAGCCTTACCTCTCCACAGTGCCACTGTCCTCTGTCCAGGCGGGAGGGCTTACATGGCTATTTCAGTTCCTTGCAGCTCTGTCTCCCAGCTGGGTCCTAGGAAGAGGACTTGGTATGACTGCCAGGAGGTCAAACTGCGTTTCAGAAGAGGCTCTTAAAAATCAGGCATCAGGGCTACAGAGACCCAGAGGACCCAAGTTCTGTTCCCAGTACCAGGTCCTGGTGGCTCACATTGGCCGGGAGCTCCAGCACTGAGGGATCCAACGCCCTCTGCTGGCCTCAGCCCACACCTGCACTCACACATATACAAAAATGAAGGTCTTAAAAAAAAACAAACAGATTTCATGGAGAGTTAAGTGAATGGAATAAATGATACATGGTAAGTGGAAGATAGGATTTTAAATGTAGCCAAAGGCAGCAGGGGAAATACTCAAGAAAGTCCTCCGTGGAACCCAGGTATCTTATTCATCTTCTCATAAGCACAGGCAGAATGTAGAGAATTCTGGGCGTCAGTCTGCATTCCACTTGGGAAGACAGTCAAGGGCATTTTGGGTGGCAAAGTCCATCCCACCTTTGAGAACACAGAGTTGGGGTGCATTCTGGGTAGCAACATCCACCCCATCTCTGAGAGAACAGTGGAAAAACATTCCGGGTAACAATACCCATCTGGCCACTGAAAAGAGTCACAGTGCATTCTGGGTAGCCATACTCATCGCCCTGAGAGAACTCCATGTTTGTGAAGCTTTTCTCACCCCTCAGCCTCCTTGGTACCTCAGAATTTCCAGCTGTGGTTAGAAGGCTGGGGCCTACCATTGGCCTGAGATGTTCACCCGTTGTTGACAGGTTGGGCCTGGCTTTTCCTGAAATCCAATGACTGGTTCCAGTGACACAGCCTGGCCATAGTGACTCAGAGATAGGAGCCCAAAGTCAGGGATGTCTTTCCTGCCATGGAAGAAAGAGAGTGCTCTCACTGTTTGGATGTTGCAGTCTTCTGGGTGGCAATGTGTTGTATTTATTATTAGTAGTAGCAGTATTAGTATTAGTAGTAGAAGTATTTTATGCCCAGAGATGTTTGGGGATAAGAGCAGGAGGTCACACTGGCCCTGTGTATTTATTCATGGGTATCACTGTGAATCGCTCTTTAATGACTCACTCTGCCCTGTAATTGTGAAGAAGTTTCTCTTGAGACCCCTTCCACTACTGTTGTTTCCTCAATTGCGACATGATACACCAGTTCTTCCAAAAACAATGGTCCACACCTGTGTGGTAACTGGTGTCTTCTTGCCTGGGAGTCTTCGTTCTCAAGGAACGATGCGATGAGAGGCACCCAAGACAGTCTTCCCCAAGGAGAGCGTGGAGGAGTCTAGCCAGCTCACAATAACTGCTCAGAATGGTGCGGACAGCCGGCTTCCTCCAGAGACCCCTCTGCTACCTGGAGGAAAGTCTACCTGGGTAGCACAAGGGCTACCCAGGGTGAGGGTGGCCACCCGGCCAGACCTGAGGACCAACCATCACGTCCTACCAAAACAGACTTCAAAAGCCACGATAAGAAGAAGGCTTGTAATGACAGACTATGCTCCTCTCATCTAAGCATCTGGAATCTCCTAGACACACTAATTATCCCTCCACCCCAAAGGAGAGGGAACCCATGCTTGCCACCCTGGAAGGACATCTCAGCTCCCCAGGAGCAACACTGTCCTGATCTAGGAGTTTCACAGGGTCCATACTCAACCCTGACAGTGTGGTTCTTGTATCAGTGCCTGAACCTGAACTCACTGTGTTAAAAATGACAGAACTTGGGCTGGCGAGATGGCCCACTGGTGAAGGCACTTTGTCTCCACCTGATGGCCTTAGATCTGTCCCCAGGACCCATGTGGTGGAAGGGGAACCTCCACCAACAGGCTGTCTGTCCGCTGACCTCCACACGTGCACCAAGGTGTGTATGTGCTCCTTCTGACCCCAAATAGAGGTGGATAGTAACTTTTTTTAATGGGAGAAATGAGGACTGGAGAAAGGGCTCATCAGTTAAGAGCTCTTGCTCTCTAACCGAGAGAATTGGGTTTTTATCCCAGCAGCTATGTAATAAGCTGGGCACTCTCCCTGAGTGGGACAGGAGGATGGCTGGGCTCACTGGCTTTCAGCCTAGCTGATGTTCAGAGAGACCCTGCCTCACAGGGAAAGACAGATGCTGTCCCAGGAACTCACTGATGCCCGCCTCCACCTCCAAGAATGCTCAGGCGTACACACCTGCATATACACAGACACACGTGTACCATGAACACTCTCATAAATAAAAATCAATCTTTTTTAAAAAGATAAATGGGGTAGGTGGTAATAGCTAGTGCCCTGTGAGGTGCCGGTGGTGTGAGGGCTGCGTCAGCTTCGGGAGGACTGTGCATCCATTTTTCAGGTCTGATGATAGGCATTGTGAGCTGGGAGGGAGGGTTGGCCTGCAGTCTGTTAGCCAGGGCTCCTAGATGGGTAAGGAAATCTAACGCCACAGATTTTAGGAGTCCCTTGGAGAGGTCACCTACACAGGAGTAGAATGTGAGGGAGAGAGAGGTAAAATTCCTGCCCCAGGAAGCCACCCTCTCTTCCCTGTCTGCCTGCAGGCTGTGATACCATGGCCTGTTTCCTGGTCACTGGTGCTTGCACAAGGCTTAGTCAGGATTTCTGGGGACTAGACAGCATGGGAGGAACATCATAGATTGTTCTAGATTAAAATGCTGTCTTGTTCCCTTTGAAACCCCCACAATGGCTTCTGAAACCTTCCGTCTAGGAAAGCCAGCTTGTTCTAACCTCAACCTGGTCACGGGCAACAACAGTCATCTTAAAGTTATTACTCTGTGTGTCACTTGCTGCCCCTCCCCAGGGCTTGAGGAATGTTATTCAGGTGGGGTGGGGGTGAGGGGTAGGGAAGGAAGGGATGAGAAGTCTTTTCTTCCTTTGCTATTGAAAAGATGGGCAGCAATCTGTGAATAAGCTTGTTCCTGGGGTTTCCTCACTCCTCCAAGGTCACTTGGAGAAGGCAGATCCAAGGGAGACTCTGCTACCCTGAAGGGTCAGGAGAAAGATAGGTACACAGGACTTAGAAACACCGGGTGTTTGGGACCCAGTATGGTGTCCTCAGCCCAGCAGGTGGAGCCGGCTTAGGCAGTTAAAGCCAGATCCAAAGATATCCTGGGAAGGTATGTTACAGGAGAGGTGTGTGAAAACAAGCAGTCCTTTAGGGGCATTTCTGGATTGGTGGGTGAGTGTGCCCCCTGGAGGCAGCGCAGTGTATTTTCCCAAATACGGTAGCAAAGTTTGCCACATTCAATGTTAATTTAACTATTATGTCAATTTTCTGCAAGACAAATTGCTGTCTATGGAATATTCTGTGTAGCTAGTGAGAATTGAATATGGAAAGCATGCTATTCAAAAGTTGTTTTGTGTTTAATGTGCAGGGTCAGGGCCAAGCTTGAGCAGGTGATGTTTAATTCTCAACAGGGCTCCCTGGCTCCTTTTTTTTTTTTTTAAGTCCTTGTTGATGTACACCCAGGGGTGCTTGTGGTGATAATAACAGTAGCTAACATATTTCCTGTCCCACCGTGTTCTTCAAGCTCAGAGTAGCCCCATGTGTTCAGTATAGTAGAATCCCAGCGAGGTGGAACCACTGTTAGCTTTGCTGTAAGTGACCAGGTAGCCACTAAATGGCAGTTCTGGGACTTGAATTCAGACAGCTTGGCTCCAGAGCTCCCTCAGGCTTTCCCCGAGCCCCCCTCCCCCCACATCACGTATAATGTCTGAGACAGTGGCACTGAATGCAGGAAGGGTTTGTGAACGTGTGCATTTTGCCCCTTCTTTGTCCCAAAAGGCTGAGAGTCTACAGGAGTTAGGAGCAAGGCTGAGGACACCTCTGAAGGGCAGATTGGAGGAAGGGCTGCGGGCGATAAGATGCTATGCTGTTTCCCAGGTCTCAGCCCCACTATCTGAGGCTGTTCAATGCAACTCGACCCTTGCCATGCTAGGGCCAAGACTGGGTGTGGTGGCGTGTGCCTGTGATTGTGGCTCTTGGGAGACAGAAGAGGGAGGATTGCTGCAAGTTCAAGGCCAGCTAGGGCTACACAGTGAGTGCTTGACTCAAGAACAAATGAAGTAAAGGAGCTGGGCGGTGGTGGCACTGGCCTTTAATCCTGACACTTCGGAGGCAGAGGGGCAGATCTCCGAGTTCGAGGCCAGCCTGGTCTACAGAGCAAGTTCCAGCACAGCCAGGGCTACACAGAGAAACCCTGTGTCAAAAAACCAAAAATAAGCCGGGCGTTGGTGGTGCACGCCTTTAATCCCAGCACTCGGGAGGCAGAGGCAGGCAGATCTCTGTGAGTTCGAGGCCGGGCTGGACCGACAGCCTCCAAAACAATACAGAGAAACCCTGTCTCGTAAAACTAAAAAACAAAACAAAACAAAAAAACCAAAAATAAAACAAACAAAACAATTAAAGAAACAAGGAAAAGGAAGGAAAAAAGAAACCCAATTCTGTGTGTGCTCCTAGGTAAGTGTGTGTGTTGGGGGAGCTCTAGGTGACATTCACAGACAGAACAGCAAGTCCACAAGCCTAGAGCAAGAGACTATGCCAGCAAGTGCTACTATCCATAGTGGGAGAGAGGAAAACTGCCATATTGACCTACAACAGACTCCCAGAAGCAACCTCAGTGTTGGGACGTGACCGGCCAACAGGATGCAGCATCCCCAGATGCAATCTGTGGAAGAAAGCGGACCAGACAGCCGGGTCACCCCTGGGTGATGTGACGACCACTGTGCTTGTCACCCACCCCCAGCCAGTACCAGAGAGGAGAGCTAGATGGCTTGTCATAGAGACTGTGACCAGATCCAGGTCCACTGCTGCCCTTGGTGTCATTGTCGTGACTCCTGGTATGTGTAGATCAGTGTAAGCAACAGACTTCAATCTCTTTTCAGCTGATTTGTCCGGCCTATGCCTGATGGGGCAGAGGACATTGTCTTCCTTCCTTCTTATGACAAAGCATTTCCCATGCAAGTGTGTGTCGTGCCTTCTCGTGAACTCTCTGAGGGTGACCTGGTCTCTCCCCAGGGCTTTGGGCAGCAATGGGCTCTCTGCCCCACATTCCCATGGTCTGATTGCCTCAGGTGTTATTTCTACATTGTACAGATGAGTAAGCTAAAGCCGAACTCAGATGACCTAAGGGCTCACCCCGTACCATGACTCTGGAGCTCTGGCTCCGGTGTAGTGGTTTGTACCCTGTCTAGACAGAGCTGGGCTCACTGGGGTGACTGCCCCCAAGTGGGTACCAGGTAGTGTGTGATTTCAGGTCTGTTCTGAGTTCTTTGAGCGAGGAAGCTCATTGTTTTCACTTAGCCCTTTTGCTAGTGAGAAAAGAGAAACTATATGACAGCCTGACTAGAAGCAAGCAGCCAGCGGAAGCACAAACACCTGGAAACGTGAGGAACCGCTGCCATCTGGTGGGCATCTTGGGTAGTGGTAGTGAATTGAGCGAGCTGGTGGCCCAGCAAAGTAGTTGTTATCTGGTGGCTTATTCTTTTTTTTTTTTTTCTTTAAATAACGACTACACAGTCATTTGAATGTTCATCTTGCTACAGGATATTTGCACATCCATTAAAACAATAAGTTTTTGCTGTTACACTAATCAAACCTGCTATATTCATACACATGAGGAGTGAATGAGTGTTCACGTACATATTTATGTAAATTTTCATCTATTTGGTGTGGGAGTGAAGAGGCATAAACCCTCTTCTTTAAAGTTGTGATTTCTCTATTTTCTTCACATTCACGTTTATTTCATCTTCATTACAAATACAACTTTCTCGTTTGCACTCGTTTTTGGTGGGAGTGCCCCGTGCACACGTGGAGGTTGGACAACTTGCAGGCATCTGCTCGCTCCTCTCGCCATGTGGGGCCCAGGGACAGAACTCAGTCCATCGGTCTTGGAGGAGGGGCCTCTGCCCACTGAGCCCCTGCCCTCCCCTTTATTTCTGAGAGAGGTTACACTGGCACAAACCTCTAGGTTTGTAGTTTGTTTCCAGAGCTTTAAAGACGTCACTCCACTCTTCCTGGCGTTGTTTCCAACAAGAAAAGGCCCCTGTCTTTGTTGTTCCCTTGTACACACTGGGGGGGTTGTTGTTGCTTTGTGTGTGTGTGTGCATGTGTAAATGTGTGTGTGCATATGTATGTGATTTTGTGTGTGTATGCTGGTGTGCATGCATGTGTAAATGTGTGTGTATAGATATGTGATTTGTGTGTGTGCTGGTGTGCATGCATATGTGTGTGTGCACCTGTGTGGGCATACATGTGCAAATGTGTGTGTGCATAGGTATGTGATTTGTGTGTGTGTGTGTGTAGTATGTACACATGTGCATACAGGAAGTCCAGCAGCTCACATTAGGTGTCTTCCTTCATCACTCTCCATCTTTATTTTTGAGACTGGGTCTTTCACTGAGCCAGAAGCTCATGAACTCAGTGAGGCTGCCTATGAGGACAAGAGGAGCCTGTCTTCACCTTCCAGAACAGGGGCTACAGATGTACAGTCTCCTTTGGCTGTTAAATCTTAATGCTTGCCTGGCAGGAACTTCACCAAGTGAACCATCTCCCTAGCACACTAAATCATTTTTTGTGGCTATTTTTATCTTTTATGATTTGGAAACTAGATAGCCTTTTAGAAAAGATCATCTTTAAATTTTTATGTCACCTCTAAGCTAATAATTATCATGGACTCAATGTTTGTGCCTCCTAAGTTTATAGATTGAGGTGAATTAATCCATTGCTCTTCTAAACGTTTAAAAACTGAAATAGTGCATTAAATCTCCTTTCTCAATGAGAAATTTAGCATGTTTTACCTCTATTCTCCTCCAAGTTATTATTTATGCTTATTCCAATAAGTATTTTTAAATGTTTGCATTTGGTTTGTGAATGAGACATTAGACTTAGATGTATATTTAACTGCTCACTAACCTGGTTTAATTGCTGGGTTATTTATACTGATTTTCCAATCATGTGAGTCCCAGTGGCAGGTGTTCTTAGGTGGCCCTGGGACCCATGTCTAGACCTAGCTTATGTTTTCCTTATCCTGCTTTAAACTACGGTAGATCTCTTAGTGAGACGGCTGTAGACTCCAGCTCCCTGCTTGCACTGAAGACAGCCTTCACTTTTCGTACTTCTAGTAAGCGGGGGGGGGGGCACTGCTCCCCTGTCTGCATCCATCTAGCAACTGCAGGGGATATATGAGGAGGAAGCAGGTCCCATTACCATTTTTAAATATTTTATTATTTTTAAATCATGTGTGTGTGGGTACCTGCATTCATATGCAGGTATCCACAGAGGCCAGTAGAGGGCATCAGATCCCCTGGAACTGGAGTTACAGGCAATTGCGAGCTACCTGATGTGGGTGCTGGGAATCAAATTTGAGTCCTCTGAATGAGGAGCAAGTGCTCTTAATCACATAGCCATATCCCTAGCCCTGCTGTCACCCTTAAGCAGCAGCAGGTGGAGTGGCACGATGATGGTTGACCTAATCAATGGGCATGGCTATAGGAACAGAAATGCCCCCTTGTTCTACCCGCTCAGGGTGATTTCAGCATAGGCTCACTTGACAGCTAGCCCCAGAAATCTCTCTCCTCCTTCCCAATGCTAGGGTTACGGGCATAGCCATCCATAATCGGTTTTTTTTTTATGTCGGTGCTCGGAATTGAACTCAGGTCCTCATTTTTGCATGGTGGACAGTTTACTGACTGAGCCATCTCTCCAGTTCCTCTTCACGTTTTTAAGTAAGAGAGGGCAAAAGGAGCTTTCCCTCTTGCATTCTCCCCCCAAGCTCTCATCCTTTCTTCTTAGGAGCGGCTTCTTCGCTCTCCCTAACCCTTGGCTGCTGGCCTAACATCTGCTCCCACTCTGGCCTCCGCACCTGCAAATGCAGGGCCAGCCATCTGGGCTGCTCCCATCTTATCTGCTGCAAAGCGGCCTTTGCGACTGTGTCAGCCCCACCCAGTCGCTCCTGGCTCAGAGGACAGTATCGTGGCCTCCCCTCCCACATCAGAACTCAGCAATACTCGTGCTCAGCTTTCTACATGTGAAAAAGGTCACAGTTCCTTGTATGACCCACATATCCATCCGTGGGCCCCTTCCTGACCCCACCTCCCCAGGGGCCGGGAGCCCCGAGTAGCCCCCGACAGACATGGGTCACACACGGTGGGAAGCCAAGCACATCTGGTTTACTAGGGTGAGATCTGCAGGTGAAATAACAGCACACACAGAGAAATCCACGGGCAGAGTCCACCCCAAACACAGTCAGACGCCAAAGCAGAAAAGGGCCTTTGGAAAGTTCTCGCGGAAATCAAAGGGAAGCTTTGTTGCTCATAGATTCAAACAGAAAACCATATAAAACCAACCCATAAATATATATATTATATATGTATATATATAAAATTGCAAAATAAAACCCAAGAGCCTAACCATCCAACTGCACTTCAGTGGCTCAAAGTGTTAGCATATAGAAAGGCAGAACCGTTTGTGGGGATTGATGTGTGTTCTTGGGGGAGGGCAGCATGTCACAGCACAGAGTATTACACGGAATCCCTCTTTGAAACCTCACAGTACTAGGAAAAGCCCAACACAGACAGCCTATGTACAAGGGAAGACAGTAAGTCATACTCTCATGTGACGATTGTCCGACAGACATTTCACCAACACCGCCCACAGCATTCCTTACGAGACACCACACTCCCTGGCCAGCCTGAGTTCCTGGAACCCTGCACCCCATGGGTCCTGATAGGTGCCTGCTTCACCCACTCTGCCTAATCTCTTCTCAGAGAGGGAGGACCCTGGGACTCATCACCCTTAGCAGTCTAAGGAATTCATAGACAGGGCAATCTTGTGGTATGCATCACCAACACAGTAAGACCCACAGGCACAGGGTGGCATTGAAATGAGGGTCTGAAGCTTCCCCAAACTTACTGCCATCGTATAAGGGTCTGTGATGTTTCCCAAGTGAGACCCCCTGGCTTAGGTCCAGTTGCCATTCCGATTTATGTTAGAGGGGCCACAGGCTGGTTTACTGGAGAAAAAAATTAGGTCCTTCTCAATATTCCTTGATTTCTGGTGATGTCATCTCTATCCAAGAGACAAGGGTAGTATCCTCAGGGCAGTCTCACTCAGGTGCTTGGGACAGAGAGCGTGAGGAAGCAACCGAGGACCTGACTCCTGAGACCCTCCCAGCACCACGAGCCTCCTCGGTCTGGCCTAAGCTCTCAAAGTGAGGATCGATTTATGGGATAATCTTGAAGACAGCTGGCACAAAAGTCAATTTGGCAAAAACCCAATAGTCATACGCGAATGAGGCAGGACATGACTTCCATACTTTCTAGGGACACCCAAATACTGAGTCTTTCTAATTGTCCCTATGAAAAGAAGCAAACCAGGGCACTGCCATGCAAAGTTGCTGAAAGGTGCCTTGTACTCTGAAGGACATCCCACTGTGTGAGATTCCCCAGAGGCTTCCCAAGTGAGAGGCAGAAGGCAGTCAGGAGCCTTGGGAACAGAGCTCTCTATGTGGCCTGTCACTTTTGACAGGAAGAGTACCACATCTAGGTTAGATGGGGCTCTGGCAAGCAGTCACAGCACTGGGGGTGCCCCTTCACATTGGAGGAAGAGGATGTGTGCACAGGAAGCCAATGGACATGTTTCAAGAACGTCAGTCGCCTCTGGACCTTCCTTCTCATAGTAAACCACCTGTTTCAAGCCACACGTGGAGCAGGCATGATGTCCTATTACATGTCCTATTGAGCTGTGCCCTGGCCTGTTCCTGGGAGTAGAGAGCAGATATCTGGCATTCCACTCAGTTCTCAGATTTTCTGAATTATATGGGGTCATAGAAAGTTCAATTGGGCTTAGAGACAAGAAATGTAAGAGGCCTCAGGGCCTCTCTGGCCACAGTGGATGGTAACTGTGCCAAAAGCCCAGGGTATTTGTGGGACCACATGTGTAAAATGAGCAAGGGGTGAATGTTTCAATAGTCCTTTCAGCTGTCAAGAACTCATTACATTTGGCCTAGAACTAAGACATAAAATTCACAAACGTAGGTCTAATCTTTTACACTCAGGGGCGAATGGTTCTTTCCGACCCATTACAGCATTTCTGCGCACAGCCACAGGAGCAGTGGCCCTGTTACCACAAGACCAGATGCCTGCCATCTTGCCTCATTGTTAACCTATAGGGGTTAGGGTCAGGCGTGGTCTCCATGATTGGGTGGCTCAGAGCAGTGCCTTACAATGGGTTTGTGAGAGACTTGTCCTCGTCCATGTCCCTCACATCCTCTGTCCACAAAGCAAGGACTTCACACCCATTACAAAGTGGCACCTGACTCTTCCCATGGCTTAAGAGGGACCCGACCTTGGCTGGAGTGCAGAGCATCTCTGGGCAGGTCCCCCGCCCCCCGGCTGGGTTGGGAGATGGTCACACAAAATGGGAAGCCCTCTCGGATCACAACCACTTCCAGTGTGTGACATCCAAGGAGCCAGGATTGCCTCCCTCTCTCTCCTGTGCACCTGTGTGTGGGAACAGGTCAAGAAGCGGCTTCACTTTTCCAACCGGCTGGTCGCACAGGAGCACCAATGCTCTCCTTGGTAACGACTGCAGTGGCTCCGTGAGAAACTCTGAGCCTGCAAACACCCCTCCTCATCAGTTGAACCATGAGCTGACTCTTACACAGAGCCAGAGAAAATGCTGTGTCTGGGCTGCCCCGCCGTCTCTGCAGCCCTCAGAGCTGTGCACACCACATTCTTTATGTACAAGGGAAGAAGGAAATAGACAAAATGTCTTTACACTTCTCCCACCATCTCATCCCAAAGCAAAACAGGGCCCGAGGCTGCGAACCCAGCAGTATTAGCTCCTGAAAACTTGTTCAGGTGTTTCTATCACAAGAATCCCACAAGAGGAATTCTAAGCTGGAGACTTTCCGGTGCAGTGGGGGATAACACAGCCCAGAACTCACCAGCAGCCTCACCCACACTCTCTCCACTTGGCCACCAAAGTGACCCTACAACACACTTCTGTTCATGATTCTACCCTAATTAACAGTCCTCAGTGTCTGGGACATGGTAAAATCCAGATCTCCTACACTGTCTACAAGTCTTCTTATGACCCAGCCTTGCCCACCTGGGATGTAAACCTCTGTCACCTCTCACATAATGCTCTGACAATACCACGTGACCCGGAAGGACGGTGTGTGGGGTCCCATGCTCTCACATCTGTCCACCTCTGCTGACTCCCCCCTTCCACTTAGAAAGTTCCTGTCTGTTTGTAAAACCTAATTCAGCCATCAGTTTTCCAGAAAGACCGGACAGTCAGTCATGGCTGCCTGGCTCACCTGTGTATCCTGCCTGCTCTGTAACTTGTCTACGTGTCTCACATGTTCACAGATGAGTGTTTCTGAACATACAAGGAATAAACAGATGGGTGAGTATGAGCTAAATTCAGGGCCTTGACCCCAAAGATGACATCCCAGCAAAGTTCTGACACTTTACCCTAAGCAAGCCTCACTGTCATAAAGGTAACAAAAGGAGCACGCTGGGCAATGGACTCCATCCTGAGCACTGGTTCACACAAACGCCACCTATTCTGGGTTGACGCCTCTCAACTTTTAAGTGTCTGACACAAGTGGATGGTTAATGACTATTAAGAGAAAATGAGTAAGTGTGAAATCTTATTTCTAAGAAAGCATCTCCCATAGGAAGATAGACGTTTCTGAGCACTCACACACAGGGCCATTGGGCTGTCTGTCGTTTGACTTGACCCAACTAGGAAGCAGAGCAAAAACAGGGCCTGGGCAGCAGCCACAGATCGGCACTAGGTTCTCAGATCTGTAAGAGACAGACAGACAAATGTGGGGGGCTCTCCTGCTGCAGCCAGAGGGTTCAGCTCTGCATTATCAGAGGCATAGATCTCACCACCACCCATGCTCACCAGGAGCTGACTGCATCACTTAGGGTGACGACAGGTGGCCTCTCTAACTTCATCCTAAGTGCTAACACCACACAGCCAAGACCAGTTGCAGAAATGGCTAATGGCCAAAGCCACTGTCCATTTACCACAGCTGGGAAGAGTCAGTACTTGGCTCAGACTGACCTGGGTTCAAAACCAGCCTTTGGGTCTTGCTTAGCAAGTTAATTATCCCTGATGGGGTTCAGTTTCCTTACCACAGAAAAGGGAGGCATGGGGTATTGAGAGGGCGGAGGGTAAAGCCTGTATGGTATCTGTAGACAGCAAGTGTGCAAAGTGAAAAATGATGGTGAGTCAAGAAATTTCAAAAATACCTTTACAGTAATCTGGACAAAGAAGAGAAATACTCTTTGAAGACACTGTGCTTTAGGGAAGAGGGATTGTCTGGGAGCCAGAAGTGCTCATTAGCCAACACTATTCCTTGGGAGGATATGGAAAGAGTGTGGGCACCTAACATAACAGCTGTGCCCATCACCAAGTCTGGGATGCAAGAGAGTGATGGGTTGGGAGTGTCAGACATGTCTCCGAAAGTTGATGAGAGAGAATTAACCCAGAAAGACTCATTTCTGACTGTCCTCTGCTGGGCCTTCTGTGACTCAGAGTTGGGACCCAAAGAACCAAGGTCAAGGTGCCAAGGGTAAGATGCTCTGCCCTATGGGCTCCTGGGTATGTGGGAAGGTCAAAGGACACCTGACTGCCAGGCGAGAGTGAGGCCGGTGCAGTCCTGCATATCACGCAAAGCCAAAGTGGCATTTGACCCTCCTCGCATAACTCAACTCCAGCACAAGATTTAGATGTCCTCAAACGTCTACCCTGAGCATGAGACTTTTTCTTTTGATACAGGTGGGTTTAATTTTGCAGCCTGTGTGATACACAATACAGACAGGCCAGGATCCTAGGCTATTAGATTTACGGCCCCTGTCCATTCATTAAGCTGACTTGGCTTGCCCTCTATCTGTCGGTTCTTAGGGTTCTTCTATCCATCACTCAATGGGTTCCATGTTGAAAGCTCGGGATTAGCGTTTGGAAAAGCACAAGCTAAGCCATCAGCCTGGGGATCAAAGATTAACTTCTATTGGGGGGGGCAGGTCAGTTTGCCTGGTTACTTTGAACAGGAGAAGGGACCCAAAATGGAAGAGAGAAGCATGGCTTCTTGCTGTGGAGACAGCTCCATTAGCAAGAGGCAGGATTCCTGGGAAAGATGGACCTTACTCAGAGGAAGTCTTGGCCTGTGAGCATTGGTGACCATGCCTAGCACTTGGCCTTCCTGCCCTGGGCTCAGGCTGGCAGGTGGTGTCCTAACAAAGGCAGCCCAGGACTAGGCAGTGTTGAACAGAGGACAGAGCATGACCGTGGGAGTCAGGAAGCTCAAATCTAGGGCAGGCCCTGCCCCCAACTAACTGTGGCTGTGGGCAAGATACCCGGTTGCCCTGGGAAGGCCAGCTCAAAGCCCCCCTCTGAGTATGATCCCAGGTCCTTCTCTATCCCTCATTGGCCCTGTGCTCCAGGGACAGAGTAGGGACAAGGGCAGGGCAGGAGGGCAGGGATGCAGCGGGAGCCACCGATCAGGATTCCACCTTCTCCTTCTTCTTGCTCTTTTTCAGGAAGGAGGGGGTTCGGAATTTCTTTTTCTTTTTGGAGGGTGACTTGGATGGCGAGCCCTCTGGGGACAACGGGCCACTGGTAACTGACTCGGTTTTGTCCTTGTAACTGTCAGCATCAGTGTCAGCATTGGTGGTCATCTGGCCCAGTCCTTTGCTGAGGGCCTCTTCTGCGTTTGGCTCCTCCTCCTTCCCATTCACCACTACCCCTTCAGGTTTCTCTGGCTCAGGCTCCGTGGTGGCTTCACTGTCTTCTGTCTTCTTGGCATCTAGGAAAAAGCCAGAAGACCCAGCTGTAAGAGTTCATGAAGGTGAGTGGGGAGGTCTGGAGCCAGGGGTGGGTGGGCAGGCTGGCATGGGGTGGGAGCAAGGATCCTGGAACAAAGGAGGGACGGAGTTCTCATCTCACCCCGCCTGCCTTGGGGAACACTCCCTGGGCAGGTGAGACTCTGGGTTCTTGTCTACATATTGAAACACGTGTTGGTTTCTGAACAAGCACTGAATTCAGGCACCAAATGAGAATGAGGAGGTGCGCCCAAGGGAGGAGAGAATCTGTGGGCTGCATGTCCTGGTCGTCTCGGTGGAAGCATTGTGATAAACGGCCCAGTTGCACCAACCAAAACATGATGACCACAGGTCTTCATACCTACCTACGCAGTGGCAGGGAACTTAGGGAACCAGTGTCTTCCCGGGGGCAGAGAGGAGAAGCAGGAAGGACCCAGCATTTCCATAACAGCCCAAGGAGGTCATTCTAGTGGCTGCCAGGCTCCACACTCAAGGGCAGCATGCTTAGACCCCAGGCACTAAAGTCCCCTGCTGTCCCTTCTCCCCAGCTATGCTGGCTTTGAAACTCCTGTGTAAAGAGGAAGGAGGGGAACTATAAAGCCACAGACACTGAAATGTAGAAAGTGACTGGAAGACTTCCTGACTCCTTCCTTTCCATTTCACAGCTCAGAACGGGGGAGCTACACAGTGCAGGCTCGGGTCCTGGTTTCTCCTCCACATGCTTCCCATCCACGGTGAGAGACTGCTGGTGTGCGTACGAGTGTACTGTACCTGCTGAGCACAGCTGTGTGCTGTGTGAGAGGCGAGCATGTGAGTGTGGTGTAGACTGTGTATGCATGCATGTGTGTGGTGTGCACGCATGTGTGTGTGTGATGGGATCCAGGGTACCTTTGGGTGTGAGCATCACTATCAGAGGAATTGGCACACGGTCTGCTCTATGGGAATGTAAGCAACGGGGGAAGGTGAAGCCATGCTTCAGAAGCGGGTAAGAAAAAAGCCCTAGCACCCACACTGCAGAGTGACTTGAGACTGCGATCTGTGTGGATTGGGTGAGCTTGGGGTAGTCACAACAGGCTGGCCCAACAATCTGGCAAGATGTTACAGTGAGGACTTTCATTCCGTCTCAATCCAGTTTGCTAAAGTTCTCTCCAGACCCACTGAGTGTGGGCTCCCTTATAGTACCAGAGACTGGCTGCTGCCCCCTATTCATTCCACGTTCCAGACTGGAGCCTGGAATACAGCACTGACTCATCAGCTGCTGCCCTGACTCCTGCAGCCTGAGCTGTGGTCCCCTCACCTCCATGTGCATTCCCATGGCTGCCACCTGGCAGTGCACCTCAGTGCCACACATCTGCTGGGACATGTCCTCTCTTCATTCTCTTATTTCCCCTCCACCTTTGACTTGGTCTTATCCACCATCAATCCCCCGACCCATCCCTGTCACCCAGGTTCCACTATCTGGGGAAGGCTCCTCTCCTCTCTCTGTGTCCAAAAACTTAACCTTATACAATAGATTTGGTTTTTATGCTTGGTCTTCCTTTAACACCAATGCCGTATGCCCATTTTACATTGCCATGTGCTGTCAAACACAAACTCTCTCTTACTTCTGTGTCGCCATCTCCTGGTCAGCAATAACATGGTTGAACCTTTCTCTGTGCAAGGCCAGATGCAGGCTCCATAGAGGACACCTGGCCTCTTCAAGAACATGCTCATCTTTCCACCCTGGGTCAGACACATGGTTGCTGGCCTGGCCTGCCAGTTAGACAGCAACAGCAAGGGAGATAAGGGGATGGCCTGGAAGTGGGTTTGGGGAGGTGCTTCTGAACTCAAGGTCAACCAGACTAGTCCTGGCCTGTATCCCAGTGCATGCAGGACTGGTGACTACCATGCAAGGTTTCTGTTTCCCTAATGAAAAGGATGCTCTTCACCGTGGCGTGCAGAAGCCCGAGAAAGGCTCATTAAAGGTTGGGGAAAGTATCATTCATGATCAGTGCTGACACGGCGCCAGGGTATCATGCTGGCCCACGAGGCACTCAAAGCGCAGAGCAGGGAGCAGAGGGCTAGCAAGCAGAACAGCCTGGTGAGGCTCCATGAGCAGGAGACTAGCCAGCAGAGCCCAGCACCAGTTTCTGTCCTCATTTAAATTCCAGAACATGAGTGTCTGAAAGAATGGTCCAGATTCAACTTGTGCAAATGCGGTCTTTCTCCATGTTAGGGCCTGAAGCAGACAGTGGGTCACTGTGTGTGTGTGAGTGTGAGCGTGTGTGCATGTGTGTGTGAATGTCTGTATATGTGTGGTGTGTGTATGTGTGTGAGTTTGTGTGTGTGTATGTGTATGTGAATGTGTGTATGTGTGTGGTGTGTGTGCATGTGTGTGGTGTGTGTGCATGTGTGTGGTGTGTGTGCATGTGTGTGAGTGTGTATATGTGTGTTTATGTGTGTGTGAGTATGTGTGTGTATGTGAGTGTGTGTATGTGTGTGTGAGTGAGTGTGTATATGTGTGTGGTGTGTGTGAGTGTGTGTATGTATGTGTGTGAGTGAGTGTGTGAGTTAGTGTATATGTGAGTGTATGTGTGTGTGAGTGAGTATGTGAGTGTGCATAGGTGTGTGGTGTGTGTGTTTATGTGTGTGGTATGTGTGAGTGAATGTGTGTATGTGTGTGGGTGTGTGTGAGTGTGTGTGGTGTGTGTGAGTGTGTGAATGAATGTGTGTATATGTGTGGTGTGTGTGAGAATGTGAGTGAATGTGTGTATGTGTGTGGTGTGTGTGAGAATGTGAGTGAATGTGTGTATGTGTGTGGTGTGTGAGTGTGTGTGAGTGAGTGAATGTGTGTATGAGTGTGTGAGTGAGTGTGTATATGTGTATATGCGAGTGTGTGTATGTGTGTGTGGTATGCATGTGAGTGTGTGAGTGTGTGTATGTGTGTATGTGTGTATGTGTGAGAGAGAGTGTGTGGTGTGTGAGTGTATGTAAGTGTGTATGTATGTATGTGGGTGTATGTGAGAGAGTGTGTGTGTGTGTGTGTGAGTGTCTGCCTCACACATGTTAGGCAGGTGCTCTACCACTGAACCACATCACATCCCCATCTCTCTAAATTTCTGGTTTTACCAAGTCATCAGGCCATTTTGACATAAAAAGACCTTGGCTGCACAGTGGGACATTTGGGTTCAGAATATACTTCTGCTGACTCACCTTGGCTGAGACTCAAAGTTCCTCCAAGTCCTGAATATACTGTTGACATGTGGGATAACTCAGACCCTACTGTGCAGAGCTTCTTGGTATTGACAGGTTCGTGTAGCCCCTGTTGGCTCCATGGCTTCTGGTAGCCACCAGAATGTAGAGAAATGTTGCAAAGTTGGGCTTAGGCTAAAGACCTAAGAAGGTCTAGAAACTTCTGCCTAACAGCTTTGGGAGACATAGGCCACCATGAATGAAGTCCACCGACACCAATGGAAATGTGGAGTGAGACACAGAGACAGAGGCATCCCCGCTGAGCCCTGATTCTTCCTGTCCCCACCAAGGCACCAGCCATGTGTGCGCTGTATCTTGGAAGTCCTGGCCTAGTCATGCTCATATCTGATTGTCTGTGGTCGTGGCTGATCGCACACAGGGCTAAGCCCACTGACATCCATTGAGCTAAGCCCAGTCAACCCTAGCCAATGCACAGGAGAGCTAGCTCCCTGTGGACCATGGTTGGACAATGATCTGATGCTACAGAGCTAACCTGCCCAAGTCTTGGAGGCCAGCAGCATCAAGGACTAGTAAGTTCTCACAATTCAAGGAGCACAGTCTTTAATAAGAATGGATTCATGTGAGCACACTGCAAAATTGCTCATTGTCTCCTGACACACACTCACTCTCGCTCTCAAAGACCTACAGCTGATATCAGCTGTCTTCTTTGATGCATCTCCATTTTATTTATTGAGTCAGGGTCTCTCAATTGAACACAAAGCTCACTGATTGGCTAGAGCAGCAAGCTAGTTTGTCCTTGGGCTTCTTCTGGCTTCGTCTCTTGAGTTCTGGGATTACAGGGACTTGCCATGCCTGGTTGGATTTCACATGTTCATGCTGCAGCAAGCACTTATATCCATTGTGCCTTTTCCCCAACCCTCTGAAGTGTTTTGAGTGGTTTATTTGAACTAATGGATTATTCTGTGAGCATCTGACATGAAACAGGAGCTATTTCTTTGTAGCTCAGCCCACAGCCCTGAGTATTCCCTGGGGGCTGCAGTCAGTATGGATACCATTGCTCAGGGTCTGGGCAAGGAGAAGGAAATATAATGGTGAGCAGATGTGGAGGAGGAGTCGCCTTAGAGAGGCTGAGGGTGCTGGATTCAGATTCCGGAACATAGGTGAAGACTGACATGGATACTCAGCAGGAGAGGACAGGGAGCACAGTGACAGGTGGCTGGAAACCCTTCATCTAATGGGTAGGACACATGTGGGAACATAGTTACTGTGCCCGAGTGCATTCTGCCTGCCCCAAGGAGCTGGTCCAGCCCCACCACACTGCAGCTCACATCTACATCACGTGTGTCAAGATAGCCATGCTCCTAGCTGTCTGTGGCACATAAAACCTCTTTAGAGAAAACTGTAACTTCAGTTATCCTACCGAGTCAAGTGCAGTGGGCCCCATGAAGGGGTAGATTTGGTCCAGAGATAACGAGTGTAATGCCCAGTGGTAGGTGGGTGGCTGTTCTAGC
Organism: Mesocricetus auratus; assembly: GCF_017639785.1. Taxonomy (NCBI): domain Eukaryota; kingdom Metazoa; phylum Chordata; class Mammalia; order Rodentia; family Cricetidae; genus Mesocricetus; species Mesocricetus auratus. The sequence continues at coordinate 147,646,856 of NW_024429266.1, read as the reverse complement.
CATCCACGCTCTTCCTGTTTTCTATTCCTCTCAGGAGCTGACAGGAATCCCTGGATTTGTCACCTTCTGCCATGGGCCCTCTCAGGCTCTCCCTGCATTTCCTTCCTGCAGCCTGTACACATGTGCTAATGGACAGTCACAGGCCAGGTCCTCTGCACATATCTAGGCAGCATCTGAGGCCCTGAGAGAATCCAGGCTCTGCTCAAAGTTCTAGAAGAGGCTCCTTAGAGGTGCCAAAGTGGGGCCAGTGAGTAATTCCTGTTAACCACGATGCTCTCCTGCAGCTCCTATCCCTTCCCACGGGACTAGTTCTCTTTCCCTCCCCCCTCCCTCCCCCTGTCTCCCTCTGTTGTTTTTTTTTTTTTTTCAGACAGGGTTTTTCTGTGTAGCTTTGAAGCTTGTGCTGGAACTAGCTCTTGTAGACCAGACTGGTCTTGAACTCACAGAGATTCACCTGCCTCTGCCTCCTGAGTTCTGGGATTAAAGGCATGTGCCACCACCACTTGGTTCTCTCTGTCTGTCTGTCTGTCTGTCTGTCTGTCTGTCTGTCTGTCTGTCTCTCTCTATGTGTCCATGTCCCTTACAGGAAGCCTAGTTCATGCACAGCACAGGTGGAACTGGTAATGAATTTTACATCTGAAAACCTTGGAGGGGAAACATTTCTTTTGAAAAGCTCCTCCCTCCCTGTTGCGAGTGCCAGGTGAGTTAGGAAGTGGCCTCTCTATACTTACTACAGAGACAAGTATTCAGACTCGGAGGAAAGTCCTTTGACGAAGGCACAAATGGGAAGAGAAAGGAAGACATTGTGGACAAGTTGACAACACACCACGATGAGACCCAGTGAACACACACAGCCAGAGGAGAGGCGGGAGGGACATCCACTTGGGGCTCTGGCCTCAAGCAGATGGGTTTTCTCCAGCAAGGCTGGGCCTGTATGCAGGGCAGTGGTTGGACTGGAGAGGAAGCTCAGGGTAGAGGTGCTACCAGAATCATACATGTGACCCATCACCTAGGAAGGGGATCCCAGCAGCCAGGCAGAGGCTGTCCTCTGGGTGTCCCTCTCTGGTAGTTTCTCAGGGACCTAGTGGAGCATCATGGAGGTGGCAAGGGACCACAACAGCACTGTTACCACGTATGCCTTAATCATAGTTGGTCCTATGCTCAAATTATCCCCTACTCCTTCAAAGTATGCTGTCACCAACACTCCCTTTGGGCACAGAAGAACTGTAACAAGGGAGCATTTGACTGAGGCATGCAGTAGGTCTCTGAACTACAAAAATTAACAGTTTTTTGAGCCTGAAATTTTATTGCCTAAACTTATTGCCTAAACTCATGTCCCTCTAATGACAGGGATTTTAGCTGGTTCACATTTTAGAGTGCCTGGAGAAATGCGGAGGGTGTGCTCCAGCCCACAGAACCAGGGGGTCCCAATGCGTGACACCATCAGGTCATGACCCTGAGAAATGCAGAGTCTTAGGCCCCATCTCAGACCTGACAGAGCAAAGCCCTCATTTTAGAGAGATCCTCCCCACACCAGCATCCAAGGACCAGATGGCACAACCGGCCATCTGGGGATGGGGAGGCTGTGGGTCAGCCCTTTATCTCTGCTTGGAAGGGCTTTGGCTTGGAAGGGTTTGGCTGTTAACTAGTAAGACAAACTGAATCTTGCCCAGACTGCCTAGAACTGTCCGAGAGGAAGCATTTCCCGTGGGAGCGAGGCCACCCTCCCCCGACAAACCCTTGCCAACTACCAACAGTTCTCCACCGTGTACAGACCACCACTCCCCCACACAGGTGTCTTTTGAAGTCTGCCCAGCCCCACTCACCCTCTGAAGCCTTGGAAGGAGAAACTGCTGGGCTCTTGGTCCCCGCTTTCGTCGGGCTCTGCACTGGAGACACAGGTGTGGACTTTACAGGTGAGCTAGGCTCTTCTGTGGCTGTGTCCTTCTCCCCTGAACACAACAGAAACCCAACTTAGCACAGAAGTCACAGAGACAAGAGGGACAGGGCGAGCGTGAAAGCCAGTGCTTTCTACCTAGCCACCTGTGGCTGAGGAGTTACTGGGCCCTCCTTAGCTCAGATTTACACCTGCTTTTTCCTAGGGAAGTTAAAAGGGGGCAGCAAGAGTTATACATCACCTCCACAGCTGCCCCTGTGAGGAGGTAAGGTGGCAGGAGACTGTCATGTGCCCGACCCACCTGGCTCTGCAGGTATTGCCGAAAAGGACCAGCCCCAGACACACCCCCAGGGGGAGGCAGAGCCCCCAACAGCCACTGGCTCTCCTTAGGAACACCCAGGCTTGTTCACAGTTGCTAGCTTGCTAGCTAACTCAGTTAATTCACACCTTCCTTTCAAACAATCCCTAGTACATTTCTCTACTTTTTCCTAACTGGCGCATTTGAACTCCAAGCAAGGCAAGAAACAGTACTTGAAAAGATGTCTAACTCTGGAAGAGAAGACGAGGTGGTGGAGGCCCCCACTCTGGGTAAATTATACCTGGGTCTAAGTGGTTTCGGGCCCCAGCTGCTCTTGAAGCAAGGAGGGGAGACAGCTCCTTTGGGCAGAGTGGGAGGGTGAGAGGAGACATCTCTAGCCAAAGAGGGATTTGAGGTGGAGCCTGTGGTATAGATGACTTGGTTCAGGCTAGCCCAGAAGGGGACAAAAGCATGAGTTAGCAAGTCAACACACCCACCAGGAGTTTCAATGCAGAGGGACTGACTGGACTCTATCGTCTGAAGCAAGGAGAGTGGATTCAGCTCATAGAATCCTGGCTACCAGGCGGATAGACTCACTCCAGACCTTATGCGACCGTAACACCTGTCCCATAACTGCTAACACCAACCTGTTGTCTACTGACCTTTGTCACAATCAAAGGCACAATTCTAAGTACTTTGCAGGTACCAGCTCCTTCATATCCAGAGGAGCAGGGTCAGTGATGCCATGAAGGCGCCTGCCCATGGAGCTGTGAGGCAGTGGTCACCTTTAGCTATATTCTGCTAACAGTGCTATCTGGTAATGGGGCAAGAAGGTCCTCCCAGGGACAACAGACCCCAGTGAGGAGTCTGAGCTCTTGCTCTGGGCTGGCAGGTCCTGCAGCTGTGGCACGCATGTTTACCTTCCTGCTCCTGCTCTCTTTTCTTCCTTTCCACCTCCTTCTTGTAGTCCTCCAGTTCCTGGTCCGTGAGTTGGCTGAAGGGGTTGGGCACGGTCTCCTCTGATTCGTCTTTGGTATCTGCATCACCCTTGGACGCCAGCTGGCTCTCTGTAGACTGAAAGTTAACCAGAGTGTGTGTTGCTCTCTGACCCCTGTGCTGGGGCCCAAGCTGGAACTTCTCTCACGCTCAGCTGGCAGTCAGCTCTTGCTAGGGCAGTGACATGGAGCTCCTTGGAACCAAGCTTGGGGCCTTGGGGGAAAGTTCATTCCTTGTCCTCATCGCTATATTCTCCCCACACTTAGACTTTGAAACTGTCCTGGTGAATATAGGGGTTCACCCTTTGCCCTTGAAATGAAATCAAAAGATGCTCCCAAGCAGAAGACACACCTTTATTGCAATCCCATCTATGGACACTTCCAAGCCATGACTGTGCATACATTTGGTTGCCCAGAGTCAGTCAGACAAAGTCTAGCAAGCATAGCATTGGCTAAAGCAAGCAGCATGCCAGGCCCCTCCCCAACTGCCCCGCCCTGTCCCCCAACAGCAGTGCAAGCCACAGTACACAGCATTAAAACAGCAAGACACAGGGGCTGCAGCATTCTCAGTCCAAGCAGTGAGTCCTGGAGTTATAGTGACCAAGAGCCAGATCCTTCAGCGAGGATCTTCGGCTGCCTGTTCCTCAGGCCCTGGCAGGGGCACTAGCAGAACTTCTGCTTTGCATCCTGGTGGAGTCCCTGAATCTGAGATCTGACTAGCCAGACACTTGTAAGCTCCAAGCATCATTTGGTCCCTCTTGCTCAAGGGGAGGACTGAACCACAGACCCCACTGCCCTCTTCCTAAGTGAGTGTCCTCACTGTAGCCTATCCAAAGGCATTGCTTGCTATCTGTGGAGGAGGAGCACAGAGTGAAGTCTCAGGGGAGGTGATCTCAGAGCAACCAGGGGTTCTGGTCACAGCTTATGGGCTTCTCTTATAAGGGAGACAACCATAGGCTTATCACAACAAGTTTCAGAGTCAACAGTGAGTCTAAGACAGACCCCAAGGACAGGGAGGGACTCTAATGAGAACCTTGCTGAGAAGGGCAGAGCTGCTTTGAACAATCCGGCTCTGTGCTGACCTTTCACCCCTCTGGGATCACAGGCCATTTCTAACCTTGACCCTATGGTGTGTTCAGAGTTCGTGACTTGGCTGAGTAGGGACGGTCAGGAGGCAGGTGTGAATGCATAGCCTCCTTCTGCCTCATCTGCAACCTTCACATCCCATTAACGTGCTCTACAGAGAGCAAAGGGCCCTGGACTTCCCACCCGTCACTGTCTAGGAAAGTGTCACACATTTTGCAACAGCCACAAACGGCCATGAGGCACAGGCAGGATTGCAATGCCACTATGCTGCCAAACTCTAGACAAGACGTCACCCCATCTCAAACACAGAGACAGTGACTTCATGCTTTCTAACTCTAACTAGATTTGTATGGATACTCCTTACCCTCCCCACCCCATAGGCACAACAGTCCTATCCACACCCCTCTCACTGCGCCCTGGAGCTCTGGCCAGATGATGCCACATAAAACCCAGAGGTCAGAAACACTAGGACCACCAGAACCCCGAAGGACACTGAGAGAGGACCTCATGAAGTCCAGTGGTGGGAGGTGTGGCAGCCAGCAGCCTTCCCATGAGCAGATGGGCTGCTACTTGCTATTCCCTATCTGGTGCATCCAGGAGTGAGCCAACATTGTCCTCCCTGACCTCACAGCCACCTGTGTGGTGGCCCATCACTGTGCAGCAAGAGCCCGGCACCTAAGGTCATGGGGTGAGTAGGCCCGAGGACTCAGGGGTCCCACTGCCCAGCCCCAGGAGACAGATATGCTTCCCCCTCAGTTGGGGGCAGCTTCTGCTGTACCGGGCTCCGGCTCTTCTCGGCGATGACGCTGGCCAAGAGCTGGGACTGAGGCCCTGCAGACTTTATGTCTTGTCGGTTTTGTTCTCGAATCTGTGTGGAAAGGGGAGAAGAAGGCGTCAAAGCATGGAGGGGTGCTCTGGTGTCTAGTGAGGCCTGGGGCGGGTCTGACAAGGTCTTCTATGGTCAGTAGTCTGTCCTCTCTGCTCTAACACAATCTGCCTGTGCTGGGAGTTGTCACCATACCTGACCCTGAGCCACTCTGAGTTCATAAAAGGCCACTCTGTGGACATGTCTTTCAGACACACCGACTGTGAAAGCAAGTGTCCCGCTACGTAAAGTGGTTACAGAGGATCTCAGGACCTGAGGCACTGAGTCCAGGATACAGTCGGTACAGTGTCATATCAGGGGTACTGGTGAGTTCCCCCAACCCAGTTTCCCCGGCTTGTGCTTCTGGGACCCCAGATTCCTTCCTCACCTTGTTCCTCATGTCCAGTACTTCCTGGGGGTCAGTGTAGAGAGGCACAAACTGGTTTGGGTTTTCGATCCGTATGGGCATGCCACTGCTGGACTTTTCCACTTCGTCAGCTTTCATCCACTGTCAAGACAGGGCAGGTGAGTAAGGAGGCGGTCACAGGCAGCGGGGGCCCCACCCACCATGGAAGGTCGGCAAGCCACTCAGAGTTGTTCTCCCTTTGGGTCAGAGCCGAGATGATTGATAGATGACCCAGATGTCAAGGAAGGCTAGTGGGCCATAAAGAACATCAGAGAATAGTGGCTGAACCATGGGCAGGCCACCACTGGGCTTCAGTTCCAGGTAACTGGGTTCACATCTGACTGGCTGTGGCCACTTTCTTGTTAGTGAAAAATCAAACACAGTAGGATTGGAGGGATGGCCTAAAACGCCTGTCATTCAAGCGCAAGGACCTGCATTTGTATCTGCAGGAACCTGGACGGGTGTGGTGGTCCACCCGTAACTCCAGCCATGAAAGGCAGAGACAGGATTCCCAGAGCAAATAAGTTTAACCATAGCATCAAGCTCTAGGCTTAACCTTAAAGAATAAGATAGAGGAGCTATTGAAGATGATTCCAGACATCAACCTTGAGACACATACGTGCGCACCCATGTACATGCCAAAAAAGCACACTTACCTGTGAAAAACAGGAAGGAAAAAATCAAACAGAGGCTATGTGAGTGATGAAAAAGGAGAGGTAAGGCCAGCCGTGCTCAGCCTCTCCTCCCCCGGGTTTGTGTCAGACCCTGGGTCCAGGGTCTGACACCTCTCCCAGGAGTTTCCCAAAGCCCCCCCCCATGGTTGTGGGGTGAAACACAGAACCCAGTCTCTCTTGAATCTGCAGATGGAAGTAACCCTGTCTTGCTGCCCTCTGGAGAAACCTGCTCCTCACACCCCAAACCTCAGTGCAGGGGGGCAAGAAAGAGGTGTTAGGGGCTCTGGTGCCTGAGCACAGCCCACAGGAGCCTGGAAGAAAAGTGCACAACTTGCTTCCCTTCAAATACAACTCATCCCACCCGGCTAGCCTGACCCCGCCTCTCACCGTGGTCTTGGGCCTGGGACTGCCCATGTTCCTCTGCACCTCGTCGGCCACGTTCACCCGCAGATAGGTGTTGGGCGTGTTAAGCCAGCGTGTCTTCTCTTTCTGCTGTTTCTGCGCATGCTGACGTAGGGCGGGGACTGGGGCACCATCCTCCTCGAACACAAAGGCAGTGACTGTGGCTGGGATCTCCACTTCGCTTTTGTGTTTGGTTTTCTCTTGGACAAAGGGGTGGCGGTATGTGTAGCCTGTTCTGTAGCCCTGAGAGGACAGAACCAGACCAGGTTCACATCTGGACTCAGTTCAACCCCAAATATCCACCAGACAACTTAGAAGCCAGGCTAAGGTTGCAGGGCTTTAAAACTGCGAAGGGCCTGTTATCCCAGCCACTCAAGAACCTGAGGCAGGAGCATGACAAGTTCAAGGCCTGCCTGGACTACAGAGCAAGCTAGCAAGCTCAAGGCCAGATAGGTAACTTAGTGATCATCAGCTTCAAAATAAAACATAAATAAAAGGGCTGGGGTATAATTCCATGGTAGAATACTTACTTGGCATATGTGAAACCCTGCGTTTAATCTCCAGTGTATACACATACACACACACACACACCACACACACACACAGACTCTTGATTAATGCTCATGATTTTGATGAATTTGTAAGTAGCTTTACTTCCTACTACTATAACAATAATTATTAATAATAAATGTATAATTTTGCAATGCTGTGTCCTAACATATCACACCATACCAGACAATCACTCTATACCAAGCTATGTAGCATTAAGATAAAAATAACTTAGACTTAAAATTATATGTATATGTGTGTACTTGTGTGTATTTGTGTGTGTCCTTGTGCATATTTGGTGTGTGTGTCCTTGTGTATATTTGTGTGTGTGTGTGTCTGTGTGTGTGTGTGTGTGTGTGTGTGGTCATAACTGGAAAAGGGATCGTGAGTGAGGAGGAGGCCTTAAGGGAGTGAGGTACAGAGAGTAGTGTGTATATGTCACAGGAAAGCAGAAGTGGGACCGAGGGAAGGAAGAGGAACAACTAGAGGGACAATGGGTGGGGACGGTAGTGAGAGGGAGAAACGAGAGCAATGTATGCATTCATATGTATGAAGACGCCATGAGCAAATGCATTACTTTGTATGCTAACATAAACATTAACTTTAAAATACTGTCAAAACAGTTATGATAGTAAATAACAAGCTGCTTGAAGCTCTTCATTCATTCCCAGAACCTCTCATCAACATTCATAGTGAAATCTATCTGATTTTTGTTAGAACCTTCCTTTCTCTCCTCTCTGAAACTTTAAATGGAATCTTCTCCTTCTCAAAGCTTTGCAAGGGTTCCTGTAGGAAGTCAGCCACACGGTCCTGGTGCTTCGTTTAGGGGCAATGATTCAGCACACAGATATTTCCAGGAGTTCCCATCTCACCACGAAAGGTATTCTTCGTCATTATAAAGCCCCCCCCCCCCGCCCCGTGGTCAGCCTAGCAACTGGGTGAACTTGGAGGGAAAGTATTAATGATTGCAATGACCTTGACATGATAAAGTCACATGGCCTTGAGGGTGAGGAAGGCGAGCCAACAGGAATGTTCTGAAGATAGGTTTCACTTCTCACCCCTCTGAACAGTCCCAGCTCCCCACTGTACCCCTCCCTCTTGTGCCTGAAGTGTCTCCTCTGATTTTCCATACCATCAACCCATTCATCAGCTCCTAGAAGGGGCATGCTGTCAGCTTGTACCCTTCAATGAACCATCCCATTTAATTCCTTATGGAACTGGTTCATTTATTCACTGCAACAAAATTAAGTAGTTACTTCTTGGGCTAAGGAAGCTGGCTGCATGGTGGGCTTTGGGTATTAAAGCTCTAGCATGAGGGGTGGAGCAGGATCAACTCCAGAGGAGGCATGGGCTAATGGCTCTGAGGATGATCGTGGTGGGTTGTGGCTATGAGGAGAGGCACTCTGACTTGGCTGAACTGCTACTTTCCATGGAGAACACAGACAGACATGGGATGTCTCCAGCACTTAACAGAGGGAGGGAAGGCGAGCAATGGAGAAAATTCTTGTTCAAGTGAACACAGACTCAGAGGCCTTCACCAAGTGAACCATGACAGAGACAGTTCTTGTATGTCCCTAGCTGTCTGGTTCTATGGGCTCAGCCTCCAAAGAGTGGTCTGAAGGACAGCACCAGGACACTCACCAAGTTGTCCAGCATCCTCATGAGAGCTTCAAATTCATGCTCTCCAAGCCGGCTCTTCTGCATGGGCCCGAAGGTACTGCCTGCCCACTGCACAGAGCCCAACTCGTGTGGCCGGTGTTTCTCTTGCTCCAGGAGGATAAGGTTCTCAGTTCCTCCAGCACTGGACAGAGCTGACACCTGCAGAGAGATCAGAGCACTTAGTTACAGGTGTATGAAGCCCTTAAAACTGCTGTGGTACACACCAGGCACAGTGGGGCCACAGGAGAATTCAGGATCCAGAAAGTCCCAGGGAACCTGAAGAAAGTATATGAACACTTGCTGGGTATGTGCTCCTTGCCACGGAGTGAAGTATTAGTAATTCCTCCTTGGGCTCAGTTCTTAGAGAACCCAGAGGGGAAGAAGTAACGAGTGTTAAACTTCAGGAATGAAACAACAGAGGACTGAAATGGCATCTGGGACATAGCACACTTAGGTACCAAAAATGGTACCTTGGATATAGTACCCCAGAGAACTAAACAGTACCTGAGAGGTAATGCCTCAGAGAAGAAGAAACATACCCAGGATGCACTGCAGAATTGTAATTATCTCTGGGGAAGATGATGCTGGAAAGGGCTCCAAGGGGGACTATTCATTGTTTTATAGACAAGGTCTCATGTAGCCCAGGCTGGCCTTGAACTTTCTATGTAGCCTAGGCTGGCCCTGAACACCTGCTTTTCCTGCCTCTACCTACCAAGACCTGGGATTAAAGATGTCTGCTATCATGTCACTCTGGATCTTCAATCATTGTCTGTAATATTTTATCTCTTCAATAGGAAAGTATCTGAAGCAAATGGCCATAAGTACTTGTTAAACCTGAATGGCAGTGTCATTATCTTATTCCCTTTATTTTTCCGCGTGTGTGTGTGTGTGTGTGTGTGTGTGTGTGTGTGTGTTGGTTAGTTTCAAGTCCATGTGATATAACCCAGAGTCATTTTGGAAGAGGGTACCTCAGTTTTGGAAATGCCTTAATTAGGTTGGGCTATAGGCAAGTCTGTGGTGCATTTTCTTGATTAATGATTGATTTGGGAGGCCCAGCCCATTGTGGGCAGTGGTAACCCTAGGCCTAGGCTGGTGGCCCTGAATGCTATAAAAAAAATCAGGCTTAGTAAGCTATGGGGAACAAAGCATCACTCTTCCATGGCTTCTGCTTCAGCTCCTGTCTCCAGGTTCCCGCCTTGAGTTCCTGCCTGATGTCTCTTGATGATGGTGTGTGACCTGAGAGTTATAAGGTAATATAAGGTAAGAGGAAATAAACTTTTCCTCCCCAAGTCGCTTTGGTCACAGCGTTCTCTCTCTCTCTCTCTCTCTCTCTCTCTCTCTCTCTCTCTCTCTCTCTCTCTCTCTCTCTTTCTCCTGAAATTAATAAGGGGACTGTTAGGCCAATGACCTTTAAGTGTGACCTCCTACTTCAGTGCCTGTAGATCTACAGAATGTCCCAGGCATAGGAAGAAGCCAGAAGAATTATCTACAGTCGTGTTATCCAACATGTATGCCCATATGCCCATGCTGGGGTGATCAGTCACGGGGTGTGGTGCATAGCCAGGTGTGTTGCAGCATCAGACGGCTTCTCCTCAGGTTGAAGAGCTTGCCCCACTGGGGAGGGGACAGTGCAAGTGGGTCCAGGCAACTTACTTAACTACTAGGGTAGAGGTATGGGTACAGAGCAGGCAATTTAGAATGATCTTAAAAGCATCCATGCATTTAACCAGCCTCCATCTTTCCCTATCCCATGCTTATCTAGCAGTACAGTCTACTGCAGCCTGTATCCCTGCCACTCGGATGTTCTCAGTCAGGTTTGACTTTCGGCGAGGAAGAGGAACATCTAAGCCGTGCCACTACAGCAGTGTGCTAACACACTCACATCTGAGAAGACTGTCCCCACACAAGCTCACTTACTGTAACTGCCACTCTGATGACCTAACCTGCAGTGTCTGGTGTTTCCGGATGGGTTGGGAGTCTGGGTTGTGGTTTTGGTGATGTTTGTTTTGACAAACGCAGACACATGAGCTCCAAGCATCTAGACAGCACCCGGAGTATCTAGCATTCTCCTGCACCGACGGATGACCCCACACTACTTCTCAGAAGTGAGTTCATCAGATTCCCTCGGGTGAGTCCTGTCACCCTGGGAGAGGAGGGAGGGCACCACAACACGTCCCAGTGCCTTTTTATTCGAGATCTACGTCTGTGCTATGTCTTTGACTGTCCCCACTGTGCCCTGCCACCTTGGAGAGGCAGCGTGAGGGTGTGCTCGCAGGGGAGTGGGTACCACACTGACTGGGTGTGTTACATCACTTTCTCACCGTGTGACTCTGGGCAGCTATTAACCACGTTTGTGCTTTAGCTTCCACCTCTGCCAACTGAAAGCGGCAATTAGCTACCTCACGAGGAATCTTTTGAGGTAATCTGGTAAAGTATTTAGAATGTTCTGCAGCCTCAGGAGCGCCACACGGATGCTGTTGCTAAGTGAACGGAGGATGAGAGGCGGCCTCCCCTGGGACTGGCTGTTAATGGAGGAGGAAGGAGGGAGAGAGCACCCACAACCTTGCCCAAGCTGCCTCCTTCCACCTCTTCCTCCAGCAGTTTCCATGGCGATGGGGAGCAGATGGAGAAGAACTGCCTGTGCTTCCCATCTGCCTCTCAGTGAGAGATGACCCACTTTTCCAGAACTCCAAACCAAAGAGAACACTGGGCCCAGGAGAGCTAAGCAGGCGCTTGGGCTGCAGACACGTCCACAGCCACGGTCTCATCTCCACCAAGGTCACCGAGAGTGGCAGCAGGACCTGTGGTGGACACAGAGCTCCAGAGCTGTCTGCCTGAGTGCAGTCCCGACAGCCCTGGGCTGTGGCTTCTGCACTCACTTGTGCCTGTCCTTTGCTTTTGCTCTTCTGCATCCAGACCTTCCCTCCCTCCAGAAGCCTCTCCATCCTTGAAACTGACAAAGAGACACTGGCACTTTGCTGGGCTGGTTGCCAGAGGGATGTGGGCAGACAAAGGCCCATCAAGCCAGTCCTGCACAGAAAGTGACAGCAGCCAGGAGGTTATTAGGGACCAGTACTAACAGCTCTGCTCTATGTCTGTCTGCAGGTCAGAAGGTTAAACTGCCCAGGAGCCACTTTTCTGGCTCTGAACTTGGGAGAGGTCTCTTCTCTGTGGAACGGTAGAGTACACAGCACAACTCTATCTATACAAAGGGCTGGGTTGTCTTTACAGAGAAGAGCTTTTCCTGAGGGTCTGCAAAGGTGCTGTAGGGAGCCCTTTACAGTTCAGTGTGAGGAAAGATTGTCTTCCCTTGATGCAGAGGTGTAGCCCGTTCTGACGCCAGGCAGCAGCCCAAGCACAGGGCAGCTTTCTTAGCTGAGGGAGAAGGCACCACATTAGAGACATGACCTGGATCCAGAGTCCCATAGTCTCTACTTGTGATCACTGCTGTTTCTTGGGATCATCACTCCACTCCCTGGAACATTTATTCATAAATCTCACTGCTAGGGTGCTACAGGGCTCCTCCAACCCCCATACTGCTGCACTGATCTCACCTTTCCCCAAGTGACACTGAGAAAGGTGACAACCTTCCTTTGGTGCTGCTCTGCCAAGCCAGCCAGAATAAGGCAGAAGGGTACCACGTGGGACTTGCAGAGAACTGACTTGTCCTGGAACTGCAGCCTCCGCATCAGTCAGCTAAGCCCTAACAGCAGGGTCACCATCTCTTCTAGCCTGGAGAGGTCATTTCTCCCAGCAAACGTTGACCCATGCCAACGTGAAGAAAGCAGGCTTGCAGAGGGCTCATCTCTGCCCCAAGGATAAACAGCCAGGGCTGGAGATGATGGAGCTGAGAGAGCCAGGTCACGAGTCTATCCAGGCTGTGTAAGCCCTGCCCCTATGCCCACCAACCTGTCCACCAAGGAGTGCATGCTCTTGGCTGACCTGTACCATAGAGTTGCCTGTACCAGCGTCTTCTGCTCTAGGGGCTCTGTGGTCACTGACACCTCCGCCTAGCTGTCCCTTCCTAGTGAGGAGACCTGGAGATGAGCTGGTTCCCTGCGTATCTTTGGGCTGTTCTGGTTTCTGCGACAACACTGATTGGTCTCTGTCCACTTTTCTTCTATGCCTGACCACATTTCTGGCCCACCCCCATTCCATCCCACTCCCTGGCAAAACAAGAACAACTTTTTTCCGTGTCCCCAGCACAAGCTGGTGTAACAGCCACACTAGGTGACACAGGTGTGGCAGGGCTTTTGTGTGCCTTGTGATGGTTTTCCCATGCTGGCCTCAGCTCTCCTAGATATGAGTAGTACAAGTCAGATGTTGTGATGGATTTTTCCAGAATGTACATCCCATTGTACGAAGGAAACTGCAGGAGCGTGAGGAAACTGGTGACAGGCAGAGTGACAAAGCAGAGTTTCAGGAAGTTAGGCTCTCAGGACCCCAGCTGGCAGCTAGAGGGCTCACAGTTCTCAGGGACCCCATCAAAGTCAGCTCCTGAGCTTGCTTCCCAGAGTACCGTGCGTACCTGTACCTCACACGCAGCCTGCAGGTGGAAGACCTTATAGAAAGCCTCCTCCACGGTGTCACCCAGAGCAACCATGCCATGGTTTCTCAGCACCAGGATCTGTGAAGGAGGAAAGAGTCTGTTAAGCCAAAGCCTTTGAACACTCCCCTTCCCTGCCCCCAGGCAGCAAGATGACTCAGTGGGGAAAAGGCACCCTTATCAAGTCTGAAAACCTTCCTTCAATCCCTGGGATCCATCTGTCGAAAGGAGAGAATAGACTCTTGCAGATCATCCTCTGGATTCTGTGGGAGCCGTGGCGGGCGGCGTGAACCAACCCCCTTCCCCAATGCCCCATGCACACAGACTAAATGAGTAAATAAAATGTATAATAAAATCAACCTTAAAAATAAAAAAGCTTCACTCCTAAGAGACTTTCAGCTCAGACTTTGCTCGACATCTACGATTTACTTCAAATCAGTTTTTCAAATGAGGAAAGAGAAGTTCGGGGAAGGGGAAGGTCTGCTGGCTAACTGGAGGCAGGATCTGGACAAGAACCCGGGGTTCTCACCGGTGGAACAGTTTCTGCTTTGGCAGGGACCGTGAGTAAAGGGAGTGAAGGGATCAGAAATATGTTAGGATAAAGATCAAGACTCCCCCAGGGTCAAGTTCTCCTTGCTTCCCTGAAGGAAGTACTCATGGTTGGTTTTATCCATGACAACCTTGAACCCAGGCATTTTGGGAGTGGTGGCAAAGATCTGCATTCAGTCTGTCTCTGCCAAGGGCTGAGCCTCAGGGCTCAGAGCATCCCAGCCTCTTGCTAAGAGTAGCTGGAGTTCTTAGAAGAGTGTGGAGACTTAGAAGGAGCTCAGGGCTCAAGCTCATAAACAGACACACCAGGAACATCCTCTCTTAGATTACTACAGCCCACACACTGCTGAGGACACCCTGGGGCTGCTGGGGGAGAGCAGCAGGACTCCTCCCCCAAGGTAGAGATGGAGAGGTAGGAACTTAGAAGGAGTGATGCTGCTGCCAGCTCAGGAGGTCTCAAAGCTCTTTACGGGTTTGAAATGGTAACCCGACTCTGCACTGGTAGAAGACAGTGCTTTAGACTTCAGCCAGGCAACAATGCCCTTCTGCTCTCTTCTATCCAGTTGGTAATTAATAGATGGAACTAACTGACGAATTAATAGAGTGCCCAGCTTTGGGGAGCTGTAGAGAAATAGCCCATCTACTAGACATGAGGAAGGGGGCAGAAGGGACAGCCTTTGTGGGAAGCAATGGGGCAATATGAAGTCCGACTTACAAGGTGTGTCCCCTAGAAATGTCTAAGAGAGCCTCTTCAAGCCCAGAGGATTAGCTGGAAGGGTTTCCTCCTGGGGTTTCTACTAAGAGGAACCTGGGACGTAGGGTGGAAAGCATCCTCTGAAGGTTCAGCTACAGAGAACTGCTCGGGTGAATTACAGCCATTCACACAATGAGGTATGATTTAATAAGCTGAGTGAAGGAGGAAACAGTGCCGTAAAAGAGCTTTTAGGGTAGGTTGCTAAGGAGAAGGAGAACTGATTTCCTGGTTGCAGGTTTGTAAATATGTGTGAACAACAGTCTTAGAGAATGCACCAACATCTCAGTGCAATGTGGGCTTTAAAAAAAATAATCTGTAAAACTTGGAGGCTGGAGAGATGGCTCAGTGGTTAAGAGTGCTTCCTGCTCTTGCAGAGGACACACGTTCGGTTCAGAGCACCCACATCAGGCTACTTTCCATCACCTGCAACTCCAGGTCCAGGGGATCTGATGCCCCCTTCTGGCCACCATATGCACTGCACACACACATACACACACACACAAATGAATGAAATGATAGACTCTAGATATCCCCTATGTGGAAGGAATTGGCAATAGGGTGGGAGGATGGGGGGGGAAGGTGGAGGGGTGCGGGAGGAGGGGAGGGAGAGGGAACTGGGATTGACATGTAAAACAAGCTATTTAAAATTTAAAAAATTAAAAAAATCTTAGAAATTAACAACAAAACAAATATTTCCAATGAGTACATGTTGCTTTTGTGATGTCAATGCTCTCTCCATCTCTGTTCTGTCTCTGTCCACCGCCTCCCCGTCATGTGTGTGTGTGTGTGTGTGTGTGTGTGTGTGTGTGTGTGTGTGCATGTGCGCGCACGTGCGTGCATCTTCCCCAATTCTTCTCCACCTGATATTTCTGAGACACGGTGTTGCGTTAAATACAAAGCTCACCGATTCAAACTGACTGGCCACACAAGGCCCAGGGGTCCACCTTCCAGCTTTTATGTAGGCATTGGGGATGGGATTCAGGTCCTTGTACAGCAAGCGCTTTGCTGTTTGAGTCGTCCCCCCAGTCTTGTGACGTCAGCTTTTGACAGTACCAATCCACAGCCCCCTCCCAGAGACAAACCTTGCAGGTGGGTCCAAGGCACTTCTGCAAGTTGATTCGATCCGCTTCCTGCTCCATTTCCCCATTGAAGTCATAGTAGGCCATGTCCCCCACCAGCAGGGCATTATGGGAGACAGGCAGGAGGCCACACTTCATAGCTGATACCTACAGGGAAGCAATAGTTGCCTGGCACCTGCAGCCCAGGTCCCAGAGTGCGCCTGCCCTCTCTTCTCAGGCACAGCAGTCCAGCCCTGCTCTGGAGCCAGGGAGTGTGGGATGTCACAGGAGGAAGCCATGCACTCTACCAGGCCCACATTCGCGGGGAGGGCTCTAAGGGCCCCATCACACTTGCACATCACGCCAGCAGCTCTGAGGACTGCTGGGCAAGCATGCCCAAGGAGGCCCCTGCTGCCCATTCCAAGCTCTGTCCTTGTCTGTGACTCTGGGAGGAGGCAGAGGGGCAGAAATGTTTTTCCCCATAGAGTGGACCTGGGGTAGCATGAGTGCAAGGATCCTGGGCTAAAACCTGGGTTGGTTCCTGTGCTGGCTAGTTTATGTCAACTCTTAACACAAGCCGGAGCCATTTTAGAAGTGGGAACACCAATTGAGAAAATTCTCCTACCAGACTGGCTTTGGGACAAGCCTGTGGGCCATTTCTTGATTGGTGATTGATGTAGGAGGACCCAGCTCACTGTGGGTGGTGCCGCCTCTGGGTAGGTGGCCCTGGGTGCCATAGAAGGCAGGCTGGGCAAGCCATGTGAGCAATCTAGTAAGTGGAGCTCCTCCACAGCCCCTGTGCCAGTTCCTGCCTCTAGGTTCCTGCCTTGGGCTCCTGTCTGACTTCCCTGCATGATAGATTACAAATCTGTTCCTCCCTGTTGATTCTGGTCATGGTGTGTTATCTAAATACCAGAAAAGCAAATCAATAGTCTCCTACCCCATCTCCTATTGAAAGCAAGTAACATGTGAGGTGCAGAGGAGCCTAATATCTTGCCCCACTACCACAAATCAGCCCCAGACTGCAGAGAGCCTCAGCACACATACATCATTGAGTCTTGGTCCTGATTCTGGGAGGTCTATGCCCTGTGCTTCCCTTAGAAATCAACAGGCTGGTGCCATGTGCTCTGTCATACAGGTATGTGGTCTGGTGTCAGCGGGAGAGGCTCAGGGCCAGGGCACTGCCCAGTGCCTGCCTTTTCTCCCAGAGACACTGCAGTGTCTTCCATACACGAGGAGAGATGGCCTCAGTACTACCTGTGATTGGATCGCTCCCTCTTCTCTCCCCAGGGTTACTGGACCCTCCCCCAGACTCGGCTGCCTTGAACTGGGCCTGCAGGCCCAGTTTCCACCAGCTTGTTGTTCTGTGCCAAGGCCTTCCCTCTGAAGGTCTGAGTCACGTGGGGAAAGGGCAGCACGAAGCCGGACAACATTGACTTGAGTAGACACGCAAGAGGTGCAGTCGCCTGGCTGAGTTCCCAGCTGCGGCTACAGCAGGATGGGAGAGTCCGTGAAATGCACTTCCTCACCTTCTCCATTTACCAAGACCCTGGTAATCGAAAGGAAGGCTGGAAAAAAGAGTCCTACACTGAGGGTTCGTTCTCTTGGCCTGAGTTCCAGACTTTTCCAGGGTCTTTATTTTTTTTATCATTTTATTGTTTATTTTATGTGTATAGGCGTTTTGCTTTCATGTCTGTCTGTGCCTCACGTGCTTGTGGTGCCTTCAAGGCCAGAACGGAGGGTGTTGAATTCCCTGGGTCTAGGGTTACAGATGGTTGTTAGCGGCCATGCGGGTGCTGAGAATGGAACCAAGGTCCCCGGGAAGAACAGCCAGTGCTCTTGACCGCTGAGCCATCTCTCTGCCCCCTTTGCAGAAATTTTTAAACGATGACATTGCTATACCCAAGATGATATCTCCTGGGGCGGGGCGTTGGCTGTCACAGAGAGTCTGGCATTAGGTGGAGCTGGGGTGGGGGGCTGGGAGGCCTTACTCACCGCGGCTGTGGCAGGGGTGTGCAGGTGGATGGCGCACCGTACATCGGGCCTGGCGGCATAGATGGCTGAGTGCAGACTGAAGCCCGTGGTGTCCACTGGGAAGCAACTGCTGCCCTTCTCCACCACCTCTCCCAGAATGTTCACCTTGATCTAAAGAAGAGAAGAGACTCAGAGCGGCAGGCAGCAGCGCCCCTGTCCTCATCCACACGCGGCCCCTGTGTCACCTGCCCATGTCCACCTCTCCAGATGGCAGGAGGTGCTGGCCTTGGTGTTGGGGGACAGCAGCACGGAGTCCTGCCTGCAGTGAGTCTTAAGGGGTGACAGGTGGCAGAGATTCTGCAGGGAAAGGGGTGAGGCAGTTTCTCAGACTTCATCATGCATGCTTCAGGAGCTGCCAAACAGACTCCAAACAACACTCACTTAGCATTTTCCTAATGATGTCTAGGCTGTGACCCCAAACTCCACTCTGAGTAACAAGCTAGAAGGAAGTCAGTGATAGACTCCTCCAGAAAAGGGAAGCATTTTAAGGGACCAATGGGAGGAAGTCACTTTCTTAGCCTGCTCTCTACTCCAAGAGACTAGCAGTTGGCTTGACTAACCCCCCCCCCACACACATACACACACATACACACTGAATAATGCTTATGGCTGACCACGGTGTTCCTACTTAACAAATGGATTCACAAAGCACCGACATCAGGAAGGGCTTTTTGTGACTGATAAACAAGGTTGTTTCATTCTTGAAGTGCCCCCCACACACACACACTGCAAGGCCCATCTCTCAAAGACCCAAATCACCTAAAACAAACCCAAATTCTGAGGCCAGGTCCTCCTAACACAGTGGTTCTCAGCCTTCCTAATGCTGTGACCCTTTAATACAGTCCCTCATGTTGTGATGACCCCCAACCATAAAATTATTTTGTTGCTACTTTATAACTGTAATTTTGCTACTGTTATGAATTATAATGTAAATATATGATATGCAGGATACCTGCTATGTGACCCCCAAAGGGGCCATGACCCACAGATTGAAAAATGCTGTCCTAACACTTTAGTGGGCATACAGTCTGTCCCTAAGCTCACATGACTACAATTACACCTTTCACACTAACACGCTAGATTTTAGTTTCTTTAAAAAAAATCACCAGGCAGTGGTGGCACATACCTTCAATCCCAGTACTCAGGAGGCAGAGGCAGGTGGATCTCTGTGAATTCAAAGCCAGCCTGGTCTAACGGAGCTATTTTCAGGACAGCAAGGGCTATTAGGTAGAGACCCTTGTCTTGGAACACTCCCCTCCCCCAAACCACTGTAACTTTGGCCCTTAAGACAGAAGCACCAATGACATCCCAAGTCTAACATGCGGGCAGTTCCACAAATGACCCCTCACCCTATCCCCCAAAACTCACAGATGTAGTGATATTTGTTTGTGTTTTAATAGATAAAGCTTGCTTGAAGATCCGAGTACAGAGCTAAGCCACTAGCCAGGCTGTGGTGGCACACACCTTTAATCCCAGCACTCTAGAGACAGAGGCAGAGGGATCTCTGTGAGTTCAAGGCTACCCTGGGTTACACAAGATTGAATCTGTCTAAAAGAGAAACAGAGCTCACACGTTTGATCCCAGGACTTGGGATGACATGCCTTTAATCCTAGCACTAGGGAGGTGGAGACAGGAGTGATATGGCTGGGCAGAGAGAGGAGTATTAGGAAGGTGGAGACAGGAACTTGGAGCATTCAGTCTGAGGATTCCCAGGGACAGGATTGCCCCTTTGGTATGAGCCTTGGTGGAGGTAAGAGGTCTCTCTTGTGGCTGGCTCCTTTACTTCACTGACCACTCAGCATTATCTGACTTTGGGTTTTTATTATTCATGCTACACACAGACAAAAGGGGGTGGTCAAAGGACAGTGACATCTTGGTGTGGAAACAGCACACTATTGGTACCATGTGCTTAGCTGCACAGGAGCAGCATCCAACAGACCCCTGCTGCAAACCTCTCCATGGAGTGAGTTTTACTAAATGAACCTGGCTTTGGAGTGGCCTTACACTGGCTGGGAGTGTCATCAGCTCCAGCTCATGAATGGGCTCAGTACAATTCTCCAGTTCCTCCAAGTGGCCCAGCCAGACTCCCCTCTCTGGGAAGGCCCCTCTCTGGCTCATGTGGACCCTATCTCATTGTTAGACCCTTGACTTGTGCCACTCAGGAACCTCCACAACCTAATAGGATAGTCAGCAATCCAGCTGGTGCCTCCATCTAGATGAGAAAGCAGGAACTCTGAGGGCTGCCTCAGAGGCACAGGCTGGCTTTGGACTCAGCTGCTGTGCAAATTTACAGGAGAAGCCGACTGTGGGGAGCGAAGTTCAGGGGATTTCACCTCCTCCTTTCTTCCTCATCAAGCACATCCCTTTGAAGGACGTGAGCTGTACATCCACACAGTCAACCATGGACTGTCTACACCCCAGACCTCCTGCTGGTGACCCCAGAAGCCTGCCCACACCCCAAATCACCTTCTGTTTGTGATCCCCTCAGGTCTACATCTTGGGGCCAGACCCCTTCTCAACCTACTGCAGCCAAATCCCAACTGCCTCTGCCTCAGGTCACTGTAGTCATCCCCCCCTTCCAGCTCCTCATCCTGTGTCCCAGCTGCCAGCCCTCTATGCATGAAAGCCCAGAATTTCTTTCACAGATCACAGAAAGAACACTGAGCATTTGTCCTGATGTCTACTGGTCTCCACACCTCTGTCAGGACAATCTGTGAACAAAGGAAACCTCCAGATTCCAAATGCCGAGCTAGACTTGCAACTCTCTTGCTCTCCAGCTCCAATGTGTTCCCGTCCAAGGAAGCTTTCCTTACTACGCGTGGTCTAAACTCAACCCAGGAATCTTCCCAGGACTCCAAGTCACCTCCCATTCCCTCCTCCTTCCCACTGTGGTTGCTGCCTGCACTCTGGTTACATGCCTGAGGTACCCACCGTGTCTATGCATCTTCTCTGACCAGGGAGCACGTGAGTCCCACAAGGAACTGGGCAGTAGGCTCTGATTTGGAAGTGAACCTGTCTCTCCAGGGTCACATGGATACTGTCACCTTAGTAAGGGTCAGTACTGAGATGCTGGCCAGTACTTACCAGGCTAGATGCTGTGACCTCACTGCAGGAGACTCCCTTGGGGCTGATCAGGAAGTGGTCCTGCTCCTTGCTCACTCTCATCTGGGGGAAGACAGATAAGAAACTCAGGGCCAAGCAGAGAGAAAGAAGAGATACTTCTAGGGACACTGTTTAAATCCCTATCTCCCTGCACTCACTGTGCCAAGGCTTTTTCCAGTGAACCCTCCTCCACTGAGAGATGAAGAGGTTCAATGTTTGTTTAAACTGTGGAAATGGAGCTCACAAAAATTAGGGACAGCCTGGATACAGGGGCTGATTCCCATCCAAAGAGATGCCCACTGGGAAGTTGTTTATTCTGTTGATCATAATGGTTAGCAATCTTGGAAGAGGTGAGTAGATTTTATCCAAGATGCCCTAACAGTACTTGGTCATGTTGGGGGTCAGGGGTCTTCCTTTCAGGTTTTGTGGGGAAAGGGGGCTGGGGGCTGGGCAGAGGGTGCCTGCTCCTCACCGTGACATAGGTGTCGCTGAGCTGCGCCCAGCCATAGAGGTCCAGGAGACGGTAGACACTGCTGATCTTACACCGCATGAGCCTCTCCCCCTTGGCCAGGTTCAGGGAGTCAGCAGTGTGGAGGTCATTGATGGGTGTCATCATGGAGAAGTCTGCAGGGATGGGAGGTGACAGCACATCTCCCTGAGGACAGGAGTCCCTACCAGCCAACATGGCACTTGTCCTTTGCCCTTCTAGATCTCACTGACTGATGCTACACTCCCTGCCCGAGGACCACACAGTCCTAGACTCACACCTAGAGGAGGAAGGTTGTAGAGTGGCCATTTGTGGCTTATGAAGCCCTCTGCTCAGCTGAGTGAAACTGGTGTTACATTTGGAGGAAAGCCATGCCAAGAGCTGAGGACACAACTCAGGCAGTACAGTACTTGCCTGTCATGTACCCATCTCTAGGACTGATCCCTAGCACTACATAAAATATGGTGATACATATCTGTAATCTTGGCATTCGCTTGGGAGGTAGAGGCAGGATGACCAAGAAGTTCAAGATTATCCTGGGCTACAGAGCAAGTTTAAGATCAGCCTGGGCAACCTGAGACTCTGTCTCAAGGAAAGAAACAAACAAAAACAACAACAACAACAACAACAAAACAAAACAAATAAAAAACCCAAAGCCATATCAAGGCACAAAGCCATGAATAAAGTGTTCCTGGAATTTCAAGGCTGCCATAAATCCTAAATAGGGGCATTGGGTAAGTGCAGGACAAAGTTTCTGAGTAGGAATGTGCACAGTTGTGGCATTAGCTTTAGGGGAGAAGGTGCTGTTCAGAAGGCTGTAACTGTGTTTTAAGTGACCCTGCAATAGAACTTATTCTGTGGCTTGGAAACAGGGCACATAGAAAGCCAATCAGCCAGGAAGAAATTTCCCCAACTTTACCGCCAGTCATATTTGACAGCCACAGACCCAGCCCTGGCTGTAGAGAGCGGCATCTGTTTCTGTTAGGACAGGTCATACACAGCATGTGGTCTTATGTTGCTTTTTTCTAGGAATTTGAGGGAAAGGCTGAGAGACTTGGAAATGGGCCCAGGGGAGTTAGAAATCTAGTTCCCAGAGCACCTCAGATGTAGGAGCTGATGGCCAGTCTGTCACCTTAACCCTGACAGTCACTGTCCGTGAGCTTCAGGGGAGCAGAGAAGGCAAACAAGTTAAGGAGCTGGAGAGATCAGCTGCTGAAATCACATTGCTCTTGCAGGGACTAGAGCTCAGTTCCCAGCATCTAGGTCAGGTGTACACACACACACACACACACACACACACACACGCACGCACGCACGCACGCACGCACGCACACACACACACAAATGAATACATACACATTGTGATCACACACACACATGTGCGTGTGAATACACATCACATTTTCTTTTTAAAAATGCACTGGCTAAATCAAAATTTTAAAGGTCATATTATTATTATCAAACTGGAAGTTTGAAAAAATAATCTTTTGTTGGATAAAAAGACAACCATTTTCAGGTCATTTTATATGGAGTAAGGTTATACAGTGAAATTACAGCGACATTGGATGTTTATACTCTGAGTGTTATTTTGTCAAGATTGGTTGGGTATGGTGGCACACGTCTGTAATTCCAGAACTCAGGATGTTGAGGTGGGAGAATCAAGGCTAGCCTGGGCTACCTGATGAGACACCATCTCAGAACAAACAAAACATGAAGTAAAACACATCCTGAGTACAAGGAGAAATGAACAGTAATGAAATGGATGGACCGACCTTCACTTTTGACAAAATCTAATGAAAATGGAAATGTAGATTAAATAGAGTGTCCTGGAGATTGTCCTTAACCAGAGATCATTTAAAAATAATTATATTAGGTTGCAAAAAGCTCTCACTAAATCCTTGATGTGGAACTTAAGCAGGACATGTTTTCTAATTCAATGAAGACTGACATTAACAGATCTATGAGGAGCAAGCATCAATTGCTTAGCAATGAGAAAAGACAGCTCATGGAATAGAAATCAGGTCAACTGGGGCTGCTGCTCAGCATGTGCTTGTCGTGTGCAGCCGTGGTGCAATGCCAGCACTATCAAACATGAGCAGGACCAAGGCAGCAGCTGCAAACTGCCCATTGCACGAGGCCAAAAAATGCTCAGAAGTTCACAGCCTCAAGTGTCTTCAGCACTGAGCTAAATATGAAAATGTACCTAATTCATTTTATTTTATCAAAAAGGACAAAAGCATCCATAGAAAAGGTTCTAGTTAGCTCTTGTCTGCCAGATTAAAAAACTAGACATATCTAGGAAGAGGGAATCTTATCTGGGGAATTGTGTCCATCAGACTGGCTGGCAGGCAAGGCTGTATGCACATTTTCTTGCTAATAATTGATGTGGTAGAGCCCAGCCCATTGTGGGTGATGCCATCCATAGGCTGGTGGTCCTGTGTTGTATAAGAAAGCAGACTGAACAAGTCCTGGGGAGCAAGCCAGTAAGCAGTATCCCTTCATGGCCTCTGCTTCAGGTTGTGTCTCCAGATTCTTGCCCTGCTTGAGTTCCTGCCTTTCAATGATGAACTAACATGTAAGTCAAATAAAGCCTCTCCTCTCCAATGCTTTTGGCTATGACGTTTATCACAGCATGATAAAGGAAGCTAGGACAGAAATGTTATGAAAACTAGTAAGAACAAAACTAAAGTGTGCCAGATGTGGTGATGTGCCAGCTGTGGTAATGTCCATCTGTAATCCCAGTACTTGCGAGGGAAGGCAAGAGGACTGAAAGTTCTTGACCAATCAGAGCTGTGTGACTAGATTCTGCTCTCTCTCTCCTCCACAAACAGCTGGGACACAGCTTGGTGGTGCAGGGCTTGTCTAGAGTGTACAAAGCTCTAGGTTTGATCCCTGTTGTTGAAAAAGAAATTAGAAATCAGGAACAATTTCAGGACCGATAAGTAATTCCAAGGATTTGTGGACCTGGGAGTAAACAGATGTGAGCTGCTCAACAGGCAAACCGAGAACACACTGAAGCAGAAGCCAGCCAGGTGCCATCTCAATACAATGAAAAGAATATTGTGAGCCACGGGGTTTTAAAGGTAATCCATCGAAATCGATAACTTCATATAAAATATATGACCCAAATTGAATGGCACAGCAGCAAAATAAAAATTCAAAGCTCCAGATGAAACTGATGGAGGTAAATGTCAATAATCTCTGAAAATGTTCCAGCTCTGGATGACTTTGCAAGTGAGCTGGAAACCTTCAAGGGCGATATTCCTGCCTTATTTAAGCTCCAGCAGGGAAGGAGAGAGGTGGAGTCTTCCTGGTTTGTGTTATAAAAGTCATGGCTGAATGCCCTGGAAGTGGACTGCTCAACCTCACATGAGAATATGTGTACACAAATCCTTAACAGAACTCTAACAACAAAACTCAAAAGAGTGTTGGAGCCCACAGTAACTCTATTTCCATATTGACTTAAGGTCAAAGAGTTCAAACTTTTTCTTGCTCCTCAAGGTCAAATAGCAGTCTGTTTGGCTACTTGATGTCTTGCTCTTCAAGACCAATTAGCAGGAGTTTAGCTAGATGTTTTGAGAATTAAGAAGGTAATTACACTTGTTTGTTCCTTGAACCATGGAAAGGAAGTCTTTTGTCCTCCCCTTTCGTTTTGGGTATAAAAGGGCTATGAGAAATAAATTTGAGGCATCTACAGTATTCACTTAAAGCCCTCCTGATTCTATCTTCTGTCTTTTGTCTCTTTCTTTTCTCAATCCTTACTCCCCTTTTCAGGCATGTTCAACAGGTAGAAGAATTTGTAATCCCAGCACTGGGGAAGTGGAAACAGGGGGAGCACTAGGGCTACCAGCCTAACTAACTTAGAAAGTTTCAGGCCAGTGGGAGCCCCTACCTCAAAAGATGAGGCCAGCTACTCCCAAGGATCAAGGCTGAACTCTAGTCTTCACATGCATGTGTAATTACAAGTGAACTTGCTTGCATACATGTGTGTACACATGTGCACACACACAAGATCAGAGATGATTTATTTCATGTATTTCAAAAGAGCTCAATATTCAGAGATCTGTCACTATAACTCATTGTGACAATTGCTCAAGGGGTAAAAAAGGAATCAATTCCCCAAATGTATTTTATAAAACTCAAAATCTATTTCTGAGAAAGGGCACGATGAGATAGAAGTAGTAAAAGAAATTTTCTCAACATGATAAAGAATAATGATCTCAAACTTTGTGGTTAAAGAATTCCATTAATGTCAGATACAAGACAAGGATGACATTCTCTAAATTATTAAACATTATTCTGAAGCCTGAGGGGATAAAATCAGAAAAAAAAAGTCAAGGGCAAAATGCTGGAGATGGAGGCAAAATGACAATGCTTACAGATTATTTGATTTTCTAGATATTAAATGCAAGGCCAGTTAGATGGCTCAGTGGGTAACAGTGCTTGCCACCAAGGATCTCACGTGGTGGGAGGAGAAAACCAACTTCTGAGTTGGGCTTCTGACCTCCATACTCATGCTATGGCATATACATACTCACACACATATACATGTTTGTACACACAAACACACACACCCATACACACACACAGATGAATAAATGAATAACATGTTTTTCAAACTCAAGGGAATATGTATGTGTACATTCAAGAAAAAATGAATAAAGATTCACTTATGACAACGAAGTTTTATATTATTTCCTAGATGGGCTTAAGACACAGTTAGATTACATAGAAATAACTAGTAAGCCTTGCTGGTAGATATTATAGAACCAGCAGATTCTAAGCTAATTCTTGAAAATATTTTTAAATTACCTCCCACATGCTAGGTACAATATTCTAAGAGCCAGCATACACATTTCCCCCACGGAGACTATATTCTGAAATAGAAATGAAGAATTTCACCTCATCTACAAAATCAATCCTAATACAATCCAATTGAAAATCCCCAAAGAATTATTTTAAGGTGTGGAAAAATAGGGCCTGACAAAATAACAACTCCAAAATGACTTTATAGAATAAATTTGTACAGAGGTTAAAATAAATAGGTGACCAACTTCACTCCTTTGTCCTATTGTCTAGGCACATGGCCAAGGGCAGAAGACACAAATGAATACAACAGAGGGCTCTGTAAGAAAACATTCTACAATATGAAAACGCTGTGAATAAAGTGAAAAGGCAAAGGAGAAACTGAAAAAATAGCTGTAAAATATTTGACATGTCATAGGGAAGTAGCATTAATTTATAAAGATTTAAAAACTTATACAAAATACAGCAGTAGGAAAATTGGCAAAGTATGAGAATAAACATTTTACTATATAAAAAAAAAACCCAGATGAAGTTTTAGGTACAGCTTGCCTCGAGGGAAATGAAATGGTAACTATCAGTCTAAGACCAGGTAGAGGAAGGGCGATGTCCATCACACTGTTTAGAGCAAGGTTGGCACAGTCTCTTTCTCTAAGATGGCGAAGGAACACAATCTGCATTATGCATAATGTCTTCAAGCACATATTTGCATTCCTCTAGCAATTCTCACAACATATCTTCAGAAGACAGCTCAGCTATTTCATCATTTTCTCATTATAATTTATCTTTAAAAGACAGTTGGGTATATGGAATCAAATTTATTTACCAGGACATTTACCACATTATAGTTCATAACAGCAAAAAGCTGAACACATTCTAAAAGTCTAACAGAGCAATTGACTCAACGGCATGCACCCACAAAAATCATATGGCAGAGTTGATATGCCATTAAAATTTTATGTGTAATGTGATTGTATTCTTGCTTTCAATAAGCTATCTATATTAAAAGAAAAAAGTCGGAAAGATACATTAAAAATATTGCTAGCGGTGATTTTGGAGTTCTTGGAACTCAGGAGTGGGTTCTGGCTTCTCTTCTCTAATGTTTTCCTTAATTCCAGCTATCACCTTATGTGTCTGAGTCATATGGAATGAGGGCAGCTTTGAGGCTGTGGGCAGAGATGCACATTCCAGGAAGGGAGCCCACGCATAGCCATAGCTATTCTCACGGCTCAATAGACACCATCCTGGCTGGTCTCCTGGATCCCTTCTTCTCTTCTCATGCCCCGTAGTTGCTTCCACCCTTCCCATGCCTGCCACCACTGACAATTCTCCTGTGGGTCTTTAATTCACGGCATCAGAAGCAGAGCCAGGCATCTCTCCACCCAGGCCTGCTAATGCAACCGCAGCTTGGCCGTTGCCTAGCAACCAAGCTGCTCCTGGTGCTTCCTCCTCCCTTCCCCACCTCATCCCTCCTCCTCCGCTCCTGGCAGACACCCAGACACCCACATACTCATGGAAGAAGCTGGGAAGACTGCGTGGGAGGTGCTGGCCATGAAGTCCGCGATCTGCCGTAGCGCCCAGATGTTGGAGGAATTGTTGCCTTTCTTCATCTGTTCCTGGATGAGACCTTCCAGCTCCTCCCTGAAAGACTGAATGAAGCAGGCAGAGGGCTTGGTGCCCGGTCCTCATGGAGAGCTGAGGGCCCACAGGTCCCTAGGGATTGGTGCCAGGCTCCTCAAAGGACCGAGGACCCTGCAGATCCCCAGGAGCTGAGAGCACAGCAAGCCTGGAGGGGCTGCTCCCTGACCTCTGCACAGGGGATGGTCTCCACCCACTCCCCTCATGTAGCTCCTCACAGGAGGACAGCTCCTGCAACTCTCCAGGGGATCGGTGTCCTTCAGGAAGGGCTAAGCACCCTGAAGGTTCCCCAGAGGCAGGGTCACTAGGGCCTCAGGTCCCTCCTTAGATTGCTGTATTGGTTGTCACGGAGACTCTGGGCACCCATTTTCTGTGTGGGTAGACCAGATTCCAGGTCCCCTCTTATGGGTGATGGTCAAAGCCACACCAGGCATGGTAGGACTTCATTTTAGATAGAATTAACTGAATGAGAAAGCGTGCCTCCCTCCATTCCCCGTTAGCACACCCAAGGCTCTTCTCACACATCCCAGTTTCCCTGTGTTCTTAAGGGCTGGAGAGGAGGGGATGGAGAAGGCCTGGAGGACTCCGTCAGCAGCTTCCACCGTGGGACACTAAGCTCGGCTTTTCTTCCCACTACACTGAACGTCTTATGTCGCTGGCCCCGTGGTAGGAGGAAGCATGGAAGGAAAGGGAGCTCTGTGAGACTCAGGACCCCGTGAAAAGAGGAAAAGAAGCAAGGCCCGTGTGTCCCCATACCCTGCCTCACCCACTAACCATGGCTGGTGCTGCTCTACCTCCCCTCCTGGCGACTCTCTGCATGTCTGGGGGCGGCCTGACTCCAAGGCCTTTAAGAACTTGATGTCTTCCTCCAGGCTCCTGAAACAGTGTCATAAAGATCCCAGCCTCATTCCTTCCCACACCTCCAAGCAGTCTGTGTGCTCCTGGTGAAAACTGCCCACAGACTGTGGGACGCCCTGTTTCAAAAAGCCCTGGAGAAGTCAGCTTCCTTCCTGGGCTTCCCAGCCTGTGTCCTGCAGAGCCCCAAGCACCATCCTCCTACTCCTCCCGCCTCCTTCCCCTGCTCTTCGTTCCTATTCAAACTCAGCCATGGATCTTTTCTGAGTTCTACCTGTCTGGGGAATGAGCTCTGAGGCCCTGTGAGGCCAGCATCAATTCCCCCAGGTCTGTAGACTCAGGGGTATCTAGGTCTGACTGGCTCCTGTCCCATCGCTCCTCTTAACTCCCTTCCTCAACCCTGGCTGGACATTCAGACTCTACCCGCCCTACAGTGAGCAGGGTACTCCATGCTACTCAGCAGAGTGTAGCCCAGGCCAGCTCCATGGCGACCCATCCTTCAGTTTCCATTGTTCTATCTGTTGACTGCTGCAACCAAGCTCAGATGTGGCATAGTGAACTGGGGCAGAGGTCTTATCTCTGCCATTTTCTGAACAAGAATTTATGCATACCCCCGGGCCTGCCCTTGACCGGTGGTTAGGGAGACAATCAAACACCCACACTGCCAAGCACGTCTCATTCAGCGAGCCTAAATTGGCAAGGCCCTGAATGAGGGGAAAGGGGCCACCGCCTTTCAGGTCCCTGGGAAACCAGCCCTGCCCTGCCCTGCCCTGCCCTGCCCTGCCCTGCCCTGCCCTGCCCTACCCACTCACAGGGCTCTGCAGGATCATGGTGACCCTCTTCTTCTGCTCCATCAGGTTGAAGTCCTGCCGCAGGTCAGCTGCACGGTTGCGAAGGCGCAGGTATTCAGGGTCATCCTCAGAGAACCGGTCAAAGTAGTGCTGCCCTTGAGAGGGTGGCGGCGAGGCCGCCTCGGGGACCGTGTCCTCACTCATGGTCCTGCTAGGGCTTCAGTCCACTACTGGAACCCTGTAGAAGGACAGGTAAGCACAGGCTGTGCTCCTAGTGGCCAACTACTTGCCGAGGCAAAGGGTGGTGTGATTCACCAAGCCCTGTAGCTACTTCCAGGTGAGAAGGCAGGCTGTCTCCTGGGATGATGACCCATAGAGACTGCTAATGCACCGTCAGGTACTGGGCAAATAAGGGTCCAGCTTGACTGGTCACACAGGAGTGTTGGAAGAGACTTCCTGGATGGAGTGGAAACATAGCCTGTAAACCTTTCTGAGTCTTTCTCTGTTGAGTCCCTATAGAGTAGGGCAGAAACTCACTGATAGCCATAGCACTTTGGTAAAAGGCCAACCTCGTTGTAGTTGGCTGCAGTGTAGTTCACAATGAAAAGTACATGCCTAGCACATCCAGGCACTGGCTGGGGTCTTTGCACAGCATCTTGGACAAATTATACAAATACCTTTTCTTTTGTAGGCCTCTTCGAAAGCCGTGGTTGAGAAATTCACTACAGAATACTACTGC
Source organism: Mesocricetus auratus (assembly GCF_017639785.1). Lineage (NCBI taxonomy): Eukaryota > Metazoa > Chordata > Mammalia > Rodentia > Cricetidae > Mesocricetus > Mesocricetus auratus. The sequence goes on along the minus strand of NW_024429266.1, from coordinate 147,616,669 downwards.
TAGGAACCAGGGGGGAGTGATTCTCTAGCATGCTCCAGGAGTTGGATTCTGCCCCAGCCATCACATAAACGGGCTATGGGGACACATACCTACAATCCCAGTATTCAGGGGGTGGAGACAGGAGGCTCAGGCATCAAAGTCATCATTGGCTACTCAGAATTCGAGTCCAGCCCGGAATACATGAGACTCCGCCTTTTAAAAAGCCCTGTAATCGGTGCTGTCTGACTGATCGTATTGGGCAGATGTTTGGCAACCAGAGATGGGATGAAGGGCTGGGGTTAGACAAGAACGGAGAGGAGGAAGGGAGGGAGGAGGAAAAACTCTTACAGTTCTAAAACAGACTTGGCATAGCACAAGTCAAATGCCGAGTTCATGGGGACATCCAAACAGATTTGTCCTTTTCATCGAAGTCATGGCTATCTGACCCTGGGCTTCTCTGAACCACAGGCATCTACATACTTCAAGATTGAGAATCTCACAACTGAGTTTCACCAAAAAAGTAAAATAAAATCTCACAGTGTTTTCAATAAGCTTATGACCTGCCTCCCCAGCCCTAGAAGCCAGTGCTGAACACCGTGCCTCCATTCTGCCCCATCCAGCCCATCCAGAGCTCACATCCCATCCAAGCTATGAAGACATGTGGGCAGCAGGCTCTCTGGTTGTAGCCAAAAGTTCTCCCAGGGGTCCTGTCCACTCAGCTGCCACTGCTCTACCTGGGACTACTGTAGCAAGCCAATCTCCATAGCACTTTAAACGCCCCCAAGGCCTTGGGTGTTTTTTGAAATAGAAGCAAGTACCTCTGACCCATGAATACCCTGGTATGATCATGAACGTATGAGCTACCTACACCCCAACACACATCCTCCTAGGACTTTAGGTCACCGGTTCCAGAAGCACTCAGCTTTCTGCTTCCCTGGGCCTGGGGAGCTGTGGCCCTGCAGAGCTCATCCTGAGCTCTACTTCAGTCCATTCTGTCTAGCAGAAAGACACAGGTCCTGTCATCTCCACTGCAGAGCAGCTGTCCCCATGACTGGCTGCTCTCTGTCCGTCTTCCCTGCTCGGAGTTCAGTCATGGTTCCAGATGTCCTCCCATGAGGATGACTCTAACTCTGTCCCCAGGAATTCTGTGAAGTGAGGCACCCTTCTGCAACTCCCTTCCACAGTGCTGGCAATGATCAGTTACCTGAAGACGGCTTCGTGGGTAAAGATAGCAATGCTGAAACAAAACCATCTGGGTTCAAATCTCGGCAATGCCATTTAGAAGCTGTGTGGTCTTTGGTAGGGTCACCTAACCACTGAACATCAGTTAAGGGATAGTAAAGTTTGGTATGTGAATATTTAAGACAGGGCCTGCTACATGGCAACTGTGATCAAGTCTTTGTCTACAGTCTTAGTAGGTGCCTCTGAGGAGGTGTACTCTTCTTCCATTAGGAACTTCATGAGGGGAGGCAGTGATTCATCTATAAGCAGGTGCACACTAAACAACTATAATGATGTGTTTTAGCCAGAGAAGTCAATTCAGTATTGAGCTTTGTTAACACAAGGGACACAGAAAGGAAAATGATGCATCAGCCCAGAGATCACTGGGCCAGCTATGGTGGAGGTAAACTTCTGGGATGCTGCCCCAGTACTTGTACCAAGATTCAAATATCCCTTGAAATCTGTTCAATGTCCAAAAGAAGAGTTTTTGTTATCACTCATCATTAGCTGGAGTTTGTGCTTCACAAAGGTGAGTGCTATGGGCCTCAGATAGCTTCCAGGGAGAGTCTGGCCACCCAGAAAGACCAGACGTGCAACCCAATTAGAAGTTAAGGGTTTCTGTTCCACACCATAAACATGCATGCACACATTCTCATTCTCTCTCCCCGACTCTCCCTTCCCTCCAGAGGTTGAGTTCCATTAAAAGACAAATGATCCATGCCTTTGCCTTAACACTCCTTCTATAAGCTGGGCAGAGGAAGACTGCAGACCCTCAGATTTTCATGGCGGCATGAGAGAGGATGTCCCACCAGCAGGAGCAGCCGATAAAGGAGGAGGGGACACTGGCTGGTGTTGTCTTACCGGTGGGCTGAACCAGGCCTGTCCGATATCTGTCTTCAGTACCCGGTCTTCACGACTAGGAAGGCTGGCACAGCCACACGTCACACAGCCAGGTGGGAACTGCCAACAAAAGGACAGACATCAGATCCTTGGCCACCTCATTGCCACTGAGGCTCTTCACCGGCCTTACCCGTGGACGCTAGGAAACACTTAAAAATGATCTGGAACTATGGACAGCCCCATGGAGGGCCTCACCCTCCCTGGGGAAATGAGGGAAAACTGGGGGGGGGGGTTGGTGGGAGGGCATGGGAGGAGGGGAGGGAAACGGAGAGGGACCTGGAATTGACATGTGAAGCAACCTTGTTTCTAATTTAAATTTAAAAATAAAAAATATAAAAATAAATAAATACATCTTTAAAAAAAGAGAAATTGGAAAAGATGTTATTTGCCAACCCAACGTCCTTGCAACAGGCTGGTTTGGTCAATAATGAAATAAAAAAAATGATCTGGAAGTGAGTGTATAAACTCTAAGCATGACTATCAACAGGCTAAGAAGGTTCGCGACGCCTTTATAACCCAACTCCAACTTCCTTTAAAGCCCCATTTTCTGGGTACAGGCTGAGGGAGGAGGGGGAAAGGAAGGAGGCAAGGAGGGCAGGGAGAAAGGAAGGGAGGAAGGAAGGCCTAAGGTGGAGGAGAGAGGAGAAAGACCGGAGGAGGAGGGGAGGAGAGAGGGGAGGAGGAGGGGACTGGGAAGACAGAGAGGAGAAAGGGAAGAGGTAAGAAAGGAGGGGAAGAGGCAGAGGGAAGGACAGGCAGCCGTTACACTTGCTCTGAGATTGGGAGAAGCAGAATATGGAGGCAGGAGAGAGGACTCCTAGCCAAGACCTCCCCACGCTTTACTAACAGCCCCTGGACTCACAGGTGCCAGGGTGCGGAATCTGAGGATCACTCCCCAGACACAGAAACAGCCTGAAGGATAGATACCACACCCCAGGAAAGTGGGGTTGTCTTGGACTGGAAATGACTTTACACAGAATGCAAAGAAGGAATGGACCCAGTCAGGATCAGGAGGGTGAATCACCTAAGTGGGGAAAGCCACTAACAACCAACGTGGGAAAGTCAAAACTCTGGGCCGAAGATCCTCAAAGATCAGTGGGCAAGGGATGTGTGTGTGTGTGTGTGTGTGTGTGTGTGTGTGTGTGTCTGTGTGTGTGTGTGTGTGTGTCTGTGTCTGTGTGTGTGTGTGTGTGTAACCAAGAGCTCTTGTTTTCACCTGGATGTCCTGTTGCCCAGTCTCCAGGTGTTTGGCTATCTTACCTAGGGCCACCCTCCCCTATCCATCCCACCTACAGCTTGGCTTGGCTCTGTTCTTCCCTTGTCCTGATGCTGGAGTAGGAGCCATATGGGGCTTGGCCTCCCAGTGAGGAGTCAGGAAGAATGGATTTGGGATGCCCACGCCTGTGCTCACTGAGACAGTCCCCTCCACAGCCCAGCCAGTGGGACTGGAACTTTGCATCTCAGTACCCTGCCGTCTCCAAGGCCAGCCCTGAGACTCATCATGCTGCCTCGGTGACTGAAATGCTTCCAGGAGCCAAGCTCTATGTTTAGCTTGTCTGGCACCTGCTGGTGATTTTTCTTCATTACTGACCCCATGATGCAGCTGCTGACACCCTTGATGCCCTCCCTAAGAATTAGTCCTGCCTCAGAGGTCAGAACTCAGTAAGACTTGAATTGCTGGAGTCTGAACACTGTCTTATGTTCAGTAAAGCATTCACCCTGGAAGTGATGAGGAGGCAGACATCTGTCGCCTGTGAACAATATAACCCCAGTCTCAGTACCCCAGGTTCCTGTGCCTGAGGTCTCGGTTTCACTGCTGACTGAAGTGAAATGGCTCTGAGGTCTCACTCATCACCTGTAAACCACTACCTGGGTTGACAACTCTGCTTAAGCACAGACTGCAGAGTCAGGCCGCACTAGGCTGGAGCAGGCAGGAGATCAGCGTAGTTTACGGATGGCTTTGCATTGGCCAGAGCACTCCCAGCAGCACCGGCTCCTGGCTTCCTAATGCATGCTTCAAGAGGTCCCCTGTCTTAGCTGGGATTTCTGTTGCTGTGATAAAACACCATGTCTAAAGGCAACTGAGAGAAGTCAGGGCAGGAACTCATGGCAGGAACCGGGAAGCGGGAACTGACACAGAGGCCATGGAGAAATGCTGCTTAGTAGCTTGCTCTTGTGACTTGCTCAGCCTGCTTTTTTATACAACCCAGGACTACCTGTCCAGTGTTGGCAATGCCCACGGTGGGCTGAGCCCTCCCTCCTCAATCATTAATCAAGAAAATGCTCTATAGACATGACTGCAGGCAATCTGGATGGAGGTATTTTCTTAACTGAGAGCCCCTCATAGTAAATGACTCTAGCTAGTGCTCAGCGGACATAAAACTAACCAAGACACCTCTACATCTGGCTCCCAGCCCCCAATGAGCTGGGAAGCAAATGGTAGAGTGGACTAGAGGGCTCAAGTTGTGGAGAAGAAGCACTTGACACCCTGACATTGCTAGGTGACTCAGAGAGCTGAAACACATGGCACCCCAGGGCCACCCACTCTTGATATGCCGCTAAGCAGGGCTATAAGGCATGAAGGGTCTCACAGGGGATTCCAGTTTGTGCTTGCCCAAGAGAAGGGGTACTCAGGCACAAAACTTCTAAAGGACCTTCTCCACCCACAAATCCATTGCCATCTTAATATTACCAGCCCAGTGGCCCTGGCTTTGGCCAGCGCATACCATAGCCTCTCTGTGCTTGGCTGGCCCACCTCTCTGCTCTAACCAGCCGCTGCCACAAAGCACACCCGAGAGTCAACCTGGACTCTTCCCTCTCCTTCCCCTGTGGATTTCAGTCACAGAGCTCTTCTAATGTTAGGTCTCTTTGTCTCTGCCCCTCAATGGGAGGTAGCCTGTGTGACCCTTCCTGTCTCCTGACCACTGTCCAACTGGTTGCCAGATACACTGTCTCAAAATTGCAACCTGGCCCCTGCCTGCCTCGGTCCTGCTGAAAACCCAGCATCCTTTGACAGGGGCTCTGAGCTGGTGCCTTAAATTCCTGCTCTTTCAATCAAAACTTAGTCAAACTGAGATTCTGTTACAAAAGTGGCAAGCATTCATTTTTTTGGCCAAATATAAAACTATAATTATGAATTTGCCTTTTTGCTTTTTTATTTATTTAAAATGAATTTGCTTTTTAAATCCAAATGTATGCTCCCTGGGTGTTGAATCTCATTGACCCCCACCAAGGAGCTGTGGTGTGTGCACTCATGTGTTTCTCTCTCTCTCTCTCTCTCTCTCTCTCTCTCTCTCTCTCTCTCTCTCTCTCTCTCTCTCTCTCTCTCTCCTCTCTCAGTTCCCTCTCTCCCTCCCTCCCTCTCACATCCCCTTAGAGAGGCCACCTATATAATGAAATCACACCCTGAGGTGACATTCAGTGTCTGCTCCACCCTCTAGTCCCATCATGCTTTGAAGCTTAGGGACAATGGGGTCTTCCAGGAGCATCTTTTCCTCTTTACCACTCCTGACACTCAGGTGTCTTCTTTCTGGGGAATCTGTCCAATCTAGCTGTCACTCATTTTCATTTATTGTTTTCATTCATCTTGCAACCCAACAGCAACAGGTATTCCCCGAGTTCCCAGCAGGTGGAAGGAACGGTGTTTTTGATGTTTCTCTGTTCTAGGACTGGTGTAAAGCAGATGCTGGATAAATGCTAACCGACTGAGGAAACATTTGACTAATGCTCTGGGAAGTAGGGTCAGTTCAACAAAGCATCATCAGGTCCATCCAGGCCTCAGGCCCCAGAGACAAGGAAGGCCTAAGAGAGAGTCCACAGCACACAGTGGAGAGACAGAAGTCAGGCAGCTCCTTAGAGAGAAAGGTGACAGGTACCCTGGGAACTAAGTTACAACCTTGTAAACACTGTGCTCTTGATGTACAGCCCAGGCTCTGGGCCCTCAGGCCAGTCTGAAACAGACTCCAGCACGTCTCCTGCCACATCAGTGGGTGTCTCTGGACCAGAACAGTCATGGGCTCGGTACACAAGGCCTACATAGCCATGAGCTGTCCTTCCCCTGCCACAGGCTCAGCTGCCTGAAAGCCCAGCCCTGTCCCCTCCCAGGTCAGTTCTGAACAGGGCAGCCACAGGCACTTCCTGAAAGTCTCCGGCATGGTATCAGAACCACGGTCACACAGCATTTATGCTGCCAAGCAAGCCCAAGTCCACATGCAACACTGACCCCAGGGTCCCAAGAAGCAGGCGATGTCCACGTCATACACTACATCACAACCCACAGCTCTCTCACTTTCCAAAATCCCCTTACCCCAGTTTTGTCTCCCATGGGACCCTTGCTGTCTGCACATGAAGCCCTGGAGCCCTGGACGCCCCTCCCGCTGTGGCCCTATCTTTGCCCTCCACAGCTCCAGGCTCCGGGAGGCTGGAGGCACAGCTGTGTTGCAAGTCACTGCCAAGGGCATTTCCCTCCCTGTCTGGTTGAGGGCAAGTCCCAGTGGTCCCTGAGGGTGCACTGGCTCCCTCAGGCTGGAAAGAACAGAGCAGACACAGGGAAGAACAGACAGGAGTCCACATGGCCAGACATTGCTAAAATCTGAAGATTAAGCTCTGTGTCTTGAGTGGTGGGTGACCATTTCCTGACACTTCAGTGGTGCGTTCTCCAGATCAGAACAGACAGTCACATGCTTGACACACAGAGCCTAAACAGCCATGAGCTGCCCTCACCCTGCTGGTCACCACTACAGGTCAGCCCTGCCTCCTTCCAGGTCAACTCTGGGCAAGGCAGCCCACGGGTGCTTGCTGCAACCCTCACACAAGGCATGTGAACCCACACTCACCTGTCCCCCATCCTTGTAGACTCCCACAAGTGGAAGAGGCAGCTGCCGGGGCCTTACTGCTGTTATACAGAATAGATGTGGGCAGTTAAATAAGAGACTCGGCCACACCCTGCCTGCCATGTTCAGATAAAGGCAGGATCACGGGGGACACTTATCGCCCTCACACCACTTGATTCTAGTCTTCCATGTTCCGCCTCATATAATAACCACTGTGGTCATTTAGGACCAAAGCACTTTAAAAAGGAAAACGGAGGAGGAAGGAAAGAAGTACGAAAATTGACGTCAGTCTCCTGAAACCCTGCTGGCCGAAAGAAACTCTTTGCTTCTGCCTGCCTCGGGTACATCCAAGTACTGACTTCTGGGTACTCCTGATGCATACTCTTCCAGAGGGGCCCAGGGGAATGCTAAAAGCTTCTGGCTAAGGGCCTCACAGCTAAGGGGCTAGTAGGTAAGTTTTCCATTGACCTGCGGCCATGAATGACAGCCATGGGCTGGGCTCCCTTTGTGTCTTCTCTCTGTGCAGCACTGGGACTGGATGGGAGCTTCAGGGGCCAGGGGTGAGCAGGAACTGGGACTGGACACCAGAGCAAGACACCCGGGAGAGACATCTCCCAGCCATTCAGGGAGCCACAGTCAGACTGTGTTCATTGAAAATGAGAGTGCACGTAACATACAGACACATGCATGCAGACATATAGTCAACTGGCCATCTCAATCCAGGGCCTGGAAATTAAGACCAGGCCTGACCTGAAACAGACCTTGTTCAGTGCTTCTAGAGATGGAGTACTGGAACCTTTGGGGTCACATTCATGAGAATCAAGGTCTTGACTTAGCTTTTAGTGACAGATATAACTCAGTGCACAGATCTGGGAAACCGAGCAAGCAGCTGCTGGGGCTGGGCCAGGCCTTTTCCCCAGCCCTACAACGAAGAGTCAGCATCTTCATTTACCAGGCAGAGAGCTGAGGCCTTGGGAACCTGAGTGACCAGATCTGGGGATCTGTATCCATGACAGAAACCCCAAGTGTTCAGCCTGGGAAGCAGAGTCTGGTCCTGCTCCCGGCAAACAGGCTCAGAACTGAGCTGACTCCAGCTCAGGAGGAAGTGGCCATTAGGAGGCAGGGGTCAGGGAGGCACCTCTAGTGCTCACTTTGACAAGGTGGGCTGCAGGGCTGGCCATAGGTCACCCACACATGCTACCATGGCTGCTGGGGCCCTAAAGTAGACGGAGTCACCTCCGGGCTCTGGACTCAAAGACAGTCCTCTCACAAACACCTGCCATGTGCCAGGCCCTGCCCAACTGCTAGAGATGTGAGTAGCAGAATCCCCAGTCCCTGCCCTCAAAAGGCCTTCTCAGGGGGTGGGTGCTCCTACATCTTTAGTGGTGTGGAAGTGAACAGTTCTCAGCATGGAAGCTGTGCAGTTCCCAACAGTGAGGCTCCACCACTGGGCTTTAACACACACATAATCGGTACCTCTGCTGCTGATCCCCAAACAAAGCGACTCTCATGCCTTCCTGAGGGGGAAGAGGGGCACGTAGGAAGCTCTGGGTTTGCAGAGACTGGGAGGAACTAGAAGACTGGCTGGGCCTGACTTTCCACCCACAGTCCCTCCAGGGAAAAGGCCTGCTACCTTGGGAGCTATGCAGATAACTACAGAGGCCGAGTGTCTTCTGAGTCACCATCTCTCACCTCTGCTGTCTGGCAACCCACCCAGGCCCTAGCAGGTAGTCACCCTGCCTACCCTTTGTATCCACGCACGAGTGCTAAAGCCCAGTGAAGCACACCTTAGAAGCATTCAACCTGACCAAGTGCCAACATCTTGACATTCTCATGTTTGGTCCAAGGTGACAGTGCTGCTTGAGGTCCTGTCTTATGTCCCTCCTGCTCTCAACCAAGAGCTTCAGGGAGTGACTACCTATGTCTTCAGCCACTAACACAGTAAACACACCCTTATCACCAGAGGTGAAATAAACACCCTTTAATACACAGAGGTCAGAACTGTTGAGTTTTGTTTTTATTGGGGTGTATGGATGGGTGGTGTTTTCACCAATTGGTCACAATTAAGAGGTGAGAGGTTTTAAGATCATGGAGTATGTTCTTAAAGAGGATTGGGGGATGTCAGGCATATCCTCTCTTTCATACCCAGCCATGGGGTGAGCAGTCTCTTTTGTCACAGGTTCATATCATTGGTGTACCATGCTGTCACACACCCAAAGAAATGGGACCATTTAGCCATTGGGTAAATCCTTGACAACTGTGACCAAAATAATCTTTTATTCTTTTAAACTGGTTCAAGCTGGCTAACTGTTACTAAGAGTCCAGGTGTGTTATCCTCAGCCTTTCTCAAATGTCTTCCTCGCAGGATGCAGAGAACCAGAGCAATGGATGCAGCCCACCAATGGAAGGCAGACCTGGGGACAACTGGTTGGAGTTTTGGAGCCTGTTTCAGCAGGCACCCTACTCTAACAATGCTCTCGCAGAATTTCCTTTACTTCTCTGAAACCATTGCCTGTAAAATCCAGGTTCTGTTTTCGTTCCACTGATCTTTGGGTCCCTTTAGGATTCAGGTGACCATGTGTGGGATCTCTGTTCTTATTTGTCCTCTCTCTGGTTGTGGCTCTGCTATTTTCCTTGCCATCTCACTGCCCCTTAAGATACTTTTGGTTTTCTTTTACTATAATTTCAGATAAGGTGAAATCAATCTCCCAAAACAACCTTGAGGGAAAATAGTTTCTACCAAATATTATCAGGAAACCACACGCCTTCTGGGAATGAGTGTGATGTTCACATGATTATCTCAACCTCTTACCCTTCAGGACAATTTCTACTCTAACAGGGTCACAGCAGTCACTTCATGACTAATCTACTTCAGATTAGAGGCTTAAAGAACAGTATGTAGGAAGCTAGCCCATCCCACTCCTGGCTTGAAAACGTCAATTCAATTGAGCTCATTATGTAGTGATGGGGAGTTGAGCTTCTAACAGCAGACTCGAGGGAATAAATAACCAGCTGAAGCCACAAATCTTAAAATATGATCTTCCATCTTAACTTCCCAAGAGGCCATAAAATTACTGGTAAGGTAAAAGGAGGAAGAAATGAGAGGTCAATATAGGGGAAACAAGTGACAGATACTGTGACTCAAGTCAGCCTCACTATCAGACACCTCCTGTTTGAGAAAATGACACAGGAGGTGAGTCACACAGACCCACACAGATGCTAGTCTCAGAAGCGGGGGTTGGAGGTAGAGGTGGGGTGTAGGGGAGGCACCAAATCTGGCATGAGGATAAGCTGTAAAAATAACCATCAGCACCACCATGTTCATCTAAATCACAGCTTAAAAGAGGAAACACCCTGGGCTATACACTACCATTGGTTAGAAGACACATCCCAGCTTCTGAGATTGTTTAAATGAGGGGATCTATGTCTTAGAATAGACAAAGCATGGGAACCCAAGTTATAAGTCAGGGTTGCTGGGGTTGAAGTCTCAGAAGCATGAGGGCCAAAGTTCAGACTCCCAGATCCCATCAAACGTTGTGTGTTTGTGGGGGTAGACATCCACGTGTAATTCAAGCCTTGGAAGGCAGAGACAGGATCTCCCAGGTCTAGCCGGTTATCAAGATGAGCTATTGAGATGAGTCTTATCAGTGAGCTCTACATTTGACTAAGAGATCCTGTTTCAATAAATGAGGTGGAAGAGCAATTAAGGATAGTTTCCAACATCAACCTTAGGTGTCTGAGCATGCCCACACATACCTACACATGTGCAAACACACACACTAAAAAGAAATCAGTGTCATCATATCCCCATGGTAGGGAGCATGTCATTACCGGGTGAAGAAACTAAGAAGTGCCAAAAGAGAAACAGCCCAGGAGGGCTTGAGTAGCAGCCTTACAGTCATGCATGGGGGTCTGTCTGTCAGTGTCTGCTTCTGTCCAGTACTGCATCCTGAGGTTAAGGACATGGGCAGGCTTAATGCCCCAGCTCCCGCACAGGTTTTGCTTGTCTTGTTTTCTGAAGAGAAAGCCACTTCCTCCTCTATGATACAGCAGCACAAAGTCACAGGTGAGGAGAGCCCAGAGCAAGATGAAAGGGGAGACCTACCTACCGCCCCATCTCTGATTTGCTGAACTGACAAAAACACAAAAGGAGCTAGAGATCCAGCTCCCTGGAATGCATGGGGCCCTGGATTTGATAACTCATTCTCTCTCTCTCTCTCTCTCTCTCTCTCTCTCTCTCTCTCTCTCTCTCTCTCTCTCTCTCTCTCTCTCTCTCTCTGTGTGTCTGTCTGTCTGTCTGTCTGTCTCTCTCTCTCTCTCTGGAATGCATGGGGCCCTGGATTTGATAACTCATTCTCTCTCTCTCTCTCTCTCCTCTGTGTGTGTGTGTGTGTGTCTGTCTCTCTCTCTCTCTCTCTGTGTCTCTGTGTGTGTGTCTGTGTGTCTCTCTCTCACACACACACAAGGGAAGAGTGGGATTGGGGGTGAGGGGAGGTCAGCATGTAGCAGGTGTTCCACCAGGGGCAGTTAACACCCCCAAAATTCCTCTGGGATTCATTTCTGGCCTGCACATTCCCAACAAAGAACAAAGAAAATGAGGAGCACTAGAGGGCACTAAACAATTCTAAAGTATTCCAAGCTGTCTTTCCTCGGGAAGGCCCAGACACTGGGTCTGCCCATCAGCATCAGTGGGACCATCCTGAGGATACTCTTGATGCTTTCTTTGGCCATAAGACTGCTGAGACAATGGTCCCCAAGAAACTGGCATTTCCCAAGGAACCTCATGTTGAGAGAAGGAAAAGGCTGGATGAAACCAGCCAGAGGTGCTTATCCTCTGGAAAGAGAGTTTGCACAGTGCCTATAACTTATCAGGCCACCTTGTAGGAGAAACTGAGGCAGAGACAATGATGGGTCACTTATGCAATGGACTACAACTGTCTACAGCTGATGGCTTACTGAGGCCAAGTGGCCAAGTCTGTCTTGTTAGGGCTGCCAGGGCCTAGGCTCTGGAAATAATAGCTAAACTCAGTATTGAATCTCTCTCTCTCTCTCTCTCTCTCTCTCTCTCTCTCTCTCTCTCTCTCTCTCTCTCTCTCTCTCTCTCTCTCTCTCTCTCTCTCTCTCTCTGTGTGTGTGTGTGTGTGTGTGTGTGTGTGTGTGTGTGTGATGTGTGGAGGTCAGAGGACAGCTTGAGTCAAAGAGTCATTTCTCTCCTTCTACCATGTGAATTCTGGGGGTCAGAGTCGGGTCATTAGATTTGGTGGCAAATGCTTTTATCCACTGAGACATCTCACTGGCCCAAATGGCTCACTTTTTCTCACCCCAGTTTCTTCATTTGTACACTGTGTCGAATCATCCCTCGTGTAGCTTACTGATATTTTAACAATTTAAACTTTCAAAAGAAATCACTTCGCAGACTCCTGTAGTTAGGACACAGATTTGGGGCTGCAGTGTATGTCATCGGTCTTCCACCTTCCCTTCTGAGATGTGCTGTTGGCTGAACACCCCTTCTCGGAGTTAAGACTGAATTGCCATGGTAGGAGCATTAAGAGTTCTGGCCTTCGGGAGATGATTGACTCAGGAGTGCAAGACTGGCTTAGATCAGGTCATAATTTCCAGAGCTGGCTCTTATCCAAAGGACGCGTTAGGCTGACCTGCCTGCCTGTGTGTGCTTCCTTGGTGCAGGATGTCCACAAACTTCGCCTCCAGAACCATCAGCTATATACGCCTTTGTAGTTACATTCCTGTTGCCATGGTAAATACCCAGGCAAAAGCTCCTGAAGAAAGGGTGGGTTTACTTTGGCTCACACTTTGAGGGTACAGTGCAGGATGGCAGGGAAGGCATGGCGACAGGAGTTTCAGGCAGCGGGTCACACGGTATTCAAATTTAGGAAGCAGAGAGTGATGATACTGGTGCTCAGCTTGCTATCTATCTCCCCTTTTTATGCCGTGTAGAAAACCAGGGAATGCTTGTCACTGGCTTTTAGGTGAGTCTTCCCACTTCAGTTAGGCCAATCCAGGTAAACCTCCAGTCATGCCCATAGGTCTATCTAGACCCTGGCAAGTTGACAATATTAAGTATAACAACCTCTATTCTTCATAAATGATCAAGTCTCCAAAATTCTGTTTTAGTATCTAAAAATGAGGCCAGTTACAATGCTGTTTGCTGGTGAACGCTAGGATGGGCTGTGGGACTTCCAGCTCATCCCCTGTCCCTATAGCCCGGACACATTGGAGGTATAAAAGGCTATGTCCACCCAGCTCCTGACACATTTGTGCCCTGGGACTTCTGGCTTTTCTTGGGAGTCAAGTATGGAACACACAAGTAAGAGGTGAGATTTGTAAGTGTGAGAAAAACAAAAGTGTAAATGGCAAGCAAAGTCTGAGAATCTTGCAGGGCTAAAAAAGAGGACCAGGACAGAAGAACCCATCTCTCACCACACAAAAGGAGGGTAGACCTTGTGAGACAAATTCAGGGAGGGGTTACATGCAGGGGAAGACACAATGAAGTGTTAGCATGAAACACAGCGTAGATGGAGGGAATTAGCCAAGAGACAGACACAGGTTAGCTGACTGCGGTGGTTTGAAAGAGAATCGCCCCCATGGACCCATAGGGAGTGACACTATGAGGAGGCGTGGCTTTGTTTGAGTAGGTGTGACTTTGTTGAAGGAAGTGTATCACTGTGGGGGTGGGCTTTGAGCGCTAATATGCTCAAGCTATGCCCGGTGTGATATAGTTTCCTTCTGCTGTCTAAATATCAAGATGTAGAGCTCTCCGCTCCCTCTCCAGCACCATGTCTGCCCGCATGCCGCCATGTTACTCCGTGACAATAATAGACTAAACCTCTGAAACTGTAAGCCAGCCTCAACTAAATGTTTTCCTTTATAAGAGTTGCTGTGGTCATGGTGTCTCTTCACAGCAATAGGAATTCTAGCTAAGGAACTGCCCATGTGTGAACTGCTTGGTTTCATTTCATCAGCGCTGTTCATGGAATGTGTGCCATGGTGGGAAGTGAAATTTTTTGAGTGGAATAAACATGTTTTTACTTTCTAGTGCCTGTTATACCAAGAGATGAGCCTTGCTCCAACTCTCTAGAGGGACTTGAGGGAACCAGCCATTGCAGGACCTTGGACAAGTCCCTCTGTCACCATGGGCCTTAATTTCACATGGTCACTATTGAAGGGGAAACATTTGCCTGTGTTTCTGGGTGACCCCTCCATAAGGAACAAGGAAATTGGCTGCCAGCTTCCCAATTCACAGTCAAGGCATCTGAGCCTGCTACCTCCTTGACTCTTACATTCACACACTACATTTGTGGGCTCATCCAGTGCTGTGACCACTACCTCGTATGGTAAAGGCTTAGCAGGTGCAATTAAATTAAGGATCTTGTGGTAAGACTGCTACCCTGGATTACTGATCTGCACCCTAAAATTACCATCAATGGAGTCCTTAGTGGAGAGATGATTTACACTGAGAGGAACGGGTCATGATACAGAGGCCGCGATCATCAGCGTTGATTACTAACTTGACTGGATTAGAATTACTAAGGCTTAGATTACGTTAACTGAGCTGGGAAGACCCATTCTAACTGTAGTGCCATTCTATGGCCTGGGGTCCTGGGTTTGAATGAAAAGGAGAGACAGAGTGAGCACCAGCCCTCAGCTCTCTGCTCCCTGGACACCATGTGACCAGCAGCCTCAAGTTCCTGCCACTATGACTTCCCTGCCCACGACAGACTGTGGGTCAAAATAAAGCCTACCTTCCCTACGCGGCTCTTGTCACAGCAAAGAGAAAAGCAACAGATACAGTGGTGGAGTGCTACACCAGCGTGCGAATGTACAAAGCTCCGGGTTTACTTCCTAGAACCAGAGAAACAGACCCAGGATGCTGCTGTGGTAGAGTATGAAGACTAAGAATCACTGTGGATCCAGTCAGCCACGATTCTGGGCCACGGTTTCAGGATGTGGAAGCTCTGCCTTTAGCAATGGATGGAAGTCGCTGGCCTTTGGTGGCACTTGTCCCTGGGCTCAGTCGCTGCTGCTGCTGAATTGAACGGCCTCTCATCCGGGCAGTGCTAATGGGTCCTGACAGCTCCAGTTCATCACCCTTGAGCAGGTCAATAAAGAGCCAACTTGGTTTTTTCTTCCTTTCTTTTCTATAAAATCACTTTGCTGCGATGAACTCGCAAATGAAAGCATCGCATGGCAAGAAGGAAGCCACTCAAATGTGTGGCCATCCCAAACCCTATACATCTCAGCAAATGTCTACACTGTTAGAGCGGTGTGGCACTCTACTTTTATATCCTCACTAGGTTTGCTTTTTGATTTTGATAGGAAAAATTTTAAAAGAGCTTCTGTGTCCCTGGTCCTTGGGCTGGGAAGGGGCTGAGGAATCCCTGGAAGCATTAGGAGCATATGTTACTAATCCTGATGAACTTGATCTGACCCATAAATCATTGTTAAATCAATTATCTTAATGTTTTTGTAAAGTGAAAGCATTTGGTCCACTGAGACGGCTCAGCAGGTCAACGGCACCTGCCACCTAGAGCCTGATGACCTGAATTTGATCTCCAGGACCCTTATGGTGGAAGGAGAGAACTGACTCCAGCAAGTTGTCCTTTGATCCCACACAGCTCCATACACCCTCAAGAACACACACAAATAAACAAATATTACTTCAAAGCACTTGATCCAAGTAGACTAGAACTGTATCTTGGCCTCTTAGACATCTGAGCATTCAGCTGTAAGTGTGATGGGTGGGCGGGGCGGGGGCATTGCTTTAAGAGCTGCAGGTTGAGATGGAGTGAATAGCATCAGCCTTGTCATTGCTTGTGCTTTACTCTTTGAAAGTGGGTACAGGAATGAGCATGGCTCAATGTCCTCTGGACTGTTTCCTCCACTCCTCCCAGGCCATTCCACACTCATGGTGATATCTCGAAAATGTTTCACAGAAGTCATCCAAGAACTTTCACTGTCCATAGACAAGATGACCACAAAGCAGATAGGTCAGGGACCAGTTCTCATCCACTGGGAGCTAGCATCCTAAAGAGAGGGGATTCATGTCTGGTATTGTAAATATGGTCAAAATCCACGACTAGGGAAGTCATGGGCTCTAGGACAGAACTTATTGATACCTTTTGCTAAACAGTCACATTGTCAAACTGCCTTCTAAATGTCTGTGGTTTATGCATCTGTCCACTGGGGTCAGAGAGGCTTCTTCCTGCAGTGGGCAGTGATTAATGCAGACTCACAGCTCTCAAAATTGCTGAGGATGAGACGGTTGAGCACTCAGCCATAGCTGGGACATCTATACCTACACCAAGGTTCATTTGTGCAGAAGGGACAGAAAGAAGGTCAGAGCCAGGAGACAGAAGGAGAGCTGTGGAATGTCTTCTAGACACGACATGGATGTTATATGCATCAACTCACAGCAGCTGTGGCCAGCTGACCAAGATCAACCCAGGTAAAAATCCTTTAGTGATCAGGGAAGGGCTCCCAATGCCTCACCACCAGCTGATGAGCTATTGACAGTTGATGGCTGCTAGGAGAGGGGTGCTCACCGGTAGGTTGGTCACACCCCAATGGATGAGCCTACACCTATGTGCATATAAGCAGCAGCTAATAAGACTCAATGGGTTATTTAAAAAAAACATGAAGTTGTAGCACTAATCTAAGTGGTCTTAATAATAAAAACCCGGAGTCAGATATTAGGGGGTGAAGGTTGAAAGATCAGAGAAGTAAAGCAGCCAGCCACTAGAGTTCTAACCTCTATGAAATTTCAGTCTGAAAAGGGGTAAGCTCCTGTCTCCATTCTCTTTCTATTCCTCTCCTTGCCCAGCCATATCACTTCCTGTTTCCTCCTTCCTAGTGCTGGGATTAAAGGCATTTGCCTCCCAAGTACTGGGATCAAAGGTGTTTGCCACCACTGCCTGGCCTCTATGGTTAACTAGTGGATAACTCTACACTCTGATCTCCAGGCAAGCTTTATTTGTTAGAGTACAAACAAAATAACACCACATGAAGTTGTGAGGGAGATGTGTTGGGGGCTGAGGGGAGTTGGAGGGAGGAGTCGGGGTTGATATGACCAAAATATAGTTTATCCATCTAATACATTTTGAGAACAACAAAAAATAGGTATATAAGAAATTTTGCTGTATCCCACATA
This sequence comes from Mesocricetus auratus, assembly GCF_017639785.1. Taxonomy (NCBI): domain Eukaryota; kingdom Metazoa; phylum Chordata; class Mammalia; order Rodentia; family Cricetidae; genus Mesocricetus; species Mesocricetus auratus. The sequence goes on along the minus strand of NW_024429266.1, from coordinate 147,599,572 downwards.
TTTCCCATTTCATGTTCAAGAACGATAAGACCTCAACTTGCTACTATGAGTTTCTCTGACCACTCACATCCATTTTAAAGCCACAGTAGTGCTATTGGCGTCTCCTCATAGAACATAACCTCCTATGACAACATCATGTTACTCCATCACACACTGTCTTAGCCGTGATCCTTGTCATTTAGTCCTCTAAGCAGGCTTCCAGACAGGAGGAGCAATCCATGCTTGGCAGGACATAACCATCACCAGTTCATGGCCTGCTTCCAGGCCTGTTTCCACATCCAGGGAAGTAAAAAATGCTATGAAACAACCGTTTTCAGAAGGCCCCAGACGTGTTTCTTAATATATGCAGCAGAACTTAAGTCCTCAGATTTTCAGACCAGATGGCTTTACAACGTTGCAAAGTAGGCTTGATTCCATAGTTATTTAAAAATGCCGTGCATTTTAAACACACAGTGCTTCTGCTAATTAACACTTCATAATTTCTCAAGGGTCCCGCAGGCAATTGCTACTATTTGCAACCAGTGCAAGATAGTGTCAGAAAAATCCTGTTTCTTTTCCGAATAGCTGCCCTGGGATGGAAAATGTGAAATGTCTCAGCGCTTCCTATTGTGTGAACAACATGAGGTGAAAAGTCAAGTGTGACTCCCTGAAGTTGTGGGTGACATGTAAGCACAACATCACATCCAGTTCTAGACACAGATGTTCTTCAAGACAGACCCCCACTGTGGTCCCATAGCCAAGACAATCACAAGAATATGTGTAAGTTAAACAGCCCCTAATGAGAACATGCACACACACACACACACACACACACACACACACACAGAGGCACATGCGTGCACACATATGCTCACACATGCACTGAGAGCTCAACCAGGCAGGCCGACCACAGGTGTAGAAGGTAGTAGTGGGACATTATTTCCAAATCTCACTGAGTGTCTGGCTACTTTTCTGTTGGTGTGACAAGACATTGTGCCCAAAGGCTACATACCGAAGGGAAGGTTTATTTGGACTGACAATTCCGGGGGACTAAGAGTCCTTCATGGCAGGGGAGCGAGGCAGGCATGATGGCTGGAGCAAGAACCTGAGAATTCACATCTTCAAATGCAAGCAGGAAGCAGAGAATAAACAGGAAGTAGCATGTGAGGCTCTCAGAGTCCTCCTCACCCCCAGTGACAGACTTCCTCCAGAAAGGTGACACCTAAGCCTACACAAACAGCACCACCAACTGGAGATCAAGTGTTCAGGTACCCGTGTCTCCAGGGGACCTTTGTCATCCAGCCACCACACAGAGGCAGGATTAAAGGCTGGGAAACTATGGGGGCACGGGAAGGGAAAGGAGCCCTGGACCCTTAAATCTGGATGAAGCAACTCTCCACAGAGTCAATGATCCAAGTACAATTAAGGAGCTTGCTGTGAAGGGCTCCTACACAGAGACAGCTCCTTTTATAGAAAGATATTTTAGATAAGAGCATTGAAACCACAGTGAGCATGCCTAAGGCCTAAGCATCTGTGACCTTCAGTATAGCCTACTCCACTGCCAGATGTAAACCTGTAATTTTCTAGGAGTCTCACAAGCAAAATGAGAATCCCCACTTACAGTAAAAAGATGTCCCGTGCAGCTCTTGTAACCCACGTTTCCACCCTCTTGGATTATAATCCTATCAAAGGTACTTCAGAAATCATCATGTGATATCATTTACCAAAAGGGGGAGTTGGAGGAGATGGAGCAGGGGTGGAGGAGGAGGTGGAGCAGGGATGTGGGGAGGGGGAGGAGGTGGGGAAAAGCTCCTGAGACGTACCTTGAACAATGTAACTTTGGAAGCCACCAACGTTGTCTACAGAGATACTGTTAGGCTGTTACAGAGGACTCTCTTGAGACGCCCGCCACACACTGGAGTGTGTCTTATTCTTTCCCACTGGAGTATGTCTTATTCTTTCCCACTGGAGTGTGTCTTATTCTTTCCCACTGGAGTGTGTCTTATTCTTTCCCACTGGAGTGTGTCTTATTCTTTCCCACTGGAGTGTGTCTTATTCTTTCACACTGGAGTGTGTCTTATTCTTTCCCACTGGAGTGTGTCTTATTCTTTCACACTGGAGTGTGTCTTATTCTTTCCCACTGGAGTGTGTCTTATTCTTTCACACTGGAGTGTGTCTTATTCTTTCCCACTGGAGTGTGTCTTATTCTTTCACACTGGAGTGTGTCTTATTCTTTCCCACTGGAGTGTGTCTTATTCTTTCACACTGGAGTGTGTCTTATTCTTTCCCACTGGAGTGTGTCTTATTCTTTCACACTGGAGTGTGTCTTATTCTTTCCCACTGGAGTGTGTCTTATTCTTTCCTGAGCACCTCTCTCTCTCTATTACACCCACACTTACATTTCTGTTAAATCTCTTCTTAATGAACTGCATGTTTGCTTCACGCTGACTCCTCCTGAAGTTCTTTACAGCGGCAAGACAAGGTCAAGCAAGCAAGCCCACTTCACCAGAGCGAAAGTCCCTCAACAGTACTCCCCAGGGTTAGCAAGCAAATTGTGGATCTGTGTCGCCTCAGGCCCTACTCCTGTGAACATCATGAAACCACCTACACAACCCCTTCCCCTCTGTCTCAGGTTTGAGCATGAGGAGGTTAATTTGGCTAGCATTGTTCCTCTTTATAGCAGCCAATGCCCTAGAGAGACTTGGCCAGACATTTGCTCATCTGTCTGACACCAATGTGACCCAATGAGCCAGTGTTCTTCCTGACATTCCCCGATGCTGTCAGGGTGACAGGAGACCAACAGGAGCATGTCCTAGCTAGGGAGACACATGGAGGGGGATAAGGGCCTCCTTACAGTAACAGTACAGAGGACCCTGAGGAGAAAGGGCTCATTAGAAGCTGATGAGCACCAAAGATGAAGGCTCTGTCTGGTTCACCTACTGGGACAGGCTGTGACCACCCACCTACTCTCATTCCAACAGAGCTGGCTGTGGGAGGAGATCTGGGCAGAAGGAAGGACACAGATGTAACCACGATAATGCAACAGAAGCATCTGCACTGAAAACCCTAAAGCAGCTGAGAACTAGATGAGCTGCCGCTGAGTTTAGACTAGAAGTTCTCAAGGAGCAGAGCTCACCTGGCATTGACCCCCTCCCCCAGGCCTCATTTCCGAGTCACCATTGGCCAAATGAAACTGCTAATATTCTGCCAGACCTAATACCCTGAGTTGATATCGTCTGTCTTATTCCCCTTTGTGTCTCACAGAGCTCGGCAACACCAGGCTGCAGTATGAGGCAGCCATAGTTCTACAGGACAGGGGAACAGGGTGCTATGTGTAATCTTGTTCTGGAGCGGTGCATACACACATGCAAAGTGAAGCCTTTGGGTCTTTACAGTTTGCAAAAGCATTTATCCAGGGACCACCGGAATGCAAATCCACAGCTCCCATGAGTGATTGACAATTGTCCAAATGAGAGGCATGGGATTTGACAAGGAGCTGAACCAGTGGAGACCTCACACTCAGGAACCTAAAAGCACTCTCTGGTCCCTGAGTGTACGTATGCCTCACAGATCCAGGGTGCCAAGCAGGCACGTGGGGCTTTGTGTCAAGGGGAAAAGCATGGGGCATATAGGCAACTGGGAGCCAGGTCCCTGATTACATGGTGGAACCACCAGGGGCGGTGGGAGGACGGGAAGGAGCTGGATCCTGTCTAAGTCAGAGCAGCAGAGCCCCAGGGGGGTGAGGCCTCCTCAAGACAGAGAGCTCTGCCAATGCAAGCCCCTTCTAGACCAGTAAGCCCAGTGTTTGTCTGGGAAAGTCAGTGGCTCTCTGGAATGTGAGGGAGACAAAGGAATTGTATGTGTGCGGGGTGAGTTAGATGTCTTAGTTCATCCAACCTCAGTAATGCATGGACTACACTTGAGTCCTGGAGCTGTGACTGTCACAAGAAGCAAGCCTCCCTGCGAGGTGGAGGTGGTTCTGGTCTGGTGTGCACACTGCCGTTGACATAGTCTGAAGCCACTGTCCCCCACCAATTATTTCCCATCTCATCACAGCCACTCCTGCTCACAGTTCCCATCCGTGTCATTTAGCATAAAAAATCCAGCACACTGACACAAACATAAAGAAACATGACATGCGGAGTCAAATGGGCACTGTTCTGAGCCTGAAGTCTGAGGCCATCTCCTTGACACTTGCCACGGGCTCTGAGTCTGTAGAATGTTTCCCTGGAGCAGATGTTGCTATTGCAGGCAATATGAAATCTCTGCTGGCGGCCTCCTCCTGTGATCTCTGAATGCTTCTGAAAGAGGCTTTAATAATGTATAGGAAGGGAAGGTACCCATGAATTAAACACCAAGCCACTCCCCAAGATGTGCAACCTCCACGCTGCCCTGTCTACACACTAAGCTAATGGGCCAGCATTGTGCCTGCAACGTCTGGTTTACACCAGGAAGGAGGCTTTTGCCCCCTAAGCCTTGTCTGAGGATGCCATCTGACAAGTGCAGGTGTGAGCCTGTGCCAGCTTGTCAAATGCTGGTCACACACACTATTGTCAGCCCAGGAAGAGAAGGTGCTTTTGGCTTAGCTTTGTGAATGGCAGGGAGGGCTTAGTTCATTTGAGTGACATTGTAAAGCATGGTACCAAAAAGTATGGCTGGCATGGTAAAAAACAAAAACAAATCAAGGATCAGGGGCGATGTGGTGGGCAAAAACAAAAGTCTATGCCTAGACTCCCAATGAGCAGATTATATAACTGATGTCCCTGAGCAACCTGGGAAGAGCTTAAATATTGTTAATACAAAAGGCTTGGCACATCTCCAGAAATGCTGACTGAACGAATAAGAAAGGATTGCCTTTCTTGTCCCCAAGTCCCAGAGCTTTCCATAGTAGACACACAAAAGCCTACCCAAAGCAGCAGATGAGCAGACTTTAGCTCCGTTGTCAAGGAAACCAGTCTGCTCTTAGCTCTAGAATTAGAAAGCCTGGGCCTGGCCTCCACAGAGCTGCCACCCACCCCTCCTGATGGAGCCCTCCATCTCTTCTTCACCACACCCCTGCACTCTGAGACCCTTTCTCTAGCAAAAGCCCTGACATGTGGCTGGAACAGGAGCTCCTGTGACAGCCCAAGCCAACCTGCAGATAAGCCCACGGGGAAATGAATGTCTTTACAAGAAAGGCTAGAGTCTGGGACCAAGGACAACAGCTTGACCTGAGTTGTCAGGAATGGCCTAAAGAAATGGGATTTACTACTCAGTGCTGGCCCAGTGCTCTCTTGCTCCAAAACACCTGCCTCACACTTCCCAAATGGGAGCCTTAGCCACAGCATCCAACAATGGGCAGGCCCCACTGCTTTGTGGGAGGGAGGGTGTGGCTGGGAGAGATCTTTGGAATGAGAGCACTCCCCCTGAGAGGTTCTCAGAGACTCGGGAGTAATGGAAGCTATCAGAGGAAAGGAGAGGAACCCGATGTTACTAATAACGAGTGAGGGAGGGCAGGATGGAAAGGATGGAGGTAAGACAGCTGCTGGTAAGAGGGGAATGTGCTCATGAAATGTAGGAGCGGGGAGAAATTAAAGGAGGCTGTGAGAGGGTGCCTCTTAGGGTCTTTGCTTGATACACCAAACGCCAGGGGCATCCACAGTGGTGCACCATCGGTGACAAACTTCAGGATTGTGGGGTCTATGCTTAGACATGGTCTAGAGATGCAGATACTCAGTATTGTGCATTCAGTACTGTAGCGTCCTCCATCCAAGTTCAGGACTTGGAACATCCCCCATCATTAAGTGGTGCATGTCTGTACTTGACCCTAATGTCCTGAGCCAGTGTATGTCTCTCTCCCTTCCAAACCCTCAACCCTGCATTAGGCCCATTTTGATACATGTTATATCTATCCTTTTAAGCCAAGAGCCCTGAAGAATCTCACACCAGTCCTTCTTTCTACAATACACAGCCTTGGAAGAACAGCCTGTGTTAAGTACCAGACCCTAGTTACCAGGGGCTGACTGGGTTTGTCGAGTGCTCATGAGTGGATCAACACCTATTCTAGACAATGACAAACTGTCTGAAGAGGTGTTCAGAATTTGTAGTTGGGGGTGTAGCTCAGTTGGTAGAGTGCTTGCCTAAAATGCACAAATTGCTGGGTTTGATCCCTGGAACGTGACAAAAACTGGGTGTGGTGGCGCATGCCTATAATCCCAGTACCAGAGAAGTGGAGGAGGGAGATCAGAAGTTCCAGATCATTATCAGCTACATCAAAAAAGTTTAGGCATAGCCTGGCATGGTGGTACTCACCTCTAATCCCAGTACTCTCAAGGCAGGAGGCAGGATCTCTATGAGTTCTAGGCTGGCCTGTCTACATATCAAGTTCTAGGCCAGCCAAGGCTACATAGAAAGACACAGTCTCACTGAAATAAATAAATAAATATATGAGAGAGAGAGAGAGAGAGAGAGAGAGAGAGAGAGAGAGAGGGAGGGAGGAAGGGAGGGAGGGAGGGAGGGAGGGAGGGAGGGGGAGAGAGAGGGAGAGGCTAGTCTGAGCTCTATGAGATAGTAAGAAAAGGAAGGGAATGAGGGAAAGAGGGAAGGAGGGAGAGTTGATTCAGAACTTTGAAGCAATCCTGGGAAAGAATTTGAAGATTTCACCTCTGGAATCTCAGTCTATGTCTGGGTTTCTCCAGTGCTCTGTTGAGCTTTCCCAGTAGCATCTCCTACCATGGCTGCTTTGTTATTCTTCCTAATGAAGACAGTGCTATCAGCACCCAGAAGTCAGAGGGACACCTGAGCAGGGAAAGGAGGGGTCTCCTGCTGGCAGCAGGGCTTTGGGAGGAAATTTGCATAATGATTAATGGGAAAGAAAATGACTCTTTGTCTAGTAGGACTAGACTTTAATTAGACAGACATGCACCTGGATCAGTCCTGAGAGGATGTCGTTGTCATGGGAACACAGTTAGTTGTGCAATCCCAATTTTAAAAGCTTGAATCCTTTGCTAAAAGTTATAATACTTTGAAAGCCCCCTTTTCATTTCCCACTCAAAGCATTCCACAACAGCTACCCACAGGCCCTTCCCCCAAACTTTAACCTCCTCCAACCCCTGTGTCCAGCCCGGGGCGTGTCCCCACTCCCCTCTCCTCCCCTTCTACAGCCTCAGCACAGGGGAGCAAATGTTAAGAACTCATCCAGCTTTCCTTTCACTAGCCACCCCCTCCCTGCCTTCTCTCAGCTCTCCTGCTTTCCACCACACAAGACAGGCATGGCCCTCCTCCTCCAGGATGCATGGGACACTGGACACAAAGCCAAGTGTCTGTCAAAACAGCCAAGGTAGTGAGTGGAGAGGTGGAGACTGTTCAAACAGATGCTGATGGCCTCTGGCGGAAAGGAGACCGGTAGTGTGAACAGAGAGACAGAGGGCCGAGGCTCAGGTGGAGATGGACTGGGGGGGGGAGGAGTCAGAGTGGGTGATCAAATAAGACAGCAGCAATTTCCCTGGAGTCCACTCACGTATTACGTTATGTATAGCACCAGTCCAGAAGACAGAGAATGACACTTGCCTGGGCCAGCTGAGCATCTTTAAACACCTTTGTAAAACATCCTTCTGGCTTTATGATGTAAGTGTGACAGTTTTCTGAAGTCTGCCACCACACTTGGATGACGTTTATAAAGACCACTGTGTGGACAGATCAGTTGTTTAGCCTATTGTATAACTTCTAGAAGTTGCCCAGTTATGAAAATCTTATTAATGCATTCCTTATTTTAGAAAATCTATTTTGCTATTTTTTAAATGTGAGGGCTGAGGGGTGGGGGTTGTCTCTGTAGATGAAGCGTTAGTACTGCAGGCATGAGGACTGAACTTCAGATCTCAGAACAATGACAGACTCTGATCCCAGGACTCATCAAGAGACCCTGCCACAATGAATAAAAAGTGGAGACTGGCTGAGCAAGTCTCCTGGTATTAACCTATGGCACACACACACACACACACACACACACACACACACTCATACACACACTCATGCACATGTACTCTCTCTCTCTCACACACACACACACACACTTAAATAACATGACATTGAAGGTGTACAGAGTTAATGGTCCCCTAGTTAGAGTTTTAGTTAGGGTCATTATTGCTGTGCACCATAGTGATGAAAGGGTTTATTTCCTTCGCAATTACACATCATTGTTCATCATCAATTGCAGTCAGGATAGGAACTCACCAAGGTCAGGAACCTGGAGGCTGGAGCTGATAAAGAGGGCATGCAGTGGAGCTGCTTACTGACTTATTCTTCATGGCTTGCTCAGCCTGCTGTCTTATAGAACCCAGGACACCAGCCCAGAGATGTCCCCACCACAATAGGCTGGGTCCTCTCCCATCAGTCAGTAATTAAGAAAGTGCCATACAGGCTTGTGTACAGCCTGATCTTATGGAGCCATTTTCTTAACTGAGGCTCCCTCCTTTCAGAAGACTTTAGCTTGTGTCAAGTTGACATAAGAGTACCCAGAGCAGATGCTTATAGACATAAAATTCAGCGGGGGGGGGGGCAGGGAGGGAGGCCCTATGATGTACATCTTGTTCTGACAGACTTTCCCAAGTCCCCTGCTCTGACTCTATCTCCCTGAGGGTCTAGGCTACAGCCCCTTAATTCTCCAGGTCCAAAGATATCAGGTGCCAGCTAGCCAGCCCAAGGCTGTCTCTATCCTTACTGCCAATCTTTATTGTTCCTCTTTTTTCCTTAGTGTTTGGACAGCTATATCCTTTTAGGGACAGAGAAGAAGACGGGGAGAGTATTAAGGGGAGCAGGAAAAGAGAAAAAAGCCCCTCAGTTGCCAGCTGAGTGAGAGTCAGGAACTCTAGCACAATCGATATATACTATGTTTGCTGGAGACAAAATGCCTTCTCCATGCAGATGTTTGAAACGGGGAACCACGCTTAAGGCCTAAGTATTCATGATCTTCCAGTAGTGTTCCCCCCTACTCCATTTTAGCATCACAGGAATCTGTTTATAGTAAATGACATGTCTTACCCACCTTGTGCAACCCCTGTGGCCCATGTGGGTTTTTTTAGGTTAATTTTGTTTTAAATTTTGTGTATGTGGAGGGGATGGTATGTGTATGTGAGTACAGTTGTCAATGGAGGTCACAGGCTTCCAATCTCCCTGGAGCTGAGGTTACAGGCAGTTGTGAACTGCCCATCATGAATGCTGGGAAGGGATCTCAGGTCCTCTGCAAGAGCAGTACCTGCTGTAACCACTGAGATTCATCTCCAGACCTGTGACCCACTTATTGAAAGGGTAGAAACGGAGATAAAATTAGGAGGAGGACCTTAGAAACGCTCTGAACTATGTAATTCCAAAAGCCTCTGAAATCCTGCAGTCACTGCAAAGACAGTCTCTTGAGAAACCCACACCCACACCAGGGTGTGCACTATCCTCTTCCTAAGGGCCTTAAATCTATGTTGTACTTGTACTTAAATCTATGTTGAGAATCAGTAACTCCAACTCTATTCATATGGTTCACACTAAAATTTTCTCCTGTGAAAAAGTCAAGAATCCCAGCCTCATTGGCATAGAGGTCTCTAAGCAAAGGTCAGGAAAACTTATGACTAGCTGGGAGGTGGTGGCGTATGCCTTTAATCCCAGCACTTTTAAAAGTTAAGTTTTAAACACCACAGGGCATGGAAAGATGGCTCAGTGGTTAAGAGCATGTACATTCTTGCAGAGACCCGAGTTCAGGTCCCAGCATCCACAACAGTGACTGACAAATCAGTTGTGACTCTGACTCCAGGGACCTATGACAGCTCTGGCCTCCAGGGACACCAAGATATGTGTGTGCACATATCTACACACAGACACACACATAACAAAAAACAGAATAAAATAAAAATTAAAAACAAAGTAAACATTGCTTAGGGACCTTTCCTGTATGTGAGAGCACAGAGACAGAGTCTCCCAAATGGTCCAAGGAACTCCAGTGAGGATGGGGTCTGGATGTCAGTCAGAACCCAATGTCTACTTGCACACTGAAAGCACAGCTCACAAGAACTCCAAGAATAGGGGCTGGTGTTAACCTCAGAGGCAAATGGCAAACAGAGGACTCTACCTTTTAAACAGAGGACGGAAAGGGGCGGGGAACAGCATGTGAAAAAACATTCATCTCTCTTCACTCAGCCAAGACACAGCTCCTGGCCAGAAGGGAGAGCCGTTCTCTCCCCTCAGCCTGTCTCCCAGCTCAGGCAAGGTCTCCACCACCAGAAAACTCAGCCACCTTCCCACCGTGGTGAGGCAGCCACTCATCAGAAGGCCAGAGCATTTTCTGCCATTTCATCTCCAAGCATGCTTCCTCACCAGGACCGTGCCAGCCATGCCCTGTGGCCGCCGGGAGATGGAGCCTCCAAGGCTGTATTGCAACCACAGCTTTGAAGACATGAATGAGAAGGGCCTATGACAAGGAGGGATGTGAGAGGCAGAAACCCACGGGGAGCACAATGAAGGCACAGCATGTGATTACAAACGGTCAGCTGGATAAATACGAAGCTAAATTCTGAGTTATAGCATACATATCAGAGACAACAAAATTCAAGGTGTACAGCTTAGATCCTGTGCTTGGACATGGCGGCACATGCCTGTCTTCTGAGCATTCAGGAGGCACAGGCTAGCTCTATCTCACAGCCATACAGTAGATATTTTCTCAAAAAAGGCAAAAGGAGCCAGATGGATCATTCCTCTAATCCGTGGAATAACCAGGCTGAGGCAGAGGACTGTTGTCTGTGCTACAAAGTGCAACCCTGACCCCCAAAGAAAATAAATCCAATAATAAAAATTGAATAATCATGTATAAAATAACTCAGTGCTGGGATGTGTCTATAAACCCACACCGGAAAATCAGGGGAGAAAATAAAATCACAGACAATGGACCACATTAACAAGCTTGTCAGTCCTTCAAGAGTTACAGAGCTTGGGGGAAAGGGACAATGGGGAACCTGAACAGATTCATAGACAGAAAAGGCAGTCCCATTACCTCCATCTTCACAGGACAGTCAGACAATCTACAGACTGCTTAGCAAGATGCATAGTGAATATTGACATTAGAGTAAGAATTTCAACACACAGCTGAGCCAAATGTGAAAACATTTTATTAATACCTCTTTCATTCTAGAAAAAATACTTATACAGGGGGAGAGAGTAGGGTTTTTGTTTTGGCATTTATTTTTTAATCTAAAGGGTTTTTGTTGTTGTTGTTAATGGGTTTGTTTGCCTTTAAATATGAATACAGTGAGTTCCTGACTCCTTTGCAAGCCATCACCAGCCTTGACCTAGGAGGAATTAAACAAAGGAATGTGTTCCCCCTGCAGCATGCATAAGCCAGGCCTGCTGGGCAAGCCTGGAATCCCAGCATTTGGGAGGGAGAGAACAAAGATCAGAATTGAAGGTCACGGGAAACTACAGAGCAAGTTTGAGGCCAGCCCCAGCTACCTGAGACCCTGTCTCAAATAACAGCAGCATAAAAAGGATACTTTGTCCTTCAGAGAAAAGTAACAATAACAACAAAAAAGTTAAGCAGCAACCTAATTGCAGACTGGAAAGCAACAGGAGATGTAAGGGCAGGCAGAGTCACCAAGAAAGTTCTCTGGTCACAGAAAGGAACCACTCTCCTGGGACAGAGAACAAACTGCCAATTTTGAGACTCAAGATATTTGACGTTGAAAATGCTATGGTTCTATGCCATAAACTTATCTCCGGAGACACCTAGTCCGATAATTAAAATTCTAATATGCAGATGAGCCTAGCTGGGGGGCAGAAAGGACAGTGTTTAGTACAGCCAGTGTATGGGTGAAGACAATGGCTCAGAGCATCACTGAGTATCTATCCACCTTCTCCTACAGGAGAGGATCAAAGTCCCCCACTCCAATTGTGATCAATGAAATATAAACACAAGGGGATGGAGAGAGATGCTCAGCAGTTGAGAGCACTGGCTGCTCCTCCAGAGGACCCAGGTTTGGTTCCTGGCACCCACGTGGCAGCTCACAACCATCCCAGAAGATCTAATGCCTCCTATGACCCCGGTGGGCTCTGCGCACATGTGATGCACATACATGTACCAAAAAATGAGTGGATAAATAAATCTTAAAGAAAATATGAAAGTGAGTTCTGCTAGGAAGAAGCATCTCAGAAATCTTCCTCGTGCTACAGCATGAGGTGATTTCTAGATAGAGAAGAGTCATCTGCTAAGCCTCAGTAAAGAAGACTCTGAAAGGAGTCCCCTCCCCATTCTCCCACACCCTCACTTGCTGAACCCAAGCACCCTGGAGATCCCAGGGTGGCCTGAACTGCCACTTCTGACCAGTGGCCTGAGTGGGATCACAGTTAGCAGGAACAATTACACACCATAAGATACACAAGCTGGGCATCTTGCCACATCTGTAGCCCCAACTATTCAGCCACCTGAGAGGCTAATTGCACTCAGGAATTCAAAACCAGGCCAGGCAACATAATGAGACTGTCTCAAAATTTAAAAAATAAAATGAGAGCTAGGGACACAGCTTGGTGGTATTACACTTGCCCAGTATGCACAAAACCCTAGGTTCAATCTCTAGTATTGCAGAAAGTAAGCTATCTAAGATGCTTTAGACATTAGAAAGAATAGAACAAACCTAAGGAGAGAAGGAATGAATAAATTAGAATCATATAAACTAATGAAAAGTAGTGAGCATGATGGCTCATGCCTTAAACCTCAGCACTCAAGAGATCAAAAAGGAGGACTACAGGTTCAAGTGCAGCCTGGGCAACAGAGTCAGTTCTAGGCCAGTCTGAGTTCCAAAGTGAGATCAGGTCTCAAAACGAAACCAGCAATAAAGGAAATCAATGAAAAGAGAAAACAAAGAAATCCAAGAGCTGGTTCAAATACAGAGATGGACTCTGTATTAATTGCCAACTTGATAGGGTCTAAAATCACCTGGAAGATGGGCCTCTGGCATGGGTGGATGGACAGAGAGTGGGGGAATTATCTTGGTTCCTTTCTTTGGGGTGGTAAGACCTACCCACTGCGGTGAGCACCATTCCCTGGCTGAGATTCTGACTATGCAATCAGAGAGAGGGAGCTGAGCAGCAGCAGACATTCGTCCTTCTCTGCCTCCTGGTTGGGATGGAACACGACCTGCCCGCTTCAAGTTCCTCCTCTCTCTGTTAAGTTGCTTAGTTGCGGTATAATTTCAGGGCAGCAGAAAAGTAAGGAATACAGACACATCCTAGCAACTTAGTAAGGAAGTGGCAGACAAAAAACAAACAAACAAACAAACAAACAAACAAACAAAAAACCCAGGAAAGTGGGAATCTCTGTCCAGCTGCAGAAGCTAAAACAGACAAGAAAACTCAGCGGCCACCACGTCTTCTGGGCTTTAGCTTTTTCCAGGCAGTGAGCACGCTAACAATTTTTGCATGTCCCACCACCACACATGACCTAAACTGCTTTAGAGAACCCTCAAAAATGAGGTTCTCGGCTACATTAGAACAAAAACATTATACTGAAGTCATGCACTGTTGCTGGGTGAGCAGCCGCAGGTAGGTGTGGCAGAGGCAGCTCGCTGCTACTTCCTACACGTGGATCAGCTTTCACAAGGGAGAAATAGCTTCAAAATACTGAAGCCGACACAAAGAGGAGACAGTGGCTTGTTCTGTCTCAGGAAGTGTGGGACATTTCAAAAACAGCTGTTAAATCTCTGAAAGATTTCCTGGGTTTGAACAGAAAAACAACCCTAGAGTCCTGGCCTCAGAAGTTGTGTCAGCATGGCACTTAAAGGTAAAAGTGGACAAAGTGGATGCCCAGGAGGTCTGCAAGGCTCTTCAAAGCAAAGCTTTAATTTGCCAAGCAAACTGAGATATTGGCTTTAAATGACACATCCTACTTTGGGCAGTGAATGCTAGAATTTGGATTTTTGTTGTTGGTGGTGATAATGTTTTTTGTTTAAGAGCAGACCTCTTTCATATGCATGTGTACATATATATTCATTTAGTGCATATGTGTACAGGTGCATGTGTATCAAGATCTACATATGTGGAGGTCAGAGGTCAACTTGCATGGGTTGGTTTTCTCCTTTTACCAAGTGGTTCCCTTCGAACTCAGGTCTGATGGGGGATGTCCTTCTGTATATATGTTTCTCTTATTGGTTGATGAGTAAAACACTGTTTGGTCAATAGAGGCGGGGAGATAGGTGGGACTAGGAGATGAGGAGAATTCTGGGAAAGATAGGCAGAGAGACACCAAGAGGAGACGCCATGTAGGATGCTAAAGGAGTAATAGGTTTGAACATTCTCCGGTAAGCCAGGACCACATGGAAGTACATAGATTTATAGAAATGGGTTAATAATTAAGATAGAGCTAGCCAATAAGAATCCCTAGCCATCAGCCAACAGTTTTATAATTAATATAGCATCTGTGTGTTCATTTGGGGCTGGAAGCGGCAGTGGGGCCAGGTGGGACAGAAACTCCAGTTATACAGGTCATTGGCCTTGGCAGCAGATACCTTTATCCGCTGAGCCACCTTGACAGTCCCTATCTTTGTTTTTGCTTTTTTTTTAAGTAAAAAATTATTGGTGCTTCAAAGTAAAGTGTTAAGATAGCTTGTTTCAGTAAGACAAGAAGACTCTCTTGTTTTTCTCATGAGAATCTTTAACAAAATACTCATGAGAAATAACAAGAGTGACCTAGTTTGTATGTCTTTAGGTTATTTTTACTACATCAAATAATGCTTAATTTGGCAATTTATGATCATAATATTCCTACTCATAAATTCAAGGTGTATTGAAAATTAAAACACAGTTAACAGCCCAAGCAAAAATACTTTTGGTAATTATAAAACAGTGGTGGCTGACAGAGGTGAAAGCTAAGGAAAATCTTAACACTGCCGTTGAACATTTCATAGTATAAAAAATACAGTGAGAAGAATTTTCTTCCAAACATTACTTAATTGGCAAAGAAGCTTGTTCAATTTACAACAGAACACTTGTATTAAAGAAATAAAATCTGTTACCAGATGTTGGCAGTTACTGAGAAGGAAAAAAAATTAGCTGGCAAAGTCATCCCAGTGAAGAAGCCAGGCAGCACCCCAGCAAATGTGCAAGTTCGTTTAATTTGGGCAACAGTGCTCAGAACACTGATACAGTTATTCAGCTGTCAGCTCTCTCCCTCTCTCTCTCTCTCTTTCTCTCCATGTGCGTGCATGGATGCGTGTGCTGTGAACATGCCATGGTGTATGTGTAGAGGTCAGAGGACAGCTTGTGGAAGTCAGTTTTCCTGTTCTACCATGTGGGTCTTGGGGCTCAAACTCAGATTGTAAAGCTTGGTGGCAAGTGCCTTTAGCTGAGGAGCTGAACACTGCCCTTGCTTTTGTTTTTTAGTGAGGGTCTTAGCATGTAGCTCAAGCTGGCCTCAAACTCACCATCCTCCAGTGGGCTGGAGTCAATAGACATGTGTTACCACATCTGAATCCTGCAGTGGGAACATGCTCTGAGAATCCTGTCACTGTGCAGACACCACCATGTATATAAACATGAACGCAATCATGCAGCCTGCTGCATACCCAGACCTTGTCACAGGATCATTGTACATGGGCTATCTGCTGGCTAACGTGCTGTGCACCTGAGGAATTTGGCCTCTTCATTAGAGCAGGTAGATGGCTCCCTTGAGGAAGTGGCAGGTGAGCTGATCTTATAGGAAGAATCAGTAGAGAGGCAGGAAAAAAGTGCTGACCGAAGCACCTACATGTGCAAATGCCCTGCGCTGAGTCAGAGCGCTGAGCCTCCGCAAGGTGTCTAGTCCTGTTAATTATCAGCTTGGCACAGCACAAGAACTTCTACTGAGGAATTACCCACATCAGATTAGCTTGTGGGCATGTCTGTGGGGTATGGTTTTGATCGCTCATTGATGCAGGAGGGCCCAGCCCACTGAGCACTGTTCCTTGGACAGAAGGTTCTGGGCTGTATAAGAAGGCTAGCTGTGCTTGAGTGAGTCAGCAAGCAGCCTTCAAGTTCCCGCCCTTTCTTCCCCTCAGTGGTGGAGTGTGCCCTGAAGCACAGACCAAATAAAGCTTTCCCTCCCCTAAGTTGCTTTTGGCCAGAGTGTTTCATCACAGCTACAGAAATCAAACTATAACAGAAAGCTAGAGTCGTAACTGCCAAGCAAGGGGCCTGGAGAGGCCAGCAGTGGTGACTTAGGGAGCTGACTGTGCTGGGTCACTTTCAGCATGTACTCACTCAACTGGCAATCAGACATTCACTGATACCCTCTGTGTGTCCAGCACTGCACCAGATGAAGCATGAAGCATTATGTGTCTGAGCCTAAAAAAGCCTCAGAGTCGGTTCTCCATATCAATACAAATCGGAATAAACATCTCTTGCCTAAAGCTTGGAGGGAGTCAGGTATGGTGGCGATGCATGTCTTTAATGCCAGCACTCAGGAGGCAGAGACAGATGCATCTCTGTGAGGTTCAGGCCAACCAGAGCTACACAGTGAGAACTTGCCCCTCCAAAATAAAATAAAATAAAATAAAATAAAACAGGAAAAAAACAAAAGCAAACTCTGAGGGAAAGAAAGGAGGAATTCCAAAGCGGCATCTCACACCACCCCCACCCCCATCCCACCCTTGTGTGTACGGTTGTGGGATTTGTTCTCATTTTCTTTGCTTCATAAAGAACAGAACTAGGGATGGTGTGTCTTTTGTGAGGGAGGGGCTTCATTTCTAAGTCCCAGCACAAAGCCTCATACTCTGGGGAGGGAGGGGAAGACCCCATCAGAAGCCGGACAGCCTCCCAATGCCCTAGGGAGAGCAGCTGTGTAACCTCCCCCTTCCCTGAGAAGGCACCAAAGACACTTTCCATACCAGGGCTGTGCATACCATGCAAGTCTCTCTTGTTGACTGCTGTTGCTAAGAAGAGTCCATTTCATCTCAATTCACTGTGATGCAAACTACAGGTTATATAAAATGCAAATGCTGAGGGGGGGAAGCCTTAAATAAGACACATGCTCTTTTTTCAGAACTCAAATTATAATGAACTAGTGAGCATGCAGGTATGAAGTCACCTGTCACAGTGGCTCGACAATTAGAATGAAGGCTTTTGCACTTGAAAGGAGTCTTTGGAGTAGGGATGGAAAGGAAGGAACATTTGTCTTGATTTGTCTGGCCCTGTTTCAGTGCCCTTTGAAGCATTTTCTCCGATTTTGCGGGCAGAATTAACAAGCCTTTCCCCTGTGTTCTGAAGGCCTTGGTAGTGGGAACACTTTGTAGCGGTGACTTTGGGGGTCTCTTTGCTGCAACTTAGCTTCCTTTACACTCTGGAGCTTAAGAAGGATGTGCATTGGGGGTAAGGGTGGCCTGGGAATGGCTGGCAATTTCAGACTGAAGCACTATTTGGTGACAATGTTTCCTTTGGGTCCAATGGTATTGCTGTTTGATGTTCAATGTTTCTTTCAAAAACTACCCAGACCAGCAAGGACAACTCCTTGAAATAGCTTCCTTTAGAGGTGAGTCTGGGTGTTCTGTGCTTTCTTGGAAATGGATAATGGCATAAGATTGGAGTGGTTCCTTTAAAAATCTTAACACGATATTTCTGACAGAGAAATTGTGGTTTTCTTGTCCCTGAACCTCAGGAAGAGCAGCCATGAAAAATGGTACCAGAATAGGCCTGGTCATGTTTGATGGTGGTCCAGCTCTCCTCTTCACCCTGAGTCTCCAGAGGAGGGTTTAAAGTGTCACTTGGTCAAGCACTGATGGAAAGGGACTTCTCTTGGCGTCTGTGATCTCTCCAAATGATCCTTGACACTGTGACTGGTTAGAGCAAACAGTGTACTGCAATCACTGCTGTCTTCCCTCCTGGTCATGTGTTTTTTTAAACAAGGGAGAGGGGACCAGAAGTCAGGGAACTTCCTGTCTGCTGCCCTTACTACAGCAGGCTCTTGTGACAGGCCACCCTGGATACATTTCCTGCCTGGGAACAAGGATTTGCTCTTTGGTTCCTCTGGGGTGACTGGCTGCTGAAGACTCTTTCACAAGCAAGGTCTGAAAGCCATTGTCCAGCACCTGTTACCTGAGCAAGTGACATCCATGTGTTCACTGCCTTAAATGCTGTCCTCAATAGAAAGCCTGGCTCCTCAGATGTATTCTGAGCGGACTACATTCAACACAGCGGTAGCCTGTTAAGGAGCTTTGGCGAGGGTGAGGGTTTCTGGAGAGGTAAGTTCCAAATTCCATTAAACCACATTAGAAACGAACTCAGGAGCATAAGCACATAACAAGCCATTAAATAATTCAGAGGATGCTAGGAATCTGCAAGCCATAGAGAATGCATGCTCCTTGGAAGGGTGGTTGGTACTACCCACTTCTGCTGGCTAAGGGAACATCTGCCTGTGTAACATTGCCTCACTGGCATTCCCCCTTGACTTCTGCCTTCCCAGAAGAATCTGTCTTGTCCAGAGGAAAATGTGCCCACTTAGAAACTACACGTGCCTGTGTGCCCTAAAGCCAGAGTAACAGCTAACTATGGTAACTGGCTCAATAATACACAAACAGATCTGGAAGTCTAAATTCCAGGTAAAATACCACCAGCTGCCTCTCACACGGTCTCTCCTCTCTGTCTGTAAGGCAGACAAAGGGCTGGAGATGGCTTAGTTACAGGAAAGCCCATTACAAGCTAAGCAAGGCAGGCAGACTGGCCTGCATGTCAGTGCCATCGTGAGGCAGTAGGCCTGTTTTCTAAGTTCTGGCCTCCTAGTCGGAGAAGAAACTTTGGCTAAGCCTTCGTGGCTGAGTTTCCATCTCACATGACTGGAGAGAAGCCTGTGCCAATGCAGAGCACAATGCAGATTAACAATTCCCTGTCCGACTGCTCTGGGATCTGCAGGCGAGCACAGCATCTTTCTGAGCTGTGCCTACGCTAGCCGCACAGCAGAGAAGGGTGGGTGTGGCTTCTCAAACGCTGATGACCACAGAACCTTTTATTTCTTCAGTCCTCTGTGGAGAACAGTGCTCAACCAAAGTGTCCTACGTGTCCCAAATGTGCTGTTGACAGCCATCCTCCCTCCCAACTATGGATTGCTGTTGACAGCGCACCCTCCTAGGATACACAAACATAAATGCTTAGCAAAAGTTGAAATGCACATCTACACATACACTCACACACATACACAGAGGCCATAGTGGGTAAGAGCAAGTCTTAAATAGCCAAAGTCACGGAGGAGATGTCCACAGAGGAAGAAGAAATGTATGATGATGGCCATAGGAAGTGGTATGATACAGGGGTAAGGTCAAAGGTCAAGAAAGGGCAAGCATCACTGGTCAGGCAGCGAAAACAGGAAAAGAAAGAAGAATCTTCCCCCAGAGCCCTTGGGAGAGCCTGGCTCTGTGACAGCTTCACCTCAGCCCTGGACGCTAACAAGTTGCTCTTGCATTAAGCCTGTCCATCTGTGGTACCCAGTTGAGGTGACTCTGGGAAACCAGTTACCCTGGCAACACTGTTTTTCCTGTTTCTGGGGAGGAGCACTGAGAATCAGCATTCAAACTTAGTGGGCTAGAGAGCCCACCTCCCCACACCAGGCACTTCCACTACAGTTAGTTAGCAATGTGTGCATATGCTTTCTGCCCTTCTTCCTTGAGATAAAATAGCATCTTGAGGACTCATATCTAGGGAGGAGAAGTTAGGCAGGCATGGGGTGTGCACCTTTAATCCCAGCACCTGGGAGGCACAGGCAGAAGAACTTTGTGAGTTTGAGGTCAGCCTGGTCTACATAGAGTTCCAGGCCAACCAGGGCAACACAGTGAGAACCTGTCAGAGAGAAGTGTGTGTGGGGGGGGGGGTGCAGGGCATGACAAAGGAAGAGGGATGAAGGAGAAAGGGAGGAAGGGGGAAGCAGAGGAGGTGGTGAGATGAAGGGGAGGTAGATGGAGGCAAGGAAGCTGGCTATTTAAATGGTGCCATGAATTCCATGTCTTATTTGCCCCAGCCAGGGCTTCTTCTTGTCAGCCACACCATCTTGGTAAGGGTTGGGATGGCCCCTCTTTGTGGTCCATCTCACTCTGACATCATGGAGTCCTGATGGGAATGTGTCATATGTATGACAACTGAAACATGTTGCACTGACCATGACTGGCTTGAGGGAACATCAGATGCAGCAGGCTTTGGGGATGCTTGGGGCTCCTTTGAGCTCTACCAAGTTCACTTGCACAGGCCTGCCTCAGCTTACAACAAGGTTGTGCCCCCTGACTGGCCCATCATGAGTCATCAGGATGAAAATGCTCTGAATCACCGCCCCCAATGAACACTTACATTAGCCCACTGGTGGAGCAGCACCTTAGCACATGAAGTCCTTTTTATGATCGTGTATTGGCCAGCTCATGTCACTCACTGGACCTCACACACTGGAAGGTTGTTGGCTGCTGTGCTCATAGAGTTGAGTAGGAACTGCAGCTAGCTGCCACTGTCCAGCTTCTTAGGAGAATGTTACAATAACTCTAGCTTGGGAGAAGATCAAAATTCAAAGTATGGTTCCTGCCAAACTGCACCATCATAAAGCTAAAAAATCCCACTGACTCATTGTCAGGTCATAGCATCTTCCTTCTCAGGACTGCTCCTAGAACGGAAGGGATGTGCTGGTATTTGCAGTCCCAAAAGGGGCTTGGATCTTTACAGAGCACTCCACAGGCGTTATTAGCAGGGCAAAAAGGAGTGTGCCTTCCTTTAGATCCTAATGAAATGTTCACTTATCAAGCCAGGTTTGGTTTTCCCTCTATATTTGTAAGATATCATTATTTTATGAACAAGTTCACTAATGGTTTCCTCTAAAGGAAGTTTTCCACTCTGAATAATCCAAGTTCATTGAGATGTTTCTCACTGTCTGAATTGGGTCCTGCACTGTGACCATATTGGTTGCTTCGGTTTGAACCTAATCATCTTCTAACATTCTCTGTGTTATAGTTAGCTTAAGTTGTCAACATTACACAAACTTAGACAAACCTGGGAAGGGGAAATTGCAATTAAGGGATTGCCTCTATCAGACTGGTCTGTAGGCTTGTCTGTGAGGCATTTTTAAAAATTTACTTTTTAAAATTTTTATTTATTTATTTATTTTGGTTTTTTGAGACAGGGTTTCTCTGTGGCTTTGGAGGCTGTCCTGGAACTAGCTCTTGTAGACCAGGCTGGTCTCCAACTCACAGAGATCCAACTGCCTCTGCCTCCTGAGTACTGGGATTCACGGCATGCACCACCAATGCCCGGTTTAATTTACTTCCTTTTTATTTTTTAATTTATTTTTCATTTCACATAACAAGCCCAGCTTCCCCTCCTCCTCTCCCCATCCCCATCCACTCCTTTGGACTCCCCAAGTTAGGCATTTTCTTAGTGGCTAATTGATGTGGGAGGTCCAGCCCACTGTGGGCAGATCCACCCCAGCAGGTGTCCTGGGCTGTATAAGAAAGCAGGCTGCGGATGTCAGTGAGCAGTGCTCCTCCACGGCCTCTACTTCACTTCCTGCCTTGGCTTCCCTCTACCATGGTCTGTAGTGTGTAAGATGAACTAAATCCTTTCCTCCCTAAGTTACTCCTGATTATGGTATCATAGCAACAGACAGCAAACACAGAAACTAATCCTGCTGACTCTCACACTGATCTGTATGAGGGAAACTGAGGGAAGGATCACCCTACCTCCACCCCTGTCCCCCATGCTTCCTAAAGATGCCCGAGGCACCAGGCCTCAGTGAGGTGAACCACTAGAGTTATCCCACAAGACCCTCTGGAGCCTTAAATGCATGCAACCCTTGTCAAAAGTGATGAAGCTAAAGAAACTATCCATTCTGCGATGCTCAAACCCTTCGGACATCCAGGACACAGCATCTTTGCAATGACACACTGTCTCCCCAATTCCCTAAGTGTACCAACAGTCCTGTTGACTGCTACATGCGAGGAAAATAAAACGATGAATTGGGTTGTTGTTTTGAGATTTGGGGGTGAAGTACACGCATGCACCAAAATACACTTGTGGAGATTGGATGGCAACCTGTGGGAGTCAGTTCTCTTCTTCCATCACATAGGATCAGGTTGTCAGGCTTGGCAGCAAGCACCTTTACTCTGAGTTTTCTCCCCAGACTGAATTTGGTCTATAAAGTTATAAACTTGAAGGTCCACAGGGAGCACCTTAGCTACAGTCTTTATTAATTTACTCAGCTTATGGCCACATTTTTCTTGTCCAAAACTAAGATGCCAATGTCACGTTCCCCGTCAGGAGCTGCGCTGAGATGGTTACATTTCCAGTGCATATAAATGTAAGCACATGGTGGGAACAGAGCCCAGGGTGTGGGAGGTACCTCATGAAAGCTCTGCTGTCATCAGGGGGTGTGCGGGAGGATTCAGGGTGTGTTTGGGAGGACTAAGGTCACAACATTACTGGCAGGTTGGATGAAAAAGAAAAGAAACAGAAACCAAGGATAACTCCAACCTCTCTGGCTCTGACAACTGAAGGATGACAAGAGAAAACGCAGAGAAACTGGCTGAGAAGTCAGGCGTGCACTCTACCAGGACACTGTTAGATTAGGACTGAGATGCCTGGAGGACAACAGTATGGAAAGGCCCAGGTAGGGGCTGGCATGTGGGACTACTACCTTGTATGCAACACTGCATGAAGGAAAAGTGAATGATCCAAAAACATTAGGCCATTTGACAGCTTATGGGACATTTGGAGCTTCAGGCCATACTCAGACTTGGGGAATCAAAATCCGCACTGGAGCAATTTCCCCAAGTGACCCGTAGGCAACAGTGGGCTAGCCATCAGGGCAGATGAAGACTGTGAACTCCATGGCCTTGTAGCTAGAGCTAAAGCCAACACCTGGGTGAGCTCTTGGCAGGGAAGACCAGGCAGGTACTAGGCTTAGCCCTGGAGCTCTCTCACATTTTAAACTTCCTCAGGAAGGTTGGACTGCACAAGGAGGGAGGATGTCCACTGAGGCGAATGGAGAACTTGAAAATGGAAGTTCCTGTCCCACCCAGTCCTGCAACCGTTTAGTCCCATATAAACACACAGAGGCTTATACTGATTACAAACTGTTTGACCTATTGCTCAGTCTTAGTTCTAACAAAGTCTTTCAACTTAAATTAGCCCACAGTTCTTTCTGTGTTTAGCCACATGGATTGGTACCTTTTCTCAGCAAGGCTTTCTCATTTTGCTTCCTCTGCACCTGGCTGGTGACTGCGTCTCTGCCTTTCATCTTCCCAGAATTCTCCTAGTCTGGTTGCTTACTATACTTTCTGCCTGGCTACTGGACAATCAGCCTTTTATTAAACCGATATGAGTGACAAATCTTTACAGCGTACAAGAACATTATCCCGAGGCAGGAACTTAGGGAGCCCAATGGCCACATAAGAGAATGTTCCAGAAAGAGGGCAGCTGTACCAGTACTGCCAACTGGCCCAGTAAGATAGAGCAGAGAATTGTCATTATGTTTGTTAGTATGAGCATCATCATCACGGTACCCTTTGGTAGGAGCAGTCTCCATGGTATCGAGAAGACTAGTCAATGCAAGTAGAGGTGCTGTTGGTGAGACGTGGAGAAGAGAAAATGGGGTGCTCCTATGGCAGGAGATAGTGGGGAGAGGAGGAGCTGGATGGAAGAGCGCTGTAGCGGTGCTTCTGGGGTGAGGGAAAGAGGTCTGGACCCGAGGGAAGGGCAGGCCTGCTGGTAGGAATACACAACCACAGGGGTAGGCAGGTGGTGGGAGAAGCCGGGAGCTCAGGTCATGATTCTAGTTCAAAACGAAGCCAGGGGCACCCAGAAAGTGGGTGGGGGTGGGGAGAGACGAAGACTTAGAGGAAAGAAGAATGTGTCTGCCACTTGAGAAAATGGAAGAGTGAAGGCCACAGGTTGCCAGGAGGTAAAATGAGATTTGGGGAGATTTTTGGCTGTCATTTTACAAACCCCACAGTTTCCAACAGAGCACTTCCTTTCTTCAAATTGCTCTGCACTAAAGCTACTACTCCAACCACAAGCCTGCTGCCTATAGCCTCTGATCCATGGTCATAAACTCTAACCCTCTGGAACTGCAAGCCCGAATAGGAACTTTTTTTTTCTATAAATTGCCTTGGTTGTAGTGTTTTTTAATTAATTGTTTAAATTAAAAACAATCTAATTTTACATACCAATCCCAGTTCCCTCTCCCTCCCATCCTCCCATTCCCCCCCACCATCTCCTCATCCCAACCCCCATCCACTCCTCAGGGAGGGCGAGGCCTCCCATGGGGGATCATCAAAGTCTGTCACATCATTTGGGGCAGGATCTAGACCTCCCCTGGTCATGGTGTTTTATGACAGCAAGAGAAAGTAATTAAGCCAGAGGCCCTGCCCATCACCTCAGAAGCACACATCTCCCACTGACTGGCATTGTCCTCTCCTTGTGATTTTTTACACTTTTCCCAGCTGGTGCTCTCATCCCCTAATGACGTCAGCTCCTGATGTCATCTTCCTCTTGCTGTCAGTTTTATGTAGTCCTGAAGACTTTGGCACTCAGCGTGAGCCACCTATGCTGCCTCCCATCCACTGTGTCTGCCTCAGTCCTCTTTCTTCCCTCCCATATGCAGGCAGCCGCTCCCCTGGGGACCTGAGTCTCACATCGCCAGTGAGACCACTCAGTGTGGACGCCAGTGTCTACTTTTTCATCGCCTGCATGCTCCTCTTTCCATTCTCTTCTCTAGATGGGATAACGCCCTGGCACAGCACCTCTAATGGCCATTCTTCTCACCCGGCAGAGGCCTGCCCTTGGCTAAAACCTTCTGTGACCTTCCTCCCTGAGCAGCTGACCCCTGTCCCCAACTGCACGGAGGGCACGGCTTCAGAATCCCCCATCCCTTTCTGATGCTGCTTTACCACTCCATGCAACCTGTCTTCCCGGCATAGACTCTACTAGAGGATCAGCCCCTCTGCTCATCTTCCCACACCTTCCTCACCTTCCTAAGCCTATGGAGTCACCCAAATGTCACAATAAAAATGCCTGTGGCCAACCCTGCTCCACTAATCACTCGAGTCAGCCCCTCATTCCCTCAGTACGGGGCATCCTGGCTACTTGGCCAAAAACAGCCTCCTCTTGTCACTCCCCTGTTCTGCCTCAGTGTCTCTTCCGCGGAACAGAACAGGTGCTGGTGCTGTTCATCTGCTGTTTTCAGACAATTCCTCAGCTGGGGCAACAGCTGCACACAGGGTCCAGTGAACACACACCACTGGCTGATGGATGTGCACAGCCTTGCCACGGTGGCAAATCATTTATTATTGTTAGCACATCTCAAGCAAACTTAAATGTTCATTCTCTTGGACATCTTTCATACATGCCTCCTTTCTTTCCTCTGCAAAAATCAAAAGGTCAATCAAGGGCTGCTCTCAGACCCAAAGAGATCTGTAGATCTGTCACTTTTTCTTAAGATTTATTTTTATGAGTATGTGTACCTGATGCCCTCAAAAGATGGAATCCAATCCCCTGATGCTGGAGTTACAGATAGTTTTGAACCACCAAGTGGGGGCTGGGAGCAGAACCTGGATCCTCTGCAACAGCAGCCAGTGCTCTTTAACTACTGAGCTATGTAGGCTGGGCTGGCCCCAAACTCTGAGACAGGATTAAAGGCATATGCCACCATACCCAGCCACGATACACATTTCTAAAGATACTTGCTCAGCTAAAACTATAAAAACAGAACTTGAGGTAAACAAATAAAGCAGAGTTCACTGCCGACAGAGGGAAGACACCACCCCAGAAACCTGCACAGAGAAAGGACCAGAGACCCTGGATCTGCTCTTCGTCTGAGTGCCACCTGCCTCCGAGGCCACTCCCTACATCCTCCCTCGGTGCCTCCTGTCAAGCTCCTGCTGCCCCTTTGAAACTAAGGAACACACCGGCTTCCCTGAGCCTGGTGACCTATGAGAGCAGTGTGTATTGCTTAAACACTGAGACACTCAGCATTGCTGATCGTTAGACCATGAATTAAAGCCACATTGAGACACACACACACACACAGAGAGAGAGAGAGAGAGAGAGAGAGAGAGAGAGAGAGAGAGAGAGAGAGAGAGAGAGAGAGAGAGCAATGCCATCATGGTCATGGGGCCGGTAGGAAAGTCCAATGGCACAGTCATTTTGGAAACTATTTGACAATAAGAGCTGAACAAGCATGCTTCCCTCAAGGAATTTACCCAGGTAGCGGGGCTCTCGGGTTCACACGTAGACCCATATAGACAGTGACTTCATATCCACTCCAAAATGAAGATCACCCAAATGCCTTTTATTATTTTGTTTTTGAGATCATCTCTCACTGTGCAGCCCAAGCTGGTCTGACATGAGCCAGCTCCTTCCCCATCCTCACAAATGCTGGAATTCGGGCCGTGCACCTCCCTGCCCAGGCCATATGACCTTTTATGGGTGCATATTCCAGGAACTGTAGTGTGTGCTGAATAACCAATAATGGTCAGCAGGCTGGGGAGTGGCTCGGTAGGTACAGAGCTTGCTACACAAGCATGAGGCCTAAGTTCAGATCCCAGGACCTACATAAAGCTGGGTGCAGTAGTTATATATGTAACCTCAGTTCCTGTGATGCAATGGGAAGAGACAGAAGAAGCCCTGAATTTTGGTTGAAATGGAAGCTATGTGACTCTATGCATTTGTAAAATTCACAGAACTGTACATCCAAGGAAGATAAAATCTGATATAGGCATATTAAGCCCAGGCATTTAAATTACAAAGCAAATTTCACAAAATACAGGGACAACAGTCTTAATAGTTGGGAGTTTGAGACCAGCCTGACTTAGAGAGTGAGACTCTATCTCAAAACAAAAACCAAAACCCAAAAAACAAGCAAGCAACAAAACAAAACAAAAAACCCACATTGAGAAGACAGGTAAAGAAGAAAGAAAGATGTCCATTTTTAGAGTGGCAGAAAGGAAACCTGCCATGGAAGGGTTAAAGTGCTGCTGCGTAGCTATGGCTACAGATGCAGCAGATTTAGCACACATGAGGGAGTTGGAAAGAGCCGAGAGAAACAAGAGAAGTGTGGTGTCAGGAGGGAAGACGAACAGATTTAAATAAAGGGTTGTTGAGATCGCCAATACATGTGCTCTGTTACCTCACACTGTGGAGCAAGGAGCCCAGACACCTGGAGGGTCCTGGCATCTTTCACTGAAGTATTTTTTCAACTTTTCTCCATCCCTTTCCCCCTTTTTTGAGAGAGGGTTTCACTGTGTAATTCTTGCTAACCTGGAACTTGCTGTGTAGACCAGGATGGCCTTGAACTCACAGAGAACTCTGCCTTCTGAGTGCTGGGATTAAAGGCGTGTGACACCATGCCCAGCTTCATATTTTTTAATGTTTTTATTTTCATTTTTAAATAATCATACAAGGTACGAGACACCATTGTGACATTGTTGAGCCAAGTGTTTTTGTTGGTCTCCTTCCCCACCTCTT
Organism: Mesocricetus auratus; assembly: GCF_017639785.1. Taxonomy (NCBI): domain Eukaryota; kingdom Metazoa; phylum Chordata; class Mammalia; order Rodentia; family Cricetidae; genus Mesocricetus; species Mesocricetus auratus. The sequence goes on along the minus strand of NW_024429266.1, from coordinate 147,572,131 downwards.
CCACGCCTGCTACTGCGCCCTGCTTGCAGCACCCACACACTCATTATTTTCCTCTTCCGTGTACCACGCGAACCTGGGCCCCACCCCGTCCTTCCTCATCACTCCTGCTCTCTCTTTAGGATTTCAGACTTTACTTACATTTGTACTTGTTTACATATATACAGGTATACTTTGAAGGCTAGCATCCACAGATGAGAAGCCTTTGTCTTTCTGAGTTTGGGCCACCTTGCTTAATACTATACTTTTCAGATCCATCCATTTTCCTGTATATTTCATTTCTCTTCACTGCTGAGTAACATTCTATTGTGTATATGCACCACATTTTCACGATGCATTCATCTGTTGATGGACTGCTGGGCCGGTTCCATTTCCTGGCTATTGTGACTAGAGCAGCAGCAGACATGGATATCCTACCATATCTCTGTGGTAGGGTATGGAGTCCTTTGGGGGTACTCCAGGGATCACTACAGGTTTTTTTTTAATGAAAAAATCAGATCCTTCTGGGGCCGCAATCTGAATAAAGAGCTCAAGAGTGCTGAAAAATTAAATTCACAAAATAACAAGGGGGAAAACAGCCCACAGTTAAATGAAATTGTCTTCCTGAAGTCTCCTTAATGTTGAAGAACTCTGTTCTTTGAGAAAAACAATTTATCAGTGACATTCAAATGCATTGAATAGGTTTTTCCCCTTGATAAAGAGATTCACAGATGAGCACAGATATTTAACTCTCCTTTCTGAGCACTGCAGAAAATTGCCAAAGGGATGTAAAAATAGGAACCCATTCACATCCCTTCGGGTAACCAGGAAGCGAGGCGGGAGCTGTGGGGGATTGACATCTTTGCAACATGGCTGCTCCCACCCAGGAACACCACATTCTGTTCCTTAAGGCCATATTGGTAGTTCACATTTTCTGTGAAAACTGTCCATTTTGTCAAGAGCTCACACACATGGAATCACACGCCTGCTATTTCAAATCCTCTCCCTATTGTTCCATGTGCTGCCTTCAACATTGCAAATTTGCACCTTTTTGTCTTAAATTAGCCTTGTCAAAAGTTTGCCTATTGGTGGAGGGACAAGGGAGGAGGGTTAGGAGAGGGAGCTGGACTGACATGTGAAGCATGCATGCAAGTTTCTAAGACATAATTTATTTTAATAAAAAGTTTTTTTTAAGTTTGCCTATTTTACTGCCTTTCTAAAAGAACTTGCTAGACACACAGTGGGGGAGGGTCTGTGAGGAGCAGAAGGGCAGAACTCAGGAATGGTGTGGGTGTGGGTGTGGAGGTGGAGGGAGGCAGTCAGGTACATCTCCTGGACATAGGAATGAAGAGATTCCATTTCTGTTTCAAAGATCAACTGTGTACTAGGCAGGTTGAGCTGAAGGTGGGGGTGAGGTGGGGGGAGGGGACACCCTGTGCACTCCATGCTTCAGGTAGAGTGGCATGAGCCAATGCGACCCAAGAGACCCCATGCAGCATTCCAAGAGAGATGGATGCAACCTTGTTGGCACAGAAACTAGGGTCTAGCTGGTTTTCTTGGGAGCTAGACCTGGAGTACACTTCTGGGAGCCAAGAGTCTTCCTTGTGGACCAGCCATCACTGTGGAGGAAGGAACCCTATGATCTCTCTGTCCAGGCTGCAACATGTCCTCTCTTCTCATTCGAATTGCTTCCTCTTTGTGAAAGGCCCAAGATGACCACAAGACCTGACTAGCCTTCTGTAAGCATAACAGATGTGGTGCAGGGTGTCAAACAGTCCTCAGTGCTGCCACTGAGAAAAGCCAGAGGGATTTGCCACGTACCTAGTAAGATTTTCTAGCCACTTCCAGGCTTAACCAAGGGAAGACCATCCAGGTATTAAGTGAAACTCACTCTGTGGCAGCCACATTCTAAGTTTGAAGCTTGTGTGACAAAGGCCTATGTCAGACCCAGTGTGACAGCCATTGTAGATTCAATATAATTGGCCCCCATAATCTCATAGGGAGTAACACTATTGGGAAGGGTAGCTTTGTTGGAGTGAGTATGGCCTTGTTGAAGGAAGTGTGTCACTGTGGGGGCAGACTTTGAGGTTTCCTATGCTCAGGCTACTGCCCAGTGTCTCAATTGACTTCCTGTTGCCTTCAAGATATAGAACTCTCAGCTACTTCTCCAGCACCACATCTGCCTGCATGCCACCATGCTCCCTGCCATGATGATAATAAAATGAACCTCTGAACTGTAAGTGAGCCCCCTCAATTAGATATTTTCCTTATAAGAGTTGCTATGGTCATGGTGTGTCTTCACAACAATAGAAACCCTAATATAAGACAGCCATATTTACTACCACGCCAAGCATAATCTGTTAACAAATATTTATTTTCAGATATCCCAGCTGAAGTGATAACCATTGACCTTGCTCATAGCTGCTAGGTTACAAGCCAGTATGCTGCAACTCCATCTGGTCATCAAAACATGAATCCACTGATCCACTCAAAAGAGCTAGTAGAGTTTTGTGGCTTCTACACTCACCCTTGACCCACTGACTGTGCCACACAAGAGCACTGAGCCTGTGGTTACTCTAGAACTCAACTAGACTTCTCCCTTGTCCCATACAACAGGAGGACCTGTGTTAAATCCCCAGAACCCACATAAAAGCTGGGTGTGCTGGAACATGCTTGCAATCTCTGCACTCGGAAGGGAGAGACAGGGGGATGATAACTGGGGTTCACTGGCCATGCAGCCTAGCCTACTTGTTGAGCTCCAAGTCAGTAACACATCCTGTCTCAAGACAAGATTAGAAACTCATGACTAACATCTCAGGTTGACTTCTGGCCTCCATACAGTTGAGTACACACATACCCACAAACAAAAATCATGGAACTGGAGAGACATCTCATTATAAGAGGACTTGTCTAGCATGCCCAAGGACCAGAGACTAATATCTCATGCCAGGATATAAAAATGAGACATCCCAGTGATGTTACAATACCACAGTCTAGGAAGACAAAAATGGTACAACTGTGAAAGCTTAAGAGCAAGTAGTTTAACCTACTTTGCTTGGGGATCCCAGTGTAAAGAAGAAAGCAAGTAAGCAGTCCCTGTGAAAGACAGCCGAGTGGTGACCTGTAGGCAGGAGGAGGAAATGGGATCGGTAGGAGCACAGGTTCATGGCTAGCAACGCCCTTTGTTGCTCATTGATCTGCACAGTGGTCCCCCGGGCATTCATTTTAGGACTCTGACGTTGTTCCTTAGCCCATGTACTTTTCTATTTTCTAAGGTTTATTTTTATTTTATAGTTATATGTAGGAGTGTGTGTCTGTGCATGTAAGAATCATGACCATGAAGGCCAGAAGAGGGTGTCACGGAGCTGGGGTTACAGGTGGATGTGAGCCACCCTATGTAAGTGCTAGGAATTGAACTTGGGTCTTTTGCAAGAGCAATATACACTCTTAACTACTCAGCTATCTCTCCAGCTCCCATGTCTTCTAACTTTAAAACCTTTTTTAGAACAAATAACCATTGAAGAACTAGGGGTACAGCAGTGGTTGAATGTTTACTGAGCATGTGCAGTGCCCAGCACTGCAAAAAGCGATCATCTAATTAGTTGTTGTTTGAGGAGAAGAAATAACAATTCTCTAGACTTCCTAGCAGTGTTTTTATTTCTTTTGCATGTGAGTGTGTGGTGTGTATGAGTGTTTTCATGTGTGTGGACACACACGTATGTGCAGGTATGTGTGCATAAGGCTAATGTTGGGAGTCTTCCATGGCTCTCCACCTGGTTAGCTGAAGCACAGCCTTTCAGTTAAAACCAGATTTCTCTGATGCCGCAAGGCTAGCTGCCTTGCTCTTCAGATCCCTTTCCCAGGTCTGGATTTACATTTCCCAGGTCTGGCATTTATGTGGGTTCTCGGGATCCAAACTCCAATCCTCACACTTATGTGGGAAGTGCTTTATCCACCAACCCATCTTTCCAAGTCCAAGTTTGTTCTGTTTTGTTTTTGTTTTTGCTACAGACAGCAAACATATCTCCCATAACTTGGAAGTTTCTAGAATCCTAGAAGATTAAAAATAATATGTAGAGTATTAAGGTGAAAAGAGTTTGATGAGGAATTATCAAAGTATTGTTGTATGGAAGAAACAAACAAGAACCAACAATATATTACATTGTCTGAAAAAAATCCAAAAAGGAGGTAGAAGTGAAGACTGGGTATAGGAAAGAGTGAGCACAGAAATCTGTACAACTCAGTCCAGACACTGTGAGCACAGTGAGGAGCTCAACACAGATAGAAGCACATGGGATTAAAACTCAAACAGATACCAACCGGCCAGAAAGCCAAGAACTTCCTAAGGTGAGAAGTTAAGTGGGTGTGAGGAAGCAGAAAAAAAATAAAGTTGTTAATCTCTCATTGTTTGGTAAAGAACACACAGACAGACAGACAGACAGACACACACACACACACACACACCTTCAAGTAAGAGTAGTGGCAAAATAATTGCAGAGATGCAAACTCTTTGATTCCAAGAACAAGGAGTCCTCAGGCTGCTTTTAGAAGAAATGAGTCTGCAATTTTTTAATGTAAAGTAAAATTTTAGAACAACAAATCTGTCACATAAACATTAATGTTTATTAATATTGGCTAGAAAAATCCAATTATGCTGTTTTAAAATAGAATACGTAAAAGCTAAGGTGCAGCTCAGAGCAAGTATATGTACTGAACATGGATGAGGCCCAGGATTCATTGCTAAGCATGAAAGAAAACACAAAAGGCAAAAATCAAAATGACATGGAAGAGTCAGGCGTGGTGGCTCACACTGTAATCTTAGCATTCAGAAGCCTGATGTGGGGAGTGTGCTAGCTCAAAGTCAGCCTGGGCTAGCAAAACTAAAAACAACCCCCAACATGACATGGAATAAGGAAGTTTTAAAAATTTAAAATAACAAGCACTCTACCGGGGAAATAATTTTCTAAGGCGGGGTCTTGGTTTCATTATCACACTGTAAATTTTAAGACAAAACAAAGCATACAATGAAACAAGGACATCTGGGATAAAGATTCAGTCTACAATGAGACACAAGAATCACAAGCTTTGTGTCAAGAAAATGAAATTCCCTGGAGCTGTCCAGATTAAGTCCTGAAATCCTTCCAAGAAGCTCCAGGCTGGGCAGTCAGTACCCCACACTGCACCCCAGGCTGGGCAGTCAGTACCCCACACTGCACCCCAGGCTGGGCAGTCAGTACCCACACTGCACCCCAGACTGGGCAGTCAGTACCCACACTGCACCCCAGGCTGGGCAGTCAGTACCCCACACTGTACCCCAGGCTGGGCAGTCAGTACCCCACACTGCACCCCAGACTGGGCAGTCAGTACCCCTACACAATGCCCCAGGCTGGGGCAGTCAGTACCCCACACTATACCCCAGGCTGGGTAGTCAGTACCCTACACTGCACCCCAGGCTGGGCAGTCAGTACCGCACACAACACCCCAAGTGGGGCAGTCAGTACCCCACACTGCACCCCAGGCTGGGTAGTCAGTACCCACACTGCCCCCAGGCAGGGCAGTAGGTACCCCACACTGCACCCCAGGCTGGGCAGTCAGTACCCACACTGCACCCCAGGTGGGGCAGTAGGTACCCCACACTGCACCCCAGGCTGGGCAGTCAGTACCCCACACTGCACCCCAGGCTGGGTGGTCAGTATCCCACACAGCACACACAGTATTAGCAGTGTTCATTGGTGCTACTATGTTTGTTGTCCAAGATAACTCTCTAACACACTGTATCTGTAAGCTCTGCATACAGATTCAACCAACCAATTCTTGTTTAAAAGAATTGGAGCTGGAGAGATGGCACAGCAGTTAAGAGTGCTTGTTGATCTCATGAAAGACCCAGAATTGGTTCCCAGAACCATCAGACAGCTCACACTGCCTTAACTACAACTCCCAGGAGATCCAACACCCTCTTTTGGCCTCCCAGAGTACCTGCATACATGTGGTGCACATAAACTCATGCAGGCACACACACATAAGTAAATAATTTTGTAAAAAATTGTGCCTCCATCATTCAACCCAGTCATCTTGCTCTTGGCATAGATCCACATAAGACAGCACCATCACATCCATCAAATAAAAAAGACACCTTATACCTACATCTACCACAACACTATTCACAATGCTCAACACATGGAGCCGACCTAGAAGTCCAACCACAGGTGAATGGTTAAAGAAAATGCTGCTTGCACACGCTATGGGGTATTATTCCACCGTAAAAAGAACAGCATCCTGTCCTCTGCTGCTAAATAGGCAGAACTAAAGGCATTACGTTAAGTGAAATAAGCAAGACTCAGAAAAGCCCTGCACATTCTCTCTCATGTCTCATGTGGCGGTCATCAATTTTTCCTTCTGTTTTTGTTATTTTGAGGCGGTTCCTTCTGTAGTCCAGACTGGCCTCAGTCTCAGACTATGTAGTTGAGATGCCCTTGAACTACTGATCCTTCTGCCTCTAACTGCTGGGATTGCAGGCATGTAGCATCCCACACCTGGTTTATGCAGTGCTGGTGATCAAACCTGGCTTCATGCGCGTTAGGCAACGAGTCTGTCAACTGAGCCACTTCCCTAGCCTTTGGTGTCTTTTCTTTGTTTTTAAGAGATAATTAGAACACATACTAGTGACTTTCAGAGGCTGGAATGTGTGAATTGGAGAGGATTGGAAGGAGGTTAGGAAACAGTATTCAAACATGATTGGTAAAAGGAGTAAGTTCTGGTCCATGAGGATATGACAGCTTGCAACAACCTATTCCAAGTTTCGGAGTAGCTAAAAGACAAAGGCTAGAAGGCTACAAACGTGAAGTCATGAGAGAGTGGAAACATTGATGGCCTTTGGTTTATTAGGAACACATTGTAGACATGTATGGGAATACCACAGTAAACCCACAAAGAAGCATGCTAGTGCATGGTGGTCAAAACCAAAAGGCCTCTCAGGAGCCGAACAACTATCTTGATTCAATAATTACTCACTCCATATATAGAGCAATTCACTGTACCATATCCCATAACTTAATATAATGTAATTAATAAAAAATTTTTGAAAACTAGATAGAATAAGATTGTCAGTAAATTAGTTTTAATTGATACCATTGAACTTTGTATGTCATTGTTTTCACGGCATTCAATAGTGCAAACTGTTCCCTCGAGTTCATCTGAGAATCAAGGCCAGGACAACTCTGGCCTTTCTTGCCATTCCATGGGTACCATCCAAGCGTGAGGGACTTGGTGTGGTCGTTGAAAACAACAGTCATTTTTGGTCAACAGCCCTAAAATCCTTTCAGCAGACAGGTTGGACACTGGTATTGCAGTTTCTTTTAGAGATTCAGAATTGTACCTCAACAATCTTGGCTGCATACTACAACACAGTTCAGGAGGCTTCAATGGGACAGAAATTCCTCTTGAAGGGAAACAATGTTTCTCAGGGACTCAAGGGACAGCCCAGTTGAACTCTGGCACTTTCAGTAAAATGTAACTTGAATATGTATATTCTCAGAATTCTTAACTGGTAAACGCACTTGCCCAGCAACAAGTGTGATGACCTGAATTCCATCCTTGGCACACATGTTGAAAAAGGAGAACTGATTTCCACTAATTGTTCTCTAACGTAAACATGTGGATCGTGGCACCCATGTACACAGACACATACATAAGCACTTGGGCACACTAAATACATGTAATAAAATTTTAATTCTGGAACAAGCCACATATGATGGTTTGTGTCTGTAATCCCTGCACTTGGTAAACTGAAGCCAGAGGATGGCTATAAGCTTGAGATCATCCTTCTGCTGCCTATGCCTGTGAGTTTCCTAGGCTACTACATGGGGGAACTGTGTCTCAAAAACAAAAATAAACAAACAAAAACCAAAAGAAAACAAAAAGTATAAATAATACAACAACTCAGTTTTAAACTGTTTCACATACAATCTGATTTACTGAAATGAGTAATGGAATCGTGGTGAAAACTGAACACCATTCTGACTTTAACAATGGTGGGCGTGGTGGCTCACGCCTGGAATCAGGTACTGGACAAGTATTGTTTGAGGCCAACCTGGGCCACATAGTAGCTCTAGGCCAGCAGCAGGTGTGGGCTAACACTACAAAGATTCTACCTCAAAAGCAAAACAATGGAAAAATGATGCCTCAGGTCAATTCTCTCCTCTTTGTCATTTTCTCCACTTGACAATGGCAGTACAGACATGGTTCACAGCACGACTACAAAACAATGCTAATAGCCTCCCCTAAACACACAGCCACTTGAAGATAATCAGATATAATTTAAAATTCTGCAGCCAAGCCACCCTGGAGTGCCTACATAAACTGGTTGCTGTTTCATTTTACAGTAATAAAAATAGTCACTGCTAATGTCTAAGGAGTGTCAGTCTGTGGCCACGAGATTCCCATGTGTAAAACTCTTAGGAAAGCAACATCTTGTTGTCATCAGAGGGTTCTGGAGAACAGAGAGGCAAATTAACTCGTCCAGACTCTCAGAGTTAGTAAGGTCAACCACCAGGTACTGAGCTCCACTTCACCACCATACCCACTTGCCTGGGTGTAAGGTACTTTATGGGAGTCAGTTCATCTGCAGCGATGGAAATCAGTCCAGGTATTAGGAAGTCAACAGGTGCAATGTCTACATCACACTTTCACTATGCCAGCTGCTACTGATATATGGTTCCGAGTTGGTCCATGGGAAGGTGCATTTGGCACGACCCTCTCATTCCTTACCAACAGCAGTAATCATCAGGAGCTGCTCCCCGGAGCCTGGTCAACCCACGCTCTGTGCAGAGCAACCTCTTCCTCTCCTGTGCACTCTGAATGCCCTCACTTCACCCATGCTCTGACTGACTCATCGGATCTGTGTTCTGCTCTAACAGGGCAATGTAGAACCAAAGCCTGGTCCCAAGACCATCTGAGACACATTTCTCATTATGAATTAGTTAAGATTATCACTAGGATAAAGTCACTCCTTTTAGAGAATACATAGGTCACCGGAAACATATATAACCTCAGAACACTGGAGGTGTGAGAGACGTGAGGTCAGACTAAGCCTATGAAACTGGCCCTGTGCTTGGCAAGGGGAGGATGGAGCACCTCATCCCACATGTTGTGTCTGGGGGTGGGGCCTTCCTGGTCCTGGAATACAGAACAACTCTGCTCTCCTGCTTCTCTTAAGAAGTTCTCCTGTTGCTGGTTTAACCCCCAGAAACAGCTGACCTGACAAAGGTTAACTTTTGAATCCCAGGCACCAGCCTGGGAATCCAGCATGGGACCGATCAAGATCCCCTGAATGTGGGTGTCAGTGAGGAGGCCTAGGTAATTTATTGAGCCTTGGGCAGTAGATCAGTACTCATCCCGAGTATACACACGGACTTTGGACTCCCATCCAACAATGTGAGATGCACTCTCACCCTGAACTCTTGGGGGAGGGTCTAGGCTCTGCCCTGGATGAAATGACAGACTATGGACACCCCCATGGAGGGCCTCACCCTCCCTGGGGAAATGAGGGGATAATGGGGGGGTTGGGGGGAGGGCACGGGAGGAGGGGAGGGAAAGGGAGAGGGACCTGGAACTGACTTGTGAAGCAATCTTGTTTCTAATCTAAATTTAAACTTAAAAATAAATAATAAAAAAGAAGTTCTCCTGTCTTATACTCTGGAGGAGTGATGTTTTGTATTTATCCAGGACAATGCTTATCACAACTTGTAATGATGCATCTGACAGATTCCTTTGTGTCTATGCCTTTGTGCATGTGTCCTGAAATGCTATCAGGGTGGAGTCTACGTCCATTTATCTCATCAAACCAGGGGTCTAGTAGGTTCTTATGAATGTTCACTGGATAAACAATGAGTGAATATATTTACAAATAAAACTGACATGTGGGCTGGTCAGCTACCTTCCCCCCAATTCCCGGAAGGTTCTTTAGCTGCCTATAATTCTATCTTGCTTCCTTTTTCCTACACTAGGCTACCTTGTTATATTTTATGAATCCTTATAGACTGTCTCTCAAATCCCTTGTGGAACAAGGTAGGAGTTAAATAAATGTAGTTTTCAATGCCATATATATATATATATATATATATATATATATATATTTAAACCCTATCTTAAATCCTTTGCCAACACACAACCATCTGTTACACTTTAAAAATAGCTGTGGTTTATCTAAGCCTCGTGGTACATCCCATTACTCAGAAAACTGAGGCAGGGGGCTGGTGAGTTTGAGGCCAGCCTGGAATATATATTGAGAACTTGTCCAAAAATTTTTTCTTTAAGAATCTGAGTTTTGCTATCTCCAAAAATATAGTAATGTTTGAAGTGAGTTCTACCCCAAGCCCAGGACCCAAGAACATAAGGGCATCCATACAGGGTTCAGTAATATGCATGGGACAAGCCTACTTCTAATCAACCTGAGTGATTTCATGGACAAGAAAGAACAGGAGGCTTGCAGTGTCGTAGATTTGGGGTAAAAGAGTGATTAATCTGTGGGTTTCAAAACGTGCTGTGCCGTCTTCCCAGTGAGGAGTTTGTCACTACTTGTACCTTAGGTAAGGAAGTTAGAGTGAGCTAGGCAAGGTCCTGGTCCACAGGCACTGAGAGACATCTGTCCACTTTACATAATGAAGGACAGAAGGCAAACACTGGGTGCAGCCCAGTGGGGGAGCACCCGCTTACTGTGCTCAAGGGGTTCCGCCCAGCACCACAAAGTAATGTTTTCAAAGAAGGCAAAAAATATCCAATAGTCCAACCCTCTGACTCCAGCTATGATTTCTGACACGTTATCCTCATACTAGCGGGAAAGGGTGTTGCATGTTGCAAGTCTGACATGTTGATTGTTTTCTACAGCTATGGTCATTTAAAGCTCCTTTACTCTGAGTGTTGGCCAGTGAAACACAACTTTTTAAACACTGTTCATGCAAATACTGCTCAAAACACAGGTTAAACACATGGCCACCCCAAGCAGCTCCAGTGCGGTGAAAGGAGCTGAGCTACCCTCTCCCTGTCCCTTTGCTCCAGGGAGGATGGAGAACCAGCCCTTCCTTGCCCGTAGTCAGAAATCTCCACACAAGAACCTAAGATCTGATTTCTATTATGTATGCGTTCATTTGAGACACTTAGCTCTTGATGCAGAGGAGGAGTGGGCATGAATGATTTGTGTGTCACAAAGACAATTTTTAAAAGGATTTGACAGTGTAGGCTGAGACTTGTTTTTATATGTTTAGCTAGTCACTTCTGACAGGGGATGGAGATTAAGGGCAGAAAGGGAGGAAGCCTGAAAAGCCAGACAATAGGCCAGTTGCAGGCCTGACTGTCATCCTAAAGCAGTCGCCCTGCCCTATCCTGCCCTCCCTTCCCCCAACACCTGGCAGGCTGTGGTTGTGATTTCAAAACAAGTAACTGCTGGACCCTGGACCCAGAGCGACCTTCTCTGCTTCTCCCTGGGGTGCAGAAGGGGAGGAGAGGAAACACGAGGAGAGAAAGGAAAGGTGGGCACCAAAGATGAACTAGCTGGTAGCCCCTCCTCAGGGACAGTGGCCTACTCCACCCCCAGAGCGTTGGGATAACATAAAAACCTAAACTGTAGGCACCCAAGTCCCATCCTCTGCATCTGCCCTGCCAGCCCCATCGCATGCAGCCAGGCAGGCGCATCTTGTAAATCTGGACCTCAGTGCGCTCAGCTGAGCAGGCGCGCATCCTGCCTGGATGTGGCAGGGCGGCGGCCCGGAAGGCCCTTCAAGAAGGCAGCAGGCATCATGAACCCAGGAATACCCTATATCCGCATGCAGGCCCATCACCAGAGCTCAGTGTGACAGAGCCGCTGAGCCGCAGGTGTACCCAGGAACCTGCTCCTGCGCGGGCGCAGCCACTCCCAGGCTGCTGCAGAGCTCGCCGTCATTCTGTGGCTCCAGCATCCTAGGGATCCGCCCGCAGTGGTGCCCACCCTGTTCCTTCTTTGGTGCCCTACCTTGATCCATGCAGCGGCCTCGCATCCATCCCCAGCCACTGCTGGGTGGCGTTCCTTGTCTCTGGGACCGGCTTTCCCGGAGAACAGCTACTCCACTGAGTGGCGCTTCCCGCTCATCCCGCAGCTCGGGACAAAGGCCCTAGATCCACGTCCCCGTGGCCAGCTCTGCAGTCAGAGTCAAGTCCAGAGCCCGCAGGAGGCTGGAAGAAGCGCGAGCTCCCGGCAGTGCGTGCTGACAAAGGGCCGGACGAGTGCGCAGCGCCCCCACCAGATCCCGGCTCACTGCAGCGTCCCCGCCCGCCCGCGCCCTGCAGCAGCCTGGGCCCAAGGCAGAACCTGCCCCTCTGGAAAAGTCCTAAGCAAGCCAAGCTTGTCTCACACTCGGGTTATGTTTTATCTTTATTTAGGGTCTCAGACGGACATCTTGCCTTTAGGAAGTAACTTTCAGTGTTGCTAGCTAGTGACAACTGGATGACTGAATTCCTAACCATACTGATCCCGATTCTAATTCTCACCACATCTTCAACTAGGCTGGGGGCTCGCTCCTGCAACACGCACTGTTTCTGCCTACCCTGGCCCCTTGTATACCTCCCTATACCCCAGAGGCTGAGTGGGAAGCCACCTTTAGACCTGCCACTACCTAGCATTGTGACCTTGAGGCCCCCACCTAACTCTGTGAGCCTGTCTGCTGCTAGAAAGTGACCTGAATAGTAGGTATTTGTCTCCTAGATCTTTTCTAATGCTTGTGGCAGGATTGGAAAATAGGACTTTACAGTAATCGGGGCCTTACACCACACTACTTCCTCCAAAATCCCCTAATTGCTACTCACTTCCAAAGCTTTTAGAAATGTATCAAAATGATCAGCCTCCAGAAAAGCCTCCGGTCACTGATGCCAAGCCAGACTGGGGAAGCTCTACTCTTCTGAAGTTCCCAATAGCAACTGTCAGGATCCCAGCAGTTAGGCAATGCCCAAATCTCTGGAAGTGGCCAAGGAATGGACATTTGTGTACATATTGGATTGGGGGGTGTACACATATGGGTACATGCATGTATGAAGGCCATACGTTTTCTATCACATTCCACCTTATTTTGTAGCATCTTTAATTGAATTTGTAAGTTGCTGTCTTGGCTAGGCTGACTGGTCAGCCAGTAGCACAAACATGGAAACTTGGTGCTATGTTTGACTTTTACTTTGGTGTTGGGGATCAGGAGGCAGGCTCTCATGCTTTCTCAGGAAGAATCTTACCTACCCACTGTCCTAGTGAGTTTTGTTAGCTTGACATAGTCTAAGGAAGTGGTTCTCAACCTTCCTAATGCTGTGACCTTTTAATACAGGTCCTCATGGTGATCCCCAATCATAAAACCATTTTGTTGCTTCATCATAACTGTAACTTTGTTACTGCTATGAATTGTAATGCAAATATCTGATATGCAGGATACCTGATATGTGACCCCCATGGGGATTGAGACTCACAGGCTGAGAACTGCTATTCTAGAGTCAGCTGAGAGGAAGGCCTCAATTGAAAGATCACCCAGACCAGATTGGCCTGTGGACATGTCTGTGGGGCGATTTCCTTGATTGTTAATTGGTGTGGGGAGGCTCAGTCCACAGCAGGCAACACAGTTCCCTGGGCAGGTGGTACAGGCCTGTCTAAGAAAGCCAGCTGGATGAATGAGCCAGCCAGAAACATTTCTCCATGGTTTCTCCTTCAAGTTCCTGCTTGAGCTCCTCTCCTGACTTCTCTCAATAGATTGTGATCTGGAAGTGTAGGTCCTCCCCAAGTTGTTTTAGGTCTTAGTGCTTGTCATAGCAATACAAGGAAACTAGAACATTCACCAAGCCATCTCCCTCTCCCACAAATATTTCAAACAAGTCTTCTGATGATTCCCTTACACACAGGCGTAGGAGAATGGACATTCTGGGGCTAGGACTGTAGTCCACAGAGGCAGAGTTATGAGAATGGACATTCTAGTCTAGGACTGTAGTCCACAGAGGCAGAGTTATGAGAATGGACATTCTAGGTCTAGGACTGTAGTCCAGAGGCAGAGTTATGAGAATGGACATTCTAGTCTAGGACTGTAGTCCAGAGGCAGAGTGCTTGCTTGACACACAAGGTCAAAGTTCCAGTGCTCAGTAGCACGGAGGTGGGGCAAGAGGGGACTGAGGCGATATGGAAAGACCCTGAGCCACCACCCCAGGAGAGCCTGCAGGCACGCAGCTCAACTGTCAGAAGGACTTTCTCTGCAGTTCTCCCTAAACCCCCACACCTTGTCCCTCATCCCCACACCTCCTCCACAGCTTCTCATACACTTCCATGTTGGTTGGTTTCTCTCACTCTGTGCTGAAGCCTGACAACAGGAAAAGTCACAAGGGTGAACTCTCCCCTCTCCCGTACCTATGTCTAAAGTTCCACAACCAAGGAAGTATGAAGTAGCATTCCCCAACAGAACTCTAAGGAATCTGGGGGCCCCTTTTTAGAATTCCATGAAATGAAAGGTAAAGCAGGTTCTCTTCTGGGATGGAACCTCAATGGGGAATCAGGGATTGTTTCCTAAGCCCTCTCAGCCATCTGAAATCTCTTCAGGACACCAACAGCACACCCTCCTTGGCTCCCAGCACTGCCTGAAGGTTTTGTGCACCGTCTTTCTCATTAAGTCTTCAGAAGAACTCCAGGAGGCAGGCAGTGTTATCCCGACTTCACTGGAGAAACTGAGGCAGAGTGGATAGGTAACTTATCCAAGCCACACAGCTAGTATATGGCAGAGCCAGGATTTTTAAACTAGGCACCCTGCCCCTGAACTTCAGGTTTTCTGAAACCAAACTAGAAGCTGGCCATGGTAGATTATGTCTATAATCCCAGCATTTAAGAGGCAGAGACAGGAGGATTACTGAAAGTTTGAAACCACAAATTCGAGACCAGCCTGATCTGCATATCTGGTTAAAGCCACACAGTGAGACTCTGTACCCTCTCCAAAGGCAGAACTGAAACAGAGTGGTGACAAGCTCTCCTTCACCCACTCAGAAAGTGGCCCTTCTCCCAAGCCATCACAGCATTTTCAAAGCAGGAAAAAAATGTGTCCCTTTCCTCCTAAGGCTCCAGGACTCATTCAAATGTCTTACAGGACACAGGAATTGCATCAGCAGCCTGTGACATCTCCACCAATGCTGCAGGCATTTTCACTCAATTCCATAGTCATGTTGAAATCCAATCACATAGAAATGCTGTTGGTGCCAGCTGTCACAGAGGCACCCTGGAAGCCCAACATGCCTGGGCCTCTTTGACCAGGGACAGAAGAGCTCTAGATACCCTAGGTCAGACCTGAACACTGTAGCTAGGTGACCCCCAGAGGCCAGAAGCACCTTAAAGCTTGATTTCTGACAGACAGATTTGCACTAAGATAATTTCTCAGCTCCAAGTCTTTTTAATGCCTGGCAGCAGTAGCTGTAGGGAAAGGAGATGGCGGTGTAGCAGGAACATGATGCTTTACGAGGTGGCTTCTAAGATGGCCTCAAAGATCTCTCTCTTCCTGGGAGTCATCCACGTTGCTGGCAGGACTGATTTGTCTCATACTGACCTCTTCAGCTAAAGTGATGGGATGCCATGTTAGGGTTTCTATTGCTGTGATAAAACTTCTTGACCAAAAACAACTTGGGGAAGAAAAGGGTTTGTTTGTTTTTTTCTGAAACAGGGTGTCCTGGCACTCACTCTGTAGACAAGGCTGGCCTCAAACTCATAGAAATATGCCTGCCTCTGCCTCCTGACTGCTAGGATTAAAGGTGTGCACCCCCACCACCATTAACCAGGGGAGTCAAGGCAGGAGCTCAAGTTAGGAACCTGGAGACAGGAACCAATGCAAAGGCCATGGAGGAACACTGCTTGCTGACACTCAAGACCACCTGCCCACAGTGGCACCACTGCCTGTGAGCTGGGCCCTCTCACATCACCCATTAATCAAGAAAATAACCCACAGGCCAATCTGGTGGGAGCATTTTCTCAGCTGAGGGTCCCTCTTCTGAAATGACTCTAGCTTGTGTCAAGTTGACAGAATACCAACCAGCCTAGACACTGTCTGTGGTTCCAGTCATAGAAGTCTCCTATGGCACTCTCTTGGCTGCCTTCCTAGCATGCGTACCTTTGTTAGGTAAACATACTGGGAAAGCCAGCATGGTGGAAAGCTGAGGTAGCAGCTTCACCAGCTAGCAGCAGAAGCCCGTGGTCTGAAAGCCCTAGGGGAAATGAATTCTGCCAGCAACCACATGTGTATAAAAGCAGATCCTTCCCCAGTGAAGCCTTCACAGTGGAGGCAGAGGACCAGGTGACGCCACATCCAAACTCAACTCCTGACCTTTCAGAAACTGTGAGGAATTGAATGTGTTACTCTAAATGTGACATGTTGTCACTCAATATGAGAATGGATAACCACTACAGAGTCCACATCCACTGTCCCCCCAACTTGGTGTCTAGCAGCCTTCTTCAGGGTATGCTGCAGTCACTGAAGGGTAAGCACCCTGGGATCAGCTCCTCACTCCTGACTGTTGGAAAGACCCCAAGAGGCACCTTCTACACCGTCTCCTAGCCATCTGCACCACAGCAGTCACGAGCTCAGCACGAATCTCCCAGGGCTCGCTCCTCTTCCCTAGGTCTCTCTAGTTCCACTGTGGGTGCCTTCTGAGCTTGTCCCAGCTTACACTCAGACACAACCATCTACTGCTAAAGCTATTGGTGGCCGCACACCAAAATCCAAAGTGGGCATCTTCCTGAGATACAATCTGCATAGCTGTAGGCCAAGAATATGATTTGGAGCCTTGTGTGCTGTAAGATCCTCAATTAGTCACAAATGACAAGCAGTGGCAGGACAACTGCCACACTACCACCAATGCAAGGCCAACCTTAACAAAAACAACTAGTTAAACTAGAAACCGTTTAAACAAATCTCTCCTAAACCTTGATGTAAATCAAATTCCTACCCAGACTAGGTACATGGCTTCTCATGGCTCATGCCCCACCTCCATCCATGCATGGGTGGCTGTAGTCCCCAGGGAACCTACTCCAACCCCAGAAGCTATAAATGCAACCCCCACCCCTGCCTCAGCAGATGCTCATGAGATTCGTTCTGATCCTGCCTCCCAGGAATGTTGCTGAGCTTGCACAGTCCATTCTGACCCTGTCTCTAAATCCTCCCAAATGCTATCACCGCCAGCCCCAGGAATTCCATACTCCAGATCCTCTCTGAAGGCAGGAAAAGGGGTGCTACCTGTGCAAAGCAAAGCTGGCGAGGCCACAACCTATATCCTGAACCCTCTGAAAGAATACTTCAATCTAGAGACCCTTGCTAGCTGCCGGCAAGTGTGTTCAGTCAGGATACACAGTGAGTATTCTGGAATTCTATGAAGTCACCCCTTTAGATAACCTGGGCTGGATGGGGTGGCATTTGTCTATCCGTAAGGCCAGTACTGAGATAATGAAGGAAGAGTATCAGAAATTCAAGGCCAACCTGGGCTACACAAGACCTGTCCAAAAACAACTCTTTTTAAATTTCAGTGGATAAGAAATTCCTAATTAAGTTAATGGAATTCTAGAATGCACCTGCACAAAAATAGTGCTACTTACCACCCAACCCAGAAGTCATCCCTGATGGAGGCAACATGCCAGTGAATCAAAATCTCAAATATGCAGTATGTTCTTTGTTCACAGAAGTGGCATGCTCTTGGTTAGCTAGAAAGACCAAACAGTGCTAGGCATGACAGCATGTGTCTGAAGTCTGAGGTCAGCCTGGGCTATCTTAAACAAAACAAAAGCCAACCAACAAAAATCAAAACAACAACAAAACCAGAAAATAATTCTTTTTCATGATCCTTAGAAAATAAGGTCCTCATCCACATGCATTTGCTGGGGTGCTGCTGAGCCCAGCTTGCTCCACCACTACCCAGACTCCTGTCCGACCCAGGCTCAAAGGACTAGAAGAATGGCATGAAAATGCCAGAATGACCCCCATCTAACAAGGGCCAGCAAGGACTGAACTTGAGTTCAAGTCTCACCTTGGCACCCTGGTACCTACCAACACTAGCCCCTGGGGAGCATTGTGCTTGTTAGCTTAGGTAGGTGGGGAAAGCCCAGTAGGGGGCACTCTTCCCTCTATTTCAGTCATGCCCGTCCACTCATATAGGAAACAGGAATTGCCCCTTACCATGGACTTGCAAGAGGGTTTTATTTTTATTGTCTGTATGAGTGTTTGCCTGCATGGTATGTATGTGTATTGTGTGCATGCAATGCATCAGAGGGATCAGATCCCCTGGAACTGGAGTCACATGCGATTGTGAATCACCATATGGGTGCTGGGAACTGAACCCAAGTCCTTTGCAAGAGCAGCCAGTGCTCGAGCCACTGAGAAACCTCTCTAGCTCCAAAAGAAAGGTTTTATTTCAAGTGGCTACACTAGGAATATGTAGGTTAAGCATGGGCTCAGAAGTCTTTAGAAAGACAATCAGAATGGAAGCCATGGCCATTTGGGTAGACAGGAGGCCTAGTACAAACACCCTTAGAGCAGAGCACTGGCTCCCCCTACAGAGCTGAGCTTCCTGAGGCTTGGCAGAACAAGCAAAGACCACCTAAGTGAACACTAACCTGCCAAGTACTGCGCCAGACACACTACACATCACCTGAATCTCGGTTAGCCTATATGTGAATAGATACAACTATTAGTCCTGTTCTACATGCAGATACAGCAACTAGGGCTCTAAGGTTCAGTAGCTTGTGCAAGGCCATGCAGCTAGCAAATGGCAAAACAAGTGTTTGAACCTCAGCAGTCTGCCTCTAGGCTTACTCTCAACTGCCATTTAACTACTTCCCATGATGCCCTCTTCCTCTGCACCCCTGTGTGTCAGTGAGCAGGATGCTGGTGATAGTAGGCTTGGCTCACTCAGTATCAAGCCTTTCTTATTTCAGCAATATTTGCCACATTGGCATGGGTTAGATGGTCTGTAGCACAGACAAAAGCTGGCCCCTTGAACCCAGAGAAGTCACACTTACTACTCATAAAATGTGACCTTATGCCACCCCCCCAAACAAACAAAAACAAATTAACCAACTATTATCACCTAAAGGGACATGACCACAAGAATTCAGAAAGCCTTGTGTTAAATAAGAGCATGAGACAAATAAGCTACAGGAGAGGTGGCTCTTCCAGACTACCCGCATTCAGATTTCAGCACTCCCTTAGGACAGCTCACCACCACCAATAATCCTAGTTCAAGGATATCTGGCACCCTCTTCTGGTCTCTGTGGGTACTGTATACACAAAGCCCATGTGTGTATATGTACACACGTACACGCACATACATGTATGTGTACACACACACACCCTTAACAAAAGGAGGAACAAACCTTCCATGTTGGCTGTGTGGCTCTGGAGGAAGCCCCTTTCCCCGTGTGCCTACTGATTAATTTGGGAACACAATTATCTCCAGACAAGCAAACTCCTTTCCCAGATCATCTCATTTTAATCATGTTTTACATGGAACATAAACATCTCAGTAAAGTTTTTGGAGATTTTCACCTTGTACATGGCTATTTTAGAAGGAATTTCTCATCAGACTCTTGATGAATGAAGTAGTTCCTAGTCGCAGGTGCTGTGCTCTGATGACAGGTATACAAGGGCTCGCTATGGCCACCATATGCCCACGGCCCCTCTTCTTTCTTCAAGCCACTCGCATGACTGGTAGACTGGGTAGCATTTCCCAAGAGCTCTCTAGTCGAGGATGCATGAGGGTCAGAGGGTCTGCTGCTGTGGGTCTGCTCCTCGGGGCCCTGTTTCTAGAGAACATAGCGATTGTCAAACAGTGTAACATGCCAGTCAGACATTCTAAGATTTAAACGAACATATTCTAAACTCCTAAATCTGAAGGTTCCCTTTCATGGATAAAGAGAGAGCAGCTCATCAGACTGCACTGTTCTCTGACCTCCAATGCTGTGCAATGGCAAAATGCATTTAGCACTGCGTATGGATAGAGCCCATAGCTTGTAAGGAATGCAGCACTTAAGTTATGCAGTTAACACAGGAGGAATTAGTTATGGTGGCCTGTGCCTGCTGTCCCAGCATGCCAGAGGCCTAGGCAGGATAATCACAAAATTGAGGCTAGCCTATCTCAAAATAACAAAACAAAACCCGTAAAGCAAAACACAACTGTCATGTGCCTGTCTTAGGGTTTCTATTGCTATACAATAAAACATCAGTCAAGAAAATGCCCCAGACTTGCCTACCACCTGATCTTACAGAAGCATTTTCTTAAGTGAGAGTCCCTCCTCTCAGATAACTCCAGCTTGTGTCATTGACAAAAAGTTAGCACAATGCACAAACACTATCACTGTGCTTCTGCCCACTGAGAGCAACAGATTAACCCACTCCCATGTTGACAAAGGATGTTTCTTCCCAGAAGACAACTGAATAGGACTTGTGGACCCCCCAAAACCTTCTAATTCTACTACATCCAAGTTTCTAGAGTGTTCTTCTCACCTATAAGCCTCTCCTCTTCTGCACTTAGAAAAGGCTTCCACTTGACCTGCTTTCTTTACTCCTGTGACCTCTTCTTTCTAGTTTCAATCCACCAGGATAGATGGACTTGACCCCTGCTTGAACCCAAGCACTTGCTTACCCTGGGCCCCCTGGGCCTCGAGCTTACATGCAGCCTGCTTCCTTTCCCCTTCCAGGTGCTGGTTCTGGTTTCTCCCAACCTTAGCCGCCACCCCCACCCCGGTCTCTGTAGTATCTTCAATGCCCTCCACCCTCGTTTCCCAAGACTCTCTCCACAGTTTTTTTTTTTTTTTGGTTTTTTCGAGACATGGTTTCTCCGTATTGTTTTGGAGACTGTTCTGGAACTAGCTCTGTAGATCAGGCTGGCCTCGAACTCACAGGGATCCGCCTGCCTTTGCCTCCCAAGTGCTGGGATTAAAGGCGTGCGCCACCAACACCTGGCTCTCTCCACAGTTTTATGACCCGGTTCTGTGCTACTGGGTCCTTTTCCTCACTGGTGACTTTCCTCTTGCATGGCTTGAGGCCTCAGTGTAGAGCCTTTTGTCTCAATTATCTTAGCTTCCCACTTTCAGACCTGCCCATGAAACAGACCATGAACCAGCCAGAACCACTTCCTGCCTACAGGGATGACTGACCCTTCTGACATTAGTGACACTCTGGTGCCTCATAGTCTACAAAGTATGGTCAGCAGATAGTCATATAGCCCCCTTTCTGTCCTGTCTAGTGGCTAATCTGGCAGGAAACAGCTGCCACAAAGAGCTCCGATGGGAACCTCTCCTGGGGCTTCAGTTATCAGATTCCTTAAGATTCAGCAGACAGGGCCGGGGAGGCTACAAGTATATGATCATGCCTGGGTTCAAAGCCAGCCCTGACACTTATCTAAATGCTCATGATGTAGACTTTGATTTCCTCCAAGTGAGGTTCAAATAAAACAAATGTTAACTGTTTTCTTCGAATTGCCTACCATGGCACCCGGAAGGTAGAAATGGCTCAACAAATGGTGGCCACTACTGTTCTAAATTGCTGGCTTTTTGAGACCAGGTCTCGCTCTGTAGTACAGAAAGGCTTTGAAGTCATAGCAGTCTCCCCGCCTCAGCCTCCTAGGTGTCAGACCCCTACACCCGGCTTTAAGTGTTTAGACATTTATACCTCTGAGGCCTTTGCTCCTTCCAGAACACAGCCGAGTACCCGTATGTATTCTGTCGCACCTTTCAGGATGTCAACTTTGCTGGGCTTCCTGCTCTGTGGCAGAAACGGCACCAGAGCCTTCAGCTTGGCAAAGCCCCTGTTGAGATTTTTTATCTAGAAAACAAAAGGCCATGGTGATACACTGATACATGACCTTGCACAGATATTTCCCCAAACCACAGAAGAGGGTTGTGAGTGTGACTCCTACTACTCTAAATGAAAGTGTAAAAATATGGTGGCCTTGAAATCAAACAGGGTTTTATTTCTAGTGTCTCCTGGAAAAAGCATCCTGCTCCATTCTTAGCCTTTCCCCAACTTCTGTGACATCCTCTGCCTCATGTGGTCCTATCCCTACTGCCAAAGGAGACCAAGCCTTCTCCATGATGTCTTTGGGACCGAAGTTTTGCCTGAGATACTAAAATCTACCAGCAGATGCCGCTCTAAACACAGCCCACCATAAATTCAGCTATGGGGAGATTATGGAGGGGATGTGCCAAAGAGATGGCTCCAGGGGTAAAAGCTCTTGCCACAAAACCGGGCAGCGTGAATTTGATCTTCAAATCCCATATAAAGATTGAAGGAGAGTACCCACCCCATGAAAATGGCTTCTGACCTCTACACTTTACACATGTACTACCCCATAACAACAACAAAAGCAAGCAAGCAAACCAAACCTTTAAGTAGCTTCTTGAGGGCTGGAAAGATGGCTCAGGGATTAACAGCATATGCTGCTCTTACAGAAGACCAGAGAGTTCAGTTTCCAGTCCCAACATGGGTTGGTTCACAACTGTTTATTACTCCAGTTCCAGGGCCCTCTCCAGTCCCTGTACTCAGGTGCACATACACATAATTGTTGTTGTTGTTGTGAGACAGGGTTTCTCTGTGGCTTTGGAGTCTGTCCTGAAACTAGCTCTGTAGACCAGGCTGGTCTCGAACTCAGAGATCCACCTGCCTCTGCCTCCCGAGTGCTGGGATTAAAGGTGTGCGCCACCACTGCCTGGCATAATTTAATTTTTAAAAAAAACAGTAACTTGGGTTGGAGAGATGGCTTAGCAGTTAAGAGTACTTGTTCTTGCAGACGACCTGGGTTAAATTCCCAGGAGCCACATAGTCTGTAGTTCAAGGGAGCCTGACCCCCTCCTTTCTGACTTCCTTGGGCACCAGGTACATACACAATACACATACATGTATGCAGCCAAAATGCTGATACAAGATATACACAGGTGAATCTTTACATTCTAAAAGAATTAATAAGTAACAGTAACTTCCACGGGGGACCCCCACCCACCCTTTATTTGAGATCAGGATGCACCAGGCAGGGAAACGGCCTAGAGGACCCCTTTAGCACCCGAGCGGCACCTACAGCTCCAAGGTGCACCGCTTGTAAAGCACTGTCTTCGTGTAGGGGCCGCGGCTGGTAAGGGACTTCCTCTGTCTCCGCTGAACCTGTGCCACCCAGGAGGGTTAGCGGATGTCAGTCGTTCCCATGGCGCGTAACAGCGCCCCTGCATGAAGATACAGTGTAACCAGGCCACTGGGACCCCCACCAAGCCTCACGAAGACCACCTCACCCAGGAGGGCCGGGAAGGCACGCCCAGGTGTTGGGTGTTGAACACCCACTGGCATGGTGGTGGGATTGAGGCGGCCCTGGACCCTCACCCGCTCGCGCTCTTTGGCGTTGGCCACGCGCCTGCGCTCCAGCACCAGATGCAGGTCGTCCATGGTGGAGTAGCTGCCTGAGGGCAGCCGCTTGAGCCTACAGATGGCCGCGAGCCGTGGCAGGGGCCCCAACTGTGCCTGCAGCAGCTCCTGCAGCACCTCAGCCTGCGGGACGGCCAGGAAGGGCTCTGGGGACGCGGGCGATGTGTCCATGGTGGCACGTCCAGGCCACAGGCTGGCGAGGACCTTGCACCTGCCGTGCCTCGGGTGCTCCAAGCCTCGGAGGGCGGGGCACGCGGAGGGCACGAGGTGAGGGTGGGCGGGCGCGCGGGGGCCCCTGGGCACGGGCCTTGCCCCTGACACACTTCACACCTGGTGTGAGAGGCAGGCCGCGGTGGGGGCGGAGCCTAGCATGGGAGGCACTTGTAGAGAGCCTGGGAGAGCATGAGGATGAGGGAGGGGCCGCACGCTCAGGTTCCCATCAAAAGGCTTTACACCTGTCGCCTCTCCTCCAGCTGCACAAAGAGGGGCCAGTCAGGGTGGGGCTGCAGGGACCAGGTGGAGGGTGAGGAGTCCCCTTGAGAGGCCATGGTGAAAGTGTCCTACGCCCCGGCCTACGAGGTCAGAGTGAGGGCAGGAAAGCATGGGGCTGGCGTGAGGAGATCTCCAATCAAAGGGACTTTTACACCTGTACCTGGAACGATGGCTCCCAATTCCCTCCCTGAAACCTACTTGGTGGAAGGAGAGAACCAGCTCCCAAGAACCCGCTGACTTCCCATTCATGTGCTGCGGCACACGCACCCCCACGTCTACACGCACAGGCAAAATAAAGAACGAAAGAACAAAGGCCTTGAGCTCCGGGTAACTGCGTGGAAGAGTAAGGGTGGCGGAGCACACGGAAGGCCATGGGCTGTGGGGTTATGCCTGGTGCCCCGGGGAACACTCGGAGGGGCGGGGCCTGTGAACGGTCGGCTCTGGGCGGGTCCTGCAGAGAGTTCTGATGCAAAAGTCTTACACCTGTGTGGAGGCAGGATGGGGCCAGGTGGAGGGGCGTCAGCCTCAAGCAGATCGTGGTGAAGGACCTTAACCTGCCTCACCTGAGTTGCACAAGGACCAGGCAAGAACATGAGGGGCACAGAGCTCACATCGAACTCTTTATCATCAAAACTGTGGTCAGTACGTAAAATAAATGAAAAGGTTAATTAAATAAAAAATAAATTTTAAAAAGAGGGCTTATATCTTTAACACCTGGGCACTGGACTCCAGGACAGGGAGAGCAGAAGGACGGGACCATGAGGAGGCCAGTGCATCCCTCCAAGGTTTTTGGTCAACAGATCCCACACTTTCTCTTCCTCCTCACTCAGGATGAAGGGGCAGGACTACCACAGTTGGCGAGCCTTTCACCTGACTCACCTCACAACTCCTGCGTGCCAGGCCCCGGGGAAGATGAGTGGGATTGGAAGTCCACGGTCGAGAGACTTTGATATTTCCGAGGGTGCAGAGGAGGAGGAGAAATGCCTCACTGCCTTCTGCACGGCCCGGAGTGCTGAGGACCCGAGCAGTCTGACTCCTCAGCGGGCGCCCTCTAAGACTCACCAGGTGCTGATTGTGAACCCTGGGTCACAGCACCCACTGAGGTGTCCATGCCGGAAGTTCTGATTTCGTGGGCCTGAGTTCCTGCATGCATGCAAATGCATGCACATGGATACAGGCACACATTGACAGGCTGTGAAAGCATTTAACATGAAGCTGCCAAAAGGCAGCACAGACAAAATTCTAGCCCAGCATGGGTGAAGTCTAGGTTCCATTCCCAGCCCAAACTACCAGTCTTCAGACAAAGTTACAGCACAGGAGCAAAGAGCCTCGAGGAGAAGCTCCCCTTGTTCCGGCCCCACATTTCCTACCTGCTGCAACTTCTCTCTCATTCTGACTTACCACTTCCGGTACTTTTTCCAAGCTATTTTAACTGTTATTTTATTTGGTATTTGAAATTTCATCCTGCACTGCCTAGAGTAAGTCTGAATTTCTGAGCACAAATCATCTTCTTGCCTCAGATTCCAGAATCCTGGAGTCACAGGCAGGCAGGTCAACACACATCTGGGCAGTGGGGGAAGATACAAAAAATGAGATAAAATCGGGAAGCTGCTGCTTCACTAGGGGTTAGAAGGAATGCAGTACAGTCAACCTTCTCCTCTCCCCGCCCCCTTCCTGCACCTGTACCACATGTAAGCTGAGGGGGGGGCTGTCTTGGCTACACTATAGGCTTCACAGTGGCCAAAAGTGCATCTCCAGCAGAAACAGAAGGGGAACAGACACACAGGCAGGCGCTGGCGCCAGTTTACTCCCTGATCCTTCTGCCTCCACCGCCCACGTGGGGAGTCACGTGATGTACTCCAGGCTGGGTGCTATGCAATGGCTGCAATTCCCACATTAGCCACAAGAGGGTCTTCTCTAGCGGCCCCCATTCCATAGAGGAAACAGTCACAGGACGCTGGCTCTCCCAGCTACACAGGCTAAGGTGGTGCTGCACCCATCCCTCTTGCCTGGCACTGCCCCAGGGGGCAAACTGAAGTTCTGATAGCAAAGATGGTTTCCCAACCAGACAATGCAGAAGTTCTGCTGTTGTCCAGACAGATGCAGAGGGCCCAGGCAGGAGGTGGCAGAGCACATGCGCAGAAGGCTCTCAGAGCATGGAGAGGAAATACTGAGGGACTTGACTCAGTTCAGGTGACCGGTTTAGAGATGTGATGAAGGGCGCATATGAACAACCTGGGGAGGTCCTTGATCTCCAGTCCTGGGATCTGTAGGAGATCTCGGAGGGAAGACTGTGAGAAAGGCAGGACTCTGGGGAAGCCCAGAAGGTGATAGGAAGCTGAGAAGAAGGCTCAGTCAGCAAAGCGCTCAACCTCAGGAGCCTGGAGACATCAGTTTGGATCTCTGAAATCCACGGAAAAGCCAGACACCACACTAAGACTTGCTCGTGTGGCAAAGTTCCAGGCCACCAAGAGACTGTGTCTTAAAATGTGGACTGTGCCCGAAAACCAGCGCCCAAGTTTGTCCTCTGACGTCCACACCTGCATGCTGTGCACACACACGCATCACATCCATAGCAGTGCGCACCTCCAAATGGTAATGGGGTACAGCTATATGGGTCTGTTCCCCTCACAGGCTCCCCAAAGGAAAGATGCTTCATTCTTTTTCCTTCATATCATATCATTCTGACTCCTCTACACTTATTAACTGAGCTCTTGTCCTTAGTGGCCTCAGGCTCTGGATCTGCATTGCATGGGTTTCATACTTGGAGTCAGATGTGCTCAGTTAGTAAATCCCTAACTTTCCTGTTCTTGGTGTAATCAGGAGGGCACAGTGGGGATTCTTGTGTGAAGAGTCAACACACTATATGGTTCCATGGTGGCAGGTATTTTTTCCAAAGAATTATTTTGTTTAAAACGGTTGCCATTTCATACATTTTCCTCCTTCAAAGTCCACACAAAATTTTCCAAAGGAAGAGGCACAAGGGAATTTGTAATGAGTCTTTCTCTGTCCCACCAGCTCCTAAATAATGACATGAAGACTTCTGATTAATTATGAAGTGTGGCCTTTAGCTTAGGCTTGTTCCTAACTTAACTTAAGTTAGCCCATTTATGTTAATCTACATTCTGCCCTGTGGCTGGTGGCTATTACCTCCACCCCCTGCACACCCTGCTTGCTCTGAGTGTCCTGCAAGCTTCGATCCTTTCTTCCTCTCTTCCTTTCTCTCTGTCTGGAAAGCCCATCTATCTTTCCTGACTATCTATTGGCCATTCAGGTTTTTATTACACCAATTACATACAGCAACACATCTTCACACAGTGTACAACTAGTTCATAACATACCCCTTTTGTCTAAATAAAAAGGAAATGTTTTAACTCTGATACAGTGAAGGTGTATACAATAGGGACAATTATTAAGTAAGAATTACATTTACAATGCCCAGTCCATTTGTATTAGGAAAATTTGGAGACATTATTTTATTATCTATCCTGTCTTTATAAATCTAAAGTTTTATACTTATGCCTTTTTTATCACAACTTGGTGTTCCCATCCTAAAAATATCTTTTTAGACCTTAAAACATTTTCTTAGATATACAACTTAAGTTTTTATGTCTCTCAAGCTTATATACTTTTACACCTCTTTTTGTTAGTTTTTTTAATTTGGTAACAAGGAAAACTGTAACTAAACCTACCTAGTCTTCAACCAAATTGAAGACTCAAGAAGGATATAATATTACCTGAGTAAACAAGTACAGAGCAAGCAGCTTCAAAACTATAGCAAAGACAGAAGACAGAAACAGCTGGCTTCCCGGACAGTCACCCAAGATTCCTGTGCAATGTTGGGGCATCTATCTTCCGACTACAGATTTAGAATATCTGACAGACTTTTCTTGAAGCAGGAATTTTGAAGGACTGTCCTACCTTGTCTTGGCAAAGTTCAGCAGTTTCCTTCTTTTGTGTCCTGTTTGTACAGTTTGGACAGCATACTGTCAGAAGTTGAGGCAACGGCAGTTTCTTGCCCAATGGCTAACTTTGCCATGATAAAAGCAAACTCCATATGGAAGTTCTTTGGTGCCCATAATCCTTCTAGAAGTAAATGGTGACGCCAGGAGCACATGTGTCTCACTGTCATGAAAAGCTTTATGTTATTAAAACATTTTAAATGTCATATTCTGCAGGTCTCTGAAGTGTTTAAAGACTGTCTATTTAAACTCTGTTTGACCTTGAAAACATACCTAACATGACTATAAGTTCGATTGTTATGCATGACTAACTACTAACCTGTATTATCCTGAGTAGCTTTCAAGGACTAGAACTTTATATATTTTAAATAAACGGTATAGGTACAATACCTTAAACAAGAATAGAAACATACATAGCATAACAAAAATAACCTTAAATTTATATCAATATACAAAAATCCATATCGATATAAAATAGTTGGGACCAGTGATTGCTCAAAAGTAGACTCAACAATCCACCATTTTATCCCATCATTTCTATACTGTATCTCCCCTTTTTCCTTTCAGAAGGAGACGTCTAAATTTAGTCTTCTTTGTTTATCTTTTCTCTGACGATGGCCAATAACAACTCATAACCAACTCCTTTAAATGATGACAAATATCCATAACCCATTGAATGACCAAAAACCATCCACCCTACCTCTTGGGAATGTGGGCATTGTGTTTTCTAGACTGCTTCCTGTTGTCTGGGGGTGATAGCATCTTTAGAAGACCCTGAGAAGTCCTCGGAAAACTGCTGTAACTTTTGTTGTCCAGTGTCTGTTCAGGGCTTTTCTGAAGTCCTAGTTAGAGTAGTCTCTGAGGCTGGATCATCTTAGCTAGTGACTTTGAAGTTGTTCTAGATGCAGAATTTTGAGGAAACTGCAATAGAGGCTTTCCGAGAGGCTGAATCATCTGGGCTACTTGTTTTCATTGGTATCTGGTCCTTTTTTCTGAAAACACAAACTTTTAAAGGTAAGTTATATATGGAATATGTGGTGTGCACAAGTCAGCTAAAGATGATTTTCTGTTTTCTGTTTGAGCAGGTAAAAGGTTTATGTAAATTTCTAAAGCCTGTTTGGACTGCATATCCAAACCTGTATCCATGATAGGATGGATGGTATGTAATAGGAAGTCATGAGGACTCTGTAGCCAACAAGACTTATCATGTCTCACCCAGTCTCAGAGCTGTTCCCATAGTTGAAGGATCAGCATAAACATCACCTGTCTTGTAGATTTTCTTATTTTATTTCTTTATGTCTGTAGCTAAGACTTTGAGGAAATCTCTCCCAATCAAATCTGGCCTCTATTAATTTTAAAGGAATTCACAGCTTTTCATTTCCTATGGAAACAAAAGCACAACCTCTCTCCCAATGCAACTAAGTGTATAGGCTGGTTTAATTCCACGGTCCCTTTTATAATCCACTGTCTCTCAGTAGCTGCCATTCGCTGTTTACTAACATTTACAATTTAACATTAACAAAGAACCATATAAGGTCCAAACTCCCTGTGTTATAATACTTTGCATCCTTACATGGCTTTATTTTTAAAGCTTTTTCTTTAAAGATTTCACTTGACTATTTTTAAACTTTTTTTTTCATAACGGTCTATACCCATTTTCCTTTCTTTCTTCAGCACCTAAGCACCTTAAAAATACTGCAATCAGTTCAGAGTTTTGCTTGGATTGAACCTGGCTTATTAAGTGTCTGTTGTGTTTTTAACCACATGAGCCAAACGTTAAACCCACCGTGGCTCTTCACATGGTGATGGCTGGCTCAAGCCTGCAGGTGGCAGCAGGAAGCCATGTTCTCTATGCTGTGGAGTACCTGAGAGACTGCAGGGATAGCTGCAGTCTGGCTTCATGTTTGTGTGTTCGGAACTTTTAAAAAAGCTTTCTCGGGTCCTATGTGGAAATACATGCCTCATGTTGGATACCATATGAGTCTTTCTGTGTCCTTCCAGCTCCAAAATAATGACATGGAGACTTCTGATTAATCATGAAAGCACAACCTATGGCTTAGGCTTATTCCTAACTAGTTCTATAGCTTAAATTAACCCATTTATATTAATCTACATTCTGCCACGTGGCTTTTGGCTGTTACCACTTCTCCTGCATATTCTGATTGCTTTGCTCTGTGTCTCCTGACATCTCCTGTGTGATTTGATCCTTTCTTCATCTTCCTCTCTCTCTGCAAGGGAGGCCCGCCTATCTTTTCTGCCTAGCTATTGGCCATTCAGCCTTTTTTTTAAACCAATCACATCGACACATCTTCACACAGTGTACAAATATTTTGCAACAGGAACTCCTATAAAACACAGTGGAAAAATTGTGATCCACAGTGTAGAAATGCTGGAAATTTGTCAAGCAGCAATTGTCTTCATGCTGTCCACGCCATATTTCTTCTTCCTCTTTTAAAAATATTTTATTTAAATTAGAAACAAGCTTGCTTCACATGTCAATCCAAGATCCCTCACCCTTCTCCCCCGCCCCCCACTACCCCTAAACCCCCCACCAAATCCCGACTCTGCTCCCCAAGGAGGGTGAGGACCTCCATGGGGGATATCCAAAGTCTGTCATATCATGTGAGGCAGGGCCTAGGCCCTCCCCCATGTGTCCAGGCTGAGAGAGCATCCCTCGATGTGGAATGGGCTCCCAAAGTCCATTTGGATGCCAGGGATAAATACTGATCTACTGCCCAAGGCCCCATAGATTGCTGAGGCCTCCTTGCTGACACCCAAATTTAGGGGGGTCAGGATTAGTCCCATGCCGACCTCTCAACCATCAGTCTGGGGTACATGAGTTCCCCCTTGTTCAGGTCAGCGGTTTCTGTGGGTTTCACCAGCCCGGTCTTCACATTTCTTCTTATCTGTACAAATTGTTCCACGGACATGTCTTGATTTTGCATTCTTCGCATGCTTGTGGAAGGATTTCTACAGATAATTATTGCATGGATAGACCCCTGATCATCTTGCCAACAAAGTTTACAGGACTTATTATGAAATATGTGTTTGTTTATGGAAGATTTGGCGGTATAAAGACAGGGCCTAATGTATTGGAAAATTTTAAGAGTGTTTTGTTTGTTTTAGGTCAGTTTCCTATTACAGATACCTGAGTCTAAAAACACAAAGTATCTTTGCAGACCAAGCTGGACTCAGACCCACAGAGATAGATCAACTGGCTTTTGCATTTTGAATGCTGGCATTAAAGGCATGTGTATCCACTTCCTCCTTCCTACAAAGTTCTGTAAGGCAGACCAGTCTCTATTCTCTCTTTATTCTTGTGGGTATCAAGAGAATCAACAGCTCCCTCAGAAAGAGTGGGAGTTACAATGAGCTGGATGTGGCATGGTAGTCAGCTTTCTTTAATGAAAACTCCTGAGATCACTAGAGTATAAAGAGAAACGGTCTACTTTGTCTCACAGTGCTGGAGGCTTCAGCCCACAGTGACTTGATCCTGTGGATTTTTGTCCTGTGGTGAGAGAGGGTATCACTCAGGAACACTGAGTGGAGCCGTTAGCTTCTTCATGGTCTGAGCAAACAAGAGAGAGGGAGTGAGTTCAAGTGGCAGGGTGCTTGCTTTGCACACACAAGCCCTTGCCTCTCCAGCGTCTCATCACCTGTGTGGTACTTTGGGCCCATAATCTCTGGGTTTGGTAGGTGGAGGCAGGAGACCCAGAAGGTAAGAGACATCCTTAGCTACAGGGTCAGTAGCAAGAAATCTTGCCTGTCTAAAGACAGAACGATAAAGAATAGGCTTGGTCCCTTCAAGGGCATGCTTCCGGTGACCCAAAGGCCAGGCACATTTTTAAAGGGTCCATAACCTTGTAATAGAGCTTAGCTGAGAACGAACCCTGAAACACATGGAGTTGTGCAAGCATTCCCAATCTAAATACAACATATAGATGGGTCTTTTTCATGGAAATTTGATGTTTACACATGTAAGCATCCAGTCCCTCTGCTTGGTTCTGCTTAAGCAAATGCTGTGTAGCCTGCCCTGGTCCTCAACTTCTACCACCAGCTTCAATAAGTACGTTGTACCCAAAGTTCAAGCACTAAATTCTAGTTTGAACTCCCTGTATCTAATTTCTATGTCAGTTTTGTGTGTCAGTACTGAAGGTGTTGATCATTCTTGGGAGTTTTCTGGTAGAGTCTTTCAATGTCACTCATAGAATCGTATACTGTGCAAGTAAAGACACTTTGATTTCTGCCTTTCTTATTTGTATCCCTTTTATTTCCTTCATTTGTCTTATTGCCACAGCTAACACTTTGGGCAGAATATTGGATGAGAGTGGAGAAAGTGAGCATCCTTATTTTATTCTAGATTTTAGTAATAATGGTTTGATTTTCTCCCATTTGGTGTAACATTGGTTATTGGTTTGCCTTACAAAGCTGTTTCTATCTTGAGATATCTTGCTTCTTTTCCTCACATCTCCCAGGCCTGTATCATGAAGGTGTCATGGCTAAAGAAACTCCAATTTAATCCAGACATCCATCTTAGTCCCCACTAGCCATTTGTCTCTGACTCCAGCCCCTGGAAGATAAGTTCTCAGTGAACCCCCACCCAGAAGTGTACAGCCTTGACCATCTACCTGTTATGATATGGCTAAATTCTTTTTTGGCTTCTGTGGCTTGCTTAGGCAGAAACCCAAGGATTGTTTTCAGTTGCCTTGATCACTTAGCACAGCAAGAGAAGACCCTGTTTTTTTGTTTGTTAGTTAGTTTGTTTGTTTGTTTGTTTTTATGGATATTGAAGATCTTCTTGTAGTTTTCGCCTTTAAAATCCCTTTTCTCAACCCCCTTCTCACAGAACTCTCAAGTTTGGTTCAGAGACTGTCATCCTGCTAGCAACCAACCAATGAATCCTTTCGTTATAGTTGGATTGGGCCTATGGTCTTTTCCCAGTGGTCACAAACTCCATAACAAAAGGACAGTGAATTTTATCAAAAGTTTCGGTGCCTGAACTGGGAACTTGGGCTTATTTATTTGATTATTATGTTCATCGGCTTGGGTATACTAAAATTGAATCTCTGGGATGAATCCATCTTCCTCATATGGAATTACTGTTTTGTTTTCTTCAAACCCATTTGAAAGTATTTTATGATCAATTTTTGTATCTCAGTCCATCAAAAACTATCTGCATGTTCTTGGGTCAATTTAACATAAGCATGTTCTCAAATTTGTGCATTCTTTCAAATTTAAAGTAAAAGGTCCATTTGGGTTTTGTGATTCCTGATATATTTATGTCACATTTGCATATTTTTGTGCCTTTAGACATCCATACCATTTCTTTTTGAGGTCACATACTATTTCCTGTGATTTCCAAAGGACTATTTCATAAGTTAATGTCACTTTGGAACATGCCTAATTCATGTTTACAATCTTTTCAATTGTAAACTTTCTTCTGTTCACATATGACTTGTACCTTTCCAATTAGCAATATACTGATACTGATCTGTATTTCATTATGGGAGAATTTTCATTATTATAAACACATGTAGATTTAAATTTGACTAATGTATAACTATCACACAAAAGTTTAACTAGCAACCAGCCCACTCATTCACTGATTTAAAAATAATTCTGAGGCCTTCCAGGCCCCAACCTCCAGCAATCCCAGTTTCAGGTGAGCTTGGGTCTCCGGGGGGATACTCCCCATCCTGCGCCCAACACCCATCCCCTCCATCTTCCTGGGGCTGCTCCTGGCATCCAGAAGACCTGCCCACACAGGAAAGACTTCAGCCCTCCCAGGCAGGCCCCAACCTCCAGCAATCCCAGCTTCAGGAAAGATATCAGCCCTTCCAGGCCCCAACCTCCGGCGAACCCAGCTTCAGCTTCAGCTTCAGTGTCAGCGTCCCCAGCTTCAGCTTCAGGAAGGAAGGAGACCAGAGGAGACAAAGACCCCACCTGCACCCACTGGAAGAAGAGATGGGAAGAAGACAGAATAAGAGCACACTCAGCAATAGAAAGACCAACATGACTCCACCAGAATCTAGAGAACCAATGCCAGCAAGACCTGAAAAGCACTACATAGACGAAGCAGGGGAGACAGACTTTAAAAATTATTTTATGATGATAATAGAGACCCTCAAAGAGGAAATGAGGAAAACCCTTAAAGAAATAGAAGAAAAAACAAACAAAAAATCCATGAAATAGGGGAAAAATTCAAGAAATAAACAAATCTCTCCAAGAATCTAAAGAGTACCAAGAAAAAACAACCAAACAAATGAAGGAAACAACTCAAACAGTTGAAGGATTGAAAGCTGAAATAGAAACAATAAAGAAAACACAGAACGAGGGGATGCTGGAAATAGAAAAGCTGGGTAAATGATCAGGAACTACAGATGCAAGTGTCACCAATAGAATACAAGAGACAGAAGAGAGAATCTCAGGTGTTGAAGACTCATTAGAAGATATACAGTCATCAACCAAAGAAAATCTCAAAACCAACAAATCCTTGACACAAAATATCCAGGAAATATGGGACACCGTGAAGAAGCCAAATCTGAGAATAATAGGTATAGAAGAAGGCAAAGAAATACAGCTCAAAGGTACAGAAAACATATTCAACAAAATCATAGAAGAAAACTTCCCTAACCTAAAGAAGGATATGCCTATGAAAATACAAGAATCTTACAGAACACCAAATAGGCTGGACCAGAAAAAGAAGTCACCTCACCATATAATAATCAAAACATCAAACCTACAGAATAAAGAGAAAATATTAAGAGCAGCTAAAGAAAAATGCCAAGTAACATATAAAGGCAGACCTATCCAAATTATACCTGACTTCTCAATGGAAACGATGAAAGCCAGAAGATCCTGGACAGATGTCCTATAAACGCTAAGGGAACAAGGATGCCAGCCCAGACTACTATATCCAGCAAACCTTTCAATTACCATAGATGGAGAAAACAAAATATTCCATGACATAGCCAGATTTAAACAATACGTATCCATGAATCCAGCTCTACAGAAAGTGCTAGAAGGAAAACCTAGACTCAATGAAGATAACTACACTCACAAAGACACAGACAATAGATAATCCTACTTTACCAAACACCAAAAGAAAAAGGGAGGAGAACCTACACAAAATAACTCCACTACCAATAAATCAAGCACAAACAAGAATCATCAATCAATGGTCATTAATATCCCTCAATGTCAACAGTCTCAACTTGCCTATAAAAAGACACAGACTAGCAGAATGGATACAAAGACAGAACCCAACCTTCTGCTGCATACAAGAAACACATCTCAACATCAAACACAGATGTTACCTCAGAGTAAAGGGTTGGGAATGGGAAAAGATTTTCCAATCAAACAGACCCAAGAAACAAGCAGGTGTAGCAATCCTAATATCTAACAAACTAGACTTCAAATTAAAATCAATCAAAAGAGATGAAGAAGGACATTTCATATTCATCAAAGGAAAAGTCCACCAAGAAGAAGTCTCAATTTTGAACATCTACACCCCAAATACAAAGGCACCTACATTCGTGAAAGTAACATTACTAAAGCTCAAATCACACATAAAATCTCACACACTAATAGTAGGAGACTTCAACACTCCACTCTCACCGCTATATAGGATCTCCAGACAGAAACTTAACAAAGAAATAAAAGAACTAATAGAAGTTATGACCCAACTGGGTTTAACAGACATTAATAGAACATTCCACCCAAACACAAAGGGATATATCTTCTCAGCACCACATGGAACCTTGTCTAAAATTGACCACATAATAGGAAGCATAGCAAATCTCCACAGATAAAAAAAATGGAATAACCCCCTGTATCTTATCAGACCACCATGCATTAAAATTAGAATTCAACAATAACACAAATCACAGAAACCCTACAAACTCATGGAAATTGAAATAAAAAAAAGAAATTAAAGACTTCCTGGAATTCAATGAGAATGAAGACACAACATACCCAAACTTATGGGACACTCTGAAAGCAGTGCTGAGAGGAAAGTTCACAGCACTAAGTGCCCACATGAAGAAACTGGAGAAAGTCACACTAGAGAATTAATAGCACAGCTGAATGTTCTAGAAAAAAAAGAAGCAAACTCACCCAGGAGGAGCAGATGCCAGGAAATAATCAAATTGAGGGCTGAAATCAATCAAGTAGAAACCAGGAAAACATTGAGAAGAATCAATGAAACAAAGAGTTGGTTCTTTGAGAAAACCAACACAATAAACAAACCTCTGTCCAAACTAACCAAAAGACAGAGAGAGAGAGAGAGAGAGAGAGAGAGAGAGAGAGAGAGAGAGAGAGAGAGAGAGAGAGAGCATGCTAATTAACAAAATCAGAAATGAAAAGGGGGACATAACAACAGACACTGAGGAAATCCAGAGAATCATCAGGGCATACTTTGAAAATCTGTACTCCACAAAATTCGAAAATTTAAAGGAAATGGACAATTTCCTGGATAGGTATCATTTGCCAAAACTAAATCAAGAACAGATAAACAATCTAAACAGATCTATAACCCTTAATGAAATAGAAGCAGTCATCAAAAGTCTCCCAACCAAAAAAAAAAAAAAAAAAAAGCCCAGGCCCAGATGGCTTCAGTGTAGAATTCTACCAGAAATTCAAAGAAGAGCTAATTCCAATACTCACCAAAGTATTCCACACTGTAGAAGCATGAGGCTCACTGCCAAACTCTTTTTACGAGGCTACAATTGCCTTGATACCCAAGCCACACAAAGACACAACTAAGAAAGAGAACTATAGACCAATTTCCCTCATGAGCATCGATGCAAAAATACTCAATAAAATACTAGCAAACCGGATTCAAGAATACATCAGAAAAATCATCCACCATGATCAAGTAGGCTTCATCCCAGGAATGCAGGGATGGTTCTACATTAGAAAATCTATCAATGTAATCCACCATATAAACAAACTGCAAAAGAAAAAACACATGATCATCTCACTAGATTCTGAAAAAGCCTTTGACAAAATCCAGCACCCCTTCATGATAAAGGTCCTAGAGAGATCAGGGATAACAGGAACATACCTGAACATAATAAAAGCAATATACAGTAAATCAACAGCTAACATCAAACTAAATGGAGAGAAACTCAATGCAATTCCTCTAAAATCAAGAACAAGATAAGGCTGTCCACTCTCTCCATATCTCTTCAATATTGTACTTGAAGCTCTAGCTACAGCAATAAAACAACAAAAGGAGATCAAGGGAATACAAATAGGAAAAGAAGAAGTCAAGCTTTCACTATTTGCAGATGATATGGTAGTTTACATAAGTGACCCAATAAATTCCACAAGGGAACTCCTAGAGCTGATAAACACCAAAGCGGCAGGATACAAGGCTAACTCAAAAAAATCAGCGGCCCTATTATATACAGATAATAAAGTGGCTAAGAAAGAAATCAGAGAAACATCACCCTTTACAATAGCCATAAACAGCATCAAATATCTGGGGATAATGTTAACCAAGGAAGTGAAAGGCCTATATATCAAGAACTTTGAGTCTTTAAAGAAAGAAATAAAAGAGGATACCAGAAAATGGAAAGATCTCCCATGCTCTTGGATTGGTAGGATCAACATAATAAAAATGGCTATCTTGCCAAAAGCAGTCTACAGATTCAATGCAATCCCTATCAAAATTCCGGCACAATTCTTCACAGACCTTGAAAGAACAATAATCAACTTTATATGGAAAAACAAAAGGCCCATGATAGCCAAAACAACCCTATACAATAAAGGAACTTCAGGAGGCATCACCATACCTGACTTCAAGCTCTATTATAGAGCTATAGTCCTGAAAACAGCTTGGTACTGACACAAAAATAGACAAGTAGACCAATGGAACCGAATTGAAAACCGTGATTTTTAACCCACACACCTATGAACACTTGATTTTTGACAAAGAAGCTAAAACTATACAATGGAAAAAAGAAAGCATCTTCAACAAATGCTGCTGGCATAACTGGATATTGGTATGCAGAAGACTGCAGATAGATCCATGTTTATCGCCTTGTACAAAACTTAAGTCCAAATGGATCAAAGATCTCAACATAAATCCAACCACACTGAAACTCTTAGAAGAGAAAATGGGAGATACTCATCAACGAGTTGGTACAGGAGACCACTTCCTGAATATAACACCAGTGGCACAGACACTGAGATCAACAATTAACAAATGGGACCTCCTGAAACTAAAAAGCTTCTGTAAGGCAAAGGACACTGTCAACAAGACTAAAAGGCAGTCCACAGAATGGGAAAAGATATTCACTAACCCCACATCTGACAGAGGGCTAATCTCCAAAATTTACAAAGAACTCAAGAAGCAAGTCTCTAAAACACCAAAGGATACAATTAAAAGGTGGGGTACAGAACTAAATAGAGAATTCTCAATAGAGGAGTCTAAAATGGCTGAGAGACACTTAAGAAAGTACTCAACATCCTTAGCCCTCAGGGAAATGCAAATCAAAACAACTTTGAGATTCCATCTTATTCCTGTCAGAATGGCTATAATCAAAAACACCAAAGACAATTTATGCTGGAGAGGATGTGGAGAGAGGGGAACACTACTCCACTGCTGGAGGGAGTGCCAACTAGTACAGCCACTTTGGAAATCAGTATGGAGATTCCTCAGGAAAATGGGAATCAATCTACCACAAGACTCAGCAATTCAACTCTTAGGCATATATCCAAAAGAGGCAAATTCATCCAACAAGGGCATCCTCTCCACTATGTTCATAGCAGCATTATTTGTAATAGCCAGAACCTGGAAGCAACCTAGATGCCCCTCAACTGAAGAGTGGACAGAGAAAATGTGGTACATTTACACAATGGAGTATTACTCAGCAGAAAACAATCAATGGAATCTTGAAATTTGCAGGTAAATGGATGGCACTAGAATAAACCATCCTGAGTGAGGTAATCCAGTCACAGAAAGACAAACATGGTATGTACTCACTCATATATGGATTTTAGACATGGACCAGGATAGTACCAGTCTGCACTTCCATTGACAAAGAGTCTGGGAAACAGGAAAGAACCTAAAAGATATGCATACTACCCAAGAGGCTTTTGTTGCCGCAGCGCCCTCTGCAGCTCGAAGCAGGTGGTGCAGATATGCTAGGTGGCACAGTTGGAAAGAGAAGCTCTTCCGCCCCTGCTTTCAACGGCTTCCCTGCAAGCCAGTGTGCACGCGCACCAGGAGGGCTCGCGACCAGCAGTCAGAGGGTCGTTATTTTGGTGCTGAAGGTGTGAGGGGTCCGGACTGAGTTGAAAACGCCCAGCCCTAGGGTACCATCTGGAGATGTTCTGTCACTTCAAGGATACTGAAAGCGGGAAGAGTCACTTGAGGGAGTATCCGCTGTCATTGCCTCTGGATGGTTTTGCGACTTGGCTCACAGGTATTGGTGACCCCCTTCTTGAGCCTGTCTGCTCCCTTTCCCATATTTCAAAAGTCCGAGTTCTAGCTCCACAAATAAGGAGTCGCTAAAGCCAGGCGTGGCCAGACTGGACTCTTCCCATCCCAGAATTGAGCATGTCATTAGTTTCAGGTCCACAAACACGCAACACTAAAGCCGCTTACCCAGACTTAGTTAGTCCTTCCTTTTAGCTTCACCAGTGAGCAGTACCTACAGGCAGACACAATACGACTGTCCTGTCCCCTCCCCAGACTTCAGTTAAGTCCCGCTTGTACCTCCTGGATATCCTTGGAGTCCGGCAGCTTCCCTCGAGGCTTCGGCGTCCCTTACGAGTGCAGGAGACGCCTACACGTGTTCAATTATCTACTCTCATTTCCTCCACAACATTTTCTACGCAGGAAACCATAGAGTGCATTCATAAAAGTTGAAATAGGCGGGGAGACAGCCCAAATACCTTAAAATACTTTAAATGAAAAGTCAACTCCTTACCATGACCTGTGACATTCGTTTCTACTGATCCAGACTCCTCTGCCACTCCAGCCTGGCCCTGCCATCCATTTCTCGCTCTCTGTGCTTCAGGTATACTCAGTGAGAAAGCAGCTCGGCTCTCGCTCTCCACGTTGACCCCTGGAATGACTGAAGTTCCTGTTGCCTAGTCCTATAGGAACCTGGCACTTTCTAATGATGGAATTTATGGCAGTTTGGTGAAGATTAAAACCACTGTGTAGTGACAGTACTTAATTTGAGCATTTCCAGCGAGGGTCTATGCATTCATTCTTATATAATGTTTTCATTCATGTTTACAGTTAGCACAGAAAGCACAAGTTTCCTTGTATTTTCATGACCGGTATCATTACACTTTGATCGAGTTCACTCATCTCTGTCCTTTGCACCTCCCACCATTTCCTTTCCCTGATTGATTGACCTTATGCATTCGTGTCATGTATTTGTATGTATGTGTGTGGGTATTGTATATACTTAAATTCAGATTCCACACGTTTGAAATACTACTTGCTTGCTTGCATCCCAGTTACCCCCTCCCCTACTTTTAGACCCTTTCTTCCTCTGACATGGTCCCCCTTCTGAACTCTTGTCCACTATGTCACCTTAGTATTTGAAGCCAGGATGATTTTTAATCAGGGACACAGAAGTTCTGTCCACCCCTAGTTTGGGGTATTGCTTATTGGTAGAGACCCTGCCTTGTATCTATTTCAAGATATGGAAACAGGAAGAAGGAAGTAGAGGTGGTTATTAGGAGGTGTATAGATTGAGCAGCAAAAGACAGAGCAGAGAGAAAGGACGTGCCATGTGGGCTTGGGTGTCCATCATAAATATGCCTTCAACCCCTAAGGAGGACACTGGTGACATGCAATCTGAATAACCACAGGCCTTTGTCACAGGTGGAAAGACTATGTCCAATACATAGCAGATGCCTGGGACTCATTTTGCTGATTTCAAAGTTCCTTTGGAACGGTAAGTGAAAGTTAACCGAGGATTCTTTCAGAAATCTAAATTCCCCATGTAGAATGCTCTCCATTTGCCCTTTTTATAGTAAAGTGACTGTGTTATTACTTTACTAACCAGAAATAAAACTCACAGATCAATATGGTCTACTTTCATGTAATCATAGGAAAAGACATCATTCCAATGATCAAACTGTAGCATAAGGTATAAATTAAATTTATGCTAATATTTTTCAGTGTATGAATATGTAGGCTTGATTACACTAGAAACATAAATAGGACAGTACTCCCTGAGTAAAAACTGTGTTTGCTATTGGAAATTCATTTAAAATGAAAAGTGTGAGGAATAAAACTTTAAGAACATTTATGAAATTGGTTTAGGTTCTAAAGCAGACATAAATAGAGCAATTTTGAGCCTATTTTAATGCTGACATTCTGAACTTATTTGGGTATGGGACATAAATGAGTACCCAAGTGCATGCGCGCGCGCGCGTGCACACACACACACACACACACTATATTAGTCTACGTGCTCTAGAAGTACAGGTTCTATATAAAGAATCTGTATGGGGCTGGAGCAATGTCTCAGAGGTTAAGAGCATTCCCAGCAACCACAAGGTGGCTCACAACCATCTGTAATGAGATCTGGTGCCCTTTTCTGACATGAAGGCAGACATACAGCCAGAACACTGTATACATAATGAATAAATAAATAAAAATCTTTTTTAAAATTCTGTAAAAAAAAAAAGAATCTGTATGTCCATCTGTCTATCTAAATGAATTTATTAGAATAGCTTTCTGACTGTGGTCCAGTTAGTCCAACAATTCCTGTCTTCCAACAGAAGGTTCAAGAATCCAGTTGTTATTCAAACCACAAGGCTTAATGGTCTTCAGTGTACACTGGAATCTTGAAGAAATAGGTTCTAATACTTGTAAAGGAATGGGTTTGTTATCGAGAGCAAGATGGAGCAGGCAAATAGGGAACTTCCACCTCCCATGTCCTTTGTATAGACTGCCAGCAGAAGGTGTGGTCCAGACAAAAACATGTCTTCCCACCTCAAAAGATCTGGGTTGTGGGTGTATATTTCCACCTCAAAGATCTGGATTCAAATTGGGTCTTCCAATGTCAAAAGATTTAGTTAAGGCAACATCCTCACAGGAGGTGTACCCAGCCACTTGGGTTTTAGTTCATTTAAATGTAGTCAAGTTGACAACCAGGAATAGCCTCCACAAGTCCACCCTGTGTAAACTTGGCAACCATATCTCCTTATGTCCTACTTAATTTCCAAATGAAAACAATAACCAGGTCATAATTATGCCTTATGTGATATAACTATACTTTATACAACTGCAATGCATTATAAATTTAGAATAGGGATCCATGTCCTTTGAGGGGCATTCTTTCAGTATCTCAAGTTAAATAAGAAGACCACTGATATGCTTTTAATTGGTACTGAATAACAACATAAAAATGAGGAAAGAAAACACAAATATCTGTACAAACACACTTTAACCAAATAAGGCAGAAACACTCAAGTCCATTATAATCTGCATTTCTGAAACTGGTCAGTGGCCCAAGTTGGTATTTATAACTACCTTCTTCTGCTGCCCACTCTGTATTCTCTCCACCCTCAGCAAGCCCTCAGTAGGTCTTGGCTGTTTTCCTGGAGGAGTGACACATACCTTCATTCCTGAAGCATTTGTGCCCTTTGTCATCCTGCATGGAATATGGTAGTTTCCCATTGACTTTAATCTCAGAATATGTGTCTTTCTATGAAGAGACACCATGACCATGGCAACTCTTACAAAGAAAAAATTTAATTGGGGTGGCTCTCTTAATGTTTCAGAGCTTCAGTCCATTATCATCATGACAAGCATGAAGGCAGATGTGATGTATGAGTAGTTGAGAGTCCTGTATCTTTCAGGCAACTGAAACATTGGATGGTATCCTGAGCATAGGCAATCTCAAAGCTCATCCCCACAGTGACCCACTTCCTCTAACAAGGCCATACCTACCCCAACAAAGCCACACCTCCTAAAGTGTCACTCCCTTTGGGGGCCATTTTCTTTCAAACCACCACAATTTGGCAGCACCAAAAGGTGCCCTAGAGGATATCCAGATATAATCTTTCTTGCCTCTGTTGTGGTTAGGCAATCCAATCATCATCCCTATGTCCTGCCTGCAATCATGACCTTAATTTCTTCTATATCACTATGTATGGAGAAGAGAAGTGTGCTGTATTTATATGGATGGAACAGTCTTCGTGGGCAGAAAGGATATTTCCTAAAACCATATGTTGTTAGTTTAAGAAGTCAAATTATGAAAGAGAACATGATAAAAATGCAAAGTCATTGGGATTCCTCCCATGATGCCTTCTTTCACAATACCATCACAAAGGGGATGCAAGGTCTCCCTGTCCCCCTTCTGCCTCCACGTGGCTTCCCCTCCTTCCAACTGCCACCAATGGCCCCATAGACCTCATGTCTCACAAGTGCCTTAAACTCCACATGCCAGCACTGAACGCCCTTCCAAAGTCAGTGCTCCTCTAGACGCCCTGCTCATGCTCATGGGAGGATCACTGCCATCCCCATGAGCCCAACTGCAAGCCTGCCCTGTCACAGACTCTCAACCTCTAGTCCTCATTCCCTGAGTCTCTGAAATCCCACATTCCCACACACGCAGCCTCTCATCATCATTGTTAGCAGCTCCCAAACCTTCCCTAACCCCACCTCAGCCAGCCTTGCAAGCCCCTCATTTTAGCTTCTGGGGTCCGCTCCAGTCACTTTATTGTTCTGCACAAACAACCTGAAGAGCCCTCCCTTCCCTCAAAAGCACCGCTGTTCTTCCTGCACACACCCGACAATGGAGACCGAGGCTCTGATGGGCCATGTGGACACATCTAGCCATCCTTTTCTGGTCCCAACCACAAATCCCAGCCAGGAGGAAGGCTCACTACAGGAGCGCAGTGCACCTGGCCAATGCTGACCCCTCCCCCATGAGATTCCCCTGGGGTCCCTCTTTCCAACCACCATAAGTCACCTCAGGTGTGAGCCCTCTTCCTCTGAACCCTCTTGCTCTGTATTTACCTCCTGAAG
Source organism: Mesocricetus auratus (assembly GCF_017639785.1). Taxonomy (NCBI): domain Eukaryota; kingdom Metazoa; phylum Chordata; class Mammalia; order Rodentia; family Cricetidae; genus Mesocricetus; species Mesocricetus auratus. The sequence continues at coordinate 147,528,266 of NW_024429266.1, read as the reverse complement.
AATATAAGGCATGCTGCCTGATGTGAACAAGTGCTCACTTTCTGTGTGATCTCCCATTTGTGTCCCCAGGAACACGCAAACAGTAGTGATCTATACAAGTGAACAGAAAAGGACGAAGGCACAGGAGCCTGCCTCCCAGGTCAGCACATGCCGAGATCCGAGTTCAGGTGTCTGTGATCTCTCCAAATGCAAATAAAACACCTGACTGTGGCTACAGCTGTCACACCCCAGACAGCAGCTTGTTCTGTGAGTTTCAGGTCTTGAAACAACAGAAACACCCAGAAGTACTCTCAGGAAGGAACGGCATTTCCGTGAAGGTCCTCGAAGGGTGCACGTTGTGTACAAACACTTGAAGAGATGATGGAGGAGCTCTTGGGTGTGCACAAAGCCAAGTGCTGCCCCCTGAAGGAAAAAGTGCAATCATCGGAATGAACTCTCTTGGTTTATTTAAGTGCTTCATGTACACAGCTTTTAGGCACATGTCCGTACCTGTCCTATGACAGCTATCCTTTACCCTAACCTCAGTGGGAACAGGAATGCTGAAGAATTGCTTTTAATAACAGATGAAGATTAAAAATGTTTTAAAGCCCTCAACGTTGGGACACAAGCAGTCATGTGTGCTCAGGGACAAAAGAGATGGAATGGCTTGACTCTGCTAAGAGAAAGACTTGGCCAGTGTGCTTCTAAGAGATGGGGAAGAGGACGCCCGCCCTCGGGGAGGTCAGATTTGCTTACATGGATCCAGCCTAGGGTGAGCAGCCCCAGTTCTTCCTGCATACAAAATGGATCTTCCTCACATTCCCGTGACAATAATCAGACTCTCTGTTCTGCTTGGGACGATCGCATATATTGTGATTTCCTCCTCTTTCACGTGTTGAGAGAAAAGAATTATTCACATTTCCCTGGTGCTCTCAGTCCCACACTCTCATAGGACATTGAAGCCCCACCCCGCCTCACCCCACCGCACCCCACCCCACCTCACCCCACCCCACCCCAGTGAAAGGCTCTCATCTTTCTCCCTCAGTCAGTGTATCACAGCCTTGGCTCTTCTGCTTTGCTGGGTGCTGAGAACCTGGGATGTCCCCCTAGTGCATGCTAGGCCTTGCTGGCCGGCTCAGGGTTCTTGAGGTGTTCTGGAAAGAGCCTGGCCCCTCTGCTGCCTAAAGCAGCTTCCTGCTCCAGCCTCCTCGTTAAGTCTAGGTGGGGTTTGCGTCACATCCCTCGCTGGCTTGTTTGGAAGTGAGGAATGGGCTCACGCTCTCCCTCAGTGGCCTGGCCTTGCCTTCCTCACAGTTCCTACATCTCCTAGTGGACACACTGCTCAGCACTCTCTATCCCAGGGTTCCTCCCATCTCTGCAAAGGACTCCACACTGTGTGGACACATACGAAGACCTTAGATGATTTATATTCCCAGGCCCACCACTCAGGGGGAGCTCAGAACAGGACACAAAGGGAACTGAGTCCTCCTCGGTTTTAGAATTAGTCAACGAGCCAGTCTCCCTGCCTCATGCTGGCCTATCTGCCTGCTTGCCTGCCTTCTTTTCCTGTGAGACAGTGTCTCACTCTCTATGTGAGGTTGGCCTTAACCTTGACCTTGTAGGAAGCCTCCAGCTTTAGTTTGTAAGGGGCTGGGAATACTGGCATTAGCTGCCAGTAGAATGAATCTATCACATTGAAACAACTCAACCCAGCACTCGGGAGGCAGAGGCAGGCGGATCTCTGTGAGTTCGAGGCCAGCCTGGTCTACAGAGCGAGTTCCAGGACAGCCTCCAAAGCCACAGAGAAACCCTGTCTCGAAAAACCAAAAAAAAAAAAAAAAAAAAAAAAAAGAAAAGAAAAAAGAAACAACTCAAGGCACTCTGAAAAGCAACCAAGTATGAAGTCATCAAATCCAAAGTGCCCAGGCTTTCTACCCACTGCTCATTCTGTGGAGTGATATATGTAGACCCTGGATATGTTCCTGGAGAGTCACTGGCAGCCAAAGGGAGAAGAAACAGTCTTGGATCAGGAAGGAGTTTTCATATCTTTATCAGTGTACCACACAGGACACCACACCTTTTTATCTCTCTCTGGGTGTGCCTTAGAGCAAACGGAGAACGGGACACACAAATCATGTGTGATGACCACGGGGCACAGGACTCCTGAAGTTCAGAACTGCAATGGACAAAAGAGAGTAGTCAGAGGCCACAGGCCCCTGGGCTGCCAAGCAAGACCAGGAACCCTGGGATAGAAATGGTAAGTCAGTGGGATTCCCTGCATGAACTCTTCTTCCTATTATGATACCTCGAGTGGGTAGAAAATTTCCTCTCAAACATCAGGCCAAGGTGGACTGGGAGCCGTGACTGTGGGCTTTGCTCTCAGCTGGAGTGGATGGAGCAATGTTTCTGGATTTGACTGTGAAGTGATTCTAAAGAAACTTACGTGTGGATTCATGGACTCAGTAGGCACGGTCCACCTCAATCGGGTGGGCAACGTGAAGCCATCTACGGAGTTGCACAGGACAAACTGGTATAAACAAGGACACTTCCTCGGCACCTCTCCCGGGCAGACATGCTTTCTTTGTCCTCAGGTCAAATCTCCAGGTCTGCTGGCCTCTGGGATCTGAGGTGTGGACTTTTGTGTCCCTGCGTCCTCAGGTCTCTCGCCTCAGACCAAAACTCACACAAGAGGCTGTGGTGATATATTATTTATGATTTAATAAGGCTTACTTGAGGATCCCGAAAGCAAAGTCAGCCACAAGCTATAGAAGCCAGGCACACACCTTTAATCCCAGGAGTCAGAATTAAGAGGTAGAAGTCAGCCACAAGCTATAGAAGCCAGGCACACACCTCTAATCCCAGGAGTCAGAATTAAGAGGTAGAAGCATCTTTTAGTTCAAGGCCACCTGACTACACAAGATTGATCCAGTCCTAAAGAGAAACAGCTCACACAAAGATGATCTCAGTCTTTGGGATCACATGCCTTTAATGCCAGAATTATGGAGGTGTACAAGACAGGATCAAGGTCTCAGAGCTGGCATTCATTCTCCAGACACATTGAGGATAGGAAGACATTGAAATCTCAGGATTCTCCAGCCTCATCAAGGAGAGCATAGCAGTCTGGGATTGCAGTCTAAGGCTTGGTAGAGAGCTTGTAGATCAGCCCTTTCAACCTGAGGTCGAGTAAGAGCTAGTGACTGACTGCTTTTCTTCTGAAAGCTTGAAGCTTGAACCCCAATGTTTATCTCTAGGTCTTTTCGGGATCAAGGTACATTTCTTTGGTTCTGGTTGCAGGGCCAAAGTGTGTTTCTTTGGCTCTGCTCAGGGTGTGTCTCTTTGGCTGGTCCCTTTTCCCTATAGTGGTTCCTACAAAAGAGGTCTCAGCCTTTGTAGGTGACCATGCTGCACCAGGGTCCATCTCCCTACTCTTATTTTCTTGACCACCATCTACTGGTCCAACTGGACCAGAGCGCCCCCTTAGCAAATCCTCAGGAGTTTTGTAAAATGTTTTTGATGTCTTCCCAGAAAGTACTGTTCTTTGCCGCTTCCTCTTCTCTTTTTGTTCTACATAAAGGGAAAAGGATCTAGGCTAATACTTCAAATCTCAGAAGAAAAAGCCTTGTCAGCACAGAGATGACCAAAGTGTTGTTTTGTTCAGGCTTGATATCTCAGCATAGAGTCCATGCACCTCCCCATAACCCTGGGTTCTGGGGAACACAGCCACCACCCCTTACTTAGTCGCTGTATGGCTGTCTTCAGTAACAGTTAAGTCTTCTCAGGAATCTACTTCACATGCACGCACGTGTGCGTGCGTGTGTGAGTGTGTATATGTGTGTGTGTGTGTGTGCTGGCTTGCATGCATGCATATGAAGGAGTGTATGCATAGCATAGATTTTCAGTGTCCTCTTCCAGACTGGTCTACCTTGCTTTCCTGAGAAAGGGTCTCTATAATTGGTCTGGAAACTCACACAGTTAGCCTGGCTGGCTGTCCAGTGAGCCCCAGGGGTCAACCTGTAGCTGCCGCCTTTGTGCTGGAGTTGTAAGCACTTACAGACCTGAATTACTTTTTATTCTTATCATTATTAATGCTGGGTCTTTGGGCTAGTTTCAGGTCCCCATGCTTGCCTGGTAAGCAATTTATGGGCTGAGAACCTCCAGCGTTCCTTTTAGTCTTTGCTGTAATCTTGGTGCCCCTTCCTTGTCTGTCACCTATCACCTCCATCTACAGTTTCATTCTGTGAAGTTGGTGCCCCTTCCTTGTTTATCCTCCATAACCTATCATCCCCAGTTCTGTTCCGCAGCTGTGCTGATGTGTCTTCTGTATCCCAAGCAAGGCTGAACAGTTGAACCAGCTCCAGTTACAACATTTGTCTTGGCTGTCTCAGGTGATTTCCAATCAGAAATAAAGCCTCCACTTTTGATCCTGAAGATCACTTGATTTCAGTGACAGGTAGAAGGCACAAAATGTCAAGTAATAAATCCCCTCCATTCAGTGCTATAGAAATGTTTGGATCAGAGCAGCTCAGCCCTTGGCAGACCATCAATACCAGCACCAGAACAGCCCAGCAGCCAGACACACAACAGTGTATGAGCGACTCCAGTGTACATTCCTGTGTAACACCGGAGCACTGCAGAGCTCCGGACTCATCTCCAGGAGCCAGAACTAACTATACCCAACAAGACTCACTGCATACCATCGGGAAGATGAATGACTGCAGGAAGCTTTAGGGCAGTGGTTCTCAACCTCCCTAATGTGAGACCCTCTAATACACCTCATGTTGATGTGCCCCGACCATAAAATTATTTTCATTGCTACTTCATAACTGTAATTTTGCTGTTACAAATCATAGTATAAATATTTTTGGAGACAGGTTTTCCAAAGGGGTCACGTCTCACAGATTGAGAACTGCACCGTTAGGACTAAGTACCCAATCCAAACTTCCCATAGCTGAGATCTGAAACACCGTATGTTCTAGTGAGAATATTCATGGGTCAGATCTCTTTCTGTAAATATGGTAGAAAGTTTACAGATGTCTGTCCTGTAAGAATCCTCCATGTCTCCCTTGTAATGTGCATTCTTTCTGCCAGCCACCTTGGTCCTGCCACTGTCTCAGCCCCCAAATAACACAGAAGACACTATATTAATTATGAAGCTGTTGGCCGTTTGCTATGGTTTCTTAATGGCTATCTCTGACTTAATTATTAACCCATATATATATATATTTCTGACTTAATTATTAACCCATATATATATGCTAATATATATTTTTATAAGGACTTATCTTTCTGAGGACACCCTCCTGACTCATCCTTTCCTCCCAGGAGATCAAATGGCAACTCCCCACTCTTGACTACATTTCCCAGAATCCTCCTTGACTCCTAGTTCCACCTATCTTCCTTTCCTATTGGCCAATGGTGCTTTATTCATCAACCAATGAGAGAGACATATTTACAGAATGACATCTCCCATCATTCCCTGGCTTTGTCTCCCAAATGAACTACCATTAAATCACTGGCAGCACAATCCGAGGGCACAGGCTGTGTCTATGCTTCTCATGCTGACCTTATTTGCCAGGTGTTGTTTGTATTCCTTGGTACACTTCATGTTCTCAGTCTGTAGATAGAGATCTACAGTCTGTGATAACGATATGGAGAATTAGAACAGTTCTAATGTCAGAAGAGGGAGAAAGAAGACAGGTTGGGAGAGGCACCCATATGTACTGAAACCCCTGCCCCACCACTCTGCCTGTCTGTGCTGATCTGCAGATGCAGCATTGGCTCCTTTTTTCTGCTCAGTGCTCACGATCTCAGGCTCCTGCCTGCGCAGCTCTGTGCTATCTGGAGATTTAAGGTCAGCCACAGAGACAGGAGAGATCCACCTTCATTGTTCCAGTACCAACAGTGTTTCCATATTTACTGTCTTTATTCAGTTTCTCCACAAAGTATCTAATAGAAGAGACCAGACTGAACATGCTGCAGTGAGAAAAACCTGCTTGCTTACCAACTCTTGTCTAACTACTGGGCCATGTGGGCACAGGCTCAAGAATCAAGTCTCCTACTCATGAAATTCCTGGGTCATAACACCAACTATGGTCCCCATATCTTTGAAAAGCATGTGCATGAGTAGCCAGAACTCTGATTAATAAGATGGCATTGTCAAGTTCCGTACTATCTGCAAAGGTGAGAAGCATGAATAGGAGGGCAGGATGAGTGGGGGATCAGTCATAGGAAAGGGAATGGAAACTGCACATTCTAACCTTAGACATTTGTGGTATAAGATGAAAGCCTCTTACAGATGCTTGCTTTTGTAATGTGCTGATGCAATATCCAGAATATTCTTCCATAGGCTGAAGTAAGAGGGACAGGAAAACTCAGAGTTGATTTCAGCATTTTAGTTAAGATCACTTGCAATCCTGAATCACTCTTGCAGTGGGAGACTGATGTCTTGATGACTACCAATGCAGATTGGGTTGTTATGAGGCAGAAAAGACAGGTAACATTAAAGCTGTTCTCTTTGCATTCCAGTAGTGTATCTCTCTCTCTCTCTCTCTCTCTCTCTCTCTCTCTCTCTCTCTCTCTCTCTCTCTCTCTCTCTCTCTCTCTCTCTCTCTCTCTCTCTCGTGTGTGTGTGTGTGTGTGTGTGTGAACAGAGACCCCTCCCTAGAAAAATTAGAGCAAACAAAAGATCACATGGGGTGATTCAACTCAACAAATTTAATGAACAAGCTTAGCCTGGGATGCTTTCACTATGGTAGTGAAATGGTAGAGCAGGGACTAGGGGTGTCTGTGCCCCCTTGGGGACAGGGTTTCTCTGTGTAACAGCCCTGGCTGTTCTGGAGCTCACTCTGTAGATCAGGATGTCCTTAAACTCACAAAGATCTGCCTGCCTCTGACTCCTGAGTGCTGGAATTAAAGGCATGAACCATCACTGCCCTGCTTACCCTGAGGTTTGTATTGCCATGGCTCTGTACCAGAACTTGAGATCAGTGCCAAACCAGCACCTCTTGGACCCAGGGATCTAGCAAATGCCACAGGGAAGAGGAAAGCCATGTTCACTCTTGTCTCTGAGGAGTTCTAAGCAAATTCAATCAGACACACTGCATTAATCGAATGTGAAGAAATGAAGGCCAGTGTCTTCATTGAATAGATCTCCAGGACATGGAAATGTAATGGTCAGAATGACTGAAGATTACAGAGAGAGAGCTAATTGTGTTAGCACCTTCTCTCCATGCCTTTGTACTTAAACTTGATCTGTAGAGGAAGCAACTGACAAAAAGTCTTAGACCTTGCTATGTTGGACTTTAGTACCTTCTGAGTTGTTAATTTATGGGATCACCTGACACTTATTCAGAATCCATGACAACGGACTTTCAGAGTGCTTTGCCAAGGTTATCTTTGTAACTACACTATTGGTTATGGGATGGTAGTTCAGGATGTTGCCTTGACATGCCTATCTTCTAGAGAAGGTTTTCTTATATAAGTGACATGATGCTAAGAGTTTTTTCAGATTTGGAAAGCCATGGGAGAGACATACAGACACATCTAAAGGAAGAATTCAAAATCAATCCACCCAAGGTGTAGGGCTCAGACACAGCTGTAAACTTCATGGGGAATTATTGTCTGGTAAGATATGTGTATGACAATGTTGAGAAAATCCTACAATAGCCCATATCTGTAAACATAAAGGAGTTGGGATCATTTTTAGGGCTCTTGGGATATTGTCACATTTTCATATCCCATCTTTCCAAAGCCACATGTCCTCTGTATAACTTGATGAAGAAAGGTGTTATGTGATATTGGAATAGAAATAAAGATTCTTTTGATCAGGCCAAGATCCTTGTACACCAGGTTAAACAGCTGTGTGTCCATTACCCAGTGTCCTTTCCTGTTGGAAGTCACCAAAAATTCAGAAGGCTACAGCTATCTACTATAGCAAAAGCAACCCAAATATTTAGTTACTTCTGTAGGGTATTAGTCCCAGTAATGGAAAGGAGCAGAAGCCCATTTCTACAGCACTAGAATGGCAACTGTGAGAGGTCCTTAAAGAATTGCAGTAGGTAAAATAAAAAACACCAATTACAGTTTATGCTGGAGAGGATGTGGAGAGAGAGAAACACTCCTCCACTGGTGGGAGTGCCAACTCATACACCCACTTTGGAAATCAGTATGGAGATTCCTCAGGAAAATGGCAATCAGTCTACCACAAAATCCAGCAATTCCATTCTTAGGCACATTCATACAACAAAGACATCTGTTCCACTATGTTCATAGCACCATTATTTGTAATAGCAAGAACCTGGAAGCAACCTAGATACCCACAAAAACTGCTGACCTGAACAAGGGGGAGCTCATGAACCCCAGTCTGATGGCTGAGAGGCCAGCTTGGGACTGATCCAGACCCCCTAAATTTGGGTGTCAGTGAGGAGGCCTTGGTAATCAATGGGGCCTCGGGTAGTAGATCAGTATCTATCCCTGGCATCCAAATGGACTTTGGGAGCCCACTCCACAAGGAAGAATGCTCTCTCAGCCTGGACTCTTGTCGGAGGGCCTAGGCCCTGCCCTGGATGATATGACAGAATTTGGAGATTACCCCCCTGAAGGGCCTCATTCTCCCTGGAGAGTGGAGTGGGGATTGGGTGGGGGGTTGGGGGGGTTGGTGAGGGGTAGGGGAGGAGGGGAGGAGAGGGAGCTGGGATTGACATGTGAAGCAAGATTCTTTTATTTTTAAATTTAAATTAGAAACAAGGTTGCTTCACATGTCAATTCCAGGTGCAAGATTGTTTCTAATTTAAATAATCAAAAAAGATGCTGAAAAATTGCAGCAGGTGGAGTCCTTAACTGTTTCCACCTCAGTGATTGCATTAAAAAAAAACTTACCCCATAAAGGAATGAATTGAAAAGGGGTTTGAAAAACAAGAGTCTACATAAAAAAATGTTCCCTGCACCGATGGAAAAGATACTCCCAATGAGTTATAAGTTATGTCATTGAATGAAACTCCCAATATCAAAGGTGGGCTACCTCCCTGTGAGCTATTGCTCAGAGAAGTCCCTGAGGCCACACAAACCATAAAGTTTATTGTTTCTGCTGCTGGGTATATGCCAGAACTGGATTGTAAGGCTATTGCTTAGACACTGCAGGTTTGACTCTAGGACATGGAGATATTAAGCTAGGACGAAAGTGATGCTTCCATCTTATTGTCTGGCTTTCAGATTGCCCGAGGAGGCTGTTCAGGCTGCTGGTGAGGAACTGTCACCACCATTCCTTCTAGTGGCTTAGCTATCACTAAATCCCATTGGATTTAAGGCCTGTTCTACGAGAGGGAGTTCCATGTCCAGCACTGTAAGGACAAAAAGCCTGTGGCTAAGGAAGTCATAGGTCTTAATGAGGATGCAACTTGTATTGTTTCCCTAGATGGATGTGCAATGTCTGTCAAACTGCCTTCTAAAGATGTGTGCTTGGGCCCACAGATCAGCCCTGCTGTCAGCCTCAATTCATCAACACTGGTGAAGCCACTGAGAACAAGTGACTTCCGCTGAGACAGTGATGTAATTCCTAGGCACAACACTTCTTTTCCTTGTTCTTCTCCCCACTCTATGTCTCCCTCACTCTGTATCTGGATCCCTTTCTTGGACAATGTCCTAACAGGGCAGAGGAACTCAAGTCAAAATGAGTAGGACAAAGAACAAATCAAGAAAGGTCTGTTCAGATTAGTTAGTGCAAGAAACACACTGGCAAAGAGGGATGGGTTCATAGGTGGCTGTTAGGTGTATAGGTTGAGCAGCGAAAGGCAGAAAGGAAATGCCATGTGTAGCTATCCATCATAAAGACACCTCATTCCCTAAAGAAGACAAGGGCAACATGCAATGTGCCTAACCAAGGTCCTTTGTCACAGGTGGAATGACTGGGACTCATTTTGCTGCTTTCAAAATTTCATTGCAATAGGCACATGAAAATTGATTCAGGATTCTTTCAGAAATCTAAGTTCTCTGTGAAGGACACTGCTACTCAAACAGGTTGCTCTTCATTTACACATCTTAAAGTGACTTTGTGATATCACCTTACTAGCCAGATGTGAGACAGATCAGTGTGATCCACTTTCACACAGGATAATACCCTAACCAATCAACTACACTTATGTTTCAGCACGTGAATGTGTTGACTTGACTACCCTAAAACCATAAATAACAAAGTACTCTGTGTCAATATATTTCTGCTATAAATTCAGTGCAAATTCAAATTATGAGGAAGAAGAAAATATGAACACTTGTGAAAATAGTTCTGTGCTCAGGGTTGATAAATAGGAACATTTCTCTCCTGTATTAATGTTCAAATTCTAAGCACATTCAAATGAGATGACACAAATGGTATACTAATGAGCACAGAAATATAGATGATTTCCATATGTGCATGTGTATAGGTGTGTAATTACAGCACTTTGATGTCAAATCAGAGGAAATCACAACATCTAAGTCAGCCTGGTCTTCAAAGCAAGTTGACCAACATGGACTACAGAAAAATGTTTCAAAGAATCCAAAATTAGAGCTTGGCAATAATGCAGAGGTAAAAATTCTTTCTATGCAAGTGTGTGAAGCTCATGTGAATATCCAGCATCTGTGTAATTAGCCAGTCATGGCTGCATATTCCTATCACTGCGGTTTAGAGGTTGAGGGAGAAGGCAGGCAGATTTCGAGAGCTTGCTGGTCAGTCAGCCTAGCCAAAATGAGCTTCCCTTTCAGTGAGGAACCCTATAGTGATAGTGAGGCCATAGGAAGAGGGCAGGAGAGGGAACACCTACCCTCTACACACATGTGGACAACTGTGTTCATCTATACATGTGCAGGTAACATACATGCAAACTCCCCCAAGCCACATTAGACATTCACACATTTCTGAAAGTGAGTGTTCTTTCTTCCCAGCATGTCACTGGGCAGGAACTACATAGTGTGGTGAAGGACTTTAAGCCCATGCTTGTTCTCTCCTACTCCATGCTTTGACAGAAATTTAAAGAAGTGAAGCTTTTCCAAAGAATGATCTCTCTTTTGGACTGTTTTAACATACAAAAATGAGAGCTTCGGCTGATGATTGATTTTGACATGAGGTGCTGCTACAAAGCTCTCTTGTGATAACTGTCATGTGGAAGCTTTTCCCCAAAGTTTTACTAATTTTAAATGTGTAAGAAATAATTTGCTTGGCCGGGCGGTGGTGGCGCACGCCTTTAATCCCAGCACTCGGGAGGCAGAGGCAGGCGGATCTCTGTGAGTTCGAGGCCAGGCTGGACCGATAGCCTCCGAAACAATACAGAGAAACCCTGTCTCGTAAAAACCAAAAAAAAAAAAAAAAAAAAAAAAGAAATTACTTGATGTCAGACTCCAGAAATTTTAGACCAATGCTGGCTAACCATTCAGCCAAGCTGAACCCAAGTTTCATTTTACTTTAGATTGTTTCCCTGTGGGCTGTAATGCTTGCAGGGATCCCCTACAAAGCCTGGCATGTGCAAACATTTGAAAATAGACATATAGGAGCACTTTGGGTGTGCACAAAGGTAAGTGCTGCTTCATAAAAACAAAATACAGCTGTCAGAGAATGGACTCCTTCCAGTTATTTAAAATAGTTTCACTTACACAGTACCTGGTCTCCATACCATGTTCACACGTATCCTAGGCAAGCTACTTGTCACCACCCAGACTCACAAGAATTGGGACTTTGAAGGATTACTTTTAGTAACAGATGAAATTGGAATAGCAAATGCTCCTTTGACTCAACACTGGAACACTAGTGACTGCATGTGCTCAGAGACAGGTGATCTGGGATGACTTGACTCTGCTAAGAGAAAGACTTGGCCAGTGTGCTTCTAAGAGACGGAGAAGAGGATGCCCGCCCTCCAGGAGACCAGATTTGCTTCCATGGATCCAGCCTAGGGTAAGCAACTCTAGTTCTTCCTGCATGGGTCTTCCTCACATTTGTGTGACAATAATCAGGCTCTCTGTTCTGCTCAGGGACGATCACATGTATCATGATTTCCTCCTCTTTCGCCTGTTAAGAGAAAAGAATTATTCACATTTCCCTGGTGCTCTCAGTCCCACACTCTGATAGGACATTGAAGCCCCACCCCGCCTCATCCCACCCCACCCCACCCCACCCCAGTGAAAGGCTCTCATCTTTCTCCCTCAGTCAGTGTATCACAGCCTTGGCTCTTCTGCTTTGCTGGGTGCTGAGAACCTGAGATGTCCCCCTAGTGCATGCTAGGCCTTGCTGGCCGGCTCAGGGTTCTTGAGGTGTTCTGGAAAGAGCCTGGCCCCTCTGCTGCCTAAAGCAGCTTCCTGCTCCAGCCTCCTCGTTAAGGTCTAGGTGGGGTTTGCTTCACATCCCTCGCTGGCTTGTTTGGAAGTGAGGAATGGGCTCACGCTCTCCCTCAGTGGCCTGGCCTTGCCTTCCTCACAGCTGCTGGCCGGCTCAGGGTTCTTGAGGTGTTCTGGAAAGAGCCTGACCCCTCTGCTACCTAAAGCAGCTTCCTGCTCCAGCCTCCTCGTTAAGGTCTAGGTGGGGTTTGCTTCACATCCCTCGCTGGCTTGTTTGGAAGTGAGGAATGGGCTCACGCTCTCCCTCAGTGGCCTGGCCTTGCCTTCCTCACAGTTCCTACATCTCCTAGTGGACACACTGCTCAGCACTCTCTATCCCAGGGTTCCTCCCATCTCTGCAAAGGACTCCACACTGTGTGGACAAACTACGAAGACCTTAGATGATTTATATTCCCAGGCCCACCACTCAGGGGGAGCTCAGAACAGGACACAAAGGGAACTGAGTCCTCCTCGGTTTTAGAATTAGTCAACGAGCCAGTCTCCCTGCCTCATGCTGGCCTATCTGCCTGCTTGCCTGCCTTCTTTTCCTGTGAGACAGTGTCTCACTCTCTATGTGAGGTTGGCCTTAACCTTGACCTTGTAGGAAGCCTCCAGATTTAGTTTGTAAGGGGCTGGGAATACTGGCATTAGCTGCCAGTAGAATGAATCTAACTATCACATTGAAACAATTCAAGGCACTCTGAAAAGCAACCAAGTGTGAAGTCATCAAATTAAAAGTGCCCAGGCTTTCTACCCACTGCTCATTCTGTGGAGTGATATATGCAGACTCAGACCCTGGATATGTTCCTGGAGAGTCACTGGCAGCCAAAGGGAGAAGAAACAGTCTTGGATCAGGAAGGACTTTTCATATCTTTATCAGTGTACCACACAGGACACCACACATCTCTCTCTTGGATCAGGAAGGAGTTTCAGTGTACCACACAGGATACCAGGATACCACATGTCCTGACGGTGTTCTTTGGTGCAGAATGGAGGAACTGGTTGCATAAATCTTGTGGATTTATGCAGGGCATAGTTCATTCAGGTTCTGATCTGCAATGGACAAGAGAGAAAAGTCTGAGGAGACAGGGTCTGAGGAGACAGGGTCTAATGTCCCTGAGCAGAACTCAGCCTGTCAGCCTGGGAGAAAAATGCAAAGTCCTAAGTGTTCTCCTTGAGTCTCCCTCCCCATGATGGGACCACAAAGTGGGCAGGAAGTTTTTTCTCCAAGCTCTGGCCATAGCTGACTGGGAACTCTGACCATGGACTTCACTGTTGGCTTGAGGGAATGGAACAATATTTCTGGATGTGACTGTGAGTTGAGTATAAAGAAATTTCTGTGCGGGTTCATGGACTCAGTGGGCATATGAAGCCTATGGGAACTAAACAGGCAGAGAACGGAAACATTTCCTCTATGTGTCTCCTGGGAGAGACGCACTTTTTTCTTCCTCAGATCTCCAGGTCTGCTGACTTCTGGACTCTGAGGTGAGGGCTTGGGTTTCCCTCGGTTGCCTTGGCTCTTGCCTCAGACTGAGGCTCACACAAGTGGCTTCCATAATCTGTGCCTTTCAGACACGGACTGAGCCCAGCTACCAGTATTGCAGAGCTTCTACCTGTAGAAGGCCTGTTGTGGAGATGCTTGGCCATGTAGACCATTTTCTCCAAGAACTGTGCAACGGTGGGAAACTCTGAAATTTTAAGAGGTTACAGACAGCCTGGAAACACACCCAGTTTGTCTCAAGGTAAGACCACCACAGACTTCCACAATGGGGCAATGTTGTAGGGATGGGGAAGATCCTTCAGACCCCAGAACTGCAAGGTGATGCATGTGCTCATGTAGCCTGGAAAGCTGCAGCCCAAGTCTCCAACTGTGTGTGAAGATGGTGCACTAAGCCTAGCAAAGCCACAGTGACAGGGTTCTCAACATAGCTGGGACCAGTCACCCCTCTCCTGATTATTTCTCCCAGATGAATAGGAACTGAACTGCCTACTCCTGCTCCTTCACTGCAGTTTTCCTGACTGCGCAGGCTCAAGTTAGGGAAAGGCTGACTCTCTCACCTGTGTCTGAGACAGACTTGCTATTTGATTTGAAGCTCCTCCTCATTCAAGAAGATGTGCTGGGGGGCTAACTCATCAGAGGCTTCCTCTAGGCAGTGACTTGGCAAGTCTGGTTCTCATAAAAGAGACCTCAGCCTTTGTGGATGAGCATGCTGCACCAGGGGCTACCTCCTTTCTTGTGTTTTCTTCACCACCATCCACTGGCCCAGCTGGATGAGACCTTGGCAAATACTTCTGAAGCTTTCTAGCATGCTTTTGATGTCTTCCCATGAAACAGCATTCTGTGCCACCTCCTCTTCTTTTTCCTCTACAGAAAGGGAAAAGCATTTATGCTAACTGTGGTGGTTTGAAAGAAAATGTTCCCCATAGGGAGTGGTACTATTAGGAGGTGTGACTTTGTTGGAGTAGGTACGACCTTACTGGAGGAAGTGTGGCGTGGGCTTTGAGGTCTCCTATACTCAATCTATGCCCAGTGACACCGTTTGCCTCCTGCTGCCTACAGATCAGATGCAGAACTCTCAGTTCCTTCTCCAGCACCATGCCTGCCTGCACATTACCATGCCCCGCCATGATAATGGATTAAACCCCCGAAACTGTAAGTCACCCTAATTAAATGCTTTTATTTATTTCTTCACAGCAATAGAAACCCTAACTAAGGCACTAATACTTCAAGTCTCAGAAGAAAAAGCCTTGTCAGCACAGAGATGACCAAAGTGTAGTTCTGTTCAGGCCTGACATCTCTGCATAGAGAAGTCTATGTACCGCTTCATAACCCTGGTGCTGTGAAAGACAGTCACCACCCCTTACTCAGTTGCTGTATGGCTGTCTTCAGTAACAGTTACGTCTCAATACCCCACTGTGCTTTGTGGGGGTTTCTATGGCTGCATGTTCATGTGTGTTCTAGTGAGTATGGAGCTGATCAGCTGCATCACAGACTCCACTGGTGCAGCACAGCACAGTCCCAGGGCACAGGCTGAGTAGTCAACACACAGTCCTCCTGTCTCTGTGATCCCTGCCCTGCCCTTCACTGCTGGTGTTCTTCCCACTGCCTGGTGTACCTCTGTAGGATCTGGCTCTTTAGGTTCCCAGTCCTTTCTAAAATAGGACTTTCAATCTGCAATACAAACTGAAATGGAGAATCGGCACAGTTTTATTATCAGAAGAGAGAGAAAGACAGGTTGGGCGAGGCAGCAGTATCTCATACACTACGGGATCTCCATTCCCTCCCCTCCCACCCAGGGGAAGGATCTATGGCTTTTCTCTCAGCAGCTCTGTGACATAGAGACAATGAAGACCCACCTTGAGGATGTTGTTTCTTTTCCCAGTGGTAACAGTGTTTCCATATTTAAGGTCTCCTTTCAATTTCTCAACAAAGCATCTAAGAGAATAGAGCAGAGTGACTTAGATGTACCGAAAATGTCCAAGTGTCTAAATGAGGCCCTGAGGAAATGTGGTCTCTGTACACCGGGTTTCAGAGATGGCTGGAGTGAGAAGAGGCACACCCTGAAATCCCGAATCCCTTCCGTCCCAGTGCCTGTCTTCAGTCAACCAGCACATTCAGCAAACAGTAGCTATCAAGAAGTATAGCTAAGCTGACATGGTGCTTGCTTGACATCACAGCTTTCAGGAGTCTGAGGATAGAATTAGTCATCTCCAGAACCTCAAAGAAAGAGGCCATACTGCTGAACTTCAAAACAGGAAATAAAGACTGTGTTCTCTTTCTTCCACCACCAATAACAGTATGGATCTTTGCTCATCCAGCACCTTACTGTATGTCTCATCAGGACACAGCCTCGCCTTAGAGATCATTAAGTAATGACAGGACACAATGGGGGTGCTCAGTGGTAGGAGGAGGTGTGCTGTGGAGACCTAGAGGATGCTGGACCCAGGGATGCTGCCAACCGCTTCAGCACTTCAGTCCAAGAGCCAAGAAAGATTCATGACTGTCAGAAACTCTGTTTGAGAGGAGGGTGCGATCATAACTCAGTGTGACAAACTGATGTCTGCGGTGGAACATGAGTCCCTGGTAAGAGTGACTTGTCTTAAGCAGGGCATTGGTAGCACACGCCTTTAATCCCAGCACTCAAGAGGCAGATGCGGGCAGATCTCTGTGAGTTTGAGGCCAGCCTGGTCTGCAAAGTGAGTTTCAGGAAAGTCTCCAAAGCAATACAGAGAAACCCTGTCTCAAAAACCAAGAAAGAAAGAAAGAAAGAAAGAAGGGAAGGAGGGAAGAAGGAAAGAAAGGAAGGAAAGAAGGAAAGAGGAAAGGAAGAAAAAGAGAGTGACTTGTCTTTGGAGCAGGGAGGAAATGAGAGGGAGTTTTACTATGATCTTAACAGACTGTCTTCATTATACAAGCCCAACAATGAAAACAAAAACAACCCATGTTCTAGGATATAGAAATTGCACAACCTGGGAAATGCAAACTGCAGAACCTGAGCTCATCCCTAAAACTGACTTTGCTCCTGCTCTGTGGATCAGGAAGGAGATGAGTCTACTCTGCACACACAGCCTTGTGAAGATCAGTGACATCATGCCCTGGGAAACCGCTCCCCGGTGCCTGAGCTCCTGAGAGTCATATACATCTCCTTAAGTGGTCCACAGTCCTCTGGTAACTGTGTAGCTACAGGGAAGGCTAACCTCTTTGCTATATCATTCAGTAGGCAACAGGATGAAAACAAGAGGAATCTGGGATCAGTCACAAACCAGTGACAAACCTGCTATTGGCTGCCTGAGCAGAGAAAGGGCAGTCAAAAACACTCAGCAATTCAGACACACCTTGCTTACCTTACCTGCCAACTCTTTTGTCTAATGGCTGGGCCATGTGGGTAGACAGAATCAAGTCTCCTATTCATGAAATTCCTTACTTGTGATACCACCACCTTTGGTCCCCATGACGAGCAAGGAAAAGCCTATGTGTGAGCTGCCAAAATCTGATTAAAAGATGAGGTTGTCAAGTTCCATACTGTCCGCAAAAGCATGAAGAGGAGGGCAGAATAAGTGAGGGATCAGTCACAGGAAAGGAGATGGAAACTGCAGGTTCTCACGTTAAAAATGTGTGGTGCAGCACGAAGGCATCGTCTAGATGTTGCTGTCTAGATGGGCTGCTGTCATTCCTAGGATGATTTTCTCCAGGACAATGTAGGAGGCCCAGGATAATTTGTTGCTTATTTTGTCACTCTGGTCAAGAACAAGAAAAATTTAGAACCACTCTTGGGGCAGGAGACTGACATCTTTATGCCTAAAATTGGGACTGTTCTAAGAGAGAAAAGAGAAGGCAGGGAGCATCAAAACCCATCTCCTGCCATCTTACCATCCTAGTAGTCTGGTATACTCTGTGTGTGTGACCTCTCCCTAGAGAAATTAGAGCAAACGAAACACTGCATGGGGTGATTCAGCTCAACAATTTTAGTGAACAAACTCAGCCTGGAATACTCTCACTGTGACAGTGAAATGGTAGAGCAGGGGCTGGGATGTCTGTGCCCTTTGGGAACACAATGAGAAGGAACTCTTGGATAGCGTTTAACGTGAGCAGACCTTACAAACAGCCATTGATTGAGATTAGCACTAGAAGACTTTGAGCAGCTACTCGTGGTTGTGCACACATCAGAGGGTTGTGCATTAGCATAAACCCAGCAGTCACCACACAGGCTTCTCCTGAAGTCACTGAGGAAGTGAGGGAGCACCTAAGCTTGGAGGGAGCACAGCTCATGTCTCCCACAGTGCAGTCCCTGAGAGAAGCAGAAGGCATTGTGATGGGTGTGTTCCTTAACTTAGTATCTGTCATGCTGAAGTCTGCAGGAGCACTTGAGGGTCAATGAGGAAGGAAAAGTCAGTCCCTGATGCTTAAGGATGCCTGGCCTAGGGCTGAGAGGCAGGGAAGGAAGCACTCCTTTGAGAGCGGTGAATGAGCTCCACGTGCCAGAGCACTGCACAACGTTGAACGTTGTCTTGAACGTTGCTCGGGAGTGAGGGTGTCTGAGAGCAGAAGTGTGATGCACTCTAAAGACAAACTGGTCACATGATTGACCTGTTTGCTCTGACCCACTGGCAATGTGGGATGAAGTGAGAGGTTGCCACGTGGACAGAAATAAGTGGGGTCAACTGATTTAAACACAGGACAAGGCACCAGAGCCTTTAAATGTGCCACATATGGCTGCATGCAAATTACCTCTCTCTTTAACGCTGTGGAGACTCAGCTCATTTGAAGCTCTGGATGTCAAACATTCCATAACACTTGAAGGGTCTGGTGGCCTGAGCTCCAGGTTTTAATAAGGCTACTGCCTGTGGCCAGAGAAACAAGTAGTTAGGAAAGCAAGTTCATTTGCTTGTCTGGGAAATGATTATAGTTATTTTAATGTATACATTGTTAAAAGTAATGACCACTATGGCCATAGAGATATAGACCTGTAATCCTGTAATTCCTTTGCTGAGGCAGGAGGGGAGTCACAATCTGCATTGCAGAGTGACACACTTAAAAACAATTTTAATTTTTAAAAAATGGGATTGAATCAATGCTTTTTTTACATGAATTTACAATGATATTTAACATGAAGGAAAGGTTCCTTTTAAATGCAACAGAATTTTACTTTATAGGGCATGCTTTCCAGAAACTTATTACACAGCAGAGGTCAGCCATGAAGTAGTGGTCATCCTCCTGCCCCAGTCCCCCAGTGCTGAGGTAACACACCTGACAAGCAGTCCTGGCACTGACACTACTTGTAGTTTGTTTGGAGGCTCACCGCAGGGAACACAGTTCCATTTCTGTCTCCTGAAGGTCCAGTCCTAACTGTAAACCCCAGGCCCAGGAGGGTTGCTCCCTGAGCCCAGAGTAGGACACAGCTGCCTCTCTATCCATGTCAGTAAGACTACCCTGCTCACGGAGGGGTGGCAGACGTGGCAGCCAATTCCCCTCGCATCCCACGGCTGCTGCTGCTGCTGGAAATGCTGGTGTGGAAAACTGAGAGGAGGGCTGCCTGCAGGGAAGCGTCTTGGCTCTGAGTGAGCTGTCTACACACAGCTCTTCCTCTGCTTCTGTTGAAACGCTCTCGGGAACTCCCTGCTTTCCCTCCCTGTGCTGTGCTCCTGAACACTCAGTACCCCAGTGAGCACAGAGCCCACCTGCTGGTTATTCCATGGTGGAAGGTGGAGATCCATTCAATGAGAGAGGAAATGCACTGTCCAAAAATCACAACCACAGCTCTATCAGGACCAAGACTTGATGCTATGGTACAAGAATTTAGTTCAGTATTTTCCCCATGCTTCCACACTGTCTGCACCGTTGGAGGATAGCCAATCACACAGTGAACTCTTGAGTTTGCATTTGTGTTAACTAAAATTAACCTTGGGTCAGAAGGCTGTGTTAGCAACTAGTTGACAGAAAGTAATCATGGAACCTCAGAGGGCATCTGGAAGACACAAGAAGTTGGCTTTGGACTGATGTAGGCTTTCCTGTTTTGGCAAAGTGGAAACATGAGTAAGGAGAGAGGGTTAGGTAGTTACTACTAGTTACTACTCAGCCTCTCTGAGCTCACAGGTTTTCACCACAGCCTTTGAATCTCAAGTCTTATTCCTAATTAGAATGACAGAGATTTAGTTAAAGCACACCACTGGGAAGGTCAATGACTATGCACAGCTTTATGGATAAGCACATGATCCCAACTTCCCACTCCTGAGAGCTGAAACACCTTATGCTCTGGTGACAACATTCGCTGTCTTAATATGACAGTAAGGTCACAGCTGTCGGTCCTCATTTCGTCCTCTGGGACACACAGGCTCAAATCACCACTTGTGAGCAACTTTTTGGAGTAAATGGCCTTTGTGCCCCCAAAATGAACTTTCCCATTTAATAAAAGCCTCCACTAGCATGGCACAGCACAACCTACGGCACATTCTAGGAAACTAACACACCGCCCTCCTGTCTCTGCTGCTCACACTGACCTTGTCTGCCGTATGCCATTCACACTCACTCGTGGACCTCTGTAGGCACTGGGCCTTCAGGTGCTCGGCTTCCAGAAGGACAATGCTTTTAGAGTCTGTGATACAAAGCAGAAATGGAAAATGAGGACAGTTCTGTTGTCAACTGAGAGAAAGAAGACAGGTCAGGAGAGGTGCAGTCTCCCACGGGATGTGCACCCCTTTCTCTGCCCTGCTCCGGAGAGACAGCATGAGCTCCTCTCTCCACCTACTGCTCAGGGCCCATGGCTTTGGTCTCAGGCACTCTGTCCCACTCTGCAGATTTCAGGTGGAACACGGGGACAATGAAGATCCACCCTGAGGATGTCCTTCCTCATTGCAATGATGGCAGATGGTCAATATCGGTGGCATTTAAGCCATTTCTCTAGAGTCCAAGGAAATAGACCAGAATGACTAAGATGCACAGAAAATGTACAAATACCCTGAAGAGACATGACCCCTGCCGACAGGTTTCCAGAGGTCACTGAAGTGAGAAGAGGCACGCCCTGAAAGCCCTTGTCCTCCTCACATCCATGCTTGGAGAGAGAGGCCTCTGATCATCTCCAAAAACAGGCTCTTGAAAGTAAACTCCAGCTATCTGAGTAGGGCATGCCTGTCACTCCAGCACTCGGGAGACTGTGGCTGGCATTAGTGAACCATTAGAACCTAGAGGAAACAGTCCACATTGATCACTTCAAAACAGAAAATAAAGACATTTGTCTCTTTCTTCCACTCTCAAGTCATAATGTGGACCTCTGTTCATACAGTATTTGAGTACATTAATTCTCAGACAGGGAAATACTCTACCTCAGATAGCTTTGGACAAAGTCAGGAAAGACTGATGTGGTTAGTGCTGCTGTCACTTAGTGGGATACTTCCCCCCAGGGATGCTGCTAACCTTCAACCCTCAGATCAGTCACAGAACCAGAAGTATTCCCTACTGTGTGAGAAACCATGCTTGAGAAGACTGATAAACGCAGTGTTGTAACTGATAGATTGATAAGAAACTCATCGTGCTGACTGATATGTGCATGCCTGTCCGAGAGGACACATGCGGAACTGGTTAGAGCTGGTGTGTCTTGTGTAGAGAGGGATGGAGAGGGAGACTTACTATGATCTCAAGAGACTGCTTTCTATAAGTCTAAATGGAAAACAAAAAGAACCCATGCTCTAGAATGAAGCCTGAAATAGGAGTTGTAAAACCTGGGAAATGTCACTACAAGCTGAAACCCAAGCTCATCCCTACTCTGTGTTTGCTCTTCTACAGACAAGAACTGGAGGGCAAGGTGCCTACTCAGTACACACTGCTCTGTGAGGACAAAGGAAATTTTGCCAGGGAAATCCATCCTGAGTTCCAGAGCTCTTCAACATCATGGACAGCTCTTCAGATCCTAGTACCCTGCAGTGTAGACTAGCCATGACAGATGACCTTTTCCACAGTCTTCACTGAGACTTGAGTAGTCATTCCCTAGTGACAGCTCTGAAATCTTGTGTTTATGCTGCCTTCCCAAAGACAATGAACAGCATGAGAAAGGTCTCACTGTGATGATCACACAGACAGCAAGCAAATGGCTTATAGTCATCTGGTGATTGTGTGGCTACAGTGAAGGCTAAGGAGGAAACCCTTCTCATATAAGCCTGCAGGAAGAGGATAGAGGGATCAGGGCTCTGCCGCACACCAGTGATAAGCCTGTGACTGGCTGCTTGAGTGGAGAAAAGGCACTCAACGCACACCAAGGCAGGCACACCCTGCTTACCTGCCAACTCTTAGGTCTAACAGATGGGCCTTGTGGGCACAGACAGAACTCATGAAATTCCTGGATCAAGACAATGCCACCTTTGGTCCCTATGTCTTTGAATAAGGGCAAGCATGTGTGTGAGTGGCCAGAAATCTGATTAAAAGATGACATTGTCAAGTTCCATAATGTCAGCAAAGGTGGGTAGCATGAACAGGAGGGCAGGATGAGTGAGGGATCAGTCATGGGAAAGAAAATGGAAACTGCATGTTATCACATTTAAAATTGTTATATATATTTGGAAGTCCTCTTCTGTGTGGCCCTTTACAATGGGCTGATGCCATGCAGATGATGATATTTCCACAGCTGAAACAGTAAGCACAAGAAAGGTCTTGGCTGAATTCAATTTTGTGGCCAAGTTTGGTTAAATTCTTCATTCACTCTTGTGGTGGTAGACAAAGATTGGGTCATTCTGGGACAAAGAGAGAGAGAAGGGATAACATCTGAGTTCTGCAATAGCCATACTGGTGATCAGCACAGAATGTATGTTTATCACAGACCTCTTCTTAAATATTAGAGAAGTTAAAGCACAAGATGCAGTGACAATTCAAATTCAGTGAACAAATCCAACTGGGGATATTAAAACTAAGGACGCCCGAGTGGTGGAGTAGGAACCAGAGACACCTGTACCCCTTGAGAACATAATTTTAAGTAGCTCTTGAGAATAATTTAGCCTAAGGGGGTGATATTACAAACAGCCTAGGTATTTAGATTCTCACTATAAGTAGCTATGAGTGAGACACACATCAAAGGCTTGTGCATAAATATAAACCCAGCAGTCACCACACATAGGCTTCTCCTGGTGTCACCAAGGCAATTAGGAGGCAACTTGGCTGGGCAGGATCCCAACTCCTGCCTTCTACAATGCAATCAGAGCCAGAAGCTAAAGGCACTGTGGCCAGGTGCCCTTGTTAGTTTAGTCATATTCAAGTCTGTACCTACAGTCCAGGGACATTGAGGAAGGAAAAGTCAGTTCTTGTCATGGAATCGGACTGAAAAGCAGCAGAGAGAAATAAACCTTTAAGAGTTGTGAGCTCCATGTACCCCAGCACTGTACAAACCTGTCTTGAACTCTGCTGGGGGAGTGGAGGTGTTTGTGAGACGTGTGATGCACTCTAAAGACAAACAGTATTGACCCCTTTCTGTGAGCACACTGTGTATTCCAAAGACAAGGGAAGACGTGAACTTTGGGGGAGAAGGTGCACTTCTAACAGGTAAAGGTGGTATAATAAGATTGAAAGAGGGTGGTGTGGCGGTGAGGTTTCTGTCATGTAAAATAGTGGAGAGAGCTACTGTAAAGAGAAAAGGCTTATCTTGGCTCACCGTGCTGGAGGTTTCAGTCCACAGTAATTTGGTCCTGTGAAGTTTTGTCCTGTGGTAAAGGAGGGAGTCATGGCAAGGAACACTCAGCAGAGCAAGTTTCTCCCCCACTGACCAGGCAAACAAGAGAAAGAGGGGGCACTGAGGATGTACCTCACTTGCCTGCCTGCTTGCACAAAGCCCATTGTTCCAGCTCAGCATCCTAAGATACTTAGCATGGTGATACAGGCCCATAATCCCAGTGTTTGTGAAGTAGAGACAGGGAGGATCAAGAAGTCACTGACTTGCATATGTAGAACCTTCTCTGCATTTCTGGGATGAACTGGGATGAAGTCAACTTCATTGTGATGAAATATTGTTTTGATGCTTTCTGGAATTCTATTTGCAAGTATTTTCTGAAGTAAAATGCTGCTGTGTGGCAGTTTGTTCTGAAATTAAAATAATTCCATCCTTCCAGGAAGATCTTTTAGACAGTGAAATAATAACTCCAAATAGCTTCAGGAAGTCCCTAAAACTGACATGATTCACTAGGTCCCTCCCTCTCAATAGTAAACAATAAAGACTGCTGTCTCTCAGAAAAGGCAACTGCAAAGAAGACTGAGCCCAGACCAGCTGCTGGAAAAGCAGACACCAGTGGAGCTTAGCTGCCTGGAAAAGACACTTTTCTGTATAGTGACAGCCTGTGGGCTGTGCCGTGTGCTCCAGATTTGCAGCTCTTGTGAGCTGTCACCCATGCTGGGGTGGGCTTTGGTGATGCAACTGTCTTAGGCATTTCTGCTCCTGTAAGTCCCTCGCCCGTATTCCTGTAAATAACCCCAATAGAACTTACTGATTCACCAAGCTGGTATATGGTGGTGTCAATACCTGGATGTGCCATTGATTGCCTGTCTGGGGTAAGTAGATATGTGTCTGTTGAGTCTCCCTAAAAAAAATCTTTGTCACATAACAAAGACTAATTTGGCTTTTGTAGTTCCTGATAAATTTAGATAATACTTGCATATTATCACGCCTATAGGCATTTCTACTACGTGGGGTTTTTTTTTGCATCACATACAAATAATTTTTTATAATTTCCAGAGTACTTTTTTTTTAACTATTCTAAGCACACATGTACCCAACTAGGCCTTACAATCTTCCTGCTTCTTCTATCAAATTGCTACCTGAGCCCTGGGGAGAAGGGTTGATGAAGACATCTCATTTGGCATTGAGTTTTCTAAAGCTTCACACTTTCTGCCCATTGTTAACAAACTATTTTATCAGCTAACGTCAATTTGAAATGTGCCTAATTTATGTTTACAATCTCTTGAATTGTAAACAAACTTTGTTCTGCTAACTTACAACTTTTACCTTTCCAGTTAGCAATTAACTGATACTGACATGTTTTTCATTATGGGAGGACTTTCAGAATGGTAAATACACATGGATTTAAAATTGACTAAAGGATTTGACTAGTGATGGTTTGTTCATTCATTCAGTCACTCATTCGATACCTCTGGCTTTTCTGCCAGCTTATACACATCTAAGTTTCTGTGAATATTACTAACAGTGGGTGCAAGGTACTTCCAGGAACTACAAACTAGTATATAACTTATCTCTAATGGCCACCATTACTTTCCAGTCCACTCTGGGACTTAGTCCACCGCTCTGACGTACGTGTAGGTGAATCAGATTCCAGAGCAGGCACAGGAGCCTCTGCCTGAGTGCTGTGGACTCTTGCATTTGAGCTCATCTTTTCTCTGTTCTCTCTGGTGTTTGCTAGAACATAAACCCATGCTGTGCACAGCTGCCATGCACCTGCTGTGCAACACCAGTAAAACTGGCTGTCGGTAGATGGGTGTGTTGGTATTGTTTTTCTGCAATTAAGTGGGACTGTTAAAATATTAGCTTGTGTGTCCTTCATTCCATTCACATCTCTGACTTTAGAAAAATTCTGCAGTCATAAGGATGTTCACACAGTCGCAATGTTTTCTGCAACAGATCAAAACCACAACCAAACTCCCAAACAGGCAGAGGTATGTCACTATTAGACAGGTTAAATGAACTGTGGCACTTTTAGTTACATTAATTATAATCAGTGAAATCCCTTAGGGTTTTAAAACTAGAACAGACGTAAAAATATATGCACATGCGTATTGTGTAGATAATGGTTTACTGAAGACTGTAGAAAGGGAGCAGACAGTCACAAGAAGTAAAGGGGTCACTCGCGTCTATGAGAATGGTCACAAAACCATCCATTGGCAAGAACAGAGGGGGGGATGTAAATGTATAGTGTTTGCTTTTGAACAGAAAGAGAATACACATATGTGGAAGTAAACAGTGTACAAAATGTACACGATGTACTACTTCTTTAAAAGAACGCACAGGTATCTCGGGCAGGGTGAAAGGAAACCTCAATCTTTGTTCCTATCCTGAGCAGAGGCGTTCTGTAGGTGAGAGAGAGAGCTCTATCTTCCATAGCTGCCCTACCAGACTTGAGTTACAGCGCTGTGGTCCCCAAGGGCTGTTGGCAAATCCAGCTCTTTTGCATTCATGTCCCGAGGTTAGCAGAGCCATCCAGCCGGCAGGCACACTGGGAGGCGCACACAGGACCAGGAGATCTTTGCTGCACAGGTTGCTGTAGAACCTGAAGCATGCTCCTGAGGCCGTTGATAATGGTCCTGAGATGATCCTGAGGCCGTTGCTCTGACAGTTGGTGACCGCCCCGCGTGGAGTGGGCGGTGTCGCCCACGAGAGCCAGGATGACAGCACCAGCAAGGGCACCGTGGCCAAGGTAGAAGCCTGGATGTAGCTGGCTATGCCCCCATCCTGGAATGGGAAGGCGCTCTTTCCAGCCTTGGCAGCCTTGGGTCTCAATGATCTCTGCAACCAGGTCCCTTCGACCTCCCAGAGTTCTTTGCGCAGCCCTGCATTCTGGGAGTCAGGTCTGCCTGTGGCGCTCTGGCCAGCACTGAAGGGCGCCATGGGGGCACAGCTACCAGTATTGAGTCTCCCCTTCAACCAGGGACCCGCACTCCTCCGGCTATTTAGACAATCAGCTTGAAACATCCGGTCTGAGCTGCAGACACCCCGCCCTAGGGACTAGCTGGAGATGTTCTGCCACTTTAGGACTCTGGAGGCTGAGGTGTCATTTGAGGGAGTTCCCCCTGTGGTTGCCACTGGATGGTTTTATGCTGGTGACCCCTGTATTTCCTGCAACTCTCTGCTCTCTGCTCCCCTTCCCAGAGATCACAAAGTTTTATATCCTGGATGTCTTTAGAGTCTTCCCTCTTTCAGCATCCCAGTGCAGATCTTCCCTGATGCATTGCAGAAGGACCCAGCATGTGTCCAGCTTGCTAGTCTCATTTCTCTCCACCTATCTTTACACAAGAATCCCTAAATATGGTGAATTACTTAAAATTGAAATCGAGTTGGGAAGACAGCTCCAAGACCTTAAATTCTTTACAAATTAAAAGTCAGCTCCCTGTCATGGACCATGACACTAAGTTCTACCAATCCCAGGTCCTCTGTCTCCAGCCTGGGCTCTTGCCTCTCAGTCCTTACTTTCCGATCTTCGTCTATACTGAATGAACCCTGCACAGCTGTAATTCATGGACATAAAGTACCACAGCTCGGACTCTCCACATTGACCTCTGACATGACTGAAGTTCAGGTTGCCCATTCGTATAAGAGTTTGGAGCTTTGTGCCGATTGAACTGGTAGCAGCTGTGTGGAGACTAAAAATACTACCGTGGAAGGATAGACTTTGAGCTTTTCAGCCAGTGTGTATTACGCCTCAGTATTTTCACTGACAATTCAGGTGGCATATGAAACGCAAGGTTTCATTATAGTTTCATGCACATAATAATTGCACTTTGCTCAGTTAACTCCCCCTCTGCTCTCCTGTTTCCTTCGTACCTCCAGCTGATGTCCTTCCCCCAAACTGTCCACCTTATATACTCATTCTCATACATGTGCATGCATGCATGCTTATGTGTGTGTGCATATTTACATTTAGATTCCACGTGTGAGAAACCACTACTTGCCTTCCCTTTGTCCCCAGTCCCTGCTCTTGTTGCCCACCCCCTCCTTTCAGTCCCTTTCTTCCTCTGACAAATTCCTCCTTTATGTCACCTTAGTATTTGATGCCAGGTGAAGTTTTATCAGGAATAAGGGAAGAAGTTCTGTCCATCCCTGATTTGGGGTATTGCTTATTGGTGGAAAGCCATTCACTGTTTTGTTGCCTTATATTTATTTTCAAGACAAGGAAACAAGAAGCAGGAAGTTATAAGTTTTTATAAGATGAGGTGTGTACATTGAGAAATGACATGCTATGTGGGCGTGGTCCCCCATCTTAAAGGCACCTTCATTCAATGAAGAAGATGAGGGGCAACAAGAAAAATGACTAATCACAAACCCATGTCATGGGTAGAAAGACTAAGACTATCTCCAGTACATAGCAGCAGATGCCTGGGACTCATTTTGCTGATTTCAAACATCCTTTGAAAGGTAAGTGAAAGTTAACTCAGGATTCTTTCAGAAATCTAAATTCCCCTTGTAGAATGCCAGTTCTCAACCAGGAGGCTCTCTGTTTTCTCTTCTTACAGAACACATTTTGTAATGTCCCTTTCTAACTAGAGATTCTGAGATCGGTATAATCTACATTTATATAATTTTAAGGGAAGGTCATAAGTGTAATACCCTAACTATAATATAAAGAATAAACCAAATTTATGAGACTGTGTTCATTTCACTATACTACAAATATAAATAATACAGTATTTCCTGTGTCAGTGATATGGTTGCTACTGGAAACTCACTGAAAATTAAAGTTGTAGGGAAGAAACCATTGTGAACATTTGTGAAACAGAGTTATATTCTCAAGAATAGATAAATAGGAACTTTTTCCTATACTAATGCTCACATTCTGAACTCTTTCAAGAGTGGGGCACAAATGAGCACAAAAATGCATAGATGAATATGTGTTTCCAAGCTTCCCTTTCTGGGGGAGATCCTATCTCAAGGCCGTAGATGATCAGCACTAGAGGAAGACACCTGACATCTTGGTCTGCCCTCTACACACGTGGACAACTGTGTGCACCCACACATGTGCATGTAACACACACACACACACACACAAACCCCCCAAGCTACACAAGACATTCACACACATCTGAACGAGAGTTGCCTTTCTTCCCAGCATGAAGAGAGATTGTAATGGCGCTTCCAGAAGAGTTGAAACTTGTTTTTTATGGGTCTCATTGTATGTCCATCTCATGAATCTGGAGAAGATTTTAAGCATGTTTATTCTCTCGCACTTTTTTCTCTAACAGAAATTTGAAGTGGAGCTTGCTCCTGAAGAATGTTTTTATCCTTTGGATCTTTTTAAGAAAATCTGAGAATGGCTTGACATGTACGAAACATGATCATAAAGCAGAGTTAAATAAAACACTTATTTTCCAAGAATTTTGGTGTACATGTCTGCATCTAAGTATAGAATGTATGTGTGTGCAGGTCCGCATGTGCACGTGTGTGGCCTAGTGGAGCTCATTGTATTCATTTCTCTATCTCTTTTCCTCTGTTCCTTTGAGAAACCTCCTTTGAGGCAGGGTCTCTCCTGGATCTTGGAGTACATGGGTCTTTCTGCTAGGCCGGAAGTCAGCAGGATACACAGCCCTTCTGTCTCCATCTTGCTCGGGTGCTGATATGTGAACTCTGGCCCTCATGCTTGCATGTTGAGTTCTCTAAAGCACCAAGACTTCTCTTCATCCCCAGAACTCTGTTTTGGGATTTAAATTTTTTTTCTCTTTGAGAATTCATTGGTTTCCACCCTGTGCTGATATGAATGAAGTCTGGCCTTCTTTAATGGTGGTTTTGACAGGGAAACTAACATTTTCCTAAATACATGTTTTTTACTTGCTGAGACTGAGTCAGGAAGATCGTGAATTCAAAACCACCCTGGGCTACATTATGAAACCCTTTGGGTGAACAAATAAGCAGGACTGTGGGGCTAGCTGAGTCAATAAAGTTCTTTCCCAGTCCAGGGAGATCGAGTCAGTCAGAGAGTGACACTTATCTCAAAAAGCAAGTTGGATGCTCCTGAGGAAGGACACTCAAGGTTGACCATTGGCCTTTCCATGCATGAACACACCAGCACATTTACATGTGTATACACAGCAGCACATTTACATGCATGTAGTCACAGAATCATGCAGACACAAACAAGAGACATTGGAGACAGGAATGGAACTGTAACGCTTACTCTCTGTATCTAAATATAGTTCCTCTTCCTCAAGTACATCCTGTAGTTGTGAAACTTTGTTCTCCCATCCCCATCTCCATCCCCACCCCTCTCCCCAGCCTCAGCCCTGACCCTAATGACCTCCGATTCTCAGACTTTCTGTGCTGAGTGAGTGAATCACACCAAGCAAGAACTAAGGGTTCCTGTGGATTCTTTCCCCTGGCGTTAGACAACACAAACACTGTTTCCCCATATTGTTAGTCCTCATGTTTTGTTGCTCACGGTAGGAAGTTCAGAACAAGTCCAACAAAGAACTTTTTAAAGAAAGGACAATGGAAGTCTAGCCTCACTGTTGAAGGTGACTGTGTTCCAGTATGCTGCCTGAGTCCCTTTGCTATGCATTGTATATAACTGGGGCGATCCTGCCTCTATCGCTCTGTGTGCATTTTATTGTATGGAGTCTTTTTGAGACACGCTCTCACTGTCAACCACAGGCTGACCTAAAGTAGCAGGGCTTCTCCCTGCGCCTCGGCACGCTTCACCTCTCTTTTTAGTCATTGGCACAACTGAACACTGAATGTTGCCATTTTGCAATTGGCTCTCTCTTTAATGTTTGCCCCCTGCTCCTGAATTTTCCATTTTCAGCCAATGTTGGTACTATCTAGATTTCAATCATATCTATGATTTACATGTGTATATGTGATTTGAATATAAACATTTGTCACAACAATCAGACATAAGCCCAGCAATATGAAATAACATAATTTTTGTGGCACATTTTCTTTTCGGTATTTGTCTGTTTCTTGCCAGCTTCCTTTTTACATGCATATTTGTCTGTGTGAGGGTGTTGGATCCTGGAACTGGGGTTACAGACAGTTGTGAGTGCCATGCGGGTGCTGGGAATTGAACCCAGGTCCTCTGGAAGAGCAGCCAGTGCCCTCAGCTACTGAACCATTCCTCCAGCCCCCTCTTTGCAGCTTTTTAAAAAACACAGTTAGACCAGTTATCAAGGTTGCAATTCCAACTCTTGGGGGGAAAAGACAGGAGGATTCTGAATTGCAAACCAGCCGAAGTGTGCAGGCAGGATCTGTCTCAAAAATCCCCTCATAATAAATAATTCTAACTTGTCAAAATGCCGAGAATAAGAGACAGTTGAGTGCTCAGCACAACAGACATCTGTGTCAACAACGATATCGCTTGGCGCATTGGTGAAGCGGGGATAAAGAGAAAGTAAGAGCGGGAGGGTGGGGAGGGAGGGCTGCTGTGAGGGTGGGGAGGGGGGCTGCTGTGAGATGCTGTCTCCTGGACACGCCGAGGCTACTGCTCTCATGAGCTCAGTGCATTACAGGACTAAACTGAATGTTCACAGACCCCTCTGCACCTTCTCCTTATGATCAAATGGCCAGAAAGGGACTCACTGTGTGTCAGGATATGCTATGGGGAAGAGAGAGATCTAGAACACAACCAGGCCCATAGTCTAAGGCCTTGTACCTTCCTTACACTTGTAGGAGGCCTTGACCGTGTCCCAAGAAGAATCAAGATGTATGGAGGGTCAGACTGTGCAGCCAAAGGGCCTTACACCTGCCTCACTTCAGCTGCAAAAGGCAGAAGGGAGCCGCAACTTGCAGTTAGCAGTGCTGCAGGCCTGTATGTTTCTTGTGGGCATCTCCTAAGAGCCCCCCAGGTACTCACTGTGAACACTGGGTCACAGCACCAGGTCTAGGTTGACCCACAGCCTGGAGTAACTAGGGAGGTTTGTTTTCTTGCACGTACACACACACACACACACACACACACACACACACTGAGGTGCCTGTTCCCAAGGTTCTGATTTCATGGGCCTGAGTTCCAGGATGCATGCAAATGTATACACGTGGATGCAAATATACATTTATGCACTATGTAAACATTTAAAATAAAACTGTCAGAAGTGATCAGAAGTAGACCCCTTGCCTAGTGTTGATGAAGTCCTGGGTTCCATCCCCAGACAAAACTATCAGACTTCAGACAAAGTTCCCAACACGGTAGCAAAGAGCCCCCATGCTCCCTGGCATGAGGTACCCTTGTTCGGCTCTCACACTGGTTACTTGCTGCAACTTGTTTCTCTTCCTGACTTACCACTTCCATTATTTTTTCCAACTATTTTTTAATTATTTTGAGATTTTATCATGCACTGCATAGAGTAGGTTTGAATTTCTCTGCACAAGTCATCCTCCTGCCTCAGGCTCTACTGTAATCACCTACGGTCAACCCAAACCTCCAGAGACAGAAAGAAACAATGAGATAAAATTAGGAAAGCAGTTCACTCGGGGTTAGAAGGAATGCAGTACAGTCAACCTTCTCCTCTCCCCGGCCCCCTTCCTGCACCTACACCACATGTAAGCTGGGGGGGGGGGGGCTGTCACCACAGGCTTCACAGTGGCCAAAAGTGCATCTCCAGCAGAAACAGAAGGGGAACAGACACACAGGCGCTGGCGCCAGTTTACTCCCTGATCCTTCTGCCTCCACCACCCACGTGGGGAGTCACGTGATGTACTCCAGGCTGGGTGCTATGCAATGGCTGCAATTCCCACATTAGCCACAAGAGGGTCTTCTCTAGCGGCCCCCATTCCATAGAGGAAACAGTCACAGGACGCTGGCTCTCCCAGCTACACAGGCTAAGGTGGCGCTGCACCCATCCCTCTTGCCTGGCACAGCCCCAGGGGGCAAACTGAAGTTCTGATAGCAAAGATGGTTTCCCAACCAGACAATGCAGGCGTTCTGCTGTTGTCCAGACAGATGCAGAGGGCCCAGGCAGGAGGTGGCAGAGCACATGCGCAGAAGGCTCTCAGAGCATGGAGAGGAAATACTGAGTGACTTGACTCAGTTCAGGTGACCGGTTTAGAGGTGTGATGTAGGGCGCATATGAACAACCTGGAGAGGGCCTTCATCTCCAGTCCTGGGATCTGTAGGAGATCTCGGAGGGAAGACTGTGAGAAAGGCAGGACTCTGGGGAAGCCCAGAAGGTGATAGGAAGCTGAGGAGAAGGCTAAGTCAGCAAAGCGCTCAACCTCAGGAGCCTGGAGACATCAGTTTGGATTCTGAAATCCACGGAGAAGCCAGGTTGCGTGTCATCAGCCCCAAGGATGGGAGGATGAGGGCAGAAACAGAAGGATACCAGTAAGCTAGTCCGAACCACGTGGCAGCTAGACCTATGAGATTCTGTCTCAAATAAGAGGTGGACGATGCCTGAGGACAGAGACCATGGTTGTCTCATGACCTCCACATCTGCACCCCATGCACACATGAGCTCATGCCCACACAAACGCATACTGGGGACAGAGGTGTAACGGGAGAGGCAGAACTGTGCTGTGACACTGCAGATCACAGCCTAGCTCTGCAGCAGCAGAGCCACGGGGGCCTCTGTCTTCTAAAGTCCCTGGGTCTCACCATCTCCCAAGTGCAGCCCAGGCTCTTCCCTCCTCTTTGACTGTCAGAGTCTTACAGCTTGGGTTGGGGCATCTAGGGTGTGTGACTTTTGAACTGCATCAGGAGTTGCCTATGGCCCACCAGAGAATCAGTGCTGGCTGTTATATCTGAAGGCTGTGAAGAGGAAAGACACCTCTGCTGGGTGTGTGGCCCACTCAGGCACTCAGGCAGGATTGGACATTAAGTAGACAGATTTGCAGCACAAAGTGTATGGATGACTTCCTGGAGGACTGTGTTACTTCATCCTTTCTTTTATTTGCTGGCCTTCCTCATCATATGTCACAGAGCTGGAGAGCTGGCTCTTGCTGAGCAATCTTGACCTAAGTTCAATTCCTGGAACTCATGTAAAGAGAGCAAGAGAACCTACCTCACAAAGTTGTTCTTTGACGTTTACAAACACAGCACACACAAATAAATTTTGTTTAATGCTGTGACATTTTCCTTCAGAGTGCTCACTCTCTTGACTAAGAAGCTTCTCTTCATCCCCACCCAGAAAACCAACTGTGAGGTCTACAACTTCTCTGTTTTACAGTCAAGCTGTCTTGGCAATTCGTAGAACCCCAACTTCTGTCGATTGTAAGCTCCAGGCTGGGGGCCCTGGAATACCAACAGTACAACGTATGTGCTGGACATTGCTACAGCCTGCTAGTACCCCTCAGCAATACATGTCACAGACAGCCGATATATAGAATTCTAGAGGACAGACAGGGTGGACAAGCACTCCAGAGTGGCAGATTGGCCACTTCCTTCAAATCAGCTGAGGATCTCTGTCTCCTCAGATGGCTCCAGTTAGTCTGTGGAGAACATCACCCCTCTGCCTCCGTCACCCTCTGGAGGAGAAGCAGGCAGCCTGGACCTGAGCACTGACACTGACCCTGGAGTTTAGCAACAATCCTGTCCTCCATCCACCCCATTGTTGTTGTTGTTGTTGTTTTTTAAATCGGACAGAGTCTATCTACATATCCTAGCTGTCCTGGAACTCACTCTGTAGACCAGGCTGGCTTAGAAACCACAGAGATCTGCTGCCTCTGCCTCCTGAGTCCTGGGATTAAAGGAGTGCACCATCATGCCCAGATCACCCTTCTGTCTTTTGGCAGTGGTTGACTAGAGTGATGTGTGGCTTCTTGTACTCCAGAATACCAGCACCCAAAGCTGTACCTCACAGGGTCTTCCCTATGAGCATATGTCCTAACTCCCTCTCCTCTACTCCCTACCAAAAGACTGGTCCTGTGATATTGGCTCACTGTTGAGTTCCTAAAACTTAGGGAAGTACTTAGCCCACAGAAAACACACAGTGAATATTCCTCAAATGGGCAC
The DNA here is from genome assembly GCF_017639785.1 of Mesocricetus auratus. Taxonomy (NCBI): domain Eukaryota; kingdom Metazoa; phylum Chordata; class Mammalia; order Rodentia; family Cricetidae; genus Mesocricetus; species Mesocricetus auratus. Next base: position 147,493,817 of record NW_024429266.1, on the reverse strand, counting down.
ATAACCACACACAACACAAATACATACACACACACTGAATATATATATATATAAAATGAATCTTTTTAAAATTCCTAACTAGAGTATAGAAAGCATAAATAAGGATGTAGGACATTTGCATAATAAAAGCTAAACTTAATCTAAACTATGTGCTCATGGAACATCTATAAAAATTGTTCATGGGGGGCTGGAGAGATGGTTCAGGGGTTAAGAGCACTGGCTGTTCTTCCAGAGGTTCTAAGTTCAATTCCCATAAACCACATGGTGGCTCAAAACCAACTAGAATGAATTCTGATGAGTAGACATACATGCAGGCAGAATACTATATACACAAATTTTAAAAAAATTTTAAAACCTGATTTTTGACAAAGAAGCTAAAATTAAACAATGGAAAAAAGAAAGCATCTTCAACAAATGGGGCTGGCATAACTGGATGCTGGTGTGTAGAAGATTGCAGATGGATCCATGTGTATCACCATGCTCAAAACTTAAGTCCAAACGGATCAAAGATCTCAACATAAATCCAGTCACACTGAACCTCTTAGAAGAGAAAGTAGGAGGCACTCTCAAAAGAACTGGTACAGGAGACCATTTCCTGAACATAACACCAGAAGCACAGACACTGAGATCAACAATTAATAAATGGGACCTTCCTGAAACTGAGAAGCTTCTGTAAGGCAAAGGACACAGTCAGCAAGACAAAAAGGCAGCCCACAGAATGGGAAAAGATATTCACTAACCCACATCTGACAGAGAGCTAATCTCCAAAATTTACAAGGAACTCAAGAAGCAAGTCTCCAAAACATCAAAGGATCCAATTAAAAAGTGGAATACAGAACTAAATAGAGAATTCTCAACAGAAGACTCTAAAATGGCTGAAAGACACTTAAGAAAGTACTCAACACCCTTAGCTATCAGGGAAATGCAAATCAAAACAACTCTGAGATACCATCTTGCTCCTGTCAGAATAGCTAAAATCAAAAACATCAATGACAGTTTATGCTGGAGAGGATGTGGAGAAAGGAGAACACTCCTCCACTGCTGGTAGGAGTGCCAACTCATACAGCCACTTTGGAAAGCAGTATGGCAGTTCCTCAGAAAAATGGGAATCAGTCTACCACAAGATCCAACAATTCCATTTTTGGCATATACCCAAAAGATTCACATTCACACAGCAAGGATGTCTGTTCCACTATGTTCATAGCAGCATTATTTGTAATAGCCAGAATCTGGAAGCAGCCAAGATGCCCCTCAACTGAAGAATGGACAAAGAAAATGTGGTATATTTACACAATGGAGTACTACTCAGCAAAAAAAGAAAAATGAAATTTACAGGCAAATGGATAGAACTAGATGAAACCATCCTGAGTGAGGTAACCCAGTCACAAAAAGACAAACATGGTGTACTACTTCATATATGGATATTAGACATAGAGCAAAGGATTACCAATCCACACAAAGAAGCTAGGAAACAAGGAGGACCCTAAGAGAAACATACATGGTCCCCTGGAGAAAGGGAAAGAGACAAGATCTCCTGAGCAAATTTGGAGCATGGGGGAGGGGGAGGAGGACATGAGGGAGCAGGAAGCTTTTGAGTCGGGAGAAAAATAGAGGAGAGCAAGAAAAGAGATACCATAATATAGGAAGCCATTATAGGTTTAAAGAGAATTATGGCACTAGGGAAATGTTCAGAGATATACAAGGATGACCCCAACTAACAATCTAAGCCGTAGTGGAGAGGCTACCTTAAACGTCCTTCCCGGATAATGAGATGGATGACTACTTTATATGCCATCCTAGAGCCTTAATCCAGTAGCTGATGGAAGCAGAAGCAGACACCCACAGCTAAACACTGAGCTGAACTCCTGGAATCCAGTTCCAGAGAGAGAGGAGTAATGAGCAAAGGGGTCAAGACCAGACTGGAGAAACCCACAGAAACAGCTGATCTGAACAAGGGGAAACTCATGAACCCTACTAGACTGATAGCTGAGAAACCTGCATAGGACTGATCCAGACCCCCTGACCATGCGTGTCAGTTAGAAGACCTCGGCAATCTATGGGATCAGTGGATCAGTATTTATCCCTACTCTATGAGTGAACTTTGGGAGCCCATTCCACATAGAGGGATCCTCTCTCAGCCTAGACACACAGGTGCCCCAAATGATGTGACAGACTTTGAAGATCCCCTATGGAAGGTCTCACCCTTCCTGGGGAGCAGAAAGGGGATGGGATGGGGTCAGTGAGGGACAGGGGAGGGAGAGGGAACTGGGATTGACATGCAAAACAAGCTTGCTTCTCATTTAAATTTTAAAAAGGAGTTTTAAAAATTGTTCATATGCTCAGAAAATTTCCCCAAAGCAGAACATTATTTAATACTGGTTTCTGCTGCTATGAAACTAGGAAAGCCCGAAAACAAAGAATGGAAGTGCATACAAGAAAAATATAACAGCTACTGGGAAGTGACTACTGAGTCCTCAGGCCTCAACCAAGCATCTGTATCACCACCACCACTCCCAACCATGCCAAGGCTCGGGGAACATGGGGAAGAGGGACTGGAGAGAATCTAAGAGTCAGAGAATGGGGAGGGTGCTGTGAAATACTGTCTTCCATAATTGGCAAGACCACTGTACTCATGAACTGACAGCAGCCATGGCTATCTGCACGAGATCTGCACAGGATCAAGCTATTCAGCATTCTAGCATAGAAGGGTGTGGGAACACCAGACCTTGAGCAGAGACCCACTTCCCCTTCTGCCTGGGAGTAGGCAGCTGTAAGACAATGTATACTAAAAACAATACAATGCCTGGGGGCATTAAGTTCCTGGAAAAGGCCTGCCCGCAGAAACTACCCTGACCTCGACCTTGTCCAAAGACTAACCACCTCTTCTGCCACGCCCAGATCAGTTTTCTGGAGTCAGGGCAGAACCAGCCAGGGGAGAAGAGAGAGCAGAAGCTTCTCTGGTGGGAGCTTTTCTTAGGAAGTTTTCTTGAACCTTTTTGGGGCCTGCTTAAAGTTTTCTTTACATCGTTGAACGAGTCTCTGTGTTGTCAATCCCCGACACCCTCCGCACGTTCTCGGACACAGGCCGCGCAGCAGACGCGACAATTGGAGGTCCTACCGAGATCGTGAAAGTGAGGTAAGTGGATGGGGTCGTCCCTTTTGCCAGCTAGGGACAGATGGAGGAAAATAGGAAAAGAAACAATGGGAGATAGTCCCTGGAAGTTTAAATTACAGTATCACGTAAAAAAGTTGCTTGAAGAACAGGGGACTACAACCATGGCAGGCTTTTTAAAATGGATTGAACGAGGGAGCCCATGGTTCATTAGTGGGGAAGGCTTAAATGTCCCAGATTGGGAGGATGTTTGCTATGATATTCAGAGAGCCGGGTGTTGGTGGCATACGCCTTTAATTCCAACACTCGGAGGCAGAGATAGGAAGGAATGAGGCCATCCTGGTCTATAGAGCAAGTTCCAGGACAGCCTCCAAAAGGATAGAGAGAAACCCAGTCTCAAAAAAAAAAAAAAAGAAAAAAGAAAAAAAAAAGAAAAGAAAAACGGGTAAAATAAGAAATAAAATAAAAAATCTCCAGTCTTTCGCCTGATCCACTGAGGTCAGGAAAGTAAAGGGGAACTGAGAGATCTAAAAGGCTAGCCAGTGAGGCTATGTGGATGTGTTAAAAAGGGGTACCAAGCTAGGGGTACCGGATTAAATCTCCAGGCCTTCGCCTGACAAAGGTCAGGAAAGTAAGGGGACCCTGAGAGATTGCCCTCAGTTGGAGGGGGGTATTGGATTAAATCTCTAGGCCTTAGCCTGACACTAAGGTCGGGGGGGGGAAAAAGGGGAACCCAGAGATTGCCCTCAATTGGAGGGTGGATTGTGTAAATCTTAAGGCTTTTTGCATGAGGGAATATCCTGGGTTGAAAGTTGGATTGAAAATGGGTGAATAGCCGGGCGTTGGCGGCACACGCCTTTAATCCCAGTACTCGGGAGACACAGGCAGGCAGATCTCTTGAGTTCAAGGCCAGCCTGGTTTACAGAGCAAGTTCCAAGACAGCTTCCAAATAATACAGAAAAAAAAATTGGTAACAAGCTGGGCAGTGGTGGCACACGCCTTTAATCCCAGCACTTAGGGAGGCAGAGGCAGGCGTATCTCTGTGAGTTCGAGGCCAGGCTGGACTGACAGCCTCAAACAATACAGAGAAACCCTGATTTAAAAAAAAATGGGTGAAACAAAAAATTTGTAACAGTAAAAAGGTACTGGTATTAAGTAAAGAAAAAGAAAAAGACAAAGGTATATAGAATGGAAAATTTTGTTTACCTTTAAGTTCTATTTTGTGAGTCATCTCTAAAAACTTATGGCCAAAAGCTTGGCCTCTCCACCTCACATCTACAGAGTTACAAGGAGTAGGTACAGCTGTACCCCATGACTGTAGCTCAAATGGAGGAATGATAGAGAACATACAGGACTTTTTAACCTCTTAGTTCAAGGATTGGCTGGAGTTGTTCTTTTACATAGATTTCAATTAAGGAAGCTTCATTGCAACAGACTAATCATGACCTAGGGAAAAAGGATGACTGAAAGATGCATGTATGTTCTGAATGTATGGTGTGGCCACACCGGTATGTATGAAATGTGATTGTGAATGCATGAGTGTGAACTGCTTATATGATTAAAAGGATACTTAAATCCCTTCAAAAATAGTTAAGAAGCTACCTAGATTGCTTTAAATATAGACAAAAGGAACATCCAGCCAGTCTGTTAATGTTTTTACAGAAAAATTTAAGATGCAAATGAGGCCTTGTCAGCTAGTGAGAGCTCTACAGGTTAGATTGGGAAAGACTGCTCACAGACTTCAAATAATTTTCACAAGTTATTTGGACACATTATAGTTTACAATCTTTGAGTGATTTTCAGAAGTTTTTGGGAAATATTTAATGGATATGTCCTTTTTAATGGGCATCTACAAATAATCTAAGTAATAATCCCAATTTACCTAGATAGTCAACCAAGGAGGGTAGACAAATCCTTCTACTATTATGGTCCAGCTTCAACAGTTCAAAAAAATTTTTTTAGAAAATAAAAAAGGGGGAATAATGTCCCCAGTCCCCACATGACTCATCAAATAATACACTCCTCATTTAAAAATTTTATAATGTGAATGCCAGTGAGCTTCAGACAGATTCTGGCATGATGGAACTTGAACAACCATTGCTCAGGTCAAATGGAGACATCCATGCACTAAACAGTGGAGAAGACCCTAATTTGGGGTCGAGGGCGTGTTTGTGTTTTCTTGTAGGAAAAGAATAAAAGCTTCAGCATGGAGCAGAGAAAAACTGGACCTGAGACCATGAGAGCCTACCTAAGCCAGTTTGAGTGAGATCTCCTAAATCAGTGTTCCTGAACCTTGATGTCATCGAATCTAGAGCCCAAGAAAGAAAGAAAACAGTCGGTTCCAGATTTCCAGTTTCTCAACAGACCTGCTGCATCAACCTTCCGGACCCATGAGTTTTCATCGTGAAGCCAACAGAGAAAAAAGGACCCATTTAAAACACTTGGACATTGGTATGGACTGTGATGAGGGGCAAAAGCCTCTTTTAAGTAATTGAACAGGACATGGTCACTTGAAATATCAGACTTGATGGTTCCTGTTTCTGGAATCACGACTAGGCCAGTGTATTTTTCTAGAGAGATACAACTTGTCCTAATGCGACAAAAAGGAGACTTTGACTCAAGTCGCATAATCAGCTGACGTTGAATCAACAAACTGCATCACCACAGGAACAAATTGGTGCTCTGTGGATAGTGCAACAAGCCTATTGTTCATATTTTTTATAATGCTACATGTGTAACATCAATGATTGTACCTAATGTATCTGTGCAAGTGCACTTTCTAAATGCTTTCCTGAGCAGATCTTGGAACAATTGTAAACTTTATCAAATTGTAAATCTAAGTCACATGCAGGTTACCCTTGTAACAGAATGTAAATCACGTACATGTTACCCTTGTAACAGATGAAGGCTGGTAGAATGTTATGGCCCAGATCTGGTGATGGGTACGGTGATGGAGAGGCGCTATGTCAATGGGGGTCCTGGGAATGGTGGCAATGGCGGTAGGCATTCTGGCTTTATGCCGAGCTCAAACGTGCCTTGTTCCAGAGGCAAGAGATCCGTAACCAAGTATTGCTTAGCCTAGCCCATGGCAATCCCGATAGCCATGAAGGTTGGTTACAGATGATTTAAAGTTGGGGTGCTCTGATGACGGGCCACCTGTGGGGAAGACCCCTCCCGCCTAAGACAGGGGTTCAAGGTCCCCCAAGGACGGGAAAGGGAGGGTGACCCTACTTGACCTAAGCCAGGAGTGCCTCATTTAAAAAATAAAAAGGGGTGAATTGTGGGAACACCAGACCTTGAGCAGAGACCCACTTCCCCTTCTGCCTGGGAGTAGGCAGCTGTAAGACAATGTATACTAAAAACAATACAATGCCTGGGGGCATTAAGTTCCTGGAAAAGGCCTGCCCGCAGAAACTACCCTGACCTCGACCTTGTCCAAAGACTAACCACCTCTTCTGCCACACCCAGATCAGTTTTCTGGAGTCAGGGCAGAACCAGCCAGGGGAGAAGAGAGAGCAGAAGCTTCTCTGGTGGGAGCTTTTCTTAGGAAGTTTTCTTGAACCTTTTTGGGGCCTGCTTAAAGTTTTCTTTACATCGTTGAACGAGTCTCTGTGTTGTCAATCCCCGACACCCTCCGCACGTTCTCGGACACAGGCCGCGCAGCAGACGCGACAGAAGGGAGAGGGTTTACAATGTCCTACACATTTCTGAGGAGCTCTTGACAGCTAATGGCTGCTGGAGAATGGGAAGCCATTGTTCTTCAGGACTGTGGCTGCCCCTGATCCAGGAAAGAACTCCACATCTATGTGCATGCAAGCAACCTTAATTTAAAATTACAGAATTGGGGGAAGAGAGGAAGCTATTGAATGGAAAAGAGATAAGAAAGGATAATGGGAGGGGGAGATATAATCAAAGTATATTATATATACACATATGTATAAAATTGTGAATAATTATTTTAATTCAAATATCATTGTAAACCATATGTGCACAGAGACAGATAAGCAAGCCATCTTACTATGGCTGCAGATGTGAAATATAGACAGATGAACTATTAGAAATTACATCCAGCAGAATATTAAAAGAACACCATAGCCAAGTGTAGTGGCACATGTCTACAATTCCAGTCCTCAGGAGGCCAAGGAAGGAAATGTTTGAGGCCAGCCTTGGATTATACGTGATACCTGCTTCAAAAGAAAAAACCATGACTGTTCAAAACTTCAATGATACCTCCTCTCTCAAAGATGACTAGTCCTGCCTATTGTGTTAAAATACCATTAACAGCAGGAGGGACCGAAGCCACAGTCATCTGCAGCAACCTGAGGAGGTCCCTTCATTTTTTAGGGATTCATCTCTGATAAAACCAGGATTTGTGGCTTCGATACAGAAAGCCATGTCAGGGTGAGCCAGTGGAGAACAGAATTGGGTTTATTAAAACTAAGAAATACATTGGCATGAGTGTCTCAAAAAGGGAATTGCCATCTATTAAATGACATTTTTCAGCATAGATTTGTAAGCACAGGAATTAAAAGAAGAGACACGGTGGGGGGGAGGGGCATGGGATGAAACATACCCATGTGTGAATATGGACTCCTCAACAAAGAGTTATAAATAAGTGGTGGCTCACGTTACACCTCAAGGGATGACTAAAATGTTACTTTTCCCTTTGCCTTTTTGGTAAGTGAGATTACAGGGTGGCTTGGATGGATTCCAGGCTGATAAACAGAGCTAGGAGTCACTAAGCTTCCACTAGGGGGATTAAACATGTCCTTTCACTATCAAGAGAATTTTGATGGGATTTCTAGAGAATGCAAGAGTACAGGGCAGGGAGGTCTTAAGCAAATGATAATTATGTTCCATTCCTTCATTCTCAACTACCCTGGCAAAAGACTTCAACCAGACTCCTGGGTGAGAGGCTCCTGTCCCTACCAAGGTCCCTGTAACTTTATTTTTCTTTCATGTCTCAAAATAATAAAAACTTTATTAGAATTTTGATAGCCTTTGAAATCCACTTAGGAGTGATTTGCAAGTCCCAGCTTTAGTGACAGACCTGGTCTTGAGGAACAAAGAGTGACAGAAGAGTTCCCCTGACATACACATAGCGTGCAAGCATGTTTGCATAGACCACACCTCACATAAACACACAAATAGCTAATTACAATAACTAAAACACTGTGATTCCAGTATAGGAAGAGTCCATCGGAATGAAATCAGAAACGGTCTCATGAATATGGTCCTTGAAGTTGGCTTTTTGAAAGGGTAGAAACAAATGGGTTATGACTTAACTGGAAAAGTGCTGAAAGAAATGCAGTGCTATCAGTACAAAACTAAGAAACAAAAAAGAAACGAGTACATTTCTTTATACATAATACATATGACCTAACCAAAGTTAAATTATTTTAAACACACCCATAAGCAGTAATTAAAGGTCTCCCAACAACAATGACAAAAAAGCCCAGGGACAGATGGATTCAGGGCAGAATTCTACCATGTTGGGGACTGCTAGAACCTTGAACAAAATGGAGTCTGTCAACCGTTTCTTGGCCTTCTGCCTATGTGACTGCGAGCACACATGCCCTGAGACAAAGGAAAAGGCTAACCATAAAAGTTAAATTTACACAGTGCAGCCCACCCGCCTAGCCAGGGGGAAGTACCCTTACAGAGTAATTGTCTTTGTTAAACAAAAGATTATAGCGTTCTGTTGTACACTCCCTACCCCTCCCTAATTCCTGCACCTGACTTACGCTGACAAGCATTTGTGGAATGTAACTAATGACTGATGGAAAATTACAGCTTTGTCTTTACCGTATTTGGTGTATATTTGAATTGAGACTTGATTGACATGCTTGTACCACCCCCTGAGGTCCTTCCTCTATAAGTTCCAGCGCGCCCCAAAAAATAAAGGCTCTTGATCAGCGAACGTTGTCTTGAGCCTGATTCCATTAACCTCTTGAAGTTCACTTTCCAGATCGGATCTGCTCGTGAAGGCCCACTAAATTAGTAGCGACCCTCATCACCTCACCCCCGAGGGTCGGGGGTCCCTTCCCAGGGGTCGCACTACCACACCTTCAAAGAAGAATTAGCATCAATACTCCTCAAATTACTCCAAAAATAAAAACAGAAGGGACATTGCCTAAATCTTTTTATGAAGCCATCATTACCCTGATATCTAAACCATTCAAAAACCCAACAAAGAAAATTGCAGAACAATTTCCCTTGTGAACATAGAACATACAAAAATACTCAATAAAATACTTAGAAACCAAATCCAAGAACATATCAAAAAAAATTATCCATCATGAACAAGTAGGTATCACCCCAGAAAAGCAGGGAGCCCACGTGACTGTTCCATCTTGACTTAAGGTCAGAGAGTTCAAACTTATCCTCAAGGCCAAATAACAGGATGTTTGACTTAGGGTGTGGTCACTAGATGTTTTCAGGATTAAAGAGGTAATTACGCTTATTTGTTCCATGTATCATGGTAAGGAAGTTTTTTTTGCCTTCCCCTTTTGCTTTGGGTATAAAAGGGCTATGAGAAATAAATTTGGGGCTGCCGCAGTATTCACTGAGAGCCCTCCCTACTCTCTATCTTCTGTCTTTTGACTTTGTTTCTCAATCCTCGCTCCTCTTTACAGCCGCATTCAACAAGTCGGCTGGTCCTGACAAATGGAGCCGCCCTTGTGCGGAACCTGAAAACGGGACTAAGTGAAGGACTCAGCGGGTGAACGGAGCACTCAGATAACAGTAAAGCAGAAGTGCGGTGAGTAGTTCAGGAGTAAAACTGAGTAATAGTAGTCAGATGGTTACACATCTGCTTAAAGATATTTTAAAGGCCAGAGAAGCTAAAGCAGGGCAGCAACGAGTACAGAAATTTTGGAGTTTGTAGAGCAGGTGTGCCCTTAGCTTCCTGAGCACAAGACATTGGACACAGACACATGGGGGAATTGGAGTGAAAATCCAACAGCATTATGATGAGTGTGGTCCTGGAGGGGTCCCAGTAGATGCACTTAGTCTGTGAGCGCTTATATGGGACAGTTTGGATTGGTACCCTGAGTGGCAGAAGTTATATCCTCCTGAAACGGTTAAAGGTGAAACAAAATCCTTCATGCCACTGGAGGGGCCGCTCCATGTGGACTCCTTTAAGCAATAGCTTGCTTAGTACAGCCGGATAAAATATAGGTGATATTTTGGTAGAGAACCAAGTTTGAGCAATGTTCTTCATGCTAAACATCAAGTTGATTGGTTGTTTCAAAATAATGATTCTTGGGCGATTGCTTTTGCTCAATTTTTGGGCCAAATTGATAATCATTTACTAGCTGATCAATTGTTGCAATTTGCCCAAGTGCATTCCTTTGTATTTCCTAAAGTTGTGATGAAAAATCCCATAAGAGATGCTGTGCTGGTTTTTACTGATGGTTCCTCCAATGAAAAAGTTGCTTATGTTATTAATGGTAAAGATTATGTAATACAAAATGCTCCAGACTCCGGTCAGAAAGTAGAATTACGAGCTGTAGCTATGGTTTTTCAGCTTTTTGTATAGTTTGTTTACTTTGTATACTGATTGTCTATATCTATATATTTCTAGAGCCCATCAAGCTATAGAGACTGTTCCCTGTATTGGATCTAGTAATGGTCATGTTAGGATGCTGTTTCATCAAATTCAAGATGTCATTCATCAAAGAAAGTTGCTATGCTTTGTAGGTCTTATTAGGGCTCATTCCTATCTTCCTGGCCCTATAGCTGATGGTAATGCATCAGCTGATAAATTAACACAAATGGTAGTCTTTTTCCAGGTAGAACAGGTTCAGTAGTCACATGCCCTTCATCATCAGAATAGCAGAAGTTTAAGAAAACTTGGCCTCACCAGGGAAGTTGTTCACTAATTGTTAAACTATGTGATGTTTGCCTGCAGTATTTGCCTGTGCCTCCCTTGGGGGTAAATCTTTGAGGTCTCCTTCATAATCATTTATGGCAAATGGATGTTACTCATGTTGCAGAATTTGGCAAATTAAAATATGTGCATGTGACAATCAATACCTACTCAGGGCTCTTGATGGCCACTGCACAAATTGGGGAAGCCACCAAGCACGTGATAGCTTAAGCTTAAAATGTTTTTCATAGTTGGGGATTGCTAAAACTATAAAAATGGATAGTGGATCCAGATATATTAGTAAAGCATTTCAGCAATTATCTTCCCAATGGAAAATGGAGCAAAAAACAGGCATTCCTTATAATCCTCAAGGACAAGGCATTGTTGCACGAGCCCATGGCAGTCTCAAGGTGCAACTTTTAAAAAAATGGAGAGTTCTATCCTCAGTCACCACATGATGCATTAAGTCACGCCCTCCTTATTTTTAATTTATTGAATGTGGATGCCTGTGAGCAATCTGACGTGGATAGATTTTGGTGTGATGGCACTTGAGCAACCTTTGCTTAGGTGAAATGGAAGGATCCTTGCACTGGATTTAGAACGGGCCCTGTTTTGATATGGAGTTGAGGGCGTGTTTGTGTTTTCTCACAGGAAGAAAATGAAGCTTGATGCCTGCCTGAGTGCTTGAAGTGGGTGCTGGCCCTGATGATGTTGTGGCTGCTGGTGCTCCCCAGAAGAGTTGGAGTCAGATTTCCTGAACCTATGCCCCGATCCTCCAATATTACATCCTGCAGTCTGGGAAGGGAAGGAGATCATAGTGGCAGTTAATGATTCTCAGCTTCTTGATAGACTTTAGACTTGCTGCACCAATTTCCCAGACCTCTCTGAGTTTTAATTATTCTGGATCCCACTGAGGAGCGCCTATCTGTTTTCCAAAAATGAGTCTGTGACTGAGTGTGTGGCTGTTTTTCCACACTAGATCTTGGGATGAGGAGGTCGCCTTTGCCAGGATAGTGCTCATCTGCTGTTGGAAGAGAAGGCCTGGAGAACAGGTGCCTCAGAGGTCTTCCCTCTGTGGGAAGGACACTTGTTGAAGCAATAGAAGCTATGGTGGAGGCAGTGTGTGGCTGAAGCCCCTCTTGGTAAAATATCACTGGGATTCAGAAACATGCACTAGACTGGTCTGAAAACCAAATTGGAGGTATTGAAGAGCCCACTCCCAAAAAAAACTGATGAGGAGGAGTGGGAATAAAGGTTTTGCTACTGGTGTTCGGTACTTGGGGACTGGAACAGCTCAACATATTTTTGAAAGTCGTTAGCAGAAGTGAATTGGATTTTGGAAGAGGGAAAAGAAAAGGTTCAGAATTATGGAGTTATTCATACCTCACCTACCACAAAAACATTTTCTTGTCCCTTGATAGGACTGAAGTTGTGAGAATTGTAATTTAAACAATTTAACCAGTTGTGTGTCCATTGTTAATAATCATACTAGAATTATGGTATTAACCTATTAATATTGGTAACCTGTTCACAAGGAAAGTGTTATGTGAGGCAAGAGGCAGGTGGATCTCTGTGAGTTCAATGCCAGCCTGGTCCACAGAGTGAGTTCCAGGGCAGGATCTAATGCAAAAACAAAAAGAAAAAAAGCCAGAGGAACTAGCATTTTATTAGTATAGAAATTTAGTAAGAACCAACTTATAAAAACCCCAGATCTCCTTTTGAAGCCAGGGACAATCAGGCCATTTGGACAATCATCATTCCAGCCCTTCTGGGTGCTGAGGCTGGAGAACCAGTGCTTAGGTTCTCAAGATGCTGTTGATCCCTCTCTAGTATTTTTGTTTTAGTTTTGTAATTTTGAAAAATAGCTTACATTTAAAGTCACCTGTGGCTCCTAAGGAGAAAAACTAAAATCATCCAAAACATAGGTCCTTAAATTCCGATACACCACTTCCCTTTTTACCCCCCTGGCTTTACTTCTGCATGCAGCCCCCAGGTCCAAACTTGATTGGTGTTTTAGTGACCTGTTGGGCTTTTAGGGCTTACTGTGCTGATTATATTTATCTTTCTGTGCTTCTGCAGTAACTAAACTTAATTCTTGATTTTTACTTCCTCATTGGCTGTCCTCTTTGGTTTTAGGAGTTTTCTGTCTGGTTTTTTAACATTTGTCATTACATTTTCTTTCATTACTTGTTGAAGTTCTAGCAATGGGCACATTTGAATGAAACTGATGCTGCAGAACATAATGGAAGCCAGTGAATGCCATGTGATGCCAGCTGGGCTGAGGTTGACCTCAGGAGCATTCTCTGAAATTGAAGGATCAACATTCCCAGTGTCTACAATAAAGGAGATGTGTCTTCATAATACTGAACTTGCCTTTTAAGGGAAAAATACACTTCAGGAGATTTGCATAGGGGCATTGTTTTACAACGATAAGGCATTTGTGTCTTTCTTAGGGCTGGGTTAAGCTCTTTGTAGTCAATAGACTATTAATGCCACAGTGATAGGTGTTATTCCTGGTCACTATGTCTACCATGTAGTTACTTTAAAGCCTCATTCAGATGACCTTGCTAAGAGCCATTGTGCATTTCCTAGATGTGTTTTACTGTCTTCTCTCAACACTGTTGTGTGAACAGTGCTCTGTGAAGTGTAAGTTATTTTGTCCCATCGGTTGTACTAGTTGTCATGTGGTAATAGTCTGGAAAAGTCTTTTGATTTTGTTTTCCCTAAAAAAATGTATCCATGACTTTACCAATCTTCCATATTCAGGATATTATAATGTTGCTGCCATTTCTATAGAATAACTGCTTTCGATTTTTTGTCTTGGAAATAACTTCCCCTATTTGTGTGTCTGTATGAGCTCTGAGATCCGAAATGCTCTGGGGGAGCCCTAGGGAATTCTGCTCTTAGGTGGGGAAGTTGAAAACCCGAGGTTCCTGAGCTCCCCTCACCACGTATGTGCCACATCTGGCCTCCATCATCGAATTTCTGTTATTAGTAAAGTCAGGTGCCTGCAATGCTAAAGACTCAGAAATCTTTCTTAAACTGATTTCATGACCTATGCAAGTGTTTTCTACAACCTGCATAACCAGAACTTTATGAAACTTGTTTACATATATATAGTATACTTTTATTTAGGTGCCTCCAAACTTGAACTTGTCTGTGTGAAGCATTAGAAACAATGCATTTATCTTTTGAGGGCCATCACAGTTGTACAGAGGTTCTCACTGGTTCTCTTTTTCTACTGTTACTAATAAGCATGTAACACTGTCTTTACCCTACATGTAGTTGGCATTTCAAATAAATGGCTTGCATAGAAGAGAGAGAGAAGGCATGGAGTTGAGTAGGTGGAAAGATGGGGATGATCTGGGAGGAAATGCGGAAAGGGAACCATGATCAGAATATGTTGCATGAATTTTCAACAATAATAAAATTAAACATGGAGCCACTTGGCTCCTAAGACTACACACACACACACACACACACACACACACACACGAAGAAAGGAGGAAGAAGAAATAAAAAAGATGCTAAAATGAGTATGAACAAGATTAAATTCCATTCAGTCAAAATATAACAAATCTAGCATATTTCACTTCTCTTTTAATATTTACTTTATTTTTAATTATGTGTTTATGCATGCATCTGCATAGGGGTTATGTGTGCATGCGTGCAGGTGCCCACAGAGGCCACAAGAGGGCATCAGACCCTCTGGAGCTGAAGTTACAAGCAGTTGCTTCCTGACAAGAGTGCTGGAAACTGAACTAATGTTCCCTACAAGGGCAGTACTCACTCTTAACCACAGAGCCATTTCTCCAGCCCCAAGATTTCTACTTCTGGACATAGCTGGAGGAGCCCTTTTGCTGTAAACAACTAAAAAACTCATCATACTAACATACAGGAAACCACTGTTTCCAAGTACTGAACAACAAGCAGACTAAAACTTTGGGCCAAGTTAGGGAGCTGGGAAGCAGATGGGGAGCTTGCAGCCTCCAATGCTTTCTTTCTGAAGATTCTTCACAGAGCAGGGAGGAGAGTATTAACCAAGGTATGGCAGTCTACCCACATTGGGGAAAGAGAGCTCATTGCAACTTGTGGGCAGAGTACGAGAAGCCAGAGAAGAGACAGACAGATAGATGACAGACATACGAGAGCCAAAAACCTGCATGGGATTCCTTGTGCATGGGTAGAGTGTCCCACAGGCACCAACAGAAAGCTACCCAGGTTCCCATCCTAAGGTGAGCAGAACATAGAATCCCTGTAAAAATTAATGAGATGAATGAGAGAGTGGAGCAGACAAGGGAGAGAAACAGGACCCTGTCTGCACCCAGGCGAAAGCCATGGAACATCTGGGGTGACTTAAGAAGGCCCCCCGCTGTTATTGTGGACCCCCCACTGCTGTCTGCACAGCCTTGGAAAGTTTGCCTGCAGAGACAGAAGGAGCCTGGGGGAAGGAGGGCCAGTCCAGATGTGTGAAGGCAGCCTCAGGGCCAAACAAGTGCCAAGTTCTGTCCATTCAATGACTGTTTATTGAGGACCTGGCTGGGCAAGCCTATTGCGGTGCCAGGGGACACAAGCGTGCAGGGAGGGCTTATCTTTAAGGAGCCATCTTGCTGGAGGGGCCACAGGAAGCCAGCATGTTATTTAAATGGTTAAGCAATGGGGCAGTGCATGTGAAGCCCTGAAGTGAGTCCAAGGCTCTGGGAGTCTCAAGAAGGAAAAAGTCAGCTCTGGTCCATTCAAGCCGCAGCCTGACCTGTGGATTTCTTGCATACCCAGGGGTAGACAGCCCCACAGATCATGTCATTCCATTGTTGCTTCATGTGGACACAGTCTTCAACCTCTCCACTCGAATATCTCCAGTTGTCAGGCTGATTTTTCCCCCAAAACCTGAAAGCAACATGACTTTGCTCTGCTAGAGAAAGCAAGATCCCTCTCCCACGCATAAAGAGAGACATCAGCATGGGGACAGGACTGGGACCAGAGGAGCCCTCAGAGGGGCCCTGCTGAGGCCACCCTCCCTCTGTTACTGATGATCCAGCATCTGCAGGGGCATCCTACACAGAACTCACACTCGGAGGCTCTCCGTCGAAGGGCAAGGGCCAAGTAGGCAGCAAACAAATGGGCAGATGAAATCAGAAAAACAGGAAGGCAACTGGCCTGCCAGCCCCAGGGTCTGTCCTTTGCCAATGCTGTTCTATTGTTCTCTTGGCCTTTTAGGTACACATACCACGTGCCATATCGCACATCACAAACATTGCACATCACACATCATACATGCCACACTCATTACATCACACCACATATATCACATAGATAAACACACATATACACTGAATGTGCACATCACATATGCCTCTCTCTCTCTCTCTCTCTCTCTCTCTCACACACACACACACACACACACACACACACACACACACACCTAACACTCATTGGGCAGGACCAGACACACAGGTCAGCAAAGCCTACCCAAGACAGTGCCCAGACAGTACTAGGCAGAAGTTAGACTCACCCATTGCTCAGGGCAGGATTGAATGGTGTCCCATCTACCCATCTCCAGTTGCCCTCCAGGCCCCGGTCAGTGAGCCCAATCCAATGGTACACGGTACTTGTAGACTTTACCAGGAATGCCTTGTAAAGAAGGTAGGGATGTGAGGAACTGACTCTCTGGACCGTCACCTTCCCTGACCCCTAAGCAGGAAGCTCTTCTAGTGCAGGAGCTTCCAGAACCTTCCATGGCTTATCCAATATCTAGAGCAGCAGGTAGGTCCCTCTGGAGAAGCTCAACTTCCCCCTTATTCACTGTCTTAAATAGCCTCCAACCTTGAGAAGGGGTGTGGCTTTGCTGGGACAGTTGTTTTTAATCCTAGTTTATTCTTAGCTGAGCTGTAACAAGTCCTGGGAGACCGGCAAAGAATGGACAGTCCTGCAAGTTGAACCAAACCGAACCTTGCATAGTCCTCTGTTAGCCTAGTGAGTTCCTTCCAGAAGGCCCTATGTTTCCTTTGAGAGTCCTCAGATGTTTAGGGGTGAGCCAAGCTCCCAGAGGCCAGCGTCTCCTTTTCACCAGCCTTCCACGGCCACTGGATATTTCAATCCAGACTGATGCCCAAACAGGAAGGCTGGCAGGAGCTGAGAGAGCACGACAGGTGCATCCCTAGACTGAAGAGTGGTGTCTTTTCATTCCCTTCCTGCTGACATCTGCTGGGTCCTGGTCCTCCCCAGGTCTTCCTCCTTCCCTGAGCAGGTGGCAGTAGCTGGCGACGCTTGACCTCAGTACAGAGTTCTCTTGGGAACTCAGGAAATATTTGTTCCTGCCTCATGGGGACATGAGGAACTCCACCACCCATTAGGAGGACAAAAGGCTGTTTGTATGTCCCTAACCATACATCACCCCTCGGCCTGCCCAGGCCCGCAGCTCTGACCTGTTCTTCCTGAGACGTCACCGACGCCAGGTGTGCTCCCTGGGACACACAGAACTCCTCAGCCTCATGCCATGACTTCTCCTCATGAGAAAAGTAATACAAGTTTCCATGGAAGACCTTCCAGCCCTGCAGGATCAGCCGGAGAAGTTCATCTAGAACACAGGTCAGGAGGAAGTGTCAGTGATGTCCCAAAGCTAGCCCCTTCTGTACCAGGTCTGACCTCGGATGATCACAAGCCTTGGCCATTCACAATGCTCAGTGCTCAGGGCTGGGACACTACATCCTAGTCCCATTTCCCCAGCCTAGAAACTGCCTTACAAAACACCTAGGTATCTCTGTCACTCCTGGGAAGCCTCAGATTTGGCACCCATCAGCACTCTTTACAGATGCCTGCTTTGGGGTATACAGTGCTTCCTCGATATGGCATCTGGAAGCTGGTCTAACAGAGACCCTACATATAAAGAAAAAGTTCAAGGGCTTGGGATATGGCTCAATCAATTATGTGCCTGATGCTCCAGCATGAGGACTTAGTTCAACTCCCAGCACCCACATAAAAGTCCAGTGTGCTGCATGGTGAGCCTATAATCTCAGTGTTGGGAGGTAAAGTCAAGCAGGTCTCATAAACTCTTTAGCCAGTCAGCTTAATGGAATTGGTGAGAAACATTGTCTCCAAGGGTAAGGTGGGAAGGGCTGCGGATGTAGCTCGGTGGGTAGAGTGCTAGCCTATTATACAGAAAGGGCTGCATTCTGGCCACAATACTGCATAAACCAGACATAGTGGGGCACTTCTGGGCCAGAACTCATGGAGAAAAAGAAGTTCAAGGACATCCATGGTTAGATAGCAAGTTTAAAGACATCCTTAGGAATAAGAGACTGTCTCAAAGATGGATGGATAGATAGATAGATAGACAGACAGACAGACAGATAGATAGATAGATAGATAGATAGACAGATAGACAGACAGACAGACAGACAGATAGACAGACAGATAGATAGACAGATAGATAGACAGACAGACAGAGACAGATAGATAATAGCTAGATGATAAAACAGGTTGAGTGGGAGAGATTGAGGTAGACAATATGGCCTCTATACTCATGTGCACTCATACATAATTTGTACATATATTACACACACAGAAGAGGAGGGAGAGGAGGAGGAGGAAAGTTCAAGGCATGGCTGTGAGCCTAACTGCTACCAGAATCACCTATTAGCTTTTCCTACAGTCCTAATCTTCAGAGGCTAAAGGGTCAGAGGCCATCATCTTCCCCAGAGGCTGCCCCTCCCTAGATTCACACACACACACGTACGCACACACGTCCCTCACTTACTTTGTGTCCTCTGCACCTGCCCCTGTGAAGTCAAAGCTTGCTGCAGGGCCCCCAGGCGACTCTGTTCCTCCTGAATCTTGGCAGTGAGAGTTCTGGTAGCCTCCAAATCTGTTTTCAAATTCTGCACCTCTGCCTCAGCCTTCTGCAGATTGCTCTGTAGCATCTGGATCTTGGATTTCAGAGCTGCGATATCCCCCAAGTCTCCTCTCAGGGTCTGTAACTCTCTGCTGGCATCTTTCAGTTGACCACTGACCGCCTCCATATGGGAAGTTAAGGAACTGGTGCTTTTCAGCTCAGCTTTTAACACCTGGATCTGGGCATCTGTCTGTTCCAGGTGGCCGTTGGCCTTTTGAGTCTGAGCAGTGACTGTTTTCAGATCTCTCTTTAATGAGCTCATTTCATCACCAGCCCTGTCCAGATGGTCTCTCATGGCCTTGATCTCAGCAGTAGTGCTGTCCACACTGCGCTGGAGAAAGCTCTGGGTCTGGGAGCTGAGGTCATTTGAACTCTGAAGACTTCCTCTCAATGCCTGGATCTCAGTCTGGGCTTCCTCCAGGCCTTTGCCCAGCATGTGGAGTTCAGCACTGGTGTTTTCTGCACTGCTTTTTAAGAGGCCTTGGGTGTGGGTAGTCATGGCATTTGCCTTTTCCAAATCTCCTCTCAGACTATGGATATCAGCACTGGCCAACTCCAAGGAGTTTCTCAGTGCCTGGGTCTCCACAGCCAAGGAACCAGAGTCCCTTAGCACATCTTTTGCCTGCTGGATGTCAGCACTGGCATCCTCCAGATGGTCTCCGAGCAACCGGACCTGAGAACTAACATTGTCCAGTCTGTACTTCAGCATCTCTACATCCTTGTGCAAAGTGCTAGAATTCTCCACATAGCCCCTAAACCTCCATGTAGCCTCTTGCTTTTCTGCCGTGCTGCTAGGGTGGGGATGATCTGAAAAGAGGAAACGGGGTGCCTATAGAAACCCATTATGTAAGGAAGTTCAGATGGTAAATCAGAACGTTCCTTACTATTTTGGGTTATGATAGTTAACACTGTCAACTTGGAAGTATCTATAATCACCCAGAAGACAAAACTCTGGGTGTGACTATAAGATAATGTTCAGAGAGTTTTGACTGAGATGGGATGACCCACCCTGAATGTGGGCTGTGCCGTCCCATGGGCTGGGGGTCCTAGACTGAATGAAAAGAGCAAGATCTGAGCACCGGTGTCAGGGTCTCTGCTTCCTGACTGTTGATGCAAATGTGATCAACCACCTCAAACTCCTGCTTCATGCCTTCCACCTTCTGGCCATGGTAAACTGTGCCTTCAAACTGAGCCACAGCAAACACTTCCTTAAGCTGCTTTTGTAATGAGCTTGTTGCAGTGGTGTGACACATTAGAGAAACCTCCACACGCAGCTCTGAGTGGTCCTAGAGCAGCCCTAGGACCTGTTGCTTCCTAGACTCTGGGGATGGACTGCCCAAGGATGCAGACCTAAAAACAAAGTGGATGAAGAGCCTGCTGGCTGCTGCATACACATGAAGAGTAGGAAAAAATGAAGCTCTGGCCTAGGTTCAGTTCCCAGCAATGCTCAGAACATTTTTCTCAGATCATGTAACTGAAACAGAACATGATTTTTTTTAATCCCTTTCTGTATGAACCTCTATAAATAAATTGCTCTTTAGTCATGACCTGAGCTTGAATGGAGGGAGGGAATGGAAGGGATCATCAGGACTGCAAGCAAACCCAGGGTGGCGGCTGGTGATGGTTGGCTCCTCCCCTTGACCCGCAGAGATGGTTTCAGGGACACTCCATCACCAGGGCTTATCAGATTGTAGGTTTTAAGTGTGTGTCCAACATTCACACCTCCTATAGCTCAATAAAGCTGTGCTTAAAACACAATAATTTGGGGCTTGGGGATATAGCTCATTGGTAGAATACTTGCTTAGTTTGCACAAGATTATGGGTTCAAGTTGAGCGTTGGTGGCACATGCCTTTAATTCCAGCACTCAGGAGGCGGAGGCAGGCAGATCTCTGTGGGTTCGAGGCCAGCCTGGTCTACAGAGCGAGTACCAGGACAGACTCCAAAGTAATACAGATAAACTCTGCCTCAAAAAACAAAAAACAAAGCAAAAAGACTATGGGTTCAGTCCCCAGGACCACATAATCTGGGCATAGTGTCACACACCTGTAATCCCAGGACCAGAGAGGTGGGGCAGGAGGATCAGAAGTCTAGGCTCATCCTTAGCTTTTCTTTTTAATTTGAAGTCAACCTGGACTACATGAGACCCTGTATCAAAAATAAGTTCAAATGATTTTCTTTCAGGAGGGCGGGAGGTGGAACAGGGATGTGGCAATAGAAGCTGAGCCCAATGCCTGGCTCCCCAGGCCTGTCCTCACTGAATACTCACTGTAGAGCTCTGCTCCCCAGCCCTGTCCTCACTGTGAATACTCACTGTAGAGCTCTGCTCCCCAGAGCCCGACTCCCCAGCCCTGTCCTCACTGTGAATACTCACTGTAGAGCTCTGCTCCCCAGAGCCCGACTCCCCAGCTCTGTCCTCACTGTGAATACTCACTGTAGAGCTCCTGCTCCCCAGTGCCCGGCTCCCCAGCCCCAGCCCTGTCCTCGCTGTGAAAACTCACTGTAGAGCTCCTGCTCCCCAGCCCTGTCCTCACTGTGAATACTCACTGTAGAGCTCCTGCTCCCCAGGCCTGTCCTCACTGTGAATACTCACTGTAGAGCTCCTGCTCCCCAGCCCTGTCCTCACTGTGAATACTCACTGTAGAGCTCTGCTCCCCAGAGCCCGACTCCCCAGCCCTGTCCTCACTGTGAATACTCACTGTAGAGCTCCTGCTCCCCAGTGCCCGGCTCCCCAGCCCCAGCCCTGTCCTCGCTGTGAAAACTCACTGTAGAGCTCCTGCTCCCCAGGCCTGTCCTCACTGTGAATACTCACTGTAGAGCTCCTGCTCCCCAGGCCTGTCCTCACTGTGAAAACTCACTGTAGAGCTCCTGCTCCCCAGTGCCCGGCTCCCCAGCCCTGTCCTCACTGTGAATACTCACTGTAGAGCTCCTGCTTCCCAGTGCCCGGCTCCCCAGCCCCAGCCCTGTCCTCGCTGTGAAAACTCACTGTAGAGCTCCTGCTCCCCAGGCCTGTCCTCGCTGTGAATACTCACTGTAGAGCTCCTGCTCCCCAGTGCCCGGCTCCCCAGCCCTGTCCTCACTGAATACTCACTGTAGGGCTCCTGTTCAGCAGAGTGGTTTCTCAGAGGCAAGAGTTGGGAGGAATGATCTTCATTCTGCTCGTGTCTCCAAGGCTGTAAAGCTGAGATAACCATTCCTTGGTCAGCTCAATCCGTGGCTCTGACATGACAGGCAGACCCACAATAGCTAGGGTCCAGAAAGAGGAAGGGGCACCAAAGGCCACCCCCGCACAGTTTCCCTGGATAGCCTCCATTCTCTTGAGCCATTTCACAGCACAATGGGCTCCAGATCTGGGCCTGGATTTGTGGTAAATTGTTGCTTCAGAGAGCATATATGTCTAGAGGACAACCCTTTGGGTCCCTTGGGACCTCTTCACAGAAAGGAGAGTTGGAGGTGGCTCAAGTCACCTGAGAACTTACCCACCAGAAAAAGAGCCAGGAGGGAAAAGAACACAGCCATGAGTGTCAAGATGGCCTGGGCATGTCTCAGCATCCTGGGAGCAGATGGTATAGAGTTCAGGCCTACAGGGAAGAAGCAAAGGCCTGTGGAGGTGAGCGCTGGGAGGGCTTGGACTGTCACTGTCTGACACAGCCCCTCTGGCTTGTCCTTTAGAGATGAGAACACCCACCATCCTTCTCCCAGGGGAGTTGCAGGAAAAGGAAACATTCTCAGTGGACAAGGCAACAGACAAGGATCGGGGGGCTCACACCCCACAAAGGTTGTAGTAGACAAGGCAACACACAAGGATCGGGGGCTCACACCCCACAAAGGTTGTAGTAGACAAAGCAACAAAGACGAGGGCTCACACCCCACAAAAGTTGTAGTGGACAAGGCAACAGACAAAGACCAGGGGCTCACACCCCACAAAGGTTGTAGTGGTATCCTAGACACAAACCTGCCTAGAAGGCCTGGCTACAGACGTGTGATCAGAAAGGAAGAAGACAGCAAAGGAGGGAGGGAGATGTGAAGGAGACACATAGCAGACCTCCAGGTCCCAGTCTTGCTAACAAACCTGGCCAAGTGAAGCAATCTAGCCCAGAGCCTTCACAGCGCTTGAACTGTCATCACGGGTGTCCTTGCCTTCTAGGGACTGTGGTTAAGGGGCAAGGGTGCACCCAAAAATGACCTCAGAAACCACCAGCCCCAGAGGACACAGGGGGTAGGCATTCTACAAAACTGGGGTTTAAACCTGGGCCCATCTGAACTCAAAATGCACCCTTCTCCCATAGGGTTACTATACCCAGTGGAGGGGCTCTTGAAGGTTCCATGTAGAGGTTGGGGCTCTCGAGTCCTGGGTGTCTGTTGACCCATTTATTCTGCCCTGACCTGTTTGCTAAGGGACCAAGGTGAGGATGAGTTGAGTCTCTGACTGTCAAGGGTGGGCTCAGAGGGCAGGGTACAGGCAGGAACCCTAAGTGTCCTCACCTCGGGACTGTAGGGAGACACACTGGTTGTCTTTGCAGAACATAGCCACATCTCTGGTGAACGCTGCCTCCTTCATCCTCTTGTGCTGCTCCTGCCACTGGTTCCCAAAGGTCTGCCCTGTGAGTCAGCAGCAGTGCGAGCTGAGACAACTGATTTATGTTCTCCTGAGGAGGTCATGACAACTCCCCAGCCCTGCCTCCTCCCTTCTGACTCTGCAGAAACCCAGTGTCACCACACCACTGGCCCCTCCTCTTAGAGTACCAGAGGCCAAGAGCCCAACAGCCTTCTTCCTCTCTGCCCCTGCCCCCCTCAGCACCCTACACACCACCCTCTACCTCAGAGTCACATACTCCCCAATCCTTGTCAATGGAGTCTGAGACAGGCACCTAGGAAGGGGAGCACCAACCTTATAGAAGACCAAGGAGGTGGTTCAGTCAGTAAAGTGCTTGCCACACAAGCATGAAGACAGGGGTTTGGATCCCCAGCACCCACATTAAAAACTGGGCGTGGCAGCATGTGCCTGTAGTCACAGCGTTGGGGAGGTAGAAGCAGGAAGATCCTTAGAACTTTCTAGTCAGCCTGCCTAGTTGAATCAGTGAGTGCTGGGTTCAGCGAGAAATACTTTTTCAATAAAGGTGGAAAGAGAATGGGAAGACACACAATATTGACCTTGGATTTCCATTAGGCTCGAGGTAGCACTTGAGAGGCAGAGGCAGGAGGATCTCTATGAGTTCGAGGCCAGCCTGGTCTACATAAGTGAGTTCTAGAGTAGCCAGGGCCACATAGTTAGACTTTGTCTCAAAAGCAAACTCAGTGCATGAGGTGGGAAGGATTTGCAGGGAGAGCAAAGGGTGACAGCCATTCAGAACAGAAAAAGACCTGAGGTGCGTTATATTTGGTCTTTGCTGGGTCCTGGTCCGGCAACCCTGACTCCTGACTGGCAGGAACACCCCTGGTTATACATAATGAGCTTCCTTTGAGCGCACCTGAGTTCGTGCTGGTGAGATAGTTCAGGCTCTCTCTAGATGGCCACTGGTCTCAGAAAGACCATATGTGATTGGAAGCCTGCATCCTCCCTCCCCTACTCTCAGACATCCCTGTGAGAGGCACTTCAAAGGGAGTCACAAGCATTCTAACGCCTAATACAAGATAGGGCTCAGGCTGTGGACCAGTTCAAGATCATCCTCAGCCACATAGTGAGTTTGAGGCCAGCCTGAGACACATGAGAGCCTGTCTCAAACAAACAGAAAACTTGAACAAGAAAGTATTGTACGATTTCAATCTGGTTTAGCCAATGACTTTGGGGGCATCAAGCCCCCAGGGCATGGTCTTGTCTGCCTGCATGACAGTTTAAGAGCTGAGGGAGAGAGCCATGCTCTCTCTTGCTCTCATGCTCTCCTGGGTGGTAGCAGCAGCGCAGGCAGCTTGAGGCTGGTGCTCCTCACCCCTGGGCAGAGCGACTGGATGAAGGCAGCTGAATCAGTGGCAGTATCTAATTGGTTCTGTATCAGTGAGTGTTTGTTCCTATCTTATACCTAAACAAATTCTTGGGACCCTTTAACAGACTCTTGTAGCTTAACCTAACAGCTGTGGTGAGACGCTGGATGGTAGGAAAAAAACTACTGAACTAAAGCAGCCTGTGTACTTTAAGGATGTGCTGACCTCAGAATGGAAACCAGAATGTGTGATATGTTGGAGATAGGGTTTCACTTTTGTTTCCACAGAAGAAGAAAAACTATGGATACCATCAAAATGAATAAGTTCTATTTGAACAGGAGAGATCTCTTACTAAGAAGAAGTGATAGTTCATCAACTGATATGGCAATTCAACATATCGAAAAGAAAACTCACCCTATAAGAGCCGGTGCAGGGCTCTGGTATTTTTTGTTGGTGGTGGTGGTGGTGGTTTTTTGGGGTTTTGGGGGGGGAGTTGCTTGCTTGTTTGTCTTTATAGGAAAATAAAAATGCCCATCTTAAAGAAGTCAAAAGGCCTTGGAAATTTAGGCATCTAAAAATTACCAGTCAAAGAGAAATCTGACCTAGTGGTACCAATATTCTCTACAAGGTAAAAATCTCACTACCTAAAAAATAATGTCTCCTTATTTTTAAAAAAGAATGAAGCCCCAACTCAATTACAAAAGCTGGCTTTGGAGTTGGAGTGTGGCTCTCTCCTTCTCTAAATCCAAGCATGTTGTTAAAGGAAAATCCAGAGTCTCTGTCTCTTATCAGAAGAGCAACCTGGTGTGGGACAGAAGCAAACCAAAACCTAAGGACTATTGTTTTCACAAATCTCTTTCCCTTCATACTTAGTTTTGACTCTTTAGAACCTTTCTTTGAATATATATATATATATGTATAGAGAGAGAGAGAGAGAGAGAGAGATCTTAAAATTTAAACTTTCTGTTTTGCTATTAATAATGTTAAGTTTTCCATAGTGAACAATAAATTTTCCTAACAGTGATCTCCGAAGTCTCCAAAAATATGATGGGGTCCACAACTATTACTCTACCTGGTCCTTACAATGCCATTGAGTCAATAACCACCACTCAAAGATCTGCTTTGGACTGCTCAGGACAATTCCACGGTGGCTAGCTGAGATGCTTCACTGTAATGATATATTATTTAAGATTTATTAAAGCTTACCTGAGGATTCAGAAAACAAAGTCAGCCAGAAGCTATGGAAGCCAGGCACACACCTTTAATCCCAGCAGCCAGAAGCAAGGAGGTGGTGGTATACACCTTTAATTCTAGGACTCAGGATTAAGAGGTAGACAGATCTCTGAGTTCAAGGCCACCCAGTGTTATATGAGATTGAATCATTCTAAAAGAGTAACAGAATTCACACCTTTAATCTCAGAATTAGGGAGGTACATAAGAAAAGAACAAAGTCAGTATAAGGCATCCATTCTCCAGCCATACTGAATATAAGAGCATTCATTCTCCAGCCATGCTGAGGAGAGGCAACAGGATCAGCCCATTCAGCCTAAGCAGTGGTAAGAGCTAGTGGCCTGCTACTTTGCTTTTATGAACTTCAGGCAAGCTTTAATAAATCATAAATAATGTATCACTACAGTAAACCTTTTAATACCACTCTAGCCAGAACTTCAGATAAGTCTTTACCATTACTTGGAGACTGGCTACAAATATTACAGCTAGTCTTCATGAAATTTAAACATTGCTTTAATTTTCTACAGGATTCCATAGAGATACTGTTTCCCCCTAAATAGCAGGAAATAATTCTAAGACTACCATGCCCCCTCTCCCAATAGGTGGGATGGATGGTTTTGGGGTTTTCTCAGTGTTATGGATAATTGTCATCTGTAAGGGTTGGTTGTGAGTTGTTATAGAGTGGGGCAGAGCAATAAAGACTACACTCAGTAATATCATTTAAAATAGAAAAAAGAGAGATAGACAGGAAAAGACAATAAGGTAGATTGATGTATCTTCTTGTAAATTAAAATAGCAGCTATTGGTTCTAGATAATTTACAATGGTATGGATTCTTGTATATTGATACAAATATAAAAGTATTTTCCTATCCCTGTTTAAGATAATTTATATATTGTTACACATATACAAAATTATATTTGTCATATGGTATATATGTTTTACTTCTGTTTAAAGTATTTTGGTAAGGCTATATTGTGTATATGCTTCTACTTCTGCTTAAGATATTTTGTATATTGATGCAAGTTAAGAATATTTTGTCATATTGCACTCATATTGCATTATACATTTCTACCTCTGATGAAGATATTTTTGTATATTGTCATAGTTTCAAGGTTATTGTCCTTACTGCACATTCATTTATAGATTGTTTATTTTTATAATGTGAAGCTTTAGGCTTTAAGCTTAATATGTTATTAAGAATTATATGGTAATAGTCACTCATGTTTGTCATATTTATAGATATGTTAGTTAGGCTTTCTAGATGCATAAAGATGTATTCCATATAGATAGGTAATCTTCAAACACTTCAAAGGTCTACAGAATATGGCATTTAAATGTATTAATAACTTAGAATTTTGTCAACATGAGACATGACTGCTCCTGGCAGCACCAATCTACTCCCGAGAGAATGATGGGCACCAAAGACGCTCCATATGGAGCTTATTTTCTTCTTAGCAAAACTGGCCTACTGGGCTGA
Source organism: Mesocricetus auratus (assembly GCF_017639785.1). NCBI lineage: Eukaryota > Metazoa > Chordata > Mammalia > Rodentia > Cricetidae > Mesocricetus > Mesocricetus auratus. The sequence goes on along the minus strand of NW_024429266.1, from coordinate 147,466,315 downwards.
GAACTGCTCTTGCCTCAACTGCTGATAGTAAGCAGTTGTCCAATTTGAACAAGAAGGATACAAGAAAAAGCAACTGCTGAGCCTTTCCAAGACAGAGTAGGACAGTCTTTCAAATTGTCCTGCTTCTGAAAATGGACTGTCAAATGTTCTAGCCCTATAGCCAAAGTTGGATGCCCCAACAATACAGAGAAACATTGGATAACTGTCCAGGCAGCCAGCTGTTCCTGTCATTTCTTGCATCTTCCATAAGTCATTTGCTCGCACTTCCTGCTTACTCGGGTAATATTACTTTCTTTCCCAGGTCATTGATGGGGTTGAAGATTAGGTAATTACAATTATAATCTCTCCTCTCTTAGCTAAGGCATATTAGCTACAAGACTTAGACTTTCCAGGACAGGACAGCTATTGGAATAATCTCTGTAATTTGTCAATTACCTATGGTCTAGACATTTACTATGTGTCCTTGGTTGGTGTTGTTATTGTTGGTTGTAGTTTCTTTTTTGTTTCTTTATGTTTCTTCTACACAATAATTGATAGTTGTTCTTATTGTAAGTAGTTCTATGTTAGGATTTTTTTTATTTAGAAACAAAAGGGAAGTGTTGTGGAATTTCAATTCATTGAGCCAATGATTTTCCAGCAGCAAGTCCTAGGGCATGATCTTGTCTGTCTACATGCCAGCTTAAGAGCTGAGGCAGAGGGTCACACTCTCTCTTGCTCTCCGAGTCTCTTGGATGGTCAGGGTGGACCAGGAGGCAGAGAGGCAACTTGCTGTTGATGCTCTTCATCCCCGGGCAGCTGGGCCAGTGGATGCATATAATTGGTTCTGTATCAGTGAGTGTTTGTCCCTCTCCTGTACCTAAAGAAGTTCTTGAGACCCTTTAACAGACTCCTGTGGCTTCCAGGAGGGATCGGTCCCACCCTGACTTCTCAGACACAGAAGTTTGGTGCTCAGGACCTAATAAACCTTGTCCCATGACTTCCCCTTGTCTCAGGCTATCCCTTCCAACAGACTCTAATGTCTACCTAGGGAACCACCAAAATGGAGAGAATGTCATGACAATGGCTATAAGACAGGCAGAAGAGTGGGTCCCTTGACAACCAAACAGTCACAGGTTTCTGAAGTGGGGACAGCCTTGTAGGATAGAGCTCTCAGAATGTGAGGTCTCTACTATGTTGAGGAGTTAGTGTTGTAGGGGGTTTGTTTGTGTTGTTGTTCCAAGACCACCAATGGAGTCAGGCCCAGGCCCTTATGTGGAGGAAGGGGTTTACATTTCACTGGCTGGAGTGAGCCATAGAGTTTTCTGGCTGACTCAAAGGAGATAGACACACAAGGGGAATAAGGAGGGACTCAAGGAAATGAACCTGCCCTTTCGGGCAGGAAGGCATGGAGAGGAGGTCACTGATTGTTGTCTCTGACTCTCTGTGGATCTATCTATGCACTAACATCTGACTCGTGACCATTTCCATTAATAAAACAATAAAAGAACAGCTTCAAGTTAACATGAGAGCAATCAGATGATGGGAGCACAGCTGATGTTGGAAAGGAACTGTCAGAGAATATGAAGCAGGGTGCACCTTCATCCAAGCTGGTGGTTCTCAACCTTCCTAATGCTGTGACCCTTTAATATAGTTCCTCATTCCGTGGTGCCCCCAATCACGAAATTATTTGTGTTACTACTTCATAAGTGTAATTTTGCTACTGCTATGAGTCCTAAATATTTTCAGATACAGAGGTTTGTCAAAGGGGTCCTGATCCACAGGGTGAGAACCACTGACAAAACCTTCACCATTAGCAATCAGATCCATGCTGGTGATATCTCCAGGTTCTCAGAACTAATTTAAAAGAAACAGAGAAGCCTGGACCCAAAGTTCTGCTTCCAAATAAAATCTGTAAACTTCTTCCAGGAGAACAAACACTGCTTTGGATCTGTAATGGTACAATGGTTTGAATAAAAAAAAAAACCCAGAGGCTCATATATTGAATGTTAGGGTTCCAGTTGGTAAAACTGTTTGGGAAGGAAGGAGGTGTGGCCTTTTTGGAATAGGTGTGTTATTGGCAGTGGGCTTTGAGGTTCCAAAACCCATGCTGTCCCTAAATAGCTCTCTCTCTCTCTCTCTCTCTCTCTCTCTCTCTCTCTCTCTCTCTCTCTCTCTCTCTCTCTCTCTCTCTCTCTCTCTCTCTCTCCCAACCTTTTGCTTTGGATCAAGATGCAAACTCTCCAGTACTGCTCCAGCAGCAGGCCCGCCTGTCTGTGGCTGTGCTCCCCAACATGAAGATTATGGACTCTAACCCTCTGCAACCATGAGCCCCAAACAAGTGTTTTCTTTTATAAGTTGCTTTGCCCATGGTGTCTTATTACAGCAATAGAAAAGTAACTAAGACACATGATAACACGTTTGAGAGACTGAAGCAGGACGATCACCAAGCTTGAGACCAACCTGGACTACACAGTCAATTTTAGGCTAACCTGGACTACAGAGTGAGATCCTGTCTCAAAAACCCAAAACAAAGAAATGAAACCAAATACGGCTTTGGGGCTCCCTGCTGCGTTGGGCATAGGATGAGAATGGGAGCCTCCAGGAGACAGTGCATAGCATTCTGCAGGATGGTATCCCCACCTCACTGAGGGGGAATCAGAAGTAGAGCCAATATTGCCACTTGCTAGCCAAGACACCCCTCCAAAGTCAAGGGAGCCTAGAAGGTTCTAACCCTTGTCCCTGCCTCATAGAGGTTACAATCCTGTTGAAAGTGACTGGCCAGTATCACAGACACTCACAGGAGTTGTCAATTACAAACTTGCAGACACCTTGTCCCATGCATACCATGGGGTGTTTCTTGTTTTCATACTTATTTCCTATATCTCATTCCCATATCTTTCCCCCCAAATCTTGGAACCACCCTCCTAGAGGCCCATGGGCAATGACTGAGAACTCTGCAAGTCCAGTATCAAAGAAGTCACTCTGACAAGGACCTGCAGTGGCCCTGTTCAGCAAGGAGGAATCTGTGTCATGGCACTGTGCTGCTGTCCTCTCAGTGGGAAACAGAGGAGGTGGATCTGCTGGGTAGAGAGGAAATAGGTAGGCTTCATCCAACTCTTGACCAGTGTGTGGTGGTGGGAGTGAAAATCCACATGGGATCCAAAGCTCAAAGTCACTGACTGTTGACATTCTGTCTCTTGTCTATTGTGTGTTGGCCTGGAGTATGGGGAAAGGCACCCCTTCTAAGTCAGTCAGAAGGCCTACCTGAACCCCAGCAGGGTCTGCCAAGCCCCTCTCTCTGTGGGGTAGGGAACCATGGACAATGCCTTCCCAGGTATCACAGAGAGAGCAAAGGGCTGGTCTTAGTTTCTATTTCTCCAAACACAAGAAGAGTCAAGCTGGACCAACTCAGGAACTATTTCCCCTGACTTCCTGAGAGACTGAGAGGAACTGGAAAGCAGAATTTTGGGGATCCCTTGCTCAGCAGAAGGGCAGAGTCTGGGCAGGAGAGGGACATCATTCCACAGGCTGTGACCATCAGGTGCCTGGCTTGCTCCCCTTCCCTGCTCTCTTCCCTCACTCCAGGGCCCAGCTCTTGCGTTTCCCCCAGGAACCTCATCTTCAGGCAAGGACTCCAGGATGCTGTTCTGTCCTTGCTTAGAGGTTTCTCTACTCTTGGATAAAGAAAAGTGAAGGGGACTTTTGTGCATTGGTATGGGGAGCATTGTTCACACATTCAATCTTTCTGCTACCACTGCACATTCCCAGGGGCTTACTCTTAAAGGTCCTCAAGTGTTTATTCCGTTTATTCATTTGTTTGCTTACCTGCCTGTCTATCTGTTTCTTAGCAATGCTAGGGATTGAATTCAGGACCTGAGCATAGTAAGCAAGTATTCTGCCACTGAGACACACATCCGGTCTTAGAGATGAGTGAGTTCGGCAACTACAGGGGTGCAGCTTCGAACACTGACAATGTCAACATGTATCATCTCAGAATGGGTGAGTTGGTCTACTAGTGGTTTGGCCAATGGTTGGTAAGGGGGAAAGACACAAGAAAGGTGTCCACAGGTGCCTGTGCATGCTGACATGACTCCCAGCTTCAAGTTTGCATGCTTAAAGTTTGCCTTGGCAACATCCTTTCCTCACCATGAGCCTAGCCCACATGACCAAGGCTCTACCAAGACCCAGCACGAGGAGTGAAAACTGGATTGACCCATAGCACCCCTTACCCTGACTTCCTCATGGCTTCAAAGACAGCATGTGACCCAGCCCTGAGTTTTTGCTAGAACTATTGGAAAAGAGAAGCTCTTCCCTCTGGTGTTGTAAGGGTTTCAAGACTATGAGAACTCAGAACTTCAGGGATGTGAAGGCTCGGGTCTGTGAGTGCTGTGAGGTTTCATTTGGATCTCCATGATGCCTCCCAGCAATATTTCCCAAGACCAGGAAAAGCATGGTTTATCCAATTAGTAACTTTAAGGTCCCAAGTCCAGGAAAAGCATTGGGAGATGAAATTAGTCTATGTCCTTTCCAGATTAGGGCTGAAGTTGAGCCTGTTATCATAGCTTGGTTGAGACTAGGGATTGGTTTAGTACTGTGGGTACTAGTACTAGGACAGGGAAGGGACACATACTAGTCTCTGGCTGAGGCAGCCAACCTTTACCTGGGCCTGAAAGGTTAGCTTTAGCAGGGTGGCATATTTTGTATAGAAGATTACAAAGCACACTCAAATCTGTCTCTTTATAGCAAGCCAGAAACCCCAGATCAGGCCTTAAAGCCTAGGCTCTGTGCTCAACTCATTCCAGGTTATGACTGTTAGGAGAAGGGTTTGCATTGCCTATAGCCACACCCCTGGGAGGGTGTTTCCACTCAAGAAGGATGTGTGGGTCCAGATGCCCAATATGCTGTTACAGACACTCAGTCTCATAGTCTGGGGCGGAGTCATGATAATCTCCATTTTGCTGATGACAGTGAGCTGGCCCATCAGCTGGACAGACATGGAAAGGGTTTCATTTAGAACATTATCATCACATTCTAGAAATTGCCCCATCTCCTTTATATTACATCTTAGAAGTGATCTGTCCCAACCTGTGGGTCAGCTATATCTGTCTAATTCTCAAAGAAGTCACATAGATCAACTTTAAACATAGCCTGGGAGGAGACAGACCAGAGAATACCTATTATTTTTCTTCCTGTAGACTCTGGATAAAGGGTGCATGGTTACTGGGATGACTCCCAATGCCAAACTTTAACATTTTCAACTGGCCGAGAATAAGAGATACCTGTCAAGATTCCCAACATTGTGTCAGTCTGAGTCTGAGGTACCGATGAGCTGAGCCCTTTAGGAGGTGCTAAGGACTTCACATTACCCTCCATTTTTTACCTTTTTTCTGATCATCCATCCTGTCTGCCTTTAGATGGGAATGGTGGATCCAAGCTATGGTTCCTACTGCCTTGATAGTGTTGTCGTGATCACAGGGTACAGTCCCTTCCGGGAAGGTCCCAGTGATCTGATGGGTGGGTGGCAGATCCACACCAAGTCCCCAACTGGGTCTTGTGTGCTGGTTTGGTCAAAGGTCATGCAGACAGTGGGGATGACAGATGACTCTGGGTGTCTCGGGTGGCCTACTGCAATGCCTGTGAGGACTTATTTAGGTATTTCAACAGTCTGAAGTCTTCCCTTCGTAAGAATAAATGGAGGCAGACAGCCAAAAACTTCAAACAGTGTTATCTTATCCTACTAAGGGTAGCCCCTTATCCTGAAAAGAACTAGGGAGCAGCTCTGTCCATCCCTTGCCAGTCTCTGCCCAGAATTTAATTGTTTCTTTGATGATCCTGTTACCTCTTTCTACCTGTCCTCAGTCTGGGGCCTCTGGATACAATGTAATTTCCAATGTATTCCTAGAATTTTAGCCACTTGTTAAGACACTTTAGCTGTGAAGATGGGGCCCGAAAGAAGAGGGAATGATCCCCATTAGTAACTTCTTAGTGAGAAATTAGCTGATTCTGACCTGGTGGGAAAGGCTTCTACCCATCCTGAAAAGGTATCTATAGATACTATCAAATACCAATAGCCAAACCTTGTCAGAGTAACAGTTCAAATTCCCAGTGTTCACCAGGACTGTGTCCTCTTCCTTGAACACCCACAGATGCTGGTTTTCCTCCTCTTGAGTTCACCTGGGTACAGACTGCACAGTAGTCAGTAACTTGTTCACCCCTCTCATCTAGCTGGTATGGAAAGTGCCTGTCTCTCACTAATTCTTTCCACGTGGTTGACCCCAGGTGTGCACTCTGATGAAGCTGTGAGAGAAGAGACGGCCCCAGGGCTTCTGGTGTGATGGGGCAGCCCTCTGGAAGGACCCACCAGTCCTCTTAGTGGACCCCTGCTGCTGGCCCAATTTTCTTCCTTGCTGGGTGGGATATGTAGCGATGCTCTGGTAGGTCTGGCTCAGGCAGGAGGGTGAGGATTGAGGGAGAGCCTAAAGGTATCAGGGGTCCCACTGGCTCTGGGGCTGCTCTTCTTGCCATGTCTATTGCAAGTCTATTTCCTCAGGCTTCAACTGAGACCATGTCTTAGTCAGTGTTCTATTGCTGTGAAGAGGCATCTTGACCAAGACAATTCATATAAGAGGAAGCATTTAATTGTGGCTTACTTACATTTCAGAGGTTTAGTCTGTTGTCCTTATGGTTAGGAGCATGGTGCCTTGCAGGCAGATATGGTGCTGGAGAAGGAGCTGAGAATTCTACATCTGTAGTCACAGACAGCAAGAAGAGAGAAACACTGAGCCTGGCTTGAACACTGGAAATGTCAAAGCCCACCCCCTGTGACACACTTCCTCCAACAAGGCCACACCTGCCCCAGTAAGGCCACATCTACTCCAACAAGGCCACGCCTCCTAATGCCATTCCTTAAGCATTCAAATATGTGAGCTTATAGGACCACTCTTACTCAAAGCACCATAGTCTCTTTTTCCGGATCCTGAACAAGAGATAACAGCAAGCTTCTCCTGAGGCCAAATCGCTGTTAGAAGAGTAGAGATCTCTTTGTTTTTATCTCCTTTCCTGTGGAGGTCAACATGCCCCACTCCTGGCATGAAGCACCATGGAATGTGCCATGGCAAAGCCATACTGGTTATCAGTGTAGATGTTGACCGTGTGGCTGTTTCCCCACGTTAGTGCCTGGGTCATGGCTGTCAGCTCTGCCTTTTGATCTGAGGTCTCTTGGGGAAGACACTGGGCCCAGATTACCTCCATGAGAGTCACTACCCCTGCCCCTGCATACGTAACCCCATCTTGGACATAGTTGCTTCCACCGGTGAATAGGATCATATCTGCCTTCCCCAGAAGCTGGCCTCAGAGGTCTGGTCATCCATATTGCAGGTGGTCAATGACCTGGGCACAGCTGTGGGCTGGCTGTTCTTCAGGGTCTGGAAGGAAGGAAGCTGGGTTCAACACTGCTGACAGTGAGAAACTGATCCTGGGTGCATCTAAAAGGAGAGCCTGAAACAGTGAGGCATGTGTTCCGCAATCAGTGCTCAGAAGCTCCCGGAAGGAGCACTGTAATGGAGTGGGGAGTGGTGACGACCAGCTCCTGTCCCATGGTCAGGTTATCAGTTTCCTTTAGCAATAGTGCTGTGGTGGCAATGGTCCCGATGCAAGCGGCCATCCTGCTGCAGCAGGGTCTAGGCATTTAGTAAATAGGCCACAGGCCTTTTCCAGGCTCCCAAAGTTTGAGTCAGTACACAGTTGGTCATCCCATTTCATTTACCCACAGACAAGTGGAAAGTTTAGCAATGTCAGATAACCCTGAGTGCTGGGGCTGATATCAAAGCCTCCTTGAGCTTTTGGAATGCCTCCTTTTCATTGTTTTCCCAACTCAGAAGGCCATTTCACAGTGGTTAAGAGCACTGGCTGTTCTTCCAGAGGACCCAGGTTCAATTCCCAGAACCCACATGGCAGTTCACAACGCCAATGTGCATAAAATAAAGTTAAATTATTTTTTAAAAAAAGAAAACCTAACTAAGACAATGGGCAGTATTACTCTAGCCATCCTCTTACTTTTCTTCTCACCTGGATCTCTATTGTTTAAAATCTTCTGAACTATTTTTAACAATTGTGACTTATCCAGTCTCTTAAACCTAATTTTTGTAACTTCCTACAAATATCTGTGATCAACTGGATAACAAAACAATATAAACCAGCCCTCTGGTTTTCTGGAGCACCCAGATGAATGGGGGTAGACCTCCAGTAAGCCTCTTGGAGATGATCTGGGAATCCAGAAGGAGATTCCTAATTTCCTTGAGTCAGCTCAAATACCTTTGAGAACTAGTTGGTTTTTGGCTACTGCTCTCATTCTTCTCATGAGGCCCCAGTGGTAGGTGTCTGCTGTCTCCTTACTTTGATCAGTGTTGGGATCCAAGCTTGGTAGAGTTGAGGGCAATATTTCCTTGGCTCTGCTTGCAACACGCACCCCGGTCACACCAGGGCCCTTTGCGACTTCCTGGCTTCAGTTATAGTCCAACACCTCTGCTCTGTAGCAAAAAGGGTACTTCGAAAGTTCTTAAACCAGCCCAGATGAGTTGATGGGTAAAGAAAACAGTTTCCAACAGGCTGATGAGACCATGAGGCTTCTCAGAGAAGGGAAGGTTCTAGATCTTCCAGTTATACATTGTTCAATACAAATCATTGTTCAAAGAAGGAAGATAAACTAGGAAAGAAGGTCTGGCTCGGCTGGGGTGGAGCTTAAGCCAGCCCTCTCCTGGACTGTGAAAATAAGGACATGTCAAGATAGACTCTTGGGACTGCAGGCACATAACCCCGTCAGACAGTGGGGTCCTGAACTGGCTGCATGTGTGGACTGTAAGGTGAGGGAACATCTGCTGCCATTGCTGCCACCTCCTGCTTCTCCTCCTCCTCCTCCTCCTCCTTCTCCTCCTCCTCCATCCAGGACCAGAACAAACAATCCAGTCATTTTGCTTAGGTTTTTACTCAGCCTCTGATTCGTTGACTCGGTGAATAAAGTGGAGGAGCCTTGTTTACCGGCACAGCATTTCTGACAAGGAAGGGATTCAAGAGGAGGAAGATCCAGCAGTCAATGTAAGAAAACTGTAGGGTGGCCAGAGTTGCCTGTGACTACTTGCTAGACTCTCTTGGCACTTTGAGGTTCTGGCCATCCCACATCAAGTCCCCAAGCTGAGTCTTGTGTGCTGGTTTGGTCAAAGGTCCTGTCCCATGGTCATTTGAATTCACAGACAGTGAGAAGCTGCCTAGGTGATACCTTAGCTCTGTAGTCTGCCTTGTAGAACTCCCAGAAGTGTTGCAGCATGCAGGCCAAGGGCCACTTCACTGTATCAGTCTAGTTTCCCTATCTTCAAGAAAACTTATAAGCCCACCAGAAACATGTCTCCTACTCTGAGCCTGGAGACTGGGTCTATGATCACTTATAATCTCCCCTATGTCTCCCTACATGTCCCAACATCTAGAACAACTCATGATTCATCCTGTTTTAAGCATGCTTAATCTAACAATTCTTTTGTTTTGTTTCCATCTTGCAAATTTGCACTGGTCACAGGCTGGGGCTTCCCCAGACCCCAAGTCCACAAAAGTTCTTGCCTCCAACTAGGGTGTTCGCCCCTGGGGCCTCTGATTTGTGGTACTTGCTCCCACCTAGAACCTAACCCCAATGAGTGACTCTTTAATTTGTGGCAGCCATAGTCTCAGGCTTCCCTGGGGCCTCCAAATCTGCCCTAGACCTGCCCAACTAAGTAAGAACTGTCCTTGAGGCAATGTTCTGAATCTTGCCCAGGATCTTGCTGGGGCCTCCAAGTGATATGGAGCTTGAGACTACTAGGGAAAGACCAACAGAGTCAATTCAGATTATAATTAGCCAAGTTTATTAAAACTGCTAGCATGCTTGCAGTCTCTAACCCAAATCAGAGATGAGCCACCCAAAGTTATCTGAAGGAAGGGCTTTTAAAGGCAAAAACCACAAGAGCCTGTCTGCTTGGACAAGATTACATGGTCAAAGTGAACTTAAAACAGTTCTTGACTATCTGCCTAAGCAGGTTACAGAAGCCAAATTTTAGCAGTTAGTCATAGCATAACAACCAGATGGTCACATTGTGGCTGTACATTTTTGGGTGGAAGTCAAGGATTCAAAGTTGCGGGGAACAACTTCCAGAAGTTTGAGTCAGGGACAAAATGGCCGTTAGGTACCAAGATGGAAGACTAGCACAAAATTGAGTTTCTTTAGCCGTCACATTGAAAACTGAATGGAAGGCAGCTGGTCCCATGGTGGGGTGCTAGCCAGATGGGGAGCCTTTCAGCAGGTGGGGAATACTGGTAAGACAAGGGGTCTCAGGCTGAGGTCTTTAGGGTCCTGAGAGGTTCAAAGGTGTCCTGACCCTAAACACAAACCTATAGCCAGTGTAATACCATACACATTTACTTCCAGCACTCAAGAGGCAGGAGCAAAGACAGGTTGATCTCTGTGAGTTCCAAGCCAACCAGAACCACATAGACTATGTCGAGAAAAAAAAAAAGCCTGTACCCTCTGATGACTTCACTCTAAGGAAATGTCTCTCACTGGAGGCCAGCTCACACCTCCTGCATTCTCTCTGCTGCCCCCTGCTGGTGGCCCCTGTTTTCAGGCCTTCATCTCAGGATTCCAGTTTTTTTAATCTGGAAACTCAGCTTCTGTGAAGAATGAGGACCTTGACAAGGTTCCCCTGGGAACAGAGCTAGAGAACAGAAAGATGACTACCCAGAAGCTTCAAGAAAAGACTTTTTTCAAACTTTACCATACTTAATTCACATAAAAAAAAAAAACAAAGAAAAGCCATACCCATTGCTCTTGGCATTTCCAGGGCCAGACACCCTCGTTCTTTCTTTTTTACCCTCTATTGAATGTACCTCAAGATTACATGTTTTTCAGGTACACAGTGGCCCCGGGAATGAAAACATGCATTCCATGGAGCCTAGGGGTGTTTAAAGTAAAGAGGACACTGTCTGCACTGGGCATAGCAAGGAAGGGAACACCTGGTAGAGGAGAGGTAGGAGACCCAAACTGCTGTGGCGGAAGGGGACCTGACATGTGGCGACCTGGTGGCATGAGTAGGGGAGCTGAAAAGGAGACGAGGACCGGCCAGCCCCGCGCGCACTGAGTTAGCTCACTTAGGAGACACTGGGATTCCGACTTCAGAGAAAGTGGGTAAAGAGGCGATGGACCATGGTGTGGACAGCGTGACCAAGAACAGCTATCCCCATGGAAAACGGCCAGTGCTCCTAAGCAGACGTGGGAATTGTGGTCTCGAGCAGAGAAGCTTCGTAGCAACATGGGAAGAATTACTCAGTTATCCCGAAGCAAACTGCCCCCTCTCCCAAACAGGGTCTCGTGTACCGGGCTGGCCTCATACTCACTGTGAGCTGAGGATGGCCTTCCGATCCTCCTCCCCCACCTCCTCTCTGCAGGGGTCACAGGTATGCACTGCAAGCCTGTTTGTGTGGTCCCGCAGGTCAGACTGGGGTCACTAGTGCCAGATGAGCACTTTACCTGCCAGGTCACACCGACAGCCTTCTGATGTGTTTTTCTATATTTCCATCTTTCATTTTATAAGTTAAACTTACAAGACGGAAGAGATGGCTCATCAGTTAAGAGCACTTACTACTCTTTCAGAAGGGCAGTTTGGATGTCAGCACCTGTATCAGGTTGTTCGTAAACATCTGTCACTCCAGCTACAGGGGATTGGACACTCTCTTCTGAACTCTGTGAGAAACCCCACACACACATGTAAAAAAAAGTTAGTCTTTAAATTATTTGCAATGGATACATTAAAACATGGAATAGTTCCACATTTTAAGAGTACCATGTGGTGTTCTAATACATGTATTTAAATTGAGCTAAGCATGTCTGTCTTGTCAAAACTGATCTTGTTTGAATGTAGCTTTTATGTGGTCATCCAAGGCTTCTTAGAAGGATGAGGGAAACCCAAACAAAATGATCTGCAGATGCCAGGTATGGACCTGCTTCACATGGGCAGTGGCAAATTCTGCATTTTCTCCTTGTCCTTGCCCGTTTACTCAACCCCCTTCGAGGACCTCCAGGAACAGATCATTCCAAGCTAAGACAGATGGACTCCAGTGTGTTTCAAAGAATTTTTCAGCAAGAAAAAGTTAAGATGCAGAGCAATCTGAGTGTCAGGGAGAGAGGCATGTCTTCAAGCTGGACCACTGTTGCAACACAGATGCTGAGCTCAGGGCCAGGCGGGTCATGGGACTGTCTGGATGTAGGGCCGCTTACAGATGAAAGGAAACTTATTGTCACAGGACAAATCATTCCAGGACTGGAGGGAGGACACCCTGACATTGCCACAGTGCTCATTGTTCCCAATATTGTTGGGTTCACCTGGAATCCAGAACCTACCAAGTGAGAAAAACAAGGACACTTTGTGTACCTGGCAGAACGGAAGCCCTGCATCAGATCCACAACCCCAAATGCCTTTATCCCAGCACTCAGGAGGTAGAGGCAGGAGGATCAGAAGTTCAAGGTCAACCTAGGCTACATTTAAGTTCCAAGCCAGCCTGGGATACATGAGATGCTGTCTTAAAATAAGTTATGTTAGAGGCCACAAAGATGACTCAGTGGGTTACTGGCCAGCAAAACTGATGGCCTGACTCTAACCTCCAGGATCCACATAGTAGGAAAGAACCAACTTGGACCAGTTGCTCTCTGACCTCTACACACACGTGCCACATGCTCCCACGTATACATCATGTAGGCACAAACTAAAATTACATAAATAAATAATGTTGATGGGTTACTTCATTTCCAGTTTTCATCCTTGGTGACAACACCAACGGTTTTGTTCCCAAACATAAGAAGATGAGCAGACCTTCAACTCTAAGCCCTTGCTGTGCCCCCACCCCCTTCTCTCAAGGCTCTCACAATCCCATATTGCATAGGCCTGGACTTGAGTCAGACCCTCACGATACCTGGGCAGAAGATCTTTCTGCCAAGCCTCATAGGACGTGCAGGTTCCTAACTGGCCTCGGGAACCACCCAATGAGCAGCAATGGTTAGCTGGATGTTCACCCCAGTGCTAGGATAAGGACAGATGCAGCCCTGTGTTCATGGCAACTCACCACCGAGCAAGCCAGGCTGTAAAGGAGGACACAGCAGACACACTCACCTCTCACTTTGCTTCTTGTTGAATGATGTCCCATCCACCCAGTACCAGTCCCCTTCAGTCCCTGCCTTGGTGAGACCAATCCAGAATGGAAACCCATCTGCTGACTTGTAGAGAAACTCCTGCGGGGAGCACAGAGCAAGTGAGGGGACACCCAGCCACCACCACACCTTGAGTACCTACCTGTTGGGTACACTTCACTTATGCACAGCAGCAGCCCCTGAACTTCACGGTGTCCCCACAGGATCCACAGTCTCACGGGTACAGTGTCTTCTCTCAGTGCCCCTGCCTGCAGCCCAGAGCGCACTCCCAAGACCTCGCTGCTCATTGCTTAGCAGCTAACAGACTTGGAACTTGTGCTTCCTAGTGAGGTGTCAGAGACCGAGGGAGACACAGCCCGCCACGTGTAGCAGCAGATGCCTGCAATCCCTGCACTTTGGAGCCTGAGGCCAGAAGACTAAGAAATCAAGGCGTCCTGAGTTACATACCAAGACCCCATCTCAAAAGGAAAAAAAAAGTAAAAAGCAAGCAAACATCCTTTAAATTCAGCTAAACTGCAGACAAGAGACATCAAGGGAATGATCTGAATGGTGATACCTAAATTACATGAGACCTTAACTATGCCAGATGCTAGAAAACCACCTATGCCTCCCTCCCTCCTTTACCCTCAGGGCAGGCACTGCTTCATCAATTCACTTAAGGTGAGGCCTGGGAAAGTAAGTCATCTCCCCAAGGCTTCAGGACACACTTGCTGACACTCGGCTAGTGTAGACCTGGGCGTCTTCTGCTTCATTTCTCCACCTCCCAGATCAACCAGACCAGTCTACACTGTCACCAGGAAGGAGGCCTCCTGGGTCCTGGGGGATCATTAATGTTGTTCACAATGCTTCTATTTTCTGGCATGCGGAGAGAGCCACCCCTGGCTGCCCTCCTTGAAGCTATCAGTTTTGAGTGACTGGCTCGGGCTACAGACATGTGACAGAAATGATAAGTTAGAGGGCAGGGGATTTAACAGACAGTGAAGCTTGCAGTGCTCTTTGCTGCTTCAGCAGCTGCGGATGTGTGTTGAAATAAAGAATCCTACGGCTTAGGTCCTGGATACCCACAACAAACAAATCCTTGCAGTCCCATGCAAGATGTGTAATATACATGAGAAATAAACCTGGGGGCACTGGAGGGATGTCCCAGTGGGTAGAAGTACTTGCTACACAAGCATGAGGCTCTGAGATCGCATCCCCGGCACCCATGTAAGCCCAGCCCTGTGGAAGACAGAGGCAGAGGATCTCTATGACTTACTTGCTAGCTAGCAGTCAGGGCTCAAGGAATGAGACAGTGATAAAACAGGACATTTGATGTCCTCCTGTGACCTTCACACATGCATGGGTACATGCTTCTGCACACACATATTCACATGTCCAAATACACACACACACACACACACACACACACACACACACACACACGAGTGAGACAGACAGACAGACAGAGAGACAGAGACAGACAGAGAGAATAAATGAGCCTTCATTCTTAAGTCATGGACTGTTAAGGAAGTTTTGTTAATGCAGCAAACTCCTGCCCAGCCTCTCTGACATGCCCTTCACAAAACCTGTGATGATTGCACTCACTTGCTCTGATTCTGAGGTCACTGAGGTCAGATGAGCATCCCTAGAAATGCAGGTCTGCTCCGCGCTGTACCAGGTCTTTGGGGTATGAGAAAAGTGATAGAAGTTCCCCCCGAAGTACTTCCAGCCTTGGGACATCATCTCCAGAATGTCACCTGGAAAACAGGGCTGAGGTAACTGGGATGCTCCTGGTTTGCTGCATCCTGACTGGACATGGATTCTAGGGACAGCAGTGAATGGATCCAGGATCCAAGGGCCCTTAGTTTCCTAGTGTCAGGGACTGAGGACACTCTATTGGAACCTTAAATGTCTGAGACTTGTGGACAGAGCCTCTGAGGCTAGAAAAGGAACAGTGTCTGGTAGGGGAGACTGTGAGAGGAACACAAGGGAACATTACCCTGGGCCTTGGCTCATAGTAATGAACTTCATGGGAAAAGACAAGACACAGGCTTTGTGTAACATATTATATTAGTAAAATGCCACTTGTGAGCTCAGTGAGAAGCTGACTCTGAACTGGGGATGCCCACCCCTCCCAATTTCAAATCCAAGCATGTTTGTCTCAAAGTGCCCTCTAAGGAGAGAAGGGTCAGCTTGGAACACCAGCTGTCTGCTTCAGCTTCATCAATGAGTTTCTGCTGGATGTTTGATGCTCCAGATTTGATGATGTCACCTTCCAGTCATCATCTGTTCCTACCCCAGGGGATCCTCTGCTCCTCAGGGACTCTCTAACAGAAACTCCAGCTGAGGGCCTCATTGTGGCTTCCCCAGCTGATTTCTGCTGGGTGTTTTGAGTGCCCAGTTTGATGTTTTGCTATATCAGTCTATCACCTGTGCATATCTCTCAGAACCCAAAATATGCCTCTTCTCCTAACCACACGGAACTCCAGGACAGACCCCCCCCAATGCTTCTACAAGCTGCACCTTAGTGTAGAGACCCAAGCTAGGCCTGGTGTTTTCTCTCCTCACGGCCCCCAAGTTCTATTAGACCATTGGTAATGCCTGCCCACCCACAAGCCTGTCTCCTGCCCACCCACAAGGCAGCCTGCCTCCTGTCTGAGACAGGTATGGTTTTGTGGCCACTGGTCAGCCTGCAGGATCATCTTTTTGTACACTTACTCTGTCTTTGGAGTAACTTGTTGACATTCTCCAAGCTGTTCTGCAATCCTCGAACCTTTGCATTCAAGGTGCTGGATTTATCCAGATCTCTTTGCAGCTCGGGGATTTTGGAACTAAGGCTATCAACCTCTTCCCAGTTTCGTGTTAACACACTGATCTGAGCACTGGCTTGCTCCATGCTGATCCGCAAAGACAGGATCTGAGAACGCACCCGGGAGAGGCTGGTGTTCAGAATCCTCATCTGAACTTCAGCCTCCTCCACACGGCCTCTGTCCTTCTCAAGAACAGAACCCAGGGTGCTGATATTGTCCACACGACCTCCCAACATCTGAGCATCACTCTTCACATCCAATATTTTGTCCATCAACCTGGGATCTGGGTTTGAGAAAGTCAGGCAGTCAGTTGAGGGGTTACTTAGCCACAGAGGTGGGGTTTGTCTGAAGAAAGGGAAAGATGCAGGATCAAGTTTCCCAAAGGACCAAAACAGTCCAAGGAGCTGCCACTTTCTCTCCACTCATTCACTTATATGCATATGGGTGCATCATGTGCCGTCATGTGTCAGGAACGTTGGGTAGCACAGGCCTGGAGGAGACCAAGAGGTCTCATGAACAGGCAAAGGGAGAACCTAGCCCTGAAAAGCCTTAGAATGGTCAGGATGAACTGGGTAAAGGGGCACCCTTAGTCACCCCCCATCATTCTATCACTGAGTCCCCTCTGAGCCTATGAGATAGTCACCAGCCCTCTCCTGTCAAAGATGCAGCCACCAGCTAGGGCAGCACACCCCTCCCTTGTCTTCCCACAGGCTGTTCTATGGCCATGGGCAGAGCCATATCCGTTCCAGAACACACAGAAGGCATGTTAAGCTATTTCTGCCCTTCCCTGTCCCTATCTTTCATACTCTACTAAGACCATAGGAGAACCAATAACTATCAAAAGAGATCTGTGTGGCTGAAAATGGCTCAGCAGCAAGAACACTTACTCTTGCGGAAAACCTGGGTTAATTCCCCATACAATAAAGCAGCTCATAATTGTCCATAATCTCAGTTATAGGGAGATGTGATGCCCTCTTATATCTTTGGGAGATAGGACTTGTGGTATACAAACACACAAGCAAACCATTCTAAGGCATTGCTGCACATATATGCAAGCAAAACACTTGCATACATAATAAAGTAAAACATGAGATTTCCAGAAAGAATCCTATGAAAAAGGCAGTGCCAGAAGCTAAGAACAGCAGGCATGGTATCACACACCTTAATCCTAGCAGAGGCAGGCAGATCTCAATGAGTTTCAGGCAGGCCTGATCTACTGAGTTCCAAGCCAGCCAGGGATACATAGTAAGACCCTTTCTCACACAAACAAGCAAGGAGAGAGAGAGAGAGAGAGAGAGAGAGAGAGAGAGAGAGAGAGAGAGAGAGAGAGAGAGAGAGAGGTGGAGGTGGAGGGTAGGAGAGGAGACAAGACAATGAGATGAGGATAAGGTCAAGGTCAGCATTGGGGGCCTGGAAGGATGTGACTGAGAATCTGCAACCATGTATATCCAGTCATGAAAGGAGAAACATTCCCTCCCTATACTTTCTAGAGACTTGGCAGAAGGGAAAAAGGTGTGACCACAGAAGAGCCCAAGAAGCTTCTAGAAGAAGAATAAGAAGACTCAAGAGAGTGAGGAGACTGTCTGGGAGATTTGCTGACTTAGCCAGTTTCTCTATCTGTTCAGTGGAGAATGCTGTCCCTTGTAGTGTCAGGAGTAGGGTCCCCTCACTGTTGGGAGCTATCCACAAGGTTTTGAATCCAAGGGTCTCAGAGCTGTGAGTGACAAGATGCTAAGGGAGGCAAAGGCAGACTTGACAAACTTGGTGATTCTTTTCTCAAGACTGAAGAGTACCCTTGAGAATAGACTTTCCTAATGCCAGTCAGAAAATCCTCCAAGAACCCAGAGTTGGAAGAAACAGGAGGTTGACTTCCAGAAACATCAGGAATCTTCCTAAAGCATCATAGACTGAAGATACCAAGAACAGCAGCAATAAGGGATTGGATCTCCTGGGACCTGGTGACTTACAGAAAACAGCTTGAAGCACAATAGAGGTGACCAGCACCAATGACAGGCAGATGAAGGCCACACGGAGGCCGAGAGGTTTCCTCAGGACTGGAAACAGATCTGGCTTGGGAGCAGGTTCTGGAAGGAGACACAGAGGCTTGTTAAGGACCAGTGAAGAGTGATGGGCAAAAGCACTACGCAGACATGGAACAGTAGCTGGCACTTGCCTTGAGGCCAGAGAGAGATGTTCTGCTTGTCCACTGTGAAGTGGGCATCAGGGGCCTCCCTCTCCTTCATCTCCACCTCTGGCACAGGAGCTTCTGGCTGCCTGTCTCTCCAAAGGCCTTTTATCCAGAAAGAAATAGGAAATGAGTCACAGAGCAAGTCACTGTGTCATGCCCAAGTTCCCTGTTCTTGGCTTAGACATTTTACCAAGCTGAGACCACAGATTCATCACCTCTCCAAAGACCTAGACTTCAGGGGGGGACACTTGGCTTCTTCCCTGGGACACAGACATTTTAATAATCTAATCCAAAAGTCCTCCTATTTCTTTTGTAAAGAGCCTCTCATTATTCATCCAGCCAACATCTATCCACCCACCCTACAAACACATTAAGAGCCCAACCCAGGATCCCAGAGATGAATTACTCAAGTTTCTAACTCAGACAGTTTGGAACCCGATAGAAAAAATAGCTTGAGCAAGTAAATTACAATACAAGATGAAGAACATGGCAATGGATGAAAATCCACTGTCAAAGGATGTACAGGAAACAGAGTGGCGGGAGTACTGGATGAGGGATGGGCACACTCAATGTTTGGGAAATAAGACTACCAGGATGCTGGGGGAAATGTGGAGATCTTTGTTCATATGTACATGGTGACATGTGTGGCAGGAGGTGGGCGTGGGTCTAAAGTCAGGTGATGAGGGTCCTTTTGGATCATCTTAAGGGGTTTTACCTCCTTCCAGTAGGTTCAGGAAGGGGATTTCAGGCAGGAAAGGGACTAGAAAGAGCACTATGAGGGACTGGGGAGACAAGTGATTGCCACATAAGCATGAGTTCATGCCTCCAGCACCCATGTAAATGCCAGGTACATCAGTAGGCACCTATGTCCCCAGGCTAAGCAGAGACAAGAGAATCCATGTAGATCCTTGGCTAACAAATCTGACAAAGAGAGAGCTCTAGGTTCAATGAAAGACCCTTTTTCAAAACTAATGTGGAAAGTGATTGATGAAGTCACTGGACATTGACCTCTGGCTTCTAAAGGCATGCACACATATGTGTACATATATATGTAAACACACACACAGACACACAAAAAAAAGATCCCCTGACCATGGTTAGAAGCATAGATGTGGGTGCAGGAGTCAGGAGATAGGGAGACCAATTAGGAGACCACTGCAATGAAATGTTCTCACATACAATTATGCAATTTTATAAAATGCAACACAGACTTTCACATTGTTGAGCATGAGGCTTGGATTCTCCTCAATGTGTCCCATAGCTTGGGTATCTCAGATAAAGTAGGATAACTCAGCAGCAGTTAACTCAGAGTGTTTTTTACTCTCTCTCTCTCCTCCCCTGGAATCATGAACAGAGTTCCCTATGGAGGAGAAGCTTAGGATATAGAGGAGCTGGTCTGGGGTTCAGTGAAAGAGTAGCTTTTCTTTTGAGAAGTGCCTCAAGCTTTAAAGAATCTTTCAAATTCTAAAGGTCATGGTACATAGTAGACTCTAAACAACTGTTTCTCAGAAGGTAGGAAGTAGAGAAGGGTGAAGAAGAAAGAAGAAAAGAACAGGAAGAAAATTAAGAGTTGACACAGATAATTGGATGGATGGATGGATGGATGGATGGATGGATGTAGATGGGTGGATGGATGGATGAAAGACAAGCAGCTGGATGCATAATTATAAGAGAAGCAGATGAGATAATGAATGGAAATGTGTAAATAGAGTAATGATTGAACAGCTGATCAATGGATGGATGGACAATGGGTGAAAAGATGGATGAACTGTAGAACAGTGGGTGAATAGGTGTTAGACAATCAGGGGATGAATGGATATGCATAGTGGAGCAATGGAGAACAGGTGGAGAGAAAAATAAGTGGATGAATGAATGGGATGATAAATGAGTGGGTGATTTGATGACTGGCCATGACTTCCCACGGTCTATAGTCAGGAATTTGCTTTCTCAAAGTTTCTACTTCTCACCACTGAATACAATTCTCATTCACATGGGAAAGGCATAAAGAGGTGTGGCTAATACCTTACTTAGAAACTAATAAAAATCTCTGGCCACAGGGTGGAAAGCTGTCCTGCCCTCCCTGAGGACTGAGGCTCAATAACAGGTTAAGTCAAGACCCAAGGTGGTAGGATAATCAGCAGAGTCAAAAAAAAAATAGCTGTCTGTCATTGCAGAGGATTCCCTGACTGGAAGCATCCTGCATCCCTGCTCAGCATAACCCCTTCTAGCATCCTTTGGCACCCATAGTCCTTGCTACCTTTGCTGGCTGACTGAGCTAATCTGAGAGCTGAGTCTCTGGGTGGGAAACTCAGATAGGATTCCACCATTCACCTTCCAATTGTAGAAAGGAAGCTAGGAAGCAAAGATGGAGTTCTGCCAGTCCTGTCTCAGATCCTCCTGCCTTCCCTCTGTCTGCAACTGCCCAGCATCTGGTCTGTTCTAGCCTTTGGTAGGAGCTTCTCCTATCACAGCCTCCAGCAGCACAGGACTCAAAGGGAAATCCACAGCATCAGCACATACTAGACTTTTCTATCTGAGGGGGGTAGGGGAAAAGACTCTCTATTGTGGTTTCCTTCTTTATTTTCTATCCTCCTCTGCTCTTTCCATGTTCTTTCTACTGTATATTTTTTCTACAACTTATCTACTCCAACAAAATTTTTCAGGAAATATAGGAATTACAGTGTAGCTACATTCTGTTTTTCAAGTGAATGATTACAGTGAATATGAAGCAAACAGTAAAAACAGCATGTTTTCCATACTCTTTGAATGATAAAACATTTTACATAGTACAAATGAAAAACAAATTATCCCAAAAACCCACATACATTCATTCCCAATCAACTTGTTATAGAGTAACCATGTGGACAAGCAAGATAATCTTCTGATTTGGATCTTCTGCTGTCAGGCTGCATTTGGCAGTTACAGAGAAAGGACCAATTACTTTATTACTTATCTTTAAAGGTAATCTTAGAAGGAATCACAAGCTGGAATTTTCATACATTAAAAGCAATCAGTCAACCGTACTTTAAGTCTTTGGGGTGTACACCCACTCATCAATAGTTTCTTATATGAGGAGACTAAGGGTAAAAATGAACACAAGGAATTAATCATCATCTTTGATCACCAACCGAACCTAGCAAGGAAAGTACATGAGCTAACAACAATTCAACTGCTTAGTATTTTTGACCCTAACCTCATGGGTCTATAACTCGGTTATGTGTCCTTGTGAACATTAGATTGTTTTCTGTTTTTTATCTTAAAGCTATTATCAAGCATCTGATCTAACCTGAAATTAATTTAAAACTTTGTTTCAGCTAATGCTGCACACCGAAACCTGTGACTGCATCTTTCAGCATTAAGATTAAAGGAATCTGAGAAAGCCTGACTCCTAGGACTCAATTGTTTTTCTTAATCATTAACTTGAGCTATGCAGCTCCTTGGGTGAGACTCGTGGGCACTGGCTATGCAGCATTTCCTTGAAATATTTTTATTCATCAAAACTCTGTATAGGCAAACATTATTATTATCAATTAGACAGTATAACTTAGGGATGAATCATCTTCATGACAACCCACAGATGTACATGCCCTGTAGAATGGGATGTTTACATGAGATAAGCACACTACATTAGAGGCAGTGGGTATCTCCCGCATCCATTCACTGTAACACAAATTAAGAAAAACCCAGAGACAGATTTTGGGGCTCAAGCTTCAAACTGAAGATCAGAGAAGCAATGCAGCCAAGCCAGTAGATCTTACCTCTACCAAGCTGAAATGGCAATCCTGTCTCTACAAATCCTCAGAAACAAAAGTTCTGAACTCCTGTCTCCTCCTCCTTATACTCCTTTCTTTACGCAGGCATATCCACCTGTCTCCACCTCCCTAGTGCTGGAATTAAAGGCTTGTGATCCCAAGTGCTAGTTTCAAAGGCATGATCTCTGTTACTCTTAATTCTTGTGTAGGCCAGGGTGACCTTGAACTCAAAGAGATCCATCTGCCTGTCTCCTGAGTCCTGGGATTAAAGGTGTGTTCCACCCCTGCCTAATTTCTGGTATGGCTGGCCTTGATTTCTGATACTTCAGGCAATCTTTATTAAATCATAAACAATATATCACCATAATTCACACCATGCCAGATTCCAGAGAAAGATAACAACAGCAAACATGTAAAGGCACAGCAGAAGCAAAAGACATTCCAGGGTCTGGTCTTGAGACCTTGCTTGTCCCGATGGGCCCATCAGAGTTTCCTACTGGTGGGCTGACACCTTGAACTTCAGTTTCCATCTGCTGCTCCTCTGACATGGCCACCGGCATTCTCCCTAAGCAATTGCTGGGTTGAAGGGATGCTGCTCTGACCTTTCAAGAATGGACCTGCCTCGTCCTGATGCTTACCTTGGTTCCAGTCATGTGTATAAGGATGAGAATGTCCTTTCTGAACCTTCTTGCCTGGCAGCTGTGATGGTTAATTTTAGTTGTCAACTTGGATGGATTAATGAACACTTAAGGTGGTAGAGAGACACTCCTCTGGGTGTGTCTGTGAGGGAGTTTACAGAAAGGATTCACTGAGGAGGGAAGGCCCTCCCTGAGTGTGGATGGCATGGACTGGGGAGCAGGCTTGGAGTGAGAGGGGTAAAGGAGAAAGCTGGAAGATCTGGCATTCCCTTTTCTCTGCTTCCAGATCCACCATGACGTGCGCAAGCAGCCTCCTGCTGCCAGACAGGAGCCAGGGCCTCCTGATATGTCTGGGTGGCTGCACCCCCTGAGCTGTGAGCCATGATAAGCCCTTCCTCCCCTGAGTTGCTTCTTGTCAGCAGTGAGAAAAGTAACTAACAACCCAGTGCCCTGTCTAAGACAAGCCACTCCAGCCCTCTGCTCTCAGCCCCACATCAACAGCCTGGGCAGGGGCCAGGAGGTGGAAGACAGTACCAGACCCTGACAGAAGGGCCCAGATACCCTAGGGCGTTTGAAGAAAAAAGCTGCCACCCAACATGTGGGACATCTAGTCCCTTCCTCCTCTAGCAGGACATTGATTTTTCAACAGAACACTGGATAAAGAAGATGTGTTTATACACAATACAATTTTTTTCAGCCATGAAGAAGTATAAAATTAAGACTAGAGAGATGGCTCAGTGGTTGAGAGCACTTGTGTCACTTTCTGAAGACCAGAGTTCTGCTCCTAACACCCATATTAGGTGGCCCCATCCACCTGTAACTCAGGATCCAAGAGGTCCAATACCTTTCTTCTCACTTGCAGGAGGGGGGGGGGACATGGACACACACACCTGTGCACACACAGAGAGGCAAACACAGAGGGACACCTGAATAAAAAATAAATAAATATTTTTTTTGGTTTTTTCAAGACAGGGTTTCTCTGTAGCTTTGGAGGCTGTCCTGGAACTCACTTTGTAGACCAGGCTGGCCTCGAACTCACAGAGATCCACCTGCCTCTGTCTCCCGAGTGCCGGGATTAAAGGCGTGTGCCACCAACGCCCGGCAAAATTAAATAAATATTTTAAAATAATAAATTTATTTCATTTTCAGGAAAATGAATACAATGTATTAAATAAAGCCGATTACAGACAAACAAATATATGTCTTCCTTCATTTGTGGATCCTAGGTTTTATACACAAATGCATGTATACACATATACATATGGTTTGAAAGTAGAAGTAAATCTGCCTAAGAGAACAAAGGGTAACCCTCACCTGCAGAAATAAGGGTCCCCAATGGTGAGGCATCGAGTGGGAGGACAGGGAATGAAGAATAAAGAAGACAAAAGCAATAACTGGGACCACAAGGTCTCAAGTAAACTGATGACTTGTGCTAAGCAAGTTTATTTAAAAATACAGCATCTTATGTACTATTTGCAGGAGTAAAGGACCAAAGTCAGCAGAGAGCTGAGTCAGACAACATTAGCAAAGAGAACACAGAATACCTCAAACACAGCTGTCCAGGGACTGATAACCACAGTCCAGGGAAACTGCAACCACTGGACTTTGCCATGTCCACTCCTGGACAAGGACACAGAATTGTCATTTGTCCTTTCATCAAGGTCTCTAAGAAAGTCTTGGACCAGTCAGTCTGGACCCCACAAATGGGACCAGTGGAAATGGAAAGAACAAGAAAAGAAAGGTAAGGGGTTCAAGGAGAATATACCCAACATATCACTCACTCACACACACACACAAGTTTAAATAACTTAATTCCTTTTTAATTTTTTATTTTTATTTTATATGCACTGGTGTTTTGCCTGTATGTGTATCTGTGTGAGGGTGTCAGATCCTTGGAGTCACAGACAGTTGTAAGCTGCCATATGGATGCTAGGAATTGAACCCAGATTCTCAAACTACAGTCAGTACCCTTAACTACTGAACCATCTCTCCAGCCATGCAACTTAATTTAAGATGACTTTCTGTTGGTCATGGTAGTCCAGGCCTTTAATCCCCAAACTCAGGAGGCAGAGAGGAGGATCTTTGTGAGTTCAAATTTAGCCTGGTCTACATATTAAATACAGTGACACCCTGTCTCAAAAATATAAAAATTAAAAATAAAAAAATAGTTCACTTTTCCCAAATGAGAGTAGATCTCACTGCTGTGTTAGAGATGGTCTCAGAAGTCCCAGGAAGCATTGGGGAGCCCTCACCTGTAGAAATAAGGGTCCCCATTAGGCTAGGTCCCCTTTATAGGAAGGGCAGGGTAGAAACAGTCCAAACGGCAACAGGTTCCAGGTGGTGTTCTCCTGATCTCTGAGCCAAAGGCTGACCAGTGTGAAAAGAGTGAGAAGCAGGGAATCCTGGCTTGTGAGCCCGCAGGGATTTCAGGAGGAAAAACTTCTGGGCCAGAGGAAGCTTTGTTTCCTACTTTGCCCACTGGAAAGATGTGAATGCAAGCCCTCTTCCTATGGAATCCACAGAGCATCCCTGCCTGCTGACCCCTACCTGCCGGCCCCTGGCCTCCTCCCTGAGAGGAAACAGACAAAACAAGGTGCCTTTCAGTCCAGGCGCCAGTTCTCCAGCGCTCTCAGGAACAAACCACCTCTTCCTAACCAAAGAGGAACTCTGCCTTAACCTCAAGAGACCAAGAATCACTCTGTGACAAGAAAAAACACGACTGTGCCCATTTTTGTGTTTCCCCTTGCCATGTCCCTGGGGTTCTCAGACTTCCTCTGGAGGAGGGCAGAGGAGGGGCCAGACTGCCCACTTCTTCCCTTCTCAAGATGAGCTAGCCTTGTGCTTCAGATGGTGCATGGGCAAGATGGACAAGAACAGAAACAAGACTCAAGGGTATGGGGCAAGGCTCAGTCGGTAGAGTGCTTGCCTAGCACAAACAAAGCCCTGGGTTTGAGCCCAGCACTGCACGAACCTGACAGGTAATTCCAGCACTTGGGAGGTGGAGGCAGGAAGATCACAAGTTCAAGGCCAGCCTGGGATACATGAGACCTTATAGGGATCAAGGAAGAGAGGAGAGGAGAGAGGAGAGAGGAGAGACAGAGACAGAGAGACAGAGAGACAGAGAGAGAGACAGAGAGAGAGAGAGAGAGAGAGAGAGAGACAGAGAGAGAGAGAGAGAGAGAGAGAGAGAGAGAGATTGGCTCAGTTGCCAAAGTGCTTGCCCAGCAGTACTAAGAGTCACCTCCAAGTAGTGATCAAGCAAACAGGGAGGACACTAGACTGGACAGTGATTTGAGAATGAGTGAGAAGAGAGGAAAGGAGGGAGGAAAGAGAGGCGAAGAGGGTGACAATGCAATGAGAGGAGATAATCGTATCAAGGGTCAGACCTGTCCCAGGCCTGCAGAGACCCCTAGATATGACAGGGTAGAGACTCACCCAGTAGACTCCAGATAGCTGAGGGATCCCAGACCCCTCTGGGTGTGTCCCAGTACTGGTGACAGGACAGAGAAATGAAGAACAGGCTAATGGGTACAGGAGAGACAGCAGGAAACAGGTAGCTGTAGCCCCTTTCCCATCTGGAAAGGAGGAAAGACAGACTGAAGAAGATGCTCTCCACATGGGCCTCTCCATTTAAGCCAGGGTCTCCTAAACCTGGAGCTCACTGATCAGCGCAGCCTCCCCTGTGCTGGGACTGCAGCTGTGCCTGCTTTTATATGGGTGCTGGGTATCCACATCTGGTACTCATGCTTGAGCAGCAAACTTGTTTCCTGGTGGGCAAGCCATTTCTCCAGCCTCCTGAGTCAGTGTTTCTTTTTGTTGTTGATGTTTTGTTTTTTGAGACAGGGTTTCTCTGTATTGTTTTGGAGGCTGTACTGGAACTCACTCTGTAGACAGACCAAGCTGGCCTCAAAGTCATAGAGATCCACCTGTCTCTGCCTCCAGAGTGCTAGGATTAAAAGCATACTCCACCAACACCCAACTAGAGTCAACATTCTTTGCATGTATGTGCTTATGGAAAACCACACGATGTTTCATATGCAGTGAAAAGACTCCAAGTTCTCCCCCCCCCACCCTTTTTCTGAGACAGGACCTCACTGTGTAGCCCTGGCTGTCCTGGAACACTCTCTGTAGACCAGGATAGCCTTAAAATCACAGAGACCCACCTGCCCCTGCTGGGAATGAAGACATTCACCATCATACCCGGCTCCCCTGGTTTCTTAAGCCCAATTGTCATGCACAGTGCTTACCGAGCAGCCACATGCCAGCTCTTCTCCACCTTGGCTCCTGTGTAAATGTCACTTTGGCACCCACTAGCCAACCAGAATGTCATTTAGAATTTCCTCCACCTAGAAGTTGCAAAGATCAGATTTCTGTTTTTCCAAACAAGGAAACTCCATCTGCCTTCTGGAGGCAGGGCTGGAGGAGGGAACACAGTGGGGAGACTATGGGGCCATCATCTCAGACCCAAAACTCAGCCTGTCACAGGACCCAGAGCGGTGCTAATCCGGTGGGAGCCTGAGCTTCTCTGATTGACTGGATTTCTGTAGTATATTTGTATGAACAGGGAGGGTACAACCTGCCTGAGGTTCTGTCCATGGATGAGGACAAACGAGCAAGGAAGCAGCTTTGAAGAAAAAGTGGCAGGAGACAGAGAATCTTCTCTCACCAGCCTAGTCCCCCCCATATCTCAGTGCAGATTAGTGAAGTTAGGAGTTCCAGAGCACCAGAGACCCCAGGTCCAGCTCTCTTCACTCTGCCACCCAGCCTTTGTCTTCAGGACCACCCAGAATGAGCTGTCAATTGTTACCAGGAAGAGAGAAAAAACAGACAGGGAAACTGAGCCCAGCTTCAGCCAGCATGAGATGTCAAAGAGCACTCAAAGGAAGCCATAGGACGGAAACTCCACCTGACCACAGTGGTCAAGAGTCAGCACGAGCTCTTCAATAAGGAGGAACCAAAGCTGACCAGAGCAGGAACCGTCACAAGGTCCCACCATCCATTCATTCAGAAGTCACTCTCTCTGGGCCAGAGTCCCCTGCTTGGGAGATGATGGAATGAGAGCTGGTGGTCAGTGTATAGTTACACTGTGCATATGAATCACAAATGCCATGCTTCCTCAGGCCTCACACGCAGTTTGGTGAATTTGTCTGGCCCTTGACCACAAAGGTCTGGTGATCAGACTGAGTTTCCTGGAGCCCAGAGTAGGCAAAAATGTCCACCTCTGTGCTACCAGTTAAACCTAAGCCCAAACCCAGAGAAAGGGTAGGGCCATCGAGACCATGAAATCCCACAGTCATACATCTGTAGGGGATTGTCAGCTTGATAGGACTTGGACTCCTATGAGAGCCAATGAGGTGACTCGGTGGGTAAAAGTGCCTAATGACCTGAGTCCATCCTCAGAACCCACAAAAATAGTCAGATGTGGTGGCACATATCTGTAATCCCAGCATTCCTATAGCAAGATGGGAGGCAGAGACAGGAGAAAAATCCCAGCTAGCCTGGAATACACAGTGCAGCAAAAACAAGCACCTGCCTCCTTAACTCTGTCTGTCTGTCTGTCTGTCTGTCTATATCTCTATCTCACACACAACAATAATAAGACTGATAATATAATAATAACATATTTAATGTAAAGGAAACACACCTCTGGGAGTGTCTGTAAGCACATTAAACCTGTAGACCAGGGTTCTCAATCTTCCTAATGCTGAAACTCTTTAATACAGTTTCTCACGTTGTGGTGACCTCCAACCATAAAATTATTTTGTTGCTACTTCATAACTTTAGCTTTGCTAATGTTACAAATCATAATATAAATATCTGATATTCAGGATATCTGATGTATGACCTCTAAGGGGTCACGACCCACAGGTTGAGAATAGACTGAAGAGGTAAGGTTCACCCTCAAAGTGGAAATCACCTCCCAGCAGGTGGCTTGGATATAAAGAGGGAGGAAAAACCTGTGTCACCTCTCTGCCTCTAGCAGGTGAGTCTATTGCTGCTGCCACCATCCTCTGTGGACACTGGACCCCTTCAGCCTTCCAGCCTGAACTCAACAGCAGCAGCTCTCTGGGGCTCCAGGCCTTGAGCATTGCCTGGGGGCTGCCGAGGCTGGTGAACTGAGCAGCTGCAGGGTCTCAGCCTCTCTGTCTTGTAGGCGGCCACTGCTGAACTACCCAGGCCCACAACACTCTCAGAAAGCTGTAGGATTGTCTGCAGATGCTCCCCTCCACCCTTTCCTGGTAGTTTTGATAGAGCATGGGGAAAGACCAGAGGTTTCAGAGAGGGAATAGCAAGAAAAGCGAAGACCTAAGAATAGAGGTGGAGCCAGGTGGTGGCGGCGCATGTCTTTAATCCCAGCACTCGGGAAGCAGAGGCAGGAGGATCTCTGTGAGTTTGAGGCCAGCCTGGTTTACAGATTGAATTCCAGGACAGTCAGAGCTACACAGAGAAACCCAGTCTCAAAAAACAAACACAAAACAAAACAAAACAAACAAACAAAAAAGAACAGAGGAGTTATGAACAAAGGGGTCAAGACCATGCTGGGAAAACCCACAGAAACACCTGATCTGAGCAAGTGGGACCTCATGGACCCCAGTCTGACAGCTGGGGAACCAACATAGGACCAAACTAGGCCCCTTCAACATAGGTGTCAGCTAGGGGTGCTGGGCAGTCTATGGGGCCTCTGGCAGTGGAACCAGGATGTATCCCTAGTGCTTGAAGGGACTTCGGGAGCCCATTTCCCATGGAGGGATACTCTCTTAGCCTAGATACGCAGGGGAAGGCCTAGGCCCTGCTCCAAATGACTTGACAGATTTTTGATGATCTGCCAAGGAAGACCTCACCCTCCCTAGGGAGTGGATGGGGGATGGGATGGGGGGGGGTCAGTGGGGGGCATGGGAGGATAGGAGGGAGAGGAAACTGGGATTGACATGTAAAATAAGATTGTTTCTAATTTAAATAAAATTTATTTCAAAAACAAAAAAAGAATAGATGTGAAGGTCACCACAGACAGAGAATTGCCAGTTGTCTCTGAGCCTCCATGGTCCTGTGGTTTGCAATGGTCCCATCCATACCCATGGCCCTCTGATCATTTACCTAAGAAACCAGCTACACAGAGGAAACCCAAAGCTACTCTTCTGGGACAACTTACATTGGTTTTTTCTTTTTTCTTTCTTTTTTTTTTTCAGGTTCATCTTTCTATTGGACATGTTAACAAAAGGGGTTTAGTCAAAAAGAGCAAAGCCCATGTCATCATCAGACTCCCAGCTTCTTCCCTCCCCTGAGCCGGGGCAGTGGCTGCAGCAGAGGGGCAGGACCACCTGCTGTCACGGCTCCTGCCACTTGAGTGGTGCACCAGCCCCTGTGTTGCAAATGAGGCTCCCACTGTTGATATTGGCCAGGGCTTTTGCAAACAAGCTGGGCCAGAAAGGTTCAACCTTGACAGCAGATGCTTTAATGAGGGCATTGATCTTGTGCTCTGTGACCATTAACCTCATCATGGATGAGGGTGGAATAAATGCAGGTGAGCTCAGAGATGGAGGCCATGTTGAGGACGGCCAGCGGGGTGCTAGTAGTGGCATAAGGTGAGGGTCTCACCCAAAGGTGGCCTTAGCTTCCTCGGAAGGACCTTGGCACCCGTGAGGAAAACAACCACAAGGGGAACAATACATATGTCAATGTAAATATTGCTACGAGCGTTCACATTATTGAGCAGTACGTCTGTGGAATTACGGACTTTGGAAGTTAAAGTGTATGCTTAAAAAACAGGAACAGAAACCGGGCGTTGGTGGCTCATGCCTTTAATCCCAGCACTCGGGAGGCAGAGGCAGGCGGATCTCTGTGAGTTCGAGGCCAGGCTGGACGGACAGCCTCCAAAACAGAGAAACCCTGTCTAGTAAAACAAAAAAACAAAACAAAACAAAACAAAAACAGGAATAGAGCCTGGAGAGATGGCTCAGTGGTTAAGAGCATGGACTGCTCTTGCAGAGGACCCGGACCCAGGTTCAGTTTCCAGCACCCATATGACATCTCACAATGACCCAGGGTATCTGACACCCACTTCCTTTTGGCCTCCACCGACACCAGGACTACATGTGGTGGACATACATGCATTCAGACAAACATTCAACATGTGTAAAATAAAACACATAGTTACTTTTAAATACGATCCAGCTATTTTACTCCTTGGCACACAGCCAGAGAACCCCACACCCTACCACAGAGATGCCTGTGTAGCCACTCCTACTGATGCTTTAGTCACTATAGTAAGGAGACGGAACCAACCTGGATGTCCATCAACAGATGAATGGTTAGTGAAAACCTGGTACATATGTAAAATGGAATGCTAGTCAACTCCAAAGAAAAAACAAATCACAAAATTTGAAAGAAAGCTTAGAATACTAAGCAAGGTCACCCAATCTCACAAGGAAAAAAAACAACAAACGTGTTTGCCCTCATATGCGATCCTAGAAACAAATGTGCTCGTGGGTGCAGCACGACATGTAGACAGGAACAAGAAGGACAGCATTGGGAGAAGAGGAAGGACAGAAGGCAGGGAAAGGGCACGTGGGTCCTGAAACAGGACACAAGGCTGATCGTTTTCCTAGTGTAACTCTGCCATGCGTGATTCAGCTTTTTGTGGCAGATAATGCTTAAAAATGGAATTGATGTTGAAAGTCAAAACCCAAAGAAAAGCCCCCCAGCTGCAATGACCACCACTCCTACCCACAGCACAGGACCAGACCTGCTTTTCTCCTCAGGCCTGAGACTAGCCAGTAAAGAGGCTTTTCTCCAGTGGGAGTCTCCAGGAAGTAGGGAAGAGGCTACAGATCTGAGATCGAAAGATGGTTGTGACACTCTTCAATACCATTAAGAAGACACAAAGTAAGGGAGAGATGCAAAGACCCCTGGATGAGGCCTGAGCCCTGATCTCCTGGGAGTTCTCCAGCCTCAGAATGCCCTGATCCATTTGCTCAGGTCCACCAGTAACAGACCTCTGCTGGTTGGAGGTTCTGTCTGTAGTTTCCAGAACGAAGTGTTCCTCTTTGCTGGTCACAGAGGCCTAGCTGCCCCACCACTAGCACCACCACAATGCCCTGACGTGAGCGTAGTTCCCCACCCTGAATACGGCTCATGATCACATTCTCGAAGCAGGTGACTTGCCAGGGAAACCCCCTTGGAACTGGGTACTTCCTTGAGCAAGCCCCATTCACACCACAAAGCCCCCATGCTTGTCCACCAGCGACACGGTAGGAAACTGACATATATGTCTACATAAAACCAAGTCCCTTTCCACAGGTAGCACAAGACAGTATTCCTTGGGTCTGTGAAGGCAGTGGTGATACTTAGCAAGTGAGCAGGAGCAACCAGTGGAGGCTGAATGGAGGCTGGCTGCGCAGAACTTGAGGAGGGGTAGTCTATGGAAGGCACCTGTGGGAGCTGCAGTTTTGGAAGCGTCTCTGTGACGACCAGGCAATCTTGTGTAAGGTTGTGTGAGAACCTTTTCTTCCCACTGTCCTGGCCTTTGTCACTTTGTTGTTGTTAGGGTTAACACTGGTGACCCCATTTTAATTCTGACAGCTTCGTGCATCCTTCCCAGATCCTTTTGGGTCTAGCTGTCATGATCTGGGACTCTGGATTGGGACTACACAGTCTGGGGGAAGCATCCTCAGCACGAGGCAAAACCTTTGGAGGAACTTTATTAAAAGCCTATGGGTTACTCATGGTCCAACAAATGAGGGCCAGCCACCACCCCTTCTAATCCAGCCTTGAGAGGTCCCCACCCCTGCATGTCCATCTGCTCTGGGCAGTGATCCCTGCAGATCTGTCTGACACCGTAGTATAGGTGAGTAATCCCAGCACTCAGGAGCTGAGGCAGGAGAATCACAAGTTTGATTCTAGCAAGGACTGCAAAGTGAAACCCTACCTTAAAACCAACCAATAAACAAATGAATTAAGAAAGAGGAGTCTGTTCTTGAACCAGGGAAGCGTGTCAGGACAGGTCCTTTGGGAAGCAGATGTCAGGGTAGGGTTAAACACACATTAAATGCATGGGTAGTGACCAGCATCAGTCTGGAGGGGTAGGTTGCCAGGAGACGACAATGACAGCCTTGCACACACACACCCATGAAGGAGGGAGGGAGGGAAGCCTATGAGAGCATTTATTCCAGGCTGTTGTTTGCCTAGAGTGTCTGCAAGTCACCTACCCAAGACAGCTGTGTTCTGGGCTGCATAACTATAAACAAGTGAGACTCACATGCTGCTCAACCCATTTCTCTGAAACATCCCGTCTTTAAAGAGAGATCATATCTCTGTGGAATTCACTTCGTGCAAACCAACGTGAGTCTGAAACCAACATGATGAGTCTGGAGGCCTTACCATTATTAAACTCACGCTACGTACTCCCTTCCATGACCAACAGATGGCACCATCAGACACAGAACACAGAGGCTCTAGCTGTTTTCACCAGGGTCAGGAACCAAGTCCTCCAGAGTACAGTTGTAACTGGATCCTGGAGTTAAGAAATGCAGTTAGTGGGCTAGGGGGGCTAGGATGGGCTGGGACTGGGGCTAGGCTGGGGCTGGGTTGGGTTGGACTGGGCTGGAGTTAGGGGCTGGGCTAGACTGGGCTGGACTGGGGCAGGGGCTCAGCAGGACTGGGGCTAGAGTTGGGCTGGGCTAGGGTAGGGCTGGGCCAGAGCTGGGTTGGGGTTGCAGTTGAGTTGGTAGAGTGCTCACCTAACATATATGAAGTCCTACGTTCAATCCCCAGCCACATCGAGATGATACAGTCCTATAATCCCAGCACTTTGGAGTCAGAGGCAGAAGGATCAGGAGTTCAAGTTTATAGTCAGACACACAATGAAGCTAAGAACAGGTGTGGGCTTCAAGAGAACCTCTCAGGGGGAGGAAAGGAACAAGGAAGAGAGGCAAAGAGAATGAGCAATACCTGTGGTTGTGTGACATCCTTCACTCTCTAAACCAGGACGGAAGATATCTTAGCAAAATCAAAGCTGATGTGAAATGTAGCCCAGAATCCAAATGTGAAGAGAAAACTAACCCTTACAGGTTATCCTCTAACATACCACATACACACACCACACATACATACAAATGAGTAAATAAAATAGGTTAATAACATAGAAAGCAAACTAACACGTTGCTGGTGGGCTAGAAGGACCTGTTCTTCTGCAGTCTAAAAGATGTAGGATTGAAGCCTGGGAAGGAGCTAGCCTGGAGCCTGAATGCCAGAGTCATGAAACCCCAAAAGTTGCTCCAGCTGCTGCCCCTTCCACCCAGCCTGGCTCAGGGGCTGCCTCTATGACCCATCTGACCTTCCTGAGTGTAGCTGGTGTACTGTGCCTAACTATTCAAGTGTCATTTTATGTTCCATATCTGTCTCCTCTACAGACACTTGATGTCCTTAGTCAACCTTAGGACCACCTCACTACTTGGAAAACATTTCTGGAATGGGCAAGATGTTCTTAGGAGAACCTGGTACGCCCTCTGCCAACCCCTTGAGATAATCTGGAGTTATCAAGGGTGTACCTGGATCAAAAAAGCGGGTGCAGTCACCAATTTTCCAGTACCACCCAGAGGGCCTGTGATGTGCCCCAGGGAGCAGCAGTACCCACTTTCCAGGAGGTGGCCACCACACACAGAAATCAGTCAGGGTGTCAAGGAGGGGAAACTGGAGCTGGTCAGGGGAGGTATGAATGTCCTTGTGCTCACAGATAAGCACTAGGGGAACCAGGAATGTTAAATATGCAAGGTTGTTCCTTCCAAAGGAGGGATGTATACCCTGCTTTCTGTGGTTAACAGCCTGGGAACCTTGCACTATCTGTGTGGCTGAGACCACACTGGACCTTCATCTTCCCCAGACCCTTCTCATGAGCTTGTCAGGCGATCTTTATGGAAGGTGTTGCGTCTATCCAATCTATAGAGCCCATCTTTATGGAAGATATCACATGTACTTTAAAGAGTTTTCAGGTAGTCGTGTACTGAGCT
The DNA here is from genome assembly GCF_017639785.1 of Mesocricetus auratus. NCBI lineage: Eukaryota > Metazoa > Chordata > Mammalia > Rodentia > Cricetidae > Mesocricetus > Mesocricetus auratus. The sequence continues at coordinate 147,431,742 of NW_024429266.1, read as the reverse complement.
TCTGTGCACACAGAATTAAGTTTATTATCACCAGGAAATTTTTCACCAAATTGTTCTGTGGTTAAATATGCCTAAAATAAAATACTCATGGTCAGACTCTTCGCTACTTAGTCCATGTTGAACCAAACTGTCTTCTGGCCTCCAGGACCCACCTCTGCGGCTAGTGTCAGAGGAAATTATGCCCAATGACCTGGGTCTGAATACCTGCCTGGTTCTCAGGAGAGATAAGTTGCCAACTCCATTCTCCACCACTACAGCAAGCACATCTAAGCATCTGGCCCAGTGATGGAGGAAGATGGCTTTGACTTGACTGTGTGGCTCTGGACAAGTTACCTGAACTATCTGAGCCTTGACTTTCCCATCTGTTAATGGGCCAGTGGAGTTGACTGGGTGGATAGGGAACCCAGGAACCTAAGGCAAGAAGCTTGACCAGGGGGAATCCTTTTCACTTTTCTTTTTTCTTTATTGAGTATGGGTGTTTGGCTGCATTTATGTCTGTGAATTATATGCTTGCCTTGTGCCTTTGGAGGCTAAAAGAGGACACTGGATCCCCTGGGACTGGAGTTGCAAGTGGTTATGAGCTAACCTTGTGGGTGCTGGGACTTGAACCAAGTCTTCTGTAAGAACAGTCAGTGCTCTTAAGCTCTGAGTCATCTCTCCAGCCCCTTAGCACTTCTCTGAACACTCCACACTTGTCTGTTTTATGACTTTTTCTGGGGAAACATGAAGGGTCATTTGTCCTGAGTGAGAACCAACCACAGTCAAAGTGACCAATCCACCCAAATCTACCCTGGTGAACCAAGGAGTTTATCAGGGTTACTTATGGGAGCATGGGTGCCTTAAAGACAGTTGTCAATACTGAAAGGCCACCCAAGCATGGGTGACAACTCAGGAAAGCTACAAGCCTGGTGCTCTCTGCCCAGCTTACAGCCAGCTGCACAGAAGAATCTCCTCTCCCCAGCAGTCAGTACTCTTTATACAACCCTGAGAATCAGTCTTGAGCCTCCTGAATCCCCTGCCCCTACCTCCCTCCCTGCAGGAGAGAATGTCTCCACTAGGGGGAGCTAGGGCCTCCCCTTCACAGTTGTCTTGGGTGTTTGGGAAAACTTCTGGGACTCTCTCTATCCAAGAGGAGATGCTCCTTGGGTAGCTAACGCTTGTTAGTCATCTTGGCCCTGCCATGACCCAGTTCTGTCACAGATGGAGCTGGCTGCTCAGGGAGCTGGCATATAGCTAAAGAGCTAAGCAAGGTTGTGGTGATTTGAATGAGAAATGTCCTCTGTAGTCGCTGGCGCTGGCGTCTGAGTACTTGGTCCCCGGTTGGTGGCACCATTTGGGGAGACTCAGGTAGTGCAGCCTTGCTGGAGGAAGTATGTCACTGGGATGGGTTTGAAGAGTACGGAGGCCTCGTCCACCTCCAGTGGACCTCTCTGCTCCCTGTGTGTGACAAAGGCTACGCATTGTCAGCTGCCAGTGCCTACTGCGTCATCTGCTGCCCCTGCCCCATGATGGATGCTTGTCCCTCTGGAACTGCAGGCAAAAATAAACGCTCATTTGTAAGTTGTCTGGGTCATGGTGTATTGTCACAGCAACAGAAAAGAAACCAAGACAAGGACACAGCTGCCAGGCTCTCACTGACCCTCAGTCTCTGGTTCAAGCCTCAAGCAGAACTAGGCCCCTGAGTTCTGCCCCCTCTCCTCCTGGAGCATCCTTGACCCTGACACCCCTTTAATCCCACCACTCCAGAAGAAGCTGTATCTGTTGAGTCCAAGGCCAGCCTGGTCTGTATAGGGAGTTCCACAACACCCAGGGCTACACACACACACACACACACACACACACACACACACACACACACACACCCTTGAAAGAGGATAGGAAGCAGGTGAGTGTGGCAGAGCAGCCCTCATGGAGTACTGAATCACACACACACTTTGATGTCGTGGACCCCGGTGCTCTGCTCCCGTGTGAACATCTGAGACTCTTTTCAGCGGGTGATTAGGGGAACCTGCACAAGGAGGCTTGTAGTGGTAGGTTTTGAGTTGACAAGGGTGGATGAGTGGAACCACCTGAGTTTTTTCTCCTGGAGGAGAACAATAAGAGGGAGCAGTCACACACCAGAGACTTATGCTGCTGAAGTCTCGGGGAGAAGGTGTGATCTTAACACACAACGCTTCCCGTTCTTCCCCCCTGAAAGTTCCCTCACAAGCCAGTAGGTGGAGTCAAACAGGTCAGGTTCCCTGCCAGGAAGGGTGTGTGCCACAGTGACTGCCTGCACAGTGGGCATCTAAGCCTCACCCTGGGGGTCTCTAAGCCCCACCCCAGGGTCTGTACACTTAGTGTGGGGCGGTAACTGGAATGTAATTACACAGCAGGGAACCAACCGATGAAGTCAACTGCAAAGGCAGGAGCAGCAGGTTTCTCAGTGCCAGACAAAAGGGTGATACAAACCGGGAAAGGGGAAAATTGAGAGGGCTGGGCTCAGAGGGTAGAGTGCTTGCCTAGTAGGCGGAAAGCCCTGGCTTCAATCCCTAGCACTGTGTAAACTGGCCTTGGGGACGCACGCCTGGAATCCCAGCACTTGGGATGTGGAAGCAGGAGGCTCAGAATTTCATGGTCATCTTGACTATATGATATGGGGCCAGCCTGGGCTACTTGAAAGCTTGTTTCAAAGAATAAAGAAAAGGGGGTGTCGAATGCCTTTAATCTCAGCACTCAGACAAGGGGAGGTGGATCTACAGGGTAAATTCCAGGGCAGTTAGGGCGACGGAATGAGACCTGGTCTAAAGAAGGAAAGAGGAGGAAGAGAGGCGGGGAGGGAAAGGGGGTGGGAGAGGGAAGAAGAGGAGAGGAGGAGAAGGAAGCGCAGGTCCTTTGGTTAGTCCTAGGTAAAAATTATGGATCTCGATAAATGAAACTGTGAATGTGTGAATAGACTCTGTCCTCGGGGAGGCTTGTACCTGCACTCCCCAGCAGTGTGTCCAAAACCAGAACCCAGACCCTGACTTCTAAATCATGCAATATTAGAGATCCAAGATTCCTAGACAGAAAGAATTGACTGAGTCAAAGCTGTAGCACAGAAAACCACATGAGGAGCTTGGATCTTGTTCTAGAAAGTAAGAGCTACTCAGAGAAGGCTAAGGATTGGACCAAAGGAAACAGGGTTTATTTTTCTTTTGGTGCTGGGGAGGATCCTGGAGTCTCACACAAGCCAGGCAAGTGTTTGCCAGTGAGCCACAGCCTGACCCTAGGGGTCCTTTTCTTGGTGATGATAATGTTCTAAAACTGATCAGAGGGTGGCTCCATGATTCTGAGTGATTGCTGAAGTCCACTGAATGGTGCACTGTACTTAGGCCAATGACACCACAAGTAGCTCAGACCTCAGTAAAGCTGTCACCAAAAACAGGACAAAGAAAAGACCTTACGGAACTCAAACACTGGAGAGAATTAAATAAATAGCAATAGGAAATAGTAATCAATTTAGCACAGCAGGAATCCATCTGATCATGCAGTCTCAAAACTCTTCCCTGTAAGATGCTAATTAAATACAAACTGCAACAGTAACTTTTAAGGAGAAAGTCTGTATCCCACTTCATTCCGTTGCTGTGATAAAGCACCCTGAAAAAGAAGACAGCTTGGGGGAAAATGTTTGTTCAGCTCAAGGTTCCACGTCATAGTTCATCATTGTGGAGAAGTTGTGGCAGGAACTGGGAGGTGCCAGCCACATCATAGCCACTGTCAAGGGCAGAGAGAAATACATGCAGCTTGTGACCGCTCAGGTCACTTTCTCCAGTGTTGTACAATTTTAGACCTGAACCCAGGGAATGGTGCCACCCACATAACACTGGGTCTTCCCACATCAGTTGTCATAATCAAGACAACCCCCACCAGCAAGCTGATGCCAACCTGATCTAGATCTCTCATTGAGTCTCCTGCAATCTTTCTCCAAAGATTAGGTAGTTTCTTCAATAGGGATGAATCATGTCCTACCTGAGAGGATTCTATGAGCCCTCAAAGTAACTTCACAGATGTTCTCATCACAGGTGCACAATCCGAAATGGGTCACAAGGACACATGAGGAAAATTCACACTGAGGGACATTCTATGGAACAATTGGCCATGAAGGTCAGGCAAAGACTGTCTTTAAGTGTCCTCAAAGGGAAAAGGATCAGAGTGAAACAACCACATACAAAACCTCAGAACCTGAATCCATAAATGAGGACCCTTCCAGGACATTGGTGAGGCTTCAAGGGGCTGAAGTCTCAGGGACACTGCAGGTTTCCTGATTTTAGTGACTGCATTGTGACCCCAAGTGGATGCCTTTGTTAGAATGTAAAATAAAGCATTGTGACAGCAATTTATGCACAAATAGGTCAAGACAAGGGTTCTTTGTACAGCCCTTTTTTGTGTTGGGTTACTTAAACTAAAACAGGAGGTTTCTGAGGCAGGAAAATCATGAATTTTCAGGCTAGTCTGAAGTATGTAGTAAGACCCTGTCTCAAAAAAAATATTTAGTTAATTAATTAGAAATCTAAAATGCATGCAAAAATTGGGTGTGTCCGTCAAAGTTATGTTGCAAAGACAAGCAAAATAAGTAAATGAACTGTTTGTAGCTAGGATCGACTAAAAGAATTTTTAAGGCAGGATGTAATGAATAATATTGGATTAAAATCTGAGCCAAAAAAATAATAGAAAGGATATTACTGAGATTTTTGACAAAATGTGAATAGAATGTATATAGAGGCTGTGTCAGTGTTAAATTGTCCTGACTTTGTTCCCAGCACAGAGGTGAGTGAATTCATCCTCATAACCCTGAAGAGCAAGGACACCTTTGGGGGTCTGCAGTTTACTCTCAAATCGCACAACAGGAACTGCAGAGGAGTGGAGGAAGGAAGACCACACAACAGCTACGGGGAAGTCCGGTGTGCTGCAGCCTGGCTACTATTCTGGTAACTTCCATAGCTTTGAGATTTTGTTTTCTTAAAATCAAAGCTAAAATTAAATGAGAAAACTCATTGCCCAAATCACAAATTTAGAAATAGACACACAAAACAACAAATATCTTGTGGGAATAGAGATAGATATACTAAACATAGTGGTTTGGGAGGGGAGACAGAGGAGGAATACTCCAGCAAAAGATACTATCATCTATTATTACTTATATTATTATTATTATTAAGACTAGAGAGGCCAGCAAGCAGAACAGCCTTCAAGTTTCTCATATATACAGATAGATAGATAGATCAATCTATAGATAGATAGATAGATAGATAGATAGATAGATAGATAGATCTCCCCCAGTGGCTTCAAATTTAACCTGTGACCAATGGTGGCATTGAACTTCTGCCCTCCACGGTGCTGGATGACAGATGAGTGCCACCAAGCCGAAAGAGAGTAACTAAACCTTGTTGCAAAAAATAGAATAGTTTAGGCACATACATTGTCCCAAGCCAGGTAGATCCTGAAGCAAAGACAGACTACTCTACACACTTCTGACAAGTTAGGGTAAGCATCACTGATGAGTCCCAATTTTAAAGTTAATCTTACAACCCATACTTATTCTCACAATCACAAAATTCAAATCCTATATTCACTGCTTAAATTGTTTGCACTTTGGCCAGGAGAGGGGTGAACACGTGTCACCCAGCACTGGATGGTAGAGGCAAGAGGATCAAGAGTTCCAGACCAGCCTGGACTTCAGACTGTGTCTCAAGAAAGAACTAAACCAAGATATGTGCCAGGGTGGCTCAGGGAAGGAACTGTTCCTTAGAGGACAATTTCCAAGAAGGAATTCAACAAAACCTATACCACAATGGTTATGTAATCTAACGATACTCTAACCCTCTCCAATCCTACAAATGCCCCAGGATGAGGAGGTCTATTTCCTAGTCCCTTGACAAGGATGGCCAGGGGTGGCCTTTCCTGGCTTTCCCACCTGTGCTCTGAGATAAGAGTGTCCCTCTGCAAACCCGAGTCAGATTTCTCTGTGCTGTTGAGCCTGTAAAATAAATGATCCAAAGGCTGTGGGTGGAGAAGGTTGCAGACAGGAGGGCTTTGGCTGTGAGCTATTTCAGCGCTGGCTGACCGATTATCCCTGGTGTCTACAGCTGAACAGTTATGCAAAGTAGAATAGGATATTAACTGGCATTGAAAGGGAGACTTGAGGGCTAACCCAGGAAAACTCAAATTAAGACACCTGACGTGGGACAGCAGTGTGTAACCGCAGTAAGGTCAAGGTCATAATGAACTGGCAGCCAACCTAGGCCACCAAACCTTGCCTCAAAAACATAAAGAAGGGACAGAGAAATGGCTCAGTGGGAAAAGGCTCTGGTCGCCAGCCAAGCTGATGGCTGGATCCATCACCCGACACCACGTGGTAGGACAGAACCCATTCCTGAAAACTGTCCTCTGACTACAGACTTGCCGGTGCGCGTATATGTACACACATAATAAACAGGTTGAATTTTAAAATGCTAGTTACGGGGGTTAGAGGCATACCTCAGAGGTTAAGAGCACTAGCTTTGCCTCCAGCTATAAAGGATCCGATGCCCTCTTCTGCCATTCACCAGCATCTGCGACGCTCACGAACACACACACACACACACACACATACACACTCCTAACGAAGTGAGTCCTTTAAAAATACTAGTTTGTTTTTAAAAAGAAAGGGCTACATACAACACTTTCAAGGTAAATTTACTCAAAAACAAGGATATGCGGGGATGGGGCAGGGGGCACAGAAGAGCGGTGCAGGGGGTCGGGGGAGCCGGGGGAGGCTCTCCTGCCTTCAGCCCCATTATTTCTGGGGCTGCCACGGAAATGCTGTGGGCTGGTAGCATGCAGCATCTAGGAGAATCCCTGTCCTAAAGAACGGAGAGACTGTGTCTTCAGCCCCAGGCGCTTTTCCAGTGAAGAAATGCCAGGCTCGGTGGAATTGGGAACCTTAAAGGACATATGCGTTGTGTCTCCGAGCCAAGCCACATACACTGACTCCACTCGGACTCGAGTCCACCTCCAGCTGAGGCTCCATCCGGATCCGCCGCTATAGCACCGAATCGAGCCCGCAGCCTGCAGGTCGGCTCAGGCACCGAAGGCCTGCAGTGGGGAAGTATTTCGGTACAGATTCACCGGAGCCGCCCGGCACAAGGACTGCGGGAGTGGAGCCGGGCGCTCCACGTTCAGGACTCCAGATCCCTCGGAGCACAGCCCAGGCCTCTCCGAAGCCACCTGGGCTCTCCACTGCTCCCTGCCACCTCAGTCTCATTCCCCAGAACGCAGGAAACGTGAAACTTCTCCCCTGCGGGAGTCCACTCGGTCTTTCTCCAAAAAGGTAGCCCGAACCCGCTCCAGACTCGCCGGATTTCAACAAGACAAAGTCCACAGCGCATTCCCCAGTCCGCCCTTCACGGGGACGGGGGTGGGGTGGGGGGTGCAGAAAAGAAGTCGGAGGCCAGTACCCAAGTGCGCTGGCTGTGCCAGCGTGAAGAAGCTGGAGGTGGCGACCCGGGCGGGGCCGTGTCCGCCTGGAGACACGAACGATTCGTCCTCCCACCAACCTGGCTGCTTTGTGAATTTTTCTTAGGTCGCCAGCAAGGCATCGCCACGTTTGAACCCCATGAGAACTTAGGAACCTTGGAGGAGGGAGTGCACACGACCTTACAAACCAAGCACTTCCCTCCCTTTCGGAAAGAGAAGACGCCTGAGTCCCAACGTCTCCCTGCTTTCCCTGCTTTCCCTAGGCGCAGCAGGAAGCACTCGAGAGAGGGATGCGATTATTTTATGCTGTGTCTCAGAAGCCCTCCCCTCCCCCATTTGATCCACAAGGCCACTGATGCCAGAAGGAGGAAGAGATTCTTGAGAAGAAAAATTTACCTGCGTGGGTCGATATGTTTATCTGGCAAAAAAGAAACGAGATACTATTAAAAAGGAGAAGCGGGAAGTGGGAAGTCATGCCTTTGATCTCAGCATTCGACAGGCTGGGGCAGGGGGATGGATGGCCACGAGCTAGAGGCCAACCTGGGCTACTGAGTGTCTCACACAGAAAGAATGGGGGGGGGGGGGGGAGAGAAAAAGTTAAAATGTAAACGAATAGAGAAATCCTGTCCTTCAGATGGGCACACGCTCAACTAGAGAGCTCTAATGGGGTCCTGTAATTGTCTCAGAACAGCATGGGATTTCTTCACCACCCTCTGGTCCCCGGATAGGCAACGGACAGGCCTATGCAACTCCCTGCAGATCCCCGAGCAAGCCTCTGCCAAGGACCTTGACCTAGCAGGGACTTGGTCGCCACGTTTAGCTCCCCCCTGACCTGCTTTTGAACCCGCTAATCCCACCCCAACTCTTTCCCCGACTACGTTCGCCACGCGCTAATTCCCGCTGGTCCCGCAACCCCCACTACCTCTCAGCCGGCCCAGGAAGCTCTGAAGGGCACCACCAGGGCTCCACACCGTGTCCCCGAGTCAAGCCCGAGCTCCCCACCAAAAGAAACGGCCTCGACTACAAACAACTCTTCTCTTGGCTCCCCTTAATTTAATTCGTTTTTATAAAAAATAGCCATACAAACATCACAGTCTTCAGGAACGAATCTGTCAAACTGGAGGTGCGGTGGAGCCTTGGTCACTGTGGCTGGCCAGCGACTAGGGCCTGGGAAGGGTAAGCCGGAAGCTGGTGGCCGGCCAAAGCCAGAAAGACTGGAAGACCGCAGACCCAATGCAGACCCAGCACCTCACTTCAGGTTTTGAGGGAGTTTTGTCTGAGATGGCACCAGAACGTGAGTCCTAAAGATGGGGCCTGAATCTGCAGGGACTCTTAATTTGCCCTCTTATACTTCTTCCTATGTAGAGTCTTTTCGTAAATGTATGTTTCCAAGTTAAACGTTGGTGAGACTAGTCCACACCGGCACACCTGCCCAAGCTGTGGGTCTGCAGGTTTGCTGGAAGTTGTTAGTTTTGTTTCATATCTGAACGGTGCTAAGGTGAGGAGCTTCCTTCCTGGTCCTCCGAGAGCAGTTGTGTAAATGTATCTTCCGATGCTGTTAGGCTGAAAAAAAAAAAACCGAGCTTAGACCCTAGGCCTGCCTGGTGCACATCTGTAAACCACCTGGTGAGGCACCCCAGCCAGGACCTCTGAGATCCCCAGCCTTGGCTCTGCATCTCACAACACATTTAACTGTCCAGGGCAAATCGACTATCTCCAGAGATACTTGTCTGTCTGTAGAGGGATTTGGGTCTGTTTGGCTCCCAAAGGTGCCTGACAGATGAAGGCAGCTATTCCCTGGAAAACTGGGCAAGTCCTTAAGCTGCAACCTGCCTGGGAGGATTGTCACACTGTTCTTCAGCTCCACATCTTGGAAGTCATTTCCCAGAGTCAAGACTAGAACTGAGAGCATGTAGCCCATGCAAAAAAGATCCTGTGTTCAATCCACAACAGTTTGCAGAAGGTAACTGGAGACATATACACAGCCAGGTGACCAGAGCCTCTCCTCTGTCTACTCCCCAGGAATTCCCAGAATCCGAGAGGCTTACCTAGGACATGGGAGAAATTTGAAATCAATGTAAAGCACAAAGCGCCACTGTCGCACAGTGGGTGTTAGCTGGCATAGGAAAGAATGGAGTGTTGTACATGCTACACACGCATGAACCTTGAGAGAAAGACGCCAGGCACGAGGGCTCAGGTGAAACACCCCACACAGGCAAATCCACAGTCACATTTCAGGGCTGAGAGGGAATGGGAGCCTGAAGAGTGAGTTTCCCCTCAAGATCTCTTGTAGCCCAGACTGACCTTAAACTTGCTATGAAGTCAAGGATGACTTTGAGTTCCTAGTTGTCTCATTTCCATCTCCCAAGCACTGAGATGACAGGCATGTCCACCGCACCTGGTTTTGGGGGTCTGGGAATTGAACCAGGGGCTTTCTGTTTGTTACACAAGCACTGTATCTGGCCTGCATCTCTAGCCCATGAAAATGCTTTAGTATTTGTGGTGGTGATGCCTGCATGGGCCTGTGATAATCCACCGAACCTACACTATAGAAGGATGAGCCATGGGAGTTGTATCTCAATAAAAGTGCCACCATCTCACACACCACTGCCACTCTTGTCCCAGTTCTGTGGCCCTCAGGGGGGAATCACCAGGTGGTTGTCTCTGTATGTCTGTGAGGAACTTCTGGGTAGCCATGCAGCTGTAGCTGAACCCCACAGGTTTTATTCTAAGTGCTCTGGGTGGGTTCCTACTAAAGAGACCTTTCTCCCCTCCCCCTTCCTTAAAATTCTCTTACCCTGATGTCAAAGTCAGAGATGCCTGCTCCTCACCTGCCTGCTTGGCACTAGAAGCAGTTACCAGACCTGGCTTGTCATCATGTGCCCCTCCAGCACGTCTTTCTTGCAGACCCATCGTCTTCCCAAGGTGCTCTCCTAGCAAGGCTCAGGACTCAGCAGCTCTGGAAATTTGCTAGCTCCTTGCTAGAGCCAGGCACATGGGCAATGGGTATGGGCTCACTTTAGAACTCTGGCAGTCTAGCTAGGTTTCCTGTAAGAGCTGAATGCACAGAGTGAAGTGCGGAGAAACAGCCTGGATACCCTCAAGAGACAGCTTAGATAGCTCACAGACACTTCTTGGAACCCAGAATACTGGGAGAAGAATCTGGCAACAGTGATAATTACCTGCCTTGTGGCCTAGAGCACTTCAGCCAACCACTCCCCCTCCCCAGCAAAGGCCAGGAAAAGCAGAGCTCTAAGAAGCTGACTGGTGGTATGAGTCCTCCAGAGCTGACAAGGTGTCTGTAACAGTTGCTATCCCCAGCTGGGATCAGTAGCCCTATTCACCTTCAGTTTCTGCCCCAGCCTCAGCAACGACCCGTGTTCTGTGCCCATTACCCTTGTCCTACAGCATAAGGGTCTAGCTCCTTGCAGAACCCAGATCACAGACACAATTTCATCATCTTGTGTTGCTTAAAATGTACCAGTAGGAGTTGGAAGAGATAGTTCAGTAAATAAGAGCACTTTCTGCTGGTGTAGAGGACCTGGGTTCAATTTCCATCACCACATGGTTGTTAGAACTCTATAACTTTAGAGCTAACTATCTGTAATCCAACTCCTTCTTCTGATCTCTGCAAGCACCAGTCACACACATGGTGCAGACATACATCCACACAAAGCATTCATACTAAAAAACAGAACTCTTTTTTAAAGGTGTGTGTCACTGCACATGACAAACATTGGCATGTTTAACTTTTTTGTTAATGTGTCTTAAGCCTGTCAGGTTCAATTCAGGAGGAGGCTAGGCACCAGAATGTGAGGTACCATGTCCCCAGTACAGGGACCTGCCAGAGAGCTCTTTCAGCATGGTGATTCTGCCCAGATGCCATCCTCTACCTATAGGAATGGGATGAAGGACAGTGGGCCCTCCTACAGAATGTCAGTACAGAGGTCTGGTTCCCAGATGGGAGGCTGGAAAAGGAAGTGTGTGTGGGGGGGGGGGGTAGACCCTTTCTGTGAACTCTGCTTGCTCTCTGAGCCAGCACAAGCAGTTTTCCCTGCTCACCTCAAATGTCAAGCTCTGACGGTGACAAATCTAAGCACTGAATTCTTCGGGGGGGGGGGGGCAACACAAAAATGCTACTCAGGACCTCCCCAGCGATCTTTGAGAGGACTCCCAAAGCAGGAAAGAGGTTGGGAGTGAGCGAGCAGACAAGCTCAGCACATAGTGCTGGAGGATGGAGGAGACCCATCCCCACCCCCAGCAAGAGGGCAGCAGCTAGCAAAACCTTTGCTGAGTGGGGCTGTCAGTGTGTCCTCCTGTCCCCCTCCACCATCTTTGTGCTGTAATTTCAGCCCACTCACTCGGGTTCTTCAATACCTTTCAGAGGGCAGGCTGATGTGACGCAGTATAATGCTTGCCTATATGCAAGAAGTTCTGAATTTGATCCCCAGCCCTGCATAAGCCCAGTGCAATGACTCACTCCTATAATGCCAGCATTCCAGTGGAGGCAGAGGGATCAAAAGTTGATCATAAGCCGGGCGTTGGTGGCGCACGCCTTTAATCCCAGCACTCGGGAGGCAGAGACAGGCGGATCACTGTGAGTTCGAGACCAGCCTGGTCTACCGAGTGAGTTCCAGGACAGGCTCCAAAACAATACAGAGAAACCCTGTCTCGAAAAACAAACAAAAAAAAAAAAAAAAAAAAAAAAGTTGATCATAGCTGCATAGCTGTGAGTTTGAGGCTAGGTTGTACTACCTGAGACCCTGAAGAGGAAGAGAGGGAAAGAGAGGAATGAGGAAGAGGAAGAAAAGGAGGAGAGGAGGAGGAGAAGGAGGAGGAAGAGATTCTCAGGGTTGTGGCCAGGTTGGGATGTGAGTAAGGCAGCAGGCAGTACTGAAGGCCAGGAGAGTACGGTAAGAACAAACCCAGACCTCCTGACTCCCTAACTTGTGTGAAAAAACTTTCAACCTCTTGAATGCTCATCAGGCAGAACTCATAGATTCACCATGCTGCTAACCCTGAGAGCAGAAGAGATCCTCAGAGCCATGCCTCTCTACAGGTCCTCCCTTCCCAGACTCAGAAGAGGCCAACGGCCATCCCATCAAACACTGTGGACTGTGGCACTCACTGGCCAAGTGACTGTGCACCGGCACTAGAGCACCCCGACTTCCTCTGCCTGGACATCACTAAGAATGTAGTCTCCCTGAGAGGAAGGATGCACTGGCCAGAGGCCAGTAGTACCGAAGGACCAATCACCTGAGTGCTCGCAGGTCACCAGAGGGCCCAGAACAGCCCAACCAACAGACCCCTGTTCCAAAGCACTCTGTAAAGCTCTTGCCTCTCCAGGAAAAAATGGTCCAGCTCACTGGGGGACTGACCCCAGAAGAGGCTCATGGAATAAGACTGACTTCCTGCCATTAGAGAAATGAAGACTTAAAAGCGTGAAAAGAAACAGCTCTTTCGAAGGGTCCAGAAGGTGCCACTCCACTTCTGTTGGTACAAAACAGCTTCATAGGTGGCAGGGGGAGCTGCCTGGGCTGAGAGTGTGAGGTCAGGCTGCCACTAGCTTGTTCTTTTGTTTGTGTTTTTCTACACTAGCTGTAAGGCATAATTTTAAAAATTGAGAGAGCCAGAGATACGATAAATACAGATGGCATAGATAAGGTGGCCAATGTGTGTGGGGGCTGCACACTTCCGTGGGCCTGCTGACCTCCTGGAGTCTTTGCCATGGTTATCAGCTGGGACACAGAGCCCCGCCTTAACTATGAAAAGAGCTTGTGCATCTGGTGATGGTGGCTCACACCTTGCCTTTAATCCCAGCACTCGGGAGGGCAGAGGCAAGTGGACCTTTGTGAGTTCGAGGTCAGCTTAGTTTACAGAGCAAGTTCCAGGACAACCTCCAAAGCAATAGAGAAACCCTGTCTCAAAAAACCAAAACGAAACCAACCAACCAAACAAACAAACAAACAAAAAACAAAGAAAGAAAGGAAGGAAGGAAGGAAGGAAGAAAGGAAGGAAGAAAGAAAGAGCTGGTGTCCCCCCCTTCCCTTTCTACAATCACTCTATGAACTCCAGGCACCTAAAGTTAATCGGCACAGCCCCCCCCCCAGGCTCTGTCACATGTCGTGGGAGCCCTCCTTCTCTGCAGTCACTGGCTCAAAGATTCCAGCAGTGTCTTCTTCCTTCTCCCACCCTCCCAGGATTCTCCCCTTCCCTTCTGTCCCTGTATGGGCTAGCAGGCATCCTCTCTTTCTCCTCTCCTCTCCCCTCCCTTCCCCCCTTCCCTTCCCTCCCTTCCCCTCCTCTCCTTTCTTCTCCTAACACTTTACAAGAATCAGTGAGAGTCACTCAGTCACTGATACATCTCTGCCAAACCCCCCTTTGGCTAAGGACACCTGGGATGACAATACAACCATTTTCACACATATAGAACATGGGCCAAGGCACTGACTGACTTCCCACACTTAAACAACCTGTTCACTCAGAGGGGGCATAAGGAATACTCGACACTGTCAGAAAGACAGAGCGCCAACAAGCTCACTCCTGGTGGTCACAGACATCCTCAACCAGATCTTAGGGCCTCCTGAAATACCTTGGCTTGAACTCACACCAAGCATTTGGCTCACCCCTTGTACCTGGGCAGATGGAAGAAAGGGAGGGACTGGGGGAGGGGGAGTTCCTGGCCTTTAGAGAAGGACCCTCAGTCACACATACACCTTCTCTCTCAACCTCTCCCCCAAGACTCTTTAAACCTTATCCAAAGAAAATGAAACCAGTCCCCCCACGTCCTGACGCTGCCTGTAGCGAAGCTGGACTCCGCAGAAAGTGTAGCCAAGCAGACACCTGAAAGCGGGCTTGCCCCAGGGCTCTGTTCGCGAGCAATCTCGTTCTCACAGCCCGAGGCAGCACGAGGAAGGGACTGCTCCAAGACACTAAGTTCGAGGAAAAAGCCCGAGCTCTGTCGTCTCATTCTCCAGGTGTCAGTCCCAGGAGGAACAACCTCGAAGTTGAGGGAGAGCCCCGCGTTAGCTCCTGGCCATAGGACTTAGCTGGCTGATTGCCTGTCCAGCTCGGCACCTCACCTTGGTCAGAGACAGTGCGTCGACCTCTTGAGCTTGCTTGACCAAACTTGTGGGTGTTCCGCAAGAGGTGGCATTCAGTTCGCCTGAGTGCGTGTAGGCTTGGGAGGTGCACCAGCGCTCTGAGCTCCAGGCCTGCATCTCAGTCTCCACGCTCCCCCCTCCCCAAGGTACCGAGTGCTGGAGCCCAGCAAAAAAAAAAAAAAAAAAAAAAAAAAACCCTCCTATTTTCTGCAGAGCCGCGGCGGGGTCCCCTTCCTCGCGCGCTGGGTTCTCCCTCAAGCGGAGTCAGGCTGAGCGCTGGGTGCATTTCCCTGAGGATACGAGGGACAGATAGGAGAGGCGTCGAGGAGGACCGGTTGGGGACTAATAAAGTTTAGAAGATGGTGTGGGACGGTTTTCTGACCGTCTTGGCGGTCCAGTCTCCCACTGCCAGTCTCTAAACAACACCCTACCCGAGGAGGCGCGAAGACACCGCCCCCTCCCTTTCTCTCCTCCTTTCCCTTTTCCTCCCAACCCTCTTCCTCTCCCCCTCCCCAATATCCCGCTGCGTCGTCCCCCCCCGGGATCCACCCCGAGTCCCCCAATCCCAGTTTGCACCCAATCGCCGGCGAGGGCGGGGCCTGTGGGAGGGGCGGGGCCGAAGGAGGAAGGGGCGGAGAGGGGCGGGGAGGGACCTGCTACCCAGAGCTTAGGCTAGCGGCCGCGGCGGCCCAGGCAGCAGTGGTGGCGGGCATGGGCGATGGGGGCGTGGAGCGGGACCGTAGCTCCAAGCACCGGGAGGAGCCTGGGGGCCGGAGCGGGCGCCACGGAGACCACGGCGGAACGGAACACTTGCGTGTTGACCCGGGTAGCGGGAGCCCAAGGGAGGTCGCTGCGACCTCCGCCTCCAGTCCCGCGGGCTCCAGAGAGAGCGGCGGAGACAGCGACGGACAGCCGGCCCTCGGTGAGACGGACCACTGCCGCCGCATCCTGGTACGAGGTAAGGGGACGACCGCGGCTCTGGTTCCTTGGGCCACCATCCTGCCCTTCCTGGGGCCTCTAACCTCTCTCAGTTCATATACTGGTTCTTTCATTCGGCAATGCATCCAACAAATATGTGCCTATTGTGTGCGGGACATTGTGTGCGGGACATTGAGCTGAATGCAGGGGACAAAGCAGGGGCTGGAGGGAGTACTTGTTTCTCGCTCTGCAGTCCGTCCTTCTGGGCTGGTTACTCTCTCTCTAGGCCCATCCTGGCTGGTTGCTGTAGTAAGGATGCGAATCAGTTCAGGAAGCAGGACTCCGAAAGCCAGGGCCCTCGCCCAGCGGTTCTCAGAGAAAGGGAGGAGAAAGTGTCACGCGCGCTCCGCAGGGACAAGATAGGGAGGGACCCGAGTGGGCAGCTGCTGAAGAAAGCCAGTTCTGCAGGCGGGCGGAATGCTCCCCCCCACCCCACCAACCCTACCCGCCACCCCGCCTCACCCCACCATGTTTCCCAGCACCGGGTCTTGCATGGGTAGGAGTCCAGGGAGGGTTTGGTGGGAGGAGGTAAGTTGGCTCCCGCCGCCCCAGTTCCCACTCCCCGGCCCCCCCTCTGCCTAGCCTTCCACTTGCCCTCGCCCTGTTTTCCAGTCCTTTCCCAGCAGCGAATTCGCCTTCACAGCGCTCCCTTGCCGCCCATCCAGACCCAGGCCCCCAACGTCAGTCTCCTGGGTCTGGGCCTCTCCAAGTTAGAAGTCTTGGGTCTTACCCTCAGCGGGGCCTGGGCCTGTTGTCCTCCGCCATCCTGGGGTTTCTGGGATTGGCTCACTTGGCTTTCCCTAGTCTTTCCGAGTCTCTTTATCCCACGTACCCATTCTGGAGCCTGCAGGCCTCAGGAGCCCGCCCACCATAACCAATTTCCTCTCTTCTGCCTAGGAGAAACTAGGTTTCTCCCACCCTAGTCTCCAATACCTTGGAGTGAGAGGGTGGAGTACAACTTCCCTGAATCCCTGTCCCCGAATGTGGGACCCAGCTAAGGCAGGACATGCGGACAGCCTGACTGAAGGCATAGAAAGCTGTCTTGAATCCAGATGCAGGAAGGGAAGCTTTCTGAAGAAACTCTCCTGGGGATAGGTGTGGTCACTAGAAGGTTGGATGACCGCTGCCACCCTAGGGACCCGCACGGTGTTAAGGCAGTTGCAGCACCAGCGTTTGAGGACTTGTTGGTCACTTGGAGTTAAACTAGTGTTCCATTCTGTCATCTGAAGGGCTCAGAGTGCAAGAAGCGAGCCAGCAGTTGAGTTTAGCTGAGTTAATCTGCAAGAGATGAAGACAGTCTAATGTTCCCATCTCCTAGGGTAAGGTTTCCAGTTGATGCATACATCGCAGCAACCGAAAAACAGGTTTCCTCTTCTCAGGACGACCGAGCTCTGAGCCCAAACAGGGTCCACCTCCATTCCACCAGCTTTTATGTAGAACAAATACATCTTGTTCATGAACATCAATGGGATTGTCTCTTAGAGCTGGGAGTAAAAAGTGACTCTCTCCTCTGAGGTAGAGCCACTTTAGTCAGGCAGACACATATGTGGAGTTGCCCTGGTTCATCTTCAGGGGTTCACTTTTATACTGTACTCATCTTTTGTCTTAACATTTATAAAGTATATTGTAAATATTAAATGTGAAGTACAGTTATCCACCTGACCAAAATGGAAAACAAATGCAGCCTTCACAAATCCCTCTGCCCCTCCCCCATTTAATGACAAGGATGATATTACAGGCCTGAAATGCCCAGGATGTCATTTACTGCTAATCCCTCCTAGTCAGGGTCACTAGTGTCAGTCACTGCTCAGTTACTTGAAGCCCCACCACAGCTAAGGGTAGAGGCTTCCATAAGTGAAGCTTGCCCAACACTGGGGAAGGGAAGCCTTCATTGTCCAAATAAACAGCCCTCCCATAAGCCCTAAGCACATTTTGACCTTATCCTCTGCTCCTCTGAAGACACCCCCTTCATATCTTCCAAGGAAGTCATTAAAAGGTGCAGGGGAGATTATCTGCCCTGGGTGCTATGAGGACAGGGCCCTCCGGAGAAATCCTCACATCGTTCACCCTCCTTCCCACCCTGGTCGTGGGATTGCTTGAGAGAGATCTTTAGCACTGGAAAAAAATCCAAGGACAGCTGGGGCCAGAGGTGAGCAGCACTGGTGGCTTGCCTCTGGCTTTGCTGCCCTCCAGCCTTGGTGATTTCATCTCCAGGAAGCTTGCTAGGGATCCAGGGTGCTGCCAGGAGCACAGGAAGCACTCTGCAGGGTCTCTGTAAATATTTGTTGAAGGAAGGAGTGGGTAGCCCTGGGGTGACCTACAAATCCTATCTAATGGATGGGGTGACACAGTTTGGTAGTCGGAAGCCCCTGTTAGCTACCACACACACACACACACACACACACACACACACACACACACACACACACACCCAGGCACTGAGTTGCTATAGAAAGCTTGCAATTTAGAGGCATTAGAGGCAAAGAACAACTGATAAAGGAGAATCGGGCCACACTGAGGAAAGCAGTGAGGTTTTCCTCTGTCCTCTGGGTAACCCTGCTTGGCCAGTGTCTCAGATTTCCTCTGAGAATACAAAGCTGGGAGTCCAGGAGAGCCCCTGTTCTGCTCACCCTGCCTTCAAAATGGAGGCATTCTCTCCCAGCAGCCACCAAGATGACAGACCAGACACGGACACACCACAGACTTCCACACAGGGAGGCTTCCCCCAGGACTCCACAGTCTCTAAGGCCCCTAGACATCCCTTGTGCTGGGCCTTTGGCTAAGGAGGGCAGTATGGAAGAAACCTTTTGTTTTATCTCAGAAGGGCTCGCCGGTGGGGGCAGGAGACCAGAGGAAAGAATGGGGCCTCCAAGCTCTAACCTCACCCTGCAGTTGGCCAACCCTGTGCTGACTCTTTGAGTGGAGAGGGATCGGCATAGGCAGAAGAGAGGCAGTGTAATTCATAAATCCCTGTAGTTGGTAATCCAAGCCTCCCACCACCTTTGGCTCAGGCCAGTGGTGTTTTCCCTTTCAATCCAGTTGAGAATCCAACTGATCTTGATAAATCTGAGAATGTCCCACAGTTTAATGGTCAATGCCAGGAGGCCCCAATAATCTGCTCTCTCAGAGGTGCCTCTTGAAGCCTGCTTGCCTCTTCTGCAGGTCTCCAAACATTAGTCAAGACTCACCTGCCATTCCCCAGCCTTTGCCAGAACCATTTCTGAACACAGCAAATCCTTCAGAGGAGTGATACACCGGTCATCTGGTCATCTTCCTGGAGAGCCTTCCACCCAGCTAAAAGGCCCTGGAGAGGACGCTAAACAGATGCACCGGTGCTGGGGGTCCAGGGGCCCTGAGAACACTGGGTCTTTGGCTTGAAATGTTTGACTTGAGCACAATTTGACCCTTCAAATCCTGCAGCCTGTCAGGTCTGAGCACCCAGCATAATGGCTGTGTGGGGCTAGCCTGCCATCTACAGTTGCACCCTCAAAGCCTCTTAAGGGACAGTGGCTTCAAAGGCTAACTGTGGTCTCCTCCAGCTTCGAAGGCTGGGCTCGATTTCTATCAGCTCTGAACCTGGGGACACCAGGCGCTGTGCTGCAAAGCCAGGGCCGCGTTGAAGTGTTGGGCTGCGGAGAGCTGGGCCAGGCCCCAATCCTAGGCCTCTAGGAAAGGGGTATCGCCAGCCATATCTTAGTCTGCGGATACATTCGGAAACCCGGACCTGCGCGCATGCGGAAGCAAATGCTGAGAGCTCTAGTAGACTCAGAAACCGCACTTTGGGAACTTTTGGAGGGTGTGTGTGTGTGTGTGTGTGTGTGTAGAGTACTTAAATTTTTTTCTAGTGGTTGTTTCGTTCTATATTTCCTTTTGGAGGGTGTGTGTGTGTGTGTGTGTGTGTGTGTGTGTGTGTGTGTGTGTTTGCTTGCATGTTTACGGAGAGTACTTCAATTTTTTTTCCAGTGGTTGTTTGGTTCTATATTTTCCCCCATTGCTTTATTTGTTGCCAGCAGAAGAAGTGCATTTCTCGCCGCTGGTCTGTGCGGTGGTCATTTGGATCTCTATTTTTCCCTCCTATGCATGTACGTTCTGCCCTCCACACAGGAAACTGAAGCAGGTCTCAGAGCGTGGCCTTGTTGCTGCTCTTCGACCAACCCTCCTTTTCAGAAAACGATGGGGACGAGTTACAGGGCTTTGATCTCTCGAGCTTTCTTCCCCTGCATAATCGCGGTGGATCACCATATCTACAGGACCCAGTTAGGGACCGCTGAGAACAAATCCTTGGAAAGCTGGAGCAGGGAATGTGGATCGCTGGGGCTGGGGAAAATCTCAGGGCGGCCTCTGCTCCAAACTCACTCAAGGTTCCAGCACCATCGCCAGAAAGGGCATCTGTGCATCTCTCAGGCCTGGACGCCATTGCTCAATTACCTCTGCCTCCTGTATCTCGGATAAATTTCTTCCGTTCCGTTTTAATCAGGGGCGACAGAGGGAGCCTATGAGTTTTTTTGTTGTTGTTGTTTTCTGTCTCTCCCTCTGTTTCCTGTTTGTTTAATATGAGAGAAATTGCTCTTGTTCTCGGGGATCCGGAAGCAAGCCCCTGTCCTGCATCGCAGGTGGAGCCGATCTGAGAAAGGCGCAGAAGGGAGCAAGCCCTCCCCCGGAGACGCCGGGTATCCTAGGAGCCGGGTTTGTCCTGCCTTGCACCCGGAGGGACCGGCCGAAGGGCGGTTAGGGCTCTTTCACCACCTGCAGATGCAGAGTTTTCCATCGGCATAGACTCTGCAGAGAAGTTGCAGCGACCGCGGGAATCTGGCCTCGAAGGCCAAGGGTGGGCACAATTATCCAGATTTCGTTGTGGTGACCTGAAACTGCGCATCAGCCTGCAGAGGTAGTGCCCTCTCTAACCGTTTGCTATGCCTTCCTTTCTTCTTGACTTCGTCCAGACACCAATGTGCACTCCTGTGTACCTGAATGGTTGAAGCCTGGGGTACTTCTCAACCTAGAGGTTTGCTGCCAACCCTCCGCCCCCCCCCCACACTGGGCTCCTAGAACACGCAGTGGCGGGAAGGGGAGGTGTCAGAAGAGCAGGGAGCTGGATTCCCCAGTCCAGTCTGCACCATTGGGAGATGTACACCATGTCTCCCGAGGCCACACAATTTTTCCTTTCTCAAGCACACAGCAGGCACTCGAATATTTGCCAAATAAATGAAAGAACATTTGTTACTATTACCTCCTAAGCATAAGGCGGCCAGTGACCACTCCCCAGTGGATCTACCTAAATTGCTATTTTGGCGTTACATATTCGTATGGACAGGAACTGTTAAAAGTACGATGTCGATGAAACTTTATTTTTAAAATTTCTAACTTTGGGAATTGCTAAAAACTAAGACCGAACAACCTTAATTTCTTTTCTTGGGCGTGTGTGTGTGTGTGTGTGTGTGTGTGTGTGTGTGTGTTCTGATCATAGGGCTGGAAAGGCATCTTGCAAGGTCATGGGAAGTGCTACAGTGGTTCCACCAGCGGAAACTAACCTAGGTTGATTGGCCAGAGTGGTGGCCAAGAGTTGGTAAGGCAGACACGCTAGGAGGCAGAGACCGGAAGAATACCTCAGGTTCAAGTCAGTCAGTCTATCCGAAACCAAAAGGAAAGCGAAAACAAACCAAAACAACAACTCCAACAACGAACACTATATAAATCTGCACTCTGCCAACACACAGGACTCAGCGGCTTAGAACAATGGAACTGTTCTAGCTGGTGGTTTGACCCTGATGTTTGCTCTATACCCTCGTTAGTCGGGGAGGATCCCACATTCCAAGGTCCAGCTTAGGTCGGCCGCACTCCACCTCATCTATCTGACTAGTCCATGGAGGACTTTAATTCCAGAATACAAGCTTAACCGGAAAACAAAACCAATGGCAGCTATGGCTGCCAGAAGCCACTTACCTTCCCCGCATGCCCTTCCAGACGAATTCCTTATGCTATTTTGAAACTCACACTTTAAAAAAAATCTTAAACTGCAGTGGGTATTTGCAATTCCACCAGTCCTGCATCCTTCGCCGGTGCAGTAAGCTAATTGTGTTGCCAGAAAAGGACCTGTACTTTGTCTAATTTAGTATTAATACAGTGAAATGAACTCCCAAGGCCCCTTGCTTTGTGCAGATTTTAATGTTTCAGTGAAATAAATTCCTAGTAGCAAAACTGATGATTTGAAAGGCTTACTCAATTTTAAAAATATTATACTTAATTGTCAAATAGGGAATATACCAACATTTCCTTCAAAATACCCCCGTTTAATTGTGTGTGTGTGTGTGTGTGTGTGTGTGTGTGTGTGTGTGTTCACTCAAGTATGGAGGTCAGAGGACAATTTACAGGAGTGGTTCTTGCCTACCATCTGGGTCCTGGGGAAAGAACTCAGGTTGTCTCTTCTCAGACCTTTGCCTAGGACTTGCTGAACCTTTTCAGCTGCCCCAAATATCCCTCACTCCCCCTTTTGAAGTCTAAGGCAAAAACCCCTTCTCAGCAGTGCAGCATGGCTCAGCCTTGTCTTGTAATCCACTTTTAGGCCATTTGAATGTTTTTGCACATCTGTACAGCTATGTATTTATTTTCTTCCACTGTGTTTTCGATACCAAGAATCCTTGCTCTATTGAACTGGTATATGGTGTTTCATTGTATGGACCTTTGTCATATAGCTGGTTTCCCTAACGGATGGACGTTGGGTTGTTTTCTGTTGCTATAGCATACATGCTGCAGTAAAAACTCGGTTGTTTTTTTTTTTTCTGTGTGTGTTTGTTGGTTCGTTGGTTGATTATTTTCATTTGGTGGGTATATCTGTGAGGGTTCCTCAAAGTGGGTTACTGGGTCAAAGGGTGTCTTTAATTGCTCTTGGTGGTGGCAATTTACATTGCTAGCAAGAATGCCTGACAGTTATTTTTTCCATACCCCTACTGCACCCCAGGTGCTGGGCAAGCTCCCTATCCCTAGACCGGTTTTTTTGTTTGTTGGCTTGGTTGGTTGATTTAGAGTTTGTTGCTGTTGTTGTTAAATATTTTGCAGGTTTGTTATGACTCTTCCTTTTGATCATATTTTCAAATACTCCTTTCCTCATTGGTCCATGGAAATTCTGTATTATATCCACTCCATTGTTCTCAATATTATTGTGATTTTTATAGTTTGCTATAAAACTATAGTTTATAGTTTGCTTTTCAGTTTTGTGATGGCCTTTGTTTTCTTTGGTGTAAGATGTCTTTTTCAATCATATAGTTCATCAAGCTGGTTTGTCTTGTCATATATTTAGAGAGGCTCCCTTACCTCTCTGTATGATCTATGTTTACTCCAATGATGTCCCTAGTAACTGAAAAAACTTAAGCATGTAAGTTATGTATGGCAAAATCAGGCAATGTTTTCACAAACTCCTTTCTCATTTAGCAAATGCTGTGTGGAAATATATATAGAATTCCTTCTTTTTTTTTTTTTAGAATAAACCACACAGTGGGCAACTGTGTAGCTAGCATGCCATTTATTTAATTAGCTTTCTACTGCTGGATATTCAGGTTGGTTCTTTTTCACAATTCTAAACTCTCTGTCTCTGTGTGTGTGTGTGTGTGTGTGTGTGCGCGCGCGCGCGTGCACGCACGCGTGCTTGTGTGCTATTTATGAGAATGTGGGTGCAAATGCCCTAAATGCCCAGTATAAATGCATGCAGAGGTCAGAGCAGGACAAGGCATGTTGTCCTATATCCCTTACTGTCTAATTGCCTTGAGACAGGGTCTCTCACTGAACTGGAAGCTCCTCATTTTGCCATTTCTGCCAAGCTGATGGTTCAGATCCACTTGTCTCTGTCCTCAAGTACTATGGTTTCAGGCACACACCCTGGCTTCCTTTGTGAGTGCTGGGGATTCAAACTTAGGTCCCTGTGCTTGCAGAGCAAGCTCTCTTACCCAGTGAGCCATCTCCCTAGCCCCAAGGAGATTTACTTAATCTTAATTAAGCAATATTAAAAATAAACCAGCAGTTTAAAAATAACTATGGAAGATATAATGAGATACTCACTATTAAGGAATTGTTGCTTTTGTTTTTGTTGTCATTTTGTTTCGCTTTGTTTTAAAATGGTGTCTGGTCATGAACTTGCAGTAATTCTCCTGCCTCAGCCTCATGAGTGCTGGAGTTGCAGGCGGCCTTATCATACCTGGCCTGGAATCATTGTTAATTTTTATTGCAGTAATAGTACTCTAGTTAAGTTTCTTAGAGGGGTCTTTTGTGGGTGAAGTAACATGATGTTTTGCTAAAAAGTATGGCCATACCAAAGAAATAGAACTGTTTCCAAGATGATAATAGTGAACACTGGGAGACAGTGAACATCTATTATACTATTGTCTTTAATTTTGTGTATGTTTAAAATTTATCATAAGAAAATATCTATAATTGGAATTGTTTCACATATGCATGGTATGGTTACAGTTACAAGTTAAAAATTTTAAAGCAAAATTTTTAAAACATTCCAGGCAGTGATGGTGCACATTTTTAATACCAGCACTCAGGAGGCAGAGACAGGCGGATCTCTGTGAGTTTGAGGCCTGCCTGATCTACAAAGTGAGTTCCAGGATAGCCAGGGCTACACAGAGAAACTTGAAAAATAAAAAACAATGAAAGTATAACAAAGCCATTAAAGGTATTTATATATTTCATTCCAAAACATGCTAGCTCACATTCCCAGCAAGCAAAAATACATGTGTCATTTCACTGTTTCTTCCAACAGAGGCCATGCTTTTAAAGTAAAATCTTTCCAAGTAAAAACCCAAACCTCCTAGTTTTGAACTGCTAGTGGAGTTAAACTGTTCCAATCTATTCTGCACTTTATTTTCTCTGCTATGCACTTAATTATTCGTGTGTTGAGGTGGCTTCGGTTGCCTTGAGTTTGAAAGAGATCTTTTTAAAATTGTGTTTGCTTATTTTGTGTGTGAGTGTTTTGCCTGCTTGTATGTTATGCATGTGTGCCAGTGGATGCTTGTGAACCACCATGTGGGTGCTGGTTGTGGAACATGGGGCCTTTGCTCGACTGGAAGCGCTCCCTACGTCTGAGCCATCTCTCCTGCCCTGAAAGGACTATTTTTACACCAAGGAAACAACAAGCTCTCCTTTGTGGTCGTGTTGCAGACATCCCTCAGGTCTTCTTTTTTACAATCATTCTGAGGTTTATTTTGTTTGAGAACAGAAATTGAAACTGTCATCACATTTAATGGCTGTCTCCTTTGGGGATACTAAATTTTAATTCCTGATTAGAAATGGAGAGGGGAAGGGAGGGACTCGGAATGTGGACATGCTGAATTTATGAATGGATAAATCCATTCCACACAGACCCATGAGAACACTCAAGGCACTTATAGAAAATGGTGCTGGGTGTTGCTTCAGCGGCACACAAACAGGAACGATACCAAGGTTAGCATGGCCCCTATGTGAGGATGACACACACGTGTGTGACGCTTTCCATATTAAAGAGGGATGGATGCATGGAAGGAAGGAAGAAATGAAGGAAGGAAGGAGAGAAAAGAAAAGGATGCTGGGCACATTCATTGCCCATACACACCCTCCTGGCGTTTTTTTTTTCCTCACCCCAACACCCAATGCCATGCAAATGCTATGCTAATCGTCGTTAAACTGCATTGTTTAAGAAATTCTTAACTAAACATTGATCTGCATTTGCTTGAATCCTTGAATATGCACACAAACACACATCTTAAGAGTTGTCTGATATGTGGGGGAGGGGAAGTTAGGAGGACAGTGGGAGACTGCTTGTCCGGTTTACTCAAGGTGCTTGGGGGCTGGAGAGATGGCTCAGGAGGTGCTTGGTACATACCATCCTTAGTACTGGAGGGAAATTATTTTGTCTTCAAAGCAAACTAAATACTTAAAAAAAATTATACAAAGGACGGTTGGAGAAATTTTCCTTCTCTGATCAACTTCTAGTCCCCAAAGGAAACAGAAGGGGAGATGGGTTTCCCTGCCAGACTTGCTACTGTGTGAGTTGGAGTTTCCTCTATAAACACGTACATACATACACACACACACACACACACACACACACACACACTTTTCATACATACATACACATAGACACATACACACATCCATTCGTACACACACACATACACAACCTCATTGCTATTGACAGTATCTGGTGAATGTCCACCCAGATTAATAAACAAGACATTCCATATTCTTACTAACGGCTGCAGAGCTGTCAAAGGCTCACTGGTTTTATCAGCAATTTTCCTATTATCAAGCTTTCAACATGTTTTTTGTTTGTTTGTTTGTTTTAATGAAATTACATTGTGGTGGATTTGACCTCAACAAATTCCAGTATTTCTTTGGGAAAAAAGGCCATTCAAGCATTCTAGGCAGGCCCTCATATTTATTGTTGTTTGTTTGTTTATTGGTTGTATTGAGTTTATGTGTTATTTGTTTCACACAGACAATGGCTCTCCAGTACACAATTCGTTCCCTCTCCCTTTCCACCCCCACCCTATTTCCTCTTGTTTCTCCTCTGCTTTTATGTTGTGAGTGTGTGTGTGTGTGTGTGTGCACGCATGTGTGCACATACATACATGATTTTCAGTGTCTCAACAATTCTAGGGCCCCAGTGTGTGAGAGAACACTTGCTTTTTATCTTTCTGATTCTGCCTTGTTTCATTTAACTTCAGTTAATACAACAACCTCCAGTTGCATTTATTCTCCAGCAAACGACTTCTTTACTTTAAAAAAAAATCCATTTTTAAATCTCTGTGTGCGTGAGCAGTGAGCCACAGCACTTGTATGGAGGTCAAAGGACAACTTTCTATGAATCTGCTCTCTCCTTCCACTGTGTGAATCCAGGAAATGGAAACCAGGTCACCAGACTCAGTGGCAAACGCCTTAACCCACTGAGCTCTCACCAGCCTCCAATTTACTTCTTCTTTATGGCTGAATAAAACTCCATTGTGTTACCACATTCTGTTATCTGCTCATCTGCTGACGGACACCTCTGCAGATTCCATGTCTTGGCTATTGTGAATGGGGCTGCCACGATCCCAGCGCGTTCCAGATTGTATCCATTTGTTTCTATTAGGAGCTTTCGAGAACCAAATTATTCTGACTCTGGCCAGCAGTTTTCATAGTCTGAGAAACACGTTTTCAAATATCCCAAGGACCCTCAAGCTGCTCCTGGTCCCTTCTCTGACTTATTGTGAGTCTCAGCATGCTCTCATTTTCCTTTATTTTTAAAGATTTGCTTAGTTTTACCTCATGTGTATGAGTGGGTTTTCTGCATGTGTGTCTGTGAACCACATGTATGTGCAGCGCCCATGGAGATCAGAAGAGGGCTCAGATAACCTGGAACCAGTGTCCTAGACAGCTATGAGCAAACCCCTGAGAGGCCTGTGCTCAGTCACTGAGCTCTCTTCACTGAAACTTTCCATTATAATTAAACACTGGTGTTGCCTCTTCTCTGGATAATTTGTACAGTTTTCCACCATTCTGGCCAGCTTTGACCCTGGCCTTGAGTGACTTGCTGTGTTCTGACCCTGAGACTGCCCTACACGTTATGAATCCCTTCTCTAGGTCTGTGTTTAACTCACTCACTCCCTGCCCTACTCTAATTGTCCATTGCTTTTGCTCTGAATGGTGTGTGTGTGTGTGTGTGTGTGTGTGTATGTGTGTGTATGTTTCCTTGATTTTTGAAGCTTTATTTTTCACATTTAAGTGTTAATTTGGTACTGCATGCAATGTCAGATGGATTGCCTTATTCCAAACAATGAACTAACTGTCCAAGGCCCATGTCTTTTACAGTCCTGTCTTTCCTCCAACTAATTTGAAATGCCATCCTTGTAGAACATTCCGGATCCCTGAGGGCATGTGGCTCTGCTTCGAGGCTCTCCTCACAGAGTCACACCACTTCAGTGATTCTTGATCTGTAATAGATTTTGCTGTGTGGCGATGGACGCATTGTCTCCTTTTTCTGTTTTTGATGTGTGTGTGTAGAACTTTGTAAGTAAACACATATATTTGTGTATTTGTTTGAGACAGGGTCTCTGTGTGGCTTTGGAGGCTGTCCTGGAAATCGTTAAGTAGGCCAGGCTGGCCTCGAACTCACAGAGATCTTCCTGAGTCTGCCTCTCAAATGTGCCACCACACCCAACTCTAGTTTGATGATTTTTATTGTCACACAGTCACTGTACATGGTGATGGGTTCACAGAGCCTTTTTTTTTTTTTGAGTCTGGGGAAATGATTCTGAGTAAAGTGCCCATGGGGGAGCGAGGACTGTGTGGGCTGTTATCCAGGTGCTAAGAGGTGGAGGATCCCTGGAGTCTGCTGGTCAGCAGTCTAACCAATCCGTGAGTTCCCAGTTTCACTGTGAGATTCTATCTGAAAAAATAAGGTGGAAAACAATAGCAGAACATACCTGACATGGACCTCTGTCCATCACACACTTGAATATCCACACATACATAGACATACAATGACATTTTCATATACATGTGTCATGCCCTTTGAACAATTTCTCCTTCCTTTCCATTTCTCCCCTTTTGATTATTTACAGTTGTTTCCCCAGCCTTGCTTCTGCTTTTAATCCTATATACACTTATATATACATATATGATTTCATATGTCTGTATATATATATGTCTAGAGATGAGAGAAACATGTAGTATTTGTATTCTAAATTTGGCTTATTTTAAGTAATACTATGATTTCTATTTGCACCCATTTTCTTGCAAAATTCATAAGTTGATTCTTCTTTCTGGGTGCACAAAATTCCATTGTGGATATGCATTACTTTTTCTCTGTCCATTCATCTGTTGATGGCCAGCTGGGCTGAATAGTACTACAATAAAATTAGATAGGGGTCTCCAACTTGTTAAATTTTGCCTCTTCTTTTTTTTTTTCCCAAGACAGGGTTTCTCTGAGTAACCTTGGCTGTCCTAGAACTCACTCTGTAGACCAGGCTGACCTCTGACTCTGAGATCCCCCATCTCTGTCTCCAGAGTGCTGGGATGAAAGTCGTGCACTGTTGCCGCTGCCGCCACCCAGTGCTTCATTTTGAAAGACTTGTCCTTAACTATTTAAATTTCCACAGTAAACTCGAGAGTGAATTTTCCACAAGGAATTTTTATAGTGCCAACATTATATTTCTGGATCAAGGCAGGAGAATCTAACACAGTAAAGTGAGATGTAGTGGCGTGTGCCTGTAATCCCAGCACTCCAGAGGCTGAAGCAGGAAGATCTCTGAGTTCAAGGCCAGTCTGGGCTACATAGCATAACCTTGTATCATATGAATGAAAATGAATAACAACAAAGCCACACACGACAGCTTCTTGCAGAAAGGGCCTTCCTTGGGAAGTGAAGCCAGGGAGGACTACCATCAGGGTTCTGTGGGAGAGGGCCAAAGGGGTCCTGTTTGGCCTGGAGATTGGGTTTGTAACTTCCAGGTTTGTTTTATATCTTCTCTGCTCCCATTGTTTTTTTTTAAATAAATTAGTTGCATTTAAAAGTAATTTAAATGTATTATTTCTCTCCCTTCCCCACACAGGAGCCCTAGAAACAGAACCTTGTCTGCCTCGCTGGTCCCCATGTCCTCAGAGTCTAGATCAGTGCTTGGCACATTTATAAATATCTATTGAATGGTTAGATAGATATGATTCTTCTTATTTACACAGATTGGATAATACTGTACATGTTATTTATTTTAACATAGTTTCAATGATATTTTATGTGTATAATAGCTTTGCATGTATGTATGTATGTATGTGTCTGTACCATGCATATATGTATGTGTACCACATACATGGAGTACCTGTGGAGGTCAGATTCCCAGGAACTGGAGTTACAGATAATTGTGAGTCACAGTGAGGATGCTGGGTACTAAACCCGGGTGCTCTTAACTGCTGAGTCATCTCTTCAGCCCCCTAAATGTGTCATTTTATAAGTTACTTTCTTGCACTTAGTGTCAGTTCACATGATCATTACTGCACTCTAGTAGAAGATTCCGACTAGATATTTTATAGTATGTTCACTTATTTCCCTGTGGGTAACATTGAGGATTTTTGAGAAAAAATGTTTTATTGTTAATGTTGCTTTGAGTCTGGGTCTTACTGTGTTACCCAGACTGGCCTGGAACTCATAGAGATCCACCTGTGTCTGCCTTTTGAGTGCAGAGAGTAAAGGTGTGCTCCACCATGCCAAGCCTATGCTTTGAGGTTTTAGTGTGCATATGTGTGGGTATGGGGTGTCATAAGTGCATACGTAGAGACCAGGGTCAACATAGGTAGAGACTAGAGTCACCACTAGGTGTCTTCCACAATCTTTCTTCATGTGTTGTTGTTATTATTATTTATTTTTGTTTTGTGTGAGTATTTTCCTGCATACATACATACATGTATATGTACCACACAGGTAGAGAACCCACAGAGCCTGAGAGGGCTTTGGATCTCCTAGAACTAAAGTTACAGAGAGTTGTGAGCCACCTTGTGGTGCTGGGACCAAACCTGGGTCTTCCACAAGAGCAGTAAGTGCTCTTAACTGATAAGCTGTCTCTCCAGTGTTCCACAAGAGCAGTAAGTGCTCTTAACTGATAAGCTGTCTCTCCAGTGTTCCACTTTTAAGTGCTCTTAACTGATAAGCTGTCTCTCCAGTGTTCCACAAGAGCAGTAAGTGCTCTTAACTGATAAGCTATCTCTCCAGTGTTCCACAAGAGCAGTAAGTGCTCTTAACTGATAAGCTGTCTCTCCAGTGTTCCACTTTGTTTTTTGAGACAGGGTCTCTCACTAAACCTGGAGCACATCAGTTCATCTAGCTGGCTGACCAATGAGCTCCAGAGATCCAGGTGTCTCAGCTCTGACTCTTGCTGGGATTGCAAACACCCACCTTGCTCAACTTTACCTGGGTGCTTGGAATTTGAACTCAATTCTTCATACTTGTACAGCAGTCCTCTTGTCCACTGAGCTATTTCTACAAAACAGTATTTTCATCCAACTGTTTATTGTATGTTTTGGTGTTTGGTGTTTTGCTCAGACAAGATTTCCACTTTAATGGAGTCAGATGCATCCTTTGTGTTTCTTCCAGTCTCCTGGGTTCTGTCTGCAGAGAATGCTCCTAATATAGAATTGGGCGAGGTGTCTCACACCTTTAGTACCAGCACTCTGGATGCAGAGGCAAGTGGATCTATGTGAGTTCGAGGCCAGCTTGGTCTTTAGAGTGAGTTCCAAAACAACCAGAACATAAAGCTGGAGAGATGGCTCCTAAGTTAAGAGCACTGACTGCTCGTCCAGAGATCCTGAATTCAATTCTCAGCAACCACATGGTGGCTCACAACCATCTATAATGAGATCTGGTGCCCTCTTCTGGCGTGCAGTGCAGGCAGAACACCGTCTATATTTAAAGAAAAGGAAAAAAAAAAAAAGACAGGGCTAAGACACCCCGTGTTGAAAAAAAAGCAAGCTCCTAAAACAAGCAAGGTCATAAGAAAGTGTCCTGCAGATGGAGAGACTGCTCAGCAGTTAAAAACACAAACCTGAGTTCAATTCCCACTCAGCAGCTAATAACTTTCTGCAACTCCAGTTCCAGAAGATCTAATACCTTCTTCTGTCCTCCTCAGTCACCAGGTCCATACGTGGTACACAAACATACATGCAGCCAAACATTCATACACACAAAATAAAATAAAATAAATCTGAAAGAAAAAGTATCATACCATAGTTTTGCAGTGTCTTTACCAAATAATTTTTTATAATTTTAATCCATCATTTTATAATTGATGATTTGTTCTGTGGTTTACTTATTTATGGTGTGAGATAAAGTTTTCACTTAATTTTATTCCAAACAGATGATTTGTGATCACCAGTACATTTAAGCTTGCTTGTAAGCATAACCTGCCCTCATTTGGAATGTCCCTTACAGGCTGGAGGAATGGCTCAGTAATTAAGAACACTTGCTACTCTTGTAGAGGATCTAAGATCTGTTCTGAGTGGCTCACAGCCAACTACATCTAACTCAGCTCCAGGGGATCCAACAACCTCTTCTAGCCTCTGTGGGCCCTGCACACACATGTAGGGCAGTGTGGTGGTGGATAGTTTTAGAATATCCCTGCCCATAGCTCCATACATGTCTGATAGCGAGTGTGCCCTCCATCTGGAGCACCATTCCATTTCCGTCATCGTCACACGCCACCTATTTACTTAGTATTTTAGTATAGTGTATGTTTTTTTTTCTTTTGGTTTTTATGAGACAGGGTTTCTCTGTATTGTTTTGGAGGCTGTCAGTCCAGCCTGGCCTTGAACTCACAGAGATCCGCCTGCCTCAGCCTCCCGAGTGCTGGGATTAAAGGCGTGCGCCACCACTGCCCGGCATGGTGTATGTTTTATTAATTAATTGGAGGAGGCATATGTGAAGGTCAGAGGATACTTTTCAGGAGTTGGCTCTCTTCCACCATATGTGCGTGTGTGCCTTCTAGGAATTGAACTCTGGTCATCAGGCTTGGCAGCAAGCAACTTTACATGGTGAGCCATCTCTACAACTCTAAAACTAAATACTCACTTTAGCCTCACCCACCTAAAATCATTGTCTATTAGTTACTTTTCTGTTACTGTGATAAAATACCATGACCAAGGCAACTTATAGAAGGAAGGGTTTATTTGGGCTTACGGTTCCAGAGGAATTGAGTTCATCACCATCCCGGCAGGGAAGCATAGCAGCAGGCAGGCATGACAACTGGACTAGCAAACTGAGAGCTCACATCTTGAACTGCAACCACTAGGCAGAATGTGTGTACTAGAATTCTCAGTGGCTTTTGAAACCTCAAAGCCCGACCCCAGTGACATACTTCCTCCAGCAAGGACACACCTCATAAACTTAGCCAAACAGTGCCACCAACTGAGGATTAAGTATTCAAACATCTGAGCCCATGGAGTGGCAATGCTCCCCCTAGATCTTGCAGGAAGAGAAGAGTATTGCCCAGGTAGGCTCGGAAACTTCAGGGAGCTGCCCAGGAAAGGTGTGCAGCCTACATCACCAGGTGTAAGCACCCTCCCTCCTGCCTGCTCTGCAGATAGCCTGGTCAGATCTCCACCTTCGCAGATGGGCTCTCTGGGAGTGGGGAGGAAGCCTTTGGCCTCATCTCACCACTGGGAACAGTGGAAGCTGAGCAGACAGAACCATCCCCTTCATAAGGTTTCCATATTCTTCTGGAATATGGAAAGTATGGGGTCTAGGGTGCTAAGCAGTCCCAAGAGGCCCATGGTTCCTACAACACGCCAATAGCAAGACCTTCATCCATCAGACATACTCGACTCTGAGCCTGAGTGGGACCTGGGCCGGCAGGGTTCAGTCCCCTCTGAGTGGAGATGTCCTTCTTCCCCCACACCATCCTATCCCCTCCCTGACTCACCTGCTTCTGGATATCCACTGGGGCGAGCAGGAGCCATAAGGGTCAGGTCATGGCATGGGTATGGGAAGGAGGGGCCAAGGCTACCTATCTGAAGTAGAGATTCTAAAAGGAGGACTACAGTCCTTCGGGGCTGGAAGGCAGGCAGTACCCCCAAATAGGTATCCTGCCTTGTGTTCTCCAAACAATGGGCTTTTCCAGAAGATTCCTTTGTACTCATTGCTAAAGTCTTTGCTGAAACTTGTCAGCTAATTAAGGCCTCCCCACAGCGTGTTCATGAAATGAAACAAGGGCAGCTGGTAGCTGTTGTTTGCCTGTTGGGGACTGAACGCAGGGCCCTGTGCCTACTAGGCAAGTGCTCCTCTGAGCTACATCTCCAGACCCTGCTCGTTGCTGTTGCTGGGATTGCAGGAGTGTGCTACCACTCTTGGCACAAGCAGTGTTTCTAGGGTTTATTGAATACTGACAGTGGGACCTTCAGGGAGTTACTTAAAACTTGCTCCTCATCTATAAAGTGGGAAAGTGACAGCTTCATCTCCATGGAGACACTGGGAAGGTTCAAACTCAAGACCAACAGCCCAGGGCAGGGGCTGAAGAAGCACCCTGACCTTTGTTCTTTTGTTGTTATCAAATATTTATTTATTATTATGTATACAGTGTTCTGCCTCCATGTAACCCTGCAGGTCAGAAGCAGGCACCAGATCTCATTACAGGAACAGGTTGTGAGCCACCATGTGGGTGCTGGGAATTGAACTCAGGTCCTCTGGAAGAGCAACCAGTGCTCTTAACCGCTGAGCCATCTCTCCAGCCCCCCTTTGTTCTTACTGTTGCTTGCTTACATGTGTATAGTGTGTTAGACTAAATCCGCAACCCTGTTACCCCCACCCTCACTCCTCTGGTCTCCCTCTTCCAGACAAGTCTCCTGCTTTCATATCTGTAAAAAAAACACTTTAATTACATGTATGTGTCTATGGGGACATTTATGCACATGTGTATAAGTACCCATGAGGCCAAGAGAGGGTGCAGAATCCCCCAAAGCTGGAGTTATAGATGTTGTGAGTCTCCCGATGTGTTTTCTGGGAACAGAACCCAGGTTCTTTGCAAAAGCAGTTGTCGCTCTTCATGACTGAGCAATATCTCCAGCCCCATCTCACCATTCCTTGGTAGGACCACTATGTAAGCCAGTTTAGCTACTGGCTTCCCAGCCCATAGAAAAAGCTGTTTCTGCGCCCCCTGGTGGAAATGAGGGTCCTTGCAGCTGCAGGAGGTGGCATGTTGCAGGGGCTTCCTGAGCAAGAGCTGCCTTCAGTTGCTAAATTGGTGGTGGTGCTGGTGGTGGCTTTGTTTTTGAGACAGGATCTTTTGTATCCCAGGCTGGCCTTGAACTCCTGGTCCTCCTGTTCCACTTCCCAAGTGCTGGGCTTGCAGGAGTTCAGCACCATGCCCTGCTGAGCTGGTGTGGTAAGCTTTCCAGGTTGCTGCTCCTCCCATTGTGGGGAACTGCAGCTAGTCCCGTTGCGTGACTTCCCACAGGGTACAGTGCTGCCTTAGTCCATCGCCTGATTATTACCTGTGATAACAGTTTCACATCAGTGGTGGGGAGCTTCGATTAAAGCATTGTCTCTTTCTGAGCTTTGTGGTGCTCTGTGGTGATGGTGGGCTGTAAGTCCTGGGCCCTTCTTAAGTGGACTAAAGAGGTTGTGTATGAAAGACATTGGTCTAAAGCCCGAGGTGGCTTGGCTGTACAGGGACACAGCGAGTGGGGTAGTTCCCAGGCTGGAAGATAACCCAGCATCCTAGCAAGGTGGTGCCAGCCCTTGGGCTCCTCCTGGGGTTCCCAGCTCCTATTCTCCTCTATATCACATCAGTTAACACCCTAATGGACCCCAGGAGGGACCAGGGCTCGGCATCTCCAGGAAGCCTCCGTGATTGACCACATGCAGTTCTAATCCGTCTTCTCTGGACTTGAGGACTTGGTTGGTTTCGTCCCAGTTAGTCCTCACTCTGCAAAGAGAACAGAGCCCTTGATGAGCCATAAGTGGGTCCTTCCTGCCCATCATAGCCAAGCTGATGTTCTTTTTTTTTTCGAGATAGGGTTTCTCTGTGGCTTTGGAGGCTATCCTGGAACTCACTTTGTAGACCAGGCTGGCCTCGAACTCACAGAGATCCGCCTGCCTCTGCCTCCTGAGTGCTGGGATTAAAGGCGTGCGCCACTAACGCCCGGCCAAGCTGATGTTCTTACTGAGGCACACTCTCCCCTCTCATCCTCCCTCTCCTGCCTCTCTTCCTCTATCTCCCTCCCTCCCCATCCCTCTTGGCTTCCCTCCATCTTTATCCATCCATCCATCCATCCATCCATCCATCCATCTTATCTCCATAACACGGCATACATGGGGCTGCTGAGGAAGCTCAGCTCAGAGAGGCTCTCGGCAAGTTCTCTGGGATCAACTATTCAGGAAGGAACCTGAGGATTCCGGATAGGATCTTATCAGGCCATGAGTTCAAGGTTAGCCCGGACTACATGGTGAAACTCTATGAAGGAGAGAGTAAGAGGAGGAGAAAGAAAAAAAACCCACAGATGATCTAACACAACTAGTGAATTAACCTGGCTCCCTTCGTGGTGTTTGCAGATGCCAAGGGGACCATTCGGGAAATCGTCCTGCCCAAGGGCCTGGACCTTGACCGACCCAAGCGGACCCGCACCTCCTTCACAGCAGAGCAGCTGTACCGCCTGGAGATGGAGTTCCAGCGCTGCCAGTACGTGGTGGGCAGAGAGCGCACAGAGCTGGCCCGCCAGCTCAACCTCTCTGAGACCCAGGTGAGAGTTAGGCCAGGCTTCCACCGTCTGGTCCTGGTGTCTGGGGACTGTCTTGGTGTATGAGGCATGGAGGGGCATGACTTGGGAGGAACATGGGAAAACTGAGTGTCACAGTAAGGCAGGGCCAATAGTGTCAACAAGAGTGCTGTGGTGCTGACACATGCCTGTAATCCCAGCACTCAGGAGGTGGAGGCAGAAGCATAAAAAAGTGGAAGCCTGGCCGAGCGGTGGTGGTGCGTGCCTTTAATCCCAGCACCGGGAGGCAGAGGCAGGCGGATCTCTGTGAGTTCGAGACCAGCCTGGTCTCCAGGACAAGCTCCAGAGTAATACAGTGAAACCCTGTCTCAAAAAACCAAGAAAAAAATTGGAAGCCAACCTGGACTGTAGAATGAGACCCTATCTCAAAGCAAACAAAATTTAAAGGATAAAGAAGAAAGTGAGGAAGGAAAAAGAAGCAAGGAGGAAAATGGGAGAAGGTTCAGTGGGTAGAAGCACTTGCTGAGCAAACATAAGAACCTGAGTTCAAATCCCCAGAAGACACATTAAGAACCTGAATGTGAGTACCTGCAATCCCAATGCCCCTATGTAGAAATGGAAGACAGGGAAGGAGAGTCTCCTCAACCTTCTTGCCACGGGCATTTGCAGTACAGCAAAAAGGCAAGGAGACCCTGTCTCAAACACCGTGTATGGCAAGGACCAGCACCGGAGGATGTCCTCTGACCTCCACATGCAGGCCAGGGCACACACATGCCCATATCCATACACAAGGATGTTCACAACACATACATACACACAGGAAAGGAAGGAGAGCAGAGGAGGGTTGGGAAAGTCAAGTTTCCGCAGAAGGGATCCTTCATATTTAAGGAAAATGGAAAAGGCCATAGAGACAGGGCACATTCACAGGCAGGGAGTGAGTAGCTTAGAAGATGTCTATCCGGTATGCCACTGTTCTATTGCTGTGAAGAGACACCATGAGAACAGGGGAGGCTTAGATGGAAGGAAAGGCGAGAGCCTGGTTCAGTAGTCCTTTCCCTCAACTGGCCAAGGGACGGGCTAAGGACAAGCGGCCAAACCCCAGTGCTGGCAGAGCCACCAGCTAGCTTAATTAAATAAGTGCTTCTCCGGCTATTCAGCAGTTTTTTCTAGTCAGTCCTAGTACATTGCCTCTGCCCTAGAAGTCCAAGACAGCCGGCTAGAGGTACCTCCGCACAGAGTCAAAACCAAGCCACCATCCACGCTTAGACAGCCAGTTTCTGTATGAACCCAGGTCCCAGGAAGCAGCCTTTGAAGGATGAATGTCTAATGCATGCCTCTCATCCCTGCATCCAGCAGGCTGAGGAAGGAGAACTCAGAGTTTAAAGCCAGCCTGGGCTTCACAGGGAGACCCTGTCTGATTTCTAAGTTATTAATGGCTTTTTCATTTTCAAATGAACAAGTCTTAGAATCAAACACTAACCTCAGAAACAAGGAGATATTCTCCCAGAAAAAAAAATGTCTCGTAGCCCTGGAAGCTCCTCTTCTTCTGTGGGCCTTTGTGGCCCAGCAAAATATCAGGACATGAGGCCAACAAGCAGCCCACGAGATCCAGGGATCCAAGATGGCAACCTGCAGAGGAGCCCAGCAGGGCAGCTAGTGCCAGGATACACTCTACAGGCTAATGCCCTGGCCCTCCAGGAGTCAGCCAGCCATGGCTTTCCAGAAGAACGGAGCCTGGAAGAGTCAGTGCAAGAGGCAGGAGGAACCAAAGCCTCTTGGAGGAGCAGGGGTGGCTCAGGGGGTCTGAGCCTGTCTCAAGCTTATTGAGCTCCTGAACTAGCCTCTAGAAGCCCTGAGATTGATGGTGAGGAAGACAGAGGCACGGGTGGGAATCTCCCCCAGGGTTTTCTAGCAACCCTCATGCCTGGGCTGGAGAGATGGCTCAGTGGTTAAGAGCACTGGCTGTTCTTCCACAGGACCAGGGTTCTGTTCCTGGCACCCACATGGTGTTCACAACTGTCTGTGACACCTTCACACCAATGCACATAAAATAAAAAAGAAAGAAAAAAGAAATCCTAATGCCTCCATCCTGACCCTGAAAGAATTTGGAATGAGCCCTGGGAACCAGGAGTTACAATGTACACTGGAAACTTGTGTGCAGCCAGCCTTAAGAATCTACATATGATAACAAAAGAAATGCCAGGTCCTAGCCCCAGCCTCGCCTTCCCTCCACATCCAGGACCCACCTGCTGGGGGTCTCCCTTCCCATGCCTTTCTCTCTGCCTGCTCATAGAACTCTGCCAAGGCAGGATGTAGTGGGGAGCACAGTCCCCAGATTTTGTCATTCTGCGTTGGCCATACCCCTTGTCGTTGTCACCCGATTCTGCCCAGAATGGTCTGTACCTTTCCCAGCACAGGTCACATGACTTTGGAGCCTCTCTCGACTCCATCTCTCAGAGCCACTCAAGTGGCTGGACTTCTGAGGTCCCTCGAAAGCTGGAGAGGATGAGAAAATCTCCCCAGCCTTGCCCTTTGGGACCTCTGGGCCACTGTTCCTTCTCTTCCTCTGTCACGTACTGTCCCTGCTCATGGATGAGAAGCACCCGTGACACAAACTCAGTTGACAGTGTTGACCTAGCATACACAGAGCCCTGGGTAGCATCCCTGGCAAGGTGTCCAACTGGATGTGGTCCTATAGGCCTAGAATTCAGCACTGTGATCCCAGCAGGAGGTTCACAAGTTTAAGGTCACCCTAGACTACATAGCAAATTCAAGGCCAGTCTGGAATCCAGAGACCCCAGCTAAAATATAAACCAATGAGTGGCAGTTGGTTGCTTGGCTTGGATCTCAGTTCAGAGGTCTGGGCCTACAGCAGTGCTGGGAATTATGTACACATAAGCAATGTCGAAGACCAGACACCTGGCTAAGACCAGTGTGTTGGCCATGAAGGGGTAATTTGATCCTTCAATGGACCCCCAGACTCCACCTCCTGTCTGCCAATATGCTCCCATAGGCCAGAGCATCAGTGAAGACTGTTGTGAGGTGACACTAACAACCTGCTCTTCTTTCTCCCCCTGGTCCCCCCCCTTCTGCCCTTTTACCCCCACCCACCTCTGAACTCTGCTCCTTTTCTCTTGGCTCCGCCTCCTGCCCCTCCCCTTCCGCCTTCTGAAATTCCTGTGTGCTCTCTGCCCCAAGGTGAAGGTCTGGTTCCAGAATCGCCGAACTAAGCAGAAGAAGGACCAGAGCAGAGACCTGGAGAAGCGGGCATCCTCCTCTGCCTCCGAGGCCTTTGCCACCTCCAGCGTTCTGCGGCTTCTGGAACAGGGCCGGCTGCTCAACGTGCCTAGGTCCCCCAACCTCCTGGCACTGAGCCCTGGCCTTCCAGGCCTTCCTGCCAGCCACAGGGCTACCTCCTTGGGTGACCCCAGGAACTCCTCCCCAAGCCTCAATCCAGTGCCCTCGGCCTCAGCATCGTCCCCTCTACCGGCCATCTGCTTCTCCACAGCCCCGCTCCTGGACTTGCCTGCCAGCTACAAACTGGGGTCCTCGGCGTTTGAGCCGTACATAAGGCTAGAACAACAGAAAGTAGGCAGCCCTGGCCAAAGTGGCAGGAAAGCGGACACTTAGGTCCCATCCCCATGTGACACTGAGTCCCCAGCCCAGCACTCCCCCAGCCTCCTGGCCTCTGTGGACTGTACTGAGCAGGCCTGAAAGAGTAGGGGTGGGCACAGCATGCACCTCTCCACAGGCCCGCAGCTCAGAGACTGAACCAAACGACTTTGGTCCCAATGTACTCTCTGGGGTGTGTGTGTGTGTGTGTGTGTGTGTGCGCGCACGCGTATGCGTGTGCATGTGTGTGTGCATGCATGTGTGCTTGTGTGTGTGTATGTGTCTCACTGAAATAAAGGGAACTGGTCCCAGCAGCACCAACTCACCCCCTTCTGTCTTTGTCCTCAATGTCCAGAAAAAAGGGATCCTCAAAAGGGAGGGGTAGGCACTGGGGCTGGTGTCCACAGGCATGGGTCTACCATTAATGCAGCTTTCTTTCGGCCTCCACAGCCCCTACCACACCTGAGCCTTCTCTGGTTAAACATTCTCCTGTGTAAGCGTTTCTTTCAAACTTCAAAACACTTGTTGGGGTGGGCAGGAAGTCCTTCCAGGCGGTGAATGAGGCAAGGTGAAAGGAGACCTGGGAGGGCATCAAAGGAAGGCCAGAGCAAGGCTGGCCTGGAGAGAGGACCTGTGCAATACGGAGCACTCAGAGAAGTCTCGTTTTGCTCACTTTGCTCTCATTTAACTTTTATTTGTAATAGCTAGAGATTCTCAGGAAGTGGTTGGCTCACTATACTCTGACTTTTCTAGTTCCTATGACAAAGCATGTAGCAGAAGCTGGGTGACGGAGGAAAGGCTTAGCTTATTGCTTGAAGGTGCAGTCCAGCTTTACAGGAAGGCATAGCCACAGAAGCAAGGCGGATGGTCACATTGCACCCAGGAAGCTGGGACAAATGCTGGTGCTTAGCTCCCTTTCTCATTTTTCTTCAGTCTGGGAGTCCAGCCCAAGGACTGATGTCACCCACGTTCAGGGTGTGTCTTCCTCCTTAGTTGAAACTCGGGAAATGCCCTGACATATGCCTAGAGGTATGTAGAGTAGAGGTGACCCTAAACCCCGCTGAGGTGACAATCGCAGTTCTCCATCATCACCCGCCTCTGCTAACGTGGTACATAAATGTCACTTTTAATCACTCTAGATGCTCATGTTCATCTCACAGTGTGAAATGTGTTTAGTCTATCTCCACAAGTCCCTAAATCTTCACAATCCCACAGTAGTTTAAAAGTGTGGAGATTCAGACAAACTCTTAACGGAAAGAGCCTATTTTTGAAGAATTACACACTTTCAATATACAATGGCACAGAATAAATGTTTCCATTCCAAAGGGGATGAATGGGACACAACAAGGAAAGAATGGGCCACAGCAAGACCAGAACCCAGCAGGGTAAATAGAAATCCTGTAGCTCTGGCGTCTGGGCCCAAGTATCCAGGCAGGGATATGGAGGTGCCGATGAATGACCTTGAGTAGCCGTCTCTTAGTTCTGCCACTTACAGACATATAAGCAGCTGTCTTGAGCTAACTCCACGCTGTGCTCACAGAGTTCCTCAACAAATGTTCATGGCCCTAGCGTCTCCATTACAACTTAAGCTTTACCCTCAGAGATCCATGCAACAGCTTCTCTCAGGGCCTCCTGATTTAAACCCGCCACACATGGCCTGGCCCAAACAACTTTCTAGAACCTTGGTGCAAACCCCCATGACCGTAACTCTTGCAGTTTGCATGTCCGTAGCACCAGCAACATGTGGGTGCTGCTGCCAAGTTCTGCCATGAGCCTATGATGTGGTCTGGCCCTTTCTACTGCAGCGTTAGTGGCCTCTGTGCTCTTCAGCAGTCAAATCTCAGAGAACTCTTAGGGGCTCCTCAGCTCAGTCTCTCTTCTTTCAAATGAATTTGCATTTTCACAAGTCGGAGAGTTTGATGGGTGGGCTTGCCCTCAGGGCCCATTTCCTATTGTCCCAGTGCTTAAGACTTGAGCAGTAACCATGCAACAGCCTGAATGCTGTCCTAATGTTTTAATTACTTTTCTATTGCTGTAATAAGATACCACAACAAAAGAAATTTATAGATGAGTTTATTTGGGGTTCATTGTTGTAGAGTTAAGAGTCATGACCATCATGGTAGGGTACATGGCATCATGCAGGCATGATACTAATTGGTGTATGCCTTTAATCCCAGCACTCAGGAGGCAGAGACAGGAGGATCTCTGTGAGTTCAAGACCAGCGTGGTCTAAAAGAGCAAGTTGCAGGACAGACTCCAAAGCCACAGAGAAACCCTGTCTCGGGAAGAAAAAAAAAGCAGCAGTTGAAAGCTCATACACAGATGGGCAAACAGGGAGAAGCAGAGAGAGAGCACTGGGAATGGTGCAAGCCTTTTGAGACCTCAAAGCCCAGCCCCAGTGACATACCTCCTCTAACTAAGCCACACCTCCTAATCCTTCCCCTAGTATTCAAACATGTAAGGCTACAGGAGCCAGTCTCATGCAAACCTGCCATGAGATTTCCTCTGCCAAACAGATGAGTCTATCACTTCTAAGTTCAGTCTCACTCAGATTCTCAGGATACAGGCAGAATAAATTCAGATTCTTTTTCAGAATAAAATATGAATCACTTCTAGCCCATTTAATCATAAAGGCCTCGTTCCCCTCTGAAACTTCATGTGCTAGCTTCAACTATCCATATATTTCTCAGCATTCTAGTCTTCCACCAGATGGCCAGTTTCACTCTTCTTAGACCATTCTAGTGCTTCATTAGACTGCAGCTGAAAATCTCATCCACATTCCTCTCACAAACCATTTGCAGAGGCCTACAAAACCACATGGCCGGGTTTGCAGTAACAAGTCCACTCCTGATGCCAGTGTTCTGTGTTAGTTACTTTTTCATTGCTATGACAAGGTACCTGTTGAAGGATGAGTCTATTTTGGTTCATGGTTTGAGGCTGTACTATGGTAGGAAAGGCTTTTGGTGGCAGGAGTTGGGGGAGATGTGTATATTTCCTAGATGTTTCTAAGTCCTGTCAAACTGGCAGTCAAAGTTAACCATCACACCTAACTACCCACAATGGTAGCATTTTTAATATCTAGCATATATCACACAGAAAAAGTAACGCTGGGACCATGGGAGAAAGTTCACATCATCTCACCTGCTGTGTAGACTCATGGAAGCATGCAAGCAGGACTCTGCTCCTTCGTAGCTACACCCAGCCCCCAACAGAAGAGTTCTTTGACAGAATGGGATGCGTGAGACAGGAGCGGAGACCTGAAATGGACCAGTGCTGGCAGGAGTGATCAGGGAAGACAGCTCAGACTGATCCAAGCAGCATGGTAGCTTCCTGCAGGAGGTGATCTGTAGCTGGCCATGAGATGAACCTTTAAAGACAATGAGGAGATAGAATGGAGAGGAAGGGTTCCCAGTATGGCTCAGGACACAGGGTGCAGGTTATGAGGACCGTGAGAAGACAATCTGCCAGAAACAGGGCATGAGGAGACCAAGGAGTGTTATAGTGAGGGACAAGGGCTTGTTTGAAGGAGGTAAAGCTGAAGCCACACTCACTGTGGGAACTGTGCAGAGGGACATTTGGGCACAAAAGTTAGAAAAAATGTCGCACACCTTTCTCTGTCCTTCATTGCAAGCTTTCAGCACTCAGGGGGCCAGACTGTACGTGAGAAACCTCGGAGCTGGTGCCTGCCAGCTTCCCTGTTTGCAGTCAACCTGGCAGGGGTGGGGGGAGCCGGGACAGAAGGAAGGGGAGGGGCGGCTGCTGGCACAAGCCGAGCCGCCTGCTCCGGCGCCAGCTGGAACTGAATTCAGTCTTGGAGTTGCCACCAGTCTTCTCGGGCGCTGACTCCCAGCTCTCCACACACCATGGC
Organism: Mesocricetus auratus; assembly: GCF_017639785.1. Taxonomy (NCBI): domain Eukaryota; kingdom Metazoa; phylum Chordata; class Mammalia; order Rodentia; family Cricetidae; genus Mesocricetus; species Mesocricetus auratus. The sequence goes on along the minus strand of NW_024429266.1, from coordinate 147,388,497 downwards.
CACGAAAGTAGACAGCAAATCTGGGAGGTTCACCAGCAATAGCTGTGACTCAGTCACAGCTCGAGAGCACGTGCAGGCTGTGACCCGAAACTACATCACCCACCCCCGTGTCAGTGAGTATTCATGTCCAGCTGGTGAGGGGAGTGGGCTGCTGGGAATCTGCTTTTGCCTTTGAAAAGGATGGCCAAGATCTAGGGAGATCAGGGGCCTCTGGGGCCAGTGGAGCCGTGCAGTGGCACAGGCTGAGCAGGGGTTACCTCTGCAGGTGGAGGGATGGCGGTCCCCATTCAGGCTGAGGAGAGGGCTGGGGAGCAACTGTTATCCTCAGGATCCTAGCTAACATTCAAGGTCCAGAGAGAGCTTGAGAGAGAGAGACGGTGGAGAGAGAGGAAGGGAATGAGAACACATGTGGGCCTGTGGGTAAATGGATCTGCAGTGACGTGTAGCAGTATCATCAGTGGCACTGAGGGATTCAGTAACCAGTGTGCTGTGCCTGTAATGGCCTCCTAGAGGAGAGGATCTGGATATAGAAGCACGTATTAGAAGGGCATTCTCCACAGGGAGGGTAAAATGTGTGTGTGAGTGTGTGTATGTGTGTGTGAGTGTGTATATGTGTGTGTGTGTGTCTGGGTATATGTATGTGGGTCTGGGTATGTGTATGTGTATGTGTGTGTGTGCTTGTACACACAGGGTGGAGGTGAGGTGTGTATGTGTGTTATGTGTGTGCTCCTGGATATAATGTGCATGTATGTTCAAGGAGAGAGAACGCATGTGGATTTATGCTTACATGATATATGAGAACACATGTAACTGTGGTAGTGTGTACTGCTGGGGTAGGAACATGCACTTGTTCACACACGGTATGCCTTTCTCAATTTGTCAGTAGGCAACTCTGTGCCTGATGTGTAAGTGTAAGCCAAGCCAATGCCAGGGACAGAAAACCTGGCAAGGTCTACAGGGCCAAAGCCATCCCCCATGTTCTTGTCCAAGGTCACTCTCCCTGGCCCAGTAAAGTCTCAGGCAGCCCAGCTTACTGGAATAAACCAGCTGAGTGGCCCCAGCTGAGCAGGGCCTGAGGCTCCTACAGGGGTGCTGGGGGATGGGAAGGAGCTAGACACAGCCATCCTTCTTCACCCTGACTCCAAAGCTACCCAGCCCCACAGGGCATCCGGTAGCTGAGCTCAGAGTGAGCAGGGTGCAGCAGAGCCCTGGGTGCTGGGCCAGCTAAGCCTGAGACCCATAGAGTATGAACCAGCTAGGGAGAAAGGTGAAAGGGGGCAGGCCGGGTTTCTCAAGGTGGCCTGAAGGCCCTGCCTCATGGACACACAGAGTAGAGAAAACCTCTAGGCAAAGGCTTGGGTCTCCAGGGCCCAGAAATCAGTGGAGAGAGGGGCCTCATTATGCCCAGGGTTTGCGCCATGTGATACCCTGCCCCTGCAGGCCCAACCACCTGTGGGCAAAGGAGAGCTGCCAGGTTGGGTGGGGCAGGAGTCTGGACCTCCAGGCTCAGCTTTCCTTCTGGAATGTGGCCTTGCAGGGATCTACAAGGATCTCCTGGTACAACCTTTGTGCAGTCTCCTCACCCCACCTTTGCTTCCAGCTAGCTGGAAGCTCGAGCTAGGGCAGCCTTCACCAGCTCCTTCCTCCTGCTAGCTAGTGTTTATTGTCAACACCCTGCAGGTTCTCTCTCTCCCTCCCTCCCTCTCTCTCTCTCTCTCTCTCTCTCTCTCTCTCTCTCTCTCTCTCTCTCTCTCTCTCTCACACACACACACACACAAGATCACACCATCAGTGACAGAGCAAAGGCTACAGAAGTGTGCCCTCCAGGCTCTGCCATGGTACCCTACCTTATCACAGGATACCCGAGGGCCTGGACTAGCCCTCCAGGACACCTTCCTAACCTAGCTCAGCCTAGTTCCCCATACCCCTCCAGCCATCTAGGGTACCTGGGTGGAGAGTTCTTCCGGGGAGATGTGGCCAAAGGTAGGAATCCCTCCCCCAAAGCTGTTGCCTCCCTGACAAGACAGGTATGCTGTGCCGCCCCCCCCCCATTCCTCCTCCAGCCAGGCCCTCCACTCTCAGACTCCAGGCACTAGTTTGGGCTGAAGAAGTAGAGAGGGAGCCTAGGGCCAGCCCAGACGTCAGCGGTCCTAGGCATAGAGGTAGTCTGGCCATCCCAGGGCACAGCTGGGGCTGGAAGGGTAACTTAATGCTGGGCTGAGGGACAGAAAGGAGGGGGAGGACAGAGCTGGGGCTGGACATGAGTGCTGGCAGCATCCTCCTTGGCAAGCGGGGCCCCCCTTCAGTGGAGGACCCCCACCCCCCAAAGGTGGCTTTGTGGGATCCCGGGGTCGATGTGGAGCACTGCATGTGGGGTGCACAGCTCGTGCAAATGTGCAAAAGGACAAGGACCAGTGGTTGGAGGGATGCAGCCGTGGGAGCAGTTCACCCGGGGTTTGAGAGCCAAAGGGCAGGGAGTTCCGTAGAGTCCTAACATTCTAACACCCCCACTTCCCCCCAGTGCTGACCCCCTCGCGGCCCCCCAGCAGGATGTGGGTGGAGGAACAGGGCCTGCTGCCCTAGGCTTGCCCCCACCATGGCCTCCAGCCTGCTCGGGGGAGGGGGAGCGGCAGGACACTGCAGGTGTGGCTGGTCAGGCGCTAATTAGGACCTTGGAGGAGCCCTGCTGAGCCTTTGACCAGGAAGGCTGGGGGGAGGTGGGGGTAGGGAGCTCTCTTCCACACTGCAGCCCCCAGTATCAGAGACAATGGGAAGGGGTAGGCAGTGGGGGAGAGTGTCTGCTGAGTCTGGGGAAAGCACATTGAGGGAGAGAATGCCCTGAGGTCAGTGAGCCATCGATCTCCGGGCAGCTCATCACCCTGTGTCTTTCTTCAGGGTCAAGTGGGACTTCCCTGGGTGGGCAGTGCCTTAATCCCTCAGTGCCCCAGAACTGGCTGAACCTCTCCACTTTAGTTTATCTCTCCATGCTAGGAACACAGTCAGGGTTCCCACCAGCCAAGGACATCTTTGTTGTTCAGTGTCCCTTTGCCTGAGTCCTAACTGGACAACTTAAGGGTGGGTGTCCACACCTATGAAAGCAGGAGATCGGACTGGATGTAAGAGTGAGCTGGAAGGAAGCCAGGACTGTACAGTGAATCCTTCCCTCCCCCATCCCCCCTCTTTCTGTCTCTGTCTCTCTGTCTCTGTCTCTCTCTGTCTCTCTCTGTGTCTCTCTGTCTCTGTCTCTCTGTCTCTCTCTCTTACACACACACACACACACACACACACACACACACACACACACACTACCAACAACAACAACAATAAAATCCGAAACCAATCCAATAAAACCAGATGGCTCTGAGAAACGGTCTAGTCTTGTGTTGGGGTCTACAATCCCTCAGGGTGCCAGTCTGTGGTGCTGGGGATTTCTAAGGGAGAAACACGGCAGAGATAGGCAAGGGCAAGGCCTGAGAGCTTGTTGAATAGAAACTGGTACTCAGTAGTTTTCTGCAGTGAGGCCACAATGCAGAGAGCTGTGCCCTTCTCCAGCCACTCTGATATTGACCCCAATCCCTTCCTTCATCACTCAGGCAGGGTGCCCAGCATTGCCCCCCAGTCCCTTCCTCCATCACTCAGGCAGGGTGTCCAGCATTGCACCCCATCCTTTCTTCCTTCACTCAGGCAGGGAGCCCAGCATTGCCCCCCAGTCCCTTCCTCCTTCATACCAGGCAGGGTGCCCAGCATTGCACCCCATCCTTTCTTCCTTCACTCAGGCAAGGTGCTCAGTCTCCAATCCCTAACCTCCATCTCCAGGTACCCTCTCTCCAGGGAGAATTGCTGGGCTACAGGGCTAACAGAGATTTCTCAGGATGAGCTGTGAAGTCATGAAGTCTGGGAGCAGGCTGTCAAAGCAGAAAGCAGAAAGGCCCCAAGGCTGTGAAACCGGAAGTGATCCTTTTGGGCTCTGTGGCTCTCTTCTCTCCTGAGACAAGACACCCACTCTGGCCCCCACTCCCTGTAGTCTCTTGATCCCAAACTTACTGCTGTCTTCCTGCAACTCTATGGATCCAGCAAAATGCCAGCTCTCCCCAGGCTTGGAAACATTCACCTGCCAGTCCAAAAGTTTCCCCACCCTGGTCGGGTGCTGGTCCTGGCCCGGCCTCTGCTGGTTTCACCAGCTCCACTCGATAGCATCCTCACAGTGTAAATTCCATCCGAGAGTCTGTCATGCCCCCCACCTGACACCCGCCACCCTCGCCGACCCCCACCTTCAGTACAATACATATTCTTTCTCTTCTTTTCCACTGTGCTCCTCGGCAGTCAGGAGCTGGGGGTGTGGCCCTTGTGCTGGGCATCAAGACTCCCATTTGGCTTGGGGCCAAGGTGGGGATACCTGTTGGTCCTGTTGTGGGACGTATGGGAATAATGAACTGATAGAACCACTTAGTGCCTTCCAGAACTCAGCCAGCCCTGTGTGCGTGGGGAATGTCAGTCTTGTGCTGAGCATGGCAGAGACCATCTCTGACAGCTCTCCTGACACTGGAAGCCAGCCTAGAGGAGTCCTGAGTCACCTCCCTCCTCTCTGTCCTCTAAGGCCCTGAGCAGCTGGCCATCAGGGGTTCTTTCAACTCTGTCATGGGCACTTTTCCTCAACTCCCTGGGGCTGGATGGAAGGCTCCCCTTAGCTCAGCCCCCCCCCCCCCCACACACACAGCTTGAGATTGCTTCTTCTTGAGCATCCGCTCTGGTCACCAGCCCAGCCCACCCTTCATCTCCTCCACTCCTGGCTTTGCACCTACCTCACCTGCCCATCTTGCCCTCCACGTGGCCCTTCCATCCCACCCGCCCGTCATCTCACCAGCCCATCCTGATCTTTCCCACATTACATCCCTGTAGTTTCCATAGTTTCAGCAATGTCATGCTCTCTTTGGTGCCACTCAACAGACAGAATTTAAAGAAAGGAAGGGAAGAAGAATGGGGGGGCGGGAAGATGCCCAGGGAACAGGGAATGAGAGGGAAGGACTAGAGCCTGGGCTGCTCTGTAAGAGCCCTTCTGTGGGGGACATTGTGGGTTTCTCCCAAGGATGCTAGACATGGACGGAGAGGGAGAGGGTGGCCAGGGGGATGTGCCTGATGATGTGGCCCTCTCGTGAGGGTGGGTGCAGGGGCAGAAGGACATTGAGGAGGAGCCATTGAACACAGGTGGTAGGTCTGGCCTGAGGGACAAATGCAGGGTGGGGAGCTGGCCTTTCACCCCAGGAGGGGCTTCTCCTGGAGCCTGCCTCAGATAAAGGAGGACCTCCTTCAGCAGCAGAGGGAAGAAGGCAGGTAGATGATACAGGGGCAGTAGATAGTTCTGGAAGGGAATGGGGTGTCCTACCCTGGCAGTTCAGGGCTCAACCTTGAGCTTTACAGATAGTCCATACACTAGGACCGTCCTGGCAAAGGCCAGCAGAAGAATGGCTTTATGTGTTTGCTCCTTGTGCATGTGCTGTGAAACATTAAGTGACTGGGAAGGCATACACAGGGACACTGGCTTCCTCTGGGGCCAGCATGCTGTGGGCCATTTGGGGCCGATGGGGGCTCAGGGCAGGCCCTTTCCAAGGTGTGCCACAAGCATGCCAGTGACTTTGAGCCAGGCTTTTTTTCCGTCCCAGGCCCATTAAGCCCACCTCCCCTGAGCTCCTGGGCCTGTGAGTGACCCACCCAGGATCAAGTTCCTTCCCAGCCCAGCGCCCCACTAATCTGGTCTGGCCAAATTACTTGTCTCCATTGTATTACTGGTGGCCCATAGACTCTCTGAGAGAGACTAGCTATGGTACTCCATTGCCACAGTCAAGGGACCACAGCCTCCTCAGAGCCCCTGAGCTAGCCCCAGCAGGACCAAAAGTAGACTTCCTACCTATCAGTCCTTTGATTTTACCCTGGAAGCTGAGCTCTCTTGTGTGTGTGTGTGTGTGTGTGTGTGTATGTGTGGTGTGTGTATGATATGTGTGGTGTAAATGTGGTATGTGTGGTGTGTGTGTATGTGTGTGTGATATGTGTGTATATGTGTGGTGTGTGTGTATATGTTTATGTGGTGTGTGTGATGTGTGGGGTGTGAGTGTGGTATGTATGGTGTGTGTATGTGTTTTGTGTGTATGTGTGTGTGCATGTGTGTGTATATGTTTGTGTGGTATGTATGGTGTGTGTTGTGTGTGTATGTGTGTGTGCATGTGTGTGTATATGTTTGTGTGGTGTGTGGTGTGTGTATGTGTGGTGTATATGTGTGGTGTATGTGTGTGTTGTATGTGTGTATATGTGTGTTGTATGTGTGTATATGTTTGTGTGGTATATGTATGGTGTGTGTATGTGTGTGGTATGTGTGGTGTGTGTGTAGTATGTGTGTGGTGTGTGTATATGTGTAGTGTATGTGTGTGGTGTGTGTGTATGTTTGTGTGGTGTGTGTGTGTATGTTTGTGTGGTATGTGTGTGGTGTGTGTGATGTGTGTGAATGTGTGTGGTGTGTGTGTATATGTTTGTGTGGTGTGTGTAGTATGTATGTGTGGTGTATGTGTAGTATGTGTGTGTGATATGTGTGTATATGTGTGTGTATGTGTGTGGTGTATATGTGTGGTGTGTGTATATGTTTGTGTGGTATGTGTATGGTGTGTGTGTGTGTGTGGTGTAAGTGTATGGTGTGTGTGATGTGTGTGGTGTATGTGTAGTATGAGTGTGTGTGGTGTGTGTATATGTGTGTATGTGTGTATATGTGTGTGTATGTGTGTGGTGTGTGTGTGTATATGTTTGTGTGTGATGTGTGGGGTGTGTGTGCACGCATGTGTGGTGTGTGTATATGTGTGTGTATGTGTGTGGTGTGTGTGTATATCTTTGTGTGGTATGTGTAATGTATGTGTGTGGTGTGTGTGTATATGTTTGTGTGTGATGTGTAGGGGGGGTGTGCATGTGTGGTGTGTGTGGTGTGTGTGTTTCTTTCTGGTATCACCCTCTTCTCCCCAACAGGATGCCCAGTGAGCTTGTGGGACCTGACCAGGGCTTGGTAGAGGAAGCAGAGGCTCATCAGGGCTCATCAGTGCAGGGTGAAGGGAGGGCAATGGGCAATGGGGCCTGGGGATGGGCCTGGAGGCCACAGCTGTGCCCCAGATGCTTTCGGAAAATTCAAATGGAGCTGGGAAGAGGGAGTAGGTGAGGTGGGGGTTGAGGCCAGAGGGGAAGCACATGGGGTGGAGAGCTCAGCGGGCCTGGGCAGGACTCTGAGGAGGCCTCTGCCCTCATGCCCTCCTCCAGAATCCTGCAGGTGTCGGGACAGTGGGGGGTCTGTGGCAGGGGCTTGACCCTTACAGCAATGGTGGCTGGTGCTGTCACAGCTAATGACCCTGATGGCACAGGCTGAGGAGGAGGTGGGGGTGTGTTGAGGGCAGGAGACAGGATGCTCCTCTCTCTCTCTCTCTCTCTCTCTCTCTCTCTCTCTCTCTCTCTCTCTCTCTCTCTCTCTCTGTCTCTCTCTCTGTCTCTCTCTCTGTCTCTCTCTCCATTTCCCTCTCTTTCTCTCTCTCTCCTCTGTGTGTGTCAGCTGTCTGTGTGTGTCTCAGTGAATGTGTGTGTCTCTCTCATGAATGTGTGTGTCTGCCACTGAGTATATGTGTATCTCAGTGATTGTGTATGTGTCTTATTGTGTGTGTGTGTGAGTGAATGTGTGTGCATGCACATGCAGACATTTTCCTTGGAGGTAGAACACAGTAGAACTTAGAGGTAGACCCTCACCCACTCCTCCCCTCCCCAGCCTACAGGACCGTGTGCAGCGTCAATGGGCCTCTGGTGGTGCTGGACCAGGTCAAGGTAAGACCGTTCAGTCTGCTTTCCAGCCCCTAGGCCGTATCCAGGGTTTCTTTTAAGCTGCCCATCCAGAGGCCTTGTTTTCTTCTTTTTAACTGTCACCCCTCAAGTCTCCTGCAATTTCTTCTTCACACTTTGTGTGGCTGTAAAAATCACCAGTACTCTGGGGCTAGGGACTCGGGCTGGGGTGAGTGCTGGCCCTGGAAATCCTGGTCTACCCAGACTGCCTCTCCCTCTCCTTTCTGCTAGAGATCAAACCCAGGACCCTTTCCCTGCCTGATTTTGTTGAGCAGGTTTATTGCCTTTTTTCTTTTAGGCCCAAGTTAGCATTCTCTGACCTGGAATTTCCCTCTTCAGACTAACATCCCTTCCTCTCCAGTGAGAGGACAAACACCGAGGACAGCAATGGTTTCAGAGACTCAGGCTCACAGGGAGCAGAAGAGGAAAGAGCAGGACTTTTGTTTTAGGTTTCTTGTTGTCCCTGTCTCTCTGCTCTTGGGCGCCCTCTTGTGGTTGAGACTCCAACCGGCTGGACTTCCAGTCACCCCGGATTCGGATAGGGGAGGGCCTCTCCTAGAGCAACCCCACCCGCCTGGGCCTCAAGAGGGCTCAGAGAAGGGAACACCTACGTGTTTCTCCTTTCACCAGTACAACCAAAACCGCCATTAGTGGCCGTCATCGCTGCAAATCTGAGCAGGGAAGCCCTGGGGAAACGGCCCACTTTAGTCACTAGTTCAAAGGGCACTTTCCCCAAACTCATAAGGTCAGTAGTGTGTGGCCATCAGGGGACAGATTAACAGCCACGATGTTGATAACTAGACGCACCATAACATGTCACCAAATGTTATTACATTTTAATAACAAAAATAGTACACCGGGCGGTGGTGGTTGCAAACCTTTAATCCCAGCACTGGGAAAGCAGAGACAGGTGGATCTCTGTGAATTAGTAGTCAGCCTGGTCTACAGAGCGAGTTCCAGGAGAGGCTCCAAAGCTACAGAGAAACCCTGTTTTGAGAAAAAAAAATGCTTGCTCCTTGTGCCCAGAGAAACAAAGACAGCTAACCATCTGTCCCTTTGTCTCCACCCCCGTGGGACAGCTGTGTGAGACCTGCAGTCTATGCTCATATTGAGGTGAACAGCGCATGTGCAGAGACACACGTGTATCCCTGCAGGATGGTGGCCTAGCAGGTTGTGTTTCTGGGTATACTGATATTTGTGGCGCTTAATCTCCAATGTCAACTGCATTGGATTTTATAACCACCTAGGAGACACACCACTGGGTGTGTGTGTGAGGGCATTTCCAGGGAGGTTTAATTGAGAATGAAAGACTTGCCCAGAATATGAATGGCACCATCCCATAAGGGGTCCCAGGCTGAATAAAAGGGAAAAGGGAGATCGGATGCTGAGCTCCAGAAGTCATCTGTCCTTGTGACCTCAAGCTCTGTCCCAAGTCTTCCCTCCATGGTGGGCTGCATCCTCTCAAACCAAGAGCCAAAACAATGCCTTTTTAAAGTTGTTTTGCCACAACAAAGAGAAAAAAATGAATATGGATTTATTTAGCAATATCATTCTGTTTACAGGTTCTGCTGTTACAGATAGTTCATGAATACACACCATTTTATCCTGATTCTCTCATTGCTACATAAGAGCTACAGAGGAAGAATTGTGTGTTCAAAAGGAAACTGCATTTATAGATAGATATTGGCAGAAGGTCTGTGCTCAGGAGCAGAGTGAGTGCTCGCGAGGCTCACTGGGGTCTATCATCAGCACCACAAATAAATGCACAGATAGATACTGGTCAGGACAAGAGCGCCTTCTCTGACAGGTGAAGTGATTGGACTCCCCGAAGGTCTGTGGGAGCACCCACCATCATATCCCAGTACACACTGAGTGTGTTCTCATCTGTGACGTTGCTGTAAGCAAGAGCCTCACCGACTGAGCCTTCTTCCAGCCCCCTTCTCCTCTCGCTCCTCTTTCTTTCTTTCCTGCATTTTGTGTTTGTTTTTTGGGACAGGATCTCTTCTAGCCCAGACTGGCCGCATCATTATGTCTGAAGGACAACCTTGAACTCCAGAGCACTTGCTTCAATTTAAGTGCTGGTTCTCTCTGGCTCCATATTCCTTATTTTGAAACAGTGGTTTTTGTCTATAACCATAGAAAGTTAGTAATTGTTTCAAAGCTTTCTCTTTTTTTTTTTTTTTCCTGAGACAGGGTTTGTGTTCTAGAACTTGCTTTGTAGATCAGGCTGACCTGGAGCTCACAGAGATCCATCTACCTCTGCCTCTCTAATACTGGAAATAAAGGCTGCTCCTCCAATGCCCAGCTTTTACTTTCATTTGTGTGTATATGTCTGTGTACATGTCTGTCAACCGGAGTTAGAGGATGCTGTGAACTTTTAATGTTGAGTCATCTCCAGGCCTCCATAGACAATTTTTTTTAACTTTCTCCTCCAGTTTTTGGGATACTGATTTATTAATCTTTTAATTCACTAATAAAATGAACTTCACTGGAAGGCTCCCTGTTAAAGTAATCTTGTATTCCTGAAATCAGTGCCGGGAATTTAATCTTCATTTAAATTTGTTTTCTGATTTGTTTTGCTTTGTTTTCCCTTAGGTTTGGTTTTGTGACTTGGTCTGTTTCTGCATCTCTGGACTGAGTTTGTGAATGGTCAATGAGGATTTTGGGCTCTCTGTCCATGAGCAGACAGCCTACAATTTGCCAAAAAGGGCTTTATTTTGGTGTCAATATCACTTGCCTCATAAAATGAATTAAACCCAGTAACCCTCCCCCCCAGACTTTTGAAACGCTTCAGCAAATTTCAAATTGTTTGTTTTTGCTTATTAGAATTTCCTGGCACAAAACTATGTGGCTGATGCTTTAAACAACTTAATATCTTTAAAATCACAAAATCTTACTCCACAAGTTTAAAAGGAATAAAAATCGTATGTATGAAATGATTTTATATGGTAATTAGCATAATTTAATATCCAATAATGTGAACACCACTCATTTATTTATATAAGTTCATCTTTACCTATAAAAAATGAAATAAACTTGTGAACTAATTGAATTGAGTAAAAGCACATAGAAAAATAACTGTGAAATGGTTAAAAATAAATTACTGAATCAGTCAAGGTGGTACAAGTCTTTAATCCCAGCACTCAGGAGACAGAGGCAGGCAGATCTGTGAGTTCAACTCCAGCCTGCTCTACAGAGAGAGTTCCAGGACAGCCAGGGATCTTGTCTCAAAAGAAAAATAAGATCATTCTTTCTATAATTTTTAATTGTTTTTGGTTGGAGTTGTATTCTCCTAAGTCTTCATAGGTTATTCCTTTTTCTTTTAAAGATTTATTTTATTTTTATTTATGTGCATGTGTGTATGTGCCCACAGAGACCAGAAGATATCGTTGGATACTCTGCTACTAGGTCCTCTGGCCCTGTTTTCTTTCCCTTCCTTCTTTCCTTTCTTCCTTCCTCCCTCTCTCTCCCTCCTTTTTTCTGTTCTTTCTTTCTTTCTTTCCTACTCTGACTAATGCTTCCATGAGCATTCACATACAAGATTTTATGTGGATATGTATGTGTTTAGTTTATTTCACAGGTAGATATCTAAGAGTAAAACTGCTTATGTCAAATAGTAACTCTAAACTTTTGAGAGACTGCATGTTAGTATAAACCAAGTGTATTGGTTTATACTTGGAAAAGTAAAGACAGTTCTAATTTCTTTCTATCCTCAGTAGTTTGTGTCAGTATCCGATTTCTTCCCTGGCCACCCTAGCAGGTGTTCAGGGTTACCTCATCATGGTTTTGATTTTCATTTTCTTGTTGACCAAGGAGAATGACCATGAACATGTTGCTACCTGCCTACTGGCCATATCTGCATCTTTAGAGAAATGCCTATTTGAATGCTTTAATCAAATTCTTTTTATCATAGGAGTCTCATATATTTTGTATATTAACCTGGTTTTTGTTTAAATTCCTAATCATTACACAGATGTCAACCCAAGCTCCGTAGCTAGGAATGGGTTTCTCACTGGTTCACGGTGACACCTGGAAAACAAGTAGTCTATTCTGGTGACAAGTGTGCTCCTCCTTGGTACTCAGGAGACCTGGGTGGCCACAATGGCCACTTTGTGCTACTGATTCCCACCCCCACACCACCTCACTCCACAGCTTGCCTGTATGGCTCCCATCCTGGTCACAGCAGCCTTGTGGTGGGGGGCTTATTCTTAGCACCCTTGTTTTAAAGAGAAAACTGAGGCTCGTGTGTTAGCGACTTAAGGGTAAACCGGTGTAAATAATTAGAGGGCTGCCACAAACTTGCACTAGGAAGGAGATTTGGGCAGAACTGACTGAAATCCCAGTTCTCTTCAGGGTGCCCCCTCCCAAACAAGACCCCTCCCCCACCTCAGGGCACAAAAAGACAGTAGCTTGAGACCAGAAGGCCAAGTGGGACGTGACACAGGCTTTACCCTGGTGACTCCTCTCCAACAGTTTGCCCAGTATGCTGAGATTGTGAACTTTACCCTCCCAGATGGGACTCAGAGGAGTGGTCAAGTGCTTGAAGTGTCTGGGACCAAAGCCATTGTTCAGGTCAGTGTGCCAAAGGGAGGTGTGAGCTCCCAATTCCAAGCCTGGGCAGGAAGGATGGCCGGTTTCCCAGAGAAGGCCCTCACAGAGCTGTGCCCCGAGCGCCCACAGCGGGAGGCCCCATTTCTTTCCAGCTAGCCCCCCAGAACAACGACCCCTAACTCACAGGTGTTTGAAGGGACCTCAGGGATCGACTCCCAGAAGACCACCTGTGAATTCACAGGGGACATCCTTCGGACTCCTGTGTCAGAGGACATGCTGGGTGAGAGTCCAGTGGCAGGGTGGGCACGCCTCTGTCTTTCCCTCCTGGCATTTCTAACCAAGCCCTGCACTGCGTGTGTACGTGTGTTTCCTGTGTGCCCCTCTGCATGTGCACCTGTGTTTCCTGTGTGCCCCTGAAGCCAGAGGTTTTATTTTCTCTTCTAGCTCCCATCTCCAGTGCAGGGCCCAATACAGAATGTGCTCAATAGGGAAGGAGTGAGGTTAAGTCATCGCAGGTGGAGCTCAGGGCCCTTCCTCACCTGCCTGATCCTCTGATTAGTCATCAGCCCGGGCCCAGGCCAGTGGTCAGGGTGACTCCAAAATGCCTTGCCTGTGAAAATTCTCAGAAGAGGAAGGAAGACACCCTGTCCTTTGCCGGGACAGTCATGGAAGTCGGCCATGTGTGATGGTGGTGGGGGGCTGAGGAGGAAGGGAGCACAGCATGATGGGATTCTAGAGAAGGAGTATGTGGAGCTGGTGGCCGTGCAGAGGCTGAGAGCCCTGACACCTTCCTGTTCCCCTTGTCCCTCCCAGGTCGGATTTTCAATGGCTCTGGCAAACCCATCGACAAAGGGCCTGTTGTCATGGCAGAGGAATTTCTGGACATTAATGGTGAGAGAGTGGAAGCTCTTCCAGGCTTTGAGGACACAGCCCCAGCACCTTCCCATCCAAGCCATCATCGCTATGATCTTCCCTTGGAAGTCATGCAGGGACCTAGGCCAAGCAGTGCAAGGCCATGGCTGCAGCCCCATGATTGGCCAGATAAACCGGCAGATCGGCAAAGACCCTGTCCCCAGATCCACCATAGAACCCCAGACTGCTCCTAGCACTCCATTCTGTCATTGCACAGCACCTCTGTGGCCTTTAGTTCCCTGTGCTGTGTTCTGGGAGTCCCAGTGGGGGAGGCTCACAGCAGAGATGGACCCCTTGCCAGGACCCCAGCTACTCTTCAGGAGCCCTTCCCGATTCCCCGTTTCATCAGTTTTCTGAGGCAGCAATGAAGGCCTGTGGAGTCCCCTCGTTTGACCAAGGCCACACGGCAAAGTAGTGGCAAAGCACACGTCTGTTCACAGTCTCTGAGTCACCCTCAGGTGCCTAGATGCTGAGGGCCCTGCCTAGTTAAGGCGCTAAGGCAATGCTAGCTAAGACAGCATGGAGCCACGGCTTTTTAAACGTGAACCAATTCAAACGAAAGGAAATTTCATTTTTAAATTGCATCTCATATCACAAGAGCCATGAGTTCCCGGGTGACACTGCACACAGTTCCACTGTTGCAGAAGGGGTACTGAACAGGCTGGTTGGCAGAGGGAGACAGCAATGGTGGGCGGTGCTTGGAAGAGCTGGAGCCTGAGCCTGGCCTCATGATCACCCCTCCCAGGCCAGCCCATCAATCCCCACGACCGAATCTACCCTGAGGAGATGATCCAGACAGGAATCTCTCCCATTGATGTCATGAACAGCATCGCCCGTGGCCAGAAGATCCCCATCTTCTCTGCAGCTGGGCTGCCCCACAACGAGGTAAGGGATGCATAACCCAGGGTCAGGGACAAGCAGAGGCCTGGGCTTCCGGCTAGCACTGAGCACTTCTGTGCCAAGCAAAGAGTATCTGTAGGAATGACCAGCATCCACCCTGGCTGGTGTTTCCTGGCAGCTCAGGGCCAGGGCTGCATAAGAGGCTCTTCAACATGCACAGTCATGCATTGCTCTGGAAAGGGCTGCATGCTGTCCCCTAGTGAATGGAGTGCTCACTGGCTTCAGAGAGCCCAAGTAGATTCCAGTGTAGAAGCCCTGCTCAGCTGAGCCACAGCATGTGTTAGGCGGTCCTTGTGCCAGCGTTTGTCTGACTGCCACCACTAAACAAAAACCATGTGGTCCTCTCAAAGCCACCGGTGTGACAAGGTTTCTAGATATCCTTTCCTCACCACTCCTGCCAACTCTTTCAAGAGTCTCCCTCCCCACCACATCTTGGTTTGGGACAGAGGGCTCTCACAGCCACACACATTTAGTCCAGTAGGCTGTGGGAGGTACAGACTCTGAAAGCCTCGGCTATTGTAAGCTAAAGTTCCCAAATTCACACCAACTATTGCTCTTTGTGGATACTACCCTGCTCCTTGTGACAGGTGCCTTCAACTCCTTAGTAGCCAAGAGAACAGACCAACCCTGAGAAAGACTGTGGGACCCAGGGCAGTCCCCCACTCTCCTGGGCTTGGACTCTCCCCTCCCCAAGTTTCTAACCATCCATCCTCAGCGAGGCTCAGCAGGCCAGATGTCACAGGCCTCTGGTCCTGATTGCGTCCCTCCTGGCCCATCCTGTCTCAGATTGCTGCCCAGATCTGTCGCCAAGCCGGGCTGGTGAAGAAATCCAAGGCTGTGCTGGATTACCATGAGGACAACTTCGCCATTGTCTTCGCAGCCATGGGGGTAAGGGGAGCTGGAGGCAAGTTCCAGAAACCGTGAGAAACAGCCTTGCCTGCCTTTGCTCTAGCACGTTCTGATGGGGAACACTGAATCCTGCACCCTGAGAAGCCCCTAAAATTCAGGACCGTCTGGAGGCAGAGACCACAGCATGACTAAAGGGGGCAGGGATGGACTCAGTGCCCAGGGCAGAGGGACCCTAGAGCATCCCAAGGTCACAGGAGCTATAAGATGGGCCGTACTTGGCATGGAGTAGAATCCCAAGAAACCTACAGAGACAAGATATCTTCTGATACCAAGGGTCCTCAGAGGGCTCAATTGGTGACTGAGGAGCTGGGTAGGGAAGTAGCTGGCCAAGGGAGGACAAGAAGAAGCTGGAGGTTAAAAAGGCAGAGTTTGGGGGGAACTTGCTAAGTCTCTCCTGGGCCCTACAGCCACCTCAATGATTGTTCACCTATCTGCCTAGTGACTGTTACACTGAAAAGCTGGTCATGCCTAAGCCCCATCCTCAGCCACATGGCCTGCCTATTGCTCCCTGGCTATGTGTCTAGGTGAATATGGAGACAGCCAGGTTCTTCAAGTCAGATTTCGAGCAGAATGGAACCATGGGAAATGTCTGCCTCTTCCTGAACTTGGCCAATGACCCTACGTGAGTCCTTCCTAATGCTCAGACTGCCTTTGGAGCCTTCCCTGTTCCTAGACCTGGGATCCTGGGGTTCAGAGCATCCAAGAACTATAGCCATGGGCTAGAGCTGTGAGAATAACTCTTGTTTGTACAGAAAGGGAAACTGAGGCCTGGGGCATGCTGGGAAGCCAGACCAGGACCCCACCTGCCCCTCTGCTTTCCTCATACCTGTGCCACAGCAACTGTCCCAGTCAAGAAGCCTCACCCATGCATCTCCTCCACAAGGCCATCACTGGAGAGACCTTTGTCTGTGGCATTTATTTAGAAAATGCTCTATTTTGAAAGTTTGGAAGGTGGGATAAAATTAAAAGTCTAATAATTTATCCTGGGTATTGAGGGTTCCCCCAGACTAAATAGCAGAGTTCTGGAGGCTGAGCTGGCATTGCTAAGAGAAGATCCACAGGCCCAGAGCCCAGAACTGAAAGCAGCCAGCGAAAGGAAGCACGCTCAGGAGCGCCAAGCAGGACAGAGATGGTTTTGGCATCAGAATTGACCAGGAACCCCAGGCTGGGTTCATCTTATGTGTTTCCCTGCCACCATGTACATGCCATCCTCCCAGCCAACCTTACACGCCATTCTGGGCCTTCATGGGGCCCAGGCCTGCGCCTCCAGGCCCCTGAGCCCTGTCATGCTTGGCTTCCAGGATTGAGAGGATCATCACCCCTCGTCTGGCACTGACCACAGCTGAGTTCCTTGCCTACCAGTGTGAGAAGCATGTGCTGGTCATACTGACTGACATGAGCTCCTATGCAGAGGCTCTGCGTGAGGTATGCTGGCTGACAGGTGTCAGATTCAAACCACCCCCCTCTCTGTTTCTCCCTTGGCCTCGAGTCCCTCATCTGGGTCTGCTCCTCTCAGAGGGTCTCAGGGTTCAATCACAGGCTGGCACTCCTCTTCTGTCCCCTCAGTCCAACCTCCTAATCTCCCTCCCCTTCCTGAGTCTGGCCTCTCACCTCCCGACATACCTGCCATGTGGCTATTGCAGGTCTCAGCTGCCAGAGAGGAAGTGCCAGGGCGCCGAGGCTTCCCGGGATATATGTACACAGACTTGGCCACCATCTATGAGCGAGCCGGTCGTGTGGAGGGTCGGGGTGGCTCCATCACCCAGATCCCCATTCTCACCATGCCCAATGACGGTAGCCTCCGACACACCCTGCCATCCAGAGCCCACCCCATTTCCACCAGCCACCCCATCCCTCCCATGCTGAAAGCAGAACTCCTGTGTCCCCAGGTAGATGAGAACCCCGCCCCACACACTGAACAGGGTATTTGCTTGCAGATATCACCCACCCTATCCCGGACTTGACTGGCTTCATCACAGAGGGACAGATTTATGTGGACAGACAGCTACACAACCGGCAGGTACTGTTCCCTCTGATAGCGGCCTCATTTCTCCCCACATCTGTTCCCTTACCCCCCTAAAAAGAGTTACGCATCACTCCTATGTAGGAAAGCGGAGAGAGAGGCCTGCCCAAAGTCACACCATCAGGAGCAAGGCACTGGGGGAGCCTTGCTTCATAGCTAGCCACAGGCTGGCCCACTTGGCTATGGGACCTTGAGAAAATGATCCTAATGTCTGCGACCATGTCTATGTAGCACACCAATGTTCTGGGGGTACATTAACATATATGAAGCATGTGGAGAGCACTAAATAAAGAGCGTTTCTCTCCCACTTACGGTAGCTTTAGTGACACTCAATAGGGATGACAGGGCTGGGGCTCATTTGGTTAAGAGCCTGCCCAGCAGGGCTGGAGAGATGGCTCAGTGGTTAAGAGCACTGGATGCTCTTCCAGAGGACCTGAGGACCCGAGTTCAGTTCCCAGCAACCACATGGAAGCTCACAAACATCTATAATAGGATCTGATGCCCTCTTCTGGCCTGCAGGCATACATGCAGAGCACTCATAATAAATGCAGAGCACTCATAATAAATAAATGAATGAATGAATAATAAAAAAGAGTCTGCCAAGCATGTAGGAAGTCCTGGGTTCTATCCTCAACACTACATAATCCAGGCAACAACACAACCTGCAATCCTAGTTAGGGAGGTGGAGGCAGGAAGATCAGAAGTTCAAGGTCATCCTTAATTACAAAGTACCTTTGAGCCGGGCGTTGGTGGCACACACCTTTAATCCCAGCACTCGGGAGGCAGAGGCAGGTGGATCTCTGTAAGTTCGAGGCCAGCCTGGTCTACAAAGCGAGTTCCAGGAGCCTCCAAGACAATACAGAGAAACCCTGTCTCGAAAAACCAAAAAAAAAAACAAAAAAAAACCAAACAAACAAAAAACAAAGCACCTTTGAGTAGGGATAGCCTGGGCTACAAGACACCCTGTCTCAAAAGATACACACACACACACACCACACAAATTAAGCTTCAACTTGCTTGTACAAATAATCCGATGTTTTGAAATAGTGTTTCATTAATTAATTTCACCTCATTGCCCCTAGCTCCAGCTTCCTTCCTGCGTGGACTCACTTATGTAGACAACCCTCACTCTCTTCCACCTGGTAACCAAGGCCTAGAACCTGTGGGGAATAAGGCAGGTGGAGGGTAGCTGCTCACTTTTCTGTAGGATGAAGAATGGTCTTCTGAGAAGGGTGTGGAGGAGTATAGGAATGACAGGAGAGCCTGAGTCCTGCCTCCTGCTACTCTCTTCTGCTCCCCAGGTCTATCCCCCCATCAACGTGCTCCCTTCCCTGTCACGGCTGATGAAGTCGGCCATAGGTGAGGGCATGACCAGAAAGGACCACGGAGATGTCTCCAACCAGCTGGTAAGGAGGGGGGGCGGTGGATGCGGTAGCTGGAGTTCTGAACCCCGCCTGGACAAGAAGTTCCTGTCTGGGCAAAACTGGTACCCAGCAAGGGGAGCCCAGCGAGCAGGGGTGGTGAGCCCATGCTGCCCTTCCGTAGTATGCCTGCTACGCCATCGGAAAGGACGTGCAGGCCATGAAAGCGGTGGTGGGGGAGGAGGCACTCACCTCGGAGGACCTGCTCTACCTGGAGTTTCTGCAGAAGTTCGAGAAGAACTTCATCACCCAAGGTGGGGTGCGGCGTGGGGCGGGCCGGGACCTGGACCGCCTGGCCCTCCCCTTCTGGACCTTCACGATTCTGCGTGGTCCCCAGGTCCCTATGAGAACCGCACCGTGTTCGAGTCGCTGGACCTGGGCTGGAAACTGCTGCGCATCTTCCCCAAAGAGATGCTGAAGCGCATCCCGCAGAGCATGACAGACGAGTTCTACTCCCGCCAGGGGGCGCAGCAGGACCCCGCATCCGACACCGCGCTCTAGGGTAGCCCCCGGCTACAGCCTTCTCGCTTATGGTCCAGCCCTGTCTCTGCCCTATGTTTTAAGGGTGGGGGCTCTTTTTAGGGGCATGCTGAACTCCACCTCAGTCCTGTACTTTTATTTTAGAAGCCCCTCCTCCAAAGATACAGCTGAAATGGAAAACAAAAACGGTAACTGAGATAGATGAATTTGTCTCCGATGAAAACAAGATTGGGAAATTTTGGTTAATTGTTGAAGGTGAAGATGATACCATGTGGTTTGTAAAAGTATTTAAAAAGAAAAATCTAGTTGGACATAGTGGAGCACTCTTTTAACCCCAGCACTCAGGAGGTGGCAGAGTCAGGCAGATTTCTGTCAGGTATAATACCCTGTCTCAAAAAATAAAAAAATAAAAAGTAAGGAAAACTCGGTGCCTAAGCATCTGATAACAGAATTCCTCTTGGGGAAGTATTTACAGTTCAAATAAGAGCTGAGCTGATGTGACTGAATGGTAAAGAGTTTGCCTTCGGAAACCCAAAGTCCCAGTCCCGGCACCACATAAACCAGGAGGATCAGAAATCAAAGGATATCCTCTGCTACACAGCAAGCTGGAGGCCAGCCCGAGCTACATGAGACCCCATTTCAAAAAATAAAATAAAATATGAAAGGGCTGTGGCTATAACCTATTAGTAAAGTGCCTGCCTACTATACATGAAGTCTATGGGTGGGTCCCTACACATGAAGTCTATGGGTGGGTCCCTACACATGAAGTCTATGGGTGGGTCCCTACATATGAAGTCTATGGGTGGGTCCCTACACATGAAGTCTATGGGTGGGTCCCTACACATGAAGTCTATGGGTGGGTCCCTACACATGAAGTCTATGGGTGGGTCCCTACATATGAAGTCTATGGGTGGGTCCCTACACATGAAGTCTATGGGTGGGTTCCTAGCCCCACGAAATAAGATGGCTCAGCTGGTAAAGCACTTGCCACCAAGCCCGACTGCCTGACTACCTGAGTGTGGTCCCCAGGACTGGCATGGTGGGAGGAGAACACCAACTCCTAAGCTATCTTCTGACTTTCATGTACACACACACACACACACACACACACACACACACACACACGTTAAGGGAGGAGGGAAGTGAGCTGTGTGGGGTGGCTCACACTTTTAATCCTACTACTAGGAAGCAGCAGCAGGTGAATCTCTGAATTCTAGGCCAGCCTGGTCTACATAGTGAATTCCAGGACAACCTAGGCTGTATAGTGAGACCTGTCTCAAATAAAGTTCAGGAGGGAGGGAGGGAGGGAAGGAGGGAGCTAGGGAGGGAGGGAGGGAGGAAGGAAGGAAGGAAGGAAGAAAGGAAGGAAGGAAGGAAGGAAAGTGGATGATGAGTATTCTAAACCCAGATGTCCCGGCTGCCTGCTCTTCTTCAACGCCATCCCCTCCACATCTCCCAGAACTGCAGTTACAGATTGTGAGCCACCCTGTGGGCTCTGGAATCCAAACCTGGCTCCTCAGCAGGAGCGGCCAGTGCCTTTAACTGCTGAGCCACCTCTCCAGCTCCCTAGTCTGCTACTTCCTTCCTGTGCCCTTTCACATCTGCCATTGGGCCCTTGCTCTATTTTTCAGTGTAGTTTGCAGTTCCAGAATGTCCACTTTGTTCTCTTTAACCAACAACTCTGCATCAGTGTGCTGTGCTTAGTAAGATGTTGTCCCATTATTTATGCCACGGTTCCCTTTAGCCCTGCGAACACGATTATAAGTACTACTTAGAACTTTTGTTAAGTCTGGCATCTGGGCCCCTTCCCAACAGTTTGTGTGTTGCCCAATTTTATTTTTATTTCTGCTTTTGGGTTATGGTTTTCCATTTCTTTGTCCATCTCACACTTTTTCTTCTGAGAACTGCTATTTCCAGTAATGTATATTAGCAACTCTGATCTGCCCATCCCTCTCTCTGGGACTGGTTGCTCGTGTGTTGGTGTCCAGGATGGATGATTTTAGTGATGTCTTTCCCCTCTCTTGAAACCTTGGATGTAACTACTTCTGGAAACAACCCTGTATACACAGCCACTCCGGGGGTGTGATGGTCTAAGTAGGATATCCTTGTTGACTGATCTCTGTTTAACTTTCTGCCTCTGCTGATCTAACACCCAGCTTTTAGCCCTCACTAATTTCCAGCCTCTTGTTCTATTTCCCATGATGCCTCTGAGGATTAAACTGTGGAGATCATTTTTATCAAAGACCTGATTGGCATGTGTTCTGACCTAGAAGGCCTCCTCTAAGCTGTCTCTCCTGAGTGTGCTCTGGTAAACCAATTGACCTATTAGCTTTTTTATTGCTTGCCATCCAAATCTCCAGGATTTGAGCTTCTCCACATTTAGAAAACAACAACTTTCCTTTGCTAGGAATTTTTAGAACTTTCAATACCCACAGATTGACTGGGTATAAACTCAAGTCCCTCTGTGGGTGAATGAACCACTTTTCTCAGTAATGTCCTGGTTTTTATTTATTTTTTTAAGACTTTGAGCAGTCAGAACTCAAGAGTCCCACCTGCCCTTTGGAAAGAATAGCTGCCCTGCTCCTGAGCACTTGATGGAGGAATCCTTAGTCTTTCCACATAGCTCCCCGGGCTGTGGCTTGGAGCTAGTGACAGAAGGAGAGGCAAAATGGCATCTTGTTCTTCCCAGTGAAATGTCATATATCTCCAGAGCTGGAGAGAGGAAGCCCCATTCTCTCAGCCACACACACACACTTTGGAGCTTCTGCAATTGCTCTGAAGTAGGGGTGGAGGCCAGGAATGGGCCACAGCTCAAACACCACGAACCCTCCTGTTACTAAGATTTCAACTTCTGTAACTACTTCCTCATTTCTTTTTTGCCTTAGGGCTAGGATCTTCTTTGTTTTCGTTTAATTTTTAGCTTTGAGAGAGTTTCACTATGTAGCCCTGGCTAGCTGGGAACTCACTGTATAGACCTGGCTGGCCTGGAATTTGTAACCTTCCTGCCTCTGCCTCTGGAATGCTGGGGCTGCAGGTGTGCATGGCCACGCCTGACTCACCCATTATTTCTTAACATAATTTCCATCTCTCCTGGTTGTTTCTGAGGATTGTATCTGCAGAGTGCCTGTGCTTCCTTCAGAAATGGAGGCCAAGTACAGAGATTTGGAACATGCTTATCCCACATATCAGTTAAATGCTTAGCCCACATATCAGACACCTAGAATATGTCAGAATCAGTCTCTCCCTCTCTCTCTCTCTCCCTCCCTTTCTCTCTCTCTCTCTCTCTCTCTCTCTCTCTCTCTCTCCCCCTTTCCCCCCCTCTGTGTGTGTGTGAACACACACACACACACAACCCAGGAATCTTCCTGTCTCCACCTTCTCAGTGCTGGGGTTGCAAGCATGTTATTTGACCACATGGATTCTGGGACTCTGAAATCAGGTCCTCACACTTGTGTGGCAAGCACTTTACCAATTAATCCATCTCCCCTAACCCCACATTCTGGATGTCTCTTGGGCTCGTTTTAGACCATCCTGGTACTTACAGGGTAGATGATGAAGTAAACTCCTGGGGTCTACAAGGAAACTGCCCATCTGAAAACACCACTGTAAGGGATTAGCTATCTGCCCACTGGCCTCTTTGATGGCTCATGAGAAGGATCTGCTCAGAATGGGTGTGGCAATGGAGTGCTAAGGAAAACAGATGGGGAGAGGCCACAGAGCTTTCTGGAATATATCCTCTCTCTAGTGTTCAGCCCTGACTAGACCTCTCCTCAGTGCTGCCAACATCCCAGACACAGCCTTTCTCCAATCTGATCCTACAGGCAAACATTCCCTGCTCTACCTGCTAGGACTTGTCATTCAAATTCCATTTCTCTCCCAAGTACAGATGCCCACCCCACAAAGACAACATTAGCTCTCCTGGCACCCAGGATGCTGACCTGGAAGCCCTATTTCCTGTCCATTACTAGCACAGTCAGGCCCTAGACCCCAAGAGAGCACAATGACTGCTGGGATCCAACTGGGTCCCTGCCTCTGCTCTGATAGCAGCAGCAGAAGTGAAAGTGAGATTGAACGCCCAGCCCTCGCCCCATGCAAGCGTGCCCCTATGCAGACAAGCCAGGCCTGGCAGCCCAAGCACAATTCCTCACTCTCATTTATTTGCTGTTGTCCAACAATGCAGAGATGACTCTCAGTGTCCCTTGGGTGTCATAGTGCCCTAGCCCACACAGCTCATTCCAGGGGCCATCATACCAGTCCTAACCATTGGACCCCATGGAGGATTTAACCAAAGACCTTCTTGCTATTTAGGCTTTCTTTTTTTTTTTTTTTTTTTTTTTTTTTTTTTTTTGGTTTTTACGAGACAGGGTTTCTCTGTATTATTTTGGAGGCTATCGGTCCAGCCTGGCCTGGAACTCACAGAGATCCGCCTGCCTCTGCCTCCCGAGTGCTGGGATTAAAGGTGTGTGCCACCACCGCCCGGCTACTATTTAGGCTTTCTGAACGTGACAGAATCCCAATCCAGAAGGACGATGAAGAGATTTTGGGATGGTGTGGGACAGCAAGCCTTGCACGCTAGGGACAGTACCCTTCTGTGTCCTGTGCCCTCTCTGATCACTGCCCCCTCACCCAGTCATCCATCTCCCTTGCCAATTAATCACTCTGGAGCCATGCCAGTACCCCTACTCGCCAAGGGGAATTCTGACATTTCTCTTGGTGGATTGTCTGCTGTTTTACCAGGCCCTCTGCCCAGCTGCATGGATCTGGCTAAAGGGTCCTCAATAAGAGCATCCTTCCTTTCTGAGGCTCTGCCAAACTTCCCCATCTTCTTGACCCTTTCTGGTGACTCTCCTGCCTCAGGAGTCCTCTTTCCTCCTCAGAAAGAACATAAAGGCAGGACTACCTTAAAGTAGTTCCTAACCGTGGCTGCATGGGGAAACCACTAAGAGATTTTGTCAAATATCCACACCTGGGCCCCACACCACACCAATTAATCCAAGCCTATTGGTATACGTGATCTGTGTTGGTCTCCTCACTCCTGGGTGATTATGATATGGCATGAAGACTATAAAATATGAGGTAGAAGCAGGTGGTTTAGGAGTTTAAAACCAGCTGATTACAGCAAGTTCAAGACCAGCATGGGCTATACATTAAAAAAAAAGCCTAAATAAATGAAACAAATTTTAAAAAACAAAGTTAAGACTGCAAAGTACTCCAGATGCAGATAACATCTGCAAGCCCCCACGGTCATCACACATCCAAACACCCTCAGGAGCAGCAGTTGCCCCCACACCCATTCCAGGGACCAGATAACCCTCAGTATTTGATCTTACTTTATCCTAAAGTCAGTTGGTAAACTCCACTTGCAACAGGAAAAGCTGTGATTTGCTAGTTTTGAAGGTGCCTGGCGGGAGTGCCAATTCCTGATCCCTAGGGTTCTCAAGAAAATGAGGTTCACTAGCCATGCCTTCATTTCCAATGTGAGTTTGTTTGGTATACAACAGCAAACAAGCAGGTAGCCAATAGCAGCAGACAGAGGGCATCCATCCAGTCAGGCACTCAAAACATCTGTCCAGGACAACTGGGCTAGCACGACTGAGAGCAAACAAGGACAACACACCAAGCTGGAGCTTTCAAATCCAGCAGGAACTCCTCTCCATGGGTGAGCGTCCCCACGACTCAACTTCTGGCTTCCCTTCCCATTGCTGGCGTTTTTATACCATGGAATAAATAATTGTAACATCTGTTGAAAACAGTTCACCTTCTACCTAAGACAACACAACATTTTACTCCTGGGCCACTTTGCTGCCTTCCCTAGCCCCAACTCAGAGTTAAGGTCTCACAGTATTCTGGAAAAAGCTGTTTTAGAGAACATTTAATAATAATAGTAATAATAATATAAGTATTATTCAGGTTATTTTTAATTTTTATATGGATGGATGTTTTGCCTGCATGTGTGTCTGTGCCCATGTGTGCCTGGTATTTGGGGAGGCCAGAAGTGAGCATCAGATCTTCTGGAACTGGAGTTATAGACAGTTGTGAGCTGCCATGTGGGTGCTGGGAGCCAAAAACCTAGGTCCTCTAGAAAGTCAGCAACTGCTCTCAACTGCTGAGACATCTCTCCAGTCCCAAACACTCAAAATAAGCATACCAGTGTCTGGGACAAGAGGACTCTTCTCCCTCCCAGAGTCCACTTTCAACAAGTTTAAGCATCACATGGCTTAGCACTATAATGAACATTGCAGGAGGTTAAGAGAAAATTGCTTCCGAGTGGAGAATCTGTATTTTTTAAAATTTAATACCCTATGTATATGTGCTTTGCCTGCATGTATATATGTGCACCATTTACATACCTGGTGCCCTTAGAGATCAGAAGAGATCAGGAAATCCTGGCATTGGAGTTCCAGGTGGTTGTGAGTCACCCTGGTAAGTACTGACAACTGAACCCAGGCCCTCTGAAAGATCAGCAAGTGCTCTTAACTCCTGAGTCGTATTCTAACCCCGAGAATCTCTGCTTTATACCACTGCACACCTTAGGGTACCCTTCCTCCTTCAGTTTTCCTGGGGTGCACATATACTCCAAAGGCACACCACAGGGATCCACTTCCCCCAGCTGGACCTTGCCTCCTAGTATCTACTTACTGTGTTTTGATAACGCTAACTCTGGAGTGCAGAGCTGCAGGCTTATACCACCATACCCGACACTTTCGAGATAAGATCTGACTGTGAAGCCCGTGCTACCCTGGAACTATCCTCCTGTTTCTCAAGAAAAGAACCAGAGCGGAGGGGTTCTGCCTTGGACAGTTCGTGTGACGTAGCGGTCTTCCATTGTGCTGCTGCTGTGAGGACGTAATAATTTAGTATATGGAATGGCAAGGGCAGCTAGTTCATAATGCAACTTCAAATACAAACGCACTGTGTGCGCGCGCGCGTGTGGAACCGGGCCCTGCTCGCTATGGGCAGAGATGGCCACAATCCATTTCCCAACCTCACTTTCCGTTTCATCCCTATGTGATTCCAATATAGGCTAAGCGTGTAGTGAGCCCGGGGTGCAGAGTTTCCAGGGTTGCGGGCTCCCCGTTCCATCCCTCTCGCAAGTCCCTCCCTCAAGTCCTGGCTGGGTCCAAAGGCGATGGAGGTGCGGCCAGGGGCACCGGGGCGGGTCGTGTGCACCGCCCTTTGCAGCCTTGTGCGCAACGGCTCCGTAGTTCCAATGCCCGCGCAACCTCTGTGAGTGCACGCACTCGGCGGCGCAGGACAAGGGCCTTGGGTTCTAGAGAAGAGCAGCCCTGCCCGACGGCACCGGGCAGCACGCAGCAGGTAGAACACGCCTTGCCGAAGACTGCGAGCAGCGATCCCGAGTACTCACGGTTCAGGTGGGCAGGTGTGAGGGCAAGTGGGCGGCGAGGAAGCCCAGGGAGGTTCCCAGACCTCCCTCTCACCCCTGCACGGCCGATTCTAGCCTTTCAGAGTCGTCGGACCACAAAGTGATTCCCAGCTACTCCGAGTTGTTCGCAGCCTCTGTGGGAAATATAGACTGGCTTCGGTTCTGTCTAAATCGGGAGCACAGGGAGATCATAGTTGATGACAAGGTAAAGCTTACAGCATGGGGTGGGGGGCTGAAATTCCTCAACACCCGAGAGGCCACCAGATGAACTGCCGCTGGGGAGCTCCGAGGTCACGTTTTCTATGCCTAGGTCCTAATTACCCATTCGTAGAAGGCCCAATTGGAAGCAGAGAGGTAGGGGATGAAGGATTGTGAGCACCCCCCAGGGACACAGGGAACAAAGTGGGCAACCACGAGACAGAGGCAGGGTTGTGGGCCCCGCCCCAATCCTGCTGAGCCTTCTCCTGTGCTCACCACTCCTCAGGGCTTCACAGCTATCCACTTCGCAGCCCAACAAAGAAAGCTTTCCTGTCTTCGGGTCCTGGTAGAGGAGTACAAGTTTCCTGTGGATCTCCCTACCAACAAAGGCCAGACGCCCCTGCACCTCGCCATCCATAAGAACAACACGTCCGACATCCTCCCCTGCGTTGACTACCTGCTTAAGAAAGGGGCAGCCATCAACTCGTAAGTCCAGTCTGCTATAGGAGGTATAGTCTTGCAGGACCAGATGACAGGTTCTGGGATTCCTGCCTGGAGAAAGCAGACAGGGAACCCACTTAGTGTCCAGGGCATACAGAGAGGACAGATCCACTTCCCAGAATTGGCTTAGGCAAACTGTGGGTCTGCAGGCAAGTCACTCAGCCTCTGAGCCTTAGTGTCCTAGTCCCCACACTCAGGTGTACATAGTAGGACCTCACAGATACCACTGTGAGCTTTGGAAGCCTTGATGATCCCCAGGTATTTCTGGTTTGTAACTTAGTTTGGGAACTGGCTGTCTTTGGATGAGACTGGGAGAATGAATATGCCTGTGCCATAAAGCTTTTGTGATAAAGGAGTTGGAATTCTAGGTGCTTCTGTCCTGGGAACCAGAATCAGGGCCTCTGCAAGATCAGTGTATCCTCTTAACACTGAAACATCTCTCCAGCCCCACTTTTGTGACAAGGAAAAGGCATGACATACCAGAGACTGCCTTGTTCACCTAGAATCCTAACCAAGCATTCCTGGTGTGTTAACAAGTACCACACCCAAGCTTGGAACATAGTAACAAACAGGGAACCCATTCTTGCCCTCACAGAGCTGACTTTCCAGTGGCTGGACAGTTTGCTAATCGCAAAGGAATTAGTGGCCAGAATTCCAAGAACTTGGTTATGAGGAGAACAGTGGGGTGATGGGGCGGAGGCACTGGGGAAGGCTCTATCTAAGGAAGCGATAACCTCTAAGAAGGGGGTGATTCCTTTCTTCATTATTTTTTAGTGTCACATGTAGTCCAGGCTACCCTCAAACTGGTTATGATAGCCAAGGAGGATCTTGATCTTCTGAATCTCATGCCTCCACTTCCCAAGTGCTAGGATCACAGGTATGCATCACCACACCTGGTTTGATACAATGCTGGAATTGAACCCCGGGTTTTATGTATGCTAGGCCACCATTCTATCAAAGGAAGTGCATCCCCAGCCCCAGGAGGTAGCATTTAATTGCAACCTATAGAGACGCGGTGAGATAGCTCAATGGGTAAAACACTCATCGTACAAGCGTGAGGACCTTAGTTCAAATCCTCAGCACCCTTGTAAATGCCAGTTGAACATGGTGAATTATAGGAGTGATTCCAGCCCCTGGGAGACAGAGACAGAAAATCTCAAGCAAGATGGCTAGCTAGACTAGCTGATTCAGTGTGCTCTGAGTTTAAGTGAGAGAGACGTTGCATCTACATATAAAGGGGTGGATGGTAGAGGAAAAGGAAGACACCCAGTGTCAACCTCTGACCCCCCCACACACAGAGAGATAGATACAGTTATAGACATAGATAGATATGCACTGACACACACGTGAGCATGCATATACACATATGCATACCATACACATTAAATTTAACTTCAGTCTGAGGACCAACCTGGCCAAAAGCCAGGGAGGAGCCAGACTTAGTACACGTCTATATGTACACTCAGCACTCAGGGGATTGAGACAGGAGGGTGAGAAGTTCAAGATCATCTTTGGCTACATAACAATGTACTACAAGAGACCTTGTCTCAAAATTCAGATAAAAGTGGATGAGATTGGTGGCCCTGGAGCAACCCAGGGAGCCTCCAGGCAGTTCCTAGCTGTCATATTCAAACACATCCTATACTTAGATTCACACGGCTCATATTAGCCCATCCCTCCTCCTAGAGAAGTTTGAGGCCTGCAAAGGAGCCAGGTTATGGGCAGGATCCCTGGTGGTGGTGGCAGAGATAGGCTGACTTACCTGCTTGTCTTTCTCCCCAACCTTTCCCTTCGCCCCTTACCCGATGGCATACCTTACAGTCAGACATGCCATGGCTTCACGCCCCTGCACCTGGCTGCCTGCGATGGCCTGCTGGGATGTATGAAGATCCTGGTGCAGAGTGGAGCCAATGTGCACGCCCAAGATGCCATGGGCTACAAACCCATCGACTACTGCAAACTATGGAACCACCGCACCTGTGCCCGGTGAGCTTTGACAACCATACTGGCTGCTGCTGCTTCTGGCAAGGTCCACCCCCAGGGAGGCTGAGTCTCTAGGGGGAAGGGCAAGGAGGACAGGTGGGTTGGATACGTCTGGAAAGGAGGCCCCACACAGGACATTGTCCACACGAGTTTGGCCTGACCTCACCCCTTTAGACTGAACAAGGCTTTCCTTCCTTCCCTCTCCCGCAAGTCTCCAAGCCCATCAGTCACTTTCCTCTCCTCTCTCAAAGAGCCCCTGGGCCTGGGACTGGGGTGTCTTGCCAGTCTCCACTCTGGCAATTCCTCCCATCCCACCTGGCCCTCAGTGCCCCTCCCCCTGAGGGAAGCCCAGTTACTGTAATAAGCCCCGCCCTCACCTTGGTGCCAGGTTCTTGAAAGATGCCATGTGGAAACGGGACAAGAAGGACTTTGCCCGAGAGATGGGAAAACTGAAGACCCTGAAGGGGAAGCTGACCATTTTGGAGTACCGATACCTGATTGAATTTCAAGTAAGGGAGAGCACCATCCCCCCACTCCCCATCCCCCGCCAGGACTGGGCCCTGCTACCAGGTGAGAGTAGCTAGAATACTCCCTCGAAGAAGGAGGCCCTACTCCCCACCCCAACCCTCCCTTATGAACCACTCCTTTAGGCCAAAGGTCGTGTCCTGTGCCAGAAACAAAGGCAACCTGAATTATGGGGCATTCAGATACCCTTAACCTCACTGTGCATTAGGCTCCTGCTAGGCCCTGCAAGTCCAGCAAGGTGTGGTCCCTATGCTAGAGGCTTAGGTACTAGGGAGAGGTAGGTTATGCTCCTGGGGGAGGGTTGAGGAGAGTGCCTGAGGGATTGCCAAGGAGGTATCTTTGAAGATGGACCAGCATCCATATGGAGTAGGGAAGGGCTGCTCCACACAAGGAATCACTGTGCAGAATGCATGGGGCACATGGGAACACCATGGAGGTAGAAACCAGCAAACTTGGGGATCAGGTACGAGTTGGTGAAGACTGACAGACTAGAGGTTTGCAAAGGGTCCAGACCAGTGAAGTACTTTGGCTAGTTAAAGTGGCAGGTGGAGGGTTCAACCATATAATGATAAAGCATAAAACACTCTAACAGGAAACTTAGAAGGAGCTTGGGTTCCTCCCTCCCTCCCTCCCTCCCTCCCTCCCTCCCTCCCTCCCTTTTTTTCTTCTCTTGCTCCTAGAGCAGGCCTTGAACTCAAGAGCATGGATGCTTAAGTGAATGCTACAATGCCTGCAGGGCCTGCCACTGTGTACTCTTCCAGTTGTGCCAGCTGGGCTCTCTTCATGATGTCCCCTTGTCTGTGTCACCTTAGCTCTCAGGGTTCTGTTGACCCTACCCCTACTCAGCAGCTCCCTGCAGACTTCCGATCAGGATCCTCTTAGTGGCCTCAATGGATCACATGACCACTATTCTTTCAATGAGAACAAAAAGCAAGCCAGACACTGCCTGATTTAGGACTGGGCCATGACGGAATTAGGACTCCTGACTTAGACCAATCAGAGCTGGCCTCTGGAGCTGGGTCAATCCCCAAATCACCTGATTACTTTGAGTGGGAGTGAAACACTGACATAACAGGGTGGGGACATTTCCACACGTGAAAATTTCAGTGCCAGGAGTAGTAAAGACAGAATTCTGGCTGAGTCCCCACCACCCAGTAGCCACTCTGTCCTCCTCGATGTCACTCCCCAGAAGCCTGTCCAACTTCATTGATTCCATCCAATGCCAGCCCTTCCAGCCCTTCCCTCTTCTGGGGTCAAACCAAAGCCATCTAAGGCTGGCGCTACCTCTGGGGGAAAGTGAGACCTGCAAACTTGAGGTTGTCCCCAGGGAAGGACTATGTTTTTGTCCTCAAGCTGGAGGTCTCCTATGAAAGTCTTTGTCTCCTCCACAGCCTGGGAATCAGAACAAGGGATGCCTCCTCCATCAGAACAAGGCTCACATAAAGCAGCAACTTGCCCACTAGGCCTGAAGTTTCCCAGAGCACTAGCTACACGACAGGGTTGCCGGTCCATAAGTGCCACAGTCCTGTGTCCTTCGTTGTTGCAGAAAGAACAACGAATTCTGAGAGAGGCTCATTTCAGAAAATGGCTCCAAGGGAAGCTGCTGGGCCGGCCCCAGAGCTCTGCTGACCCCAAGCAACAGGCTAGTGTCCAACCTTGGTCACTGGCTCTCTCCAAGACTCTCAGACCCCAGATTGCCAGAGGCTTCTCATCTTATCCTTCCGTGGAGGCTCAACTACAAAGCTTGCCCTCACCCGTGGTACCACCCAAGCCCGTCTACAAGCCGTCCACCATCAGTCGGCCCAAGCTGTGGAATCTTAGCAATAACCCTGACAGCTCCCCGACCACAAAGATTGGCTTCCCTCAGGGCATACGCCTGGGTGTGCATCCAGACCCCTATAAGGAGCATGACTTCTGTAGATTCCTGCAAGTGATGCGGAATTCCCTCGGAGGTGCATGGCTGCGCACAGCAGACAATCACTCAGTGACACCTGTGCCCCAGCTGCCTTTTGAGGTGATGGTCCGGGTGCTGTACCCAGGGTCTCAACCCTACAGGATGAAAGTGCCCCAGGGCTTGTATCCACTTGACATCCTCAAAGTGTCCCAGAAACGGCATCTGGGAGATACCTCTACCAACACACTGGCTATGAACCTACGTGAGACATTTGATGAACCCTTCCTGGCTACCCTGGAAGTTTGCCAGACTCAAATGGCCCAACCCTCCAGGGGAGTTCTCACATAAAGTTGTTTTGGAAACCTCCTGGTGAAGGCAAAATGTTAAGATTCATAGTGTGACCGGGCGGTGGTGGCACACAACTTTGATCCCAGAACTCAGGAGGCAGAAACAGGTGGATACGTGTGAGTTCAAGGCCAGCGTGGTCTACAAAAGCTAGTTCCAGGACAGCTAGGTGTACACAAATGAAAAACAAAGCAAAAAGTAAAAGATTCAAATTGTGGCAGGAAGGACTACCTACGGAGTTTTCATTTCTAAGCTCAAGGGTAGGAGCCATCCCTACCTCCCTCCTCCCAGAAGCACATCCTAGGCTTCCCTTTTCTCTACAGATAAATTGCCCGGATCCCTGAGACATGGACATCTGACAGAGCAATAAGGTCCAGAGTAGTGTTGGTAATGTCCTGTGACACAGCAATGTAAAAGCAACCCTCTTGGTCCTCATTGCTCTACCATAACCTACCCCTAGCACATGAAGGACAAGGCTTCCAGGACAGGGCGCCCCTAGGAATTCTGCCACCTTTCCTTCCTGTCTGCTGCAGATACTGACTGGGGATGGGGAATGGCTAATGTGATACTCAGTACAGGCTTCTCTGCCCATGGGGCAGTGGCTCCTTGCTCCTGGCCCCACTAAGATATGTGAAGCAGCAGTTCCAGGAGGCTGGGCAGCACTTCTGCCAAGAGAGGAAGACCTGTGGCTCTGATGTGAGACCTGTCCAGGATGCCACCCTGGACACCAATGTTTCCTTGTCACACACTACAACTCACTCTTTAAACAAAACATTTATTGAGTGCTTTCCATGGGCCAGGCGCCAAAATCAGGTAGTTGATAATACAAAAATCCAAGGACTTTCCCTGCCCTCAAGGGACTTCCAGTCTAGTAGGGAGACAGACCATACATACCACAGGCCAGTGAGCCTAGAAGGGTCTGTGTGGCAGCTGGGGCTAGGGGAGGAGAGGGGATATTGAAGGCGCCTTGGAAGAAATAAAATCTCAGTGGAAAAGTAGCAAACGACCAAAGTGAGTAGAGGGAAGGGTATCAAAGCTGCAAGAGAGCCATGGTCTCTGCATACAGGAGGCAAATGATGAGGCCAGTAGGGACCAGGACACCAGGAGCCTCACACACCATGCTAAGGAGTCTGGACTTTATCCTAAGGGCAGTGGAGAGCTGGGGAAGCTTGAGGCCGAGAAAGACTTGGCCAACTCTAGCTGGCCATAGGATAAACACAGGAGACTGCTTAAAAACTAGGTGAAAGATGGCAGGAGCGGCTCAAATAAAGAGATACTAAGAATAGACTGGATGTAGGGCAGAGAGAGAAAGCAAGATTCTGCCTGGCTCCTGAGCCATCAAGGGACCAGGGCAGGTATAGAAAAAGCAGGAGAACACAGCAGATTTTGAGGTCAAATTGTTCCTGTGCCCAGAAAGCAGCAGAACTGTGGCTAAGAAGTTACAGAGGAATTGGGGCTGAAAGTTGGTCCTGGCTTCCTCCTGTGTCCCTAAAGCCACGAGCATGGCTGGACTTCCTCAGGCAATTCATATCACAGCCAAAGAGCAACTGTGTGCACAGGGCAAGAGAGAAGCCTATACAGAGACGGAAAGGACAGAGAGGTAAAGGGACATCAGCTATAGCAGTGCCAGGGGAGTGTGAGTCAAGAAGCAGACCATCAGCTGTGTCAGCTACCCAACATCCAGTAAGTTCCATGTGATGGCTCCACCAGGGTTAGCCTGGGAAAGGTAGGATGAGCAAGATAAAGAAGTGGACAGCAAGGCCAAGCGGGCCAGTCTCAGGCTGCAGGCGAGCAGCAGCCTCACGTCCTCCACCTTCCCCACCCGAGCGGCAGAAATAGGTCTGGCAATCTTACCGGCAGCTGCAAAACAAAATTCAGGGAACGGCAGGCTGAGACTCAACAGAAACACAAGAGCAGAGGAGATGAAGGATGCATGAAACAAGATGTTCACGAGCAGGGGTCTTCCCCATGCCTGTTCATCTGGGCACCTGCCAGACTCACTGTGAGGTACGGGATTCGGCCAGTGGCAGCTCTCGCGGGGCCTTCATTCCACGTACTGCTGAGCCCTTGCAAGGCACTGTAGTTGGAGTGCAAGGTCAGCAGATGCTGGTCTGTGCCCAGGACGGGGCCCACCTTCTTAGAAGGCAGAGCTCACATCCTTCCAGGAGTCAGAAGCACACGAGTGTGAGGCCTGTGTGCTCTGAACGGTAGCCTCTCCCAGTCCCATTTCTCAAGAAACAGGCCACAGCCTAGGCTGCCTAGAAGCCAATTTATTATTATTTTCATTGAGCCTGAGATAGAATTCACCAAGAGCCCTCTCCTTTTCCTCAAAGGAAGACATAAACAGGATATCGTAGATGGTCTTCTGCATCCCTAACCCAGTCACACACTGTTTCTGCTCCCTCCCATCTAGACTATCACAGTCTGGGGAAGGAAGACATGGAAAAAGAGGGAGGAGCCTCAGAAAAACTGTCTTTATCCACTCACCCTCATCTCTGTTCCCTTCCCACTTAGGGCCACAAGAATTTCTTCAGAAGGGCAAGAGTCAGAAGAGGAGTCCCTGGAAGAGTAGGCTAGCCCAGTCTAGGCAGAAGGTTAGCAGGTAGAGAGAAAGATGGACTCCTGGGGTGTTAAGGCAAACAGTGCCACCTAGAATCTTTATTCAAAGGGACCAGCATTGGACAAGACCCATAGTTCAACATCAAAATGCACTTTTCCGGAAGTGCCAACCCTCAGCTCCTCCCTATGGTCACCTGCCTGAGAACCTGCTGTCTGTTCCCTAGCTTCACAGACCCTTCCCTGCCTGCCCCATCTGAGCCAGACCCGACTCTGGGAAGGGGAAGGCTGGGGACATAGCCTCCGGGTGAAGCAGGCTCTGCTACCCTCTCTGGTACCCCTGGCAGCATTCAAGCCCCCTGAGGAGGGTGGGGATGGGGCTTCACAACAGAGGGGGCTGGCAGAAGACACCCTCCAGGCTCCCAGGCACTTAGCCCAGAAGCCCAGGGGCCTGGCTCTGTTGGTCTTGCCCCTCACATCCCCCCCAAGGCTCAGTATATCTTCTGCCGACTGGGCAGGATGGCTTCTTTGATGAAGGAGAAGACCACCAGGATGCCTAAGCGCTTGCCTCGCTTGCCTTTGGTGAAGTAATTGGAGACCACGTCATCTGTGGAAACACAGGCAGTGAGATGAGTGTGTACTTGCATGCATGAGAACATGAATGCCGTTCTCATCACCCAAAGCCCAATGCTCTCTTGCAGGGCTGGTGTGGGTCCCCCCACCTGCCCTACAAGCCCTTCCTCACCTCCTGGCTGCATGGTGGAGGGGAGAACATTCTCCCCAGCCGAAAGTGACACGAAGAACGCAAACGGGATTATCCACAGGCAGAATGTGAAGTAGGCCAGGACCTGGTGACAGGAGAGACTGAGAAGGGAGAGCCCTAGGGGTTCCCCGAAGGCCCACCCCATCCTTGCAGGGGCTAGCACTCAGGGAGCAGGGCTCTCTGACACTGAGACTGTTGGGACAGGGGAAGTACAGCGTGACAGAGTACAGATCCTCCCAAAAGTGACACTGCTCTTTCTGGGGTTTCAAGTAGGAGGAACCCTGGGCAGGCTGATGGAGCTGGGACTAGGGGATGGGGCCGCCATCCAGTCCTGCCTTGTGAGGTCTGGGTCACACAGGCTGGACTGGTGCCCCTCCTGGACTTGAGGATAACCTTACTGGGGCACCCAAAGGACTCATGGGGGAGGGGGAGCAATGTCATTCCACCTCCACCAAAGGGATCCCTTCTGTTCCTCGGACATCCTGCCTTCCAAAATCATGTCTTTTGTTTTTAAGGAGCATGGTTCCTGAACGGAGCCAGCTGTGGACCACAGTTAACAATCACAAAGCAGACCGTGAGTCCTCCACTCTCCCATCCCTGCCACTATGCATACCATGTCAGACACTGGGTACCTCTTACCTCAGAGAAAGGATAATATTCTTCCGCAAAAAACTGAAATGCCAGGTAATGGTTCACCACCACTAGCCCTGTGGGGATGAAGAGTTTGGTCACTGTGTGTTCACCAAATCCAGGAGACCCCCAACCGGAGCCCTGGGTCTCAGCCTCAAGTCTGTGCCACCTTACAGCATGGCTGTTTGGAACTCGGTCCCCAGCTTTCTCACTGTGGAGGGCAGCAGGAATAGAATCGGGAGACAAACTGGAACATCCTGGCATGTTATAAAAGTTTTTTTTTTGTGTTACATAATCCATGATCGTACCATTGCTTGCCCAAGAACAGTAGGTGAAGGGAGGACATGGGTAGGCAGAGCCTACACCACGGCAGACTCCACACTGTACAGCAGGGAGGAGGCCTCCCCAGAGACACAGTACAGTCAGGGCTCCTTTGGAAGCTAGCATGGGACGAGGCACACCCGTCTACAATGGTGTGCTCTGGTCCCGTACGCTCTTCTCTAGTGTGCACAACTTCATGAGAAAGAGCAAGGAAGGAGACAGCTGCTCGAGGCACAAAGCCCCACCTGTTCCCATGGCAGGGCGAAGGGCAGGCACCAGAAAGACCACGTCACCCCCCACCTCACAGCTTCTGTATCAATTTTCCCCTTTGTCATGAAGATAGTGCTATGCCATGCACAAGGCTGAATGGACTAGATGGCACCTGGTGCCCACAAAGTCCCTCAGAAAATCTCAGGAGAGACATAAGGAGCCTTCTGGTGACCAGAGCTCCTCTCTGGGAGACACACAAGGGACCTTGTGCTGAACAAATCCTGAGATAAAACCACACTGAGAGATGCCCAATTCTAACAACTCGTCCTTCTGTGGATAACATTCAGAATTTCCCCTAGACACACGCCACCTGCCATCTTGACCTGGGTTAGAGCAAGGAGAACGGCAGTGCCTGTGACCACTTCTCATGAACATTTGTGTACATCTGTGACCACCGCATGAACATTTGTGTACATCTGTGACCACCGCATGAACAAACTGGGTCTAACAAAAGAGCTAAGGCTCAGGGATGGGACGTGACTTTCCAGGGACAGGAAGTAGTGATGGGGCCAAGTCAGGACCCAAGCCTGAGACACCGGAAACTTCTGACAATGTGTGAGGAAAGGCAGCTAGCTCCAAGATGTCGTTTCTGTGACTTCGGGAGCTATCTACCTGCAAAGCCAGCTCCATGCTTTTCAAAGGGACCAAGTGGTTTCTTAAAGGTGAGACTCCACCTGGAATGTGCCTTCTCTACTTTCCCAAACCCTCCTTCTAATTTGCCTTTTTGACAAGGTCCTCCTGGCTGGAGCCCCTCCCCTGATAAGGACTAGGCCCTGAGCAGACAGGCTTTAGGGTGCTCGGGAATAAGAAGCCATTTTCCCCAAGCAGCCTTGCCTCCTGGGGGACCTCAGCGGCTGCTTAGCTGCTCCCCTCAGCATCCCCTTTAGTGTCTGGGATGGAGTGCCCACATC
This sequence comes from Mesocricetus auratus, assembly GCF_017639785.1. Classification (NCBI taxonomy): domain Eukaryota; kingdom Metazoa; phylum Chordata; class Mammalia; order Rodentia; family Cricetidae; genus Mesocricetus; species Mesocricetus auratus. Next base: position 147,351,163 of record NW_024429266.1, on the reverse strand, counting down.
CAATCACATCAAGCCTTCCCTGCTTGTCCCCTCTCACCGCATGACAGGATGAAGTTAGGTGATGTCAGCATGATGAAGGGGAAGGTCTGGAGAAGGCCAAAGTAGACGAGGTTGGTGAAAAGGCCCACGCCAATCATGCTGGTGGGGAAGTGTTCAAAGACATAGAGGCCAATCAGGACTGCTGTGGAGAACTGAAACAGACAGAGGACTTGCTGCAGGGGGCCTGCAGGCCACATGTATTCCCAGCCCCAGCCTGCCCTGCGCAGCACTACAAAAGACTTTGGTTTTCTTGGTTCATAGTTACCTCCACAGCCACACTCCAAGGTAGCCTCTTTAAGGTCACTTCTAAAAGACTTTTGACATGATCCAAAGTAAGACAAAACATTTTACACAGCACTCCACTACACATCCATATGTGTGACAAAGTTCAAACTCAGTTTGTCATCCTAGCCTTTACAGTTAAAGGCTCACGTAAAGACAGAGCCTCTTTGGAGCTGGGGATTTAACCAAAGGTTGCATGCATGCCCATCACCCTCCACCCCATTCAGATTTTCTTGAATGCTGAGCATGAGCTACTGAATCAACTACATTAACTCAGTAATGAACCCAGCTAGCAGTCTCAGTGATGAAAGGTCTAATTGCTGTACCAACCACACCCACAGACTGAGCCAATGAGCTGGCTGTGGCCCTGTCTTTACACAAACTACAGCCCCAGGCTATGTGCAGAGTGAAAGTAGTTGCAGAAGAACTTTGCTGTCCACACACATTCCCACAGCAACCTCAGCCTTCCTCACAGCTGCTGGAGAAAAGCCTTCCTAACAGCTGGAAAGCAGTGGCAGGGACCAAGTCCTTAGGAAAAGAAGCCTTCCATGAGGCAAAAGAAAGGCCAGGCATGCTCCCTTAGGACAAATCACTCTGACTAGAAAGAAGGCAATAAATAAGCATTAAAAACTGTCCTGAATGTCCCTGTAAGTTCTCAGTGTGAACTGGGTTGGGGATCTGGGGCTGGAGACGGTGGACACAGTGGGAGATAGCCACATGAAGGAAAATCACAAAATTGCAATGGCTCCACTGTCACCTTAAAGAGTGGCAGTAGGCTGTGAAACAATGCCACATGAGGATGGAGAGCCAGGGGTGATCTGGACCCAGGAGTGCAGACCCAAAAGGCAGAGTGCAGAGCAGGGAGGTGAGGGGACACCCTCAGAACCCGGGTTCTCAGCACCACAGCAGTTCCAAACCAAACACACGCGCACACACACACACACACACACACACACCACACACACACACTTCCTGCTTCCGAGCCGGGGCAAGCAAGCCCTGGGTGACTCCAGGGAAAAGTTGCCACTTACCCAGATCATGTATTTGATGATTCTGCTGGTGGCCACTGTATACTCCTCTATCAGCTCTGCCAGGTAGTACAGTCCAGCCGCTGGGTTGGAGGGGGTGGGGTGGCCACAGGACAGGACAAACAGGAAGAGTTCAGCCAGGGCCATTCCCACCAGCCTGCTCTATCCCGTAGTCCCCACCAACCCTCCCCAGACTTAAGGAAGTCAGGAAGAAGTCAAAGCACCCCTGTGAAGCCCTTCTCATCGGCACAAGTAGAACTTTGCCAGGACAACTGCAGAAAGACTGGATTTGACGGCACAACATAAGGTTAACCTCTGTCCCAGGAACCTGAAACTTCACTCACTCAATCAATACCTGCAGAACACTTAGCTTACAGGCCGGGCGCTGAACGTTAGCACTCAACCGGGTGAGACAGGGCCCTTTCCCTGCCCCGGCTGAAGGGGACAGGTAAAGGGGGCAGCCCATGGCCCCGAGAGCAAGGATGCGTCCCGAAGACCATGCATCCCCTCCGGAAGGTTCGGCCGAGGTCCAGCAGGACCAGCTCGGGGTCGCCCGCACCCAGCTGCAAAGCACAGCAGCGGTTGGCGGCTAGGGGCACCAGCGCGCGCGCGGCCCGGGTCAGCGCTCTCACCGACGGCCAGAGTGATGAATGCCACCTGGATGAACAGCGACAGCCAACTCAGCACGTACATGAACCACATGGCGCCCCCCGGGCGCCGGGACGGGCCTGCGCCGTCCGGCTCCCGCGACACTGAGCGGCCGCCGCCGTGCTGTCCCCGCCCCACGGACGCCGAGAGGAGCGGGACCGAGCACCGCCGCCCGTGCGCCCCCGCCGAGTCCGCGAGCGCCGCCAACCGGCGCGGAGGATCGAGCTCGCGCTGCACCCTGCACCACTGGAATCAAACCTGGCCCAATTCTGCTCCGCACAGCCATGGATCCGACTTTTCTGGAAGAGGGAAGTTACCGTGTCTCAGGCCACACACTAGGAAGCTGCATAGTCCGGAATCCCGGGTACATTTAAATGGTCACCTTCAATCCTAACTCTCCCTCTAGGCTTAGTTCTTTCGCACGCAGTGCAGGTCTGCTCCTTTGCATCTGGTCTAAGCAAGGCTACCGCTAAGCACTGACGGCACTTGCGACACCTCAAACAGTTGTCGGAGAGAACACCACCTAGTGGCTGACACAGGCCAGCTCCGAGTGCCGGTATGCGGCTTAACTCTGACTTCATTATTTTCAGGCAAGGTCTCATCACCCAGACTGGCCTTGAACTGTCAATCCTCCCATTTCCGCCTCGTAGTTGGTAGGATTTCAGATGTGTGCCACCATGATAGGGCAAAATACAGCTTTTGTTTTGTTTTGTTTTGTTTTTAAGACAAGGTCTCTATGTAGTCCTGGAATCTGTAAATCGGGTTAACCTCCAACTCACAGAGATCCTCCTGCCTCTGCCTCCCAAATTCTGGGATTAGAGGCGTAGACCACCACACTCAGTTCTTTTCTTTTTTGAAACAGTCTTATGTGCCTAGGCTGGCCTTGAACACACTACGTAGCCTAAGATGACTTTGTGCTCCTGATTCTGTTGCTTCCACCTACTGAGTGCTGGAATTGTCGGTGTGTGCCACCAGATCACACACAGAATCATATTTCTTGATTCATAAAATAAGGACACATTCCTAAACAAAACAAAGAAGGAATTTGGCTGGAGAGATGGTTCAGTGGTTAAGAGCCCATGTTGTTCTTGCAGAACACCCAAGTTCAAAGTTCACAACCACCTGTAAATCCAGGACCAGGTGGACCTGGTACTTCTGGCTTCATTGGGCACTGGTATCCAAGTGCACATACTCCTACACAGACAGACACACAAATACATAATTCAAAATAAGTAGGCCACACATGGTCATGTATGCTGTTAGTGCCAGCACTTGGAAGAAAGAAGCCGGTGGATCTCTGTGAGTTTGAGGCCAGTCTGGTTTACATAGAAAGTTCCAGGCTAGCCAGGGCTACATAGTTAGACCCTGTCTAAAAACAAACAATAAATATAAAATAAAATTTTAAATGAACAAAAATACTTCATGGAGATGAAATGTAAATTCGTTCCCTGATCTCTCTCCAGAATTAGAGATAAAGGAACTAGAGTCCCCTGAAAACTGAGAGCACCCAGGCTTCACTGTGCCAGCTAGAACTGGCATACCAGCTGACTTCCCCCATCTTACATCCGACTGGCCTGGGCATCCAGGACTGGAGATCTAAATTTCCTTTGTCAGCAAGAAAGGAGGAAAAAAACACTGTTTCCTGGGAGCTGAGAGGCAAGCAGAAAGAAACGAAAAGCAGTTTCTTCTTTCTGCCCATCCAGTCCAACTCCACCCCACAGGATTCTAGAACTCTGGGAAGCAAGCAGAGCAGGGGTCAGGGTGAGGGCGACCAAACCCAACTCTCAATCTGAGGGGTAAGGAAGGGGCCATTAAATTCCAAGGACTCACTTCAAAAGTAAAGACTAAGATATTCAAGGCATGAGCAGATGGCTGACTCAATCATGAGCAGAACCTACTTGACACATGTTCTCATTTGGAGTTTACACAGCCTTTTCACGTTCACACATGTGTGTCTGGATGCCTGGAGACAGGAAAGGAGCTAGCTCAACCCCATATAGATCTCTTCTTTGGAAATCAATGACAGAATCATTTCTTGGCCCTTTTGTTAAGATCAAGGTCAGAAGATGCTAAGTGTGCCAAACATGGTCCTAAGTGATCCAGATAAACTGACCCGGTTAGCATCACATTGAAGGCAGGAGATGCTACCGTTACTGTCTCTGTTTCACAGACAAGGAACTCAGACACAGAGAGAGTCAATTCCCATCCAAATCTACAGAGTACCAGGAGAAGCCAGGGTTTGAGTCTGGGCAGGCTGGCTCCAGAAACCAGGTGGCTTTCTCTGGTCATCTGGTTCTGCCTGTCCATTTATAACCTTCCTTTCAGTCCAGGAGCTGGGTCCTGCCTTGGCTCCAGGCTTCCTCTTTCCTCTTTAGCGTTCTGCTTGCAAAGACGTGTGAACACATCTCACATTTCTTTCTTTCTTTCTTTCTTTCTTTTTTTTTTTGTTTTTTGTTTTTGGCCACCTCTGTCCCCCTACAGTGCGCTTTTACTAACTCGCCTTGTAACATTCTCACAGACTCACACATCCACTCAGTCTAAGACGATGGACACTGACAGTGAGCTGCGACCCCTACTTGGAACCAGGTTCACTCTTGTTAAGAAAGCTAGGGTTGTGTGACTCTTTGTGACTGCAAAATCCCTTAGTTGGAGTTGTTAACGTCTGCCCTCTAGTAGCGATCCGAGGAGTAGCAGAGACCCACAGCCAGGAGTGATTTTATGGTCTCTTGAAAGGAGTTTTGAGATTTTCCTGCCAGGCTGCAGGGAGGGCCAGTCAGGGAAGCCTGATAGCACCCTCCACACTCACAGTGCATGTACCTGTGGACAGGGTCCGCTTCAGCAGTGATTCTCTGCGGCTCTGTCTTCCCAGGCTGCAGGAGTGGTATCGGGAGGGAGACACTTAGAGGTCAGCAGACCTGGAGTACCAGGCTCTTCTTCCCTCACAGGCCTGGTCTCCTTTCCCTGTCAGCTCTCAGGGCCTCCCAGAAACAGCAGAGCGTGGTGGGAGCCACAGCAGATGTGTCTCCATCCACTCTACTCCATGACAAACACACAGCATTCTGCTAATAGCCATCTTCTTGTGTAGTGCACACCTCCTAGGGGGCCAGTTTCCCGTGATAGTCCATGGAGTGCACAAGCTTATTGTTCGGTATCCTGCGTCAAGTGAACCAGAGAACAATCCCGGAAGGGGTGAAGTGCAAACTATGGAAGCTCTGTCCGCTACATGGTGCACACAAATGATCTTCGATCCATTCGTCCAAGTTACCTGGCGTATCAGTCCCCATCCTCATCCTCGTCACATGCTGGGGCTGTGAACTGAAGGGCTTTCTAGTGCAATGACCTCAAAGGTTCTGCTAATGGTTCAAGCACTGTCTTCTAACCACATGCAAGGGTGCTGTGATGGTTTGGAAAAGAATGGTCCCACAGGCTTATATGGTTGAATGTGTGGTCTCCAGCTGGTGGAATTCATCGGAAAGGGTTAGGAGGTGTGGCCTTGTTGGAGGAAGTGTGTTACTGGGAGTGGGCTCTGAGTTTTCAAAAGCCCATGCCATTCCCACTTAGCTTTCTCTCTCCGCCTCACGATGTAAGCTGTCAGCTACTGCTCCAGAGCCGTGCTGTGATTGCCTGTTGCCGTTCTCCCTGCTATGATGGTCATGGACTCACCCTCTGAAACTGTCGGCCCCTAATAGACTCTTCCTTCTTTCAGTTGCCTAGTGGTGTCTTATTAGAGCAGAAGAAAAGTGACTAAGACAGGTGCACAGGGTTTGGGGGGGCGTGGCAAGAAGTTAGTGGGAGAGGATCAGACCTTAGTACACTGTTAGAGCAAAGGTCTAAAGACTGAGATATCTCTCAAGTGAAAGGGTTTATGAGGGGGGCTGGAGAGATGGCTCAGAGGTTAAGAGTACTGACTGCTCTTCCAGAGGTCATGAGTTCAATTCCCAGCAACCACATGGTGGCTCACAACCATCTGTAATGAGATCTGGTGCCCTCTGCTGGTGTGTAGACGTACATGGGGGCAGGGTGTTGTGTTCGTAATAAATAAATAAATCTTAAAAAAAAAAAAAGAAAGGGTTTATGAGACCATTACAGCCACACGCCAGAAACGGTCTTGAAGCATGTTCCCTCAGCCACCAGCTGTAGAACTAGGTGACAGCTGGAAACATGTCTGTCTTCTCAGTGTGGTTAGAGTCACAGCCTGGCCTCTGGCTTCCCTAACAAGTCAGAATTGGCTACTGTCCTCAAGATACCAACTCCAGAGACAAGTGGGAGTGAAAAGCAGAGAAAGGAGACTTATTCACTGTGGAAGAGGAACAAGCAATGAGGTCCAACAACCCCCAAGTCTGTCTTTCAGGGAACAGCCATGGTTTATGTTTCAGGAGAGGGCAATAGTTAAGCAGTCCTGGTGAAGGTGTGGTTCGCCCAGCATTGACTCTCGATGTCTCAGCTCCAGTCCTCCTGACAGGCTGTCAGAACTGTGTGAAATCCCTTTCTGGGTGACAAGCTCCTGCTCTGGCTGGCATTGGTTTCAGCCCTTGTCTTTCTCCCAGTTCTGAGATTCCTGTGGGAAATCCAATTTCTTGGAGTCTGTTGTCTCAGTATTCTGATGGCCAAAGGGAGGGGCAGAAGTATGTCTTTCTAGGTTCTGTCTTGCTAGGATGACTACCCCAGATATTTGATCATGAAAGTCTGGAGGCTGGTTGCATGATTCTGTGAGTAAAGGCACTTGTCTGAGACTCACATAGTGGAAAGGGCAAATTTACACAAGTTGTTCTTTAGCTTCTATAAGTGCACTTTGGCATGTGCACACATGTATACACACACACACACACACATAATAAAATATGTTTAAGGGAAAGAAAATTTGGGCAAAGAAAGGGTAAATTACTTACCATGGATTTGTAGATAAGACGAGAAGGACAAGCAGAAATTGAGCAAATTTAGGGACTGGAGGATAGGATAGGACAGGGGATAGGAAAAGGTGGCACATGAGAAAATGATGTCCTAGTGCCATCCTCTTGGGAGTTTTGCCTGTTGCGCTTGTTTCACACCCTGGCCTGTAGCTAACTTTAGGACACTGCACACTTTTCTATTAGCAAAATAAACTCTCTCTCTCTCTCTCTCTCTCTCTCTCTCTCTCACACACACACACACACACACACACACACACACACACACACACACACACACACACGCCGGGAGGGAGAGAGAGCTCCCAAACCAGGCTATTCTGATCTGAGGCATGGCACAATTGATGGGAGCAGCTACCAGTGGAGGCCCAGCTGGTGCAGGCTTGGTGCTCCTCTCAAGGAAGCCTCACCAGTCAAGCATCCCCAGGAATATCCTCTGACAGAAAGAACTCAGGATGGGAAGAAAAGGGTTGAGTCTTCCTCATGAAGAAAAAGAAGGGGAAACTGTTGACCAGAATGGAAGAGTGGGACCCTGCTAGTCTGCCTTCTGCCTTTCAAGTGATGCCTGGTGTCAGTCTACACAGGATACACTGCAGATGACCATGAGGTCTGTGAGGAAATCCTTTCCTGACCTAAGTAAAGGGACCCAGTTTGGACCCATTGGAACTGTACAGAAAGTCCCATGCTGTTTATCCAGCGTGTGCCAGGACTGCTTAGTGTTTTCAGACTCTCTTGACTGATACACACCATCCTCTTACAGTATTGGTATTCTTTTTTTTTTAAGATTTTATTTATTTATTTATTAATATGTATACAATGTTCTGCCTGCACGCCAGAAGAGGGCACCAGATCTCATTACAGATGGTTGTGAGCCACCATATGGTTGCTGGGAATTGAACTCAGGACCTCTGGAAGAGCAGTCAGTGCTCTTTGTTAAGAGAAGCTTTTTCTTTGCTAGCTGCTTTGGTTTATCCCCCGCCAGTCGCCTGGGCTCTGCCGCACCAGCCTGGTTCTAGATCCGCATGAGTCCCAAATAAACACACAGGAGGCTATATTAATTATGAAGCTGTTGGCCTTGCTTGTTTCTAACTGGCTAGCTCTGACTTAAGTAATTACCCCATAATTGTTAATCTAAGTATGTCTCTTACCGGAGAATAGTTCCAGGCTTCCTACCCCCAATGGCGTTACATGTTGACTCTCTTGTGTTTCCCCTTCCCAGAATCCTCCTGGACTCCTAGTCCCTCCTATCTAGGTTTTCTATTGGCCAGACAGTACTTTATTGACAAATGCACAGGCAAATAACAGGACTTCCCCAACACTCTTAACCTCTGAGCCATCTCTCCAGCCCCCAGTGTTGGTATTCTTAAACCCATTCTACACACACACACACACACACACACACACACACACACATATGGCATTTTCTTTGGGGCGAGAGCAAAAGGTTTATTTGGCTTATGTTGTAATACATCATTGAAGGGAGTCAGGACAGGACTTTGAACAAGGCAGGAACCTGGAGGCAAGAGCTGTTGCAGAGGCCATGGGAGGGTGCTGCTTACTGGCTTGCTCCCTCCCCATGGCTTGCTCAGTCTGCTTTCTTATAGAACACAAGACCACCAACGCAGACAGGGCACCACTCACAATGGGCTGGGCCTTCCCCCATCAATCACTAATTAAGAAAATGCCTTACAGCTGCATCTCATGGAGGCATTTTCTCAATCGAAGTCCTCTGCTTTCAGATAATTTAGCTTGTATCAAGTTGACATAAGACTAGCCAGCACACCCATCCTGCTTTGTCTTGTCTTGGCACGTCCTTTCCATCGAGCCAGGGAGGAGAGAACCGGGAGGTATTCTCTTGTACTCTCTTTCTACAGGGCATTTCCTCAGCTGCAGGCTCCTCAGCCTTTCCCAGTACCTCTTGTCTACCTCTACATACAGAAAATTTGTATTTGCACTTCAACACCTCGCTCAAATATCTCCTGAGAAGGTTATGGAAATAAGCTCATGGCTGTGATCTGAACACCCATACAACTCCTGGGATAACAGTTTCTAAGCAGGGTGGGGCGTGAGCCACTCTGTCTATGGGGATCTCTGGAAGCCGTATTTCCATCAGATCATGCCATGCTTTAGGAGGGGTGGAACCTTGAGTCAAGCTTACCAGGTGAACATATTGTCTTTCCTACAGTAGGATAAGGGGTCTCAGAGAAGCCAGACTAGCTTGTACACACAGAGCTATCATGCCAGGTCTGTGGTAGCCACCTTCTCCAGTGTAAATTGTGCTGAGAAAACATTAATGGAAAGGTTGGCTTGGGAAAGGCCTTCTTGGGTGTGGTCTGGGCCCCCAGGTTACAGTTCCCAGGCCTTCCTGTTCCAGCTGCCTCCCACACTTGACTCTTCCTGGAAGGGCTAGATTTTTGTGTATCCTACAACCACTTTAGGACCAGATGCTCCGGGGCCCTGAGGCTGCTGGTGGGGAACTTGGGCCCTCGTGCTGCAGACTCTTGCTGACTCCTAGGCCTCCCAGATGTATCTATTACAGGCAGATTTTCAGGTCTTCACTTCACAGTTCCAATGAGGCAACAGGAGGGAGTCATTGCCTTAGGAAAAAGGACTGCTCTGGTGACTGGAGTCCTGAGGCCCCCTCCCCCAGCTGCAAGAGGGTTAGGGTTAGAGGGACCAGCACACAGCCAGCCCTGCTCTGCCGGCCCTGCTCTTATCACTCCACCCTCTCTCAGCAAAGGCAGCCCTGTAGCTGCAGTTTTTTCTTGTCCCACCAGGTCCCACCCCCTTGAGCCCCAAATGAACACACACAGACACATTAATTGTTAAACTGTTGCCCAAAGACTAGGGCTTCTTATTGGTTAGTTCTGTGTTAATTATTAACCCATTTCTATTAATCTAAGTACCATGTGGTCTTATCTGACTGGAGAAGGGTCTGGACCTCTTACTCCTTTGGCGGCTATATGTTGTCTCTTTCTGGAGGGCTTTCTCTGCCTCCCTTTCCCAGACTTCTCCTCATCTCCTAGTCCCCTCTATCTCCCTACCTCTATTGACCATTATTCATCAACCAATAAGAGAAACATATATACAGAAGGATATCTCCCATCATCTCCTCTTTTCTGTCCAAATAAAAAGAAAAGTTTTAGCTTCAACACAGTAAAACTATATATAACAAAACAATTATCAAGTAAGAACTACAGTTAACAATATTTAGTCCATTAACATTTGGCAAAATCCAAAGAAAATATTCTATCATCTATCCTGTCCCTGTGAGTCTAAAGTCTTATATGTAACCTGTCCTTTATCATAACCAAGGAAAATCACAACTGTCTTCAATTCCATCAAAGATCTCAGAAGGAGCCGGGCGTTGGTGGCGCACGCCTTTAATCCCAGCACTCGGGAGGCAGAGGCGCAGAACTCTGTGAGTTCGAGACCAGCCTGGACTACCAAGCGAGTTCCAGGACAGCCTCCAAAGCCACAGAGAAACCCTGTCTCGAAAAACCAAAAAAAAAAAAAAAAAAAGACCTCAGAAGGATAATATATAAACTCTAGAATTGACAGAGACATCTCACTGCCTGGACAGTCTCCCAAAGTTCTTCCGTAATGTTGGGGCATCCATCTTCAGCCTACAGGTCTAATGTGTCTGGCAGACTTCTCAGTGAAGCAAGAAATTTTAAACTGTCCACCTGCATTGGCAGTTTGTCAGTCATTTTTTCTGTGTCCTGTGGAATGTCTGGCAGACTCTTCATTGAAGCAGGAACCCTGAGACTGTCCCACTTTGTTTTTCAAGTTTAGCAGTCACTTTCCTGTGGGTCCTGCATGTCCACTTTATACAGCAACAGTCAAACAGTCCAGGAAAGAGCAGTTTCTTGCCCAAATGACTCTTTCTGCCATGTTGAAGGCAAACTCCATAACGAGTTTCTTCGATGCCCATCTTCCTCTCTGACATAATTGGTATTGCCAGGAGCAATGGTGTCTCATTGTCATGAAAACCCTAAACCATTTTAAATGCCATATTCTGTAGGTCTTTGAAAGGTTTGAAAATATCCATCTCAGATATATCTCTGTATATCTAGAAAACCTAACAAACCTGTTTTGACAATTATAGGTGACTATATATAATCTGTATTTAATTATACATTACATTTAAATGAGCTGCATAAACACAATACATAAACAAGAGGAGAAATATAGCTATACCAGCCTCCTGGAGCTTCCTCAGCCCCACCTACATAAACCCAGAACCTGCCTATCCTGTCTACGTGTCCAGCCCAGTTTGCACCACAGTCCACTGTCCTCACTGGACTCTCTCGGCTCCTTGCTTTGTAGCAACTTTCCAGGAGTTTCTACCCCACGTGTGAGGCCCCACGTTGCTCACCCACAGCTTGGCCAGACCCCAGACAACACTTGAGGAAGGCACTCAGAAGTATGGACTGTTGATGCAAAAACACAATTCTCACCTCAAAGGGAATAACAGATTTATTTATTTTTTTGTTTGTTTTTCGAGACAGGGTTTCTCTGTATTGTTTTGGAGGCTGTCCTGGAACTTAATCTGTAGACCAGGCTGGCCTCGAACTCACAGAGATCCGCCTGCCTCTGCCTCCTGAGTGCTGGGATTAAAGGCGTTCGCCACCAATGCCTGGCGGGAATAACAGATTTTATTTTGAGTTAAATATGAACGCAGGTTTGGTTTCCCCCCAAATGCCCTATTCCAATGTGGAGACAGTTTCATGGAGTTTTTGCAGTAACAGAACAAAGAGAATCTATAAAAACACATTGGTGGAAACATCAGGATGGCGGGCCACAGAGAAACAGCAAAATCAGTTACAGACAGATGCTGGCTGATGGCATTCTTAGACTTTGTGTTTGTGGAAGCTGAGAGTCTGTTTTGTGTTCTAGAAAGGAAGTCACCTGATAGCCACAGGCTGTTAGGTCGCACACTGAAGTAGCTGATATGGCTACTAAAGAGGCTAAAGATAGCCCAAGATAATGTGGCTCCAGATCTGCAACATTCTAACTCTCCACAATCATGGACATTCTACTCACTCAACCAGCCTTATGGAATCTTGGACACAAATGTTTCTTTGCTTTGTTTTTGTTTTCGCCCCCCTAAGAGATTCAGTTTACACTGCACTGGAAGGGTTATTCTCCTCTCCTCACCTCCCTCATCACCACTCTCCCGACACCCTCAGGGTGGGAGACCAAAGAGAGAATCTGTAGGCAAAGCCAGAGGTCAATAAGAGGCCAGAACCGCACACTGGCTGCCTACATAGCTGTGTGTGTATGGAAGGGAGAGACAGACAGACAAAGGCAGGGGAGGGAGGGGGAAAGAGAGAGGGAGGGGGAGGGAAGGAGGAAGAGAGATAAGTGCAAACCCGACCCACAGCCCAGAGTGGCCTCTTGGGAGAGACCCCCCCCCCCCCCCCGTGCCTTGTGTCTACTTACTGTGGCCATCTGCCACCCAGATGAGGGTGGAGCCTGCAGCTTATTCCTTGGGGGCCTCTAGGTCAGCTGGGGAAGAGGGTATTACAGATTTCAGAGGCTGTCAGACGAATGAATAACCTGCAGATACCCAGACACTGGTTCAGTCTCCCGGAAAAGCTCTGACACAGAGAGATCCCCGTGGTGATGCCTGGGAAGGCATACAGCGCAGAGGTACATGTGGAATGCTCACTGAGGCTAGCAGGATGGTTCCAGTTTGACCTGAGTCAAACACACCATATGGACTCACCCACAGACACAGGGCCCAGGCAGTCACACAGCTGTGGGCCTTCCACCTAGCATCCTCGGGACATTCAGATCATCCTTGTTGCAGCAATATCCTCCTCTGAGCTGAAACATTTTACGCTGGAGGGAAGCTCCGAGACTCAGGAGCCTCTAGCAGGAGGCTCTTAAAACTCAGACAGTCCCTGAAATTGACTAGATGCACACTCTCCTCCTCTGCAAGGTTGTGTAAGGCAGTAAGGCTCCAGAGGTGACTCCTTGACCTGCAGGACTGCCTGCAAGGCATGCAGAGTTCTTACGTTCCAGTTTTGTGAGTTGTTACCCTTATGAGGTAGCTTTCAGTCACTCACCTACCTTGAGTGAACCATATCCCTGCATTAACCTTTCACCCATACACTCGAAACCCCACTAAGCCCGCTGGTTCAAAGTTGGACTTTGATGGTATCATAACTTTGGTCAGTTGTTGGTTCCTATCTGGGGTAGTGGATGTCTAGCCACATCTCCCCAGAAATAGTGTCACACACCTCTTCAGTTGAAGGGAAGAGAGCTCAACTGGTTTGGCATGGTGACAACTTTTCCACAATACCACTTTCTCTCTTTGTAGTCACCTTATTTTCCCTGAGGTCATCTGGGATGGGCCAGTCTCTCTCTCTCTGCTCTCTTGCTCTTTGTCTGGAATTGTGGGTTTTGGGAGATGGAGTTCAAGGTTAAAAGCTAGCTATCCATGACTCTGCTGGAGCTCAGAGCCCTTGAGCACAGGGCGTGGTAGGTAGTGAAAGCCTGGGCTGATAGAGCCTGCCCTGTCTCCCACCTTTTGCCAGTGGGCACAATGCATCTCTGTCCTCATAGGCATCCTTGCATCTGGCCACAAGGAGGCAGCTTCAAGGCCAGCCCCAGGCTGAGTGGGGTTCCAGGTCACACCAGATTTTGGGAGCGCTGATTCTTTCCACTGGGCACCCAGCCAAGTCTGTATAGCTGAGTGTACCTGCCACAGACAGTCCCAGGTGCCGTCTGTGTAAGCAGAGAGGGCCCTGTGTACCCAGCTGCGCAGCTGAGCTGAGGGAAAGGGCCAAAACGGGCTCTCAGATCAGAGCTGGGAAAGTAGATTCTCACTGAGGGCTGTTCCCCTCCCATCCAGCTCCTCTCACTCTCTGGCCCTCCACCTGCTGTTTTCCTCTTCCAAATCAGCTGGCTGCCACCTCACTCCCATCCATCTCTTCCCCAGAAAGGCCCACCCGGAGGACACCAGCTAAATAGCAAACCGCCCCCTACCTCCAGATTTACCTTTTAGCATAGGATCTATTGCTATACAACACAATAGATGCCCATTCATTTCCCACCTGTCCTGCTGGACTTCCAACTCCACAAGGGCAGGGACTGTGGACTGCTTAATCCTAGGCTTCCAGGTGTGCCCAGCAGGCACATAGTGATTGTGCTAGCTGGACACACAAAGACATGCCCAGGCAGTAGTCCAGGCCACACAAATCCTCCGAGACAAGCATGTGCACAAACACACACCCAGCTACATGCCTGCACATGCATTTGTGAGTGGAGGCATGCCTGTTCGCAGGTCTCCCCGACTTGGCCCCCAGAGCCCAGTGGGAGTGTTGTCACCCATGGCCCTTCATCCAGGCAGCTGGGCTCTACTCAGCCTCCTGGTGCTAACTCGGCCTGACACTCTAGCTGCACATGGGGGCCTCCTGTGGAAACTGTCGCAAGCCCACCACCATGGTGGTGACTGCTAATTGGCTCTGTGTTGGGCCCTGGGTCACAGCTCGGTCAGCCATGGCTGATACTTTCTTCCCACTTGTCTCAGGAAAGGCACTGCTGTCCCTTCTGCTTAGGCCTCAGCTGGCCATTGAACCGCACATGCCTGGCCACGTGGGACAGACTGGGCAGTCCAGCTCCTTTGATGGCATACTCTCACCCCCACCTACACACACACACACACACACACACACACACACACACACACATACACACACACATACACACACACTCTCTCTCTCTCTCTCTCTCTCTCTCTCTCTCTCTCTCTCTTGTGAGAGGCAGAAGAGAAAACTCAGCAAACACTCCTGGCTCTGGATGGTCATTGTCTCAGGGGTATGATATCACCCTACGTAGAGCCAAGTCCAGGCACCTGTGCATAGACTGACCAGGGCCTGAGAAACCCTCATTAGAAGGATGGTTTTAGTGACTCTGGCTTCCTTTCAGTGTTTCTCTAAAGAGAACATCCCTGCTCCGAGAGAGGCAAGAGAGAGCAGGGGCCTGGGATAACAGAAAAGGAAACTCAAGCCCATCCCTGCTTAGATTCAGTAGCCGGGTCTTGAAACCTGATGTGATGATGTCTGTTGGTCACTGTGTCCAGGGACTTTCAGTGGACTGACTTCAGAGTAGAAAGGGCTGTGTCCCATCCTTTCCCATCTCTGAGATTGTAGGGCTCCTGGGAAAGGGAAGTGGCTTTTCCTCAGTCATTGTCGGGATCCTCAGTGGACACGGACTAACTGCTTTTAGAAGGGTTTTCAGGAGCACATTGCCCGGGCCACAGGAGATATCAAGGGCTGGGGACATGGTGCAGCTGTCTGTCCACTCCCACTTTTCAAACCTCAAGAGCCCAGTGTGAGCCCTTGCAAAGTTTTCCAGAGCCCAATCATTTTCCCCCTTCTATATGGTTTTGTTTTGTGGGGTGTCTTTATATTGCTATTTGTTTGTATTGAGGCAGGATCTCATTATGCAGTCCTGGCTGACCTGGAACTCATGGAGATCTGTATGACTCTGCCTCTTTAGTGTTGGGACCAAAGGCATGTGCCGCCATGCCTGGTTTCTTTACGGGTTTTTGAAATCAAGTCTTATTATGTAGGCCAGCTTAGCCTTAACTTTTCCATACTTCTGCCTTGGTCCCCGAGATGCTAGGATTACAGACATATACAACCATGGCCACCAGAGTTTAAATCTTTTAAGGGTCTGAACCTCCTTCTAGTTTGGGATTAGAATAAATATCACACAGTCTCCAGGATAGTCTCAAATCCTGCCTCCTCCAGGAAGTCTTCTGTGCTGCGCTGTCCTGTCTTGAAGCCCATGCTGTTCCTGCCACTTCTGCTCTCAGGGGAACCTAGAGTCAAGGCAGATGTGGACTGTAGCCTGTCTCTCCTGCTTTTCTTTCCCTAGTGTCCTGGCTAGGAATACAAGTGGGTGGGTTTTAAGAACAAACACAACACAACAACAACAAAACAAACCCCACACTGGCTCAGCAACAAGCCCAGTGACTTCCCTTTATATTTTCTGGGAAAGTTCACAAGAGGCAGTCCAACGCTGTGGGTGTGGCTCCATTGGCAGAGTGCTTGTCTTGAATGCACGAAGTCCTGGGTGTCTAGCAGCACAGGAACAAGGTGCAGTGGCAGTCCTTGTAATCACAGCACTTAGGGAAACAGGAGGACAAGGCATGAAAGACCGTCCTCAGCTGCACAGCAAGTTGGAGGCCAGTCTGGGATATTTAAGACCATGTCTCAGAAATAAAGATAAAAGAGCAGCCAGTAATACCTCTGACCCTGGGTCTGGAGACCTGAAAGCCACTGTGGGGACCAGAACAAGCAGCCTAAGATATATAGGAAAATATAAATATTTACATTATGATTCATAATGGTAGCAAAATTACAGTTATGAAGTAACAGCAAGATAATTTTATAGTTGGGAGGTCAACACGACATGAGGAACTGTATTAAGGGGTCACAGCGTCAGGAAGGTTGAGAAACGAACACTGCCTAGACAGAATCTAGAGGAAGAGCAGAAGGGTGTCTTCCTCATATCCCCTGTGTAGCCCACCTTTGTCCATTTCCTTCAGGCCTTGGGTGTTCAGGAACAATCCCTGGCTTGTCCAGAATGGCTCCCTGGCAGCTGTTGGTTCAGTCAAACCAAACAGAAAGAAACAAATGAAAAGGCCCAGAGCCAGGGCCTCCATGTGCAGTGTCTGGGTGGTTGAAAACTTCACTGCCCTTGTTTTTTGGTTTATAATAGCGATTCTTATCTAAGTGTCTCCCTGCTCCAAGATCCTCCCTCCCACTTATCCTACTCCATGGAACCTGGCAGACTTTTCTAAAGTGCAGAGTTGGGATTATCTCAGAAATCTCCATAGTGAGATCCTAATGAGAACTCCTAGGTCCCGTGTCCAGCTCTGCTGCCTCAGTTCACAGGTTTGCCCCTCCCCTCATCATTCTGTGCTTGCTTGCTCCCTCTTTCACCATTCGCCATAGCTCCTTGTCATGCCCTTACCTTCTCTTGGCACTTTCAAAGCTATTGCAGTGTGCAGTACTGAGGTCAACACTGGAGATAGCTCTGCCTAACAACTGATGTGGCAGTGTCCCATGGACTAGATCCATCTAAGGAAGGACCTTGACAGTGAATTTGGCATGTGAGGTATTTTCCATTGTCCCTTTCCCCACCCTCATCCTGCTTCTTCTGCAGGGAAGGGCTCCCTGGAGTCACAGGGACAGAGGAGGGAAGACAGCAGCTGTAGCTTGCGGATTCTTTCTAGAAAACTACCACTCTTGTGAGAATCATGGGAATAGCTGTTGGGATGTTGCAAGCTGAGGGCAGAGGGCATTAGACCTTTACAAACCCACTTCAAGGCAAATGAACACCTTGTGCTGCAGCCTCTTTACTGCCTTAGCCTTGTAACCACTCAGATCTAAAACAATCGCCTATAATTTGTGTAAGCTGAGGCTAATTGCTTTGATTCCACAGCCTCGATTCCCCACCCCCTTGTAATATGTGGTTAGAATCTCTTGTGATCTCTCATACTTTTTTTTAGCACGATAAACAAAGCATTAAAAAGTTATGAACATGGGCTAGGGATGTAGCTCAGTGGTACAGCACTTGTCTAGCATAGGTAAAACCCTAGGTTCAAACCCCAGTACCACCAATAAAAACGAAGCAAAACCACAAAAGAGTTACGTGCAACGACCAGCATTCTAATAAATCTTTTATTGAATGTACTGTTTTAAGTTAATACGACTGGCGTATGTTTCATAAAAATAGGCAACTCAGTGATTTTGAAATAATCTGGTCAGAATGGTCAGAAGACCTAGAACAGCTATTGGAACATAAAATAAATCACAAACATTAGCCACATGTGTGATTTACATTTTTCTAATTTAAACACTAAAAAAAAAAAAAACCTGGCTAACTCAGTTTGCTGGTTTGGCTTTTGGTTTCTGTTTTTGTTTTTGTTTTTTCGAGACAGGGTTTCTCTGTAGCTTTAGAGCATGTCCTGGAGCTTGCTCTGTAGGCCAGGCTGGCCTTGAGCTAACAGAGATCCACTTGTCTCTGCTTCTGGAGTGCTGGGATTATCGGTGTGTGCCTCCACTGCCTGGCACTAAGTCAATTTGAATGACGCAAAATTCACTATATCCCAAATGTTATCCTTTCAATATGGAATTCAAATAAAAGTTAATGTTATGTTTTTATAATTAAACCTGTTGTGTGTTTTCAAGTGCTTAACAGTACATTTGGATATAAATAAAATTAGTTACTGGGCTGGGGATGCAATTGAGTTGGTAGATAGACTACCTACAGTACACAAAGTCCTGGGACATCAATTTCCAGTACTACACAGATCAGGCATGGTGGTGCACACCTAGAATCCCAGCACTTGGGAAGTGGAGGCTGGAGCAAGTGACGTTTAAGGTCATCCTTGTCTATGTAGGGACTTTGAAGCGAATCTCGGCTACATGAGATCTATTTCATTGGGTCTCTGGAGATTTGTAATGCTTTAAAAATTTTTTTTATTTCATTGATTTATCGATTTTGTTTTTTTGAGACAGAGTTTCTCTGTGTTGCTTTGGAGCTTGTCCTGGAACTCGATATGTAGACAAGGCTGGCCTCGAACTCACAGATATCAGTCTGCCTCTGCCTCCTAAATGCTAAGATTAAAGGTGTGCACTCTGTCTCCCAAATGCTGGGATTAGAGGCATGCACCACCACTGCCCAGCTGTCATTTTTTTATATTTAATTTTGAATCATACGTGTGTGCATTAGTGAAATGTCCAAGGGGGCAGAAGGTAGAATTGAATTCATTCTCTAGAGCCTGTTACGGCTTTGTGAGCCACCTGAAGTAGGTGCTGGTAACTCACTTCTAGTCCTCTGTAAGAGCAGAAGGAGCCATTAACCTCTGAGCTATCTTTTTGGCACCAAGGTTTATCATCTTTATTCTGAAGGTGAGAACTGGCAGCAATTGTATATAATTCCCAGCCAAAATCAAATTCAGAATTCAATTTTGTCTTCAAACTAAACTTTCTCTCTTGTATTCTTTTCTAAATAAGGACGTTGGGAGGCTGTGTAGTCCTTCAGTCCTAGTATTTGGGAAGTGGAGGCAAGAGAATTGGGGTTCAAAGGCAGCCTTAGATGCCTCAGGTGTGTAGAGCCAGCCTTGGTGATTTGAGACCTCATTAAAAAATCTAAATAATAATACAAAAGCACATTTTAGTGTTATCCCAACACCCATTACACTATCACAAAAAGGAAATTTCCCTTCAAAATTCCTCCACAACTTCACATTTCTGCTAAAACTTCTTGTTCAGTTTGAATCCAATGGAATTAGCTGTAATTCTAAAATCGTTGTTGTATGAAATATTTTCCAGCTTCGATGTACTGTGAATGGAAATGTCTCAAGTGGGCATTAAGGCCCTCCCTCTAGTTTCTCTGTCAGGTAGTAAAATTGTTTTTATTCTTGAGTCATTTGGCGCTTTACTGACTCAAATAGGTAAGAAATAAAGTGCGGAGTCCACCCATTAATCTTAAAAAGCATGCCTAAACCAAAACCTTTACATCCTAGCACTTGGGAAGTGGGGCCAGGAGAATCAGGAATTTAAAGTCATCCTCAGCTAGAATTTGAGGTCGGTTGGGGATACATGAGACCCTGTGTACCCATCTTCCCAACTATTCACATCAAAATACAAGCCGAGCCAATTAGACGTCAGGGAAAGAGGATCCTAGTTCAAGATTTTTCCACAGGAGCCAGGCACAAAGAGCAGAGGGTGGAGAGGAGGCAGGCTAGCCTTATGGAGGTTCCATTTGATGTCTCCAAGAAATGTTAAGGGCAACAGTCAGCCCTCCCGGCTTTGGAAGCTGTTCCTTGCCGGTCTAGAACCACCTGGAGCAGCCTGTGGTGGCATACAGGGACCACTCTTCTGTCAGACCTGACGGCATCTTCCTCCTTCCCTTCCATTGTACATTTCAGAATAGGGGAGCAGGTGGTGAGCCAGCATTGTGTTCCAGGCCAATCTGGGTTACACGGAAGAGGTAAGTGTCCAAAAAAATAACAGGCGAGGCTCAGTTCACCTGAAGAGCGGTTGGCTGCCATACACAAAACCCTGGCTTAGGCTCTGCACCGCTAGATCCGTGCTGACAGCAGCTTGGGGCCTTTCTGTCACCGGCTCCGCAAGTTTAGCGCAGCTCAGACCCCAGGCTGCGCTCCAGGGTGGGCGGCGGGAGAGGCAGGGGTGGGGGCTGGAAAACGGACACACGACTAAACCTTGGCTCTAGCCTTAGCATTCAGGCATTTCCGCCAGACTCTGAGCATGCTTCGGCATGCGTCTGCGCGTGCGCGCATCATAATTAACCGCGCCGTTGCCAGCTGCTCCGGCGTTCCCTCGCATACCTTCCTTGGCTCCTGAGTTGAGGTTCGGTCTCCATTTGGAAGCACCGGGCAGGAAAAGAGCAAGCTGGGGGAAAAAACCAGAGATAACATCCTGGAACAGCCCAGCCTCCGCGGGAAACGCTGGACAGTCACTCCCGCGCATGCGCGCTGTGGTCACATGACGTAGGGCGGTTCCACAGATCGTGGCAGAGGATTCACCGTTTGAGGGCGAGGTTGCTACGGAGGGACCTGCGGTGGCAGCGGTAGCATGGCTGCGCTCTATGGCGGCGTGGAAGGGTGAGTGCTGAACGGACCCGAGGCCGTCCGTTAGGGAGCGGCGGGTCAGGGGGCGGTGGCCCACTCCACTCCTTTGTGCTCCACGGAGCGACCACGCCCCTCCCGGCTGCCACTGTCGCTCGGACTCAGGGCCCTGGCATCAACCTGGAGATGTGCAGAGCTGGGGTCCTCTGGGAAGTTGCCGGTCGCGGGTGGATGTCGGAAAGAAGCAGAAGCCCAGACTGAGGTTTTTGCCCGAGGGAACCCGGGAGTTGAGCAGCTGCCACCAGAACACTGTCATATCCTGGTCACTGGGACCCTCCACAGCTGTCGGGCCCGAAGGTCCTTGCTTCACATATTCTCCTGTTCAGAAGCTGGTCTGTTGGACTTTGGGAAGTAGCTCTGCCGGGCATGGCTTTGGGGGAGACGTATGTCCTCTCTGGGTCTCAATTGCCACATATGTAAAGCAGGACAAGGGTGAGCAACATGATGGTTTGCCCTGTCCCTTGCTTATGACAAGCATTTTGTGGGTCTGGGTGTGTCAAACCAGGGCATACTAGGAGGAGGGTCTGGTGTCATAGCAGTTCACTCCTGACTTACCCTGAAGTCTCTTTGTGAATTGCTAAGGTGGATATCTTCTGTCTTTTTTTTGTGACACCTTAAAAACAAACAAGGAAAAATCCTCAGTACAGTGTAAGGGTTTGCACTTAGCCTTGTTACATTCGTCTGGAAGATAGACTTAATTTTTCCATTTGCCATGAAGTGATTTCTTAGTATGCTGTCTCATGCATTAATATCCCCTCTGAACTTGATGTCCTCTTTGAGTTGGATCATCCAGTCTTAACTGTCATTACATTCCAGGAAATGCTGGTCAGTAGGACACCACCCCTCCAAATGTCACTCTTCCTCTATACCACTTACCCCAAGAATTTAACTCCAGAGTGTTTGGTTGCTGAGGTCTGTAAGAATGTCTCCCTGTCCTGAAGACCCTGGTGGCAGGAGATGGGTCTTGAAAGTGGCTGGCTCTTAGCTGTTGTGAGAAGAGCAGAGGCCTGCTTTTCTCCTCTGATGTATTTACCATAGTTGTTTTGACTGAGCTCTGAGCTGGTTAAGGAAGACAGGGAGTCACTCTAGAGCTTTACCTAGTGGAACTCATAATGAGAAGTAGACATTAAGACATGAAACAAATTAATACACTCTTAATTCAGTGCAGTCTTTGCTAGCTAGGGCTTACTAATGTGTGGAGAAGCCCACATCAGACAAGTTGTAAGGTCTAGGTGATGTTAAGTGGGATCTTGCAGGGGAAGTAGGACCTACCAGAGAAATATGAGCAAGGCCCCATTTCCCCTTGCAGAGTGTAGCAGACACTAAACAGGTAGGTTTGGGAGTAGAGGTTGGGTTTGCTGAAGCTATCTCTACCTTAGATCCCAATAAGGGACTACTATGCAAGTTTGGTGGTCTCTGTAATTTTAGCAAGACTGAATTTCCTTCTTGTGTTTTATAGGGGAGGCACACGGTCCAAAGCCCTTTTACTTTCCAAGGATGGGCAGATCCTGGCAGAAGCAGATGGATTGAGCACAAACCACTGGGTAAAAAGCTACCCTGAGGGGACCAGAGGGCTTGGGTCTTATTTAATGCGCTATAACTCTTGTTGAGGTGGTAGCTGGGTCTCTTAGCAGCTGGTAGGGACAGTACAGGTCCTGTAAGCCTTTTTAACTCCTCCTTCGCTGTTGGGGCCAGCTGGTTGGTACAGACAAGTGTGTGGAGAGGATCAACGAGATGGTGAGCACAACCAAACAGAAGGCTGGAGTGGATCCTCTGGTACCCCTTCGAAGCCTGGTGAGTCCACTGGAGCTGGGGCCATCAGCAGTCCTGAAGCAGGTGGCCAGTGGGATTAGATGAGCTTGATGACGAGAGGAAAAGGGCTCTAGGGCCAGGGCCTTCGGTCTTGTCCATTCTTGTGGTTTCATTGGTCATCTGTAAGCTGAGAATGTTTTCTTTTTTAGAGCATGGGGCTCCAGAGACTCATTAGTATCTTGATTTGAATTTTAGCTTTTCCCCTCAGTAGAGTGTCCCTTAAGTCAGTTACCTTCGCCTGGCGGTGGTGGCACACGCCTTTAATCCCAGCACTTGGGAGGCAGAGGCCAGGCGGATCTCTGTGAGTTCGAGGCCAGGCTGGACTGACAGCCTCCAAAACAATACAGAGAAACCCTGTCTCTTAAAACCAGTAAATAAATATATAAATAAATAAGTCTGTTACCTTCTCTCAGCCTCAGTTTCCTCATTTTGCAAATACAGATACTAAGAGTTGTTGGAAAAGTGAGATAATGTGATATATTCCAAAATGGTCAGCACTCTGTAGCCTGGAGAGCACTTTAAATGTTAGCCATTTTTTTCTCCCAGGTTTCTGTGATTCTGGCTATTTCCCAGATATGCAAGGGAGATGTGTAGGCACAACCAGACCCATGGGTGTCAAGCCAAGCTACTTTCTCCATATCTCCTCATCTTACTCCTTTGTCTGTGTCTTTCTTTCCTCCATCCTTTCTTAGGCCAGGCTATTCCTGCAGGCATGACCTTCTAAGGGTTACTGTGAGTGGAGGGGCTACATTGAATGAACAGGGTATGGCCAGATGGGTGTCAGGAGAGGGAGTTAAGAAAAAGCTCGTCTGGGGCTGCTGCCTCCTTTCTTTGCTCAGCATGTTCCTCTCCCTTGTGGCCTAGGGCCTGTCCCTGAGTGGTGGGGAGCAGGAAGAAGCAGTGAGGCTCCTGATAGAGGAGTTGAGGGGCCGATTTCCCAACCTGAGTGAAAGTTACGTAATCACCACTGATGCAGCAGGTTCCATCGCCACAGCTACACCGGATGGTGAGGATGTGAAGGAAGGAGTGGAGTTGAGAATGAGCTTTCTTATGGAGAAAGCCCCTTACCTATAACTGGCAAAACTTCTCTTACAAATATCTGGAAGGCAGCCACTCTTATTCTTTCTCAACTGGGCATATTAATACCCTTGCTAGACCAGGGACCAGGGGACAGAGGAGGAAGGAAGGCAGGTTAAGTGTCTGGGTGGGAGGTGAGGGGTAGAATCTATGGGGGCAGAAACTGGGGGTACTGAAGAGAAAGTGTGGGCATGGTAGTGTGCTGGCATATAACTGTGTCTCAGTAGGCATGTCAGGGAACACCTTCTACTCCAGCTCTCAGGCGACAGGCAGGCAGATTGCTACAAGTTCAAGGCTAGCCTGTTGTACATAAATAAGTCCTAGATCAGCCAGGACTACCTTATGAGACCATCTCAAAAATGAAACAGGCCTAGGCTGATTTGACAGCCCTTCCATCTTTGAGGAGTTGTGCAAGGGTTTTACTTTTGTAGAAGTGGAGTTGTTTGTATGATTTAGGGTGCTGTTAGTCACTTAAGAACAAGGTCTGAGCCGGGCGCTGGTGGCGCACGCCTTTAATCCCAGCACTTGGGAGGCAGAGGCAGGCAGATCTCTGTGAGCTCGAGACCAGCCTGGTCTACAAGAGCTAGTTCCAGGACAGCCTCCAAAGCCACAGAGAAACCCTGTCTCGAAAAAACCAAAAAAAAAAAAAAAAAAAAAGAACAAGGTCTGCCATAGTCTCTGGCATTAGGTACTCAGTAAAGCCAAGATCATTTGAAGTCTAGCTGGCAGGGATGCAGACTTGTATTCTTCCTCCATCCCTAGGCTGTTTGCTCTGGGAGGTTGGGTGGCAATCCCTCTCCTCTGGGGCTGGTTTCTCTTCTATCTTTTGCAGTGGAAAACTGATGCTCTATGAAGGTCCTTGGTCACACTGAGCCTGCATGTCTTCTCCTTAGGTGGGATTGTCCTCATCGCTGGGACAGGCTCCAACTGTAGGCTTGTCAACCCGGATGGCTCCGAGAGTGGCTGCGGTGGCTGGGGCCATATGATAGGAGATGAGGGCTCAGGTAAGCACACATAGGGCCTGGCATACCCCTTCCTGTGACCTCTCTCCCTTTTCCTATCCTCTTGGTCCCTAAACCTAAACAGGTGTCCTTAAATATCTCCTAATCCTGTTTCAAAATATAGGGTAGTGTTGGGAGAATCAGTTACCATCTTGCTCCTTGTCGTCTCTCATGCCCAGAGTTCAGTTTATGGAATGGTAGTACAGCCTACCCCTATTGACTTTTGGAAACCTAAGGGAAGGATTCAACCTGAAGGTTAAGGCTATAGCTGTCCAGAGACTCTGTGCCAGTAGGAAAAGTGGCCTGGAATCACTTCCCACTGATACTATTTGGGCACCATGTATATATTTCTTTGGTGGCTTTTGGGTCCAGCTCTTGCTGTAACTGCAGCTGTGTGACAGCTCACTACCCTTGTCTTTGAATGGGAGCCAGTATAAGTCTCCCCACCAGCTTTCCCTTGTCTGCATCTGTCAGATAATTTGGTTAAAAGCCTCCCTCCCTACTGGGAACCACTGATTGATCACTGACTTCTAACTGGTCTTGGGTTTGGGAGTCCTTCCTGGTGAAGAGATGGTCTCTGTGATTGGCAGCCTTCTGGATTTCACACAAAGCTGTGAAAATCGTGTTTGACTCCATCGACAACCTGGAGGCAGCTCCTCATGATATTGGCTATGTCAAGCAGGCCATGTTCAACTATTTCCAGGTACTGCCTACCCCACAGTCATGTACACCTAGTGTAGGACACCAGGGCATCCACGGGAGAGGCTGCAGAAGGGGATAGGGATCTCCAGGTGGATCAGAAGAGCAAGGTGAAGTGGTAGGTAAGGACAGGATTCAGAGTAGTGTGCAGTGTGTTCAGGCCAGTGTGTTGCCGCTTCCTTTTAAGAAGTTTTGCGTTTTTACAAACATTTAAACAAAGCCAAATAAGACGTGTATTAAACACTTAGTAATGTTTCTGTGGATGTTCACATTTACCCCGCCCCCACTAAAATGTACTCTAGAGGATATCTGTATTCTTAGGGATTCAGAAGGGTTATTGATGTGTTAGATTGTTGGTGGGGGAGGAAGACAGTTTGAGAGATGAATCCATTTCTTGATTGCAGCACTTCTCAGATGTTTGGTCTGCTACTGTGAGTAGGGACTGTAGGGGACTGCTCTTTAACTGAAGCAATCTTTTCGGGAGTTCAATGAATTTGATCTTGAGGAAAACAAAAGTACACTCAAATGATAAATCTCAAATTCCTATAATTTTAAAGCTTAAAAAAAAGTTCCTCCAGGCGGTGGTGGTGCATGCCTTTAATCCCAGCACTAGGGAAGCAGAGGCAGGCGGATCTCTGTGAGCTCGAGACCAGCCTGGTCTACAAGAGCTAGCTAGTTTCAGGACAGTCTCCAAAGCCACAGAGAAACCCTGTCTCAAAAAAACAAAAAGTTCCAAAATATTTTGGTCATTCCAATAGACACACTGGGAAGGCCACTCTGGGTGACAAGACTAGGGGTTTTCTGTGTCTACTGACTGTGTCTCCTTTTGTGTTCCTCAGGTGCCAGATCGGCTAGGAATCCTCACCCACCTCTATAGGGACTTTGATAAATCCAAGTTTGCTGGGTTTTGTCAGAAAATTGCAGAAGGTACTATAAGTGCTGGCTTGTGTGTAGCTTGATTCCCCTAAAACATGTCTAATGGGAGGGTGGTGCATGGTTAAGGCTGGTGGCTGTCTTACCAAGTAACCTGGAGTCTGTTACTCAACTTGGTGTAGTGGATAGGGTCAAGGTGGGACCAAACAGCACTGGATTGCCTGTGTTTCTCTCCCTGCTGGCCATGTGGCTGGTGCAATCTGCAGGCCTAAGTTTGAGAACTTGAAGTAGTGTCAGTTGAGCAAATTACAGAAGCAGGGATTGGAAAATTCAGATAGCTTGTGTTGGCTTTGGGAGGAACCTGCATTGTCACACTTTTCACTCTGAGGTGTTCCTCTTTTAACTTGGATTCCTTAGCCCCAGGGCACCCTACATGTGTTTATTTCAGGACTCAAAACACCAGCCAGGATAGGGCTGGCCAGCAGCACACTGATGGGAGTGCTGATCACTAACAGGAGCATCAGCCATCTTCTCAGATAGAGTCCCGTCTCCACAGGGCTAATAGACTCAAGGCGGACAGACACAGTTTAATAGTTCACTGGAGTTTAGTCCTCCTGCTCTGGCGGGGTGGGGAGGATCTTCTCAAGGCACTGGAAGGAGAGGTACCTAGAATGGTGGGAGGAGGCTTGCTTTACCAGTGTGGGCATCCATCCTAACACTGACTTGGCCTGAGCTTGCTGCCTTACCTAAGGGAGAGAGGGGTAGAGTAGAGTAGGCTGCTTCCTGTCTTCTCCAGCCTCTTCCTCCTCTGTGTCCCAGGTGCACAGCAGGGAGACCCCCTTTCCCGGTACATCTTCAAGAAGGCTGGGGAGATGCTGGGCAGACACATCGTGGCAGTTTTACCAGAGATTGACCCGGTGAGTTGAGGCAAGAAACGAAGGTGGGTGGCAGCTGGATGAGGTCTAGCCCTTGGCTTAGGTGGTAAGACTGCCCCATCAAAATCTATGTACTTTGATGCCTCTGAATCTGTAGAGACTGGCTTCATGTGCTGTCCTGTAGGCTCTGTCTTCCTATTTGAACATTGCTTTCCTCTTCTCCTCTTCACTTTCATGACTTGTTTTCCTCCTTGCCTGCCGCCTCCCCTGTTTTTTGTTTGAGTCCACCTTCAGTTTTCCCCTAGGAGAGTGTCTTGGACAGAGATGGGTCTGAGGAAATATGCCTGAGGCTCTGGCAAGGTTTAGGGTTGGGGTCAGTCTGCAGTGTCCATTCTTTCTTCTTCCCAGGTCTTGTTCCAAGGGGAGCTTGGCCTCCCCATTGTGTGTGTGGGCTCAGTGTGGAAGAGCTGGGAGCTGCTGAAGGAAGGTGAGTCTGGGTGGGCAGGTGGGGATAAAAACAAAAGAGTACAGCTGGAAAGGAGGGTCAAGTGGGGCCCTTCATTCATGTGCTTGTTAACCTGTACTCTACTGCAGAGCTGTATAGCTCTAGCTCTTGAGCTGGTGAAAAGATGTTCTATTCTAAATACATATCACTTTTTAAGATTTGTTTACTTTTATGTTGTGTATTTTTGCCAGCATGTCTGTGCACCATGGGTGTGCAGAGCCCAGGGAGGGTAGAAGAGGGTGTCAGAACTGGAGTTAAAGGTATTGTGAGCCACCATGTGGGTGCTGGGTACTGAACACAGGTCCTTAGAAGAGCAGCAAATGCCCTTAGTGACTGAGCCATCTCTCTATCTTCATAAGAGCTCAGACCAGTGTGTGATAACCAGGCAGCCACAGTTCAGCAGTTGCAGGGTTTCCATTAGACTCTCTGAAACAGCTCTAAGAAGTTGTTGGTGTTGCATGCTTTAGAATTGAGGAGTATAGGTTCCTTGGCTGCTGGTTCCAGGACCCATGCCTGGTGCCTCTGTGTGCTGGATGCTTAGCATGTGGTCGCTAGTATCTCCACTGAAGCCCCAGCTGCTGATCTCTTTTTTGTGTCCTTCGCTCCAGGCTTTCTCCTGGCACTGACCCAGGGCCGAGAGTCGCAGGCCCAGAACTCCTTGTCCCGCTTCACCCTGATGAAACTACGGCAGTCTTCTGCACTGGGGGGTGCCAGCCTGGGAGCCAAGCACATTGGATACCACCTTCCCTTGGACTACAGCATCAATGCTGTTGCCTTCTATTCCTATACCTTCTAGGGGCTGCACCCCCTCCTCCATCCAACTGACACTGTTAGAAGGGAGGAGCTTTTTCTTTGTTAAAAACACACGGAAGAAAATAAATGCACTTTACCTCCTCCCTAGCAGGATGGTATCCTCAACACATTGCTGTGCATATTCCTAGCACTTACAGCAGGTCAGCCTAGCAGGTTCAGGCTTTAAAGATAAATTCCAGGTGCTTGCATGTACCCACCAGGCTTTTAAGTATATAATGGCACTGCACTTCCCATTTCCACACCACATGCTGTGGCTGCCAGGAGCTGGAACCCATGTTATGATTTCTTATGATGGAGCCAAACTGTACCATGCTCACCTCCTGGGGAATGACCCAAGGTCTATCATACCCTCTTCAAAGGTTCTGTAGGATTTGGGAGACAGTACAATCCCAGTCTCAATTTTGACTTAACCTTGGATTTGGTAGCTGTAGGTACACAGGGCATTTTGTTTGTCTGAATGAATCCCTACAAGCCAAATAGGCACTGCTTAACTCAGTGCAGTGACCTTCCTGCTCCTCACTGCTGCTCACCTGGCTCTGGTTATCACGGGGCACTTCTGACTTTTATAGCTATGCTGCTGCTGCCAGCTGGGGTGTGTGTGTGTGTGTGTGTCTCTCTCTCTCCTCTCTCCCCCTCCCACTCCCCCTCCCTCCCCCCTCCTGGAGCTAATCCCTAATCCTCCCAGGAAATATTCTGAATTGCCCAGAGGCACCATCATTCCCACTACCAGTGGGCAACTAAGATTAACCAGGTCTGGATGTGCAACAATGATAGTATTTTAACATCTGGATTCTGTTAACTCTCCAACTCCTGCAGTGTTCTATTCTTGTCCATATATGT
This sequence comes from Mesocricetus auratus, assembly GCF_017639785.1. Lineage (NCBI taxonomy): Eukaryota > Metazoa > Chordata > Mammalia > Rodentia > Cricetidae > Mesocricetus > Mesocricetus auratus. Next base: position 147,322,086 of record NW_024429266.1, on the reverse strand, counting down.
GGAAGAAGGGAGCCAGGTTTAGCCAGGAAGGTGCTACCTCAACAAGTGTAACTATTCTTGTTTGTTGAGTTTTTAAACAGATGGCATTTGGTTTGTAGAGCAAAAATTAAGTAATTTTTTCCCTCTTTTGGTGTTTTTAGGAAAATTGTTTTTAGGGTTTTGTTGTTAATTTTGTTTGGGTGTTCTGCCTGTATTTACGTACAGTGTGTGTGTGTGGACCTAGGTTTACTGGAGGACAGCCTGGGCATTATCAGGCTGCTTTGCTTCCCTGGCTCCTCCATCTCCACTTTGGCTCTCTTTCCTCCTGTGTGTATCTCCACCACCTCAAGAGTCCAGCAGACTTAGACACCTCTCCACGGACATGACTAGAAAGTTACAGTCTTCAGCACTGATTCTGAATGGAACCCTAGTATAGTTTCATTTCCTATTCACTTGTGCTCATTATTAAAAGGCCCTCAAATGCTTCAAAGGTCCTGACCTTGGTGGCGCACGCCTTTAATCCCAGCACTGGGAGGCAGAGGCAAGCGGATCTCTGTGAGTTCGAGGCCAGCCTGGTCTACAGAGCGAGTTCCAGGACAGCCTCCAAAACAATACAGAGAAACCCTGTCTTGAAAAAAACCAAAAAAAAAAAAAAAAAAAAAAAAAAAAAAAGGTCCTGACCTGCAGTTGACAGTGCAATGTCTCCTCATGAGAAGTTGAGGATCACAGGAATCTGCAGGGCTCAGGCTCCTAAGACATACAGCTCTAAAGTCCTGGGAACAGTGGACTTGCCAAAGTGGAGGTGGAAAGCCAGTGGAGCTGAAGAGGCTGAAACCCAAGCTTAAGGGGCTCTCTGACAAATGCAGCATACTCTTCAGCAGGAAACTGCTCAACATTGAAAGAACACCTTTAAAAAAAAAGTGCCAAATTAATTAATTATAGTGTTTGACTCCACTGACATGAAATGCTCAGAAAAGGTACATTAGGTACTCCAGGGCCTGGGGACCAGCGTATGAAAGAATTTACTGGGAGAAATTAATGAGGTAGTTGTGATTCAGCAGTAAAGAAAGTTCCTAAACTCTGACAAACCCAGTGAGTTTCATGATCTGTATACGCATCATTAGTGAACTACCCCAGCTCAAAGTTTTGTTTTAGGAGCCCTGTTTCCACTTTTCAAGCACTAGTTTATTAACTTATTTATTGAGTCTCGTTTATGTAGACCTGGCTAGTCTGAACTGTGTTGGCCTCAAACTAGAGATCTACCTGCCTCTGCCTCTGCTTCTTCCCAAGTCCTGGAATTAAAGATAAGCACTAGCCACAACTTGCTGTTAAATATTTTTGAAGGCTCACAATTGGCAGGACAAAATTCCTTTTGTGTGTTTATAGAGTGAAACATGTTACTACAAGAAATGCATTTTATAGTCAAGGGATGTAGTTTGCTGTTGGAACACTTCCCCAGTCATGCAAAAAATCTTCCCCCAGCACTGAAAAACAATTTAGTAATAGTACAATATTAAGATACTCAGGACAGCCAGGTAGTCCACACTATAATCTCAGCACTGGAGAGGCTGAGGCAACAGGATCAGAGTTTCAAGTCTAGTTAAACCACAGAGCAAGACTGACTCAAGATACTTTTAATATCCTTACCCAGAGGTAAGGATAGCCTCAGTGGTAGAATGCTGCCTCGCTGTATGAGGTCCTGAGTTCGACCCTAAGAACTACCAAAACAAAACAAAAAGATATTCTGTATAGTATTAAGTAACCTGGAATGTTTATTCATTTTAAAATACAGTAAGGTAAATTTGGAGAGGAAAACTCAGCAAATTTTCCATTTATACTTTTAGCAACAAAAATGTAGGAAGGTTTTTACATAAAAAGAAAAAAGAAACCCATCCTTTGAATTTCCTCCTCCCCAAGAACAGGAAAGGAAATGTGGCTCCTAAGCCTGACATGTTGACGATAGCAAGTGTCTTATGTTTTAATCCCGACTCCGAGGAAAAAAACTTCTGGGGTCTAGGAGTGTGACGGTGATGAGGGCAGGTCATATGCAGTCTAATGTTTCCCTGGACAGATTCCTGCTCTGTTCCCATCACTACCGGCAGCTTCTTGGAAGATTAAACATGTGAAAAAGAACCCCACTTCCTTCCAGATTTCGACTGTGTAAGTCTTGGTGGACATCCTCCATGTAGCAGAACGGACGTTGGGATGTACTCACACCTACTGCACTGAGCTGTCCCAGGACTGACCAGTTGTGGATGGACAGATCACTTGGTCCCTGTTTCACAGCATCCTTTCTGCTTTCTCTACTTGACAAAACTAATGCCTCCCACCCCTACTCTCCCAGAGAAGAGCGGCTAGGATAAGCTTTTCCACCAGGTAGGTCAAGTTTGTCAGACCTCTGGGTTCTATCCTTGGCATTTTATAAACCTAGACTAATAGCATGTAATACCAAGACTCATACTGCAGAGGCCTGTCCCCTTTAACAATAGGGGACAAATTCAGGAAGCCAGGCAGTCACAAGCTCATCTACCACAGCCCCAATCAAGAGGGTCACTCTGGCTGTTCCCCTTTCCCAGCTGACTCACTGAAGATGCTGACTTGAAGAGCTGTTTACCTGCATCTTAGTAGTCTCTCTAAAGTCAAAACAAACCCTTGATATAACAATAATATGAAGGATACTTAAGTAGTTCACTAGAAACATTTATTTTTAGGCCATGGTTAGCCTTATAATCTTAATGAAGTAATCACAGCTCTTGTGACTTTAGAAATAGGGGTGCTACCAAGACCCAGCCTCTCACAGGCCTGGAATGCAGCTTGGTGTAGTGCTTGCATAGCACATGTGAGGTCCTGGATCCAATAAAAATGATCCAATCTTTAGACTATTTTCTGGCTTGCTTATAACCAAAAGTCAGGTACACTATAGATAGAAACTGGCCCCAGACCCTGAGCTACTGTACCCAGGCTGTGGCTACCTCCACAATTTCTTATGCAGTCCAAAATGCCTGAAGAGATATCCCTCTATCCATCCCCTCACACAGAAAAGTTATAGAGTCAAATAATCACAATTATAACTCAGTCATAAAGAAATAAAGACTGGGGCCAGCCAGACCAGCAAGTAGTAATAACATTTTCTATTGCTATATAAATTCTCAAGGGGAAACACACACACAAAACAAACAAACAAAAAAACTCCAAAACTCCTCTCCTCTGCTAAGTTGGCAAACTCTAAGGCTAAGTCTATAGTCTGGGGCACAATTATGCTACCTCACAACATTAGATAATAGAAGAGTTGTGCCATAGGAATAAGTCATTTTACACATTACCTTACTGGCTATATCCCAAGCCTGGAGTCATCATGTTGCCTCTGAGGTGGATCACCAGCACTTGTTTCTAGGTACACTGACAGCATTTTAGTAGTATTAACCAAATGTACCCTCAAAACCAGGCCAGAGACTGATATCCAAGTAAAATGAGCCAGCACAGCAGGAGGGGAGGTAGGCCTCTTGGATCAGACTTAGCAGTTTGGTTTCCAAACAGCAAAATTTTAGGATGGAACAACACCTCCTCAGGCTCGTGAGGGCTTCCCAGCCAGGGACTCAGAGAAGGGTACACTATATGCAGGTGGAGATTCTCAAGGATCTTCCTGCAATCCTGATACATTCTTAATTCCAACAGCCTCATGGAGACTGCAGCATGCCCTACCCATACCCTTTTCCTTATTAGAAGTGGCAAGTCAAACTACAAGCTAAAGCAGGAATAAATTCCTCTCAGAGGACTAGGAGTTCCTAGTTTCATTCTCTTGAGGGAGAGGCTTTGGGAGTCAATGTGTATCTGGCCACACAAGTTCCCTGAGCTACTCACTATGATGTGACCTAAGAGGGAAGACCACTTTCACAAGATGCTATCCTATGAGACTTTTAACAGAAAAAACAGGGAACTTCCGTGTTTAACTGCTGGGGCTGTCTACAAGCCAACAAGGGAGAGTTGAGAACAGCTCATGGGGTAGGACTAACGTGGCACAAGTGGACCCTGGGTTCCATCCCTGGCACCATGAAAAAGGGAAAACGTTTCAACTTTCTAGACTCCAGGCCTTTCTTCCAGTCTCTGCCAACATTCACATGCTGAACTGACAGACTGGAAGCTACATGATCTTTCCAGACCTAACACAGCACAGTGACAGCCACACAGATGCCACAGCACTCTCAGGCCTCTCCAAATCCCTTGTCCTGGGAGCATGAAAAGGACAGGACACTTTCACCCTCAACACTACCACCTTCACCACTACTCACAACAGCAGATCCCAGTGGAATTCAGTTCTACAGAGTAGCAATAGAACCAGGACTGCACCTAGCCAGGCCCATGAGGAAACAAAAAAAAGTTTACAGCTTCAAGAAGCTTAGTTGTGTTCTCAGGCAGGATCCTTCAGTAGCTTAGTTTCTGGGAACACTCTGAAAGACAGGAGAAGCACCCAAACTGAACTGAGCAGCTTGCTAGTGTTTGGAAAATGTATTTTCTTGGAAAAAATACAGAAATATTTGAGGGAATTAAGACACTGTAAGAGCAGAATATTGATGGGACTAAGGAAAACTAAACCAAAACTGTCCAAAAAGATTCAAGATGCAACTATTCCAACGAAAGGCCCATCTCAGACTTTGGGTAGCAGTGTCTTTTAGAACTGTGAGGGAAAGAAGCCAGGAGTAGCCCCATGAGGACCATGAAGGCAAAGCAACCCTATGTGACCTTTACCGGTAACTGATGAATGACAGTAGCTACACGTATGCTCAACATCAGGCAAGCAGCAACTAAATGACAGCCACCATTAAGCCCTGCTCTTCTGATGTACAACTTGCATCCATCCAAAGTTTATTCATTCAAGAACTTTCAAATCTGTGTTTTCTTGAGTAGAGTTCAGGCCAGGAGACAAGGGCTTTGTGGGCCACTGGTACTCCAGTTCATCATGGAAATGTCAGGGGTTGAGGAGCTGAGTGTTGCATCTGGTTTACATCTCCTGCTCTGTTTTTCCCTCTTACCATCCAGCTGCAAACTCCTTAAGCTCTCCAGATGCCTTGCTTCTGGTAGGTATACAGCAGGAAAGATTATTTCTTAAATACTGTTTTCCTTGGTCAGCTTATTTTGCTTGAATGTAGACAGAACATACCTCACAAGAGAAAAACAATTGCAGTTCCTTAACTCCAAAAAGATCATCAAAAATAAAATAAAAGGGGAAACTGCTCTGAACAAGTCAGCAGAACAGAAGAGCCATGCTCAGAGGGCTTGGAGAGTAGTATCTCGCACATTAGTTACTCAGAGTCACAGTATCCAGTTAAGCCACCTTCCCAACCCAACCCTCCCTGGCTGCACACCCTTGCCACCCCCCTTCAGCTCTGCCTTTTTGTACATTGCTGGCCCCAGGTATGGGGACAAAACAAGTCCTTCTGGAAGCTTCCAACAGTTCAGTACTTCACTCCTGGAATAAACTCCTTGGCATCTGGATTCAGGTTACTTTTGCTCTGAAATAAGAAATCAAGAGAAAACATATCTCAAAGCAAGCTGTACTTTTATTATTTTTCATAATTAAATAAAATTTAATTTAGTTAGCACACAAGATAATGAGTTTCACTGTAACATTTTATACATATGCAGTACACTGACTTTGCTGATACCTGCCTCATCTCTCCCCACACCGACGGTCATCTTTCTCCTTTCATGTCATATTATATTTTAAAACTTATTTTCAGGCTGGGGATGCAGCTCATTGGTAGAATACTTGGCCTAGCATGTACAAGGTTCAAAACCCCAACCCTGCAGAGAGATGAAAGTACAGGGAAAGAGAGGGAAAGAGGGACAGGGAAAAAAACCCACCAAATCCTTTTGTTTTTGCAGTTCTGATACACGCTAAGCAAGTGTTCCACAACTGAGCCACACCACAGTACCCTTCCTGGTGAGCCTCAGGGCAAGGGAGATTCTTAACACCCCAGGCTGTCACTGACTAAGAGGCTCCTCCCACTTGCTTCCCACTCCACTTCAGGATATTCCCTTGAATGTATGAATGATATTCATTCCAAAATAGCATTTTTGGACACCAGAACCTCTACTTATCTTTCTGTGGCCTTTGTGCTCTTGTCTAGGCTCACTAGCCTGCCAGGAGTGTGTTCCTCCTAATAGGAACAGTTTCCTAGCAGATAGAGAGTATATTAGCTATAGACAGTGAAAGAGAAAGACAATTATCACGTGGTCTACTGAAGCCCAATTTAGGCTTTTAATCTTAGTGGAGAGCATCAGGGTAATTGAAGACTGATGATTACAGTTTCACAGAGCTGGGGGCCACTTAAGGGGTGAAGTCATGGCAGCTGAGAGGCTCCAGAGATTTGATGTATGGTGTAGGGCCACAGAGGCATCTATGACTCCAAACACCATATTCCTTTCAGGATGTCACATGTGGAATTACTGAAAGCTCTTACCAAAATGTCTTCAGATTCATGACTGTCGCTGACTGACAGTCCATTTAACTGCTGCTGTAAGTGTCCCACAGTCTGAGGCAGGTCTCGTGCTGGGATGAACCAGTCCTGGTCCTCTTCATCCAACATCTCCTGGAAGCAGCGGTCCAAGAAGTCTTGCTCCTGCAGCTCTTCCTCCACCTGGCAACAGAGGAGGAACATTCAAAGGCACTACTACCCCAGAGGACAATCCCTCTGGGGTTCCCAGCCCTTCCCTTCAGAGGTCCTCACTCTGCAATCAGAACCATGGGCAAGAGAGCTAATGATGCCTCTAATGACTGTTGTGGTTTAAATGAGAAGTGTTACCAATTGGCTTATGTTTCTAAATACTTGGTCCTTTGTTGGTGATGCTGTTTAGGGACATCACAGAACCTTTATGAGGTAGAGTCCTAATGAAAAAAGTATGTCAATGGAGACAGGCTTTGAAATTTACAGTTGTACTCATTCCATTTCTTGTTTTTTCTCTGTTTCCAATTTGCAGATAACGTGGTCAGCCAGTTTCTTGTTCCTGCTGCCAATGCTTGTCTGTTGTTCATCCCAAACATGATGGACTGGATATATTCCCCCTAGAACTGTAAGCTAAAATAAGGCCTCTTCTCCCCTACGTCACTTGTGGGTCATGGTATTTTATCACAGCAACAGAAAAGTAACATCTGATAACCAAAAAGAAAACATGATTTTAGTTATTAAAAATAGCAGAAACTTCAGGTCTTCATAAATCTTTATGGAACACTTTTTTGAGATTACTTTGGATTCTTTATCTTGCTTTTATCTTTTATTCTCTATTTTTATAGTGGTATGGAAAAATCATTTTCTAGCTTGAATTCTTTCTTTGATCTTGTTAAAAGCATTCTTTCTAGCCAGATGTGGTGGCATGCTTGTTATTCTAGCATTTGCGAAGCAGAGACAGGTGGGGTGGGTCTCTGTAAGTTCAAGACCAGCCTGGTCATGTTCTACACTAGCCAGGGCCACATAGTGAAACCCTGATTCCAAAAACAAAACAAAATTCTTAAATTTCACACTTTACAAGGAGCATGTAAAAGACAAAGGAAGTATGTAATTAGCCTGAAACTTGGATACTGAAAACCAAATCAAAACCAATATTAGCTCCTGACCCACTTTTCTAGTAATAAGTACCCCAAGGTAGAAAAATACTTTTAGAACCTTAGAGAGATACAAAGGGAACTTTCTGATGCATTACTAGAAATACATGTCAAAAAAAGAAAATACATGTCACAACACAGTAGTCTCTTAAAACAAGAATACAATATTTAAACTACTCCATACTTCCTGAACAGTCACAAACTGAAGTGAAGAGATCCAGGATTTTCCAGTCCTTTGCAGTCACTGGCAGATCTCAGTGACTTCTATGGGCCACTCCACACTTGCCAAATCTCTTTCCCACCTCACTTAACTGTGCCTCATATGTTCAGAAAAAGTTACAAATAGTAAGTTTTTATTTCTGTTGTTTTAAGACAGAGTTTCATATATCCCAGGCTGGACTTGAACTCTCCATGTAGCTGAGGCTGGCCTTGAACTTCTGATCCTCCTGCTTGTTCCTCCCAAGTGCTGGGATCATAGCTATGTTCTCTTACCCAGCTTAAGAAGAGTATCTTAAATTTTTAATTGCCCAAACATTTTTAAATCTTGTAAATTATATAGTTATGAAGCTCATAAAAGTAACTACAACGAAGTATTTCTAAGCCGCAAGATTTTATAGTTTTGTGTTTGAAATGTTTGGTATTTATTTTTTCTATCCATTCTCTATTTCTCTCTGTGTGACAGGGCTGGACTAACTCACTATATATACAGCTCAGGATGGCTGTGAACTCACGTCAATCCCCCTGCCCCAGCCTATCAAGCCTTAGGACCACAGGTATAAGCCACCATACTCCTGCTCTCCATTCTCTTACACATTCCCTTGCTCAAATGTTTTACTATAGCTATTTTAAGACCTTGACATGTGAACCTATTTCTTTTATAGCAGTATTCCATTTTCTTTGTGTAAGAGTTGGGAAATTAGCACTAAGAACATTAAAAAAGAAAAGAAAAGAAAAACAAACAAAAGATCCTAATGAGGCATGAATGAGTATTGTGGCTGTTCTTACTTTAGTTACCAGATACCCATGGGGAAATGACAGGAGCTTACAGAAAAACAAACAAAAAACCTCCAGTTAGAGAATACATATATAAAAGACCAACACCCAACTAAGTGGTTTCATCTTCCCACATTCCATGTCATGCCTCGCCAGGAGAAACACATCCTACTAGTTACATAGAATCGGTGGATGCCCCCCACTTAGTACAACCAAATCTCTTCTGTATTATTAGAATTATCTGTGTATGAACATAAATCATTCACAAATACAACTAGTGTGTTTCTTCTTACAAGAACTCTTCCCTTTCCTGAGTTATCCTTTCTTCAAAAGCATTGTATTATTTTTAATTGGGTGTGTGTGAATGCACATGAGTGTGGGTAAAAGGTCGTAAGAAAAGCGCTGGCTCCATTGGAGCTGGAGTTACAGATGGTTGTAAGCTACCATGTAGGTGCTGGAAACCAAACTCCTGTCCTCTGCAAGAACAGCAAGTACCCAAAACTTATACAGCTGTCTTTTCAGCCCCTTGAGTATTCTTCCCGAGATCACGTTTGTTGTTATCTGTCTGGGTCTGTGGAGACGCTCAAGCTGGATAGGTAGCAGAAACTGACCTTGAACTGTTCTTGTTGACTCTGTCCCCAGTGCTGGGATTAAAGTATGTACCTTCATATGCCACTACTTGCTGAGACCTCAATCAAGTGATATTTCCTTATTTAGGTCTTAGTGTTACATTTCAATCTGGTTTTAAAAGCCTCATACTTGTTCAACTCTTCTTTGAACAGAGCTCCCTTGCTGCTGCGTATAAATGTTGGGATTATAGGCATGCACCACCATTACCATCTTTCAATGAACAATTTTTTGATCAATAAGGGGACTGGGGAAATGGCTCAAAATGCTTGGGGCACAAACATGGGGACCTGAGTTTGGATCCCCTGCATTCCCATAAAAAGCTAGGTGTGATGGTATACCTGTAATCCCAGTGTCCAGAGGCAGAGACAGAAGAAAGGACTCACTGGCCAGCCAGTCTATCCAATCACCAGCTTAAAAAATAAAGTGGAGACTGATGGAGAAAAGTGGGAGCACATTCCTGCTGGGCTACACCTGGTCTGGCTCCAGAGTGCTAGCACCTAGCCCTAATCCATCTTTTGTTTAGCAGATACCTGTTGTTTCCCTTGCTGCCCTAATATGTGAATCTTGCCTGATATTTTCCCAAAGATACTAAGCCTATGCAAAACCTGGTTTTGCCAATGGAGAATTTGCACTTGGCATTGTCCCTTTGGAAGCTTAGACTGTTTTGAGGATATGGAAATCAACTTGTGAAGGTGTAAATTGAACAATAAAGGAAACCCTGGGTGAAGGAAAAGTGGTTCAGTCTTTAGAGCCTGATTCACCCTGCAGCCAAGAAAGGCTAACATCCTTCTTCCACAGTGTGAATCCAATACCCATACTGCAACAGAGGAAGATAAACAATATTGACATTAGCCTCCACATTCATAGGTGTATGTGAATGTGTACCTACTGACCGAATCAATGACAATCAGTACTAGTATTAGGGGTTATAGCTTTAAATTTTTTATTATGTTTATTTATTGTTGGAGGGAGGTATACATGTGTCACTGCACACATGTGGAGGTCAGAGGACAACTTGTGGGAGTTTATTCTCTTTTTCTACCTTGTGGGTCCTGGGAATTTAACTCTGATTCTAAGGCATGGCAGCAATTGCTTTTATCAACAGAGCTATCTCACAGGCCCCAAAAGATATTTTTTGTACAATGCATCTTGACTTGAATATTATGGTAAAGAAATAGTCTGCCTGGAAACCTTGATATAGTATCTTCTTCTACTACCAATTTTTTAAACTGCATCTTAAATCTTTATTGTTTGTCTTATAACAATTTTAATATGACCTTCCAGAATGAGACATACAAACAGCAGCAAGGGTATGTCAGCAAAGTGTTGTAGTAGTCACCACTTTGACAACTGTAGGTAGCAGCAATGTCAGTGGAGGCAAGAGGGCAGGAAAGAACTCCACACAAGCAGCAGAGACAATGAAGGACAGTAGGGTGGAAATACAGAGACCCACACAGGACAGAAAGGGAGAGGGAGGAAAAGACTACAGATTCTTGAGGGTTTTAGAGGATTTAGGAGCTGTAATCCTAGCTGGCTCTGACTGCTGCTGCTTAGAGCAGAGGAATGCACTAAGTCCTGAGGGTCAGGCCCTTGGCTTAGAACCCAGAGCTATAGACTCTAACTTGAGCTATAAAGCTTCTGGCTGCTAAGATCCGCCTGCCTCTGCCTCCCCAATGCTGTGATTAAAGGCGTGCGCCACCACTGCCAGCTTTAGTGACTGCCTTCTACCTTTGCCTACCTGTCTATTGAAATCCTCTTCATTCTCCATCCACATGTATTCTGCAAATGGGTTTTCCTTTTCCTCATGTCCATGTAACTCCTGGTCCTCTTTGCATTTCACACTGGGTGATGTATTTGCCATACTGGATCCATTCATTATGGAGATTCTAAACAGATAGAAGAAGGCAAAAAGTAAAGATAAGGACTGAGGAAATTTGAATGCAAAACATCCAGATCATTCCAATGACTTTAATGAAAATGAACACAATTGTTAGTTTGTAAGTGTTATGATATCAATCACATATAGTTACCAACTATACAGAAGAATAGTTCTCTAAGAATTGAGGAGTGGGGGATGGTGGTGTGGTGGTTTGAAAGAAAAGGCCTTCCAAAGGGACTGGCACTATTAGGAGGTGTGGTTTTCTTGGAGAAAGTCACTGTGGAGGCAGGCTTTGAGGTCTCATATATGTTCACACCACTTCCTGTTGCCTACAAGTCAAGATGTGTTAACTCTCAGCTCCTGTTCCAGCACCATGTCTGCCTGCATGCTGCCATGTCCCACCATGATAATGAACTAAACCTCTGAAAATGTAAGTCATAGAATTAAATGATTTCCTTCTTAAAAGTTGCCATGGTCAACTGAGTAGTAGTGGCTCACGCCTTTAATCCCAGCACTCGGGAGGCAGAGGCAGGCAGATCTCTGTGAGTTCGAGGCCACTCTGGCCTACAAGAGCTAGTTCTAGGACAGTCTCCAAAGCCACAGAGAAACCCTGCCTTGAAAAACAAACCAACAATAAAAAAAGTTGCCATGGTCACGGTGTCTTTTCACTGCTATAGAAACCCTAACTAAGGCAGGTGGCTCACACCTGTCATCTCAGCACTCAGAAGCCAAAGCAGGAAGACTGCTCCAAGTTTCAGGCTAGCCTGGGCTATTGTAAAATCTTTCTCAAACAAAAAACAAAAACAAAATAAAAATCAAAATGGATTAAGAAAAAAAATATGTAAGTATACTCTTCCCAAACAAAAACCAAAGGATATGGTAGTAGTAGAATTTTTCTATGCCAAATTCGTAAATGTTCTAGAACCTACTGCAGATCAACTTCTTAAGGAAGTGCATTCTTTTAAAAATATCTATTTATGCATATTTTCATTTATGTATGTGTGCCTATGAATATATGACATGTGTGAGTATGCTCAGAAGCCAGAAAAGGGCAACAGATCACCTGGAGCTGAAGTTATAGGTAGTTGTGAACTGCCTGATATGTGAGCTAGGAACTCAATCTAACTAGGGTCCTCTGCAAGAGCAGCAATTGCTTCTAACAGCTGAGCCATCTTCCCAGCACTCTAGAAATGCATTGTTATAAACAGTGTAAGCACTTGCTCTTTATTCTGGATATCAAGTTCTGTCTCTAAAATGTATTTCAAAAATAAGCAATTCATGAGACGTGAGGTTGGAGGGATTACTATAATTCTAAGACCTGGGCTATGTAGCCAGACCTTGTTTTTTGTTAGTTTGGCTTTGGGGGAGTTTTTGAGACAGGGTTTCTCTGTAGATATGTCCTGGAACTCCCTCTGAAGACCAGGCTGGCCTCAAATTCACAGAGATCCAACTGACTCTGTCTCCCCAGTGCTGGGATTAAAGGTGTGCACCACCACCACCACTGCCCGGCCAGACTTTGTGTTTTTGTGTGTTTTAAAACACTATATTGCTAAGCAAAAAAGAGAAAGAAGTTCACCAGCTGCTCAACCATCTACAGTCATGAATAGTAAGTGCTGGTGGGGACACACCTTTGATCCCAGAACTTGGGAGCAGAGGTAAACGGATTTCTTTGAGTTCAAGGCCAGCCTAGGCTACAGAGTGAGTCTATCGACAGCCAGAGATACACAGGGAAACTCTGAATCCCAGCCCATGAGATAGTGCTGTGCACATTCAGGGTGGGTCTTCCCACCACTCTTAGCCAAATTTAGAGATCCTTTACTCGAATGCTCAGCAGTTGGTCTCCTAGATGTCTCTAGCTAGATCTAAATAAGCTGGCAATCGATATGATCCATTACAGCTTTTAAATTCAATTTTGTACTTTTGCTATCATTTACAATGTCTTTTCTAATCTTTACTTCTCCTTTCCTCTAAGCTGCTGTGCCTGAGCAGCACACTGTTAATGGTATTCTTTGTTCCAGTTTATGTACATAATTTTTCTTCTTCCAATTAGATTCTCTACTTTTGAAAAACAAGGCTGTTGAGGTTCAGCAGTTAAGAGCACTTGCTCTTTCAATTCCCAGCACCAATACAGTGGCTTACAACCATCTGTTAACTCAAGTTCCATGGGACCTGACACCCTCTTCTGGCCTCTGTGGGCACACCTGTGGTGCTCAAACATGCAAAACACCCATGCACATAAAAATAAATATTTTAAAAAGGAAACAAAGCCAAGGTCTACACATGCTGCCATTCATTTGCCCAGTGATTTAATTCTACTCTCTCATCTACTCTATTCTACCCTACTGGTTGTTGAGACTCAAGTTTCCTTTAACAAATTATTTTTCTCTTGTTTCTATCTAGGCAACACACCTGAAAGTTATCCATGCTTTGAGTGTACACACACACACACACACACACACACACACACACACACACACACACTCGTCTTGCTTAGTCACCTTTAAAGTATCTGTAACTTCCTAATTTGTTAACATTTAAAAATCTAATTTTTTAAAACAAATGAAACCTGATAGGATGCTGAAGAATAAATAAATGGAAAAGCCAAGTGTGGTAGCGAAGGCTTTTAATCTTAGAACTTGTGAGGTGGAGGCAGGAGGATCAGCACTTCAAGGTCATCTTTAGATATATCAAAAACTGGAGGTCATCCAGGGATAATCTATCACAAATAAACAAATGTGCTGGGAATTTATCTCAGTGCATACCAGGTCTTGGGTACAACCTCTAGTGCTGTAAGGATAGTTAGAAAAGCTGCTCAAGATTTCTAATGTGGCCGGGCGTTGGTGGCGAACACCTTTAATCCCAGCACTCAGGAGGTAAAGGCAGGAGGATCTCTTTGTGTTCGAGGCCAACCTGATCTACAGAGTTCAGGACGGCCTCCAAAACAATAGAGAGAAACCCTGTCTCGAAAAACCAACCTAACAAAAGACTTCTAACGGAATTTCATTTTAGGGCAGCCATGGTGTCTCATGTCTACAATACCAGCACTCCAGAGGCTGAAGCAGGAAGATTATCACGGAGCTCCAAGGTCAGATTGTACTAGAATGAGACCTTCCCTGCCCCTCATAATTTTACTTTAAACAGAAGTTTAAGTAGGGCACCAAATAAGCAATACATCTGCTGAACATACTGTAGACAGAGACAGAAGAAATCAAGAATTGCACAGGGTACCTCCTCCCCATAAGAGGAATCCAGCTCACTACTGCTGACACTTCTATGTGCAATATTCAAGGGCAGAAGCCTGCTTTGAATGCCAATGCACCTGTAAAATAAGGTGGCATTCCTATACACACAGACCCTCCAGGGACTAGGTCTTTTTTACAGCAAGTTGTGCTGCACTGTCATTCCCAAGGCCTTAGTGGGTAGCTGTTTACAACAGGGAGTTACTTCTGCCTACCAATACAGAAACCATCTAGAAAAGCAGAGCTTAGTTTTTTTTTAAAAATCTACCTTTGAGCCAGGTGGTGGTGGAGCACACCTTTAATCCCAGCACTCAGGAAGCAGAGGCAGGTGGATCTCTGTAAATTTGAGACCAGCCTGGACTACGAGACCTAATTCCAAGTCAGCCTCCAAAGCCACAGAGAAACCCTGTCTCAACCGCCCCCACACAAAACAAACAAACAAACAAATCTACCTTTGTCCAAAATAAATAAGTCATGTACAAATGATTGCATGGATAAAAAGGCAGCAAAACAAAACAAAACAAAAAAACTTTAGTGTAGAGCATGGCAGAGCACAGTAAATTCCACCGCACACCTGTTCACTAAAGTGGTAATGGAAACCGAGCACATGGGTGTTCAGGCTTTTGATTTTATGACACACCCATTTAGATTCTTATCCATGGTTTCTGGCTCAGAACCATAGCCTTTTGGTTCAGTTTGGCTTCAGAGCCGTGTTCTATTAGAACCTCCAGCTTAATCATGAATGGTATGAGAAGTCCCATTCTTTCTCTCCAAGCCCCATCCACTCAGAGAATTTCCAAAGGGAAAAGTCCAGTTTCAGAGCTTTCTCCCCTAAAGTTGTCAGTCACCTAAAGCTGTCAGCTTTTGACTGTACTTTGGCACAACACAGCTTGTGGCTGACACATCATCACCCCTCATCTACAACCTATATAATTTCCCTGCTTTAGTTCAGGCACACAATTTCTCCAGCCTCCATCTCTTGGACTAGAGAAACCATCTTAGAATTGCTTTGCTTGAATCAATTTGGCTTGATCTGGTTTACTGCACAGATGGAGACATCTATTATGGGGTGAGGGCAGAAAACGCATTAATCAGTAAGGGTAGAAGACAGTCTTTTATTCTTCTCTTCTTTCTCCAGTGCTGGGGACAGAACCCAGGGCCTTGAACACATAGGCAAGCACTCTACCACTAAGCTACACTCCAGCCCTGGACAGTCTTTTGTAACGCTGAAGTGCTGTAGGCCTCAAAACCATAGTCTTTCTCTGGTTCTTTTCTACTCCCAGAAGGCCATAGAAACTAACAATTCTTTCCCCCTGACAAGTAATAGAAAACAAAGATATATTCTCAGTTTCCCCTCTTTTTATCTCAGGCTGGCCATAATTCTCTGATCTTGTAGATTGATCATAAAACCCCATTTCAGTAGAGGCCCTGCCCATAGCTGGGAGGACAGACTTGTACAGAAGCCAAGAAGAATCTGGAAAGACAGGCCCTGCTGGGTTTCCCTATGTAGTCTTCAAGCATAAGACCACACCCTTTCTGTCTGGTCACAGTGTTACAGGGTCATCCTGTTTCAGTCATGCTTTTATAATGAAGCCTTTATAAAGAACCCAAAGAAGTAAGGTTCAGAGCATTTCTGCAGAGCTAAACACATGGAAGCTTATAGAAAAGTGGATAAGAAATCATTCATAAGCAGGGAGGGGTGATCCCAGCTCCACGGGGATAGAAATTCGTAGGTCCAGTATTTCTAAACCTCATCCTACTAATCTCTTCATTTGGCTATCTGTTCCTTTGTTGTTATCTTCATTTTTTATTTGTTTATTTTCTTTTTGGTTTTTCAAGGCAGTGTTTCTCTGTGTAGCTTTGGAGCCTGTCCTGGAACTCATTTTGTAGACTAGGGTAGCCTGGAACTCCCAAGTGCCTCTACCTTCCAAGTGCTGGGATTAAAGGCGTGAGCCATCACTGCCCAGCTTCTTTATTTTCATAATAGGTGTCTCATTATGTATCCCTAGTTGGTCTGAAACTGACTATATAGACCAGGCTGACCTCTAACTCATTGTGATTGTTTGACTCTGCCTCCCAGATGCTAGAATTACAGGCATATAACACCAAACACTGTGCTATTTGTTGCCTACAAAATATCCTTTAGAATAAATTAGTAAACATCAGTATTTCCCTAAATTATGAGCTGACCAGCAAATTAAACCCAAGGATGGGAGATTGGGAACCCCAATTGACAGCCAGCTTGTCATACGTTTCAGAGGTCTAGAAATTTCAACTGGTGTCTGAAGGGGTGTGTTAGAACTGAGCTCTCAATCTTTGAGACCTGAAATTATTTCTAGGTAGACAGTGCCAGAATTAAACTACCCAGCTGGTTTCTGCTGCAGAGCAGACTATTTTCTGGAGACAGGCACACACATTTTGAGATCATAGAAGTGATCTGTGCTGTAAACAGTAAGTAGTAAAAGGGTTCATTTTGCTATAATATTATCATCAGGTTGTAGAACTAAATATAAATACTTAATAAAATGAAAAACATAGAAACAATTCTTGCAGTTCTCAGTGCTCACACAGTATTTACTGATCTGTACTTTATATTTAACCTACAGCTTCCACTACATGCAAAGTTGTTTTTTCCAAACAGCAGCAATATATGTAACTGTACAACATAGCCATATAACTGCACAGTGTTAAAAACAAATGAAGTACTATCACACCTATATTCTGACTGACTAGATATAATCCACCCAGCAATATTTAATTTTCTTTCAAAGCTGGAGACTGAACCCAGGGTCTTATGTATGGTGGGTATATCCCTTATCACAGAGCTACCACCACTCCAGCCCTCAACTGTAATTTGAGGGCTGTAATGGCAGGGGAGGGGACCAGACTGAGGAGTTAATCTACCTTTCTGTGTTACAGATTAGTATAAGAGTCACACTATTAGCTGGGCGTTGGAGGCGCACGCCTTTAATCCCAACACTTGGAAGGCTGAGACAGGCGGATCTCTGTGAGTTCGAGGCCAGCCTGGTCTACAGAGCTAGTTCCAGGACAGTCTCCAAAACAATACAGAGAAACCCTGTCTCGGAAAAAAAAAAAAGTCACACTATTGGGTGAATATGAACTGGTACCTTAATATGTCCCTAACTTTATTTAGTAGCTGGAGATGACAGTTCCTTAAAAGGCAGACAGATGTTTCAATGTGGGGAAGATATGTGGTGATGTAGTGATCCTTAGTATCACTGACTTCTGAGCCAGTTTTACACAACATTCTGTTCACAGCTTTTCTCCAGCTTACATCCAAACACTTTAACACTGAGCTGCTTCTGATCATTCCACTTTGCCAGGTTGTATTGTTTAATATGACCCTTTTCTACACACCAAGGCACATTCTTGTGAAAATCTAATGTAGTGGGGATGAAGAAATATGTCCAGAGCTATCACAGATTTTTAAAAATGTTCAGTTTCATAGACAGGATTAAGAATCAGAATACCTGCCATGATGGCAGCAATGCCAGAGCTGCCGGTATAACGGAAGCAAGCCACTTGAGTGTGAGCATGGAAGAGCATCTTCCCACAATCAAGATTTGCCAAGCACAGTCCCAGTTGACAGCCTTCCTGCAACTTCACAACAGATTCTCAGGCAGAGGCACAGGACTAGGCTGCTGCCATATTCCTCACCCAGAGTAAATATCTGTTGCTTTAATTCCTAAGTAGCTATGTGGTAACAACTAAAGTGTGAAGCAGGACAGTGCTTGAGGAATGCTTCAAGATCAGACCCTACTTAAGATAGACTTCAGGTCTAGCCTGGGTCTACACTGCACTATGGAAATCCAAGAAAAATATTAAAGTTATTCTTCCTCTGCACTTGAAATATTAAAGTTCTTTGATGTAGTCATAATATATTTGACACACATCTTAGAAGAGGAAAGATTTATTCTGGCACATAGTTTCAGTCTACTGCCAATTGGCACCATTGTTTTTAGGCCTGTGCCTAAAAACAGTAGAAACATCAAAGCAGAGGTCACGGTTGAAGAAAGCTGTTCACCTCATGGCATTCAGGAAACAGAGAGAAGTAAGTTGGGGGAATATAGAGATTAAGACAAATGCTTTAAAAGGGTGACTTCCTCTAAGCCCTAACAGCCCAATGATCAATAAACTCAAACATGGATTAATTCACTGATGAAGTTAGTATCCTGGTTATCTAATTACCTCAATAGTGACACCAGTTGGAGACCAACTCTTTTGGAAGACACTTTACATTTAAACCATCAACAGGAAACATGCTGAAAATGGCAACTTTCATTACAGATAAAACTGGAAAAAACAGTAAATGCAGGGTATACAACCCTGTCCACAGGAGGCAGAATCATGGAGCTTGCACAAGACCTGAATGACCATAGTCAAGAGTTTAAAATAGGGGTCTCAGTTTCCAGTCATAATGTGCTAATGCATCTAGGACACTTAAAAAAAAAGGAATAACAGCAAAAACAACAACAAATATATGCTTTGTCAATTCAACACTCTGAATTTGTATAATTCCTAGTTCAATTATGTTCACACCCAAACATGGCTGCTCTCTGAACCAAATTTAGTGTATGTATATAAACACATACACAACATACATCTATAATGTGGTACTATAGACTCAAACCCAGGGCCTCTTTGCATGCCAGGCAAATGCTCTACTAACTGAGTAGTGTCCCCAGCTTTTTAGGAGCTACAGTCTGCATCATGTCCATGCTCACAATTTCTCTGTGAAGAATATTTAGGATTTTTGAATGAATACTATTATAAAGTATATTAAAGAGTTAATAAAAGTAATTTCTATTTTCTAACAAAGTCCTGGGGTTAATACCTGGCATCACATAAAACAAAACGAGATACAGTTGTATTCATCTATAAATTCAATATTCAGGAGATAAACAGGAGAATTAGACATTCAAGATAATCTTTGGCTACATGGGAAACTTGAGGCCAGTCTGGGCTGCATGTGAGCTTATGTCAAAATGTATGCAAGTACATATGCCAGCATTTGCAAACACATGTTATTCTAGTTTCTAGCTTCATTACTCCAATCAGGCTAGCTAGCTAAATTTTATTTTGAGTTGGCAGAGTGGTGCAGCACTGGGGAAGGGGGACAGAGAAGGCAGATCTCTGCAAGTTCAAGACCAGCCTGTTCTGCATAGCAAATTGCAGGCCAGCCAGAGATACACAGTGAGACTTTGTGTCTGTCTCTCTTTTATTCCAAACACCCCCCCCCCACATACCCTGCATTTAAAAAATTTGAGACAGGGTTTCTCTTCATAGCCCTGGCTATCCTGGAACTCAATGTGTAGACCAGGCTGGCCTCAAACATGAAGACATTTGCCTGCCTCTGCCTCTCAAATGCAAGGATTAAAGGTGTGAGCTGTTACCACCACTCAGCCCCAAATATTAGCCTTTTTTTTCTTTTCTTTCTTTCTTTTTTTTTTTTTTTTTTTTGATTTTTTTACAAGACAGGGTATTGTTTTGGAGGCTGTCGGACCAACCCGGCCTCGAACTCACAGAGATCTGCCTGCCTCTGCCTCCCGAATGCTGGGATTAAAGGCGCTACCACCACCCGGCCAAATATACCCTTTTTAATTACATTTTAGCAACTGAGATTTTTAGCTTCATTCATTCATTAAAATATGTGTCTATTTAGACTATTCCCTGTCTTGGCAATGTACACAGTTCCCACCGTAATGATGCTTACATTCTCTCAAGAGGAGTAGTTTTGGGAACTCAAAGATAACTGCACACAGAAGGAGGATGGGAAGAAAGAGACGAGATGAAAAGGTGAACATGGCCAGAGCTTACAGGATCTGAGACCACAAGAAATATCTAGGGCTTTATCTTTTTTTTTTTTTTTTTTTTTTTTTTGGTTTTTCAAGACAGGGTTTCTCTGTGGCTTTGGAGGCTGTCCTGGAACTCGCTCTGTAGACCAGGCTGGCCTCGAACTCAGAGATCCGCCTGCCTCTGCCTCCCGAGTGCTGGGATTAAAGGCGTGCGCCACCAACGCCCGGCCTAGGGCTTTATCTTAAAACCAAAAAAAGTATAAGGAATTCTCAGCCACAAAGTAAAATGGCTCAAATTCTGTTTTGCTATTTGGGAACTAGATTAGAGCTGAGAGCACAGGATGAGACCCAAAAGACTGCTAACACTCTAACTCTGGTGCTGCTTGGCAGCAAAAGGAGAAGCAGCAAATCTCCAAACTATCTGAGGCTGTTTTCTGTGTTGAACTGGGAGTGGGAAGTTGGGGTGAGGGAACTCCAAAGACTCAGGTGGATAGTAGCCATTCACTGGCTATAGAACTCTGGGAAGAACAAACCTTTCTTAGGTGGCGATGGGGTGGGGACAGCTAAGAAATATGATGAGTTCTACCGTGGACTTGTTAAATCTGTAATGCCTCTAAACCACTTCAGTGCTGATGTTATGTGGCCTGGCTATATGCAGCAAGAATAGAAGTCTGTCTAAACACAGTCAGGTAGAGTAGTCATTTATATAAATGGCAATTAAAGACATTATCTAAAGAGAAAGAGCAAAGTTGGAAAAAGGACCTAGGCTCAGATGTACGCCAGCACTTGACAGAATCAGGCAGAGGAAGATAACATGAAAATGAGGCTCAGAAGCAGCTGAGAGCTGAGACCAGATAATTTCAGTGCACTAGGGTAAGTGAAAGGCTCGCAAAAGTAAGCCCACATCCTAATCTAGAATCAGTAAATACTATCTTATTTTGAGAAAGGGACTTTGGTCAGGTGGTAGTGGTACATGCAGATCTCTGTGAGTTCAAGGCCAGTCTGGTCTACAGAGCGAGTTCCAGGACAGCCTCCAAAGTCACAGAGAAACCCTGTTTCATAAAAAATAAAAAAAAAGGGGGACTTTGTAGATGTAACTAAATGAAGGTCCCCAAGACAAAGAGATCATCTAGAATTATCCAAGTGAATTCTATTAAGTGTTCCTATAGAAGAAACACAAGGAGGGGGTGACTGTAGACTGGCAGGACAAAAGAGGTATTATGACTAGGGTGGCAGAGGCCAGAGTGATTCCCCTTCAAAGAGGGACCACAGAAGCTAGAAGAGTCAAGAACAGAACCTTCCCTGGAGCTACTGAGGGATTGTAGGCCTCAGAATCAGTTTTAAGGCACCAGTTTATAGTAATTTTGTTACAGCAGCCGTAAGATATGCCCAGTCAAGAGCCTATGGATATTGAAGACCGCTGAAAGGTTGAATAAGAAGCAGCTAAGGAGTGTGTATAGAAGGCAGGAGCATGGAGGATGCTTAAGTGAGAGCCGTCTCCACTCAGAGAAAGAAGGGGCAAGGCCAAATGGTGGAGCAAAAAACTGCAGGTGACACTGAGAGACAGCTGCCAAAGAGAGCAGCAAGACTGTGGGATGTAGAGGGTTAAGAGGTTGGCAGAAACTATCTTCACACTGGTAAGGTCAGTGCATGTTAAGTGACAGCAAGAGGCTGGAGAAAGAAGAAATAAAGGATAGTCTAGGTCCTGGGAAAGCAGAAGCTGCTGCTGCTTCTATTTGGTGGTGGTGGTGGTGGTGATACTGACTAGCCAGAAAATCACCATTTAGACAGGGTAGGACTAAAGGTGTGTACCACCATGCCTGGCCCACCTGTTAGTTTTGAATAGCTGAGATGTTCCCATGATCTAAAGTCCAAATGCCTGGAATTTGTACTAGTAACAGATGGTGGCATGGGGAGCAGTGAATCAGAACAAGAACACGTAAAGAGAAATCATCTACTACAGAGTCACGTGAAACACACTAATCTGTGGCAGTGGTGCTGCTACACTCCAGCTCCCTGGTTATCTTTTGGTTTCTCCTAATTATTTGCAGGGTCATACCTATACATATGCTTGCATGGACACACACACATTTTTTTTTTAAAGACAGGATCTCACTACGTAGCCCAAGCTGGCCTCAAACTTGAAATTCACCTGCTTCATTTTCTTGGGTGATAGAATCAGACACATACTACATACATAGGGTTCAATCTGTAGTACTAAAAGAAAACAAAAATAACATTTACAGCCTGGTGTGATGGCTTACACAGTTATCCCAGCACTGTAGAGACAGGAGGATTATGAGTTTGAAGCTAGCCCATTCTACAAAATGAGACACTGTCTCAAACAAACAGTAACACACAACTTCATAAGCCTTTTTTTAAAAATTTATTTATTTATTACATATACAGTGTTCTGCCTACATGCCAGAAGAGGGCACCAGATTGAATTGTAGATGGTTGTGAGCCACCATGTGGTTTCTGGGAATTGAACTCAGGACCTCTGGAAGAGCAGTCAGTGCGCTTAACCTCTGGGCCATCTCTCCAGCCCCCTTCATAAGCCTTTTATGTATAACTTGTTTTTATGTGCCATATTTTACTTCAAGTATGTTTATTCTCTCTCATCATATTAACACAAAGCCTTCCTTTATTAAGTATACAAACTCATCATTTGGTGGGGGCCCAGACAAGACAAGAGCAGAAGTGGGGGCTATTTTCTATAGGGTGGAGAGGATCAGAAGAATATATATGCAGAGATTGAAAAACCAAGTCCCAGATACCCTCTAATTAGAATGATTTTATCTTCCATATTTCCATTTTTATGAAATAGAGGTTGCTTAGACTTTAGCAGAAAACAAGCAGGGAATTATCCTGTTAGGCCTTCCTATTCTGACCACAAGACATAAATACTCAAATACTCCCCACCTAATGCAAGGCAGCATTTATAAACACACAGTTATTGTGCTTGTCAAAAACACAGGAAACTCCTGTAATTACCAGATGACAAAGACAGGCCTTTGATACTGGCCTATAATCCCAGCTATTAAAGAAGCTGAGACAGGGGAATTAGAAAGTCAAGGCCTGCCTGGACTATAGTGACATCAAGATCAGACTGAGTGAGATGCTGTCTCAATTTTTTAAGTATAAAGGGGACTGGGAATAGTTTAGTAATAGAGCCTTATCTGTCATGTGAAAGGCCCTGAGTTCAATCTGTACTACTAAAGAAAAAATAAAAATAAAACACAACAACTTTCCACTAGTGGTGATGGCACACGCCTTCAATTCCAGCACCTGGGAGGCAGAACCAGGAAGATGTCTGAGTTCAAGGCCAGCCTGGGCTACAGATCAATTCCAGGACAGCTAGGGCTATACAGGTAAACCCTGTCTTGAGAAACAAGAATAAAACCCAAAACAAACCAAACAACCAAACAAAAGCCACAACTTTCAAAACCTTATTAGTTAAGATATCTGTGGAGGTACAAGAATGTAATCCTAGCACCAGAGAAAATGAGGCAGAAGGATGGCCAATTTCAGATTATCTTGGTCTATACAGCAATATGCTCACTGCTCACCCCAGATCAAATCAAAACAAAACCACAACATCCCCAAACAAAGAATTACTAGAAGATGACAAAGTCAAGAAACAAAATAATCACTTTTGTGATTCCTAAGAGTAATATGTAACAAAAAACAAAGAAGAATTACAGAGGCAACTTTTAAATTAAAGTGAAGACCCCCAGATTAGAAAGACAATGTAAATGAAACACAACCTCTTTGCTGATGTTACACTCCATTGTATTATAGATCTCTAAAGTGCCCCACACTGACAGACTGATGTAGACCCTCTAGGAAGAATCATCATCCTAAGCTTAATGTAGCAACTTTGTCCCTGGACCAGGGCCAAGAACACAAAACATATAGAATTTGAAAAGCATCAAGTAAGCACATCAAGAAAACACAGCTTCAGTTAGGAACTATTACCTGAAAGCATTTCCATAACCCCCTCCCAATTCTGCTTTGTCAGGTCTAAGACAACACTTTCATTTTTACTTTTTAATTTGCAACAGATCATTTTAATAAACTAAAGAGGACTAGAGGGCATTCCTTTAATACAGTGGCAAAATTCTATGTGGAATAGAAATTCTAATCAGTCTAATTTCTATAATTCTCAAATTGATATTCTTTAAACACTAGTCTAAGGAAAGATCTGAAACAAAATCTCATAGCTAAGTGCTGGAGAGATGGCTCAGTGGGTATAGTACTTGCTATGTAAGCAATAACCTGAATTCAATCCCTACCACCTATAAAAAAAGCCAGATGCACTGGTATGTACCTATGCCAGGGATGGGGCAGTAGAAACAAGAGGATCTTTGGGGCTTGCTGGCAAGCCAGCCTTGAGAAATCAAAGAGCTCCAGGTTCAGTGAGAGATGCTGTCTCAATAAATAAGGTGGAGCCGGGCGGTGGTGGTGCACGCCTTTAATCCCAGCACTAGGGAGGAAGAGGCAGGCGGATCTCTGTGAGTTCAAGACCAGCCTGGTCTAGAAGACCTAGTTCCAGGACAGCCTCCAAAGTCACAGAGAAACCCTGCCTTGAACCACCCCCCCCCAAAAAAAATAAAAAAAAAAACATAAGGTAGACAGCAACTGAGGATACCTAATGTTGACCTTTAGCCTCTGCATGTGCACATATATGATTACATGTGCACATACATATTCATGGAATACACAGCTAAGAAGTCTCGTTCAATTTACCAAATACTTCCTAATATTATTAATTTAGTCATTTATTTTATCTATTAATTTATTCTTGTTATGATGTGAATGTAGCTCATCCAAAATTTAGGTGCTGACTTACCACATGACAACAGTAAGAACATCACCTTGAGGAGGGGATGAGGCCAGGGAGTTCCTCTCAAGTGGGATTAAAGGCATTCAATGGCATTAGTGGTTATGATCTTCTCCTTATGAGCTGAAGGCCAGACATAAAAGTTACCATAGTGAAATCATCTGAATTCAAAATTCTACACTGACAAGACCAACCAAATGACCACTGTATTTGATACAATTTTGAGAAAAATAAAAAAGAATTGTTATAACTAAGAGGGGAGAAGAGAGCCTAGATGTATTATAATGAGACAGTAACATAGACCACACACACACATATAATATGTTCCCTCAGAAGAACCATATTTCAAGAAAGACAAAATTTCAAAGTTAACTATTGAAGAAATCTTGTTCAGGAAGCCAAGGTCAGGGCAGAATTGCTCTCTGGGAAGGAGAAGGGCGCTTCCCTGTGCTGTATTCAAGAATGCAGGTTTTCGAGAGGGAAGTCTTCAGTGGTGAAATATGCACTACACC
Source organism: Mesocricetus auratus (assembly GCF_017639785.1). Lineage (NCBI taxonomy): Eukaryota > Metazoa > Chordata > Mammalia > Rodentia > Cricetidae > Mesocricetus > Mesocricetus auratus. Next base: position 147,296,595 of record NW_024429266.1, on the reverse strand, counting down.
TCAGGACCTTTGGCAAAACTGCTTAGGAACCTTGGACTATGTAAATTGTAAAAACAGAACTATTGTCACCATGAAATGAGAAAGCATTTAAGGCAAGTTCCCCTAGGTCAGCAGTTCTCAACCTGTGGGTTTTGACCACTTTGGGTCACATATCAAATATTTACATTATGATTCATCAAAATTTCAGTTATGAAGTAACAACGAAATAATTTTATGGTTGGGGGTTCACCATAACATGAGTAAGTGTACTAAAGGGTCGAAAGCATTAGGAACGTTTAAAACCACTGCACTTGATCTTTTAGAATAAGAGAAGCCCCCTCCCAATAACTTAGTATGTAGAAAATAACCATGTGAACCACTCAAAATCTAGGAGACAGAACAAGGATAAAGTTATAGCTCTTCCAAGTACTTGATGGCTCCTTTCACAGGCTCTTCTTCCAGTCAATCTGGCCTGAGATACTAATTCAACTGTGGAAGGTCCAAAGCCTAACTTCAGTTTAGATCTTTCTTTCCTGAAGCCAATGTTGAAAGCAAATGTCCTACCATGGAGCAATTGTAAGACAGAGTCTCACTATGTCAATGTTGGCTAGTCTGGACCTATGTAGACCAGGCTGGTCTTGAATGAGAACTGCCTACCTTGCCTCCCAAGTGCAGGAATTAAAAGCATGTACTACCATACCTGGCTTGTTTTGGTTTTTGAGACACCATACCTGGCTTGTTTTGTTTTTTGGACAGGGTCTTGCTAAGTTGTCCAGGTTGGCCGAAAACTTGCCATGCTCTTGCCTCAGCCTCCTGGGCATCTGGAATTAATTGCATGTTATCACCTCACCTGATAAGCCCATACTCTTAATTACTACCCATTTAATTTCAGAAAAGCTATGAAAACTAATTTTTTTTCAAATATTGCAAATGGTCAGGGAATAGGAACTGAGGAAAAATGCTATTTGGTAAGAGTATTGAGGTAGTTGGAAGGAACACATTCACATTACCCATTAGTATGTATAAATTAAATACAATGCACAATATCCTTTACCATGAACATTCAAAGCTGTATTCAATTAGATACTTCCCAATACTTTCAGAATACCTATAATCTCTTTAAAAACATTTCAATAATTTATTTATTCTTATTTTATGTTCATTGGTGTTTAGCTTGCATGTATGTCTATATAAGGGTGTCAGATCCCCTGGAACTGGATACAGTTACAGACAGTTGTGAGCTGCCATGTGGCTACTGGGAATTGAACCAAGGTCCTCTGGAAGAGCAGCCAGTGTTCTTAACTGCTAAGCCATCTTGACAGCCCCCACCTATAATCTCTTATAGGAAACTCTTGAACATCCCAAAAACTTTAAAAGTTTAATCCCTGCTCCTCCCCCATATATTTCATCAGAACTTAGTTGATAGTAAAACTTGACCTCAACTGTTCTGAGGCCTTCATTTGCCTGTCTGGCATAAACACTCTTGTTTGCTCAGAAGTATGAACATGTTTAACAGTGATACCCTAGAAGCTGCAGAGTATTACATACCACAAAGGGCATATCTTTCTAGACTGAGTCTCATCTAGCTTTACAGGTTTCAGAGCCTCTACAGATTTGTCTTCCAAAGAATCTCATTTCTGAGAGTTACTACATTTCTGAGGTACTCTAAAGTCTTTAGGAACTCAAACTAGTAATATTTTGAAATATTTTAAGGAAAACAGATTACAAGTTTTTTAAATTGCAAAATATAAAAAAATCTTATTGATGCCATTTTATAAGAGACAATTTAGCACTGAAAAATATAGGGAAATATCTGATAGGCCATATGAATTTAGTTTTATGACAAACACTATAAAGTCCTCGTTTTCCTTATTGTATAGGCTGGTGAAAATTCACAAGAGACTAGCACCATCTGACCTATGGTTTAGCACCAAGATGTTTATATAAAATTGCGTTAGGCTGCTGGGTTGAAGAGATGGCTCTGTCAGCAAAGTGCTCAAGTATGAGGACCTGAGTTTGAGCCCCAGAGCTCAGGTAAAATGTCAGTAATCTCAGCACTGGGGTGGCAGAAATAGGAAGATCCCTGGGGACTCACCACCAGCTTGTCTAGTGTAACCAGTGAGCTACATGTATAGTGAGTGACCCTGTCTCAAAACACAAAGTGGATCTGCTGGGAAAGCCATGCCAGCATGATCTACACAGAAAGTTCCAGGAAAGCCAGGGCTACATAGAGAAGCTATATAAACAAACAAATAAGTAAATAAAGTGGAGAGGAAAGAAGACATTCAACACTAACCTCTCTGGCCTATAAACACATACAGGCACACTTACACAATTACTGAAGTTTCTAAAAATGTAGACTCTGAGGCTCCACCTTAAGAGATTACAACTCAGGGGCTGGAGAGATGGCTCAGAGGTTTAGAGCACTTCCAGAGGTCATGAGTTCAATTCCCAGCAACTACATGGTGGCTTTACAACCATCTACAATGAGATCTGGTGCTCTCTTCTGGTGTGCAGGCAAACATGCACGTAGAACACTGTATGCATAATAAATAAAAATCTTTAAAAAAAAGATTACAACTCAGATAATTTGGCGAGACACCCTGGAAACCTATACTCTTTTTTAGAAAATGCATGCATTTTTTTTCTGATGTGATGCCAGACCTCATAATAGTGGCTAGCCTAGAATCTAATTCTCCCTTCCCTTGTCTTATACAAACTTTTCTCTGGAGTAAGGGGACAAAATAAGCATGTATTCTCTCAGGAAAGCACTAGACCACTGTGTGTACTTCTCCAAACAGTCCATGTTGACCTAGCTGCTCAATTTGAAAAGGGAGACTGAGAGAAGAAAAGTAGACATTAGAGAGCTGACAAGTCAGGAAAACTCACTGAAGCAAAACTCCTCTACATAGGTGTGGCTTCCAGAGCTCCCCTCTCCTCACTGAAACAGCCTCAGTTCAGACAGTACCATCTTCTCTGGCAAACAATAAAAATCCTAGCACATGTTAGTTACACAAAGTTCCAGGTAAGCCTGAGCTACATAAGACTATCTCAAAACATGCCACAAACAAAGACTTAAACATGTATACAGTATTTACAATATCTATGTATCTAAACATGACACACTTATGCAGTGTGCATATGCACAAGAACATATGTGTTCCTTAATGTCTCCAGTTTTCGGCTTCCATGTCAGGCCTGACATTGGTTTCATTTTCCACTTTTTCTTTCCTTTTTAAAAATATTCATTTATTTTTATATGTGTACATGTTATAACTGCATATACATCTGTGTATCATGTGCATGGCTGATGCCCATAGAGGAGGGCATTAGATACCCTGAAACTGGAGTTACTGACATTTGTGTGATACAACATGGGTGCTTGGAATTGAACCCAGGTCCTCTGAAAAGCACCCAGTGCTCTCAACCACTGAGCCACCTCTAGTTCCATTTTTAGTTTTAAAGGGATTTCAGGATTTCCTGCAATGACAAACCACTTCAAAAACACAGAAAGTAGGCTCTAGCACTGATCTGTACTCAGCCCGCAAGCTTATTTCTGGAATGTTTTCTAAATAGACAAAACCTCAAATCAGCATTTCAAGGAGACTAGCAGGTGCAGGAGGCACAGATGTGAAAAGATGAAGTTTCCCGAGCATGCCTGGCAGATTGAAAAAAATCACAATAAAAATAAAAAGTAACCAATAAAAATTGACTCAAGAAAAAAAAAAAACAAAAACAAAAAACTGCAAATGGCTTGGCCAGAGGGCACAGTACAAATGAATTAACCATGACCACAGAAACTTACAACAGATACAAGTTTTAGGGGGAGAATGTAAAACTCTCTGGCTGGGGCTGAAGTATCTATGACAATTTTACTAATGCAGGCATTCAATTCTGCAGTGTGTAACAGTACCATTTACTCACTCATTACCTATGAATCTCCCATGTATCATACACTGTAAGTGCTGAAAATGTAACGAAACACACTCTCATAGAGCTCACAGCCAGTAAAGAGACAGATAGACAGCAACTATTTACCATGTAATGTGAAGTAAGAGACAGGAGTAAAATGCAGTCTAAATTAAAGGAAAGGAGTAGTGACATGCAGATTGCTGAGGGGTGTTTTCTGAGAAGTGCTCTTTGAGCACAGAGGCACCATACAGACATGCAAATGAGAGGAGTGGGTCCTACTTTATTTGAATTGATATTTTCAACTAAAATTTTATAGTTCAGAAACAGCACATACTGCTGTAAAAACTGCTAAGGACAAAAAAATTAGGATAGACATAATGATGGGTGCCTACAGAGCACTACATAGTCACCTTCCTCAGATAGTTATTACTTTATACTTGCTGTGTATGTTCATGTGTATACATACAGATATGAGTTTTAAAAATAGAAATGGGTAAATCTTTGGTGTTGTTTAGTTATTTTGATGAGATACACATACATCCCTTAAGTGTACACAAGCTTTGCCCAAAGAAGTCTTGCTTCATGTTTCTATGTAATAAGAATTAGGAATGGGGCTAACTTTTAGTGGAATAAACATGTAATCAGCTGGGGATCTAATCAGAACTATTCCAGAGGCTTCATCAGGGTATATGAGCATGAACTGGGTGTGTGACTGTTTGTAATAGCACAATGTTATCCACCAAAGGGAAACGGCTATGTAAATCATGGTACTCTGTGAAGTAGCAGAGAAGAATGATGGTCTATGTGCTGAAGAAGAAAAGATTGGGAGAGGTGGCTGAGTGTGCGTGTGCGTGTGTGAGAATCAACTTACTACTTTCTCTAGGAAGCCTGTAACCCCGCTCCCCACCAGCTCCCTTTCAGGAGGAATTGAGAAGTCCCCAGATCAGATAGCTGTGCAACAGTTGCCATGTATCAGGTTCTCAACCAAGCATCAAGGATAGAAGCATGGATCTGTGGAACCTGGTATCATGGAGCTCCCAGTGTGTAGTAAGGAAGCTAGCCATATGAACAAGTAATTCTACCACAATACAACTAGATGCAGCACCAGGAGAAAGAGGTATTGAATATTTGACATGTGTCAACCATTTTGCTAGATGCTTTATCTGACAGTACCTATTATCATGTAAGATAGTGTCTAAAGATTAAGCCTACAAAATCCTAGGACTCCTCAGTTACTCTGAAGAAAAGTAACTGTCTCCAGAATCCTATTCAAATATACTAGTTTGTAAGACAGATGACACATGAAGCCAACCCCTTTTTTCTACAAGAAACCAGGCCAGGACTCAGTACCTCAGTTAAAGATGACACATAGGAACCAAGAACCTTGCTTGACTCAAAATTCTGCCAAATAGCACTCTTCCACTTTAGAAGATGAAAGATCAGGTAGTTTCCTTTGGGGGAAAAAAGTTGGGTAGACAAAGCATGAGAAGGTGGGTATCCAGAACTAAAATAGTATCTTAAATATTGCCAAGTTGTTGCTCTATATCAGTGATTCTCAACGTGTGGGTCACAACCCCTTAGGACGTCAAATGACTCTTGTCACAGAGGTCACATATTAGATATCCTGCATATCAGAATTTTACATTTTGATCCATAACAATAGCAATTTTTCAGTTTTGAAGTAACAACAAAAATAATTTTATGATTGGGAGTCACAACAATAAGGAACTATATTAAAGGTAACAGCAGGAAAGCTGAGAACCACTAATCTATATGGTTTTGAAAGCTACTAAAGTCTAAACAATATGGATGCACACACCTTTAATCCCAGCACTCAGGAGGCAGAGGCAGGCAGATCTCTGTGAGTTCAAGACCAGCCTGGTCTACAGAGTGAGTTCCAGGGCAGCCTCCAAAACAATACAGGGAAACCCTGTCTCGGAAAAAAAAAAAAAAAGAAATGTAAAAGTGTCTACACATCATCAATCTTGAAATTAGGACACAGGTTCAAAAGTCCAAGTTGTACCACAGCTGTTCACTTAGTACACTGCAGATCAGGATTTCAAAGAACAGGTCAGCACTATATTCCACAAATGAGGAGATGGCTTAGGTAGTAAAGTACTCATCTTAGAAACATAAAGACCTGATATCGGTCTCCAGAAACCGCCTAAAATAGGCAAGCATGGTGGTGTAATATTGTAGCACCAGCTCTGACAGGGCAGTTGGATAGATCCCTGGCAAATGCTGGCAAGACTACCTACTGTAATTGGTGAGTTTCAAGCTAGCAAGAGATCCTACACTTCCTCCCCACACAAAAGAAGGTGTCCGAGTACTAAGGAACACCCGAGGTTGACCTCTGGTCTTCATACTCACAGGCACACATACATATTGCCTTCCCCCACCCCCATGTGCAGGAACACACAGAGATACAGGCTATTGGAAAAAGGCTCAAAAATATGAAAAAGAGTAGAAGTGGTCTAGAAGTCTTCTTGGGCTTTGAAGCAGTACATTTGGTATTCAACCAGATAAAATAATCTCTAATTTCAACCTACGAAAGCCTTAGTTATTTTTCTAACTCAAATACAAGACCCAAACCTTAATCTATAGCTCATTTGCTATCATCTAAAGTAGAGTACAGCTTATAGTACGTGCTTAATAAATATTTGTTGAATGAATAAATAAGTGAGCAAATTTCCCAGTACACAAAAGGATCATTCTAGATGGATTTGGAGGGAGGGAACACCATGAAATGAGGACTAGGGATCACTCACAAGTACAATTCTATGTGCAAATCTTTTTACTTGCTACAATTTGCATGTAATTCCCAAACTAATAGTAGTGCTCCCTTTGAAGTCATTCACTGTTACCTTGCTAGATTTAGGGTCGTCACAGAAAGCGAACAATCTGAATGTGAGCAGCAGCATCCTTAACTAGGGAAGAAAAAACAAGTGAGCTGAGCTGAGTGGTGGTAGCGCACACCTCCCAGGAGGCAGAGACAGGTAGATCTTTGTGAGTTCGAGGCCAGCCAAAAAACGAACAAAATAAAACAAAAAGTGAGCTGAGCATTCGTCTCTTTGCTTACTATGAATGCAATGGTACCAGCTCCTTCCACCTCCAGCTCCTATGATGGACTATACCCCTCAATCTGTGAGCCAGAACAAATCCTACTTTCTTTAAGCTGCTTTTGTCAGGTATTTGCCTCAAATACCTGGATTATGTAGATAGCAGTACATGCCTATTGTTCTTTGTGTTTGTCCCAAACTAAGGTAAGTAAGGCAAGTTTGGACCTTCTTGGTTTGGTGCTCACGAAGAGACGGCCAGAGGACAGAGGCAGTAGAGGGTAGTTTTGTGCTATAAACTCTAGCACCTATTAATGGACAAATCACACTTCTGAAAAATCATTCCCTGTTATGTAAAATATAGGGAAAAATCTAGCAAGACAAATGGTTTTCAGGATTTAAGATTATGATCTACATGGGTTATGTAGGTTAAGGAAATACACTTCAGAAAGTCTAGAGCAATGAGGATGGAACAAGGAATAGGGCTTCTACCCTCTGTGCATTTAATCCTTGACCTACAGGTCTCTCTACTAAACTCTATGATCAAGGTCAGATCTCTGGTATGGAAGCCAAAGTTACCACCTAAATCTCTAAATAAGTAATAACTAAGTACAGATTTATCCAAAGACATGATACATACACTTGGTTTTCAACTGTAGGCTTACAGCAATTTATAATAGTGACCAACTCAGAGATCTGCAGTTTGCCTGTGACTTTGACAACTGCTATAATCAACATGAATTACAACAGTTTTAAAGATCCTGCTCTTTCCAGCTCAAACATATGGCCTATGAGACAATGTTGTCACCTCAGAAGACTGCTTTTAACTCACTTGAATAGACTTACTTCTTTCTCTATTAAGATTAAACTCTTACCTCAGCAAAACACAAGGAATCATATTGAACTTATCTGGATACAAGCCAGATAAAAACAGTAAGGATTTTCCACAAAAGCTTACAAACTCCAAAACACAGTAAATCTGATGCTAAATTCATAGCTTACTGTTCTCTTTTGAGAACTAAGAAAAATGACCCCAAATATAGTCATGAAAATGACATGAGAACAGTGCAGTTTTATATATATTCGCATTTTCCCTCCCTCTCTGACCAAAGTACTGGACTCTTATTCCAATATCCAATTTCCTCCTGCTTCCAAAATATAACCCTCACTGTCCAGTATTCTTCAATTTCTAAAACTCAGTCAAAATTATGAGTGATGAGCTAATTTCTTCCCAGTAAATGTCTGGCACAATTTTATTTGGGTATGAAGCAGTGTAAAAGGCCTTCTAGAAACATATGGCTAGAACTAGTACCGGAAGCCAAACCCTGCCATCCTATGAAGGTGTAAACAAAGTCTCTAAAAAGACACAGCTGCACATTGTCTCTGAGCTGTCGTAATTCACTCAGAGGCTGTATGTGATAATCACTTATGTCTTACAGCTGTACGGGATGCCCAGACCCTTCCTTAGAGTAAATCAAGCTTTGGCTAGCCGTGTCAAATAGAATTCAGTTCCATCTGCACCACAGACTTCAAATTGGTTGCTGCTGGGAAGCCTTTTTTTTTTTTTTTTTTTTTTCACCTTCACATTCAGCAGTTTTGAGCAAAAGCACTTTCTGGGCACAAAGATTCTAAAAGAGGGGAGTGATCAAATGGCATGTAAAGGGGAGGGTGGCAGAAATAGTTTAAGCAAGCCCATTCCAGTTCCGAACCTTGCAGAGCCTGTGTTCAGCGTCGTCATCTGCCACTGTCGCCTTCACCCTTCCAGGTGCCTACAAGAAGCAAAGTGAGAGATGTTAGTTTCCAGGGCAAAAGAGGCTGAAAACCCGAGGTTGAGGGGGCAGTCGCAGAAGGCAGGAGAGAGAAGCGGCCAGAGTCGGGAGGTCATAGCAAGGATGGTGAAATAGGATGAGGCGAGAGGAGCTGGCCGGAGAACGCTAGAGCGTCGGGACGGCCTGGGCCCGGGCCGAACCGGGAAAGGGGCTTTGCGTGTTCTCGGACAGCCCATGGAGAGAGGAAGAGGGGCATTGCGCGCTCCCGGGCGGCCCAAAAGGAGCGGGGCTGTGCGCATCCCCGGACGGCCCGAGGGTCCAGCCCCGACGCCCGAACCCACCTGGCCGCGCGGACAACGCCGCCCCGAGGTCCGTATCACACCACAGCGCCGCCTCCTCCGAGCGCGAGTCGCGGCGCACAAACGCTCGAGCTACCTCGGCCGCATACAAGCGTCTCGCCCCGCCCCCTGGAGCCAGTCATTGGCTGCTGGACACCGCCCCATCCACCTATTGGACATCAGGGAATGCCGCTCACTTACCTGGTTTCGATTGGTCTAAACGTGAAACAATGCCCGCCCACTTCTTTCAGAAGTTCCAGCTTGTGATTGGTCTTAACACCTGTCCATTCGCTCCGCCCTCACTGGAGACCACCAACTCTGATTGGTTGAAGAAGCACTGGTCACGCCTAGATTTCAGCCCAAGGATGAATCATCCCCGCATGGAGGAGGAGCCGGAGCACAGCGACACCCGGTTTGTTTACAACGACTCTGCTCCTGCTTCGTCCATTGGCTAAGATGGCAGCCAATTCTCTCCTGTTTTGGTAACTAGGAAGAAGGAGGCGGCTAAGGGGTTTCCTCGCTGTCTACCAGCAAGAGTTTTAAGAGCTACAGAGCAAGGATTTGCCTCCTTGTTAGGTCCCAAATGGGACTACTTGGAAGAACAGAGAGTGACATTTTTAGACACAAACTTGACTTCTTCAGTCCCAGCAGGCTCGAGGCTGAAGCAGGAGGTTCAAAAATCTGGGCCAGCCTGAGCTACATTGTGCGACCAGTTCTCAGAAAAACAAGGCAATCCACAGACAATAAAATCTTGTCTGTTCTTTGGATTGGCGATGTCCAAACCTTGAGTTACGTTCATAAAAAGAAAATGGATTCATGTGACAGGAGGTGGTGGAACAGCAGTTAAGAGCATTTGCTGTACGTCAATAAGTCAAGGATTCAATTTCCAGTACCCACATAGTGGCTCACATATGCCTTTAACTTCAGCTCCAGGGATCGGACTCCCTCTTCTGGCCTCCAAAGGTACTGCATGCACATAGTACACAACAGCTAAAACACTCGTGCACATATAAAGCTTTTTATAAAAGTGGGACTGTCTTTACATCTTCATATATTTAAAAAAACTGAACGCTTAATAGTATTCTCTTAACTACTACTATGCTAATTAAAACCACAACACGGGGTTGGAGAGATGGCTCAGAGGTTAAGAGCTGCTCTTCCAGAGGTACTGGGTTCAAAATTCCCAGAACCCACATGGTGGCTCACAGATCTGATGCCCTCTTCTGGTATGCAGATATACGTGCAGAGCACTCTAAAGTAAAATTAAAGAAACAGATTTTAGCGGGGGTGGGGTGGGGTGGGGGTAGCTCAGAGATCAAGAGCACTAGCTGTTCTCCCAGAGATCATGAGTTGAATTCCCAGCAACCACACGGTGGCTCACAGCCATCTATAACGAGATCTTCAGGTGTGCAAGCATATATGCAGACAGAATTAAATAAAACACACACACACACACAAAGTATAGGCTTAGTAAAGGAGTGGATAAAGATAATGGAGATAATTGGATTAATTCATCTATCATTAACTTTTCCTCCTCAGTGAATCTCCTCCCCTGATTGATCCCTCTAGGGACTCCAAGTCTATTACCCATTCTTTTTTCTCACCTTTTGGAGAACCTAACCTACTTCTAAGGCGTGGATTTTTTTAAATGTGCACATTCATCTGTATGTGTATGTATTTATTAATGTGTGTGGAGGTCAGAGGTCAGAGGACAACTTGTAGGCATCAGTTCTGTCCTCTCTCACGTGGGTCCTGAGGATCCTCTCCAACTCAAATGGTTAGACTTGGTGGCAGGCACCTTTCCCCTCTGCGCTTCTTGATGGTCCAGACGTGTACGAGTGTGCCTGTGTGGAAGTAGGCACACATGAGTGTCGGTGCCCAGGGAGGCCAAAGGCATTGGATTCCTCTGGAGCTGAACTCAGGTCTTCCCCAGGAGCAATATGTTCCCTAAATGGCTGAGCCATCTCTGCAGCCCCTAGGAGCTGAATCTTAACAAATATGTCTACTTCCATTTTATCTACCCAGAATTATATTTACAATTGCCTAGTAGAAATTCTAACTTCTGTCCTGGAAGACAGGACAAAAGAAAATGGTCTGACCTCAAAGTCTTGCTCTTATGCCTCAGCCAGAGTTTCTGTGTACATAAATTGTACTACTGTTCAAAAATACTACCCGAAGAACTGGAGAGGCAGCCCAGAGGTTAAGAGAAATTGTTACAGGTTTGGTTCCCACATGGTGATTTACTAATGTCTGTATCTCCAGTTCCAGTGGTTCTGATGTCCACTTCTGACCTTAGGCACCAGGCACACATCTGGTACACATACATACATGCAGTAAACACTTAATGCATATTTTAAAAGATACTTGGAAGGCCGGGCGTTGGTGGCACACGCCTTTAATCCCAGCACTCGGGAGGCAGAGGCAGGCGGATCTCTGTGAGTTCGAGACCAGCCTGGACTACCAAGCGAGTTCCAGGACAGCCTCCAAAGCCACAGAGAAACCCTGTCTCGAAAAACCAAAAAAAAATACTTGGAAAATACCAATACCCCCAAATACTACTCTAAATGAATGCACGAGGCACAATTTTTAGCAGAATTGTTAGTTCCAGAGCCCTGTGAAGACATCATTGCACACAGAGACATAAATTAAGTAATGAAGTGAAAAATGGGAAAGGGCCACTAAGATGACCATCTCCAGAAGCTCTGATATGTGGCCTCATTCATTATGAAGCTGTGTGGGTAGGTAGGTATTCAATCCATTGAAGATCGCTTACTCAAGTTTAAGGCTTCATTTGACCCCTAACTGTAGATCCATGCACAAAATCCATGCACACTCAGGTCCTATCCTAGTTAGCTTTAACTGTCAACTTGACATGGCCTAAAGTCACCTGAGAAGGGATATTGAAGGACTTGTCAAAATCAAATAGACCTGTGAGTATATCTGTGGAGGATTGTCTCAGTTGCTAATCGACATAGGAGGGTTCAGTCTACTGTGGACAGCACTGTTCCCTGATCAAGTGGTCCTGGGTTCTATAAGAAATCTAGCTGAGCATGAAGTTGCCAGTGAAATAGTAAGCAGTATTCCTCTGTTTGTACTTAAGTTCTTGCTTGAATTCCTGCTCCAACTTCCCTCAGTGATGGACTTTGATCTGACGTGTAAGCCAAATGAATCCTTTCCTCTCCTAAATTGCTTTTGGGCATGGTGCTCTTATCTGCTTATTTTATGTGTATGGGTGTTTTGTTACATCTGTGTCTGTGCACCACCTGAGTGAAGTGCCTTTAGAGGCCAGAAGAAGGCTTCAGATCTCTTGGAAAATGTTCAGATCTCTTTTTGGTAAATGTCTTTATTCCACTCCCACAATGCACTGGTCAATAGTTGAATACAGATTTGTAGCTCAGAAGAATCCACCCTCAGAGTTTTGAAGGTATCTCCCACTCTTGGAACTGGAATTATAAACAGCTGTGAGCTGCCATGTAGGTACTGGGAATTGAACCCAGGTCCTCTGTGAAAATAGCCAGTGCTCTTAACCTCTGAGTCATCTCTCCAGCCCTGGTCATGATATTTTATCACAGCAACAGGAAGCAAGCTAGAACAATTGCCTTATGTTGGCCCTCTGTTTTCATGGGTACATGGAATCTATTACCTTAAGTCCTTTTTAGAAGATCTGTCTGTCTGTCTACGTTTTTTTGAGGCAGGGTTTTTCTGTAGCCCTGGCTGCCCTGGAACTCTTGAGTGAGAGACAGAGAGAGAGAGACAGAGAGAGAGACAGAGAGAGAGAGAGAGAGGGAGGGAGGGAGGGAGGGAGGGAGGGAGGGAGGGAGGGAGGGAGGGAGGGAGGGAGGGAGGAGAGAGAGAGAGAGAGAGAGAGAGAGAGAGAGAGAGAGAGAGAGAGAGAGAGAGAGAGAGAGAGAGTCTTTAAGAACTATGTTTCAGGCCGGGCGTTGGTGGTGCACGCCTTTAATCTCAGCACTTGGGAGGCAGAGGCAGGCAATCTCTGTAAGTTCGAGACCAGCCTGGTCTACAAGAGCTAGTTCCAGGACAGCCTCCAAAGCCACAGAGAAACCCTGTCTCGAAAAACCAAAAAAAAAAAAAAAAAAAAAAAAAAAAAAAGAACTATGTTTCACTTAGAACTTGGCATTTCCACTGGCCACCCAGAACTTAGTCATCATGGACAAACTTAGCTGCAAGGAAATGGAGAAAATGAAATATTTATGAACAAGTGGTTAAGTAAAATGATGAGAATGTAGGTAGAGAAGACCACAAAAGAACTGGAAACTCGAAGATAAAGTTGATTAAAGGTCTCATGGAGTAAAATAAAAATAGAAACTTACACAGAAGATATGAGAGACATTATGAGAAATGTTCTAGGGAGAAAGTAGTTTCTTTCCAATAGGGGAAGGAAATATGATAATGAAGATATCTCTTAACTGACCTTAAGTCCTTATTAAAATGAAGTCTATCAGAAGTCCAGTGCGATGGCACATGACTACAAACCCAGCACTCACGAGAAAGGAGGATCGTGAGTTCAAGGTCATCCTAGGCTACCTAGTGAGACTTTGTCTCAAAAGCAAAACAGCATACCAACAAAAACCACACATTTTGAGTAGAGAGGGCCTATATCAGTAATGATCAACATTTGATCAGTTTTAACTTTGAGCCAGATATGACTTTAAGCACTAAATATGTATTATCTCATCACATCTTGAAAATCACAGAATGAGTGCTGTGGACTCTCCACTTTAGACACAGCCAAGCTGAGACACATCACGCTGCTGGAGGCACTCTGTGTTCCCACAGAGGAGGAATGGATTCAGATATCATATTGACAAAATTACACACATACCTAGAGGCATGGAGAGATGTGCTATAAACCCAGCAACAGTTCCTGTGTCTAAGGTTCCCAAGCAGATCACGAACACCATGAGAGGGCAAAACGAGTGACTGCCTTCAGGTCTAATTCCTCTTAGATGCAAACTGGGCAAGATTTCATAAATATGCTGGCAAGTTTAGAATCTCTAGAGGAGCGAGTATTAGGGTTAAAGGGGAGGAGCACTTCCTGCTTGTTTGGGGGCAAGAGGAGTGGGAGTCTTCATCCCTCCAACTCAAGTCAAGGCTTCATAAAGCAGAAGAGAAATCAAGGTCCTGTAAAGTTGCAGAGAGGAAGCAGTCTAATAAGAATGAGTCAGGTGGGCTGTGGAAATGGCTCCTTCCATAAAGTGCTAGCTACTCAAGCACTGAGGACCTGAGTTCAGATCCCCAGCACCTGCAGGGGGGGGGGGGGAGACAGTGTATCCCAGCCCTGGAGAGGGACAAATAGAGGAACCACAGAAGATTCTGGTCAGATAGTCTAGCTGGTTTTGGTAAGAGGCATTATCTAAAAAACAAAAACACCCTAAGTTTGAGAGAGACTGAGAAAGACACCTGATGCCAATCGGCAGTCTCCACGTGCGCGCGCATGCACGCGCACACACACAAATTCATACACAGAAAAGATAAATCAGGTTGGGCATGGTGGCACATGCCTGTATCCCAGCACTCCACAGCAGTGGCAAATTTGAGGCCAGTACCATTACTTACCAGTTCTAAGCCAGCTGGGGCTAAACAACAAGACTCTTGTCTTAAAAACATCAAAAAATAATTTAAAAAATCAGGAATCAGAATAAAAGCACATTTTCTAAAGCCAAAACAGGAAGACAGAAACTAGTGGGAGATACCTTCAAAACTCTAAGGGTGGATTCTTCTGAGCTATAAATCTGTATTCAACTGCTTGACCAGTGCATTGTGGGAGTGGAATAAAGACATTTACCAACAAGCAAGGTGCTGGAACTTACCTCTCAGGGACCCTTTATGCTTTATGAATACCATTATGCTGACTATATTTTTAATTCCCTGTATAGTATGATATGTGATATTGGAAAAAAAGTCTGGGTAAAGAGAAACTGCCTTTCCTTTAAAAATACTTAGTTATTTTTATTTTATGTGCATGAGTGTTTTGCATGAATGTATGTATGTGCAACATGTGTGTCCCTGGAGGTGGGAAGAGAGTGTTAGATACCCTAGAATTGAAGTTACAGAAAGTTGTGAGCTGCCATATGGGTGCAGGGAATAAAACCTAGGTCTTCTACAAGAGCACCCAGTACTCTTAGCTACTAAGTGATCAAACTCCAAGTATTTTGCTTTTTCTTTCAGATGGGGTCTCTCTATGTAGCCCTGGCTGGTCTATTATCATTATATAGATAAAGTTGTCCTTCAACCTATTACTAGCCTCCTGTTCTACCTGAGGCTGGGACTACAGCCATAAGTCCCTCATCCGCCCTATTGTTCTAAGTGTTGAATGTATTAACTCATTTACCGCTCATGTCAACTTTTTTTGCAGGAAAGGAATCTTCAGTTCACACCTGACAGAGAGCCTGCAGTGTACTGGTTCCTTCTTGTAACACTGAATTGCTTCAAACAACACACACACATGGGCCTAAGAGACAGAAATCTACAAGTTTGGGGGTTTGTTGTTTAGATTAGTGATGGGACACAAGGTTCATACATGCCTGGCAGGGTCTCCATCCCTGAACTATGTCCTCTGCTTATGGAATGTTCTAAGAGCTAAAGTTAAGGCAGGTCTGAGTACCTCCTAGAGGCTCTCAGGCAGAACTCAGTTCTTTCCTCCAAAGACAAGGTTCTCACCCTTCTAATGCTGAGAACCTTTGAGACAGTTCCTCATGTTGTGCTGACCCCCCAACCACAAAATTATTTTCATTGCTACTTAAGAATTGTAATTTTTGCTACTGTTATGAATTGTAATGTGAATATCTGTGTTTTCTGATGGTCTTAGATGCCCCCTGTGAAAGGGTCATTTGACCCTCATTGATGGGGTCATGACCCACAGATTGAGAACCACTGCTCTAGGGTTTATATCCTATTCCTTTGGTTTGTGCCTTCTTCCTTCATCTTCAAGGCCAGAAATGCAGTGATTTCTCTCCTTCTGATATCTGCCGGCCTTGTATTTCTTGACTGATTCTTCTCCCTTCCTCTGGAAAGGACTTTTTTGATGGATGCTGTTGACGCCTCCCTTCAGCAACTTAGGATATTCTCTCCAGCTCAGAATCCCAAACTTAAGCATGCATACAAAGTCTGTCCCACATTGGATGGCTAGACATAACTTCTAGGGCTCAGTATGTGGCATCTCTTCACACACATCCTTCAGAATGCAACGTGAAGCTCTGAGGGAAAGCCGGACCCACATCAGGAAATCTAGGTCCAGAGTTCTTCATTGCTGTGTTCAGTATCAGTGTTTACATATTGTGATCTTGTGCATATTGAACATACATTTGGAGCTATTCACATGGAGAGAATAGAGGATAGGAAACTGTGAGTGGCATAAGAACTGATTTTCCATAGTTCATTGCAGAAAGGCAATAGATAAATTAGGTAGCTTTAAACTAAAACAATTATAACAGTAAATATATATATATATGTGCTATTAATATATGAGGATATCTATATAATTGTCTATTATCCATGTAGCTATCATTCATTTGTATATTTTTCATGTCTACCTATCAATCATCTATTGATATATCAATCATTTATCTATGTATCTGTCATCTATCTACCTATCAACCTATCACCTACCTAATGTCTATCACCTATAGACTTATAATCTATCTATCTCTCTATCTACCTATCCATCATCAAAAATAGCAGTTAAAAATGTTGAAAATGTTGCCTCAGTGGAGAAGTAGACTTGTTATTTTTTTCACTATGGGGCTTGTAAAGCCAACTGATTTTTAATAAGTTATCCTTATTACTTTGTTACCTTTTTACACTGACCAAACAATTCCATAGAGAATGCCAAGGTATGACTCTGGGATGGTTATGGAGTTTCTATCTGCATCTGCTAATACTCACTTTCATGTTTTCCAGCTCCTTGACCTTGTTTTAGGATCTTGTTACTTGCCTCTGGCTCCTTGAATGATAGATAGGTTTGGCCGAGTCACCTCAGGAGCATCCACTCTTGGACAGAGCCTTGGAATCTGTCCTCTACTTACAAGTCCTGGACTCTGAGTCTTGAAGTCTTCTCTATTACATGGGGTTATAGAAGAACTAGCTTGACTGAAGGGCTCCAGGCATGGCCTGTAAGAAAATTATCTTTGCCGGGCGTTGGTGGCGCACGCCTTTAATCCCAGCACTCGGGAGGCAGAGGCAGTTGGATCTCTGTGAGTTTGAGGCCAGCCTGGTCTACAATAGCTAGTTCCAGGACAGCCTCCAAAGCCACAGAGAAACCCTGTCTCGAAAAACCAAAAAAAATTATCTTTATTCCTGTTTCCATGGCCTGGGGCCAGAGGTTTGAGATCAGCATCAAAGGCCAGCAAAGAGATCATACACAGATGGTTACTCAATGGGAAGCACAGTAGCCAGGCTATGGAGACAATGTGGAATGGATGCACAGATACGGAGAATGGCCTTTTGTCCTAGTAAACTTTGTCAACTTGACATAGCCTAAAGTCATCTGAGAAGAAAGCCTTGATTGAGGAGTTGCCTAGATTGATGGGCCTGAAGGTATGTCTATGGGAGATTCTTTTGATTGTTGATTGATGTGGGAGGACCCAACGTACTGTGGGCAGCACTCTTCCCTGGGCAGGTGGTCCTAGGCTGTATAAGAAAGCCAGCTAAGGTGGTCAGTGGTGGTGCATGCCTTTAATCCCAGCACCTGGGAGGCAGAGGCAGGTGGATCTCTGAGTTCAAGGCCAGCCTGGTCTACAGAATGAGTTCCAGGACAGCAAGGACAGCCAGGGCTACACAGAGAAACCTTGTCTCTACATAATGGACTGGTACCTGAAGTGTAAACCAAATAAATCCTCTCCTGCCCCAAATTGCTTTTGGTCAGAGTATTTTATCACAGCAACAGAAAGGAAACTAGAATACTTTCTAAGAACAAGGAGTAGCAAAGAGAACTAGGACATAGGGCCACAATGTGGGTCGTATAATGGATCATGCCTTACTCTGTCATTTGTACCATTTGCAAACCTTCCAGTGGTTTCTCTATCCCTGGTAAGTGGTATGTGTAAGCAAAGGTGCAGTGAAACTACTAAACTGAACTACCCTGTGTGTAGAAAGAAAGGTTTCTTGGGAAATCTGCCAGATTATCTCAAGGGGCAGAGAGAACAGCAGAAAGGGGAGAACCTTGCCAGTTTTAGGGAGAGCAGGCAGGGATAGAGTGTATGTGTGCTCACATGTGCATGTGTGAGTGTATGTGTGTAAGTGTGCCTGTCTATGTGTCTGTGTACACGTATGTATTGTGTGAGTGCATATGAATGTGTGAGAGTGTATATGTATGTGAGTGTGTGTGTGTGTGTGTGTGTGTTGGAACAGCATAGGCCTTTGCCTTGTTACTGTCCTGAATTAATCAGGACCTAGATGCCCTTGCTGGTGGTAGTTGGCTGTAGGAGGCAAAAAAAGGTAAGTAATAGTTTTCACAACAAACAGAAACCCACTTCAGAAGGTCCTGAGGAATGCTGAGCTTAAGTAACAGCTCTTCTCTTTACCCAGTCAGAGTCCAGCCTGAGCGGAGTCTAGACTATCCTTTAGAACATTTTCAGCAGCACTTCCATCTTTGGGGCCCACTTTGTACCTCACAGTACTTTCCTATCTCCTTGAAGTTAGGCATGAGTATAAAATGTGAGTAGATATATATGTCATTTCTGAGGAGGTATTTAATTGATTGTCTAATTAATTTCTTGGGAGAGGGCTTCACTTTGTAGCCTTGACTAGACAGGAAATCACTCTGTAATAAAGGTTGACCTAGAAGTTGTTGCAATCTTTCTGCCTCTGTCTCCCTTGTGCTGGGATTAGGGGGATGAACTATCACAGCCAGCATATATATCACAACTTTCTAGCACAACCATCACATAGCAGTTGACATAGAGTCTCCAAGGTCTGGATCTCTTGAGTGTCCCCATACATCATATAAATGTGCAGATAATAGCAACCTCTTATATTTAGGCTTCTAGGATGTTGGTATAGTTTACTACTGTATCCTGCCCTAACTCAACAGGGCTAACATAGGTCTGAAGTACCAGAGTAGTTAATAGCAATGTTAGTCCTTAACTGCTTGATGATGAAGTTGAGAAAATCAAGTTTACTTGGAAAGCCTGTAGAGCTGCCAGGCAGTAGTAGTACACACAGTTAATCTCAGCAATCAGGAGGCAGAGACAGGTGGATCTCTGTGAGTTTGAGGCCATCCTGGTCTACAGAGCTAGTTCCAGGACAGCCAGGGCTACACAGAGAAATCTTATTTTGGGAACAAAAAAACAAACACCCCCCAAAGAGAAAGAAAACCCATAGAGCAAGGTCAGAGCCTCAAATGATGACATGGTTGAGTCAAAAGTTAAGAGAAGTTAGACAACTGTGAGAACAGAATGTTGTTAACTTCTAGGGAAGGAAGCACACCAAACTGAGCAATCCTTGTGTTTAGTGTTCTCTCTGTTCTGATCCATAGTGAGTGGCTGAAGTCCCACTGCTACAGAGTCAGTGGAACTTTGCTTGGTAGCAGAGGGATGTAGGAACATGGTGAAAGTGCACAGACTGGTGAGGAGGCAACTGGAACATAAGCAGAGTAGTGAGGAGCTCCGCAGAGACACAGCATCAATGGCGGTGCTGTGTGAGCATTTGGTAAGATGCTCTTTTCATCATCACTGTGTGTGGTGGGAGAAATTCAGGTGGATAAAGGATGTCGCCTTCTAAACTGTGAGGTGAGTGAGAGACCAAATCCAAAGTCAAATGGTGGGGACTTCTATGGAGAAAGACCTGATGTGTACACTATGGAGGAGTCACCAGACGCTGTGCTAGTTACTTCCCGTCACTGTGGCAAACTAGCTCACAGAAACAACTTCAAGGAGGGAGGATTTATTTCAGTTGGTTCATAGTTTCAGAGAGTTTAGTCCACTGACTCTGGGCCAGTGGTGAGGCATGCCACAATGGAGAGCTGTTCATGTAAGTAGGAAGCAGTGAGCATGACAGGAAGGGACCACTGACAAGATGTCCCCAAAGATCCCTTCTGTCTTGTGACCTACTTCTAGCTAGGCTCCAGTTTCAAGAACATCCCCAAACAGCACTACCTTCTGGGGACCAAGTGTTCAAAACATGAGCCAGTTAGGGAGCCATTTTGAAATCAACCCACAGCACTGGCTAGGATGGGAAATGCCCTTGTTTGAGGGTTGAACCAGAAACACCCTGGGAAGCTCCGGTGATTGAAATGACACAATATGTCATCAATTTTCCTTCAGCGTGGAGCCCTCAGAAAGGTGCAGGAGGCAATTTTGATGCTGGAATTGGAGACTAGTCAAGAAGCATGGTGACAGAGCAGAAGCCCTGGCGTGTACCTCAGCTTCTGGGTCCACCTGGTCACCTGGGCAGTCTAGAATGTACATAAGATTGAAAACTCTGAACATTAAGGAGACAGCCTTCTTGGTGAGAAGAAAAGGATGTATGTGTGGCAGCTGCCACAGGCTGTGATGAGATGTGTGCTGAGCCCTTTGGAACAATACCAACAACTTCAACCCCGTTTCTTGGGATAGTAGTGACCTGTACTAGGATTAGCTTACACGAGAAATAGTCACAGGGTTGTGATCAGCAGACTGGGGATACCACTGCCCTTAAAACTTTGTTACAAGTGAAGAGCTTGTGGTTTGAATATGAAATGTCCCCCATAGGTTTGTGTGTGTAAGCAAGTCCCCAGCTGGTGGTGCTGTCTTGTAAGGTCGTGAGACTTTTAGAAGGTAGTGCTTTCCTGGGGGCCGAGCTTGAGGTATAGCAGCCCAGTCCCACTTCCTGCCTGCTAACTGCTTCCCATTCCACTATGATGTGAGTCAGTAAACAAGTCCCTGCAGGACATCACTGAGCCCCCTGCTGCTGTGCTTTCCTTCATTATGGCTATATCCCCTTGAATTATGAACCAAAATAAACACTTCCTCCTTTTAAGCCACTCCTTGACAAGATCACAACAGTAAGAAAAAGTAATTAATACAAGCCTATAGAGTATAAAACACCACACAGACAGACAAAGTTAGGGAAGAGAAAAGCAAAGCCTCCAAGCTCTGGATTATAGAGCAACTTTGAGGGATCTTAAAAAAAAGCACCTTTCCAGGTCTAGGGATGTGGTTCAGCAGTTAAGGCTGCTCTTTCCTAAGACTCAGATTCAATGCCCAGCACCCATATGTTGGCTCAAAAGGGGGATTCAATGACCTCTTCTGGTCTCTATGGACCCAGACATACAAATGGTACAAAGATATAGATGAAGGTAAAACACCTATACACAAACAAAATTAAGAAAAATTTAAAAATCACCCCCCCAGCTGGGCAGTGGTGGCACACACCTTTAATCCCAGCACTTGGAAGGCAGAGGCAGACCAATCTCTAGGAGTTCAAGGCTAGCCTGTTCTACAGAGCAAGTTCTAGGACAGTCAGAGCTACACAGAGAAACCCTGTCTCAGAAAACAAAACAAAACAGAGCAAAATCAGCCTCCCCCTTTCTGAATGAGTTTATTCATAGTATTATCAATAGAAAAAGAGCGAATGAGCCATCAATAATATCCACTGTCCCTAATACGATGATATGTAACAACAGTGTGGCACTGTGGCCACTGGGGTCTGTATGAGGAATTGGACCACAGACTGAGAAAGAGTTTCACCAAGAAGAGGAAGGACAGCTGCTTGGGTAGTTTCAGGAAGGTTAGCACAGGGGTTCAAGCAGATACTCAAATGGGTGCATCCCTGAATCCTCTGGGGTTAACACAGCAGTAGAGCTGATACTCCAAGCTGGAAGGCTGGTATCCTTTGGGAGGTACTTTGACCATTGATTGGTCTTCCTCTTGGAGAAGCCAAGAAGTCCAGACAATATGAACATGTGAATCGCAGTAGCTGGCCCTGGACATACTGCTTCCACAGACAGCTGGATGCAACAGCCTTCTGGTACTTTGCTGGCTGCTCCAAATCTTAGCTATGTTTGTTCTACTCTTCTTCCTAACTTTTACACTAATTCACAGGCTTTGCTTACTGATTCAGGCAAATATAGGTGCAGACCTGTAGTCTTTCTCCATGCTTCTCCATATGGCATCTCTTCTCCCCTAAAGAAATGTACCCTGCCAGGTGATGGTGACACACACCTTTAATCCCAGCACTTAGGAGGCAGAGGCAGGCGGATCTCTGTGAGATTGAGACCAGCCTGGTCAATAGAGTGAGTTCCAGGACAGGTTCCAAAGCTATAGAGAAACCCTGTCTCAAAAAAAAAACACAAAACAAAACAACAACAAACAAAAAACAAAGAAAAAGAAAGGAAGAAGAAAAAGAAAGGGAGGGAAGGAAGGAAAAGAAATGTACACCCTTGGTCATGCCTAGGAACACTGAATAACTATGCACATGCTGTTTTGATGGACCTTCAGATTGTTAACACTCCTGGATGACTGCATGTCTGGATGTGGCCCTTCTTAGTTACCCTAAGAATTAAGACTGCTCTAGTACAACCAAAATCCAGAAAATCTTCTGTAGTGAAGCCTAAAGTGTAACACAAAAAGAATAGTCCAGTGAATCTTCAGTTTGAATTTCCCAGAGACATGGGAAACAGGGAGTCCATGGGACAGTGACTAGCCACAGAAGGCAAGGAAAGAATGACAGAGCTGAGCAATGCCGATCAATGGTGCAAGAAGGTTCCTCCATCTCCCTTACCAAGGGTTAAGTGCAAAAATGCCAGATTATACCTCAAAGACATAGTTTTGGCAAATTGTTATTGGTTAAGTCAGCTATGATAAACAGTTGAAAGAGAGATTCAGAGGAAAGTTCCAAAAGCTGTTGAAGAGCCAAGCACTGTGTTTACTTACACACACACACACACACACACACACACACACACACACACACAATTTTTAAAACAAGCCTTTAAAAATATTTTTATATGCTACAATATCACCATTACAACAAACAAAATCAACAATAACGTTTTAAGACATGCAGTACAGATTTTATATTTCCATATTCCTACAAATGTATTTTTATAGTTGCTTAACCTTATTAATAACCAGTCAACATTATTATTAAATAAGTAGCACCAGTATCACATATATTCTTATTTATATCCCACCCCATCTTGTGGGGCACTGTGAGGCTCAGGATGAGCTTCACCACCAAGGCGAAAGGATATCTCAACCTTCTTCAGGCATGGCCAGTCCTTTAGTCACAGCACTTGTGAGACAGAGGCAGGCAAATCTCTGTCTGTCTGTCTGTCTGTCCGTCCGTCTGTCCGTCTGCCCACGCGCGCGCGCGCGCGCGTGCGTGCGTGCGTGCGTGTGTGTGTGTGTGTGTGTGTGTGTGTCTGTGTTCCATGCAGTACTCATGGAAGCCAGAAGAGGGCATCAGGAAATTGCGCACACTTTAATGCCCTTTCTATTCTTTGCAAATGATTAATTTTTATGAAGTCTTTTTTTTATCATTTTTTATATTCGAATCCCAGTTCCCCCCCTCCTACCCTCCCATTTACCCCACTCCCCCCCCCACCTATCATCAGCTCTTCAGAGAGGGTAAGGCCTCCCCTAGGAAGTCTACTAAGTATGTACTGTCATCTCATTGAAGCAGGACCAAGGCACCTCCCCACCTCTTACACCTCTGTGTCTATGCTGAGCAAGGTATCTGTCCATATAGAATGGGCTCCACTAAGTCAGTTTGTGCATTAGTGTTAGATCTTAGACCCACTGTCAGTGGCCTTATATATTGTCCCAACCGCACCATTGTCACCTATATTAAGGGAGTCTATTTCTGTCTTATGCAGGTTCCCCATTTGTCAGACCTGCATCAGTGCTCTCTCACTGGCTCGGGTCAGTTGATTCTGTGGATTTCCCCATCATGGTCTTGACTCCTTTGTGGCTTTCAGATATTTAATTTTTTTAAAAATGGAGAGAATTGTCTTGCTCTCCTTACCCCTCTGGAGCTGATGACCAATGTTCTAAAGAACAAGATGAGGTAGGTGGTAAGGAGAACAGCACTCTCTCGAGGTGAGTACTAAGAGGAGATGTTCTGTATATACAGGAATCTGTTTTGTTATCCCAACCAGGAAGTGGTGGCGCACACCTTTAATCCCAGCGCTCAGAAGGCAGAAGCAGGTGGATCTCTGTAAATTTGAGGCCAGTCTAATCTACAGAGCTAGTTCCAGGATAGTTAGGGCTGTTACACAGGTAAAACCAGTCTTGAAAAAAAAAAGAGGAAAAAATATTATCCCAATGTGGTTTTGTTTGTTTGTTTCCAGACACGGTTTCTCTGTAGCTCTGGAGCCTGTTCCGGAACTTGATCTGAAGTCCAGGCTGGCCTCAAATTCATAGAGATCCGCCTGCCTCTGCCTCCTGAGTTCTGGGATTAAAGGCGTGTGCCACCAATGCACGGCTGTGGATTTTTTTTATTATTGTTGTTTTTTTCTCAATGTGTTTTTCAAATTTAAAAAACTGTTTTATTGGCAATAGTGTGTGTGTGTGTGTAGTGCATACATGTGTGCTTGTGTATGCACGGGCATATACCTATGCCCCCTCACCCTGTGTGCGTGTGTGGGGGGGCTTATGTCAATGTTTGATGTCTTCCTTTGTTCCTCTTACTTTTTTATTTTTAGACTTTTATTATTTTCTTGTCTGTTTGGCTGTTTAACTGCATGTATGTATTATATCATGTGTGTTCCCGGTATCTGCAGAGGCCAGAAGAGAGTATCAGATTCCCTGGAACTGAATTTATGAGTGGTGGTGAGTCACCATGTGGATGCTGGGAATTGAAACCAGGTCCTCTGGAAGAACAGTCCGTGTGCTTTACAGTTGAGCCATCTCTCTGGTCCTCTTCATTTACTTTTTGATACAGGATGTCTTGCATCACCTGGAACATACCAACTAGCTAGAATGACTGGCCAGCAAGGTCTAGGAATCCTCTTGTCCCTGCCTACCCAGCACTGAGGCTATAGGTATGGCATCACCACCCCTGGATTTTTATGTGTGTAATGGGGATTTGAACTCTGGTCTTCATGCTTATGTAGCAAGCACTTTACTGACTGAGTTACCTCCAGACCACCAAATGCGTGTATGTGATGGACTGGAAAAATCAGTTCCTTATTAATTAACTTTTGTGTTATTTCTAACATGAAAATATAGGGGTTGTTATCTTTGCAAATGTATCTTCAACAAACGCATTGGGCTAGAGAGGTGGCTCAGAGTGTAAAGGTGCTCAATGACAAGCCTGATGTTCAAAGTTCTATGCCCAGGACCCACATGGTAGCAGGAGAAAGGAGTCATTACATAGAATGTTGTGTTATCAATCTCTTGTTTTTCTTTCTGACTTACCTCACAAATGACTTAAGAGGGCTTTACTTTGTATTTTATGAAGCTCTAGGCAAACACCCTGTAAATATCCTGTACAATTTTTTTAAATGTCTTAGTTACTTTTTTATTGCTGTGATAAGGCAGTTATAAAAGAAAGCACACACATTTGGTGCACCAGCACACCTTTAATCCTAGCACTTGGGAGGCAGAGACAGGCAGATCTCTGTTCAAGGCCAGCCTGATCTATGGAGCAAGTTCTAGGGCTGTTACACAGAGAAACCCTATCTAAAAACCAACCAACCAACCAAACAAACAAACAAACAAAACAAAAAAGAAAAAGAAAGCATTTAATTGGGGACTTGCTTACAGTTCCAGAGGGTGAGTCTGACCATCATGGTGGGGGCACGGCAGCAGGCAGCAGGCAGGCAGTGTGGGCCTGGTGCAGTAACTGAAAGCTTGCAAGTTGGAGGCTGGAAGAGAGAGAATGAACCTAGCATGGGCTTTTGAAACCTCAATGTCCACCTCCAGTCACACATTTTCTACAGCAAGGCTGCCCTCCACAATCCTTCCACAAACAGTTCCACCACCTGTGAATCAAACATTAAAGTATATTAGCCTATGTGGCCATTCTCTTTTTTGTTTGTTTTTGAGACAGAGTTTCTACATAACCCTGACTGTCTTATGTATATCAGGCTAGCCTTGAACCCACAGAGATCTGTTGGGGAAGTCCTGTGTATATGTCAATAAAGCACTGTTGGCCAATAGGGAAGCAAGATAGGTGGGACTAGGAGTCCAGGAGAAACTGGGTAGGAGAAACACAGGGAGTCATTATGTAGCCGGCCAGAGAAATAAGAAGCCTGGAAACTTCTCCAATAAGAGAAATACTTAGATTAACAATTATGGGATAAATACTTAAGTCAGAGCTAGTCAGTAAGAAACAAGCAAGGCCAACAGCTTCATAATTAATACAGCGTCTTGTGTATTATTTGGGGACTACAACGTGGCAGAGCCCAGGCGACTGGTGGGGAAAAACCAAGCAGCTGACAAGGAAAAGGCATCTCTCTACAGAGATACACCTGCCTCTGCTTTTCAAGTGCTGGGAATAAAGGCATCTGCCACCATGTTTAGTCAGGCCCTTTTCATTCAGACCACCACAGCAGAGTCAGGATATAAATCCCCAATCCCACATAGAAACTTTAAAAATTCTTGAGCCGGGCGTTGGTGGCGCACTCCTTTAATCCCAGCACTCGGGAGGCAGAGGCAGGCGGATCTCTGTGAGTTCGAGACCAGCCTGGACTACCAAGCGAGTTCCAGGACAGCCTCCAAAGCCACAGAGAAACCCTGTCTCGGAAAAAAAAAAAACACCAAAAAAAATTCTTACATAGGGCAATTCTGTGTGTTTCTCCTTTTTTATGATGGGTTTATGCATATATGTATGTATGTATCTATGTATGTACATCTGTGTGATGTGGTATGTGTGTCTTTATGGGTGTCTCTGTAGATATGTCTATGTGTGTGCAGTGTTGAGGGTAGATTATGGTGTCCAAGTTGGTTTCAAACTTGAGGAATCAAGTGATTCTCCTGCTTTTGGCCACAAAGTAGCTGACTTACAGGCATGTATCATAAATATGTCTGGATTCCTTATTATTTATGACTTGTTTTACTATTAAAAATGACTCTCATTCTACTTTCACTGTATTTTCTTCTACTACCAGTTTTTAAAAAGATTTTTTTAATTTAAGTTAGAAACAAGCTTGCTTCGCATGTCAATCCCAGCTCCCTCAACCTCCCCTCCTCTCCCGCCCCTCCCACGAGTCCCCACAACCCCCCACCCAATCCCCACTCCATTCCCCAGGGAGGGTGAGGCATTCCATGGGGGATTTCCAGAGTCTGTTATTTCGTTCAGGGCAGGGCCTAGAGTACCCCAAGAGTCCAGTCTGAGAGAGCATCCCCCATTGTGGGATGGGTACCCAAAGTTCATTTGTATGCCAGGGATAAATACTGATCTACTACTCAAGGTCCCATAGATTGCCTAGGACTCCTCACTGATACCCACATTCAGGGGGTCTGGATCAGTTGCATGCTGGCCTCCCGAAGGCATCAGCTGTTTCAGTGGGTTAAACCAGTCCAGTCTTGACCCCTTTGCTCATCAGTCCTCCCTCTCTGTCACTGGATTCCAGGGGTTCAGTTAAATGTTTAGCTGTGTGTGTCTGCCCCTGCTTTCATCAGTCACTGGATTAAGATTCTGTTTCCCAGACTCTCTGGCAGTGGAATTGAAGGCTGGCACTCCCCTGACTGTGTCCTTTGCCTTATAGAAGCTTATCAGTTTCAGGAGGTTTATCTTAGTATCTGTGCTACTGGAGTTATGTTCAGGAAGCAGTCTACAGTATCAATTCGTTCAAGGGTAGCTCCCACTTTCTCTTCTAAGAGGGTCAGTTTGACTGGATTTATGTTGAGGTCTTTGATCCATTTGGACTTAAGTTTTGTGCATAGCGATAGACATGGATCTATCTGCACTCTTCTACATGCCAGTATCCAGTTATGCCAGCACCATTTGTTAAAGATGCTTTCTTTTTTCCATTGTATAATTGTAGCTTCTTTGTCAAAGATCAGGTGTTCGTGAGTGTATGGGCTGATATCAGGTGTTCAATTGGATTCCATTGACCTACCTGTCTATTTTTGTGCCAATACCAAGTTGTTGTGAGGACTATAGCATTATAATAGATCTTGAAGTCAGGGGCTTGATGCCTCTGGTGGTTGCTTTCTTGAACACGGTTGTTTTGGCTATCGTGGGTCTTTTGTTTTACCATATAAAGTTGAGACTTGTTCTTTCAAGGTCTGTGAAGAATTGTGTTGGGATTTTAATAGGGATTGCATTGAATCTGTAGATTGCTTTTGGCAAGATCACCATTTTTACTATGCTGATCTTATCTATCCAAGAGCATGGGATTTTTAAAAATTTTCTGGTGTCTTCTTTAAAGACTCAAAGTTTTTGCAATACAGGTCTTTCACTTGTTGGGTTTGTGATAATTGTAAAGGGTGTTGTTTTTCTGATTTCTTTCTCAGCCCTTTTATCGTCTGTATATAGTAGGGCTACTGACTTTCTTTAGTTGATCTTGAATCCTGCCACTTTGCTGAAGGCATTTATCAACTATAGGAGTTCCCTAGTAGAGGTTTTTTTTTTTGGATCACTTATGTAAATTATCATTATCATATGCAAATAGTCAAAGTTTGACTTCTGCCTTTCCAATTTGTATCCCCTTGATCTCCTTTTGTTGTCTTATTGCTCTAGCTAGAACTTCAAGTACAATATTGAAGATGTATGGAGAGAGTGGACAGCCTTGTCTTGTTCCTGATTTTAGAAGAATCATGTTGAGTTTCTGTCCATTTAGTTTGATGTTGACTGTTGGTTTGCTATATATAGCTTTTATTATGTTTAGGTATGTTCCTGTTAGCCCAGATCTCTCCAAGACCTTTATCATGAAGGGCTGTTGGATTTTGTCAAAGGGTTTTTCTGCATCTAGTGAGATGATCATGCGATTTTTGTTTCTCAGTTTGTTTATATGGTGGATTACATAGATGGATTTTCATATGTTGAACCATTCCTGCATCCCTGGGATGAAACCTACTTGATTGTGGTGAATGACTGTTTTGATGTGTTCTGGGGTCCGATTTGCCAGTATTTTATTGAGTGTTTTTGCATCAATGTTCATGAGGGATATTGGTCTGAAATTCTCTTTCTTAGTTGTGTCTTTGTGTGGCTTGGGTATCAAGGTTATTGAAGCCTCATAGAAAGAGTTTGGCAAAGACCCTTCTGCTTCTATTGCATGGAATACTTTGAGAAGAATTGGTATAAGCTGTTCTTTGAATTTCTGGTAGAATTCTGCACTGATGCCATCTGGACCTGAATTTTTTTTGGTTGGGAGACTTTTGATGACTGCTTCTATTTCCATAGGGGTTATAGGTCTATTTAAATTGCTTATCTGCTCCTCATTTAATTTTGGCAAGTGATAGCTATCCAGAAAACTGTCCATTTCCTTTAAATTTTGTGGAGTACAGGTTTTCAAAGTATGACCTGATGATTCTCTGAATTTCCTCAGAGTCTGTTGTTATGTCCCCCTTTTCGTTTCTGATTTTGTTAATTTGCATGTTCACATTCTGCTGTTTGGTAAGTTTGGACAAAGGTTTGTCTATCTTGTTGATTTTTCTCAAAGAACCAACTATTCGTTGTATTGATTCTTTGTAATGTTTTCCTAGTTTCTACTTTATTGATTTCAGCCCTCAATTTGATTATTTCCTGGCGTCTACTCCTCCTGTGTGAGTTTGCTTCTTTGTGTTCTAGACTTTCAGCTGTGCTGTTAATTCTCTAGTGTAGCTATTCTCCAGTTTCTTCATGTGGGCACTTAGTGCTATGAAGTTCCCTCATAGCACTGCTTTCAAAGTGTCCCATAGGTTTGGGTATGTTGTGTCTTCATCCTCATTGAATTCTATGAAGTCTTTAATTTCTTTTTTTATTTCTTCTTTGACCCAGGAATGGTGCAATTGTGCATTACTCAATTTCCATGAGTCTGCAGAGTTTCTGTGATTTGTGTTGTTGTTGAATTCTAACTTTAATGCATGGTGGTCTGATAAGATACATGGAGTTATTCCAATTCTTTTGTACGTGTTGAGGTTTGCTATGTTGCCAAGTATGTGGTCGATTTTTGAGAAGGTTCCATGTGGCGCTGAGAAGAAGGTATATTCTTTTGTGCTTGGGTGGAATGTTCTATAGATGTCTGTTAAACCCAATTTGGTCATAAGTTCTATTAGTTCCTTTGCTTCTTTGTTAAGTTTCTGTCTGGTGGTCCTGGCTAGTGGTGAGAGTGGAGTGTTGAAGACTCCACTATAAGTGTATGAGGTTTTATGCATGATTTGAGTTTTAGTAATATTTCTTTTATGAACATGGATGCCTTTGTATTTGGGACATAGATGTTCAGAATTGAGACTTCATCTCCTGTGATGAGTATGAAATGACCTCCTTCATCTATTTTGATTGATTTTAGTTTAAAGTCTAATTTGTTAGATATTAGGATTGCTAGCTCCCCCCCACCCCCACCCCCGCTGTTTGTTTCTTGGGTCCATTTGATTGGAAAATCTTTTCCCAACCCTTAACTCTGAGGTAATGTCTATCTTTGAAGCTGAGGTATGTTTCTTGTATGCAGCAGAAGGATGGATTCTGTCTTCAAATCAATTCTGTTAGCCTGTATCTTTTTATGGGCGAATTAAAACCATTAATATTGAGGGATATTAATGACCATTGGTCGCTCATTTTTGTTTCTTTTGGAGTTGCTGTTGGTGGTGGAATCATGTGCAGATTTTCACCCCTTTTTTCTTTTGGTGTTGGTAAAGTGGAATTATATATTGCCTATGCTTTTCTGGTTGTAAACCTCCTTGGGTTGGAGTTTTCCTTCCAGAACTTTCTGTAAAGTTGGATTAGTGGATCTGTATTGTTTAAATCTGATTTTGTCATGGAATATCTTGTTTTCTCCACCTATAGTGATTGAAAGCTTTGTTGAGTATAGTAGCCTGGGCTGGCATCTGTGGTCTCTTAGCATTGGTAGAAAATCTATCCAGGACCTTCTGGCTTTCAGAGTTTCCATAGAGAAGTCAGGTGTAAATCTGATATGTTTGCATTTGTATGTTACTTGGCCTTTTTCCTTAGCTGTTCTTAATATTCTTTCTTTATTCTGTATATTTGGGGTCTCGATTATTTTGTGGCAAGGTGATTTTTTTGTGGTCCACTCTATTTGGTGTTCTGTAAGCTTCTTGTACCTTCATTGCCATGTCTTTCTTTAGGTTGGGAAAGTTTTCTTCCATTATTTTGTTGAATATGTTTTCTTGCCCTTTGAGGTGGTTTTCTTTACCTTCTTCTATACCTATTATTCTTATGTTTGGTCTTTTCATGATGTCCCATATTTCCTGGATATTTTGTGTTAGGGATTTGGACTTAAGATTTTCTTTGGTGGATGAATCTATTTCTCCTAGTGTATCTTCAACACCTGAGATTCTCTATTCTATCTCTTGTATTCTGTTGGTTATGCTTGCATCTGTAGTTCCTGACCATTTGCCCAGCTTTTCTATTTCCAGCATTCCTTCAGATTGTGTTTTTATTGTCTGTATTTCAGCTGTCAACCCTTGCACTGTTTGAATTATTTCTTGCAGGTTTTGCTTTGTTTTTTCCTCCTTTTCTTGCATTTTTTGTTTTTTTCTTCTATTTCTTGCATTTTTTTTGTTTTCCATTTCTTTAAGGGGTTTTCTCATATCCTTTTTGAGGGCCTCTATCATTTTCACTAAGTTGTTTCTAAGGTCATTCTCTTCTGCTTTATCTGTATTGGGGTGTTCAGGTCTTGCTAGTGTAGAGTCTCTAGACTCTGACGGTGTCATGTTGGTTTTTCTGTTGCAAGTGTGTTTTTATATTGTCTCCTTCCCATTACTTCTTCTAGTGGGTACATTACTACTTCCTTTCCTAGTGGGTACGTGACCATGGTTCCCTTCTAGTAGGTGCAAGAAGATCTAATACTTGTTGGTTCTCCTCTTGTGTGGGTAGAGGCAGTCCTCGTACCAGGGCCTTGGCAGTCTTTGGGTAGGCTGGTCCCTGTCAGGATGGGATCCATAGTGCACAGTCCTCAGGTCTCTGGTGGTTCTGCTCAAAGCACCAGAAGGCAGGCCGGAAACAGGTCCATGCTTATGGTGGAGAATGTGACTTGGATGCTGGCAGTCTCTGGTTGGGCTGACTCCTGTAGGGATGGGATGAGCAGTGTGAAGTCCCCAGATCACAGCTGGTTGCCTGGGCATTGGAAGGCAGACTGGAGACAGGCCCAGGCCTACCTAGTCCTGTGGGCGGAGAAAGGGACCAGGATGCTGGCAGTCTCTGGGTGTGTTGACTCCCTAATATCAGTTTTTTATAATTAAGTGTAAAAATAGTCTAATTTATCCATTTTGTTTAGAAACTGATGTGGTATTCAATGAATCTCTTCTCCCTGCCACCCTCCCTCCGGCCTCCGCTGCAAGATAGCAGTAGTCCTTATAGAATGGTTTGGAACAATCTATATCTAATTTCCTTTTTTTCTAAGATTTATTTATTATGTATACAGTGTTCTGCTTGCATGTATACCTGCACACCAGAAGAGGGCACCAGATCTCATTATAGATGTTTGTGAGGCACTATGTGGTTGCTGGGAATTGAATTCAGGATCTCTGGAAGAGTAGCTTATACTCTTAACCTCTCAGTCATCTCTCCAGCCCCATATCCAATTTCTTAAGAAGTGGGGCTAGGTGGCACATGCCTATAATACCAGTCCTTGGAAGGCTGAGGCAGGGGCATAGTCAGTTCAAAGTCAACCTGGACTACACACTGAGGTTCTATATCCACATCCTTCCCTTGGAAAAAGTCAAATGCAATACTGTTTTCCAGTTCCCTTGCAGAAACCAAGGGAGATGTGACTCTGAGCTAAGAATGTAATCTGACCACTAGGGAAGGTCACAAGAGCTAATGGGCTGCTTCCTTCAAGCTGGCCAGAATGGACATAGCCTAGAAGGCAAGGAACTAACAGTGCTCTGCGTGATACCTTGTGAAGGCACTACACATAAGGTAATAAATGTTCTTCCCTGGGTCCAGGGAGCTGGCTCATTCAATTAAGTGCTGGACCTGAGTTTGGATCCCCAACACCCACATACAAAAGTCAGGAAAGGTTGTAGCTCACTTCTGTAACCCTAGCACATAAGGGGTAGAGACAAGCAGATCTTGGAGTTTACTGGCCAGTCAGCCTAGCCAACACAGTGAGTGCTGTGTTCTGGGATAGACTGTCTCAAAAGAGGGTAGAAGCTAAATGTGCTGGCACATACCT
Organism: Mesocricetus auratus; assembly: GCF_017639785.1. Taxonomy (NCBI): domain Eukaryota; kingdom Metazoa; phylum Chordata; class Mammalia; order Rodentia; family Cricetidae; genus Mesocricetus; species Mesocricetus auratus. The sequence continues at coordinate 147,263,318 of NW_024429266.1, read as the reverse complement.
TTGATCCCAGCCCTTGGGAAGCAGAGCCAGGAGGATCTCTGTGGGTTTGAGGCCAGCCTGGTTTACATTAGTGAGTTCCCGGACAGCCGGAACTACACAGGAAGACCCTGTCTCTGGGAAGGGGTAGGGGGTGGAGAGCAATGAAGGAAAATACCTGACAGTGGCATCTGGCTTCCACATGCATTCACACTCCCCAAAGAAAGTAAAACAAATCTCAAAAGAAAAAAAGAATTGTCCTTTCTGGGCTTGAGAAATTAGCTTAGTTAGTAAGGTGCTTTCACTACAAGCATTAAGCCCCAACTCAATTTAAAAAAAAAGATAGGCATGGTGGCATAGCCTGTTAACACTGTACTGAGGAGGTGGAGATTGGTGGATCCCTTGAGTTCATTGGTCATGCATCCAAGCTGACTCAGTGAGTTCCAGATTGAGTAAGAGTCCCGTCTTTTTTTAAAAAAAAGGTGGAGCCGGGCAGTAGTGGCGCACACCTTTAGTCCCAGCACTCGGGAGGCAGAGGCAGGCGGATCTCTGTGAGTTTGAGACCAGCGAGTTCCAGGACAGCCTCCAAAACAATACAGAGAAACCCTGTCTTGAAAAAACAAAATAAATAAATAAAAATAAAAATAAAAAAAGCTGGAGAGTGATGGAAGAATATTGTTTCTCTATACGTACATGTACAACCATAGACAGGCACATATACATGGATACATACGCATGTGTATAACATGCACACAAACAGTAGTCTAGATATAGCATGCGAAGTACCTAAGACATCTTTTTGAACATGAACATCATGTATAACAATTCCATCTGTGCATATCTGCACTTGTGTAGTCGAAGAGAAAAAAACATGGGATAAAACAAAAATGAATTGTCTTTGGGTTGTGATATTTCTGGGATCATTTGTCATTATTTTCATATTTTCTACACAATTAGATGATAAGTAGTTTGATCCTTAAGGTATTGAAATGACTAGGCATCAGCTAAACACACCCAACAGACCTGATTGATCTATAAATAGCACTTTCTGATGTCAGTAGTAAGTATTCAATAATTAAAATCATGCATAGGAATGGTGCGATTATGGAAGAAGACGTAGAATGAGAGACAAGAAAGGTCTAGGACCAGAAACCAGCAGACAGGCCAAGGGAGAGGAGCCTAGTAAAACCTTTTCTGAAAAGATATCACAAAGGTGGGGAAAAAAGCAGTAACCTAGAAGTATTGGTATCAGAATAACCCAAGAGAGAAGAGAATTGTTAATAAAAAGTGACAGTAGTGAATATCCCCTATGCCAAAGAGCAAGGAGGATGGGAACTGAAACGTGTCACTGAATCGCATCATTGTAAGGCTCCTCATGCCTCTGGAGAGAGCAGTTTCTGTGGAGTGGTGGGAATAATGGACAACAGAAAGTGGACGAGGACTTACTGCAGAGTGAAAAGAAGTGTAAGTTCAGAAACCAGGAGGGAGAGAAAAGAACACTGAAATCTGAAGAGGCAGAGAGAAGATGGAGAAGGGGTGGGCTAGCAGAATGACTTGGGGCTTTGTTGAGTGTATTGCGGGCTTTTGTCTCTTAGGACGGCAGGAAGGCAGAATGGTCATGTGCCAGGCTTTGGAGCCAGGCTGCTGACTTGCTGTACAAAGTTGGGAAATCACTCCTCAGGCTTTCGCTTCTGAGTTTGTGAAGTGCTTAGGAGCATACAGGACACTACTACTAAGCTCTCAACATGAGGATGCTTGTACACTCTGGCCTTTTCCCTTGGTGCTATCAACTGTTTCCAGTTAGCAGCAGAGTCCAGAGTGTGATCTGGTGACCCACAAGGCTCTTTCTTGGAGTCTGAGAGGTAAATAAATTCACAATACAAAGGTGTGGTTAGCCTTTTCACTCTCACGTTCTCTGAAGTATAGAGTGACGCTTAGTGATACTGCAAACAGAATGATAGAGAGACTAGCATGAAAATCCAGCTGAGCCGGGCGTTGGTGGCGCATGCCTTTAATCCCAGCACTCGGGAGGCAGTGGCAGGTGGATCTCTGTGAGTTCGAGACCAGCCTGGACTCGAAAAACCAAAAAAAAAAAAAGAAAAAGAAAATCCAGCTATCCAGCTGTTTTTAATGAAGGTGAACACGGAAGGTGGAAGGTTTTTTTTTTTTCAGTGTTAAAGAATCTTTCTTTTCATGTAGTTTTGTTGTGTTTTTTAAAGATATAGTTTTTTTTTTTTTGGTTTTTCGAGACAGGGTTTCTCTGTATTGTTTTGGAGGCTGTCCTGGCACTCACTCTGTAGACCAGGCTGGCCTCGAACTCACAGAGATCCGCCTGCCTCTGCCTCCCAAGTGCTGGGATTAAAGGCATGCGCCACCAACTCCTGGCAAAGATATAGTTATTTTTTTTATGAGATGTGCTATTCGTGTTACTATTTAATAGCTGGGTTTTATTATTTTAGATAAATGAAAACTAAATGTTTGAATTTTTGTTTAAATTTTGAATGTGGAAAATATTTGAAAGACATTATCTGCATAAACAAAGCTCTTGGAGTTAGCAATAATTTTTTATTTAGACAGGGTCTCATAGAGCCCAGGCTGACTTTGAACTCACTATGTAGCCAAGGATGACCTTGAGTTTCTGATTCTCTGCTTCTACTACCCAAGTGCTAGGAGTATAAGCCTATACCAACATACTCTGCTTGTGGAGTTCTGGAGATTGGGCCCAGGGCTCCTTGCTAAGTACGCTAGAACCCCAGCCCAATTCTTTCTTAAAGACACAGAAAAGAAACTAATGCTAAGAATTTTAAGAATAATTGCTTTGGGAACTGAATCAGACCTGGAAGAATTGACCGATTTGTATGCCCTTTTTCTAGTTAACATAAGACCACTTGCTTTTGCTGAAGAAAGTGATTTTTTTCACAATTCTAAATCTTTTAAAATAATTTTACTAGATTTTAATTTAATTTATTCATTTTTCTGTCTGTTTGTCTGTCTGTCTCCTTGTGTGTGTGTGAGGTGAACGAGAAAGAGGAGAGAGAGAGAGAGAGAGAGAGAGAGAGAGAGAGAGAGAGAGAGAGAGAGAGAGAGAGAGAGAGAGAGAGAGAGAGAGGGATTGTGTAAGTCAGATGACAACTTGCAGGAGTTGGTTTTCTTTTTCCAAGGTGCTGGTCCTGGGGATCAAACTCAAGTTGTCAGGATTAGATGCAAATACCTTTACTCACTGAGCCATCTTGCAGGCTCCACTATTCTGATTCTTCACTGTGCTTTACCCCTAGAATGCCTACTTTTCTGTCAAAAGTCTGTCAAAACTGGGTAGTTTTAAGACACCAGCAATCTATGCTTCTAGCTGATAATGATGTTTGTCCTTGGTCTTTCCTCTTAGAAGCTGCACGGAATCAACTGCACTTAAGGCCCTTCCCCTGTGACCTCTTTCTTGTTCTCTACCTATAATAGTTGCACTTTAATCTTAGCCGAAGTGGGAAAACAAGTCTGTTTTCACCTTCCTGCTGTCATGTCACCTGGGCCCTCAATCAACATTTCTTATTCACAGTTTCACAAAGCTGACACTGAGTTTGTTTGTTTGTTTGTTTCTGGAAAACTCCTTTCTATTGGAGTTAGACCATCTGAGGGAGCTGAGTAAGAAACATGACACCTGCTCCTCATGCCAACATCTTTTGTACTCCCCTGGGGTTAAAAAACTAAAAGTGTTTCTCTCTCTCTCTCTCTCTCTCTCTCTCTCTCTCTCTCTCTCTCTCTCTCTCTCTCTCTCTCTCTCTCTCTCTCTCTTCCTTTCTTTTTTATTTTTCAAGACAGGTTTCTCTGTAGCATTGTAACCTGTCCTGGAACTCACTCTGTAGACCAGGCTGAACTACCGAGATCGGTTGTCTTGGCCTCCCAAGTGCTGGGATTAAAGGCATGTGCCACCACTGCCTGACTAAAAGTGTTTTCTTTACAATAGAGTTTCTGCCAGATTCTGAGCCATAAGATGAGTTTATCTGTACCCTGTAAACATATCACCATGGTATACAGCAGTGGTCCTCAACTGTCCTGATACTGAGACCCTTTAATACAATTCCTCATGTTGTGGTGACCCCCAACCATAAAACTATTTTTATTGCTACTTCATAACTGTAACTTTGTCAGTTACATTACTATGAACTCTAATGTAAATACTTTTATTTATCTTTTTTTAAAACAATCTAATTTTACATATCAATTCCAGTTTCCTCTCCCTTCTGTCCTCCCACTCCCCCTACCAGCTCCCCACCCCACCCTCCATCCACTCTTCAGAGAGGGTGAGGCCACCCCATGGTTAATCATCAAAGTCTGTCACATCACTTGGGGCAGGACCAAAGGCCCCCCTCCCTGTATCTAGGCTGAGCAAGGTATCTCTCCTCAGGGAGTGGGCTCCACAAAGCCAGTTCATGCACTAGGGATAAATACTGGTTCCACTGCCAGTGGCACCATAGACTGCCCAAGCCCCCCAACTGGTGCCCACATTCCAGGGGCCTAGCTCCATCTTATGCAGGTTCACCAGCTGTCAGTCTGGAGTCTGTGAGCTCCCTCTTGCTCAGGTCTGCTGTTTCTGTGGGTTTCCCTAACATTGTCTTGACCCCTTTACTCATATTATCACTCCTTCCTCTCTACAACCGGGAGTTCAGCCCAGTGCTTAGCTTTGGATCTCTGCATCTGCTTCCATCAGTTACTGGAAGAAGGCTCTATGATGGCAATTAAGGTGGTCATCAATCTGATTACAGGAGAAGGGCATTTAAGGTACCCTCTCCACTATTGCTTAGATTCTTGGTTGGGGTCATGCTTGTGGATTCCTGGGAATTTCTCTTGTGCCAGGTTTTTCCTTAACCCATACTGGCTCCTTCTATCAAGGTATCTCTTTCCTTGCTCTCTCTTTCTGTCCTTCCCCCAACTGGACTTTCCCCATTCCTCATGTTCTCCTCCCACCTCCCCTTCTCTCCTCTCTGCTCCTCTACTACCCCCCTTCCCCATGTTCCCAATTTACTCAGGAGATCATGTCTATTTCTCCTTTTGGGGGGGGGGGATATCCATGTATGGGTCTCTTAGGACACTCCTTGTTCCCTGGCTTCTATAAGGTTGTGAATTTTAGACTGGTTATCCTTTGCTTTATATCTAATATTCACTTATGAGTGAGTACATACCATATTTGTCTTTCAGTGTCTGGGTTATCTCAGGATGGTTTCTTCTAGTTCCATCCATTTGCTTGCAAATTTCAAGTTTTTTTTCTGCTGAGTAGTACTCCATTGTGTATATGTACCACATTTTCTTTATCCATTCTTTGGTTGAGGGGTATCTAGGTTATTTTAAGTCTTTAAATAAAGAGATTAAAGAAGATATCAGAAAATGAAAACATCTCCCATGCTCTTGTATAAGTAGGATCAACGTAGTAAAAAAAGACAATCTTATCAAAAGCAATCTACAAATTCTATGCAAACCCTATCAAAATCCCAGCACGATTCTTTACAGACCTTGAAAGAAGAATACTCAACTTCACATGGAAAAACAAAAAACCCAGGATAGCCAAACAATCCTGTACAATAAAAGAACTTCCAGAGGCATCACCATCCCACACTTCAAACCCTACTATAGAGCTATAGTAATGAAAACAGCTTGCTATTGACACAAAACAGACAGGTGGACCAATGGAATTGAATCAAAATCCCTCACATTAACCCACACACCTATGAATATCTGATTTTTGACAAACAAGCTGAAATTATACAATGGAAAAAAGAAAGCATCTTCAACAAATGGTGCTGGCATAACTGGATGCTGGCAATAGAAGAATTCAAATAGACACGTATCTATTCCCATGCACAAAACTTAAGTCCAGATGGATCAAAGACCTCAACATAAATCCAGCCACAATGAACCTCTTAGAAGAGAAAGTGGGAAGTACCCTTGAATGAATTGGCACAGGAGACCACTTCCTGGATGTAAATATTTTATAAGATAGAGGATTGTTGAGGGTTTGTGATTCCCCAGTGTGGAGGGCCCTAAATAAGGATAGCATAATAAAAGCCATCTTAATATTCCTATTGTATTCTTAAAGACTGATGCTTAGTTAAGTTTCTATGTCTCTGTGTCTGCTTATCTTCCTGTACAGCATATTTTCAAGGCCTGCAGTCCAGGCTCTCCCACCTTTCTGTTTCCTGGCCTACAGTCCAGACTCCCCCAGCTGCAGACTTGTGTCCTTGGAATATACTCTGCCAAGGAGAACTTCTGCTCCCCCACCCTGTTGGTACTTTTAATAAACGAGACTTGATCAGAATCCTATCTTGTCTCCATCTCTTGTGTCTCTTGTCCGCCCATTCTCACTCCCTCCCCTAGGGTCCCCGTTGACTGACCCCGAGGGCCAGAGCACCCCAGGTTGAGAACTACTGATCTACAGTGTCTCTCTGATCTTCACATGCATCCTAAATCCCCCAGTAATTCTGCAAGGTGTATTTTATTGCTTTGTATCAGTTATTGCCATCTAAAAATTACTTCCCAACACCCTGTAAAAAAAAAAAAAACCTCAGTAACTTGTATGCTTTTAACATATATTTTGACCAGGTAGCTGGGTCTAGCTCTTCAGATACCATGCTATATTGTGGAAAGGTTTGGCATCTACCAGGTGAGAACTCATGAACAACTAATGGACACATCATTTTCTTTACTGTACATTTCATTTTTTTTTCTGTCTGGGGCCTTGTAGAAAATACAATAGTAGCCAGGTGTTTGGTGGCGCATGCCTTTAACCCCAGCACTCAGGAGGCAGAGGCGAAATGGGCACCGTGTGGCCCTTTAGATAAAGGGAAGGGAATAGCAGTCCAGAGTCAAGAGTCTAGGCTAATATTCTCACTTAGGGCTGGCATAATCCCACCTTAAACAGCCTTCATCAAAAATAATCCTCTATGAAAAGTAAGAATGAGATTAACATCACTTCTGAAACCACAGATTTCAGCTTTCTGTTGACAAAATCACTGGAATATAGGAAACTTTTCCAGAGAACAGCTGCCTATCTATCAGTGGGCTCAGCTTTTGTTGGCTTCCTAAAACAACACCAGGTAGGAACATAAGAAATATATGATCACTCTCCATGGATTAGGTACCTGGAGAAGTAAATTTAGTGCCTGACTTGTGAAATCTTTTAGACTGTTATTCAATTCTTCAGGTCTGTAAGTTCAGTAAAGAAACTTACAGAGAGTTACAGCTGAGGGCCCAAGAGTCTAGAAAATTCTGCATTTATAAAAGTATTTAGACACAACAGCAAGATCCTATAAGCTTTCTGTTAAAACAAAAGGGAAGAGTTACTATCTGTGGAGTTAGAGACTTACAAGTGGCTTCATGTAGTGAGGCTGTACTTGAATTTTTCTTTTTAATCAAAGGGGAATTTTGTTTTTCTGAGACTTTTTTTTTATGTGTCCAGTATATTATAGTTAACAAAACTAGGCAGGCAGTTTGTTGACGCCAAGCAGCATTTGTGATTATTGAGCAAGTCTTCTTCAGCTGTGGAAATGTGTTAACCTCTCCAGGACATTCGTTCTTCAATTCTTTGCTGACAGTACACAAGTTATCATATAGCCTGCATGGGAGTGTGAGGTCTTTGGCTATTTTCAGCTCACCCTCTGGCTTGCTTTCTAACCTTGGGAAAATCACTTCTAGGCCTTTTGCCACTAACCTTCCATCTGTAAATCAGAGCTGGTTAGTGACCTTCCTTTGGCCAAGTCAGTAGAGTCATGACATCTGAAGATATTAAGAACTTAAAGATGCTCCTAATGGTACCATCTGCACATTTATTCTTTTGAACTTTTCTCACAGGCTGGCCTTCTTGAGCACTTGATACTTTTGCTCTAGTAATGCTTCTTCAGAGAACACAATGTGATGAGGCTACTAAATTTGACCATCCTAGCCTCTTTCAAACCAAGAGATGGTGGGAATGAAGTTTTTCCATCTCACATATTCATTTTCCTTTCTCTCTGACTTTATCTAGGGTGCACTTGAACTCATTACTTTCATGGGTTTGGGAACTTTTGGATTTATTCCTATTAGTCAATGGATGGGGATCAATATTGTCCAAAACAAATGAAATGCTAAAGTTATATAGTTAAGACTGGTAATCTTAAAATACATCTATATTATGCTATCTTCTTATCTCTAATGTAATGCAAGTTTCAGCTACAACATCTCATATTTTAGTCTAACTGAACTTATCCCAAATATCCAACCTAGGTATCCACATCCTTTTGCATGATTACCAATACTTTTTATTTTTAAAAGGTTTATTTTTATTTAGGTATACACACACACACACACACACACACACACACACACACACACACACACATATATATATATATATATTATGTGTATAACGGTGTCTGAGGAAGCTATAAAAAGTCATCAGATCCCCTGAAGCTGGAGTTAGAGGTAGTTGTGAGCTGCCAGATTTGGGTACATTTTTAAATGCTGAACCATTTCTCCAGCACCCAATTACTAATAATTTCTAGCAATCTCAGTTTTGTTGGGGGACAGCAGGGTCTCCTGAAGTCCAGGATATCCCAAAATTCACCATGCTGTTAAGAATGACCCTGAACTTCTGATCCTCCTGCCTCTACCTCCCAAATGAGGGCTTACAAGAGTGCTCCACACCCCCAAAGAGGATCATTTTCGATCATTTTCTTCCGTCTTTTCCACTTGAACCTGTTTCCTTATGAGGTGTCTTTTTATTGTTCCAATGGCTTCAATTTCAGTTTTGTCTATCTTTAAAAAAACCCAATTCACACAGAGCTTCACTGAAATTTTAAGGGAGATAACTTTACATTCATGTATTAGCCCTACCTTTCCTTTAAAACTCAATTTCCCTATTCTGTCACCAGTGATTTCCCATTAGCCCCTCACTCAATGCACATCCAGACTTTCCATTGTACTCATGTCTCCAATCCCCTTCTTACTCATTCTATCTCTAACCAGGAACAAAGGCAAATCCTCCCTGAACTTCTCATGCCAATAAGTTTTCCATATATTACTAGGATTTCCCATACCCATACTGATGAAGTCTCATTTTATACCCCGAATGGCTTAACAAGGGATTGTCCCAAAGATAGTTTTTGTCCATAAGACTAATACATGCTATCATGTTACTAAAATTACCTCTCATAATATCAAAGTGTACACTTGTCTACATCTCCAAATTAATTTTTATTTTGATAGGGTTTCTCTGTGTAGCTCTGGCTGTCTTGGAACTCCCTCTGTGGACTAGGCTGGTCTTGAACTCACAAAGATCCACCTGCCTCCACCTCCCAAGTACTGGATTAAAGGAGTGTGCCAGCATGCCTGACCCAAACTAATTTTTACACGTTTATTTATTTTATATATACTTTAGTGTGGACTGAATGGTGACCATTGCTGCTTGACAAAGTTCCAGCATTTCAACATTGTAGACCATAATTCTCCAGTACCTTTCTACTTCCATTTTTAATGATTCTCAATATTAATGTCTTTCCCTTTGGGAAATTTTTATGGGCTTTGGTAAAGCATACAATGTACAATGGTAGCCTCCCTAAACAAAATAATTCTTTGGGACAAAATCCATGCCACTGTGGAGCCAGGAATTCTAATGTACCGTCCTAATTACATCAAGAACAGCACTATCAGAGATTTACTATACCTACCTGATCACAAGGATGAAATGCCTAAAATTCAGATCCAGAGGCTGAGGCCATTAAGGTCAAGAGTTCAGTTGATAAATACAGAAAAATCAGAATGGTATGACATAACTGGAAAAAGAGTAAGACCTTCCCTTTTTGGAGCATTATGAGGGGAACAGACCCATATACTAAGACTAGGAAATTGTAGTACAGTGTCTCCTTCTCAGAAGAAGTCCTTTTTCCAAGGTCAGGCATTTGGATAAGGGTCTCTTCCCTTGGGGACTTGAAGAAAGTTCCTGATTGATAAACAGTCATTTTTATCTCTAGCAAGAGGAATTTTTGTCCTTTCATTAACATGTGACTGGTGCCTATTGTCAAGGTCAAGGCTAACTTCCTCAACTCCTGATCTTAAGCCACACCCCAGTTCATGAGCCTTTTCTCCAGTTTAATCCTATGTGCATTATAAGAGTATTAAAGGTGTAATCTTTTCTCAATCAAAGCTTGCTCATTCCACAATGAGGGATGCTCTCTCAGTCTGGACTCTTGGGGGAGGGTCTAGGCCCTGCCCTGAATGAAATGACAGATTCTGGAGATCCTCCATGGAGGGCCTCATGCTCCCTGGGGATCGGAGTGGGGATTGGGTGGGGGGCTGGGGAGCCTGGTGGGGGGCAGGGGAGGAAGGAAGGGAGAGGGATCTGGGATTGACATGTGAAACAAGCTTGTTTCTAATTTAAATTAAAATTTAAAAAGCTGTTGGCAACCAACCTGACTCATCATCAGCTCATGTCCAGTCTCCCCACCCTACACACAAACTCTTTGGGACCTGAACACCCCCCCCCCCAGCAAAGCTGGTCTCTGGCTGGCAATACTTCTTCATTAATGAATGTAGTCCATGCCAGCTACTTTAATACACATCTTCTCAATGATTAGATATGCAGGTAGCTTCCAGTTTTAGCTTGTTTTGCATTATAAATAGTGCTACTATAAGCATTGTATGAAATAAATATTTTTTCATTTGGGTTATTTTGAGTAGGTGTATTACCAAATATACATTGGATTAAAGTGAGTGATTTTATAGATCTTATACTTTGCTACAGCAGCCTCAAAAATGGTTATTCTGCTAAATAATTTTATCAGTGTGTGTTTATCCATTTTTCCTAGCTTCATCAACGGTCTCTTTTAATTTTCAGTTAGCATTGTGACAAGGTTAGAACTTTCTCCAAGGCTTAGCCCTTTGGGTTTTTCTTCTGTAAAATCTTTGGTTCAGACCTTGACTCTTGTCCAGAGAATCTGTGTTGATTTTGTTTAAAAATAAATAAAAACAATATACAATTCTTCCATTGGAATACCTAATTAAACAAATTTCAGTATATTTTGAGTTGTGCAACTATCACCACAGTCAATCTTAGAACAATTAACTCATCATTTCCCCTCAGAAAGAAAAAAAACAAACCCAAGGAAACAACAACAACAAAACAATCCCCCCCATTCTAGTTTTAGTCCTTTCCAGTTCTCCTCCTTTCTAGTCTTAAACAACTGCTAACCTTGCTGCTTCTAGTTACGTCTATTTTGACACTTCTTATAAGTAGAATTATACAACATGTGATTCTTTTTTTTTTTTTTTTTTTGGTTTTTACGAGACAGGGTTTCTCTGTATTGTTTTGGAGGCTATCGGTCCAGCCTGGCCTCGAACTCACAGAGATCTGCCTGCCTCTGCCTCCCGAGTGCTAGGATTAAAGGCGTGCGTCACCAACGCTCGGCTGTTAACAATGTTCTCCAGGTTCATCCACGTTGTAGCAGTCAGTACTTCCGTCCTTGCTATTATTCACATATTTTATTATCCATGTACTAGTTGATGGGTGTGTGGTCCATCATCACTTTTTGTTCATACTACTATGACTATTCAGTTTTTGTAGGAGCAAGTGTTGCCTTTGATATATATATATATGTATGTATATATATATATCATGAGTGCAAATGCTGGGTTATCTGGTATCTCTTTAACTGTACTAGTAATGACTACAGTGTCTTGCAAAGTAGCTATCCCATTTTACATTTTTACCTTTAGTATATGCTAGTATATTTTAGTTCTAATTTCTTCACATACATGCTGTGTTAACTGGCTAGAACTATCAAAACAAAATACCAAAGATTGAGTGGCTTAAAACACCAGAACTTCTACACTAAAGGGTAGAAATTCAAGATAGTTGTCAGCAGATGATGTGGTTTTATTTGTTTGTTTTAGCAATGGTTTCCTATATAGCCAGGATGGCCTCACACTCATGGCAGTCTGTCTCAGCCTCTCTAAAGATAGGTTTACAGGTGTGCACCATGCCAACTGACCCTCACATCACATGGCCTTCTCTTTGTGTGTACATATGCCTATCTCTTCATCCTCTCATATGGACATCTGTCATATCGGATTGAGACCCTATTTTTATGATGCCATTTAACCTTAGTTACCTCCCTTTAAGGAACTTTTCTGAAATACAATTGTGGGGGTGGGGGGTTTAAAGCATCAGTATCTAATGTTAGAGGATACAACTCAGTCCATAACACTTGACAGTTGTTACAATATCTTTTAAATTAAATATACTACGACATTGTTATCTTTTTGTTGAATATATTATATATTTAAAATTATATACACTGCACCGTGGGTGGGTGATACGGTTTTGATTTGCTTGATGGCTGCTGTCTTGATCTTTTTGTTTGTTTGTTTTTTGGGGTTGTTTTTGGTCACGGTGGGAAAGAACCTAACAATTTAAAAGAGGAAAGATTTGTTTCGGGTCATGGTTTCAGAAGCTACAGTCCATGGTTCCTGAACTCCGTGTCCTTGGGTAGTGTGCACAGCAGCAGGCGATTCTTCACCTCATGTGTCTGGGAAGCAGAAAAGAGGCAGGAAGAGGTCAGGGGAGGGCAGCTTTCTAAAACAGCCAGGGACCCAGCGCTTCTCACTGGCTCCACAGCTGTGCTGCTTCCTGATCGCGCAGACTTGGAGTCTGCCAATGACGGCAGGGCCTCATAGGTCATTCACTTCTCAGTTTTCCCACCTCTGAAACGCTGTCTACAGGACACGCGTCATACTTTCATACATAACCGTTAGCAGCCACTAAGGTTAGGCATACTTTTATGTGCTTATTGGCATTTGTATATTCTCTCTAGAAAATTATCCGTTCATATCCTTTGCTCATGATTTTGTCGAGACATATTATTCCTATTATGTGTAATATGCATTATTGCTTACTGGGGGATTAACCATAGGAAACTTTTTCTATGTCTTGGGGGTAATGACAGACTTTTTAAAATGTAATTTTGATTAATTTATTGAGAATTTTTTTTTTTTTTGGTTTTTCGAGACAGGGTTTCTCTGTGGCTTTGGAGGCTGTCCTGGAACTCACTTGGTAGTCCAGGCTGGTCTCGAACTCACAGAGATCCACCTGCCTCTGCCTCCCGAGTGCTGGGATTAAAGGCGTGCGCCACCAACGCCCGGCTTAATTTATTGAGAATTTAATACATGCATAGAATGTATTTTGATCATATTCACTTTGAACCTCCAAACTCTCCCCAGATCCAAATGCCACCTTTCCACGCTCTCCCAACTTGGTGTCCTATTTTTTAAAATAACCATGACAGTCTTTCTAAGAAAGATTAAAAACAAAATACTCTAGCCGGATGTTGGTGGTGCACACCTTTAGTCCCTGCACTCGGGAAGCAGAGGCAGGCGGATCTCTGTGAGTTCGAAACCAACCTGGTCTACAAGAGCTAGTTCCAGGACAGCCTCCAAAGTCACAGAGAAACCCTGTCTCAAAAAAAAAAAAGAAGTCTAAAAACATTTTTAAGCTGGGTGTTGGTGGTACACGCCTTTAATCCCAGCACCCGAGAGGCAGAGTTTGAAGCCAGCCTGGTCTACAGAGTGAGTTTCAGAACAGTCTCCAAAACAACACAGAGAAACCCTGTCTCGAAGAAACAAAAACAAACAAAAAATTTTTTTAAATCAATTAGTGTGACTAAGTGAAAATGAAAACAGTCATTTTTCAAAATATAGTAAATTAAGTCAAAAGATAAGGTGGGTAAAAGACAAGTAATTTATTCACAATGGACTAATTTTTACACATATATGTATATATAATCTACACAATACATATAAAATCTGCATTTTTTTTTGGTTTCTTTGAGACAGGGTTTCTCTGTGAAACAGTCCTGGCTGTTGGCTGTCCTGGAACTCTCTCTGTAGACAAGGCTGGCCTCTAACTCACAGAGATTCCCCTGCCTCTGCCTCCCAAGGGCTGGGATTAAAGGCACCCGCCACACACTTGGCCAAATATGTAATTTTAAAAAGGCCAACTAAAAAGAAATATAAGCAAAGGTAATGAGCAGGCCGTTACACAGATAGCACACTACACAAAGAGATGCATTGTGCAACAGCTCACAATAAAGTGCTTGCCATGCAAACACGAGAACCTGGACCCCAAGGACCCGAATTTGATGCAGAACACTCATTTAGAAAGCTGGGGGCATTGTGGCTCAGGCTTGGAACCCTGATGCTGGGGAGGCAGAGGCAAGAGGATCTCTGAGGCTTGTTGGGCAGCCAGTCTAGCTGAATCAGTAAACCCCAGGTATGGTTGAGAAAACTTGTGTCAAAAACTAGGTGGTTGGTTTTGGAGGGATGATATCCAAGGTTGACCTCCAGCCTCCACACACCTGCACAAACATGAGAATCCACACACACACAAACCCAAAGAGATGTGAACTGGAAGAGGCACCTGCTAACAAGTCTCACAACCTGAGTTCAGTCAGCATGGTGGGAGGCAAAAACCGACCCCAGCAAGTGGACCTCACAACAAATGCTGTGGTACCTGTGAACATGTGCATACATGTGCAAAAACACACAAAAGCAAATAAATTTAGGTAACAGATGTGATGAATCAGACCCCCTAATAAATTGATTTGTGTGTATTTGTGTGTTAGATTTCTTTTTCTGTGACAAGATACCCGAGACAAAGACGGAAAGGTTTATTTTGGCTCATGATGTCAGAACTCCCAGTCCATGTTCACTTGCTCTGGTGGCCCTGGCTCTGTGGTGAGACATGCAGCCATGGCTGTTCACCTCATTGCAACTCTAACGCCGTGACAGAAAAGCCAGTATACCTTCGGAGCTGTCATGATCTACACCTCCAAGTGTAACTACGTTTCTAATATCACCGACTGGAAGCCAGGCCTTCGACACGAACTTTAGGGGGTGCACTAACAATCTTCAGCCATACCTAACTAAAAAAGAAAAATAAGCAAAAGTGATGAGCAGATGGACAGTTGGCATACTACATAAAGACATGATCGTGGGTACGTACACGCAAGCCAACATTCACACATAATAACAAATACATCTTTTAAGAATAATGAATGCAGCCGGGCATTGGTGGCGCACGCCTTTAATCCCAGCACTCGGGAGGCAGAGGCAGGCGGATCTCTGTGAGTTCGAGGCCAGGCTGGTCTACAAAGTGAGTTCCAGGGCAGCCTCCAAAGCCACAGAGAAACCCTGTCTCGAAAACAACAACAACAACAAAAAAAAGAATAACGAATGCCTGACAAAGACAAGTTATGGAGGAACCTATTTTGACTCACAGTTTGAAGGTCACGGTGGAAGTCAAGGCTGATATCAGGAGCACGAGTGAGCTGGCCACATTGCACCCTAATTCAGGAAGCAGAGCCATGAATGCTGGTGTTCGGTGCCATTTCTCCTTTTAATTCAGTCCAGGATCCCCGCCCTTGGGATTGTGTGGGTCACAGTCAAGACTGTACCACCTCCGCTTACCTTCCTCACAGATGTGCCCAGAGGTTTGTATCCTGGGTGATTCTAGGTCCTGTCACGTATTAACCATCACGCGCTCCAGAACTATGTCTAAAAAGGAAAGCGCCCTCCAGATCAGAAGCATGTCTCTTAACACAGAACTTTTCCTCTGCTGGCCTGAAATTTCGCTGAGGCTTCGTTGAGTTCCGAGCTTCTCCGGAGACCGACTGGTCAGGCCCCGCCCCAGGCTTCCCGCGCTCGGTGCCCATTGGCTGCCTTGTTGGTGGGCGGACCCCTGCACGGAGCTCAGCGCCTAAGGACGAGGCAGAGGCGAGGGAGGTGAGGGTGGCGTTCGGAACTGCGCGCTCTGCGATGCCCGGGGCCGGCGTTCCCGCTGCGACGCCGAGCCCCACGACCGGGGCTGCCGGGGCGTTGCAGGTGTCGGACTCCCTGAGGCGGTGAGCGTTCCCCTCGTCCCTGGTGCCCCGAGCAGCCCAGCGCTAGAGCTTTAGGGGGCGGGCCGCTAGGTCCCTTGTAACTGTCAGCCATTCCCTGCTGCAGCGCTGAGTGCTGGGCGTGTGGGAGGTGGCTGTCAGTAAAAAGCCAGGGACGCCAAGGCCTGCGCCCTTGGCGACACCACCCCCTGTGCTGCGCAGGCCCTTGGCCCCGGACCCGGCCACACACCCTGGCCAGTCTGGACCGGCTCAGCGCGAAGCTCTTGGTTCTGCGAAGGAGCGCACGTGACGGGGGTGAGGGGGTGGGGGGTGGGGAGTGGGTGGGTGAGAGGACAGGTGGAGCGGTGGCCGCGCAATGGCAGTGCAGCGAAATGGCTGGGATGAGCTCGGCTTTGAAAAGCTTGCTCTTGAAAAAAAAAAAAAGACACTTGCATAACTTGCTGTGGCTCAGCCCAAAATAGTTTTTGATGTCAAGATTCGAACCGTAGACGTTCGAATGCAAGATCGACCCCCCACCCCCACACCCTGAAAAAAGTAACTTTCGAGCTTTCTTTCTTGGTTAGTAGTTCCATCATCAAAGTTCGCGGGGTGGGGTGGGGTGGGGAGAGCAGCGGAATCTCGGGGGGTGGAGCGCTTGCCTAGTCTGCAAAGCTCCCTGAGTTTTCTCCTCAGCCCTTTAAAACAAATATTGAATGGGAAAAATCAAAGGAGCCATGCACATTCATGAAAGGCTGTTTTTGTTTTTTCACTTGTGTGATTTCACCCACTGCCACTCACCCAAGTTTGGATTCTAAAAGTGTTTAATCGCCTCTCCTCCCCCCCCCCCGACCCCCGCGACTGACATGTTCCTTGAGTCAAGAAGGGGCACTGTTTGCATGCAGGCGTTGGAGGAACAAAGTGGTTCTTAATCCTTCTGACTGGAATCCCCTTTCATTTTTCTATGTGGAGCTGGCTGAATGAATGCTTGGAGGGATGAACTGCATTGCTCATACTTAATCCGACTGACTTGCAGTACCCTATTGCGATCTCTCAGTCTTTGGGGGTGTTTGTGTGAATTCTTGGGAGTGGAGAGAATGACAGGCATTGTGGAGAAAGGGAATGCTTTCGTGTTATGTCATCCTTGGCACCAAGTTTTTCTGAGTCACGTTCTGGTGACAGTTTCAGCCTGCCTTGCCCTTTCTCAGGCCCCTGGGTTGGTCTGAGAGAAAAGGAGTACATCCTTATCTAGTAAGGGTTAGAGAAGTCCACCGTCGGCATTAGGCGGCTTTTGTTGGTTGTTTGTGCTGTGACTTAATCTGATGTCTTCGAAAGTGAGTGCCTATTGGAGATTGTGACTACTACAATTATTGTTCTTACAAGGGAGGGGGAACTGGAATGGACAAACACTAGTTTTATTCAGTAATAGGAAAAACTCAAGCACTTTGAATGCACCCTTTCAAAACCAACATTGCTACAGAGAATTTGCTTGTGAAATGCAAGTGCTCCTTGGGGTGGTTTGGATGGGAATGACCCCCTTGGGGTGGTTTGGATGGGAATGGCCCCCGTAGCCTCTCAAGTGCTCCTTGGGGTGGTTTGGATGGGAATGGCCCCCGTAGCCTCTCAAGTGCTCCTTGGGGTGGTTTGGATGGGAATGGCCCCCGTAGCCTCTCAAGTGCTCCTTGGGGTGGTTTGGATGGGAATGGCCCCCTTGGGGTGGTTTGGATGGGAATGGCCCCCTTGGGGTGGTTTGGATGGGAATGGCCCCGTAGCCTCTTGTATTTACATGCTTAGTCCCCAGTTGGTGAACTATTTAGGAAGGATTAGAAGATGTGGCTTTGTTGGAGGTGTATTGTCACTGGAGTGGGCTTTGAGGTTTCAAATGCCCACACAGTGCCCATTCTCTTTATCTGTGCCTGCTGCTGCTGGTCAGGATAGAAAGCTCTCAGATGCTGCCCTAGCGCCCATCATGCTGGTTTGCTTCCCACCATGATAATCAACTAACCTTTTAACAGTAAGCAAGCCCATAATTAAATGCTTTCTTTTTAAAGTTGTTTTGGTTATGATGTCTCTTCACAGCAATAGAACAGTAACTAAGACAGCTCTTAATTTATATTTTCTGTTCACCTTGCTTATCCATAGGCTTAAAGATCATGTTTTGCTATCCTTGCTTGTCAAGATTTTTAGTGGTTTTTTTTTCCGAGACAGGGTTTCTCTGTATTGCTTTAGAAGTTGTCCTGGAACTCGCTCTGTAGTCCAAGTTGGCTTTGAACTCACAGAGATCTTCCTGCCTCTGCCTCCAGAGTGCTGGGACTAAAGGTGTGAGCCACCAATGCCCAGCTGTGGCTCATGCCTTTAAGCCCAACATTTGGGAGACAGAGGCAGGAGGATCTCTGTGAGTTCCAGGACAACCAGAATTACATAGTAATAAAGGGGCTGAAGAGATGGTACAGCAGTTAAGAGCATTGGCTGCTCTTCCAGAAGACCTGGATTCAATTCCCAGCACCTAAATGGTGGTTCACAATTGTCTGTAACTCCAGTTCCAGGGGATCCAACACCCTCACACCAATGTACATAATTTTTTAAAATTAAATTAAAAAGAATATACTAAGTTGTTTTTAAATGTGTACTATGATTTGTAGAATGACAGAGTATGCTGTATCTCATCCAAAATAATTTTAAATGTCAGGATAACCACTGGAATGCAACATTTGCACTTTCATTCACCAAATAGTAAGTTTGAGTTATCATATTTTTGATAATGTATCATCTTTCATTAAAGAAATATTGCAAAAATTAAAAAAATCTAAAAATACCTAGTTCTAGTTTCCTTGCTGTTCCTATGGTAAACACTTTGACCAAATGTAACTTGGGGAGGAAAGGGTTTACTTGATTACACTTTCTGGTCATAATCTGTCATTGAAGAAAGTCAGAGCAGGAGCTCAAGGCAGGAACTATGGAGGAACAATGATTGCTGTATTGCTTTCTAGTTTGCTCAAAGCTAATGCACAGTTAGCCTTTTCATGTAATCTAGACCTCTTGCCTATGATGAGACCACCCTTAGTTGGCTGGGCCTCTTACACCCATTAATAATCAAGACAGTCCTTTAGAGATATGCCCACTGGCCAGTCTGATCTAGGCAGTTCCTCAATTGAGGTGCTCCTGTGAGATGACTGTAAGTTCTGTCAACCTGACAATTAAAGCTAAGTAGGACACTAATGCTTTCAGTACTCAATATTGACTATTTTTACAGTTGTCTCCAGCTTGCTTTCACCCTCAGCTCAGCTTTCACTTTTGGAATGCTAGTAGTATGGCATATGCAGTTTTAGGGGTGAGTGAGTGGAAAGCCTGATAGGTTGTATTAAAAGTTCAGTTTTTCAGCCGGGCGTTGGTGGCGCACGCCTTTAATCCCAGCACTTGGGAGGCAGAGGCAGGTAGATCTCTGTGAGTTCGAGGCCAGCCTGGTCTACCAAGCGAGTTCCAGGACAGCCTCCAAGACAATACGGAGAAACCCTGTCTCGAAAAACCAAAAAAAAAAAAAAAAGTTCAGTTTTTCTCTATTGAAATGTTAGTACCACCAGAGATTCAATGTTTGGTTAAATAAGAAGCTTATTTACATTTACTATTATTATGACTAGGTAAATAAGATTAGCTTTAGAGCCAAATGATAAGCTGAGACTGCTTCTTTTAATTCATTTAAATTTCCATCATTCTTTGACTTTCTCCTCCAAATATTTTAATGCCATCAAATAGGCCAGGCAATATAGGGGTCTGTTGGTTTCATTTTTTAAGACTTCGTCTTCCACACCTTTAATCCCAGCACTTGGGAGGCAGAGACAGGTGGATCTCTGTGAGTTTGAGGCCAATTTGGTTGATAAAGTGAGTTCCAGGACAAGTTCCAAGCTACACAAAGAAAGAAAGAAAAAAGGACTGCTTCTTCATGTCTCCCAACTTTGTACTCTTGTGTGCTGTTTCAAGGCAAATATCTTTAAAGAGGTAAGAAAATAGATTTGTCCAATAGAACAGCATGGAAAGAAACCATCAGCAAGAGCTCTAGGAAATCAAACTGGAATTCTGAATGAAAAGTCTAGAAAATAATGTTATCTAGCTTTGAAGTATAGTCATAGTTCTGGGCCTTTTTTTTCAGATTTATTTTTGTTTTATGTGTATGAGTGTTTTATTTGTGTTTCTATGAATGCACCATATACATGCAGTGTCTACAGAAACCAGGCGAGCACATCAGATCTCCTGGAACTGGAGTTACAGACCATTGTGAGCTGTGAGTTGGTGTTAGGAATTGAGCTTGGTTGTTCTGTAAGGACAGTGAATGTGAACTGTCTCAACAGTCCGAGTAGTAGGTTGTTCTTGTCATCTTTCCTGGTATAATTAATTCCTTTGCTGTTAGATGCTGTTTTGTTTTGTTTTGTTTTAAATAGGGTTTCACTGTGGGTTCCTGGCTGACTTGGAACTCACTATGTAAACCAGGCTAGCCTCAAACTCACAGAAATTCACTTGACACCGCCTCCTGAGTGCTGGGATTAAAGGCATGTGCCACCATGCCTGACTGGTTTACTCTGGTTTTTTGTTTGTTTGTTATTATTTTGTATGTATTTTTGCACACACATATGAAGGTCAGAGAATAACTTCTGGAGTCAGCTCTCTTCTATTATAGGTTCCGGAGACTGAGCTTAGACAGTCAGGGTTATGTGGCAAATTTTCAGCCATCCTAGTTTACCATTTTGTTGAAGCATTTAGTCCAGTTACTTTCTAAGAAAAGATAGCTTTTTTTTTTTTTTTTTTTTTTTTTTTTTAGTTCTTACATGTCTTGAACACATTTGTGTTTGTGTAGGTTTGTATGAGTGCACATGTATGTTCAGGTGAATGTGTTTGTGGAGGCCGTAAATTAATCTCTGTGTTGTTCCTCAGGAGCTGTCCACCTTGTTTTCTGAGACAGGGTCTCTCAGTAAAACTGGGGCTCACTGATTAGGTAGAGTTGCCAGCACACACCAGGGATTTGCCTATCTTTGACTCCCCCAAGCTCTGTTACAATACCTCCTTTTAAAAAATAGGTGCTTATTATGTATACAATGTTCTATCTGTATACATGCTTGCACGCCAGAAGAAGGCATCAGATCTCATTATAGATGGTTGTGAGCCACCATGTGGTTGCTGGGAATTGAACTCAGGGCCACTGGAAGAACAGGCAGTGTTCTTAACCTCTGAGCCATCTCTCTAGCCCACAGTCCTTTTTAAAAGGGTACAGAAAATCAAACTCAGGGCCTCAGATTTGCTTAATGTGGTATTTTGAATGTAATTGGCCCCCTATAATCTCATAGGGAGTGGCACTGTTAGGAGGTGTGGCTTTGGCCTTGTTGGAGGAAGTGTGTCACTGTGGGGGTGAGCTTTGAGATTTCTTTTGCTCAAGCTTCTCTTCGTGTGACACTTAGACCGGTTCCTGTTGCTTGCAAGATCTTTTGCTCAAGCTTCTCTTAGTGTGACATTAGACCAGTTCCTATTGCCTGCAAGATGTAGGACTTGCAGCTATGTCTCCTGCACCATGTTTGTTTTCATGCTGCCACGCTCCCCAACATGATGAAAATATACTATATCTCTGAAACTGTAAGCAATTAAATGTTTTCTTTGTAAGAATTGCCATTGTTGCCGGGTGGTGGTGTATGCCTTTAATCCCAATACTTGGGAGGCAGTGGCAAGCAGATCTCAGTGAATTTGAGACCAACCTGGTCTACAGAGCTAGTTCCAGGACAGCCAGGGCTGACACACAGAGAAATCCTGTCTCCAAAACCCAAAAACAAACAAACAAACAAAAAAATGTCACTGTCACGGTGTCTCTTTACAGTAATAGAAACTTAAGACACATAGCAAGTAATTTTCAGTTTACAGATTACAGTCCATCTTTAAAGGAGGTCAGGGCAAGATCTCAAGGCAGAAACTGAAGCATAGACAATAGAGGAACACTACTTACTTGTCTACTTCCAGTTCCACCTTCAGATATATTTCTTATAAATCCCAGACCCACCTGGCTAGAGATGGAACCATTTTTAGTAGGTTAGGCTCTCCTACATAAATCAGCAATAAAAAAAAATGTTCCCAAAGATCATCTAATGAAAGCAATTATTCAACTGAAGTTCCCTCTTCCTATCTTTCCAGCCCTTAAAAATGTTTTTATTCTACCTTTATGCTGGAATTCTGGTTTTTTGGTTGAGCCCATCTCTAGATTTTCTTCAAAATGTTTAAGACTTAATTCCACGATGTTTGCTGTTGGTATTGTTTAAAAATCTGATGTCTGTTTCTTGTTCATTTACAAATGGGTTATATTTCCTTTTCAATAAGTTTTTAGTATCTTATTTTTGTTTTATGAAATTGTATATGTATGCAGTCATGATTATGTTTTGTTCTATTCACTGTGGTACATGTACTTTTATATCTTTATATATTTGGTGGTATTCTTTCCACTCTGAGATCCCCTTTGTCAACAATTAGTTTGGTTGTCAACTTGTTGCACCTGGCAAGAAATAAGCCCTTTTCTCACCATGTTGGGTTTGGTTTGTGTTTTATCATAGAATGGATAGTAAACTAGGACATTGTTTTTTCCTGTACTTTGCTACAATTGACATTAGCATAATTTCTCCTTTATTGTGGCCTTTTAGTTTTGAGTTAGATTTTTGACCCTTTGGATCAATCTTTTAAAATTTTTATCCTTCCAGTTTTTTTCATCACTTTTTATTGTTTCCCAGATTCTCCAGGCTATTTTTAAAACTCTGCCACTGTTCTTTTAATATTTCATTTTGATCATCATAGTCTTAATTTTGTAGAGCTCTTTTGTATTTTGTGGTTGCTTCTTTTTTATAGCATCTTGCATTTTTTGCTGTTGTTGCTGTTTGAGACAGGGTTTCTCTTTGTGTGTTAACAGTTCTTTTCTCAAATAAAACTTGGGTAAACAAACGTGTGTGTGTGTGTGTGTGTGTGTGTGTGTGTGTGTGTGAGTGTGTGTGTGTGTGTGTATCTCGGTAAAGTTTCTGATCAATTCTTTACTTCAATCTTGTTTTGAGACAGGATCTGTCTTCTACTGTTGCACTGCATTCTCCAAGCTAGCAAGACTTCAATCTCTAGCTTTTCCTGTCTCTGACTCCTACTTTATTGTAAAAATGCTGGAATTATACATGAACTACATATAGCATACTGGGATAAAATTCAGGTAATTAGGCTTGCATAGCAAGTGCTTTCACCCACTGAACCATCTATCAGGCAGGAACTCTGTTTTTAAAAATATCACTCTTAGTTTCATTATGCCAATGCTACATTCTATACTATACATTGCATGTAACTCTATAGGAGTTCACATTGATACCTTAGTACAAGGGAAATTATGTCAGGTTTTTGGTTTTAGGTCAAAGACATTAGGAGCTACAAGAAAAATGGAGTAATTATTCCTGGTTTCTATTTTGCTTTTTTGAGACAGGGTCTCACATTGTTCTCCTGACTGGCCTGGAATTCACAGCCCAGGGTGTGAATACAAGAGGTGACCCTCTTGCCAAAAACTCCTTAGTGCTGGGATTATGGGAATGAGCCACCATACCCAGTCTGGATTTTAATTTCAATTATTTCAATTTCAGATTTAAGGACTCTAACAATAAATGCTTGGTTTTCTGACATGTCTGAACCATCTGTCATGATTTTAGACCTTTGGATTTTCTTTTATCTTGGTCACTTCAGTGGCTCCTATAGATGTTTTTATGTTATCCATCGTTAGTGGAAGGCATAACAGAAACTTAGCTATATTCTTGGATAGGATGTTGTCTTAGTTTGCCTTCTATTATTATGCTAAAACTCCATGGCCAAAAGCAACTTGGGGAGGAAAGGATTTATTTGACTTACAGGTTACAGTCCATCATCAGGAGAAGTCAAGGTAGAAATTCAAGGCAGGAACCTGGAGGCAGAAACTGAAGCATCATGGAGGAACACTGCTTATCTACTTTATCTGCATGGCTTGGTCAGCCTGCTTTCTTATATATTCTAGGACCACCTGCCCAAGGATGACATCACCTACAGTGGACCAGCCCCTTCCACATCATTGTCAATCAAGACAATGTCCCACAAGCTTATCTGCAGGCCAATCTGATGGAGACATTCCTCAGTTGAAGTTTCCTCTTCTCAGATTACTCTAGGTTGTGTCAAGTTGACAAAAACAACAACAACAACAACAACAACAACAAAACTAACCATTGCAGATGCCTATAAAAATGTGGTGAGCACATTATTTTAATTAGTATCACATTTCTGCCCCTTTTTATTTTATTTGGGCAGTAAAGCTGCTTTCTTGTGGTGAATTGATTCATTATGGCAGTTTTACATATTTTTTTGGCCTGGTATCATATACCATGAGATCCTACTTCATGCAATCTCTATCAAAATCCAATGATGGCTGGGTGGGTGGTGCACACCTTTAATCCCAGCGCTTGAGAGGCAGAAGCAGGTAGAGCCATAAGAGTTTGGGCAAGCCAGTTCTACATTGTGATGATATATTTTTTGTCATTTATTAAAGCTTGCTTGAGGATTCAGAAAGCAAAGCCAGCTAGCTACAAGCCACAGAAGCCAGGCACACACCTTTAATCCCAAGACTCAGGATGAAGAGGTAGATAGAGCTCTGTTAGTTCAAGGCCACCATGACCTACTCAAGAGTGAAGAATAACAGAATTCACACCTTTGATCCCAGCACCTGAGATCATATGCCTTTGATCCCAGCATTAGGGAAGTATATAAAACAGGAGCAGGATCTCAGAACTGGCATTCATTCTCCAGACACATTGAGGATAGGAAGACATTGAAGTCTCAGGATTCTTCAGCCACACTGATGAGAGGCAACAGGCTGAGGTTTGGTAGAGCCAGGATTACCTTTCAGTCTGAGGTGGAGTAAGAGCTAGTGGCTGGCTGCTTTGCTTTTCTGTTCTTCAGCTTGAAGCTTAAACCCAATATCTGTCTCTGGGTCTTTTATTTTCCATGTTATACTACATAACAGGCCAGCCATGGCTATATAGTGATATCCTATCAAAAAAATCCAATGTTAGTTTGGTAGAAATTGGAATAAAAATCCATTTAAAATTCATGTGGAATCTTAAGGGATCATGCACAGCTAAAATAATTTTAAAGAACAAAGGTGAAGGATTCACACTTGCTGATTTTAAAACTTATTGCAAAGTTACAATAATTTAAACATGAAATGAGCATGAGGATATCATAAATGAAACTCTTGTGAATTGCTAGTGGAAATGTAAATTGCTTCAGTCTCTTTCCTAAAACAGGTTAAGCTGGGTATGGAAACACAGACCTGTGATGCCAGAACTCTAGAGGTGAAGGCAGGAGGAGAGTGAGTTTAAAGCCAGTCTGGACCAAAAACCAAGACTGTCTCTAATAGTAGTAGGCAAGGAAAATAAATAAAAAACATCCCAGCTCCCTCTCTCTCCCCTCCTTTCCTGCTCTCCCAGCCACCCAGCCCCTCACTCCATACCCCAGGGAGGGTGAGACCCTCCATGGGGGATCTTCAGAGTCTGTCATTTTATTCAGGGCAGGGTCCAGGCCCTCCCCCAACAGTCCAGTCTGAGAGAGCATCCCTCATTGTGGGATGGGCACCCAAAGTCCATTTGTATGCCAGGGATAAATACTAATCTACTACCTAAGGCCCCATAGATTGCCTAGGCCTCCTCACTGACACCCACATTCAGGGGGTCTGGATCAGTCCCATGCTGGCTTCTCAGCTATCAGTCTGGGGTCCAAGAGCTCCCACTTGTTCAAGTCAGCTGTTTCTGTGGGTTAAATCAGCCCAGTCTTGACTCCTTTGCTCATCACGCCTCCCTCTCTGTTGCTGGCTTCCAGGAGTTCAGTTCAATGTTTAGCTGTATGTGTCTGCCTCTGCTTCCATCAGTCACTGGATGAAGGTTCTAGGATGGCACATAAGGAAGTTGTCAAACTCATTATTAGGGAGGGGTATTTAAGTTAATCTCTCCACTATTGCTTAGTTTGCCAGTTGGTGCCATCTGGAAATCTCAGTAGTGCCAGGTCTCTCCTCAAACCTATAATGACTCCCTCTATTATGGTATCTCTCATCCTGCTCTCCTCGATTCTTTCCCCAACTCAACCTTCCTGCTCCCCCATGTCCTCCTCTCCCCTCCTCTTCTCCCCCTCTCCCCCCTTCCCCCATACTCCTAATCTGCTCAGGAGATCTTGCCTCATTCCCCTTCTCTGGGGGATCATGCTTATCTCTCTTAGGGTCCTACCTGTTTCTCAGACTCTCTGGCAGTGGGATTGTAGACTGGCACTCCCCTGATCGACATCTAAAATCCATACATGAGTGAGTACATACCATTTTTATCTTTTTATGACTGGGGTTACCTCACTCAGGATGGTTTCTTCTAGTGCCGTCCATTTGATGGCACATTCCTTTAATCCCAGCACTGGGGAGGCAGAGGCAGGTGAATCTCTGTGAGTTCAAGGCCAACATGATCTACTGAGCAAGTTCCAGGACAGGTTCCAAAGCTAGAGAGAAACCCTGTAGAAAGAAAGAAAAAGAAAAAAGAAAAAAAGAAAAGAAAATGTAACTGTATAGCAGAGAAATTGCTTTTTGCAGTGGGCAGTGGTTAATGTGGAGGTGTATAATTGGTCAAAGCTCTAAGAACAATGTTGAGTGCTCAGCCTGAAACGGGACATTTGTAACAACTTGGCCAAGACTCAGGAAACATTGTGGAAGAGTGTTCAGGCCTGTCTAGTGGTAGTGGAAGGAGGGAATTTGTGGTAGATATGATCAAGATACATTGTATGCATGTACAAAACTTTACAAGAAGCCGGGCGTTGTGGCGCATGCCTTTAATCCCAGCACTTGGGAGGCAGAGGCAGGCGGATCTCTGTGAGTTCAAGGCCAGCCTGGTCTACAAGAGCTAGTTCCAGGAAAGCCTCCAAAGCCACAGAGAAACCCTGTCTGGAAAAACCACAAAAAAACTTTACAAGAATGAATTAAAAGATATTCTATTAGAATGTGTACATGATGTCTTGGAAAAACCACACCAAAAAATGTATACATGGGCTATGGTGACACACCTTTAATTCCTGCACTCAGGAAGCAGAGGCAGGTGAATCTCTGTGTTCAATGCCAGCCTGGTCTACAGAGCTAATTCCAGGACAGCCTGGGTTACTCAGAGAAACCCTGTCTCAAAACAACAACAACAACAAATCTCAAAAAATAAACAAAACAAGAAAAAATGTGTATGTTGTGGCATGTATCTGTAATCTCAGCACTCAAACATCTTAGGCAGATATGTCTCTTACTACATCAAGTTCCAGGCTAGCCAGAGCTGCGTAATAAGACATTATAAAAATAATCTTTCTTCTAAAAAAATGTTCTGATGTAATACACTGCTGGATTAGGTCAAGAAAACCCAGGATGAATTTGATATAAAGAGCCATCTTTAGGAGAGGTGGACTTGTCTTCAAGAGTGTGGTATGCTCTAGCAGAGGATCCAAGCTCATTTCCCAGTAAGTGGCTCACAGCTGCCTGTCACCTCAGGTCCTATGAGTTTTATCGTTTTTTCTGGCCCTTATGGGCACCTGCACACATGTGCTCTACTTATCTAATCTTGAAAAAAACCTATATAATCTAAAAAAAAAACTATCTTCAAATAGTAACAGAAAAGTCACACTGGCCTCCTCTAAGGAGTCTGGAGTAGCCAGTCTTGGCCTGGTATTTCAATAATAACCTGAGATGTGTCAGTTTTTGTCACTTTGCTTTTAAAATGATATAGATAAATCCACATACCAATAGAATACCAACAGACCACAATTATAAAAACCAGATAAAGCATCAATCTTAAAATTGGCTTTGACTTTTTTTTTTTCCATGGAGCCTTGCTGAGATGAAGTTTTCAGTACATTACAACAAAGGACCACGAGATGGCGACAGAACTCTAAAATAGTTTTTAAAAACTAGCTTTGGAAAAGATCTGGTATTGCCCTGATGAAAGTAAAAGGTTTTGTTTTGAACATTTAAAAAATTTATTTTAGAAGCACTCTTATTTACTTAGCCATCTCCCCATTCCCTCGCCCTCCCATCCTCCCATGCTTCCCACCCACCCTCCACCCACTCCCCAGGCATAGTAAGGCCCTCCACAGGGGATCATCAAAGACCATCCCATTTTTGGGGGGAGGGCCCAGACCCTCCTTCCCGTATCTGGGCTGCAGGTATCCCTCCATAGGGAATGGGCTCCCAACGTCCATTTGTGATCTAGGGATAGCTAGGGATAGACACTGGCTCCACTGTTAGAGGTCCCATAGACTGCCTTGGCCTCCTAGCTGGCACCCATATTCAGAGGGCTTGGTTCAGTCCAATGCTGGTTCCCCAGCTTTACGAATAGGGTCTCTGTGCTCTCACTAGGTCAGGTCAACTGTTTCTGCGGGTTTCTCCAGCACTGTCTTGGCTCCTTTGCTCATCCCTCCTCCCTCTTCGCAGCTGGATTCAGGGAGTATGTATGGCTCAGTGTTTGACTGTGGGTGTCTGTTTCTGCTTAGATCAGCTTGGGTGAAGGGTCTAGAATTGGTAACCAAGGTAGTCATCAATCTCATTATAGGTGAAGGGCAGTGCCCCCCTCTGTCTCTCTGCCTCTCCCCCTCCCTCCCTCCCTCCCTCCCTCCCCCTCTCTCTCAGAAAGTAAAAGATTGAAAATGTCCCTTTCAGAATTTATGGATTTTTTCCCAATGCTTGCTCTGGCTAGTTTTTGCAAGGCGTAACCTTTGTTTCGATAAATAACACTGCTAAAGAGTGAATTTGATGTCTGTGAATAAATAACACTAAGTAAATAACACTGCTAAAGAGTGAATTTGATGTCTGCTTCAGGTTCTAGCAGTCATCAGTATTGCCTCCTTACCTCCTTGCTGTCTCGACATCTCTGTTATGACCTATAGTCCTTGATCCCTGCCAACAGAACTTCCAACATAGGACTGGAGAATGGCTTAGCAGTTAAGAATGCTTGTTGCTCTTGCAGAATTTGGTTCTCAGCACTCACATAGCAGTTCACAATCACTGGTAACTAACTACAGCTCCAGAGAATCCAACCCCATCTTCTGGCCTTCTTGGGTTCCTGCATACGTGCAGTGCACATAAATTCATGCAGATATATAAGGAAGGGTATATGAAAGGGTTTGGAGGAAAGAAAAGGAAGGAAAGTGTTATAAAATAATTTTGATAAATAAGCAATTTTTAGATTAAATCTTTAAAAGAAAAAATCAGTCATAAACCAAGTAATGCTGTGGTAAGGGAGTGGATTCCAGAAGCTCCTTGCTTGTGTTGAAATATAGCCCATAACTTATGTTTGTCATTCAACAATCACTCACTTTTGTGTCTCAGTTCCTCTTTCTGTAAAATGGAGATAATAGTACCCATTATATTGGATTATTCTTGGGATTAAGTGAGTTAAAAGTGTGAATGAATTTAGAACAATCTTAGCACATGAAATATAAAATTTTATGGAATTAAAATTTAAGTTATTTTATATTCATGTATAGAATTATCTCAGTTTTATTTACTAACTAGAAGAAGGGACTGCTGGGGATTTTCTGTGATAAAAAAAAAGTCTAGCCGGGAAGTGGTGGCACACGTCTTTAATCCCAGCACTCAGGAGGCAGAGGCAGGAGGATATCTGTGAGTTTGAGACCAGTCTGGTCTACAAGAGCTAGTTCCTGGACAGCCTCCAAAATCACAGAGAAACCCTGTCTCAAAAAACCAAAAAAAAAAAAAAAAAAAGAACGAAAGAAAAGAAAAGAAATGTCTAGCTGGGCAGTGGTGGTGCATGCCTTTAATTCCAGCACTTGTGCTTTTTATCTTAGCCATTCTGTCATATGTAAGATGGAATCTCAGAGTTGTTTGGATTTGCATTTCCCTATGGCTCAGTATTTTAACTATTTCTTTAAGCGTGTCTCTGCCATTTAAGATTCCTCTGTTGAGAATTTTCTGTTTAGGTCTATACCCCATTTTTTATTTCTTTTTTATTTTTGATTTATTAATTTATTTTCACATTCCTATCCCAGTCCCCCCTCCTTCATCTCCTTCTCCCCCCCATTCTCCTGACCCCACCTGTCATTTGCTCCTCGTAGAGGGTAAGGCCACCCCTAAGAAGTCTACTAAGTCTGTCCCATCATCTCCTTGAGGCAGGACCAAGGCCCTCCTAGCCTCCCCCCACTGTGCCCCTCCCCTCTGTGCCTAGGCTGAGCAAGGTATCTCTCCATATAGAGTGTGCTTTACAAAGTCAGTTTGTGTTTTAGAATTAGATCTTGGACTCACTGCCAGTTGCCTTATTTATTGCCCCAGCTGCATCATTGTAACCTGTAATCAGGATGTCCAGTTCAGTCTTATGTAGGTTCCCTAGTTGTCAGATCAGAGTCAGTGATCTCTCACTAGCTCGGGTCAGCTGATTCTGTGTGTTTCCCCATTATGGTCTTGACTCTTTTGTTCATATTATTGCTCCTCCCTCACTTCGATTGTACTCTAAGAGCTTGGCCCATTGGTTAGTTGTGGATTTCTGCTTCTGCTTCCATCTGTTTCTGGAAAAAGGGTTCTAGGTTCTCTGGGGTTTGTGGATTGTAGGCTTTGTATCTTTTTTTTTCTTTTTTCTTTTTGGTTTTTTGAGACAGGGTTTCTCTGTGGCTTTGGAGGCTGTCCTGGAACTCGCTCTGTAGACCAGGCTGGCCTCGAACTCACAGAGATCCGCCTGCCTCTGCCTCCCGAGTGCTGGGATTAAAGGTGTGCGCCACCAACGCCCGGCTCTAGGCTTTGTATCTTTTGCCTTATGTCTGGTATTAACTTATGAGTGAGTTCATACCATGTTTGTCTTTCTGGGTCTTGGTTACCTCACTCAGGATGATTTTTCCTAGTTCTGTCCATTTGCCTGCAAATTTTATGATGTTACTGCTTCTTCCCACTGACTAGTACTCCATTGTATCAATGTACCACATTTTTTTAAATCCATTCTTCTGTTGAAGGGAATCTAGGTTGTTTCCAAGTTCTGGCTATTACAAATAATGTTGCTATGAACATAGTTGAGCAAATGTCTTCGGTGTGAGTGTGCCTCCCTCCTTTGGATGTATACTGTATATTGCAGAGTCTTGAGGTAGGTTGATTCCTAATCACTATACTGATTTCCACAGTGACTGTACAATTTTGCACTCCCACCAGCAACAGAGGAGTGTTCCCCTTATTCCACATCCTTTCCAGCATAAGCTGTCATCAGTGTTTTTGATCTTAACCATTCTGATCAGTGTGAGATGGTATCTCAGAATGTTTTGATTTGCATTCCCTGATGACTAAGTATGTTGAGCATTTCCTTAATTGTCTTTACACCATTTGAGATTGTTCTGTTGAGAATTCTCTGTTTAGAGCTGTACCCCAGTTTTTAATTGGATTGTTTGGTACTTTGATGTCTAGTTTCTTGAGTTCTTTGTTTATTTTGGAGATCAGCCCTCTGTCAGATATGGGGTTGGTGAATATCTTTTCCCATTCTGCAGGGAGCCATTTTGTCTTGTTGACTGTGTCCTTTGCTTTACAGAAGCTTCTCAGTTTCAGGAGGTCTCATTTACTAATTGTTGCTCTCAGTGTCTGTGCTACTGGTCTCCAGTGCCTATGCATTCACGGGTATTTCCCATTTTCTATGAGGTTCAATGTGGATGGATTTATATTGTGATCTTTGATCCATTTGAACTTCAGTGCATGATGATAGATATGGATCTATTTGGATCTTTCTACATGTCAATATCTAGTTATATCAGCACCATTTGTTAAATACAATTTCTTTTTTTCAGTTTTATATTTTTAGCTTCTTTGTCAAAAATTAAGTATGCATAGGTGTGTGGGTTGATATACACCAGTCTTTGATTCCATTCCTTTGTTCCTCTTGTCTGTTTTTATGCCAATACCAAGCTGTTTTCACTACTATAGTTCTATAGTAAAGCTTGAAGTCAGAGATGGTGATGCCTGCAGATAACCCTTTATTGTATAGGATTGTTTTGACTATCTTGGGCTTTTTGTTTTTCCATATGAAGTTGAGTATTGTTCTTTCAAGATCTGTGAAGAACTGTGGTGGGATTTTGATAAGAATTGCATTGAACCTGTAGATTACTTTTGGTAGTATTGCCATTTTTTAATATGTTGATCCTACCTATCCTAGAGCATGGGAGATCTTTCCATTTTCTGGTATCTTCTTTAATTTCTTTAGTTAAAGACTTAAAGTTCTTGTCACATAAGTCTTTCACTTGTTTGGTTAGATTTACACCAAGATATTTTATGCTGTTTTTTTGGCTATTTTGTTGAATTTTTCAAAGAACCAACTCTTTGTTTCATTGATTCTTTGTATTGTTTTCTTTATTTCTATCTTATTGATTTCAGTCCTTAATTTGACTACTTCTTACCATCTACTCCTGGGTGAGTTTGCTTCTTTTTGTTCTAGAGCTTTCAGTTGTTTTGTTAATTCACTAGTGTGGGATTTTTCTGGCTTCTTTTTTTTTTTTTTTTTTTTTGGTTTTTCAAGACAGGGTTTCTCTGTGGCCTTGGAGGCTGTCCTGGAAGTAGCTCTTGTAGACCAGGCTGGTCTCCAACTCACAGAGATCTGCCTGCCCCCCCCCGCCCCGCCAAGTGCTGGGATTAAAGGCATGTGTCACCACCACCTGGCTATTCTGGTTTCTTTATGGAAAGCATTTAGTGCTAAGAACTTTTCTCTTAGCACTGCTTTTATTGGGTCCTATAAGATTGGGTATGTTGTGTGGTCATTTTCATTAAATTTAAGGAAGGCTTTAATTAATTTCTTTATGTTTTCCTTGACCCAGTTTGATTCATTGTTCAATTTCCATGTGTTTGTGGGCTTTCTGAAATTAATGTTGCTGTTGAATTCTAACTTTAAGCTGTGTTAATCTGTTATGATACATGGGGTCATTCCAATTTTTTTGTATCTGTTGAGGTTTTCTTTGTTACTGAGTATGTATTCTATTTTTGAGAAGGTTCTGAGGTGCTGAGAAGAAAGTATATTCTTTTGTGTTTGGGTGGAATGTTCTATAGATATCTTTTAATTCCATTTCAGTCATAACCTCTGTTAGTTCCCTTATTTTTCTCTTAAGCTTGTGTCTGGCAGACCTATTCAGTAATGAGAGTGGAGTGCTGAATGAAGTTTGTCACTGTTAGTGTGCGGGGCTTAATTTGTGATTTACTCTTTAGTAATGTTTCTTTTATAAATGCAGGAGCCCTTGTGTTTGGGAAGCAGATGTTCAGAATTGAGATTTCCTCCCGATGGATTTTTTTCTGTGATGAGTATGAAATGCCCTTCTTTATCTCTTTTTATTGATTTTAGTTAGCATGTTTCTTAGGTCCATTGATTGCAGCAGAAGGATAAATTCTGTTTTTATATTCAATCTGTTAGCCTGTGTCTCTCTCTTTTTTTTTTTCCTGTATTGCTTTGGAGGTTGTCCTGGAACTTGCTCTGTAGACCAGGTTGGCCTCGAACTCACAGAGATCCGCCTGCCTCTGCCTCCCAAATGCTGGGATTAAAGGCATACGCCACCACCATCCGGCAGCCTGAGTCTTTTTATAGATGAATTGAGACCACTTATATTAATGGATATTAATAACCAGTGATTGCTATCTCCTGTTATTTTTTATTTATTTATTTATTTTTTTGTTGATGGTATTGCGTGTTCTATTCCCTTTGGGTTTTGCTGATGTGAGCTCATTCATTGCCTGTGTTCTTGTGGATGTAGATGACTTCCTTTTGTTGGAGTTTTCATTCTGGTACTTTCTGTAGGGCTGGGTTTGTGGATATATATTGTTTAAGTCTGGTTTTATCATAGAATATATTGTTTTTTATCTATGGTTATTGAAAACTTTGCTGAGTATAATAGTCTCGGCTGGCATCTGTGGTCCCTTAGTGTCTGCGTAACATCTGACCAGGACCTTCTGGCTTTCATTACTTCCATTGAGAAGTCAGATGTAATTCTGATGGGCCTGCCTTTATATATTACCTGGCCTTTTTCCTTTGTAGCTCTTAATTTTTTCTTTATTCTATATGTTTATTCTTTTGATTATTATGTGGCAAAGGGATTTTTTTTTAGTCCAGTCTATTTGGTTTTCTGTAAGTTTCTTGTCCTTTTATAAGCATGCCCCCCCCCCCCCTCTGTTTTTCTATAGCTTTGGAGGCTGTCCTGGAACTCAATCACTAGACCTGGCTGGCCTCAAAGTCACAGAGATCTGCCTACCTCTGCCTTCCAAGTGCTGGGATTAAAGGTTTTTGCCACCACCACCCAGTCCTGAGGCATTTTCTTCTTTAGGTTTGGAAAGTTTTTGTTGAATATATTTTCTGTGCCTTAGAGTTAGACTTCTTCTATTTATTCTATCCCTATTATTCTTAGGTTCGGGATTTTCATGGTGTTCCAGATTTCCTGCATGTTTTGTGTCAAGGATTTGTTGGATTTAACATTTTCTTTGACCAATGAATCTATATCTTCTATCATATCTTCAACACCTGAAATTCTCTGTTCCATCTTTTTGTATTCTGTTGTTTATAGTTGCATTTGTGGTTCCTGATCGTTTACACAGATTTTCCCTTTCCAGAATTCCCTTGTTTTGTGTTTTCTTTATTGCCTCTATTTCAGATTTCAAGTCTTGAATCGTTTCCTTCACTTGTTTGATTGCTTTTTCTTGGTTTTCTTTAAGGAATTTATTGATTTCTTCCAATTTTTTATTTGTCTTTTTCTCCATTTCTT
Organism: Mesocricetus auratus; assembly: GCF_017639785.1. Classification (NCBI taxonomy): domain Eukaryota; kingdom Metazoa; phylum Chordata; class Mammalia; order Rodentia; family Cricetidae; genus Mesocricetus; species Mesocricetus auratus. The sequence goes on along the minus strand of NW_024429266.1, from coordinate 147,228,654 downwards.
TAAGGGAAATTTTCATTTCCTCTTAAAGGGCCTTAATCATCCCCATAAAGTTATTTTTAAGGTCATTTTCTTCTGCTTCATATGCATTGGTATGTTCAGGTTTTGCTGTTGTAACATTACTAGTTTCTAGTGGTGCCATATTGCTCTTTATATTGTTGAGTGTGTTCTAGCTTTGTTGTCTACACATCTCTTTCCAACTGGTATAGGTGGAGCTTGTACTTGAGGGGATCTCTCTTTCTCCAATTGTCGGAGTTGGGGGCTGTGGCTCCATTGACCACTCCTTCAGGTGCAAGCAGAGCAGAGCCTCTGGTGATTGTTCCTCTTGATGGAAGTGGGTCCAAGGCTCAGGTAGTCACTCCTCAAGGTGCAGGTGGAACTGCTCCAGTGGAAGCTCCTCCCATTGGAGGGGGGCCATGGCTCCTGTGATTGGTTCTCTAGGCATAGGAGGAGCTGAGGTTCCAGTGGTTGTGCTAGCAGTGGGGTATTTCGAATCTAAAAATGGCAGTGGATGCTGGCTGGAGCACAGGTGCTCTTTCCCAGAGGAACTTGGTGTTATAGCTTCTGGAAGCCACTGCTGGAAGCTGCTGCTGTCATCTTTCCTGTTGGTTGCTACCAACTCCCAGGCCAGTGCCTCAGAGCTCCCTCTGGTGCTGCTTCCTACCCCATTTTTAATTGGATTATTTGGTTTGTTTATGTTTTCTTTCTTGAGTTCTTTATATATTTAGAAATTAGCTCTCTGTCAGATGTGGGGGTTGGTGAAGATCTTTTCCCATTCTGTCAGCTTCTGTTTTGTTCTACTGATGATGTCCTTTGCCTTAAAGAAGTTTTTCAGTTTCATGATGTCCCATTTATTAATTGTTGATCTTTGCCTGTTGGTATTCTAGTCAGGAAGTTGTCTCCTGTGTTAATGAATTCAAACCTATTTCCCACTTTCTTTTGTATCAGGTTTAGTGTATCTGGTTTTATGATGAGGTCTTTGATCCACTTGAACTTGAGTTTTGTGCAGCATGATAGATATGGATCTATTTGCATTCTTCTATATGCTGACATTCTGTTAGACCAGCACTATTTGTTGAAGATACTTTCTTTTTCCCATTATAAGATCTTGCCTCCTTTGTGGAAAATCAGGTGTCCATTGTTGTGTGAATTTATGTCTGGGGTTTTCATTTGATTCCACTGATCAATGTGTCTGCTTTATGCCAATATCATTCTGTTTTTATTACTATAGGTTTCTAGTAGAGCTTGAAATCAGGGATGGCAATATCTCCAACAGTTCTTTTATTTTACAGGATTATTTTAGCTATCCTGAGTTCTTTGTTTTTCCATATGAAGTTGAGTATTTTTATTTCAAGTTCTGTAAAGAACTGTGTTGGAATTTTGATGGGGATTGTGGTGAATCTTTAGATTGCTTTGGGTAAAATGACCATTTTTTACTATGTTAATCCTACAGATCTGTAAGCATCGGAGAGCTTTCCAGCTTCTGATATTTTCTTCAATTTATTTTTTCAATGAGTTGAAGTTCTTGTCAAACAGATCTTTCACTTGTTTGGTTAGAGTTTCCCAAGATATTTTATATTGTTTGTGGCTATTGTGAAGAATGTTGTTTCCCTGTAGGACAGCTACTGATTTCCTTTTTTAAGTTAATCTTATATCAAGACAGTTTTCTGAAGGTGTTTATCAGCTATAGAAATTACCTGGTAGAATTCTGGGGGTTGCTTATGTATACAATCATATCATTTGCAAATACTTATACTTTGATTTCTTCCTTTCTTATTTGTATCCCGTTGATCTCTTTTGGTTGTCTTACTACTCTAGCTAAAACTTCAAGTATTATATTGAATAGATATGGAGAGAGTAGAAAGCCTTGTCTTATCCCTGATTTTAGAAGAATTTCTTTAATTTTCTTTCCATTTATTTTGATATTGGCTGTTGGTTTGCTATATATTGCCTGTATCATGTTTAGGTGTGTTCCTTGTATCCCTGATCTCTCCAAGACTTTTATCATGAAGGGGTGTTGGGTTTTGTTAAAGGCTTTTTCAGCATTGAATGAGATGATCATATGTGTGTTTTTTTCTTTCAGTTTGTTTTTTTGTAATGTTTTTATTTAAATTAGAAACATGAATGCTTCACATGTCAATCCCAGCTCCCCCTCTCCCACCCCTCCTCTCTTGTCCCTCCCCCAGCTCCCCCAGCACCCCACCCAATCCCCACATCATTCCCCAGGGAGGGTGAGGCCCTCCTTGGGGGGATCTCTAAAGTCTGTCATTTCATCCAGGGCAGGACCTAGGCCCTTCCCCATGTGTCCAGGCTGAGAGAGCATCCCTCTATTTGGAATGGGTTCCCAAAGATCATTCATAAACCATGGTTAACACTGATCTACTACCCAAGTCCCCAGTGATTTCTGTGGCCTCCTCCCTGAGACTGCATTCATGGAGTCTGGATCAGTCCCCTGTTGGCCTCTCAGGAATCAGTCTGGGATTCAAGAGCTCCCCCCTTATTTGGTCAGCTGTCTTTGTGGGTTTCACCATCATGGTCTTGACCCCTTTGCTCATCACTCCTCCATCTCTGTCACTAGGTTCCAGGAGTTCAGTTCAGTGTTTAGCTGTGGGTATCTCTCTCTGCTTCCATCAGTCACTGGATGAAGGTTCTAGGATGGCATATAAGGTAGTCATCAACCTTACCATCAATGAGGGGCATTTAATGTAGTCTCTCCACTATTGCTTAGTTTGCCAGTTGGTGTTATCCTTGTAGATCTCTGGAGATCTCGCTAGTGTCAGCTCTCTCCTCAAGCCTATAATGACTCAATCTATTATGGTATCTCTCATCCTGCTCTCCTCTGTTCTTCCCCTTCTTGGCTCCCTTTCCCCTCCCCTGATGTTCCCAATCTGCTCAGGAGATCTTGCCTCATTCCACTTCTCTGGGGTATCATGCATCTCTCTTGGGAACCTCCCTGTTTCCCAGACTCACTTGCACTGGGATTGTAGGCTGAGACTCCCCTGATCCATATCTAAAATCCATATATGAGTGAGTACATACCATGTTTGTCTTTTTGTGTCTGGGTTACCTCAGTCAGGATGGTTTCCTCTAGTGCCATCCATTTGCCAGCAAATTTCAAGATTCTTGTTGATTTTCTCAAAGAACCAACTCTTCGTTGCATTGATTCTTTGTATTGTTTTCCTAGTTCCTACTGTATTGATTTCAGCCCTCAGTTTAATTATTTCCTGGCGTCAACTCTTCCTGTGTGAGTTTGCTTCTTTGTGTTCTAGACTTTCAGCTGTGCTGTTAATTCTCTAGTGTAGCTATTCTCCAGTTTCTTCATGTGGGCACTTAGTGCTATGAACTTCCCTCATAGCACTGCTTTCAAAGTGTCCCATAGGTTTGGGTATGTTGTGTCTTCATCCTCATTGAATTCTATGAAGTCTTTAATTTCTTTTTTTATTTCTTCTTTGACCCAGGGTGGTGCAATTGTGTATTATTCAATTTCCATGAGTTTGCAGGGTTTCTGTGATTTGTGTTATTGTTGAATTCCAACTTTAAGGCATAATAGTCTGATAAGGTACATGGAATTATTCCAGTTTTTTTGTACCTGTTGAGGTTTGCTATATTGCCAAGTATGTGGTCGAATTTTGAGAAGGTTCTGTGTGGAGCTGAGAAGAAGGTATATTCTTTTGTGTTTGGATGGAATGTTCTATAGATGTCTGTTAAACCCAATTGCGTCATAACATCTATTAGGTCCTTCGTATCCTTGCTAAGTTTCTGTCTTGTTGTCCTGTCTAGTGGCAAGAGTAGGGTCTCCTACTACAAGTAAGTGAGGTTTTATATGTGCTTTGAGTTTTAGTAATGTTTCTTTTACGAACATGGATGCCTTTGTATTTGGGGCATAGATGTTCATAGTCTTCATCTTGGTTGATTTCTCCTGTGATGAGTATGAAGTGGCCTCCTTCATCTCTTTTGATTGATTTTAGTTTAAAGTCTTATTTGTTAGATATTAGGATTGCTACCCCCACTTGTTTCTTGGGTTCATTTGATTGGAAAATCTTTTCCCAACCCTTTACTCTGAAATAACGTCTGTCTTTGAAGCTGAGGTGTGTTTCTTGTATGCAGCAGGAGGATGGATTCTGTCTTCGAATCCATTCTGTTGGCCTGTGTCTTTTTATGGGTGAGTTAAGACCATTAATATTGAGGGAAATTGATGACCATTGATTCTTCATTCTTGTTTATTTTGGAATGGTTGTTGGTGATGGAATTGTATGTGGATTTCCCCCACTTTTTCTTTTGCCTGTTGGTAAAGTGGGATTATCTATTGTCTATGCTTTTCTGGTTGTAGTTAGCTTCCTTGGGTTGGAGTTTTCCTTCCAGAATTTTCTGTAGGGCTGGGTTTGTAGATATGTATTGTTTAAATCTGGTTTTGTAATGAAATATCTTGTTTTCTCCATTTTTATTGATTGAAAGCTTTGCTGGTTGTAGCAGTCTTGGCTGGCATCTGTGGTTTCTTAATGTTGGTAGAATATCTGTCCAGGACCTTCTGGCTTTCATAGTTTCCATGGAGCAGTCAGGTGTAATTCTGATAGGTTTGCCTTTATATGTAACTTGGCCTTTTACCCTAGCTGCTCTTAATATTCTTTCTTTATTCTGTATGTTTGGGGTCTTGATTATTATGTGGTGAGGGGATTTTTTTTGTCTGCTCTATTTGGTGTCTGTAAGCTTCTTGCACCTTCATTGGCATGTCTTTCTTTAGGTTGGGAAAGTTTTCTTCTATTATTTTGTTAAATATGTTTTCTGGACCTTTGAGGTGGGTTTCTTCACCTTCTTCTATATCTATTATTCTTAGGTTTGGTCTTTTCACGGTGTCCCATATTTCCTGGATATTTTGTGTTAGGGATTTGTTGGACTTTAAGTTTTCTTTGGTCGATGAATCTAATTCTCCTAGTGTGTCTTCAACACCTGAGATTCTCTCTTCCATCTCTTGTATTCTGTTGGTTATGCTTGCATCTGTAGTTCCTGACCATTTTCCCAGTTTTTCTATTTCCAGCATTCCTTCAGATTGTGTTTTTTTATTGTTTCTATTTCAGATTTTAGCCTTTGCACTGTTTGAATTGTTTCTTGCAATTTTTGCTTTGTTTTTTGCTCCATTTCTTGAATTTTTTGGATTGTTTTTTCTTCCATCTCTTTAAGGGATTTTCTCATATCCTCTTTGAGGGCCTCTATCGTTTTCATGAAGTTGTTTTTTATGTCATTCTCTTCTGGTTCATTTTTGTTGGGGTGTTCCAGACTTGTTGGTGTAGGGTCTCTGGACTCTGGCAGTGTCATATTGGTTTTTCTATTGTTCCTTGGTTTTTATATTGTCTCCTTCCCATCTGTTCTTGCAGTAGGTTCCAGAGGGTGCCTTTTCTTCTCCTGGTGGGTGTGGGACTGGGGTTCCCTTCTGGTGTGCTTAGGCAAGTTCACTGTTGTGGTAGCTCTCCACTTCCTGGTCTCGTGGGTGGAGAAATGGACTAGGATGCTGGGCTGCTTTGGATCCCACTGGGGTGGATTGGAGCCCCAGTGGTATACCCCAGGCACAGGAGTGTGGCCTGGAGACAGGCCCTGATAGCCTTAGTCACGTGGGTGGAGCAGGAGACTAGAGTGCTAGGGTGAGTTTGCTCCTGCCTCTGGGATGGAAGCTGCAGTGGCAATCCCCAAGCACCTGCAGCTAGTCTGGCCCTAATTCCGTGGGTGGAGCATGAAACTATGGTACCTTTGCTCCTACCGTTGCCTCTGGGATGGAAACCTCAATGGCAGAGCCTAGGTCCAGGCAGGTGGTCAGGAAATGGGACCTCGTTTACCTGGTCCCATGGGTGGAGCAGGAGACTAGAATGCCTTGGTTCCCAACACTGGGCTAGAAGCTGCAGTAGTAGACTCCAAGCACAGGCACCCTGCCTAGTCTGGTGGGTAGAGCCGGAGATTAGGCTGCTAGGGTGCCTTGCCTACTGCCTCTGGGATGGAAGCCTCAGTGGCAGAGCCAGGTCCAGGCAGGCGGCCTGGAAATGGGCCGTGGTTTACCTGGACCCATGGGTGGAGCAGGAGACTATGGTGTGTTGGTTCCTGCCGCTGGGATGGAAGACCTCAGTTTGTTTTTATGATGGATTATATTGACAGATTTTTGTATGTTGAACTATACCGGCATGTCTGGGATGAAACCTACTTGGTCATGTTGGATGATGATCTTTGATGTTTGTTGTGAGTATTTTATTTAATATTATACATTAATATTCATGAGGGAAACTGGTCTATAATTCTTTGTTGAGTCTTTGTGGTTTGGGTATCAGGGTTAATGTGGCTTCATAAAACAAATTTGACGGGCTGGAGAGATGGCTCAGAGGTTAAGAGCACTGACTGCTCTTCCAGAGGTCATGAGTTCAATTCCCAGCAATCACATGGTAGCTCACAACCATCTGTAATGAGATCTTGTGTCCTCTTCTGATGTGTAGACATACATGGAGGCAGGGTGTTGTGTTCATAATAAATAAATAAATCTTAAAAAGCAGAGTATGTTTTAAAAAAAACAAATTTGGCAATGTTCCTTCTCTTTCTATTTTGTGGTATCAGCTCTTCTTTGAAAGTCTGGAATTCTGCACTAAAACTATATGGACCTGGGCTTACTTTTTGGTTGGGAGACTTTTAATGATACTTTGTTTTCCTTGGAAGTTATAGGTCTATTTAAATGGTTTATCTGGTTTTGATTTAACTTAGGTAAGTGTTATATCAAAAAAATTTTCAATTTTGTGGAGTACAGGCTTTTGAAGTATGACCTAATGACTTTTCTTTTTCTGGATTTCCTTACTGTCTGTTGTGTCCCCCTTTTTATTTCTGATTTTTTTTTATTTTGTTTTTCGAGACAGGAACTCACAGAGATCCACCTGCCTCTGCCTCCCGAGTACTGGGATTAAAGGCTTGCGCCACCAACGCCGGGCTCATTTCTGATTTTGTTAATTTGGATATTCTCTCTCTGCCCTTTAGTTAGTTTGGATAAGGATTTGACTATTGTTGATTTTTTCCAAAGAACCAACTGCAAGTAGAAGTTTCCCTTTCCCAACTGCTTGCTGTCAGAGAACTGGCAGCTACTTCCCAAATGACTGGGAGACTGAATATATACTATAAATGCTTGGGTGATAGCTCAGGCTTGTTACTACTTAATTCTTACATTTGAATTAACCCATATTTCTTACATATGCCTTGTCACGTGGATCTTGTTGTTATTGTATGTTCTACATGCCCTGCTTGCTTGGCTGCTGACTGGTGTCTCTCTGACACCACCTTGCTTCCTCCTAGCAGTCTCAGTTTGTCTGTCCCACCTGATGTTTTTGCCTGGCTACTGGTCCATCAGTGTGTTACTGAACCAATTCAAGTGACAGATCTTTACAGTGTACAAAGAGAGTATTTCACAGCAACAAACTCTTTGTTTTATTCTCTTTGTTTCTATTTTATTGATTTCAACCTTAAGTTTGATTCTATTTTATTGTTTTCTATTTCCTTGTTTCTATTTATTGATCCCATCCATGCCATGTACTCCTCTTGGGTATGTTTACTTCTTTTTGTTCTAGAGCTTTTAGGTATGCTGTTAAGTTGTTAGTATGAAATCTCTCTAACTTCTTTATAAAGGCACTTATTGTTATGACTTTTCCTCTTACCACCGCTCTCTTTGTGTCCCATAAATTTCAGTATGTTGTGCATTCATGTTCATTAAATTCTAGGAAGTCTTATTTATTTCTATATTTCTTCCTTGATGTAGTGGTAATTCAGTAGAGTTGTTCAATTTCCATGAGTTTGTATGATTATTTATTGTTTCTTTAATCCAGCTTTAATCCACGGTTTTTGGATAGGATACAGGGGGTTATTTAAGTTTTCTTGTATCTGTTGAGACTCCCTTTGAGACTGAGTATATAGTCAATTTTGTAGAAGGTTCCATGAGGTGATGAGAAGGTATATTGTTTTGTGTTTGGGTGAAATGTTCTTTAGCTATCTAAGTTCATTTGACGCATAACATCTGTTAGTTCCATTATTTCTTTCTTTAGTTTCTGTCTGGATAACTTCTGTCTGGTGAGAGTGAGGTGCTGAAGTCTCCTACAGTTAATGTTTGGGATTTGATGTATGATTTAAGCTTCAGTAATGTTTCTTTTACAAGTTTGGGTGCCCTATCATTTGGGACATAGGTGTACAGAATTGAGACTTCATCTTGGTGGATTTTTCCTTTGAGTGTGAAGTATCCTTTCCTTTGACTATGAAGTATACTTACTTATCTATTTTGATTAATTTTGGTTGGAATTCTATTTTGTTAGGTATTGGGATGGCTATACCAACTTGCTTCTTGGGTCTATTTGCTTGGAAAATATTTTTACAATCCTTTATTCTGAGGTAATGTTTATCTTTGATGTTAAGGTGTGTTTCTTGTATGCAACAGAAGGGTGGATCCTATTTTTGTATCCATTCTTTTTGCTCATGTTTTTTGTTGGGGATTTTTTTTTGTCTTCTTGAGAGCATTGACATAGAGAGATATTAATGACTAATTGTAGGAGGAAGTCTGATGCCGCCATTAAACATGTGACTTACTAGAGGCGCATACAGATGAGGTAATAAAAGGGCGGTTTACCACACCGCTAACCACACCCACTTTAGGCAGGACTAAAGACGTATATGGCTGGACGTAAGGCGGAATTACGTCACTAGCCATGCCCACTGGGGCATGGCTAGGGGGCGTTACGGGGAAAGGCATAAAAGACAGCACACAGGAAGCCGGACTCCACTAATAATTGTTAATTCCTGTTATTTTGATGTTGTTTGTGGTACTGCTAGAGAAGAGAGAGAGAGAGAGAGAGAGAGAGAGAGAGAGAGAGAGAGAGAGAGAGAGAGAGAGAGAGTTTACTTATTTTGGTGTTACTAGTATACAATTATTTATTTTCTATGTTTTCTTGGGTATAGTGAACTTCTTCTAGTATCTTTTGTAGGTCTGGATTTGTGGATAAAGATTTTTTAAATTTTACTTTTTCACAGAATATCTTGTTCTCTCCATCTGTTGTGATTGATCATTTTGCTGGGCATAGTAGTCTAGGCTGGTATCTGTGGTCTCTTAGAGTCTGCAAGACATTTGTTCAGACTCTTCCGACTTTTAGAGTTTCTTTTGAGAAGTCAGGTGTAATTCTGATAGATCTTCATTTATATGCTACTTGGTCTTTTCTCCTTGAAACTTTTAATATTCTTTCTTTGTTCTGTACATTTAGTGTTTTGATAATTATGTGGCTGGGGACTTTCTTTTTGGTCCAATCTATTTGGTGTTCTGTATACTTTTTGTACATTTATGGCATCTCTTTCTTTAGGTTAGGGAAATTTTCTTTAATTTTTTTGAAAATATTTTGTGGATCTTTAGCCGGGAATCTTCTTTTATTTCTAATATTCCTAGGTTTGGTCTTTTCATAGTACCGCAGGTTTCTTGGATGCTTTGTGTTAGGAACTGTTTTAGGGTTTCTATTGCTGTGAATAGACATCATGACCATGGCAACTCTTATAAAGGAAAATATTTGTGGTGGCTTGCTTACAGTTCAGAGGTTCAGTCCATTATCATCACGGTGGGAAGCAAGGCAGCATGTAGGCTGACATGGTGCTAGAGAAGGAGCTGAGAGTTCTTATATCTTGACTCACAGGCAACAGGGTGTGGTTTGAGGCACTGGGCATAGCTTGAGCATATGTTAGACCTCAAAGCCCACCTCCTTTAAGAAGGCCATATCTTCTCCAACAAAGCCACACCTCTAATAGTGCCACTCGCTTTGTGGGATATTTCCTTTTGAACCACAGCTGGAACTTTTTAGATTTAACATTTTCTTTGACCACTGTCTTTAAGAGATTTATTCATTTCCCCTTTAAGGGCCTCTAATATCTTCATAAGATTGGACTTAAGGTCATTTTCTTGTGCTTCAGCTGTGTTGAAATATCCAGCGCTTGCTATAGTGGGATAGCTGGGTTCTGGTGGTGTCATAGTACCATGGCTGTTGTTAATTGTGTCTTTATGCTGTGGTCTAGTCGTTTTGGATTTGAGGTTATAGGTTTATGTGCTGATTTTTTTAGTTTATTTTGTTATACAGATGTTTTGGATGTTTTTTACTTTGGTTTTTGTTTCCTGTCTTGTTTTGTGGACTGAGTGGACTGTGGTTCTGGTGACCAGTGAGTATTGAGGTCCAGTAGGGTAGGTATCTCTACTGATGTTTTTGCCTTTTGTGTGACCTCTGGTGTTTTAGGTGTTAATGCTGCATCTAGGTTTCCAAGTACCTATGGGATCTCTGGGGTTTTGGGTGCCAGCTTGGTCTCTGGTGTCCCTAGTACTGGTGTGGCCTCCAGTAAATCAAAAATCTTCTTAAATTGTGGGCTGGAATATGGAACCCAGGGGAGGGGTTCAATTTGGGGCTGTTGTGTGGGCTTTAAGGAATGTTAATGGGTGGTGTCTTACCTGGGGTCCCTAATCATGCCTGGACTCCAGTAAAGCAGAAGTCTTCTGTTGGTGTGGTTCAGAATATGGAGCCCAGGGGAAGACTATTTATTTATTTAAAGGGAAGATATGAGTCAGTTATGAGGATGATTTGCTCTTAATACTTGAAATTCTTGTTATTCATTTGTAAGAAAATGAAGCTAGATCTTATCTCAAAAATGTTACATTGATTAAATATTTAAGTATAGATGAGAAAATTGTAATGGTGTTCTACTTTGCATTCTGTTGCTGTGATCAAACACCATGACCAAAAGAAACTTGAAGGTTTTATTACTCTTACACTTCCAAGTCAGGATTCATCAAGGAGAGATGTCAAAGTAAGAACTTGAAGGCATGAATTTGGAGAAAGGAACCATGGAATAACTGCTCGCTGGCTTGCTCATGGCTTAGCTAGCTTTCTTATATTGTCCAGGACCACCTTCCCAGGGATGGTACTGTTTATAGTAGTGGGTAGGGCCCTCCTACACAAATTATAATAAAGATACTTTGTAAGAGTATCATTAATTCAAAACTTTCCAGTTTAGTCTTAGACAGATTTTTAGGACAAGGGCAAAAAGCATGCCAGAATATCACAAGAATGATCTCTAGAACACTTACTAAAATTCTTCCTCTCTGGAACTTCTTGAACTGCCCCGCCCCCCAGTTCGAATTGCATTCAGCACTGTTTTCCATGATCCTACTAGTATAGCCCTTTAAAGCATCTAACCACTTTTTTATTGTTCAAAATCCCAAACTTATACATACTCACCTAACAAGCAGTATGGTCAGTCTTGTCTCAGTAATTCTCTAGTTCCTAGTTCCAGCTTCAGTTTTAGCCACTGTTCTATTGCCATGAAAAGACACCATGCAGGACATTCAACTGGGCGTGGGGGTGGTACTTGCTTACAGTTTCAGCGGGTTATCCATTATCATGGAAGTGATCATGAAGGCACACAGGTAGTGGTTGAAGCAGTAGCTGAAAGGCACATCCTGATCCATAGACAGTGAAAGTGGGGGTTTTAATGTGTTTACCAGATCCAAGATAAATGACAAATAGGTGTTTTATTAGGGAAGAACTTACAGATAAGAGTAAGTAACCGCTGTTCTTCCTGCTCCAGAAGATGCAGTCTCTGCCCTTCCGATGCTCTCAGAGACCTAAGAGAGTGCATGCCTACAGCTCCAACCCCATATAGGGGTCAGGTCCGCACCTGAAGCCATGCCCAAAGGGTGTGGCCACTACTACAAGTTCACTGGCAAGGCAAGATGCCACTATAATTCCCCTTTTTGTCTAAAAATTATATACAATGATAACAAATAACATTGATAACTGATACAAAAACTATACAATAACAAATGTCAAGTATATTCCAGGAGAAGGTAAGGTAACCATACACAAGTTAAGTCCCACAACCAGCAAGAGCAACATTGAGCAATAGACACATTCTACATGTTCAGTTTCAGGGTAATAGCATATAACAGAGGTTACTCCAATTGTTGTCCTAATCTGGAAAGTCTAAATCTTATACCTAGTATTTTCTAAGATAAGAGAGGATATTAGCTGTGATTGTCTAGTCTTCAACCTCATCAAAGACCTGAGAAGGAAAATAATATTACTAGGGTAGGCAGAAAGTACAAGTGTGTGACTTCCTAAAGGTGCAAGCAAAGACAGAAACAGCAGGCTACCTGGACAGTCACCCAAGGTCTCATAGGCAGAGAGGAAAAGTAAGACATGCTCCTCTTGATATCGTCTTTTGAAACCTCAAAGTCCACTCTCCTGTGACACAACTCTTAATCCTTCTTAAATAGGGCTACTTACTCCCTGATGACTAAGTATTTAAATATATGAGTCTTTGGGGGCCATTCTTATTCACACCACCACATAATGTATAGAGTGAGGCTTCCTAGATTCTAAAGAAAAATCAGAAGTCATGAAGGAAAAATGATAGATTTGATTGTATGAACATTTAAAGTTTATAATGGCAGAGACAGAATATTAAAGGAGTTAAACTAAATGCAACATTTAACAAAAGATAAATATTCTTTGAAAGGCAACTATGCACACCTTTATACCATCAACACACCAAGGAAGATATATATTCTTTGTATTATCTTCTGGGACAGAGAGATGGTTCAGTGGTTTAGAGTGTGTACTTCTGTTCTTCTGGAGGATTCAAGTTGAATTCCCAGTACGCATATCAGATAGTTTATAACTACCTGTAACTATAGCTGCAGAAAGATGTGATGTCTCTAGGCTCCTCAGGCATCTGCAGGCATGAGTATAATATCCCTACTCCTAGATCCACACATATACAAAATTAGTAGTAGTAGTAGTAATAATAATAATAATTTTGTTTTGTTTTTCGAGACAGGGTTTCTCTGTGTAACAGTCCTGACTGTCCTGGAACTCACTCTGTAGACCAGGCTGGCCTCAAACTCACTGAGATCTGGCTGCTTCTGACTCCCAAGTGCTGGGATTAAAGGCATGTGCCACCATGCCTGACAAAAAATATGTTATTTTTTAAAAGAATTATCTTCTGATAAGAGACAGTAGATATGAGAAAAGGGTATTTAAGAAATTCTTGATTCTTTGTTTGAAGCAGTGTCTTACTTACCCTATCACTAGGCTGGCATTTGAGATAGGATCTAATTGTATAATAGCTTTGGCTATCCAGGAGCTCACTCACTGTATAGATCCAGGTTAGCCAGAGATTCACCTGCCTCTGACTTCTCAGCTGGGATTAAGCGTGTTCACCACCATGCCAGGCTTCCTATGCTTGTTTTGATGTGAATTATGTGGTCTGTAATACAGAAGTGAAAGTCTCAAAGTAGGTAGTGTTACCTAGTTGACAAGGGTTGAATTTTACCTTACTTTTTTTCAATGACTGACTGTTTGCATTGGCATAATTGAATCAACTTGAGAAGAAAGGGCATTGAAGAAACAGTTAAAAAATTTTTTCTTAACCCAAAATTTTTCATGGATAAAATTAAGATTATAAATATTTACCACCCAGGTAGTTTTTTGTTTGCTTGTTTGTTTGAATTGTGAAATTACACAAGAGGATTTCCAATGTTAGGCTTTTAACTCAGTAAGCTTTCCTTCTATTCTAATTTCCCATTTTAAAAGGTGGGAGATAAATGCCGTGTTGGTGGCACACTTCTTTAATTCCAACACTTGGAATGCAGAGGCAGGTGAAATCCAAGTTGAGTTTGAAGCCAGCCTAGTCTACATAGGGAGTTCCAGACCAGCCAGGGCTACATAGTGAGACATGTCTTTAAAAAAAAAAAAAAAGATGAGAGATGAAGGCTGGAAATAACTACCACATTTAAATTATGATACTAATAAGTTCGACGTGAACGTTACTTTGTGATACTGAGCGAATAGTGATCAGGGAAGACTTCATGGCAGAGAGGAGGTCATATAAGACCAGCGTGGTTTGCAGGGTCGAAGACCTAAATGATACCCAGCTGTAGGGGCAGCCACAGCAGGGTATCGCCCCCTTCTGGCCGAGGGCGGCCCTGCCCCTGAGAGCGTCTCCAGCGAACGCCGTGCCCGAGGCACGCAGGCGCGGTGAGAGGACAAGGGCGCTAGGCGAAAGTGCGCATGCGTGGAGTCCTATGGAGGCGGTAGCTGCTTCGTCGTCGTGACTGGAGGCCGAGTACTAAACCGTGTGGGGCACGGATGGGATCCAGCTGTTAGTCGGTAGGCATAGGTAGGACCGCTGCCTTGCGGGGAGCCGTGGGCTGGAAGGCAGAGGCCTGGCGCGCAGGCCCGTCCCTGTGAGGTCGCGGTCGACTATTGTATGTGTCGCAGCGGCTGCGCACAAAATGGCGGCGGCGGGGGCAGGCGGAGCTGAGGGACCCCTGGGTGGGCCTCGGCCCTGGCCTGTTCCCCTCGCCCCTCGCCGACCGTGCCGTCGCGCCGCAGTGCCGCTGGGCGCAGCCGGCAGATGCTGCCGCCCTGCGGAGGAGCGGGCGGTCCCTCGGGGAGGTCCGGTCGCCCCTTCCTTTGCGCCGTGGTTCTGCCGCTCCTCAGGCCTGACAGCGAGCCGGGGCGGGGAGGCCGCCGCGCGCCCCAGCGCCTTTCGGAGCCCCTGTGATTCGCGTGCGCCCCCAGCCCTGCTGGAAGAGCGTCCTCGCTGGGGGCTGGGGTGGGGGCGTGCGAGGGTTGCGGGCCCAGCGCTCCGGTGAGCACCGAAGCCGAGAATGTCGGCTCTGGGATGTCGTAAATGGCGGTGACACTTCCACGTTCTTAGACGAGTCGTGAACACCGCACGTCAGGGATAGCTGCCTGTGTTGGCGTGGTTTGTAGCTTGGGCCTGTTTTGTTCAAGAGAAGATACCTAAACCACTGACTCTCATCCCCGAGGATTTTTCAGGCATCCTTTGTTGTGTGAAGTAATTGCCTGCGAGGGAGTCACAGTATTACAAAATCTTTGAGCTAGACAATGATTGTAGCCTCGAGCTATTTAGTATTAAAATTACCCGTTGGCAGTTTGGGGATTCTGGAAGGAATACTCAGCGTGAAAAGTTCTGAAGAAAAAAGGAAAAAGCTTGTCACCAGGATCCACCCGACCTTGCGGATTCATCTTTCCTAATCAGTTTTGAAATTGTGCGCACACACACACAAAATCACTACCCCACCCCCGTCATTTTGTTTGAAGGGTTAACTCGGTTTTCAAGGAAGTTGTGTTTACTGCTTCAGTTTAGAAGTTTAAAATCACAAACTTGAAAAAGATTCAAGAAAAATTAATATAAGGATGTTAACACAGAAAAATAAACTTGTTTATTGCGATTCTTCAAAATGTTAATGATTATACAGTTTAGAGTTAATGGACTTATTGCATTCTGCTTTATAAAATTTGACTTTTATATGCCCATATTCTGTAATGTGTGCTTTCAGATATGTGGAATCCAAAATGTGATACAGTAAATATGCTAGGCCATTTCTTGTCTTGTCAGTTGTGTTGAAACCAATAGGTAAAGATAAAACAGATGAAAGAAATTACAAAAGTCTCCTTCATTTGTTTTGATGAACTGGTTTTCAAAAATGTATTCATTTGACACACATGTATTACCTTGTATATTGATTATATTTTAGTATTTGTATTTGTTTATGGAGTGTGCTTGTGTCATAAATCTAGTTCTAAAATAAGGTTCTCACAGCTCCTACTTTCTGGATGTCTTCAGAGTTTTTTAAGGATTTTTTGAAATTTTAATTTTTATGTAATAGACAAAAATGGAGAGAGAATAAGTTTTGAACCATAGGTTTTGGATTTGAATCCCCTTTTCTCTTACTATTATTTGTGACTCAGTTGTTTTAGTCTTTCTAAACTTTTGTTTTCTTATTTGTAAAGTAACACTGCTTACTGCTTGGGATTTCTTTTTATGAGTGACCACTGAGATGAAGTATGGAATGCTCCTATCCATAGATGCTTCTTAATGAATTTCAGTTGTACTTATTTCAAAATTTAGCTTGACTAGGTAACATCTTCTGATAAATTGCAGCCTGTAGATACTCCCTTTTAACTAAAAAAGGAATTTAGGTTAAATTAATAGAATTGAAAATTATCAAACTTGAAAATGTTTTGCATCTGTAGTTTATATATTCCTTTTATTTCACTTACTAGAATCTATTGTAATAGTTTTACTTTTTTTTAATTTTACAAGTTCTCACTGGGTAGTGCAGACTAGCCTAGAACTCACTGTGTAGATCAGATCAGGGTGGCCTTGAATTTGGAGGCAGAGGCGGGGTAATAACTCCAAGTGCTGGGATTACAGGCGTGAGCCTGCTTTGTAATAATAATTAAACAGTTGTGTTACTCCAGTGTTGAATATATAGATTCAGTTTATAGGTGCCAGAGCCTGGGTGCTTAATTCACTGTGCCTTGCCATTGATTAAGGTTCGAATAAGTCTGTTCCGTTTCTTAATGAAAGCTATACTTTTTAGGAAGAGTACTTCTAATATTTAGGTACCCTGTAACACAGTTTGGGCTGTTTTTCAAGGAAACAGAAGCTAATGAATATTGAAATTTGATAGTTTAGATAGTTTAGAGATCAGCAAAAGAAAAAAAGTTGCTGTGACTAAATAAGCCTCATTTATATCCAACTTTATTGTTTTTATTGTTCTTCCATTTGAAATTTGTAGTTGAAAGTGCAAATGAGAGGAAAATATATAGAAAACCCAGAAGAGAATAGTGGAAAGAATGAGAGGCAGTGAGGTATAGAATTACATGGGTTCCATGAGGATCAAGAATAATAAGTTTGGATTGATAAGATCTTAGTGATTATCTTGGGTCATATGTATTTTGATTATTTTTCAGTACTTAGAAACTAACCTCTGATTTATGTTCCAGTCCTTTATTAAGTCTTTATATTTTTATTTTCATAGTTTTTCTTTTATTATACTTGCAAATAGCTTTTTAAATTGTCTCTGCTTAGTGAAAATTGCTAATTTTTTTTTCAATTTTATTTTTGTATTTTAAAACAGGGTCTTGCGATATAGCTCAGACTGGCTTCAAACTTTAGGTCCTTCTGCCTCCCAAATGTTTGCCTACAAATGCCTGCCACCAGATTAGTTTGTTTATTACATAAAAATTAAACACCGCAAATAAAAAGAATTAAATGACTTACCCGTGTAACTTATCATCCACCTTCAGTAATTGGTAACAAATGGTCAGTCTTGTGAAATTTCTTCTCTCTACCTCATTTTAAGCAAGTCTTACTTGTTTGCTTATCTATCTATCTATCTATCTATCTATCTATCTATCTATCTATCTATCTATCTATCTATCGAGACAGTCAGAGCCTCTCTTTGTAACCCTGACTGTCCTGGAACTTTTGTGTAGACTAAACTGGCCTTGAACTCACAGAGGTCTGCCTACCTCTGCCTCCTTATGCTGGCATTAAAGGCTTGAGCAACCACATCTGGGTCAAGCAAGTCTAATATCAGTTCCAGCATCTCAGTCAAAATTTTTTCTAAAATATTTAGGAGGTAAATTGCTTATATAAAATCATTAGTAACAAATACTAATAGATGTTTATTGGTTAATAATAATTTCTTAATCAGCAATTCACACAGTATTGAAATTTTCCTCTACCACTATTTAAATTTTTTGAAGTCAGGATCCAAATAAGATTTGTAACCAGAGCAGTTTATTTTTATGATTGCTTGGTATATCTCTCAAGTCCAATTATAAGTTCCTCAGCTACTTTTTAATTTATCTAAGAAACACTGTTTCTTATACATTAAATAATAGATAAGTAATGCCCTGCCTCATCAACATTTGAATCTGTCCCCACACCTCCAACAGGGTTTCTCTGTGTAGCTTTGGAGCCTGTCCTGGATCTCACAGAGATGCGCCTGCCCAGCTGAATCTGTGCATTTTGATGTAACTTTAAATGCTTACTTAGTGGGTAAAATTGTTTGCTGCCAAGTCTGTTTGACCCCCAGGCCCCACATGTTAGAGATATATAGTCCCCCAAGTTGTCCTCAGATGTCCACTTAAATAGCATGACACCTACATACCCCACGCCCAAATGAATAACAATGTATTACACAGGAACTGCTAGATCTCAGTTTATGAATTATTGAGGGAAAAGTAGGAGTGTTCAACTACTGTTTCTAATATAGTGTTTTCAGGAGTTGCCTGTATCTTAGTAAAAGCTTAATAAAAGAACACCTATCTGCTTAAAAGTTTTTTGTTTGCTTACTTAATGTTGAGTACCTGTTGCATGCCAGGAGTTATAATGTTAATTGATTTTCACAGCATATTTTAAAATTTTATTTCTGTATATGAATGATTTGACTGAATGTATGTTTGTGCACCGTGTGTGCAGTGCCTGAGGGGGCCAGAAGAGAGCATTGGGTCCCCTGGAATTAGAGATACTGACAGTTCTAAGCCACCATATGGGTGCTGGGAACCAAACCTGGGTCCTCTGCAAAAAACAGCAAGGGCACTTGCTTGCTGAGCCATCTTTAAATATTTTTTTAAATTCATATCAAATTGCACTCAGCTTTCTTAGTGCCACGTTTGTTAATAAACAGAATCAGAATGAAAACATTGAGTATATATATGATCGAAGTTCTTTTGTTAGCATCTAAGTTTTTAGACATTTTTCTGTGCTGCCTCTCTAAAGTTAGTTGATAGTGTTAAGTTTTACTTAGGGAGTGAACCAATTTTGTATGAAATCAGTCATTGGCACTCCTCCTAGCCTGGGAGGGTATGTTCAAATCAGTAGAAATTTCCCCAAAGATTAGATTATTATGGATTTTGTAATTGGCTGACTAATAGTAGTTTGGGAGAGTACATGATGTAGAAAAAGAAGGGCCTAATAAAAATTTGCAGCTAATGTTCTTTATTATATTGCAATTTGCCTGCCTCATGTTTTATTTGTTTGTAATCATTTTTACCTAGGATACAATTAAGTTATATATGGTTTTGTGGTGGACATATAAAATGTTGGATCATTAATTTTGAGTGAATTTAAGCGCTGAGTGACAGGAAAATGGATTCTCTTCTCTCACTATTTGACAATGAATTTTGTACATTGTGTTCTTTTATCTACTGTATATTGTAGGGATAAGGTGTTTTATAGTATGGTTACCAATGTTAGTAAATTTAACTGATAACATTCCTTAGTCAGTAATCTGGTTTGTGGCTTCACCCATTAGTGTTCTTTATAGACTTTTTCCCCCCTGAAGTGTAGGATCCGTCTAGGGCCAGATACTGCATGTAGTTGTCATGTCTACTTTACACTTGTTTAATCTGGAATGTTTTCATAAACTATTTCTCATTTTGGATTGGTCTGGTATTATTGACTAAGCCTAGTGATGATATGCGTCAGATCTGACTTGTGTATATATTCATCAACCCTTCATGGGTGATGCTGTTTTAACATATGTTGGCTAGCTTGTTTGCTGGAGAGACATTTGAAAACAGAAATGTCCTGCACATCACCCACCCATTCTAGGTATAACACTTGTGCAGATTCTTATCTAAGATATTTTTTACTGATAGTTTAAAAATGATGACTTTTCCTATTCTCTGATAGTTTAAAAATGATGACTTTTCCTATTCTACCTTCTCCTTGGTGCTCAGCACTCAAGAAGAGCTTTCTCTTCTCTTCCATTAGTTAATTTATTGGCATAGATGCCAGTGTTTTGTACTTTATTACTGTTCAGTTCATTCTTGCTTCCTCCCATTTCTTATTTGTATATCTTGTCTTCCACAGTGAGAACTCTGGTCCCCATCACCATGAAAACATTTACTTGTTTGTTCAATTCAGAAACAATAAACTCTTTTGGAATCGTTAAAAGAATACAATTTTGTTCTCTTTCCCTCGGCTCTATTGTTTCATCCATATTACAGAAAATAAACTGAAAAGAATAAAACCTTGTTCTTTTCTCCTCAGCTCTACCAAAACCGAGCATATTTACATTGATAGTAGAATCTTTGTCTTACTTGGATTAGTTTTATTTTTCTCCTTAAGTGGATTGTGGTTATTTGTATAAAATATGGTTATGCCATTTGGTTTCCTTTCCTTTCCATTCTTATTTAATTTCACATCTCTTAATGTCAAAACCATACAAAAGATGTCCTAATTAAAATGTTCCCATGTCCTCTTAGTGTTACATTTACCATTTCTCACTGTCATTCTCATACTGTCATTCTGTCTCCAAAAGAAAGATAATCATTGGTTCCTAACCTTCCTAACGCTTCAGCCCTTTAAGGCATGCAGTTCCTAATGTTGTGTTGACCCCAACCATAAATTATTTTTATTGCTATTTTGCCACTGTTATGAGTTGTAATTTAAATATCTGATATATAGGATATCTGACATATGATTCATGTGAAAGGGTTGTTGTTTGCCAAAAGGGTTATGGCCCATAGGTTGAGAACCATTGCTCTATGTACTCTTTTGTAGCTTACTGTTTTTGACACTTTAAGGCATAGTTATGTATTCTTAATTTAATATGTTGTAACCCACTTTAGGGAGATGGAAACAATTTTGGCCCATATCCTACATGAGAGACGCATATAACCTGAAGGTTGGACAAGGATGCAGTTGCATCTCAGAAGCAACTGCAGCTGGGCATCCAAACCTTCAGTGTTTGTCTTTTGGTGTTACTTCCCTGTATTGTGGGGCCTTTGCCTTGTTTTAGTGCTTGTGCTTTCTCAGTAAGGTGGTAAATACAGTTCTCAGCAGCATTTGAGTTTTATAAACATTCACCTCTTTTTTCTTTCTTTTTTTTTTAAGATTTTATTTATTATGTATACAGCACTCTGCCTCCATGTACACCTGCAGGCCAGAAGAGGGCACCAGATTTCATTACAGATGGTTGTGAGCCACCATGTGGTTGCTGGGAATTGAACTCAGGACCTCTGGAAGAACAGCCAGTGTTCTTAACCTCTGAGCCATTTCTCCAGCCCTCACCTCTTTTTTCATTTGTAATTATGACTAAGTAATCACAGGGATGATTTTTTTAAAATTCCAGCTTAGATCAGGTAGTTTCTCTTGAGCTAATCCATTTACTTGTCTGTCTGTATGTACATGTTTGTGCACGTGTGTGTGTGTGTGTGTGTGTGTGTGGAGGTCAGAGAACAGTCTTGAATGTTCTTCAGTTGTTGTTTACCTTTGTGTGCCCTGTTTAATAACCCTGTACCTTATTCCTGTAAAGTGGGGTCTCACTGAACCTAGAGTTAAGCCCATGGCCAGCAAGTTCTAGTTATTCTGTTTTTTCTATTCCCCTGCAGCACTGGAATACTGTGAGTTTGGGGGATTTGAACTCAGGTCCCTGTGTTTGTGCACTGTAATAAGCCCTCTTAGCATGATTGAGTCATCTCCCCAGCCCAATATTTTTATTTTTTGGAGACTTTGTCTTTTACTTATCTGGAACTTAACAAGTAGGCTAAGCTGATTGACCAATGAGTCCCCAAAGATTTGCCTGTTTGTCTTCCCAGTACATGACTACACCCAACTTTGAGAATCAAATCCAGGTCCTTGTACTTACTGATCCATCTTCCCAATCCTAATGTGCTGTGTTTATTAAGGACAGCAAGATAGGTGAGAATATCTGCCTGTGTTCAGGAGAGTGCCTTTTATAATCAATGCTATGCCATGGAGATACATTTACATAGCATATGTATTCCTAAAAAAATGAAGAAGTTATCTAATTACTTATTTTTTAAAAACCTGTTTTCCTGGGAATACTATTAGATTACTTATATTTGGAGTTTTTTTTTTTTTTGTTTTTTTACGAGACAGGGTTTCTCTGTATTGTTTTGGAGGCTGTCGGTATTTGGAGTTTTTAATATGTGATCTTACAGTGATTTGTCCCTAGCATTGCATGATAGCAATTAGTCTTTGTTAGTCTTTGGTTTAAAATCTTTTAAGGATCTATTTGTGTGTGTGTGTGTGTGTGTGTGTGTGTGTGTGTGTATCATATGTCTACAGGTGTTTGAAAAGGCCAGAAAAGGCCATCAGATCCTCTGAAGGTGGAGTTATAGGTGTTTTGAGCTGCCTCACATAAGTGCTCTTAACTGCTGAGCCATCTCTCCAGCCCCATCTTTGGTTTTTAAATTTAGATCTGAAGCCATGATTTTCACCCATTTTTTTCAAGTAGCAGCAAAGTCAATATTACTTTTAATGATGGCAAGTAGTGCTTATGGTTGTGTTTGCTTGGTCATTTCCTTAAAAGTGATACATTTTAGCAGTTTGGCATCTAACATAGTACTTACCTAAGCCACACTTGTGATACTTAAATTGTGACTGTGCCTCTTTTGTGAGACACAACAGAACAGAACTAATGACAAAATACTTTATAACCAACACCCAAATATATTTTCATCTTAGCTAACAAGCATAAATGAAGCATGAAGGTTTGAGTTTAATCCCCAGAACTTTATAAAACTATTGGGCCTAGAGAAATGATTCAGATTTTTCGAGCACCCACGTAGCACACAGCTCATAAACACCTGTAATTAGTTCAGGGCTATCTGATGCTTCTAGCTTCCTCAGCCATTCGTACTTACATGTATGTAATTAAACACTTGGAAAAAAATTAAAAAACAAGAAGTCTTTCAATATGTGGAAGAGGAAAGTCACCCACTATGGCTGCTGACCTTGGTCCTGAATGATAGTTGAAGTTGGTTAGATAATTGTAGCAATATGGACTTGGACAGTAACATCTTTTTAGCAAATTTAATGTCTGAGACCTGCAGGATAGTTATTCACATCTGTTCGTGGTTATGCGCATGGATTGTGGGGCTAAATTAAGTCTGAGTTTGATTTGAATGCAAATCCCAGCATCATGTCTATATGTTACCTAATCTCTCAGTGTAAAACTATGCATATCTCTGGAAGTTTTAAGAACTAAATGAGTAAGTCTATGTAAAGTGCTTAGAACAGCAACTAACACTTTATAGACATTGCCTATAAAGTTAATGATTGTTATGTATGTATTTTGCCTGTATCTCATCAATGGAAGGGTCAGTGCAACTGGTTTTGTTACATGTTATGTTCTGTGTTATAAGGAATTCCATGCTATTGCATCTCCCTTAATTAGGATTCGGGGTAATTAGATTCGGGGTGACACAATTTTACTTTACCTGAAACAACTGTTCAATAACAGGGATGTAAGTATAGTTTAATTGCCGTGTGGAATTTAGTAGATGTGAAGGCTTACTCCAAGGAAGAATGTCCTACAAAAATAAGTCTAAATAAAACTTAGAAGTTATAGTTCTTTCAGTTTTCTTATGTCTGATCACACACATACTAAGTGTGTGTGCATTTCTAAGAATTTTAATGCCTTCATCTTTTTTTTTCAGTATAAAACCACAAAGTAAATCCTCAGTCTTTTTCAAGATTATGTATAAGGACTTGTGAATTTCATCTCAGCACCTAGGACAGCACCCAGCACCCCACGTCGTGCCCAGCAATATACATGAACTCTGGCTTGAGGTTTGGGGTTTGTGTTCTGGATTCGGAAAAGAAGAGAAAGTTTTAGGGGAAAATTTAAAACTTTGTAAAATATTTGCAATGCAATATGGTATCATGGCTTTATTTCAAAATGTTTTACTCTGGCTGTAGAACCCACTTCATGAAGTAGTTTGAGTTAAAATGATCTAATATTTGTGTTTTAACTTTCAGCTTTGTGTTATTCTTGGAAAATTTCGCACCACTTGTGAATTCCTTGAGCCTGGGCATTGCAAACCCACTTCTGTTGGGCCCATCTCCTTTGCACTTTGCTCAGATTAAGACTCAGTTGGCGCTTCAGCAGCTGAATGCCGTTGCCTCACATGGTTCAGCACCACCTTATACTTTATTAAATCAGGCATTCTTGAAAGTAGCCATGTCGAGACCCAGGTTTAATCCTCGAGGGACCTTTCCACTTCAAAGGCCGAGAGCACCTAATCCTCCTGGGATGAGGCCTCCAGGACCATTTATGAGGCCTGGATCTATGGGTCTTCCAAGATTTTACCCAGCAGGGAGAGCCCGTGGAATTCCACACAGATTTCCTGGCCATGAATCTTATCAGAACATGGGACCACAGAGAATGAATGTTCAGGTAACTCAACACCGAACTGATCCAAGATTAACCAAAGAGAAAATGGATTTTCATGAAGCACAACAAAAGAAGGGGAAACCTCATGGTAGTCGGTGGGATGATGAGCCTCATATAACTCCACCAGTGGGAGTGAAACAGAGTTCTGTAGCCCAGGTTACAGAGCAGAGTCCTAAAGTACAGAGCCGCTATACAAAGGAGAGTGCCTCAAGTATCTTAGCAAGTTTCGGATTATCAAATGAAGACCTAGAAGAACTTAGTCGCTATCCTGACGAACAGCTAACTCCTGAAAATATGCCATTAATATTGAGGGATATAAGAATGCGAAAAGTGGGGCGCCGATTACCTAATTTACCTTCTCACAGCAGAAATAAGGAAACACTTGGTAAAGAAGCAGTTTCAAGTAATGTGATTGATTATGGGCATGCAAGCAAATATGGCTATACAGAAGATCCACTTGAAGTACGTATTTATGATCCTGAAATTCCAACTGATGAGGTCAAGAATGAATTTCGGTCACAGCAGAACATTTCTGCGACTGTTCCCTCTTCAAATGTGATATCTAATTCTGTGTTTCCTGTTGAAGATGTGTTTCGTCAGATGGACTTTACTGGTGAGTCCTCCAGTCAGTCTTTTTTCCCAGTTGAGAGTGGAAACAAGATGTCAGGCTTACACATTTCAGGACAGTCAGTCCTTGAACCTGTAAAATCTGTCAGCCAGTCTATTAACCAAACAGTTAGCCAGACAATGAGCCAGTCTCTTATTCCTCCATCTGTGAACCAGCCATCCTTTTCATCTGAATTAATTTCAGCTTTAAGCCAGCAAGAGCGGATCCCACAGAAGACTGTGATCAGTTCAACTGATGCACATGTTGGATCTAGAGGAAGTAAAAAGAGTTACCAATCAGAGACTGACCTGCCCATTCGGTCTCCCTTTGGGATTGTGAAAGCTTCGTGGCTACCAAAGTTTACACAAGCTGGTGCCCAGAAAATGAAGAGACTGCCAACCCCTTCTATGATGAATGATTATTATGCAGCGTCTCCAAGAATATTTCCACATTTGTGTTCTCTGTGTAACGTAGAATGTAGTCATTTGAAGGTGAGTGTTTTTAAAAGATTGCTGTACAATGATGCTCAGCGTCCAGGTTTTCTCTAAATTCTGTTATGTATGCTGCTGCTAACAAAGCATTAAGTAAATGACCAATTAATTTTGATTGCAACCCTGGCACCTACTTGTAATCGTAAGTAACCTTAGTACTGCATTCCTGTTACTTGACATAGTGTATAGTTTGCAATTTATTTGAACTTTTAGTTATCCCATTTACACAGTATCAAATTTATATAATTATGTACTCATAACAGTGTTACATGAGAAAATGTGTTGAAGATTTATTAGACTAAAAATATAAAACTCATTTGTAATATACACTTTCAAAGGAACAGTATATTTTAGCCTTGCGTATATCTGTTCTAAGATCTTAATGTTGCTTTAATTGTTTCTGATTTTTGTATGGACTAGTAATTTTTCAGTGTTTCTTGAGAAAGCACTTTTAAAATAATTTCATAACAGAATGACTCAAGATGTAGTGATGATTATGGAACCAATCATGGGCTCAGAAAATACAGTAAAATGCAGGAAATTTAGAGAGAAAATTTTGTGTAGGTCCTGAAGAATAGTATTATGTAGTATATGCTGTTTGATATTAACCACTGGTAAATCTGAGCAGGAGTCACCCCTGTCCCCCTTTTTACATACATGTACAGGAACCACTGGTTCTTCTGTTTACTAATGCAGTTTGTAGATATAGATGGTGGTGAGAAGGGAATGCACTTTAAAAGAAGTTTTAATTTAAAGCTTTAGCCTTGAATTGTCTGGGTGGCTTGAAGAGGTTTACTCATGTGTTGATTTTCATTCTCTTGTTATTTATTGTTTATCTCCTACAAATACTGCCATACTGTCTTTGTATTCATTTATCAGGTTTCAGCCAATAATCTAAAACCTGAATTGAATACTCTTCTCTTCAAGTTAACTCTGGCAAAAGAGAGCATCATTCTGGGCTGGGAGTATAGTTCAGTGGTAGAGCACATGTTTAGCACATATTTAGCACATACCAGGCCCTGGGTTCAGTAAGAAAGCAGAAATTTATCCATTTTAGACGAATATGCTGAATTTTAATACTGTAGTAGTTGCCTTATTCCACCAAAGGGGATTAAGTTGTTTGTCATTAAAAAAAAAATCTCAGAGTAATTTATTTATAACACTTGGAAATCTTATAAGTATCCCTAGATTGAGTGTTGAATGCTCTTTGTTATTGTAACTGAGCATACCACTAACACTTCCATTTATTTTGAACTTTTAATCAGTCATAATGAATTGAAGAATATCTTAACTTGTGATATTTTTATTTTATATTGTAGGAAAAGTGTCTATTTGTCCATTATGTTTTTACTGATTCAGCTTTGTATGTAATTCTATAGTAGATTCCAGGGTAGAAATAAAAAACTATATAAAATTTGTTTTGTAAAGCAGTTTATATAGTCTCATCAAGAGCATATACCCAAGGATGTTTTAAATATTAGAAACAGGCAGAGGTAGGTGGATCTCTTAGTTTGAGGCTTGCCTGGTCTGCAGAGTGAGTTCCATGATAGCTATGGCTACATTGAGGAAACCCTGTCTAGAAAAACCAAAAAGAACAAATGGTTTGCTGATATTTAGCCATTTATGCATGACATTGAGGAAAGATATTTATTTCTATGATTTTAGATTTGTAGCCGTCAGGCCAGCATTACAGTGCCTGTAGAATATCTAGCAATTTGTGATGAAAAAGAAAAGCTTAAATCTGCTTTTGGTTTTTGGTTTGAGAAAACTTGTACAGTTTAGTTAGATAAGGCTGGTACCAGATGAACTGTTTCTTTGGAATAGAGTGATGTGGAAGAGAAGTCTTTATGGAGTAGTTTGAAGACATTTTAGAAAGTTGAGAAAGGCTTAATATGCTTTTCTAAAGAAGAAAGATGACATTTCAGATGGGAACAGCAACATGTAGAGAGGAGGCAAAGATTCTTAGAGAAGGCCTTATGGTATGAGGCAGTGAAGAACATTCTAGGATAGAAATAAACATGCAAGGCCTTGAAAAGCTATTGTCAATTTAGATTTGAGGTGGAAGACATTGGGGACCTAATTAAATTTTCAGAGAGATTTAAGTGTAGATATATAGGAAAAAGGGAGATGGGGTGGTCATTTAACTGGTAGCTTCCCTAGTTATTCAAGTGTAAGATAGAGAAGCCTGGGCTAATAAGATAAAATAAAAAATTGAAAGCAGAGAAAAATCATTTAGACATTAAAAAGCACTTCTTTTGAACCATGGAGATGGCCCAGCGAGTAAAAGCACTTGCACACAAGTATAAGGACCTGAGTTCTTTGATTCCCCAGGATCAAAGCCTGTCAAAAGCCTGATAGTTGAATGGCATGAGCATCTGCAGCAATCTTAGTACTCTTATTGGGAAATGAGTAGAGACCAGAAAATCACTAGAAGCTTGCAGACTACCGTATATACAGTGAAAACAGCAGTGACCCTGTCTCAAGTGTGGAAGGTGATGACTGAACTTCAAGGTTGTCCTGACTTCCACAAGTTTGCTATGGCTTCTGTTCCCCTGAGTTAACATAAAACGAGCATGTGTGCACATGCTTTGTGTATATGTATTATTGTTCTGAGTCTTAACAGTCAGCGTAACAGATTGGGAGTCATCTAATTAAAGAATTCAGCACTGCTTGATGGACAATGATACCATGTGAATGTGGATTTAGATGTACAATTTGCCTCTTGCTTTCATGATATATTTTATTTCCTTGTATATATGTATATATTTGTGTTACTAGAAATACGTAGCTAGTACTTATGACTTCCTAATTTCAGGCTTTTTTCCTATTAAGTAAATCCTACAACATCTTTGCTTTCTATATTTGAGCCTTTCAAACTGTAACCTGAGGTATACTTTGAGAATGCAGTAATAGAATGCGTTTCTTCACAAACTGGGGTTCAGGTTTTTAAAGAAATTCGCCTTGATTTCCTGTGTCCTTCTGACTGAAATTTTGATTCAAGACACTCAACCAATTTATATACTCATTTATGTATTTTGTGTGTTTGTGAATGTTGGTACACATGTGTCCAAGTGAGTTTGTGGAGGCCAGAATATTGTGAGAATAAGGCCCTCTCTTTTCATCATGTGGGTTCAGGTAGGGAT
Source organism: Mesocricetus auratus (assembly GCF_017639785.1). Classification (NCBI taxonomy): domain Eukaryota; kingdom Metazoa; phylum Chordata; class Mammalia; order Rodentia; family Cricetidae; genus Mesocricetus; species Mesocricetus auratus. Next base: position 147,200,355 of record NW_024429266.1, on the reverse strand, counting down.
TGAATTCTGGTCATTGGGCAACAGATATTTTTTTTATTCAAGCTAGTCAGAAGATAAAGAGCAAGCTTTGATAGTATTAGTGTTTTCATAGCTTGATTCAGAGTCAGTCCAAGTCTAGTTTTTGGAGCATTTTTGCTTCTTAGATAATTATTTTCCTGTAGAGGTAGTGCTGCTTTTGAGAAACTATCTGGGTACCATAAAGTCTGAAATTGGGGTTGCATAGGTAGGTTTACTGAGCTTAGAATATCAAGAAGAATGTCTGTTGGGAGACAGTGTGTATGTGTGAGTTGAATTAAAGGTAGTACCTTAGGTAAGCAGGGCATTGACTACTTTCAGCTTATATAGATACTACAAAGAATCATCATCCATTATTGTCATTTCTTTGTGTTTCACGAAAAGCTGAAAATCAGATTTGGGTGTGAGATATGGATTTATAAATGTTGATGACTTACTCAAATATAAGTTTTTTTTCCCCCCTTTCCCGGAGACAGGGTTTCTCTGTGTTACAGCTCTGGCTGTCCTAGAACTTATTATGTGGACCAGGCTGGCCTCAAACTCATAGAGATCTGCCTGCCTCTGCTTCCTGAATGCTGGGATTAAAGGTGTGTGTCATCACCCGGCCAAATAAAACATTTTATGGTGCAAATAAATCATGCCTCGTTTCCTGCCTGCCAGTGTGTCTGTTTGATAAAAACAATACCTAATTTATATCAAAGACATGGGTTGGGCATTTTACTACAGACTCTTGATTGCTGATTTCTTTTAGCTTTTTATTTGTAGCACTAGGGAGGCTATGCTGACATTTTGGTTTTACAGTATACAATTAAGCCAGGAAATTTAATGAAATCCTTTAGTCTGTCAAAACTTGGATGTTGTAAGTAGCTTGACTTTCAGGTAGCTCCTGCCAAGGTAGAACTCAGAATTAATGTCAACTGTAGTTTAATTGTGGAAGCTTTGTTTTTAGAGATGATGTAAATTAAAATGTTTTTGAAGTGGAAACAAGTTGTTTTCAGAAATTTAAAAGTGCAGAGCTAATAGGTCTTTATTTTTTTTTTTTCCTTTTCAAATGCTGGAGGAACAATAAAACATTGAGTAATAGACATGTTCACTTTGGAGACTATTATGTTAAAAACTGTATTACCTGCTCTTTCTTTCCTGCCTCTCTTTTAGTGAAATATATCTTCTAGGAGGTATTTATTGTTATAGATTGTAATTTTAGGACATTCATTTGTAAACAAAGTGTATAGGAAAGCATTTTTGTTCATTGTAAAGCTGTATCTGTGAGGAATACTATGTCTTTGAAATTGTGTTACTTTCCTTTAAATCTTGAAAATAAATTAGATTTGATCATTGGTATTTTTTACTATTATACTAATCCTTTTTCCCAGTATAGTGAGTACCTTGTTTGGAAAGCCACTAGCTTTTGAAGTCATGTTTTGATGGTCAGTGTCATTTGCTTAATCTTTAGAAAATTAAGTCATCAAGACGCAGTCTTTGGAAGGCACCATCTCAGAGATACTACTGGATAGAATTTTTGTTATTCTTTGAAATGTTGCTTTTATATTTCAGATGTTATTTTTGAATTTATGCTTTTCTTCAAGTCTAAATATATGTATGCATTTCAAAATGAATGAATGTTCATGGGTATGGTTTTTAAAAAATTGTACTTAAATATTTTTTATATGGGGTTAACGTGGGGTGGGGTTAAATGCATTTGTTTGGAGGACTTTCATTTTTGTTTGTGAAAAAATTATGTTGTATCTAAATACTATTTATAATTCAGTTTGTTAAGTTTTCAAATACCCTTTGTAATTTAAAAAAGCCTAACTCATTAGTGAGCATGAGGATTGTTTTAATTGCAACCTTCTCTTTTTTTACAATAGGACTGGATTCAGCATCAAAATACTTCCACCCATATTGAGAGCTGTCGGCAATTACGTCAACAGTAAGAACATTTTCTTCCCTTTTTTAATAGGCAGTAGAGTTTGAAGAAAATAGCTAATGATCACATATAACTATTAAATATTTTATTCTGACAATTATGTTAAAATACTTTTTAAAGCTATTGCTTATTTAAAATGATCATCCTAGAAAAGTATGTTTAATTTTTCAAAAGGAGATCGATAAAGCTTTTCTCTTCCTTAGTACCTGTTTTCAGAATAAAACTTAAGGGGAGGAGTTGATAGCCCTGCCTTCCCCTCCCCTTTTTTTTTCTTTTCTTTTTTTGTGTTTTTGAGACAGGGTTTCTTTGTGTAACAGCCCTGTCTGTACTGGAACTCACTCTGTAGACCAGGCTGGCCTTGAACTCACTGAGATCCACCTGCTTCTGCTTCCCAAGAGCTGTGATTAAAAGGCATGCACCACCACCACCGCCCGGCTCTTAGTCCTTTAAGCAAGGTATCTGGGAGGGTTTTCCTGATGGTCATAGAAATCGAATTTATAATCATAACCATCTTACCATGTTTCCCTAACGTCGTTAAATAGTTCTAGTCACCAGCCTGATACTCTTTTGGGTTTTGAGATTATTCAGTACTCTTCCAGTCTAAAGTCATAATCCTAACTCAAAATACATTAAACTCTTTTGAAAATTTTGTAGATTGTTTACTTTAATATGTGTGTGAGTGTTTTGTCTGAATGTATATCTATGCGTCACAAGCTTGCCTGGTTACTTCAGAGGACAGGAAAGTATTAAATCCTCTGGAACTGGAATTATGGATGGTTATGAGCCACTATGTGGGTGCTGGCAACTGAACGAAGTAACAAGTGCCCTTAACTATTGAGCCATCTATTCAGCCTCCGCAGTAGTTTTAGAGAAAGAGAATTAGTTCTTCTGACTGAGAAGTTGCAGAGAGTAGCTCTAATTTTAAAAATAGCTGAATTTCACATCAAACAAAAATGAGTGTCAAGAATATTTTCATTTCTTAGCAATGCTCTGGCCTTAAAACTTAGTTCTAGTGGTGGCACACATCTTTAATCCCAGCACTTGGGAGGCAGAGGCAGGTAGATTCCTGTGAGTTCAAGGCTAGCCTTGTCTACAGAGTGAGTCCAGGACAGACTCTAAAGCTACACAGAAAAACCCTATCTCAGGAAAAAAAAAAAAAAAAAAAAGAACCTCCCTCTTTTTGAGACAAGGTTTCTCTGGGTAGCCCTAGCAGTTGTCTTAGAACTTGTTTTGTAGATGAGGCTGGCCTTGAACCCACAGAGACCCACCTACATCTGCCTCCAGAGTGCTGGGATTAAAGACTTATGCCACAGTGCCCAGCCCTCTTTTAATGCTTTATTTCACTCTTTACCTTATTCAGGTTGTGTACTGCTGAGAAATTTTTTTCATGATTTCTTCTATAAAAATTTGCCAATTGAAATAAATTGTCATCTTCATTCTTTGTTCTCCTAAGCTTCATTATGTTTCATTGTGTATATATAATATGTGTAGTTTGTATTGATAAATATTTAGTGTCTTTAGTCTTTAAACCTTATGCTTTCTTCTTTGTCTCTTTTAGCTTTTTCTGGACTATATAGCACAAGGAGTAGCTGGTTAGCCTGAGGGAAAAAAGATATATTGTACTAAAATTTTAGTATTAAACACAGCTATACTGTATTATATGTATATGCTTGACTTAAAATCATCCATGGTATATAAACATGATTATTTCTGATTTCATTCATGAGAAAATGGTGACAGAGGGAGACAGATTCCATACTATTATATGTAAACTAATTAATATAGTTAGTTCCTCTTGCCCATGGCTCTTTGCTGTTTTATTTTTCCTCAATATTTTCATATGAAAAGATTTCAAGCCACAGAAAAGTTGGTAGGAGATACTATATTCATTAATTTTTTTATATTCACCAACGTTAACATTTAGTTCTTTTATTCATATTTAGCATTTGTTTTCTAAGAAAGATTTTTCCATAGGCACAACACACTATATTTAAATGACTAACAGTTAAGTCCACATTACCTTCTCCTTCTATTATACAAGCCTGATTCAGCCTCCCAGTGGTTTGTAGATTTTTTTTTTTATAACTGTTGTTCAGAGCACTCATCTGTACCAGCAATCCAAGATTCTTTCAAAATTCAAGCAATCTTTTAATCTGGAAAACTTCCCTTTGTCTTTCCTTTCTTTTCTGGTATTTTCACAGTGTTGACCCTTCTTGAAAAATGTGTGATTATCTTTTGAATATCTTATATTCTGTATTTTTGTGTTTGTTCATTAATAAGTTTAGACTGAACATTTTATTACAAATACTTCATAGATAATACATGTGTGTATTTACTGCATCACATTGAGACACTGAATGCATGTTAATAACACTAGGAGGATCATACTTGCAACACATATTTTGTAATATGTTGAATGGCTCATACTCCTACTGCATTTTATGTTTATTCCTTGAGCTGTGAGGATGAGAGCATGCATTACTACATAAAGCTGATAAAGGCCTAGATCATTATTATTGCTGTTCATTTGTTTTTTGAGGCAGGACTTTCCTATGTAGTCCAGAGTGACTGACTTTAAGTTACATGGCCATTAAATTATAGAATGCACACTTAAACCTAGTTTTGTTTGATTACCAATATCTTGTTTTAAATACTTTCAAGAATAGAAACACATCTTGAAGTGAGTAGATGAAACAAAATTATGCATGTGTTAGAAACTATGAAAGTGGTACATTGGACTAAAATTAACTTAAAAATAATGTAGTCGTTTTTATTTTATATGTTGTGAGTGGTTTGCTTAGATATATAAATGTGTACCTTATGCATGCCTTGTGTCCACAGAGATCAGAAGAGGGTGTTGTCACGCCCTTAAAATTGGAGTTACAGACAATTATAAGCCGCCATATGAGTGCAGAAATTGAACCCAGGTCCATTGCAAGACGAGCAAATGCCTTTAATGACTGAGCCATCTCTCTAACCCCTAAAATTAACTTTTTTATCTGTATGATTTATTATCTTTTTGGTTAAAGATGCTTTAGGCAGTATATCTGTCTACTTCCAGAGCAGGAAAGAAGTAGAAGCACCCTGAATTCTTGGACTAGGGATGTAGCTCTGTGATGATATACTTGCCTAGCATGTGTGAGTTCTTAGGTTCAATCCCTAGTACTACAAAACAAAATTTAAAAGATAAAAGAATTGCTGACTTCTTTCTATGGAGGTGGGAATGCAGACTTCAACTTATTTAGGTTTTGAACTGTTGGCAAACAGTGTTGTTGGGTTAGCTTATAAACAACATCTGAAGCAAGCAACAAATAAAACTAATTTACCTCTTCCAAGGGTTTTGATCTCATTTATATTTTTCTGAAAGATAATTTGTTGATCATCTGCTATTATTAATTTGGGGGGTTGGGTGCAATGGATTTTATTGATACTCAAGAGGGTAGGACTTCTAAATCCCTCTTTTGAGGATCTGGAATGGAAACTGAGGGAAGGTGGCTCAGGGTTTGAGGCTGAGTTGTGATAAGAACTCCTCAGCATCTGAGTAAGGCCCTCTCTCTTCCTCTTATTTGTTATTGCTGGGGTAGCTGTTCCAGAGTGTCTTAGTTATTGTTCTATTGCTATGAAAAGACACCATGGCCAAGAAGTTCTTAAGAAAACAAAGCATTTGATCAAGGACTTGCTTACAGTTGTAGAGTTAGTCCATGATCATCACAGTGGGAAGCAGACAAGCATGGTACTAGACAGTACCTGAGAGCTTTACATCTTGATCCATAGGCAGAGGGTGGGGATAGGGCAGGGGAGAGAGAAGAGAGACAGAGACAGACTGGGCCTGGTGTGGATATTTGAAACCTCAAAGCCCATACCCAGTGTCACACCTCTTCCAACAAGGCCACTTGTACTTCAACGGTCATGTCTCCCAATGTTTCCCAAACAGTTTTAACTGGGAACCAAACATTCAGACACAGGCTGTGTGGCCCATTCTCATTGAAACCACCACACAGAGCTTCTTACTCTTTGGAAACCATGTAGGTCACAAAGTCTACCACTCTGTTGCCGAAGCCACGTTCATTGTCATACCAGGAAATTAGCTTGACAAAGTTGTTAAGAGCAATGCCAGCTCTAACATCAAAGGTGGAAGAGTGGGTGTCGCTGCTAAAGTTGTAGTAGACAACCTGGTCCTCAGTATAGCCCACGATGCCCTTTAGTGGGCCTTTCAATGCCTACTTTAGCATCTTCATGTTATTGCACTGGTAGCTTTTTCCAGGTGGCATGTCAGATTCTTCAGGGGCACATTAGAGATAAGAATGTGAAAGACCATGCCAGTGAACTTTCTGTTCAGCTCTGAGATGATCTTGCCACAGCCTTGGCAATACTAGTGAATGTAGGAATGCTGTTCTGGCTGTCATGCTCCAGCTTCCCAGAGGGGGCATCCATAGTCTTCTGGGTGGCAGTAATGGCATAAACTATGGTCACAAGTCCTCCAACAATGCCAACATGGTTGTAGATAACCTTGACCAGAGGCTAAGCAGTTGGTGAGACAGGAGGCATTGCTGACAGTCTTTTGTGAGTTGTCATATTTCTCTTAGTTCATGCCCATCACAAACATGGCACAGCTGAAGGGGCAGAGATGGTCACCCCCTTGACTCTACCTGGCAAGTGGGCCTTGTCCATAGTAGTGAAGATACCAGTAATCTATAACATACTTGGCACTAGAATCACCCCTTTTGTTGTTGATGGGATCTTACTTCTAGACTATGGAGATGACCTTCCCATTGATAGCACATTTCCATTCTCAGCCTTTACTGTGCTGTGAAACTTGTATTGGTAGAACATTTAGTTGAGGTCAGTGAAGGGTCACTGATGGCAACAATATCAACTTTGTAAAATTTAAAGGTAGCCCTGGTGACCAGGCATCCAATACAGCTAAATTTTCCCCCTGACCTCCACCATTGTGTCTCAGGCACACAGCTGCGAGATTCAACTGTCTCTGGAACAGGGAGGAGCAGAGAGTCTATTTTGTACCCTTTATCTTGCTGCTGAGATTGAATTCTTGAATGTTAGTAATGTAATATAGTCACTATGTCCAATTACTAGTAGGTTACAGATTGGTAAATTTAGGACAAAGATGTAGTCTTTCTTAACTTTCTTTGATACTCCTGTTCCCGATACCTCTTTTTCTCCCTGATTCTTTATTCTTACATTGTTTTTTTTCTTTATCTGTTTTAAGTGTTAGCAAATCTTTATTCTTACATTGTTTTTTTCTTTATCTGTTTTAAGTGTTAGCAAACATAAGATTCTATTCTCAGACTCAATGTTTATATATCTAACTTATGTTACTTTCAAACATGGAAGAGTATAGCTTTGGCTTCTTTATGTTTAATTTCTTAAAATCTCAGTCTTTATCTTTGCCCTTAGTTCTAGATACTCATTTATAAATGTTCTTGAAACATTTCCTTACTATTTTTGCTTTAGAAATGTTCATGAGAGCCGGGCGGTGGTGGCGCACACCTTTAATCCCAGCACTCGGGAGGCAGAGGCAGGAGGATCTCTGTGAGTTTGAGGCCGGGCTGGACCGACAGCCTCGAAAACAATACAGAGAAACCCTGTCTCGTAAAACCAAAAAAAAAAAAAAAAAAAAGAAATGTTCATGAGAGCAAGATGGTTTTGTTGGCAATGGTGCTTGCCATGCAAGCCTGATTACCTGAACTCTGTCCCTGGATGTCATGTAAGGTTGAAACGGCACAAACAGAACTGACTCTACAAAGTTCTCTGACCATATGTGTGCCATGGCATACACAGCTGCACATATACTCATGTTATGAACTCCCATTGCTGCTGCTGCTTTTTTGGGGAGGAGGGGTTCTCTGTGTAGTCTGGCTGTCCTGGAACTCACTTTGTAGAGAAGGCTGGCCTTGAACTCACTCTGATCCACCTGCCTCTGCTTCCCAATTGCTAGCATTAAAGACATGTGCCACCACTGCCTGGCTGTCTTATTTTTTGTGCAAGTTTATAACCTGATTTCAGGAGCCTTCCTAATTTCTTTCTCAACCTGTGTGCCACAATTCCTTTGGAGCTCGAATGACCCTTTCACAGGGATCATTACCTAAGATCATCAGAAAGCACAGTATTTACATTACAACTCACAACAGTAGCAAAATTACAGTTATGAAGTAGCAGTTGTTGGAACTCTGGCATTATGCTGACCCCACCCCCTGATAATGGGTGGGGCACGCACAGTGGCATGGCCCTGTCATCACTGCATCACTCGTGAAGGGGCTGTGTAAGGACGCAGTGTGCATGCCTGAACTTCCCCTTTTAAACTCGCACCCCTCACCCCTCTCTCTTTCTCTGCTCCCAGTTGGCCAACACCTAACCCCTGTTTCCTCCACTCTTTTCTCCCTTCTCTCATCTTTTACCCTCTTTGTCTCTTCTCATCTCTCTCCCTGTAATTAGCTCTATGGTCAATGCATCTCTCGTTCCATCTCGCCCTAGTAATCTTAAACAAAAGAACAACAGCAGTGAAAATAATTTTATGGTTGGAGGTCATTACAACATGAGGAACTGTCTTAAAGGGTCTTGACATTAGGAAGATTGAGAACTAAAGGAACCGTTCTATATTGTTTCCTTTTTATTATGCCCTTTATTACTTTTGTGCTGCAGCAAGCTACCTGGAGTAGGACCAACTGGGGTTTGCCTCCAGGATCTTCTTTGTTCCACCATGTTAGCTGTAAACAGGTCCAGGCCTGCTGATAGATTTTTCTTTTTCTTTTTGAGACAGGTTCTCAACAAGTAGCCCTGGCTGACCTGGAACTTGCATATATATGCCAGGATTGTCTTGAACACACAGAGATAATGTCTGTCTCTGCCTCTCCAATGATCAATATATTTTTAAAGAACTACCTAAAAAGCTGCTAGAAATGACTTAAAACATGATATGATACAATGTTGTGTGTTCTGTGTGTCCCAACAGAAAGTGTGAAAATGATATGTTCCCTGGAGGTTTGTTTTTAAATTATGTATATACATATGTGTCTGTACGTGGGTACATGCCTATGTGTATAGGTTCCTCCAAGGTCAGAAGCATCAGAAAGACTTGGAGGTGGCTATGAGCCACCTGATGTGGATGCTTCTCTTCAAGAACAGGACACCATGTTAACTTTGACAAGCCTTTTCAGCCTTCCTCTAGAATTTTATAAAATGGGTGAGATACTTGTCTTTGTCTTTCCTCTATGTATGGGATTGGTGTGCAGTAGGGGAGTGCATTGTGTGTATAGACTTGTATTGGCCACAGGTCAATGTTGGATGTTGATCCTTAGGAGCCTTTCATGTTCATTTTTGAGATAGTATCTCTCACTGAGAACTGGGTCTCATAGTTATGTTAGGCTAACTGGCTCATGAGCACAAGGTATCTGTGTATCTCTACATGCTCAGCATTGAGATTACAGGCACACAGCTTGTAATGGGCTGTTTTTTATATGAGTTTGGAGTTCAAACTCTGGTCCTCCATCTTGTGTAACAAGTTCTTTACAGGCTGAACTATCTTCTCAGCCAGATCATGTAGATCAGTGATTCTCAACCTCCTAATGTTGCAACCCTCTAATGCATTCCTCATGTTGTGGTGATCCCCAACAACAAAATTATTTTCGTTGCTTCTTTGTAACTGTAATTTTGCTGTTGTGATGAATTGTAATATATATATTTAATATGTGACCGACCCTGTGAAAGGGTCATTCACCTGCAAAGGGATCTCGTCATACAGGTTAAGAAATGCTAATGTGTGAGCAGTGGTGGTGCCCGCCTTTAATTCCAGCACTCTGTAGGCAGAGATAGGTGGATCTCTGAGTTCGAGGCCAGTCTGGTCTATAGAACTAGTTCCAGGACAGCCAAAGCTTCACAGAGAAGCTCTGTCTTAAGAAAAAAAGAAAGAAAGAAGAAAAGAGAAATGCTAATGTAGATGAAGATGACCTTGAACTCTATCCTTTTTTCACCTCCCAAGTACTGGGAAAGCAGCTACGAACCACCATGTCTAGCATCTCTCTTTTATATTCTTTGTTTATCCCTACCTAGACTAATATTTTATATCTTAAAAAACTTGGTATACTATTTATTTTACTTTAAAAAATTGAGATCATGCTGAATGTTTTTCTGATGTTTCTACTAGTGTGATACCTTAATCAGATGTTATTCTCAAAAATAAAAGTGTTATTCTCAAAAAAATCATATTTCAACTTAAAAAAATTTTTTTTGTGCCAGGGTTTCTCTGTATAGCTCTGGCTATCCTGGAACTTACTCTGTACACAAAGCTACCCTGCAATTTACAGAGATCTGCCTGCCTCTGTTTCCTGAGTGCTGGGATTAAAAGTGTGTATTGCCACCACCTGGCCATATTTTTAACTTCTTAAATTATATATAAACTTAAGTTTGAGCAGTTCTGACACATTTCAGGTAAAGAGTAATTGATTGTAATTAAATGAATAAAATATTATATTGCTTGAACTATCATTAATAGTGTTTATGTTTTAAATAGATACCCTGATTGGAACCCTGAGATCCTCCCATCCAGAAGGTAATATTTTTTAATAGTATTAGTTACTACAACGTTATTTCCTTTTAAAAGTAAACAATAAAATTTTTAGAAGTTATTTTTTGAATTGTCCTGTTTTTATCATGGTTTTGTTGTAGACAGAATCCTGGCTAGCTTAGAGCTCTGTATGTAGAACAGGCTGGTCTTGAACTCAGAGAGATCCACCTACCTCTGTCTCTCAAGTGCTAGGATTAAAGGTAGAGTGCGTGCGTGCGTGCGTGCGTGCGTGCGTGCGTGCGTGCGTGCGTGTGTGTGTGTGTGTGTGTGTGTGTGTGTGTGTGTACCTCTGTCTCTCAAGTGCTAGGATTAAAGGTAGGGTGTGTGTGTGTCTACACCCTGTTATTGTGTTTATTTTTAAACAGTTGGCAAAATGAAAAAATGATGAGTCTTTTTATTCCAGTTTAAATGTGTATTCTTTTATGGGCTTTCTTTAGTCTTAATATTTTATTCTGATCCTGTTATCATTTTGTATTGGTGGGTACTTAATTATAAATATGTAAATAACTTGAATACTGAGATTGTCTTACTTAGTTCTCAGTTCCTTTGGGGTCTGCACATAGGTGTACACAATTCAGTGTGAAGTATGTTTAGATGGCATAATCTTTCAGGGAAAATTCATTGAAAGACAGTTTATATAAATAATTTCCAGCCAGGTGGTGGTAACACACACCTTTAACCTTGTACTTGGGATACAAAAGCAGGTGGATCTCTGTGAGTTCAAGACCAGCCTGGTCTACAGAGTGAGTTCCAGAAAAGACAGGGCTGCATAGTGAAACCGTATTTTGACAAAAACAAATTCCTAATTTCTTTACATAACTTATAATAATTGCAAAATAATTGATACAGAGAAAAACATAAAAAGTAGATAAAAATACTCTAATGTAAACTAGAAAGAAGAGGGTTCTTAGCAGACTGAAGGCTAATCATCTGTTCAGATTACTTATTCTGTACTCATAAGAATAGATACATTTTTCATTCACTCTTTCACTTATTTTGTGTGTGTTGGTCATAGGCACACGCGTATATGACATATGCCATGACATATGCCATGGTGCCTGTGGATGTCAGAGGACAGCTTTCCAGAGTTGGTTTTCTGCAACCTTGTAGGATCTGGGGATCAAACTCAGGTTGTCAGGTCATCTCGCAAAGCATCTCTTTTCACTGAACTGGTTTGCTAGCTTTTAAATAAACTATTACTAATGGTAGTTCATAACTTATAATCCCAGTGTTTAGGAGACTGAGATTAAGAATTGTCACAAGTTCAGAGTTATCATGGGTGGGCTACATACTAAGAATTTGTCTCTCAAAGGCAAGCAAGCAAACAAACAGAAAATACAATGAGAGGTCTGGAGAGATCGCTCAGTGGTGAATAACACTTATGTTCTTATCCAGGACCTGAATTCAGTTCCTAGCACTCATGTGGGTGGTTCACAACAATGTATAATCCCAGTTCTAAAGATCTGGTATCTCCATGGACACCGGAACACACATGCACACTCGTTCAGACTCACAAATAATAAGTATTGAAAACGAATGTTTGTTAAAAAGCTACTTTTGATATTTAATATAGTTAAATATACATTGAGTTGCTGAGTCTTGTTTTTGTTTTCCTCTGTAGAAATGAGAGCAATAGGAAAGAAAATGAAACTCCAAGAAGACGTTCTCATTCTCATTCCCCCAGTCCCAGGCATTCTAGGAGATCAAGCTCAAGTCACAGATACCATCGATCTCGAAGTCCAGCGCGTTACAGCTATAGACCAAGGAGTCGAAGTCCAAGAATTTGTCATCGTTTCATTTCTAAATACAGATCCAGATCCAGATCCCGTTCTCCACATCGAAGTCGAAACCTCGTTAGAAGAAGCCCAAAGTCCTACCGGTCAGTTAGCCCTGAAAGAACCTCAAGAAGATCAGTGAGATCAGGTACACTAATGATCCTGATGCTATCACTTTGTTTGGAATTCTGGAAATGAACTGTTGTATTTTATTAAATTTTAAAGTTGCTTTATGAAATTGGCTCACACTTGAAAGTTGGCAAGATGTATGGAAAGTTTAGTTCATCTGCATCCATTTTAAAACTCAAACACCAGGTTGGGTGGTGGTAGTGCATGCGTTTAATCCTAGTATTAGGGAAGTAGAGGCAGGTGGATCTCCGAGTTCAAGGCCAGCCTGGTCTACAGAGTATGTTCCAGAATGGCCAGAACTATACAGAGAAACCTGCCTCAAAAAAAAAAAAAGAAACAATAAATAAATACATGCATGCATGCATATATACATACATAAATACATACATACATACCAAGGACCTAAGATAAATCATGGTGGTACACACTTGTAATTCCAGAAAATTGGGAGGCTTAGGTGGAGGATCAAGATCTCAAGATTATTCTCTGCTACATGTAGTAAGTTTGAGGCCAATCTTATATTTTGGATAATTATCTATTAATAATTTTCTAAAATCCTATTTATTAAAATACATATGTACATGTATACATACACACATAGCCTATAATGAAAGAAACCCTTGTTCATGTTAAGGTAGTACCTTGAATATATCTTCAGTTATATTCAATATATTTTAAGAAGTTGAATGGAAATAACTAAAAAGTGTAAGCACAGTATAGTCCAAAACCTTAAGTCCCCCCCTACCGTTCCACAAGGTCTTTTCAGTGTTGTGAGAGGTCTTTTCCTTCTCCAAGAACTTATCTATATTCTAGTTGACTTTCCTTGTACTTTGAACCAAAATTGTGTATCTGCCATACATAATGGGTACAAAAGCAGGAATTTATAAAAAAGCAGGGATAGGTGTCTTTCAAGTTTTGTGTTAACATATTTGGAAAATTGTGGAGTGATACTACTCATTTATCCTTTTCAGAAATAGTAACTTTTATAAAAATGCAAGTTGATTATCAAATGATTTACTCTTTTTAAAATTCTATTTTAACATCTGATGTGTTAAATAAAAAGAATATAACAAAAAATAAACTCTGGTCTCCTGAGTTTGTCAAGAGACTCTACATCAAAAAATTTGAGAACTGTAGACATAAGGAAAACTCACTGAACAAAGGAACTGCTGTGTATAGAGCTTGAAGAATGAACAGTTGAAGATTGAGAACTGTGTGCCTGTGTGCAAGCATATATGTAGTGTGTGTATTCCCTACTAAGCTTGAGAGAATGGCTCTGTAATCTTACTTATGTTACTCTTAGTGTCTTGAAATGATTCTTTTAAAAAATTTACTAGATTGTATGGTTTTATGAACAGTCTTGTAAAATAATTTTTCATTAAATAAATATTTGCTTAATAAATGCTTGAATAAATAGTTAATATACTCTTAGAAATAAAATCCAAAGAAATGAGACAACAGGACTGGATTGTCATAAGAGTGCTATATGCCTTTTACTTCTTTTTAATTTGTACATATGTATATATGTTTTTTTAACCAGATAAGAAAAAGGCAGTAGAAGATGGAGGACAACGTTCTGTACATGGGGCAGAAGTTAATAAACAGAAAAACATTGAAGCAGTTGATAAAGGACTCTTACCAGCCCAAAAGCCTAAACTTGCCAGTGGAGCAAAGCCATCAGTGAAATCTGTAAGCTCTATAAAGAGTGACTCACATTTAGGAGAACATGCTGCTCACAAGGTTAAGAATCTTGAAGATGACAACTTACCAGAAAATAAACCGGCATCTGGTAAAGGTGCTTTTATCCAGAGGAAGGTCAGTAATTCTTTTGTGGATTAGCGCAAGTGTACCTGCATTTACTACTATGACAAACAAGCAGAAAATAAAATTGGGTCTTTGGAGGCACATTTCCAATAAATTTGAAATAAATATTTGTTAAATTACTATGATGTGAGATGATTGTTTTCTTATGAATAATAAAAGCCTAATAATTCAGTATTGGTTAGGAATGTCAGATGCTTAGTGTTTCATGTAGTTTAGGAATGCCCGATGTTTAGTGTTTGATGTGCCAAAAAAAGTTATAGTCAGAATAGTACTATGCTCCTTTAGTGTAGTGAGGCAGGCTGAAGCAGGAGGCTTGCTACAGACACTATCTCAGAACAAAAACATATGCTGTGATATATTGATGAAGCTTTTTGTTAGTGAAATGAGTGTAACCAGCATTAATGAGTCTTAGTAATTTTTATCAACTAGAAATATGAGAATTGATAATTTCTGTCTATACTTTCTGTGTAGTAGTGTAGTTTGTTTTTTAGTCCTGTTTTACTGGATTATATATTTTAATTATAACCTATTTTTTAATATATTGAGATACTCTATATTTAGTTGAATTATTGGTAAGTAACAGCTCCTAAACTGTCATAATAACTCCAATTGGCCTAATATTTTTGTGGTGTTGTAATATGTACTTCTGAAATTGTTCAAATATATTGAAGACTTTCAAAAATTATATTCTTTGTTCTAAAATACTATATTTAATGGTTAACCTTAAAATAATAAATATGCAGATATTAAAGTTTGAGATCATTAGGAACATATATTGAGTGTAGGGAAAATTTTTAATTAAACTGCTAAGATTTTGTGTCAGGACTTCTGTTGACAGAATTTTCAAAAAGATTTCCTTTTTTAGTTTATTTTGGTAAATTTTGTATTATAGTAATGTGTACTCATATTATATACACTGTATATATTATGTATAATATGCCTCATTCCCATTTTTTTGTTTCTGTTTGTTTTGAGACAGAGTCTTACTATGTAATCTGACTGTTCTGGAACTCACTATGTAGACCAGGCTGTCCTGGAACTCACAGGGATCTGCCTGCCTCTACCTCCTCAGTACTCAAGATTAAAATATACACCACTCTGTCTTGTTTCTTACTTCATTTTTTTAAAATAAACTTCGAACAATAAATACTTTTTATTATGAGTTACATATGATGACTTGCTCACCTTTCTGGGCTTTAGTCTTTCAGAAAGAACACAAGCTCATTATCCTCTAGCTCATAGGTATCTGCTCTGCCGCATTGGCCGAGTCTTAGGGCAGTACAGGCAAGCAGTTTTCCCTGCATTTTTCTTTTAAAAGACAGCATGTTGCTATAATGCCCAGGTTGGTCTTAAACTTTGATAATCCTCACCCTCTCAAGTGCTGGCATTAGAAATGTGTACCACCACACCTGGCATGCATGGGTCCCAGCCCTTGAATTACTGGAATGTAGAATGAACAAAGCTACAATGTTTGTAAGAGATCCATAAAGATAATAAGATGATTAGTAGAGATTATATGTGGAGTTGTGATTACTGTACCTTGTATCTTTTGTGTTTTCTTTTTAATTTTCTTTCATTCCAGATTCGACTTCGGAAAGATCAGTCTTTGAGTTCCAATTCAATTCTTCTTGTATCTGAACTGCCAGAGGATGGCTTTACTGAAGAAGATATTAGAAAAACATTCCAGCCATTTGGGAACATTAGCGATGTCCTTCTTGTTCCTTGTAGAAATGAGGTAAGTCATCAGTCATTTGTGAAAATTCAGGCAGACTTGTTGCTTTTGTGTTGATGTTGTTGGTATCTTAGTTGCTTATGCTGTGAATGTCACTATTCACTGACAACATAAATGTTCCACAGTATTTGATTGTGACAGAATGAACAGCTCCTAAGAATGAACAAGGTCCAGGGAATAGACATGTTTTATACAGTAAAGGGTCAGATAATAAAAATTTGAGGTTTTGTAGGCTGGTGATAGGGTTACAGGTATTTTGCCATTGTGCTATAGAAGGTAGGTATTGATATGTAAATGAGAAAGTATTGCTGTTTTTAAAAATTGTAAAAACAAACATGAATTTGGCTATAAAATTAAGTTATATATAAATAAATGGTTTCCTTTGTACAGTTAATATATTTTACATGTATTCTATATTCCTAATAAAGTTTATGAATTGTGTACCAACCCTAGATTGAGAGTAACAGAATACTGTGAGTTAAGGCAAAGGGAAGAAATGGTAGTTGCTCATAAGCAAGAGTCTTTAAATAATTTGGGGCTTTGTAGTTGTGGATTTGCTCAGTGATAGAGTGCTTGCTAGACTTTGGGTTTGGTCCTCAGCTCAAAATGTTCCACCTATGCTCATGCATGCAGTTTTAATTAAATGTCCTGGACTATAGACAAAGAAATGAATATAAGAAAAAGACTTTCTAGGAAGATGAACGGGTTTGGTGAAGGGAGGGCATAAGAAAAGATCTTTTTTGGGGAGTGCGTGGTTTTCAAGACAGGGTTTCTCTGTGGCTTTAGAGGCTGTCCTGTAACTAGCTCTTGTAGACCAGTTTGGTCTACAAGAGCCCACAGAGATCCGCCTGCTTCTGCCTCTGCCTCTGCCTCTGCCTCTGGAGTGCTGCTGGGTTAAAGGTGTGCGCCAATACTGCCTGGCAAGAAAAGATCTTGATAATCATATCAGATATGATACCTAGAGATCAAAACTGAGTCTCTTTTACTAGATAAAAATTTTCACTGACCCAGGATATTTCTTAGAGATTTCTTTGGATACTAAAAGACTATAATTTCTTTCAATGAATGTGTGTTTTGTCTACATGGAGTCTGTACACCACATGTGTGCATGATACTTGCAGCAGTTGCTGGGATCTGAACCCAGATCCTCTGGAAAAGCATCCAGTACTCTTAACTGCTGGACCATCTCTCCAGTCCATTCCTTATTTTTCATTACTTAGAATTATTTGTTCAGTGCAGATGAATCTTCAGTAAAAATAGTTAACATTTGTTTGGTAGTTCCTAACCTTAGTTTAAAAAAACAGAATCAGGCTTAAAGAAAGCTAGGCCAGATCTTGGCTACCTTCCTGTTGTTCAGTTAACCACGCCTTCCCATTTCTTCCTATTTCATGAGCCTGCCATGGTATGAGCCTGTAATGGTATAGAAATTTAATATAAAGTAAGATATTTATTACATGTGAAACAACCTTAAGATCAAATTATAGGTTAGCAAAACAAACCAAAAGAAGCACCAATTCTTGAGATCATAGTTTTCTGTTCCCCAGAAAATCATTAAGTCCATTTTAAAAGGCAGGGCCATAAGCCAGGTGAGATGGCATTTGGGATGTGGGGACAGTAGGGTCAAATTTTGAAGGGCAGTCTTGGCTATATAGTAATTTAATGTCAGCCTTTATGTTTCATACATTTTTGAATATAGATAAAATGGATGTTTTAAGCACAGATTTTTTTTCATTCACAAAAAAATTTATTTTAGGCTTACTTGGAGATGGAGTTTAGAAAAGCAGTTACTGCAGTCATGAAGTACATTGAAACAACACCTCTTGAAATAAAAGGAAAAAGTGTGAGAGTATGTGTTCCAGGAAAGAAAAAAGCACAGGTAAATTAAATTGATATGTTTTTGTTACTTTAACTTTTTAAATGTGTGGGTCATGTGCAGAAATACATAAATCTTAGTCCAAAAGGTTAAAAAACTTCTCTCTCTCTCTCTCTCTCTCTCTCTCTCTCTCTCTCTCTCTCTCTCTCTCTCTCTCTCTCTCTCTCTCTCCATCCATCCATCCATCCATCCATCTGTCCCACCACAACTAGTATAATATAATACTAAATGGTGAGCAATGGACTAAGTCAATAATAGTACCAACTTAACAAACCTGAAATGCTTTCTGGCTTGCAAAGGAGAAATAATATTGACAGCATTATAGGAGTTCCCATAACTCGTTTGTTCCAATTCTTAAACCAAAACAGGTATTCCTTGGTTTTTGAAGCCATAATTATGTTTACAAGTTTTGAACTTTACATCAATATAATCTGTTCTGTTTTCTGGAGCCTTTGTTTCTTTAGAAATATAAGTCAGTGTTTTGGGGGCTGGAGAGAGGGTTCCGTGGTTAAGAGCACTCACTGGCTGCTCTTCCAGAGGTCCTAAATTTGATTCCCAGCAATCACTTGGTGGCTCACAACCAATTGTAGTAGGATCTCATGCCCTCTTCTTGAATAAACGCATACGTGTAGATAGAGCACTCATATGCATAAAATGAAACATTAAAAAAATAAATCAATGTTGGAGTTTAGGTTTTCTAGACCATTTTCTATGCTATTCTAAAGTATAGATAGAATACTTTAGAAATTTCCAGTAAGCTTTGCTTTGGTTTTATATATATATATATATATATATATATATATATATATATATATATATATTTGTAATATTTGTAATTTAGCTTTTTATTTGCTATGGAACACCTTCTTTAAAGATTTATAAGCACATATTCCTCAGTCATTAGTAATTGAACCTTAAAATAACTGAAGCATTCCCCATTCCTTTTGACTTCTATGTTGTGTTGTGTTATTATAATGATTATCCTGCTGGCTTCTTTTGGATGGATACTTGAATTATTCCTCTTTTTTTCATTTCCAAAAGCAAAACTTTAGTTAACTCCTTATGACTTTTATAGGTCTTCCTTTTGTATTTCTGATTTTATACACCAGAACAGTTGTTGGCTGAAGGATGTAGGTTTTAAAGCATCACCTGTACAGTAGCTATATTCATTTACACCCTTGTGATTTAGTAGAACTGGTATACTTGTAGCACCATCTTAATCTCTCCAATTAAAAAAGTGTAGTAAGACATGCTGTATTATTTTAAAAATAATTATTAGCTACCTAAGTTAACTTCTCTGTTGAATTCCCTGTAACTTTTCCCACTTTTCTATTGATATTTTTGTTGATTTTTCTGGAGAATAGAGTATCACTGTATTGCCCAGGTTGACCTCAAATTCCTATCCCTCTGCTTCAGCTTCCCTGGTACTGTTATAAGCATGAGCTGCCAGATGCAACTTTCTATAGTGGTTTTATCTTTAGATAAAAACATTCATTTGTAGGTGTTTATTAGCCTTGATACTAATTTAGTATTCTGTATTCTATCTAGAATGTATTGTCTTCAGTATGTTGTTTGCATGCATATACATGACATTTAAATTTTCCATATACTGTTAATGAACCAGTAATATGGCTCAGTGATGTGCGGCACTTGCCATCAAGCATGATGTCCTGAGTTCAATTTCTGGAACCCACATGATGAAAGGAGAGAAGCAATCAACTTGTTAAAGTTGTTCTTTGGAATAGGCATATACTCAAAATAAATGTAAAAAGTATTTTTAATTGATATATACATGAATGTATTTGTATTTTCTTCTGTGCATTTTACTTGATTACTTGTTGTGTTCTATAAGATCATTTCTATTCCAATGCCAAAAATACAGTCTCGCTGTTTTCTTGTTCTGTTATTAATACGCATGTAACATATTTTAATATATATAATAGCATAACATATAAATATGTAACATGTTTTATATATATAATATAACATATATAAAGAGAAAGAGTATAATCTGGTTGAAGTCAGTATAATTTCCAAAAACAGGTAAGTACCCGAATTCAAAACATCTGCCTAGCCTACCCTTCCTCACCAATTTAAAAGGCTGCCTGTGTGCAAACTGTTCTACATTTATAGATGTGTTTGAGATCATTCTTTTGCATAAATCTAATAATAATCCTTGTCTTTCTGGTAGAATTCTTTTTTTGTTGTTGTTGTTCTTTATTTAAATAGATGTTGATAAATCTATTTTGTGTGTCTGTATATGCATACACTCACATTACTGAAGCTAAAGACAGCTGTGAGATTTCGTCTTTTCTTACTTTGGATCCTAAGGGTCAAACTCGGACATCAGGGTTGGCAACAAGCTCCCTTAGCCACTGAGTCATCTCATCAGCCTCTATTTTGATTTAATATTGAATTAGGTTTATAATCTATTTAGAGTGTCTGGTAATACTGAGATTTGACTGTTGAGTTTATATTAATGACTTTACAACATTACATCTATTCAGAACTTCAGTTTACTATTTACATTTTATGCTTTTTTTTACAAGTTTTTTTGTGACTATTTTGTTTTAGGTCAACTTTTTAATTTATATTTTATAGGTATGAGTGTTTTGCCTATATGTATATGTGTGCACCATGTGCAAGTCTGATGTCCTTGGAGGTCAGAAGAGGGTATCAGATACCTGAAACTGGAGTTAAAAACAGTTGTAAGCTGCCATATGGGTGTTGGGCATTGAATCTAGGCCCTCTAAAAGAGCAGCCAGTATTTTTAACCACTGAGCCGTCTTGCCCCAAATTTTATAATAATAAATTTAAATTTTATTGTTTTATTTGTCTGATGGGTATATAGATTCAGGCACATCTGTGCCATGGTACACATATGGACGTCATAGGACAACTTTCAGGAATTGGTTCTCTCTTTTCACTCTGGAATCAAACTTAAGTTATCAGTTTGTTCAACAAGTTCAATAAGCTTTTATCCAGTAAACAATTTTGTTGACCCAAAGTAGTTGGAATATGTAATAAAAGCTCTTAAAGAGTCTGTTATATGTGGCTCTTTATTTTGGATTTCATGTTCTTCAGTTTCAGTTACCCAGGTTCAACTGTAGTATAAAAATATTAAGTGGGAAATTCTGAGATAGATACTACATATGTTTAAGTTGAGTGTTGTCAAGTCCACACTGTCTGCTTTTATTATGCTAAGATATGAAGAACCCTTCTGTTCTTATATACATATACACACATACGTGCGCGCGTGCACACACACACACACACAATGTATACATTGTTGGCTCTAAAGTTACTACTGGTTTCTGTTTTATGTTGACTGTTGAGAGTTAATGTACTTTTATGTTTTTTAGATTATATAAAACAATTACATAATTTCTCCCTTCCCTTTCCTTCTTCTCAACCCTTCCATATACCACTCCTTGCTCTCTCAAATTCATTGCCACTTTGTTTATTCATCGCAGTTACATGCACGTGTGTACACACGCACACACACACATACACACATAAATATTCTTAAATAAAATCTTCTCAGTCTATATAGTGTTACTCATATGTTTGAGAGCTGATCATTTGGTATTGGATAACCAGTTGGTGTACTCTTCCCAGAGAAGCCTGTTTCTTCCACTCCCAGCATTCCTTAAATTGCCTGTAGTTCTTAGTCTAGGATTGAGGCTTTGTGATGTTTCTCCTGTCCACTTGAGCATGTCTATTGGTGTCATCCCTGTTTAGGCAGTCATGTTAGTGAGATTTTATAGGTGTAGCTTCTTGACATTACTAAGAGAAATAATCTCACAGCAAATTCCCTGCTCTTTTGACTCTTACAATTTTTCCTTGGGGGAATGTTTTATAGATATATCCATTGAGACTGATCTCCACAACTCTGCATTTTGATTAGTTCTGGTTTTCAGTCTTTTGTCTGTTGCAAAAAAGTTTCCTTCATGAGGGGTGATGGCTACACTTATCTATGGGTATAAGAACAAATGTTAACAGAGTAGTTGGCTAGGTTTCCAGTACTAGGCTTGGTTTCCACCTTGTTAAGTGGGTCTTAAGTTCAGTTTGAGAACTGATGGTTACCACCAAGATACGCATGCCACTACTGCACCCTAAGGTGCCAGAATGTTCGTTGTTGTAGTTCATTGGTATCATATAGCTGGGTAGGACTGTTGGTTGCTTCCCTCCTTTGGAGGTTTACATGGTACCCTCTGGTACTTTCTGAGATAGAATTTCATTATGTGGCTCTGGTGAGTTCTTATGTAGACCAGGCTGGTCTCCAACTCCACTGAGATTGGCCTATGTATGCCCCCCACTGTGACTCTGCTCCTCTGTGACTCTGCCCCTTTGCCTCCTGAGTGCTGGGATTAAAGGCATAACACCACCTTCCCAAGAACTCAGGGTACTTTTTTGTTCAAGTAATTCTTACTTTATTCAAGTATTGCCTTAAGGTATATATTGGCAGTCTATATATGCCCACGAAACCACGAAATACTTCTTTGAAGTGAAAAGGACAATATTATGTTTTGAGAGACCACATCATGTAACTTTAATTACAGTATATTGTGTTCTATTACCACCATTAATTTTATTTTACCTAATTTATGCATTCAGCTTTATGTGTAATGAAAAGCTATATGGTCTCATACTGTGCATAGTTTCATCTACTAGAGATCTTTGAGTGCATTCCACTAAAAAGATAAGACTACTGATTTTTTTCCTTCAGTGTGATGAAAAGTTTTAAGAGTAGGAGCAGCAAGTTACATCTCATTTTATGTTGTTGAAAGAATGTGGGTGTATAGAAAGGGAGGACAGAACAACTGTTGTAATGATCATAGCATGATCATAGATTTAAGGAAGTATAAGTAGAAAAGGGTAATGAACAGGGTGTTGGTGGCACACACCTTTAATCCCAGCACTCGGGAGGCAGAGTCAATTGGATCTCTGTGAGTTCAAGACCAGCCTGGTCTACAGAGTGAGTTCTATGACAGCCAAAGTAGTTACAGGGAGAAACCCTGTCTTGAAAAACTAAAAGAAAAGAAAAGAAAAAAGGGTAATGCGTTTTTAAACTTCAAGATTTTGAATGTTTTCATTGTTGAATTCTATATATTTTTCTATATTGTATCAACTGTCTGTTTTAATTGGAGCTAATTTTTTTTCCTAAATAATATTTCCTTCTTAGAACAAAGAAATGAAGAAGAAACCTTCAGATTCTAAGAAGTTACCTGCATCTGCTTTAAGGTAAGCGAATCTGTGTTTTCATATGAAAAATTAATGTATATGTATGTTAAGAAATTTTAATTTTTAAGACTACATCTTTAACCACCACAATTTTAAAATTGTACATAAACACTCTAGTTTTAGAAATTTATAGAACTTAGAACCAATTTCAATCGTTTCTAATTTTTTTTTTTTAAACAGAAAAGAGACAGATGCTTCAAAAACCATTAAAACTGTTACTTCAGCCCCTTTTGGTAAGTTCGCGTGTGTGCGTGCATGCATGCGTGCGTGTGTGTGCGTGTGGTCAGTTTGTAAAGTTAGAGGACACCCTCAGATGCCGGTCCTTTTACTTTTTATTTGTTTTGAGGCAGAATCTTTTGTTGCTCAATGTTAGGAAGACATTTACTGAACCTTTAAAACAGGTGACCCAGACACTGTTCCTTTTGGTTTGTTTATTTGTTTGTTTTAGTTTTTGTTGTTTTGTTTATTCAGACAGGATCTTTCTACATGGTGTCCTGGAACTTACTATGTAGACTACACTGACCTCAAACTCACAGAGGTCCTCTTGCCTCTGCCTCCTAGTGCTGAGATTAAAAGTGTGTACCACCATATCTGGCCTACAGGAGACTTATATATGAAAATTTTTGTTATCTTTCCATAATTAAAGAAAAAGTGAATCAGACTACTTATGGTGAAAGATGGTAAAATTTTGCTACCACGATAGGCTGATGACTTTTTTGTGTCGAAATAGAGGCCACCCAACTCTCAATCAATATTTTTTCTTTTCTGTTTTAGTTTTTTGAGACAGGATTTCTCTGTGTAACTTTGTAGACCAGGCTGACCTCGAACTCACAGAGATCTGCCTGCCTCTGCCTCCCGAGTGCTTGGATTAAAGGTGTATGCCACTACCACCCAGCGACTGTCAGTCAATATTAATGAAACTATTTGTCCAGCCTGTCTGAAGATTAATATTGTTAAATTTTATTAAATGAAAGAAGGAGGAAAATTTATATATTTGCTTTTTAAGCATGTATGAATACATACATATGTTCTTATGAGTCTTCTGACTACCTCCATCCTCAGGAATGCTGTCCTCCTTTTAGGCAGTGTCATTCATTTACTCTGAGCTTACCAGTTAACATAGTCTCTGCCTTCCCAGGGCTGGGATTATGTCATTATACCCAAAAATTTTATATGAGTTTTGGAAATCTAATTCATGTCACTATGTTTACAAAGCAAGTACATTACCAACTGAGCCACCCCCCCCATCCAACACTAAAAGAGTGCATTTTGACTTATGTAAGAATTTTTGTAAGTAATAATGTTCAGGACTGAAAGATTGGAGGATATAATGCTCTTTGAAAATTATTCCAAGGTTATCTCTTACCTAAATCTGAATGTTCTTTGTAATGTGCTAATGAAATACATTTTCTAATTATTTTAGCCAAAACTGGGCGAATAAAGCCATCTACATTCAAAGTGAACAAATTTGCAGGTATGTTATTTTTATATTGCCCATTTGTTTCTTGTAGTGCTAGGGATTGAATGCACTGCTTTGTGTGTTCTAGGCAAGTGCTCTAATATTGAGCTATACTGCCTGTCCTGAAGTACATTTTTATTAGGATTCTAGTCTTTAACTAAATTGCTGAAGAATTAATTGGCTTATATTTCATGTGATAGTGTTTTAAATATATGTATTAATCTTTCAGATTATAGTCATTTAGTATGGGATTTAATATACAGTGCTCTAATATTAATTATTAAAGAATAATAATGTAACCGAAGAAGTGTTTCTGAGAATGAATATCATAGCTGTTTCTCTACTCTTTCATTGAGGACTTATTTTCTTTTATATTCTAGTTCAGATAAATGCACATGTAATTTTTATAAGCTATAGTGTTTTGTTTGTTCGAAACAGCATTCCATGTATCCCATATGGGCGTTGAATTTGCCATGGGATCAAGACTGGCCTTGAATCCTGATCCTCCTGCCTCAACCTCCTGAGTGCTAGAATTACAAGTGTGCACCACCATACCTGGCTCATTGTAGTGGGTTTTAAAATAATGATTAAGATTCTTTTCACTTTACCCTAGTGTACTCCTCTCTTCTCCTTTCCCTCCTACTTCTGCTAAATATAGGTTATGTCAAGAGATATTCAGGGTAGAGATTAGTATATTAAATTGTCTTCTTTGTTAAAAAGTGAGATACCAGTGTAATTGACAGATTTGGAATTTTCAAATTAGTCTAAGGTTGTCTTCTGAGATAGTCATACATTTTTAGGAAACTTTGAAATTTCATTTATTTAATAGTTTGATTTAAAGTTTATGGGATCCACAAATGGAGATTGCTGGGCTGGGAAATAAGCTGCTAGCCATCCCTTAACTGCTGGGGATAAATCCTAGGCATTTTTCCTTAAATGTCTAGAATTCTCATATAAGTGGTAACATTAATTGTCAATGATGATAACAGTTATAAATTATAAGAAATCTCTTAACTGGCTTACTAAGGGTCAGTTTCTTTCAGAATAGCAAACTTGTGAATTACTAAGAATTGACTAGTTATGTGCCAAATTGTCAGGAGAAGCAGTTACACATTATGGACAGGGATACATTCATACATCATTCAGTAAATGTTTGAAATTGTGGATAATTTGTATTCACATATACATATACATGTACAATTAAGATTTCGAGACAGGGTCTTACTGTGTATTCTAGGATAGCTTGGACTCTTAAGAAGACCAAGCTGGCCTCAAACTCAAGAGATCAGCCTGTCTCTGGCCTGTTGAGTACTGGGATTAAAGGGGTATGCCACACCTGACTGTGATGAAGTTTCATTTATTAATTAGGCACAGTAAGTTATATGAAGTCTGTCATACTCCTGATTTTTTAAACAAAGCACTTTATGCCTTCTTGTATGGATGTATGAGTTAAGAGGATCACTGTGAGACCTCAAAGGTCTAACAGAGATGGCTGTTAATGACTAATGGGAAGTAGCATGTATGGCCTGCATATGCTGGACATTCCATTTCTCAGAATGACCCACGATTATAATTTAGGAAGTTCATTTTTCTGAAAATTTCTATTTAGTTCTGACTTGTTGAACAGTTGGCAGTTTATTATGAGTAATTAAAACTTTGAATAGTAAAACTGCAGATATTGGAAGGGCAGGTTTTTTTGCTCTTTTGCCTGTCTTTGAGTATAATGGGTGAATGTAGATTATTTCTGTTTTTATGGATGTTAGTGGATCTTTTTATATGATTTATTTTAAAAGAATAGCTGTAATCTTATAATTTCTTGTATTACAAAGTTGTAACAATTACTAACCTTGTGGCAGGTCATGGGAGAATACATAGAATTAAGTAATGCCCAAGCTTTAATTTGTATAAAACTTTCTGGACTGTTTTCTCTTTACTTTCTTGCTAACTATAATTTTCTTTTCAAGACAGGGTTTCTCTGTGCCTTTGGAGGCTGACCTGGAACTAGCTCTTGTAGACCAGGCTGGTCTCGAACTCACAGAGATCTGTCTGCCACTGTCTCCCGAGTGTTGGGATCAAAGGCATGCACCACCACTGCCTAAGTCCTTTCTTATATCCATGTTTTTTTTTTTTCTTTTGTGTTAGTTTGTCTGTTCTTTGGAGCCTCTTGGGCTTCTCTGTGGGCAAACAATTAACGATAATGATTGAATCCATCAGTAGCCATTAGTTCAGCAACATGGAATAGGGTCCTTTGAATCTCTCTCTGATTCATGACTAACGATTGAATGGCCCAGTCTTGTGCAGTCCCAGTAGAGACAACCTCAGCTGCTATTGTATAGTGTTTACAGTGGCCTTTTCATGCCCTAAAGACAGCATTTCACAGCTCTTCTTCCTTTCTTCTGGCTCTTAAATTCTTTGCATAGTCTCTTCTACAGGTGTGTGTGTGTGTGTGTGTGTGTGTGTGTGTGTGTGTGTGTGTGTGTGTGTGTATGTGAGCTTTAATGGTGTGGTGTTATAAATTTCATCATTGCTTATTCTCATCACCTAGTATAGCCGTAGCCATGAGTCTCTGCATTTACTACACCACCCTTTGCAAAGACTGGCTTTTTTGATTAAGGCTGTGAGTAGTGTTTGTCTATGGTATAAATATTAATATTAATGTTAGGTATACAATATTTAACTTTCCTTTAGACCCTAAAACCATCTCAGCCATGAGTTTTTGTCCTTGGTTATAGTACCAGGTGTGAATTTCCTCCTGTGGAGAGTACCTCAAATTCAATTAAAGAACAGTTGGTTACTCTTATAACAGTCTTGCCACTATTGCACCTGTAGGCACATCTTGCCTGTCAAGTTTCTATTACAGTTTGTAGTTTTCACAGCTG
This sequence comes from Mesocricetus auratus, assembly GCF_017639785.1. Classification (NCBI taxonomy): domain Eukaryota; kingdom Metazoa; phylum Chordata; class Mammalia; order Rodentia; family Cricetidae; genus Mesocricetus; species Mesocricetus auratus. The sequence continues at coordinate 147,172,917 of NW_024429266.1, read as the reverse complement.
GTTAAGACTGTTGATCCATTTTCTCTGCAAGCAGCATTCATAGTACCTTCTGAGACTGGGGAAACAAGCCAGAAGGGAGAAACTTTCCAGCTCAGTTCCAGCTTGAGTTCTGTTATTTCTTCTATTGAAGATGAGTGGTGACTTCATCTATATGGTCTTACTCATTTAGTTATGGTGGGCAACTAAGAGGAACCAGCAAGAGTTTGTTTGACAGTTTTGAAGCCTAGTCCATAATATATATGGCACTGGGATTTTTTCCCCCCTAATAATAGATCAGCTAGGACACTAGGAACAGACTTCATGTGGCCCTTGTAAGATGGATTAAATGGATTTCAGTCAAGTGTGACCCAGGGAATCATACATTGAGATTCTCTACATAATTGCTTTTGTAGCCAGTGAACACATGGGATTGCTTTGTGTTTTAGCTTTGTACTTGTATTTCAGCTTCTAGTTGATTCATGCATACAGAGAGATATTTAACTTAAATCCTACTTTCTAGTAATCGATAGCCCTCTCCTTGTTGTGGGTTACCTGCTTGGATATCCTTTGGGGGAGGAGGTGAGAAGACTCAGGCACTGGAAGTCATTGAGTAGCAGAGCATGCTGAGGATTCCCTTTATTAAGGAAGTTAGGCCTGTATTTATACTTCCTCCCAAGGTTCTATTGACTCAGGTGGCTAGCTCTGCTGTATGTCCTTTTCTCATTGGTGTCTCTGAATCAGGTGACTCTCTGTCAGGTATCTGGGCTTTGAGGCAGTCAGGTATCTGGGCTTTGAGGCAGGCTTGGCAACTTGGCTCAGGAAGGAAGTGCCTGCTGTGCATTCCCATGTATGGCTGGTCTGGGTACTGGGGGCAGGGCAGTTTCACTTACATTCCCCTCCCCGCCCCCAAAATTTTTCATTGCTAGATGTCCCAAAATATGGTAACATTTTGTGTTTTGAATAAAATATGTTATTCTTGTATTGTTTTTAATAAGGTAACTTGGAGATTGCTACTATTTAAGTAAAACAGTTTTGACTATAGCTTTTGTGATTTAGGGAAATCAGCGGGTTCTGTAAAATCTGTGGTTACGGTAGCTGCAAAAGGTAAAGCTTTTATCAAAACAGGTAAGACCAACTGAGGGAGAGAGGCTTATTAAATTTATTTTATGAATTTAAAGAATACATTATTGAAAGCCAGCTTTAAAAGCAATAATTTCTAGTATCTGATAACATTTTTCAATTTGGTAGAGTCTTTAGTATTTAAAATTTACACTCTAGGATTGTCACTCATTGGTACTTTGGTCTTTAACAATACTTGCCTTTAAAGATACATTTCTGTATCAGTATGTATTCTGTACCAATATATATTATGGCTGTACAATATATATATATATATACAATATATATACATACACACAACTATGTAGCTGCATGGTCTGACAGTAATATATTTATAGGTTGCTCTTTCATTTTCCCCTTTAAATGGTTTAATCTTTCTTTCTCCTTCTCTCTCATTATAACTGTCATTTCTGTACTCCCTTCCACAGCTTAAACAGTTTAGCTGATGTTTGTTACTTCAAAGCAGGTTAATTTCCCTAATAAAGAAATGAAATGCTATTTAATGTAACTGTTGTACACTGTAAACAGCACAGCCCTATTAGCAGTATATTTTCTAATAGATTAATTCTAAAGAACTTTTGAAGAAATTTCAAAATACATATATTTAATTCTATATTTGACATGAGAATTAAACTTGGGACGATTTTAAGACCAACAAAAATGTCTCGACTTAAATTTGCTTTTAATGTTTCTTGTGAAAAACTGAAAATAAATATTATATGTAATAAGTTGCTACTTAGATTAGGTTGAGCTATTTATTTCTGATATATTTATTAATATAAAATATGCTGAGTAGGCCCTTAATCTTAGAATAATGATTTAATTCTACTTTTAAAAGCAAAAGCTGGAAAGAAGTCTCTAGAAGCTAAAAAGTCTGGGATTATCAAAAACAAAGACTCCAATAAACTCGTGACTGTACCAGGTAACAATGTGCTATCACTCAGTGGTTTATTTTTTGGATCGTCTTGGTTTATATTCTAGGTATATTTTGAAACTTTTTTCTTTAAAAGTCCCAAAGGGAAGCTTGGGAGATGTCTCAGTTTCTGTTAAAAAATTGTTGGGTATGCAAGCATGAAAACCTGTATTTGGCTCCCACATGACCCACATAAAAGCCAGGGATAGCACACACTTGTAATCCCACCTACTGGGTTGGGCAATAGGGGGGCAGATAATGCAGGCAGATCCTTGAGCTCATTAGTTAGCCAGCCTAGCTGATACTTTAGTGTCAGTGAGACCCTTTCTCAAAAAAATAAGGTTTGGAAGCAGTGGAGGTAGACACTAGATGTTGATCTCTCTCTGGCTTCCATATACATGACACAAGTACACATGTACCTGCATGCATGCATGCATGCATGCACACGCAGAACCACATAGCCTCACAGGGATATATTTTGTTTTCCAAAGAGAGGTTTTACTTAGGTGGTTTAAATTCCAGTTCAGATTCATTAGTTTGATTTTATTAGTGTTTTCTTAGAAAATTAAAGTAATCTGTTTTGTGCAGCAAAAGCCGCTGGAAAGAGTGCTGAGGAAACTACTAGAGGTAGGCCAGTAGAAATTTTATTTTGTGCTTTACATTTAAAGAAAGTAATTTTAAGAAAAGATGTGTTTGTGGTTATATTATATGTTTGTATATGTGTTGATTATTCTAATACTGGGGTCAAATCCCAGGTCTAATTAAATATATTATGATTCATATATACATTCTGTTTTTGTATCATTCTGAAGTTTTACTCTCATGAGGAATAACCAAAATTTATTATTCAAAAGCCAGACAACAAGGCTCTTTAAATCAACTGAGCAAAGTTCATATGGATTCACAGAGACTGAAGTGCAGGACCTGCCTGAGTCTGCACCATGTACTCTGTGTATTACCGTTTTCAGTTTAGTAGGGTTTGTTTGTTTTGTTTGGTTGGTTTATTATTTATTTTTGAGGCAGGGTTTCTCCGAAGCTTTAGAGGCTGTCCTGGAACCAGCTCCTGTAGACCAGGCTGGCCTTGAACTCACAGAGATTTGCCTGCCTCCGCTTCCCAAGTGCTGGATACTTGGGATTAAATGCATGCGCCACCACCGACAGGCCAGTTTAGTGTTTTTTATGGGACTACTGAATGTGTGAGCTATTAGGTGTTGTGCCTTTTCTTGGGCTCTTTTCCATCTGTTGATTTGCCTTGTCCAAACTTCAATGTGATGTTTGTGTTTTATCTTACTATATTTTATTTTGCTATGTTTTGTGGTTATCTCTTTTCTAATAAGAGACAGAAAGGGAATAGACCTGGATGGGAGGGGAGGGGAGGTGAGAAGGAGCTAGAAGCCGTAGAAGGAGGGGATATATTGTATGCCCTTTATTTTCAATAAAGGGGCAAAAAACTGGTGTCACTTCTATACTGTTTCTTAGTGGTTTGTAGCAATCATGTACGTGTTCATATAACTTATTTATTATAGAATGAAGTAGAATTTTGAAACATGAACTTTTAAAAGTTGTGTTTTCATTTTTTGGTATTAAGGTACTTTGGAGACCACAGAAAATGAACCAGTGACCAAGGTCAGTTTTTGTATTTTATTACATCAAATTGTCTGAGAAACAATTAGGCATTCTGATTTTATATGAAGTACATAAAATTTACTTTTCTTATATGTTTAAGAGTATGCTAAAATCTCATTCATCTATATTTTATTGGTTAGAGTTTCAGATTACTCACATACTATGCCTAGATTTATTTTTTGTCTAATAATCCACTCACTAAGAAATCACTAAATATTATGTTTTATTTTAAGAAAAGTATTTTTAAGCACTGGTATAGTAGGATCAGTGTAGTACAGCATTCCAATAAAGCTTTTTAGAAGGAGTCTATGACTTTTGGCAGATTTTCTTTTTGTCCCTAAAATCAAAATATGCCAAGTTTATCATAGAGGTTTTTTTGAGTTTTCCCAATATCTACAAAAGGAAAACCTAAGTTTAGAGAACCTGTAGATTGAGGCAAAATAAAAGTAGAAAAGTACTTATGGTATAAGGATCTTGCTTTTGGTAAATACTTACTTATGGTATAAAGATTAAAGGTAGATAAACTTAGAAAATATTGCCTCAAGAGTGATTGTTGTTCAGGAAGGTGAAAAGACATACTTTTTTGGGTGTTAGATGTACACATCACATTGCAAGGTACAAACATAGTAACAATATATGAAAGAAGGAGGAGGTGTCAGAGATATGAATGTCAATTTTTAAACAGTAAGACAAAAGGAGACTGATAGACCTGGACTAGATGATAGATGGTATAACTGTAATTATTCTACTAATTTAAAATTGTAAATTTGTGCATTCTAAGGGTTGCTTAGTTACTGTTCCATTGCTTTGAATGGGGCCATGTTTAACAGTTTCAGAGGAGTAGTCTGATCATCATGGTGGGGAGGATGGCAGTTTTCAGGCAGGCATGGCCCTGGCCATAGGCATTCTCAGAAAGTGAAACTAGATCTGGAATGAACCCCTCCAACAAGATCACACCTCCTCTAACAAGGCTACACCTCCTAATCATTCTCAAACATTATAACTGTGGATCATTGAGATGTATAGGTCTATGGGACCTTTCTTATTCAAACCACCACTAAGGGCATTTAATTTGAAGTTATTGAGTCTTCTGATTTATCTTGTTTTGCTCAAGTAGTAAATGCAAATTAAATACTAATCACTTTATTAATTTGTTTTGAAGGAAGTGGAGGAGATGAGTGTGGTTTTTATTTCTAATTTACCTAATAAAGGATATTCTACAGAAAAAATTCACGACTTAGCAAAACCATTTGGCAGTTTGAAGGATGTTGTAATTTTATCATCTCATAAAAAGGTAAGAATTTATGATAACTACTTATTTATAAACTTTGGTAAAAACATTGAAATTTAAAAATAGTAAAGACTTAAGGGGCTATCTCTCAACTCATTTAAGCTATGATTTTTTTTATTATATGTTACTATTTTTGTAGTTTTGAAACAGGTCTTCCTCAGGCTAACTACAATCTCAAATTCATGATCCCCCTGTCCCAACTTGGCCTGGCTTTATAATCAATCAGTCAACCAGTTTCTATCTGTCTCTCATTTGTCTCTGTGGGTGTGGTATTGGGAATTGAACTTCTGGTAAGGCATATACTTTACTGCTAAGGTATATCCCAACTAAAGAATTTTTAAAATGAAAAAGCACAGATGTCTTCTATTTCAGTATTGTTCTAATTAAACATGTATACATATACATATGTGTGAGTGTTTTTTTTTTTTATTTATTTGGGAGTCTGGGGTAATGACTTAGCAATTAAGAGTATAGGTTGTTCTTTCAGAACAGGTATCAGGTTTGATACCCAGCACCCACCAAACAGCTTACAGCCATCTATAAATAACTACGGTCCTAGGGAATACCTCTGATACCCTCATCTGATCGCCAAGGACACTGAAAGCACATGTCACAGAGATTTTATATACAGGCAAAACACTCATACACAAAAGTAATTTAAATTTTTAAAATATTTATTTTTATGTGTGTATGGTTGTTGATACTAGTTTGAGTTTAGAAACTGGTTAATTAAGTATCACTGATAGAATAACAAAAACTAATAAATACTAATAAATGTCTGGAGAGATGATTCAGTGGTTAGAATCACTTACTGTAGGACCTAGGTTCAGTTCCCAACACTGGGCAATTCACAACCTCCCGTCCATTCCCAAAATATCTAGTACCCTTTGCTAGCCCACATAGATTCCTGCATGCATATGGTACACATAAATTCATACAAGTATGCATATATACACATAAATAAAATCCTTTTTTAAAGTATTGTTTTAAAAATAGCTCAACAGAATTTCTTGTTAATAAACAACTTGTACGAGTTACTGTAATAACCTTACAGGAGGGGAGTGTTCTGGAAAAAAATCTAACCTAAAAGTATTACTCTTTGGGCAGTGGGAAGTCTTAATAACACAGCCAGCCAAGTTGACAGTCACCCAAATTTTAAGAATAGTGGGATACATGAGCATCAGTCAGTGTGCTTACCAAACAAAGAAGAATACAAGTCCAGTTACGTGCAGCTTCAAATTAAGTATAATTGTTCTATATCTCTCTAAGTAGACTAGCAACTGAATTATATACACTTTTAAAAGAGACAAAGCACAGCATATGGAATACAGCTTTACACATACACACACGCACACACACTTTAATACGTAGTTCTATACATGTATGTCTGGTCCCTGTGGAGATCAGACGAATGTATAAGATCCTCTGGAACAGGAGGCTGTGAGCCACTGTGTGGGTGCTGGGAATCAAACCTGAGTTCTTTATAAGAGCCACCTGGACTCTTTTAAGAACTGAGCCATCTCTCCAGCCCCATAACACTTATTTTTAAATGTAGGTTATTTGTAATTTAAAGGAAGATAAAAATAGAAAACAATGCATCCTTTAACATTAAAGTTTTTCATATGATAATGGAGTGAAATGGGCAGTTTTGGGCTTTTAAAATGAACTCAAAGTGATGAATTTATATTGTAATACCAAAACATGAAATAAATACAGATTTAATTTGTAAAAAATCTAAGTCAGTAAACCAAGATTATCTACCCACTTTTTTTAGTATTGAGTAGATTATTAAATTCTTGGAGCTATAATACTTCTCTAAAAATATATCAGAAAATACTAGGCTCTGCTAGTAGTAGTTTCTAATTACCCACGTCTCTTTTTTGATAATGAAGCATTTCTATCACATACACTGTAATTTTGGCAATTTAAGATATTAATGCAAAACTCGCACAAATTCCTTCTACTTTACAACTTCAAGGGTTTGGAATTATTTCTTACCATAATTCTTCTATAAAACTCAAAATATGATTATTTTTAAGTTACATTTATTTGTGTGTGTGTGTCTATGTGTTTGACTGCACGTTACAATGTGTGCATGCAAGTCAGATAACAACTTGGAGGAGTAATTTCTCTACTTCTATCAGTGTGGGTCCCAGTGATTGTATATATTGGTTAGTCTTGGCCACAAGTGCCTTTACAGGCCCCATGCGTTTTTCTCCCTCCTAGTCTTGGCATTTGTGATTGCTAGTATTGTATCCCATGGCCATAATAATAAAATAAAGGTTCCCTGAACATAGGTGCCGCGTTTGACCAGTTGGTAACAAATTGTCATTAAGTGACTAACGGGCAGAAAATACAATGTGGACTCACTGGATAAAGGGCTCATGTATGTCCCAGGCAGAGTAACTGGAAATACTACCAAGAATGACAAGTAATTTAAATCTAAGGAATGATTTACTTAAATGTCTTATTAAATCTTTAAAAAAATAATGAAGCAAGATGTCTGCTGATGCTAAGTACTATTGTAGATGCAACGAATAGAACCTTTTCTGCATTAAATATAATGCCTGATTGTAATTCCAGTGCCTCAAGGTAGAGACAAGACCAGCTAGAATCCAGAATATACCAAAACCTTTTAAATGTTGATTTTAGAATGTGCTCGCTCTTCTGTCCCTCCCTCCCTCTTCCCCTTCTCATTCTCTTTTTAATATTGCCTAAACCCCTTATTTCTTGCTGTTATGTTAGTCTTAGCCTATGGATTTTGCTGTTTCTACAACTTCAGTTTTCAAGACAGGGTTTCTCTGTGTAACAGTCATAACTGAAGTCATTTGACTCTGAAGAGTCAAGTCTTTTCAAGAAGAATTAACTTGTTCATTTTTGTAATTTTTACTTTTAAGGCATATATAGAAATAAACAAAAAATCTGCAGACTCTATGGTAAAATTTTACACCTCCTTCCCAATATCCATGGATGGAAATCAGCTCTCTATAAGTATGGCTCCTGAGGATGTGGATATAAAAAATGAGGTAAACAATAGGTTTTCACTATCCTTTTTCCTAGCTCTTACTAAATTGTTAAGATCAAATTTATTTATTTATTTTTTTGTTAACTGGTTTTGTTTTTTGGCTCACATACTGTTTTTAGGCTACAAGTGTCCTCTCTGTTTAGTGACCTTTGTCCATTGTTTGAGAGAGAATCCTATTTGAAAAAAGAAAAATCTTTCTTGACTGTTGCTTTCTGACCAACAATCAAAACAGAATGTCTTAATTTTCCCTCCTCATTGTCAGACTTGGTCACTCAGTAAAGCTTGTTTATTTTAAATATATCAGGGTTCCTCCCTGTTTCTTATTTTTTGATCTTTTAAAACAACCAAAGTAATGCTACTTCATGCTACTGTCAGTTTTGCTTCCTTCAAGAACTCCAGCCACAAAGCTATGAGACTAACATGAAATTCAAATCAGTTCAAATTCATTCAGCTTCTACTGATGCAAAAATATTTCAGGGTCTGTATGACCTAAAATACAATAAGATCTCATAGAAGCCAGGGGAAATGCAAATTTAAGAAATTCTTATCCTGATAGTCATCCTAACTTGCTAATATTAGTGGGGATTATTATACATGTCAGTAGTATTAAAGAAATACTTTAAGAACCTTAGTTCCATTAGGTAAAGACCAAGTTACTTTTAGTTATACAAAGCCTTCTTTTAAAGTGTCTTTTGCCAATTTTTCCCTTTTTATGAGAGTAACAAATTACTACACTAGGTTTTGTTTTCAGTGAACCTAGGGAAGCAGGAAGAATTAGATAGGGTGAAACTTAAATAACATCTTCAGAAAAGAGGGGAGAAGATTTCTAAAGGAGTAGAATGTTAGCTAACTGATTTTATGAAATATTGAATAATGCATATCTGTATAGGTCATTGCATGACAAATCATGGCCAAGTATTAGCATATAAATGAGACAGAACTTTCACCTTTTACCTTTTAATGTTTGGCTTTTTAGGAAGCTCTCTTTATAACCTTGATTCAAGAAAATAACCCAGAGGTGAGTTTCACACTTAAATGCTTTGTTTACTTATTTAATTGAAAAATTTGTTTTATTTTTCTTTAAAGAGTTAAACTCTATTAGCAATTTTAATATTGAATTGACTGAGATTATCAGGTGGCAGCAACTCTTCTTGGTAAAAATGAAAAGGGTCTCATAATCCTTGATATGAACTATTTTATACATTGATATACATAATTAGTAGCCATATTGGTGATGTTCCATTTGAGGAATTTTTTTTATAAATGTAGTAGAAATACAGGTCCCATTTTATTATATTGTTTTATTTATTGCTCAGATGTAAAATGAAGACTTTACTGTTGGGTTGGAGGGTTGGCTCAATGAAAAAGGGTTTCCCTAGCACACATGAGGCTCTGGTTCAATCCCTGCTTCCCTTGTTTTCTTCCATATAGTCATTTTCTTATTCTTGTAAGAAGCATCATCTCCTTTTGTAATAAATTACTGCTTATCAGTGATTTATGATTTGATGCCTATCCTTTTTTTCCCTTCTACATTGTCTCAAAAAAAATTACAGGCAAATGCTGATGAAATTTATGACCGATTTGTGCATTTTGGCAATGTACCTGAAGATGGACTTCAGTGTGTGCTTTGTGTTGGGCATCAGTTTGGAAAAGTGGATCGCTATGTGTTCATAAGTAACAAAAACAAGGTAATTGAACCTTGTAACTTCTACCTTGGCTTTAACCTTATAACCTTATAAAATGAAAGATATAATATATTCTCTCTCTCTCTCTCTCTCTCTCTATATATATATATATATATATATATATATATATATATATATATATATATGACTCCTTCTAACTGTAAAATACAGATTTAAATGTGTTTGTCAACTTTATTTTGTGATTTGGCTTCCATACTTAAATTTATGAATCAAATCTTTGATGTGTTTATACTTAAGATTTTTTTTTTTTTTTTTTTTTTGGTTTTTCGAGACAGGGTTTCCCTGTGGCTTTGGAGGCTGTCCTGGAACTCGCTCGGTAGACCAGGCTGGTCTCGAACTCACAGTGATTCGCCTGCCTCTGCCTCCCGAGTGCTGGGATTAAAGGCGTGCGCCACCAACGCCCGGCTTATACTTAAGATTTACCATATATATTTAGTAATATATTTATGTTATATGCCTATTTAAATAGTTTTCTTTGATGGAAAACAGATTTTCTTGTGTAACGCATGCTATTATTTTATACAATATTGCTTCTGCTTCCTGAGTTGGTGAGGTTGCAGCCTAATTGAAAAAATTTAGAGATTTTTGGCAGTAGAATATTACTTATAAAGGCAAGGCTTAGGGTTTTGTATCAAAGTTACTTTGTTGTTACAAAATTATATTGTAAGGTTGTGATGGTATAGTGGTGGTCATAGCTACTTTATAAAAGTATATATAATTAAGTTACAACCAGTTCCTAATTTTCTTTGATATATTTTGAACTGATAAATACAGCCTGTCTGGCACTCAGTATAAGTGTGACATAGGGTGGGATGGCTGGGCACAGTTGGCACATCAGCATTTTAACTTTTTAAACTTTTCATATTAGTCCCCTGTGGTTTGTTTTGGTTTTTTATGGTTGGTGATTGGTTGGTTTTGAAATGTATACATTTTAATTTTTTGTGGGTTTGTATACTGCTGCTGTTGGGGTGTGTGTGTGTGTGTGTGTGTGTGTGTGTGTGTGTGTGTGTGTGTGTGTGTGTGTACGTACACAGAGGATGATAGAAAATGGTATTGTCTGAGAGCCATCTTTCCAGCCCCTACACATTAGTTCTTTATTTTAAAGAAGGAGAGAAGGGTTTTGTTTTTACCTAGCCTTTTAATGCACTCTTAAATTATGAATTTACCATTTTAACTTTAGGTGTCAGTTCAGTGCTATTAAGCAACTATCGCCACTATCTTTCTCCTGTCTTCTCAAACTGACGCTTCTTGCCAATTAAACAATAACCTAGCCATTCAACTGCAATCTTGTGTCTGTTTCTATAAATAAGAATAACACTAGATGCCATATAGAAGTTGAATTGTGTTTGCTGTTTTGCAGTTGGCTTATTTAACTTGGCATATGTTCTAGGTTCATACATGAACATATATCAGAATGTCTTTAAAAACCAAACAGCATTCTATTGTGTGCTTAGACTGTATTTTTAAAATCCATCAGTCCGTAGACAGTTCGGCTTCTTTTCTTTTTCTTTTTTTTTTTTAACGGTTGTACCTAATATCTGTTGGAATTTAAGTGAGCAAATAAATGTTTGGGTCCCTGGTTTCAATTCTTCTGCATATACAGTAAGAAGTGGGATTGTTAGATAACATCCTAATTCAACTTGTAATTTTTAAATTCATGCTTTTAAAAAATATTTTTAAAGGTGATTCTTCAGTTAGAAAGTCCTGAATCTGCTCTATCAATGTACAATTTTCTGAAACAGTATCCACAAAGCATAGGTGACTATGTGTTGACCTGTACTTTATCTCCAAAGATGGACTCAGAGGTAAGTATTTTTTGCTTGTTTGTTCGTTTAATCCACTTCTGTTATTTTAGAAGATCAAAAGGGTGGGACTGGAGAAATGGTTTAGCAGTCAAGAGCACTGGCTGTTCTTGTAGAGCACTTAGATTTGGTTCTAAAACCCATGTGTTGACTCACAGCCATTTGTAATCAAGATCCAGGGATGTAGTGCCACCTTCTGACCTCCATGGGTATTAGCCACGCACATGGTACAAACACATACATTCAGGGAAAACACTCATATAAAAATAAATCTATAAAAAAATTTTAGAACATTGGAAAGCATAAGGACATCTCTGAAAACTCAAGATACATTATAAATGCAATTTCAAGAGTAGATTCAGATAGTAATCAACTTCTAAATTTAGCTATTTCTTTATATTGATCATTTTAAAAATTGTTTGACTCTTACAATTTTAATGATTATGGAAACAAAGTACATGAGATAAATTGGTAATTTTGAAATATGTAGCTATATTCAGATACTAACGTGTAAAGAGACTTGGTACAAACCAGGCAGTGGAGACCACGTGCCTTTAATCCCAATGCTTGGGAGGTAAAGGTAGGTGGATCTCAATGAGTTTTTGATGCCAGCGTGGTCTACAGAATGAGTTCTAGGAAAGCTAGGGTTACACAGAGAAACCCTGACTTGGGGGGGGGGAACCCAAAAAAAACAAAGTAGAGAGAGACTTGGTTTATCCACCGTGATTATCTCTAGGAAAGAGGTGCTGTTTTTGATCCACTATTGCTTCCTGGAAGGAAATACTTTTGTTTGTTCAGTTTGTATTATTTATTTATTTATTTATTTATTTATTTATTTATTTATTTATTTGTGTGTGTGTGTGTGTATTGTATAAGAAAGCAAATTTTACATGTTGTTGATTTACAGAGTTGTACAGTAGAATACATATAAAAATTATGTTTAAAAGAAATCAAATTCAGATTTGTGCTTTTCTAATAGTTCCATTGTGTTTTATTTAGTAGCAGGGGTAAACATTTGGATCTTATATTTAGAATCTATGCTTTTTACTAATCTTTCCAAATTCTTGATCTAACTGTAAAATGGTGTGTGTGTGTGTGTGTAAAATATAGCAAACATAGTTAAAAAGTTCTATGAAGACAAATAAATCAAGGTAAAAAGAATTACAAAGTCAGATACAGTGATGAATGCCTACAGTTTCAAGACTTTAGAGAGAAGAGTATCTTGAGTTCAAGGTTAGCCTAGACTACATGAAACTGCCTCGACTCACCCAATTCTTCACATAAAAAGACAAACATAAATAGGAAAATGTGTGCATTAAAATGGTAAGTTAAAACCTCCAGCAGAAGAGTCATTTGGAAGACTTCATAGAAATAGGAAGGCAAGCTGTATGAATATATGAAGAAGATATTTTTACACAGAAGGTCAAGGAAAGGCTTTTGGTATCTATTCAGTCGTTGAAAAATTTATGGGCCATCAACCTAGCTCAGCAAATGCACTTCACCGCCAAGTCTGACCACCTGAATTCATCCCTGGGACACATTCCCATGCAGATTGTTCTCTTACATTGTTCGTATACTTTGTGCACATACAAACACACAACGGTGTAAAAAGAAGAATTTCTAAGAGGCACCAGTAATCCTAGTTTGGAAATCATTCGGTGATTTTTTTTTCATCTTTGACCTAATAATGTTTTTAATTAATTCTTTGAGAAATTCTTAAAATGTATTTTGATCACATTTACTTCCAGTTCCTCTTCTTAACACCTTCCAGATTGAGTCCTACCTTCCCTGCAACCTTCTTTTTAACTTTTAAAATAACCCATTGAAGTTTTTGTTTGTTTGTTTTTGTTTTGTTTTGTTTTGTTTTTCCATGACAGGGTTTCTCTGTGGCTTTGGAGGCTGTCCTGGCAATAGCTCTTGTAGACCAGGCTGGTCTCGAACTCACAGAGATCTGCCTGAGTCTGCCTCCTGAGTGCTGGGATTAAAGGCATGTGCAACCAACACCCAGATCCCATTGAGTTATTTATTTTGTTGTTCCATAACATTGCTTTTTGGTGAGCTTCAGATAATACTTAAAAGAATTATTGCTGTAGCATTTCTTGTGTGTGTGTGTGTGTGTGTGTGTGTGTGTGTGTGTGTGTGTGTGTGTGTGTGTGTGTGTGTGTGTGTGTGTTTAAAGGCCAGAGGTAGATGTATTTGTTTCACCACCGTCTTTTTTGACACAGTTTGTCAGCTACAAGTAGTCACTGAGTTAGACTGGCTGTCCAGCAAGACCCAGAAGTCCTACTGTTTCTACCCCTAGCACTGAGATTATGGTCATATTACTGTTCCCAATTTTCTTTAAAAACATGCTAGGAGTTTGAATTCATATCTCTGTGCTTGTGTAATGAGCATGTACCATCTTAGCCATCTTCTCAGCCCCACTTCTGCATGTTTAAGTAGGGGTTATTTGTATTGTTTTGCCTTAAATTGGTCAGGCTTTCTTTGAGTTCCTGAATTCTGTTTTAGCCTTCCAAGTAGCTCAGATTATAGACCTGCTGCACCATTCCCAACTTAGTGAGATGCTTTGTAAAAAAGTCTCCTTATAAATACAGTCTTTAAAAGCTAATCTACAAGGAAGATGTTTATGCTATGTTTATTACTTTTATTCTAAGCAAAAAATGTTTTCAGACTTAAAATTCACAGTTTCTTATCTCTGTCAGTATCTCATTACTTGATAATTTGACTTATTCTGTATAAACTAGCAGTAGTTTTTAATGAGAAAACTTTTTCTGGAACGTAATAGTTAATGTAGATACAGAAAATTAAAACTAACTCATTTTATTTTTAACAGGTAGTAACTTCCAAATTTTAACTTTTGTTAACTATATTTTACCTGAAAATACTGAATTAGTGGATTCAATAGTGATGTTCAACTAGAATAACCTCTAATAAAATGTGAATTATATTGTAGGATCAATGGGAGAATGATCCAGAGCTAGGAAAAGAAAGGTATGTTGCTTTAAGTTCTTTTTTTTTTTTTTCTTTGCATTTTTTGTGTACTAGTCAGGTATTTCTGTATCCTGAAGTTCTTATGTACAGAAAGTTCCCACCCTGCTTGTTCCTTTTGTTTATTTATGTGTATGCTCATTGTCACTTTGCTTTCGGGTTCTGTTTCGCTTTAGGGTTTGTTTTGGTTGGTGGCTATATTTAATTTCATTCGGGTATTTATTGAATGTTGAGAGCAACTGCATGTATAAACAGTTTGAATTACATAGAAATGTTGCTTCTTTATGCTTAGTAAACACCCTGGAGCAGTTCAATCTGTGATAATGGTCTTCACTAGTTTGTTGTGTGCCAAAATAGTAAAATATAGCATAATTAATCTTAAAATTTCATTAACTTTCAGGATATTTAAAGTGTGGAATGGGAATATTTGTCAAAAAAAAAAGTACTACTTTGTATCCACCAATGAAAACATAATTTTCATAGTCTCTTCAAATTACTGACTGTCAGATTGTTTTAGCCTTGGTGTTTACTATTGATTACTGCTATTTGTTAGTCTATATTTTAAGATCATCTTAGTTTGAAGTAGCAATTTGAAAATGTTTAAATACAAAAGTATTTATTTCATGCTTTGCAAGCGATTTATTATGGACTTTCTTATTAACTAGCATTTTATAAAGTCTGACTATTCTAGATTGTTAATGATCATGAGCATATTAAAACACATTGGTAACCTATAAGCAACATTTTTTTAAAGTTTAAAAACTTTTAAAAAGTTTATCCTTAAACCAATTATATTCACATGCAAGGCCACAGAGAGTTTAATAAATAACAATGTGACGTGTAGGTCATATGCACAGACTACAGTTTGCTCTGTTGATGGCAAGAAATAGATTTCCCCCAAAATTCGTATCTGTGTATTCTGTTTTGTAATATTTTTTAAACATCTGCAAAAGCTTTTTTTTAAATTAGAAGCAGTGAATTGTTATCTATTTTTGTTGGTTTTTGCTTATTTTAAAAACTCAAAATATTGTCATGTTAATTTAAAAACTCAAAATATTCACATGTTAATAGTTTCTAATCTTGTTAAATTGATTTTTCTTAAACTTCTTCCAATTTTGCTGTCTTTTATTTCTGACTTATATTACAGAGAAAAAAATAGTAATAAAATGCTATAGGATATAGCCATAGTACCTAATATTACTTTTGGAGTAAACTTACATCAAGAAAATGCTGGTGTTGTTTGTTTTGCTTTAAAAGCAACAACAAAAAATGAAAATTTTGTTGAGTTTTTTTTTAAGTGTGTTCATCTTGAATTGTGATTCTTCCATTTCTAATTAGTGTAAATTCTAATCATAGGTTACTTAGAGGAAGTTTCACATTCATAGTTTAGTAATAACTTACATTATCCTTCATTCTCATCATACATATCCTATTTATGTGTCACTTGAAAGACTTTAAATAAGGATACTAGGTGAAATTCCCCTTATTCATTAATATTGCCAAATACCTGCTGGAATTCTCAAGTAAACATTAATTTTTGGTATTGTTAAATCTCATCCTAAAATGTGTTGAGATGTATGTGCTGTATTGTCATCCTTTATGCTTATGCATTTTATTGTGTGCATTTTGTGAAATTCTGAATTGGTGGGGTTGGGAATAGGATATTAGATACCTGTGTACTAAATACCTTTCTGGAATTGTTTTTGCGATGTCTCATAGAATGTAACTGTTTTCCTTTGATCTCTTAAAAACAAGCAAAAACTGCCATTTTATTTCTGGTATTAATGTGATTCATTTGATATCCCAGTGGCATTCCAAGCTAAATTGATCAACATTGAAACTTTTCCTTCATTCTAGCCAATAAACAGTTTGTTAAAATAATTTCTATGAAGAAAACACTATAATTTTTAAAGACTGGTACACAGTGGGATTGGAAATATGGCTCAGAGTACTTGCTGTTCTTGCAGAGGTGAACCCCGGTTTGATTCCTAGCACGTATATGGAGGCTCACAACTGCCTATAGTTCCAGCACCAGGAGCCCAGTGCCATCAGTCCTCTAGCCTCCAAGGGCTCTTGCACTCACATAGTGCACATAAATTCAAGGAAGCTCATGCATGTATACACACACACATACATACATACACAAATTTTAAAATGACTGACACAGAAGCAAAACATGGAATTGAACCATCTTTACAAACAGGCCTTTGTGTTGTTTCAAATGTAGAGCTGCAATAGTTATTACTCTTTGTGTAAATGATAACTGCTTATAAATTTTAAATGTGGTAAATAAGAAAGTCTTGTTATATCTTTCAGCCAAGATTAAAAAAAGTCTTCATGTTTGTTCAGTCTCATAAATGTTTCTGTATAGTTCAATTTCGATTTTTAGGATTAATGTATAGCTCAGTAACGTAGCAGTAGTTTAAGTTTATTCTTTATTATCGATATGAATCTTGTAATTTCAAAAGTTTGTATTTTGAGAAATATCCATGTAACTATGAATGTCACGGTTGTTTGTCATATTTATGTTTGGCCACAGACTCTACTTTAGTTCCAAGAATTTGGAACACCTAATATGAACCGTTGGTATATTCAGTGTTAGAGACAATAATTTCAAATGAAAGTATTTCAATATATTGAGTAGCTTACACAGAAATTAGAATGTATTGTTGTTAGGACCTATGATTACTTGATGTTCATAAACTTCTCTTAACTTACAGTTATTCTTCAGGGAGAATCAGTTTATTTAATGAAATTACTAGGCCCTGATGGGGGGCATTTAGCACCTTTTCCAAATCCCTGAAATAAAGTAGCATCTTGGGACAGAGGTTAGACGTTATCTAGTATTGTGGACTAAAGCATTTGTGGCCATCCTCTGAGAATCATATCAAAGATGGCAGTTTATCCTTTCGTTCCTTGGGCAAGAAAACAAGTTAAGACTGTACTGAGGTGTTAATATGGTGTGATCACTTTCTTGTGGCTTCCTAACAAAAGTATGGAAATGTGTTTTTGATTGGGTTAAGCATGGTCTTCAGAAAAACTCTTTTCTTCCAAGGTAACTTCTGATATGGAATGTTATGTGAAAGTTGTAGAATTAGAAAATCATAGACTTACGTTTATTGTGGATTTGGGAAGACCATGCCAACATAAAGTAATTGCATACCCATGCATTTTCTCCATTTCTTCTGAGTAATCACTATATAATAACTGAGCGAGCAGTTTGTGGGTAGTAAGATTGTATTTTCCTGTTAAGGTGGTTGTAACAGTTTTACTTATAATTTTAAATCTCCAAAAGCTATGTAGGTCCTTCTCAAGAAAAGTTTCTTTTAAGTATTATCATTCATAAGTACATTTTTTTTTGAAAATTAAAAGTAGGTCTTTTGCATCCAAAAAGGAGGTAAAATGATTAAGTGGCATTACCCTTCTTGGCAATTCCAATTTTCTTTTTATGAAAATTCACCTATACATTTTAAATTTCCATGGATCACTAGCTTTATTGTAGAACTGTACACATCTTGTTTAGTTACCTATGTCATGAGTATAGGACCTAATAATAATTTGAGACATCTCAATTTTTTGTTCGGCTTTTTCAAGTTCAAACTTGAAACTGGAATGAAAAAAAAAAGCTATTAATTTACACAGGTGAAAGGAAGATACCAGTAATCCTAGTTTTGCTGTTATTTCCTCTTAGATCTTTCACCCCCTGATTTCCATCAGAATGTCTTAGCCACTTTAATTCTGATTGGCTGAATTTCCAGTGCTTAATATTTGTGCATCAGAAACCCTTTACAGTTGGCATCAACAGGATTATTTACAATGATTGAATTCTCATCATAGTTTGATTTTTGTTTGTTTTTGTGTTCCTTTTGTTTGTTTTTAAGTACTTTTAGCCCTGACTTGAAAAACAGTCCTGTTGATGAAAGTGAGGTACAAACAGCAGCCGATAGTCCCTCTGTTAAACCTAGTGAGGTTGAAGAAGAAACTACTTGCAATATTGAAACAGAAACTTCAGTGCTGCAGGAAGAACTTGATAAGGAAGAATCCAAACAAGCATTGTATGAGTCTGACTTTGCAACTGAAACTTTGGATCTGGAAGAACAAGGAACAGAGGTCAGCGTAGAAATTCCTCTTGTAGCATCCACTCCAGCCAATATTGAGTTATTCAGCGAAAATATGGAGGAATCTGCTTTAAATCAGCAGATGTACACCAGTGACATTGTGAAGGAAGAGGCAGAAGTTACAAACCCTGAAACAGAATTATCAACATCTGACAGTGTCTTCATAGAAGAAAGGAAGATCAAGAGAATTCCAGAAGATTCTCTGTCTGAAGCAGAAGATTTATTTTCTGGAATTGCACGACCCATGGTAGAAGCCATAGCTGAAGTAGACAAACATGAAACTGTTTCAGAAGTACTGCCATCTGCTTATGTTGTGACCCAAGTGCCAGGAAATTACATTGAGGGTGAGAAGGTTGTGAGCAAAAAGGATACTTCTATAAAAGGTAGCATGGATGACAAGGAGGAAAATGAATTTAAGACTAAGGAAACCAGAATGGATTTACAAGTAAAAGCAGAAAAGGCTGAGAAGAATGAAGCTGACACATTTGTAGAGAAATTGGAGAAGATTATAGCAGCAATAAGAGAAAAGCCAATAGAAAGTGCTGTAATCAAGGCAGACCCAAATAAAGGAGTGGGTGAGAGCAGTAAGCCTGATGAAACTGGTAAAACTAGTGTGCCAACTATATCAAATGTATGTAGTAGTAAAACAAGCATCAAGGCTGCTATGGTATCATCCCCTAAAACAAAAAGTACAACTTCAAAAACTGAAAGTCAGAAAAATTTTCCAAAACCTCTGCTTAGAGATCAAATAAACGCTGAAAAGAAAGTTTCAGCTAAGGAATTTGGTCTGCTTAAAAATACCAGATCAGACTTAGCAGAAAGCAACAGTAAAGCCAAATCCACTCAGAGTGGTGTTAACAGAGGATGCAGTGGAAGGATCTCAGCCCTTCAGTGCAAGGATTCTAAACTGGATTACAAGGATATAACAAAACAGTCTCAGGAAACAGAGACTAAGCCTCCCATCATGAAACGGGATGACAGCAACAATAAGGTGAGGAGAGTAGAAGAATGACTTGGTGTACCTTATAGCTCTGCTGCTATAGCTGTGAAGTAGGAAGTGTAGTTTTAGCTCATACTTTCATCTTTTCACTCTAGCCCCAAGTTCCTGTTTCCCTTTTTGAAACAATTCCATTGATATAAATTGGTAGACATTTGAAGTATTGAGCTCAAAGTTTCCATTTACTCACATGTTTGGAAAGTATTACTTGGTCACCAATGTGGCTGAATTAAAATTTGTCAGAAATACAACTGTGATTTAAAGGAGAGGTCTGTAGTGGCTCCTAGAATGATGATTTGGCATTCCCATAATTCTGAAATTGAAACTCCTTTATCAGTTCACCGACTACCTATCTTAGACTTTGTGGGTAAAGAGGAAAAAAGACTTTGGAAACTGAATTTAGCTATAACTTTTAGAGACTGTGCCTATACCATTAAATGATTATTGACTTAGTTTTGTATACTTGTTAAGTATTTGTATTATTGAGCATATTTGGATATTTGCTGATTACGTTTTCTCTTTTTTATAGAGCATTAATAATCTGGGCATAAACTCTGTTTTTCTGTATTTCTTAATATTTTAGGCATTGGCTTTGCAGAACACTAGGAATTCTAAAAATACTACTGGTAGAAGTTCCAAATCGAAAGAGGTAAAATGAAAACATCCACATTCTCTATATCCACCCTTCCATAGCAGTACCCACCTAACTTACATACTTGCAGTTACTTTTCATAGTTAACATGAAAGTTGAGAGAGTGAGAGATATAGGACATAGGATAAGGAGTTAAATGTTTCATGTTGTATCCTGATACTAAGTTCTTTGGTGTTGTCACTGAGGTAGACTAAATAGTTTTATTGCCATGTGTACTAACCTTGGATTGTTGAGAACTACTAAATCCAGAAACCTACTGGAAATTTATTTACTATGGTGCCAGTTTTAAAATAAGGTTTTCAAATACAATTATATTAGCTATGAAGTTTTAGTAATCTTTTCAGATAATTTTATCAATATAAAACTTTTAAACTTTCATAGCAATGTATATATTAAAATATGTATAAATTAGTTGATATAGTTAACTATTTACTTTTTTTTTTTTTTTTTTTTTTTTTTTGGCTTTTCGAGACAGGGTTTTTCTGTGGCTTTGGAGGCTGTCCTGGAACTAGCTCTTGTAGACCAGCCTGGTCTCAAACTCACAGAGATCCACCTGCTCCTGAGTGCTGGGATTAAAGGCATGTGCCACCACCACCCAGCATTACCTTTTATTTTTGTTTGAGGTGCTTTTAGAAGTCTAGTAAGTAAACACTTGCTAGATACTTAACATATGGAATAGTAGATTCTTTGTATGAATTGTTTTGACAAGTGCTTTAAATGTAGTTTTGAAGTGTAAATTACTATTTTTTAAAATTATTTGTGTGCTGTATACGCATATTCTCACGTTTGTCCTCTTACTTGGAGATTAGAGGACAGTTTGCGTGAGTCACTTCGATTCTTATCTCTTTAGTACTTGGTATGAAACTCAGGTTGTTGGACTTGGTGGTAGGCACCTTTACTGATTGAGCCATCTTGCTAGCCTCATCACTTAGGAACCCTTTAAAATATAACATTAATTTTATTTTAGTCTTAGGAAATGGCTTTACAATGAAATTCTCATGGATGATCTGCATATTAGTTTACTGTGACTAGTAGTGCCTAGTCAGTCATACATAGATCATAGTACTGATTCTTAACTTTCTAACAGGAACCATTATTTACATTTAATTTGGATGAATTTGTTACTGTGGATGAAGTCATAGAAGACATAAATCCTTCTCAAGCCAAACAGAATCCATTAAAAGGAAAAAGAAAAGAAGCTCTCAAAATTCCTCCTTCCCCTGAACTTAACTTAAAAAAGAAAAAGGGGGAAACTTCTGCCCCTCACAGTGTTGAGGGAGAACTGTCTTTTGTAACACTAGATGAAATTGGGGAAGAAGAAGATGCAGCTGCACAAGCTCTAGTCACTGTGGATGAAGTCATTGATGAAGAAGAGCTCAATGTGGAAGAAATGGTAAAAAATTCTAACTCCCTTCTTACTTTAGATGAACTAATTGACCAAGATGATTGCATTTCCCACAGTGAACCTAAAGATGTTACTGTTCTGTCCATGGCCGAAGAACAAGATCTTCAACAGGAACGCTTGGTAACTGTGGATGAAATTGGAGAAGTAGAAGAGTCAGCAGACATACCTTTTGCTACTTTGAATTCAAAAAGAGATGAAGGAACTACTGTAAGGGATTCTATTGGGTTCATTTCTTCCCAGATGCCTGAAGACCCTTCTACTTTAGTTACTGTAGATGAAATACAGGATGACAGAAGTGATTTTCATTTAGTGACTTTGGATGAAGTAACTGAAGAAGATGAAGAATCTCTGGCTGATTTTAAAAATCTTAAAGAAGAGCTTAATTTTGTTACTGTTGATGAAGTTGGAGATGAAGAGGATGGAGACAATGACTCAAAAGTTGTATTAGCACAAGGCAAAATTGACCTCCAAACAGATAAAAAAGGAAATAGAAAGAGGAGAGCTGTGGATACAAAGAAGACAAAACTTGAATCTTTCTCCCAAGTAGGTTCAGGAAGTGAGACTGTAACAAAAGATTTGAAAACCATGGTTGAAAGACCTACAGCAGGTAGATACTTGAAAGTGTTCATTTTTTCTGTTTCATGAAGTTACATTTAAAACTGGTTTGCTGCAGTAGGAGTAATATAGTCATGTTGATGTCCGTAAGCCAGCAGTTATAAGCACTCAAGTTTTCCACAGAAATAAGTATAGGTTGCACACATTTCTCTTAGTTTACACAGTTCCAAGTTGTTATTCCTCAAGAAAGGATGGCAAAACCAGGAAACAAACCAAAGCATCCAATATAGACCTACAGTGAAAAGTGTGTATGTATGGGGAAACAAGCTTTTATAAAGAACAGGACAGTATACACATCACACTGCCTCCTACTAATGGCTTAAGCTTGGGTTTAGAATAAAACAAGCAGGAGAACAAATCATCCAGGTACTGTTTTTTTGTTTTGTTTTTTTGTTTTTTAAGTCAGGGTGTCACTGTGACCCTTGGCTTTGAGCTCTCAGAGATCAGCTTATCTCTGTTTCCTGGGTTTTGGAATTAACATTGTGAATAACCACACCTGGCAGATGTTGATCTTTTGAAATGAGGTCTTACTCTTTAGCTCTTGTTGGCCTAGAACTCAAAATGTAGCCTTGGACTTGGGATATTTTTGCCTCCCAGGTACCAAGATTACATGTGAGAGTCACTACATCTGGCATAGTGTAGTATTTTGGTGATGTGGAATAAGTGAACAGCTTACTTGCTTGGGGGGCATGAGAGAGACAAAAATAATTTCCATTAAGAAAACTGTGAACCCAGCTGACATACTGTGTTATAGGATAAAGTCACCTTGGTGAGAAGGAATTCAAACAGTGGTTTGTTTCTTTAAATGTTATAAATGAAATTATTCAATGTATTAATGTCTACTTCGTAAAGATTTTAAAAAATAAATCTGGGTGTGGTGTAGCACACCTTTACTCCCAGCACTCAGGAGGCAGAGGCAGGTGGATCTCTGTGAGTTTGAGGCTAACCTGGTCTATAAAGTGAGTTAGTTTCAGGACATCCAGGACTGCGTTACAGAGAACCCCTGTCTTGGGGGAGGAAAAAAAGGCAAAACAATAACAAAAATCTTGAAAATTTAACCAAACTAAGAATAGGATACTAGGAACATTTCACTGGATTGACAATTCAGGGAAAAGTGTATAGCCATTCTGAAAAGAATAGTAAGGAATAATTTTTCAGAACACAAATGGTAACATAGATTATTTTAACTGAACTGCTTTTTAAAATAGATTTCTAAGGAGCTGAAGAAATGCTCAGGGGTTGGGAGTACCAATTACTTTTCCTAAGGACCTGGGTTCAATTCCAAGCACCCACGTGGCAGCTCACAACTGTCTGTAACTCCAGTTCCAGGGGATCAGATACCCTCACACAGACATACATGTAGGCAAACATCAGTACACATAAAGTGAAATGAAAAAAATAGATTTTTGTTTAGAAATAGGTTCCTTTATGCAGTGTACTGGCACATACCTGTAATCCAGCACTCAGTTTCAGCTACATAAGCAAGTCCCTGTCTCAGAAATAAAACAAAAAGGCATTCTCCCCATTAGAAAAAATATTAGAATTATTAGATAGTTTAATATGTTAAATTTAAAACAATTTAACTACTGTTAATGGAACAATAAATTAGTCTTTGTTTTTAAAGCTAAAACACCAATGAAGAGAATTAGAATTAGGGAAGCATCACCCTCACAAAAAGCTGTAATGGCAGAACCAGCAAAAGGCAAAGAAGCCTTCCAAATGAGTAAAGGAGGTAAAGGGGTTGTTTGGTTGGGGAGAAAACCACATAAACATGAGATGATGGTAGAGGTTTCACAGATAACCAGCCAAGGAACTAGAAAGACATCAGACAGACATATAAGATCTTGTAGATTTCATAATTAAGAGAGGTTTTGGAACAGTGCACACTAGAACAAAAAATATTTGTGGGAATTACTCAGCAAGGCTTTTGTGACCATGTTGCAGCATCAGGGAACAATAATTTATTAACTATCTGTTTTTTATGTGTACTTCCAGGCATCCAACCAGTAAATTAAACAGAATGTCTGAACAGCATTAGTAATATTTAAGTTGATACAAATAAGGAACATGAACATTGTCACACAACATATACTTGCATTCTGTCCAATATCCTCCCTGTTGCTGGCCATAAAATTTTACATTGGCTTTAGCCCTATTTCTCCTAAGTTCATTGAATATATCTTAACATTTACCCATTTACTTCTTAGATCAAGGAATCATTATTAACTAAGGTGTAGTTCTATGAGTTTTAAGTTATTTTTAGAAATCAAAGTATCCAACATTACTTTCACAAAGTCTATAAACCTATTTTAAATAACATGTTTTTCCTTGAACTTTTTAATGACTTTAGTTGAAGAAGCTGAATTAAAGGATTTGGAACCTGATGAAAAACGCAAGAAGACCGAAGACTCTTCTGTAGGCAAATCAGTGACACCTGATGTGTCGGGAGGTAAAGTTAGAAGTGACATTTTTCTTTCTTGTTTCTCTTAAATAAAAAAGTGAGGAAGTTAAACTTCCTTGGTATTTCTGAATACAGCTTATCTAGGGTTTTTTTTTTTTTAAACCTGGCATGGATATTTTTATTTCATTTTTGAAGGCTGAGATATGCCTCCTTTTTTCTTTCTTTTACCTTCGCTGCTTTGGTAAAAACTGAGTTATACTTCCCCAAGGAGAAATTCTAGTTAGGCAAAACAAGCTAAAAAGCTTCCATAGCAAACTTTGCTCGTGACTGCTGAGCTGAATTGAGAAGCTTTTGGTTGTTTAGCAGCCCATCATTCTGTTGTTTTTCCACTTTCTACTTTAACAGGGTGTTTCTAAGATGTTTGTTTTCTATTCTCAGATTCTTCAGCCTGTGCAATGGCATTATGGCTTCTCTGGAACCTTTGGAATATATTATATATTGCTAAATAAAGATATATGTTTTGTACAGCTGGGGGATTATAGCCAAGTGGTAGAGTACCTGACTAACATGTTTGAGGCCCTAGGTTCAATCTCCAGATTTAGATAAAGTGATTGACATACTGTTGATAGATTATTCTTTTTCTTTCTTCCTGTCTTCTAGATTTGGACTTTCTTGTTCCAAAGGCTGGATTTTTCTGTCCAATTTGCTCCCTGTTCTATTCAGATGAAAAAGCAATGGCAAATCACTGCAAGAGCAAACGTCATAAGCAAAATACAGAGGTAATGCATAAAAATCTTAAGTGCTGTCATCTTTTGATTTAAAGTAAGAGTCTGTTCAACATGTATATTTCTTTTCTTTTGTGAGAACTTGGGTATTTATCTCAGTTCATTGCTCCTAAGTCCAAAATCCCTTTTTTTCCTATGTCACTGTATGCTGCTATGATCTCTAGCCCTACTCCTTTTCCTGGAGAAATAGCATTATCTAGAATAGACTTTATAAACATAAAGTATCTTGTGGACCTCCTTAAAATATAGGACTCTGCTTATCCTGATGTCCCATTGCAAATGTCTGTACATGTTAACTTACTAAAATTTCTGAATTTCTAGTAGGAGAAAAATGTCAGTTTCTTAAACTGATTGAGTCACAGACCTTCCTTTTTTTGTTGTATATGTTTAAAGAGGTGCTGCTTTAGAGAATTACTCTTAGCCATGGATATCAGTAGTTTTGACTTCTGATGTCTAAGATTGTTTCATATAGTTAGTGTATTGAACTCCTAAAAACCAAGCTAGTTAGTGGCAGACCTTGGGTTTCTGCACAGCTTTGTTTAATTCTAGGTCTAATTTCTCACGCATTTTACCTTCTCCCTGTGCTTTTAAACTGCTATATCCTACTACTCCCCACCCCCTCCCCCATTTAAAATCTTGCAGCTAGGACCAGATGTGGTGACATATACCTTTAATCCCATCAGTCTGATGACAGAGGCAGGTGGATCTCTTGAGTTTGAGGATGATCTACCAACAGAGTGACAAGCTAGTTGGGGCTATATAATGAGACCTTGTCTTAAGAACAAAAGTTGGTTGCTGGGCATTGGTGGCTCACACCTTTAATCCCAGCACTTGGGAGGCAGAGGCAGGAGGATCTGGATAAGTCTGAGACCAGTCTGGTCTACAAGAGCTAGTTCCAGGACAGCTTCCAAAGCCACAGTGAAACCCTGTATCGAAAAATGAAGCAAACAAAAATAAAGAATAAAAGTTAAAATCTTGGAACTATTTCATATTGCACTTAGAATAATAGCCACAATGACTATATGGCTTTGTGAAAGTGGATGGCCTGCTTCTCTGTGCCCAAGACCTCAGTTATCATTATGCCATTGCCTTAATTACTATTCCTGTTTCCCTTCCAAACATTTTTGTGTGGCCAGTTTTTTCTATCTTTTGGTCTCTATTCAAACAGCTGCTAGGAAAGGCCTTTGCTTAAGAAAGCAAACTCCAAAGCCAGTTGTAGTAGCACATGCCTTCAGTTTCAGCACTTGGGAGGCAGCACGTGTTAGAAGACAGCCTGGTCTATGTAGTGAATTCAGGACAGCCAGGACTGCATAGAGACTTCAAACTCCATCCTGTGTCTACAAAAGATGAATCTACCTAGTTCGTCTGTTACTATCTTAATTTTGTGGTGCTCGGGATCAAGCCCAGCAACAGGCACATGACCATGCGTCTTTCTTTCTGTTATAATTTTAAAGTGATCACTACCACCTACATGATTTCAGTTTTTCTTCTCTTCAGTTCCGTTATTATAGTGTAAACACTTGGAAAAAATGCCTTATTTGTCTTGTTCACTACTAAATTCCCAAGCCCCCAAAATAATGCCTGGCACATCATCGAATATCAGAAGTATGATTAATGAAAGGGATGAGTGTTGATAAAGACACTTCTTTAGATTATAAATATAATGAGATAAATTTGGGATTGCACACATAGCAAACAACATCTAACAAATGTTTCATTTAAAATTGCTTTTGACAGAAGTTCATGGCCAAGCAAAGAAAGGAAAAGGAGCAGAATGAGACTGAAGAAAGAAGCTCTAGGTGATGGGGAAAAGGAGGAAAAAAATTCATTAGAAACTTATTTAGGGTCCAGTTGATTTGTGTATTTTTGTTATCATTTAATTTGTAATTTCTGTTACAGAAACATATTCATGTTGTACAAATTTCTGATTGCCCTTGATATAGAGAAACTGATGGGAAAAGTATGATGGATTTGATTTTTATATCAAATCATCAGGCATGGAAAGATACCTCTTAGAAGTGTTAAAATAAATGTTCCTACTGTATATTTCAACACTGTTGTGTTTGTGTTAATTTGTAAAGACTTGTTTGCCCCTGGTTACAGACAAGGCTCCTCTCTACAACCTGTGATTTAGGATATTTGGCAGTTTTTCATGTGTTACTAGAAGTAATAATATGATGTGGTACTTTGTCTCGGCCATCCACGTATACAGATCAGATTCTTAAATACTCAGTTTTTCTGCTTAATGAGATGACATCATGTTTGGTCAAGTTAAGTTCGAGTAAAATACTGCCTTTTTTTTTTTTTTTTTTTTTTTTTGGCAGGGGAGACAAGGTTTCTCTGTATTACAGTTGTAGCTGTCTTGGAACTCATTTTGTGGACCAGACTGGACTTGAACTCACAGAGATTGCCTGTCTCTTCCTCCAGAGTGCTGGAATTAAAGGTGTATGCCACCAACACCCAGCTTAATTTTTAAATGTATTAGGAAGATTTTTTCTGTTTGTAAAAAGCACCTGCCAAATCATGGAAGTATTAGTTTAGATATACACAGCAGTTTTTACTTTTTATGAACTTTTTAAACCGTCTGAATAATGTATAAGAAGTTACAGAGGACTAAAAATTGAATGTTTTCTAAGTAAGTACTAAATCCCTTCCTCCCTAATCAGTCCATACTTCAGACAATTCTGCCTTGAAGTTTCATGTCTGATTCTTCAGCTTTTCAGTATAACTAATAATAAGGAAAATGGTGAGTGGAAGGAAGCAACAACTCAAAATCTCATTTTAGGAATCCCATTCCTACATAACCAACAAAAAGTGAAGATCTGGGACTAGAGAGATGGCTCAGGTTAAGAGCACTTTTTGGTCTTCCAGAGGTTCCAGGTTTGATTCCTAGCACCCACATGCTTTCCTGCTTCTGTCATGTCTGAGTTGCTTGCCTCTGCCTGTCTGGCCTCTGGCTGCTAACTAGCCCCTGGCAGGCTGGCCCCCTTTTCTCTCTGCCCACCAGCCCCACCTATCTTTCCTCTGCCTAGCTATTGGCCATTCAGCTTTTTAATAAATCAATCAGATATCTTAGGCAGGCAAGGAGAAACAGCAACACATCTTTACATAGATAAGCAAATGCACTATAAGCAAATGCAACACATCTTTACATAAACAGTTATTCTGCAACAAAATAAATGTGACACGTCTTTACATAGTTAAACAAATATTTTATACCACAACAGGTAAGTTCCTGCCTTAAGATTCCAGTAAAAAGAGAGGTGGCTAGAAAAATAGAACAGACTAAACACAAAGCAAACAAAGAAACAATAACCAGTGAAAATAGAAAAACAATAGAAAAGTTCATGAAACCAAATGCTCTTTAGAGTCAGTAAAAATTGGTGAATCTCAGACCAATCACTAGCTCTGTGAGTGTAGTAGGGAATACCACAGTAGACTTTGTAGCCACTAAAGTAACAAAACCCTGCTAACAACTGGATTTAAATTCAGGAGCTTAGAAGACATGTCTGAGAAATGTTCATCTAAGCCCTAGTGATTTCAGTGGAGAATTGTTAAGTATTTCAAAAGTTTTACAGTGCCCAGTTTATGAGCTATTTCATCTATGTAAGACTGGTTCAATTTCAAGAAATCAGTGTCATTTACTCTATCAACATACTAAAGAAGAAAATTACACATATTTTAAAAAGGCATTTAGCAGAATTTAATACCTGCTCATGTTTAAACCCAGCATTCTAAAAACAGAAATTTCTTTGCTTGCTGGTTCATCTCCTGTTCATCTGGGAAAGGACACCAGCATGGTGAGGAGCAGGTAGGAACAAAATGGCAAGGTTGCAAACCAGAGCAGAAAGGAAAGTTTGTTTTCCACAGAGTCTTTCAAGATATGCCACTGACCAAAGACCTCCAAAAGCTTCCAATACTTAGCACTTTCATCCTCCCACAGAACAAGCTGTTATTCATGGGCCTTTGAGAGGCACTGAAGCCATAGTACCTAGCATCATACTTACTGTTGAAGGCTGGTCTCTCAGAGGTAGAAACACTTCCCAATGCTAGGCAATAATACTACATAGTATGTTCTGCAGGCAAACAAAAATATATTTTTGTGATTGCTACCAAAAAAAAAAATTTAGGTAAAAGTGTCCAAGTGTGTATAATCCGTGAGGTAAAAATTTTAACCAGCTGTGGTGGCACATACCTGTAATCCTCGCATGTCAGAGGTTAATGCAGGAGACTTGGTCGTGTAGGGTGGACATTAGGCTACACAGACCTTTGGAAGATGATTTTGTTGGTAAAGTTCTTGCCTTATAGAAGACCTGGGTTTGATATTATATAGGTGTTTGTTCAGGTTAGTTTTATGTCAATTTATGCAGGCTAGAGTCATTTGAGAGATGGGAGCCTTGACTGAGAAAAGTGCCTTTACAAGATGAGACTGTAGGAAAGCCTGTAGGGCATTTTCTTATTTAGTGATTGATGTGGAAGTTCATTATGAGTGGTGCCATCCCTGTACTGGTTGGTGATCCAGGTTTTATAAGAAAGTGGCTGAGTAAGAGAGCAAGCCAGTAAGCAGTACTCCTCCATGTCCTCTGCACCAGCTCCTGCCTCCAGGATCCTGCCTTGTTTGAGTTCCTGTCCTGATTTCCTTTGGTGAAATATTGTAATGTGGAAGTATAAGCCAAATAAACCTTTTCCTCCCTAAGTTGCCTTGGTCATGGTGTTTCATCACAGGAATAACCTTGACTACAACAATCAATAATCTCCTATTTCCAGAGGCCTATCTCTCCAGATGTTTTTTAGATGGTATCACTTTGACAACACTAACCATCCGAGTATCCTTTATAATAATGATGCTACTTTTTCCTTTTACTGTACATACAGGGCTCAACCTAATTCTCATACTTTGTAGTTAAAGGGGGTGAGGGGGAGGCACTCATATAAAGCTAGAACTATAACAGTTATAGAAAAGTCTGGCAATGATCAAGTGTGCCTATAGTACCCATTTTTGAGGATGCTGAAGCAACAAGGTTGCTTAAGGCCAGAAGACCATTCAAGACTTTGTCTCAATTTTTGTCTAGAGAAAGAAAAAAAAAAGAAATTTTTAGTATCTAGGATTTGGCCAAAGAATTCTTAGGCTTAACAAAAAAAAAAATTGGCTAAATTGTATCTCATTAAAATTAAAAATTAAAGGGGGGGGTTCTTACCTATCATTTCAGAACTTGGGAGGCTCAGACAGGAGGATCACTGAGTTTGAAGTAAGCTTGGGCTATAAGATTGAGACACTGTCACAAAAACAAACTGGCTAGGTAGTGGTAGTGCATGTCTTAAAACTAGAACTGAGGCGGAGGCCGGCAGATCTCTTTGAGTTTGAGGCCTGCCTGGTCTACAGAAGAGTCCCAGGACAGCCAGAGCTGTTACACAGAGACACCCTATCTCAAGAAAACAAACAAAAACAAACCCCAGACTTGTTTCAGACCTTCAGTACTAGATTAGGATTGCTGTGGCAAAGTTGTGAACTGACCTGGTTCTTGGCCTCTCCAGTGCCATTATTGGACTATCCAGATTATATTGCGTAAGCCAATATAATAAATACCCTTTAACTTTGTAAAACTAAAGTTTTATGTAGAACTTAAGTTAAAGGAATGAGAAAGCAGATTGTAGATTAACAGGAAATACTTGAAATCAAAGGCTAGAGTATGTAGTCTCTACTACAAAGTTCCAGCACTAGAGAGGATAAGCAGACAGATCTCAGTGAGTTTCAGGCCATCCTGGTGTACACAATGAGTTCCAGGATGGTCAAAGTCACATGGTCAGACCTTATCAAAAAAGGGAGGAGTGTATTACTCTCAAAACAGTATTTTTGCCAAAGTGGATATATAGGTCAACACTAAACAGTATCATTAGCGTTGAAGAAATGCAAATTAAAACTGTAGCAATACATTGAAGAGGTGGCTCTTGCAGAGGACCTGGGTTTAGTTTCTGCCACCTATCCATATAGTGACTCACAACGTGTCTTCTACTTTAGTTCCAGGAAATCCAACACCCTCTCCTGGCCTTCTTGTGCATCTGGAGCTCAATGTAGGGCATGAACCTACAACCCTGAGATTAACAGTTTCAGTCTGAGGTTTTGTAGAGACATCATTCAGTCCGAGGATTCATAGGGACATTATCACCCCTTTGGTCTGAGGATTCAGTAGAGGTAAGAATTAGTGGCTGACTGCTTCTCTGATCTTTCGGCATTAACCCCTATATCTGACTCTGGTCTTTTACTATTAATATCAATTAGAATTTGTGCTACAGGCATCAGGTACACCCATGGTATGCATACATGCAGGCAAACATATACATAAAAACAGAATCTTAAAAAAAAACTGTAATAATGCCTAAAATGAAAAGTAGTGATAAAAAAGGAAGGAGAAACTGAATCACTCTTTTTATTATTCTAGTAAATGAATGTTTGCCTGCATGTATATATCTACACTGCCTGGTACCCACAAAGGCCAGAAGAGTCACCAGATTCCTTGGAACTGGAGTTAAGAATGGGTTCTGGGAACCAAATTCATTCTCTGGTAGAGCAGCCAATGCTTTTTAACTACTGAACCCCTAGATTACTCTTACATTGCTGATATGCATATAAAATGGTGCAGCACTCTGGTAAATTGGTAGGAAAAAAGCAAAACCAAAACAACAATTAAAAACTTGTTATATGTGCCTGTTAACGAAAAGTTTTCTGTTAATGAAAAGTTTTCTGAGTTTGGTTAATTTATAAAGAAATTAAGTTTATTAGCTCATAGTTTTCCTAAGGCATGAGCACACTAATGAGTTAGTGATCAGACTTATTCTTTTGTTGGTGGTGAAAGGCAGGGTCTTGCATAAACCCAGGCTTGTTATGTAGAGATGACCCTGAACTCCCAGTTCTGACTCTACTTCCCAAGGTCTGGGAGTGTAGGCATGTGCTACTCCTGGGATATCCTGTGGCTGCGCCAAGTCCTGGAGATCTTTTGGACAGGACCAGTTCCTTCATGAGCTCCAGCAGGGCCTAGAAGGGGTAGGCTTGCTGTAGGCTTAGGTGGTAGCCAAGCTGATAAGTCTGGGCCCTTGGGGGCAGGAGTCGGCACACCTACATGCATGCCCGCGCCTTTGTTGAGGGGTGGGGGACATATCTCCCGAGTGCAGGTGCCTACTCTCTTGGTGTAGTGTCCAGTGAAAGGCAAGAACCACTTTCCCGGGGCCAGCAAAGGGCTGGGCCAGTTCAGCATGGCACTGTGATTTCATCTCCCATGGTTCCTAAGGCCTCCTGTGTTGATACAGGCTACAGATATCAACTCAGATGCCAGCTGCAGCTGGACCATGAACTTAGACACGGTCCTTGGCAGCCACTTGGACCAAGACAACATCCTGGCTCTGGGTAGAAGGAATGGCCGGCCACTCATGTAGGAATGGTTATATGGCTATATGGCTGGTGGACCACTACCAAGGCCTTCAGATTGTGGCCCTAACCCTGGGCCTCAATCTGGTGGAGATGCAGGACCCTGACTTCAGCATAGACCCCAGTCACAGTAGGACCGTGGACCCTGACACGATCCTCTGCGGCAGCTGGGTCTGGATGTCATCACTGTCCCAGAGGCAGTATGGCCCTGAGACACCAGCATGGCCCTCGGTCTCTGGTGTCTGCAGGCCTTCAGTGGTAACTGGAGCATCAGTTCAGACCCTGGCTGCAGCAGGGCCTCAGACCCTGACATGGCCCTCAGCTGCAGCTCTGGCTCTGAAGTCACCATGACATTGAGTAGCAGCACAGGCCACTCAGATCTGGATATATCCTGCTTCTCCAATACCGGCCTGGACTCGGGTGACTGTTCTGACCCTGGGCATCCTCATGGTGCTCATTGGCAATAGGAGCCACGTATGTCAATCCAAACCCTGGGCACCATAGGGCCACGGACCCAGACATGACAGCAGCTTGAGCCTGAATGACACCATGGCCCTGGGTGCCAGCATAGGCCACCCATATCTGTATGGCCCCTGCTGTATGACCCTTAGACTCCAACTAAACTGCGGACTCTGGCCCAGATCCCAGTCCTCTATGTGGGCCTTAGTGGGAACCTGGGCCAAGATTAACACATGGCCTTAGGCTGTAGCTTGGTCTGTTTGACATCCTAGCTCCAAGTGGTAGCCCTGGCCACTCCGATCAGGATTGCTGTAGCTGGCAGCAACATGGCCCCAGGACACCAATGAGACCACAGGTTTCAGCCCAGACCCCACACTTCATGTGGCCTTTGGTGGTCATGAGACATGGGCATCAACATAGACCTCGGCTGCAGTAGAACCACGGTCCCAAACATGGCCTTTGGCAGCAGCCCAGCCTAGGCATCACCATGACCCCAGGTGGCAAACAGACCTCTCTGCTGTCTACTGCTCACTGCCTTCACCATGGACCCAGGTGGCAAGCAGGCCTCCAACATCTTGCTTTTCCTCACGTCTTCATTTCTTCCTTTCTGCATCTTTCCACAGTGAGTGAACCATTCTGCTTCTCTCTCCCATTTCTCTATCACGTATTTCCCTATCATAATAACATCCACCCACATGGCAGGCCCATGGCTATCTTCCCACCAGCCAGGGCCTAAGGACCCCAGCTGGCTAGACCTTGTCTCAAGTCTGCAGTTTTTAAATAAAACTTGATATATGCAACAGTATAGGTAAATATGTTAAGTGGGAAGAAAATCTCAGCAGGATATATACCTTGAGATTCCACTTCGGTAGCATTCATGAAGCGAGGCTGAAGAACAGGTTCATTACTGCCAACAACTAGGAACGGGAGGGGAAATGGATGCAGCTATAAAATGATAATAGGAAGTTGTTTTAGTCATGGCTGTGTTTGCTCAGAGCTATACAACAAAAAGTCATAGTGTTATATATACACAAAGTGACTGCCTGTATAATAGAATTTAACAAGTATTATACCATTACTTTTTGTTGATTTTGACGTCATTGTAGTTTGAGATGTTAGCATTGAGATGGGTAGAAAAAGCATGTTCGTGGCTTGAATATTCAATTTACTGTTGTCTAATATTAACTAATTTTTTATTCATTAGAATGGTCTCATTATGTAGCCTAGCCCAGCCTGGAATCTGCAATCCTGCTTCAGCTTCCCCAAGTACTGAGGTCATGGATGTTCTACCATGCCTGTTTCCTATATTTTTTTTAACCATGTCATTTTAAAATCTTGGATTCAAGGATTGATTTGCCCACATGTTTAAGAAGTGGTAACCTCTGCCAGGAGTGACTAACAGTAATCTGTCATCATTATATGAAGAACATTAGTGGTATCAACAAATGAAATTCAAGTAGAGGATATGGTCATAGAAAGCCCAGTGTGTGGATTATCTAAAGTCACTATAGCAAAAGTAATCTTACAAAAGACTCAAAACTCAGTTGTTTCTTTTAGCTGACTGAAGGTGTAGTTGGAAACAAATGTGAGCATACAATTAAAAACAGGCATTGAAACCAAGAAGGCCTGTGGCAACCTTGAAGGAGTCCTTCATCTGGAGTCCCAGGCCAGGTAAGGATAAGGAGTCCCTGGCATAACACATTCTCCCAGGGGACTTGTCAGCCGCTCATTAGCAAGTTGATCCTATTTGTCTCTGGTCATGCTCTATGCTAACAGGAACATAACACTTCTTGGGTATAGAATTGCCTTTCCTGAACTTGGTCCTTCTGGTAGCATCACCATTTATGAATTTATCAATACCACTCAATTTTTTTTAAAGAAGATACATTTTTTTGGTGTATGTACAATGGACACTGACTACATGTTTTGTTATTTGTTTTCTGTTAGTTATTTTTCCTGGGACAATACTGAGAATTGACATGTGGGGAACAGTTTATTTTGGCTTTCAATTTCAGAGATTTCAGTTCATGATCATTTGCCTCCAGGGGCTTTGTATCTGAGATGAGTGTGAACATCAGGGAAGGAACTGGTAGTTAAGGAAAGTTCTCACTCCTGGTGGCTAGGAAGCACACAGGAGGAAGGTGCTAGGGATAAGATACATAGTTCAAAGGTACTCCCTACAGTGCCTTCCTACAGCTAGGACTTCCTGAAGTTTCTACCACCTCCCAAAGAACTACTAACTATCTGGGTACTAAATTTTCAAAATATGACCCTGCAAGGACATTTCATACTCAAATATAATACCCCACTCCTGGTCCCTATATGGTCATGCTCATCTTAATTCAATATGCATTTAGTTCATTTTCAAGAATCCTCCAAGCTCTTATCTATTCCAATATTACTTAAAAGTTTATGTCCAAAGTTGTCTCTAACAGATGGCAAATTCTTTTTGATGAGCTCGTATTAAAATCAAGTAGTTACATTCTTCTTTACACAGTGGCACATCGAAAACATTCCCAGTCCAAGAAGGAGGAATAGATCAAGGAAGGATAAGTCCCAAACAAGACCAAAACTCAGCAAGTAAACATTAATTCCTGTAACCACATGTCAGGAATTTGGAAACATGGTGTGAATATCAAATAACTCAGCCAGTCCCACCCCCTTGGCCTTGCTTGTCACAATCCACACAGCCTGTCTTCTGAGGGTGGCTCTGCTTGCTCCCTGTGGCCTTAGAAGCTGTCTTATACAAGGTATTTCCACCTTCCTGCAGTCCCCATTGTGTCTCAGGTGTCACATTTTTGTACCTTCCTTGGGAAAACAATACAGAAATTAAACAGCCCTGCTAACTGTTGCCTGCTTTGTTAGACTATCCTTTGAAGTCTGGGTGAAGCATCCATGATCCTGTAAATTGCATGCCTGTTTTGCCAGCTTCGTGAGCAATACCAGGGTCTCTCCATGCAGCTGGGCCTCCTCAGGTAGTGGCTACAGTGACCACTGATTTGCCTGGGTAGATGAATAAAGTAAATTGAGTTTCAACTTTTACATTCTTGAAATTGAAATGAGTGGGGTCTTAGTGACTCCTGAGACTGCTTCAAGGCGTACTGTGCCTTTTCTTTTTAATACTCCTGCCTCATTCACTAGCTCAAATTTCTGATTCTTAGTGACTGTGGGTGTGCACATCATAGTGCCCAGTTATTTGTAGTCTTTAGTACCATTTCTTTTCCAAAATCTTGACTTTTAGCCAAGGAGTGGGGGGAAAGTGTTCTCAGTTTGTTTCCTTCTTATCTTGAGATGCTTGCTTGCTAGGCCTTTCTGTTGTTGCATTTTCCTAAGTCAGCCAGAGTCTTTGGTACCTGAATTTTAGAAAGTTCTTCTGGTCCCTCAGTGCCCAGAGGAACAGCATGACACTCAGCCTTCTCCCTTCAAGTACATAAGTTCTTTCTGTCCCCTTATTCTGCATCTTAGCAGGGGACCAATCAGCATCTGTACCTAACTGTTCACTGAAATAGATTTCTTCATATTTGTTATGACTGGTATATTATGAGATGTTGTAGCCTCTTAGTGATTGTGGGATAACACCACTTTAGAGAAAAGTTTGTGTTTGGACCTTCATTATCAACTCTGGCTCCCTTCCTTAGAAGACAGCCCTGTGTATTTCCTGGAATTACAGAGGAAAAAAAGAACCAACAGGATATGGGAAAAGAGACTAAGATACTGAAGAGTTATTATAGAAATTGGTTCGCAGTATTAAGAAGCCAAGATGTCCTACAATATGCTACCTCCAAACTAGTGAAGCAGGAAAGGTAACATCAAAAGGCCTAGAGAAAGGGCAGCTGAAGGTTGGAGGAGAGGGTGGGTATGTAAACTCCCGAAGAGAGTACATTGGGTCTCTCCTGTGTGTGTGTGTGTGTGTGTGTGTGTGTGTGTGTGTGTGTGTGTGTGCACGTGTGCATTTTGGTGTGTATGTGGATGTCAGAGGACACCTTTTGGGAGTTGATTCGTTCCTTCCACCATGGATTCTGGGGATTGCACCTAGATCACCAGGTTGATACTTTCAGCTTTGAACTATCTTGCTGGCTCTGAAATGTTAATGGTGCACAAGTATGTACCTTCTGTCTTCCTGTCTCTCACTTCTCAACTGTTCTCTAAGGCAAGCCATATAAACTAGAACTCCTCCAATGTAGGTCAAAGAAACAAGGACCCCTCTTCCACAAAGCCAGTCATGAAGCCCCAAAAGATCTCTTTGATCTTCCTCTCCTTTTCTGTTTTGGAACTTGTAGTGGTTAGTCTTCATTGTCAATTTATCTGGATCTTAAATCATCTAGGAGACAAATCTCTAGACCTCTCTGTGAGGGCATTTCTAGAGAGGTTTAAAAGAGGAAAAAAGACTTATCCAGAATGTGGACTGCAGCATTCCATGGGCTGGCATCCAGGACTGAAAATGAAAGGGAAAGCTAGTGAGCTCTCGTATTCATCTCCTGCAGATTTCCATCTGCAAGTGCAATGTGTCCAGCTGCCTCATGTCTCTACTATCCAAAATAAGTTGTCTTAATTACTGTTTTATTGCTATGATAAAACACTATGGCCAAGACAACTTATAAAACAAAGCATATGATTTCAAGGAATTAAGAGTTCATGGTGGTAGAGCGAAGGAATAGCTGGGAACTCATATCTTGATCCACAACCATAAGGCGCAGAGAATGCAATGGGAATCCTCTGAATCTTTTTAAATCTCAAAGGCCACCCCCAGTGACACACCTCTAATAAGACCACACCTTCTAATCCTTCCCAAATGGTTCCACCAACAGGGGACCAAGCATTCAAATATATTATCCTATGGTGGGCATTCTCATTCAAACTCCCACATAACCCTTAAGTTACTTTTGTCAGGTGTTTTGTCACATGAGAAAACTATCATAGACATAAATTCTTTGGTGCTGAAGAGATGGCTGAGCAGGTAAAGGCATATATTGTACAAGCATTGTGAGCTGAGTTAAATCCCCCAAGCCCAGGTAAAGATATAAGGGAATAACCAACTCCACAAATTTGGTCTCTATGTATGTACTATGATATGCATCCTACCCCATAAA
The DNA here is from genome assembly GCF_017639785.1 of Mesocricetus auratus. Classification (NCBI taxonomy): domain Eukaryota; kingdom Metazoa; phylum Chordata; class Mammalia; order Rodentia; family Cricetidae; genus Mesocricetus; species Mesocricetus auratus. The sequence goes on along the minus strand of NW_024429266.1, from coordinate 147,134,523 downwards.
CACACACTAAAATTTTAAATAAAATTTAAAAATATTTGATCTACTTTTATGGAAGGTTGTAAGACTCTCATTGCAGAAGGGGCTCCCAGGAATGAATGTGGTACAGAGCAGATGAGATGAATCTAAGTGAGTAGGCCTTGCTGGGTGTTGCCACACCATCTCTCAGAATTAGATTATGTTCTTACTGTCTGCAGTGGTTAATCTTGCCAGCTTGGTTGGATTGGCATTTACCTAGAAAAATCATGTGTGGGTATTGAAGTCTAGGGAAGATTAACTGAAGAGCTCCAGACCTGCCCTGTAAGTGGATGGCACCATCTCACAGACTGAGTACTTATTATGAGTTGCTCTGCTGTTGTGCACCCTCCTGATCATGATGGGCTAATCTTTAAAACTGTGAGCTAAACCCTTCTGAAAGAGCTGACTCATGAATTGTCCTGTGACCTCCACAAGAGTGCCGTGGCATTCATTCCTGAATAACCACAACAAATAGATATAATTTAAAATAAATCCGCCCTTAAAAAATTTTAAATTATGTGCATGTCTGTACACCACATCTGTGTGTGCTTGATGACTGCAAAGGTGAGAAGAGAGTATTGAATCCCCTGGAACTGGAGTTTTGGACAGTTTTTAACCTGCCTTCTAGATGCTGGAAATGAAACCTGTATAAGAACAAATGTTCTTAATTGCTGAGTTATCTCTCCAGCCTGCTGATCCACCTTTGCTTAAATGTCTTGTAGCAAGTATCTTATCACAGCAGTGAGACCTGTACACGGTCTAGTCACATTTCTATACCACAGCCAATGCATTCATTGTTGAACCCGAACATTAAAATAATGATCTTAGTCTTCATTCTGAACTCTCCCATGTCATCCAACTATGATCTTGTTAACCTATCCTTTGGAATTATGGGTGTCTGCTCTGACCCTTTATGATGGGTAAAAATGAGACCACCTTCACTTCTTGCCTCTACACAGGGTTATGAGGTAGGAGGTAAAATTGTTCAGTGCACTCCCTGTAGCCATATGTGGAAACCTGATAGTTATTCTTTCATCTCCTAGATAATGGATAAACCTCAACCCACAAAAATCCTGATCACACACTCCTTTTTCTCTGAGGAGTTTTGTGGGCTCCACAAGCACTCTTAGCTCCATACTTTCCACTCCCTCCATTTGTGCCCTGTTCTAGTAACTCTAAAGGAAAGAAAACAGAAATGTTGAACACCAGTGGGCTTAGTACATCTTAATTTCATAGCCAAAGGTCATTAAAAAATAGAGCTGTGTTTTCACACTAAGAAAAATGTGCAAGGGCTCATCACAAAACCAGTGTTGAGATTGCTGGCTATGGCAACCAAGCTTGGGAATTGGAAACAAGAGGTTAAAGGCCTCAATTTAGGAAATGGATAGAATCAGAAAACAGGATCACAGCTGTGATCTCCAACCCCATCAGGAAAAGCCTAACCATTTGTTGTCATGTAGCTGCCACTGCTGACTTCCTAACGTTCCTCGTGGGACTGAATTCAAATCTTAGGATAGAACCTCTCCATGGCTGCTTGTGGGTACCCCCACACAGTGACAGGGAGGTCCTGGACCTGAAGCTTCTAGAAGTGAGACAGAAGTTTCTGTTCATGAGGGTTTTGGAAAGGGTGTTTATGAAGGTAAGAAGGGTAAAAAGTGAGAACTGGAAATGGCAAATAAGTACCTCAAGGACCACCCCTGCCCTCATGGACAAGGAGGAGTAAAAAGTGGAACCCATGAGCAATGACTAGAAGAATCTTAAGTATGTGTAAGTATGGAGGCCAAACCTTAGGTGTCTGCCTTGTTTTCTGAGACCAGGTCTCTCACTGGCTGGGCCTAGTAGGCTACGCTGGCTAGTCTGTGAGCCTGGGAATCTCAACTAGAATGCCAGCACTGGAATTATAAGCAAGTGCCATCACAACTGGATTTTTTTTTAATGTGGGTTTCTGGGGGTTGGGAGGTATACATCAATTCCTTATACTGAAAGCATCTGAGTTATCACTCTAGTGCCATAAAAGGTCTCACAGCAACTCTGATTGCCCTTATCTCACACCCTACTCATTTATTTTTCAATAACTGAGAAAGTTTGTCTGCTTTATTATATAGGTGATTCTTTTGGGCATATGCCCATCTCTTTGTCCCAATTCCAAATTCATGAAACAGATAGTCTTCTGAGTTCAGCTTGAGTGGTTTCAGAGAAATTGGGCTTTTTTTTTTTAAGAGAAAAAACATTAAGCACGTCTTATATTGTGAGGAATAAAGTTGGGCTGGGTAAAAAGTGTGAATAATTCCTACTGTATAAATAAAGAAGAGGAGTCAAGGATGTCTGACAATTCTTTTCAAACTGTTTTAATCATGCTGTGATGGTTTGAATGAAAATGGCCCCCATAGGGTCATATATTTGAATGCCTGGTTCCTCAGTTGATGGAACTGTTTGGGCAGGATTGGGTGTGGCCTTGTTGAGAAGGAGGTGTGTCACTGTGGGTGGGCTTTGCTGTTTTTTGTTTTGTTTTGTTTTGTTTTTGTTGTTGTTGTTGTTGTTGAGACAGGGTTTCTCTGTGTAGCTTTAGAGCCTGACCTGACCTGGAACTAGCTCTTATAGGCCAGGCTGGTCTCGAACTCACAGAGATCTGCCTGCCTCTACTTCCCAAGTGCTGGGATTAAAGGTGTGTGCCATCACCACCTGGCAACTTTGCTGTTTCAAATGTTCACACCATTCCCAGTTAGCCCTCTCTCTGCCTCCTGCCTGCGGATCCTGGTGAGTTCTCAGCTATTGTTCCAGCACCGTACCTGCCTGCCTACTGCCATGCTTTCCCCTGTGATTGTCATGGACTCACCCTCTGCAATTGTAAGCTCCCAATAAACTCTTTCTTGTATAAATTGCCTTGGTCATGGTGCTTTGTCACAGTAGTAGAAAAGTAAGACACAAACTTTATTTGAGTCAGCTAGCTGAGTGCCTCTCAGATCCCGTTTTAGCTCCTCCATCATGTTGGTTCATGTTACTCTGAGCATCTGCATAGAGTCAAACTGTACTTTTTTAAAAATAGACCTCAGGGACCAGCAAAATGGCTCTTGGGGCAAAGGGCTTTTCACCAAGCCTGATGACCTATGAGTCCATATGGTGAAGGCAAAGAGCCGACTCCTACAAGTTGTCCTCTGATCTCCACACATGTGTTATGGCACATATGTTATCTCTCTCTCTCTCTCTCTCTCTCTCTCTCTCTCTCTCTCTCTCTCTCTCTCTCTCTCTCTCTCTCTCTCTCTCTGTCTCTCTCTCTCTGTCTCTCTCTCTGTCTCTCTCTCTCTCACACACACACACACTATCTCTCTCTCTCACACACACACAATAAATGTTAAATCATTTTAAATAAGTAAAAATAAAAAAATTATTGCTCCCTCTGCATTATAAATGCTTCTTGTCTTTCTTCCAAAAGCATGGTTTATACCACTCGGTGCCTTTCTGTATTTGCTACTTTCTTGTTATTGTTACCAAATCTCTGAAAAGAAGCAACTCAAGGGAGGAAACATTTTATTTTGGCTCATGGTTTCAGGAAACAGTCCATCATGACAGGAGAGACATGGCAGTGAGTGAATTCATGGTGTGGGAATGTGTGGCAGAACTTTATCACATATGACTTGATCAGAAAAAGAGACTGCTGGAAGAAGAACCAGGTTATCACCCCCATTGCCTGCCTTCTAGTGACTCAGCTAGGCCCCATCTCCTAAAGCTCCACAACCTCCCCAAATGGTGCTACCATCTTGGGACTAAATGTCTGGAGAGACATTTAATACATGGATCATAACACCTACCATTAAACTTTAATATGGCAAATGCCTACTACATGGGAAAAAGATGTCTATGGCTATTGGTTAATGAGTAGAGCAAATGAATGCATCAATCAATCAGTGAATCAATCAGTTACTTTACCCAAGCCTGAATTGTTTTGCTCAGCAACATAGGGTGGTCAAATTCTGAAGTAATGGTCTTAATTACTTAATTTGCCTACTCCACAGAACTTCCCTCTTGCTGGGCAGCAGTGGCACACACCTTTAATCCCAGCACTCACAAGGCAGAGGCAGACAGATCTCTGTGAATTTGAGACCAGACTGGTCTATAGATTGAGTTCTAGAATAGCCAAGGTTACACAGAAGCCCTGTCTTGAAAAACCAAAACCAATCAACCAACCAAACAAACAAACAAAAAACCAACTGCAGCAACAACAAAAACCTCTCTTTCCTCTACTTTATTCTACTGAACTTGTGTATCTTTACAGTCTTAATCTTTCATTATCTTTCATGTGGCGCTCTGCTATAGTTTCTGATTTTTCACTTCTACTCTGGTCTCTTTCATGTCCTTCAAAAATCAGATGGGGTGCTTTAGAAAAATAGATGGGATTCTAACACTTGACAGCGTCCCACAAGGCCTGCAGGTCTCCTGCCTTGCCCCCTCCCACACCCTTTCATTTATAACCCATTACTTTGTTCTCTCTCCCACCCCTTTCAAGCCTTAATGCAGAACTTTCCCTCTCCTTGAAGAACTCTCCTCCTCTGCTCTCACCTCAGTCTTGCACTAACATTTCTAACAGCCCTTCGGATCTGTCTGTAAGCACTCACTATGTCCACTCCCCTCTCCTCCATCTTTTGTCTTTAATTGCACTTTCTGGTTGGAACTGGTGTATGACTGACTAATGATCATCCAAGAAATGCCAGATCTCTTCACTGAAGTAGAAGCTCCTTGAGGCCAGAGGCTATACAGGTAGCTAGGTCTGTAACAATGAATAGCAGTGACCTGATGGCTTACATGATAGAAATTTGCGACCCATTGTGAGATTAAGGTGTTGAGAAGCAAGTGTGGTTTCTAAAGCTGCTCTCTTTGGCTTGCAGTTGGCTGTCTTCTTGCTGTCTTGTCTTCACATGGCTTTTTTTTTCACATGCACACATCTCTAGTTTATCTTTGTGCCCAAGTTTGTTTTCAGTAGGTCATTACTTGGGTGCCAGAAAGGTTGCTCAGTGGTTAAAAGCACTTACTACTCTTCCAGAGTTTGGCTCCCAGCACCTATGTCAAGGATACACATCCTCCTGTATTTCCAGCTTCAAGGAATCTGATATTCTCTATGGCTTTCTTGGGCACCTAGATACATGTGCATATAACATACACACACACACAATTTTAAGATTAAAGTAAATCTTTAAAAAGATGACACTAGTCAGACTAGGTTAGAGATTATTCTAGTTCATTTTGACTTAATCACTTCACCAAAGAGCCTGTCTCCAAACTGTCATATTTTGAGGTATGAGGGTTAGTGGGCTGGAGATGTAGTTCATTAGGTAAGGTGCTAGGTTAGCATATGCAGCACCCTGAGTTTGGTTTCCAGTGCCACATCAAATTGGGCATAATAACCCACATCTGTAAATCCCAGCATTTGGGAAATAGAGGTAGGAAGATTAGAAGTTCAAGACCATCCTTGGTTACATGATCAATTTGAGGCCATCTAGAAATACAGCTACCCTGTCTCAAAAGCAAAGTGCTAGCGGTTAAGTTTCCAAGATATAAATTCTTGGAGAGGAATGTAGGTGGACTAGATCACTTTTCATATCCCCATCATCCAGCATAGTGCTGGTCTTGAGACTTGATTTAGACCCCTTATATAAGTTATTGCATTCCAAACTCTTACTTTGCTTTTTCCCACAATCACGTATTGTATTACAGGCAAAGAAAATCAGAAGGCACCCACTGCAGCAGAAGGACCCTCAGCGGCCACAGGAAATATTTGCAGTCACAATCATCACTTTTTTTTTGTCACCCTGGTTTGTCTGCCACACTTATGGGCTGCTGGAGAGGCCCTGCTGACAGCTGATGGCTCGCCCAATTGGGCCTCTTTAGAAGATGAGTCACAGATGAGTTGATGGGAGGATGGATATACTCAGGTCTGGGATAGCAGTTTAGCAATGAGCACTAGAAGCAAGCAAAAAGAAAAGGAAAGAGAGAGGGAAAAAGCATCTTGTAATCTTATAATCTCACAGCTAGTAATTCAATCTGAGGGGAACTCAAGATAGGCTTATATCCTAATGTTAAATTCTTTCTTTATCCTTCTTTCCTTTTTTTCTTTTCCTTCTCTTTCTTCCTATCTTTTTTTAAAGATAGGGTCTCACTCTGTAGCCCTGGCTGGCCTGAGAGTCATAAAGATTCACCTGCCTTTGCCTCCTAAGTGGTGGGATAAAAGGTGTAGGGCCACCATGAACCAGTCCCACCTTAATTTGGAAAAATATATAAATTCTCACTATTTTAATAGCAAGTATCTGGGGAGAGTGCCTGGTGTGTGATAAGAAAAGGAAGCTTTGTGAGGACAGTACACTGAAATTACTACAGTTATGCAGCCATTGAAAGTGTGTGTGTGTGTGTGTGTGTGTGTGTGTGTGTGTGTGTGGTGTGGTGTGGTGTGGTAACTGATATCTGTGGAGGTCAGAGAACAAATGGCTGAGTCTGTCCTCCTTCTACCATGTGGGTCCCAGATATTGAACTCAGACTTGGTAGCAGGTATCTTTACCTGACGAGTTATCTCACTGGCCTTGTAGAGGCTGTTCATGAAGAATTCGTTTTTACACTTATTTTATGTGTATGAGTGTTTAGCTGGCGTGTGTGTGTGTGTGTGTGTGTGTGCGCGCGCGCGCGCGAGCACGCGTGCCAGTGCGCACCATGTGTATGCACTGCCAGAAGAAACCATAAAAGGGCATCAGCTCCCCCAAAGTTGGAGTTAAAGACAGTTGGAGTGTGCCATATGGCTGCTGGGAATCAAACCCAAGTTCTTTTAGAAGAGCAGCAAGTGCTCTTAACAGCTTAGCTCTTAGCTCGTCTTTCCAATACTGTTTAGGAAGAATTTTTAGTGATACAAGAAGAGCAAAGTTACATGAAACAGTAGGACAAAGCACAGATCCTCTGACTTGGGTAATCAATGCAAATTGTCGCTTACTTGCATTTACAGGTTCAGAGGGAAACCTAGAGTGGTAAAAATTCTAATCTTATTTTAATACAGTTTTTGTTGCTATTGTTCTCTTAAAGAACCAGAGATGTCTTCTTTTGTGTCATCCATCTATCTATCTATCTATCTATCTATCTATCTATCTATCTATCTATCTATCTATCTATCTATCTAAAGCATGTGTTATTTTTATAGCCAGGAAAGCCGGCAAAGTTTTTAAAGCCGCCGTGCTGTCCACCAATGAAATTCTGACTCCCAGGGAAAGCCCCTGCTGTGCGCCTGCTCGCAGCTTTATGCACTGGATCGCTCTCCCTCACCAGGGCTGGCCGCTGGCCGGCTTCTAAGGAGCTACCAAGTCCCCATGGCCACTGCAAGAGACAAGCATAGCCAAGCATAGCGCAGCTATCGGCCAGAGGTCAGGGGAGGGGCCGAGCTTCTGTCCCGGAGCGAGATCTGTGCTGCTCTGAGGGCTTGAAGCGCTTGTTATTTCTCGGGCCATCCCGGCCACCGCCCAGCCCGTAGCTGCAGGGTCTAGTCCAAAGTGCCGTGTCATTGGGAAAGCTGGTGGCCTGGGCATTGAATTCCATGAAACTGGAGTAGGACTGCGGGGGTGGGAAATGAACAGAAGCCCCTGTTCTCGAAATGTACGCTGACTAGCCGGGTGAGGAAGTCGGAGGCGGGGTCCTAGCCTAGCCCACTTAGGCCATCTGGACGAGCCTGTTCCTCTTCAGGACAACGGCCAGCCAGCCATCCAAGTCAACCTTGCTCGTGAGGGGGACTCTCTGCCTGCACCTTGGCCCTGCCCCTCCTGTTTCGTGATGCTACGAGTCTTCATCCTCTTCGCGGAGAATGTCCACACCCCGGACTCCGACATCAGCGATGCCTACTGCTCTGCTGTGTTTGCAGGTAGGAACACCGGAGACACAGCCAGGGAATCCGGCTGGATCGGAGTGGGATCCTGGGGCGCGATTGAGGCGTGCCTGGAAGCCAGGAAAGACTGACTAGGCTCTACCAGGCTGATGTTGGATATTGAAGAGATGCAGAGGAGAGGGTGGGGCGACTTGGGAAACTGAGGCTGTGAGATAGAAGTGGTTTGACTGTGTTTCAGCTGAGCCAGGGGTGGCATTTGGTAGAGCAGGAGGACGGGGCCACTACCCCTCTTCTCTGGATTCCTTAAAAGAACTCTTTCCACTTTTGGCTGCACCGTCTAGCAGGACTCTGCTCCTCTCCCCGGAAGGCCTGGGCCTTCACCTATTTATAACCCAGCTTCCCTGGGCCTTTGCTCACTATCAGAAGCTAGACTAGCGGGCTGGCTGCCACTGGAGTCAAAAGCAAAGCCACACCTCCAGGAATCCCAGTCTCTCTCTCTCTCTCTCTCTCTCTCTCTCTCTCTCTCTCTCTCTCTCTCTCTCTCTCTCTCTCTCTCTCTCTCTCACACACACACACACACACACACACACACACACACAAGATGGGGGGAAGTTAAGCTGCCACCATTACTAACCTAATGCCAGACAGCCTGCTCCTCTGCAGTCCTGGGACTTTTCACAAATTTTGACAGGGTGATGCCTGTGCTTTTCCTTCAGGATGTGAAGGTTGGTCGTGTCTACTTTCCTAGGACAACCCTTCCCCACCCCAGAGCTGAGGTCTTCATAGTTTGTCTTCCAGCTCAGGAGTGGGCCAGTTTCGCTGTTCACCCTATAGGCTCTCTTCTCAGTCTTCTTCACCGACAGTCCTCTTTTCTTTGTGTCTCTGGCCCAGAAGATTAGAGCGGCAGTCAGCCCCTGGCCACCTAGTGGGCAACCCCTTTCAGTATCACCAGTCATTAAGTATGCATATGTGCTCCCAGACGTGTGCACACCCTGGAAGTCCCTGGGACCTCTGGGATGCCCACAAAAAATGGTTGCTCTCCGAAGGCAGGCTTAGGACAAGCACGGTGCATGCAGATGTGTTGGGAGCACCCAGTGCTGAGTAGAATTTGATGTATCTTTGGACAGAGAGGCCCAGGATGGGCAGCTTGGAAAGCAGCCTGCACTAAGAGAAGGAATTGGAGAATTTACGGAATATTCCATATGCGTGCCCCCACCCCCATGCTTTGACTTTGTCCATCAGCTTCCCATAGAAGCCTTTGGAAATGAACTTTATCAATGTGTTTCCAGCAGACAGGACAAGGACATCTTCTCATGGGGTTGGGGTGGAGACTTTTGTGTTTCTTCCCTGTATCCTCAGTGGGCATCTGAGCAGCTCTGCAAAGGCACACCTCAGCACTGTGAGGAGTCTGAGTCTCCTCTCAGGAGCATCCACCCAGGCAGCCCCGATTTCCTTCCAGCTTCCCTGGCCTCCTCCCTTCTCTGCTATGGTTCCCTGCAGGCTCTTCCTCCTGTTCACCCCACCCCCAGGGCAGACTCAGGAGCTCTACCAGGAGAAAGGCTAGGGATACTAATGAATGGCAGTGCTTTCTGACCCACTGGAGGAAGTGCAGAAGCCCTAGGCCCCTCCTCATTTAGCCCCAGGGGGCCTGTCTGGAGGCTTCCCTCAACCTCTCCAGGAGGATGTCATTCATAGTCCTTTTTGCTGTTGCCTGGCTCCTCTGAGTATACTCCCCTTTCCTGGAGCCCAGAGCTCACTGTAGAGAAAGGAAGTGCATTATCTGTGCTCTGAACCTGAGAAGCAGGCTGGCTGGAACTCACCACCCAGGATGTCATTGTCAGGAGTAGAGAAAGTTCTTCCCCCTCCCCCAGGCCCTGGCTACCTTCCACCTCCTGCTTTAGCCAAACTCTTAACCCATGTCTAAATTTGGCTGCCTTGCAGTATTTAAGCTTGCTCACCCTTCTACTTGTCAGGGCCAGGTTGGTGAATGATTACAGAGCAGGCTCTGGCCAGGGGCAGACAAATGCAAACCTCCCTTCCGGGAAGCCTATTCTCCCAGGCTGACCTAGACCTGCCTTTCCAGTGACATGGTCACAAGGTCTCACAGATCTTCTGTGCAACAGTAGATTCATGTCATGCTCAGTCAGCTCTCTAGGGTCGAAGGGAAAGGGTATATGCCCTTAACCGATGAGGATTTGACCCCAAAGACTCAGGGTTTTGCCAAGATCAGACATTTGTCAGAGCATCCCCTCATAGAGGCCCACGGAGAAGAAAGGGCTCTGGAATGCACACCATGTGCCACCCACAGCAACCAGGCTGAATGCCCGCTGTAGAGTTGAGTCTAGGAAAAGGAACACAGCACTGTGAGGAGCAGAGTATAGTACGAGTGACCCAAAGGTGGAGGGGCCCGACAACTTTTACTGCTACTACTTCTTCCTCTTCCTCTTCCTCTTCCTCTTCTTTCATTTTTTGAGACATGGTTTCTCAGTGTATCCTGGTTGCCCTAGAATTTGCTTTGTAGACCAGGCTGGTTTTGAACTCAGAGACAGATATGTCTGCCTTTGCCTCTCAAGTGCTGGGATTAAAGGAATGCACCACCGCCACCCAGTTCTGACTTCTTAATATGTCTTTATTACAAGGAAGGGAAATGGGCATTGGATAAACATAAGCAATACATCATTTTCAGAAACTGTTTTCTGTAAAACCCCACAAAAATCCTATGGACAAGATCCAGATTTACTATACCCTACATGAGTTTGAACAGAATGTATAACACAGATTACATCCTGGTCCAATAGCAAGCACAGGTGGTAGCAACTCTCATCACCCCACTTCATAGAATAGAAAACTGAGCTGAAGTGACTACCCTGATGTTTGCTCCCGTGGGGGACTTCCATGGCAGGCAGCCTGGATCTGGAGTCATCTCTACCCCATCTTTACTCACTCCACTGTCGTCTTCAGGTCTGACTCAGAAACAAAAGAAGGAAGGAGAAGACTGAATTCAGGTTCTGGTGCCCATTTGCATGTTGACTTGTGTACACTCATGACCCTGACCCATCACACAAGTAGTTCTTACTCACCTAGGTCTGGAGATCCTTAGTTCTTTGTGTGGCCTTGAGGACACATTCTCATCTTAGCAAGCCTCTGTCATGACTCACCGTCTCTGTGTCAGATGGCCCAGTCAGATACCATTTAGTGCAATTCCCAGGTGTTCCAGCCCTTGTCCTAGGTCCAGTCACAGAGCCCTCATATATATACCTGTGGAGGTGCCTGCTTAGGATCTGATACTCCAAGTCCATGGGGGTGGGTCATATGTTTCTAGGATGACATCCTTTTGAACAAAGCAAGTACTCTGGGGGAGAGGGCAGTGGTGTCACTGTGGGGATTTTTACCAAATAGAGGTTGAAAAGGAGACTAAGAAGTGCAGACAGCTGGTAGCCTTGGTTACAACCCAGTGTCATAAAACTATTGAGGAAGGGAGGGAAGAAGGAAGAAAGGAAGGGAGGGAGGGAGGGAGAAAGGAAGGAAGGAAGGAAGCAGCTGAGAGTACCAGTTTTGTATTTAAACTATTTAGGATTTTCAATCTCGAACCTTGTATTCCAGCTCTGCCACTTTTCAATTGTGTGTCCTTGAACAAGTCACTCAACTGCTCTGTGTGTCTCTCAGTTTCCTCCACTGTGGAATGTTGTAGACTGGATGAAACACTTTCTGTATTGGCTGGGCCTAAACACATGTTAACTCTAGGACTGGTGATATAACTTGGTTGGTAGAATGTTTGCTTGGTAGGAAGAGAGCCCTGAGTTAATCTCTACCTCTGCATAAAGTCAGGTTTGGTGATATATATGTGTAATCCTAGTCCTTGGGAGACTGAGGCAGGAGGATCAGAAACTTAATGTCATCCTCAGCTACATAGAGTTTCAGGCTGGCCTGGGCTACATAAGACTCTGTCTCAATAAAACAAAAGCTAATACATGTTAACTATAATTATTATATGTAATTATATATTTTTGTAATTACTATTATAATTAACATGTACATTTATCAAGACAAACCTAAGAAAACTTTCAGTATCTTTTTTTTTGTCGATTTTTCAAGACAGGGTTTCTCTGTGTAACAGCCCTAGCTATCTTGGAACTAGCTCTGTAGACCAGGCTGGCCTTGAACTCACAGAGATCTGCCTGCCTCCGCCTCCAGAATGTTGGGATTAAAGGTCTGTGCCACTACGGCCAGGCCCTCTTGTTTTCACAGATGCTAAGTTAAACTCTGCAAATTTTGGGTAACACCATGAGGAAAAGATGGCTGGCCAGGAGCCTGCACCATTTCTGCCATGGCAGGCTCTTCCTGGTGGCCACATATTATGGTTGTAGTTGGACCACATGAGGATTTTACATACTCAGCAATGTAAAGATAGTGGCTGGATTGGGGTATCCAGGGAGAGAGGTAAGGGTAGCAGAGAGAAGGACACACAGGAGCATCCATACTTCTGGAAGATTAAGGGACTGGCAAATGTGTAAACTCATGCAGTGCACCCCTCTAAAGAGTGGTGTCACTGAGCCAGAAGTCAAGGTCTGGGCCTCAAGGTGCTTGGTGTTTAGATCTTGGGGAAACAAAGCTCTAGGTAGTATGAGAATGTTGTCAAAGAAAGTTTCACCTTTCATCCATGGCCAGGTGGTAGGACCAACAAGAGATTACAGAGAACAGTAATACAAACTCCCCTGTGTATTGAGAGCCTGGCCAGTGATGTGACCTAGACTGGGCTATGGAGAAAAAGACATGTTGTGCTCATTGGATAAATACACCTCTCCCCTTGACCCGTACACAGGTGCTATATTTGTGTTAAACAGGCTCTTTTGCCAGCTTCTCTCAATTTTCAAAGGAAGCTGTAAAAGGAGATTGGTATGGGAAATCTTCCAATGCTTAACTTGTGCACAATTTTGCTATGGAACATCATATTGCCCCAAGATAACACATTCATAGCCTGGGCCTCAGGGGACACAGTGTATTATATGATGCATAGTGTTTATGTTTAGTCCTATAAATTATAAGACTGCTTCCCTTCCTTTAGACTTACCTGTCAGCACCCATGAGTGGTGCCACAACATCACAAAATTGGACTTCTTATACAATTGTTTCACAATTGATTCCATTCCCACTGGAATTCTAGCTGGCCCTCTTCCTTCCTATTGGTGAACAGGTTGCTCTCTCTGTAGCTGCAGATCAATGCATACCCAGTATTATGAGAGCCCTAATGCTTCCATTATAAACAATGGTAATCATCAACATATACACATCCCAGTTCAAAAGCTCCTGATACATCAGGTTATCCAAGATCATTCTGCCTGTTCTTCTGTTCTCTCCATGGCGTGTCTTTGACAATATGACCTGTGATAGTACAACATCATAATTCACATTCCAGCTAGAAGGAAAAGGTACTGGGAAGTACACTTTTTCTCCTTAAAGACATACCAGATGGTTACATACACACTTCCTCCTCCTATCTCATTGATCTCATACTCATATAGTTACAAGGGAGGCTAGGAAATACAGATTTCAATTTGGATACCAAGTGCCAGGTAAAGCTGTGGGAGATGCCAGTGGAAGAGGAAAGAACAGATACATATGGAGGGCAGGGAGGCAAGTTGTGGTCCAAACCCCATTCTCCATTAAAGCTTCATTCTGTTTATGTGTATGTGTACACATGCATGAACAAGCAGGCGCACATCCCTTCCAGTACTGGGATTACAAGCGTGTTCTACCACACCTGGCCTTTTTGTTTTGGTTTGTTTTTTTACATGACTTCTGGGATGGAATGCCTCTTCTAACATTTTCATGGCAAGCACTTTACTGTCTAAGCTGTCTCTTTAGCCCTACTACAGATTTATCACTGAGACAAATCCCTTTGACAGGGGGCCCTATTGAGTTTCTAGGCCCCGCTGTGAAGTTTAGAAGGGAGCAGCTATCTGTTTTGCCAAAGCCCTGAGCAGCAAGCAGCAGGAAGACCAGGAAGTTGGAGGTTCAGATGGGAAGAGGCCTCAGGACGTACTCAGAGTTTGGGTCATCAGCTGTTGCTTTTTTGGTTTATGGAAAAGGTATGTGGAGTCCCTGTTGCTTGGACACAGGCCAATGAATGGTTTGCTGAAGTCCCTTGAAATAGTTCTCTTTTAAATACCCCTTGCAGATTTCCTGTGCTGACTGTGGTGGACTGGAGTGGGGACAGGGGTAAAGAAATGGTGTGATAGGGTGTGTGTGTGTGTGTGTGTGTGTGTGTGTGTGTGTGTGTGTGTGTGTTGTGTTCTTGAACATGCAGAGGGGCTGGCGGCCAAAGCTAGGAATCTTTAAAAAAAAAAAAAAAGCTCACATTATCTGTAATTTCCCCTAGGGGGCAGTGCAGTCCTCTCTGAAAAGGGCTGCCTGTGGAGGTGGAGCCCATTCTGGGGAGCCCTGTGCAGTGTCCACTGCTTCAAGTCCAGGCCAGCCCTGACCTACACACTGGGAACACCAGGGCGCTGAGCCAGCCCTGATCTCTAACAATGAACAAGCAATTTTGTGGATAGGCCTTCCTTACAATTGTCATGAACACTAAGGAGCTGAAGTGATGACTTACCAGAGTGACCCAGCCTAGAGGGAGGCCAGGCACTGCTTCCCTGGGGACTGATGCTTGAACTGAACCCTCATGGGTGGATGGAGGTGTCACTGCAGAGGAGGCAGGAAAGCAGCTGCAAGCAGACTTCCAGGCTGGAGGGGAACTTGGTATATTTGAGAAACTGAGAACTCTCTGGAATGGCAGCTCTAGGGTCAAAGGCCTGAGTAGCCTTAACCTCTGGCATAGGAAAGGAATGTAGGTTTCATTCCAAAAGAAGGGAAGGCATTTGAGAGATCTTCATCAGGGCAGTGACCCAACTATGTTTGAAAATCTCGTGACTGCAGTGTGGGTAATGAACCGTATGGGGCTGTGGTGACCATGACATGGACAGTTAGGAGATTCCATCAGTCAGCAGGCTAAAGCAGATGCCAGTAAAAGGCATCAGGAGCCTGTGGACACCTGGGTGGAACCAACATTATGAGTATTCAGAAGAGTGACCTAAGTTGCAATTATCTGACATTCTTGTCTCAGGTAGACTTAAATGACAGTTCCAAGTGATCAGTGATTCACCTGAAAGCTAGAGACAGGATGAGTTCTGGATAAGCATGTGCACTGCATACTGCATAGCATCACCTGGAACCAGGCAGTTTCAGTGCTGTCTCTGATCTGTTGTCCAGGCTACCTGGGGCATTTGGGTCTCACTGGCACTTTGCTCTATGCTGCCTTGCTTACAGGAAGCGGGAGTGGGAGTTCAGTTTCTTGGTTCAGGACGTGTAACCCTGTGCCCTCACAAGAACAACGTAGGATGCAGACCCATGGCGACTCTGCTCTTGGCAGGAGATAGAGCAGGATCCAGCTTGGAGCCAAAAGTGGGCTAGGTTCTGCTAGAAGAGAAGTGGGAACCAAAGAAGAGGAGTAGAGTTAAGGAGAATAAGAGCAGCTAGAGAAGGTTCTGGAAAATGGACAACCACCAACTCTCCTTCTTACCCTTCCCTTCATTGTGCCCCATTCCAGTGGAAATTACTGACCCTTTTAGGGGCTTTGTTCTTCTTGAGAGCATGTCCCACAGTACCTAGAGATGAGACTGATGCTATCTACTGTCTACATTCCCTGATGTGGAGTATACAGAGTGGAAGGATTCCCAGTAAGCTAGAGGTGACCAATGAGAAGTGTGGGGTGCAGTGTTCTCTTAGTGAACGGGTTGGAAGACATTTATAGAGAGCCTGCCTTGTGCAAAACCCTGTTCCAGGTGCTGAGAAGGCTACAGTGGCTAACAGAATTCCCTTAACTCCACAGTGCCACGGTGTTCTGTGTTGCATGGGTCCATTGAAGAGAGGGACCACGCCCAGATAAAAATTTAAGGCCTGTGTCGGCAGGAAGGTCCAGCCTCTGGAGGCCCGTGTGTCAGCAGGAAGGTCCAGCCTCTTGTCTGACCCTCAAACCTCCACACAAAGGCATATTTATTGATTGTTACACAAAGTTGTTTTGGGGGTAAGGTATTCTTTTCACACCAAGGTCCCTAATCTGATGTATACATTTCTCTAAAGGAAAACATTACATGGCCACATGACTTCAGTCCTTTACTGTGTACCGTTTGCAGTATGCAATAATCCAAGAGCCCCAGGTATGAACTGGTAAATGAAGGGCAGGAGTAAGCATTACAGTCAGAGAGAACAGCTCTCAGGATCCAAAGCTGCTGGCCTGACACGTTTGAGGAACCTTGCTTGAGGAGGGCAAGGACCCTGAAGAAGGGTGGGTTAGGCAGGGCTTTAAAGGTCATCTAGGGGCTCCGGGTCCTACTTTAAGCGAGATTTTGAGTGGAGGAGTGACACCAGGTGACACTGGGTTGAGAGTATACGTGGTGGTGGTGAAGGCGAGGGCAGAGGCAGAAGACAGGAGACTGGATGGAGTCTGTCACTGTAGCTCAGGCTAAACAAGCAGTGACTTCGATAAAGCTGAGAAGGGATAGGGTCTGCGTCTGTTTTTAAACCATTTCTTTAAAAAATTATTATTTATGGAGAACGTGCTCTTGTACAGATCTCCTCTTCCTTCTCCCCCTTCCCCCTTCTCCTTCTCCTTCTCCTTGTCATATTTTCAAGCAGAGCCCATAGGATCTGTGGTTTTGGTGGCGTGACAAGATTTGGAAGCATTACTAGATGGTTCAAGAGAGTAGAGGAGAAAGAATGCAGACAGAAAGTTTGTAGGCTCTTTCAAAAAATGTTGCAAAAAGTGCATATGGCTGGGGTTTTAGCTTAGCGGTAGAGTGGCGTGGTCCCCAATACATGTGTGCTCTCAGGGGAGAGGGAGATGAGGAACTTGACAATCACAGTCTCACAGCAGACCTCTAAGGCAATCACTCCAGTGGATTGCCTTCCCCGTCAAGCCACACCGTTAGGGTGCAGGAGTGGAGTGGGCTACACAGAGTGGGTTTTCCCCTATGAAAGTGCTGTGCCCCTCAAAACAAGGGGAGGGATCCTGTTCTTTCTCCAGATACCTGCTGGGGTGTAGGAAAACAGAGAAGCGAAGGCCCTGTGAGGAGGACCTTCATAGGCTGTTAAGGGATCAGACGCAGAAGCAGAAGAGTGCTAAGGATCAGGATGATTTAAGGCTCAACTTAAGCAACCTTCTCCAGTGTGGAGGGTGAGGAGCTCAGAGATTGTTGCGGTGGGGAACCGCAGGAGATAGAATGGGCTGCGACTTGGAACACAGTACGATTTGAGTCCAGACCTTCACAACTCCAGGCGCCACCGGGAAATCCCCGCGGCAGAGCCGGGGCTGGGTGCACAGGACGCACTGTGTGCACTTCTTAGGCGCGCAGCTCTTTGGACCCATGGTGCCTCAGGCACCAACCCGCGCTGTCCTTGTTTCCTTCTCTGGGGACCCTTAGGACAAGTCACCCGCGCCTGGACAGAGCCTGAATTCCTTTCTTGCTCCTCCCAGGCCACCTCCCTAAGGGCGGACCCAGGCCGGGCTGGAGGGGAGGATCCTCTCTGTGGGTGTACCTTGTCCCACACACAGCCTTTCATCTCGGGGCTGACCAAGTCTCCGTGGAGGCGCAGCGGAGCGACCGCTATCTTGGTGTGGCCATTCCGGACTGAACGCTAGTCGGGTAGTAGTAGCTGCTGTGTCCTGCGTTCCTGCTCCCACCGTTCCGCACGCCTAGACTGCAGAGCCATGCTCTGTTGTCTGCTGGTGAGGGCCAGCAACCTCCCCAATGTGAAGAAGGACCAGCGCAGCGACCCTGTCGCCAGCCTGATTTTCCGAGGTGAGAGCCCCGAGGGCAGTGCATACAATCTTGGGCGCCATCCGTTTCTCTACCCCAAGTTTCGGGGTCTGTGGACTCAGATCAGACCAGAAATCCTGCCCTGGGATTGACAGCCAGGAAATCTAAAGCAGCAAATGCCACAGGATTCAGGGAACCTGGAAGTACCATGCAAAGGCAGTAGTTTTCCTAAGAAGGTACCCAAAAAGGAAGAAAGGTGGGCGCTTCCTGGGTAGTGGGCACAGGGTGGGTTGGAAGATGGACATGGAAAGTAGAGGTGTTAATTAGGGCTGCATAACTGGTTTGTGAGAGTTTAAACAGCGCGCTTTGAAAGTTATATCGCATCCATCCATTCATGAATGCGACTGAGCACTGCCTGTTTGAATGGCCAAATGGCAACCAGAAGGAGCTGAATACTATGGATAGGGCTCTGACCCAGGGAGTGTGAGGGGTGTCTGCGATGATTTCCATATCGAGAGCTAGGCCTCTATATGTGTTGCTTAGACTAGAAAAGAGTTCCTCTGTTGAAACTGTACTTTCCTCCACTCCCCAGGACCCTTCACCCTAGCTCCAGGCAGATTCCCAAGGGAGGGGTGTCTCAGGAGGGGAAAGGGAAGAGGAAGGACCTGTCAAAATCGGGAGAAGGAACAATAGTGGTGAGTCAGGACCCTAGTTCTGCAGACAAAGATAACTGAGAGGAGAAAGGGCTTCCTCTCACTAGGACCTACACTCTGTGGCTCTGTGGGATTGAAAACTACAGAAAAAGATAGCCACGGGTAGAGGAACTGAGGCAGGGCTTTTCACAAAGATGCAAACCTTTGTGATGTCCACTCTGCAAGTACTCCCCCTCAAATAATAGTGAGAGATGAATGACTCACGGAGTGACTTTCTACACAGTGACTTTCACTGTATAGAAATTGTTGGGGGCAGTTGTTGGGTGTAGCTCTGTGGAAGAGTACTTTTCTTTGTGTGGTGTATGTATGTGTGTGTATACATATGTGTACATACATGTGTGGGATGCCAGAGGATAGCTTCTAATCTCAGGTGTTATTCACTGTTCTATTTTATTTTTGAGACATGGTCTCTAACTGGCTTAGGATTTGACAGGTTGTGTAAGTTGGCTGGCCAGTGAGCCCTAAGGTTTTACCTGTCTCTGCCTCCCCTCAATGCTGGACTTATAATACATGCCACAATAGTTAGGTTTTGTTTATTTTATCACCAAACTTTGGTCTTCCTGCTTGCTAGGCAACCGCTTTCCTTTATCAGGATCCTGAGCATTTCCCCAACATGAATGAAGAAGCGCTTGGACTTCATCCCTAGTTCAAACCAAACCAAACCACCAGACAAAACTTCCAGTACAGAGAATGATCTTGTGTCAGACAGGTGGTCAGACTGCTGAGGCACTGCTTGGCTGTTGCCCTGGTTTGGGTACCCTGAACATGCTCACTGTCATCTTTCCCAATCTCAGCACCCCCACCTGTATGGAGGACAGATAAGAAGGGCTGGGATAGCATGTAACATCTCCAGCAGGGATGAGAGCTAACCCGAGTCTGTATTGCCATCTTTCCCAAGAAGGCTCCCAAGAACTCCCTGGCTTTCAGTAATCCCCTGCTTAGCTGCAACAGCACCTTGTTGGGTCTGCTAGTACATTCTCCCCAGCCCTACTTCAGATGTCAGGACTCCTGAGAGCAGTCGCCTGTCTTGACAATTCACTGGGTTGTCCTCTGTTGAACAATACATGACTTTCCCTATCTGGTCCCAAGTCTCCCTCAATCTAGGCATGATCCTTGTACTTCATGGTACCTGAGAGTCACCTGCAGAGAGTGTTTGAAAAACACTCTGGGTACCACCCAAGAACATCTTGGAGGTGACCTAAGAATCAGCTTCTAACATGTATCTGATGCAGGCCATTTTGGAAATGATGCTAAGGGTGAAATAATTGTGCTTACTCAGGGAATTCTTCATGGAATCTGAGGTTGAGTTGACCTACCCATTAGAATCAGACCCAGGATTTATGGAGCACCCATCTGGGGGATCTCCATCCTATGGTATACTTTTTTTGTTTTTGTTTTTCAAGACAGGGTTTCTCTGTATTGATTTGGAGGTTGTCCTGGAACTCACTGTGTAGACCAGGCTGGCCTCTACCTCCTGTGTGCTGGGATTAAAGGCATATGCCACCAACACCCGCCTCTATGGTATGTATACTTTTAACAAGCCAATTGCCAAAAGCTCCCTGGCCCTTGCTCTTGAGAGCTAGATCTCTTTGGGTGGGACCCAGCAGGGTATTCCTGAGGCACAGTCAGGGTTGATAAGCAGTGAGGGACAGTGGCCTCCTTGCTGAGAAGCTAGCCTGCATCAAACCCTGTGCTTGGTTGCAATATGTGGCTGATGGTTCCAATATGTGGGCCTGGACTGGTCTTACCCTGCAGTTGTTGCCTCGGCATTCCAGCTTCAGATGTAATTTCAGGACCTGCCTCCAAAAATAGATTCTGGGTTCTGGGAGGTTGGGCTCAGAGCTGTCTGGCTTCCTCATCTGAGGACCTCAGGATACAGGCTATTAATGAATACTGCTCATGTCTTTGTTCTTGTATTCACTGATTAATTACTTAACCAAAATTGCCATGAGTAACTGGGCTCACATAGACCTTTCTGACCATTATTTGTATGAATGAGCAGTTTCAGCTTCCTTTCTCACAGCATTTGACGTCTCTCTCTGCCCTAACCACTTCCCATCCTGTAATGCAATTATTTTTATCCCTCTATGCAAGTATTTTTCTCATTGAGCAAATATTTATTGAGCACATATTATGTACCCATTTCCATTTCTAGATGTTGGAGATGCATCTCAGGATGAAATTTGTCCCCTGGTGTTTTGGGGTTCAAACATTTCTGGATTTTCCGTGTCCCCTACCTGGTGAATTCCTGACCAGGAACCCAAGAGGTCTCCCTCCCCTTCCCTGTCCCTCCCTTGTTTGCTCATTGGGTCCTCTCTCCTCCCTCTTCCCCTCTTTCCTGCTCTTGCCTGGGAGTCTTACAGGACAATCTGTCCCCAGGGAAGACTTCTGCCTCACCTATCAGGAGAGATGGACTTGATGTCCACTGAGGTGATTTGATTCCTCAGGGAACCTGTGTCAGTGTCTGGAAACACTTTGAGTTGACATTGGGTGGGGGGGGGAGGTGGCTGCTGGAATGCAGTGCTCAGAGGACAGCAATGCTGTTCAACAGCCCATGACATGTGATGCAGGCTCCACAGAACTCATGGCAAGGATTTAATAGTGCAGGGTGCAGAAATTCTGCTGTGATGGATACACCATGATGGGATACCTTGCAATGTCATCCAGATCCAGGCACAGACGCTGGCTCTCTCTGCCCTCCACTAGAATTCCCCAGACACCCTACCTTCCTCTGTAGAGGACCCTTGGAAGTTTGCATATTCAAAAATAAGCCATCGAAGCATGCATAGGGCCTATATAGGTCTAAGTCAGGTGGGATCCCAGTGCTGAGAGGGGACATGGACACAAGCCCCCATCCCTAACCCAGAAGTTATCTCCAACTGATAACCTCTCACAAAGGAAAAATTAGTTTCTCCAATGGAGTATCACTGTGTATACAAACCACGCTTAAGGGCAGGTCCTAGGCACAGCTCTAGATGGCCAACACAAAATGAAGTCAGTGGTATTTTTTTATTTTTTTTGGTCTCATAATGCTTAATCTGGGAATATATATGTGTATATATATATGTGTGTGTGTGTGTGTATGTTTACTTATATATTTTTGGTTTTCAGTTTTGTGTTTTTATGGGATTTCTGTATGTGCAATGTGTGAGTCTCTGCATCTTCATGTGCCTTTTTTTTTTGCATTTTTGCCTCTTTTTTTCCTGTTTGTTTAGTCCTGTTCTGGTTTGTTTTTATTTTATCTTATTTTTTATTTTTTAGATGTCTATTTTAGACTGAGGGAGAAAAAGAAGGGTGTGGATTTGGGTGGTGTCTTAGGTTTCTATTGCTGCGAGGAAACACCATAGTGAAAAGCAAGTTGAGAAGAAAAGGGTTTATTTGGCTCACACTTCCACATTGTAATCCATCACTGAAGGAAGTCGGGACAGGAGCTCAAACAGGACAGGATCCTGGAAGGGCAGCTGGTGCAGAGGCCATGGAGGGGTGCTGCTTACTGGTTTGCTCTTTGTGGCTGGTTCAGTCTGCTTTCTTTCTTTCTTTCTTTCTTTCTTTCTTTCTTTCTTTTTTTTTTTTTTTTTTTGCTTTTTTGCTTTTTTGGTTTTTACGAGACAGGGTTTCTCTGTATTGTTTTGGAGGCTGTCGGACCAGCTCAGCCTGGAACTCACAGAGATCCACCTGCCTCTGCCTCCCGAGTGCTGGGATTAAAGGCGTGCACCACCACCGCTGGCCATTCTGCTTTCTTATAGAACCCAGGAGCACCATGGAAGTAGGATGGCCCTACTCACCATGCCTTGGGCCACCCCCATGAATCACTAATTAAGAAAGTGCCCTAGAGCTGCACGTTATGGGGGCATTTTCTCAGTTGAGCCTCCCTTCTTTCAGAGGATTCTAGTCTGTGTCAAGCTGACATAAAACTAGACAGCATGTGTGGATGGGAAAGTGTGGGGGATCTCGGAGGGGTTGGGAGGATGAAGACTGTAAACAAAATATATTGTGTGAAAGACAGTTTTCCTTTTATGTGTATTGGTATATTGCGTGTGTGTACGTCTGTGTGAGTTTGTCAGATCCCCTGCAACTGGAGTCATAGAGAGTTGTGCGCTACCACGTGGGTGCTCTTAACTGCTGAGCCATCTCTCCGGTCCCCCCAAAATCTATTTTCAACTAAAGATATAAGTAATAAAAAGCAAAACAATAGAATTAGGCCAAGGACACTTTCTGTGTTGGTTCTTATTCTTCTACGTTAGCCCTTTAGCAAGTCTGTAGAGTGTTTGATTTTGATGGATGCACAATAATTAATTCAGTCAGTTCTCTTCTGTTGAGCATTTAGATCACAATCTCTCTTCTTCCTTTCTTTTTTCTTTTTTAAGATGTGGTCTTACTATGCAGCCTAGGCAGGCCTTGAACTCTCAGGAGTCTTCTGCCTCAGTTCCCCAATTGTTGGTCTTATAGCCGTTTTTTCACCATTCTGGCTCTAGACCACATTAAAAATACTTATATCCAATTCTTAAATTATACTGCTGACTTGATGGCTAAATTTTTGCCCATGTGTTAGCTGCCTTCTTTCTTTGGGTGAGTTCCTGAAGCAACATTACTGTAGTCCTATCTGAGGTTTTTCTGAGTTTCCCATTTGCCCATCAGTATCTTCTATCAGTCATGTTGAGGATTTATTTTCTCAAGATCATACAAATCTCTGACTATCTCTTAGATTCAGTAGTACTCGTTGGGCCGGGGGATATAACTTAGGTGGTAAGGCGCTTGCCTATCATGCATGAGGTCCAGGAGTCCATTCCAATCACTGCATGAAATCAGGAGTGGTGGTTCAGACCCACAATCCCAGGTCTTCATATGGAGGCAAGAAGATCAGAAGTTCAAGGTCATTCTAGGCTATATAGAGACTTCAAGGTCAGTAACATTTTGTCATAAGTGTTTCAGTTAAATAAAAAAATGTCTACATGTATGATTTGCCTACAAGTATGTCTGTAAACCTCATGTGTGCCTGGTGTCCATGGAGGTCAGAGGTAGACATTGGTTCTCCTGGAACTGGAGTTACAGAGGTTGTGAGCCACCATGTGAGTGCTAAGAATCAAAGCCATGTCTTCTGGAATAGCAACCAATACTCTTAACTGCTAAACCATTTCTCCAGCTCCTTGTTTCTTTCTTTAATTAACAAAAATTGCATAGAGCCGAGTGTGGTGCAGCTTGATTGTAATCCAAGCACTTGGGAGCCAGAGGCAACATAGAAGTTCAAGGCTAGCCTTTATGGGTAGATTTTGCTGTTTGTTTGGAGGGAAAGTGTTTGCTAAGGAAGAAACCCAGGACTGAGGACACACTAAGCCCACACCATACCCCTGAGCTACACTAAAAACCCGTGAATGTACTTAATATCACACTGACTTTTTGTTTGCTTGTTTGCTTGTTTGTTTGTTTCGAGATATGGTTTCTCTGTATTGTTTTGGAGGCTGTCCTGGAACTCGCTCTGTAGATCAGGTTTGCCTCGAACTCACAGAGATCTGCCTGCCTCTGCCTCCCAAGTGCTGGGATTAAAGGTGTGCGCCACCACCGCCTGGCTCATCTATTTATTTTTCAAGATTTATTTTTATTTATGTGCATGTGTATATGAGAATGTATGTCACATGTGTGCAGATGCTCACAGAAGCCAGAAGAGGGCATCATTGGATCTCTTTGAACTCCAGTTTTAGGTGGTTGTATGTTAGTTACCTGACATGGGTATTGGGAATAGAACTTGGAGTTATCTTGACTGCTGAGCCTTATCCCACAAACAAAAACTAAATCCCAACAAAACAAAGAAAACCCCATTCATTCAGTTGTGCACTTGTCACAACCTTCCATCTTTATCTAGTATACTTTCCAGAGTGCCACACCCAGGAAATCCTTCCTTCTTTCCATTCTCCCTTCCTTCCTTCCCTTCCTCCCTCCATCCCTTCCTTTCTTCTGCTCCTTTGCACACGCATGATTGAGTACACGTGCATGGGTGTGCGCACACGTGTGTGTGTGTGTGTGTTTAGCAGAGCTATGTGGTCTGAATGAAGTCCAGGCTTCCCTATAGCTGTTGAGGATCCTGGGCAAAGCCACAGAGCATCTGTGGAGCTCCTCTACCCCCTCATCCTCCCCAGCAGGAGCTGTGCACTTTGGAGTTAGATGAAAAGCCTTATTGCCCAAGGCCAGAATCAACAGCCAGGCACAGGATTGGCAAGGGTGTCTGCCCTTCCTTTGGTGCCTGTAAGCCACACGATGGGCAGGTGAATGTTCTGTTTCCTTTAAAAAAGAAAGTTCGAGTTTCTTTTTATTTTTAGCTGTTAAGTATTTTATTTTATTTATTTATTTTTGTTTTTTCTATTTTTTATTTAAATTAGAAACAAGATTTCTTTACATGTCAATCCCAGTTCCCTCTCCCTCCCCTCCTCCCCTGCTCCCCACTAACCCCCTAACCTTCCCAGAGAGGGTGAGGCCTTCCATGGGGATCTTCAAAGTTTGTCATATCCTTTGGAACAGGGCCTAGACCATCCTCCATGTGTCTAGGCTGAGAGAGTATCCCTCTATGTGGAGTGGGCTCCCAACGTCCATTTGTATGCTAGGGATAAATACTGATCCACTACCAGAGGCCCCATAGATTGCTGAGGCCTCCTCACTGACACTCACATTCAGTGGATCAGTCCTATGCTGATTTCCCAAGTTCAAAGTTTCTTTGCATACACACACACACACACACACACACACACACACACACACACACACACACACGCAAACACGCATGCATGCACGCACACACATTTGTAGGTCTTATGTCAGCCTTGGGTATTGCTCCTCAGGAACTTTCATCTTGTTTTTTGAGATAGGGACTTCTTTGACTAGAACCTGGGACTCTGTTAGGCTGGCTGGCCGACAAGCCCCAGGGAGTTTTCTCTCTGGCTTTCCAGCTCTGAGTTTACAAGCACATGCTACCATGCCTGAATTTTTTACATGTGTTCCGTGAATAGAACACAGGTCCTTGTGCTTGTGCAGTACCGACCTTTTAAATGAGCCTCAATAGCTCCCTTTTGCTTGTTCTTTTTGGGGGTTGTAGTCCCATAAGTGGCTCCTCCCAAGCTCACCTGAAGGGTCTGAGAGTTCACTCTTCCTGTCAGGACTTCATAAAATCCCCCTAAATCCTCTGTTGTCTTCATCTTCAGGGAATACAGGAAGTAGACACTGATTTAAAGGCACTCAACCCAGGGCTGTCACGCATATTGCCTAATTGTGTAAGCAGAGAGCACCAGGAAGTAAGTTTCTTAGTGGGCCTCTCAAGAAGGGCAGTATGTGGAATGTTCCATGTTACTTCTGGAGGCCACAGGAAGCAGATTCTTGATAGGGGAGGGGAAGTGAACACTTAGCTTTCATCTCCTGTCCCCTTAAAACCCGACAGTAGACACAGATCAAGGCACTGCTGGGGGGCTGAGGCCTAGATAGTGCCAAGCTCTTTAAGGCTACAATGCCACATGCCTGTAGATGTCAGAGGACAAGCTCAGGTGTCAGTGCTCACCTTCCACCTTGTTTGGAACAGGGTCTGTCTTGTTTACCCGCAATTCTCCTGTCTCCACCATCCATCTCCTGGTTAGGGGCACTGGGATTGACATTACTGTATCTGACTTTTCCCATGTGTGCCAGGAGATTCAAACTCCTGTCTCTAGGCTTGGGTGACAAACGCTTTATTCCTGAACCCTCTTCAGAGCCCCACCAGGATTCCTTAACAAGTGACTCCAAAGCCAGTGTCCAACTCCCTGGGGAGTCACAGCGACATGGAGCTGAAGAAGAGGCACTGCAGTCTACCCAGGGCAGACCTAGGCTAGCACTGGGAGGACAGCCGGAGCCCTTTCCAGCATGCCTCTTGTCTGCATCCTTTAACCTCTCCATTCACCTGCACTGTCCCACGACAGTAAACAAGGCTATGGTGTCCCCAAGAACAGTTCTGTTCCTTGCTGTGTAAGTTAACTCACAGCAACTTCAGAAAGAAAAGGGTCCAGTCACTTAACTCCCAATTACTATGGCACCTCATTTTGAACTGGGGTTGGTAATATGAAGAGTTATGGTGTCTGTCCTCTGAAAAATCACAGCCTAGTCAGTGCACCAACACATGTGTCTGAGTTAGGGTTTTGTTGCTGTGAAGACACATCACGACCACCGCAACTCTTATAAAGGAAAACATTTAATTGGGGCTGGCTTACAGTTCAGAGGTTTAGTTCATTATCATCATGGTGGGAAGCATGGTGGCATGCAGGCAGACATGATGCTGGAGAAGGAGCTGAGAGTGCTACATTTTGATCTGCAGCAGGGAGTGAGCTGATTTGAACTTCTGAGATTTCAGAGCTCACCCCCACAGTGACACACTTCCTCCACTGAGGCCATACCCACTCCAATGAGGCCACACCTCCTAATAGCACCACTTCCTGTGAATCAAGCATTCAAACACATGAGTCTACGGGGGGCATATCTATTTAAACCATCACAATATGGATAGAGAAGTACACTGTGAGCTGCTGCCCTGGGCTGAGGTCCCAGCTGTCTTGGGAGCCCCAGAGAGAAGAACTATCTCTGTCATCCTCAATGAAGACAGGGCACCGGGGAAGCTTGTATGAGGAGTCACCAATGGGATGCTACTAGAATTCATAGGCTTGGATAGGAGCATCAGAGCAGCCACAGAACAGAGGGTGGGAAGGGGGGCAAACACAGCTTTGATGAGCCTGAGGGCAGTTGGGTACCTCCTACATGCTATCTTACTTAATTTTTGTAGAACTACCACCATGATTTTACAAACAAGCAAAGTGAGGCTAACATCTTTTAAAATTTTTTTTATTTTAGAAACGCTCTTATTAGCCAGGTGTTGGTGGCACATGCCTTTAATTCCAGCACTCTGGAGGCAGAAGCAGGCAGATCTCTGTGAGTCCAAGACCAGCCTGGTCTACAAGAGCTAGTTCCAGGGCAGCTTCCAAAGCCACAGAGAAACCCTGCCTTGAACCCCCCCCCAAAAGAAACACTCTTATTTACATATCCATCCCCCCATTCCCTAGCCCTCCCATCCTCCTATGCTTCCCACCAACCCCCCAAACCACCCTCCACCCACTCCCCAGGGATAGTGAGACCCTCCACAGGGGATCATCAAAGTCCATCACATCATTTGGGGGAGGGCCCAGGCCCTCTTCTTTCTGTATCTGGACTACAATAATATCCCTCCATAGGGAATGACTCCCAAAGTTCATTTGCGACCTAGGAATAAACACTGGCTCCACTGTTAGAGGTTTCATAGACTGCCTTGGCCTTCTAGCTGGCACCCACATTCAGAGGGCTTGGTTCAGTCTAATGCTGGTTCCCCAGCTTTATGACTAGGGTCTCCATGCTTTCATTAGGTCAGATCAACTGTTTCTGCGTGTATCTCCAGCACCGTCTTGGTTCATTTGCTCATCTCTCCTCCCTCTCCGCAACTGGGTTCCGGGAGTATGGCTCAGTGTTTAGCTGTGGGTGCCTGTTTCTGCTTCGATCAGCTACTGGGTCAAGGTTCTAGGAATGGTAACCAAGGTAGTCATCAATCTCATTATAGGGGAAGGGCATCGAAGGCAGCCTCTCCATCACTGCCTAGATTCTTAGTTGGGGTTATCCCTGTGGATCCCCTACCATTTCCTCTGTGCCTGACCTCTCTTCAAACATGTGCTGACTCCCTTTGTCAAGTCATCGTTTTTGCCATCCTCTATTCCTCCCCTGTCTCAGTCCTCCTGTTCTCCTCACCCTCCCCTTAGGCTAACATCTTAATGAATTTCCCAAGACTTTCAATCGACAAGGTCAAAACAACATCCACTGTAACACTAACCAATTCACCTTTTTCACCGAGTTGACATTTTCCTTGCTGATTTCGTGTCAGGGGAAGCTAAAACTGCTGGCTCCTTGACATCACTCAAGGCTTTGGTGCTCACATATATATATCTACTGTATCCTTTCGTCTTTTCAATATTTGTTGTTTTTATTTTGAGTGACTCTTTGCCTGCATTTTTAAGTGTAGCACACATGTGCCTGATGCCTGCAGAGGCCAGATGAGGTTGTTGGATCCTCTGGAACTGGAGTTAAAAATGTTTGTGACCTGCTATGTGTGGGTGTTGGGAACCAAACTCAGGTTCTCTGTAAGAGCAGCGAGTGCTCTTAACTACTGAGCCATCTCTCCAGTCCCTGCCTACTGTATTCTTTATGTTCATGTGAAGGTGGGGGTTTAAAAGAGTTCACCAGACCCAAGATAAACGATAAATAGTTGTTTATTAGGGAAGAGCTTACACAGATAAGAGTAAATAACCGCTATGCCCTTCATGCTTCAGAAGAGGCAGTCTCTGCCCCTCAGATGCTCTTCGGACCCAAGAGAGCTCGAACCAGCCCCTCCTCTACCTTAATGGGTCAGGCCTGCACCTGAAACTATGCCCAAGGGGTGTGGCCACTTCTACAAGTCTGCAGGCAAGACAAGATGCCACTACATTCATGTACTCAGTTTCATCTAAGGAGGTCCTTGATAAAGCAGAAAAATGATTGACTTTAATTCTCAAGTATACACAGTATACAATATTACACATAATATTTTAATAATGTCTCATAATTTTATACAATATTGTGTCTTGTGACATGAAGTGGGAGATGCATTGAGAACATTTTCCATACTGAAATAATAGTGACTATGGAAAAACCAAGGACAGCATGACCACATTCATTATAAACTATCCTGGTTGGTTTTGTCAGCTTGACACAAACCTCAACATATCTGGGAATAGGTAATATTAATTAAGAAACTGTATTCATCAGATCGACGAATAGGCAAGTATGAGGGTGCCTTTTCTTGATTAATGATTGATATGGGAGGGCCCAGCCCTCTGAGGATGGTGCTGGCACTGGGCAGGTGGTCCTGGGGTGTGTAGGAAGTAGAATGAGCAAGTTATGGGGAGAAGTCAGTGAACAGTGCTGCTCCATGGTCTCTGCTTTAGTTCCTGCCTCCAGGTCTCTGCCTTGAGTTCCTGCCCTGATTTCTCTCAGTGACAGACTGTGACCTGAGACTTATAAGCTTAAATAAAACCTTCCTCCCTATGTTGCTTTCAGTCATAGTGTTTTATTAACTAAGACACAACTATACCAGCCATCGGTCAGTTTATGTTCATGGAACACTATTTTCCTGGAAGAAAAGGTTGGCAATAATTGTTTATATTCAGGATTTTGGCAGTTTATTTTCTCTCTCTCTCTCTCTCTCTCTCTCTCTCTCTCTCTCTCTCTTTCTCTCTCTCCCTCCCTCCCTTCCTCTCTCTCTCTCCCTCCCCCTCTCTCTCTCTTTCTCTCTCTCTCTGTTTCTTTCTTTCTTTGTTTCTTTCTCGAGACAGGGTTTCTCTGTGACTTTTGAGGCTGTCCTGGAACTAGCTCTGGTAGACCAGGCTGGTCTGGAACTCACAGAAATTCATCTGCCTCTGCCTCCCGAGTGCTGGGATTAAAGGCGAGCACAACCACTGCCTGGCTGGCAGTTTATTTTTAAACAGGAATAGGCTAGCCCTCCCCATTCACGGACAATGCTTAACATTTATCATTTGTTGCTAATTGTAAAGTTTGATTTTCTAGAAAAAATGAAATTATAGATAACCTATCTCTCTCAGCTTCCCTTTATATAGGTTTTTCTGATGAGAGTGATGGTGATATTATTAAATCGGAGGTTATTATACAAGAAATATGTTGCCAGGCAGTGATAGTGCACACCTTTAATCCCAGCACTCAGGAGGCAGAGGCTGGCAAATCTCTGTGAGTTTGAGGCCATCTTGCTCTACAGAGTGAGTTCCACGACAGCCAGGGCTACTCTGAGAAACCCTGTCTCAAAGAAAAGAAAAGAAACATTTGTAAGATCTGTTTAACTAATTGCACCAAATCTCCAAAATGTAGATGTTACAGAGTTGTCAGTAGGTAGATTCATTTAAAAGAGAAAGTTAGAATAACTAATTTTAATGTAAAAAACAAATGTTTATTGACCTCTTTTTAGAATACACGTCACAGCTTTTAAGAAGTTTGAGTTACTACCTGTTGAGTAATTCCAAAGACTTCACAATTCCCTGCACTTTCACTAGAACACATGCCTCCTTCACTTCCAGCTACACATCTGGTTGGATTTTCTTTGTAGATTTTAAGCAAAACAAATCATTAATGGATGTATAAACACAGGAGTAGCTATAGCTACCCAGCAGAGCATTATAGAGATATGCAAAAGTGTAAAAGTAACACTTTTAGTTTTCCCTTGTCTTAGGAGTTATCTTCCACATAAATATGCCACTGATGCTAATACGTTTTGAGCTTCCTATCATTATTTTAAATATTTATTTATGGTGGTTCTCTGCGTAGCTCCAGCTGTCCTGGAACTCTCTCAGTAGACCAGGCTGGCCCCACTTGCCTCTGCCTCCCTAGTGTTGAGATTAAAGGCATGCACCATCACTACCTGCATTAAATATTTATTTTTTCTTATTATTTTCATTTATTTTGATTATGCATTTCTCCAGTGTGTGTCTGTACAGGAGTACATGTATGGCCATGCATCTGTGCTTACTGACCCGAAAGGGTCATTATATCCTCTGGAGCTGGAATTGCAAGTGGTTGTGAGCTGCCTAATGTGGGTGCTGGGAATAGAACTTGGGTCCTCTGGAAGAGCAGTACATTATTTTAACTGCTGAGCAATCTCTTTAGCCACTTACCATTTTTTAAAATTGATTACTAGTTTTGCTTTGAGATATCCCAGGCTGTCTTAAACTCTGGATCTTTCTTTCTTAGCTCCCCGGGTGCTGGAATGACAGTCATGCTCAGCTGAATTGATTACTAAACAATATTTTAACTGTTTCACTTTCAGTTTCTAAATAAAAAACCCTGTAGTATCCTCAGTAACTGAGAAGAATGACATTCTGGGACCCAGAAGCTTAAGATTGATTCAGAATTGTCTGGTGGCACTTTGTGCATCCTCAGAGTCCACCCCACCTCCCAACTTCAGTGACTTACAACCAAGAGGGAGGGGATCTAGGGGCTCACCCTCTTCCAGTCTTGGAAACTTGAGAAGGGTGGACAACTAGGAGACTGGCCAAGCCCAGACACAGCTCAACTCTGGAGGACTCAGGGCTGCAGCTCCAAGAACGTGCTTCCAGATCCTGGAGGAGGTATCACACAGGCCATTCAGTTCACTGGGTACCACAGGCTTCTCAACAGAGAATCATGTGGGCTGTACAGGAAGGGTTGAAGGCCTGAGGGAGCCGAGGGTTCCTTGGCTGGTCCCTTCCCTTCCCAGCCAGACAACGTTCCGGATGCCCCCTAGGAAAGGAGGGCCGGTGCAGCTGTCCATGCCCCTGTCTGAGCAGAGTGACCATGCCTAGCTTCATCAGCTCCTCTGACCCTTCTCTCCATAGCTGCTGTTCTCTGTAGTTCCGTAGGTCTTTGTGGGAGGGAGGCCTGTGTCTTAGTGCGCTTGGTGGGACCCTCCTCACTCTGATATTTTCAGATCACTGTAACCTCTTTCTGGGGATCACCCTGAGAGGCGCAGACCTGCCACCCCAGCAGAGACCAGGACTGCAAGCCAGGTCCAGCTTGGCTATGGACCTCGTCTGCCCACACAGTCTAGCGTCCAGCCCTAGCAGCACTTTCCCCTGGGTATCCTCTGCTCACCTTTCCTTCAAGGGTCCTCCACCCACTGCACTAGGATTAGCCGTTTTTGTGGCTCTGAGCTTCTGCTCCCTGAGTGCTGCAGCTCTCTGCCACCCAAGATCACACGGGTCAGCTCTCAGATATTACAGGGTTAGTTCTTCTAGTTGTCTACTCCAAAGCCACCTGCTTTCCTTCAGCTTCATGAACCAGACAGGCTTATTTGGGTCTGGTTATTTTTCCCATAAACTCTTTCTAGGTCTCAGATGGGAAGGCGAGTTTTTGTTTTACCCTAGGTAAAACTCATACAGAATTGACTGCATCATTTTAACCAATTAAGCTGGGCCAGGTAGCATAGATCTGTAATCCCAGATACTTAGGGGGCTAAGATAAGATGATCTGAACTTCTAGAGGAAATTCAAGGTCAGCCTAAGGCACTGAATGAGATCTTGTCCCCAAATTACAAAAATAGAGTGATTGCCTAGAATTAGTACAACCCTGGGTTCAGTCCTGGTACCACAGAACAAACAAACACTTGGTGATTTTAGGTTAAATATTATACAGTAATTATGATCTAATTCCAGAATACTGCTCCCCAAACTCAGAGATATCAATCATTCCCAGTTCCCCTCCTCTGTACTCTACCCCTGGAAACTCCTAATCTATGGATTTTCTTGCTCCGGACATTTTGTGCAAATGCAATAACATGATTTGTATTTTAAAAGAGAAATTGACTGTTTTCTTTGAAGATTATTCATGTTTGCATATTAATTTTATTTTTTGTCATTTAAAAAATGGTCTGAGACAGTCTCCCAGGTAGCCCAGGCTAGCCTCAAACTCACTGTGTAGCTGGGCTGGCCTTGAACTGCTGGTCCTCCTGCTTCCAGCTCCTGAGCACTAGTATACCACCACAGCTAGTTTATGCAGCGCTTGGGATTAAGCCCAGGGCCTTGCACAAACTAGATAAGCACTCTACCTAGCAAGCTGCACCCCTGACCCTAAGTGTTCATTTTCACTAGAGGTCTGAAAATCATGCAGGGTCTGGAGATGGAGTTCAGTGGTGGTGTGTTTGCCTAATACAGTGGGGCCTGGGTTAATCTGCAGCACAGGTATGGGGGTGGTGACCGAGCTGGGAGAACAGAGGGGTAGGAATGACAATGGCCATGATGACACAACTCATGAGAAGTCAGCTCAGGCACTTTCTTTTCTTTCTCTTCCTCTTCTGCCTCCCCCTCCTCCTTCTCTTCTCCTCCTCCCCCACTTCTTCCTCTTTTTGAGACTGGCCTGGAACTCTCTACATAGACCAAGTTGGCCTTCAACTCACAGAAGTTCATCTGTGTCTTCTTCCTAAGTGCTGGGATTAAAGGCACACACTACCATGCCTGCCAATTGGACATTTTCTTTCAAAAAACATCCTTCTGATTACACTGTTGTTTAGTGGCCCCCCAAAGCTAACAGAGAAGTATGACAGCCATTGGACATTCCTAGGTGGTGTTCAGAAGCCACGCTAGTTTGGTGAGCTTTCCTTTGGAGTTGAGTCCAAAGCAGCTGAACCCGGCAGGGTGGACGGGCTCCAGTGGGATATGTCTCAGCTCTCCCTTCTTTGTCTCCCACAGGGGTGAAGAAGAGAACCAAAGTCATCAAGAACAGTGTGAACCCCGTGTGGAATGAGGTACACCAGCTTCTTCCCCCCTCCCTAGCCTGTCTCTGCCTCTGTCACCTCTTGCAGAGGACTGACAAAGAGGAAGCTTTCTCAGGAGGGTAGGGATCCAGCTCTATCCAGAGACTCTGCCCACAGTGTGTGCTGACCCTGAGGGCAGATGCTTGTTTTCGTTTTCATTTGTTTTGTTTTGTTTTGTCTGCTATCCAGCTCAGGTCAGTCAGGTCTCCCTTGACTGCCTGCTCTCCCTCCCACAGGCCAAAGCTACCTCCTCTCCATAGCACCTCCCTGATTAGCCAAGTCCCCCAGTTGTTCCCACGGGTCTGTCCCCTTGTGCAGGGTTCTGTAGAGATGGCTTCCATGTGGTTCTCTGAAGCACAACTGAGGACAGAGTTAGGTGCAGAGAGGCGCCTCTGATTAGCCTTCCTTAACTCATCACTTACTCATCCCGCCCACCGGGAGTCTGGCTTTGGATGACCATGTGACCTTGGAGTAAGGACCATGAAGGATCACCTGCATTATTACTGCTGTGCTTTTGTTCTAGTGTCCTGGGATGAGCTGGAGAGGAGGATAGTGCAATGTGGCCTCCTCTTCTTTGTTATCTCTAGTTCTTACCATCACCTCTGAAGCTCTGGAATTCTGGTATCCATCCATCCATCCATCCATCCATCCATCCATCCATCCATCCATCCATCCATCTATCCATGTATCCATCTATCCACCAACCCATCTATCTATTCATCTAGCTACATTTCCACCCATCCTTCCATACATCTACCCACCCATAAAACCATCAATATATTCATCCATTTACCCACTCACCTACCCATCTATCATCCTTCCCACCTAGCTACCTACCCTATATCCTAGCATCCAACCATCCATGCATCAAATCACTCACCTACTATTCCAAGTATCCAGCCATCCATGCATCTACCATCCATCCCACCCATGTATTCATTCACCCACCCTTACATCCACTCACCCATTAATTCACTCACCTACCCACCCATCCATCCAGGTACTTACCCATCTATTCAACTTCCTGTTGCTGTGATGAACACCATGATCAAAAGCAACTTGGGGAGGAAAGGATTTATTTGGTGTATACTTCCATGTCACTGTTGGTCATTGAGGGAAGATAGGAGAAGTA
Source organism: Mesocricetus auratus (assembly GCF_017639785.1). Lineage (NCBI taxonomy): Eukaryota > Metazoa > Chordata > Mammalia > Rodentia > Cricetidae > Mesocricetus > Mesocricetus auratus. The sequence goes on along the minus strand of NW_024429266.1, from coordinate 147,099,653 downwards.
CTCAAACAAGTTGGCAGTACTCAAACTAGAGGCAAGAGCTGATGCGGAGGCTAAGGAGGGCTGCTTCTTACTGGCTTGTTCCCTATGGTTTGCTCAGTCTGCTTTTTTGTTTTGTTTTGTTTTTGCTTTTTGAGACAGGATTTCTCTATGGCTTTGGAGCCTGTCCTGGAATACACTTTGTAGACCAGGTCTGGTCTTGAACTCACAGAGATCCACCTGCCTCTGCTTCCTAAGTTCTTGGACTAAAGACATGTGCTATCACCGCCCAATAGCCTGCTTTCTTATAGAACTCAGAACCACAATGAACTATGCCCTCACATCAATCAATAATTAAGAAAGTGCCCTACTGGCTTGTCTACAGCTAGTCTGTATGGAGGCCTTTTCTTAATTGAGGCTCCTTCCTCTCCAATGACTCTAGCTTTTGTCAAGTTGACTTAAAACTAGTCAAGCACAACATCCATCATCCACTCCCCCCACCTACTCATCCATCCATCCATCCATCCATCCATCCATCCATCCATCCATCCATCCATCAACCCAGGCACTTATACACATGCTCATCCCTGAACACCACTCTGAATGTCTGCTTACCACCCTGGGGTCACATGTTAAATTACCTTTTCTTCTTTCTTTCCAGGGCTTTGAGTGGGACCTCAAAGGTATTCCTCTAGACCAGGGCTCAGAACTTCATGTGGTGGTCAAGGACCATGAGACAATGGGGAGAAACAGGTGAGTAGGTCCAACAGTGACCTGGGAACTTGAAGGTACAGGTGGGTTTTGATGAATATGGATCCGGAACTAGAGCTCCCAAAGGCTAGTGCTTCCTGTTAGCATTTACTTACTGATGACTGCTTTTCATGGGCCTGATCCAGTGGTGGATGCTGTAGCCTGGGGAACTTGGCTGACATTGCCGCTGAGAGCTGCACAGGCTGCAGGGGAGGGAAGGTGTGCTAGGATCAAGTGTCCTGGAGCCTTTGTACAAGAGTGCAGGCTGTGGGGAGCAGGTAGGAGCAGGTTCCCGGCTCTCCCTGCAGCCTCTCGATAGGAAGGGGCATTCCTTGCCTCTTCCTGGCTGGTGAAGGCAGCTACACACACTCCAGGAGGTGGGCAGAAAAAGAGAAGGTGAAGCTAGGAGGGGGCAGTGGAGGAGGGCTGCATGGAGGAAGTGGAAACTGAGGTAAGAAGTCCCAAGGTAGCTTCCTCCCTCCTTCCCTCCCTCCCTCCCTTCCTCCCCTCCTTTTTACCACTTCCTCCCTTCCTGTGTGTGTGTGTGTGTGTGTGTGTGTGTGTGTGTGTGTGTACACGCTTTGGTTAGGTTGACAAAATCATACTGGCAAAAGCAGACTCTGTCTAGGCAGATAAGTGGCTTCCTTGAGCCTTGTAAATAGAGTGGTGGGCAAGACTTCCAAAGCTTGATGGGTCGGTTGGCTGCGGGTATAAGTGGCCAGGAGACAGCCTGGGAGGAGCTACGCAGACAGGACTTAAGTAAGGATAGGGGTCAGTGGTCTCTGTGGGTACAACAGGGTATAGGTGTGTTGAGTGAGCTCCAGTGCCTGGTTTTGTTCACTGATATCTGGCCCTGAGGAGCGTGGGCTGGCTGCTCACAGACCTGCCCACAGGGGAGCCTTTGTTTGGGAACTGGGTCAGCTGTATCTGAGGAAGGGAGTCTGAGTTATGTGAACCTGAGTGGGGACAGTGGGAAGGAGGAGGGATCAGAAATGTAGAGAGGGCCTCAGGCTGTGAAACACCTGCAAAGTTAGAAATTTCCAAAGCTCAGAGAAAGAATCTAAACCATTACTGCTTCTTTGTGGTTCAAGCTGGCCCTGGGTTCATGGTCTGACATCCCTGAGGCAGGAGAGGGCGCTCTCCTTGTGCCTCTGAAGTGGTGCTGCAGGGTGGGGAGCTCAGCCTATTGCTGGAGAAACTCAGTCATCTCCTATCTTTTCCAGTCAGGACCCTCTTTTGCTTGAGAAATTTATATATGACTTTGGATATATAAGTATATAAAGTGGGTAAATCAAATATTTACTGATAATAACTCATAAAGAAATTTACTTTAAATGGACATTAAAAGTGTGGTACACACTTAATACTGGCACTTGGGAGGCAGAGGCAGGCAGATCTCTGTGATTTGGAAGCTAACCTGACATACATAGCTTTGGAAGTTCCAGGCTAGCTAGGGCTACACAGTGAGATCAAAAAAATAGTTTTTTACTTTGTTTTATATAATGTCACCATTTATTGAAGAGGAAAGCAAATTTGCATCCTGACATGGATGTGCTTTAGTTTTGCCTGAATAGTTAACTCTTGGCTGAGTATTTGAAACTGCAGGACAGAGAGCAACATCCTGCAGAGTGGTTTGGTATTTTGATTTTAGAACCATCAGTGTTGAGAATGCCAGTTCACTTAAGTACACAGTACCAAATGGCAGAAGGATGTCTAGGGCCACTTTAGAAATTGTTGGAGATTCATTCCTATCCTAAATCAAAATTATTTTAATATTTTAAGATGAAATTCAAGTCAGCAACCCAAACATAATAATAATACACCCATATATAATAAAACACATGAATACAATACAATACAAAGATACACTAATTTAGTACTTATTGTAACAGGGACCCAGACATTAGCACAACTGACTCCATGGTGGAAGTGCCATTCAGGCTGTAAAATACAGCAATAGACAGCACCACCGCCAAAATAAAAATAAAGACCTAATTCGTCAAAGTCCATACTTCTGGGAAAGTCTCTAAAGGTACTAATCTTGCATTTTGGCGTCTGTAGTTCTGCTTCTGGCTAACTGTTCTTATTAACCAAAGTATGTCAACCCAGAACATGGTTTTGTCCTTAAAAGCTCTTCCCGAGAAAGACTCAGTGCTACACTGGGATCTCTGAACACCCAATGTAGTTGCCAGCTGGCTGATGGCTTTCTATTGGTTTAAACCCATGTTTGAACAGTCCTTTCTGCTGAATACCCACAAGACAGGAGATGCTAATGCTTTCTGCAAGAGCGGAAAACTTTGCATGTACACCTAAAAACGCTGGGGTCTCCAGCATACAGTCTTGAACCTGAGCCCAGATGTTTGAGGCAGTGTTTGTGGGACTTGCTTGGCATGATGACATGCACAGTTCAAAGTGTGCGTGTGCAAGTGCATGTGCATGCGCATGCTGTGTGCTCAGCACCAAGGCTGAAGTGAAGCCAGTCTCCTGAAGGGACATGGGTGAGCACTGTCATTATCTGTTTTGTTCCAAATTGTGTTTTTGATGGGTTTAGAAATCCTTTCTTCTCTCTCTCTCTCTCTCTCTCTCTCTCTCTCTCTCTCTCTCTCTCTCTCTCTCTCTCTCTCTCTCTCTCTCTCTCTTTCTTTTGAGACAGGATCTGTTTACATAGCCCTGCAGGTTAGCCTTGAACTCACAAGGATCTGCCTGCCTCTGCCTCCAGAATGCCAGAATGAAAAGTTTGCCCCACCCCCACCTGGCTGAGTTTAGAAAATTTTGCCATTGCTAAATGTTTTTGCAATGCTCGAATTCAGTTGTGAATTCAGTTAGAAAGCTGTGGCCCACAGCTCTTGAGATGCCTCACCAGGTAAGGGCCCTGACACTCAAGCTTGATGACCCGGAGCACTCAGAAATGGAAAAAGACTTCATGATATTGTGTCTTGACCATGGCACACCTGACATCTTACCTTCACACACACATATTGGGGAATACTAAGCTACACAGGGTAGGTTGTCATATGATATTTATTTAGGGAGAAGTCACTTACATGAGAAGCTGGGAACCCAAGGTCTGCTCATTGCTCTCCAAGATCTGACTGGAACCCCAAGAGAGAGAACATCTCCTTTCCCCTGGCTCTTTATCTCCTGTTCCTACTACATACCTGTGACCATGCCCAAACACACACACACACACAGAGTAATTAAGAATAATAAATAAATTAATAAATTAAAGCTGTGGCCTTCGCTACCGTCTCAGCTAGATGCTTTGTGGAAGGCAGGCACCTCCATCATCCCCCATGAGATACCAATGAACTTGAAGATAGACCTACAGTCCAGGCAGGGAGCAATTCTGGACACTGGGTCGTCTGGGAAGGCTTTCTGGAGAAGGCCCGCAGTCACCCAGGGTCAGGATTTTGGAGGGGAAAGTAGTTCTGGTGTATGGGAGCGGAGGGCAGTGAATTCATGTGGGAATTCAGGGTTGTGGTAGATGCAACCTTGTTGAGAAGGGAGCGGTAGGGCCAGTCCCAGGCCAGTCCCAGGCGAACAGTAGCAGTGGAGAATCTTTCAGCTGGCCCTGGACAGAGCTTAGCTAGGTTCCTAGCCCTGTGTAAGCCTGGTATATGAGACGAGATCTGTCTCTATCAAATGCTGCTGTCATCATCCTTACAGACAGGAAACAGAGACTCTAAGATTAGATTGGTGACCTTCCCAAAAAGCTATGCTGGAGCTGTGTATGGCTGGAGGGCAGGTGTTTGTGTTCATTCTCTTAGCTCTGGAATCTCTGCGTTTCACAGGCTCCCAAGGCCCCGGCAGCTGGCCTCTGGGCGCGCTGCATAGTTCAGTCCCTCTGGTGACGTAGGAGTTGAGAATTTAGTGAGGCAAAGGTGGATGGCCTGGGTACTGCAGGCCAAGAGGAAATGTAGGTTTCATTTCAATGTCTTCATTATCATATTCAGTACTTTCCTAGATGCTGTGGGCGGAGGCTGAGACCCCAGAGGCAGCAGGAGAGCAGGGATTGTGGACACAGTTTTGGTTAGTTCACAGGCCAGGCTGGGCATCCAGGGGACAGCTCATGACTATGTAGAGGCTGTCTGGCTCTGTGGGTCATACGTTTTGCAGAGGGAGGATGCATACACCATCCCACTGGTCCCTGTTGATGTCCTTTGGCTCATCAGTTCCCACGTGAGAAGGTCACTGCAGGTCAGCATGCTGGGAAGCAGTTCCTCAAACCTCCACATCCAGAATAGCCAGTTCACTAGGCATCATCACTTACCAGAACTTTCTGTCTTAGAAACACTTGGATGTGGTTTTTTTCCCCAAGCATTTATCTTAATCTGGCTTTCCAGCAATTAAAAATTAAATTGTAATAGATTAAGTTTAAATTTAGGCCCACATTCGTGAATATCTGCAGAAGGATAGAGCTACCTAAACACCCTATTCTGTGAGGGAATGGTCAGAGCAAATGGGTCTGTGGGCTTCACAGCAGCTAGCTTTAACGTCTGTACCTGAGGTAACCCTATTCGAAGCAGCAGAAGGGGACATGGCCCCTGCATGGTATTTCCGTGATGCCCTCATCATCAGACTGAAAACTACACTCAAAAGCTTGTAGAAGAAAAGAAGAAAAATGGGCTATGGAGATGGCTCAGCTGCTAATGTGCTTGCTGTGTAAGCCTGAGCACCTGAGTTTAGCTCCCCGGCACCCACATGACATCTGGGTATGACAGCATGCAATTATAGTGCCAGTGCCGGGGACACAGGATCAGGTGGCTGGCTCTCTGGTACTCGCTGGCCAATCTATCTGAAGCAGGGAGCTCCAGGTTCAGTGAGACACCCTATCTCAAAAAAATGCCGAGAGAGTGAAGAAAGCACCACAAATCAACCTCTGGCCTTCTCACACACATCCCAGGCAATGACTGCCCCCAACATGTACACACACATGCATAACACACACACACACACACACACACACACACACACACACACGAAAGAAAAATGGAAAGGAATCAAATCTAGACACATTAAAAATTCTAAGACTAAAATAGGAAACATACTGAGCAGTCTCAAGGACAGCCATGTGACATTAAAAATTTGAGGGACAAAGAAGTTTAGTGATTCAGCACTGTTTGAATGAGTATGTCCTGTCATAGACTCATATATTTAAATGCCTGGTGCCCAGTTGGAGGAACTGTTTGGGAAGGATTAGGGTTTGTGGCCTTGTTGGAGGAGGTGTGTCACTGGGGGTGGGATCTGAGGTCCCAAAACTTAGACCATTCACAGTTAGCTCTCTCTGCCTCCTGCCTATTGACTAAGATATGAGTTCTGCCAGCACCAAGCTGCCTTCCTGCTACTCTACTTCCCACCACACTGGCCTCTAACCCTCTGGAACAACAAGCCCCAAATTAAACACTTTCTCTTGTGTCTTTGGTTATGGTGTCTCTTCAGCAATAGAAAAGCAACTAAGACAAGTACAGTGAATGTTCCCATGGTACACCTCCTCAGTGCCCCCAGCCACACTGTCTGGTCCTGAGGGGATGGTGACTGCTGCCATCCTGCTGCTCCCAGGCCTCTGCTGTCAGCGAAGTCCTGAGGGGTCTTGTTGCAGCCACACCCTAGGATTCCTGGTTATCTTCTGTGAGCCCACCATTGTCCTCCCTGGGCCTTCTTCCAAGCAGGTAGCTCTTACCCCTAAGTGGGCTTCCTTCTCCCTCCCTCCCTCCCTCCCTCCCTCCCTCCCTCCCTCCCTCCCTCCCTCCCTCCCTCCCTCTCTCCCTCCCTCCTTACCTTTGCTCCCTCTACCAGATCCAGAGCTCCTCTCCTGTTTTCTTTTACCCGAATCTAGAATCTCCCCAAGGCCTCCTTCATCCTGCATAGCCCATCTCTCTGCACCTCTGCCCACAAGTCTTTTGCTTTGTTCCTCCTCTCTCTCCTCTCCCCTGTCTTGCTATGAAGTCCAGGGAGGCCTGGAGTGCTGGAAACAGATCTTGCTACCTGTTTCCCAAATGTTGAGAATACAGGTGTTTGGGACTGCACCCCAGTTCTTCACTTTAGCTTAGTGTTTTAAATGTAAACAGCTCCCTGTGGTTGGTGGCTTCTTGTATCAAACAGACAGACAACTCTAGATTTTTAGAAAGTTCCATCCCTGACTACTTCTTTTTTTTAATGTATGTATGTATTTTTAAAGTTTAAGTTAGAAACAAGCTTGCTTCACATGGCAATCCCAGCTCCCTCTCCCTCCCCTCCCCCCCACCAGGCCCCCGAGCCCCCTTCCCAATCCCCACTCCTATCCCCAGGAAGGGTGAGGCTCTCCATGGGGAATCTCCAGAGTCTGCCATTTCATCCAGGGCAGGGCCTAGGCCTTCTGGCAAGAGTCCAGGCTGAGAGAACATCCCTCCTTGTGGGATGGGCACCCAAAGTCCATTTGTATGCCAGGGATAAATACTACCCAAGGCTCCATAGATTGCCTAGGCCTCCTCACTGACACCCACATTCAGGGGGTCTGGGTCAGTCCCATGCTGTCCTCCCAGCCATCAGTCTGGGGTCCAAGAGCTCCCCCCTTGTTCAGGTCAGATGTTTCTGTGGGTTAAATCAGCCCAGTCTTGACCCCTTTGCTCATCAGTCCTCCCTTTCTGTCACTGAATTCCAGGAGTTCATTTCAGTGTTTAGCTGTGGGTGTCCTCCTCTGCTTCCATCAGTCACTGGATAAAGGCTCTTTTTCCCAGACTCCCTGGCGGTGGGATTGTATGCTGGCACCCCACTGATCCATGTCTAAATCCATATATGAATGAGTACATACCATGTTTATCCTTTTGTGACTGGATTACCTCACTCAGGATGATTTCTTCTGGTGCCGTCCATTTGCCTGCACTAGATTCCATTGTTGTTTTTTCTGTTGAGTATTACTCCATTGTGTAAATGTACCACATTTTCTCTATCCACTCTTCAGTTGAGGGGCATCTAGGTTGCTTCCAGGTGATGGCTATTGCAAATACTGCTGCTATGAATACAGTGGAACAGACATCCTTGTTGTATGAATGTGCATCTTTTGGGTATATGCCTAAGAATGGAATTGCTGGGTCTTGTGGTAGACTGATTCCCATTTTCCTGAGGAATCTCCATACTGATTTCCAAAGTGGCTGTACAAGTTGGCACTCCCACCAGCAGTGGAGGAGTGTTCCCCTTTCTCCACATCCTCTCCAGCATAAACTGTCGTTGGAGTTTTGATTTTAGCCATTCTGACAGGAGTGAGATGGTTTCTCAGAGTTGTTTTGATTTGCATTTTCTGGATGGCTAGGGATATTGAGCACTTTCTCAAGTGTCTCTCAGTCATTTTAGACTCCTCTGTTGAGAATTATTTAGTTCTGTACCCCAGTTTTTAATTGAATCCTTTGGTGTTTTGGAGGCCTGCTTTTTGAGTTCTTCGTAAATTTTGGAGATCAGCCCTCTGTTCGATGTGGGGTTAGTGAATATCTTTTCCCAATCTGTGGGTTGCCTTTTTGTCTTGCTGACTGTGTCCTCTGCCTTGCAGAAGCTTCTCAGTTTCAGGAGGTCCCATTTATTAATTGTCGATCTTAGTGTCTGTGCTACTGGATTTATGTTCAGAAAGCTGTCTCCTGTACCAATTTGTTCAAGGGTGCCTCCCACTTTCTCTTCTAAGAGGTTCAGTGTGGCTGGATTTATGTTGAGGTCTTTGATCCATTTGGACTTAAGTTTTGTGCATGTCAATAGACATGGGTCTATCTGCAGTCTTGTACAGGTGTCCTGACTACTTCTTATATGTCTGAGCCCTGTCTCAGCCCTGAGCCATGAGGTTTAAGAAAGAAACTGTGGGCTCCCACTCCTAACCAACAGATGATCTGAAACTGACCTGCTGGCAAAGGAAAAAATTCAGTTTATTTTCAATGGGGTCTCATGGGGTATATTAACCACACCTCAGGACAGGCGACATGCTAGGGGGAGTTGGCCATCACAAAATGATTTCTATAGTATTTCTGCAGACTTTTTTTTTTGCCTCATTTTGCTTTGTTTGGATTTTTTTGTCTTTTTAGTCTTTTGTTTGTTTATTTTGATTTCATTTGTATGTTCTAGTGGTTTACTTTATTCATTGTTACTGTTTTGTCTTTCTTTTTTTTTTAAGGGAGAGATAGAAAAAGAATACAAAGTTGTGTGGGTGAGGAGATGGGGAGAATCTGGGAGGGACTAAGGAAGGAAAAATGACCAAAATGTATTACATGAAAATAATGTTTTCAATTATAAAAAAGTCAAAAAGAAGGAAGCAAGGAAGGGAGGGAGGAAGGAAAGAAAGAAAGAAAGAAAGAAAGAAAGAAAGAAAGAAAGAAAGAAAGGAAGAAACCATAGTGGCTGCAGCACCTTCACTTCTGGAAGCTGCTCTGAAGAAGTCAGTGGGCACCCAGGGTGGACGGCCCACAGCAGCAGAGCTCTGAGAACACCCAGAAAGGAGCTTTGCTGGTTAATAATTTTATTTATTTATTTATTTATTTATGCTAGGTTTAACTTCTAATCTCCCTCCCAAGTGCTGGTTACAGGCCTGTGTTACCTCTGTCAGTTTATGCTGGGGTTGAACCCAGGGCTCCAAGTCTGTTAGGCAGGTACTCCTTTAACTGAGCTATGTCTCCAGTCTCTGCTCTGGCTTCTGATTAGCTAAAAATAAATATGAATAGTCACTCTTGTGCTGTTTAAGCATATAATTATTGGTGAAATAGTCACTATAAAATGATAAAAACGCTAAATTTAAGAAACACAATTATTATTGGGGCTGGAGAGATGGCTTAGCGGTTAAGAGCACTCACTGCTCTTGTAGCGAACCTGGGTTCAGTTCTCAGCACATACAGGTAGGTCACAGCCATCTGTCACTGCACTCCTGGGAGATCTGATGCCCTCTTCACACATGGTGTACATATATACACGTGGACAAAACAGTCATACATACAAAATAAATAAATCTAAAAATGCAAAATAAGAGACAAATCTATGATAGAAGACTTAAATGCAGAATAATTGTTCTCAGCGAAAATAATTTTGGTAAAATGGAAATGAAGATGCTATGGGACAGCAAGATGATTCAGCTAGTAAATGCAATTGCTACCAAGTCTGATGATAGGAATTCCATTCCTGGAACCCACGTTGCAAAAAGAGAAAATTTATTCCTTTACATTGTCATCTTATCCCATACTAGTGTTTCTCAACCTGTGGGTCAAGACCCCCATGGGGTCATAATCAGATAGTTACATTACAATTCATACAGTTATGAAGTAGCAACAAAATACTTTTATGGTTGAGTTAACCACAACATGTGTCACAGGGTCGCAGCATTAGGAAGGTTGAGAATCACTGCCCTAGACATGTACTGTGCCATACTCATGCCTCTCCCCCAGGAATATTGACAAATTTTGAAAAGTTTTTAAATAGAAAAGAAAATGTCACTTTTTCCCCTGCTATCTGAGGATGCAGACAGGTCTCTCTCTCTCTCTCTCTCTCTCTCTCTCTCTCTCTCTCTCTCTCTCTCTCTCTCTCTCTCTCTCTCTCTCTCCTCTTACCTTTCTCTCCCTTCCCCTTCCCCTACTCCTTTCCCTTCATCAATGAAACTTCCTTCCCATGTAAAACAGAAAAGAAAGTGGCCTAATTACATGAACACAGTGTGGACTTGGTATTATTTGTCCTGGGAAATGATTTCCCAAGATAAATTAATTAACGCAGGCATAGATTTTACTTAAATGTTTGGCAGTTATAAACATGGGAGAGAAAGAAGAGTCTCCTGAGGGTAAGATCACAGGGTCACTGTGACCTTGGTGGCCCCATGCCCAGCTGGGCTCTAGGTAGAGAGGCCAGAACCAACTGACACACACACAGGTCATCCAATTGAAAGAGACTCTCCAAATATTGCATGTGCAGACATATATTGAAAGACTGTCCATTTTTTATCTTGAATACAACCCTAAGGAGAACTCCTATTTTTTTTTTATCATTTTCTCCTGTAACTATGCCCCCTTGTTTTTTAGTGAAGCAGTATAATCAGAGACCCTGGTTTATCCTAAGAGCCAGGGTGTGTGTGATGGCCGTTGGTGGCCTTCCCAGTAGCATTTCCTGGGGAACGGTGTGCCCACTCACCACCTTCATGACCTCCTATGCACACACAGACACCTGCCTGCCTTTCCCCTTTCTGAGGTTTGAGCACCAATCATGATGCCTGTAACTGGTTGGGCCCTGGGGGCAGCTGACGTACTTCCTAAACACTGATGCTCCTTCAGCTGTCACTCCTCCAGCTACTCCCCCTCCACACCCACATCAGGCTGGATGACATGGTCCCATGTGGATCCTGAGATTTTGAGAAGAGCTGAGAACTAGCCACATAGCCTTGTGCAGGTCACCCATGTTTCCCAAGCTCCTGTCACTTACTTTCTTAGGGTGTATTGAGGGAAGCGTAAGGGACCTGCTGCAGAATGGGTATTCCACCCAGGTTAGTGTTTATCATTCCTGTCGTCCGTGCTGCTCTTCTGGTGCCCAATTGCTTCAAGTCTTGAGTGATGCGGCCATCTCCTGTTGAAGTTGCTCTTGGCGACTGTGGTTTTAACAGGGATTGCCTCATTCTGGTTCATAGATTGCAGAGGCGGCGCCATGCTCTGTTCTTCTGTGGGAACTTGTAAGGTGCTGTTTCACAGTCCCGACTGCTCAGATAGAAAGGGGATGTACTCATGTGAGTATCCAGGTACCACAGTCAATGAGGAGGGGCCCGCTGGGGAAATGCTGGATCTTTCTCACATAGAATTGCACTGGGTAGGCTTCAGTCTTTGGGGAGGAGGTGAGGGTGACCTGGTGTAGACTACAGCATTGAGCTTGGTCCCATGTGAGGATCTGAATATAGTCTTCTAAGATGGGAATGTATGTGAAGGAGATGGCAGAGTGCCTGAGGGAGGGGCCAGTTGGTGTCTGCCTCCAAACCTGGAGGATGTTGATGGAATTGAGAGGTCCCTTCCTGGGAGGAGCAAGTGGTCCAGGACCTGAATAATGGCATGAGAATGAGGGATAGTGGGGGAGGAGTCCAGGAGTAAAGGGTCTTGCTCAGTGGTTAAGAACAGAAGACTTGAGTTGAGTTCCCGGCATGTACATCAGGTGGCTCACAACTACCTCTAATTGCTGTTTCAGGGGATCTGATGCCATCTGCTGGCCTCCATAAACACCTGCGCTCACATTCACATACACACATAATTAAAAATGAGAGAGGCAGGGGTACGTAAGCTCCCTCATTAGCAGTGATTCCCAGACTTGTACTGTCTGGGACACAGAAGTGTCAAGGTTGTTCTGAAGTTTGAATAACAGTGTCTGCTAAAATTTTGCCATGGATGGAAACACTGAAGAGGTTGAGTATGTGGGCCATTGATTATAGAAGAATCCACACAGACACACATACATGAATCCTACAGTTCATGAGCATGCGCTGAATGCCTTGACATGTATACATGTTCTTTCATTAGAAAGAAAGAAGTGGGCTGGGGTGATAACTTAGTCTGTGCTGCCCAAGCACAAAGACCCGAGTTAAACCCCCAGAACTCATGTAAAAGCTGGGTGTTGGTGTGTGCCTGTAATCCGGGCACTGGGGGACAAGAGACAGCGGGCTCTTTGGCCAAACCTAATTAGTGATCCCCAGGTCCCAATGAGAAATCCTGTCTTAAAAAGCAAAGTGTCCTGAGATTTACCTCTGGACTGTGTACTTACACGTATAAGAATATACACACATGTGCCCTAAGTTTTAAAACCCCACAAAAGTGTGTATATATATATGTGTGCCTGGTTTTCTTTGTGTGTGTATATACAAGCCCCATTATTGAAAGGGAGAGGTCAAACTTTCACTATTTGCAGATGATATGATAGTTTACATGTGACCCAGAAAACTCCACCAGGGAACTCCTGCAGCTGATAAATACTTTCAGCAAAGTGGCAGGATACAAGATCAACTCAAGAAAATCAGTAGCCCTACTATATACAGACGATAAAATAAGCTGACAAAGAAATCAGAGAAACATCGCCCCTTACAATAGCCACAAACAACATAAAATACCTTGGGATAACACTAAGCAAACAAGTGAAAGACCTGTATAGCAAAAACTTTGAGTCATTAAAGAAAGAAATCAAAGAACACACCAGAAGGTAAAAAGATCTCCCATGCTCTTGGATAGGTAAGATCAACATAGTAAAAACGGCAATCTTACCGAAAGCAATATGCAGATTTAATGCAATCCCCATTGAAATCCCAGCACAATTTTTCACAGACCTTGAAAGAACAATAATCAACTTTGTATGGAAAAACAAAAGACACAGGATAGCCAAAACAACCTTATTCAATAAAGCAACATCTGGAGGCATCGCCATTCCTGACTTAAAGCTCTATCATAGAGCTGTAGTCCTGAAAACAGCTTGGTATTGTCACAAAAATAGACAGGTAGACCAATGGAATCGAATTGAACACCCTGATATTAATCCATATATGTATGAACATCTGATTTTTGACACAGAAACTAAAAATATACAATGGAAAAAAGAAAGCATCTTCAACAAATGGTGCTGGCATAACTGGATGCTGACATGTAGAAGAATGCGCATAGATCCATGTCTATCACCATGCACAAAACTTAAGTCCAAATGGATCAAAGACCTCAACATAAATCCAGCCACACTGAACCTCTTAGAAAAGAAAGTGGAAGGCACCCTTGAACAAATTGGTACAGGAGACAGCTTCCTGAACATAAATCCAGTAGCACAGACACTAAGATCGACAATTAATAAATGGGACCTCCTGAAACTGAGAAGCTTCTGCAAGGCAGAGGACACAGTCAGCAAGACAAAAAGGCAACCCACAGATTGGGAAAAGATATTCACTAACCCCACACCGAACAGAGGGCTGATCTCCAAAATTTACAAAGAACTCAAAAAGCAGGCCTCCAAAACACCATAGGATTCAATTAAAACCTGGGGTACAGAACTAAATAGAGAATTCGCAATAGAGGAGACTAAAATGGCTGAGAGACACTTGAGAAAGTGCTCAATATCCCTAGCTATCCAGGAAATGCAAATCAAAACAACTCTGAGATACCATCTCACTCCTGTCAGAATGGCTAAAATCAAAAATACCAATGACAGTTTATGCTGGAGAGGATGTGGAGAAAGGGGAACACTCCTCCACTGCTGGTGGGAGTGCCAACTTGTACAGCCACTTTGGAAATCAGTATGGAGATTCCTCAGGAAAATGGGAATCAGTCTACCACAAGACCCAGCAATTCCATTCTTAGGCATATACCCAAAAGATGCACATTCATACAACAAGGATGTCTGTTCCACTGTATTCATAGCAGCATTATTTGCAATAGCCATCACCTGGAAGCAACCTAGATGCCCCTCAACTGAAGAGTGGATAGAGAAAATGTGGTACATTTACACAATGGAGTATTATTTAGCTGAAAAAAAAATGGAATCTTGAAATTTGGAGGCAGATGGAAGGCACTAGAAGAAACCATACTGAGTGAGGTAACCCAGTCACAAAAAGAGAAACATGGTATGTACTCTCTCATATATGGATTTTAGACATGAATCAGGGAGTGCCAGCCTACAATCCCACTGCTAGGGAATCTGGGAAACAGAACCTTCATCCAGCAACTGATAAAAGCAGAGGCAGATACCCACAGACAAACACTGAACCAAACTAGAATCCAGTGTCAGAAAGAGGGAACTGATGGGCAAAGAGTTAAGAGTGGGCTGGTTTAACCCACAGAAACAGTTGACCTGAACAAGGGGGAGCTCATGGACTCCAGATTGATGGCTGTGTGGAAAGCATGGGACTGACCTAGACCCCCTGAATGTGGGTGTCAGTGAGGAGGCCTAGGTAATCTATGGGGCATTGGGTAGTATTTACCCAATAGACTTTGAGTGCCCATGCCACAATATGGGAGGCTCTCTCAGCCGGGACTCTTGGGGGAGGGCCTAGGCCCTGCCTTGGATGAAATGACAGACTCTGGAGATCCACCATGGAGAGCCTCACCCACATTTGGGATCGGAGTGGAGATTGGGTGGGGGACTGAGGGACCTGGTGGGGAGGACGTGGGAGGAGGGGAGGGAGAGGGATCTGGGATTGACATGTGAAACAAGATTGTTTCTAACCTAAATAAAAATTAAAAAACCAATCCCCATTATTAAGGAGGCATAAGGAGAAGCTCCAGTTCTTCTTTCATTGTCTTCCTTCCTTCCCTCTCTCCCATGGCATCAACTGTTAGTATCTTGGTTTAGATCTTGCTCCATTCTCCCTGAGCCTATGAAGCTTCAAGCTTCACTGACACACACACACACACACACACACACACACACACACACGTGCACGCGTGCACACACACACGCACACATGCACACACGCATGCATACACACGCACCTGTGCACACACAGACACATGCACACACACGCATGCACACACGCACACACATGCACTCACGCAAGTGTGCATGCACAGATACATGCACACACGCACGCACACATGCAAACACACGCACGCACGCATGTGTGCACGCACACACATGCACACACAGTACTCCTGCTTATAAACCTGACGCCCAGCTGTGTGCTTTGGCCTGCACTTTGCCTTTTGTCACTTTCCATGTCAGTGTGTCACTCGATGGTGTGTCACATCCATTCTTCAGTCGTCATGTGCTGTTCTGACTTGGATATGCCCCTGTCTGATCACCTTGCCACATCAGTGATAGAGACGACCTATGTACACACCCTTGATTTGGAAACGCACTGTTGCCCACTCTGTATTTGTCTCACCGTGCCCTTACTGGATGGAGTTTGGTTTCCTCACGATTTCTTGCTTCAAATGATTATCCAGTGAACAATTTTATTTCAAGTGTTATTTATTTATTTTTTTATTTTAGGCATTGGTTCCTAGAAGTGAGGTTATTGGATTAGAGAGAATAAGCATCTAAGATGTTTGGAAAGGCTGGGGAACTGTTTGCTGTGCCAGCATGAGGACCTGGGAGCCTGACACCTTGAACCCAGATAAAAAGTCAGATTCCATGGCATACACCTGTAATCCTAGTCTTGGGAAGGTAGACAAAGGTGGATGGATCTCTGTGCCCTGGAGGCCACCCAGCCTAGCCTGCCTACTAAGGCAGATTTCAGGCCAGTGAGAGATTTACAAAAAACAAGGTGAAAGTTCCTAAGGAATGAATGATACCTGAAGTTTTCCTCAGTCCTCCAAATGCATGGTCATATAGGTGCATCAATGCCTGGTCATAAAGATGTACCTTTATCTGTACACAAGCATGCACCACCCCCAACACATAGTCATGCACACACAAGTGTACATTTGCAAAAGAGAAGCTTGGAGATGCTTCCAGTTTGCTTTTCAAAAATAGCCAGGCTTATGTTCACGAACAGTGTAGAAAAGGTGTGTGAGAATCTTTTTACTTTTAGTGTGATGGCCAAGGGGAGATATTTTGTAGCATGCGTTTCCTTGACTTACAACTAAACATCTTTCATAAGGTTAATGCCCCTCCATGTTATTCTTCTGTGAATTTATTCTGTTTGTTTGTTTGTTTGTTTGTTTTGGTTTTTACGAGACAGGGTTTCTCTGTATTGTTTTGGAGGCTGTCGGTCCAGCCCGGCCTCGAACTGTTTGTTTTTGAGTCAGAATGTAGCTATGTAGTCCAGGCTGGCTTCAAATTCATGATTCTCTTGCCTCACCTGAATTCTGGGATTATAGACTACTACATCTGGATATTTCATTTACTTATTTAGACAACATCTTCTTACGTAGCCCAGACTGGCCTTGAACTCTGTCATTCTCTCCCTCAGAAGTGGTGAGTTCATGGAGTGATTGTCTACATGAGGTTTAGTTTCTCTGACCTTCTCTTCTGACTTCATCTTAACTCCATACATTCAGGGTCTCATTAGCAATCCAAACTGCTGGTCCATTCAGAGCATGGAGGACCTTTTCTCTCTGCTCTCAGTGGCTTGTCCCGGGGTATCTTCTCTCAGATGAGCACTCACGACGGTGTATTAGAAGGCAGAGCGCCGGGTGCTGTTTTAGAGTTGGGAACAGCAGGCATAGTAAAGTCAGCTTCTATTTTGCAGGCTGTCTCCTGTACTCGTTAGGAGGCCTTTTGGGGTTCGAATACTGAAAGTTCACTATCCCATTGTTCTCTGCAGACTCAAAAAGCACTGGGCACACCCTCATTTTCAAGGATTTTAAAAGCTATATTTTGCTCTGGATTCCGTCCAGGACATCCCTGGGTTTCAGGATAATCTTTCTTTTGTCTCTCTCTGGACTTAAGGGGAAAACTATTTAGAGTTACCCCTGGACTACCTCTAGGGAGTCAGGTCCCGGAAGGAAGGCTGCCTGAGGCCAGGAGGTTTGAAGGGTTGGGGAAGGTCCTGCCATCTCTCACTTCCTGTCTTTTCCTGCCAGGCATGTCGAGCTGAGGACCCAGGAGACTCAGATCCTGAGTATTTCTTCCCTGGAGTGAGTGTGTGTGTTTGAGTGTGTGCACCCCAGGATGGATGGGGTCTGACTCATGATGAGAAGATGAAAACAAGTTGCTGGAAACTGAATTGTGACATACATACATACGTGATTGTTTTGGTTTCAAAGATGAGAAACTGACCCACAGTGACCCTTCTTGGATATTAAAAATGCAGTTTTACGATGTTAAGAAAATAGCGGAAATTAGTACAGAGATGACCCTCATGCCGGTCACTCAGAAGCATGCTGCTGTGTGGGTCTCCTGTTGATTCTAATTTTCTCTTCATTCTCCATTCCTCCTTCCTTATTCTTCCTCTCATTGGAAGGTAAGTCATATGTACCAGTCTTCCCTACACACTCCAGGAGAGATTTCTTAAGACTGGGGGCTGTTTCTTTTCATAGCTGTGACAACATATTGAAATCAGTAGATATTGCATGGATAAACTTGATAGATGGAATCTATGGTTTATATCAAATTAATGGGTGATACCCCTTCCCATTATTGGCACATTATAATTACACGTTTGTGGGGTCCGGCATGATGCTTTGATCCTTGTATACAGTACATTCTGACCACACGGGGGCGATGAACGGTGCCACCTCCTTATCGCACCTTTGTGCTTGGGGCCTCTAAGCCCCTCTCTCCTAGATACTCTAGAGCCCTCACTGCGCTATGAACGTTAGAACTTACCACGTCCATTTGTGTCTAAGTACCTGCTATCCAGCCTGCCACAGCTCACCTCCGCTCCCATCACACTCCCAGTAATCACTCTTATACATTCCAATCAGTTTTTTGTAACAGGGTCTCATGTAGCCCAGACCGGACTCAAAATCACTGTATAGCCAAGGATGACCTTTAACTCCTAATCCCCCTGCCGCTACCTCCCAGGTGATGGGATTACAGGTCTGAACCACCATATTTGGTTTATATAGGTGCTGGAGATCAAACCTAGGGGCTTCCAGCATGTTAGGCAAGCACTTTGCCCTCTGAGCCTGTCCTCAGCCACATAATCAACTTAGAAATGATTTTACAGGTATGAGTATTTTTGCCTGATTGTGTGTGTGTGCTCTACATGTGCACAAAGCCTATAGGGATTAGAAGTGGGTGTCAGAGCCCCTGGAAGTGGATTATAGACAGTTGTTAACCACCATGTGGGTACTGGGAACTGAACCTAGGTCCTCTGCAAAAACAGCAAGTGTTCCTAACTAATGAGTCATCTCTATAGCTGCCCATAATCAACTCTTTGAGAACCCACATATGAGTGAGAATATGCAAATCTGTCTGCATCTGTTTCATGTATCCTGGTATTCCATAGGTGTATCTGTCTTGCTGACACTATAGGATATTCATTGTTGTGGCCGAGTAACATTAATATAGTCTGATAGTCCAGCATGTGTGTATGTATATGTATATCACATTTAATTATCCATTTGTCTAATGGAGGGGCACCTAGGTGAATTCTATGCTTAGCTGTTGTAAACAAGTACGTGCAAGAGCATGCCTTTCGCACTTTGGTATTTTTGGGGGGTATATTCCTGGAAATGTGATAACTGGGTCTTATGGCAGATCCAATTTTAGTTTCTTGAAGACCCTCCATACAGTTCTCTGTAGAGGCTGTCTTGATTTTCATTCCTTCTGGTCTTCCTTTGCTTACATGATCCCAGGGCTCTTATTGCTTAACCACCAAGATAGCGTCTGAGTTTCCTCTTTTCCATGCAGTATGTTCTAACTCTTTTATGGGCTGTGTTTTTGCACTTGACCATGGGTCTTGAGACTTTCCTGTGGAAATGTAGTATTTTATAGCAGAATTTTGTAGCATGGATGTGCTGTACTGTGTCTACACCGTCCTGAGTGGTTGGTGACTGAGTTGCTTTTGTGCTTTGTTCTTACAAACAATGATGTAGTAAGACTCAATGTTTTTAAACAAGATTGTTTCCATTTTTTCATATTTCATTAGCATAATCTTGGGTGTCCCCCTCCCCAGTCCCGCCTTCACACATACTGCCCAAGTCTTGGGTTTGGAGGTTCCCGCTTGGCACCTCTGATAGGGCGTCAACATTCATGGATAAACACAGCTCTTTTTCCTTGAGGGAAAATGTGTCGCCTGTTAAGCCACAGTTTCTCTCTCTCATTATACCCGCTCATGCCTTCTCTTTCTTTGGGATGGCGGCTTCTCTTTTAGCCCCCACGCTTCTGCTCCAACATTCCAGTGGTTCTGAAACAACAGAGCTAAGAATGACCAGAGGAGGAGGCTGGGAGGCCTGTGGTGTTTAGGTCAGGCCAGGCCCACAGGGCTGCTTCTGACCTATCACTCTCTACACACACCCAGCTGGCTCCCACAGCCCGTGGCCTGTGCGGGGTTCTAGGCCCTTCTTCCCCTCACTGGACTCTTGTGGATGCTACAGGCCACCTAACAGATCATTGATTGGTGCCAGCTGAGCCTAGAACTTGTATTTCAGTATTTATCTTCAGATGGGATGGACCAGAGTTTGTGCCCCAAGACTGAGGTCCTTTGAGCAAAGTCACAAGGGAAGGGAGTTTGGGGAGGGTCTTCATTGCCCTCTTTCCTTTTTAGAACTGAATGGATGAATTCGTGGCTTTCATCATGACCTGTGATGATCCCTTTAACCCATCCCTATAAGTTTCTGCAACCTGCCCCTCCTCTCTGAGCTATGCTTCCACAGCAGTCACCCATATAGGAGGCTCTGTCTCCCTGACTCTTTCAAACTTGTCCCCACAGTTTGCCCCTTGAGTCTTCAGATAGGTAGCCTCCAGCCCTTCTTCCTTAAGATATAGGACCACCTGGTACCTTGTGGGGACTGGCCCTAGAACCTATGGAGGCATTAAGGACATATTTGATGGACCCAGAAGAGGTATCAAGGAGGAAATAACAGTCATTCTTAGCCAGCTCTGGGGGACAGCTGGAAGGGCTAGGGCTGGCAGAGGTGGAGCCGACACTTCCTTCTGCATTTCCTGCCATTGTTCCCCAGCCCACTTCCGGGAATTCTCTCTGTCTGTCTGGGAGCTCTTTGCCAGCAAGCCAGGCTCAGGTGGTCCACCTTTACTCTGGGCATCTGGCCAGCGCTCCTAAGACCAGCTTCAGTTGCACTGAGCTGTTTGGTCCACTAGACTGCTGTCTGCGTTTCTGTTCTGCTGTTGGACCTGGCCTTCCTCTTGCCAAGGCCAGACATCTCGACTGTAGATGCTGCCCACATCTGGAGGGTCCTTGGGCTGTTTGCTTGTCAACCTACTTGATCAAGTCACCCTGGTCTGCTGCACAGGATTTCCATAAAGGACAGAGTGACTCTGTCACAGGGACTTCCGGATTCTGAGGATACTTTGGTCACCATACTGGGGACAAGCCCTACACTCATGATAGTCCTTAGGGTATACCTTCCAAGAGCCCCTGCTCAGGAAACTACAGTGCAAAACTTCCTGCTGGCACCAGGGAACAGAGGCGCCCACCTTCTAGAAAGCTTGACCATCGTGGGACTTTAGAACCTTGGAATGCCTCCCTTTCACTCTTTCTTTAAAGAAATAAATATGAAGCCAGGTGTGGCATGGCAGGCACATACCTTTAATTCAAGCACTTGGCAGGGAGGGTAGGCAGATCTCTGTGAGTTCAAGGCCAGCCTGGTCTACATAGTGAATTCTATGACAGCCAGAAATACATAGTGAGACTGTATCAAAAAAAAAAAAAAGACATGGGGAGATGACTCAATGGTAAAAGCACTTGATGTTAAAGTGTGAGATCCTGGGTTCAAATCCTCAAAACTCCTGTAAAAGTTTGATGCTTATTTTGAGCATCTGTGACCCCCATGTTCTTACAGGGAGATGGGAGTGAGAGGCAGGCAGGAGAATTCCCAGGAGCATGAAGGGAAGTTGGCCTGGAGTATGCAATAGAAAAACAGTAAAAAGAGACCCTGCCTCAAATGAGGTAGGAGGTGAGGACCAACAATATGCTGTCTTCTGAATGCAGCACACACACATTCACACGCATGCACACACACACACACACACACACACACACACACACACACACACACACACACACACCATGTTTATTGTCTTTCTAGAAAGGGAAACCGTAAGATGACTGAGAACATGCCTGCCCTAAGCGGATGCAAATACATGTATTTTGTTGCCAGGGCGTTTAATGATTATTTATGTACGTTTACAAGCTATTTATCTATTTATAATTAACTAGTTAATTTTAATGCATGTATGAGGAGGATGAGCATGCACATGTGTACACCTATGTGCAGAGTCAGGAAGACAGCTGAGAGTGTCATTCTCAGGAGGAACACTGTTCACCTCTTTTGAGACAGGATCTATCACTGGCCTGGAGCTAACCTGCTGAGCTAGCATGGTTGGCTAGTGAGCCCCAGGGGTCTTTCTGGTCCCCACTTCCTAACACTGACATTACAAGCCTGTGACGCCATACTTGGCATTTTTACATGAGTTCTGGGGATCAAACATGGTCCTCATTCTTGCAAGGCACTCTGTTGAGCTAGCCATTGCTCATCCCCTATTTATTTTTATGTGTTAAAATACATATATAAAAACCCTGCCATTTAAAATAATTTTATCTGTCTATCTACCTATCTTTCTTTCTTTCCTTCTTTCTACATTATTAGTTTTGGACAGTACTGGGCACTGTACTAGTAGCCTAATGCATGTAAGGCAAGTACTCTATCACGGAGCTTCAGCCCCAGATGGCCCAAGGCTAGTCCCAAGAGAAGTGTCAGGAATTTTCCAATGTGGAATAATATGTCACCTGTATGCATATTTACTTTTGTTTGCCCGTCTACCTATCTGACTTGGTTGCTCCTATCTCTTATTTTTGTTTATTTATTTTAAAATTTAATTTTGTTTTATGTGTATATATATTTTTCTTGTATGAATGTTTGTGTACCACTTGTATGTGTGGGTGCTTGGAATTGAACTCAAGTCATCTGGCCCTGAGCCATCTCTCCAGCTCCTTCCCCACCCCACTATCTTTAAAGACAGTGTCCCATGTATCCTAGGCTGGCCTCAAACTCATTATGTATCTGAGGGTAACCTTGAACTCCCTCTTGCCTCTATACCCTGTTTGCTGGGTTTTTAGGCACAAACAACCATGCCTGGTTTAAGAGGTAGTGGGGGTGGAACCCAGGGCTTTGTGCATGGTAGGCAAGCACTCTACCAACTGAGCTACACCTGGGCTCCTCCCATCTTCCGATGCTTGAGGAGTTACTGCTTGAACATACTGTGCAGATGTCTGGAGTCAGAAGTAGGGTTTGAGATTGGGTTGTATGTCTATGTCCCATAGCACCCCAAATTCTGAACAGAAGCATGCTCAGCAGGGATCTGATTTCTCCACATTCGTCACCTTCTTCCTTCCCTCTTTCCTTCCTTTTTTATAATTGCCATTCTGTTTTGTTTTGTTTTTTTGTTTTGTTTTGTTTTGTCGAGACAGGGTTTCTCTGTATTGTCGGAGGCTGTCCTGGAACTAGCTCTGTAGACGAGCCTTGAACTCACAGAGATCCACCTGCCTCTGCCTCCCCTGTGCTGGGATTAAAGGCGTGTGCCACTAACGCCCGGCTTATAATTGCCATTCTTATTAGTTACTTTTATTGTTTCGATGACAAAATGCCCGACAAAAATAACTTAAGGATGGAAGGGTTTATTTTGGCTCATGGTTTGAGGGTGCAGTCCATCATGGCAAGAAGTCATGATATAGGAGCTTGAGGCAATGGGTCACAGTGCATCCAAAGTTAGGAAATAGAGAAAGATGCATATTGGTGCTCAGCTCACCTTTTCCTTTTTATGCATCAGGACCCCAACCCATGAATGGAACATTTCAAGTGGGTCTTCCCATTTCAGTTAACTCAGTCTAGAAACTCCCTCACAGATGTGCCCAGAGGTTTCTCTCCTGAGTGATTCTAGATGATGTCAAGTTGACAGTTAACATTACATTGCAAGTCCATCCCCGTCAACTTGACACCTCCACATATCCCTTTTAAGCCAGAACCTAACTCTTGTCCCTATAGGCTCCCAGTCTTCTCATAATGCAAATGCATTCAGCCCGACTTCAGAAGTCCCCTTACTAGTGGAGATGAGGTGGCATCCCACCAGCATAGAGTTCCAGAACTCAACTGATTAAGTCAAGATGGCAAGTTTCACTCCATGGGTCCATTTAAACCTATATGCAGACCATTGTTACAGAGACCAGGGAAAGGACTGTCTTAGATAATAGACTAGCTTAATTCATTAGGAGAAATAAGAAAAAAAGAAAAAGCAATGATGAATGTGTCCCTCTAGCTTTCCCCAGGACTGATAAAGATTTGTCAGCTGATTCCTAGGGAGCTATCAGAGACTGAAGCAGACTCCAGTGACAGGTTTTAGGTGACACAAGCCACTTACTGCCACTGCAGAGGTGCAGTGTGGATGGTGAACGGTTTACAACCCAAGGAAAGGACTTTCTCCTCTGCACTCCTTGAAAGGCCTTCCTTGGGCCATCCAGCTGTGGCCCACTCTTTCCCAAGAGCTCATCCTCATAGTGGTCTCTTCCCTCAGTGAGAAGTGTGGTCTCAGGAGTGTGTGCTGGATGTCTGGTGAAGGGGTCTGTCTCCTAGACCCAGAGTTGTTTTCTCCATGGGTCTGAGGACAGGATGGGTCCTTGCATCTGATTCATAATTGGTGCTGTGCTTCCTGGGAACTTGTGCAGACAGTCTGTGTGATGTGGGTTGCAGCCGTCCAAGGTGTGGGGGCAGCAAAGGTGTGACGAGGGGGTAACCACCTCTCTCTTCTAGCAATGCTGGCCTGGTTAAGGTCTGATGGCAGGACTGGGGGTGTGACTCAGCTGAGAGTGCTTGCCTAGCATGCATGAAGCCATGGGCTTGAACTCCAGCACTGTATAAACACGGTATGCTGGGGGACCTGTAATCCCAGCGCTTGGGAGGTAAAAAGGGAGGGTCAGAAATTAAAGGTCATCCTTAGCTACACAACCTAGGCTGCATGAGATCCTGTGTCTAAGTAAGTAAGTAAGTAAGTAAGTAAGTAAGTAAGCAAGTAAGTAAGTAAATGTCCGTCTGATGGGAAGATGACTACACATTGCAGTAGCATGGCTGGAAGGAGGTCAAGGTTGAGCTTGGGGAAAGGCAGGTCTCTCTGATCTCTCTCTTCTACCTAAGTGTTTCCTTCGGGTGTCTGGTCCCCCTAAGATGGTACCAGGGGAGCCATCTTACATGGGTATCATAGGTACACGGGAAGCCCTAAGAGTCCCAGGGAACTGGTGCCCCTAGGTAGATGGGCTGTTACTAGGTGATGGGGGATGTGGGAGAAGATCCAGGCACGTTAGGCTGGTTTTCACCATTGGCCTTCTTTGTCTTCTCAGGTTCCTGGGGGAAGCCAAGATCCCACTCCAGGAAGTCCTTGCCACTCCCAGTCTGTCAGCCAGCTTCAACGCACCTCTGCTGGACACCAAGCAGCAACACACCGGGGTAAGTGTCTGGCCTCCTCTGCCCATAGCCAGCTTCTGTTTGAGGCCTGGTGAGCCCTCCCTGTGTCTGTGTCAGGGGCCAGCTCCTGGGAGCTAAGCCTGGCTCTCCTTGGCTATAGTTTATAGTGTGCCAGAAAGGACTCATGGTTGGGACCTGCAGGACTCAGTGAAGCCTGCCACACCCCAGCTTGGCTACTTCTGAGTCTGGCCCAGCTGCTCACCTCCTGTTCTGTGTTCCAGTCAGCCTTGACTGGCTCCTTAGTCTGTCTGGCAGACTGCCCTTCTCCATTGCCAGTCCTCTTCTCCAAATGGGGAGTGTCTGAGTCATCTGGGTCACAGGTCACCAGGAGAGGGAGACAGACGAACTCTCCCTTGTTCTCTTGGGGCCAGTCGGGACCCCTTCCTTTTCCTCTCTTGTCCTTATGGTCCCTCCCCCAGTTTTCCCATGCACTCCTAGTCCACACAGCCCATTTCCAGTCCTCCTTGCTGGCCTCCTGTTATTTTTAGTGGTCTAAATATACCCTACAGGATTCTTCCTGGTCACTAGAACTCTGGGTCTGCCTACATGCCAGGACACACAGGTGCGTTGCAGAAAGGGACATATGTTTTCCCAGTGAATGAAGCCTGTTGGACTGTGGGCTTTTAGCACTCATAGAAAGGCTGTGTGTGTGTGTGTGTGTGTGTGTGTGTGTGTGTGTGTGTGTATGTGTGTGTCTGTGTCTGTGTGTGTGTGTTTGAGTCTTTGGTTGGGAGAGTCAAGAAGGGGTTAATTTGGGCTGGATTGAACAGGACCACACTGGGCTGTCACTGGGAAAAGAAAGCAGTTGGGGTCCCAGTGAGAAGATGTGCAGATGGGGATACCACCACAGTTCATCTTTAGACTCTTCGAGAGGAAGGCTCTTGAGTGGCCCTAGCCTCTGTATTCCTGAACTTGTTCCTGAGGCATCCTAGGCCGTGGATATCACTTGCTTCCTTGATGAGTATGATTCCCAGGAGAATATGATCCTGCCCCAAGTAATGGCCTTCCTTCTAGAATTCCATCTTGCAGTGGATGGTGTGCAATGATGGCTATTTTGCTTGGTGCAGTATTTTCTGACATGGTCTCAGTCTCCTCCTGAGTCACCTCTTGCCTCCCCTTTGAGCTCTCCAGTCAGCTAGAACTACCTTTAGTCTAGGAGGCTTTTGCAGCTGGCTCTTCTGGAACCCTGAGGAGACTACTAGGTATCTGCAGCCCAGAGCACCAGTAAGCGGAGATACTATGTTTTCTGTGGAGAGCAGCCCTTGTAGTCAGGGATCTGTCTGGCGCTTTCCTATAACCTCTCAGGCCAGAGCTGCCCCCTCCCCACAGCCTTCAATCAAAGGGTCTTACTTCCACGCCAAGACATCTATGTTTCTCCACTCTAACCTCCAGTGTCCATGACACAGATGGTCTCTGTACTTGCTCCTCCAAGCTCATTCTGTCTTGGATGGAGCCTTTCAGCTGGGTTTCTGTGTACTGGGCTGTGAAAGGCTGTCAATCATCTGCGTTTCCCACCCTTTCTGGCTCCCATATTGTGTGTATATTTCATGCTTACTAGCTGAGAACCTGCTGCCCCCTCCCTTGGCTTGAGACCCCAGGCTGCCTGTGGAGTTGGGGCTTGACAATCCTTCCCCAACAATAAACTCTAAGATGAGTCCATGAGATCCAAGAGGTAGTGGACGGGAGGACTGGACCCTGCTCAGTGAGCCACCAGATAAGTCTTCACAGATGTGGACAGAGGTGAGGAGTGGCAGAGAGAGACTTGGAAGAGGCTAGGAGAAGCAGTGAGAGGTAGAGTTAGGCATCCTCCTTCTCAGGATGAAGTCCACACCTCTTGGGAGAAGGTCCAGCAACAGACTCCATCCCTATGGCGGCAGTGACATCCCAGTACAGCATAGGCAGTTGCAAAGAACCTCTGAGCTGGGGTTTCTTGCTGGGACATGTGCTGTTTGGTGGAAGCCATTTGCTCCGGTCTCTAGCATGATTAGCCTCCAGCAGGTGCACAAGATTTTTTTAAATGAAAGCTTAAATTAATGGAAGACTGGACAAGCCAAATACATTAGGCAGGGATATCATTTTCTATTGACAGATTTGGAGCTGGACTGGGCTGGCTCTTGCAGGTGCCCCTCCCAGGCATGGCTCTGAAGGATCCTGGGCTTGATTTAATTCTCGGCTCCTACCATCTTGAAATTCTAAGTAACATTTTAGAAAAGGCTTTCCTTCATATTTCATTTTGCATCAGGCCTGAACCTGGCTGGGGGAGCCAGTGTGGTAGGTGTAGATTTTATCTCTGTTGAGTTCAGTTCCTAAGGTGATGGCAGGCAATTCCCCATTTTCTTACCGTGCCCCCACCACCAGTCTCTCTGTGTAACCCTGGATGGCCTGGAACTCAATATGTAGATTAGGCTGGACTTGAATTAAAAACTCAAAGAGATCTTCCTACCTCTGCCTTCTGAGTGCTGGGATTAAAGGTATGCACCAGCATGCCTGGCTCAGGTTTCTTTTATTTTGAAATGGTTTAAGAGTAGAAGTTGGGCTGGGCAGATGGCTCAGTCAGAGAAGTGCTTGCTTTGCAAGCATGAGAACCAGAGTTCTATCCCCAGAACCCACGCTAGATAAGATAGGTATGATATGCTTGCCATCCTAGCACTGGAGAGATGGAGGCAGGTGGATCCCTGAGGCATACTGATTAGCTAGCCTAGCCTAATGGGTGGACCCCAGGCCAACGAGAGACCCTGTCTGAAGAAGCAAGATTTGTGGATCCTAAGGAGTGATACTTTAGGTTGACTTTGAACACCCTTCCTGCCCCCCCCCCCCCGCCCCACTACTGTCGCCACCTCCACCAACAAAGAAGCTGGGTATGGTGGTTTAAACCTGTAATTCCAGCTCTTGGGAGCCTAAGGCTATGAATGAATGAATGAATTATTATTATTAATTAATTATTATTAATTGCTATGAATCTGAGGCCAGCCTGTAATATATATAAAAATCAAGTCCAGTCTAGAATAGAGAGCAACATAATGAGAGATCCTATCAGAGAGTGGGAGTGGAGAAGATTCCAAGAGTAGTCAAAAGTACTCTCTGCCCTTTGCCCCTTGAGACTGCATCACTATCTCCTAGCCCATCACCCAAGGCACGTTAAAGACTTTCTCCCATGTAACCGTAGGATAGCTTTCAAAGGGATGAAAGCAATATTGATCCAGACTTTCTAGCTCGCAGACCTCCTAAAGGCTCATCAGTGGTGTGTGTTGTGTATACGTGTTCATGTGTGTCTGTGTGTACCCGTGGAGGCCAGAAGCTGATGTTGAGCTGTCTTCCTTCTTTACCCTCCACCTGATGTTTTGAGGCAGGGTCTCTCAGTGAACTGGGAGATCATGGATGTGGCAGGGCTGGCTTACTAATGGGCTTCAGGGATTTCCCTGTCTCTACCCCACTGGCATGATGGTTAGATCGGCCTGGTTTATGTGATGCTGGGGATTGAGCCCTGGGCTTTATGCATGCTACTGGGACCTGAACCTAAGTTCTCTGGAAAAGAAGCTAGGGTTCTTAGCCTCTGAGCCATCTCTGCAGCCTCTTCTTGCTCCTTTGATGTTTCTGTAATTTATTGAGAATTTCCTTTCTTCCCTGAAACTAAAAGATGGTCTAGGCTTATCTTGTACAGTTAGTTATTTCTCCAAAGAGCCCAGCTTGACTTTTGTTGAAGCAGAGGACAGATAACCAGTTGTGAAAAATTCAGGTGCCCGGTTCACTGAATGGGTTCTTCAGCCATAGGAGGGAGGACACTGGGCCTAGGAGGCAGTTTCCCTTTAAGTTACCAGCTGACAATATTAATACTCACTGTTCTAGTGGCGACACCTGGTGGTAGTTTCCAAACATGCAGGGCCAGTAACATCCAAGCCTTGAATGTAGGATTTAAAGGGTGCCTCTGGGCTTTTTTCTCAGTGTTGTGAGTCCCAGTTGTTGCCTGTTCTGCTTTTGTTAGTCTGTCTTTCCGCCATGGCCTCCAGTCTGTAGGATGAAAACTTGAGAGGTGAATACAGTGGGAGTTGGAAGCTTCTCAACCTCAGGCAGGGCTTGCCCTAGGAGCCTGGACGCTCTCCTCACTATGGATGTCTCTACTATTATGCCCAGTATTTCCTGCTGGAGTCGCTCAGGTGGAGATTATGTTAGTAAATCCTTTATATTTGTAAAGGGTTTGCTAGAACCTTGGGAAATGCTTGCTGTCTAACACCGAGCAGCTAACTACTCGTTTAAAAGATGAACGTGAAGGGGCTGGAGAGATGGCTCTGTGGTTAAGAGCACTGTCTGCTCTTCCGGAGGTCCTGGGTTTGATTCCCAGCATCCACATGGCAGCTCACAATTATCTCTAGTCCTCTTCTGGCCGCAGTGGGCACTAAACACACATAGGGCACAGATATACACTCAGGCAAAACACCTGCACATATAAAATAAAAATGAATAAATCTTAGAAAGACAGAGGGAATTGCATCTACCTGAGAGGAATGGGAGGACACTGAAAATTCTGCTCCATGATTTTCCTCCCAGGGCTGTCCGAGTTTCTTTCCCTGCTGCTGGGACAACACATTCTGACAAAGGCAACTTAAGGGAGAGGAGTTTGTTCTAGGGCAGTTAAAGGTGAAGTGTCTCGTGGCCATGAAGTCCAGGCAGTAGGAATTCGAGGCTGCTGGTCACACAAATCCACAGCTAGGAAGTAGAGATGCTGAATAGTGTGCTCAGCTAGGGAACGGTGCTGTTTGCATTTAGTGTGTGTCCTTGCACCCAAATTAACCCAATCAACATGGTCCCCTCAGATGCGCCCAGATTGGAAATAAACCTTCCCAGGTGGTTTAGGGCCTGTCTTCTAGATGATGCCATCACAAGAGGTTTTGTACTGTCTAAACAGAGCACTTATGATTTGGATCTGGGGGTAGGTAGGAAGGTGAGAGACTAGTTCTTGTATATATAGGCTGGCCTTGAACTTATGTTCCTTGAATTCCTGGTTCTCAAGTTCCATATCCCGAGTCCTGGTATTGCAGGGTCTACCACCATACCCTGCTTTTTCTTGGACTTTTTCCAGAAAGGCTCCTCCTGGCCCTGGGGAGACTCCTCCAGGTCTCTGATGGCCTACAGTGGCCAGGCTGGAGATCAGTGATCTCTTCTGGCTTCTCCTTGGGCTCAGAGCCTCATCTCCCTATGGAAAGTGAAGTTGTTAGGGAGGACGTGAGGTGTGACCCCAGGCAGCTGTCCCTGCCCACATGAAAGGTGCAGCTGTTGTCTCTCCTCTTGTGTGAGGATGTGGCAGGAGCAGGGCTTCCAGGAGGGAAGAGGGTAAGATGGGGAGTGGCTCCCAAGGGTGAGCTGCGGCTGGAGAAGAGCAGCTGAACTGTCTGTGTGGGGTGGGGGCTGATGGTGAGCAGAAAACTGGGGGACTTCTTCCCAGAACGAGACAAATCCTGTAGGAGAGGTGGGGTCCCTCATCCAATCTCAGCCTCATGAGACAACCCCCCTTTTTTTTTTTTTTTTTTTTTTTTTTTTTTACAAATGAGGAAGCTGAGCTCCTGTGAGACTACAAAAGTTGTCCAATGTCACACAGCTCCTGAATGGGGACCCAGCGATGTATCCGTAATTGTCTGGCTGTGCCTGCAGGTTCCTGGGTGGCTTTACTACAGCTTTCTGCAGCCCCACCCTGTTAGAGCTGAACGCCTTGGAGAGGGATGGGAGAGCTAGAAAGGGTGCTGGAGGCAGGGTGTCGGTTCTCCTGCATACTTACCAGTTGCTAACCCATCTCTTCTAGGCCTCGCTGGTCCTGCAGGTGTCCTACACACCGCCCCCAGGAGCTGTGCCCTTGTTTCCACCACCTGCTTCTCTGGCCCCCTCTCCGACACTCCCTGACATGGACCTGGTGGCTGGTGAGGAGCCTACCCACAACCTACCCTCTGATAGGGCAGGGTCCCCAGAAAGATGGCCAACAGGTCTCCTCAATTCTGGGGTTAGGAGATGGCTAGTATGGAGACAGAAATTGTGGGTGGGTGGGGGGGTGGAAGAGAAGAGGAGGAGACAGCTCCCTAATGAGGCTTAGGATGGAAAGAGACCCCGCTCCCCAAATCCCAGATGCCTGGGAAGGGCAGGGTCCAGCCTGTAGTCTCCACTGCACAGCCGAGTGTGAACTAATGCTCTCTGGCTGACACCCAGGAGTGATAGAATGCAACAAAAGAGCTACTCACCTCTCCCCAGGAAAGAGCCTTGAGCCAAAGTTAAGAGACATGGGTTTCCATCTTGCCTTTGACACGGAGTAGCTGTGTGGCTTTGGGCTGGTTGTTCTGGGCAGACAGATGTGTGTATGTGAAATGAGCGGACTCAGTGAGTTGGCTAGGTCCTTTGCCTGTCTCAAGCCTCTGCTAGGCTTGTCAAGTGAAGATGGAGGCTGGGCAGCCTGGCTTGCCAGTGGTGTCTGAAAGCTAGCCTGACATCTGGGCAGCACAGGTTGGAAGCAGCTGAGATGCGACAATGAGCGCTTGCTTAGGAGAAGGTTCTGGAATTTATAGTCTGGTAACAGGGGAGGAGGCAGAAGCAAGTTATCATAAAAGCTTCTCCCTGGGTAACCTGAAGCCTGTCTTGTGTGGGTTTCTGTGGAGAGGGAGGCAGAGGGAAGTCTTGTTGGCTCAGCCTGGCCTGGAGATCACGGGCTGGGAATCCTGAACTGGAGAGAGCTGGCTGGGTGAGGCTCATGGAGGAAAATGGCTGCTTCTGGGGGTCAGGTGGGAGGGGGCAGAGTTTCCCAGATGCTCTGAGCTTGACCAATCAGGGGAGGTGCCCACCTCTGCCTGGTTGGCCATGAGAAGAGGCAGCTGATTCTGAGCGTGCTACCCAGGCTGGGTGGGTGAGGACATCAGAGGTGAGTGAGGGTGGGGATGCGGAAGGTGGGCTTCTCTCATCCCAGCTCTTCCTGCCCCTCCCCACTTGGGCTATGCCCTGCTGCATGCCAGGTGGGGGACAGAGCCGGGCTGAAACTTGGTCCCTGCTCAGTGACAGCACCATGGACACAAGATACTCTGGGAAGAAGTGGCCAGCCCTCACCGGTGAGATGCGGCCAGACCCTACCACCTGTAACTCTCATCTGGCGAGGCCAGAAGAGCATGTCCTCAGGGCTGGGGTGGGTGGGTCAGGGCCATCCTGTCTTCTTCCTGCTGACTAACTGACTATTGACTGTTTTCAAGGGCCAGCGTGGCAGCTGTTCCTCTTTGAACTCATCCATCTTGGGGACGGGTGGGCAGACTTCAGCACGCATGCTCTTTGGTCCTCCTGCTGTGGGACTGAGACCCCAGGGCAGGGCCAAAGGGACACGTGCTCATGAGGGATTTGTCCCCACAGACACAGGAGGAGAGGAAGACACTGAGGACCAGGGGTTGACTGGAGATGAAGCTGAACCATTTCTGGATCAGAGTGGTGCTGCGGGCCCAGGGGGACCAACCACACCCAAGAAGATACCTTCTCACCCTCCTCCCCTCCATCCAGGGGGTAAAAGAAAAAGAAGCTCAGCCCCACCTAGAAAGCTGCTGTCAGACAAGCCACAGGACTTCCAGGTGATAGAGCGGGGCCTCTGTGGTCCGGTCTCCTCCTTTAGTCCGTCAGCAGTGACTAGTGCCCTGTGCCTGGCTGGGCTGTTTAGCCTCAGGATGATGTGCTGGAGCTCCAGAAGCCTCCCATGAAGAAGCTAGGCTTCACTGAATGCTGGCAGCTGAATTGAGAGTTTGTGTTTTGGGATCTCGGAGCATGTCTTGCCCAGTCCTAAGGAGTCTGACGAACAAACAAGCAAACAAACAATGAGTGAACGAGATAAGCCTAGCTCTGCATCTCCTTTGTTTTGGTAATTGGCCTTTGTCCTAGGGCTAGCTCCCTGTTCTCCAGCAAGCCTGTGCACCAGTGGCTCCAACAGCAGCAACAGCAGCAGCAGCAGGGCCCCCTGAGCTTTCCCCCAAATTAGTGACTTTATTTATTTATTTATTTAGTGTGTTGGGTAGAGCATACAAATGCCACTGTGAGGATGTAGAGGTCAGAGGAACACTGGGAGTTGGTTCTCTTCTTCCACCATGTGGACCCTGGGGTGTAAACTCATACTATCAGACTTGGCAGCAGGTGCCTTTACTCATGGAGTCATCTCTCTGCCTTTTGTTTAAAGTTTTTTAGATTGTATTTATATTCATATGTGATATGTCTCTGTGTGTATGCACATGTGTGTGCCACAGCATGTGTGTGGAGGACAACTTTCTGCTCATTCTCCTCTACCACATCCCTGGCTCTGTTTTGGTTTTTTGGAGACAGGGTCCAGTGTTACTCAGGCTGGCCTCTAGCTCACTGTATGACTGAGGATGACATTGACCTCTTGATCCTCCAGCTCTGCTTCCAGAGTGCTGGAATGAGCCTATATGGCCATCATGCCCAGCCAAGGTCCTTAGAAAAGTAGACCTCTGCCCCCATTCAGAACCAGCTGCTTGAGTCTGAGTTGTGTCCAACCGTAAAGGAAGGAAAATTACTCCAAGTTTGAGGCCAGCCTGTGCTACATAATGAGTACCAGGCCAGTCTAGCTACAGAGTCACCTATTTAGAAAGACAATGATGGCTGGAGAGCTGGCTCAGAGCCTCTTCCAGAGGTTCTGAGTTCAATTCTCAGCAACCACATGGTGGCTCACAATCATCTGTAATGAAATTTGGTGCCTCTTCTGGCCTGCAGGCATACATGAAGACAGAACACTGCATACATAATAAATAAATAGACCTTAAAAAAAAAGAATGACAATGACAATAACAGAATAGGTATTAGTGGGGTCTTAAATAGGATCTGATCTAAGGGAAAGCAGGGCTGGATTTATCCTTGACCCAGGAAATTTCATGCAGGTGGCATACTTGGAGCTGTACTGCAGTTCTACAGGGAGCTCTGGAATTTTCTAGATTCAGTGGGTAGCTTGGTGGAAAATGCCATTGTTTTTGTAGAGCTCTTTCTAGCTGCTTTTGGTAGTTCTCCCAGAAGTCATCAGTGAGCTGGTCTTAAAGTTTCTGACTCTTGGGGTCAGCAGGTGACCATAAGTAATCCCTTCTCCGGACTTTCAGATCAGAGTTCAAGTGATAGAGGGGCGTCAGTTGCCTGGGGTGAACATCAAGCCTGTGGTCAAGGTTACAGCTGCTGGGCAGACCAAACGGACTCGAATCCAGAAGGGAAACAGCCCACTCTTCAATGAGGTGAGTGACCCCAGGCGTCAGCCTGACATTGATAGCGCTGGAGAGCGGAGAGGCCATTCTCAATAGAGCAGATACCAGGGCACATGTCCAAGAGTGTTCTTTCGTGGCACCAACTTTGAGTGTGTGAGCCAAGACCAGTGTAGAATATCAGAGGACTTGGAGATCCCTGCTCCCCACAATCCAAGCATTCCTGTTCTTGAGGTAGAGATGGGACAGCCAGGCTTATTAGATACCCAGACCTTGGCACTGGTCAGCTGAGCTCCACTAGTCTCCTCAACTCAGGTTTGCATATTGGTGGGTAGCCATGGCCCCTCTGCCTAGCCTGAGGGTCAGAGACACTGATTTTCCCTCTTGTCCATTCTGAACCAACAGACTCTTTTCTTCAATGTATTTGACTCTCCCTCGGAGCTGTTTGACGAGCCTATCTTCATCACGGTAGGTCTCAGCTATCCAAGTGTTCTTCATGGGCTTTGGGTAAGCATGATAGCCTGCAATAGTGTGATATGGTATCCACAGACACGTCTGCCATTGTGCCTGTGTATGTGTGTGTGAGAGAGCGGTGGGGTGAAGCTTGACTCCTAGGTGACTGACGTACTCTTGGAAACTCTGCCAGTGGCAGAAAACTACCCAGGTGCCTCAGGTCAGAGGCCCAGAGTTCGCGGCTTTTCACTGGCTCCCTCTATCTGTTCTCTGACCTCTGATTTCCCCATGCTGCTGGGAAGAGTTGTGCGCTACATGTGTGGGGTTAACTCTGCTGTGTGCCCATGTGATTCTGCACATGCTCTGTGATTGCCCTGTGCCTTTGTCCCTTGATTTGTGAGCTGGGGATTATGTTAGTATCTACTCACACAGTTCTGAGAAGTAAGACTTAGCTCCGTCTCTGGAATGGAGATGGCGCCAGCTGCTGGCTGCTCTTGTCTGGGAGGGACCTGGCCAGAGCCATACTCTCATAGGAAGATGCTCTTTCTTTGCAGGTGGTGGACTCACGCTCCCTTAGGACAGATGCCCTCCTTGGCGAGTTCCGGGTAATTGTTCCTTTTCTTGGAAGCAGTCAGCTCTCATTTCCTCTTCAGGGGCAGGCTATGCTGGGAGAGTCTAGTTTCAACTCATCTCCTAAAAAACTCCATAAAATCTCTCAATTCAGAAAACCTTTCACCAAAGGTAGAGAAATAAAATACCTATTTTGTTTTAGGCAGGGTTCTCCTCTTTTAATACAGGCAGGCTTCAAACTTATGGTGATCCTGCTGCCTCAATCTCCCGTGTGCTGAAAGCACAGAGGAACCAGTCACCATGCGTGCCCTCCCTTTCATTACTGAATAAGTGTTTGCCAGGAGGGCATGCGTGTTACAGGCTATCTCTGGAACTGGGAAGACAGAGGGAAGTCAAGTGGGTGGAGAGCCCCTTCCATCACATTCCCGTAGTTAGGAAAGGGTCTGGAGAGCAGAGCACATCTACCCAGCACATTATCCCCACCCCGTCACAGCACCCCTGTATCACAGCACCCCTCTCCTATGACAGCACCCCTCTATCACAGCACCCCTATATCACAGCACCCCTCTATCACAGCACCCTCCCCATCACAGCACCCCTCTCCAGCACAGCACCCCTCGCCTATCACAGCACCCCTGTATCACAGCACCCCTCTCCTATGACAGCACCCAGCACCCCTCCCATTACAGCACCCCTCTATCACAGCACCCTCCATCACAGCACCCCTCTCCAGCACAGCACCCCTCTCCTATCACAGCACCCCTCTCCTATCACAGCACCCCTCCCCATCACAGCACCCTCCCCATCACAGCACCCTCCCCAGCACAGCACCCCTCTCCAGCACAGCACCCCTCTCCTATCACAGCACCCCTCTCCAGCACAGCACCCCTCTCCTATCACAGCACCCCTCTCCAGCACAGCACCCCTCTCCTATCACAGCACCCCTCTCCAGCACAGCACCCCTCGCCAGCACAGCACCCTCTCTCTATCACAGCAACCCCACTGGTGGCAGAGTTTCTCTATGTCTCAGCAACTGCTCCCAAATATTAATTATAATAGGCATAATATTAATTATAAACTCTTGGCCAATAGCTCAGACTTGTTAACTAGCTAACTCATATTTTAAATTAACCCATATTTCTTATCTACACTCTGCCATGTGACTCATTATCTTTTTTCAGTATGACAAGTTCATCTCCTTTGCTCCACATCTTCCCCTAATTGTGATAGAACCTCCTCCTCCCAGTTCGAGACCCTCCTCCTCTTTTTCAGGCTCTCTTTTTTTTCTGCCTGTCCCACCTAACCTCTACCTGTTTAGTTATTGTCCAGTCAGCTTCTTCATTAACCCAGTCACAGTGACACACATTCACACTGTGTAAAGGAATATTCCACACTCCCACCCAGCACAGAGTCCTTCCTAGGTTCCCGGGGTAATTAGGGTGGCCATCTATGTGAGTTAGTTTTCTTTATTCAGAAGAAAAAACAAAACTTTGTCCTCTATGACAGGTTGTTTGGCATCCTGGAGCTTGGTACCCTCAGAGGTCAGGCTTCCGGATGTCTCTGGCCTTCTTTCATAATTACATTTTGGAAGCGGAGCTTGGGTCCTTGAATGGTTCCCCACAGCTTCAAGCTTCCTTTCTGAAAAGATACATGGCAAAGAGCTGGAGAAAGTACTTAACACTTTAACACTTACATTTTCCTGCATGTGACAGAAAGAGAGGGAGTGAACACTACCCTTGTGTCCACCAGAGGGAATTAAACTGCCTTTTAAGTTCCCATCTGGCCCTGCACCCCAGAAGGGAATCAACCCAACCCATACCCATGGCTGTCTTGTGTGTCTTGGTTGCTTTTTTATTGTGCTAAGACACCATGACCAATTCGACTTGCAAAAGAAAGCAGTTAATTTGGGGCTCATAGTTCCAGAGGGTTGTTCCATGACCATCCTGGTGGGGAGCATGGCAGCAGTCAGGCAGGCATGGTGCTGGAGCAGTACTGAGAACTTACACATGGGGCAGAGAGAGCTAACTGGGAATGGTGTGGACTTTTGAAACCTCAAGTTCCACCTTCAGTGACACACCTCCTCCAACAAAGCCACACCCCCTAATCCTTCCTAAACAGTTGCACCAACTGTGGGCCAAGTATTCAAATATATGAGCCTATGGGGTTATTTTCATGGCAACCACCCTATCACATGATGTAGTGCTCTGCTCCTTGACCCCATCCTCCCTGTGGGTGTGGAGTGGAGTTCTCATGTGCACTCAGGAGAAGGAGCCTGCTCTGGCCTGCTTACTTTTCCTGGTGGCCAGGAGTTGGACAATAGACAGTCCACTCTAAGTTCTTAGTTATGGAGACTCCAGGGTGGATTTAACAGACCTTCCGAACTGAAAAAACTGGGCTGGAGAGATGGCTCAGCGGTTAAGAGCACTTGCTGCTCTTGCAGAGAGGACCTGGGTTTCGTTCCCAGCATACACATGGCAGTTCACAACCATCCGTAATACCAGTTGCAGGTGTTCTGACACCTCTGAACTCCACAGGTATAAGGCGCATATGTGGTACACAGGCATACATGCAAGTGAAGCATTCATACACATATAACGGAAGTAAATAAATCTTTAAGAATGCATTAAATGACATTATATGGCTATCCATTCAGCTCCTTGGACAGATTTCTTAGTCTGTTAAACATTTGTTTAATGTATATGGGTGTTTTGCCTGCATATAGTCTGTATTTTTTGCTTTGCTTGTATATATGTGTGTTTTGGGTTGTTTTTTTTTTTTTTTGTAGCTAAAGAAAAGCATTTATAGGGGCTGAGGAAACACACGACATACAGCAGGCACACGGAGAAAACAACCCTCTGCAAAGTAGAGGAGGGGACCGGGAACGTAAAAAAAATCCATTGTTTGATTACCTGTCCTCTCTATTTCAGATGGATGTGGGCACCGTGTACAGAGAACCCCGTGAGTAGCTCTCGCCTTGGCCAACCCCTGACATTCTGGTTCTGGAGCTGCTTGGGGGACTCCTTTTCCCTTCCTGGTGCTTTAGAACTTGGAGGTGGGGTGTGCAGTTGGAAGGGAAGGCGGGGACTTCTCCTCCATGCAAAGCAAGCCCTCAGGAGCATTGTCAGTCAGCTTCTTCAGGAGTGATTATCCCAGGGTTTGTAGCCAGGGTAGCAGAGCCTGGGATCCCTTCAGAGTCACTTTATGCTTTTCCTTGCTCCTCTGGTGATTTACCAAGGAAGTGGAAAAATAGGCCAGTGTTTGGCTTTTATCACCTCTTGTAGAAATTTCTGGTGATGTTTCTCTTCCCTGGCACACAAATGTCCAAAGTGTTTTTTAGTTTTAGATTAAAAAAAAATCTCTGAGACCCTTGTTATCCAATATCAGCAGTTACAGAGGGTGTCATGATTGCCAGTCTTCCATACTCTGGGAAATCTGACCCTGCTAAGGAAGCAAGGTATTCTATGGGGAGCTCTTGTCTTCACACATCCGTGGGGCGTGAAGCCTGGCCCCTCCTCTGGTCAGGTCTTCTGTCTCACTAAACACTCCCCTCTAAGCTCCTGTCTGGCCACAGACCAGACCTTCCTTTATCTCCTGCAGGACACGCCTATCTCCGCAAGTGGCTGCTGCTCTCAGACCCTGATGACTTCTCTGCAGGGGCCAGAGGCTACCTCAAAGCCAGCTTGTGTGTGCTAGGGCCTGGAGATGAAGCTCCCGTGAGTACCCTCCTCACTGCACCTACTCCAGAGCCACATAAAACCCCTGGCTCTGTGTTTTCTTCTCCGAAATGAGTACATGGTAATCATGAGAACTGCATAACATTGCAGAAAATGTAAAGCAACAAGCAAACCACTTAAAACTCCGCTGCTTGGAGAGAGCTGGTATTAGTTAGCTTCACACATCCTTCTCAAAGGGCATGCGTGTCTAGTTTTCTTTTGGCAAAAGCCAAGTTGTTCTTTTGACATCAGTTGGGGCCTGACTTTCTGCCTGGGGAGATGTTGTGATCATCTTGACCTGTCAGTGAGGCTGACGTGAGAGGTGGTTTGAGGAAAGAAAGGTTTGAGTTGGCGATTGTCAGAGACTTGCATATCAGAGAAGAGGCTCAAATCCTTATGGGACAAATGAGGAAACAGACTTGAACAGAAAGGTGTTTTTTTTTTTTTTTGTCACTGGTACTTCTGGGGTTTGAACCTAAGGC
Source organism: Mesocricetus auratus (assembly GCF_017639785.1). Lineage (NCBI taxonomy): Eukaryota > Metazoa > Chordata > Mammalia > Rodentia > Cricetidae > Mesocricetus > Mesocricetus auratus. Next base: position 147,060,486 of record NW_024429266.1, on the reverse strand, counting down.
TGTGCACATACTGACTAGCACTCTACCTCTGAGCTATATCCCAACCCTCTTCTTACCTTTTATTTTGAGATGTGGTCTCACTAAGTTGCCCAGGCTGGCCTTAATTTTCTGTGTAGCCCAGGCTTTGAACTTGTGAGCCTTCCCCTTCAGGCTCCCTCACCACCTGAGGCTGTACTGTCTAGCCTTCCTTGCAAATGACAGAATCTTGTACTACACATAGAACACCATGTTAGGGTGAAGGCTGTGTAGTTGGGCCACTTTGTCAAAGTTCTCTGTGGTTACGACCCAAGGGGAGGCATGTAGACTACGCATGGTTTGGAGGTGGGCAGCTCAGGACTGGTGACAGGTGGAGGAGAAGAGTCACAGTGTCCTGAGACTGAGGAAGGGGGGGGGGGGGGGAGGCGAGAGGAGGGCAGCTCAGCCTCTCGAAGGTCGCTGAAGCTGGAGGGCATGGGCTAGTCTGGAAACACTCCCTGCACCAGAGATAACAGAGAAGTGCACCCACATTACAAAGAGGAGCACGGGCCATTCTACTCTCTCCTCCATTATGAGTGGGTTTGTGCCTATTGTTAAAATGTCTAGTTTACCCAGTAACCGTGACTCAACGATCCCACGTGGAGTTTTATTGGTAGACAGGGAGGGAAAGGGGGGGTGAGAGGTAACCAACCCATGCAGAGCTGAGAGAGAGAGAGAGAGAGACAGAGAGAGAGACAGAGAGAGAGAGACAGAGACAGAGACAGAGAGATGAGAGTAAGAGAGAGGATGAGATGGAGAGGAAGACGAGAGTAAGAGAGAGAGATGAGAGTAAGAGAGAGCGTAAGCGGGCAGGGGGCAGTCCTTTAAAGGGGTCCTTTGCACCTGCGTGGTTCTCTTGGAACTCTGGGCTGGCCAGAGTGTTGCCTGAGTGCATCCTGCCAGGTAACAGGGCAGGCCAGCGCAATGCCTGAGCCTTTCAGGGCCTCTCTTCCACCCTGTTCAGCCATCCCTTCTTCCTCGCCTCTTTCTCTCTCCTGTCTTCCGTGCTCCAAGTTTCTCTGTCCCGGAACCACGCACCAGCCCTCCTCTCCTTCCAGCCACTCTCGCCTCCTTGTAAGCACACGGAGCTGGAGGAGGCGATGGTTTTCTTCTGGCTTGAGAAGAGTGACATGAAGAGTGTTTCCTTCGTGGACACTCGTCCTGATCAAACGTTTTCCTGCAGATGCTGAAGTGGGGTTCAGCATGGGAGGCAGGCTGAGTCAGCAATAGGCTGCAGCCTTTTCAGTTAGCTTGCTAAAGAGTAGGTTGCTGAGCCGGGCCGACCTTACTCTTTCTTCTTCCTCCACTGCCTACCTGCCCCCAAGAAGTCACTAGATGGCTTGTGCGGTCCTCTGGCGTTGGGCACTGTGTTTATCATTATGCAGTGTCACTGCCTCCATTTGCATAGAAGCATGTTCTCACTCCACCCTAACTGGGGTGCCTGTCACTCGTTAGCACCAAGCTGACTCTGGAGTCACTGGGTCAATACTTGTGTGAGTGGACACATGTCCTTAAAGGTGGAGCATCTAACTTAGAACTCTGCAACTCCCATGCTACTTTTTAACTGGGGTGGGGATGGGGCACACGGGACAGGGGACTCTGCCAGGTTGCTTGGCTTGGATGCCTGCCTTGTGCCAGTAGCAATTGTTACTGTTGAGGATGATCCTCCATGCATCTAGGGAGTGTGTGTGTGTGTGTGTGTGTGTGTGTGTGTGTGTGTGTGTGTGTCTTGGCTCCCACTGCTCTGCTGAGAGCTAAGCCAATTGAAGGACCAAGAGGCAGCAGGTGCCCAACTTCAGGATGCACCCTTCACTGGAGGGCGTGGTGCCAGTGACTGGTGAGGAACCCTGTGTGTTTTCTTTGTAGCTGGACAGGAAAGACCCTTCTGAAGACAAGGAAGACATTGAAGGCAACCTGCTTAGGCCCACTGGTGTGGCCCTTCGTGGAGCCCACTTCTGCCTGAAGCTCTTCCGGGCTGAGGATTTACCACAGAGTGAGTATGGCACCCCGTTCTGGAGGCCTACAAGAGGCTCCTGCCTGGCTGTTTAAATCATAGACCCTGGGCCACAATCCACTCCCTGGAGAAAGGAGAGGCCTGGGCCCATTCTCAGTGCTTCTGTCTCCAGGGACTAACCCCCTGCTCCTTCCCTTCTTCCTTTTGACCTGGCTTCCTCCTGGAGGGTCTGTTAGTGTTGTCAATGATATCTGCCTTTTGCTGTCTGGCGGACAATATAAACCTTTATTTGACACCTCCTTCCAACAGTGGTATTAGGTTTAAACCAGAACCCCATGTTTGCACTCAACAATGAGTGCCACCCTCAGCAGAGCAGTCAGGTTGTAAAGGAAAGCAATATATGTAGGCTGGTTTGGGTAGCTGAAGGAGCCTTGGGAATGATAACTGCCTGGTGGCTCCACTCCAGCTTTCTCTAGCCTGGTCTGGTGGTCTTATGGAAATGGGAAGTCTTAGACTACACACTGGACCTCTTTTAGTTTCTCTTTGAAGAAAGATCAGTCTTCAGGTGGATCATTGTGGTCATGGTATCAAGGAAATGCCACTAGGCACCCTGAGTATTTCCATCCTTTTCCAGATTGCACACTGCTCTCAGTGGTGTGGTGCTTGAATCAGCTCCTCAGACAGTGTCAGATGTGTGTGTTTGCTCCTAAGCTGCTTGTTTCGAGTCCCTTCTTCATGGAGAGCCGGAACTGATGAGGGACCACAATATGTCACCTTGGTAGTCCTGATACTGCCTGGAGACACACGGATAGTTGAGTCTGAAGGGGGCTGGAGGCTAGCAATGAAGGAGGTGATGCGGGACAGTGGGGGATGGAAAACTTAGCAGGTGGGCAGGGATGGGTATGACACAAGGCAGTTGATTCTGGAGGGGGACAGCAGACAGGTAGTGACCTGTGTAGGAGAGACATCAGCAAGCAGTGACAAGTGTGTTTTTTCTCCAGTGGACGATGCCGTGATGGACAACGTCAAACAGATCTTTGGTTTTGACAGTAACAAGAAGAACTTGGTGGATCCCTTTGTGGAAGTCAGCTTTGCTGGGAAAATGGTGAGGATCAGGCATGCATGTGGTCAGAGGATCACGTATGGGAGCTGGTTCTCTCCTTCTTTCTCAGGGACTGAACTCAGGTTGTCAGGCTTGGCGCTAATCACATTTATCTGCTGAGCCATCTTGCTGTGTACAATCTGTGTTTGTTTGGGCAGGCATGCCATGGTGTGTGTGTGTGTGTGTGTGTGTGTGTGTGTGTGTGAGAGAGAGAGAGAGAGAGAGAGAGAGAGAGAGAGAGAGAGAGAGAGAGAGAGAGAGAGTGATCAAAGGATATCTTAGTGGAGTTGGCTTTCTTCTTTCAGTATGGGTTCTGAGGATTGAACAAAGTTTACCAGACTATCAAGTCATGTGTCTATGCTCTAAGTCACCTTGTTGGTACCCAACTTTTTACACACATGCTCTTTGAGTCTTCTCTTCCCTGCCAGACTTCCTCCTGCCTCTGGCCTGCTCTATCTGTGGCCCCCCCTTTTTTTTGGTTTTTACGAGACAGGGTTTCTCTGTATTGTTTTGGAGGCTGTCGGTCCAGCCCAGCCCTCGAACTCACAGAGATCTGCCTGCCTCTGCCTCCCAAGTGCTGGGATCAAAGGCGTGCGCCACCACCGCCCGGCATTTCCCCCCCAGGTGCCTTCCTCATAGGAGCCTCCATCGTAAGGATGGCACCATCCAAGATGGAGTATGTGGGCCAGCCTCTAATCCCCTCTCTTTCTGCTTTCACGTCCAAAATGTCAAGTCTAGTTTTCAACCTCAAACATGCACCGAGGACCAGCCCTTCCTACCCACGGTGTCTCCCCAGCCACTGCTATCTCTTCTCAGGAGCACACAGTAGTCTCTTCATTGTCATTCTCCCCTACAGGAGAGCCCAGGACATTCGTTCATATTCTGGAGCTCTCTGGTTGCTTTCTCTGGCATTTCCTTATTTTTCTGGCTCCTGTATTTCCTGGCACTGATGGTGACTGCATACAGTCAAAGGAATTTGCCTGGAGCTCTCCACAGGCCATGTTCCCTATGTTGACTGCAGAATGACAAGAAGCCTCAATGCCAAGTGTCTTATCCTCTACCTGCTGATCTAACTCTCATAGCAGTAAATGCCCTTCTTTGCAATTGACAACTACTCTTGGGGTGACATCTTGATTCCCTGAGGATGACCCAATGCACTGAGTGTCCACTGACCTCTGCCTGAATAAGTCACTGCTTGGGATTACCCAGTGCCCATTTTCTCATTTCTAGCCCTCTGTTCTATGTAATTTTTTTGTTTTTTCAAAACAGGGTTTCTCTGTATTGTCTTAGAGGCTATCCTGGAACTCGCTCTGTAGACCAGGATGACCTCGAACTCTCTATGTAAAATTTTTTAAACTTATTTTTTGAATGTGTGTGAATGAACGTGTGTGTGTGTGTGTGTGTGTGTGTGTGTGTGTTGCCTGCCTTTAAACATGCACAGAGGTTGAAGGAGGAGGATGTTGGGTGTCCTGCTCTGTCACTGTCTACTTTTGATACAGGATCTCTTACTGAAATTGGAGCCAGGCTGTCAGCGGTTGAGCCCCAGTGATCCTCCTGTCTCCGTCCTCTGCAGTGCCAGGGGTATAGGTGCTTGCAGCCAAGCCTAGCTTTTTACATGGGTGCTGGGGATTTGAGCTCAGGTTCTTACAGTTGTTCAGAGAGCCTTCTTTCCCTCTGAGCCATCTCACCAGTTCTCTTTGGACATATATATGTATATACATATATATGTAATTATGTATATATATATATAATTTGAGATTATAGATAGTATAATTACATCATCTCTCCCTTTTCTTTCCCTTCTCCACAAATTCATGACCTCTATTTTGAATAACCAATCAGTATGCTCTTTCCTGGGGAAGACTATTTATCCTTATCTCAGCATTCCTTAGTTGCCTATAGTTCTTTGTCTAGGGCTGAGGTCTCATGGGCTTTTCCCTTTCCATGTTAGCATGGTATCACCCATTTCATTATGCTTAGACAGTCATGTTGGTGAGATTTCACGGGTGTGGCTTCTGACATGTCTAGGAGACACAGTCTCATAGCAAAATCCTGATCCTGTGGCTCTTACAATCTTTCCACCCCCTTTATTTCTGCAGTGGTCCTGGGGCCCTGGAAGTTGTGTTGTAGATGCCTCAGTTGGGCCTGAACTCCAAAAACTCTGCATTTTGATTGGTTGTGGCTTTCTGTGGATCCAATCTGTTTCAAAGAGAGGTTTCCTTGATGAGGTTGCTTTTGGCTGGCCTAGAACTTGCGTTGGATGAGGATGGACTTGGAAGCTGAAGATGACTTTGAACTTTTGATCCTCCTGCCTCTACCCCTGGAGTTCTAGGTTTATGTGGTGCTAATGATTGGACCCAGGGTCTCATGTATGCTAGTCGAACACTCTGCTAATTGGGCTAGAGTGTCAGCTTGCCCCTGTCCTTTTGGCTGTGTGAGCCTCAGCTCCTTACTCCCAGAGACTCAAGAAAAGTGTCATGGACTCAGTTGCTTTGCTTGCTAGCTCGTTCCCTCTGAGGTGGCAATGTTCTCTGCAGATCCTTGCTGCCTTCAGGCAGGGCTTGGCTTGGGCTTGGGTTTTGTGTGTGCTGCTTCAGGGCTGGCTTGCCCAGTGTCAGGATGCACGAAGGAAGGAGAGAAACCAGGTTTTCCGGGACATTTGTGCTCCAAGGCTGAGGATTTGACTTCTCCATTGGCAGTTGGGAAAGACCATGCCAGCCAGGAAGCTTGTTTTTGTTTTTTGTTTGTTTGTCTGTTTTTTTATCCATGGTCGTAGCATGCACTGTCATCTCTACTTCAGGCCCCCTGCTTGCCTTGGAGCCCAGACTGAATGCCCCGCATCCCAGCCCCCCCCCCCCATCCCTCCAGCACCCATGATCACTATGAGCCTTCGCTCTCTGATGCTGTCTGATTTTTCTAGAGTGCTGGCATCTAGCAAGGGTGACTTGGGAGACTAGATAAAACTTAAGCAAGGACCACAGGGTGCTGCTGTGAGAGGGTGGGGGCTGAGGAGTGAACTGCTGGGAGTTTGGGGGGGAGCCAGCTGCTACTGTGGTCCTTAGGCCTTCCTGTCTTCTTTTCTGCCTGGGCCCCGTCCTCATTCTGTCCTGTCTCCCCTGACCCTCATCCCAGTCTCCCCTACTATCACCCCACTCTTACCATCCCCTTCATGACTCTATGCTTTTGTTTTTAGTTTTTCCTTTTCACATCTACTTGCAAACCCCAGGACTTTGCCAGTGCCCGCCCAGCCACACTTGGATGTTTCTGCAGTTTTGCCTATGGACGCTTGGTGGCACTGTTACCCAAGATGTTTCCAACTACACAGTTCCTGAAGGGATGGTGTGTGCGTGTGTACACTGTATATGTGACAAAGGAAGAGGGCGTACTTGAGGGCAGGGCAGATGCTTTAGACTTTTTCCTGGATCTGAAAATGGAACCCACATATTGTAATGTGGAAAAAAATCAGAGAAACAAAACAAAGCAAAAAACAAATGAAAAGTGTCCATGCGCCTGAGGTGAACCTTGTTTGGTCTGTTCTCTCTGTGGCTCTCCCTTTCCCTTCCCAGTCCTGTGACTGGAAACTGACTGAAGGGCGGGGTGACTCATTCGTGGCATCTCATGTTATATAGGAGGCCTTTCCTCGATCTATTCAGTGCCAGGTTTGGGGAGAGAGGGGTGCTTTCTGTCTTTTGTTGGGGTTCTCTTGTTTCAGAGCATATGGCTGACAGGCTTTCTACTAGTACCCCGAGTGTGAAAACGGATAAACCAGTTCCTTGTGAGCTTAATTCAGGTGTGCTGCGGCTGGTGAGCCTGGTGTCAGCAATGTGTGTTGTCGGGCTGCTGCACCAGAGCCATGAAGAGGAAGGCTGCGTGGTCATCTTACAGGAAAACGTGCCGCATGAGTGGTAACAACCCCACCCATTTCCTTTAGATGATGACTTGGTAGCACTGATTCATTGTTTAGCGTGACTTTGTGGATGCTGCCAGTAGCGAGAACCAGTTCTCTGTGAGCAGTTTGGGACAGCTTGTATCATCTAGCATTTCCTCAGGCTAAGTCCAGCCTGCCACTCGATTAGATGAATACACAACAATGTTTATCTTTTGTAGGTATGGATTATATTTCAACTTTTGCCTTTCTAATAAATAACTCTGTCAGCATACAGAAATCTTTGTCCATGTTCTGCTTCCCCACAGGAAAGTTTCTAGAACCACAACTATTAAATCAGAAGTCATAGACTTTCTTGGTAGGGACTAAAGCAAGAAGCTGTGTTGGTAGGGCCTCCCACTGTGTATATTAGAGAAATTTCTTTCATTTTTAAAAAAATTTATATTTACTTTTGATTAGATATTGCATGCATCTACTAAATATGGTTGGTCAGTATCATCTAATGTATCTGTCTATCTATTTATCTATCATCTGTCTGTCTGCCCTCTCCCTCTGCTCTGCTTCCCATTCAACAGCCCTCTCCTTTCTTCCCTTGCAAGTGAATTTCTTTCACCACTTTTTGGTACCCTTATGCATGTATCAGCAAATGTGACCATGGGTTCTCAGTTTTTAGCTTCCAGTCTGCACAGTGTGCTCACTAATCCATCCTTACGTTTCTACTTTGTGCTATAAAGTAGAAACAGTGCTTGTTTCTTTTCCGTACATAGAGGGTCTCCTCTCTTTTGAAGCTATGTAGTACTCCACCTTGGTTGGCCCATTCTTTCTTTAGCCCACCCTCTATTGGTGGATATCTGGCTTGTTCCAGATCCCTGCTAGCTCTAGCCAAGCTGCAGTAGACAATTTCACTCTGATCACACAGGTATTTCGATAGAGACCATCTGGAGGAATGACAGGCAGGTAAAAACGTTAGTTTGGTAGCCCCCAGCTGGCTCCCCATGGGAGTTAAAATATTTCATTCCCTACCACTAGCATAATCAAGAGTGTGGTATTTCTGCAGCCTTGCTGACAGTGGGTATTAGGCTATAGAGGCATTTATAGGTCTGGAGTAGGGGTAGAAACTCTCTGGTCTGCTTCTGGTCCAGTGCCTTCACAGGCTCCCTAACAATGGTGACCGTCCCTGCAAATGTCAGTCCTTCTTTGCGTGCTGCTCTCCCCCTCTGCCTCGTTACTCTGCTAACACCCTCTTCTGTGCCACTTTGGCAGCTTTTGGCTGGGCTCTGTCTACATGGAGGAAGAGAAATGGGAGCAAGGACTGTAACTGGATAGATAGGAGTAGAGATGAAGCCTTCACTCTGGGGACCCAAAGTCCTGGATCTAATTAAAATGCTCATTACTGAGATAATGCACTTTAATAAAACTCTTGCTTAGCTTGTGACAGACCTATAGGAGAAGCTTGTTCACTATTGTTAGGGGTGGACTCTCTTGCCTTCCAAAACTACTGAGTCTCTTAAAACTTGTTTTTCATTTGATTATTTCCACGTGTATGTGCTGTGTGTCATGTTAATGTGTGTGTATGTTGGTGTTTTCCTCAATAACTCTTAACCTTATTTTATTTTCCTGAGACAGGGTCTCTCTATTATGTAGCTCTGGCTGTCCTGGAACTTACTCTGTAGACCAGGCTGTCCCTGAACTCACAGAGATCCGCCTGTCTCTGCCTCCCAAGTGCTGGGATTAAAGGTGTGTGCCATCATCACCCCCAGCCTTTCATCATAATTTTTGAGACACAGTCTCTCACTGAACCTTGAACTGGTTAGTCCTAAGGATCCTCCTGCCTCTGCCTCCCTAGAGCTGTGATGACAAGTATTTGCTAGCATGTCTGGCTTTTACATGGTTCTGGGCATAGAACTTGAGTTTTTGCGCTCTTTGGCAAGGACTTTACTCACTGAGACATCTCCCCAGCCTTTGAAACCGAGTCTTTCCTTCTTCCCCATGTATGCCCAGGGACATCACGGGCATCACCATGGCTTGGGGCACTTTCCATTCTTGATATGTTTCATGTTTGTAAGAAGCCTAGTCCTTCCTTCAGGTCGCATTTGTCTGAGGCAGGCTGTAGCTTTAAGGTTTCCTTCCTTCCTTCCTTCCTTCCTTCCTTCCTTCCTTCCTTCCTTCCTTCCTCCCTCCCTCCCTCCCTCTCTCCCTTTTTCTTTTTTCCAGTTGGGAATTGAGTGTAGGGTCTTGTTCATGTTGGGTGAGTAGTCTACCACCATGCACCTCCCCAGTGGTTTATGGAGTTTGTATCTCCATTGAATTCTGTTTCTCTCTTAAGTGCTGTTGTATAGGCCTGAGTACCTGGCCTTGATGGGAGGTGGGGGCAGGGGCATGTCCAGCCAGAGCTGCGGGTTTAGGGCAATGAGGCTGTGGCATTTGCACCAGCCACCCCATCCTGGGTCTTATCTTCTTTTGAGCCTTGTCTGTACAGACTCTCCCTGTAGCAGAGCCTGCCACGCAAGGCCTAGAGATCCAGTGTCTCAGGACCAGCTATAGGAGCAGCTACTGTGATGGAGAATGGCTTCTGGGTGGTACGATCACCACAAAGCTCAGACTCCACACAGAGTCCCACACCCCCACCCTCTGTGTCTCCTAGCTCTGCAGCAAGATTCTGGAGAAGACGGCCAACCCTCAGTGGAACCAGAACATCACATTGCCTGCGATGGTGAGTGGCCCTTAGCGGGACTCAGTACCTCTTGGTCCCCCAATCCCACTGGCATCCTTGGCTTCTGCTCAGTGAGGGGGTTGCTTTCTTCTAAAACTCTGTTCTCATGCAGCTTCCTTTCCTTCCCCAGTTTCCCTCTATGTGTGAAAAAATGAGGATTCGTGTCATGGATTGGTGAGTTCTGGGTCCTTGAGGGAACTGCCTCCGGGGTTCCTTGGGTCTGTCATTTTCGTGCACCGGGCTGCTGCTGTGACAGAGGGTTAATGTATCAAGTCAGGCTATGAGGGCTGTGGGCAGTTATGGGGCAACCAGGAGCTGGGATGCTACACTGACTGAAGGTAAGGAGATCGCAGGCAGGAGACAGTGAGGAGCCCAGCTCCGGGGACTTCCTGAGGAGTCACTTTGACAAGTCATCGGTAAGGGCTACATACAAGAGGTGGAAACCAAGCCAGCTGCTCTGTCCCTGTGGGACAGAACGGAAGAAAAGCCCCCAAGTTGGATGTGTGTGTTATATCGTCTGAATGGGGTCACCATTGTGAGTGTTGAATAGGTCAGAACAGTAGTCTGTGAGTGTCTTAGAGTCTTAGCACTTGCTGATCACCAGCTTGTAGGCCAGGGCCATGTCCAGTGAGCACTTTCCACATGTGTGAGTTTATCCGAGCCCCGACAAGGTGGCATGGTCCTACTTCACAGAGGAAGGCACAAGAAGGGAAACTCAAATGACCTGTCTGAGGTGACAGTTCAGAAACCACTGAGACCTGATGTGAGTCCCAGCCAGAGCTGGAGCTGTTATCCCTCTGACCACGCTGTCTCTCACAGTAGCAGCAAGGAGGCAACCTCTCTCACACTTGAGGGGACATCTGGGCCCACACTCCACAAACTCCAGAACCCAGGCTTTCCACAAAGAGCAAGCTGTCCTTTCCCTGCCCCCAGAAGTCCTGGTCATGTGGCTCCCTGGCCATTCTCCTTTAGTTGCATGCCCATGGCACCCCCAACTAGGAGGATAATGAGAGACCAGGGGAAAAACCCCAGGCCACAGAGGCATTAAAGTGTGTGCCAGTTCCCCAGGCCTAAAGAAAACAGATTGAGAGAATTAGAGGGAAAGGAGTGTGGGCAGGGGGCAGGGAGAGGTCCTGAGGTCCGCCACGGCTGGTATGAGCCTCGGGGAAGGGGAAGCGGTTTGGTGGAAAGGTACACTTTGCATCCCCAGAGCCATCGCTGCTTGTCAGCTGGCAGTGACCACGCTGTGTTGACTGGGACAGCCCGGTGTGCATGTGCGTGTGTGCGTGCATGCATCTGTGTGGATGCGTGTGGGTGCGGTTGGCCCACAGATTGTGGCTGTGCCTGGCCTGGCTCCCTTGGAGCTGTGTCAAAGCTATCAGCATACTGTACAATCCAAACACATTACGGAATCTGGTGGCTGCATCTTTGGCTTGGGTTGAAGTGGCACTTTTATTGTGAGTCTATTTTGAGACTCACTGTTTTCCAAAAGCAAGCCCTAAGCCCCCAAACCCAGCTCTAGGCCAGAAAGTATGCCACCGCTGGAAGTTTCTATCCAGAAAGTCTTTCTTCCCAGAACACACAGATGAACTTCTGCTGTCACCTGAACCTTAGAAATATGATCAGTCTATGTGGCTCTGTAACTTAATCTTTCATTCGAGTCTTTAAAAATTCCCCTTTCATTAAAAAACAGAAATTCCTCAGGGCTGGAGACATGGCTCAATGGCTGCGAGTACTTACTGTTCTTGTAGAGGATTGGGGTTTGGTTCCCAGCACCCCCAATGTGCAGCTCAAAACTGTCTGTAACTCCAGTTTTTGTTTGTTTTGTTTCTTGGCTTCTGTGGGCATCTACACTCATGTGGTGCTTGTAAACTTGTCAGGCAAACACACATAGACATCCAAAATCCAACAACAACCCTTTCAGAACACCTCCTCCACAGAAGCCACCTCCATAGAAACAACAAGCCAGTCTTATTCTCCTCCCTATGTAGACAGAAGTCAGAAACCTCATCCTCTTTAAGGGGTGGACTTACCAATGTTAGAAAACGCATTCAGTTAGCTTAGTGTCTTTGAGGCACCGGGTTAGATTCCTGTCAGGGCAAGAAGAAGTCAAGAGAGGGACAAGTGCTGCCAGGCATTGGTGCTGTCACCTCTGGGAAGTTCTCTCATGACACAGTGTACCAGGGACCATGATCCAGATCTGGGCTGCCTGGCCACTCTTTCTTCCTCATGTAGCTCCTGTCAGAGGGAGGCTTCCATCCCCTTTCTAGGAAATCCAAAGGGGAAGGAAGGAAAGAGACTGGGCATCTCATGGGGGTAGGGTTAGGAGGAAAAGGAAATCAGCACGCCTTTGGTGTCTTTGGAAATGGTGAGAGACAGATGTGCCAGGGCCACAGTGCTCACAGTGGGGAGAGAAGGCCCAGGAAAAGCAAGAAGAGGGTTGGAAGTGGACCAGAGAACCCAGGCTGGCACGCTGACTTCTGCTGGCACTATGGATCTGTTCCTTGAATCAAAAGTTTTTCAGCACCCATGACCTTCTCTTCTCACACAAAAATGTCTTCTGACATGACCATCCATGCTTTGGGGTCAAGCCATTAGGTGGAGAAACCCAGGTTCACCTTCTAGAGGAAGGGACAGGTCAGAGTGGTCCGGGCTCTGGATTCCACACCATAAGTTTTTTTTTGCCTCAGAGCTTAGTCTCTTGGTCTCTAAGATGTTATTTTAGTGTGTGTGTGTGTATGAGAGAGAGTGTGAACTCTGTGTGTGTGTGTGTGTTTGTGAGAGAGAGAGAGACGACAGAGAGAGAGAGAGAGAGAGAGAGAGAGAGAGAGAGAGAGTTGTGTGTGTATGTGGGCATGCATGCAATGGCAGGCATGTGGAGGTCAGAGGTCAATTTTGTGGAGCCCCTTGTCTTCTTTGACCTGTGTTTGGTTCCCAGGGATCAAACTGAGGTCTGCTGACTCTCAAGGCAAGTGCCTTTGCTTGCTCTCACCAGCCCTCTGATAACTGATTATCTCGACATCAGCACCCTCACCTGAAGCTGGGACTCAGTGTAGAATATACCTGCTAGGGCTGATGAGGGGATCCTGAGAGCTAAGTAATGGGGTCCCTTTATTGATTGATGGATTGAGTGTGTGTGTGTGATGTGTGTGTGCGTGTGCACATGCCCATGCATATGTGCATGACAGATGTCAAATTCTCATTTTTTCTCTGCTTTAGTTTTTGAGATCAGGCCTCCCATTAACCCCGCAGCTTGTGATTTAGACCAGACTGGTTGTCCAGTGAGCCTTGGAATCCTCCCAACCATGCACCACACCTGGCTTTTTACATGGGTGCTGGGATGCGCAGTGGTGACATAGGAGGAACCAGCATTAGTGATCGCCATTGGTTATTATCCAGGAGGCAGAAGTGGGGTTCAAAGGCAGGCTTTGCCTGGGATGCTGTGGGCCAGCAGGTTCCTTTTCCCAGAGAGCCTACCCACCGGGCCCTGTACTGGCTGGCATGGGAGAAGTCTTCCTCTAAGAAGGCAGGAAAGGGAACTTCCTGACTGTGCCGAGGAACATGACACCTGAGTGGGAATTGGGGTGACAGTCCATGCTCTGCTCCCTCCTCCCTGGCTGACAGGGGAAGGGCCTGTACGCCTCTGCACCTGTTTGCTCATTCCATAGAGGGTGTACTTGGTCATGCTCTGCTCCCTCTTCCCTGGCTGACAGGGGAAGGGCCTGCACGCCTCTGCACCTGTTTGCTCGTTCCATAGAGGGTGTACTTGGTCTCTCTCATGGCTAGAGACTCTACACAAGGCACTGTACACCAGCACTAGTCCCTGCCATGGCCTCAGAGACGGCTTCTTGGATCTTGGCATTTCTTGGATGCCCAGGGCCTGGAAACTGCTCTTCCCCAGCAGCCTCCTGCCTCTTATCCTGGCCCCGCGTAAACCAGGTGATACAGAATAGAAGACTGTCAAGATGAACAAGGTGGTTCTCAAGAGATGTCTTGAGCAAGTTTCTTTTCTAGTCTCTTTCCTCCTGGGGTTCCCAGGTCTTAGTAGAAGACTCGACCCTTAGCAATGTGTTACCAAGGGCACTTCCTTCTTGAGTGGGCTGTGTGCTGCACCTGTCTAAGTTCATGCCTTCTTTCCATCCTTGTTCTAGGGACCGCCTCACTCACAATGACACTGTTGCCACCACCTACTTGGGTATGTCGAAAATCTCTGCCTCTGGAGGAGAAATAGAAGGTATGCCCCCTTGCTCTCTGTTTGCCTGTCCCTCCTCACTCTGTCTTACACTTCAAGATTTGGGAGCCTGCAGGCTAAGGGAGATTGTGTGGCCTCTGCAATCCGTTTTCCAGTGATAGCTCCCTTACAGACATTTAGGGTGCTACACTCTGAGTGGGGGGAACACACTGAATAGTCCAAAGGGGTGCCCTCAGTCCTGCAGGGGCCACCACTTGCTCGGTTTTACTGACTATGAGTGCCCAGTGATTCTTATTTCTCAATGAATTTTGTTGGTCTACTAAAATGTAACCCATTGAAAATCATTAAAACTAGTGATCTGAAAGAAGACTGCAATTTTCCTATGAGACACCATTCAGGTCATCACTGCAGGCAAGAACGATATTCTGAGCTTTCTGGGAAACACACACAGGCCACGAGCATGCACATACATACACACGCAAACACGATACATACCCGTATACGCTAACGTGAGTTGTTTGATCATTGCTTTTTGTCTCTTGGCAATATTAGACTAAGGCCTTTTCTTGTGATTAAGTATTCTTCTAGAACAGTGTTTTGGTAGTACTAGGATTGAACCCAGGGCCTTATACACGCCAGCTAAGCAGTCTATCTACGGGATCACATCCCTCGTCCTTAGAATGCAATTGTAATAAATATATGTTCATTGTGAGTGTACATAATCAAATGAACTAGTTAATATGGAGTATTCAGGCATCTTCTGATTTTCCCAACCTTACAACTAACTTTGCAATGAGCGTTTTTATAGCTGAGTTCCATGCTGTACATAGCTACAATAACAATACCAACAACTACCACAGATCTGGAAAGATGGCACAGAAGTTAAGACCATCTGCTGCTCTTGCAGAGGGCTAGGGTTGGTTCCCAGCACCCACATTAGGCTGCTCACAACTGCCTGTAACTTCAGTTTCAGGAGACCTGGCACGCTCTTCTGGCTTCTGAGGGTACCTGGATGCATGTGGTGCAATACATACACGCAGGAAAATACATAAACGTAAAACAAAACAAAGTTAGGTTTGTGCTGTTGGGGATCAAAGTCAGTGCCTCAAATGTGCTGGGCAAGTGCTCTACCACTGATCTGCGCTCCTGCTCTCAAGTTGCCTCTCACACATACATCTAAAGTCAAAGCTGTCACAGGGTTTTAGCACTTCTATGGCTTTCTGTCAATACTGGAGTTGCCTGTCAAGAAGGTCGATCTAACATATGCTCAAAATTTCCATACACTCGATGTGACACTCTTCCAACATGGCCAAATAAAACTGGAGTTGGGAGTGGTGATGCCCACACGCCTGGAGTCCCAGCACTGGGGAGGTGGAGGCAGGAAGATCAGGAGTTCAAGATCATTCTCGGCTACAAAGTAAACTTGTGACCCTCACTCAAAAGATCAAACCAACCAATCCAAACTACAACGGAATCCCAAAACAGTAACAAAGGGAATTTTGTTAATTTGAAGGTAAACGTGAATTTTTTCATTTCATTGAGACTTAGAGAAGTGGGCCAACTATGCACATTTTGAACCTTTGACATATGTATTCTGTGCAATACATATTTTAGTTATTCTGCTATAAACACACACACCTGGACTGTATTTCTGATGGTGTGTTCATCTTTTTCTTACTGTTCTCTATGACTGTGAGCACTAACTTTGAGGTTGTGCATAAGTAATTCTTACCAGTTATATTTGAATGCTTTCTGACAGATAGAGATTAAATTTTCATGTAGCCAAAACTGCTAATCTCTTACTTAGTAAGACAGTGAACTATCTTCATCTCCTCAAAATTGCTTTTTGGTGATGTCAGCAATGTGTTTCAACTGATCTGTTCTGACATCTCCAAATGTCATCTTTCTCACTTCCTAAATTCTGCAGTGCCTCTTGAGTTCAGCCCTTGGTTTTTACCATCTTCAGTTAGCCTTCTTATTAGTGCTTGCCTCTGGTATCTGGGTTATGCCTGCTCTGTAAAATTAATCGGAAAGATTTAAAGTCTTCTAACATCTGGGAACAGTTTATATGACATAGAATGTAGTCTTTTGAGGGTTTGAAATAATTCACCCATAAAACCATGTGGGCTTGGTGCCCTTTCTCAGTGGGTGTAGGGACGGCTCTTTATAAACTTTTCAGCTTCTCTTGTGATCATTGCTATTTTTAGGTTGTTACTTTTGCGCTTGTCAATTTTGATAATTTATATTTTCCTAGAAAAACATGCATTATGTTGAGGCTTTAAGATATGTTTACAATGTTTCTCACAATGACTTCTAAAATTTAGTCACTTTCTTCTACCTGTGCCGTCTCTTCTTTATTGTGTTTGAATTTTCCCCTTTTCCCCTCAATTAGCCTCTCAGCCTTTAAAACAAAAACCTCACTGGATGTTTCAGTTTTGAACTCCTTAGTTCTGCTTAGACTTATTTTATTATCTCCTTGTCAAAAATTTTAACTAGCTTATGTTTATTTTAAAGTTTTCTTATTTAAATAACAAAAAGTTTGGTTTCTGCTTTATAGACCAAGTATAAATATTTGGCAAATGTCTAGGTTTTATTTAACCTTTTTTTCCAGTTTGAGCTGGGTCTCAAGTAGTCCAGACTAGTCAGACTAGTCTTGAACTTGTTATGTTGACAAGGATGACCTTGAACTCTGGGTACCTGCCTTTACCTTTCAAGTATTGAAGTTCTGGGACACAAGTGTACAGCATCAACCCTGGGTCATGTGATGCTGGCGAAAAAACTCAGAATTTTGTGCATGCTAGGCAAGCACTTTGCCAAATAAACTACACCCCAAATCTTTATTTAACTTTATTTTTAAAACTTATTTTCCCCTTTCAATATGTAGTACACTTTGAATTTGTTTTGGTGTATTTTCTGAGAAAAGTCTTGTTCGTTTCCTGTGTGGGAATCTGACTGGATTCCGGACACATCTAGAAGATTGGTCAGGAACGTTTATCTGTAAGTTCCAAGAAACAGTTTACTGGGAGATCCTGCTGTGTGAACATCACTGCGTGTGCTCACTCAAACTGAGACAACATGTCATTGCTATGGGTCCACCTTCGTCCTAGAAGCCCATGGTTAACCAGGACACTTTGTGTAAATTCCTGGTTGGATTTTTTTCTGAGATAGAGGTCTTGAGCTGAATAACTCTTATTCTAGTTTCTGTCGCAGACAGTTGAAGGCAGATTGGGTAGTGCTGAGAACTTGGCAATGAGCCAGGGCTCAAGTTCTTTGTAAGTAGGAGAGTCGCTCAATCTCGCCTCTATAAAGTGGGGCTCCGTGGCCACTTCCCTCTTAGGGACCCAGTTGATGACCCACTTGCAGCTCGTCTGGTGTCTGGTATTCAGTGGTCAGAGGCAGCCGGGTGTTCATGTCATTATGTCATCCTCAGAATCACCCACCGCGCTGTGTTTTTCTTTCTGCATCAGTTCTGCTCCTCCTTGCCCCAGTCTTTCTCCCCACGGAAGCTATCCCAAAAGACGGCATCCCCCTCTAAGATGCAGGCTCGCACGGCGAGCAGAGCCCCGACTGGCGTTCTGTCCCCTCTCATTGCCACCCACTTTCTAATGAGACATGCTCAGCAAGGGCATTTGCACAGACAGGTCAGGGTCTCTGTATGTCGCTGCCACGTTGCAGCTTTGGTGACTCATGGGCCTCATTCCCAGTGCTGTCATATTAACTCCTCTGAAACATATTTCAAAATGCATTTCTTTAAGACAGAGTCACACTTTGTAGCCCTGGCTGGCCTGGAACTTGAAACGCCTCTGATGTCTGGTGTACAGTGAAGCCAGGCTGACCTTGAACTCTTAGAGATCTGTATGCTTCTGACTCCTGAGTGCCTGGATTATATATATACATATATGTGTGTGTATGTATGTATGTATGTATGTATGTATGTATGGCTATATGTATATAGCCACACCTGGCATTATTATTATTTTAAAGGCAGGGTCTCATGTGTCCCAGACTGGCCTTGATCTCACTGTGTGCCTAGGATGACCTTAAACTTCTGATCCTCCTGTCTCCAGTCCCTAAGTGCTGGGATTGTGTGCTACCATGCTGGTTTATGTAGTGTGGGAGATTGAACTCAGGGCTTCAGGCATCCTAGGCAGGTACTCTACAAGCTGAGTTATATCCCCAGAGGCGTCTAGTTACAGAAAATCTCAAATGCACACCAAGGTTGAGAATTAGCCTGTGAGCTCCTTGGCACCCTTCCCTCAATGTTCAGTGCTCATCTTCCATCCTGACTCGAGCCGTCCAACATATACAGACATACTTCTAGAAGGTTCTGCTACTGGGGAGTGTTCTCTTCTCCCAGCTGTGAGAACTCTAGGGTGTAGTCCCCCTCAGGGAGCTGGTCAGGGGCTGGTAAAGCACTGTTTTGCACACCCAGGCAGAAGCAGTGAGACAGGGACAGTGTCTCCCGTGGGTGGTGCCGAGTCTTCTTCAGTTTTCAGACTTGGTACTGTCTCTGTCTCTGAATACAGGAACTTAGATGGTCAAGGTACAGCAGGACATTTCTGAGTGTTTTGGAGGAAGTATCTGATATGATACCCTTGTGTCTGTCCTCAGTAACCTGGTGTGAGGTTAGACCCTCCTGCAGCCCCAGCGGCCTTTGTTTTTGGTGTGATTTTGGCCTTCTTTTGATTATGTCATCTATTTATGTATTTATTTATTCACTTATCTGCTTATTGCACTAGGCATTAAATTTAGGGCCTTAGGCGTGCTTGGCAAGTACGTACAACTGTGCCTTCTCTCCGCTTGGTTTAATGAGGTGAGAAAGTTGTTTCCATGGTCAATAGATGGCGCCCAAGTCATGAGCATCCCAGTGTGGAGTTCAGGGGTGGCGGCAAGGCAGGACCGTTGACTATTCTTGCACCCAGTTAACCACTTCTGGAATGTGCAGCAAAATAGCTAGAACAATGTGACAACGGAGTTAAATTTATTGATCAAACTGGGTTATTCTTCGGGGCTTCCCAGGCTCTCTGAGTCCCTGCCAATAGAGGCGGGTCCCTTTCGCAGGCAGAGGTCTGTCTAGTCTCCAGGGTGTCACTTGCCTTCCTCCTGGCTGCGTGTCTTTCTCCAGCTCCGAAGCCCCACTTGGAACATGCCCCTGTCACTTTCCTCTCTTCCCTTTTGTATTTCTTCTCAACTGTGGTGGGACGACAGCACACTGCCTTCTTCTCTTGTGTCTCCCAAAACACACCACAAACTGTGCTGAGAATGGAGCCCAGCTTGGCCAGCATGTAGGGAGCCCTGGGTTCCATTCCCAGCACTGCATAAACAGGGCATGGTGTCATGTACCTGGAAGCCTGGTGCTTGGGTGGTAGAGTTGGGAGGATCAGAAGTTCGAGATCATCTTTGGTTATACAGTGTGAGAACCACCTTGGCTAACTAGTAGAGACCGTGTCTCAAAACAGCAACAACAAATCAATCAAACAAAACCCCCTTCTTTCTCTCCCTCCCCATCTTGATGTTCCAGATGATTTGGTTCAGCCTGGAGTTTTGTTTTTGTGTTCTTGTGTTTGTCTCCAGTAAGGACAAGAACTAACGCTGCCTCCTAAGCACCTCTGCCCACAAGTTTGCCTGGGCACACTGAAGTATTCTTTGGACCCTGTGCACCAGTGCATTAAGGGAAGACTTTGTTTTCATTAAAAACTGGAGTGTGCGCTCTCCTCAGATGTGGCAGTTCTTTTGAAAGGTAGGAGGCATGTGGGACCTGTGACACTTGCAGGCCTGTTCACACCTTCACCCACATGCTCATCATGCTACAGAACAGCCCCGAGGAAACCAAAGCTGTCTTTGGACTGTGGATGACGGTGAATTTCCCAGCAATCTCTCCTTTCCCCTCCTGCCTGGCCCAGGCGGGTGTCATGCAGCCAAAGCCGTGGGCTTGGGGCTCTGCCGAGCATTGGGAGCTGGCAGGGCTGGCTGAAGGTAATGGCTTGGCTTCTCCAGGGTACACACGTGTCCCCAGGGACTGCCTGCTGAGCTGTGATTTGTGGCTGGCAGCCTGTGTCCCTTCCAGTTCACCCAGGTGAGGGAGCTGGGCTTCACTCTCACAGTGAAAAGCTGGGCGTGTTCATCTGGGACTTGGGGCTTCCTTGGGCCCAGTTCTCCAGGCTCAGGGCAAACACAGCGAAACACTTGTGTTTTGGCAGAAAGACAGCCAGGACTAAATAGAGGCTTTGTGTCGGGTGGCTTCTCTGTTCACCCTGCCCTTGACTTTATGAGCTGTCTGCAGACACAGGGGCGAGAACCTGGGGTGAATCAAGGCATTGGAGACTTGTGACGTGTTCTCAGCTGGGAAGCACTGGCTTAAGACGTCAGCAGGGTCATGCCAAGGCCCACTATTATAGTCGCTTATGGTTCCTAAATGAACGAATACGCAATTGAGCAAGGAGGTCTGTGCCATTCTTCTGGCCACCAGCAGCAGGTGTTGGCTAGCTGGCTGGTCGGACTGGTAGGAAACTGTCTCTGATTGGCCGCCAGATTAAAAGTCAGTCTCTGGCAAGAAGCACATGTGGTCACACCTCTGGCCCTGGCTTCATTAGGTAAAGATACCAGGCTCCTCCTGCTGCGCATCATTTGGAAGGAGCTTAACGTAGAATCTGGGGACCATTGCTGTGCCTGTGAAGGTCACCCCGCCAGGCTGAGAGCTCTCCTGTGCCAAGGACAATTCCTGTAGATAGGAAAGTCTTCGCCGGGCACAGTCTGTCATGTCGATTCTTGCCAGCCAGCAGTGGGAGCTGAAACCTGACTGCAGGGACCTAAGGGCCAGCTCAGGGTCTTTCCCTCTTTGGGCCTTCGGCCTCACTTCTCTGGCCCCGTCTGGACCTCCAGACTCCCACATCTGTAGCTCACTCTTCCTCCACACTCCTTTTGAGAGCCTTCCAGAGATGTCCAACCTGGATTCTCTGGACCACATTAAGTCTAGGGTGTCCAAGCCACAGCCTCAGGGTTAAGAGAGGACAAATACAGTTATTTTGAATGAAACTGCAGAATGATAAGTCATTCAGGGTTGCATGTTAATTGAACATCCTCTGGCAGCTCCTTGAAACCATCATGCATCTGTGGGAAAATAAAAGGGTTAAAATATTTTATTACATGTGCATGTGAATATATATGTGCATATGTGTGTGCGTGTGTGCGCGTGTGTGTGCATGTGCTAGTGGACAACATCTGTCTCTTATCTTCCCTGGAAACCTCTGGTGCTAAAAGTCAGACCCAGGTGGCTTCTGTTGAGAAGTGTTGTGGTCTGTTGCGATACTAGAAACCCCCACTAGGTGGAGATGTTGTGCCTTGAATGACCTTGGCAGAGTGCACTGGGCCCCAAGTGTCAATCTGATGTTTGGAGCCCAGGGTGTTTGTTTGCCCACAATGATTCTTTCATGTTTCCCTTTTCATGTTTCTTCCTTGCATCCTTCCTCCTAATTTGCCTGTATACAATGTAGAAAAAGCACATTTTCTTCTGTGTGTTGCTTCTTGAGTATGTTGAGTGGAGGTCACAGAGGTGCTGAGAGCACCTGGTGGGAGTTGGGGGGCAGGGTGTGTACCGTCCTTTGTCGTGCATTCACAGTGTCTGTCTGCCAGCTCTCCATCCAGGCTCTTGTTCATGTAACCATTCTCCACCAAGCCACGCCCATCCTAACCCCCTTTTCCATTTCTTTATGCTTCAGAGGAGCCGGCAGGTGTACTCAAGCCTCCGAAAGCCACTGACCGTACGTTGCTGTCACCTAGGGACCACGAGGGGTTGGGACCTTGGGGTTTCTGCTGGTGGGGAATTTTCTGACTTGCATGAAGGGGGACTGAGCTGCAGCCAGGCCCCTGGGTTGACCACTGGCAAGACTCAGCCCCTGGGTAACCAATGCCTCCTCAAGGCCAGTTCATCTAGCTCTCCCAGACCATTTCTAAGCTTGTTGCCTTGCGAATGCTCCCAAAATGGGGAACCATGGTGGGCCACGGGAACTGTGAGGTATCTCGACCATCTTGAGGTGACTAAGGGGATGAGAAATGCTTGACACATAATTCACAAGGTAAATCATAACTGCGATGATTGACACAGCAGTTAGTAGTGTTCCTCTGAGTCCCATCATCCCAAGGCCTCCCCCTTTGCCAAGTTCTGTCTGCTCTGAGGTCTGGAGGAGAAAATATGTGGAAAGGTGATGGGCAGGCTAGCTCTAGCTGCCCCATATCCATGCACTGTTGCAGCAGCATGGCTTAGAGTACACAGTCACACGGCTTGCTGAACAGGTCTCCATGGAAGCTCTTTCCTCCTGTGCCTGCCCTGGCCCATCCTGGTGGTGGTTCTACTTTGAGCATTTTGGAAGTGTCCTGTGAAAGGAACAACCTACCTTTGCAGAGTTTCAGGGTCTGGGCAGGGAGGTCTTGTCCCTGGAAGGGCTGCTGTGGCATTATCAAGAGAACATCTCCAAGAAGGGATGACGGGATGGCACTGATACCTTTATCCATCCACCAACTCCCCACTGCCACAATAAATGTGTGTGTGTGTGTAGGGAGGGATCCCTGGGACATGGCTTCTCTGGTCACCTGACTCTGGGCTCACCCCATGGCCTGAGAGGGGAAGGCTTGAGCCCGAGCTTGTATGCAGACCAGCTGAGTGTGTTGCACTTCTTGCTATCCTGTAGTCAGTCACATCTCTGAGCCTCAGTTTCCTCATCTGTGAAATAGGACTAATAACATAATAGAAATAGCCTCATTCCAGCATACTGCGGACTCAAGAGACAGCTGAGTTGATTACAGATTGCTAGTGTATTAGTAGTTATACGTGTACAGGGTCCACATCTGGTGCATGTGGGGGAAACTGAGGACTAGAGATGGGACCTGATCTGAAGGTGTCTGGGTTAAACCCTAGAAAGATCTACAGGGCCACCTCTCTGACACCTGCTTGTATCTTCCAGTGGATGACAACTTGGGCTTTCTTCCCACCTTTGGGCCCTGCTATGTGAATCTCTATGGCAGCCCCCGGGAGTTTACGGGCTTCCCAGACCCGTATGCAGAGCTCAACACAGGAAAGGTGAGCAGCCAAATGCATCCCGAGGGTCTCCAGGCTGGCCTGCCGGTGTCCGTGGGCCTTATGAGGCCTAGGCGGACCCCTCGGAGTACCTCCTCTGGTAGGCCTGGCTTCTTTCTCCTGGGCCGGTTGTACCGGCTTACGGTCTCCATCCCGAGATACCCTGGCCCATCTCTCTCAGGTTCATCCCTGTGGACTGGGTTGGGGGACTGGTACACCCCCGTTCTGTAGGGGTGAATCACAATATGTTGTCACAGGTTGTGCCCCCCTACCCCACATCCCTCACCCCTTTGCTAGTGATCCAACTTGCTCTGGCAGGGAGAAGGCGTGGCTTACCGAGGCAGGCTTCTGCTGTCTCTGGAGACCAAACTGGTGGAGCACAGTGAGCAGAAGGTAGAGGACATTCCTGCTGATGATATCCTGCGTGTGGAGGTGAGGACGTTGTTCTGGGGCCCCTCTTGGGGTAAGGACATGGTAGAGGGGCTTCTTCACTTCTGACCATGTGTACTATGGCGGTATTCTCAGGGCCCTTGTGTCTCAGCTGTAAGGCGGGCATATGGGATAGTTCACCTCAGAGATGCTTTGGGGCTTCAGGGAGCTCAATGAAAGTAGCATAGAAACTTAGAGCTTGATACAAAGTGGAACACCGTTTTCTGAGGTCGCTGTTGTTAACCCCATGCACAGAGGAAGATTCTAAGACCCAGAAACATGAGAGCAATGCACGGTCTCCAGGATCGTTTGGACACTGTAGTTAGCCACCTCTGGTTTCCATGCTCGCCCTCCTACCTGCCGGTTGCCTCAGCTTCCCTGTCTGTAGTCACATTTATCTTAGGAGACAGTGATGAAAAGAGACATGATGTAGGCACACAGTAAGCACACAGCAGAACTTGTGTGCACACAGTAGGCACACAGTGTTATCTGTCATCACCATTCACATGCTCCAAAACCCCGATTTTCAGCACCTTTCCCCTCAGCTTTCCAGAGTTTTACATTGTCTCAGCCCTGTGCCTTGGGCTTGGAGGGCCTGGTTTGAAATAAACATTTTGAGCACATGACTGAGGCTGCCTATGCAGACT
Source organism: Mesocricetus auratus (assembly GCF_017639785.1). Lineage (NCBI taxonomy): Eukaryota > Metazoa > Chordata > Mammalia > Rodentia > Cricetidae > Mesocricetus > Mesocricetus auratus. The sequence goes on along the minus strand of NW_024429266.1, from coordinate 147,036,475 downwards.
ACAGGGCTGCCTGGTGTGTGTGTGTGTGTGTGTGTGTGTGTGCGCGCGCGCGTGCGTGCACGTGTGTAGCTCTGGGCAGGGCATGATTGTTGAGAGCTTTCAGCCCCTTTAAGGGGCAGATGAGGTGTAGGCTGCCCTGAGGGACACTGCAGGAGACCCTGCTCTGTGGACATGGTGGTGCCATCGATGCTGGTTTGGATTAAGGAGCAGCCTGACCTTGGAGGAGCAGATTGTATGAGGAAACATGAGTGAATGCGGGCGAACCTGGAATGAGTTTGTTCAGTCAGTAACTCAGTCTGGAGGCTGTTCCTTCGGACCATCAGCACTCTGCCCAGCCAGGAGTTTCTATGACCTGGTGATGGCTAGGGCCTGACCATCTATGGGATCCGCCCTGCTGGGTATCTTGCTGTCTCCTTGTGACCTCTGACCTGCTCACTCTGCCTGCAGAAGTACCTCCGGAGACGCAAATATTCCCTCTTTGCTGCCTTCTATTCAGCCACGATGCTGCAGGATGTAGACGATGCCATCCAGTTCGAGGTCAGCATTGGGAATTACGGAAACAAATTCGACACCACCTGCCTGCCACTGGCCTCCACCACCCAGTACAGCCGGGCAGTCTTTGATGGTGGGTGAGACTCAAGGGACCTGGGTCACAGGGCAGATACCAAACCCTAAGCCTGCCTCCGTGGAACCACACCAAACCTTCTGGGGTTCCTCTCTTCTACTTCTTGTGCTGTCCCTTATACCCTTCTTGGGGGCCCCGCTCCGGTTGGACTCCTGCGGGCTCTGCAACTGTCCTGGTCATCTCCATCAGCACGTGGGGCTTGGAGGCCTTGTGAGCTTGGGTTTCCCAGAGGCATTCTATCAGCCTTCTCGTTTTGAGAGTCACAGCAGTCTGTCCTCCCTCCCACGCAAAGTGTGCTCAGGTACCTTGTCTGGAGACTGGGGTCTCCATCAGCCATGTCACAGCATCTAAGGGGAGAGGAGAATAGGGCCCCGTATCTTGAGTCCTCTCTCAAGCTGGGCCGGTTCTAAAAGCCCAGTGGCCTGAGTGCCATGTTGGACAGAGCTGTGTTGTGCTGTCCTGAGCCTCTGCCTAGCACTCAGGCCCCTCTCCCCTCCCTGCAGGGTGCCACTACTACTACTTGCCTTGGGGCAATGTGAAGCCAGTGGTGGTTCTGTCCTCATACTGGGAAGACATCAGCCATCGGATTGAGACTCAAAACCAGCTCCTCAGGATTGCGGACCGGCTGGTGAGTGGGACCCTGTCCAGACACGGTACCTGGTCTCTAGCCCTTGTAGAGAAGATGGGGGTATCAAGGATGCTGGGTACACCCCAGGTGGATGTGGGAGATGACTGAGAGACAGAAAGTTGAGAGAAGGCTGGGGTGTCAGGATACGCCTGGTGTTTATTATTAGATGCCTCTTGACTCTTATACCACACACAATAGTTTTGCCAGAAGCTTCCAGCCAGAAGCCAGAAGCTAGAGCTTAGATGCTGAGTGCTGAGGGAGAGGTGGGGGGTATGCAGGGGAGCAGCTAAGGGACATCAAGAGGGTGTCATGGGCGCAATGGGAGGATGTGGAAGAGGACCCCTACCTTGGATATCATGACAAGGACGTAGGAGTGTGAGTCTGAGTCCCAGGACACCCTGGGAGGAAGGTGGCTTTCTAAGGAGTTTGTGGAACTTGAGCTGCCAGGCCTTGACACCTTGGCCTTGGGGAGATGAAGGGCTTTGAGGGAACCCCAGGGAGAGGAGTGGAGTGTTTGAATGTGGGATAGCTCTGCTTTGGGGTGAGGAGAGGTTTCTGGGAACCTCTCTACACTTTCAGGTCTGCCTGGTGCTTGGACGCAGCTTGCAGAAGAATCCTGAGAGGGCACAGGTGCAGAGGCTAAGGGAGGGGAGAAGGATGCTGGGAAGCCACTGCTTCAGGCAGTGGCTCCAGGCTCCCTTCCAGGGAGCATCACCCAAGGGAGGCCAGCACGGCTTACACGGCAGGAATGAGGGGGCAGCAGCAGGGAGGACAGGCAGAAGAGGCGTAGGGACTTCTGAGGAGCACCGTTGGAGAGGAAGCAGAAAGGCAAGGAAGGGGTGATGTCCTTGAAACTGACAGTTGGTTGTGATGGGCAGCTAATGCCAGTGACAGAACTTGGAGTAGAGGCTCTCTCCTGTTCTCCACTCTCCACCACACTCCTCGTTACCACCTTACAAGACCACAGTTCCCGGAGAGCAGGGACTGAGTTTTCCGAGGGGTTTCCCCAGGGCAAAGCACACATGACAGGCATTAATGTGAGGAGAGGGCTCCTTGGGGGACTGAAGCCTGTCAGGTATTTTGAAGTTGGCCTCTGTCTTCCATCTCAGGGCCCAGGCCTAGGGAAAATGCCCAGAGATCAGATGAAGCCCCAAGAGAGCCAGCTCTGAGAGTCGGTCCTCATGCCTAGTGGTAGCTCCATGGCTGTGGGGAGACGGCTGTAGCTGTGGATCTGCCTGTGGCCAACTCACCAAGGACTGACACAGGAGTCTCAGAGAGATCACTCCCCTGTGGGAAGTCAGGCCTGGCCTCAGGGTGGCAGGCGGGGCAGGATGCATTCAGGCTATGAAGAAGTTCTAACTAGCAAGGGAACTCCCTGTGGCCATGTGTGAGACTGGGATTCTGAGGTTGAGGGTCGTGGTGGGGAGTCCAGGAGCTGGGAGGGTGCTGGTAGATTGAGTCTGGCTTTGCCTTTTCTTGCTCCTTCTGGCTCAGTGTCAGGTCCTGGGGGTTGGGTCCCCCTCCATGGTGACACTCCTGACCTCGGCTTGCCTGTTCCACAGGAAGCTAGCCTGGAGCAGGTCCACCTGGCTCTGAAGGCACAGTGTTCCTCCGAGGACATGGACGCCTTGGTGGCTCAGCTGACAGACGAGCTCCTTGCAGACTGCAGGTAGGGAGTACTTGGCACCCTCAGATGCCTCTTCTAGCTCAGCCAACGCTGTCTCCTCAGGAGTGTTCGTGTGTGGTGGTGAGCAGAGGCACGTCTCCCAGCCACACTTGGCCAGCAGTCTGGCCAGTGCTGAGCCCAGAGGTGCTGGAGCCGGCACCGGGAGTTGAAAAGGTGACGTTTAGAACAGGTCATAAATCTCCCTGCAGCAGCAACAGCAGCTGTGGGCTGGGCGACCGGCTTACCTGAATGGGAAGCATTGTGTGTCTGATCCCCGACCTCATAGCTCCCTGATGGAATCTCCAGGAGAAGCTGGGGTGGGGGCACCCCTCCTTCTCCCAAGGCCATGTTGTCAGGGACCATGGTTTCTGTTTAGGTTTCTACTGCACATGGCTGATTGTCACCTTCAGGAAAGGGGAGCCTGGGAGTGAGGGAGGACAGGTCAGCAGAGGGGGCTCACCTCAGCAGTCTCTTCCACATTCAGGAGCGCTAGGGGCAGTGACTGAGAAGGGAGCGTTGAGTTGAACTTGGCATGAAGAATGATTACTCAATAATACCTGGTCAACAAAAGACTATCACTGTGAGGAGGACTTGGTAAAAGGAAGTGTGATTACCACAATGACAAATCTGAGGAAACCGCCCCTCACCACAGTCTGGTGGCTTTCAATAGCTCTGCTTCTTTGGGCCTTGGTTTCTCAGCTATGATATGGGCTTGGTCATAAGCACTCTTCTGCATTCTTTGGGGTTTAGTATGAAGCTAGTCCTCACCCCCAATCCTGTCTTCTCCTCTCTCGGGCTAGCTGGAGAGCCCTGTTGAAGAGATCAGAGAAATGCTCTCACCATGAGAGATTCCTAATTGTGGTGGCTAGGCCTGGGCATACCCTGCTTAGGAAGTGTGCCTTTACCAGATAAAGTGTTGATCCCAAAGGAACAGCCCCTGTGACCTGCCCCGGGCAGGTCATTCCTCCATTCTCCATACCTTCTTGAAACCAGCTCAGCCCCAACTGTATTGGTAAGGGTACACAACCTTTAGCCCTTAGGTATGGTGGGGAGTGAGAGGCAGGATCTGTGGGAGCCCAGGGCAGATGCATCTGATGATGAAATCTTCCCAAAGAAGGAGTGCCTGGTGGAAATGGTAGGGTAGGAAGTGGAGAGGAGACCGCCAGGACCAAGGTATGCAGTTCTGAAATGCCTGCTATCTCCAGGCGTAGCCTTTAGGGGCTCTGCCAAGAAAAGCCCAGACCTGGGTATGTTGAGGAAGGAGACCCCTGGGTCAGATGCTCGCTATAGCTTCAGGGTGATGAGAGAGGGGACATGGGACTGCTAAGTGACCTAAGATACAGACAGTTAAGGTAAAGGAGAGGGCCAGTGTGGAAGGAGCCGAGAGCAGCACAGACTTTGTGATGGGCACTGTGCTTGGAATTTGTGTATTCACTAATCATAAAGGTCTAATCATACCGTTCTCTGGGGGCCAAATAAGGAAACTGAGGCACACAGGGATTTGATGGACACACCCAGATTCGTACGTCAAGTGGAAGAGTGTCCTTGTGCTACTCTGTCACTGACAGAACTAGGGGCCTAGGAAAGGCCTAGTATGATTCCCTAGTTGTGACCCTAACAGTTGGGTGGGCTTTTGGGCCATTCTCTGAGGGCTTTAGTGGGAGGAAAGCTGAGTGGGAGCATCAGGAGGTAGGCCTTGCCTTAGAGGAGGAAGGAATGTGGTACTGGAGGGCTCACAGGGGCACAATCAGCTTGCAGGGGCCCAGGGTGGGGCACCTTCTCTGAGCATCCTGGCCCCTGGTCAAGCCTACAGAAAGGCTGCTGTGCCCAGTGATTCCACTTCTGGGACAGTGGTTGGCAGAGCATGGGCCTCCCCAGTACTGCTCATGGCAACTGTGGGGTAGAACAGGCCAGTTTGTGGGACTGGGAGTTTGGAAATGGGTGGGACCCAATCCCTGGCAAGTCTGAGGTGCTAGGACGCAGGAGGCTGTAGGGCGTGGCCCTAGGTTGCCCTCAGTGCCCTCTCAGGGAGGATTTATCTGAAACACTCTGCCAAGCCAGGCTCTTCGGTCACTCCCCGGGGGTAGGAGGATGCTCAGGCCTCTGTGGGGCATCAGTCCAGGACGGGAGCTTGGAGTGGGGGTGGGTTTCCATCCTCTCAGGGTGTCTGACAGGATCTTCAGGGAAGGGACTCCAGATCATCCCTCCAGGAGTCGCCTGAGGCTACCATGCTGCCTGAGGCTTCAGCATAAGCAGGTGTCACGGCTGAGTCGGGCTGGTTACTTCCTATCAGCCTCATTGTCTCCAGTCGTGGCTCCCTAGCCCACCCCAGCCCCGCCCCTGCAACAATGTGTGTAGCAGAGCCTTCTTCTCTGATCTCTGGACTCACCTTGTTGCCTTTCCATGTGTCCGTCCTGCCAGCTGGGCCAGGCTGTGTCTGCGGCCACACACACCACACACGCCTCACACGCTCCACCACCATCTACATCCCCTCCTTCACACAGGCCCACCACCTTCAGGGATCACAGCACAGACCTAGCAGCTGGCACAGCCGTCACCTCCCTCCCCTCTCCCCAGCCCAGCTCCCCACCCTGTCTCCCCCCCCCATTTCTCTTCTCTAGAATCCTGGAGAGAACTGTCTCCCCACAGGGTGCCCCAGCCCTCACCTCTTCTGAGTCATTGCTGGTTTGTTGGACCCTCCCCACCCTATAATGTATCCCTTGCCTTGGTATATTACTTTTCCGTTAACTACAAAACCCTTCCTAGCATTCTGTACTATACTGGACTGGCTACTGTCAGCCCTGCAGGTGCAGACCAGGACCACTTTTCCCAGGGAAAATTCCAAAGCGGCTCCTGTCGGGAATGGCGGGCTGCCTCAGTTTCCCCTCATGAGAGGGCAAAGTTGGGGAAGGGTCATCTCTTGGACTCAGCCTGTAGCGGGGACAGCTCATGCTGTGGAGGACCAACTTGGTCCCCAGGGACAGGTGGTGACTTGGTGATCAGCCAGCTCTGCTCCAGGTGCCATGTGGCCCGCCTTCCATTTGTAGGGAGGGCTAGGGGTGCAGTCTCCTTCTCAGACTCCCTTCCTTTCTGCACCCCTATATTGGACTTCTCTGCCGGGTGTGAAAGAACCAGGGCATCTTGTGAGTGCTAAGGACTGCTCTTGGCTGGTTTTGGGGGGGTTTGGTTGGGTGGTCTGCTGGAGGGTCCTTCCTGTTTCTTGACCTTGGCTGGGCTTCTCCAGCCCTCTGCTCCACTGCGCACCAGGGCCCCTCACCCACCATGCGCGGCCTCCGCCCGCCCGCTGCCGCCGGCCTGGGGCTGCCGTCCGCGGCACCCTCGGGGCAGTAAATATTATATTACCACAGGGTGTGCAGTACGTGACCTGAGACGGGCCCCGGGGCTTAAGTTTCCCCGAGATGGAGCTCACGCACCAGCTCCCCCCACCCTAAAAATTCAATTAAAAAAAATAACAGGAAAGACGCAGCGCGCCGAGGGCCTGCCAGAGCGGTGCCGTGGCGCTCCGGCGGTAATTGGTTCTGCATAGCTCGGGGAAATTGGCAGAAAAAATAAATCAGCCGGGAGCCGGGAGTCCAGACGCTGCGGGGAGGGGGCGGGGGCTGCAGCGCAGAGCAGGCCTGGCGCAGCGTTGACGAATGTCCTGTTTGAGGGCAAGGGCTTGGCCAGCTGGAGGGTCCTGCGTGGGGAGGGAGAACTGGAACTCACCCGTCTTTTCTAGCATTTCTCCTGGGTGTGCACATCCAGCCCTGTAACGGTGTGGAGCGTCTATCTGCTGGGCTTTTGGGGAGTCCCCGTGTGATGGGTCGGGGATCAGAGATCTTTGCCCCCACACACGATGGAGTTTAATTTAACCCCTCACGAGGGCTACAGTACCCCAGCAGTGCTCAGAAGGCTTTCCAAAGCTCTGGATTCTGGGAGGGCTGTCTTGGGGCAGCCGGGGTGCAAGCTTCCATATTCATGGCTGCTGGCCTCCCCACAGCGTCTGCAGTAGCTAATCAAGGGTCCATAAATTTCTTTCTTGGAGAAAGTGTGCTCCCAACACAGAAGGGATTTATTTTAGTGTGGGGCAACTTAGACTCTGGCCTCTGCCCTAGACAACACAAGGGGGGCAGGAAAAGAACCCTCTAGGTCCTTTGGGAGTTTGCAGTCTGCTTGTAGAGGGGTCGCTCATACAAAAGAACCCACCAGACTGAAGGTTGTGGAGGAGTCCCAAGAAGATCTCCTGGGAATAAAGAAGCATGTTTCAGAGTAGGAGTAGGAGGGCCAGGCTGTGTGTGGGAGGTTTCCTGGAGCAGGCGGGCAACACTGAGGTGAGCACCCGGCAGGCTGGCAGGGAGCAGGGACCCTATAAATGTATGGACTATGAGTGCATGCATACACACAGTTGCCTCTGTGGTGTGTGGAGCCCTGGTGAACAAGCGCACTCCACCTGTCTCTCATAGCCAGCCCCTGTATGACATCCATGACATACCTTCTGCCACCCACCTTGATCAGTATCTGTTCCGGCTACGCACCAGTCACCTGAGACAGATCAAAGAAGCTGCCCTGGCCTTGAAGCTTGGCCACAGTGAGCTCCCCACTGCCCTGGAGCAGGCTGAGGACTGGCTTCTGCGTCTCCGTGCCCTGGCAGAGGAGGTAGGGAATCCTGAAAGGCCTTTCTTCTTCAGCCTTCCGGCCTCCTGGAAGGTAGACCAAATGTTTACACTGTGATACATTCCTGGGTCTGTTGCTGAGTGACCTCACGCAGGTTCGTTAACCTGAGCATTAGTGTGCCCATTTGCCAGACACAAGAGCGTACTTACTAGGCATTGCAGGGTCCAATTCAGAGCCTGGTACACATTAAGTACTCAATAGATGGCCTCGCCTGCCGAAGGATGTCAGAGCAAGGCTAGTACCAGAACCCAGAGTGTCTGGCTCTAGGTCTCATGATGAAACCTGCTTCCCTAGGAACCTGACTCCTGGCCCCCCCAGGGCCTGTCTATGGGAAATGTGGATGGTGAGAAGGGATGGTACCCAGTTATGTACAGGAAGAGGGTGTCTGGAACAGAGGGCTATAGAAGGACTGCTTGGAAAGGGGTGATGAGCCCTAGAGTTTCCCTGGGCAGGGTGATAGGCATATGACCAGTTCCTTTGGACATATCCTCATAGTGGTAGGGACTGTCCCCCAACGTTGGCAGCCTCTGGCGTCTTGCTCCTGACCCTATCCTCTTTACAGAATTTGTTCTGTGGCTAGGAGAAGGCAAGGGCTGGAGAATCCTCCTCAACATCCTTCCAGTTCCTAACCCCAGGTCTGGAGCCTCACTCTCTCTGAGGAGCCCTGGAAAGATGGTGAGGAGGCCCTGTTGCAGTGGTGTCTACTCCTGTAAGCCTGCAGACCTTAGGGCCCTAGGGTCAGCAGGAGGAAGAAGGAGGCTCATCTGTGCAGGCCAAATCTCCCACAAAAGAAGACTTAAGAGTTACGCTTCATACTCTATGCAGGGGCATCTTCCCAGAAACCCATGGGCGTCTCAGAGACATTTGTGGGAGCTCCTCTCTAAGCTGAGAGCCTAAGGCAGGGTCCTGAGTGGCCAGTATGGGCTGGGAGCTGGGTGAGGCAAGGCCATTGTGGCCCTTGAGTCCGAGATCAGGACGTGTCACCCACCGTCCCCACCTTGACTGCCACCCCCTCTCCAGCCCCAGAACAGCCTGCCAGACATCATCATCTGGATGCTGCAGGGTGATAAGCGTGTGGCCTACCAACGGGTGCCCACCCATGAAGTCCTCTTCTCCCGGCGGGGTCCCAGCTACTGTGGCAGGAACTGTGGGAAGCTGCAGACCATCTTTCTGAAAGTGAGTATTCTCTCTGTCAGAGCCACCATGGGATTTTCTCAACATATGGCATCCCTTCGGCTTCCCTGGCTCTCCGTCCAGTCCTGCTCTGAAACTCTCTGAAAGTCCTCAGACATTCATCTTGGGAAGGGAGGGGTATTCAAGTAAACTAACTTGCTTTTTCTTCAGTTTCCCTCAAACTCTCCAGACCCCATGCAGTGAGTCTAGGAGGCTTGTTGGTAGGAGCTGGGAGATGGGTTTGGTAGTGATGTAGGAAAACATAGCCTGGTGGCACCCGTCTGTCCTAGCATCTGGGAGGCAGAGACAGGGGTGTCAGGTTATCCTTGGCTACACATTGAGTCTGAGAACAGCCTGGGCTATGTAAGACCCCATTTTTATTTTTTGTTTTTTAAGAAGTAAACTCAGGGCACCGTGTGTGTGTTTGTGTGTGTCCAAGACTTTATTGCTTACTGGTAACCCTAACTAAGACAACCAGGACTGAGATCATCAGTACACGGAGATTGGCCTTTCAGAGGGGAAGATGCAGGGTGTGTGTGTGTGTGTGTGTGTGTGTGTGTGTGTGTGTGTGTGTTAGGTAGGAATCATGGTCTTCCCACCTGCTCCTGGACCATATGAGGTACATTCTTTGTTTGATCCTAACCTCAGGTTCTGGCCTCAGATTGCCCTCCTGGGCTGACCCTGTCCTTGTGCAGTGTGGGATGGGCTGGCAGGGCAGTGGGTGGTGAGAGGGCAGGCAGGCCTGGTAGGCTCTGGAACACCTCTCCCTCCAGTTCTGACCTCTTTGCCCTGAAGCCTCCAGGAGGTGAACTGAAAATGTTCCCCGATTCCATGCGAAAGAGAAAAAAAAAAAAGATATAGAATTGTTTCTCGAAGTCTTCCCCACTGAGTTCATGAGCCTGCCAGTAGCTCCTGAGCAAGCGCTACAAAAATGTTGGCAGCGGGCAGAGACCAAGCAAACACTGGTGTTCCTTAACTTAAACCCAAGCTGGAAAAAGTGAGCACCAGCAGAAGAGAGGAGCCCCAAACTAGACATTTCTTTATTTGCTGTTGCTATTTTCGGTTGGGCAGGCTGGCCCCGTCTGGGGGAGGTTGGTGGTGGGGAACTCGAGGTGGGGGAAGAAAGGGAGGAGGCAGGCATTCCTGCCATGTCCCAGGGGCTGGTGGCTTGGAGGGAAAAGGACAGCTAGCCACCCGGAGGGAGGGGACAGTTGAAATGAATACCGCAGGGAGTTCCTGGGGACTGCTGGGGTAAGAGGCACTTCCACACCTCTCCACGGAAGACTGGAAGGAGATGGGCCCAGGGACAGGAGAGGGTCAACCAACAATGGGCTATGTCACTTCCTAAGCCTTCCCTTGGCCTGCGCTCTACCTCCAGGGCTCCAGGCCTTCCCCACCAGCTTAGGAACCCCCCTCCTAGCTCTCAGCCTTTTCTGAACCCTGCTGCTCTCACTCAGTGAACTACCTCTCACCGTGGTGTCTCCTCTAGGGGACAGGATGTCATTTTAAGAGGGAGGAACTCTGCTCCCCAAGGCCGCATCTGACCTTTGGTTTCAGTCAAATGGTGAAGTAATCGTAGGGAACATATATATGTTTTTAAATATTGGGTTGTTGTGGTTATTCCATCTGGCAGAGCTTCTGAAGCCTTCGGGATAAAAAACAGCTGAACAGCAAAGAGCGGTTAGTGTGCTGATAAGCGCTGGAAATTGTGGGGACATTAGATGCAATGCTCATGTCTAGCCAAAGCATGAAGTACTGAACATGAAATGAAGTGGCTTTAACGGCTCCTCTTCTGGAGCAGGGTCCCTGCTCTTCGGTTTCTAGGATGGTGCTGTCCAGCGCAGCAGCCTTGTATAGCTATTTAAACTAGAGAATGTCAAATAAAATGAAAACCGCAGTTCCCTGATTACACGAGCCACTTCTCAAATGGCTTGTGGCTGCCCTATTGGACCTTGCAGACCTGAGCCATTTCCATTGTAGGAGACAGTTCCCTCAGATGACAGAAGTAAGACGATGGCAGGAGAAGGGGATATTAGCGACCCTGTTGCAGACAGGACCCAATCTGTAGAGAGCTCCTACATGACTGCTATAGCTTTCTTTGGTGAACAAGACTATTGTGGAAAAAACTTCTTGGTTATCTATGCCATTCTATGACATTTGGTGTAATCCCCCAACAGGGTACACCTGACTTGGTGTTGAGCTGGTATGTCCAGGCCTGAGGGGCTGTGAGTGTTTGTGTTTCTTTGATCCCAGTATCCCATGGAAGGTGTGCCCGGGACCCGAATGCCTGTGCAGATCCGGGTCAAGCTCTGGTTTGGGCTTTCTGTGGATGAGAAAGAATTCAACCAGTTTGCCGAGGGGAAGCTCTCTGTCTTTGCCGAAACGGTAGGTACCTGCCCACATACTGGCCCTTGGATCCTGGAGTTGCATGACCCCTCACCTCTCTTCCTTCTTTGGTCTGCAGTATGAGAACCAGACGAAGCTGGCGCTGGTTGGGAACTGGGGCACAACAGGCCTCACCTACCCCAAGTTTTCTGACGTCACAGGCAAGATCAAACTACCAAAGGATAGCTTCCGGCCTTCCACCGGCTGGGCCTGGGCAGGGGACTGGTTCGTGTGTCCGGAGAAGACGTGAGTCCCATAGTGGTAGAGTGCAGGGTAGGGTGTCCAACCATGTCCCCCCTTTCTTCCTAGCTTCTCCTCTTGAGCTCTGTGGATCCTTCTACCTGCTCCTCGCTGATCACAGCGACTGCTGCTTGAACCTGCCTGGGGCTGGCGCTTACCATGAAAACTCAAACACTCAGAAATAAAGTGCTACATGCGGCTGGGGAGACACTCAGCAGACAAAGCACTTGTCACACAAGTGACTTGATGGTTTTAGTTCCTTGGAACCCATGATAAAGCCCAGTGCTGTACCTGACTATAACCTCAGTGCTCCCACAATGAGATGGGAACAAAGACACGAGACTCCCCTGAGGCCTTTGGGACAGCTGGCGTGGCATACTTAGCAGTAACAACCAAGAGACCTTGTTTTAAACAGATGGAAAGTGAGGACCGACATCCAAGATTGTCCTCTGACCTCCACATGGATGCCATAGTATGTGTGCACTCCCTCCAAACCTGCATCTACCATGTGCATGTACACACACATGTTCATACACATATACAGAGTTCTTTATTAGTAAGCATACCTGGGAGTTGGCACCCAGTCATGTGTCTTGTCCTCCATGATACAACAAAGTCCTCTCATTGCACATATGTGACCATTCCTGTTCCAGGCAGCTCACTTGCTCCCTGGATGGTCCCAGTTCATACATCCTATGCCACCCTCTATGCTTTTTTTATAGATGGGTGACATCCAGTAACTTTTATTTCTAAAAGCTTGAAGTATATTATAGAATCAAGTATTAAATCTTGAATGTATAGCTTGATGACATTTCCTTTGTGCTATCCGTTGGGCTTTGGTGCCTCCTATTGGTTCCCTTTTTCTTCTTGTACCTTGGGTGACACATTCTTTGGTCTGTGACCATCCCTACCTGCTCCGAGCCTCCTTTTCATCCCTGTCCCTGTCTCTCTGCACTACCCCCTGTAGCTGTGTTGTAGTGAGGTTGACAGTGCAGGTGGGCTGAGGTATAATGCTGTCTTGGAGGCAGAAGATGGGTGGTAGGGTGTCTCAGTGACCCTCTGACCGTCCTCCCCAATAGCCTACTCCATGATGCTGACGCTGGTCATCTGAGCTTTGTGGAGGAGGTTTTTGAGAACCAGACCCGGCTACCTGGAGGCCAGTGGATTTATATGAGTGATAACTACACCGATGTGGTAAGGGGACGCTCCCGGTGGTTAGTCTATGCTTTTCCCGGGGTCCTGGGTGTTTGGTCCCATGAAGAGTTTGTGACTCAAGAAGACTGGGTGTCTTCTCCCCTGCTCCTGCTTTCTGACCCAATTGCTCTGTGCTCCAGCAGGATGGCGTCCTTGTGTCATGTGGGTGCCCAGTCTGTATCATCTCACACTTGCCTATTGTGTCTCTAGAATGGGGAGAAGGTGCTTCCGAAGGATGATATTGAATGCCCGCTAGGCTGGAAGTGGGAAGATGAAGAATGGTCCACAGACCTCAACCGGGCTGTTGATGAGCAAGGTGGGAACACACAGAGACTGGGGCCTTACCCCAGCCGGATCCTAGGTGTGCTAGTGAGACATTGAAGGCCCCAGACAGTTGTCTGGCTTCCATTGGGTTATTTCACCCAGGAGCTTCCTGAACATGCCTCCACCTCAAGCTACCAGTTAGGCCCAGAGTTTTAGCGTCTCAGGGTCTGAGCATGCCCCACAAAGAGAGATAGCTTAGGATTTGCTGACAATGACTTACAGGTTTTATTTACCCCACCCCCTAGGCTGGGAGTACAGCATCACCATCCCCCCAGACCGAAAGCCAAAACACTGGGTCCCTGCTGAGAAGATGTATTACACTCACAGACGTCGGCGCTGGGTCCGACTGCGCAGGAGGGACCTCAGCCAGATGGAGGCACTGAAGAGGGTGAGCCAAGGGAGGTGGGTGGGAGCGGGGCTTCCACACGGAGGAAGGAGTGGACGAAGGGTAGACCTGTGTGCCCTGACAAACACACACAGGCACACGAGATCTGTGTTAGTTATGTTTCAGTTGCTATGATAAAGCAATTTGTAGAAAAGGAGTTGATGGGCTTATAGTCCAGAGGGTTAGAGTCTCCCACGGTTGGGAGGCACAGCTGCAGTTAGTAGGCATGGAGTCGGAGCAGGAAGCCCAGAGCTCACGTCTTGAAACAGCATGCGGCAGAGAGAGAAAACTGGTGCAAGGATTTTAAATTCAAGCCCTCCCCCACCCCGTGACACAGTTTCTTTAGCAAGGCTACACCACCTAGACCTCCCCAAGCAGTGCCACCAACTGGGGACCAAGTATTCAAATGCCTGGGGGACATTCTCATTCAAAACATCTCAAGTCCCAGTGAATTCACTGACAGGTCTCATCCATATCAATTTAGCACATATACACACATACACATCACACTGAAAATAAGGGTCACGCTCTACACACAGATCACACCTCCCAAAACACAGACCACACTTGGAACTTGTAGATTATGCCAGCCTCCACAGATCACACCTGGTGCTCATGGATTCCCCCCGGCCCCCAGAACAGATACGCATGTCCGAGTACTGTGGAATTCATCTGTAGCATTCACTTGCAGTTTCTGAAGGTGTGAGGGTGTCAAAGGAAGTACTTGGTGTTTGGTTTCCTAGGGGGAAACTCCATGATATGGAGACATAGGGCAGGGGCCCTGGAACCCCACAGATAATCCTTACCTGGAGGCAGGGAATGGGGTCTACACCCTCTGAGCTGTCTGCCATTGGCTACTGGCTGGTAGGACGTAGGACGTGCTGTGACACATGTCTTCACAGGGAGGTGGCTTTCTAGTGGTGGGCTGGCTCCTGAGCCATGCTTCTGGCTGCTGGTGATAGGCCACAGTGTGAGTGTGTTGCTAGTGAAGGACCAGATAAGACCCGTCGGTGTTCACCCAAGGATGCCATGGAAAACAGTACAGGCCCACAGGACTACCTTGTGATCACACGTGACCACATGCACGTGTCCCCCAAGTCTGGGAATGTTCATGCTCATCCCAGCCTCAGGACCTGACTTCCCTGGTCTTCTTGTCATCCAGCCTTCATTCCTAAGAACACATTTGGGTTTTGGTAGCAGAACCAGGCCTCTCCCACTGTTGAAGTGGGAAAGTCTTTAGGGTACCAAGCTTCCCTTCTCCCCTTTGAGCAGCGGCTCTAGAGAGGGATGTCTGGCTCTGGGGAGAGGTAAGTGTTGTGGACAAGCTGCTGTGAACCAGGCTGACATTCCTCCTGTCCATGGAAGACATCCAGTTGTTAGAGGTGTGGGCCTGGCTTAGGGTCCCAGACTGAGTTGACATCTGACAGCAGAAGCTGTGTCACTCTCTCACAGGGCCCGGGACCAGGCAGTTCCCGGCTTCCTGCAGGAAAGGGTCCCGTTAGAGGAGAGGCAGGGGCCCCTCACAGTTGGCCTAGGTCCACAGCCTGGTGAGAAGCAGCCTGGCCTTGGGAAGCAGACTCTGCGCTTGGCCTCTGAACTGCAGACCCATTTCTATGTTTAGAAGCCGGGACGTGAAGGGGGAAAAGGAAATGACAAGGAAAGCTGGATTCAGGCAGTCCACCCCTAGTTCAAATAAACAGACCAGTGTCTAGCTCTGCTGCTGCTACCTTCCCTGCAGGCCTCCTCAGCTACCCTGTGGCCTAGGCGCTCCTTTCTCTCATGGGTTGCCTGCCTCAAGGCTGCCTAAAGCCACCTTGTTGCAGGTGGCTCTTCCAGGCTTAACCCTTGGAGTCCTGCCCTGACACTCCCTCACAGCTGCCTTCCTTCTCCTACAGCACAGGCAGGCAGAGGCTGAGGGCGAGGGCTGGGAGTACGCCTCTCTCTTTGGCTGGAAGTTCCACCTGGAGTACCGCAAGACAGATGCTTTCCGCCGCCGCCGCTGGCGCCGCCGCATGGAGCCACTGGAGAAGACCGGGCCTGCAGCTGTGTTTGCCCTCGAGGGGGCCCTGGTACATTGGGTTGCATCTGGCTGGGCTTGGGTGGGGTGCAGCTTGCCTTTCCAAGGCTGATGTGGGACAGGCATGGAGCCCCTAGGGTCATGGTTTTCAGATGGAACATTGGCCAGCCATCCTGGCTTGGGTCCCTGTGGGGTGGCGTGTGGGGAGAGTGAGTGGCATTCTGGGTGTCTTCCTAAAATAAGTCAGCTTCTTTCTTGACACTGGGAGACCTGCTGCTTCTCCGAGTGTGAAGATGAGAGCAGAGAGGGAGGTGGGCTGGGGCTCTAAGTGGCTCACCAGACAGCAAAGTCAAAGGACTTAGAGCTTCCTGCAGAGACGGGCTGGCACGGGTGACAAAAGTCTGGGAGTGACCCGGGAGGTCTGGTGACCCTGGCATGTTCTTGACTGGACAGTTCTCCCCAGGAGGAGGCTTTGATAGGGTTTGGGGGAGACATACCTGAAAAAGGGAAATCCTGGAGGGCTACCGTTCCCCTGTGCCATTGTCTGTAGTCACTAGGACTGGAGTTTGTTTAAGTGACTCAAGATCTGGGTGGTGAGCCCCAGGAAGAGATGAAGGCAACCGAAGCAGGGACATTTGGGGCTGCCATACAGCCTGTTCTCTGTTCTGCTAGTCTAGAGACTCCTGGAGACAGAGTGAGAGACCTGAATGAGACCACTGTATTATGTATGCCTTTTTTTTGTGGGGACTCTGGGGTGTGAACCTGGGAAGCAGGTCCCATCAGCCTTTATAAACAAGGTTGTCTGTGTCGATGTGTATTTGCATATCAGTGGGTCCTGGCAGCTGTGAGGCCTGGGAGAGTTTAGTGGGGGAGGGCCCAGAATGTGATGACTTGATGATTGGAAGCAGAGAAGGAGGTGGAAGCCAGTGGTGGTCCCCCAAAGGCTGGCCAGAGATGTCCTTCAGCTCAGGTAGTGCAGGAGAGGAAACCCCTCGAAGGCCAGATAAAAGCCTGTGAAAGGCTTGTAGAGAGAACCTTCTAGTCCTAGACAAAGCCTGGGAGAGAAGCAGAGTCATTCTGGGCTCTGGACCACTAGGCAGTTGTCAGCCAGGACAGGAGAAAATGAGATAGCTCTGTGGCTTCAGGAAGTGGGGCTGTGTGTGGCTGTCTTTGTCCTGTGTTGGCCTGGTTTGGGCACTGGGCAGGTCCTTGGGATTGTCCTGTGCTTGAGGCTGGAAGTAGGGGAGGAAGAACTTGAGGAAGTCCAGTCTCATTAGGCAGAGACTGGAGGCTGGGGAGATGGTTCCGTGGGCAGAATGCAAGTCTGGGGGCCTGAGTTTGAGCCCTAGCTTCTACATTAAAAAGCTAGGTGTGGTGGCATGTGCTTCCCCAGTATCGGGGAAACAGAGGCAGGAGGATCCCTGGGGCCATTGGCCAGTCAGCCTAGCCTAACCATTGGTACCTAGGTTCTACTGACAGATAGTCTCAGAAAACAATGCTAACACTACAGAGATACTCCACTCATAAGAGCCGATGAGCAAGGAGGCTTTGGGCCCCACTCATCTGAAAGGTGCTCTGGAGAGGAGCCAGGTACCAGCTGGCAGGAGACGAGGTTTTCAAGGCATCCGTGGGACTCCTTTCTCTGTCTCAGCTTCATCTCATGGTTGTTTTCTCCTCGGTAACAACGATGGTGCTGGTGGCAGAAGATATGCCACATCCGGACAGCCATAGCACCCTGTTAGACAAAGGCATGTTGCCTTCCTCCCATATGGAGAGCCCAACGTGGTTCAACCCCAGGAATAAAATGGACTTAGCTGGTTGTGTGCCTGTGTCAGCTCCTGTGGCTGGGGTGAGGGGTGGAAAGGCTGGATGACCACACTTGGGCTCTGTGATTGGCAGCACCACTAGGTTTGCTAGAGGAACTTCTGAAAAGGAAGAGATACTAGAAATAGTGGTAATCAGAGAGTTTGGAGGGCTGGTCCAGGATTCTTCTCAATGGATACCATGGAGCTGGGTGCCTAGTTGAGCAGAGGTGAGCTCCGGTTGGAGCAGGGGTTGGGGACCATGAATAAAGTAGCTATGGAAAGTAATTGAGAGAATGTCCCATCAGGAGATCCAGGGGTAAGGTTACTACACAAGGAAGGAGCTGTGGGACCAAGGTGGTATTTGGAGAGGCAGAGGGACACACATGGGCATCAAAGGCTCAGCAATGTAGATGGTAAGGGAGCCAAGAGGGCTAAGCCACAGAGTGAGCCCAGAGTTGCTGAGTTCACTGTTGACTCTGGCTAGTCTGACATTCAGTGTAGCTGTGTGAGGAAAGCAGATCTAGTGGCAGCCTGCCAGGTGGCCAGGGCAGGGGAAGCAGGATGAGCTGGGGTTGAGTGTCAGCTGGGAGGGGCAGGGCATATGTCCAGAGGTGCCCAGAAACGCATGGATAAAGGTAGGTGCTAGAACAGGGTGGGACTTGGAGAAGGAAGACAAGCAAGGCTAGGAGATGTGGCCCACGACTCTCAATGTAAAGACACGGGAATGGGGTGTGGTGATGATGAAATTTCCCAGAGACACTGGAGTAGCTGCTGTTTGTGGGAAAGCATGTCATGGGGGTTCACTGAAGTCAAATGTCAAGTTGGCAGACATGGGAGGGTTGATGGAGTTTTACTCATTTGTGATTAGCTCATGATACAAGGAAGAAACCAGCCTCAGGAAGCCCTCTGTATCCTTGCAGAACACGATTGCCTGAGGGAGAATATCTGTGACTGCTAGGGTGGATCCCCTAGGCTTCTGTAGTACCCTTAGGAGTTCAGTTTCTGGGAGGAGCTTTTATCCTTTTTGATAGTAACTGTCTGGATCATTTTGTAACTGAGTAAAGGGAATCCCCTCAGCCCCAGTGCAGACACACGATCCCATCCTACGTGTCCCCGTACCATACTTCATTTTTACAGTCAACTTCACCTGCTTCCATCTCTGAGCTTATTGGCCTTGTACTGGAACATTCTGGTGTCATAGCCCAGGGATTGGGACTCGTTCTGTATCACAGGACAGATTGCCAAGTGCTCTGTTACTAGGAACCCACAACTGATCCCTGGTGTCCTGACCCGCACCTGGTGTAAGTGTGATGGGTGACAGGCTTCTCGGGTGCTCTGGATCTTGCTTCTGCCTCCCATGCCTCTGGGACTCTGTTACATCACTTGGAAGAGACCTCATCTTAGCATCTCTGGAAGGATTAGCAGCGACTGTGTAGGCTAAGGAGCAGAGAAGTCAGCTAAGGACCTGTTACAATGCTGGCTCTGATGCAGTGTCCGGGTGGGGCTCACGAATCTCTACAGCTAACAAGGTCCTTCCTAAGTAACAAGCTGCTGCTGCTGCTGCTGCTTCTGCCTCCAGGGCCATCCATGAGTGTGGAGGACAGAAGAAAGAGTGCATTGGCCTCCGTCTAGATGCTTTTCTGAGACAGGCTGGGTGTATGACCAATGTCACGGATGGAGGCAAGATAAGATAGCTTGGTCTGCCCTTTGGCAGATCTGATGCTAGAGGCTTGGTCCATGGGAGAACTCCTCTGTGATTTAGGGTGGAACAGAGATTTTCATGTGTGACTGTGAAGAAACCTGCTGCCTTCTATATCTTTGCTATTCTATAGTTATTCCAGAGTGACCATGCTGAGGGGGGGGAAGCTTGGAGGAGGTTATAGAGAGAGACCTTGAAAGAGCCAGGGAATGTCTGTGGGTGGGGTCAGAGGAACCTCCTGGGAATCTGAGAGGTTTGAATGTCTGGGCCCCAGGACTAGGCCTGGCTATGCCTTGCCTCCTGCCACCCCTCCCCTGGCCTGCCAGCACCCTCTGGAAATCGTCTCCTTGGAAGGCAGGCCCTGTCTGCTCGTTAGCACCAGCAGCAGGGGCCAAGCCTGGCTCCCTCCTCAGAGCGGGAGGCCCTGGCTCAGTCTGCTAAGCGTCTGCTGTCTCCATCCCGCGCATTATTTTATTTTCGTATTATTCTTTTTCCAGCTAATATCCTGGCATTCCCAAAGACACAGGGTTTCATAATCTTCCTGGCGTTCCCAGGGAGCTGGGAATCGGAGTACAAAGCCGCTATTATAGCGAGTTCCATCAGCCTCCTCCTTACCCCACACCCCTTGCTGCCGCCACAGCCACCACCGCCCGACTCCCACCCAGTCACCCCCTCCTGACGCCACCAGCCTCTTTGGGAACTCTAGTGACGGCTTCTGGGGATGAGCTCACGGAATCTGTCCTGTCGCCCTTGCCCTAGGCCTGCCCTCCAGGCACGAGGATTTTTCCAAGCCCTGCCTCTGCAGTTGGCCTTGCTAGAGGGGCAAGGCTTCCCCAGCTGCTGAGGCAGCCTGGCCAGGGGGAAGGGAGGGAGGAGACAGGCCTGAAGTGAGTGCTGGCGGCCTTGGTGTCTTCTAGAGCTGAGAAAGACTTTGTGTTCAAAGGTGTATGTGAGCTTTGGAGCTGCAGGAGCCTTGGAAAGTTGGATGCCTTTCTTTCTCCCTCCCTCCCTTCCTCCCTCCCTCCCTCCCTCCCTCCCTCCCTCCCTCCCTCCCTCCCTCCCTCTCTCCTTCCCTCCCGTGTGTGTGTGTGTGTGTGTGTGTGTGTGTGTGTGTGTGTGTGTGTGTGTGTGTGTTGCCCTTTGGCACAGCTGATGCTTGTGTATGTGTGTCTGTGTGATAGTTAAATTCTGGTGTCAGGCCTCTGGCATTATCTACTCCTCTAGAGCATCCAAGTCCCCAAGAGAGAATTACTTAATCTTTTTAACCATGTGCCACAAATCAGACAGATAGGTTTACATGTTGCCCTGTATCCCACAGTGATCCTGGAAGACTGGATGCTGACATTAGCCCATTTTACAGCTGGGGGCAGCTGAGGTGCTGAACCTAGCCTCTATCTACATATGACTCTTTAAATTCTTTTCTAAAGTAATCAGAATAAGAAAATGCAGTTCCTGCCATACTGGGTGATGCAGCTATAGGGTAATGATGTCACTGTCCCTGCAGATCATTCTTTGGGCTCTGAACGTTACCACAGAAGAAATAGATCTGTGTCTATCCTAGAACCTAGGGTAGTTGCCCTCTTCTTTCTCCTCAGGCACTTTCTGACTCTTGGCTAGGCCACCAACGGCTACTTTCACCCTCTCTTTCACTAGGGCAGAGTGTCTCTTCTGCCACACCCAGAGTTCTTTGGGGGTGGCCCTAGGGAGAGAAGATTTGAAGTGTCAGGAAGATGGCACTTGGCCAGCATCCTTGGTTATCCTTGCTCCCTGCATTTCAGACAGGCAGCCAGTTCCTTAGGTTGACCAGATGTGAGGAATGCATCTCTCCACCCAGAGAAACTGCTACCTGGGAAGCCTACAGCAGGCCTACTACTGAGACCAAAGTAGTGAGAACCCTTAGAGACCCTGGGCCATTGTCCGGGAAGGGCAGTTGTGAGTTGGAAGGGCTGGGAAGGGAGTCAAGGGAAGGCCCGTGCCAGTGTGAACTAACTCAAGACTTGAGCGGGCTGGAAATGAGGTCCCACATGGCTTGGCTAGGATGGGGCCATCTCTAGACCTGGATGAAGTCATGCTGTGTGCTTGGTACCCAAGCCCAGTTCCCAGATCTGTTCTCCTTGAGTAAGGCATCCTTCAGGGATTTGCCTCCTGGGTAGCTATGGTCCATGACTAGGGGTGACTGATTTATTGGAGGGCCACTTGGTATGTCTGTCCTCAGATTCTTTTCTTACTTTTTTTTTTTTTTTTTGGTTTTTTGAGACAGAGTTTCTCTGTATTGTTTTGGAGGCTCTCCTGGAACTCACTCTGTAGACCAGGCCTGATCTCACTATGTAGCCGAGGATGACCTTGAACTTCTGGTCTTCCCCACCTCCCTGGTGCTGGAATGACAGGTGTGCACCATTGTCCCTTACGGTTTTACACAGTGTTGGGGATTGAATCCAGGGCTTTGTGCATGTCAGGCAAGTACTCTACTGGTCAGTTCCATCCCCAGATCATATGGGCTCTTAACCATCTGAAATCATCGCTTGTTCCCTACCTGGTGTTTAGAGCTGGAGCCTGAGGGCTGGTGCACCATTCTAACAGAGATCTCCCATCCCTCCTAGTCTCCCGCTAGGGAGGACAGTTTGATTACTTCCCCTAAATGTATGTGTCTCATTCCAACTTGGGTTTTAAGATGTTGAGGCCCTGAGGGCGTGTACCTGAAAACAGCTGGGACCCCTAAATGTAGTGATATATTATTTATGATTTTTAAAGCTTGACTGAGGATTCAGAAAGCAAAGTCAGTCACAAGTCATAGAAGCCAGGCACACACCTTTAATCCCAGGAGCCAGAACCTAGGAGAATTAGAGCTCACACCTTTAATCCCAGGACTCATGAGTCCTCAGTCAAGTTTTAATAAATCATAAATAATACATCACCACACCTACATATGATACCACACTCAAGTGTCAATGATCCTGCATCCTAGTTTTCTTTTAATCTGGCCTAGGACATTATTACCAGTCATTCTAAGAAACCAGGCATGAAGAATCAGGGCAAAGTGGGACAGACAGTTGTTGAAATTCTCAGCCCACACGTGGCACTGTGTGCTGTCCAGGTTGCCTGGTGCCCCTAGCTCCATAGAGCTCTCAGGCGGTAAAGACTTTAGTAAAGACTTTAGCGGCTGATTCCAAACCCTGGTTCCAGCTGCAAATTAAATGGGGTGGCACCCTCGCCTGCTATTCCACTTAAGACCTGATTGGGAAGGGAGGTCTCCAGTCCACTCCCTCTTTTAAAGGGCTTTCATGCCATGGTCTGGCTTGCTGTCTTGATGTGGGGTTTCTGTATAAGGGGTGGCAGCCAGGGCAGTGCCCTGGGTCTGGGTATGACTTCTTCTGGCCCTAGGCTGGCACTCAGCACTCTGTAGCCACTCCAGGACTTTGCTTGGGTGCTCTGAACTCTGATGGCTTCTGGAAAAGAGACCCTGGCCTTCTTAGTGAATTCACTGTTTAACTGCAGGAAGAGACAAACTGTCTTGGTATTCTCACCTGTCGGCCAGGGAAGATAATGACACAGCAAAACCAAAAACCCTTCATAGAGCAGGGTTAACATACTGTGTGCCACAGGTCAATCTGACCCCTGGCCTGTTATGACAAATAAACCTCTGTTGGCACATAGCCAGGGTCACTCCTGGATGGCCTGTCAGTGCATTGTGCCTTGGTGGGCATTGCTTCTGTGACAGACACTGCACAGTCCTCAGTGGTGAAGGCATGGACTCCCTGGCTGCTTGTGGATGCTCCTCATGCCCTGTTCTAGGATACACACCACAGGCCATATACCACCCGTGGCCGCCGACTGTTTATAGATGGCGTTGTCTAATCAGACCTAGGAGGCAGGCTCTATTAGGAACCCCCCCCCTTTTTTTTTTTGATTTTTCGAGACAGGGTTTCTCTGTATTGTTTTGGAGGCTGTCCTGGCACTCGCTCTGTAGACCAGGCTGGCCTCGAACTCACAGAGATCCGCCTGCCTCTGCCTCCCGAGTGCTGGGATTAAAGGCATGCGCCACCAACGCCCAGCCTAGGAACCCATTTTGAAGAGAACTCGTTTTTAGTTGAACTGGCTTCAGATGTGAACCAAGGACAACTCTGTCCCATGTCACCACGTTACTCCCTGCAAAGCTGGTGATGAGGAGAGAGTGAAGATGGTGACAATCCGGAGGGTCATCGGAAACTAGCTCTCCACAAAAAGCCAAGCCAGACTCCCCAGTTCAGACTTGGCACGTGCCGATTTCTGTGGGGGAAATTCCCAGTTGTGTGCAGGCTTCCTTTCTTTCTTTGTTTCTTCGGTCTTTTGCTCAGAGTCTCGTGATAACTTTGTCTAGCCTAGACCTCGCACTGTAACTTAGGCTGCTTTAGAACTCCTGCTCTCTCATGTCCCGGGTTCCCAAGCGGCAGTGCTACGGGCATGCACCACCACCTCTGATTTGAAATATCAATGTTTTGAGTTGTAAGTGTAGAGTTTCTTCTGTCTAATAACTGCCTTGCAAAATCCTTAGTCTGAAATTGTGGATGTGGAACAGCTCCGGCACATTCCACTTTGGGGTCTCTGGTCCTATTTGCATGAACAGAGGGCTGAGTGATGCTTTGTTCCTGTTAGTAGGGCCCTTCCCAGCAGTACCAGGCTCTTCTTAGTTCTTCCTCATGTCCTGTGGTGGGCGTGGTCTTCCCTGGAAGGAGGAAGAGAGTAGCCACCTGTGCTAGGCTAGACCTCTCTGCTTGACCCAGCTGATGCAGGGAAGATTCCTGAGGTCTCCCTGTTGGTCCCAACAAGCTCTGAGGCCTTGCTGATTCCTCACTTGCAGCCATAGTGTGGCATCTGAGGCTCTGTCCCTGCCTTCCAAGCTTGTGATTGCTCTGCCTAACTCTGGCTCTCCTCGCTATCTCCCTCCCACCTCTCCACGTGGGAGCTGATGAAGTCTTCAGGGATATGGGTCACTCAGGGCTCCTTTCTGAGGCTGGAGCAAGGTGGTGTGTGGCTCTGAAGGGACCTCAAGCGTGCTGCTGAGTCTTTTCTAGGTCTCCATCTCATCTGGATAAGGGAGGAGTCCTTTTTGTAGGCATGTCTCCCCCAGAGCCTGCCTACCTCCTTTTGGCTGAAGGCCTTGGAGGTCAGCCTTGGGCAGGCCCAATAAGGCTTGGCTTTATCTAGAGGTACATGTGGGGGGGGCAGGAAGCGGGGAAGACTCCATAGCATCTCTGAGGCCCAGTTTCTCCTTCTTACTGCCTCAGGCTCCTCCAGGGATCCATGGCCTCCTGCCGGGCAGCAGTGGGTTGGAGGCCGCCCAGTCCCCCCAGAGGGAGCCATAGGATCCCGTACACAGCTTGCCCTAGGACACAGTGTGTGGCCACAGACAGCATGGCTGCCAACCCTAGCCTGGGAGTCTCCGCATGAGCTATGGAGTGAAGAATGTGACTGTGGGAAACCCAATGCCCTAGGCCAACAGGGCTGGGCAGGAATGGGTGCGTGGGGCAGATGGGCAGAGACCCCAGCAGTGGCATCCTGTGAAGCTGGCTATTTACAGGACCCCACGAGGCACCCCCTCCCCAGCTCCTCCCCCCTCTTCAATGCTGCCACCTTTGATTACTCAGTACCTATTCCAGGAAGCCTTTCCAAAAGGGACATCCCAAAAGTCCCCCTCTGCCCTTCCAACATACAGAGCAGCCTGTTGGTTACAAAGGCATCCTGGAGGTTCCTCCTGTGGCATTCAGACCCTGGCCTCCTGAGGTGAGGGGACACTGCTAGCCACACGATATTACCTCCTGCCTGGGATTTTGGTCTCTGCTCTGCCCATACTGCCCAAGGCAAGGGCGTGTGGGGGTTTCCAGTGGAGCTGGCTCTGGGCCAGGTGTGTGGCTGAGGAGGTGTGATATCAAGGCTGTCTGTGCATGCCTTGCCTTGCCCGAGTCCCCTCAGAGGACAACTGGGGAGGCGGGGAGGGTGCCCGTGCTTCTACAATGACTACAATGAAGGAAGACGTTAAGTTGGTAGAGCAGAGAGGATGTGCAGAGGGGAAGATCAGGCAGGGCAAAGACCCTGTAGCAGAAGGAAGAAGATGGTGAAAGCATTTGAGAAAACTAGAGGAGGGAGTGGAGGTTTGGGTGAGGAATTGCTTCACACAGGGTTGGAGAAGTGACCGTGTTAAACAGACACTGAATGCCAGGTGACTACTGAGGGCTGTGGGTATGCCATCTGGTTTAACTTTGTTTAACCGATGTTTCTAAATGAGGGTTACTGGCCCTCCCTTGGGTGACACATGACAGTGTCTGGAGATGTTTTGGCAGTCATAACTAAGTTGTACTGATATCTAGCTAGGTGACACATTCAGGACACCAGTGGCCTCACCACCGGGGATAACCCAGGGCAGAGTGTTCTCAAGACCCAAGTTAAACTCTCAGCATTTCTCACAGATGAGAGCCAGGATCCCAGGAACTCGCCGTCAGCCATGCCAACCGTCTTTTCTCAGTCCGCTCTGGGAACTGCAGGCAGAGGGCTTGTCCTCCTGTCTTACCGTAACTGCGCATGGCCTGGGCGTGGCCCTCACTGAGCATCATCACCTAGAAGCCGGGGCCTTGCCATGGTTTCTGTCTTCTGACTTGAAAGTTCCTGGGGTCCAGCTCTGGGGATGGTCACTGGATTTGGGTACTACCAAGAGATGATGGTGAAGGCAGGGTGTTGCCGATTGGCTGACTGGTACCAGCACTGCCACACCTCCCCTCACAGATGGCATCTCTTTGGATTCCTTCCCTCAGTTTGGCCCTGAGAATTGCTTTAGCTCCAGTCTTCCCTCTGGAGAAAGGTGATTTTCAGGAGAGGGCAAGCCTTGTCCTGGGCTAGAGCCACTGACTCGGTGAATGTCTCTGAGCCTCGCTGTGTCAAGCACTGTTGGAGGTGCCTGGTTGTTGTGGTACCTGGATCCAACACTGGGCTTGATCAGAACATTTGGTATAAAGCCAGCATATCACACACCAGTGAGAAAAGCTGTTTGAGGTCTGTGAGCTCCCTTTAGGGTATATGAGGGTGCTGTGAAAGCGTGTTTCAGAGTGGATGTCCCTGGTCCTTTTGAGAGGTGATGATGCCTGCTTGAGTGGTGGCTGTGGGGTGAGAAAGGGGTCTCAGGGTGTCCCTGCTGTTTGAACATGAGTGGGGTGCTAGTGCAGGATGTTGTTAGTCTAAAGGCCCAATTCGGTGCCTACTGAAGTCCAGTAGGGAGGGCGGCTCCCCTATGTTCTCAGACACTAATGGGGATCTGTTTAGGGTGATGTCCAGACCCCCTGGGAGGACCAGTGGCCATGGGATGTAAAGATACTGAGTCTCCCTCTTTCTCTCTCTCATGTGTTTGTGTGTGGGGAGGGGAGAGACTCTCTCATGTCTGTGTGAGTGTATGTGGGGAGGGGGGAGACTCTCTCTCTCATGTGTGTGAGTGTGTGTGGGGAGGGGGGAGACTCTTTCTTTCATGTGTGTGAGTGTGTGTGTGGGGAGGGGGAGACTCTCTCTCGTGTGTTTGTGTGTGAGTGTGTGTGTGGGGAGGGGGAAGACTCTTTCTCTCTCTCATGTGTTTGTGTATGTGAGTGTGTGTGTGGGGGGGAAGACTCTTTCTCTCTCTCATGTGTTTGTGTGTGAGTGTGTGTGTGGGGAGGGGGGAGACTCTTTCTCTCTCTCATGTGTTTGTGTATGTGAGTGTGTGTGGGGAGGGGGAAGACTCTTTCTCTCTCTCATGTGTTTGTGTATGTGAGTGTGTGTGTGTGGGGGAGACTCTTTCTCTCTCTCATGTGTGTGAGTGTGTGTGTGAGGGGGAAGACTCTTTCTCTCTCTCATGTGTTTGTGTGTGTGAGTGTGTGTGTGGGGAGGGGGAAGACTCTTTCTCTCTCTCATGTGTTTGTGTATGTGAGTGTGTGTGTGTGGGGGGAGACTCTTTCTCTCTCTCATGTGTGTGAGTGTGTGTGTGAGGGGGAAGACTCTTTCTCTCTCTCATGTGTTTGTGTGTGTGAGTGTGTGTGTGGGGAGGGGGAAGACTCTTTCTCTCTCTCATGTGTTTGTGTATGTGAGTGTGTGTGTGTGGGGGGGAGACTCTTTCTCTCTCTCATGTGTTTGTGTGTGAGTGTGTGTGTGGGGGGGGGAGACTCTTTCTCTCTCTCATGTGTTTGTGTATGTGAGTGTGTGTGGGGGGGAGACTCTCTCTCTCATGTGTTTGTGTATGTGAGTGTGTGTGTGGGGAGGGGGAAGACTCTTTCTCTCTCTCATGTGTTTGTGTATGTGAGTGTGTGTGTGGGGGGAAGACTCTTTCTCTCTCTCATGTGTTTGTGTATGTGAGTGTGTGTGGGGGGGGGAGACTCTCTCTCTCATGTGTTTGTGTATGTGAGTGTGTGTGTGGGGAGGGGGAAGACTCTTTCTCTCTCTCATGTGTTTGTGTATGTGAGTGTGTGTGTGGGGAGGGGAAGACTCTTTCTCTCTCTCATGTGTTTGTGTGTGTGAGTGTGTGTGTGGGGAGGGGAGACTCTTTCTCTCTCTCATGTGTTTGTGTATGTGAGTGTGTGTGTGGGAGGGGGAAGACTCTTTCTCTCTCTCATGTGTTTGTGTATGTGAGTGTGTGTGTGGGGAGGGGGAAGACTCTTTCTCTCTCTCATGTGTTTGTGTGTGTGAGTGTGTGTGTGGGGAGGGGGAGACTCTTTCTCTCTCTCATGTGTTTGTGTATGTGAGTGTGTGTGTGGGGAGGGGGAAGACTCTTTCTCTCTCTCATGTGTTTGTGTGTGTGAGTGTGTGTGTGGGGAGGGGGAAGACTCTTTCTCTCTCTCATGTGTTTGTGTATGTGAGTGTGTGTGTGTGTGGGGGAAGACTCTTTCTCTCTCTCATGTGTTTGTGTGTGTGAGTGTGTGTGGGGGGGGAGACTCTCTCTCATGTGTTTGTGTATGTGAGTGTGTGTGGGGGGGGAGACTCTCTCTCAAGTGTTTGTGTATGTGAGTGTGTGTGGGGGGAGACTCTCTCTCATGTGTTTGTGTATGTGAGTGTGTGTGTGGGGAGGGGGAAGACTCTTTCTCTCTCTCATGTGTTTGTGTGTGTGAGTGTGTGTGTGGGGAGGGGAGACTCTTTCTCTCTCTCATGTGTTTGTGTATGTGAGTGTGTGTGTGGGGGGGGAGACTCTTTCTCTCTCTCATGTGTTTGTGTATGTGAGTGTGTGTGGGGAGGGGGAGACTCTTTCTCTCTCTCATGTGTTTGTGTGTGTGAGTGTGTGTGGGGGGAGACTCTCTCTCATGTGTTTGTGTATGTGAGTGTGTGTGGGGGGAGACTCTCTCTCATGTGTTTGTGTATGTGAGTGTGTGTGTGGGGAGGGGGAAGACTCTTTCTCTCTCTCATGTGTTTGTGTGTGTGAGTGTGTGTGTGGGGAGGGGGAGACTCTTTCTCTCTCTCATGTGTTTGTGTATGTGAGTGTGTGTGTGGGGGGGGAGACTCTTTCTCTCTCTCATGTGTTTGTGTATGTGAGTGTGTGTGGGAGGGGGGAGACTCTTTCTCTCTCTCATGTGTTTGTGTGTGTGAGTGTGTGTGGGGGGAGACTCTCTCTCATGTGTTTGTGTATGTGAGTGTGTGTGTGGGAGGGGGAAGACTCTTTCTCTCTCTCATGTGTTTGTGTGTGTGAGTGTGTGTGTGGGGAGGGGGAGACTCTTTCTCTCTCTCATGTGTTTGTGTGTGAGTGTGTGTGTGTGGGGGGGAGACTCTCTCTCATGTGTTTGTGTATGTGAGTGTGTGTGGGGGGAGACTCTCTCTCTCATGTGTTTGTGTGTGTGAGTGTGTGTGTGGGGAGGGGGGAGACTCTTTCTCTCTCTCGTGTGTTTGTGTGTGTGAGTGTGTGTGGGGAGGGGGAAGACTCTTTCTCTCTCTCATGTGTTTGTGTGTGTGAGTGTGTGTGGGGGGGGAGACTCTCTCTCATGTGTTTGTGTATGTGAGTGTGTGTGGGGAGGGGGAGACTCTTTCTCTCTCTCATGTGTTTGTGTGTGTGAGTGTGTGTGGGGGGGGAGACTCTCTCTCATGTGTTTGTGTATGTGAGTGTGTGTGTGGGGAGGGGGAAGACTCTTTCTCTCTCTCATGTGTTTGTGTGTGAGTGTGTGTGTGGGGAGGGGGAGACTCTTTCTCTCTCTCATGTGTTTGTGTATGTGAGTGTGTGTGTGTGGGGGGGAAGACTCTTTCTCTCTCTCATGTGTTTGTGTGTGTGAGTGTGTGTGTGGGGGGAGACTCTCTCTCATGTGTTTGTGTATGTGAGTGTGTGTGGGGGGGGAGACTCTCTCTCATGTGTTTGTGTATGTGAGTGTGTGTGGGGGGGAGACTCTCTCTCATGTGTTTGTGTATGTGAGTGTGTGTGTGGGGAGGGGGAAGACTCTTTCTCTCTCTCATGTGTTTGTGTGTGTGAGTGTGTGTGTGGGGAGGGGGAGACTCTTTCTCTCTCTCATGTGTTTGTGTATGTGAGTGTGTGTGTGGGGAGGGGAAGACTCTTTCTCTCTCTCATGTGTTTGTGTATGTGAGTGTGTGTGGGGGGGGAGACTGCCAAGCTGGTGAGTCATAACCAGACTGGGCTCTGGGTTGTCCCTCTGTGCCTGTGCTAGGCATGTATCCACTCTGCCTCCTGAAATGCTTTCCCCGCTAATGCCTGCCCACACCCTGACACAGGAGAGGTGAAAGGTAGGGCCACGCTGGTCCCAGATCAGATGGGGATGGCTGGAGGACCCTAGGGACCTTGTGGGATGGATAAGCCCTCCTTAGGAGGCAGGACAGGTCAAGGAACCCAGGCCCCATGTAGGACACTACAAGAGAAATTCTAATAGGCCCCGAGCCAGGCCTGGGACACCTGGCCCAGCCCCGGTGGAATCCCAGGGAGGGGAGTACCTCTTCTCATCTCAGGCTTCAGGCCCAGTGCGTGCCTATGGACCCAAAAGTGCTTCCAGAGAGAGGCACTGTGGGGGGGTGGGGGGATCAAAGTGTGTGCGTTCTGGTAGCTCAGCAGAGTACTGCCTTGTGGATCCTGTGAGGTGGGCAACTTCCCACACAACTGCACGTGCTCACCTAGTACACTGCCTGCTTGTAGGACAGCCGTGTGAGGCCAGGCTGAGGACAAGGGGCTGGAGTTCATCCCCTCCCCACTTCATCAGTGGTAGGAGCATCAAGGTGTGTGTGTACGAGCGTGTGTGTGTGTGTGTGTGTGTGTGTGTGTGTGTGTGTGTGTGCGCGCGCGCGCGCACACATGTGCATGTGTGTGGTGCATGTATGGAGTGGACTGTATGCCTAGGGGCTGTGAAACCCCACTTCCAGTTTGTGTGTGTGTGTGGTGTGTGGTGCGTGCGTGTGCTTGTGTGTGGTGCATGTATGGAGTGGACTGTATGCCTAGGGGCTGTGAAACCCCACTTCCAGCGTCCTCACCTGCTTTTCTTGAGTCCTTGTGACTTGTGGCTGTATTTTTGCTACACCCCTTAAGGCTTGCTCCTGCACTGGTCTCCCAAAGCCCAGATACCCTGAAGCTGGGAGGGGAGCTCTACAGCCATCAAACTCGGGACTCTATGCCTATTCTGGAAACAGGGTACCAGTGTGGCAGGGCACAGGCCAAGTGCTTTGTTTCTCCTGAGGAGACCCCAGGATTCCTGGAATCCCTACCTGCCTGGGAGGCAGGATCCTAGATGTAACTGGGGTCTTCTGTGTGTATATATGTATGTATGTAAGTATGTCTATATGCATGTGCATGTATGTGTGTTAATGGTGTGTGTTGTATATGTATGTGTATGTGGTGTGGCATGTGTGTATGTGTGTGTGTGGCATGTTGGGGTGGTGTGTGTGTTGTGTGTGGAGAGGTGTATGTATGTGGTATGTGTGTTGGGGTGGTGTGTGGTATGAGAGGGAGTGGTGTGTGTGGTGTGGTGTAGTGTGTGTGTATATGTGTAGTCTGGAATCAACCTCAGGGGGTGTTCCTCAGGAGCCGCATACCTTGTAGGTTAGGCTGCCTGTCTCTGCCTCTGCCTCCCCAGCATTGGGATCACAGGTGCGGGCTACCACGTTTGGCATTTTTACACGGGCTCTAATGGTAAATTCACATCTTCATGCATGTGAGGCAAGCACTTTGCCGACTAAGCTACTCCTGGAGTGATCCTGAACAAATAGGAATATATATATATATATATATATATATATGACTGTCACCCCCAGTCTAGCTACATACACACTGAATAGCTTCTGGCATCCATCCCACAGCCTATGCCTTACGTCCTTAAACTCGGGACTTGCTCACACGCTTTGAGCACCTACCGTGTGCCGGGTGGTGTCCTGGACCTGCTCGTCTATCTTAAACAGGCACAGCAGCTTTCTGAGCTGAGTGAGCACTGTATAGTTATCTCTGACATACAAAAACTGATTCTTCAGACAGTACTTGCCTGAAGTCACAGGGACAGTTAGTGACAGGCAGCATCAGAAGTCAAGTGATCCAGTTTTAGCCATGTTGAGACTGTGGCCAAAGGAAGTAGAGGGGTGTCACTGTGCTCTCCCTGTCTATAGGGGAGGTGCCCAGTGGTGAGAATCAGGGCCTGTGCAGCTGCAGCAGGGCCTTTGTGCAAATCTCAGGACAGCAGAGGAGTGTGTTCCTCCTGCGTGTGTGGTGTGGGCCCTTTGCAAGGACGGAACAGGGGGAGACCTTGTCTAAGATGGTTAAGGACAGCTGTGGGGAGCATGACCTGCCTGAAGCCCAGGCCTGGGTTGAGGTCAGCAAGCCCCAGTGTGAGGTGAAGAGGCAAACCACTTGTCTGACCCTCAGGTATGACTCCCTGAAGAACTCACACCCAGAGCTGATTCCAGCTTGGAGGTCTGTGTGTCCAGAGTAGGAGGACTGAGACTCAGGGATGATTGGGAGCAGGAATCCAGGGTCAGTGTTCTGCTGTGACCTGACAAACCTTGTGTCCCCAGGGCGGCATGGTGGATGACAGGAGTGAAGATTCTATGTCCGTTTCTACCCTGAGCTTTGGCGTTAACAGGCCCACAATCTCCTGCATCTTTGACTGTAAGTGACACTTGGTGACATCTGAGTGTGTGTGCACGGCATCACCGTTGGAGTGCAGTTTCACAGTCAGGAGTGTGTATGCTGAGGCGCTAGAGAGCTGACTGTGTGCTTCCAGTCCAGTCAGGACTTTTGGTTTGTGCCCTGTGTACATGTGGACATCTGTGTCTCTGTGCTGGAGATGGGGTGTGTGTCTTCAGGTCCCTCTCCTGCCTCTCCTGTCTCTCTCCCTGGGTTTGGATAGCCTCAAAGGATGCAAGCTGCTGCCTCTGAGCTAGGGTATGTCCTGACTGGAAGAGGCTCCCTCTGTCTGCCAGCTGTTGCCATTTCCATATTCAGCCAGAGTCTGCTGCCTTTCCTGGGGCAGACCCTCATCTTTCTGTAGCTCCAGCCCTTAGCAACCCTACTTATCACATGGCATCTCTGTTTCCTCCTGAGTGAAGATGGGAACCGCTACCATCTGCGTTGTTACCTGTACCAGGCCCGAGACCTGCCAGCCATGGACAAAGACTCCTTCTCAGGTAGGTGGACAAAGGGGGAGCAGAACTCCTGGTGGTAGGGCTCCAAGTGTGTGCTGTGGCTAGCAGGATCCTTGAGTCTTGACTTCAGTGAGTGCTGGATACTGTTTCCAGGTCCTGATGTTTCCTCCTCATCAGGGCAGCTGTGCCTCAAGTGAGACCTAACTGTCCTTTTCTTCCCAGGGGTCATTCTTTGTTAGATCTCTGTCTCTGTGTAGGCCACTCTGTGCAGACCCAGCTCCGTGAGGCCCCTACTTTCCCAGACCAGGTCTCTGTGGTTGCAGTGCTCTCAGACCCAGCTCCGTGAGGCCTGCTCCATCCTGGACCCGGCTCCCGGGCCCTGGCACTCCTAGGCCCAACGCCTGTATTGCCTGCCTGGCCTGGGGTCCTTTATGGAAGCCATGGCTGTGTAGTTCTGTGCATCTTTGCTTCAGAGGCACATTTGCTCCTCCCTTACCTATCCAGGTCTCTCGGTTTCCTGCCTACCCTCCTTGTTCCTTTCCACTCAGCCCCAAACATAACCGGACTTCGCATTCCCTTGTTTTGAAGCACAGACCCTGACAGACAGACAAACCTGCCATAGTTGGCCCATCAGACACACCTTTTGAGGGGTAGCAGCTGTGTTCTCACCGGTTTCATCTCCGCCTGCCCCCACCACCCATGAGCCCCAGCACCACCAGCTTTGATCCACCATTGCAAGCCACCTGCGTGTGCCCAGCCTTTGCATTTAAGGCCTTCTCAGCCTAGAATGCATTTCATCCTCAATTTCAACTTCAGGACCCAGATCACATGTCCTCTGATTCCCCCAACCTGAGTTGGTCACTCCTTCCCTAGTGCCCGACACCTCTCCAGGACATTTCTCTGTGCCCGTATCCACTGTGGGGCTCAGTGGTGGTCTGTCTGCTGTAGTCTTCCCATCGGCCCTGTGCTCACACAGGGAGGTGCCTTGTTTTCCCTCTGGACACTCAGCTCTGGACATCTGAAGGACAGACATTTACAGAGCACCACTGTGTACCTGGGCAGATGCTGACAGCCAGGTGTCTCACCTCCTTATTCTATAGGCAAAGAAATAGAGACTCAGGTAGGTTCCCTTAATTGCT
The DNA here is from genome assembly GCF_017639785.1 of Mesocricetus auratus. NCBI lineage: Eukaryota > Metazoa > Chordata > Mammalia > Rodentia > Cricetidae > Mesocricetus > Mesocricetus auratus. The sequence goes on along the minus strand of NW_024429266.1, from coordinate 147,002,985 downwards.
TGAGTTGAAATAGCTGACAGGTGAAGAGTTGGGAATTAAATCCAAAGTTGTTCCCCTGCAAGTGCCTACCCATGGTTAAGGGGGGTTGGCTTCCATGAGATCGACCTTCTGCTGACAGAATGGCCGCACAGCGTACAGCCACGTGCCTGTCCTTCTAAGCTCAATCTCACTCTGCTTTCAGAAGCTGGAGTTCACATCCAGGTTCCTGTGCTCTCAGGGACCTGCCCTCCAGCCCCACTCAGCTGAGCATTCATGGCTGGGGTACTTCCCTTCTGGGCTTTGGGGCTGGCTCCTTGCACATTGACATTGGCAGGCTGGGGGCAGTTAGACATCTACAGTGGCTGTGTCTAGGAACTGACACTGAGAAAGGTAGAGATGGACTGATTGCCAGCCCAGCCTTCTTTCCTTTTAGTGGAGGGTATGTGTGTGAAGGTGGAAGGCTGTTTGTCTTCTGTGAACTGAGCTGGTTACAGACCCCAAAGGGCAGGGACTCCTCAAGGACCGTAGCCTGGGAACCGGGAGCTTGGCATGTGGATTGTGCAGCAGGGTCAGCAGGCACTGGTCTGGGAGATGTCATACTTTCCACCCAGGTAAACATCCCTGGAGCTTTGAGGGCGCTGCCCAGGGCTTCCTCAGAGGCCACGGGCTTCTGAATGAAAGACCCGATTGAGCAGCATCTGGAAAGGAAAACAGCAGCCAACATGGGGGAACCTATAAAACTCTGAGTGTTTATTTTCACTCCCAAACCCTAAACCAAAGCGATTTCTCCCCGGGAACTGACCCTGGGGTGGCTGGCTGCCCAATGCTGTGCCCAGCCACTGGCTGCCGTATCTGAGGAACCTGATGTTTGAAGCCGGAATGTGTGAGGCCTGGGGAGGGCCCAGCTGTGACTGCTACTGCTAGGAGCATCTTCCAGCTGCCTACCCCACCGTCCAGGGCCATGCAGCCCTCTGCTCCCCACTGGGCTCCCACCAATAGTCTCTGGATGTGGATTTGGGAGGAGACACTTGTAGGGGGTTGCTGTTCAGGTGGCCTGAGGACTGTACCTCAGTGGGACCTACCCTTGTGGTCACATCCACTCTTTAGACCCATGGAAGGTGTCTGTGGTGTGGGCTTGAATTGAATGTGTGTGGTAGAGATCGGGCAGAGAGGATAAGATGCAGCTAGGACCAGTTGACTGTTCTGATACTGGTACAGGCTTTGTTCTGAGCTAAAAGCTGTGACTCCAAAGGACAGAGACATCACTTGTCATCAGCTCTGTTCCTAGTTCCGTCTTGCCTGACCCTTCAAAGTGGCAGCATCATGCAATCTCCCAACATAGTCCAAATCCACATCTTCCTAGTTCTATGTACATCAATGCTGTTGAAGGGCAGAAGCTTTGTTCAGCCCTCGCTGAGAACTGCTTCCATACTGGATGGAGCCATGGTTCTGCTGACAACTGCCACTCCATACACAGAGGATCTTTGGGAACTGTTGCCTTACAGGAATAAAGATATGTTTATTATATAGACTCATCGAGGGCCTCACAGGTCAGTGGGCCCAAAGGCATATTCCTTGGCTAACCCAGTTAAGGAGAGATGGCTAACAGGGCAGATGTTACACGATTTAGTGACCCCTGAGGTGAAGGGTCTACTTAGGAAATCCCTGTGGTCCAGTGAAGTTGAAGTGATGTGGTTATGAGAGATGTTCCTGCTAGGGCGGGTCACAGTGGAGTCTGTGGAAACTCAGCTTCTCTGTGCTGTAGTCACCCCTAGCTTTGGGTGTCACTGGGGACTTTCTGCTCTCGGGGCTTCTGATGGCTGCCCTCCCTCTTCTAATCCAGGCTTTCTGTTCAGGTTGGCTCTGGCGCCCGTGGCGGGGACGGGGACCAGACATCCACTCATCAGGCACGGGAAGGGGTTTTCCAGACTGCATCGGAGGCTTGTGAAATGCTTCACTTAGAAAGGGTTCCTGGGAAAGAGACTGGGAAACGGATCCCAGCTTTACGATGCACAATGACTTGGAGGAGCTGCCTAACCTGCTTCAGCACTCCTCAGTGCCTTCCCAAGAACTGGGAGCATGAGTCAGGACTCAAGCCAGATTTGCCAGCCTCGGTCTGGGCCCTTTGATATCTGCCCTCCATCTCTCCTACTGCAGCGTCCTGGCTCTGGTGCTGCCTTCTTTTTGTCACCCAGGCCAGTTGCTTCACCTGTGCATGGCTGGCATGTGGGGACACCTTGCTCTTCTTAGTGCTTTTGTTTCTTTCTTGGATCAGGGCATGAGGATCTCCTTGGGGAAGCTTATTGGATGCAGTCAGGCGAGACTGGCCCTAAGACTCGACTGTTCCCTGCTTACTGGTGTCGCTTTGTCTATGAACTTGGGTAGCGACCATTCTCACCAGGAGTCACACTGAAGAGCTTGGCTGGAGTCTCCTTCATCTCTGCAGCCCCAGCAGCGAGCTACCCTACTGCACGCTAGCCAGTTAGCACATGAGTACTGAGTGAGTGATGTGTTACCAGAGCCCCTATAGTGACACCCTTGCACCTAGAGTCTTTGGCTAACTTGGATGATGCCCGGGAATGTGAGGAAAACATTACAAACAGTTTTATGTTTTCTGGGCATCCTTCCCTGCTGCTTTCTGAAGGGTCACTAAGTAGCTTCCAATAGAAAAGGACACTTACTTTACTCACTGCTTGCTGACACTGGGTTTGATAATTTTGAACTTTTCCCCCTAAATTTTAATTTCATTTATTATTTTTTAATTTTATTTTACTTTTGTGACAGGATTCATGTTGCTCAGGCTGGTGCGGAATACACTATGTAGCTAAAGGTGGCCTTGAACTCCCGGCTCTCCTTCCTTTAGCTCCCGAGAACTGGGATCACAGGCAGTACTCAGGCCTTTTTCTTGATTTTGTAGTAACAATATTGCTGTGGCATAGTTTGAACTTACATTGCTTTGATTTCTGGAGTACATTCCACTCTCCTATGGGGATGGCATAGAGTACTGGACTAGGAGTCAGGCCAGCTCAGCCTCCTGGGTCCAGCTCTCTGTCTGGCGGTTGGGTTGGGTGGGGGCAGGGTACTACTGTCAGTCACAGCTTCTAGTCTGGCTGTTTGATGGCAACTCAAGTATCATCTGGAGCCCCAGGAAGGTCCGAACAGCAGGACTGGCCCAACACCCTGGTGCAAAACTCTGGACCTATACAAAAAATGTCCTGTCTGGAGCTTGCTGCCAGGACCCTGGATCTCTTGTAAGGGAACCTGGTGGCATCTTCAAGTGGCCTGTGTCCGGAGCCTCTCAAAGGCAGCTCGTGGTCCTCAGAGAGCTCTGTCCAAAGATGCCCCCTAGGGGGTTGCCTTAGCTGTTTGGGTCCTGCAGCCCTCAGGCTGGCTGGACTATGGACATGGGGATCCAACCCTTCCCCCCTGACCTCCCTGACCCCTGCTCTTTGCTTCCCTGACAGAGGATGTGTCTGTGAGTCCGTCTGGCCACCTTGCTGCTTGCTGCTTATGTCTTTTGCAGGGATGGGGGTGGGGAGACGGGCGGGGGTGGTGGTGGAGGCTGGGCCCTGGCCACACAGTAGCCCAGTGTCTGAGGCCCAAGGCCTCCAGGCCTGTTCTTTACAATGCTTTTGTTGTCCCCTTCCCTCCCATGGGTGGGTGGGGTGCCTGCATGTGGGTCTGGGTGAGTTTTGTTTGTAAGCTGCCCCCTCTCTGTCCCCCAGCGCTGAGCTCATTGCCTGAGCTGCTGGAGCTGCTGGAAAGAGCCAGCCTGCTCAGAGGCCTGCGTGGGGGGGTGCTGCCAACACCAATACAACGTGCATGGCCGCTACAATGTGCAATTGTGACCTTTGTGTAAACGCGGTCGGTCTGGGGCCCGCACGCTTATAAAAATAAAGCATTGGGAAGCACAGGGGGTGGGAACAAAAGAGGCTTTTTCGCTGGCTCTCTAATATGGTTTTATTTATCGGAACGCGCCCTCCTTCCCTTACTGGAACTGGGAGAGGTTCTCTGCCGAGCTTGGAGCTGATGGTATCACAGCCAGACGGTTTCATTAAATGCACAGACGCCGCCAGGCCTTGCCAGGGGCAGAAGGAAGAGGGCTCTGGGCCAGCCTACCAGGGCCTGTGCATGGATGTGGGAGTTCCATGCCAGGGAGGCACTCCCCCGGGGCATCTCTCTTTCTCTCTGTTAAGGGCTTCCCATTGCCCTCTTCCAACCACAGAGTCAGGTCCAAAGCCAGCATCACAGGGGATGCCCTCCATGACTCTCTTCTGCCCCTCAGTTCCTGAACTAACAGACTTGGCTCAGGTTCAGTGCCCATCAGCTAACCCAGTATGGCTCTGCCACAGGTGCCTAGGGCTTCTGACTCTGCGGTAGATGCCTTCACCCTTACAGCTAGAGCTTGAGTGGCCGTCACAGAGTTGAACCTTGCTGTCTTCCTTAAGTGGAAGTCCTACTCTTACTTTACCTTCCCATCTCTTCTTCAGTCACCCTGTGCCAGCCCCTCCCTTTGTCACCTCCTGTGCAGGGGTCTTGGTTTGTCTCTTAGTCTCTTTATGTCCAGAAACCTGGCCTGGTTCCCTGTCTCCTCATCCTGGCCTGGGATTGTTTGGACGGTTCCACATTGTCTGAGGCTACTGGAACTCTCTAGGGTCACACGGGAAGTTAATGGCTGTGCTAGGACTGGCCTGGGGGCTTGGCATTTGGAATAGAACTGGGACTGAAGGCGTTAGCTGTGTTAAGGTTTTATGCTTGTTCTTCTTAGACATCCAGGGGACTTGGTATTTGGGACAGAGCTAGGCTGAAGACATCAGCTGTGTTAAGGCCCTGTGCTTGGTCTTCTTAGACATCCAGCTCAAGCTGCCAGCATCCATATGTCCTAAGCACCTGCCGTTTGGAATGAATGGGACCCTAGCCCTAACCTGACATGCTCTCGGGAGAAGATAGAGAGCATCCTCCCTCAAGCACTTTACTCTGCTCCCGGATGTGCACACATTCCCTAGACCTCACACTGGTATCCAAATGTTTCCCACAACATTGCCTGAAACTTGCTAGAAAGTCAAGGACCCTACCTAACTCTCCTGCATCATGTGTGCAAGAGAAAACATTCTAGGTGATTCCATGGTACCTTCACATTTGGGGACCACTGTTCTGGAATCCGCTCCAATCATACCAGCTTGCCTTTAGACAGGGCAGAGAAAATGATTGGCTGGGTCCCGGGCCGTTGGGGCTGGCAGGTGTCACAGGAATTTTGGGCCAGTGAGGAGCTCATGCAGTGCCTGGCAGCTGTTGGCTCTGCATCCACCTAAGGCTGAGCCGTCTCTGCCTGTACCAGTGCAGTAGCCTCATAAGTGGTTGTGCATCTCTATGTGGCAACTGGGGTGAGCTTCTAAAGAAGGGGGCTAGTCATGTCCTACTGAGGCTGTCTCAGGGCCCCCGGAACCTAACCCCTGTGCCTTACTCCCCCTCCTCAAAGAACCCAGATCTCCCATGAACACACTTCCTGCCCTTTGGTTTATTCTTCCAGACTCTCATTCAAATTGTTATTAGTTGCTGATTTTTACATTTTGCTCCAGTTGTGTCTCCAGCTCCCAATGCCCGGTTCCTAGTATGGTATGAAGAAGGCACTCTGGAAATACTTGTTGGATAAATGAGTGAGCCACACTGGCACCCACTTTTTCTGGCACACCTTGCCCCAGTGGCCAGATAGGAGTGGGAAAGGGAAGGTTTAAAGTTCAAGGCCAAGATCAGGCTCCATCTCCGTGTGGCTATAGCTGGCCTCAGAGTTGGCATCTGGCCTGAATGTTGTTATTCCAGAGTGGCAGCCACAGCCATGCTCTGGCTTTGTGTCCCTGTGACTCCTGAACCGTCTGCTGAGTCTTGTCTCCTTCCTCACCCACTCCACAGATCCCTATGCCATTGTCTCCTTCCTGCATCAGAGCCAGAAGACGGTGGTGGAGAAGAACACCCTGAACCCCACCTGGGATCAAACCCTCATTTTCTATGAGATCGAGATCTTTGGTGAGCCAGCCAGTGTGGCGGAACAGCCACCCAGCATTGTGGTGGAGCTGTATGACCACGACACCTATGTGAGTATGTCTACCTGCTACTTTGTTGCCCATTTCCAGGACGGTGGGGCAAGCCATGCTCTGAGTGTCGGGACCTGGCTTAGTCACGTCTCCCCAAGGCTTGGACTGCAGGCCCCCCTCCTCACTGCTCACTGAAATGGTTTTAGAGGGGTTCAAAATGGATCGCTGGCACCTGTGCCGTGACCCTTGGCAGACATGGCTAATCAAACGGAGATCCAGAAAGGGCACAGAGTTGTGGATTGAGGGTCTGGCTTCTCTCCAGGTCTACCTTGTCCCTTCTCACCACAATTATTAATCAGTTACTTTCTGTACTGGGCTGAGTGGTCTCTTGCCTGAGGTTTGCTGCTGAGGTGGGAACTGAGACACCCAGCATGTGAGAACCCTCTAGGAGAGACCGAGTGTCTGGAGTACCGTGTGGTACAGGCAGGGCCTTTCCATGGTACTGTTCAGCAGACTATCCTGTGGTGATGCTATGCCTTCTGGCTGTGCTCTCTGGGAGGGGAGCCACCAGCTTCATGTGGGCCAATCACACTGGAAATGCACTTGTACCAATGGAGAAACTGAGTTTTAAATTTTGTTTAAGTAACCGCAACAGGGTGTGTTGCGCATGTGGCGTAACTGGTGGAGTGTTTGCTTAGTGTGCACAAAGACCTGGATTTACTGTATGAACTGGGCATCTAGGCATAGTGGCGCATGCCTGTAATCCCAGCATTTGGGAGGTAGAGGCAGGAGGATCAGGAGTTCAAGGTCCTCATTGTTTACATATCAAGTTTCAAGCCAGCCTGGGCTACCTGAGACCTTGCCTATAAACAAAACAAAATCAAAAGTCTCCGGTGGCTTGTGCTCCAGTATAAGACAGTACTGTGCAAAATATCTAGGGAAGTTGGGGTGAAGACAAAATTCCCGAAACATATGTGAGAGGGGAACATAGAAGGGCATTCTAGCAAATATGGGGCCTGCTGGAGGACGGAGAGAAAGAGGTCAGGGGAGCTGGGGGATAGAGGCCAGAAGTAAGGGTGGCCACGTGGTACCAGACAAGGCAGACTAGGTGGAGAGGCCAGGTCTGGGCGGGGTACAGTGGCAAAGAGGGGCTGGAAGCCGTTTCCAGTAAGAGTTGCCGTGACTATATGTCAGCAGCCAGGGGTTGGGGAGTGATGCTCTCTAAGGCGCCCACCAGATGATGACAGAGGCTGACAGTGGGTAGCGCGGGCCTGGTATGGGGATTCTGACTTGGGAGTTCTACAGGAAGCCGAGTTAAGGACAGGGAGCAACGGGATGGAGTGTCATGGGATCATAAAGGGAAGGAGGAATGCAGGTCCTGGTACTTGTGGGGCAGAAGGAGAAGGGAGGCAGGGGGCTGGGAGGCACTGGATTAGTGCCAGGCAAGCTGGTAGGTTCCCAGGCTGGGCCAGAGCTCTTTGCAGGCCTTCTTATCCACGCCCAGCCATGGTAACTCTTCCTAGAAATGTCCTCTGAGATGTGCCGTACCCTCCCTGCTCAGGCCAGGTCCTACTTGACCTGTCCTTGGCTACCCAGCCAGAAACTCTTTCAGGAGAATCTTCTGGAAACGTTGCTCCAAGCTACTGCTCTCGAGCTTGCCAGACAAGGGAGGCAAGGGGGAGTGATGGCCTGTTTTGGGGTAATGGTGGCCCCAGGGCTGAGCTGGAGTTGTGCCCATTGGGAATCAGCCAGCCCTGCCCCTCTGTAGAACTGCAGCTAAGGGGCCCACACATAGCCCCGAGAAGCTCCAGACCCTTCCCAGTGCTGTGGCTACACTCTGAGCGATGGTTCTGGATTGCCACTCGCTAGTGTGGAGGGTGTGCTGGAGCTGGTAGCCATTCCAGGGTGGCGCTTAGAGATGCCGAGGCCCTCCTGTAGCATAGTGTGAGAACAGTCAGGGCTGTCTCCCAGCTCCTCTCCTGGGCTGAGGACATGTGATGCCCACAGCACCATCTGGGTGAGGCCTGGCTTTGCCCACTACCTTGTGAACTATGGGCGACTGTCTGCTGTGACTGAGGTGGGGAGAGGTGGCCATGGAAGTAGGCTGAGGAGAACTGGTGTTCAGTCACTGAGGGGAGGCGGACCTGTCATGTGGGCAGCAGGAGTGAAGGAGGAAGCCAGGTTCAAGACTTAGGAGGTGAAGACATCATTTTAGTAAGACTCACTTGGGTAAGCAAGGTCACATTTTCCCCCCATCGGAGAAAATGGGGAAGCTAGGGGTGAAACAGTTAAGTGATATAAGGGTCCCTGACACATCAAACAAGGATGTTAAGGAAGTGTAGACAGACTGTTTCTCTCTGATGGTCTCAGGGATGATTAAGCAAAAGCATGGGGGAATACTAGTTGGATATACAGAAGGACTTCCACAAATGTTGTGGGAATTCTATCCTAATACAGTAAGGCTGCTTGTATCTTGTCCTCACAGTTGGTCTAAGAGGACAATGCTTAGCATTCTGCACTAGAGGCTGCCCTGACTTCCTGGGTCCTCTCTAGTCCCCGAGGTGGGATGCAGGTCTAATTTTGGGGGGTGGGGTGGGGGAAGGATGACACTGACTCTTCCTTTGCTACACTGGTCCAGGGTGCTGACGAGTTCATAGGTCGCTGTATCTGTCAGCCCAGTCTGGAACGGATGCCCCGACTGGCCTGGTTTCCACTGACCAGAGGCAGCCAGCCTGCGGGCGAGCTGCTGGCAGCGTTCGAGCTGATCCAGAGAGAGAAGGTAAGGCTGGCCACTGTCCAGGCCTGGGAGGCCCAGCTGGGGCCTGGCCAGTGGTGGCGGGGCTGTCCACATGCTGAACGCAGTGGAGACTGGGATGGATCCTCTGACGTCAGCCCTCCTACTGACACCCACACAGCCCACGCTTCCTGATCTCCAAGTCCAGACACAATCCACTTGAGGGCAGAGTATTGGTTTCTAGATGACGGAGTCCTCTGGCCATTAGCAGTTTTTCTTCCTGGGTCATCTCCTGTCATGGTTTCCAGGAGTCTATGTAGCTGGGGCCTCAAGTGTGGGAATGGGTGCTGGGGGTAGGCTGTGCCGTGGCCTGGCTCCGGACCTTGCAACCGGGACCCTACTGTCAAATGCCAGGCTGCTCTGAGTGTGTCCTAGGGCTTGCCAGGGGCTCCACATCAGCCTTGTTTGCTAACTGCTCCTGTGGCAACTCTGAGTAAGGTGTCTGGAGGACACAGTCTACCGCCCCTTCAGCTCGGGACAACCTGTACCCATGGCCTGTTGCTACTTGACACAGTCTATGGGTGTTGGCCCAGGGTAGAAATGAGGGGTCTGGGATGGGGATGAGCAGCTGAACAACGCCCTTTTTCTCTATTCTAGCCAGCAATCCATCATATCCCTGGCTTTGAGGTAAGTCTTCTTTGTATATTTCTCTCCAGTCTTCCTACCTTTGCAAACCCCTCTAGGCTTTCCTCTCCTTTGCTGGCAATGTCCCCTGGGTCTTCTTCCTGTCCCTCTCCCTCCTTTTCCCGGAGGTCCCAGTAGAAAACCTGTGTTGAGCCTCAGGTTTGTTTTCTTCTTGTTCCATTTTAGATGAGGCTCAGCAGGAGCTGCTTGGGCTATGGGGAAGGACACACTGGGTAGCCACACAAGCCCTTCGCACACCCTTTGCTTCTCCCGCCCTTCTCCTGCCAGTCCCCCCCCTTGTCCTGGTAGAACTGGGGCCCTCAGCTCTGCTAGTACCTGGGGGTTCTATGTAGCTTTGCCAAGGCTCCCCAAGCCTACAATGCAGTTCTATAACTTTGCGTGAGGCCCGGCTTCTTCCTGGGGCCGCTACACAGGGTCCCACTGGTCTGATGTTCTCTCTCTGGCCACTTCTGGAGAGGACCAGACTTTCTCACAGCCCATTGTCCCTTCTTCATATGGGAGTACCTGAAGGGTGTGGCGAAGAAGCTGGCATGCTCACCCATGGTGGGAGGGTTTCCTGTGGGTGCCATCTCTATCCCAGCCAGTGCTTCCGGTTACTAATGGGGACCTTTTGTTCTCCTGGTTCTTCCACTGTCTCCCGGATGTGGCCCCATCCCAGATGCATGAAACGTCAAGGATACTGGATGAGGTGAGCTGAGCCCAAGGATGGGGAAGTGGTAGACCTGGAGGGAGGGAGATAAGGGCCAGCCTTCCAAGCTCCTGTCACAGCGTGACTGCTCTGGGTGTTAGTCCTTATGCTCAGAGTGGAGCTACAGCTGCCTGGGGTACATCCTGTGTGGTCATTCTAGCTCCAGAGACTTGATGCCCTTAGAAGTTCAGACATACACAGATCACTTGAATGACAACACTGAGTTTTGTCTGGTTGAGTACCAGATGGCATATTTTCAAGCATAAAATGTTGGGCAGGTGCCAGAGTAGCCAAGGACGCCTCTCTGGTAGTGGAGGCAGGGTTAGGACTCTGTCAAAGCGCTGAAGAAGGTGGGAGGTACATGTCCTTGGTCCAAGGGGTCTAGGTGCAGTGTTAAGATGCATGGGAAGGAGAGCCCTGTGCAGAGGCCAAGCAGGAAAAGGCCATCCATGTCCTTCGTCAGGGAGTCAGGGACTCCCTGGGCTGGGTTGGGAGCGGATACCACTTGACATTTTCGGTGCAATTTGGACTTGAAGTGCAGGATCAATCAGGATGTGGGATTGTAGCCCGCCTCCCTTCCCTCACTTCCTTTCACTCCCAGGCAGAGGTGGGGGGCCTGCCAGCTGCTGGCCCCCTTTGCGCCTGACAGGCGGCCTCCTGCTTCTGGCGGTCATGAGGAGAGACTGCCGATTTGGAAGGCAACATAGAACCCTAGCCAAAACCCACAGCCTGTGCTGAAGAGGACCCAGCCTAGGGATGAGTTATGACAGGCTCAGAATCCTTCACGACCATGTGTCATATGGAATAGCGAGGGCTCGGACTCAGGGTGAGGATGCGGCTGTGGCCTGGCCGCCATGAAGCAAATCAAAACTGCAGTCTGGGGCCAGACTCTGAAGGGTTGAGCAGCAGCGCTGGCCAGGCCTCCTGCTGAGGCTTCCTGTGGTCAGCAGGGCCAGAGGACAGTGATCCTTGGGAGTTTTCTGCTTACAGACAGGACCAGTCCATCAGATTCAAAGGTTCGAGGCCCAGGGAGGGGACCCATCCTATAAAGTGACCTTGTGATGCCCCTTATCCCAGAGGGTGCCAGTGTAACCCTTGGCCCTGAGTTCAGCACACTTCCCCTGACTGAAGGCTGAGTCTCCTGCCAAGAACTTGGGGCTTACTCAGTTTTAAGGCTCCCCAGAGCCGAGAGAAAGCAGGTCATTCTCCTTGCTGTTCTGCTCCTGCAGAAAGCCTGCTGACCCAGCAGAGGGTTTTCTGTCTTTTTTGTGTGTGTGGTGGTCCAGCACCTGCTTGTGTCCCCTGCTAACTTCCCTCAGGCTTCCAGTCCAGTCCCTGTGCCCAGTCCCCTGGGAGCAGAGCAGGAGCAGGGGTGTGGTAAGAGGGCTCTCATGCAGGGCACATGTGCTGTAGAGCTGGGTGTTAGAAGAGAGAATGGGGAAGATAATGGGAATGGGACAGTTGTGGCTGTGGGGGCCTGCTGGAGCACGGCCACAAGGAACAGGGAGACAGTGTCTTTAGAGTGGTTAAGTCCAGGAGCATCCAACTGCTAGCACCCTAGGTGGGAAGCCACACACGCCCCCACGGTGCTGGAGGGCCTGTAAGTGAGGCATGGGCTGGCTGTCCATGAGAACAGCTTCTGGAGCAGGACAGAGGATGGATCCCCGGAGGAGGGGAAGCAAGGGAGTGGCAGGAAGGTTTCTGGAGGCAATGCCTTGGGCTGAAGACCCCGTGCTGCTTGCTGTAGGGACACTGCAGTAGCAACGGCAGCCTCTCTCTCTCACAGGCTCTCTGCCATGGGAGCACTGCTCTGTGGGCTCCAGGTGGGGGAAGCCAGGCTGCCTTGCTTGCTGGGGGCTTTACATTGTGCAGAGATCTGCGCCCCCGTGGAAAGCTGACGGTGGTGTCTTTGGCCTTCGTCCTCTCTCTTTTTTGAGCTTCGTCCCATCCTCCTCGTCTCGTCTTCCTCTGTACTCTCCTTGGCCCATCTTCTTTTCCCATCTCTTCTGAACCCCTCCCCTCTTGTTTTTGGTCCTGAGAACAAAGGCAGTTCAGGCTGCCAAGGGGAATGAGTTCAAAGAAACTGCAATTTTAGATTTCCTGAGAACTGACGAGTATGCACGTGCAGCGTGCATGGGCGTGTTGGTGGGAACACGCGTGTGCACACACAAGGCAGGCGAGGTTCTGGGGGTTTCTTACGAGTGGGGATCTGAGAACTGGGAACATGTAGAGGAAGATCTTCCCCAGAGCCTGGGGAACTTGACTGTCCAAAGGACATGGTTAGTTGTGTCTCTTCTTTTCTGCTCTGAGGTAAAGGATGCCCTGGTAGAGGGGCAGCGTATGCTTCTTGGCTGCTTGTAATGCCAGCATGGTGGTCCAACTACTCACCCTAGACACCTTCCCATCTAGGAGGTGGCGGGATATACAGTTTACTCTGAGACCTACCCCAGGTTTTCTCCTGCACCCCAGCATCCACTAGAAGGAAACATTTGGTGTTTGCAATCAAGAAAATAAGCCCAGTGTCCCCCATCCTTTTCCTCCTCCCCCAAGGCCTTAATTTGAAACACTATTTCCCTGGGAAGTGTAATTAGACCAGCATGTTGTTCCTAATGAGCTGGGTGGGGCCAACAGACAATGGAGCCTCCTGCTGCCTGCCTGCCCCCTGCTTGCAGCTCCCCAAGAAACCAGCATGTGTTCCCCTTGGGTGAGGTGGGGGTCTGAGGGCTACTGGGGACAGGACAGCCCAGTTGGCTGCAGAGGAATGTCAACACCTGCACGTCTGACTAGTGTGCTGTCACCTAGGACTAGGAGCTCACCTAGGGTTTCAGGTCTCTGTGCTGAACTGGCCATGGGGACATAGGAGCTGAGAAGAATCTAAGGGTGGTTTCTATTGGAAGTCCCTCGATTGTTCCTGGAGATATGGCTCTGAACTGGCTTTATCAACACCCTACCCACCTGAGAACCCCACTAGTAGGTGGTCCTAGCTTTGTTCTAGATTCAGAGCAGGCACAGGAATTTGGTTAATATGGCTATCCCTGATCAGGATAATATGATATTAGCTTGTCCTTGGGGCCTGGAGTGGTCAGTCCCTGTCCCTTGTGAGACAGCCAAACAGACACCTTGGACGCCTTTGACATCTTCCCTTTCCTGGCAGTGCAGGTATGCTGTACAGTTTTGATAAGGACAGCACCCATACCGCCCTAGAGGGGCAGCTTTGGGCTATCTAGGTGGGCTGGACCAGGAGGAAATTGATGCTTAGGAGCTGGCAATATGGTTCAGGTTCACGTTTACCTCCTGAGTTGAACAGAGGACAGTTAGGTTCATTGGAACTGTGTGGTGTGTGTGTGTGTGTGTGTGTGTGTGTGTGTGTGTGTGTGTTTACAGGAGTGGTTTAGGTTTAATAGATGTCAGAGGGCAGAGCTATAACACGTTTCTGGAGTGTTTGGAGGAATTGAGGGAGAGCTTGACTTGGGCCCTGAAGACTGCCAAGTTCTAGAAGGTAGTGAAGGAGGCCGGTGCAGCAGTGAGCAGGCACAAGGAGCAAGGGCTCAGGGAGGACCTGAGGGTGACAGCAGAGCAGGCAAGGAGAGCCACCTCTAGCTCCCGCCTATGCCCCCATCCTCCCCTTACTCCAGTTATCATTTCACAGTCATTGCTTAGGAATTCAGAGTTGCAGGTTACCTGGGACAAAGACAGCCAGAGAAGTGGCGTAGGGTGATTGATGTGTCTTTTAGTGTGACCAAGGTCAGGGGTGGACAGAGGCTATGGGGGCCATGGAGACACTGGGACAGAATACACTTAGGGCACCAAGGAAGGGTTAAATGATAGGTAGAGTCAAAGCAGGAAGTGGCCAGATGAAGAGGAACAGACTGTATTCCACACAGATGAATGGTGAGTGCTGAGCCCCAAGGCTAAAGAGAACACCATACCTCCATTTGAGAAGGGCAGGATTGAGTATATTCCAGATTTGGGATCCTGAAGGAAAAGTCATGTGGTGAGACAAGTCAGCAGGAGTTGGAGGATGAGGGGCTTGGGGGCCTCTTCAGGCTTTGTAAGGGTCCCAGGTTCTGGGCCACTTGATTGACACTTCCTGACTGCATGCCCACAGAGTGGAGTAGGTTGAGGATGTGTGCGAAGCCAGAAGCAAGGAGACCACAGAGTGGGTCACTGGATATCTGGACGGGAGAAAGAAAACATGTGGATGGGAGGGAGGGGGAGGGGAAGGGGTAGCAAGAGATAGGAGAGAAAGGACCACCAGAGTTTGGTGACCAATCAGACATAGTGAGGCAGGAAGAAGGAACCAAAGGTGGCTGGCACTGGTTCTTTTAGTGAATGCTGGGGGTGGATACAAAACAAAATCACCAACAAGTTAAGTGTGAGAGGCCATTAGGAGGCTTGGATGAAAGGAGTGGAATGATGTTAGGAATGGGGCTAATGGCTTAGGAGGGACACACGGAGCAGAAAGTCTATGAGGTGAGGAAGATTGGCTTTGCAGGGAGGGGGGTGGGAGGTGGCCTGGAGGCTCATGCTTGGGAGGAGGAGGGAACCGAGCAGCCAGGTGGCCGTAGAAGAGACTCCGAGTTCAGCTGGCAGGTGCTGACAAGGGGTGGGAGAGGTGGGAATCCACAGGTGACCTAGTGTTGACTTGGGAGAGAAGTTTCCAGAGAAGAGGTGCTGGAGCAGAAGCAGAGGGTGGGGAGGAGCATAGAGGCTGGGAGGACTCAGAAAGTGCGGATGGACGGAGAACCCTGGGGTGGAAAGACACAGGCAAGCAAGGGTGAAGGACTGCATGGGGTGAGGTGGGGCCAGGGACCTAGAGAGCACTCAGGACTGGGTGCACAGTCACAGCTCTGTGCTGAGTTGTGTGGCGCACGCGGCGCAGCCTTGGACTGGGGGACAGAGGACCAGGATGGTGTCTTGTGGGCTACGTAGAGAAGGCCATTAGGAGAGGGAGCCCGAGGAACTGCAACCAAATGGCGTAGGGCAGGACTGCTGTGGGTGGCCTGGCGACAGTGTGGGGGGCAGAGGCGGGGTTGGTTGGGATGAGAGTGGTGGCCTCATGCTAAGTGGTCCCTGGATGTCCACTAACTTCTGTCTCTGCTTCTCTCCATCCTGCTTCCATTTTCCTGGCTCCACAGCTGTGTGCTCCTGCCTTCTTCCTGCAGGGCCTCCTCCAGACGGTACTAGCCCTTCACCTGCTTGGACCTCCTTGCCTCTGTCCTACTCAGAGAGTGGGCCCCCACTGCGGGGAGTCTGGTTCCTCAGGCCATACAGCAGACATCATCACAGTGCTTGGGGGAACGGGAAGGGAAGGTGTAGCATAGACAGCCTACAGCTAGCTGATAGGGTTTCTTTGGCGATTGTCAAAGAAATGGGTGGCCGGTGAGGAGAATTGTTCTTTGTCCTCCTCATTTGGCAAAGCTTGGAGCCCAACACTTCCTGTTGCCACTGCCCCCAATATTTTGGTCCTACAGGGGTCTGGGCATCAGCCATGAGAGGTTAGGAAGGAATAGGCCACAAAGCTTGACTCTTAAAACAGGCCACACCTGCTGCATTGCCACCTGTAGCTGGTGGCGGATGTTATAGTGCGGCCCCAGGTTCTGTTAGCAGCCCAGCTTCTATCGTGGTTGCACAGGCTCTCTGGGGGCACTGGTCCTAGGCTCCGTGGTGGGCACAGCTCCCCTGCAGTTGTGCACTGTGGCAGCTCTGTCCATCTCCCCTCCTGTATCACGTCATCCAATGTGGGCTCAGAGTAAACTAGCCAGTACCTACCTTTGTCCTGGTGATGTAAGGGCAGTGATAAAGCCAATATTGTTCTGAGAGATGCTTCTGACAGCCCAGCTCTCCTCAACTGACCCCTGGAAGAGCAATCTGAGCACCAATGGTAATAGCCATGGCGCCGACAACAATGGCATCCGTAATTACAGTCACACCATTTATTAAGTGCCTTTTGGTGCCAGACACTCGTCTTGTTCATCTTCTCATTTAATTCTCAGAGTGGCTTTGTTCAGCATCTTGTTATTCCTTCTTTATGAGGACACTGAGTCACTGGTGCTGAGTAATCTTCCCATGGCCACACAGCTAGGAAGCAACAGAGCTGGCATTAGAGTCCAGAGCTGTCCGGTCCTGGACCTGGGGTCCTCACTGCCAGGGGTCAGGGTGGTGTGGCATCATCAGTGGGCCACTGGGCAAGAGGTGGATGGAGTTGCTGTGAAATTTGATGGGAGGAAGCTGCTCTTGTCACCGTGTTAGCAATTGTCTCTCCATATACCATTCTTTCTGAAGCAAGGCTGTTGGAGAATAAGTCAGGTGACCACAATGCTTATTAAAGCACAGCTCATTTGATAACAGTTACTCTTTGTAACAACAAGACCACCATGTGTGGATGTGCTGTCTGGGAACCCCGCAATAATGGTGTATCCAAGGAGGTACAATTTCTAGCGTAACCTGTATTTGTGTCCATTACAAAGGTTTCCCACTAGGTGGCAGTGAAGTGTCTTGACCTAATAAACTATAAAATTTAATTTCCTGACATGGAGTCAAAAGTCTTAAGAAAAGGGCATTTTACCCTAATTGCCCTAATAGTGCTACTGAGTGTTTACCTGTTGCAGACACTCTTCAAGGTGTATGGCATGAGCTTCTCAGCTCTCACAGACTAACTTCTGCTAACTAGAGCTCGTGACCGAAAGGTGAGGTAACCTTTCTAACCTTGAGATGGGGGAGCTAGTGTTCACGCCTAGAGCTGCCATGCTAGGAGCCCACAGACCTGAGAGCGCACCTCTCTCTGTCGCCTCGCCCTACCCAACTGCTCTGGGAAACCCCTGAGCAGGCCAGCATCACCACATGCCACCCTTGTTTCTGGTCTGTGCTGCTGAGGGAGACTCCTCTGGAGTGCTGATGATGGTGGCCTTGTAGCCCACGTCTTCTCTGGACAGTGGTCACACTTCCCTGTGTCTCATTTGCCTGGATCTGTTCTTCCTGACTTCTATGAGCGTGATCTGTTCTCACTGACGTGATAATAAGGTTGGGGGTTGGAGGGTGTCTGGTTAGAAACCAGGGTGTGTCTCAGCTGGTGGGCAGGAGAGCAAGCATGGCGGGAAGTGACTGAGAGACTGAGGTAGGTGGGCCAGCATGGAGGAGCGGGAGGCCACGCACGCTCATGTAAGCATATGAGTGCATTCATATGCGAGCACACGCGTGTGTGCTGTAGAGCGGGAGACATGGGTGTCTCACTGGTGCTCTGGAGCCTGCGTTGTGGGAGGACAGCCTTGGCCTTGTGCAAAGATGTGTGCATTCTGATCCTGCACAGGACAGGGCTGCCCAACCGGGGCCGACCCAGCACCCTCACTTTTCCTGCCTGTTTGCCCACCTCAAGCTCTGTGTTCTCTACTCTTGTGTCTCTCAACACATGCCATTGCTTTCTGCCTGCCTGTCCTTACTAATCCCACTGCCTTGGCCTTCCCCCATTGTGGTTTTCTGCTTTGCTGTCCCTTGCAGACAGAGGACACAGACTTGCCTTACCCTCCACCCCAGAGGGAGGCCAACATCTATATGGTCCCCCAGAACATCAAGCCAGCCCTGCAGCGCACAGCCGTCGAGGTGAGCCTGACTATGGGCCGCGGGTTGCCAGGCTGGCTTCCCCACTTCCTACCCCCCCACTTCCTGCTCCAGCCTTGTTCAGTTGCCCCCCCCCACTTCCTGTTCCAGCCTTGTTCAGCTGCTCTCCCCTTGCTCTTTCTCCAGATCCTGGCCTGGGGCCTGAGGAACATGAAGAGCTATCAGATGGCCAGCATCTCTTCCCCCAGCCTCGTGGTGGAGTGTGGTGGCCAGACAGTTCAGTCCTGTGTCATCAGAAACCTTCGGAAGAACCCTAACTTTGATGTCTGCACCCTGTTCATGGAAGTGGTGAGCTCTACCTCCCCACTGTTCCCTTCCAGAGCCCTGAGGGATAGAGTGACCTCATGATCCCAGCAACCCTGGGGTTCAGCTTCAGTTCTCCAAAGGGCCCAGGTGTGTGTGTGTGTGTGTGCACGCGTGTGCACATGTGTATCCTGTCATCTCTGCAGCATCCCTGTGAATACAGAAATTGCTTCTTGCCCCATTGAAGTTTTTGTCCTGTGTGCAGCACATATGGTACCTCCTCCCCCTCCTACCTGATCCTGGGTCAGCAGAAGCCTCGGGAGCCATTTTCAATCTATTTCCTTTAGGGAAGGCTTTCGTTGCCAGGGTCTCCTCCCAGAGACCCTCCAGGGCTGGCCTTCAGCCGTTCCTCCCAAGTTTCCCTGCCTGCTTCTACCTTAGCTTGAGCCCTGAAAAGAAACCTTCAACATCTAGTCCCAGCTCTCCAGTTCTGGTTCCTCAGTCACCTGTCCTCAGGCCGTTGGGCCCTCAGCTCTCAGGCCCATCTCAGCCCTCAGTTAGGCCGACCTCCACCCCCGGCCTCTCAGACCCTAGCCCTTGGCCCCTGATTCTCAGCTTTCAGCTTCCAGCTCTCCAGACCCTGGTTCCCAAGTCTTCAGTCTCGTAGCCCTTGGGTCCTCAGCCATCAACACCTTTGGTACCCCAGCCACTGATCTCCATTCCTCAGTTCCCAGCCCATGATCAGAGCCTTGAGTCCTCTACCTCCATTTCTCCAGTCTCCAGTCCCTCGGTGTTCATCCCCAAGTCCTCAGTGCCCCAGTCCCTGAGTCCTTAGCGTTGCCTCCCAATTCACAGCTCTAGCTCTCAACCCTTCCTGTCAACTCCCAGCCTCCAATCTCTCATCCCTGGTTCTCAGAATCTGTAGCCTCATCTCTCAGCATCTCAGTCCATGACCCAGTAGCCCTCAGCCCCCACAGCCCTCAAACCTGACCCCCACGTGGTCCCAGTGCATGGTCTCCCAACCGCTGTCCTCACTGGCCGCCTAGCGTCTAACATCCCAGCTCCCACCCACACTCCTACGGATCTTAGCCCCAAACTTCCCTTCCGCAGTCCTCTGCCTTTGATTCCCAATTCCCGGCTTTCCAGTCCTTAGACTTAACCCCCAACCCTGAGCCCTGAACCCTGAGTCTCCCACCCCTCAGCCCTCTAGTCTTTAGCCACCAGCCCTCTCCCTGGGCTGCCTGGGCCCAGTGGCCGGTGTAAGTCAAGTCTGAGAAAAGGAAAATAGTTTGCAAGATGAAAGCACAATAGAAATTCCAGGCCCAGTGGCTGTCAACAGGAGCCTTCTCTTGGCTCAGCTAAGACGCCACTGAAGGAGTGCATATAAATTATTTCAAGTTGTGTTCAAAGTGCTTTTGGGGTGCGGGGGAAGAATCTGGGTCTGTAAGCCAACTCCTTAAAATCCACTTGGGGGGACTGTCTGTAAGAAATGTTAAGCTGCAGCCCGATTCCCTCCCTCACCCTCCAAGCAATGCAGGCTCAGAGAAAATAGACTTATTCAGACTTCAGGCTGACCTGGGTGTGTTTGGAGATAAAACTATGGGAAAGCCAGCCTCCACACATAGCAGCCAAGGGCAGACAGAAAGCTGTGTGGCCTCTGTCCCACTGGCTACACTGGCTGCTGGCTACCATTTTGGATCTGGGGCCATTGGGGACTCAGAGTTACTCTGTCCCTTGGTCCTCCCTCTAAGTGCTCTCCCTCACTCCATCCCCTGAGTTTCCCAGAAATGGGCTGAGGCCCATGTTTAGAGTGCCCTTCTTCTCCTCTCCCCAGATGTTGCCCAGAGAGGACCTCTACTGCCCCCCTATTGTGGTCAAGGTCATTGATAATCGTCAGTTTGGCCGCCGACCAGTAGTGGGCCAATGCACTATTCGCTCCCTGGAGAAATTCCTGTGTGACCCGTACTCAGCAGAAAGTCCATCCCCACAGGGTGGCCCAGGTAAAGAGGGAGAAGTGGCCTTCGCTGAGCTGCCCAAAGGTGGGGTCTTTCCTTCCCCAGGTTGGCACATCTAGAACAAGTGATCCTACTTGTGGGTGGGAAGCATGGTTCAAAACACAAGTGGAGATATGGAGGGAGAGGAACAGGAGGTGAGGATGTGGGAAGACACAGGGGGACGGAGCCAGGAAGGGAGGGTCTGGGGGCAGAGAAACACCTCTGCTAGGGAGGGGTGGTGGTGAAATTGAGGGCTCTGGTGACCGTCCCTTGGCTGAGTCCCTCACAGGAGTGGACTTGCTCTCCCTGCAGATGATGTGAGCTTACTCAGTCCTGGGGAGGATGTGCTTATTGACATTGACGACAAGGAGCCTCTCATCCCTAGCCAGGTAGGATGAGCGAGGTGGCAGCTCCCTCCTGCCCTACCCTGCGCTCCTCATCTCCTCTAGCTCCTCCCCTACCCTTGGCTACCATGTAGCCATTATACCCACCCCTGGTGGCTGGGCGCTGCCTGATGGAAGGACATGGGTGGGAACTTTCAGTCTGATTGGAGAAGGGATATGTAGTACTAAGGATAAGATCTAAACTTTCTTCTGGAAGCATGTGAGGAAAATGGACCATTTACGTCGGGGCTGCATTGAAGGCTTTCCGCCTGAGATCCCTCAGGGAGGAGGAGTTGGGAGGGAGTGTCTCTTCTATGTCAGAAGATTATTTTGTGATCTCATGCTTCGAAGCCCCTTGGAGATGACTTAGAGAGAGCAGGCTGTGTTTAGGACTGTAGTATATCTTGCTTGTTCCCCACTTCCAGGACCAGGAAGGGTAGATCTGGGGAAGACTATTGCAATCTGCTGGTAGTCAGTCATTCTTTTGCTGGGAACTCTGCAACCTAGGGCCTGCTGGTGGCCACAGGACATGTCAAGGCATATGGCAGGAAGTCTGTGGCATATTTTATCCAAGGGAGCACTATTCCTAACTTAGACCCTGGATGGGCTCTGCATTCCGTCCAGTACTTGCCCCAAGAGAGGTGGAGAGAGCCCTACTGTGAACCATGCCTGATTTGCTCAGGCTGTCACCCTCCTCTGTGGCTGTGCCTGCTGTTGCTCATACACCTGAGTGCTCCTAGAGCTTCAGGCTACCTGAGACAGTCTCCCAGCTTGTTTGACGATATCCTACCCTCAGGCTGTGGTGAATAGATGGGGGTGGGGAGGTCAATGGTTGGATAGATAGATGGATAAACACGTGACACAAGCAAGCCCCTGTGCTCTTCAAGCCACCCATTAAATTTTAGCTTTGCACAGGAGAGCAAACCTGAGTGCTGAGACGGCCTCAAGATCCTCAGAGCTCAGCTCTGAAGCGTTCCCTGGAAATACTGAGTGCCATTTTATGCCACTTTCTCAATTTCCCATTCTCCTGCTACCTCCAGGGAAGCATCTCCAGTTTTGCTCCTGGAGCCATGCTGCTGCAGAGGCAAGAAGTCTTGCTGCATGGTTTCACCAGTGCTGAGAGGGTGTCAGCATCCCAAGCCCTCATCTCTCAGCCTCTCTGCCCTGCCAGCCTGTCTGCTGAGACAACCTTTGCTCAGCTTGTTATTTGAGACTCAGCTTAAGAATGCTCACCACTTCTCTGGCAGGATCTTGGCCACTGCATCAGCTCTAGGCCCTGCATGTGCCTCTTGGTCTCAGCATCTTCTCCAGACTAAATGCATGACAGCAGCAAGGTGTCTTCCTTTTTATGTCTCCAGTGCCCAGCACAGGGCCTGGTTACAGGAGGTATTTAATGATAATCTGTCTAAATGGGTGGGTGGATGAATGAATGGATGGATAGATGGATGGGTAGATGGATGGATGAATGAATGGATATCTGGCTAGAGAATAGACAGATGGATGGATAAATTAATGGATAGATGAGAGGATGAGAGGATAGATGGGTGGGTAGATAGATGGCTGATGGATGAACAGATGGGTGGATAGGTGAGTGGATAGGTGATGGATGTATGAATGACTGGATAGACTGATAAGTGGATGCATGGGTAGGTAGGTTGATGTGGGGGTGTTTGGATAGACAGGTAGATAGACTGGTGAACAGATGAATGGAGATACATATGAAAGAATAGACAGATAATTTGCCCATTATCTACATGAGTCTGAGGAAGAATGTTTCCTAGCAGAGAAACCTGAGTGGAAATTTGAGATGGCTCTACAGTGCTGCCAGTACACGTTTGTGTTTTGTCTTCCTTGTTGGTATTTGTGGCTAAGTGAATCCCAACCCATGGCTTGTCCTCTCTCAGCTCTTATTTCCTGCGCCCTTCACAGGCCCATCTGAGTTATAACTAAGTACATGGCTTCCAGAAGTATTGCTGCTCTTCGTGTGCTACCTTCAGTGTCCATAAGCTTAGATAAGGAGGGATCATTTGGGTCCTGTTGGCTAAAGAACAGCCAAAAGTAGACAGTGAGAAGGCCCAGGCTGGACAGACTCCTGGCCCTGACATGAGGGGCCCAGGGCTGGGCCTGAATGAGAGTCAGAACCAGAGATAGGCCTGGGCTCCGTGTGAGCACATGGGCACTCTGACTGGAGCAGGAGCTGGGCTGCTGGAGTTGTGCCACACAGGCAAGGATGACTTTGCCTAGGCTGGGAGATGGCAGGAGGAAGACGAGGACAAGAGCAGGAGGAGAGAGACCAGCTTGCTTTGATGGGAGAGGCCCCTGGGTCCCATTCTTACTGAATATACCATCTGTCAGGAACATACTGTCTTGGTGAGGTGATATGTGTGTTTACATAGCAAGGGTGTGTGTGTGTGTGTGTGTGTGTGTGTGTGTGTGTGTGTGTATGCTGAATGTGGGTTTCAGACTGGATGTTGGGGTGTGTGTGTTTATATATGTGGTGTTTGTATATGTTGTATATGTGTATAGTGTAGGTTCCATGCAGATTTAGGGGTATGGTGTATATGCACACATAAGGCAGGTAGGTGTGTGTGTGTGTGTGATAAGGTGGTCTATCTGTGTATATGTGTGTGCAGTAAGGTGGTCTATCTGTGATAAGATGATGTGTGGTGAGGTTGTTTGTGAGTGTGTATGTGTGTGCTTACATGTGGTAAGGTAGTATGATTTTGGTAAGCTGGTGTATGCATGTGGTAAGGAGATGTGTGTGGTAAAGTGCATGCATGCGGTGAGATAGTATGTGTGCATATGTGTGGTGAAGTGGTGTACGCATGTGCTGATGCAGTGTGTGTGTGTGTGTGTGTGTGTTTATTGTAGGTATATGTGGATAGGGGTGTGGTGTGTCTCTGTGTGTGTGTGTTGAAATGCTACGCATGCCTGTATGGTATATGCATTACTGAGGGCACAGCTGGCAGGTGGCATGGAGAAGTCCTGAAAAAGTGGTGGGGGCCTTCTCTCTCATGGTGGGCTGGGGTGTGGGCCGCTCTCAGGCTCAGGTTAATTTGGAGCTCACTTCTCCAGTTATAGTCTTGAGGCTGCCATGAAGGTGGAAACACAGTCCCAAAATTGGAGCAGCAAATTATGGCCACAGCCTGGAGGGGAGCGTGTAATTTCTGCAGCTGCATGGAGCTTTGGTGCTATGTTTAGCTGCATGTGTTCCTTTTGCTCTGGTGACCTGCCTGTCCCCCTCACCTTGTTTAAAAAGGGACACTTTCAAAATAACAGTGAGGCCCTTGAGGGGTCAGAGCAAGAAGGGGAGGGACAGAGCCATCTTTGGCCATACCGGGGCTGCTGGAGGTACGCACCAGTCTATTCTGGAAGGTCCTACTGTACCCAATATTGGCCAGCAGCCCTGGCTGGTTGCCATTTAATCTACCTGACTTCCAGACTTGGCTCTGGGGCTCCTCAGTGAGGAGAGGGCTGGAAGTCTAAACCACACTCTGGGTCTCAACAGAGCCTCTGCTCACTTCTGCCCTATACCCGACCTCTCTTCCTGCACAGAAAGGGAACCTGACCAGGGCGTTGCCTTTTCAGGTCCTCTTGGAGGATCATTGAAGAGGGAGGCTGGTGCTGGTGGCTGTGGGTCCCCACAGGCCCCTGGCTTCTCCAACCTCAGCTCCCGCCCCCCCCCTCCCGCTGCAGGGCCTCCACCCCAGCCCTGCTGTGCTTCCTTCTCCCTCTGCCCTGCCTTGTTCACCTGCTGCTTGGCTGTTCACCCATCTGAGCCCTGTCCTCTCACCCGGGCTTCTTGTCACGGCCTTCAAGCATGTCTGAGGGTCTTCTATAAGACATCAAAGTACAGTCCTAGAGATACCAACTGAGGGTTTATGGTGGGAAGTAATTTCTAGGACAGGCTGCAGGGGTGAACTGGGAGGCTCCTTCAGCTTCCTTCATGTAGGTTTGGGGATTCCTGTGGTCCCCAGCTTCTGAGGATTGAAGCTGAGGCTCTTGCTTGGCTACCCTGCCCAGCGGGTGTGGGCATGTTAGTGACAGAAGGAGCAAATGAAGGGACGGTGGGGACTGGAACTGTCCCTGGAGCAGGCAGATCTGAGACAGGCAGGGAGAGTGGCTGAGTAGCGCCACCTGAATGTGTGGCGGCAAAGGCAATTAGATAGCAGCAGGAGATCAAACCAGGCTGGCAAGACTTCACCACATTTAGACTCTGACTCACCACTCGTTGTTGCTCTGGGTCATTGTGGTTCAGGGAGTGCATGGAACTATCTATCCAAGGTCACATAAATGGTTTGGTCATGGAGCTGGTATTGTCCAACTGGGGACAGCATACTCTTCACACAGCTGATTCAGAGGGTGCCTGGAGGAAAGTGGGGGGAACCATATTCCTCAGGGCTGGCCAACCTTCCCTGTCACAGATCCTCATCCTCAAATCTTGCTCTCAAATTCCTGTCACTAACTGGCATGTTTAATTTGTAGCTCGCAGATGGGCTGTCAAGCTTGACCCCAACTAACCTGAGGTCTTCTCCGTCCAGTCCTCATGTAGGTATTTTTCGTTATTTGTTGGCTCGATTTTCCTTGTGAATCTGGGAATAAAAACAAAAGATAAGGAGGAGAGGAGGCATTCCTGGGCATGGTGCATCAATGGAGGGTGGGGAGAAGGCTCTGGGGTGCAGTCCCATAAATCTCTGCCTCTGACCAATGTCCTACCCCTCCTGAGACTTACTTCAGTCCTGGTTACCCATGTGGGCTGGGCTTTGGTGTGGCTTCAAGGGCCAGAGGAAGCAGGCATGTGCCTAGCTTCGACTCTGCCCTTTGGGACTTGGGCCTGAGAAGGCTCTTCAGAGGGCAGCAGCAGCCTTCTTCCCTGTTACTTCCAGACACATGTGGGTGTGGCTGAGGACTCCTGGTGGATCCTGGTGGATGCTGGTGGATGCTGGGGTCCAAGTGGCTGGGCTAGTGTCGGCACTGTGGTGCCCAGTTTCTGCTCTGCTCATCTAGAAGGTTCAGGCTTCTTTCTGAATTACATTTTGTGGAAAATATATCTCCATTCTCTGCTAAGATTGTTTAAGCATGTGCATGTTTTTAGGTGTTTTTTATGTACTTGCTTATACTTTGAGTTTTACAATGTTAGAATTATATTGCACTTTCTTATAATCTGCATTGCAGAGCTTAAGCATATAGTGTGAATGCTCTCCCACTATTTATATATGTTTTTTAAAAATATGGCTGAATGTCACATGGGCCTCCGGAAGTGCTAACCACTCACCACTGGACACTTGATTGGTTGCTTCTGACTGTTGTTCTCTTTCACATCCTTAGAAAGCTTAGTTTGCTATCTATAGGTCAGGTTATTTAATTTATTCCTAGGTATTTTGTAGGCTTTATTACTATTCTCAGTGGAATATCTTTCTTTTTTGTGACTATAATTCTCACTAGGAAATCTCCCTACCCCTTCTCCCCTCCCCTCCCCTCCTCTCCTTTCCTTTCTTCTGTATCAGGAATTAAGCCCAGGGCCTGTGCATGCTAGGCAAGTTCTGTTACCCTGAGCTACAGCACCAGGTCCTGCAACAGTCTGAGTGTTCAGTCTTACCAATATCGTTTGGTGCTTATCAAGGTGATACTGTACAGTACTCTGATAATATAAACCACAACAGCCCCAGGTTCCTGGGGTAAACCCAAGCCTTGCTGTCTGTCGAGTGTTCATAGCTTACTCAGGCTGAGACGCTCTTCCCTGAGACAAACAGGAGGTCAGCTGGCTGGTGGGACAAGTCGGTTAGACTGGACCATCAAACTCCGACAAGCAGGCTTCCTGCCAGTATGCAGCTTGTCTCCCAGTCAGCTGACACAAGCCGGACTCCCTTTGGTTCTGGAAGTGATGAATGGAGGGCTGTTACCCTTTCACTTAAAACCACAGCCAACATGTAATATCTGTGATGTTTAGCCTTCAGTTTATTAATGTTTGAGAGGAATGCAACGATGCTACAAAAACATCAGAGTGTGGAGGTCTTTGAAAATTTCAGATCTGTCTGTTATCTTCATGCCAGTTGTTTGCACCTTTAAAAATCATTAGTTCAAATTTTATCGTTTTTTTGTCATATTTGTGTCATTACACTGTTAGTGCAGCTGGCAGGAAGAGGGTGGTGGCAGGCACACAGCTTGCCTGCCTGCGGGAGCTGCTGAGGGTGTGCGAGGGCAGGGGCAGGCCTTCCGCTGGCACTGGCCTTTATGCAGCAGACTGTGGAGGGGTCTGTCCATGCCAGGCAAGAGAGATCCTCTCCTCTACCTTTGATTAGAGTGGCTGATTTTTATTTAGGATTTCTGCACCTTTGCTAGTGTTGCTTTGGGCTGTCTTAATCTGGCTTTGATGCCAGAATTCCACGTGTCTTCCACACCTGCACTACTGCCTCTGCTGTTGAGCAGCCACTGTGGCCTTAGGATTGACTTTTTAACTCCCCTCCATCCCTCCTGCCCTTCATCCCTCCAGCCCTCCCGGCCCCCCCCCCCGAGTGTGTGTATGCATACATTATAGGCTAGATCTGCATATGAAGGAGAACATGCATTTTTTTCTCATTCTAAGCTTGAATCACCTCACTTGATACTGTGCTTTTCTGATTGATCCATTTTCCTGAAAGTGATTTTGTTTTTCTCTGTAGCCGAATAAAACTCCATTATGTAGATGTTCCCCACTGCCATTACCTGTTCATCTGTTGATGTATATTTAGGCTGGCTCTGTTCCTTGTTCTTTAGAGGTGCATTTTCCAGTTAGTTGTTATTCAAATGTAAATGAAAATCAGTCCTCATATATGCTGGTCCTGTTAATTCTCCTGACTCAAGTGGTCTGAGTTTTACTCAGTTATATAATTTGTAATTAATCACTTTTGCTTTTTTTGTTTGTGTTTTTTTTATCTTTATTGTTTTGTTTTCCTGCCTTATTACACTGGCTAGGACCTCTAGGTTGTTGTTTTATGTGATAGATTATTCTGTTCCTATTTTTTTAATGAATACTTTTGGTTCATCAAGGAGCATGGAACTTAAGAGCTGAATGACGATAACAGATAGTTAACATCTGTTATCAGGAATGCCGTTGCTTCTCAAGCATCTGTTGAAACGGTCATGTGATTTCTCTCCTTTGTTCTGCTCATGTGACTCACTTTCACTTATTTTCCTTTACTGAAACAGCTTCACATGTCTGAAACAAAGCAACCTGGTCACGACATATTTTCTTCGCATATTCCATCTGCAGATATTTAGTTCTGTATGTCTTTGGTTCTTTCTTTTTTTTCTTACGTAGCCCTGGCTCTCCTGGAACTCATAGAGATCTGCCTGCTTCTGCTTCCTGAGTGCTGGGATTTAAGGTATGTGCATGGTCCCAAGATTTCTTTTCTGGTCTCAGTTTAGGTGAATGATAACTGCTTGGGCTCTCCAGGCTTCAGTGTCTAGGTAATAGTCATCTTATAAAAAGCTTGGGTGAGGATGAACTTTCTCTGGTCTCTAAGAAGACAAAATAAGCCTGGCATCATCATTGCTTGTGTTTGGCAAATTCACTTGTAAAGCTGTCTAGACTTAGCATTCTTTTTGGGATATTTTAAAGTGCTGTTGTAATTTTAAGACTCTTTATAGGACCTTTGAGATTTTCTGCTTCTAGGTGAGTCACTTTTGGTGATTTATATTTTATAGGAATGTATCCATTTCCTCCCCAAATATTAGCATAGCAATTTTTTGTAATGCCCTCTTAATTTTTTTCTAGTTTTTCTTCTCCATCTACCCGTGTCTCCCTTATTACTAGGATTTTATTTTATTATTTTTGTCACACATTGTCAGATTATTTTCAAAGAATCAATTTTTGAATTGATCTTCCATTTTGTTTCCTTATTTCCTAGCTGATTAATATTTTTATTATTTCCTTCCTCCCATTTGGGGTGTTTATTATATTTTTAACCTCTATGTAAACATTGAAGGCTATAAAATTCCCTGTTAAGTATTGTGTTATGCTTCCCACAGGACTTGTCAAGCAGTATTTTTGCCATTTTTGTATTCTGAATATTTTCTTATTTCATTTTGACACCTGAGTTGTCTACAAACATTTTAGAAGTTCCTAAATTTATTTCAAGTTATCTTTCTGTTGTTGTTGATACTGGCACAGCTTAGCTTTATTGTGGACCAGAGGATGTAGTCTGTGTGTAATAATACTCAGGAGTGACCTTTAAGGCCCCAGGAAAAGGTCCATTTTTATGACTGTCCTGAAGAATGTGTGTTCTTCAAATGTGTTTTACAGGCTACATGTCTACTCAGGACACTTTGTTAATATATTATCAAAACTTGGGTTCCTTTGTTTTGTTTAATTTAAAAACTATATGTCTGAGTCTGTGTGTGGTGTGTGCACATAAATACAGATGCCTGTGGAGGTCAGAAGAGGTCGTCTGATCTCCAGAAGCTATAATTACAGGGTGCTGGGGACTTAACTTGAGCAGTTTGTGCTCTCTTTCTCTCCATGCATATGGTTTACTGTATATATATACACTTATTATTTATATATATACACACACATATATATATGCCCATGGTTTACTGCACATAATACACAGGGCTACAGCCCTGGCTGTCCTGAAATTTGCTAAGTAGACCAGGTTGACTTCAAACTCACAGAGATTCACCTGACCCTGCCTCCTGAGGCCTGGGATTAAAGACATGCATCACTCCACCATGATTCTCTATTCTTTAAAAATGATTCATCCTGGGGGCTGGAGAGATGACTCAGAGGTTAAAAGCACTGACTAGTCTTCCAGAGGTCCT
Source organism: Mesocricetus auratus (assembly GCF_017639785.1). Taxonomy (NCBI): domain Eukaryota; kingdom Metazoa; phylum Chordata; class Mammalia; order Rodentia; family Cricetidae; genus Mesocricetus; species Mesocricetus auratus. The sequence continues at coordinate 146,973,808 of NW_024429266.1, read as the reverse complement.
GAATTCAATTCCCAGCAACCACATGGTGGCTCACAACCATCTATAATGAGATCTCATACCCTCTTCTGACATGCATACCAGAACACTGTATGCATAATAAATAAATAAATCTTTAAAAAAACAAAAATTGCATCATCCTGTCAATTTTTACTGATTATTTGATTTTTTTTCCATCTTATTCTGTGCTTCTTTTTTTTTAAATTTCTTCCTTCCCCCTTCTCTCTTTGGTTTTTCAAGACAGGGTTTCTCTGTGTAACAGTCCTGCCTGTTCCGGAACTCACTTGTAGACCAGGCTGGCCTTGAACTCACTGTGATCTGCCTGCCTCAGTCTCCCGAGAACTGGGATTAAAGGTGTGAGCCACCTCCGCCCAGCCTTATTTAATCTTAATGTGCATCTTTGATTTAGCAAAGCCTAGTTTAATTCACACATACAGCTTCTTCCAGGGTATGACTGAGAACCTGAATAGTCTCCAAATACCGTCACTCTTCTGTTGGACATGTCAGTTTCACCTTGTAAATGACATATAAGCCCGTTTTTGTTTTTTTAAGCAATAAGTTTTCTTTTAGCTATGTTCAGATTTACTATTAGCTTTGTGTAGTAGCCTTCCTTCGTCTGATTTTACTTTTTCTTTAAGTAGAATCTGTTGAAATTCTTATGTGGGAATCGGTTTATTTTAGGCTTTTCCGCTTTCTAAGTGTTTGAAAACACTTTTATTTCACGCTGCTTTTAAGACTCCAGTTTCACTGATATTATTTCTGTCAACAGTGTCTCTCTCTGAAGACGTTTCTGTTTTCATTGGTTTTGGGTAGTTCTCAGTTGTCATGTCTTCCAATGTTATCTAGTCCCTGTTCTTTTCACCGTTCCCTCTGGAGCTCTGAGGAGACACACCATGGACCAACTAAATTTGCATGTTATATCTGACACTTTATCTGTGGCTTCTGCATTCACAAATGTAAATAACACAGATTGAAAATATTAAAAAATATGCCTATGACAAACACACACAGTCATTTCCTCACTTAATGCAGTTTAACAACTATTTACACGGCATTTGATTCACACTGAGCATCACAAACAATATAGAGATGATTGGCAGTATGCAGGAGGATGTGTGTAGATTATATGCAAATTATACATAATCATAGGTAAAGGCTTGAACATCTTCAGATTAAGACCACCCAGGGGTCCTGTAGAAACTAAGATTTACTCTGTTAATTTCTTCTTTTTAAAAAGATTTATTTTATTATTTATTTATGTGCATGTGTGTGTCTGTGTGCATACAAGTGTCTACAGAGGCCAGAAGAGGTCATTGGAGTTATTGACGGTTATGAGGCATCCCATGTGAGTGCTGGGAGCCAAACTTTGGTCCTTTGGAATAGCAGCAAGCACTCTTAACTGCCGAACATCTCTCCAGCCATGGGAATACATTTTTAAAAATAGATTTATTGTATTTTTAAAATGTGTATGTTTGTGTGCCTGTGTATGGGTATGTGCATGGCAATACAGGTACCCAGTGACGTCAGAGGCATTGGATGCCTTTGGAATTGGAGTTCCAGATTGTGTGAACTGGGAGAATGCTTCATGCTCCTAACCACCAAGTCATCTCTCCAGCCCCCATGGCTTTTTTTCCCTAATGATACACTTGCAGTGACTTTTAAAGATTCGTCTTCTATTTATTTAATGTTGCTAGTTTCTGATCCTTTATTTCATCCAGTTTACTGAGTTTGTCATCTCAAGATTTACATTTTTTGAACGTTCTTTCTTCTCCAGTCTGTTTAGTTTTAAGGTCTCTGTGTGTCTTTTGTCTCCTGGAGGGTCCTTTGGTTCACACGTTCTTCCTGACACTTCTGCTTTTTGTTCTCACGGGTCTGCTTCTGCTGTTGGTTGATCCTCACTGGCACACACTCGTGGTGTCTTGTTCCTCATGTGTTGTACTATTTTTTGATCATGAACTCATGCTCTTTGGAACTTTATCTGAGAATTCTTTGAGGCCTGGATGGAAGTCACATTCTTCCAGAGAGGATGCGTGTTTACTTTTACCAGAAGCCTGGAGACACTACAAACCCAGATTCACTTCAAACTAAATGTTCAGCCGTGGCTTTTGGGGTCCCATAGTCAGTATGCATTTGGCTCCTCATTTCTCTGGAGTTTTCCTTTTTCATTCTTTGCACCTTCATCATCTCCAGAGTGAATCAAGGTTTTAAAGATGCCTGTGGATGTGATGAACTTGCTGGGGAGATTTCTCTGGTTGTCTAGTTAGCCTTTTAGCTGGAAATTGAAATCTGTTTCAATTTGAAATCTGACAGTCCTGTTTTCCATCAAGCAGGTTATGTCTCCTCCAGGACCCAGAGCTCTGGTTTCCTGTCAATGGCATCTTCTCCAAACGTCCCACGAACATGAACAAAGCCATTTGTTCTGTGCTGGACTTGACTCTTTGGCTCAGGGAAACATTTTTCTCAGTCCTCTGATTGTTTCCTTCTTTTGACTCTCAGTTCCATCTTCCTGTCCTTTGCTTAGCCTACAGAGAGGGAAGCTCTTATTCATTAAGCAATGGGAGCTGAGGTAGAGTCTGACCCTGAATGCATAGACATTTTTAAAAAGTCAATGCAGATCAGCAAAAGATGGAGACAGTTTAGAGTTGCTGGAGTTTTACTTTGCCAATTGGGAATCCAACAGGGTGAAAGAAACCAGAAGGAACCCAGAACCACAGGCTCTTACCACTTTTTTTTTCTGGAAGCTGAAGACTGTGTGTTTGCTATGGCAGCCAGCATTATCTAATGAAGTCAGAGTCACAGTCCTACCAATGGACTCCTGTGTAAGAGTTTCCTAAGTAAAGCAGGATTGGCCTTTTGCACTAGGCCATCTGAGCAGACGTATCCTACAGTGTTGGTTGAGGAGATTCTGAAGTTTGTGGCATCCCCTAACCCTGTTCAAGCTTCCACATGAAGAATTCCAGCTTGCATTTGCAGAAAGAACAATGGCTACCTTGTCCATAAGACCCTGGACATTGGTCTAGCTCATGACCTCTCTGTAGACCATATGAGTAGAGGGGCAACTTGTGCTTGGAAGTGGGTAAGAAATGTAATGGTAGCTGACCAAGAATGACAGATATATCTATCTCTGAAAGTGGGGACGACTTTGTTACTCAGAGCCCTGATGGCGCTTGTGCAAACACTGTCACTATTTCCACATCCTTCCAGGATACCTCATTGCTTCTCATTTTCTATCCCCACATTCTTCTCACTAAGAAGTAACACTATGGGAGGACATTCTTTCCTATTGAGGTGATTTTAGCCTCTCCTTTTCTTGACCTACCACTCATTTAAATCAAGGTCACTTTCTCCAGGAACAGCCTTATTTTCCCCAATTCCAAGTTTGGACAGAATGCCTTATTGTGATTCATGAGTCTCGACAGCAATTTATCCCAGGACTTTGAAGTAGATGTTTTTTGACCAAAGCAATCAGTTACTGGGTGTCAATCATGAGCAAGGGGCATTCTCATTCTGTTTCCACCAGCACTATGATCACAGGCATGCTGCCATGCCCAGCTTCTTGTCTGGGTTCTGGGGACTGACCTCAGATCTTCATGCTTGCAAGACTTTACTAACTCACCATCTCCGCATCCTCCATACTCACTGTTTTTTCCTTATTCCTGTATCTATCAGCTGAGCTACTTAGGAGATAGATATAGGTTTCCTAAGGCCATGTATGGATGGTATTGGGAATGTTAGAATCACTACAGACATTTAAAAGTTGCAAAATCTCCTGCCATTAGCCATATCCCTAATGTCCATGGTACGGGTGCAGGCTGGTCTCTGTGACTCCCATGAGCTCTGATGTGGTGTTTGATGCCTGTCCTTGGTGTCATTTAGGTCTTCCTTGTGATCATTCTCTCATTTTCTCTGAAGAAATACAAATCGCCCATCAAATGACAAGTGAAGGCATAGGGTGGGGTGGGGTGGGGGCGAGGGGGAGGGGAGGGAAGTCAGCACTGCAATCTGTTAGCTATTTGGAGTAATTGGTTATTTGCTGTGTGTGCGGGTTGGGAAGCCCAGCACATACTTTACGGTCTCTCCTGTTACGGGGGCTGGAGTCACCCGCCGATATTGGATCCTGGTTGCTGGAGCCCTTGGCTCGGGGCGCCTTCCCCCTGCTTGGCATTCCTGCGGTCTCCTTGGGGGTGCACCCCTCCTCCCTCGGTGCACACTGCAGGGGGGACAGCCTGGGGTGAAACGTCTGGCAAACTCCAGGCCCCCATCAGAGAGGAGGCGGCCCTAGCTCCTTCCAGCCAGCCTTCCCTGCTTCTGCCCTCACTCTGCTACCTCCTTCTCCCCGAGGGGGTCTTCCCCTGGCAGGAGGGACCTACTTGCCTTTCCATAGAAAAGTTTCTTCTCTTCTTAGAGGGACATCCACAACTTACCCTGACAACCTACTGGCCAGAGAGCTTTCACCAGTATTAACATAATGCCTCCTTATCTTTCCTGGTCCTGCACATGCTCTACTCCCTAGCCTGGGTTCAAAGGATCTTGGAAGGCGCACAGCCTTCTGTGCTGAGCACAGGGCTCCTTTGGGGCTCTTGGGGGAAGCTTCATCCCTCGCCCTGGGTCTTTGATACATCTCTACAGGAGCACGGGAAATCAGAACCAAGTAACAACTTTGACAAAGATTTGAAAAGTTAACGTGATTTTGCGTATGAAAATGCACACGGTAACTGGAAAGTGGGTTGACTTTGGCACAGAGAGAGCTCCCCCCCAAATCCCTTTTAAATTGAATTTAAGATAGCTAATATTAGTGTCTGTAGTTTGATGGATGCCTCTGCAGTCCCGGGAAGGTCTTCAAAAATAGTTTTTCTCTTAAGTAGATTGCTGGAACTCTTGTTAAGCAAAACTGTCTCCACAAGCAGAACGAAGGTTAGGTAAGCTCCCGTGTCCCCCGGGCCCTTCTGGAACCACCACAGATTCTGAATTAGAGATGTTGCATTATTTTCTTCATAGGGTTGAAGACTCATCTGGAATCTCCTTCCTCTCAGCCCACCGAGTAGATTCCATTCTCTCAGGCATTCTGCACTATACCCTAAGGGAGCCAAGTTGTAGGCCAACTTAGACTTCTGAGTCTGGAAATGGCTAACAGCCCAGTTCCCTCAGGCCTCTCACCCATGTGTTCAGAAACCTGCATTTCCTCAGGCCCTTCATGCATGTAGCCAGAAGTCCAACTTCTCCCAGGTTCCTCACCCATGAGGCCAGCAGCCTGGTTCCCTCAGGTCCCTCCCCATGGGGCTAGAAGCTTGGGTTCCATGAATGCTCCTCACCCATGTAGGGCACATGTTTCAAAATAAAAATAAACTAAAGTGTAGAGGAAGGGCATATAGCAAGCCTGGATTCCCTACAGGTCCTTACACGTTTAGCAAGTTCAATTCCCTTGACCAGAAATCCTATTCAGGTGGGCCCCATCTATAAGAGGCTGACAGATAATCAGGCTGTCTTTGCTGAAGTTCATGTGAGTGTATTTATTAGGCCTTGGAAAGCAATTGAGCTAAAGACCTTCCTTCTTTTACGCTCTGCTGACACAGCTTGAAGGTGGGATGCATGGTATAGGGATCCTTCTACAGACCAGGAGGCATGGTGTAAGGACCCTTTTATAGACAAGGCTAGTATCCAGGGAGTGTCAACAAGAGGTTGGAAATGATTGATGTTTGCTGTGAGTGGGTAGAGTTCTTCTGAGTCATTGGTAGCGGGATTTGGGCATCTGTCTTCGTGGTTTTGGGGGGTATCAAGTGGTTTACTGTGAGGTAGATTTGAAGTCATATCTGGGCTATGTCAGCCTGAGGACATATATGTTGCATATGTGTTTGTGCTTGTGTGTGCAAATTGTCCTCAGTTTTTCAGACCTCTGGAAATTAATTGACATCCTGTCATCATTTGAATCGTGAAGATGTCGCACCCGAGTTAGCAAAATTGGGTATCAACACTGAGGATGTTGGCACTGTCAACAGGAACAGTTACTATGATAACCAACACCAGGCTCAGAATATTTCTTAGACATCAGTGCAGAGCCTCATAATACCCTGTTGTCCAGCTGACTGAAAATCATTTTTCTAAGAGAGGAATAGCATTCTGTGTAGTCTGGGATAGTGACTTAATCTCACAAACAGGAGCCCATTGCCTCACTTAGAAGAGGGTGTGTGCTTCTACGTAGTGACCTTCAGCTTGACTTCATAACCTTGGTGGTGAATGAGCTTGACCAGCAGGTCTTCTCTGATTCAAGTGGGTGTTCTGGGAAGGAAAGTTCTGTCCATGAACTGCAGCAAGAAGAACGAGCCTGTCACCTCAGCCACTTGGGAGGTTCAGATGTCAGAATCGATAGTTGACCAGCCTAGGCAACTTAGTGAGACCCTGTCTCAAAATAAAAACAAGCTAAAGGGGGGCATGTAACTCAGTAATGGAGCATTTGCATAGCATGCACAAGGCTCTGAGTTCCATGCCCAGTTTCTCTCTCTCTCTCTCTCTCTCTCTCTCTCTCTCTCTCTCTCTCTCTCTCTCTCTCTCTCTCTCTCTCTCTCTGTGTGTGTGTGTGTGTGTGTGTGTGTGTGTGCATGCCCCTGATCCCACAAGAAGAGTTAGAATTTTTCGCACCAGTTTTGCTTTCTGTGGTCATGAGAGGCATGAGGCACTGGGTTGATGATGCTTGGACCATACCATGCTGACTCAGGTCTTGGAGGATTTTAGGGTGCCTGTTTGACTGTCTTTGTTGCCTAACTTTGTTTGCTCAGCAACTGACTGTTGGCTATTAGCTGGAATCCAAGAGGCTTCAGTCCATGCCTTGGTCAAACTGACTTGGCTGGCTGGTGGAAAGATGAATGGCCTTGAACCCTGGGCATGGGTGACACAGGGACAATGTCCAGATTTCTGGTTCAAGCTTCAGATAACACTTTAGAAACCAGTCTTTGCATTTCTGCTTCCTCTTTGCTGTGGTCCAAGGTTGATGTTTATCAATTTCCAGATGAGGTCAAGCACACAGTTGACACTGGAGGCCACAGGACCAGTTTCCTCCCTTTGTGGGGTGGAGACTCAGTTTCTGGGGCATAGCTGGCTAAGACCTGGAGGGTTCACCTCAAGGCTGTGCTTATTTATTTTGGAACTTCCTTGGCAGGTGAAATGGGCTTGAGATAACTCCCCCAAGAAGTCAGGCTGGGGTAATGGCAGGAATGATATTTTCAAGTCATATCCGTGAGTGTGTTAAAAATATCACTTTATTTTCTGTAAGTCAACTTAATCTCCCTTTGAGCTCTCATTTTTTCCTAATGGCAGAAAATCTCTGGTAATCTTAGGCATTTTAGGTTTAAACTTAGTCACTTTGGGCTTACTTTTCCCCTCCACACCCCAGAGTGGGGGGTGGTGGCTAAATTCTGGTTTGGCCTTCTTTAATGTTATTTCTCCAGGGAGGGCGGCCTGATTCCCAGCACCAGTCCACCCTGGCATCTCTGGGCTCTGACTTGGGGACACATGGATCAGATTATGCTCTCTGACATCTTCTCTTAGTTCCACATCTCCTGGTTCTCTCTCTCTGTCTCTCTCTCTGTCTCTCTCTGTCTCTGTCTCTCTCTCTCTCTCTCTCTCTCTCTCTCTCTCTCTCTCTCTCTCTCTCTCCCTCTCTGCTCTCTCTCTTTCTGTCTCTCTTACCACTTTGCCTCATCCTCTTTCCCTCCTGTCCTAACCTGCAGGCTTAGCTGTGGAGTCTGTAACACTAATCTGCCGTGTCACTCTGAGGTCTACAGGAAGTGCTATGGATTTACTTTTGTTATATCTGTGCAGCTTCCTATCCAGTGCCCTGGCACGGTTCTTCTAGTGACCTCTGACCAGCTGTATACCAAATCATGCAGTTCATTCATGGAGAGTGAATCCAGGGGAGTTAGGATGTCTTGCTTTGGTACCCCCAAATGTCTATCTTCTTATTCTCTGATGGGGAAGAACTGGATGAACAAAATGCTTTCTTAAACCTATTATTACTATTATTTTTGAGTTAGGTCTCATAGATCTCAGGCTCACTGTGGAACTGAGAGTAATCTTGGTCTCCTGATCCTCATTCTTTGACCTTCCATCTGCTGGGATTACAGGTGTGCACCACCATCCTTGGTGTGTGCAGTGCTGGGAGTCAAACCTAAAACTTTGTGCAGACTAGGTAAGCACTGTATCAGCTGAGCCACACCCCCAGTTCCTTAAATACATAATTTGATGACACATTACCTATTCTTGGTGTTTGAAACCAAAGACTGTCACTTGTTTCCCCTCCTCCAATGTTTAAGAACTCATATACCCATCAAATATCTCCTGAGATGCAAGGTATTACCAGGAAGTGATTTAAGAACCGAGACTGGTCATGTGATCAAAGGACCCTGACTTCACGGGAAGACACCCAACTAAAAAGACCTAAGCAAGGTCTAGCTAATAATGTCTGGTGGGGACCACTGCTGTGTAGACAAAGCAAGTTTTGAGGGGAGTGGGAATTTCTGGGAAGGAGCTGTAGTTGGAAACAGAGAATGGGAGAGAAAGGTTGAGAGTGCATTGGAGGCAAGCTTGAAGGGAAGGAAGTGGTCATAGATCCATGTTGTAGAACACAGACCTCTGAGCACACTGGATGCTATCTTCATCAGGTCAGCTTTGCCTGCCTACAGTAGGCCATCGGGAATGGGGCTGCTGGCTGATAATATTTCCTCATTGAAGGAGGGAATGTGGATGGCCAGTAGACCTTCACCAGAGAGTCCTCTCTGCTCCTCTCAGCCATTTGGATGCAGTTATGCCTTAATTGCACAAGTTCCTTGGGAGTCTTGGGAGGTGCTAGAGTATATATATAGTCTGGTGAAGGTTAGTGTGACTGTGAGGAAGCCATCATCCACGCTGGGTGAAGACTTTTCAGTGTGGCTGCTTAGTGGTCACTCACACTTCTCTTACTCATGCTCTTCAAGTGATCCCAGGAAACTCACTGGGTCCTCAGGGTAAACTTTGGGGAAACATACTTTGGTTTGAGGTTGGGATCTTATGAGGAGGTGATAGGCATTGATGATCCCCCCTCAGGATGATAGAAGCCCTTCAAGAGAAAGGCAAGAGAGTGTCAGACAAGCTTGGCTAGGATGGCGGGAGAGGGTGAGCTGTCGAGAAGGCAGAAGATGGGAGGGGAGAGAGCAGCAGTCTCTGACCTCTGAGTCTTGGGAGGTTCTTGTAAGAGGCTTTAGCTCATTCCCAGTCAGGTGACATCAGAAGGCTGTAATACAGAGGGCCAAGATCCACTTACAGACTATAGGGCTGTGGTGGTGTGAGAGGTGGGAGGCCAGTATGAGGGGAGGGTTTGGCCAGAGCGGCAGTGACAGGGGTTGGGGTGGGGAATGGCAGATTCAGAATGTGCTCTGGAGCTGGGACTGAGTTGCTGAGAGCTGCCTGTGGGAATGAGGAAGAGATGTCTAAAGCTGGTCTGAGCATCTGGAAGGAGGGGCTGCCAGTCATTTATGGGAGGGAGGCTATAGGAGGAGCAAGTGACCTGCTGATAACTGGACCTGACAGGACATTAGAGAGGCTCATACGGCATACAGTGGCAGACATACACCAGGCAGCTGGAGTTTGGAGGAACCATTAGGCTCTCTATCATGAGACAAATCAATGTCCACTTTATTTAAAGAGTGGCTGGAAGGGAACTCCAAGAGAAGGTGCCTACAGAAGAGAGGGGGTTTGGATAACTGATTTGGGCATACTTGGAGGACCTCAGAGTGACTAATGAGGGGCCAGCTCTGGAGGCTGAGAGATGTGGCAGTGAGACAGCAGGACCACACTATGATGGACAGGCAAGGGGACATGCATAAGGGACAGAGGAGGAATGCCACTGGATACTGCTCTGCTAGACTCTTGGAGGCACGAGTCATTAATGACCATATAAGCATGTTTGGGCAGATTGGAGAGAATGACAAGACAGGAGTTATAGACAAGGTGGAGGCAGAGCTCAGTGGGTAGAGCACTAGCCCAGCATGCACAGAACTCTGGGTTCCATTCCAGGCTCTGTATAAACCAGGCATGAAGGCACATGTCTGCAATCACATAGAACTTGGAAGGGAGAGGCGGGAGGATCAGGAGTCCCAGATTATCTTTTGCTACACAGCAAGTTTAAGGCCAGCCTGATAAATGTGGGACCTTGCTTCAAAATAACAACAGCAGCATTGACAAAAGATGTTCTGGGGAGGCAGAGGCAGCCAGATCTTTGTGAGATCGAGGTTAGCCTGGTTTACAGAGTAAGTTCCAGGGCAGCCAGAGCGGTTATATAGAGAAACCCTGTTTGAAAACCCAAAAATAAAATAAAATAAAATAAAAATTTTAAAAAGCTGAGTATACAGCAAGCTTTAGACACTATTTTGTGCTCAATGGCTTGTCTGTTAAAACAAAACAATATCCACTTTAATTCTTAAAGTTTATTGTGATCAAGTGTGCATGAAAGAGAGAGGAGGGTGAGGGAGGGAGGAAGAGAGAGAGAGAGGGAGGGAGGGAGAGACAGATGAGACATGCTTGCCACCTGTGCTGAGGTCAAAGGACAACTTTTGGGTCATTTCTTGCCTTCCACCTTGTCGAATCAAGGATCTCTGTTGTGCCTGCCTCACTGTGAGCTCTAAGCTAACCCTTGAGCATCCGGAGTCATTCTCTCCTCTGTCTCCCATCTCTCCACAAGACTGCTGGGTTCACAGATGCCCACCGCTGTATCAGCTCTTCATGTGGTTCTGGGGACTGAGTTTGGCTTGTGCAGCAAGCATCCATAGCCACTGAGCCATCTCTCAGGCGCCATGACACCAAGTTCTTGCTTGCTTAGAACACGTCCTTGAGATTCCTACCATCCTTTAGTTTGGGCTTCTAAGCTTGTGTTTGATCATTTGTCCTTTTTTTTCTAATGGTTTTTTGAGATGTCTGTGTCAACACAAGCCCTTATTTAAAGTGTACGGTTTGGCAGTCACCCACCCCGCCCCTGTGTATTAAAAGAGTTGTTCAGTCATCCCCACACTCCGTTTTAGAATATTGTCCTCACTGCAGAAAAGAGCACCCACTCCCTCTTAGCCTCCAACCATCTCCAGCTCTACTTTGCTTTTGGTCTCATTTCGTATAAATGCAACTATGCAATATGTGTTCTTTTGTGGTTGACTTTTGCTCAGTGTGTTTTCGGGCTTCACGCAAGCTGTAGCATGTTGCCAAATGTTGTGTGGATAGCATGCTTCAGACGACATGCTTTTGGGTCATGCCCACCTGGTGGCCACTATGAAAAAGGCTGCTCAGAACTTTCAAGTACATACTTTTGGATCATCCCCATTTCTCTAGGGTGTGTATCGGGAGAAGACTGGGGGACACATGGAACACACTGCTTGCCACTTTTCAGAATGGCCAGAATGTTCCACAGTGTCCGCCAAGTTTTATGTTCTCACTAGCTTCTTCCACCCCACTGACATGGACTGAGGACAGTCACCCTAGTGTGTAATCTGTTTTTCATTGTGGTTTTGGTTTGCATGTCTCTGATGACAAGGTGGGAAGTAATCATATTTTTATTTCTTATTGGCTGCTACGTATCTTCCCTGGAGGAATGTGATCTTAAGGCCATTGCCCACTTTCAAAGATTTATTGTTTTGCTTATGTATCTCTGTGCGAGTTTATGTTAATACAGGAGTCCTCAGAGATCAGAAGAGGGCGCCAGATTCATTCCCTGGAACTGGAGTTATAGGTGGTTCCGAGGGACCACGTGAGTGCTGGGCTTTGAACCTGGGTCCTCTGCAAGAGTAGTGTGAATTCTTAACTGATAAGCCATCTCTCCAGCCACCTTTGCCCACTTTTAAGTTGTATTTTAAAAAATACTGAGTTGTGTGAGTTCTCTACACATTCTGGATACAGTTTCTTATCAGATGTATGATTTGCAAATATTTTCCTCCCATCCTGCCAATTGTTCTCTGCCCATTCTTGGTAGTGTCTTTTGAAGCATGCTGCTGTTCTTTACCTACGTTAAAAGCAGCGGGACTGTTTGGGAGCGGGGCAATGAGATGGGTCAATGGGGAAAGCACTTGATGCACTTTTCTGGGAAACTGAGCTTGGTTCATGTAATCCATGAATGTGGATGTGGAAGGAGAGAACCAACTCAACAATGTTGTCTTGAGACAGACTGCACGCACCCCTCCCTCCTCTCTCTCTCTCTCTCTCTCTTCTCTCTCTTCTCTCTCTCTCTCTCTCTCTCTCTCTCTCTCTCTCTTTCTCAAGCACACACACTAACAGACAAACATTTAAAAGGCAAAAAGTCAGATTTTTTTAAAGTTATGCAAGGAATACTTCTACTCAATGGAAAATCAAAATTATTTGCGTGGTTCATAAAAGCACATAACAGATAAAAATATTTATAGTCTGTACATTCAGAAGCAATCACTATATTTATTTTGTGTTTACTCTTTACACTAAAATACTTATGTTTTATTATACTATTTTTAAAAGATTTATTTTTATTTTATGTATATGAGAGTTTGCCTATATGTATGCATGTATATCATACGTTTGCAATGCTTGAGCAGGTCAGAAGAAGGAGTTGGATGCCCCAGAACTAGAGTTACGAATGGTTGTAAGCTAGCATGTGTGTGATAGGAACCAAACCTGAGTCATCTTCAAGAGTGGCAAGTGTTCTTTTGAAACATCTCTCCACCCCCTCAGACTTCTTTTTTCTCTTGAGTCAGGGTCCCATGTAGCCCAGGCTAACATCACACTGGTGGAAATGCTCCTGCCTCGGCTTCTAGGTTGCTAGGATTACAGGTGTGCACCAGCCTACCCAGCCCGTGGTTATTAGCCATCTCTAGTGGGCCGTTTTCATGTTGTACAATGACCCAGCTGGATATCAGCAGGCCTGCTGCTGCAGCCTGCTCATTTGGAATCTTTGTGTCTGTATTCAGGAGTGGGAGGTATGCATATTCCCCCTCTCTCCTCTGTACTTCTTTGTCAGGTTTTGTTTCCCAAAATGAATGGGATTTTTTCATCTTTTTTCCTTCTGTACTGTGCACCAAAGTATAATTTATTCTTTAAAGACTTGTAGAACTTTCTTCCAAACAAAAAGCCTCCTGGCTTGATAGCTCCCTTGGCAGGTACTTCTTGAAATGGCTTTTAATTCCAAGGCCAGCAATCTCTTCTTGTTTTTTTATTATTTTTGCATTGATGTTGGCATCTGTGTTTTTCTAGAAAATCTCCTAGTTCTTTTGGATTTTCCAGGATTTTGGCCTATTTTGTACTTCCTCATAATGTCTTTTTATTTCATCTTTCCTGTTGCCAATGTGTATCCACTCTTTGAAATTAGTTTGATATTTATTTCTTTTATGAGGGTGTTAATTATTAATTGCAATATTCTGCCTTCTTTTGCTTATTTCCTTAAATTTTTACCTTACATTTACATTTTACGTTTTACTTCCTTTTTTCTTTGCTTTTAAACTATCAGGTTATTTATTTTCATCTTTTTTGTATAAAGTTGAGAGCATTTCAGATTGAATTTTTCTGGGCCTATGGGTCTGTCTGCAACCTGGGTGTCTTGAATCTAGTTCTGGTTTTCTCTGACTCAGTGGGGTTATAAGAACATGCCTTTAAATGTTTAACAGCCTGGGATTTTCATTTTATCGTTTCTTATTAATTTTAAGTTTTATTGAATGGTCAGAGAGGTGACCACCATGAGTTTATTTCTCAGTTTTTATTGAGATTTGCTTTTGGCTCTTTTCCCCCTAAGTGCTCCAAGGGTGCCAGAAATAAAGGTATACTTCTTGTATTCAGTTTTCAAGAAGCCTGTGTATTTAGGTGTCACTGTTGACAGAGTATTGTTCTCCTCTGTGACCTAGCTTCTTGCTCTGTCTCTGTCTCTGTCTCTCTGTCTCTCTCTGTCTCTGTCTCTCTCTCTGTCTCTCTCTCTCTGTCTCTCTCTCTCTGTCTCTCTCTCTCTCTCTCTCTCTCTCTCTCTCTCTCTCTCTCTCTCTCGTGTTTCTGTCTTTCTTTGTGTCAAGTATGCTGGTTGGCTGCCTGCCTGTCTTACCTGACTTTTACCAAGTCAAATTTTTAAATGCCTGGGCTGGGAAGGGAAGAAAGCTTCAGGAAGAGCCCGACAGCTAAGCAGGGTTCCGACGCCAGTCCTACCTAAGTCTGTGTGCTCGTCTCCATGTTCTGTGTGCACTGTGTTTTGTGGGAGTACATGGGTGATGGCACATTCATCCCCCTCAGATGTGACTGTAAACATTGTCTCCTGTGTGCTGGTCTTAGTGTTCCTCGAGCATCTTCGATACAGCAGTTCTTTGCATTGCTCTGTGCTGGTATCTTCTGGAGCCCTTTAAGTCCAGAAGCTCCGCCTCCTTGCACTTTAACCCATCTGAACCTGTTTTTTTCTTTTGTGGCTGCAGAAGATCCTCCTGGTAAGTGACATCCTCATGCTGACACTCATTCTCTACTGGGGATGCTAGGACTACACTTCGAGGATGGGCAGGAACTCTGGGCACCTCTGTTACTCTCATTGCCTACTTGGATCCCTGGACCTGGTTCATTCAAAAGCAGGAACTCAAAGGGTTTGGCTTTGAGGAGGATTAAGCATGTTCATGCTTAGGACAGATACTCCGTTTACTGTGTAGACTGATGCAGATTCTGGGAGGAGCCCTACTCAGCCTTCTGTCGTGGTTTCAGATTGCTATCTCCAGACATCTTGCTCTTGGCCCTGCTCACTATACTGGCTGCGTTTCAGTGGAACAGAGAGGCCCTCAGCCTGAAGGCCTCGCCCTCAGTGGGTTTCTGGGGCAGACCCTTCAGGGAGCTTGCTGGTTCTGTAAGGGAGAGGCACATGCTAGGACAGAGCTGGGGAAGAGCTGAGGCAAGAGCTGAGCTGGAAGGTGTGGGGGGAGGTTTGTGGGGGCAGGCAGTGGTCCCCTTCCAGGGACTAGGAATGATGAAGGGCAGAGTGAGCTGTCAGAGCTTACTGTCTGCTTGCCTAGCTCCCTTCAGTCAGCAGGTCTTTTGAATAAAAGTCAATTAACAAATGCTTGTTGATCCTTAGGGACTCTACCTTGATTCCACCTTGAGAAGTTAACTTTCTGGTTCCCAGTTCAGAAGGCAAAGGGGTGGGCTGGGTCCTTGAGCTGCCCGGGCTCTACCTTACCAAAATCTTAGGCAATGCATTCTTGACATCCTCTGGGCAGAGAACTTTGCATACTTCTCAGCCAATTTATTTCTGGGATGCTACATGCTGCTGTGGTTATTCCTGCTTCACAGAAAGACAAGAAAGGCCTGAGTGCCTGATGGGAACACAGGAATGAGGATGGAGGCAGGCCTGAGTCTCAGCTGCTCAGCAACATACAGGTGTTGCAAGCTTCCCCAGTCTCCATGGCCTTTAGCTCCAAAGGCGCAGAGGTTTCTGGCTCCCTGTTTTCCATGCCTCTCAATCACTTATAGCCAAACCTTGGGATCCAGGTCAGCCTGAAGTCTTAAGAGGAAAATTCCCATTCAGAAGGCTTCAATTAGCAGATGGTCTCCTAAAACCCTCTCCTACTTTCTCTTTGCTCAGGAGGAGGAGTTCATTGACTGGTGGAGCAAATTTTTTGCCTCTATCGGGGAGAGGGAAAAGTGTGGGTCCTACCTGGAGAAGGATTTTGACACGCTGAAGGTAAGACCTCTCTGGAATTCATCCCCCAGTCTTCTAGCAGGTATTAGGTTCAGGGATGAGCAGTGTGGGGGGGTCTGAGAGGTCACCCTACTTCAGAGTGTGGATCTGGAACAAGAAATCACGGTGGACAAGGGTAAGCAAGAAAGTATTTGTGGGACCGTGTTGACAATACTGAAGTGATGGCTGAGGGATGGCCCTCTGTGGAGTATTGGCCAACATTTGGGGCTCTAGGTTTAATCCCCGGTAGCAAGGGATGAAAGAAAAATGGACCAGGCCTGCAAGATGGCTCGGGAGCAAGAGTGCTTTCCACCAAGGCTGTCTGTCAATCCAAGCTTGATCACCTGAACCTGCATGGTAGATGTCTATGTGTGTGCCATGGCATGAGCCTGTGAGTGTGTGTACTCACTGAATGAATGAATGAATGAATGAATGAACGAATAAATATGAAACTACTGGGAAAGGAGAAAGTGTTGAAGCGTTTATAGTGAAATAATGTTTACAAATTACTTTAAAGTGCCTCTTTAACTCTCTCTTCCTCAAGAAAAAAGGAAAGCAAGGGTGGCCTTCCACAGATTTTCTAAGTGAAGAATTATTAAAATTGTGAGTCACTGATGTTTCTAACCATGGTGGGTGCTGAGGGATTTGTGGCATCCTTCTGTTGCTTTTGGGGGTTTTGGAAAATCATTCTGCAGTAAAAAGTCTTTAGTGAGCTCAAATGTCAAGTCCAATTGAGAATATACATCTGACCCCCAACCTTTGACCCCTGAAAGAGACACTAAAGTTATAAAGTTATCCAACAAATATAATTAAGATGCTAGGCTTTGTTTCTGTGAGTAAAAACAGAGATGTGTCCTTCAATTTCTGGTATTTTGGGGGAAATTCTACAAATATAATTATAGTTTTTCAAGGTAGGCTAATTTTTAGAAAGATAACCAAAGATGACTCAAAAATTGTTCTCCAAGGTGTGGTCTCCATTGTAAGGCGACCAGCTACATCCAAATGTCAGATAAAATGTATGATTTTTAATGTTAAGTATGCCTTAATTATGGCATGGGACACACCTGAAAATGGTTTCTTATTTATCTGAGATGAGTACAATCAGAGGACCTGTGCTGTCTCTTCTGGACTGTAAATGTAGGAGAACAAGCACAGGGCTCGGGCCAGGAGATGGGACATTGTCCAGGGACTGGGCTAGGGAAAGTTCTGGCTATTTAGAGTGGTATGGGATGGGACCTCTGCCTCTGAAAGCCCTGTGTGGGGACTCTGGAGGGGACAGTTTCCACAAAGTGGTGTTGTTCCTTGGGTTCACTGAAGTCTGTCTGGTGTGCTGTACCTAGAATCCTGGCCGTCCTGCCACGAAGCCACAGGAGCCCAGCAGCACCTCAGGCAGCAAGTACTTCTGGCTTCGTGGCTGGGTGTGTGAAGCTGGGCAGACAGACAGAACTATTTGCGTACCAGGAAGAAGGTTTGGCCAGTTAGGTCTGGCGTATGGTACAATGGCCTCGCCAAAAAATGTGACAAAGCAATTGGGTTAGGATTGCTGCCAGGGTGGCCGGAGGCCCCAGCCCCTCGTTCCTCAGGAGGATGCCGGATGCAGAGCTGGAACACGGCCTCCAGCTTGACCTCTCCGAGGAGGTCTCCAACAGCAGCCAAGTGAGCAGAGCCTCTCCAGAGCAAAGGCATCCCAACTATTTCTGGGGGAAAACTAGACCTGGAAGGAATGCTGGTCCTTTAATATCAGTAAGTGGAAGACGACCTCCATTACCACCAAAACCAGCTTATAGTATGGCAGAGAGGGAAATACAGTGGACAAAAACCCCTATACTTTGGAAATCACTAGCAAAAGGGGTGTAAGTTCATGGTCTAAATAGGAAAGTAAAGAAATTACAGGGCACAAAAATGCTTTAAAATCAGAAATCAGAAGAAAATGCAGGAAAAGTGAAGAACACAATAACTTTCCTAATAAACAAGAATGGATCAAACTCTTCTGCTAAGCAATAAGGACTTCAAGGCTACATTAAAAGTCAAAATTCATTGCACTCTCCTTAAAAGGCACTTTGAACAATAGAGTGGCTGTGGGAAAAGCAGCCTTTCAGGAAGCAATATATCTATGCTGTCTTGGGTACATAATCAGGTTAAGTGTAAATAAAGAGGAATCAGGTAGAATTTAAAGTAAAAAGCAAAGAGCAAAACAGTGGTTTTCTTTCCTTGATAAAAGATGTATTTCCCAAATAAAGACTTCCACAGCTTTGAAATACTCAGAACAAAAATAGTTAGGAATATATGAACTTGTGTCTTACAAAATAGCATCTCAAAATAGCAGGGATTAAAGTTGAAGAGGAAATTTTAATTCACCGCCTCTTTGACTGAACAGACAGTAAATAATAGTAAATAAAAGAAGCAAAAAACAAGCTAAGGCTTTTCTTTAAACTACAGCTAGTTAACATTGCAGCTTAATAAAATGTTCAATTTGTAGCCTTGAAACAAGGAACAAAAATAATTTTAAAATGGAAGACAAAGTAATAAAAAATAAAGAATGCATTTTCTACCTAATACTCAGAGAACATTTACAAAACCCAATCACAAATTAGGTTAGTAATAAGTTACCCAAGACAGAAATCAGTCAGGACATATTAAAGTGCAATAAATTGAGAAATTAATAAGTTTAAACAAAAAGTCCATCCAGTTGGAAATTTACAAAGTATTTCATTCGGACTCCCAGCGTGAACATGCCTGAATAAGTCAGCATTTTCCCCCTTTTCTCTTGGAAATCATTCAAACCCACAAAATCCATTTTTCAGAAGAGCTGGAAACAAATAAAAGCCGCAGACTCCAAAATATAAGTAAGGGCTGCTCAAGGACAACTGAGATTGGGCAGGGGCCACGGGACATGAAGGATGATGGCAGCTCATGGGGACAGGGCTCTCATAAACCCCTGTGAAAGTGTGCTTCCAAATGGGAGAATGTGGTAACTGTGTCAGACAGGGGTGGATGCATGGGGGTCAATTGCTGTTTCTCTTTACTTTCCTATACTTGGAAATTTTCATAATAGTTTCAAAGCAACATGCTTGCAACATGAAGAAGGAAGTGCACCCCTTATTTCCAAAGCTGCAGGAGCTTTGTAGGCAGGTCAGGCTGACTGCCGAAGCCTAGACCTGGTTGGATTCAGACGAGCTGGGAAGGTGGAGCGACATGGAGGAGCCATGTCTGTAGGAGGCCTTGTGCCTCCATGGTGGGAAGGAAGGAAATAGCCAGGCTAGGAAAAGCCAAGTCATTTAGCGGTTAGTAAATGTAATTGCACAGCATTAATTCAAAAATCCAAAGTGGAAAAAAAGAAGAGAAAGTAGAAATCAAACCAATAAAAGAGGACACGTGCCTTCCAGGACTGTGTTGCCAAGCAGCAGAAGAGAAGGAATGTTCGCTGTGAACTTTTTAGAAAGGAAACTTCAGAATGTGAAGCATGAAGGAAGGAACTTGAGAGCAGACAAGGTCCATGAACTGGACTCTGGCAAGAGAGAAAGAATAATCCTGAACTTTGGGCAGTGCAGAATGGCCACATGGGAAACACAAATGGGGTATAGATGGTAGAGGTGGTAGTCACGACAAAAAGAAAATGGGGAGAAAAAATTCAGAGGTATAAACACAAAGTGGCAGGTATAGAAGCCAGGGACAGGAGACTGGATACTGCTACAAGCAGAGTCTTTGAGGATAACACCCCAAACAGTGATATTAAACAGAGAAACATGTAGTCATTTAACCAAATTTCACCTTTGCAAAAGAATACTTGAATATATGGTTTGAAAAGGTTCAGTGTGAGTGAGAACAATGGACCCAGATTGGTCAACTTCAGATATAGCCTAGAATAGAACATATATCATACTTCAAGTATCACAAAGGAATTCTTCGGGTAGTCATACCCATTGTTCCCACTCCCTTAAAATACCAACGCCATTTAAAATGGAAAATAAATCAAGGTGGCTTCAGTTTCCCCAACTATAAAAATCCAGAGGCCTGAAACAGCACACATAGGATTGTCAGTGACAGAGGATTTGAGGGTCAGCCATACTGCCTGACAAGCACTCAGGGGAAACAGCCAGCTGGTGAGGAGGGTTAGCACTTCTCAGGGATGGTTCCTGGAACCAACAAGCTGGGACTTGGAAAGAGCACAGCAGAGGAATTAGTTGTGATCACACAGTCTCCTGGAACCCAAGTGAACAAGTGGGAGGGTCAGGGTAACAAGACCATGGAAGCATCATTGTAACTGACTCTGTAACAGTGTAACAATGGTATAGGTGGAGAAGGGGGAAAGTGAGACGCCCAATGAGAGCACTAATTGTCGTGTTGTAGAATAAATGGAGTTGACAGATCTTTTCTCAAGTTGACAAACTGTGTATATAAGTAGATTCTGAGTAGTGTCAAGGTCAATACTGAGGAGGATAACCTTGCCTAACTCGGGGTGATGGGGATGAGGGAGGAGAGGAAGAGGGGAGAATGGAGAAGAGACTGTGGAAAGAATTTCAGGAAAACAAATGAAACCAGAAACTTGCATGACCGTGTGTAAATCTTAGACCCAGGCTATCCATCCGCCTTATCAGTACAAGTCACATCACACCAGTCACGCACTGCAGCAATTTCTTTCCACTGTGGCTGCCGCCCCCACCCACTTCCTCCTTGTGTGGCCCTTGTTGACCTGGAACTCACTATGCAGACCAAGCTGACCTCAAACTCACAAAGATCCGTTTGCCTCTGTCTCCTGAGTTCTGAGTTTGAAGGTGTGGGCCCCCATGCCTGACCTTATTGCAGGATTTAACATCAGATCTTGAAGTGACATCTAACTACAGTAGGGAGATTCAAGATAGAAGAGTTGACCGTTTACCAGGCTGTGAAGAAAGCTTTGATGAGTTTTAAGAAGAGGCAATGCCACACGTACCACCTTCTGACCATAAGGCTTTGAAACTAGAAATTAGTAACAAGATCAAAAGTCCCCATAGCCTCCTTCACCTGGAGAATTCAAAAGAAATCATACTTTTAAACATTTTTGGGGGCAAGGGAACATATGTGCCGTGGGCTGTCTGTCCTTAGATTTGCCATGTAGTGGGGATGGCTGTGAGCTTCTGATCCTGCTACAGTGCCTGAGTGCGGGGACTACAGGCATGCACCACCGCACTACCTACCCTTCACACTTTTTTGTTTGTTTAATAAGAGCTGGATGGTGGTGGCGCGTGCCTTTAACCCCTTCACTTGTGAGGTAGAAGCAGGTGGGTCTCTGTGAGTCTGAGGCCAGCCTGGTCTACAGAGCAAGTTCCAAGGCAGGCTCTAAAGCTACAGAGAAATGCTGTCTCAAACCTCTCCCCATCCACACAAAACAAAAAAGATTTGAGAAGAAGAGGAAACTGACCCAAACTATTGAATATTAAAGAGACGGTAATAAAACACTAGCCTTGAGCTTAGGTCTAAGGCAGCATGCAGAGCCATTTTTAGCCTTAAGAACTCATGTTAATTTTAAGAGATCAGAATCCAAGTAAACATCCAAGTCTGAGATCAAATAATTAAAATAAAATGTATTATAGAATATCGGAGGATTATGACTCATTCTGCACGTAGAAGGTCAGCTTTTCATTTGTTTGTAACATTCTTAATCCCTTTAAATGTGTTGCTTTTGTGAGTCTCAGGTAACTTGAAAACTTAATTCAGCTGAAAGTCCACATCTTAATAGACTGACAGATGCCTTCCCTCCTCTCCCTTCCCTGGTTTTCTTTCCATCCTGTCTTTTCATTTCTTTCTCTCCTCTCGTCCTCCTTGACTTCCCTTCTCCACCTTTCCAACCCCACCCTTTTGTTTGCTTCTGTTCCTCTGTTAACGGCTCATGCTGTCAAATGCGCCATCTTCTCCGCTGATCCCATCTCTTCCTTCACTCACACTGCCTGTTTCCCTTCCTTCCCTGACTCTTCCTTTTCCGTTCCCCAAATTCCTTGTTCTTGAGTCTTTTCTCATCCCAATGACAGGTCTATGACACACAGTTGGAGAAAGTGGAGGCCTTTGAGGGCCTGTCGGACTTTTGTAACACCTTCAAGCTCTACCGGGGCAAGACTCAGGAGGAGACTGAAGATCCATCTGTTATCGGAGAATTTAAGGTCTGCCCCTGGCTTTGTGAGGTTACAGCAATCAGTGAATGGGGAAGGAGTAGTGGCAACAGTGACTGACCATAGTGCTGCTTCTGGTGTCCTTGGGGGTGACCTTGTGGCTGATGTAGAATTGGATGGTAGTGTGGGGTAGTTTGTGGCTTAGCTCAATGGTTTCCATGATGATGGTGCTCAGAAATGAGCATCTGCAGGTTACTGTATTATTGACAATGATGGCAAAAATGAAAATCAACTCCCCATTTCTTTTAGGGTCTCTTCAAAATTTATCCCCTTCCAGAAGATCCAGCCATCCCTATGCCCCCGAGACAATTCCACCAGCTGGCTGCCCAGGGTCCCCAGGAATGCTTGGTCCGCATTTATATCATCCGAGCATTTGGCTTACAACCCAAGGACCCCAATGGCAAGGTAACATTCTTGGAACCCTTGGTCCCCTGAGACCAATAGCAAGCTTGACCTGAAGAAGGCAGACTGCGTTTCTGTCCCAGGAAGGGCACAGTGAGCTTGCAGAGCTGAGAGGGAGCTGGGGCATCTTTGTGAGGAGCAACCCCAGGAGGTCAGGGAGGCTAGAGTCTGTCTGGAAAAGTGGGCTGAAGCAGAGGAGATGGAGGAGGGAGGGTTGAAGGAAGGAAAAGGACCCTTGTGGGTACATGCACACTGGGAGACCGGGAAGGTCAGGAAGCTGGATTTTAAGAGTGGCTGGGGTATAGGTGAAGGCTTGAAAGCTGACCGCTCAGTTCACAGGTAGAACTGGGCTATGGCATATGGTAAAGAGGACAGAGGTTCAGGCTGAGTCTGGTAAGGTTTTAGTGCTGGGAGGGGAGGAGTACAGGGAGGCACAGGACCAGGAACTTCTGTGGGCCATGGGGCTACAGGCACAGGGAAACCAGTTAGGCTTGTTCTGCCGATGTTGGTGGTCTATTCATCACAGGCTGTTGGTACTGACATTGTAAAAGTTATTTTTATTATTTTATGTGTATGGGTATTTTGTACATAAATATACACCTGTGTAGCACATATGTGCCTGGTATCCACAGAGGCCAGAAGAGTGCATCATTGGATCCTCTGGAACTGGAGTTAGAGATCATTATGAGCCACCATGTGGATGCTGGGAATAGAACCTGGGTCCTCTGGAAGAGCAGCCAGTGCCTTACCTCTGAGTCATTTCTCCAGCTCACAAAATACCATAATAAAACATAATTTCTCTGGATTACTGAGTTTTTAGATCTTCCCTTAAATTTCATGTCTGAAGCAAGAGACAGAGCCAAGCCCTGGACAGAGATGGAGGAGGGAGGGCTGAGGGAGAAGAGATGGAGAAGGGAGAGTGGAAGGAGAGGAGGAGATGGAGGAGGGAGGGCTGAGGGAGAGGAGATGGAGGAGGGAGGGCTGAAGGAGAGGAGTTGGCAGAGAGAGAAGAGCTGGAAAAAGGAGAGAGACCAGCAAAGCAGGAGAGGGTGGCTGGAGTTTAGAGGTCCAAGCCTGGGTCCTTGTCCTCTTAGATGGGTTCAGGCCCCATCTAAGTGTTGCTAAGGTCAGGGTCAGAAGTCTGGTATCCCATCCCCACTTATTTCAAAGATGAGAAGTCTCACACCCTAGCCTGGGAGCACAGATGGCTTCCAGGACATGGCTGCCATCCTGGCTTATAATCTTCAAGCCTCCGTGGCACTGTGCTAGCCCTTGTTCCTCTCTCATCATATTCCTGCAGGGTAGTGCCCAGAGGACAGGCCTAGGCTGTTCTAGTGGACAAAATGTGGCTCTGTCTGTCTCTTTCCATCTTTAGAAACAGGCCACTTGAAAATAGCCTGGCCTATATATGGTCACGTGTGTATGAGGGTTGGGGTCTAACCACACCCATCTCTTCCCATGTGCCAGTGACTCAGGAGTATAGGAAACTCACCCTTCCTACTGCTGGGTGTGGGGCTACAAGAGCCGTCTGGCCATAAGGTGTGACAGGGCGAGCTCTGTCATGGTATACTGTGAGTGATGTGTTAATGTACAGTGTAGTGTGGCATGTGTTTATGGTATGGTATGATGTGGTATGGTAAGGTGTTGGTATGCTGTGGTGGGTATGGTATGGCATAGTACAGTATGATATGGTATGGTATAGTGTCATGTAATGGTATAAGGTGTGGCATGGTATGCTGTGATGGGTTACAATATAGTGCGGTGTGGTAAGGTATAGTATGGTATAGTATTGTGGGTATTGCATAGTATAGTAGTGTATTTGCCCTAGTGTGTGGTATGGTGTGGTTTGGTATGATATGGTAAAGTGTGGTGCGGTGGGGTGTGGTGTGGTGGGATATGGTGGGGTGTGGTGTGTAGTCATGTGGTATAGAGGACCGGCCCTGGCCTGACAGGACACAATATGCATCACAGCTCCCTGATGGTCATTGGAAACCAGAAGCCCCAAAAGACACCTTGACCCAGTGATTTTACTTGTGCATTTCTATGTCCTCCAGTGTGACCCCTACATCAAGATCTCCATAGGGAAGAAATCAGTGAGTGACCAGGATAACTACATCCCTTGCACCCTGGAGCCCGTATTTGGAAAGTAAGTGGGAAGTGGCTTGAGTTTGGGCTAGAGGGGCTGGTGTGGATAATTCACAGTTCACTGGGCAGATGTGGCTGCCAATTAGGAAGTCTCCGTCTCCTGGGGCAGAACCTTTATCTTGGCTCTTTTATGTCTGTGAGCACAGACTTAAACCTTGTCAGGGGCTCCTTGCTAAGCACAGAGAACAGTTATCTCAAAGACTACACGAGTACTTAGAAGACACATTCCTTATAGTATGGGGTTCCTATATACCCTGTACCTCAATCCCCCATTAGCATCTTATGTGAGTGGTAAATTTGCCCAAATGAGAACATTGTCACAGGTATGTTATGATTAGCTAAGAGACTTTATGAGTGCCCTTTGCTGTCCCTGTCCATCCCAGATGCCATGTTACCAGGAGTTGTTCTTTGAGTGCCCATGTGATTTTATGGTAGTCAGCTAGGGGATGAAGACAGCCAGGGCATCTAAGAACAGGAGGAAAGGGCTGAGTGGTATGTGGGTGGTTCATGGGACCTAAGTTGCCGTTTGGTCATGAGTGTTTTGATGTGTGGCCTATGGCTGTTGTTTCTCTAGTACCTGAGGAACCCTGGTCTTCCCATGTATCAAGTAACACATTGCATCCATGCTGGCATCCGTTTGCTCAGTTGAAATAACTCTGGCTGTAACTTTTGGAGAGAGACGGTCCCAGCCAGCATTTGCCACCTTGCGTAGTAGAGGATGGAGGGTGGAGAGAAGAGGTTTCATGAGCTCTGGTACCTGGCGCAGGGATAGTGTGTGTGTGTGTGTGTGTGTGTGTGTGTGTGTGTGTGTGTGTGTGTGTGTGTGTGTGTGTGTAGACTCCACAGAAGCTCCCTCCAAAGAGTCTTTTTCCATAAGCCCTCCTTCAATTCCATCTTGGAAGTTTGTGGTCATCCCTAGGAGTCCTGAAAGTAGGTTCTGGACATTATCTCAGTTAGAGTTTCCCATCTTTGTCTCCTGGTGCCATGGCAGAAATATTGCTATCAATGTTGTGTTCCATCTTTTTGATCTATTCATTGTTGGGTATATGAATTAGGCAGCCAGCTTGATTGGGAAAACCTGGCACACAGGTACACACACACACACACACACACACACACACACACACACACACACACAGAGAGAGAGAGACAGAGAGAGACAGAGACAGAGAGACAGAGACAGAGAGACAGAGAGAAGCTTAGAGGCTTGCTTGCCCAGTACAACTACACTGTGGGTGACTTGCTCTATAAGTGACAGGAGACCTGAGGAGGAAAACCTCCCTAGGATGGCTTTTAATCTCCTGCCTTTACCATGCTGCCCCTTGACTCCCCACTGGGTAGATGCCACTTGGTTTGAGTGTCTGATGCTGTTGGCTCTCCTGCAGGATGTTTGAGCTCACCTGCACCCTGCCTCTGGAGAAAGACCTGAAGATCACACTCTATGACTATGACCTTCTCTCCAAGGACGAGAAGATTGGGGAGACAGTCATCGACCTGGAAAACAGGCTGCTGTCCAAGTTTGGAGCTCGCTGTGGGCTCCCACAGACCTACTGTGTGTAAGTGCCCAAGGCTGATTCTTACTTAGCACTGGATGTTCTCTTCTTGAATCCAATGAGGAACACAACTGTACCCACCCCACAGATGTGGAGACAGAGGCTTATAACTGGCAAGATTAGAATTTGAATCTGTGTTTCTAGCTCTTTATAATGGTATCACAATTCAGCCTTGCCCATCCTCCCTTATTTTTGAGACAGGATTTCAGTGTAGCTCTGGCTGACCAGAAACTCACTAGGTAAACCAAGCTGTCCTTGGATTCAGAGATCCACCCGCCTCTGCCTCCTGAGTGCTGAGATAAAAGACATGCACCACCACACCTGGCTTCAGTCTCTTGTGACATGCACCAAGGTCTGCAGGGGACTGGGTACCTGGAAGGAGAGAGGAAGGGGTGATAGAGAGAAGGAAAGGAGAAGATATGTGAAACACATGCTTTAACTGTGTCTGAGGGAGTCCTGTGACCGCCAGGGGCATCTGTGTGTGGCATTTGAATGTCAGCTTCATGCATGCTTCAGCCCTTCGCTCTTCGGGTCTCTGTTCTGTGAAACAGGGACGCTAAGCACGGGCTATGGCAGTGGAGTGGGCAGTGTTGTGTGAATGTGGGGTACAGAGGCTACTGGAAGTCCCTCACTCTGGAATGTCTCATCTTAATCTTGTACTTGGGCCTCAGCTCCGGACCAAACCAGTGGAGAGACCAGCTCCGCCCCTCACAGCTCCTCCAGCTCTTCTGCCAGCAGCACAGGGTCAAGGCCCCAGTCTACCGGACAGACCGAGTGACGTTTCAGGATAAAGAATACACCATTGAGGAGATAGGTGAGCTGCTCTATTGTCCCAACCATGGTGGGTTCTTTGTCTCATCAGAAAGGCTCAAGTAGACACACCCCATATCAGCAGAGTAAAGGGGTACCAGATTATGGGTCAGAGGTCAGGGTGGAGCCAGGTCAGATCTCTGTCCAGAGCCGTGGTGAAGTCTTCTGAGGGTGTCCTGCTTAGCCTTGGTTGTCAACTTGGCATGGCAGAGTAATCTGAGAGGAGCCTCGGTTGAGAAACTGTCTGGATCAGGTTGGTCTGCAGCCAAGTCTTTGAGAGAGTGTCTTGACTGATGTGGGAGGGCTCGGCCCACTGTGGGTGGCACCATCTCTAGTTAGGTGAACCTGGGCAGTGGAAAAAAGTGGGTGAGTGAGCCAGTGAGCAGATTTCCTCTGTGGCTGCTGCTTCAGTTTCTGTGCTGACTGTCCCTCAATGATAGATTTTAACCTGCAAGTGTAGGCCAAATCAGCCCTTTCCTCCTCTAAGTTGCCTTTGGCCAGAGTGTTTTATCACCGTAAAAGAAAGCAAACTGGAACCGAAGGCGAGCGTGCAGGCGGGGCTGAGGTCAGGGGCGGGGCCTGTCTCCTTTTGGCTTAGGAGGTCAGACTTTGGTCAGTCCTTTCGGTACCTCCACCTCTGAGGAGATCTTGCTATTGAGTTAAGCTAGTCTGCTTGCTTGACCTTGGCGAACATTTCCTACCCCCTACACCTAAGCCTCCAGGACAGTCAACAGGCTTACCACACCCATGCTTGCCCTTAGCTCTGCCCAGTGTGGTAGCTGAGATGCCTCACCACATGCTCTCCATGTGTCTGAGATGCCCATACTCCCACATCGCCCACCCAGAGCACTTCCAACTCCCTGAGGTGTTTACAGGCCCAGCTGGCCCTGCGCCTCCTGCTTGTTGCAGCTATGTTTGATGTCAGGACTGGTGCTGAGGTTATAAAAGGAAATGACGGCTTTGATGCCTGTGCCCCGCCCCCTCCTCCTTGGTCTGTGTTCCTGACTCTCCCAGGGCTTGAGCCAGGCTCAGCCATTAAGAATGTGCATCTGGTTGAGGTGGGGGGGAGTCTCATTTCCTCCAGGGGCACCCGCTGCTCTGCTAGCAACTTTAGCACAGGGGATCTAGGTCATAAAATCCTGAGGTCCAGCATCTGCCTCACCTTACAGAAGAAGCCATTGAGGCCAGAGGTACTTAATGACCTTCCCAAAGTCACCAGCCATCCTGGTGCAGGCCACACTCCTGGCCCTGCAGCACACACCATATGACAGTGTGCTTGGCTCCAAAGAGCAGTAACCCAATAGCATACATGAGTGGCTGCGTGGATGAGTGGGTGCGTGGGTGTGTGAGTGCATGTGGGTTCATCATTCCTGTACTCCTGTAGCCAAGGCCTCTGGCACAGAGAGGAGCCTGGCTTCTTCCCATGCATAGCACCTGTCTCCAAATCATTTGGCAGTGGGGAGCTGTCCCACAGGAAACAGGAGGTAGAAGAAGCATGTATTTACCTTTTCTAATGGAGTAGGATCCCAGCTGCCCTGGTGCATGGGTGTAGGGCTTCTGCAGGGTTCTTGTCTGTGAAATGGCAATGGCAGTGGTACTCAGGTCCTTCTAGGGACCAGGCATGCTAACCTTTCTATGAGCAGTGCTGGTACATGGGTTCTCTGCAGAAGCATTCACTGTGACCCCTGGGTGTAACCTTCTGTGGTCCAGGTTTGGGGCTCAGAGTTGGGTGTTGTTAAGACCAGGTGGATGAGTGGACTTTGGAAGACAAGGAAGATTATGTGGATGGAAAGTAAGATTTTCTAGAAGAGGCTTGGTAGAAAGAACGGTAACAAGGCATCTGTATTTGAAGCCTGGTGTCTGTGGGCAGTGGCATTTTCCTCTTAGACAGGGAGGCATAAGGACCAGCACAGTGCATCTCTGTGGGGATGATCTGTCGTGAAGAGGGATTCCCTGTGGCCCCCAGGAAGAGGAAGGCAGCCCTGCTGTCTTGTCTCTCACATCCCTAGTCACTTTTTTGTTTCTCTGGGGCAGAGGCTGGAAGACTCCCGAACCCACACCTAGGCCCAGTGGAGGAACGTCTAGCCCTGCATGTCCTTCAGCAACAAGGCCTGGTCCCTGAGCACGTGGAGTCCAGGCCTCTTTACAGCCCTCTGCAGCCAGACATTGAGCAGGTAAGTCCTTGTCCCTTGAGTTGTGGAGTCCTTGGACCCCAGAGGGCTACATCCCAAGGATAGCCAGAACAGTCAACTTATCAGTAGGGATCTGTCACTCTCTCCATGGCTCATTTCTTCACAGAGTCATCTACATGGGCTCTTGGGGCTTGGCCTTTACTGCCTAGGAAACAAAGCTAGTGCTTGCTTTGGGTACATGTGGGTCTGGCTTCCTGCCTGGGTGTCTGAAGTCTCTCCATTTTAACCCTACCTATGGGTGTCCTCTGTCTGCCATTGTTAGTGGTTTAGTTCCAGAAGATCATCTTGTACTGAGCTACAAGTGATGTCTCAGACTAGATCCAGGACCTCTAGAATGGCAGAGGTCCACCGAAAGTGAGCAGGAGGCTTCCCTTTTGGAAGACAGGTGAACACAGAGAGCAAGCTTAAGCCCGGCAGCCAGGCTGGTTGGAGGATGCAGTCTCGTAGCAGCACGAGGAGAGGGGAGAAAAGTCAGGGGAAGCTCCGAGGATGCCTCTAAGAGAAGCAGGCTCTTTCCTAGATGGGCTGCTACCCAGCCTCCTAACGCAGCCCAGGTTAAGCTCTCCTGTCCTCTAGCCCCGTGATCCTGCAGGCATTACTGAACCAAGTAATTTAAGAGAGACAATTTCCTGGATTTGCTGAGAGAAGTAGGCAGGGAAAGTGGCTTCTGTCATAGGGACCTGAGTCCTTATGACTAAATCCTGGCTCCCTGACTCTCTGTGGCATTGCACACGTCATTCTCTACACCCTGAACAGCAGTTAACACAATACTGTCTCTGAGCAGCCTGTGCCTGGAGGGCAGTGATCTCTGCTCTGTAGTGGGTCCTACATCGATCCGTTTAGGGTTCCTTCTTTCCTGGGTGCTGAGCCTGTTTTCTGACAGCCAAGCAGGCAGGCTTGAGTTTCATTTCCTCTGGCCTGATCCCCAGGTGTGTACACTAGGCAGGTACAGAAACTATGGATGCAATGTGAAATGTGTGTGTGTGTGTGTGTGTTTGTGCTTGTGCTCATGCGCACACACACTTATAAAACATGAATGAACTGCTCATGTCTTTACAGGGGAAGTTACAGATGTGGATTGACCTATTTCCAAAGGTACTAGGCAGGCCTGGACCTCCTTTCAACATCACCCCAAGGAAAGCTAGAAGGTAACAGGCCTGGCCATAGCTGTTAGCTAGGCTGGAGGCAGGAAGGCTACAGAAACTGTGGGAGAGGGAGAAGAAGGTTGCTTGTTGGACACAGACTTGGAGCCACTGGGATCTTGGAACATATCTTGTTTGGGTCTGGGTCTGGGTCTAGCCAACCAGGTAGAAGGACTCCTTGGATGAGCTGGCCAGTCAGGAGGGGACATCACATCCTTTGCTGGAATATCTTTAGGGATACATTCTTCTAATCCCTCACCCACACAGGTTTTTCCTGCGTTGTATTATTTGGAACACAAAAGATGTGACCTTAGACGACCTCAGCCTCACAGGGGAGAAGATGAGTGACATCTATGTGAAAGGGTAGGGTTCCATCATTTTCCACCTGGGCTGGTTCCTGTAACCTCTTAGCTCCCAGGGATGGGTGGGGGTGCTCTCTGTGCAGATCTGTGGTGTGGATTGGAGAAGATACCCCTCCAAGAAGGGTCTCACAGGGGTGGTCTGCACCTTTGGGGAATCATTTCCCTCACATTTCTTCTAGCTTAAATGGCAAGACTGAGGATGCTCTTGGGGACCAGCTGGACATTAGATGGTCCCATTCTGTGGTGTGTTGTGGGCACCATGGAGACTTCCTGGGAATTCCTTTACCAAGTTCTTTCACTCTCACAACTCTTCACTGGTCCAAGTCGAGGTTGCCCACCTGGTTGTGGAGGTCTGTGGGAATGTCTTAGAATTTGTGAGCTTTGAACTAATGAAGACTGCCCTCTTCCATGTGTGATTAGCTGGATGGTGGGGTTTGAAGAACACAAACAGAAGACAGATGTACACTACCGCTCCCTGGGTGGTGAGGGCAACTTCAACTGGAGGTTTGTGTTTCCTTTCGACTATCTGCCTGCCGAACAAGTCTGTGCTGTTGCCAAGAAGGTGAGTGGCCCTTGGTGTGAGGACCAGGATCTTGGGGCTTCCCACTGCTAATGTGACCCCCTCACCCTTAGCATTGTAGCTGACACTGCTGCATCCTCTCTTCTACCTCTGCAGCTCTGACCATCTCTGTTACCCTCAAGGGTGTCGCCACCATCTCTGCACCCCATGTCTCTTTCCTTTTCTGCTAGTCTTACTGTTGCCAGTGTCTCTACCTTCCAAGATGACCCACAACCACACAGCACACACCTAACACACAGCCAAGTTCAAGTCCTGCTGCCTCTGCTTATCGCACCATTCCACACATACACCTAGCAGCATGGAAGAACCTGGAGTCTGAGGCAGAAGAGTGGAGGCCCAGCGAGGCCAGCACAGGGCTAGAGGGTAGACAAGCTGTGTACTCCTTGGAGGGCAGGGCTGACCTTCAGGGGGGAGTGTGGCTTAGATTATGGGCAACTTTAAATTTAGGTCTCATCTAAGCATTGGCCTCTTCAGTCTTGAATGGTCCAAGTTCTAGGTGACAGCCGCTTCCCCATACCTGGTCCATCCTGTGAGGAAAGCAGAGCACAATGCATGGGTATGGTATCATGTAGGTCTTCAGCCAGGATGGTTTGAGGAAGGTCTAATGATGCTTTCAACCTCCTTCTTCCTTTGACACTAATGGCTATCTGGAGGTGTTCCCCTCTCAGATTATATGCCTGTGTAGGCTCAGGTCCTATTGGCCTGGTTTCTCCCCGGAGGCAGCTCATGCTCCCGACATTACAGCCTCAGTGACACCTGTCTCTCCAGGCCGCAGTGTGGCTTAACTTGACTTCCTCACCCTCTGGATTCTCTTCATTGCATTTCCCCTGCCTGAGACTTCCCAGCCCAATGCACAGACTCAACTGCACCTCAGAGAAAACAGAGTGTCCTGCCAAACATTTAGAAGCCATCAAAGAGAAAATAGTGATTTATCAGGGCTAAAGGGATTCTTCAACTCAGAGATGGCAGTAGGGGCCACCAGAAAAGAAAGCCAGATTTAGCAGCAAGGTTGTGTAAAGTCCCTCCCATTCAACCAAACAGTGTGCATATCTGCCTTAATTTCCACCCCAGGCCCACCCCCTTGTAGGACTCACTGAGTCCCGGAGATGATGTGTACAATGCTTGGTCCTTTCTGCTTTGCTCCTAGCCTCACCCTCTCTGTCCACAGCTAAAGGAGAGGCACTTCTGTATTTGACAAAGGCTCTCAGACAGACACAGTATCTGCTTATTAGGGAAGTAGACTTGTAATAGACAAACTCCAAAGAAAGGCAAGCTCAAAACTTACAGAGAGCCTGGGCACTGCTGGACTTTACCACATTAGGGGGATGTGGCCAGGCGTGTCTGGAGCAGGGCTTCCTGTTTCCTTCAGTGAAGTAAGACGAGAATTTGGCACTATGACACGTGATTTGAGATGGATGGAAAATGGGGAGTAGCTGTAATGGTGACGAGAGACATGAACTCACACACACACATGTGGCTGCCTACAGAGGGAGTGGAGGAGGGGCGGAGTGAGGGAGTGCTAGCTGGTAGCTGAGAATTGTCACCTGGCAGTTCTGAGGGCCCCGTTGTAGATGCTGGCTAACAGCTGGAGTAGCCATGCTCTGGCACCCATGGAGTTTGTTTTTATTGAAGGTCCTGGTAAGAAAGGGAAGCAGGGTAACTCACGAGGGTAGGGTGGGAGAGTTCAAACAGAATGACTTGCTTAGGCTACCTGGAAAGAGTGTGGTTGGCCTGGTAGAAGAAGGGAGAGCCCACAAAGGGAGTAGAGTGCAGAGGAGAAAGGTGCCAGGGAGTGAGGAGACACAGTCTAGGGAGGAGGAGAAGACAAGTTCCCTCACAGAAGATGGCTGGAGCAGGAGGCAGGAGGGATGGATCAAGCAGAAACAGCCAGGAGGGTGGCAGGGCTAGTAGGCACTTCTCGGGGTGGATCCTGAGAGGTAGGCAGAGTCTGCCCACAGCGGGGGGGGGGGGTTGGGGTGGGGGCACTGATTAGCTAGTCTGTAGGACAGGATGGGGTGGTGAGGGCAGGGGTGCAATGGCTGTGGGCTCGAGGCTCTGCTGCAGAAGCAGCCCTCTGCCATGAGGTTTGGGGCCCCTGGCAGTCGGGCAGGCCCTCCAGGGACCCCATTAACCAGACGAGACTGTCATAAAGTACAAGGTCTCCTTTCATCCCACTTTTTTGAACCACCGCTGGTTGTTCAGCCTTATTCCCCACCTGGAGTCCAGCACACCCACTGGGGCCTGCCATGCAGGCAGGCCCCCACCCTGCAAATAAACAGCTAGTAAAAGGGCCCAGACCGGGAGCATAATGAGCGCCTGGGACATGGGGGGCTCATTCCCTGGGCTGAGCCCCTGACCAGCTGCTCCCACCAGGGGCTGTTTGAACCTCGGGCTCATTACTGAGCCTGTAAACCTGCCTGCTGAGGAATGGAGGTTGCTGGGGGCCCTGCAGGCAGGCTGGAGCTGGCTGTAAAAGCTGGCTAAAGGAAGCAGGCACCTGCAGGAGGCTGGGCCAGGCAGCCAAGCAGGAGGCAAAGACAGAGAGGAGTGCCTGGACCAGCCTTGGTCTGCTTTCCTTCAATACAGGCTGCAGCGCAGGCTATGATGCTGTGCATGATGGCCACTCTTTGTGGATAGTGACCATGGTCTTCCCTTAGGAGCCTTGGTGAGGTCTGTGTAACTGTGGAGGTTAGGGTGTTCATGGCAGGTTTGACAGGTTCATTATTTACTTGTTGCTGTTGCTGTGACATTGTGACACTGTACCTGATAGAAATGTAAGGGATGAAAGGTTTATTTTGGCTCATGGTTTAAGGAGAGACAGTCCATCATGGAACACATAGTGATGTGACTCTGTAGTGTGGGGAATGTGAACTGAATGCTAACATCTGCACAGAACAGGAAGCAGGGAAAGGGATGGGGGTGGCGTGCTGGTACTTAGCTGTCCTCATTTCCTGCTTTATATTCATTCTGGGAACCCAGCCCATGGGATGATGCCTCCTCCAGTAAGGGTGTTTTGCCTCTGTTAAACCTTCCTGGAAACACTTTCACAGATGCATTCATATGTGTGTCTCCTAGGTTATTCTAAGTACTGTTAAATTGACCATGAAGATTAATCATCTCCATGGCATCCTGTGGTTCCCTGGGCTACCCAGCCTCAATCCCCCAGATTGTAACAGGATATATGGGTTCATGTCTCAGGTTGACCCCACAGGATGTATCCTATACATGCTACCTGCTCAGGTCGATAGATCCACCATGAACAGAGAAGCCCAGGGACACAGTCCTTCAGATGGCAGTGCTTAGAACGACTGGCCAACTCACTCCCATACCTCTAAGATGCTGGTTCCAGAAGGAACTGACCTGTGGGATATGGGACAGAGGTCTGGAAGGGAGTGTCCTTCTCTTCTAGCGGGAAGGGTAAACTTCTTGGTCGGCTGGTGGTGGAGGTGGGCTGGATGAGTGGGAGGGAGGATCTGGGGACCTGCCTCAGTGCCAGCTAATTACAGCAGTGTGCCTTGCTTCCTCCCAGTGACAGCTGGGTGTATAGATTCTCTCTGCCAGCCCACATATCCCAGAGACTGCATGTGCAAAGCCCAGTTTCGGGCTGAGCAAAGGACCCTGGGATTTCACTGCCTGGGTTTGAATCCAAGCTTGCTACTCCCTATTCTGTGCCCTTGGACACTCTGGGTACTTTGGTTTTCTCAGTTTGCATCTTCTTAGGTTGCTGGAAGACAGTTGAGGACCCAGCCTAGGGGTCCAGCTATAGGTTGGGCCCTTCCTACATCAGTGAACAATTAAGACAATTCCCCACAGACAGGCTCACAGGCCAGCCTCATCTAGACAGTTCCTTAATTGAGACTCTCATTTCAGGTGATTCTAAGTTGTGACAAGTTGCCATTAAAAACCAGCTATCACACCCCCGACACTGCAGGCCCTTCCTTTTCTTCCTTTTGGGATCTGGCTTGGCCATGACTCTCAGGGATTCACTGCTCCACAGTCTCTGCCTTGTAGCCTTCCAGGCTAGAGGGGCTTCACTGTTTGCAGCCTTGGGACCAATTGTTCTAACTCTACTTGCTTGATTGTCCTCTGGGTCAGGATGCCTTCTGGAGACTTGACAAGACAGAAAGCAAGATCCCAGCACGTGTGGTCTTCCAGATTTGGGACAATGACAAGTTCTCCTTTGATGACTTTCTGGGTAAGTCTAATTTCTATCATCCAAGCTTCCCAGAACCACTGCCATGTGTGTGGACCCTCAAGAAGCCTATGCAGGCGGTCAGGGTCACTGGGTGCCCAGGGTAAGTGAAGAATGTCAGATCAGGGTGGCCCTGGAGTGGTCCTTAGCAGAGGTGATCCTTGAGCCATGTTAGATAGTGGGACTCTTGAAGAAGAGCGGGAATGTGGGCAGAAGCCATTGCAGGGGTACCCAGGTTGTCACAGCTGCCTGGCCTCACTGCTGACAGAGAGGTCCCAGGTCCTGCCAGTCCAGCAATACAGAGGCCAGAAATTGTGAAGATCAGGTCACTGTTTATCTCTGTGCTTCAGACACTGTCCTAATGGGCAGGGCTCTGGCTGGGCAGCCCGAGAAGCCAAGCTGAGGCTTGGGGAGCTGGGCTGAAGGGTAGGTGTGAAGACAACGAGGAGGCCAGCAGGAGGTGCTGGGAGAGAAACAGGTTAGTGACAGCCCTACCAAAATTAGGAAGATGATGAAGCATGGTCTGCCCATACATGGGATATTGTTCATATACATGAAGAAAAGAGGTATGGCTCCCGATTCCATTCGATGAACCTTGAAAATATGTTAAGTGACAGGAGGAAAGACAAGTGCTTGGTGTGCAAGCTTGAGGCCTCAAGCCCAAAACCTATGTTTTGCTTTTTGTTTTAAAGCCAGATGTGGTGGCACTTACTTGTGATCTCAGAATCGGGGAGGTAGACACAGGCAGATACTCATTAGGCACCCAGTGTAGCCTGCTTGGCCAGCTCCAGGCTGGTGAAGACCTCATCTCAGAGAAAACAAGTTGGCCTCTCTCTGAGGAACAATATCCGAGGTTGATTTCTGGCCTTTAAAGGCATAGACACATATATACACACAAATTTATGTCTGCACAAACATGAACACGCATGCACACTCATTCACACACACACACACACACATCAGGGAAGGGTATACGAATGGGAAGCACTGTCTGGTAGACAGAAGCATAGGTTTCTTTCTAGGTACTGGAAATATTTGGAATTAGATGGAGGTCTATGGTTGTACAACTCCTGACTCTAGATTTGAACATGTTCCGAGTGGTGGATTTTTTTAAATTGAAGATTAAATTTTATATGAAATCTTTTTTTTAAAAAACAAACTTTTTGACACCAATCTATCCCTTATGAATGAGGTTCTAGAAAACTTATTTCAAGAGAAATTTCATTTTATTTTGAAAATTTCATTTTTACTGAGAAAACAAGTAACATTCAAAATGATAAACAGGTTTTTTGTTGTTGTTTTTTGAGACAGGGTTTCTCTGTAACTTGGGAACCTATCCTGGAACTAGGTCTATAGATCACGCTGGCCTCGAATTCACAGAGATCTTCCTGCCTCTACCTCCCAAGTGCTGGGATTATAAGCATATGCCACCACTGCCCTGAATAAACAGTTTTTTTTAAATGAAGCTTAAACCATTCACAAATACTGCCTTCAGACTACCTCAAATTTCCCTTCTCCACCCTAGACTACATTTTCTTTTTTTTAATTTTAATTTTATGTGCATTGGTGTTTTGCTGCATATATATCTGTGAGAGGGTGTTGGATCCTCTGGAACTGGAGTTACAGACAGTTGTGGGTGCTGGGAACTGAACCCTAGCCCTCTGGAAGAGCAGCTAGTGCTCTTAACCACTGAGCCATCTCTCCAGCCCCCTAGACTGCATTTTCTAATAACATATTTTATATCTCAAAAGAGAAACAGAGAACTTGGCCCACGTATGCCAGTTTTCAGCCACCCAGATGTCTGTAGGCATCACCGGGAAGATGAGTCATGTCCATCAACAGATGATGGAATAAATAAATGTATTGTTTCCCTACAGCATATGATTCAACTGTAGAAAACATATTGACAGACAGGGATATGTACAGACTGAAAACATTTTGCTTAATGAAATAAATCAGATGCCTAAAGGCAGGCATTTGTAACTGTAAGAGGCATGTCCACACAGACAGGACAACACTGGTGTCTAGGGCTGTGGGGACAAGAGAGTTTCTGTTTAGCAGTCAGTTTCTCTTTGAGAATGAGAACTTTCTGGAAGTAGTGGTGACAGCTATGTAACATCATGACTATTTCTAATGCCACTGAGTTAAAATTAGTGTGGGTTGGCAGATGGCTCAGTGGGTAAAATATTTTCTGTGCAGAAGAATGAGGATTTGAATTTGGACTCCAGCACCCAGAAAGAAGCAAGTGTGGCAGCATGTGTCTGCAATCCTGGTGCTTGGGAGGTGGGGACAGGCTCACTGACCAGTCAGCTGATCTTTGAGCTCCAGGTTCATGAGAAGTGCTGTCTCTGAAAATGAGGTGGAAAGTGACTAAGGAAGACAACTGTCTTAGTTAAGTACCTGTTGCTGTGAAGAGACACCATGACCATGGCAACTCCTATAAAGGAAAACATTTAACTGGGGCTGGCTTACAGTTCAGAGAGTTAGTCCATTATCATCATGGCAGGAAGCATGGCAGCATGCAGGCAGACATTGGTACTGGAAAGGTATCTGAGAGTTCTGCATCTGGGTTGGCAGGCAGCAGGAAGAGAACTGTGAGCCACTGGCCTGGTTTGAACATCTGAGATCTCAAAGCCCAGTGGCACACTTCCTCGAATAAGACCACACCTACTCTAATAAGACCACACCTCCTAATAGTGCTACTCCCTATGGGCCTATGGAGACCATTTCTTTTTTCAAACCACCAGAGCACTCAATATCAACCTTTGGCTTCTACATATATGAACACACATCCCCATACATATGCACACACACTCAGACACCCTGTCTTAGCTTGCTTTCTAATTGCTAGGGTAAACACCATGACCAAAAGCAAGTTGAAGAGGAAAGCCTTTATTTGGCTTACAGGTTACAGTCTATCATCAAGGGAAGCCAAGACAGGAAATTAAGGCAGGAAGGATCCTGGAGGCATGGAATAAAGTCAGAAACCACAGAGGAGTGCTGCTTACTGGCTTGCTCCCTGTAGCTTGTTCAGCATGATTTCTTATGCAACCCAGGGGCTCCTGCCTAGGAGTGGCCCTGCTCACATTAATCAAGAAAATGGCCAGCAGGTATTTTCTAATGGAGGTATTTTCTCAATCAAGGTCCCCTCTTCCCAGATGACCATAGCTTGTATCAAGAGGAATAAACAAACCTAATCAGCATACATATGTGTGTACGAGCACACACATACACACACAGACACCCTACACTATATGAATGTGTGTGTATGTATGTGTGTGAATATATGTATATATGTATATATATATATATATTTACCATGATAAAAATCATTTTAAGCCAATGAATGAATGAGTGTGTAGAGGCCTTGGGTGTGTGAAGGGTTTGTGCAGTTAGACATACTGCAGAAGTGGGCATCTGTGCTCAGGGTGAGGGAGTGGAAGGGGTAGATTACATACTCATGCATGAATGATGATGGGCAGCTGTGTGGAGAGAGCGAGAGGAAAAGGACGGGAGCTGATGGAGCTGGGGAGCTGGGGAGCTGGGGATCTGGGGAGCTGATGGAGCTGGGGAGCTGGGAGCTGGGGATCTGGGGAGCTGGGGAGCTGATGGAGCTGGGGAGCTGGGGAGCTGATGGATCTGGGGAGCTGGGGATCTGGGGATCTGGGGATCTGGGGATCTGGGGAGCTGGGGAGCTGGGGATCTGGGGAGCTGGGGAGCTGATGGAGCTGGGGATCTGGGGAGCTGGGGATCTGGGGATCTGGGGAGCTGGGGATCTGGGGAGCTGGGGATCTGGGGATCTGGGGAGCTGGGGATCTGGGGAGCTGATGGAGCTGGGGAGCTGGTGGAGCTAACCCCTTGGCTGAACCATGAACACAAGCTGAAGAGGTGACAATGAGCACCTGAATCTGCCCACCCAGAGTGGCCCTAAATGGACAGTGATTGCTACAGCCTTTAAGAGCATCACTCTGCCACAGGCTCCCTGCAATTGGATCTCAACCACATGCCCAAGCCAGCCAAGACAGCTGAGAAGTGCTCCTTGGACCAGCTGGATGACACCTTCCACCCTGAATGGTTTGTGTCCCTTTTCGAGCAGAAGACAGTGAAAGGATGGTGGCCTTGTGTGACAGAGGAGGGTGAGAAGAAGATGCTGGCGGTGAGTGTCTCTCCAGCCCTGTGGAGGGCTTGGGTTGTCTCTCCATGAAACCCAGGGATACTGGCACACACCGTTTCCCTTTCTCCTCTCTATTCCTTTCCTCTGTGTGCACATGCACATGTTAATGTGTATGTGTAGGTTTGGAGAACAGGGTGCAGCCAGAGGTCAATCTCATGCTAATCATCAGGTGCCAAGATTGTTTTTTGAGATACGGCCTCTCATTGGCTTCCAGTTCATACATTAGGCTAGGCTGTCTTGCCAGCAAGCCACAGGGGACTGCCTGTCTCTACTTCTCAAGTCCTGGAATTTCAAACACATCACCATGCCAGCTTCTGAGGACCTAACTCAGCTCCTAAGGCTTGCATGACAAGCACTTTATTGACTGAGCCATCTCCTAGGTCCTCCTCCCTCTGTCTCTATATTTTCAAAGGTTTTCCCCCTCTTCATATTCCAGCCTTCCTCTTTCAAGATCCCTGTTGCAGGGGAGACCTGTTGAATTGGACAAATGGCCTTATAGAGATTGGTTCTGTGTGTCTCTGACTGGGGATTCCTGTTGGATGATCAGGGGTCATGTCTCTTCTGTTTGTGCAGGACCCTCTCAGGGATCATTCTTGCCTGACAAGTCTCTGTGGTGGGTGGGGGAGGGGTGGTTAGAGGACTGGGATGAGCAGTCCTTCCCTGAAGTCCAAAGCAGCACCAGGAGGGTAGTTTCTCTCTGACTGGTTCCTTAGAGAGAGCAGCTGGCCAGCCCTCAAGTGGCCCTTGAATGAAAATGTCCTTGTTGTACAAAGACTTCTGATAATCAATAAGAAATGCATCCCAAAGGGAAAGTCAGCCAACTACATACACATAGCTAATTCACAACCTAGACACTCATTACACATGAGGAGAGAGTTATTTCCCTTGTAACTAAGGGACTGTTTTAAAAGATGCTTTTTGGTCTATTAAATTAGATTAACAAAACAAACAAACCAGAAACGTTCACATTGGTGAAGTTTTGCGATACAGACCTCACTTCCTTCTGCCAGGGAGTGCATGGTTTGTTCCACTGTGTGTAGGAGCAGTTGGGTACCACATAATGCAGGATTTAACAGTGTCTATGCCCTTGGACTTTGCCATCCCACTTCTAAACTCTTGTCTCAGAAAAATAACTAGATAAAATTAAAACTTTAGGTTCTGGGATGTTTGTTGTGCTATTATTTAGTCATTTCAAAGGGTTGAAAACAACATAGAATGAGCCAAAATAAGTAGTTATTCAATAAATTATGGTCAACCAACCATAGGATGCTTTACAATCATTAGAAACCAAATGTAAATAATATATAATTATGTAGTGAGATGTCTCCCCAAGTGAAAAGCTATGGAGCCACATACACAGTGCTGTGTCTCACACACTTGCAGCTCCAATGAGTAAGAATGTTGGGAACGGGCCTGGAAGGATGGCTCAGTCTTATTCTAGAGAACCCCAGTTCAGTTCCCAGCACCACATTGGTTGGCTCACAATTACCTGTAACTCCAGCTCAGGGGGAGCCAGTGCCCTCTTCTGGTTCTCCTCAGTTACCTGCACGCGCACGGGCACACACACACACACACACACACACACACACACACACACACACACACTTAAAAATTAATTAATAAAATGAGCTAAAATAATAGAGAGGTTAAAATGGTAAAATGCTGGGAACACCTGCCTTCACACAGAATAAGGGGGTTGACTGCCCCTTTTTTGTATAGCTCTATAACCCCTGAATGCTTTTGCGATTAGGACAACCCAGTGTTTAAAATACATATTGTCATAGTTTGCTTTTCTGTTACTGTGATAAATCACCATGAACAAATCCAACTTGAGGAGAAAAGGGTTTGTTTATTTGGCTTACAGGCCACAGTCTATCACTGAGGAAAGCCAAGGCAGAATTTAAGACAAGACCTGGAGTCAGGACCTGAAGTCGAGGCCATGAAGGAGTGCTGCTCACTGGATTGCCTCTTCTGGCTTGTCCAACTACCTTTTGTTATACAGCCCAGGACCACCTGCCCAGGGACAGCATTACCCACATCAACTGATAATCAAGAAAGTACTCCCCAGGCATGCCCAAAGGCCCATGTTTTCTAGACAGTTCCTCAGTTGAGAGTCTGTCTTCTCATTTGACTCCGTTTTGTGTGAAGTCAGTGACTGGAGTTAACTATGATGTGTTTGTTTTATTTGATGTGTCTGTGTTTGTGCCTGAGTGTATGTGTGCCACAGGCGTGCAGGGTCCAGTAGGTGTCAGAAGAGGATATGGTGGTTGTGAATCACTGTCTTTCTGTGAGCTGGAAATTGAACCAGATTCCTCTGCATAAGCAGTAAGCACTCTTGCTGAACCACTACTCTAATCCCACAATCCTGCAGTTTAAAAAATAAAAACAACAATGTAATCCTTCTGTTTGTCCTGGGCTGGCTCTGCTCTGGGTCACTGACCAGAGGCCCCAATCAGGTTCCGTTGATGTTCACAGGGCAAGCTGGAAATGACACTGGAGATCGTTGCAGAGAGTGAACATGAGGAACGGCCCGCTGGCCAGGGTCGTGATGAACCCAACATGAACCCGAAACTAGAGGAACCAAGGTCAGTCGGTTGTCCTAGAAAGCAGGCCAGTGGCCTCTGGG
Organism: Mesocricetus auratus; assembly: GCF_017639785.1. NCBI lineage: Eukaryota > Metazoa > Chordata > Mammalia > Rodentia > Cricetidae > Mesocricetus > Mesocricetus auratus. Next base: position 146,931,814 of record NW_024429266.1, on the reverse strand, counting down.
AGACACCCAGTACATAGTTTTACTGTGTAAAGAGATGCAGGCCATGGACACAGCCTGAGCGACCACTGGGCTCTTCAACCAATTCATGAAGCAGGTGCACGCCAGGCAGAAGGCCTCTTACCCTGGCAGTTGAGGGGCTAAGGCAGGAGGATAATGGGTTCCAGGCCAACCTGGGCTACAAAGCAAGACACTGCCTAAAGTCCAAAATACAAAAACAAATAAAGCAAAATGAAGCAGGCCTCCATAGAAGCTGTCCCTGTGGGTTTTTTTTTTTTGTCAAGCATGCTACATTAGGTCAAGTGTCCTGAAATCTCCCTTGCTGGGTAGTTATCCCCCCATTTCACAGATGAGACTCAGCTCACCAAAATTAAATGAGGTCATTCCAGCTATAAAAAAACGGGAGAGGGGAAGCTGAAGTTCTCCAGCCTTCTAGACACTTTCTGGCAGTGCTTTTGGGACTCAGAACTGTGACACCACCCACCATGGTGTTCTTGAAAGTGAGCATAGTGGGAAAGGAAGAGGGCCACCAGCAAGGGGTCCTGAAGATGGGACTCAGCAGCACTAAGAACACAGGCACAGAGACTCTGGGAGGAGGGGCAGAGAGCATGGAGGCAGGGTCAGGAGGAAACAGTCCTGCAGAGGAGCTCTACTGACCCCTGGGATCTCACTTCCAGGCGCCCTGACACCTCCTTCCTGTGGTTCACCTCCCCGTACAAGACCATGAAGTTCATCTTGTGGCGCCGCTTCCGGTGTGCCATCATCCTCTTCATCATCCTCTTTATTCTCCTGCTCTTCCTGGGCATCTTTGTCTATGCCTTCCCGGTGAGTGAGCAGGCCTCAGGTGGGGAGATGCTGCTTGGGGGATCCCTTGTTTTCCATGTGTTCCCAGAGTCTGGTGGCAGTCAGTGACCTGCTCCAATGAGGAGACAGAACCCCAGCTCCCTACCTATCTGGTAGAGAGACAAAGCCTTGTCCCTTGGGAATCCTTATTCATTGAGCAAGTGCCTAAGAATGGGCTATCAAGGGACTGGCAGAGGGGAGGGGTTTGTGTTACTTCCTGGAGAGATGATTGCAGTTATTTACTCCAGCGGGTGAGACTCAGAGGCAGTTGTGCCAATGAAAAACTCATCCCATCATGCCTGGGAATACCCAGAAACAGCGTTCCTGGAACTATCTACATGACTTGCACAGGAAGCTCTACTTGTTGGAGAATTTCTTCTTCCTAGCACTGTGCAATACTGGAATAACCTTGGAGTAGGGGCTTGTGAATCTTGTAAGTTTCAGAAGCATCCTGAGACTTGCCAGTTTTGTTTGCTTCCTGAGCCTTAACAAGATCAGTTTGGATGAAATTTACACAACAGGAAGCTTAGGCCTGGGGTGGCAGGGGAACCTGTTGAAGGGTAGAGTGGATCTGGGTGGGGAAGGGAAGTTATGAGGTGGTGGAACAGAGGACAGGACTTGCTAGGACCTTGATATAGTATGGGCTTGGAGAAAGTAGGAGTGGCCAGGGGCCGTATGTGGTGCCCCTCACTGTCAGGGTGCACTCTTGGGGTCCCTACCATCTGGTAAGAAGTCAATTGGCATCTGACCAAGAGACACAAGGGCTACCACAGTCATACCATCCAGGGCTGCTGGGTCTTCAGTCCCTTGGCTCCCCCTGTGGTGGTAGTTGGGCTAGTCTCTGTCCTCTGCCTCTGGCCTTCCCAGCTCCCAAAGGCCCCTGAAAATGCCTAGCCCTCCAGCATCTCTTGACACTTCAGGTCTTGAAGGTGCTGAAGTACTGTCAGGCTGTCACTAGAGTTTTCATGTTCTTTTTAGATGGGAAAAGGTAAACTTTGTTTGTTTTGGCTTTTCGAGGCAGGGTTCCTCTATGGCTTTGGAGGCTGTCCTGGAACTAGCTCTTGTAGACCAGACTGGTCTCGAACTCACAGAGATCTGCTTGACTCTGCCTCCAGAATGCTGGGGTTAAAGACATGAGCCACCACTACCTGGTTTCCTCTATTTTTAAAGATTTATTTTTATTTATGTGCATGTGTATATGAGGATGTATGCCACATGTGTGCAGATGCTCATGGAAGCCAGAAGAGGGCATCATTGGATCTCTTTGAGCTCCAGTTTTAGGTGGTTGTGTGTTAGTTACCCGACATGGGTATTGGGAATAGAACTTGGAATTACCTTGACTGCTGAGCCTTATCCCACAAACTTTTAACATTAACACTTGAAGTCCAGAGGGGCCACATAGCCATCTATGTGAAGTTCATGACCATGACTTGATATGGCTGTCACTGAGGTCCATATGACATCCTGGTCACCATCTCAGACAAGAGAGGATGCTTGGAAAGCTATTCCGAGGTGTACTGCATGCTCTGGGACTCTCTGCAGGAGGAGGGAATAGGTAGAAAGGCCTCTTCCAGGTGAGCCAGGCACTAGGCTGCCTGCTCAATGCACCTTGATTCCTGGGAGAAAAAGTCAAGGCCACAGATCACCCTGCATGGACCCAACTGTCAGTCACTGCAGGAGAGGCTTCTCAGTTTGGCTCTTCAGGCCCCAGCTGCCTTTGAGGCCACACTGGCAGGAAAGCCTTTTGTAGGCCAACTGGTAGCTGTGATCCCAGACTGGGCATTGTGCACTGGCTGTGTCTCCTATTGCAATTCTTGCTGGACTGAGCAGGAAGCTGAAGTCAACTGGCCAAACTGACAGAGCCCTGGGTAGGACCAGGGTGCAAGGGCTGAAGTTTGTGCCATGTAAGGGAATACTTTAAGGAAAGGAAGACAACAAATACAGTGTCAGAGTCAGTTCTCCTCTGGGGTAGGGGTGGCTATCACCAAAGGTGATGTGGGATCAGTGCCTGGCAGTTGGGCCATCTAGGGCCATGGAATTGAGGTAACGGTATAGATCCCTCATCTGGCCTGGCTCAGGTCACCTTCTCTCACTTGGTATGGTCAACTTCTACTCAAAGAATGGGGTGACTTGAGTAAGTAGGTGTCTGTGCCCAGGAGGGGAGGGCCTGGGGACCACAAGGGAGACGCTATGAGGCAGATGCCCTAGGTAGTAATTAGGACACTGATTATGGCTGAGAGTTAGAAAGCAGAGCTGGTGTAGCTGTGCCTCCAGGTACGGTCCAGGGAGTATCAGCTCCAGTGTCTCTAGGAAGCTTCGGGGATGCAGAGTTCTGGGCTGGCTCAGCAGGAAGCTGCCTTCTAGCACAGTAAGGATGGAGTATCCCCCTATTGTAGGAGACAGAGCATTGCTATTGAACTTAGGAACATGAACTCCACTGACTTCCCATCCAACTTCTGTATGTGTTACCTTGTGTGTAGAAGGGACTGGACTAGGTGAGCCCCAGGCTTCTGATGGGCTTGGGTCAGGTTTGTTTGTCTTTTCCAGCTGCTGCGTTTTAGGCGAAGTCCCTTACTTAAGGGCCTGGAGGACAGGAGCATGTCTCAGGTGTCATCACCACGGCTATTTTGGTACCTACCCAGGCGCTGTCTAGCTGGGCCCCACCCTGTGAGGCCCATGAGTGGCTGTCCTAAGTCTCAGAGCTGTGACTGGAAGACTGGCCAGTCCCCTCTAGCCTGGGGTCTTCTTATTCTTGAAGACAGCTGAGGAGCACTTTCGGGGACTCTGAGCAGAGCATCTCCTCTGGTGCCTGGGCTCCAGTAGCTAAGTTATACTCCTTTCACTTTCTTCGAGCGTCTTCTTTATGTACTGACCTCCCAGCGCAGCATGTAGAGCACGTGGATTCAGGCCAGGGCTTCAGGCTCCAGGGGCCAGCAGGATTAGGCTATACACCTTCTGCTTGAAGGCCTGGCTCCAGCCCAGAATCCCATCTGTCTGTCCAAGTCCCTAGCCATCTTGCCTGTGTCATGAAAGCTGGGCCTGTCAGCTCACCTGCTTTTGGCCAGGTGGAGCAGAGGGCCTGTTCTAGCCAGTGCATGGTCCCCATCTTGTAGGACCACCCCCACTGTCTTGGAGAGTCCCCTGGGAGGGGGGAACTTCTGATTCCTCTGGCCCCTCTGAGCCTGCCGGGAGCAGAGCCAGATTGGGGCAGCAGAAGCGATTTGGCGGGGAAGGAGGGCCGGCTTTGTTTCCAGGGTTGGCTTTCCAGGCCGGCGCTGGAGAACATACTGTCCCAATTAAGAGCCCTGTGTTGTGTTGTGTGTTTTCATGGCGTTTGGGAGAGTGGTGGGGAGGGGAGGGTCCTGTCAGACCTGCAGCAGGAAGGGCTTTGTGGAGGCCACCCATCTCTGACGCTGGCCCTGTGTGCCTACACTCTCACTTTCCGGACAGTGGCTTGGTGGCGGGTTAGCCCTGGGCCTCCTGTTTGTGCCTATGAGAGTAGGGGGCTAGGAATCATGGAAATGGCCAGAGTCAGCTTAGCTTGCTGGATAAGAATGTCACAAGGGTGGGGTGGTGGCAAGGGCAGGCTGCAGGCAGGTGGTGAAGACCTAGGAGCCCAATTGCGTGCCTGCAGTCTGTCCTCCCGGCCCCAGTGACAACAGCTCCCGCCGAGCGCCGAGCTTTCCAGGAAGAACTGACCACATGTCCGTATCCGTGTCTCTTCCTCTAGAACTATGCTGCCATGAAGCTGGTGAAGCCCTTTAGCTGAAGACTCTACTCTGGAGAAGGGGGCACAAGCTGCTTCCTGGCCCAGGACTGGCTGCTCTTCCCTTCCCCTGGGGCCTGGTGGTCTTGCACATGCTCACTGAGTTCTTGGGATTACCCTATTTCCATCATTCTTTTCTCCCCCACCCAACCCTCTTTTGGATGAACTCTTGGCTATTTCAGTATAAAGAAGACAGAACCACAGGCTATGTTACTGTGTCTATAGTCCCTGAGTGAGGGAGACTGTGTGGGTGGTAGGGGGTTGTCTGGGAAGATTGGGGTGCCAGTGGGGTACTGTCATTTCTGGGCCAGCATTTTGGAGGCAGAAGCTGCCAGGGCGGGAGGCCTTAAGGCTTGTTACCAGGCTCAGTGGCCAGTACCATCTGTCTCCTCTCTTCAGCAGAACTGTCTCCCTGCTTCTCAGCTTGAACCCCCACCCTTCTGGGGAGGCTGTTCTTTGTTCAGGTGGAGGCTCCCCTTGGAGGGTGGCCTGACCTCTGGTTTTGACCTCATCACACGCACGTCTGCAGTTCCTCCTCTCTGCTTCCACGCCCTGCTTGAAATATCTGTCTGGATCCAGACACCTTTTCCTTGTGGTCTGAAGCCTGGCCTTGGCATTGCTCTGAAATTTCCTGCGGGAACCAGACTAATCCTTAGGAGCAGCAGGACCGAACTCAGAAAACCCAGAGCTGGAAAGGTTTGCTCCGAGGCCTCTGCCTCGGGGCAGGGAGTGCTGGCTGCCTCTTCCAGTCACCAGGGGCCTTCTCCTATTTCCTACTGTGAGCTGATTCCCCTGGCACAGGTCCCTGGGCCCTGGAGGGATCCTGCCCCCACATCCCTCCATTACCCACCCCTCCTCTGACCCTCCCAGGGCTGTGGGATTCAGGCTGAGGCGCCACCCGATTGACATGATGGAGGTGGTACTCCATTACTTTTGCTTCTTGCTGGGCCAAGAGAACCTGGCAGCCAGGCCCTGAAGGCTTGCTGCCTGACCCCAAGAGCCAGAGACACATCTCACCCAGAAGGCAGATCGGGGACAGGGCTGCAGGCTCTTTGGGAAGGTCCCACCTAGTAAGGAGGCTCTGCTGGGTCTGTGCTGTGTCCAGCAGTATGTGTTAGGAGGGATGGTAGCCTTTGGCAGAACCAGAGGAGAGGAAGCAAGGCTTGCTCAGCCTCAGGATGGGTTAGGGAGCTTTGCCCACAGGATGCCCTGAGCATTTCTGAAGGTATAGAGAAGGAAACCACCTACCTGGAAGAATCAGAGACACCGAGGAGGGTGGAGTAGAGGTGGTTTCTGTAGACAGGGAGAAAATGTTAGCTTGGAAAGGAAAAGACATACAGTAAATAAGTAAGTCCATGTTTTCCCCAGGTGATAGACTAAGAAGAACTGCAGCCTCCTAACTGCTTTGGAGGGGTCTGGAGGGCTACTGGGAACACTGTCTACTTTTCTACTCTGGATGATAAGTGATAGGAAGTCTACTCAGATGAGTAAAAATAACTCAATAGTTTCATAGACATGAAACATACCCAGGGACAAACGTCAGGCAAGGCTTGATCCAGTCACATCTAAGGACCTGTGATCTTTCTCTGTTTGCACCCCTTGAGTTGGCCTCTGTTCACAGTTAGCCCTGTTCCTAGAGTTGGGCTTGAAGCAGCTTCCTGAGACCACACTAACCGTTAAGCAACTCTCGAGCATGTAAGTGGGGCTGTGGGATGGATGGTGGGGGACACATGTCGGGCCAACACGTATGATATTGAAATGCGTCCTGTGGCAGGCCTAGGGTGGACTCCAGGGGGCGCTCTCGGTGAGTTGCTTATGGCTCCCATCGACTGAGGAAGCATCCTCTCATGTGGGAAGGGCTGCAGAGAGGCACACTCCTCTGGGTCTGGGAGGGTGAGAGACCTTCTTTGGGGTATAATGGTAGCATTTGAACAGGGCTGAACTGTGTCCTGGCCAACAGAAGGTTGTTCCTAGCTCTGACACACAGGGGGAAAGAGAGCCATGGAGCCCCATGGAGTCAGCTAGTCAGCAAGGCAAAACTTCAAGTGGTTCCAGAGAAGAAGGGAGAGCCAGGAGGAAGGGCGGGGCCGAGTGCAAAGACTCCCACATACTAAGGAGGGGAACTTCATTCTGAGGCAGCAAGAGAACACAGGAGGGTGCAAAGGTGGCCTGACCTTGGTCAGGATCGTGTGTTTAAAAAATAATAATTCTAGTCTAGTTTTCTCCTGGGTGATGAGAACCCTGCAGGGACAGAGTAGTTTAAGTATGTAACCACCCTGGAGGCCCATCCTGCTGGAGACAGTAGCTGGGAAGCTCACCCATGCCTCAGTGTGGCCTGAGGTCACATAGACCAAGCAGGATGCTGGGTAGCTGGCATCTGAAGGTTATTCTAGAAGGCTGGCTCAGTAATCACAAGTTAAAGGTAATTCACTCATTCATTTGTATGAGAAATCATATAGGTATCATACGTGGAGTGGGGCTGGTACTAGGGAAGGAGCATGGTGCAGGCGGGCAGGTGCCCTGAAGGAAGGGCTGACATCATGAGTCAAAAGCAGGGAAGGGGAAGCAAAGTTTTGCAAAGGCAGATCCTCCTGAGAAATGGAATCCCCACACAGGCATGCTCAGGCACCGGCTCCTAATTGGGCTGTTTGGTTCAGATCTCAGAACTGCTGTAGGGAGAGCAGGGGGCTCCATACAAAGATTGGGCCCGTACAGTCCCTGTCCTGGAACCTCAGGGATGAGTAGGATCACACAGTACTATCCCCTTGCATGACTGGAGGTTCCAGGACTGTGGGATGGCTGATAAGTCCAAACAATCCTGTGCTGTCTGGTTTTGTCTGTGGCAGACAGTGGGGCTGTTTATCAATCACTTTTGGACAAATGGGTTCAAATACATTCAGATATCTGCAGCTGGGCTCTCTCTCCTCCCCTTATAGAAAATTCTACAAAGTGTCTTTCCTATGGCCTTACTTTGTCCTCTCTTCTCCACCCATTATGGTCAGACATATCAAAGAAAAGCCGCTGTCCTTGGCGATGGCAGCTCTGGGAAGGGCATTGTAACGAGGGAAGGTGGTGAGGAAATGAAGGAGGCTTGGTCATTTCTAGAAAGGTTTTCTACCAAATAAAAACACACATGGAGACACATCTTCTTGCTCTTTCTTTTGTGGGAATATGAAGTGACTGTGTGTCCTGTGATTGAGTTGGGCTGGAGCTGACACATAGAGCATGGCAGAATGGAGGGGAAGGAACCAAGCCCTTAGCTGTCTGACTCTAGGCCAGATGCCTGCATTCAGGGTCACAGATTCTCTCAACTCAAGCCTCCCTTGGTTGGTTTCCTGGTTGCAGAGCTCCACTCACTCCCGGAGACCTATTTAAACTCCCACCACCTCAACAAGGTGTGCGTGGGCACCACAACTTCATTTGCTTTGTGTGTGAGTTGAGTGTGTGTGTGTGTGTGTGTGTGTGTGCAGCCAGAGGTTAACAACCATGGTCCATCTTTTGACAGGGTCTCTCACTGAGCCTGGAACTCACTGATTGGCTAGACTGGCTAGCCAGTGAGCTCCAGGGACCTGCCTATATTTGCTTCCCCAGTGTGAGCATTACAGATATGCACAACCATGCCTGGCTTTTAAGTGGGTGCCGGGGGACTCTGAACTCGGGACCTTGTGTTTGTGTGGCAGGCACTTTACCCACTGGGTGGTCCTTCCAATTCATATTCTATACATTGTGTATTACAATGCTGTCCTCACAGGTGTAGCCAAACGTCCTATTCTGATAAAATCGGTGCATACTGTAGTTTTCTGGTCTCTAACTTATCCTCCAGGAAGTGATACCCTTTCCTAGTTCATGCACAGGCACTGCCTAGCCCTTCCCAAGCCTCTACCACCTTTCCTGGCTCTCAGAGCTCAGGGCTCCTCGGCCTTCCATCAGCAGTTCATAGCTTCCACAGCACCCACAGCTCCCTCCTCTCTCTGGATTGCCTGTGAGTCTGGAGTGTCCCCAGGATCTTGTACGGCTTCTGATCTCCCCCTGCAGACCTCACAGGCAACCTCTCTGACTTTCCTTGACCAGAGTGCTTCTACCAACCCATCTAGCCCAGCTTCTCTCTGAGCTGAGGTTTATCGTAGTTAGCATGAACTATCGACTTGATGCAGCCTAGAATCTCCCCCAAAAGAGTCTCAGCTGAATAATCATCTTTATTGGGGTGGCCTGTGGGGAATTGTCTTGACTGTTAATTGACATAGGAGGCACAGCCCACCATGGACAGGAGCACTCCCTGGGCAGGTGGTCCTCAGCTGTGTAAGAAAACTAGCTTGAGTATAAGCCAACATGTGAGCCAGCCAGTGGCATTCCTCAGTGATTTCTGCTTTAGTTCCTGCCCTAGTCCCCTCAGTGATGGACTGCGGCCTGAAAGTGTCAGACAGATAAACCCATTTCTCATCTATATTGCTTTTTAGTCAGTGTTTTATCACAGCGACAGGAAGGAAGCCGAGGGTCATGGTGGGTTCCCCACTCTTGCTTCTCCCTACATGGTGCTAACCAAGGTTCTTGCTCTGCTCTTATGCCCACTGCCAGGCACGAGGCTGCACATGGCAGCGTACCGAAGCCCTATCTTCCCAGACACCCACACTCAGCAGTCAGCAGGGCTGATGCTGGCATTTCAGTACCCGGCAATCAGGCTGCTTCTCAGCCCAGTGTCAGGGCTCATGTACTGTCATGCCCAGCCACCTGCCTCCCTGAAGTAAGAGCCCTGCCTTTTGCAGTATCCTCTAGACCTCCACTCCCTGTCGCCTGGCCTCCAGTCCCTAGCTTCTCTCGCTGCCTTAGGAGGGAGTGAGATTCACCTCCCCCTGCCCATGCTGCTCTGCCCCACCTGGCTCTGATCTTCACCCTGCACTGATGTGGCTGCAGCCTGTTGGTTCACCACGTGTCTCCAGAGCTGGGATCACATCTCTGTCTTCAATGGGTCCTCTACTTCTTTCACTGAAGGAATTTTGCTCCGGGCTGACTGCACAAAACACATATACACAAACACATATGCAAGCACACATGCACATACATTAGCACAATCATGTACATACAAATATTACTTATTCAAACATGGGTACATATGCACAGATAAACATACAAACACACAAAGCACCATACATGTATATACACAGACATAACATAGATATACTTGCAAATGTGAAACACAAATACAAATGTATATACATGCATACATGTATGCTCACACAAGCATGTATATGCAAATACACACAAAAGGCACATATAAAACACTGTATATGCATACACATAAACATGTTCCTACAAATATGTGTCCATGAAAATACACATCACACACATATGAACACATGCCCACGTACACACCCCCACACGGTTAGACATTGAAACACACGTCGTTTTCTACTTTTTCGTCTGGTGTGGACAGTTCTAGCTGGGCAGACAGGAAGGTGAGCAGACCAAGAAAGCTCTGCACACACACAGCAACTGCTCTGCTACTCCCCTTCGTGCCCCAACTCGGGGGACCTCAAGTTTGTCTCAATCCTCTCCACGTGTTTCATAAATGTGGGATTATGGGATTTCCAGAGGAGCCAGGTGGGTATCCCCTGCCTGGGAGCTGGTGACAGCCAGGGTGTTGCAAGGGTTCACCTGGTTCGCCAGTTCCCTCCTCACTGAAGGATACTGAGTATACACAGCGACTCTTCTGATCTGTGCTGGGGAAACAGTGTCCACTCCAGCTCTTCCCTGTGACCTGGCCTCTGCGTCTGGCCTCACTTCCTTTCTTTTGACCCTAGGAATGCTCTCTCTCTCTCTCTCTCTCTCTCTCTCTCTCTCTCTCTCTCTCTCTCTCTCTGTGTGTGTGTGTATGTGCATGTGTGTGTGTGTATTGGGGGAGGGGGTATGTCCTGCTCTAGGAGTGGGCAGGAGCTGACCCAACCCTTGTTCTCATGCTGGGCTGGACCCACCTGCACCCTTGCCTGGCTCAGGCCTAGGCAGGAAACTGCTTTTGTGCTGGTTCAGCAAATAGTCCTGAGAACTTCAGAAGAATCAGTTTTCAAACTTGACCAAGAACAAATGGTAAAAGATGAAAGTCTACAAGAAAATTATTCACAGGAGTGGGCCCATTTACACACACACACACACACACACAGACACACATACACACACACACACACACACACGGGAGTTTGGGGGAAACAATCACACACAGAATAGAACCATCCACATAGACACAAGTGTACACACATAGTGGGACCATTCACACACACATGGTAGTGAGTCTAAATGCCTTCTACATCACCTACATCACCCTGACCAACTTGGTCCTTCCTACTAGGCTAACCCTAGAGTAGAGGAGGAAAGGATCAAAGATGTCTCAGAAAAGGGAACAGGAAGGGACAGCACTGCCTGAAACTCCAGTGACAGCACCCTCTTGGACCTCCCCAGAAGTGAAGATGCAGCTGGCTGGCTCAGGAATACAGCCACTGGGGATGGATGGCTTAGGAGCACTCCCACAGGGGGCTGGCTGGTTTTGGAGCATCCCCACTGGAGAATGGCCAGCTTGGGAGTACCACTACTGGCAGGTCGATGGCTTGTGAATACCTTCTCTATAGGCTGGCTGGCTTGGGAGCATTCCCACTGGTGTCCAACTTGAAAGAGTACCCTACTCAGACCCAAGTACCAGAGCAGTGTGGCACACTTCTTCAGGGCCAGGGAGTCTCCAGCTGGAAGATACCAGGTTACAGAGCTTCTGGGGTATGGTATGGTGCTTAACAATGGGGTGTCCTGTTTGACAGGCCTCCAACCAGCATCTCAACCTCAGGAATGATGGTGGCCCTACTGTGGTGTTGTGAGGCCTGCACTGATGAGCCTGTCACAGGTGCTCCTCATGCCTTTACAGAGCTGCCCTGGGCTCCTCGGGGTGCTAAAGAGGTTGACCGGAGAAGACCAGAAGATGAGGGGTTCCTCCACTCAGGGTGATGGAGACACCAGGATGTGCTAGGTATGGGGAAGCACCTGGGGTACCCCTGACATCCTAGCTTGGGCTGCCACCCACCCTTGTCTCCTCCAGTGAGTCCAGGGGTGACCTTGTTTCACAGCTTTCTGTGAGCACCCCAAATGCTGTAGCTCCTGTAGACAGACCCACCTGCAGACTCAGCTCTATCTGGTCACGGTCTTCGTAGACCGGGCCATAGGCAGACACAAGCATTTTCACAAGGGGGCCAGGCATCCTCAGCTTTCCCTGTGAGCTTGCGTGCATGCGTGTGTTTCCCACTGTCAGCCAGAACACACGCTGCAAATGCAGGCAGAAGAGAGTGCATGGATGTGGCCGCCATCAGGGATAAATTAATCCCAGACATGTAAAGAACTTGCTTTCTTCATTCTCAGCTCAGCTGCAAATTCAATTACGACTCTCTGCCAGCTACTGAAACGAGGGGACAAGGAAGTACGTGGCTAGGCCTGGAAAATGGGGCAGGGCAGGGGATCCTTCTGGATCTACCTCCTTATCCCCCTGCTGTTGTCCCAGATCCAGGAAAGAGTGGCAGACATTCTCTAGTTCCCCAGTCAGTTCACAAGCTGGCCTGGAGGCCCGGGGGAAGTGGAGGAGACAGAACAGACAGAAAAGTCCTGGCTGAGGCTCCCAAAGGAGGCCTAGGGGCCCCAGGGCCTGGTGGGGCCTCACAGCTCACATGCTCACCTATAGGGGAGGGAAGCACAGATCTCTCAGATGGAGTGCATTGTCTGGGAGGAGCTCCCCTGGGGCCTCCCTGGACTCTGCTGAGGAAGGTCTGGCTTGTCTTTAGACCCTCTAAACCAAGGTCTTACTGGACAGAGAGGCCTGGGGGAAAGCTCTTAGCTCAAATCATGCCCCTCAGAGGTCAGACTGTTCTTGCAGATTCCCTTCCTGTGGGCTGTATTCAAGCCTGTCCTAGTCTGGGAAGGGAGTGCACCCCTCAACCGGCTGTGTTTCCTCTCCAACAGAGGGCAGAAATGCCTTATCCTCCTGTCCAGACCTAAGAATGTGAAAAGGGTGGCCGTGGCTGGCTCAGAGAAAGCAGGTAGTGGCTGAGTTTGAATGGGGTAGGCTGGACAGAGTGGTGGGATAGTTGGCTTTTTGTTGTTGTTGTTTGTATCTGGAGTGGAGAATGGGTGGGTTTGGATTCATCCTTAGAGACAGTGAGGCTCGGAGAAGGGAGAGCGAGGGAGGAATGGCCTCGGTGGTCTTCATAGGGAGCTGCTTGTGGAGCCAAAAGTCCCCAGAGTAAAGTTCTCACTGGGAAGGCCTTTTAAGCTGCGCCTTGGTTGAGGTGGCACCTCCGGAGTCTTGTACCTAGCCTAGGTCATCCCTGAGAGCTCAGATTACCCCAAGAATGAGATCAGAAGGCCCAAGCAACACCTCCAAACATGGAGGACAGGAGGAGGGGGAGGGGAGGCACAGAGCCTGGGATCCAGGGAGTGTGTGTGCCATGGGTTGCTGTGGGCAGCCCTTAGTCCCAGTGCAGGGTAGAGGCCTGCTCCACCTTGCATTCCTCTCTCCTTTCCTGTCTATGTGATGTAGACAACTTCAGGGAAGAGATCAGTGAGCTTCCTGAAACCCAGCCCCCTTTACCTCCAGAGCTGCTTTATCTGGGGGTGAGGCTGAAGCTGGAGGCCGGTCTCCCTGCAAGGTAGATAGATAGGCCTCACAAGGAGCTCTGGCTCCCGTGAGCCAGTAGTGCGCTAGGCACACTGGCTGCTTAATTGATGTTGGCAACAGGTAACCATTGTTTTAGTTTGTTTAAAGCTCTCTAGCCCAGGTTAGTTTCAAACTCACCATATGACTGAAGATGTCCTTGAACCCAGGATCCTCCTGTCCCCACCTCCTAAGGACTGAGATCACTGGCTTGTGACTCCATCCCCAGTTTTGAAATAGCTATTTTAAGTCCCAGTTTCCAGGTGATAAATGTTAAACTCAGGGGTGTCATGGAGCTGTTAGGGAAAGGTGAACCCAACTCTCACACCGTGCCTCAACCAATCTCACACTGTTGGCTTCAGATGTTCCTGGTGGGGGGAGGAGTGGGAGGCTGGAGGCGGGCAGGGACCAGTGTGCAGAGGTGACCCTGGCAGTGTGTGGCTGTGTAAAGGAAGGCTCCAGTCATGGTGCCTGAGAATGGGGACTTTGGGTGGAGACCGAGTGAGTGATGGCTGGAAAAATGAAGCCAGGCGAGACTTTAAAATGGATGGTGTACCTTTCTCTGAGATGACTGCCCTTTTCAGAGGGGAGACTGAAATGAGACGTAGCCATATACACCTGGGAGAGTATTCCCAGTAGAGGTCGTGTGCAAAGCATGTGCGAAGGACCCAAGATACATGACAATGGTGTTTATTTGGAGAACTGTGCTTAAAATTATCCTGAAGCCATACTGTGTTGGAAAAGACAAGGTAGGCTATGTCAAGGAGTTCCCCACACTCAAAGAACAGAATAGGCTTGGGCTGTGGCCCCTGTCTCTTCGGTATTTCACCTTAAACTTCCGGACCAGTGCAACCTGCTGGTCTTGATTGCCAACTTGATGGGATTTAGAGTCACCATGGAAAAAAATCGTTGGCCCAGTCTGTGAGGAATTACCTAGATTAGGTTTCTGGAGGTTAGAAGACCCACCCTGTGTGGACAGTACCATTCAGGGTACTGGGGTCTCAGATTGAATGAAAAGGAGAACGCGGAGCCAAGCCTCAGGGTCCTGTGTGGACAGTACCATTCAGTGTACTGGGGTCTCAGATTGAATGAAAAGGAGAACGCGGAGCCAAGCCTCAGGGTCCTGTGTGGACAGTACCATTCAGTGTACTGGGGTCTCAGATTGAATGAAAAGGAGAACGCGGAGCCAAGCCTCAGGGTCCTGTGTGGACAGTACCATTCAGTGTACTGGGGTCTCAGATTGAATGAAAAGGAGAACGCGGAGCCAAGCCTCAGGGTCCTGTGTGGACAGTACCATTCAGTGTACTGGGGTCTCAGATTGAATGAAAAGGAGAACGCGGAGCCAAGCCTCAGGGTCCTGTGTGGACAGTACCATTCAGTGTACTGGGGTCTCAGATTGAATGAAAAGGAGAACGCGGAGCCAAGCCTCAGGGTCCTGTGTGGACAGTACCATTCAGTGTACTGGGGTCTCAGATTGAATGAAAAGGAGAACGCGGAGCCAAGCCTCAGGGTCCTGTGTGGACAGTACCATTCAGGGTACTGGGGTCTCAGATTGAATGAAAAGGAGAACGCGGAGCCAAGCCTCAGGGTCCTGTGTGGACAGTACCATTCAGTGTACTGGGGTCTCAGATTGAATGAAAAGGAGAACGCGGAGCCAAGCCTCAGGGTCCTGTGTGGACAGTACCATTCAGTGTACTGGGGTCTCAGATTGAATGAAAAGGAGAACGCGGAGCCAAGCCTCAGGGTCCTGTGTGGACAGTACCATTCAGTGTACTGGGGTCTCAGATTGAATGAAAAGGAGAACGCGGAGCCAAGCCTCAGGGTCCTGTGTGGACAGTACCATTCAGTGTACTGGGGTCTCAGATTGAATGAAAAGGAGAACGCGGAGCCAAGCCTCAGGGTCCATCTCTCTGCTTCCTGACTGTGAATGCCATGTGACCAGCTGCCTCCAGCTCCCGCTGCCATGATTCCCCCACCGCGATGGATTGTCCCGTGAATAGTGAGCTAACTAAGGTCAACCCTCCCTTGAGGAGCTTCTGTCAGCTACTTTGTCACAGCAATCTGCAAAATAGCCAATTAGGCCAAAGAAGTCTAGGCTCTATCCTATGGCCTTGCTTGGTCTCTGCTGGGATCCATGTGGACGCCCTCATCCACTCTCGGCTGGACTGGTGACGTGGGCACAGAGCCGCTTGGCTGTCTCCTTTCCCATGGTTGGCTGCCTGGAACCCAGCCTGGACTCTGGGAAGTGCTTTAGAAGCTGACACTCCTCATTGCCCACTCTAACCCTTGCTGGGGATTTGGACGACATACTCTTTCCAGATGGGCAAGAGAGACTATTTATTTAATTTTTAAAAATAGTTTTTATTGGTTTTTGTCTTATTACAAAAATAATATATGTTCATTATAGAAATTTGAGAAAACAGCTAGCAAAGGGCAGAGTATAAAATAGCCACTAATCCCATTACCCAGAAGAACTGTTGCTGGCACTTAATTCTAGAATTTCCCACATATAAAATAGACGGCAGTAAGCCTGGTGTGGCGGCACCCACCTGCAGCTCCAGTGTTCTGGTGACAGAGACAAAGTTTCGAGTTTGAGGACAATCTGGGTTAAGTGGGGGGACCATGTCTCAAACAAGCAAGCAAGTTAGTCTCCCCCTGGAACCCGATTTATTAAATACTGAACACGGTGGCCTGGCATGGTGGCACACACTTTTAATCCCAGCACTTGGGAGACAGAGGCAGAGAGAGGCAGAGGCAGAGGCATTTCTGTGAGTTTAAAGTCAGTCTGGTCTACATAGTGAGCTCTAGGCTAGCTGGGGCTACATAGTGAGACCTTGTCCCAAACAACAACAACATAATGAGTAGATCATGAACATTTATAATATATATGGTTTATACATTATAATGTATAAGGTTATGATGTATAAGACTGGCAGTAAAATCAACACCCATCTGCCAGCAGCAGTTCAAGAGTTAGAAAGCTTCCTGTCATTCACTTTGCATTTCTCTGTCAGTATTTCTATACCGTAACAACATTCCCTGTATTTTAGAGCGCCCTAGGATGGTCCTTCCCAGTTCTGCTGTCTTTCGGAAAGAACCATTATTCTGAATTTTAATTTTAACATTTTATTACATTCCTTTAATTTTACCATCATATATAGGTGTGATAGTTTTAATTGTCAACTTGCCACAATCTGGATTTACTTGGAGAAGACTCTCAGTGAGCGATTGTCTAGACCAGCTTGGCCTGTGGGCATGTCTGGTGGGGGAAAGTCTTGATTCCATCAGTTGGTGTAGGAAGATTCAGCCTGAAAGTGAGCAGCACCATTCCCTAGGCCTGGGAGCTAGACTGTGTAAGAGTGCATTTCTCTTGGCTCCCAGCTGTGGATGTGCTGTGATTAACTGTTTCGTGTCCTCGGCTCCTTCATTTCCCCGCTGTCATGAACTGTCACCTGGAACTGGAAGCTAAAATAAACTATTTCTCCACAGACTTGCTTTCTGTTAGGGTTCTATCACAGCAACAGAAACTAAACTAGGACTGTAAGTGTCAACAAAGGAACGGATAAAGAAATTATGGTGTGTTTTCACAGTGCAATTTTACTCGTAAAGAATGAAATCATGTTATATACACACACACACACAAAAATGGAGGCAGCCAGAGATAGTCACAGTAAGCAAATTAAATCAGACTCAGAAAGATGTTGTACTTGTTCAAACACAACCACATGAACATACACATGCTATAAATTCATGTGTTTTCTGGCATTTGTGTTTCCTAGATTTCATATAGATGCATAGAATGTATGTATACCATGAAAGCAGAAGGGACACCGTGTAAGAGACAAAGGGATCAACGGGTCTGCTGAGGGTGAGAACAGTGTGTGGGGGGGAGGGTAGAAAGGAAATGGTCAAAATACACTGTGTGATTGTGCATGTGAGCTTGTCTGTCTGTAACCTAGTGCTATGTACAGAGAATTTAAATCAACAAAAAGGAGGGGCTGCTGAGGTGCCTCAGTTGAAAAGTGCTTCTTATACAAACACCAGGACCCAAGTTTGGATCCCAGTATAAAAAGCCTTGGATCCCAGTATAAAAAGCCAGGTATGGCAATCAGCACCTGTAACCCCAGCACTTAGGGATGGCACAGGAAGGCAGAGACGGGGATTCCTGGACCCCATCAGCCAGTCAGTCTAGTCAGTCACTGAGTTCATCTGCCCCAAAAACATAAGGTGGAAAGCACTTGAGGAAGTTACCAGATGTCAGTCTCTGGCCTTCATAGCTTCATACAACCACATGAACATATATATGCTATATCATATGTATTTAGGATGCTGGTCTCTCTAAGCTAGTCAGATTCCACAGCCTGATGAAACTGGACCTCCTCCCCGGCGCCGCCCCGACACACACACACACATGTACCCTCTGCCTTTGGAAAGAAAATTAAGAAGCCTGATGTGCTGGCCCTGATGTGTCACAGCCCCTAACTTATGGTCCTACTCAGTGCCTGGCTCCTCCATGCTTCCTGTCATGTAGACTAGCTGACTAAATCACAAGGTTGGGAATTTCTGCCATCCCCGGAAGGGAGCAGAAGGCAGATGCTTTCCTTTGTTCTGGGGATTTCTCTGCAGGTTCCTTCTCCTCTGCACCCCCACCATCCCATTGACGATGGCTCTTGCTTTTACCGTAAGCCATCCTCTCCATGAACACTATACCATTTGGAATGGTCAGAGGTGTCCACAGGGAATGCAGGTCTGGAATTTCATAGCTAGCTCAGGCTACCTCACTCTGTAACAGATCCTCCTGGGATCTGGGAGGTCAGCTGTAAGCCATGGAGCCCAAGACATTTCTTCTTAGCTTCCATGCCAGGCAGGCCCACCGCAGGACGTGGGAAGCCTGCATGGTGCTGACCTGTGTGAATGTGAGTATGCATGGGTGTCTGTAAGAGGTTTTTATGACAAAGTGTTCAACCTCCTCCCTGGTCCAGAGCACTGCACCCCCCACCTCCCCTTCCTCTCATTTATTTGCCCCCGCCAGTGGGTGCCCCTGCCTGACCCTCATTAACTTGAAGTGTAAAAACTGCAGCCTCCTACCATAGATGGAAGGCGGGGCCTGGGGCCAGGTCCTAGTCTCCCCTGGAAGTTCAGAGCTCCATGGTTTATAGCCTGGCCCTATAGAACAGGCTGGGCTTGTTAGGGGATGGCCCCCAGGCTCTTCAGAGGCCCCATAAGGAGTGAATGCTTCCCTGAGAAGCCTAGATCTCCCCCTTGTACCTCTAAAGCCAGCAGGATTGCCCTTCGGTGGCACAGGTTGTACCCTGGCTCACTGGAAGGGCCCGATCTTAAGGACAATGATGTGGATGGAAGCCCCTCCCTGGGTTGTTTAGGATAATATCCATGCAGCTACAAGTTGATGGATGTCTTCTTTGCCTTCCCTGTCTTATGCTCAGCTCCCCCTTCCAGGGTGCTGCTGTCTCCAGGATCTCTGACCCCACCTTCCCATCTGAATGGGGGGGATTGTTAATTCAGTGGTGCAGAGGAAGGGGTCCCTTGATAGGAAGGAAGGAGGGGAACTTGGTTCTGGGTTAAAGTTGCTAAGTTTCATAGGTTCAGAACCCTACAGACGTGTTTGCTGAGATGCTAAATTTGTGATGGATGAGGCAGGGGCTGAGGACTGAGGCCAGAACCCTGAGTGTTGCCTGTCCTTTGATGAGGAGAGAGCCTTCCCGGAGTAGGATGCTAACCGTCCATGGAAGGATAGGGATCCTCTTCTACAGCCCAGAGCTCTCAGAGGCCACACAGAATGGGGCACAGGGCCTTGCTCTCCCTTGGCTTCTGTCCTGGAGGGGTTGGTGGTCTGCTTCCCTCCCTCAGGCAGCCCAGTAGGGCAGGCAGAGGTGAGTTGTCATACACTGGCAGGCGACCAAAGGAAGCCAGGAGTCAGAAAAGACCGAGGTTAGTGGCAGGGAACCCGGCCTGGCCTTGCTCAAGGAGACATTTGCTTTTTTATTAGTCAGGGAGAGCCACAAACGGTCTTGGTGAATGTGGTTGGGTTTATGTAACATAAGCACCTAGGCACACAGTGTTCTACCTACTGTGGGTACAGGTGGGGGCCTTGTGCTGCCTGCTAGAGGCAAATAGAGGTGGCTTTGCAATTCTCTCTCAGCTCCTTACTTGAAGGCTGCCCACTCCCAAACAGTGCCACTGAGCAGGTCCTATGAGGAGAGATGCCCCCGACTCCTCCCTCTGTCCTCCCTAACTTTGAAGACCCACAACATCCTCAGGGAAAAAGGATGAGGGGCTGAAATGGAGGGGACAGGGCAAGGACCAGTGTGTGTGTCAGGGAACCTGATCTGGGGATGTACCAGCAACCCTGCTAGGGTCTGTCCCCGTGATGTCTTTGCCGGCTCCTAGCAGTACTAGCATACTGCAGCGGAGTGGGCTGCCTGGGTGGCCCTTAGCTGCTCTGGGCTGAGCTTCTACAACCTTCACTTTATCATGACTGCCCCTGCCTAGGCCCTCCCTGGTCCTCGTGTGGCTGCTCCATGACTTAGTCTATTGCTGACCTGTTCTTTGCCTGCCAGGGTAAAAATAGATGTTTCCATGCGGCTACCTCGGCAGCATCAACTTTCTCCCACTTGAGCACCAGCCAGTGCTGGGCTCAGAGCTCAGAGCTCAGAGCACAGAGCACGGACTGCAGGGCCAGGCCTGGCATTACAGCCTGCCTTGCTTGGGAGCCAGGCTGTTCATGAATGCCTCCGTTGTTCAGGAAGGTGACCCTGGGTATCCTGCCTCAGGCCTGAGGCCTATCCTGCTCACCTCCCGGTCTCTGGCCATTCTCTTTGCTCTCTGGGCTGCCTGTTGCTCAGGGCCTCTGCTGATATCCCACTGGAAGGTGTGGGAGCCTTCCTGGGTTTGTGCCTTGGGCAGTAGACCAGGATCCCATGCTCCATCTGCATCCTGCTATCACCATCTTGATTGAATGCCTTCTGTTTTATTTCCTCCTGGCCTTTGTGGCTTCTATTGCTAGCGTCTATTGGAGGAGGCAGACCGCCTCTGCGGAACCCCAGGTTTGATGGAGTATAACCTCTCCTCTATTGAACCCATAGGTGGAGATAAAGGCAGGATAGTCCTTTGAATCTGTACTGGTGGGGACAGAGCCTTTATCCCCTGTGAATCGATCCCTGGGTGACATGTGTGAGAGGCTTCCACCTTGCTCCTAGGGACCCTCTGTCTGAAGGCAGCCATCTTGGAACTGAACATCTCAACATAAACAAGGCAACGCCATTGTCCTCAGAGAACACAGATTCTGAGTAAGGACAGTGCCCTCAGTAAGCCCACAGTCATACGGTGGAGACCCTTAGGACAAACGGCTGGATAGGTGTGTGCGTGGTAGGGAGTCTCAGCAGTCATGGTTTCACTAGGAGCAGGGAGGAAGAGCTCTTGTGAGGCTTGGTACGAAGGGGAGGTGATAGAGGAGAGGAAAGCAGCTGGCCTGTTCTTGTCAGAGGCAGGCTGGACAGGGAAGGGTGCTGGGACAACCCCAGGACTGTTAGTGGACTCAGTGAGTGGTGGCAGTTCTAGAACAGGAGAGCAGCCTGTAGCCAGGGCCAGGGCAAAGGTGGGAAACACAGCTCAGAACAGAGCTCTGCTGGAGCTCCCTGGCGTCCATACCCATGGTGATGCTCTCTGGGTTCTCAGAGCCGGGCTCTGATTGGTGGTCGGGGCCCAAGGAAGGCAGGCGGGATGCCAGCATCTCCAACCAAACCTGTGTGTACCAGGCACCTCAACAAAGGAGGCTCAGAGCTGAACTACAGAGTTCTCCGAGGGGGCTTCTGCTGGTCTGTCAGATGGCCATTGCTTCTGAGCCCTCTAAGGAGTCTTCTGGCAAGATAACTTCCAAGAGGAACTTGCTGTGGAATAGTGGAGTCTGCTGGTAGGTAAGGGATTGCCCTACCTTCTGAGGTAGGTAGAGGTCAGGTGCCCCAGAGTCAGTCAGTCCTCCTGTGTGGATGTGAGTGCTTCACTCTGGAGGCCTCTCTCACTGCACAGAACTGGAACGTGGGCCTTGTGTGTGCCTCCTGAATCTCTCTCAGGCTGACCGGGGCAGTCAGCCAGCTGGTAGTCAGTGCCAGAGGCAGCCAGGCTTTGGGGAAACTTCCCACAACCCTCTCACCATAAGAATTCTGGCCAGAATCTTGAGGGAACACCCCTCAGGTGGTCTGGAAGGAGCATACTCCATTATGGTCAGAGGCAGCGTCCTCATCTGTGTTAGACAGGGCTGTGGGAAGCTAGCTGCCTTGCTCAGTCAGCTTCAGCCAGTACACAACCTAAAACCCCCATAAAGTCAGTAAGTGAGGGACCACAGGAGGGAATGGGGGACCTCATACATGTGAGGAGAGAACTTAGTGTATGGACATGGATACCCGGCGGGTGAGCTACAGTCTTCACTAGTCTGGCTACGGAGAAGGGCTAGGGGGTGTGGAGAGAAGCCAGGGCTCAATGTGGTGCTAAAAACAGTACTTTCACATTAGCAGAGTGTCTGTGTCTATCCATGGGCGATCTCCATCATAGTGCCCACTTAGGCCTGCTTCTCTAAGCAGGTAGCAGAATCCAGGACAGGACCCGGGCTGTGCACAAGCCCTGCCTCTGCTGGGGTGGTGGGTTGTGTGTTGGACATCAGTAGGGTGGAGAGGGGTCACAAAGGACCACAGCAGGGCCACAGGCCTATAGGCTGTCCTTGGCTGATCCATGGAGCTGCAACTATGGAGTCAGGCAGCCGGAGGGAATACAACGCAGTAGCAAGAACCGAATGGTACCATCAATAAAGCATCCTGAACCAGAAATCTCATTCCTGGGCAGTGAGAATGGGGACAAATCTTGGCCATGCCTAAAGCCTAGAGCTGTACAGGCTCTGCCACCCCCCCTCCCCAGGGCAAGGCAGAGTCCTCTCCTTCACCCTGACTGGCTGCTGGCTTCAGGCATTCACCGGCCACAACCTTACAGATGTACTCAGCCTTCTCGTCCCTTGCAAAGCAGTTCTTGGCTGTGCCTTGCATGTGGGGAGAGTGGCACTGACTCTCAGCTCATCTACTGGGACCCCTGAGGCCAGAAACACCAAGGAAACTACCTAAGCCCGCATGGTGAGGTGGGGGCAGGCATCCTGACATGTGCCCCTCTGGGCTGCCCAGCCTGAGAGTGTCATCTACTCACCGGGTCAGCAGATGCTGAACTGAGTGGGCAGCAGGAGAGGAAGGAAGTAGACAGGATAGGGCTGAGCCAGCAGGTGTCCCTGTACCCTGCAGGGAAGCCAGGAGAGCTCTGCTGGAGGATGCTGGCCCTAGGAAGGCTCTGAGGATGCTGGCCCTAGGAAGGCTCTGAGGATGCTGCCCCTAGGAAAGGCTCTGAGGATGCTGTCCCTAGGAAGGCTCTGAGGATGCTGCCCCTAGGAAGGCTCTGAGGATGCTGTCCCTAGGAAAGGCTCTGAGGATGCTGTCCCTAGGAAGGCTCTGAGGATGCTGTCCCTAGGAAGGCTCTGAGGATGCCTCCCTAAGAAGGCTCTGAGGATGCTGTCCCTAGGAAGGCTCTGAGGATGCCTCCCTAAGAAGGCTCTAGGAGAACTCTTAAACTGCCCAGGTCCTGAGGATTGAGGTGAGGCTGGAATCCTGACAAGGCAGCCACCGAGGCTGACAGGACTGCTGCCCCTGCTCCCCACAGCCAACCCCAGGGCTGGGGACCTGACTTCCTGTTGACCCTGAAGGGCTTCCCCAGGCTGAGGATCTTCTCAGGGGCTTCCTTTGCATCCCCTGTCCACAAAGGCGCCTAGTCCAGCCTCTGTCTCCTTTTCCTTCTCTTCCCTCTTTCCCTCACCTGCTACTCACCTCAACCCCAGTGTGTGGGGACACACTTGAAGGATCAAGGTTAGGGCAAGAGAAAGGAAACTGCTTTCACAGGGCCTAGCCTACAGCTGGGTGGAAACCTGGATCTCATTAACACCCCAGTCAGGGACCAGCATGGGGGTGTCTGGCTTCTCTGTCCTCCCTGCAGGGACTTGGAGGGGCAGGGCACGCTGGGAGACAAAGCTTTGTTATTGGGAGCAGATGGGAGGGGGCAGGGAGGAGAGGAAGAGCTGGCTCAGGAGCAGGACTGGTGGGTAGGGCCCAAGAGTACTGGCAGACCCTCGCCCAAACCTCTGGGGTCCTAAGTCTGTCACAGGAAGGCCCTGGGCCTGGAAGTGATGCCCGGGACACTGCAAGAGTGGGAAGGCACATTTGAGCATGGACCAGACATATGGAAGCCGGTGTGTGCTGGACCAGAGTTGACGCTGTCTGTGTGTGATGGGGATAAAAGTGGGATACCAAGGGGTCGACTGACAGAGTGCACTCTTACAGCTTTGCTGATCACAGGCTGAAGAGGGGGATGACTGGGCTCCCAGAGACCATGTGACAACAGTGTCAGGGGATGTCTTGCTCAATGCACTTTTACAGGGTTCAGGGACGTGTCAAGTTGAGCTCACCTCCTGCCCTCAGAAACACTGTGACTCTGGGGAACAGCTTTCTTCAGAGACCTTGTTCAGAAGCTGTTGCATCCTGGCTCACAGTCCAACAAAGGTGCTCCAGCCCCTGCCTTTGCTCTAGGGCTCCACAGAGTATGAGCCCCGGTTGCCTGTACATCTGTCCAGGATATAGGCTTGGACCGAGCAGGGCAGCCAGGAGGGCTGGTGTCTGGCATGGAAGTCTCTGCCCTTAGCACACACTGACTTGGGATCTTGAGGAGGAGGCAGGGTTGGAGGGGTAGGGCTAGGGCTGACCCCTGCTCCTTAACCAAGTGCCCCTCCCAAAGAGCACTGCTGTTCAGGCAAGCCCGGCTACACTTCCTGTGCCACATGGTGTGGACCCTTATTCCTCCTCCAACATTTTAATTAGATCCCACGCTCATTAGACGCTCAAATGCCTTCCAGACACCCTGCAGCTGCTTGGGCCCTCCCCACACCTGCCCTGCCAGCTGGGCCTCCCCCACACACCTGGAAGCCATTGAGCCTCCAGCCAGGACCTTCAGATGCTGGACCTTCCTGTGGTTGCCACCAGAGAGAAGCAGAGGTTTGCTAAGGAAGGGCGGGACCTGTAGAGATCGGCCTCTTTATCTACAGCACAAGAGAGAGATCTCAGGTACCCTGCCTGCCCACTTCAACACAGTCCAGGGGAGCCAGTGAGTGTTCTTTGGGGCTCCTTGAGAGCCTCCTCAGGGCCAGTGTTGGCTGTCTGTATTAGGTAGAGGGGACAAGCGGCTTTGATCTCAGCTGGGTTCTGTGACTGCCAGAGAGAGTTGAGGTCAGGGTGATGGCCCAAGCTTGAACATAGGTTGCTTCTGTTTGACCACAGTGATTCTCCTTCTTGATCTGTCAAGTTGTACCAACTGGGAGTTCCCTGATCACAGGGAACCAATGAATAAATTCAACATTTGCTCTAAGTGCTTCTGAGGGGCAGGGTGAATGCAAACTTTTCTAACCCCCAGCCTGATCCTGAAAATGGGTGCACATACCCCTACTTCAGGAGGGCATCAGGAACTTGGCAGCTTGCTGAAGTCCATTCAGGCAGGTTGTGGCTGGCAGTGATACGTCCCATTCCTGTCATCTATCACTTGTTCTGATGCTCCTTGGAGGAGGCAGGGCTGACCCTGTGTAAAGACTCCCTTTGGTAACTGGAGGTCTGGTGCTACCCACCCTGGGAAAGAGGAGAGACGCTCATGGTGTAGTAAGACCAAAGCAAGTCATTCATCTTTTCTAGTTTTCATGGTAACAAATGGAAAAAATCATGCTTGGAGCTTAGAAAGCACACACACACACACACACACACACACACACACACACAGCAAAGAAACAAAACAAAACAAAAAACCCCATTGCTCCAAGCATGAAGTAGGTAGGGGCAGGGTCTGCCCACATATGCCCATCCCCTTCTGACCTTGCCTGGCCCTGAAGGGACACACGAGTCTATGGCTGCCGAGTATACCTGCTTGTAGGCTGACCACCCACCCCTAAAGTGGTAAGTCACTGAGATGCACGAGGATCCTGATTTGGCAGCTCAGGAGGGAGCCATGAGTGGGGGGGGGGATGGGGAGGTGATGGTGACCCCATGTCCCTCCTGTCACGTGTTGATCGCGTCTGGGCTGAGTTGGTTTGGGTGAACACGTGGCTATGAGCATTGACTGGGGTTCACTTAGGAAAAGGGAGCAGATGCTGAAGAGAGGCCGCCCATCAGCCACCTGTGCTAGGGAGGTGGGGGAGGTGCCTTAAGTACTATCCCATGCTGCCTCCCTCACAAGGTTATGTACCCCTAGCAGAGGTGTTCAGGGGCAGGCTGCCAGGACCTCCACACTTCAAGGCCTGGAAAAGCCAGCCAGTGTCCAAGGTGTCCACACCAGGAGAAGGATTGTAGGGCTGGGGGACAGATCGTGAGGACCAGCCTCAATGGCCTATCTCTGCAGTGGCTTTCCTGTTGGATGGTCCCAGTCTTCCCATATCCATGGTTCTCCAGGCCATCTTCGTGTCTCCCTTGACTCTAGTACTGTCGGATCAGGGTCCAGCGTTACACCTGCTTGAACCTCAGCTTCTCCCTAAAGGGACCCTGTATACAGACCCAGTCACACCGGGATACTAGCAGATGGATTTGGGGGGAACTTAATTCAGTCTATAACAGCTTAAAAAAAGATGGGTGTGGTTACTCAGTCTGCAACCCCTACTTTCAGGATGTGGGGTGTGGTAGAAAGAGTATCCAGAGTTCAAGGCCATCCTGGACTACATAGGTAGTTGGGAGCCAGCCTGGGATATATGAAAGCCTGTATCAAAACAACAGCAACAACAAAACAAAACCATAAAAAAAGAAAAGAGAGAAGGAAGGAAAGAAAAAGGGAAAGAGGGAGGGAGAGGCGGGGGAGAGAGAGAGGGAGAAACCAGTCCTGGAGTCATCAAGTTTGGGAAGAGATGAGTGACTTTGATCAGGCAGGGCTCCTGATTGCCCTGGGAACCAGGATGAACTGAGGGAGGTGATGAGCAGTACTTGGGCCCGAGCCCCTGCTGCCCCGTGAGCCTCTGTGCAGTTATTGTTCTCCATCTGTGGGACCTGCTCTCCCGACCTCCTGTTGCACAGCCTGCCTGACCAAGTCCCACAGTCACCACTGCTCACGGGGATGGACAGCAGCTGGGGACAGCTCTGCCTGGCAGGTTCCTCGCCACTGTCAGCCTCAGAGTGGTAACATCGCCTGTCTGCTAGAGTGCAGAGCCCCTAGCAGGTTCACCTCCTCCTTCCTCTCTCTCTCTTCTTCCTCTTATCTCTTTCTTCCCTTCTCTCCCCGTCTCCTCCCTCCCCTCTTTCTCTCTTTTCTTCCTTTCCTTTCTTGGGAGGGCCCTAACGCCACCTGGGAGCTGTGCCCTGCATTGACCCTGCTGGGTACAGCAGTGGTCCCAGGTCCCTGGAAAGCAGCTTTGCCAGCAGATATCTCCATGTTAGTGCTTGTGTCCAGCTGAGGCTCACCAGACTGGCTCACACTTCTCACAGCAGTCTAGTCTTCTGAGCCCTGCAGATCATCCCCCTCCAGCTCTGTCTGTAGCCACTTAGAGTTTTCTCAAGCCTGCTCCTCTGAACACTCCTGAATTCTCTGAGCCATTTTTAAAGTCCTGCCACCTCCTTTCAGGCATAACTGGAGCCAATAGGCCCGCTCTCAGCAGAAGGGCAGACAGTTATAACAAAACACTCAACTTAATTAAATTACAAAAGCAAGTCTGTCTTGGTTCACAGCTTTGGAGTTCTATCTAGTCCATGACAGGTTTTTTCTGTAGCTTTGAGCCTGTGTGAAACAAAGCCACTCATACCATGATCCAGGGAAAACACACATGTGCACACACACACACACACACACACACACACAGAGACAGAGACAGAGACAGAGACAGAGAGACAGAGAGAAGGTGTGACCATCCTTCAGTGACCTGAGGATGTCCCACAGCACTGCATTCTCAGAGGTTCTCAGGAGGACATGGCAGGTCTTCACAGCATGCTGCTTCAGCCTTGCCTGGATGCTAAGTAATAAGAAAGCTCTCAGTGTTGGTCACTGTTAGCATTTAGGCATTTGTACTGGCCTGCCTTTGGAGTTCTGACAGGATATGCCCTTAGCTGATGCCAGTAAAAGTACTTACTACCTGTGCCTATTCACTGTTCTCTTTTAAAAGGGCCCTGTTCACTCCCATCCCCCCTCTCTTTCTTTCTCTCCCTCTTTCCCTGTCTGTTTCCCTCTCCCTCTCCTCCCTCCCCCCCCCCAGTGCTCTTGATCCTGGAGACTGGTCTTCCCCTCCCCTTTCCCCCTTTTAAGATCCTTTTCCCTTGATTAAACAAAACAAAACAAAACCCTCCTCTTGAACTCTGTCGAATGGTGTCTTTCTCTCTCAAGCTGCCTTTTAAAAACTTACAGCAGCCATTGTTCACTTTCCTCCAAGCCCATGGCTGCAATTAGTAGTGTCCAGTAGAGTGGTCCTTTACTCTCAGGACCACCAGCAGCAGCCTGCTACCTGGGACCCCTGCCCAAGAGATTCAGGGTCCCAGGTTGTACTAACAAGTTTCTAGGTAGTTTGTGGGCAAATCCGAGACGCAGCCCTCCAGAATTGGTTTTTGGAACCGTAGAAACTCACCCAGTAAGGCTTTGTTTGAAGAAGACTTTATGTATTCTGAGTTGGGACATCCCCATGCCAAAAAAAAAAAATCAAGCGGAGGTGACGGCACACGCCTTTAATCCCAGCACTTGAGAGGCAAAAGCAGGCAGATCTCTGTGAGTTTGAGGCCAGCCTGGTCTATAAAGCAAGTTCTAGGACAGGCTCCAAAGCCACATAGAAACCCTGTCTCAAGCAAAAGAAATCAAGTCAAATCAAAACAAAACAGGAAGACACCAGTCTCTGGGAAATCAAGGACGGTGAGACAGGGACAGACTGTGGTGACTTTTGCGGGCTTTCTCCACCAGGTCCCTGACCACACACACCTTGTCACTACACCCTGTGGTTTAGGGTATGGCGGGGAGAGCCAGAACCCAGAGGTGTGACTTTTCGATTCCTCTCTGGTGTATTCTCCCTTGTCCCTTCTCTTTGCTTCCCCTGTTCCCCTGTGGCCCACTCCTTCCCCAGCTCCCTCCTCTAGGCTGGAAGGCAGAGCCAAGCCCATCTTGGAAGTGGAGGTTCTTTCTGGTCACACTGTAGATCTTCCTGTCTGTGGTCCCTTCACACTGGGGACTCAAATGGCCCCTGTTCACCCTACATTAACTCAGCCCTTCCCACTCCTGGCAGTTGGCCATTAGCTCTAGTCTGCCAGAAAGTATATTTGATCTTTGAACCTAGGGCTGTTCTGGCGACAGACCTGGGGACTGCTAAAGGCATTAGCATGGCTGTGGCCACAAGAGGGGCAGGGAGAGGGCAGGAGGCACAGCAGGGACTGGAGAAGGAGGCTGGGGGCTGCTGGGGGCTGTTCCTGCTCTCTCTCGGGCTCTGATCCAGCTGAAGTGGAATGCCTGAAACATGGTCCGTCCCTGCTGTTGTCACCAACATCATCATCATTCACCTATGGCTGACAGATGGTCATCTGGGTTATCCCACAGCCCGCTCTATTGGAATAGTGGGAGTTCATCCCTACAGTCTAGAGAAGGACTTGTAGGCTAAATCCTCATCTCTGCACAGCTCTTGGGAGCCAGTTGGTCCTCTCACAGTCCCCTCCAGGCTGTGGGGTGCAGCAGGATCCCAGTTTCTGAAACCTTGGTTTCCCCCTATCAAAGTCATTTCTACATGCCAGGCTGGGCTTAAGTGAGCGTGGGTGCTGCCCAGGGACACATTGTTCCTCAGGGTGCTCTTTAGTTTTGTCCTGTGCAGGCTTTCTCAGACCTCTAGCTGTAGAAAGCTTGGCCTTTCCCAGGGTGGGAGACACAAGCTCCATCATTTCGATCTCTGTGAGGGTCTGTGTGGAGGGAGGAGTGGGCAGGTGGGCTGAGAGTGAGGAGTGGGTAGGAACAGGGCATAGTGCTTGGCGCTGAACGGCAGGGCCTTAAACTGGGGCTAGAAGAGCATTAGCTGTAGGTGGTGTGTTCTCACAGGAACTCCTTGTATGTGAACTTGGCGTGAAGGGAACGACTTTGAGGCACAAGGGTACTGCAGAGGCTCTGGGTACCCTTGTTCTTCCCAGACACTCATGAGCTTGGGACTGCTGACAGATTCTGGCTCTCTCAAAACAACAGAGATCCATGTCCCATCAGGCCCAGCAAGCCCTGACGCGTTGCTCTTTGGATACTGAAGCAGAGCAGTCCTACAGGAGGGGTTGGAGGCCACGGAGTTGCAGCAAGTGGAGGGAGATGGTGTGTCTGGTGGGAGCTCCAGTGTGGAGGTACAGAGGCTGATGGGACAGGGGACAGCAGGCAGCTGCTCTGCTTCTGAGATAGGCAATATTGAGTGTCAGCCTGATGGGATATGTGGTCACCTAGTAGATAAACCTCTGGGGATGCCTGTGAGGGAGTTTGAAGGTCAGGATAGTCTAGGTAAGTAGACCCATCCAAAACATGGGTGGTACCATCCCATAGGCTGGAGATCAAGACTGAATGAAAATAGCATCAGTCTGGGCCTTGCATTTGCAGGACAGATTCTTTCCCTCACAGAACATAGCTGCCAATTAAGATTGGCACTGTGGGCCTGTGAGGTTTCGGTGCCTCCCACAACCCCTGATCAGAGGCCAGAATCACTGTGGGGTCACCGTCAGGGTTAGTTTTGCAGCCAAGCTAGGGGTGGCCTTTGGATAGGGTCAGTTCTGGGACCAGTGTCAGGCATGGTCTGTGGCCTTGCCTGAGGTCAGTCTGAGGTTACAGAATGTGACAGAGGAGGCTAAGTGTGTGGCTGTGAGCCATTTACTCTTACTGTAAATGGAGCAGATGAGATTAGCAGCAAGGTTAGTGCCCTCCCCAAGTCCAGATAATGAAAGGTCCCCTGGACACTCACCATGGACACAAGGGCCCAGAGTCAACATCAACAGTTCCAAGCACCTTTCTGAGGTCTGGAGGAGGAGGCAAGAGGGCCACTGAGGCTTGTGTCTCAATAGCCAGAAGGCCCCAGCTCCCAAAGGACAGGATTTCTGAAGTCAGCCAGCCTAGCTTACTTAGTGAGTTCCATTCCAAGATGGACAGTGTTTGAGGAACGACAGTTGAGGATGATCTCTGGCCTCTACACATATATCCACACATGGCCACACATATGTACATGAACACACATACACATAAGTATACCAATCTATACTTGAATACAAAAATAGACTCCCTCCCCACACCAAACACACACAAAGAAACTGGGACCATCTGTCCTTATTGGTGGTTTCACACCTTTAATCCCAGCACCTGTAAGCACATGCAGGCAGATCTCTGAGTTCAAGGCCAGCCTGGTCTACAAACAAAGGCCACATAGTGAGACCTTGCCTCAAAACTATAATGACAAAAACTAAGGACATCTGGACTCTATTCTTGACCAGTTTGTAACAGCAGTTGATACAAACCAATCCCAATGGAGGAGATAGGATGCCTCCCAAGTTCTGTGAGCAAAATTTTCTGCCAAGAATCATCAGATATGATAGTGCTGTGGCTGTTGTTGAGCAACAGTGGAGATAATAATAGTCACTCTTCAAAGGGTCCCTTCCATGTTCCCATGAATCTTTATACCTGTGGTGTGTAGAAGGCATGATTGCTGAATTCTCTAGACTTGAATACAATGAAGGTGGCATCTATATCTATCTCCCTCTAGCCTGTGCTCTAGAACAATTACCTTGAATATTGTGATGGTTAACGTAACTGCCAACTTGACACAATGAGGCATCTTCCAGAACAGGTCTGTGAAGAATTGTCTTGATTGGGGCTGGAGAGATGGCTCAGAGGTTAAGAGCATTAACTGCTCTTCTAGAGGTACTGAGTTCAATTCCAAGCAAATCACATAGTGGCTCACAACTGTCTACAATTCTGTCTGGTGCCCTCTTCTGACAGAATACTGTATATGTAATAAATAAATAAATCTTTGGAAAAAAAAGAATTGTCTTGATTATTAATGCCAATTGATGTGGGAAGACCCAGCCCACTGTGGGCAGCATCATTTCCTAAGCAAGGGATTCTGAGCTATATATCAATGGAGAAAGCTCACTAAGTATGAAGATGTTTGCATTCATTTCTCTTGGCTCTCGACTGTGGATATGATGTCACTAGCTGCTTTAAAGTTTCTGCCTTGACTTTCCCAAAGCTGGAATTGTGAGCCAAATAAACCCATTCTTCTGTAAGTGGGATTTTATCACAGTAATGGAAATGAAACTAGAATAATGGAAAACTAACACCTTCTATTTGTGCTGGTCTCAAGACCATCTCTTTAGAGGGTGGTAGCTCTTGCTCTCTGTCTTTTGAGACAGAAAAGATGTTTGTCCTTGTGACTCAGAGGCCATGCTGTGAGGGAGTCAAGCAGTCACACCTCTGTGGCCAAGCAGGAACCTCCAGGTGTTCTGCCAACTGATAACCCTACCCAAAACCAGACAGACAACACCTGCCCTAGACAGTGAAGCAATCTTGGCCTTGATCCAGCCTAGAAGAGACCACAAAGAGCAGTGACAACCCATGCTGAAAGTTTGTAAGCAAAAAGACAGTGGATGTTTTAAGCCTGGGGTTGGCAAACAACTCTGTAAAGCATGAGCTGGTAGCTGCTTCAAACTTGATGGAGGTGCCCCAGACAATCGAGAATGAGTGGGAGTGGCCTGGGTCCAGCACAGTGTTCATTATGTACATCACAGTTCAAATCCACATAATTTTATACGCCATGAAATACTATTCTTCTTGTGACACTTTTCCTCTTGAAAACTTAAATGATACCTAACTCATGTGTTTTACAAAAATCAGACAGTGCTATGGTTTGCCAGCCCCTGCTGTAAGTCACTCAGATTGGGATGGGCAGTTGTGCAACTGTAGGTAATTGAAACAACCCACCATGGAGACAGCTTTATGACGATTACATGAAGATAAAGTATTGGGCATTAAGACAGCCTTTTGAGTTTATAGCTACAGTACTTTGTCTATGAGAGGCGCAGGTGAGGTGGGCTGGATTGGATTAGGATGGAAAAGAACAGAGAAACAAGAGATGTTTAGTGCTTTCTGGCTATGGTCAAGGACAAGAGGCTTTCTACATGGGAGCTTGTGGAGAGGTCTCTGATACGGGCTGGGATATTTTACTAAGTTTCTCTAGAGTAAAAAATCTCCCTCCAAACCACCATGCCTCCCTTCCCAGCTCCAGAGTCACTGAGTGATGTTGAGGATGATAATTTGTCTCCCTGAAAAGCAGTAGTTACTCACTGCTGTCAGTGACTACTGGGAGCTCACTACAGGCAATGAGCTGCCCTGGAATCTCTCTGTGTATGAACTCCTCCTGTTAATTTATTGCTCCAAATGTGTAAGTGAGGAAATTGAAATGTGGAGACTATAAATTGAATTTGGGAGTCTAATAAATGGACCCAGAAAAATTTCAAGATACAGAAGCATCATTAAAATATCAGCGGCCCTGTGGCTGGGGAGATGGTTCAGTGGTTAAGAGCTCATATGCTGTTGCAGAGGACCAGAGTTCATTTCTCAGCATCCACACTGGGCAGCTCACAACCACTTGCAACTCCACTGCTAGAGGAATGAGATGCCTCTGGCCTTTGCAGGCACCTGGGCTCATAAATAAATTGGTGGTCTTGCTGTGTGTCTACAATAATTTATCTGAACGAGAAATCAAGGAGGCAATCAGTTTTGTGATAGACACAAAGAAGATTCTGGAGGAAGAATGTTAGCCAAAATTGTGAGAGAGACTCTACAATAGCAACTATAAAAAACACTGATGAGAAAGAATTGAAGAAGATACAAAGAACAGAAATGCATCCCATGTTCAGGAATTGGAAGAATCAGTATTGTTCAAATGTCCACACTCCCAAACTATAAATGCAATGTCAATGCAATTCTTACCAAAATGCCCATGACATTCTTCACAGAACTGGAAAAAATATCATGCAATTTGTTTGTAACTATGAAAGGCAACCAGTAGTAACACAATTCTGAGCAAAAGAACTAAGCAGAAGTACTACATCATGCTAATTAGAAGTATACTACAAAGCTATCATAATCAAAACAGCATGGACACTGACAAAAAAATCATCAGAGAGACCAAAGAATAGGATAGAGACTGTAAAGTAAATTCTGTGCACCTATAACAGAGTTTTGACATAAAGATCTAAACTAACAGCATGCACTGGAAGAAGGAGAATTTGTTAAGTCACTCATGCTGGGTCAATTGTAGGTCCATGCGAGAGGCATGTGTCTGGAGTCCTAAATCTCATTACTTACAAGAACCAAGATGAAATAAATGTAAGATGTGAAAGTTTAAGACCATGAGGAGAAAGCAAAGGAAAAATGCTGAGGAGCCCAGGACTTTTCAAACAAATCCTCAAAAGAAACAAACCTGACCCAAGCAAGGGCTTCCCAGGGCCCTGTGATCACAAGGTGGCCAGAAGCTGCCCAAACAAGCCACACTGCTGATGTGAGTGGCATGTATAACCACCAGAGACCATGTTGAGGCGTGTAGTCCATGCAGTCACTGAGGGCCATGAGTGGGCCAGGGGTCCTGATACAGCCAAGGACTGTGTTGATGTCTATGGCCTTTGTTACCACCGAAGCCCATGTGGATGCCCGTGGCCTGGACTGCCACCTGAAACCTCATTAATTAATGTTTATGGGCACTAGAGAGCTGGTTCTGCCCCCTTGTGGGAGAGCTGGCCCTGCTCCTCAGTGGCAGCTGCAGGGCAGAGCCTGTGTTGCTGTGGGCATGGGAGAAGCGGTCCTGCTCCCTCAGTGGAGCTGGTCCTGTCCCTCCGTGGTCCACAGCACTGTGGTACAGGCAGAGTTGTGGATACAGGAGAGCTAGCCCTGCGTTGCTCCCCACCTCACGGCTCTCCTCAGCTGATGGCTTCCGGCATGGATGCAGGCAGAAAAAGACTCATCCTCCCTTGGGGGCCCCGACACTAGGACTTTGACCATGCTCCAGTTAAGGTACAGACCACACAAAATGGACTCATTTGGGGGGGCTGAAGGGGGTCACAGGGGAAGGGGTGCAGACTCGGGAGGACTGGGAGGTAAGTGCAATCGGGGTATATGATATGAGATTCCCAAATAAGAAACAAACCCTAAAAGAGACAAGTGGGGTCACACCAGGCAGGAGCGTCTGAAGAAGCAGCCTTGAGAATGATGGGGAGGTTTGTGTTTGCCTCCTTGCAAGGGTGGCATCCATGTATGTATGGAAGTCCATAGATGATGCTCCAAGAGCCCAAAGAGCTAATGAAAAGAGCATATAGATGTCAACAGACATTTCTCAAAAGAAGACAGAGGGGTGGCCAGCAGGTCGCCCAACTCCATCAATTAGTGGTGGGTCAGTTACTCATTTCATTGCTGTGATAAAAGCCTGACAGGAACGAGGTAAGGAGGGACCACTTGGTGTCAGCTGTTGGTTTGAAGGTATAGTCCACCATGGAAAGGAATGCTCGATGGCAGGAGTGTGTGGCAACTGGTCACGTGCCCACAGTCAGAAGGCAAGGACAAGAGACGAACTCTGTTGCTCAACTCACTATCTCTGCCCCTCCTTTATTATTATTATTGTCATTATTATTGACAAGGTCTCACTGTATAGCCCTGGATGGCCTGGGACTTGCTGTGTAGACCAGGCTAGCTTTAAATACATAGATTAAAGGCATATGCCTCCATGCCTTGGCCTTTTCCTCTCTATTCAGTCCAGGGCCTCATCTTTAGATGGAACTGATCCACCCAACGAATATTGGGAAAGGGGGGTCTAAGATATTTATTTAGAGAGAGCAATCACTTACATTAGAAGCCGGGTCAGGGCTCTATGGTCTACGAGCCTTGGCCAGGATCCAAGAGAGAGCTTTTACTTTCTTTCTCCCTTTATATCTCTCGCCTTTCCCATGTCCCTCTGTCCACGCCCCAAACAGGCATGGCCAGTACCTCAGGTACATGAGATCTCCCCTACACTCATCCCATCTGATGGGGCCACCCACAGCTAGGGTCTCTCTTTCCACTTCAATTACCCTAATCTAGAAACTCCCTCACAGTCATGCCCAAAGATCTGTTTCCACAGTGATCCTAAAGTTTTTAGTTTACCAATGAGGATCAGCCATGACAATCTGAGAAATGCAAAGCAAAACCACAGTCAGTTACTATTACCAGCCCCCACCCCAAGCAAACAAACCAACCAAGCACTGGAAGTGATGACAAGGACTCAGTATAGCCCTGATAGAGCACCGTAAAAGACTGAAACCAGCCCGGTTCCATGGCCCAGCGATCCTGCTGCTGCTGCTGGGTGTATCAGTGTGTCTGTCTGTCATTCACTGACTACTCACCATGGCCGAGCCGTCAAAGCAGTTTTTCTGTTAACTGGTGAGTGGGTAAAGGAAAGGTGGCACATAGACACGGCAGAATATCCTCAGCAACATGGCCAGAACCGTCTTCATGTTAAGTGACATAAGCCAGCCTCGCTGAGGTTTGGAAGCTGGAAACCTTGATGTCTTAGATGACGAAGGAGGGGGGCGATAACTATCAGAGGATGCAGAGCAGCTGGGAGGGAAGGTGGCGAAGGACTGATCAGCGGGCATCAAATCATAAGTGAGCAAAAAGAAAACAAGCTGTGGGTTGCGATTGCTGAGTAAGGGGAAAATAAGTAGCAATTATACGTTGCTCACTTTAAAAAATGGAATGTGCATTGTTTTCACCGCAAAGGCATGACCAATGTACAAAGAGATGGTCATGCTTGACCCGATCTAAATGTGACACAACAAGCTGGGCCTGGATCACAGTTCAAGGCCAGCCTGGGCAACCTTGTAAGATCATCTCTCAAAACAGAAAGCAGAACGATGACTGGGCAGTAGCTCAGTGGTGGAGAACTTGTCTTGAGTACACGAGGCTTTAGGTCCAATCCTTAACATCATTAAAAAAAATCAAAACAAAGCATAACATATACTTGTCCTGAAAGTCACATGGCACCCCATAAATATGTAAAACCTTATGCTTCATGCACCAGTTAGGATAAATTTAATATGGAACTAATAAATAAAGGCATGTTGGGGTGAGGGTATAAGCCCTGGAAGCCTGGCTCCTGACCCCATGGATACCAGCCTCTGCTGCTTCATTCCCCAGGAGAGTGTCCTCCCTGGAGGACCCACCCCAGGCACTAGGGATGACTGCCAGTCATTGCCCTACTGCAGAAGAGCAAGCAGTACCTGGCTAGCACTCTTGCTGGTTTGAACTAAGATTATTCAAAATCTGTCCCTGCAGAGTTCCAAGACCCTTCTCTGAGCCAGCCCTGAGAAGTCAAGGCATCCCTTAGGGAGGTGGAGCCCCTGAGGCCATGCTAGCTGCAGCAGACAGGTGCTGTGAGGGCAGGCAGCTGGTTGTCACCCTGTGCTCCCAGGAGCCCTCAGTTCACCTGCCTCTCATTGGCCCATGGCTTCCCTTGTTTAATGTTTGTCCTGACTTTTTCTAAAACGATCTCAGCACCTGCAGAGACAGCCACTTTCCCACCCTGCCATGGGGTCTCAAGAGGGCTCTCATTCCTTTTTGCCTGCTTTCATTCCCGTGAATGGATGCCAATTTTACCGTTTTTAAAGAAAAATCAAGCCTTGGCTCCATCGCATTAATTCTGTTTGTTTTCTGTTCCATCATTTTGTGCTCTAAACTTTTTTCTTCTCTTGTGTGTGTGTGTGTGTGTGTGTGTGTGTGTGTGTGCGTGCATGCACGCACGCATGTGTGTAAGCATATGCATGCCAAAGCACACGTGTTGTCAGAGGACAACTTTGGGTGTCCATCCTTGCCCCGTCCTTGTTTATGACAGTTTCTTGTTTCTGACTGTGTAGGCCAAGTTAGACAGCCTTCGAACTTCCCCACACTCTGCTGTCTCCACCTCCCAGCTCACCATAGGGACATGGGAGTACATGCCTTTGAGTTTACCTGGGTTCTGGGAATCTGAACCCAAGTCCTCATACTCAGATGTCAAGTACTTTACCCACTTAGCTATCCTCAGAGCCTATCCTATATCTTTAGCTTAGTCGGTGGAACACCTACAGACTAAGATGTGGGGAAGGCCCTAGACATTCATCCTCCCCGTGTGTCTGTGAGAGGTAGGGTTGGTTTCCTAGCTTTCCCTCAGACTGGCAAGTCTTCTCCAGGCTTGGGAGCAGTGCCCCCCCACACTCACCCAGCTGTCTCTGGGAAGCCTTCTGGATTTCGCCTCACCATCCTTTACTCTCTTACATGCTAGTCTGTACTTCAGATTATGTTCTTTGTAAACATTGTATGGGGCTGCGTGTCTATTCACCAACAAGTTCAGGTACTGCAGAGACCAGAGGGGCCAGGAACCCCTGGAGCTGGAGTCACAGGTGGTTGTGAGCCACCTCTCCTGTCCCAGATTATGTTCTTAAACACCACCCACATTGTTCTTATTGTCCTCACTATGCCTGATCCAAACAGCACGGCTCACTCCCCCAGGCTCATCCCACAAGGCTCACTATCTCTAGTTCAATACTGTGCTCTCTCGGCAGGCAGGAGAACACAGCTTTCTCTTTTTTGAACTTGACCCCTCCAGGCTCACCAGGCAACCCTACTCCCAGATCTGCTGCCTCTTCTCCATCCACTTCAGAGTTCCCTGGCCTAGGCCTTAGATGTCCTTAGACTTCCATGCTCCTGAGGCACAGGCCCTCTGTTGATTTTATTCTTCCTCCAAGTGTTCCAGGAAGCTGCTTTCTTGAGTTCCAACACTGCAGGCTCCTGTGTCAGCACCCCTCTCTTCAGCCTCGTGGTGTGAGCCCAGGTACTTGCTGATATTCCTCACAATCATGTTCAAAGCTGAACTTATCTGTCCTCCTGTTCATCCCCAGCAGAAAGCAGCCCATCACAAGTCTTTACAGGAAATCTCTGAGATTTCTTGCGTCAAGTCTCGTTCTGCAAGTACAAGATGGAGCTCGTCCCCCATCTCAAACCCAGCTGTCGAGTCTTAACTTCTAGTGCTTCAGAATGTGGGCTTCTTTGAAGGGAAGACCTTAGTTCAGAGGGGTCTTTAGGGTGTGCACTCAACCAGAGTGACTGATAGCTTTATTGAAAAGGAAAGCACGAGGTCACATGGGAAGGGCTTCCCCAGTTGGAAGGAGGTTGAAGCAAAGAGCACAGCAGTAAACTAAGTGCAGATGGCGGCCTTGGGAGGAAGTGCTGAATTTTGCGGCTCTGCGGGGCATGGACAGTGATGGTATGGGATCACATTGATTCTCCAGGGGACCCCAGTAAGCAGTAGCAGACACAGGCTGAGACTTCCGTTTCTTGCTAAGACTTCCGTAGAAAAGACCTTGGCATCAGTTCTCTACTGATGGAGGGTGGGATGTTCTGGGTTTCTCTCAGCTGTTTGGGAGAATGAAAGGCCCTCTGTTTTCTGCCTCAGCACATGGCCACACTTCCTCCATCAGACTAACAGTTGCAGAGAATGCCAGCGGAGTTTTGGTTCTTGATTTGTTTGACGGCTTCTCCAGAGCCTCAGGGCTCACTGCCACCAGGGTCTCTCTGGCTCCTCCAGACCTGGCCTCTGTTCTCACTTCGATTGGGAACAAGTGATCTGAGCCCATTTGGGGAAAGCTTGTGGCAGAGGGCCTGGCCCAGCATCAGGTTGGCATGGTGTCCAGGTCGACAGGACTATATTTAACTGGCTATATTTGCTGTCCCAACTCACTTGTCCCAACCCAGGCTCTCCCGCCTCCAGCCTGTCCTGCATCATCGGGTCCCTGTTGTCCCTGCTCACCCCAATCCAGCTGTACAATTGTGGTCTGGGCCACAGGCTATTTTTTGCTTGGTGCCAAAGATTATTCAGTTATCAGGAATGTGTGTTTAAGTGGCTGTCTCCGGAATGAGGATTATAAATAGGAACTTGGGGTCAAGGCTGGGGCCCCGGTGTCCTCCTCTTTGTCCCAGTTCCTGTCCCAGCTCTGGGGTTTTATGTGGGGTGCCACTATGAGGCTGGGGTGAGATGGGAAGACCTAAGGTTGTCTAGGGGAAAGCACTCAGGCTAGGAGGCCAGGGGCTCCACCCAGAGGATATCGCTAACAGGAAAGTCACCTGAGCTCTCTGAGACCGGTTAAGAGGGATACTTCAGAAACAGTGGCTCCATGGCAAACAGGTGGCGAGTCTCTGTTCATGAAGCAAAACCAAGTTGGATGAACGACTGTCTGGGAGGAGAGCCTGCCCATTGTCAAATACTAGTTCTTTCTGGGAAGAGCTCACAGGGTATTAACTAGAAAGGAACAGGAGAAAGAGGATTGGAGTGGAATTCCCTGCAGGGAGCCCCCAGTCTCATGGCGGAGGCCAGGCTCATGCTTTACCTCAGCATAATTGAGCCCAGGTGTTCAGATCAAGGCTAGAGGCTTCCCCACAGAGTGAGAGGTGGCTTCCTGAGGTTTCAGGTCACCTGGAGAAGATTCAAGCTCAGGTTCAGGCCAGGCAGAGTGTCAGGTGAGAGTGGGCAAGTGTGCCCAATCAGCAGGGCTAACAGGGCAACCTGCTTCCTGGTACCCTTCCTTCCTGGATCCACATTCTCAAGGCCGGTACTCTTGCTGCCTTTGATTCCCTTCATTCCACCTGGGGTGAGCGGGACAAGGATAGTCCTCTATTCCAACACAGTTGAGACTAGCCCAGGGTCACCACACGGTGAACAAGGGTGGGACAAGGAAAAGACATGGTCACATTTTTTTTCACATCAACTTCTCTATACAGTGGCAGGAATCGTAGCTAATCTTCCTCTGCGGATCATCAAGTGTGAGAATGTTCTGTGCATCCCAGAACAGCATGCATGCACTCAACACATGTACCGGTGGTAGCATCTTTTCACAGTGTCAAAAATATTAGAGAATCCTGGTGTGAAGAACTGTTGTAACTGACTTTGGATTTCCCCCATGAAGGGCCTCACGCTCCTAGGGGAGTGGAGTGGGGATTAGGTGGAGGATTGGGGGAAGGTTGAAGGTGGTGGGGGACGAGGGGAGGGAGAGGGATCTGGGACTGACACGTGAAGCAAGCTTGTTTCTAACTTAAATTAAAAAGAAAGAAACAAAACAAACCAAACAAAAAAGAACTGTTGTAACCAATAATGGTGACTTTCTGAGCAGAAGGGTATTGTCACCTGACCTGTGGCCAGCCTCCTGATGCCAACAAATCTAGCTAAGCCCACAGAGAGGTTTAGCTCTGTGCAGCACTATCTAGGTTAGGTTAACTGAGGTGGGAGAGCCCACCTTCACTGTGGTTAGCACCGTCCCATGGGCTGCGGCCCTAGACTTGATTCTAAGGAGTGACCTGAGCACTGGCATTCATCTCTCTCTGATTTCTGACTCTGGATGCTTTTGCAACATTATGCTCCATGCTTCTGCTGCCATACCTTCCCACAGGGATGGTCTGTGAGCCCAAATAAACCCTTCCTTCCTTAAATGGCTTTTGTGAGATATTTTATCATGATGAGAAAAATAACTATAAACCCACACAAGACAGAGCCAGGCCTGAGCACAGGCACTCCTCAGTGCCTCCTACTGCAGAGATAAAAGGTGCTTGTTGAGGGACCCTGGCACTTCCCTAAGCCTGACTAACAAGGGTCCCCTGTTTTGGGGTGTCTTCCTGTAACTACTGCAATCCCTCCAAAGCTGGGGCTGACTGGGGATGGCAGTTGGAGCCTCCTGAAGTTGGAGTAGCTCCTGGGTGGGCCCCTGTTCTTGTTTCTTCTCCTGAGCTTCAAGCCCCATGTGTGAGGTCAGCCATAAGCCACGGAGGGTGGGCCTCAGGCCTGTGGGGTCCTCGTGGGGCCCATAAGCCACACGTGGTTCTAGACGGGAGTCTGGTGTGTGGACGGCTCCCCTGGCGGGTGGAGTATTTTGTGTGGGTGTGATCACACGGGACTGGGCTTTCAGAATCGTGCTGACATCCTCGTTTTGAATGACTCAAATTGTTTATATCAGCAGGAGCCTGGCGAGGAAATTCTTTCTGCTCAGATTCCAGTCACCCTAGAGGCACTTCTGTCACCCCCGACATTAAGCCATCTTGCTGCTTATTGTATTAATTGATTTTTCTCTTAGTTGTCTAAAAACATCTTCTAAAAGACCCACACCAAGGGAGAGCTCCCAGATTCCCTTTATTGCTCCTTCCCGCCATGTTTCACAATCCGTAGATTTTAAAATTGGATCCAGATCTGCCTCCCAAGCCTAGTCTTTTAGCTGAAGCAAACTCTCTTCCTATCGGCTCAGTAGACACTGTGTTGTCCCACTCAACCCTTAACCTTCTTGAAAAAGAATCAAGGGGACCGCTAACACCCTGGGATATCCATGAGACCAAAGACATAATCACCCTGCAGGGACTGTGAGATGCGTGGAAGTCAGGATGGCCAAGGGGAGGCCTTCAGCAAAGGGCCTCAAAGCCTGGGCCTCCTCAGCATGCATGCTATTCCCCCTTCACAGCCCACTTGCCCAGGTCCTGACCCTCTGGCTTCCTTGGAGCACACATGCTGGCCTAATTTCTTCCCCAGAGCTGCTGGGATTGAGCTTGGAATGGAACAGCCAAAGGCCCTACATCTAGGGAGTGGTGGTCTCCTGGGAGACAGAGGTGAGCATCCTCTCCATGGTGGCTGCAGGGGTGGGGGAGGAGTGGAGGGGGGAGGCGGTCAGTGCTATGAACACTTTCCTTCCCAGAAGCATCTGCCCTGGGCTGGCTCTGAGCCGCTTTGTGTCTGCCTTCTCAGCGGGGCTGTCAAAAACTGAGCCTCACAGGTTGTGACTAATCACTAGCACATTTTTTTTCCATCCAAGAGGAAGAAAAAGTTGAAGGAGATGAAGAAAAAAAAAACCCAACAGTGAATAACTCGGAAGACTTTCCAACATGTGGGTGTTTTTTCTGGGACCAAAGATCAGGAAGATTCCAAATGTAAACAATCCCAAAATAACCCAGTTCCCCCAAGCCCAGGCATTCCCAGGACTGGCTGTCCATGCTCCCTCCCTCTCCCCCTGGGAGCTGGGGTCAGGGAGAGGTGGCAAGGCTCGGGCACTGTGAGGGGTTGCTTGAGTAGGGCCTTCAGGAGTGTGAGCTCTGTGAGAGGGCACTTGGATCTCCTCAGATCGGCAGTGGGAGGGGGGCTTCCCCGTGCCTCATTGGACCGGCTCTCACTGAGATAAGGACCTCCTTTGCTTGGTTATATCCCATCGTGCTTAAAGCAAACTCTTGAGACTCCTCGCCAGCACAGTGTAATGGGAAGAATATGGACTTTGAAGTCACACAGGGTTGGAATCTTGGCTCCACAGCTTATTAATTGTGTGGCCTTGATTGTGTTATTCTGCATCTGGGAATCTCAGTTTCCTCCGTTAAAACTGGGGTAATATTCCTTACCCGGAAAAAAATGACTAAAAGTGTCTACTCTGGTGTTCAGTGCCTAGGAAGGGCTTATACCATTTCTTTGCCTCCCCTGTTCTATGTGTAGGATGCTTGACTTGGAGACAACGTTTTTAGCCTTTCCTCTCCCAGAAGATACTGTGTACATTTAAAGACGGAATCGTCCCTCCTTGTTGCTGCCTTTCACTGTTCACTTCACCTCTTCTGCTCCAATTTATCTCTTCCTTTCTTTTCCTATCTCTTCCTCTCTCTCCTTTCTTTCAAAAGGAATCTCACTATGCTTCCTAGGGCTAGTTTCACATTCTTAGACTCAACCAACCCTCCTGCCTCACTTTTCTGAGTATCTGGGACTTCAATGCCCACGACACTGCACCTGGTTGATTGTAACCCCTGTGGGAAGAGGGGACATTTATCTTTCATGCAAAACATCTTTTTGGAGGAGATCACAGTGAGGGAGAGAGGAGATCTTGGTGAGCATATTGGAAGCAGTGACAGTAGAGTGGATAGCATTCATGATAATGAGGTAGTGACAGTGGAGGGTGTGGCTGTGGAGGTGGAAGGGATGGTGGTGATGGGGAACATGAGAAGTTGATGGAGAAGATGGTTAGGGTGATGGAAGAGGTGGTAGTCATCATGGTGATGAAGGCTAAGATGGAAGTATTTGTGATGTGAAGGGGAGGGTAACAGTGGTGATGGGGATGAAAACCACGGTATTGATGTTGATACAGGCCACGTGGAGGTCACAGTACTTGTGTTGTTCGTCATGACAGATTAGGTTACACTTGATGTGGCCTCATGGTGACATATGGTGCTACGTGATGGGACTGATCCCAGCCAGTCATCCATTCGGCAGATGAAGGCACGGAGGAGGCAGGCAGAACAAGGTAGAAGAAGGCTATATGATTAACTGTTACTTTGGCTCTAAGCTATAATAGAGAACATTAGACTGCTTAATCATAGTTGATTGAACACACATGTTTATCTTGGCTACCTCCAAAAGTTCCACTAAAATGTCATTAACAGAATGTTGAAGAAGAAGAAGAAGAAGAAGAAGAAGAAGAAGAAGAAGAAGAAGAAGAAGACATAAACCCACAAGGAAAATGAGAATGTGAGAAGAAACAGCAGCAGTGAGAAGAACCAGGAGTTTGAGAATTAGAAAGTATGGTGCCAGACTTAGCAGTTCACAGGGAACAGAGAGGCCCAAGCCACAGAAGATGGAGGGGGACCCAATGTGCAAGGGCATGGGGACAGGCAGTGGAAACGGACAGGCAGCAAACTCTGGGACCTGAGTCCCAGCGTGGCTGGGGAGTAGACAGCACTGGTTTCTTCTGAAGGCAGGGATTTGGAATGAGGCTGGAAAAATGGGCTGGCTGATAGCTGCTTCTACAGGAAACAGGAAGAATATTCCTGTCCCAGTAATATTCCTCCACATAGGCACCTATATAACCTGCTCCTCTCATGCTCAGAAAATAAAAGGTTTTTCTCTGAGATATTGAATCAGGAAGGTTCTGGACACAGAGGAAACTCAAATGTCTGTAGAGGTAGGGTGGGTGGGTTTAAGGATGAATACTCTACTTGAAGGCCAAGGCTGTCTTCCTGAGTCTAACTCTGTGATGCTGAAGTTCCTGGGAAAACTAACTTTCTTAAAATAAAAGGCACTTGGTCTCCCAGGAACAATATGTCCTGCTCCATCACCTAATGATAAAGCCC
The DNA here is from genome assembly GCF_017639785.1 of Mesocricetus auratus. NCBI lineage: Eukaryota > Metazoa > Chordata > Mammalia > Rodentia > Cricetidae > Mesocricetus > Mesocricetus auratus. Next base: position 146,887,298 of record NW_024429266.1, on the reverse strand, counting down.
ACATGCCCATCCTCCTCTCCTCTCCTCTCCTCTCCTCTCCTCTCCTCCGCTCTCCTCTCCACTCCTCTCCTCTCCTCCCTTCCCCATCCCTCCCCCCCATCCCCTCCTTTCCTCTCGACAATTCCACCTGGAATTTTAGTGCCTCCCATTTAAGTATGAAAAGGCAGCTGAGAATCATTTCATAGTTAAGGAAAACCCTCAAGAGATCACAGAAACCAGAAGAGACAGCGAGAAGAAAACAGCACAAATGAAGATTAATATTTTCAAGACGATCAAAGGTGGTGCCTCTTTTACATGAGAACTGTTTTTTGTTGTTGTTTTTAAAGGGAATCAGAAAAAGAAAGTTCATGGAAAATATAGATATAACACCCACTTTTGATTTAAAAATGAAACCTAAATAAAATAAAGGCGATAAAGTCAAGATAATTTTTCCCCAAGGAAGAATGAAACAAAAGAAATATGAGATAACAGAAAAACTAGATGTTTGATCTGTGAGTAACAGCTAATAATGGAAGTTCTAGAGAGACAGACAATTAAGTACCTGAACTGCAAGAAGGAGGAAGAGGAGAGAAGAAGAAGATGAGGAGGGAGAAGATTGGACAAGGAAGAGAAAGAGAAGAGGAAGGGAGGAGGGAGGTGATTGGACAATGAAGACGAAGAGAGGAGGAGGAGGAGGAAGAGGAGGAGGAGGATTATTTCCTAGAGCCAGATGTCATGAAATTACAGATTGAAAATTTTCTATAATTCCATGATAAACTAAAGTTTAAAACAAAAAGTAAAAGCAATCTAGTCAAAGACATACTAAGTAAAATCTCAAAGCCAGAAAAGGAAAATTTTAAGTTTTTTTCAAAAAGGAGAAAGGTAGTTAATTAAAAATTATTGATAATCTAAATTATTTCCAAGTTTTTTTCCCACAAAACACCATGTAAACGGAAAGTAAATGAACGTTACATCTGAATTCTGATGCTCCTGGCTTCCAAACTACACTGTCATACCCAGCCACTGTGACAACAGAGCTTGAAAATAAAAGCAAATATAACTTTTCACACAAGTGACTTTTGCTTTTTAAAACATTAAAATTTTTATTATGTGTATGAGTATTTGCCTGCACCTTGTGGGTGCAGTGCTCTTGGAGGCCAGCAAAGGGTATAGGACCCTCTGGAACTGGAGTTACAGGAAGTTACGAACTAGTGTGTGGACTGAATACCAAATCCAGGTCCTTTGCAAGAGCAGCTAGTGTTCTTAACTGCTGAGCCATCCCTCCAGCCATTCATATATCTTTAAAAGTGTAACTGTAAACCACTACTTCCCATTTAGCCCTTGGGAGAATGCTGTCTGCCTTAGTCAGGAAGAAAAAGAGACAGGTCATGGGGAACTCAGGGTAAATTCAAAGAGAAATCCAAGAGTAATGGTAAGGAAATGTTTTGGGAGGAGAATCTTCAAGATGTCTGCAGAATAATTTGTCTAGATTGTCTTAAACACAGAGGGCTCTAGGAGTAAGGTTCCTCCCAAAACCAAAAATGACAACAATGTATAGTCAAAAGAAATTACACGGTTTTAGCCTTTTGTTTTGTTGCAGCTTCTCTCAACCTGTGGGTCTCCATCAGAAAAATCAGATATTTGCATTATGATTCATAATAGCAGCAATATTACAGCTATGAAGCCCAATGAAAATAATTTTATGTTAGGGTCACCACAACATGAGGAATTGTCTTAAAGGGTCACAGCATTAGGGATGTTGAGAACCACTGGTTTACAATGCAGGGATACACCTGTTTATATACAGTACATGGTAAGGAAGACAAAAGGCAATCTCAAGGGGAATGTAAAGCTGTAAAGAGAAAACGAATGACATCATGTAGTAGTGGTGATTGGAGTTGAAATGGCTGTACTGACACATACCTTGTGTTTATTTGCCAGGGACACTACGGTGGTTTCAATAAGAATGGCCCCATAGGTTCATATATTTGAATGCTTAGTCACCAGGGAGTGGCACTATTTGAGAAGGATTATGAGATGTGGCCTTGTTGGAGGAAGTGTGTCACTGGGAGGTGGGCCTTGAAATTTCAAAAACCCATGCCAGGCCCAATCTCTCTCTCTCTCTCTCTCTCTCTCATCTCTCCTCTTTCCCTCCTTCCTTCCTGCCCTCCTTCCCTCCCTCCCTCTCCCCTCCCTCCTTTTTCTCTCCTTGCGATAAGGATGACCCAGCACCATGTTTGCCTGCCTGCTGTCGTGATCCCTGTCACGATGATCAAGGACCAACCCTCTGAAACTGCAAGCAAGCCCCCAATTAAATGCTTTCTCTTGTGAGAGTTGCCGTGTTCATGGTGTCTCTTCACAGCAACAGAAGCATGACTGAGACAGGCTCTGTCTGTGGGGGGGGGTGGTAGGGTGGAAGGGCTGAAACTTGCCTTCATGCGATAAGAAGGACAGAACCCGGTGGTAAAATTTGCCAGAAATGTCCACTTTAATGTGCCACTTGGAAATAAAGAAAAGACGAGGTCAAAAGAGGACCCAGAAGCAAGCAGAACTGGCCAGGAACTGTGCTTTTCATTATGAACCTTGTAGAACATTTTACTTTCAAAATATGTACATGTATTACTTTGATAAAAAAAAAGACCTCTAAGATTTAAATAGAATATACAAACGAGAACGCTAGTGAGGCATGCTAGATGACGTGGAGAAATGTCTTGCCCAAATAAATCAGTCCAAATGGCCCAGAACCAGAATCCTCTAAAGACCTGCTCCATCTACTGCCTCCAGGTCCAAACCCAAGTCTTGGATGTGTCTACACTCCCAAGAAAGCCACAAAAGGAGCTCCAGAAACACAGGAAGGTCTTGCTTTTGCTCCACTGTGCAGGCCATTCCAGGACCATGTGGCTGCCACATGGGAGAGGGGGGAGCAGGGAGGAGGGCTCAGGACCAAAAGGAGGGGAGATGATTAGGCCTCTCCCTAGGGGAGCAGGCCTCAGCCCCTTTCCTTTACCAATGTGAGCCAGACATACTGCCTAAGTGTACTGGCAGAGGTTCTTGGGCTGGGTAACCACACCAATGCTTGGAAAAGGAAGAGGGGAGCTGTGAAAACTGCACAGGATTCAACAAGGATAGTGCTAGAGAAAGTGACAATGGCACTTCTTCTAAGACTTGGGGTGTGTGTGTGTGTGTGTGTGTGTTTGCATGTGAACCATGTGAGAGCAGGTGCCTGTGAGGGCAGAAGAGGGCTTCAGATCCTTGGAACTGGAATTACAGGTGGTTGTGAGTTGCCTAATATGAGTGTTGGAAACTGAGCTTGTGTCTTCTGAAAGAACAGTTCGTGTTCTGAGCTATGTCTCCAGTGTCATCAACATTATGTGTATATGTGAATGCGTACATGTATATGTGAATGCGTACATGTGTGTAGTACCTGTGGAGGCCAGAAGAGGGTATCACACTTCTTGGAACTAAAGCTACAGTCAGTTATGAGTTTATGTGTGGGGCCTGCTCTCAGTCACTCAGGAGTACTGTATTAATGGATGATCCAGAAGGGCCTGTGATGGTCTCTGTGTGGTGTCTGTGTTGGTCTGCTAGGGCTAAGGTAGGTGGTGATAATGGTGGACTTCAAAGTTCTACCATATGTGTTGACAGAACTTCTCACTCACACTCTCCATGCTTTGTGGGCTGGCTGTGGCTTTGCTCTGCAGACTGCCTTTCCTTTCTGGGACCCATGCTGATGCTGGGGCCTCCATCTGTATCTTTGCCAGGTTTGCAGCAGGGAGAGAGACCTGATTAAGCACATGCTGAGTTTCCAGGCTTTTGCTTAGAAGTCAGCATTTTTGACAGCATCTTACTTGGAAATGTGGGTAATTTTGATCCAATTGTTCTTTTCTTTCTCCCTCTCCCCCCTATATCTTCTCCTCTCCTCCTTCCCCTCCTCCATCTTTACCTTCTTTTTCTTTGGTGTCCTTTTCCAGGACCCCATGCTTACAAAACAGTCTACCACAAAGCTATATTGGCCACTCCCAAAATGAGTTCCAAACATCCAGGGGCATGCAGTCTTCTTTGACCGAGAAGAGGACAGGCATTTCCATGATGTCCTTGCAGTCTACATGAGGTGCTGCCTGCTCGGAGCACTCAGAAAGCACTGAAGAGTGGTCAGGAAGAAGTCCTCAGTTACATGAGAGGCAGGGCTGGGATGAGGGAAGATTACTGAGAGAGAGGAAACGCCAGGAGAAAGAGGCAGGGCCTGCTTGCTAGTGGTCCTCTTCTGGAATTCCTGGCATCCCGGATACCCGTCAGACTTGGGGAAAGTTAGTTTGTAGTGAGAGGTAGGCATGGAAGAGCTGTCACCTGGAGTACAGAGGGCTTGGAATACCACTCTGAGAGATTTGGCAACATGGACCAGGAATGAAACTTGTCTTAGGAGATACTTCGAGCCTCACTTGAGGGATACCACATGACTCTTGGATACTAACTCTTTACACAAAGCCATCAATGATGGCAACTGCTATGCTCAGTACACAGCTTCTAACACCAGCCTGACTGCCAATGTCCTGGCTGACAGAACTGGAGAGAGGATGAGGAGCAGGCCAGGAAATAACGGACACCTCTGCCCAGACAGGAGGGAGGCAAGTTAGCCATGTGGAAGTCCCTTGCTTTAACAAAACCTGGGGGAGTGTGGTCTAGGTGTTTGCCCAAAACAAGAGAGACAGCATATGGGGGACAGCCAAATGTCCGAATCTGTGCCAGCTCTTTTAAACTCAGTGTGGAGAGACACATGCCGATAATCTTAGCACTTGGTTGGGGGAGGCAAGAGGGTTTGGAGTTCCCAGTTTCCTCAGAGGAGAGGAAGCCACAATGAGGCAGATACTGTCTCAGTGATGTAACGGACTTCCTCGGGCACTTTAACAGAACTATGGGCTATCATGCGAGTGGTCTGGGGGTCCAACCCCCTTCTGAGATTTGAATTCTGCTCCCAAAGACACTATTTGTGAGCCTCTGTCTATGAGTAATTCTTCTGTCTGGGGTGCCTATTCTATTTCCAAAAGGTTCTAGTGGCTAGAAATGTCAACCACCAAATTCACACAGAATTCTGTGCCTGGAAGTAGATGAAAAAAGACAGTTTGCTTTTAACCAGCTAGATCAGTGTCCATCACTTTTCAACCACCTCACAGTCTAAATTTGTCTAAAAGATAAGGTTTTGCTCAATGGACACTTGTATTAGTAACAAAGGTAACCCGGGAGGGGGGTATTTTGATTCATGGTTTCAGGGTGCAGTCTATCCTAGTGGGAAGGCATGGCAGCAAAAACTGGAAGCAGCTGCTCCCATTGTGTCCACAGTCAGGAACCAGAGACAGAGCCCCACTTTCTTTTAGCTCATGCTAGAACCATAGCCCATGGAATTGACCGTGCCACTCACAGTCAGACCCGATCTAGAAACTTCTTCAGTGACATGCCCAGAGGTGTGTTTCCATGGTTACTCTAAATCTCTTCAAGTTGTGGTTGATGAACCATGACAGCACCCAACCCATCTCAGATTCCTTCGGCCTCCCAAGTACCAGGACCTGTAGCACGGCAGCCCTCCCAATGCCAGGAGATGTTTCAGAGGCAGAACATGTAGCTTCATGACAGCTTCAAGAGAGATCTCAGAAGCGTACTGCACTCTCACACCCATCATCCCCACTGGCTGCTTGGAATAGCCTGCTTTGGAACTGCTCAGTCCCAACGTCTCTGATTCCCAGGCATCCTCTTCCAGGCTCTTGGGTTCTCTTCAGAAACTGTCTACTGTCTGTTTTCCTGACTGAACAATTATTTGATTTGTCCCCTGTCTTTCTCTTCCCTGAAGTAAAAAAGTACTAGTCCCCAAGGTACTAAAGTGTCTACTTAGAAGAGACATGACATCTATAGGAGGCATATGCTTACTACAGATCATTAGGGAAACAAGTGATTCCCCTCTACCCGTCCCTTCACTTGTGTGTATGTGTGTGTGTGTGTGTGTGTGTGTGTGTGTGGTGTACATTCCATACATGTGCATTCATGTGTGTGTATTTGTATGTGTCTGCATGTAGAGGTCAACCCCAGCTGTCATTTCTTAGGCCAGGCCCATCTTATTTTTTGAGACAGGGTCTCTCACTGGCCTGGAATTCATCAAGTAGTCTAGGTGGGCTAGGTCCTGAACCCCAAGGATCTGTCTACTTCCCAGTCACTGGGATTATAGGTATATGCCACCATACTTGGCTTCAAGAATTATTTTTAAGCTTGTGTGTGTGAGTGTGTATGTGTGTGGTGTGTGTGGTGTGCAGAGTGTGTGAGTGTGTGTAATATGTGTGTGAGTGTGTGTGGTGTGTGTATGTGTGTGTGGTATGTGAGTGTGTGTGTGAGTGTGTGTATGTGTGTGTGGTGTGTGTATGTGTGTGTGGTGTGTGTGTGAGTTTGTGTGTGTGGTGTGTGTGAGTGTGTGTATGTGTGTGGGTGGTGTGTGTATGTGTGTGTGGTGTGTGTGTGAGTCTGTGTGAGTGTGTGTGAGTGTGTGTATGTGTGTGTGGTGTATGTGTATGTGTGTATGTGTGTGTGGTGTGTGTGTGTGAGTGTGTATGTGTGTATGTGTGTGTGGTGTGTGTATGTGTGTATGTGTGTGTGGTGTGTGTATGTGTGTGTGAGTTTGTGTGAGTGTGTGTGAGTGTGTGTGTATGTGCATGTGGTGTGTGTATGTGTGTGTGAGTTTGTGTGTGTGGTATGTGTGTGTGAGTGTGTGTATGTGTGTGTGAGTTTGTGTGAGTGTGTGTGAGTGTGTGTGCATGGTGTGTGTGTATGTGTGTGTGGTATGTGTGTATGTGTGTGCGTGGTGTGTGTGTGTGGTGTGTGTGTATGTATGTGTGGTATGTGTGTGTGTGGTGTGTGTGTGAGTGTGTGTGTGTATGTGTGTGTGGTATGTGTGTATGTGTGTGTGGTATGTGTGTATGTGTGTGTGCGTGGTGTGTGTGTGTGTGTGTGTGTGTGTGTGTGTGTGATGTAGGCATGTATGCAGTCTGGAGTTGGTGCTCTCTCTGCCACTGTGGGTTCCAGGGACTGGACTCAGGTCATCAGGTTTGTGCTTTCCTCTTCTGAGCCACCCATCTCTACAGTGGAGACTCTATGAAGATGTCAGGTTTGGGTGTTCAACACCCAAGGGTGCCTTTGACCTAAAGGACCTGTCCTTGCCAATGACCCTGACAGTCCAGTTAACCTCTGTGCCTCCAGGAAACCGTGACTTGCCTTTCTTTAGGTGTATGTGTATACACGTGTGTAGGCACACACGTGGGAGTCGTGTGTACACTTGTGGGTTGTGAAGAGGTTGTAGAGCAGCCCAGGCACCACTCTTTTGGTGCCGCCCACCTTCTATTCCGTGTGTGTGAGACAGGGCTTCTGACCAGTCCAGAACTCACTGTTTAATTTGCTTTCTATTGTTGTGATAAACACTATTAACAAAAGTAACTTGGGAAGGAAAGGGTTTATTTTATCTTACAACTCACAGTTCATCATGAAGGGAAGTCAGGGCAGGGACCTGGAGGCAGGAACTGATGCAGAGGCCTTGGAGGGTGCTGCTCACTGGCTTGCTCCCTTGGCTTGCTCAGCCTGCTTTCTTATAGAACTCAGGGCTGCCTGCTAAGGTGGTGCTGCCCACAGTGGGCTGGGCCCTCCCACATCAATCATCAATCAAGAAAATGCCTCACAGGTCAATCTGACAGGGATATGTTATCCCCTCTTCCAGAATCTCCCTCTTTCCAGATAGCCCTCCCCAGCTTGTGTCAAGTTGACAAAAAAACAAAAATAAGAAACAACACTAACCAGCACAGTCATCAAGTTGGCTAGGCTAGTTGCCAAGAGAGCCCCAGGGACCGCCCTATCTCTAGCTGCCCATCACTGAGATTACACACTCCTCGCCACGTGTAGCTCCCATATCCTAGTGTTATAAAACATGCCCTTCAGAGACTGAGCCGCCTCTTCAACCCAGGACTCCCTGACTTTCTGTGATACACTCTCAGGGGTGTGGGCAGAATGCTCCTCTAGGGATGTCTTAGGGTAGCTGCTCAGGTGCTGGATCTGGAGGACTGTCCCTGTCCAGGGAGTCCCAGGTGGTCAGCTGAGCATCACAGCGGTTGCCCAGGTACCCTCTAGATGGTTATTTTTCCCAAGGATTAGAGCCACAGGTCTTTACGACTCCTAAGTTCACTGATCACATCATGGTTGGAGAGGATGCCATATCTAAAGGTTATCCTGGGAATGGTGTCCCTAGGGCTGTGCATTGCCATGACCACAATTTAAAACTGTCTGCATTGATATTATTTCCCATTGAGTGCAAAGAGCTGTAAGGAGTTGAAGCATCCATCGCTGGACATTCAAGAAATTCTGAGTTCTCTATCTAAGATTAGGTAGAATTTCCATTTCATCGAGGGGAACCTGGGACTCTGAGAGAGGGTCACACAGCATCAGTGGAGAAGAGCAAACCAGGATCACATCCTCCTATTCTTAGCACTGACATCATTTGCAGCATCCTGTGACAGCTCCTTGCCTCCAGCAGGGGTGCCCCACCCCACCAGGCTCCTGTCACCATTATTTTTGTGTTCAGGTCTCCCATTTGCTAAGCAAAGTCTTGACCTGTGTGATCTAAGTGGTGGCTTCCCACTCAATTCTTGATGCCCCAATGGGAGGTGAACAGTGTGTGTGGCTGGGTGTAGTACTTCCACATCTAGCTCAGGACTGAAAAGAGAGGAAGGAGTAACCCCTGCAAGTCCATATCCACCTTGTATCTGGATCCAAGCCCCCTTCTTGTCCTCAGCAGATGCTCTAAGCATCCAGAAATCCGAGATGCCTAGAAAAGAGGGAAGCAACATGGAGCAGCTATGAGCTCATCCACACTGGCGCCAAGCATCCCAGGGGGACCTTTTTTCCATGGAGAGGTCTAGGCTTCTCTGGTGGTGATGACTTCAGAGCTGGAGGTTCCCTGCTGGCAACCCCAGGGAATGGACACTGGCTTGTGGCACATTCCAGTCATGCTCCCCTCAACCCTGGTGACATGAGAACTGGGGCTTCTGTCTCCCAACTACTCTCCAGGGGAGTGTCTGACCCGACTGGTCCCCAGCTGTCTCCACAGCATGTCTTTCTGACCTTTGTAGTCCCCACACTCTTCCTGTTCTGGGACAGAAAGCCCAGAACCCAAATCTGGTTGCTTCCTCTTCTACATTCCCTTCTGCATACCTGCCTTCCTCACCAGGACCTTATTTGGGTCTGAGGCTCCTTGGTCTTATGCAGTAGACATCATATCAGACAACCCATACTCCTATCATGTGGGAAGGGGTTCCACGCAGGCTATGATATCAGAGAAGCAGTTGTGGGGAAGACCTCAGAACCACCTGTGTGTAGTGACTTTGGAACTTTCTAGTAACTTTGCCTACCTTTTCCAAACCCTTCTAGGCATAGTCTACTCCAATCTATGACAAGACACCTATCTTTCTAGCACAGAGCATGCACATCTTGGGAATTATTCCGTTGCTCTTGGCCCTCTTCATGATCTCAGGGTGTCTTGTGGTTCCTTCTGAGAGATTCCTGGCTGTTGACAACAACTCTTCTACCCTTGCCTGGCTAAACTGTATTCCTAGGATTTCCCTTTCTCTAGTTCAAGCCCCTCTGCTGGCTCAGTACCTATCATTTCCTACATGTTACAGAGAACCTGACTCAGGGCACCTTTCATTCATGGCCCACTTTTTGGAGCTGACTTCACTTGATTCTCATTCAACCTATATCCGAACTTGTCACTCCTCCTCTCTGTGGAACCGTTCCCTGTGTAACCAGTGGCTCATCATCAAGTCTGTCTCAGACCTCCCTTGTGACCTCTGCAAATCTGACTGCACTGACCCCCACCTCTTGACCTCCTTGCCTTCCATTCAAGCCAAAGACTCCCAATCAGGGTTTAACCAGGGTAGAAACCAAACCTTCAGTCTAGTAGGAAGCTGGGCTCATGCTTGATACACACAGGAGGCAGGACTGTGGAGCACCCCTCTTCTTGTTCCGTCTAAAAGCACTACCCCATTTCTAGGTATGGAGTGGCTGGCTAAGTCCATTGCTGTGCTAAGAAAGAACACACATCAGGAGGCCACTGTCTCTGAAGGCTCACAGCCATTGTTTCTCCCGCTGGTTCCTCTGCCAGCCTAGCCAGTGTTGCTAGTGCTGGAAGTCTTGGCCTGCTCCCTTCCATTTCTGCATGTTCTCCACTGGGACTTGGAACACTCAAAGGAGTCACCCTCTCTCCAAGGGATGGCACTGAGTCTACATCCTTAGTACGCATGGTTCTCCCAACTTCGGGCCACATGCTCACCTTGCAACTCGGCTAATTCCCTCTGAAAATCAAAACCCGTGTGCCCCCAGCCAAACTCATGGTTTTCCTATCTCTTCCTGTGTTCTTTGTCTCTGTGTCATACCCTAGTCTCTCTCCAGTATTTCTTGAGTAATTGTCCCTCAAACCCTCTCAGCGCCAGCCCTTCCTCATCTGTCACTTGCCTCAGTCTGTCTTCTCTGCTCCCCACCTGACCTCGCAGCCACCTGTCAGCTGTCCCCTTTCCGCCTCATGCCACCTGGCTCTCCAGTTCTAAGCTGTGTATGGACTGACTCAACCTTCTGACATTGCAACCTAATGTCACCTGCAAAGTTCATGTTCTAGAACTGTGCTGTGGAGTTACAAAAAAGAGAGAGATTACAGAAAAAAAACCATGACCTTTCATGTACATTTATGATCTTTTGGGCCACAGTCATTGCTATCCCCAGCTACATGTGGCATCACCTACAAATGCATAGGTTCATGCACAGCATTCAATCCCAGCTCCCCCTGTTAGTAACACCGACCCCTTTGCTCCCTTTGCCTATAGGGCATCCTGAAGTGCAAGAGATTCTCCGTCTTGCTCCCTCTGGTCTGCTTCTTCAGACTCCTGAGCTTTGAAATCTGCATTCCACTTTCCTCTGTCGGGCCTGTCTGCCTCTCCCCGGCAACTGCTTACTACATGTTTAGGACTCGGTACTTGCAAGATCTAAATGGCAGCCCCAGAGGACCCCTTTCTGCCTACCCTCTGGTGTGTGTGGGGTAAGACCTCACTCCGAACTCTGGCTTCCACAGCCTGGCCTCTGTGTCTCCCATACCAGGGCTACAGTGAGTTGTCCAGGAGTTCTCAGAGGACAGGACCGTGTGCTGCCTTCTTGTCCCCAGCTCCTGGCGTAAGACTGGAAGATAAGAATATCTGCAAGGTGTTTGTTGAATGAAGCCCTGATCACATGGCTTCTCCTTGACTGGAGAATAGAATCTAAGGTCTTCCCAAAGCATTTGTGGCGACAGACTTCACGTTCTCAGCTCACTCCGCTTCCTTTCTGTCATAGGTGCTGTACCTGGTCACTTGCTTCTCACAGCCTGGAGAGCTGCTTCTCCCTCTGTCCCCGATCAGCACCCACCAGTCCCTCAAGGCTCATATTCAGCCATCTCTCCCGGCTCCCCAACCCTGTCTAGGTTCTTAGATGTACGCACTCTCAGTTTGCATTTACTGTGGGTCTTTCTTGTTCCTGTCTATCAGGTACAATGTCTAACTGTAGTGTTACTGTCCAGAGCCTCGCCCTTCACCTACTGCTTCCTCTCCCCATATGTTTGACAGAAGATGGGGGCTGCTCTGATCTTTGATGACCTTGCCCTTGTGGTCACCACTGCTGGACTCCCCAAACTAGTTTACCTCTGTTTCTAGTTTATTGACTCATGACGAGCAGGCTCTCTTACAGGCTAGTCAGTACCCTTCTCTGGGGTGTATTTTTAAAGATTTATTTATTTATTGTGTGCATATGGGTGTTTGCCAGAAGAGGGCATCATATCCCCTAGAACTGGAATTACAGATGGTTGTTAACTTCCATGTGAGTGCCAGGTCCTCTGGAAGAGCATCCAGCACTCTTAACTGCTGAGCCATCTTCCGGCCCTGCTGATACATTTTTAAGTAGGAATGGAGACAGAGAATGATGTGGAACTATATAAATAGTAAGTATAACACTGGAGAGCCCATGGAGGCAGAGAGAGAGGGGGAGGGGGAGACAGAGACAGAGAAAGAGAGAGATTGATGGTGGTGTTTAGCACTTTCCTGACAGTGTGTGCCTGCTGTGACTTGGTTGGATTTTTCTGACTGAAGAATACCCTCTTTCTGGGATGAGAAGGTAGTTCAGTTGGCTGTTCAAGTAGAGAGACCCGAGTTCCATCCTTGGAACCCTGTGTAAAAAAGCCAAGTGTGGTGGAACACTTGTAATCCAGCTCCAGGACGGTGAAGACGGGCAAATCCCTGGGGGTTCATTGGCTCACCAGCCTGCTCTTAACTGGTGAGCTCCAGGCCAGTGAGACTCTGTCTCAGAAAAGGAGGAAACTTCCCGAGGTTGACATCTGAGGATGTTCATTAGCCTTCATACACATATATTGGCATATGCATGTGTACCTATGCGCACACATGTACATGAACACACAAACACACACGTATATGCATACCCACACATGAACATGCAAATCTGAAAGGATATCTTCACCCTGATATGGTTCAAGCTGCAAACAAGAGTTCAGAGTTCTGACTCGTGCCCACGTGTCTTTGCTTCTATTCGGTCCCATCACTATAGCCAAGAGAGAAGCTGGGCCTGCCTCACTCTGTCTCCAAACAGAGGGTATAGCCCCCACCAGGTTGGACAGAGTCCAAGTATCTTCTCTCACTCAGATTCATATTCTCAGACCCCTATTCTTGTTAAATCATTGAGTGCCCAGCCAGTGGAAGTTGCTGTGCATTTGGTCACAGCTTCATTCCCATGTTCACTATCAGCAACCAGCAAATTACTATTTTGTGAGCTGTAGTCACTTATCAAATCTGTCCTAGCTCCTGGACCGAGAAGCCTTTTTGTAGGTATTTCTGGAGCTGGGCATGATTCATTCCTTCTTTCCCTCCTTCCCTCAGACTAATGCTTTTCTTTATAGTGGAGTTGAGCAAACTGATCCCCACCTTCCCCAGGAGAAGGCTCAATGGCTGGTGGACAGCAGGTAGAAGATAACAAACATCTGGATACTCAGAAGACTCCAAAGGTTGCTGGAGAAGGCATGTCATAGCTCAAGGATGTCACAGGAGACTAGCTTAATCCATGACCTGAGACTACCTGGCACATTAAGCAAAATATTCAGAAAGTGAAGTGGTTGGTACTGGAGAGATGTCTTAGCTGGCAAAATGCTTCCCTTGCAGGAAGACCCAAGTTCAGTTCCCCAGAACCACATGAAAAGCCAGGGATGGTGTGGTGACACAGGCTTGCACTCCTAGTGCCACAGAAGACCTCTACTGCTGGCTGGCCATTTTGCCCAGCCTAATCTGTGAGTTCCAAGTTTCCCAAAGCAATATGAAAAGGAATGAAGATGAAGATGACCTCTGCACCCCCGCCACTCCCCATGCAGGTAGGGTGTAGTGAGCTCAGTCTGGGTGTGTGTCCCGAGGGACAGGTTTTAGGGGGAAGAGAGGTGTCCCATGGGACAGATCACAGAGCAAGGGGACTGTCCCATGCTGCTGGCTGAACAGAGAGGGCTGTGGTGGAGGAGAGGGAGGGGAGGAGCAGAGAGAGGGGAGGGAAGGGGAGGGAGGCATTTTGTCATGGGATAGTCTGTGGGTTCCTCAGGTAAGGAGGAAGGACTGTTTTCTTGAAGCTGAAGCTGAAGTCTGGACCCAGCAACCCACAAACATTGGCCTCTTTTTGATGTAGGAAGACCAGCCCCCAGCCCAGACCCTCAGCAGGGTGCCCTCAGCAGGGAGGCACTGCCATAGTCTTTCATTTGCCTCCCATGTGGCTCCCAGCTCATGGGAAGCTGTCTGGGCGGGGGCTACCAACCAGAGCTTGGCTGTCCCCCAGCCCTTGTCCCAAGCCTTGACGTCACCAGTCCAGACATCTGGCTGTCAGGTCTGATTGAGCATATGCTTTAGGGGGAACTAACTCTGTGCATGTCCATGTCTGCCCAGCCAGCAGCCCTCACATATTGGCTCTTTTCCCTGTGCAAAACACAGAACTCCTCAGCACCTCCTAAGTGCCATGGTACAGAAAGCAGCTCTCTGGAGAGGTTGTGAAGATTAAGAACGTGTGTGGTGGTTGAAGAGATACCTCAGATGGTAAAGTGCTTGCTACGCAACCTTGAAGATCTGAATTCGATCCCCAGAACTCAGGTAAAAAGGGAGGGGCAATGCACACTTGTATCCCAGTGCTGGGAAGGCAGCGACAGGAGGATCCTAGGACTTCACTGACCAGTTGAGCTGAACCTGTGAACCCCTGGCTATGGAGAACCTCAGTCTCAAAAAAAAGTGTATGGAAAAAATCCAAAACAAAACAAAACAATAAGGAACGACACTCAAGGCTAACTTCTGGTGTCTATATGCATGTGCACACGCATACCCAGCCCATCCCCTCAATCAAGACCATGTTCTGAGTGCTGAATATACCTCAAGAGCTGGACCTGATGCTGTGGACACCTGACTGATGGCAACCTCTGCTAGAACTAGACAAGCAGATGTTCCTACAGGGGCTCCTGGAGGGCAACCCCCCAGCACGCACAAGAAGATCCAAGATTCTCTTGTGATTTCTTTGCAGGGTTAACAATCTCTGTCACCTTTATGGACCTCTGTCTCTGTCCAAAAGTCCCAGTTTCCTGGATATGTTAGTTGACAGTATTTCTACCAAGTTTTGTTCTTTAAACTAAGCTTACTTCTCTTGCCTTGACTGGGGTGCACAAGTAGAGGTACAATGAGACATGGCCATCCAGATAAAGTCTTGCAAAGGAACACTGTGAGCCCATTGTTAGGAGAGAGAAGGGTTTGTCAGAAGAGGAAGCCTGGCAGAGGGATGCTGGAAGCCTGTGAACTTCACAGGCACCTGGTGGACCCACACTTGGGGCATCTCCAGATCATTAGGTGAGTGATTTTCAGAGATTCTCCAAGTCATGCTGTCTCACATTGTTCCCTTCCCTGAACTCACTCCTCAGTGCTCTTCTTAGATGCTCACATCTCTGTGTGAAGGGACTTCCTGTGAGAAGAGGCTGGACCAAGAAAGGGTCAGATCTGGGGTTGGCAATTACAAGGAGCACTCCATAGTAGGAAAGTCAGTGGGGCAATGCGGGGACAGTAAGCCAAGACTAGAAAACAGGATGTACCTATTGCCTGACCGGTGACTCACAGAGACCCCGTGGGGACTGGGACCCAACACCTCTGGAACGGGAGTTACAGGTGGTTGTATACTTCCCTGTGAGTGCTGAGAATAGAACCAGAGTCCTCCTTATGAACAGGAAGCTCTCTTAACTCTGATCCATCTCTACAACCCCCAAGGGCAAACTTTAACTGACCCTGCCTTGACACCTTGCTGTCTTCTCATTTCAGTCAGTGTGTTCCTTGGAGCTCCCACAGGGTCTGGATTAGGGTGATCCCCACCTGCACCTGCAGTGCCATATTTCTCTTCCTACCCTCTTTGAGCCATCCTTCTTGGAAGGAATAACTTAGATTTTATGTATCTCAGAAGCACTGTTCCCAAGCTTCACTTTTTACTCCTTGCATTTTGAGCACAGCACACGTGACCTTTTCAAATGTGGTGGGTGTCCATGCTAACTTAGGTTATGTCTTAAGTCACTTGTGCTGTGTCCTGGGTTAGGTTCACAGAGATGAGGGCTTGAGTGTTCCTGGGAAGGCTCTAGGAGAGTACAGAAGTGAGAATGGGAGGAAAGAGGCCCATAAAGTGTGGCGTCAGGGGAGGGGACAGTACTGAGCACCTACCAAGCATAGCTACTGGGGCCTGACTCAGCATCATGTAAGGCGAGTGGAGACAGTGGGAGATGTTTCAACCACAGAGAATGAGGAAGGCCTTTAATTTCCACCACCTCAATCTCCTTTGGCTGGGGACTACTCTAGGGAGCATCCAATTCTTAGTTCCTCTGATTAGAGTCACAGGCATACAGCTGGGTCAGTCTATAGAGGGCTACAGTCTGCTTTTGCCTCAACTTCCCCAAGACTCTGAGATGCAATTAAGGTTTGGGAGTCTCTGGGCTGGAGCATTGTGCTGGAAATGGTCACTAGGAGACAAATAAAAGCAAGATGATCAGGACATAGGTTTGCTTGGATCTCCCGTCCCCTGGAGTTTCCCATTTCTGTGCTCCCTGTCGACAACAGAACCAGCTCCCCTGCACCTTGCTCCCTTTCCATGGCTTTTTTACAGTTCACAGCTTGAGAAGACAGAGCAGTTCTGTTTACCAAAGGTAACAGCTTCCCCAGGGTCAGAGCTTAGTCTTGCTTATGACTATTATAAAAGACCCAGGTCCCACCAGCTCCAAGGGTCCTCCCCTGACGCAACCCTCAGCATGTACAGGCAAGTATCCCTGACTTTGTATGGAACTGGCATGCACACACACACACACACACACACACACACACACATGCACGCACACATGCATATACACATGCACACACACATGCACACATTTGTTTCTGAAGCCCAAGGTCTTGGGTCTCTTTTGGGATCTGGAAAACTGGCTGGCTATGTTACTAGTCTGCATGAAGAGCAGACTCTCAGTGTATAGTTTTCAACACTTTTCCTAGACCTGTCAAGTGCCTGGTTGTTGGGTAAATATCAAAGACTCTTTGGGAGCTACTAACCTGTAAGAAAAATAAGCAAACTATGCAACTCTGCCTGACACTTGGCCTTCTGAGTAGGCCTGGGGCATGGAGAAAAGTAAGTCAATGAAGCCTGGTTGTGTAGAGCATGCCCGTGGTGGTCTTGGATGGTTGATGATGGGCCCAACACAGAGAGATGGGAGGGACTGAGCCCTGTGGGTCACAGATGCCAGCAAAACACCACTATGTTATTACCTTTCTCCCATGTTCCATCCTTTTCTTCTCTGGGACTTACTGTCCTGACTCTGTCATCTCTCCCAGCTCACTTTGCCCCCAATTTGCCTGGGGGAAATCCTCAGAGAGGCTGTGGCAGTTCCTTGTGCACAGAGTTACTTGTGTGGCTGGGGAGCTGAGTTCAGAGTCTGGAAGATCCCCCACCCACTCTCCCAGTAGCTGCCAAAGACCACCGGGAACCTCTACCAGGGAAAAGATTTATGGCCAAGCCAGGAAGAGCATCTGAAAAGATACCTACACAGTCGTTCTGACGGCAGAATTTACAAGCTCCTCCTTCATTTGCTACTGAGTGGAAAAATACATTGGGCCCAGAACCGTTAGCTCCCTGCCAAGGCCTGTGAGTCACTCCCAAGTCATAAATAACAGGTCCCTCATGACAAAGCAGAGAAAGGAGCCGGGCCCAGGGCCACGTATTTATTAGAAAAGAGAGTGGGACCATTAGTCGGGGGCTTGGTTTCCGGGAAACTCTCAGCCACTCCTCACTCAAGGTCAAGAGGCCCTTCTACAGGGATCTGACATTTGTCTCCAGAACTCTAACCTCTCATGGGGAGCTGAAACCAGCCATCAGAGGCATCCCCTGGCCACCCAGCTCCATGGGCTAAGAGGAAGCATTCTTGTTGAGGTCCTGGGGGCCTCTGCCCACTGATGCTGGTCCTGTCCATGTGGGGTTGGTAGTGTCTCAGTGGCCACTGTGTTGTGTGTATCAGGGAACATTGAGTACCTTCAAGTATGGCCTCTGACAATCCTCTCTCCACCCCTACCCCCAAAGCATGTATTTTTGCAAGCCTACAGGGCAGCCATGGGAAGGGTGTGGAGGCAGCAGATGTAGCCATGGTGCAAGGCATTCATTAGGTGCTATTCAAGTTGGTGAGAGTAGGGACAAAGGCAGAGAGGAGGACTTTCCTTGGGACAGGCTCTCTCCTTGTCTCTCTCCATTTCTGGGGGTTCAGGAGAGAGTCCAAATGA
The DNA here is from genome assembly GCF_017639785.1 of Mesocricetus auratus. Classification (NCBI taxonomy): domain Eukaryota; kingdom Metazoa; phylum Chordata; class Mammalia; order Rodentia; family Cricetidae; genus Mesocricetus; species Mesocricetus auratus. Next base: position 146,869,401 of record NW_024429266.1, on the reverse strand, counting down.
TAAGACATACAGAAGGGGACAATAAATCACCCACAGATTGTCGATGATACCTTATGTGTTAGAATGAAACACAGCTGGCGTGATTGAAAATCCTAAAGACTCCCTTGAACTTCCCCTGCATCCAATGGCATCTCTCCGGTGACCCGGGCCAGAAATAGGGTTGTCGAGGTTTCTAGCCCACTTTTCTCCATACTCTGCAGCAGGGACCAAGGCCTGCGGCTGCCCCTCTTTTCATCTCTGTCTTCTTCCCCATGCCTACCACCCCAGCATCACAGAGCTGGCTCAGGGCCCTGTCACTATTCACGGTCCCTTCATTTCCATCTCTCCTGCAGCCTTCTGGTGAAGGCTCCTTCCGAAGCAGCCTTAGACCCCCGCTGGGGTCCAGGCCTGCTGCTGCTGCTCCACCAAGCTCCACTCTCTCGTGCTCACCTGCCCTTTTAGGATGCTGTTTCTCAGAGTCACCTGGCTGTGCCAATTACCCACCCCAGCACCATCATGAAGGCTGGGCGACCTTCACTTTCTTACACGACTGTGTGCTCCTGAAGGCTGCCCTGCCTGTCCAGAGCCTGACCTGCTGATGACACTAGGGAGAGCTAAAGGAGTGAAGGGTGAATGGTCAGAGGAACGATTGGAGCCATGAATCAGTCTTGCCTTTGTGACAGCCCTTGACACGCGCAGGATTGCATGCCGAGGCTGCTTCCCTGCTCTGAACTCTGCCCCATTTTCATTGCCTTCTTTTTGGCCTCCAAAGCGAAAGGCCTTAACCACTTGCCTCAAACATGGATGACTAACAAGCTCCGTGCGTGGATCGACGTGGAATCTCCACTGCCTTGGCTGTTTGGGGTGTTTTTCTATCTATGCCCCACCACCACGATCATTTCAGGCTCCAAGTAAGAGTAGGGACGTGGAGTGACATGGACCACTAAGGTCCTGGTTTTGAGGTGCAGAGGCCATAAGGGCTCTTTCCTGCTGGGTTTTCTTGTACCCTGTAATCACAGAACCTGAGCCTTGAGACAGATTTGCAAAGTCTCCTGGGAACTCTGACTCAATATCCTCGCCAAGCTGAGGTCTCCAGAGACAAGGGCATGATCCACATTCCTCAGTGTTGGTGGCAGAGGCAGACCCAGGATTCCAGACTCCCAGTGCCTGCCCCAGCACTCATCAGTGAGCCCCCTCTCGCTGGTTTCTTACACTGTGTTCTCTCCTGTCACCACTGTCTCTCTTGTCAGTGTCCCCAGAACCTCAGGCTGGTTCAGCCGATTCTCACACTTCCGAAGCCCTCTTCACCCTTGCCACAGCGCTGTCACTTCTCTTTGTGGGTGATGCTCTGCCTTGTTCTTGTCGGGGGACAAACGACCTCGAGTCCAGGGAAGACAGATTTGGGTCATAGAATGTTAGGGTTCAGAATTAACTTGAGGCTGACTCATGACAGAAGTCAAATAGGATCCCCTTGAGGAAGACTTTCAGAAAGTCGCCCACACCTGGGAAGGCTCAGGGTTGTGATGGCTGGGAGAAGAGGGAGAGCTGAGGAGGGATCCTATGAACTGGGACTGAAGCACCATCATGTGGGCTTGGGAACTGGAAGCCCCCACCCCCACCCCACGGGTGGACCTCAGGTGGACAGGACAGGGCTTATTCTGACTGGGCCTTGGGCCACAGCCAGTGGGGTGGAGGCTTTAGCCCTGTTTGCTGCAGGCTCCAGGTAGACATTACTTCCTTGAATAGCCTTCAGCAACAGGCTCTCAAACCATTGTTGCTCCAGACCATGCTATGGGTTAAGTGTTCCTGTTGCCATTTAATTATTATTGTGACAGGGTTAAGATGTGGGAGGGAGTCAAGTCATGGGTTACTGTCATTATGCAGAGAACTGTAGAACTGTTCCTCTGCTGGATGGAAAGTTGTCAATGTCTCCACATCATGCCCCCGCCCCCCAGTGCCTGGCACATGGAGGGCTATACCTGTGACACAGCTTGGACAGATGCTGGCACCTTAGTCTGCAATTCTCCTGCCTCCAGACAGAAGAGGAGTCCATCCTCTATAGATGATCCATTCTCAGGCACTCTGCCATAGCAACAGAAAACAGGAAAAAAAAAACCCTGAACCCACATCCTGGAGATCAACAGTGCCTAGTGAGAGGTTAGACCAGCATCCCAGCTGCTCCTCCCAGTCTGTCTGACAGAGATTTGAGTGCAGTCTGAGGCAACAGTGATGAGGTGTACAGGACCTTGAGGCAGATGGCCACAGTGCCTCTGCTCATGATAAGCCTGCAAATGCCACTCAGGGAGGTCTCAGGCTTGGAAAGAAGTTAGGACTGCTATTCTCTGTGTGTGTGTGTCTCTCTCTATCTCTGTCTCTGTCTCTCTCTCTCTCTCTCTCTCTCTGTGTGTGTGTGTGTGTGTGTGTGTGTGTGTGTGTGTGCAGGCAGGGGGTAGCCTCAAGAAATAACTCCTCAAGATATAGCCAGCCTCTTAAAATTCTTTTCAGTCAAGGCCTTTCATTGGCCTGGAACTAGGCTGGAGCAACAGAGACCCTACTGTCCCTGCCTTAGCACCACCATGCTTGGCAAATCATATGGGCTCTGGGGATTGAACTTGGGGCCTCATTCTTGTAAGACAAGCACCTATCCACCAACTGAAACATTTCTCCAGCCCAAGACTCTCAGGTTTTAGCCACATTTCCTGCCTCTACCTGTCTTCTCACTGTTTTCCAGATTGTTCCTAGCTCTAAACTATCACCATAGTTCAGATTCTTACCCATCCTATTTTGTCCTGTCCATGGTACCAGGAAGTACTAACTTCCTGCCTCGTCTCTGCCTTCATGCCTTCGATACTTCCTTCTCCAGAACCCACTCCTCTAGAAAACATGTGACAATTATAGGACAAAGCACCAAGCACTTGTGACACAAAGCACTGAGCGCTGACCAGGTGCTTGGAGGAATTTAGCTGATTCAGGCTCATTTCGCTGGGTAATTAATCCTCCACACCCAGCTCACTCACGACCTTGGGCAAACCACCTCCCCCTTTCTGGCCTCAACTTTTTAATCCCCTCGGTGAGGCAGCTGGGTCAGTGGGGGCTCTGACACAGCCTGGGTGGCAGCAAGGCCAAGGTTCAAGGTCACGGCCCCAATGGCTTGCTTTACTCTCCCCGGCCGGGAGGAACATCCTGAACAGCGTTAAGAATAATAAACACGGACTGATAAACATCAATAGGCCTGGCTGGTGCCAAAAGGAAAAGAGAGAGGACTGCGCTGTGCTGGCTCCCACTCCCGGGACCATGCTGTGGCTGCCAGCTCCTTAATCATCTGGAGACAGCCGGCCGGCTCCCCTGGCCACACCCCAGGCCAGGGCAGGCAGAGGCCAGGCCAGGGCCAGGAAGTGGCCACCACTGGGTCCTCAGCCACAGGCCAACCCAGTCCAGGACCTCCTCTGGTTGGGCTCTTAAGGCATCACCCTGCTTGTGGCCTCAGGGGCTCTCCACGGTCCATGAGAAAGAACCTACATACTCTAGCTTGATATGAATGGGCCGACCTAGGCCTTAACCCATTCTGTGACCTCAAGGCCCATTTGATCCCACATGACAGCCATGGAGGGCACCCTGCTGTTCTCTGTGAACACCAAGCCCTTTATCCTCTGACCCCTCAAATTCTGAGGAAACCCTGGGCATATCTGGTGCCAGAGCTGACAGAGCAATGCAGGAATCTCAGTAGACCACTCTCATAGACCGAGAACTCCTGAAAGGGGAGAGCTACTATAGATGAGTAGGCTCTGGGGCTGCTCAGAGCACGCGTGGTACCTGGTACCAGGCAGCCTGGGTTTAAAATCTGTCTGCCACTTTGCAATGTAGCCTTAGGCAAATGACTGAATCTCTCTGTGTCTCAGTAGTCAGCAAAATAAAAACAATATGAATGATAATAATAATGCCTCCCTTTCTAGGTTCCTTGCAGGGCTGCATGGACTGATTCTTGTGGAGTGCTTGGAAGGGGACAGCCATGTGTTCTCCAAGGTGCCCATTATTGCTGGTCATCACTCACTGTGACCTATGGCTGTCTCAGAGGTCAATTGAATGGCTAAATGACTTACTCAGAGATAGAGAAAAGGACTGTATATAGACTTACATCCTCTCATGAAGCCTGGCCACTGGGATTATTCCGTGAACGTTTTGTGTGACCAGCAGTAAGGCTACAGATCAGTTACCTACCAACATAGGGTCTGTGTTTCTTGCCAAAGGATGCAGCGTTGTTCCACAAGGCACTAGTAGAAATAAGAAACTTGGGGACTTCTGTTGCCTTGGCCATCCCAGAGATGCTGGTAAACTCAGTTTGGTGGCTTTGGGATAGTGCTGAGCCTCGAGCTTCTTGGAGTCAGCAATGGTCTGGAGAAGGAAGAGTGGCCAAGGCAGGAAGTGACCAACTGTGACCAGAGCAAACAACCCTCCATCCTCACATCAATGGGCCTCAAGAATATTTCCTAGAGCTGGCAACCAGGCCCATGAATGAGATTGCATGTCCAAGGGAACCCCTGTCCCCAGTCCCCTGGAAGGCTCTCATCATCATCTGCCTGCCCGATTCCCAGGGGAAGCAATGTCTCCCTGCCTCTGTCCAATTTTCCATGTGAGATTTCCGGAGACACTGACTAGGTCATGTGGCAGGAGACATGGTTTGGGGACTAACTGCATTTCTGAAATTCCTAGCTCTATTTTCAGAAACCTGTTCCCTTGTGCATATCCATTCTGCTCGTAGGCCTGAGCATACCCCTTTATTATGGGCAACAGGCTCCTTGCCAGTGGAGAATAAAGGTCACTGGCAAATGTATGAATCAGAGTTTTATTAGGTTAATTAACCCTCAGTCTGAGGTCTTTCTTCTGGGGTATGGTTAGCACTCAACCTTAGTAGCAAACACATGGAAGGAGATGCCTGTTGGTTGTATGTAGGTTGATTGCCTATTGTGTGCTTCCCCAGAGTGACAGGTGCCCTGTGTTGACTATCAGGGACCTCAGAGAAACTCTGAGGCAAACTGTCCCCTGTAGAATCCTATACATGTCTCTGTGTGTCTGTAGCTTGTGTTGCCAGTGGCTTAGAGATGCAGAGTGTATCTTAGAGGGGCCGATCACTCTTTAAACAGGTGCTGGTTGGTGAGGGGCAGAAGGGTCTTACCCTGAGCTGTGGAGGCTGTGGAGGCTGGGATTCTAGGGGGAGGTGGGATTAACATTGTGAACAAGAAAAAGTAGGGCAGGGAAGGAAGTTTGAGTGTGCGTTTGTCATTGTGATGACACTTTTGAACAACAAAAAAGCAGGCTTCCCTTGTGGCAGGGCACAGATCTGAGCCAGTGCAGGGAACGGTGGGTGATGTCTGGGGTGTGTTTCAGCCTGTGTGCACCTGTACCTCTCTTTCTGGAGCTCTTATGCAATGAAAGCAATGACCTCTGCAAACTGGGACAGAGGCCCTGTGCTTCGAGCAGACTGTAGAGTGAATTGTGGCCGGTCCAGCATCTTCCTGTATCTGTGCCCTTCTGTTCTCCCTTTGGGGAGCTCTCTGCTCTTCTGGGCTACACTGTCTAACAGGGAAAAGTCAGTGGTTGTAGCCTTGGGTCTTATTAATGGAGTCCTGAATGTGGCCAGGGTGCCCTCCTTCCGTCTGCAGAGTTACCTCAGGGACAGCTGATTAAGCAGCCTGGCACAGTGTCTGTGGTGATTTACAGTCTGCTTCAGTCTGGGAGCTGGGCTTCTGCATTATTCATGGCATAAAGCCATAAATCTGCCCCGGAGCTGGCTGCTGGCTGTGCCTTGGAGGCTGAGGAGGAAGAGAAGGAGAGGCAGGAGGGGGAGGAAGGTCTGGGTGGGCAAGGTGCTCCAGGGCTTTTAAGAACCTGAGCCTGCTCTTCAGGTCCTGTGTCTCCTTGTCTGCTCCCCCGGGGTTTCAGCTATGAGATCCTAGCCCCACTCTGGCTTTTGTGGTCCAGGCATCCTCGTACGCCTGACCTGGAAGTCTTTTACAGCTGCTGAAGTCTAGGACTCCTGCCTAAGGTGCTTTACAGGACTTAAAACACCTCTCTTTCTTTTCTTAAAAAAAGTTCTCAGTTTTAAATATTTTAACTTATTCTTTGATACTTGTGTATCATGTATAAAACATGTCCTGATCCCATCTACTTCCAACTTCTCTGTTTCACTCCCCCCAGAGAGCCCCAGGTTAGTATGCCCCCTTCCCACGTTTCTGGTCTCTTCCTTCTTTTTCTTTTTTCTCTTTCATTCATATCCCACTGAGTCCAGTTAGTTCTGCCCGCTGGAGTGTTGGCTGGTGTTGTTGACTTGATCTTGTGCAGATAACTGCAGCTGCTACTATGGGTGCCATAGTCATGCTATGCTGAGAAGACATTTCACAGCCTTCCTCCCCATCCATGGGCTCTTCCATTCCTTCTGCCCCCTCTTCCATGGTGTCTCCTGAGTCTTGGTGTGGTTGTTGAGATGGCCCAGATGGGCCTGAGCACTCTGTCACTAACTCACAGCATGTTGACTTGTTATGAGTCTCTGCATTTGCCCACTGCAGAACCAAATCAGGTTGCATTTCTTTAGAACCAACTGCCTTGAGTCCAGTCATCAGGCAGTGGGGGCCCCACCCTGCAGAGTCCAGATGGCGCCTCCGCTGGCCTTATCACAGTTTCCTCTGCCTCACTTGCATGTACCCATGCGTGAGAAAATGCAGAGCCAGATATGGCCACAGGTGTGAGAAGAACTGGGCAGCTGCTCATGTTTGAACTGTCGGAAGCACCTGGAGGCTCTTCAAAAGGCAGCTTGCTGGGCCCACTGCCAGGGCCTCAGATGGGGCCTGGGAATCGGCAGTTCTAGCAACTCGCTTGTGATGCTGAGCTTCTGGCAAATGGATCATGTGATAAGAAGGGCCACTTTAGTTAACAAAATCTTGCTGTGTTAAAACCACTCAGCAAGAACCATCCACAGAGCTTGCAAACCATTAGATCCACTCATACATTCAATAAAATATTGCTAGCCACTAAGTGGCCCTGCTGAGATCTGAGCTGCGAGGACCGTTCGAAGAGCCAGACACTGGCTTGGAGTTCAGTTGCATGACAAGGGCACTGTGAACGGACTCCAGGTGTTGGTTGAAAGCTGAACCAAGAAATTTGCCAAATTCAGCTCCAGTTTGGGAGTCTCTAGCCCACTCCTCCCAGCTGTGACCCAAGTAAGTGGAAAAGTCTGCATCCTGTGTGTCTGGCTGGCTGAAGAAGCAGCTAGAGATATGATGTAGTCCATTATGATGGTATCTCAATGGTATCACTGCCCTGAAAGGATACACTGAAGACTGGAAGTTGTGAGTTCTCAGGTAAGACACAAAGGTCTTAGTTCAAATAATGTTTAGAGTTTGCTATGGCTATAAATTGTGCTACAATTGGCACAAATGGTTTACTCTGATGCCAGTCCATTCCTCTGTGACTTCACTTCTCCTGAAGTTGATAAGTGCCTTGGTCCCCTCCCTGTTCCCATTTGTCTAGGTTTCTTTGGGCACCTAAGGCATTTCATACCTTCCTAAGATGTGTGAAATACCTTCCAACACAGTTTTCTGATTGGCCAAACCTACTAGGTCATTTGTTGTTTTCATTTTGGGTTGTGTCTGCTTGGAGTCTCCCAGCTTCTGTCTCATCTTGTCCCAATTCTTCCATGGCTTCTGCAGGCCTGCCCCTGCCCGCTCCCTCTCTAAGACCCTGACCTTCTCTGGGTCCCTCTCCTAGGGTTACTGTTTGCTCTTGCAATAGGGCTCTTCCTCCTTCGACTCTCTGGTTTTGAAAGTGTGTGTGTTCTGCTAGCTCTGTGAGAAATGGAGCCTCAGAGGGAAATGGGAGGGGACTCCGAATGCCAGGGGATGTTTTTCTTCTACTTAAGTGAGTCTGAGTTTAGGTAGAGAATTTTACTCAAAGAAGTTTCTTTTTCCATCTCTTGGGCTGCATTTTCTCTCAGTCAGTATCTCTTTTGTATCCTCGTTATTCTAAAACACAGCAGTGGGTCCTAGGGTGGGCTTAAAAAAAACTACTTCGATTTCTATAGTTATTTTCTTCAATCATAGACATTTTTCTTGTGGTCATTGGGTCTTTTCTTTCCCTCCTTCTCCCCCCTCTCTTCTACTTCCTTTCCCCCTTTATCCTCTTCTCCTCTCTCTCTACTTCTATCTCTGTCTCTTCTCCTATAATCAGTTGCACATGTGCGCACACACACACACACACACACACACACTTTCTCCTGTCTTCTACTGTTTTCTTTCCTCTCCTCCTATCCCTTTTTCTTTTTTATAGTTACACATCTACAATTTCCCCTCTTTACCCTGTACCTGGTGTTGGAAATTGCATCCTCTGACTTTGCTAATTTGGGATCTTCTATTATATTGTCCATATCTTTGTCTTCTTCTCTACTTTTTTTTTTTTACCAAAGTTACTCTTAAAATCTATCATTCAACTGTCCTGATGACTTTTTAAATGCACTTAGCTCTGTATTGTTCTCTGCTTGCCCCTTTATGTGAACCCTCTTTTTATTTCATTGATTCAGTATTTTCTTTCATTTCTTGGAGAATGTTAATTGTGTGTTTTTGATGCTTTCTTTTTCTTTCCTTGTGATTTTTTGTTTCTTCTAAGTTCTCTTTTTGTTTGTTTGTTTACTTCTGGGTTTTACATGGGGAATTGCCCCCAGATGTCTGGCAATTGTTAATCGTCTGTTCCTATTTCCAAGTGAAGATGAAAAAACAGGCCCACATCTGTGTGAGGAGGTAAAGTATCATGAAAGGGGGTAGGGTGAGGGTGGAGTGTTATATCAGAGAGAAAGAGAGACAGAGATAGCGACAGATCATCCTGGAATCCCAGCTACTTTCCAGTGGGAATAAACCAGGCATTAGACAGCTTAGTTGACCGTCCTGGATGCTCTCGTCCAGAAGAATCCTTAGATAGCTTTAGCACAAGTCAGCATTCTACAGTATGCTGGCTGCTGTTAACCTACAGAATTATGAGCAATAGATGCTTGTTGTCTTAGATCATTAAACTTCAGGGGAGACTGTTATGCATCAGTAAATAAAGCAGTGGCATGGGAGCTTATAGACTGCAGCATGTGGTTGAGTCCAAAGATGTTCTTTCAGTACTGACCTTGGTACTCCTGGGCCATCCTGCTTTGCATTCTACCACTGGGATAAACATCACAACCAAAAACAACTTGGGAAGGAAAGGACTTTTTCCCCTTATACTTCCATGTCACTGACCATCATTGAGGGAAGTCAGGCAAGGCAGGAACTCAAGCAGGAGCTGGAGGCAGGAGCTGAAGTGGAGGCCATGGAATAATGCAGTTTACTGGCTTGTTCTCCACAGCTTGCTTATTTTGTTTTCTTATACAATCAAGGACACCTGCCCAGGTTTGGGACCATCAGTAGTTATTTGTCCCCCTGCCCCATGTCAACTAACAATCAAGGGACAATGGTTGGAGGCAATTCTTCTTTAAGTTTCTTCTTCCCAGGTATATCTAGGTTTGTGTCATTTTGACAGAAACTAACTAGCACATGGGGTTTGAAGATTTATTAGCTCAGATTGAACAACTGACACTAACCTTAGCACCCCAGCTACAGCATTGATGGCCTCTACCCTCATGTATTCAAGAATAAAAATTGGTCCCATCTTGACCCTAACACCCAGACCAGGAATCATGGTAGTGGAAACAGGTTTCTTTCAAGTGTCCCCCTTACCCAGGACATCACCTTTCTCTCATCATTGTTTGTTGGCCTTTCTTTGGGGGACTGTAATTTAAATTCTTTGTAATACAATGTCCTCTCGAGTCACACAACTGCCCAGGCAGACCTAGCACAGATCTCTATTAGTCTTTCTTGATTGCTTACAATGAATGGGATTAGGATTCACAGGTTCCATTACATTTACAGCCCCTGCTGTGGCTTCTCCAACCTATATTCTGAAAATCCACCACTTAGAGACAAAGAGAGACATATGACATCATCGAAAATGGAAGTGCTGTCAGATGATAAGAGGAATTTACTGGACAATATAGATAAAACTGTGTCACAAAACTAGGATCTGGGGAGGCAGCTCAGCCAGCAAAGCACAAGTTATGTGAGATGATGTCCTGAGTTCCATCTCCAGAACTCACAAGAAAGCTGAGGACACCAGTGTGTGGCTATGACCCCAGTACTAGCAGGGCAGAAACAGAAGGATCCCTGAGGCTTGCTGGCCAGCCAGTCAAGTCAAGCCAGTGAGCTCTGGGTTCAGTGGGAGGGCCTGTCACCCAAAGTAAGGTGGAGAGGGATTGAAAAGACACCTGACATTGACATCTGGCCTCCACATGCACACGGTGTACACAGGGTACACACACACAACTGTGTCATATTAGAAACAAGTAGCATAGACACACTCCTGTTGAGTGAGACAAAGTCCCTCCCATGCCTCTCTCCAAATAGACTAATTAAAGAAATGAGGGTGCTGTCTGTCCCACTGCTACACGGACCCTGCTTACTCTGCCTGGACATTGATGTTTCTATATTCTTCATGAAGCTGAAACTCCTGGAAAACATCAGAGAATTGTGGATGAGTCCAATGGTTGGGAAGCACCTTCCCCAGTGAGCACAGAGGCATTAGTGTTCCTGTTTCTGAGAGTTAGAATCAGACTCTCAGAGTTTCTGAAAGTTTCAGGAGTGGGACAATACTTCATCATGGCCCAGTAATGCATGTAACATGTAAGCAGAAGTCTAGGAACCAGGCTCTGACACCTCACTAAGATAGAGAGCCCACAAATGCCCATTGCTACAGTTAGAGAAGGTGCCACACTGACTCTGAATGGACAGTGGCAAGGCCAAGGAAAGGGTACACATTTGTTCTCTGTTTTTAAAACAGGATCTCAGTGTGTCTCTTTTATTTTGAAAACGAATAAAAAAGAAAACAATGACTTAGTCTACTTGGAAAAAAAAGCCTGCAGAACGTGAGAAAGGAAACCTCATCCCGATGACTCAGAGGTGCAGGGAGCAACCAGTATAATTTTAGAAGATTCTTTGGAACCCTTGACAGACTACAGAAACTAAAAAACTGCCATCTCCCTGAATAACCGGAGAGAACAAGGAGGAGAGAGGACCAAGATGAAGCAAGAGGAGATGAGCAGCACAAAGTGAGAGAAAGGGAAGCAGAGGAGGTGCGGCGTGTGCCAGTGGACGGCCAGGACACACTGAGCCGCCCTAAGCAGGGGTGTCAACCAAGCGAGCCTGTTCGCTCACAGCTCTAAAAGGGTTATGGCAGGCTTACCTGGGCAGTTCTTCTGCCTCATGCAAGTGGGGTCTGCTCCAAGAGATGGTCACATCAGTTGGGAACTGGAATTCCAATCTTCCACACCCTGTTCTTCACCTCTCTTCATGTGAATATTTACTTCCATGTTCCTTTCCCATCCTTCGAACCTTTTGCTCCAAGGTGGGTGGGTGGGCCACAAAGCCAAGAAGTTCTGAAGTTAGCTTCCCTTAGACACTCTAGCCCCTGATGGCTAGAAAATTATAACCCATTTTGTCTCTGTAGAGCAGCTGGATCCCCAGAGTGGTAAGGGAGAGGCTTAGTGGGAAAGACTTTCTAGTTAGAGTGAAGATGAAGGTATTAGATCAAAGTATTTCGGGTTGTTGTAGGGAAATTTTTAATGATTGAATGACATCCGGGTTGAGTTCCCCAGTGCTACAGGCTGGGGAGGCTGATGTCAATGTCAGTTGTTAAGTTTAAGCTAGGAAATTTCTAAACCATGGGGGCTCCAGAATCTGAGGGCGCAGGGAGAAGCTGCTATACCTCTAAAGACCGAGAATGTGATTCCCTCAGACATCTCCTTTGTTGCATCTTATTGGTTCAGTCAAGTCACAGAGTTAGCCCAGGTTGGGAGGAGGCTCACTCCACCTTGAGAGGAAACATGTGACTGGTAGTCAGGAGACCTGGTTGGCAGTGGTCTTTGTGTTTAGTCTAACTACCTGGGAGTTAAAGGGTCAAAGAATGGGAAAGGGACTTAAACATAATACTCACGAGGAGCAGAAGTAACACTGGGGAACTGCAATGGAGAAATGAAAGATAAACACAAGCAATTCTTCCGTGAGCATGAAATAGTAGAGTCGAAATGCCAGCTGATAGGACAGCAGAGAAACAAAGCCCCTATGCAAACCCCTTTCTGCTTGTGAAACTCATTGTGCTGGGCATCTTTGTGGCAGAAATAGCCTTACACAGAGAATGCAAGCAAGCCAGAAACCCATTCTTTCAGGCTACCTGGAGACCAACACGTGACCCACATCAGCCAGTCACACCCTGAGGCTCTGGAAGGTCACTCTGCCATATCTTGTGCTTTGAAAAGAGAAGCCAAGTGTGTATCCAGTTGTGTTCTAGGCAAGATCATAAAAACAGATCCTACCTAGACAAATCATGATGGCTATGGTTGAGCCTGTGTGTGTTGGAGGGATGCATCATGCGCAACTAAGTACACACACTCATGGAGGTCAGCAGAGGACATCGGGTAGCCTGCTCTATCACACTCTGCTCTATTGCCTTGAGACAGGTCAAGATGGTATGAATGAGGATGGTCATTACTTGAGCATCTGGTCTCCAGTTGGTGGACTGTCAAGGAAGGATTAAGAGTTGTGGCCTTGTTGGAGGAGGTGTGTCACTGGGGGTGAGCTTTGAGGTTTCAAAAGCCTATGCCATGCCCAGTCTTGCTCTCTTGGACAACTTGCAGTTGTGAGCTTTCAGCTGCTTCTATAGCACTATGTCTGCCGGCCTGCCACCACACTCCCTGCCGTGGTGATAATGGAAAATCCTTTTGATACTGTAAGCAAGCCCCCAATTAAATGCTTTCTTCTTTAAGTTGCCTTGGTCATGGTGTCTCCCTACAGCAATGTAATAGTTACTAAGACAGGGTTTCTCACTGGACATGGAGTGAGACCAGCAGGCAGTAAGCTCCAGCAATCCTCCTGTCTCTGCCACACTCAGCATGCTAGGGTTACAGGTGTGTGTGCACAGCCACGCCCAACTTTTTGTAGGTATTGGAATCTAAACTCAGGTCCTCATACTTGGGCAGTGAGCGCTCTTCCCCACTTAGTCATCTCCCCAGCTCAGTTACATTTAATAAGATAAAAATGTTCTATGGCAATTGAGAAATAATGAGTAGTTTATACAAAACAAGAACTGCCAAAATATATCAGTATTTCCGTTTTTTCAGTCATGGAAGTGAACTTCTGTGTTCCATGTTATTTATTTAAAAAGAAACTATTTGAAGGTGTTCAGAACAGAACAAAGTGAGTGATTCTCACACTTGAATTTTGGTTTACTAAGTGTGTGTGTGTGTGTGTGTGTGTCTGCTTTAGGGCTTGGACTTTCCATTCATTCTTCTGAATGAGCTGTGTATCTACAATGAATTCACTGGGATTCTGATAGCAATTACATTAGACTTAGAGTCTGTTTGGAAATAACTGGCCTCTTCATTGTGTAGTGCTATCTAATCCACGAATATGGTATGCTCTTGAATTTTCAATGATTAAATTGACATCACATGATTTTTGTCATAGATCCCTAGTTACAGATCTACACTTTCTATTCATACTTGTTTTGAGAAATACAAACCCAACTATTCCATTTTCTTTGTGGTTATAAGTGATGTCATGTCTTTTGTGTTGATCTTTTGTACAGTAAGCTTCTAGAATTCACGTAATTCCATGGTTTTTATAGAATGCACACATTTTTGTGTACAGACATCATGTCACTGCAAGTAGAGACAGTTTTGTTTTAAGTTATAAGCCCTTTACCCTTTCTTCTTGCCTCATTTTAGGAGTGAAAACTTGCAGCACTGTGTTGGCAGAGGTGAAAGAGTGTATTCTTGGCTTAACCCCAGGATGAGGTACGGAGGCTAGAGATATGGCTCAGTGGTCAAGAGAACTTACTGACCTTCCAGAAGACCCCGAATTCACTTCCTAACATGTATGTCAGGTTTTTCACAACTGCCTATAACTCCAGCTCTATGGGATCTGACACCCTCTTCTGGTCTCAGTGAGTACTGCACTTATATACATATAAATACAGACAGACGCACATACAAATAATTAAACATAATAAATAAAAAGTAAACCTTAGTAAAAAAAATAAAAGCTATAGAGTTTTTAAAATAAATACTTTTATCAAGTTAAGGTAGTCCTGCTATACATAGTCCCTGAAAATATTTGTCACTAGTGAGACATGGATTTTGTCAAATTCTCCACCTCTGACTAGAATACAAACATAGAACTACAAGATTTTTAGAATGGTAGATCTTGAGATCTGTGGCCAGGCAAAGAGCTGTTATGTCTGATGCCAACCCACGAACCATAAAATAAAAATAACATGTTAACTCAAGCCTTGTCAAAACAAGCAGCTAGAGTGAAGAGAATGGAAAGACAAACTAAAGACTGGAGGAAATACTCAGAAGTCACAGTTTGGAAAGATTATTATCATGAGTATGTAAAGAACTCCCAAAGCTCAACAATAAAATTGCCAGTTATAAAAAAGGAAGCTATGGAAAGTATTTTACATAGAGAAGGTACACAGGTGACAAATTGCATAGAGAGGGTACACAGGTGACAAATTGCATAGAGAGGGTACACAGGTGACAAATAGGCACAGGAGAAGGCTTCTCAATGGCACTGACTTCTCTATTCATAGAGACTCCAATCAGATGTGCTTCAGTGTAAATGGTGACACAAACTGTGGTACATGCGTGCAGTATAATAAAAAGGAACAACCCTTTGTTTATACCAAGGATCAAACAATATATATATCCTGTTTATAGAACCTTTCTGGAATGGCGAAATTATGGTAGCAGAGAACAGACTAGAAGTTTGTCAGGATGGGGAGCAGTGGACACGGGGCACAGGGAATGTGTAGCTAGACAAGAGCAGTGTGACCTGAGAGGATGGATCTGTCCAGTGTCTTCACTGTAGTCGTGGATGAGACAGCCTACACTGTTGGGGAAGTCCTGTGTATATGTCAATAAAGCACTGTTGGCCAATAGGGAAGTAAGGTAGGTTGGGACTAGGAGTCCAGGAGGACTCTGGGTAGGAGAAACACAGGACTCAAGATGTAACTGCCATAGGGATAAGAAGCCCGGAAACTTCTCCGGTAAGAGAAATACTTAGATTAACAATTATGGGATAAATACTTAAGTCAGAGGTAGCCAGTAAGAAACAAGCAAGGCCAACAGCTTCATAATTAATATAGCCTCCTGTGTGTTTATTTGGGACTGATGCAGCTCTGGAACCAGGCTGGTGGGAAGGCTTCTCTTTACACTACACAAATGGTAAAATTCCACAGAATGAGAATACACTCACAGCTGGGAGCTTGGCGAGGGAGGACTGGGGAAACTGTCATATGAACTGTTAGCTGTGGTGTCACTCCCTGCCTGTGACACAGTTTTTTGGGAATAGGGTAAAGGGCACTTGTGACCTCTGCATGTATTCTCACAAGCAGACTACTTAAAGTCAAAACCAAGAACAAACCTCACACTAATACACACTAATACAGTTATTTAAGACGCCAAAGAAGCTAAGAAACAGGAAATGAAGTGAGCAAGGCTGGATACAATAATTTTTTAACTTTGAAACTTCTGGGGAAGATGGCCCGTAAACGAAGGGGCTATGAATCCAGTTAACAAAATCAAGTGTGTTTTTAGTATATGTAAAATGGCAACAGTTAGAATGAAATAAATTTCCTTAACTTATACTATTGAGAACCCTGTGGGACCCATAGGAATAAAACTTTTATAGTTTTACTCAAAGACATAAAACAAGACTTGAATAAATGAGGGGACATGTTGTGGGGAAGATTCAATATGTGAAAATGTCACTTCACCACAAATTAATTTATATCTTTAATAAAATTCTGATAAATGTCCCCATAGGATTTCTTCCCGAACTTGAAGAGAATATGAAGTTCTCTTGGAAAAATAAATGGGCAAGAAGTACTATATTATTAAATAAAAATATTAAGCATTCAACTGAAGAAACTTCAGAACAAACTACACCAGAAGAAAAAAGGAAGGAAAAAGTAATAAAGAAAACAATGAATTCAGAAAAAACAAAACAAAAAACCCAATAGAGTTGATAAATACATTCAATAGCTCCTTCAAAAAAAAGTAATAAACAAAATTTGCCTTCACACCATTTGCCATAAATCATGGGAGAAATAAAGTATAAGAAAAGAATAAATCTAATTTTCATCTTAAGAATGAACAACGCACATGTGTTTTCCCTGCTAAGTTCTTCCACCAAGTCCTTGTTCAACACCAGGGTGTTTTAATTCCTCTGGCTCATTGACATTCTTGATCACCATAGCAGTGAGGGAAGGGGGGGGCCTGCTTATAAACCGGTGGGTGGATGAAAGGCTGAGGGCCTGACTACTCCTCGGTACGGTTGAGGAGGTTTATTGTAGATATGAGGGAGAGAACAGCCAGAGGCATCTGGAAGAGTCCAGACTGAACAGGGCCATTTGAGGAGGTGGTGGAGAGTGAGAGAGGAAGAGAAGGGAGGGAGCAGAGAGAGCACCGGGGAACTAAGAGACCAAGAGCCAAGTGGACACGTAGCAAAAACGTCTGGGTTATGTAGGAAAAGAGAGAAGCTGGGGGAAGGCAGGGAAGCTTGGGGGCTGGAGAGGTTTAGGGTAGATAGCAGGGTATGCCAGCCAGGATGGCTCTAACAGGAGAGAAGCTAGGAGAAGCTGCCAGCATCTGCTCTGATATGTTAAATAGGCACCTCAGTTAGCCATTTGTCCTGGGTTTCTTTGAAACCTAACAGTGGGGTTGAGCTGGAGAGATGGCTCTGTGGTTAGGAGCACTCCTAAAAGACCTGAGTTTGATTCCCAATACCCACACTGTGCAGTTTACAACTGTCTATAACTCTAGTTTTAGGGGAATCTTGGACCCCTGGCTTCTGAGGGCACAAATGCTCATGTGCACATTTACATAATTAAAATAACAAATATATTTCTTGAAAATAGTAATATTATAATTTCAAGAATAAAATTTTGTAAATTTCCAAATATACAAAATATATTTTGTGGTAAAAAAATGGATGGAATTGGGTTCTCAGTAACGAATGTTCATCCCTGAAAACATACATACAAATAACATTATACAGACTGAGCAGGTTATATTTAGCAATATATATATACATATATATGTATGTATATATATGAAATACATATATGCATGTAACAAGAATTAGTGAAAGAAAAGGCCATGAATTTGAAAGAGCACAAGGATAGGTATAGAGGTATATGGAGGGAGAACAGGGAAAGGCAAAATGTTGTAATTATATTATAATCTCAAAAAGAAAAGAAAAAATTCTTTTAAAAACATAAATGTGTGGGGTGAGGTTGGACATGACAGTCTTTTGTAATCTAATCACGAGAGTGACCTACCTTCATGTTCATCATGTTGTTTGTTGGGAGTAAGGTGCAAGGTCTGGCTCACAGCTGAGGAGATTCTCCATGAACTTGAATTTCAGGAAGTGGGGATCACTGGGGACAATGTTGAGATTGCCTAATATGGGCAGGTTGATCAACAGATTCTTGACTTCATGATTCAGCCCAACAGCCGTGGAAGGAAACCCCCTACATCCAACTTTGACTTTGCCGGCCTTCACCACAAGGAGAGCCACAGCCTTGAAGAAGTGGCAGATGCCAGGACTTCTGCACAAAAAAAGCACACTATGAGCTTAGAACAGTTTTTTTGTGCTATTAAAGAAGTGTTTAGAGAATTCCAGTTTGGAAGGAAATGAAGGCAAGACACAAATGACTGCCATGGGGTCAATGTAATACAATACATGAGAATGGAGACTGATTGTGTGCTGATTAATTTTTATTGTCAACTTGACACAAACCTAGAACCACCTCTGGGAAGAGAGAACCTCAACTGAGGAATGACATCCATGGGATTGGCCTGTGGTCATGCCTGTGAGAGATTATCTTGATTGATGATTGATGTGGCAGGGCCCAGAACACTGTGGGTGGCACCATCCGTATTCAGGGACAGGGTTATATAAGAAAGCTAGCTAGCATGCGTCTCAGTGATTGCTCTACTGCCTCCTGAGTTCCCTCATAACAGTCTATGATCCAGAAGTGTAAGAGGAAATAAATACTTTCTTATGTAAGCTTCTTTTTGTCTTGATGTTTATCACAGCAACAGAAAGAAAAAAAAAGCCAAAGGCAAAAGGCTTTTTTTTTATAGTTAAATAAAGTAGGTATCCATGCATCCTTAGTGGGATAAACAAGTAAGTGAATTTTAACCGGGAAAAGAGACACCTTAAGAATAAAATGTCCACCAGGGAGGAGAGAAGATGGAGTTTTAACAAGTGTCATTTGGGGGCATCTGATGGAGATCACAACCGGTCAAAATGCAGAGATCATGGTGTGCCTAGCCCTAATTGATACATCTACAACATGACCTCTACATCAAGTCTCAGCAGCATCGCAGAAGAGGGAGCATGGAGCTTCAAGAGCCAGATGACCAGGACATTTGCTCCCAGATAGTGTCTTCTGTGTATGACAAGGAAGCTGTACCCATGAAGTGCCAACAATATGGTTCCCTAAACAAGACCAACACAATAAAATCGCAAGTTGACATTGCAACATGGAAAGGGGAAAAATCCCACAAGGCCATAACCCTAAAGGAACAGCTACCTAGATGAAAGCAATTAATGGATGCCTTAAGAGATATACACATGAAAACACACACACACACACACACACAGAGAGAGAGAGAGAGAGAGAGAGAGAGAGAGAGAGAGCGAGAGAGCGAGTGAGCGAGAGAGAGAGAATGTCAGTCTTTTCCGGAGTTAAACCTCCTGATAGGTTCTCATAGGTTTTTCAAATGGATTCAGCAGGTTATATATGTCTCTGTGTATATATCTACACTTATATATAACAGCAAGTTGAACACATATGCGCATATGCAAATATATGTATGTATATGTGTATCTAACAATAATAATGAAAGAAGAGAAGGTCAGGAATCTGAGAGGGTGAAATGGGAGGTGCTGTTGAGGGGAAAGGGAAGGGGGAAATGATGTACTACAGTACTCATGTATAGAATTCTTTAAAAAAAGTTTTTAAAAACTGTTTTACCATTTGGAAACTGGGGCCTTAGTTGTGCTAAAGTTTGCCTAGCATGGACATAGCCCTGGTTCAACTCAAGGCTCAACCCGGAAAGCAGGAAGGGAGAAAGCAACTACTTCAAAACAGTCATTAAGCCATGCAGTGGAGCTCATCTGCCATCCCAGCACTTGGGAGGTGAAGCTGGGGTGGAAATTAGAAGTTCAAAGCCATCCTGAGTTACAGAGTAAGTTCTAGGCCAGCCTGAGAAACATGAGATCCTTTCTCAAAAATAAGCCAAACAAACAAACAAAAAATCCAAACCCTCATAGTAGGAAGCGATCTGGCCACAGGATATCTTTAATGTGAAAACTGTTGGCAGGGAGAGAGAATCATCAAGTCTCCAGTCTCCTCCAAGGTCCTGATTGACCACATGGGAGGTAGTATCGATCAACTGGGCCATATCTTCTCTTAATTAATTGAAATCATGTAACTCCCCCACTGGTAAGCAAAAGGTGTTGAGCCTCTGATGTTGAGGGTACGAAAGACTAAGCCAAATAGAAGAATTTTCCCCATGTTAGTGGCCCACAGCTTCAAAAGCAGCAAGGTTAAGAAGGTAAAGAATAGAGTGAGGTGCTTAAGTAGAGCAAGGAGACATAGCTAAACAAGGCATAACAGTGAATATGAGATCAGCTGCCTCCCTCACTGGTCTCATGGGACAAGGGCCCATGGATTTAATGGCAGTAATGCATCGGTGTTATTTTTTTGTCCTCACAGTCCTGTTATGATTGTTCAGAGGACATCCCACTTTAAGGAAAGACCCCCAAGTCTTAGGAAGGCCAGGGGATTTCCCTGTAGGGAGAGATCTTAGGTACCTGTACCACTGAGGCGTGGGTTCGAATCCCACTTCTGACACCAGATATTGAGGAAGATTAGCCTGGACAGGATAGGGATGTCATAGCATATTTATTTAGGGAGAAGTCACTTACATGAGAAGCCAAGAATCCAAGGTCCACTCACTGCTCTCTGAGACCCGACCAGAACCCCAAGAGAGAGCACAGCTCCTTTCCCCCAGCTCTTTATCTCCTGTCCCTACTACACACCTGTGACCAAATGGGCGTGGTCAGTGGTACAAGTACCTAAGTTCTCCCCTACACATCCCATTGACAAATTGCTCTCAAGTGGCTTAGAGCAAAAGCTCTTTGTATTGTCCTTACAAAACTTGACATTTGAAATCATTGATGCTCAAAAAGAGAAAAAAATGCAATAACAAAAGAAGTCAATGACCCAAACTGAATTAGGCAAACAAGAACCTGTCAGTGAAAACCTAGCAGACGGAAGATGAGCCTACTCACTAAGCTGGGTGCCATTTCTCTCCTAGTGATTTAATTCACCCAAGGCAATTCTCTGTAACCCTCCTTCCTTTCTTCCCTCCCTGCTTTTCTGAGGGAGACATTCGTTCACTATTCAGACCTGAGAGCTAAGGGTTTTGTTCCACGTCCATCTATCTCCATTCCATGTGTCCTTATATGTCACCTTTGTCTCTAGCAAGGAAGAAGGAGCAGATGGCAGCAGACCAAGGAGCACCATGGAAGCTCTCCGCCTCCACGGTCTTGGAAGCTGGCATTCTCTTCCCCTTCCCATCTCCCTCCCTTCCTCCTTTTCTCTACCCTTCTTGCCTATTCCCCTATTTTACCCTTCTCTCCTCTCCATTCCTTTCCCCCTCTTATTTCCCTCCTTGTACCCTCCTCTTCCCGTCTTCCCTCTCTTTTCCCTGTCTTCCTCCCTCCTCCCCTCTGGAGCCTCCTCTTCTATCTCCCCTCATCCTTTCTTCCATGTCTCCTCTCCTCTCCCTCTCTCTCTTTCCTCCCCCTTCCTTCCCCCATCTCCCTCCTCATCCATTGCTTCTGTTTCTCTGGAGTATTCAGTCATTAAATGGAATGCCCCATAACCAGTTGCTATTCTTTACAAAGACCCGATTCTTGGACTTCTTATGTCTACACTGCAGGCTTATTGTTTTTAATTCACGGCCATCTAATTCATTATCTTCAGATCTTTCCTCTGGCTGTTTGAACGTTTACTTTGGGGGCTCTGGCTTGCCTTTTGAGTAGAGCATTTAGTTAATTTAATTTTTTTCTCTGTTTAATGAGAAACACAAAGCTATATGTAGTCAGCTTTTTTACAGTCGTGTCCCTGTTTGCTGCAGAGATCCATTGTTCCTCAAACAATCACCAATTACTGGTTTGATCTCCTTTTTGGCTCTGAGGTGATTAAAACCATCTCCCCTCTACAGTGGCTTCTTTCTGCTTCTTCAGTTTTCCTTTTGTTGTTCCCTGTGGTCAGAATTCATACATCATACTGGTTTTGCTCTGTGGAGTTGAATGACGGCTCCCTTGCAGCACTACGATAGTATCAAATGCAATGCTCTTAGGCCACTTGAAGCCAATCTGTGCTCTCTGGTTCTAGGGACCTTGCTTTGACACAGCTTCATTAAATCAAGATTTCAGTAGTTCTTTTTAACCCTTCTGTGTTCTTCGTGTGTGTCTACCACATATTCAACCTTTCAAGACCGTGACCCTGTTCAATTTCTCTTTGAACTTGTGTGTATGTGTGTGGGGGTACTGTACATCCAGTGCACACAGATTCACAGTTCCTTGTATTTGTATATGGTTTACCAATGTAGGTCAGTCCTTTCTTCCTCTCCTAAGGCTTCTTTGCTGGAACACTGAGGCTTGCAGCTCTCTGCTTGAAAGATGCGCACAGAAGCCTGGGTGAAAACTAGGAATGTAGGGTTCACAATGGCTGATTTACAAACAGGAGGTCTGCTTGCAAGAGAGCTCTCTAATCTCTCTAGGTGCTGTCTTCTGGGGGCAGACAAGGTGCCAGGAGGCAGCAGGACCCCAGGTGTCAAACACCAGAGCAGAAGACAGAAAGGTATGATAAACCCCAGAAGAGTTCTCACAAGGTCAGTGTAGCTCTGTGTATCCATGGTCCTTTCTGCTTGGTCACTTCTAGGAGTAAGAAAACACTGAAGAAAATATTCTCTTTACAGTGCACTGACCCCTTTTCCTTCTGGCTCTTAAGGGGGATCCAGGCACTTCATTAGCCTTTGTTTTTTAAACAACCACTTTTTATTTCATTATTCCCTCTCCAGCTTTGTTTCTTTTATTTGATTATTTTTGGCTTTCATGCTTATTATTCTCCTTTTCTTCTTCCTTCTGGTTGTTTTATTTTTAACTTCCTGAGTTGAATCCTCAGTCCATTTACTTAAAAATATTTCTTGCTTTCTAATCAACTTATTTAGGTCTAGATGTGTCTTGTCTAGGTGTAAGCTTCACAGTGGCTACTCTCATCCCTTGCCATTCTCAGTGCTAGGATGCTCGTTATCTGGTAAGAATTCCCTCACCAACTCCTACGTTGTTTGGAGGTGGGCTTGAGTTTTTTTTCTCTGCATTTCCAAACCATGAAATGTTTTCTAGGGCATGGGGTAATGGAATGATTTACTTTGAGTTGTACTCTGTGGCAAGCCAGCACATGTGGTCCGGATCACACTGATACCTCTGCGACTTGAAGTTCAAGTCAAATAGCACACTGATCGTGTGTACGTGAAAGGGACCAGTACTAGACATTTTGAGACCCAGAGTACTATGTGGCTCTATTTATCAAAGCTCCTATAATTTTATTGCTCTGGTATCTTATAATCTTACTACTGATTAGGTGCTTGCTCCCATCATTCCAGAGTGTCACCAGCTCTGACAGCCTCTCCAAAAATTGGTCAGTGGCACAGTTTGCGTCTGCCATGGTAGTTGTGTACAAAGCACCATTATTCCATTTGAAGGGGTTATTCTACAATGTTTCACCAACCTCCCCTTGGGTACCACTTGGCATGTGTAGTTTTTTTTTAATTTTTAACTTTATTTCTTCCTCACAGATATGTCTTTTATAAGTAGCTTATGGGTGAACTAACTGGGGAAAGTCACTGTGGAATTCTGTCTTTGAATAGAGGCTGAGCTCGTCCACACCCACTTGCTGCTGTGAGTTTTGGTGTGTTTAACCTATTTTCTCAGCTCCCTGCTGGCTTCCTTCCCATGTACTCATTATAAAGATCGTCCTGACTTTATTCTCCTTAATATGGTTGTGTGCATACATTCTAATTCCATAAACAAACACATCATTTCTAGGTGGAGGGGGGTAGTGAGAAGATTCTGGAACATGACCTTTCTGCCTCCTTGGCATGGAAAGTCTTGCTGTCCACAAATCAACTTTCCTGAGCCAAGTGGCTGACCTAAGCTGGAACAACCAGGATGTGACAGATTTGAGGCAGCCATCTTCCACTCGGAGGAGGGACCTCCTTTCTTTCCAGGAGCTCTAAAGGCTCCAAGTCTTTCTTAGTTCATCCTGTGCCTTAATTGGATCCCTTGGGACTCTTGACCTGACACAGGCTGTTCCCCGGGCCCCTGCTTCCCAGGCACAGTGGCCTGGATGCCCCTGTGACTTCTGAAGCACAAGCTTGCTTGAGGGTCAGAAAGGCAACACAGGGTGCCGCTGCAGGGACAAAGGGTGTTGACAAAGATGGATGGACACAGTGAGTGAGAGCCGTCCCAGGGCTGCTTTCCACTCTGTTCTGGATGCTGAACAAACGTGTTCAGATGTCTGCCTGAGGTAGAACTGCTGGCTATGAGGTCTCAGGGCCTTACAGACGCCATCCCACTTGGCTCTCTGTCCTCGACTGCTTGCTCCTGCCCCAGCAATCTTTCTGCTCCTTACCCACCAAGTACACACTGAATCCACATAGCATGCATTTGTATGCCCTTGTCAGACAGACTCTGTCTGCACTCCCTTTGTGTGTGGGAGTGCCTGTGCACATGTGTGCATGTGTTAGAGGTCAGAAGACAGCCTCCTGTGTCATTCCTCAGGAGCTGTCCACCTTGCTCTTTGAGACAGTGCTCTGGAGCTCGCCTGGTAGACCAAGCAGGCTGGACAGAGATCCCCAGGTATCAACCTGTCTTCTTCTCCATAGTACTGGAATTACAAGCATGCCTGTCATACTCAGCACCTCATTTTTGTTTGTTTTGTTTTGTTTTAATTTATTTAACTTTATTTTATGTGTTGGTGGTGTGAAGGTATCAGATCCCCTGGAACTGGAGTTACAGGCAGTTATGAGCTGCCATGTGGGTGCTGGGAATTGAACTCGGGTCCTCTGGGAAAAACAGCCAGTTCTCTTAACTGCTGAGCCATCTCTCCAGCCCCTAGCACCTCGTTTTTAAAAAAGTGGCTTCTTTCCAGGCATGATGGCATGTGCCTTTAGTCCCAGCACTCAGGAGGCAGAGGCAAACATATCTCTGAGAGTTCAAGACCAGCCTGGTCTGCATACATAGCGAGTTCCAGGACAGCCAGGACATTATAATAGAAATAACTTGTCTCAACAAAACAAAGCAAAACAAACAAAAATCCCACGTGGATTCTAGGAAATCAAACTCCATCTTCACATCAGTGGAGCAAACACTTCACTGTCTGAGAAGTACAATCTAAACCCCTTGCCCAAATTCATACATCTAGCACATGTTAAGAATCAGACCTAGGTTCATCTGATCTTTAAAAATGTGTATTATATTCGTTCATTCATTCATTCATTCATCGGAGGAGCATGCCACTGGGCTTGTGTATAGAGGTCAGAGAACAACTCTCCTTCCACTTTGTGAATTGAACTCAGGTCCTTAGGCTTGGTAGCCTCTTGCTGGCTCACCAACTGATCTTGAAGATTGGGTGCTTTCCTCATTGTCTTCTATTGACCAATAATCCTCATTGTCTTCTGTTGACCAATAACAACTCAAGTCAACTAATAGGCTAATGTTTGCTTCCAGGCTAAACTTCCAAGCTGTTAATGCTGCCTAGGAGCAGGGGTCTGAGAAGACCTAAGTTCTCCCCCCAGCAATGGCCCAGCATATCCAGAATCTTTTGGAAGAAGCTCAGTGTTCTGTCAGAAGGCTGGTCACAACCTTCATATAGCTTTTAGGGAGCTGGGGTGCTGGGAAGCTGAGAGGGGAAAGGCTGGGTGCAGAATGCCTTCTGCCTTGTTTGAAGCAGGGTCTTTCTTTTGTTGCTGGCTGCTATGCACACCAGGCTAGCTGGCCCTGAGCTTTCTGGAATTCCACTGCCTCTGCCTCCCATCTCTCTCTGTAGGAAGGCTGGGATTACAGATGTGTTTTAGCACATCTCATTTTATGTGGCTTCTGGAGAGTCAAGCTTAGGTCCTTGTGTTTTCTCTGCTGAGCCATCTCCCCAGCCTAGGGTGTGTTTTACATTGCCTACTCTCCTACAGAGTTCAGGCCCATTCACAGGAGGTTCTTGCCACCCTCTGGCAGCTCAAGCTGTTGGAGTTTATGTCCTCAGATCTTCTGTTCCCTGGACATCCCTACACTGTCCACAGTGTCTGCCTGGAAGAAGAATTCTAACTCTACATTGAGTATTCGGGCACCAGTGTTCCCAGCCTATCCTCCAAGTTGCCCATCTGCAACTGCTTGGAGAAGATCTGCAGATGTTTGGCCACCAGGGAGGGGGTATCCAGCCTTTCTCAAGTCCAGGCTCTGACTCTTCCTGCAAGAGGCATGGGTACTCCCTTCTCCAGCCTGGATCTGGGCTTCCTTGTCTGTGCTCTCCTTGACTTCAGATGGGCCAAATGAGCCCACTGCTGTCTGCAAGATCTCTCTGGTCCAGAGCCAGGAAACCCTTACCTCCCCCAGGTCTGGTTCTTTCTATGTAGCTTCACTTCTCTGATGGTATGATTGACAGAAACTGACTTCCAGTCCTTTTCCCTGGGCGAATGCCTTTGTGAACCTTGAGAATTTACTTGTTTCTTCTTTTCAGCAAAGGAGGTGAGTAAGTCAGGATGGAATAAGTTATGATCCAGTAACAAATCTCAAATCTCTGTGGCTTAAAACAATGAAGATTTCTTTTTCTCCCATGATTTGTTTCCATGGTAGACTGGATGGAACAATCTCTTTGGGGCATTGTTGACTGCTGTGGTGGGAGATGTTATCACTGGAGGTTATACAAATCACACATACCATAAGGTATGCTCAGTAGAAGACCGGGCATGGACACCTCAAGATATGTGGGGTGACTAGGCAAGTAGTTACTATTTAGAGTGGCTGGTCAGAGGCTAGTGGCACTTGGAGAGACTTGTTCCCTTCATCCAGATACTTACTGGTTTTGGAGATGCTTCAGTTTCTGAGTTCTGCTGGTTGCTAGATATGTGACACTGAGCAAATTACTTAGCTGTACTCAGCTCAGTGTCTTCAATATAGCATCCAAGGTGCTACAGCTGGTATGGGCCAAAGTTAATAGTCAGTGGCTTTGGGTCCACGGCGCATGTGGAAAAGTCTGTCCAGGTCCCATCCTCACTGGTAAAAGGCTGCCCTAGCAATACCCATACAAACAAGTTGGTAGACAATATTCCTCACCATACTTCCCCATTTTCTCTCTCTCATCCCAAGTCCCACTTCCTCCCATACTCTCTGTCTTCTTTGAGCTCAGTCTGTCTGGATAGCTCAAAGCTCACCCTACATACCTCTGTAGTCCTCTGCCAAGAGCTGATGGCAAAGTCACTCAGGACATATGTAGCCCAGATTCCTCTCATTCCCTGCCTCACAAGTTTGATCTCCTTAAGCCACCAGAGTCTGCCAGGCTCCAGATTCTTGCTGCATAGGGCAATCCCAGCCTTTATAGGCGGCCCTGGACTCCAGACTTCATCCAGAGCTCCTAGGCTGCAGTGGGAAGGGTTCTGGGTCATCCATACCATGGAAAAGTGGGCAGGGTTAAGAATACATCTAAACAGGCAAAACAAAGCCATTCATCTTGGGCTTTAGTCATCGAGTTGCTGACTCAGGAAAACATGCTGTGTTCTCGGCAACCAGCCGTTACGTTGAAACCGGATGATTTGTGAAGCCTAGACATGTCCCCACTGGCTTCACTCTGTCCCTTCAACTGCCAGAGTCGGACTGTGGGCTCTCCATTCACCTTTCTTGGTGTAACAGATGCCCACAGTTATGATTCCATTTCCTTCTGGGTGTACCTTAGCCATGGGATTGTAGAAGACACATCAGCCATCCAGAGCCATGCTGGATCATGCCTGGATCAAGCAAAGCTGGTTTCTAAGTCAGCAATTCCTTTTATATGTGGCCTGCCTTTAGTGACAATGTCTGGTTAGTGTTTAGAAGGCTGGTCCTTAAGTATTCCCCCCTGCCATTCTCCCAGGATCCTGGGGGGAGGTGGCAGCAGTGAACACAATATGTATTCAATGTCTTCTGCCTTGCTCCCTCACCCTCTCCTATAAAACTGCCCATAGAAGGATAAGATGTGCAATTTCCCAGACTCCAGAACCCAAGTAAGCCTCAGTAGACTACCATCCACACAGTAGCCTATTACAACAACAGAAGGTGAACCAGGCCACCAGACTAACTCTAACCCACATGCACTTAGGACACAGCTGCCTGGCCATCTATTGTTCTTCAGGGTTTGTGCCTCTTCAACCAGATGCTCTGTGGTGGAGTCAGTGACCTAGCCTGAACCCACCAGAGAATCCTAGTCTCTTGGCATCTGTGACTGAGTCAGAGACAAACACCTGACCCAGTTAGAGTCAGTGAGCTTCAAGGGGACATTTATTGAATTTTAAGGGATAGAGCTCATTGTCCAGCAGGAGAAAGGCGTGGAGGGGAATGTGATTGACAGAGAAGGCCCTCTGGGTGAATGTTCCAGAGGGTGGTCTGCCCTGTTGCCTGGAGGGGAGGGCCACCTGTGGAGCTGAGGATAAAGTAAAGACATGGAGAGAGATCAAGCCCCTGGTAAGCTGCTTTTGGCAGCTGGGTGAGCTTCCCTGAATCAGCCTGGAGAGACTGGTTTGCTGGACAGTGTATTCCCTCTGTTGTTTAATTCTACTGGAAGCCCTTGTTATGAGAGTATGGTTGCAAGAGCATTGACCAGTAAAATAAGTAAATGTGACCTGGCTTTGGAAGACCTTGGCATCCAGGCCATCCCATTCCTGAGACACTGACACCAATTCTTTCTTCATTCTTCTTTCCCTATAGAGCGTTAGTATGTAGTAAGGCTGGCCTAGAACTTGAGACCCCCCTGCCTCAGCCTCCTGAGTACTAGGGTGAGGAATTGTGTCTCCACACTCAGTTTGTGTGTTTTAGTTTGTAAGGCTACCCTACTCCCTGTCTTGACTGTAGCTCTGATGGCTCCTGCGCATAGTAGTAGCATTTAATAATTAAGCATTTTCTAACACATATGCCTAGATGGGGATGGCAGTTTGGGACTGGGGAGGGAATATGGACTGACTTCAAGGGAGTACTCTGTGTCTAAGTCAGAGGTCATGAAGTCCTGTGCTAGGCAAAGGAAGAGAAAAATATATTGTGTTGGTGCATGTGAGTATGTGTGCCTATGGAGGTTAGGGAACAGCTCTGTCTGTTATGCCATGGGCACCACCCTCCTTGTCTTTTGAGACAGGGTCTTACTGGCCTGCAATCTGATGATTAGGCTATTCTGTCTAGTTATTGAGCCCCGGGGATCCATGTGTCACCAACCCCCTCCCCAGCACTGGGATTATAAGCACATTGTGCCATGTTCAGCTTTTTTTTTCTTTTTTTTTAAAGACAGGGTTTCTCTGTGGCTTTGGAGGCTGTCCTAGAACTAGCCCTTGTAGACAGGCTGGTCTCGAACTCACAGAGATCCGCCCGTCTCTGCCTCCCGAGGGCTGGGATTAAAGGCGTGAGCCACCACCGCCCGGCTTTTTAATTTGGGTGACAGGGATTGAACTCAGGCCCTTACGCTTGTAAAGTAAGCGCTTCACTGGCTAGATCATCTCTCCAGCCAAGAAAAATATTCCTTTAATGCAAGGAGAAACTCCACACATTAAAGCCAGGAACAGAATGGTGGGCAGTGGACAACTGACATTCATGCTTGCCTCAGGAGCCATGCCTTTATGCTTTAAGTTACAGAAGGGTGCCTAGTGTCTCAGTCATAACTCCCACTGTTGCTGAAAAAAAATGTGATGTCAGGGTACCGTCCTCTCATGTTACCTTCAAGGTTAACATCATTTTGAGGAATGTCACTTAAGTGACACTTAATTTTCTTGGATTATAAATGGCCTGGCCATTCAGACTGATGCTAAGGATGTCGAAAGGGCAGCTGGGGTAGAATCCTGGGGGCCATCGGGCAGGGCTTGTTGAGAGAGCCTGGCTCACCACGGTAGCAGCCTTCTACCTACAAGCTTGATCTGTCCTGCCCGTGGGACAATTCCCATCAGCCTGGTCTTTTACTTTCCTGACAAAGGTCCCTAGCATGTCCCGAGTCCTTAGTCAGCAGCTGGAGCACATGGGTGTAGCTTTGTGGGGCTACAGTGGGGAAGCCCTCAGCCTGGTGCTCACAGCATGGGCCTTGCACTTGGCCTCAGTTACTGCCTGCCTCAGTCGCCTTCTGTGCTGCTCTGCTTCTTCTTGGGCCACTCTACCTCTGTCCTTCCCACCATCAGGAAGTTGTAACATTTTACACCCCATCCAGCAACATATCGGAGCATTCACTCTCTGCTCATGAATAGTGATAATCCCCCTATGGTAGGGCTCAGGTATTCCAGGTCACCACAGTGAAATGAGAAGGACAGAGTTAGACATAAGAGCAGTGTTGCCCGGCTCTATACTCCCAAACAAGTAAGAGAACCTTGTGAGATCTGTTACGGCCGTTATAAACTGAGGCCATGACACTGATGGGATTAAATGAGCGTGTGGGCACACGCCTATTCTCACAGTGAGTCCCCTGATAGTTGCATACATGCTTGTGCCCGAGTCATGTAAAGAGGGCTCCTGTCTTGGGGTTAATAAGCCAGGGCTGGGGTGGCACAGCTTCATTGTGATGTCATCCCCTCGGCTGGGAACTTTGAGCAGCTGCCACAGCGCTCAGTTATTTCTGGTCATACTGTTTGCAGCTAGTGTCTCTCTGCAAGGTGCAAGGCAAGGCTAAGACATGGGCTTTGTCCCTTCCTGAAGTCCTTTCACTCACCTTGGCACTTCTATGCCACTCTGGTAGGCACCAGCTGTCAGATCAAACCCATCAGTAGAGATTTCTTTGCAGTTTGACATCTATTGAATTATACAGAGTTTTGGTTCTTGAAAATAACTTAAGTGTCAGAGATGCACCCCATAAATGTGTGTTAACTGGATTTGGGCTTTGAGGGAAACCAGAGAGAGGCACGGATTATTTAGGGAACCTAGGGAGCATGGCCAGAGGTCTCCTACAGAGCAAGGAAATTCTATAGAGCTGGCGACAGATCCGCATGACTCGGTGGTACTCAGGTCTGGGGATGTGCCTTTCTAAGGAACAAATGTCCTCTTGTGCTTTCCATGGCACTGATAGAGAGAGCCAGGGCACTTTGACCTAAAGCAAACACGGGGAGGGCACCCTTAATTCCCAGCATACAACTTAGTAGATAATTAACTGAAATAGGCTTTGGATTATGTGTCTGTCCTCAGAGGAGTCCTTTCTTTACACGATGGTCTTTTGGATTTTTTTTCTGTGTTAAAACAGGACTTGCAAACGTTGTTTATAGACAGGTAAAACCCAGGGTCAGGGTGGTTTATGGAGACAGGAACCCTTAGAGCTAGGGTCCACAGCCCCAATAGCTACCTCAGGGGAGAACTTGAGATTTCTGTCCTGTGTCCTTTGCTGTGTGCTCAGTAGGACATCATGAGGTGATAACGCTGGTTGAGTGACAGGTGAGTCGTTCCTGAGATTCTGTAGTGAGGCATAGAAGTGGCGCCTTCTAAGAGTGTAATTTCCAGTTAGTGAGAGACTGGAGCTGTTGTGTATGGTGTGTTGTGTGTGTGTGTGTGTGTATGGTGTGTAAGTGTGTTTGTATGAGTGTGTGTATGGTGTGTAAGTGTGTTTATGTATGGTATGTGAGTGTGTGTGTGTGTATATGGTATGTGTGGTATGTATGGTGTGTATATTTATGGCATGTTTGTATATGTGTTTGGTATGTGGAAAGTAAGGGAAGGAGAACCAGGTCCCCTCTTGTCTTCTGTGCCTGGACAAGTCAAGGATGATGAAGTTGTCCAGTCACTGCTCAAGGATCCTTGGGGAAGAAGGGTGACAGATGGTGGCAGAATAAGTACTGGACAGCATGGGCAGGGCATTGAATGGCCATCTAGAACTGGCAAATGTGAGTAAGGCTGTGTCAGGGATCTCAGGGTTCCTTCCAGATTGGTTAAGAATATGACAGGAATCTGTGGGGTCCCTCCCATCTTCTGCCTGCTGCTGGGTGGTATGAGGGGCTACTATGCTGGAAACTTGTGCTGGCTCTGAAGACAGAAGTCACCTTCTGCCATACTGTCTCACTGCCTGCTGCTGGGTGGTGTAAGGGACCACTGTATTGGAAACTTGTACTGGTTCTGAAGGCCAAAGTCACCTTCCATCCCTACTATCTCATTGCCTGGTGCTGGGGTGGGAAATCAGGCAACATAAATCGTTTCTTGTCCCTGTCCCTTGACGCTTGCCTGTGCGGCTGTGGGAAAGAGGCCCTGGCAGCTATAAATCAGGGGCCTCCTCTGGCGGCTACCTTCATCATGGTGCTTTACGGCACTGACACGGGCCAGGATTTAGTGGGCCCAGCCTGGCTGAGGCTGTCCCCTCCCCTTGGAATCGAGGCTTCTCATAAATCCTAAAGATGCCCATTTGCATATTCACCTGCATGCATTTGCCCCTCAAATTGCCTGCCTTAACACTCACAGAAGCCAGAATTGGAGTGGGACTGAGGCTCTGTGGTTCCCACTGCTACTGTTGGAGAAAGAAGGCTGAGGCCCCGGGTGGGCAGAAGCCTGTGTCTGGCACAAAGGAAGGCAAGGCAGAAACAGGTCCCAGCCAGATGCGGTTTAGAAGAAGGTGACTGTGCTACAGCACATTGGCCAGACTGGGAGGCCAGGCAGGCTGCAGGGAGGGTCCCCACAGGGAAGACCAGGGAAGAGCTTTGGGGGAGCTGGGATACCCGTCAGTGAAGTTCAGAGGGGTGTAGCAACAAAGAGGAGCCCAAGCACGTCGGCTCACCCATGACTTCTGCAGGAAGCAGAGGGGTAGAACAGAGGGTGTCTGTGACCCAGGGACCCCTGCCCCAAGGCACATGGAGGCCTGAGCAGGGGCATACAAACCAGAACCACCTTTCGTTTCTTCTGTTTCAGTCCATTGTCAGTAGGTACCAAGCCCCTGCCTGGACATATGTGACTTATTGGGAAAGCAAAAACCTGCTGTGAACACACCACTATGTGCCATGCTACGCCTCAGAGGCCACATCCAAGCACTGGCCCCTGCTTCAGGGACATGTTCTCTGGCTCCCTGTGATAGGTCCTGTCTAAGGATGGGAATTCACTGGGTCATACCCTCACATCCCACTACAGCAGGACAGGACCTTAGAGTCCCAGAATAGCCCCTGCAGGCTCTTGGGCAGAGACAATGAGTAAATCTTGGCCCTCCTCAATTCCCAAGTTTATTTGATATTCTTCTAAGGGGAGCCCCGGGGTGGAACTCAATGTTCCCAGTTGGGTCTAAGTCTGGCTGCTGACCAGGACAGGGAACTGCATAGCCCCAAGAGGCTGCCGTGGCTCTGCAGCCTGCCCCTCCCGGTGTTTCCCATGGACTCATAGGAAATGGTCTCTCATCAGAAGCTCTTGTTTCAGCTTCTGGGGCAGGGAAGGCTTTTGGGAGAAGCTTCTGCTCTTGCTGAGTCCTGGAATAAGGGGTAGGCTTCTCTGTCAACCAAGCCAGCCTATTACAGTGTCCAGGCCTGGGGGAATCCTTCTTCCATCTCCAAGGTAGAACCTGAGGGCAACACTACCTGCTGCTGCTGCTTTCTGGTCCCAGGAGCAGAGCCTTCCTTGAAAAGTTCCTCTCCACCCCATTCCAACAGGACATACATGGATGGGGACAAGACATCTGACAGCCGTGCCTTTACTCCAGGCCTCGTGTAGTCCATCCAGGGCTTTGTCCTTGTGAACCCAGGGAAGTCAGGATAGGTCTGCAAATGCACAGCTCCTTAGTTTCAGGAGAGACCAGGAATGAGGATGGACAGTGGGGACGAGCCAAGCAGGTAGATGCCCTGAATGTGGGCACTCTACGGTAGCTAGAAGAAGGGACGACCGTTTGGAAGCAAGACAGTCACTGCGTTAGAGACTTGAGCAGGAGGGCCTGCCTACCCTTAGTGTCCCTAATCCTCCATTCCTCTCTTTGTGCCTCTCTGTAGGGGCTCTGTGGCTGCTCAACTTTCTTTATGAATCTTCGCTCTTGGGAAGATGAGTGGCCCTTTCCTCCCCCGGCGACACAGCCCAAATCAAGTAGGTGGAGGAGTTGTGAACGGGTTATGAGTGACCTGGGGGAGGGCAGTGACTAAGAGGGACAGACAGTGTCTCTGCAGCTCTCCTGTTATCTCTTCATCTGTCCCATTGTGTATGCTATGGAAGCCAGATGCCAACTTCAGATGGCTTCCTCGGGTGCTGCTCCCCTGTTCTCTGAGACAGCATCTCCCATTGCCTGGAACTCCCTGAGTGGGCTAGGATAGCTGACCAGTGAGCCTGGGACAGTCATCTGTCTCCACCTCCCCAGCTCGGGGATTCTGAGTGTCAGCCACGGCATTTCTCCTGAGTTCTGGGGGATTGAACTTAGGTCTTCTTGTTTGTGTGCGGCAAGCGCTTTACCCACTGAGCCCAGCTCTCTATGCAGCCCTTCAAGGCACTGTGAGAATAAAGCTGTTAATAAAGGATGGTATGGCCTTGAGGACAGTGGGATCACAGAACAGGAGAATGGCTTATAAGACCTCCCCAGAGCCTCCCAGGCTGACATGTGCTGGGATTCTTAGAAAGCACGCACAGACTTCACAGCGGCCTGGAGACAGTCTCAGGCAGGGGGGCCCCCCATCTGGAAGCCTTTAAGGGCTCCCTCCCCCTCTTCTGCAAATAGCTTGTTCCCAGAAAACAGGAGGAGAAGTTACCCAACAACAAGCTGGGGCTTCCTGTGGGGCTGGTGGCCCCCTCCCCTGCTTTTGCTGTGTGCACCAGACCTGCACCAGCTCCCAGACCCCTGCCAGTCACATGTCGCACACTTGGCCCCTGTCATCTCTTCCATGTTTTGGATTTATGTGTTTCCTCTTCCAGGAAGGCCCCAGGAGCTACTCTCTGTTCTTAGTAGCATCTGGGTCACCCTTTGTGGACACAGACCTTGTCTTGAGGACTACCTGTGTTCTATTGCTGCCATTAGGGGGCCTGAGAGTCCCTTTGTAATTGCCTTAGCTTTGTAATGGAAGATGGGGAGCCAACAGAGCCAGAGAAGGAGGTGGAGGGGATGCTGAGACACTGGGAGATTGTTTGGGGCCTCCGGCTCTCCTCTGTAGTCCAGCAGGGTGTGGCACCACACCTGTTTGGTTGTGGCCATTCCTATGGATGATAACGAGGTCTCAAATTCTAGTTAGCCCTGGCACAGCTGAGGAAGAAGCTGCAAGTGAGGTAGGCAGAAGTCTTGGTGAGGTGGTCCAGGGACAGTGCAGGGTCTGAGCTGATCTGCCCACCTACCTCCAGTTTTGCTCACTTAGATCTGGGAGCACCAGATGTCAGGCAGCTTGAGAAACAAATATCTCCGATGCCCTGGATCCAAGTCAGAAGAGGCATTCAGCTCCTAGATAAGCAGGGGATTAGGGTTGGAATAGCACCCTTGGACCTGTGAGAGCGGGCTGCAAACACAGTGACTGCTGGGCCTTGGATTTCTTAACTTAAAAATGAGGAGAGGAGCAGCTTGGTTCCATAGCTGACTCCTTATCACCTTGGATATAGCAGGGCTCAGAGGACAGGAAGGAAGAGAAGGCGAGCCTAGACCCTAGACAGTGTCAGTAACAGGGAGGAGGTTGGCTATGAGCTGACAGAGGAGCTTTCTTGGGCCTCACTGTTCATCTGGATTGTAGGTCAAGTACCTACCTTGCAGGGTACTCCGTGAGAAGTTAACTTACCTGCATTCAGTCATTATTTGGTAAAGCTGTCCTTTGTGTATTATGCTGTTCAATTCCCCCGAGCAGCGTAAGATGTATCTGGGCTACAGTGGAAGACACAACCCAAGGCTGTCTTTAAGGGAGGGTGCTCCTAGACTCAGGCATTTTCATCCAAGATGTAATGGTATCCACAAGACTCTCCCCGATTCCCTGAATTGCTCTCAGGGTTGCAGGTAGAGGTGTTCAGTTCCTCTGGGGCAGAGAGGGTCAGGGGTCAGGGGAGAAGGGTTCAGGGTTCCAGACTCCTAAAGGTTCCCAGTCTCATCTTCCTAACCCACTGCGCATGGCTGTAGATTGGGAGAGAAGGGGTATGCATTGGAGGTCACTCTGTTGGGGCCATCCTAGTCAGTACCAGAGCCCAGAGAACTCACAAGACTCTAGGGGCAATCAGTCTGAGAAGCAGGGTGGGGGGTAGGAGGGGGGCATGTGTGACCAAGAATTGCAGCTTCAAGTGAGAAATAAGCAGGAGCAGATGGGGCCCAGAGCACAAAGTTTCTGTTTTCACGCAAATGTCTGGGACAATAAAAGTCACAGGGGAAGTCGGGGGTGGGGTTGGAGGGGAACCCGGAGCCTGGGTGGGGGTACAGGCAGAAGGTGCTGTGTCAGCACTTAGCACTCATTAAAATACTTTCCATCCAGTAGGTTGAGCATCGGGGTGGGCTCTCCAGCCCCCTGCCCAAGGCCCTTGGCTGGCCTGCAAGGACCTGGCCCAGCCCGAGAAGGCAGGGAGGGGTCTGGGCCCTGTGCCCTAAGAGGACATCTAGGCAGCAAGTGCTCCTTAGTGCTGATTGCATTTCCTGGCCTTTGATGGCCAAGATCAAAGTGGGGCCAGGCCCTCCTGGCCTCTCAGATCCTGGCAGCTTCTGTGCCCGCAGGGTCCAGTCTGAATGGTCAAGAAAGCTGGAGAGGGCAGGCCAGCCTGGCGTCCATGACAACAATGAGCTAAAGTTCTCCCACTCTGGGGCTGCAGGGGCTGCAGCTGTGGGCATGGGGGGTGGCATCCACTGCCAGGACAGTCTCCTATTTGTTACCCTGTCTCTGTGTCCTTGGGAAGGTATTGGGTGCCTGTAGTGGTCACTAATGACCAAGCCTGGGGGGGGGTCAGGCATGAGCCCCATGTGGCCCTGGTCAACAGCAGTAACTGTGTCTCAGAGCAACACTCTAGAGACATGGCTGAAGGTTCATTTGGCTATGGCAAGAATAATACTGACCTTGAAAGCTGGCCTTTCACAGGGTCCTGGCAAGGGGGCTTTGGGAGTGGTATAGAGGTGGATCCCCATATCCAAAATATTCCTCCCAAGGGCTCCTGAATTCAGAACCAAAAGAGCCCTGCATCTTGAAGCAGCTAGCAGCCCATATTTTTGTTTCCACTTGCCGTGGCCTCCCGTCACCCATGGGAACTAAGGCCAGAGGTCATTTAATGATGAGAAATGTCCCTGTGAGCATCCGGTGAGCCTCTCAGGGTTTACCATGTGTATTTGTGAGAGCTGGGCCCGACACCTCAGGCTGTCTTCCTGGGAGCCCTTGAGAGGGCCTTGGGTTCAGACAGCTGCTTCTGCTCAAATGAACCACTTCTCACTTGGCTCCGTTCACTCAGATGTTTGTCAGCTGCGACCGACTCAGTTTCCCTACAGTATAAAGCATACAAGAGGCCCAGGAAGATGCAGTCTTGGCATAGTGGGTGGGGAGCAGAGGTGACATGAGGAAGCCGGGAAGACATGGGACTATGCTGTCATGTACTCAGAGGTCCCTGAGGTCAAGGTCCTCTGGACATGGGGGCATTGGCACTCCTGTGGCTGCGTGCCTGCAGCAGGCCTGGCTGCTCTGTGATGCCCAACCCATGTGGAGAGGATTAGGGCCCGGAAAGACCCATTTTCCCCCTCTTTCTTCTTGGAAGGAGGATCAAGGGGACCTGGTGACAGCCTGGAGGTTCTGGGCGTGTGGACAGCCCCACTTCCCGTCCATCTCCCAGGCAGCTTAGGGGATGTACGCCATCTGTGGCAGCCCCCAGTCTTGAGCTCACAGCCCACCCTCACAGGAGACACCAGGGGAGTCCTGCCTTTCTATTCCTAGAGCCTCTATCTGGTAGGGAGACTAGGGAAGTGGGCTAGGGCTTCCTGGAAACAAGACAGCCAGGACGGGTGGTCCAGCTTGGGCTATCTGAGCAGGGCGTTGTCTCTTAACCTCAGCATGAAATCTCACTGTGACTCTCTTCCCACCCCCCAATGAGTTGCCATGTCCTGGGCTTGGTTTGCAGCCAGTGCCTGCCTCTGATTTCTTGAGAATTTGTTGGGAACTCACAAAAACGGAAATGACCAGTCTTGTCCCAATCCAGCTCCTCAAACAAGGCCAGGAGCAAGAGGGGTGTGAACTAAAAGGAACATGGTTTATGGGACCAGGAAAGGCTCAGAATTCAGGGAACAGGAGGAATGAGGACTGAAACAGTGGTTCCTAAGCTGGGGGATGTGTTGGGGTACACCCCAACCCTTGACCCAACAAGGCCTTATTCTCTTTTCTCTGTGTGATATATTATATATATAGTGTGTGTGTGTGTGTGTGTGTGTGTGTGTGGTGTGTGTGTGTGTGTGGTGTATGTGTGTGTGTGTGTGTGGGTGTGTGTGTGTGTGTGTGTGTGTGTGTGTGTGTGTGTGTGGTGGTTTGAAAGAAAATGGCCCCCAAAGGGAGTGGCACTGTTAGGAAGTGTAGCCTTGTTGGAGGAAGCATGTCGCTGTGTGGTGGGGCTTTGAGGTCTCTTTTGCTCAAGCTTCCCTCAGTGTGACTGTCAGTCAACTTCCTGTTGCCTGCAAGATGTAGCACTCTCAGCTACAGCAGCACATCTGCCTGAACTGCATGCCACCATGCTCCCCATCATGATGATAATGGACTGAACCTCTGAAACTGTAAGCTGCCACCTCAATTAAATGTTTTCTTTCTAAGAGTTTCCGTGGGTATGGTGTCTCTTCTCAGCAACAGAAGAAATCATAACTAAGAGGAGGGGTATACTCAGAGGCATGAGAATGGAGTGGGACCCCAAGCATAAGCCACGGGGTCCTCTTCTCACCACTTCTCTCCTCTCATTTTCCCTCCCCCACTAATTCCTCCTCCTTCCCATCCTCCTCTGTTCCTTCCTTGATGCCTCTTTGCTGGGGTCCCTGAGCTCAGGAGAAGCCTGTGACTTTTCCTTTTCTGTGGACTCTCAGCATGTCTGGGTGAGGTGGGGCTGGACACTCATGGGAGGGCAGATGGAGATGGCGGGTCACCGGTCCACGGTAGTGTTTGGAGGACTCTCAGTTTGGTTTCCATGCTGTCCATTCAGTAACCTCCCCCTGGATGACTTAATTTGGTCAAAGCCACTCATCCATCAGCCCAGCAGGATCCTACCCTGAGCTGTGGTGGCCCCAGTCCACAGCGAACCTCTGAGCCCTGTCCCAGGAAGAACCATTACGGTCCCTGGGATTCTGTGTTTGTCTGTTTACACCCAATCAGCCTGCCTGAAATTGTGCAAATCTGTGCATAGATGCCTGGGATTTAGTGCAGGGAAAATGCACACATGCACACCATGTATGAGCACATGTGAAGTGGTATGGGGTCACATGCCTGCATGTGTATACTCACAGCCAGTCGAAAGACTTGGCTGCAAAACTAAGACCCTGCTCTGCTCCCCCCCCCCACTCTCCGCAAGACCTCAAACTCCATTCCCTGGGGCCCTGACAGATGAGAACAGAGAGTCCTCATGTCTTACTATCTGGGATAGTGGCTTCTGTTGGAATCTCCTACTTCTTTTTCCTGACACAAATAGCCTGTGGAACAAAGGGGACCGGGGGTTGGATTATTTACACAGTCAACATTAGGCAAATTGTGGTCTATTTAAATTCTTCTTTATTAGGTTGGGAAATCCCATGGCAACTACTCAGGCAGCTAGGAAACCTCCAAGACTTAAGCTCCCAACGTCCAACATGGCTCCCTGAGTTCTGATTCTCTGACACCCCCCCCCCCCCCCGCTGACACGTCCTAGATTCCCCCTTACCATCTCATCTTTAGCCCAAGCTCCACCTCTTCAGTGCCACTCCCTCTGTCTCCCAATCTGTGCCCCAGATCCCTGACAAGTGCTGGGGAGATGAGGAAGGAAGATGGGAATGAGGTGGCTGTGGCCATACTACGTTTCACCTACATGACCAGGGCTCAAAGTCCGAGTCTGTTTAAGGTCAACTGGATTGACTATTTGAGCAGGGAAAGAATGAGTCTTTTTTACCAGAGTGCATTCCTCCAAATGCATTCCATTGGTAACCTGAGATGAGCAGAAGGACTGGATGCTTATACTTAAGGAGTGTGTCGGTCAGGGCGGGGGAGGTGTCTCTGCCATTGCTCCAAATAGCAGTTGGGGCCTATGATCTGGGGCAGCAGATTTGTCTGAGATGAAGAGAAAAAAGTACAAAATATCAGGACCCAGGTGATGAGACAATGCTGGGCTCAAGGAGCAGGTGAGGGGTAGATCATATAAATGAGTGGGAGGTCCTTGAGGTTATGACAAGCCTCCTAGGGAGGGATCTGTAGGACAGCCAGGCACTGACCTAGCTGGAGCCCAATGTGAGCTGAACTCTTCAAGAGTTCTGCTGTGAGAACCAGGACCTAGAGCTGGACTTGTACAAGACTCTAGAAGTCCAGTGCTGGCCCATCCCCTAGCAGCAAACCTCTTCTGCTTCCTCAGAGCATCCCAGAGCAACTTCTGGAAGGTTTCAAAGGTGGAATGATAGGAGGGCTCCTGGCATGGATGCTATGGGGGCAGGTGACCTTGCAAGTCGCCCCCCCACTTCCGCAGGAGCCAGGAGGGGCCTAGAACACAGAGGCTGAGGAAGAGGAGGCCCGTTTGACTGCAAGGGTCCTTCAAAGAGGACATTCGGCAAGTTGGGAGTCTTGGCTTTTCAACTGCCAGAGGACTTGTCCTGTTCTTCCTGGGAGAGGACCAAACCATTTAAACAGAGTCAGGGCATCGACAAGAGAACTGAAGCCCACAAAGGAGCTCACTGTACAAGCCTGCCAACCCAAGTTTGATTTGTGCTGTGGTGTTCATGTGTATTAAACGTAACACACACATACACTCATAAGCACACACAGCAATTGTAAGTTTTAAACAAACATTAAAAGACAGATATGGCAGATGGCAGAGGAAAGCTTGGGGATAGGAAGGGAACCTGTGGAGTGAGAAACAGCAGGGTGTCCTGAGGCTCCTTGGGAATCTTGGTAGGTAGTCTGTGTAGACAGAAGTCTCTGTCCCACACTGTCCCACAGCCCTTTAGTCCCAAATAAACACACAGAGGCTTATATTAATTATAAACTGTTTGGCAAATGACTTGGGCTTCTTATTGGTTAGCCCTCTTAATCATTAACCAATTTCTATTAATCTATGTATTTCTAAGTGGTCTTGGCTTACCAGGGAAGCCTGGGTCTCTTTCTTCCTAGGCAACTACATGGCATCTCTCTCAAGACTGGCTTTCTGAGTTCCTCTTCCCAGAATTCTCCTAGTCTGGTAGCCCCACCTACACTTCCTGGCTGGCTACATCCTGCCTGTCCATTGGCCAAAACAGCTTTATTCATCAACCAATAAGAGAAACATATACTCACAGCATACAGAAGGACATCCACCATCAAGTCCATGCCCTTCAGACTACCAGGAGAGTCATGCTCCAAGCCTAAACACTCTTCTGTCACCACAAAGATCCATAGTGAGGTGGGCCTTTCACTTATTTCAACTAATGAGTCATGCATCTGAGCAGAGAAACAAGTTACCTTGCTACCCAGTGCTTGGCAGGCAGGCAGGCAGGCAGGCAGGGTGACTGGGTGGATGGGCAAGGGGCAGCGAGAACCAGCAGCACAAAACGACTCAGCACTTCTGAACTCTGCTACCTATGTGCTCACCTTCCTCCCTATTACCCCAGCTCCGAATCTGGACCTACCCTGCCTGTCTCTGGGAGACACATAACCTGGTGTCAAGGATCTCACAAGAGGAACCACAGAGGGCTAAGGAGGCTTAGCTCAGAACTTCCTGGGGCCAGTTGTGCTAGAAGGTTGGAGGCAGGGTCAGAGGCTGCAGGGTAGCAGTGTCCCACACGGGGGATTATTGCAAAGGTACTGGTGACCTGTCATTGCTGGCTACCCCATGGTGGGGCTCTGGCTTGAGTGGAAGCTGTTAGCACTGATGGGCAATGCATCCTCTCTAAGGAAGGAGGAGAAGCTGTCCCAGATCTCAACCAACCACCTCTATCTCCAAACAGCAGCCAGGAGGCTGGGGGAGAGGGCCCAAGAGCTTGCTGCCCATTATCACCTCGATGTGGGCCTTGCCCTTGAGGCCTGTCCCTGCTGCCACCTCTGGGCCTGTGTTTCTGATTAGCTGGCCCAGCTGGGCGACATTAGTTGCATTTTTCCAGGATGAATCTTGGTTGTGATTTCCTGCCACGGGTCGGAACCAGCTGCTTGCCTCTGCTGCCTGCTCTTCATGCTACCCCAGACGCCCTTGCCCCTGGAGAATATGGGCTCAAGGCTCAGTCTCCTGAAGTGGGGAGGTAAAACCGCTTGCCAATTACCCCAGCCGCCTGCCTCCCTCCTGTTTTTCTGTGCTCCTGAGGAGAGGGGCGATGGCCTTTAATCAGAGGGTAGTGAGCTTCCTCCCTGCAGGTATGTAATAGTAAGCACAAGAGCAACAGTCTTTACATTCAATGTGACCTGGAACCTCTTCAGGCCTCTCAATATGGGGACAGCATATTGGTAATCCTGACATTTTCCCCTTAGGAACACATGTAGGCCTGAGTAACAGTGTGCTGAAAACCACACGTGAAGCCCACTTTGTTCCCTGTGAGTTTGATTCTCTTGGCTTGCCTTGGATCCAATCAAACTCCCTGGGACCTCAGCTCCCAGCCTAGTTCAGCCTCTGTGCGTCTCCCTGCTGATGCACAAACAATCTGACATCTGAGTTCTCACTGTTCATTCCTTACTTCTCAACCTGTCCCCACCCATAGCCCATGCTGTGATTGGGGGACATGGCTTTGATGCATGCACAAAGCTCTCTGAGGTCTCATGAGGCTGTTTGCAATCTGAGTGTGAGATCCAGAGACAGTAGCTCACTTCTGCATTTCCTGTTCCTGGGGCAGCCTGCCCATAGAGAATTCAAGCCATAGGTTTCATATGGGAGGCTTTTGGGCGAGGGGGGGTGGCTAGGTAGCTGAAGAGACTTATTTGCTGTGTGGACACGATGGGTGCAGGAGCTCTCCCTGGGGAGGGAACCCTGTGCTACAGAGTAACCACCACTTGGAATGCTGAACACAGAGATGATGCTTGCACAAATGCTGGGTGTCACACCCAGGGTGGGTTGATGCTCTTTTGTGGCCTCAGGGTCTGGCTATGGGCTAGAGCTGCTGGCTGGGCATCAGCTGTGGCTTATGGACCTGGGCCTTCTATGACTGGCTTTTGCTGGGTGGCTGAAGGATATAAGGTTCCCATCCCACAGTCCTTGCAAGAAGTCTCTGCCTACTACTGAGCTCCCAAGACAGGCCCATTCTCTCTAAATTTCCCCAGAGGATTCCATAGCCCTCTTTGGTGTGTAAGTGGGGCAGGAAATATAGTTCCTGTCCTGGAAACCACTGTCCAGGGGAAGGAAGTGTTGTCCCTTCTTCCAGAAGCCCTTTTGGGTTGCGACACATTGACATACAAGCTACAGTCTCTGTTGCCCTGAAAGTAATGATTTTATTCTTCTGTTGTTTTAGGCGAATGTGAGCTGGATTGTTAATTATCTGCAAGACCTGCCAATAGCTACATTTGGCTCACTGGAGATTATGAATGAAACTTGTGTCTGTCTTTCACTGTCAAGGATGCCTTGCTGTCCCCTGGATGGCTGGTGGTGAGGCTTGTGTGTACAGGCAGTAATGGGGACACAGTGTTGGTTTGCCTGGGCCATGTCAACACAACCCCGAGACTGGGTGGACCCACGGTGGAATTTTGCATGACTGAGAAATTCCCTCATTGAAAGGCAGCTCTTCCAGCCTCCATCACACACCTGCTAGTTGATCACAAGTTCATAATTGTCATCTACTCTGGTGTACAGGC
The DNA here is from genome assembly GCF_017639785.1 of Mesocricetus auratus. Classification (NCBI taxonomy): domain Eukaryota; kingdom Metazoa; phylum Chordata; class Mammalia; order Rodentia; family Cricetidae; genus Mesocricetus; species Mesocricetus auratus. Next base: position 146,826,119 of record NW_024429266.1, on the reverse strand, counting down.
CAAGCCAAGCAGTCACTTCGGGTCATCCTCCAAAGGCAGGTCTCCCAGGGTCCCTTTGAGCCCCCTGGTGGTCACTGCAAAGCTGTGCTGTCGTCTTCAGGGCTTCTTTTCAGTGGAAAAGGTCAGGATTGTTTCTTGTCAACCCTATTACTACCGAAGGCTTCTTTGAATTTTTTGTGTTACTCACCAGGAAATGGTCAAGGTCAAGGCTATACCTTCTCTCTACAAGAACCTTTGGTGGGCATCTCTTCTTAAACATTCTTACCCTAGCTTGCCTGGCCCTGGTGGGAACACATAGGTTGCAGTTAAGGACTCAGCTGAGATGGTTTCCCCCTCACCAAGGCCCTTGGGAGGAAGGACCACAGACCAGCACAGACCAGAACTGTGGGGAGCAAAGACATTATCTTCTCCTATCACAGGGTTAGGGTTCCTCCTGCCACCTAACCCAATGGCCTAGCCCAAAAGTAGTCCACTCTGAAATGTGACAGGGAGATGGGAAGAAAGGCACCTCCCTGTGTCTTAGATGGGCACATGATTACTCTTGAGTCCTCTGCCTAGCAATGGAGGTTTTGTGGGGGGAGGACACTGTATCATTTCCATCAAGAGCCACTCTTAGCCCTAACACATCCCAAAGGCAATCAAGTCATGAGACCAGAGAACTATGACTGTCCAGAGTTTCTTAGGCCTAGCACCCCACCCCCAACCCCCGGGCATGGCCTTCAGCCTTCCATAAAGCTCTGTGTCTGCCACACCACAGACAAACAAAAGCATGGTCTTGTCTCAAGCCTTATGCAGGGAACAGCTCAGCGGTCTGTGGGCCCGTCTATCTACTCTGTTCCACACAACCTCCTAAAACCTGAGCTAAAACTTTTGGGTTTCCTCTTCAGACCTCCATCAGCCACCATTCCAGCACAAACTTCCACGGTTTCCCCAAAATTCCCATAATTTATAGATTCAAGGCAGTCTAAGTCCATATGGAGAGAGTCACATTCCTCCCAAGAAGCTGCTTAGTCCAGAAAGGGAGGGAGGGAGGAAGGGAGAGAGAAAGAGAGAGAGAGAGAGAGAGCTCGCGCCCGGGATAATAGGAATGGGGATAGCATTTTGTAAAGTCAAGTTGTGAAGTTATCTGAAGATACTTCAGGGCAAATGGCTCCTAGCTTGTGTTTTTCCAAGGTGGTTTGCCCAGAACTAAGGAACTTCTTTTATTTAGTTTCTTCTCACAAATTCAAGCCATCTTCTTCAGGTAGCTCTGAAAAGTTTAAGGTGGTTTTATTTTTACTCTCCCCGCCACCTCATGATCTAGTTTAACTGTTTGGGTAATCCAGGGAAGATGAGGGATCCCCACCCCCTTGTCATAAATGAAGAAACCAAGACTTACGGAGGTTGTACGTCACTTCTCCACTAATGATGACAGAGGGATGCAGAGATAGATCTGCCACCTGCACCGTCAAGTGATGGGGGAGGGGGGACAAGGGAGCTCATGAGGATAGGGAAGCTGAAGAGCAAGTGTCTCCTAGGGCTCCTCAGGCCAAGCCAGAAGGCACTGGGATGGGAGGAGTTAAGTGCCACACTGCAGAGACAAAGTCATTCCAACCCCCCTTCCTTTTCCACTCAGTTGACCTTTAAATTACAGCATCAGCTGCCGTGCCAGACATGCTGTGATTTCCCTCACTCCATCTGCCGCGCCTTTCCCCTGGCACAGTTTCTCCCCTCCCTCCTCCACACTCTCCTTCCCATTCCTCTGCCCCCAAACTGCTTCTCTGTGAGTCCCATTCACAAAATCCCAGCCCCGAAGGCAGGCCTTGCCACAGGTGGCATCTGAGCATTGCTGGGCTGGTGCTCCTGGTCTCTGCTCACTGAGAACCTCTGCCCAGGCTACCTCAACCCCTCCCGGTCTAAAATACACCTTTAAGGGGCCTCTCCTTTTGTTGCTCTTGGGAACTATTGCTGTTTCCAGTTTGCCTCTGCAGTCTCCAGCAAAGATCTTGGCCCTATTTAATGCTCACTTCCATTTGACTCAAGCCCTAAATACTCTGTCTCTGTCTCTGTCTGTCTGTCTGTCTGTCTGTCTGTCTCTCTCTCTCTCTCTCTCTGTGTGTGTGTTTAGTGTGTTTATATGTGTATATGTGTGTGGTGTACTTTTGCCATGACTGTAGAACATAGCAGACATTAAATCTTATTGGTTTAATTTTCTTTCAGATAATAGTACAGGCTTTGATTTTTAAAAAAAAGCTATGGAAAAAGTGTTAAAGAAAAGTGGAACATTAATCAAGGCACTCTGATGAAAGGAATGAAAGTGTTTCCCTAAGAGCCCAGCATGTGCAGCAGCTGTGTGTGGATATTTAAATGACATTTTTCATATGTTGCTGTAAAAAAATCTCTTTGAGTCGATTCTGGAAATATATTCCAATTTGCTACAATGCCAGTGGTTTTAAAATTATTTAGAAATAAAATGTGTTTATGATTTCGGCTGTACTCTGTGCATTTGTCGGCTTCAGGCCACTTTCCTGGGAGGAGGGCCTCACCGATTTCTCAGAAACCCAGACTCGTAGGACAGGAGCTGGGAGACTGGGGGCTCCAGCGACGAAGGACGTGTTTTATTTTCTCCATGGCCTCTGACTTGGCACATCCTCCTGCCCCAGAGGTTCCAGCAGAGCACACTCAGGTGCTCTGGTGACAAGGGTGTCATTATGTATTAAGAAAGTTTGGGCTTTTGTTTTGAGGGGGGAAAAAGGATTTGCTTGTAGTCCTAACTCTATATGCAGACCAGGCTAACCCCGAACTTGAAGTCTCCTCCTCCATCTGCCTCATGAGTTCTGGGATGGCAGGTGTGTCCTTCCATGTCTGTGTGGTGAAACCTTTTCAGAGATGTAATTTAGGTTGTAAATGAGAGTGGACTGCAGGCAGGAGACTCTTGGATTCCCTTAGAAGTCTAGCTTTGAGAGAACAAATCTCCAAGCCAGAAGCCCCTTCCAGGCTCCCTAATGTGAGACTATCAGTCCCACATGGGCTGTAAAGACCTGAGTCTCAGCTCCCATTTGGAGACAGCTGGGCTGGGAACTCCCTGGAGTGTGACTTCGTGCCTTCTTCCTCAGGATCCCTTTCTTGGGCCTACTAGAGCTTTCTAAGCTCCTGCCCTCTGAAAGGCTGGCTTCTCTCTCTTGACCCAGCCATCTCTGGGAATGTTTGCAAGACAAATGCCAGGGAGAGGAGACTCCCCAGAGGCCTCCAGAGAGTGCATACTAAGGTTCTCCAACACTGGGTCTTCCGACCACAGGTGAGGCCTGGCAGCAGAGAGGAGGCACTTGGATAGGATTCCATACAGGAGAGATCCTTGCAGACCTCCCTCAGGCCAGGCTCAGGAAGACAAATGTCTTGTGGGACTTCCTGTCCTTCCCGAGGCTGCATGGCCCCAAGATTCCCTAGACTGACCCTGGGCCCTGCTCGACAATTGGTCTTGTCCCCACTGACCAGTGGGGGGCACACTCTCCTCAGTTTTCTATCTCTGCTGGGCTTGTCATTTGGACCTGGAGGAAAGGATTGGGTGCTGTGTTCCTATCTCTTCCAAAGGAGTCCTAAGGGCTGCGGTGGGACGGACTCACTTTGCCAGTCTGCCTAGGCGTTTCACAGGCTCCACACTCTTACCTGCTCTTCCCAAGAGAAGATATTTCTGAGGAAAATGTAGTCTGGAGGAGGGAAGACATCTATTCAGATGGAGACAGAAGTCTCCCCCACCCCATACACACCTGCCCCATTCCTTCTAATCTCACTGTCTCCTTATCTCCCATGCCCAGGTCCACACTGTCTACCAAGGACCCGACCTCTGAGTCTCTGCCCTGGTAAGAATCCCTTTCTAGACCCAAGTAAAGCTCTTTCTGTACTCCCAGCTCCAGGAAACTTCCCAGCTGAAACTGGGGGAGGAAGGTCTCCAGTGTGCTTCTGCCCAGGCATGCCCCTGTTCTGGGGGGTTGTTGTTAAGGGAGGGGGGCAATGAGGGCAATGCTGGGAGCAGGAGGGACTCACAGAAGGTTCTGCGAGCCCCAGAGCACCTGCAAAGAGAAAGCTTATGGTAGTTCTAGCTGGTGGGCTGGATTCAGAGGATGGCTCGGCATCAGTCTCTTGTCTGAGATGATTTGAATAAGCTATGAGAGGAGACTGTTGGGTTCCCCAGGAAGAGTTTCATCACCACAAAGGTAGAGTTCATGGAGACACAGGGAAATGGGTTCTTTGCCTTCCTGTGGAGTCATTCATGCTTCTGTGAGATGTTAAGAATCCTGCAGCATCTAGGAACTAAGAGCTTCTCTGGAGTGTGGAGTAGAGTCTCTAAGGGTTTCTGAGAATTTGAGATGATGGGTTCCTTATTTGTTTGGGTTAGAGTTGAGACATAATCCAGTGTTCACTAGGAATGGGCAGGTGGGAGAAGGAAGGAACCAGCTAGAGAGATTTTGAGACACAAGAGATTTCCCGAGAAAGTGGCCAGAGATGGATGACTGACATTTTCCCTTCCACCTCTGGCTCAAGTAATCTTAAACGCATGAAAGCTGCTGCCGGGGCGATAGGTATGGACCCAACAAAGATCTTCACTCACAGGTTAAGGCCAAATGTCCGCTGTGCTTCTCCAGGACCGAAGATGACTGCAGATGTGGACTCAGTCCTGAACCACAGGAGCACTGAGGCAGCGTGTGGCCTGTCTAATATCAGCAAAGCCCCTTTACTTTTTTCCAAAGAGAAGTGTTTTTGTTTTCACTGTGAAACCCCCCCTGAGAGATTGCTCACAAACATTTTTCTAGCTCTCAATCAAGGTGGAATTCAGGTTTTCACTTTTACAAGCGCACGATGCTGCATCCTCCTCTGGTAGAGGCTGAATGGAGAAAGTGGGAGAGGTGTCTGGTGGGAGCTGACTCTGGGAAGCAGTGGGATGGGGGGCTGAGATGTAGTGGGGTCTGGTAGAACGCATAAAGGAGTAAAACTGGAAGAAAGGAGAGGGACAAGTGTCCACCTCAGCCCCATGGCTGACGCAGGGCCATGACTGGCCCGAGTTATCTGCAGAGCTAGCAAGTCACACATTTCCTGTCCTAGCACGAGCCTCATGGAGGAGTCAAAACCCTGTCAAATGAGGACAATGGTTTGTTGGTTGTCTCATGCCAATCAAGGCAGAGAGAGGCAGAAATCAAGTGCTAGGACTAGTTCTGATGCTTAGCATAGGGACTGGGGGGCTTGCTTTCTTAAGTGTTTGCTCAGCATGCACAGAGACCTTGGCTTGATACCTACTCCACATAAACCCAGTTTAGTATCGCACGTCTGTAACCTATGCACCTAGGAAGTGGAGGCAGGAGGATCAGAAATTCAAAGTCATTCCCAGCTACATGGTGAGCTCAAGACACTACATGACACCTTGTCTGGAAGAATATAGTGTCGAGAGCAGGGTGTCCTTTTGGGCCTCTATAGCCACTGTACCCATGTGCACAAACCCGCACAAACACACATATTTAAAAATAAGTTTTAAAATGGTGTTTGTCACATTTCAAAATTACTTACTAGCATTTGTTTCTTGCTGAGTTACTTGTTAATTTTCCTGGTTTTATTTTAGGTGGATAGCATTTGTTTTGCTAGTTGTAAGTGTTCTTTACATGTTAAGAACATTGACACCACAGCCTAGGATTATTTATTTCAAATAAATAAACAAATAAATAAAACCTAATACATGGGAATTGTTGGAGCTGTCTCTAAGAACGTATGAGAAAAAAGAAGGAAAGAAAGAAAGGAGAGATAGATAGATAGATAGATAGATAGATAGATAGGAGAAAGCAAAAGATACTATTTCTCAGGGAAACAGAGGAATAGGGGTCTGGATCTTGGGCCCTTGTCCTTAATAGCTCTTGGAGAGTAAGATATTCCACCAACCTAACTCTCAAAATCAAGATAAACTATTTTAGTCGCCCCCCTTCCTGTAGAGATACCGCTGCTTAGCTCTCTAATGCCACTGTTCTCCTCTTAATACAGCCAGAATTGTGGGTTTTTAAAATGGTTAATTCGCTGTTTTCCCTCGAATACAGAGGTAGAGAAAGGCCTCAGTGGGAGAGCTTCATTTCAAAGGTGGAAGCCCAGGTCTGCCAGAGAAGATAAAGCTTATGTGTGGCAAACGAGGATTGGGAAAAACACCCAGTGTCATTGGTCTGGGTGTGATTTCCTGCTAAGAAACGTGGTTGAGCATCTGTCAGTCAGGCAGGGCATCTCAGGATAAGTTGCAGAGAAACAAGCTGTGCCTGGAATAGGGAGGAAAGGAAGGCATTTCGTGTAAGTATCTCTTTCATCAGGAGTGAGTCTTCCTGCTGCTCTTGAATACATGCTGACTGTGCTGTTGAGACAATGGGGCATTAGCAAACTTGGTGCTGGGAAAAGCTGGGAAAAGACTTCTGTGCATTGGCCCTTTGGCTAAGCTAAGCTTAGGTCCCTGACACCTAATAAATATATGAACTTGAGCTAGTCTCTTGCAGGATGCAATCATGTGACTATGACTTCAGGAAGGAACCCCAGGGTGCTCCAGAAGAGGAGAGCGAGGCTAGCTCCCCACCCCACGTTGTTGCCAGACCTGTCAGCTGACCGTAGACACAGGGCAAAGCCTTGTGCAAATGAGCTGAGCCAGCCCAGATCAGAACTTGCCCAGCAGATCCAAGAACTAATTGGTGATAGTTCTTGAACTATTTAGTCTTAGGGTTGTTTGTTATGCACCAAAAATCAACTAATTCAACTCAAATAACCTATCGTGTGTGTGGTAAGGGTCTTCAGAATGGATCTGAATCTCACAGACTAGTCTGGAGAAAGCAGCCAAATAAAGTAGACAAGTTTTAAAGCAGGTAAGAAGCAGTTAGGGGAATCGATGAAGATGGGTGGTAGGGGGTATAGATACTCGCAGTGGTACTGATGATAGTAGAGGTGATGGGAGAGATGACAGTAAACAATGGTACCTGAGATAATGACAGCTGGCAATTAGCATGTCATGCAAGGAAGATGTTGAGTGTTCACGAAGACACTGACGGTGTGGATGAACGTTAATGGAGGTGACAATGATTGTAGTAGAGATTATATAATAATAACAGTAACAGTAACTTCTGGTGGCAGAGGTGGTGATAGTGATGATACTGGTGACAGAGGTGATGGTGGCAGTGATGGAGATGGTCTTGGTGGCAATGGTAACGATTACCTGGGATGGCAGTCATGAGCATGGGGGAAACAATGTTGACAGTGATAAATATGGCAGTGCCGATGAGAAAGGTGACATTTATTGGCTGGCAGCGACATCAATAGTGAGCTCATTTCAGGATATACACACTGCCTGAGACCTAACAGTTAGGCAGACAGTAGTGATGGGGCCAGCAATCACAGTGGTCAGGGTGCTGGAGACAATAGTGCTAATGGCAATTAGTGATGACGCTAGGCTACAGATGTGCCCAGCCACTTACGGTCTTCTCTTTTAGCAGGACTGCAGCCTGGCTCCCGTGCGGCAGAGCTTTCCTAAGCGCACTGTTTCCTTGCAGGGTTAAGATGGAGCCCAGGGCCTTTTGTGTGCTGCTAAACAAGAGCGCCACTGCTTGGCTTACCATCCGCTGACTGTTGCTCTCTGTGCTCCCAGGCTCACACATTTTAAAGCAAAACCTGATGAACGAAATCCAGGATAGAAGAGGAAGGCTGAAGAGCCCATGCCATCAGCCTGGTGAGAGGAAAGTCTCCTGGAGCACTCAGAAACACTGGCCGGCTGGTGGAGGGAGGGCAGGGCACAGCTCACCTCTGCAAGCCGGAAGTCTGGGTCTCCAGGAGCTCTGAGGCCTGCTCCCTCAGTCAGGGAGACAGTCTCATGAGAGAGGACAATGGAGGAAGTCTCTAAGCCCCAGATGGCAGGGTGGGCCACCAGGGCCATGTATGAGGAAAGCCTCCAGGGGTCCAAAGCCCAGTCTGGATGGGCTTGGCGCCTCTATCATGTCTGCCAACAGAGGTGAGACGAGCCCGCTCGGTCTTGGCAAGGCCCTAGCCACTCTTAGAGTGTGAAGCAGTGGGGGAGGAGAGAGTGAAAGGAGATGCTGATGACAGACTCCTGGCGTGAGGACCAGTGGGATCCACAGAGCCATGTGGAGGTCAGACATGAGGAGGACACGGGAGGAAGGCTGTCCAGCTGCACTGCAGCTGTTTTCAGTGACCGGTCATCCAGACCTGGCTGAGATCTGGCCTGCTGTGGTTTTATCACCCAGAGCTGGCCCTTCCGCTGATCAGCCGCATGTGGTCCTCGCTGCCCTGCTCATCTCCAAGATAGTTATTGTGATCCAGTGAAGGGTTGGGAAAGTCTCCCTCTGTGGGCCCTTCCTGAAACATAATGCTTGAACCTAGGACAGGTGTCGGGGCAAGTGGGGAAAGAGAAGAGGAGGAGGCCACAGAGGTGGTTCTGTGGATAAGATCACCTGTGTAAGCGTGAGGATCTGAGTTCAAATCTTAGTACCCATGCTAGAAAAAAATAACACTCTGGAGTGGTCACAGGAGTGCTTGTAACTCCAGTGATGTGGGAGGTGGAGACTGGAGAGTGGCTGAGGTTTTCTGGAGTCAGATTTTGATCAAGGTATAGCCTGTAAAAAGGTACCTGCCTGCGTGGGTAGTGGTGGACTGGGCTGCAGCTTCTTACCAAGAGCTGTGCCTGCTGTGTGACTACATCCTTGCAGGCAGGGGGCCATTTTTTTCCTTGTCTCACAAAGAGACTGTCTGGGCTAGTAGGAGCCTGGGTTTAACTGTCCTTAGTGGTGGTTTTATTGCTCTAACCATCCTGATCTTGGCAGGAATGGCGAGATTATGAAGAGCCTCCACAGTTGCAGAGTAGAAATGGCTTGGAGCAGGAGGTGGCTTCAGCAAGAAGGCTGCATAGAGGGAATGCAGAGTGCAGAGAGAGAATGTAGGGTGCATAGGGGAATACAGGGAATGCCCTGGAATCCCATCAAAGTCAAAGGGGGTTCCACCCTACAACACAGCTTCTACACTCCACCACCCATACTTGCTAGGCCAGATTTGCCCTTGTCTAGACTGCGTCTTGGCCTGGAATTTTGATTCTACTTAAATCATCAGATTTTTTTAAAGAAGGAAGAACTCCAGGTGTGGTGGTACATTGTAATTCCCGAACTCAAGAGAATCATGATTTCAAGTCCAGCCTGGGCTCCAAGAGCAAGGTCTGAGAGAGAGAGAGACAGAGAGAGACAGAGAGAGACAGAGACGGAGGGAGGGAGGGAGGGAGGGAGGGAGGGAGGGAGGGAGAGAGAGAGAGCGCACCAGGTATTGCCAAGGCAAGGCCCTATTTGGCAGACAAGATTCTGAAGTGGTGAATTCCAGAGGGCCTAGGATAACTTAGATGGGGTTCCCAAAGGTCTCAGACAGCTGCCCCACATCCCACACTGGGCAGCAGTTTAGAAAACCTTGCAATCACAGTGAGGGACAGGTGAATCCAGTGAAGACCAGAGCTAAGGGTCATTTTGTACTCAGGACACAGTAGTCCAAAGCCAGGACTAGGGACTGCTGGAGGGTGGCCAGTACCTAACCTGATTAGTGTAAGCCTGGTTCTTGGTACTAGCTGTTCATGGGTGAAGGGAATGGGTGGAGGTGACATCCTTCAAGTGAGAGAGGACACAATCTGGGACCCCAGATCTCTGAAAACTTTGCTGAAGTCTTTGCACCAAGATCGGGGAAGGGGAATAGCTAGATGGATGGGAAGGAGCCCCGGTGAGGTAGTAAGCAGGGGGTTGCTAGACAGGAAGATACTCCCTGGTGAGGCGTTGGGTATGTGGGCTGTTTGAGCTCCACAGAAGCATGAAGTGGCCTTGAAAGTAGGAGAAGGAACACGGAGGGAGATTTGGGCCAAGAGTCTTTTGAGCAAATGGAAGTCCCAGACCAGATAAGGAGTAAAGGTTGAGAAGGGGTGGGGAGAAAGACTTGGCATTTGCTCGGAGCCCAGACCACCTTGGTAGCCTCTGTATCTCTCCTTCAGAGTTCTTTGTGGAACGCGGTGAGGAACACAAGGCCACAACCTCCTCAGGGCCTGGAACACATGGATAAGAGATTGCCTCCTCCTGGGATCTGGATGGTGAAGGCCGGACGTGAACTTGAATTTGCACTGATGGAAAGCTAGCAAGTACTGGGTGCTGGGGAGTGAGAGGCTTCTGGCATGGGACTAGAGAAACAAACTCCCTTGCCAGTCAGTATTTGTTAGGTTTCAGAAGTTAGTCCACCCAGGCACCCCTTAGCAATGACAACCTCTACAAGGAAGTGATCCCTGAGCATCCTCCCCTTGGTGGGGAATGAGGAGCCACCCCATGGAGTCCAGTGAGACCCCTGTGTCTGTTTAAGCCTATACCCTGCAAGCTGGGGCCATCCCCAAGGCTGCAAAGAATAAGCCGGCGCCCAGGAAGAGAGACAGAGGCTGAAAGTCTCACTCAGGCAAGTGGTACAGGGAGTTACAGGATTTAAGCTGGAAAAATAAAACAGTCCCTACTATGAGAAACTATCATTTTGGGTCTTTTTGGAAAGACTCTACAAACTGGCGAGTGACAAAGGAATGACTTCAGGTGTCTGGCCATGGGGTGTTCCTTAGTTGTTTTCCATTCATCCATGGGACCTGTTTCCTCTATTCCTTTTAGGGTGGGATTAGTCTCTGTACATTTATACATGCATTCATTCATGAATTCATCCATTCATGTACTCATTGTTATTTTCATTCATTTATGTGTCTATGAATCCTCCTATTGATGCATTTTTAGTCATGAATTCATTCATACATTCAGTCAGTCCTAGTCATGTATTGATTCATGCACTCATTTATTTATGTATTAACTCATTTATGAATGAATTCATTAATGAATTCATCCATGTATTTGTTCTTGTATTCATTTAACAAATGATTATTTGTGGCAACATGGGTAGAGGGACTTGAGATAGGTTGGTAAACAAGACACATTCAGATCCCTGCCCATATGGGTTCATATAGAGCCCAGACAATTGGATATAGGCTAGCCAGGAGGCAGCCAGGGGTCTGGGAGCAGGGAGAGGGTTCTGGCCATTGAGCTAGGGTCTGTGTTACACATGTTTCTCCTCTAGGAAGCCTGGGCATTCAGTGACCACTAGGAGAATCTCTAGGCAGAAAACAGGCTTGGTGGATACTGAGTCCCAGGCTCAAAACAGAGCCAGTTAGCAAACTGTGGGTGCATGGCCCAGGCTGCAGAAGGAGGGACCTGGCATGTTGCTGTCAGCTTTCTATTACAAATACCTGAAATAATCACCTTGTAAAGAGAAACGAGAAACGGCTTGCTTTGGCTCACAGTTTCAAAGGTTCTCCTCTGTGATTAGTTGGCCCAGTGATTTTTTTTTTGGCTACTGCTTCTTCACTCCACTGTTTTCCAGCTACTGCAAGGCAGCACACTGTGGTGGGAGCTTGTGGAAGAACAAATCCCCGCCCCCCAGGGCTTCAAGGGGATGGCGATCAGTAAGAGAAACGACTGTGACACCACAGTCCCCTTTGAAGGCACACCCCTAGTGAATCTATACTAAGTCCTAGCCCTAAACAGCCTTCCCTCTCCTCAAGGTACAATCCTCAGGATCTAGGCTTCAGCAAGTGGATATTTAGGGTGTACTCGGAATGCAAATCACAGCACCCTTCCTTCCTCTTGTTCCCCATGCTGGGAGGACAGGGACTGGGGCTGAGGAGCTATAGTCACAGCAAATGGGTGACTGTGTGGCCTGGGGGCACCCCACGACTCCCTTCCTTAAAGGGAGAAGCAGAGCTGGAAGTGAGTCTCAGGCTAGTGGAGGCATTGTCTCTCCCTTTCCTGAGAGGCCTTTGTCCTGGAGCGCCCTACCTGCCTTAATTTGCTTCCTGGGTACCCCGGCAACTACAGTTTCATGTCTGCTCCCACAGCCCCTGAAAAGTGGGGAGCCTGGGTTTAGCCTTCTTGGTTTCCCAATGAGCACAAAGAATGCATGAGCAGTGTGAGAGAGCCCAGTATAAAAAAGACAGCTGCCGATGGTACTGCATGCCAGTCAGGCGGGGCCAGTCTTTCCAGTCACACTGCAGGAACCCACGACGGGACCCAGGGGGAAGGACACCTTGGACTCAGCTTCAGACAACATGGAAAAGAGGAGGAGCTGGTGGCCAAAGTTCTGTGGTCTCAAGGTCATGGCTATGACTGAAGGGCTGTTAGATGTGGGGGAGAAGGGCGAATGCATAAGACCTGCGTCTCCCTCCCGTTCTCCCCAGCTCCTGAGGGCTGTGGTAAGCTGAGAGAGCAGGGCTGACTGGTGGCCCCAGCCTGCAGCAGACAGGTGTGGAAGGAACATGCCCTAAGTTCGCTAGTATATACTCTAGGCTCAGAAGGCCAGTTCGGGCTCCTCAGAGTCCTTCTGTAGTGTCAGGGGCTGGACGTGCTCGGTGTCACCTTGACCTCTCCAGTTCCATCTCCCTCAAGCTCTCCGTCTCCCATCCTAAGTCTCATCCTTTTCTCCAACACGCTGTCTCTCCCCTTGAGGCCCACTTTGCTGTGTGCCTCTACTGTACTCCCCCATTTTCTCCTTGGTGAGCTCCAGGATGACAACTGCCACATACATTCTAGACAATTGGGCTCTAGAGATCATCTGCTTGATTTCTTAATACATGACCCCTCTGCGATGCACTGTCCCTCTCTACCAACATCTGGGCACAGGTCTTTCTGATGGCTCATTGTCCTTCTTTGGGGACATGGGTAGAAATAGATGACCCCATCCTGGCCCCATTTCTCAGCATCTCCAAGGCTGCCTGAGAAGGACTGGTACAGGCAGACTCCTGGCTGACTCTGCTCTTTGTCACATTCCTGGCTGTGAAAGGGACTTCTTCCAAAGCCCTGGGGAGATGACATGGGTTTGTTTGTTTTTCTCTTGTCTCCACTTCAAGGGCAGCACTGGCAAAAACAACACTCTGATGAGTTCCAGCTTGTCCCTCCTCTATCCTGAACAGGGGAAAGACCTTCCACTCTGAAGTGTCAGCTGAGGAAAGAGGAGTTGAGGGTCTGTCTTTGTCAGATGGCCACTTGCTCCCACTGGGGCAAGTTACAATGTCACCAGATATTAACAATCATCATGCTCCTGGGAGAGGCAGGAAGACTACCGCTTAAAATCCAGAAGAATGGACCTAACAGGCAAGCGGTTGGACAGATGTGAGCATCAGAAAGCGTTCTCAACGTCCTTCCACACACCTTCCTGGGCTAACTTGTATTCCCGAACAGGTGAACTGTGCTGAGCCTTTAAAACCATGATATAATCAGCTTCCTTATTGGGTTGGAGTGGATAGAATGTTTGCCTAGCATGCAAAAGGCCTTGAGCATCACATACACTAAATGTGGTGTGCACCTGTAATCTCAGCATGGGGGAGGTGAAGGTAGGAAGATAGGAAGTTCAGTGTCATGCTTGGCTACTACTTGCTTAAATGACAGAAGCAGTGAGAATTTGTCTCTGTGGCTTTCAAAGATGGCTTCTTACGATCAGAGACTGAAGAGACTGATGACTGTTGCAATTAAGGAATGGTGCTTGTTAAAACCCAGTGCACAGGCTGGGTGAATGACTAAGGACACCATAAATGTGATGTGGCCTCTCTCTCCACAGTCTAGCCAGGGGAGGAACTTCTATCATGGGTTTGGACCTACTGTTAGGCCTGCCTAGGTTCCACAAGGGAAAGAAGTTAAATTTTTCCCAGATCGGAGCCTGACTCCCAGGAGCCTTGATCATAAACTGAAGAGGTACCCAGAAGCCATGGCAAGGACATTTTTAATGGTAGAGATGAAGCAGTATTTGGAACTATCTCCCAGACAGTCTCAGAACAAAGAAAGATGAGTCTCCCAGCTCTACATCCTAAAATGGAAGCTAATATCGGAGAGAGAGAGAGAGAGATGGGAGAGAGAGAGAGAGAGAGAGAGAGAGAGAGAGAGAGAGAGAGAGAGAGAGAGAGAGAGAGAGAGAGAGAGAGAGAGAGAAGAGAGAGGGGAGAGAGGAGACAGAGGGGAGAGAGGAGACAGAGGGGGGAGAGAGAGAGACAGAGAGACAGACCCACACACAGAGAATGGGAAACATGGAAGGAGAGGCTCAGCTTCAAATCACCAAGTTCATTCAGATTGTGCCTCAGATTTTGACTAGGACCCAGATTACCTGGGGATATCTGGGTATAAAACTGCCACATCAAGTTGAGTTGGGGTTGCAGAACTCCCTTGGGTATCAGCTCTATGTTGGTCATGGTGGATAATGTTTGGCTGGTGAGTTCTCACGAAGCCATATCTGTGGCTCTTTCCTTGTGAGTAGACAGTAGCCCTTAGGTAGTGTCTACTAGTCTCATCTATAAAACACAGCCCAGGAACTATACAAACTCACTGTTCAGTAGCCACTGCTCATCATGGGTCAGTACCACAGTATCTCCATCTCCATGGAACTTATTGAAACTGCTGGAAGTTCAAGACAGGCTGTGGAGAGTAGGGCCAGATGTTGACCTGGACAGCTTTCTCAGGGTTTGCAAGGACAATGCGGAGCTTTGGTTGGAGAGAAGTGAAAAGTTGATCTTGATGGTCAGCTTGGTTTAATTGAGAGTCACCCAGGAGATATTAAAGCACATCTTTGGGTGTATCTGTGAGGGCCAGAGAGGATGAATTAAGAGTGCTGGAGCCCAGTGATGGTTTAATTTATTAACATGCTAAAATGTGAATCGAGGGTTTTGGGTGGGGGCTGTGGCTGGGCAGTAGAGCATTTGCCTTACATGAAAGAGGTCTTAAATTCAACCCCCCAATTATTTGGCATTTGGGTTTGTGAAAGAAAGAAGAAAGATGTGAATAGATGATTGGGAGGTGGGAATGGTAGAAGTTGGGGTGTGGTTAGATAGAGGAAATATGTCCCTGGGACACATCCTTGAGGCTATGTTTTGGTCTGGCTCCTTCTTGGCATGGCTCTACTCTGCTTCCTGGCCATCATTATGCAAGATACTCTGCTGTACTGTGCTTTGACTTCGTGGACTGAAACCTCTGAAAATGTGAGCTAAAACAGACCTTTTCTCCACTAACTTTCCCATTTGTGTCAGATATTTTGTCACAACAAAACAAATTCTAACTCAGGTGTCATGGAATTGAGCTGGCAGGAAGGAGCACACACTGGAATCGGTTTTCTCTGCCATTTTATTTTCTCCGGTCCTTGTGTTTCCTATGTGCTTTTCTTGATGTTCAATGTCCAGAATATAATTTCTACTAGCTCAGTCAGTCCGTACGTTTAGCATCTTCATTGTTATAGTTACACTACTGATTGCCAAGGGTACAACATGAATAAGGAGCACTCTCACTTGCAGGAATCTCAGCCTAATATAGAACTTAGAAACCTAATGAACTCTCCCACCATCTCCTGTGATATTGGAAATGCCTACCTATACCA
The DNA here is from genome assembly GCF_017639785.1 of Mesocricetus auratus. Lineage (NCBI taxonomy): Eukaryota > Metazoa > Chordata > Mammalia > Rodentia > Cricetidae > Mesocricetus > Mesocricetus auratus. The sequence goes on along the minus strand of NW_024429266.1, from coordinate 146,810,663 downwards.
TATAATGTGGAAAATGTTAACCACATATAACTATTAGGTACCTGAAATATAGCTACAACAGCCAAGGACTCAACTTTCTAATCTCATTAAATCATAAATAACTTTTATTTGAGTAGGCACATGTGCCTATGAGAGCCTTAATAGATAGCTTTAGTAGATACTGAGAAAGGTAAGTTACCAACAATTCCATGAACAGGGCAGTGTGGCCCGGGCCTCTTCTGTCCTAGGAACTAGGATGTCTTCCTCTTCCCAACTGAGGTGACCTTTGAGCAGGACATGGTTGATGGTAGGGAATGTGATGTGTGAGGTATAAATTTCAAACCAGTGATTCCTGAATTTTTCACAGACTTCCCGCTGGGATCCCCCATAGGCTAACCAGAAGAGCTGGGCTTAAACAAGGGCAGACAGATGTGTTCTGCCCGATGGCCTGGCTCTCTGCCCTCTTCCATCTCCAGGGGGGTAGGTGATGACAGATGGACTCATGATTTTCCCAAGATGAAGGGATCCAAAGAGCTGAGCTGACCCTGGGAATGACGACTGCACCCAGGGGAGAGGGTGCGGGGTATCTGGAGACCATCTGGAAAGCTGGGAAGCATTTAAGGGAAGAGGATTGACGTAGGGGGAAGAGGTTACCAGGAGCCAGTTCCTCAGTGGAGGCCAAGACTCCCTGGGTCACTCTTGTTCTCTTGTCCATATGGAGAACCAGCGGTAAAATTCTCAGGGTTCTGTGGGGCAGCTGGAGAACAGTTATTGTGGGATTGGGCAATTAAAGCATCATGATGAGGTCTTACAGAGACCTATATGGTTGGCTGGTAGGGTTCACATCATGTTACCCCCATCAGACCTGGGTACCTACCCATGGGTACTGACCAACGTGTTGGAGAAGCAGTTTGCAGAGATGGAGATTTACTTTCTGAATGTCTGAAGTAGAGTTCTCAATGTGCTCTTTGACAGTCACCCCTCCCCCAATGGAAGCTGGGAATGATCATGGATTCTCTTCCTTTCCTTGTTTCCCACAGTGTCTTCATCATGAGCAGTTTTGTTGATTCTCCTTCTAAAATTTACTTCACTATTTTTTTGACACAATTCTGGCCCATGCTTCTACAATTCCTCTTCCAGAAATTTGTCTTTGATCACCCTGTTTTCTAGGCTTTGGTCTTCTATATACACAAAAGCCAAAGCAATTTTTTAAAAAATAAAGTTGTTTTCTCACTTGTCTACATTTTCAGTGCCTTCACATTTTACTTAGGATGATAACCACTTTCTTTGGCATGGCTCAAGAGGAGTTGCACACATAGCTTCCTACCCATCTTCACAGTCATTTCTCAGGTGACTTATCCAGGGTTCCTGCTACACTGCCCTTCCAGTTACTTGAACAAACCAAGGTCTTTCCAAAAGCCAAGACTTTGTTCATGTTGCAGCCTCCTTCCTAGTTTCTTGATGTGGCTTCTTTTCATCCTTGACCCCTTGATGGCTCATGCTGGACCCCTTCTTTTCTTCTTCCATATACCGTCTTCCTTTCTTCCCCCTTTGGACAAAAGTTTTCCTGTTGACTTCTGTCTCTTTTACCATATCTAAACTCAGTCAAAGAAGGGGCCACACTGCTATGCTAACCATGGTACACCCAAAAGTTGCTTGGCTGCCTTGAACACAAAAGTAACCAGATAAATATTCATTCAAGTATGATAAAGTCATGAAGGTAGATCAGGGGCTGAAGATGCTTGGTGCCAAGCTTGATGACCTTTGATCCCTGAGACCCAGATGGTAGAAGGAGAGAACAGATTTCACACACACACACAATGTAATAAAAATGTGAATGGACTGTTTTTCCCTTTCTCACTCTCGTAAGCCAGATCTGTTCCCCGTTAGGAGGAGGATGGCTCACCCCAAAGACCTCCAACACTGGTTTCAGTTATTACTGGAATCGGCCCTGCTTTTTCCCACCCTCCCTTCACTATATTTAACACAAGTCAGCTTTTTCTAAGGTAACCAAGGAAGTATGGACTTGCAAAGAACTCCAGATTAATTCAGCTTTCTGTCCATATTGCTGTTTGAATATAGGGCCAGTAGCTAGTGGATACTGTGGTGTGAGCAATCTTTTTCCATTATGGGTCTAGCTATGAGGACCAAGAAGCTGATCCCCAAAGCTTAAGCCCATTCATGGGCAAGGCAATTCATTCTTCCTTTTTGAACTGTCATTCCAGATCATGTGTAGTTCTTTTTCTGAGTGTTACAGAGCAGTTCCTGGTATAGTATGGTGTTGAGGCAAAGAGCTAAGGCTGTCTATGTGACCTGCCTGGCCTCAGAACCTGAATAACCATTGCCCTTTGAGTGTTTCTCTTCTCTGCTGTGAACCTATTTGTTCAGTTAGCACCATGGCCATCATGGTAGAAGTCATGAGGTTGAGTGGCTTTCCCAGATACCTGATTTTAAAATGGCTTGCATCATTGTCCTGAATCTCTTGCTCAGTAAATAGTGACAACTTTTTTTCCAAAAATGGTAAAGTATTACCAAAATTGGGGAATATTATTACAATAATTTTTAATCTAAGCTCTGAATATCCTAGACAATGCATTAGGAAGGAAAATTTTTGAGTAGCTTATGTATGGGGAATGAGGAAACATAAATACCATTTTTTTCAGATGAGAAGAAATCTAATCCATCCAAAGACAAATGTGAGAAAGCTAATGCAAATAAATACTTCTGATGTTAGTATTTACATTATCTTGAGTGTAAACACGGTTTCCTTTTGCTTAGGAAGAGTTCCCTTGTGAACTCAAAACTAAAACACTCCTAGTTGATACATCTATTACAAAAAAGAATAATAAAAAAGAAATTGCAAAATTGCAGTAGTATGAAAGGTGCCCTAATGTGACTAGATAGAAGATAAATATATAATAATCAACAGCTTTCTTGTAGGTTACCAGCAAATAGAAAGCAAATCATTTGTCACTAGTGATATCAACAAGGGCCTTAAACTTCTTAATAAATACTGCATCTTTGTCTGGGTCTAGGTAGGATTTCCATAAACGGGGGCATCAGTAGTGGCTGAGAACCAAGAAGCTGATTCCCAAAGCTTTAAGTCCATTCATGGGCAAGACAATTCATTCTACCCTTTTTGAACTGTCATTCCAGATCATGTACAGTTCTTTTTCTGGTGTTAAGGACCAATTCCTGGCATAGTAACCAACCACTGAATGCCATAAATACCAGCATCACTGGAAAGGTAAAGTCAAAATCATGACAATGTGGCTCTCCTAGGATTTCATCCAACCAGTACATTAGATGGAATATGATCAGATCCAGATTGGGAGGGGTATTTGATTTGGCAAATTGGTTGTAGAGTGACATGTACTACTAAATGAGGTGGTCACTTAGTCCATTAAATGTGTTGCTGCCCTGGGTGTTTTCAGGTTCCAATATGTAAGGTGAGAAGTATCTTAAAGACATCTGTAATGGGCAATCTTGATTGTCAATCTGAAAGGGTCTGGAACCACCACAGGCTTCTGGGCATGATTGTGATGGAATTTCAAGGTTATATTAACTAAAGTAGGAAAAGCCATCTAAATGTGGGCAGCACTGTTTCAGGGGCTGGGGTCCTAGGCTGAATAAAAAAGGAAAAAGTGAGCTGGGTGCCAACATTCATCACTCAGCTTCCTGTTGTGGACACAACGTGAACAGCTGCCTCACATTCCTACCAGGACGTCTCTGCCATATGAGCTGTACTCTCAAACTGAGACAAAGCAAAGGCTTTTGGCTTTATGTTGCTTTTGTCAGTTGTCTTGTCATGGTAGCATGGTAAGTAATGAATGCAACACCTTGTAAACAATGAAAGAAAAATTCACTCAAAAGGAAAAGGAGAAAGGGGGAAGAATGAACATGCCACAGAAGTGCCAGTAGTCAATATGCAAATAAAACATGCTCAGTCTGCCCTGCAGACCTGATATACAAATTAAGGCAGCAAAGAGGCTGGTATAGCTCATGGTAGAGCCCTTACTGAGCATGTGAAGTGCCCTGCAGTTGAACCCAGCACTGAAAATCAACAGCATACACAACAACACACACACACACACACACACACACACACTTTCTCTCTCTCCCCTCCTCACTTCCCCGCCCCCACCTCATGCTTAGGTTGCACACTCTCCGCAGACTGCAATATGGCTTCCTCTTTCTCATTCCATATGCTTAGAGAGCCCTGCAGAATATGTGACTAAAAGACTCAGCTCCTCAGAGAGCACTGCCTTCTCCAAGGGGATCCCAAACTGGACTGCAAAGCCCTTCTGAAGCAAAAGTTGTTGAAGGATGAGTGTGAAAATTAAAATATGCTAAATACATTTGCAGATATGGAATACCATAATATTTGCTATGAAACCACATTAACAACACAAATTTTAAAAGCACCATATAGAAGTATTGGCAAAGGAAATTTAATAATTGAAATAATAAATATGATAGGCAAATAAATAGCAAGATGAACACAGCTGAAGAACAAATTAGTGAACTGGAAAATTGGAAGAAGGAAGCAGTTAGTAGCAGGAAGGATAAAAGAAAAAACATCCGTAAGAGGCATTTAGAGTCACAGAGAAGGAAATAAAGGGGTATAATGTAACAAGAATCCCCCCAAAATAGAGAAAGCAAAAAGCAAGCTCTCTAGACTTAGAGATATGTTTCTTAGGATTGAGAAAATAATCTTAGATTAAAAGGCCCAATGAAAGGCAAATATAACATTGGAGGAAACCATAGTAAAATTTAAGATTAGCAAAGGACTCATTTGTGGGAGAAAATCCGTTCTCCATTTTAAGCACAGAGAAATTTTTAAGTGTAAAAATTTTAAAAATCAGTGGGATCCTTGTATTTTTATTGTGGCAAAATACACACAACATAAAACTGACCATCAGAACCAGTGTCTAATGTACACCTCAGAGAGGTCAAGAAGATGTGTTCTCTAGTGTACACCTCAGAGAGGTCAAGAATATGTGTTCTCTAATGTACACCTCAGAGAGGTCAAGAAGATGTGTTCTCTAGTGTACACCTCAGAGAGGTCAAGAAGATGTGTTCTCTAATGTACACCTCAGAGAGGTCAAGAAGATGTGTTCTCTAATGTACACCTCAGAGAGGTCAAGAAGATGTGTTCTCTAATGTACACCTCAGAGAGGTCAAGAAGATGTGTTCTCTAATGTACACCTCAGAGAGGTCAAGAAGATGTGTTCTCTAATGTACACCTCAGAGAGGTCAAGACGATGTGTTCTGTTGGGTGGCCTTTGCCACATTCATCCCCAACACCTTCATTTTCACGAGTAGAAAGTTTTTACTCACAAAACAATTCTTCATCTCCCACTCCAAGCCCCTGGGAGCTTGGCCTGTTTTCCACTTTCTGAACCTTGATTTTTAGACCTTAAAGTGCAGGAGAACATCTTTAGTTTCCTGTGAGGCAACATCAAACGATGACCAGAGTCTAAGAGTTGTTGATGACCTCCTGATCAACAGCCAGAGCCAGAAGACAATGGAAAAATTTGACTTAAAATTTTTGCTTTGAACCAAATTGTCATTGAATGACAATACACACACATACACACACACACACACACACACACACACACACACACACATATGCAGGCTTAGATAACCATCCCCTAAGGATGACTACTGAGGACTAACAAGATAGTTCAATGGGTAAAGGGGTCTTCACCACACCTGGAGACCTGAGAGCGATCCCTGAGACCCACATAGTATGTGTGTATATGAAAGTGTATTTGTCTGCAGGAGAGCATGGGTGTTCCTGCCTGTGTGTGTGCTTGTAGAGGCCAGAGGTTGCTATGAGAAGCCCTCCCTGCTACTTCTGTCTGTCTAAAGATTTATTTATTTTATGTGTATGAATGTTAGCCTTCATGTTAATTGTACCACATATGCACAGTACCCTCAGAGGTCAGTTTCCCTAGAAGTGCAGTTATAGACAGCTGTGAGCCATGTGGATGCTGGGAGCCAGGGTCCTCTGCAAGAGCAGCCAGTGTTCTTAATCACTGGATAATCTCTCTGGCCCCTCCTATAGCTCTTAGAACCCAGATGGAGCTTTCCTGGTTGTGCTAGGCTGGCTGTTAAGCAAGTCCCTAGGGTTGTCCCTGCCTTCCCAGCTATGGGACTACAGGTATACAGTGCAACACTGGGCTTTTTCAGGTAGTTCTGGGAATCTAATCAGGCCTTCATGCAGCAAGCACTTCCTCACTGAACCAACCCCCATTTGTGCTTGTTCTAAATGACACAGTCGAGGAAAGTATTCGCTATAGCATGGATGGGGCTGGAAATAGAATTTTAAGGGGAAAATATTAACTATAATCCTCCAGGATCAACTGGTAAAATTTAAAAAGTTAAAAGCATGTAAGCATGTGATTTAAAAATATTTTTAAATTTTAATTTAAACGTTACTTAAATATCTAAAATATTTTAAAAAATAACATTTTTAAGGCCAACGAATGATCAAGTCAGTGATTCCACAGAGTGGTCACTTTGGAGAGATGGAATAAGGAAGAAATCCAGGTGGTTGTAGTGACCTGGCATGTTTCTATGAGTGTTGCGGGATATTTTTACACTGTGTGAAGATATATTGCTATGATTGATATAATAAAAAGCTGAATGGCCAATAGTTAGGCAGAAAGTATGGGCGGGACTTACGAGAAGGAAGAGGAAGAGGAGGAGAATCTAGGTGCATGAGGGAGAAGCCAGGACACACACAGAGGAAACAGAAGGAGGATGGAAGACAGGTGACACCATGTGACAGAACAGATTAATATAAATGGGTTAACTGAAGTTATAAGAGCTAGTTAGGAACAAGCCTAAGCTGTAGGTCAAGCTCTTATACTTACTAAGTCTCCGTGTCATTATTTGCAGTCTGAGTGTTCAAAGATGGTCCTGCAAGAAAGCTTGTTACTTATGGGAGACATGGTGGCCTGTGGTATCTATTTTTTTCTAAATAAACCAACACATTCCCAGGCCTCAAAGGAGAGCTGCCTGTGAACGTGGTAATGCACCATGAAGGAGACCATGTTACTGTGAGTTTCCACACCTAGAGACATGAGGAAATGAAAACAGTCATGTCCATCTTCTTTTCCTTGCTTCTCCTCTCCTCTTGCACATGTGTGATACGAACAGGCTCCCGTGGGTGGGTGTACGTGTATGTATGGGTGTGGAAACCAGAGGCCAGCAGCAGACATCTTCTTCAATCACCTTTCACCTTGTTTGTTTGCTTATTGAGTCAGGGTCTCTCACTGACCCTGGAGCTCACCTGATTTTCCAGGCTGGGTGGCCAGTGTGCCTTGGGAATTCCCAGGTGTCTACCTCCCTGCTTCTGGGGTTACAGGTACATGTTTGCCTGCCTGCCTTGATCTTTTTATTTTGATGTGGGGGCTGGGGAACTTAAAGCTTGCACAGCAGGTGCTTCACTGCTGAGCCTGTCCCCCCAGTCCCTCATTGACTTCCTGGAGGTGCTGCATGAATTTGACCTTCGTCCTCAGCCTGGCTGTCTTAGATCACAAAGGGTATGGACCAATGGCCCAAGTCAGCAGGGTAATACACAGTCAGTTTTGTTTGGAAACTACAGAGCCTAGCTTTGAAGACCAGTGTTGCCACTTTGCAGCTGTGTTCCAAGTGTGTAAGCGCTCTAGGTGTAATATGATGATATATGCATACATTGATTGAGCTCAAAAAAATGATAAGGGGCGGTACTTCCAAGTGCTTACTTGGCACATGATGTGAGTTTAGAATGTAATAATGAGAATGAGAACCAGAGCAATAAATAAGGACAAAGAAGCACTTCTAACAAACAAAATCCTGGGAGGTCGGGGTTGGATGCTTTGACCCGAGATTGTGAATAGGCTCTGGAATCTGTTAATAGTTCTATAGTTCACTTGCCTTCAGTTTTACCTTCTCTCTCGGTTTCCTGGTAAGCACTTTTGAGAAAGCCCAATTTTATTATGGATGAGTGACAGGAAGAAAGGGACTTGGCTGGAAGAGCAAAGAAAGACACTACCACCCAGCCTCCTAGGGAGAGGTAAGCCAGGCCAAGGACTGGGACATGGGGAGTGGGTGGGGGTGGATACTGCTTAGGAAGCCTTGTTTTTATTGTCCTGGCAAAGACCAGAAAGCAGTGTTGGGTAACATTCCATCTCATTTGAAAATTCCAAAGTTCAACAACCAGGGGTGAAATCAGGGTCTCCCAGGATGGCATCGAGAAAGGGTTTCACAGATAAGCCCTGGGGAGTGATAAGTTAGCAAGCCTCGTCTAGGGTGCAGCTCCGTGGTAGAGTGTTTGCCTGGCACGCAGGAGGTCCTCGGTTACAACCCTAGGACCAGAAAAGAAGAAGGCTCAAGGGTCAAGGCTGGAGTTTAGTCCCCAGCACCTTGCTCCTCTCCTTCTCTGGGTCTTGCCAGCAGGAGTCCCCTGCCTCAGTTCCAAAGCTCTGGGCTTCCTGTAGAGGTCTGGCCTGAGAGCCCATCTCACTTCTACCCCCAGTGACTCTGGTTTTGTTCCCATTAAGGGAGCAGAGGTGCAAAGTTGTCTGCCATGAACTCCCCAGCCTCCTGGAAACGGTGACTCTGTCCCTCTTGGGGTCACCCAGGCTCTCTCTGCTGTTCGTGCTGGGGTTTCTGGGAGTTTCCCACATCATCTCGGGTTTGCTGTAAGGTGGCCTCGCTGCTCCCTGCTGCCCCTTCAGCTCCCTTCCGGCAAACCCTTGGGAAGCCGCCAGTGTCCATTCTCCCAGCCTGCGAAAGCTTCATAGCTGAGGCAGGGGTCTGACTGGCAGCTGTCTCCATGCTGAGGGCCAGACCGGCAGTGGAGTTAGTCATGGGGTGGTGACCACTGACTGTTGATCAATGGTGTTCTTGGCCTCATGTTGGCTCCTTGGTGACATCTGAATCTTTGTTGTGCTCAACGCTTCTTTTGTCTTCCCGCTTTCCTGAAATAAGGACCGACAAACAATCCGAGAACCGGAGCCACATGTCCCCAAATGCGTGTGGCTCAGCATTGGTCATGTTTTTCCAATTATCCCTTGTTCTGAATGCCACAGTTAATACGCCTGTGCACACTCACACACATACTCAGGACAATTTTTAGCCAGACATTCAGGCTCCTCTTTTCCCAGAACCCTATGGGCCCTTCAGGACCTGCCCCACCCAGACCCTCAATCTCTGCTCCCGCCCCCTGCAGCCCCTGGCCCTGAGCTCACCCTGCTTTGGCACGCCACTCTCTCAAGACAGGATGGACTTATTTTAGTGTTGCCTGGAATGTCTTTCTTCCCATCTCATTGTTTTTAAATCCTGACCATCTTGCTGAGCAGCAAACGGCGGACCAATGTCACTTTCCAAGGTAGCTCACCCACAGGTCCTGGTTCCAACAGCATCCATCGTTGGTAAAGCCAATCTCATTATTTAGCGTTAAAAGGATAATATTCGAAAGTTGTAACAGAAAAGATACATTTAATTAGACATGCAGATCTTAAAAACTAAAGAAAATAAGCCTAGCATGTGTGGCTTACACTCACTTTCCCATTCCGTACTAAGAGACCTCTAAAGCAGGAAGATGATCGATCTTCAGGCTTAGGCCACTTGTGATACAAAGTGAGTTCAGACTAGCCAGAGCTGTAGAATGAGGCCCTGTTCCAAAATGAATAAATGATAAAAAAAATAAAAAGTATAAATTGGCATGCTGGAAGGATGGCTCAGCAGGTAAATCTGGGGTTGCCAAGCCTGATGACTTGAAGTCAATCTCTGGGATCCGCATGGTGAGGGAGAAAAGCACACCTGCAAATTGTCCTCTGACCTTCCTCGTGTAGCACGTCATGTGCAAGCACCTACACACACAAACATGCACAGGGCAATAAACACAATGTAATTTAACTTATGTAAAATTAATAATGAAATGAGAAAGCTAAGAACTGTCCCTTTCCCTTTAGTTAAGCCTAATTACCATTCATGTTTGTTTGTTTCTTTTCTGTAGGCCTAATCACCAGTCATATTTATTTGTTTTTTTCTTTTCTGTAGTCCTGGAAGGAAGGAGTTTTCCCATATCCACACATAAAACACACAGCATTTTAAAAACAGAACAGAACTGAACCGCCCTTACACATGGCTTTACGGGGGCTTTCTGCCTTTACTCTGTAGTTTTGTGAGCATCTTCCCACAAATAATTCTCCCTTTTATAAATGTTAAAGAATGTCATGAATGACCACATAAGAGCCTTATACTTTTCTGTGTGGGGGGGAACACTTTTATTGTGGAAAATTTCAAACATCCATAAGCTGAAACAATGGTCTAGTACCTCCAATCCATCCCATGATCATTCCAGCTTCAATAATTTAATCTTCCTTCCTTCTATCTTACTACCCTGTTTGTCATCCCCCCCAAGTGGGGGTGGGGTAAAATCAAGACCCAGATGGCATTTTATTTCCCCGTAAACACCAGTTGTTGTTTTTCTGAGATCTGCCCTTTGAGGGAGCGCGTAGCCACGCAAGGGCAATCTTTCAAGGCCCCGTTCAAATGGATCTGTGTTTCATTTGTGACAGCAACATCGATGATTTGAAAAATAGTCACACATCCACGTGCACGTTGTCTTATGTATTCAGCCTGTGGTGGAAGCTTGTAGGGCATATGGAAGTACAGATCTCTTGCAAGAGTTCCAGCCCACAAGCCAGGCCCTGCTGGTCTGATCCACTAACTTGGGCGTTCCATCAAACTCTGCCTTGTGTTTTCCTCCAGTTGGTTCACATATGTGAGCTTTCTCTCCCAACTCCGCCATATTCAAGCCATGGTCTTGAATCATGACTTCTTTCCTGCATAACAGGTCGTATCTGTCCTAATGTGGCTTCCCAATAAGGAGTTGCCCGGGCCTTGGGGACCATCTGCTGTACTCAAGGGAAACTGGGGCTCCAGAGGTAGAAGGAATTCGTTGGGTGAGAATGGTGGTGAGAAGTTTAGGTTCTCTGCTTCCCCAGCCTTTCCTCTTCTCTCTCTTTTCTCTTTCCTTCCTTTTCCCCTCCTCTCTCTCCCTCTCATCCCATTCCCTTTCTTTCTCAGACAGGTCTCATGTACACGGGCTAACCTGGACCTCACTATATAGTCAAGGATGACCTTGAACTCCCTAACATCTTACCTTCGTCTTATAGTGTCATAGCCTGTGGGCGAAGTTTTATGGACCTGAAAGGGCATGGGGATGGCATCTGAGCGTCTTTGCTGAGTTCTCACACTCAAGCTCCAGGGCAGTTTAGGAGCTGAATCCTATACCCTTCCTTCCTAGTCTCCTTCCTCCCAGGTCTTCTGCCAATGAAATCATAGACAGACAAAATCAGAGGGGAAAATGGCAGCTTAGTCTCCTAAGTACCCACTATCTCCCCCTGAAGAATGATGTCTCCTATCCCCCTCTTCCAAGTCCCTGGTACCTGGGGAACTGGCCCTGGAGGCAGACTGAGTTTATATCCCTGTCTATCAGCTTGGAATGGAATGGCTTGCTCATCCATACAAGGACATACTGTGAAGGATATGAGTATTTCTCCCTCTGGGAGTCATGCTACACCATAGACATGGGAGTAGGCAGGGGCTAGCAAGACTTCTGGGAAAGATCAAGTCCCAGAAAGTGAGGGAGAAAAGGAAGTGACATCTAAGAGAGCCTGCACAGGGGAATGCCCAGTTCTGATTCGCTTTGAGAGACAGATGTGAGGAGAAAGACGGCCACCTGACATTTCTCAGCCTGGGAGAGGAGAAGGGCTAACATGGAGTCCTGGTGTTTTCTAGTCTTGGAAGACTTCTAGGTGAGCATCCCTCATATGGGATGTCCTTCTGTATGCTGTAAATATATGTTGCTTTTATTGGTTGATAAATAAAGCTGATTTGTCCAATGGTCAAGCAGAATAGAGCAATGCTGGAAATTCAAACAAAAATTCAGAGAGAAAGAAGGCAGAAGGAGGCAAGATATGAGGTAACAAGCCACGAGCCTTGTGGTAAAATATAAATTAAAAGAAATGGGTTAATTTATATGTAGCCAGTAACAAGTCTAAGCCATCTGCCAAGCAGTTGTAATTAATATTAAGCCTCAGAGTGATTATTTAATAAGCAGCTGTGGGGACTGGTGGGCAGGAAAGAAACTGGTCCAGGGAGACAGGGCAGGACAGAAAAAATCCACTCACACACCCCTGCGTATAAGAATTGTTCTGAGAGATGAAGGCAGCACATTGAAGAAGTCAGTGTTTATGACTCTCAACCCACGTCACAGCCATTTGGTTAAATCTGAGCAAGGCTGACATTGTGAGCCCTGTGCTGCTTGTGGACCTGTTTACACTAAATGTTTACAGAAACTCTACATATGTATCACTTGCTGTTCCTCACTACCTATCTGTCATGAACTATTATTTATTGACTGGTTTTTGGATGGGATCAAATGACCCAGGCTGGCCTGGAATTTACTGTGTAGCGCAGGCTAGCCTGAAACTCTGGCTCTTCCTGCCTCTGTCTTGCAAATACTGGCACTGCAGCTGTGTGCATCCATATCAGCACTCTGCCGCCCCTGTTCTCTCGGTTGCCTCCACGTTTCACATGCCCACTGCTGCTCAGGGCCCACACCCAGCTCAGAGCTATCTCCATGCTAGAAAGCACACATCAGTCTTTCAGCACAGCAGCAGCCCGACCAAGGCTCCTAGTGGAGTCTCATCACAGCCACGGGCTGCTGAGCATGTAAGAGGCAGCATGGGCACTCTGGGGTGTTTGGGGCCACCTTGAGAAGTTAAGAAACTGCTGAAGAATCCCAGACCTTCTCACTTTCCCTTGGCTTAGTAGTTTCATACCAATGGTGTGTGGTGTCACCTAGCATGTGTGGGCACACCACACCCACACTCTCTCTCTCTCTCTCTCTCTCTCACACACACACACACACACATACACAGAGAGACACATACACACATACACACACAGAGATACACATACATACACACATACACAGAGAGACACATACACAGAGAAATACACACATAAACAGATACACACACACACACACACTTTATCCTTTCGATAAGCTCTCCCCTAATACTTCTCATCTCATTAGGAGCATCGATTAAGTGCTTATAGTAAGAATAATTTCATACTAGGGCCTTTTGGAGATAGAAGAAAAGGGACTCCAGGATTGTTCCCTCTTAAAAGGATCCTAACATGGCAATTGGAGATACATCCAAGTCTCTGAAAGCAAAGAAAAGAGAGACTGTCTAGTTGGTTCAACTTTGGAAAAGTCTGCAAAGGGGTCCCAGGAGATCTGGGACCTGCATCTTGGAAAGGGAGAAGACAGGGTGCACCAGCATTGGGGACAGGGTGGGTCTGCAGATAACTGCTGGGAGGAAGGAAGGTGCCTGGCATGCTCTGGGGAGAGGGAGGAGCCAGGCCTAGGTGGATGGCAGGTGCTAACATGAAAGCCTTTGATCAGCAGGCTGGTGATGGAGGGAGCCTGCGTCAGACCATGTCTGCAGGAAGCTTCGCCTGGCATTTTTTTTTCTGGATAGGTGGGGATATGGGTCTGCGTGTATTTTTAGCTTTGTCTTTTCCACTCTTTTCTGAGCAATGACTCTAAGAGCTTCCAGCCTGAGGTCATCTGTTTTCCTAGTCCCTGCTCCAGAGAGGCAGATGCCAGCTCCACCACCTCACACAGAGGCTGCTGCCGCCCCGGCACTGACCCCAGGAGAGCAACGTGTCCTGGACCACAGGGGCAGCCTGTGGGAGGCCATCCCTGTGGCAGGCACAGCAGTCCTGAGCTCTGCCAGGATGTCACCACTCATTTCTGGCACAGTCCTAGAGGAGAGTTTCTGTGGTCCCCAGATGCCCGGCTCCAGTTCCCCTCATGGCCAGCATGAGCTTTACCCCTCAGGCTGAAGTCTGCAGAAGGACATGGGGTGGGGGCGGGGGACTAGATCCAGGCTTAGGATTGCATCTGTGGGCCTCAACCGCAGTCATAGACAGCTCTGCCTTTCGTGTCACTCTCTCCTCAAAGCTGGCTCCTTGTCCTTCCCGCCACCACCATGGGTGTTTCCAGTGTCTGCTTTCTTCATTTAAGCCGCACACCCGCAGTCACTCATTCAGGTCTTTATTTCTAACTGCACAGCTTGGCCTGAAGCCTGTTTTCTGCTCTAGGCCCACATTTTCAACTCCCCGGTGGATATTACTACTGGGAAAACATGATCAGTGCAACTCTTAACCTTTATTCCCCTCCAGACCTGAACTCCTTTGAGCCAACTGTTTGTGCCAGAGGCGTCTCCTCCCAACCAGCCACTGCTCCCTTTGCCTTTCTCAACCAGAGAGACAAGATAGGTCCACTCTTGTCCCGTTTGTTCACTGATGCTGTCACAAACACCAAGGTAAAAGCTCCTTGGAAAGGAAGAATTTATTTTGTATTAAATTCTGGATAACACTCCATCACCGAGGAGAATCAGGGCAAGAACTGAAGGCAGGAACCTGGACTGAAGCGGAGACGGTGGAAGGGCACTGCTTACTGCCTTGCTCCCTCTGAATGGTGCTCAGTCCCTTTTCTTATTCAACCCAGCATCCCCTGCCCAGGGGTGACACCACCCATAGTGAGCTGGACCCTCCTGCATCAATCAAGTCAAGACTTCCCCACACTGGCCTTGGCAGTCCCTCAATGATTGAGACTTCTTTCCAGGCGACTCTTGGTAGTTTCGAGTTGGCAATAAAAAGCAACAGGACAAGTTCTCAACACACCTTTTGTGTCACTGACGTATCTTCCAGTCCAGCCCACAGTCTCTTCTCACCCCACCACTCTCTAAGGGTACTTCCCTCCTCTTGTGTCAGCGAACCTCAAGACCTCTATCTGCCTTTAAGTTCCTTCCATGCGTCATTTTCTCCTCCTGTTTGGTTTTAACTCCTCCATTCCTCTAGTCCAGGCACATCCAGGATAGTTCTGAATGCAGCCCAACACAAAACCAAAAATTTACTTAAAACATTATGAAAATATTTTTACATTTTTTTGTAACTTGATTGTGCTGACTTTTGTAGGTGACAGTGCCATGCAAAATAAATGTGTTTGCAACCGGTGGACCATGATTTGGACACTCAGATTTAGTACGTGGTCCAAGGGGCCGGTTCCCTACTGAATGTCTTTGTCCAGTGGTTCTCCTCTACTGCAAGTTGCTCTCCCTTCTACCCTTCATGTCCCCAGCAAGGGTTTCATCATCTAAGGGTAAACTTGAATTTTTAAAGGATTTAAAACATTCCTACTTTGAATTGTCCTGAGACAGCTTTCATGTTGCAAAAGAAAACCAGCTCTGTTGTTGTATGTTTTCTCTGTCCACTTTTTATCCACCAGAACAGTGTCACTCAACTCGGTTGCCCAGTTTTTTTAGTTGGCATCTTATGAGAAGTACAGAACTCAGCAGGAATAGTCTTGGGAAAGATTTGTTGAGGGAAACCCTTATGCAAGACACAGGAGAGGGAGTTAGGATAGGTGAAGGCGACCTTCAGACAACAGTGGGGTTTGACCCTTTGGAGGAAAGGAGGACGACTAGAGAGGAAAGGTTGGAGACTACAGAACAGCTTTAGGAAAGTTATAGCCAAGAGGAGGGGTCTGAGCAGTCCCAAGTCACCTGGGGGCCTCTGTTTCCAGGCATGGGCTAGCATCTGTCCTCCTGCTGTGCTGGGGCATTGCTGGGATGGTTATTGGGAAGCCTGACTTCACAAGCACTAAGGTGGATCTATCAGGGCATGGAGGAGCCCCTGTCCACACGCTTGTCTCCCAGAGATTCTGATCACTGCATTCTACATGCTTGTGAATAAAGATTTTACCACAGACATACTCAAACTCTAGCTCCTTCCAGGACTGAAGAATTAGTGCAAAAATTATTGGCATGAGCTGTTTTCCCAAAGAGAATTCCCCAGGGAAAGGGAATCTGAAATCATCACCACTCTAAGCCAGAACTGTTGTTATCATCATACCATCCCATTCCGACTACCACTTCCTCCACAAACACAGCCTCCGCTCTCACCACCATTGCCACCAAAAGCACTACCGTGGTCATCCCGCAACTGTCACCACCACAACCATCACCACCATCACAACCGTCATTATTATCAGCCACATTTTCACCACCACCACAACTTATACCACAGCAACCACCACCACAGCAACCATCGTATCACAACTACCACTATCACCACAACCACCACCACTATTACCACAACCACCATCATCACAAACATCACCACCACCATCACCACCACTACCACCATCACAACCACCACCAGCATTACCATCACCACCACTACAACCATGACCACTCCCAGCACCACAACCATCACCACCACAACCATTACCACTACCACTATTTCTAATCACCACACCGCTCCTCTCATCATCCGTCATTATCACCATCAACATCATTGCTGCTGTTGCCACCACCACTCACACCATTTATAACGACCACTATAGCCAACACCACTGTCAGTGCTACTGTGTCACCACCACCATTTCCAAAATTACCCACAATGCCTGCACCATGAAATCAGAGAGCACAATAAGAAGAAGAGGAATGTGATTACAAGCTCCAGGCCCTGGTCTTTGGCTCCATCTTGGGCACTGGTTTTCTGTGTGACTCTTGCTTTCGTCATTTAAATGACTCCATTTTTTGTTTTTTGTTTTTCACTTAGTGAATGGCAGTTAGTCTGCTGAGCCACACTTTCCTACATTAAAGAAAGTGGCCAAGACCACTATACACCTGACCAGCTGCCAATTCTAAGGCCAAAGAGTCAGTGGTGCTGCTTGGTAATAGACCACAGGAAAGGGTTCGTGAAAGCAGTGGTCATGGTAGCTGCAGAATGAGGAGTGACCTTGCCCTGATTAGAATATCCAAGGGCAATAAAAGGGATTTTATATCTTAGTTGGTTCTTGTAGGAAGCAATAAATGCCTTGCTGAACTCTGGGATAAGTTAAGAACTTAGGGGCCAGGCATTAATTCATACCCACAGAAGCCATCGCTGCCCGTCTCGTGGCTGAGCTGGGCCTGAGATCCTCGGACACCAAGTGTTCTCCAGAGTTGCTGGAAGAGGATGGTGGCTAGGGTGGAGCCTGTCTGGATGGGGACAGGAATGTTGCTCGAGTACAGCTCAAGGGTGAAATGAAGGCCATAGACCCTGGGTGATGACAGAGACAGTTGCTGCAAGCCAAAGTCCGGGCCACATCTGGGCTGCCGATTGCACAACCCAGTTGTCGGCCGGGCCCTCTGACTCCCTGGGGGATGCGTTGGCTGGGAGACTGGAGGAGGGTGAGCTGAAGGCCCTGGGAAAACTCAGCACCTGCCCTTGGACCTGGTGTGTCTCCTTTTACTTGATGGTACCCTGACTGAGTATGAAAGCAGGGGGCAGGGAGAGTCACACCTTTTAGGTTCCTAGTTTCCCCTTTGTTCTGCAGCTCTATGACTCCCATGTTCCTAAAAAGGGAATTTCCACAGTTCCCTTCCCACCCTTCCTGGGGACAAGGCAAGGATGGAGGGTTAACTGAGGGGCAAATGGGAGATGGAAATTCCCTTAAAGTTGGCAGTAGTGGGAGGAGCCATGTAAAAGCTTGAAGCTACTAAGCTGTGGCTTTGAGTCCATTCCTGGAAGAAGGCACTCTCTGTATTACTCCAGCCCCGAACCCTGTATATTACCTCTCAACACCCAAGGGCCTTTCTTCCTTGAACTGGTAAAAAACAAAAAACAAAGCTCTTGTTCTATCTTCATTCTGTTGCTGTGATAAACACCATGACCAAAAGCAACTTGGAGGAAGACAGGGTTGTTTCACCTTACAAGTTAAAATCCATCACTGAGGGAAGTCAGGGCAGGAACTCAAGCAGGAACTTGGAGGCAGGAACCATGGAGTTACTCTGATCTAGCTTTTTTTTTGGAAGCCATCATCATGGAAGATTTTTTTCCCAAGAACACATCAAAAGTTTATCCACCATGACCACATAGCTTTCACTCCAGAGATGTAGTGATGGTTCTACATATGAAAATCAATCAATGTAATCTACCAAATAAACTAAAATCAAAACAAAGAATCAAAAATGATCATCTCATTAGATACAGAAAAAGTCTGACAAAATCTAACATCCCTTCAAAGACAACACTCTTGGAAAGAGTAGGGATACAAGGAACTTGCTGCAACATAATAAAGAAAATTCACAACAGGCCTATAGCTAGCATCAAGTTAAATGGAGAGAAACTCAAAGCAGTTCCACTAAAATCAGGAAGAAGGCAAAGCTGTCCACTTTTTCCATATCTGTCCAATATAGTATTGGAAGTCTAGCTAGAACAAGAAGACAACTGAAGGAGACCAAGAGGATACTAATTGGAAAGGAAGAAATCAAAGTATCAGTATTCTCAGATGACATAAGTGTGGTGGTTTGAAAAATGTGCTCCATTGGAAATGACAAAGTAGTGAGGCGTGGCTTTGTTGGAATAGGTACATAACTTGTTTGGAGGAATTGTGTCACCCTGGGAATTTTCATTAAGGTCTTCTTTATTCAGGCTGTGCTCACTGTGGTAGACAGTCTATTTCCTACTGCCTGTGGGTCAAGATGTTGAACTCAGCGCCTTCTCCAGCATCACACCTGCTTGTTTGCTGCCTTGTCATTATTCTCCCTTTGAAAGGCAGCTTTTGGCCTGTGTCTTTGTTTGTTTGTTTGTTTGTTTGTTTATTGTTTGGTGTGAAAAGACACCATGATCATAGCAACTCTTATTAATAAAACAATTAATTGGGGTGGTTCACTTTCAGTCTCAGAGGTTCAGCCCATTATCACCATGGAGGTGAGTGATCTAGCTTTTTTATACAGCCCAGGACCACTTTCCCAGGAAATAGTATTGTCTGCAGTGGGCCAGGCTCTCCTACATCACTTTGGACAATTAAGACACACCCATAAGCCATAGATAGGCCCTCAGGCCAATCTAGAGCAGGGCAGTATCTCAATGAGACTCCTCTATCAGGTGACTCTAAACTGTGTCAAGTTGACAGTCAAAGCTAAGGAGAGCAATTCTGACCTCACACAGTCCACTTTCCTGTGAATCTGTTCTGCTCCCTGACCACCTCCCCATGCAGATGTAACTTACAGCTGGGACTCAGCAAGAGGAAGGCAGAGCCCCGATCCATCAATGTGGCTCAGACCATGTGTCCCTTTGAGAATGCAGTCTGCATGCCTTCCTAGCAGGACTAGGGCTCCCGACAATGGGGGTAGAGTACTCCAAATACTGAGGACCCACAGACTCACGGACCAAGTACATGGACCAAGGAGACATGCACTGATGAAAGGGGAGCCTTTTGACATATTTCACTTGAGTACAGGTACAAGACAGAGAAAATACTGTACTTTCTCCATTCTAGTACTTTCTCCATTCTAGGTGTTATTGGCCATGATGAGCACTAGTTTTGTTTGGAGAGGGGTTGGGAAGCCATGAAATGGAAGTGGGTGAGTAGCCTGCAAAATTGATCTCATTTATAAAGATACTTATTTTTGCAATACTGAGGATTGAACATGAGACCTTGCCTCTCCCTGCTCTCTCCTTGCTCTTCTGTTTTGAGACAGAGTCTTGATAATAAGAAGCTAGAACTGTTAAGTCCAGGCTGGCCCTGAACTTGTTACCCTCCTGCATCAACTGATGAGTAGATGGGATGATATGTTTGTGCCACCAGACTCTGCTTAAGCTGCTTCTATCCTCATCAGAATGTTGGGCTTCCAATATGGAGCAAACATTTTTTACTGTCTGGGTTTCTTTCCATAGCTTAGAAGGATATGAAAAGGCCCTGTGGGGTATGAAATAATCTCTCTCTTTCTTCCAAAGCCTTATTCCCAATTCATTCCTCTTTCAAGGGACACAGTAATTAAGATTTCAGAGAGGACCTTAAACGACACCTCCTGGCTCTGTTCTGGTAGATCTAGGAGCAGAAATCTATCTCAGGACCCTTTGGGGAGACTCCGTGGTCTAAATTCTCCCCTGAAATTCCTAAATTCTACAAGGAAACACTGTACCTGCTCATACGCTCTTTCTCTCTTTTATTCCCAGTTTCTTCCTTTGGAAGCATGGTGCTCAGACCGCTCCTCATCTGGATCCCCCTCTGTTTGTCAACATCCTGTTTAACTCAGTGAGCTCACAGTGAACACCATACATCAAGGATGGTGTGGCGCCCACAGGATCTTCCTCAGTGATGACTTCCACATTTCTCATTCCGTTTGTTTTCTACAAAGTTTGTAGTCAATTAAAATTCTTGTGCCTTTTGTGCATCCGTTTCCTATATCGTGGGCATCTGGATTTGGTTGTTTCTTTTGCACGTCAAAGATTTTGCATTAAGGCTACATTTTTAAACACCTCATTTTATTAGGTTCCCTTTAATCTCAGTCACTATTAGTTTCCTGTAGTTGCTATAACAAATTATCCCAAGAGCCAAATGGCTCAAAAATAACAATTTGTAGCCTTGGAGATCAGAAGTCCAAAATGGATTCTACTGGATGTTTTGCTGTTATTTTCTCAGGATTGAAAACATTCCCCTGACGGAAGGCAGGAGGGAGGCACGCATGATTCAGGAAGCTCATGAAGCACGCAGGATTCAGGAGTCTACTTCCTGAAGTGTTATAAGCACTGACCAATGACTGGGAGAGAGGACACTCAGCGGCGCTGCCTATAAGTTGGACAGGGGCATAGCTTCTGTGAGTAGTCTCCCATGCTGGTGTGGGCTTTCCTTTGGCTGTCTTTGAGTTACCCACTCTCCTGCAGGTAACTCCAGTAACTGTTCTATCAAAGTCCATACAGAAAGACAGCCACGTGTTTCCTCCCATAGGTAGATCTTCTATTTTAATTTATATATGTATATGGGGAGGGTTATGGGTACAGGTAGTGAAACTAGAAATCACAACATGAGAAGGGAACAAAACAGACCTTAAATGAGGGGCGAGTGGAAGGAAAAATGGTAATAGACTATATATTACATGAAAGTGGAATGGGGGACCACTGGGGGAAGACAGGGATGAGCAGCTGGAGTGGGAAAGGGAGGGGAGGGGGCATGAGGGGGATCAATAAAAACAATGTATGAAATTGCTTATTTTGTGTGCTAATTAGATTTAAAAGTAAAATAAAGTCCCAATTCCCTCCAAAAGATACTTCCCATGGCAGTGCCTCAGTTTGGGTAAGGTCCCAGTTCTCATCTCAGAAGAGACGTCCAGAAGGGAGTCTGCTCGCCATCTACCCAGCTCCTCATTGTTGGCTTCCTCCCATCACTCCCACAGCCCCTCCTGCTCAGGTCCGCATAGGTGGCTCTCCTCCACCTTGACTCTGGCAGGACTTTCTGTTCCTTGGCAACTTTCTTAGAGGCCTCGTAGTTAGACCCTGTGAGCCTGCCTATGTGCACCTTCGCGTTGTTTCTGCTTTCCTGCTCTGGGTGCAAGTGTCTCTCCACATCTCCATCTCCTCCCGGACTCCTCTCTTACTGTCTTCTCTTACTGGTGGCCCCACCAAGTGGGACCGTGGCTTTAACACGAAGTTACTGAGTCTTTTTTTTAACCTTTCTAATTGGCACACACTAAGATTGTCCGCATGCTATGTTTCATTAAGATAGTTTCATCCAAGTGTCCTTCTATTTACCCTCACATCCCATCCCAAAGCAGGTGACTTTGAGTTTCTACCTGCACCTCAGAGTCCTGTGCCAGGTGGCCCAAGTGACTTCTCCACCCGGCTGATTCGCATAGGCCCAGCTTGGTGTCCACACATCCTGCTCACCATCTTCCTCCGAAAGGCTTCCTTGCTCCCACCATAAGCAATCCCCGTTACTTCCCACTGGCATAGAGCTCCACTCTTAAACCACACACAACTTTGTCCCCAATTCCCCAGCCTAGGACTCGTCCCTAAACTCCAGTGTCATATGTTTCCTGTCACCTTTGCTGTTTTGTTTTCTTTTTCCCCTCTCTCTTAAAAAGCTTTTAATAACTCTTCCACAGTTTCATAATTTATACAATGCATCTTCATCATGTCTACTCCAAACTCGAGTCTCTCATATTCCCAGATCTCCCTACATGTCTGCCCCTCCACTCCAGGGTCCCTCTCCCTCCCTTTTGTTGGTAGCCTATTTAATCCAGTTGGCCCTGCCCTCTGGACTGTCAACTGACACGGTTGGCTTCATTTTGATCAGGTAACCACAGCTGCCGTGAGTCATGAATGTACCGAAGACAGCATTCCACCACCCTCCTCCCCGCCGTCAGCTCTTACATTCTTTTTGCCTGCTGTTCCTCAGTGTCATGTGAGCCTTGTGGGATGACCTTGCTAAAACCCACCTGGCACATCATAGCAGATGCTGTCAGTGCCTGTATCCCAGCTCTTTCCCAGAACAGGGCATTCTAGATTGACCACCCACCCCCAGGGCCCATGTTTATGTCACAGGCAAACTTGTCTGAGAGGAGCTGCGCCTAGTGGCGAAGCCCCAGAGTCAGCATCACAGCCTTGGGAATCATGTCCACTGGTGACAGAGAAGCTGCCAGCATTGGCTAAGCATCCCATCTGGAGAGGGGGCAAGAGTTCTAGAAAGAGACTGGGTAGTGTGTCTGAAAAGTTAGGGGCGGGCTAGAAGGGGAGACGAAGCGGGTGGGGAGTTTAAGGGAGAGTCTGCATCTTGTCTGAAGTCTTACGCATCTTGGTGCTGGTTGCACAGAGGTTTGAGAGCTGCTGAACATGATGTCATGGGTAGACTCAAGCAATTCCATCAACAATTCTTGTAATCGCAAAAATAGGTTGTGGGAGTGAGACAAGACACCTCTAAAGTAAGCTGAGATCGTGACATAATCCTTAGTCACCCCCGGGGAGCCTTGCCCCTCACCATCTTAGATGTACAACGAAAGGCCATATCTCTGCTGGACAGTCACAGCTGCCCTGAGTCTATATTGTCAGTTTATAGCCGCTAGCATCTGAGCTTCCCGGCAGGGTTATAGACTGCTAGTTTATAGCCGAAGGGGTTTGGGGGCACTGGGGCTTCCTGAACCCACTGGGGACAGCATTGGCCCTTTTCCCAGGCCTGTTTCTGGGGAATCCAGCACCCTGGGCCCAGACTTCCCTTCTCTTAGGCCAGGACTCCAGGGCCCACACGACACTTTCACATATGTGTATAATTTCGTGGTTTATATTGGTCGTTTTCTGTCTTTAATTAAATTCCTTTTGGAAAAGAAATCTGTCTTCACAAAACCAGGGGATTAGGGTTTTTTTTTAAGTTTTGTTTTTGATTTTTGTTTTTTGCTCCGTCTGTACCATGGTTTGGGACCTTTTGTAACTGATGTTTATGCTGGGGGCAGGAAGCACCTGCCTAAGCTGTGGGAGGGAGGTGCAGTGGGGCTCAGAGCGAAGTGACAACGTGAAACAAGGCAGGTGACAGAGCCTACGCAAATTCCTGTCCCTGAGCTTACATCATTTACACTTAGATGCCCATTTTTAGGGAGCCTCCCAAAGTATCAAGACCCCCAAAACTCTCAGCTCCCATCCCCTTTGGCACCCCTCCTCCCTCATCCTGTGTGGTCAGATCCCAGCTTGGATGCTCTACCATCAAAGGCAAAAAGACATAGCTGGCCTGTCGTGATCTATTTGTCTTGGGAGAGCTTGTTCCTAGGAGGGCCTCCTTGGGCCTCCCCCAGCCAGGAATAGCACGGATTCTACATGATCAGCCCGCCCACCTGCCTGCCCGCCAGACCTTCTGAATTGCTTGTTTTTATTAAAATTCTTTTTGCACGCGCAGCCCTGGGTTGTATGTGGATCTTGGATGGGGCGGTGTGTAGGACCCGAGGAAAGGAAGGCCACAGGCTTAGTTGGCTTGCCATTCCAGGGTAACAGAGAATGGAAGGCCGTGAAAGGAACCAAGAGTTATGTCCCAGAACTGGACAGGGCATGGCACTGGAGCCACAACAGGCAGGCTCTGGCTGGGCCTGAGCTCCCAGTCTCCACAGGTACTAAGTGCTAAGTGCCTAGGAGCACCATGGAAACAGGAGGGTGGCACCCCTCCTAGGAGTGACCTCTGCTCCCAAGCAGGCCAATCACAGAGGAGGTAGGGCTATTTGAGCCCTTTCTAGGGTTTCCCACGTGCTTGTCTGGTTCCCGGATCCCAAGTCCAGATTCCTTGGACTTTGAGCGTCACTGCCACAGGCCCAGACATTCCTTGTCTGCGCTTGGTGGGGAGCAATGGTCCCAGACTCCAGAGTCAAATGTGTTTTGTATGGTTGGGCTTATGCACAAAGAATTTCTGTACCCGTCACTCAGTCCAATTTACCTGGAGACTGATTTCTTTATTGCTTCTTCATGTCTATCCCCTCCTGGACACCTAAGCATTCTCCAGGGAAGGTCCTAGGTGGCCCAGAGAGAGGACAGCAGATCATGGCATGAGGACTTCTCACAAAAGTGAATGCTTTTCAGTGTTCAAGTCAAAGGGCCAGGTCTCTGTTCCCAACAGTCTGGGCTGTGAGCCCCTGCTGGTATGATCCTCCACAGCAGGCCTACTAGTTGGGGTAGAGGGTACAGAGTGGGGGAGCAGACTTCCAGTCAGGAAATTGCAAACGTTCCAGGGTCCTCAGCCAAAGGTTCAATGTGGAAAAGTGCGGGCTCCAAGTTGGTTCCTAAGGAGGAGGAGAGAAGTAGTGGACCCGAGATGCTTGTCCCAAGCGTGGACCTTCCCTTGGGGCAGAAGCCGAGTAGTAGGTGTTGCTATTTTGCTACAGTTACCAGTTACAAACCGTGAGTCAACAGCCCCACGTGGGGTTTATTGGTAGAGAGGAAAAGAAGGGGGGGTGATAAGGGGCCAACCAGAGTGGGGAGAGAGGAGGGGGAAAGGTGGCAGCGGAGCTTAAACAAAAAGGGGGGGCACGCATGCGCACTGAGTCCCATAAGGAGTGACGTAGTGTAGCTGCATCACTGTGCGTGCCCCACTGGTCGTAAGGGTGCAAGGTCAGTATAAGGGCGGAGTTCCAACAGTAGGAAAACCATGTGGAGCCAGCACCTTCCCTACTACGCAGTCCTGGTTCCTAGGAAAATACTGCTAGAGAATCCTGGTTCTCAGTCTGTGGGGAAACTGAGGCACAGTGAGACAGAATTTGTTCTAGACAAGACCAAACTTTCAATATTTAGGGAGCGTGACAGAGAAAGGGCAGTATTAGCACAGGGGAATGGAGTAGGGGAGGTGGGCTTGGTGCAGTCTTTCCCCGATCCAAGAGAGCTGGGGTTCTGGGGGTCCCCATCTAGGAGAACTGGGGCTTTGGGGCCCCCCATCCAAGAGAGCCAAGATAATGATGTGATGAGATGAAATGGTGTATGGGGCACAGGCGTGGGGGAGCAGCTTCCAGATAAGTCTTCATCTTTGTCCCTCCTTGGCAGGCGTGCTCCAAGCAGCGGGGCTTCTTTCTACCTATTTTCAGGAAGCTACAGGCCCTCCAGGCACCATGCTGACCAGGATACAGGCTGGGAATGTGCTGGCCTGGTCTGGGAGAGTTTTGTGTGCCACCAATGCTACCAGCTGCCTATCCTCCCTCCTCTTGGTTCCTGGGGCCAGAGCCAGGCTTTAGAGCATGCAGCCTGCCTGACAGCAGCAGGGTATTTCACTGGGGGGTTTTGATGAGAGCCTCTGCATTTGGAACCTATTATTTAATCACTAATTTCCTCCTCCCGTCAACCCCTTCCACTCCGTCTCAGCTCGGTGCCCCCGCCCCAGATTAGATCTCCATGTGGTGCTTTGCAGTGATCCCTGACAGGGCT
Source organism: Mesocricetus auratus (assembly GCF_017639785.1). Lineage (NCBI taxonomy): Eukaryota > Metazoa > Chordata > Mammalia > Rodentia > Cricetidae > Mesocricetus > Mesocricetus auratus. The sequence goes on along the minus strand of NW_024429266.1, from coordinate 146,784,884 downwards.
TCTGTGCTGGAAGGAGAGGGTAGCTTAGTCTGCAGGTACAGAGAAGGGACAGAGCGGTCCAGACCTGAGTCTGCAGGGCTGGAGGGTGCCAAGGGGTCCAGACCATGACCCCAGGAACTTGGGTATGAGCTATGCCTGCCCAGGGAGTATGTTAGAGCTGCTATCCCCAGAAGCTCTGCTCAGTCCAGCCAACACCCAAAAACTTTATTGCCTCCAGGTCCCACCTCCTTGAGGCTGAGGGAGGGAGCCAGCCCCATATTTGGCAAGGCTGGATTTGGTGCCTTGTAGTATACTGAGGGCCTTCCCCCACATCTGGCCCAGGCCTAGCCCAGTTCCAGGTGTAGCTCCCCTCAGAGACTCCCCAGTCATTGAAGAATGGATTAGACCTGGGCATGGAGGAGGGCACTGACCTCAACAAATGGCTCTTCATGGCACAGGAGTGGTGAAGGGGAGGCTATTATTCCTCTCTTCTCAGCCCTCTTCATGAGGTGACAGAAAAGAGGGCATGAGAAATGTTTACTTGGTACCTCATGCGTCCCTGGCCTTGATCACATGTGGTAGTGTTTACATCACCACCATCACCAATCCCACCACCACCATCACCACCACCACCACCATCACCACCATCACCAATCCCACCACCACCATCACCAATCCCACCACCACCATCACCAATCCCACCACCACCACCATCACCACCATCACCAATCCCACCACCACCACCACCAATCCCACCACCACCACCATCACCACCATCACCAATCCCACCACCACCATCACCAATCCCACCACCATCACCACCACCAACACCAATCCCACCACCACCACCATCACCAATCCCACCACCACCACCACCACCAACACAAACACCAATCCCACCACCACCACCATCACCAATCCCACCACTACCACCACCACCATCACCAATCCCACCACCACCACCAACAACAACAACACCAATCCCACCACCACCATCACCAATCCCACCACTACCACCACCACCACCACCATCACCAATCCCACCACTACCACCATCACCAATCCCACCACCACCACCACCACCAATCCCACCACTACCACCACCACCACCACCATCACCAATCCCACCACCACCACCACCACCAATCCCACCACTACCACCACCACCACCACCATCACCAATCCCACCACCACCACCATCGTTACCGTCCTTATCAAAGCTACCATGTTCACCGTCATCTCCAAAACCACCCCCGCCACCATCCTCCCCACACCACCTCCACCGTTATTGTCACTACCATCACCAAATCACCACTATCACCACTGTCATCATTGTCGCCATCATCCCTGTCACTGCTGTCAGCAGCAGAAGAAGCAGTGGTACCAACTTTTGTAGGCTGCTTTTATGTGCCAAACAGTGTCCTGAACTCTTTATGCTGTCACCTCACCATGAGGCCCTGTTCGGTAACTTCCTCAGAGTCAGAAGTGACAGGAACAGGATCTGATGACCACAATTTTCCCTGCATCTCAAGGGCTTCAAGCCAGGAGTCCCATGAAGGAAGGCCTGCCTTTCTTTCCCTGCAGACCCAGAAAAGGCTGGTCAGTCTAAGGAAGGGCAGGGGAATCTTGGGAAAGCTAGGAGAGAGAGAGAAGAGACCTTTCACCTGTGACCCCATGCATAGCAAGCCCCCCCCTCAGTCCCACCCCAATACACACTAGCTTCTTCCCAGGCCCAGCTCACCCTGAGACTCCTTGCTCCTTCTCTCATTCCTCTGAGGTTGAGACCCATCACTTGTCCTTTATTTTTCTCCATGGTCCTGGTGATGAGACTTCACTCTCCCACCTGAGAAGTTCTTGAAGGGAGACATAGCAGGAGGGCCAAGGATGAGGTGAGAGTTGCAGGATAAATGGGCTTCTACTCTGTACTTCATTGCTTCCCGCCTTGTGCGAGTGAGAGCCCAGAGGGAAAAGCCTCCTCCGTCTCTCACCCACTCACCATACCCATTGCTGTTTGCTAGTGGAGACTGTGGGAAAATGATGACTACTACAGTGATGACAATGGTGGTGATGGTTATGAAGAAGATGGTGGTGGTGATGGTGATGATGGTGGTGGTGATGATGGTGGTGGTGATGGTGATGATGGTGATGATAATGGTGGTGGTAGTGATGATGGTGGCAATGATGGTGATGATGATGGTGGTGGTGGTGATGATGGTGGTGATGATGGTGATGATGATGGTGGTGATGATGATAGTGATGATATGATGGTGGTGATGATGGTGGTGATGATGGTGATGATGATGGTGGTGATGATGGGAGTGGTGATGATGATGGTGGTGATGATGGTGATGATGATGGTGGTGATGATGGGAGTGGTGATGATGATGATTGTTTCCTAGCCTTGAGTTCTAACCAACAGTCCTGGTACAAGATTGGTCTAATCTCCCACTTCTACTGAAGATGCTTAAGCCAGGCACTTTCTTCCTGAAAGGAAGCTGAAATCTAGATTTCATAATCGGGGTATAGTTATGTGACCAGGTCCAGAGACACCCAGACTGGACTTCAAAGCCAGGTTGAGGAAGACTTATTCTGGGGATGGCAGAAGCAGCCTCTAGTGCGAGGAACAGCAGTGATACAGGGAAGTACCAGGGGCTTGTGGTTCCAAAGGTCTCTGCAGCATCTTTTGCTGTATTCTGGATTTCTGAGCCTGTTTTCTACCCTTGTGTACAATTCTGGGTGAAGCTGAGTAGCCTTTCTCCTCTTGGATCAGCCTGACTTGGATTCTGTCATTTTGGGGTCTTGAGCTTTCTTCACTGGCCTCCCACTGTACTGTGTTCTGTTTAGCCTGCAATCCACACATACATGAACAAGGCACTAAGTTGACATTCTGCCTGGCTCCAGGGCTGGCCTCCACTCAGACACATGTGGTTTCCTACAAGAGACTTGGGTGAGGATGAAGGTAAGTGGTGTCATGAACAGATGGCCTTTTGGAGTTAGAACCAGAACCCAGCCCTACCCTTTCACAAGAGGTAGAGCCTGTAAGCAATATGAGCCACTGTTTTCAAATCAGCGTAGCAAATGCTGCTCTGTACCAATTGTTGCAAAGGTCCATTGAGATGGTTAATCACCAAAAAGCCCCTGAGGGAATGTTCAGCTCGTAATGGTGCTAGCATATATTCCTCTAACCATTGTCTCTGGTTTTCCCTCCCCTCTGTCCATTTTCTTTGCCATGAGAGCTTGTAGTTGTCCTCACTGTAGTGTAGATGAACCTTTGCTAACCTTCAACAATTCCCATGACTGTGGTTCCATAGGACACTAGAGAGGAGATGTAGGTTGCATATCCTTTCTCCAAAATGTTTGGCAGAGTTTCAGACTTTGAAGCTGTTAAAACTCTGAAATATTTGCACATATGTAATGAGATACCTTGGGGACAGAAGCCAAGTCTACACACAACATACATTTACACTTCATAGGCTGTAGACACATCAGCTGTAAGTAATTATATATGATATTTTAAATGACTTTGTGCATGAGTCAAAGTTTCATGGTATGGAATTTTCTACTTGTGGCATTTTAGCATAAAGAAAATTTTGGGTTTTTTTTTTTACCATTTTGGATTTCAGATTTTTGGATTAAAGATACTCAATAGTTACAAGCAGAGATTTGAAATCCTCTTTCACAGCTGACTGTACTTTCTTGGGATTCTATCATTAAGACAAGAGCATGCTTTAGGTAGGTGCTAATACAGAGGATGGGTGGGCAAGGTTTGAAGCAAGCAGAACAGATCTATCTGAAGCCTGGAAATAAGGCCAGATGATCCTCAGCTGTACAAGTGAGAAGAAATGATGAAAGTTTTAGACCACTGACTTTTTTGAGATCATTTGTTATGTAGCACCCCTGAGGCAATTGCTGACTGATACATTTTCTATGGAGGAGCATGATGATAGACTACAGATGCTATGAAGACTTCTGATTTATCTACTACTGTCTTGCTCTCCTTACATATGAAAACTCATTGTTGCCATCCAGATCCTGCACCTCTGCACACGATGTCTACATTTCAGGTGGCAAAGCAGAGGAAAGGTCAAGGGTGAAGGATTAGGGCAAGAGCTAGCAAGGAACACCTATTAGTATGTTGCTTGCGTAGGCTTTCCCAGAAGCTCCTTGGATTATATATTTTTCTTGTTCTGCTTGTGTTACCCAGAATGATGTTTAATGCTATGAGTTCTGGTAAGCTGCCTTATTTCCCAAGTTTCAAATGTATTCATGTGGAGGTCAGAAGAAAACCTTGGGTGTCATCTACAGGACTGCCATTCACCTCCTTTTGAGATAGGTGTCTTCCTGGCCTGGAGTTAGCAGTTAGCCTAGGGTGACTGATCAGTGAGACCCAGAGATCTCTGCCTACCAACACTGGGGTTTCAGATGCATGCCACCACATGTGGGTTCTGGGGGTTGAATTCGGGTTCTTGTGCTTTTGAGACAAATACTGTAAGGCTGTCTCTCCAACCTAGGATCTGATGACTGTTAATGAACCTTGTGACTTCCCTGGACAGACTGGAGATTCTGATGGTAAGGGAGTATAGATGCCCTGGATTTATCAAGAGCCTACTACTAATTTGCTCTGGGATACTGGCCTGGTGCTGAGGAGAGAGGGAAAGACAGACGAAAATAAATAGTAAGTATGTCCCCTGCTGAGGTCCTGTATGGAGAGACATCTCAATGGGCTCAGCTCTGCCAAATGTAAAATGTGTCTAGGAACCATTCATTCCTTCCCCGTTCTCTTGTCCCCACTTTCCCTTTCCAGCCCCCACAGCCCTGAGATACAGCACTGATAGTGAATGAGTTAGACGCAGACTGACCAGCTTCAAAGCCTTTTCTTTCACACTCAGAAGTATTCTGACGCCATCACTCAAATGGAGACGGGAAGCTTGGGGTTGCACCAAATACCCTTTCCTCACAGAGGCTTGGTTTTGATCATGAATGAGACCCAAAACAATGTGAAGGGTCTTTCCAGATGTGGGGTCCTCTTCTGGATCTATGTTTTCAACCTATGTAACATGTTCCTGCTCTGGACCCTCTGCCCTCTCCTCCTGCCTCCCTTTTATTCTGACCCTGACTATCACTTCCTCCATGCCCTCAGATAAAGTCTACAACAGGTTCCTTCTCTCTACTAAAGCGGCCCTTCCCTGTGCATCAGTGCCCTGTAGTGATGACACAGACATTTCAGTTGAAAGGCACAGGCTGAAAGTAAACACTGAAATGAATAACTATATGCACAAGGATATTAAAATTCTGCCACCTACATTGGTGGCTATATATTTCTCTATGTATGTGTGTGTGATGGTGCTTGCACAGATACACATGTATGCATAGGTGTGTGGAGGCCAGAGGACAACTTTGAGTATCATTCCTCACATGTCTACTTTTTTGTTGTTGTTTTTGAGCCATTCTTTCACTGGGACCTGGGGATCACCCACTCAACTAGGGCCAGCAAGTCCTGAGACCCACTCCTCTCCTCTCTCTTCTCAGCACTAGAACTATAAGCATGAGCCTCTAAGCCTTAAAAAAAAATGGACTCTGGGGATCAATCTCAGGTTCTCATATTTTTAAAGTAAATACTTTACTGACTGAGCCATCTCTCCAACCCTGGTGGCCATATATTTCAGTGTATTATGAGCAAGGCCAGGGAAGCCTAACCTAATTAAAGTGCTGCCCAGTCCTAAACTGGGACAGGGAAGGAAGGCAGAATCTGAGGGATGCAATCAGCCCATCATGATGCCTTGGTGTCTGCTGTACCAGGCGCTGTCCTTGGTGCTGGGACCCAAGGCAGGAACCAGGTGTTCCTTGGGTACTGTCCTGGTTGAGAGGCATCCAAAGCAGGACAGGGAGATTACAGAACCCTCAGAAAGTCACCAGTGGCACAAAGTAGGAAGAACTTGTGGGAGCTGAATGTCTGGATATGCTGTAGTGGGGGGAATGAAGGAGCTCTATTAGAGATTAGGCAGTACTTTGTGTTCATTCTTAGGAACCTGGACTTTGTCTGGAGAGCCAAGGACCAACATTGATGAGTTACAGTAGTCATATCTAGGGAACAGATAGATATAGCAACAGTTGTGACACAAGAGATAAGTGTGATGCAGGTCTGGAGCCCCAACAACATTAGGTTAGGAAGTTCTGTTTGCCTTGGGGTGTGTCATGTTCCCAGCAAAGCTCGGTGTGAATGAACAAGAGAAGCCGGTAAGTCAGCACAGCTTCCAGGATGGCACACATCTTCTTTTAAAAAACAAAGCAGAGGCCAGAGACCCAGATCCTCCTTCCAAACCCTCCCACCACTGTTCCTTGCTTGGGGCTAAGGCTTAATGTTTCCCAGAGGAAGACTGCAGTAGGCATGAGAACATAGTCTAGAAAGGACCTGGACCTAACTGAGCTCCGGGCTAGAGTGGATAAAGACAAGAAGACCAGATTGCGAGCAGGTTCAAACATCATAGAACTTGCTTCCCACTGAACCTGCCCACCACCTCATTTCCTGCATTCTCTGAGCCTGCTGACCTTTTTCTGTCTCTGGGTTCCCTGAGAGCCTTAGAGACTTTCATTTAGAAGCGTCACCACATTATGACTGGATGACATATTTTGGTTCTCACAGTAGCTATAGAGCCCCAGCAGCCCCCTATGGAGCGCCTACCCCTAACTTGTATTCCCCCTCTTTTCTGAAGCCAGACAGAATCCCCCATTTTAGCCCCTTAGTTCAGGGCCTGCTGCAGATCCCTGCCCTCCATCTGGCCTTCAAGGCATGGCTTCATTTTCTTTGGCTGTCTTCTTTTCCTCTTTCCGTGTACCTGGTTGGCTTCCAGGATCAGCTGAGGTTCAGACTTGACTCCATGGAAATAGAGATAGACACAGTCCCTTTTTATTTAATTTAGTAAAGAATAAGAAAAAGAAAGAAAAGAGAATTCTTGGCAGGGGTGGTATCTTGCAAGCCAGAGCTAAGAGACCCCACGAAGATGCTGGAAATAGTCAGCAAGCTTCTCCTGTCCTAGCCCCAGTGTCCGCCCAACCTCCTCTCAGGTCTCCTGCTCTGGAGACTTCAGGCCTCACACTGCCCTCTGTCTCTCACCCCACCCCCAGGCGTTCCCTTGCTCCCAGCACCCCCACCATGGCCACAGCCCTTGCCAAGCCCTGGCACTGACGCATGGCTCAGCCCCTGCCTGGGGCCCTCTCAGCTCCAGCGACCTCTGGATGCCCCTCCCAGGCCCACCACACACTGTGGGCTGTTCCAGCCGAAATTCCCTTGCACCGTGGAAAGAGGAAATGAGAGCAGGGGTGGGGGCAATGGATGGTGGAAAAAAAAGAAAACGAGATGGGACTGAGTCCTGAAAGAGGGAGGGCTGAGGGAAGAAGAGGAATCCAGGGTTGGCTCCTAAGCTGCAGCTGTGCTGGGACAGTGGCGGGAACTTGTCAGGACAGACGCCTGAGGAGCCCAGTCTCGCCTTCCCACGGCAATGTCCAGGGTCTTGCTTTGGCCTGCCACTTGGGCCTGGTTCTACCCTAATTTTTCAGGAATGCCAAAATGCCCAAGGATATCTGAACTGCTGAGCAGGCGAGCAAGACTGTGGGCTGGACAGGACCAGAGAGTGGGGCTTACAGGAAGAGCCTAGAGAGAGTCACAGAGTCTCATGTCCTTGTAGCGTGGCTTCTCTCTTCACTCTGGTCATTTCCTCCCAGATGTCCCAACCTTACTTCCCACCCTGAGGGCCTTTGATTCTTCATTGTCTTCGTTTCCTGCCCTGGAGAAGGCTGTAGTCGTCAAGCTTCACATTGCCTGGACCCTCTGTGAGAGTGTGCATGTGTGAGTGAGATTGGGGGCAGGGTTTACGGACGTGTTGGTGTGTGGGTATGCGAGTGCATGTGGGCTTGCACACACAGGAGTGCATGTGGTAGGGGCATAGGCCATTCCTCAAAGCAGGCTACCTTATTATTTTATTTTACTTTTGTGTGTGGGGGTGTTTTGCCTTCATGTATGTACGTGTACCATGGGCATGTCTGCTGCTTGTGAAGGTAGGTCAAAAGAGGGTGTCAAATCCTTGGAACTGGATGGTTGTGAGCCATCAGGTGGGTCTTGGGAACCTTTGCAAGAGTAGCCATCTTTTTTTCTTTTTTTTGGATAAAGAGCCTCTCATAATCATTAGGTTAGGCTTGCTGGCCAACAAACCTTAGAGGCCCTCCTGTCTTCCTGTCTCTATCTCTTTGGTCACAGGTGCCCACCACAGTGCCTGGATTTTTTTAGGTGGTGGCCAGGGATAGGACTCAGGTCTTTGTGCCTGGGCACAATCATTTTATCTGCTGAACCAGTTCCCTACTATGTACTCTCTAAAATGCACCTACTGTGCTATTCCTTCAAGATATTAGATCTCTGAGAACACGCTCTCACCACCCATCTCTGTTCCCAAATACATCATTCCCTGGCATGGCTGCCCCATAGATGAGAGCAGAGCATGCTCTCTCTTCTCACTAGAAAATGGCAAGGTCATTTCATGCAGGGAGCTGACCTTCAGCTGAGGGGCCCTAGAGAATATGGCTTTCCACCAGTGGCTCCCTCATGTCTTCCAACAAAAATAGCCACAGGATAAAGTTAGATGAACTAGCTTCATCTTAGGGTTTTTTTTTAAAAAGGCTTTATTATGACATAATTCACGTGCCATAAAAATCACTCCTAACATCAGTGTCATTAGTGACTTTAGTAAATTCACTGAGTTGTGCAATCCCCACCACAACCCAGTTCCAGAAGCTTCTGTCACCTGCTCAGTTTTCCCAGCATGAGGAGTTTCCTTCCTGTCCCAGTTATTCCGTGTCTCCATCATAAATAGGATCATTTTGTACTGGGAGAGAAATTAAATCGAGTCGTTTTCACCTCATTGTGAATTAATTGACTACATTTACTTGTTTTATAAACTCATTAAGTAAATATTTGGTACTGTTTCTAGCATTGGTAGTAGACTCCTTAGCCAGGAGCAGGTCCCCGTGCTGAAACAGCTGCATGTATGGGGCTGATGAAATGGCTTAATCAGTAAAGCTTTTGCCTCAAGTTTGAGGACCTGAGCTGAGCTCCAGAACCCTTGTGAGAAATTCTAGTGTGGTTGGATGTGTTTATATTCCTAGCACTGACGAGGCAGAGACAGGTGATCCTGAGGCTTCATGGACTCCCTGCCCAGCCTGTTTGCTGAGTAACTGGCCAGTGAGAGGCCTTGACTAAAAACTACAAGATGTACACAATGGAGGAAAGTAGCACTCTTCCCAACCGCATGCTTTAGTCTGTTGAGATCTTCTCTCCCATTTTAAAAGTTGACTTACTTTCTTGTCGTTAATTGTTAAAGGTTCCTGTATATTTTTAACAATGGTCCTTTATCAGCTATCTTGCATAAAATGATCCTTTTGTAATTATTTTCTCCCAGTTTGTAGTTTATCTTCTTATTTTTGACAGTTTTTTTTTCTTTTCAGGAAGGAGTAACTTAATGAAGTAAGTCTTTCAAGCATTTCTTCCGTGCATGGGTGTTATATTTTGAAGGTCCCAAGATCATCTGGGTTTTCTTCTCCGTTATCTCCTAGGATTTTACAGTGGACAGTTTACATTTAGGTCCATGAGTCATTTTGAATTAAATTGGGGTGTGTGAAGGGATTTGGATAATGAGCCGTCCTCTCCCCTTCCTCCCGTCTGGACAGGAATGGTCACACGTCCCAGCACTCTTTGCTGAAAGACCTTTGCTCTTTTGTACAGCCTCTTTCTCTTTGTTAACATCTGTTTGTCGTTTTTTTTTTTTTTTCATCATGATGACCCTGTCTTCTCGGTTACTGCAACTTTTTTTTTTTTTTTTTTTTTTTTTTTTTGGTTTTTCCAGACAGGGTTTCTCTGTGGCTTTGGAGGCTGTCCTGGAACTCACTTTGTAGACCAGGCTGGTCTCGAACTCACAGAGATCTGCCTGCCTCTGCTTCTCGAGTGCTGGGATTAAAGGTGTGCACCACCAATGCCCGGCAGGTTACTGCAACTTTATATTCATTCTTTTTAAAGAAGTGTGTTTCTGTGCATGTGTGAGCGCCTGCATATGTGCCAGGTGCCAGAGGAAGCCAGAAGAAGATATTGCATCCACCGGGACTGGAGTTACAAGCCATTCTCAGCACCAGATGGGGTGTTGAGAACTGAACCTGGGTCTTCTGCAACAGCAGCAAGTATTCTTAACCTCTGAATCATCTCGTCAACCCTCTTTATAGTATGCATGCAAGCCAGCTGGTGTCATCTTCTGATGTCATCTTCCCTTCTAATGCTCAGTTGGCTTTTGTGGGGCATCTGTCACTCCACATAAATTTTAGATTTGGGTTATTAATATCCAGGAAATAACTCACTGGTGTTTAAGTTAAGGTTGTATTGAGTCAAATTCAAGGTCAACCTGGGAGGCACTGGCATGTTGAACTTGTTGTCTCTCTGCCCACAGACACCTACATTCTCTTTTAATTGTTCTGTTTCTGTGATGGCTATTCTTGGTTGTCAGCTTGACTATCTCTGGGATTCACTAAAGCACAAGTATCTGGGTACAGCCATGAGGAGTTTTTCTTTATATGATCATTTGAAGTTGGAAGACTCACCCTACATCTTGGCCACACCTCCAAGTGGCAGACTATGTAAAGGACATTAAAGAAGGAAGCTTTTGCTTTTTGCCTGCTTGCCCTTATTCTCTCTAGTAAGTCCATTCCGTCACTGCCATTAGAGCCTACTTTGGGATTCCAGTGTATACTGAAGACCAGCTGAGACATCCAGCCTGTGGACTTTCCATTGGGAGACAGATATTATTGGACTAGCCAGAGTACAGCCTGTAAGACACTATAATAAATTTCATGTATATATGTACTAATTTCATATTTATATATTTCACATATATAAATCTATATATTTATACATTCATTTATGTATAGGAAAAATATATATGTATATATATATAATAGTATATATATATTGCTCCCATCAGTTCTGTTCCTTTAGAGAGCTGTGACTAATATGATTTCCTTATTTTTCTCATAGTAACAGCCCCCACACCAGGTTTAAAGAAAACCCAGCTTCCTTTCATGGATCAGCTCACTGCTTACTACTTTGGTTTGACTGTATCTACTCCAAAATTTTAAACGTAACCCTCATGGTGGTGGCATTAGAATGTTCAGCCTGCCAGGAAAGGCAGTGAACTCCTGCAATCCTGGCTGTCTGGAGGCAGAGGCAGGAGTGGGTTTATTATGAGACTGTCATATACCTCCTGACAGAGAACCAGGTCCTTGGGGAGAAGCATCAAAGTCACAGTGGCTCTTCTCCACGATGGAGGGGCAAACGCCATCATCCTTCTGCAGGATGCCACTGCCACTCAAAGTCTCTTGCAGGCCTCTACACATACTTTACTCTGTAGTGTCCAAAGTGTTTACCGGCTCCTCCAAGCCTCATCCTGCAAAACAGAACCGTGGTGAGGTCTGCAGCTGTCCTACTCAGGCCTGTGGAGTGGCTTATTCCCTGGAGGCTTCCTGTAGGGCCACGTGCATTTATACTGCTCCCTGGGTGCTTTGGCTGCAATTACTTCTCATCTGTGTTGCTGGTGACTCTGCACATTCCCCATGTCTATTACCAATTAGTCACTGCATTGAGAATTTTGAGGAAGTGTGAATCAGCAGTAAGGATTACAGTGTGACCTCCTTCAGAACTCTGAGTCTGTCTACCTGTCCATCCATAGTTAACTCTCCAGAAGGGTCAGATCTCAGTGAGTTTGGACCAAGAACTGTTCTCCTTGCTTCTGACTCAGCTCTCTTGATCTCATCTTCCCTTTCCCAAACTAGGAAAGTGACTTCAAGGTGCCAGATGTGTTTCCATGTGTTTAAGGGTTATCTTATGCAGTGCACTACCCAGAAGAAATAAGGCCAATGCAGCAGAAATGCAGATGGTCAAGAGACACTGGCCTAGAGAAGAGAAAACTCTGTCTGGGAGGTGAGGGAGGAACCTGGCCAAGCTTCTGTGTCCACCTCTAATAGACTGGGATGTTCCAAGAAACAGCCCTCCTTTGGGGGAAGAGGGTCTCCCCATTTTATTCTCCTCTGTCATATGGAAGCATTCAGTCTCAAAAGCACCCTTCTTGTGGTGATTGTAGGTTTTACTGTGAGCAGTAGCCAGGGTTCAAGGTTTCCAGTGAAAGCATCAAGACTTCAACCCCAGGATTTGGGAGGTGGCAGGAGGAAAGTCAAGAGTTTGAGGTTATCCCTGGATACACAAGACCCCTGCATCAAATAAAATAAAACAAAGCAAACAGACAAGAGGCAAGACTGAGACGGGCGGTGGCGCACGCCTTCAATCCCAGCACTCGGGAGGCAGAGGCAGGCGGATCTCTGTGAGTTCGAGGCCAGTCTGTTCTACAGAGTGAGTAGACTCCAAAGCTACACATAGAAATCCTGTCTTGAAAAAAAAGAAGGAAGACTGTCAGTTTCGTGGGCTTAGGAAGCCCTGAGATGTCAGGTAAAAAATTTTATGAAAAAGGCACGGGATACTGAAGACTTGGCTGAAAAAAGGAAACGAAGGTACTAACGGGGGACATGGAGAGATTGAAGAGAGATGGTGCTGAAAACAAGAAAATCCAAGAGAAAAGGAAAATGAGAAGGGAGTGGGCAAGAGGGAGAGTGGGAATATGTTCTGAACCACTGTGGTGGTGTCTGCAGAAGTTAACGAAGCTGGAGAGAGGTGAAGGGGTGGCTGGGGAGAGCATAATGTCTTCTACAGTCTCAGGTGACACACAGAGGTTCCAAATGTCCTCATGGTGTCTGCGGCCCATGCATTTTACCACTCAAATCCCCGGCCCACCCAAGCATAGGAGACACGGTGATGAGGTAACATTGGGACACCACTAGGTGGCTGCTGGCTCCGAGCTTAGCCGGGGAATTCCTGCCCCTGTAACTGGAGCCCATTTCCTATTTCCTCTGCTCCCTGTAGAAGATAGGATGGGATTGCAATGAAAGGGCCTCAAACAGAATAAAGCAAGCATGCAGACAGGCTTTGTGGGAGCGGCTTTTGCATGTCAAGACCAACCACTGCAGAGGGTGGAGGCTGGCCCCGGGGCTCCTCTTTTAAAGCAGCAAGCAGAGTTGGAACGTATGAGTCCAAAGCAAAGGTCCTCTGGTGGCAAGGTTCAGGTCAGTCTGTGGTCAGCACCAAGGATATGAGGTTAGGGCTAGGGATGCAGCTCAGTCAGTAAAATACTGGGTACACAAGCCTGAGAATTCAAGTTCAAGCCCCAGAGCCCATGTTAAAAGCCAGGTATGGGGCGTGATTGCAATGCACATGCTGGGGAAATGAAGACGGGAGGATCCCCATAGCTCACTGTCCAGCCGGCCAAGCCTAACTGGTAAACCCTAGGCCCCAGTGAGAGACCGACCCTGTCTCAAATACCCAAAGTTGGCCTCAGACCTCCACACACACATGCACCTGAGCACATGAACATGCATGCACATACACACACATATAAAGTGAATTCATGGAAATTTAGAGTGTACTCTCTAAGGGGGGAACAACAACGAAGCAAAACAAACAAACCCCCCAGAAACCAGGGATAGGTCCTGGAGAGGGTAAGCCTGTTAGTGAAACCAGGGATAGGTCCTGGAGAGGGTAAGCCTGTTAGTGAAACCAGGGATAGGTCCTGGAGAGGGTAAGCCTGTTAGTGAAACCAGGGATAGGTCCTGGAGAGGGTAAGCCTGTTAGTGAAACTTTTTGAAGGAGAGCCCTGGGAAGGCAGAGTGAGACCTTGAGGTTCTGAACAGAATGGCAACACACAATTGCATTTAGTGACAGTGAACAATGTAAAAACACCATAGTCCACAATGTTTCCTCTTGGTCAGCATTCAGTTAGTCTCCGGGCACACAGTGACATCTTTCCTGGATAAGAGGGCAGAATGTGGATACCTGTTGTGTCTGGCCATGGGCATCTCTCCACACATCCCTGGCCCCTAGTGTCTGCACTTGGGTCTGCCAGGACAGGAGCTGGCGCCGGGTGTGGTGGACACAACCTGGAAACAGGGAGCGGCCGTGGAAACAACATGAATCTGGCACATGCCCACAGCCACTCCCAGGCCTCAAAGGGATGGGCCATCACTGGTGAAGTCAGAGTCTTGAGACACAGAGCCAAGGGGCTTCTTCAGCTTAAGGGCACCTTCAGGAGGCCTCACTAGTAGGGCTATTGATCTACTGACTGCTGGAGACCTAAGGTCCATCTACCATGCAACCTGGCACTTTCTACTGTGGTCTGTAGTGTGCATTTTAGCTCTGGTTTTTTTCAATACCAGCCACTGAAAAGCATTGCCTTTGACACTTGACTTCTTCCTTCTGTGTCTTCCAGCAACCTCTGGCTTCCATGAGAGGGTGGTTTCACCCACCAGTCTAGGGTTTTCCCGAGAGACTCTACTTTCAGCAGCACAGGATTCTCTGAGAAAGCTTTTCTCATCAGTAAGAAGGAGCAAGCATCCTGAGGAACCGATCCCCAAGAGGATACTTCCCTCAGGAATCTCTATTGGTGCAGATAATCAGTTGGAGATTTTCAGTGTAGTTACTCCAGGAGATGACATCCCAAAGCATGAGGACCCCAAGAAATGCCCCTAGCAAATGTAAGATCCTGAGGTTGCCTCTACAGTGAGGCAGAGTGGGGTCCACAGGAGCATGGGGTTCCTGAAGGTCATCACCCTCAGCTGACTGGAAAACTCATGACAGTTCCTGCATAGTCAAAGCAGAATAGGTGTACCAAGCAAGAACTGGGTCAGGTTCAAGTCAGAGGCTGCTAGTCCAGAGGCCATGGCCACAGAACTTTTAAAGAGAGTTATGGCCAATGTGATTGTGCTTGTGTAGCTGTGATTATGGAAGCAGTGATGCCTGCTGGTAGCAGGAGATGGTATGAAGGTGGAGTCGATGGTGGTAACTGATAAGGGTGTTGTTCTAGGCAATGGTGATGACGGTGTTAGAATTATAGTGATGGGGCTGGAGGCTCAGTAGAATACATGGCTCTTGCAGAGGATCTGAATTTGGTTCTCAGCACCCATGTATGGTGGCTTACAATCGCCTGTGACTTCAGCTGCATCGGATCTAGCGCCCTCTTCTGGCCTCTGAACGCATGTACACACACACACACACACACACACACACACACACACACACCATTCTTTTTTTACCTTCAGTGCTAAGCAAAGCAGTAGTAATGGTGGGGATGTGAGCTAAAGGGAAGGCATTGATGGTGTTATTTGGATGGGGAAGAACTTGGATGACAGCCATGCTAGAGGTTCCAAGAGACCTGCTAGAGAAAAAAAAAATGAGTCCTGGGACAAGGAGGAGTACAAAGTTTAGGGAAGAAGGGATATGGGAATTCACAATAGCTGGGAGAGAATCTAAGTCGCAAATAGGGAAACAAAATCCATGTTCAAAAGTGGTCAAAATTGGGCCTGAAACTGGGACACCAAGAATGGAATCCAAAGATGTACACCTCACAAGTCCTCATGGAGCAAGGGAGGAAAGAGTAGCTGCCAGCCACCCCAGAGGAAGAGAGAAGCTGTCATGAAGGAGCCGGGCAAGGATGGGTGCGATGGCGAGGAAGGTGAGCCTCAGCCTGCACCCTCCAGAGAGGCCGTAAGGGCCGGAGCCTGGTGCTGCACCTGAGGAGACGGGAAAGACTGACAGCTCTCTCACCCGCAACCTGTTTCCACCTGGGAGGGTGGAGCTGTGGAAGGACTGTCAGAATCAGTCAGAGAACATTTGAAAAATAGCACGTGGTGTATCCTGGGTACTCTGACTCAGTTTCTCCGGGGTGGGGCCTGGGCATAGGTATTTTGAAATAAGTTCCCACAGTATTTCTGATCCAAACACATCTCTCTCTGTCTCTCTCTCTCTCTCTCTCTGTCTCTGTCTCTCTCTCTCTCTCTCTCTCTCTCTCTGACCCATGAGACCTCCAGCTATTTTCGGTAATCCCACAGCTGCCCCCCCCCCATCCTGGGGTTATTTGTAGTAAAGGCAGGAGGATTATTTCCATGTTGTCACCTCTCCACCTGCCACACCCAAAGGGTCTTGGATGATTTGACAGCCAGGACATGGAGCCTGGGCCGTAGCCAGGGTACAAATGCCTGTTTCTCAATAAGGATCCAATGCTAGGGCCAGAGAGGAAAGGGGAGGTATTGGCATCCAGTAATTCTTGACCCTGTACAACTCTGCATAGATTCCTGGATGCCCTTGAGAGGAACTTTGTGCAGGAGGGTGCAGCACAGGGGAGGAGGTGGGGGATGCTGAATGAGTCTAAGAAGGAAGAAGGTTAAGCTGAGGTTGATGATGAGGGGAGCTGGCCAGGAGAACCCAGGCCAGGCCTACTGTCACTTGGAGGAGGCTGTGCTGTTGAATTCTGGGCCTTTCTGTGTCACTCTCTGGTGAATGACCTCCCCTCTAGGGCAGTTTTGCTGACTTTGTCGTCACGAAACTATCCCAGGCCCCAGGCCCCGGACCCTACAGGACTTCTTTGCTAGACTCCTGGCCCGCACACCTCTGTCTAGGATTCGATTCAGTGCTTCCCAACCATCTCACTAACAACAGATCTCAAAGTCCAGGGCAGCTCCAGCATGGCATCTGCCCTTGTCTGGTTCTGGACTCTAGCATGCCACATAAAGCTTGGAAGAGTATGCATTAACTATATGAGCTCAAAGCAAGATGAGAGTGAGTGAGTCCCAGTGGGAAGCCAGGGCCCCGGAGTTCAACCTCCATTGTGGCCCCTTTTCCTGCTCTTAGAGACCTAACATGGGAATGGAAAAGTGAGTACAGCCATTTCCAGTGACCCTTCTCTCCATCTGGCTATGCAGAGCCTGTTCCCTGGTCCTACAGTAGTGCCTGAGACCACCTGCCACAGAACACTGTGAGCCAGGTGCCTGGCTCAGACGGCCAGAAGCTTCTCTGAGGTTCTGACTGGTCTGCGTGCATTCCTCGAGACCTGATGAGGAGGACACCTCAAGACACTGGAAAGGGGTGAAGACTGTCACATCAGGTGAAAGGAGTTACTACAACTGACCAAAGGAGCCTTCCCAGAGTGGAGGGAAAGAGGCCCATGGACCAGAATGGCCTTTGAAGGCAGGAGGGCCTACGGTGAAGACGCTGTGAGACTTGCTTGCTTTGGAGGAGGAGACAGGGATCCCAGAGATTGCTGAGCCACAGGTCCAAGAAATGAAAGGAAGGGTATAGATGGGGAGCTCAAAGCAGTGACAGCACCCATGGAGCTTTGCGCCCTGTACAGCTCAGTTTCCTCTCTGGCCTGTGGATCCTTGGGAACTTGAGGCAAGGCCAGAAGCTCTTCCAGGCCAGAAGCTCTTCCAGGCCGGAGCAGGAGCATGAAGACAAAGCCACCTCTCAGCCATGGCCTGGATGGCTTATTAGGTCCTAGGTCCCCTGTCCACCCATTGTCCATCCTGCTGTCAAGGACTCATGTGTGATTCTGTGGTTGCTTAGGACCAGAGGGTGATGTGGGTGCTGGGGAGAGGAGAGAGCTCCTGCCTCCTGCCCAGTGCTGTAGAAAGGTTGTTAGAAATCCCTGTATTGGGGCTGGGGAGACGGTGCAGCAAGATGCTTGTACTCAAGCATGAGGACCTGGGTTTGATCTACAGACACATGGGGTGAGGGGACAAGCCAGGAGTGGGCTGGGGAGAGGGTTCAGTGCTTGAAGTACACGAAGCCAGAGTTCAGACCTCCGGAACCTATGTCTTAGTTTGTTCCCTGGTCCTGCAATAAAGACCATGACCCAAAGGAATTTGGGAAGGAGAGGGTTTATTTGGCTTACACAACCCAGTCATAATCCATCACTGATGGAAACCAAGGCAGGAAACTGAGAGCAGTAAAATAGAGCCAGAAACTGAAGCATAGGCCATGGAGGAACACTGCTTAATGCTTGCTACTCAGGCTTGCTCAGTTCCCTTTCCTATGAGACCTGCTCCCGTCTGACTTGCGGTGCATCGTCCACAGTGGGCTCATCCCTCCCTCAGCAATCATTAATCAAGAAGATTTCCCACAGATGTGCCTGCACACGGCTCAGTCCGGTAGAGGCAATTCCTTAAGTGACGTTCCCTCTTCCCAGATGACTCTAGCTTGTATCAAGTTGGCAGAGCTCTAACACTGCATCACAGCATTCAAATGTCAGGTGGGCATGGCAGGCTGTCGTTACTATAGCACTCAAAGGGCAGAGGTAATAAAATCCTAGAACAAGCAGGTGGGCTAGGCTAGCTGCAGAGGTGAGCTCTGGTTCAACTGAGAGCCTTTGCCTCAACAAATAAGGTGGAGAGTGACTGAGGAAGACATCTGCCTCAACATTAGACCCCTATGTGTACCCCCACACACACACAGAAAAAAGGACAGGTGTTTTTCGGCATGCACCTAACTTTCCAGTGCTGGGAGGTGGAGACAGGAGGATCTGTGGGCTCCCTAGTCATCTACCCTTGTCTTCTTAGAGAGTTCCAGGCCAGAGAGAGACACTGACTCAAAAGCAAGATAGACAGAACCTAAGGAATAACACCTGAGGTTGACCAATGATCTCCATACCTACACATACATATGTGCATGTGTACCCTCATAAACTTACACACACACACCAATTCTTATTCAAGGGACAAGTGTAAGTGGAGAAGCTTCTAGAAAATTAGTCCCTGGCAGCCTCAGATCCAGACTAGAGGTGATAAGACAGGGTACCTCTGTTGTGAATGGTTGTGTGAACACAGCCCTCTCTGAGAATTTGGAACCAGGACACGAGTCTCTCCCATACTTCCTCTTGCCCTTTCAGGCCATTCTCCTTTACCTGGTTTTTCTATATGGGAAGCAGCACTTAGAGACATAGAATCATACACCACACCAAATTACACAAGGACCCATAGGCATATGTAGAGCAATTTCATCTTTGATAGCTTAGAACTGGAAACAACCCAAAGATCCACCAGTAGGTGTGTGGGTAAAGACACTCTGGTATATCCATTCAGTGGATCATTAGTCAGTAGTTAAAAAGAAGTGAGCTACTGAGTCATGCAATAGCTTACCCGGAGTGTGGGTAAACACACTCTGGTATATCCATTCAGTGGATCATTAGTCAATGGTTAAAAAGAAGTGAGCTACTGAGTCATGCAATAGCTTACCCAGAGTGTGGGTAAAGACACTCTGGTATATCCATTCAGTGGATCATTAGTCAATGGTTAAAAAGAAGTGAGCTACTGAGTCATGCAATAGCTTGTGCAGGTCTTGATATGACTATGCTGAATGAAAGATGTCAAGTCCCAAATAGTACAGTGCCTGATTCCATTTGCATAAAGCTCTGGAAAACGTAAACAAAGTGACAGAAAGCATAACCAAATGCAGGGATGAGGCTGGAAGGGGTGGCTCTCTGTCTTCAGCACCTGTGCAGGGCACACTATGCAGCAAGCAGGCAGTAAGTTGTCCCTACAGCCATCTCGACAATGATAAGACAGTGTGATAAACCCTAAGCTACTAGAATCCAAGGAGGCCTGTAGAAACAAGCCTGATAGACAGCTCTAAAGGTAACCTGGGTTAGTTGGGTGTTGATTGACCTTGAGGAGTAAATGGGGGCAGCAAACCAGTCTAGGATGGGGAGGAGTATTCCAAGTGTGTGTGCAATGGGTACAGAGATAGACTAGAGGGTAGCGGTGGTATAGTGGAGGTTCCTTGAACTTGTCTGTACCATTATAAGTGATGTCTACTGAGTTCCTATCCAATTTCAAGTAGAAAGAAAGATGCTCAGGTTTGCAGAAATGCCCCAGCCCTCTCCTGTCTCCGGCGGGCTGAGTGCGACTTCAGAAAGCACTCTGGCAGGTGGACTCCTCTGGGCTCTGCTATGAACCCCACCAAATTCCTGCACTGGGATGTTCGTGTGCAGACAAAGCTGGGGAGAAAGGAGTAAACAAGTCTAGCAAGGGGAGGGGGTTGTTTGCTGAGCGTCTTCGCTGACCGACCTGAGCTGGCCTGGACAGTCCCTGAGGGCCACAGGAATGAATCAATCTGGGAGAGTGCAGACCTGGCTGGGCTCTTTAGGGACAAGCCAGCTGTGATCCCCACACACAGGGTGGCCTTGGGCAGCAGAGACAAACCATGTTGCAGGCTGTGTGTGGCCTCAGTCGACCTAGCTCATGACCTGCCTTGAGTCCCCCCTCAGCCAGATTTCACGAGGTACGGCCTCTTGCCAAGGCAGCCTTGCCACCCACCCTGAAGCATCAGAGTCCCCTGATACTACAGAGGCCAGCTGTCCATGGGCAAGGAGGACCCGCCTAGCGGCTCTGTCCTGACATGCCCTTCCCTGGTGGATCCACCATGGCTCCCAAATCCACTCTCCTTCTACACAGACATTCCCTGTCATCTGTGAGCTCTATCTGAGCAATAACCAGCGGCACAGGAAGGGAAATGGCTGCCGCTGGGGCACCTGCTGTGTCAGCATGAGAACCTGAGTACTGTCTCTAGAACCC
The DNA here is from genome assembly GCF_017639785.1 of Mesocricetus auratus. Lineage (NCBI taxonomy): Eukaryota > Metazoa > Chordata > Mammalia > Rodentia > Cricetidae > Mesocricetus > Mesocricetus auratus. The sequence continues at coordinate 146,764,370 of NW_024429266.1, read as the reverse complement.
CTGGAGAGAGAGGCAGAGACAGGAGGATCCCTGGGGCTCGATAGCAGCCAGTTCAGCTGAGCCACTAAGCTCCAGGTTCCATGAGAGACTCCATCTCAAAAATAAAGTGAAAAGCAAAAGAGGAAAACACTGCACAATGACACCGCTCTATAGGCATGTGTGCATAAGCCCCACCCCCCACACATGCAGGCTCCAGTTACCACTAGCCCCATCCATCCTGTGTGACTGGGGTCCTGCCCCTATGCTGTTCAACTCCTTAGTTTTTTTTCTTTTTTAAGTAGAATTATCATTCTAAAGCTATGAGTCCCTCTTTCTCCAAGGCTGCTGTTTGGTTAAACTAGCCTTAGACAGTCCCAAGGTCTCTGTCACTGGAAAGATTGCTCCCTGCAGCTTTCCAGAGAAAACTCACACCCACCTGGAGATCCCTCTATCCACCATCTCCCTGGAGGTTCAGCCTGGTGCAAAGCTTGCTTTCCCAGTCACCTCCTCACCCCAGGGAGGGCCAGAGTCGTTCTTTTCCATGACAGTCTGTATGTGGAAGGGCAGGCAGGACCTAGGGACCATTCATCTGCAAAGTGAATGGCTGTGGAAAGCTGGGCTCACAGAGCAGGGCACACACTCCTTCTTATGGAGGGGTTTGGCCCTGCCAGTTCTGACAGAGCTTCTGAAAGCAAAGGCTTTGTGTATTAGTTTCCTTTCTCCTTGCTGCATCTTAAGGAAGGAAGGCTTTATCTTGGCTCATAGTCGAGGGTACTGTCTACCATGGTGGATAGGGCATTGGGCCAGGAGCTTGAGACAGCTAGTCGCATCATATCCATATTCAGGAAGCAGAGGGAAATAAATGCTGATGCTAAGCCTGTATCTGTTTCCATGGCAATCCTAAATCCCATCAGCTTGGCTGTCAATACTCTGGCATTTCTTTTCCCAGCTCCCTCTACACACACTTGGATGAACATAGCTCAGTCATTGTGCACGTCCCTCCACAGGACACAAGGTGTCAAAAGGTTTGGCGAAATCTGCCAATTCGTAGCATAGTATAGGCAGACACACCTGTGGCCTTCCATTTGTCCCTCTGAAATAAAGAAGATGGGCTTAAGCCCTTTGTGAGCTAAAGATTTCAGGGATGTCAGGAAGATGGATTAAATGGTGTTCGTGGAAATATCAGAATGGTCCCTGGAAGAGAACCCCTGAGCTCTAGCCATGTCGGTAGCTGTGGGTAGCCCAGGTTCAGAGGCTGGGAGAGGGAAAAGCCCTGTCCTGTCTCCACCACACCATACTCAGAAGAGGGAGGATACTGCAGAGAAAGGTCTTGGACCAAAATTTTTTCCGCTGGTGAATCAGCGGAGGGTGGTAACAGGACCCAGACTGGCCTGACCCCAGCCACCTCTGAGTCACAGCTGAGGTCCCTTGCTAATCTTAACCCCTCGAGACAGCATGTTGGGACTTGCCACCCTGCCTTGACCACCAAAATACCCTTAGGATTGATGTAGCTCTGGAAAGGTTTGGCTCGTGCAGGCAGGAGCCAGGGAATGGAGCAGAGGTGGAGATGGCCTGGGAGCTGGACTCTGTCCCCTACAGACCCATGACCTTGAGCAGGATGAGCACCCTGGTCCCTGGCAGATCTGGCACACTCACAGATCGGAGCTGAGCTAGGCCCTGGAGAAAAGGGACCAGGGCTAGAAACTACAGGCAGTCTCAGGCAGGGTCTGACCCTACCTTTATCCCAGAAGTAGCTCTCCAAGTACTCGCCCTTCAAGGGTAGGCAGCAATTGACAGCCACCAAGGTTTTAGGATCAGATGAGTTTATGTGCTGTGTGGTTTAGGACAAGATGTTCCCCAAGTCCCTTTCCTATAGAACAGACACACAGCCAAGGCTTAAGGCATTAGACTCTGAAGCCATGCTGCCTGGGTGAGGAGTTAGGTTCCGGCCATGTCACCCTGGAACAAGTCATTTGCTTGTCTGTGAGGGATAGTGGCACCACTCCACTCAGAAGAACATTGTGAGAAAAGCACTCATGCAATGCTCGGGGCAAGCCCTGGCGCGTAGTGGAGCTGTGGGCTTCACTGGTTCTCTAAGGAAATGGAGGACAGCAAAGATGACAACTCTCAGTCATCTTTTCCTCCAGCTGGCTCCTTTTTTCTGCACAGTGCTGTCTTAGACTTCGGCTACACAGCTCCTCCCATAGAGAAAAGGAATTGAAGATGCACAGCCAAGGGCAGGCGGAGCATGGGTGAGGTCTGGGAGACAGGTGCAGGAGCAGAAGCCAGCCAGGTGCTGAGGCTGGGGACAAAGGGCCTCAACCCGTCCCTCAGGCAATAGCCTGAGTCTCAGCTGGCTGGAAGAAGCCCACCTCTAGCCTATCTGAGTCCCAGGTTTCCACTTCACCCGGAGCAGAGATCCTACCATTTACAAACCTTCCCCAGGTTCTATTTTCATAGTTATGGTCTGATTAGCCATTATGGCAAAGTATCTGAAGGCTCTCAAGTAGGACTGGGAGGGGCCAGTGCCTGCCCGATGTGCAGGGAGCCCTGGGTTTGATTCCCAGCACTGCATAAACTGGGTTGGGATAGTGCATGCTTCACTTAGAACACTGAAGCCTAGAAAGACTGAACTAACACTGGTCAGTCAGACCTCTGGTTTCTCTCCAACCCAGTGCTGGAGCCTTATTGTCCCGGCAGTCCTTGAAGCTTGGCAGAGAACAGGAGCCCTCTTCCACCTGGGGATGAGTGTGAGGATGTAAATTCCCCCCCCAGGGAACTTGGAGGAGGCCAAGAGAGATGAAGTGTCTCCACCTGGGACGATGAGATAAGCAAGACTCTAAATAAACATGGAGCCACCTGGGTGGGTCATCACATTGTCACCTTTCCATCAGGTGAACCCTGGAATTCATGGGAATCTCGAATGCCAGTTGGGAGAGATACTATGAACATGGGAAGCAGGGTACCGGGGGTGTAGTGTTGGAGACTGGAGCTGGCAGACAGCTAGGTAGTGGGGAGAGAGAGAGAAAATTACAGTGGAAAAGGAGCTCCAAGTGGGACCTCACGATTCTAGGTGGGACCCCTCAATATCCACCCTCCCTGTAGTTCAGCCCACTTCCAGACAATGGGAGAGAGCAGCTAAAATGGAAGGAGGGAGGGGGGATGAGCAATCCCTTGACAGAGAGAGCTTTGACTGGGGTCAAGGGAACAGCTGGGAACGCCAGAGGCACATCTGGCCGCCGGACTAAGGGAGGGTGTGCCTGCAGCCGGCTTGGAGCCAGGGACGTGGTGGAGACAGATAGAGCCCAGTTTACTGTCCAGCGGAGGTGTTGCGACAGGAAGGCGGCTGGGGAGGAGGAGGTTCCCCGGGCGGAAACAATTTATCTGGGGCACGAGGAGCAGCTGGAGAGGGAGGCCAACACCTCTTGCTTGTTTCCAAGGCCAAGCAGGACGCGAGGAAGGACTGACCCGTGCCAAAGCAGACCAACCGAGCTGCCTTCTGCCCACGGCTGTGGCTCCATCAGCCACTGACGATCTCAGAGAAGAGTTGGGCCCTCTTCTCTTCCCCATCTGGGGCTACCTTCTCTCAGGGACATGCCCCTTGACTGTAGGCTTTGTCTGCTACTGAGAGCACTGTGAGCAGCACCACATGTTGAAAATAGAGACGTGGCATAGGGATCCCATTAGAGGAGCCGGACCAGACTTCACCTCACCTCCACTCTTAAAACCCACTGGTCAATCGGAATGGTGGCCCCAACCCCCGGAATGTCTCCCCTATGAAGGAATGTCATATATCTAATCGTGCCCATGCCTTAGAAGACACTTGGGCCTCTTGTAAGTCAGGGACCCTGCCTTTTATCTCTTTGTGTCTCATTTGAGGCAAGAGAAAGACATGAACAAGAACATCTAATACATGTCTTTTTCAGTCCTTGTGCCAATCCTGTGGAGTGTCCACTCCATGTTTAATATGAAGAAACTGAGACTTAGAGATGAATAGACAAGCCTAATGTCACATGAGCTAAGGTAAGGAATTGTTGATCTCAAAGCTCAGATCCACAATCCATACAGTGCCTCTGTGCTTTAGTAAAGTGAACAGAAACTATGCTACAGAAACAAACAACCCTGCATCCTACTACAGCAAAGGTTGGTTGTAGGGAAAAGGATCCAGTCAAAGAAACACACCCTGAGCAGAGTCAAAGAAATACACTTTGTCCCTGGAATCAGAGCCAGTGAAAGAAATGCACCCTGGCCCTAAAACTAGAACCAAAAGGCAAAAAAGGACCAGTGAAAGAAACCCACTTTGGCCCTGAAACCTGAGCCAAATCTGACCCTAAACCTGTACAGAAAACTAACCAATCCCTGAGCAGGAGATCTAGCCAATGTGAGCTCAGCATTGAAATCTGACCAATCCCCACCCTGGAAATCTCCCTGGAAAAACTCCACCCTTGAGAAGCCCTGTATAAGCCCTGTGCCTGTTCAGCTTCTGACTGTTTGGGCTGCCCTGCTGTCCTCTGCCACCCTGGCAGAGGGCAGCCACTCTCCTGGATTCTTTCCTCCCGATAAATTTCCTGAATGAGGTTTGGGAGAGACCTTCTTTCGCTGGAGCAGAGACTCTGGGCAGAGCAGAACAGGGCTGCAACACTTTTCCTTGGAGAAACCTTACCTTGGCAAAGTGGAAGTTGTTACACTCCACTGTCCAGGGGAATGGAGCTGAACTGTAACAACTTCGCCAGGGAAACCCTCTCCTGCTGGAGCAAAGCTGATACACTGGGGAAGCTTTTTCCTGAAGCAAAACTGTAAGCTGCTATACTTTCTGTGACCTGTAGTATCCCTTGGCTCCCGAGTGCCAGAATACCTTTCCATCTGAGCTGTAACACTCAGTCTTCTTTGACTACCGAGTACCATAATCCATCCCTGTCCATTCCATCAGTGCCATCAAAATGCTTGCATTAGTTTCTCTCACTTAAGATTTACTTGTTTATTTTTAAAGATTTTAAACATTATGTGCATGTACATGTGTGCCTGAATATGCATATGTGTACCTGCATGCAGTCATTTGGAGAGGTCAGAAGAGGACATCAGATTCCCTGGAGCTGGAGTTACAGACAGTTGTGAGCTGCCCTTGTGGGTGCTGAGAACTGACTTTGGTCCTCTACAAGAGTAGAAAGCACTTTTAACCATTGAGTCTTCTCTCTAGCCCCACAAAAACTGAAGTCGAGTCTACCAGGACAATCTTCTAACATCTTGTTTGGACTTGAGCCAAAAGTGGCTTTTCCTGTCTCCTCACTCATTAGGAACAGGTGGCAAGCCAGTTCTCTGCTTAGAGCTATCCATTTGATTCCACTCACAGGAAATCAGAGAGCAAATCATATTCTGGTAGGATCCACTGCCCCTGAAACAACCATGTGAGATACCAGATGCCGGGCCATTAGCCAGCCTGGGTACTGCAGGATTCCCTGTACCTCTGATAGGCTTGCATGATGCAAGACCTTTGGGGGCCTTGGACTTTGCAGCAATCACCAACAGACACTATGCTCAGCCCCATCAGCTGAGGAGAGCTTGGGGCTCAGCCTCAGGTCAGCCTGAAAGAATCGTATGGGAGAATTCAAACAGGTTCAAGTCCACATTGTTTTTTTGTTTCTTTGTTCTGAGGTTCTGGTTAACCCCAACGTTCTATGAACTATTGATCCTGCTGCTGCCACATCCTGAGTATTGTGATGGCAGATGAGCACCACAGTGACCAGGTTATGTGTTACTGGGGATCAAATCCAGGGCTTCAGCATGCTAAACAAGTACTCTACCAACTGAGCCACAGTCTAGTCAAGTTTTATTACTTATTTTTAAAGATTTTTTAAAATTATATGTATGTGTATATGCATCTGAATGCCATTGTCTGCCGAGGGCAGAAGAGGACACCATTTTTTCTTCTGTAAGTAATGTCCTCTGGTCACCACCTACCTGGAACACCTCCAGAGTTCATGGAGACTGGTACTTCTTGTGCTCTAATCCCTGACAAGGGCAGCATGCCCCCCCCCCCCCGCCCTTGTGTTAGCATGTAGAATATGGAGGGAGACCATGAGAAGATAGACCAGTGCCATGACTCAGCTTGTCCTCAGTCATGAGAAGGCCTCAGTTACCATTCTCCTCTTCCTTCTCCTCTTCTTCTACCTTGGTCCTGCTCCATAGTCACATCTTGATCAATAGACCCAAAGTCATCAGGGAACGCCATCTTTTCTGTTCAGATAGGTACAGGAATAGAAATTTGGCTCACCTTTGGTCAGAAATTAGTTTAAGAGGTAGTGCCTAGATCTCCAGCAGCTATTTTGAGAGCATGGGGGATAAGCTTGATGTACCAAGATTGGCAGGCCCAAAGGTTGAAAGAGTGTAATAAAATTCCTTTTGCTTCTGTCTACTCTCCTCTGTGGGTCTCATCTGAGCATGCTGTTCACACTCAGTCACATCTCCATGATATAGAAATGATGAGATAAAGGGGTAGATTATTTAATCTATTTTAATTCAAAAACAATTATTAATCTCAAAATATTTTACATTGCTATGGATTTTGGTTTATTGATACAAATTTAAGGTTAATTTTGTTATACTGTATGTATGTTTCTATTCTTGTTTGGGGTATTGTGTTTATACAGCTTTTTAAAAAATATGATGCATAATTAAGAAATACAGATTAGCTGGGCCATGGTGGCACATGGCTTTAATCCTAGCACTCGGGAGGCAGATGCAGGCCAATCTCTGTGAGTTTGAGGCCAGCCTGGTCTACAGAGAAAGCTTCAGCATTGTCTTCAAAGCTACAGAGAAGCCCTATCTCAAAACAAACAAACAAAATAAAAACAAAAAAGTACAGATTAGTAGTTAGTCATCTATAATAATCATACTTATAGTCAAGTTGGGTATATTTTCAATGTCATAAACAGATATATTTAGATAGACAGATGGTCTCCAAACATTTCAAAGACTTACAGAATATGGCATTTAATATGTTTAATAACAAATTTTTTTTCATGACAAGACACAGCGACTCCTAACAGCATCAATTTACTTCAAAAGAGGATTATGATCATGGAAGAATCTCAGTATTGGAGTTTACTTTTTTGTGACAAAAGCTAGACATTTGGCCGAGAAACTGCCTTTTCCTCAACTGCTGACATTATGCTGTCCAAACTACACAAGCAGAGCACAAGAAAGTAACTGCCCAACTTTGCCAAGATAGGGTGGGGCAGTCCTTCAAAATTTCCTGCTTCTTCAAAATGTCTGTCAGACATTCTAGGCCTGTGGGCTGAAGTTGGATGCTGCAACATTACAGAAGAACTTTGGGTGACTGTCCAGGCAGCCAGATGTCCCTGTTGTTAGGTACCATTACACCTTTCTGGGGTCTGTGAAGCAATTAAGGACTAAACAGTTAGACTTACAATTGCCCTTAGTTATGATAAAAAGATAAATTAGGTATAAAACTTTAGACTTACAAAGATAAGATAGCTAGTATTTTCTGTAAATTTGCCAAACACAAATGAATTGGATAGTGTAACTGCAATTCTTACTTGTTAACTGATTTGTTGTATATAATTTTACTGTGGTAAAGTTAAAACCTTACTGTAGTAAAGTTAAAACCTTCCTTTTTTAATTAGACAAAAAGGTGGAAATGTGTAATATTCCTTTACACTGTGTCACTGTGATTGCTTTAATAAAGAGCTAAATAACCAATAGCTCGGCAGGATTTTTGGAGTAGAAAGAAAGCTGGGAGGAAGAAGGGCAAAGAAGCCAGACAGACATGGACTGGGTTGGACACACAGAATGGGATAGAGGTAAAAGACACAAGGTAGAAAATACAGTAATAAAAATATGGGTTAATTTAAGTTACAGAGGCTAGTTAGGACCAAACCTAAGCTATCAGCCGAGCTTGCACAATTAATGAGAAGTCTCCATGTCAGTTATTTGGGAGCTGGCTGGCGGAACACAGAGAGATGGCTGCATCTCTATCCTGCACAGGCCCTTCCCCTGTCCGAAGGCCTTCCTTGTTTCTTTACGGAAATTCTTGTTCATCTAAGGAGTCCTGCACTGGAACTATTTCTTTTATTACCCAAAACCAATCAAAGCCTGCCTGATGGCTTTGTTTCATTTTTCTGTAGTTCCAATTTTAGCCCTCATCACCCATTGCAGAAACTGTAACCTCAACAAGAGCACAAGTTCCTTGAGGTAGGAGTGGTGTCTCAGTCACCTCTGAGTTTCCAGGACACACGCAGTTTCCAGAGAGACGCTTCTTGGATGTTTCCAGCAGGGTGAGTGCCCAGCCATGTAGATGCCATTGCCTTCCCCTTGGGTATCGGTTTCTGTCCCTATAATTAACTGCAGGGTGACAAAACCTGGCTGGGAAAAGGTGGCACACATTTGTTGAATTGCAGATTGAAAACCATGCTAGAACTCAGAGGAATCAGCTGGTCTCTGTTTCACCCAAAGTCAGTCTGGCTGAGCCAAAGATCGGGTCTCAAGTAGCCTGTAGGCCTGTCCATATGCATGTCTGGGAGGTGATGCTGTCTATGGGCTGAGTTCTTGACTGCATCCAAGCTGGGCTTTACTCAAGCATGGAGATCAGGTGCTACAGGTTAGCCTTCCAAGAGAGTCAGCGCAGGTTGTACAGATTCAGATGACCCCATAGCAGCAACCACACAGCATCATTTCTATCCATCACAGCTTCCTCATCAAGATTTCACAAAGGCTGGCTCAAATTCAAGGGTGAAGGAAAGCCCCTCCTTAATTCCAGAACAAGGTCCAGGAAGCACACACCTGGCCAGAAATGTGTGGTCATGTTTCAGGAAAATGCAATGGCATATGTTTTTGAAAGGTTTTGTTATTTTTATGTTATGTGTTCGGGTGTTTTGCCCGTATCCTTGGCTGTGAACCATGTGCATGCAGTGCCCCAGGAGGCTGGAAGAGGATGTTGGGTCTCCTGAGAATGGGGTTACAGATGGGTGTGAGCCACCATGTGGGTGCTGGGAACTGAACTCGGGTCCTCTGGGAAAGCAGCCAGTGCTGTTAACTGCAAAGTCATTGCTCTAGCACCATAATGAGATCTTTTACGCCAGCTCTTGTCTGTTTTTCCCTGAAGACTCTTTGGTCCTGCCTCTGGGAAGATGTACCCAGTCTCCATGCCCTGGTGGTATGCTTCTTTGAATACAGTTTGTGGGTTAGTAGAGTGAGCCAGTGATGAACTGACATAACTGGGTTCAAGACCCAGCCAAGTCACATTCTGACTGAGTGAACTTTGGGGTTTTCTGGATCTCATTCTTTTTCTCCACAAGGAACTAATGATACCTCTCAACACCAGGGAGCTGTACTAAGGGCATGAAGAGGTCCAGGCACCAGGATAAGACAGGGCAGGAGTGAGTCTCCATCAGAGTTTGATTTCAGGAAGAGTAAGACCCTGGTGCTCTGCTCAGCACAGAGGAAGCAGACATGGGAGCAGGATGGAGGCTGGCCCGGGAGATGCTCCCTGGACATGGTGAAGTGTCAGGAGAGTGCTTCCAGTTCAGGCCCAGGAAGTCATCGGCACCTTGGTACCCTGCCACTGAACTTCAGCATGCAGGAAGTTGATGAGTGCTGCAGTGGTCATGGGAGCTCAGCACATTTCCCAGTCCTCCCTGTCCTCTGTATTCAAGTGGCCATAAGGCTCCAGGAGACCCAGGCCAGCCCCCATCAGAGGCGCAAAGGCCATGCCTGCGATTTTCTTTGTCTTCGCCTTCCTTATACGACATCAGGTTTTCCTGATCATGTATTTGGGTCTCCAAGTGTGCGGAACAGGAACCAGTCATTCCAGCCACCTATGTGATGTGAAAATTGTGTGTCACTCAGTTTAGTACTGCCCATCCTAATGGCCATTCCTGATCACAGGAATGTGGCTTGCCCAGAGCTAGACTTACAGTAGTTCTCAAGGTAGGGTTAGGCTATGAGACCACCTTCCAAGTCTAATTTGCATCAGGAATCCTAGCTTCAGGGCAGCCAAGAAGTATAACTGCAGCTCCCAGACTCTTCAGAAGCAGCAGGGACCATCCTGGGATGGATGCCGAAGGCCTACTGAACACACTCATCACAGAAAGTCCTGAGATTTCAGAGGCACTGCGGCTAAGAGGCATGTGGGGAAGCTGAGAGGATGGCAGAACAGGATAGAGATGGGAAATGAGGCTCAAAACCCTCAGGCCTTGAGGAGTCGGGGTTAAGGTGTGTGTGTGTGTGTGTGTGTGTGTGTGTGTGTGTGTGTGTTTTGTGTGTATGTGTTCCCCCCTCTCTGATACCTATGCGATGCTTTATATATGCACCTTGGTTGGTAGCGGGCTTGCCTGGCATGCACATATTCAATCTGTGGCACTGCTAAAATCTGGCATGGTGATGCATGCCTGTAACCCCAGCATTTTGGTAAGTGGAGACAGGAGAATCAAAAGCTGAAGGTCATCCTTAGCTACAGAGCAAGAGGCCACCATGGACCACATGACAGCCTGTCTCACTCACAGCTGAGCAAATGCACTGTGGCTGTCATTTCTTCAGTATAATGTGAGATGCAGCACTAGGACCCTTTCCACTGGGCTAGAAACTGTGTGTGGACAGGGATAATGTCTCATTTACCTCCACCATGGTGCTGGGCACCCAAGAAATCTCTTGTGAAGAAAGGAGCCTGAGTTGGAGAAAAAGACTCAATGTCCTTCCCAGTGTGGTCTGATTAATCAGAGCCTGGTGGGAACGCCTCCTCCCTGGGTCTCAATACTTCTCTTAACGTAGCCCAAGATTATATTAGTCTCCTTGGCAGCCACAGCACACAGATGATTCATATTGAGCTTGAGGTCAACTGCAGTCTCTGGGTCTGTTTCACATGAACAGCTATTAAGTAAGGCAGGGCTTCCCCATCCGTCCATATGCAGTTGATTTTTTGAGCTAAATGTCTTACGTAACATTTAATCTGACTGGGTGATGGCCCCCTTTCCAGAGTCTCAAGATCTGCTCAGATCCTCAGTCCGTTGACTCAGTGTGCTTATTCATCCCTTCAGCCTGTGTCCTCCACCTCTGTATCACAAAGCACTTCTGTCTTTAGATGACAAAGCTATTGAGCAAGATGGACTGGAGGCTGAGACTGACTTGTTTCCTAGTGTAGACTAGGGAAAATAATTTGGCTATAACGGTGCATCTTCATGGCCAACTTGGCTGGCTTTGGGATTATCTAGGAGACACATCTTTGAGCCTGTCTGTGAAGGAGTTTCAGGAGAGGTTGAACTGGGGAGGAGAAACCCACCCTGGGTGTAGGTGGCCCATTCCAAGGCCGAGGTCCCTGACTGAGTAAACGGGGAAGAAGAAAGCAAGACGAGCGAGCACTAGCTCGACTTCCTCCCTCTGCTTCCTGGCCTGGATACGGTGTGACCAGCCATCTCCTGCTCCTGTTAGCATCCCTTCCCCACCGTGATGGTACCTCAAACTGTGAGCCAAAGCAGTCCCTTCATTTCTTAAATTGCTCTTTTTAGGCATTTAATAGCAGTGGGCAGAGAAGCAAATACATTCACTTTGCAGAATTTTGTCTGTCCTCATCCATTCTGTCTACAGACTATGGCAGGGACTTCCACGATAGAACAACACATTACAGAAAGCTTCCTAGACCTTAGGGTCCATAGCAAAGTAGGAGTGAATTCAGCCAGGGACATTTGCTCTTGGCAAAACTGGCTTTTGCTGGCATCTCCATCTCACTCCTAGGTGATCAGAGACAGTTCTTTGCTTGATCAGCATCTATTGAGAGCCATGAAGACGTAAATTCTGAGACCTAGTAACCCTACAGCCTTGTTAACTAGAAATACAAATCTCAGAAATGACAATGTGAAGCTCCCTAAGCCCTTTTCTCTGTGGACAAACAACTGAGCCATTAAAACAACTGAAACCAGCCCAAAGGCACTCACATGACATCCTGCCACAGAGAAAAATCTGAAGAAAATAAATCAAAGGAAAAAAAACAGCACTTAAGACAAAGGTCAAATGAAGACATATGATGGAGGAGTGGAGTGTATTTGGGGAAGGAAGTGATGTGGAGTGTGGAGTTGCCTCCAGTGAGTGGTTGCTGGTTTCCATAGGACTGACCAGAAGCCTCCTGTGGTGTACCTCAGGACTGCTCCCTGTGGAGACCTGTGGGAGGCAGTCACTAGCTTCTGTTTCACCCTGGTGGAGGTTCACTCCTCTTCACTTGGCAGTTATCCTGTGAGAGAAGCTAGTAGGTCCCTGGGAAGCATCCGGCAATGTCCCCTGTGGGGTGTGAAGGAGAGCCCACCATGATTGTATACCCAAACCTGTTTCCCAGGGCAGTGCTGACCAGCCAGAACGTCTGAGTGAGGAGCTAGGTGGAGATGTGTGGACTGGTCTGGGTATAGTGGCAAACCCAACTCTGGAACAGATCTGGGGAGCGATCTCCCAATCTCCAGCACCCGAAGTCCACCTTGAAGATCTACCTTCGGCTTCTCCATCTAAAGTTTAGACTCTAAAGGTTCAGTGGTCATTTGTCCCAGAGCTGATGCCCAGTGCATGTTACTCTGGGAGAGACACCTGCCCTTTCCACACCCATTGGGACCTCTCAAGATGTTTCCTGGAAAGTACCCCCACTGCAGATGGTTACCTCGGGGTGCTCCATTCTGGTCTAAGATGGACGCAGGAAGGGTGGAGCCACGCTGCTCCTCCTGAAGTGTCCCTGAAACACTGTGTTTCTGATTTAAGGGCACGTGTGGGCTTTTCATGGAAGGAGATTATTTTTGTCCTGGCTATCTGCACTCTGCCTCCTCCATTACCTTGCTCTCTGTTTGGTGGGTGTAGTCTCTGGTTTGCTGTTTTGTATAGAGCCACGGGTGTTCTGTTGAGTCATCTGCCTTGGGGTTACATTTTCTCCACTGGAGAGCAATCTACTTTCTCAAGGTCCACCCTGCACAACTGGCTTTGCGGCTGCTCCCTTCCTAAGACATTGTCAATGCCAGGGTGATAAAGCTCTTTTTCCCAAGTCCTTATCACTTTCGTCTCTGCCAACACATGCCTCTCACTTGATCAGCCTTGGGTGAATCCCACCGGTTCCTTGTGTGACTTTTTCAGCGATTAAGTTATCAACTGGGCAAGAAGGCAGCAAGTGCCTTTTAGGTGTCCTTGTGGCGAGAGCTCACTTCTGTCAGTGTGAGATCCCTACACTAGGACTTGGGGAAAGCCTCCCTTGGTCCTTCCACCAAAGGCCAGAGGCTTCATCAGCTCCCGAGGAGAGGTCTGAGACAGGGAACTCAGCTGACACAGTCAGCTCTAGAAGCCAGTCTCGAAATTTGTTGGAAACAGCGATCAAGTCAAGTCAGGCTTCTATCACTTATTGGCTGTGTGGCTTGGGGTCAGTTACTCAGCCTCTCTTGGCTTCAGCTTCTGAGTCTGTAGACACTAGAGCTTTCTTGATCATTCCTCTACAACTTAAAGGCAGGTTTTTTTTTTGCTTTTTCCTTTTTCAAATATTTTTTACACGGTCACCATGGCTTATGGTCAAGAGCAAGACACCACGGGCTGTGTCTTAGTGACAGAGAGGCTATAGGTATGTTGAGGGAGGGTGCACCTCAGAATCGATGAAACTACTATTTTCCATAGGGTGTTTTGTAAGACTGACATGATTTATAACATGCAAAGTGCCAGGAGCTGTGACAGGCAAACAGTGCTGCACATGTGTTAGCTTTTTGGGATGTACTCATAACCAGTGTGACATCAACAGTATATGGGGTCACTTTCCAGCTACAAGGGCTTCAAGACAGAGTATGCGCTGTCCAGCCCTGCTCATCCACTGCATAGGAAGCCCTGTGGGGTGATAAAGCTTCAAGACAGAGGAAGCCAGAAGCCCCAAACTTCCAGGTGGAGGGAAATCAGGAACCAACCAGGAACACCCAAGGCAGACAGACAAAGAGCAGCTGAATGAAGCCAGTGAAACCTAGGGCTGACAGAAGACAATACCTTCGCTGTGCATTCAGTGCAGGCTGCAGACACTGAGGAAGGGGGTGCCTGTGGATGGAGCTTGGAGAAAACCAGGAGCTTGACGTCTAAGCTGCGACTCACTTCTGCTCCAGCGCCTCAGAAAGCAGTTGACAGCACGCAGCCTCCACTGGCCTCCCCTGGCCTCCCCTGGCCTCCCCATGCACTGCTGACTCCATTTTGAAGTTTTCATCGAGGTGCTGTCCATCTGACATGGGAGATGTCTCTATCAGGAGTTAGCCCTAAGCTCTCTAGTCAGTTGGGGCTCCGCCGGGTGTGGTCCCTGCACAGCCCCCCACGCTGTGGTCAGGCCTGCTCCTGCAGCCCATATATCATCCTGACATGAAGAATAGACTCCATTAATCACAGCACCTCACTTCATTGGCTGCACTAAGCCAAGGAGGAAGCCCCCACAGAGCTGCGGTGGTGGCTGGAGGTCAAGGATAGCAGCCTACTCCCCAGGGACCAAAAACAGAGGCGGCTCCCAGTCTCTTGCAGACTCCATCTGTGAGTAACAGGGTCCCTCTGTATCCCTGCAAGGATTCCTCAGAAAGTCATCCGGAGGCCAGTCCTGGGAGTAGGAGGCTTGCAGATCTCAGCACCACTACCTGAAGGGAGCTATGAGTCTTGTTTCTTTTTGTTTAATTTTTTGTTAAAAAAAGAAAACAAACCCCAACATACAAGGTTGGTCTGCATTTTTGTTCAGCGTGTACAAGATTTTGTATGTGACTGCTCCCCGGTTCACCTCTCAGATCATAAAACGGCCAGTGACTGAACACAGGAGTCCATCAAGTAGCTTTCAGGTTCTCTCCCCAACTCCTCAGGGCTAGTTCCAAGGAATCCAAGTGACAAAGTACAGGTGCCCTGCAGTCAGGCCCCTGATGGCCTCACAGGTTCCTTGGCCTGAGGCAGGTTTCTCATTACGGCAGGACCACAATTGGATATGACATGTTGACCTAGGTTGACCCTCCCAGACTCCCCAGAACACAGCAACTGAACATCCCCCCTTCCCAACCCTGGCCCTAGCCTGGTCCAGTGGTGGCTGGGCTCTGAGAGGCCAGCTGAAATAAAGATCGTCCACAAGGAAATGGTCTGGCTGGGAGATGAGACAAGCTCTGTGCACAGAGGCTTGTGTCTCTATCCTTCCCAGAGCTGTTTCCTATAAACCCTCGCCTACATTTTGGGTCCATAACCTCATTACTCAACAAAGCACAATGTCCAGAAGAAAATAAATTTGATCCCAAAATATAGAAGATTAAAATTGGAAATAATAGACAATTCATGGGTACATCCTAACTTCATTAATGGGGCCCATTGCAAACTTGTGGGATTTTCCTTTCATTTGAAAACAATTTGTACCTTAGATTTTCTCGCCTTGCATAGATTCCAGAGTATGAGGGTGGCTGGGAAGTTAGGGGCAATCGTAAACTGAGCCTGTAAACTATAGCCAAATTATTTCAAAAGCAAAATTATAAAAATTCTTTCCAAGTATTTTATAGCAAAATAATTCTGTTTAATGTGGGACTTGGGTGCATTTTAATTCTTTTATATACTCTGGGGTGGACCTACAAAAGCTAGACTGTTTGGTACCCAGGAAGGCCTCACATCCCCTGTTCTCCTTACTTCCCTCCCTCTCTTTTCCCATCCACATTTCCTTCCTTCTCTACAAACCCTCATCTTCTGCAGCCACTGAGTGCTAAGAATTCCATGCTAAGAATATTTTCTTAGTGATTCTGGTTGGGGTACACATGTGGGCACATGCATGTGGAAGCCAGAGGACAGTCTTGGCTGTCCTTCCTTAGGTACTCCATCTTTTTTTGAGACATGACCTGTCATCACTGACTTGGAACTTGTCAAGTAGGCTAGGCTTGGCTGGCCAGTGAGCCCAAGAGATCTACCTGCTTTCCCTGCACACTCTCAGGCACTGGCATTATCAGCATATACTTCCATTCTCTGTTCTTTTAAAACAAAAAATGATTAAAAAAAACAACAACAACTCCAGCCAGGCAGTGGTGGCGCACGCCTTTAATCCCAGCACTCAGGAGGTAGAGGCAGGCGGATCTCTGTGAGTTCGAGGCCGGGCTGGACTGACAATACAGAGAAACCCTGTCTCATAAAAACCAAACCAAACCAAAAAAAAAAAAACAAAGCAAAACAAAACAAAAAAATCGAACTCCACTATCAAAGATAAACACTCCACTAACTAAGCTAGTTCTCCATTTCCAACAAAACTTCTCAGACTTTCCCGAGGGGTGTACACAGCACCAGGAGGGGTCCCTATTTCTCTCTCCCTGGGCCAGCAAATGTTCTGTAGCAGATAGATAGATGATAGGTAGGTAGATAGATAGATAAATAGACAATAGATAGATAGATAGATAGATAGATAGATAGATAGATGGATGGATACATGGATGGATAGATAGATGATAGACAGACAGTTAGATGATAGACAGATAGATATATAGATAGTTAGGTGATAGACAGACAGACAGATGATAGACAGTCATGTAGATAGATGATAGATAGATAGATAGATAGATAGATAGATAGATAGATAGATGATTCTAGGTATATTGAGGGCAGTCAGGTGAATAAAATATGATAGGTGTTTAGCTGGTAGGCACATAGGTGAATGAGCAGATGGGTAGGTAGAGGATGGAAGGATGGGTCAGTGGATAGACAGACCAACACATATTTTTCCTGGGGTAGATATCAAAGCAGAGACTTGGACCACGACCATGGTTCTGATTTAGTACATCTGAGGTGGGGCTGACTCTGAAATTTTCACCAATACCCTGGACCATATCTTCCTTGTCTCTAATCCCTGCACTGTGTGGCAGCCTCACTCACTCCCCAGCCACACACACTTGGGCCACTTGGTACCTTAGAGGTGCACTGGCCTATACCAGGGTGAAGTCCAGTGGATACACAGGTGCACATTTGGGGCAGGGAGTAAGATAACCGAGCATTTGAAAGTAGTTCCTTGGTGAGGCAGAACTTGTCTGTAGCTGTGAGCCCTGCAGACTCTGAGTGGAGAAAGAGATGAGCAGAGGCACCTAGGCCTCGGGACAGGGGCTTGATGGCTCCCTGGGTCAGCCTTGGGAGGATTAGTGAAGGAGCAGGAAACGGGAGGGAGGAGGAGAGTTGATTCCAAGAGAGGCTCAAGGCAACTGCCCCAAGGACTGAGTGGACTCCAAACTCTGAGTTCTGATGCCACTTTGGAGTTTTAGTTACTAGTCAGGGCTGTGTAGACAGTGAGGCCCCAGAAGAAGCATTGGCCAAATGTTTTCTGGGTCCTGGTCACCTAGGCAGGGAATCTCCAGGCAACACGCTGGCCTTGGCCTGGATGTCAGCCTACTGGGAAAGACGATCTCCCTGTGATCACCTAAGTACCCAGTAGACCTGCCCATTTCCAAGCCCAGGGTCTGGCTTGATCTTCTCATGAGCAATCCCTTCTTCTTCCCCTCCTTCTTCCACACTCAGCTTTGCTAAGCACCCTCTCTCCTGCCCAAGCTCAGGGGACACAGGGGAACCTGGTACTCAACAGTGATTACAAAGATAGAGGGAGAAATGAGGAAGAAAGTACCCCAAACCCTCGGGAGTGGAAACCTGGCCCTAGGGACCCGCTAGCACTCTGATCTTGGGTCTTGGTGTGGAGGTGGACTGCTTGTTTTCCCTGCCTGAGCTCCAGTCTCTCTGTGAACTCGAAGTGCTGAACCTCAGAAATCTATCTGTCCAGGGAAAACCTACAGGGCCTGTGTGGTGAGATACCCAGAAGCATGTGTGGATCTGACTTGGTAGATTACAGGGAAGAGGTTGGTTCCTGAGCCGGAGGCAGCAGTCTGGGCAGCCTAGAAGGAAGAGAGCGACCGAGGGTGTTCTCCAAAACTAGCTGGGCGCTCACTGCCAGGCAACGAGCGGCAAAACCTGGTGGGTGATACCATATCCTCCTTACAGTGGGAACAGCCTGGGATGTCAGTGCCACCTGCAGGATGTGACACTCTGAGTCTGTGTTCACACACCCAAACTCAAGTGAGGGGACCAGGATGCTTGTCTGAGTTTGACAAAGCCAGAAAGAATGACCCACTCAAGAAAGTCTAGCAAGCGTTGGGGACTTCTGTGGGTATTCCATGAAAACCTTGGTTTCCTTTGACTCAGGGCTAATTCAGAGGGGCCTGGAGCTGCCTGACTTGTTGGACGACACTTATAAACTCTCTGGGAGACGCTTTGCCCAAGAAGGCATCCTCTGAGGCTACATACCATGTGGCTCTAAGACAAGGACTTACAACAGCATTTATATTGTAACCCTGATGGGCTGGGAGCCTGGGAGTAGCTTGGCCGTGGAGTTCTGACACAGGGACTCCTGAGAGATGACTGTAGGTACACTTTCCTCCCTACACTCCACTGGGAAGAAAGGACAGGCTCTGAAGGTGACTCAGGAGAATGACTAGGGGCTGAGTCCTTGGTTTCCCACAGCAGGGACTTAAGTGCACTCCTAACACTTTAGTGACCTAGGTGTGGAAGTCATCACCAGCCTTCTGACACGTACTACTGACCAACAGTAGTTCCCTGAGTCCAGCCCTCATTCCGGGAGAGGAGAAATAGGCTCCAGTCTTTTTTGTGTATGTTTTTCTGCTATTTTAATTAGTTTTAAGAATTTTGTATAATACATGTTATCATATTCATCCCCCCAGTTCCACCTAGATCTACCTCTTCCCCCCAACTTTGCATCTTCTTCTTTAAAAAATCTATCAGTTCCCATCTGTGCTGCCCATATACTGTTGGGTGTGCGGTCCTCCCCTGGAGCATGGTTAACTTAGCTACCAAGGGCCACACCATTAACTAAAATGGACTCCTCCATTCCCAGCAGCTGCCAACTGCCAAAAGCGTCCCAGTTAATGTGGGACTTTGTGCCCACCTCCTGTCTCCATGCTGGAATTTGGACTGGCTTGAGCTTGCACAGGTTTTGTGCATGCTGTCACAACTGCCTTGAGTTCATGTGTCTAGAAAACACTGCTGTCTTGTAGTCATCCATTGCCTCTGACTCTTATAACCTTTCATCTGCTCTTCTGCAGTGATCCCCGAGCCCTTGGAGGAGGAAGTGTGATAGAGATGTCCCGACGTGGGCTGAGTACTCTCCAGTCTCTTATTCTGGGCACTTGGACCAGTTGTGTGTCTCCATGTCACTCACCCTCTATTGCTAGAAGAAACTTCTCTGGTGAGGGTTGAAAAATGCACCCATCTGCAGGTCTAACAATAAGTCATCAGGCATCAGCTAACCCTGTCCATTTAGTGGAATAATAGAGGTAGGTGCTACTCCTTAAGCACAGGTGTTAAGTTGTTCTAGACAGATTTAAAAACTATTACAGTGCTCCAGTCCTGGAGTAACCCATATCCATTATGGTCACCTGAAAATAAGACAAGTAAGTCCTTTCTCCCAGCTTGGATAGGACAGCTCTGAAGAGCTGTCCAGGCTTAACCACCCCACCCACGGGGTCAGCCAATGCTCCTATTTAGTTGTTCAGCTTCCCACACCCCCTCCTGCCTCCCACCTTTCTTTTTCCTCCCATTCTTCCAAGAGCAACCCCTACTACATCTCCCTCACCCATTTCCTCCTGTGAAAATGAAGGCTCTGGTTACTGTGCTAATGTGTTTTCATAAATGTTAAATTGTTTTTGTGGTTATGTTCCTGTAAATGGTTTCAGGAAGGCCTTCCAACCCCCAGTTTCAAATGAGCACTATACTTTATTCTAGAGTACCTGAGGCTTCAAACTGTCCTCTTAATCATTTAATGTAATTGAAGTGTGAAATATATATATATATATGTAAATATTGTGAGAAGGGGATCTAATTTCAGTTTTCTCCCATGGTTCATCAACTGCTAGAACAATAAGCCTTTTTGAACATTGCTGCTGTGTGTGTAATGTGCACATGTCTGTGGGACGGTCATTGCATGTGGGAGTCAGAGGATGACACATCTAGGGCGTCCGGCCCTCCATCTTTAATTAGACAGGGTCTCTCACTAACCAGGAACATGACCTCATGGACTTCCAGTGATCCTCAGGTCTCCACCTCTCCCCTTTCAGTGTAACAATCACGTTTCACCACACTTGCCTTCTTACTTGGGTTCTGGAGATCTGAACTCAGGTCCTCATGCTCACAAGGCAAGCACTGTACTGACTGAACCTTCTCCCTAGCCTTTTTGTTCTACTGATTTAACATCGCACTTTTGCCTGTGCACCACTTCTAAGTGGACTGCTTTCTGAGCTTTCTCTTCTAGTCTGGACTCCAGTTTCACTATTTTGGCTAGTGGGTTTTTGAGGTGGACTCTGATGTTTGATAAGCCTAGCCACTTTGCCTTCTTCTCTTTAGATATTGCCATGAACATATTCTTTTAGGAGAATGGGGTCTAGAATGGTATATATTTAATTTATCCATGTTTGTTCTTTTAAATGGCGTTACTATACTAAAGCTTCCTTCAGAGAATGAGTACATCAGTTTAGGAAAGTCTCCCTTTCGGCTTCATGCTGAAGTTCCTTCTGGATAGAGCTGTGTGGGTAGGCGGTACTTGTAGAAGACGGTGTGTGTACTAAGGGCTCATTGGTATTCAGGGTGAGTGTAATGGGATTGCAATTCTTGTTAGCCTCTGGTTCAAGCAGCTTAAGGGAGGAAGGAAGGGTTTGCTCTAGCTCACAGGTTGAGAGCACACTGGGGAGAGGGTAGGACAGCAGAAGCATGAGATGCTGGTCACATCATCTACAGTCAGGAAACAGGAGAGGAAAGCCAAGGCTGAACCCACTTCTTTGTATCCAGTCTGTAGCCTCAGTCCATGGACTGGTGCTGCCCAATTCAGGGTACGTCTCCCCACCTTGATTTAACCTTTCTGGAAACATCCTCACAGACATGCCCAGAAAAGTGTCTCCTAGAGGATTCACAGTCCAGCCAAGTTGATGGTAAAAATGAGCCACCACTGAATGATAAGCTTCTTCTTTGATAAGGTTTCCCTGAAATCTATGATACATTTTTCTTCACTATGGCTCTTTTTTTTATGCCAGGACTTGAATCCAGGATCCTGTGTGTGCTGTGCCTGAACTATATTACTAGGCTGCATTGCCAGCTCTCTTTCTTCACTGTGTTTCCTATTTTGTTATTTCTGTACATAGTTAAGGCTTATGGAATTGTGTATATCTTTCGTTTTAGCAGCCACTGTCTGCTTTTGCTGTTTCCACTACTTCACCCATCAATTTGCTTTGGTTTTCTTGAGCAAACAGTGCCATGCAAATAATGGCAAGTTTCTCTTCCTTTCCAATATGGAGGCTGCTGAGGAGGCCAGGGTGACCCTGAAGAGGAGGAATACAGGACTGTCTCATGCTTGGTCTGTTTCCTTTACTGCAGATAAGCAATGTATGAGTCAACAAGTTAGCAAGTCCAACAAGTTAAACTCAGTTATAATACAAGCGCCTAAGTGAACAAGTCAGATATTTTTTCTTAGAATGTTTCATATGTGTGCTTGCATGTGTGGGTTCCAGAGTGCATGTATATGTGTGTCTCTGTGTGTGTGTATGTGTGTGCGCGTGCGCACGCACATGTGTGCATGTGTCTGTGTGTCTGCAGTAGCAACAATCCCCCCAACCACCTGCCCAGATAATTTGCAAGTTCCCAAGGTTGCAGATAGTTCAGGATCCCATAGTTATGTAGATGACATTTTATCCTATACATGTGATGAATTCACAAGTGAGGCATAGAAACTAACAAACAGCAATATCTAATTATAAAATAGAATAATTATAACACTATGCTATAATAAAAGTTATTTAAGATTCATTAAAAGCTTGTTTCTAGAATTTTCCATTTAATGTTTCAGCCCTTAGTTGACCATGAATAGCTGAAACTATTGAAAGTGATATGCCAGAAGAGGGAACCACTATGTCTCAAAATATATAAACTTATAAATATTATAAAATACCCACGACTTGTGTTCTTTTAGGATTTGTTTTTATTTCATGTATCACATTGGTGCTGGGAATCAAACCTGGGTCTTCTGTGAAAACAACCAGGGCTCTTAACTGCTGAGCCATCTCTCCAGCCCCAACTTATTGCTTGTAAGTTCAGTGTTAAACTTTCTGTATCATAAAAATATTTTCAGAAAAATCAATATATGAACACCACACTTCTGTGTTGACATTGTATCTTCTTGCCAGGTCTGCTCAATGAAGCTTCTAGTTCTGGATGCCTGGTTATCCAAGTCTCCCAATAAACATCCTTCTGAGCTACATTTCTAGGAATGGGATTTGTGATTTATACAGCGTTGTTGTGCCAGCCTCCTGTGGGGCTCACAGCCTGTGCATCTGATTGGCACTTGCCTCGTCTTTACAGCCTAAAGGAATCGTGGCTTACTCCAATCTGAGTTCCTTTGAATAATGAGCTGGACAAGAACTCAAATCCTTCTTCCAGGAATGTTACATTTAGATGATGAGATAGGCCATTGTGAAATTGTGTGGTTGAATGTCAAGCATTTTTGTCATATATACTATAAATATTTTCTCATAGTTGCATTATGACATACAGAAAGCCACAGGCGGAAAATCGTATCATCCATACATGTATTCCTTCATATGGCTTTCTTCTAAAACGTTTGTTGATATTTCTACATCAACAGACTGTCAATTTGCCTCAGCTTTTTTAATCTAGTGAAACATTTTATTACACTTGCAAGAGTCTACATTTCTCTGCTCCACTGAGTTCCCTTCCTCCCTTTCCAAATCTAATCATGACTAATTTGTTTGTAATCAGTTCTGTTCTTCAGCTTTGCATCACTATTATGAAATACCAGGGGTAATTAAGTTACCAAGAGACAAGGTTTATTTAGCATACAGTTTTAGAGGTTCCAACAAAAGACCAAATGGAACTAGTGCCTTGGGTGTCTGGTAGAGGTCCCAGGCAGCAGGCACGGAGCAAGACTCCCCCCCTCGTGAAGCAAAAGACAAGAAGGAAGGCAAGGCCGTGAGTCCTGGAGCATGCCTGTAACCCCAACACTCAGGAGGCTAGGGCAGGAGGATTATCATGAGTTCAAGTCCAGTCTGCACCACAAAGAGAGTACCAGGGCTACATAGCAAGACCCTATGTTTGAGACAGACAGACAGACAGAGAGAGAGAGAGAGAGAGAGAGAGAGAGAGAGAGAGAGAGAGAGAGAGAGAGATACGAAGGAGGAGAAAACAAGTAAAGGGGAAGGAAAAAACTTGGGGGGGAGCCAAGAAGGGAAAGGAAAAGAAAGAGAAGGAAAGGAGGAGGGGTGAGAGGAGAAGAGAGACTATGAAGGGAAAGAGATGGAGAAGGGAGGGGAGGAAGGTGGAGAAAAGAAGAGGGGGGAAGGAAGAAAGGTATATGGGTCCCACGATGCTATTTGAGGATAAGTCCCAAATAATAGATGGACTTCCCTTCAAGCCACACTTTCCAATTTCCCCTTCCAATAGTGCCACCTTGGTGACCAAGATTTTGATACATGAACTTTGGGAACACTCACTTTTACTATAAAATGTCTCATGTGTGTTTCAGTCTCCACACTACATGCATGTTCCATGAGTGATGTGTACTGGCATTCTTTTGTGTTTCATGTTTTGGACCCTCACAAAAAGAGCATCAAACCATGGGTATCTTGTAATTTGCTTCTGCTCAGTATTATATTCTGAAAGTGAATTCATCTTAAAATATGCACTTGGGATCTTTTTCTTTTTAATAGAGATGTAATAACCTCATTTATAAACACTGCACCATCGATCCACTTTCCTGTAGTTAGATATTTAGGCTTTCTTCTACCTTCTCATGTCAGAGTAATGTTTATATAGACAACAAGCATCTGTCCAGTGTGTTGCAAGCTGCATACAATCTGGGGACCACATGCCATCAGCATCCCACAGTTCTAAGGATGTACCACTTTATCTCTTACAAGAGCATTTTCTTTGTCTCACTCTGCACAGTGCTATTGGATTTTACATTGCCAATACTATAGGTTAAAAGGGGTCATCTCACTGTTTTACTCCTACATTCCCCTCTTTCCTGATTAAAAAAAATTCTTAGCCTCTATGAGCCCATGAGCTCTCTTTTCTGTACAAATCCTCCAGGCTTTGTCCATTCTGCTATTCATCTGGATGGAAGATGGTCTTACATCATAATTCAACATTATTATAGATTATTTCTCAGTTGATAATTAGTAAATCTGTATGATGTCTCTGTTGACCCATATCTTAAATTTTAAGGGAATCCCACCTCATTCTTTCCTGAAAAACTTAGGGCTCTGAAAACATTCTTATTTTTTAGATTTATTTTGTGCATGTGTGTTGTTGATGTGTTTGTGTATGTGCCCGTGTATATCCGTGTGTGTGCATATGGAGGCCAGAGATTGGCATTAGATGCCTTCCTCAGTTGCTCTCCACCTTATTGTTTTAGACAGGGACAGGCTCTCTCACTGAACATGGCTCCTGGGCTGTGTAAGAAAGCTAGTTAAGTCTATGATCCAGCTAGCAAGCAGCACCCTTCATTTTCCCTGATGAACCTCTTCAGCTGTCAATGAGTCACCAGGCTGGAGGGAACGCTGCATGGAATAGCAAGAAGGCCTGTCCTCCTGCCTGTCCTGAGTTCTTGCTCTGACTTTCCTCAGTGATGTGCTATGACCTGGAAAGGCTAGCTAAATAAACCCCTACTACCCATTGTTTTGTCATAGCAACAGAAAGGAGTAGAAAACACTTCCAAACCTCTAATCTTCTTTTTCTATCCTGTCCCATGAGTCCCTTTCATTGTCCAAGAAAGTTTCTCTCTAATACCACATGTACATACATAACTTGATGTGTCTCTGTAAAACCTAAGCACATTTTTTCATCTTAACAGGCAGAATCACATCACCAGAGAGACCGGAAGCAAGCACATGTTGCTCCCTGCTCCCCTGATCAGCACCATGCTTTAAGCCTCCCTTATTCATTCTGGCACAGATTGTGTTTTGACCGTCACAAACCCACTCCTCCCTTCACAAACCCGCTCCTCCAACCACACTGCATAGTAAATTCAGGTGTGCTGACTGAACAAATCCATCTTTACCTCACAGCCTCAAAACGTCACTTCTGTCTCACAATACGGTCTTAGGCAGTTTTGGTCTCATGGAACAATCTATTTTGTCTACCCTGCACAGTTCCATCCAACTGTGGTTATTCTAACTCATTATACATTTCGGTGTCTGGTTGGGAAACTCACATTTCGTTACTCCCTCTTTTCAAAAGTTCCCTGGATCTTCTCAAACGTTAGTCAATGGAATCATGTTGCCTACCTCTGGAAAAAAAATGAGGGTCACAAATAATTTACAGTTTAATTTGTGGGAAATGGACAACATCCCAGTGGTGAGTGCTCACAAATGAACACAATATTCTCCCTAGTTATTTAAAAATGCATAGACCTGTTGTTCCACTGAACTTTGTAATTTCATTTACATAGCTTATTTCTATCTATTTTCCTAAACCTAAAACTATCTGAATCTGATATTGTAGTCCATGGTCTGCTGCTGCTACAATGAAGAACATATTACCATTATATTTTATTTCATACTGATATATGGGAATCCTTTTTCTGAACAACCTTGCTATTTCAAGTCATTTTTTTCCTTCATTTTCTTGGGCTTTCCAAATTGTGAATCATATCATCTGCAAGTGACCACAATGCCCCTAACTCCACTGCAAGATTTATACCAACTACTTAATTTTGCTTGTTCAAGTCCCAAATTCCCATACTCATCCACTATAAAGTTAAATTTGTAAAAACTCCTAAGTGTCTCTAACTATGGACCAACATTACGACAAGACATAATAAAATACCAGTAGTGGTTAATTTCTTTGTTCAAAGCTTTGAATTTTAGTAAGCTTATTGTCAGCAAAATCCTCAAAATTAACTTCTGCAACTTATTTGAGTCTGCACTGTTTGTTGTTGTTACATTTACTGGTGGAAGGAGAATATACAAATGTGGAGTTCCAAGGATGATTTGTGGGACTAGGTTCTCTCCTTCCGTCGCGTGGGTCCTGCCTGGGTTGTCAAGCATGGCAATGAGCTCTTTTACCTAATGAGCCATTTGCCAGCCTTTGAGTCTGTGTTTCTCAGTTGTTCAAGTCAAGATGGAAAGAGTGTCTATTCTTTCTCTTCTAGTGATAAAGGGTTACCCTTCTTGCTTCAGCAATTAGGAATTAGAAGACTATATACAACTAGTTTCAAATTTGGACAATAGATGGCACAGAGCAGGTCAGAAACTTCAGAATGATGTGGTGTCTCAGGGGTGAGATGACGGAGTCAGAGTGCAGGGACCAAGACAGCTAAGTACTGAGGGGAAGGCTTACCTGGTGAAGTAAGTCATCTAGCCATAGCCATAGACTTCCTAAGCCACCCCAGACTCTCGCAGGTCTTGGATCATGAGAAAAGCAAGGCTCCATGAGGCTGTGGAAAGAATTTTCAGGGACCATAAGCAGAATGGTTCTAGAATATTAGATGGGCTGTAAAGTCCCCCCACAACACACAGAGCATCAGAAGCCTGAGACTCTAGTGGTCTGACTTAGTGCTTTAGTATGACCCACCAGAAAAACTCAACTAAATTGTCAGTAATGTAACTACTGAGCTTAACCAAAAGTCTCAACAATGTGTGGTCGACAAGGTCCATCCAGTTCCCAGTATAAAATTTCCAGGCATCCTGTGCCATGGAGATTCTGCCGTTCTGGTTCTGTAGGATCTCCATGACACAGGACAACAAAAGGATATCCAAGAGGAGACCCAGTGAGAGCCCATTATCGGTGGTGTATCCTCGAGCCAGACCAGTGTGGTAATGAATTCTTACAAGTAAAGATAAACAGACTAAAGGGTAAACCATATGTCTCAATGGGCCAAACTACAGCTTTCATGAAAATAATCTTCTCTTTTTGTTGTTGTTGTTTTTCTTTGTTTCTTTGTATTGTTTTTTTAATTTGATAGATGTGAAATCTACAAAGAATCAAAAGTAATAAAGAAAGAAAAAAATCCAGACATCACAAGAAGCATAAAACATAACCCAGACACAGAAAACAATCCAAATAACAAACAATAAAAAAAAACTTCACCCGATAGAAAGAATCATCAAACAAAGCTTTATGCAACCAGCTAGATGATAACCAGGAATTTAATAAAGAGACACAGAGAAGGGTTGATGTACACACACACACACACACACACACACACACAAATACACACAAGTCTGAAGTGGGGAATTTATTGGATAGGACTAAGAACACATTAGAAACACTAGAGGAAAAGTTGGAGAGATTGAAGTTACAGCAAAGGAAACTTCGAATAAAGTTCACAGAGAAGCTGTGGACGAGCTCAGCAGATTCCCAGCTGTGGGAGGAACCATGGATATGTACAGTTATTTGCTGTTAGAACTCACAGTGGGGAAAAGACACAGCAGAAAAGTGTTCAAAGCATTGGGTTGGAAGATTTGTCAAATGTCACGAAAATTATAAACCTACGTATCCAAGAAAGGAAAGAAAATCTCAGGAAAGAGCAAAGCAAAGAAAATCATGTCACCACAAAACTCATGATAAAGTGAAAATCTTAAAGACAGTCAATGGGGGAAGTACAAACAGACCAAGACAATCATCACTACAGATTTCTTGTCAAAGACTATTCAGGCCAATAAACAATGGAGTGTTTTTAAAGTGCCTAAACAAAGTGCCAATCTAACATTCTGGATCCAGTAACCATTTAAAATTTTAAGTACAGCTAAGTCATATTTCAGATATATAATTTACTACAGGGAATGTTAAAGAAATTAGTCCAATTTCTTTAGAAAATTATACCAGATACAAAGTAGGAATCAACCTTATTTTAAAAGTCAATTGATTATTTAAGGGAAAATGGGAATTTCACTGCAGGAATAAAAGAGTGAGCATAGTGGAAAGCTTTGCACAATCCATGAAGCAGTGAGATGCCATCTGAACAGGCTGTGATTATTAAAGAGATGTATAATAAACCCCACAATGATCTCTAACAAAGCAGCGTAGCTAATAGCCCAATAATGGAGACAAGTGGAATCATAAGAAATGATTAACTCTGCCGGGTGTTGGTGGCGCACGCCTTTAATCCCAGCACTCGGGAGGCAGAGGCAGGCGGATCTCTGTGAGTTCGAGGCCAGGCTGGACCGACAGCCTCGAAAACAATACAGAGAAACCTTGTCTCGTAAAAAACCAAAAAAAAAAAAAAAAAAAAAGAAATGATTAACTCAAAATAGGAAAAGAAGCATAAATGGTAGATAAAAATAAATCATAAGACAGCAGTAAGCATGGCCACAGTCATGCTTCACTGAATGGAATGTCTAAAGTAGAACTGGAGAGTTTTTCTAGTAAGATCCAGATAGTGCACATTTTTGGTTTCTGTGAGCCACATATTTTTGGTTAAAGCAGCTCAGCGCTGTACTGAGATGGTAGCACAGTAGTCCACAATACAGGTGTAGATGGTGTGGCTGAATTGGGCCACAGCATATAGTTTACTGATTGTTGGTCTAGAACACTTCAAGTCAAAAACATGCATTATCTGCCCAGCTGGAAGAATCATCCCCAACTATGAACAATTTTAAGAATCAAATTGTAGATAGATGGAGAGTAAGGAAAGGGAAAGACAACATATTCAGGGGGTGAAGAGATGGCTTCATTGTTAAGGGGCTTGCTGCTCTTGAGAGGACCATGTTAGGAGTCTCAGAATTGCTAACTCCAATCCCAGGGGATCTGATGCCTTCTTCCAGACCCAAAAGCTCAAGTTCTTGTAGACATATAAATTTTAAATAATAAAACCAATCTTAAAAACTAAGTATTTAGAAGGAAAACTGTAGATCAAACTTTCACTATCTTGACTTGCCTAAAGACATTCATCGTAGAGTCTTTAAAATAGGCATTTAAAGTAAAATCCCAAGACAAGAAAGAAGCTGTTTAATCATGTTATAGAGAACATGAATGAAATGAGATAATGGGCCTTAGGTTGTATATGCAAGAGGAGAGGATTCTAAAAAGCAGAAACAGGGATGGGAAGGGGCTCAGCTGGTGAAAACACAAGCTTCCCAAGTCTGATGACCAGAATTCTATCCCCAGAACCCATGCAAGAAAAAGCCAGATGTGGTGGCACACATCTGTAATCCCAATACTCTTAAGGCAATATGGGAGGTGGAGACAAGAGAATCACTTAGAAGGTCTGAGACAACTAACTTGTAATGTGCAGTTCAGTGGCAGAAACAAGAGAGACCCTGCCTCAACAAGTAGAAGGTGAGAACTAACTCTCCAAAATTGTCCTACAACATTTATGTGTGCATCATGGCATGTGCATGCCTGCATACATGCATGTATGCATGCACATGCACACACACAATCATAGACTTGTGTTATGTTTTGAATATGAAATGTCCATAAAAATCTCATGTGTTTTAAAACTTGGTCCCCAGACAGCAGCACTTGTTTTGGAAGGTTGTGGAACCTTTGGGAATGAAATTTTGCAGGAGAGGAAGTGGGCCACTGAGGGCATGTCTTGAGATGTCATAGCCTGGCCCCATTGTAGGTGCAATGTGATCAGCCACCACCATGACTTCCCCTCCATGGAGGACTGTATCCCTTAAAACTATGAGCTCAAACAATCCCTTTCTCCCGTAAGTTGCTTCTTGTCAGACGTTTTATACCAGCAATTAAAGAAAAAGTAACTACTACAGTCTGAAAACACCTGTACCAAAATGTTCATAAAGTAATTTCCAGATGTGGGTTTTAGCTTAGCTCTTACTTAAGGCTTGTGTAGAAGCCAAAAAAGATTGTGATAACTATAGAGTAGAGGAGAGACAGTGCACATGATTTAAACAGTAGAAGACACAGGTTCATCATAAAGATTACCTCCTTGTAGGCACTCCATCCTGAGGCTAGGGTCAAGCCCTCTATTCTGATGGTGTTCTTCAGATGGTACCTCCTCACTCTGGCTCTGTCCTCTTCTCCCCACTCACAACCTTAGAAGTTTAAGATGAATCGATATGCTTTCTCCAGGGCAAAGCCTTCTGCAGCCCCACCAACCATCCTGGATGACAGCCAGTGGGAATCCCAGAGCATCCAGCTCCCCCAAGCCTGGCTCTGACAGCCCTGGCCATGAATCCATAGCTGGACACAGACAATAAGACCCTGTTCTCCAAGCCTGAGACTGCTCTGCGGTATGTAGGAAGACAGCCAGCCACAGGAAGTGGTGACAGAAGTTAACAGAAATGAAAAAGACCCATGTGAGGAATCCACGTCTTTCCTCCCCAGACCCCATCTTCCCTCCCTGGGCTATGTTCAAACCCTGCTGTCTTTGGAGGGAAATCCATCCCATGTGTTTCTTATTCATTTATGCTTAACTCATCCGAATCCTGTTTTGAAAGAGGCCATTGGATGGGCTACAAAGCTGTAGGAAAGCTCCCTGCCGCCACGCCTGCTTGTGAACTCACCAAATACCGTTTTAACCTTCCAGGCTGTGGGGAAGGCTGGCCCAGCATCTGCCTGGTCTCCAGCCCTTGGAGTTCTCCCTCATTGTCCCTGCTGCCTGGTGAGCTCTGGGGCTGGAACCCACCTACCAAGGGAGAGTAGAAAGTGAGCCTTCCCAGACCTGTCACCAACCAGAGTCCAAACTTCAGCCTTCTAAGAGTGGACCTGATTCTCTACCCTGTTTCTGTAGACCCAGTTCCACTGGAACCCCCTTCAGAAGGCTCTGAAGATGCCTAAACACCTTCAATTTCTGCTTTTGGGAAAAGCATTGAGTGGTCACAAAAGGCCAAGCCTGCTCCACACAAAGTCTAAGATGAAACTCAAAGGAAGAAAGTATAAACAGGGATGGAGGAATCGGAGTCCTTCTATGTGACCATCAAAATGTACTTGAACCATTCCCAAAGCATCTCCCTTTTCTCACTGTCACTGGCAGGGATAAATTCTTCTGAACCTGCCAAGAGGGTTATGCAGTTGGGACCAGAGGTAAATTGTACACTATAGACAACTCAGGGAGCAACTGAGGCTGCTGGAGCCAGGAGGGAAGACGGTCAGAGTTAGAACCATTTGGGGGGGGGTCTGTGATTGTAAAGTTTAGAGGGCTTCTGTAAGTTATTACATAGCTATCAGTGTGAACACCAGAGTATGTATAGTCCTGTCTTTCATGCAACCAAAGGCATAGCTGAGGGATGGGTGGAGAGAAGGGGGGGGGGGGGCTAAAGAAGGTTGTGTGCTCAGTGCTGTGCAGGCTCCATCATCAAGGAGATGTGTGCAGACTAGAAGGAGCATGGCTGCCCATGGCAAGAGGGAAGACAGACCACAGAGTGTGACGGGGGTGGGATCCAGTTGGGGGCTCAGTAGCTGCAGCCCTAATGGTACATGGTGGCTGCACTCAGAAGTTACCAGCAGATGGCAGTATTTCAGAACAAGACTGTTAGGACTGTACAGAGAGGAGACTCTGGGCTGTCAACATCCTGTGGAATCATCATTTGACTATCATTAGTCTCACTCTGCACACAAGAAGGTTTAGGGACTTGCTTGAGGAAACATAAAGTACAAGAACAAAAAGTCTAACCCCGTTGTCCAATTCCAAACCTAAGCTGGCTACTGAAGAGCATAATCTGTTCCGTTTGAGTCCCTCTAAATTTCCACCATGTACTAAGATCTGGTTAGGACTTGATACTCAAAGCTATTCAGACCATGCCCTGCTCTAGGAACCAGACAGACTATTGGTTTCATCAGTGACCTGATAGACATCCAGTGGCCACAGTTCTGGGGGCACCCAGGACAACAGGTAACACATTAAGCCCCAGGTCTGGTCCTGGCTCACACATGTGCACTGGCTGTGTGGCCTTGGGTATGACCACTGCTGTCTCGGGGCCTCTGTGTTCCTGTCTATATGTGACTGGGTATAATGTCAGCCTTGTGAGAACATGGTGAGAGAACACGTTTGGAGAATTGGCTGTGGAGTTGGTAGTGTGCTTTACTGAAACATCAAATATCAAATGTGACAGGAAACAGGAGCCAGAAGAGGGGCAATTAAAATATGTTTACCAGGCTGAACAACTTGGCTGACAGAGGGGAACATGGCTTCCAGCCAGGAGAAGAACATGGGTGTGGAGACTTGACAGCCCGTGATGTCGAAGAGCTCAGTAGCCCACTTTGTTCCTAGGAACCTGGACATTACAAGTGTGTATCACAGATGGTAAGTATAAACTCGCATGGGTCTCAGCCTCAACCAGACTCAACTAGATTGTGTGTGTGTGTGTGTGTGTGTGTGTCTGTGTGTCTGTGTGTCTCTGTGTGTGTTTGTCTGTGTATGTGGCATATAGGCATTCATGCAGTCATAAGCACACGCATGAAGAGTGCATGTATATATCTACACATGTGCATATGGAGGCCAATGGTTGGTGACCAGTGGCCTCCACTGTTTCCCACCTTGTTTGTCAGACAATCTCTCACTAAAACTGGTACCAGTTCAGCTAAAGTGGCTGGCTTCTGGGCTATTTCCACCACTAGACCCTGACCTAGCACTGGGGTTACAGATGTAACCCTCCCTATTTAACTTTTATGTAGGATGCTGGTATTCTGAACTTAGGTCCTTATGGTTGTGGGTCAGGGACATTATCAACCGGGCCACTTCCAGTCATTATGGTATCTTCATACAGGTTCACTAAGTACCCAGGGCTAGCCCTAACTGGCCTCCTCTGGGACCCTCCCTACCACATTGTCTTGGTGTTTCTGGCATTTCTTAAAACACTAGGCCAAGTCCATTGATGCCCTTCCCATCAGGCACACCTCCAATCTCTGCCTTGCACACGGCAGCAACATGGCTCTTGTCAGAAGCTCCCAACAGGCTTCACCCGATCTCCATCTGTGGCCCGACCAAGAGGAGTAGGGACCCAGTCGGGCAGGAGGTAATAAGACTATTTGTGTCCTTCTGGGTAGCTGAAATGATTCAGAGAAGATGCTGCCATGGGGCATTCTAGGAGGAGAATTAGAGAGAGGCAGAGTCCAGGTCCCAGGGCTGCAGGCAGGTGTCATTGGAGGGCTGTCTTAAAGGAAAGATGAGAGGTACTGAGATCACAGGGCCTTGCAGACCCTTCTCCCCACCTTCACTTCTGATTCTAAGTCTTCAGAAGTGGCAGCAGTGACATTTTTGTGCTCTGCTTTGAGCTCTTGCATCCCCTAGTCCTGCCCCCACTTCCTTTCCAGGAGAGAAACAAAAGCAAGTGGCTCTTCAGGGTGGGCGGGGCTTGATGGGAAGCCCTCCCTCTGTGCAGAGGTGCATTCCTTGCCTTGACCTTCATCCCCTCAAGCATCATCATTCATTCCATCACACACAGCTGGAGCTGGGGGAGACCATGACAGGTGGGCCAGCAGGGAGGAGGGGATGGGGCATCATAGCCTCCTCCCCACCCCCCAACAAGACAGATATGTCCCCTCTGGACGTGCTGGGGGAGATTATTTTAACAAGCACTTTTGTACCAGGAAATCAGTGTGTTTAACCTAACAAGCAAAGCACGGCCCAGCGGGGCCCATAAATCTAGTTCCCACCTATTAATTTTACGGCCTACATAAAGCAGTGTTGAAGTCCAAAGTATATGTGACCTAAAAGGGGATCGCTCATTCTGACACATATACGACGTGGCCAGGACTCGAACCCTGACCCTGACCCTCACTCCAGGAAGCCAGCTCCCAAGCCTTGCGGGGTGCAGAAGATCAGACTACAGAATTCCTCCCAGGCTCTTCCTGGAAGGAAGAGACAGCTGGTGTAGGCAACTGTGCAGGGAACAGGAGGTGTGGATACCACTGAAGCAATGGACCTTCTATAATGGCTGTGTGCTGGTTGCTTCCTAAAGCCACCCAGAGGAGAGGACAACAGGGGACAGAAGTCTAGCCAGTGCTGCACGAATCCTCCCTGTAGTGTAGGACAGGGCTGTGTACGTCCAAGGAGAGAGCATCTAGTGTCCTTGAATGAATCCTGGTCTCTCCTCTGACTTCTTGAACTATCACCCCAAAACTCTGTGAGTCACTATCCCGCCAAGCAAGCCACACAGCCCTCCCAAGGAAACCCACGACAATGGTTGACGTCGAACTGGACTTGCATGCCCTCCTCTGCAGTGTCAAGCATGTTTCAATTGTCTCTATCACCACACACTGACCACAACTGGGCCACTCTAGCCAGCCCACAGCAACTACAGGCCGATCCCCAGAGTCATTGGGACATGGACCACCCCGATACAATGGAACCCTGAAGTCGAGCCACCTCAATCCCACACTGACCTTGCAGTAAAAGAATCAATCAGAGAAACCCAATCCCAGAACATACTTGTTTCATCCCTGGCTCCGAGCCGACCTCCCAAATCCCAGATCTCAGAGTGCTTAGTACCCTCTGAACTGTCACTTAACCTTCTCCAGGCTGTCTGACCGGAGTACTGATGTCTAGGAGCTACATCTGTCCTGTCTCTTTCTGCTTGAGGGTCTTTCTGGAACTCTCAAAGTTGAGCCCTTATTCCTGAGTTAAGGGGGGTACATCACTACCAGAGGCATGGGCTCTGTGAAGGTGTGTGCATTATCTTGAAGAGGCATGTGGAATTCATGCCCACTACATATTTATTAGCTGTATTATAAAAATATTTCTCTTAGGCTGGGGCCCTCAGATGCAGGGCTAAGTCAGGACCTGAGGGCCAGAGAGTTGACATGGGCTGTAATTCCAGGAAGCACCACAGGGGAGTGAAGATGAAGGCTGGAGAAGGGAGAAAGCCCATCCAGTGTATGCCTTGAGGAAAGGCTACCGTGCACTGTGAGAAGAGACCACTGCATACAGTGAGAGGAGGAACTGTCTGTGGTGAGAAGGGACCACTATGCACCTCAAGATGAGAACACTGCACCCAGGAAAGGAGGCTGCTGAGCCCGAGAGGAGGTGGGTGTGTAATGCAAATGGAGGCTCCCACCACCCAGCAGGTGCTGCACACATGGTGTAGAAAGCTGGAGGCACGGATGATACCATTTGCTGTTTTATTTTTACCTAGTTATTCATATAAGCTTGACTCCCGAATCCTCCTGGCTTCTGTATTCTGAGAAGCCCAGTTTGAGAAGTTAAGGCCAGAACTCTCTATCCAGTACAAAGGGCCAACTACCCATACTAACTTCCCCCTTTGGTCTATCCTTACCCTTGTGATCATACATTGACCTCTAATCCTCACCACATGAGAAGCCTACAGCCCGTGTCAGCCACTAATGTATTACGAACTTAGCTACACACTAACCTCCAACACAATCAAAAAGTGAACAGCTCAATACATGCTGGCCAGTTCAAACATGGCTGTATCCTGACTCTTACATCTTCAATCCTAGGTTAGTCCAAAACATACTGATCCCCAATCAAATTCTGATCATCCCTAGCTATGTATTGCCCCATGACAGCCACTCTGGGAGTATTTAGCAGGCCACATGTTTATCTCTGACTCAGTGAGACATGGAGATGTGCCAATTCCTAATGCACACTGGCTCCCCAGTTGCAAGCTAATGCTAGACTCCATAAGACACTGATCCCCAAGCCCCAAAAGGTGCTCATCGCCAGCTTTCCAACCGCACGTTGACCCCAATCCCAACTGTTGCCTGTCATTCCCAGCCGAAGCCTTACATGGACTCTCACCACCCAATGAAAACCACTGGCATGGATGCCGCAGGCTAAACACTCACCCCATGAACCTCAACCAAACAATGACCTCAATCCCGGCTACCCCGAGACCAGGCATTCTGAATCCAAAACAAGGCTACACCCGTGACTCCAGACCTTCACTTACCCTCAGCCCTAAACAAAGGCTGATTCATCAGTTTAACTTCAGAGAGACCCTGGCTCACTCACACACAAGCCCTCAAACCCTATCTATACCCTTCCATGAGCTCATTCCTCTCAATAGAGAGGCCCTACCTCACCTCTACATGCATCCTCGGTGATCTCTACTTTCCCTCCTAGCCCATACATTTCAACAACATGATGACCCAAAACAAGTTGCCGTCATAATTAATTTCAGCTTTCTTAACCCAAACCTAGAGTCACCTGGAAATAAAGAACCTTGACTATTGCCATAACCAGATGGACCTATGGCCAAGTCTGAGAGTTATTTTCTTAATTGCTGATTGATGGTGGTGGGCCCAACCCACTACAGGTGGTGGCATCTCTAGAAAGGCGGCTAGTTGAAAAGCCAGAAGGAACAAGCCAGGAAGAAGCATTCTGCCACGGTCTCTGCTGCATCTTCTGCTTCAGGCTCCTGCCTTGAGTTCCTACCTTTGCTTCCCTGGATTATGGTCTGTAACCTACAAGATGAAATAAACCCTTCACTCCCCAAACTGTTTTCCGTTAGAGTGTTTTATCACAATAACAGAAAAGCTGACTAGAACACTACCCTAACATTCACCATGCTTACAAGCAAATACCCCATGCCAAACTCATTGTCCTCTGCCTAGAGAGGGTACTCTGGGAGCAGTGTAGGCCGTCTGATGATCCTGGACCTCCAGTTCAACTGGGGGTTCACGAGTCCAACCCAGCCTCACCTTTCCCCTTCACCTTCCCTATACCTGGAGATTCTGACCTCTGAGTTCAACACACTCTGATTCTCCAACATGGTCCTACCCAGGGGCTATGTCCCCATGCATAGTCATACCCAAGGACAGTATTCAGACAGCACCAACAAACCCCTGCGACCAGCAGAAACTACTTTTTATGTCCTGTATCTGCACATCTCAGGGAAAGGCACCAGAAGTCTTGCACAGCAGGGACAGTCCCCACTGAATTCTCGCTTTTGTTTTAAGCTATCATATTCTTCTGCAACATGTGACCTCTTCCTTAACCACCTCCTTGTGCTATGGTTGGCTTCTCCCAGGACTCGGTGTGTTCAGTTAATTTGCTCACACTGGTTTGTAGCGTGCAGGGCAGAAGGGTCAGGAGCCTGAGCAACTGTCCTCAGCTGCCCACAAGGGGGAATGGAAGATCTTGGCTGGTCTCTCCACCTCTCTGGTATTTATCTAATCTGTATATATCACAGGTTAACAAATCTCTGCCAGAGAATCAAGTTGGCCCATGCTCACCCATCTACTGATTATCTGTGGCTGCCTCTCAGCTATGGTGACAGAGTGGAGGAGCTTTGAAAGAAACTGAGTGGATTCAAAGTCAAAAATTGTTACTATCTGTCCCTTTCAGGAAGGGTTCCCACCCCACTTCTGTGCACCCCCACCTTCCTCTCATATGGTAGACTAAGGATGAAGAGTGTGTGTGGAGGCCTCCCTCCTTTTCTGGGTCTCTCCGTAGTAAACACACTCTTCCATGATGTTTTCATCACGATGGTGATAACTGACCATCGTTGTGAGATGCCTGCCCATTCCCCACCCTTCCCCCCATTCTCATCCTGCACTCTGAAGAGGAAGGGCTGAAGTAACATCCCAGGATCTGAGGCAAGGCCTCCCTGTGTTTGGGTAGCAACAATAAGATTCGCTGTCTTTCTGCGGACTATGGAGACTCTTCTAACTTTAGTGCTTTTGTTTATTGAAACCCAACCCCTTGGTGCTCACCACCCTTGGCCTTGGGCCCAGACCTGCCAAGGCCCTAGCTTTCCAGCCGTGGCCAAGAAGTGGGGGGTATGGGGGCTAGAAGGAGCTCTAGCCAGGATCCATTCCACAGTACTTATAGCCTAAGGCACTCCCAGCCCCTCCCTTCTTAACGTCTTGCTTACAAGACAGCATTTGGAGACAATTTCTCATCAGACCCTCTTGTAAACATCCTCCTGGGTGAAGCAAGCCTGAAGGAGCACTTATTAGAAACACCTGTGCCAGACAGCAGGCCTGGTGAATGACAGCTTGCAGACCCACAGTGGGCCCCCTGCCAATTCAGGCTGGTCAAATGGGTGGGATGGGCAGGCAACAGGGATGAGGTTTGGGTGGGGAGCTGTCTGTTCCCTCCCAACACCTCCCTGATAATCCTCCATATGGTCAGTAAGCTGCTGAGGCAGGGCCCTTCCTATCCTTGTAAGAAAGACCTAGATATCCTGGGGATCCCTGGGTCCATTCATCACCTGTTAGCATTAACACAGTTCTTACCCAGAATGGCATACGGCTGTAATCCTAGCACTTGAGAGACAGAGAAATGAAAAATAAAGAGTTCAAGTTCATTCTCAGCTATATAGTTCAAGACTAATCTATGCCATGCTTCAAAAACCAAAATAATAATAATAATAGCAATAACAATAATAATAAACCAATTGAGCAAACAATACCATCACCAACATGTACACACACCATGACCACCATCACCATCACCACCACCAACAGAACTAGTCTCCTCATTCAGTTTCTCTGGTAAAACAACAATCCCTTTGTTTTCACAAGAGCACCTAAGAGTAAGGCCATTCTGGATTTCTTGTTGTTTTATTAATTTTTTAAATATTTATTTATTTTATTATTTTATATGTGGGAATGTTTTGCCTCTGTGTGTGTGAGTGTGTGTGTGTGTGTGTGTGTGTGTGTGTACTCACTACATTCATGCCTATTGCCTGCAGTGGTCAGAAGAGGGCATCAGATTCTCTGTGTAGTTGCAGACAGTTTTGAGCCACCATGTGAGTGCTGGTAATCAAACCTGGGTCTTCTGCAACAGTGACAAGTGCTCTTAAACACTGAGCTCTCTCCAGACCCTTTACTGTTATAAATGACTGCAAGTTTTCAAGGTTTTTGACAGTGAGCAGGTTCGAGAGGCAATATCTCAGACATCTCAGGCTATAAGTAACTTTGTATTACTTACAAGGCCCCCCAAAAGTCATGGCACAGTGTTTGAAGGCTACAGGGAAATTCCAAGCAGCATCCTGCTTCATCAAACACCATAGCCGGTGCTGAGTCAAAATCCCTGTTTACTGGGAGAAAGCAGGAGGAGAAGAGGAGGAGAGGAATTGCTAACACACCAACTCTTGTGCTGTGGGTGTTCTGCTACTGGTCTTTGTGTGTATGCATGGTGTGGGTGCACATGTATGTGTGTGTGCATGGTGTGGGTGCACATGTATGTGTATGTGTGTGTGCATGGTGTGGGTGCACATGTATGTGTGTGTGCATGGTGTGGGCGCACATGTGTACAAGTGCATTTGCAGGTTTATGTGGAGGTCAGTGTTTGATGCCAGATGTCTTCTTCAATTTTTTACCTTAGCTTTTGAGACAGGGTCTCTCACCAAACCTGAAACTCACTAATTTGGCTAGACTGACTGGCCTAGAAGCCACTGGGATCCTCCTGTCTCCTCAGTGCTAGAATTCCAGGGGAATGCCGTTGTGCTGGAGATCTGAACTCAGGTCCTCATCCTGTGTAGCAGGTACTTTAATCATGGATCCATCTTCCTGGCCCTGCTACTGGCCTTTTTCTTGTAATTTTTTGGTGTTATTTTATGTGTACAGATATTTTGCCTGCATGTATGTCTGTGTACCACATGACTGCAGTTTCCAGAAGGAAGCATTAGAGTCCCTGGACCTGGAGTCACAGATAGTTTTTATCTGCCATTTGGATGCTGGGAATCTAATCTATGTAGTCTGGAAGGGCAAAGCCTTCTCTCCAGCCCCTGCTTCTGGTCTTTGATTTTGATAGACACTTGTGGTGTTCGCTCCAGGCCCCACAGCCATTCTCTGGGTTCTCCAGAACAAGCTCTGAGCCTCTCCTGGCTCATGTTTGCAGAGTCCCTTTATTGGCCTGTGAGCAATGGGACCAGCTTTATCCAGGTGCTGCCTGGGTCATCCTTGGGCCTAGATGGGAGCCTAGAAAGGAACTTCCTTTCTGTTACGGGGTAGGACACCCCATGGTAGTACTTTGTTCTTGAAAGAGCATTGCAAAAGGGTGTCTCAGAGCCGGCCCTAGGCAGCCCAAGGACATCCCAGCTAGCGTGGAACAGAGGTAGTGGATTCTGAGGGCAGCTGGAAGGCAGCTTCTTCAGTGAGCTGGGCAGAAGGAGAAAGCACCGGACTCCACGAAATAAATCAGTGAGATCTCAATTCCGATAAATCCAGTTTCAAAAAAATGCAGCAACTGGTAGAAAAAGAAAATGTAATTTATGCCCATTGAAAGGAGGCCAGGTTTAGATTGATGAAGTCTCCTGTTTACGTAATAAATCCATTTCCATTCATGTCACCAATATATTTATCCACACATCCTGGTCCAAGTCAAATCTTCATTATTTTATTATTCAACAGGGGGCAGAGGGGAGGGCAGGGGGACAGAGTTCTGTGTCGAATTAATAAAGTCTCACTCTCTCCCCCCAGATGTCTCCTCACACAGGGACGATTTATTCCTAAGAAGGACAGAGAGGAACTGGGCACAATTTATGTGCTTTGAAAGGGACCCAAACGTAATTAGGCAAAGTCTCAAGTTCAGGGAGAAATAAATCCCAGAGAAAGTAGCCGGGGGTAAAATTTACGTTCTCTGAAAGTCTGGAAGCCTCTCCCCAACCCGCCCCGCCCCTCCCCCAGGCCACCGTGCTTGGTGCTCCAGGCCCACCAGGACTAGGTGTGCTCTCCCACAGCCTCAGCTTCCAGAAGGCCCACTGTGCCCATGGGGTTCCCCAGAGGGATGCTGGCCCTTCCTCTGCTTCTCCCCCCCAAGCAAGTCACTGTTCTCAAGAGAAGAGGCTAACTCAGATTCTTTGAGAGGCTAGGAAGGGCAGATGACAAGCCTGGGACCCTGCCTAGGCATGTACTCAGAAAAAATGACGTAGTTCCAGGTCTGCCTCACCGTTCATAGCCAACCATGGAAGATTCTGGAGCAGGGACTAGCCGGTCCTCAGAGTGCAAGGAAGCCCCCTTTCCTTTCCCTCCTACATCCAAGTGGTACTCACCTGGGAGTGAGGGGTTCCCAGAAATCTGGGCACTGAGTTGTTGGGCCAAGGTCAATCAGGATTTCTGAACCCACCCATTGGGAGATTCCAGAGTGACTGTGGTGGGAGACAAGGCCAAGGGGACTATGACACTGCAGGGCAGACTTCGGAGTGCGTGGAGGAGCGGAGCATTCTAGCCTCTTCTGGATATAAGACACTCGAGAGGGGGCTCCCTTAGGAAGCGTTCATCCACCAGGACATCTTTTATCCCTCAGCTGTGATTGGCCATGGGAGCAGACATGCTGCTCCAGTAGTTTTCTCTGCTAGGAGGCAACCCACAGGGCCTAGCAAGCAGCAGAATTCTATCCTGAATAGAGAGCCACATCTCTCTGAGGACTGTGGGACCTTTTCTCCAGCCCAGTTGTTCCAGTAGACAGGCCCATGACTCCTCCCACAATAAACAAACATCCACTCCCTGCAATCGGGTGAAAAGCACCCCAGGAGGGGCCTGGAAACAGAAGTCTGGCCAATGGCCTCAGAAACGAAGGATGCAGGTGCCAAGATGAGTGAGATGTAGAGAAATTAACAGCACCCCTTCAGAGGGGTGAGCGGGCAGGAAGGAGCTGGGCGGTGCCAGATTTGTGGCTTGATCAACTAAGCCACTCCTGGGCCATTTGCAACAGTGGGGTGTGCTGTAGGGCTAAGCAGGTACCAAAGATGAGTTTCCCTGAAGAGGAGTGGGTTTAGGAGAAGAGCAAGGACTGGATGAGTTCTGTGAGGTGGTTGGGACTTTGCCACAACTTCCGGGAGGTGTCTAGTGGGGGACCACACAGACCTGTAGAGAAAAGTATGCAGCAAAGAGCAAAGGGCTGGAGGCCGAGCCTCACCAGGGTCACAGGACATAGACCCTGCAGGGGATCAGGGAAGACACACCCAGGGGAGTGAGGGGACACGGTGATGGGTACAGAGCCACCAGGGTTCACTCTTGAGAGAGAGAATAAGGTAACGAAGACTGAAGACTAGGGACTGAGGAGATGTCTCGATGGACGAAGAGCATGAAGACCCGACTTTGATCCCCAGGTGGGTTCAGAACCACATGCCACTGTGATCCCAATGCTGGGATGTCCCTGGGGCTTGCTAGCCTGTCGGCTACCCTAAGTGATGAGCATCCTCCCTGCTGGGTCGTGTCTACAGTGGTGGAAGGTGCTATGAGGCTGCTGGAGGGGAAAAGCCATCGATTGTCTTTCTCAGTTGTGGACACAGTTCTGAGGTGCTAGGCAAGATGTTCCCTCCGGCACAACCGCAGCTTGGCTGTTATGAGGGTTACCAATCACTCTCTGACCAGATTGGAGACCCAAGAGTGAACATACTCCTGAAACTGGGAGCGGCTATGACTGGGAGGTCCCAGGCCATGGGGGAGAATACATACTGCTGTTTTGCTAAGTGGGCATGTAGCCACACTGCCTCCTCGGCTTCCAAGTTTGTGCCCGTAGAATAGCGGGGCTGTCAGTTAGGGTCAGAGAGGCCTCTTTTTTTTATTTTAAAGAAGTTTATGGTAAATGATGTTATAACTGGTCAATGTGACAGTGGAGAGAGTGGGTCACAATAAGACAACTTTCACTCTGTCCAAGGTCAGAGAGAGGGTAGAGATTCTCTCGCAGGGTGGAGAAGAATGCTAGGCAACACTGTCTTCTAGATACAGCATAGCCATCACAGACGCAAATACACAGCAGGTGTGGTTTCCTGCACAAGACTGTGTGCACACACATAAATAGGGGTGAGTGGGGGAAGGAAGGGACTCACTGGTAAGTCAGCAGGAATGGGGGAGGGATAAAGAGAGGATTATGGGGGATGTGATCACAATACATTATATACATATATGTAATTGTCAAAAAAAATTACAAAACACTCTCTTAGGGCTAGGGAGATGGTTCAGTCAGGACAGTGCTTGCCCCAGAACTGATGTCAAAAAGTCAGGCATGACAATGTGTGTTTCTAAGACTTGTGGAGGTGGAGATAGGCATCCCTCTGGGTCTTGTTGGTCATCTATCCCAGTCAACTTGGTGAGTTCCAGAACAGTAAGAAAGAGAGGCCCTATCTCA
This sequence comes from Mesocricetus auratus, assembly GCF_017639785.1. Taxonomy (NCBI): domain Eukaryota; kingdom Metazoa; phylum Chordata; class Mammalia; order Rodentia; family Cricetidae; genus Mesocricetus; species Mesocricetus auratus. Next base: position 146,721,388 of record NW_024429266.1, on the reverse strand, counting down.
AAAAATAAGATAAACAACTTTGGGTTACACACACACACACACACACACACACACACACACACACACACACACACACACAAGCACTCCCTTGGAACTTGGGGGAACTGCAAGGCCAGAAGCAGGTCCCAACCCTCTTTTCAATCCAAGAACCTGGAACCCAGCCCTTGCTGCCACTGGCTAACAAGGTGACCTGTTGAAAGTTGTTCACTGCTGCAGAGTACCAGGTCTCTCATCAGCCCTGACATGGCCAGTTTCAGCCTTATTCCTTTGCTATGGCTGAGAGAGAGAGAGAGCTCCTTAGCCCACAGTCCCAAGCTATAGAAGCCACACGAGCTTTCCATATCCATCCCACCCCAACAGCCACACAGATCTAGAGAGAACTGGAAAGAAAGGAATGTTGTCACCTATCTCAAAAAAGGCCCAGCCAGGGCACCCTCTCTGGCATGCGGACTCCAGAAGGCGTCTGCAGGGGCCTCACCTCTGAGAGACTCATCAGTGCCTCAGGGGGCCATCTGATTCAACTTACACACAATTACTCAACTGTAGCTCACAACACATGCCTAAGAAAGCAGAGTTGAGGTTCGGGCAGAGGCCTGTTGACTGATGATGCAACTAGTTGCCATAAGCATGACAAGGAGCCCCTCCACCCTCCAGCTTGCATTGCCTGGAAGTGGCCTCAGGCTGAGGTTGGTGACCTGGCAGGTCTGGCCAGGTAGTTGTAAAAATTCTGGAGGGAGTGGGGAGAGGCCTTTGGGCCTGAGGTGGAGACTATGTGCAGCTATCACCTCTGGGGTGTGGTACTTTCCCTGTGATCCTGCTACTCCTATGGGGACTGTCGCCTCTCATCTGATTTCCCTCATCTAGACAGCAGAGACTCTGGCCATAAACTCACTGCTTTTACAAAGCTTCTCTGGGAAGCCAAGACTCCCCTGGCAGGTAGGCCAGGGCAGCCCAGAGGAGCTCAGCAAAGCAAGTCAGGAACTAGGATGCATTCCATCTTGGTCACTCAGCAAGTCACTTGCTTCTCACAAAAGCCAGACGCCCACAGCTGCCATTGGAGAACCCCACTTTCAGGATGGAATGGTAGTTAATAAAGGCCCTGGGGTCCTACTACCCTTGACTCAGGCACTATGAGGGGATGGAGTGCCAGTTGGGGGAAGCTGTTGCCAGCCACAGCAACCCTAGGAGGTTCTTGCTGGGCCTGTTGTCTCTCAGACCCTGGGAAGACTCTTGCCCAAGTGGAGAAAGGCAGGACAGAAGCAGGATGCAGGACAGACAGACAAGGAAGAGGCTAAGGCAGAGCTGTCTCAGTCCCAGTCTATCCCTGCAGGGTGCAGTGCATCTTACGCTATGCTGGCCTGCAGAGACAGGGAGTCAGACTGTTTGCTTTCTTACACCAATGAGTACTTAGAGTCAGACTCACTCTCAGCGCTTGGGTCTCCACAGTCTTCGTGAAGTGACCCTGGAGATCCAAGCAGGCTTCCAAGCCAGAAGATCTTAGGAATGCAGCTCTTGGGAGCTGGAGGCTGGGGGTGCAGCACTGGCAACGGGCACTTCTGTGCAGCACCGTTTGCGTCCGCCCATGCCGTCGGTTCAGGGTTATCTCTTGGCTTTCAGAGCTCGGCCCTGAGTGTTAGACAAAGCTTCCGACAAGCTGCTGGGCCCCACAGGACTGATCTGATGCCAGAGAATGGCCATCTCGTCTGTTCTGTGAAGACAAGCTGACTCAAGTGAACTTGTTACCTTTATGCTGAGCAGTAAATGGTAGCACCTGCTTCTGGAAACTCCTCATTTCAGATAGTAATAAGTAGCTCCTCCTGCCGATTCAAGTCACCCTGTTCTACCCAAGAGAAAAGCAGGTGGAAATTATCCATTCTCATCCCAATGTGGACCACAAGGCCCTGGCCTTTGCCTCCCAGGCAGGAACCATGCCTGGGTCCTTTACAGGATTTGAATGTAATTTGGATTTGTCCTGAGAAGTTCGGTGACTGCCCCATCACTCTCTAGGGATAACAAATGACAGAGTTCCTTTTTAAAATGGGTCAGCGAGTCTGACTTCTAGCTCCTTGTCTGTGCTCTGGGATTGGTTATGCTGTGCGGGTTTTGCTATGATGTGATCAAGAGCTCACTTCTCTGGGGACCCATACTTTTCTCATGAACTATCAAAGCTATGCACTGGGGCCAGGTCATGACCCTTCAGCGCTATGGTCAATGAACTTTGAACCTGAGGCTGAACTCTCATGGAGAAATAATACATGGCAGAACTCCAGATTCTCATTGTCCTTATTTTTATTTATGTATTTATTTGTTTAATTATTTATTTATTTATTATTTATTTATTTATGCTGCTGGGAAGCTCCCATCAAATTTTTGGGAGCAGCAATCAAGACCAGTTTGTGTTTGTGTGCATTTTCTTCATATTACCCCTCCCTGGACATTTTAACTCTCCCTCACACCCCTGAACTAGCCTACCTGTCCAGACCCTGTTCCTGCTGAACCTTTATTTCCAGGGATTGGCAAAGCTGCTTTGCCCGTGCAGCTCATGCCTGTGCCTTAAAATAACAAGAGGACATTTTACTCTGGCCGTGTGCTTGAAGTTGTAACCTATACTGTCTTCCCCTTGGCTTTGTTTAAAAACTCACTTGAAAGTAATGGTCACTGTGGAATAGGGGTTTCCCCTGGCTACTCAAATGTTCATCCCCGAATTGGTGCAGGCTGTCCTGAGCCTTCTGAGAGCTCAGATGTGGGCCCCACGGCTTTGCACTCTCTAGAACTGTTCTCACTGAACCAACTTTTGGTCCTCAGCTCGCATTTGGTCCTCACCCCCATAATCAACAGTGTGCATTATGAACTGTGTATGGATTTCAAAATCAGTTGCATGGAATCTACTATTCGTTTTGGATAAGTTGCTTAAGTGCTCATTCATTGAAGTGCCTCTAGCCCTCAGGAACAACCTACAGAAGCACTCTGTGTCTGATCTCAGAACAGAAAGCCAGCACTGCAGACCTGCTTTATTGCAATAGTAGTAAGAGTTCTGAAAGCAACTTTTGGCTTCTCTATGCACTGGAGCCTGGGTTGAGGCAGAGTATCGTGGCAGCAGTCACTTGAGCATAAAAGAAGTCTTCCTCTCACAGTGACAAACATCAGAGAGGGAAGGGGCTGAGGACCAGCCTTGTTTTTCAAAAGCATAGCTTCAGTGTCCTACTTGTCATCTCCGAGTCAATAATACCACCATTATCATCTATAGATGGTCAATGGATGAAGTCAGGGTCTTCACACCTCAATCACTTCCTAAAAGTCCCACTTCTAAAGACTACACTGGGGACAAGTATTTTGGAGGGAGCACATTATATCTAAATCATAGCATCCTCTTTGTTTAGGGTCCCAAGAAGCTCAGAACCAAGATATTCTCTCTCCACCAAATGTGCAAACATGAGCATGTCCACAGCCTAGCTGAGTGGATAGAATTCTCATCTTCAGCCTTACTGGATATTACTAAGTTACTGTTGGTAGAAGTTTTGGTGATTTCTATTTCCAATGGGTGATCCCGAGTTTGTGCTTCAGCCTGTGGGCTCAGCACTGGGTTTGGCCATAATAGTTCATTTAAAGTGGTATCTCACCATTTAAGTGTGCATTTCCTCATCACTAAGAGGCCTCCCTTTGTGAATTTTCTGATCTCGTAAGTTACCTCTTCAGACCCTTTCTCTTTCCTCCTTACTTTTATTTTTGATGTTTGCCTGATTGACAAGACCTTCTGTCTACTTCCTTTTTGCAGCTGATTTCCTGGGACTTCCCATATCTGTTTTGGCCTGTTTTGATTACTTTAGGCATCTCTTTGTATGCATTCATGCAAATTACACAGAAAGCCTAAGGGTTTTATTAATCAGGGGCGGCTGACTCTGTAATAAACAAGTCCAGATTGCAATGGCTTAGCAGAAATGAGCAATCGAACGCCTGCTTTGCTGTTTGGTGACTCTTCCCAGCAGCTCGTAGGTCACAGAGTTCCCAGCTGGCCCCTGCATCCAGTTGGGGGAGGTTTTCAGGCACAAGCCCCAGGTCATGTACTCTTGCCCATTTCCCTGGGCTGAAACTTAGTCACCCAGTCCCATGTCCCTCTGAGAGAAGCTAGAGATGCCTGACCCAGGAGTCAGAGGAAGTGAGGTTTGGAGACAGGCCTCACATTCCCTGAATTACATGGCTGTGAACACTTGTTTTGCTGCCAGTGGCGATCGCAAGGTCTACCTGTGTTTCCTCTCCTGATGTCACTTCAGTAAAGGGGAACACATGCGAATGGGGTGGGGCTGGCAGGAATACCTGGCCCAAAGTCCGAAGAGTTTGAACTTGCTCAGAGCTGCCTCAAAAGGGAATCACTTAAAGTCTTATAAATAGCCGCCTATGCTAAAAAAGACAAAGAAAGGCCAAAGAATGGAGAAATCCGGGGCTGTGGAGACTGTTGACCTGGGAGAGATTTGCTTCTACAAGAAAAGAGTGGCTTGCCTTGCTGGGTAGAGACAGTCAGTCTCATAAAAAAAAATCAACGGTGTCCAGGTTTGTAGGCAACAAAACAGGCTTGAGAGCAAGTCAGGGAGTGAGGGGACCTAGAGGACCTGGGTTGTTGAGACTAGAGGCTTCTCCCTTGAGAAGACAGTCTATGGAAGAGGACTTAGGCAAATGGCTGTGCCAAATGATAAGTGGGGGATAAACAGAAGTAGACACCAGTCCTGTCCTTGTGGGGTTTACCGTCTGGAAGGGCAGACAGACCTCACTCAGCTCAAGACAGACCACACTCAGCTCATCATAGTTAGATCCTGTTATCAAATGAGTGAGCCATTAAGGTCCTGTGAGCAGAACAGAAGGCAGAGGGCAAGGACAACACTCAGGAGGGTGAAGAGCAGTTACACCAGGTCACACTGGCTGAACAGAGGACAGCAAAGGAGGGGGACACAGAAGGAGTTTGTGGGCCACAGTGCCTGGGAGTTAGGCATTTAAGATAGTCCCCTACAGATGGATGGCTCAGTTATCATGAGGATTTGAATTTAATCTCCAGCACCCAGATAAAAAGCCGGACATGGTGGCAAACATTTGCCATCCCAGTGCAGTTGGATGGCAGAGACAGGTGGATATCGAGTTCATTGACTAGCCAGTGTAGCCTAATTGAAAAGTCCAGTCCCAGTACAAGATCTTGCTTCAGAAAATAAGGTTGATGGCTTCTGAGGAATGACATCCAAGGTTAGTGTATGTATGTAAAGTGTGTGTGCATGTGTGTGTGTATGTGTGTGTATGTGTGTGTGCATGTGTGTGTGTGCGTGTGTGTATGTGTGTGTGCATGTGTGTGTGCATGCGTGCGCGTGCATTAGGCCTCTGCTCAGCATCATATCACTCATTTCCCACAACCACTTGTGCTAGTGTTAGCCCCACTTGGCAGAAAAGGACATCTGAGTGTGAAGCTGGGTGAGAAGTGTCCCCAGCCTCAGGCTGAAAGTGACTTACTGAGGCATGGGGTGGGGTGGAGCCAGAAATCTCATGGCATGTTTGCAGTACAGCATCATCCAACCTCCTCCTCTGCCTAGACCGTGAACCAACCACGCTGCCTAAGACGGAGAGTCCAGGCCCTGTGATGCCAATATGCCTGCAGGACCATGGCCTGGAATAAGACCTTCTGTGTGCTCTCCTGTTTCTCATCCACATAGGGAACAAGTCTCTGGGCCAGTTCTGTGGCCTCTGTCTCTCAGAAAAGAGGGCAGGGCTCTGAGAGTTAAAAAGGCCTGAGTTCAAAATCAGCTCTAATCCCCTCCCCATGGGTGAGCTACTAGGAGCTGCTGCTGCTTCTGGTCTTACATTCACCAGCCACACAATAAATAAAACAACGATGTTAATGTCTGGGCTGCACAAAGCAAAATAAGGCCCTGGGTGTAGGAGCCTTCCACGGTCTCCCGTACCTTGTAGGGACTGGAAGGCGGTGTGTGTGTGGGGGGGGGGGGGTGTTTGATCCATGAGACTTCCAAACAGAGGTCTTCCTAGCTCCCGCTGTGTTTCAAAGGCTAACAATTCTGATCTCTCCAGCACTGTACAGCCCTCCCACTCTTCCTCCCAGCCTCTGGGGGAGGAGCCGTCCCCTGCAGACAGCTGTCCTGGGTCTCCTATCAGTCCAGGGACTGGCTATAGATCATCACCTGTTGGACAGTCACACAGCGTCCTTGCTCACACCCTATGGCGACCTCTTCCTCGGGATTCTGATGTAACTTCTCTGCCAGGGCTGAGACCTTACCCCCCCTCATCCTTCCACACCCTACCCTTTCGCCAGCAGGTACTTCAGTTCTCTGTTTCAGTACTTCACAAAATGTCCTTGCATGTGCCTGGGGCAGACAGACCAGAGTAAAGCCACGCCTGAGACCTCCCCCGGGCTATCCTTTATCGAGTATTCCTGAGTGACCCCTCCCCCACCTCACCCTCCACCTCACCCTTGCCTTTCTCCCTCATAACCTTTCTGTCTAGTGGGGCACCCAGTCAAGGGTCCAGGTGAAGATTCCTCTTGGTCTGGGGAAATGGTAGTGCTTGCTCTGCAAGCAGGAGAACCTGAGTGTGATTCCCTGCACCTATGCCAAAAAGCCCAGGCGTGGTGGCACTTGTAACTCCAGAACTGGGAAGGCAGAGACCAGAGGATCCCTAGGCCTCACTTACCAGCCAGCCTAGGTGAATCAACCATTTCCAGGCCGGTAAGAGACCCCATCTCAAAAGACAGGGTGGATGGCTTCTGAAGAGTGACACAAGAAATTGACCTCTGACCTCCACCTGCACATGCACACTCATGCTTATGTACACACACACACACACACACACACACGTGCATTCAGGCACACATGCACACACTCTTGTTAAGGGCCAGGCACTGGGCTAGAGCTGTAACCCACCAGAGGAGAGAGGAGAGGCCGCGTCTAGAATGTGCGTTGTGCTGGGTGAGCTAGGAGCAGCCCCATCTCATCCTATCTTGAACAATATGCTGAGTTCAGGGTGGGAAGGGAACTGAGGGGATCCTGAGTACCCAGGCTGCAGTCCCGCTCTGCAGCCACTAGGCCATGCTGCTCCCCTGGGAAGAGCTCCAGCAGCTCTTCCTGCAGGAGGTGGCAATGCCAGTCACGCTTCTAGGGCAGGCCAGGAAGCACCAAGAGGACAGCAGAACAGGAGGAGGCCACAGGAGACAACTCTCAGAGTGTTGAATTCATGTTGCCATCCTATGACAGAGAGCTAGGCTGAAATTCACAAGGGCTAGTGTAGAGATCCCAGAGAAGGGGCAAATATTCCCTCAGGAGCCCAGTAGCTTTCTAACCTCACCTGGATTCTTCCCTAACCTGAGGTGGAAGGAAGCCATTTTCCCAGATGGCCAAGGTGCCTGGGCGTCTACAACTCCTTCGCCACACCCTGAGATCCTGGGTTGGAATCATGGAGCAGCAACCCTTCCCTCTGCCTACTTCCCCTTGGACCTCTTCTCTCCCACCCGTTTTCCAGAGCTTACCTAGATGTCCGCTCTGCCCCCAGCAGTCTGGAGCTTGGAGGGGTGAATAAGAAGACATCTTCTGCCTCCCTTGTTGCATTAGGAGGAGCCCATGAGCTCAGGCCCAGGCCTGGGGAGGTCACATACAGTTATCCATGGCAGACTCCTGGCCATAGACTCTATTTGAAATCTATGAATGGCTCTGAGCTGCCTTAAGAAAAGACAGACAGAGGCCGCGAATGGTTTAGCTTTAACAACATAAAATTTTATGTTCCTTAAACATACCAATCACCCTAAATGGCCATTAAGACATCACGGTCAAGGGAACAGTCTGGCTGCTTCATAGATAAGGTCAGAGTTCCCCTGTGATTGACAAGCTAACTGCTCCCAAGCAAGCGGGTGTTGTGCAAGGGCAGTGGCGGCTGCCGTCTGGAACACGCTGTGCACCCGCAGGCGGACGGGGCCCGGTGGGACTACCTCTGTCCCACCAGGAGTTGGTTCAGCACTCGTTCCATCAGCAGGGCCCAGTTCCTCTCCAGCCTTGTAAAAAGCATCACAAACTCTAAATTAGATGTGTCTGAGAGAAGGAGGGCCTCTCCGTCCACTTCTAAAGCTGTCTCCATCCATTGTGTGGTGCTCACCCACCTCCACCCCGGTTAGAGCTTCGGTTCCACAGGGACTTGGACAGCGTCTTCTGTTTCATTAATTCAACAACTATTGTTTGGCCACCTGTCATGGGCTCTACCTGCTGCTTCAGAGAATGCAAAACATGGTAGGAACATGGGCCCTACCCTCAAGAAAGAAGATGTAGTTTCTGGTTTGAGGATCTATTAGTATTTGATGATATTTTAGATGCTGGCTCCTTTTACAGCCACAATATTCTTGAGGAAGGGGAAGAGCTGCTATTGTTCCCATTTGTCAGGAGAATAAACTGAGGTCCAGAGAGGTTGACTACCTCCCCCCAAGCCATATGGTACATTCAGGATAGATCATAGCAAGAACCCCTTGTCTCTGTATACTCTGTAGTCCCTTCTGTCATCCTGTGCCAGGGACTGGGCCTTGCTTCTTCTATTTTTGGCTTCATTAACCGTAGCCACTAATACACTGTCTATTCCCAGGTGTTCAGCTTAACCAGAACTGCACAGCAGTAGGAGCTACAGGCCTTCACTAGAGACTCACCTCAGAAAATCCTGAATGCAGGGTAGTACATCTGAGAGCTTTAGTCTTTGCTCTTAGCCTAACACTCTCTAAGAAGGAGGGTATCACAGACAAGAATCAAATTCCACTCTGTGCCAAGCTTCATGGAAGGAGGTCTGTGTTCACTAGAAAAGACCCTGTTCAGTGCAGGGGTGTGTGTTCAGTGGAGGGGTGTGTGTTCAGTGGAGGGGTGTGTGTTCAGTGGAGGGGTGTGTGTTCAGTGGAGGGTTCTGTGTTCAGTGAAGGGGTGTGTGTTCAGTGGAGGGGTGTGTGTTCAGTGGAGGAGACTGTGTTCAGTGCAGGGGTGTGTGTTCAGTGAAGGGGTGTGTGTTCAGTGAAGGGGTGTGTGTTCAGTGGAGGGGTGTGTGTTCAGTGGAGGGGTGTGTGGGTGTGTGTTCAGTGGAGGAGACTGTGTTCAGTGGAGGAGACTGTGTTCAGTGGAGGGGTCTGTGTTCACCAGAAGGTTCAATGAGGGATCTAGTTTATTGGTTTAGAGGAAACCATTTGCGATGGTTGGCTCCACATTGGCATCTGAGCTTCTTGAGGGTGACATGTTCCCTTCTCAGAAGTTAGCATCAGACAACTGGTTTTGTATCTGAACACACAGCCTTTTATGTCTAAGCCAGGGGGCAAGAATCAGTTTTCTGTACTAGGGACAGAATTCTGAGTGGAAAAAAAGGAAGCCAGAAGACCTAAACCAGATGCGAGCTTTGGGCAGCTTGGCTGTAATGCTGCCTCCCTGTTGCTTCTCCTGTGTGGGGATATGCTCCTTGGACGACACTGGCTCTCCTGAAGACGGCTCATAGATGTGGCAGAATTGGCTGCAGATGGGGAGGGAGGGTGAGAAGAAGGCAGATGCTGCCATCTGTCCTGGGGGAAGTGGGCAATAAGCTTAGAAAGCTAGAGTTCATGTGGGAGAAAACGGCTCCTGGGGCTGGGGGGGGGGGGAGGCCGCGGGCTCCTGCAGAAACTTCCTCTCACAGAATCAGCAGATGAGAGCTTCCTCACTGGTCTCCACAAGTCTGTCTTCTCCATTGTGAGTCTGCATCAGGACTCCTCAGAGTGGGCATGAGAATGCAGACCTCAGGCCTGAGTCTCTAGTTCTGCTCAGAGGGTCTGGGACTACAATTCTCTTAACAGTCCCAGGTAGTGTTGGTGTTGCTGGACAGAATCTGAAGTTTAAAAACCACTGGAGCTTTTTAGAATAGTCAAGCTGGCCTACTCGACACGCTGCCGTGTGTGTGTGTGTGTGTGTGTGTGTGTGTGTGTGAGAGAGAGAGAGAGAGAGAGAGAGAGAGAGAGAGAGAGAGAGAGAGAGAGAGAGAGAGAGAGAGAGAACTAAGCCAGTGGGTGTCTTCAAAGACCTGCACAGGGGAGAAAATGGCACCCTCTACTTGACAGGGAAGAGAAATATCAAATCTGGGATTAGGGATCGGGTGCAATAAAGTGGGGCTTCCTAGGAGAGAAAGAAAGAGAGGCATGATACACGCGCGTGTGTGTGTGTGTGTGTGTGTGTGTGTGTGTGTGTGTGTGGTGTCTGTGTGGGGTGTGATGTATGTGTACGTGTGGGGTCTGATACATGTGGTGTATATGTGTACATTGGTGTATGCGGGTGGGTGGGGTATGATGTATGTGTGTGTACAAGTGTGTATGTTTGGATGGTGTGAGTGTGTATGTGTGTGGGCATGCGTGCACACGTACATCACATTGTGGGAAGATGCGGCTACTGGCTTTACCTGCGTTTCCACTGTATTTGTCCTCAAATAAACGCCCACAGCTTTCTACCACTCTTCCTCCCATGAAAGTAACCCTGTGGGATTCCTCTTCCTGTGTCTCCCACCTTATCCCTCAGGCCATACCAAAGCCCCATCCTCTCCAAGGAGTCCCCCTAGCTGCTTCCACTGTTCCCTCCTGTGTCTTTGGCTCTCCACTGGTGAGGAAGGCTGGACCCTCACGCTCCTCACCGAGACACTGGTGGCCTCCCTCGCAGGCCACGGCAGGCACTCAGTGAGTCAGGTTCAGCACAGTGGGCTTGACGCACAGCAGAACTAAGAGAACCAGGAGTGGGCGGCGAGGGATGGTGAGGCCACATGGTCCCAACTGCGGCGCTAAAAGTGGAAAGTGGGATGGCAGCCACGGAAGTTTGGCCTTCTTCCTTCCCTCGCCATCTGCCTTGCAAGGAAAGGAGCAGGAAGAGGCCACTGCAAGATCCTCACTCGCTGAAGTCCTGGCTTGAAGCAGCCAGGGACAGAGTTAGGGAAGGCGGCCTGCGCTACAAATTCAATATGATACGCCCCCACAGGCTCATGAGTAGATTGCTTGCCTCCCAGCTGGTGTGCTATTCTGGGAAGTTCTGTAAACTTTAGGAAGTGGGGCCTACTTAGAAGAAGCAGGCCACAGGGCAAGTCTTTGATGGCCATACCTGGTTTCTGGGCTCTTCCTCACAGGTTCGGCCATGAAGTGACCAGCTACCCACAATACCCTCCTACCACCGTGACTTCTGCCCAGTCACACAGAACCAAACAACCATAGACCCAAGCAATCTAAAACCATTAGGTAGAATCAGTAGTTCCTTCCGTAATCTGTGGCTGTCAGGTACTTTGATCATGAGGACACAGAAGTCATCAAAACAGACCTTCTTGTCCTAGTCACCTTGGTTATTCTAAGTGCACTACTTGGGGACTCACTCACATGTCACTTACAGTGTCAGGACACAATGTTAGGAAAATTGAATGGCTGGTTACTAGAGACAATGCTAACATAAGAGGGACCCAAAAGAAAGAGAAACCTGCCCCATAGCAGACAGGAAGGGGAGAGATTAAAAAAAAAAACAAAGTAAGAGGGTGCCCTGGTTTTAGCCCTACTGATGGGAGACTCTGAGCTCTGAACTCCGAATGATCAAGGATTCCTTGCTGTCTTCTGGAGGGGTCGGAAGTCCTCCTGCTGTGGTGGGTTATCAGAAACATGCAGGGGGGAGGCGGGGCTGTCATCGACACAGCAATCCATGCGAATAGTCCCCTGGTGCTCTGGAGCACAGTCTGGAGAGCCCCATGCTGTACTGTGTGGAAGTCATCCAGAGTGTCTTTATCTCCCAGAGCTGGGAGGGAGACCAGCGACGCCTTTTCATTGGGAGGAGGCAAGAGAGAAGAAACGAAAGTGATGTTCAAGTTCATGTTTGCACGGGATGCTTTGCATACGAGGAGCGGCAGGCAATGCTGGGAAAAGGAGAGGCCACTTGGATGTCAGTATCTCAATAAATCTGTTGAATCCTCTAAGAGTCAGCTTTGTCTCATGTGTCGGTCGCTTTAAGGGTCTGTCCCTGTGATGCTTAATCCAATTCAGTTAATATGAGGCAGAGACCCTGTCTGGTCCCTATATTCCCATTCTACCTGCCATCCTGCATCTATCCCATGGGATGATGAGCTTGATGGACCAACACTTCTGTCATCCAAAGGGTGCTGGAACACTTAGGCAAGCGAACAGCTAACCACCCATAGCATGGCCACAAGCACAGCTCTGTTGTCATGGGTCCTGTGGGTGAGACCAGGGTGGAGCAGAGATTTGGGAACAAAAAGACTTGCTGGCACCTCTGAAATAATACTCTAAAGAGAAAAAAATTGGCGGAAAACTCAGAAAGGGTGGGAGGGCACGTCACTGTCACTGCTTCCAATTTGGAGCCTGGCAGAGAAGCTGAGAGACTGTGTAGCTGGGTGAGTCTGAAAGTTCATCAGTAGGCCGCAGCCTGTTTCCTCTTCTCTCTGCCTCCATTTCCCTTCTGGATGCCAAGGGGTCAAGAGGATGCCCGCCCCCTACCCAGGCCAGCTCCTGCCCAAAGCTAACTAAGAGTCTGGGATTCTATTTAAGATTGCTCAGTCCATCTGTTTCCCATTGAGGAGGCTGCGTTTTCTCAAGTGCCTCCTCCCCCTCCTCTGCAATCCGCAGATTCCCACCATGTGACCCCTCTTCTCCCAATGGTGTGCTGTTTTATGGCTTGTTGTTCTGTGTGCGTGATTTGAGTTTGGGGACTTTTTTTTTCGTCCCCCCCACACAGATTTCCCCTCCCTCTTCCAGAAAACATAGAGTCTGAACTTTTCGCTGCCAGAAACCCTCAGGAGGACAGGACTGAGGACAGGGGGCAGAGGGAGATGGATGTCTGCACTGTCTCCCACTGCTGGTCTCCCAGCTTCTTCATTTGTTTCTTCCCTGCTTGAAGTGCTGGCCCTGATGTCCCGGCACATGAATCAGTGGGATCTGAGGCCAGAGGGGAGGCTGGGGAGAAAGAATCAACGCAGTTCAACAGTTCAACCTGCTTTTATTGAGCCACCAGGGCCTGTGTGCTGGAGTTGCTGGAGGGGAGAGGCCTGGCTGAAGCAGGCCACCTGGGAGGGTTAGGCTCCCAGGCAAAGAAGCCAGTCTGAGGCTGAATGTTTGGGGGGGGTGTTTGGAGGGAAGGTGGGAATTCCTCTAGCAAGGGAGGCCACGGACAAGGCTTCCTTGAAGATATGGTACTCAATCATTCACTTAGCTACTCCACACTAGGTCCTTTGTAGGAGTCAAGCCCTGCAATCATATTAGTTTATAGGCTTTAGGAAGAGGACACCAAACAGAGAGAAGCATACATGCATATATGCATGTACATGTAAGTGGGTAAGTGGGTGCACACATGCAGACACACACACAAACATACACACACATATGCGCATGCACACACACCACACACTTTTAAGGTACAAAATTCTAAGAGCCACTCTGCAGGGGTTTCATGTAAACCAGCTAATCCTTAAGGAAGTGACATTTAAATAAGACAGAAAGAGCAGGAACACACAGAGGGTGCCCCTGGGGGGCTGACCCAAGTATGCATTTGAAGGCGCTGAAGCCTGAAAGGGCTTTGCACCTCCAAATAACTGCAAGGGGGAGGTGTGAGAAGGCAGAAATGGGAGTCAAAATGAGCAAATGATCAGAAAGAGGAGGCGCTGGGGTGGGGGCATCACTAGCCAGGTGAGGCAGGACTCAGTCTGAAGTCAGAGGCAGGGGTCATTTTGAGGTTAAGATTAAGGGTCATTTGAAGCCATGCTAAGTGTTCAGGCACTGGAGTGAGAGGCTGGGTCAGACTGTGGCCAGGGTTAGGTCTCTGATGCCAGAATTAAGCCTTGGTCTGTGGCCAGGGTTAGAGTCAGTTTGAGGGCAAGTACAGGGGTCAGTCAGGGGACAGTGTTAGGATCAGTCACTCATTAAACATTCAGTGAGCATCTCTGTGGCCCCCGTGAGGCCAATGATGATCCTGAAAGCATTTTGCTCTCCCAAATGTGGAGTTCAATGGAAAAATAATCCTCAAGGACCCGCCTGCCGGCTCACCAATTCCCATTGCCGTGAGTGATGCAGGGAGAGTGCCAGGCACCCTGAGATCTCAGAGCAGGGTTACCACGGCCACGCTGCAAATGATGCCGCAGCCTCCCAGGATAAAGCAGTCATTTGTGGTGCTCCAGGTTCTGGCCGTTAGAAAGAGTGTGCCAGGATGTGCCATGTCTGAGGCAATTCAGTGGGGCCAGACCCAACAGCTGGATCCAGGGGCTGGAGTCAATCTGAAGGTCCTACACACACACACACACACACACACACACACACACACACACACACACCTAGCCATGCCATCAATAGTGACAGTTTCTTCCTGTGGCTTCCTCAAAGCACAGCAACCTCAAGGCCATGAGTGCTCACCAAGAATGAAGGAAGAGAGCAGAGGTAGACTGGGCATGCCATAGGAGGGCATGTGGACATCTGTGAAAATTCCATCTTCCACAGATAACAGTATAGAGTAGTTCATGTGGGGCAATGGCAGGGTTCCATCCTTGACACAGGAAAGGCAAGAGAGTTTGTATGTACCTGAAGTGCTTCCCTACCTTTTCACTCAGAGAAGCTAAGCCCTTAGCTAGTAACCACAGGCATGTAGGACACTGGGAGATCCAGGGGAGGATTCAGGATTGAGGATGCTTCTGCAGCAAGTGGGGCTCAGCATACACCCTCCTGAGCACAGTGGGACAGCATACACCCTCCTGAGCACAGTGGGACAGCATACACCCTCCTGAGCACAGTGGGACAGCATACACCCTCCTGAGCACAGTGGAGATGTCTGTCAGCTCTGGGATGCTGGCTCTAATCTTTAAGTCTCAGCTTTCCTTTTATCAAAACGAGTTTAGGAAGCAAACTTGGTAGCCTGGGCCTATCATTCTAGCTATTCCAGAAGCAGTGGCAGAGGCAGGAAGATTCAAAGTTCAAGGTTGACTTACACTAGAATGAGTTCAAGCCCAGCCTCTACAGTTTAGTGAGCTCTTATCTCAGAATTTATAAAAAGAAAAAAAGTGAGGCTGAGGATTAGCTCAGTTGGTAGAGTGCTTGCCTAGTATACGTGAAGCCCTGGCTTCCTTCCCCAGGACTGTACAATTGGATGCAGTGGCATACCCTGTAATCTCAGCAAATGGGAGAGAGAATTAGGAACATCGAAATTTAAGGCAATCCTGGGCTACAAAGCAAGTTGGAGGCCAGTGTGTGTAATGAGAAATTCACGTGTGTCTATTTAAGGGGCATCGAGGATTTATTTATTAAGAAATGAAAAGGGGGAAAGTACACTCGTGAATATAGGATATGGTAAATCCAGTTGCAGAGTCCTTGGAAAGCTGGGAACCCATCACAGGCTGCTTCACACCACCTGACCCAGAAAGCATGATCCCCCTCCCCTTTTCCTTATAAGAGGTCATGTAGGCAGACAAGAAGCATCAACTCTATCAGGCCAGAGAGCCCAAGGTCATGGGCAGAGCAAATACCCACTACACCTCCCCATTTTTCTAAACAAGAAGGTTCTAAACCTAATACAATACTATATACAATAATAACCATTACCAAGTATTGTCCAGGAGAAAGAAAGAGTAATAACATAAACAAAAATGGAACTACAACCAACAAGCACAATGTCAAGTAAGAAACACATGCTAAATATCTAGATCATAAGTAAGTGGCAAATTACAGAGATTACTCCAATAACTGTCCTATCCCAAAGAATCTGAGTCTTGTACATGATATGTTCTTAGTTAAGATATGAGAGGATGGTAACTGTGATTGTCTAGTCTTCAACCGCATCAAAGACCTGAGAAGGAAAATAATATTACCTGAGTAAACAGGAAGTGCAAGCAAGCAGCAACTTCCTGTACAGTCACCCAATATTTTTCTGCAATGTTGGGGCATCCAATTTTGGCTACAGGCATAGAATATGACAGACCATTTTCAGAAGCAGGAAATTTTGAAAGACTGTGCCACCCTGACTTGGCAAAGTTCAGCAGTCATTTTCCTGCTCATCTAGAATGAACAGCATGCTTACTGTCAGCAGCTGAGGCAAGGGCAGTTCTTTGCCCAACAGGCCATTATGTCAAGAAGAAGACAAATTCCATATGGGATGTCTTCAATGCCCAACATTCTCTCAGAAGTAGATTGATATTGCCAGAAGCAATCGTGTCTCACATCAACAGAATTCTAAGTTATTAGGACATTTAAATTCCCTAGGTCTATGAAATGTTGATTACCTATCCATCTGATATATATTTCTGTATATCTAGAAAACCTAATTAACATGACTATTAACCTATATTTCTTACCAACCTAAATGTATTAAAGACCAAGACTTTATAAAAATAAACAATCTGTAAACAGACATACAAGGACAACGACCTTGAAATTGTGACAATATACAAAAAATCTTGATCAGAAGTAGAAATATATAATGCAATATGATAGCAACATTCTTAATATGTATTAATATACAAAATATCCTAGACAGAAGTAGTACAGAATACAGCATGACAAGTATAATTTATGTTTGTACCAATATATAAAAATATTTTAAACAGGAGTAGAAACATGTGTACAATATGACAAATGTAGTTTTGAATTTGTATCAATGTATAAATTATCATGGACATGAATAGAAATTTAATTTTATATTTGTATCAATATAAAAATATTCATACCAATACAACTTATCTAAAGATGATAGTTGCTGAATTAATTTACAAGTAGGTACAATAGTCTATCTTATTATCTTATCCTATCTAGTCCCCTTTTTTTCTTTTCCAAAAGAGATCCCTGTGTCTAAAGCTCATTGTTCCACCCCAACCCTATTACAACTTATAACCAAGCCCTAACAGATAACAATTATTGAGGGTGACAGCATCTTTAGGGGATGCTGACAAGAAAAATTTGGGCTAATTGTCAAGTCCTGAGAGAAGTAGATGCATCATTTGTTGTCCAGTTTCGGCATAATTCCAGCAAATGGGAGGTAGAATTAGCAACATCAAAAGTTTAAGGTAATCCTGGGCTACAAAGCAAGTTGGAAGCCAGTGTGGGCTATAGACCTTATAAAAATAAATAAATAACTAAACAAACGAAGTGGAAAAAATTCGGAATGTGGCTGGGTGGTAGAATGTTTTTGTAGCACACGGTATGGGTTTAATTAATCCCCAGTGCTTAAAAGGGGTGGGGAGGGAGAGTTTACTCCTGGCCTAAGCAGATTGGGGCTAGCACAGTTCAGCTGATTGGGGGTTCCCCAAAACTTGAGGAACCCACAGATGGGTCTAATTTTGACTGGACCTTGTATGCAAAAGCCTTTGATACCTTGAAGGTGGCAGTTATGATATTTCTGTCTCGTGTTCTGTGAGAACCCCTTCCTTCACGGACCCCAGAGGTCCCCTCTTTTCTCAAACTCTCCCAGGCAGGTATCTGAAAGGTTCCGAATGTCCTTCAGTGTGGGTGTTTTCAAAATGTAGACTGCTGTTCTGGGGACTTGCTGTGCACAGAGGCTTTCCTTGGACACCAGTTTCCAGGAAGACCCCTCCTTAGGTCTCCTGGGTCTTCCTCTGTTGTCTGGGGTTCTACTTTCTGAGGCAGGATTTAAATCTGATAATCTGATGAGGTGTGTTGAGCTATACTGCAGGCAGCCAAAGGTACTAACCTGGAGATGGGCAGGAGGCCTTAGAGAATCTCAGTATCTGGATTAGAAAGGCCTGGTCTCTGGGTTCTGTGTGCACTTGTCCTGATAACCTGCCAAGTGACCCCTCCCTCTCTGGGTCGCAATTTCGTGGTCTCATTAGGTCTCCTCTGAAGTCAACTCCTCTCTGCTCTCTGTCCCCAGCAGCAGCACGCCATCCACATGTACACACTTGGCAGTGACAGCAGCTGTGGCTCTGGCGTGATGACCCTCTTCCTCACTGGCCTTGGGAAACTCCCTGAACTTGGCCCCAGGGCTGGGGTCAGGCGGGAAGCATGACCCAGATGACCTCATGTCCTTACCCTTGCAGCTGATGACTCACCTCCGGGGTGGGGGACAACTCAGGATTAGGGAGCCAAAGTCATTTAAAAACTGAAAGCCTTGAAAGACTCCTCCCTTTCAAAGCTCCAAGAACTGACTTGGCAACTCTTAGCCCTTCCCTCCTCAAGGACCCAGAATGATAGACTAGATATTTTCAACGGGGCCTTCAGCCTTCTCTGAGCTTCTCTGAGGACCAGTCTGGCTGTGTGTCGGTGACTAGGCTCCTTGCTTCCTCTAGGCCTGTGTCCCTGACTCTAATGTCACTATCAGTAGAGATTAGCATCTCTGGTCTCAGAACCCTGTGCTCTCTGTCCCTGCCCCCTCTCCATCTGGATGCCAGTGCCCAGTACCTCACATATTTTGGCTTGGCACAGCTGTGGCAAACTTGGCACACCTGTGCCCCAAGTATCTATGTGTTTCCCTAGTTTCCCCTTTTAATCAAGGTGATCACTTATGACCAACAGTTACTGCCTGGCTGGGCAGAGAAGAGCAGGTGAAAAGTTCCCTGGGCACCCTCCTCCTGATGCCTGGGAGGGGAACAGAAAGACTTCAGAGGCCTCCGGTTACAAGTAGATGCTGTGCCTTGTGGGAGCCACGAGTCACATATGACCACTTAAGACATATAGCATGAAATGAAATTGGGCTGGGGAGATGGCTCAGTCTGTAAACTGCTTGTCTTGCAAGCATGAGGACCTGAATTTGGTCACTAAAACCTACTTATAGACGGAAAGGAAAAGAAGCCAGGAATGGCAGTTCACACGTATGATCCCTGGAGGGGGAAGTGAGTGGATCCCTGGGTTTGCTGGCCATTCAGCCTAGCCACTGTCTCAATAAAAAAGGTGGACATATCTGAAGAACTGCAGCTCAAGTTTCTTCTAACCTCCACATGTGCACATGTGCACGTGCACACACACACACACACACACACACACACAAATATACACACAGAGAGAGACAGAAAGAAATAAAATGCAAAACTCCATTCCTTAATCATGATAGCCACAATTCAGTTTCTGAAGGGTCCCATTTGACTAGAAGCTCCTCTGGCATTCCCCATAATTCTAGAAAGCTCTGCTGGATCATTCTAGAAAGTTCTATTGTACAACAACTTCCAAATGGTGAAGCTAAAAGATGTCGAGTCAGCTTCAACCTTGCCCTCCAGCAAGCTTAAGGAGTGGGTAGACACAACAAGGAATGAGCTCAGACTGTGTGAAGCTCCTGAGGCTTGCAAGTGGGGTGCCTGCTTCTGCAAGTGACTCTCTCCTGCCTGGCACAGCCAACCTGTGTGAGCTAAACAAGGAACCGGGAAAGCATTTGAAGACAACCAAGTTCTAGCTTGTTGGGCAAATGCCCTCTGTAATCTAAACAGCCAGTGTGTTAGGTGACCTATCCAGAACCAGTCCCTCAAAGGCCCTGCTAGAGCAGCTGATGCAGCTTGTAAGACTCTCTGGAGGAAGCTAACTAGGGGCTGTGGCTTGGGAGTTGAGCACAGCTTTCACAAGACTTGTAGCTGATTCTAACACTTTTGACTGCCTACCTGGGAAAGCTGAGATGGGCCCAGGAGACTGGCAGGCCTTCCAGCTATAAGAGCAGAATAGAGAGAACACAAGACAAGTGTTGGTAGGAACAGAACGGTGCTGGCCCCTGCAGTCTTCTTTAGGGCTGTGAGAGAACCTTGGAGAAGCTATGGAGGTGAGTCAGAGTGGGGACTGAGACGCAACTCCCTGCATCTTTCTGCCCAGAGTTGGCAGAGAGTGCAGAGTGGAATGCATAGAAAATGAAGGGTGAATTGATGTTATCACTACTGATAGCCTAGGGTGGAGCTCCTCTGAAGACTGACAGACTGGAATGAAGTAGTTGGGGTTGCAGAGTCTGACTGGGAATCAGGGGGACTTACCAGCAGTAATCTGCATTGGTTCTTGGTGATTAATTCAAAGCAGAAGTTGACAAATTCCAGAGGCCCTCCTTCCTGAGGTCCAGGATGAGTTTCTCAATGCCTCACTTGGCTTTTCCAGCTATGCATCCTCTCAACACCTCACCCTAGCTCCCCAACAACCGGGGCCATGGATCATGGCAATCCAAAGCTTTCAGCACTTCTGTCTTCCAAGCTCCTGCTAGTACGGTCCACTAAGCTCCACTGCCTTTTTAGTTCAAAATCCCAAAGTCTGCCATGTCCATTCGTAGGTCTTCACAGCAATAGGCTACTTCCTGATAGCACATTTTGTCTTAGCTACTTTTCTATTGCTGTGAAAACACCATGATCAAGGAAACTTATAAAAGGATGTGTTTAATGGGGCTACAGTTCCTGAGGGTTAGAGTTCATGGTGGTGGTCAAAGACATGGTGGCAGGAACAGCTGAGCCCTCACATCTTAAAGCCGTAAGCAGGAGTGAGAGAACATGCCATGGGAGGCGGGAGGAGGCTTCGGAAGACTCAGAGTCTACCCCTGGGACACACCTCCTCCAGCAGTCACTTCTAATCCTTCCCAAACAGTTTCACCAACTTTGGACCAAGGATTCAAACATTAAGTCTACTGGGGCCATTCTCATTCAAACCATCACACAGAGCATTTGGCTGTATTCTTGGAATACACACACACACACACACACACACACACACACACAATGTCTTGCTAGAGTCTCTTCCAGCAATGTCACATCTTCTCCTTCCCTAACCTTTCTGGCACTCCCACAATCACACCTCAGATGTAGTAACCTCTGAGCTGCTGGCCCTGCCTCTTGGTTCTACGCACTATCATTAATCTTTAACCCAGGGGGACTGGAGGACTGGAGCATGGGACGTGCTTCTTTACTTGGTGGCTTGTGACTTTAGGTCAGTCACTCAACCTCTCTGAATGTCAGCCTCCTCATCCCCTAAAGGAAGACACTATGACTGTCCCAGAGCAGCCTGTATCTGGGAAACTGCTTTCGTGACTCTAAAGTAAACCAGATGACAGGGCTTGTGTCACATTCCTGACTCTTTTTTTAGATTTATCTCTATCTTGTGTGTGTCAGTGTATATTTGCCTGCATGAGCATTACATGTGTTCAGTGCCCGTGGAGGGCAGAACAAGGTGCTGGAGCCTCTAAAAACGGAGTTACAGACAGTTGCCAGCCGTTCTGTAGGTGCTGGGAACCAAATTCATATACCCTGCAAGAGCAACAAATGCTCTTAATCATTCCAACCCTAAGATTCAACCTTGTAAGAGTGGTTTATTGCCACCCAAACCTGAAAAGGTATAGAAATTCCCCTCAGGACAATGGTGGTGCATGCCTTTAACCCCAGCACTCAGGCGGCAGAGGCAAGCAGATCTCTGAGTTCAAGACCAGCCTGACCCAGGACAGGCCCCAAAGCTACACAGAAGCCCTGCCTCAGAAAAAAAGAAAGAAAGAAAGAAAGAAAGAAAGAAAGAAAGAAAGGGAAAAGAAAGAAAAGAAAAGGAAAAAAGAAAAAGAAAAGAAAGGAAAAATTTCCCACTTAGCACTTAGCCCAACACTTTCAAACTTCTGAGTTATGGGCATCCCCTATTAAAGTGTCACATTTGTCACAGTCAATGAACTGTTATGACTCAGCAGAATTGAACAGTGACGTTCTTGGTGGTGTACGCTCTGCAGTTTAGAAAAACATATAAAAGTGCATACTAAATAGTGTGCCGAGTGTTTCCACACCCTGCCCCATCCTCTGTGCAAACCTATCTAACTACCTTCTCTACTTTCACTCTGGCAGTGATCCAGATAGCTACTATCTATAGTTTTGTATTCTCCAGAATGTCATGTATTTAGTATCAAAAGTACCTTTTTGGGTTGATTTTACTTAGCATATATATTTAATATTCCAGCATCTTCTTGTGATTCAATAGTTCACTTCCTCTTTAACTGGGTATCAGCACTTGGCGTTATCAGTGTTCTAGATTTCAGGCATGTTACTGGAGTGAGGTGCTACCGTGCTATTGAAATTTACATCTCCTCTCTGGCATGTAGTAGGGAACATGGTCTCATTCACATAATGCCATGTGTGTCTTCATTAGTGAGGGTCTAATGAAGGTCTTTAGGTTACTTTTAATTAGGTTGCTTGTTTTGTCGTGGTTTTTTTTAATGATTATTTACACATTTTGGATGTGGTGGTTCAGATGAGAGGTGTCCCCAGACTCATGTGCTTGAACACTTGATATCAGTTGTTGGCCCTGTCTGGGGAGGCCATTGGAACCTTTAAAAGGTGGAGCCTGGCTAGTCAAAGTACATCACTAGGGGTTCTTAGCTCAGCTTCACTTCCTGCTCTCTCTCAACACTTCCTGTGTATGGATAAAGATGTGAGTAGACAGCTTCTACTCCTGTGACCATGTATGCCTGGTGCCATGCCTCCTCAACCATGATGGATTTCCTCTCAAGAACCACAGACTAAAATATACCCTTTCTTCCTTAAGTTGCTGTTGGCTGTGGGATTTTTTTTTTAATCACAACGACAGAAAAATAACTAACACAAAGGATAAAAGAATGTGTCTTTTGCAGACATTTTCCCCAAGTCCAAGTCTTGTCTCTCACCCAGCATCCTCTCCCACAGGGCGGAACTTTCCAATGTTGGTAAAATCCATCTCCTCCTCCTCCTCCACAGCTCGTTTGATTTGCATCTCACAGTAGCATTTTAATTTCTTGAATTCTCTTTCCATTCAGAATGAGGCGTTGTGTGGATAGGGGCCCAACTACTCCCTCCTCTACTACTTAACCCTCTCCAGTGAACCTGGAACAGAATAAGTGAATAAAGATTTGAAGAATTGGGGGCAGGCAAGATGGATCGGAGTATAAAGTCACTTGCTACCAAGCCTGACAACCTGAGTTTGGTTCCCAGCACTCACATGGTAACAGAGAACTAACTCCTGCAAGTCGCCCTCTGCCTGTACATACAACAAGTAAATGTAATTTTTGAAGCTATTTATCTTTTAAGATTTGAAGGACGAATGAATGGTTACAAAAGAAAAGACCATTTGTGTGTATGTAGATGCAGATGTGCTGAGGCCACCTTGGGTATTATTCTGTAGGTGCTGCCCGCTGTGGTTTCTCACTAGGACCCAAGGGCTTGGCATTTAGGCTACACTGGCTGTTCAGCGAGCCTCAGGGATCTGTCTGTCCCCATTTCCCCACTCCTGCGATGACAAGTGCATGCCACCTCACCTGGACTTAAAAAAAAACAGTGCTGAGTTAGCACTCAGGACCTCATATTTTGCGATAAGAATTTGAGTGGCTGAGCCATCTTCCAGCCCCCTCGAGAAGTTTTTAATCACAAGGAAGAAGCAGCATGACCTACTATGGTCCTATGTCCCTCCATCTTCCCTGCACTCCAGTCTTACCCACACCCTGCCTGCTGTTTCCACTCTAAACTTCCCCCTGGGAATGCACTGCCATGTGTGGCCTCTACTGGCCTGGACCTCACACTGCAGCCGGCAGGCCTGTATTTATGGAGAATAAGTAGACCCCCATCAAGACAGGCCTTGCTTTGCCCAAGAACTGGGTCTAGAAACAGAATTCTGTGACTATGATTTCCCCAAGCTGTTGCCTCTCACTGGGCCTCTGGATAGGAGCCAGGACTCTGCCACCCTCAGGGTCTTTTGCCTCCCACAGTTCTCAGGCCCCTCGATGCATAATCTCTCCTCCAGGACATAAAAATTTGTTTCAAGGCAGTAACTAGGGAGGTCATTACTTCAAAGACCCTCTTGGCAAATTCTTTTATTGGTCCCAGTTTAAAAGCCAGAGTCTTCTTATAAAGGGGCTTCTTAAGGCAAAGCCCACCTGTGAAAATACTACCCTCTTTAGGAGTGGAGCCAGGCAGGGAAGGGCAGGCATCAGGCCCCTGGGCTGCTCCCAGAGGAAGGGTGGGAGGAGGCTCAGAAGAGCTTAAGGAATGGGCTCTTCCTAAGACAAGGAAAGTACTCCAGGCCCCACACTCCAGATGGGAATTAACACTTTCCCAGCCTCCTCGGGGCTCTCATCAGCATCCTCCTTGGTGCAGAACTCTTACAACTTCTAAACAGTTATTCAATGTGCCAAAGGGGTGTGGCCAAGCCAAACACATTCATGGCTTCCTCCCCAGCCCTCTGAGCAAATGGCCTTGCTTCCAACCCTCACCTACCCCCATGATGAGGAAGGATGGAATAAAGACCCCAGATCTGCTGCCCCATGAACAAAACTCCTTGGGCCTGGCCCCATGTGGCCTCAGTCCCTCCCCTCCGGGTGATATAGGGAAGCTGTCTGTCTGCTTTAAGCCCTCATATCCCTGGGAGTGGGGTCTTTACAGAGAGCCCAAGTCTTCGAGCAGAGCTGTGGTCAAATCTTTCTGCCTTCCCAGGGTATGGTTCTTGCAGTCAGCACCCTGGCCTCATTATTCACTCCATCACTCTCCATTTTCCACTCCCATCAGCATTTATGGTGCTCAAGTGCCTGGCAACTTAAGACTAAGCAGCTGCAGCTGCAACCCTGCTCCCTTCTCCCGTTCACAGCCACTTCTTACAAGTGTGCACACTGGCTGCCTTCCCTTCCTCTTCGTTTTTCTCCTTGGCATTAACCTACATTTTGTCTCTATACAAAAATACCTGAAAATTGTTTTAAAAAATACCTGGGACTAAGTACCTTGTAAAGGAAACAGATTTATTTAGCTTATGGTCCTTCAGACTAAAGGTCCAAGATGGGCTAGCCCCAGGTGTTAAGTCTCTGTGAGGACATCTCTGCTGTTGTTATCAAAATGGTGAGGGCACATGTTCAAGGGATCACATGGCCAAGACAGAAGCCAGAGACAAGCTTAGATTGTGTGTGTGTGTGTGTGTGTGTGTGTGTGTGTGTATGTGCATTATATGACATGAACAGTTTCAGATATTAATTCTTACCTTCCATCTTGTTTGAAACAGCGTTTCTCATTTTAGTTTTTACCACTGTGTGAGTCAGACTATCTGGCCCAAGAGCTTCCTAGGATTCCCCTGTGCCCCCCTCTCATCATCTCACCATAGGAAGACTAGATTACAATTTCTTGCTTCTGGGTAGCTTTAAGTAGGTCTGGGGATTCAAACTCAGGTCTTCACACACATCAAGTGCTTTACTAACTGAGCCAACTCTCCAGTCTAAGTTAGATGCTAAAGAAATATTTTAAAATACTTATTTGTTTTCATTTTATGAGTACAAGTGTTCTGCCGGTGTGTATGTGTACATGCACCACATGAGTCAGTGCCCATGGAGGCCAGAAAGGGTTGTTGGAACCCCTGGAACTGGAGTTACAGTTGTGAGCTGCCACGTAAGTGTTGGAAAGTGAATCCCCGCCCTCTGTGGGAGCAGCTCTTGCTCTTAACTACTGAACTCTGCTCAGCTGTCAGCACATGCTTGGACTTTTGGTGACAACTTGCGATCCCAAGACCTAAGTCTAGCACACAGTATCCATCCCTTCTGAGACTGGAGTCTTATGACCTAATTACCTTGCTTGAGGCCCACCCCCGAAACACATACTCTCTTTCCAGGGTCTTGCTGTGTAATCTAGGCTGGCCTTGAACTTGCCATCTTCCAGCCTCTGCTTCCAAATGCTGAGCTGACAGGAGTAGATCATCACTTCTGACTTATACTGCTCCTAACACTCCATTCTGGGGACCAAGTCTCCAGCACATGGACTCTTCGGGAACGAAGACCATACCAACGGTAAGTTTCTCCCCCTGTGGCCCTGCGATTCCATCACCACTGTTCTCCTGCAGCTGCTCCTACCAAGGCTCTGGCATTGCTAACTCCCAATGCAGCAGCAGATGACTTTGCCTCTCTGTAATGGCAGTCTATCTGTCATCCTTCTCAGCTCGCGTGACTGGAGTTGGCTCCTACCTTCAGACTGCACCTTCCCACTCTCTGTTGGGGTCCATTCAGAGTTCCGTTATTTAAATTCTCTAATCTTACCTGGGTAATTTCATCCAGTTCCACATCTTCAGTGATTCCAACACATGTATCGTGACATTCACACACCCTGGAGCAGCTGTGAATGTAACCCAATACAAGACCAATGACTCAAGCATCCCTAGATAGTTTTGATTGTTTTGTAACTTCATTGCATGGTTGGTAAGAGTGAGCTTTGCAAATGATGGTGTAATATCACAACATCTCACAAAATAAATATATGTATACTCTCAAAACCCGGATGCCTCAGGCTGGACACTCCTGAACTTAATATGTGGCCAAAGACAATTTCATCCTACATAGCCCAGAGAAGCCAAATGGTTGGTATGCTGCTCTAGGATCATTATCAGCTCTCTCTCTCTCTCTCTCTCTCTCTCTCTCTCTCTCTCTCTCTCTCTCTCTCTCTCTCTCTCTCTCTCCCTCCCTCCCTCTCTCTCTCTCTGACCTATAAAAATCTCATCCATTAATCCTGGCATTCATTCACTCATTAAGCAGATTGAACACAATGATGTGCTAGGCACTGTTTTCAAGAACAAAACAGACCAAGTGTCTGCTCTTGGGAGTGTAGCAGTGTAGCAGCCATATACATTAGCACATAAGAACACATGGCTGCTGGCACCTCAGCTCCTACAAGCACATACACATAGGCGTTGAAATAAATAAATAAATAATACTCTTTAAAAGAATAGGTTTGAAGAGATGGTTCATGGTTCAGTTGGTACAGTGTTTGTCTATTGTGAGCATGGGATCCTGAGTTTAAAACCCCGAACCCATGTGTACATTTTTAAAAGCCAGTGTGGTGCTGGTGCACACTTGTAATCCCAGCACCAGAGAGGCAATGATAGGCAGATCTCAGAGCTCACTGGCTGGCCAGCCTGCCCTTCCTAACATGAGCCAGGCTGATGAGAGAGGCCATCTCAACATGAAAAGTGCATAGCTCCTGAAGGATTACCCTGCAGATTGTCCTCTTGCCTCCACACCCCGTGATCAAATCTGCACAGGCTCACACACGCACATACTGCCCCCCAAATAGGGTGCAAGTAAGAATATGAAATCGCACAACTGTGGAGCAAGCTAAGAATGTGCCCAAACTGGGAAACTGAGGATGAGAAGAAAGATGTCCATCCATCCCACAACTAGTGCCCAGAGCGAACCCCAGGAGCTTTTCTGCTGGGGAAGTCAGTTGGGTGAAGCAGGGATTATGGAAGAGAAGAGTGCTCAGGTTCTTTCCCACAAGGACTGCACCAGGGTCTCCTAACCAGTCTTTCTAAGGATGTCCTTAACCCCTTCCGTGTGTGTGAGACAGCGCAGCCAAGGCAGTGTCAAAATGCTCACTCCTTTCCTAAGTCACTACTACTCTGTGTCCTTGAAGGTGCTGTTCCGGTGTCTTGGCAAGGCCTGTGCACTGACAGGGTCCCTAGGCCCACCCTGTTTCTTCTCCAACTCCCCAATCTGATGGCTTCTGCTCCTTCCCCACAATAACCAGAAAATCCCCAGAAATTAACTCATCTTTCCATTCCTGCAGTCTTCCAGACCTCAGGGCCCTTTGTCCATTACCTTCTCCTCCTTACTAGTCTTACCCTCCAGGACTTGCTCAAGCCTACCCCAGGATCCTTCCTGTCTCTCTCTTGGCTCGTATCTCACTCCTGGGGAATTACAGGCTTACTTGTCAATGAGCCTCCCTTGGTTATAAGGGCCTGGAGGAAGGAGCTGGGGCCCAGGGCACTGCAAGTACCTGATGTGTATTTGTTCTAAATAAACAATGATTTACAAGAGCTGCACAAGAAGACATAAATGTGAGTTTTTATGCAATATTGATGGAACACAAATTTTTGTCTACAGGAAGATCACAATTTATAAAGGAAATAGTTGAAAACACTGTGTGCACCATGTTATGAAATGAGAGAGCAGAGGGAACTGGACGCAGCTGTCACAGGTTCATCTCCTGTGACTGCCAGTGACGCTTTTCTTCCTACAGTTCACTTTTATGCTGTTGCTTTGAAGTTGGAGAGGAAAGGGGGCCTTTTAAACTTTTTTCTCGAAAGCAATACATTGCTCTCTTACCACCCCATCCTATTTTCACACTCACGTTCTTCCTAATTTTCTCAGAATGAGAGCTCTGACTTGGACAGGAAAAGCCAAATTTTCCTTTCAGTGGGAGCTGCCTGACCTGTCTCCTCCCTGTCATCTGTTCTCAGGCACCATCTGCCAGGAAACATGTTCTCGCTTCTTCCTTCTTCTTCTCGCTTGGCGTGGTAAAAGTTATCAGAGGGAGGAGCTGGCATTCATCAAGGGGGAGCACTGATGGGTATTTATAGAGACATAAACAGCCCAGGTGTGGGCTTCCAAATCCCGCTTTTGGTCCTCCATAATCCCAGAAGATAAGTGGGGTAAAGGAAGTGCATCATTCCCAGGTGGTATTTTGTCCCCAATCCTGGTGTAGAACTGAACCAGGTCTCCCAGGCTGGGTGACCATCAACTTTCTGATCGAGGTCCATCTCAGATGCTAGCCATCTCACCAAGCAAGGAAGCTGTCATTGTAGGCTAGGGAGAAGAGGTGGGCGGTGCCCCGAGCAGCAGTGATACAGAATGACCCACTGCACCAGCCTAGTGAAAGTAAGTAACCACCCAGAGACCCAGTGTTGGAAGGAAAGCAGACAACCTCTGACCTTGGGGACCAACCTTTGACCGTGAGCATCTTTATTATGGGAGGAAAAAGGGAGCAGAAAATGAAAAGGAGTTTCATCCTCTTACCAGACAACAATCTTTTAAGTTGACTTTTTATACACCCCCAAGTCTGAGTTCATTGTGAAATTAGGCTGTCTTTAGATACCCATTTTTGTCTGGATTATATTGTACCAGTTCTCATTAGTCAACTGCCTTGAAAACTTTGGGTAAAACCTGCTTTGAATAATTTAGTGCTTTCCCGTACCTGTTAGAATGTATTCCTTCTGTCATTTTTAGGCACTTTGGGCCAGGTTAAGACACTTGGACTTGGGGCTGGAAAGATGACTTAGGGGTTGCTGGCAATGTCTGCTCTTGTAAAGGTCCCAGTTTTGGTTCCCAGCACTTAAATAGCAGCTCACAAACATCAGAAACTTCAGTTCTGGGGAATCCAGTGTCTTCTTCTGGTCTCCTGGGACAGCTTGATCATACAAGGTTCATGTACACACACGTATGCAGTCACATGTATATGAATAAATAAATCCTACAGGAAAAAGCTACTTGGACTGACCCCATGAGGTAAAGGATGAGCCTTGGAAGTTTCCAGCCGGTAAATAGCCTTGGGTAGTTTAATGTCCTAAAAAGAGCATTCTAGTATCCACATTCACAGCAGGTAAGATACGCTAAGACTTCCGACAAGAAGAAGGTGTCCTGCTTGCTTAGTGAGAGATAACAATAGAATGATGTCATCATTTTAATATGGCCACTGAGTGTCATGTTATTGAAGTTTGATCCCAACTTTATAGGTCTACAGTGTTTGGAGGTGAAACTCTGAGGATGAGTACATCAGGCATTTATGAGGGGATTAACACAGAGATTAATGGGTTATAGAGTGGATGGTTTTATTTTTCAATCTTTTCATCCTTTGAGAATATCATACAATGTATTTTGATCATATGTACTCCCTACTTCTTCCCTAATTCCCTCCAGATTCACCCCAACCCCCCTATCCCCCAACTTTGTGCTCTTTTAAAAAAAAGTACAATTTAAAAACAGTACCACTTTTGATGCCCATATACACCTGGGTGTGAGGTCATCCACTAGAGTATGGTAGACTTATGAAGAGCCATAATAAAGAAAACAGGCTCTCCCTCTCCCAGAAGCCATCGACTGTTTATGGTTTCTCAGTTAAGGGTGGAGGTTCATGAACCCCTTCCTAGTCTCTGATGGAGTGTTGACTGGCTTAATCTTGTACAGGTGACCTCAGCTGCTGGGAGTTCATTAGTGCAGCGATCCTTTCATATCTAGAAGACATTGTTTCACCTGATCTTCCCTGACCTCCAGATCTTAAAATTTTTCTTTCCCCTTATCCACAATGGCCTCTGAGCTTTGTGGGTACTCAGAGGACCCTATTCACTGAGCAGGGAGTGGTTTTCTCCCCAAAGCAAGGCCTCTCTGGCTTGCTTATACTGCTTCTTCATGTGAAGCCAACCATCAAGTTGCATGCAGAAAGAAGCCCCACAAGCAAAACTATTGATGGGGCTTTGATCCTGAACTTTTTAAACTCTAAAAGCATGCCCTCAAGAAATATCGAATCTTGATCTTGATAAATTATCTGGTCTCGGGTATTTTGTTATAGAAACAAAAAAGAACTAAGATCCCTAAACTCAGATTTGAGGAGGCTGTTCCAATGAAATAGGGGAGACTTGAGAGCCATTTCTAAGGTAGATATAGTGAGATGAGAGAGAGGTGGTTAGGACTGAAGAGTAAGTATATTACATCAAGTGGCCATAGATTTGGATGTCAAAAAGACAATGATAAGTCTATTGAAGATATGTAACACATAAGGAAGGCAGGCACTAAAGGAACAATGATTTTGAGATGCCTGAGAGATGTTTGGGGGTGTAATTTTCAGAATATATATGGATATGTGAGATTGGAGCATGGAGCCAAGGCCAGAAATGTAATAGGGATGGATCTAGACACTGCTGATATAGGTGTTAGATATAGACAGACATATACAGAGATATAGGCATGACTGTACAACAATTAAGATTCAAAGATCTGTACAGATACATATGAGAGGTACCGGCAGAAAGGGAGATAGAGAGATCTACATGTATCTTAATAAGGCATAATAAAAACCCAAACCAAGATGACTCCAAAAAATTCCCAAGGAAGAAATTCATGATAATAGATGAATAGATGGCTTCCTATTGTGTACATCCTACCTGTTGTGTACATTGATACTAGAATAATCATCCCAGGACCTTAAACCAACCAAAACTATCTAAAACTGGCAACTTTCACAACTCACCTTTACCTCATGGGGTCAAGTCCAAGTATTTTAACATAGCCTCAAGTGATATGTGACAAAATATGTAACCAGCTAAAAGTTATTCAAAATACTTGAATCTTGATATCTGGAAGGAGACCTGGTCCAACCGGAAGAAACAAAAAGAGCTGTACATAGAATAGAGACCAGCTTTGGAGTTGTTGCCTTTGAGATAAAAATGTGATATGATGTGTTGGCAGCCATAATGCTGAGCAGACACAGTACCATAAGTCTGTCTGGGGATGTAGACTTTGGAATCATGAAACCACAATAGGTAAGAGTTTTGAGGAATTTGGGACCATTCTAATCCAAATCTCCTTTAGCTAGATGAGATAACCAAGAACCAGGTAAATGGAAAGTGCTTCTGGACCAGGGAAACAAATACTTCTCAGAAGATGCTTCTTGCATGCATCTCATCTCTGTTTGAGCTTGCTTCCCAAGCTGGCTTCATACACAGTAGAGAACAGGGTTGCAGGCACCTCTTCTGGCAGAATGGGATAGGAGTCAACAGTGGAGAGGCTATGACTGGCAAGTTTATTTTATATCCCAATACTTGGCCAAAACACTCTGATCTAGAAAACATTTTGCCTAAGACCTGGACTTCCTTCATGTGGAAGAGAAGGGTGAGAAAAGGGGTGCCTGGGAGAAAGAAGTAATGGCTCCTCCAATGTCCTCAAGAAAAACTGAGCAAAACCCTGAAGGTCTCGGCATAAAGAGCGAGCAACATGCGAGTGGAAAGGAGAAGGATGGGAAGCTAGGAAATATGTAGGATGAGGCAGGGAAGTGAAGACAGCATCCACTGAAGCACAGCAAGCAGGAGGAGAGAATGGGAAAAGACCACAGGGAGTAAGGGGAGAGAGGAAGACAGAAAGCAGACAATTCATATGTCAGACACACTCAATACACAGGTGAAATGATATAAAGAACTGCCAGGACCTACAGCAACCTGACTCCCAACCTCTGCAAGTCCATGGTGCTCATCATGTCTCCCTATCTGGAATTCAGAGTATCTTGTTAAACCTACACCAGAGTATCTAAGACAAAGGACTTTTATGCAAGCATGTTGAGAAGAAAGATTCAGGTGCTATACTTAGAAAAGAGCCTGAAGAGTTATATGTCCTTCAAAGGCAGGGGAGTATGGAGAAGTGCCACAGTTGACCAGAGTGACAATCAGAAACTGCATAAGCCAAGGAGAGAGGCAGAAGAAAGACCATTGACAAACTTATCTAGGAAATAAGAACATAATTAGAGCCCCTAGGATATGAACCATCACCAAAGACACATGGACCATTATCCAAGAAACATGGACCATTCCCTAGGAAAAATAGACCACTCCCTGGGAAACATGGACTATTCCCTAAGAAATATAAACTATTCCCTAGGAAACACAGACCATCCCCTGGGACACACAGACTATCCCCTGGGAAATACAGACTACTCCCTAGTAAACAGGAACATTTTTCAATAGGATTACTGGATGTTGCAGTTTGACTGCATCTCATCCAAAATTCAGGTGTGTCTTGGACAGTTATAAGAGTGAGAATCTTTGATGAAAGTGCTCAATCCATGTGGATGTGAGCTCAGATGCCTTATAAAAGGGCTTGGAGGTGGGAGTTGGTCCTATCTCTCCCTCTGCTTTCTGCTGTGTAAGGACCCAGCAAGTCATCTCTCAACAGATAGCACATGCTATGCCTTGATATCAGGTTTCCCAGCTCCCAGCATGTAAGAAACGAAAATTTGAAAATACTCCACTCTGGAAGCACAAAATTGACTAAGATAATATACAGTTAATTCAGAAGAAAATATAAAGACTTAAAGACATACACACACCAAACCCAACAATTGAAATCACAATGTTGAATTTTAGAGTTCACTTTATATAGGTTTATGTGTTTTAAAGAAATATGTATGTAGGTTTCACTTATTTCCCCTTTCATTTTATGCACTGTGATGTTAATTTTTATATTTCTATAACAATATTTTATTGGCTGCATGTAATTTTATTGTATCATGTCCCATCATCCCTAGTCCCTGCTGGAGCCATTTAAGCAGTATACATGCTCTTAAAATATTCTATAACTAACAATCAGCCTTTGAAAAAGTTCCTGGACATGCAATTTCTTAGGGAAGTAATTTGTGCCGAATGGCCCTTCAGAAGGACTGTACCCATTCACATCCCAACAGAGCTTGAAGGCACCGGGCCTGCGTCTCTTGCCAGCAGTGAGTCTTTCTCACCGGTACTGCTAAAACAATATATCTGTTTATTACTGAAAGCAGGCTACAAGAATTCCTTTTTTAATATTTTGGAGCTAGATTATTAACAAAGGAAAAACATTATATTTTATTGATTTTTCTCAGCAACCAGTTCTAAGAATCTCTTTTACAGTATAGAAATGAGTCCTTTGCCCTACATATATATATTCAAATCGTTTTCTCCCACACTGTGACTTTTTAAGCATTTTCTTTTAAGGTTTTAAATTGCATTTATATACTTATCTATTTATTTGGAGGTCAGAGGGCAACTTGTGGGAGTTCGTTCTTACATTCCATCATGTGGGTATTGAGGATCAAACTCAGGTTGTCAGGCTTGGTGGCAAGGGCCTTAACCCACAGATCCACTTGCTAGCCCCTCTTAATGATATTTTTACAAAAGCAGAACTTTTATGTCATAATAGAGTATAAATTTAAAAAAGCTCTTTAACATTTTTTTGAGACAGCCTCACATCATAGCCCAGGCTGGCTTTAACTTGTGATCCTCCTGTCCTTAATGAATGGTAACTGGGGTCCCTTTTCAGGATGGGTGTGGTCACCAGGAGGACCAAATAAGATGAGAAGGTTGGGACTTCTAGCTCCAGGCCCCAATTTAGGAAGAGGGGACAGAGAGAGAGAGAGAGAGAGAGAGAGAGAGAGAGAGAGAGAGAGAGAGAGAGAGAGAGAGAGAGAGAGAGAGAGACACAGACAGACAGACAGACAGACAGACAGAGAGACAGAGAGAGAGAGACAGACAGACAGAGAGAGAGACAGAGAGAGAGAGAGACAGAGAGAGAGACAGAGAGAGAGAGAGAGACAGAGAGAGAGACAGACAGAGAGAGAGACAGAGAGAGAGAGAGAGACAGAGAGAGAGAGACTAGGGATGAGATGATCACCTGCTGCCAATGATGCCTATCTACCAAAAGCCCCATAAAAACAAAACAAAACAACAAAACAATAAGACAGGATTGGAGGAATTCTGGATAGCTGAATAAGGAGGATTTCTGGAAAGAGGTACACCCGGAAGAGTCAGAGCAGAGGGGTCAGAGGCTCTGCGCCCTTCCCTCAGAGGCTCTGCGCCCTTCCCATGTGCCTAACCGGTGTTTCTTTGCCATCTCCTCCTCTGCGGTGCCCTCTAGAATGAATGGGTAATTGTAAAGTGTTTTCCCCAGCTCTGTAAGGTGTTCTCACAAATTCATCAAGACCCACAGAAGATGGGGAAGTCTTAACCTGTGGATCTGACACTAACTTTAGGTAGTCAGTCTCAGAATTAAATTAAATTACACTGTCAGCTGTTGCCTGCTAGGAAATTTCTTGGTGTGTGGGGGAAAACGTACACATATCCAGTGTCAGTGTGTTGAGTGGTGTGTGGAGCAGAGAGGAAAAGATTGGTCTCAGCCCCTCGGAAGGGTGAAGGTGTGTTGGTGTGGAGGAGGGGCAGTTGGGAGGACACGGGCTCCTGTTCTAACAAAATACCTTGCTTCTAAGACAGCTTGGGTCTTTCTGGATGTCCTGCCCCTTTAAGGGCACACAGCATGTGACAGTGCACACCCTCAGGAAGATGAAGAAAAGTGAGGAGCTGTGATTAATCCAGTCATATGAACATTTGACACATTTCAGGGATATTCTTCGTTTAATTGAGATTCAAACTGTATCTGTCATTCTAATATCTGCCTATTAGGAGTTAATTTCTGGGGGACTGGTGCCCCATTTAAGCAAATTTTCTATTTTAGTCCTGGAGATTTTGGAACCCAGGGCTTGGTGCCAGGCTGGCACTTTGTCACTGAGGCACATCCGGAAAACTCCTTTCATTTTTGACTTTTTAGGAAGCTGTTTTAACGTCTGTGTAATTGTCCATCGGTGTGATGAGGTCCTTCAAGAACGAGTGTCAATAAAGACGTGGAGAAATGAGAAGAGGGTCACGTGGCCAGCCACTGTGGAAAGCAGGTTAGCAGTCACTTGGTGACTTAAATACAGTTGCTGGGTAGCACAGTGGCTCCACTAGCAGGTGTAGACCCTGGGTTAGCTGCGTCTCATTTCTGAAACCAATTACCAGACAAGAGCAGCTCCAGGGAGGAAGAACTCGCTTAGCCTGTGCTGAAGGACAGTCCCTCATGCCGTGATGGTGTGGGTGGTGGCAGTAGCACAGCCGTGGCTGTGGGAGCTTGCTCACCACATCTGCACTCACAGAGAGCAGAGCAGCAGGGCTGCCCACGCACGCCTGCCTCTCTCCTATCTCTTTTGCTTAGTCTTGGTGCCGCTCAAATTCGGGGCACATCTTACCCAATCAGTGTCTAGAAATGTTCTCACAAACACACCCAAAGGTGTGCCTCACTGACAATCAGACTGTCACATGCTTCAAAGAATGAAAGAAACCACACACACACACACACACACACACACACACACACACACACACACAGGTGACACAGAGGTTCAAAACAGCATTGCTTATAACCCACATGCACAATGCACAGCAATTAACAGATGGATAAATAAAATAAGGCATGCAAATGCAAAATTCAGGCATGGAAAGGAACAGGAGAGTAACACACCACAGCAC
The DNA here is from genome assembly GCF_017639785.1 of Mesocricetus auratus. Lineage (NCBI taxonomy): Eukaryota > Metazoa > Chordata > Mammalia > Rodentia > Cricetidae > Mesocricetus > Mesocricetus auratus. Next base: position 146,685,621 of record NW_024429266.1, on the reverse strand, counting down.
AAACCATGGAAGAATATGACCTACTGAGCTGAAATACTCAGAAAAGGCAAATCCTCAGGGACAGAAGTCAGACCCATGGTTGTGAGCAGGTCAAGACAGAAAAAGAGAATGACTGCCTGGTGGCTACAGTTCCCTTCTGGTGGCTTATCATATGACACAAATCTATGTAGCAAAGAATGGAGACGCTTCACACCATGATGTAGAGGAATTTTGCCAGTTAGTGGTAGGAGTAGGCACGTAGACTGTGTGAATATGCTTGCAAATTTTCAAAAACAGGCAAAAGTAACTTTGGGGGATATAGCTGGAATGGTGGCTTTGCTGGGTGAGGTCTGGGCAGGGTGACTATCAGGGATCATGAAGGAACTTCTGGGAGCTGATAGCTTTATTTTGCCATCTGTTGTCTCTCTCTCTCTCTCTCTCTCTCTCTCTCTCTCTCTCTCTCTGTGTGTGTGTGTGTGTGTGTGTGTGTGTGTGTGTGTAGGCACAAGTTGATGCCCTGAGTCATCACCAATTGCTCTTCCACCTTATTCCCTGAGGCAGGACTTTTCAATCAAACCCAGAGTTCAATGATCTGATCAGTCTTGCTGCCAGCTTGCTCTAGGGATTCCTTATCTGCTCCTTCTAAAGCTGGAATCACAGGCTGACCACTGTGCCCACCAGGTGTATTATGAAGATCCAAACTCTGGTTCTCAAGCTTGGGAGTCAAGTGCTTAACTGCTGAACCCTCTATCCAGACCTCAATCATCTGTTCTTAACCTGGACCTGCTTTTTGTTTCTTGGTCCAACCCTCTTAATCCTCTCTCCCAACCCTCTCTGATGTCTGTATCCCAGGGAGCAACTGATGTTGTATTGAGGATGGAGTGGGATTTGTAGGTTACAGGGTCCAGTGAGGGCTGTTGGTGTAGCCTGTCTGCAGAAGTCTTTCTTGCTGACCTAGAGGTTCTAGTATAGGGAATGAGAAAGAGGGTATTGCAGATCCCACAGGTACATGCTGAACTCCACAGACCTCGTCAACAGCTCAGCAACTCCTCAGCAGTTCCTTAACAGCCTTTCTTCTAGAGATTTGTACACTAGGCTGCATATGGGAATTTTCACTTTTCTGTGTATGTGTGGTGCACACCACACTCAGCCTACCTCTCAGAAAGCTGAGGTAGGAGAGTTATAAGTTTGAGGCTAGCCTACACTACAAGGCAAGACCCTGTAACAAAAATGTGAATCCATATTCAGTGAGACATTCCTCTTGGGACTAGAAAAAAAGACACTAAAGAGATAGAGTCTTCTGTGTTTCATTTAGAAACAGGAGACCCTAAGGAGCCAAAGCCACATTGGACACAAATAATGAAGCTGGCACTTGATGTTGCCCAATTCAAAGCATACCACAAAACTGTAAGAACCAACACAGCATGGAACCAGGTGTCAAAACAAACGGGAGCAAATGGAAGGGGCAGAATGGAGAGTCCAGAAAAGAGGTCACAGATCTACAACCAACAAAGGCATCCAAAATCCACATTGGCAGGACATAGGGCACAAGTCTTATCACCTCAGCGCTTGAGACAAGGAAGGAGGATCTGGAGTTTAAGGTCACACTGGGCAACATAGTGGGTTCAAGGCCAGCCTGAGCTATAAAGTGAGATGCACTGTCCTGGCAGGGGGAGCAATCCAAGAATTAGGGCTGTAGCTCACTAGTCGGTTCTAGAGTGCTTGCTTAGCATGCACAGAGCCCCAGATACTATACCAGCATCATAGAAGAAATGAAGGAAGAAAAGGAAGGGGCAGCCTGAGAGAACAGACAGTACTGAGAAAACTGAATTACCTGTGCAGATTTGCTCTTGATCCAAGTCAACTCAAAGTGGATCAAATCTCAAAGTTAAGATACTAAGACTGTGAAATTACTTTAAGAAAAAGAGGGGAGAAAATACTCCATAATACATTTGCAAAAGCAACCATTTGGGGATAAAACCTCCAAATCACTAGCAAGGAAGGCAAAAGCCAACAAATGGGATTCCATTAATGCAAGAAATGTTGTGCAGCAGAGGGGACCCCTCACAGAAGGTGTGTGCAAAGCATTCACCCCAATGGAGGAGTATCTACAATATGAAAGGAACACAGACAGTTTGATAAAACTCTGAACAATACTTTTTAAATGACAAAATATCTGAGACAATGTTTTTAAAAGAAAAACACACATGACCAAGAAATATCTGAAAAACAGCCTATTAGCACCCATATATATATATATATATACATATATATATATATGTGGGACAGTTGTGTGCATGTGTGTGTCCTAAGCACTAGACTGTTGGGGTCCTAGCCACAGAACTCATATATAAGCACATATATTTAATGATTTGCACTATTCCTATTTGGGAAATAATAATAATAAAATTAATTGTTATAATTAGGGGAATAGATGATAAAAGATGTCTCAGGCATGTCATGGAATATTATGCAACTGTTTTGTTTTATTTTTTTTAGTGGAACTAGAAATACATTTTTGCTCTAGAGGAATTTACATACGGTTTATTGATCACAGTATAGAAAGGGTTAAACAGTATCCTCTCTTTATTTTCTTATTTAAAAAATCAACAGAGAAACAAACTCTCAAGCATAATTTTGTATACATCTAACAATCTACATACACAAAATAAATGAACGGATTAGCAGGGAGACAAATGCGGAAGCGGCATACTGGGTCGTGAACACAGATCAGCGTGCTACTGCATAAAGACGGAAATGAAATGGGAGGTGACAAACACATTTATACTCTTCTTGTAAAATTAGCTAGCCGCAGATCAACAAGAACTATGAAAATGAAGACCAATAGTGGAGTCATTTATGGGAGATTAAATAAGTTAGTGACCGTGCCTCTTCTGTTATCATCTCAGAGATCAAATTCAGGGTTATAAATAGTATTACCTGCTTCTAAAACATGCCTGGGATGTTTCTTCCTTTTTTGTCTGGTAATTTTATTTACATTTTCAACAATTTTTCTGAAAATTCATGTCTGAAAACAAGCCCTCAAAATGTCTGGTGGAGCAGCAAAGGCTCAACCCTGCGTGTGTGTGTGTGTGTGTGTGTGTGTGTGTGTGTGTGTGTGTGTGTGTGTGTGTGTGTATGAATGTAGGTGCTCAGTCATTGCTTAATGTGATTAGAAGGAATCAGCTCTAGTGAATGAATAAATGAATGTGTTTTGTATTTTGACTTCTCTGTACTTGAATTCATTCAATAACTCACAGATTACTTAACACAAGCTTAAGAAAACGTTTGCTGGGTTGAAGGATAAACAATGAACCAGAAGTAGGAGTAAACATGGGAAGAAGCCATGACCCCCTCACACAGCAGATGTTCCAGTGGGAGGCCAGAAGACAAGCCATGTGGAATAACATACTCTGGCCTTAATGTCACCTATTGTGAGGGAAACTTCCAGAAGGCAGTAACCACACAAAGAAAGACACTGACTGAGGAGCACCCACATTTGGGGACAGCATGAGGGCTCCATTTCCAAAGCTGTGTGGCCAAGGAAAGAACTAGGGGTTACAGGGATATGTTCAAGGAAGGAGCTGAGGGTGCAGGGGTGGGGCCAAGGAAGGAGCTGAGGGTGCAGGGGTGTGGCCAAGGAAGGAGCTAGAGGGTGCAGGGGTGTGGCCAAGGAAGGAGCAAAAGGGTGCAGGGGTGTGGCCAAGGAAGGAGCTAGAGGGTGCAGGGGTGTGGCCAAGGAAGGAGCTAGAGACTAAAAACAGGTGTTCTCAAGGAAGGAGCTGGAAGGTCATGCCCAAGGAAAGAGCTAGAGGGAGGTACAGGGCATGCTGGGAGGGCCTTCTGAAGTTGCTTCCACCAAAGCTGACTTGGAGGAGAATGAGTAGGGGCAGAGAACGGGCGAGAACAGGTAGGAGCACTCAGCCCACAGCACCAGTTTCCAGTGGTGTTCAGGTCAGACCTCTTGCTTGAATCAACTCTGGGAAGTGAGACTTGTAACTTAAAGATGCTACTGTAAGACAGCATGGTTTGCAGGGAAGGGCCAGGCTGGGCACTCCAGCAGAATTTCTCATCTCAGAAGCTTGGGGTGCCAAGAATGCTCCTCTTCCTACACTCAGGTGATTGTGCCAAACATATATAGGGGATACTTGTTTAATGCTCTCAAACCCCTTCCCCAGCATTTCTGAGGTTGACAAGAATGACATTAATAGCCTCTATGTGTTAGGTTATTCCTCTGGGTCATTTATGGTGAGGATCCTAGGAGATAGGTATCATCATTCATCCATATTTCCTAGACTGAGAAGTTGATAGAGACAATAGCCTAGTGCAGTCTGTACTAGACAAAGCAGCTCTTCCTTACATCCAGGCTGTGCAGATTCAGGAAACCACACCTCACCTTCGCCCCCAAACCACAGGAGGCCGAGATGCTGTCCCTGCCCCTCTATTCCTGGTAACACTGGTCCCCAGGGTCATGTTTGTCCCCTTCATCTGAAGGTTCTAGGATGCTGCTTCCTTTTCTCCAAGTTGCCCTTTGCAGGCTCAAAGTAAGCTTCCCACCTGCACTATCTCCTCTCCAGGTGGGAGCAGAGCACTTTCATCCTCTGAGACCAGCCTGAGATGGAGAATGCAAACCCAGTTAACACACTGAAACAACACACAGAGTTTACACCAAATATTATCAGTGGCTGCTTCGTTGAGTAATAGGAACCATCAACAGGACAGGATCTAGGATTACCCAGAAGACATACCTCTGTGCATGTCTATGAGGGAGTTTTTAAACTTGTTAGCTGGGGTGGGAAGACAGTCCACATGGGTGACATCTTTCCATGGGCTGCAGTTTCCAGACAGAATCAAAAGGACAGAGTGGTAAGAACTAATCTCAGTTGTAAACTTAACTGCATTTGGAATCAACCAAAACCCAAGCCACTGGACATTCCTGTGAGGGATTTCTTGATCAGATTATTTGCAGTGGAAAGACACACACACCCAAGTCTAAACCACATCATCTAGAGGCAACTCACATGAAAGGAATTGGGAGATGGAAGCTTTTTGCCTGCTTGCCCTCACTCTTGCTGGGAAATTCATCTATCCTTCATGTGTGTTAGAACTAGGATTCCAATGTAGACTGAAGACCGGTAGCTCTCCAGGGATCCTCTAGGACCACAGTGCCAGATTGGGATTACTGAGATATCCAGTCCCATGGGCTAAACAACCACTAGATGCTCTGCCATTGTTCGGCCTAGACCACAATCTATAAGCTAACCTAGTATCTGTCTCTGTCTGTCTGTCTGTCTGTCTCTCTGTCTCTGTCTCTCTGTCTCTCTCTCTCTGTATCTCTCTCTGTCTCTGTCTCTCTGTATCTCTCTGTCTCTCTCTGTGTCTCTGTGTCTCTCTCTGTGTGTCTCTCTCTCTATATATATCTCTGTCTCTGTCTCTCTGTCTCTCTCTCTCTCTCTGAATTCCCACAACATTCCAAGTCTCTGCTTCCTGACTGTAGATGCAAAGTGACCAACTGCTTCACACCGCTGTTGCCATGGCTCCCCCCACCCCAGGATGAACGGTCCTCTCAGACTGTGAGCCAAAATAAGCCCTTCCACATTTAGGTTGACTTTGTCAGATCTTTCATCACAGCGTTGTGAAATTGTATACTACAGCCGGCCTCACAGGCCCGGGTCCCTTTACAGGAGTCAGAGGCTGTCCCTCTTGCCCTGGGGTCTGGTCGGCCTCCATAAGGTGGAAGTAGGTTCTTCCTCCTCTCCTCACTCTGCTCCTTATCACTATGTATAACTCAAAACAATCCACTTAAGCCTGAAGCCTAGGGCAAGAGTCAGTTCATTTATCTCTCTGGCCAACAGTGAGGGGGCAGCTTCCCCTAACTTAATTCTGTGTCCCATCTTCCATGTTCTTATTTTCTTTCCTGGAAAACAGGAAGGGCCTTTCAAAAACATGGTTTTAAGTAGAAAATAAATAAGTCCCCTTAAAGAAAGCTTTAGACTCCACTCTTCAAAACATAGTCTTCCTCAATTGCTCTTAAAATTTATCCAACCCTGGGAGCCAGGGTGATGACATGGTAGACAAGAACACTTCCTGCGCAAACAAGTGTGAGGACCTGGGTTTGCAACCCAAGTACCAGGTAAAAAGCTACACGTCGCCATAGGCGTCTGTAACCCTGCGGCTGAGTGATGGGAGGTGGCTGGGGCTTGGTGACAGGGTCAGAGGCAGATTCTGTCTTAAGGCAACAAGGTGGAGAGTGATAAAGGGTGCCACTCAGTGTCCTCTGGCTTCCATAGTGCCCACACTACACACATGCATACACACTACACACATACATACACAATTCACATATAAACACGCCTTGCCTCCACACATAGAAACACAAAAAACTGTGCCCCCACCAAGTGTCTGGACCTATGAAGCTGGGGAGGTAGTTCAGCTAATAAAGCGTTTACCTTACATACACAAGAACCTGAATTTAATTCCAAAACCTGTGTTAAAAAATAAATAATTTCCTTAGAGCTGGGTGTGGTGGCATGCACTTGTAATCCCAGAACTGGGGGGGAAAGAAAGGTGAACAGTACCTAAGAAACCACACCTGAGATTTTCCTATCACACACACACACACACACACACACACACACACACACACATACACACTACCTGAGCCTAAAGTTATAAATAAAGGCATTTCCCAAACTGGCTTATTCTGTACTGGAAAGGCCATGTGTCACCACTAACAGACCAAGTTTGGAGGCCTAAAGGTCACATAGAAACGAGAATAAGAATAAGCAATATTTTATGAAGGAAGAACCCAACCCAGTGGTTGCAAAAGAGGTTTCTTTCAAGGAAGTCCCTATATCTGCAGAGGTGCGACACCATCCACGCCTCCCCACCTGTGTCAGCCCCGTCCAGGGGAACCTGTGAGCAGTTGTCATACTGAGAAATGAAACTCTTTGGAAATGTGGGATCATGCTTTGCTTAATCAGAAGGGTCATTGCCCAAGAATAAATCCAGTAACCAGCCTCCAGCAACAAAGAAGGATGCTGGAACCTTTGAAATCGTGGCAGTTGAGGCTGCCAATACTTCATACTTCCTGATCTAGATGACATGGGCACTGCCCATTTTTACTTTGAAGAGCAAGCTCAGAATGCCTTGACCTTCTCTACCCATGAAAGCCTCTACAAGAAGGAAGTTTCCAAAGCAAGTGATTCAATGCTGGCAGGAGCTGAACAATCTACATGTATTTCCAGAGAGAAGAAAGAAAGAAAAGAAGGGGAAAACTCAGGATGGTTAGGTGGTTCTGCTAGGCTCCCATAGCCCAGAGCCATGAAAGCCATTATGTGAACCATACATGTCTGATTCCAGCCCTCTTCTCCATGGCTTGCTTTGCTTCCCACATGGAGAATCCAATCCAGTGCAGGGAGTAGAGAGCAGACTATAGGTATCCCCACATTCTCCTAGTATACCCAGAAAAGTCGTTGTCCTTCTGTGTATAGACATAGAGCTGTCAGATGACACCTGATCACCCTCAACCTGCATCCCTTCCCCTTGTCCCATCCTAAACCTGAAGGAGAAGGTAGCTTTGGATCCAACCTCCAATCCCCACTGTTCAAGAGAACTGTGGGGCCTTCCTTAGGTCTGTTTCTCATGTTGTTAGTTCTCTTGGTGCTGGCTTATTAGGGGCTGGAACCAAATGTGCATGGTTAGTTTTGACAGGCCACATCATCACTACAGGGCTGTTACCTGCTGTCTTAGTCTGCTTTCTATTGATAAAGATTCAACACCACAGACTAAGTGGTGAAGAAAAGAAGTTTATCTGGGCCCAGGCCATCCTGCTTCCTCAGTGTCTGGAGATAGCATCACATTGTAAAAGACAGGGAGTTTGAGAGAGACCCAATCAAACTGGCTTTTATACCAGACCCACTCTCCAGATAAACCTGTTAGGCCTTTAATTTGTTCATACATTAAATCACATGAGTGGAATTAACCCATCCAAGACAGCAAGACCCTAATCACCTTTCCAAGGTCCCACCTGGATCCATCTCCTAATATCTCATAAAGGGGATTCAATTTCTATGTGATCTTAGAAGGAACAAATCATATCTAGACCATAACTCCTAAGACTCATATCAGTGCATGACAGCTATATGATTGAACTCTGGAAGGGGAAGTTGTTGTTGCTCAGGTAAAGAAGAGATGGAACTGAATTCCAAATTAGTGGAGGATGTCAAATTGGAACTCAATTTTTAATGTACTTGTGTGTGTGTTCATTTATGTATACATACGTGTGTATGAGTGCACGTACATGTCCATGCAGAGGTCACTGTCAAGTGTCTTCCTCAGTCACTGTCCATCTTATGTTTTCTGAGACAGGGTCTCTCACTGAACACGAAGCTCACCGATTTGGCTTATGGCTGAACATGGAGGCCCAGGGATCCACCTGTTTCCACCTGTCTCCCGATCCCAGGACTGGGCTTGAAGACATGAGCCATGACCCTGGTTTTGACATTGGGACTGATATACTTTACACACTGAGCCTCTCCCCAGCCCAGCTGAAAACATGCTCCACTTTCCTTTCTCTGTAGAGTCCTGACTTGTGTCTACAGGGCCTACACAGGTACAAGGGCTCTCTCTCCCCTTAGTTTGCCAAACATCTGGGCCACTGGTTTTGGATGCAGAGGCAGAGCTCAGTAGCACTTCAGGCTGTCTCTTCACCCCACTTCACCAGCACTGAGTGTAGTAGACACACCTTTGAATCTGTGATGTTTTACTAGGTACATAGTTCCCTTTACTTAAATGCTTTTACCCACAAGGTGACTTTAAATGGTTCCAAGTCTTAGATGCCTTAACTCTCAACGCTTCCAACATGACTGCCAATGTGATTGTTAACCCATTACTGACAGTACCTCTGAGGTCAGGAAGAGCTAGAAGTGAGCCACAAGACAGGAAACTGGGAAGTGTTGAGTACTGCGTATTGACCAGATGGGAGACATATGGGGAAACCGCACACTGGCAAGGGTGTCATCTTTTACCCGGAAGACACCGGAATGCGCTAATGAGTAGACAGACAGTTCTTGCACACTAAATCATCCAACATAATCATTGGTTCTTGGAGAACAGCTCACCCTGAATGACATGGTGTTCCCGTGTGGCCATTTGACTTACGGATCAGAGAGTACCGTGGGCTCTGGTGAGACAACTGATGGAGCCTCTGTGGAAAAGTCAGCCTCTGGCAACTTGAGTTATAAACAACTAAACAGGTACCCCGAAGGATGCTGATAGGATGTGCTTACATATTCATTTTATTGTGTGTGTGCATGTGTGTGTGTGTGCGTGTGTGTGTGTGTATGTGTGTGTGTGTGTGTGTATGCCACATGTATGAAGGTGTCCACAGAAGTCAGATGATGGTGTCCAATGCCTGGAGCTAGAGTAACAGGTAGTTGTGAGGATGTTGGGAGCCAAATGTCTAAGCCGTTTTTCTAGCCCCAACACAATACTCTTTAATCAGCAACTTGGACAAAAATGCATATGACCTTGTCAAGTTTTCAAATGATGCTGAGTTACAAGGGCAAAAAACCAGGGTTCCAAAGTCCCCTGTTGGACTGGAACTTGAGTTGGAACAGTCACGGAGCAAAGGAAACGGTATGACGCAGGGACAAAGCATGAGGGAAGTGTGGGCGTGAGTTCTGGGTGATTTCTTACATTGGGTAGGGTTGGCTTTGGGATGCAAGTGACAACCTGACTAAAGATGGATGTGGCTGTGCATCACGTCCCATGAGGGAGACATGGGACAGCAGAAGGGAGGAAAGGTTTGCATCCATCTGAGGTACTGTAGGCAGTAGCTCTGCACTGGCACAATTTAACCCGTAAGGAACATTTGGCACTGATTAAAGCCATGTTTTTCTACTATCATACTGATGGAATGGGATGATCTGCTGGCATTTAGTGCATAGAGGGAAGCCAGTGGTGCTGCTGAGTACCTACTGTGTGCAGGAAACTCAACAAAGAGTTTCCTGGCCCCAAACGGCAGGAGTTCAAGACTGAAAACTTTGACTTGAAGTAATAAATATCTACCCTTGAATGTGGAAGGATTACATTTTCCACATCAAATGGGAGCAGATATGAAAGCAAAAGTGGGATTTGTAACAAAGGAGATTGACAGAGCAAAGATTTCCATACAGCAAGCCATGCATGCTGAACAAGATTTATCCCTCTCTTCTTTCCTTCTCCCTCCCCACTCTGTGGTGTGTGTGTGTATGTGTGTGTGTGTGTGTGTGTGTGTGTGTGTGCGCGTGCGCGCGCGCGCGCACGCGCGTGCGTGCGTGTGCACACATGCAAATTTATGAAAGCCTGTGGTCAGCTTCAGTACTGTTCTTCAGGATGCCTTGATTGTTTTTACTGGAACTCACCAATTGGCTAGCCTACCCAGACAGTGAGTCCCACAAATCAGCCTGTCTCTGCCTCCCCAATACTGGATGGAGTCATAAACACATAGTACCACACCCAACTTTTTTTTATGTGGGTTCCGGGGATTAAATTGAGGTCCTCATGTATGCACAAGTACTTTATCAATTAAGCCATCTCATTAACTCCTGAACATGGTATTTTCCTTGTGTCGACTTTGAGCCACGAAGTGGGAAAGGCTCCTTAGACCCTGTACTGCCACCTGCTGGGAAATTATTAAAAGGAATCAATAAATCTAGAGTATACTATAAACAGAGCCCCCTAGAGGTGTGCAGAACATAAGTTCACAATAGTTGACAATGTCTTTCTGGGAGTCTAATGCGATCCAGCTGTGAAAATGGCTGTTACCAACATATCTTAGGATTTTATAGACAGGAACTATATGGACTTAGTAAGACAAGTCAGATTCCACTGTGCTCTATGCTGATGTGGGTCAAAATCATGTAATCTGTTAGACAGAATTCTTGATTTTATCATTGAGATTAAAAACAGAAGAGACCAAAAGGTATTGGAATGGAAGAGAAAAGAAGTCAGATGAAGTGGTTTTAATGAAAAAGAAGCATGGCTGGTGACATGGCTCAGTGGTTAGGGTCCTAACGCCAAGTAGGTGACCCTAGTTCCAGCCCCAAGACCCACAGGGTGTGGGAGAGAAATGACCCCCACATGTTGTTCTCTGGCCTCCACATGCATGTGCCCACATAACGAATAGATAAATAAATTAAATGTATGTGTGTAAGAATTGCAACAACAAAAAAATCTCTAAATAAGGGGGACTGGAATGGGAAGGGTTTAAAAGAAACACTAGCCACAAATCAGAGCGTTATCTCCAAATACCTGGTGGGTGATGGAAGAGGAGGCATCCAATCAAATCTGTTTCTCCAAACATCAAAACGGGATCAAAGCCATGAAACCATAAACTTGTGAAGACCGATGGCTGGAGGTGACCTTGGCCAACCAGCCTGCTTTCACTCAATATTCCTTCCAGAGTGTTCTCAGCAATGAAATGTGTGAACAACCAGGCCATCAAAGAAGAACTAGTTCACCAGTCTTCAGATGACACTGGTTTTCATCTGCCTCCTCTGCCCACATCTTCCCCTCTCTCCTTGTCTGCTCCCTGACCAGGAGGCAGAGGGTCACTCCTTAAGGAGGAAGGTTTTGATGCCAGGGCTTCCCCAAAAGGACTTCAAGTCCAGGATGAACAGTCCTCAGTCAACAATCATAGCCCTTGCCTATAAAACAAAGGAGTGAAAGCTGACAATGGCCAAGCTTTTCCTACTGCCCAGGTGGAGTGTGGCCCCAGTCACAGAGTAGGAAGTGTGAGGCATCCAGGCTCCCCTTGATTCCAATGTGTCTCATGAGTACATTTGTGCTCTACTTTTACTAGACCCCCAACTCAAGATCCTCCAGTTTATTTCCTATGATTCTTTTCAAATTACACTATGATAAATACCTAATATCCTTTTGAGACACTTGCATTAATATCTTTACAGGGTAAGGTCCCAGGAGCAGACATGCAACCTGAATGGTCCTTAATGACTCACCAGTGTGTGCCCGCACCCAGCCCAAGGCAGGACCATCAGTTCTACTGAACAAACGATGACCTGAATTTGAACTTCAAGATTAGCATGGAAGTTGAGCATCTTATGATTACTGAGTTTTTGTGAACTGTTCTTTTATTATTTTTAAAAGTGTTTGTTTGCACATGAATGCTGGATTCATAGAGGTCAGAAGTGGCTGTCGGATCCCCTGGCGCTGGAGTTACAGGCAGTTGTGAGCTGCCCAAAGTAAATGCTAGAAATCAACTCAGGTCCTTGAAAGAGCAGCAAGTACTCTTAACTGCTGTGCAATCTTTCCATTCCCCTAAGAGTTTCTTGTCAATCTTTGCCCATTTCATGAGTTGTCAATATTTTGTAAATATTGTTTACATATCTCTATTTAGATAAATGTCTCTACACATCCTTATATATCATGGGACATGTGTATGTATATATATATATATATATAGCAAAGAATTTTAATGTGTGTGCAGGCATTTTGCCTATATGTATGTGCACCACATGTGTGCAGTTCCTGCAGGCACCAGAGGAGGGCATTAGCTCCCCCTGAAACTAGAGGTACAGGTGGTTGTGAGTATGAGTCCTCTACAAGAAAAGCCAGTGTTCTTAAGTGCTGAGCCATCTCTCCAGTCCCTAGTTTTATTTCCAGTTTTGTGTTTATCTTTTAAATCTACTTAGGAAAAAATTTTCTAGACAGAACTTTATCAATAAAACTGATTTAGTATCTTACAAAGTTTTGTTTTATGGTTTTATGACTTTAAGTTGTGCTCATAAAGGTGTTTCAAATGGAAGAGGATGAACTGTTCTCCAGTACCTTATGTCAGGGTGTTTTACATTTAGTTGCTTAATTAGTCTGTAAATGCTCTTGCGAGCGGTAAAAAGTAATTATAGATGCTATGCTTCAAATGTGTCTCCAAACATTCTGACCCCACTAACTTTCTAAAGCAGCTGGCACTTTACATGCTCAGCCCTGTGCACCTGCACATGTGTTTATTTGTGTGTACTTTATTTTTGTCCTTTCAAGCAACTGTTCTGTTTGGTGCCTCCTTCAAACAGCTTTCATCTCAGTAGCTTTAGAGTACTCTGAGCATGTGAAAAATAAAATTTCTCAGAACTTCTCCTCTTTTGCAAAATGAGAAGCAATTTGTCATGTCAGAATGTTAAGGATCCATTTAGCTTCTTATCTGAGTTAAATTAAATTAACAACTAATTTGGGAAGAGATGACATCTTTATACAATTAAGTCTCCCCATCTAAAGATTCACTGTATCTCTTTAATTCAAATATTTAAGCATTTTCTATGTACTTTAATATAATTATGTAATTTTAGATGTCTTATGTGTTCTTCTTTTACTACTAGATCATGGTTAAGCATGCTCTCTGAATAATTTTTAAATACTTCTCTAAAAAGAGTTTTTACTAATAAGTTATTACCAGTGTAGGAAGCCAATTGACTTGATAATTTCATATAAATGTAACCTGACTGTCTTACAGAATTCACTACTTGCAAATCTGATGGCTTTGCTTGGGTGCTTCAGTTACTTTATCATCCACAGCAATGGCAATGTCTCTCTCCCTTCTTTAAAGTGTGTGTGTGTGTGTGTGTGTGTGTGTGTGTGTGTGTGTGTGTGTGAAAACCACATGTGCAGGTACTTTCATGGGCTAGAAGAAATCACTGGGTCCCTTAGAGCCAGGGTCACCGGAGATTGCCGTCCATCCTCATGTGGTTGCTGGGAACTGAACATGGGTCCTCTGGACGAGCAGCCAGTGCTCTTTGTAGCTGAGGCATCTCTCCAGTCTGGTTTTCTCTCTTTATTTACCAAGATGGCTTGGTTTTTTTTCCATTTTAGACTTACTTATTGTCTTCTCTGTGCATGAAGATTTTGATTAGGTATGAGGCATTCTTGTCCAGCATCTCAAATTTCCTCATGTAAATCTATGCATGATATCACATCTTTTTTATCTTTTGGGGATGTTTATTTTATTTTGCATCCCAACCACAGTTTCCCCTCCCTCCTCTCCTCCCAGCCCTCCCCCACCCCCTCACTATCCTCCACAATCCATTCCTCCTCCATTTCTCTTAAGAAAAGTGCAGGCCTCCCGTGGATATCAACCAAAGATGACTTATTAAGTTACAGTAAGACTAGGCATCTCTCCTAGTATTAAGGCTGGACAAGACAACCCAGTATGGGTAAAGGGTCCCAGAAACTGGCACCAGAGTCAGAGACAGCCCCTGCTCCCACTGTAACATGCAGAGGGCCTAGGTCAATCCCAATAATATCACATCTTAAAATTGCCCTTCCATGTTTGTTACATCTGATTTCTTACTAGTCTCCTTTACTCCTTTTTGTTTTCTCTTTCTCGGTAGTCTTAGAAGAGTTCTCTTTAAGAGTGTGCACATAGTTAGGTGTGACAGGATTTGCCTTTCATCCCAAGCACAGCCAGACAGATTTCTATGAGTTGGAGGACAGCCTGGTTTACCTAGTGAGCTCCAGGACAACCAGAACCATATAGTAAGACTCCGTTAAAAAAACAAAAACAAACAAACAGAACTGGTAATGGATTCCTCCTCTTGTTCATCTCAGCATTGCCTTGAGAGCACTGACTGATTAGACAGGGATGAATGTTTACTGACAAGCTAAGTCCATAGGACCTTGTTCTCATATTCCTTCATTAATTCCATTTCCCACAGGATGGAGGTCCTTTCTCTATTCTCTCTGGCTCTTCCTTCTCTATCAAAAGTAAGTCATCAGAACAAAGGCCTCAGTTAGTTCTTTCCCATTCTTAAAATGAATAACTAAATCGATGAGTCCCTTTTTGAGAACCTCATGGGTTTTGCCACATATGGTTTTATATATATGCTATTATGAGAAAAATAGTATTTTTAATTATTTTTGTGTGTGTATGAATACGTTCCAGAAGATGACACTGGATTCCCCTGAACCTGGTGGTACTGGGAATTGAACCTGGGTCCTCTGCAAGAGCTGCCAGTGCTGTTAACTGTGGAACCATCTCTCCAGCCCCTAAAATAATTAGTGAAGGTTATTTCCAAGTGATTTTGCTCACCCCTAGCTCCATCGTTGTTCAGTAGGTTTTAGAAATTGATGGATAATTCATTTATGTGATTATACATAAACAATTTTTATAGGCAATTCTGGAGTATTTGAAAAGAATTTTCTTAGAATATGGGGTATGGTGTTCTAATGTACATTGAACCAAAGTTAGCACCAGTGTCACCTAAGTCTGCCTCATTGTGAGAGAAGTGTGCTGACCTTCTGGCTGTCACTTAGCAATTCTTGGACCTTCACTGGCTTCTTACATTTCTAGCAGTTTGTGTCTTTTTATAATTATCTGTTTATTGTAAGGTTTCATCACAGTTCTTCATTCGACTTTTACAACCAAGCTGAAATTCTTTCTCTTTGGAAGTTTAGCTTAGTCACACTTATTATCATGTGTGCGTTTGAGCTCATCCCTCATAGCTTACCTTCTTGTTTTCAGATTTGCTTTTTATTTCTCCTTTCCAGAACTTCATGCAATAAAAATGTGTTCCTTTATTTATTTCACTTCGTTTATTCAGTGTGTGTGTGTGTGTGTGTGTGTGTGTGTGTGTGTGTGTGTGTGTCCCACTGGGCACATGTATTGGCTAGAAGACAACTTAGGGGAATCAGATCTCTATTTCCACCATGAAATCACCAGCGTCTGCGCCAGCTCAGCCTTCTGTGGGGACACCAGACCTTGAGCAGAGACCCACTTCCCCTTCGGCCTGGGAGTAGGCGGCTGTAAGACAATGTTTTCTAAAAACATGTTTACTAAAAACAATACAATGGCCGGGGCAATAAGTTCCTGGAAAAGGCCTGCCCATGGAAACCGCCCTGACCTCAACCTTGTCCAAAGACTAACCGCCTCTTCTGACACGCCCAGATCAGTTTTTGGTGTCAGAACAGAACCAGCCAGGGTAGAGGAGAGAGCAGAAGCTTTACTGGAGGGAGCCTTTCTTAGGAAGTTTTCTTGAACCTTTTTGGGGCCTGCTTAAAGTTTTCTTTACATCATTGAACGAGTCTCTGTCTTGTCAATCCCCGACACCCTCTGCACGTTCTCGGACACAGGCTGCGTGGCAGATGCGACAGCCTTCCACCCTCCATCTTAATGTCCTGCCTGTTGGTTTCTAATTTAGGCATAGAAATCTAAACAAAATTCAGACACCAAACAAAAAAAAGTCTATCTCAGTAAACAAGAGGGACATTTATTCAGTGGCATTGTTTTCATGATATTTATCACAATTCATTTATATTTCATTATGAGTTTCTTGTCTCACCCATGTTTCATTCCCAGGTTTTTGCATTCATGTTTTTCTTCGGTGTTCTGTATTTAGTGACCTTCCTAAGTCCCATGGCTGATACATCTTCTGCTAAACTGTTTCTTTTACACCGGATTTCATTTCCCTCTTGTTAGATTTATTACCCCGGTCCTTTTTGGCTTGTCTTTCTCCTCCCTTCAGAATGGGCTTTCAGCAGGTACAAGGCCTTCTGGTCCACAAACATCCTTGTTGGTCTCCCAACAGTGATCATCCCATGGGTGTGTTATATATCTAAGCAAAGGTGGTTGAGCTGTGGCTTCCACAATCCAGGCAGCCTGATTTGCACGAACTGACGGGGAGCTTCCTTCCAGGACACTGAGAACAGAGAGGTCCCGAGGTGCAGGAGGGCGGGACCCAGGGTGGTGCTCCACAGATAACCCCATGACCTCCCAGACGTGAGTTTTCTTAGGTGTGTCTGTTGGTGTGCGTGTTCTGGAGTAGTCACTCCAGCCAACAAAGAGAAAAAAAGAGGTGCTCCTGCGGGTGCCGGGGCCTCGGGGCTTCCTGCCAACTGAGATTCCTTCCCATCCTCCAGAGCCAGAGTGCTGCCCAGAGGTCACAAGGCACTGCCCCACCCATGACAAGCTCAGTCAGCTCTGAGACCCTGCTGCTCTCATCAAGGCAAAGTGACCCGCTTTCCAGGTTTCCAGTTCACTTACTTTGAATTTGTCAACAGGACCTGTCCCACCACACACCCTCCTTGGTCATCCGTCCTCTGGGATTCACCAGGCGGGCCAGCCCTCAATGCTGGGAACCCCCCTCCCTTACTTGCTGGCTCACTTCAGGCCTCCATCCCGAAATCCCTTCCTTTCTCCGGAGGCCTGTGGTCAGTGCTGCTACGCTGCCTTTGCTATCGATGGTGTCAGAAGAACTGCAACTTGTCACCCTGAATCTGAATATACTGGAAGTGCATAGGAAAACCCTGGAAGGACAGCAGCCATCAAAGGAAGCTAGGGAGGGGACATGCCGTTGGGAGGGTAGGATGAAATGAAAGAGGTATGACTCCATGTGGCCTGCAGGTGGTGACACTACAGGTATCACCTGCCAGGAGAAGAGGGTGTGTCCTGGGCCGGGAGCTGGAGACACGCAGGGCCTAGTCCTCAAAACCCAGTGCCAGAGTATGACTTTGTTCTGGGAGTCATAGAAATGAGAAGGAAATCAGGTTTGTGTCTTAGAAACTCCACTGCAGAGATGAGGTGGAGGAAGACTGAGAGCAGAGGTGGAAAAGAAGAGACCATTGCAGCACAGAAGCAGGAGATGCTGAACCCCTGGACTTGGGCAGTGGCCAGAAGGCTGAGAGGAGGAGATGGAGCACAAGATAATAGAAATAATGTTCGCTTGATCCTGGAGACCTACGGGATACAGGGAAGAGCCAGGAATGACTCAGAGAACTCTGGTTCAGGCAACTCAGAGGATTATGTCGCTATTCATTGGGACGAGACTGCAGGGAGGAGAAGCAGGTTTGGAGGGAGAGTGTGAGCCTAGGCTTGAACTTACTGCTTCTAACCTGCAAAAATGACAAAGGGCTGACTGAGGTCAATAGGCTGATCCAACATTTGGGTCTAGGGCTCAAGAATCACAATGCATCCGGGACGGGGGGGGGGGGCTGGGGTGGTTATCCACGAGTGTGGTTGTGACTGCAAGTATGGGTGTGATTGTTCTGGAGCACACAGAGAAAGTGAGGCTGGATTCATGGGCCCCATGCTATTTGCACAGTGACGTCGCCACCTGTCATCCCTTAATAACTGTGTGTGTGCCTGCATGGGTGTGCACTCTGCATGATCACTTCTTCATTGTATTTTTTGGTTCACTGTCACTGACTCTGGAGCTCACGATTTCTACCACCCTCACTGGCCAGAAAGCCCCTGGGATCCTCTTTCACTGCCCCTAGAGCTAGGGTTACAGGCATGTGCCACCACCACGTATCTTTTTTCTATGGGTCTGAGGATCTGGACTTGGGTCCCCATGCTTGTGAGGCAAGTCCTTTATGCACTGAGTCATCTCCCAAGCCCGAATTCTTTAGAAACTTTTGGGGTAGGAGCCCACAGTTCCTCTGTGGCTGGGTCCTGAAAATGATGTCGTCATTTCTAAGATGAGAGGGACAAAACCTGAAGCTATGCTAGGAAAGGTTCACCACACAGAGAAGTCCAGAGGCTGACAGAATCCCATGCCAAGTGGGAGGGGATGCTGGTGAGCGGGGGATGGAAACGAGAGAGACAAGGGCCCTGAGGCCCTTCAGGACATGAAGAAGGAGCAGTGAGCTAGAAGGAGCTCTGGGCATCTTCTCCACAACACCATTTGGGGTACAAAAGTGACAAACAGCATGCAATATGAGTGTATAAACCAGCTGCAAAACTGAACTCTGGGGCTGAGATGGCTCCATGAGTAGAGTTTTCAGTGCAAACATGAGACCTGAGTTCGATCCCTATCAGTCACAGAATAAGCCAGGTATTGTAATCCCAGCGTGGGGAAGAAAGAGACAGAGGATCTCTGAGCCAGCCAGACTCACTTAGTTGTTGAGCTCCAGGTCCGTGAGAGACCCTGTCTTAAAAAACAAGATGAACAGCACATGAGATTGACTTCTGGCCTCCACACACATGCACATCTACACCCGTGCACACACACACACTCATACACACTCACACACACATTCATACACACACTCATACACACGCACACACACATACACTTCTACACCCGTGCACATACACAACCTCACACACAAGTGCATCCCAGACACACACACACTCACGCAAACAAACACACACACACACACACACACACACACACACACACACACACACACACACACACCTGACTTCTAGAGGAGTCATAGAGTGTGGAGAACTCCCGATTCGGACCACTGTTGTTTTGACCTCATCTGCTGCTGTCTGGACTCTGCAGCTCCCCACTTTGTCCTTGTGCCCTACGGGTCACAGGGATTGTGCTAGCGCTTAAGTCTGATCATGTCAGGCCTCTGCCCAAACCCATAGGTGGTTTTTCATGTCAGAGCACAGGTCTTCACTGCCTGAGAGGACCAGTCATCAGACTCCTCTTTGCTCACTCAGCCTGAGCGCCGCAGCCTCCGTACTGGCGCCATGCCCAGTCCTCCCCCTGCCTGCAAAATCTTTTATTACAGATGCACCCCCCCAGACTCTGCTCCGATGATGTTCCCCCGACTCTGCTCCGATGTTCCCCCCCAGACTCTGCTCCGATGATGCTCTCCCCAGACTCTGCTCCGATGATGTTCCCCCCCAGACTCTGCTCCAATGTTCCCCCCCAGGCTCTGCTCCGATGATGCTCTTCCCAGACTCTGCTCCGATGTTCCCCCCCAGACTCTGCTCCGATGTTCCCCCCAGACTCTGCTCCGATGATGTTCCCCCTCAGACTCTGCTCCGATGTTCCCTCCCAGACTCTGCTCCGATGTTTCCCCCAGACTCTGTTCCGATGTTCCCCCCAGACTCTGCCCCGATGATGCTCCCCCCAGACTCTGCTCCGATGTTCCCCCCGCCCCCCAGACTCTGCTCCGATGATGCTCCCTCTCAGTGTGTGCACCACTGGCCCACTCTGCTTGCAGCCCAATCACCACCTGACTTCCGGTGTTATTATTTGCTTTTTGCCCTTCCACTCCTAGGGGAGGAGATGCTCGGCTTTGTTTATCTGCTTGGCTAGTCTTGTTGGAGAACAACAGCCCTGGGGGGGCAGTAGGAGTTATTGGGGATCCTGTCTCCCAAGCCAAAAATTATGATATGCTGTCTCGAAGAGAGAAAGGGTATTCCCTTGTTTGTTTGTCTGTCTGTTTGGTAAGGCATCCTTTTGTTTCACAGAAGGATTTAAGACAGCTTACAGAGCGCTCAGTAAGATGACATAAATTAGAAGCAGGTGGGAGGGGGGGTGTCCTTGCAGGCTAAAGCTATAAAGTGGAGCCAAGGATGGGACTAATACAAAATAAACATCCCATAAACTTTGATCCATTCATGAGGGGTGGGCCACAAATTTGGCTCTAATATTTCTTACTGCCAGTGCCAGCATGTAACATGATCCTCCTCGTGACTCCCAGGATCCTCAAGATTAAAGCAGACCACCAGCTCAGGACAGACAGCCACATTCCTGACGCCTGGAAAACGGAGCAGCATCTCCCTGATCCCACCCAGAGGGGACAGGGGCACTTTTGGGGGGGCTCACAGACATCTCTGAGCTTGGCTTCTTATGTTTCCCAGCCAAGCATGGGGGGGGCCATTGTCTGGGGGATCAGTGACAGGGTTTCAGTCCAGTCACACACATGTTTTAGCAGGTGATAGACGGTGTGGTCTAAAGAACCCTAGAGCTATGCTTCCCGGATGTCCTAGACCAAGCTTTGGGAGGTGGTAGGGAACCAAATGGTCTCATGACCAGCCTTCAGCTGAAGCTGTTCCAGGTGATGCCAAGGGCCGCCAGACATCTGGCTGAGGAAAGGTGGCCCTAGAAAGTCATGTCTTCTCTCTGAGAATGTTCATGTTCCTGGAAATGAACAAGTAGTGAAATAAAGCATGGGTACATGTGTGTGCATGCACATTTGTGTGCACACGTGTAGATGCCAGAGGTCAATGTCAGCCATCGTCCTCCACTGATCCCTGTCTTATTTTTAGTGTTTTCTTATGTTCATTTGAGACAGGGTCTCACTATGTAGCAGACCAGGCTGGCCTCAAGCTCAAAGAGATCCACCTTCCTTTGCCTCCTGAGAGCTGGGATTGGAGGTGTGCACCACCACATCCAACTTCCGTCTAATTTTTGAGACAGGGTCTCTCACTGAACCTGGAGTTTACCAGTTGATGGCCAGCCAGGAACTCCAGAGACCTTCCTGCCTTCGCTTCTCCAGGGCTGGGACTAAGGCACTCACCACCAAGCCCAGGTTGTTTTGTTTGTGTTTTGTTAGTGCTGGGGATCCACACATCAGTCCTCATAGTTGCATAGTAGGTGCTTTACTGGCTGTGCCCTCTTCCAGGCTCAGTACAGTTGTAGCCTAGGAACATTTTAGAGCTAACCCAGCCAAAAACCTATCGTGTGTGTGTGTGTGTGTGTGTGTGTGTGTGTGTGTGTGTGTGTGATTAAGTGTCAGTAAAGTCTTCTACCTGTTCTTCCTTCCAAGATAAACCATTTGTGAAACATATACCAAGTTAACTATGAGGAGATCTGCATGGAATAAAGGACTGTCTAAGAGCTGAGTGACAGCTACCAACAATGACAGCTAGCTGAGAGCCGGTTTGCTCTGAAGTCTCCTTTCTGGCAGTAAGTGAACAGTGAGACTAGCTGTGTCCTGGGGTTCTGTACTGAAGCTGAATTTCCCCAGAAAATTCAGATTGCATGGCTGGAGCAGAGCTGGTTCCCATCCCCACCCCTGATAGGGATCCCAGCTGTCTGCATGTTTTCCTGGGGTGCTGAAAGTCTGGAGATACCGAAGTGAAGTGCCCCTCCTCTGAGGTTCTGAGAAGGAAGGCAAAGCTTCTCTTCTTTCTCCTCCTCCTTCTTAGCAGTTTGAGACAACATTTTACTTTATAACCTAGGCTGTCCTAACAGCGATCCTCCATTCTACATCAAGACCCCCCCCCCGCGGGTGTAACATATGTGCACATGTGTGTGCAGGTGTCCATGTCTGTGCATGTGTGTAGAGGTCATAGGAGAGCATGGGGAGTCTTGTTCCATCGCATTCCACTTTATTCCCCTGGCGCAGGGTCTCTCACTGAGCCTGAAGCTAGACCGATGGCTAGGAACCCTGGCAGATCTCCTGCCCTCTGCCTCCAACAGCACTTGCCTTCAGGAGCACGCCCGGACATTGCCTACCTTTTACTTGGCTGCTGGGCATCACTCAGGCCCTCATGGTTGCCCAGCAAGTGCTCTTACTTACTCAGCCATCTTCCCAGGCCCATAAACTCTTCTTGAGCCACATTAAAGCCCATGGTGGAGTTCACCAACACTGAGTACCTTCAAAGACCAAAGCGAAACAAAGGCGTGTGTGTCATTTGCCCTTCTTGCTGTCCACAGCCTCCTGGGCACTGCAGGTCCCTTCTCAGATGACCTCCCACTTCTAGCCCTGGTCCGCAGAAGCACAGTTCACCCTTGCACAAGCCCTAGGCTCCTGGACCAGTCCCTCTGGCTGACCCCTGTCTCCTTTGTCTTAAACTCCAACTTGCTCTTTAGAGTTAGTCATAATAACTCATCACATCAGCAGAGCAGAAGATCACCTTCCATCTGCCTCACAACCACAAGGAGGTAGGTGGTGGGAGGCTAATTATCATCTCAATTTTACAAATAAATAAACAGGCTCAGAATCGCCCCATGGTTTTCCCACAAGCATGCCTTAGTGAGTGTCCAGGCAGGAAGCACAGCTCTGTACTCCAAGTTCTGAACTTGTGTTATACACTTTCTGACCCTCCCAAACCAGCCCCCTCCCAGAAAGCAGGAGGGGGTCAGCTGTATTAGGGAACTAAGAGCGTATAGTCCTAGGTATGTGTGTAGAGACACAAGGCAAAGAGAGGAGGGCCCTCTGGTACCCTATTATGTTATCAAGGAACCCAAGTGTCTCCATTCACCTCTTCACTTTACAGGTGGGGAAACTGAGGCTCAGAGAGAAGGAAGGCTCATCTGTTGAGTGCTCAGTCTATTAGGATTGGCCACCAGTACCTAGGTGAGGGTCAGGGTGACAGTCTCCCTCAGCCACACTAACCCATGTCTGCCTCTCACCCTCCATCTTTTGTCTGTCTAAGCCACCCTTGGAGGAACACCTGACTGAGCACTGCTGTCTCTTGGACCCCACTTTGGCAGCTGACCCTCTCTTAAATTCCAAGAGTTTATTATCAGTCTTTACCACAAAGTGAGTGTTGACCAGTATGAACTTCGGGGTCTAGAACGCCAGGACTTCTCACTGGAGATGTAAGCTGGCTCTGCACGAGATGGGATTCAACGGAGGGCAGTGTTGATGGAGGTGCGTGTTGGATTGCCATGGGGGTTGGGGACAGGAAGAGCACCTTGAATTAGGTGGACAAGAGAGGCACTGAGAAGGATGCCCAGGAGGCCCAGGCCAAAGAGGGAACTGAGGGCATGGAAGGGTGGAGGTCCAATTGTTCTCCATGTGGCTGCAGCTCAGTCCAAGGCTTGTTGTCCAAATAGGTCCAATCCCTGCTTCCTCCAGAGAGAAAAACACACCTGAATGTTAACTTGACCCGACTCTGAGCAATCTGTGCCAAACAAATTTCCCTGCAGGATCTCATTGCTGTTCCATAGCCTAATATGCCATTGGGATTAACCTTCCCTTTTTGCAGACAAGAAAACCAAGGTCAGAGAAGTGTGGCCAGGGCAGAACTGCAACAGGAACAGGCACCAAAGGGCCTGCACCTGTGCTTTCTCCACACTGTAGAGTTCTTGTTCCTAGGACATCACTCATTGGCTAGATTCTCCATCTCAGAGTGAATGCATACAAATGCTTGGGCCATGGAGAGAGGCTTGGTATCAAAACCTGCTTCCAGTTAGAATTTTTGCAGCACCCATTCTTTCTAGTTGCATGTGAGTGTGTGTGTGTGTGTGTGTGTGTGATAGAGAGAGAGAGAGAGAGAGAGAGAGAGAGAGAGAGAGAGAGAGAGAGAGAGAGAACAGGAATTGAATCCAGGTTTTGTGCACACTAGGCAAGCACTCCACCTGAGTTCCATCTCCAGCCCTTGCTTCTAGTTAAGGAGCCAGCAGTGTTCAGCCTCAGATGTCAACATTTCCTGCTTAGTACTAAGCTCATGTATATAGTGATTTTGAGAACTACATTTCACCCATCCTACTTGACATCGCTGGAGTGTTTGGGGACAAGTTTTCTAGCATGCCTTGACCCACCAGGAAGCTGTGTCCACTGTGGGGCTCCATGAGCACTGTGAGTGGAGACTGTGGGAGTCGAGGAGGAGGGAGCCCAAGAGAGCCAGAGAGAGCTGTAAAGTCAGGAGTAATCGCTGGAGAAGTTCCTCTCCGTCATTAACGAGGATCTTAATTAAGGTCCCTGAAATAGATACTCAAAACAAGCAGCTGTGGGAACCAGATGCACAGGGGATAGCACAACCGCCCAGAGGTGCTGGGTGTTAGCTGGCTCCTCAGCTGTCATTAGGGAGTGGGAAATCGCCCCACATCAAAGCCAGCCAGGAAGGAATGTGACAAATGCCATTCACCTTTAAAACAGTGTTGAAAATGAACACCGGAGCCTGCCAACCATTGTGTGCGAAAACTCCTGGGGCAGAAGGACAATCTCCAGAGAGCCAAGCAAGGTGTGTCCAGCCAGGAAGCAGAGTCAGATGCCTAGACCTGGGAACGGAGTCCACCTTGCCTGTGGCCAGCTTGACTTGGATACGCTTCTCCTGACCTTTGAACCCACCACACACACACACACACACACACACACACACACACACAGTTTGTCTGGAACTGAGACCCTATTGGCCTACCACCTTCTGCCTTCCTGCTTTGGGTCCAAAGCAAGGTCATAGTGACAGAGAAGCTAAGAGACAGAAGCAGGAGAACTGAGAGAACCAAAAAGATTTAGTTCTTAGACAGTTCCAAAAAAAAAAAAGTTTGAGCTAAATCAGCTGTGAGAAGGCTCTCCTGAAATACCAGTTTCTCAATTACCTTTCCTTCATTCTTCACCTTCAAATCCAGCACATAGAACCCAGCTTACAACCTTGTGTCCTTTGAGCAACTTCAAGTTCATTCTTCCAGAGCCAGTGCGGATGAGGCCCCATCCCCCATCATGGCTTTCAGCTCAGGAAGATGCTGAGGGCCAGTGGAGCAGCAGGGCAGGTCCCTTTCTCAGTCTCTGAAGATCCATGGCAACCTTTTGCTGTCTCATCCTGACCAGACATCAGTCACCACAGTGGGGAGCAGCGGAAGGTGGAAGACTGGGATGAGCCCAGCCAAGCTTGGCCCTGCTTCATAGTCACACCAGGAGCCAGAGAAGCTCTGGGATCCATGTGAACTAAAGTGGCCAGAGGTGGCTTCCAAGTGGAGACAGCATGGGAGCTGAGCCTTGAGGATGGACAGGAGTTGGGACAGAGAAAAGAAGGGACAGCCTTTGCAACGTCAGCTCTATCTTTCCTTCCTTGGCTAGGAGCTGGGGGCAGGAGACACAGCTTGAATGTCCTAACCAAACTCATGTTGAAATCTAATCTCCATTGTGACTGTTAAGAGGCAGGACCAGGTGGGGCCTTTACAGGGTGATGAGGTCATGAGGGCTCTGCCCTCGCCAATGGTTGGTTAATGCACTCATAGATTAATGGGCTATCAAGGTACTTGGGGAGTGGATCTGTTATAAAGGAAAGTGTGGTTCCATCTCTTGGATGAGTCCCTCTCTTCCCCCAGGACTTTATAGGCATCCCATCAGCAATAAGGCCCTCAGAAGATACATTCCCCCAACCTTGGACCTCCCAGCCTCCACAATCATGAGCTGGATAAACCTTTATCCTTTGAAAATTGTATAGTTCTTAGTACTTTCTTACAGCAAGAAGCAAAAAGCTAAGACAAAGGACACATGCTCTGACCTGTGTTAGATGAGCATCCACATGGCCCTAATACCCAAAGGCTGTTCTGAGGTAGGGAGTGGACAAAATAAAGTCTGTATTCAAAACCCCAGAGAGTGTTCCATTTGGTGTTTAAGTAGCTATATTGTTCTCAGAAAAAGGTTCTCACACTCTGGGTCACACACAACCCAAGATGGGGGTCAAGATGGTGCTAGGGAAATTCCCAAGAATCCACAAGAATGACCCCAGCTATGACTCCTAGTAATAGTAGAGAGGGTACCTGGACTGGCCTTCCCTTATGATCAGATTGGTGACTACCCTAACTATCATCAAATAGCCTTCATCCAGTAATTGATGGACCCAGATGTAAAGATCCATAACCAAGCACCAAGCCAAACTCTAGGAATCCAGTCGAAGAGAGGGAGGAGGGAATACACGTTACAAGGAAGAGATCAAGATCATGATGGACAAATCTATAGAGACAGCTGAACCAAACTGGTGGAAACTCGTGAACTACGGAGCAGCAGCTATGGAGCCTCCATGGCACTGAAGTAGGCCCTCTGTATGTGGGAGACAGTTGTGAAGCTTTGTCTATTTGGGGAGCACCCTGGCAGTAGGATCTGGTGCAGGAGCTAGCTTGTTGGAGCCCATTCCCTATGAGGGAATGCCATGCTCAGCCTTAACGCAGGGGAGAGGGGCTTAGTCCTGCCCCAACTTAATGAGCCAGACTTTGTCAACTCCCCGTGGGAGCCCTTGTCTGTTGGGAGGAGTGGATAAGGGGTGGGCTGGAGGGAGGGGTGGTGGGAGGAGGGGTGAGAAGAACTTTGGTTGGAGTGTAAAATGGAATTTAAAAAAAGAAAATAATGGGAAACATGAAAAAAGAGAATAAAATAACTCAGCTAAAAGGCACCATTGTAATATTTATAACAACTAAATATTTATAAATACAATATTTATGACAACTAAAAATTAACTCAAGTTCCAAAGCATAATGGCTCATGGGTGGTTTTCACAGTACTCACCGGTGATGTATCACTGCAGCCTTGACTCTGAACACACTTGCGTGAACTTTCCGATGTTGTTGAGTGCTGCTTCTAGTGCCGTGGCTCAAAGTCAATACTGCTGTCCAAGAACTGCCATATTTTTACTGTGCCAAGGTTTCTGCTCTTATAGAAACATGATGGCTTCATTAAAGAAAATGAAGACCTTTGTTATTTTTCTATCATCATTCCTCAGCATGTATCAAATCAGTGTACCTTTCTATTCTATTGTGTTAGGTGGATAATCTGTCTCATTAGCATAGCAATTTACTTTTGTCCTTAAAATGAGATTATATGTATAGCCAAAAAGTTGCCAAATAAATTTATGACTTGTGAACAGTACTTTTGATCTGTTACCTGTTTACTAAGTGCTCCTGTATATGCACAAGTAGGTCATAGGTCAATGTTGGGTATCTTCCTCAACTGCTCTCCTCAATTTTGAAGACAAGGTCTCTCACTGAACCTGGAGTTCATGAGTTTGGCTAGGCAAGCTGGCCAGCAGAACCCAGGGAATGTATGCTGCTATGCCTAGCTTTATTAACCCGGGTGCTAAGGATTGACCTCAGCTCTTGGAGACTGTACAGAAAGTGTTTTTACCAACTGAGTCATCACCCAAGCCCCTATATGCCCTTAGATTTTATTCACTTTATTTTATGTGTATGAGTGTTTGTCTGCATGTATGTCTAAGTATCATGTAGATGCCTGCTGTCTGTGGCAGTCAGAAGAGAGCACTGGATGACCTTGAACTGGCATTTCAGATAGTAGTGAGTCTCTCTACAAGAGTTCTCTAGAAGAGCAACAAGTGTTCTTTACTGCTTGAGTCATAACTCCAGCTCCTACCTACTTTATGAACCAATATACCCAGTGTAAAAATGCCAGAGGAAAAGGGGGTAGTGAGTGGGCAAAACCTAAGAACTGCTCTAGTGGATGGGTCCAAGGAGCCAGGACCACAGGTATCTGGGCATTAGGGTGGAAGGGCCTCCAGGCCTCCTTATGGCTATGCTCATGGGGATTCCTCGTAACCTGTGAACCAGACCAGTCTCCTCTGTATTGTGCATACAGGAAATCCAGAATAGAGTGCAGGTAAGAAGTCTGATCTAAGGGGAAATTTGGTTTGACGCACTCATTAAGAGTTAAGGGTGGTCTTAGAATCCTTTGCCCACAAGAACTTAACCAGGAGCAAGGAGTGATGGCCTGTGACTCATCCTGCTCCCACTTAGTAAACTATTTAAACAATGGATAGTCACCATTCATAAAAGGAAGAGAAGAAATTTAGGTAAATAGATAAACCAAGGAATAAAGCCCTAACTAGCCTTTGGACCATCATCCACTTAAACACCGGGCCTAGTACCATAGCTCAGTGGCAGTATGCATGCCTAGCATGCGCCAAGCTCTGGGTTTGGTCCCTAGCAATCTACTGCGATCTAAGTTTTAAATCAGCCTGAATTTCTCTTTAGCATTTAGGTAATAAAGTGATTTTGGAAATTGGCCATTTAAAAACTGAAAAGCCTTCCACACCTGTCTGTCATGGTGGGACTGAGAAAAGTCAGAGTTGAGCCTACCATCTGCACCATACTAAAAATCACAGTTGCTACTATAGTAATGGACACTCTAGGTTCCAGCCCTGGTCTCCCTGGATCTTTGGACTGAAATATGTAATCCTCATATAGTCCTACAAGGTGCTGTCAATCATTTCTGCAGCTGAGAAAACTATGGAGGAAAAACAAGGAGAACCACATCACCTGGCAAAGAAGCAACAGAATCTGGGGTTTGAAGCCCTGTGCCTGCTCCCTGCACACCTGCACGTCTTCACTGGCCTTCCCTACTGACCTCACCAGCATTCTCAGAAGGGAGATTCATCCATAGCCAGATGTACCAGAATCTAACATGAAAAAAAGTCAACCTCACAGTGATCAATCACATGCATGTCTGAGATGCTGTGAGTCAGCCATGTGTAAAACAGTTTGGCGCCCTAATAGAATAAATCAAGGGGCTCTTTTTCCAAATCCTACATGTGGGCCTAGTGCCTGTCAAAGGGTTGAACTGAACACAAAGTTTTCCAGGAAAGCCAAGGGCATGCAATTCCTACCAGACTCATAGGGAAGCTGTGACAACACCTTAGAAAAGCCTTTGTAGAGGATGAGAGGTGCATTGCATGCTAGGCACAAACCAGGTGGTGTCACATTGAACAGTGAACACGGGGATGCTATTCTCCAGCAACCCCAGGGACCCTGAGTGTGTCTGTAGGAGAGTTTGCCCTCTCAAGTGGGAACCACAGCCAAGTGTACTCTTGGGGGCATAGTATCTCAGGATGATTTACAGAAAAAATACAGATAAAGACAAAATTCCTTTGATCAACACTAGACCCAGACATTGGCAGAGGCCTTGCTGATGTTCCCATTGCTCCTACCCTGTGGCTACTGCCTCCCTGGAAAAATCAGAGTGACTCTTCAGCCTCAAGACTTCCAACTTCCCAAGAGTAAAGGCATCTGAAGAGGGGCATCAGTTGACATTCAACCATCACTCAGGCAGCAGACAGGGTTTTAACTGCGCCATAGATAGAAGCTTGTGGGGGGGGGCATTGGATGAAGCTGGAACAATGCATTGGGATGAGTTTTCTGGCCGAAGACTCCAAAAGCCTACCTGGCAAGTGGAAATTCCAGTCCCATCCTGGGAGAATGGGGCATGCAGGCGATTAGCTCACTTGTTTTAACTATCCTCAAGTTTCCCCAACCCCAAAATCACAGCTGGGCAGGTCCCCAGCTGGGTGAGTGTGGGCCAGAGGGTGTTAGTGATGGGTGGAGGCCCCAGCCTTTCTCCGATGGAGAAAGCCACCTATGACATCACAGGATAAAAGGAACCAACCCAGGCCTACCTAACTGTTATTAGAACAATTACCAAGACCCATCGCCTCCCTTCAGGAAAGGTCCTCTTTCAAGTTTCAAGGCCCTGGTGTCCCCTGATTCACGGTAGATCTCAATCATTACTGGGTGCCCTGGGCAACTTATTAATTTGTTTTTTCCCACGTGGACTAGTGGATCCTGTTGAAAGGGCTGCATCTTTGCAAGGAACTCACACAGGGCCACTGCAAGGGGTGGTCAGGAAGCAAAAGCAAGCACATATATGAGTGTGGACATGCTGTGAGTGAGCACACATGTGTGCATGTGTGTTCCAAGACAATGCATGTGTGCGTTGGTGTGTGGGCACTCTTCTTGTTCTAGCCCCCTCAGCCCCCTCCCTGGCTTATCCTGGTGTGAAACATGGTGATGTCAAGAGGTGTGGCTGGCTTTGATCCTGCTCAACATCCCTACTTATGAGCAACAAGAGGAGGAAGGGAGGACTAGGGGAAGGTTTTCCTAATGTTTTTCCTTGTTAGATGACTCACTCTTGCGACACCCCAGGGGCAGAAGCTTCCAAAGGCTTGGGTTGAGACTCCAGGGCATGCAGGGACCCTATTTCCTTCTAGAAGTTTCCTTGAGAAAGGAGTTCTCCCACATGAGTCTCCTCAGCTTGGGGGAGATTGTCCTCTCAGACCCCAGTCACGATGAGATTGTCTTCACTACCTTTGACCAATGGGGTAAAATGGTGACAATGACTTCTTGAGAAGAGACTATCACAACTACAGAAACTTTAGACTCATCTGTGACATCCACAAGTTCTGTTCCTCTTATAGAAGCAATTAGGAAAGCTCACCAAGGCAGATGTCCCATTGAGAGGCACATGGCTGGTCAGACAGACTGAGTCCACTGTTCCCATTCTGGGAGACCTGGTGGCAAGTCCTTATAAGCTTAGCACTAGGAAGGCAGAGACAAGTGAGTCTTTGGTGCTCCTTAGGCCAGCCAGGCCAGTCTAGCTTAACTAGTGAGCCACAGTAAGAGACCCTGTCTCAAAACCCAAGCGGATATCTCTTAAGGGATGACATCCAATGTTGACTTCTGTCCTCTACACACATTAACACACATGCTTAAACCCCCAAATACCCCACCATTTTTAAAAAAATAGACCACTGAGTCAAGTGTGGTGATATACTTTTAGTCTCAGCACTTGGTAGGAAAAGGCAGGTATAGCTCTGTGAGTGTGAAGCCTTCCTGGTCTACATACCAAGTCCCAGGATAGCCAGGGCTACAAAGAAAGATCCTATCTCAAAACAACAACAAAAGCAATGGAAGTTTTTTTGTATTTTTTGAAGATTCAGACACACTATGTCTGTCATTTAAGTCTTGTGCTCACACCAAGAGATTACCATGAAAATGACCCCATTTTCTAGATGAGAAGACCAAGCCCCAGAGAGGCATGTGTTCACCAGGTTAGCACAGTCAGAAGGTGCGAAGATTCAAGACCAGAAGACCCGGGCCTGCTCTACATCTTGTCACTAGAATCCCTGTTCCCTGGGTCTCCTCTGAGGCAAACAGCTCTTTCAGAAGGCTTCCCACCCCTCAGACCCCTGCCTGCAGTGGGCAAGGCATTGCTCTCCATGGCCCTCTCAGGAGTCACCACAGGCCATGAACTATGGAGAACAGTGGTGTGGCTGTAGTTCTCTACACCACTACCAACCAAGTCTGGAAAGTGTTTGTCTTCAGTAGATGTTCATGGCAGTGCTGAAGTGGACAGACAGGACTTCTACCCAATTTCTGCTCAGTGTCACTCCTCACAGCACCTGGCTCACACAACTTTGGGTTGTTTTAAAGTGGCAATTCACAACGTGTGGGTCACAACCCTATTGGGGGAGGTCAAATGACTCTTTCACATGGGTCACCTAAGACCATTGACAAACATAGCTACTTGTATTATGATTCATAACAATAGCAAATTACACTTATAAAGTAGCAACAAAATTAATTTTATGGTTTGTTTAAAGGGTCATAGCATTAGGAAGGCTGAGAACGACTATATTAAAGGTCAAAAAGAAACTGCTCTCTACTCTTGGGCTCACCTGGCTTCCAGGACAGTCAAGGCAACAGTTGCTGACATATCTGGATCAAGCCCTCAACCTCTTCCCATGTGGATTCTGGAAGTTTCTGTCTTGGGTATGAAGGGTGCTCCTGTCTCAGGTCTGAGGGTGGTGCCAACGGAGAGGTTAGGGTTGTAAGACAGACTCCGCTAGAAAGATGGGATAAGAGACAGAGGGGGGAGACAGAGAAAGAGAGGGAGAGAGAGAGTCAGAGACAGAGGGAAGAGAGCATGCTGGGGAATGTAGAGAAATTGCTGGGGAAATGGGGCGGATATTCAGAGTCAATAAGGAAGAAGGTAGAGATGGAGGAAAGGAGGCAGTGGGGAAGGGGAAGGGAAGGCAAAGGGCAAGAGGGAAGGAAAGGAAAGCAGGAGGAGAGGCTCACAGGGGCCCTAGGGAGGAAGAATGGTGTCGGAGGGGCAAAGATGTGACTGATTCCTTGTGTCCTGGCTTGTCCTCAGCAAAAGTGCCCCTGACTGTGGTCAAATGAAAGCAGGAAAAAGAGCAGGTGAGGAGAGATGGGGTGGGAAATGGTCTCCCCAGGAAGCCAGAGACACAAGGGTGAGAGGAAGAAAGGAGAGGGGCAAGAATTGCCCATGGGAAGGTGTGCTGGAGACGCCAGGAGGCCCCAGAACAAAACCTCCCGTGGCAGCTTCTCCCTGCACAAGGCCCCAAGAAGCATCACTGTGAAAACACTCAAGATTCTTCAACCCACTCTAGAGATGGGGAGAGTGAGTAGGTCTCCCAGAGGCAGCCTGTGCTTCGGTGGCAGGGGCTGAAGATAGCCAGAACTCAGTACATGTCATCTCTGGGTGTCATTACTTCCCCCAGGTTGTGCCATTCCCGTATATCGCTCCCTGGGTCAGATCCTGGCTGCACTCTAGGGACACTGAGCATCTGAAGAAACCCTGCAGAGGTACCGACTGGAGAGGAAGGAGGGGACCAGACACCCTGTGCCAAGCCCTACGTAGCTCTCAGTCCAGGCTTCTGGAAGTCCATATAGACCTCAAACACTTACTTCAATCCTGGTTTTCTATTTCATCATCTATAAAACAAAGCTGCCAATATGTTTTTACAGGAGGAATTAAGGGGAGCACCACAGAGCCATCACTGCCATCTGTAGAAGGTGACAAACACTGGCGGACTCAGGGACCTCCCTTTACACACTTAATGGCAGTTGTGTTAGTCAGTGATGCCCTTGATCAAAAGCTGACAGTGTGTTGGTACCCACGTGAAGCTGCCCTAAGCCCTGTCCATGGCTGCTGATGGTTCCATTCATGCATGAGTACAGAAGACCATGAGATACACAAGGGTAGACGTCAGACATGGTCCACTTGTCTGTCTCCATCCCCTGCCTCCTGACACCTTTCACAGGGCATACAGAGGCA
Source organism: Mesocricetus auratus (assembly GCF_017639785.1). Classification (NCBI taxonomy): domain Eukaryota; kingdom Metazoa; phylum Chordata; class Mammalia; order Rodentia; family Cricetidae; genus Mesocricetus; species Mesocricetus auratus. The sequence goes on along the minus strand of NW_024429266.1, from coordinate 146,652,369 downwards.
AAGGGAGGTCGGTGCAGGGAGCACTGTAGGCTGAGGTGGCCAAGGAGGAGCCAGGGCACAGGCCTCCCTTGCAATAGCAGTTGCGAAATTCCAGTATCATTAGGAAAATGCGAACGCAGGAACATCTGCTTGTGGGAACTAATGGTTTTTAATGAAGGTAATCGGCTTGGTTAAATCAAATTATTAGCTTGGACAATAGATGTGTAAACAGGAGCTTAATGAATCTGTTGGTTGCTCTTGCCTGCTGAAAGCCCTTACAGTCGTCATCTAGCCGGGAGAACACATGCAGGCTGCCCTTCCTGGGTTGGGCAACATCCAACCTTCTCTATCACACACACAGACACACAAACAGAAACAAACAGGCTGGGAGCTCCCTGAGGCAGAGAATGTATCTCTCCCATCGGCCCCAGATCCTTAAGGGTGGAGCACTTCTATTACCTGTGTTTTGCTCCCTCTTCTTAGATTCTCCTTGCATGGCTGTAGCTCATGACTCTCAGGCTTTGAGAAACACAAACCAAAGTAAGAGATAAGTCACAGTGGAGATGGAAGGGGCTTAAGGCACTGGGCCACTAGCTCTCACAGTTTTGCTTTGGGGATCTTCCTTAACACCAGAAGGACACTTCGTGGGGTTATTTCCCCTTCTTTACA